>NC_133523.1:17407500-22407500 GCF_049354715.1 Callithrix jacchus
CGTGGTCGAGGGCACCTGTGATCCCAGCTGCTTGGGAAACTGAGGCAGGAGAATTGCTTGAACCCAGGAGGTGGAGGTTGCAGCGAGCCAAGATCGTACCACTGCACTCCTGCCTGGGCAACAAAGTGAGAATCAATCTGAAAAAAAAAAAAAAAAAAAAAAAAGACAAGACCATCCTTTCCCTATCCAGTGGTTTGGCACCCTTGTTGAAAATCACTTGACCATATATGTGAGGGTTTATTTCTGGGCTTTCTATTCTATTCCATTGGTCTTTTTTGTTTTGTTTATTTTGTTCTGTAATGGAGTCTTGCTCTTGTAGGCTGCAATGCAGTGGCGCAATCTTGGCTCACTGCAAGCTTCTCCTCCCAGTTCAAGCGATTCTCCTGCCTCAGCCTCCCAAGTAGCTGATTTTTGTATTTTTAGTACAGAGGGGGTTTCACCATGTTGGCCAGGCTGGTCTCGAACTCCTGACCTCAGATGGTCCCCCCACCTTGGCCTCCCAAAGTGCTTGGATTATAGGTGTCAGCTACCGCATCCGGCCCCCTTGGTGTTTATGTTTGTCTTTGTGCCAGTACCACACTGTTTTGATTACTGTAGCTTTGTAGTTAAGTTTTAAAATCAAGAAGCGTGAGTCTTCCCATTTTATTCTTCTTTTTCAAGATTGTCTTGGCTATTCGAGGTTTTTTGAGATTCCCTATGGATTTTAGGGTAGATTTTTTTTCTGTTTCTGCAAAAAATGATATTTTGATAGGGATGGTGGTTTTGGTTTGCATTTCCTTAATGATTAGTGATGTTGAGCGTCTTCTCATCTGCTTGTTAGGCATTTGTCTGTCTTTGGAGAAATGTTTATTCAAGTCCTTTGCCTGTTTTTTAAATGCTTTTTAGTATATTCACAGCTTGACTATTTTTAAATTGGGTTGTTTTTCTCTTTGTTGGTGGGTTGTAAGAATTCTTTATATAGTCTAGATATTGATCCCTTATCAGCTGTATGATTTGCAAATATTTTCTCTCATTCCGTGGGAATGGGGCGTTTTCTCTCTGTTGATTGCGTCCTTTGATGCACAAGTGTTTTGAATTTTGGCAGCGTCCAGTTTATGTGTTTTTCCTTTTGTTGCCTGTGCTTTTGGTGTCGGATCCAAGAAATTATTGCCAAACCCACTGTTATGAAGCGTTTCCTGTGTTTTCTTCCAAGAGTTTTATAGTTTTAGCATATATAGTTTTAGCTTTTATGGTTTTAGTTATAGAGTTACAGTTTTCGTTTTTTACTTTTATAGTTTTAGCTTTAGATCTTCGATCTGTCTTGAGTTAATTTTTGTGTATGGTGTTAGGTCAGGGCACAGCTTCATTCTCTCAGATGTGGAGACCCTATTTTCCCAGGAAAATTTCCTACGTCAGCGTCAGGAAGACTGCAGCGCCGTCTGCCAGGGCCAGTGGAGTGGGCACTGTAGAAAAGACCGTCCCTGCCCCATTGCATGGTTTGGCACCCTTGTTGAAAATCACTTGATCATATATGTGAGGGTTTATTTCTGGGCTTTCTATTCTATTCCAGCGCGTGAGACCGCTTGGCCATGCTGCTGTTCTGTTCTGTTCCGTCGGTCTTGGCATCTGGCATTCTGTCAGTACTGCACTGTTTTGATTACTGTAGTTTTGTAGTTAAGTTTTGAAATCACGAAGTGTGAGTCCTCCAATTTTGTTCTTTTTCAAGATTGTCTTGGCTGTTTCAGGTTCCTTGAGATTCCATATGGATTTAGGGTGGATTTTTTTCTGTTTCTGTAAAAAATGGTATTTTGATAGGGATTGCATTCAATCTAGACTGCTTTGGGTAATATTGCCACCTCTAAAATATTAAGTTGTGGCTGGGCACAGTGGCTTACGCCTGTAATCCCAGCACTTTGGGAGGCCAAGGAAGGAGGATCGCTTGAGTCCACGAGTTTGACACCAGCCAAAGCAGTGTGGTTAGATCCTGTCTCTATTGAAAACAAGAACAAAAAGAAGCCACGCTGTCCTCCTCCCGGCTGTGTGACCCTCCCTGGGCAAGCACATGATTGGCCCCTGCCTCGGTTTTCCCATCTGTAAGATGTGCTATGAAGGGGATTAACTTGTCAGTGCATGAAAAATAGCTCGCACAAGTGGTGCTCCATGAAGGGAGCCGTGTTTGCTGGGAGGGCTGCCTGGAGGAGGAGAGCTCTCAGTGGGACAGTAGGGGTGGGGTCTGAGTTGGGGGTGCAAGAGGTGGGTAGGGAAGGGAATGGTCTTTGGGTGGAGGAGGAACAGCATGTATGAAGACCAAGAGGCCTAGAGGAGGCAGGGAGGGAGGAAGGAGAAAGGAAACTCAAATCTGGAAGGGCCTGAGAGCCAAGCCGGGGAGCCTGGATGTGATCCCACACCAGCTACAGGGCGGGGAGGGGAGACCCAGGATCAGCTTTGAGCTTTAGGAAGGGCTTGAAAAAGATAGTGGGGTTGGTGAAGAGAACAGGGGAGGGAGATGTGAGTCCTGAGGGGCTCAGGAACTGCAGAGGAGAGGTGACCCCAGGCTGCCCTCATCGGGGTGCCTGAGGGAGGAACGGGGCCACCATGGGTTTCTGACTTCTAGGTCAGCATCAGGAAGGTCGTAGCGCTGTCTGCCAGGGCCAGTGGAGTGGGCATGTGGGGTGGGTGGGGGAATCGGGGCCATGGTGAGGGGCTGCTGGGCTGAGGAGTCTCCTGGGGTATCACAGGGAATGTTCCCGAAGCAGGGCTGGGGCGGCACGTGGGAGTTAGCTGACAGTATAGAGTGATATGTGAGAAGCACAGAGGCCGAATCCTCAGAGAGCCAAGTTTGAGGGGCTGATGGAGCATGGGGACTGAGGTCAGGGCTCCTGCGGGGCCAGCCCTTCCCCTCCCACTGCCGTTCGGGACCCTGTGGTATGTGCCGTGGATGTTTGCCCCCAGCTGCCCCCAGCTGAGTGGTGCCCAGAAGCAGGCAGACCCTGGCTTCCTGCCCCTATTTGGCCACCCTGCCCTTGTACCACCATCTCACGCTGTGGCAAGCCCGGACCTGTGCTCAGTGCAGGCAGCCGTGTGGCCACCCTGGTGGCTCCTCCCTGCTGCTCCCTGCTGCCCTGTCTTCCGTTGGGTGCTGTTTCCGGGCCTGGGACAAAGGCTGAGGAGAGGAAGGCCTCATGGCTGCAGTGGATATACGTCTGCCCGGTGCCTCCTCTGAGCCCCCATGGCACTGGGAGGTGCAGGGTCCCGGGGCTGTTCCTGGGGCAGCGGGTGCTAGACATGGTGTGGGAGGAGCCAGTGGAGCCCAGTGGCGCAGCTGCAGAGGCTTGGTGTTGGCAGGGTGTGCACGAGGAGGTGGTGGCCAAGGGGATAGGGTCTCCCAGCCTGGTGCCCGCGGCCTCCCTCACACAGGGACCACCTTTCCCTCACCTGACCCTCATCCTCTGTCCTGATGTACCCTCATGGTGCCTTTTCCAGCCTGCCTTGCCCCCACGCTGATCCCTTCGGCAGTGGGAGAAGGGCTGCAGCAGGGGGGCATGGCTCCTGGCACAGGGGACATGCCAGGTGGCAGGAGCCAGGGAAGCCTCCAGGCCCAAGTTGGGGCCTGGACAGGAAGGAGGGAGACACTGGGAGAAAAGAAGGGCAGGATCTGCGTGGGGCTCAGCGGGAACAGAGAGGGCGTCCGAGGGTGGCTGGAGGCTATGTCTGAGCGAGGCCATGGATGGGAGTTGGGACAGGCTCCTGTCCCAACCTGCGCACACCCCTCCTGGGGTCCTCTGGGAAGGTGGCAGTGCACCCAGGACTCCACCTTGGGAGATGGGTCCCATCTGCCCTGGGCAGGCTTCCTCATGCAGGACGCCAGCCTGGAACGGACCCAGGATCCAGAGCCCTAAAGTTAGGTCCTGAGGGCTCTGAGGGCTGAGGCCAGGGACAGCGGCCTGGTGTCCCCCCCGTTGTGGACGGGCTGCTGCTTCCCCCATGTTGCCTGCCCTGCCCTGGCCCCTTGGTCCTGCTTCCTCCCAGCAGTGGCAACTCTGCCGCAGTGGGGACAGCTCAGGTCACTCCTGGTGAAATCCTTCCGGCCGCCTCTCGTCCTACCTGGGATGGGGTCCCACAAGGCTCAGCTCTCTTGAGGCTCGGAGCCCACCCCAACTTCTTTGCTTACCCTGGGTTCCTTGGTGGCCTCCTGTCATAGTCACTCTGTGACCCCGGGGCATTTGCACTCATGGGGCCTCCTGCCTGGAATGCCTTTCCCAGCTCCAGCGTCCCTGTCTTGGCCACCTCCCCCCAACCCTGAGTCTGGCTTGTTTTCTGCACAGCCCCACTCCCTCAGAAGTCCCCCAACTCCTTCCACCTATGCAGCTGCCCAGCCCATGCCCTTCTGAGCCCGCACAGCTGGTCCTAGGCCAGCAAGGACTCAAGCTTACCCTGTTGCGGGCTCCCTGTGCGCTGATGTCTCTCCCTGGCCTCTTGTCCTACTGGCTGGGGGCAGTGCCTGGCCAGCAGATCATTCCTAAAGAGACCATTCCTCTGGCTGAGCTGAATATGCGGGTTTTCTGGGGCTGCTGGAGGGTGTGGGAACCAGGAGCCAGTGTGAGTGGACGGCCAGCTGGGCTCCTGGCCGTGTTGAGCTCTTCCCTCCCATGGGGGCTTTGGGTCAGAGGGTGGCGAGGGTCACCCCTCCGAGCACCCTTGACAGTTTATTTTTTATTTAAAAAACTTTTTTGAGACAGAGTCTTGCTCTGTCGCCCAGGCTGGAGTACAGTGGTACATTCTTGGCTCACTGCAACCTCCGTCTCCTGGATTCACGTGATTGATTCTCCTGCCTCATCCTCCCCAGTAGCTGGGATTACAGGCACCCGACATTGCACCTAGCTAGTTTTCATATTTTAGTAGAGACAGGGTTTTACTATATTGTCCAGGCTGGTCTTGAACTCCTGACCTCAAGTGATCCACCTGCCTTGGCCTCCCAAAGTGCTAGGATTGCAGGTGTGAGCCACCACGCCCAGGCTCACCCTTGACTGTTTAGAAAGCTCATGCCCAGGCACAGCTGGTGACTCCTCCCTCTTTGTCCTGTCCCACTCCACAGTGTCCCCTCCCCAGGGCTTTGTAGACCTCTAGCCGATGGGACGTCCACTGTGGCCAGGGCCGCTAACAGTTAACTGCTGGACGAGCTGCCATGTGAATTTCCGAGGGGTTTTGGCTTAGGGTGAGACCCGAATTCCTGGCTTTGCTTGGCCACGTGCAGCATCCTAGTGCTGAACCTTCCTGTCCCAGGTGGCCTCTTCTTGGGGAGGGGCCCAGGAGGACTTCTTGTTTGGGGGTGAGGGGAAACGTCCTTCCCTCTAGGCCTTGGATCTGCCCACGCAGCTGCCGAGCCAGAGTGAGGGGCAGTGGGACATGTTGGCCTCGACAGCCCCAGGGCTGCCTTAGAGGGGAGCATGAGGGCACCGATGCTGCGCCTCCGTGCCTGGATCCAGGTGCTGGGGATGCATCGCCTGCCAGGAATCTGGCCCCGGGTTGTCAGCACTTCTAGCGTTTCAGGAGAAGCCAAGCAATTCTGATGTTTAAGTTAATGTAAAAAAAAAAAAAAAAAAAAAGTTGGCCACCAGTTTGCATTTAAAAAAAAAATGCTTCTCAGACCTCAGGAAGGCCACAGCTGCAGCCGGCCACGCTCCCGCTCCTGCCTGCCAGGTTACAGGCTCTGACGTGGACCTGAGGGCCTCTGGGCTGCAGTGGGTGGGGCGGCTGTCCTGGGGTGGGTGCCGGGCAGTTCCGACCTTTCCCGGCTGCCTTGGGAGGGGGTGTGTGACGGCCGAGAAGCTTGTGGCCAAGGGTCTTGGATCAGCAGCTGATGTCCTCTTCCTTATACACATGTGGGGACATGGTGGCTTCCTGGTTAGGTGGCACTGGGGTGGTCTACTTTGGGCCCCTCCACTCACCCCCACACTGCCAGAATCTTGGGAATACTTTTTATTTCTCCTTTTTTTGTCTCCATTTTTTTTTTTTCTATTTTTGAGACGGAGTCTTGCTCTGTTGCCCAGGCTGGAGTGCAGTGGTGCAGTCTCAGCTCACTGCAACCTTAACTTCCCGGGTTCAATTGATTCTCTTGCCTCAGCCACCGAGTAGCTGGGATTGCAGACGCGTACCCCCGCGCCCGGCTAAATTTTGTTTTGTATTTTTAGTAGAGAAAGGGCCTCTCTGTGTTAGCCAGGATGGTCTCGATCTCCTGACCTTGTGATCCACCCATCTTGGCTTCCCAAAGTGCTGGGATTACAGGTGTGAGCCACCGCACCCAGCCTTTTTATTTATCCTTCGTATTTTTTTTCACTGCGATAAAATACATATAACATAAAAATTAGCCTTTATTCAATTTTTTGAGACAGGCTCTTGCTCTGTTGCCCAGGCTGGAGTGCGGTAGTTCAGTCCCAGCAGCCTTACCTTTAGGCTCAAGTGATCCTCCCGCCTCAGACTCCCGAGTAGTTGGGACCAGGCACATGCCACCATGTCCAGCTAATTTCTGAAATTTTTTGTAGAGATGGGTCTCACTACATTGTCCAGGCTGGTCTGAAACTCCTTCCGGGGCTCAAGTGATCCTCCTGCCTCAAGTCTCCCGAAGTGCTGGAATTACAAGCATGAGCCACTGGGCCTGGCCCAATTAGACATTTTTTTCGTTTGATTGATTGTTGCTTTTTGAGACAGGATCTCACTCTGTCGCCCAGGCTGGAGTTCAGTGGTGTGATGTTGGTTCACTGTAGCCTCCGCCTCCTGGGTTCAAGTACTTCTCCCATCTCAGCATTCCTGGTAGCTGGGATTACAGGCACCCACCACCATGCCCAGCTAATTATTTTTGTATTTTTAGTAGAGATAGGGTTTCACCATGTTGGCCCGGCTGATCTCAAACTCCTGACCTCAGGTGATCCCCTGCCTTGGCCTCCTGAAGTACTGGGATTATAGGTATGATCCACCGTGCCCAGCCCTATTAGCCATTTTAAAGTGTGTGCAACTTAGTGGCTTTTAATTCCTTCTCAGTATTGTGCAATGACTACCTCTACCTGGCTCCAGAACATTTCATCCCCACTGAAAGGGGATGGAGACCCTTCCCAAGACCCAGGCTGGGGGCTGCAGGTCCCAGAGCCCAGTAGGGCAGGAGAGGCCCTCCAAAGGGCTGAGGGAGGGCAAGGAAGCACACAGGCCCCGGTATTCAGGGTGCAGACAGCAGAATGTGGCCGGGGGGTGTCTGAAGGTTCCCAGGGGTCATCCATCACTGGCCCTTTGGGAGTGAGAATGACACCTCGATCCCTAACCTGCCATCCTGAAATGAAAACACTCTGGAGAGACCTTTCTGGGGACTACAGCACATCTGACCTGTGGACGGGAAGCTGCCCTTGTCTGTTTAATGAGCTTTAGTTTTAAGTTGAGCAGAGTGGCTCACACCTGTAATCGCAGCACTTTGGAACCCTGAGGTGGACAGATCACGAGGTCAGGAGTTCAAGACCAGTCTGACCAACATGGTGAAATTCGTCTCTACTAAAAATACAAAAATTAGCTGGG
The DNA here is from genome assembly GCF_049354715.1 of Callithrix jacchus. Taxonomy (NCBI): domain Eukaryota; kingdom Metazoa; phylum Chordata; class Mammalia; order Primates; family Cebidae; genus Callithrix; species Callithrix jacchus. The sequence continues at coordinate 17,415,040 of NC_133523.1, forward strand.
CGTGGTGGCACACACCTGTAATCCCAGCTACTCAGAAGGCTGAGGCAGAGAATCGCTTGAACCCGGGAGGCAGAGGTTGCAGTGAGCCAAGATCACACCACTGCACTCCAGCCTGGGTGACAGAGCAAGGCTCAGTCTCAAAAAAGAGAAAACTGAGCATGAGCTTTGCAGCAAAACGAATAGCAGGTGGATGGCGTGCACCCGTCCAGACCGGGCGCAGTTGCTCGTGCCTGTAATTCCAGCACTTTGGGAGGCCAAGGCATCGCTTGAGGTCAGGAGTTTGAGATTAGCCTGGCCAACATGGCAAAACCCTGTCTCTGCTAAAAATACAAAGATTAACTGGGTATGATGGCACACGCTTGTAATCCCAGCTATTAGGAGGCTGAGGCAGGAAAATTGCCCGAACCGGGGAGGTGGAGGCTGCAGTGAGCTGAGATTGTGCCACTTCACTCCAGCCTGGTGACAGAGGGAGACTGAAAAAAAAGAGAGACCCCACCCCACCCCGCATCAGCAGGTTCCCCTCCCCAGCCCCTGGCAGCCACCAATCTGCTTCCTGTCTATGGATTTGTCTGTTCTGGTTCTCAGAGCAGTGGAATCTCACACTGTGTGGCTTTCTGTGTCTGGTCTCTCTCACTCAGCATCATGTTTTCTGGCTTATTCCATGTCATAGTGTGGATCAGTACTTCCATCCTTTCTATGGCTGAAGAACATTCTACTGTATAGATGGAGTATGTTTATTTTTTCTTTTTGAGATCGAGTCTCACTCTGTCGCCCAGGTTAGAATGCGCTGGTGTGATCTCAGCTCACTGCAACCTCCGCCTCCCTGGTTCGAGTGCTTCTCCTGCCTCAGCCTCCCGAGTCGCTGGGACCACAGGTGTGCGCCACCACGCCCAGCTAATTTGTGCATTTTTAGTAGAGACGGGATTTCACCATGTTGGCCAGGCTGGTCTCGATCTCTTTACCTCATGATCCACTCACCTCAGCCCCTGAGAGTGCTGGGATTATAGGCGTGAGCCACCGCGCCTGGCTGGATGGAGCACATGCTGTTCAGCCACTCGTCCGCTGATGGGCATTTGGCCAGTTTCCACCTTCGGGCTGTTGTGAACAGAGCTGCGTGGGCATGTGTGTTCCGGGCTTTGTGCAGACACCGTCTTCCGTTTTCTTGGGTGTATCCTGAGGACTGGAATTGTGGATTGTGCAGTGACTCTGGGTTTCACTGTTTGAATGGTGGTCCAGCTCTCTTCCTGCAGTAAAGCGGTTTTGTGGACCCCCTTGTCCATGTTCTCTGCTGTGACCCTTCTGCGGGAGCTGAGGCCCTGCACCCTTCGGCGTCCTCCTCAGGCCCCTCTGCTCTCCGAGCTTACTGGGCCTATTGTTGGGGTTTGCAGTGCTTCCCTGTGGCTCTGCAGAGGCCAGGTTCCCCGCCGGCCGGCCTCAGCTCTGGGTCCAGGCTCGTGTTGGCTGGGATTCCTGCCCGGGTCCATTTGGAATATTCTACTTGTGCGTGCAACAGAGGCCCAGGGATGTTAGGTGGTGTGTCTAGGCACAGAGCCCCTTTCTGCACACCCAGCTGCACAGGCTGGGGGAGGAGCTGACATGCTGAAGGGCCAGGCAGAGTTGGGAGCTCGGGGAGACAGTCCTGCGGTGTCTGCTGGGGTAAGGCCTGCATCACCGGCAGCGCGCTCCCCAGCCTGGCGGGCAGGGCTGCGTCAGGGCCTGCAAGTGTGGAAACCTATGCTTGAAATAGCACCCACATGCCTCCTGTGGGCGGCCCATGCTCACCTCTCCTGGCACCCAAGTGTGCCCGGAGGCAGCAGGGTGGGAGGGTATGCCAGGCCCCACGCAAGCCCATATTGTCCTCCCACGTATGCATGAGGCTAGGTGAGCTGTGCACACCCAGGCCACCCTCCACAGCCCTGTATCCCAAGCGAGGGTTCGGGGCACCCCAGAAATCAGCAGGAATCAGAATAGCTCAGTTTTCAGGAAGGCACCCCAGCGCACATGCAGCCATGACATGGTGTCTCAGGGGTCTGGACGGGTGCATGCCATCCACCTGCTGTTCGTTTTGCTGCAAAGCTCATGCTCAGTTTTCTCTTTTTTGAGACTGAGCCTTGCTCTGTCACCCAGGCTGGAGTGCAGTGGTGTGATCTTGGCTTACTGCAACCTCTGCCTCCCGGGTTCAAGCGATTCTCTGCCTCAGCCTTCTGAGTAGCTGGGATTACAGGTGTGTGCCACCACGCCCAGCTAATTTTTGTATTTTTAGTAGAGACGGATTTCACCATGTTGGTCAGACTGGTCTTGAACTCCTGACCTCGTGATCTGTCCACCTCAGGGTTCCAAAGTGCTGCAGTTACAAGTGTGAGCCATTCTGCTCAACTTAAAACTAAAGCTCATTAAACAGACAAGGGCAGCTTCCCGTCCACAGGTCAGATGTGCTGTAGTCCCCAGAAAGGTCTCTCCAGAGTGTTCTCATTTCAGGATGGCAGGTTAGGGATCGAGGTGTCATTCTCACTCCCAAAGGGCCAGTGATGGATGACCCCTGGGAACCTTCAGCCCCCCCGGCCACATTCTGCTGTCTGCACCCTGAATACCGGGGCCTGTGTGCTTCCTTGCCCTCCCTCAGCCCTTTGGAGGGCCTCTCCTGCCCTACTGGGCTCTGGGACCTGCAGCCCCCAGCCTGGGTCTTGGGAAGGGTCTCCATGCCTGTTCAGGGACAGTTTAAGCACAGTTTTTATTAGTGTCCTGGGGCTGCCACTACAAATGACCACAAAGTCTGGTGGCTTAAGAAACAAATGTATACTCTCCAGTTCTGGAGGCCAGAAGTCCAAGATCAAGGTGTGGGCAGGGTTGATCCCGTCTGTAGAAGGCTCTAGGGCTCTAGGGGCGGGTCCCGCCTGCCTCTGCTGGCTTCCGGGGCTCAGGTGCTCCTTGGCTTGTGGCCGCATCATTCGGTCTCGGCCTCTGTCCTCACATGGTCTGTGTGTCTGTGTCTGTCTCTTTCCCTCTCTCCTCCTTTTCTTTGTTTTGTTTTGAGATGGAATCTCTCTCTGTCGCCCAGAGACAGAGTGGAGCTACAACCTCTGCCTCCTGGGTTCAAGCGATTCTCCTGCCTTAGCCCCCTCAGTAGCTGAGACTGCAGGCTCGCACCACCACACCTGGCTAACTTTTTGTATTTTTAATAGAGACGGGGTTTCACCATGTTAGCCAGGATGGTCTCTATCTCCTGATCTCAAGATCTGCCCGCCTTGGCCTCTCAAAGTGCTGGAATTACAGGCAGGAGCTACCGTGCCTGGCCTTTTTTTTTTTTTAAGATGGAGTCTCGCTCTGCTACCCGGGCTGGATGCGATCTCGGCTCACTGCAACCTCCACCTCCCGGGTTCAAGCAACTCTCCTATCTCAGCCTCCTGAGCAGCTGGGATTACAGGCGCGCGCCACCACACTGGCTAATACCCCTTCTTCTGTCTTATAAGGATCTTTGCCATTGGATTAGGGCCCACCCTCCTGCAACATGACCTTAATTCAGTTACGGCTGCAAAAACCTTATTTCCAAGTAAGTAATGTGGTACAGTCCCCACGCCCAGCAGGGAGGTGCAGCCTCCTCCCAGCCACCTGTGGCCCCGGGGATGGGCCTGGCCTGCCCTCGTCCTGTGCCTCCCAGTGCGTGGACATCACGATGCTTTTGCTTTTGTCATTTGTGTGATCACACCCTGGAACTAAGTGCTGTTTGCACGTGCAGGTGGGTGCAGCCAAGGGGCCTCCCTGGCTGAACCCACCCTGCTCAGGGCCACACCCCGTTTCCTGGTTGATTTTGCTGCAGTCCACGCTCCTTCCTGCTGTTGCTTGCGGCTGGCTGCTGTTTGGAGCTGCCCCCGGCATTCCTGCTCCCATAGCCTGGGACAGGCGTATGGTTATGGGCCTGGCTGGGGGTGGGGGTGTTGCCAAGGAGTGGGGATGCTGAGAATGGGCCCATGCTGGGCTGCAGCGGGGGAGGGATGCCTCCAGGACTCCCAGCGTCACTGGTGGCATGTGCCCCCTGCTGCACGGCCCAGTGCCCAGCTCTGGGGATCCCGTAGTGAGTGCAGCAGCCACAGCCCACCTGATGGAACATCAGCCTGAGGGTCACTATTGGAGGCAGGGCCAGAGTGCGGGCTCCCACGTGACTCAGCCCAAGTGCAGCCCAGCAAGCATTAGCGTGTGGAGGGGGTGCTGCCGAGCTGGGGTCTTGGTGAGTAGAGCATGCTGTGGGTTCTCTCCTGCAGAGCTGGAGAGATTGGTCAGGTGGGGAGTTTGGAGAGACTGCAGCTGAGTGCTGTGCGGGCTGCAGAGTTAACTCTGGGCCCCAGTGAGAGGCTTCTGTATTTGTCCAGGCAAGAAAGGATGTGGCTTGGGCCAGAGTTAGGACAGCAGAGGGGAGAGGGTAGAAGAGGTGCTGGGGCAGGGGGAGCAAGGTGGGCGTGGGGGCTTCCTAAGGAAGGGCCAGGTGTGGGCAGGTGTGAATGTGCTTGTGTGCATACGTGCGAATGGGAGCTGGTGCACACGTCGTGTGTGAGTGTGCACGGACGTGTGTGTGATTTGGCATGCATGCACACATATAAACAGGTGTCCAGGCAGGGCAAGAGTGTGAGCATGTGTGTATGCATGTGCAGGAATGTGTAGACACTGTGAGTGTGTGCATGGCTATGAGTGCAGGTGTGTGAACACCTGTAATGTCTGTACAGTCGCCCCAGGAGGGTGATGGGCGCTGGGCTGGAAACATGAGTTCAGGGAGCCTTGAGTGAGGGGGGTGGTGGCATTCCCAAGGTAGGGCTGAGAGGGGGCTGCTGGCCTGGGGAGTGGAGGACCCAGGGGAAGGCTTTCCTCCAGCATCCTCTCCCAGGGTCTTCAGTGTGTGGGGGACCAGGACTGGGTGTGTCTCCTTGTGGCCTCTGTCCCTGGTGCAGTAATGACTGCTGAGTGGTGGCCCTTGGGGTCAAGGGCAGCCCTGGAGCCCTTGCCATAGGCACTGAGCTGACTGGGGCTGCTACCCCACACTGTGTAGGGCCCAGCCCCTCCCCTCCAGAGCTGAGTACCGCAAACCCTGTCCCCTCAGGAGGGTCGTGGTGCTCACTCACAGGACCCTGTGTTTCTGCCTGTGCGGGGGACACTGAGGCCCAGAGAGGCAGACACAGATGCCTGTGGCTACCAGCTTGGATGCAGGAACCCCGGGTTCAAACACTTCTCTCCAGCTCCAGCTTACCGTGAGTGGGTGCAGGGCTGGAGGATACAGCTCAGAGAGGAGGGTGCAGGGTTCCTGAGACGGCTGAATGCCAGGTGGGAGCCAAGCGGGGCTGCAGGGCCACAGGAGGGCCACTGGCAGGACGGTTTCGCGTGCCAGCCCTGGTCAAGGTGGCAGTTGTTCCCAGACCCGAGGGTGCGTGTGTCAGGCAGGAACAGCACAGACAGAGTTCCCCTGGGGAGAGGGCCTTGGACAGCAGGAAGAAGACCTGGCAGTGGGGACAAGAGTGAGGAAGAAGAAAAAGACAGCAGGGCCTGGGCAGCCCTGTCATGGGGCTTTGAGTCTCACTTATTTATTTCTCATTGAGGCGAACTTCACATAACATAAGATTCACCGTCTGAAAGTGAACAGTTCTTCGCATTCAGCACATTCACAGTATTGTGCAGGCATCAGAGTTGTCTAGTTCCAGAACATTCTCATCAAAAGGAGACCTTGTCCCCATTAGCAGTCCCTCCCCTCCTCCTCCCCATTCCCTGGCAGTTACTCGTCTGCTTCCTGTCTCGATGGATTTACCCATTCTGAGCATTTCAGATCAATGGAAGCTCACACTGTGCGGCCTTTTGCATCTGGCTCCTCTCACTCAGTGTCACGTGTTCAGGTTCACCCACGTTGGAGCATGGGTCGGGACTTCCTTCCTTTTTTTTTTTCCTTTTTGAGACAGGGTCTCACACTGTCACCCAGGCTGGAGTGCAAAGGCGCAATCACAGCTCACTGCAGCCTCCACCTCCTGGGCTCTAGCCATCCTTCCCACCTCAGCCTCCCAGTAGCTGAGATTATAGATGTGTACCACCACTCATGCTCGGCTGATTTTTGTATTTTTATTAGAGACAGGGTTTCACCATGTTGGCCAGGTTGCTCTTGAGCTCTTGGCCTCAAGTGATCTTCCCGCCTCCACCTCCCAGAGTGCTGGGATTACAGGTGTGAGCTGCTGCGCCCGGCCTTCATTCCTTTTTATGACTGAAACCTATTCCACTCTAGGAATGAAGACTGGGCGCAGCAGCTCACACCTTGAGGCCAAGAGTTCCTCATTACTCATCATCCCGTGGCGCGCACCTTTGGGCTATTGTCAGTCGTGCTGGTACACACACTCACGTACAGGTGTCTGGATGGGCGATTGTCTTCATTTCATCGGGGTGTCCACCCAGGAGCAGGACTGCTTGGTCATACGGCAGCTCAGCATGTCACTTGTTGAGGAACTGTCACACAGATTGGGGTTTATTTTAAATAGGATGGAAACCTACTGGTGTGTTTAAAACAGGAGCATGACATGATTTGAACTGAATTAATAAAGAGGAGAAAATGAAGGAGTCTTGGCGGTGACTTCAGAGGGAGCAGGAGGCCTGGGAGTGGGAGGAGAAGGTCATACCGTAGTCTGGTGAGGAGGGCTGGGACCAGGGGGGAGCTGACGACGGGCCCCTGTAGGGCGAGATGCTGGGAAGTGATCGTGGGAGTGACGAGGGGGTCAGAGGAAAGGGGTGCCTCCAGCCTCTGTCCTGCTGCTTCTACCCTGGTGGGTGCAGCTGGTGACCCCTCTGGGCCTGGTCCTTCCCTGCATCATGTGTGTCTGCTGGGCAGCCGCTGTGGTGCCCTGTTCCGCTGGCCCAGAATGTGACCTGAAGTGGTGAGATGGGCAAGGGCTGCCCCCACCAGGTCTCCAGGGCCTGGAACAGGTGCCACCCGGAGCCCGGCCAAGAGTTTGGAGGCTTGGGTGAAGCCTTTGGGACGGGGCCATGAGGGTGCTCCAGGGGTACCAGGTGGGCCATGGCAGGCCCAGGATCCGGCCTCCCAAATCACAAAATGACTTTTGGTGTTATGTAACTCCATAGTCAAGCTATGTCTAAAAAATGGAGCATAAAAGCTATTTTGGGCCCATGGTAATGAGGGCATCTCGCCTTTGTCTTAGCCGTCCTGGGGGGAGGCAGCATCGAAAGAGCTGCTCGGAGAGGCGGGTTCAGCCCAGACCCCAAGCAAGCCTGTGTCGGCAGGCAGATGCCGTTTTCAAAAATCATTTGTTCCGCCTTGACCGGAGGTGGCTCCTGGCAGATCGCCTTGCAGTGCTCAGAATCCCAGAGGCCTGCGGGCGGCTGACCCCGGGCAAGCAGGGCTGGGCCTCCTCCGCTGCGTCTGGGATCTGACTTCCTTGAGGTTAGGTCCGGCACCTGTCAGAAACCAGGTCTGACATTTTCAAGACGGGCACAGACTGGCTCCGGGGAGGCCCCAGTCGCGGCCACGTGGGTGGTGTCGGCGTCAGGCTCCTTGCCCAGGACTGAGGGGCTGCTCTTGGGGAGGCAGACCCTGTTTCAAGTGGCCGGCATCTCCCGCCAGTGGTTTGCATTATTCAATTGGTGATAAGATTTAAAATTAAACTGCAAAGGATCTGTTCCCCCAGCTACAAATAGAGACATGTGTTTGCACATTCCAGAAGCCGAGTGCGCACCAAGAGGTGTGTTTTGAGTCAAGGTGGAGAAAAAGTGGTTTTTGTTTTTTTTTTTTTTTGAGACGAAGTCTCACTCTGTCTCCCAGACTGAAGTGTAGTGACGCCACCTCGGCTTACTGCAGCCTCCACTTCCTGGGTTCAAACGATTCTCCTGCCTCAGCCTCCCGAGTAGCTGGGATTACAAGTATGCACCAGCATGCCTGGCTAGTTTTTATATTATTTAGTAGAGACGGGGTTTTGCCATGTTGGCCAGGCTGGTCTCGAACTTCTGACCTCAAGAGATCCACCCATCTCAGCCTCCCAAAGTGCTGGGATTGCAGGCATGAGCCATTGTGCCTGGTTGAGTTTTGGAATTCTGTCTCTATGCCCACATGCATGGAGCTTCAGTGGTGCCCTCATGCATGGGCCTCAGTGGTGCCCTCATGCATGGGCCTCAGTGGTGCCCTCGTGCATGGGCCTCAGTGGTGCCCTCGGGCATGGGGCCTCAGTGGTGCCCTCGTGCATGGGCCTCAGTGGTGCCCTCGGACATGGGCCTCAGTGGTGCCCTCGTGCATGGGCCTTAGTGGTGCCCTCGGACATGGGGCCTCAGTGGTGCCCTCATGCATGAGGCCTCAATGGTGCCTTCGTTTCCTGTTTCTGCTGTGGCAAGTGACCACAAACTGGGTGTCTTAAAACAATAGGAATGTATTCAGTGCAGGTGTTGGCAGGGTTGGTGCCTGTAGAAGGCACTGGGGGAGGACCTTCCTGCCTCCTCCAGCTTCGGTGGCTCCAGGCACTCTCTGCATGGCTCCAGTCTTTGCCTTCACTGTCCTGTGGTCTCCTCCTCTCACCGTGTCTGTCTCTGAGTCTATTCTCATCTTCTGAGAATACCAGTCATTAGATTTAGGGCATATCCTACTCCAGTTCAACCTTTCCTTTTTTTTTTTTTAATTTTTTTTTTTTTTAAAGACGGGGTTTCACAGTGATAGTCAAGATGGTCTCGATTTCCTGACTTTGTGATCCGCCCACCTCTGCCTCCCAAAGTGCTAGGATTACAGGCGTGAGCTACCACGTCCAGTTCCTTTTTTTTTTTTTTTTTTTTGAGACAGTCTCTCTCTGTTGCCTAGGCTAGAGTGCAGAGGCACGATCATAGCTCATTGCAACCTCTGCCTCCTGGGTTCAAGTGATCCTCCCACCTCAGCCTCAAAAGTAGCTGGGACTACAGGTGTGATCCACCACACCCAGCTAATTTTTAAATTTTTAGTAGAGACGGGGTCTTACTCTGTTGCCCAGGCTGGTTTCAATCTCCTGAGCTTAAGTGATCCACCTGCCTTGACCTCCCAAAGTACTGGGATTACAGGAATGAGCCACTGCGCCTGGCCTCGACCTCATCTTAACTGATGACATCTGCAAAGACTGTCTCCAAATATGATTGCATTCCCAGATAGCAGGGTTAGGACATGGCTATGTGTTTCTGGGAGACACAGGTAACCCACAGCGACCTTCTGCTGAGTCCATTGTCACTGGCCCTTACCAAAGTCCCCTAGTCTCCTCTGTCTGCCCAGGAGATGTCGTGACGTACTCCGGCCCATGAGCCAGCACTTGGGAGTGCCCAGGTCATGGTGCGACCAGGGTCTCAGCAGAGGCCGGGGTCTCCCCTGATTCACCAGGGGCTGTGGGTTTTGGGGACATGCACCAGAGATCCCCACACCCATGCATCTGCTTACTGGTCCCATTGGAGATTGATCCCTACCCCTCTACCATCCTGCCAGGAAGGAGTTGCAGCCCTGGGTCGGAGGTGAGAAAATACACCAAAGAGTTAGCAGCTTGTCCAGGGCCCCCCTTTCCCAGGGAGAGGAGGCCTGGGGTGTGGGCGCAGGCCATGGACGTGCCAGGTGCTTCCCAGCCGGCTTCACAGGGACGCTGGTGGAGTGGATTGGAACATGTTCCCCATGGCCTAAGTCCTGGAACCTGTGACTGTGGCCTTATGTGGAAAAAAGGTACTTGAGGGTGTGACGTACTTAAAGACCTTGAGATGAGATCGTCTTGCCTTGAGGATCTGCCCCGAGTCCAATGACCGGTGTCCTTACTTAAAGAGAAGGCGCAGGCATACAGCCAGAAGCTCACGTGGTGAAGGAGGCAGAGGTCAGAGTGATGTGGACACAAGCCAAGAAGGCCAAGGACTGCTGACGCCACCAGTTTTTTAAAGGACGTGACGTTCATGTAACATAAAATTAAGCATTTTAAAGTATGCCGTTCTATGGCACGTGGCACACTCACCACGCTGCTCAGCCTTCTTCTCTGTCTGTGTCCAGAACGTTCACATCTCCCCAGAGGGAGGCCTTTTCCCCGGAGGCGGCCACTCCCCTTTTCCACCCCTAGCCCCTGGCAACCACTAATCCGTCCCCGTGGCTTTGCCTGTCCTGGACGTTTCATATCAATGGAAATCTCACACCATGTGGCCCTTTGTGCCTGGCTCTTGTCACTCGGCATCGTGTTTTCAAGGTTCATCCGTGCTGTAGCATGGATCTGTTCTACACTCTTTTCTTTCTTTTTGAGACAGGGTCTTGCTCTGTCGCCTAGGCTGGATTGGAATGGTGCGATCTCAGCTCACTGCAACCTCCGCCTCCTGGATTCAAGCACTTCTCCTGTCTCAGCCCCCAAGTAGCTGGGATTATAGGCATGGACCACCATGCCTGGCTAATTTTTATATTTTTGGTAGAGACAGGGTTTCTCCATGTTGGCCAGGCTGGTCTCGAACTCCTGACCTCAAGTGATCTGCCTGCCTCGGCCTCCCAAAGTGCTGGGATTACAGGCCTGAGCCACTGTAATTCCCCGGCCTACAGTCATATTTTCTTGTACGGATGGACCACATTTTGTTTATCCGTGTATTTGTTGGGTTGTGTCTTGCGGGTGTTGTTAACTGTCCACTTGCAGTTTGTAAGTTTGTGGACCTCTCATCTCCAGTCTCCCCATGGGGAGAGACGGAGACCTGTCTCTTCCCATCTGCCTCGGCATCCTTGTTTCTGAAGACAGCTCTCAGGAAGTAGCAGGGAGTGAGGAAGGGATGAAAGGTGGGTGTCTGTCACCACAGCCCAGAGCTGCAGAGCCACGTGGCATCTGCATGCTGTGGCTTCAAGTGTTGGAAGTTGGGCTGGGCGTGGTGGCTCACGCCTGTAATCCCAGCACTTTGGGAGGCCGAGGCGGTCAGATCACGAGGTTAAGAGATCGAGACCATCCTGGCCAACATGGTGAAACCCTGTCTCTACCAAAAATACAAAAATTAGATGAGCGTGGTGGCGTGCACCTGTAGTCCCAGCTACTCAGGAGGCTGAGGCAGGAGAATGGCTTAAACCCTGGAGGCAGAGACTGCAGTGAGCCAAGATCGCACCACTATACTCCAGCCTGGCAACAGAGCAAGACTCCATCTTTAAAAAAAAGTGTTGGAAATTTGTGGCCAAGACAGGTTCACAGGGGACCCCATGTCCAGGATGGGTTTCCTAACTGGGCTTGCATCGCATTGTAGAAAGGATCTCAGAGAGAACTCTGGAGGACGAGGGGGCATCTGGTTGGTATTTCTGCCTAATCGCCATTTGTTTGGGGGCTGGAGAGGAAGCCTTGGGGAGCCGTGTGTTTTGATGTGGTCAGAGGGCCTGTGGGCAACAGGGCGGTGGCCCCACAGGGACACTGGTCCCAGATGAAGTGAGACAGCCCCTATGTCGACCCACCTTGTCACCCGTGCCAGGTCTACGGCAGCCTCATCAGTGTGGGGCACACGGCACATGCCACCATCCTCCCAGCTATCCCAGTGCACTTGGAGCCCCCAGGAGAGCGGACACATATTGGCATGTTGATGGCAATGCCATTCCACTGTCACCCCAGGCAGAAGCAGACACCGTGCACTGCGTGAAACTTACGAGATGCGTGAAACCTCCCCCCACAAAACAGAGCATCCCACATATGTGGTCATGCAAATTGAGAGAGCGACACCCTGAGCTGAGGGCTTGTCTCCTGGGCTCCAGGCAGGGACTGGCAGGGCAGATGGGCTCCCTTGTCTTTTCTGCAGATGGCAAGGCCCCAGGAGGGAGCAGTGACAGCTGATCAGTCTGTGGGGTTGTGTGTGTGGGTGCGTGGGGTGTTCTCTGTACTCGATGGGATTCAATTTCATTTTCATCTTAAAAGAAAGAGAGAGGTAACGGGTTGTGTGTGGGGGGATTCTGTGATGAGCCAGCTCTAGGATTGAGGAACCTGGGGTGTTCAGGGTCTCAGCCCTGCCCTGGAAGAGGAGATGGCAGCACCTGTTGGGACTTGGGGGTTGTGTGTGAGTTTCTGGCAGCTGCTGTAATACAATAAAGTCCTACAACTGGGCCACTTAGAACAAGAATGTCTTCTCTCACCGTTCTAGGGGCTGGAAGTCTGACATCGAGGTGTTGGCGGGGCCAAGCTCCCTCCGGAGGCTCTGTGCGGGAATCTTTCCTGCCTCTTCCAGCTTCCAGTGGCTCCAGCCGTTCCTTGACTTGCGGCCGTATCACTCCAACCCGGGCCATCCCGCTCTGCATTTGCGGCTCCTCTTCTGTCTCTTAAAAGGCCAGCAGTCACAGTCGCCTGATGCAGGTCCTTGTGGCTATTCCAGGATGATTTCTTCATCCCAAGATCCTTCTCTTAATTACGTCTGCAGACTCTCAGGTTCCAGGGATGAGGAAGTGGACATAGCTGAGCTGACACGCGTCGAGTGCTCGGGATCTGCCTGTCACCCTCTTGGTTGCCATGGTGGTTCTCTAAGGCCTCTGACCCTGTCACCTCCTGCCCACCTCCCTTGGCACACTGGCCCCACTCGGGAGCATTCCTGCTGGTCTGTCCCTTAGACCTGCCTGGAGCTGTGGAGGTCCCCTTTGTCCTCAGTATGCCCAGGAGACCCCGTATGCCTCCCCTCGGGGAGCTCAGTGTCTTTTCTTTTTAACGCTCTAGGCCAGCGTCCCTGTGTGAGACTCCCTCGTTCCCCAGTGCCCCATGGCAGTGCTGAGGGGAGGCCTCCTGTGACCTCTGACCTCTGCAGGTCTCTGCACCTCCAGCCGCTTCTCTCCCCCAGTGCGGGCCTGAGAGCTTGATCTCTCAGTTGTCCCTCCCTGCAGTCCCTGCCCCGCTCCCAGAATCCTTTCACTCTGTCATCGCTTGGTTTCTGGGTTCCCACCTGTGTCTGTTCTGGAGAGGAGGAGCGGGAGTCTTTAGTCCCCACCCAAAGTCTCGGAGGCCTTGGCCAACCTCCTGGAGTTCAGAGGTCAGGCAGCCCAGCCAGCCGTCCCCACACACACAAGAAGGTGTGAGTGCCAGGCCTGTGGCCGCACGTGCTCACAGGGCCTCCAGGCCGCCGGCTGGACGCAGCTTGGCCACTTGCATCCCTGGGGAGGCCTGCCCTGGCCTGGGTCAGGGGCTTCTCCCTCCTCCCCAGAGTGGAATTCTGTCTTTCTCATGTGGCTCAAGTGTTCCACCACCTTCCCCCGACATGGCCTGCCCGTCTCCTTCTCCTGGCTTACGAGGTCTACCTCAGCCCTCCCAGGTTCTGGAGAATCCCTCTCTCCCCGTGTGTGGTGCTTCCAGGGCTACCAGTCACTGTGGCCCCTCCTGCTGCCCAGAGCCCATCGGGGACATCCCAGGGACGGTGGCCACCAACCTCAGCGCAGGTCCACCTGTGCCCCCGCAGATCTGCGGTAGAGATGTTCTAAAAGTGCTTCCTCCTGACTCATGGACTGTGCCCTCAGTCTTCTCTGGAGTTGAGGCCAAGCCCTGGAACAGGCTCCAGCCCCTTGCTCTCCCAGCTGGTGACGCAGAAACATCTTTGCGCATAAATCTGCGTTCTGGACGACTTCCCTCAGGAGAGCTTCCCAGAAGTGGGATTACCAGGTCAGAGGACAGGAACGTTGCTCAGGCGCTTGGCGGACGCTGCCAAATGGCTCGGCCGGCGCTCCCAGCCACCTGCCTCTCGGAGCCCCATGCATTTCCAGCACTGCTGACGTAGCCTCACTTTACCCCTTGGTCCCCAGGCGACAGTGGAGGAGGCCCAGACCCAGCAGGGAGCTGGGTGCCTGCGGGGAGCCCTCAGGTGGTTGGCTGCAGGGATGAGACGAGAGCCAAGGGCATCTGCTTCCCTGGGATGGTTCTTAGCGTGGGGCTGGAGGGGAAGTGGGATTTGGTAACTGCAGAGGGTTGAACAGTGTTCCCTCAAAAGTTCACGTTCATCCAGGATCTGTGAGTGAGCTCATTTGGGGCCATCTTTACAGAGGGAATGAAGTCATGATGAGGTCATTATGGAATAGGGTGGGTCCTAAGTCCAGCGACTGGTGTCCTTCTAAAGAAGGCAAAACAGGCCAGGCATGGTGGTTTGTGCCTGTAATCCCACCACTTTGGGAGCCCAAGGTGGGAGGATCACTTGAGGCCAGGAGTCCAGGTCTAGCCTGGGCAACATAGCCAGACCCGGTCTCTGCCAAAAATTAAAAAATAATCAGCCAGGTGTGGTGGCGTGCGCCCGTAGTCCCAACTACTCAGGAGGCTGGGGCAGGAGGATCACTCAAACCCAGGAGTTCGAGGCCACCATGAGCTATGATTGTGCCTCTGCACTCCAGCCTGGGTGACACGGTGAGCCCCTGTCTCAAACAAACAAGGCAAAACAGAGGCACAAGGATAGAAAGGGAAAAGGACACAGCAGACAGAAGCTAAGAGTTAGGCGATATGTGTACAAGTCAAGAGGCGCCAAGGCCGTCTGCAGCCGCCACAGCTGGGAGAGAGGCCACCTTCCTTTTTATTTCATTTTTATTTTTTGACAGAGTCTTGCTCCGTTGCCCAGGCTGAAGTGCAGTGGTGCACTCTTGGCTCACTACTGCCTCTGCCTCCCGGGTTCAGGCAATTCTGCTGCCTCAGCCTCCTGAGTAGCTGGGATTACGGGCATGCACCACCACACCCAGCTAATTTTCTTTTGTGTTTTTAGTAGAGGTAGGGTTTCACCATGTTGGCCAGGCTGGTCTCGAATTCCTGTCCTCAGGTGATCCGCCCTCCTTGGCCTCCCACAGTGCTGGGGTTACAGGTGTGAGCCACTGCACCTGCCCACCTTACCTTCTTTAGAAGCTGGTTCAGGCTGGGTGTGATGGCTCACACCTATAATCCAGCACTGTGGGAGGCTGATGCAGGAGAACTGTTGGAGCCCAGGAGTTGGAGACCAGCCTGGGCAACATAGGGAGACCTCATCTCTACTAAAAATCAACCAGCCGAGCGTGCTAGCCTGCCCCTGTAGTCCCAGCTACTCAGGAGGTTGAGGTGAGAGGACCGCTTGAGCCTGGAAGGTTGAGGCTGCAGTGAGCCATGATTGCACCACTGCACCCCAGCCTGGGTGGCAGAGCAAGACCCCATCTATAAAATAAAAATAAAAATAATAAGAAGAAGTTGGCTCATTTTCTTTCTTTCTTTCTTTTTTTTTTGAGACGGAGTTTCGCTCTTGTTACCCAGGCTAAAGTGCAATGGCGCAATCTCAGCTCACCACAACCTCCGCCTCCTGGGTTCAAGCAATTCTCCTGCCTCAGCCTCCTGAGCAGCTGGGATTACAGGCACATGCAACCATGCCCAGTTAATTTTTTGTATTTTTAGTAGAGACAGGGTTTCACCATGTGGACCAGGATGGTCTCGATCTCTTGACCTCATGATCCACCCGCCTCGGCCTCCCAAAGTGCTGGGATTACAGGCGTGAGCCACCGCGCCCGGCCATGTTGGCTCATTTTCATTTGCTGGGAAGCCCCTTTAGCTCCCAGCCCTGTGGCTCTCTGGCCTTCCCCAGAGGTGGTATCCACACTCCTGATCTTCCTGCTCAGCCCCGCTGGAGCCTGTGGTAGATTCCTTGAGTTGCAGGTGAAGCCAGGAGCCGTGACTCTTACCTCGCCCTTGGTGATAATGGCGGAGTCATGTACTGGGTGCCAGGGTCTGCCACATCCCACTCAAGGGTCACTGCCCAGCAGCAAGTGCGCTCAGCCATGCAGCTCCCCACACAGATCAGGGTGGATGGTGCTGGGTGCCATTCATCCCGTGCCTATATCCTGTCCAAGGCCAGCCACGGCCTCCACTCCACTACTGGGAAGGTGGCCTGTGCCTCCAGCTGGCCCTGCTGGTGGCGTTGGTAGGGATGGGCTCCCCTGAGGGCCTCAGCAGCCCTTACGAGGTAAGGGCTTTGTGCTGTGTATGGACCCCATGAAGCACGTCTCCGGCTCCTCATTCGGGACCCCTCCTGCCTCCCTGGATCTGCTGGGGCATGTCCCAGGCAGGGAGCACCTAGTGAACACTGAACCCCCAACTTCACGCACTATCTGGTGCAGCCCCTTGCCTTTGGGGTGGAGTTGGGGAGACACCCACAGGGCCCTCTGAGGAGGCGTGTCTTTGGGATGGGCCCTTCTCCCAATGTACTGGGGTCCTCCTACTCCCCACAGGCCTGCTGTGGGGTCACTGGCTGGGTGTTCACCACACCCTGTCCTGCCTTCAGCTGTGCCCTCCCCGTCCCTCTGCAGTGACCGCCATGAGAGCTGGCCTGGGCTGGTCCTGGCTACCTGCATCCGACCTCCACTCCTGCCCTTGCCGTTCCTGCCCGACCTGCTGCCTTCCTCATCCTTCACCCTGGAGGGTTCCTGTCACCACCCCTCCCAACTCCCTAGTCTCGGGATCCCTGCCCCCCGCAGCCCTTATTGACCATTCTCTACAGCTGATGGCAGGCCCCTTGGTCCTCCTACTCTTGGGGACCAGCCCAGAGGCTGCCAGTGACCCCTGTGGCCATCTCCTCCTGGTGTGGCTGAAGCCATGGCCTTAGCTGAGTCCTGTGTCCAGAGGGAGCTTGGAGAGGGAAGGGCTTGTCCCAGGTCCTCCACAATTCCAGGCCTGGGTTTTTTTTTTTTTTTTTTTCTCTTAAGAGACAGTGTCTCACTCTGTCACCCAGGTTGGAGTGCAGTGAGTGGTGCAATCTTGGCTCACGGCAGCCTCGACCTCCTGGGCTCAAGCAAGTCCACCTGCCTCTGCCTCCCGTGTTGCTGGCACTACAAGTGTGCGGCGCCGTGCTCAGCCTGGGTTCATTTTCTTAGGTGGCTGTAGCAAAGCCTCACAAATGAGGTGGCCTAAAACAACAGAAATGTATTATCTCAGCTCCGGAGGCCCGAAGTCTGTGATCGAGGATTCAGCAGGGCTGGTTCCTCCTGAGGCCATGAGGGAGGGTCAGTCTTAGACCCCGCCGGCTCTTGGCGGCCCCAGCGATCCTCCGCAGGCCCTTGGCCTGTAGACACGGCACCCCAGTCTCTGCCTCTGTTGCCGTTTGGCCCACTTTCCTCGGCGTCTCTGTGTCCTCCCCTCTCGTGGGGGCACCAGTCATTGGATGCAGGGCCTCCCTAATTCCAGGATGATCTCATTTCAAGATCCTGCACTAATTACATCTGCAGAAACTCTATTTTCAAATAAGGTCACATTCTGAGGTTCTGGTAGACATTTCTTCTGGGGGCTGTGAGTCCGTCTAGGACAGGACACTGGGCTGAATCATCTCGGGCCACTTGGCCTTGAACTCTGGGCCACTCCTGCTACCTGGCACCACCTGCAGGTGGATGGCAGGCCCCCCGCCAGCCCCCACATGTCCCCAGGCTGTGAACCCCACTGAGCAGGCACATTGCTTACCTTTGGGAGACTCATTCCAGAAACACCGCCCACCGCTTCCTGCTTGGCTGCCCGGCTGCGCTGCTGCCCTGGGGAGGGGCAGGCACCCCTGGTCACCCCTGTATCACAGACACTTGGCCCTTCAAGGCTGGGGCACACCAAAGCCTGGCCCGGGGTCCACCTCTCCTCACCCACCCTGCACCCCAGAGGCTTCTGCAGGGAGAGTCCTGGGCTCCGTGGGCTTTGTTCAGGTTTGGCTGCTGCGGTTGCTCCCTGATGACTTGGGATATGGGGTCATTCTGGGCTGCCCAGTTTCAGATGCACCTGTCTGTGGACAGTTCCCAGGGGTGACACTGGGCCCCTGCGGGCAGGGCATGTTGGCCTGTGGACAGACACATGCAGGCAGCTTATCCATAAGCGGGTGCCGCTGACTGAATTGTCTCCCATAAACTCATACGTTGAAGCCTTCACCCCCAGCGAGGCTGTATTTGGAGGTCGGGCTCTTAGAGGTGATTAAAGTTAAATCAGGCCATAACGGGGGTCCCAATCTCTAGGATTGGAGGCCTGATAAGAAGAGGAAGAGAGATCTCTGAGCACACACAGCTGGGAGAGGCTATGCGAGGACTCAGAGGGCAGCCCCCGTGGGCCAGGAAGGGCCCTGGTCTGGGTCCAGCTGGGCCCTGATCGTGGACTTCCAGCCTCCAGAAACCAGAAGAAGACATGTCTGTCATTTAAGCTGCTTGGTGTCCAGTGTTTTATTATGGCAGCCTGGGCTGCTAAGACAGAGGTTATTTGGATGCAGGGATTGGGGGTCCAGCAGGGCTTCCTGGGGAGGTAGTGCTTGAACTGAGACTCAGATGGATGAATGAAGGTCGCCATGAAAGTTTCCAGACAAGGGTTCGTGGGTGCAGGGCCCAGTGGCAAAAGGCACCGGAGGGCCTCGAGTGCCGCCAGTGGGGAGCTGGAGTTTGCCTCTGGGGGAAGGAAAAGTGCTCTAAACCTGGGGATACCCCAGAAGCCTTTCAGAATAACGATAGGAGGCCAGGTGTGGTGGCTCACACCTGTAATTCCAGTGCTTTGGGAGGCCAGGCAGGAGGATCACTTGAGGCCAGGAGTTCGAAACCAGCCTGGGCAACATAGCAAGACCCCATCTCTGAAAACAAAAAACTTAGCTGAGCATGGTGACACACACCTATAGTCCCACCTACTCAGGAGGCTGAGGCAGGAGGATCATTTGAACCCAGGTGGTTGAGGCTGCAGTGAGCCATGTTCACTGTACTGCACTCCACACTGGCCAATAGGGCAAGACCTGCCTCTTAAAAAAAAAAAAAAAAAGCATGATGACAAGAGACAGCCCTGTTGGCTGGGGAAAGAGCCTGGATTGAAACAGGCCGCTCCTGTCTTCCCTTAGTGCCTCAGTTTACCAGCTTGCAAAATAAGAGTGCAGCTGTGTCTCCCCGCTCTTAGGACTGCTGCAAGGCCCCACCCAGGGTGGGCTTTTGGCCAGCTGGCAGGGCTTGAGTCTCCTTTGCAGGGAGGGAGGCCCCTGTGAGCCAGCTGTGTGCGCTCAGCCCCCGAGGGACACTTCACACGTCCCAGCCGCCACCTACAAGAGAAACAAAATGTGCTCACGGCGGACCCTCTGTTCAGCTGGGTCTGGAAATTTGGCAGCAGCAACCATGCCTGATGAAAGGCATTCCAAGGCAGCCCTGGTGTTTGTGTATGTGGTTCTGTATTTACACGGTTGGAGGGAGCGAGGAGGCAGCAGGGGAGTGTCTCCAGGGCATGGGAGACGGCCTGGAATCCATGTGCCCGTGATGCCCTCATCATCATTCATGATTGCTTCCTGAGCTCAGCAGATGTTTACTCAGAAGCTCTGGTGGACTAGGCACCCAGTGAGGGGTCAGCTCGGCTCTTCTCACCGGGCCCTCAGTGAACATGCGGACCCATGGCGTGGAGGGACTGGGGCAGAACCAAAGTTCACACCCAGAATGAACTCAGAATGGGCCAAAAACCTAAATTCAAGAGCTAGATGTGTACAACTGCTGTAGGGAAACAGAGGGGCTGGCCGGGCGCAGTGGCTTCTGTATATAATCCCAGCACTTCGGGAGGCCAAGGCGGGCGGATCACCTGAGGTCAGGAGTTTGAGACCAGCCTGGCCAACATGTGAAACCCCATTTCTACTAAAAATATAAAAATTAGCTGGGCGTGGTGGTGCACACTTGTAATCCCAAGTATTGTATTAGGGAGCCTGAGGCAGGAGAATTGCTTGAACCTGGCAGGCAGAGGCTGCAGTGAGCCGAGATCGCATCACCGCACTCCAGCCTGGGCAACAGAGCGAGACTCAAACATAGCAAATCAAAACAAAACAAAACATAGGGGCGAATTTTTCTGGCCTCAGATAGGCGATGGATACTTAGTATGTTAAAGAAGGCACAGCCAACAAAAGAGAAATAGGTAAGTTGGACTCCATCAAAGTTTAAAATTGTTGTGCTGTAAAGGACACTCTCAAAGTAAAAAGACAACCCATAAAACAGAAAAAAATATTATAACTTGGCCAGATGTGGTCGCTCATGCCTGGGATCCTAGCATTTTGGGAGATTGAAACAGGAGGATTGCTTGAACCCAGGAGGTGGAGGTTGCGGTGAGCCAAGATCGCACCATTGCATTTAAGCCTGGGCAACAAGAGCAAGACTCCATCTCAAAAAAAAAAAAAAAAAAAATGCCTAGAAACTGGCAAGTATTAGTGAGGATGTGGAGCGCCTGGAACCAGCATACGTTGCCAGTGGAACGTAAGATGATGCAGCCGCTGTGGAAAGCAGCCTCGTGGTTCCTCGGTGTATAAAACACAGAATTACTATTTGACTGTGCAGTTCCAGCCCCAGGTTATACCTGAGAGATTTGAGAGCAGTGACTCAGATATTTGTGTGCTCATGTTACAGCAAAATAGCCACAATAGCTAAAAGGCAGAAAAACAAACTTAGCGTTCATCAACTCTTGAATGAATAAACCAAAATACAGTCGGTTGGTTCATACTACAGAGTATGATTAGGCTGTAAAAATGGAGGAAGCACTGACACATGCCACTTACCTGGGCGAGCCTCAAAAATATTACGTTAAGCTGGGCGCAGTGGCTCACGCCTGTAATCCCAACACTTTAAGAGGCCTAGGTGAGTGGATCACTTCAGGTCAGGAGTTCGAGATCAGCCTGGCCAACATGGTGAAACCCATCTCTACTCAAAATACAAAAATTAGGTGGGTTCCTGTAGTCCCAGCTACTCGGGAGGCTGAGGCATGAGAATCATTTGAACCCAGGAGGTGGAGGTTGCAGTGAGTGGAGATCACACCGCTGCACTCCAGCCTGGACGACGAGAGTGAGAGTCTGTGTCCAGAACAGATAAATCCACAGAGACAGGAAGCGGATTAGTGGTCGCCAGGGGCTGGGGCATGGGGAAAGGGGAGTGACTGCTAATGGGGACAGGGTCTCTTTCTGGAGTGATTGAAATGTCCTAGAACCAGACAGAAGTGACAGTTGTGCCGTGTACTAAACACCTCTGAATCACTCACTTTAAAACAACATAATGGTGAACTTTTTATGTGCATTTTATGGCAGCTTTTTTGAAAGCATATTTTTTACGTAAAAGATTTTAAAAATAAAAAGAAACATGCACGGAGAGAATGAGATCATTTTCCCGGCACTGGTTGAAAAGCAGTGGTGGGCCGGGTGTAGCGGTTCTTACCTGTCATCCCAGCACTTTGGGGCCAAGACGGGAGGATTGCTTGAGCCCGGCTTGGACAACATAGGGGACCCTGTCTCTACAGAAAAAAATACATATATAGATGGCCACGGCGTTGCACAGCACTACTCTCAGCTACTTAGGAGGCTGAGGTGGGAGGATTGTTTGAGCCCAGGAGGTTGAGGCTACAGTAAGCCCTGATTGTGCCTCTGTCCTCCAGCCTGGGCCACGGAGGAAGACCCTGTCACAAAAAAAAGGAGAGAAAGCAGACTGGGGCGTCGTAGCCTCGCAGCTTCGAGCTGTGTTCCCGCACATAGAGTCTCCAGAGGTGGGCAGTGGTGGGTCCCTGGGGAGGGTCCATCAAGGCTGGCAGCTCCTGCTACACAGCAGGGGATCCCCTGGGTCACAGGCTAACAGCCTGTCCTGTTAGCCTGGGACTCAGTGCCCAGTGGTTGGAGGAGGTGGGCAGCAGCTGCCCTGTTTCCTGTGTACCCTGTAGCCATTATGCAGCCCTGGCCTTTAGGAGAATGAATCGGTCAGTGGTTGCCAGGCATGCATCCCTTACCCCTATGGCAAGGCATCTGGGCATAAAAACCTCTCCCACAATGGCACAAGTGATGGGCGATGTGCATCTGAGCAAAATGTGTGAGATCGGGGCCTCTTTGCTGGGCCCATGGAGGAGCACAGGAGAGGCTTGTGGGTCAAACATGGAAAGTTCTGCGTCCACAAGTCAGGGAGCAGACGCCTTTGCCGCAGCCTCCGACATCACTCGGAGCTTTGAGGGTGTCCGATAGAAACTTGGATGCCCCAGGGCTGGGCGGGGGCCTGAGGGCTCTCATCCCTGTCTCCCCTTTCCCGCTGGCATCGGCCCCTCCTGGCGCTGGGGATGCCGTCCCTGCTGGCATGTCTGGTAAAAAGCCAGCCTGGAGGGTGTTCACCGCCTTTGTTCTGCTTGATCCAGGGCGGTGACAAGGGGCGGTCCCCAGGGAGCGGGGATCCTGAGCTTGTCGCGGATTGAGGCGCTCGCCACCTCCTGCAGGCCTCGTTTTGAAGCCAAGGTCTCAACTGCAGGGAGCAGATGGCGTGTCCCCAGCAGATGGGAGTGCTGGGGGGAGGCGGTGACAGGGCTGTGGGGCCGGCCTCGACGTGGGCCTGGGCAGGCCTGGGCCTCATGGTGGAGGCCTGGAGCCCTTGGGGAGAGTCCTGCTCTGGCTGTTGATGCTAAGTGGCTCTAGAAGCTTCTGTTCCCTCGGTGGCTTTATTTCACCCCTGATGGTTCGTCTCATAACCTGTGCGCTCCCAGTCCCAGGCCTCTGCACCTGCTGTTCCCTCCTCCTCTGCAAGGCTCCCCCGTGCTGTGTCTCTGCCAGTCCACAGCCAGCACAGTGGTCCAGGCTGAAGTTCTCACAGTTGCCACTTGCCCCCAGGATCTAATGCCGCCCGCTCTGGGATGTGGGCTCGTTTGAGCAGTGCCCATCTGGTTGTCTGGCCACCGCCTCCACCGAACCCAGAACTGTGCGCAGTGCTGGGCAGACCCTCGCCTTGAGTCTGGGAGGGGAGGTGGGGACGCTGCTGTGGCAGCCATTGGGGGCCGACAGCCGGATTGGCTGGGTGGGTAGGTGCCTGAGCCTTGCTTGATTCTCAGCTGTTGGCCCAGCCGGGTTTCGAGCCAGCAACAGGGGTTCCAAGTCCAAGCCAGCGTGGACTTGGGAGGATGAAGGCTCCTGCCCTGTGGGGATGTCCTTCAAGTCACCACACATCCCTGCCTGTGGCTGCTGGGACGCTTGGAGAGCCCTCCTTCCCCATTCCAGGGGCCCTCTGCCCTCATCGGTTTTCCCAGAACTCCATTCTTTTTTTTTTTTTTTTTTTTGAGATGAAGTTTCACTCTTGCTGCCCAGGCTGGAGTGCAATGGCACGATGTTGGCTCACTTCCTGAGTTCAAGCAATTCTCCTGCCTCAGCCTCCCAAGTAGCTGGGATTACAGGCATTTGCCACCACGCCTGGATAATTTTTTTTTTTTTTAGGAGAGACAAGGTTTCTCCATGTTGGTCAGGCTGGTCTCCCAACTCCCAACCTCAGGTGATTCACCTGTCTTGGCCTCCCAAAGTGCTGGGATTACAGGTGTGGGCCACCATGCCTGGCCAGAACTCCGTCTTAGGGAGCCCTGAGTTATGGGGCTGCAGGGTCAAGGGGTGTGAATCCCCGGGGTCCTGGTCAGCTCCCAGGATCCAGGTGTATGCTGCGTGTGTGCTGGTCTGGAGAAAGCATTCACTCCTCACCTTCCTCCTGTAGGGCCACGCCCCAGGCTGAGGGGCGTGCTGCCTCTGCACTCAGGCAGTCTCTGTTCTTTCTTGAGCCCCAGTTTCCCCATCTGGACTGTCTCAAGACCCTGCCTGGGAGTCCGGGAGTCTCTCAGTGGGTAGCTCCCACCAAGGGCTCATCCTTGCCTAGGTGCCCAGTTCACCTCGGGCACTGAGCTGCACTGTCTTGTCAGGCCCGGTGGGGGGCGGGGGCAACAGCCTGATGGGAGAAGACAGACAGACCTCAGCCGTGCAGAGGGAGGCCCCTTGGAGGAGGCTCAGTGCTCAGCAGTGGGGGGCCCGGGGGAAGAGCCTTCTGGTGCAGGTAGTGCCCATGCAAAGGCCCCAAGGTAGCAACTGGTGGCTCCAGGAGGAAGGCTGTGAGCTGGAGCCTAGTGGTGAGGGAGAGTGGGGGACAGACTTTGAAGCCTAGAGGTCGGGGGAAGGAACTCAGGCCTGCTTGGTGCAGACAGCACCTCCCTCCCTGGCCCCCCCCATACCTGCTACAGCTTTGCAGGACCCAGCTTAGCCATCAGCCCACCTGCTCCCCTCAATCTCATTAGAAGGTTGGCCGGTTGCCATGGCAATTGCTTCTGGGCCTGACCAAGGCTGGCCCCATCTGCAGAGCAAGCCCAGGAAGGGCCAGCAAGCAGGTAGGGGTGTTGCTGTGCCCTGCGCAGGGTTTCCTGGAGACAGGGTGCTACCTGAACATTTCTCCACATCCCGGAGAAGTAGCTGTAGCCACATCACACTGGGGCCACCCCAGGGCCACCTGGCCCCTATTTCCCCACCTCGGGGCCCCTGCTCCATCCAGCCCTGTGGATGCTGCCTGGATTGGGCAGGGGGCGTAGACTCAGCAGGAGTGTGGATGTGGGCACAGGTATGGGTGGGCATTCTCCTGGGCGAGGATCCTGTCAGCAAGGGGCAGGGGTCAGCAGAGGCCTGAGAAGCCAGCTTTGCACAGGGCTCTGTAGAGGGGCCAGGTGGAGAGGCAGGATTTTGTGTGATGAGATCCTGGTGCAGGCTGTATCAGGGATGAGGCCGGGATGGGTCCCTGCGGTCAGCGCGGTAGTGTCAGAGCTTCTGGGTCCATATCTGCCTCTCATGTGTCACTGGAGATGCTGGTGAGCTCTCATCTGAGATGGTGTGACTTCAGTAACCCTTGTCCCAGGAGCGGCCGTGTGACTTCAGTCATGCCAGTCACGCAGGGGTTGAGTTCCAGGTGTGTGGGCCTCAGTTTTCCCATCTGGAGAGTGGCATGATTGGTACCCCCTCAAAAGCCCTGCAGAGGGGTGAAACGTGTCCCACAAAAAGCTATGTCCACAGCCTTGCTCCTGGAGCCTGGGAAGGTGACCTTACAGTTGACCTCGAATAAACGGTTTTGAATTGCATGCATCTACCCCTACACGGACTCTCCTGCCTCTGCCTTGCCTGAGATAGCAAGGCCCAGCCGCCGCCCTCCTCCTCCTCCAGCTCTTCCTCCTCCTCCTCCTCTTCCTCCTCCTCCAGCTCTTCCTCCTCCTCCTCCTCTTCCTCCTCCTCCACCTCTTCCTCCTCCTCTTCCTCTTCCTCCTCCTCCACCTCTTCCTCCTCCTCTTCCTCTTCCTCCTCCTCTTCCTCTTCCTCCTCCTCCTCTTCCTCCTCCTTCACCTCTTCCTCCTCCTCCTCCTCTTCCTCCTCCCCCTCTTCCTCCTCCTCCTCCTCTTCCTCCTCCTCCACCTCTTCCTCCTCCTCCTCCTCTTCCTCCTCCTCCTCTTCCTCCTCCTCCACCTCCTCCTCCTCCTCCTCCTCTTCCTCCTCCTCCACCTCTTCCTCCTCCTCCTCCTCTTCCTCCTCCTCCTCCTCTTCCTCCTCCTCCTCCTCCTCTTCCTCCTCCTCCTCCACCTCTTCCTCCTCCTCCTCTTCCTCCTCCTCCACCTCTTCTTCCTCCTCCTCTTCCTCCTCCTCCACCTCTTCCTCCTCCTCCTCTTCCTCCTCCTCCACCTCTTCCTCCTCCACCTCTTCCTCCTCCTCCTCTTCCTCCTCCTCCTCCTCTTCCTCCTCCTCCTCCTCTTCCTCCTCCTCCACCTCTTCTTCCTCCTCCTCTTCCTCCTCCTCCACCTCTTCCTCCTCCTCCTCCTCTTCCTCCTCCACCTCTTCCTCCTCCACCTCTTCCTCCTCCTCCTCTTCCTCCTCCTCCTCTTCCTCCTCCTCCTCCTCTTCCTCCTCCACCTCTTCTTCCTCCTCCTCTTCCTCCTCCTCCACCTCTTCCTCCTCCTCCTCTTCCTCCTCCTCCTCTTCCTCCTCCTCCTCCTCTTCCTCCTCCACCTCTTCTTCCTCCTCCTCTTCCTCCTCCTCCACCTCTTCCTCCTCCTCCTCCTCTTCCTCCTCCTCCACCTCTTCCTCCTCCACCTCTTCCTCCTCCTCCTCTTCCTCCTCCTCCTCCTCTTCCTCCTCCTCCACCTCTTCCTCCTCCTCCTCTTCCTCCTCCTCCTCCTCTTCCTCCTCCTCCACCTCCTCCTCCTCCTCCTCCTCTTCCTCCTCCTCCACCTCTTCCTCCTCCTCCTCCCTTCCTCCTCCTCCTCCACCTCTTCCTCCTCCTCCTCCTCCTCTTCCTCCTCCTCCTCCACCTCTTCCTCCTCCTCCTCTTTCTCCTCCTCCACCTCTTCTTCCTCCTCCTCTTCCTCCTCCTCCACCTCTTCCTCCTCCTCCTCCTCTTCCTCCTCCTCCACCTCTTCCTCCTCCACCTCTTCCTCCTCCTCCTCTTCCTCCTCCTCCTCCTCTTCCTCCTCCTCCTCTTCCTCCTCCTCCTCCTCTTCCTCCTCCTCAGTCAGCTGTACATGAAGGACGGTGAGGATGAAGACATTTGGGATGATTCCTTCCATTTCACAAAATAGCAAATATTTTCTCTTCCTTTTGAGTTTCTTAGTATTTTTTCTTCAGCTTACTTTATTGTAAGAGTACAGGACGCAGTGCATAGAGTATACTGAATCTGGGCTGTGACTCTCCATGTTATCGGTGAGGCTTCCAGTGAACAGTAAACTGTGAGTTTAGTGCTGGAAGAGTCGGCCGGGCGCGGTGGCTCACACCTGTAATCCCAGCACTTTGGGAGGCCGAGGCGGGTGGATCACGAGGTCAAGAGATGGAGACCATCCTGGTCAACATGGTGAAACCCCGTCTCTACTAAAAATGCAAAAAATTAGCTGGGCACGGTGGCGCGTGCCTGTAATCCCAGCTACTCAGGAGGCTGAGGCAGGAGAACTGCCTGATCCCAGGAGGCAGAGGTTGCGGTGAGCTGAGATCGCGCCATTGCACTCCAGCCTAGGTAACAAGAGCGAAACTCCGTCTCAAAAAAAAAGAAGTGTTGGAAGAGTCAGTAGTTATACTGGGGTGGTGAGGGGGAGGGGGCGCAGTGGCTCAGGCCTCTAATCCCAGCACTCTGGGAGGCTGGGGTGGGAAATTGCTTACAGGCAGGAATTGGAGGCCAGCTGGTCAACATAGTGAGACTCCATCTCTACCAAAAATTAAAAATTAGCCAGGTGTGGTGGTTCATGCCTGTGGTCTCAGATACTCAGGAGGCCAGGGTGGGAGGATCACCTGAGCCTGGGAGGCCAAGGCCATAGTGAGCTGTGATTGTGCCACTGCTCTCCAGCCTAGGTGACACAGTGAGAGCCTGTCCCAAAATAAATAAGTGAATTAAAAAACTGAAGATAAAAAGAAAAAAGAAGGTTTTCAAGATGAAGCTGAACATCTCCTTCCCAGCCACTGGCTGCCAGAAACTCATTGAAGTGGATGATGAACGCAAACTTCGTACTTTTTATGAGAAGCGTATGGCGACAGAAGTTGCCGCTGACGCTGTGGGTGAAGAATGGAAGGGTTATGTGGTCCGAATCAGTGGTGGGAATGACAAACAAGGTTTCCCATGAAGCAGGTGTCCTGACCCATGGCCGTGTCCGCCTGCTACTGAGTAAGGGGCACCCCTGTTACAGACCAAGGAGAACTGGAGAAAGAAAGAGAAAATCAGTTCGTGGTTGCATTGTGGATGCTAATCTGAGCGTTCTCAACTTGGTTATTGTAAAAAAAGGAGAGAAGGATATTCCTGGACTCACTGATACCACCGTGCCTCGTCGCCTGGGGCCCAAAAGAGCTAGCAGAATCCGCAAACTTTTCAATCTCTCTAAAGAAGATGACGTCCGCCAATATGTTGTAAGAAAGCCCTTAAACAAAGAAGGTAAGAAACCTAGGACCAAAGCACCCAGGATCAGCGTCTTGTTACTCCACGTGTCCTGCAGCACAGACGGCGGCGGATTGCTCTGAAGAAGCAGCGTACTAAGAAAAACAAGGAAGAGGCCGCAGAATATGCTAAACTTTTGGCCAAGAGAATGAAGGAGGCTAAAGAGAAGCGCCAGGAACAAATTGCGAAGAGACGCAGACTTTCGTCTCTGCGAGCTTCTACTTCTAAGTCTGAATCCAGTCAGAAATAAGATTTTTTGAGTAACAAATAAGTAAGATCAGACTCAAAAAAAAAAAAAGAAAAAAAAATTATACTTGGATTTTTGACTGCCTGGGGGTCAGCTCCCCAGTCCCCGTGTTGTCTCAGGGTTAACTGTATTTGGAAATAGCATCTCCAGATAAGACTGTCCTGGATTAGGGTGAGCCTTTCTCTTTAATCGTTAAGAGAAAGGAGAGCCAAACCCGGCCCAGTGGCTCAGGCCTGTAATCCCAGCACTTTGGGAGGCTGAGGCGGGTGGATCCCCTGAGGTCAGGAGTTTGAGACCAGCCTGGCCAACATGGTAAAACCCCATCTCTACTAAAAATACAAAGATTGGCCGGGTATGGTGATGTCACCCCAGCTACTTGGGAGGCTGAGACGGGAGAATCACTTGAATCCGGGAGGCGGAGGTTGCAGTGAGCCGAGACCGCACCATTGTACATTGTACTGCAGCCTGGGTGACAGAGACTCCATCTCAAAAAAAAAAGAGGGAGACTGGAGACAGGTGAGAGGCGGAGGAGGCCCTGTGACATGCAGCAGAGGCGGGAGCAAAGCTGCCACAAGCCAAGGAGCACTGGAGCCCCAGGAGCCAGGAGAGAGGTGAGGACGAGCCCCTGCTCAGACTCTCCAGGAAGAATCGTTCCTGCCTGCACCCTGATCTGGGACTTCAGCCTTGTGAACTGTGTGAGGTCAACTGTTGTCTGAAGCCTCCTGGCGCACAGTAATTGGCAGCCTTGGGACACTGAGGCCAGGCTGTCACGATGGATGCTTGGATGTGCTGAGACTTGAGAGGGGGTCCATGCTCCATTTGGGGGGCTTGGGGAACCCCCAGTGGCACTTGTTTTGGCTGCTGCCCGGGAGGCTCAGGGCCAGGAGAGACACAGGACGGCCGGGGTCTGAGCAGTGCTTCTTGACCCTCTGCCATGTCCCTGTCAGCCCTCTGCCGGGGTCAGCCCATGGCCTCCATCCTGAGACACCTCCATGATGTGCGGCAGGGTCATGAGGGCACCTGTCCTCAGCCTTCATCCCATCTGACTCTAGGACCCTGGCACTGCTCGGATGGTGGGTTCAAACCTGAGCATGAGAGGCTTTGAGATCCAGCGTGAGGCTGGCGATCTGGAAGGAGCCAGGGCTGCCACCGGCAGATGGGAAGTGAGGCCAGACAGGTAACTTCCTGAGGGTCCATGGTGGCCACACGCAGCCCTGGCACCGGCCACAGCAGCAACCATTGGGCACAGGGGCCCACTGTCTGCTGCGTCAGGACCCAAAAGGGCGGACACATTCGAAAGTAAAGGCATTTGAGACGTGATCTATGCAGTGAAACAAACCAGAGGACGGGAGAGAGAGCCAGGCAGTTCCGTGAGCTCGGCGGTAGTGAGGCTGTTTTCTTCATTTGGCAAACATAGCCCAGCACCATCAGCTGCAAGCTTTAGGGAAAACTGAGTGAGGGGCGTACTGTCTTGGCAATTTTTCTGTAAATCTTAAAACTTCCACAGTCAAAAACTGGGTTGAAACAACAGTTGGGGCGTGGTGGCTCACGCCTGTAATCCCAGCACTTCAGGAGGCTGAGATGGGTGGATCACCTGACGTCATGGGTTTGAGACTAGCCTGGCCAACGTGGTAAGACCTCGTCTCTACTAAAAATACAAAAATTAGCTGGGCGTGCTGGTGGGCACCTGTAATCCCAGATACTCGGGAGGCTGAGGCAGGAGAATTGCTTGAACCCGGGAGGCGGAGGTTGCGGTAAGCTGAGATCACACCATTGCACTCCAGCCTGGGGAACAAGAACAAAACTCTGTCTCAAAAAACAAAACAAAAAAAACCTGGAGGCTGGTGTGATCGTGACTCAGGGGGCTGCTTCTTGAGCGAGGTGTTGGGGAGATCCCTAAGTGAAGGAAAGGCTGTCACAGGCTTTTTATGGGGGTCAGTAGGGGAAGGACAAGCTGGGGGCACTTTGGGACTTGGGGCAGCTGGAGAGAGTGAGGCTGGGGAGGCCAGAGGCAAAGTGTGGTTAGCGAGGTGCCCACCCACCCTCAGCAGGGCCCTCCGAATTGCCAGTGGGGTCTCCTCTCCCAGCTGGGGAGCCAGGACCAGATGCCCATCTATCCAGCCCACAGGTCATGAGTGAGGGCGCCCTGGGGACCGCAGCTTCCCCGACTCCAATGGAACGCCCTCTCCAGGCCTCAGCTGTTTCACCTATGGCCCCGCTTGTTGACAGCCATGGGGTTGATGTGGAGATGGGACATCTGAGTCCTAGGTTAGCCCCGAAACTCTGTGTAGGGCAGGCTGGAGCTGCTGCGACATCCTGGGAACTCCCTCCAGGGCCAACTGCTAGCTCTGGCTAACCCTCTGAGGGTTACTCTTTGCGGTGGCTTGCGTTGCCCGGGCCAGCTGAGGAATGGGGTGGCTGAGCTACCACCTGAGGCCTCCTGGGTTCTAATCTTAAGTGCTTGTACAGCTTCGAGACGGGCCTGTCACCTGGCTTGTGAAGTCAGCTGTGGGTGGGGGGGCAGCAGTGTTCATTTATTCATTGCCTCATTCACCCCCTCCCGTCTTTGTGGACCTGGAGATTTCGACGTCCGGCACAGCTGAGCAATGGGCCCTGGGCTGGGTGCCGGGTTCATGGAGCTCATCCGCAAGGTCTCAGTGGTTTTGGGAGCACAGCATGGTGGGGGGCGGGGTGATGACACTCGGGTGAGGGATGCACAGGGGACTGTGACGTGGTGATGATGTTGCCTGCAGTGCACTGGCGTCTGGCAGTTCTTCCAGGTGAGGCCGGAGGTCCCGCCACCCTGGGACCCCAGAGAAAGGAGGACCCTGCTCCCAGGGGCTCCAGCCAGACCAAGGAGGACAGGTATCTCCTGGAGACTCAGGAGTCCCTGTGCCTACCCTCTGGCTGGAGCGTTCACTGAAAGGACCCCCTAGAAGCCGTTTTGTTTATGCTTATAGTTTATTACAGCGAAAGGATACATTAAAATCACCCAAGGGAGGCTGGGTGCGGTGGCTCATGCCTGTAATCCCAGCACTTTGGGAGGCTGAGGCGGGCAGATCTCTTGAGGTCAGGGGTTCAAGACCAGCCTGGCCAACATGGTGAAACCCTGTCTCTACTAAAAATACAAAGATTAACTGGATGTAGTGTTGTACACCTCTAATCCCAGCTACTCAGAAGACTGAGGCTGGAGAATAGGCAGAGGTTGCAGTGAGCTGAGATTGTGCCACTGCACTCCAGCCTGGGCGACAGAGCGAGACTCCCATCTCAAAAAAAAAAAAAAAAAAATCAAGGGAAATGGCAGATGGGCAGGGTCCAGGAGAGACCAGGCTGGAGCGTCCAGTCAGCCCCTTGCGTGAGTAGTGCCTATAATTCTCCCGGCATGGAGCACTGCTAGCCACAGAAGCTCCCCCGGCCTGCGTGTCCAGGGTCTGTCCTGGGGGCTGGCCCTGTAGAATTGGCTGACCACACTCATGGCCAGCCTCAGTCTTTAGTTCCACAGTGTAAGCAGCCTCTGCCATGGCCCCAGGCCCCAGGCACACAATGACATTCTTATCAGGCAGGATATTCTCCTGCAGGTCACCTCCCAGGAGCTGGGGACAAAGGCCAGACCTCTCTTTGGGACAGGTTAACCCTTTACTGCACAACTCCTCATGCAAAACCAAGAATGAGCACGGGGTTCCCCAGAAGAAGAGCCCGGGCGTGGTGCCTCACACCTGTAATCCCAGCACTTTGGGAGGCCAAGGCGAGCAGATCACTTGAGGTCAGGAGTTTGAGATCAGCCTGAGCAACATGGTGAAAAACCCCATCTCTACTAGAAATACCAAAAAAAAAAAAAAAAAAAAAATTGGCCAGGCCTGGTGGCTTGTGGCTGTAATCCCAGCTACTCGGGAGGCTGAGGCAGGAGAATCACTTGAGCCCAGGAGGTGGAGGTGGCAGTGAGCCGAGATGGCACCAACGTACTCCGGTATTCCAGCTTGGGTAACAGAGTGACACTCTATCTCAGAAAAGAAAAGAGTCCCCACTCAACATCCACTCCTGGTCCAAAACCTGAGTGCCTCCAGCAGTGTACGGGAGCTGGGTATCGCGGGAAAGGCTTGAACAGAGATGGAGCTTGGGAACCATGGGAGTTCTGTGTCTCCCCAGTCCTGTCAATCGTCCCTGCATGCCAGGCTTCCTGTGGGCTGGGGACATGGTGTGAACAAAGCCAGTTCAAGGAGTTCTTGCTCCTGAGGTCTGGCCTCCTAGAGCTGGTGGCTCAGCCCGTGTAGAAAGCGCGTGTGGCATGAGTACCTGCTGTGTGTCACATGCCGTGTGTCCCTCTTATACCTGCCTGTAGCACTCTAGGTGGGAGACACATGTCCACGAGGGGTCACAGCCTCTGGGGCCACGTGGTCTGTGAGAAGTGGATGTAGCACAGGTTTCTGCCATGCTGCTTGGACACAGAAGCGGGCAGAGAAGGTCACGGGAGGCCACAGGTGACCCGTACCCAGGTAGGCGTGGGGTGGGAGCTGTGGGGTCCCCACCCTCCACCTCCTCCCCTTGCCACAGCCTGGAGCTGGGCTGTTTCATCTGGTATGACTGCTGGGAGGGACACTGTGGGTGTTCATGGTGGGTGTGTCTGGCCAGCAGCCACCAAGGGCTCCCAGCACAGACCCTGGGTCAGAACCCCAGGCCCTTGAGAGCCACCCGAGAACGAACATGGTTAATCTTACCATGGGCTCCACTGCAGCTCACAGGAAACAGCTGTTTACCTGGGCGAGGTGCTCCACCGGGCAGGCAGCCAGTAGTTCCCGGGCTTCACTTCCGCCTCCGGTATCCACAGCCCCCCAGGAAGCTGGGGCGGTGGGGCGGCCAGCTCTCCATGCACCGCCAGGAGCTGTTTGTAAGGAACGAGTCAGCCTTGTTGTGTACACAGTATCCACCCTAGCAACAGGCCCTGCCGGGCCAGAGCGGACAACCGCCCCTCCCTCCTGCCTGCCCAGCCCCCACCTCTCCTCACGGTGGCTGCCTCCCCCGGTCTCATGGTGGGCGTCACAGACCAGCATCCCTAAGGGCCTCGGTCCTGCCACCTGGGGCAGAGTCCTCCATTCCCAGCGAATCAACATTAGCCCCCGTGAGGGGGAGGAGGCCAGGTCCCAGCCCTGCTCAGAGTCAGCCTGGCCGGTCAGGGAGCTCCTGGCCCCTGGTTCTGAGCCCCAGTGCCATCAGGGAGTGGGAAGCAGGAATGCAGCTGAGATGAAGGTGCCCAGCTGGGCCCAGCCCCCGAGAGGCTGAGGAGGACCACGTGGAAGGAACATGGGGCTAAGGACCCCCTAGAACTCAAGCTGGGTGTGGGGGACTGGCGTGGCTGCCCTGGCCCTCTGTGGGCTCGTCGGGATCACCAGTCCTTCCCTTGGAAGGCCATTACCGTGCTTCTGAGGCCGCCCTCCGACTCAGGCCATTGGAAAGCCGCCTGGCCTGTCAAGTCACAGCTTCCGGCCGTGATAAGAAATGGCATCCCCTGGTCCTCAGAACTTCTGCCTAGATGCTGTTGATTCCACCGCTTGGGTCTTTTTATGTCTTTGGGGCTGGCGCTCCGGATGAACCTGGGAGTGACCCCTCCCGCAGCTGCCGGCTTCTCTCTCGCAGCTCCAGCTCCAGAAATCCCAGTACCTGCAACTGGGCCCGAGCCGCGGCCAGTACTACGGCGGGTCCTTGCCCAATGTGAACCAGATTGGGAGTGGCACCATGGACCTGCCCTTCCAGGTGAGTGCCCCACCCCCGGCCCTGCCCCCCTTAAGAGGAGCTTCTCCCCAGCCTCCCACCGGGGACCAGACATTGCAGACAGCTGGGGTCACCAGACAGTTGCCAGAGCCCGCCCCACCTGTACCTTCTCCTTTTCTGTCCTGGGAACTGGAGGAAGCAGAGCGGCCCCATCAGGATGCACCAGGATCCCCCCAGCCCGTTCCCCATCAGCAGACCCCGACGCTGGCCCTCCATCTGGCCTCCAGCATTTCGGCAGCCACTACACCTGTTGGCCGGCTGTGCAGCAGCGGGAACCGCTTGGGGCCGCTGGGACTTGGCTCTGTCCTGCCTCACTAATCCGCAAGCCCAGCAATTCTCAGAAGGAGGCCCAGCGGCCTGACCCCACTTGTCTGCAAACGTTTCTTGGCAGAGGCCCACACAGCGCGGCTCCCACAGGCTGCTCGACCGCCGTGCACAGCCTTATCATAAACAGGAGATACGGCCCACAGCAGTCCTCTCCTCTGTCCCTGGTCTACGGGTGGAAACGGGGATGGGGTAGGGTCAAGGGAGCTGGCCTGTGAGTCAGGGCCACCCCCAAGACGGTGTCTGGGCTCCACATGGACAGGTCCCCCTGGGGGTCACACATACTCTATGGCTGAGAAAACCACCTCGGACACAGCCATGGCCACTGCCAGGCTAGATGGAGCCGAGCCCTCTCCCGTGTCTCCCACCAGCTCCACCCCCACCTGCACCGCTGCTGGACAGGGCAGGGGTCCCTGGGCTGGCCCCAAGGGGCATCTCTCCAGCATATACTGAGAGCAGGCCGTCACTGATGCTGGGCGTGCTTCCAGACCAGGCTTTCTCCCCTCCTGCCCTTCTCTCCCTTCCTGTTTCTCCCGTCCCCTCTTCCCTGGAGGAGAGTCTCTCTGGGCATCTCCCAAGCTCAGTCTGAGTGGGGCCAAGGGGCACAGCACCCTGTTGGGTGCTTGTCGCCCGAGGCCCCCAGCCCTGGGGGGTCCCACACGTTCCATCTTCGGGGCCAGGCGAGGCAGCAACGTCTCAAAGTCTCGGTTCTTTGCATTTTCAGCCCAGCGGATTTCTGGGGGAGGCCCTGGCAGCGGCTCCTGTCTCTCTGGTAAATGAGCCCCCAGGCTGAGGCCGAGGCGTCCCCGGCGCCAGCCTGCAAGACCCCGACCCGCGTGCGGGCGCTGGGGATCTCTGAGCTCCCCGAGCGGCCGCCTCTGCGGCTCCCAGGGAGGTGGAGGTGTCCCGTCCGCCAAATGGAAATGGATCCACTCCGCACCCCCATCTCGGGAAGTGCGTATGGTCGCGTCGAGAGGCCCCGGGGACTCTTGGGGTCCATCTGGGGCAGATGCCACAGCCGCGCAGCCCCATCTGGGGTCCAGCAGAGCAGAATCCAAGCATGTGCCCCACAGCTGCATGGTCCGTCCCTACACACACACAAGCACCCACGTGCGCACGCGTCTCGCAAGCCAGGCCAGCAGGCAGGACCTGGCAAGCCAAGGCGTGGCCAGCCCCTGCTTCATTCCGCCTCTGACGCTGCTTCGGCTGCCTCAGTTTCCCCTCTGGGCTTCAAGGCATCTCTGGAAGGAGATGAACAGCCCCTGCCCTCGGGAGCCCATGCGTTGGATGGTGCAGTTCCCACCCTCGTTGCCACAGGCGCCTGTCTCCCGTGCCCACAGCCTTTTGGGAGCAAGAGCCACAGAAAGACCCAGACCAGCAACTTCATGCTGGATTGAAGACAGACTTGGGGGTCCCAGGCAGACCAGCAACTTCATGCTGGATTGAAGACAGACTTGGGGGTCCCAGGCAGACCAGCAACTTCATGCTGGATTGAAGACAGACTTGGGGGTCCCAGGGCTGGGGATGGCAGTCAGCCCTGAACTCTGGCCCGGGCTGGGACAGAGCAGCAATCCCAACCATGTACAGGCTTCTGGAGGGGAGAGTCACTTCAGTGTGAGTCACTTTTTGCCCGGCTGCCTAGAGAAGGCACAAGGGCTCAGGGGCCAGATGGCCAGGCTGGGGATTGGCTGCGTCCAGAGCTGGCAGAGGCTGCCGATCTCACCCCGGTCAGATGGCGAGTGGGCAACACAGGGTCAGAGCAGGCTCCTGGCAGCCGCAGGGGCATGAGGCCGGGCATGGAGCAGGGCCTGGGGAGGGGCGGCCCGGTGCCAGCCCCAGGTGCTGGGAGGAGCCCCGTCCAGCCAAGCAGTAGGCCTTGGCTCCAGAAAGTGCCTGTACTTGGCTCTGGTGGTGCCTGGAGGAGGCAGTAGGGGAGAGCGCGTGGGGGCTGTGTCTCAATCAAGAGCAGCCCTGGGTTCCACAAGGAAGCCTCCTGGGAACTCGAGCTTGGCCAGGTGGGCCCCGAAACAGTCCTGGGCTGGAAGTCCCTGGGCTGTCTCTTGGCAGCCCCTCCAGGGATGACGTAGGTGGGGGTAAGAGGCCGGCCAGGCCCAGAGAGAGAGGGCGGAGGCGTCTACACCTGGTAAGGCTGGGGAGGAGGGCTGCCCAGGCCGGCTGCACCCCTGGCACCTGGCGGGCGCTGGCCGCGAGCTTGTGCCACTCTGCCTGGCCTGTGCATGCCAGCCGCACTGCACGCCCCTACCGCCCTGGCTCCTGGGACCCTGGCTCACACCCCCCCCGTCCCCCAGTGCTTGGAGAGCTGGGGAGCTGGGGCTGAAGAAAGAAGCCCATCCTAGGCTGCGGAGCAATGGCTGAGGGTGTTCCAGAGTGGGGGGCCCTGTGATCAAACTCGGGGGGCAGCGCTAGGGCCACAGCTGGTAACCATTGTTTGGGTTTTTCTCTCTCTGTTTCCATCTCCTCCTACCCCAGACCCCCTTCCAATCCTCGGGCCTGGACACCAGCCGGACCACCCGGCACCATGGGCTGGTGGACAGGGTATACCGGGAGCGCGGCCGGCTCGGCTCCCCGCACCGCCGGCCCCTGTCAGTGGACAAACATGGACGGCAGATATCCTTTTCCCCAGAAGACGAGGGTGGGAGGCCAGGCCCTGCTGGTGCTGGCAGGTTCTGACAGGGCTCCCTGCTTCCAGCTCTGGGGACAGAATCGACAGCACCGACTGGGAGGCTTGATCTCACAGCAGCCTGGGAGGACGTCCTGGAAGGGGACATGTCACAAGAATAGAGCCTTTGGCCAGACTTGGGGGCTTGGGGGCACAGGGAACAGCTCCCAAGACAAGAGCTAAAGAAGGTAACACCTGAACACAGAGGGCTTAGACACCTGGCGGGGCAGTGGGGCCAGGAAGGCCGTGAGCAGGGAGCCCACCGTCAGGGCTGTGAGCTGAGGGCCCTCTCCTGTGTGCCACAGGGAGGGCAGCCCAGCTGAGGCAGTGGGGCTGGGGGGTCTCTGTGAGACCCAGACACGTCCGAGGGAGGCTCCGTCTCAATGACAGGAGTAACATTCGCCTCTGTGACTCGGTCAGGCAGAGATTGGCCAGAGTCTCCCCTCCACCCCCAACTCAGCCGCCCCTTGGTGCTCAGCCAGCCAGGCCCCCCAACACCAGAGTCTGAGCGGCCTCAGGTTGCTCCTGGGATCCCCTGGCTCTCCAGAACAGAGAAGCTTGTTCTCCGGTTCTCATTTCCGTGGACTGGGGGAGCTCAACCAGCTGGGCCCCAGACTGAGCCCTCAGGCCCCGGGAGCCGCCCTGTCAGCCCAGGATGGAGAGTCCAGACCAGGGTCAGCTGAACCCAGACTCCCCAGCGCCCCCATGGGCCCTACTGTCACGGCCCAGAACCCCCTCCCTTGGAAGGGGTGTAGCCTGCACGTGCGCTCATGGAGCAGAGTGCTGAGTGCTAGGTGGACAGGGCCATACCCCTGGGGAGCCCCTGAAACGGGGGCTGCTTGCAGTCAGGCAGGAAAGGCCGGCAGGAAACACCCCCCCATCCCCCGCCCCACCGTACTGGTCCCAGCTGTTTGCAGGCCCTGGGACGAACCAGCCGGGGGGCTTCCTGCCCTGGGCTGAGTGTTGGTGGAGGCGGGGTCTCAGCCAGCGGCACTGCCCCCTTAACTCATGTTCACGCCGACAGCTGCCCCTACGGCACCGTGTACCTCTCGCCACCCGCGGACACCAGCTGGAGAAGGTCAGTGGCTGAATCCTCCCGCCCACTTCTTGTTGGAAACAAAGCCAAACTCTCGTCACGGTTACACGTGGAAAAGCAGGACACAGTTTCTTAAAAAATGACCAAACTAAGATGCATCCAGAAGTTTCTAGAAATTAGCCCTCAACCTGAAACACAGGAGTTCTAGGTTTGGTGGGGGAGTCTTCTAATATTTCCCCCTCTCGCCATTTATGACTTTCAAAAAACAAAAGTGGGACCAGGCATGGTGGCTCATGACTGTAATACCCGCACTTTGGGAGGCTGAGGCAGGTGGATCAGGAGTTCAAGACCAGCCTGGCCAACATGGTGACACTCCTTCTCTACTAAAAATACAAAAATTCACCAGATGTAGTAGTGCATACCTGTAATCCTGGCTACTCTGGAGGCTGAGGCGGGAAGATGGCTTGAACCTGGGAGGCAGAGATTGCAGTGAGCTGAGATCAAGCCACTGCACTCCAGCTTGGGTAACAGAGCGAGTCTCCATCTCAAAAAAAAAAAAGTAGGATGATACTGCATATTCAGCACTGTAGCCTGCTCTTTCCCGTTTAATGCTGTGTTCAGAGCAGTTACCCACGTTACTCAACAGCCACTGAAAATGTGATGATCAAATTATTATTATTTTTTTTAAATTCGAGATGTTACCCAGGCTGGAGTGCAATGGTGCGATCTCGGCTCACCGCAACCTCTGCCTTCTGGGTTCAGGCAATTCTCCTGCCTCAGCCTCCTGAGTAGCTGGGATTACAGGCATGTGCCACCATGCCCAGATAATTTTTTGTATTTTGTGTAGATATGTATATATCGAGACCAGGATGGTCTCAATCTCTTGACCTCGTGATCCACCTGCCTCGGCCTCCCAAAATGCTGGGATTACAGGCGTGAGCCACCGCGCCCAGCCCAAATTATTATATTAATACGTTTAGGATGGAAGATGAGGAAAAGACAGGCCAGGTACCGTGGCTCATGCCTGTAATCCCAGCACTTCAGGAGACCAGCCAAGGCGATCACCGGAGCCCAGGAGTTCAAGACCAGCCTGAGCAATCTAGAAAGATCCCATCTCCACAAACAATGAGAGAAATAGCCAGATGTGGTAGTGCACGCCTATAGTCCTGGCTACTCGGGAGGCTGAGGCCAGAGGATCGCTTGAGCCCAGGAGGTCAAGGCTGCAGTGAGCTATGATCATGCCACTGCAGTCCAGCCTGGGCCGCAGAGTGTGACCCCATCTCCAAGGCCTAAAATTACAATAGTGCAGTTAATATAACAACAAATAATATAGATTATGGTTGCACAATGTGAATGTACTTAATGTCTCAGAACTATACACTCAGAAACAGTTAAAACTGTGCATGTGTATATACACACGTCTATACGTACATATGTATATATATCTGTGTGTGTGCGTATATATATATATATACAATTTTTTTTTTTGAGACATGGTCACACTCTTCGTTACTGAGGCTGGAGTGCAGTGGCACGATCACAGCTCACTGCAGCCTCAACCTCCCAGACTCAATCGTCCTACCTCTGCTTCCAGCTAATTCTTTTTTTTTTTTTTTTTTTAATAGAGACAAGATCTTACGACATTACCCAGGCTGGGCTCGAACTCCTGGGCCTAAGTGATCCACCCACCTTGGCCTCCCAAAGTGCTGGGATGACAGGACAAGAGCCACTGTGCCTGGCTGTCATGTATATTTTGCTACAATATAAAAAATATATAGCCAGGCACAGTGACTCATGCCTGTAATCCCAGCACTTTGGGAGGCCAAGACGGGCAGTTTACCTCAGGTCAGGAGTTTGAGACCAACCTGACCAACATGGAGAAACCCCCTTCTCTACTAAAAATACAAAATTAGCCAGCCATGGTGATGCATGCCTGTAATCCCAGCTACTTGGGAGGGTGAGGCAGGAGAAGCGCTTGAACCCGGGAGGCAGAGGTTTCAGTGAGCTAAGATCACGCCATTGCACTCCAGCCTGGGCAACAAGAGCAAAACTCCATCTCAAAAAAAAAGAAAAGGAAAAAACATATAGCTGGGCATGGTGACTCACACCATGCCTGTAATCCCAGCACTTTGGGAGGCTGAAGCAGGTGCATGGCTGGAGCTCGGGAGTTTGAGGCTGCAGTGAGCCATGATTGTGCCACTGTCCTCCAACCTGGCGGGCAGAATGAGACCCTGTCTCAAAAAAAAATACACACACAGGTTAGTAAACAAAGAAAAAAGGAAGCAAGCTATTCCAAAAAAAATACACACACACACACACACACACACACACACACACACACACACAAAATATTAAATTCTCACCAAGCCTTGTCATAGGTCAGGCTGTGTTCCACCATCACATGTATTAACTGACATGAAATGCATGGAGCTTTATGTAATGGGTACTGTGTTCATCTCCATTTTAGTCCGTTTTAGACATGAGGAAATTGAGCACAGAGAGGTCAGAACACTTGCTCAGGGACACACAGCTGGTGGTGGTTGCACCCACATTTTGTTGAGTAGCCAAGGAGGCTTTCTGGGGACCCATCCTTGAGGCAGCTGCAGCCAGGAGCAGATTGGGTCACCTTGTCCCTTCTCCCCATCAGCTCCCAGAGGCGAGTGGGGTCCCTGGAGGCAGAGGGTAGAGCCTCTCCTGGGCTGGTTGAACCAAAACCTGTCTCATGCTGACTTCCCAACCATGGGGGCCTCTAAGTGGCTTCATTCCTGCCAGGGCCTTCTCCAAGCCTCTTCCACTTGTCACACTGGGTTTGTGTGACACTGAGCATCCCAGAGGGCACTGTCACCCGATTGTATTTGTCACCAGGAGGGAACCCAGTGACAGGCTGGAGGCTTGTACCCCAAGGCTAGACACCTGTGGGGCACCTTCTGTGGGTGGGGGGATTGCAGCAGGAGGGCACCATCCTTTCCTCAAAGCCAGGAAGCCTCTCTCTGTTGCCCAAGCTGGTCTTGAACTCCTGGGCCCAAGAGATCCTCTCACCTCAGCCTCCTGAGTTGGTGCGACAGAGGTGTGCGCCACCTTGCCCCACTGCTCTTTGTGTTTCACGGGCTTTGCAGATGAACGCCACAGTCACTCTGGTGGCTCTTTTTAGAATGATGTCCTGAGAACTTTGCTCAGGTGCAGCAGCTCACAAAAATGACCCACAGCTGCCACCCTGTCCATGGAGCACGTCTGGGCTGGGATCAGGACCGTCGCGTCGCCTGCATTGGGCCCAAGCTCATTGTCTCTTCCTCCCTCCTGGCCAGGACCAATTCTGACTCCGCCCTGCACCAGAGCACAATGACGCCCACGCAGCCCGAATCCTTTACCAGTGGGTCCCAGGACGTGCACCAAAAAAGAGGTATGGGCAGGGGACTCGGGTGTCTTTGCTGGGGTCAGGCAAGTCCAGCAGGTGGCCCTGGTTCTCCAGGAGGTCACAAGCTTGTGGGCAGATGGCCCTTCAAAGGAACACTCAGAGA
This sequence comes from Callithrix jacchus, assembly GCF_049354715.1. Taxonomy (NCBI): domain Eukaryota; kingdom Metazoa; phylum Chordata; class Mammalia; order Primates; family Cebidae; genus Callithrix; species Callithrix jacchus. Next base: position 17,456,218 of record NC_133523.1, read on the forward strand.
CTATGCTGGGGGGTCAGGGAAGGGGCTTGGATGCTTTCAGAGGTGGTGCCACTTGAGTTGGGTTTTGAAGAGTACGTAGGAATTTCCTAGACAGAGAAAACAACCCTGTAGGTGCGCGTTGGCTTCCATTCCTGGATTGAGGCTGTGGCCATGAAGTCTGAGTGCTGCACAGATGCATGTTTCACATGTAGCTGTAGCAAGCCCACACCAAAGGACCATTTGTCAGCTCATGACAGAGCAGGCCAGGGTTAGACCTTCAGCCACAGGTCCAGCTCCTTCCAGGGCTCCCCACTGGACTGTTTCCTGGCTCTGCTGCTGAGAACTCCCTTGCCCCCAACCCCTGGGCACATCCTAGCTATCTCGAGTGAGAAAGAGGCCATCTCTTCCCGACTCCTGGCCAGAGTGCCACCTCCAGCCAAGCCATACACACCCCTGTGGTGGGGGCAGATCTGTACCCAAGTCCTGGGCTCCGATGTGAAGCCAGGCGTGGAGGTGGCACCCTGGGCACCTTCAAGGAGGGCATATGCTGTCTTAAAAACTGGGCCGATGCCATCAGAGAAGGGAGCTTGGAGGCTATGAGGCCAGCCCCAGGAAACCTGGCATGGCCCAAGATGCTGAAGCCCGGGAGCTGCACGTGCTTTAGGCCCACACACAATCGCTTGTGTCTCCTCGATTCACCGAGTGGGTGGGTAAACACGCAAGGGAGATTCTGATGATAGGAGGGGAAGGGGAGGGCTGTTGGCCAGAACCTCACTCTGGCGGGTTCCGGCTGAGCATGCAGCAGAGGCGGAAGGGAGAAGAGAATGTCTCCATAATGAAAACGAGGCTTCTGGAACACCTAGTGGTGCTGAGGACGGCACAGTGCCTGGGTCTTCCCTGCCATTCCTAATGAGAGGGCTGTTCTGAGGCTTCTGCCTTTACTACCAGGTCCCCACAAACAGAGGATGTCTAGGGCGTAAGCACCAGGATGTCACCATCCCCTGGGACACTGTAACCGGGGAAGGGAGCTGTGACCTGGGACCCCTGGTGGCCTTGGGGTGGGGGCTTAGCAGAGACAGTCATCTGTCCCCACTCTCCTAGCAGGGCCCAAGGTGGTGACAGGGCTGGATTTGGCCTGGCCGCCTCCCTGCAGCCTGGCTTTCAACAAGGAGGGTTGGTCTATCTGGCTATGCTCATGGCTCTCCCAGTTACAAGTTAAAAAAGAAAAACAGCAGGAAACATGCAACAGGCATAAAGAAAACGGGGAAGTGGCAGGGTGTGGTGGCTCGTGCCTGTAATCCCAGCACTGGGGAGGCTGAGAAAGGCAGATCGCTTGAGCTCAGGAGTTTGAGACCAGCCTGGGCAACATGGTGAGACTCCACGTCTACCAAAAATAGAAAAAAATTAACTGATTACCTGTGCCTGTGTTCTGGCTACTCAGGAGGCTGAGGCAGGAGTAGGGATTGTTTGAGCCTAGGAGGTGGAGGTTGCAGTGAGTTGAGATCCAGCCAGTGCAACAGAGTGAAACCCTGTCTCAAAAGAAAAAAGAAAATGGGGACATGTTTATTCTCACCTCAACTGAAAGGTTCAAGGAAAGGCTTCTTCGGGCCTGGCTGGTTCTAGAGCCTCGACTGATGCCCCTCCATCCCGTCCCTCAGACCCTCCCATTCTTCCTCATGCTCTGGGACTGGCTGACATTGTGGCTGACTCACGGGACTGCCACTGCCACCAGTGCACTGGTTCCACCTCCATCACCACTGAGTGACACGGTCTGAACCCCTGTGCTTGGCACTGGGGGCTCAGTAAGGGTTCGGCCACTGGGTACCAGCAGCTCAGAGCAGGAAGTGGGTTCAGTGAGTGGTGGCTGTGGAACAGAACATGCAAGCTAGGGCTAGGCTCGGTAGCTTACTCCTGTAATCCCAGCACTTTGGAAGGCCGAGGCAGGTGGATCACCTGAGGTCAGGAGTTTGAGAGCAGCCTGGCCAACATGGCGAAACCTCATCTCTACTAAAAATACAAAAATTAGCTGGGTATGGTGGTATGTGCCTGTAATTCCAGCTTTTTGGGAGGCTGAGGCAGGAGAATCTCTTGAACTCTCTTGAACCCAGGAGGCACGGGTTGTGGTGAGCCAAGATCATGCCACTGCGCTCCAGCCTGGGTGTGAGAGTGAGACTCTCAAAAAAAAAAAAGAAAAAGAAAATACACACAAGGTAGGCAGCTGCTCTTGGGAGAGATTCTTAGCTGTTCTTTGTGGCCTGAAGCCTCCGAGGCCTACCTCCTCTGTGGGAGGCTGAATCAATACATCCTCAGGCTCCAGACCTGCTGTTTTTATATTTATTGTTTTATTTTAGAGACAGGGTCTTGCTCTGTCACACAGGCTGGAGTGCCATGGCATGATCACAACTCACTGCAGCCTCCACCTCTCAGACTCAAGCAATCCTTCCACCTCAGCCTCCTGAGTAGCTGGGACTACAGGCGCAAACCACCACACCCAGCCGATTTTCTTATTTTTTGATAGACACGAGGTCTTGCCATGTTGCCCAGGCTGGTCTCACACTCCTGAGCTCAAGTGATCTGCCTGCCTCAGCCTCCCAAAGTGCCGGGATTATGGGCGTGAGCCATCATGCCCAGCCTTGTTTTTCTTTTTCTTTATTGAAACTGAGTTTCACTCTGTCGCCCAGACTGGAGTGCAGTGGCGTGATCTCAGCTCATTGCAACCTCTGCCTCCGCGGTTCAAGTGATTCTCTGGCCTCAGCCTCCGGAGTAGCTGGGACTATAGGTTCCCCCCACCACACCTGGCTAATATTTGTATTTTTAGTAGAGACAGGACTTCTCCATGTTGCCCAGGCTGGTCTGGAACTCCTGACCTTGGGCGATCTGCCCACCTCAGCCTCCAAAGTGCTGGGATTATAGGCATGAGCCACCGCCCCAGCCTATTTTTTTCTTAAGTCACAGATTCTCTGACTTAGCGCTTTTTCGTGGTTTTAGTAGAGTCCACAGAAGTTTTGTTTAGACAGTTGCAGTCCTACGACAGCCACGACTCCATGTCAGGGACGTGTCCTCCTTGTGCCACCACGCGGCTACAAAGAAATGTCTTCTCTGATGCTCCTTCTCCCCTCCCACCTCCCCAGTCTTACTGTTAACAGTCCCAGGAATGGAAGAGACCACATCAGAGGCAGACAAAAACCTTTCCAAGCAAGCGTGGGATACCAAGAAGGTAAGAACCCATGGGCTTTCAAAACGTGTTTTTCTTCTTGCTCTTCTCTAGCATCAGCCGGGCAGAGGTGACAAAATGGCACATTGGGGTGGCTTCACCTTCCCGAGACAGGGAACCTCACTATGATTTTTCCATCTTCGAAACTGAAGGGTCTGTTGATCACTAACAGCAGGCCTTATCCAACAGGCTAAAACCGCACAAAGAATTATAACCCAGGCCGGGCGCGGTGGCTCACACCTGTAACCCCAGCACTTAGGGAGGCCGAGGCGGGCAGATCACCTGAGGTCAGGAGTTCAAGACCAGCCTGACCAACATGGTGAAACCTTGTCTCTATGAAAAATACAAAATATTAGCTGGGTGTAGTGGTGGCAGGCACCTGTAATCCCAGCTACTTGGGAGACTGAGGTGGGAGAATAGCTTGAACCCGGGAAGCAGAGGTTGCAGTGAGCTGAGGTCATGTCATTGTACTCCAGCCTGGGCAACAGAGTAAGACTCCGTCTCAATACATAAATAAGTAAATAAGCACTCCAACCTGGGCAACAGAGTAAGACTCCGTCTCAATACATAAATAAATAAGCACTCCAACCTGGGCAACAGAGTAAGACTCCGTCTCAATACATAAATAAATAAATAAGCACTCCAGCCTGGGCAACAGAGTAAGACTCCGTCTCAATACATAAATAAATAAATAAGCACTCCAGCCTGGGCAACAGAGTAAGACTCCGTCTCAATACATAAATAAATAAATAAGCACTCCAGCCTGGGCAACAGAGTAAGACTCCGTCTCAATACATAAATAAATAAATAAGCACTCCAACCTGGGCAACAGAGTAAGACTTCGTCCTAATAAATAAATTTAATTAAATAAATAAAACCCATTGCTGGCAACAGAGTAAGACTCCGTCTCAATACATAAATAAATAAATAAATAAATAAATAAGCACTCCAACCTGGGCAACAGAGTAAGACTTTGTCCTAATAAATAAATGTAATTAAATAAATAAAACCCATTGCTGGCCTGGCGTGGCGGCTCACGCCTGTAATCCCAGCACTTTGGGACGCCGAGATGGGTGAATCACCGGAGGTCAGGAGTTCAAGACCAGCCTGGCCAACATGGTAAAACCCCATCTCTACTAAAAATACTAACAAGTTAGCTGGCTGTGGTGGCAGGGACCTATATCCCAGCTACTTTGGGAGGCTGAGGCAGGAGAATTGCTTGAACCCAGGAGCAGAGGTTGCAGTGAGCTGAGATCACGCCATTGCACTCCAGCGTGGGGCAACAAGAACAAAACTCTGTCTCAAAATATAAAAATAAAATAAAAATAAAACCAGTTGCGAATCAAGTTATGGCGGAAGGGGCAGCAGTGCAGATTACTCTTCCCCTCTGGGACAGCGATGCACCATCCTGCGCCCAAATCCTCTCAAATGGGTTTGCCCCTGGCCGGCCGTGGCTCATGCCTGTAATCCCAGCACCTTGAGAGGCTGAGGCGGGAGGATCGCTTGAGCTTGGGAGTTCGGGAGCAGCCTGGTCAACAAAATGAGACCCTGTCTCTTCAAGAAATGAGTCAGGCATGGCGGTGTGCACCTGTACTCCGAGCTACTCGGGAGGTTAAGGCGGGAGGATCACTTGAGCCCAGGAGGTCAAGGCTGCAGTGAGCTATGACTGTACCATAGCATCCCAGCCTGGGCAACAGAGCAAGACACCTTCTGGTAGGGGGAAAAAAAAGTATGGCTCCATCAGTTTATTCTGCAGGAATTCAGTCAGTGGGAGTTGAGACACGAGCAAGGAGCAGTGTGTTTGAAGGTATTTCCCAGAGCTTTTGTAATAAACTAGAAGCAACCTGCATGGTCAGGAGTGGGGGATTTGTTGAGGAAATTGTCCTCAGTCCTCGAGGAGCTAGGATTTTGAAGACATTGTAAACGCATGAAAGACACTCTGATGCTATTGCCATGTGCACAGAGCAGGATAAGAGGATTTGAAAAGGCATGAGACACGCAGAGACGCGGCTGTGCAGATGCTGGGAGGCGGAGCTGACGGGCGTCGTGCGAGAGCTGTGCATCCTCTGTCCTGGGGCGAGTGGGTGGCACTATCAGGCCTTTGCGTCCATCTGTGTATTTCTTTTTGTTTTTTTAGTTTATTTTTAAATTTTGTTACATTTATTTTAATTAATTGTTTATTTATTTTGAGACAGTCTCTCGCTCTGTCCCCCAGGCTGGAGTGCAGTGGTGTGATCTCTTCTCACTGCAACCTCCCCCTCCCGGGTTCAAGTGATTCTCCTGCCTCACCCTCCCCAGTAGCTGGGATTACAGGCGTGCGCCACGCCTGGCTAATTTTTGTATTTTTGGTAGAGATGGGGGTTTCACCATGTTGGCCAGGCTGGTCTCGAACTCCTGACCTCAAGTGGTCTGCCCGCCTCAGCCTCCCAGAGTGCTGGGACGACAGGCTCTTTTTCTTACTTTAGAGATGGGATCTTGCTTATGCCTAGGCTGCAGTGTAGTGGTGCCACCCTAGTTCACTGCAGCCTTGGTCTCCTGGGTTCAAACAGTCCTCTATGTCACCTTCCAGAGGAGCTGAGACTGTAGGTGCACGCCACCATACCTGACAAATTTTTGTTTTGTTTTGTGTTGTGATGGAGCTTGGGTCTTTTGCTCAGGCTGGAGTGCAATGGCACAGTCTGGGCTCACTGCAACCTGTGCCTCTGCTGGTTCAAGCCATTCTTCTCCCTCAGCCTCCCGAATAGCTGGGATTACAGGAGCCCACCACCACGCCTGACTAACTTTTATATTTTTAGTAGAGACGGAGTTTCACCATGTTGGCCAGGCTAGTCTTGAACTCCTGACCTCAGATGGATGATCCACCCACCTCATCCTTCCAAAGTGCTAGGATTACAGGTGTGAACCACTGCTCCCAGTCAATTCTTAAATCTTTTATAGAGACAGGGTCTCACTTCGTTGCCCAGGCTGCTCTCAAACTCCTGGGCTCAAGCAGTCCTCTGCCTCAGCCTCCCAGAATGCTGAGATTACAGGCGTGAGCCACCTCCCCTGGCCTATTTTTTAATTTTTGGTAGAGACGGGGTCTCACTGTGTTGCCCAGGCTAGTCTCAAACTCCTGGGTTCTTTCTCTGTGTTTCAGTTTGGCACAAGGAGTCCCTGGGATTTCCATACTTGGGAGAAAAAATCTTTAAAAAAGAAATCTAGGCTAGGCTCGGTGGCTCACACCTGTATTCCCAGCACTTTGGGAGGCCAAGGCAGGTGGATCACCCAAAGTCAGTAGTTCAAGACCAGCCTAGCCAACATGGTGAAACCCTGTCTCTACTAAATACAAAAAATTAGCCGGGTGCGGTGGCACATGCCTGAAATCCCAGCTACCTGGGAGGTTGAGGCAGGAGAATCACTTAAACCCAGGAGGCGGAGGTTGCAGTGAGCTGAGACTATACTACTGCACTCCAGCCTGCACACTAAGAGTGAAAACTCAATTTCAAAAGAAAGAAAGAAAGAAGGAACTCTAAGCTGGGCACAGTGGCTCATGCCTGTAATCCCCACACACTTCGGGAGGCTGAGGTGGGAGGATTGCTTCAGCCCAGGGGTTTGAGAACAGCCTGGGCAATGTATAGAGACCTGGTCTCTAAGAACGTTTTAAAACAGCCAGTGTGATATGTATGTGTGCCTGCTACTTGGGGGGCAAGAGGATCGCTGGAGCCCAGGAGTTCGAGTCCAGCCTGGGCAACAGAGCGAGACCCTGTCTTTAAAAAAGAAAAAAAAAAATTCTAAGGACAGACAAAACTAGAAAACTGACATCCAGCAGCAGAGAGGGGGGTAAGTAGGTCACGGTGCGTTTGCGCAGCTGGATGTTGGGCCGTCACTCGAGAAAAGGAAGATAGCAACAGTCTCCTTACAGAGGGAGACACACCGCTGATGGAGCAGGGGACGGTGGCTGAATTTTTAATACTGTTCAGAAATCCATTAACGTCTCCATGATGTTCGTGGAATGCTTTTCAAAGTATTCTTGAGAACGTGATCGCCGGTGTGCTTTGCAGAAATAGGTAATGAAGCGAGTGTTTACTCTCAGAAGGAAGGTGGCTCTGGCCAAGTAGAAACCCGTTCAGCCGGCGTTCCCCGCAGAGGCTTAACTCCCGCCGGTCGCACGCCACCCCTCGGGCGTCCCAGTGGCTGCGGGTTGGGCATCGCCCCCTCACGGTGCATGCACTTCGAGGCCAGCCCCACCCTCTGCCAGCGCCTTCGCCTTTTTCATCTGATAATCCTGAAAGAACTCTGCCGGGAGTGTCCGCCCCAGGGCCCCAGGGGCGGAAACGTGCCACACTGGTGCCCTCATCCATGGCCGGGCCTCTGTCTGGTCATGCCTGCCAAGAGCAGAAGATGGGTCCTCTTTTGTCCTTGAACAGGAGTCTTAGGGGCCCTCTACCTGGAGCCTGTCATTCCCCAGGCCTGCAGTGATCCCATGTCTCAGCTTGTGTTATGTCCCCGACTCACAGGGGAGGAAACACTGGTCCTCCAGGAAGGTTTTCCTGGGCACCCCCTCCCCAAGGCCAACTCGCTGGGCTCTGTCCGACTTGGAGGCTACCCTGCTACCCCTGTGTGCTCACACCAGAGCCAGACCCCACCCTGCTTTCAGAAGCCCTCGGAGGTACCTGGCCAGTCTTTTTGCTGGGATTCTGATTCACTTTCCCATTGCTGTGAAAGTCCAAACTTCAGGCCAGGGGCTGTGGCTCACGCCTATAAGCCCAGCACTTTGGGAGGCCGAGGTGGGAGGATCACTTGAGCCCAGGAGTTTGAGACCAGCCTGGTCAACATGGTGAGGCCTCATCTCTACAAAAAATTTTAAAAATAAAAATTAAACATTTTTTAGCTGGGCGAGGTGGCTCACACCTGTAATCCCAGCACTTTGAGAGGCTGAGGCAGGTGGGGGAGTTCGAGACCAGCCTGACCAACGTGGAGAAACGCTGTCTCTACTGAAAATACAAAAAATGATCCGGGTGTGGTGACGCACGCCTGTAATCCCAGCTGTTCGGGAGGCTGAGGCAGGAGAATCACTTGAACCTGGGAGGCCGAGGTTTCGGGGAGCTGAGATCGCCCCTTTGCACTCCAGCCTTCGCAACAAGAGCAAAACTTCATTTCAAAAACAAAACACCATTTTTTAGAAGGGTGGAGGAGCCCTTCCTGGGACTCTGAACTTCAAGGCCTCTGTGGGCCATACTGCAAGAAGAGCGCATTGTGGGGCCCTTGCTGTCCACCACGTCCCAAAGGTGTCCTAAAAGCGCTCTACAGCCAAGCACAAAAACCAGTGTCATGCCGAGGGCTACCCAAGCCCTAGTCAGTGGGGAATGCGTGTGGCTCTCTGCAGAGCAGAGTCTTGGGACTCTCAGGAAGTAGCAGAGTCTGAGGGTCTCCAGGGAAGTCACATGCCTAGATCTCTGCTACAAGGCTGGTCAGCCCCAAGACAGGGGCAGCAACCTCTGGACTGAGTTTAGGGCATCAGGTCCAAGCCTCTTGGGGCTCCCCTAACTCAGTTCTTCTGTTCTTTGGGCTTTGGACCTGATTCACTCCCTGGAGACCGGTGGCTGCTCATGAACTTGCCCGGTGGGCACTGGATAGAAGCCGCTCCTGCCCCTAGACCCCCCACCACCATGATCTGGGCGTGGCATGGAGGGTTGGGGACAGTTCTAGGGACCCTTAGCTTTGGGTGCCAGGGGCCTCTGCTGAGCTGGCTGCTGAGCTGTGGTGCAGGCCTGGGAGCATCAAGAGGCGCTTGACAAAAATTTAAAAAGTAGCCAAGTGCAGTGACACTTGCTTATGGTCCCAGCCACTTGGGAGGCTGAGGCAGGAAGAAGATCACTTGAGCTTAGGAGGTGTCTGGGGCCTGCCTCTCCACCGTTTGGGGTGTGGAGGTGACCTGTCCATCTCTGGGGCTCTGTGGGGCCCCCCACAAGCTTGGTTCTCATGGCGCATTTCCGGCCTTTGTGGGAAGATGAGCTGTTTCAAGGAGGCCCAGGGCCCAGGAGGAAGCCCCACAGGGAGCTCCCAGGGCTCAGGCTCTGCTGTCTTCTCTTTCAGACGGGGTCCAGGCCCAAGTCCTGTGAGGTCCCTGGAATCAAGTAAGTCTTCCCAGGGCCCGCCCCACACACCGCAGCTGCTGCGCCGCTTCTCCACCCTGGGGCTTTCTGTCCACCCCGGGGCTTTCTGTCCACTCTCTTGAGGTGGCAAGTCCCCGCCAGAGGGACACCATGCAACCGGCAGCAGTGACAGAGCCGCCACACGCCCACCCCTCAGGCACCTCCTTCCCAGGGATGATGCCCTCTCCTGGGTGCAGGGAGGTCGCTGCCCCGAGGTCCCCACTGCCCCCACTGGGCAATAGGCTGCTTTCTAGGGTCCCAGCCAGTGGTTTCCTGAGCACACAGCCCCTGATGAGGGGTGTCGCTTTGTACCAGCTGATTTTCTCCCGCCACCCTCCCGTCCCTGCTGCCAGCCGCCCATGAGCTCACCTCCTGCCTCCTTCTGGCCTTTCCCCAGCATCTTCCCATCCGCCGACCAGGAAAACACTACAGCCCTGATCCCCGCCACCCACAACACGGGGGGCTCCCTGCCCGACCTGACCAACATTCACTTCCCCTCCCCGCTCCCGACCCCGCTGGACCCTGAGGAGCCCACCTTCCCCTCGCTGAGCGGCTCCAGCAGCACCGGCAACCTCGCGGCCAACCTGACGCACCTGGGCATCGGCGGCGCCGGCCAGGGTAAGGCGGGGGAACGTTCCGCCCTTGGACGGAGCACCAGCTTCTGGAGACGACACAGGCATCTGCAGGGGCACTTGGCAGAGCTCTTTCCCCAAAACCAGGGCCTGGGGTACAGGGCTGGGGGGCGCGGCAGACAGGCTGACCCAGTGGGCATAGGCATCCCAGGCAGGGGTGCAGCTGGGATGCAGATCCGGTAGAAAGGAGCGCATGGCACCCCCAGACATCAGACGGTGGCTTTGAGGGTGTGTGAGGGTGCTTGCGGAGTCCAGGAGGGGAGCCCTGGGGGTTTTAACACAGCTGGGGTGGGCCAGGCCTCCCCTCGGCCCCTCCTCATCCCCAGACCTTCATGGGGGTAGGACCAGGCCTGACCTCCTTCCTCCACCCGACATCTGACACCTGCTTGTCACACCCTAGCCCCACACCACCTTGTCCCCCCACCCGCCACCCCGTCTCCAGCTCCACAGTCCATCCCTCAGTCACTTCCACAGGGACATCACACAGGCCCCTTGCCCATGCCAATAGCTCCTGGCGCCGCTGTCACCCTGCTTCCCCCAGGAACCCCCTCCTGTGGCTGCACTGATTGCAGAGGCGTCCCAACTCCTCTGTCCTTTCCCAGCCCTGACCATCCTCAGCCTGTTGGTTCCACCCTCAGGACCTGGCCTGACCTGGGCCCTCCCTCCAGGCTCCCAGCCCCTTCCCCACTTAGAACAGTCAGCAGCCATGGCTTTCTCCGCTTGGGACCTTGCACAGCCCGCAGCTCCCTCTCAGTGAAAGCCTGAGGCCTCCAGGGCCTGGGATGCCCACCCTGGCTCACCCTGCACCCTCTGGCCACAGTCAGCCCCAGCCCCACCGCAAGGCCTCTGCACACAGAGTTCTCCCCCTCCAGGCAGCCGCAGGGCTCCCTCCCTCCCCTGCCCTGCCCTGCTCAGCCCTAGTGTCCTTGTCGAGCTCTCCCAGCCCTGGTATCTCCTGCTTTCCTGAGCCTCTGCCCTGGCCCACGTCACTGCTCTGTCCTCAGCTGTTGCCTGCGTCCCTGTTGGCTGTATGGTTCGTGGCCTGCATCCTGGGGGTGGCAGGCGCCTGGCTTCCAAGGAGGAGAAATGACATGACTCCAACTAGCCCCAGGGGGTGGGACAGGCTAGAGGGACCATGGGGGAATGCATTGGGGGTGAGGGTGACACACCCCACCTCGCCATGCTCCATCCTGCCCCAGAACCGCAGAAGGAACCATCCCATCCTGCTTCTGCCCCAGGCTGGGAAGGCTTCACCAGGCAGGGCTTTCCATGAGACAGTCACGTGCTTACATTTACAACTGGCAAAGTCCCTCTGGCTGCCCTGGAAGCTGTTGGGAGGGGCGGCTGCTGGAGCAGGACAGCACCCCAGTCTGGGGCTCTGCAGGGAGACTGGGGTGAAATTGGCCAGCCTGGGAGCCGGGTTGATGCAGAGAGTGAAGGAGAGGGAGGAGCCTGGAGGCACTCTTGGCTTTGGTACCAATGGGGCCAGGGACAGGCAAGGGGTGTGGAGGGTGTCGCAAATGTTCCTGGGATTTTTAGAGGAGGGCGTGGGGACCAGAACCATGAAGAGGAAAGAGGGCCCCAGCTTGAGCGCATTGAGACTGTCCTGACTCCCACACCCAAGCCCTGTACCTGAGGGGCTCTGCCCCTGGACAGAGGGTACCAGAGAAGGCCCAGAAAATACAGCTGACTCGGAGGAGCCCTGTTCGTTGTCTGCAGATAGACAGGGCCAGGCAGGCGGCATCCACACGCACCTGTGTAGAACCAGGAAGCCAAAGGCCAGTGTTGGGGCTACAGGTGCCCCTGCCCCACATAGAAGCCCCATCTCCCAGCCCCTGCCTTTCTCCTCACGTCTCCCTACTGCCTCCAGAGCACACAGCTCCCTTCCTGCTGGAGGGTCCTTGGCAGCTCCCCAGTGCCCGCCCACGAGCTGCGCACGTCCAGCCAGCGGCCAGTCTAAACGAGCGCAGGGAAGCATAACACATGTGGGAGCCGGAGCCGGCGCTGGCCGCAGCGGCACAATAATGCCTGACGTGTCGGGCTGTGTATGAACCTGCCGCCCCAGCAGCCCGCCCAGTGGGGGCTTTGCCTTCTGGGCGCCTTTTAAATCAAGCTGAGCTGCTGGCCCCTGGCATACACGAAGGCAGCCCTCTCCCTCCCAAGCCCAGTCAGAACGTGAGCCCCCTGGGGAGGAAGACGGAGGCCTTCAAGGCCTGGGAGACTGCACCCTGCTTGGCTTCATATACGTTTGCCGTATCCCTGGCTGCTTCCCAGAGTGCGGGAGGAGGGCAGGCCCTGGCTCCTCCTTCCTGGCCTGGCTCTGAGGCCAGGCGGGCTCTGCCACCTGGCCCGCCCTCCCCTGGCAGCTCTCCCTGCCCGCCCCAGACTTCCCCTCCAGCTGGCTCTGCGCCTGTTCCCGAAGGTGAGCCAGGTTGCCAAAAGGAATTCAACAGCAAGGCGCCCGTCCGCCCTCTTGGGCCAACTGGCCTCTCTAGGGGTGGCCAAGAGCTCACTTTGCAGCCAGTGGAAGATTAAAAACTCCCTTGTATTCAGGGCAGACGTTAGAGACTGGTGCCCCAAGGGCCAAATCCAGCCCACGGTGTGTTTCATGTGGCCTGCACTCGGGCATCCGTGATGCCGCCACATGCCACATCTTGACATTTCAGCCAACAGCAAACTACGTATTCAGCAGTGGCCCCATTGGAGTATAATGCCATGTCTTACTGCATCTACTGTTTTTGTTTTTTTGGTTTTTTTTGAGACTGAGTCTCACTCTGTCGCCTAGGCTGGAGTACAGTGTTGCGATCTCAGCTCACTGCAACCTCTACCTCCCGGGTTCAAGTGATTCTCCTGTCTCAGCCTCCTGAGTAACTGGAATTACAGGTGTGCACCTCTGCACCCAGCTAGTTTTTTTATTTTTAGTAGAGACGAGGTATCATGTTGGCCACGCTGGCCTAGAACTCTTGACTTTAGGTGATTTGCCTGCCTCAGCCTCCCAAAGTGTTGGGATTACAGGCGTGAGCCATCATGCCAGGCCTGTTTTTTGTTTGTTTGGTTTTGTTTTTTGAGATGAAATCTCGCTGTGTCGCCCAGGCTGGAGTGTAGTGGCGTGATCTTGGCTCACTGCAACCTTTGCCCCCGCCCCAGGTTCAAGCCGTTCTCCTGCCTCAGCCTTCAGAGTAGCTGGAATTACAGGCATGCACCACCAAGCTGGCTAATTGTTGTATCTTTAATAGGAGCAGGGTTTCACCATGTTGGCCAGGCTGGTCTTGAACTCCCAGCCTCAGGTGATCCGCCCACCTTGGCCTCCCAAAGTGCGGGATTACAGGTGTGAGCCACTGTGCCTGGCCGACAGTATTCAGCACAGTCATGCTGTACAGGTTTGTCGCCTGGCAACAAGGGCCCTACCATCTGGCCAAGGTGTGTAGAGGCTCTGCCGTCCAGTTTGTGTAAGTTGCTCTGTGATCCTCATGCACAGCCATGAAATCGCGGGACGACGCGTTTCTCTTTTTATTTATTTTTTATTTTTATCATTATTGACGCGTTTCTCAGAAATCACCTCTGTTGTTAAGTGATGCATGACTGTACTTAGAATCAACACTGAAAAACCAGGGGAGTGCCAGTAGAACAACAGATTTCTGGCTGCTCTTGGAGCATCAGACAGCCCAGTGGCCATGGGCCGATGGCCTGCACCTCAAGACAGGCCACAGTGCTCTGTTTGGCCTCAGGCCCCACCTGCCCTGTCGGCCCACATCCGTGCCCTCGAACATTCCTGGCATTTGTCCCTACTGTGTACCGAGACCAACCTCTGCTTCTGACCCGGGCATTGAGCATCTCTCGGCCCGCTGGACGCACAAAGTGGCGGACTCCCAGGAGAAGACGAGAGAGTGGCCCAGGGTCGTGACTCTGAGCAGGCTTCCCCTATATTCTCCCGCCCAGGCCTCTATTGAGGCCTCCCTGGACGCCAGGGTCTGCACAGAGTGCTGCCTGGAGAGCAGCACCAGGCTTCCTCCCACAGCGTGCAGCCAAGCAGAGCCGCCAGGGCATCCGAGGGGAAGTGCAGGCGTGACCGAGCTCGCCCAGTGAGCAGCTGCCCTGGGCACGGATGAGGCTGTTTGTCATCTCCCCTTGGCGCTCGACGGGTGTGTTCCCATGGGCCCACGCACCCGCCGTCTCATCTGCCGGAACAAGGTTAATCTGGTGCCCGGATCTCCTGGGGTGAGTCAGGCGGTTTCACCCCTGCCTTGACTGCAGGCCAGATGCTCTTCAGAGCCTGCTCCTGACTTCCCGAGGGCCTCATGTTGAACCGGAGAGGGTGGCTATTATCATTGCCATCTTGCCAACCAGGAAACTGAGTCTCCGGGGGGCATAGGGATCAGGCCAGGCCCCCAGGGCTCCTCCTGCCATCGAGGGGCCTGTTACCTGCCTGGCACAGTGCCCACAATAACCCAGCCAGCCCCAGCTGCTGCCACGTTGTACTTGACCTCACTCAGCTCCATCACTGCAGCAGAATCCAACGATTGGATTGCTCAGGGCAAGGGCCTTGGGGGGCCAGGGTGAGGAAAGGGATGATGAGGCAGCCCCTGACAGGACCTCCAGCAGGAATAAGGGTGTCAGACCCCAGGGCAGAGATGGGGGAAGGATGTTGAGGAGTGACATTCCTTAGTTCAGGCAGCCTGGCAGGGCAGGGGGTGGGGGGATGGCACTGCAGCTCGGGGAATGCTCCAGGTTGGGGAGGAGGAAGTGGATGAGGGGATGAGGGACATCGGGGACAGCAGATGCTCAGGTCTGGGAACCATGGGAAGCAGCTACAGGAGTGGACACATTCACCAAAGGAGGGCAAGATCCATGAGGCGATAGATGGAACCACAGCATTCGGCAGGGCCTGCTGGCTTGAAGCTAACCACAACCCAAGCCATTTCCAGCAAAAAAAAAAAAAGAACATTTATTGTCTCCTGAAAGTGGGAAGCACCACCTGGCTGGGGCTCAGGTGCTGCCTCTCCCACTTAGCCCTTCAGCCGGCTCCTCCCCTCGCCACAGGATGCCCTGCCCTCGGCTTCAGATAGCCCTTCCTGGAATTCAGCTAAAGTCCCTGGGAAGGCTCTCATTAGACCAGCCTGGTCACATGTCTATCTGGGGGCCAATCATATGCTCCAGAGATGGGGACGTGCTGGTTGGCTGTCTATGGGACACCCGCTTCCCGGAAGGAAGAACAGAATGTGCTGGACTCTTGGATCCCCAGGGCAGGGATCAGGGTCTTCGGGGGGGGGGGTACCCAGGTTTGGCAGTTGGGACATGCCCATGGGCTTCTGTCTGAGCAGTTGGGCTCCTCTCATGCAGTGTGGCTATGGGTGTGTAAGCAGCCCTTTCTTAGCGATCAGTCTCATACCCACTCTCCTTCTCTCCCACTTCCTTTCCAGGGATGAGCACACCTGGATCCTCTCCGCAGCACCGCCCAGCCGGCGTCAGCCCCCTGTCCCTGAGCACAGAGGCGAGGCGTCAGCAGGCATCGCCCACCCTATCCCCACTGTCACCCATCACTCAGGTGCGAGGGCAAAGTGGGGGGCAGGTGGGAGGGGGGAAAGGGAAAGGTGGAGGCCCAGCTCTGCCACTTGGAAGGCCTTCTGGAACTCCTTCCAGGAGGCCACAAAATCTTGAGAATGCTCCCAATACTTTTAATTTTTATTATTAAATTTTCAGGCTGGGCACAGTGGCTCAGGCCTGTAATCTCAGCGTTTTGGGAGGCTGAGGCAGGTGGATCACTTGAGGTCAGGAGTTCGAGACCAGCCTGGCCAACATGGTGAAACCCCATCTCTGCAAAAAATTGAGAAAGTTATCCGGGCATGGTGGTGCATGCCTGTGGTCCCAGTTACTAGGGAAGCTAAGATGGGAGGATCATTTGAGCCCAGGAGGTGGAAGCTGTGGTGAGCACGTTCACACCACTGCACTCCAGCCTGGGAGATAGAGTGAGACCCTGTCTCAAAAAAAAAAAAGGGAGTTTAGCTTTTTATTTTTCAGTGTGCTGTATTTGCTTATCTACTTCTTCGGGTAGTTTGTGTGTCTCTAGGAATTTATCCATTTTGTCTTTGCTGTCCAACTTATTGACAGAAAATTGCTTATAATACTCTTTCGTAATCTCTCTCTTTTTTTTTTTGAAACAGAGTGTCGCTCTGTCACCCAGGCTGGAGTGCAGTGGTGTGATCTTGGCTCACTGCAATCTTCACCTCCCAGGTTCAAGCACTTCTTGTGCCTCAGCCTCCTGAGGAGCTGGGATTATAGGCGCCTGCCACCATGCCCAGCTAATTTTTTTTTTAATTTTTGGTGATAGAGATGGGGTTTCGCCATGTTGACCAAGCTGGTCTCAAACTCCTGGCCTCATGCAACCCGCCCACCCTGGCCTCCCAAAGTGCTGGGACTGCAGATGTGAGCCACCACACCCGGCCTTGTAATCCTTCATGTACCCAAAGTCGGTAGCAAAATTCCCATTTTCATTTTCTGATTTTAGCAATTGAGACTCCCTCTTTGTTGCCTCATCAGTGCGGCTTCATAGAGTGAGTTAGGAATGTTCATTTCTCCTTCGTTTTTCAGAAGCATTTTTAATTCCTCTTTAAATGTTTGGTAGAATTAAGTGGGCATAATGATAAATTCCTGTAGTCCCAGGTACTTGGGAGGCTGAAGTGGGAAGATTGCATGAGCCAGGTGTTTGAGTCCAGCCTGGGCAATGCAGTGAGACCCCATGTCTTAAAAAAAGAAAAGAAAAGGCTGGGCGTGGTGGCTCACGCCTGTAATCCCAGCACTTTGGGAGGCCGAGGTGGGTGGATCATGAGGTCAAGAGATCGAGACCATCCTGGTCAACATGGTGAAACCCCGTCTCTACTAAAAATACAAAAAATTAGCTGGGCATGGTGGCGTGTGCCTGTAATCCCAGCTACTCGGGAGGCTGAGGCAGGAGAATTGCCTGAACCCAGGAGGCGGAGGTTGCAGTGAGCCATTGCACTCCAGCCTGGGTAACGAGCGAAACTCCATCTCAAAAAAAAGAGTTTGGTAAAATCACCAGTGCAGCCACCTGCATCTTAGCTCAAATCTGTTGGGAAATTTGCAATTTCTTCTTACTTCTTATAAGGCTATTCAGGTTTTCTGTTCTTCCTTGAGTCACTTTTGGTCATTTGTGCATTTCTAGAAATTTATCCGTTTTGTCTTTTTAAAAACAAAACAAAAAACTCTAACAGAGAACATTATGTCTTAAATATTGTTTTATTTTATTTTATTTTTGAGACGGAGTCTCACTCTGTCACTCAGGCTGGAGTGCAGTGGTACGATCTCGGCGATTCTTTTGCCTCGGCCTCCCAAGTAGCTGGGACTATAGGTGCGCGCCACCATGCCTGGCTAATACTTTGTTATTTTTAGTAGAGACGGGTTTCACCATATGAGCCAGGATGGTCTTGATCTCCTGACCGTGATCTGCCCACCTCGACCTCCCAAAGTGCTGGGATTACAGGCCTGAGCCACTGCACCCAGCCATTTTTAATTTTTGTTTTATTACTGTTTTTGAGACAGTCTCACTCTTGCCCAGGCTGGAGTGCAGCAGCGTGCTCTTGACTTTACTGCAGCCTCCGCCTCCTGGGTTCAGTCGATTCTTGTGCCAGCCTCCTGAGTAGCTGGGATGACAGGCGTGTGCCTACCTCACCCAGCTAAGTTTTGTATTTTTAGTAGAGATGGGGTTTTGCCATGTTGGCCAGGCTGGTCTCGAACTCCTGACCTCAAGTGATCCCCCGCCTCAGCATCCCGAAGTGCTGGGATTGCAGATGTGAGCCACCGCGCCCACCACTTGTCTGTTTTTAACATAACCACAGTGGCACCGTCCACCTACAACGAAGTTAATGGTAGTTCCCTGGCAATGCCTGGCCTGGACTCCATTTCTCCCTGCCCCTCAGCCCCCATCTTCTGTCTGCTTACAAAATTGTCTTATTCAGATCAAGACCCAGACAGATCTGTGGGCGCTGGCTCCTGGCAGCTGTGTCTTCAGCCTCTTCGTGAGCTAGGCTGTTTCAATCTGACACCTGCCCCTTTCTCTATCTGGAACCTCCTTTCTCTTCTCAGAGGCTGGGCATCTTGCTGAGTGGTTTCTGTCCCATAGTTCCTGGGCACGCTCAGCCTTTCTTAGAGGGCAGGAACCCCCACCTTCCCCAAGGACTGTCAGCATGGTAGCCCCTGGCTGAGTTTCCACAGACTCAGCGAATGTCACACACTTCCCTCCCACTGATTTTACTCTTTCCATCTCTGAGAAGGCCCTGAGCCAGCCCTTGGTGAGGGCCAGGCTGGTGTCTCCAGTATCCTCAGAGCAGGCAAGGCTTCGGGCAGGGGGGAGGGTTTGGAAACCAAGGCAGGTGGATCACTTGAGGTCTCCCGACAGCACCCACAGGGGCTGAGAACTGGCCGCTCACTGAGCCAGCAGGTGTGGCCATCCCGTGTCTTGCCTGAGCTTCGTGGCATGTAGTGGGGATGTAAGTGCAAGGAACTGCAGGAGCTCAGGCCTGTCCAGCTCCAGCTGACCCCCTGGGGCCCTGGGTGAGGCCCACCTCTCTAGCCTGGCCTCCCTCATCATGAGGAGCACCCAGCCCAGGGGCTACCTATGATCACAGGGCCCCTCCACCCGCCTGCTGAGCATGCCAGGCTGTGGGGGCCCGAGGGGAACAGGCATTGGCAGCCAGGGCCCGCCCCGCCTGATGCCCATCTCTCCCACAGGCCGTGGCCATGGATGCCCTGTCTCTGGAGCAGCAGCTGCCCTATGCCTTCTTCACCCAGGCGGGCTCCCAGCAGCCACCGCCACAGCCCCAGCCCCCGCCGCCCCCTCCGCCAGCGTCCCAGCAGCCGCCACCCCCACCACCCCCGCAGGCATCCGTCCGCCTGCCCCCCGGTGGCCCCCTGTTGCCCAGCGCCAGCCTGACTCGTGGGCCACAGCCACCCCCGCTCGCAGTCACGGTACCATCCTCTCTCCCCCAGTCCCCCCCAGAGAACCCCGGCCAGCCATCAATGGGGATCGACATTGCCTCGGTAAGCCCAGCATGGGGTCCTTTGGGGCCTGGCTGGGGATCTTGGGGAGGACAGCCTGGAGGATGCAGAACAGTCGAGTTACTGCATGGGCCAGGGGCCAGGACCCCAGCGAACACTGCCCAGCCCGGCACTCCATGGGGCTACCCCTTGGAATCAAGCTGAGACTGTCACTACCCATAGAGATGGGGAAACTGGGCTGGGCGTGGTGGCTCACGCCTGTAATCATGACACTTTGGGAGGCTGAGGAGGGAGGATGACCTGAGGTCAGGAGTTCAAGACCAGCCTGCCCAAAATGGCAAAACCCCATCTCTACTAAAAAAAAAAATACAAAAATTAGCCAGGCACAGTGGCAGGCGCCTATAAT
The DNA here is from genome assembly GCF_049354715.1 of Callithrix jacchus. Taxonomy (NCBI): domain Eukaryota; kingdom Metazoa; phylum Chordata; class Mammalia; order Primates; family Cebidae; genus Callithrix; species Callithrix jacchus. Next base: position 17,475,595 of record NC_133523.1, read on the forward strand.
CCCAGCTACTTGGGAGGCTGAGGCAGAAGGATCGCTTGAACCTGGGAGGCGGAGGTTGCAGTGAGCCAAGATGGCACCACTATACTCCAGCCTGGGCAACAGAGCAAGACTCTGTCTCAAAAAAAAAAAAAAGAGATAGAGAAACTGGGGCACAAGCAGGTGGCTGGCCCCAGACTCCACCCACAATGGGCCACTCCATATTTAACTGCCAGGTACCCCCTCTTGGTCTCTCGGGACCCTCCCACCCAAAGCCAGGCTTCCTTGGAGGTGAGAAAAGCACAGTGTTCTGGGGCTTGGGTGCAGGCTCCCAAAGGCCAGGGGATGACATGAGCTTACCAGGGAAGGATGGCCGAAGCCAGCTCAAGAAGCAGTGGCCCATGAGACACAGTGCCTGGGACCCAGGGCCGGGGGCCATAACTCAGACCATGGAATCTTCTGCCCAGGGCCAGGCTCAGGCAGGCCAGGACTGGGTACTGGGTACGAGGTGCTGACCCCTGTACCCACAGACCTTCCTGACTGTGCACACTTCTACCTGCTTGCTCCAGTGCTGGGGGCGGGTTGGGAAACAGCTGCTTTGGGCCACATCCAGGGAAGCAGGGACCTGCGTTTGGGGGACAACAAGCCCTCCCACTTGACCCCAGCTGCCAACCCCAGGCTAAATGTCCTCCAAACATGGTGTGCTATGTGAAGAATAGCCACCAGGGCTGGGCAGGGTAGGCAGGTGAGCCTACAGGTAGAGACCCGTGTTCCCAAGCTGCTCTGCCCCCTCGGAGGGCACCACCCAGGGCCCCCCGTGGGAAAGGGCTCAAGTCTTTGCTTTGGTGGAAACGCAGCAGGTCGTAGGGGAGGCTCCCAAGGTGGGGCCTCACCCTGGAGCTGGGTGGTTGTTGGAGGCCCAAAGCGTCTGGGCCAGGTACGGGGACCACCCCTCTAGGGCGCTCAGGTCAGGGCATTCATGCCCAGCACCCCCAGCAAGAAAGATGGCTTCCTGCCCCCCTTCGAGGACTTCCGGCCTCCTGGAGGTACAGGGAGACTGAGTTTCTGCACAGACTCACCTGAATGAGAATTTCCCTCTGATCACTTTGTCCTTTCCAACTCTCGGAAGGTCCAAGTCAGTCATCCCTAAGTGACCGTGCTGGCACCTCCGTCACCTGCACCCTGTTGGGCGAGCTCACGGCTACCGCCTGCCCCACCCCACCCCACCCCACCTGGACTCAGGCCCTACCTAAACTGCCCATAAAGGACCACTGAGGATGGGGGGAGACAGAGCAGTTATAGGCCCTGGACCGGTCAGGCTGGGCTCGTTCAGTGATAGGCTCGGGCAGGGCAGGTGAGTTGTCTGCAGGCGCACCGCATGGCTGGGCCGGGCCAGGACCAGAGTGTGGTCTGAATCCAGGGTCCGGCCTGGGTCATAGCAGGGAGATGCCCAGGCCTTTCGTCCCTCAAGCAGGTGGAGGAAGTGACTGCCCCTTGGAGGTCTCAGACAGCATAATCCAGGCAGGTTTGTCCTGCAGCAGAGCAGGGATAGTGACTGCCCCTTGGAGGTCTCAGACAGCATAATCCAGGCAGGTTTGTCCTGCAGCAGAGCAGGGATAGTGACTGCCCCGTGCTGGGAGCCTGGGCTACTGGCAAGCCTTCACTCAGTCCCCACCCCAGTGGCGGGCCAGATCTGTTGGGCTACAGACTTGGGAGCTAAGAGAGCCAGGGACCTGCCCAGGGCACACAGCGAGGGAGAGCCAGGAGCAGGAGCAGCGCCCGCCCACCCAGCCTTGGGTATTCCCTGCCCATGGGGGTGTGTGTGTGTGGGTCTGTGGACACATGTGTGGGTGTGCACAAGTGGGTAGGTATGGTATATGTGGTGGGCACCTGCATGGGTGTGCATGCGTGTGTGTGGATCTGTGCACATGTGCATGTGGGTGTGTACATTTGTGGATGTGTACATTGGGTGTGTGCATGTGGGTGTGTACATTTGTGGATGTACATTGGGTGTGTGCATGTGTGGGTGTGTACATTTGTGGGTGTGTGCACATTGTGTGCATGTGTGGGTGTGTACATTTGTGGATGTGTGTACATTGGGTGTGTGCATGTGGGTATGTACATTTGTGGATGTACATTGGGTGTGTGCATGTGTGGGTGTGTACATTTGTGGGTGTGTGCACATTTGTGTGTGCATGTGGGGGTGTACACATTTGTGGATGTGTGTACATTTGTGGGTGTGTGCACGGGTGGGTGTGTACATTTTGGTGTGTGGGTATATGTGCAGTGTGTGCATGTGTAGGTGTGTACGTTTGTGGATGTGTATACATTGGGTGTGTGCATATGTGGGTGTGTACATGTGTGGGTATGTGTGCATGTAGGTGCGTACATTTGTGGATGTGTGTACATTTGTGTGGGTGTGTACATTTTGGCATGTGGCTATATGTGCAATGTGTGCATGTGGTGTGTACACGTAAGTGGGTGTGCTTGTGAGGGTGTGTACATTTGTGTTTGGATGTGTACGCAAGTGTGTACATTTGTGTGTGGATATGTGTACCTGTGTGGGGGTGTGCATGCGAAGGTGTGTATATGGGTGTGGGTGTGCATGCGTGGGTGTGTACATTTGTGTATGGTTATGTCTGTGTGTGGGTGTGCATGTGTGGGGTATGTACATTTGTGGACATGTGTGCATGTGGTTATTGGTGTGGATGTATGCGTTTGTGTGGATGTGTACATGTGTTTGGGTGTGCATGACTGCATGTATGGGTGTGTACATTCATGTGTGGATGTATGCACGTGTGTGGGGTTGTGCATGTGGAGGTGCGTATATTTGGGTGTGGGTGTGCCTGCATGGGTGTGTATATTTGTATGGGTGTGTCTATGGATGTGTGCACTTGTGTGTGCCTTTGTGGGTGCTTGGGTGTGCATATGAGTATGTGCGCCTGTGGGTGTGTACATTCATGTGTGGATATGTGCATGTGTGTGCATGTGAAGGTGTGTGTATTTGGGTGTGCCTGCGTGGGTGTGTACATTTGAGTGTGGATGTGTGTGCACGTGGGTGTGTCTTTGGGTGTGCATGCATGAGAGTGCACATGTTACGCTCTGGCTCTGAGCCTGCTGAGTCAGGGCCAACCCTCTGATCGCCCTCCTGTAGCTCGAGGAAGGATTGACAGTTCTTCACCCTCCACACCGATCCTTCCTGGGAAGCTGGGTTTGGGGGCAGCTCCCCTGAGGTCTCAGGCAGATAGGGCTCAGGGACCCACCTTTCCTGCAGCTGCCCAGGCTCCTCTGCCTACCACTGGGGTGGCACCCATCACCAAGGTGTGAGGGGTGGGGGGACCTGCCTGGGGGCCGATCAGGGCACAGGCCGCTCCTGGAAAGCAGGGACTGGAGCCCTGGGCTTGGGGCAGCTGGGCGGCGGCATGTTGACCTGTCTGTCGTCGCAGGCACCGGCTCTGCAGCAGTACCGCACTAGCGCCGGCTCCCCGGCCAACCAGTCTCCCACCTCGCCAGTCTCCAATCAAGGCTTCTCCCCAGGGAGCTCCCCGCAGGTAAGGGACGCCGCCTCCTCCTTGGCCTGTGGCACCGCGCTCGCCTCGTTCACGTCCCCTGTGTTCCCTGCCCACTGTCTGTCCTCACACATCGCTCCATTCATCCTGTCCGCTCCGTCGGACCTGAGCTGTGCACCCACCAGGCTGTACCAGGACAGGGACCCCACACACCCCTTCCCAGGAGCTGCCATGGCCCCGCCTAAACGTCCCCATTGAGTGGCCCAGGGATGATGTCCTCTACACCCAGTATGCTGCCCAGAGCATGGGCTGGAGCTTTGGGGGCTCCCCCAGCTTGGGGGTGCAGCTGAGGTGGCTGGCCGGCATGCAGGGTAGGTGCTGACTCTTCAGGGCCCTTGTCCCCATTCCACAGACAGGGGACTGAGGCTGGCCTCAGACGTCACTCATCAGCCCTGGCTTTTCCTGCTGTACCCAGCACTGTAAAACCCCGGCTCGCTGATGACACAGCCGCCCCCAGGGGGTTCCTCGGAATGCCCCTCTAGCCTGGTCCATGGCTGGTGGAAGCGCCCAGCCTGGCTCCCCACTCTCCTCCTTGTATTCTACTGGGACATCAGCTGTGGCCAGTAGACCCCACATTCCATCCAGAATGTCTGTCGGGGGAGAAGGGGTGCCCACAGGTCAACATCCGGCCCCCAACTTCTTTATCCTGGCAGCAGTGCCTCCCCAGAACCCCACTATCCTGGGACCATCTCATCCACAAAACATCACCAAGCTGAGAAGCCCCTAGAGCCACTGCTGTGCTCGGGACCCTGAAGCCATCCCCGTGCCTGGTAGAGGGATGCTCTCACCCCTGCTTCCCAGCTAGAGAGAAGAGTCACCCTCCAGGACTGAGGTTGGACTCCTTTGTCCCAGGGCACAAACTGTGAGCGCCACAGAAAAGGACAGTGAAGACCTCTGTCCTGTCTCCAGCTCACACGAGGGCCATCTGGGGCCACCACCTGTAGTCCCCTGCTCTGGAGGCGAGTTGGGGTGGCAGCAGTGGTCTCAAGGCAGCATAGGGGTCAGCCTGGTATCTGCACACGCTTGGTCTGTCCACACCAGCCCTCTGGGCTCTTGGGCTCTAGCACTGTGTCTGGTCTCATTGTGTTGGGGACGGGGCTGGAGGGGCTGCAGAAGCAGCAGTTAGGGCCCGTCTCAGGCGGGCAGCCCAGATGGGGCTGGTTCCTGCATGAGGTCTGTCTTGTTTGTGAGACAGGGCAGGAATTAGGGGTCGAACCAGTTTCTCTCATGAGAGAGTTGCTGGAATGGTTGATGAATTCTTGGGCCCCAAGCCAAAGTGGGTTAGTCTGCCAGGCAGCGAGCAAGTGACAGTCTCGGCAAGCCCTTATCTGTGTGTCCTGTCCGTCATGTGCTGGTGCGGGAGGCAGGTGGCTCACAGAGTTGTGGGGACGTCAGGATGGGGCTCTCAGGGGCAGATGGTTCTAGGCGGAAGCAGACCTGCCTTCCCTCTGCGCTGGGTCTCTGAGGACTCGCCCATCGGTCCCACAGGCCCAGGCCACCCCACACCTGCTGTGCCACCTCAAGTAGACACACTGGGCAACCCAGCACAGCCCTGGGCCACAGGCAGCTGCCATTTGGTCCAGGTTATGGCTGTCTCCCGACTTCCAAGCTCACCTTTCTGGCAAGCCCCTAGAGCCACTGCTGTGCCCAGTGCTCTGAAGCCATCCCTGTCCCTGGTAGAGGGAAGCTCTCATCCCTGCATCCCATCTCGTCCCATGGCAGCCTCACAGGGGAACCTCAACCTCCCCCGGCGTGTGCCAGGCCACTCTGAGCCCAAGGCCACCGGGACAGGATCAGGTGCCATCCTGGAAGCTTGGTGCCACCCCACACCCCGAGCCCCAGGAGAGACCCAGCTTTGGTCCAGACCCAGGGCAGCCATGATGTTACTTACCTATTGCCTGCCTCCCTCGACTCTGGCAAACCCAGCCATAAGCTTGCAGTCCTTGTTTCCAAAACCTGGAGCTATTGATTTTTAGGGCCGAGATAATGTTTTTGCCACACAGACTGGCCTTCCCTTCCTCGGCTCCGCTCTTTACCTCTTCCCTGACGTTTGAATGGGACGTCCAACCTCACAAGCCCTCTCACCCCAGGGTGAGTGTGTCTGTCTCTGCTGACCGCCCGCTGACCACCAGGAGCAGCCGGTGGGTTTGTGGCTGGCCCCTCTCTGGGACTGAGGCCAGAGACCCAGGCGTTGGGATTGTTCTAGAACAAAGGGGATCGCTCTAGAACAAAGCTCAGATGGGGAGGAGAGCCAGGGCTTTGGGATCATTCTGGAACAAAGGGGATCGCTCTAGAACAAAACTCAGATGGGGAGGAGAGCCAGGGCTTTGGGATCATTCTGGAACAAAGGGGATCGCTCTAGAACAAAGCTCAGATGGGGAGGAGAGCCAGGGCTTTGGGATCATTCTGGAACAAAGGGGATCGCTCTAGAACAAAACTCAGATGGGGAGGAGAGCCAGGGCTTTGGGATCATTCTGGAACAAAGGGGATCGCTCTAGAACAAAGCTCAGATGGGGAGGAGAGCCAGGGCGTTGGGTCTCTGGAGACACTCACCAGGATGGCTTGCAGGGCACATGCCTTACGCTGTAGTTCTGAGAGTGGCTGTGGGGCAGTGGCTTCCTGAGGCCCCCATGTCCCATGGAGGGGACACCAGCTGGAGCTCCCAGCCCCTGGGACGCTACCAGGCCTCTGGCAGCCGCAAGGTCACACTGCAGCTGTGGTTCCCAGGGCCTCGCTAGCGGCTACCGCTCTCCTCACCTCCACACCCCAGCCGGGCCTCATCCCATCATCTCTTGGGCAGGGGCTCTGAGTGTCCCCTTTCTAGCATCTCCACCAAACATAAGGTCCCCTCGCCCCTGCTCCTGCCACAGGGACAGCCCCTGTCCCCCTTCCTCTGAGAGCCCCTCTGGCCTCGGAGAGCAAGAGTAGGGCTCCGGGTCCCGCAGGTCTGCAGCCCCGGGCGGGGGCTCTCCCTGTGCCTGTCCTGTGCACTCTCGGCTGATGGCTGGCTCCGCACCCGTCCTGTCTATGTATGTGACCTGCGTCCTGTCCTTTGTCTCCCTGGGGACCCTTCAGGAGTCACTAAGTGCACCTTCCTTCCTGAATGTGGCGCCTGGGCAACTCCTGCCTTGGCCACGGTGACACGTTCTCTGGGCCCTGTTGGGTGGGGGTTCCCATCCCTGTGGCCCCCAACTTCCCTATAATGGAAATGGAGTTGAGGAGAGATGGGAGTGGGGCCTTGGGGAGAGACGTTCAGGGTGCAGAAGCCTCCCAGGAGCATCCAGAATGGGGAGCACCCCCAGAACCCCAAAATAAGCATAATCATCAGCCTCCTGCCATCCCAGGCGCCATCTGGGAGGTTCCAGGGGCCTCTTGTCTTCCAGCCAGGCTTGGGAGGTGCCAACATCCCGCCTGGCCTTGGGCCATGACCACAGCAGGCCTCTCTTCTGTCTGCAGCACACTTCCACCCTGGGCAGCGTGTTTGGGGACGCGTACTATGAGCAGCAGATGGCGGCCAGGCAGGCCAATGCTCTGTCCCACCAGGTGAGCGGGCGCCCAGGCTGCCAGCCTGCCGGTGCCCAGGACAGACGCTCGCTAGGACCTGGGCCTTGCGAGTCAGGGCTGCACGTGCTCTTGGGGGGCCCCTGCCTGCCCCTTGGCTTTACCTCTCGGCCCCCGCCCTTTCCCATCTGTGGGCTACAGAGGCTGAGGGCCCAGCAGGGGTGGCCTAGTGCTGCCTCCTGGTGTCTGCGCCCACCCACAGAGCAGAGGCCAAGGACGGAGGGTAAGGGGCAGGCAGCAAACGCTGGGCCAGGCAGGGATGGGACCGTGGCTGTGGACACGGTGCCTCGGCATGGACCATGCACGTGGGTTTGCCGGGAGGTCTTGCTGGCTCTTTGTGGAGGCCAGGATCGTGGGCATCCAAGGCCTGCTCACTCACTCGCTCATTCATTCATCCATTCATCCAGCCGGCCTTCGGGGTGGCAAGGAGGCCCCAGGTGACGGGGGGAGCGGGGCTTGTGCTCAGCAGCCTGGGTGCTGGGCATCCTGCAGGGGCGGCATCCCCAGCTGCGGGCAGGCCAGCCAGGCAGGCCCACAGTGGCCCTCACGGCCTGGTATGCCTCCCTTCCCAGCTGGAGCAATTCAACATGATGGAGAATGCCATCAGCTCCAGCAGCCTGTACAGCCCCGGCTCCACGCTCAACTACTCGCAGGCGGCCATGATGGGCCTCACGGGCAGCCACGGGAGCCTGCCGGACTCACAGCAGCTGGGCTACGCCAGCCACAGTGGCATCCCCAATATCATCCTCACAGGTGAGGCCAGGCCAGGGCGCGCGTGTGGCGCCCCACGGGGCCTCAGCCCATGCAGAGACAGCCAGAGACCCCTGCCCCACAGCAGGAGGGTTGACAGAGCTGGGGCTGTAACCCAAGCTCGACGGGGGCCTGAGGAGGCCATGCTCCCTCTTTCCCCAACTTGACTCGCACCTGGACCTCAGGCCAGGGAGACGCCCCTGGACCAGGTGCCCTGTGCATGGGATAGAGCTGAACACTATTCCCCTCTCGGCGGCCTCCTGTCTGGCTACACAGCCCGGGTAAAGGTCAGACAGCTGGGTGTGCACGATGTCCCCTGCCAAGGCCATTGACCTGTCAGCTGAGTGTGCGCCAGAGCTATGGACGGCAATGGGATCCGCCCTGCCTGGTGAACCCAGCCTGGGCAGACAGCTGACGGGTAAGGACTGTGAGGCACTGTGACCACCACGCCCAAGCAGTCTGAGCACAGTGCCCGGGGTCCTGAGGACAAGCCAGCCCCATCCAGCATGGCACATGTCAGGAAGACCCAGCTCTGTCTCTCACAGAGCCCAGATGCTCCCACGGTCACCCCAGCTGGTTCTCTCCCATGAAGAAGGTGATTCCCTTACGAGCCAGCGCTGCCGAAATGAGTGTGACACCCCCTGGCGGTCCTCACTGGCCTCTTCCAGGCTGGAAGGGTCTATATTTAGTGCCCCCCGACTGTGGCCTGGGCTCTGAGTGCCACCCATAGGCGTAGGCAGCAGTTAGCGAGAAATTCAAGGGTGGACGAGCCAGCCGCAGACTCAGGAGAAGAAGGATCTAGGAATCCGACCACTGGGGTGGCCTCAAGAGCCCAGAAAGACAGGGCCTTTCAGACCCATTTCTCAGACCTGGAAACTTAAGTATAGGCTGAAGCCCAGGTTTGATCCCAGGTCTCTGTGGAGGAACCGAGGATTCCCTTCAGCCCTAGCAGCAGCCGGGTCCCCACGGTTGCCCCAGACTGTTTCTCAGTGACTCATGCCGATCATGCTGCTCCTGCCAGATCGTGCTGACCTGCGTCCGTAACACAGCCCTTGGCCTGAGGCTTCTGGTGCTGCTGCTCTCGGGGCCAGGCTGGTCTCTGAGGTCCAGGCACTGTAGGGTGCTGAGCAGCATCTCGTGTGCTGGTAGCATCCCCGCCCCCAGTCATGACAGCCAGAATCTCCCCAGGCAGTGCCAGCATCCCCAGGGGACAGAGTCACCCGCTGGGCATGCCTGGGCTGGCCCATGGATGCGGGCGATGGAGCCAGGGCTAAGCAGTGCCTTTTGTCCCCATCCCATCCCCAGTGACAGGAGAGTCCCCCCCCAGCCTCTCTAAAGAACTGACCAGCTCTCTGGCCGGGGTCGGCGACGTCAGCTTCGACTCCGACAGCCAGTTTCCCCTGGATGAACTCAAGATCGACCCCCTGACCCTTGACGGACTGCACATGCTCAACGATCCCGACATGGTTCTGGCTGACCCAGCCACTGAGGACACCTTCCGGATGGACCGCCTGTGAGCGGGCATGCCCGGCACCTGCCGCTCAGCTGTCCCGACGGCGCCTCCCCAGCCCGGGGACGGCCGTGCTCCGTCCCTCGCCAACGGCCGAGCTTGTGATTCTGAGCTTGCAATGCCGCCAAGCGCCCCCTGCCAGCCCGCCCCCGGTCGTCCACCTCCCGCAAAGCCCAATCGCGAGGCTGCGAGCTGGGCCGTCCACCCACCCGCCCACCCGGGGCAGGGCTGGGATGGGAGGCCATGAGCCCCCCGCCCCCACAGACCCTCTCTGCATCGGCTCCCTCGCCCCCAGCCCCGGGGCCTGAGCTGTCGTCCCCTGTATGATGTGGGAAGTGTCAGCTCCTGGCATGGCGGGCAGGCTCAAGGGAGGGGCGCGCATGGTCCGCCGGCGCTGTGGGCCGCGGTGCATTTTCCGACTGTTTGTCCAGCTCTCACTGCCTTCCTCAGTTCCTGGTCCCCCAACCCATCCGCCACCCCCAGCCCATGGTCAGATAGAGAGTGAGCCCTACACGCTGCCCCAGGGAGGAGGCGCCAGAGCACGGGGCAGACGCAAAGTGAAATAAACACTATTTTGACGGCTGTCTTTTATATTTCTGAGCACACACAGAGCCCTGGCATCCACCGCGGCAGGCGCAAAGTGGACAGAGCATGCGGGGCGGCAGACCCCACGGCCCTCCTCGCCCCTGTCTCCATTCCCTTCAAGCCCTGCCTCATCCAGGCAGGCCCTTCGATGGCCGCCTTTGCCGGGAAATGACCGGGAGGCCCGTGAGGGCTCACAGGCGGAGGCAGGGTTCCCTCCTGGGGCTTTCCAACCCTCCTGTCCTGGTCACCCGTCCTGCCACACATGCTGTCCCAATTTAAGGTTCAGGGAGAGGCGGCTGCGTGAGTTTCACTGTGGTTTTTTTCCTTTTGGTTTCTATTTACATTTTGGTTGTAGATGAGTCGCTTAACCTTTAAGGCAACGCTTTCCTGAGAGCATGTTTTTAATCCAGAAATCCAGCCTTACCTGTTTTTAAGCTAACTGGAATTGGAGGCCACATGCCCCGGAGCAGCCCGCCACCCACCTGAGTCTAAGCGGTGTGTCTGGCTTTTGGGTTTCACCCCAAGTTATCTCAAAATGAAAGGGCTAGTCGGGCAGGGCCGGACAGGGACTTGGCAGGAGCTCACAGTAGCCAGAGGCACCTCTGCCAGGGCCGCATTCCCGACTTCTGTAAAGGGGCCTTGATGTTTATTGAGGGTCTCTTGAAGACCTAGCCCCGCCGGCCTCTCCCAGAGGTGCCTGCCAGTCCTTATATGTGTGTGTGAAGACCCGGTGACCAGTGGTGGCCGAGACCTCTCTGCTCTACGAGAGCTGGCAGGGAGCGAGGGTCCCCAAGATGAGTCCCATGGTCCTCCCTGAGAACCCGAGTGGGGCTGGCATTTGTCCCCTCCCTGCCAACCCTCTGGCTCCGAGCCACGCCCCCTCTTTCAGGCAGCGTGGTCTGCCAACCACCCCTTGGCAGCTCAGAGTCGTGGCAGGTGGACATGGAGACACAGTGCGTTTTAGTGGCAGGTTTCAGGAGCACCTCCAAAGCCAGGATGACAGTCGGGGCACCTGGGAGCCTCCTAGCCCCTCCATACCACGGTCCCTTCGAGGGAGGCATCCGGGCTGGCTTTGTTTTCTGTTGTTCTTGGAATAGGAACCGCTGTTCTGATCCCCCCAAAACTGCATTGTGGCTCTCACTCGCCCCTGCCTGCCTGGCCAGCGCCTTCTGCTGGGTGCATTTCTTTGTGATGTCATGGCCGCCGCTTTCACTGGGGTCCTGGGCACCCTGGCCTCCATCCTCGGGACGGGTTTGATCCTAGCGGCCATTGTCCCTCCTCTCCCAGGCATCGCCGTTAGCATACGTGCAAGCGGCCGCTCAGAAGGCTCCTGGTCAGTCGCTCCCATTGCCGTCTTGTGCCGAGGTGCAGGGTGGGGGACACGGTGTCTGTCTGGGTCAAGACCCCTTTCCTTTACCACAACGGAGGCTGGAGGCAGACAGTGGGGACTTTTTTTTTTTAAAGAAAAACTATATGTACATAGGAGAGTTTGATTACCATTAGACTTGTATGTGGGACTTTTAAAAAATGGCCTTAAAATTACAAGCAACCCGCCTGGATGCGGTTTTCAAAACAAGGCATTGAGGACTCACTAGGAAACCTTGTCAGCCCTCATTCTCCATCTGTCCAGCCTCCGGCCGGTGCCACTGCTTATCCCCAGGTCTTTGGTATAGTTAGTAGAGGACGGGCCCCACCTCAGAGCGTCCCAGGCCCGAAGCCCGTTTCCAGCATCCTGAGGCCAGGTGCATGGTGTCACTGTGCTAAGGTGAAGACCTCGGTCCGTTACAGAGTTCTCTTCCAATGAGAACCTGGTAGACTGAGGTCTGAGCTTCCAGGGAAGGTGGGGCCCAGCCAGGAGCCAGGAGCCGGGTGTCCCTGCGTTCCAGAAGGGTTCACGCCCCTCTTGGACCTGGGCAGGCCTCCCAGGCTCTGCATCACAGCCTTTTGTGTGTGTGTGTACCTGTGGGCTTTTAAAAATATCACTAACATATTCTTGAGTTGCCAAGACTTTCTGAAACAAGACGGCTTAAGGGAATCAGACTTTTGCATTGTGATGTGAACATGTTGTGATTTGACGAGCTGCTTCCTGAGGGACGGGCCCACGTACGGGGCTGTGGTGTGTACAGAGACCCACTGCCTACGTCCTTGGTCAGGCCCAGATACTTGGTCCACAATGGGTCAGAGGATGCTCCCCGACCCACCCACGTGCTCCTGGCTTCTGCAGCCCCTGCGCTGTGCACACCGGTCCCCTAAGGTGACATTCAGGCAGGGCTCTCCTGAGAGCATGATGTCCCCACCTGCCTGTTTCCCTCCATCACTCCCCAGGGTGGCAAGTCTTGTAAGTGGAGGGTGGAGCCCCAGGTCAGCCTCTCTCTGAGTCCTCCAGGGAAGAGGGTTCTCTGCCTGCATCAGGGCCCTGCTCATGGGTTTTCAGCTCTGGGGAGGAAGGTATTGACATTGGTGTGTTTGGTCTGATTTTTTCAGGGGGCCAAGCTCCCAGGAGGACCCCTAGCCAGGAGGGTCCCCCATGTCCATCCATCCCTCCTGCTGGGGCCTGGATGTCAGGCTTGGGGGCTCTGAGCTGGGACCTCACCCTAGCCCGGTCACTTGGGACAGGAGCCTGCCAGAGGCCCATGGGTTGCTTCTATTTTATTTTTTCAGAGATGGGATCTTGCTGTGTTGCTCAGGCTGGTCTTGAACTCCTGGGCTCAAGCAATCCTCCCTCCTTGGCCTCCCAAAGTTCTGGGGCTACAGGTGTGAGCCACTTCTGCCCAGTGTCCCAGGCCTGACCATCCTCGGCAGGACCCATCCCTAGAGGGTGCTCTGGCGCCCCCCTCAGGCGGGCCTTGAGCTGGTTTTTAAACAAACACCCTAACTCAGGCTGCGACCTGCTTCCTGAGGTTTCTGTATTTCCAAGGAGCACCCCCGACCAGGGATAGGCTGGCAGAATGAAGTCCAGCAGTATTCGGGGGTCCTCTGTCGCCTGGCCCTGAAAACAGCAGCTCCCATCACCTTCACTGGGTCCTGATGGAGCCGTCTCAGAGGCCGAGGGGCCCACCATGTGGAGTGGGACACGGGCTCTCAGTGCAAGGGCCACAAACCGATGGCACAGAGGTGCCCCGGGCCTGGCCTGTCACCTGCAGGTGCTGCTCTGGGACAGGGCGTACAGCCTGAAAGCAGGGACAAGACTTGGCCCCTCCCTTACCCTGGGAGGCCTGCCTGGGCTACGTGGACACCTGGGCCTCTTTCTACCCCCATTCACCATGGACCAGGGGCTTCCATTTCCTGGGGGGATCTTGCGGCATGTGATTTGGGGGTCCCTGGGATGTTCCCCAGCCAGCTCCACCTGAGCCAAGTGTCCTGTTCTCCATGGCTCTTGGCCTTCTGGGGTCCTGACCAGGCAGGGGTCAGGCACCCCATACCCCTCCATGTGGCACAGGTGTCCACCCATCCCCACTGGCCACAGACACCACTCTCCCCTTGGGAGCAGGAGGTGGAGTAAGCTGCACCACCAGGGCTGGGTGCTAGGGAGGTCCTGAGAGCAGGGGTGGGGCAGGAGCCAGTGCCTCCTGACCCTAGCCTCAGTTTCTCTCCTGTCACTTTCTCAGACTTGCAGGTCTCAGGCCCCAGGCTCCTCCTGGGCAGGATAGAGGGCAGGGGCTGGGCCTTAGGGTGGTGCTGGCTCCGACGATTCCAGAGGCTCTCTCCACCTTCTGGGCTCCTGGCCAGCACCCCATCCCCAGGAGCCAGGGACAGGTGGCACGTGTTGGGGTTCGAGGGCAGCCCCCATCTTGAAGTGTTCTGGAATTTGGGGCCAATCCATGCCCAGCGTAGCCCAGCCATCAAGCACTTCTGACCTTCTGCCCACCAGGGACAAGGGGACTTAGCCATGGCCTTGGCCACCAGGCCTGAGGAGGGAGTGCTTTGGCAGCCAAGGTCCGCTGGCCCTGCTGTGCCCAAGTAGGAAACTGCCCCCAAGGGGCTGCGTGGTCCCACTAATATATGCAAACCTGCTGGTCCGAGCCCTTTTCCCGCCTGTGCCCCTCTGTGCCCAGGCTGGCTCTCCCCCAACCCCAGCATGTATACTTTGCCACGGATGTCCCGTGGGCCGTGATCGTGGGTGGCCACAGTGGGCGGGGGCAGGCGGCTCAGGGCATACTCGGCCGTCCCTGTCCCATCCTCTGGCGCGGCCGCTTTTGTCTTTGTACCTTTGCATCCTTTGTAATGAAACATAATAAAAATCCAACGTTTTCGTCACTGGCTCCTCCTCTTTTTCCCAAGCCCCTCCCTCCTCCCTCAGGGATGACACGTGGGTGTGGCAGGTGCACCTGGCAGGTGCCTAGGCCCTTCCAAACATACACACACACACACACCCTGGACCAGGCAAGGGGAGGGATCACATCTGGGAGCCACTGCGAACCCACCCCCCAGAGTCCTGGGGTGAACACTGTATCAGAGGTCTCAGCTTGTCCATGGCTGGCATCCAGGCCCGTGATCACAAGGGGGGTGGGTCGAGGAGGCAGACTTGGGGGCCTCCCCAAATACCAAATCACAGTTGGACCATCCCCACCAGGCCACTGGCACTCACCAGCAGCTGCAGCACTGAGGCCTTGGTGTGGGGTCCCCCGGCCCAACCCTCCCTTAGAGGCCTGTCCCAGCTGTCTCCCTGCAGCAAAAACCACAGTGCCGTTCCCCACACACACACTTTATTTTGTCCTCTCTGAGCCCTTCTCGATTCCCCCTCAGGACAGCCACCCCTTGGGGCTGGGTGCAGAGCCCCATCCAGCCTCGGTGAGGGTGGCCGTCATCCCTCGGCGGGTCCCCTCCCTGGTCCCTAGGCTCGCTGTAGCTGATGGGTCTCATAGTCCTCTGGGATGGTGTCTGCAGGGAGAGGGTGGGCGGGTCAGGGCTGAGAAGGCCGGCAGGGCCTGTGTGCAAACTCCCCGCCCACGCCCCGCTCACCCTCGGCTCACCATTGCAGCGGTAACGCAGGTTGGCCCAAATGATGTTCTCCTGGGAGAAGCAGAAGACCCCCAGGCGGCCACCCCGCATGGTAGTGTCCAAGACCACGTTGCTGTCAGCCACCAGCTCAGGCCCCTCATAGAAGCGCACCCTGAGGGCCAGAGACAGTGAGGGGTGGGGGCTGGGACCTGGGCCAGGCCCTTCCCCCTCAGAACCTCACTGGCCAACCCTGGAAGATGGGTACCCCCTGACTGGGCTGCACTCAGAGCAGGTGGGGCCTCTGCCCTGGGCCTCAGTTTCCCTGTGTGGTGGACATCAAGGGCCCTGCACACAGTTGGTGCTGAGCATCTGGGCTTGCTAGCAGCATGGAATGGAGACTGAGGAACAAGCTGGGTGAGGCCGCATTTCTAGGATACGCACTGTGTGCTGCGGGTCTTGCTCTGCCACCCAGGCTGGAGTGCAGTGGTGCAATTACTGCAGCCTCGACTCTCAGACTCAGGTGACCTCAGCCTCCCTAGTAGCTGGGACTGCAGGCACATGCCACCATGCCTGGCTAATTTTTTTTTCTTTTTTTATTTTGAGACGGAGTCTCACTGTCACCCAGGCTGGAGTGCAATGGCACGATCTCACCTCACTGCAACCTTCACCTTCCAGGTTCAAGCAATTCTTCTGTTTCAGCCTCCTGAGTAGCTGGGATGGCAGGCTAATTTTTTTGTATTTTTAATAGAAACCGGGTTTCCCCATGTTAGCCAGGCTGTTCTCGAACTCCTGACCTCAGGTAATCCATCTGCCTCTGTCTCCCAAAGTGCTGGAATTACAGGCATGAGCCACTGTGCCTGCCCTGATTTTTTTTTTTTCTTTTTTTTTGTAGAGATAGGGTCTTACTATGTTACCCAGGCTGGCCTTGAACTCCTGGACTCAAGTGATTCTCCCACCTTGGCCTTCCAAAGTGATGGGGTTACAGGTGTGAGCCACCACACCTGGACCAGCATAAGTTCATTCTAACTGCCCTGTATGCTTCCTATTGTACAGATTAGGGGACCAGGGTCACACAGCCCCTGCCTGGCCAGAGGACTTCCACCTGGGCCTACGTGTCCCCAGCCCAGCACATTGCAGAGGGTGGAGTTCCCACCTGATATAGCCCACTTGGGGCCTGTGCTGCAGGAACCAGCGATAGGACATCTTGTCCTTCCAGCCCACGTTTCTCGGGTCCTTCCACAGCAGCCGCACCTGGGACTCTGTGTCTCCTGTATGCCACAGTGCATTCCGCAGCTGTTCCCCAGGGCCTGTGGAAGACTTCACAGCCTGCCAGTGCCCAGGAAAGGGGATCAGAGACCTCGTGGGCCACTGGAGCCCCCTAGAAACCTTCCTGGAGAGACAGTGGGGAGCAGCAGGTGGTAGGAAACCAGGGGGGATCTGGACGAGAGACCCACAAGGAAGCCTTCTTCGGGGGCCAAATGGGAGCTTGTGGCTAGGTCATGGAGGGCAGCAGTGGTCTGCATGCTCATGAGAGGATTTGGTAGTCTGTATGTGCAGGTTCAGGGTCTGGGAGGACTGGGGACTCTGCAGAAGGACTTGAAGACTAAGGAAAAGTTCAGGACGAGGCTGGGTGTGGTGGCTCATGCCTGTAACCCCAGCACTTTGGGTGGTCGAGGCGGGAGGATCATGAGGTCAGGAGTTCAAGACCAGCCTAACCGACATGGTGAAACCCCGTCTCTACTAAAAATACAAAAATTAGACGGGTGTGGTGGTGCACATCTGTAATCCCAGCTACTCAGGAGGCTGAGGCAGGAGAATTGCTTGAACCCAGGAGATGGAGGTTGCAGTAAGCTGAGACCGTGTCACTGCATTCAAGCCTGGGCAATAGAGTGAGATTCCATCTCAAAAAAAAAAAAAAAATCGTTCAGGGCTCTGCGAGAGGGCATAGGGTCCATAGGAAGCCTGAGGGACCCTAGGAGTGTTCAAGGGCTTGTGCAAGGAACTGGGAGGATTTGGGGACTGTGGGAGCACAGAGGAGAGCTGGAAGCACTCTAAGGTTCATAGTATGAAGCTGGGGGGTTGGGGGGCTATAAGGGTTGTAAAGAGTTGTGGGGAGGATCATGGGAGGGCATGAGGACCACGGAGATCAGGCAGGACCCTGGCACCTTGAGCTGGATGCCCGGCTCAGCCACGGCGCGGAAGGGGTTCGCCTGCCAGTATGTCTGCTCCATCTGCTTCCACATGACCACGTAGAAGCTGGAGCTGTCTTGATAGCCAAAGATGAAGCCCGCGTAATCGTCATCCGTGACAGTGTTCACGTGGAACGTGCCCTCGAAGTCTACGCCATTGAAGGCAGTATAACCTAGGAATGGGAGAGAGCAGTAGCCCTTCCGAATGCCAGCCCCAGCCCCCGGAATCTGGCACCTAGAGTCCGAACCTGCCTCCTGAGTCCAGATCTCCCTGCAGACACGCCCCATCCCCACTCGCGGGGCCCTGAGTCGGCCACGCCCCCATCTACACTTGTCTACGCCCCTCCAGAGTCTAGACCCACTCGGCCACGCCCATCCTCAGCCCGGGGGAGGGGCCCCTCTGGCCCCGCCCTCCCTGAAACCGGGCCCGCCTCTCTGGCCCCGCCCTTCCAGAACACGGGCCCGCCCCCCTCTGGCCGCGCCCTTCTTGGACCCGGGCCCGCCCCCCTTTGCCCCGCCCATCCTCAGACCCAGCCCGCTCCCTCCGGCCTCGCTCTTTCTTGACCCGGGCCCGCCCCCCCTCTGGCCCCACCCATCCTGTCCGGGCCCGCCCCTCCTCTGAGCCGGCTGCTCCCCGCTTCTCACCCACAGCCAGGCCTGGGTCGCTGTTCATTGTCTGCACGATCTCCCTTCCCTGATGGGGTCAAAGGAAGGAGGGTCTCAGGGTATCCGTGGCAGCCCTAGGCACCCCATCCTCAGCATAGGCCCCGCTGTGGGGGTTCTGGGATCCCCTCACCCGCAACTTGGACTCCGCTCCCACCTGGTTGAGCACCACCCAGTTGGGGTCAATCTGCGCGTCACCCTCCGGGTCCAGCACGACTGTCTGGTAGGCCCGGAAGTCGGTGAGGGTGACCTCAGCGTTCTCCGGACACACGTCGATCTTGTCTACCACCTTATCTGCATCAAAGTCGCCCTGGCACGCGTCGCCCACGCCGTCCCCTGAGATGTGGGAGACCCCCTCGTGGGCTCGGGTCAGGCCCCGCCCGCCCTAGACCCTGCCGCAGGAGCCCCCACGGGCTCCGCCCCCGCCGCAGGCCCCGCCCCCGCCGTACTGTCTGAGTCCTCCTGGCCGGGGTTGGGCACCAGGCGGCAGTTGTCTCGACTGTCAGGGACTCTGTCGTTGTCGTCGTCGTCGTCGCAAGCATCACCCTGGCCGTCGTGGTCCGAGTCTTGCTGGGCGCTGTTAGGCACTGTGGGACAGTTGTCCCGCGAGTCCTGATGTCCGTCTCCGTCCCTAGGGTGGATAGGTGGGATCCAGAGACAGTGAGCTCTCCAGAGCGTTTTGTCAAGGGCTACCCGGACGCCCACCCTAGGCGGCCTCCTTACTGGTCTTGATCGCTGTCACAAGCATCTCCCACAAAGTCGTGGTCCACATCCCCCTGCGGGGGGCGCGAAGCATGCGAGGAGCCACAATCAGAGGAAATCAGAAAGCCTCCCACCCACCCCAGCCGCACACCGAAGGTCCTCCTGACCCCAAGGAAACCCCCACCCCAGGCTGCCCAGACTGGGAGGTCATTTCTCTGGCAGTGTGAAATGCTCTAAGCTGGGCTGTGGGCTGGGTAATCCTGCAGCTCACCCGGGGTGGGGCTCACCCAGCTGGAGTCTGGCCTGCCCTCACCTGGTCTGGGTTGCTCTTCTGGGGGCAGTTGTCACAGGCATCCCCTACACCATCTCCATCACTGTCCTTCTGGTCTGAGTTGGGTACTCTGGGGCAGTTGTCCGCCTGGTTGCGGATCCCTGCGGGAACCCAAGGGATGAGAAGCCCAAGATTGGGACCAGGCCAGGATGACTTCATTAGGGTGGGGCCAGCCCTGAGACTGGTCTGGGACAGAGCCCCAGCTTCATGGGAACTTTTTTTTTTTTTTTTTTGAGACAGTTTTGCTCTTGTCACCCAGGCTGAAGTGCAGTGGCCTGATATTGACTCACTGCAACCTCCACCTTCTGGGTTCAAGTGATTCTCCTGTCTCAGCCTCTTGAGTAGCTGGGATTCCAGGCACAGGCCACCACGCCTGGCTAATTTTTGTATTTTCAGTAGAGACCGGTTTTCACCATGTTGGCTAGGCTGGTCTCGAACTCCTGACCTCGTAATCTGCCCACCTAGGCCTCCCAAAGTGCTGGGATTACAGGCATGAGCCACTGCGCCAGGCCCACGGGAACTTTAAGAATGGATGGGCCCATCCGAGGGAAGGCCAGTGAGGTAGAACGGCCCTCACTCCCGGGGTGGCGCAGCTGGGTGCCCATGTGTGCCACTCTGAGCCCCTATGTACCTATCTGTAAAAGTGTCAACTCCCAAGTCCTAAACCCCAGGCTCGCATCTCTATCCTCTTACTTCCTGCCTGCGGCATTTGACCACCTTCCCTTCCAAACGTTCCTGCATTTTTTCCAGCCTCGCAGCCCTGCTTGCATTTTTCTGACGCCCCAGCACGGTCTGTAGTCCAGGGCGCCCTACCTAGTCCAGCTCACCCTATGCGGCTTCCAAAACCAATCAAGCCCGGTCCCGGAGCCGAATCCCACCCTTCGGTGCCCGCCGCCTCTCCTCGTCCCCAACCCCCATTCGAACTCACGGTCACCGTCGACGTCGTCGTCGCACGCATCGCCCCGGCCGTCCCGGTCTGTGTCCTTCTGGTCGTCGTTCTTCTGGGACCGACAGTTGTCGCACGCATCGCCCCATTTGTCCTCGTCCGCGTTGCGCTGATCTGGGTTCCGCACCAGCGGGCAGTTGTCCTGGGTGACAAGGTGGGTAAAGGGTGGGATTAGGTCGGGAAGGGCAAAGGTCGCACTCCTCAGATTCCCAAATCTCCGTGGTCCGGTCTCCTCTGCAAGGAACCCCTAGCCCCTCCTAGACCACTGAAGCCACACCCTCACCCAAGCCACGCCCACCCCCACTTCCCTAGGCCCCGCCCACAGCTCTACCTTTTCATTCGGGACCCCGTCCCCGTCAGCATCCGGGTCGCAGGCGTCTCCGATGCCATCGCGGTCCGCATCCTCCTGCCCTGAGTTGGGCACCGTCACGCAGTTGTCCTGGGGGCGGGCACAGCAGGTGTGAGGGGCGTGGTCATTAAGTCCCGCCCGCCCTCCTGCCCGGCCCCTCCCTGACCCACCTTACGGCACTGTCGCTCTGAGCAGCGCAACTTCTCGTCCGGGAAGCCGTCCAAGTCAGTGTCGCGGCCACAGAGGATCCCGTTGCCTGCCCAGCCGACGGCACACTGCGAGAGACAGTAAGTGGGTGCCCCGGCGTGGCCGCCCCCCAAGCCCGCCTCGCGCCCGGCCAGCCCGCACTCACCACGCACGACCGCGAGCCATCGCGCTCCAGGACGCAGTCCGCATGCTCGTGGCACTCGCTGGGAGAGCCGTCGGGGCAGAAGCGCTGCGCGCGCCTCTGGCAGCCGGACGCCTGGTCGCCCACGAAGCCGGGCTGGCACGGGCCGCACTGGAAGGAGCCCTGCGCCCGAGCCGCTGGAGGTCAGCGCAGGCCGCCGGCCCCTCGCCCCACCTCCCGCGATCTGTCCTTCCTCCCCGGCGGGACTTACCCGGGTGTTGATGCACACGGAGTTGGGGACGCAGTTGTGTTGCCCGGTCTCACACTCGTTGATGTCCGTGCAAACCTAGGGGAGGGGAATCTCAGAGGCCACCACCCCACGCAGATACCTCGGACCTCCCACCTGGTCCACGCTTCCTCCACATCCTGCCTTCTCCCCTCCATCCTGCCCTCAACCGATAAGCCCTGGCGCAGCGGACCCTCCTCTCTCCGTCCCGCCCGCTGGTAGAAAGCTGGAAAAAGTGCGTGAGGCTGGAGGAGGCGTTTACTAGTAAACAAAATGGACGCCCCCTTCCCTTCTGCTGCAGAAATGGGGCCCCCACACCCCTCACCTGCTTGTTGGTCTTGGCGAAAGCCAGCCCCACGCCCTCGTGGGTGGGGCCGCTGTACCCCGGCGGGCAAGCCTCGCAGCGGAATCCCGGGCTGGTGTTGATACAGCGGACGCGGGGGAAGCAGGGGTGGGCGCTGCACTGGGGGAGGAGGGGCCACGGAGGGTCAGAGAGCTTCGAGCTGGGCCCTGGGGGCCACACCTCGGAGTGTTTCGGATTTGGAAAGTTCAAGAGTCATCAGCCAGCGCTTGGAGCTGTGCTCCACGCGAGATGGAAGCAATTGTCGCAGGGGTCAGATGCGACTTTGTCTTGATGGCAAGGGTGCAACCGGGAGAGGAGAAGAGAGGGCGCCTCCAGGGGCTGTTCCCTCATGGGCGAGGGGAGGAAGGATGAGGGTGCGCATCCCCAGCACAGGGGGGCAGGGATCATCTGGGCGTGCGGGCCCTGCGGTGGCGGTGTCGTCCGGGCGTGCGTTCCCCGGCTATGGAAGGGTCGTTGGGACTGGCGACTCCCTGCGGCGAGTAGGGTAGCTAGGGCCGACCACCCCTGGCGGTGTGGGAGTCGTCGGGGCGGGCGTCACTAGCTATGGAGAGGGTCGTGGGGGCGGGCGTCCTGGGTGGTGGCGTGGATCGTCCTCCGGGTGGGCGTCCCCCAGCGGTAGGGAGATCGCCCGGCCGTGTGCCCCCGGAGGTGAGAGGGTTGTCGGGGCGAGCACCCCAAGTGGAGCAAGGGGTCTCCGGGACAGCGAGAGATTGGGGGGCGGTAGAGGGGGTCGTCAGCGCGGTGGGGTGTCGGGGCCGGCGCACCTCGTTGATGTCGGTGCAGTGCGAGCCATTGCCGGTGAAGCCCGCGGGGCAGGGGCCGCAGCGCGCGCCGCTCTCGGTCTGGATGCAGGCCACGCCGGGGAAGCAGAAGCCAGGAGCGCAGCTGAGCAGGGGCCGCACGCTCGGGGGGCCGGTGAGCACGGACTGCTGCATCCCTGCAGGGGGAACGTGGTGGGGCTGGTCGTAGCCACGCCCGGGGGCTGGAAGTTCTCCCCCTACCCCTAGCCCCCGCCCCGAGGGCGGTCCGAAATTCGGAGCTCTCAGCGATCCCTCCCCGGCGGGGCTGGGCGCTCTGCTTGCACTCTTTCCCTGGTCTCTCTTTGAGTCTCTGTTGCTCTTTCCTGCCCCGCGGCGTCTCTCACTTCCCCAAAACTCTCGCACCGCCTCTGTCTCTTTTTGTCTCTGTTCCTTCCCCCTCATTCCCGTTCGTCTCCCTCCACCTCTGTCAGCCTCGATCTCCTTCCGTCTCTTTTTGTCCCCAGCTTTCCCTCGCTCTCTGTCTCTCTGTGTCTCTGTCTCCCCATCTCTTCTCCCGGCCCGCTCACCGCATGCGTCACACTCCATCACCGTGTTTTTCAGGAACGTGATCTCCCTGACCTGCAGGGGTGGGGTGGAATCAGTGGGGTCCCAACCTCTCCTGGTCCCTCGGGTCTCCCCTCTCTCTGCCCCGGATTCTCTTTCCACCGCCTCTTTTCACCGGGGACTCCCTACCCACAGACCCCCTTCCCTCCCCAGCTCCCCTCTGCCCTCCAGGGACTTCCTCTCCCCTGGATGGGAACCGAGACCCCCTTCCGCTCCCCCGCACTCCCTGCCCCGCACCCGGCCCCGCACCTGCTGCCGCAGCAGCTCTCGCACGTCCTGCAGCGCCGCGTTTGTTTCCCGTAGTTCCCGCAGCATCTGCGGGCCCAAGTCTGAGCCTGCGGCGACAGGGGACCTGTGAGGCGTCATGGGGCAGGGGAACCCCACCACCAACTCCCACCGCCGCAGCGGACCCGGACACTGGACCCGACGCCCCACTCCGCTCGTCCAGCCTCGGTCCCGCCACCTGCTTTCTGTGCCCCGCACGTCCCCTGTGAACAGTCCGTGAGCCCCCAAACAGCCTGGACCCCGGGCCTCTCACGGGTCCTGCAGTCCATTTGGGGCGGTGGCCACGGCGCGGGTGCTAACGCGGCTTACCCGAAGGGATCTGGCCCTGGCCAGACACGCCGAGGGCAGCCATGGTGAACAGAAGAACGCAGGCTGTGGCGGGGACCATGGCGGTGGCGGGGCGTTGTCTACCGCCCACGAGGCCCACGGGGCCTATTTATCCCCAAGGCACGGCCGGCCCCAGGGACGGCCCACCGCAGCCCTGCCCAGCGTCCAGCCTCAAGGTAAACAGATGGCGCTGGCCCTGCATTCAAGGCCCCGCCCAGAATGCCCTGTGTAGTCACCCGCGGCTGAATCTGACATGGTGGGGAAACTGAGTCCCTGGATCTGTGGGGAGAGAACTGGTGGGGCAGGGAGTCAGGGGGTGCCTCCCCACTTTCATTCACTTTTTTTTTTTTTTTGAGATAGGGTGTGGCTATATCACATCCTCTTGCCTCTCTCAAGTAGCTGGGACTACAGGCTGCACCACCATGCCCTGCTAATTTTTTTAAATTTTTATTTTTAGAGTTAGAGACTGGGTCTATGTCGTGCTGGCTGGTCTGGAACTCCTGGCCTCAAGCGATCCTCCATGAACTGGGATTACAGGCTCCGCTGTAGCATTCAGCTCATTCATTGATTGATGATTGGTCTAGTGCTTGCTGTTTGCCAAGCCTGGGTTCCAGCTCCAAACAAATCGGGCTCCCTGGCCACGCCCTCAGCTCACACGTGGGGAAACAGTATCTGAAAGAATAGGCCCACCCACTATGGGTCAGACTGACTGGCCTTCCACTCCCTCTTGATGTGCTTCAAAACTGGGTAAATTGCTGAGCTCCATGGCTCATGCCTGTAATCCCAGCATTTTGGGAGGCTGAGGTGGATGGATCACCTGAGGTCAGGAGTTGGAGACCAGCCTGGCCAACATGGTGAAACCCCGTCTCTACTAAAAATACAAAAATTAGCCGGGTGTGGTGGCCCATTTATAATCCCAGCTACTCCGGAGGCTGAGGCAGAGAATCACTTGAATGGGGCAGTGGAAGTTGCAGTGAGCTGAGATCACTGCACTCCAGCCTGTGCAACAGAGCCAGACTCTGTCCCCCACCAAGAAAAACAACTGGATAAATTATGTCTGTGCCTCAGTTTCCTCCCCTGCACGTCCAAGGAGACTTGCTTCTAGTCGCCACACTGGAGGGCTGCAAATGGCTCCTCCCAACCCAGCTCATTGCTGGTGCTCCTCCTCCCCATAGTCCCTCAGCTGGTGGAGGAGGGGCAGTGCTCAGGATCTTGCCCTGCCCCCTGTCCAAGGGGACTGCCCACTTAGTTTTCCAATCTATACAATAGGGTGTGAGGCCCTCATCTGGAGGGGAGCAAGTTAAAGGGCTCTACAAGGGGAGGTCTGAGGGTGGGGGCCGGGGCTTCTGTTTGTCCAGGCTGTGCCATACCTTCCAAACTGTGCTCCAGCTGCTGGAACAGCCTGTAATAAAAATAAAAATGACCGCTCATTGGCCAGCCACGCTCTGGAGCTACAAAACACCTTGGCCTCCTGGAGTCAGTTAACCCTCCCCACTCCCACGTTCCGGTACTCACAGCCTCTATTCTGTAGACAGGGAAACTGAGGCCCAGAGAGGAGAAGTGACTAACCTAAGACCGCTGCCTGAGGGCAGAGAGAAGCTAGACTCAGAGCCAGATCTGTTCTCTCAGGAGCCTACAGAAAAGTCACTGAGGACTTCCTGGAGAGGGTGGCAAGGAGACAGGCATAAAGGAAAAGGAGGACTTGGATCAGCAGAGGGAAGAGGTGAGGGCAGTTTTGCTGGAGGGAAGCGCGTGACGCTCAGAGGTAGGGAAATTTCCAGGCACATTAATTATTGCACCAACACATTATGCACCTATTGTGTGTCATGTCCTGTGCTGGGCGCTGGGCGCACAGGGTGAAGAAGCCACCCAGTCTCTCCTTCATGGGGCTGTGATGAGGACACACAGACCATGGTAGGAACCCCCAGGAGACTGACCTATTTGAAAATGGGATGGGTCGGGGTGGGCTTTTGGAGGCAGAGGGACCACCACGCTGGCAGCTGGAAGATGAGGACACAGCCAGGCGGAGGTAGTGGAAAGGCATTTCAGGTACAGGAAACAGCACAGGCAAAGGCCCTGAGGCAGGAACGAACCTGGCCCGCTGGACGGACTGACCTAAGGGTGACAAGCTCTTGGGGCTCAGGGAGAAGCAGGAGAGGAGGCTGCGAAAGGGCAGTGCTGATGGTGTGGGTCTCTGGTGTCTCCCAAGGGTAATGGGGAGCCACAGAGGGTGAGTAAGGAGAGGTAGGCCTAGAAGGGGAGGCCATGTCTGGTGCATCACCTGAGGTCAGGAGTTCGAGACCAGCCTGACTAACATGGTGAAACCCCATCTCTACTAAAAATACAAAAATTATCTGGGTATGGTCGTGGGCGCCTGTAATCCCAGCTACTCGGGAGGCTGAGGCAGAGAATCACTTGAACCCAGGCGGTGGAGGCTGTAGTGAGCCAAGATCACGTCATTGCAGTCCAGCCTGCGCACAGAGCCAGACTCTGTCAAAAAAAAAAAAAAAAAAAGTCTGGAGTTACACTCCTGCCTCCTGGATCCCACCAGGCCTGAAATCCTCCTCCAGGCAGCAGTCCCCTCCTCCCATGCACACACTTGCCTCACATTACAGAAGGGGACGGTGGATGGGAGCAGCTGGTCCCAGCCCGAGCCTTTCTGTCCCTCAGTATTGCCTGCCCTGCCTGCAGCCTGTGTTGGGGCCATGAGCTCACCTCCTGTTTTCCTTGGCCTCCAGCACACCTGGGGGCCGCTCCCCACAGCGCTGGAATTCTCGGGAAAACCACGGCTCCAACGGGGCCTGTGGGCTGGCATATGCCGCACAGAGCTAGGACAGGAACACACGAAAGCCAGGCCCCTGCCGCAGGCTGGGCAAAGGGCTGGGGCTTGGACACACGTGGCCGTATCCATGGCTGGGCCATGGGGAGTTACAAGGAAGCCCACGCTAGGCAGAGGGAATTGCAAAGGTGGAGATCCTGAGGGTGTCCCAGGATCAGACAGCAGAGGCCAGGAGAGGGGCTGTCTGGGGTCACACTCCTGCCTCCTGGATCCCACCAGCCCTGAAATCCCCTTCCAGGCAGCAGTCCCTCCTCCCATGCACACCACCCCTGCCTCACATTACAGAATAACTCACTCTAGGTGTCCTTCTGGGCCTTTGTACCTGCTGTTCCCACCACCTTGTACATCCTTCAAGGTCAAGCTATAATGCCCCCTCCTCGAGGAAGCCTTCCCTGCTGATATTCTCTGGATAACCCTCCAGCCCAGCCCTGATCTTGGGGGCTGGGAGTGTCTGTGGTTTGCTCTGTCCCTCTGAGCCTGAGGGGCTCCCACCCAGGAGCCTGGACTGGTATAGAAAGGTTAGGTTGAAGGGTTAGGTGAGCTGGGAGAGCATGCCTATGATTTGTGTTTGTTACTATTCTTTATTTATTTATTTATTTTGCGATGGAGTCTCACTCCTGTCACCCAGCTGGGGTGCAATGGTGCAATCTCAGCTCACTGCAACCTCCAACTCCCTGGTTCAAGTGATTCCCCTGCCTCAGCCTCCCAGTAGCTGGGATTACAGCCACCCACCACCACATCTGGCTAATTTTTTTGTATTTTTAGTAGAGATGGGGTTTCTTTTTTTTTTTTAAGACGGAGTTTCGCTCTTGTCACCCAGGCTGGAGTGCAATGGCGCGATCTCAGCTCACCGCAACCTCCACCTTCTGGGTTCAGGCAATTCTCCTGCCTCAGCCTCCTGAGTAGCTGGGATTACAGGCACGCGCCACCGTGCCCAGCTAATTTTTTGTATTTTTAGTAGAGACGGGGTTTCCCCATGTTGACCAGGATGGTCTCAATCTCTTGACCTTGTGATCCACCCACCTTGGCCTCCCAAAGTGCTGGGATTACAGGCGTGAGCCACCGTGCCCGGCGAGATGGGGTTTCAACATGTTGGCCAGGCTGGTCTCGAATTCCTGACCTCAGGTGATCCGCCCGCCTCGACCTCCCAAAGTGTTGGGATTACAGGTATGAGCCGTTGTGCCCGGCCAATACTGTTTTTTATAATTAATGCAATGTTGTTACTATTTATTTCTTTTGTAAAACAGACATGGGGTCTTACTATGTTGCCCAGGCTGGTCTCGAACTACTGGTCTCAACTGATCCTCCTTCCTTAGCCTCTCAAAACCCTGGGATTACAGCCACTGCACCCACCAACATCGTCGTATTAATCCTAGTAACCTCTGCCACCTCTGTACCTGATATGGCAGGGAAGGGGTCCACATAGCCTGGGTTCAAATATTGGCCGAGCAAGGCCTTGCTGTGTAACCTAGAACAAGTTACTTAACCTCTCTGTGCTTTGGTTTTCTCACCCATACAATGAGATGACCACCGTTGAGAGGATTGAATGAGGTGACCCATGGAAATCCTTCAGCCCAGTGCCCGACTCCAGCACTAACCTGCTTATTCCATGTGAAATTTACACACTGTGGGCTGGGTGTGGTGGTTCACGCCTATACTCCCAGCGCTTTGGGAGGCCAAGGCAGGTGGATGACCTGAGGTCAGGAGTTCGAGAACAGCCTGGCCAATGTGGTGAAACCCTGTCTCTCCTAAAAATACAAAAATTAGGCGCGCATGGTGGCAAGTGCCTGTAATCCCAACTAATCAGGAGGTTGAGGCAGGAGAATCACTTGAACCCGGGAGGCAGAGGTCACAGTGAGCTGAGATCACGCCACTGCACTCTAGCCTGGACAACAGAGCGAGACCTTGTCTCAAAAAGCAAAACAAAACAAAAAAACTTACACCCTGTGTCTGTCGCTGACATCTCAGATTGTTCTGATTTCCGTCTTACTCAGAGAGGAGAGGAGACGGCCTGAGGTCACACAGTCAGAATTAGAACTGGGGAACGCAAGACCCTCAAGCCCTTCACGCCCACCCTCACTGTCCTTGCCGCAGAAACAGAATCCAGCATATTTCTGGCCCGAGCCCCTCATTAGCTGGGATGCCTTCTCAGCCCAGGACCTCCTGGCCTGAGCTTCTGGCCAGCGCCCCAGCCAGCCCCACACCAGGCCCCCGTGGTTCCAGGAGCCTGGCCAGGCTGAGGAACAGAGACGAGTGCCTGCATGATGGGGCCCTGGGGCCCTTCCTGGCAGACGGCTGCTCAGCCAGGAGACGTGTGGGCGCCCCAGCTCCCTGCCTCCCGCCCTGTTGCCTGCCCCTGTGAATGCAGAAGGAAAGTATGTTGTGAAGGCGGCCGCCCTGGGCGTGCCCAGCTGCAGGCCCCCGGTCTGCGGAATTCATCAGGGCAGCAAGGGAAGGAGGCTTGATTACCTCTGCATCCTTAGTCTGCCTTGAGCTGGGAGAGATGTCCTGGAGGCATCACTCTAGAAGGAACCACAGGCAGGGCGGAATGGGGGGCTCTGAGCATTGAAGTCCAGAAGACACCCCCCAAACTGGTCATGTGACCTTCGGCAGGCGCCACCTCCTCTCCCATTCTCCATTTTTTTTTTCTTTTTGAAATGGGGTCTTGCTCTGTTGCCCAGGCTGGAGTACAGTGATGATCACAGTTCACTCACTGCAGCCTCCAACTTCTGGGCTCAAGTGATCCTCCCACCTCAGCCTCCCAAAGTGCCACTGTACCCAGCCTCGTTCTCCTTCTACCCCGTCCCTACCCCCATTGCATCCCAGGCTCCACTGGATGCTGGTAAAGAAGACAACAATAAATATAGTGGCTACAATTTTCTTGAGCAAGTGCCAGATACTCGAAACCATGCCACTCAGTATTTGTGGATTTTTCCTTTCTGTCCTCCCTGAAGTCCCAGAAAGCAGAAATTTGTCATCATGGGAGGCAGTGGGGCATAGTGATGAAGGTCTCTGTCTCTGGCATCAGAGCCTGAGTTTCATATCCCTGCTCTGCTGTGGGACCTGAGGCAAGTTGCTTACCCTCTCTGTGCCTCGATTTCCTTTTTTCCTTTATTTCTTTTTTTTTTTTGCCACCTTCAAAAGTTTGTTATAATGTAAAATTTTACTTCTCAGGTTACTATATTGAAGAGTTGCTTCAGGAGAGAAAGAATTTCACTAGGGGCCAGGCACAGTGGCTCAGGCCTGTAATCCCAGCACTCTGGGAGGCCGAGGCCAGCAGATTACCTGAGATCAGGAGTTCAAGACCAGCCTGGCCAACCTGGTAAAACCCTGTTTCAACAAAAATACAAAAATTAGCCAGGCATGATGGCAGGCGTCTATAATCCCACTACTTACTCAGGAGGCTGAGGTGGGAGAATTTCTTGAATTGCAACAGAGTAAGACTCCATATCAAAAAAAAAAAAAAATTCACTAGGAACAGATAGGAATTTCGCAGTATTTAGTGGATATATTCAGTGGACACTGGTTTCTCTCTCCTTCCTTCTTTCCTTCCTTTCTTTTTTTCTTCTTTCTCCTTCCCTCCCTTCTTTCCTTCCTTCCTTCCTTCCTTCCTTCCTTCCTTCCTTCCTTCCTTCCTTCCTTCCCTCCCTCCTTCCCTCTTCCCTCCCTCCCTCCCTCCCTCCCTTCCTCCTTTTTTTTTTGAGACAGGGTCTCATTCTGTTGCCCGCTGGAGTCTAGTGGTGCGATCTCAGCTCACCACAACCCCTGCCTCCTGGGTTCCAATCAATTCTCCCGCCTCAACCTCCTGAGTAGCTGGGATTAGAGGGATGAGCCACCACTCCAGGCTAATTTTGTATTTTTAGTAGAGAGGGGATTTCTCCACGTTGGTCAGTCTGGTCTCGAACTCCTGACCTCAGGTGACCTGCACATCTTGGACTCCCAAAGTGCTGGGATTACAGGCATGAACCTCCGTGCCCAGCCCTCCCTTCCTTCTTTCTTCCTCTCTCTCCTTTTTTCTCTTTATTTCTTTCTCATTTTTGAGATAGGATCCCACTCTGTCACCCAGAGTGCAGTGGCACAAACACAGCTCACTGCAGCTCAAACTCTTGGGCTCAAGCCGTCCTCACACCTCAGCCTCCTGCTTAGCTGGGGCCAAAGGCATGTGCCACCATACCTGGCTAATTTATTTCACAGAGACAAGATCTTGCAACGTTGCCCAGGCTGGTCTCTAACTCCCGGGCTGACAGGATCCTTCCACCTTGGCCTCCTGGGTAGCTAGAATCACAGGCAAAGCTCCCTTACTGAATGAAGTTTTTGTGCGGTAAAACAAATCAGCATCTGTGTTCCGAGGAAGGAGAGTTCCCGCAGTGCTAACTGTAGAAGTTTTGTTCTCTCCTCAGTCTGTCTAATGAAGTAAAAACGGGGCTGCATAAAGTTTTATGCAGTTTAAGTGCAGCAGTGAAAACCACGGTGAAGATCAGTACAAGAAGAACCCTCACCTCTTAGGGTCAGTATAAGAATCCAGTGAATTATCCCACAGAAAGCTCACAGCCTGTACTCGGGAGGCGATCACTTGGACCTAGGATTTAAAACCAGCCTGGGCAACATAGCAAGACCTTGTCTCTACAAAAAAAATGTTTTTTTAATTAGCCACGTATGGTGGTATGTGCCTGTAGTCCCAGCTACTCGGGAGGCTATGGTGGGAGGAGGGCTTGAGCTCAGGAGTTTGAAGCTATAATGAGCTATGATTGTACCACTGTACCCCAGCCTGGGTGACAGAGTGAGACCCTGCCTCAAAAAAAAAAAAAAAAAGGGCCGGGCACAGTGGTTCACACCTGTCATCCTAGCACTTTGGGAGGTCAAGGCGGGTGGATCACTTGAGGTCAGGAGTTTGAGACCAGCCTGGGCAACATGGCGAAACCCTATCTCTACTGAAAATACAAAAATTAACCAGGCGTGGTGGTGCTTGCCTTTTTTTTTTTTTTTGAGATGGAGTTTCACTTTTGTAGCCCAGGCTGGAGTGCAGTGGCATGATCTTGGCTCACCGCAACCTCCACCTCCCAGGTTCAAGCAATTCTCCTGCCTCAGCCTCCTGAGTAGCTGGGATTACAGGTATGTGCCACCATACCCAGCTAATTTTACATTTTTAGTAGAGATGAGGTTTCTCAATGTTGGTCAGGCTGGTCTTGAACTCCTGTCCTCGGGTGATCTGCACACCTTGGCTTCCCAAAGTGCTGGGATTATTGGTGTGAGCCACCTTGCCCGGCCACTGTGTGCCTTTAATTCCAGCTACTCAGGAGGCTGAGGCACAAGGCTGCACTGAGCTGAGATTATGCCATTGCACTCCAGCCTGGGGTGACCCTGTCTCAAAAAAAAAAAAAAAAAAAAAAGAGCTGAGCCCTCAATCAATGTCAGTTATTAACATCCCCATTTTACAGGTTAACAAACTGAGGCTTAGCAAGTCTGTCCTGTCTCAGTTTTGTCACTGGATGCTCAGAGAGGGAAGTCACCACCTAGCCCTGCCTAAGGCTCCAGGAGAGGGTCTCACAACCAGGTTTCTGCAGTTCCCGCTGGAGAAGTGGGGTGAGCGGCCAGAGAGTAGAGAGTGCAGGGACCAGAGTGCTGCTGCAGTTCGTCAGTACCCCTCGTGCCCCTCCCAGCCCCTACCTGGGCTCTTAACAGGAGGCCCTTGTTCAGGGGAGTGATGGATGGCGTGGGAGGCAGAGGGCGGGGTGTGTTTACCCACTGGCGGCTGCAGACAGGAGTTCAGGCCAGGGCCAGGCCAGTTGGGGAGGGAGGCTCCCAGGTAGGGAGGTGCCCAGCCCCCAGACTGCTGCAGGGAAGAAGGGGCCAGCTGGACCTCTTCTGGAAACAGAGGCCAAGTGTCAGGGAGGTCACTCTGCTGGGGAAACTGGTGCTGAGATCTGAACAGGCAAACAGGTGCTGGCAGAGCAGAGCCCCGGGCAGAGGGCACAGCAGGGGCAAAGGCCCAGAGATGGGTATGCGCTTGCTGTGTCGGAGGCTCCGAGAGGCAGTAGGAGTGGCTGCAGCAGGCGAGGAGAGACGTGGAGGAAATCTGCTGTGCTCAGGCTCCACGGGCAGGCCCATGCCCACATCTTCCCGCACACCAGGTCCTTACCTGAGCTGTGACTGCTCCCTGGAGCTCTGTCTCCTTTCACATGGCTCACTCCTCGCCCCAGCTGGGTTAGAGGTTTCCACTGGCCTTCACACACCCTTAGTGTGCTCCATCATACTGAGCTCCACCATCTTGTTCTCCTCTGTGGTCATGGGACTGGGTCATGGGGCTGCCTCCTCCATCAGACTGAGCTGCCTCCTGCATCAGACTTAGCTGCTTTCTCCATCAGACTGAGTTCCACCACCTTGTTCTCCTCTGTGTTCTCTGCATATACACATGATAGAATACTCCAATGATGGATGGATGGATGACGGATGGATAGATGGACAGATGGGTGGATGCGTGGATAGATGGATGGATGGATAGAAGGACAGATGGATGGATAAGTGAATAGATGGATGGATGGATGGATGGATGGATGGATGGATGGATGGATCACAAGTGGATGGATGAGGTCAGGTGCGGTGGCTCACGCCTGTAATCTCAGCACCTTGGGAGGCCAAGGCAGGCAGATCACAAGGTCACAAGTTTGAGACCAGCCTGACCAACATGGTGAAATCCTTTCTCCACTAAAAAATACAAATATTAGCTGGGCACGGTGGTGGGTACCTGTAATCTCAGCTACTCAGGAGGCTGAGGCAGGAGAATCTCCTGAACCTGGAGGTTCAGGAGAGCTAAGCGGAGGTTGCGATGAGCTGAGACTGCAGCATTGAACACCAGCCTGGGAGACAGCAAGACTCCATCTAAAAAAAAACAAAAAAACAGGCCAGGCGCGATGGCTCACGCCTATAATCCCAGCACTTTGGGAGGCCGAGGCGGGTGGATCACAAGGTCAAGAGATCGAGACCATCCTGGTCAACAAGGTGAAACCCCGTCTCTACTAAAAATACAAAAATTAGCTGAGCATGGTGGTGCGCGCCTGTAGTCCCAGCTACTCGGGAGGCTGAGGCAAGAGAATTGCTTGAACCCAGAAGGCGGAGGTTGCAGTGAGCCAAGATTGTGCCATTGCACTCCAGTCTGGGTAACAACAGTGAAACTCCATCTCAAAAAAACAAACAAAAAAACCAAAAAACAGAAAGTGAAAGGATGGATGAGTGGATGAATGGATAAGTGCATGGATGGGTAGGCAAATGGATAAATAAATGAATGGACTGATTAATGGATGAATGGATGATGTATAAGTGGATGGATAGATAGGTGGATAGATGGATAAGTGGATGGATGGATACATAGGTGGATGGGTGGATAGATAAGCAAATGTACTGATGAATAGATGGATGCATGATGTATAAGTGGATAGATGGATAGATAAGTAGATGGGGGGATAAGTAGATGAATGTGTGGGTGGGTGGATGGATGGATATATAAGTGAATGGATAGATGAATGAATGATGTATAAGTGGATACGTGAATGGATGGGTGAATAAACGGATGGGAGGGTGGATGGCTGAATGGATGGTTGGGTAAGTGGATGAATAGATAAAGGAATGGAGAAGATGTATGGATGAATGAATAAGTGGATGGATAGTGGATAAATAGATGGATAAACAGATGAATAGATGCATAAGTGGATGGATGGATAAATAAATGGATGAACTGGTGGATGAATAGATGAGTGGGTAGATGATGAACAAGTGGATGGATGGATAGATAAGTAGATGAATGGTGGGTAGATAGGTAGATGGCTGAATGAATGGAAGATGTAGAAGTGGATGGATGGATAGATAAGTGGATGGGGGTAAGTAGATGAGTGTGTGGGTGGGTGGATGGGTGGACGGATGGATAGATAAGTTGATGGGGGATAAGTGGATGAATGGATGGGTGGACTGATGGATAGATAAATGGATGGGGGATAAGTGGATGAATGGGTGGGTGGGTGGATGGGTGGAGGGATAGATAGATAAGTGGATGAGGGGATAAGTGGATGAATGGGTGGGTGGATGGGTAGATGGATGGATAGATAAGTGGATGGGGGGATAAGTGGATGAATGGGTGGGTGGGTGGATGGGTAGATAAGTGGATGGGGATAAGTGAATGAATGGGTGGGTGGGTGGATGGGGGATAGATGGATAGATAAGTGGATGGGGGGATAAGTGGATGAATGGGTGGATGGGTGGAGGGATGGATAAGTAGATGGGGGATAAGTGGATGAATGGGTGGGTGTATGGGTAGATGGATGGATAGATAAGTGATTGGGTGGATAAGTGGATAAATGGGTGGATGGGTGGAGGAATAGATAGATAAGTGGATGGGGGGATAAGTGGATGAATGGGTGGGTGGATGGGTAGATAGATGGATAGATAAGTGGTTGGGTGGATAAGTGGATGAATGGGTGGGTAAGTGAATGGATGGATGGATGATGGATTAAAGAAAAGCCACAAGACCACAAAACAAGATCCACAGGACTAAGGAATGACAGAATCACGACCTCATTGGTTAATGGAGCCACTGCATGGTAGAATCTCAGAGTCTCAGGGCCACAGGACCACAGAGTTAGAGATCTGCACAGCCCAGTCATCAGAAGCACAGCTCCATAGGGTAGAGGGAGCTGCTATAGGACCCCAGTGGGGGCAGAGATAAGCCACTGGGGCATCCCACATCCAGGTGCCACCAGGATAGAGTCTCAGAGTAGACCCCAGTAGAACCACCCTCTGGCCAGACCCCCACCTCTCAGCTCTACAAGGAGCCTCCCAGGGGCCATTCAAGCCACAGGGTGCTTTTCCCCAATCTGTGGATCAGCCTTGGGGGACAGGACCATGCCATCACCAGTGCCTGCAGCCAGCCAGCCTCCAAACAGTGAGTCCTGGCACCAGGGCCAAGTGAGGCTGTCCAAGTACCAGGAATCACTGCCAGCCTCCAGCCAGGCTCCCGGGGACGCTGAGTGCTCTGCAGCCAGGGGCAAGGGCATCAATGAGCAACGTTTACATCATATCCTTTCAAAACCCAACAGCAACATAGCATGGAAGGGAGGCCGTGCCCCAGCTGCGTCCCCTCCAGGGCGTGGTACGCTAACAAGCTGCCTGCTCCATCGCCAGGAGTCACAGCTCAGCTCAGATTTCTCCAGACACATCCATGTATTAATGCGCTCCCTGGAGTCAGCACCCGTTTACCCAGCAGACCTTGCACCCAATGCCCAGAATGACCAGCCCATTTAAGATGAGGGAAACTGAGGCCCCCATCTCAGAGGTGAGCCCAGGAACACAGCGGGCTGGAGCCGAGTCTCAACCCCAAGCCTGCAGGATGCTAAACCTGAGCTTACAATCACCCAGCTGCCTCAGGCCCCAGTCCCTCACCTGGGACCCCCAGATGTTTGCTTCCAAATGTGCTGCATTGCGGAATGCCCAGAGCATGAGCCGAAGCAGTTTCTTCCCTTCTATGGGCTCAGAATGTCTAGCTCACAGGGCTGTGGTGAGGACAAACTGTGGTCATAGCACGGAAAGGGGACCTGATTGCTGGCCTGATAGGAGCCTTGCCCACATCGTTCTGTTCATCCCACCCTTATTCTTTTTCTTCTTCTCCTTCTCCTTATTCTTTTTAAAAAATGGAATCTCATTCTATCACCCAGGCTGGAGTGCAGTGGTGCAGTCTTGGCTCACTGCAACCCCCACCTCCTGGGTTCAAGAGATTCTCTTGCCTCAGCCTCCGGAATAGCTGGGACTACAGGCATGTGCCACCATGGCCAGTTAATTTTTTTATTTTTAGTAGAGACACGGTTTTGCCATGTTGGCTAGGCTGGTCTTGAACTCCTGACCTCAGGTCATCAACCTGCCTTCACCTCCCAAAGTGCTGGGATCACAGGCGTGAGCCACCGAGCCTGGCCCTTTTCTTTTCTTCTTTTGCTAGGTTCCGCTTGTGTGATTATCTCATTCCTTCTTACCTATGAGAAAGCAGAAGGCAAGAAAGTGAGGTTCTATGCTCCCGGTACCCACCCAGGCAGCTTCAGGGAGGGTGGCTCTCATCGGCAGTGTAGTAAAAACATAGGTGTTGCCGGGCACTGTGGCTCACGCCTGTAATCCCAGCAATTTGGGAGGCCAAGGCAGGAGGATCGCTTGAGCCCAGCAGTTCCAAACTGGCTTGGGCAACATATTGAGACCTCATCTCTACAAAAATTTTAAAAAATGAGGCTGGAGTGCAGTGGTGCAAACTCAGCTCACTGCAACCTCCGCCCCCTGGACTCAAGCGATTCATCTCCCTCAGCCTCCCTTGTAGCTGGGATTACAGGCACCTGCCACCACAACCAGCTAATTTCTGTATTTTTTTATAGAGATGGGGTTTCGCCATGTTGCCCAGGCTGGTCTTGAACTTCCGACCTCAGGTGATACGCCCACCTCGGCCCCCCGAAGTGCTCGGATTCCAGACGTGAGCCACCGCACCCGGCCTGCCTGCCCTTTCTGGATAGCAGGGATAAACCCCTGAAGTGCCAGGCTGAAATTCCGCCAGTTCCGTGACTGGGGAAAGCACCCTCCCCCTAAAGAACTCAATGACTCTCATTGGCTCAGCCCTGAACCAACCACTGTGGTTGGTGGGTGGAGCGCTTTGATTCGCTGGGCCAGAGTCCCCTCTGGAGGATGCAGGGGCAGGGGCCAGAGCCCATGTTGTCATTAACTCACGGTGCAGGCAAACTTGATGGAAACTGAATCCCACCCAGACTCTTACCTTAGTGGCCTCTGGCACCACGGGCTACTCTGAGTTGCTTTTTTGGGGGATGGGGGGGCCGCAGGGGACGGAGTCTTGCTCTTGTCAACCAGGCTGGGGTGCAATGGCGCAATCTTGGTTCACTGCAACCTCCACCTCCCAAGTTCAAGTGATTCTCTTGCCTCAGCCTCCCAAGTAGCTGGGATTACTGGCATGCGCCACCACACCCGGGTTTTGTTTTGTTTCTGAGACAGAGTCTCGCTCTGTCGCCAGGCTGGAGTGCAGTGGCGTGACCTTGGCTCTCTACAACCTCCACCTCCTAGGTTCAAGGATTCTCATGCCTTGGCCTCTGGAGTAGCTGAGATTACAGACACATGCCATCACACCCAGATAATTTTTGTATTTTTAGGAGAGACAGGGTTTTCACCATGTTGGCCAGGCTGGTCTCGAACTTCTGACTTCAGGTGATCCACCTGCCAAAGTTCTGGGATTGCAGGCATGAGCCACTGCGCCCTGGCCTGAGTAGCTTTAACGGGGGAGACCCTGGCCATGTGCCAAGCCCCATCCTCTGTGTCTACCTCCAGCTGCTGTATATGAGGCCCCTTCTTACTGCCCTGTTTACAGGAGTGAGGCTCTTCCTTACTCTACTGGCCTCCCGACTTCCCCTGGGTACCAAGCCACCTTAAGCATCACAAGGAAACAGGCGTTACCTGGAAGAGTCCCGACCAGCAGCTTCTTTCCAAATTGCTGCTGATGGACCAAAGTACAGTGGCTCACACCTGTAATCCCAGCTCTTTGGGAGGCTGAGGTGGGCGGATCACCTAAGGTCAGGAGTTCGAGACCAGTCTGGCCAACATGGTGAAACCCTGTCTCTACTAAAAATAAAAAAATTAGCTGGACATGATGCATGCCTATAATCCCAGCTACTCAGGAGGCTGAGGTGGGAGGATCACCTGAGGCTGAAGAGGCAGAGGTTGCAGTGAGCTATGATGATGCCACTGCACTCCATCCTGGGTGACAGAGCAAGATCCTGTCTCAAAAAAAAAAAGTACCAGGAGCCCCCTCACTCCATTATTGGTTCTGAGGCTACTTAAATAATGTTCATCCCCTCGGGCCCCGGGTCCAAAGAGTTAAAATGGGAAAATTCAGAATCACGGTGACTTATCAAGTTCTGGATGGCAACAGTGACCAAGAACCAAGGAATTGGAGGCAGGAAGCAAAGGGAAGCCCAGAGAGGCCAAGGCAGTTGCTCAGGGCCACACAGTAAATGAGAGGCAGGTCTGATTCCAATCTCCACCTCCAGCTTTTTTCATTTTTAAAATTACGTTTTGAAAACGCAGGAGGATTGCCTCAGAGCTCAGGAGTTTGAGACCAGTCTGGGCAACATAGTGAGACCCCATCTCTTAAAAAAAAAAAAAAAAGTAGGGCCGGGTGCAGCGGCTCACATCTGTAATCTCAGCACTTTGGGAGGCAGAGGTGGGCAGATCACCTGAAGTTAGGAGTCAGAGACCAGCTTAACTAACATGGAGAAACCCCGTCTCTACCAAAAATATAAAATGTTAGCTGGGCATGGTGGTGTGTGCTTGTAATCCCAGCCACTCAGAGGCTGAGGCAGGAGAATTGCTTGAATCCAGGAGGCGGAACTTGCAGTGAGCAGAAATGGTGCCATTGCACTCCAGCCTGAGCAACAGAGCAAGACTCCGTCTCAACAAAAAACGAAAACCAAATAATGTAAAAGGGCTGGGTATGGTGGCTCACGCCTGAAATCCCAGCACTTACGGAGGCCAAGGCAGCTGGATCCCTTGCGATTAGGAGTTGGAGACCAGCTTGGCCAACATGGTGAAACCTGGTTTCTTAAAAATACAAAAATTAGCCAGGCTTGGTGGCACATGCCTCTAATCCCAGCTACTCAGGAGGCTGAGGCAGGAGAATTGCTTGAACCCAGGAGGCAGAGGTTGCAGTGAGTCGAGATCGTGCCACTGCACTCCAGCCTTGAGACAGAGGGAGACTCTGTTTAAAAAAAAAAAAGAAAAATTAAGGAGGGGCATTCCAGGCAGAGAGGTGACCCTGTGCAAAGGCCCTGGGGTAGGAAGTAATTTTCTTTTTGGAAGAGGTGAGGAGGCTGATGCGACTGGAGCAGAGTGAGGGAGGAGGGGGAGATGGGTTGGAGAGATGGGCTGAGGTGAGATCACATGGGGGCCTTGCAAGCTGCAGCAAGGAGTTGGGTTTTATTCTGAGAGCAGTAGGGAGCCATGGAGAGTGTGTGAGCAGGGGAGGAACATGGCTTGATTTATGATTTGGAGACATCTCGTGTGGCTGCAGTGGGGAAGAGGCCAGGCAATGTCAAGGGAAGAGCTGATGGGGCCAGGGCCAGGACGGGGCTGCAGGGTGGGGAGGAGAGGTTGGATTTGTTTGTTTTGAAGCCTGAGGGGACTGGAGCTGCTGCTGAGCTTGGGGAGGAAGAAAGGGAGGAGTCTCAGACGCTGCCCAGACATCGAACCCATCACAGGGTAGTTGGCAGGGTTCTTGCCTGACACGGAAGACTTGGGGAGATGCTGCCAGAAAACCATGGACCCCACCTTGGCCATGTTGCTGCTGAGGTGTCTGGGCTGGGCTGCCGGGCTCCAGATGGAACTGTGGGCCTTGTGGGCAGAGTGGCCTGTGGCTTCCAGGCCTGGGCCGTGCCCGTGGCAGGGAGGTAGATAGGGAGCTCTGTCCCCTATCCTTTGTGCGAACAGGTGGGATGGGGCGGACCCCATGTTTTCGCCTTCCTGAGTCTTTTTGTTCCAGTTGGAAATTGCCATCAACTTGAAAAGTCCCGATGTGGAGTTGGACGCAGCCCTGGGACCCTGTGGTCTGGGGAGGCCAGCGGCCCAGCATACAACAGGCCAGGCCTCCATGTGGCCTCGCTGACTGTGGCCTGGCAGGGGCTGGCGGAGCAGAATGGCTTTGATTTTGAGTCTCTGGATGAAACTGCAAATGTTAAAAAAATAATCACCAGCACCAAGGCGTTGCCCCTTCCAGACGTCGATCCCAGCACCAGGCGGAAAAACAGGCCTGGGACCCCCGCCAACCCACAGGCCAGAGATCTGCAGAGGGGCCTGAGCAGAAGGCCAGAATGCCGGGTCCCGGCTGGGCGCAGTGGCTCACACCTGTAATCCCAGCACTTTGGGAGGCCGAGGCAGGCAGATCAGGAGGTCAGGAGATCGAGACCATCCTGGCTAACATGGTGAAACCCCGTCTCTACTAAAAATGCAAAAAAGTTAGCCAGGTGTGGTGGCACGTGCCTGTAGTCCCAGGCACTGGGAGACTGAGGCAGGAGAATCGCTTGAACCAGGGAGATGGAGGTTGTAGTGAGCCAAGATCAAACCATTGCACTCCAGCCTAGTGACAGAGCGAGACTCTCTCTTAAAAAAAAAAAACAACCAAACCTGGGTTCCAGCATCTCTCGGCACAAGGGGAGACTCGGCTTCCCATCTAGAAAACAGGGCATTGCTATGGAATTGTGTCCACATTCAAAGTCAAGTGCTGCATCTGCCTGCGTGCCAAGCCCTGGGCCAGGCAGATGGGTCCCATGACAGGAGTCAAGGTTGGCCCTGCTCTGTAGGACTCCCAGGCCAGAGACGGGGTTTCCCCATGCTGGCCGGGCTGGTCTTGAACTCCTAACCTTAAGTGATCTGCCCACCTCGGCCTCCCAAAGTGCTGGGATTATGGGCATGAGCCACTGCGCCTGGCAATTCATATTTACATAATACCCTTCTGTAACCCAGGACTTGGCTTAAATGTCAATACCTCAGAAGACACCCCCACCCCAACCCATGGGCAAAAACACCCACACCCAGATATTTCTTTCAAAAACTTCTCACTCTTGGAAATGATCTTTGTGGCTACATTTTCATGGAGTTGGGAACGTAGTTGATCCCCAGTTCATGCCATTGTGCCCGGCATATACTATGTGAGGTTGTCTCCTTGGGGACAAAGGAGGATGTTGGCCATCACAGCAAAGTTTCAGAAACATCTACCCTCTGAGTCCCCCAGACTGCCCCCAGCAATGCCCCAGGATTTACAGCCAGAACTTTATTGGTTGATTGGTTGATTTTTGAGACGGAGTCTTGCTCTGTCGCGCAGGCTGAAGTGCAGTGGTGCAATCCCAATTCACTGCAGCCTCGAACTACTGGCCTGGGGTGTTCCACCTCAGCCTCTTGAGAAGTTGGGACCACAGGCACACATCACCATCCAGCTAATTTTTGTATTTTTGTAGAGACAGGGTCTTTCTATGTTGCCCAGGCTGGTCTCGAACTCCTGGAGTCAAGTGATCCAACCACCCCGACCTCTCTAAGTGCTAGGATTATAGGTGTGAGGCACCACACCCGGCCTGTAGTCCCAGCTGCTTGGGAGGGAGAAGACACATTGGACCTGTACCCCCTCTCCCTGCTCCAGGTACTGAGAGCTGTCTCCCAGACCTGGGAAGCCCATGGGCTCAACATGCAGGGTGGACGCCTCTCAAAGCAGTTTTATGTGAATTCCTGCAGGGAGCTGTCTCCAACAGGCCAGGTCTCGCTGTCCTTACCACTTCGAGGCCGGGGAGGTTCATCTGTCTACAGGAGCCTCCCAGACTCAGATAATGCGCTGACAGCCTCCTGGCCCTGCCCGAGCCTCCAGGCCTGCCCCCAGCATGGCCAGGTTCCCCCAAGGCCTGGGTCTGACCACCCCTTCCCGGCCCGACCACCCCTTCCTGGCCCTCGTTGGATGCCGAAGACGTTTCTCTTTATTCCGCTGGAATTTTCCTTGCGGGCCCTGCCAGCGCCTCCAGAAACACATGAAAGGGAAATGTTTCCAGTCTGAGCAGAGCTGTTTTGCGGCTCTCCCGGCCAGGAGTCCGACCACAGAGTGGAAAGGGTTCATCACACCACCATTTCTCCCGCTGCAAGGCTCGGACCCAGCCCGCCCTCCCACGCCCTCCTTGGAGGCCAGGGTTCTGCAGGGGTTTTTTTTCCTTTTCTTTTTGTTGAGAGAGGGTCGTCCAGGCTGGAGTGCAGTGGTGCAATCTTGGCTCACTGCAGCCTCCACCTCCTGGGATCAAGCGATCCTCCTGCCTCAGTCTCCTGAGTAGCAGGGACCACAGTCTCTTGCCACCCCCCATGCCCGGCTATCTTTTTCAAACTTTTTGTAGAGATGGGGTCTCCCTATGTTGCCCAGTTTGATGTTGAACGCCTGGGCTCAAGTTATCCTCCTGCCTCAGCCTCCCAAAGTGCTGGGATGACAGGCATGGGTCGTTGCATCCGGCCTCTGCAGGGTTTTTCCAGCTAAGGGAAGTTTCCCCTGTCCTTGTCCCCGACTGGGGAGCAATTCCCTAAAAAAAATAGAGGTTGGGGACCAGGAGTGGTGGCTCATACCTGTAATCCCAGCACTTTGGGAGGCCGAGGCAAATGGATCACCTAAGGTCAGGAGTTCAAGACCAGCCTGGCCAGCATGGTGAAACCCATCTCTACTAAAAATAGAAAAGTTAGATGGGCGTGGTGGCGGGCAGCTATAATCCCAGCTACTCGGGAGGCTGAAGCACAAGAATTGCTTGAACCTGGGAGGCGGAGGTTACAGTCAGCCGAGATTGCACCATTGCACTCCAGTTTGGATGACAGAGTGAGACTCTGTCTCAAAAAAGAAAGAAAGACCTATAATCCCAGCACTTTGGGAGGCTGAGGCAGGTGGATCACAAGGTCAAGAGATCGAGACCATCCTGGTCATCATGGTGAAACCCCGTCTCTACTAAAAATACAAAAAATTAGCTGGGCATGGTGGTGCGTGCCTGTAATCCCAGCTACTCGGGAGGCTGAGGCAGGAGAATTGCCTGAACCCAGGAAGCAGAGGTTGTGGTGAGCCGAGATCGCGCCATTGCACTCCAGCCTGGGTAACAAGAGCGAAACTTCGTCTCAAAAAAAAAAAAAAAAGAAAGAAAGGAAGGAAGCAAAAGAAGAGAAAGAAAAGAAGGGAAGGAAGGAAAAAAGAAAGGAGAAAGAGGAGAAACAAAGAGAAAGAAAAAGAGAAGAAAGGAGAAAGAAGAAAGAAAGAGGGGAAAGAGAAGAAAAGACACATTGGGAGCTCAATCTTGGAGCTGATGCATTTTTCCATCGTTTATTCCTTGAACAAACAATCTACTTTTTTCCCAGAGTGTGCCCACTTTGTGTCGGCACAAATGGGAGCAAGGAGGATCTTTCACTGTTCTGTGGGAGCTTGTAGAAAGGTGGAAGAGGGCGCTTCTTGTGACCCCATGTCCCACAGCACTGGGGGGCAGCTGCTTGCCTGGGATGGTGCAAGGGAATAAGTGACAGGGTCAGAAC
Source organism: Callithrix jacchus (assembly GCF_049354715.1). Classification (NCBI taxonomy): domain Eukaryota; kingdom Metazoa; phylum Chordata; class Mammalia; order Primates; family Cebidae; genus Callithrix; species Callithrix jacchus. Next base: position 17,518,569 of record NC_133523.1, read on the forward strand.
CCAACACACAGAGTGGCTCCAAAGCCGGTTTTCTAGTTTCTGATTTCAGTGACATGTACAAAACAGAACTGACCATTTTAAAGTACACAGTCGGCCGGGCGCGGTGGCTCATGCCTGTAATCCCAGCACTTTGGGAGGCTGAGGCAGGTGGATCATGAATTCAAGAGTTCGAGACCAGTCTGGCCAACATGGTGAAACCCCATCTCTACCAAAAAATACAAAAATTAGCCGGCCATGGTGGCATACACCTGTAATCCCAGCTACTTGGGAGGCTGAGGCAGGAGGAACGCTTGAACCTAGGAGCTTGAACCCAGGAGGCTGCACTCCAGTCTGAGCAACAGAGTGAGACTCTGTCTCAAAAAAAAATTAAGTGAAATAAAGTGCACAGTCCCGTGGCCTTCAGTACACACACCATGTTGTGCAATCACCACCTCTATCTACTTCCAGAATATTTCATCACCCTGTAAAGACACTCCGTTCCCATCTGCAGTCACTCCCCCTTCCCTCCTCGGGCCCTGGCAACCACGAACCTGCTTTCTGTCTCTATGGATTTGCCTGTTCTGGGCACGTCCTCTAAATGGAGTTACACACGATGTGACATTCTGCGTCTGGCGTCTTTCGCTGGGCACATGTTTCTGGCGCTCCTCTGCCCTGCAGCATGGAGCAGCGCCTCCTTCCTTTCTCATTTTGTTTTATTTTATTTTGTGCTTCGTTCCCTTTTGTGGCTGACTCATATTCCATTGCATAGACGGACCACATTTTGTTCACACCTTCGTCTGTTGATGGACATTTGGATGGCTTCTACTTTTTGGCTCTTTTATTTCCTTTTATTTAATTTTATTTTCGAGATGGAGTCTCACTCTGTCACACAGGCTGGAGTACAGTGGTGCGATCTCAGCTGACTGTAACCTCCGCCTCCTGGGTTTAAGAGATTCTCCTGGCCGGGCACGGTGGCTCATGCCTATAATCCCAGCTCTTTGGGAGGCCGAGGCGGGTGGATCACGAGGTCAAGAGATCGAGACCATCCTGGTCAACATGGTGAAACCCCGTCTCTACTAAAAATACAAAAAATTAGCTGGGCATGGTGGCTCGTGCCTGTAATCCCAGCTACTCAGGAGGCTGAGGTAGGAGAATTGCCTGAACCCAGGAGACCGAGGTTGCGGTGAGCCGAGATCATGCCATTGCACTCCAGCCTGGGTAACAAGAGCGAAACTCCATCTCAAAAAAAGAGATTCTCCTGCCTCAGCCACCGGAGTAGCTGGGACTACTAGTGAGCACCACCATGACCAGCTAATTCTTGTATATATATTTTTTAAATGCAGTTTTACTCTGTTGCCCAGGCTGGAGTGCAGTGGTGTGATCTCAGCTCACTGCAACCTCCAGCTCCCTGGTTCAAGCAATTCTCCTGTCAGCCTCCCAAGTAGCTGGGACTACAGGCACCCGCCACCATACCTGGCTAATTTTTTTTTTTTTTTGAGACCGAGTTTAGCTCTGTTGCCCAGGCTGGATTGCAATGGCGCAATCTCAGCTCACTGCAACCTCCACCTCTCCAGTTCAAGTGATTCTCCTGCCTCAGCCTCCCAAGTAGCTGGGATTACAAGCACCTGCCATCAAACCCATCTAGTTTTTTTTTATTTTTAGTAGAGATAGGGTTTCACTATGTTGGCCAGGCTGGTCTCGAACTTCTGACCTCATGATCCTCCTGCCTCAGCCTACCAAAGTTCTCAGATGACAGGCGTGAGCCCCTCTGGCCGGCCTTTCTTTTATTTTTAGTAGAGATGAGCTTTTACCATGTTGATCTCCAACCCCCGACCTCAGGTGATCGCCTGCCTCGGTCACCTAAAGTGCTGGGATTACAGGCATGAGTCACCATTCCCAGCCCAGATTCACATTACTGGTTATGACAGTTTTCAAGTTGGCTAGGCACAGGGGCTGATGCCTGTAATCTCAGCACTGTGGGAGGCGAAGGCGGGAGGACCTCTGTGCCCGGGAGTTTGAGACCAGCCTGGGCAACATGGTGAGAAGAAAAAAGCAAAAATTCGCCAGTTGTGGTGGTGTGTGCCAGTAGTCCCAGCTACATGGGAGGCCAAGGCAGGAGGATCTATTTAGCTCAGGAATTGGAGGCTGCAGTGAGCCATGATTGTGCCACTGCACTCCAGCATGGGTGACAGAGCAAGACCCTATCTCTAAAGTTAAATTGAATTAAAAATAAAAAAGAATTTAGAAAGTGTTAGAGGCCAGGCATGGTGGCTCATGCCTGTAATCCCAGCACTTTGGGAGGCCGAGGCAGGTGGATACCCTGAGGTCAGGAGTTCGAGACCAGCCTGACCAACATTGTGAAACCCCCATCTCTACTAAAAATACCAAAATTACCCTTTGTGGCACATGCCTGTAATCCCAGCTACTTGGGAGACTGAGGCATGAGAATGGCTTGAACCAGTGAGGTGGAGTTTGCAGTGAGTGGAGACCGCGCCACTGCACTCCAGCGTGGAAGACAGAGCTAGACTTTATCTCAAAAAAAAAAAAAAAAAAAATAGCCGGGCACGGTGGCTCAAGCCTGTAATCCCAGCACTTTGGGAGGCCGAGGCGGGTGGATCACGAGGTCAAGAGATCGAGACCATCCTGGTCAACATGGTGAAACCCTGTCTCTACTAAAAATACAAAAAATTAGCTGGGCATGGTGGCACATGCCTGTAATCCCAGCTACTCAGGAGACTCAGGCAGGAGAATTGCCTGAACCCAGGAGGTGGAGGTTGCGGTGAGCCGAGATCGCGCCATTGCACTCCAGCCTGGGTAACAAGAGCGAAACTCTGTCTCAAAAAAAAAAAAATCTGCTGCATAGGTGACACATGTGATTAAAGAAAAACTGAATAAAGAAAAAAGGAAAACGCAAACAAAAGATGTCTACTGCTACTAAATTGGAGGAATTGTTTTTGTTATTTATTTAGTTATTTATTTTTTGAGATGGAGTCTCATTCTGTCTCCCAGGCTGGAGTGCAGTGCCACGATCTCGGCTCACTGCAACCTCCGCCTCCCAGGTTAAAGCAATTCTCCTATCTCAGCCTCCTGAATAGCTGGGACTACAGACAGGCACCACCACACCTGGCTAATTTTTTTGTGTTTTTAGTAGAGACAGGGTTTCACTATATTCACCAGGCTGGTCTTGAACTCCTGAGCTCAGGTGATCCACCTGCCACATCCTCCCCAAGTGCTGGGATTACAGGTGTGAGCCACTGTGCCCGGCCTATTTTTATTATTATTATTATTATTATTATTATTATTATTTTGAGACGGAGTTTCACTCTTGTTACCCAGGCTGGAGTGCAATGGCGCAATCTCGGCTCACCGCAACCTCCGCCTCCTGGGTTCAGGCAATTCTCCTGCCTCAGCCTCCTGAGTAGCTAGGATTACAGGCACATACCACCATACCCAGCTAATTTTTTGTATTTTTAGTAGAGACGAGGTTTCACCATTTTGACCAGGATGGTCTCGATCTCTTGACCTCGTGATCCACCCGCCTCGGCCTCCCAAAGTGCTGGGATTACAGGCTTGAGCCACCGCGCCTGGCCCGAGCCTTATTTTTTTTTTTTGAGACAGAGTCTTGCTCTGTTGCCCAGGCTGGAGTACAGTGGTGCGATCTTGGCTCACTGCAACCTCTGCCTCCCGGGTTCAAGCAATTCTCCTGCCTCAGCCTCCCCAGTAGCTGGGACTACAGGCATGCGCCACCACATCCTGCTCAGTTTTGCATTTTTTTGTTTTCGCCATGTTGCCCAGGCAGGTGTTGAACTCCTGGGCTCAAGCAGTGCTCCCGTTTTGACCTTGCAAAGAGTTGGGATTACAGGCCAGAGCCACAGCATCTCTATTGGATCTTGTCACCTTCTAACACACGACACCAGTTTTATGCCTGATGGCTTTGCTTATTGTCCATCTCTCTCTAGAATGTCGGCTCCATGGGGTCACATGGTCATCTCTGAGTTGGGGACGGTGACACCCACCTCAATGTGTATATTGGGTAGGGGCCCACCAATGTTATTTGGTTCCCCCCACCCCGTCACACCTTCCAAAACAGCCTCAGTAGCCAGATGTGGTGGCTTATGCCTGTAATCCCAGCACTTTGGGAGACTGAGGCAGGAGGATTATTTGAGGCCAGAAGTTTGTGACCAGACTGGGTAATATAACAAGACCCCTGTCTCTACAAAAAATTATAAAACTAGCCAGGCATCTCTCACTGAAATTTAAAAAAAAAATTAGGCAGATGTAGTGACCTATGCCTGTAGTCCCATCTACTGAGGAGGCTGAGGTGGGAGGACTGCTTTAGCCCAGGAGGTTGAGGCTGCAGTGAGCTATGATCATGCCACTGTACTTCAGCCTCAGTGACAAAGCAAGACCCTGTCTCAAACAAGCAAACCAACAATAATAACACAGCCAGCGAACTTCCACCCAAAATATATCCCAGGCCGGGCGCGGTGGCTCATGCCTGTAATCCCAACACTTTGGGAGGGCAAGGTGGGCAGATCACTTGAGGCCAGGAGTTTGAGACCAGTCTGGCCAAGATAGTAAAACCTCATCTCTACTAAAAATACAAAAAATTAGCTGGGCGTCATGGTGCATGCCTGTGATCCCAGCTACTAGGGAGGCTGAGGCAGGAGAATCGCTTGAACCTGGGAGGTGGAGGTTACAGTGAGCAGAGATCGTGCCACTGCACTCCAGCCTGGGGGACAGAGCACAACTCTGTCTCAAAAAAAAAAAAAAAACAGCACTTTGGGAGGCTGAGGCAGATGGATCACGGGGTCAAGAGATCGAGACCATCTGGGCCAACATGGTGAAACTCCGTCTCTTCTAAAAAAAAAAAAAAAAAAAACTACAAAAATCAGCTGGGCATGGTGGTGCGCACTTGTAATCCTAGCTACTCGGGAGGCTGAGGCAGGAGAATTGCTTTAACCTGGGAGGCAGAGGTTGCAGTGAGCTGAGATTGCACCACCGCGCTCCAGCCTGGTGCCTGGCGACAGAGCAAGACTGTCTCAAAAAAAAAAAAGCAAAAAGCAAAATATATCCCAGCCTGAAGCCTGGCCCAGGAATACAAAGGGGTCCCCAGGGGCTCCCTTCCTCCCTAGACACCGTCAGCATTCTTTACCACCCTCAATAGCAGCCTTGAGTTTCTGCAGAAACCAAAGCTTTGAGTCCAAAACCCACCTCTCCAACATGCTAGCATGTCCCCAAAAAAGCAACCTGTGATTGTAGAATCAAGGTGGCTGCCGACTTGCTCCCTGCCACCCGAGGCTTACACAGACCCACTGTCCCCTTCAAAGACACTGTTCAAAGCGAGGAGAGCTCTAACATACACACACACACACACACACCTATTTTTCTTTTTGCTACCAGCATGCCCGGGTGTGCTTGAGGCTTGGCTGGGTATCCAGATCCCACAAGGGGCTCCTTTGAAACAGGAACGGGGCCACAGAGGAGAGACCCATAGGAACTCACAAGCACTTACTGTTCCTAGGGAAGAGTGCAGCACACAGAGCGTCCCAGGTCCACCCAAGCTGGCCACGCCTCTGCAGGGGCAGCCACCTTGAGGGCCACGTCTGAGGAAGCTGGGCACTCAACAAAAAGGGTTGCTTTTTTTTTTTGAGACCATGTCTCACACTGTCACCCAGGCTGGAGTGCAGTGGCTCGATCTCGGCTCACTGCAACCTCTGTCTCCTGAGTTAAAGCAATTCTCCTGCCTCACCCTCCTGAGTAGCTGGGACTACAGGCGGCCATCACCACGCCCGGCTAATTTTTGTATTTTTTAGTAAAGGCCGGATTTCTTTTTTGTTTTTTCTTTTCTTTTTTTTGAGATGGAATTTTGCTCTTGTCGCCCAGGCTGGAGTGCAGTGGTGCGATCTCAGCTCACTGCAACCTCCACCTTCTGGGTTCAAGTGATTCTCCTCCCTCAGCCTCCCAAGTAGCTACAGGCATGCGCTACCACACCTAGCTAAATTTTTTTTGTATTTTCAGTAGAGATGGGGTTTCTCCATGTTGGTCAGGCTGATCTCGAGCTCCCCACCTCAGGTGATCTGCCTTCGGCCTCCCAAAGTGCTGGGATTACAGGCATGAGCCACCATGCCCTGCCAACAAAGGGGTTTTGAAGACACCCGAGCCTGGGCTGCTAGAAGCCAGCACAAGATCCTAAATATCCTTTTCCCAAACCCATGGAATTTCTCTGCAGCAGCCAGGGCCGACGCTTACCCTTGAGGGACCTCTCTTGGTACAAAGGAAAAATTCCATTTTCCTGGACCCGGGGAAGCTGATGTGGAACTCAAGGAGGGGCCGGGCTACACTGAGAGCAGACACAGGGTAGGTTATAAATTTAGGGCTCCAGGCTCAGGGGTGTGACCAGGCTGGTTTAGGTCTCCAAGCAGGACAGTGCTAGGGTTGGCCTCATTAAATTTTTTTTCTTTTTTTTTCTGAGATGGAGTCTTACTGTGTCGCCCAGCCTGGAGTGCAGTGGCATGATCTTGGCTCCCTGCCACCTTTGCCTCCTGGGTTCACACAATTCTCTCGCCTCAGCCTCCCGAATAGCTGGGACTACAGACAAGCACCATCAGGTCTGGCTAATTTTCTGTATTTTTAGTAGAGACAGGGTTTCGTCATGTTGGCCAGGCTGGTCTCAAACTCCTGACCACAAGTTAGCCACCCGCCTTGGCCTCCCAAAATGCTGGAATTACAGGCATGAGCCACAATGCCCAGCCTTATTCAATTAAAAAAATTTTTTTTGAGATGGGATCTTGCAGCTCAGAGTGGTGGCTCATGCCTGTAATCCAAGCATTTTGGAGGCCAAGGCGGGCAGATCACCTGAGGTTGGGAGTTCAAGACCAGCCTGACCAACATGGTGAAACCCCATCTCTACTAAAAATATACAAATTAGCCAGGGCCGGGCGCGGTGGCTTACTCCTGTAATCCTAGCATTTTGGGAGGCCAAGGCAGGTGGATCACAAGGTCAAGAGATCGAGACCATCCTGGCCAACATGGTGAAACCCCGTCTCTACTAAAAAATACAAAAATTAGCTGGGCGTGGTGGTACGCGCCTGTAGTCCCAGCTACTTGGGCGGCTGAGGCAGGAGAATTGCTTGAACCCAGGAGGCGGAGGTTGCAGTGAGCCAAGATCACGCCACTGCACTCCAGCCTGGTGCCTGGCAACAGAGCAAGACTGTCTCATTTGAAAAAAAAAAAAAAATTAGCCAGGCATGGTGGCGGGTGCCTGTAATCCCATCTACTTGGGCTGAGGCCCAAGAATCACTTGAACTCGGGAGGTGGAGGTTGCAGTGAGCAGAGATCGCACCACTGCACTTGAGCCTGGGTGACAGAGTGAGACTCTCAAAAAAAATAAAAAATAGGCCAGGCATGGTAGCTCACGCCTATAATCCCAGCACTTTGGGAGGCCAAGGTGAATGGATCACCTGAGGTCGGGAGTTCGAGACCAGCCTGGCCAATATGGAGAAATTCCGTCTCTACTAAAACTACAAAATTAGCTGGGTGTGGTGTTGGGCACCTGTAATCCCTGCTACTTGGGAGGCTGAGGCAGGAGAATCACTTGAACCCGGGAAGCAGAGGTTGTGGTGAACCAAGATCATGCCACTGCACTCCAGTTCAAGTGACAGAGTGAGACTCCATCTCAAAAAATAATAATTAAAATAAAAAAATTAAAAAAATAAGTAAATGCAGATGCCTGGGCCCACCCAGGACTCTCTTACGCTCAGTGCCTGGGTGGAGGTTGGGGGTGATCCTCGGAGACTGTGCCCCTCGAATCTGAGATGTCTGCGTTCAGGGTGTTATCTCAGCGCCTTTGAAAATCCTTTTGTTTCTTCCGGGACAAATTCTCTTTTTTTGTTTTGTACCCAGCCTATGATTTCTTTTTTGAGACAGTCTCGCTCTGTTGCCCAGGCTGGAGTGCAGTGGTGTGATTTTGATTCACTGCAACCTCCACCTCCTGGGTTCAAGTGATTCTCCTGCCTCAGCCTCCAGAGTAGCTGGGACTACAGGCAAACACCACAACACCTAGCTAATTTTTGTATTTTTAGTAGAGACAGGGTTTCACCATGTTGGTCAGGCTGGTCTCGAACTCCTGCTCTCAAGCGATCCTCCCTTCTTGGTCTCCCAGAGTTCTGGGATTATAAGCATGAGCCACTAAGCCTGGCCAACAATTTATTTTGGGTGATTTTTTTTTTTTTTTTTGAGACGGAGTCTCGCTCTGTCACCCAGGCTGGAGCGCAATGGTGCGGTCTCAGCTCACTGCAACCTCTGTCTCCCAGGTTCAAGCGATTCTCCTGCCTCAGCCTCCTGAGTAGCTGGAATTACAGGTGCCTACTATCACACCTGGCTAATTTTTGTATTTTTAGTGGAGATGGGGTTTCACCATGTTGGTCAGGCTGGTCTTGAACTCCTAACCTTGTGATCTGCCCACCTCAGCCTCCCAAAGTGCTGGGATTACAGGCATGAGCCACTGGGCCTGGCCTTCTTTAAGGTGATTTTTTTTTTAGTCTCCAGGTGAATCCTACTTCCCAAGCTCCATGCCAGATTCAAAGACAACCCATGTCTCTGTCTGACCCTCAGTCTCCCACCCTGGAAAATGGGTTGATGCCACCTGCTGTCAGAATTGCTGGGCACTGCTTGTTAACTGATGGTACCCTGTCACACGAAGGTTTCACAACCTCAGCATGTTGACTTTTGGGGCTGGATAGTTCATTTTTTGAGGCCGGGCGCGGTGGCTCATGCCTGTAATCCCAGCACTTTGGGAGGCCGAGGCGGGTGGATCATGAGGTCAAGAGATTGAGACCATCCTGGTCAACATGGTGAAACCCTGTCTCAATTAAAAATACAAAAAATTAGCTGGGCATGGTGGTGCGTGCCTGTAATCCCAGCTACTCGGGAGGCTGAGGCAGGAGAATTGCCTGAACCCAGGGGGCGGAGGTTGCGGTGAGCCGAGGTCGCGCCATTGCACTCCAGCCTGGGTAACAAGAACGAAACTCCGTCTCAAAAAAAAAAAAAAAAGAAAAGAAAAGAAATGGGGTTTCAGCATGTTCCCCAGGTTGGTCTCAGACTCCTACCTCAAGTGATCCGTCTGCCTGCCTGTCTCAGCTTCTCAAAGTGCTGGGATTATAGGTGTGAGCCACCGCACCCAACCTCCTATTTTTCTTTCTTTCTTTTTTTTTTTTTGAGACAGAGTTTCGCTGTTGTTACCCAGACTGGAGTGCAATGGCACGACCTCGGCTCACTGCACCCTCCACCTTCTGGTTTCAAGCAATTCTCCTGCCTCAGCCTCCCGAGTAGCTGGGACTACAGGCACGCGCCACCATGCCCAGCTAATTTTTGTATTTTTAGTAGAGACGGGGTTTCACCTTGTTGACCAGGATGGTCTTTATCTGTTGACCTCATGATCCACCCGCCTCAGCCTCCCAAAGTGCTGGGATTACAGACGTGAGCCACCGCGCCCGGCCTTTTTCTATACATCTTATGTCTTTTATTGTTCAATTCCTCCACTATTAACTTCTTTGGTGTTAAATAGATGTGGGTTTTTTTTGTCTTTTTTTTTTTCTTTACATAGATGTGTTCCTAGTGTACCATCCACAATGTCATTGCAATTGTAAGTGTATACAGGTAATGAGAGGAGATTTTGAGAAAGGGAGTAGGTTGGTCAAAGTGGAAGACAGGCAGTTAAAACCCTGAAAGGTGGACCGGGTGTGATGGCTCACACCTGGAATCTGAGGACTTTGGGAGGCTGAGGAGGGAGGATCGCTTGAGCCTAGAAGTTTGAGACCAGCCTGAGCAACGTAGTGATACCCTGTCTCTACAAATAAACAATTTAAAAATTAGCTGTGTGTGGTGGTACGTGCCTGTAGTCCCTGCTACTCATGAGGCTGAGGTGGGAGGATCCCTTGAGCCAGGAAGGTTGAGAGTGGAGCCGGGTCACCCTGCTGCCCCGAAGTCTGGGCAACAGAGCAAGACCTTGTCTAAAAATAAATAAATAAAATAAACTATGATAGGTGTTACTACATTGATCTGACATTTGCCTACAAATTCAACTGGATGTGTTCCAAACAGAGCTTTGCATGATATTAAAATTATCTGTTGGCCCGGCGTGGTGGCACACGCCTGTAGTCTCAGCCACTTGGGAGGCTGAGGCAGGAGAATTGCTTGAACCCGGGAGGTGGAGGTCGCAGTGGGCTGAAATTGCACCACTGCACTCCAACCTGGGCAACAGAGTGAGACTCTGTCTAAAAAAAAAAAATGATCTGTTGGGTCTGTCAGCATTTCCTGTTAAACTGTGCCTTCATGGAGAGGGAGACCTAATTGTATCCATGGTCTGTGTTCCTACAGTTTAGTGCATGCTAGGAGTCCCCCCCAAAATGTTATTTTTATTTTTTGTAGAGATGGGGGTTTTGCTATTTCCCAGGCTGGTCTTGCACTCCTGACCTCAAGTAATCGTCCTCCCTCAATATTCCAAAGTGCTGTGATTATAGGTATGAGCCACTCTGCCTTGCCCCTGAAAAAATGTGAAGAAGGAAAACTGAACCTTTGTTCCTGTCGTGATAAACAGGCAAACTGGAAAATAAGGAACCACGGCAAGATTGGGAACTTTGAGATCGGCTGTGCAAGCTGGGAGCTCTTCCGGCTGACTTATTTAAAGAGCAGCAGAATCTTGGGACAGAAAGGGAAATGGGGGAATGTTTTCCACGATACTTTACAAGACAGAAAGCGAACGCCTGGGGATAGGAAATTAAGACCCATAAATCAGTAGCTTACCTTGGACTTAAAGTGTCAGAAAACTTTTTTTTTTTTTTTTTTTGAGACAGAGTCTCACTTTGTTACCAGACGCCAGGCTGGAGTGCAGTGGCACAATCTCGGCTCACTGCAAACTCTGCCTCCCGGGTTCAAGGAATTCTCCTGCCTCAGCCACCCGAGTAGCTGGGCTTACAGGCATGCGCCACCATGCCCAGCCAATTTTTGTATTTTTAGTAGAGACGGGGTTTCACCATGTTGACCAGGATGGTCTCGATCTCTAGACCTCGTGATCCGCCCGCCTCGGCCTCCCAAAGTGCTGGGATTACAGGTGTGAGCTGCCGCGCCCGGCCCAGAAAACTTTATATTGAGCAGCTACTGTACGAGGCATCATTCTCTCTGTGGAAAAGATCACAATGAACAACGTCAACCCCCTGTCCTTATGGAACTACTTATTAAGAGAACACCTAGTAGCTCATTTATTCCTTTCATATATATGTATATATATAGAGAGAGTGCATATAAATACATATAGACACACACCCTCCCTATCTATATATAACACGGTGACTAGTAGCCCATTCTCTCATATATATATAGAGTGTATATACATAAAAATATATAGAGAGAGTGCATATATATAAATACATATAGACACACACCCTCCCTATCTATATATAACACAGTGACTAGTAGGTCATTCTCTCATATATATATATAGAGTATATATACATATGTGTATATATAGAGAGTGTATATACATATGTGTGTATGGAGAGTGTATATACATATGTATATATAGAGAGTGCATATATATAAATCCATATATACACACACCCTCCCTATCTATATATAACACAGTGACTAGTAGCTCATATTCTCTCATATATAGAGAGAGTGTACATACATATGTATATACACACAGTCTATCCCTATATATAAACTATAGTGACTAGTAGCTCAGTTATTCCTGTCATATAGTGATATGGATCATGTACATCATATATATATATATAATATATATATATAATACATATGTATATATATATGTACTTTTTTTTGAGATGGAGTTTTCACTCTGTCATCAGGCTAGAGTGCAGTGGTGTGAATCTCAGCTCACTGTCCTCTCTGCCTCCCAGGTTCAAGCGATTCTCCTGCCTCAGTCTCCCAAGTAGCTGGGATTACAGACATGCACCACCATGCCTGGCTAATTTTTGTATCTTTAGTAAAGATGGGGTTCCACCATGTTGGCCAGGCTGGTCTCGAACTCCTGACTTCGAATGATCTGCCTGCTTCGACCTCCCAAAGTGCTGGGATTACAGGCAGGAGCCACTGCGCCTGGCTCCATCATATATATATATATATATACACACACATACACACACACAAAATATATATATATACATATGTATACATAAAAATATGTATATACACACACACATACCTGCATATCAGCAGCAACCATATATAATGACAGGAATAGATGAGCTACTAGTCACTCTACTAATATGTATTAACATATATAAATATATATTGGCGGGGCGCGGTGGCTCACAGCTATAATCCCAGCACTTTGGGAGGCTGAGGTGGGTGAATCATGAGGTCAAGAGATGGAGACCATCTTGGTCAACATGGTGAAACCCTGTCTCTACTAAAAATACAAAAATTAGTTGGGCATGGTGGCGCACGCCTGTAGTCCCAGCTACTTGGGTGGCTGAGGCAGGAGAATTGCTTGAACCCAGGAGGTGGAGGTTTCAGTGAGCCAAGATCGCGCCATTGCACTCCAGCCTGGATAACAAGAGTGAAACTCCATCTCAAAAAAAAAAAAAAAGGCCAGGCGCGGTGGCTCAAGCCGGTAATCCCAGCACTTTGTGAGGCCGAGGCGGGTGGATCACGAGGTCAGGAGATCGGGACCATCCTGATCAACATGGTGAAACCCCGTCTCTACTAAAAATACAAAAAATTAGCTGGGCATGGTGGCGCGTGCCTGTAATCCCAGCTACTCAGGAGGCTGAGGCAGGAAAATTGCCTGAACCCAGGAGGCGGAGGTTGTGGTGAGCCGAGATGGCGCCATTGCACTCCAGCCTGGGTAACAAGAGCGAAACTCCGTCTCAAAAAATAAATAAATAAATAATAATATATATGTATATATATTCACACACACACACAGGATCTCTGTCACCCAGGCCGGAGTGCAGTGGCACAATCATAGCTCGCCTCAAACTACTGGGCTCAAGTGATCATCTTGCCTCTACCTTCTAAAGCGCTGGGATTTCGGGAAATAGCCATCTTGCCCAGCCTTACTAGCCCACCTTACTGGCAGCAGAAACTCTAGGCTCAGAGAGGTTAAGTCACTTGTATAATTTCATACAGCTAATAAGTTGTCAGGTCTAAATTCCACCACAGACCATATGCTTCCAATTGTTTTGCTGTATACGTCCGCTAAATAATCATAGCAAAAATTGTAATTGGTTAGTAACAGCGGCAGAGAAATCAGGAACAGCAGCAACCATCATTTCCACGTGCCAGGCCCAGAACGTAAGACTATCCCCATTCATTTATTTTTATTTATTTTTGAGACAGGGTTTCGCTCTGCTGCCAGGCTGGAGTGCAGTGGTGCGATCGCGGCTCACTGCAGGCTCAATCTCCCAGGCTCAAGCAATCCTCCTACCTCAGCCTCCCTAGTAGCTGGGACTACAGGAGCGAACCACCAAGCTTGGCTAATTTTTGTATTTTTTTGTAGAGATGGAGTCTCACTCTGTCAACCAGGCTGGTCCCGAACTCCTGGGCTCAAGCAGTTCTCCCGCCTCAACCTCCGAGTGTTGGGATTATAGATGTGACCACCGTGCCGAGCCCCATTCTCTTATTAAACCATTGCACAGGGAGCATCTACTGTGTGCGAGATATTCCCCTATTTTACCGATGCGGAAACTGCGTTCTAAGCAGCTTTTGCCCGGGGTGGGAGGGCACTGTCCTTGCCCAGCCTCTCCAGTTGGGCGTTCCGAGACAACCTACGTAAGGTATTCGGCTAGCGCTCAATTAAACCGAAACACTGTCGCACCGCCCACAGATGCAGACCGCCCAGTCCACACCGCCCGCCGCCGGGCGTCCCTGATTAGCAGTTGGGGCAGGGCCAAAGTCCTGGAGCTGCCGACGCGCAGGCGGTTGAAAGCCCCGCCCTCTGCGCGTGCGCGTGCGCGTACCGTCTTGCCGCTTGGCTCCCGGCGCCCGAACGCAGGTTGGCTGCGTCCGCGAAGAGCGCGCGCGCTTCCGCCGGCGTCGGGCTCGCGCACGCGCACGGCGACGGCGGCGGTGGCGGCCGTTCGTGCTCAGGGCTGCGAGCAGCGGACGGCTTCGAGGGAAGCGGCGGCGCGGAGGGGCTCAGCGGTGGCAGCGGCGTCTCGGCGCTCGTAGCTCTCGGCCCGGCTGGTGCCGGGGCGGGCGTTTCTGTCCGTTCCGGACGCGCGGGGGCTACAGCGGCGGCGACCCGAAGCCTGCGGCCTAGGCCTCAGCGCGGCGGCGGGCTCGAGTGCGGTGCGGAGCCGGTCAGAGGGCCCTACCCGGCGGCACCATGAGCGTGGAGGCGTACGGGCCCAGCTCGCAGACCCTCACTTTCCTGGACACGGAGGAGGCCGAGCTGCTCGGCGCCGACACTCAGGGCTCCGAGTTCGAGTTCACCGACTTCACTCTTCCTAGCCAGACGCAGACGCCCCCCGGCGGCCCTGGCGGCCCGGGCGGTGGCGGCGCTGGAGGCCCGGGCGGCGCGGGCGCGGGCGCTGCGGCGGGACAGCTCGACGCGCAGGTGAGCGGCACATGGCGGCGCCGGAAGCCCGGGCCCGGCTTCGGCTCCTGGGACTTGCCCTGACCCCGCCTCGGGCCAGGCCGGGCCGGGGCTTACCTGGAGTTCTACACCGCGGCCTGGCCTGGGCCGACCTGCCCCGGGTCCCCTATTCCGTCTGGGCCTGAGCTTACCTGCCCCAGGTTCTGCTCTCTTCCGGGGCCTGGCCCAACTTGCCCCGGGCCCCCGCTCCAGCCGGTACGGGGCTGAGTTCCTTCGGACCCCAACTCCCGGGCCGGGCCGACTTGCCTCGAGTCCTCCCCTCCGTCCGGGTCCGAGCTAACCTGCCCCTGTTCCTTTTACTTCGGCTGGGTTTGTTCCTCCGCCTGGGCTAGAGCTGACCTGCCTTGTGTTCCACAACCAGTGTGGCCTGGAGTAACCTGCCCCGCTTCCCCCCCTCACTCCCCTGGCCAGCTGACTTATCCAGGTTCTTCCACTCCAGCCGGGCTAGGGCTGCCCTGCCCTGGACCCTCTTCCGCAGGTCTCTGTAGTCTACCCCTAGTTCCCTTACGGCCTGGGCCGGGTGTTCCTCACGCCGGATCTTGAGTGATTTCTTTCAGTCCCCTTCCGGGAGTATCCAGGGTGACCTGCCCTAAGCCTGTTTCTGGCTCGGTCTGGGGGGATCTGTCCCGTCTCCCCAGTGGCGAGTCCGGCCTCCCTGTCCCACCTCCCATCTGCGGTGGCAGCCGTCTGGGCACGCCCCCGCCCCGCTTTCACGGTCAAGGAGCCGAGGTTCGAATTTCCCCAGGCGTAGGGGCGCTGGCCAGTGGAGGGTTGAGGCTCCTGGAGCCGAGAAGAATTTTTGCCTCCCGCAGAGGAGCACACATTGGCTGGGTATTAAGATCATTCGGGAGGCAGGTTGTGTTTTGTTTTTTTTCCTTGAATCGCCTGTTGCTGAAACCAACCTGTTACATAACTCCACAACTCTTGCCTTGAAAAAGTTGAGTTTGAGTTTTGTTCCTCCAATAAGACAGCAATAGTGGATTTTATATAAACGAGTCTGCCACTTTGGAAACTTTTTAATGATGTGGATGTTTAGAGAAGGTTATTTGGGTATTTTAAATGGAGGCTTGATTTGGGAAAAGTGTCAGGCATGCATTTCCTGGTTCTGGGTGCTGCCCACCTGGGGTGGGAGAGGGCTTTGGAGTGAGGGTGTTGGCCGGGGTCTGGTGAATGTCCTCATCGTGCTCTGGATCTCAGGTTGCTTTCACCCTAGGCTTGCTTTGTGCCTGACACCTCACTCAGGTTTATTTTCCTGAATGCTCTGCCAGGGAGTAGCTACAAGGCTCACCTTGGCAGAAGTGTCCCTTGGTATATGCTTGTGTTTCAGAGCTGGGGAAACCACCCCTTGCTCAAGCAGAGTGAGCTCAGACCCTGTCCTTGGTTGAGGGGGGCTTACGTGGTAGTCGGTTGAGTCACTCCCGTGGGTAGACCACCCACTTGGGCTTTCTTTTAGCCCCTAATGGAAGCAAAAAAAACATTTGACTCATTCTAACCCTGTATCTCTTAAAATAGAAGGCCTGCATAGAGGTGCAGCGTGAGGAGAACAGGTGTGCACATATGGGTGTTTTTTGTTTTGTTTACATTTGGTGAAGGGAGGGAGGGAAAGAGGAGAGTTCCCCTGAAGAAGGGAGCCTGAGCTGTGGAGGCCCCACCACCTTGTAGTTTTCATGCCCTGTAGACCTTTCTGCTTCGCAGCTGTGCAATGGGGGTGGCGGTTAGATTTTTGTTCTTACTGAAGGAAACCTAGATCCATGTGTTAGTCAACTGTATAGGCTGTCTGTAACCTGACATCCAGCCTGTTGGGGAGACTCGGTAAAGATCTCTGGAGCAGGGAGCAGTGAGCCATGAGCTGTGACAGCATGGGTGCGGGGTTGGCTGGGTGTGAAAGGTAATCATTTTCTTGTGAATCCTTCTAACTGTAGCCAGCATGAAACAGCAAACTTGGGGCAGCCTTTAGTTCTGCTTTTGTTTCTGGCATTCTGTTTGGGATTGTGGGGCATGTCCTTCTCTTTCAGTTGAAACAACTGATTTTTTTTCCCTGCACCTGAGTACACTGGGCTGTGCAAAATGAGAGCATTAAAATGCTTCCCTGGAGGTAACCATTGCAGTTGAGCTCGCAGCAGTTCCTGTGACATCAGAGGGTTTGGCCTGCACTGTTTTTAATTGATCCAGATGCCCCACCCACCTGTTGCCTGTAATTTTGGATGTGTTTGTGGGGAATGGCAGTGGCACCCCTTTGTATCACAAGGGGAAGACTGGAATTTGTGGGCAGGGAAGTCTGTGAATATCATTCAAGGGAAAGCAGAAGAAAGTTCTCTCTTGTGCGAATTGATGGCAGTGTTTGCAAGACATTTGGGGAGACTTTCCCTCTTTGTCCTCAGGAGTTGGCGGTGTAACTAGCTGTGAGTTGGGGGCTCCTGGAAGGACTCAGCCCCTCATTCTGCTTTTCGATTTTTATTTTACTGGGTCAGTGGCTGTCAGCTGTCAAGTGCCCTGCAGTCACTTTTGCTTAACAGCTTTATTGAAATAGAATTCACGTACCACACCATACAGTTTACTCATTTAAAGTGGACAATTCGGCAGCTTTTAGTTAGTGTATTCAGTGTTGTGCAGCCATTACCATAATAAACTTTAGACCATTTTTGTCACTGCAAAAATAAACCCTTTAGCTCCTCCGACCCCCGTCCCCAGCCCCTGGCAACCACTCATCTGCTTTCTGTCTCGGATGTGCCTTTTCTGGACATTTCACATGAACAGAATTATATGTGGGTCTTGTGTCTGGCTCCTTTCACTCTGCCTGATGTGTGAGAATCAGCTACGAGGTGAGCGTCGTAGCTACTCCCTGGCTGAGCATTCAGGACAATGAACCTGATGGAAGTTCATCCATGCTGTGGCATGTGTTAGTGTTCCATTCCTTTTTAAGGCTGAGTAATATTCCATTGATGGAATGGTCCAGATGGGTGGACCACGTTTTGTCTTGTCATCTCTTGATGGACATTTGGGTTGTTTCCACCTCTTGGCTCTTGTAAATAGCGGTGCTATAGCCATGGGTGTGCGGCTTTCTGTGTGGATGTATTTATAGACGTGCTGGGTTGGGTGGTAACTCTGGGTTTAATGCTTTTCAGCAACTGCGAGACTGTTTTCCAGTATGTAGCCACATTTCCTACCAACCCTGCCTGTACTGGTTTTGCACGGTTGATTTTCCCTTGATGTCTGTTGAAAGACAGTGTGTGTCCCCACCAGGGTGGGAAAGTGTCAGCAGGGGTGACTGTTGCACTTAGGGCTGGTTCAGATAACACTCCCTTTCTTATTTATGAAATGAAACTGATATTTATCAAAGCCCTTGAGATCATGGGATGAAAAGTGCTGACACTGTTGGCAAGTGTTCTTAAGATAAAAGGACAGTTTCTGAGTGTCTCACCCTTTGCTGGGGCCTTCTCTGCTCCCGCCTCTCCAGCTCCCAGGACAGTGAAGGTAACTGCAGAAGCCTTTTGCATAATAGCTGGTGTTACAAGCTTTTTGGTCTGGTTGGACTATTTCCTCTTGACTGTAGATTCTACCCTGCATCCTCCAAACAGTGGAATTAGAGAGAAACTCTTAAGAGTTGGAAATACTGTTGAGTAAACTATTGATAACCTGCAGCAATATGGATGGGTCTCATAATTGCTTTTTTTAATGTGTCATCCATCGTGTGATTTAATTCATACAAAATTCTAGAAAGTGCCAGCTAGCCTGCAGTAAGAGAAAGCAGACCAGTGGCGGCTGGACAGAAAGGTGGGAAAGGGGAGGCAGGTGACAAAGGGCACAGGAAACTTGCGGGTTGATGGGTGTTTTCATTATCGTGATTGTAGTGACAGTTTTATGGGTGTTGAAGTGCACTGACATAGGTCACTTTCTAAGGGCACACTAAACATTTGCAGGGTGTTGAAATACATTGACGTATGTTAGTTTCTAATGGCATACTAAACATTTGCAGCTTATGGTATGTCAGTTACACCTCAGTGCAACCGGAAAGAAAAGTCATAGAGATACCACTATCGACCCATTCCCATGGCACACGTATTTTTAAAAAGGCTGAAAGTGCTACTTGGTCTCATTCTGTCGCCCAGGCTGCAGTGCAGTGATGCGATCAAACTCACTGCAGCCTCGACCTCCTGGGCTCAAGCAATCCTCCCACCTCAGCCTCCTGAGTAGCTGGGACTAAAGGCGTGTGCCACCATGTCTGGCTGATTTTTCTATTTTTTTTGTGGAGATGGGGTTTTGCCACATTACCCAGGCTGGTCTCAAATTCCTGGGCTCAAGAGGTCCTATCGCCTCAGGCCTCCTAAATGTTGGGATTACAGCAAGAGCTACTGTGCCTGGTGAGAGTGCTGCTTGGAACTCTCATGCCATATACCTGCCTGTGACCTAGCAGAGATGAAGGTGCACATATTTTGGGCTGCGCCGAACGCTGACAGCAGATCATTCATGAGAACCCCAAACCAGAAACAGCCCCAGGGGCCATCAGCAGATGAATGGGTAAACAACAGTGTGTACATCCAGTGGGAAAAATGCGTGCCTATTGGTTTGACTTACTTTTCATAGCTCACCTGGAAGTACGAGGTCTGAGGGTAGGTATGTCCGTTTTAGGCAGGAACACGGAAATTTTTGTGCAGTGCTCCAGGTGATCTTGTAGATGCTGCTTGGTCCTGGTCCCACTTTGTTTCTTCGTCATCAGGTCAGGTCTGCACCGCCTGTTCCCTCTCCACTCACGGTAGCCTACGGGAGTCACAGCTGAACAGTCATCTCATGTGGGGATATTACTCTGAGTGCAGGAGTTGTTTCCCCAGGAAAAACACGGTCCTTCTGGATCGTAAGGGACAACTCTTGCAAAAGCTCCTAGCTGACCTGTCGTCCAGCCGTCGCTCTCCTCCTGCCTGACGACTCCTGAGCATTTCCACCAGTGTGGCCCTCACTGTCTACTAAAAATACAAAATTAGTCAGGCGCATGCCTGTAATCCCAGGAGAATTGCTTGAACTTGGGAGGCAGAGGTTGCAGTGATCTGAGATCACGCCATTGCCCTCCAGCCTGGGTAGCAAGAGCAAAACTCTGTCTCAAAAAAAAAAAAAGAAAAAAGGTCCAGGTGCGGTGACTCACACCTGTAATCCCAGCACTTTGGGAGGCTGACCAGGCAGATCATGAAGTCAGATTGAGACCATCTTGGCCAACATGGTGAAACCCTGTCTCTACTGAAAATACAAAAATTAGCTGGGTGTGGTGGTGCCCACCTGTAATCCCAGCTACTTGGGAGGCTGAGACAGGAGAATCACTTGAACCCAGGAGGGAGGTGGAGGTTGCGGTGAGCCAAGATCGCGCCACTGCACTCCACCCTGGCAATAGAGCTAAACTATGTCTCAAAAAACAAACAAACAAAAATTCTTCATGATTTCATTTTGGCTTTTGAGTCCTTGGTAGACCAGCTGTGGTTTCAGGGCGCCAGAACATTGGTGAGAAGACGCCATTAACCTGGAGGAGTGCGGGCAGGTGTTTGGTCAGCACTACCCCTTAGTGGGCTTCCCAGATGTGTTTTGAGATTGTTAGGAGTCTCCCAGCGCTTACAGGAAAGTGAGCTGAGCTGACATTTTACAGTTAGTGGTGAATACATGAAATGGTTTCTATTTTTATCCCAATTAATAATTTGCCCAGATCCAGCATGATGGGGTGGGGGGTTATGATTAATACTATACCAGTACTAACCAAAAAAGTTCCCCCTCAGCCCAGTTACCACTGCCAGCCAGCACCACATTTCTCTCATTGCTTGACTGAGGTCTGATGACCTACCATGGAACTTCAGTCTCACACTGTGGCCCAGGCGTGAGTGCAGTGGTGTGATCACAGCGGCGTGATCTCAGCTCACTGCAACCTCCGCCTCCCAGGTTCGAGCAATTCTGCTTCGGCCTCCCGAGTAGCTGGAATTACAGGTGCTCACCACCATGCCCAGCTGATTTTTGTATATTTAGTAGACACGGGGTTTCACCATGTTGACCAGGCTGGTCTGGAACTTCTGACCTCAGGTGGTCTGTCCGCCTCGGCCTCCCAAGGTGCTGGGATTACAGGTGTGAGCCACCACGCCAGCCCCCTTGTTTTGAAGTATAGAACTTAGTGCTGTTTTAGTGAACTTACGGAACTGGCCCGCCACCAGTGCAGTATCTTGCTGTCTCTGATTTCTCTTTCTCTCCTTTCCATCCTCCCATCCCCTCCCCCACTTTTGCTCCTGCTGATATCTGTAGCTCTGACTGGGCATGGTTTCACATCTGACCCCCTTGTCAGACCCTGTGCTCATACCCAAGGTCACCTGTTAGGAAGGTGTGTCCATCTCTTGGGCTGGGCCCTGCACTGGGGAGGTCAGAAATGTGGCCAAGCACTGGTCCCTTGCTCCTGCCTTGGATGGGTGCCTGCCTTTGAGCCCCTGTGTCTGTTACATTAACTTTTTGCACCATCTGCGAGTGCTATGGCGACCTCATCAGCCTGGCCCTGGACTCCAGCCACCCGCTACTGTTTCTGACTTCCTGGCCTTACTGTGCTTGTGGGGCTGAGGGCAGTGAGGCCAGTGGAGGGAGAGTGAAGCCTTTGCCCCTGCATTTGCACCTGTAAGAAGACAGCACATGCTGTCTGGCTCGGGTACAGTGAGGGCTCCAGGAGTAGGAGTGGGTCCCCTGCTAAGAGAAAGTCTGTGGCAATGGCACCTCTGGAGTTGTTCAGAAGCTGTACCTGCCGGGCAGAGGGGTGGGCATAGGACTTTGCCTAGAGGGAGGAGAGTGGGTGTGGGGCCATTGGGGCCAGGGCTGGGCTGTGTCATGGAGCCTTTAGCAGCTGCTGGGGTGCCTTTGACCAAGGCTGGGAGGAGGGCTCTGAAATAGCAGTGGCAAGGGGTTAGGGGAGGGGCCGTGGCATTGGAGGTTGGGCAGTGTGGCCCAGGTTTGATGACCCACGAACAGATGGAGGGGCCACGGAGGAGTGGAGACGGAGGACACCAGGGTCAGGGCTGCGTGTGCCTGAGTAAGTGTGTAAGTGTGTGCCTGTGGGAACTGCCAGGGTACTGGGTGCCCCCTCCCAGTCCTCACAAGAAGCCACAGATTAAAGCAGCCCCAGCTCCTGCCTGTGGTCTCATCAGGCTCCACGATTCCCCAGGCTGAGAGGGAGAGGCCTCCCAGAGCTGCTGCAAGGAAGCTAAAGGGCACATGCTGGGTAGCAGCTCCTGTCACTGGTGGGACTGCTTTGGTTGGGATAGTCTAGCCTGGCAGAAAAGTGTCGTGACACCTAGCTATGCTCTGTGGCATTCAGAGCCGAGGGGCTGGGCTGGAGGGGCTGGCGGGAGGGGTGATACAGGGAGGGCTGCCGGGCTCTGGAGTCCGGTGGCTGGCAGCAGGTCCTCTTGCCTTTTTCTGTGTTGGTTGAATAGCAGCTTGAGAGCCGGATAACCCAGCTGGTCTTCTCAGGCCCTGTGGGCCTTTGCCAGGGTGGTGTCTAGATACACAGTTGATCTGGGTGGCTCGTTGGGCTCTGGAGAGCTCTGGAGAGCCCTTGCCATAGCGAGCACGACACCTTCCAGAAGCATCAGCTCCTTGCAGAGCTCGGGCAGGCCCCTGGCGGTCCCAGGAGAGGGAGCTGCAGACCTCAGGTAGAGGTGTTTGGTCAGAGCCGCTGCGCTGCCTGCACGTCCTCACCTCTTTCATTCAGCCCAGGGATCCATAGCACATAGCTTGCAGGCCCACCGCGTCCTTGTAGAAATGTCTGTGATGGATTCTCTAATGAACAAGAGCTAGCAAGCCCTGTGCCTCCGTCTCCCTAATGTGATAGTTGTGAAGGTTTTCCTCTCCCCATTTTCTTTCTTTCTTTTTCTGAGATGGAGTTTCACTCTTCTTGCCCAGGCTGAAGTGCAATGGTGCGATCTCGGCTCACTGCATCCTCCACCTCCCTCAAGCAATTCTGCCTCAGCCTCCCAAATAGCTGGGATTACAGGCATGCGCCACCATGCCTGGCTAATTTTGTATTTTTAGTAGAAATGGGGTTTCTCCATGTTAGTCAGGGGCTGGTCTCGAACTCCTGACCTCGGGTGATCCGCCTGCCTTGGCCTCCCAAAATGCTGGGATTACAGGTGTGAGCCACCATGCCTGGCTACTCTCTCTGCTTTCTTTTTCTTCTTTGCTGGTGTGTGTGTGTGTGTGTGTGTGTGTGTGTGTGTGTGTGTGTTTTGAGCGGAGTTTCGCTGTTGTTACCCAGACTGGAGTGCAATGGCATGGTCTTGGCTCACTGCAACCTCCGCCTCCTGGATTGAAGCAATTCTCCTGCATCAGCCTCCCGAGTAGCTGGGACTACAGGCGCGCATCACCATGCCCAGCTAATTTTTTTTTGTATTTTTAGTAGAGACTAAACAAGGAGTTTTACCTTGTTGACCAGGATGGTCTCGATCTCTTGACCTCGTGATCCACCCGCCTCTGCCTCTCAAAGTGCTGGGATTACAGGTCTGAGCCACCGCGCCCAGTCTGATAAGTGTTTTTAAAGCAAGTCCCATGTGTCATTTCACCTTTGCATCTGAGGTGCAGCCCTGTGAATTAGCGATAGTCAGCCATTTTGACCTGCAGTATGTAGTATGCTTTTCTAGAAACAAAAAGAGCACCTTTCCTCATTGTCAGACAAGCAGCATTAACAATGGCTTTTCAGGATTGTCTGATATGTAGGGACAGTCGGCCTCTCTCCACAGTCAGATTCTTTCCTGGGACCCTGGAGGTCTGCTGTTGAGATGATCAAGGTCTCTGGGCTCTGAGTGGCCCCTCATGCTGCTTTTCGTGCCGCCTAGCAGTCTGATCCAGATTGTCCTGTGAGGTGTGCAGCTTCTGGACTGAGCCCCTCGTCATCACATGTCGGCTTCTTGCCACAGGTGTAGAGTGGCTTTCATCTCAGGCTGTGGGCCCCTGGGAGTGGCTGATCCCAGGGCTGGGAAGGCAGGGGCGGCCTGAGGTGAGCTGAGAATGCCTCGAACACTCTGAGTGTTGAAATGAACCTCATGCTGACTTCCAGCACACCTGCCTGGAACAGGGGCTACCGGTCCACACGGGTGCCATTGGTGAGAGGGGAGGCGAGAGGCGCTTCCTCTTTGTGAAGAACGAATGTGAGCCTAGGCAACATAGTGAATAATTAAACTTTCCAGGCATCATGCACGCCTGTAGTCCCAGCTACTCGGGACAGAGGCAAGAGGATCTCTTAAGTTCAGGAGTTTGAGGCTGCAGTGAGAGTTGATTGTATCACCGCACTCCAGCCTGGGTGGCAGAGCAAGACCCTATCTCAGTAAACTGAAGGAGAGCCTGGGGACCGCCGTACCAGGTGGTGGGGCCATGTGAAGTTGAAGTTGCCTTCTCTGTCTGTGAAAGATGCTCAGCTCCCTGTGGTTTTGCATGGTTCAGATGAACAGACTAAAGGAGGCTAAAGAGACACCACGAATCACGTGCCGTCGTTAACTGGGTCTTGGATTTTTAAAAACCTGTAAAGGATGTTATGAGGACATGGGGGCGATGGGTGAATGTGTATTCGCCAACAGCAGTGCAGGCTGGGTGGGCTCCTGACTGGCTGCTTTGTGGGGATGTGGAGAAAGCCCTGGCCTTGGGGCTCACGACTCTGAAATGGCTCAGGAAAAGATGTGTGTGCGAGAGCAGGAGGGTGAGCCGGAGTGCAGGGGGATTGTGGTGGTGTCCAGTTGGAGGGGTGTGGGGTCCCATTTCTGTAGCTCTGGAATTTTGCCAAATAAAAGGAAATACCAGGGCAGAGTCCTTTCAGTTTAGGGGCCAGACCTCCTGGCAACTCTCTCCCTTGAGAGGGCACAGAGACCCTGCAGTTTCTTGGCAGCCATCACTCTGAGGCTGTGCTGACTTCCTGTTCCCTCCCCTTTTTTTCCTTTTACAATTTTTTTAATTTAAAAAATGTTTTAAAATAGAGATGAGGCCTCACTATGTTGCCCAGGCTGTTCTCGAACCCTGAGCTCAAGATACTCCTGCCTTGACCTCCCAGAATGCTGGGATTACAGGCGTGAGCCACCGTGCCCGGCCTCCTACCCTCTCTTTTATTTAAGCCTTGGAATTAGAAAACCAGTGATGAGTCGCTGTGCCTTTTGAGTTTGGCCTTCAGCCAACACTGTTGAAGGCATTCTGGGGTATAGACTCCATTCTAGGTGCTGAGCTCGAGGCAGGGAGTGAGACGGACAATGCCCCATGGGGGCCCTGAGTTGGAGTCAGAGGATGCCTGCCTGAGAGGCACCCTGTGGACCTCACCCCGAGGCTGAGGAACAACAGGTGCAAGGCCTGGGCGCTGGCAAGTGCAGACAGTGGTGGAGTGCATGCAAGGGTTGGAATAGATGTCTGTGGCCCGAGAGTTTATGCCAGCACATTTGGGGGGGATTTTTGAGTTTTTGAATTTCTGTGCTTTTCCTCTGTAGGAATGACGTGACCTTTTTTTTTTTTTTTTTTTTTTTTTGTTGAGACAATCTCACTCTGTCACCCAGGCTGGAGTGCATTGGTGTGATCTCGGCTCACTGCAACCTCCACCTCCTGGGTTCAAGTGATTCTCCTGCTCTGGGATTACAGGTGTGCATCACCCTGGTCGGCTAATTTTTTTTTTGAGACGGAGTATCACTCTGTTGCCCAGGCTGGAATAAGTGGCACAATCTCAGCTCACTACAACCTTCACCTCCACCTTCCGGGTTCAAGTGATTCTCCTCCCTCAGCCTCCTGAGTACTGGGATTACAGGCACATACCACTATGCCCAGCTAATTTTTGTATTTTTAGTAGAGATGGGTTTCACCAAGTTGGCTAGGCTGGTCTCAAACCCCTGACCTCGTGATCCGCCTACCTTAGCCTTCCAAAGTGCTGGGATTACAGGTGTGAGCCACCACACCTGGCCACACTCAGCTAATTTTTGTATATTTAGTAGAGATGGGATTTTGCCGTGTTGATCAGGCTCCCCCTTTTTTTTAAAGAGAGGGTCTTGTCTGTTGCTCAGGCTAAAGTGCGGTGGTGCCATCATGGCTCACAGCAGCCTTGACCCACTGGGGTCACGGGGTCCTCTGGGCTCAGCCTCCTGAGTAGCTGGGACTACAAGTGCTCACCGCATCTGGCTCATTCTCGTATTTTTTTTGCGGAGACAGGATCTTGCTGTGTTGCCCAGGCTGGTCTCAAGAACTCTTGGCCTCAAGCGATCCTCCCAGTGTTGGGATGACAGGTGTGAGCCGCCCTTCCTACTCTTGGAGTGACCTACCGTTGTGCTGCTCTGATGCACAGTCTGAGTTCTGGAGTGTGTCAGGAGCAACTGTCTCTGGGCAGAAAGCTCCTGTACACCTCTTAGATGGACTTCCAGGATCTAGTTTTAGTCGTAGCTGGGTTCACACCCAGTATTAAAGGAGTTGGGTACCCCAGCTCTGGGGCCTTCCTTGGGCATGGCTAGGAACTGGGAATTCTAGGATGTGCCTTTAAATATTGTGTCCAGAGCAACGATGGTAGAAGAAGCTGCTGCCTTTTTTTTTTTTTGAGACAGAGTCTCGCTTTGTCACCCAGGCTCGAGTGTAATGGTGTGAGATCAGCTCACTGCAGCCTCCACCTCCCGGGTTCAAGCAATTCTGCCTCAGCCTCCCAAGTAGCTGGGATTACAGGCGTGTACCTCCACGCCTAGCTAATTTTTTGTATTTTTAGTGGAAATGGGGTTTCATCATGTTAGTCAGGCTGGTCTTGAATTCCTGATCTCAGGTGATTTACCCACCTTGGCCTCCTGAAGTGCTGGGATTACAGGGTGAGCCACTGCGCCTGGCCAAGGAGTTGCTTCTTGGTCTTCCCAGCCCACTGGTGGGTGCCTGGGGTGGGTACAGGGAGGCCCTGCCCTCCAGAGCCTTCCTAGTGATGGGCTAGGTTGACAGCCTGGAAGGACTTTACTTAGTGGGAGTGGCAACCCTGTGCCAGCTGAAGGTGACAACCCTCTTCTTCACCCATCATGTCCCCGGGAGTGGGTTGTGGGCCTTCTCTGTGCCAAGCACTGTCCTTAGTACTGCTCATTTCATGATAGTTTCTGGGGTCAAATATTTTTGAAATTATTGTTTTATCTTGAAACTTTTCAGAGTGGAGGGAGAAACTAACAACCCAGAAGTAAGCTGTGCTGTGGCCAGATCACTGCAGGGCGGCAGTGGGCCCAGTGTGCGTATGCACATGCGTGCAGGTAGAATGTGCCCATGCGCTGCAGCCAGGCGGGCGGGTGGGGCCTTTGTGGGCTGCTGCTCCCCATGAGCACTTGGCCCTTAATTTTGTGCCACTGCTTTGTTCTGTCATGACACAGTGCTCCTGCTGCCTGACCTAGCCCCGTGGTGGCGTTAGGTGGCCTATGGGGGCCATGCCAGGGATTGTTGGCATGTCATTTGAGGTGCTGGTTCCTGGGAGCAGCATGAGGAGCCCCTGTGGGTATGTGGTCTCCTACAGGTGTCCTGTGGAGTTTGTGGCCTGAAGCGCTCTCTGCCTTTGCTTCTGGAAGGAATATGGAAGAGGCGCCTTTAGTGAGGGTGTGGCCTGGGTTGGGAAAGGTATCTCAGTGTTCAGTTTCTACTCTATCCTCAGGAAGGGCTGCCTGAAGGATGGGCAGGGCCAAGTGGTGGTGGATATGGCTGGTGGCATTTCCACATCCTCGTGGGTGACAGCCTTGTAGTGTTGATGAGCTTTGTACTGTGGTGGGTCTGGCGCCATGGAGCTGTCCTCAGGGCGCACTGCCGTCAGTCTGTAAAAGTCACCCTTCTCCTTGTGGTCCTCAGTCGTGGGAAAGCAGCGTCTTCCTAGGTGTCTTGGTTGTGGACATGGATGTGGCTGTGGCTAGGTGAGAGTTACACTGGCTGTGTGGGGGAGTGTAGGAGGCCACCAGTATCTCTTTTGTGGCCAGGTAGGTTTGCTAGAGAAGAATGAAATCCAGTTAGAACAAGGGAAACTGTCTCAAAGTAGAGATGAGTCTGAGGCATCACACCAGAGTCACTGAGGTTAGTCCTTCTGTGCTGAGCCCCGGAAGCTGCAGCCTCACTCGGGTGATACTGCATTCCACTGCAGGTTGGACCCGAAGGCATCCTGCAGAATGGGGCTGTGGACGACAGTGTAGCCAAGACCAGCCAGTTGTTGGCCGAGTTGAACTTCGAGGAAGATGAAGAAGACACCTATTACACGAAGGACCTCCCCATACACGCCTGCAGGTGAGCTGGGCATGTGCTGGGCAGGCAGATGCCTCTGGCACAGGGCTGGGACACTTGTCTCCCAGGTGTAGGACGGCGCCCTTGTGCTTTGACTCTGGGTGGTGTGTCCTCGGGAGTAAGGAAGTAGCTTAGACCATGTGCACAGCTGAGGCCTGTTACCAGTCAGGAGATGGGCTCAGCAACCTTCCACACCCCAAATTCACCAGCTGGTGGGAAAAGTTTTCCTTCCTTTGGCCTCTTCAGGCCCTGGGGGCATTGCCTGGTACCTGCCACTCACTCATTAGAAAGAATTTGTCAGAGCGTTGGGGTTGGAGGGTGAGCGGAGCAGCTGAGATGCCCTTCCACAGTGGTTGCCGCAGCGTGCTGTGGCCTCCCTGCCTCCCGGTGCCTTGGCCATGCCTGGAGAATGGCACGTAGATCTGCATGTTGACACATTTAGAATTCTCATCTCCAGCAGGATCGTCCCTTTTTGGGGCTTATTTCTGTATTTTTCTGACACATGAGGCAACGTAGATTAGAGGCAAGAAGGTTTTGGTCAGGGCAGCTTTGGGCCTGGACTTCTTCTCCCTGCGGGCTCCCACCCGGGGCCCTCCCTGCACCCTCCTCCCCTGTGTGCTGCTCAGCGCTCTGAGACTGAGAGTGTTCTCCCCGCACTTGGTGGGCAGGCACTCTTTCCTTCATCTCAGGTCTTCACTCGTTCTGATTTACAAATGTTTTCATGTATGCAATCATGTGCTCAACACACAGAGATGCTTGTAAGTTCTGGTGCAGCTCTGGGGAGCTTGCATTTTGGGTTTTCTATGTGGATTTTCAGAAAACCACAGCCAGGGATGGGATGGGGCTCTCCTGAGGCTCCTTGCATGGGCCTCATGGGCAGGAGCTTCAGGGCGCTGCCGCTGCAGGGTCTGTGCCCAGCTCCTGGGGAACACAGTGCCCTCTGCTGGCTGATGAGTCTGGGTTCCTGAATTTCAGGCCAAAGAGCCGGGACTGGAATGGCCCTGGGGGAGTGGGGCCTCCCTTCGGCAGGACTCTTTCGGGAGGTGGCTTTGCTCCTCATCCCTCGGAGCTTCTGCCACATACCCACCTCCTTCCCTGCATTCTCAGGTTTGGGGAGCCCTGCTTCACTGGTTTGATTTGGTTACTGAGATGGTTGGGGTTGAGTATGTGTTTAATGAAGAACTTAGAAATGTTGTAAGAGGAAAGAATTTTACATCCTGCCAAATGAAAACCAGAGAGCAGGCTTCCAGCTGTAACTGTCGCTGTTTTGATTTTTCAGTTACTGTGGAATACACGATCCTGCCTGCGTGGTTTACTGTAATACCAGCAAGAAGTGGTTCTGCAACGGCCGTGGGAATACCTCTGGCAGGTAGGTGACCGAGCCGTGCACGCGCCTTTAGTCAGCCTGCGCTCAGATTGGTGTGTGAGTTACGGCAATGCTGAAGCAAAGCACGACATACGATCACGCTAACAAACCTGGTTTTTCCTCCTCTGACTGGTTTAACTCGAAACAGATGGTGGTGTGTGAATGCCTTAATGTATTTACCCTTGATTTATTCTCTGCGGCTCTTTTTATTATGCAAGTAGGGTTGGCTTAATTCTGGTTTCCAGTTTTTATTTCGATTATTCTGCAAGATGAGCTCTTGGCACACCCATTGGTCTCATTAACGGGAGGATGTTCTCAAGGCGGTGACGGGCATCCAGGGGCGCCGGTTCCTGAGCAGGCTCACTCTGGCCTGAGCTCATCGGAGCCATCCGGAGGCTAATTCAGGCCAGATCCTGAATCACCGGCTTCGTCTAAGTTCACTTGCCCACCGGCGCTGGGCTTGCCTTCCTGATGTTGATCAGCTGCAGCTGGATTGAGTCGCGTGTTCTATGTTTGGGACCCGACCAGTGTTCTCCTGGTGCCCAAATTCCAGGAGGGAGTTTGATAGTCTCGCCCGACTCGTGGGACTCTCATCCTGGTGGGTCCCTTGCCAGCGGCACCCCTTCTCCTCCGGGCTGCTGTGTACAGTTCAGTTCACTGCTGGAGAGGACAGAGCTCCAAGGTGCCAGCAAGGAAATGGGGACTTTTTCTGAGGTTCACATTCTGGTGAGAGAAAATGACCAAAGCCCCAGAGCCAGGCTTTCTTGTGTAGACACCCGCCCTTCCTGTGCCTTTGGCAGCTGTGAGTCTCAGAGGTTCACAGATGGAGCAGTCAGGAGCATGGCATCTCTGAATTAGTAACTTGAAATGTGGTGCTATGAGCAAGGTAAGAAAGGGGCTGCTCTTTTTAAACAATGTTAAAAGAAAAGTATCTTCTGGATAACCAAAAGACATTCTTGTCCCCCTTTTGGAATCTTCTAAAGACATTCTTGTTCTGTGTTCAGAATCTTCTGGGTAATTTTAAGTGTTGCTATGTTTGCATTTAGTTCCTCTTGTGTAGGAAAAGCAACTAAATAAAACTTCTCTTAGCTGGCAACCCCAGCTTCCGGTCAGCACAGCCAAGAACAGGGAAGTGAGCAAAAGGGCCTCTGAGAAACAGTGGGCTCGAGCCAAGCACCAGTGCACGTTCCGTGCGAGGCCCGGGGGAAGGTGAGGAAGCAGCCGCCGGCCCTCCGGGAGCTTGGCTGCAACAGGGGGAGGATGTGTGGGAAGACATGGAGACCGCTGATTCTTCCACGTGGCTGGTGGGGCTCCAGAGAGGAGTTGGGCTTTGGGGATGCCCAGAGCGGCCATGGCTGGTTAGAGAATCCTGGGCCTCGTGGCAGGGAGAAGGGTTAGAAGGTTGGCTGAGCTGAAGCTTTTAACAGGAAGGGTTTTCGAGGGGAAAAGAGGGCCCAGTGAGGAAGGCTGGGAGGCCCCTCGGGCATGTTCAGAGCTGCTGATGATGCTGGAACAGCCCAAAGGCAGAGTGGCCACACACCCTTGTTGGATACGGCAGATGGGTGGCCCGAGAGTGGCTGGCTTGGCACAGGGCAGGGTTCAGCCTAGACCGTGGTTTAGGCGAGCAGTGTCCTGGCCATGTCACAGCAAGGAGTCGAGACAGCCAGGGCTTCCGCTGTGGCCCTGGGCTTCTGCACAGCAGCCCTACCTCTGCTCAGCCCTCTTACTACTCTCGGGTTTCCCGGCCTGCAGTGAATCAGGAGGGACTGTTGCTCTTGGAGGTGGGTACAGAGCCTCTGAGGAGTGACTTCAGAAGAAGCCACTAAAGATGGCAGGGAAGTGACCTTGGAGAGAAGGAGGCTGGGGCCTTGTGGGAAATGTCTCTGGCCCCACAGCAGCCCCAGCACAGCAATGGGTTAAATTAGGCCTGGTAAGTTGGATTTAAGAAAGTAGAATCTTTTAAAAAGGCAGAACTATGTGAACCGTATTAAGGAAGTTTTTCTTAAAAGTGGTTCAAGTTGGGATTGATTGATTTTTGTGCACGGTGGGGAGCTAGTTTGGAGGAGGGCTCCTCCCCAGGGATGCCAGATGGATGAGGTGTGATCGCCTCTGCTAATGGACCATG
Source organism: Callithrix jacchus (assembly GCF_049354715.1). Taxonomy (NCBI): domain Eukaryota; kingdom Metazoa; phylum Chordata; class Mammalia; order Primates; family Cebidae; genus Callithrix; species Callithrix jacchus. The sequence continues at coordinate 17,549,904 of NC_133523.1, forward strand.
AACGGTACCGGAACTTTTCACAGGGCCCGAAAATTGGAAGTGGTGAAAAGCCAAACTTTGGGTGTTAATCATTTATCATTTCCTGGTTTCAGCCACATTGTAAATCACCTTGTGAGGGCAAAATGCAAAGAAGTGACCCTGCACAAGGACGGGCCCCTGGGGGAGACAGTCCTGGAGTGCTACAACTGCGGCTGTCGCAACGTCTTCCTCCTCGGCTTCATCCCAGCCAAAGCCGACTCAGTGGTTGTGCTGCTCTGCAGGTGAGCGGGCCCCAGCTGGCCCCCGGCGTGACCGTTAAGCTCCAGCCGTCTCCTCTCAAGCCTTGCTGTGGCTCTAACTCCAGGGAATTGTGCTCCAGAGATGGTTTTTGCTGAGGGGTGAGGCATAAGAGCATTTAGGGGCTGAGGCTTGTTAGGGAGTTGGCAGTGCCGTGTCACTCTTTTGGGGCATTCTGGCTAAATCATAAACACAATTCTGTAAAAACGAAGTCTGTTTTGAGTTTTAAGAGTTCAGAGCTCAAGTGCACGGGGAGATGCGATTTATTACTGACAGTTTAAAGGTAATGTGATCACATAAAACTCAGGGTACGCCCCTTTGGGTGAAAGGTCAGCATGGGAGGGGGCCCTCCCTGCTTCGGGGCTTCAGGGAGGGGAGCTGGTCCTCACGGCGGCCCTCCCACTCCGCAGGCAGCCCTGTGCCAGCCAGAGCAGCCTCAAAGACATCAACTGGGACAGCTCACAGTGGCAGCCACTGATCCAGGACCGCTGCTTCCTGTCCTGGCTGGTCAAGATCCCCTCTGAGCAGGAGCAGCTGCGGGCGCGCCAGATCACAGCGCAGCAGATCAACAAGCTGGAGGAGCTCTGGAAGGTGAGGCTGCCCAGCAGGCCGATGAGCACCTTGTGCGGTTTCTGGTTGCAGGGAGGGGGGTGTTTTCAGAGATGGCTAACCTAGTGAGACCACTGGAGTTTCTCTAGAAGGAACTCAGGCAGGCCTCTGCCACCTCTATGTGGAGTGTCCGTAGGGTGCCTTGGTCACGTGCCGTCTAGGCAGCCTCACCTGACTGAGAAGAGCCTGGCCTTGGGAAAAGAAAGCTCTGGCTGTTGGAATTTTTCTTGTGTTGCCGGGGTGAGGATGGGTGGTGGTGGGAGGGGAAGGACGGGACTGGCTGTGGGTGGACTCGTCCAGCAGAGCCTGGACCTGCATAGACAGGTAGGCTGCGAGAGTGTCCTGAGGAAAGACGCTGGGGCTGAGGTTGGGTGCAGTCAGCTGAGTAGAGGAAAGACGGAAGGGTGCGGGGTCACTAGTGGGTGCCTGGTCCTCCCTGAACGGACAACCCTCACTTTTCCCCATGGAAGCCTTTTCTGTTTCCGGCTCTTGGGGATTTTGTGATAAAGTGAGTTCTAATAACTAGGCTAGAAGTTCCCATTTGCCTCCCATTCAGTCAGAAATCTCACATCAGAATTTTAAGTACAAGCTGAATTATTTTTTGAGTGCTGTTCAGCCGGGAACCTTTCCACTTGGATTTTCAGGTTGCCAGATGATTTCATGATTCCTGTTTATATCTGAACAGGATACTGCTGTCCCCACCAGCATGGCACTCAGGAAGGCCAGATACTGTTCTGTCCCCACCAGCATGGCACTCACTGAGGGAGCTGTCCTCCAGGGGAAGAGCCGCAGGCCCACATTTTTCTGGCCCAGGGTTAGCAGAAGTGGGAGATGGACCCCCTGGGCTGTGGGCACAGCGAGAGAAACTCTCTGTGGCAGCCTGCGAGGAGTATCAGCTGCTCATGTTCACAAGCTGGGTCTGCTTGGTGGAAGCAGCTGGCTCTGAGGGTGCCCTCTGCTGTGGACAGCGTGTCAGGCTGGTGGCTGGGGCTTTGTAGGCAGGTGAGCCGAGTGCTGGAACCCTGCTGGGGTGAGGAGCAGCAGCTAGGGGCCAGGTACAGGCCAGGCCGGCGCCCAGCTCTCCATGTGGCATGGAGTTCCTCTTCTCAGGGTTCTTGGGGGTGCAGTCGTGCACCACCCACCATGGCCTGTTCTGAGAAGCAATACATGTGCTCTATCCCTCTGATGCCTCTGCGCCCTCGTTCAATGGCATGTAGGGAAACACGGGGACGAGCGTGGCACTGATGGTCTTGTCTTCTAGGAAAATCCTTCTGCCACCTTGGAGGACCTGGAGAAGCCGGGGGTGGACGAGGAGCCACAGCACGTCCTCCTGCGGTACGAGGATGCCTACCAATACCAGAACATATTCGGGCCCCTGGTCAAGCTGGAGGCCGATTATGACAAGAAGCTGAAGGAATCCCAGGTGATGTGTGAAGGAAGGCCTGGGCTGGGCTCTCTCTCACAGCGTCTCTCCTCAGGCTTCCAGAGGGCGGTTTTGTCTTCAGGCCATGGGAGCTGATCTGGGCTGCATGGCCCAGTGATCTGGCCCAGCCCTCAGAGCTGACATCAGCCTCAGTGTTTTCCATTTAAATCCAGCATCTATCCCAGTTGGGTCCACAGCTTTGCCCACAGCTGCGAAAGGTAGATTCTGGCCTGATCCCTGTGAAGACCGAATTTAAGTAACGGGAGCCCTGCAGCATCGACCTCCCCTCTCTCCCTCCCATGTCTGTCTGTCTGTCTGTCTGTCTGTCTGTCTCTCTCTCTCTCTCTCTCTCTCTCTCTCTCTCTCTCCCCCCTCTCTCCCCCTCTCTCTCCCCTCTCTCCCCCCCTCCCTCCCCATGTCTCTCTCTCTCTCTCCTCTCTCTCTCCCCCTCCCTCCCTCCCCATGTCTCTCTCTCCTCTCTCTCTCCCCCTCCCTCCCTCCCCATGTCTCTCTCTCCTCTCTCTCTCCCCCTCCCTCCCTCCCCTCTGCCCCTCCCCCCTTCCTCCCTCCCTCCCCTCTGCCCCTCCCCCCTTCCTCCCTCCCTCCCCTCTGCCCCTCCCCCCTTCCTCCCTCCCTCCCCTCTCTCCCCCTCCCTCTCTCCCCCTCCACCCTCCCTCTCCTCTCTCCACCTCCACCCTCCCTCTCCCCCACCCCCCCTCCCCTCCCCTCCTCTCCATCCCCTCCTCTCTCCCTCCCCTCCTCTCTCCCTCCCCTCCTCTCCCTCCCTCCCCTCCTCTCTCCCTCCCTCCCCTCCTCTCTCTCCCTCCCCTCCTCTCCCTCTCTCCCCTCTTCTTTCTCTCCCTCCCCTCTTCTCTTGCTGCCCACCTCTCCCTCCCACAGCAGCTGCTCCTGGCCATGGAGGCCTCTGGTGCGCGATGAAGCCTCCAGACAGGATCGGCCCGTGTGTGTTACAGGGACTCCTAATGGCTTCTCTTTCAGATGTGCCCTTGGTGGCATTTGGGGCTGTCGGGTGCCACTCATGGCACCCACTGTCATGGCAGAGGCTTACTGTAGGGCCCTACCTCACGGGGCCTCGGGCATGTGGAGTCCAGACCCCGGCCTGTGCTGGAGGCTAACCGGGGCTCTTGTTTTTCATGTGCTCAGACTCAAGATAACATCACGGTCAGGTGGGACCTGGGCCTTAACAAGAAGAGAATCGCCTACTTCACTTTGCCCAAGACTGACTCTGGTAATGAGGATTTAGTCATAATTTGGTTAAGAGGTGATTTTAAGTTTTAAAATATTTGTGACCATAAGTAGCATAAAATTCCTAGTTCCACCCTTGTAAAATGCCCCTTTATTTGAACTATTCCTGGTGGAAGCCATGCCTTGAGTTAAAATGGCCACCTCTCTCACTTTTCACCGCAAGATATGCGGCTCATGCAGGGGGATGAGATATGCCTGCGGTACAAAGGGGACCTTGCGCCCCTGTGGAAAGGGATCGGCCACGTCATCAAGGTCCCTGATAGTATCCTTCATGTGGAGAGGGTGTGGCCGGCCAGTGGGAGAGGAAGTGGGGGCGGGCGAGCATCTCGTGCTCCGTGGTGGGTGCTGGTTGGCACTGCCTTCCACTGTTCTTAGGAAAGCGGCAGGGCCTTCACCTTCGGGGACAGGTGGTTGTGTGGTGCCTCCCCTCTGTCCAGATGGTGATGTTGGTCATGCCACTTGTGCAGAGCATCCCTGGACTGACTGCAGTTAATGTGACTGCAGGATCACCTTACCTGGACGCTGACAATACACACAGAGGTTCAGAAGCCAGGGGTCACATGCAGATCCTCTGAATGCACACTTGCTCCCAGGCCACTTGTGGGGATGTACAGTGACCTCACGGTGACCCAGCCTGCCAGCCAGAGTGGGGCAGCTGTAAGGCACAGGTGCAGTCAGAAGCCCAGGCTGGGAGGGGTCCTGGGAGAAGACACTGCGGGTCTGACTCAGGCCACCTCTTGGTGACTGGCTGATGCTGCTGGTTCCTGACCATCCAGTGCTGTGGCCTTGGTGGGGGTCAGGAAAGCCATCTTTGATGCCCACTCTGTATCTGACAAGCTCACACTGAACATGTGAGACTGATTTTGGGGCTTGGGGTCAAGGGAAGACTGTTGCCTCAGGGCCGCAGCCTCCTAGAGGGCAGGTTGCTTTTGTATGTGGAGCCCTGCGCTTGGCTCTACTGGGGTGGGTGCTGTTTATGGGGAGCTGTGAGAAGAGCTGCTCTGTTTGAAGCTGGGCTTCCAGAGCTCCATGCCCACCCCTGCTGGCCACATGTGCAGGAGCCCCCATTGGGGTCCTGGGGGCCCAGGATGTGGCTGTTCCCTGCTGGTGAGTGCTGCCGCCCTCTGCGTCTCTGAGAAGGGCCCAGATGTGGTGCTGCGGGTGGCAAGGAGGAACTCTGGACTGGCTGGGGGTGGGACACCAGCTCATGATGAGGAGAGTCTGTCTGCACGGACGCTGTCCGTCTGGTCTCTGGTCCAGTGTAGGCCGCACATTTTTAGCATTTGTTACACAGCAGCAGTGTCTTAGTAACTAAATTTTAAAAACATAATTTAAAGAGTGGTGTACGAGGGTGGCCCGGAAAGGTCAGCCCGGCTTTTGACAAGGATGCAAACTTAACTCAGCGCACAGATTATGGCGATGAGATCGCCATTGAGCTGCGGAGCAGCGTGGGTGCACCCGTGGAGGTGACTCACAATTTCCAGGTGGATTTTGTGTGGAAGTCGACCTCCTTTGACAGGTATGTCCCTCCTACCATTGCCCCCTGTTCCCTCGTTACCACCTTGGCATCACTGTGGACGGGGGTCCCCACCCACCCAGCTCTGCAAGCTCAGGATGCCGTTGAGGCGGTCATGGCTGTCTGTGCGTGTCCCCGACCCCACACCCTTATCACAGAATGCAGAGTGCGTTGAAAACATTTGCTGTGGACGAGACCTCGGTGTCCGGCTACATCTACCACAAGCTGCTGGGCCACGAGGTGGAAGACGTGATCATCAAGTGCCAGCTGCCCAAGCGCTTCACGGCACAGGGCCTCCCTGACCTCAACCACTCCCAGGTGCGCACCGTCCTCAGCGCGCGGGGCCTCGCCCACGAGCCGGGACACAGGCAGTGGCTGCCCCTGACGGCCACTTGTATTGAAGGTTTATGCCGTGAAGACTGTGCTGCAGAGACCGCTGAGCCTGATCCAGGGCCCGCCAGGCACAGGGAAGACAGTGACATCAGCCACCATAGTCTACCACCTGGCCCGGCAAGGCAACGGGTAGGACTGGCACAACCCCTGGAGCAAGACCTGGGAGGGGCTTTTGGGTGGCCGGATGGAAGGCCTGCTGCCGGGAGCTTCGGGCTCTGTCAGACCTAGGAGCGCATGTGGCAGGCAGTGTCACTGTGGCGCCTCCTGCCTTCCATGTGACATATTCATGTCACATCCAGCCTCGGGGTGGCTGCTGCGGCGTGAGTTCTGTGTGCTTGTCTCAGAACTGTGAAGGCAGCTCACAGTGCGGCTGGAGGGCGAGTTACAGCCGTGGCATTGCTTGCGGCGCGTGGGGCTCCTTCTGCATTGTTACTGCCTGTTAAAAAGGACAGGAGTTCAAGGCCAGCCTGAATAGGGAGAGACCTCATCTCTACAAAAAAAATTCAGAAATTAGCTGGGGGGTAGTGGCGTGCACCTGTAGTCCCAGCTACTTGGGAAGCTGAGGTGGGAGGGTTGCTTGAGGCTGCCATGAGCTGAGATCATGCCACTGCACTCCAGCCTGGGCAACAGAGCAAGACCCTGTCTCAGAAAACAGAGTCTTGGGTTATTACATTCACCAAGCTTCCTCTGAGTAAGCACTGAGCCTCCCAAATGGTGTTGCAGGCCAGTGCTGGTATGTGCTCCCAGCAACATTGCTGTGGACCAGCTGACGGAGAAGATCCACCAGACGGGGCTGAAAGTCGTGCGCCTCTGTGCCAAGAGCCGCGAGGCCATCGACTCCCCGGTGTCCTTCCTGGCCCTGCACAACCAGATCAGGAACATGGACAGGTGTGTGTCGAGTCCATCCTTCCCACTTGGTCCCTGAGCTGCCACGGGTGGTGTATGCAGAGCTCAGGCACCCCACTAACCCACGTGTGCTTTCAGCATGCCTGAGCTGCAGAAGCTGCAGCAGCTGAAAGACGAGACCGGGGAGCTGTCATCCGCCGACGAGAAGCGATACCGGGCCCTGAAGCGCACTGCAGAGAGAGAGCTGCTGATGGTGAGTGCCCCTCCCACCCATGAAAAGGCCTATGGGCCGGTGGCCTGATGGTTTTGGTTTGGGCCAGAGCACCTGTTTGAATCGTTGCTTTGCTTTTGGCGGACACCTTCAATGCTCTCTACCTGCCTTCTCTGCGCTCACTCTCACAGTTAGGGATGTCTTGCGGCCTGGAAGATGGGCTTCTAGGGAGTCTCCCGTCCCAGCCTCCACTGGGACCTGGCCGTGGATCTAGAACACTCTTTGCTGCTCTTTCATAACCAACCAGCCCAAACTGGAATCAGCCTTCGTGCAGGTTTCAGCAGCTCAGCACTGCCCCTTGGAGGCTGTTGTGAGGCACAAAGCCCTTGGTGTGGAGAGGTTGCCTTCTGTGAAACATGGCCGTTTAAGGACCTTCAAAGTTGGTGGACACCACACCCTTGACTGTGTGTCTTGTCTGGGAGGGACAGCTTGTTTTCATAGTCAGGGAGGGTGAGGAACAGGAGAGCCTCTGCGTCCTGTACTGCCTGCCCTCCGGGGTCTGGTGACGTTCACAGGGCAAGTGCCCTGATGCCTCCGCACCCTTCCCCAGAACGCAGATGTCATCTGCTGCACATGTGTGGGTGCCGGCGACCCGAGGTTGGCCAAGATGCAGTTCCGCTCCATTTTAATCGACGAAAGCACCCAGGCCACCGAGCCCGAGTGCATGGTTCCTGTGGTCCTTGGGGCTAAGCAGGTGGGCATCTCCCCTTCCCTCACCTGTGAGAAAACCAGTGTGTGCCATTCTTGGTGTTCTCTCTTTTAAAAACACCCTGTGTTGACTTGGGATGCCCAGCACGGTGCGCACACACACAGGGGTTTATAGAGGGTGGGCTCTGCCAGCTGCACATCCAGCATGTGTGGTGAGCAGTCTTCCCGCCCCTGTGGCCAGGTGGTGCCCTGTGCACCCTGGGGCCCTGCTTCCTCGCTAGCGCGTGTTGAGGCCAGTTCACACCTGAGCTTCTCCACTTGTGGGGGTCCCTCTCCCTGCAGCTGATTCTCGTGGGTGACCACTGCCAGCTGGGCCCAGTGGTGATGTGCAAGAAGGCGGCCAAGGCTGGGCTGTCACAGTCGCTTTTCGAGCGCCTCGTGGTACTGGGCATCCGGCCCATCCGCCTGCAGGTCCAGTACCGGATGCACCCTGCACTCAGCGCCTTCCCATCCAACATATTCTACGAGGGCTCCCTCCAGAATGGTGTCACTGCAGGTAACAGGGCTTTGCCCGGGACAGGGGCTTCCGCAGAGAAGTGGCACTGAGGGAATGTGGCCAGGGAGAAGACGCTGGCTCATCAGTTTCCTGAGTGGTTTCGCACAGTGACTGCTTGCGTTCAGGGCACTTTGTGCCCCAAGGTCTTGGTGGTATGGTCTTGGCCCGAGTGGGGTCTCTGGGGCATGTGGGGAACCTGTGTCCTTAAATTAAAACCCAGTCATTGCCTCAGAATTCACCCAAGCCTCACGTGGCGGCACGCACAGCTGCAAGGACAGGCGTTCTGGGAGCTGACGCGGGCCTTGTGTTCACCTTGTGTTCAGTGCTTTGTGAAGAGCAGTGGTTCTCAAGGCCTGGGCCTCTGGGGCCCGCAAGACCACATCCGGCTTCCCTGGATAACACAGAGGCCTCATCTGCCCTTTTTCACTCTGCTGACGCTTGTGCTGCTGGTGACCTAATGGTGCTTCTTCAAGAGTCGGCTTAGAGCAGTGGGACTGTGCTGGGATCACAGGGTGAAATGCCCCGATGAGGAAGTGAATGTGAATCTTACTAAGCCTCGAGTGTTTTACTGTGACCTATAGAAGTTCCTGTGACACCATTGGGTGTGTGAGGCGCTTGAAGGAAGGGCTTGTGGACACACCCTGGATATTCACCCCGAGGTGTGGGCAGACCTTTTTCCAAAAATGAGCAACCCTCGGAGAACAAGGGGCATCTGTTACCAGAAGTAAAATTCAAGTGAAAACCAGAATTTTGGAAAACTTAACATCGCCTGCCATGAGCTTGCTGTCTTCCTAACATCTAGAGACTTTCCTGGTGAGGTCTGTGGGGGTGAGAGAGGGAACATTTCCACTTTTGCCTGTGAAACGGCTCAGCCTTTGGAAAATCTACTTGACTTGGTGGGAGATCCTTCCTGAATGACCAATGCAGAGTGTCACAAAGTGACATGGGGTTGGAGTGGCAAAGGGTTGTCACAGGCCTGTGGAAACCCACCTCTTCCCAGCTTGGCATGGCCTCAGGGCTGGAGACTCCTGGCCCTGCGGAAAGGCTGTAGAAACAAACCCATCTCCCTTTCCCAGCCACAGGCATCCATGCGGCCTGGCTTCCCCACCGCTTCCTTGGAGCCCAGGAGGGGTGGACTAAGCAGAGGCGGACCCCAGGTCCAGCCGTCTCTCATTCAGTCAGATAGGGAGGAGACTCACAAAACAGGAGATAGGGCCACTCTTCTCACTTAACTTATTTTTAGAGAAATAACTAACATGTAATGGGTTACTTTTGAATTAATACATTTTTTTAATTTCTAAGTTTGGAGAATGGTAATCTACATGAACTGAAGCTGTTTGGACTCCCGGACTTTTAGGAGTTTAAAGGGGTCCTGAGAGCTGCCGACACAGCACCTCATGAACTCCAAACCTGTGAGGTTGGTGTTGTCAGGCCTCCTTACAGGGGAAACTGAGGCTCAGAGCCCATCCCCCGGCTTGGGCTGCACCACTGTTTGCTGGGTGGTAGGTCCTGGGAGTTGATGCCACTATTGACATCACGAGGACAGCACTGTTAACCAGCCCGTGGCAAAGCTGAACACGCAAGACCGCAGAGACCTTGCTTGTGCTTGGGGGTGTCTGAGTACTGGCCGGGAAACACGTGGCTCGGCGCAGGCGCAGACCCCTCATGGTCCGCAGGGCATCGGCTCAGGGCAGGCGCTGGTGTGCTCGGCTCTAGTCAGTGCGCAGCACGTGGTTGGCACCCTGTTAAGTACACTTCAGGAAGTTCTCTGTTGAAGTGTAAACATGCGGCCACGTCACAAGTGTCGGGCTCAATGAGTGATCACTGAGAGTATTTGGAGAGCCAGCGCCTGAACCCACAACCACCTGACCAGCTGCAAGAAGCTGCCATCCATGCAGGCGGCCACACTTGCTGCCTGCGACTGCACGTCCACAGCAGCCCCTGGGCTGAGGGACTTCTGAGCTCACGCAGTGCCCTGCGCTTGCTCTAACAACAGTGATGTACTTGGCCTCATTTTCAGTTCAACATGGGATCACACGGCGTGTCCTGGCGGGTCTGGCTTCCTCTGTCCATGTCAGGCTGGTGCTGTCCCAAAACACCGGTTTTCTCACACCTATCGAAGCTCCCAGTGGGGTGAGGAGGGCGCGTATGAATTGAGAAGCTGGTTTTACAGTTTTAAGGACACGCACAGGGCCTAGAAAAACCAAGATGAATGCGAAGAGCCCGAAGAAAGTGGCCACTCACGGGATGCTGCAGCGCACCAGCCACACTGCTGGGCCCCGGCCCAGGATGGAGCCCAGAGGCAGAGGCAGGGGTCCACAGGCCCTCAGCAGGAATGGGCAAGGCTACAGGACTGGGGGACACAGGTGGCTCAACAGTGTCACATACAGAAGTCACTTGCCTTTAAGGCAAGCTTCTGGAAGGAAGCAGGAGAATAGCCCAGATCCTGGGGTTGGCAGAGATGTCCAGGCTTCAGGAAAGCACCAGCTGAGCCCCCGGTCAGGGGCTGAGCCAGCTCTGCTGGCCACAGTGCTCTTAGTGGCCTCTGCTTATCCTTGCTCAGTCCTGGGATCTCTGGCCAGAGGACCAGCTCAGGTGACCTCACCAGGGCCTCACAGACCGAGGTCTCCTGCCCCAGGGCCTCAACAGCGCTAGTGCGGCATCTACACTGCGCTGCGTCTGATCTCGGTTGAGGCAGGCTACAGCTTTTGAGGTGTTCCCTCTTTCCCTCCCCATCGCAGCGGATCGTGTGAAGAAGGGATTTGACTTCCAGTGGCCCCAACCTGATAAACCGATGTTCTTCTACGTGACCCAGGGCCAAGAGGAGATTGCCAGCTCGGGCACTTCCTACCTGAACAGGTGAGCAGGGCTGGGCCCACCAGCGTCTGCAGGCCTTGGGGACAGCTTGAGAGGTTGTTGACCCATTCTGCTTATTTTTTAACATGGGACTGAAGATTTTTTTGCTTTCATTCCCTGTTTAGACTCTAAACCATGTTGTTTCTGCCTCCTTTTCCACTGTGCTTGTTTTTTATTGGGCGGATACTTTTTTTTTTTTTTTTTTTTTTTTTTTTTTTGAGACAGTCTTGCTTTGTTGCCCAGGGAGTACAGTGGCGTGATCTCTGCTCACTGCAACCTCTGCCTCTTGGGTTCAAGCGATTCTCCTGCCTCAGCCTCCCAAGTAGCTAGGATTACAGGCATATGCCACCATGCCTGGCTAATTTTTGTATTTTTAGTAGAGACAGGGTTTCACAGTGTTAGCCAGGATGTCTCGATATCCAGACCTTGTGGTCTGCCCGCCTCAGCCTTCCATAGTGCTGGGATTCCAGGCGTGAGCCATGTGCCTGGCCCTGGGCAGATACTTTCTGGTCCCACATGGCAGTGTTTTCTGCTCCCTGAGACTCCTTTGGTGAAGGCTGGGAAGGCTCAGCCGTGCAGATGCCAGTGATGGCAGCTGCCTTCCCTTTGGATGTCGTGTGTCTACACCTCTCACAGCCTCCAGCCTCAGGGCTCGGGATCCCACAGGTGGATCCCAGCACTGAGAGACTGGGTTTCTTAGGACCGAGGCTGCGAATGTGGAGAAGATCACCACGAAGCTATTGAAGGCGGGCGCCAAGCCGGACCAGATCGGCATCATCACGCCTTACGAGGGCCAGCGCTCCTACCTGGTGCAGTACATGCAGTTCAGTGGCTCCCTGCACACCAAGCTCTACCAGGTGCGCCGCCGCGGGCACACATGGTCTCCTGGGCCATGCAGGGGGTACTGACCTGGACCTTCAGGTTAGCCCGCCCAAGAGATGCCTGCCCTGGCTGGAGCTCAGAGCATGCCCAGGAAGCACCTGTTGGCCAGCCTCTGGGGAGGGCACAGATAGCACATCCCCAAAGTCCCTGTAAAATTCTGGTCAGGATGGAGACTTTGAGAAATAAGTCACAAGGGTCAGAAACATGGGCTGAGACTGGCACATGAGGATGTTTTCTCGGGGTGGTTGAAACAAGTCCAAGATGGAGCGGGAGTGACCCGCGCCTGCCAGCAGTGGGTATTGTGTTCACATCTTTATTGATCGGTGAAACGCCCACTGCGGGTGAGTTGGGAGGAGGCACAGCTCCGTCTCCACCAGGAAATGGATGAGCCATGTGCTGAGTCTGAGTGGCCACAGGGCGGTGGTTTCTGCTCTGTGCTTGAGCATGGGCTCAGGTTCTCCGAGATGAGCACGTGTGTTCTCAGTGCTAGGAATCAAATCCCCGTGGCTAAAAGAGAACAGGCTGGGTGTCACACCTCATGCCTGGAATCCCAGCGCTTTGTGAGGCTGAGGCCAGGGAGTCGCTTGAGCCTAGGAGTTCAGACCAACCTGGGCAATGTAGGGAGACCCCGTCTACACCAAAAAATAAACAACAGGTTGTGGTAGCATGTGTTCCCAGCTACTCAGGAGACCGAGGTAGGATCAGCTGAGCCTGGGAGGTCAAGGCTGTGGTGAGCTGAGATTGCACCACTGCAATCTAGCCTGAGTGACAGAGCAAGATCCTGTCTCTTTTAAAAAAAAAAAAAAAAAAAAAAAAAAAACAACCAGCAGGGCCAGGACAGCCCCTAGGTGTGGCAAGCAGGCACCAGGCCCAAGCTCTTGGGTGGGATTAAGGGTGTGTCTTGCTGCATTTCCTGCGTTTTGTGGGTGCCAGGAAGACAGCCTGCTGGCTGACAGTGACCACGAAGCGCTCTCATAGGAGGTGGAGATCGCCAGTGTGGACGCCTTTCAGGGACGCGAGAAGGACTTCATCATCCTCTCCTGTGTTCGGGCCAACGAGCACCAAGGCATTGGGTTTTTAAATGACCCCAGACGTCTGAACGTGGCCCTGACCAGAGCAAGGTAGGGAGGCTGCCTCCTGGGTGGGGTGCCCAGCTCCTCATCAGCCTTTACTTCCCAGGGGATTTGGGCTAGGGTTCGGGGGTCGCCAGGACCAGAGGTCAGGGGGCCCAGAGCAGCAGTTGAGAAATGATGCCTCACTTGGGAGATCTTTGTTTCTGTGTCCTGAGGGTTTGCTGTGGTCCCTGTGCGTCAGCCCAGCAGGCCTCTGGTCTGATTCATATAAACCCTGTGTGTGTCTGTCTAGTTATTTAGTCTGAGAGCCTGAAGTTGTGGTCCCGTCTACTATTTTGGTTCTGAGATACAACTTTTCTGAACTGATGATAGCAGAAGGGACTCCGAGAACACAGTGTCCATTCTGTGGTCCTACATAAAGCCAGACAGCAGGCCGGGTACGGTGGTACATGCGTGTAATCCCAGCACTTTGGGAGGCCCAGGAGGGTGAAGCACCTGAGGTCAGGAGTTCTCGATCAGCCTAAAATGGCGAAACCCAATCTCTCCTAAATACACAAAAGTTAGTAAGGCGTAGTGGCGCATGCCTGTCATCCAAGCTACTTGGTGGGCTGAGACAATCTCTTGTACCTGAGAGGTGGAGGTTACAGCGAGCCGAGATGGTGTCACTGCACTCCAGCCTGGGCAACAAGAGCGAAACTCTGTCTCAAAAAAAAAAAAAATAAACCATAAGGACCCACTTGCCAGCTGGCAGTTACGGGCCTGGCTCCACCCAGCGCAGGAAGAGAGCCCAGCACTCCGTCAGCTCACATGCACCATGGCCCCCGCGTAGGTCACGGTGATTTTTATCATTGTTAATACCCCCGCATGGTCGATACCCCCCCATTGCCTCTTTTTAAGATGCCTTCTTGTCTGGTGGGCAGTATCGGGTGGGTCCCCCCCATAGCTGTGTGAGGTGGGCCAGAGGAGCTGGGTATCGAGTCTGCCCCACCCCACCGGGGGCTTTGTGGGACTGCCTGTGCCCAGTGCCTGGAAGGCCAACTCTTGACAGCAGACCCTGTCTCCAAGCGTATCCACCCAGCTTGGTGTCTGCCATGGGGCTGCTTAAGAGTTGGCCACAAAATCACCCCATGTGTAAGATCAGTGGCTTGGCATTAGACTCTAGGGCCCGTCCCTGTGGCCAACAGCCTGCCCGCCACCTCAGCTCACCCATTCCATGCCTCTGTTGCCTTGAATTTGGGTTCTGAGCGAGTGCAGCCTTGCCTCTTGGACCATCCTGTGAGACGGGCAGCTCTCCACGTGCGTCCTCAGCACCGCACCCCTGCCGCAGGTATGGCGTCATCATTGTGGGCAACCCAAAGGCGCTGTCGAAGCAGCCGCTCTGGAACCACTTGCTGAACTACTACAAGGAGCAGAAGGTGCTGGTGGAGGGGCCGCTCAACAACCTGCGCGAGAGCCTCATGCAGTTCAGCAAGCCACGCAAGCTGGTCAACACCATCAACCCGGTGAGTGCCCACAGGGCAGCGGGGGCATGGAGAAACCCGGGCCCAAAACACTGCTGGGAAGGTGGTACAGGGGTCCACGGTGCCCGTGAGCTGAGGGCGGGCAGCCCACCCGTCTCCCGAGCTGTGTGTGGCATGTTTGGTTCAGGGCTGCTAGGTCCTGAGAGGCTTCTGAAATTGGGCTCTGGCTGCTGTGCTGCAGCAGCCTGGGACCTCGGACATGGTCTGCGAGCCTGGGGTGCTCTGGTGATGAGGGGTGTGAAGCTGCCTCAGCCGAGTCCCAGGGGTCAGCGTCAGAGCCCAGGTTGGGCTGACAGGGCAGGCCCAGAGCCCATGAGACAGCAGCTCCCTCCTGCCCCCAGAGAGAGCCCCTAGCACAGTGTCAGCACCCACAGCGGCACACCTGCCCCTCCCAGGCCACTGGTTGGTGGGAAGTCGTTCTTTGTGTTGAGATGACAAATTCCTCACCTATCTAAACCTTCGCAGGGGGCCCGCTTCATGACCACAGCCATGTATGATGCCCGGGAGGCCATCATCCCCGGCTCCGTCTATGATCGGAGCAGCCAGGGTGAGTCACTCAGCAGGAGACCCAGCCGGCCCCTTTGTCCCCACACTGGGATGCTAGCTGTTCCCACAGCTGCAGCTTTGGGTGTCCCCCTTTCCTCCCCGTCGAGGGCAGGGCCTGGCTCCCTTGGCCTCCCAGCGTTTGTCTTTAGCCGGAGTCCATTCATTAGTGTTTACTGGTGATCAAGCTAGTTAGCTTTTTCTTGCTTTTTGGTGGTGGTAGGGTAGGGGCTGCATGTAGTACAAATAGAACATTTTTATTAAAAGGATTTTTTTTTTTTTTTGTAAATGGAGGGAGCTTTTCATATATTTTTTTGTTTAGAGACAGGGAGGGTCTCACTATGTTGTCCAGGCTGGTCTTGAACTCCTGGCTCAAGCTGTCCTTGCGTCTCAGCCTCCCACAGTGCTGGGATTATAGGCGTGACTCACTGTGCCCGGCCAATTTTCAGGGGTTTGTTGTTTGTTTTTCAGACAGTCTCTCTGTCACCCAAGCTGGAGTACAGTGGTGCAGTCTTGGCTCATTGCAACCTCCACCTCCTGGGTTCCATCAGTTCTCCCGCCTCAGCCTCCCAAGTAGCTGGGATTACAGGCACCTGCCACAACGCCCAGCTAATTTTTGTATTTTTAGTAGAGACAGGGTTTCACCATGTTGACCAGGCTGTCTTGAACTCCTGATCTCAGGTGATCTACCTGCCTTGGCCTCCCAAAGTGCTGGGATTAACAGGCATGAGCTACTGCACCCAGTCCCAATTTTCAGTTTTTAAGATCTGTGTAGGCCAGTGATTCCCAGCAGACTCTCCTAGGGGAAGGTGCCGGCCCAGGCATCCAGCCCCAGGCAGGCTGCTGTAGTCAACATGGAGTCCTGGGAATCTGCATCTTCAGCCTGGGCAGGGCCAGCACATGTGTAGCTCCGGCTGACTGGCTGGTGGGGTGGGTGGCGACATCGCTGGGGTTTGACCGAGGCAAGTGACGCCTTACTGTGATTTTCAGGCCGGCCCTCTAGCATGTACTTCCAGACCCACGACCAGATCGGCATGATCAGTGCTGGCCCCAGCCACGTGGCCGCCATGAACATTCCCATCCCCTTCAACCTGGTCATGCCGCCCATGCCGCCACCTGGCTATTTCGGACAAGCCAACGGGCCAGCTGCAGGTGAGCACCTGTAGCCAGGGCTGGGTGTGGCCCTTCTGAGAGCTCCTGAGGGTGTGCGTATCTTCCAGGCCCTGGCCTCCTCATCACCCTGGACTGCTGTCTTTCAGGCCGAGGCACCCCGAAAGGCAAGACTGGTCGTGGGGGACGCCAGAAGAACCGCTTTGGGCTTCCTGGGCCCAGCCAGACCAACCTCCCCAACAGTCAAGCCAGCCAGGATGTGGCGTCACAGCCCTTCTCGCAGGGCGCCCTGACACAGGGCTACATCTCCATGAGCCAGCCCTCCCAGATGAGCCAGCCCGGCCTGTCCCAGCCGGAGCTGTCCCAGGTGAGGCCGCCCCACGCAGAGCCCTCTCGGAGCCCTCCGAGGGGACCTGTGGGAATGAGGGTGGGGCTGTGCACCTGGAACATTTCCCCTGGAGAGCCGGTCTGGCCTGTGTACCCTGTGTGGGTTACCTGTCCCTGAGCTGGGGTCAGCGGAGTGGGTCTCTGGCTGTTAGTTTGGGGACAGCTTTTCCATTCTCTTGGGCTGCTGAGGGCTGGATGGACGTGAGCGCCCTTGGCTGGTGGCTTGCTCACCTCCCCACCTTGTCTTTCAGGACAGTTACCTTGGCGACGAGTTTAAATCACAGATTGACGTGGCGCTCTCACAGGACTCCACATACCAGGGAGAGCGGGCTTACCAGCATGGCGGGGTGACGGGACTATCCCAGTATTAGAAGGCAAGCCCCCCTGGAGCAGGCCTGGCCCTACCCTGCTTCAGGGAGAGGGATGGGAGGGGCTCTCCCCTGGGAGCTGCACTAGAGGGGTGGTGTCTGGGAATGTGTGCGGGCCCCGGGGTGTGCTGGGCCTGTGACTTTCACCGCCAGTCAGGGTGGCTCCCTGTGTATCCCAGTCACAGCCTCACTTTCCCCTTGAGAGAATTCTAGGGCTCCCCATGGAAAGGGGTGTGGAGGCCCTGAAGCTCCCATGGTGGTCCAGGGCAGGAGGATGATGATGGGCCACCACCCCACCCTGACGGGCAGCCCTCTGCTTGTGGGACCCTTGCGGGGCCTCGTTTCCTCATCAGAGTTGGGGAGGGCAGCTTGGGCTCTTCCTCATTGGCCTGTGTGCTGGAGGCCCATGGGGTGCCAGGTGCCACCTCTCACTGACTCCTGCCCTTCTCGCTCCCTTCAGGTGGCGGCGGAAGAGCTAAGCAATGTGGCTTAGTCCATCAGCATCTTATTCTGGGTATTAAAAAATAAAAATAAACGGATACCTGTTTTCCACTGCTAAAACTGAAGCACCACTGTGTGAGCGACAGGAAGGGAGAGCGCACGAGGGAGAGGAGCCGAGGCCGAGCGCCCCCTGCTGGCCCGCGGCGGCGAGGAGCAGAGGGAGCGGAGGAGGGGCCGGCCCGCGGGAGCCGCCGCCACCAGGAGGCCCCGCTCCGTCCCACCGGGGCTGCGGCCAGGGCGGAGGGAGGAAGACCCTCATCTCAGAGTAGCCCTTTCCTCTGTTCTTTTATTTCTTTTTCTCTTTGATTGAAAGGGGACTACGTCTTAGCAGGAAAAAACTTCGCATTTCTGTGCCCGAGCAGGCTCCTTCCAAAGGCCACGGCGCCCAGGCAGAGCCCCAGGAGGGCGCATCTGTCCACACCGACCGGACCCGCCGAGGTCACGCTGCCTGTGTTCTCAGAGGGCCTTCATTTAAAGAAAATAACGGTGTTTGGGGTTTTTTTGGGTTTTTTTTGTTTTGTTTTTTTTTTTTTCCAAAATTCTTTTAAAAGAGTACTGAAAAATACTTTCCTAAGTTTATATCTAAAATCTTAGCGGTGGACCTGGGAGATGCGAGAAGCTTCCAGAAACACAGTTTAAACAAGCCAGCGCCACTGGAGAAGAGGAGCAACACCTGTGCCTAGGCCCAGAGGAGGATTTTTGTTGTAGGTTTTAGCTTCCAGCAGCTTCAAGAACTGGGTGATCGGGCCACTGGGGTAGCTGTCCGCCGAGCCTGGAAGCTGCTCGTTCTCCGCTGGACTCAGAAGCCAAGCTGCTTCCTGCCTGGACTCGGCGAAGGGCCCTGCGCCTGTGAGGAACGTGCTTTTGGCCTCACTGAGAGGGGCCTTGGCCAGGACTGGCCCTGTGGCCAGGGAATGAGAAGGTGGCTGTTCCTGGATCGACGGCTTTTCCCTGGGGTCCTTCGAAGGATTTGGTGGAAGGACAAGAGGGCCTGTCCCTGTCCCCAGCAGGTACCGACAGTCCTGCGCTGGTTAGACACATGGCACTGCACACCGCACTCCCAAAGTGGGAGCTCTGCCCGCCAAGCAGCTCTGCTGATGGGATGATGGCTGCTGCTGGGGGTAAGGAAACAAGTCACAGAAGTCAGCAGGTTCTGTGTGAGAGGCTGGGAGTGTGGGGTCGTTTTAGTAGGAGAACTGCTCCAGCCCCTTGAACACCTAGCTTGGGGTGTCATTCTGCCTGGGACAGATGGGACGTACAGGCCGCCTTCCTTCTGGCAGGGCCTCGTATTTATTCCATTGCTCTAGGGCTTTCGGTTTCCCCTTCTCCCGGTAGGCCGTGTAGAGGCACAGACCCGGCTAGGTTTCCGCTGTACCCTGCAGTGGCCTGAGGGGCGCTGCCCGCCCCACCCCAGCTGTTGGGCTGGGCCACTTTGCCTCTGCTTCGCCCTGTGCTGTGTTCTCCAGCTTTGTAGCAGCAGCCACTGACCTTGACAAACCCAGGCGCACTGTACCAAGGCGATGTAACTTGATTTTTGGTCAATTTAAGTTCTTTTGTCACCAATAAAATATTAATAAACAGTTTTGCCTACACACCAAGGGCTGGATGAACTGCAGGGGATGGAGGGTGCTGGGGCCCTGCCTGGGTAAGGGGGCGGGGTATGGAGTCCAGAGGAAGACTGAGGCAAAGGACAGGGCTGCCTGCAGGAGTGAAGGGCAAACCCCCCCCCCCCCCAAGGCAAGGAGTCCGAGGAGACCAGCAGAGCAGCCCACAGGCGTTTATTGGGCCTGCATTCCCGCCTGCGCCTGGTTAGCGGCACCCACACTCGTCCACCACCATGTCCTCATACTGCCGCAGCACCACGTTATCGCTGTTGTCAAAGAAGAGCACGGAGATGGGCGACAGGCGCGCGGGCACGCAGCAGGGCAGGTCTGCGGCTCCCGGGGCGGCTGCGTGCATGAGCGCGCGCAGTACGGCGTGGTTGAGCGCAGGCGGACCCCCGGGCCCTGACAGCGCGGCGGGCAGCGCGCACTGACCCTGGCAATAGTTGGCCAGGAAGCCGCGCGGCGCGATGACCCAGCGGTGCCAGCCCACTTCGCGGAAGCTCACGTATAGCCGCCGCGCGCGACACGCGCCCCCGGGACCGCCGCCCAACACCGGTTCGGCGCCGCGCCGCGGCCGGGCAAGGGAGTGGCACAGGCGCGGGTCGAGGGTCACCAGGAGCAGCGAGGCCTCGGCCAGGCGCGCGCAGGCCGCAGGGGCCCGGGGGCGCAGCGCCAGCGCCAGGCGGAGGCTGCTCGGCCATGAGGCGTTGCGATCCCAGGCGGTGCCCAGCAGCTCTGCGCGCACCGGCGGCCCCAGGGTGGGCATCGCCTGGCGGAGCAGCACTGGCCCGGGGCTCGCGCCTGCGCCCTGGCCAGCCAGCGCCACGCTCAGCTCCCAGCCGCCCTCCGGAGCCTCTGCCGCCTCCGCGAAACGCAGCTCCAGGCGGGCCAGGCTTGAGCGCTCGGCGGGTTCCACAGCCGACAGGTCGAAGATGACGGTCCACTCGGGGCAATGCCCCGCAGCCGAGGCAGGCTCCGGGGCCCGGGTGGGCGCACCTGGGGAGGCAGGGACAGGATTCAGCTCACGCTGCGTCCCCGGCCTGCCTATGGGGTCTCGGTTGCGGACCGGCAGGAAGGTGAACGGTGGGGCTGGGGGTGCACCGTCGGTGGGAAGGGTATGAAGCGGCGGGGTGGGCTGATGGAGTGGGGGCAGGGCGTGAGTTCCAAGAAAGGCGCCCTGCAGGGTGAAGGGGTGGGGGCGGGCTGGCCTCTGTAGGGAACCCGCAGTGGCTCAAGCGTGCAATCCCAATACTTTGGAAGGCTAGGCGGGTGGATCACTTGAGGTCAGGAGTTTGAGACTAGCCTGACCAACGCTGTGAAACCCCATCTCTAGGAAGAGGGTGGCCGAAGTGGGAGACAAGAGCCAGCGCCTGGGCCCCTGGGGAAGCCATGCTGGGGTGTGGAAGTGACATCTGCAGGAAGGCATTAAATGGTGTCAAGCAGTGGGGGTGGGGATGGGGTGGGGACCTGGTCTTGGGAACCCCTTGGCGTCTGCAGCATGCAGAGGACGAGGAAGGGGTAGGGTGAGGTGGCCCAAGTTGCTAGCAGCCTGGACGGGGCAGGTGGGGACTCTCGGAACCTCTCGGGCACCCCCGCCCTGGAAGGTCTGGTCTCCGGGACCAGTGTCCCCAGCGAAAGTCCCACTCACCTCGGTCCGGGATGTGGCGCACAATGTTTCCGGCGACCCCCAGCTCCTCCACGTGGCACGGTTGCAGGGTGACCCCTGGGGACGTCCGTCGCGAGCCCGACCAGGTCTCTTGGGGGTCCCGGCGTCGAAACAGGCGCCACATGAGCGGGGGAACCGGCCGGAGCCTGGGGGTGCCCTGGGGTGCATCGTGCAACCCGAAAGCCTGGAGCAGGGCGGCGGTAGTGGGACCTGGGGGCACGGGGGCGCGGGTCTGGGGCAGCGAGGACAGCAGCAGGGCCAGGAGGAGGAGGTGGTGGTGGCAGCTGGGACCTTGCCGCGCCGGTGGCATCTTCCTTCCAGGCGATGGACAGTGTGTGTGCAGGGTCTGCCGCGGCGCGGGACCAGCGGGCTGAGGGCGGGGCCGGTGTCCCTAGAGGGGCAGGGGGGTCCTGGGGGGCGTGGCCAGGGAACAGAGGCAGGATGAGGCGGCGGGGGTCCCAAGGGAGGTGGCGGGGGCCCTAGAGGACCAGAGCTGGAGGAGGGGTTGGGGAAGCGCCAAGGACGGGGGCGTGCTCTTCGGGTGGGGCCGGGTCCACGGGGGCGGGGCCTAGGGGTTCAGAGGCGCTTGTCCTTCACCAGGCCGTTCCTCAGTGGCTTCCTGGGGACCAGAACCAGCGCAGGTTAGCCTGGGAGCCCCACGCAGCCGTCTGCCCCTCTGTCCCGCTGCTTCCCTGGACATTTCACACACCCGCATCTACTTTTACCCAGCCAGGCCACGGCCTCACCTTGTGGTTCCCTCCTCTCCTTCACCCTGCCCCGTAGGCACGTTTATCCTCCTGGCACCCTGGCACTTCCTCCTTGCTTCCTCCTCCCTAATTAAACCTAACTCTTCCCCTCCTCCCTGCCTCTCCAGGCTGCTGGAGGGCAAAAGCCACCCACCAGCCTGGACCTGACAACTTCACCCCCTCTGCCACACAACCCTTCTCTCCTCTGCTATCCTACCCCGCCCCACAAAGGCTAGTCCTCGGCTCCAGTGGCCCTGGCTGGCATCTGATGTCCTCCCTACTTCCCTTCCATGGTTTTTTTTGAGACTGGGTCTCACACTGTGGTCCAGGCTACAGCAGTGGCATGGTCATAGCTAGCTGTATCTTTGACCTCCAAGGCTCAATGGATCCTCCCACCTCAGCCTCCAGAGTAGCTGGGATTACAGGGGCATGCCACCATGCCCAGCTTTTTGGTTTGAGTCTCGCTGTTGCCCAGGCTGGAGTGCGGTGGCACTATCTCAACTCACTGCAACCGCTGCCTGCTAGATTCAAGCGATTCTCCTGCCTCAGACTGCCAAGTAGCTGGAATTACAGGCGGCTGCCACCACGCCCAGCTAACTTTTGTATTTTTTAGTAGAGACAGGGTTTCGCCATATCAGCCACGCTGGTCTTGAACTCCTGACTCAGGTGATCCCCCTGCCTCGACCTCCCAAAGTGCTGGAATTACAGCTGTGAGCTACCACGTCTGACCCCAACTAACTTTATTGTTTGAAACAAGGTCGATATGTAGCCCAGGCTGGTCTCAAACACCAGGACTCAAGCAGTCAGCCCGCCGCTGCCTCCCAGAGGGCTTTTGTCACTTTAATTTGCTCTCCCCTTAGGTGGAAGCCCAGCTTCTCTGCATGCATTTCATAGCCAGCTAGCTGTCCCCATCTGATGGTCCTTATCTGAGAGGAGATAAGCCCTGCTTGGACCTCCCATCTGTCACTTGTCTTCTGACTGCCTGCAGTCCTTGGGACTGTGAGTGGTGGGTCTTCATCCACCCTTGTGGTTTCTTGATTCTTCCCATAAACAAACCTCAGTGACACAATCTCCCCTTTTGGCTCTGAGGTGACTTCAGGGATTCCATTTCTGCACTGACACCTTTGGTACAACGGGTGGGGGGATGCCCTGGGGCTTACAGGAGACGAAGACACACCCTCACTGTGTTTTCCAGATGGCCCCCATGTGTCCCTATTCCTGCCCTCCAGGATGGTCTTTAGTATTTGCTAAAGGTTTCGAGGTCTTAGGCTAATTTCTCCACTCAGTTCCCACCGAGAGTGTAGATTTCCCTAATGGTAAAGTTTAGCATCTTTGGTGATGGGCGGGGCTTTTTATCAGAGCTTTCCTGCTGATTCTTGTTTGTTTGTTCTACACAAGCTTCAAAGTGTTCCCTACCCACTCAAAGGCAGCTGTCAGCATTTGCCTTTTGGGGTGTGGGTGGGGGTATACCCACCTTGGGGAAGAAGCATTTCTCTGTTTTCTTTTTCAGACGGAGTCTCGCTTTGTCACGCTTTGTCACCCAGGCTGGAGTGCAGTAGCGCAATCTCGGCTCACTGCAACTTCCGCCTCCTGGGTTGCTAGCCACCCGGATGGGGCAAGTAGCTGGGATCACAGGCACGTGCCACCACACCCGGCTAATTTTTGTATTTTTAGTAGAGACAGGATTTCACATGTTGGCCAGGCTGGTCTCGAACTCCTGACCTCAGGTGATCAGCCTGCCTCAGCTTCTCAAAGTGCTGGCATTATGGGCATGAGCCACCACGCGGCCAACATGGCCTTATTCTGATTGACACCTTTCGGCTTCTATCCACCACTGTGGTGAAAAGAGTCAGAGCAAGGGTGCAGAGAGAGAATGATGATGCAGGCACTTTCTAGATGTTTCTTCATAGATGAGGAGGAGAGGGAGACGGGGGGGGTGGGGGGGGCCCCTGGGGTCTTGCAAGGGTTTTGCCAGGAACTGCTGTCCACATTGACTAGTGTTCCAGAGAGGGAGTCTGGGGTGAAACTGGGGCTGCTTTGGGATTTTTTTTTGAGAGAGAGTCTTATTCTGTCGCCCAGGCTGGAGTGCAGTGGCACAATCTCAGCTCACCACAACCTCTGCCTCCCAGGTTCAAGCAATTCTCCTGCCTCAGCCTCCCGAGTAGCTGGGATTACAGGCATGCACCACCACGCCTGGCTAAGTTTTGTCTTTTTAGTAGAGACGGGTTTTCACCATGTTGTCCAGGATGGTCTCAAACTCATGACCTCATGATCTGCCCGCCTTGGCCTCCCATAGTGCTGAAATTACAGGTGTGAGCCACCTCGCCTGGCCTTGATTTGGGATATTTTAGAAGATGCTCAAAATGTCAAACGCAGAAGATGGAGAAAGGCCCTCAGGGGAACTTCATGAGCTGGGAGAGAAACGTGCAAGTTGGTGTGGATTAAGTGTGGGCAGAGAGGCTGGGTGCAGTGGCTCACGCCTATAATCCCAGCACTTTTTAGGAGGCTGAGGTGGGCAGATCACCTGAGGTGAGGAGTTTGAGACCATCCTGACCAATATGGTGAAACCCCATCTTAAAAACAAAAAAAATTAGGCAGGCATGATGGTGTGCTCTTGTAATTCCAGCTACTCAAGAGGCTGAGGCAGGAGAATCGCTTGAACACAGGAGGCAGAGGTTGTGGTGAGCCGAGATTGCACCACTGCACTCCAACCTGGGCAACAGAGCAAGACTTCATCTCAAAAACAAACAAATAAATGTGGGCAGAGAAAGGGCCCTGGTAGAGGAGGAGGTCAGCCGGGAGGCTGGAGAGACAGAGCAGGAGTGCAGGGCAAAGAAAGGGCATCAGGGACTGGGCGCAGTGGCTCATACATGTAATGACAGCACTTTGGGAGGCTGAGGCGGGCAGATCACTTGACCCTAGGCGTTCGAGATCAGCCTGGGGTCAAAAGAGAGAGAGATCAGCCTGAGCAACACAGTGAGACTCCATCTCTACAAAAAAATTAAAAATTATCCAGGGCCGGGCATGGTGGCTCATGCCTGTAATTCTAGGACTTTGGGAGGCTGAGATGGGCGGATCACCTGAGGTCAGATGTTCAAGACCAGCCTGGCCAACATTGTGAAACCTCATCTCTACTAAAATGAGGGAGCTGCGGTAGCTCAGGCCAGTTGTCCTGGCGCTTGAAGAGGCGAGGCTACGAGTTCAAGGCCAGCCTGGGCAACATGAGACCCAATCATTCATTAAAAGACAAATAAATAAATATAACAATTAGCTAGGCGTGGTGGCACACACCTGTAATCCCAGCTACTCGGAAGGCTGAGGCAGGAGAATCGCTCAAACCTGGGAGGCGGAGGTTGCAGTGAGCAGAGATTGCACCACTGCACTCCAGCCTGGGCAACAGAGTGAGACTCTGTCTCAAAAAAAAAAAAAAAAAGAAGGGGAGGGGACCCTCAGGGGTTAGCACCAAGAGAGCCACAGCGGGGAAGGACAGGAGTGGTCTTGGGGATGGGGGGAGGAAGATTGGGCACTGCTGGGTTTGAGGAGGACCCAGGAGGATCGAGGAGGAATTCTGCAACAAGGGAGGGAAAGAGGCTGATGAGGCCAGTGGAGAAGAGAGAAGAGTTCTCTCCTGGCTTGAAATGTCCTTGAATAGGCAAGTTGGGCGGACGTCCCTAGCCTCAGAGGGAGAGGGACTGTTGTCCACTGTAGCAGCAGGTGGACGTCCTCACCCGGACACCCCATCTTCTTGGGGACATGTTGGCCAGATGATTGGTGCAGGAGATGACTATGATGATGGGAAGCTGGTGCCCAGGAACCCTCAGGAGGGAAGATGTTCCGGCATGGGCCAGGCATAGGGGCTGAACTTGACAGTTTTCTATTTTTAGTTTGTGAAACAGGGTCTGGCTTTGTTACCTCAGCTGGAGTGCGGAGGTGCGATCAGGGCTCACTGCAGCCTCAACCTCCTGGGCTCAAGCCATCCTCCAGACCCAGCCTCCCACAGTGCTGGGATTACGGGCTCGAGTTGCCGTGCCCTGCCCAGTTCTTTAGACACTGCAGGGGTGGCAGCAGGTGCAGCAGAGGTGAAAATGGGATTTACGGAGTAGTGGGTGCAGGTCACCAGAGCAAGAGAGAGGTTAGAGTCCCTCAATGGATGGGCGGTCCTGGCAGCCCCTGAGAGGGCAGTGAGGGCTTTGGACAGAGGGGCTGGATCATGACAAGGACAAAGGAATGGCCACAGAAGGCTACACGCGTCAGTGTAGGAGGGAAGGGTACTGGCTATGCACATCATGAGGGGTCCCACGAGGAGCATGGGGAGGACAGGGAATTTGGGGTAGGGGTGCAGATGAGGGGACCCTGGAGGTGAGGCTGCTCAAGCAGCAGCAATGGAGGCCAGGCGCCGTGGCTCACTCCTATAATCCCAGCACTTTGGGAGGCTGAGGAGGGTGGATCACCTGAGGTCATGAGTTCAAGACCAGCCTGACCAACATGGAGAAACCCCATCCCTACTAAAAATACAAAATGAGCCAGGCGTGGTGGCACACACCTGTAATCCCAGCTACTCAAGAGGCCGAGACAGGAGAATCGCTTGAACCTGGGAGGCAGAGGCTGTGGTGAACTGAGATCACGCCACTGCACTCCAGCGTGGGCAACAAGAGTGAAACTCCGACTCAAAAAGCAAAAGCAGCAGCAATCGGGTGATATGGCGTGAGGAAGGGATTGAGCCAATTAATTGCTCTCTGATTTGCTTCATGCCTCCTGAGTTATCTAACAGTGGTTCTCAGTCTTTGTTTTCGTAAGGGTTTCAAACCTAATTGAATTTTCAGGACCTGGTGAAGTGGCTCACGTCTTTAATGTCAGCACTTTGGGAGGCTGAGGCAGGAGGGTTGCTTAAGGCCAAGAGTTTGAGACCAGACTGGATAACATAGATCCCGTCTCTACAGAAAAATTTAAAATTAGCTGGATGTGGCTGGGCGAGATGGCTCGTGCCTATAATCCTAGCACTGTGGGATGCTGAGATGGGTGGATCACCTGAGGTCAGGAGTTCAAGACCAGCCTGGCCAACATGGTGAAATCCCATCTTAGAAAAAAAATTAGCTGGATGTGATGGTGGGTGGCTGTGGTCCCAGCTACTTGAAAACCTAAGGCAGGAGGATCACTTGAGCCCAGGAGGTTGAGGCTACAGTGAGCTATGATTGAGCCAGTGCACTCCAGCCTGGGTGACAGAGTGGGACCCCAGCTCTAAAAAACAAAAAAGAAACAGGCCAGGTGCCGTGGCTCACACCTGTAATCCCAATAGTTTGGGAGGCTAGGCAGGTGGATCACTTGAGGTCAGAAGTTCGAGACCAACCTGGCCAACATGGTGAAACCCCATCTCTACTAAAAATCACTTCTTGGGCCTGGGAGGCAGAGGTTGCAGCCAGCCGAGATTGCGCCACTGCACTCCAGTCTGGAAGACAGAGTGAGACCCTGTCTTAAAAAAAAAAAAAAAAAAAAAAGAATTCTTGACTCATGCTCAAAGGGCAGTGCAATCCTAACACCCTCAAAAGGAGTCTGCCATGGCGTCTGCCAGAACCCACGTGACCCTGCCCCATCCCGTCTCAGTCAACATGAGCTGGAGCCAAAAGCCTTCAGTCATCTTTGATCCGTTTATTTCTGTTTCATCGACACCCAGGGTGGATCTGGTGGGGTCTCCCTTCCAAACAGGGTGGGGGTGTCTGACGGAGCCTCTACCCGGCTACAGCCCCGGATGTGTTAAACGCCTACATCTCACACCTCCTGTTCCAAACACCACCACTGAGCTCTGAGCCACTGCTGCCCTGAAACCATCATTCCCGGGTCACTGATGGCCCCCACTGGCCGAATCAGAGGGCCTGGCCGGTCAGTGCCTTCCAGGGCCTTCCACAACCTCTTGCCCTGTCTCAGCTCAAACACTCCTCGAGTTGCCTGAGACACCGCACGCCCCGACCTGCTTGTCACCAATTCTGCCTCCGTTCACCCCTGGCCCAGGTGCCCCCTAGCTCCACTGCCACCAGCTCCAGTGGGGACATGGGTAGGAGGTTCATGGTCCAGCCTGGCCAACAGCTAGTCCTCACCACTCACGGGGCCTCGGCTGGCCCACTCTGGCCACACCAGCCACCAGGCCTGACCCTCAGTGTCCCCACTGTTAAGACCCTGCCTGCCCCTCCCCGGCCTCACCCTCCCCTTCCTCACTGTCCTGTCTTTCAGGGCAGTTAACTCCGTGGCCACGTTGCATCGTCCACGCCTTTATTGCAGTCTCTGCTCTGCAGGAGGCTTGGAGGGCAGCATCCGCATCAGCCTCATGTGCTGCTGGGTCTTGGGGGCCTGCCCATGAGCGCTCGGACAGGTTTCACTAAAGGAAGGAACGCGGGGCGCAGGCCCCTCCACACTCACTCGGCTTTGCTGGGCTTCAGGCTCTGGGCCTCGGCTGCATCATACTCCCGAAGGTCTTTCAGCTCTTGAACCTGGCCCGTCAACACCTTGGCTGCAAACACCACGATGTACTGCGAGAAGGGAGGGGAGGCACAGGTGAGAAGGAAGTCCCCCCGATGCCATCCTGCTGATGGCTATGGGCTCTTGTCCCAGGCCCCCCCACTCCGCACAGGCTGAGTGCTGCCTAATGTGCCCTCCCCACGCCTGCCTGAGGAGGGGACAGGGATGGAAA
This sequence comes from Callithrix jacchus, assembly GCF_049354715.1. Taxonomy (NCBI): domain Eukaryota; kingdom Metazoa; phylum Chordata; class Mammalia; order Primates; family Cebidae; genus Callithrix; species Callithrix jacchus. Next base: position 17,577,646 of record NC_133523.1, read on the forward strand.
CGAGGAGGGCACAGGGATGGGGGCCAGGGCGGGACCACCGCTGTGGAGGACAGCCCGGGCTGACTCACCAGGAACCAGTAGAGGTTCATGAGGGTGAGCAGCAGCAGGAGTGCATTGAAAAAGAAGTAGAAGGGGATGTCAGGAACCGCACGCAGGCTGCAGTGACTCGTGGCATACAGGACCTTGAGTGGGAACCAGTAGAGGCGGAACCAGAACCTGTGGTGGGAGGAGACGGGAGGCCATGGGCAGAGGGAGACAGTGCCCCACCCAGTCCCTGTCCTGTCCCATCTGGACCCATCTCTGCCCCTTTGCCCCATCCTTGCCCACCTCTGCTCACGTGTCTCCACTCTTATTGTCATTCCTGTCCTGCTGGGCCCCGCCCACCTCACCGAGGCCCCACCCCACTCCCTGCCCAGTCCTTCCCCTTCCTGGCCCCACCCACCTCACCAAGGCTCCACTCCCTTTCCTGCCCAGTCCCTCTCCTTGTCGGGCCACACCCACCTCACTGGGCCACACCTCCTCCCTGCCTGGTTCTGTCCCTTTTCTGGCCACACCCACCTCACCAGGCCACACTTCCCATCCTGCCAGCACCCCATGCCACTCACCAGCTGAAGCCAAAGCTGAGGCAGCCCAGGTCTGCCACCAGGGCATGCCGCCGGTGGTAGGAGCCGCCGCGGGACTTGAAATAGATGTTGAGCTTAGTGAACTCAAGCTGCACGTCACTGATATCGTGCAGGAAAAGCACAAGGATGCCCACATTGTGGTACCTGGGGGAACAAGAAGCAGAGGGGAGAGGGTGGCTAACACTGGGGGACCCACCCTGCACTAAGGCCCCCAGCACAGAGCCCCTGTGCTACACCTCAGGCTCCCCATGGGCCTCTTCAAAGCCACCCTTCCTGGCTCACCTTTCCTGCCCATCTCCCCTTCCCAGGATACCCACGATGCCCTTTCCTCACTACCCTCCCTTAGCTCTGTAACCCCCAACCAGATCCTAGTATTCCCTGCCACAGTGTCCCCATGTGGCCCAGGAGGCTCCCTGGAAGTTTATTTTTCCTTTGTGACAGGGTCTCGCTGTTTTGGCCCAGGCTGGGGTGCAGTGGTGTGATCTCGGCTCACTGCAACCTCTGCCTCCTGGGTTCAAGCGATTCTCCTGCCTCAGCCTCCTGAGTAGCTGGAATTACAGGCACGTGCTACCATGCCCAGCTAATTTTTGTATTTTTAGTAGAGACGGGGTTTCACCGTGTTGGGGAGGCCAGTCTCGAACTCCTGACCTCATGATCCACCTGCCTCAACCTCCCAAAGTGCTAGGATTACAGGCGTGAGCCACCACACCTGGCCGGAATGGGAGGCTTTTAAAAATTATTTTTAAAACTGGCCAGACATGGTGGCTCAGGCCTGTAATCCCAGCACTTTGGGAGACTGAGGCAGGTGGCTCACTTGAGGTCAGGAGTTTGAGAACAGCCTGGCCAACATGATGAAACCCCGTCTCTACTAAAAATACAATAATTAGCCAGATGTAGTGGTGTGCACCTGTAATCCCAGCTACTTGGGAGGCTGAGTCAGGAGGATCGCTTGAACCCGGGAAATGGAGGTTGCAGTGAGCCAATATCGTGCCACTGTACTGTAGCCTGAACAACAGAGCAAGACCCTGCCTGAAAAAATAAATAAGTAAATAAATAAAATAATTTTAAAAATGTATTCATTTGAGACAGGGTCTCCCTATGTTGCCCGGGTTGAACTCAAATTCCTGGGCTCAAATGATCCTCCTGCCTCAGCCTCCTGAGTAGCTGGGGGCCACTGCTCCTGGAGTTTTATTTCAGGTTAATTCAAGTTGAAAGGGCCACCTCTTTGCTGCTCTATAATTGCGAGTTGTGTCTGCTTACTCTCTTACCACAGCTAGCGCGGCTAGTCCTGGGAATACTATGTGAGCAATGTATTTCATTTTAAAGTTTCTATCAGCCACACTTAACAATAACAAGAAAGGGAAAAGAACAGGTAAGATTAATTTTAATATATGCACTCTAGCCAGGCAAAGTGGCTCACGCCTGTCATCCCAGCACTTTGGGAGGCCGAGGCAGGCGGATCACCTGAGGTCGGGAGTTTGAGGCCAGCCTGGAGAAATCCCATCTCTACTAAAAATACAAAAATTTGGCCAGGCGTGGTGGCGCATGCTTGTAATCCCAGCTACTTGGGAGGCTGAGGCAGGAGAATGGATTGAATGTGGGAGGCGGAGGTTGTGGTGAGCTGAGATCACACCATTGTACTCCAGCCTGGGCAACAAGAGCGAAACTCTGTCTCAAAAAATAAATAAAATAATGCATTCTAATTAATTAAATATATCCAAAATATTGTCATTTCACTATGGAATTGAGGTAACAAGGCCAGGTGTGGTGGCGCATGCCTGTAATCCCCGCACTTCCGGGGGCTGAGGTGGGAGGACTGCTTGAGCGCAGGAGGTCCAGGCTGCAGTGAGCTATGGTCACGCCGCTGCACTCCAGCCTGGGTGACACAGTGAGACCCTGTCTCGAAAAAGAAAAAAGAGAAAAAAAAAGAGAGAGAGATAAAAGGGTGGATAAGACATGTTCACTCTTGCTTGTGTATGAGCGCTTTGAAACCGGGTGGCTTTTATACACACAGCACGCCGAGGCTTAGACAGACTCCGTCTGAAAGGCTCAGCGGCGGCATGGTGGGCTCTAGAACATCGGGGTGCGTCAATTGCGTTCACAGCCACACACCCATTGCTTGGGCGTGGCGGGGACTCAGGAACTCCTGTGTGTAACCCAGCTGATAAGGGGCAGAATCCGAGGAGCTGGGGGTGGCTGGGGGGAGGTGGGTATGGCTCTCTGGGCCAGTTTCACCACACCCTTGTGGAATCTCCCTCAGGAATCTCCAAGCCCACATCTCCTCCTCAGCCTTCCTCCCTCTGGCCTGTCCCCTCCTAGGACCCCTGAGTACTCAGACCTGCTGTAATCCCCTCCATGGCCTCCCCTATGCCCCTCACCAACAGCATCAGCCTCCGCATGCGGCTCGGGCTGGGCCTCGGCCTTTGCCACCCAATCCTGTCCTTACCGGAAGGCGTAGGAGGAGACGATGAGGACAAGGGTGACCACGTGGTGGACCAGCATGACCACCGAGTCCTTACGCCAGGTGTCCATGTACAGTGTGGCGTAGATGGAGTGGCCGTAGAAGCTTCCCTGGAGCAGGTAGGCAGCTGCAATGTCCCCTGGCACCTCCATGCCTGGTGTCCAGTCTGGGGAGAGCCAAATGTCGCAGTCAGGGGCCTGTGGAGCCTCGAGACACCCTCGAAGACATACGTGTCGTCCCAGAACCAGGGTAACCATACGTCTCTGATCGCTGGCTTTTCATTCCCAATTCTTTGTTTTTTGAGATGGAGTCTTGTTCTTGTTGCCCGGGCTGGAGTGCAGTGGCGTGATCTCAACTCACTGCAACCTCCACCTCCTGGGTTCAAGAGATTCTCCTGCCTCAGCCTCCCAAGTAGCTGGGGTTACAGGTGTGCATCACCACGTCTGGCTAATTTTTGTATTTTTTAGTAGAAACGGGGTTTCATCATATTGGACAGGCTGGTCCCAAACTCCTGACCTCATGATCCACCCGCCTCGGACTCCCAAAGTGCTGGGATTACAAGCTTGAGCCACCGCGCCCAGCTGGGATTCTAGAACAATGGAGCAGATAGGACAGAAAGTTCCTTTAGCTCCCCTGCCCCAACACACCTACAGATTTCCATTCCCCTGGCTTTAAGTGGCACATTTGCTGCAAATGCTGAACTAATGTGGACACATTATTGTCATTATATACATTTAAAAATTTATATCTATTTTTAGAAAGAGGGTCTTCCTCTGTAGGCTTTTATTCCAGTCAGGCTGATGTGCAGGGTTGTGATCTCAGTTCACTGCAGCCTCCACCTCCTGGGCTCAACTGATCCTCCCACCTCAGCCGCCCAAAGTGCTGGGATTACAGGCATGAGCAACTGCGCCTGCCCCTTTTCCGTCTTTGTCTTAACAGGCCCCTGCCTTGTGGGTGTCCTGGGCCCCCTCCCTACAAATCCCAGGCTCTGACAGAGGTGACCGCCCATCGAGCCTTGCCGTGCCACCAAGCACAGGGTCTCCCACCAAGCGGCTCCTGCCTCACCTTGCCGTCCTCCTGCCTCCTGGTGCACCTGACCACCACACTGAGGTGACAGGTGCACCCCAGCCCACCCCACCACATCCCCCTTCTCCCCTCCTCAGCCACATCCCCAGGGGCTGCCAGACACCAAAGTCAAGGGCCATGCTCTAGCTGGGCATGGTGGCTCATGCCTATAATCCAAGCTTTTTAAGAGGCTGAGGCAGGAGAGTTGCTTGAGTCCAGGAGTTCAAGACCAGACTGGGCAAACAACATGGTGAGACCCTCTCTCTGCAAAAAAAAATATATAAAAATTAGCCAGGTGAGGTGTCACATGCATGTAGTCCCAGCTACTCGGGAGGCTGAGGCAGGAGGATCACTTGAGTCCTGGAGGCAGAGGCGGTTGCATGAGCTGAGACCTTGCCACTGCACTCCAGCCAAAAAAAAAAAAAAAAAAAAAAGGGGCGGGGGGCCATGCTGTGCTCTGCCTACACTAACCTGGAACTCTCTGGGGGTTGCACCCTGATCACTGGCCACTCCCTCTCTGCAGACCCCCAAGACAAGCCCCCCAGCCTCCATCTGGAGCTTCCTGCCCCCGGCCTCAGTGACATGCCCTGGAACCCAGCTGCCCCCAGATGGCCCCAAGCACCACCTGTGAAAAGTTTCAACTTGGTCTGGCCCCTTCTGCAGTTGAGTTACACAGGGACTGCACCCCCATCAAGGGTCCGACCTCTTTGAACCACGCCACCCTCACCCCAGTCCAGGCACTGCTGTCTCCTTCCTGCATATCCCCAGTGATCCCTGGCCCCCATGCCTGTTTGTCCACTGTCCTCACACAGCCCTGATGGCCGTGAACACACAGTCACCATGACCCAGCAAGTCCACTAAGTGTGTGCCTGAAAATGGAAAACAGGGACTCAAACAGATACTCATGTGCCCATGTCCACAGCAGCACACAACCAAAAGGCAGACACGACCCGAATGTCCATCAGCAGATGAATGAAGGATAGGATACATCCACACAGTGGAATACTATGCAGCCATGAAAAAGAATGAAGCACGGATGCATGTTACAATGTGGGTGAAACCCCAAAACATGATGCTAAGTCAGAGAAGCCAGACACAAAAGGCCACAGGCAAATCTACAGACAGGAAGCAGATTGGTGGGTGCCAGGGCTGGGGGAGGGGAATGGGGAGTGTCTGCTGATGGGGATGGGGTTTCCTTTTGTAGGGGATGAGAATGTTCCCAAGCTAGACTGAGGGCTGGTTGAACAAAGCTAAATATATAAAAGCTGATGAACCGTTCACTTCAAAGTAGTTAGTTTTTGGCCGGGTGTGGTGGCTCAGGCCTGCTGTAATCCCGGAACTCTGGGAGGCGGAGGCGGAGGCGGAGGCGGGTCACACGGCACCGCTGTGCTCCAGCCTGAGCACCAGAGTGAGACCTTGTCTCTAAACAAGATCAAACAAGACAAACAACAAAATCCTCCCCTATCTACACCCTCTTCCAGAATCACCTGAGATCAGGATTTCGAAACTGGCCAACATGGCAAACTCCATCTCTACTAAAAATATAAAAATTACGGGAGGCCGAGGCAGGAGAATTGCTTGAACCTGGGAGGCGGAGGTTGCAGTGAGCCAAGATCGCGCCATTGCACTCCAGCAATGGAGCAAGACTGTCTCAAAAAGAAAAAAACCACAAAAATTAGCTGGGCGTGGTGGCACATGCCTGTAGTCCCAGCTACTCCGGAGGCTGAGGCACTAAAATCGCTTGAACCCGGGAGGTGGAGGTTACAGTGAGCTGAGATCTCACCATTGTACTCCTGCCTGGGCAACGGAGAGACTCCATCTCAAAGTAAAATAAATAAATACATAAATAAAACGGTTAATTTTTTAAAATTGGGGTGAGATGTGGCAAAAATCTACCATCAAAGCCATTTGTTAAGTACACATTGTCGTGCATCAGCAAACATCAGCGGCCACCTCCAGAACGCTCTCCTCCGCAGCTGAAACTGTCCCCGGTAAACAGTCTCACATTCCCCTCCCCCAGCCCTTGGCACACCCCCCCATCCCACTTTCTCTCTAAGTGGGATGACCCTGGGAATCTCATGTAAGTAGAGTGACACAGTATTTGTCTTTTTGTGACTGGCTAAATTGCCTAATTTCACGTTACATAATTTTTATCTCAATAAAAAATGCAGGCCTGGCGAGGTGGCTGACGCCTGTAATCCCAGCTACTCAGGGGGCTGAGGCAAGAGAATCACTTGAACCCAGGAGGCAAAGGCTGCAATGAGTGGAGATTGCACCACTGCGCTCCATCCTGGGCGACAGTGAGACCCTTGCTCTGTCACTTAGGCTGGAGTGCAGTGGTGGGATCTCGGCTCACTGCAATCTCCGCCTCCTGGATTCAAGCAATTATCTTGCCTCAGCCTCTCGAGTAGCTGGGAGTACAGGCCGGCTCATTTTTATATTTTTAGTAGAGATGGGGTTTGCCCATGTTGGCCAGGCCAGACTGGTCTCAAACTCCTAGCCTCAAGTGATCTGCCTGCCTCAGCCTCCCAAAGTGCTAAGATTACAGGTGTGAGCCACCACGCCCAACCACCTTCCAGAATTACAGTGAAAATTGGGTGAAACTCCAAAATGCCCTGATCCTCTCCATCTTGACTCTCCAGAAACATCCGAGCTGGAGCTTTTGCCCAGGGCCACCTCACTGGATCTGCTGCCCACCTTTCAAAAGGGGGCCCCCACCCCTCCTGCAGCTTTACCTCCCACAGGATGGGGGATGTCCTGGCTCAGTTCAGGAGTCTCAACTCTCCTCTCCCTCCTTTTTTTGTTGTTGAGAAAGGGGATCACTCTGTCGCCCAGGGTGGAGTGTATCGGTGTAATCTTGGCTCATTGCAGCCTCGACTTCCCGGCCTCAAGTAATCCTCCTGCCTCAGTCTCCCAAGAAGCTGGGACCACAGGCTGGCGCCATCTTATCCAGCTAATTTATTTATTTTTTGTAGAGATAGTGTCTCACAATATTCTCCAGGCTGGTCTTGAACACCTGGGCTCAAGTGATCCTCCCACCTCGGCCCCCGAAAGCACTGGGATTCCAGAATTGAGCCACTTCGCCCGGCCCTGAATCCAAAATCTTGGTCTCCCCGACCAGCCCCCGTCTGACAAGACCCAGGCATTGTCCCCACCCTCTTCTTCTCTTTCACATCACCTCTAGGTGGCAGTGAATACTATCAGCTCTGCCTTCTCAACGTTTCTCAAATCAGCCACTTTGCTGCTATCCCCTCCCCTCAGCTCAGGGCTCCAGCTCTTGCCGTCAACCCCCTCCTGGACCCTGGGGCAGGTGCCCAACCTAGGGTGACGTCCTTCCTCTGCCCCAGCCCACAGGTAAATGACAAATCCTGACCCTGGCCTCCGAGGCCTGGAAGGCATGGTCCCCACTCACCTGTACAGCAGTCCCTGCCTCTCCTGCCTGCCCCGGGCTTCTCCAGGCCCTCACTCCCTTTCAGTGGGGCTGAACACTGCCCCTCCCCACCTCCCCAACACCACACACCGCCTCTTCTCTCCACACAGGTGTTCTCATTGGCACTTACTGCTGTTGATAGACTATGTACCTCACTGGTGCCCCTGCCACAAGGCCAGCTTGAGGAGGGTACAGGGCTTTCTCTGACCGGTTCCTAACTGTGTCTCAGCTGTGGCATACAATAGGGGCTCAGTAAATGCACATGGAAATAATCAGCTAACTTGTCAGTATCATTTACAGAAAGCAACTAAAGCTGAGCGAAGTGGCTCACACCTGCAATCCCACCACTCTGGGAAGCCGAGGGGGGAGGACTGCTCCCACCCGGGAGCCAGAGTTCAAGACTAGCCTGGCCACAGAGTGAGACTCCATTTCTACCAAAAAACACACAAAAACTAGCTGGGCACAGTGGGGCACACCTGTGGTCCCAGCTACTTGGAAGGCTGAGGTGGGAGGATCACTTGAGCCCAGAAGTTGAGGCTGCAGTGAGCCACAAGCGCCCCAATGCACTCCAGCCTGAGCAATAGAGTAAGACCCAGTCACCAAAGAAAAAAAGAAACTAGGCTCGGTGGGGTGGTCACACCTGTAATCTCAGCACTTTGGGAGGCAAGGTAGGTAGATCACGAGGTCAGGAGTGCGAACTGGCCTGGCCAAGATGGTGAAAGCCCAACTCTACTAAAACTACAAAAGTTAGCCGGGTGTGGTGGCGCGTGCCTGTAGTCCCAGAGCTACTCAGGCGGCTGAGGCAGGAGAATTGGGGAGGCGGATGTTGCAGTGAACTGAGATGGTGCCACTGCACTCTAGCCTGGGGGACAGCAAGATTCCTTCTCAAAAAATAAAATAAAAAGAAACTAGAGGCAACATGCCCAAAATGTTAAGAGGCGCCGGGCGCAGTGGCTCACACCTGCAATCCCAGCACTTTGGGAGGCTGAGGTGAGCGGATCACCTGAGGTTGTGAGTTTGAGACCAGCCTAACCAACATGGAGAAACCCTGTCTCTACTAAAAATACAAAACTAGCCAGGCGTGGTGGGGCATGCCTGTAATCCCAGCTACTCAGGAGGCTGAGGCAAGACAACTGCTTGAACCTGGGATGTGGAGATTGCGGTGAGCTGAGATCATGCCAGCGCACTCCATCCTGGGGACAAGAGTGAACCTCTGACTCAACGACAAGTTCAGAGCAGTCGGTCAGGGGTCATGCGTCTACAAGGAAACTGAGTGACTGCTAACACCTCCCCTCTAGGGATTCAAGGTGCATGGCATGAGAAAAGTGGCCTCATGGGTGGCACCAGGAGCCCTCTAGGCTGTTGGCATCACATGGCAGGAAACACCTATCATGTGTATCCTGGTGGTCCTCAAAGGGCAGAGAAGCTGCAGCCCCTACTGCCCCAGTGCATATGTGGTCTCCTACATCAACCTGCCCAGTGGCAATGCTGACCCTGCCCTGCATTCTCTGCCAGGGCAGGTCACACAGAGCACACTGCAGTCACCTTCCTGCACAGCCACCCAGAGCTCAAGCCACATCCAATCTTTTTTTTTTTTTTTTTTTTTTCAGACAAGGTCTCGCTGTTGCCCAGGCTGGAGTGTAGTGGCTCGACCCCAGCTCGCTGCAACCTCTGCCTCCCAGGTTCATCATGCGATTCTCCCACCTCAGCCTCCCAAGTAGCTGAGATTACAGATGTGCACCACCACATCAGGCTAATTTTTTGTAGAAATGGGGTTTCACCATGTTGCCGCGGCTGCTCTTAAACTTCCGGGCTCAAGGGATCCTTCCACCTTTGCCTCCCAAAGTGTTAGGGTTACAGGTGTGAGCCAGTGAGCCACTGCCTGGCCCACTTCTCACCATTTTTTTTCCCAGAGATGGAGTCTCGCTGTCACCCAGGCTGGAGTGCAGTGGCACGATCTCGGCTCACTGCAACCTCCGCCTCCCGGGTTCAAGCGATTCTCCTGCCTCAACCTCCCCAACAGCTGGGATTACAAGCATGTGCCACCATGCCTAATTTTTGTATTTTTAATAGAGATGAGGTTTCACCATGTTGGCCATGCTGGTCTTGAACTCCTGACCTCAGGTGATCCACCTGCCTCAGCCTCCCAAAGTGCTGGGATTACAAGTGTGAGCCACCGCGCCCGGCCTCATCATCTTTATCTCCTCACCAAGATGGTACAAGCCACGGGGAACCTCCCACCTCCACAGGCAGCCAGAGGAAGCATTTTATCATGCACAAAACCCAATCCTCTCCAGGCGGTGCTTAAAAACATCACATTCAGGATGGAACTCCAACTGCTCTCCTCAGCTCTCTGCAGCCACCCTCCTCCTGTCCCCATGCAATGTGAGTGCCTCTGGGCCTCTGCACATGCTGTTACCCCCCACCCGGAAGGCCTGCCTGGGCCCACACAGGGGTCCCTCCTCCAGGATGTCTTCCCTGAGCTCTGACAGGGCCAGATAACCCCCTTTCCTGTCCCCATGGATCACCCTTGTCAGGCTTAACTTCTGAGACACCTATAGGAGCTCTGATTCTGATAAGTGTCCCCTTACACCGTTCTATCTTTCTCTTTTCTGATAAGAGACAGGGTCTCACTCTGTCGCCCAGGCTGGAGTGCAACGGCTCCCTGCGGCCTCCAGCTCCTGGGCTCCAGCGATCCTCCCACCTGTGCCTCCCAAGTAGCTGGGACCACAAGCACCGTCACTGCCTAGCTTCTTTGTGTTTTAAGCAGAGCCCTCCCCACCATCCCCTCAGGGCCCCTACCGTAGAATACAGATGGTGGGTCATGGAAGAAGGGGTAGTCGGTGCCAAAAAGCAGGTAGGCACTGTAGCTCCAGCTGCCCAGGTAGAAGAGAAACTTCCAAGCACTCTCGGGCATCTTGGCGGCATCTCTGGGCTGGAGGCGGCACCGCTTCGCTAGGGGCTATGAGGGAGAAGGCAGGCAGGCAACCGCTGGTGCTGGAGACCAGAGACTGCTTCTCCAGGGTAGGGAAACTCTGGCCTGGAGAGTCCCTGGAGTGGCCCAGGGACTCTCCAGGCGGGGCAGCACTGGGAAGGCCCATCCCCCTTGCCCGAAATCACCTGGAGTGTAAACAGAACCCATGGGCACCTGCCAAGGCTAAACTTAGTGTCCAGCTGTCCGCCGCAGTGGCGCTGGAAGGGGAGTCGGGGGGAAACCCCGAGGGGAGAGGAGGGGAACAGGAGGGCTCTGGGGCCGGGAGGGCGACACTGGGGCTTATAGCGAAGGAGAGAGATGGATGGGTCAGCCTAGGGGAGTTGGGCTGCTGGGGGTGACTCATGAAGGGAACAAGGAGGGGTTCCACGAACCAAAGTGCAGAGGAAGCTGCGGGCTCCAAGGCTGGGGTTGGGGAGTACGTAGGGGGGTGCTCAAGCTCCCTGGGGGCGGGGTTTGAGCTGCCCGTCTCTGGAGACGCCCCGCCCCTTCACAGAGGCTGCGGGGGCCGGAGCCCAGAGCACCCAGCATCTTGGGGAACACAGGGAGCCCCATGGGAACGATGCAGAAGAGAGAAGAACTTGAGAGGAAGCCGCCGTCTCAGCCGGGGAGTTTGGGGAGACCAGAGAATAGAGGGCTGAGGGAGACTGGGGGGAAGGTATGGCGGGGACATGGGAACCTGGGGGCAATGAAAGGAGAGTAGGGGCTGGAGGAAGGAAGAGGGGACAGGCCGCGGAAAGGGTGTCACAGGCGAGCTGAGACCCTAGGGAGCATCAGGAGTGCAGAGGAAGCTGCCGGCTCCAAGGCTGGGGTTGGGGAGTGCAGTGGGGCACGCTCAAATTCTCTAGGAGCTGGGCTGGAGCAGCCCGGACAAGCTCCGCCCCCTTCCCCCGAAGCTGAGGGGGACGGAGCCCAGAGCACCCAGTAGTTGTCATGGAGACAGCTGGAGCCCGCTCCGGTAACCCCTGGCAACCAGGCTGCTGCCAAAAAGATGAGCTTTGGAGCACCCAGCAGCCCCTCCACCCATTTCTGGAGAAGGGCGAGCCTGGAATTTGGGCGAGCACCCCACCCAGGCTGGGGACGGCCCCCTGGCTCTGCCAAGAGGCTAGTCCTAGAGTGGCCACATCCTCCTGCCCCCAGGGTCGGGGGTGGGGGCCTTGCCCTCCTGGGCCTCGGGCTTCCCAGCTAGAAATTGGGAAGAAGGCAGGGGCAACAAGCAGGATAAAGAGCACTGTGGACCCAGGGAGGGGCCCTGGACAGCCTGTCTTCCCTCCCGCAGTAGGGGGGTGGCTGGGGTCTCTCCCCCATATGGGTGATATGGGGACGGGAGTGGGGGGAGTGGCAGTCTGATAACGGCCCATCCTCAATCTAACAAGGGCCAGCCTCTTCCCGGCCAGCAGAGAAAGGCCCCTTTGTTGGCCCAGGGCACACTGTCCCTGCACCCTCCAGTCAGACGGGCTGGGTGACACCAGCTGGTCCATGGGGGTGTCCAAGCCAAGCTAAAGGCCCAAACACTTTGCCACCAGCTCCTGCCACAGCGACCCCTCCCCAGGGAAGGGAGTGGGGTCAGGCGCCAATGTCACCACCGTGGTCAGTCTTCCGCAGGGCGATGGTCTCAGCAGAAACTGGGGAATTCTGCTGTCGCCTCTTGGAGGCAGCACAGTGCAACCCTGAAACCCCGGGCCTTGTCACTGTCAAGGGAGCGACCACTGGCGTGGCCGGAGCGCCCAGGCCTTTGCCATCCCTGGTCGGAGGGTGGCGCTGACCCCAGACAGGCACAAGGCAGCGACCAAGCAGCTCCTGCCTCTTCCCGATTGCAGCGGGCAAGCCGAGCAGGGACCCCGCAGAAAACGGGCAGCGGACCCCGCTCCGGGCCAGAGCCAAGCCTACATGGCCGGGAGGCGAAAGGCGCAGGCGGCCGTGGTGCGCCGTGTCCTCCCTGTCCCGGTCCTGGGCTTCTCAGTGCCCTGGCTCGGCACTGCCGGAAAGAGCGCACGGTGGCCCAAGCCATCTACCGCGCGGGCCCCCTGGTCCCAAACTGACCGGAAAGGCTCGTGCCTTGGTCCCCCATGTCTCAAACACCCCACCGTCTCGGGCCCCCTTGTCCCAGACTCACCCCAGCCCGCCACACCCCCGCATCAACCCAGGTCCCCCATGCCGCACTGACTCAAAGGGGCACGCGGCGGCCCGAGAGACCCCGTCCCGGGGTTCCAACATCCCGGGCCCCTCCAGCCCGAGGCCCCCACCCACGTTCCGGCGACCCCCTCATCCGCAGCAGCCAGCGCTGGGAGAAAGGGACGCGCGGCGGCCCGAGATCCCCGGTCCCGGCTTCCCCCAGTCCCGGGTCCCCTCGTCCCGGCCCCCCGCCACACTGACCCGAAAGAGGCGCGCGGTGGCCGCGGAGCGCAGAGCGGTCCAGCCCAGCGCGCCGAGGGCCAGCAGCAGCAGCTCGGGCGGCGCCAGGTGCGCGTTCTCGGCCAGGCCGCGGCGCGCCAGCCCCCAGCCGCAGTCCGTGCAGCCCCGAGCCGCCGCCAACGCGCTGCCCCAGCCGCGCCGCACTAGCTGCGCGTAGCTTGGCATGGGCTCGGGCCCAGTCGGCCCTGCCGCCAGCCCTGCCGCCGCCATGCCGCCCGCTAGCCCGCCGTCCCCGTCGCCTGCGCCCGCCCGCGGTAGCCGCCGGAGCCGCGCGCCCCGCGTCACGCGCCGCAGCTGGGCCGGGGGCGCGCGGGCTGGAGAGCCTAGGGCGGAGGGGCGGGACTGGCGCAAGCTCCACCCCTCCGGGGGCGCGGCCGGGGGGCGGCCAGGGGGGACGCGCGGTGCCCCTGAGGCGGGCCCGCGCCCCTGCTTGTTTCCCAGCAGAGAAACCAAGGCGCGGGGGAAGGGGACCGGAGCCAGCTGGGCGCCCACTGGACCTGGACCCCGAGAGCCCCGCGCCCGGCCGTGTCGCGCCCCCATGCCCGCCCCGCTCGCCCCCGGCTCCCTCATCCCATCGCGCAGTGCCCGTGACGAGGGGCACAGGGGACACTAGCAGGCAGTCCCCTCGGCCAGCCACCCTCGCTCCTCCCAGCCCTCCAGAACACCAGTCCCACTTCATCGCTCCGGCAGGCTGGGACCTCACCGTTCCCGGAGCCCTCGCTCCTCCTCAAGGACCCGAGGCCTGGCACGCCTTGGCACAGTCTCAGGACCATCCCGTGGCCTTCCCGCATTCAGGCGTGGGCTCAATGAAACAGTCTCATTCTTCAAAAGGACATGCCCCGCACCAGGGCATTGGGAAGAGCACCTCGTGGAGACAGACGCAGCCCTCTGTCCCACACCAGGGGCCTTGCAGTGAGGTTCCAGCCTGGACACTTCCCAGGCCTCTTCTTCTCCAGGTCTGCACAGTGGGCTATTGGGACTCAAAGGTGTGATGAGGGCTACTGAGATTAGGGGGTTCTCTGAGGGTCACTTGCTGCTCTGTGACCCTGGGGAACCCAGCAGGCTTCCTCATGTGTTAACCTCCCCCTGAGGGCCATCAAGGGAGACACTGGTCACCCCTGTTGGGACCGCCACCTCCCTTGGCACTGCTGCCCCCCCTTCTCCCAGCCCCCAGGACATCCCCACACCTGGCCCGAAAGGTGCAGGATGCAGAGATGAGCCCTGTAGCGCCGAGCTGGCTCCCACACACCCGCACCTGACCTGCGGGGCACAGGTGAATATACCTTCCCCTTGACTCAATCCCAGCTCCTACAACACAGCCAGGTGACCCCAACTTCAGGTGTGCCTGCATCCGGCCACTTCTCTGCACCTGCACATCCTTGCCCCCACCCAACCTTCTGGGGGTTCTGTCTGGTATCCTAGCCTCCCACAGAGGCCAGGAGGAGGCTGTGACACTGTTGGGCTTGTTCCTCCTCTGCTGGCAGCCCTCCATGGCTCCCTTCCCACTCAGGAAAAGCCCAAGTCCTCACTCGCCGCCCTCACCGTATCCTGTTTCCCTCCACCCGTGGGTTTTCCTGCTGTTCTTCCAACATGCCTCTGTCCTGCCTCAGGGCCTTTGTACTGGCTGTTCCTCCTCCTGAAATGCTGTTCCCCTGAGTACCTGCAGGGCTCTTCTGCCACCTGCTCAGGCTGCCCAACTCTAAAGTCCCACACACCCCTCAAGTGTGCTTGTCATTTGTCACCAGATGCCCCGAATACATACAGCTCCTCCTTATTCTTTTGTTTCACTCGTTGCCCAGGCTGGAGTGCAATGGTACAATCTCAGCTCACTGCAAACTCCGCCTCCCGGGTTCAAGCGACTCTCCTGCCTCAGCCTCCTGAGTAGCTGGGATTATAGGCGCCGGCCACCACTCCTGGCTAATTGATATATTTTTAGTAGAGAAGGGGTTTCGCTATGTTGGCCAGGCTGGTATCAAACTCCTGACCTCAAGTGATCTGCCCACCTTGGCCTCCCAAAGTGCTGGAATTACAGGCAAGAGCCACTGTACCTGGCCCCACTCATTATCCTTGAATGTGGACTCCACATGGCTAGGAGTCTGTCCCTGAGTCAGGGAGGGATATGACAGGCCCAGTGTGTGGGGGACACGAGGCCTGACCTGGCCAATATTTCAGGTCCAGCTGGAGGCCAGAGATGCCACAAGCTGCCTGGCAGGCAGAGGGAGGCGAGGGGGATGCAGGGCTCAGCTGGACATACTCTCATAGGTCTGGCCAGGCCTGTAGAGCAGCCCTGGATGGGACCAGCCACCTTCCCCCACCTTCCCAGCCAGCACTATCTGGTCACCATGGCACCCATCGGTCATGGGAGAGGTGCTACCCGCCCACCCACTGGCTCCAGCTCAGCCTCAAATTTCTTTTTGGCTGGTCTAGCCAGGAGACCGCCAATGGGTGGGGTACAGGGCAGGAATGGAAGGCGACTCTGCTGGCAGCTGGGAACCAGGCACCCGAGACCAGGCAGGGGTCAGTCTTGAGGCCACTGCAACCCCCCGCCCTCCCCCGCCAAGGTCTCCTCCCTCCAGGAGGCTGGGCCTGGACCCCTCCTGATTTCTTTGCCCAGGAAGGCCTCTCTTGCCACCTCCCTCCCTGACCAGGCAGGGAGGAGCTGGGGGCAGGGGTCGCTTGCTGTCCTGCCCTGGCAACCAGAGACAGGGCCCGGTTTCAAATGAATAGGCCTGGGTGGGGCTCGGGGAAACACAGCCTCTTATCTTTTCCCTGGGAGATAAGCCCAGGCCAGGCTCAGAAGTCACAGGGTATGCAGCCCTGTCCAGCCCCCCTTGACCTTACTGCCCTGAGCCACCGAGGGACCTTTGCACCGGCCGGGACACTGCTGGGGTGCCTGTCCCCCCAGAACCTAGCCTGATAGCTCCTCCTTGATCGGGTGGACAGCTCAATGGTGACCTCATCTGGGAGGCTCCGGCCAGGGCCGCTGCTGCCCACTCACCTCCCTATTGTGCAGCCACCTCTCATTGTGGCTGGGTGCTTGGCCCCAGGGCCCTGGCCACAGCAGGACTCTGACTTGGCGGAGGGTTTGCAGGGCGGCAGGAGCAGTGCGTGGGATTAACGCTGACCCTTTGGGGCCCCCCGGCTTTGCTGAGCTGAGGTCTGAGCTCCCACCACCGCCACATCACTCAGGAATTCTCGTTTTGAATCTTAGTGCCCCTCACAATAACTGCATGCTCTCTGTGCCTCAGTTTCCCCGATGCCAACCAGGGTTGCTCAGTGTCCTCTCGGGGCCAGGGTGAGGTGTGGGGACAGGGCTGTGCTGCCTCTGGCTTGGCAGGAGCAGCCTGTGGCTGTGTGAGGGCAGGGTAGAGGGCTGCACAGCTGGGGCTCACCACAAACCCTGGTCTCCCGGAACAGCCCTGGGTGCCAGTGCCCTAGGAGTCTCCCTGAGTGTCACCTCCTACACCCCCCAGCAAAGTGGCCAGAGCACATCATCAGGTGGGAACATTCTGGAGACATTTATTGACAGATGGGGGTGCTGGGGCCAGGCTCCTGCCCCCAGAGAGGATGCAGGGTTGGTGCCAGGTGGGGAGGGCTGCAGGACTCCCAGCCTCTGTCCTGGCTTCAAGGTCCTGACAGCTCTGGGCCGGCCTCAGGCGCTGGGAGCATACTGCAGCACTAGCCTGTCAAAGTCGTTCTCCTTCAGCGAGACACAGGCAATACAGGGTGGGGCAGGGTGTGGGGAGACAGGTGGGGAGAAAGGGGAGAGAGAGAGGCTGCATGTGAGTCTAGGCTGAGCTCCAGGTGCCCCCTGGCCTGGTTCTTGGGGACAGGCCACCCCTGCCACTCACCTTGGCCTGGTATTCCTTGATGAAGGGATGGGACCTGTGGGCATCCTTCAGCTGGGACAGGTATCGGTTTGTCACCTGCAGGGAAGGCAGGGAGGCGGGTGAGCCGAACATGGGGACCCCACAGCAGCTCTGACCTGCAGGACAGGGGTGGATGGGGGCAGGAGCCAGGGCCAACCCCTGGGGCGGTGCTGGCACAGAGCTGGCTTCCGCACATAGTGGCAGATGCACTGTGGAGTTCAGGGGAGCTGGTTGGACAGGACCCCAGGTGAGGATGGGTTGGGGGTGCAGGGTTTGTGAGGGAGGTGGGCTTCAATGGACACACTGTGTGCAGAGCCTTCCCAGGGATCTAGGGATTTGGACGTGGACCCCAGGCTGGGGTGCCAGGGTCTGGTCATTAGGGTTGGCCTGGAGCCCTGGGGGCTGCTTACCTCAGGGGGCTTGCCCAGGTGCTGCGACAGGACGATGAGGTTGACCAGCGTCTCTGGGTAGCCGCTGTCCTAGAGACCCAGGCAGATGCAGCAGGCAGGGTCAGCCACTCGAGTCCCCAGGCCTGCCCATCACCCCCACCTCGGCCAGGACCACAAAAGGTCACCTCCTCAGAGGTAGGCTGGGACTGACACTGCCAGAGTCCCCCTGCCCACCCCTCTGCAAGGTGGAGACCTCAGGTGATACGGTGCCAAGGGGCCACCCTCTCACTGAGCCTCAGTTTCCCCATCTGTGGTCCAGTCTGGGGCACGACCCCTCGTTTGTGGAAACTTGGGAAGGAGGTATTTGTCCCACACATCTCAAGGCAATGGGGCCCAGGCCGAGATGGCCTCCACTCCTGCTGCACAGTGAGCCCAAGAAACCTCGGCAGGTGACCTTGCCTGACCCACTTACTCTAAGCTCCCAGGCACACAGGACCCTGGGAATCGCCTGGGCCTCCTGGCCAGAGCCCCGGTGTCTGCTTAGGGCACAGAGGCACCAGCCGGGACGCACCCGGAGCCCAGCCTGGGGCACCTTTTTGGAGACTGGACTTCCCTGAGCCTCAGTCTCCACCATGAAGGGGGCACCAGCTTGCACTCACAGGAGCATCCATGAGGTGGCTCCAAAGAGAAGTGGGGGAACCTGAGTGCCTCCTGGAAGCCTGGCAAGAATGCAGGGTGACCACAGCCACGGGGAGGCCACCAGGGCCATGGGCCACAGCCAGCCAGCCCCGGGCGGTGTTTCAGGACACAGGACAGAAGGGAGTTGTCTAACAGGTGAGTCACGGAGTGTGTCACCTGAGAGGTGTAACAAAAGCCCCATGAGGATGTGGCCGTGAACACAGAACACGCATCCATCCAAATGTTCTGAGGTAGCAGAGAGGGGCAGGGTGATGGAGGAGGGCGCCAGTCTCCAGGCTGGGGCAGTGAGGGACACACTGCCTGTCTGAGATGCCGCATCAGGCTGTGAGTTCCTGACCAGCCCTAACTGCTCAGAGCTAAAGACGAACCCCATCCAGGAGGAGCAGCCCCTGGACTGTGATGGGGCCAGCCTGACACCCCCTGGCCTGTCCCGCTCTGCAAACTACTTTCTGATGATAACTCAGCCCTGGGAACACGTGACAGGGAGGAGAGCTTAACCAGTGTTTGTCAGTGGATTAAAACTATCACAGCTGGGTGCAGTGGCACACACATGTCATCCCAGCACTTTAGAAGGCCGAGGAGGGTGAGAACTGCTTGAGCCCAGGAGTTCAAGACTAACCTGGCCCACACAGTGAGAAACCAGCTCTAACAAAAAATACAAAAATGAGCCAGGTGTGGTGGCATATCCTGTCTCAAAGCACAAAACAAACAAACAAACAAAAAACACCAAAAAAAACCTGTTTCTCCAAAATGGAAAAAGCTTTGATGTCCTTTCTGATTATAAAAACAATAGGCCGGGGCCGGGCGCGGTGGCTCATGCCTGTAATCCCAGCACTTTGGCAGGCCGAGGCGGGTGGATCACCAGGTCAAGAGATCAAAACCATCCATCTCTTGGTCAACATGGTGAAACCCCGTCTCTACTAAATACAAAAAATTAGCTGGGCATGGTGGCACGTGCCTGTAATCCCAGTTACTCAGGTGGCTGAGGCAGGAAAATTGCCTGAACCCAGGAGGCGGAGGTTGCGGTGAGCCGAGATCGCTCCATTGCACTCCAGCCTGGGTAACAAGAGCGAAACTCCGTCTCAAAAAAACCAAAAACACAAAATGAACAAACAATAGGCCGGGCATGTCGGCTCATGCATGTAATCCCAGCACTTTGGGAGGCCGAGGTGGGCGGATCACGAGGTCAAGAGATGAGACCAACCTGGCCAACATGGAGAAACCCGGTCTCTACAAAATATACAAAAATTAGCTGGGTGTGGTGGCATGCTACTTGGGAGGCTGAGGCAGGAGAATTGCTTGAACCGGGCAGGCGGAGGTTGAAATGAGCTGAAATCGAGCCACTGCACTCTACCCTGGGCAACAAGAGCAAAACTCCGTCTTAAAAATAAATAAATAAGCGAATAAAATCATCATCATCATCTGCCGAGCATGGTGGCTCACACCTATAACCCTAGTGCTTTGGGAGGCTGAGGCGGGAGGATCAGTTGAGGCCAGGAGTTTGAGACCAACCTAGGCAAGACAGCAAGAATAGCCCCATCTCTACAGAATATCTAAATACTTTAAATTTACGATAACATAAACTCCTCAGAAAGACAGCAGATGGCCAGGTGAGGTGGCTCATACCTATAATCCCAGTACTTTGGGAGGCCGAGGTGCACAGATCACCTGAGGTCAGCAGTTTGAGACCAGTCTGGCCAACACAGTGAAACCCTGTCTCTACAAAAAATGCAAAAATTAGCCAGCAAGGTGGCATGCGCCTATAATCCCAGCTACTTGAGAAGCTGAGGCAGAATCGCTTGAACCCAGGAGGTGGCGGTTGCAGTGAGCTGAGATCAGGCCGCTGCACTCCAGCCGGGGTGACAAGAGTGAAACTCCGTCTCAAAAAAATATTTCAAAAAAGACACGATGGCAGATGTGAGACAGGAGACGGCTGTAGCCACCCTGGGCAGGCAGCACTCTCTCCACGAAGGGGACACCCCTGTCCACAGCACGCTCTCCTCTAGATGAGGCTGGGAGCCTCCCTCCAGTACTGAATATGTACTCGGGTGAGGGGTTCCATGTGCAGGCCCTGGGGTGACAGCAATGACAGCTCAGGTCACTGAGGCCCAGGCTGACCAGATGCCCCATTTCTGGGAGGCTGGAATCTGGATTGATTTGCAGGTATGATCCCTGCTTTGTAGGTCTCACAGCTGACTGGGCCTTAGAAGCCCTGTGGGGTCACATGCACACCCAGGGGGCCTCTGCTACGCTTGTTTCTGTCCTCCCTGCCCTCCGGCCGCCTGGCTTCCCGTCGGCCCCACTGCTGGACGGGCCTGTGCCTACCTTGTCCAGCGCCTCCTGCAGCAGGCCCTCGGCAGCCTCCCAGCGGCCCTGGGCCATGTGGCAGGCTGCCTGCCCGTTGAGCAGCAGCAGGGTGGGCGAGTACTTGTCAGCCATGTCCTGGAAGATGTAGTAGGCATCCTGCAGCTTCTCGCCGCCCTGTGGGGAGAGTCCTGCTTTATCGCCTGAGCTCCTGCCGCCTGGCTCTCCCCCTGCCAGCCCCTTCCACCAGTGGGGCAGCTCCAGCACTGTGCAGAGACGAATCTGGTGTGCCAGGTTCAAGGCACAGCCACTCATCACCATGGGGAAGGCTGGTAGCTTGTACTCTGCTGATGAGGCCTAAAGATGCGCAGCCGCCTCCCGCCCTACCTCCCACCCGGCTCCTGGAGCACTGGGTACACAGAGGTGGAATCTGGGGTTTCCAGGGAGGCAGTGCACGGGTGGCGGGGCCAGGGTCTAAGTGGGGACTACTGGGTCACCGGGCCCGTCGGAGGAGGAGTCAGCTCTGTGACCACCAGCCCTGACCTGTCCATTTGTTCGGGACAGCGGGCCACTTGCAGGGGGAGCCTGAGGCCAAGGCAGGCTGTGAAAACAGCTCAAACTACCCAAGAGGCTGCCAGGCCCTGTCCCACCAACTGGATGGACACCGCAAGTCCCTCTGGGTGAGGCTGCATCCTCCTGGGGAGCAGGGCAGGGAGCACATTGTTGTTTTTGAGATGGAGCCTCATTCTGTCACCCAGGCTGGAGGGCAGTGGCGTGATCTTAGCCCACTGCAACCTCTGCCTCTTGGGCTCAAGTGATTCTCCTGCCTCAGCCTCCCGAGTAGCTGGGATTACGCTGTGCGTCACCTTGACTAATTTTTGTATTTTTAGTAGAGACAGGGTTTCACCATGTTGGCCAGGCTGGTCTCAAACTCCTGACCTCGTGATCCACCCACTTTGGCCTCCAAAAGTGCTGGGATTACAGGTGTGAGCCACTGTGACTGGCCCAGGGAGTACATTTTAACAGGCCTGCACAAAAGAGTGGCTCAGAAAGGGGCCAAGTCCCAGAAATCAGGAGGGGGCTGTTGCCAGGCGGAGATGCCCAGGCCTGGGAGCTAAGGACATCTCCAGCGCTGCTATGGAAACACTGGACCCCGTCCCTGGCTGGGGACCAGGACCCTGGAGAGCAAAGCTGAGCCGAAGGAAACCCCAGGAAGCCCTGTGGAAGGAGGGGCTGCCAGGGTGGCTGGGCCGCTGGTCGTGGCAGAGGCCTGCACCTCTGGCTCGGAAACCCCCGTCCCCGCCCCTGCCATCTCTTGGCTGTGAGAAGCCAGAATGGAGTCAAGGCTGAGAGCTGTGCCAGGCTGACATGGGCCATGGCCTCATCCTGGAGTCCCACTGGAGTGGCCAGCAAGCCTGGGCATAGGTGCAGGGTGCCCACAGACCCCGCTCAGCCAGGTGCCTGCAATGCCCGCTTGCTCTGTGGCCCGGGACTCACCGTGGCCAGGCTGACCCAGGCGGTGGCAAGCTGGGTGAGGGTGGCGTCTTCGTCCAGGTCCTGCATTCTCTTCAGCTCCTTCCTGGGGCGGGGACGGAGGAAGGAGGGGCTGAGTGGCCGAGGACCCGGCCTGGCCATCCCTGCCTTGTTCCCACTTGGGGCCCACTGGAACTCAGGGAGGCCCCTGCCACGTGCTCCCCTGCACATACACCCCCCGAGACTGAGTGCCTAAGCTGCCCTGCCCGTCCGGCCACATGCAGGCCCCGGGAAGGCTGGACTGGCACCAGCTATGGAACCCCAAGGTAGTCCACACAAGGTAGGGCTCAGGAGAGACTCACTCCACAGAGAATGGAACGCAGGGAAGGGCCACAGAGCCACAGCGTGAACAACTCTGAGGCAAGGGCTTTGGAAATGGCAGCAGGGCAGTGCCGGAACTCAGCCACAGCCTCCGACCTGCGGATGCCACATGCAGGCCCTGCCGGCCCCATGGCACAGTTACAAGCTGGCCAACTGACATGTTCCTCTGGGCCCACCGTCATCCTGTGGGACAGGCCTGCCACCCACTGCATAGAGAGAAACTGAGGCACAGATAGCCATGGCCCTCCTTCCTGGCAAAATACTGCAGAGAGGGGCTGAGTGATGGCCAGCCCCATGGACATCAAGAGTAATGACGTAACCATAGACACTCTGGGCCATGGGATCCCAATGTGGCTGGGCTGTGGCTTGTGTGGTAGAGAGGGGCAGGAGGGCTCACCGGGCGAGGTCTAGGCGGTCCAGCTTCAGCAGGATCTGCACGGTCATGGCTGTGCTGCAGGGCAGGTTGGGTGGAGGTCAGCAGGTGGCCACACACACACTGCACGGCCCCTCCACACCCAGGGCTCACTCTGTGTGTCTGGAATGTTCCTAAGCCTTCTGTTTGGGACCACCAGACCTATCCAAAAGAGGGGGACACCCGCACTCCCACGTCACCACTCAGCTCGCTCAGGCCCAGGAGCTCTGCAGGGGCAGGGGTCCCCAGGGTGGGGCTCTAGTCCGTGGCCCACTCACTGCCCACAGGAGAAGCGGCAGCCTCCATAGGCTGTGACTGCAGACAGAGCACCCTGCCTGGACTCATCAACATCCCCACGGCGGTGGGTACTCAGGAACAAGGCCCCAGAGGAAGGGCATGCACCTGCCCTGCACCTGCACCAGCAGCAGGGCCCTGGGGCCACCCACTCTCCCTGCAGGTCCCCTCATCCCTTCATCCCTCTCGGCCCCAGGCGGCCGTGACCACCAACGGGAGCCAGTGCCTGGTCCAGCACCGTGTCCACCAGCCCGCTGGCAGCGTGACATCCGTATTGCTTTTCTTTTTATTTTTTTTTGTGAGACAGGGTCTGGCTGCCCAGGCTGGAGAGCAGTGGCGCCATCACAGCTCAGTGCAGCCTCCACCTCCCGCTTCCGCCTCCTGAGCAGCTGGAATGGGTGCATGCCACCATGCCTGGCTGCCGCCCTCCATTCTCAGCCCTCCATGGATGGAGGTGGGATGGGAGCAGATCCACAGCCCCCGTGTAATGCCCAGCTTGGGACTCGTGGCGGAAGGCAGGCACTCCATGACAGCTTGCCGGGAAGAGTCGACACACTTTCTGTGACCAGTGCCCTGGACATGGCCCAGAGTCACATCGTGGGGTGGAGGGGGCACTGAACTCACTCTGCAGGGCTCCAGCACCCCAACCCCAGAGGGCCCTGGAGGAGGGCCAGTGTGGGGGGTCTGGGGAGGCCTGAGAGACTGGGCCCAGGGCCGAGGCACAGAAGGCTTTATAGAAGGATGGGGACACAGAAACCAAGCAGAGACAAAGCTGCTTTCTGCTCTGCCTTTGGGAACAGAGGGTTTGCAGCCTGGGCACCGTGTCCTTGGAGCCTGGACAACAGGCTGGGGCCTCGTTTCAGCGCCACCTCATTCCCTGCTCCCATGACGACGGCCAGTCAGGCCATGCGTGCGCAGCCTGGAGATGTGGTAAGGGACACCTGCCTCCCAGGCTGGCCCCAGAGCAGGACGGCCACTTACCACTCCAGGCTGTCCCCCTGGTGCAGAGCACGCAGGGCAGCGTCTGGGTTCTGGTCGTGGAGATAGACAGAGGCGGCCGTGAGCAGGAAGGTGGTGTTGGTCACGTCCACGCTCCTGCTCATCTCTCGGTCCAGCTCAGCCACAATACTGTCCCTGCAAGACATAGATGCTCAGGACCCACAGCTGGGGGCACTGGGCGATCTCAGAGGCTCCCCTTCCTTGGGAGCAGACAGGCCCAGAGAGGGTGAGCCAGGCACTGGGGGTGCAGAGCAGCCACAGGCAGAGCATCCAGCATCCCCGACATGCCTTCCCTCCCTCCCTATGAGTCACCTCTTACGCCGGTCCAGACAAGGATCCCAAGGCTGGGACACGTGGGACATGTGCCCAAGGGGACATGAGGAGGCACCGCCAGTCATGGGCACACCAGCCTCACCTACCTTCCCAAGGAGGCTGGTGGGCCCAGCTGGGACTCCTGACCATAACCAAGGCCAAATCTTCTAGCAGGAGCATGGCCAAGGGGCCATGCAGGAGGATGGGAGCCCTGAGGCACCCCCAATGCCAGGGTGGCTGCCCTCAGTCCCTGAGAGTCCAGCGTGCCAGCTGCACCCTGAAGATGAACAGCATGCTGCAGGCCAGGGCCAAGCTTGAGCCCAGGTGAGGCTGAGGACTGGCTGGGCTCCCCCAAGGGCACAGGTCACTCGCCTCCATGTCCCCAACTGGACCCAGACCCTCCATTCCCCATGGCTACTGAGCAGCTGACAAGAGAAGGCGGGCGAGGGAGATAACCTAGACCAAAGCTGGTGTTCCCCTGGGTCTACACCCAGCTCTGTGACCCCGTAAGCATCCAAGTGGATCTGGGGGCTGTCTGCCCAGGGCCTGTGTCCGAGGGGTCACCAAGAGCACAGTGTGTCTGACACCAACCAGGTTCCACTGAGGACGCGCCACGGTGCCAGGTCTGATGGATGAGTGACTTCAGGTCTGAGTCTGTCTCCCCCTGTGCTGAGGGACCATGTTACAGGGGTCATGTGGGATGGAGCAGGGCGCACTCAAGGCCACCTTATGAAGCTTCCTGAGGCTCCAGCACATGAAGGGTGCATAAACGCTGCCCGCTGTGGTAGTACTGGTACCAGAAAGTTGTCACCCTAAGGTGTTACAAACCAATGGGGCCGGGTGCCACGGCGCGTCTGTAACCCCAGTGCTTTGGGAGGCCAAGGCAGGAGGATTGCTTACGCTCAGCAGTTCAAGACCACCCTGGGCAACATAATAGGACCCCTTTTTCTACAAAAAAGAGTCAGCTGGGCCTGGTGGTGCCTGTAGTCCCAACTACTTGGGAGGCTGAGGCAGGAGGCTGGCTTCAGCCTGGGAGGTTGAAGCTGCAGTGAGCTGTGGTTGCACCTCTGCACTCCAGCCTCGGTGGCAGAGCAAGATCATCTAGAAAACAAACAGCAACAAAAGCAATTACTGGGCGGATCACGAGCCCAGGAGTTCGAGACCAGCCTGGGCAACATGGTGAAACCCTGTCTCTACTATTAAAAAAAAAAAAAAAAAAAAGCCGGGCATGGTGGCATATGCCTGTAATCCTAGTTACTCAGGAGGCTGAGGCGGGAGAATTGCTTGAACCCGGGAGGCAGAGGTTGCGGTGAGCTGAGATCACACCATTGCACTCCAGCCTGGGCAACAAGAACAAAAATCTCCATCTCAAAACAAACAACAAAGAAAACAGAAAACTCAAAACCAAAACCAATTGCTCATGGAGGATCCTCCAGTCCCGGGGCGTCCTGCCAGTGAGGCAGCGGCTGGGCAGCCAGAGAGACGAAGCACAAGCGCCTGGCTGGGCCGCCTGCTCTCCAGGGCTATTTGCTGTGAAACTCAGCAACTGCAGCTCCGGCGGCACCCAGGGTTCCCCGCCTTCACCCCAGCTGGTGAAGTGCAGGGTGGGAGAAACCGTGACCCTGGGAGGTCACTCATCCGAATGTTCTGGCATTCGGCAGCTGGCATTCCAGCTGCTGTGGCAAAGTACCACAACCTGGGCAGTCTGAGGACCCCAGGGCTTCATTTCTCACAGCTCTGGAGGCCGCGAGTCTGCAGTCAAGGTGGCGGCAGGGCTGGCTCCACGTGGAGGCTGGAGGGGAGGCCGTCCCACGCCTCTCTCCCAGTTCTCGTGGCTGCCAGCCATTCTTGGCGCTCCTCAGCTGGCAGCCATGTCATCCCTGTCTCTGTTGTCACGTGGGCTGAATGCTATGGGTTGTGCCTGGCCCTTTTTTTTGAGACAGAGTCTCACTCTGTCGCCAGGCTGGAGTGCAGTGGCACCATCTCGGCTCACTGCAAACTCCGCCTCCTGCGTTCAAGCAATTCTCCTGCCTCAGTCTCCTGAGCAGCTGGGAGTACAGGTGCACACCACCGTGCCTAGCTAATTTCTGTATTTTAGTAGACATGCGGTTTCACCATGTTGGCGAGAATAGTGTCAATCTCTTGACCTTGTGATCTACCCACCTCAGCCTCTCAAAGTGCTTGGATTACGGGGTAAACCACTGTGCCTGTCCTGTCCCCATTTTTTTGTTTTGGAGACAGTCCCCCTCTGTCACCCAGGCTGGAGTGCACTGGCATGATCTTGGCTCACTGCAATCTCCGTTTCCCTGGTTCAAGCGATTCTCCTGCCTCAGCCCCCCTAGTAGCTGGGATCACAGGCACGTGCCATCATGCCCTGTTAATTCTGTATTTTTCATAGAAACGGGGTTTCTCCATGTTGGCCAGTCTGGTCTCAAAAACTCCTGACCTCAGGTGATCTGCCAGCCTCAGCCTCCCAAAGTACTGGGATTACAAGCGTGAGCCGCTGCACCCAGCCCTCATTTTCTTTTTCTTGCCTCTCCAGCTAAAACCAGCCCTTCTTTTATCTCTTATAAGGACACAAGTCCTTGGCTCTAGGGCCCACCCTAAATTCACCATGTCTTCATCTCCTCATCTCTTAATTTGATTGGCAAAGACGCTTTTTCTCCCATCCAAGTACTAACCAGGCCCGACCATGCTTAGCTTCCGAGATGAGATGAAACCGGGAGCGTTCACGGTGGTGTGGTCGCAGACCAGACACAATGTTTTAAATGGTATCCCGTTCACAAACATGTGGGATGGGATATGGACATGCCTTTTGGCGGACCCCATTCACCCCACTCTGCTGCCTCTGCACAGGAGTCAGCTCCCAGGCATCTTTGGGTGAAGGGAGGCAGTGGTCGGGGCGCGGCCTCCGTGGGCCAAGGAAGAACAGTATCACAGCAGTCTCCCCGTCTCAGACCCTCACTCCAACCCCATAGCGAGGGGGAGGCGGTTCTTGGGTCCCCACAGCCCAGCTCCCCCTCCCTTTGGCTGCTACCCATGGGTGTTTGACCAATGCTGGCCTCTGGCTCAGGGGCAGGACTGGCATGGCCTCACCCTCTACCTGGGCTCGAGGGAGTACACTGGCAGGATACAGTCCCTAACTAGCTGGGACTAGAAAACTAATCGCATTTGGGAGAGTGAGACAGGCGGATCGCCTGAGCTCAGGAGTTCGAGACCACCCTGGGCAACATGGTAAAACCCCGTCTCTGCTAAAATAACAAAAATTAGTTGGGTGTGGTGGCACATGGCTATAGTTCCAGTTACTCAGGAGGCTGAGACAGGAAAATCGTTTGAACCCAGGAGGTGGAGGTTGCAGTGAGCTGAGACCGCACCATTACATTCCAGCCTGGGCAACAGAGTCTCAGTCCTTTTTTGAGACTCTGACTCAAAAAAGAAAAAAAAAAAAAGAAACTGATTGGAAGGCCCCACCCCACTGAGACCTTGGGGTCTCGGCTGCTCATTGATTGACATTCTCAGTTCTAGGTCCAGAGAGCGCCTTGTAGGCCCTGAGGGCAGGTGTACACACAGCACTGTCTCTGACTCTCCCCTTTGAAGCAGGGTCCATCACCAGCCCTCACTGCTGTGCAGGTGAAGGAAACTGAAGACCCAAAGCAGCAGGGGGGCAGAGGGGAGAGGCGGCTAATCTGAAGATGCTGTGTGCTGCACACCACACCCACTGCCCACCCAAGTTCATAACAACAGGCCTCAGAGAAGGCCCCGCGCCCCAGGCCAGTCTGCCCTCTGGGGCCTCACCTCCGGCTCTCGTGGGCGAGGTAGTCAGCGAACATGCGAACGGCCTGGAGCTCAGGGGCCGAGGAGGGTTTGATCTCATCCAGGACCACGCCAAACTTCCTCTGCAGTGGAGACAAGGCGTCAGCTAGCTCACCTGCCCGCCCCAGAGGATTTCCATATCCTCAGCTTGGCAGGGAGAGCCCCAGATGGGATGCCCCTGCCCTACGAGGGACCCCCTCAATCCAGCAAGGGCCACCCCCACTGCAGTACATGGTGAAGGTGGGCGTGGTATCACCTGTCATGAGCAGCCAGGTGTGTCTTCATCTGTGGGGCCACACTGCCCATGCTTTGAGCTGGGGACCCTGGCAGGTTACTGTCTATCCCCCTGAGCTGTCCACCTCTGGTGTGAGGTGAAGGTGAGGATGGGCGTGTCATCCGGGGCAGGGCAGCAGTAGTTACTGGGGGCTATGGCATGTGATTCTACAAAGCAGGACATGCCCCCAGCCAGTCCTGCCCCACCCACCAACCCTCCCAAGGAGGACCACAATGACAGTACGGTCACAGCTGCAGCCACGGGCCCAGCCCTCACAGCCTCCCAAGTAGCTGAGACTCCAGGCACATGCCATCATGCCTGGCTTATTTTTAAATTTTTTTGTAGAGATGGAGGTCTTGGTATGTTGCCCAGGCTGGTCTTGAACTCGTGGCTTCAAGTGATCCTCCCACCTCAGCCTCCCAAACTGCTGGGATTACAGGTGTGAGCCACCGTGCCTGGCTCCTACAAATTATTAAAAAAAAAAAAAAAAAAAAAATCAGCCAGGCACGGTGGCTCACGCCTGTAATCCCAGCTCTTTGTGTGGCTAAGACAGGTGATCATCTGAGGTCTGGCATTTGAGACCAGCCTGGCCAACAGGGAGAAACCCCATCTCTACTAAAAGTACAAAAATTAGCTGGGCATGGTGGTAGGCGCCTATAATCCCAGCTATTCGGGTGGCTGAGGCAAGAGAATCACTTGAACCCAGGAGGTGGAGGTTGTGGTGAGCCAGGATCACGCCACTGCACTCCAACTTGGGCGACAGAGGGAGACTCTGTTTCTAAATAAATAAAAAAAAATCAAGAAGCTGTGACCCAGGCCCCCGGCCTGGCAGTCTTGGGCCTCCGTGACACAGCTGGCTGCACTGGCTGTTCAGAGTCACTGGATGCGCAGGCCTGGGTCCCTGCTGCCTGCTCTGTGCCTTCCTGCCCGCAGCCCCACCCTCTACTCTGTTCATCACTCTCGCTTCCAGCCCGAGGCCCGCACTCACCTGCGCAAGGTACGCTCTATACAGGAAGACATCCCTTTCCACGTCTCTCTCTGGGCTTGACAGCTGTGGGAACCAACGTGGGTCATGACGCACAGGAGGCCCCATGCCACCCACACAACACAGGGTGAGCATGACAGACAGACAGGCCCCTGTACGCTGGGGACAGGTGACTTCTCCAGCAGGGTTGAAGGTCTGAGTCCCAGCTCTGATCCTCCACTGCCCGTGACCTTGGGGAGCCTGAGAGTGGCTTCTGCTGGGGGCGCCCTACACGGGGGTACCCGATCTCATCCCACCCCGACACCACCCCAGGAAGGCTTGTTCCCAAAGTCCAGTGCCTGCTCCAGCCACACTCAAGCAACCAGGGTGGTGCCCGCACCTCTAACTGCTGGACTTGGGGCCACTGTGGCTTGATTCTGTTGTGTTTTTGTCTCAAGACATTTTGAGCTCAGTTTGGCTGTCCCAGTGTGGTAACATCTGTGCCCAGCCCTGCCAGGGGAGAGCCGGGAGACGGCCCTGTATTGGGCCACACCCCCCACGGCCCAGTCACTGCACAGAACTGAGGAACAGGAGGGAGATGACCTGTGGCAACACCCATTTTGGGACGATCAGGAAGCTGCCCCTGGGCCTAGGCCAGGCAGGGAGGCTGGGGCCCTCCTCTGGAGCACCGCTTTGCAGAGTGCCTCCAGGGGCTGGCTGACTTCCCAGGGTGCCCACGCAGGTGGACACAGTGCAGCTCAGCCTGTGGCCTGAGGGTGCTCGCACAGGCGCCTGGGGGCTTTGAGAGGAAAGTGCAATTGGGAAGGGGCCTAGCCACCTCGGCACAGTCACTCCAACAACCTCTATATGGGAGGCATGGAGAGGGCTCTCAGCAAGAGGAGCTGCCATGGCACAGGGGCAAAAAATCCAGCGCCCAAACTGGGGTGGGGGTTATACTACCCTGTCCCCTGAGGCCGAGAACCACAGATTCCAAGATACATCTCTTCCTTCTCCCCTGCCTGAGGGAGGAGCGTGGGTGTCAAACATGTCCTCATCCCTTATCTCCACTGTAGACCTGGCCCCAGCCTGACTCAGGCTGGCATTGCCAAGAGGCCCCAGCAGTTCAGGCTCTGGTAGCCAGACTAGGTATCTGGCTGTGATTTGGAATGAGATGTCTTTTTTTTTTTGAGACGGAGTTTCGCTCTTGTTACCCAGGTTGGAGTGCAATGGCGCGATCTCGGCTCACCGCAACCTCCGCCTCCTGGGTTCAGGCAATTCTCCTGCCTCAGCCTCCTCAGTAGCTGGGATTACAGGCATGCGCCACCATGCCCAGCTAATTTTTTGTATTTTTAGTAGAGACGGGGTTTCACCATGTTGACCAGGATGGTCTCGATCTCTTGACCTCGTGATCCACCCGCCTTGGCCTCCCAAAGGAGATGTCTTCTAAATAAATAACTCTGGCTGGGCGCAGTGGCTCATGCCTGTAATCCCAGCATTTTGGGAAGCCGAGGCAGGCGGATCACCTGAGGTCAGGAGTTCGAGACCAGCCTGACCAACATGGGGAAACTTCACCTCTACTAGAAATACAAAATTAGCTGGGCATGGTGGCGCATGCCTGTAATCCCAGCTACTTGGGAGGCTGAGGCAGGAGAACTGCTTGAACCTGGGAGGTGGAGGATGCAGTGAACCGTGATCGCACCATTGCACTCCAGCCTGGGCAATGAAAGTGAAACTCTGCCTTAATAACTCATTAACTCACTCATTCACTCACTCACTCACTCCTAGAAGAATGTCAAAGGCATTTGGAGGATGGAGGCTGCAGAAATTGAGCCCCACCTGCAAATGGGATGGAAAGGTAAAAGATATACTCAAGTATGCAAAGAAACATATTACAGGCTGGGTGCAGTGGCTCGCACCTATAATCCCAGCACTTTATGAGGCCCAGGCGGGTGGATCCCTTGAGGTCAGGAGTCCAGACCAGCCTGGCCAACATGGTGAAACCCTGTCTCTACTAAAAATACAAAATCAGCTGGGAGCAGTGGCTCATGCCTGTAGTTCCAGCTATTCTGGAGGCTGAGGCAGGAGAATCTCTTGAACCTGGAAGGTGGAGGTTGCAGTGAGCCAAGATTGCACCACTGCACTCCAGCCTGGGCAATGGAGAGAGACTGTCTCAAAACTAGTTAATAAGTAACTCTCAAGCAACCTTCTGAGGTGGACATCAGTGAGGTGACGAGCCCAGGGCCCCATGAGACTCTCAGTTTAAAAAGAGAGAGGCAGGCCAGGCGCAGTGGCTCATGCCTGTAATTCCAGCACTTTGGGAGATCGAGGCAGGGGGATCACCTGAGAGGTCGGGAGTTCAAGATCAGCATGACCAACATGGAGAAATCCCATCTCTACTAAAAATACAAAATTAGCTGGACATGGTAGTGCGTGCCTGTAATCCCAACTACTTGAGGAGGCTGAGGCAGGAGAATCACTTGAACCCAGGAGGCGGAGTTCGTGGTGAGCCAAGATGGAGCCATTGCACTCCAGCCTGGGCAACAGGAGTGAAACTCTGTCTCACACACACAAAAAAAAAGGTAAAAAGAGAGAGGCTGGGTATGGTGGCTGACACCTGTAATCCCAGTGCTTTGGGAAGCCAAAGCAGGAAGAATGCTTAAGTCCAGGGGTTTGAGACCAGCATAGGCAACACAGCAAGACCCCGTGTGTTGTTTTTTTTTTTTTTGAGACGGTAGTGCACTCTGTGGCCCAGGCTGGAATGTAGTGGCATGATGATCTCGGCTCACTGCAACCTCCGCCTCCAGGGTTCAAGTGATTCTCCTGCCTCAGCCTCCTGATTATCTGGGACTACAGGCACCCACCACCAAGCCCAGCTAATTTTTGTATTTTTAGTAGAGACTGGGTTTTGCCATGTTGGCCAGGTGATCCACCTGCCTTGGCCTCCCAAAGTGCTGGGATTATAGGCGTGAGCCACCGTGCCCGGTCTGAGACCCTGTGTTTATAAAAAAATTTAAAAATTGGCTGGGTGTCGTGACGTGCACCTGTAGTCCCAGCAACTCGGGAGGCTGATGAAGGAGGATTGCTTGAGCCTGGGAGGTCAAGGCTAGAGGAGACTATGATCACGCCACTGCACTCCGGCCTGGGTGACAGTGAGACCCTGTTTACCTTTAGGGAAAAAAAAGAGACAAAAGGTGGCTATTGGGGCTTTCAAAGCAAGGGCACAGTGGGGTGCCATGGCAGGCACCGGGGTGGCCTCGGCCGCCCCTGTGTGAAATGCAGGTGCCCAGGAGACTGTGTGTGCATTAGTGCTCAGGGGCTGCAGAGCGCACTGGAGAGAGAAGAGCACCAGGAAGATAACAACAGATGTGGAGACCGTGACCCTGACGGGAGGCTCTGGAATCTTTGTGATTTTCTTTGATTCCCAGGGATGATCCCACCATCAGGACACATATGTGTCCCCGGGGAGGGAGAGTGCTACTCTTCAACCCCAATGGCTCACTAGGATCACCGGGGAACCCGAAACCAGCAAAGCCAGGAGGCCACGTCCACCAAGGTCACCTGGCCCTAGGGTGGCCCCAGCACTGGCCCCAGGTGGCTTAAGATGCGGCTGTGGTATTGTTTGGGAAGGCAGGTGACAGGATGGGGGCCCTGTAGCCGGAAACCTGGGGGTAGTGACTCCTCCCCTTTGTCCCTGTAGCCAGTGACCAGACTGCATTGTGCCGTTAGCAGCTCAAGGCCTGTGAGCTGCTTCAACCCCAGCAGCTGGGCGGTGCCTGCCACCTTGTGGGCAACTGACAAATGTCTGAGAAACCCAGAAATGTCACGATGGTCGCCTAGTGCTAGTGTCAACAAAGGGTAAAGACGAGTCAGATGCTCTCTCTAGAGCCACCTCAGGCAGGACTATCTTAGGCTGCTCAGGTCACTGTCATGAACCACCACAGACCAGAAGGCTTAAAAAATGTATTCCCTTTGGGAGGCCAAGGCGGGTGGATCACAAGGTCAAGAGATCGAGACCATCCTGGTCAACATGGTGAAACCCGTCTCTACTAAAAATACAAAAAATTAGCTGGGCATGGTGGCGCGTGCCTGTAATCCCAGCTACTCAGGAGGCTGATGCAGGGGAATTGCCTGAACCCAGGAGGCGGAGGTTGCGGTGAGCCAAGATCGTGCCATTGCACTCCAGCCTGGGTAACAAGAGCGAAACTCTGTCTCAAAAAAAAAAAAAAAAGTATTCCTTAAAAATTAGCCAGGTGTGCTGGCACATGCCTGTAATCCCACCTACTTGGGAGGCTGAGGCAGGAGAATGGCTTGAACCTCGGAGCTGGAGGTTGCTGTGAGCTGAGATTGCACCATTGCACTCCAGCATGGGCGAAAGAGTGAGACTCCGTCAAAAAAATAAAATTCCCTCACAGTCACAGTCCTGGAGGCCATTAGTCCCAAGTCAAGGTGCCAGCAGGGCCACACTCCCTACAAAAGCTCTAGGGGCTTTCCCAGCTTCTGGTGACTGTGACATTCCTCAGCTTGGGGCCACATCACTCCCATCACTGCCTCCTCTCTGTGTTTCAAATCTCCCTCTGCGTTTTTTTTTTTTTCCCAGTTGGGGGTTCTGGTGAAGGTCAGAAAACCTGCTAGAAAAATTCTCCTTTTTTTTTTTTTGGTTCAGTGCAATGGCTCACGTCTGTAATCCCAGGACTTTGGGAAGCTGAGGCGGGCAGATTTTTTTTGAGACAAGGTCTCACTTTGTCTCAAAGCAGGAGTACCCTCTCTTGGACAAACACTGCCACTTTAAGTTCCAGCTCTCTCTGTAGCCTCATGCATTTCAAGGAAATCGCTTCTCTTCTAACAACAAGTAGCCAGAAAAAGCAGACGGTAAAACACAGATAAGACAGCTAGGGCACAGAAGGAGGTGGAGGAGTCTTTTCGGTAACTGCCAAACTTTACCCTCATACAATGGGCCCCAGTAAAACAGTGGGCCTTAATAAGCACATTGCTTTCCCTTCAGGTGCACTAAGACAGGGAAGCTAAAGCAGACTGGGGAGTATGCCTGCAGCTGTATAAGTACGGGAAGGAACACACAACTATCCCTCCCAGATAAGCACAACAGAGACACAGAAGCAGCCCAAGCCTCTGATCAACTCTCCCACCCTGAATCCTTAAAAACTTTTAGACTGTAAAAGAGTGCCTCTGACCCAACTCGGCCAGAAGGCACCTCTCAGGTTTATTTTCTCTAAAATAAACCTGTCTTGACTGGCAAGCCACGTTTCCTGTTTCTTTTCTCTTTAATTCTTACAATTTTGTCACCCAGGCTGGAGTGCAGTGGCATGATCTTGGCTCACTACAACATCCGCCTCCCGAGTTTAAGCGATTCTCCTCTCTCAGCCTCCCGAGTAGCTAGGATTACATGTGCCTGCCACCACGCTTGGCTAATTTTTGCATTTTTAGTAGAGACAGGGTTTCACCATGTTGCCCAGGCTGGTCTCCAACTCCTGAGCTCCTGCGATCCGCCTGCCTCGGCCTCCCAAAGCGCCGGAATTACAGGCGTGAGCCACTGCGCTGGGAAACTATCTGTAATCACTCTGAGTCCAGCGGAATACAGTGCCCGTTCTATAAAAGTGCGTAAAGAAGAATGAATGAATGAATGAATGAATGGATAAGTTCTGGGAGAAATAACCGGACTTGGTGGGCAGGCAGACGTCGGGAAAGCGGTTTCTCCCTCTGAACTTTGGTGTTCTAATCCGTAAAATGAGGATAAACAACAATCCCCATCTCAAGGGAACTAAGGGTACGACTAGACAAAAAACACTTATTGTCACTACAGCAGCATAAACACCTCCATTACTCAAACGCGTCCAAGGGCGCAGAGAGAGCGCTGCACCAGTGAGCAGTACCGTAAACTGTTACTGCTCTGGGTTCTGTCATGGGACAGTGATTACTCCTCACTGAACTGTAAACAGGTGCCCAAAAAACGCGAGGAGAAAAGAGAAAGTTTTTAGACGCAGAACGTGGCTCGCGGCCACCAGGAAGCGTCCTCCGCCTCCGCCCCCAGCGTCCCCGCGCCCCTGAGCGGCCGCACCTTCACCCGCTGCGCCTCGTTTATGCACTGCTGGTAGCTGCCGATGTAGAAGGCGTTCTTCACGTCGAACAGCTCGTCCACTTCCCCGGAGCCACCGGAGGCTGGGCCGGGGACCGGAGGCGCCATGTCGCTTACTAGTCACCCGCTCCCCTTCCTGAAAGACACGTCGGCCGGAAGCAAGACCCCGACACGAGGCACGCTGGGAAATGTAGTTTACTTCTTCCAAGTGGTGGCAAAGTAAGCCAATGGGAAGCTCTATAATGATAAGCAAGGGGTGGAAGACGTAAGGGCGACACGCAGGGCATCTCGGGAATTGTAGTGTGTTTCTGCGAGCCAATAGGATTCGGGGAAACATGATAAAAGTGCGGTCGAAACTGGCAATGGGCTCAGGGAGCTGGAGAGGGTGGAACCACGCAGGAGGCAGATCCAATAAATGGTTGTGACGTCATTGGTACGCACCGGAAGTGCGAATCACACGGTCTCTCCCACGGCTGGGCACAAGGATGGCAGGCTTCGCGCAGCTCGGGCTGTCATCGTGGCTCGTGGAACAATGTCGGCAGCTGGGTTTGAAGCAGCCCACGCCCGTGCAGCTCGGCTGCATCCCCGCCATCCTGGAGGGTGAGTAGGCCCGGCGCCTTCCGCAAAAGGCGACTCCGCTCCTCTCAACCGCTTTTCCTTCTCGCAGCCTTTGCTCATTTTGGTCCCACGAGGCGATGGGTAGCCTCGGGCATTACAGGAGATCCAGTGTTCCGGAAGCCAACTAGACAGTGTTGCGATTTAGGCTGCATGACTGACTTGATTTGTGTCCGTACCCAAGTGACGTAGTCTCTGAAATTTTCATAGTCTCAGCACAGGGAGGGTTTGATGAATGGCTAATTGATAGTATTGCAAAATCCTGCAGACCTGATACTACTCTCTGCATTTTGCAATTAGAAGTTGAGATTGTCAAAATTGTTGGTAGATCCACCCCTTGGTCCTGTGATTGCTCCTCTAGGAGCAGGTCTTCTCCGTTCTAGCCCAACTCAGTTTTGCCATTAAAGAGATGCCCACAGGAAGTCTAAGATGTGACGAGTCAGGGATTTAAATAAACAAATGAAGGAGTCAACAGGGAGCACAAGATGCATATGAGGGAAGGGAATTCTGGGTTCCCCAAGTTTGGAGGGAGTTAGAATGAGGTGTTGGGAGGCTGTGGGCATCTTAGGTCAAATGGATTTGGGTTCCAGTCCAGCCTGCCACTCACCAGCTGTGTGTCCTGAGCAGGTCTCTGAAACCCAGTTTCCCCTTCTGTTAAATGGAGACGATAATGGTCGCCCCTTCCTAGGATTTGTCAGTTGCCAGTGGAAAGGGGTCAGTATACCCAGAATGGAAAAGGCTTACTGGCACACAGGACTTGGCACACAGTAACTGCTCATTAAATGGAAGCTGTTGCAAACTGTGCCCAGTGGAATAGCTGTCCACACATGGAGGGCGTTGATGCTGCTTTGTCCCCCACCCAGGTCGGGACTGCCTGGGCTGTGCCAAGACGGGCAGCGGGAAGACAGCAGCGTTTGTCCTTCCCATCCTGCAGAAGCTGTCTGAGGACCCCTATGGTATCTTCTGCCTCGTCCTGACACCCACCAGGTGAGCCCCCAACAGGCCTCCTGGGTATGCGTTAACCAGCTGTGTTCTCTCAGGCAAGTGCCTTTCCTTCTCTGAGCCCCCTTGTCCCACATGTGAGATGAGGATGAAAATCTTGCTGCCCACCTCTTAGGGGTCCTACAGAATTAAACAAGATGGCTCAGGCACAGTGGCTCACACCTGTCATCCCAGCACTTTGGGAGCTCCAGGTGGGCAGATCATTGAGGCCAGGAGTTGGAGACCAGCCTGGCCAACATGGTGAAACCCTGTCTCTACTAAAAATATAAAAACTAGCTGGGCACAGTTGCGTGTGCCTGTAATCCCAGCTACTCGGGAGGCTGAGGCAGGAGAATCACTTGAACCCAGGAGGCGGAGGTTGCAGTGAGCTGAGATCGGGCCACTGCTCCCCAGCCTGGGCGACAGAGTGATAGAGCAAGACTGTGTCTCAGAAAAACAAAACAAAACAGAATAAAACAAGATGGTGTGTGTGGGACAAGTTCCCAGCACAGGGCTCAAAGCAGCGCACGTACTGGCCAGTGGGGAGCTGCTGATAGTTTTAGAGCCTAAGTAATTGACACATCAGGCCAGGCGTAGTGGCTCACACCTATAATTCCAGCACTTTGGGAGGCTGAGGTGGGTGGATTACCTGAGGTCAGGCGATCAAGACCAGCCTGGTTAACATGGAGAAACTCTGTCTCTACTAAAAATGAAAAATTAGCCAGGTGTGCTGGTGAGCACCTGTAGTCCCAACTACTTGGGAGGCTGAGGCAGGAGAATCACTTGAACCCAGGAGGCAGAGGTGCAGTGAGCTGAGATTCTGCCATTGCACTCCAGCCTGGGCAACAAGAGTGAAACTCTGTCTCCCCACCTAAAAAAAAGAGATTGACAAAAAAAGGAAAAAAAAAAGGAATTGACACATCTCCTGTCCTTGGGCAAGCAAGCAGAGCAGTTGATGTGATGAGTCCTATGACAGCAGAAGTGGGCATAGCATGCCATAAGGGTGTAGCTTGCGGGGAGATGTCGTGGAAGGCTTCACTCAAGGAGTGTCTTAAAGATGAAAAGGGCTGGGCCAGGCGTGGTGGCTCACACCTGTAATCCCAGCACATTGGGAGGCCAAGGCAGGAGTTTGCAACCAGCCTGACTAACATAGTGAAACCCCGTCTCCACTAAAAATACAAAAATTAGCTGGGTGTGGTAGCACACGTCTGTAATCCTGCTACTCTAGAGGTTGAGGCAGAGAATCGCTTGAATCTGGGAGGTGGAGGTTGCAGGAAGCGGAGATCGCACCACTGCACTCCGGCCTGGGTGACACAGCAAGACTCCGTCTCAAAGAAAAAAAGATGAAAGGAGCCCTGCAAAGGGACAAGTTTAGGGAAAGGTGTTGTGGCCAGAGGGACCTGCTAGTGCATGTAGGAGACGCATGAGAGAGGCAGGCAGCAGAAAGGCCACCAGGCCCGGGCATATTGGCACCAGTTTGAGAAGGGCCTTGAATGCCAGGCAGAGGGTTGATTCTGAGGGTGTGTGAGCAGGAAAGGTCCCAGGCCAGGGAGAGGCCAGGACAGAGTTGACTGGGGGACAGAGAGGAGGAGAGGAGCCTGATGCTTGAGACTCTCTGGCTGGAGCGACTGGCTGGTGGTAAGGCCATTGCTGAGTGGCGAACTTGGGGGAAGGCACAGGTTTGGGGTAGGAGGAGATGCTGAGGCCAGTTTGGATCGGGCTGGTGAAGGAGGGCTGTTCCAGGCTGAGCCTGACGAGGGGGCAGGGGCCACAACGGCCTCCAACGCTCAGTATCTTTGAACGGGACCGGGCAAGCCAGGAGCCTGGGAGCTCAGGGAGGAACCCTAGGAATGGAGAGGGGAATGGGAGGCAGGCCCAGAACCACTACCTGACCCAGCCTGGCCCCTTCACACCCACAGGGAGCTGGCCTACCAGATCGCAGAGCAGTTCCGGGTCCTGGGGAAGCCTCTGGGGCTGAAAGACTGCATCATCGTCGGTGGCCTGGGTATGGGAGCTGGCAGGTGGGTGAGGCCCCAGCATAGGACCCCGGCAGCTTTGGACCACCCACCCAGCCCCGCCTCTCACTCTCTGCCCCTCAGACATGGTGGCCCAGGCTCTGGAACTCTCCCGGAAACCGCACGTGGTCATAGCCACGCCAGGGCGCCTGGCAGATCACCTGCGCAGCTCCAACACTTTTAGTATAAAGAAGATCCGCTTCCTGGTGAGCCCCCCACCCCCCAAGCAGACCTCAGGAGCTGGGCTCAGAGCCTCCAGGCCCAGGGTCAGAGCCTGGGGGCACCATCTCATCCATTTAGGAAATGTAGATCCCTTAGACTGTCCAGTAAAATGCTAGGAACAGTGACAAGGACCACTCAAGGACCAATAAGAGGGGCCCCAGTCCTAGCAATGTTATTTAGGGGCGGGGCCTTGCTGGGATTTGGGTGAGAGGCAGGCCTCTTTTGAAAGGAGGGTCCTCCAGGGCCCACATCCACACCTGTCAGAGAGGCCTGTTTCAGGGATGGCCAAGACCTGGGGCCATGGACGGGACCCTCACTCCCACCCCCACTGGCACGGCAGGTGATGGACGAGGCAGACCGGCTGCTGGAACAGGGCTGCACTGACTTCACTGTGGACCTGGAGACCATCCTGGCAGCCGTGCCGGCCCGCAGGCAGACGCTGCTGTTCAGCGCCACGCTGACCG
The DNA here is from genome assembly GCF_049354715.1 of Callithrix jacchus. Classification (NCBI taxonomy): domain Eukaryota; kingdom Metazoa; phylum Chordata; class Mammalia; order Primates; family Cebidae; genus Callithrix; species Callithrix jacchus. The sequence continues at coordinate 17,617,203 of NC_133523.1, forward strand.
ACACACTCCGGGAGCTGCAGGGCCTGGCCACCAACCAGCCATTCTTCTGGGAGGCACAGGCCCCGTGAGTCCACAGCCCAGACAGCGTAGGGGGGCAGCCCCATCTGAGAGGTAGGGACACTGAGGTGCGGCGGTCCACCTGTCCATCCCCAGGGTGAGCACCGTGGAGCAGCTGGACCAGCGCTACCTGTTGGTGCCCGAGAAGGTCAAGGACGCCTACCTGGTCCACCTGATCCAGCGCTTCCAGGATGAGCACGAGGACTGGTCCGTCATCATCTTCACCAACACGTGCAAGTGAGCAGGGGTGGGGCCGCCTCTCCCCTCCCACTGCCCTTCAGAGGAGGAGGTGGCCCGATGGCTTGGGCCTGGGACACACAACCAGTCTCAGCACTCCCCAGCCTCTGCTCAGCCTGGAGGTTATGGGGCTTCCCCCAGGGAGCCAAGGTCACCCTATCTGAAGGTATAGCTGGGCTTTGGGATTCCTCAGCCAGCCCTTGATGGAAGGGTCAGGAAACCCCTGCAGGCAGCCGTGTGAACAGCCCATTCGCTGTGTTCTGGGGGTATCACCGAGCTTTCCTGGGCCTCTAGTCCTATCTCAGAGGAAGTTGTGACAACTAACAGGCACAGAGACCCTTAGGAGGGCAGTTCACATCTCCTTTGAGCTGTTTGGGAAGCTCATTGAGAAGCTGTAGGCGCTTCCTGCAAGAGCCAGGATAGAAGGGGGGGGTTCACCTGAGGTCAGGAGTTCAAGACCAGCCTGGCCAACATGGTGAAACTCCTTCTGTATCAAAAATAAATTAGCTGGGCATGGTGGTGCACACCTGTAATCCCAGCTACTCAGGGGCCTGAGGCAGGAGAATCTCTTGAACCTAGGAGGCAAAGTTGCAGTGAGCCGAGATCACACTGCTGCACTCAGCCTGGGTGACAGAGTGAGACTCCATCTCAATAAAAAAGAGATAAAAGCTTGGCTGTAGGGTGGCTGTCAGACACAGCAGGATCCAGCAACTTACATGATGGTCTCATCCTTCTCCCCGTGCCCCTCTCTCTTCTCTGTTTTCCTCTGCTGACTACCTCTCAGCCCTCTCATTAACAGTGACCACCCCTAGCAAGTCAGTTTCCAGCTTTCCAGCCCGGAAGTCCCAGGGCCAACTCTTGTCAGTTCCAGCTCCAGGGAGTGATCAGTAGAGAGGACACTGGACAGGCAAGGCCTCAGCTGCCTTTCATCCTGCTGTCTCTTCTTTCTTTCTTTCCTTTTTGAGAGAGACTCTCATGCTGTCGTCCAGACTGGAGCGCAATGGCGCAATCACGGCTCACGGCAACCTCCACCTCCCAGGTTCAAACGATTCTCCTGCCTCAGCTTCCCAAGTAGCTGGGACTACAGGCGCACACCACCACACCCAGCTAATTTTTGTATTTTTAGTAGAGATGGGGTTTTGCCATGTTGGGCAGGCTGGTGTCGAACTCCTGGCCTCAAGTGATCTGCCTGCCTCAGCCTCCCAAAGTGCTGGGATTACAGGTGTGAGCCACCGCGCCTGGCTACTGCCTCTCCTTTCTAAGCCATATGGGGCCGCTGTGCTCAGTGTCTCGGGCGGGTCCGGGGAGGAATGCCTTACCAGGACCTGAGAGCTGGAGGGGCTGACAGGCACATCTTTCTCACCAGGACCTGCCAGATTCTGTGCATGATGCTGCGGAAATTCAGCTTCCCCACTGTGGCTCTGCACTCCATGATGAAGCAGGTGAGGCAAACCCGGGGCCCGCCAGCCTCACCCCAGGTCACCTCCCGGCCTCAGGCATTGGCCGAGATCCTTCCCTGTGCAGGTGCCTTCTTCCTGCCACCTGCCCTCTCCTGCTCCCAGAACATCGCAGCTCACACAGCCCTCCCTGACCACCACCTCTTTCACCTGTCATTCCTTTGTCCCAGTCTGGCTTCCCGTGGCCACCTTCCTCGGTGGATCTGGGGGACTGTCCCAGCTTCCACCCTGTCCCCAGGCCTCACACAGAAAACCCTGCCTTTACCCATTCCCAATTTTCTCCCCAACCCCATGCAGAAAGAACGCTTTGCCGCCCTAGCCAAATTCAAGTCCAGTATCTACCGGATCCTGATCGCAACAGATGTGGCCTCCCGGTGAGCAGCGCCCCTGTCCCCTGCCCAGGGCACTCCCTCTTTACTACATGGCCCAACAGATGAGAAGTCTGGCCTCGGGCGTGCGTCGGGCAGCCCCATCCTCCCTGCTGAGTGGCCCTGGGTGAGTCATAGCTAGCCTCGGTTTCCCAAAAGCTGACCAGCCACCGCTGCCTCCAGGGGCCTGGACATCCCTACGGTACAGGTGGTCATCAACCACAACACCCCCGGGCTCCCCAAGATCTACATCCACCGAGTCGGCCGCACGGCCCGTGCAGGTGAGTGGCCGAGGGGAGGCTGGGCTTTGGGCCCGTCCCTCCAGCCTGCCCAGCAAAGCCAGGTGGTGGGACATGGGTGGGGTACAGCCACAGATGAGAGCCACTTGGGGCCATGTTTGCAAGTTGAAGGAATTGACCTTTCTTTTTTTTTTTTTTAATTTTAATTTTTTTTTTTTTTTTTTTAAGACGGGGTTTTACCATGTTGGTCAGGCTGGTCTTGAACTCCTGACCTCAGGTGATCCGCCTGCCTTGGCCTCCAAAATGCTTGGATTACAGGCGTGAGCCACCACGCCTGGCCAGGAGTCGACCTTTCTAAAGCAGAGGTGAATCCCAGCTACTCAGGAGGCTGAGGCAGGAGAATTACTTGAACCCGGGAGGTTGTGGTGAGCCAAGATTGCACCATTGCACTCCAGCCTGGGCAAAAACAGCAGAACTCCATCTCAAAAAATAATAAAAATAGGCCTGGCTCAGTGACTCACGCCTGTAATCCCAGCACTTTGGTAGGCCAAGGTGGGCAGATCACTAGGTCAAGAGATTGAGACCATTCTGGTCAACATGGTGAAACCCCGTCTCTACTAAAAATACAAAAAATTAGCTGGGCACAGTGGTGCGTGCCTGTATTCCCAGCTACTCGGGAGGCTGAGGCAGGAGAATTTACTCCAACCTGGGTGACTTAGACTGGGTTCCCTGGCAGCCAAGCCAAAAAGGGAAATCGGGCAGTAACTCTTGTCTAAGCCCAGACCAGCAGGAGAACTCAGTGACCCATCCTCCACACAGAGGTCCTGCTTGGAGTCGACCCCAGACACTCTGGGCTGATCCCTCCCACGCCTGAGCCTTTCTTCAGCATCTCTAGGAGGACCGCTGAGTTACGTAGCCCCATGTCCTGACCCCCAGGACATAGCAGATAACTGGTGCATCCCCACAGGGCGGCAGGGTCAGGCCATCACACTGGTGACACAGTACGACATCCACCTGGTGCATGCCATTGAGGAGCAGATCAGTGAGTGGGGGCGGGGGCGGAGAGGGGGTGGGCAGGGGTGGGTGCCTCTGGGTGGGACCCATTTGCCCTGTAGGATATGAGCAGATGTAGGCTGAGCTTCCCTCCCTGGGCACCCCCAAAAGCAGTTTTTCCCATTTATTGGAACACTCGCCACAGTGGCTGCCAGCAGCTGAAAGCCACGTCAGGAGGGGACTTGGGTTTCTCAGACTGAGGTTATGTGGAAGGTCCTTGAGATGTCAGAGGCCGCAGTGGCAGGGCCCGGGCCTGCTAAAAACCCCCAGGAGTGGCTTCATATACAACCAAGACAGAGACACTTCCTAAGGTATCTCTGACCACGGCACCGACTGTCCTAAAATTTAGAAACATCTGGACTTGGCCAGGCACAGTGACTCATGCCTGTAATCCTAGCACTTTGAGTGGCTGAGGCCGGCGGATCACTTGAGCCCAGGAGTTTGAGACCAGCCTGGGCAACATGGTGATATCTCATCTGTACTAAAAATACAAAAATTAACTAGGTGTGGTGGTACACGCCTGTAATCCCAGCTACTTGGGAGGCTGAGGCAGGAGAATTTACTCCAGCCTGGGTGACAGTGAGACTCTGTCCCAAAAAAAGAAAAAAGAAACATCTGGAAAAAAAAAAGTGAGGCTGAGGCACGAGAATTGCTTGGATCCGGGAGGCGGAGGTTGCAGTGAGCCGAGATAGTGTCACTGTGCTTCGGCTTCGGTGACAGTGAGACTCTGCAAAGACAGCGGTCCATACCTTCCTTAGCTCAGAAATCCCTGACCTTGCCCACCTTGCCCTTATCTGATATGACTCCAGATGGTCTTGTATACCCCACAGCATGGGGAGCTCACTACCTGGCTGAAGTTCCTCTGTGTCACATCTCCTCCCCACCCCCACCCTGGCCTTGCTGTCCCCACAGAGAAGAAGCTAGAGGAATTCTCCGTGGAGGAGGCCGAGGTGCTACAGATCCTCACACAGGTCAACGTGGTGCGGAGAGAGTGTGAGATTGTGAGTGTCAGAGGTGGGCAGGGGCCAAGCTGCTTTCCGGGGCCAGGGTGCTCCCTTCCAGGCGGGGCCCCTCTGACCAGCATCTCCTTACCCCCTGTCCCTCCACCAGAAACTGGAGGCGGCCCACTTTGATGAAAAGAAGGAGATAAACAAACGGAAGCAGCTGATCCTGGAAGGAAAGGTGAGGGCCGAGCCCACCAGTGGGAGGTGGGTGGTCAGGTTCCCTGGGTGGGGGCACTGGCTCAGCCGCCCCCTGGTCCTCCCGGTGCTAGGACCCTGACCTGGAGGCCAAGCGCAAGGCCGAGCTGGCCAAGATCAAGCAGAAGAACCGGCGCTTCAAGGAGAAGGTAGAGGAGACGCTGCAGCGACGGCAGAAGGCTGGCAGGGCAGGCCACAAGAGGGGGCCACCCGGGGCCCTACCTGCAGTCCGCTCAGGCCCGGTTCCCTCCCAGCACCCGGCCTGAGCCCCACACAGCCTTCTGCCCAGTGCTGGACTCTTCCATGGAGCTGAGGGTTGGAGGAACCTTCGTTGAGGGCTCAGTGTCCTGCAGCAGAACCCGTGGGCACCCATGTTGTGCAGACCCTGCTCCTCTGCCCCCAAACCCCCAGCTGGCCCCTTCCCTGAGTTGTGGCCAAGATTCAGCCTGCAGAGGAGGAAAGAACATGACCCAAGAGGTTGTGACCCGACCCAAAGTCACCCCCCAAGGGTGCCACATACAGGAGGTGCTCAATAAATGGGTCTTTTGACTTCCTCAGTCTGACTTTCAAAGAGCAGGGGAACAGGAGAGGTGGGGTGCGGCTGCCGGTGTCTGCCCAGAACACCAAGTCTGTTTCCAGCAGGCAGGCCCAGAGCTTTGCAGACAAACCACCTGCTCGCACGGCCGTGGTCTTGCATCCAGAAGCCCCTTCTCTGGGCTTCCAGCTTCCTCATCTGGAAAATGGGCATGGCAGCAGCTGCCCCGCTCTCCAGAGGCGGCTGTGAGGTTTCAGTGAGGGCACTCCTGTGCTGAATAAGCACAGCTATGTTCTAGAAGCTTCCCTGGCCAGCCACCTGGACACATCTGGGGGTTGTGGCCAGAGTGAAGGGGTCACGAACGTCCAAACTTGGCCAGACCACATTAGCTAAGCCCAAGGGGACAGGCAGAAGCACCAGAGCCAGGTTCCTGGCTGTGTGGCCTGGACACCCCACCCCGGACTTCAAGGCTTACCCTTCATCTGCAAGTGGCTTACAACTCCCACATGGATGCAGGGGCACCCAAGAGGAGGCAGGGAAAGGGGCCGGCGACATGTTAGGTGCCCAGGTACCCACATACCACACACACACAGCCACGCTTAGAAATGTAATCTGGGGATCTAGAAATTCTACACAATGAGAAGCTCAAAAACAGCCCCCATGCTGTCAACAGCCAGAGCCAGCTGGGGCCCACCCTACCCCGGCCCACCCGGGACCGAGTTGGGACCCCCCGGTCCCTTGCCAGGACAAATGGGTCCAACTACGCCGCCTGCGGCCTGAATCGTTCATAGAGAACCAGCCCTGGCTCAGGGTGCAGCCTCAGCCAGGCGGGCCAGGCCCTCACGAAGCTCACTCAGCTCGAACAGCCTGACGTCCAGCAGCTGCGCTGCCCGGCCCACCTCGGCCCGTGCCCGCTCCCGCTCCGCCCGCGCCTCCTCTAGGCTGCGCTCCATTGCCCGCAGCTGGTGCTCCAGCTCCGTGTTGCGGGTTTCCAGGTCCTGCCAGGAAAGGGTGGGCGGGGTGGGGGCCCCAACAAGTCACCGTGCCTGTCCGAGGTGTCCAGAGTCTGACGGCTTCATGTCCCTCTTTTACCCAAAGCCCTCCTAGGGCACCAATCACACTGGGAATAAAATCCAACCCCCCCAGGGATCTGGCTTCTGCCCTCATTTCTAAGAGACAGGGTTTTGTTCTGTTGCCCAAGCTGGAGTGCAGTGGCACAATCCTAGCTCACTGTAGCCTCCAACTCCTAGGTTCAAGCAGTCCTCCCACCCCAGCCTCCCAAGTAGCTAGGAATACAGGTGTAAGGGAAGCAGGTCCTGTAACATCTCAACTTGTTGGGCTCACAAGAAGTGCCCCCTGGGCTGGGCACAGTGACTCATGCCTATAATCCCAGCACTTTGGGAGGCAGACGCAGGTGGCTCCCCTGAGGCCGGGAGTTCAAGACCAGCCTGAACAACATGGTAAAACCCCATCACTACTAAAAATACAAATATTAGCTGTATGTGGTGGCAGGCACCTGTAGTCCCAGCTACTCAGGAGGCTGAGGCAGGAGAATCGCTTGAGCCCAGGAAGTGGAGGTTGCAGTGAGCTGAGATTGCGCCACTGTACTCTGGCCCCAGTAACACAGTGAGGCCCTGTCTCAAAATTAAAAAAAAAAAAAGGTATCCCCTGAACATTTCTCAGATAAAGCCTGTAGCAAAAGCCAAGCCAAGGCTGGGCGTGGCAGCTCACTCCTGTAATCCCAGCACTTTGGGAGGCTGAGGGTGGATTGCTCAAGGTCAGGAGTTTGAGACTAGCCTGGCCGATATGGTAAAACCCCATCTCTACTAAAAATACAAAAAATTAGCCAGGCATGGTAGCACACACCTGTAATCCCAGCTACTGAGGAGGCTGAGTTAGGAGAATCGCTTGAACCTGGGAGGTGGAGGTTGCAGTGAGCCAAGATTGCGCCACTGCACTCCAGCCTGGGCGACAGAGTGAGACTCCATCTCGAAGAAAAAACAAAAAAAGCCAAGCCACACCTGGTTCCAGTGCAGGCTCTGTGATTTCCGGCTGAGAACAGGAGGAAATGACAGGGTCTGGCGTGGGAATGCAGCCGGGACTCGAGATTGCCTGCTGAACCCACTGTTCACACAGCGCCTGCCGGCCATCAGGCCTGGCGCGGGCCTGGGACTCCCAATACTACTTTATCATCTTAGGTAGATCGTCCCAATTGTCTGTTGAGGTGATGGTCACCCACCTTCACCCCACCTCCTGGCGCCCACACACACCTGCACCTTCTGCTGAGTCTCCTCGCGCTCGGCAGCCTCTGGGGCTTCTCGGGGCCCCCCAGTCTGACTCTTCAGGGTCTGGATCTCCTAGAGGAAAAGAGTTCCCAGGGTCTGTTCTGGGGGTCCTGGCTTTCCCTCTGGAGGTGAGGGAGGACGAGGCCCGGGAACCATACTTGGCGCTCACCTGGTCCTTGGTTTGCACCAGAGCTTCCAGCTGCTCCAGTGACTGGCCCTGGCCCGGCCCCTCCTTCTCACTGGCTGGGGTCACCTCTGAAGCTGCCTGGGCCTCCAGCTCAGCCACCTGTGGGACAGGAATAGCAGCCCCTACCACCCCTGCCTGCACTCTCCCTTGCTCCCCCAACCTCTAGGGACTCTGCCTCCTGTCCAGCCACATCCAGGACCGAGCACCCAACTCCCTTGGTTGGTGGCACCTCCCCCACTCACGTAGCTTGGACTTTAGGGTCTGATCACCCTCTGAAGTTGGCATTGTCTCACACGCATTTTACAGAGCAAGGAACTGGGGCTGGGACAGTGACCTGCTGAGGTCACCCGGCCAGTCCATGCACCCAGGGCAGATGGGACTGGCAGAGGCGTGGGCTCCACAGTTGCCCGGGTCAGGTGGGGGGCTCTCTTTGGGAGGGGGTGCCCTTACCCGCTGCCGCAGCCGCTCAGCCTCTGCACGCTGAGCCTCCAGCTGCTGCCTCCACTGGGCTGCGGCTGCGTTGGCCTCCCGCAGGGCGCCTGCCAGCTTGTTGTTGCTGTCCTGCAGCGCGAAGAACTCGGCCTCCCACTGTACCTCGCCCACGGAGCTGCAGAAACGCAAGGGTCGGCAGGGGGTGACATGGGGCTAGAGCGGGGGCAGTCAGAGGGCAATGCTGGGGTTGGGATCGGGCCAGGGGTTGGGATCGGGGCCAGGGGTTGGGATGGCTCTGGGCTTGGGTGAGGACGAAGCTTGGAGAGGGTGTGAGGTTGAACTAGGGCGCAGGGCCAGGGTGGGGTGGCACTGACCTGGGGGTGGAGTCAGTGGCGATGCTCCACTAGGGGGCGGGGCCAGAGGTGGGTGGTGTGGGCTGGTGCGTGGCCAGGCGCGAGATTGGGCTGGGGGTGGTGTCAAGGACAATGCTGGGTAGGGGGCAGGGCCAAGGGTGGGGTGGCGTAGGGCCAGGGGATGGACTCAGGGCCACGGTGTGCTGGGGACGTGGCGACACTGGGCTGGGCTAGGAGCGCAGCCAAAATAGTGCGAAGCTTGGGGATGGGGCAGTCCCGAAGAGGCGGGGTCTTGTCAGGGACCTGGTCAAAGAAGTGGGCACATGGGGTCCGCCCAGTAACACTGTCGGGATGGCAGAGGAGGGTTGGGAGGTTGAGGAGAGTCAGCCAAGGGGGGCGTGGTCGGGGTGGGGAGGCGCCCCAGGTTTATCCTAAGCCCGAGAGGCATGGATGGGGCGAGGTTATCAGCCAGGAGACAGGGACCGGTTCAATACAGACCGGCCTGCCAAAGCCGTGGGCGGGGTCGGCTCTGGATGGAGCAGCAGCGGGATCAGCTCCTCCCCTTTCCCAGGTCTTGGGTCCACAGTTAGATCCCGCAGTCCCTGGCACTCCCTTGGCTTTCGAGAACCGCCTCCAAGTCCCGCATCCCCACCCCGTCCCCTGCCGCGCCCCAAGCCCCGCCCCTCACCCCTCGGACAGCATCTTCTTGAGTCGCTCGCGCTCTGTGGGGCCGGGGGCGTCAGCGCTCTGACTGCGGAACAGTTTCTCCTCACCCGGGCCGTTGGCACTGACGAGGGGACTCGGGGGCACCTGTGCACGGGGAAAAGAGCAGGTCACGATGAGTAGTAGCTTCTGTCAGTGGCTGGGATCAAGGCTGATGTGACCGGGGTCGTCACATCAGGGGGTCCAACTGACCTATGCACCCTAAGCAGGTCCTTCACAGCACCGGATCCGAATGTGTCCCTCCCCATCTCACCCACCCTCCATGGCTCCCTGTGGCCCCTAGGCTGAGAGTTCCAGGCCCATGCCCTCAGCCTTGCCTTCCTGGGGTTTCACCACCCCTAGGAGCAAGTCTGATGCAGGTTAGTCTAAACCAAGATACTTAGAACCTCCAAGGTAGGGGAGAGGGACAATCGGACAGCTCCATGCTGTTCCCTTCCCTGTTCTGTTCCCTGTGGCCCGTTTAGGATTTCAGCAGGAAGCCCTGCCCAGGCTGAATTTGTGTTTCATGAGCCACCCCAAAGCCTGGACCGCTGGCTCTGAGGGTAGAGTTCAGCCTGTTTTTCTAAATCTCTGCAACCCCTGTGCACAGCCCTGGGCCTGGTACACAGCAGGCGCTCAATAAATGATGCTGAATAAATTAATGTGGGAAAACACACAGGGCCAGTTCATTGCTGTGCCTCACACTTAGCCATTTCTTTCTGTCACACTGTGTCACCAGGCTGGAGTACAGTGGCATGATCTGGGCTGACTGCAACCTCCACTTCCTGGGTTCAAGCAATTCTCCTGCCTCAGCCTCCCAAGTAGCTGGGATTACAGGTGCACGCCGACACGCCTGGCTAATTTTTGTATTTGTTAGTAGAGATGGGGTTTCACCATGTTGGCCAGGCTGGTCTCAAACTCCTGGACTCAAGCGATCCTCCCACCTTGGCCTCCAAAATTGCTGGGATTATAGGCATAAGCCACTGCGCCTGGCCACACTTAGCTATTTCAATTTCTAGTCTTCCATTCTGCCATCTGAGCTGGTTTTGCTACTGGGACCTACTGGGTGCCCCCTGCCGACCCCAGGCAAGGCCCAGACCCTCCATGACATGCTCCACACCCCTCCTCCATGGCCCCTGCCATGGGTCTAACTTTAGGTCATCTGGGAGCATTGGGTCTTGAGGACTAGCACAGTGCCTGGTCTCCTAATATCAAGGTCCCCCCAATCCTGGGCCTGGTTGACTCACAGGTGCCCAGGAAGCATAGGGGGGCAGGGAGTGCTGACCTGGTGGGAGGCGAGCCCCAGGGCTGGACTGGTGAGCTCCCCGCCATCCTGAGATTTCTCCCTGGCCAGCCTGGCTGCTTCCTTCACTTCCTGAAACTTCTCGGCAAACTAGGGGAGTGGGGAGGAACAGACAGTCAACCCCCAGCCCATCCCCACAAACCAGGTAACCGCCACCCAGCGACAGCCCTGTCACTTTGGAACTGTACCCATTCTCTCATCACACACTGTGGAAGAAGGAGAGAAGGTCTGAAAAATGATGTACCATGGTGGGTGGGCAGGTGGCATCAGATCACGAAGGTGGCATTTTAATACATTGGGCCACATTGAGAAAGGGAAAGGAATTCCCTTTTCCTCTTTTTCTTTTCTTTTCTTCTTTTTTTTTGAGATGGAGTTTCGCTCTTGTTACCCAGGCTGGAGTGCAATGGCGCAATCTCGGCTCACCGCAACCTCCGCCTCCTGGGTTCAAGCAATTCTCCCGCCTCAGCCTCCCGAGTAGCTGGGACTACAGGCACGCGCCACCATGCCCAGCTAATTTTTGTATTTTTAGTAGAGACAGGGTTTCACCTTGTTGGCCAGGATGGTCTCGATCTCTTGACCTTGTGATCCACCTGACTTGGCCTCCCAAAGTGCTGGGATTATAGGTGTGAGCCACTGCGCCCGGCCTCCTCTTTTTCTTTTTAGGAAAGGGTCTCAATTAGTCACCCAGGCTGGAATGCAGTGGCGTGATCTTGGCTCACTGCAACCTTGACCTCCCTGGCTCAAGTGACCCTTCCACCTAACCCCTCCACCAAGTAGCTGGGACTCCAGGTGTGTACCATCATGCCTGGCTAATTTTGTGAACTTTTTGTAGAGACAGGATCTAGCCATGTTGCCCAGAATGGCCCTTTTCCTCCTTTTTTTTTTTGAGATGGAATCTCGCTCTGTCACCTAGGCTGGAGTGCAGTGGCACAATCTCAGCTTACTGCAACCTCTGCCTCCAGGGTTCAAGCGATTCTTCTGTCTCAGGCTCCAGAGTACCTGGGACTATAGGCGCACACCATAATGCCCGGCTAATTTTTATATTTTTAGTAGAAGTGGGGTTTCACCATCTTGGCCAGGCTGGTCTCAAACTCTTGACCTCATGATCCATACACCTTGGCCTCCCAAAGTGCTGGAATTACAGGCATGAGCCACTGTGCCTGCCATTGTTTTCTTTTTTTTGAGACGGAGTCTCACTCTGTCACCCAGGCCAGAGTGTAGTGGCGCAATCTTGGCTCACTGCAACCTCTGTCTCCCAAGTTCAAACGATTCTTCTGCCTTAGCCTCCTGAATAGCTGGGACTACAGGCATGTGCCACCATACTCAGCTAATTTTTGTATTTTTTCTAGAGACAAGGGTCTCACATATTGGCCAGGCTAGTCTCAAACTCCTGACCTCGTGATCCGCCTGCCTTGGCATCCCAAAGTGCTGGGATTACAGACATGAGCCACCACACCTGACCTTTTATATTTTTATATATATATATTTTTGGAGATGGGGTCGCTGGTCTTGAAATTTTGAGCTCACGTGATCCTTTGACCTTGGCCTCCCAGGAAGTGTGGGGATTACAGGTAATGAGCCACCACATCTGGCCCCTTTTCTTTATAAAGCCTATTTCAACAAAGAGAGCCTCAGGTGGGTGCTATTCTGTCTTTAACACCTGTTAGTATTCCTTTATAACAAAGAGATTAGGTCTCAGGCTCTAGGAGACATGGAAAGTCAATGAGAAAGAAATCATCCCATTCTTGTTTTTGTTGTATTAAATGTGTATATTTACTACCTATTTATGACGAGCGATAAATTTCCCAGTTAGGATAGAATATGTTTCCCCCCATCCCATCCCCCTAGTTTTAAAATAAATTTTCTTAGTTAAAAAATAATTTTTTAGGCTGGGTACGGTGGCTCATGCCTATAATTCCAGCACTTTGGGAGGCCGAGTGGGGCGGATCACCTGAGGTAAACAGTTTGAACATGGTGAAACCCCATTTCTACTTAAAATATAACAATTTTCTGGGTGGGGTGGCATTCACCTGTAATCCCAGCTACTATGGAGACTGAGGCAGCATAATTGCTTGAACCCAGGAGGAGGAGGTTGCAGTGAGCCGAGATCACGCCACTGCACTCCAGCCTGGGCAACAAGAGTGAAACTTCATCAAAAAAAAAAGAAAGGAAGGAAAATTCTTAAACTTCTAGAAGAAAACAAAAAAGGCCAGGCGTGGTGGCTCATGCCTGTAATCCCAGCACTTTGGGAGGCTGAGGCAGGTGGACCACCTGAGGTCAGGAGTTCAAGACCATCCTAGCCAACATGGTAAAACCCTGTCTCTACTAAAAACACAAATATTAGCCAGGCAAGGTGGCAGGCGCCTGTAATCCCAGCTACTCTGGAGACTGAGGTGGGAGAATCACTTGAACCCAGGAGGCAGAGGTTGCAGTGAGCCGAGATCATGTCACTGCACTCCAACCTAGGGGACAGAGTGAGACTTTATCTCAAAAAAAAAAAAAAAAAAAAGAAGAAGAAGAAAATCTTCATGAAAGCACTCATCATCAACAAAAGCATAGATAAAGATCATAATGGAAGTATAGAGAGGGCACAGGGCAGAGGGAGGTGACGATGAAAATATCACTGGGGCATGTGGGGAAGTGTCCAGCCCAGCCACCCACTTGATGGCCCATAGAGGATCAGGGTATATCCAAAATTAGAGCTAGAGGAGGGCCGTGGCTCACATCTGTAATCCCAGCACTTTGTAGGCGGAGGTGGGCAGATCATTTGAAGTCATGAGTTCAGGACCAGCCTGGCTAACATGACAAAACCCCACCTCTACTAAAAATACAAAAAATTAGACTGGCGTGGTGGTGGGCACCAGCTACTCGGGAGGCTGAGGCAGGAGAATCGCTCGAGCCGGAGAGGTAGAGGTTGCAGTGAGCTGAGATCACTCCAGCCCGTCTCAAAAAAAAAAAAACAAAAAAATGAACTAGGACTCAAACCAGTGAACCTTAAAGGGGCTTTCAGCTCATCTCATCCCACATGCCCATCCTGCAGATGGGAAGATAGAGGACCTGCTCGAGGTCCCAGAGCCTGCCCAGGAGAACTGGGCTCAGCCTCATCCCCTCCCTCCCCCTCCCCCTCACCCGGCCCACCTGTGTCAGATGCTGTTCGGAGGCAAAGCCGAGGCCGTAAACAGTGTTGGCGCGACTGTCCGCCCACTGCCCAAACTTCTGAGAGGTTTTGGTAAAGGTCATGTTTGGAGTGACAGTGCTGTTGATGATTGCCTGGGGTTGGGGGACAAAGTTCAAGGTTGATGGGACGGATAGTACGAGACATGAAACCCCCAGGTATCACCTTGTATTAGCCTCTGGAAAGTCTTTACTCTGAGCCATTTCAGGGGACAGACTAGGGCCCCGGAAGGCTCAGAGTTTCCCATCCCTTGGGCACACAGCAAGCCAGCCACCAGACCCACGCGTGTCACCAGGACCCCTGGTGCCTCTGCCCCACCTAGACCCCACCCGGACCTTGGCGCCCCCAATGCTGATGATGCGGTAGACATTTCGGGTGGCATCGTAGAAATAGGAGACCGTGAGTGCATGCTTGCCCGCCGGGATCCAGTTTCGCTTGGTGGCCGGGTCAATTTGGAACACGTGCGCCCGTGTACTGAAGATTGGCTGCTCCCTGTGTGGGGAGAGGGTGATCAGTAGGGGCCGGACATGCCCCCTTAGAAAGCTCAGGTCCAGGCTGGGGAGGTGGGAGCTCACCTGGCTGTGGACATTGGTCAGGCGGGGCTGGGCAGGCTCTAGGGGGCAGCCAGAGAGGTGGCAGGAGCCGCTGGTTTGGCCCCTAGGGAGAGAGGAGGGACTATGAGTGTCCCTCAGGCCAGGTTGAGGGAAGCCAAGCAGGTTCCAGCTCAGGACCCATTATCACAGAACTTTCCATCAAAAAGGCAAGAGAGGCCCAAAGCACTGGGTGTGCTTTGGGAGGCTGAGTCAGGAGGATCATTTGAGCCCAGGAGTTCGAGACCAGCCTGAGCATCATGGTGAGACCCCACCCCTACCCAAAATTTAAACAATTAGCCAGGTGTGGTGGCATGTGCCTGTGGTCCCAGCTACTGGGGAGGCTGAGGTGGGAGGATCGCTTGAGCCCAGGAGGTCAAGGCCGCAGTGCAGTGAGCCATGATAGCACCACTGCACTCCAGCCTGGGCAAGAGAGCAAGACCCTGTCTCCACAAAACAAAGAAATGATAGAAAGAAATGAAAAGGCCAGATTATCATTATAGATCACTCAGAGCAAGTGGACCCCATCTTTCTTTGTCTGGGGGAAGCCCTCACCACACCCTGTACAGGAGATGGCCCTCTGAGAGGAGCCAGGTGGCTGCTGTTGACATTCAGATGTAAATCTCTCATCGTCCTAGTTACGGCACCCCCCACCTCGCCCCGTGAAGCCCCCTCCATCCTGGGCTGAGCTGTGAAGGCCACATATCTGCTGAGTTCTTTCCATTCACCCATGACCGGCCAGAGAGAGGTTCTCCATCAAAAATGGGGCATTGAGAGGTGTGTAGTACTGGGAGACCAGTTCCCCACTGCGCCCTGCAGAGGGACCCCCCCAGCTCCCACCCTAGGCTAGAGGCACACCTGGCAGCCCAGACTCCAAATCCCCAGGCAGCCCCCAGCCAAGTTAAAAAGACAAGATGTAGCCAAACAGCCAATCCCAGTGCCCATCACAGGGAGCAGAGCAGAATGCCAATCCCAATGCCACCACTGGGAGAACAGGGCTCCCCAACCTCCCCATTGGTCCATCCAGCCACCCGGATGTGCAGGGGACCAAGGAAGGATTTGGGGGAGGGGGAAGATAGGCGGGGAGGCCCCAGCCCAGCAGCCTCTATGGTCAAAGGGGGTATGCCCCCCCATCCTGTCCTGGGCAGCTGCTGCGCCGGTCACAGGGTCTGAAACTGGAGCCCCTGAGTGGGGGTGGGGCGGGAGCTCTGGCCTGGACCGGAGGTAGGTCCTGCGCCAGGTGGGAGTTGGGGGACGCAGGGGTCCCCGGAACCCAGGCCCTTCCGGTCCGGCCGCTCCTGCTGCGACTTGCAGCGTTTGGGGAAAGTTACTCACCAACTAGTCATGCGCTCGGATGCCGCCGGCCACGGGGCTCCCGAAGGGGGGTCCGACACCGCCCGGTGCCCGGGATCCCCAATCTGGCCGGTGGGTGAGGCCCCGTCCCATGCACCCCACTCCGGAGGCGGGGAGGGGGCCAATATTCATTCAGGATCCAGTCCCCACCCGAGGCGGGAGGACACCCAGTGCGCGACCCAACTCCGGGACGCGCGCCCTGACCCTGGAACTTCCGAGATTCCCGCGACAGCCCCGTCGCTGGGTACAGAACTTCGGGGATACCTCTTCTGCCTCCTCCAACCCCAGGTCCGGAACTCCGGGGACTGCCCTCCGTGCCGCCCCCTCTAACCCGGTCCGGAACTTTGGGGACCCCCTCGTTGTCCCAGACTCCTAAACTTCGAGGTGGACCCCCTGCCACCCTTCCAGTCCCTGGTCCCGGACGTCGGGGCCCCTCCCGCGCCTGGCTCCCACCCCAGGTCCGAAACTTTGGGGACTCCTTCGCAGCCTCCTCCAACGCCGGGTCCAGAACTTTGGGAACCTCCCGCGCGGTCCCCTCACCGACCCCGACTCCAGAACTTCGGGACCCCTGCGCTCCCTCCGGCCCTGGAACTTGGGGGCCCCTCGCGCCGCTCCCAGTCCCCAGGTCCGGAACTTCTGGGGACCCCCCGCGCCCTTCCCTTGGCCCCGCGACTTCGAGGCCCCCGCGCTCGCGGCGCAGTCTCGGCCGGCCGGGCTCACCCTGCCGGGTCGGCGCCCAGCGAGTGTTCGGTCGCAAGTCGGGTGCGGCCCCCGCGGCGCTGACTCCGCGCAGCCGGGCGCCCCGCTCGCTCCCTGGCTCCCGGGCCCGCGCCCTCCGCGCCGCCCTCCGCGCCGCCCGCGTCTTTGTCTGCGCCGCCGCCGCCGCCCGCGCCGCCTCCGGTCCCATCGCGGCGGGTCCCGACGCGGCCGCCGCCCGCCCCGCCTCCCGGGGCCGCCGAGGCCGCCCCGCTGCGCCCCCTGCCGGCTTTTTGCACCGGGCCAGGTGGGGGGAGGGGCGGGGGATTGGGGGAGGGGGCTAAGGGCGGTGGAGGGGGACTGGGGCGTTGCGGGGGTTCGGGACTGGGAACAGAGGGTGGGGACAGAGAGACAGAGGAGAGGGACATCTGGGATGAGAAAGAGACCCAGAAAGAGACACGGCGGAGACAGGCAAAGAGACAGGAAGCAGATGTAGAGATACAGTTGCAGGGACGGCGATGTGACCTCACCCTCCTGTCACGTCTCAGGGGACAGCTGCCTCTGTCCCCACTACCTGAGGTCATGACTTTGGGCCCATGAGGAAGGTCAGGTCCCTCCCGGGCTGACGTGGGTGGTTCAGTGAGGTTGCAGAGGGGGCGGTGGGTCCCTTCTGGCCACGGGGCTCTCGTTTCCTGGCAACACCCATTGAGCACCTACTGTATGCACTGTATGTACTGTTTGCATACAGTAGGTGCTCAATGGGTGTTGCCAGGAAACGGAAGAGATCGGCTTCGGGAGGGAACAGGAAGCAAGACAAAGAGAGAGAAGCCTTCCTGTCTGTTCTGCCAGCTCCATCCCTGGGCAGGGACATCTGTCCACCTCTGTCCTTCCCAAGACAATGGTAAAATGCCCATGATGGTTGGATTAAGGTTATCATTGCTAGTTTGTGGGTCCCAAGATCCAAAGGCTTAGGGAATGTCTCCAACGCATGGGTGTGTCCCCTTTGTCACCTCTGGTCACAAGGAGCATCCCCTTCCCACACTTGCCAGGAAAGCATCCTTCCAGAGCTGAGGTGGGATCCATCTCCCCAGCCCCAAGCCCATGGGTGGAACTTGTCAATCCTGGTGCTGCCCTATCTCTGGCACCTTCTCCAAAACCGCACATTACCGTCGGTTTGTGGGCAAAGTCCCTGCAGCTCCCTGGAACCAAGGGCTGTGGCGCCCTACAGCTCTGAGCCTTGCATTTGAGTCTCTTTCTTTCTTTCTCTTTCTTCCTTCATTCCTTCCTTTCTCTCTCTCTCTTTTTTCCTTTCTTTCCCTCCCTCCCTCCCTCTCTCTCTTTTTCTTTTCTTTCTTTTTTAATTAATTATTTATTTATTTTTAAAGACGGGGTTTCACCATGTTGGTCAGGCTGGTCTTGAACTCCTGACTTCAGGTGATCCGCCCACCTCGGCCTCCCAAAGCAATGGGATTACAGGTGTGAGCCACCGTGCCCGGCTCTGTCTCTCTCTATCTCTCTCTCTCTCTCTCTCTCTCTCTCTCTCTCCCTCCCTCCCTCCTCACTTTTTTCTTTCTTCACAAAGTCTTGCCCAAACTGGAGTGCAGTGGCACAATCTTGGCTCACTGCAACCTCTGCCTCCCAGGTTCAAGCAATTCTCCTGCCTCAGCCTCCGAGTAGCTGGGACTACAGGTGCATACCACCACACTTGGCTAATTTTTGTATTTTTAGTAAAGACGGGGTTTCACCATGTTGGCCAGGCTGGTCTCAAATCCCTGGCCTCAGGTGATCTGCCCACCTTGGCCTCCCAAAGTGCTGAGATTACAGACCTGAGCCACCATACCTGGCCGACACTTGAGTCTTTTGACAACTTCAGAGAGGCTTTTGCTTTTCATCTCCAAGACCTCTGCTCCTGTCTCCTTTCCCTGTTCCTTTATTTCTGTTTCCTTCTAAGAAGAATCACATATCTGAGCCAGCAGTTACATTCAAATTACCTTTAGGTGAATTCTGGGTCAGGTTGTCTCTGGAGATTGACTCCTGGGCCAAGATACAAGTCTTCCCCCGTCCAGGCCTTTGCTCACACTGTTCCATCCGCCTGGAATGCCCTCTCTGCAGGCATCTCTTCTGCCTGTCCTTCCAGGCTCAGTGCTACCACCCCGTCTCCTCCTCCAGGAAGCCTCTCTGACTACCCTGGCCTTGAAAAAGATCTTGCCCTTCCCTGTCTCAATCTCTGTGTATCTCTCTCTGGCTCTCTCTCTCTCTCTCTTTTTTTTTTTTTCCTTTTTTAAAGTTTATTTTTAGAGACCAGGTCTCACTATGTTGCCCAGGCTGGTCTCAAACTCCTGAGCTCAAGTGATCCTCCTGCCTCGGCCTCCCAAAGTGCTGAAATGACAGACGTGAGCCCAGACACTCTGTGACTCTTCTGTTACCTGTTTATTACATGATCAGGTCTGGGTGCTCCTCTCGGGCTGGCCCATTCTCCCTGAAGCCCCAGTCTGACCCAGCACAAGAGGGACTGTTCATCCCAGCAGGAGAAACTGAGGCACAGACTCGGTTTCCCCAGCTGCTTCTAACTTCACGAGGCATCTGCACAAGGGAAGGATTTGGCTCTGTTCTCCGGCTGGAAGCCACAAAATGCTTGAACATTGTGGGGAGCAAAGAAAACGCCGTCTGTTCTGTGCAAAAAGTGACTTTTCCTTATTACCAACAAAATAATGGAAAAAATAAAAGAGTATCTGGGAAAGGTGCCGGCCAGCATGACCGAGGCTTCTGGAAGCTGCTTAGAGTTTGCCAAGTGCAGAGCTGGGGCCGTGTGGCTATTCTATGGGGGTGGCTGGGCAAGTGGCCCAGGCTGACTTTGCGCTTTGTGTGGGCAGAAAGCAACAGTGAGACAGTGAAGGGCTGAATTCCTTCCCTGAACCCCCTTTCCAGTCTCTGGGAGGGGCTGAGACAGGGCTGGCCTTGAGCAGCCCCAAACTGAAGCTGGTTACACAAGTCTACACTGAGGCAGTGGCTTCCTCAGTGTGGACCTCAGTTTTCTCACCTGGAAAATGGGCTGATGCTTGCAGGGCTCTGGTAGAGGGAGAAACATGAAGGACTCGGTCAATACCAGCAGCTGTCCTCTGGGGTGCCTGCCATGAGGTTCACAGGCAGAGGCCCTGCAGCTCTTTGCTGCAACTGGGGAAACGGAATCTGTGCCTCAGTTTCCCCTGCTGGGATGAACAATCACTCTTGTGCTGGGGCAGACTGAGGCTTCAGGATGGATTGGCCAGCCCTAGAGGAGCACCCAGACCTGGTCATGTAATAAACAGGTGACAGAAGAGTCACAGAAAGGGGCTGAGCTCACGTCTGTCATTTCAGCACTTTGGAAGACTGAGGCTGGAGGACTGCTTGAGCTCAGGAGTTCAAGACCAGCCTGGGCAACATAGTGTGACCTTGTCTCTAATGAGGGCAGTCCTGAGCTGCTGCCCCCACTCCGGTCTGAGCCCTCTTCTTCCTAGGTCTGGAGGCCTCTCTTCTAAAGAACTGGGCCAGGTGCAGTGGCTGAGGTCTGTAATCCCAGCACTTTGGGAGGCTGAGGCGGGTGGATTACCTGAGGTCAGGAGTTCGGGACCAGCCTGGCCAAAACATGGTGAAACCCTGTCTCTACTAAAAATACAAAAATTAGCCAGGCATGGTGGCGCATGCCTATAATCCCAGCTACCCGGGAGGCAGAGGTTGCAGTGAGCCAAGAATGTGCCACTGCACTTCAGCCTGGTTGATAGAGGGAGGCTCTGTCTCAAAAGAAAAAGAAAAGAAAAAAGGAAGGAAGGAAGGGAGGGAGGGGCCAGGCCCGGTGGCTCATGCCTACACTTTGGGAGGCCGATGTGGGCAGATCACCTGAGGTCAGGAGTTCGAGATCAGTCTGGCCAAACATGGTGAAACCCCATCTCTAAAAAAAAAAAAAGAAGAAGAAATGAAGGAAGGGCTTGGGATGTCCTTGCAGGGCAGGCAGAGGCCACCACCCCAAGGTAGCTGACTAGGAAAGCAACTTTCCTTTGGGGCTGAGAAATGGTATGGGGGAGTGAGCTTTCTGTCTTAAAGGGGAAACCAAGCGGGAGCCAGAACGGCTCATTCAGCAGTAAGGAAGCTCAGGCTGTGGTCTCTGCCTAGTTAGATCTGACCCAGTCTTTGGAGTGAGGCTGAACTGTCTCTCTCTCCAGAGGCTGTCCCACCAGAGCCACAGTCCAGCGGCTCTTCCCCAAAGCTGGGTGCCCCCCTCCCAGTGACTGTCTTGGTGACTGCTTCAGGTCTGTTTATGGCATGATTTGGTTACTGTTCACCTCTTACATGGATGTGTTCTGGCACCTAGAACAGGCCTGACCTGCAACCAATTTCTTTTTTTGTTTTTTGTTTTTTTTTTTTGAGATGGAGTTTCGCTCTTGTTACCCAGGCTGGAGTGCAATGGCACAATCTCGGCTCACCGCAACCTCCGCCTCCTGGGTTCAGGCAATTCTCCTGCCTCAGCCTCCTGCATAGCTGGGATTACAGGCACGTGCCACCAATTTTAGCTGGGCTTACACCAAAATTACAATGCCCAGCTAATTTTTTCCTGCAATCGATTTCTATGAGCACTTTCAGAAGCAGGAGATCCCTGGGTTCCAGCTTTCAATACGGTGAGCTTCGGAATCACGTGAGCCAGAGAGTGCGTCCCAGCTCTGCCGCTTACCAGCAGTGCCGCCCTGAAGTCACCTTCCCTTCTCTGTGCTTCAGGTTCTCCATCCATAAAAGGGTGGATGAATGTGTCACTTCTGAGGTTTACTGTAGGGATCTAACGAGTTCTTTTTTTTTTTTTTTTTTGAGATGGAGTCTCTCTCTGTCGCCCAGGCTAGAGTGCAGTGGTACGATCTCGGCTCACAGCAACTCCACCTTCCTGGTTCAAGCGATTCTCCTGCCTCAGCCTCCCTAGTAGCTGGGACTACAGGCACACGCCACCATGCCCAGCTAATTTTTGTATTTTTAGTAGAGATGGGGGTTTCACCATGCTGGCCCGACTGGTCTCCAACTCCTGAACTCAAGCAATCCACCCACCTCGGCCTCCCAAAGTGCTGGGATTACAGGTGTGGGCCACTGCGCCCAGCCTTTTCTGTTGTTGTTAAGACAGGGCCTCACTCTGTTGCCCAGGCTGTAGTGCAGTTCCTTCACAGCCTCAGCTTTCTGGGTTCAAGCAATCCGCAATCCTCTCCCCTTAGACTCTTAGACTCTGGCTGGGACTACAGGTGCACACTGCTACACCTGGCTAATTTTTGTATTTTTTGTAGAGATGGCAAGTCACTATGTTGCCCAGGCTGGCCTCCAACTCCTGGACTCAGGTCATGTGCCTGCCTCAGCCTCCCAAAGGGCGGGGATTACAGGTGTGAGCCACTGCACACAGCCTCCAATGAGTTGTTATGTGAAGAGAAGGTATAGGCACTTAATAAATGCTTGCTATTGTTTGTTATTTTTTTTTTTTTGAGATGGAGTTTTGCTCTTGTTACCCAGGCTGGAGTGCAATGGTGCGATCTTGGCTCGCCACAACCTCTGCCTCCTGGGTTCAGGCAATTCTCCTGCCTCAGCCTCCTGAGTAGCTGGGATTACAGGCACCCACCACCATGCCCAGATAATTTTTTTGTATTTTTAGTAGAGACGGGCTTTCACCATGTTGACCAGGATGGTCTCGATTTCTTGACCTCGTGATCCACCCGCCTCGGCCTCCCAAAGTGCTGGGATTACAGGCGTGAGCCACCGCGCCCAGCAATGCTTGCTATTATAAACACCATATTTATTTTTGATACGTGGTTTTGATCCTGAGGCAACTTCTTATGCTTTTCTTTTTCAGGAGTTAGAGGACTCCAACCATGTCTGAACTCTCAAAGGCAGGAATGGGTCCAACCTGGCATGATACCCTCTAACTCTATTTTTTTGAGACGGAGTTTTGCTCTGTTACCCAGGCTGGAGTGCAATGGCGTGATCTGGGCTCACTGCAACCTTCGCCTTCCAGGTCCAAGCACTTCTCTGCTTCAGCATCCCTAGTAGCTGGGATTACAGGCACCTGATACCACACCTGGCTAATTTTTTTTTTAATTATTTGTAGTAGAGACAGGGTCTCACCATCTTGTTCAGGCTGGTCTTGAACTCCTGACCTTGTGATCCACCTACCTCTGCCTTCCAAAGTGCTGGGATTATAGGCATAAGCCACTGTGCCCAGCCAACATCCTCTAAATCTTTTTTTTCCAGGTTCATAATTTATTGTACAAATTGTATGATCACATGATGACTTGGATTAGCTTCTCCAGGCATGGAACTTAACAGATGATGTTAAGAACCAGAGACAGTTTAAAATCCATTTACACTGCTTTCACAGCTGGAGTTTTTTTGGACCTTAACTTGAAATATAAGATAATCAAAGCAATGCCTCCGTATGTGGCCAGTACACAATTCCTTCTACCTGTGAGAGTGTAAGAGTTGAAATATTTTTAAAACCAGTGAACTGAAATTGTTCATCAGCTTCTGGACCTGCCATGATCTCAATCTGCTAAAGCCACAAATTCCGCAGCCAGGGTCCCTCAATGAGCGTATCCACCGCTTGGCCTGGCCAAGAGAAACTGCCTTAGCCGGCCACCCAACCTCTAAATCTTTAGCTCCTGGACCCTCATGTGCCCCCTCCAGCCACCTCCCTCTTCCTTCTCCTCATTCCCCAAACCGTAGCTGGTTGAACCAACTTCCAGACATTTGCCTCTTGGAAAACTCCTATTCATCCCTCAAAGCCTCACCTTCAATGCTCTCCTCCCCAAGAAGCTCTCTCTCCTCCACCTCTAGACCTTCTCCAGCCCCTTTCCCACTTTCTGGCCCAGCCCTGACCCCTGGGAGTGTCTGTGTCCAGCTTTGACTCCCCCAGCCTGCGTGTCTCTTAAGGGCTGAGACCAGGACTGACGCTTCCCTGGAGTTTGTCATCTTCCAGTACAGGGTACACACATGGGGGTCAGGCAAAGGGGAGTTTGATGACATAACACTATTGATGATTTTGCATCCCTTGAAGGAGACCCTGCCTTAAATTCAGAACCTGACTTCTGCCCACGGCCAAAGTTAATTCATTCAACAAACAACCCCTGTGAAGCAATGGAGCCGGGGCCAAGGGTGGGGGAGTTGCGGTCGCCAGCACTGGGGAGTGGATTTGAGGATCTAGGACCAGGGTGAGTGGGAGATGGGAGGAGGCAGTGCTTGAGGACCCTTTGAGCACCAGACCTGGACCCGAGGTTGAGTTCCTGCAGGCCTAATTACCCTAATTTGCCACATGCACTAATTACCTCCTGGGTGCCAGGTGGCTGGGCGGGGCTGCCCCAATTTTTGGAGGTAGGTCAGGGCCCGATTATTTTTGGCTGCGGCGTCCTTGAAGCCTCCACCATCAGCAGTGCTTGAAGGGCAGAAAGTGGGACGGAGAAATTGAGGCCACATCAGGGGTGGCGCTGCGGGAATTGGGGGCCGGGTGGCTTTGGAGCTCCCTGAACAGGGTGGGGGTGGATTGGGCCCGAGACCTGACAGTCTTTGGCGCCTAGCTACAGGTGGCACAATCCGGAGGGGCATGGGGTGGTGGCTCATGCCTGTAATTGCAACACTTTGGGAGGTCGAGGCAGGCAGACCATGAGGTCAGGAGTTCAAGAGCAGCTTGGCCAATATACTGAAACCCAAGCTCTACTAAAAATTTAAAAAATGAGCTGGGCGTGGTGGCGCCCGCCTGTAGTCACAGCTCCTCAGGAGGCTGAGGCAGGAAAATTGCTTGAACCTGGGAGGTGGAGGTTGCAGTGAGCTGAGATCGCATTATTGCACTCCAGTCTGGGTGACAGAACAAGATTGTGTCTCAAAAAAAAAAAAAAAAAAAATCTAGAGGGGCTGAGAATCAGCCAGCTCCATGGTGGATTGGTCTGAAAGTCTGTGTTTTTTTGTTTTTTTTGAGACAGAGTCTCACTCTGTCACCCAGGCTGGAGTGCAGTGGCGTGATCTCAGCTCACTGCAACCTCCTCCTCCCAGGCTCAATAAATTGTCCTGCCTCAGCCTCCCGAGTAGCTGGGACTACAGGCGTGCACCACCATGCCCAGCTAATTTTTGTATTTTTAGTAGAGATGGGGTTTCACCATGTTGGCCAGGCTGGTCTTGAACTCCTGATCTCAGGTGATCCACCCACCTCAGCCTCCCAAACTGCTGAGATAACAGGCGTGAGCCACTGTGCCCGGCCCAGGTCTGTTTTTGATGTGACAGCATGGCCGGGAAAGGGCCCCCAGGGGGTGGGAGTGGGGTAGTCAGATGGACCTGGGTTCATATCCCAAGTCCGGCCAGCTTGCTGTGTGTTCCTGGGCATGTTACCTTTCATAAACTCTTCGCACATTTCCTAAGGGATGAAACAGTTGTAATTTTAAAAGGGTGCTTTAGGCAGCAGGGGTTGGAGCGTGTGCAAAGGCCCTGAGGTGGGGACAGGGGGGTCATGAGAAAAGCTTGTGGGGTTGCTGAGACCTAGGGGCTCACAGGAACTGAGCAGAACCTCATGAGTCTTGGCGAGTTGTGTGGGTTTCATTCTGAAGGCACTGGGGAGCCATGAGAGAGTTTGGAGCCAGAGAGTGAGGGAGTAGTCACACTGACTCTGCAGGCCCTGGGCAGGGTTTCGCTCTTAGGAAAGAAGGAGGTGTCTGTCCATGTGCAGAACAGATGCAGCCTCAGTTTCCCCACCCTGAGCAGAGTCCTGAGACTTGAGCAGCCCCAGAACACAGTGGGCCCTCTGCCAGGGAAGCCCCACCGCACCCCCATCCTACCCTGGAGCTCCCAAATGCTGGCTGTGCTGCCTACACAGCCTTCTCTCCGCCTGTCCCCCCATCCCACGCTCCTTCTGTGGCCTTGAGGGAGCAGCTGTGGGAACAGAGAGCAGGAGCCCGTGGGGAAGGCGGCTCGGAGGGGCTCTGGGGGCCGTGTTCCTGCTTGGTAACAGCCCACGTGGGGCTGCCGGGCGCCGAATGTTCTCACAGCAGCCGGGTGACTCACACAATACATCCTCTTCCCCGGGTCTGCCGAAGGGAGTGTATTCCTGGTCCCCAGGCACAGGCTGGGGCTCTGGCTTGGCCACTTGTGCCCTGGCGGTGCCCTCTAGTATCCCCACCCCCACCACCAACACACACCAAGGGACACCCCTTTAAGTTTTTATGAGACGGAGTCTCACTCTTGTTGCTCAGGCTGGAGTGCAATGGCACACAATCTTGGCTCACCGCAACCTCTGTCTCCCGGGTTCAAGTCATTCTCCTGCCTCAGCCTCCTGAGTAGCTGGGATTACAGGCACCGGCCACCACGCCTGGCACCAAGGGACCCCTCTAACCAGCGGTGCTTCCACCTCCTTGCTCCAGCATCATCTGTGGCTTTCCTGGACACCTCAGAGGGAGGCTCAAGCTCCTCACTGCCCATTGGCCAAGCTGCTCACTACCACTTCAGAGCACTGGCACTGGGTCCCACCTGTGGCCTGAAATGTCCACTCTGAGGCCACCTCCTCCAGGAAGCCTTCCAGCCCTCCCCACAACTCTGACGATCCTGATCCCCAGGACAAGGCCGTGTCTGTGTCTGGCTCTGCCTCCCTCGTAGACTGGGGGCTATCTGGAGTCCAGGCCTGGGACCCAGGCCTCTCAGGGACCCCATTGTTATCCACTATGGGAGTGCCAGTGGGGGAAGAAGATGGCCACTGTGGCAGCCCGGGCTCGACCCCACAGGCCTGACATGCAACCAAATTATTTATGTATTTATTTCTTTAATTTTTTTTTTTTTTTAGAGACAAGGTCTAACTCTGCCACCCAGGCTGGAGTACAGTGACGTGATCTCAGCCTCCCGGGCTCCAGTGATTCTCCTGCCTCAGCCTCCCAAGTCACTGGGATTAGAGGCGTGAGCCACCATGCCTGGCTAATTTTTTTGTTTGTTTTTTGTTAATGAATGAGAGCTTCTTATGTTGCTCATAGCCTCGCCTCCTCAAGCGCCAGGACAACTGGCCGGAGCCACCATGGCTCCCTAATTTTTTTTTTTTTTTTTGAGATAGCATCTCGCTCTGTCACGCTGGCTGGAATGCAATGGCTCCATCTTGGCTCACTGCAACCTCTGACAAGCAATTCTTGAACCTGGTTCAAGCAATTCTCCTGCCTCAACCGCCCAAGTAGCTGGGATTACAGGCACATGCAACCATGTCCAGCTAATTTTTGTAATTTTAGTAGAGATGGGGTTTCACCATGTTGGCCAGGGTGATCTTGATCTCCCAACCTCCTAATCTACCTGCCTCGGCCTCCCAAATTGCTGGGATTACAGGCGTGAGTCACTGCGCCCGGCTGCCTGGCTAAGTTTTTAATATTTGTAAGGGTGGGGTCTTCCTGTGTTGTCTAAGCTGGTCTCTGACTCCTGGGCTCAAGCAGTCCTCCTGCCTTGGCCTCCCAAAATACGGTGATTATAGGCATGAGCCACTGCACCTAGCTAACTCCAATTTCTTTTCTTTCCTTTCCCTTCCCTTTCTTTTTTCTTTTCTTTTTTGAGATAAAGTCTTGCTCTGTCACCCAGGCTGGAGTGTAATGGCACGATCTTGGCTCCTGCAACCTCTGCCTCTTGGGTTCAAGCGATTTTCCACTCTCAGCCTCCCAAGTTGCTGGGATTACAGGTGTGTGCCACCACACCTGGCTAATTTTTTTTGTATTTTTGTAGAGAGATAGTTTTACCATGTTGGCCAGACTGGAGTTGAACTCCTAACCTCAAGTGATCCACCCGCCTCAGACTCCCAAAGTGCTGGAATTATAGGCGTGACCCACCGCATCCAACCCGTTTCATAGAAGAGAAAACTGAGGCTCAGTGAGCTTGTCAGTACCCCGAAGTAAAAGTCAGCAGAAGGCTGGGGTTGGTGCCTCACGCCTGTAATCCCAGCTCTTTTGGAGACTGAGGCAGGCAGATCACCTGATGTCAGGAGTTCAAGACCAACCTGGCCAACGTGGTGAAACCCTGTCTCTGCAAAAATATGAAAAAATGGCGGGAGGCTCATGACTGTAAACTTTGGGAAGCCGAGGTGGGCAGATCTCCTGAGATCAGGAACTTGAGACCACCCTGACCAACATGGTGAAACCCTGTCTTTACTAAAAATACAAAAATTAGCCAGGTATGGTAGTACGTACCTCTAGTCCCAGCTACTTGGGAGGATGAGGCAGGAGAATCACTTGAATCTGGGAGACGGAGGTTGCAGTGAGCCAAGATCACGCCATTACACTCTAGCCTGGGCAAAAAGAGTGAAACTCTCCATCTAAATTAAAAACGAAAAAACAGCTGGGCATGATGGCAAGTACTCAGGAGACTGAAACGGGAGAATTGCTTAAGCCTGGGAGATAAAGGTTGCAGTGAGCCGAGATTGCACCACTGCACTCCAGCCTGAGCGACTGAGCGAGACTCCATCTCAAAAAAAAAAAAAAAAGTCAGGCCAGCCGAGGTGACTCATTCCTGTAATCCCAGCACTTTGGGAGGCCGAGGTAGGCGGATCACCTGAGGTCAGGAGTTTGAGACCAGCCTGGCCAACATGGCGAAAACCTGTCTCTACTAAAAACACAAAAAATTACCTGGACGTGGTGGCACACATCTGTTTTCCCAGCTTCTCAGGAGGCTGAGGTGGGAGGATCGCTTTAACCCAGGTGTCAGAGTGCCCGCCACCACACCCAGCTAATTTTTGTATTTTTAGTAGAGACAACGTTTCACCATGTTGGCCAGGCTGGTCTCAAACTCCTGACCTCAGGTGATCCGTCTGCCTCAGTCTCCCAAACAGCTGGGATTGCAGGTGTGAGTCCCCACCCCCAGCCTACTGCAGTGAGCCCAGATCACACTACTGCACTCCAGCCTGGGCGACAGAGTGAGGCTTTGTCTCAAAACAACAAAAAGTCAGCGGAGGGGAAAGGCTGGTCCTGGAACCCCAGTCTAAGAAGCCAAGCCTGCTCCTTGCAATCTTTGGAGCTTTGCTTACCCAGGGAACGGACTGAGGGGTTCGCTCACCCACCTGCAGGTAGATTTGGTGCAGTCTGGCTCAAACTCAAGGGGTCCAACAGCCCTTCTTTGTGGACACTCGGCAGGGGGCCCTCCCTGGCCCTCTGTTTCCTCCTTCGTAAAACAAGGATTATTCATCATTAACTCATGTTTATAAAGCACTTAGAGTATCCATGTCTGTTAGGATCCCCTGCCCTCAGGGACCTCATGACTGGGGACAAAGGAATGAGGAAATTATTTATGACAGAATTTTTCTTTTCTTTTTTTTTTTTCTTTTTTGAGATGGTCTTGCTCCATCACCAGGCTGGAGTGCAGTGGCAAGATCTCAGCTCACTTCAACCCCCGCCTCGCGGGTTCAAGCGATTCCCCTGCCTCAGCCTCCCAAGTAGCTGGGACTATAGGCTTGTGCCACCATGCCAGGCTAATCTTTTTTCGTATTTTAGTAGAGACGGGGTTTCACCATGTTGGCCAGGATGGTCTTGATCTCCTGACCTAGTGATCTGCCCGCATCAGCCTCCCAAAGTGCTGGGATTACAGGCGTGAGCCACCGCACCCGGCCCAGAATTTTTCAAAAGAAAGAAAACCAGGCACAGCACCAGGCCAAGACTGCAGTGGTTGCCGAAGGCTGCTTCGTGGAGGTGGTGATTCAGGGCAATATCGCACCCAAGGCCTTGAGGCGAGACGTGTTTGGCCCCTTGGGACAGCATTGAGGAGGCGACTGTGACTGCAGCAAAGTGGGTTGGGGAGACTTGGGGGGTACCATGTAGGCAGGGATGCCTACAGGCTGGGCCTCAGGGACCTGCGGGTCCTCAGCAAGGAACGCAGACTTTATACTTAGAGCACTGCGGAACCACGGAGGCTTTTGAGCAGGAGAGGACAAGATCTGCTTTTTTTTTTTTTGAGACAGGGTTTCACTCTTTCACCCAGGCTGAAATGCAGTGACGTGATCATGGTTCACTGCAGCCTCGACCTTCTGGTCTCAGGTGATCCTCCCACCTCAGCCTCTGAGGTAGCTGGGACTACAGGTGTGTGCCACCATGCCCAGCCATGATCTTTTATGTGTTTAAATAAGATTTGTAGGCCGGGCATGGTGGTTCACACCTGTAATCCAAGTACTTTGGAGGCCAAGGCAGGAGGATCACCTGAGGTTGGGAGTTCAAGACAAGCCTGACCAATACGGTGAAACCCCGTCTTTTTAAAAAAAATTTTAAATTAAAAAATATATATATATAAAGACGGGGTTTCACCATGTTGATCAGGCTGGTCTTGAACTCCCAACCTCAGGTGATCCGCCTGCCTTGGCCTCCAAAGTGCTTGGATTACAGGCATGAGCCATCACGCCCGGCCCGTCTTTATATATATATTTTTTCCTTTTTTGAGATGGAGTTTCGCACTTGTTACCCAGGCTGGAGTGCAATGGCGCCATCTTGGCTCACTGCAACCTCCGTCTCCTGGGTTCAGGCAATTCTCCTGCCTCAGCCTCCTGAATACCTGGGATTACAGGCACGCGCCACCATGCCCAGCTAATTTTTTGTATTTTTAGTAGAGACAGGGTTTCACCATGTTGACCAGGATGGTCTCAATCTCTTGACCTCGTGATCCACCCGCCTTGGCCTCCCAAAGTGCTGGGATTACAGGGGTGAGCCACCACGCCCAGCCCCCGTCTTTATATTTTTAAATAAAAATTAAAAAAAAAAAAAGATTTGTGGCTAGGTGCACAAATCCCATCCATCCACTAATCCACCCACCCATCCATCCATATACCCATCTGTCTTCCCATCCACCCACCCATCCATCCATCCATCTATACACCTATCCATCTTGCCCACCCATCCATCTATCCACCCACCCATCCATCCATCCATACACCTGTCTGTTTCCCCATCTATCCAACCATCTGTCTATCCACCCATTCACCCATCCATCCATCCAGCCAGCCAGCCAGCCACCCATTCATCCATCTATACACCTACCCATCTGCCTATCCATCCACCCATACACTCACCCATCCATCCATCCACCTATCCATCTTCCCATCCATCCAACCATCCATCTATCCAACCATCCACCCATCCATTCATCCCCCTATCCATCCATCCATACACCTGTCCACTTACCCATCCTTCCAATCATCCATCCACCCATCCACCCATCATCCATCCACCCACCAGTCCATCCATCCATACACCTATCCATCTGCCCATCCACCCACCCATCCATGCATCCATCCACCCATCTGTCTTTCCATCCATCCATTCATCCATCTTCCCATCCATCCAACTATCCATTCATCCATTTACCCATCTACCTATACATCCATCCATCTACATATCCACCCATTCAACCATCCAGCCATGTATACATCCATCTTCTCATATATTCATCCATTCATCGATCCATTATTTATCCATCCATCCACCCATCCATCCACCAAGTCACCTATCCAGTTATTCATCCTCCATCTCCCGTCCATCCCTAATCCATCTCACTATTCACCAATCCCTCATTCCTACCCCATCCACCCATATCCTTCCTTCCATCCATCCACCTTCATATATGGCATCACCCATGATCCACCCAACTCTACTTCCACGTCTCATACTTATACTCATTCTTTAAGCCCCGACTCCATGTGCCTTCCTCCATGCAGCCCTCCATGTGGCCCAGACCCTGTCCCTTCCTCTGGCCCAGGCCTGACCCCATGGGGCTGAGTGAATGCACCTGGCTCACCTTTCAAACTGGAAAATGCTCAAGAGCCAAGCCTGGGGCTGAGGCTTCTTAGGGGCCCAGCAGCACCAGTGTGAGGGGGTGTCAAGGAGGAGACCAACAATTCTGTCTGTGGCCCATTGAGGCATCAGGCCTATAATAAAGCTCCTGTGATGTAAGCCCAATAAAAAGGCCCCAGGTAAGGAACCCAGGCTTGGCCTGAGACCACTCCTGGGGGCCGTAAGAGCTCTGGGAACAGAAATATCTGGGTTTGCGCCCCTTTATGTCACATACGCACTGCATGACACAAAACAGGTCACTTTAACGTCTCTGAGCCTCAGTTTCCCCATTTGAAACTGAGGGATGAAATCAATCTGTCTCATGTTAATTGCACATTTACAAAAAGTTGAGGCCCACATCAGGCCCCAGTTGGGATGTATGAGCTCCACTCCAGGGGAGAGGCCAGGAGGACCTGAGGCGAGGAGAACAGGAAGGGAGGTTGAGGAGGTGAATGGGGCCAGGCGCGGTGGCTCACACATGTAATCCCAACAGTTTTGGAGGCTGAGGCAGGAGGATCACTTGGGGCCAGGAGCTTGAGACCACCCTGGACAAAATAGCCAGACCCCATATCTACAAAATATAAAAAGATTAGCTGGGCATGATAGTGTACACCAGTTGGTTCCAGCTAATCAGGAGTCTGAGGGAGGAGGATGGCTTGAGCCTGGGAGGTCGAGGCTGCAGTGAGCAGTGATGGTGCCACTGTATTCCAGTCTGAATGACAGAGTGAAAAAAAAAGGCGGATGGCACTAGTTGGGGGTCTGGGAGGGGTGTGGGACATAGGTGTGCTTCCTTTTTTTTCTTTTTTTCTCTTCAGAGCTACTGGAAAGGTGTGCTTCCTAATGGATTCAGAGTTCTGCATTTTCTTTCCTTCTGAGAGGGAGTCTTACTCTGTCACCCAGGCTGGAGTGCAATGGCATGACCTCGGCTCACACAACCTTCAACTCCCTGGTTCAAGCAATTCTCCTGCTTCAGCCTCCTGAGTAGCTGGGATTACAGGCATGCACTACCACGCACAGCTAATTTTTGTATTTTTCAGTAGAGATGGGGTTTCACTATGTTGGCCAGCCTGGTCTTGAACTCCTGACCTCAAGCGATCAGCCCGCCTCGGCCTCCCAAAGTGCTGGGATCACAGGCATGAGCCACCATGTCCGGCCTCTTTCTGATTCTGCAAATAATATGTGTTCATTGTAAAAACAGTTTTAGAAAGCACAGACAATAAATAATCTAAATAGGTCCCTTGTCACAGCATTTAATTTCCGCTATGAATTTTTAATACCTATTTACTTTATGCCTGGTGCTTATTGGTAAATTTTTAAATGCTGGCAGAGGAGACAAAGTAAACAAATTCAGATGCTGTCCCTGCCCTTGGCCCTAGCTGACACGGACCAGGTGCTCTGTAAATATCTGTTGAGTGAACGAAATTTTAAAAATAAAATCAATGCCCAGAAATAACTGTTGGTAACACGATGGTCTATTTCCATCTACATTTTTTCTATCTTTCTTTTTTTCTTAGCCCAAATGGAATTATACTATACGCATGATTTGTCAGTCAAGGCCGACTTCCAGGGTTCATTCTTGAGTTTAGGGACTTCAGCATCACTCACCTTGAAGCTTTGCTACTGGTTGTTAAACAGATCCCCTATGGTTGGACATCTAGGTCATTCTCTGGGGACAGCCTAACAAATAGAAGAACACATTTTCTTTTTTTTTGAGATGAAGTCACACTCTGTCACCCAGGCTGGAGTCCAGTGGCGCAATATGGGCTCACTGCAACCTCCACTTCCTAGGTTCAAGCGATTCTCCTGCCTCAGTCCCCTGAGTAGCTGGGACTACAGGCACCCACCACCACGGCTGGCTAATTTTTGTATTTTTAGAAGAGACGGGGATTCGCTATGTTGGCCAGGATGGTCTTGATCTCTTGACTTCATGATCCACCTGCCTCAGCCTCCCAACATGCTGGGATTACAGGCGTGAGCCACTGAGCCCGGCCAAACACACATTTTCAATCCTCCTCCTCCTCCTCCTCCTCCTCCTCCTCCTCCTGCCCCCTCCTCCTCTTCCTCCTCCTCCCCTACCTCCTCCTTCTCCTCCCCCACCTCCTCCTCCTCCCCCTTCTCTTCCTCCTCCTCCTCCCCCCCACTCCTTCTCCTCCTTTTTCTTCATTTTTGCGACAGGGGTCCCCATATGTTGCCCAGGCTGGAACGCAGTGGCTATTCACAGGTGCGATCCCACTACTAATCAGCACAAGAGTCACGGTTTCTGACGTGGGCCAGTTTACCTCTCCATAGGCAACCTGGTGGTACCCTGCTCCCCGGGAGGTCACCTCATTGACACCAAACTTACTGTAGTCACCCAGTTGGCATAGTGCACTACAGCCCAGAACTCCTGGACTCAAGTGGCCCTTCCACCTTAGTCTCCTGAGTAGCTGGGACTGCAGGCATTCGTCACTGAGCCCAGCTTTTCAGCATTTCTGAATGGAGTCTTGCACTGTCTCCAGCTCAGGTGACAGTGCAAGACTCCATCTCAAAATAGTAATAAAAAATAAATAATAATAACAGGAGAAAATGGAAAGTGCATAAGGGATTGAGTGTGGTAACGAGAGGATTCCTGGAGGAGGTGTCATTAGAGGTGGAAGCCAGAGACCGCAGATTGGAGCCTCTGATTTTTAAAATTTAGCTAATATTTATGTAACATAAAATTCACTATTTTTGGCCAGGCGTGGTGGCTCACGCCTGTAATCCCAGCACTTTGGGAGGCCGAGGTGGGTGGATCACTTGAGGTCAGGAGCTCAAGACCAGCCTGGCCAACATGGTGAAACCCCATCTTAAAAAAAAAAAAATTTTTCACTATTTTTTTTTGAGACGGAGTTTCACTCTTGTTGCCCAGGCTGGAGTGCAATGGCGTGATCTTGGCTCACCACAACCTCCGCCTCCTGGGTTCAGGCAATTCTCCTGCCTCAGCCTCCCAAGTAGCTGAGGCCCAACATGCCCGGCTAATTTTTGTATTTTTAGTAGAAACAGGGTTTCATCATGTTGATCAGGCTGGTCTCAAACGCCTGACCTCAAATGATGTGTCTGCCTTGGTCTCTCAAAGTTCTGGGATTACAAGTGTGAGTCACCATGGCCAGCCTACACTCTCTCGACAAAGGTTTTTTTCAATCCCAGTTTGGCTGGGTGCTGTGGCTCATGCCTATAATCCCAGTACTTTGGGGGGCTGAGGCCAGAGGATCACTTGAGCCCAGGAGATTGGGGCCAGTCTGGGGCAACATGGTGAATCCATCTTTACAAAAATTAAAATAAAATTAGCTGGGCATAGCGGTGTATGCCTGTGGTCCCACCTACTTGGGAGGCTGATGTGGGAGGATCACTTGAGCTCAGGAATTAGAGGCTGCAGTGAGCCATGATTGTGTCACTGCACTCCAGCCTGGGTCACACAGTGAGACCCTATCTCAAAAAAAAAAAAAAAAAAAAAACGTGTCCTGGCCAGGTGCTGAGGCTCACACCTGTAATCCCAGCACATTGGGAGGATGAGGCGGGCAGATTGCTTGAGCCTGGCAATTTGAGACCAGCCTGGTCGTTATAGTGAAATCCCATCTCTACTAAAAATATAAAAATTAGCTGGGTGTGGTGGCACACACCTATAGTCCCAGCTACTTGGGAGACTGAGGTGAGAAAATCACTTGAGAGTGGGATGGAGGCTCAGTGAGCCGTGATTGCACCACTGTACTCCATCCCGTGAGTACAAGAAAACCCATGACGACCCAGACCTGCAGCGAGTGAAGGCAAGGTAGAGATGGGACCCCACCCTTCAGCCTGAATCCTACTTTTTTGGGGGGCTAATTTAATTTAGAATGTCTAGCAGGGAATTGTGTCCGTCAAGGAGGACAGCCTCGAGCTATCCTGCCACCAAGGCCCCTCGAAACAGTGGGATGACAGGCATGAGGCACCGTGCGCAGCCTGCATGTCCCTTTTACAAATGAGGAAACTGAAGTTCAGGGCTGGCTTCTGACCCTGCCCCACCTGCTGGCTTCTTCCTCAGCCAGCTCTCTCCAACTATTGCCTATTTTTTTCTTCTTTCTTTTTTCCTTTTTGAGACAGTCTCATTGTGTTGCCCAGGCTGAAGTGCAGTGGTGTGATCTCGGCTCACTGCAACCTCTGACTCCCCGGGGTCTAGTGATTCTCCTGCCTTGGCCTCCCTAGCAACTGGGATTACAGGCATGCACCACCATGCCCGGCTAATTTTTGTATTTTTGGTAGAGACGGGATTTCACCACGTTGGCCAGGCTGGTCTTGAATTCCTGGCCTCAGGTGAGCCACCTGCCTCGGCCTCCCAGAGTGCTGGGATGATAGGCGTGAGCCATCATGGCTGGCCACTACTGCCTATTTCTGCATCTTCTATCCCAGACAAACTGAAGGAACAAGGCCAAACATTTATTAAACGCCGGCGGTATACTTAGCGCTCAACCTGCATCCTCAAAGATCATCATTACAACAGCCTGCTAGGAGTGAGTCAACTCAGTCACAGAGTGGGCTCGACCCTCACTCACTGTAGGGAAGGGAAAGCTGAGGTTCAAAGAGGTGGTGAAATGACACTCCCGGGTCACACAGCAAGGACATTCGGGGCAGGTTTTGGAATGAGGCTATTCCTGCATCCATCGTACAGAAAGGGAAGGCCAGGCGCAAAGAACGTCAGCCGGGTGCTGCAGAGCAGACGGCAGCCCACAGTGAGTAGTGGACTTGGGTCTGGGATGCGCCTGGTGGGCCGGGGCTATCCGTATTGGGTGGGCGGAGCCTGACCCGAGCTGCCCCTATCAGGTGGAAGCAGGGCGGAGTGCACCTGTGCAGAGGGCTTGAGGGCGTGGCTGGAGGCTGAGAGGCCCCTGGTGGGCTGGGACGGGACCGGACCGGAGGGGCTAGGGCGGGGCGGGCGGCGCAGCTCTGCCCCGGAAGAGCTTTCTTGCTACACGCAGTTGAGGCTAAGTTACCAGCTGGATCAAAGGGTCCTGCTGTGGGTGATCATGCAAAAAATGAGGCTGCGAGGTCATGTCGTCCATGCACTGAGGAAAACGACAGGACCCTCGGCCTCAGCTCCTGGTCCAGCAAAGGGAGCCGCCATCCTTGACTCCTGTCTGTGCCCTGTATGTGCCTGAGCAAGCCTGAGACTCCACCTCTGTCCAACGGGCATGCCATCCCCAAGAGGGAAGGGACCTTTTGTTCACCAGAGCTGATCCCTTCCCTGTGCCCCCACAGCCTCAGAATAAAGCCGAACATCTCACCTGTCCACGCTCAACTCCCTCTGCGATCCCCCTCATTCACAATGCTCTAGCCACAGGCTTCCGGGCTGGTCTGCACAGGGCAACATTACTGCCCCAGGGCCTTTGCACATGCTGTCTGCGCGGCCTATTCTCAGTTCTTCCCTATAACCAGCTACTCTTTTAGGTGTCAGCAAAATGCTACCTCCTGGCCAAAATAGCCTCCCCTCTCTGCAGTTTCAAATCCATGGAGGGAGTGGATTTTAGGCCTACAAAAAATATGTATGTATAGGCCAAGTGCGGTGGCTCACGCCTGGAATCCCAGCACTTTGGGAGGCCGAGGCAGGCGAGTCACCTGAGGTCAGGAGTTTGAGACCAGCCTGATCAACATGGCAAAACACTGTCTCTATTAAAAATACAAAAATTAGCCAGGTGTGGTGGCGGGCACATGTAACCCCAGCTACTTGGGAGGCTGAGGCAGGAGAATCACTTGAACCCAGGAGGCGGAGGTTGCAGTGAGCCAAGATCACACCACTCCAGCCTGGGAGACAGAGTGAGACTCCATCTCAAAAAAAAAAAAAAATAAATAAATAAATAAAAGGCCAGGCACGGTGACTCACACCTGTAATCCCAGCTCTTTGGGAGGCCAAGACAGGCAGATCACCAGAAGTCAGGAGTTCGAGACCAGCCTAACCAGCATAGAGAGACCCTTTCTCTACTAAAAATACAAAATTAGCTGGGCGTGGTGGTCATGCCTATAATCCCAGCTATTCAGGAGGCTGAGGTAGGAGAATTGCTTGAACCTGGGAGGTGGAGGTTGCGGTGAGCCAAGATTGCACCATTGCACTCCAGCCTGGGCAATGAGAGCAAAACTCTGTCTCAAAAAAAGAAAAATGCTGTGACCATGAGCTTTTTAAAAAAATAATAATAATAAAACAATGAGCTAGGGGTCAGGTTTACAGTGGCTCATACCTGTAATCCCAGCACTTTGGGAGGTCGTGGTTGTGATACAGGAGACAGAAATTATTAGGCAGTTAGAGAAGGTAAAAGAGTCCTGGGAATTTCCTTTTAACAAAGACTGGCCTCCAAACCATTTCTTTTTCTTTTTCTTTTTTTTTAAATTTTTTTGAAACAGAGTTTCACTCTCGTTGCCCAGGCTGGAATGCAGTGGTGTGATCTCGGCTCACTACAGCCTCCGCCTCCCTGCAGCCTCCACCTGCCAGGTTCAAGCAACTCTCCTGCCTCAGCCTCCCAAGTAGCTGAGATTACAGGCGTGCACCACCATGCGTCGGTAATTTTGGTATTTTTAGTAGAGATGGGGTTTCACTATGTTGGCCAGGCTGATCTCGAACTCCTGACCTCATGATCCTCCCACCTTGGTCTCCCAAATTGCTGGGATTACAGGCGTGAACCATCACGCCCAGCCCCAATTTATTTATTTATTTATTTATTTTGAGTCTGGCTCTGTCACCCAAGCTGGAGTGCAATGACACAATCTCGGTTCACTGCAACCTCTGCCTCCTGGGTTCAAGCAATTCTACTGCCTCAGCTTCCTGAGTAGGTGGGATTACAGGTGCATGCCACCATGCATGGCTATTTTTTAAATTTTAGTAGATACAGGGTTTCACCATATTGGTCAGACTGCTCTTGAACTCCTGACCTTAGGTGATCCACCCACCTCAGCCCCCAAAAGTGCTGGGATTACAGGCATGAGCCACTGTGCCTGGCCAACTCATTTGTTTTCTAAGAAAGAGCAGCCTGCGAAATCGAGCTGCAGACATGGATGAGCAAGCTGGAAGCTTGCGGGGGTGAATGCCTGCAGCTGTGTCCACAAGAAGGGCGACCTGAGTATGCTCAACATGGGGGCTCCAGCTTCCCTTTTTTTGTCGCAACATGTTCAGTAAAGAAACATGCTTTGGCTGGGCGTGGTGGCTCATGCCTGTAATCTAAGCACTTTGGAGGCCAAGGCGGGAGGATCACCTGAGGTCGGGAGTTCAAGACCAGCCTGATCAACGTGGTGAAACCCCGTCTATTTAAAAAAAAAAAAGAAAGAAAGAAACAGGCTTTAGTTTGGCTTGCCCCTGTGGCTCATTCCTGAGATCCCAACACTTGGGAGGCCAATGCGGGCAGATCACCTGAGGTCAGGAGTTGGAGACCAGCCTAGCCAACATGGCGAAATACTGTCTCTACTAAAAATGCAAAAATGAGCCAGGCATGAGGGTGCGTGTCTGTAATCCCAGCTACTTGAGAGGCTGAGGCCAGAGAATCACTGGAACCTAGGAGGTAGAGGTTGCAGTGAGCCAAGATCAAGCCACCGCACTCCAGCCTGGGCGACAAAACAAGACTTCATCTCAAAACAAACAAAAAAAGTAACAGACTCTTGTGGCTAAATCTACTGGAGTGGGTAAAAAAAAAAAAAAAAAAAAAAAGAAAGAAACATTCCCAGCCAGCTAGAGAACTTATCTGCATAGTAAAAGATGAGGAACTGGGCTTGGTGGCTCATGCCTGTAATCCCAGCACTTTGGGAGGCCATGGTGGTGGATCATGAGGTCAGGAGTTTGAGACCACCCTGGCCAAGAGACCAGTCCGGCAAACATGGTGTTGTCGTGGTGGTGGGCACCTGTAATCCCAGCTACTCGGGAGGCTAAGGCAGGAGAATTGCTTGAACCCAGCTGGGCATGGTGGCTCACGCCTGTAATCCAAGCACTTTGGAGGCCAAGACAGGTGGATCACCTGAGGTCAGGAGTTCAAGACCAGGCTGACCAACATGGTGAAACCCCGTCTTAAAAAAAATAAGGCCGGGCGCGGTGGCTCAAGCCTGTAATCCCAGCACTTTGGGAGGCCGAGGCAGGTGGATCACGAGGTCAAGAGATCAAGACCATCCTGGTCAACATGGTGAAACCCAGTCTCTACTAAAAATACAAAAAATTAGCTGGGCATGGTGGCGCGTGCCTGTAATCCCAGCTACTCAGGAGGCTGAGGCAGGAGAATTGCCTGAACCCAGGAGGCGGAGGTTGCGGTGAGCCAAGATCGTGCCATTGCACTCCAGCCTGGGTAACAAGAGCGCGAAACTCCATCTCAAAAAAAAAAAAAAAAATCTTAGGGTGGGGAGGCCAGCTTTTCACACCCTATGCAAATAAAAAAAAAAACCTAGTCCTAACCAGTTTTTTGCAACCTATGCAAATGAAACACCTGGTCCAACCAATCTTTTGCGACAGAAAGAGCGCTTCGCCTGTAAGGCTGGTTGCCTTGCTGGGAGGCCGGACACACCCACCTCTGCACTCAGCACCTGACTCTACACCCGGCATGCATGGCTCCTCTGGAAGGCTCCCCTGATGCAGCCCTGGCCGGCTCTCGCACCGGAAAACCCGCCCAACAACCCGCCAACCAATAGCTGCCCGCCCCGTCCCAATCCTGCTCCCCTGGAGCCAATCAGAGCACCCAGCTGTTGCTCGTTCCTCATAGCCATAAAAACCCCACGCCCCAGGAAGCCAGCGCGACTTCTTTGGTTCCCTTTCCCTGGACCATAGAACCTCGCCTGGGAGCCGATTAAATTTCTTTATTTCAACAACTGGCCTCAGTTGCCTCATTCGAACCCCAGTTGCCTCATTCAAACCTTACATCGCTCATTAAACTTTCACTCTGAACCTCACTCTCTGTGTGTCTGAGTCCTAGTTTACGTGGCTGGGAGACAACAAATCTTGAGTATTTACCCCAGACAACACCACCATGCCAGTGGGAGGAACACTTGAAACCAGGTGTTCGAGGCTGGCCTGGGCTACTTAGTGAGACCCTATCTCTATGAAACAAACTAACAAATAATAAGCAGGGGCCAGGCACGGTGGCTCACACCTGTAACCTAACACTTTGGGAGGCCAAGGCGGGCGGATCCCCTAAGGTCAGGAGTTCAAGACCAGCCTGACCAACATGGTGAAAGCCCATCTCACTAAAAATATAAAAATTAGCTGGGCGTGGTGGTGCAACTCCCAGCTACTTGGGAGACTGAGGCAGGAGAATTGCTTGAACAGGGGAGGCATAGGTTGCAGTGAGCCAAGATCACTCCACTGCATTCCAGCTGGGCAACAGAGTGAGACTCCTTCCTCCAAAACAGAACAAAACAAAACAAAAAAACAATGGGCTGGGAATGGTGACTCACACCTGTAATCCTAACACTTTGGGAGGCCAAGGCAGGCAGATCACCTGAGGTCAGGAGTTTGAGACCAGCCTGGCCAACATGGTGAAGCTCTCTCTCTGTTAAAAATACAAAAATTATCTGGGAGTGGTGGCACATGCCTGTAATCCCAGCTACTCGGGAGGCTGAGGCAGGAGAATCACTTGAACCCAGGAGGCAGAGGTTGTAGTGAGCTGAGATCACATCACTACACTCCAGTCATCAGTCAGCCTGGGTGACAGAGAGAGACTTCTGCTAAAAAGCAAAAACAACCAACCAACCAAAAACAGTCTGGGCGCAGTGGCTCACACCTGTAATCCCAGCACTTTGGGAGGCTGAGGTGGGTGGATCACCTGAGGTCCGGAGTTCAAGACCAGCCTGACCAACATGGTGAAACCCCCGTCTCTACAAAAAATACAAAATCAGCTGGCGTGGCAGCACATGCATGTAATATCGGCTACTCGGGAGACTGAGGCAGGAGGATCGCTTGAACCCGGGAGGTGGAGGTTGTAATAAGCCAAGATCGTACTATTGCACTGCAGCCTGGGTGACAGAGTGAGGCTCATCTCAGAACAAACAAACCAAAAACAAAACAAAACAAAAACAATTAGCGGGGGCAGGCTCCAGGGTGGGCTGCTCTGCTGCCTGGATTGGGAAGGCCATGGGAAGTTGGCTGAAGGAGGAGTCTAGGGAAACTCCTAGATTTTCTGGGTGCTTCATGGACTCTCTGATTTGGGGAGGCTTGGGGAGCACCAGGCAGGTCTGAGAGTGGCCTGGGAGCCTGGCTGTGCCCTGCAATCTTGATGCTTTGGGGTAGGCAGGGGTTTGCTACACCAGGCTGGAGGGTGGGGCAGTTCCCCTGGAACATCTCCCAGTGGAAAAAGGTTCTGGACGTGGGTATGAGTGTGAAGTTCCCCTTGGCAAATACCTCCCCCACGGAAATGCACATGTAGCCTTCGCCCTTGGAATAAGGCAGGAAAATTAAAAAAAAAAAAAGTATAAAAAGGTGAGGTCACAATGGGCGGCAGACAGTGGGAGACATTGCACCATCCCTGCAGGAAGGAAGCACCTTGGAGCTGACCCAGGCCACCTCCCTCTGCTTCCTTTGGAAACGCTTGTGACTTTTCAAATACTGCATTTTGCTGACAGAGCAAAGCATGCTTCAGGCTATGACAACAGGCCCTCTGAAGACTTGGAGAATGTTCCAGGTTGACTCAGAGGAATGTGGGTTGGAATTCTTGCTTCATCTCTGGTTACCTCTGTGAGCTTGGGCAAGGATGCGCTTTTTAATAAACTCTTTTGGAGTAACTGGATATCTGTGTGGCACAAAATGAACATTGATCCCTACCTCACACCCTACACATACAAAAAATTCAACTATGGGGAAAGCCCTTTCTTGCTCTGAGCCTTCTCTGGGCCATAGTTTCCAACTCACAGCGCTGCTTTGGTACTGGGTCCCAGCAGTCCTGCCTGAACACCTGGCAAGAAGTAACTGTCACTGGAGTTGCAGGGGCTCGTTCCTGGAATCCCAGTGCTATGGGAGGCTGAAGCAGGAGGACTGCTTCAGGCCAGGAGCTCTAGACCAGTCTGGGCAACATAGGCAGACCTCATATCTCTAAAACATTTTTTTTTTTCTTTTTGAGACAGAGTCTCATTTGGTCCCCCAGGCTGGAGTGCAGTGGTGCCATCTTGGCTCACTGCAACCTCTGCCTCTCGGGTTCAAGCAAATCTCCCACCTCAGCCTCCTGAGTAGCTAGGACTACAGGTGTGTGCCACCAGGCCCAACTAATTTTTTTTATTTTTAGTAGAAACGGGGTTTCACCATGTTGGCCAGGCTGATCTCAAACTGTTGACCTCAAGTCATCTACCCATGTCTGCCTCCGAAAGTGCTGGGATCACAAGCATGAGCCACCATACTCAACATGAGGTTTCACTTTCTGTGGTGTTGGCTACCTTCGGTCAACCTCAATCCAAACATATTAAATGGAAAATTCCAGAAATAATTCATCAGTTTTCAATTGCCTGCCGTTCCGAGTAGTGTGATGAAATCAGCCCCCACCCTGCTCCCTCCCACCCCGGATGTGAATCATCCTTTTGTTCAGGGCACCCACGCCGTAGACACTACCAGCCTACTAGTCACTTAGTAATTTTCTGGTTGATCAGATCAACTGTCTCGGTATTACAGTTCTTATGTTTGAGAAATCCTAATTTTATTAACTTTCTATGTTATTATGTTATTGTTGTTCATCTTTTTTTTTTCTGAGACAGAGTTTCACTCTGTCACCAGACTGGAGTGCAGTGGCGCAATCTTGGCTCACTGTAACCTCAGACTCCCCAGTTCAAGCAATTCTCCTCCCTCAGCCTTCTGAGTAGCTGGGATTACAGACACGCACCACCACACCCAGCTAATTTTCTTTTTTTTTTTTTGTATTTTTAGTAGAGACAAGGTTTCACCATGTTGGCCTGGAGGGTCTCGATCTCCTGAACTTGTGATCCTCCTGCCTGGCCTCCCAAAGTACTGGGATTACAGGTGTGAGCCACTGCACCCGGCCATATTGTTGTTAACTTTTTACAGTGCCTCA
The DNA here is from genome assembly GCF_049354715.1 of Callithrix jacchus. Lineage (NCBI taxonomy): Eukaryota > Metazoa > Chordata > Mammalia > Primates > Cebidae > Callithrix > Callithrix jacchus. The sequence goes on from NC_133523.1 coordinate 17,660,236, forward strand.
TTAATAAATTAAACTTTATCATAGGTAAGTATGTATGTATAGGAAAAAAACAGTGATACAAGGTTCAGTATTTTCTGAAGTTTCAGGAATTTACCGGGAATCTTAGAACATATTCCCCACAGGTAAGGGGGGACTACTATATTATTTTGGCATTCAAAATAAAAGAGGCTGGGCATGGTGGCTCACGTCTATAATTGCAGCACTTTGGGAGGCCAAGGCAGGAGTGATTGCTTGAGCTCAGTTCGAGACCACCCTGGGCAACATGGCATCTTTACAAAACTTTACTACAAAAACTTTAAAATTAGCCGGGTGTGGTAGCTTGTGCCTGTGGTATCAGCACTTGGGAGACTTAGATAGAACTGCTTGGTCCCGGGAGGCTGCAGTGAGCTATGATCACGCCACTGCACTCCAGCCTGGGCAGCAGTGTGAGAGGCTATCCCAAAAAAATAAAACAATGGGGAAGGCTGCAGGCAGGGAGCCTGCATGTGGCCTGCCCCAGACAAAAAATAAAAAATAAAAAAATAGGCCGGGCACGGTGGCTCATGCCTGTAATCCCAGCACTTTGGGAGGCCGAGGCTGGTGGATCGTGAGGTCAAGAGATTGAGACCATCCTGGTCAACCAGGTGAAACCCCGTCTCTACTAAAAATACAAAAATTAGCTGGGCATGGTGGCGCGTGCCTGTAGTCCCAGCTACTAGGGAGGCTGAGGCAGGAGAATTGCTTGAACCCAGGAGGCAGAGGTGGCGGTGAGCCGAGATTGCGCCATTGCACTCCAGTCTGGGTAACAAGAGCGAAACTCCATCTCAAAAAAAAAAAAAATTAATTAATTAAAATTAAAATAAAAAAAAAAACAAAATAGCACATAGAAAAAAGTTTTTGAATCTAGCCTGAATAACTTGACAGTTTCATTCATGTCAGGGATCAAGCCTGAACTCTGGATGAATCACCTAGCTCTTTCTTTTTTTTTTTTTGAGATGGAGTCTTACTCTGTCGCCCAGGCTGGAGTGCAGTGGTGAGATCTCAGCTTGCTGCAACCTCTGTCTCCCAGGTTCAAGTAATTCTCATGCCTCAGTCTCCCAAGTAGCTCAGAATACAGGTGCACATCACCACCCCTGGCTAATTTTTGTATTTTTAGTAGAGACAGGGTTTCACCATGTTGGCCAGGCCGATCTTAAATTCATGACCTCAAGTGATCGCCCACTTTGGCCTCCCAAAGTGCTGGATTACAGGTGTGAGCCACCATGTCTGGCCTCTTTCAGTGCCTCAGTTTCTCTTCTATAAAATGGACAGAAATAATAGCCCCTGCGAGGGTTGATTTGGAAGTCATTGCCTGGCCAAGACAATCTCTGCGGTGCTGTTCCTGCTCTGGGGCTTTCTGTGAAACCAGGCTGAGGCTGAACTTTACTTTTTTTTTGTTTTTTTGAGAGGGAGTCTCCCTCTGTCGCCCAAGCTGGAGAGCAATGGCGTGATCACGGCTCACTGCAACCTCTGCCTCCTGGGGTTCAAGTGATTCTCCCCACCTCAACCTTCTGAGTAGCTGGGATTATAGTCATCTGCCACCACGCCCAGCTAATTTTTGTATTTTTCGTAGAGACGGGGGTTTCACCATATTGGCCAGGCTGGTCTCGAACTCATGACCTTAGGTGATCTGGCCTCGTCAGCCTCCCAAAGTGCTGGGATTACAGGCATGAGCCACCTCGATGAGCCCCTTTCTGTTTATTTTTTTTTTCTCTGCTTATCTTGTTGGCTGTTTCTTCTCCAATACAGTCACATTTCTTGGATAAGAATAAAGACATAATAAGACCATTTTTGAAAATGCAGGCAGAGAAATGCTGGAAGGCAGTCATGAACATGCCGACAGAGATCATCTCTGCGAGCTGGGCGATCAGTCATCGACAGGCCAGCAGAGATCATCTCTGCGAGCTGGGCGATCAGTCATCGACATGCCGACAGAGATCATCTCTGCGAGCTGGGCGATCAGTCATCGACATGCCGACAGAGATCATCTCTGCGAGCTGGGCGATCAGTCATCGACATGCCGACAGAGATCATCTCTGCGAGCTGGGCGATCAGTCATCGACAGGCCAGCAGAGATCATCTCTGCGAGCTGGGCGATCAGTCATCGACAGGCCAGCAGAGATCGTCTCTGCAAGCTGAGCGATCAGTCATCGACATGCCGACAGAGATCATCTCTGTGAGCTGAGCGATCAGTCATCAACATGCCGACAGAGATCGTCTCTGCGAGCTGAGCAATTAAGGGACGGGCTGCAGATTTTTTATTTGTTTTCTTTCCTGCTTCTTTGTTTCTCCATCAGGAAATTGGCCAACATTTTTTTAATGAGGGGAAATGACAGTTACCCCGGGTGTACTCTTTGGCAGGAACTGGCCTTGAGCTTGGGTCCCGGGGCCTCGTGGCCAGGCTGAGCTCCCGTGGGGCAGTTTCTCTGGTTATCTGCAGAGGCCCCGGGTGCAGGATGGGGAACCAAAGAACTTACACTGCATTACCTCAGAGCCTCCAGCACCAGGAATCTTTCTTTGTTGTTGTTGAGACAGGAAATTGCTCTGTCACCCAGGCTGGAGTGCAGTGGCACAATCATAGCTCACTGCAGCCTCAGCCTCCAGGGCTCAAGTGATCCTCCCACCTCAGTCTCCTGAGTAGCTGGGACCACAGGCATGCATCAACACCCACGGCTAAATTTTGAATGTTTTTGTTTTTTGAGACCGAGTTTTGCTCTTGTTGCCCAGGCTGAAATGCAAAGGCGTGATCTCAGTTCAGTACAACCTCCGCCTCCTGGGTTCAAGTGATTCTCCTGCCTCCGCCTGCCAAGTAGCTGGGATTATAGGCATGTGGCCATGTCTGGCAAATTTTGTATTTTTTTTTTTTTTGAGATGGAGTTTCACTCTTGTTACCCAGGCTGGAGTGCAATGGCGTGACCTTGGCTCACCGAAACCTCCACCTCCTGGGTTCAGGCAATTCTCCTGCCTCAGCCTCCTGAGTAGCTGGGATTACAGGCACGTGCTACCATGCCCAGCTAATATTTTGTATTTTTAGTAGAGATGGGGTTTCACCATGTTGACCAGGATGGTCTCGATCTCTTGACCTCATGATCCACCCGCCTTGGCCTCCCAAAGTGCTGGGATTACAGGCTTGAGCCACCGCACCCGGCCTTGTAAGTTTGTATTTTTAGTAGAGATGGGGTTTCTCCATGTTGGTCAAGCTGGTGTTGAACTCCTTACCTCATGTGATCCGCCAGCCTCGGATCCCAAAGTGTTGAGATTATAGGCGTGAGCCACCGTGTCCAGCAATATTGTATTTTTTGTAGAGACGGGAGTCTCGCCATGTTGCCCAGGCTGGTCTTGAACTCCTGGGCTCGAGCGATCTGCCCACCTCGGCCTCCCAAATTTCTGGGGTTGCAGGTGTTAGCCACTGCACCCAGCCTCGAGCTTCATTCTCTCTAAGGCTCTGTTAATACGGTTTAGACTCTGTCCTCCTCTCAGCATTGGGGTGAGGTAATGCAGGAAAGGACTGGTCCCACCAGCCCAGAAGCAAATAAGAGCCCCCTCCACCTACAGCCAAAAGTTAAAATCCAAAATCCAGAACCTTCCTGAGCCACCCTTTCTGTCTTTGGTGCTGGCATGCAGTGAGTGCCATATTATTGCTCACCAGAGGTATGACAGGTCTTAACACTGTGGCATCAGGACCCGTATAAGACAGTTTCTCTAGGCCAGTACTGTGAGGCTCACACCTGTAATCCTAGCACTTTGAGAGGCTGAGATGGGAGAACCACTTGAGCCCAGGAGCCCTGCACCTGCTGTGAGCCCTGATCATACCATTGCACTCCAGCCTGGGCAACAGAGCGAGAATCTGTCTCAGAAGGAAAAAAAAGACAGTTTCTCTTATCTTTAGTCTTCAGTAAGGCATCTTGCAGGGTGTTTTTTTTTGTTGTTGTTGAAAACAGAGTCTCCCTCTGTCACCCAGGCTGCAGTGCAGTGGCACGATCTTGGCTCACTGCAACCTCCACTTCCCAGGTTGGAGAGATTCTCGTGCCTCAGCCTTTAGAGTAGCTGGGTCTGTAGGCCGGTGCCACCAAGCCTGGCTTATTTGTTTTCACTTTTTTTTGAGACGGAGCTTCACTCCTGTTACCCAGGCTGGAGTGCAATGGTGCAATCTAGGCTCACCGCAACCTCCGCCTCCCAGGTTCAAGCGATTCACTTGCCTCAGCCTCCTGAATAGCTGGGATTACAGGCACCTGCCACCACATCCAGCTAATTTTTGTATTTTTAGTAGAGATAGGGTTTCGCCATGTTGGCCAGGCTGTTTTCAAACACCCCACCTCAGGTGATCCCCACCTCAGCCTCCCAAAGTGCGGGGATTACATGTGTGAGCCACCGCACCTGGCCAATTTTTGTATTTTTAGTAGAGGCGGGGTGGGGGTTCACCATGTGTTGGTCAGGCTGGTCTTGAACTCCTGACCTCAAGTGATCTGCCCACCTGGGCCTTCAAAAGTGCTGGGATTAAAGGTGTGGCTACAACCCCTGACCTGGAGAATGTTTCTAATACCAGGAAAAGTTGGAATCAGCCCACAGATTCAACCTGAGAGGCCTGGTTAAGTTAGTGTCTGAGCTAGGTGTGGTAGCTCATGCCTGTAATCCCAGCACTTTGGAAGGCCAAGGTGGGAGGATTACTTGAGCCCACGAGTTTGAGACCAGCCTGGGTGACATAGGGAGCCGAGATCATGCCACTGCACTCCAGTCTGGGCAACAGAGTGAGACTCAGTCTCAAAAAAAAAAAAAAAAAAAAAGGATGGGCGCAGTGGCTCGTGCCTATAATTCCAGCTCTTTGGGAGGCTGAGGTGGGCAGATGAATCACTGAGGTAAGGAGTTCAAGACCAGACTGACCAACATGGAGAAACCCCGTCTCTACTAAAAATACAAAAATTATCCGGGTGTGGTGCCACATCCCTGTAATCCCAGCTACTTGGGAGGCTGAGGCAGGAGAATCGCTTGAATTCGGGAGGCGGAGGTTTCAGTGAACCGAGATTGTGCCACTGCACTCCAGCCTGGGTAACAAGAGCGAAATTGATCTCAAAGTAAAAAAAAAAAAAGAGAACATTCTCAAGAGGAAATAAATGCTCCATGACAGGTCTCAACGGTTCTCCTTCATTCAATCAAGGTTTTAAAGCTTTTCCACATAACTTGGGAGAGAGTTGTCAAATCTTAACAAATCAGAGAAGAATTACAACTCCTAGAAGAATGCCAAAGGCATCTGGAGGGCGGAGGCTTCAGAAATCAAGCCCTACCTGCAAATGGGATGGACAGATGAAAGATGTATATTCTCAAGTCTGCACAGAAATGTATACACTGGGTGTGGTAGCTAACTGTAATCCCAACACTTTGGGAGGCCAAGGCGGGTGGCTCACTTGAGGTCAGGAGTTTGAGACCAGCCTGGCCAAAATGGTGAAACCCCATCTGTACTGAAAATAAAAAAATTAGCCAGGCATGGTGGCAGCGCCTTCAGTCCCAGCTACTCAGAAGACTACTGTAGGAGAATTGCTTGAACCAGGGACAGGGAGGTTGCAGTGAGCCAAGATCACACCACTGCACTGCAGCCTGGGCAATAGCAGAGCGAGACTCCATCTCAATGGAAACCATCATGAGGTGTGTACCAATATTAAAATAAATTATGACAGTGTGGTCAGCCCTTCATAGGTGGTACCAGGCCTCCCAAAAGCCCCTAGCTGTGGGGAGACAGCTGGACACAGACATCCCCGGAGGGTACTGAGGCCTCTGTCGAAACCTGGGATGTCAATCTTTTGGCTTCCCTGGGCCACACTGGGAGAAGAAGAATTGACTAGGGCCACACATAAAATACACTAACACTAATGATAGCTGATGAGCTAAAACAGAGAATATTGCCCAAAAAACCCTCATAATGTTTTGTATTTGTTTTGTTTTATTCCTATTTTATTTATTCTTATTTTATTTCTTCATCATTCGGTTGAAAAAAAAAATCTCATAATTTTTTTTTTTTTTTTAGACGGAGTTTCGCTCTTGTTACCCAGGCTGGAGTCCAATGGCGCCATCTTGGCTCACTGCAACCTCCGCCTCCTGGGTTCAGGCAATTCTCCTGCCTCAGCCTCCTCAGTAGCTGGGATTACAGGCACGTGCCACCATGCCCGGCTAATTTTTTGTATTTTTAGTAGAGATGTGGTTTCACCATGTTGACCAGGATGGTCTTGATCTCTTGACCTTGTGATCCACCTGCCTCGGCCTCCCAAAATGCTGGGATTACAGGCGTGAGCCACCACGCCCGGCCAATGTTTTAAGAAAGTTTACAAATTTGTGTTGGGCTGCATTTAAAGCTGTCCTGGGCTGTAAGATCAAGCTTGTCCAACCCATGAGCTGTGGGTTGGACAAGCTTGGTCTAAGGGATAGAGAGGACTTTCTGGAGGAGGGACCATTTGAATGGGGTTTTGAAGGATGAATAGGAGTTCACCAAACACAAAGGTGGGAGAAAGGCAATTCAGGCAAGAAAACAGCTTAAATTTGGAAAAGAATGAACAATGAGACATGAGATAGGGCCCGCTCTCAAGGGCTCTGGAAAACGGGCAGAAGGGCTGGAATATTCTTGGAGCCATGGAGAGTGTGAGAGCAGAGAAGGCCCATAGTTAGAGCTGTGTGTTAAAAAAAATTCCTCTGAGGCTGGGCTTGGTGGCTCACACCTGTAATCCCAGCACTTTGGGAGGCTGAGGCAGGTGGATCACCTGAGGTCAGGATTTCGAGAGCAACCTGCTCAACATGGCAAAACTCCATCTCTACTAAAAATACAAAGTTAGCCAGGCTTGGTGGTGCACCCCTGTAATCACAGTTACTCTGGAGGCTGAGGCAGGAGGATTGCTTAGAACCTGAGAGGCAGAGGTTACAGTGAGCCGAGATCACGCCACTGCACTCCAGCCTGGCGCCTGGCGACAGAGTGAGACTCTGTCTCAAAAAAAAAAAGCAAACTTTTTTTTTTTTGGTAGAGATTAGTGTCTTATTATGTTGTCCAGGCTGATCTTGAACTCCTCAACTCAATTAATGCTCCCACCTCGGCTTCCCTAAGTGCTCAGTTACAGGCTGAGCCACAGCGCACAGCCTTCCAGATGGTAGCATCTCCAATCAGCTGACCGGAAGTAAAGGAATTTGTCCTCAAGACCTTGATGCTTCTTATCTAATCAGTTGAAGTCCTTCAGAGAGCAAAAACAGCTTCTGGAGGGAAAAAGGAATTCATAAGTTTGCAACAAAGAAACCCTCCCTGTTTCCAATCTGCTAGAGAGCCCTTTGAATTTTGGGTTTATCAGCCCTTACCACTGCATGAGCCAATTTCTTAAAATACATCTTTTTTTTTTTTTTGAGAGACAGGATCTCTGCCACCCAGGCTCAAGTGCAGTGGCGCCATCATGGCTCACAGCAGCCTCAACCTCCTGGAATCAAGCGATCCTCCCACCTCAGCCTCTGGAGTGGCTGGAATCACAGGCACACACCACCATGCCCAATCTTTTTCTAAAATCTTTTTGTAGACATGGGGTCCCCCTATGTTGCCCACGCTGCTCTTAAACTGCCAGGCTCAAGCAATCTTTCCATGTCAGCCTCCCAAAGTGCTGGGATTCCAGGCATAGATGCCCAGGCTCAAAATAAATCTTAAAAAAAAATTTTTTTTTTTTTTTTTTTAGAGAAAATCTCTATCTATGTAATATGTATATTTCCTGTTGGTTCTGTTTCTCTTGTGAGTCCTTACTGATACAGGCACCCAGAGGCCCGGTGGTGGGAAGGAGGCGGGCTCCCTTTCCAGTATATACTCTGGGAATTTCTTTTTCTTTTCTTTTTTTTTTTGAGACAGAGTGCAGTATGTGATCTCGGCTCACTGCAACCTCCGTCTCCCGGGCTCAATCGATGTCTCCTGCCTCAGCCTACCCAGTAGCTGGGGCTACAGGTGCCCACCACTGTAAGGTTTGAATGAGGCAACTGAGGTTCGAATGAGGCAACTGAGGCCAGTTATTGAAATAAAAAAATTTAATCAGCTCCTGGGCCAGGCGATACGTTCAGGGGAAAGAGGAGCCAGAGAAGTCACGCTGACTTCCTGGTGCGTGAGGGTTTTATCGCTGAGGACCGAGCAACAGCTGGGTGCTCTGATTGGCTCCAGGGGAGCAGGATTGGGATGGAGCGGGCCGCTATTGGTTGGCGGGTTATTGGGCGGGTTTTCCGGTGCGAGAGCCTGCCAGGGTTGCATCAGGGGAGCTTTCCAGGGGAGCCATGCAGCAGAGCTAGGTGCCGTGTGCAGCGTTAGGTGCTGCGTGCAGAGGTGGGGGAGTCCGGCCTCCCGGCGAGGCAACCATCCTTACAACCACCATGTCTAGCTAATTTTTGTATTGTTTTTATTTTATTTATTTATTATTATTATTATTTTTTGAGACGGAGTTTCGCCGTTACCCAGACTGGAGTGCAATGGCCGATCTCACCTCCGTCTTCTGGGTTCAAGCAATTCTCCTGCCTCAGCCTCCCGAGTAGCTGGGACTACGGGCGCGTGCCACCATGCCCAGCTAATTTTTGTATTTTTAGTAGAGACGGGGTTTCACCGTGTTGACCAGGATGGTCTCGATCTCTTGATCTCGTGATCCACCCGCCTCGGCCTCCCAGAGTGCTGGGATTATAGGCATGAGCCACCGCGCCTGGCCATATTTATTTATTATTATTATTATTATTATTTTATTTTTGAGTCGGAGTCTCACTGTGTAGCCCAGACTGGAGTGCAATGGTGCCATCTTCGGCTCACTGTAACCTCCACCTCCTGGGTTCAAGAAACTCTCCTACCTTAGCCTCCCAAGTAGCTGGGATTACAGGCGCCCGCCACTGTGCCCAGCTAATTTTTGTATTTTTAGTAAAGACGGGATTTCACCATATTGAACAGGCTGGTCTCTTGGCCAGGCTGGTCTCGAACTCCTGACCTTGTGATCTGCCCGTCTCGGTCTCCCAAAGTGCTGGGATTACAGGTGTGAGCCACCGTGCCTGGCCTATAATTTTTGTATTTTTAATAGAGATGGGGTTTTACCATGTTGGCCAAACTGGTCTTGAACTGGTCTCAAGTGATCTACCCGCCTAGGCCTCCCAACGTGCTGGGATTACAGGGATGAGTTACTGCACCTGGCTACTCAGGACATTTCTGAGATAATGACAGCTTCTGGTGGCAGGACCTCCCTGATTGCCTTGGCCTTTTTCTGCTGAACCCAGGCCAGCTCCTTAGCCTCTGACACCACCCAAGACATCTGCAGACCAAGGACACACATTAGAGGCTTTGGGTTTCACGGTCCCAGGCAGGACCGGGCCTGAGGTGCTGACCAAGGCCTGCTACCCTCGATCAAAATAACAGGGCAGGACGCTGCTTGATAAGCCACCCATAGAACCCCGTAGCCTGAACTGGGGTTCACAGACCTGGCTTTGGCTGCCCTTTCAACAGGGACATCCTCAGCCGCAAAAGGCCTGAAAGGTGGACACATTGTATTTGAAGATCAAAAATGGTCCCCTTCTGGCCGGGAGAGGTGGCTCACACCTGTAATCACAGCATTTTGGGAGGCCGAGGTGAACGAATCACTAGAGGTCGGGAGTTTGAAACCAGCATGGCCAACATAGTGAAACCCCCGTCTCTACTAAAAATACAAAAAATGAGCTGGGTCAGTTGGTATGTGGCTGTAATCTCAGCTACTCGGAAGGCTGAGGCAGAAGAATCAATTGAACTCAGGAGGTGGTGGTTGCAGTGAGCTGAGATCACACCACTGGACTCCAGCCTGGGCGACAGAGCAAGACTTTGTCTCAAAAAAAAAAAAAAAAAAAAAAACAGCCCCCTTTGGAGATGTGGGAGTAGGGGCAGATTTTAAAGCCTGGGGGATTTGATCTTTTGTCGATTCAATCCAGTTGACTACATGGCTGGGTTTTCAAAATAACCGTTAGATCTTGACTGACATTACCTGGGAAGCGCTGAAGAGAAGGGGAAACCCACATTCCCACAAACACCCGTCCACCCGTGTCCACAGCAGCTCTAGTCACTGTTGGCAGAAAGTAGAAACCTCCTCATGCTCATCAGCTGGTGTGTGGATAACAGAGTGTGTTCCGGCCGGACGCGGTGGCTCAAGCCTATAATCCCAGCACTTTGGGAGGCTGAGGCCAGTGGATCACGAGGTCAAGAGATTAAGACCATCCTGGCCAACATGATGAAACTCCATCTCTACTAAAAATACAAAAATTAGCTGGGCATGGTGGTGCATGCCTGTAGTCCCAGCTACTTGGGAGGCTGAGGCAGGAGAGTCACTTGAACCCGGGAGGCAGAGGTTGCAGGGAGCGAGATTGCACCCTGTACTCTAGCCCAGGCAACAGTGCCAGACTCCATCTCAAAAACAAACACAAAAGGTGTAAATCAGTCCGGGAATGGTGATGCATGCCTGTAGTCCCACCTACTCAGGAGCCTGAGGCTGGAGGATCATTTGAGCCCAGGAGGTCAAGGCTGCAGAGAGCTATGATCATGCCACTGTACTCTAGCCTGCACCACAGAGTGAGATGCTGTCTTAAATGATAATGGTAATGATGATACATTTTTTGTTTGTTTTTTATACAGAGTCTTACTCTGTCACCCAGGCTGGAGTACAGTGGTACCATCTCAGCTCATTGCAACCTCCACCTCCTGTATTCAATTGATCCTCCCACCTCAGCCTCCCGAGTACCTGGGATTATGTGTGTGCACCACCACACCCATCTAATTTTGTATTTTTAGTAGAAACGGGGTTTTGCCATGTTTCTCAGGCTGGTCTGGAACTCCTGACCTCAAGTGATCTGTCCACCTCTGCCTCCCAAAGTGCTAGGATTACAGGCCTGAGCCACCGCACCATGGCAAAAACTCATCTCTATCAAAAAATACAAAAATTAGCCAGGCGTGGTGGTGCGTGCCCATAGTCCCAGCTGCTCGGGAGGCTGAGGTGGGAGAATCACTTGGACCTGGGAGACAGGTTGCAGTAAGCCGAGATGGCGCCACTACACTCCAGCTTGGGCGACAGAGTAAGACCCTGTCTTAAAACAAAAACAAACACTTCTTAGAGGGACAAGTGGCGTTTAGCCACCCGAGATTGAGCAATAACAGGTCTGTGATGCCCTTTTAAAAATTATTATTAAAAACAAACAAATAAAAATGTGTGGTGAATGAATGAATGAGTGAACAGACAGATGGAAGAAGCCGCTCAGAGCCTCTGCCAGGGAGATGTCAGAGGGACTTACACAGCAGCCTTTGAACAATGGCCCTGGGAGGAAGCCAGGCTTATTTCCCCATTTGACACAGGAAGAAACTGTCTTAGTTCGAATCGGATTCTTTTTTCTCCTAAGACCACAGCTGCCTCCAAAACAAAGGCCGACAATTGCCGCCAGCATGAGCTTTGCCGTTTTTACTTCCTCTAAACATTCTTCAGTAGATTTTCCTTTCAAACTGCTTGCAATGAGGTGCAAGGCTGGGTGCTGTGGGGAAGGGGGTGGGGTGGGAGGGGGTGGGAGAGGCGAGTGGCACCTCCCCCAACCCCACATGCTTCCTCACCACGTGGCACGTTTGGAGTAGACCCATCTTTGTGCTCAAACACAGGCAACATTACCATATACAGGGGCTTGTCTACATTTTACAAGATTTTTACAAAAATAATGCTATACTTTGTGACTGGATTTTTATTTTTTTTGAGACGAGGTCATACTCACACGCACCCAGGCTGGAGTGCAGTGGTGTAATTTCGGCTCCCTGCCACCTCTGCTTCCCAGGTTCAAGCAATTCTCCTGCCTCAGCCTCCCGAGTAGCTGGGACTACAGGCATGTGCTACCATGCCTGGCTAATTTTTGTATTTTTAGTAGAGACAAGGTTTCACCATATTGGCCAGGCTGGTCTCGAACTCCTGACTTCAGGTGATCCACCCACCTTGGCCTCCCAAAGTGCTGAAATTACAGGTGTGAGCCACCACGCCTGGCCTCAAATTCTGTTTTTTCTTTTTCTTTTTTTAGAGACGGGGGTTTCACCATATTAGTTAGGCTGATCTCGAACTCCTGACCTCAGGTGATCCACCCGCCTCGGCCTCCCAAAGTGCTGGGATTACAGGCATGAGCCACCGTGCCCGGCCTGGCCTCAAATTCTTAAGGTTTGCTTTGCCCCTGGCAAAAGCAAGTCATGAAGGTGTGGAAGCTGAAATCTTGAGGCTTAGGCTCCCCTTTTTACAACTGGCCACCAACTGCGGGAACTTGAGGAATCGCTGGAGAAAAGTACAGCCACAAAAAGCTCAGCTCATGAGGTCCCCCTCCTGGGGAGTGAAGGAAGTGGAATGTGCCAGTTATTACGGAGCCTCAATTCCTCAGCATTAAAGTTCACAGGGCCATGGGCCTGGGCTTTGTGGGACCTTTGCATGTGTGTGTGCATGTGCATGTGTTTCTGTGTATATCTGTGCTAGTGGGCACACAGGGGCGTGGCACGGGGGCGTCCATGTGGACGCCAGTGTGTGTATGAGGGGGGCTTCTGAATCAGATGAAACCAACTGGAAATCCGGATACTGATGGTTAGTGTTCACGCTCTGGAGTCAGACTGTCCCAGGCGTCAGTTTCTCAACTGGGAAATGGGCTGGCCCTCCCTGGATGAGGACATTGGAGTCCAGAAAGGCCAACGATCAGATTTATGTCAGCATATGGTCTGTGCTGTGGACCTGGAGGTTGACATTTGTGAGCTACTTTAATTCTCTTGTGGGTGTTGGGGGTTGTAGACAGGCTCTTGCTCTGTTGTCCAGGCTGGAATGCAGTGGTGCAATCAGAGCTCACTGCAGCCTCCAACTCCTTGGCTCAAGCAATCCTCCAACCTCAGCCTCCCGTGCAGCTGAGACTACCATGCCCTGCTAATGAAAACATTTCTTTTTGTATAGGTGGGGTCTTGCTATGTTGCCCAGGCTGTAGCCCCAGCATCGATTAACTATCCCCGGCTCCTACCTCTGTCCAGCCCTTAATCTCCCAAACATATGTGGGTGGGGAGACTTTGTGACAACTTACCCCTCTTCTCCTGGTTGGCTCCTCTGTGGAATGTGATAGAGCTTGGGGGCCAGCCCCCCACCCCAGGCTGGCCAGGGAAGGGTAGACAGGGGATGTTGGGATGTGGGGATCCTCACGAGGGAAGACTGAGGCCCAAGAGGGTGGGATGTGAAAGGATCAGTCAATAACAAGACCAGTCTCTCTGAACCCTCTAAGAGAGGTCCTGGAAAACTATGTATTTAACCCTCCAAGCTAGTGGCTGCGTATCGCTGGAGAAAATGGACGCGTGGAGGGTCTCACTGCTTGAGCACCTGGGGGAGGACTGACTGTGGGCAGAGGGTCAGTGATAGCGTCCCTGTTGCTGGCACATCTCTGGCCCTCAAGACACCACCCTCCACTGTGGGTGGGTATTGGGACAGTGTGTGGACAGAGGGGAGATAGAGGCCTGGCAGGGCCCCTTAGGGAACAGTGACCCCAAACCAGCACAGGCTCCTGGACAGGGTGGGGGTGACAGGGACAGAGTTGGGGGGCCTGGAGGAGGTAGAGAGGGTCAGCAGTCAGGTCCATATCCCAAGAGGTCAGGGGTTGGGGGTGAGGCTGGCAGTGGAGCCCACCCTAAAGGCCAGTGCCTGCCACAGACACCTGCAGGAACCACAGTCCCCACTGTCTCTGAGAGGCAGGGAAGCTAGGGCATTGGGGCATCAGCAGGGTCACCCCAAAGTTAGATGGCACAAGAACTCTGTGGAGGGAGGCAGCAAGGTCAGGAGACCCTCGGACCCTTTGGTCTCATAAATGCTATTTCCTGGACTTCATCCACAAAGCAGCCTGTTCTAGGAGGTGGGGGCCAAAAACCCAAATGGCTAGGGGTGAGAACCTGTTAACTAAACAACAGTCCATCATATGTATACACGTGTGTATGTACGTTTATTTCAGGTTTGTATTTTTAGATACAGGGTTACTCAGGCTGGAGTACTGTGGTACAATCTCAACTCACTGCAGCCTCCAATACTGGGTTCAAGTGATCCTCCCACCTCAGCTTCTCTAGTAGCTGGGATTATAAGCATGCACTACTACGCGTGGATTCGGAAGATTTGTAAGTGAAAAAAACAAAAACCAGGGAGCAGAATAGAACTTGAAGTATAATTTGCATTTTAAGGGTTCTACCTGAATCAAGATTGTGCCTATGAACGTCTACATGTGGAGTATCCTCTGAAGCCAACTCAACATCTGCTCTTTTCCCACGTGCCGTGGAGACTGCCGAGACCACCCGTGGGGAAAGGAAGTCAGTCTCCAAGTGGCACCTTTGGTGTGTCCTGCCATCTGTTTTGACTCAAGGGAGGAGGAAGCCTCTGTGCCTCACTCTGCATATATCTGGATTTGGTTTTTTTCTTTTTTTTTTTTTAGACAGAGTCTTGCTCTGTTGCCAAGCTGGAGGTGTGATCTCAGCTCTCTGCAACCTCCATCTCCCAGGTTCAAACGATTCTCTTGCCTCAGCCTCCCAAGTAGCTGGGACTACAGGCATGCATTACCATGCCCAGCTAATTTTTTGTACTTTTAGTAGAGACAGGGTTTCACCATATTGGCCAGACTGATCTCAAGCTCCCGAACTCAGGTGATCCCCCTGCGTTGGCCTCCCAAAGCGCTGGGATTACAGGTGTGAGCCACCTTGCCCAGCCTGGTTTTTCATCTTTTACAAGGAAAATATTGCCGGGTACGGTGGCTCACGCCTGTAATCCTAGCACTTTGGGAGGCTGAGGTGGGTGGATCACCTGAGGTCAGGAGTTCAAAACCAGCCTGGCCATCATAGTGAAACCCCATCTTTAAAAAAAAAAAAATAAAGAAAAAGGAAAATATCCTCCTGTGCTGCCTGAACACACATGAGTACAAGTCTGTACATGGGCACAGCCAAGGCCTGCACTGAAGCCACACCTTGCTTTTACCACTGGGGCTTCTTGGCAGTGCCCTCTGCCCATCTTGCCCCAGGTAGGAGAAAGGCCAGGAGAGGCATCTTGAGGTTCCAGTTAGTCCTAAATTACTAGATTGATGCAAAAGTAATTGTGGGTTTTGCTGTTACTTTTGTACCAACCTAGTATAAGGCAGCAGGGGAAATTTTACCTTCCAAATGAGATCATTCCCTGTCTGCAGAGGGGAAACTGAAGCCTGAGATCAAGTGACCTGCCTGGGGTCAATGCCAGGACAGGCATCCTGGGCTGGAGACCACCCCTCATCCTGTCCTCCTAAGCCACCCTGACTGGCCTCAGGTGTTATTAAGAGGAGCTAGGGGAAGGGGGGGTTCAACTCCTAAAGAGAAATTCCTGGCAGTTGCTCAGCCCCTGCGAGTGAGCCCCTGCAGGCTCCAGCCTTTCTCTGGAAGTGCCACTGAAGCTAGTGGTGAGACATGGCTAAGATGAAGGCAGGGTAACAGTCCTGGCAGACAATGGCTTCCCCTGGGCATGGCAGAACTGAGGCTGGGAGTCCTGCCTCAGCTTCCTCAGGGCTGTCTTGAGGCTCCTGCTAAGCTGCCCACCGGGACAGTTCTACACAAGCATCACCTGCCCTGGGCACAGCGTCTGGCGCCCTCCCCTCCTCATCCTGGTCAGGCGGAGGCCTCTGCAAGTGCTGGCTTGGTCCCTACTATACCCTTTGCTCTCCCCTCCTCACCCGGAGGGCCAAGGGGCTGTTGGTAGAGGAACCATGGGCAGGCTGGCAGCACCTGGGATGGCAGGGAGTGTGAAGATGATAGAGAGGCAGCTCCTCAGAGGGAGGCCCGGGTTTTACTATGGCAGCTGGAACCCTAGCCCTGGGAATAATGGAGCAAAGCCCTGGGGGGACAGGTGAGTCGTGGGTGGCAGGTGCAGGGCTCCTACTTCCCTGACATCCCTCAAAGGCAGCTTCTGTACTCAGTGGTACCCAGCCTCTCCAGAAGGGGAATTACCCTCCCTCCCGTGCTTGGTCACTTCCTGCTCTGGAATCTTCAGGGCTTTCCTGGTGACAGTGACACAAGTCCCCAGGTGGGTGAGCCAGTCAGGGGGTGCTCAAGGGAGGAGCACCACGCCGCAGAGGGCATGTCCTGGGAGGCAGCTGTCGCCTGGTTCTACACTGCACTCCCATTTGTGTGCCCCTGGTGACGATTTTAAAAACACACCCATGGACACCCCAGCACACTGCATTTCCTCTACATTTATTGCAACGTCTAAATGATTAACAACATTCACAATTTCTTAGATCTTAAAAAACAAAAACAAAAAAAAAACTTCCATTTTGTAACATCACAAATGTCTTCTAGGCTTTATCAAGGACCAAAAACACTACAATTGTCTAAGTGATTTCCAGTGATGGAAACAAGCCAGACAGTGAGCACCCAGAGTGGCGAGAGAGCACTTCCGGATGCCTGTCGTCCTCTCGGGGGCGACCCTGGAACTAGAACGACAGAAAACACACTGTGATTCTGACACGGCTATGCTACCACACATCATATGCGACGCAAGGATCCTGCAGAGAGCAAGAGCAGCCTCGGTGAAGAGGGAGAGGCTGGGGACATGGAGGGCCAGTGGCATCTCCATCCCGGCCGGCCGGCAGCTGGCAGCACGCACCACGCTCTGCTGGCTCCTGACACCTTCACTGCCCCAACAGTGGATACGCTGAGTCCACAGGAGAGGCACCCCCTGAGAGTGTAGGGACTGTCTAAGCCCAAGGAGGCATCCCCTTGGACCCTTGCCAAGGGCTCACGGAACCATCTCAGCTCAAACTTTGAAGGAGCAGCAGGCGGCGGTGCTCAGAGCCCACACACCACAGATTCCTAAAGCATTTAACTTTTCAGTAAAACGAAGTGGAGAAAGTGAAGAATGAACATGCCAGGACAAAGCACATGGAATGGTCAGAGCGATGCTGGAGAGAGCGTTCGATCCGCGCTGTGGGTGTGTGTGCCAATGAGCTGAGCCCCACTCGGAGCTCCATCCATTCACCTGACCCGCGGCCAACACGGAAGCTGTCGGAGGGGTCAGGAAAGAAAGGAGATGAACCCCTGTACCTGTGGTTCCCCAAGACCAGCTTTACTCCGGGCCCCCACAGGCTGGTTTGTTTGAGAGCTGGGTTACAAACCCAAGCCCCATCCTCCATGCTGGCACCTAAACTGCCATAAACATCTGCCAGTTGCCAAAGCTACAGAAGCAAGCAGAGCCCCCAGGGGTGGTGGCACTGCAAGGTGATGGGGACCAGGCAGACAAGGAGCTGTGACCATAGCCTAGGAGGTCTATGGCTTAAAGAAAGCCAGGATTTATTTTTTCTTTTTTTGAGATGGGGTTTCACTCCTGTTGTCCAGGCGTGCAATGGCATGATCTCAGCTCACTGCAACCTCTGCCTCCTGGGTTCAAGTGATTTTCCTGCCCCAGCCTTCTGAGTAGCTGAGATTACAGGTGCCCACCACCACGCCCGGCTAATTTTTTGTTTTAGTAGAGACGGGCTTTCACCATGTTGGCCAGGCTGATCTTGAACTCCTGACCTCAGGTGATCCACCTGCCCTGGCCACTCAAAGTGCTGGGATTACAGGCTTGCGCCACTGTGCCTGGCCAAAGCCAGGATTTTTTACAACCAACACAAGTGGCATTTCCCGCTCAATTCTGTGGCTGATGCCCTAGCCATTGCTGTGTTCCCTAATCCTGTGGTGTGAGGAGGATCCTAAGTTTTCCAGATTTTGCCTGTACTTAAAACTTCAATGCTGCTTTACGAGGAAGAATGAGTGGAGAATTGAGTAGTTACAGGCAGTGGAGTGCTGGAGAATCTGGAGTGGCAGCGATCACACGCCTGGAAATGGAGCAGCTGCAGAGCCCACCCCAGGAGGAGCCTGCCTCTCCTTACAAAGGCTGTAATAAGACAGCACTTGATGCAGCCACACCTGCGAAAAGTGCAAAGTCTCGGAGGGCTTACAACCCCACCCCTTGGTAACTGTGGTTTGCTTACACTGTGGATTCTAAAAAGACGCCGTCAATCTGGGGCCAGTTTCCTCAGTTTAACGATTACTTCCCACCCGAGATAGCTATTCTACACTGTTGCTAAAATTTCATTACGTCTCTCAAGATGCATCTAAGAGAAGAGATGCCATGAATAACACATTCATCAAATCAAGTATGGCAACCGTTCAGAGAGCTTCAGAGCTTTGGTACCCGAGTGCAGACTTGGTAATTACCGATTTGTCTCCCCCGTATAAATTCTGGAGAATAATGAGAAAACACCATCTGTGATCGTTTCCACATCACGTTTGCTAACAGAGCACTTCTGGAGAGCAACGGCCCGTCCGACTGGAAAACCAGCCAGAGCAGCTGGTTCCTCAGCACTCACAGGCTGAGGTGCCTTTCAGGGGCAGCACCACCTTCTGAAGGGGAACCAAGACGGATTTGGAGGGGACTTGCTGCTAAAAGCATGTGGAGAGAGAGGAGAGGCAAAAGCACATTGAAAATGGTGCATGTTTTTTTTTCTTTGAGAGAAAGAAAAGCCAGCGAAACCTCCGCCCCAGAGACTGCAGAGACGTGTTGTCACGTACACACCAAACCGTCCTTGGGCACTGGCTCCAGGCCGATCCAGGGCAGGGATGCTGTTTTAAGGGCAATTGCTGCTTCAGGGCTTATCTTTCTCATCAGTGCTTTTGATCTATTCAGGAAGAGAATGGTTTGGTTCAAAACTGAGCTGGAAATTAGGTGAGAAGGGCAACTAAAAAAAAAAGAATAGAAAGATGAGGATATTTACAGGCCCGAGGCCCTGCAGAAGGAAAAGGATTTGAAGACCCTCACAAAGGGACAGAGCCAACTGCCATCCTCTGTGACAGCAGCTGTCACAGTCGCCCTTCCACTTGCACTTGCAAGACACTCTGGACTAGGAACAGTCTGTTTGCTGGTCATGTTATGTGGCAGGCGGCCGTCATCTGTGAGAGAAAACGTGAGCAAGAGAGGAGACAGGCATGGTCTGTGTCCATGTGCGCATCCACGGAGCCTCGCCCAGGGGCCTCAAGGGGCTCAGAGCTGGGAGGCCAGGCAGGCCATGTGCAGCTGCCCTTGGCCAGCGTGAGGTTTGCTCCTTCAGCAAACCTGGAAGGTAAGAATGGGGCATATCCGCATCCAGAGATCCTTTTGTTTCCCTCACAGAATTTTGTGATTTGTGTGTGTGTGTGGCATTTTTGGGGAAGCAGAGTACATCAGCTTTGTTGGGGAAGTCTGAATGCACACCAGCACGCCGGCGAGGGCGAGGGCCTTGGGCGCTGGCCCGAGCACGTACCTATTTGTTGGCCCGCTTGTGTCTGTACATCTGCATCATCCTCTGCCGGAACACGTCGAATGTGTCTTCTTTGTGCTCCTGCCCGTCAGCACCCAACCCTTCCCCTTCCGAGGGGGTTCCCCTAGGGAGTGAAAAAGAGAGTCAGTTGTGCACCTGAGTCCAGGGCCTGGCACACCAGGGACCGGGCATGGGCACAAATAGTCCATGAGATGCAGGTGTTTGGGACACACACTGAGACATCAAAGGGAAAATCAAGACACGACTCACAGTGGAAACAAGGAGTACTCACCCTGGAAGAAGAGCTGGCTTTTGAGGGGTGCCCAGAGGGCCCTGGTTAGCTCGGAATGCCTTACCCAGCAGGGGCTAAGCTCGGTATTAAATGAAATGCCTGCTGGATGTTACGATCGGCTTTAATAAACTTTGGGCCTGTGTTTGGGACCCTGGCTCACCCACCTATGGGTTCCCGGGAAAGGGAAAGTGATTCCAGGCTGAAACTACACAGAAATACCACTTAGCTTTGATGACGATAACAAATGTGGTCAAAATGACCAGGGCTAACAAGCTGGTTAAAAAGTCTACACCAGGGCAGAAAGGAGCCCTGTAAACACCTGCATATGTAAATGATCAGCTTCTCATCTGAAGATGCCTTTGGTTTAAAAAACAAAAACCAACTGCCAGCTTTAAGCCACCTTGGACATGAGGGGAGCCAAGAATCAGGCTGCAGGTCAAAGGACTGAGGCCCGCCCCCGCCCGCCCAGGCTGGCTGCCTGCTGCATACACGCTGACAGGCTCCCGGATGCCCTTTCCAAGGGAGCCCAGGCCATGGCCCTCCTTCCAGCCCATCTTCTGCAGCATCTGGAAGCCCAGGTTCTTATCGGTGAGCTTCTGCTGGGCGAAGTCCAAGTCCTTGGGTTTCTGAGGAGAGAGAAGAGCCCAGGCATGTGGGCCACAGGGAAGTGCCTGGATTAAGGGAAACCCCCCCACCCCCAAATGCCCTCCTGACTCCCCAGATGCTCAGGCTCAAGCTCCAGTCCCTTTCCCAGTTCTCTGCAACATCCCTGGGTGGGATGTGACTTCTAAGTCAGAGGTCACTGACCTGAGGTCAGTCCTGCCTCTCGGCCACCACTATAACCCCAGTTCCAAGACTGTGAGGAAAACTGGGTAAGGGAATGGCAGGTCCCGGGGTCAAGAAGTCAGTAGGAAGGACCTCAGCAGAGCCCTGGATAAAGAAGGGTGGGGGATACCAGGGCACAGGCCTGAAGGCAGGATAGGGGCCAGGCTGTGGGTGAGAACTGGCTGGCAGAGCCCTCCCAAACACCCCTCCCCGAGTGCTTCATTCAGTCCCTGGCTACCTTCCTTGTCTTTCTGTCCTAGGGAGTGGGTTCTTCCTGGACACTGGGGTCTATGTCTAGCTCACAGCAGATCTCACTGAGAGCTGGTACAGATGTGATGGGTCCTGCAGGTAGTGAAGTGCACTAGATGGAGCTCTGGGGACAGAAAGGGCTTGGGACCTCCGGAGGAGGAGCCTGTAGGGTTCTAGCAGAAGGAATTGCTATTCATGAATGTGTGTCAAGGTCGGGGGTGGGGGGTGGGGTATGTGTGTTGTTTTTGTTTTTTAAATATAATCTTGTTATGTTGCCCAGGCTGGTCTCAAATTCCTGGCTTTAAGTGATCCTCCCACCTCAGCCTCCCCATCAGCTAGAACTACAGATATGTGCCACTCCACCCAGCTTTTGATTTTTCTTTTTTTTTTTTTTGAGATGGAGTCTCACTCTGTCACCCAGGCTGGAGTGCAATGGCGCTATCTCAGCTTACTGCAACCTCTGCCTCCTGGATTCAAGCAATTCTCCTGCCTCAGGCCTCCTGAGTAGCTGGGATTACAGGCGCCCACTACCATGTCTGGCTAATTTTTGTATTTTTAGTAAAGACGGGGTTTTACCATGTTGGTCAGGCTGGTCTTGAACTCCTGACCTCGTGATCCGTCTGCCTCAGCCTTCCAAAATACTGGGATTACAGGCATTAGCCACCGCGCCTGGAGTTTTTTTTTTTTTAAGATAGAGTCTCGCTCTGTTGCCCAGGCTGGAGTGCAGTGGTACAATCTTGGCTCACTGTAACCTCCATCTCCTGGGTTCAAGCGATTCTTCTGCCTCAGCCTCCCGGGTAGCTGGGATTACAGGCATGCGCCACCTGGCTAATTTTTGTATTTTTAGCCAGAGGGAGGGAGGGAGGGAAGAGGGAGCAACTGCTCCCATGAGCAAGTCCTGGGGCCCTGGAGCTCCTGGGGCCTCAGTGTTCTCACGTTAGAAAGGGACAAAACAACATGGAGAGATGCTGAGAGCTTGACATTCAGCAAGATGTAAGGGGTCAGAAACTGATACCCCAAAATATGGCACTTTACTATGTTGGCCAGGCTGGTCCTGAACTCTTGACCTTGGCTGATCTGCCCATCTCAGCCTCCCAAAGTGCTGTGATTACAAGCATGAGCCACTGAGCCTGGCTGATCTGCCCATCTCAGCCTCCCAAAGTGCTGTGATTACAAGCATGAGCCACTGCGCCTGGCTGATGTATTTCTTTACAGCATTTACTGAACTACCTGGGGAGGCTGCGAGGGCTCATGTGCTCTTGAGAGGAAGGGAGAAAGGTGCTGAAGATCAAGGTGGCTGGTGCTGGGGGTCTGAGCAGGGGACAGGTGGGAGAGGCTGGGAGAGGATTAGATGACCCTGGGCATGGGAAGCAGGGGAAGGGCGTGCTGAGTGCTGTGAGCTCAGGTCCTTGGGCAGCCAGCCCTCCTTGGCTTAGTGACCTGCCCCATTATGTCATACAGGCCTCATGAGGTGCAATTCAACCAAAAGACAAATCTCCCTCTTGCCATCTGCACTGAGGTGCCCAGGAATCAGCTTCCCTAACTTCAGGGGTACATGGAGGAGGCACTCCAGAGACAAAGGAGCTTGGAGACACGGCAGAAAAGGCTGAGCCTGGGGGAGCCAGGGGCTGGGAGAGGAAAGGGAGAAGGGAGAGTGCAGGGCCTCAGTGTTCTCACCCTAGAAAGGGACAAAACAGGTTGACAAAATTCTCAACCCGGAAAGGTGCTGAGAGCTTGACATGCAGCAAGATGTAGGGGGTCAGAAACTGATACCCCGAAATATGTCACTTTGACATGTGGGACTAAAGCCGCAGCCTCAGGGTCCTTCTGACCTTCTTCCTGTCTCCGTCCCTTCCAGAGCA
The DNA here is from genome assembly GCF_049354715.1 of Callithrix jacchus. Taxonomy (NCBI): domain Eukaryota; kingdom Metazoa; phylum Chordata; class Mammalia; order Primates; family Cebidae; genus Callithrix; species Callithrix jacchus. The sequence goes on from NC_133523.1 coordinate 17,682,793, forward strand.
CAGGAGGAAGCTGTTCTCTTGCAGTTCCCTATCTACCTAGGAACTGGACCTGCCAAAGAGAACGCAAGGGCCTTGGATCCCTTCTCTAATATGTCATTAACCAGAGGTGAAAACTCGTATCACACAGGAAGAGATGGAACATTAACCACCACACCCGGAGCCCAGACCACTGGCTGTTCTCTAGTTCCAATTCAATTCTCAATGAGAATCATTCACAAGATGATGCCTGCCTCCATTCATTTCTCCCAAAATCATCTGCTTCCCCTCTACAGTCACCTACTGCCTCCCAACTGCCCTCTCCCCTATGAGGAGATATTTCAGCTTCAACCACCTGGCCCTTCTTTGAGTTTTCATCATGTTTTATATGGCTCCTGTGCTTATGCACATGAATAAATATGTATAACTTTTTTTTTTGAGACAGGGTCTTGCTCTGTCACCCAGGCTGGAGTGCGGTGGCTCCATCATGGCTCACTGCAGTCTTGAACTCCCGGGCTCAAATGATCCTCCTGCCTCTGCCTTCCGAAGTCCCAGGATTACAGGTGTGAGCCACCACACCTGGACTGTATACCTTTTTTATCCTGTTAATGTGCCTACTGTCAATTCTTTTCAACAAGCTTAGACTTGGACCTTCGGAGGGGGAGGGAAATTCCCTTTGTTCTCTTCAGAGGCACCTCTGGAGATATTATATAAAGTAGCTGTGTGTATGTATGCATGTGTGTGTGTGCATATGCCTGCACGTGAGTGTATCTTGTGTGTGTGAGCGTGAGTTACTGGATGCAGGCGGCCCCTCCCTACTGGCACAAGGTGGTCTTGGTGAGGCCGTGTGGGCAGAAGTTTCTCTGCAGGGCATTTGAGGAGAGGCGTAAAGGAAGGAGCTATGCTATGGGCTGGGGCAGGAAGAGGAGCAAAAGCAGTACAGAGACACCTCTGCAAGCAGGACCTGCTACACTGCCCCCCCCCAACCCCCCGCCATGAGAAAGAGGCCTGGAGAAGAGGAGACAGAACCCACTGGCTGAGATGAGAAACAGGGCATCTGTCCGGCCCTCCTGGGAGCTGTGCACAGCCTGGGTCCTGGATGAAGGGTGGGGAAGGCAGGGGAAAGGCTGGTCATGGCGGGGCATGGGGTCCCCAAATGGGAGGTCTGCACTCCTTTCCCTTTCAGGAAGGCTGCTTGGAGGTGCAGCGGGAGGAATAGAGGTTGGCTCAGCCTGGAAGTTTCTTCGAGAATGTTCAAATCTGTGTTTAACAATCACAATGTGGGTTTCCTGGACAGCTGGAGGAAAGCCGAGCCCTGTGGGCGAGGCAGAGGTGTGCAGAGGAGAGGTGCAGCCACCACAGCCTCCCTTCCACCGGCAGGAAGGACAGGCACAGAGCCCCAAGGAGACAGCAGCATGTGCAAGACACCCGCTAGAACCGCCTTAAGTTTAATCCTCACCGTACCTCCTACCTGCTGGGTAGGTGTGGCCATCCCATTTTACAGACAAACCCGTAGGGGTTACATGCCAAGGTTACAAAACTTCTTGGTGGCAGGGCTGAGCTAGAGTACAGCTGTGCCTGACGTCAAGGCCCTGCTGTGCCCTCACTTAGCCGTGCCCTCATCCAGGCCACACAAAGGGGCACCAGATGCCAGCTCAGCCTAAAACTTGGCACATCAGTCAGGACCATGAGCTCTGGACTCCGGAAGGTCCCTCCTTCCTGCCATAATCAGGGTCAGACTGACCTAGAGCATTCAGAAGGGGTCTGAAGCACTATGGCACTGCCTGACACCAGCAGTGACCTCGCCTGGCTCCCCGCCATCCTCCCTGACCACAAAGGATCGGTGAAGTCTCTCGACGTGTGTCCCAGGCGACCTTGCCTGCCCCCAGCACTGTGTCCCCCCAGCCCCCTGGAGTGTACCTGCCCCACTCCTATAACCTGCCTCTAGGTGAGTGAATGGCAGTTCTGTCCCTCTACTGGCTAAGCTGACTACCCTGGGTCACCTGGACTCCTGGCTTTTGCACACCCAGTCCACAAGCAGGTGTCACCCACTCCACCTTCACCCATTCTTGTTGCTCCTCATGCCCTGGTCCAACTATCTTAAGTTTGAGCCTCCTCCTGGTCCCCGCCCACAGGCTGCTCTCCACCCTAGTGGCCATGTCCACCACAGGTCCCAGAGGGACCTTCCCTTTCTTGAGAAAGGGCCACAGCATTAACATCTGTTGAGGTCCTGTGTGACCCTTGATTCCACTCCTGCCACAAGGCCTCTTGCTGCCCCAGCCCTTGGCTGAGGCACTGCCCTTCCCAGATGTCTGTATTGTTTCTCCTCAGCTCCTCCAGACCTATGCCAACAACACCTGCCAGAGAGACCTCCCTTGGCTTTCCCATTTCAGTGGCATCCGCTCGATGCCACCTTATGCTCCCTCTCTGTGACCTGCTTCTCTTTGCCCACAGCACCCCCAGGACTGCCTCGTCCATTTCTTTCACTGTTGGCCCTGCTCGCTGCTGCCTCCAGGTGGACAGTCAGGGCCTGGAACATAGGATGGCCTGACAGCATACACCACGCTCTGCTTACTAGCAGATTAGCGCACTCTTCGTACTTCCAGTCTACTGAGCTTGAACTTTTTTTTTCGAGATGAAGTTTCACTCTTTCACTCAGGTTGGAGTGTAGTGCGATCTCTGCTACCTGGGTTCAAGTGATTCTCCTGCCTCAGCCTCCAGAGTAGCTGGGATTATAGGCACATGCCACCATGCCTGGCTATTTACGTATTTTTAGTAGAGATAGGGTTTTCCCATGTTGTCCAGGCTGGTCCCAAACTCTTGACCTCAGGTGATCCACCCACCTTGGCCTCCCCAAGTGCTAGGATTACAGGCATGAGCCTTCATGCCTGTAATTTTTTGTTTTATTTTTTAAGGAGACCAGGAGGAAACATAGGTCTCACTATGTTGCCCAGGCTGGCCTCAAACTCCTGGGCTCAAGTGATCCCCTGTCTTGGTCTCCCAAAGCACTGGGATTATAGGCATGAATTAGTGTGCCTGGACAACTTGAACCATTTTTTTTTTTTTTTTTGAGACAGCGTCTCACTCTGTCGCCCAAGCTGGGGTGCAGTGGTCCAATCAGTTCACTGCAGCCTCAATCTCTCAGGCCCAAGTGATCCTCCCACCTCAGCCTCCAGAGTAGTTGGGACTACAGGCATGTGCCACCATGCCAAACTGATTTTTGTATTTTTCTTTTGAGACGGAGTTTCGCTGTTGTTACCCAGGCTGGAGTGCAATGGCATGATCTCGGCTCACCGCAACCTCCGCCTTCTGGGTTCAAGCAATTCTCCTGCCTCAACCTCCCGAGTAGCTGGGACTACAGGCGCGCACCACCATGCCCAGCTTATTTTTGTATTTTTAGTAGAAACGGGGTTTCACCTTGTTGACCAGGATGGTCTCGATCTCTTGACCTCGTGATCCACCTGCCTCGGCCTCCCAATGTTTTTTTTTTTTTTTTTTTTGCAGAGACAGGGTTTTGCCTCTTGCCCAAGCTGGTCTTAAACTCTCAGGCTCAAGCAATCTGCCCGCTTCGGCCTCCCAAACTGCTGGGATCACAGGTGCAAGCCACCCAGTCAGCCTTAGCTTGAACTTCTTAAGGGCCAAGACATTATCTCATTTATCTCTCAAATCCCATTGCATCCATTACAGGGATTTCACCTATCATTACACAGGTGAATCACTAGTCTATGCTTTGGACAAAGGCAAAACAGTTGTTAAAAGTCCTCCCAAGGCCAGGTGTGGTGGCTCATGCCTATAATCCCAGCGCTTTGTGAGGCTGAGGTGGGCAGATCACGAGGTCAGGAGATGGGGACCATCCTGGCTAACGTGTAAAACCCTGTCTCTACTAAAAATACAGCAAAATTAGCCGGGTGTGGCGGCATGCTTTTGTAGTCCCAGCTCCTTGGGAGGCTGAGGCAGGAGAACTGCTTGAACCCAGGAGGGGGAGGTTGCAGTAAGCCAAGATCACGCTACTGCACTCCAACCTGGGTGACAGAGAGAGACTCTGTCTCAAAAAAAAAAAAAAAAAAAAAAAAAAAGTCCTCCCAAGAGAAAAAAGTCTCTGTGTGTTTTACATATTAATACCTCAGTTTGAACGTAGCTTAATCACAAACTGCAGCATCCTTTAGTACTCCAACAAATTCTAACCAACTACACTTTGAGTGAGGACTACAAATGATTAAGCTCACCTTCTTTTTGGACATGGGACGACCCCGAGGCCTGTCATAGGCAATTCGAACTGGTTCATGGACTAGAAGACAAAAGGAAGAGACACACACACATCCACCTGCTTTCCCTAAATTACTTAGGGACTGAAGGTCTTGCAGTCTATTTTGGCTGACAGTTCTCTGACGACAGAAGATGTCTTAGGCCCTGCATGGCAGCTGCTGAGCTCCAGCTTCTCTCAGAAATGAACATGTATGACCCCCAGAGTGAGCAGAGGCAGGACACGCCTGGGGTAGGCAGCTTGGGCCATAGTGAAGGGCTCACTGAGGGGTGCCTCACTTTGGGAAAGTCTATTCAAACCTAAGAGTCCCCACATTTATAACAAAGGATCCAATACATGGGTTATTTTCCATGACTACAGAAAGATATTTTGCTTCAACAAATAAACAATTTGTGATGCTAAGCCCTCCTAGTTTATCTGTAGCTAATCCTGGTAAAGAATTAAATCCTAAAACTTTCTAGTAAAAAACATCCCTGCTTCTCATATAGAGGACCAAATCAAATCATTTTAGTTTTTATGAAAGGGAGATTAGCAAGTCTGGTTTTTATCTCATCAACTACCCAAAGAACTGAGAGCTTCTAAAACAGAAATAAAGAACTCCACTTTCCCCCAAGAAGAACATACATAACAAGCACTCTGATACATTACCTACCATCCATGACAAGTTTAGTTTTTTACTTCATTTTATCTTTTTTTTTTTTTAAAGATAGGGTTTCACCATGTTGGCCAGGCTGGTCTTGAACTCCTGACCTCAAGTGATCCGCCCACCTCAGCCTCCCAAAGTGCTAGGATTACAGGCCGGCCATTTTATGTTTTTATATTAATTTTTTTTTTCCTTGTAAAGACCAGGTCTGGTCATCTTGCCCAGGCAAGCTCGAACACCTGAGCTCAAGCGATCCTCCTGCCTCAGCTTCCCAAAGCTGCCCAGCCCCTGAGAAGTTTTTAAGGATGGTAAGGATTATAGTAGAATGGTTAGCATTTCACTGCAATACCAAGGTTTTCAAACACAAAACGTGAGGACTGTTCCAAAGCAGGAAAAACCGTAAGGCCACTGTCGCCTGTAAATGTGACTGTTTGAATGATGCAGAACACACAGTTGACTGCCTAACACAGTCCCACAATAGGGCACCATTCACTACAACTTCACACACAGGTTTTGCAGCAGCAGCAGTTACTTGTGAGAAGCACGGCCCAGGCCTGACTATGGGTGGGCAGATAGCTTAGAGGGCATGGGGGAGGGGAGGGACAGGAGTCACCTTGGCCCATCAAATGGCCACATGTGATGCAATTCCATGTACTGACATCTTAGGAAAGGCAGAACACCTGGGGCTGGGAAAACAGTCAGTGGTTCGGGGGCTGGTGGGGCAGGGGACTGCAATGGGACAAGAGACCCTTTCTGGGAACAGGCTCCAGCTCTGCTGTACTGGTGGGTTCTCGCCTCTGCAAAGTCAACAAAACTCAAATGGTCCACTTAACAAGGGTGCATTTCACTGCTGGTAAATTACACCTCAAGAACCTGGAACCTCCCCACAGGAGAGCAGGAGATGGCCTCCCACAGCCAAGGCAGCTCCTACTGACCACTGCCTGGGACCAGCCTTGCTGTGTCCTAATCTCACTGTCATGACATGAAGCAGGTTATCAGCACCCTGGGCCTTCCAGGGGCTCAGAAGGCCCCCTCAGCAGACAAGGTCAAGGGCAGGAAAACAGCTGAAATGACCCAGATCCATCCCCTCTACCATCAGGGATGCCCTGATCTGAATCCAATCAGGGAAATGCCCAGCAGCACAGAGAGTGCCAGAGCCACAGGGTAGCCAGGAAACATCTCCTTAGAGCAATGCCTTCAGACCACCGGGAAACAGGAGTCTCGGTTCACATTTTGGAGTGGTGCACAAAATTCTTTTGGATTAAAATGTTTCCACCTGTCTCTAACTCTCACAGCCCACCAACCAAGAACTGTGCTGGAGGCAGCTGTGCCAACAGGCGGGCACTCACCTTTTGGCTCCTGGATGAGACACACTCTCTTGGGAGCTGGAATCATGCCAACCTTCAATGACTTGCTGCTGATCCTCTTCCGGGGGAAGCAGGTACCTGCGGAGGCCTGTGACAGGGCAGGTGCTCCAGCCAGGTCCTCCTCGGCAGCCTCACTGGGAAGGCCGTCAGCAGGGGTGCTGCCCCCAGACTTGCCCGTCCCTCCAGAAGCAGGGGCCTCCTCTCCACCATCCTCATCGTCGTCCTCCTCCTCCTCCTCAGGCATTACCTCTAGGCTCTCCAGCTCAGCCCCCCGAGGAGGGGGCTCACCTTCAAACTCTCCTTCCCCTTCCATGAGGTCCATCGGGCTCTCCTGAGAACCCGTGGTGTCAGGGCCACCGGTGTGCAGGTTGTGTGGAGATGACGTGAAACAAATTGACGGACATAGTTCAAACACTTTCTTTCGATAGAATTTGAAAGCAGAACTATTTTGGTCATGTAGAAACCTGGGGCACAGAGGAAATACACTGGGTAACCAGACGGAATTGCTCAACATTTTTATTTGCTGAAACTGCTGGGATTGATCCAAGGAAGGTGGAGGTGGGACAAGGGAAAGAATCACCTGACTTCCTTCTGTGCAGCTACGGCTTGATGGTACAGTCTCTCAATAATAGAAAATTTGAGGAGTACTAGAAACTTAATAAGGAACCAGAATTCGAGAGGCCTCACTGCTGTCCAGGGCAAGAAGGCGGACGAACAAGGTATGCAGGGCCTGGGAAAATGTTGGAACAGAGATCTGGCCTGAGCCCCACATCACCCTTTCTGGTTACTTTACTGGCCTCTCTTGGCCTCCAAGTACCCATTTTGACTCTGGTTATTCCTAGGTATGAGAAGCATGGAGAGAGGCCAGGAGAGGCCTGCATAGTTACTGTCGGAACATGTGCACATGGAGCTGTGAGCAGCCCCCGGAGGAGGGCTCATCACCTGTAGCACTTTCTACACAGGGTCCTGTAGTCCAGCTACATGGGCGTGGAGATGAGGCCTCTCTATGCCTCAGGGGTCTGGTGGCCACCTCGTCTGGTAAACACACCTATGGAGCTGTGGCTGGTATGAGAAACTTAAAACAGTCCTGAAGGCACCAAAGGAAAAATGGCTCTTGTAAGGCAATTCATCAAGAGGCAGAGGTTGAGGTGAGCCGAGATTGTGCCATTGCACTCTAGCCTGGGTAACAAGAGCGAAACGCAGTCTCAAAATAGAAGAAAAAAAAAAAAAAGACAGACTAGAAAACCAGGATTCGATTAAGGTGGCTTCTCAAACTACTTCGAAAAAGGGGTGGTCTTTCAAAGAATGGTATTGGAACAGTGGGACAGCTTTATAATTATTTTTTATTATATATTTTTAGGGAGAGGGTCTCACTCTGTCATCCAGGTTAGAGTGCAGTGGTGTGATCACAGCTTACTGCAGCCTCAAACTCCAGGGCTCAAGAAATCTTCCTACCTCAGCTACCCACGTAGCTGTGACCACAGGCAAACGCCACTATAATGCGCACACACGTGCGTGCGCACACACACACACACACACACACACACTGGTAAATATCAGCAGAAACAAATGAATCTGGGCCAGACATGGTGGCTCATGCCTATAATTCTCAGCACACTTCGGGAGGCCAAGGCAGGCGAATCACCTGAGGTCAGGAGTTCAAGACTAGCCTGGCCAACATGGCAAAACCCCATCTCTAGTAAAAATACAAAAATTAGTAGGGCGACACCTGTAATCCCAGCTACTTGCGAGTCTGAGGCAGGAGATTTGCTTGAACCCGAGAGATGGAGGTTGCAGTGAGCCGAGATCACACCACTTCACTCCAGGCTGCGCCACAGAGTAAAATTCCATCTCAAAAATAAATAAATAAAATAAATTTGATTGTAAGACAACTTATAACCACACCCACAAAATGAATTAACTCATTGAACTTGAGCACATCAGAAGAAAAATTTTTCCTTTTTTTGGTTTTTTTTTTTTTCACTCTCCCCAAGGCTGGAGTGCAGTGGCGCAATCTGGCTCACTGCAACCTCTGCCTCTCAGGTTCAAGCAATTGTCTGCCTCAGCCTCTGAGTAGCTGGATTATAGGTGGCCATCACCACACCTGGCTAATTTTTGTATGTTTTAGTAGAGATGGGGTTTCACCATCTTGGCCAGGCTGGTCTTAAACTCCTGACCTTGTGATCCGCCCGCTTCAGCCTCCCAAAGTGCTGGGATTACAGGTACGAGCCATCACGCCCAGCCAGAAGTAAAATTTTTCTAAAGGCGAAAGAAAGACAAAGTCATCTTGGCTCATTTACAAGCTTGGCTGGACAGCGTCCACCACCCTGCCAAATATCGTGGTCAGGATTCAGGGCTCTCCGTCTGGGGAAGGACAGGACAGAGCACTCTGAACACTGCTCAGAAATGGCTGTCCCAGATGGGGAGGTCCCAAAACCCAACAAGTACTAGAGCCCAAGTACCCAGGCTAATGCAAAGTTCTCCTATAAACTGTACTTTTCATTGACAAAAAAAAAAATAAATGAAAAAGATAAAAGGACTGGTGAGATGCCCCCAGCTGCCCTGCACTGAGCTGTCCCCCTTATCCAACCCTGCCAGGGTGAGATCACACACACAGCTCCCCAAGGCCACCCTGCCCAGGCCTCCGTAGGTGGTCAGTGTCCCACGAGGCAGGTGGTACCTCAGTGCAGGACTTAGTCATAAACCAAGGCTACAGAGGGGAGTAGGGCTCGGCTCATGCAGTCAGGTCCCAAACAAGTTGAAAGACTGTTCCATCACCACTGAATCCCATAAATGCTCTGAGAAATGCACGTTTTCAACTGTGTTTTTTACTGGACGAAGGAATGACTGTCTAGCAAGCTGGGACCAGCACCAGGAGTCAAAAGCCCCCTTAGTAGGGTTCTGGCTCAATAATGGGGAGATGGGTGCCTCCTACCCCTCTCTGGAGGGGAAGTGCCCCAGGGACAGGGCTGGCTCCCAGCCCAGGTTTTCTTGCCTATAGGGTGTGTGCTTTTGAGCTGAGATCTACATGTCTGAGGAACAAAGGCAGAGGGCAAAGGCACCTGCTCCCAGCATGAGCACACATCATCCCTGTTTAGAAGTGGTGCTGTCCAGTGGTGGTAGTGCTCTCACCACTACATGCAGCGAGCAGCACATCTCACCTCTCCCCACTCCCCTGGCCAACTCCTATTTAGCCTTTGGATGCAGATTAAATGTCCCTCTGGGGAGGCTCTTCCTGATACAGCAGATGAAGGCAGGTCCCCTAGAACAGATTTTTTTTTTTTTTTTTTTTTGAGATGAATCCTCACTCTGTTGCCCAGGCTGGAGCACAGTGGCTCAATCTCAGCTCACTGAAACCTCTGCCTCCGAGGTTCAAGCAATTCTCATGCCTTAGCCTCCTGAGCAGCTGGGATTACAGGTGCCCACCACCATGCCTAGTTAATTTTTATATTTTTATTAGGGACAAGGTTTTACCATGTTTGGCCAGGCTGGTCTCGAACTCCTGACCTCAGGTGATCAGAACAGATCTTTCTCCCTCAGGCCCCTGGCTCAGCTGAAATGAAGTCGTGACTTACTCCTGGTATAACCCCCATGGCAGGAATGTGTCGGCCAGGCTGTGGGCTGGCTCTCAGCACGTGCTTGTGGGGTGAATACACTCAAATCTAAAGGGTGTGATGGGCAGTTGCAGTGGAGCATACCTGTGGTCCCAGCTACTCTGGAGGCTGAAACAAGAGGATCGCTTGAGCCCAGGAATTTGAATCCAGCCTGAGCAACATACTTAGACCTTGTCTCTTTGAAAAACAAGAGTGTGATGAGACCCAGGGGATACATACCACAGGTCAGGGTTATCGGTGCTGTTTTCTATGCTGAATTGTTCGATCTCTGGTCCCACCTGAGCAACAAATCTAGCCAGTTTCTCTGCAGTCTCCAATGTCTTCATGTCAACTACAAAACATAAAGCATCTGTCAGGCATCACTCCTGAGCCGCTGCTCCCCAAGAGAATACTGTAGGTCGCGGAGGCTGATTATAAAGATGGCCTGTGTGTCCCCTCCCTGTAGCCTCGTCCTTTGCCACATGCGGACTCCTTATCACCAAGAAGTAAACTCTGTGTATCTCCCCCCACCTTGAATCAGCACTGGTCCTGGGACTCGCACAGGCTGTAGAATGTGGTGGAAAAGCCAGTTGCCAGTTCCAAGCCTGGGCCTTGGAGGACTCAAGTATCTCCACTATCTCTCCTGGATCCCTGACCCCAACTGCCAGGTGAACAAACATGGGCTGGCTGCTGGGGGGATGACAGGCACATGCCCAGCCATACTATCATCTCAGCTGACAGCTGGGACACGTGCCGCTGACTGCAGACACATGCGCGGGCTAGCTCAGCAGATGGCCCAGCTACTGGCAGATTCACAATATGCCTCCTGTTTTTTGTTGTTGTTTATTTGAGACAGAGTCTTGCTCTGTCACCCAGGCTGGAGTGCAGTGGTGGGATCTCGGCTCACTGCAACTTCCACCTCCCAGATTCAAGCGATTTTCCTGCCTCAGTCTCCTGAGTAGCTGAAACTACAGGCATGTGCCACCACATCTGGTTACTTTTCTTTTTGTATTTTTAGGAGAGATGAGGTTTCATCATGTTGGCCAGGCTGGTTTTGAACTCCTGACTTGATCCACCCGCCTCAGCCTCCCAAAGTGCTGGAGTTACAGGCGTGAGCTACTATGCCTGGCCAATGCCTCCTGTTTTAAACCATAGTTTGGAATGACTCATGACACAGCAACACCTAGAGAATGCAGCAGTTAGCTGGGTGCGATGGCTCACACCTGTAATCCCAGCACTTTGGGAGGCCGAGATGGGTAGATCACAAGATCAGGAGATCGAGACCATCCTCAATATGGTGAAACCTCATCTCTACTAAAAATACAAAAATTAGCTGGGCATGGTGGTGTGTGCCTGTAATTCCAGCTACTTGGGAGGCTGAGGTAGGAGAATCGTTTGAACCAGGAAGTTGGAGGTTGCCGTGAGCCGAGATTGCACCACTGCACTCCAGCCTGGCAATAGAGCAAGACTCTGTCTCAAAAAAAAAAAGAAAAGGAAAAAAGAAATAAAACAGCTGGACATGGTGGTGGGTGCCTGTAATCCCAGCTACTTGGGAGGCTTAGGCAGGAGAATCACTTGAACCTGGAGACGGAGATTGCAGTGAGCTGAGATCATGCCACTGCTCTCCAGCCCAGGCAACAGTGGAGACTCTATTAAAAAAAAAAAAAAAAAAAAAAGATGGCCGGGCATAGTGGCTCATGCCTATAATCCAAGCCCTTCAGAGGGCAAGGCGGGCGGATCACCTGAGGTCGGGAGTTCAAGACCAGCCTGACCAAATATGGTGAAACCCCGTCTCAAAAAAAAATAATAAAATAAAATAAATAAATTTAAAAAAAAAAACAAACAAAAAAAAAAACAGAAAAAGAGAATGCAGCAGTTGTGGACATTTTTTGCCCTCTTCATACCCACTTAGGACTGAATAAGCACTGGCCAGAGAACAGGCCTGTGGTCCGGAGAGAAGGTAACAGCTAAGGTGACAAGAAACAAGGGGTGAAGTTAGTTGATTCAGAGGAAATGATGCAGGTCAGTGAACCCCAAGAACAGGAACAGTAGAGACCCGGGGGATGAGGAGGCAGAATGAGAGAGTAAGGCAGTCCTGAGGACTGTCATAGAACATGAGATCCCAAGCTCAGGCAATGCAGCACCCACGGCCCCAGCTACAGGACCCTGTCAGGGAGCACAGAGGCATGAGGCAGCAGTCGGGGACACAGAGGCATGGGGCAGCACCTCGTGCCAGCTCCGCTCTCAGAAGAGGAGGACAGGGCTGCAGGACTCACATGCAGCTCTCTCGAGAAAGCAAGAGAGAAAGTGCTGACACGTGCACCTGTCCTGGCCAGGTCCCTGGAGCTTTCGCCCACTGCCTGGCCCTGATTGCAGGCCCCCCAATTCTAGAGAGACCCTGGAGACAGGAGAGTTGGGACTGGGGCCCAGAGAAGGGGGACGGGAGTGAGCACCCACTGTCAGTAGATGGGCAGGGAGAAGAGGTCTGAGGTGCTGCAGAGATGTCCACTCCTGCTAGCTTGGGGGATGGGCCTGAGGCTTCTGCGCTGGAGTCCTGAGGAGAGGGTCTGGCTGGGTCTGGAGGGCAATCCTTGGCAGCATCATTTCTGTCTCGCAGGGATGGCTTTGCCTGCGAGAGGCCTGGAGCCTGCCGGCCATGGTGTTTCAGCCTGGTTCCTGAGGATAGGAGGGTCTGGGTCCCGGTGGTTGCTCTCCTCGCCTTCCAGCCCCGGAGACCTTGAGCATGGAGGAGCCCCCGCCGCTGCCATGGCAGCAGTTTCTTCTTGAGGTTGCGAACAGCCCGGGCATACAGCATGGCCCGCACCGCACACTCTGCCGAGGTCGGCTTCTGGTCGGCTCCTCGCAAGTTGTGGCTCATCCGCTGCATTTCTGCCAACTTCAGCTTGTAGTATTTATACTCCAGGCTATTTTCATCAGACAAAAACCTACATAACAAAACATAACAGAACATTTATGAAAACACCACCAGACCCCAAATTGTTGCTGCAAACACAAACCCTTTCTAAGTGGCCTGCTCCTCACTGTCTGCTGAGAGGCTCTGCCTGACTCTACTGAGGACACAGAAGCAGGCCCAAGACAGCTGCCCTGCTAAGAGTGTCCGCAGGGCAATTGGGAGTCTGAACCGAGTTCCTCCTTGATTTCTGGCAGTAGCCATGATGGAGCACACAGCTCATGTTGGCCTGGAAACACAAACCAGTCACCTCGGTGCAACGTACCCTGGCAGGTAGAACTGTCACCTTACAGATGGCCCAGTCAGGACAAGTGCTCGGTGAGTTTTTGACTGCAACAAGGGAAGTGAGATGTGACCCACAAGAGAACATTAACCAAGAGCCTGTATCCCAGGTGTGAAACCGTACGATCCAGTCATCATAAGAACAGGACAGAGAAGAGAAGGTTGAGCTACATGTACTAACATAGAAAAATATTCAGCTGAGCTCCACTTTGAGAAGCTGAGGCAGGAGGACTGCTTGAGCCAAGGAGTTCAAGGTCAGCCTGGGCAACAAGATGAGATCCCATCCCCACAAAATAAAAAAATTAGCCCAGGTAGTGGTGCATGCCTGTAGTCCCAGCTACTGGGGAGGCAGTGGTGGGAGGATCACTTGAGCCCAGGAAGCCAAGACTGTGGTGAGCTGTCTGCGCCATTGCACTCTAGTCTGGGCAACAGAGCAAGACCCTGTCTTAAAAAATAAAAATCCTAAACAAAAAAAAAGAAAAAAAAAAAATAAAAATCCTTCTACTTCTAGTGTCTACACTTTTTTCATTATTTTCCTTCTAGCTTCATGAGCTGAATGTTTTTTACTTCCACTTTTTTTTTAAGACAGGGTCTCACTCTGTTGCCCAAGCTGGAGTGCAGGGGCATGATTACAGCTCACTGCAGCCTCGACCTCCTGGGCTCAGGTGATCCTTCCACCTCAGCCTCCCCAGTAGCTGGGACTACAGGTGCGCACCACTATGCCTAGCTAATTTTGGTTGAGAGGACATTTTACCATGTTGCCTAGGCTGGTCTCCACTCTTTATTTCTGATAAATTCACCTGAAGTCACTCTTTTTCTCTTAAGTATTTTTATGGCCACATCTGGTATATAGTGTTCTTCTTGCCACTTCCTTCTAAATTGTTTCTAATTTCAGTTCTGATTACCCTTCACTCAAGTTATTCAGAAGCATGTTTTATTTTGGTTGTTGCTCATTTCTAGTTTGCTGTATTAGCATAATTTGGCCCATGTGAGTTTCCTGGGTGTGCTGTGATTTTCTTTGTGATTTCATATATAACAAACTTTTAAGTTGGGTGTGGTGGCTCATGCCTGTAATCCCAGCACTTTGGGAGGCTGAGGCAGGTGGGTCTCAAGACCAGCCTGGGCAACATGGGGAAACCCCGTCTCTTTTTTTTTCTTTTCTTTTCTTTTTTATTATTATAGTTACTTTGGATATGGAAACCCATCTCTTTAAAAATAAATAAATTAATAAACCATCCCACAAAAAACATAACAGACTTTTGTGAATGTTTGCTTTCAGTCTGTGTTAAAGAAGAATAAATACTGTTTAGTAAGTATGGCTGTATTTCAGGTGGCTTTCATATCGTTAGATATTAAGTAGTGACATATTAGTTATCAGATGAAGTTCCAGATTACCAGTGACAAGCCAACTGGAAGTGAGGTGGCCACATCGTTGGCAGCCCTGTGTGATGCGGCATGTCCCTAGCAGGCAGCTCCATACACAAGCTCCTGCTGACACTGTTAGCCAGCTACAGTCTGGCTGGACCTCAGACAACAGACTGAGGACTGGCTCCACTGCTGCCCTGACCCTCTGTTGGGCTGACGGCAGCATCTTGCAAGATCATGCCCTCACAAGCAAAAGTGCTCAATCAAGAGAACGCTAACCAACATGGGTGTTCTGGTTCTCCAGTCCAACACAGCCCTAGCAAGGCAACTCCGCATCCAGGGCAGAGCACGGAATCAGGGCCAGGTGACCTAACTGCCCCAGTCACTCATGGCTCTGATGGCTTTCCTTGTCCCTGGATGGTTCTGATGCCAAGGGCAGTCTGAGGGAGACACATCAGTCACAAATGCATCTCCCCAAGTTCCAGTGGAACATAACATCAAGAACAGAGAACACTCAAGCCAGTCTGCTGACTTCAAATCTCAGCATAGCCACTCCTTAGCTTGGAACCTTTCTGTGCCTCAGTTTCTCCATCTGTAAGACAGGGAGAACGATCAGCAGCAGCTACTTCATCATCCATCTGTGACGCCTGCATTACAAGTTTTTCGCCATAAGACAAGTGCTATAAAAACTGCCTAGCAGTCATTAACTGTGCAGCAAATATTAGGAGATTGTCTCTGTTTATGCTTGTTTCCTGTGTTACAAAATCTTCCACATCCTTATTTGAATTACATCATCTACCTGTCTCAGAGAAACATTCACGTCTCCTACCACGGTTTTGGATTCGACCAATTCCTCTTATCGTGGTTTTGAACTTAAAGGATTTTGCTTTTGAGATGAAGTTGCGCTCTTGTTGCCCAGGCCAGAGTGCAACGGCACAATCTTGGCTCACTGCAATCTCCGCCTCCCGGGTTCAAGTGATTCTCCAGCCTCAGCCTCTGAAGTAGCTGGGATTACAAGCACCTGCCACCACACCCAGCTAATTTTTGTATTTTTAGTAGAGATGGGGTTTTGCCACATTGGCCAGGATGGTCTTGAACTCCTGATCTCAGGTGATCTACCCACCTCAGCTTCCCAGTGTTGGGATTACAGGCATGAGCCACCATGCCCAGCCCTGGACATAAATGCTTTCTCTTTTTTTTTTTTTTGAAACGAAGTTTCGACCTGTCACTCAGGCTGGAGTGCAATGGCACGATCTCGGCTCACTGCAACCTCTGTCTCCTGGGTTCAAGTGATTCTCCTGCTTCAGCCTCCTGAGTAGCTGGGATTAAAGATGTGAGCCACTGTGCCCGGCCTGGACTTAAATGATTTCTAAGGGTTGCTTATTTACAAAGCTCAAAGCTATGTAGTGCAGGCACCAAGATTCACAGTCTGCATGTTCATGGTGACTTTCGCTTTTATTACGAACTTCTTTTGCTTTTTTTTTTTTTTTTTTTGAGACCGAGTTTCGCTCTTATTACCCAGGCTGGAGTGCAATGGCGCGATCTCGGCTCACCGCAACCTCCGCCTCCTGGGTTCAAGCAATTCTCCTGCCTCAGCTTCCTGAGTAGCTGGGATTACAGGCACGCGCCACCATGCCCAGCTAATTTTTTGTATTTTTAGTAGAGACGGGGTTTCACCATGTTGACCAGGATGGTCTCAATCTCTTGACCTCGTGATCCACCCGCCTCGGCCTCCCAAAGTGCTGGGATTACAGGTGTGTGCCACTGCTCCTGGTGCTTTTTTTTTTTTTTTTTTTTTGAGACAGAGTCTTACTCTGTCGCCAGGCCGGGGTGCAGTGGTGCCATCTTGGCTCACTGCAACCTCCGCCTCCTGAGTTCAAGCAATTCTCCTGCCTCAGCCTCCTGAGTAGCTGGGACTACAGGCACGATTCGCCACGCCCAGCTAATTTTTGTATTTTCCTGGAGACAGGGTTTCACTATGTTGGCCAGATGGTCTCGATCTCTTGACCTCGTGATCCGCTTACCTCAGCCTCCCAAAGTGCTGGGATTACAGGCGTGAGACACTGAGCCCGGCCTTTTGCTCCTTTTGATGCTGTTCTCCTTAGTCTTTTTTATTTGAAGAATTCTCTACCCCCTTCCTTTCTGGTAGCATTCACCTGCTATGGAATTTCCCATCTCTGTGTTTTCCAATCCCTGTGTTTTTTGCTTCTTTCCCTCTACAGTAGTATGGAAGTTACAGACACCACTTCTGTTCCTTTAGTGGCTAATCAACACACATACCTAAACTCTTATTTTGTATCAATATCCAGAATTACTCTCTAACTCTATCCTCATGTCAAACAAGACAAAGGCCTGCGCACCTACCTCCCTCCTTCCCCTTGTGCCTCATATAATAGATCGTCTAGAATTTTAGTTTCTTTTATTTCACCCCAAACCTCAATTATTTAGATTTTATGTTAACTTTGAGGCACTTGGACAATCCTGCTGAGGCTAGACCAGAGGGATTCTTAGCCACCTGTCTTCTTGTGTGTGTGAACATGTAGGACCTAGAGAGCATGCTCAGGGCCGCCCCACTCCCAGGGGACAATTTAGAAGCTGAAAGAAAACAAAGTATGACATATTCTTTCAGCTTTATGTTGTGATCATTTTCCAGGCTTGATGCTTTGCACTCGAGTCTCATAGAAAAGGATGGAAGCCTGCCTCTTGGTGTTCCAACCCAAACAAGGAGGCAAAGCCATAGTGGATGAGTCTGTCTATCTATACTTCTGACTTATTTACTTTTTGAGATGGTGTTTCACTCTTGTCACCCAGGCTGGAGTGCAGTGGCGTGATCTTGGCTCATTGCAACCTCTGCCTCCCAGGTTCAAGTGATTCTCCTGCCTCAGCCTCCCAAGTAGCTGGGATTATACAAGGCTGCCACCATGCCCAGCTATTTTTTGTATTTTTAGTAGAGATGGGGTTTCACCATGTTGGCCAGGCTGGTCTCAAACTCCTGACCTCAGGTGATCTACCTGCCTCAGACTCCCAAAGTGCTGAAATTACAGTCCTGAGCCACCGCGCCCGGCTGTTCTGACATCTTTAGTGCGCCACATGAGGCAGGTCACCTCAGCGGAGAGGCAGTGGCCAGTTCTGTCCAAAAGGCTCCAGTGGGAACAAACCATGCTTGTGGGTTGTGAGGGTGGAAGATCTCAAAACTCTGCTGGCCCTCAGAGGGTGGAGGTAAGAAGCCCTTCTTATATCTGCCTCCTAGAGGTCTGACTTTTTCACTTGCTAACTAATAAAAAGAATTTATTTAATTAATTCATTCATTTAAAAAAATTTTTGACTTTTTAAATTTTCTGTCTTGACTGAGTTATAATAAAAAGAATTTATTAAGGCTGGGCATGATGGCTCATGCCTGTAATCTCAGCGCTTTGGGGGATCGCTTGAACCCAAGAGTTAGAGACCAGACTGGGCAACACAGCAAGAACCTATTTCTTAAGAAAAAAAAAAAAAGCTGATGGCTGAATGTGGTGGTACGCTCCTGTAGTCCCAGCTACTTGGGAGACTGAGGCAGGGGGATTTTGTGAACCCAGGTTGAGGCTGCAGTGAGCTATGATTGTGCTACTGTGCCCCAGCCTGGGTGAGAGAGTGAGATCTTATCTCCTAAACAAAAAGAACTTACTAATCCACACATATCTTCACAGAATGTCAATGGTCATGCATAAAAGTGTTCAGTCAAGAAAAAGCAACATAGGTTTATTAAGAGATACAGACGTATCAGCAAGAAGTAGTTTGAACAACTAAGTGACTGCCTTCAAGGAGTGGAACATGGGAACAGGTCACAGCCGAAACATTTGGCTTTTCATTATGTGTTCAATTATTATTTTGTTAAGTATAACATACAAGGAGCATTTTGACTTAATAATTCAAACATGACCACCAGAAACCTAAGTTTAACAGTTTCTTTACTTATTGCTGTGCTTTTCTATCACACTCTTTCCTCTTACAGTTTCTTGGTAATTCCTACTTTTTTTTTTTTTTTTTTTGGAGACAGAGTCTCATTCTGTCATGCCCAGGCTGAAGTGTAGTAGTGCAATCTCGGCTCACCAAAACCTTCGCCTCCTGGGTTCAAGAGATTCTCATGCCTCAGTCTCCCAAGTAGATAGGGTTACAGGTACCTTCCATCACGTCGGACTAATTTTTTGTATTTTTAGTAGAGATGGGGTTTCACCATGTTGGCCAGGCTGGTCTTGAACTCCTGAACTCAGGTGATCCACCTGCCTTGGCCTCCCAAAGTGTTGGGATTACAGGTGTGAGCCACCACACCTGGCCAGGTAATTTCTTCTGAAAGAGATTTTGGATGATACAGTCTCTGGGACCAGCTCTTAAATCTGTCTGTCATCAGGATCTATTCTATCCAACCACTGAGATTTTTATTTCAATCTGCTTTTCATTTCCAAGATCTTTCACAGGATCGTTTTCATAGCAACCAGTGCCTGTTTCATGGATACAATATACTCTTATTAATTGACTATTCATTACACATACATATTTATAGACTAAACCTCCTCCTCTTTCTCCCCTCCCTCCCTCTTTTCTTTCTTTCTTCTCTGTTTAATATAGACTATAACCCTCCCTTCCCTTCCCCTCTTTCTTATAGTAACTCTATCTTCAAGGGTGTCAGCCATTTGTTGAGTTTGGTGATTCTCTTTCATGATATCGATTTACCTCAAATATCAGTTCTCCGTTTGATGCTTATTTCTGATCGTGTACCCTGCCCTGCCCACTATCCACATGCACCCCTGACTCTGGCTTCTGTCTGCTATGCCTGGTTATCAGTGACCATGAGACCACTGGGCCATGTGCAGGGGTCATGGGGCAGAGGCACTGGCTCCCAGTCCTCTAAGGGCCACCTATTCCTCCAGCCTAATCACCTTATCAACCACCTGGAAAGTGCCCCTAGGCCTTCTAACTCTGGATGCCTTCTTATCAAGAGGGTCTGCTATCTGCTTGCATCTGTCAATCTGAGGCTATCTAGCTTCCTTCCTTCAGCATGCACACTGGTTGAGACCACAGACACTGGAATTGAATCTCAACATTGCCTCAAGAGAGCTCTTGGAGCCTCAAAGTTTCTTGTCTGTAAAATAAGGACACCAATAGACCTGACTTCCAACGTTATTTATGAGGATTCAATCAGGTAGTGCTTAAATCAGTAATGTGCTTAGAACAGTACCAACTACACAGAAAGCATAAGTGTTTATTAAATAAAAAGCACTCAATAGCCGGGCGCGGTGGCTTCCACCTGTAATCCCAGCACTTTGGGAGACAGAGGCGGGTGGATCACGAGGTCAGGAGTTCAAGAGCAGCCTGACCAACATGGTGAAACCTCATCTTTGCTAAAAATACAGAAGTTAGCTGGGCATGGTGGCACACGCCTGTAATCCCAGCTACTCAGGAGTCTGAAGCAGGAGAATATCCTGAACCCGGGAGGGGGAGGTTGCAGTGAGCCAAGATCGTGCCACTGCACTCCAGCCTGGGCGACAGAGTGAGACTTCATCTCAAAAAAAAAAAAGTACTCGGCTGGGCGTGGTGACTCACGCCTGTAATCCAAGCACTTTGGAGGACAAGGTGGGCAGATCACCTGAGGTCGGGAGTTCAAGACTAGCCTGACCAACATGATGAAACCCTGTCTTTAAAAAAAAAAAAAATTTAAAAAGAAGTAATAAATAAATGATGCTGGGACAATTAGGTTATTTGGGAATTTTTAACTTTTGTTTGTTTTGAGATGAAGTCCCACTCTGTCATCAGGGTGAAGTGCAATGGCACTTGCGATCACCTTAGGTCAGGAGTCAGAGACCAGCCTGACCAACATGGAGAAACCCTGTCTCCATTAAAAATACCAAATAAGGGCTGGGCGCGGTGGCTCACGCCTGTAATCCCAGCACTTTGGGAGGCCGCGGCGGGTGGATCACAAGGTCAGGAGACCGAGACCATCCTGGTCAACATGCTGAAACCCCGTTTCTACTAAAAATTCAAAAATTAGCTGGGCATGGTGGTGCGTGCCTATAGTCCCAGCTACTTGGGAGGCTGAGGCAGGAGAATTGCTTGAACCCAGGAGGCGGAGGTTGCGGTGAGCCGAGATCTCGCCACTGCACTCAAGAGCGAAACTCCATCTCAAAAAACAAACAAACAAATAAATAAATAAATGAATAAAACCACAAGCTCCAACCTTCACCTTGGCAAATCATGGTGGATAGGAACAAAGCTCTGGTAGTGCTACATGGAAATGCATGCCTTTCAAGCATCTTTAGTAATTACAGCAGCAAAATAGCAAGTCCAGTATGGGTACAATCTGTCTACCAAAAAGGGCACACTCGAGGTCAAGGCTGCAGGGAGCTACGACAGTGCCATTGCCCTCTAGCCTGGGCAACAGTGAGATCCTGTGTCTAACAAGAACAGAAAACAAAGGAGAGCACAGCACACCTATGGAGTAGCAGTGAGAGGGTAAATCAGTACAGACAACCCATGGAGAGCAATCTGATGATAAACATAAATGGTCTCCATCAGGGGCAGCTCTGCCCACCACGGGACACCAGGCAATATCTGGACGTATTCTTGGTTGTTACCAGTGAGACAGAAAGTCCTACTGACATCAAACAGATGGAGGCCACGGATGCTGCTAAACAACCTGCCATGTCCAGGACAGCTCCAACCCTAATACAGACTGATCCAGCCTCAAATGTTAGCGCTGCAGCTGAGGCCGGCGCAGTGGCTCATGCCTGTAATCCCAGTACTTTGGGAGGCCGAGGCAGGCAGATTGTCTAAGTTCAGGAGCTCGAGACCACCGTGGGCAACATGGTAAAACCCCTATCTCTACTAAAATAAAAAAATTAGCTGTGCATGGCAGCAGAAATCTGTAGTCCCAGCTACTTGGGAAGCTGAAGCATGAGAATTGCTTGAACCTGGGAGGTGGAGGTTGCAGTGAGCCAAGACTGCACCACTGCACTCCAGCCTGGGCAACAGAGCAAGACTCCATTTCAAAAAAAAAAAAAGAAAAAGTGCTATAGCTGAGAAACTGACATAAATCAAAAGCCTCTAACATGAGCTTTAACCCAGCAATTTCATTCCAGACATCACAATAAACTGCCAGAAAGGTAGGCAGAAATACAAGCAAAACACTGATCATTTTTTTTTTTTTTTTTTAAGAAATGGTGTTGGCCAGGCAGGTGGCGAGGTCAGGAGTTTGAGACCAGCCTGGCCAACATGGCGAAACCCTGTCTCAACTAAAGATACAAAAATTAGCTGGGTGTGGTGGCATGTGCCTGTAGTCCCAGCTACTTGGGAGGCTGAGGCATGAGAATCGCTTGAACCAAGAGGCAGAGGTTGCAGTGAACCGAGACCACACCATTGCACTCCAGCCTGGGTGACAGAGTGAGACTCCATCTCAAAAAAAAAAGAAAGAAATGGTGTCTCACTCTGTCATCCAGGCTAGAGTGTGGGGATGTGATCACTGCCATCTCAAACTCCTGGGTTCAAGGGATCCTCCCATCTCAGGCTTCCAAGTAGTTAGGACTACAGGCTGTACACCCTGCCCAGCTAATTGATTTTTGTAAAGAATGGGTCTTGCTTTCTTGCCCAGGCTGGTCTCAAACTCCTGGCCTTAGGGCGATTCTACTACTTCAGCATCCCAAAGCCCTAGGATTATAGGCATGACCTATTGTGCCTGGACTCGTGTTATTTATAGGGGGGGAAAACTAGATATAATCTATAAATTCACCAATAAACAATGGCTGAGTAAGGTATGGTACCTGTATACAATGGAATATTATGCAACCATGGATAACGACAATCACGTTAAGTGAAAATAACAGGACACAATTATAAGGTACACACTGTGAAGGTTAACGAGTGGTAGAGCTCTAAGTGACTGCATCTTTGCCTTTTTACTTTTCTTTATTTTTACGCAGGGCACACGCCACTTTTTTTTTTTTTTTTTTTTGATAAAGATGGGGTTTCACCGTGATGGTCAGGTTGGTCTTGAACTCCTGACCTCAGGTGATCCACCCACCTCGGCCTCCCAAAGAGCTAAGGATTACAGGCGTGAGCCACCGTGCCTGGCCCACTTTTTTTTTTAATTTATTTTTATTTTATTTTTTAGCAGTGAGATCTAAATATAGGCACTTTTATAATTAAGAAAAAATAATTAAACTATAAAAATTTCTCATCTACAGCCATCAATTTAGAGATAATCCTAAACAAGCATGAAAATGTGCTGTATTAAGCTACTCACCAAAGCAGTTAAAACAGTATACAATTAAAAACATTCTACGCTGGGTGTGGTGGCTCACACCTATAATCCCAGCACTTTGGGAGGCCAAGGCATGTGGAACACCTGAGGTCAGGAGTTTGAGACCAGCCTGACCAACATGGTGAAACCCCATCTCTACTAAAAACACAAAAATTACCTGGGAGTGGTGGTATGCGCATGTAATCCCAGCTACTTGGGAGGCTGAGGCAGGAGAATCACTTGAACCCAGGAGACAGAGGTTGCAGTGAGCCAAGATTGTGCCACTGCACTCTAGCCTGGGTGACAGACTCTTTCTCTGGCCTGTTCTTTACTTTCTCTAATATGCAAGTACTGTACTTAGGATGCAAACTATAACTTAAAAAAGTTGTTCTATTCACATAAAGAGGCAGTAAAGGAAAAGAGAGTTTAACAAATACTAGCAAGAAATTGCAAACAGCTGCAATGATGTTGCATACACATCTCACTGCATCCTTAAAATAGTACAGCAGGGACTTGGAGCTGTGTTCCCAGGTGAGAGAAGTCCACCCACCCAGCCAGCCTACCACTGGTCTGCAGCAGAGCTGGGGCTTCCTGAGACCACATAAATCTGGGCCACCCTCATGCTCTTTTCACTGGAGAACACCACTGCTCAAGTAAGTATCTCACCCTCTGCTCTCGACACCATCAGAAGGACCCAAAGTTTGCCATATACTCCATGAGAGGGATTCACAGGGTGGACATTTAAAGACCTACCAGTAAGCAGGGTCCTCCTTGAGAAGAGTTCTCTCTTTGGGAGACAGGCTGCCTTCGATGACACGTTTCACAAGCTGGTCGATGGTCCCCACTACCTTGTGATCTGCTCGCTGAGGGACAGCTAGAACACAAAGAACAGCTTTTCTGAGAAACGTGCTCAATGCGGGCTCTGGGAAGACAAGGATAGTTGAGTAGTGGGGGGCATAGCGCTGAAGCCAAGCAGACAGCAATGACTGAAATCCTCATTCACAAGACACCAGCATTAAAAAGAGGCAAACAACAGCTTATTCTAGAAACCAATATGCAAAATCTCCTCCAAAAAAATGTGACAGCAGCCAGGCGCAATGGCTCACGCCTGTAATCCCAGCACTTTGGGATGTCGAGGTGGGCAGATCACGAGGTCAAGAGATCAAGACCATCCTGGCCAACATAGTGAAACTTGTCTCTACTAAAATACAAAAATTAGCTGGGCATGGTGGCATGCACCTGTAGTCCCAGATACTTGGGAGGCTGAGGCAGGAGAATGGCTTGAACCCGGGAGGCAGAGGGTGCAGCGGGCCAAGATCACGCCACTGTACTTTAGCCTGGCACCTGGTGACCGAGCAAGACTGTCTTAAAAAAAAAAAAAAAAAAAAAAGTAACAGCATAACCACTAGGAAAGAAATAGTCATAAGCTTTCAATGACTGCACAGAGCAATTTATGTGTATACTTTAGAAAAAGAAAGATATATAGCAATTTAATGATTTTTCACATATCACAATTTGTTGGTAACATGAAAGTGGAAAATATAAAGATACAAAATTTATCTATCTAGTATAAAATACACAAAAAATATCTCTGTTATGGTTTTCAATATGAAGGAGGGAAGAAACAAATACATAAATATGGACACACAGAAAAAATGGCTACAGGTTGGTGCGGTGGCTCATGCCTGTAATCTTAGCACTTTGGGAGGTCAAAGCAGGCAGATCACAAGATCAGAAGTTTGAGACCAGCCTGGCCAATATGGTGAAACCTCGTCTCTACTAAAATTAAAAAAAAAATTCACCAGGCATGGTGGTACACACCTGTAACCCCAGCTACTCAGGAGGCTGAGGCAGGAGAATTGCTTGAACCTGGGAGGCAGAGGTTACAGTGAGCCAAGATCACGCCACTGCACTCCAGCCTACATGATAAAGTAATACTCTGTCTCAAAAAAAAAAAAAAGACTACAAGGAGATATGTTAATAGAGGTTATAGGTGGTAGAATTATAAGGAATTTCATTTTCTTTGTGCTTTGTCTTTTCTTTGTGTGCTTTATCTTTAAAAAAAAAAATACTTGTGTTTTGTAATCAAAAAAATATATAAATTTACAAAAAATTTTCTCTAATTAACAAAGAAGGTCAATGATCCCAAGTTACGTGTTCAAAGAAAATATCTGCTGAATGTATAAGAAACAAATTTTTTCTTTTTTGAGACAGGGTCTTATTCTGTCACCCAGGCTGGTGGTGCAGCTGGTCTGATGACACCTCACAGCAACCTCGAACTCCTGGACTCAAGCGATTCTCCTGCCTCAGCCTCCTGAGCAGCTGGGACTACAGACGTGTGCCACCACGCCTGGCTAATTTTTTAAATTTTTTGTAGAGAGGAGCCTTCACCATGTTGCTCAGGCTGGTCTTCAATTCTTGGGCTCAAGTGATCTGCCTTCCTCTATCTCCCAAAGTGCTGAAATTACAGGCATGAGCCACCATGCCCTACCCAAAACATTTTTTAAAGTGTGAACTTCCTCTAATATGACTTTCATTTTTTAAAATTTTTTTATTTTTTCACACGCCTGCTTCCTCGCCCGAATATGACTTTAAATTTACAATGCTACAACGGACGCGGTGGCTCATGCCTATAATCCCAGCACTTCGGGAGGCCAAGGCGGGTGGATCACGAGGTCAAGAGATTGAGACCATCCTGGTCAACACGGTGAAACCCCGTCTCTACTAAAAATACAAAAAATTAGCTGGGCATGGTGATGTGTGCCTGTAGTCCCAGCTACTCGGGAGGCTGAGGCAGTAGAATTGCCTGAACCCAGGAGGCGAAGGTTGCGGTGAGTGGAGATTGCGCCATTGCACTCCAGCCTGGGTAACAAGAGTGAAACTCCGACTCAATCAATCAATCAATCAATGTACAATGCTGCCACAACAAGGAAGACATGTTTCTTCAAATGGTAAGATTGTTGTTTCCTGATAACTGGCTGGTTTTAAAAGCACAAAATGGTCTATTTGTTCAGCCATTCAATTAAAATCACTGCTGACCTGGTGAGGTTTTCCAGTTTGTTCCATTTGTGCCAAATGATGGCACAGTCCTGTCCCCACCTATGTCCATGTTCCAGCTTTGAGCTTAAACACTAGTGTGAGCTCCTCACACATGATGAGTAAATCCTTCCACTGCCACGTTATTCCAAGTATGTTCCCTACGAAACTGCTTTTTTTCATGGCTCCCTTTTTACAGAACTACTAGTTTTATATGATTTTACAAAAGATGTTGAGGTTTAAAGTCAGCAGTGAAGTCTGGGGACCCCTGCATCATCTTTAGCTAGGATGATCATGAGCAAGGGTCAGTTAGGTCTCAACTTTGGCCCAGCAATCCTACTCCTGAGAATGTATCCTTTCAAGGAGAATTTAAGAAATAAAACTAATAGTAATAACCAATGCATTCAACCAGAGGTCATTTCAGCATTTCTTTCTCTTTTTTTGAGACAGTTTTGCTCATCACCCAGCCTGGAGTGCAGTGGTACAATCTTGGCTCAGTGCAACTCCCGCCTCCAGAGTTCAAGCATCTCTCCTGCCCCAGCCTAAGTAGCTGGGATTACAGGAGTGTGCCACCATGCCAGGCTAATTTTTTATTTTTAGTAGAGACAGCGTTTCATCATGTTGGCCAGGCTGGTCTCAGACTCCTGACCTCAGGTGTTGTGTCTGCCTCAGCCACCCAAAGTGCTGGGATTACAGGCGTGATCCACCATGCCTGGCCCATTTCAGCATTTTTAACAGGAACGTAAGCAGCAGCTGGGCAGTCCCACGAGATGTGGGCTCTGCCGCCAGCTATCCCCCATCCAGACATGGAACTGAGGCTGGCAGATGCCAACTACATGTGAACCCAGGTCTGTCTGGCTTCAGAAATCTCTAGTAAAAGGCAGCCTGAGTCCAGCATCAAGGGAACGGTGAGGTAATTTACATTAGGTCCATATCACAATGCAGCAAATGCTATGGAAACATAGACGAGGGCTTTCTGGCAATCACGCAGAAGAGCAGGAGGTAGAATTTCAGTCAAGCTTGCCTGCTGCTGCAGCAGGAAAACATGGGGAATGTCAAAGGCCGAGGGAGGGTAAGTGGGTGGGTTATAGCCACTTGAGGTTATGGGTGACTTTTCCTCCTTCATACAGTACCCCATCACTTTGTCAGGGGTTGGGAAGTAGCATCCTTCAGCCCTGAGCCTGCTTCTGGAAGGATCCCTCTCTGGGAGTAGGTGTGGCCACCTGTATGTGGTGGGACCTATCCAATGTCTAGTGCCATTGGGGCTTCAGGAGAGTGGTGAAGGAGCAAAGAACGTCAGGAACAAATGACACTTCCCCACTGGGCTGGAGGCAATGGAAGGTGAAAACCACATCAGTGGGAAAAATGCTTTTTCTCTATCACAAGACTTGAGACAGCATGGCTACCATGTATGCTCATGACCTCTGGGATGTTTGGGCTGTGAGAGTCCATTCTGGGTGCTCAGGAGGAAGGAAGATGGAAACCAAGCAGCTCATTGCTTCTAATTCTCCTCCTTGGGCTTTTCCTCTCCCCAGAAAGCCAATGATGACTGCTAACTAGCAGGTGTACTTAAGTGATTCATCAACTTTAGCCAGTCTAGAAAAGTGAGTAGGGTGAAAAGGTGCTATGTGGAATGACCTAGCTGGTCCCTGTACATCCCTCAATACAGCTCAAGCACAATCTCCCCAACTTTCCAGGCCGGGCTGGGGCCTCTCCTATGTCTCTTTAATTCTAGCAAAGGAGTGACTGTTTTTTTGTTTTGGTTCATTGAGAGACAGGGTGATGCTATAATCCCCCGGCTGGAGTGCGATGGCTATTCACAGATGCAATCGCAGGTCACTGCAGCCTTGAACTCCTGGCCTCAAGCAATCCTTCCTCCTCAGCCTCCCGAGTAGCTGGGAATACAGACATGTGCTACACCACGCCTGGCTCACCAGGGACTGGTCTTTGCGATTTTCTTCCTCAGGAGCCTGGTGATTCCTCAGAGACAGTGTCCAGTGTTTTTTTCTCCCTTCTAGTAATACCTTGTGGGGACACATAGAACAAGGGTTTCACACCTATAATCCCAGCACTTTGGTAGGCTGAGGTGGGTAGATCACTTGAGCTCAGGAGTTTGAGACCAGCAACATCATTCTTTACAGAAAATACCAAAAAATATTAACCAGGCATGGTGGTACACACCAATAGTCCCAGCTAATTAGGAGGCTGAGGCAGAAGGATCACTTGAGCCTGAGAGGTCGGGGTTGCAGTGAGCCATGATTATGCCACTGCACTCCAGACTGGGTGACAGAGCAAGACCCTGTCTCAAAAAATAAAAACAAAGAAAGTCAAGTCTTCTTTCTTTCAAAGGTTGGGGAACAAAAAAAGGAACAAGGGTTAACCTTGGCTGAAGAAAGGTACAAACCCCCCAGAAGGTACAGGTAAAATGGTCTATGAATAGATGAGCATTTTTTCTGGCAATGGCCACAGCTTTCTACCAAATTCCCAGAGGTATTTGACCTAAACATGTCTAAAGATTTTTGTTTTTTTGAGACAGAGTTTCGCTCTGGTCACCCAGGCCAGAGTGCAGTGATGCCATCTCTGCTCACTGCAACCTCTCAAGTTCAAGTGATTCTCCTACCTCAGCCTCCTGAGTAGCTGTAATTACAGGTATGTGCCACCACGCCCAGCTAGTTTTTCTATTTTTAGTAGAGATGAGGTTTTACCATGTTGGCCAGGCTGGTCGTGAACTCCTGGTCCCAAGTGATCTGCCCGCCTTGGTCTCCCAAAGTGCTGGGATTACAAGCCTGCGTCACCGCACCTGGCTGTTTAAAGACTTTTTTTGAGATGGAGTCTCACTCTGTAGCCCAGGCTGGAGTGCAGTGGCGCGATCTTGACTTACTGCAACCTCAGCCTCCTGGGTTCAAGGTTCATGCCTCAGCCTCCCGAGCAGCTGGGATTACAGGTGCACACCACTGCGTCCGGCTAATTTTTGCATTTTTAGTAGAGACTGGGTTTCACCATGTTGCCCAGGCTGGTCTTGAACTCCTGATCAAAAGTGATCTGCCTGCCTTGGCCTCCCAAAGTGCTGGGATTATAGGCGTGAACCACCGTGCCTAGCCTAAAGACTTCTATAGGCCAGGCATGGCAGCTCACGCCTGTAATCCCAGCACTTTGGAGGCCAAGGCGGGCAGATCACCTGAGGTCGGGAGTTCAAGACCAGCCTGACCAACATAGTAAAACCCTGTCTTAAAAAAAAAAAAAAATTAGGCCGGGCGCGGTGGCTCAAGCCTGTAATCCCAGCACTTTGGGAGGCCGAGGCGGGTGGATCACAAGGTCAAGAGATCGAGACCATCCTGGTCAACATGGTGAAACCCCGTCTCTACTAAAAATACAAAAAATTAGCTGGGTATGGTGGCGTGTGCCTGTAGTCCCAGCTACTCAGGAGGCTGAGGCAGGAGAATTGCCTGAACCCAGGAGGCGGAGGTTGTGGTGAGCCGAGATCACGCCATTGCACTCCAGCCTGGGTAACAAGCATGAAACTCAAAAAAAAAAAAAAAATTAAAAAAAAAAAAAAAAAAAGACTTCTATAGTACACAACAGATTCCTAATACACATTCACAGAATGAATGGCAGACATATATTGGCCAATGTGCATTTTCTACTAAAATCCTGATTTGTTTCCAATTGGCTACAGCGTCCATGTAAAAAAATCTCAAACAGAAGAAAGACATTACCAAAAAAACATGAAAAGCAACAAATAGAAACTTTGGCTGTTCTCCTTACCATCACTGAGACTACTTGGGGCCTTGGCCTGAATTTCGGGTTTGATAGAAGGAATCATTTTCTCCTCCTCTCGTGCCGGCTCTGGTTCGGCTTT
Source organism: Callithrix jacchus (assembly GCF_049354715.1). Classification (NCBI taxonomy): domain Eukaryota; kingdom Metazoa; phylum Chordata; class Mammalia; order Primates; family Cebidae; genus Callithrix; species Callithrix jacchus. Next base: position 17,712,418 of record NC_133523.1, read on the forward strand.
CTTAACCTGGAGGGGACACCCGCTGCTGACCAGCCAGGCCTTCAGGTGGTCTATGTACTCTCTCCCAAACAAAGTGGAGTCTTCGAAGTTTGGAAATGCAGCAGGAGAGGGAGCTATATCTTGCAGGCCGACAGCTTCTAAGATTTTTTCTTGCCGGAAAGAAGAGGCCAAGGAAAATGTCTGCCCCAGAAGGGCCAGAGACTTCCGGCAGAGAGAATTGGTGGTTTCCAGGGCAAGAGCCAAGTCCAGGGGGTTAGTGAGGGTCTTCATCTTGACACTCAGCTCATAGGCATTGCAGGCCATAAGCAAAGGTGTGACACTCTTCAGAAGCCGGTCTTGAAGTCTCATTATGTACTTGTCAAAGGGCTTTATAATTTCAAAAAAGCAATTTTTGGTCTTCACAGCACCTTTGTCTAAAAGCATGTTTAAAAACTCATTATCAACTCTGGGTGTTTTCAAAGCAGAGTGCTTTAAAAATTTGATAGTAAAAAAGCAAAAATCTCTGTGCTCTGGTTTTAAGGAACATTTGAATGAGGCGAGCATTTTAGCACAGGTTTCTGTTTCAAGTTCAAAGAGAGTCTGGAAAAGTTGGGAAAATTTAATATCATCTTTTATAGTGTGGAATCCTGCCCATTTGATTATTTCTATCCCAAATCTTGAAAAAACATCAGACTTATCTATGATGTCGAAGCTCATCTTTCTTCTGGGGAGCCGAAGATTCTTCAGATCCAGCCCCAGAGGGATCTTCTGAATGGGGAACTGGATATCTTCTGTCCCTGGGTTTGTCACCAGGGTCACATCAGGACTTGGAGTGGTTTTCTGGATTTGGTTAGTGCCCTGAGTTTTAGGAGTAATACGATTCATGGTGGGTATTTTTTTTGTGCTCACATTTCTCAAGGTGACAAGTTTCCCAACACCCCCCTTAGCTGTGAGCAGGCCCTGAGTCTCCCCCTTTCCTAGGAGGGAACCTTCCTGGTCAACTATGTTTAGAGCTCGGCCTCTGGCCTGGACTTGGCTGCTGCCCCTGAGCACGGAGTCAGCCTCCCCGGGATGGTCCACGTCATAATCCCGACTCTCCTTCTCCAAACACTCTTTCTCCATCAGCCTGGAAGATCCAAAGTCCCCCAGAACTGCAGAGGGACCAAAATTATACTCCTGTGACCAAGAGGACTCTTGAGAAATTGGCTGGCCAAAGTCTTGCTCCCAAGAACCACGGAGCGTAAATTTCCAGTCCTGAGAACGGAAATGTCCCAATTTCCGGTGGCCAATGACCTGCTCCCGGGAATCAGAGTGAGAAAATTCCAGATCCCGGCCACACTCTTTGCGAAAGTAGCTGTCGTCACTGATGGAAGGGTTGCTTGATCTAAAGGAAGGCCCTGGAAATACGTCACTTCGCAGGCCTTCTCTTCCAGCGTCTCGAGAGTGAGCTACAGATCCACTGAGGGAGTATCTGCCATCGCTGTGAACGTCATCATACATCTCTGCTCTGGATCTTGGGACTGCCCTTAAGAGATCTGAAATAAAACATCCAAAAGGTACTTTAGACCAGAAGATGCAAACAGACAGTCCACAATTACCAGGTAGCAAAAGTGCTTTATACACCTCAGTGCTTTCTGCCAATCTGTTTGTTGCCAGCATTTAAAATGTGTGTGGTTCCTCAGAAAATGGGATGTTTTCTATTGCCAAAAAAAAAAAAGTGTGTGGTGTCACTTTAAATCTAGATCGACTGCTTACTAAAATAGACCTACAAGCACCAAGCCTGAGTTTGCCCTGATGACTGTCAACCCAGGATGGGCAGCAGCAGCCCAACGGCAGGACACAGACTCTCTAAGTTGCCACCAACAGCCCTCCCTCATTCAGATCCCTACGCTCTAGCCATCTGGGTTGACAATCCCTCTTTTAGACTGAGGAAAGGACTTTTGGTCCCCAAATAACCTGGATATCTTTACTGCAACTTTAACACTTGTGTTTCTACTTCTATCTTAGAGCAGGCAGGTTTTACTGGAGCTGCCTGCCTTCACTGCCTCCTAGAGGAGTCTCAGCCCACAGTGCTACCATGAGGCTGGAGGAGTCACAGCTAATACCACACCGACCACGGCTGACCCAAAGCTGACTGAACCTATCCCTAAGAAAGGTCTGCCAGGCCAATCAATCCTCTCTCTGGAGCTGAAAAACCACAGACTGAGGCAGGCAGGCAGGAAGGCAGAAGCCTAATAGATACATCAAAAGAGGCCATGATGGAAACTGAACAGTGCCTACTTCTGTCCTCCTCCGTGTAGAAAAGGTGAAATGGGCCAGGCACAGTGGCTCAAACCTATAATTCCCACACTATGGGAGGCTGAGGTGGAAGGATCACTTGAGTCCAGGAGTTTGAGACCAGCCTGGGCAACATAGCAAGACCCTGTCTCTGTCAAAAAGAAAAAAGGGCAGAGGGAAAGATGTACTTGCATTTGCTCATTCACACATGGAGAAACTCTGTAAGAGGCGAGAAACAGAAGTGAACTAAGGGCATATGGAAACAGTGGGTCTCAGGGAGAGTTTTCATGGAGTGCCTTTCTTTCTAGTTTTTAAATCAGAATCGATGACCTAGTTAAAAAAAAAAAAATCAAATGAAAGGGGAAGAAGTGCCAGAAGATAGTAATGGATTAAGAGGCCACAGGAAGCCAAAGTCATGTACAAATCCTAGTTCAGTTGTTCAGCAAGTACAAACTGGGCGCCTACTACGTGCATACACTGCACTACAGCAAGAAAATGAGAACTCTCCCAAACTTGTCAGTTGGAAGAGCCAAACAATATACAGAAATCTATCAGATGCAAGAAGAAAAATCAAGCAGGTGGGAAGCTGAGGATGCAATGAACTTTTGAGACAGGTTGGTCAAGCTCTGACACTTTATCTAGCAGCAGTGGAGTGGCATGAGGGGCCAGACTGTAAAGTTACAAAGGAAAGCCTTCCAGGCAGAGGGGGAATGAGGACAAGGCCCCAAGGTAGGACCAGTAGGGGGCCAATGTAGACAGAGGGAACAGAGGGAACAAAAGGCCGAGTGGTAGGAAGGTAGCTCCCAAACTCCGCTACTGGAGTCCCCAGGGGACCACCTCCCTAGACATCCTTATTTAATAAGGGTGTGACCTGGGCATCAGGGTTTTTAAAAAGCCCCCAGATGACTCTAACGTGCTGCAAAGTTAGGGAACCACTAATAGAGAAGAAGTACCAGATCCAAGCCGGGCCTTCAGTGGTACTCTGGAATATACTTTGGGTGAGAGAGAAGGCCAATGAAGAGTTACAAGCGAGGGATAACCTCACCAGCTGCTGTGCAGGGAACAGATTGAAGGAGATGAGCACAGATGTGGATGTTCCAGCAAAAAATCCAGTTATAACCCAGGTAGTGATGACTGGTATTGATAATGGCATGATTAGGGAGGGAGCATGAGAGAGAATGATGGCTGGATTCTACTCAAGAGAATTTTCTGATACCCTTTATGAGGAGAGGAAAGGTTCAGAGTGAAGCAGAGAAAGAGAGAAAGGCTAAATGATAGAACATTTCTTTGCAACAAAGAAATGTTCCAGAACCACCTAGCATACTGCTAGGTTTCTAGTCCTCCCCCAGCCTCGGCCCCCTTACCTTTCTTTATTTTTTTTTTTTTGAGATGGCGTCTCACTCACGCAGGCTGGAGTGCAGCGGTGTGATCTTGGCTCACTGCAACCTCCCGGGTTCAAGCGATTCTCCTGCCTCAGCCTCCTGAGTAGTTGGGATTATAGGCACCAACCACATTTTTGTATTTTTAGTAGAGATGGGGTTTCACTATGTTGGCCAGGCTGGTCTCTAACTCCTGACCTTAGGTGATCTGCCCTCTTTGGCCTCCCAAAGTGCTGGAATTACATGTGAGAGCCACTGCACCTGGCCATCTTTTTGCTTTTGAGACAGGGTTTCACTCTGTCGCCCAGGCTGGAGGACAGTGGTGCAAACACAGCTTACTGCAGCCTCAACTTCCCAGGCACAAGCAAAATTCCTGCCTCAGCCTCCCAAGTAGCTATGACCATAGGTGCATGCCACTGTGCCCAGTTTATTTTTTTGTAGAGATGGAGTTTCACTTTTTTGCCCAGACTGGTTTGTAATTCCGGGTCTCAAATGATCCTCTTGCCTCAGCCTCCCAAAGTGGTGGGATTACTGGTTTGAGCCACTGTGCCCAGCTCCCTAATTCTTCTTAAAGAAACTAATATGTGTATTGGTGCTTGAGTCTCTAGGTAAAGTTTAACAAATATTTACATCTCCATCTAAATGAAACATAAATATTCAGCATCATATATGCGCATTACACTAAAAGAACAAAAGAACGCACAAAAACCACGGATACAGTTATACCTAAGATGGATAAGCAAGCAGTTAAGAGAACTTTTATTTTAATCTTTACTTCTTATTTGTTCCAATTTTTTTATTATTATTTTTTGAGACGGAGTCTTGCTCTGTCATCCAGACTGGAGTACAGTAGCGCTGTCTCAGCTCACTGCAACCCCCACCTCCCAGGTTCAAGTGATTCTCCTGCCTCAGCCTCCTGAGTAGCTGGAATTACAGGCACGCACCACCACGCCCGGCTAATTTTTGTATTTTTTTAGTAGAGATGGGGTTTCATCATGTTGGTCAGGCTGCTCTTGAGTGCCTGACTTTGTGATCCGCCCCCTCAGCCTCCCAAAGTGCTGGGATTACAGGCCTGAGACACTGCACCTGGCCTGTTACAATATTTTATAATAGGAATGTTTTTGTGTACTACTCATGTAATTTTTGAAAACTCAAGATCTGAAGACAATCTCTGAGCCTCGCTTTCTCCAGGTGCAGAGCATGTTTATTATTCCTATCCAAACACTTTAAGATTTACTCACCCAACACAGGAGACTTCCTCCACCCCAAGGCTGGTATAGCTGGGAGCAGCACTGTCTGTGCTACCCAGAGGAGACAGGCAGAGGAGTGAGTACACGTACTTCCTTGGGGCAGGAAAGGGCAACCAAATCAGCCTCAAGGCATGCTGAGGCTTCCTGGGGGAAGGCACCTGTGAGCTGTCTTGGTGCCTGAGGGAATTTGCCAGGCAATGCTGGGACAGGAGGAATTCAAAGCACAGACAGCAGGCAGCACAGTAGCCCTCAATGTGAGGCCCAAGGCAGGAAATGAAGGACCCTTCATGCCATCCTGTGATCAGTGCAGGCCCTCTTTTTGATTCTGCTGGCATGGTGTGTCAAAACTTTCCAACAAGATTGTCTTTAGGCAGGGCCTAAAGTCGGCAGATCTACAGGCCGCCCCATGCCCTCTTGTCTTGTTCAAACTGTGACCTGGCTGCTCCTGCACACCTCTGAGGATGTATCCTGCAGTGGGGAGCCCCAAAGTCCAAGCAGAGCATTGGCTCAGTGAGGCTGGCACTAATAGATCTGTGGACCATCTCTATAAAGGGCAGATATGAGGGAAATGAAGCCAAAAACAGAGAGACGCTGCAGAAGGAGATTGTTGTGATTATCCAGGTAAGAACTGATAGAGCTTAAACCTGGGCAGTGGTGATGGGGATGGAGCCAGGAAATGAATCCAAGAACCTGCCTCGGAGCTGGGTGCATGGCTCACACCTGTAACTGCAACACGTCAGAGGTGGAGCTGGGAGTATCACTTGAGCCCAGGAGTTGAAGACCAGCCTGAAAAACACAGCAAAATCCCATATCTATTTAAAAAAAACAAAACTGGGCTGGGCTTGGTGGCTCATGCCTGTAATCCCAGGACTTTGAGAGGCTGAGGAGAGCGGATCACCTGAGGTCAGGAGTTCAAGACCAGCCTGGCCAATCTGGTAAAATCCCATCTCTACTACAAATACAAAAATTAGCCATACATGGTGGCTGAAGCAGGAGAATGATTTGAACCCAGGAAGCAGAGGTTGCAGTGAGCTGAGATCCTGTTATTGTACTCCAGCCTGGGTGACAAGAGCAAAACTCCATCTCAAAACAAACAAACAAAAACTGTCCTGAGGTGGGTCGGGGAGAAGCTCCAGATATCTGCATAATGATGAATGACATATAAAAACCTTATCTCCTGATCAGGTGAAGTGGCTCATGCCTATAATCCCGCACTCTGGGAGGCAGAGACAAGAGGATGGCTTAAGCTTAGGAGTTCAAGGTTGCAGTGAGCTATAACTGCACTTCAGCCTGGGGGACAGAGTGAGACCCTGTCTCAAAAACTAAACCAAACCAAAATAAAAACCATTATCTGGGCTGGGCACAGTGGCTCATGCCTGTAATCCCTGCACTTTGGGAGGCCAAGGTGGGTGGATCACTGGAGGTCAGGAGTTTGTTGAAACCAGCCTGGCCAACATGGTGAAACCTCGTCACTACTAAAAATACATAAAAATAGCTGGGCGTGGTGGTGGATGTGTGTAATCCCAGCTACTTAGTGGGCTGAGACGGGAGAATCACCTGAACCCAGGAGGTGGATGTTGCAATGAGGCAAGAGTGCCATTGCATTCTAGCCTGGGCAACAGAGCGAGATTCCATCTCAAACATAAACACACATGCACTCAGACACAAAAACATCTCCTAAAAAAGGAAAGTAAGGATGTAAGTATCAGAAGTAGTATTGTTTGTCCAAGGTATTGAAATCTTACTGCCCTAGCCCTGAGATACATCCTCACCAAAACAGTAACAAAAGAACACTACTTCATTTTACCTTGAGCTTTGAACTGAAGAGTGTCGCTTACAGCCTCACCACTGGTATCCACGTGGTATCGTTTGGCTTTTTCTTGTAACACAGCATCAAAAGTCTCCTGTGTAATTCGTCTGGCTGCCATGTTATTTTGCCCTATAGTGAGAGAGAAAAAAACACACTAAGAGTAACATCATGGGGCTAGGTGAGGCGGCTCATGCCTGTAATCCGAGCACTTTGCGAGGTAGAGACAGGTGGATAGCCTGAGCTCAGGAGTTCCAGACCAGCCTGGGCAACATGGTGAAACCTTGCCTCTACTTAAATACAAAAAATTCAGCCTGGGTGCGGTGGTTCACACCTGTAATCTCAGCACTTTGGGAGGCTGAGATGGGCAGATCACTTAAGGTCAGGAGTTCAAGACCAGCTTGGCGAGCATGGCAAAACCCCATATCTACTAAAAATACAAAAATTAGCAAGGCATGGTGGTATGCACTTGTAATCCCAGCTACTTGGGAGGCTGACGCAAGAGAGCTGCTTGAACCCGGGAGGTGGAGGTTGCAGTGAGCCTAGATGATACCACTGCACTCCAACCTGGGTGACAGAGTGAGACTCTGTCTCAGAAAAAAAAATCGCCAGGCATGGTGGCATGTGCCTGTAACCCCAAATACTCAGGAGGCTGAGGCATGGGAATTGCTTGAACCCAGGAGGTAGAGTTTGCAGTAAACCGAGATCGTGCCACTGTACTCCAGACTGGGAGACAGAGTGAAACTCTGTCTCAAGGGAAAAAGAAAAAGAGTAACAACTATGCATTCACAGAATCTGCTCTAAGTAATTCACAGAATCCTCGAAGTAAGGAGGCAGTAATCTATAATCCTCGAATGGTACTTCAGAGGCAGGCTGGACTTTTATTTTTTTTTTAGTAGAGACAGGGTTTTGCCAGGTTGGCCAGGCTGATCTCGAACTCCTGACCTCTAGCGATCCGCCTGCTTTGGTTGGACCCTTTTAAGAGGGGGGCCTCTGCCCTCAGGAAGTTCACAGTTGTATGTTGGCTGAAAAGGAGCAAGACAAACCTTCTCTGAGCCCATCTCCTCAGAATCCCTTAAAAGCAGCTCTGTAAAAGCAGTCCTACCTGCTGGAGGAAGGTGTCAACCAACACACATAACTGAGCATAACAGAGTAGGAAGGGTGGGACCACAACCCTCAAATCGTGGTTAGGAAAGAAGGGATCATTCTTTTTTCTTTTTGGAGACTTTCTCTGTTGCCCAGGCTGGAGTGCAGTGGCGTGATCTTGGCTCACTGCAACCTCCGCCTCCTGGGCTCAGGCGATTCTCCTGCTTCAGTCTCCCGAGTAGCTGGGGTTACAGGCGTCTGCCACCGCACCTGGCTAATTTTTATATTTTAGGTAAAAATATTTTATATTTTAGGTTTCACCATGTTGGCCAGGCTTGTCTTGAATTCCTGACCTCAAGTGATCCAACCAATTCGGCCTCCAGAAGTGCTGGGATTACAGGCACGAGCCACTGCGCCTAGCCCAGGATGGCTCTTTTCCCATTTTACAAACCCGGCAGGGCACAGAGGCTCTGAGACCTTCCTTCCCTTCTAAAGAAGCCTCTCGACAGTGAGTGGCGGGACCTCCAACCAGTGACAATGAATTAGTGACACAGTTCATTTTGCACCATCTCGCAACCACCCACTGAAGAGGCGGGTCCTGTTATGAATGACATTAGGATGAGGAGGCAAAGGGAGACACACTTGGCCACCCACTCAAGATCAGCCAGCCCAGACTTGAACCTGGTGAAGAGGGTATTCATGCATCCAAAGCCCCGAAGAATGAGTAAAAAATTAAGAGGCAACATTAGGGGTCCAGGGGCTGCGTCCTTAACCATCAAGATACCCGCCTCGCAAAACCTCCACCTTCAAGAAGCAATCTGTAGGGTGGATTTCCCATCACGACCACCCCCTCGTCCCATCCTCCAGCCCTTTTCCTGGGGTGCCCCCTCGTTCTCTGCTAGCGAAAAGCAGGGTTCCAGGGTCAGGTGACCCAGGTTCGACTCACACGATCCTAAGCTTTCTGTGCCCCTGTTTCCCCAACTATGGAATGGGCAGCTAGTAAAGGGGCTGCTATGGGGGCTGAACCGGTTCGAAAAAGGGGAAGGGCCCGATGCAGCGCTGGGCGCCGTTAAATCCTCACGAGCGGGACCCCCAGAGTTTGGGAGGAATGAATGAACGACTGAACCAATGAGCCTTTCTAGACGCGGCCCGCCGTCTCCCCGCCTCTGAGGGAGAGAAAATGGGGGCGCCGGGCCCCGGAGGCCGCAGCCGGTCACCCAGGCCAACCCAGCTGGGACGCGGCCACCTCCGCAGCGAGAGGGCCGAGCCTGCGACGCCATGACGGAGCCCGGGGCGGGCCCCCGAGGCCGAGTCCGTGCCTCCCACCCCGGGACCCACCCACCAACGACGCCAGGGCCCGGGCCTCACCCCGAGACCACCGCGCGCGGAGACGCCCCCGCCGCCGCCTTAGGCTCCTCACCCGCCGCCGCCGCCGCCGCGCGAGGCGGGGACATGCAAATGAACCAACGGTCTCTGCAGCGCCGCGCCGCGCAGGCGCAAGCCGCCGCCGAGTCCTGGTGCGCAGGCGTGGGCCGCCGCTGCCGGGCTCTTCTGCGCAAGCGCGGTTCCCGCTTCTTCTGGGCGGACGCTCCGGAGGCAATAAATTTCCCTGCGGGGGCGCGGGGGTGGGGCGGGCGGCAACCACAGTGAGCCTCCCGGAAAGGGAGGCAAAGACGCCACCGTCGCGCACCAGGTGGCCTTGTTGGCTTTACCTCAGTTCGCGGTCGCCCTTAGTTACCTCGTGAGCTGTTCACGAGGCTCAGGCAGGCCGACGGAGGGCACCACAGCGCCTGCGCGCGTACGGCGGCCGGAAGGGGCTAGAGGCGGTGCCCTGGGTGACAGCCGTGCGCCCCTCCTTTCCCCACGTGGCCGCGAAGACCGGGTGAGAAGCGGCGGCCGCGGAGCCCTGTCGCGCGGGGAGTGGGGGTGCCGCGGGGTTCGGCTGGCGCAACCCTCAGGGACCTGTTTTGGGGGAAAATGAATGAATTTTACAGAAGCCGCTTGGGGACAAAATCCGTGGCTTCCCTCGCCTTCGTTTTCTTTTCATTCGTTTTATTTATTCATTCTGCACCTGTGTACTGAGTGCCTGCTGCTTATCGGGCCCCGTCCTAGGCAGTGGGGGCAAGGAGGCTACAGGGTGCAAACAAATAAATGAGTGAATGAACAATGTCGCTGTAGATACAGGGAATGGTGTACAAATAATGTAAGAGTGACGGGACAGGAGAGCAGGGGCTGCTGTTTACCTACAAGTGGTTTTGAAGGTTGTCTCTTGAGTGCTGGGAAGAATGGGAAAGAGGCGGGGAAGAGCAGGTTGGAAGGCTTAGGTAGAGAAAGTGCCAATAAGAAGACTGGGTTTTGTTCTGAGAGACTTGGGAAGCCACTACTGGGTTTTGAGCAGGTGAGTGAGGTGGTATCAAGGCTCTGGGAGTGACAGATGAGGCCGCCCTCAAGGGAGGCTGGTGATTGAACCAGAGTGGTTGTGGCTGGTAGAGGGAGATGTGGATAGAGTCTTTTTTTTTTTTTTTTTTTTTTTTTTTTGAGACGGAGTCTTGCTCTGTTGCCCAGGCTGGAGTGCAGTGTCGTGATCTTGGCTCACTGCAACCTCCACCTTCCGGGTTCAAGAGAATCCCCTTCCTCAGCCACCTAGGACTACAGGTGTGCACCACCACATCCAGCCAATTTTGTATTTTTTAGTAGAGACAGGGTTTCTCCGTGTTGCCCAGGCAGGTCTCAAATTCCTGGCTTCAGGTGATCTGCCCACCTCACCCTGCAAAATGCTGGGATTACAGGCGTGAGCCACCATGCCCGGCCCCCCTTATTTATTTTTTTTCTTTTCAAACAGCCCTGCTGTCGCCCAGGCTGGAATGCAGTGGCAAGGTGTCTGCTCACCATAACCTCTGCTCCCCGAGTTCAAGGGATTCTCCTGCCTCAACCTGGCTAAGGTTTTGTATTTTCAGTAGAGACAGGATTTCACTATTTTGGCCAGGCTGATCTCAAACTCTTGACCTCAAGTGATCTACCCACATCAGCCTCCCAAAGTGCTAGGCTTATAGGCATGAGCCACCGCACCTGCCAGCACAGTTTTCTACATGAGCAGAACCTGGCTGAGAGAGGGAAACTAGCTGCCAGTTAGGAGACTTACCTTCCATTTTACCCTCAGCATGCCCTGATGGATCATAGGGACTGGTAATGTGTTTCCCCCTTTTAGCTTGAGCTGTTCTCCAGGTAATTCTCACTTGGCCATCCCTAGGCACTGTCTTATGTGTTCCAAATCTGTACTTTCCTCCCCCAACCCAGCCCTGTGCAAGACTTAGGGGACCTTAGAGGACTTGGCTCAGGGGTGGTCACAGAGCCAGACCTCCCTAACTCAATTAGCTCAGGAGTGGGTTGAAGGGAGGGTTTGTGGGTCGGGGAGCAGAGGCCAGAGAGCATGGGCTCTCTCTGAGCGGCCTGGAAAGGCAGCCACCTGGAAGTGCTGGTAGAAGCTCCGCGGAGGACAGAATCTGAAGTATTTGAGATAGGTGTCAATCAATTTAGAAAGCTTGGCTGGGCGTGGTGGCTCACGCCTGTAATCCCAACACTTTGGGAGGCCCAGGAGGGCGGATCACAAAGTCAGGAGTTCGAGACCAGCCTGGCCAACATGGCAGAACATCCGTCTCGACTTAAAAAAATAGAAAAATTAGCCGGGCGTGGTGGTGCGTGCCTGTAATCCCACCTACTCAGGAGACTGCGGCAGGAGGATTGCTGGAACCCAGGAGGCGGAGGTTGCAGTGAGCCAAGATCGCACCACTGCACTCCAGCCTGAACGACAGAGAGACTCCATCTCAAAAAAAAATAAAAAAATCAAGTTTATTTTGCCAAGGTTAAGGACAGATTCATGACCTCAGGAGGTCACAGCATTTGTCTCAGGTGAGCTGAGGGATGACTGTCTGTCCTACACCTGTGAACATCAGCTCTCAATTTACATTGCCAGGGTGAAATTCAGCAAAACTGTTTTCGGGTAAAGATACTGAGGGCCACAGGGAATTTCCTGGCCTGGCCGGGGTGGTGGGAATAGAGTCTCCTACTCCTCTCTTCCCACTGAGAAGCTCTTCACATTTCTCCTCCTTCACCTTTGACCTTGGAAATCCATAGCAGCCCTTAAAGAGCTCCCTTTTCTTCTGGGGGAGAAAGGAGAGGGGCCTGTCTGCAAAGGAGTGAGATGGGACTCCTGCACTTGCTGAGTTGCCTCTTAAGCAACAAAGGAAAGGAACAAATAGCTAACATTTATTGAGTTTCTACTCTGTCCACATCCTGTTCTGAGGAATTTATAGGAGTTGGCTGAATTTTTCACTACTGGCTTATGAGGTAGATTCTGTGTTTATCTCTGTTTGACACAGAGGGAACTGAAGAAAAGTGGATCTGGCTGGGCACGGTGGCTCACACCTGTAATCCCAGCAGGTTGGGAGGGCAAGGCGGGCAGATCACCTGAGGTCAGGAGTTCAAGACCAGCATGACCAACATGGTGAAACACCGTCTCTACTAAAAATACAGAAATTAGCCGGGCGTGGTGGCATGTATCTGTAGTCTTAGCTACTTGGAGGCTGAGGCATGAGAATCATTTGAACCCGGGAGGCAGAGGTTGCAGTGAGCCAAGATTGCACCTTTGCATTCTAGCCTGGGCAACAGAGCAAGACTCCATCTCAAAAAAAAAAAAGAAAAGTAGAGGGCCTGGTAACTGAGTTCTGCAGGCTGCCTGGGAGCCAGTCCTCCTCCCCTTAGTCAGTATGCAGTGTGCAGTGGGCATCTGCAGGGACACAGATGCAATGTGTACATCCCATGCCACTGCCTGAAAGGAGAAGTGTGGGCCAGAATGACCTTTTATTCTTTTCTTTTTTTGAGACGGAGTCTTGCTCTGTAGCCAGGCTGGAGCGCAGTGGCGCAATCTCGGCTCACTGCAACCTCTGTCTCCTGGGTTCAAGTGATTCTTCCGCCTCAGCCTCCCCAATAGCTGGGACTACAGGTGTGTGCCACCACACCCGGCTAATTTTTGTATTTTTAGTAGAAATGGGGTTTCATCATGGTGAGGATGGTCTCGATCTCTTGACCTCGAGATCCGCCTGCCTCGGCCTCCCAAAGTGCTGGGATTACAGGCGTGAACCACTGTGCCTAGCCCTTCTTTTCTTTTCTTTTTGTTTTTTGAGACAGGATCTCACTTTGTCACCCAGGCTAGAGTGCCGGGGCACAATTTCTGCTCACTGCAGCCTTGACCTCTCCAGGCTCCCACCTCAGCCTCCCAAACAGTGGAACTACAGGTCTGTGCTACCGCACCTGGCTAGTTTTTGTACTTTCTGTAGAGACAGAGTTTTGCGATGTGCCCAGGCTGGTCTCAAACTCCTGGCCTCATGTGATCCTCCCGCCTCGGCCTCTCAAAGTGCAGGCCATCGTAACTGGCCTTAAGTGGAAACTTGATAATCAATTCCAGGATGGAAACTTGGTATTACTGCAATAAACAAGGTGAATATATTAAAACAATTAAAATTTAAAAAGTTGTTAACCTCTGTTAGGCTCTGGGCCTGAGGCCTGTTCTTCCCTTTGTTCCAAAGGGACGGTGGCAAATGTTAGGTGTTTTGTTTTGTTTTGTGCTTAAGACGGAGTCCGACTCTGTTGTCCAGGCTGGAGTGCTATGGCGTGATCTAGGCTCACTGCATCCTCTACCTCCTGGGTTCAAGCGATTCTCCTGCCTCAGCCTCCTGAGTAGCTGGGATTACGGGTGTGCACCACCTCGCCTGGCTAATTTTTGTGTTTTTAGAGAGACAGGGTTTTACCATGTTGGTCAGGCTAGTCTTGAACTCCTGACCTCGTGACCCACCCACCTTGGCCTCCCAAAGTACTGAGATTACAGGCGTGAGCCACTGCATCCAGCCAATGTTGGGTGTTAATGATCCACTTGCACCTTGTGAAGTCCTTCTTGTTAAGATCATCTACAGCAGGGGTCCCCAACCCCTGGGTCATGGACCCATACTGGTCCAGTGGTCCGTGACCTGTTAGGGCCTGGGCGGCACAGCAGGAGGTAAGCACAGGGTGAGTGAGCGAAGCTTCCTCTATGTTTACAGTGACTCCGCATCACTTGCATTATACCTGACCTCCACCTCTGGTGAAATTCTCACAGGAGCACGGACCCTGCTGTGAACTGCGCATGCCAGCATCTAGGTTCTGTGCTCCTTATAAGAATCTAATGCCTGATCTGTCATTGTGTCCCATCACCCCTCAGATGGGACTGCCTGATTGCTAGAGGGCAAGCTGAGGGCTCCCACTGATCCTACGTTACAGTGAGTTGTAGAATTATTTCATTATATACTACAATGTAATAATAATAGAAATAAAGTGCACAACAAATGTAATGAGCTTGAACCATCCCGAAACCATCCCCACCCCAGCTCCATCATATCCATGGAAAAACTGTCTTCCACGAAACAGTCCCTTAGGCTAAAAAGGTTGGGACTGTTGATCTACAGGGTTGGAAGAGAATTACACAGGGATTTGGTGTTCTTAGCGAGAGTTTTATCTTACTTAACTCTATGTCCCCTTCCCACCTGTCGGGGGGAAGGTGCTGCCCAAGGTTAAGGGTCATCTAAGTGCTGATACCTGTCCATGGTTTCTAGGGTGTACCTGTACTGGGTTTTACTTGTTTGTTTATTTTTTTTTTAGACGGAGTCTTGCTCTTGTTGCCCAGGCTGGAGTGCTGTGGCACGATCTCAGCTCACTGCAACCTCCACCTCCTAGGTTCAAGCCATTGTCTTGCCTCAGCCTCCTGAGTAGCTGAGATTACAGGCGCCCCACTGCTTTTTGTTTATTTAGTAGAGACGGGGTTTTGCCATGTTGGCCAGGCTGGTCTTGAACTCCTGACCTCAGGTGGTCTGCCTGCCTTAGCCTCTCAAAGTGTTGGGATTACAGGTGTGAGCCCGCGCGCCTGGCCCTACTTGTTTATTTTTATTTTATAAGGGGGTTTGTCTGTACACACACACACACACACACTTTTTTTTTTTTTTGAAACAGAGTTTCTGCTTTCTGTGTCTGTGGATTTGCCTTTTCTGGACATTCCATATCATTGGAATTGTGCACTATGAGGCCTTTTGTTTCCGGCTTCTTTGATGAGGCATGATGTTTTTGAGGTCCATCCCCATTGTAGCATGAGTCAGCATCTCATTCCTTTTTCTGACTGAGTAATATTCCTCTGTGCACATGGACCATTTTGTTTATCCATTCATCTGTTGATAGACTCCCTCTCCTTTTCTTTGTTCTTGTGATTTATTTGTTGAAAACTCTGAGTGTTTGTCCTGTAGTTGACATTCTCTTCCCTAATTGAGATTTTGCAGATCACATGCTCATGGTGTTGGTCAGGGTGTCAGAGCTGTGCCGTGCAATACCATAGTCACTCATCATGTATGGCTATATACATTAAAATAAATTAAAACAAAATAAAATGACACCCTCAGTTCCTCAGCCGCACTGCCACACTTCAGCTGTGTGCTAGCCACATAGGCCAACGGCTGCTATACTAGGCAGTGCAGATACAGAATGTTTCATCGTGGCAGGGGGTGGCCTGAGTGCATGATCAGATTCAGGTTTGAGATTCAGGTTTTGAGATCAGATTTGGGCACGCTGACTTCACAGGTGCCTTTTGCTGTTGGTCAGGAGGTAGGTGTTGGCTGGTTTCTCTTTTGATGACAGCGGTAGACTCAGTTCCTGTCCGCCCCTTGTCAGGCGCTTATCAGTTTTACACCTGATGGTTTTACATCTTACGAGTTCATCATCTGATTCTCTCCTGTCTCGGCTGATCAGCTGGAATTGGAAGCAGAACTTTTCTTCATTCTCTTTCTGTAACCTGGAATCCATTTGTACAAGGGAGGCAGGTTAAATGCTAGATTCTTTTTTAAAAATATATGAATTATTTTATAGACAGTGTCTCATGACATTGGCCAGGCTGGTCTTGAACTCCTGAATTCAAGTGATCCTCCCATCTCAGCCTCCTGAGTAGTACCTGGGAGTACAAGAGCATGCCACCACTACCCGCTGAGTGCTAGATTCTTGGTTGGGCAGTTTTCAGAAGGCTGAGCTATATTTGTTTTAGTATTATGAAAGCACAGATTTTGATTTTTTGTTTTTTTTGAGCAGTCTCACTCTATTGCCCAGGTTAGAGTGCAGTGGTACAATCTTAGCTCACTACAACCTCTGCTTCCTGGATTCAAGCAATTCTCCTGCCTCAGCCTCTCGAGTAGCTGGAACTACAGGCGTGCACTACCACGCCCGGCTAATTTTTGTATTTTTTAGTAGAAACAGGGTTTCACCATATTGGACAAGCTGGTCTCAAACTCCTGACCTCATGATCTGCCCACCTGAGTCCCCCAAAGTGCTGGGATTATAAGTGTGAGCCACCACACCCGGCCAATTT
This sequence comes from Callithrix jacchus, assembly GCF_049354715.1. Classification (NCBI taxonomy): domain Eukaryota; kingdom Metazoa; phylum Chordata; class Mammalia; order Primates; family Cebidae; genus Callithrix; species Callithrix jacchus. The sequence continues at coordinate 17,728,630 of NC_133523.1, forward strand.
TTGTATTTTTAGTGGAGAAGGGGTTTAACCATGTTGGCTTGGCTGGTCTCGAACTTCTGACCTCAGATAATCTGCTTGCTGGCCTCGGCCTTCCAGAGTGCTGGGATTACAGACGTGAGCCACTACACCCAGCCCAGATTTTTATTTTGATAGGTACTGTATATATTTTTTAATGCTCACTTGTCTCATCTGTAGCTAGCAGGTACCCCTTAGGGTTTGGAAGCTTCCTTGGTCTCTGGGCTCACAAGATGCCCCAGGGTTACCCGGCCCATGACCTGCTGGGACCTGGAATCAGCCATTCCGTCAGAAGCCCGGCTCCTTGTTTTTAAAGATTTTATGTAGAGACAGGGCCTCCCCATGTTGCCCAGGCTGGTCTTGAACTCCTGGCCTTAAGCCATCTTCCTGCTCAGCCTCCCAAAGTGCTGGGATTACAGGAGTGAGCCACCTACCCCTGCCCCTAGCTCCTGTGGGAAATGGTAGAAACCATAGTTGGTTTAGAGGTATTCACTACTACCTCTAGAAAAGTGCTATCGGGGCCGGGCGCAGTGGCTCACGCCTGTAATCCCAGCACTTTGGGAGGCCGAGGCGGGTGGATCATGAGGTCAAGAGATCGAGACCATCCTGGTCAACATGGTGAAACCCCGTGTCTACTAAAGATACAAAAAATTAGCTGGGCATGGTGGTGCGTGCCTGTAGTCCCAGCTACTTGGGAGGCTGAGGCAGGAGAATTGCTTGAACTCAGAAGGCGGAGGTTGCGGTGAGCTGAGATCGTGCCATTGCACTCCAGCCTGAGTAACAAGAGTGAAACTCCGTCTCAAAAAAAAAAAAATTATACAAATATATTGCATATGTTTACATTATACAACTCGATGATTTTTATATGCAGGCAGATTATGAAATACCTCAATCAACAGTTACCTTTTTCTTTTTTGTGGTGAGAACACTTAAGAGCTACCCTTTTAGCAAATTTCAAGTATACAATACAATGTTGTTAATTATAGGGAGTTCTGAGTTTTCACTTCCTTGATTTTATGATGTTAGAATCTTTTTTTTTCTTTTTGAATTAGGGTCTTGCTCTGTTGCCCAGATTGGAGTGCAGTGGTACAATCTTGGCTCACTATAACCTCGGCCTCCCAGGCTCAAGCGATCCTCCAACCTCAGCCTCCTTAATAGCTGGGACTACAGGCATGTGCCACCACACCCAGCTAATTTTTACTTTTATTTTGGTAAAGACAGCGTTTCAGAGTTTCGCCATGTTGTCCAGGCTGGTCTCAAACTTCTGGGCTCAAGTGATCCTCCTGCCTTGACCTCCCAAAGTGTTGGGCTTACAGGCATTGACACCCTGTGCCCAGCCAGAATCTTTCTTCTTCTATGCTGATTCCTAATAGTCATCATTATTATTTGCTACATTCGTAGTAGTTTTAGAATAACCTTACTTGTATCATTACATTAAAGATCCACCTTTCTTAGATAAAATATAGTAAACTCTGTGTTCTTTTCTGCACTTTTTGTTTTCAAGACATAGTCTCACTCTGTGGCCCGGGCTGGAGCGCACTAGGGTGATCATGGCTCACTGCAGCCTTGACCTCCCAGGCTCAAGTGATCCTCCTGCCTCGGCCTCTTCGAGTGCTGGGATTATAGGCTAAGCCACCACATCTGGCCTCTTCTGTATTTGTAGAAGCTCTAGGGAAGTAGGGATATCACTCTTGCCTGTGATCTAGGTGGGAAGAGTTTCTCCAGGATGGTTGTAGGGCTCTGGTCCCTGGTAGATGCTTTGTAAGTGGCGTTTTCACAGTGGCCAGGCCCTGCCGTTCCTGCTCACCCTTGAGGTAGCTCTCTCTTTGCCCTAACTTCTCAGCTTCGGAGCACCTGTCGGCTGCACACCAACATCAGTGCAGGGAAGATGGCGTCTAAGTGCATCACCCAGGAGACCTTTGACGCAGCTGTGCGTGAGAACATAGAGGAGTTTGCGATGGGGCCAGAGGAGGCGGTGAAAGAGGCCGTGGAGCAGTTTGAATCGCAAGGTAGGGCGGTGAGAGCGATGCAAGGGTCCTGCTGCCCTCTGGGGACTGCCACATGCCTGGCACAGAAACCAGGTGCCCACTAGGCCTTGTCCCCTCCAGGCTGTGCCCAAGGCAGGCTGGTTATCCTGCTCCCACCTCTCACACGCCCTCTCTGTCCCTGCCTCCACCTCACCCAGATATTCATGGGCTGGATCCTTCTCATGAGTCTCATTTGATCCCTTCCTTGAAGAGGCTTTCCCTGACCCTGGCCTGGGAAACAGGGCTCCTGCCTCCCTGCCCCACTCTACCCCACCTTGAGCTCCAGAGGCAGAAGTAGGTGTTGGTTACCAGCCTGTGGAAACAGATGGCGTGTTGAAACCGGGCACGGAGGAGTGTAGCATGAGGGGCTGTTTGCAATGGTGTGGGCAGGGTTAGGCGACCATCACAGCATAACTAGCCATGGCAGAGACTCTGACCGCAGCGAGCAGAAGCCCTGGGCAGGGGTCACCTGACAGGCACTGGGCCCTGGGACAGAGGCAGGGAGCTGGAAATGAACACCCCACACTCCCCTCCTCCAGTCCCCATCTCAAGTTCACTTCCGCATTGAACAAACCCAGGGTCCAGCCTCAGAGGTCGGCCTCTCAGGCACAGTGCAATGTAGGTCCTAGACAGGGGCCAGTGGGACAAGCAAAAGCATCCAGGATGGCAGGGGCTCCTTGTGGGGGTGCCAGCAGGTACAAGAATCAGCCAGAACTAGGAGGGACAGGAGCCCCAAGGGAGAAGGCCATGGGGTCCCTCCCTCCCCCACCAATCCCGCCAGGCAGCACTGGCACCTTACCACACAGACATCATGGCCTATGGCGACAGCCTTTCGTGGCAGCAGCCTCACTACCACTCTGCTCCCTTTGGCTGGCCCATGGCCCAGTGGCAGAAGCACCCAATGCCTTCTACCCCCTGTGTTGATGTGGCTTGTGTGGGAATGGGCAGGTGGGAGGCTTCTGGCTTGGGGTGGTCCCAGCAGAAGGATGCTGAGGTGTGATTTCAGCACACTCACAGGGAAGACAGCTGTCGCTTGCTTTCTGACCCCTGTGTGCTTACTCCCCCCGCCCCCAACAGGGGTTGATCTGAGCAACATTGTAAAGACGGTGCCTAAAGTCTCTGCAGACGGACCCCAGGAGCCCACACATGACGTCCTGCAGGTAGGAGGGGGCAGCCCACACAATAGGTCCCATGTCACCTGTTTCCTGGATGGCAGAGTGCAGGCTCTGACGGGCAAGGCCTGCCCAGCATGTCCAGGCATGCTCGTTTGCAGCCAGGTTTCCCTGAGTCCCTGTCTGAGGGTGGCATGCCTTCTGATGCAGGGGACGCCAAGCTTCACAGGCTGATTTCAGTACACTGAAATCAGCTGGACAGCTTGGTTGTCCCTCATGCTGGGAGCCCAGAGTCAGGGACACCATAGAAGGGCCTCTCTGGCTTCCCAGAGACAGATGGACAGGAAACAGAGGACGAGACACTGGGCTCACAGTAAGGCTGTCACTTACTGAGCAGACTGTTCACTGGCACTTTCCACCCTGTCCGTTAGCACTGAAGCTCACCTGTGAGGTAGATGGTGTCATTCCTGCCTTAGTGATGGGGAAACAGGCCAGGAGCTGGCACTTACCTCTCCAGAGACCCGACAAGGAAGGTAGAAGTTCACTGCTTTCCTTAAGGTCACCCATCAAACTCTGTAGAACAGCAGAAGGCTCCAGTGTCTGAACCAGCTATGGGCCTGGTTCTGTGCAGCTGCTTTCTCCCTGCCTTCTCAGTCATTGTTCAGATAGCGTGTGCAAGGCTGGGATCTCCCCGTTGTACAGATGGGGATGTTGAGATCCAAAGAGAAAAAACGTCATTCACCCGGGAGCTGGAGGTGCAGTGATAGAGGAGGAAGTTGGAAGAGACGGCTGTGGGGATAAATCCAGCTCGCTGAAGGCTTCAGGGTCCTGGCCTCTCCTGGCCTGAGGAGGTCTTGTGAAAATTGTCTCATTGCTGTTAGTTTGCTTTTTGCCTTTCTTGCTTAATAAGGATTAATTAATTTTATTATTTGTTTATTTTTTGAGACAAAGTCTCGCTCTGTCACCCAGGCTGGTGTGCAGTGGCTCAATCTCAGCCCACTCGGGCATGAGCCACCATGCCCAGCTAAGAATTTTATTTTTAGTTTACATGTCCCTGCTAACATAGTAATTCCTTGTGAAAAACTTGGTAGTTCTAACTCCAGTACTGTGCATTCTCAAAGGCATTTCTGGCAGGAGCTTTTCAAGTTTCTTGCAGGATTTCTGCTGAAATGCTACACTGCTGTTAATGTAACATATTCATAAAAACATTTTCAATTGTAACCATATTTTTTTTTTGAGACGGAGTCTCACTGTTAGCCAGGCTATAGTGCAGTGGCGTGATCTTGGCTTACTGCAATCTCTACCTCCTGTGTTTAAGCAATTCTCCTGCCTCAGTCTCCCAAGTAGCTAGGACTACAGGCATGTGCCACCACGCCCAGCTAATTTTGTATTTTTAGTGGAGATGGGGTTTCACTATGTTGGCCAGGATGGTCTTGATCTCCTGATCTCGTGATCTGCCCACCTTGGCCTCCCAAAGTGCGGGGATTACAGGCGTGAGCCACTGCGCCTGGCCCCATTATAACCATTTTTAAATGTATCAGTGTCATTAAGTACATTCATAATGTGCAACCATCATGACCATCTATCTCATCTTGCAAAACTGAAACAAACTCCTTGTTCCTCTTCCCCTCAGCTCCTAGCAGCCACCATTCTACCTTCTGTTGCTGTAAGTTTGACTACTCCAGGGACCTCATATAAATGGAATCACAGGCTGGGTGCCATGGCTCACACCTGTAATCGGAGCACTTTGGGAAGCCCAGGTGGATGGATCACTTTGTTTTTTTTTTTTTTGAGACGGAGTTTTACTGTTGTTACCCAGGCTGGAGTGCAATGGCACGATCCCGGCCCACTGCAACCTCTGCCTCCTGGGTTCAAGCAGTTCTCCTGCCTCAGCCTCCCGAGTAGCTGGGACTACAGGCACGCACCACCATACCCAGCTAATTTTTGTATATTTAGTAGAGACGGGGTTTCACCTTGTTGACCAGGATGGTCTTGATCTCTTGACCTCGTGGTCCACCCGCCTCGGCCTCCCAAAGTGCTGGGATTATAGGCGTGAGCCACCGTGCCTGGCCTGGATCACTTTGAGATCAGGAGTTCGAGACCAGCCTGGCCAACATGGTGAAACCCCATCTCCACTAAAAATACAAAAAATTATCCAGGTGTGGTGGCACATGCTTTAGTCCCAGCTACTCAGGAGGTTGAAGTGGGAGGATTGGTTGAACCTGGGAGGTGGAGGTTGCAGTGAGCTGAGATGGCACCACTGCACTCCAGCCTGGGTTACAGAGGGAGACTCCATCTCAAAAAAATTTTATTTAATAAATGAAATCAATCACAGTATTTGTCTTTTGACGACTGTTTTATTTCACTTAGCATAATATGCTAAAGGTACATCCATGGTATACTATGTGCCTGAATTAGTTTTTATTTTTTATTTTTATTTTTTTTAGACAGAGTTTTGCTCTGTCACCCAGGCTAGACTATAATGGCACGATCTCAGCTCACTGCAATCTCCACCTCCTGGGTTCAATTCATTGTCCTGCCTCAGCCTCCCACATAGCTGGAATTATAGGCACACGCCAATGCGTCCAGCTAATTTTTTTTGTATTTTTAGTAGAGGTGAGGGTTCACCATGTTGGCCAGTCTAGTCTTGAACTCCTGACCTCAGCTTCAAAAGTGCTGGGATTACAGGCGTGAGCCAGTGCACCCAGCCTACGTGCCTGATTTTCTTCTCATTTTAAGGCCAGATATGTTCCACTGTGTGAATGGATATTTGATTATTCATTCATCTGTTGATGGACATTTGGGTTGTGTCTACCTCTTGGCTCTCATGAATAATGCTGCTGTGAACATGGGTGTACAGGTATCTCCTTGAGACTCTGCTTTCTTTCTTTCTTTCTTTTTTTTTTTTTGAGGCGGAGTCTTGCTTTGTTTCCCAGGCTGGAGTGCAGTGGTGCAGTCTTGGCTCACTGCAACCTCCACCACCCTGGTTCAAGCAATTTTTCTGCCTCAGCCTCCTGAATGGCTGGAACAACAGGCGTGCGCCACCACGCCTGGCTAATTTTTGTAGTTCTGGTAGAGATGGGGTTTCACCACATTGGCCAGGCTGGTCTCGAGCTCTTGACCTTGTGATCCGCCCACCTCAGCCTCCCAAGTGCTGGGATTACAGATGTGAGCCACCACGCCCGGATGGAGACTGCTTTCAGTTCTCTTGGGTGTATCCCCAGAAGTGGAACTGCCAGATCATACAGTAATTCTGTGTTTGATTTTCTTTTTTGCTCCATGTGTTGCCCAGTCTGGTCTTCAACTCCTGGGCTCAAGCGATCCTCCTGCCTTGGCCTCCCAAAGTGCTGGGGTTACAGGCATGAGGCACCACGCCTGACTCCTCTGTAGGTCTGAATTGCATTTTTCCTAATGATTAGTGACATTGAGCATCTTTTCATGTGTTAGTGGCCATTCATATGTATTCTTTGCAGTAACGTCTGTCCTGGTCATGCACTCTGTTGTTAACTTATTTTTTTTTTAGTTCAAATCCCATTTTAGCAAAAATGTGTTTTTAAAATATCCTATTGCATTGTTACATCCATGGACTCAGGTCCACACATCTGAGCTCAGTGAGGATTATCATATAGGCTTCTTTGTTTCTCACGTCAGTCAATGCCAAATCAAAGCCCTTTGGGCTGGTGGTTTCTGTAGAACCGCCCTGACTCAGTCTGGGTGCAATTAATCTCACAAGCTCCAGGCTCACAGATTCATCTTTGGCTCATGCCAAAACATGTCCCATGGTCATGTAGTTGAATGGCAGCTAAACTTACCTGACCTGTTCCATGTGTTTTATTATTTTTCCCCAATGGCTTAGAGTCAAATTTGGGTAAATGAGCTCTCTGTACAGTGTAACTGCATTTGGCAGGTGCTCAGTAAATGTCTGTGGAGTGAATGAGAGAGATGAAAGAAGACATCAGGATGGGCATGTCTGGTGAATGTGGCTTTCTCCTTTCTTGGGGAGCTGAGCACTGATGAGTGTGCCAGTTTGTTATGGCTGTGTGACAAGCAACCCAAAACAACAGGCATGTTACTGCTTTTTGTGATTCTGCCTGGTTGGGCTCAGCTGGACAGTTCTTCTGCTGGTATTGCTTGGGGCCTCTTGATAGCAGGTAGGGCTGGAATGTTTAATATATCGGCATTTATATGTGCAGTCCCTCTGTGGGGACACTGAGTTGTCTGGGTGCTTGGTGTGTGTATGTGTGTGTGTGTGTGTGTGAATCTTCACCCTATGGCCTTTGAAACTCAAAGCTCCCTATGTCTGCATTTATATGTGCAGTCCCTGTGTAGGGACACTGAGTTGTCTGGGTGTGTGTGTGTATCTTCACCCTATGGCCTCTGAAACTCAAAGCTCCTAGAAGCACAGGTCTGGAAATCGCCAGAGCTGTAACTGGCCCCACATCACTTCCGCTGCAGGCCCAGATCCCAGGGGAGGGAATCTTGCAGGGATCCAGACACTTGCTGTGACCCTGGGCTCCTCTTGCCTGAGCTGACGCTGAGGTTTCTCCCATGTCTCCTAGACGCTCAGTGACCTACAGGAGTCTGTGGCCAGCTCTCGCCCCCAGGAAGTGTCAGCACATCTCACCCGCTTCTGTGACCAGTTGAAGCAGGACAAGGCCTGCTGCTTCCTCGCAGCCCAGAAAGGGGCCTACCCCATCATCTTTGCTGCCTGGAAGCTGGCCACTACAAGTGACCAGGGCCTTCTGCTCCAGTCCCTCAATGCCCTGTCAGTGCTGACCGATGGCCAGCCAGACCTCCTGGACACCCAGGGCCTGCAGCTGCTGGTGGCCACGCTGGCTCAGAATGTTGACGAGGCCGACCTGACCTGCTCTGGGATCCGCTGTGTTCGTCATGCTTGCCTGAAACACGAACAGAATCGGCAAGACCTGGTGAAAGCCGGTGTGCTGCCCCTGCTGACTGGCGCCATTGTCCATCATGGCCACCACGCCAATGTGGTCAGAGAGGCCTGCTGGGCCCTGCGTGTCATGACCTTCAATGACGACATGCGTATGTCCATTAGCCACGCCCACGACCATGCCAAGATGATTGTGCAGGAGAACAGAGGCTTGAAGGTGTTGATCGAAGCCACCAAAGGTAGGATAGGGGGCAACATAAGTCAGTGAATGAAGGTGGGCAGGCCAGCTGTCACCAGAGTTGGGGGTCAGCGCACAGGGACGCTTCAGGCACGGCTGAAGGCTCCACTCGCCTCTTGGGTTAGACCCACCTGCAATGGCAGCCCTCATGAAGAATGTCCTCATGCTTTCTAGCCTGGAGAATTCCAGGCCAGCACTCATGGGCCAGGAACAGGTGACAATCCCATCTCTGGAGGTGTCTAGGGATAGCGCTTGCTGTGTCCAACTCCAGAGACAGAGAGGGAAAGGGGGAGGTCCCCAGAGAGAAATATGAGGACTGGGGGAGGCTGACTGGCACGCACCCTGGCAGTCTCAGATGGACGTGTGCACGCGTGATCATATTCAGCCACAGATCCTTAGGCACATTCATGTGTCTGGCTCCTGGGTGACCAGCCCTGGGAGATAATGGTGCTGACTGTGAGACCCTAAGCTTCTGTCTCCACCCCTACCCCCATACCATCCACTGAACCCACCAGAAAAGTCCTGATTGGGGGCCAGAATAGAGAAGGTGTCAGAGGGATGAGTTCCCCTTTCCTGCCTGCCCCGTGGCTCTGGGTCTGTGGCCGGGCCTGTGTGGGGGTTCTGGCTCTGTCTGCTGAGGAGGTCGGCCCACCTCAGTCTCCTATACCTCCAGCAGATCTGAAAATGGGTCCTGACCGTCTGCAAAGTCAGGCTACTTTTCTGGGAGGTGGCTTGCACCTTTCTTGTTTTATTTATAAGAGCTCCAATCAGGTTTCTGCCAGAGAGATAGGACATGTATCTATGAAGGGACTTTTGGTAAGGAATGGGCTCATGGCCGGGCACGGTGGCTCATGCCTGTAATCCCAGCACTTTGGGAGACCAAGGTGGGCGGATCACAAGATTAGGAGTTCAAGACCAGCCTGACCAACATGGTGAAACCCTGTCTCTAATTAAAAAAAAAAAAAAAAAAAGGAATGGGCTCCTGCAGTTCTGGGCTGGCAAGTCGGTACTCCATAGGGCAGGCCGGAAATTCCCGGGCAGTCCCCTTCTCTGGGAGGCTCCTCCGTTTGCTTCCAAGGACTTCAGCTGATTGAATGAGTCCTGTTCACATTGATCAAGGTCATCTCAGTTCAAGGCAACTGGGCCAGGCATGGTGGCTCACGCCTGTAATGCCAGCACCTTACGAGGCTGTGGTGGAAGGGTTGTTTGGGCCCAGGAGTTCAAGACCAGCCCGGGCAACAGGACGAAACCACTTTTGGATTGGTAAAAATACAAAAATTGCTGGGCATGGGGGTGTGCTCCTGTAGTCCCAGGTACTTGAGAAGCTGAGGCATGAGGATCACTTGAGCCCAGGAAGCAGAAGTTGTGGTGAGCCGAGATCACGCCACTGCACTCCAGCCTGGGCGACAGAGGGAGACTGCATCTCGGTAATAATTATTATAATAATAATAAAAGATAGCTGATTGTGAATGGTAACCATGTGGACAGAATACCTCCACGGCAACAGCTAGGTTGGCATTGGGTGGAACTGCAGGGGCTACAGGTGGCCACAGGAACCGACCGTCACACAGGCCTGTGTAGATGCAGGACCTTAGCCCTCTCAGCCAGAGTGCCGCCTCTGCTTCCTGGTGCAGGGCCTCTGAGCTCCATCTGTGGCCTCTGTGTTCAGTTTTGCCCACGTCAGCCCAGTCCATATTTGTCCCTCTATGGTTTTAGAGTTTTCTGTTGCACCTAGAAAAACCATTCCTACCCTCTCATCATAAAAATAGTCTCAGATGTCTTTTTTTTTTAAGCGCTATTGCAGTTTTCTTTTTTTAGGTGAGACCATCAGTTGGTGTGCTATTTTTTTTTAGGACATGATGGAAGGAAGGGGGTGGAGGGGCACATTCTTAAGTCTTCCCAGCAGTCAGCAGGGGGCACTGCAGGCCCAGGCAGCCCCTGGTGTTTTTCCTGGGGCCTTCCTGGTGCTGGTGGCCACCCCAGTAGGCAGAAGGACTGAACTCTTCCAGTGGAGCAGGGTCCTCCCCCAAACCAGAGTGCCCTGTGGCTGGTTCTTCCCGCCCCCAACACCACTGCCTCCTCCTCTCCCTGCAGCATTCCTGGATAACCCTGGCATCCTGAGCGAGCTCTGTGGAACCCTGTCCCGCCTGGCTGTCCGCAACGAGTTCTGCCGGGAGGTTGTCGACCTCGGGGGCCTGAGCATCCTGGTGTCCCTGCTGGCTGACTACAGTGACCACCAGGTGGGGGCTCAGAGCCGCATTCAGGTGTAAAGCTCCCCTGGCCCAGTGCACGCTGTCCCTCTAGGCCCCAGTCAGCTGACGAGCCACACTCAGAACAAGCTGGCCCTGCCTGCCAATCTCGGAACCAAGGTGCAATTTTTCTTTTCACTGACCCGAGGGCAGTGAAGATCGAGGGGAGACAAACCTTCCTGCCCTCCCTTACTGTCCTTTTGTACCAGGAAAAGGATGCTGGGAGGCACAGGGTGTCAGCCAGGACTGGGATACTTGGGTTAGTTCCCAAACCTCTCTGCCTCAGTTTCCCTATCTGCAGAACAGGGCAGGGTCCTCTACTCATCACTCTGTTTAGCAGCCCATTATCAAGCCCTTCGCCATGTGCCCTCCCACAGCAGGGAGCGAACCAACAGGTGCCTCCCTGTCCAGTTGCAGCTGCAGGAAAGCCCCCGGGGTGCCATGGTCCTGCGCCTCCAGGTCCAGCTGGTGAGGTCAGCCAGCCTCCTTCTGTACAGGTGGCTGGGAGCTAAATGGGAACCAACTTCAGCAAATGAAGGGATGCTTTTGCCCTGTACTCCTGGGTAGTCAGGGGGCGGGGCCCTCAGCTTCCCCATCAAGGGGATCAGCGGTCCCAATAGCATTTCATCCACTCTCCTCAGTACAGGATGGTTAGGGCCCACCCTGGGTCTGTGGCCATGGCCAGGGGCACCCTGTGCTCTGATGGCCGGCCTGAGTCACATGCCCCTTCTGCCCCTGTGGGGCTGGGGGATCGAGTCACCTAGATGGTACCGTTTGGACACAGGCGGCCTGAGCCACAGGCATCTGTCACCCCTTCTCGTTGGAGTCACACCATGCAGTCACACCATACCTGTTGGTCAAACAGTAAAACAGCCTCAGATTCTCCCTCAGAGCCCTCTCCCACAATCCAGCAGCCTTGCTGGGGTGACTGGGCCTGTCCCTCATGCAGGAGCTCGTGAAGCAGTTGCTGAGCGCCCTACGAGCCATCGCTGGCAACGACGATGTAAAGGACGCCATCGTCCATGCTGGCGGGATGGAGTCCATCATGGCTGCCATGACCCGGCACCTGGCCAGCCCCCAGGTACCCACCTCGGGCACACAGAGTAGCTGTGCATCCCGGTTCAGTTTCTGTATCTGCATGAAGATCTATTCCCCTGCAGGGCCAGGGCAGGGCGGGTGAAGGTCGCAGGCGTTGGCTCTCAAGTGCTGACCTGCTCTGGGTGTCCCTGAGTTATCACCAGCACCCTGCAAAGGTCTGACCGGGGCTAGTGCCCTTGTCACCCCGATATTTGCGTCACGCTGCCATTGTGCTGTTATTACACAGGAGCTGCCGGAGACCCACAGAGGGGAGGCTGCAGGGTGTTCACCAGGGTTGGTGGCCACAGCGGGATGTTGGGGGCGGGTCTGTCCACTGCATCTCAGCCTTCCCGTGACTGCCCCCTGCAGGTGTGTGAGCAGAGCTGTGGGGCTCTGAGTGTCCTGGCCCTGCGTAAGCCCAACAACAGCCGCATTATCGTGGAGGGTGGCGGGGTTGTGGCAGCGCTGCAGGCCATGAAGGCGCACCCGCAGGAGGCCGGCGTGCAGGTGGGCAGGGCATGGGATGGGGGCTGGCGGGCCGGGGTAGGGTGTACAGATAGGTGCAGAGGGGGCATGGGAGCAGGTGTGGCATGCGGGTGGTGATGGGCAAAGGCTCAGTCCCAGTCCCTGTCCCTGTCCCTGCCACAGCTGAGCCCCACAGGGCTGGCTTCCTTTTTATCTTCCAAAATGTGTGAATTCTGCCTGTAGCTGTCTCCTTTTCTGCCTCTGTTTTTCTGCATTTAATTTCCTTTTGGGGGGAGGGAGGAGTTTAGAGGGGCTTTCTGGTGAAACCCCAGAAAGAAAGCTGTAACACTTAATCTCCTTTCTTTTCTTCGAACGGTCTTACTCTGTCGCCCAGGCTGGAGTGCAGTGGTGCCATCTCGGCTCACCGCAATCTCCACCTCCCTAGTTCAAGCGATTCTCCTGTCTCAGTCTCTGGAGTAGCTGGGATCACAGGCATGTGCCACCACGCCTGGCTAATTTTTGTATTTTTAGTAGAGATGAGGTTTTGCCATGTTGTCCAGGCTGGTCTCGAACTCCTGACCTTAGGTGATCCACCCACCTCTGCTTCCCTAAGTGCTGGGATTACAGGTGTGAGCCACCTTGCCCTTAATCTCCTGTTTTTTTTTCAAGAAGCAGTCTTGCTCTGTTCCCCAGGCTGGAGTGCAGTAGCACAATCTTGGCTCACTGCAACCTCTGCCTCCCGGGTTCAAATGATTCTCCTGCCTCAGCCTCCTGAGTAGCTGGCATTACAGACACACACCACCATGCCCGGCTAATTTTTATATTCCCAGTAGAGATGGGGTCCCATGTTGGCCAGGCTAGTCTCAAACCCTCGATGTCATGACCCAACCCCAAAGTGCTGGGATTACAGGCATGAGCCACCGCACCCAGCCAGTCTCCTTCCTTAGCCCCTGTAGAGAGATCTGTTGGGGAGGAGGTGGGGAAGTGCAGATAGGGATTTCAGAAAGGTTCTGGCCCCTCCTTGGGCTGCTGGTCTGAGTTCTGGGTGTGGGACCCCCTGTCCACACTTCCCTGGCTGAACCCAGACTCCTCTTGCAGCCCCTGGGGCCATCCTTGCCACCCCACTTCCAGCGTAGAGTCCTTAGATGCACCAGGCTGGGACCCACAGGGGGCCTTTGTTCTCGCTGGCTCTTACTCTGGGACACCGTCCCTTGGCTGGCCTGTCCCTTTGTCCACTTTTGGCCACCCTGGCCAGCAGCTCCCCACTCCACATGTACTTCCCATCTGCTTTCCCGATAGTGGTGGGAACCACCCTGGGACGCTTCCAGGCAGCGCCCCACACCCACCCACAGCAGGTGCACAGGGCACAAATGTCCACTGAACGGGTAGGGACGTAGTTGACAGGTGCCTGTGAACAACCACTCTCTTCTTGTGGCCTCCCTGCCCCCCTTGCCCTAGGGCCCCTTCTTGGCTCTGTGCCAGCCTCAGGGAATGTCAGACCAACTCTGAGGCTGGGAGTTCCACACCCAGAGGATCGATCCCAGAGCTACCCTGATCCTGTTTCCTTGCCTGGGAGTTGGGGGCATTAGCCTCACCTCCAGGGGCCACCAAGAGGGTAAAGTGAAGAGATGGATCTAACTTGATATAGTATAGGCAGCTGCTGGATGTCTGCTGTTGTCATGATCACCCCCATCTTGTTATGAGGACCCTGAGGTCAGAGTGGACCCCACCCCAAAGCTGCATCTGGCAGCTCACAGCTGCTCTCTTCTCCAGAAACAGGCTTGTATGCTGATCCGAAACCTGGTGTCCCGCAGCCGGGCCTTCTCGAAGCCCATCCTGGACCTGGGGGCTGAGGCACTCATTACAAAGGCCCAGTCGAACCACAGCAGCTGTGAGGATGTGGCCAAGGCTGCCCTGCGGGACCTGGGTTGCCATGTTGAGTTCCAAGAACTGTGGACTGGCCAGAGGGGCCACCTGGCGCCATGACCCCAGGCTCAGTCTGGGCTGTGACTCAGGAATAGGGGTAGATCCATGTCCTCCACTGTCCCCCATTAGTTCTGTCCCCTTCACAGTGAGAAGTGTTTTCCGACAGGCCCAGTAAAGAGTCAGCAGAGTGGGGAGCCTTGTGGGGGCATTCTACACAGAAGAAAGCAGCCCCCACATCCCAGCCACTCCTGGGTCCCGGCCTTGTCCCTCAGCTAGCCGCACAGACATCACTGTCCTGCTCCTTCCCCCAGCCCCATGCCCTACCAGAATGGGCAAAGGGCACGTCCCATCACTCACTGCCCTGTCTGAAATGTGGCAGCCGCTATGGGCCAGGCTCAGGGCAGGGCAGACAATTCCAGCAGGGTTGGGCTCCCTGGTGCACGCTGCCTACTGCAGGTTCCTGCAGGCCTCTGCTCCTTGTTTTTCTCACCTGTAAAATGGGTCTCTGATGCCGTGCCCTGCTTGACCTCAGCTTGTCTCTCTGGGTCCTGGGCCAGCCAGGGTACCCGATAATAAAAGATCATGGAGTGAATAGTGAAGGGGTCTCTTCCATAGCTCGGCTGGGTATGGGGGACCACAGCCAGTGGCCTCAGTGTGTGGGGGAGGGCAAAATTTGGGTGGAGGGCCATGGACTCACTGAGGACAGCAAAGGGGTTTTGAGAACAGCCCAGGATATGTGATCCACTGTCACCCTCAGACAGGCAGGCACTGAGGCCATGGTCAGGATCACTGTTTGTGACGTGCGCCCCCTGCAGGACCGGAAGGCTCCACGTTCATCCCCACTCAGCTCTGAGGCCTTCAGCTAGTGATGGAACCTCTCCCAGCCTCAATATGCTCCTCCGAAAGTGGGAATGGGCAGGGCTAGATCTCCCTCTGGGAGGTGTTGGGTCAGGCTGAGCACATGGGGCATGCCCAGTTGTCTCCTAGGTAGCCAGCCTGTTGCCTCTGAGCCTTGATTTCGCCATCTATATAAGATAGATGTCGGCTGGGTGTGGTGGCTCACGCCTGAAATCCCAGCACTTTGGGAGGCTGAGGTGGGTGGGTCACTTGAGGTCATAAGTTCGAGACTAGCCTTGCCAACATGGTGAAACCTCGTCTCTACTAAAAAAAAAAAAATACAAAAATTAGCTGAGTGTGGTGGCACATGCCTGTAATCCCAGCTACTTGGGAGACAGACAGGAGAATCGCTTGAACCTGGGCAGCAGAGGCTGCAGTGAGCTGAGATCACGCCACTGCACTCCAGCCTGGGCAACAGCAAGACTCCATCTCAAAAAAAAAAAAAAGATAGACATCATTGTTGCTGCCCTCAGTGACCATCCCACCCCAAGTATTCTGGGGGTGCCCAGGCAGCTGTGGCCCTGCACACCCCAGCTCTTCTATTCTGAAGTCACATTCAGGTCACACTGTGGTCACTAGGTGGCTTGTGCATCCCTTGTGGCCTGATGGGGGTCAGGGCAGCCTCAGGACCCCTGGTGTGCTCCCTAGCCCTCCTGCCCCCACCTCGAGGGCCTTTGTCCTTCTGGCCCCTGGTCCCTGCTTGTCACGTGCCTCCCCAAGCCCCAGGATGGCCTTTCCCAGCAGGCCCCCAGCCTCTGCAGAATCCAGCTGATGCAAATAGCTAAGGAGAGTCACCCTGGCTGTGCCTCCCCATGGTGTCCCCATCTTTCCTGACCTCAGCAGGGAAGGGCTCTGCCAGCTGAGCAGGGCAGGACCAAACCTCTGACCCAGTCACTCCGCCCTGTCCCTCCTCTCTGGAGACTCCCAGGATGTGGGAGAAAGATCTTGAATCTGCCCCAGACTGTCCTGACTTGACTTCTGGGCCCGTGTGACCTTGGGCAGTTCTCAAGCATTTGCTCATCTATCATGTGGCAGGGTAGGTGCTCCTCGGCTATTTCCAGGAAAGCCCGCAGTGCTGGCCCTGTCATTCCTGCTCTAGCCTTGCTCTCAATCTCCCCTTTACCCTCCACACAAAACCAAACCTGCCTGTGGTCCCAGCAGCCTGGGCTAAGGCAGGAAGATCACTTGAGCCCAGGAGTTCAAGGCTGCAGTGAGCTAGGATGGCACCACTGCACTCTAGCCTGGGCGACAGAGCGAGAACCTATATCAGAAAACAGAAAAACCCACCATGCTTCATGCCCTGCAGGCCCAGCATGGCCCAGGCCCTGCCCATCTCCCACCCTTTCCTCTCCACTGCCCTCACTCCCTGCTCCCCCACCCCAGGGCCTTTGCACAAGCCCTGTGTGAAAAGCTGTGCCCTCTGCCGAGAGCACCTTTCCCGTGGCTCTCACCGTGGCCGGCTCCTCCCAGCACCAGGTTTCAGCTCCCGTTGTCTGCTCCGGGAGAGACTCCCATCTCATCATCCCTGCTCTGGCTCTGATGCTGGGCCCCATCTGAGGTCACCTTGTTTGTGAACTCTCCTGTTTGTCCTGCCCCCACTATCGCCAGCTCCCTGCAGGCAGGGCCCTGTCCTCCCTTGCTGTGCCTTTAGCTTCCCGTCAGTGTTTTTGAATATTCACCTGAATAAACTGACAAGCACTCGAGGTCCCTGCCAGGTGGCCCCAGCATCCTCTCCTGGGCTGAGGCCAAGCTGCAGGCTTCTTCAGGAAGGGGTGGTTCTGCCTTATCAGTCCCTCCCACCTTAGCCCAAGGAAATGGGTGTCTTCAGTAGATGGAGCTAGCATGTTTGGACAGCCTCATGCTGGGTGGTGGCCCCTCACCAAAGAGCTCACATTTCCCTGGGGTTGGCGGCTGGCTTTCCATCCCCCCTCAGCCACTTCAGGCATATCACCTCCCCTCTGTGAGCCTCAGCCTCCTCATCGGCCCTTCCCCTAGCTCAGGCTAGGTATGCCACACTGGAGGGCCACAGCCCCTAGCAAGGGCCAGCTCAGGGGATGTCTGGTACATTCCCCCAACCTCTTCCCTGTCCCCTTCCCTTTTATTTTTTTTTGAGTTAGAGTCTCGTCTTGTCACCCAGATTGGAGTGCAGTGCCATCATCTTGGTTCACTGCAACCTCCCCCCTCCCGGGTTCAAGCAATTCTCCTGCCTCAGCCTCACGAGTAGCTGGGACTACAGGCAGGTGCCACACACCCAGCTAATTTTGGTGTTTTTAGTAGAAATGGGATTTTGCCCCGTTGGTCAGGCTGGTCTCAAACTCCTGACCTCAGGAGTTCGAGATCCACCTACCTCAGCCTCTCAAAGTGCTGGGGTTACAGATGTGAGCCACTGTGCCCGGCTTTCTCCTAAGCAGCATTTGCTGTCCTCGATGACAACAAGACTTGGGCTGAGGGGGAAGCGGCCGCAAGGATGGTGGGAGCATGTTCAGGCCGAGCCTCTGCTGCTGTGGGCTTTCGGTGAAGTGGCCCAACTTCTCTGAGCCTTGGGAGGTGAATGACCCCACTCTGACTCCAGCCAGGCTTGGTCGTTGTCACTGCTATGTTCAGGATGTCTCCCTCCAGCCAGGGATGGGCTCGGGCTCATGGAAAGGAACACAGATCTCTTCTGTTGTGAACATACATCTCTGAGAGGCTGGACTATGAACCCCATTTTCCAGATAGGAAATAGACTCACGTGCATTCGAGGGGCTGCAGTGGGGTGAGACCACAGCTCGACCTGCCTCCACGCCCCTCATCTTTTTCCAAAGTTGTTAACCTAACCTTGGGCAAAAGGCTTTCTGGCCTCAGGCGATTAGGCCTGGACGCTGTGCCCCGGTCTGGCTCACAGATGATTCCTGGGATCCCCAAGAGGTAGAGGAGACTAGAGGGCCGAGAGGCAGTGTTCTGCCCAGGGCCAGCCAGGCGAAAGCGGAAGAGCCAAGATCCTGGGCACCCTAGCTGGGCTCACATGAATGCCCGTGGTGGGGGTGTCCGTCGCTTAATTGCCAAGGCGCTTTGCCTGCCTTTGTTGGAAGGCGGTAGGTAGGTTGGCCGGCGCCAGCCTGCTAAAGAATGAGCAGAAGCTAGAGAGGCAGCCCTGGGCTGGGCCAGTGCCCGACCTTTGCCTTAATTGGCTCTGTCCCTGAAGGCACTGTGGGACCTTCCAGGAGTTGTTACCTCCCCCTCCCAGGGCCTGGCAGGTGGGCACTGGGGGGGTGCCTTGGCATAGATATCACCCTCTTGGTGTGGCAAGCCACACCCATAGTTGGTCTTTGTCCATGAAGCGCTATTTACAGACAGAGAAACAGGCCCAGAGAAGAACAATTTGTCATCACCATCCTTCCATGAGTGCTTACTGTGGACTAAGCCATTGTAAACGCTTCACTTCTAATTCATCAGTGCTCCCTTCAGCCTTAGGAGATAGCCAGGAAACTGAAGTGGGGAGCTTGTGTTATTTGCTGAAGGTCCTGTGGCCATTACTGGCCATTTCTTATGTTTTTTTAAAAAAAGGAATCAAACCCAGCCCCGGGTCCTTCCGCCAAGGACTATTATCCTCCATAGGCTCAGTTTTCTCATCTGCTAAGTTGGCACTGTCACCTCCACCTGGAAGTCAGGTGGGGAGATGGTATTGGACAAAGGCCCAACCAGCCCCACAGGGACCTGGCACCCAGTTGATGTTTAGCTGACCTAAGCTTCCTCCTCTGGAGGGCAGCATGGAGGCCAGGTCCTGCAAGTTGCAGGGAAGCAAACCACAGGTGAGGTGAGAGGTATGGGAGAGGAGGTCCAGGCAGGCATATCGTGAGAATAATCAGGAGTTGATGGCCTTGGGGTAGTGGTTTCCAGTCACCTTGTCCCCATTTGAAACTTGTGGATCACACTTTGAGCAAGGGCTTGCGCAGCCCTGAAATATGAGCCCTTTTTAAGGTTGGTTTCAGCCTTGCTCCCTCCCAGGATTCTCTGGTTCTGAACTTGATCTCCACCAACCCTAGCCAGCACCTAGAGGAAATAAGAGCTGGTATCTGGAAACATTTGTTGCCCTCTCCATCCTGAAGATTAAGGGTGAGTCTGAGAACAGAGTGGGCTCAGGGGAGGTGCCGATGACACAGCCATGCCTGGGATGGCAGTTGTCTCCCTTAACTGCTGGCATTTTCTGCAAAGCAACCCCATTAACTGCACTTCACATCGGAGCTGAGGCTCCCAGGCCGTACATGACCTGCTGAGGGTCAAATGCTTTCACCAGTAATTAAAATAAAGGGTGGGTTGTAAGTTTTCGCAGGGAAGCAACCCCAGAGAGGAGAGATCAAGGTGTAGGAATCATTTTCGCCCCTTTTCCAAATGAAGCAGCTGACACTCACAAGGGCTTTGCCCAAGGTTGTGTGGTGGGCCAGTGATCGGACAGGGATTCAAACCCAGGTCTCTGAGGCCCCCAGTGGCTCTTCTCTGACACTCCCTTTCCAAAAAGCTGCTCTAGATTCATTATCTGATTTAGTAACCAAAGTGCTGTGTAACCTCGGGAAAGGAACTTGACCTCTCTGTGCTCTGGTTTCTGTAAAAGGGGTCAGTGGTCACTTTGACCTCATGGGAGTGTGGTTAAGATTCAGTTAATTCACAAAAGCCTTAGCAGGAAGGAGACCTAACAGGGATGTCACTGGATACCGTGGCGAGGAAAGCCTGGACACAGAGAAGTCAGGCTAAGAAAACCACATAGCGCGTTTCAGTAGGATTCCGCCCCTTATTTCCATGTCTTCACACCACCTCGAGATGCAGAGGGCAGCTCAGAGTGACCTCCAACGAATCTCCTCAGCGAGTGGTCGTCTGCAGGGGATTAGTGGGAAGTAAGGGGATGGAGAATTATCCAGGAGTCCTTCAGCCTTGGCCCAAGTTCACAGCCGCTTCTACGCTTGGGAGCCAGAGGGCGGACTCTACACGACAGCCTCAGGGGACCCTGCGCCAGGCGTCCGAGGCCAGGTCGAGTCGCCGCGCTGCGGGTCAGACTGCACCTGGTACGCTCCAGCCCTCCCTGGGGGCGCACCGCCCATGGCCGCTACGACTGGCCGCGGGGCCTGCCAGTCAATCCCCTTCGCAGTCAATCCCCGTCTCCCTCCCGGCTACGCCCTCCATTCCTTTCGCCTCTGCCTCTCCGGTCGTGCCAGTTTTCTCGTAGCCCCGCCCTTTATCCCCAGCGATTGGCCAACAGTTCTGCCTGTTTTCTACCGAGATTCCAATCCTCGCCTGCCTCCAGGCCCTCGCCTCCTCCAGGCCCTCGCCTCCCAGCACCTAGTACCCTGCGGGACCACCCAGGCACCCAAGGCCTCTCCCAATTAGCCCCACCTCCGCCCATCTGCGATTGGCTTTAGGGGCTGCCCATCCGCTTCATACCTGCCAATCCCTGTCTTTTCCAGCGCTGATTGGTTAGGAAGCAGCCAATCGGGGCGTGGCGTGGACCCCTCCCGTGGCGCGCTCTGGGGGTGCGCGAGGCGGGGCCGTGGCGGCTGGAGGCGGTGGTAGCGGCGGCGGCGCGTCCGGGCCGGTGAGGGGGCGCGGGGGGCGCGGGGGACACCGGGGGGAGCGCAAGCGTCAGGGGCCCGCGCCTGTCGGGCTGAACTGAGGTGAGGCACGGGTCCTGTCAGGGATCCCGGGGCGAGGGGCGGACGAGGCGGAGCGTGACAGCAGCGTCGCGAGGGCAGGAAGAGATTAAAGACCCCCCCACACTCCACGTCTGCTGCCCCCTGAGGGCTACTGCATCCAGCTCTGAGCCCCTCACCCGCAGCCCACGCACACCTGACACCACGTCCCTATTCGTTAACATCCCCCAGACACCTGAGACTGTCCTTGCTGACATCTCCCACATCGTCGGGGCCTTGTCCCCGGCGCCCCGCACAGCTGGGTCTGACATCCCCCTCACACACCTGACACTGCGCTCCCACTCACGAACACCCCCTATCACCCTGTCGATGACACTCCCCCACCCCCACCTGAGCCTGTGGCTCCTAACTCACCCCTGGACCTGGTCCCGTCCCTAAGTGCCCTTCCTCATATCCAGCTCGACACCCCCGTGCGCACTCCCCCAGCAACCTGGGTCCCTCTTCTCAGGGACCTTCCCCCTGGTACCTGCTCTCTGCTCCTGACAGCCCTATACATCTGTCTCCCCCTTTCTTCCCCTCTGACCCTCTCCCACCTTGGGCTTTCTTCCACGTGCACCTGTATTGGCGCGCCCCCTGTAAAAATAATCCCCCCGAATCTCCCATGTCCTCCAAAAGTCCCCCAAGCCTTGGCATCTCAGGATCTCTGCACCCTCCCCTCCCCAAACAAAAGCTTACCCCAGTGTTCATTTCTAACAGTGATTGACAGCGTGTAAAGTGATTTCCGGACCTTAGAATAATCGCATCGGTCAGACAAAACCGGAATCATCTCCATTTTGCCAGCCACAAGCCTAAACCACTTGAATGCTAGAGGCAGAGCCTATTCCATCCTGGGCATCGCTGACCCTCTGCTGTGAACCCACCGCTTTTGGGCTCATCTGTTGTTTATCTCAGAGGGATTGGCAGGGGAGGAAAACCACACTCCACTCCCTCAGGCTGTTTTCAGGAGTCGTGACTTTGCCTGGGTCCGGAAAGGCTTAGCTGGAAGGGACGGTCCCTCTCTGCCAAGCATGTTCTCCGAGTCCTGGGGCGGGCCGGCGGTGGAGATGGAGACGCTGCCGGAGTGGGTGGTCATGATCTGGAGTGCCTCCCGCCAGGATGCCGGAGAGGGAGCTGCTGGGGATCCCTCTCCGACACTCCTTGGGCCCTTGAAGCCGATAAACAGTAAGGGAACACTCTAAAGAGTGAGGCAAGCTAATGTTTCAGCTGCTTAAAGCTAACGTGCAAAACTGGAGCCTGGCGTGGTGCTAGGAATGATTCTTCTGGAACTTTTCAAGTTCTCTTGAGTCTGATCTGCAAGCATGCAGCATAGAAAGAGGCCGGTGGCTTTGCTGTTGAAAAGTAATAACGTGCCATTTCCTGGAAGGTTTGCACAGCATTTCTTACCCCCTCCCACCTCTCCCTGCAAAGATGGTGCTAGAATGTTCCAGAGGGTCATGTCATCTTCAGCTTCTCCTGTGGAAGCTGAAGCCATTTGGGTTTTCTGTGCAACTTCAATAGGGGTCATTTAAAACATATATGGGCATGTATGTTTGTATATATGTATGTATATGTGTGTGGGGGGGTGTTATACACATATGCATGTTTATGTACATATTTTATATGCATATATTTCATGTGTTATATATGTACATGTGTGTAAACTTTGATGAGATCGTTGATTATATAGTTTTTGGGTTTTTTTTTCTGAGATGGAGTCTCACTCTGCCACCCAGGCTGGAGCGCAGTGGCACAATCTTGGCTCATGGCAACCTCCACCTCCTGGGTTCAAGAAGTTCTCCTACCTCAGCCTCCCGAGTAGGTAACTGAGATTACAGGCATGCGCCACCATGCCCCACTAATTTTTTTTTTTCCTTGAGGCTGAGTCTCACTCTGTTGCCTGGGCTGGAGTGCAGTGGCACCATCTCGGCTCACTGCAGCCTCCGCCCCCCGGGTTCAAGCGATTCTTCTGCCTCAGCCTCCCAAGTAGCTGAGATTACAGGTGCCTGCCACCACGCCCATCGAATTCTTGTATTTTTAGTAGAGATCAGGTTTCACCATGCTGGCCAGCCAGGCTAATTTTTGTATTTTTAGTGGAAACGGGGTTTCACCATGCTGTCTAGGCTGGTCTTGCACTCCTGACCCCAAGTGATCCGCCCACCTCAGCTTCCCAAAGTACTGGATTACAAGCATGAGCCACCATGACTGGCCTATTATATAGTTAAAAAGAAAAAATTAAATGGTACAAAGGGCATGTAGTAGAAATCAGGCAGGTCTTCCCCAACCTGTACTGCGTTCCTCCTCAGATGCACCTGCTGTTGATAATTTCTTCTGTTTTCTTCCAGAGGTAGTCTATGACTTGGGTGGCAGAAAGGGGTGCAGGGTGGTATATATTCCCCATCCCTTCTAAACCACTGGTAAATTTGCATTGAACAGACATATACATTCTATTGCCAGTTTCTTACTGATGACTGTTTAAGCTACAGCCCATAATTGGCTTTGACAACAGAGCTGCAATGGATAGATGCATGCATCAGCACATACCAAATATACAGTGAATGTATTCGGGCTCCAGCCGGGCACAGACACTTCGGACCTCCCTGTTTTGCTGTGCGTGCCTGTAGTCCCTGTTGCTCAGGAGGCTAAAGTGGGAGGATCCCTTGAACTGAGGAGTTCAAGGCTACAGTGAGCTATAATCATGCTGCTGCACTCCACTCCAGCCTGGGTGACAGAGCTAGACACTGTCTCAAAAAAAAAAGCGGGGGAGCCAAGTTCAAAGGGCATATTCATGTAAATAGTTCATGTCCCTCCTCCTCCTCTGAACTGTGAAGTTGGAAAGTCTGATTATTCCTCTCCTACGGCCGGCTCAGTTATTTTATTATCAAGCTTTGTGGTCTGTCCCATCTGATAGGTAAAAAAACAGCATGAGAGATTCTTTTGAATATCACTCCTTGCTTCCTATACCTCTCTTAGGTGTTCTGGCTTGTGGGGTAGGGATTAAACATTAGACTTATTTCTCTGCCAGTCAGACTAAAGTTCAAGACATATTTGGGGCTGGACACAGTGGTTCACAACACCCAACACTTAAGGTGGATAAGGCAGGAATATTGCTTGAGACCAGGAGTTTGAGACCAGCTTGGGTAACATGGTGAAACCCCATCTCTATAAAAAAAATTTTTTTAATTAGCCGGGAGTGATGGCGTGCGCAAATGGTCTCAGCTACTCGGGAGGCTAAGGTGGGAGGACTGCTTGAGCCCAGGAGCTCAATGCTTCAGTGAACTATGATTGCGCCACTGCACTCCAGCCTGAGCAACAGAGCAAGACCCTGTTTTTCTGTTAAATTTTTTTTTTTTTTTTTTAGTTCCTGCTCTGTGAAGCTTGTCCCTATAGCAGGGAGCAGTGGCGGTGCTGAGATTTTGGCTCAAGGTACCTTGACAGGAACAATTGCTAAAAGAACCATTTAGCTGTTGCTAATTTTTTTTTCACTTGGGCCTATGAAAAGAAAAATGAGGGCATCATGAGAGATTGAGACGAGTCAGATGTTAAATCTGTCTGGGAAGCTGTTTTGAGACTCTCTCCAGTTGTCCAATTTCTCACCACTGGTGCCAGATGGAGGGTGTTGTCATACTAAAGTCAGGCCTCTGCCCACGTGTCATCCAGTTTTTTTCTGTCTGTCCCTTCTATTTTGGCAGTTAGACATTAAGAGGGGATTATTGAGATGATCAGAATCATTTGCTTGTTTGGGTTTTGCAAGACAGGGCTTTTACAAATCCATCTACATTTTTAATTTTAAGCATGACATACCTCTTCATAAAAAGTATATCGGCTGGATACAGTGGCTCACGCCTATAATCCCAGCACTTTGCGGGGCCAAGGCGGGTGGATCACAAGATCAGGAGATCAAGACCATCTTGGCCATGGTGAAACCCTGTCTCTACTAAAATATACACACACAAAAAATTAGCTGGGCATGGTGGCATGCACCTATAGTCCTAGCTACTCAGGAGGCTGAGGCAGGGGAATAGCTTGAACCCGGGAAGTGGAGGTTGCAGTAAGCCAAGA
Source organism: Callithrix jacchus (assembly GCF_049354715.1). Taxonomy (NCBI): domain Eukaryota; kingdom Metazoa; phylum Chordata; class Mammalia; order Primates; family Cebidae; genus Callithrix; species Callithrix jacchus. The sequence goes on from NC_133523.1 coordinate 17,753,249, forward strand.
TCACACCACTGCACTCCAGCCTGGTGACAGAGCAAGACTCTGCCTCAAAATTAATAAATAAACAAAAATGTGTGTGTGTGCGTGTGTGTGTAATGTGGGGCTGGGCATGGTGGCTCACACCTTAAATCCTAGCACTTTGGGAGGCTGAGGCAGGTGGATCACCTGAGGTCAGGAGTTCAAGACCAGCCTGACAAGGTGAAACCCTGTCTCTACTAAAAACAGAAAAATTAGCTGGGCGTGGTGGCGCATGCCTATAATCCCAGCTACCTGGGAAGCTGAGGCAGGAGAATCGTCCAGCCTGGGTAACAAGAGCGGAACTCCGTGTCAAAAAAACAAAACAAAACAAACAAAAAAAAACCAAAATTAGCTGGGCATGGTGGAAGGCTTCACAGCTACTCTGGAGGCTGAGGCAGGGAGAACTGCTTCAATCCAGGAGATGGACATTGCAGTGAGCCAAGATCGTGCCATTGCACTCCAGCCTGGGCGACAGGGCAAGACTCTGTCTCAAAAATAAATAAATAAATAAATAAATTAGCCAGGTGTGGTGGTGCATGCCTGTAGGCCCAGCTACTCCGGAGACTGAGGCAGGAGAATCATTTGAATTCTAGAGGTGGAGGTTACAGTGAGCCAAGATGGCACCACTGCACTCCAGCCTGGGTGACAGAGTGAGACTCAGTCTCAAATAAATAAATTAGCTGGCCTTGGTGGTGTGTATCTATAGTCCTAGCTACTTGGGAGGCTGAGGTGAGAGGATCACTTGAGCCTAGAAGGTTGAGGCTGCAGTGAGCCATGATTGTGCCACTGCACTCCAGCCTGGGTGACAGTGAGGCTCCGTCTCTTTAAAAAAAAAAAAAAGTGGGCCAGGCGCGGTGGCTCACGCCTGTAATCCCAGCACTTTGGGAGGCCGAGGCGGGTGGATCACCATGTCAAGAGATCGAGACCATCCTGGTCAACATGGTGAAACCCCGTCTCTACTAAAAATACAAAAAATTAGCTGGGCACGGTGGCGCGTGCCTGTAGTCCCAGCTACTCGGGAGGCTGAGGCAGAAGAATTGCCTGAACCCAGGAGGCAGAGGTTTCGGTGAGCCGAGATCGCGCCATTGCACTCCAGCCTGGGTAACAAGAGCGAAACTCCGTCTCAAAAAAAAAAAAGTATATAACGTGTATATGAAAAGAAAGAAGATATACCAAATAATAAAATTAACACCCAGCCGAAGAAGTAGAACGTTGTTCCCCGGAGGCCCCACCCTGTTCACAGGGCTATTTTAAAAATATGCTTGTCAACATTTGTTTTCTTCACTGAGCACCTTTTGCTACAATCATCTTGAGCTGAACGCTTGAATTCCAGGGGCTCAACAAAGTTCTCTGCTGGCCAGATTTTCTGCTGAGTTCTCTGCCAGCCCAGCAGCCTGTGAGGCTCGGCAGGCAAATGGCTGGATAAGCCACCAGCCGAGGGACAGGCCAACGCTTGGAGGCTTGGCCTCAGATCCCTGCATATTCATTTCCTGTGGCTGCCATAATAAATTACCACAAGCTGGGGGGCTTCAGACAGCAGAAATATATCCTGTCATGGTTGTGGAGGCCTGAAGTCCAAAATCAGGGTGTCAGTGGAGCTGGTTTGTTCTGGAGGCTCCAAGGGAGTCCTTCACAGGCGTTTCTCTGGGCAAACCTTGGAGTTCTTGGCTCGTGGCCACATCGCTCCAGTCTCTGCCTTTGTATTCACGTGGCTTTCTCCCTGTTGTATGTCTCTTTGTGTCCTCTCTCTCTGTTTTTTAGAGATGGGGTCTTGCTATGTTTTCCATGCTGGAGTGCAGTGATGTGATCATAGTTCACCGCAACCTCGAATTACTGGGCTCAAGTGATTCTCCCACCTCAGCCTCCTGAGTAGCTGAGACTACAGGCACAGGACGCCACTCCTGGATCGCCTCTTCTTTTTTTTTTTTTTTTCGTCTTTTTTTTGAGACAGGGTCTTGATCTGCTGCCAGGCCGGAGTGCAGTGGTACAATCTTGGCTCACTGCAACCTCCACCTCCCAGGTTCAAGCAATTCTCCTGCCTCAGCCTCCCGAGTAGCTGGGACTACAGGTGTGTGCCACCACACCCAGCTAATTTTTGTGTTTTAGTAAAGATGAAATTTCACTATGTTGGCCAGGATGATCTCGATCTCTTGACCTCGTGATCCACCCACCTTGGCCTCCCAAAGTGCTGGGATTACAGGCGTGAGCCACCATGCCCAGCCTGAATATGTACATTTCAATCAAGCCTGTATTACAGTTACACTAGCCCAAGACCCACCACATCTGCAGTATTTCTTAGTGCAGTTTGCCTCATTCTGATACTGTCTTAAGATCAGGTTCCCAGACCCCACCCTCTGGCAGTTCTGACTTAGTAAATCTATGGTGGGGCTTAGGATCCTGTACAAACATTCCCAGAGATCCTGGGGCAGGTGGTCCTAGAAACACTGGGCAGAGTAGCTCAGCTCTGGGGGAACAAGCAAGACCTCACCCCCCTCCTGCTGTGGGCACGTCCCTTCCTCTGCAGTGCTCTCTTCTCACAGGGTACCTGTGTGAGAGGAGGGATCAGACTGACAAACCTGATTCTAGCATGATTGGTGGGCACCTCCCATTGCCAACCAGGCCATCACATTGTGGCTGGTTTAGCGCAATGAAGCTGTGGCAGCCTCGTGCTCGGGAGGGGGTGTGTTAGAATGGGCAGGTTTGGGATCAGAAGGTGATCCCAGGCAAAAGAATGATGGCAGCGAAGCAGCACAGGCATGTTTGTGGGCTTTGAGCAGCCTCATTTGCCCAGAGCTCGTGAGTTACAGCCAGACAATGGTAAGCCTTGAATGTCAGAGCCAGAGATTGCACTGTTTCTTACACTAAATGGTGGTAACCATGGTAGGCAGGAGGTGCTTTTAAAGGAATGTTCTAGGTCAGGTGCAGTGGCTCACGACTGTAATCCCACCACTTTGGGAGGCTGAGGTGGGCAGATCACCTGCGGTTCAGGAGTTCAAGACCAGCCTGGCCAACATGGCGAAACCCCATCTCTACTAAAAATACAAAAATTAGCTGGGTGTGATGGTGGGTGCCTGTAATCCCAGCTACTCCGGAGGCTGAGGCAGGAAAATTTCTTGAACCTGGGAGGCAGAGGTTGCAGTGAGCCAAGATTGTACACTTGCACTCCAGCCTGGGCGACAGAGCGAGCATCTGTCTAAAAAATAAATAAATAAATAAAAATAAAGGAATGTTCTTTGATGAGCAGTGGGACAATCATCTAAGATTTGTCTCACACTATAGGGAGATTAATTAACCTGTGGGGGGTGCTCAGCCTGGCATGGGGAGACCCAGAATGTATAAGGGTCTTCAGGTGGTGAGATTGGGCAAGTAGGATCTTGCTGTGTTGCCCAGGCTGGTCTCCAATTCCTGAGCTCAAGCTAACCTCCCACCTTAGCCTCCCAAAGCGCTGGGATTACAGGTGTGAGCCCCTGTGCCCCGTGAATATGTACTTTTCAGTCACCAATCATGGGGAAGCCATGTGTCAGTGTCTCAAAAGCACGCTCAGTAGGCCGAGGTCATATTAAATGGGATTTGCCCCAGTCCTGTCTGATTCCTTATTACACAGAGCGATACTTATCAACACTTGTCACCTATTTAAGTGGCATTATCCTGTGAAGATGGTGACAGATGAGGAAATCGAGGAACGGGAGGTTTATTTTTTACTTTAAATTTTTTGTTTGTTTGTTTTTTCAGGGTCTTACTGTATTGCCCAGGCTGGAGTGCAGTGGCTTGATCTTGGCTCACTGCAGCCTCCGCCTTCTGGGTTCAAGCGATTCTTGTGCCTCAGCCTCCCACGTAGCTGCTTATAGGTGCCTGCCACCACAACTGGCTAATTTTTGTATTTTTAGTAGACATAGAATTTCACCATGTTGGCCAGGCTGGTCTCAAACTCCTAACCTCAAGTGATCTGCCCGCTTCGGCCTCCCAAAGTGCTGGGATTACAGGCATGAGCCATCTCACTCAGCCTACATTTTTTTTTAGAGCCAGGGTCTTGTTCTGTTGCCTTGGCTGGAGCACAGTGGTGTGATCAGAGCACGCTGCAGCCTCGACCTCCTGGGCTTCAGTGATCCTCCCACCTCAACCTCCTGAGTAGCTGAGACTATAAGCATGGGCCTCCATGCCTAGCTAATTTATTTATTTGGTAGAGACAGGGCCTCACTCTGTCACCCAGACTGGAGTACAATGGTAGGATCATAGCTCACTCCAGCCTTGAACTCCTGGTCTCAAGTGATCCTCCTGCCTCAGCCTCCCAAAGTGCTGGGATTACAGGTGTGAGCCACTGTATGTGGCCTATGTGGAGGTTTAGTGGCACATCCAAGGTGTCACATGCTAGATCCCATCTTCCCACAACACAGTGTGGGGTGGCAGGGAGCCTGTGCATGCTGCTGTGTGGCCATGAGGAAGAGAATGATTGAAGGGGTGCATTCTTGCTGCTGCCGTGGAAGGAATGGCTGAAGGGCAGGAGGATGGGACAGCAACAGGCAAAAGCACCTGTCTACAGGTGTTATGTTTCTGCTTCCTTGCTGGGCATGGACACTGAGCGTGACGTGGACCCCTGCGTTCTAGGGAACCCCTGCGTTCAAGGGAACTTGCGGGGAGGCAAGTGGAGAGTGGCCCCTCCAGTGCAGGAGAGAACCACAGACTCCTCAGTGCAGGGCAGAGCAGCTAACTTTGGGGGCATTGAGGCCAGGACATTTAGGAGCTTTGAAGGATACAGAGGAGTTTGCTGGCATTGGAGACCGGCCAAGCAAAACTTGGCATGTCCAGGGAATTAATTCACTTGTCCAGCAAATAGTTGTTGAAGGCCAACCAAGTGTGGATCGCTGTGCCAGGTTCCATGTGGTAAGAAAATAGAGCCATTTATTTATTTATTTATTTATTTATAGATAAAGCCTTTATCACCCAGGCTAGAGTGCAGTGGGCGATCTTGGCTCACTGCAACCTCCACCTCCCGGGTTCAAGCAATTCTCCTGCCCCAGCCTCCCAAGTAGCTGGGATTACAGGTGCCCACCAACATACTGGCTAATTTTTATATTTCTGGTAGAGATGGAGTTTCACCAGGTTGGTCAGGCTGGTCTTGAACTCCTGACCTTAAATGATCCTCCTGCCTTGGCCTCCCAAACTGCTTGGATTACAGGCGTGAGCCACTGTGCCCAGCTAATTTTTGTATTTTTGTAGAGATAAGGTTTCACCATGTTGGCTAGGCTGGTCTTGAACTCCTGGCCTCAAGTGATCCGTCCACCTTGGCCTCCCAAAATGCTGGGATTACAGGTGCGAGCCACCACGCCCAACCAAACAGGGCTTTTGAGGCGAGGACAGTGACTGCAGTACACCCTCTTAGTGGAGGGATGTGAGTACCATCCAGTACCTTGGATTGTTTTAGATCACATCTAACGGCCTTTGGTGACAGATGTGAGCAGCACTGTCTGCCAGGACAGAGGACAGTGATTGACCATAGAATTTCCTGGATCTTTCAGGGTGTTTCACCCATAGCGACTGCAGCAAGGGTTGCGGTAACCAGAGATTGTCTGAAAAGCACCCAGGAGCGAATGCAGCAGGAAGAAACTCCCCACCTGTGAGGCAGCCCACAGGTCAGGGTTAACAGGGAGCAGCCATTATGTAAGGTGTGCCCGGATCCCTTAGGCAGAGTTGATGCCTATTAACTAGAAAAGAAAACAGCCCTTATCGACTGGCAGATAGGATGTTAATTGGCTCTGTTTACTTAGAGATTACAGGATCCGTTTCACAGCGGCTCCATCCACAGAGAAACTGCACCCCCGACGTTTGTACAAACATTTCCTGAGTCCCAAGGGGTGGAGCTGGCAGTCGTATGGTGGTCCCCACCAGCTAACAGCATAAACAGTGGGCCTGTCTTATGGCTGGTCAGGAAGCTATGAGACAGGCTTAAGGGAGTCAGGCACATGTGCATATTAGTGTGAGTGTGTGTGTGAGAGTGTGAGTGTATGTGTGTATGTGCATGTATGTGTGAGTGTGTGTATGAGGATAGCCCTTGTACATGGGGCTTATAGAATGCTTGGGCTTGAAATTGCCTGATTCAAACAAGAAGCAGCCTTGTGGCTGGGTGCAGTAGCTCACAACCTTGTGGCTGGGTGCGGTAATCCCAACACTTTGGGAGGCAGAGGCAGGCTGATTGCTTGAGGCCAGGAGTTTGAGACCAGCCTGGGCAACATAACAAGATCACGTCTCTACTAAAAGTAATTTAAAAATTATCCAGGCATGATGGTGTACACCTGTAATAGTTCTAGCTACTTAGAGGCTAAGGTGGGAGGATCACTTGAGCCTTAAAGATGGAGGCTGCAGTGAGATACGATTGTACCACTGCATTCTAGCCTGGGTGACAGAGTGAGATCCTGTCTCAAAACAAACAAAAAAGAAGCAGCTTGTCCTGCCCTCTCCCAAGCAACTGCCAACTTGCTTGGCACCAGTGTTCCCACTGCTCTGAAGGTTCTGTGCTGGAGCTGGTGTGATCACAAGTTATCGAAGAGCCCATGCTCCAGGTTCATGTTTCTGAATAATGCTGTTTAGTAAGTCATTGCCCACCTCATCCCCTCATTCCCCACCGAGCTTTGTTTTTTGTTTCATGAATGGAAAGATTGCCTGAACAGAAACAGCATGGAAAAAGATACATGTGTGTTATTTGGGGCTGGCGCCCTGTGCCTGGCCACTGGTTGTCATCCTAGTGGGGACACCTGAATCCCACTTTAGAAAGCACTGACGTCCTAGGTACTTGTGAAAGGTACCTAGGGTCAATGCAGCAAGGCTGGGCCTCCTGGAGCTGTGGGACACTGCCATCTGTGGTCGTAAATACTGTGCAGGGCCAGGAGAGAATGAGCTATCTACCCCAGCACAGCATATGAGTCAGGACTGTGGCAGCTACCAGTGACAGAAATTCATCCGCGCTGGCTGAACCGGATAGGGTGCTTCCGGACTCCATGACAACAAAGTCCATGTGCTTTTGCACCACTGGGTTCCAGATCCCTCTAGCCTGCAGATATCCTCCTCTGCCCCCTAACTCTGTGCCAACGATGCCCTGCAGCCTCACACCCTACTGGCTTCCCCTCCTCTAAAGAAAGAGGACTTCTCCGGCCCGATGGTTCCCTTAAAAGTCCCAGGTCTCAGTCTTTGGGGCCAGCACCCTGAACCTAGGGGAGTGTGAAGTCTCATTACCTGATCATGGTCACCTGGGTCACCCTGGGGTCAATCAGAGGATAGTGTTGGAGAGCAGAGCGAGTGGTTTCCCAGAATGCTGTCCTCAGCGGGGATGACCACTGTGCGAGTGGACCAACTGCAGAGCTTCAGTGCCTCCTCCAGGCTTTTCGTCACTGCTAAGACCTTCCACAGGTGTTCTCAGCCAGGTGCGGTGACTCACACCTGTAATCCCAGCACTTTGGGAGGCTGAGGCGGGTAGATCCCTTGTGGTTAGGAATTTGAGACCAGCCTGGCAACATGGCGAAACCCCATCTCTACTAAAAAAAAAAAAAAATACAAAAATTGGCCAGCCTGTAATCCCAGCTACTGGGGAGGCTGAGACACGAGAATTGCTTGAACCCGGGAGGTGGAGGTTGCAGAGAGCCAAGATCATGCCACTGCACTCCAGCCTGGGTGACAGAGCGAGACTCCATCTCAAAACATAAAACAAAATAGAAATTAGCTGGGTGTGGTGGCGCACGTCTGTAATCTCAGCTACTCAGGAGGCTGAGGCCAGAGAATCACTTGAACCTGGGAGGTAAAGGTTGCAGTGAGCCAAGATCTTGCCGTTGCACTCCAGCCTGAGTGATAGAGGGAGACCTCGACTCAAAAAAAAAGAGTCATTTGATACCCAACCTTTTGTGTCTGGCGTCTGCCCTTCACTGGTGTGTCTATGTGTTCCAGCCATGTTGTCGCATGTAGCAGCAGTTTGTTCTTTGGTATTATATAGCATCCCATCATGGGATAGACCACATGTGTGTTCCCCTTCTCCTTTGGGTGGTCTTCAGTGCTGTCCACAGAGCGTGCTCCTCATTGCCATCATATGCTGCTGGGCAGGTCTTCAAAGTCCAGGGCTGTATATGGGGAGGCTGGGGGGAGAGGCCTCTGTGGTAGGCATGGCTTGCAGGAATCTTGGCTGCACTGGGCGGAAGGAGAGGTCTGGAGGTGGGAGACCCAGCTGGCGTAGGGCAGTGGGTGTACTTTGTATCTTTCTGCAAGCACAGCCTGCGATGGCTCAGGTGCATTCAGCATGAAGGTGTTTGTGCCTGATGCAGCCTCAGCCCGTTTGTTTCCCTGGTCAGTCTGAGTTCACACCAGCCTTGGGGTTCTTCCTTCTTGCTGTTCTCTCTCCCTGGTGTACCCCTTTTCTTCCAGTTCCCAGGACAGACCCCCTTCTCCCACCCCATGTCCCTCCTCCCCATAGACTCTGCACATGGTCATCCACGTCTGCGTCATTGGCAGTAGCGACTGAGCCTGTGAGGGTGTGCCTCCCCAGAGCATGTACACGGTGAGCATGCCGTGCACGTACACACAGGGAGTGACATGTGAATGTCCAGCAGCTAATCTGATTCCAAGTAACCTAGCAGGGAGGGAAGGATCCATCAGGAAAGGGAGACACAAGGTCATGAACATTGCCAGGGTGTACCAGGCTCCTACCCCTGTGATCCTGCAGAGAAGAGCCTCCCAGGGCTGGGGGGAACCTGGGCAGGTTTTGTGCGTGTGTCAAAGTGCACATAGCTTAAAAGTGGCCATTGTTAGCCTTTTAGAGTGAGCAATTCAGTGGTATATAGTACAATCACAGTGTTGTGCCACCACTGCCTTTATCTGATCTCAGAACATTTTCTTTTCTTTTTTTAAAACAGAGTCTTGCTCTGTCGCCTAGGCTGGAGTGCAGTGGCATGATCTTGGCTCACTGCAACCTCCATCTCCTGGGTTCAGGTGATTCTCCTGCATCAACCTCCTGACTAGCTGGGATCACAGGCACACGCCATCACACCCAGCTAATTTTTGCATTTTTAGTATAGATGGGGTGGTCTCACCATATTGGCCAGGCTAGTCTTGAACTCATGACCTCAAGTGATCTGCCTGCCTCAGTCTCCTAAAAGTTCTGGGTTCACAGGCGTGAGCCAGCATGCCTGGCCAATTTCAGAACATTTTCATCACCCCAAAAGGAAATCCCATCCCCATTAGCAGTTACTCCCCATTCCACACCCTCCACTCCCTGGCAACCACCAATCTGCTTCCATTCTCTATGGATTTGCCCGTTCTGGGCATTTCATATCAATGGAATCTCACACTGTGTGGCCTTTTGTGTCTGGCCTCTCTATGAGTATTGTGTTTTTGAGGTTCATCTATGTTGTGGCATGGATCAGTGCCTCATTCCTTTTCATGGCTGAGTAGTATTACATTGTGTGAACATTTTGTATACCCATTCATCTGCTGGCAAGCAGTTGGGTTACTTCCACTTTTTGGCTGTTGTGAACCTTGCTGCCAGGAGCATCTTAGTTTTGTTGTTGTTATTATTTCAGTTGTGCTGGGGTCTCACTATGTTACCTAGGCTGGTCTTGAACTCCTAGGCTCGAGCATCCTCCTGTTTTAGCCTCCCAAAGTGCTGGGATTTTAGGTGTGAGTCGCCATGACCAGCCCCATGTACAATTATTTTGTGTGGACCTTTTGGTTCTGTGCCTGGGAGTGGAATTGCTGGGCCATAATGGTAACTTGTGAAGGAACCTCCAGGCTGATTTCCACAATGGCTGCCCCATCTGACATTCCCAGCATACAAAGGTGCCAGTTTCTCCAAGTGCTTGCCTGGCAGGTTTTAGCCAGATGCTTGGCAGGATGGGAGTCAGGAGAAAGCGTGTTCCGTGTGTGTAGGCTTGTCAGCCGGCGCTGGGGTGGAATGGTGAGGCCAACTCTCAGACAAGGAAGCCGAGGTCCTGGGAGCTGAGACACCTGTCTGAGAGTGCTCACCTGGTGAAAAACAGAGCGGGCTTGAATGTGCCTTCAAGCTTACAAAGAGAAATGTTTCCTAAGCAGGTGACTGAGGGTAAAGGGGCACTGCTTGTGCCCTAGGAGTGACGTTTTAGGGAGAGAACAGCCCCACCCCCCACCATTGGACCCATGAGGAAGGAAACCAGAAGGGAAGGAGGGAAGAGGAGGGGGTCTCACCCATAAGTACAGCATCCTCTTCCTTCCTTTGGACCAGGCTTAGGGACACAGGGTTCTACTGATGAAATAGGTCCTTCCCAAACCAGGTGTGGGGCTCACACCTGTAATGCCAACACTTTGGGAGGCTGAGGTGGGAGGATTGCTTGAAGCCTGGAGTTTGAGACTAGCCTGGGCAACATAGCAAGACCCCATTTCTACAAAAAAAACGAAGAAATTAAGTCTGGACATGGTGGTGCATGCCTGTAATCCCAGCACTTTGGGAGTCCGAGGTGGGCAGATTGCATCAGCTTAGTTTGAGACCTGTAATCCCAGCTACTGGGGAGGCTGAGGCAGGAGAATGGCTTGAATACGGAAGGTGGAGGTTGTGGTGAGCTGAGATTGCACTACTGAACTCCAACCTGGACAACAAGATTGAAACTCGCTCTCAAAAAAAAAAAAAGAAAGAAAGAAAAGAAAGAAGAAAGGAAGGAAGGAAGGAAGGAAAGAAAGAAGAGAGAGAGAGAGGGAGGGGGGGAGGGAGGGAGAAATTCTCTCCCCGAAGACTTGTCACTGGGGCACATTTCTGTAGGATGTCCCAAGTGGCCCTGGGGTGACTTTCCAGCACTGGACCATAAGAAACCACAGGGATGACCAGTATGACCAGCCTGGCAGCGGGTGATGAGAAGTGATACCCAATAACAGAACCGGGAAACAAGCTGTTTCCACACCAGCTGGCTTCTCTGTTTTTAAATAAATGAAGGCATATTTCATGACTTGTCTTCATAGTGTCCCTGGCAGCGTCATGAGACACTCAGGTGGTACCACTAGTTCTGATGACCTCTTCTCGCTTTGGAAGCTGAGGTGGGGGCTGGTGGGTGAAAACCACCTATCCCTTATAGTGACAAAGATGAGAATGCAACTGAGGATGCCAGGGGAACTGGGGCTTCCTCCCCCAACCCATCCAAGCCTCCCTGTCCCAGGAAATGGCCTCACCATCTCTGGGTCTCAGGCAGAACCTGGACAGGCTTCTGAGACGCCTGCCACCTCGCTCCACCGAAGCCCACCATCCAGGCCCCACGCTGTCACCCAAGTGGTCCCGAGGTATCCGCTGACCTCCCTGCCTTGCTGTCCTCTTCCCTCCTTCAGCTGAGTGACCCTCCGTCCCTGGAGACCCACTCCCTCTCTCACTAGCCCCAGGGCCTTTGCATTTTGTGCCTGGAATGTGGCTCTGCTATGTCTTGGACACTGCCCCTCAGGGAGGCCGGCCTGATCACCTGGTCACTGGTTGCAAGTCTGGGTACACATGGCCATGGGAGAGATCACCCTCAAGGGCTGGCAGTTCTAGAGTCTGGTTATTGGATGTTGGCCTGATGTCTGCCTCCTGTCACTCACCTGGCCACTGGGCCAGTTGCTCCTCTTTCCTTGCGACAGCCTGTGTTCAGTTCCTGTTGCCGCTGTAACAAACCACCACAAATGTGGAGGCGTAAAGCAACACCTTTATCATCTTTTGGTTCTGGATGTCTGGATTCTAAAATGGGAGTGCAGGGCTGGGTTTCTTCTGGAGGCTCCAGAAGAGATTGTGTGTCTTTGCCTTTCCCAGCTTCGATCCCCCTAGGACCTCTCCCTCCACCTCTAAAGCCAGCAGCAGAGCGCACTCACATCGCCTCCAACTCTCCTGCCTCTATCTTTTTTCTGAGACAGAGTCTTGCTCCGTCACTCAGGCTGGAGTACAGTGGCGCAAACTCCACCTCCCAGGTTGAAGCAGTTCTCGTGCCTCAGCCACCCAAGTAGCTGGGACTGTAGGAGTGCGCCAACACACCTGGCTAATTTTTGTATTTATTGGTAGAGACAGGGTTTTTCCATGTTGGCTAGGCTGGTCTCAAATGCCTGACCTTGACTGATCCACCTGCCTCAGCTTCCCAAAGTGCTGGAATTATAGGCATGAACTACCGCACTTTGCCTTTTTTTTTTTTTTGTCGAGAAAGGGTCTGGCTGTGTCACCCAGGCTGAGGTGCAGTGGTATGATCACACCTCACTGCAGCCTCCAACTCCTGGGCTCAAGCCATCCTCCCATCTTGGCCTCCCAAGTAGCTGGGACTACACGAATGTGCCACCACAGCCCGCTAATTTTTTTGTTTTTGAAATGGAGTTTCCCTCTGTAGCCCAGGCTGGAGTGCAGTGTCTCAATCTTGGCTCACTGTAACCTCTGCCTCCTGGGTTCAAGTGATTCTCCTGCCCCAGCCTCCCTGAGTAGCTGGGACTACAGGCGCGTGCCACCATGCCCATCTAATTTTTTTTTGTATTTTTAGTAGAGATGGGGTTTCACCATATTGGCCAGGCTGGTCACGAACTCTTGACCTCAGGTGATCCACCTGCCTCAGCCTCCCAGACTACTGGGATTACAGGCCTAAGCCATCATGACTCCCACATCCAGCTAATTTTTAATTTTTTTTTTTTTTTTGAGACGGAGTTTCACTCTTCTTACCCAGGCTGGAGTGCAATGGTGTGATCTCGGCTCACCGCAACCTCCGCCTCCTGGGTTCAGGCAATTCTCCTGCCTCAGCCTCCTGTGTGGCTGGGATTACAGGCACACGCCACCATGCCCAGCTAATTTTTTGTTTAGTAGAGATGGGGTTTCACCATGTTGACCAGGATGGTCTCGATCTCTTGACCTCTTGATCCACCCGCCTCGGCCTCCCAAAGTGCTGGGATTACAGGCTTGAGCTACCGCGCCCGGCCTAATTTTAAATTTTTTTGTACAAATGGGATCTTGCTGTGTTACCCAGGCTCGTCTCACTTGGCCTCAAGCGATATTCCCACCTCCCAAAGTGCTGGGATTACAAGGTGTGAGGCACCTGGCCTCTCCTGCCTCCCCGTCATAGGGACCCTGGTGATTATACTGGGTTTATCCAGGTAATCCAGGACAGTCTTCCCCATCTCAAGACCCTCAACTTAGTCACATCTAAAAAGTACCTTTTGCCATGTAAGGTCGCATATTCACGGCGTCTAGGGTTTAGGGTGCAGACATCTTTGAGGCCCAGTATTCACCCCAACATAGCCCATGATGGTGGTCCTTAAGATTCCCCTTTCCAGGACAGTCACCCCAAATGTCAGGACAAGAGGGTTTCAGGACCTCCAGCCTCGGCTCTCTGGCCTCCTGCCCCGCCCTGCTCAGTCGTGTTATTCAGCTTCTTCTGGGGCTCCTCTTTCCTCCAGGCAAAGGCTTGAATTGGCAAACCCCTCGTCACTCACTGCACAGGCACCAGGCCAGGCCAGCTCAGTGAATGAGTGTTGTAGAGGGAAGTCATGGGAGCAGTGAGGACACAGCAGAGGTGCAGCCTGGGCAAGAGGCAGAGAGCCCCAGAAAAAGTGAAAGGGTACCTCACTCCTGCATACCCACACCCCACTGCCCCAGCATGCACCTCCTGCACCCAGCTGCCTCTAAATATACCTCTGGGCCCTGCACACACCTGCCCACACCCCGCCACCCCAGCATGCCGCTGCAAACACCTCCGGAGCCCTGCACACACTATCTCCCTCTCCACATCCACCGCAGGCCCTGCCTCCCCTCTGCATCTGCAGTCAGGTTTGGGGCCCATAGTTTCATGGACATAGGTATGTCCAGTTCACCTTCTCCGGCCACCTGAGTCTTTGGGGCAACCTCTTTGTCATAGTGAAATCTCCGCCCACAGTCCCTCCCCAAACCAGCTTCTTCACCTCCGGAGGTGGATGTCTAGCATCACATGCCCCGAGGGTCACAGAGCATTTGGGTTTAATGGAGAGTGCAAAGTGAGTATCCACAGGGCCACACAGACAAGAATCAATGACTGAAAAATAAACGAGGGAGGAGAGACTGCCATCCCTGTGGAATAATTACAAGTCCTATCCATCAATGCTCCCCCTCCAGGAGGTGGACCTTAACCCATCCCATCCCATCAGGCTGGGCTGCTTCCTAAGAATAGAGTAGGGGATGGGGAATACCCACTTGACAGAGGCACCTGGCTGAACCACCTTACCCAAGAGCTCTGGGTGCGGGTCATCTGGGGGACGTTGCCCTCCTATGCCTCTGGAACTGGCTGTTCCTTTAGGTTAAGCAAAGTCTTGAGTAAGGGCACATGGGCAGGGCAAGGTTGTTCACGCCTGTGATCCCAACTAGGGCAGGTGAGGTAAGATGGGAGGATCACTTGAGCCCAAGAGTTCTCGACCAGCCTGGGCAATATAGCGAGACCCCATCTCAAAAAAAAAAAAAAAAAAAAAAGGAGGGGGTACATGGTCCTCTAGAGTGCTTGATGAAATCGTGCTGAGACTCACCTTGGTGGCTGGGGGCCAGGCTCCATGGAGAAGGACCCAGCTGTGGCTTTGGAGTCCGACGCTGGGGCCTGAGTTCCCTCTGTTCTTTGACGTGGCCAAATTTCCCTGGGTCTCGTCTGCAGAGTAGGGAAACAGCACCTCAGCCAGGGGGCTAAAGAGGAACCACAGTGCCCCGGTCATTAGTGGCACTGATTGTCACCATTGTCCTCAGCCCAGCTAGGCCAGCACTAGCTGGTAGCTGTGGCCTCAAGCAAACACCCACACTGCCTCAGCTTCCCCAGCTGTGAAGCTGAACTGAGACTCCTCAGGTAAGGCTGGGAGGATTCCAGAGCATGGGGCAAAGGGATCTCTGAACAGTGGCCACTGATTTTTCTTTTTGTTTGTTTGTTTGCTTTTGGGAGAAGGAGTCTCATTCTGTTACCCAGGCTGGAGTGCAGTGCCACGATCTCAGCTCACTGCAACCTCCCCCTCCTAGGTTCAAGTGATTCTCCTGCCTCAGCTTCCTGGGTAGCTGGGATTACAGGTGCCTACCACCATGCCTGCCTAATTTTTGTATTTTTAGTAGAGACAAGCTTCTGCCATTTTGCCCAGGCTGGTCTCGAACTTCAGTGAGGATTAGGATTCAGTTAGGATTATAGGTCTGAGCCACCACACCCAGCCAATAGCCACTGTTTTGTTGTGTGGATGCCTGCGGCTTCTCCCCATTCTCACCGGTACATGCAGAGGCAGAGACAGGCCCTGGAGGAAGGAAGACCTTTGCCTAAGCATGGCCCAGACACCCTGCTTCCAGGAGGAGAGGGGAGGGAGCCAGGGTCAGGGTACACTCTGCTAAGAAGGGCAGTGGGCTCCCTGAAAACTGGGGCTGCCGGCGCCCTGCCCTGCCCCTCTGCATGCAGCTTCTGGGTGCAGCCATGCTGGCTCGAAGCCACCCTCCACAGTGCCCCTTGGGACCATGTGCTCTGGAGGTCCTGGACCAAGAGGAGCCAGAGTACTGAGCTACTCTTACAGCTATAGACAACAAACATGTGAACTTGGCATGTCCCAGAAACTGCTGGTTTTCTCCAGGCTTCCTTTGCTTTAGCATGCTATGTATGTATGTATGTATGTATGTATGTATGTATGTATGTATGTATTTTTTAGGGAGAGTCTCGCTCTGTCACCCAGAGGCAGGGAGAATCTTGCTGCCTGTAAAGGTGTGCGCCACCAGGCCCCAATAACTTTTGTATTTTTAGTAGAGACAGGGTTTCACCGTGTTGGCCAGGCTGGTCTCGAACTCCTAACCTCCGGTAATCTGCCCATCTCAGCCTCTCAAAGTGCTGGGATTACAGAAGTGAGCCACTGTGCTTAGCCTTATACTTACTTATTCTGTCATTTAAAAATATCATATGGACTCGCGGTTATTTATTGTATAGTTCAGGCTTTCGTCCGTGACTGCTTTATTTTTTTTCCCCATTTCCACTCAAACTGTCCTAGATTTGGCCATCAGGGGCTCTTTCAGTGGGTGCCCGTGACCCCCTCACCACACTCATCTGCTTTGGTTTCTGTTTCTGAGCATGCCGTCCATGGCTGGCACCTCCACATGCTCCAGGCTCATCCTTTCTTTCCAGCTCCATCTTCAAAGCAGCTCTTTCTCCCAGAGCCAGCGCCCATGGGCCCATCTTCACTATTATCCATTATCTTTGGGGGCAGTGTGTAGCAGAATCCCGGGGACACTTTGTACAGCATCACTCATCAGCGCTGGTGCCTGCCCTGGGGCCTCTGCATCCTCATTTTGCAGTAAAGCGTTTTCATTTACTGGATGATTTTAGAGCATGGGAGCTAACCAGGGACAGTGGCCATGCCTGTAATCCCAGCACTTTGAGAGGCTGAGGCGGGAGGATCGATTTAGCCCAGGAGTTTGTGACAAGCATGGGCAACAACCAGGATAGGAAAAGGCTGGTGGGGATACCCACCATCTCTCAGGGTCTAACCGTATCTTAACAGCCCTGCTTACTTCTCCAGGACTGAGTCTCCCACTGTCCCGAGCAGGCCTGGTATGGGTAATGGTGTGAAGGAAGGCCCAGTGCGATTGCGTGAGGATGCTGAGGCTGTCCTTTCCTCGTCTGTCTCATCAAAGGCAAGTACCTGGCCTCTCAGGATGTGTGTTCTCCTGGGGCCCTAGCCTCCCCACCCCCTCCCCCCAGGCTCAGGGCTCCCTCTCCTGTGTTCCATGTGCCCAGTCACAAATCACCCTGCACCTACGATGTGCATTTTGGTACCCCTGCCCACCTGGGGTGAGGGCAGAACAGCGGTGGGGGCTTCTCTGCTCCCACGGCCCTAGATACTGTAAGGTGGTGAGTGGAGGATGCCAGCTACTCTCTATTTCACCAAATGCCCTGCTTGTGATGTGAATCCAGCCAGCCCAGCCACCTGGTAAGAGACCCAAACCTCACCCAGCGCCAGGCATTGGGTGGGAAGCCTGAAGTGTCAGATGTGTCCTGGAAACCCTTTTTCTCCCTCAGATTTTCAAACACTAAGGAATTAGCCAAGGCCAGGTGCGGTGGCTCATGCCTGTAATCCCAGCACTTTGGGAGGCTGAGATGGGAGGATCACATGAGACCAGGAGTTTGAGACCAGCCTGGGCAACATGGTGAAACCCTGTACTTAATAAAAATACAAAAATTTGCCAGGTGTGGTGGTGCACACTTGTAATCCCAGCTACTTGGGAGGCTGAGGCAATTGAATCACTTCAACCCAAGAGGTGTAGGTTGCAGTGAGCTGAGATTGTGCCACTGCACTCCAGCCTGAGTGACAGGGTAAGACCCTGTCTCAAAAAAAAAAAAAAGTATTAGCCAAATGCCGAGAGCCGAAGGAGGTGGGCGTGCTTGGGCTTCACCCTGTGTTTCCAAGTTCACCTCATAAGTCCACAATTCCACTGAAGGAAAGGTATTCTGTCAAAGCAATTGCATCAGCCCTGTTGTTCACCATAGAAACCAGAACCTCCACTGGCTCCTAAGTCCTGAACCCCAAAAAACAGACCAACTCAGCCCCACACAGAAACTGTTCGCACTCCCAGGGCCCAACTCAGGCCACCCACACAGGCAGTTTTCAAAGTCCACGGGATCAAAGAC
Organism: Callithrix jacchus; assembly: GCF_049354715.1. Taxonomy (NCBI): domain Eukaryota; kingdom Metazoa; phylum Chordata; class Mammalia; order Primates; family Cebidae; genus Callithrix; species Callithrix jacchus. Next base: position 17,770,861 of record NC_133523.1, read on the forward strand.
TGAGGTGGCGTCATCTTCTGGGCCTCCCGACCTTTCCCCGGATTCCAGGTGACACCTCAGAGCAGCAGGCAGCTGGGAGGACTTATTCACTGGGGTCACCACCAGGTGACTGAGGCACAGGGCAGGCACGTGCCTCGAAGTTTAGTGAAGGTCCCAACAGAGCTGGAAGAACACCTGGACACAGCTGTTCCTCTGCACGCCAGAGAGGAGGGGCTCTGCAGCATGGATCCTGCCACATGGACAAGCTTGAGGCAGCAGTGGCTGCCAAACCACACACACAAATGCAGCGGTGCTGGTCACTCGCTGGGCATCACACCCACATACATGGCCATTCTCCTCTGTGCTGGCAGGTCCCGACAACGTCGCTCTTGGTCCGCCTCGTCTTTGCAAAAAAATAAAAAATTAGCTGGGTGTGGTAGCACACACCTGTGGTTTCAGCTACTCAGGAGGCTGAGGTGGGAGGATCACCTGAGCCCAAGAGGTCATGGCTGCAGTGAGCTGTGATCATGCACCTGCACTCCAGTCTGGTGGCAGAGTGAGGTCCTATCTCAAACAAACAACAGAGTTGACATTGTAATGTTAAGAACTTGGCTGGGCCCGCTGGCTCAGCCCTATAATCCCAACACTTTGGGAGGCTGAGGTGGGTGGATCACCTGAGCCTCAGGAGTTCAAGACCAGTCTGGGCAATGTGGAGAAACCCCATCTCTGCTAAAAATATAGAAATTAGCCAGGCAGGGTGGTGCGTGCCTGTAATCCCAGCTACTGGGAAGGCTAAGGCAGGAGAATCACTTGAACACAGGACACAGAGATTGCAGTGACCCAAAATTGCATCACCATACTCCAGCATGGGGAACAGAGCAAGACTCTATCTCAAACAAACAAACAAAATCACAAACTGATAGGAGGTAACCACCTAATGGCGGAGGTGGAGGAACACTGTGTCTCCAGCAGGGCACAGGGAGGCACTCTCCATGGAGTATTCCATTGGCACACAGAGGCCCATTCCAGAGGGGAGCAGCTGGTCCAACTGATTCACAGAGAAGAAACTGGCCCGGAGCTGGGAAGGCCTTGGACTGCTGCTGGGATCACCACCAAGCACCCACATTTTTCAAAACCCATGGAACCAGACGTTTGCACCCTTGCTGTGTGTCCCAGAAAAGGCAGTGGTCCCCAGAGACAGGCCTCCGAGAAGCTAGAAGACCAAACCCCATGGCGAAGTTCAGCCTCGGAAACAAAATCGCTGTACTATGTGTCCCTCCGGGGAGGGGAGGGCGCAGCTGGTAGAGGGGACCCTGGGGGCATTGAGGAAAAGGAGGCTGTGTTCTGTGGAATGGTATTGTGGGTGCAAGTCTGCTGGGTAGTCCAGGACACACGGGGCAGGATCTGAGAGCTGGCACCTTGCCATTTCAAAGATGAGGTCTAGGAGACCAAAGAGGTCAGCCACTGCCTGAGCTCAGTCAGGGCAGAGCTGGGATTCAGGCCAGGTGTGGACAGACTCAGGCCCAGCCCTTCGCCCTGGGCCACCCCCTGAGCTGAGCAAACTCTGGAGGTGGGGGCAGCCCTGCTCAGTCTGACTTTGGCTGCGTGTTATACATTAGAAGTGCCCCCACATCCCTTCCCTTTCTCCAGCCTCCATCATATCTATCTTGGGTTTCTGCAGGAGCCACTTTCACTCTGGTCCCATTTTTATTTTTTATTTTTTCAGACAGAGACTCGCTCTGTCACCCTGTCTGGAGTGCAGTGGCACAGTCATGGCTCACTTTAACCTCCGCCTCCCGGGTTCCAGCGATTCTCCTGCCTCAGCCTCCTGTGTAGTTGAGATTACAGGTGCCCGCCACCATGCCTGGCTAATTTTTATATTTTTAAGTAGACATGGGTGTAAGGTCCAGCCCTACAGGGTCCTGTGAGCCCCTCACTGCAGGTGTGGAGATGAGAAACTGTGGAAATAAAAGACACAAAACACCGAGAAAGACAAAACAGAGTTTGGGCCCAGGGGTTCACTGCCAGCCAAAGTGCAGAGTCTGGCAGTGGCCCCGAGTGCCTGGACACTCTGACTTTTATTGAGTACAAAGCAGGGGGCAGGGCAGGTAGGGCAAATCATTGGTGGTCAGTGATAGGGTCAAGCAAATCATATGTCTTGGAGTTAGGGCGAGGAGAAATCTTAATGCATCAGTGCTTTTCACATACTTGTCAAAAATATCAAGGACATTCACATTTATGTTACTATTTGTGGGTGACAACCCCCATGGTCGCCGAGGAAGGAGAACTGTGCAGACCCCAGGCACAATTAGTGCCTTAAGTACAACTCACTTCTTGTTTATATCTACCTTATATAAACATACTTAGCACTGCTACCCAGCATACTTAGTTCTATATAATCTTTCTATGTAATCATATAGGTATTGTAGTTGGAGCTGTACTGACACATTTAGTGCTGATTTATAGAATCCTTCCATATAACCACATAGTCGTTTGTAGTAGGAGGAATGCCTAGAGCAGTCACAGAACAGAAGCAGTACATGGGAAACAGCCAGACCAGGACAAGACCCAGACGGTGGTGTCCCTGCCTGAAAGGGCATATGCTGTATGGCAGGCTTGGAGCAAGAGCCTCTCCTCCTGATAAAGGAGCTGTAGTTCCTGTGGAAAGTGGGCCTCAGGCCTGAGATCCTGGAAGTAACCGAGGGAGAAGAACCCCTCTGGTGTGACCAGTGACTGGGGCTGTACACCCTGTCAGTCTTTTGTCGCTTCTGTGCTAGCTCAAATCATCCTCCCATAAATATCTTGAGAAGAGCACAAGTCTGTCAGCTCCTACTGCATTGGCTTACGGTATCCTATTAGAAATCCTGTGAAGTCTCCAGCCCCCAGATAAGAAGTGTTGTGCACGACACCTGTTGCACACAGCCCACCTCCTTACCTCGGTGACCTAATGGGGGTGGACCCCTTTTCTGTACATGACCCTCTACTACTGTGCACGGCACAGCCCCACTCTCCACCCAGGTGACATAATGGGGTGTCCCCCTCACTTGTGACTCACGTGATTATGTATGCCCTATCACTAAGCCTATAGATGATGAACTCACTTACGACCCTTCCCCCTGCCTGCACCTAATAAATACAGACCCTTCTGCGAGTTCAGGCCTCTCCTGTCTGCTCATAGGTGGCATGGCCCTCCGAGTCCAGATACTCTTCACCAGTTCTTCAGTGTCCTGTCTCTTTACTTCTCAGATCCTGTACCTCAGCACAGCATAAGGGACACCCCCCAGCCCCGTGGGGTCCAACAACCCTACATCTATTACTAATTCTTATCTTCTGAGAAAAAGAGAAACCAGGTGCAGAAGCAGAACGTGAAAGTAGACATGGAATGTGACCACTGAAGCACAGCAGCACATAGAGACAATTAAGCCCCTGGATGTGTGCAGGCCTTCCTGACAGCCGACAGGCCTACCACAAGAGCTTGGAGAAGCGGAGTTTTCTCCTAACTCTCCCAGGAAGGAGACGTCTCGGTCATTTTAAACGTCTCCTTCTCTAGCTGGCTAAACAGCGGGTGCTTTCCCAGCACTGGCGCTGCTGCACAGCCGAGGCGCCCTCCAGCAGCCCTTATGTGGGCATGACAGATGTTGTTCACAATGTCACCTCAGTTCCATGCTTCATTACCGATAATCATTAGTAAAATTACAAGGTTATATTGAGTAAATATATCTTTATGATTATATGTGAATAACTAAATGATTACATATAGGAATAACTATTTGCTTATATTTCTAATTATTTTCTAATTCAATATTAATATGGGAACAGGCTGAGGTTTCAGACCCTTGCCTCAGCACCTGCTGGGTTTTTCCCACACACACGGGGTTTCACCATATTGGCCAATCTGGTCTTGAACTCCTGACCTCATGATCCGCCCACCTTGGCCTCCCAAAGTGCTGGGATTACAGGCTTGAGCCACCACATCCATCAAATTTATATATTTTTAGTAGAGATGGGGTTTCACCATGTTGGCCACACTGGTCTCAAACTGCTGACCTCAGGTGATCCACCCACTTTGGCCTCCCAAAGTGCTGAGATTACAGATGTGAGCCCCGGTGCCCGGCCCCACTCTGGTCGTATTAAAAAATGGCCCATTTCAGCCAGGCACAGTGGCTCACACCTGTAATTCCAGCACTTCAGAAGGCTGAGGCAGGCGAATCACTTGAGGCCAGGAATTCGATACCAGCCTGACCAGCATGGTGAAACCCCATCTCTACCAAAAATACAAAAATTAGCCAGGTATGGTGGCATGTGCCTGTAATTGCAGCTACTCAGTAAGCGGAGGCAGGAGAATCTCTTGAACTGAGGAGGCAGAGGTTGCAATGAGCTGAGATTGCACCACTGTACTCCAGCCTGGGCAGCAGAGTGAAACTGTGTTCCCCCCACCACCACAAAAAAAAGAAGCCCATTTCTTTGGGCAAAGACCAGCCTCCTTGCCATGCTTTGTGGGGTCTGGCACCCACCGCTCTTTCCCATCTCCTTTCTCTTCTCTGGGACCCCTCCCTTTCCCTGCGCCAGGAAATCTGCCCCCCCTGTGGTCCCCCAGGGCTCCCTGCTTCTCCTCACCCCAGCCTGAGTGTTCATTCCTCCCCACCTAATACTATGACTTACACCCCCCAACGTGACCTGCACCTCATCCTTTCAAGCTCAGCCTCTCACCGTCCCCTACCCGGTTCTTACGGAACAGCGAGCCACCTCCTCATGGCACCTTCCCAATGGGTGGCTGTATTTGCATTAGTCTGATTCTGTTGGCATCTGGCTCTCTGCATGGACCAGTGTACCATGGGGGCGGGAGGGGCCTTGTATATACTCCAACTTCACACCGTGGGTCTCCAGGCCCCTCAGGATGCCCACGCCCAGTGGGACTTCACAGATTCCTGGGAGTCACTGAACAACCTGCCTATCCACATTGTGTTCAGACACCAAAGCACTATACAGGGCAAGAAAAGATCAGAGCACCTCCCATCCAGAACTTTCCAGAATGCTCTCCCCCACTTCTCAGTGAGAGTCCCGTGGCCGAGTCAGCGGGAGAAATGGGAACTCCAACCTGATGGGCAGGTGGTGCCCTGTGGATCCCATAGGGCTTGGACACGCTCCAGTGCGGCATGACCTTCGAGGGAAGGAGGGAGGGCTGTGGGGGAGCAGGAGCCTCGGGCAGCCCCAGAGGACTCTGGAAAGCACTGGCTCAGGCTGGCATGGGAGCAGTTGACACGGGTTGGCAGCCATCATCAGTGTCGCTGTCACCCCCTCACCTGTGCTGGATGAAGAGTCACAGATGCCAACCTCCGGACTCCTGATTGGAAGCTGTGGGAAGGGACACGCTGGCACAGTCAGGGTCTGCTTGCCTGACACCCACTGCCAACCCCCCAACCCCAGCAGTCCCCAGTGCCTGTTTCTAGCCCCTGTATACCTAAAATGCCACAGTGCTGTAGTCAGGGGCACACGGGCCATAGTGGGAACTGAAGTTCGCAGGTGGGCCGGTCCTATTGTGAGCCTGTCTCTGAGAACGTGAAGCTGGCACACCTCACCTCCAATGTGGATGGTCCCTGTCACCCTGGAAAGTTTTCACTGTGTCCCCAGTGGGCTCTGTGGCTGGTGGACCCACCACAGATCACCCACGACCGAGCAGGGCCAACACACTCAGGGTGGGGTGCATCCCTTGGCCCTGACCTGGAGGGTGTAAGGAAGGCACTTCTGGGGCAAGGTCCTCTGCAGAGCAGCACCCCTGCCCTCTGACCTCCGATCACGTGTTCTGTTGCAGCGTGACCACAGGCAAGTGCTCAGCTCCCTGCTGTCTGGGGCCCTGGCTGGCGCCCTTGCCAAAACAGCAGTAGCCCCTCTGGACCGAACCAAAATCATCTTCCAAGGTAAGTGTTGTCTGTCCCCATGTGATAGAGAAGCTGCCAGGCGGTCATCTACTCCTTCATGGCCCCAAACCACACTTCAGATTGGTTTTTCTTTTCTTTTTCTTTTTAGATTTATTTTAGAAATGAGGTTTTCTGTGTTGCCCAGGCTGGCCTCAAACTCCTGGGCTCAAGCGATCCTCCTGCCTCAGCCTCCCAAATAGCTGGGACTACGGGTCTGCTCCACTATACTCAAATTGGGCTTTTTAAATAGATTTTTTTAAATACTTCTTTAAAGTCCATTTAGAGGCCAGGCACGGTGGCTCATGCCTATAATCCCTTGAGAGGACAAGGTAGGCAGATCACTTGTGGTCAGGGGTTTGAGACCAGCCTGGCTAACCAGAGAGATAATCAGTCAGTCAGTCAATGAATTCCACTTTGAATCTATATGAGTTTCCTGGGGCTGCCGTCAGAAAGCATCACAAACCAGGTGGCCTCAAACAATAGGAATTTCTTCTCTGACAATCCTGGAGCCAGAAGTCCGAAGTGAAGGTGTGGGTGGGCTGCCCTCCTTCCACAGGCTCTCAGGGAGGATCCTTCCTTGCTTCTTCCAGCTTCTGGGGCTCCTGGTGCTCCTTGGCTTGTGGCTACATGGCTCCAATCTCTGCCTCTGTCATCACGTGGCCTTCTCTGTGTGTATTTTTCTTTCTTTATTTCTTTCTTTCTTTTTTTTTTTTTGAGGCAGGGTCTTGCTCTGTAGCCCAGGCTGGAGTACAGTGACATGATCTTGGCTCATTGCAACCTCCATCTCCCCAGTTCAAGCAATTCTCCTGCCTTAGCCTCCTGAGTAGCTGGGATTACAGGCACACACCACCACACCTGGCTGATTTTTTTGTATTTTTAGTCAAAACGGGGTTTTACCATGTTGGCCCAGCTAGTCTTAGACTCCTGACCTCTGGTGATCCGCTCGCCTTGGCCTCCCAAAGTGATGAGATTACAGGCATGAGCCACCGTGCCTGGCCTGTTTTTTGTTCTTATAAGGACACCCATCTGCATTTAGGGCCCACCCTAACCCAATACAACCTTACCTTAACTCTATTACATCTGCAAAGGCCCGGCTTCCACGTAAGGTTGCCTTCTTGGGAGTTAGGGATTAGAACGTGGACATATCTTTTCGGAGGACAGAAGTTAAATCCTCAACAGAAACCCTCACCCTCCCTCCCTAGGGTTAAACAGTCCCAGGGTGTTCTGAAAAGGTGGCCTTTACCCCCGTCAAGCAGTTACCAATTCCTGCCCACGGCCCAGCAGTAAGATGGCTACAGCCTGGGCCCTCTCCCTCTGTTGTTTGGGAAGAATCTGCAGGCTTGTGCCGGGCCCTTCCCACCACCTTGAGCTGATCCTCCACCCTCCCGCTGTCCCAGTTTCCTCCTCAGTAAAGTGGAGGCATGGATGTCAGCCTCCTCCTTGGCTGGCATAGGCATCCAGTGAGCTGACAGGCCTTCAAAAAGGGCAGTCCCCTTTATTTTTTTGAGACCTAGTCTCTCTCTGTCCCCCAGGTGGGGTGCAGTGGTACAATATTCACTCACTGCAACCTCCACCTCCCGAATTCTCCTGCCTCAGCCTCCTGAGCAGCTGGGATTGCAGGTGTCCACCACCATGCCCAGCTAATTTTTTTGTATTTTTTTTTAGTAGAGTTGGGGTTTCGCCATGTTGGCCAGGCTGGTCTCGAACCAGGTGATCCACTTGCCTCAGCCTCCCAGAGTGCTGGGATTACAGGCATGAGTCACTACGCCTGGCCAGGGCAGGCCCCTTTAAGTGCACAGGAGCAGGTATGGGGTGTTGTGTTCTGCAGGGAACTGGGGATCAACCCTGGAGGCAGCAGGCATGCATGCCCGTTGCACATACAAGTGGTGGGGGCCAAGGGGTGAGATGGCGGGCTGCCAGGCCTGTTTTTCTGGATCTCTCCTAGGAGTCCTCATGGCCCACTATGGCTCAGGTCCCCCACGCTCAAGGGCAGCACAGAACCAGAGAGAGAACTGGGTAGCCACAGGGGATGGGAGAGGCAGGATAGCGGTGCCTGTGCTGGGGCCCTGGGAGGGGCGTGTCTGGAAGAGAGGGCAGACCCCACACATAGACCCCTGCAGGTCTTGTTCTGAGAGAGCCAGGGCTTCTCAGTTGAGACCCATGTGCCTGGCAGCTAGGACACCTTCCCTGCAGGGTTTGGAGTGCAATGGTGAGTTTGGGTGAATGAGACTCTAGTCCTGGGACGGGGTGCTGAGTTAACCCATCTCAGACACGTTCTTCTCTCACGTGAGACCCTCACTGTTCTGAAGGTCGCGTGTCAGCTCCCCTTCCTTCCTGGGACAAGACTAGGGTGGAAGAGGAGGGCACCCTGCGAGGGGGTACTGGGGGTGGGACCACGCAGATGGGGGGTTCTGTCCTTTGCATCTCAGTGTCTCTTGTGCTTTTGTTTTTTCCAGTGTCTTCAAAAAGATTTTCTGCCAAGGTGAGCCACTATGTCACCGCCCCTGGCCTGGGGATAGTCACCACCACCCTGCTGGGCTGGCGGGAGTTAGGCAGGTGGTCTGAGGAGTCTCAGGGGTGGGGACAGGACAGAGCTGTCATCCCCAGCTGCCTGGACACAGCTCAGCCTGGGAACTGACAGGACATCCCAAGTGTCCTTCTGGCAGTGGGGTGGGGAGACTCGACAGCTCTAAAACAACGTTTTTGTTTGATTTATTGTTAAACAGAGAGCAGGTGCTACCTTCTTAATAAAGAAAAAGATAAAATGTTAAGGCTAGAATGCTAAACGCCGACAGACATGCCCCTGGGCAGGGTTCTGAGCTGCTTTGCAGACTGGTTCGCTTTGCCATCCCCCGGAGTGGAGAACTTGCTGGGGTAGGAGGCCCATAAAACACAGGGAAGGGGGAGAGGCCTGGGGTTGAAAATGTCAGTCTGGACCAATCAGGGTGGAGCCCTCACATGGGATGGGGTCATCCCGGCCCTGCCTCTGCACTTTTGGGGCGCTCTCTGGTCACATAGGCGCGCGGGGAGGGCACGCAGAGGCGGAGGGATGTTGACTTCCCTGCTTATCCCCAGGAGGCCTTCCGGGTCCTCTACTACACCTACCTCAACGAGGGCTTCCTCAGCTTGTGGCGCGGAAACTCGGCCACCATGGTGCGTGTGGTGCCCTACGCCGCCATCCAGTTCAGCGCACACGAAGAGTACAAGCGCATCCTGGGCCGCTACTACGGCTTTCACGGAGAGTGAGGCCCCGCCCCGCCCCGCCCCGCATAGCCCCGCCCACTCCCCGCCCTCTGCCTCGCTCGCTCCGCGTTTTCCTCTCCTTGCCCTGCCCCTAGCCCCATCCTCCCTCTTCCCGCAACTCCTGAGGCGACCCCCGACTCTGTCATATTCCCTATTCTGTCTTCAGAGCCCCTTTCCTTTGCCCGTTTGTCTCCAGACGTTTCTCCACCCCCACACATAAATCCCAGAGGGGCAGGCCACCATACCCCCAGGGCCGTAGGGAAAATACACATTCATTAATTCATGCCAGAAGGGGGGAAGGGAAGGCAGCCAAGTAAACCTCAAAATGAGGCCCACTCCAAAGACCCCATCAGCTTGGCCACGAGGAAGCCAGCCCACCTTGTGTTCCTCAGTCCCCACCCCTGTCCCCGCCCCAGCAGAGCGGTGCGGTGCGGGTGCTCCAGGCCAGGCCTCTGAGCATCTGCACCCCCTCACTACCGTCTCCCCTTCTCCCCGTGCCCTGTTCAGAGCCCTGCCCCCTTGGCCTCGCCTCTTCGCGGGAGCACTGGCTGGAACGACAGCCGCTTCGCTGACCTACCCCCTGGACCTGGTCAGAGCTCGGATGGCCGTAACCCCGAAGGAAATGTGAGTCCTTACATCGGTGGTGGGCTCCCAGGTTGGAATCTCTTTCTCTGTCGGGCCCCTGGGGTTTGCCTCCGGGCCTCGGTGTCAGCAGGGCAGGCCTGGTGTGTCATTTTGTAGCTGTTCCAGAAAGGCAGCGATTTGTTCTCCTAGCCTGGGGGTCAGTTTCTGCTTGGATCAAACCAAGAGTCTTCATTTTAATTGGGCATAGATGCATTAAAAATGTGTAAGAGGGCCCGGGGCAGTAGCTCACACCTGTAGTCCCAGCCAAGGCGGGCAGATCATGAGGTCAGAAGTTCAAGACGAACCTGACCCACATGGTGAAACTCTGCCTCTGCTAAAATTACGAAAATTAGCCAGGTGTGGTGGCACATGCCTGTAATCCCAGCTGCTTGGGAGGCTGAGGCAGGATAATTGCTTGAACCTGGGAGGCGGAGGTTGCAGTGAGCTATCTTGCCAGTGCACTGCAGCCTGGACGACAGAGCAAGACTCCATCTCAAAACAGAAACAAAACAAAATATGTGTCAGGGCCTGAACGGTGGCTCACGCCTGTAATCCCAGCACTTTGGGAAGCAGAGGTGGGTGGATCACCTGAGGTCAGGGGTTCAAGACCAGCCTGGCCATCATGGTGAAACCCCATCTTAAAAAAAAAAAATGTGTCAAAATATGGCTGAGCGCAGCGGCTCACGCCTATAATCCCAACACTTTGGGAGGCAGAGGCAGGTGGATCACTTGAGATCAGGAGTCTGAGACTAGCCTCTCCAACATGGTAAAACCCTGTCTCTACTGAAAATACAAAAATTAGCTGGGCATGGTGACTTGCGCCTATATTTCCGGCTACCCAGGAGGTTGAGGCAGGAGAATCACTTGAACTTGGGAGGCAGAGGTTGCAGTGAGCTGAGGTGGAGCCACTGCACTCCAGCCTGGGCAACAGAGCCAGACTGTGTCTTAAAAAAAAAAAAAAGTGTGAGAATGGAATGCTTAATTCAGGGAAGATACCATGATCATGAAAAATGTGTAAGAGTAGACTGTGCTTGGTGGTTCATGCCTATAATCCCAGCACTTTGGGAGCCACGGCTAGGATCACTTGAGCCCAGGAGTTTGAGACCAGCCTAGGCAACATAGCGAGACCCCGTCTCTACAAAAACTAATATTAGCCTGATGTGGTGACATACACCTGTGGTCCCAGTTGCTTGAGAAGCTAAGGGAGGAGAATTGCCTGAGTCTGGCAGGTTGAGGCTGCAGTGAGCCATGATTATGCCACTGCACTTCAGCCTGGGCCACAGAGTGAGACTCTGTCTCCAAAAAAAAAAAAAAGAAAAAAAATAGAGGCGGGGCATGGTGGTTCACACTTATAATCCCAGCACTTTGGGAGGCCGAGGTAGGTGGATCACCTGAGGTTAGGAATTCAAGACCAGCTTGGTCAACATGGCAGAGCTGTCTCAACTAAAAATATAAAAATTAGCTGGGTCTGGTGGCACATGTCTGTAATCCCAGCTACTTGGGTGGCTGAAGCAGGAGAATCACTTGAACCCAGGAGGCAGAGATTTCAGTGAGCCAAGACTGTGCCATGACCTCCAGCCTGGGTAACAGAGGGAGACTGCCTCAAAAACAAAGAAAAAGTGTAAGAATAAAAGACAAGGGCAAGGCACGCCAGAGTGCTTCCTGTGGCAAAGGCGAGGTCTGGGTTTAGCTGTGCATTTCCCTCTAATGCCAAAGCTTTGGAGATGGGTTACGTGTCTTGAAGAAGGCAAACATCAACATCCAGACATGCGCAGGCCCAGCAGGCTGAGGGACGAGCCGAGAGCCTCTGTGGCTGCTCCCTGTACTTGGGAGGCCTGAGTCTCACCTGCTGGGCTGCTCTGTCCTGGCAGGTACAGCAACATCTTTCATGTCTTCATCCGCATCTCGAGAGAAGAGGGGCTGAAGACCCTCTACCATGGATTTACACCCACCGTGCTGGGGGTCATTCCCTATGCTGGCCTGAGCTTCTTCACCTATGAGACGCTCAAGAGCCTGCACAGAGGTAAGGAGACCTGGGAGCACGGGGTGGGGACGTTCAGGAAGCAGTCCCTGGGGACCGCAGCTCCACATGGCTCACACAGACCTGGAGACCTGGTGGAGTGGGGTACAACCCTGGGTGAGGCAGGCTGGAGACCCATATCCAAATCAGGAGAGAATGCACTGTGTCCAGCCGCCACTGAGGAACCTGGACTCACTGCCTTAAATGCCTATGTGCGAGCAACTCTGGCCGGTGCAGGGGCTGGCATCTGTAATCCCAGCACTTTGGGAGGCTGAGGGGGGTGGATCACTTGAGGTCAGGAGTTCCAGACCAGCCTGGGTAACATGGCGAAACCCCGTCTCTACCAAAGATAGAAAGAAAAGTTGGGCACAGTGGCACATACCTGTGGTCCCAGCTACTAGAGAGGCTGAGGTGGGAGGATCACCCCAAGCCTGGGAGGTTGAGGCTACAGTTAGCCATGATCTCACCACTGCACTCCAGCCTGGGTGACAAAATGAGACTCTGTTTCAAAAAAAGTGACTCTGGGAAGCCCAGTGTGTCACCCAGAGCATTGACCACCTCACATTTTCACAAGCACACGTGCAAAGCATATGGGTAAAAGCCACATGGAAGGGAAGTACTGTTGCTTGTTTTGGTAGTTGGGAGAAAATCGAAAAGTACAAAGAATGTCGTAATACTCATACCTGCTACCCATGTAAACAGCCATTCACATTTTGCTCATTTGCTCCCAGATGTTTTTGTTTTTGTTTTTATATATATACAGACACGGTCTCCCTGTTGCCCAAGCTGGTCTCAAACTCCTGGGCTCAAGCGATCCTTTAAAAGGTGTGAGCCACTGCGCTCAGCCTATTCCCAGACATCTTTTGCCAAATAAATAAAATGTTAGGGGTAATGCTGAGGGTCCAAGTCTCTCTCCTAGGGCCTCTTATTAGAAGTGGGGGTTGCACCCTTCAAGACTGCTTTGAAAATGCTTCTGTATGCTGCACGTATCTGTGGTGAGAACAAATTAGAACTTGTTTTAGGTATATAAAATGCTCCCCGTGGAGTCAGCTCCCCTGGTGTGGGGTGTGCCCACCGGCTCTGTGCTCTGTGCCGCCTTTTCAGTGGCTGCATGGTGGGCCTTCCCTTCTTGGACTGCCCTTTGGCTGTTGCCAGGTTTTCTGTGATCAGTCAGCATCCAGGAGCTCCTCTCCTTGTGTGAGTGTAAAACCCGATTTTCTGTGTTTCTCTCTGGAGTGCTTCCCAACCCTTGTCCCTGTGTTCTCATTCCACGTGGTGCCATCAGACCCCGTGTTTTTGCCCATCTGGTGAGTAGATCACAGCGTCTCCTGTCTGGCTGTTTTTTTGAGACAGAGTCTCTCTCTGTTGCCCAGGCTGGAGTGCAGTGGCGTGATCTCAGTTTACTGCAACCTCCCCCTCCAGGGTTCAAGCGATTCTTGTGTATTACAGGTGCCAGCCCCAACACCCGGCTACTTTTTGTGTGTTTTTGGTAGAGACGGGGTTTCACCATGTTGGCCAGACTGGTCTGCAACTCCTGAGCTAAAGTGATCCACCCACCTTGGCCTCCTAAAGTGCTGGGATTACAGGCCTGAGCCGCCGCGCCCGGCCCTGGCTGTTTTAAATTCCTAGTTCTAAATTTACTGTTACAAATGTTTAAAGAACCCCTACTGATCTGTTGCTGCTCCTTCCTCCTCCACGCCCACACATCCCGTTTGGACCCACGAGACAGTGCGCCGTGTAGTTCACGGTCACTCATGTCCACTCTGTGCAACAGCTCCTAAGCGCTACCCAGGGAGGGCGCCTGTCAGATACTGGGCACGCGAGCACCTAGAATGTTCCTTACCTTAGTAGACATGGAGTAAAGCTGATTAGCTCTGGGTGTTGGTTCTATGATTCTCTGTGCGTTTCTGCCTTTTAAGATATTTTATTTCTCGAGTTTGATTGGAAAGGAGCAACCTGGAGGTGAGGCAGTGGGGGGATGTGGGTACGCATGAGTGCGCACACACGTGGGGCTGCAAGTGCGTGCGTGTATGTGCACGCAGGTTGATCCTACTGGTGCAAGTGCGTGCGCGCAGGGGCGCAGGGTGCACGCCCCCTCGCGGCTCCCTCACGGCCCTCCCGCCCCTCACCCCGCAGAGTACAGCGGCCGCCGTCAGCCCTACCCCTTCGAGCGCATGATCTTCGGCGCCTGCGCTGGCCTCATCGGGCAGTCGGCCTCGTACCCACTGGATGTGGTGCGGCGGCGCATGCAGACGGCCGGCGTCACGGGCTACCCGCGCGCCTCCATCGCCTGCACTTTGCGCACTATCGTGCAGGAGGAGGGCGCTGTGCGCGGCCTCTACAAAGGCTTGAGCATGAACTGGCTCAAGGGTCCCATCGCCGTGGGCATCAGCTTCACCACCTTCGACCTCATGCAGATCCTGCTGCGGCACCTGCAGAGCTAGGGGACCCTGAGCTGCTCTCAGGACGGTGGGCTGGTGACCCCTTTGGTATTGAGCCCCTGGAACGGGGGTGCGCTTGGTTCCACCTCAGGAGCCACATGGGGCGCTTTGTGGAACGAGCAGGTGGTCCTGAGGGGCCTGGACTTGGAGTCCGCAGGTGCAAAGCTGGCGGCCCTGGAAGTGCAGTGTTGGGGCAGTGGTATGGGGGGTCCCGCGGCACCCCTCTTCCCTCCTCCGCAGAGGCTGGCGCTGTCTGCCGGAGGTGTTGCCTAAAAGGTCCTAGTGGGGTGTGGTAGGCTCCACCTCCTGGTCTAGTGTGTCCTCTGACTTGCTGCTGATTTCTAGTGACCCCTGTCTCACCAGGCTCAGAGCCAGACCGCGCCTGGCCCTCCTTGTTCTGACTCCGCGTGCCTGCCCGGCCTCCAGGGTACAGGGGTGCCTTTCCTGCAGGCAGACCCTGCCCAGGATGGGGTGAGCCTTCTGCTCAGCTTTGGCTACAAATGCAGCCCCTGGCCCACCCCACCCTGCCAGTCCTGCCTTCTCCAGTATTTGCCCGAGGCCACGACTTCTCAGTCACCAGAGCCTCCTGCTGGAACCATGTTCCCCCAGAGCCTCCTGTCTATCCTAGACATGCAAGCAGCTGGGTCCCCAAGAGCACAGCTCCCTGCAGGGTGGCCTGGCCACCTGCTTTGTAACCTTCCCGTGAGAGTCTTGCTTGCTCCAGGGTTTGAGGCCTGGACCACCACACGGAACTGCCTCAGGTTTGGGTGAGACCCGCAGCCTGCGGCAGCTGCTGAAATGTGAGCACCCAAGCTGCCTCCTTTGGCCTAGAAGCTCCTGTATCCCCAGGCCACACCAATAGAGGCTGGGTCTCAGGGCCCCAACCCTCTGCCCAGCTGTGGTATCCAACAGGTCCCGGGGTCCCCTCTTGAGCAGCACTTTGGCTGGGACATGGAGCAATTTAAAGCCCACAAGGGGTTGTTCGGTTTCCATGAAATGGAGCCTTGATCCCCCCAGAGTGGGAGCCTCATGACAGGACAGCCTGGGGGTGGGAGGTGAGGAACAGCTGAGGTACCTAGGGGAACCCCAGCTAACTGGTCTCTCAGAGAAGTCCCCCAGGGCCCGCCAGGTATCACAGGGACTCAAAAACACCCATTTCCTGATGACCTTGTGAGTTTGATTTTTTTTTTTTTCAACGTGGCTGACCCTGGGTCTATGGTCTATTCACATGGAACCCCTGACTGGTCCGCCTGGTGCCAGAGCGAGCATGACCATAAGTGTTGCTTTCCACGGCTGGCCCAGCACACACTATGTGAAGGGATCTGAGCTTGTGCATCGCCAGTCGTGACTTCATTTCTCCCTTCCTTCTGTCCACCTCCTGTTCTTCTTGCCTTGGACCTGTGGGTGTGCAGACTGTTCTCTGACCCTCCTTGCATGTGGCCACCAGCCATCCCTAATCTCATCCTGAGAGGCCCAGGCAGCCTGTGAGGACTGTGAGGGGCTGTGCCGCTGGATGGGCATCCCTTACCCAGCACCCAGACTTGGCAGGAGAGGCGGGGCCCCCGTCACAGGGAGACAGGAGGGCACCCAACTCCCACAGGCATGCAACAGCAGCAGGGACCCGGGGTCTGCCCCAGGTAGGTGAGACCAAGTCGGTGGATTTTAGGCCACAGGCTGAGCAGGAGAGAAAAGGTGTGGGTAGGAGGGTCCCCCAGACCCTGCAGACCCCAGCATGCCTCCGTGAGATGGCTCCCAGATGAATGGGACCCGGCAGGAGTGGGGGGCAGTGCTGTTCCCCGACCCCTGCACACAGCCAGGCACTCGAGGCTCTGCAGTCACTCCCCTTCCTGCTGGTCGCTGGTCCTGGTCTGGAGTTATATTTTGATGCCATGAAGACACTGTTTATATCTAATGTTTATATATTTTAAAGATTTGTGCCAAGAGAGTATATTTAATAAAAATTTAAATGATTTCTTCTGCTTATGACTCTTGTTTGACTCTGACTCCCCCATCTTCCCCCATGAACCCCCAAACAGGGTTGAAATGGTTTTGACATGTTTGTGTTAAAAGTTCTGGATGAAAGTCTTTAATCAGCCGGACGGTGGCCCACGCCTGTAACCCAGCACTTTGGGAGGCCGAGGCGGACGGATCACAAGGTTAGGAGTTCAAGACCAGCCTGACCAACATGGTGAAACCCCATCCTACAAAAAATATAAAATCAGCCAGACGGTGGCCCACGCCTGTAACCCAGCACTTTGGGAGGCCGAGGCGGGCGGATCACAAGGTTAGGAGTTCAAGACCAGCCTGACCAACATGGTGAAACCCAGTCTCTATTAAAAATACAAAATCAGCCGGACGGTGGCCCACGCCTGTAACCCAGCACTTTGGGAGGCCGAGGCGGGCGGATCACAAGGTTAGGAGTTCAAGACCAGCCTGACCAACATGGTGAAACCCAGTCTCTATTAAAAATACAAAATCAGCCGGACGGTGGCCCATGCCTGTAACCCAGCACTTTGGGAGGCTGAGGCGGGCAGATCACCTGAGGTCAGGAGATTGAGACCAGCCTGGCCAACATGGTGAAACCCCATCTCTACAGAAAAATACAAAATCAGCCGGGCATGGTGGTGCATGCCTGTAATCCCAGCTACTCGGGAGGCTGAGGCAGGAGAATCGCTTGAACCCAGCAGACGGAGGTTGCGGTAAGCCGAGATCGCACCATTGCACTCCAGCCTGGGCAATAGAGTGAGACTCTATCTCAAAAAATAAATAAAAAGCCAGTCTCATTGTTTAACATCTATGCAGTTTTCTCCTCGAGGATTCCCATGATGAAATTTACCAGGCCGGGCACAGTGGCTCACTCCTGTAATCCTAGCACTTTGTGACACTGAGGCAGATTGATTGCTTGAGCCCAGGAGTTTGAGACCAGCCTGGGCAACATCATGAAAACACCTCCTCTACAAAAAAATTTAAAAATTAGGCCAGGCGCAGTGGCTTATACCTGTAATCCCAGCACTTTGGGAGACCGCGGTGGGTGGATCACTTGAGGTCACAAGTTCAAGACCAGCCTGGCCAACATGGTGAAACTCTGTCTCTACTAAAACACAAAAATCCCAGCACTCTGGAGGCTAAGGCAAGAGTCGCTTGAACTTGAGAGACAGAGGTTGCAGTGAGCCATTGCACTCCAGCCCGGGTGACTGAGCGAGACTCCGTCTCAAAAACAAAAAAAAAGCCAGTCTTGGAGGTGCATGCCTGTAGTCCCAGCTACTCAGAAATGCACGCATCCCACCGGGCTCACACCTATAATCCCAGCACTTTGGGAGGCCGAGGTGGGCGGATCACAAGGTTAGGAGTTCAAGACCAGCCTGACCAACATGGTGAAACCCAGTCTCTATCAAAAATACAAAAATTAGCCGGGTGTGGTGGCAGGCGCCTGTAATCCCAGCTACTCGGAAGACTGAGGCAGGAGAATTGCTTAAACCCAGGAGGCAGAGGTTGAATAAGCTGAGATTGTGCCACTGCCCTCCAGCCTGCACGACAGAGTGAGACTCCATCTCAACAACAACAAAAAAAGAAAACAAATTCATGTATCCCTTATGTTAACAACAGAGATGACAGGTTTTGCAGCAAAGAGTCTATTCACGAGGCAGCCAAGTGAGGAGACAGGAGGACACATCTCAAATCTGCCTCCCTGAAGATGGAGTTTTAGAGGCATTTAAGGGATAGAGGAGCAAGGTGGTCAGAGACATGGGAAGAGTGATGGGGGCTAAGGAGAAGTGGGGCAGTCAGAGAACCATGCGTGTGCGGTCAAGCTTCATTGCCCTTCATGGGATGTGTGTTCACAGTTGTTATCCTGATCTGAGGGTGGAGTGTCTGGCCCTCTAACATCAAAAGGTCACCAAATACACACAGGCCGAGGTAAAGGTTCCGCTCTCAGCCTGTTCGAACTGGACAACAACTGACCCTGTTCCTGAGAAACAACGGAAGCAACGATTACCCGTGGTGGCCCATACATCAGAGATGTTACCTATAAGGAACTAGTGGGACTTCTGTCTGTTTTTGAGATGGAGTTTCGCTCTTGTTGCCCAGGCTGGAGTGCAGTGGTGGGATCTTGGCTCACCGCAACCTCTGCCTTCTGGGTTCAAGCGATTCCCCTGCCTCAGCCTCCTGAGTAGCTGAGATTATAGGTGCCCGCTACCACGCCCAGCTAATTTTTTGTATTTTTAGTAAAGATGGGGTTTCACCGTGTTGGCCAGGCTGGTCTCGAACTCCTGACCTCGGGTGATCTGCCTGCTTCGGCCTCCCAAAGTGCTGGGATTACAGGTGTGAGCCACTGCGCCCAGCCACCAAACGCTTTTTGCTATAAGAAATTCCGTCCAGCCTAGGAGTCTCCCAAAGAAACACAACCCGGTACCCCAGGTGCGGCCAATGACTGAAGGTAGGTGTGTAGGTGGCTTAACCCATTCTTGGGTGTGGATCACTGAGTTGAGTGCTCTCTACACTGCTCCCCTAAGGCCCCTAGCAGGACTGAGCACGGGTTGCCCCCAGTGTCACCTGCTCATTGGTGCCCCCTGCAGGGCACCTTCCCTCCTTGTCTCAGCTCTCATCTGCCATGGTGCTTCCTGGGGTTATGTCCTAGGTAGCTCTGAGTCCTTTTGGGGTCATCTTTGGGGGCAGCCTATCCAAAAAGGAATAGAAATGCCAGGTATGCCTGCAAATAGATCATATGGATTTATACCACTTACTCTCACCCATCTTTGATCTTCCATAATCTGACAAGTAAAAAAATGGTATCTGGACCAGGTGCAGTGGCCCATGCCTGCAATCCCAGCACTTTGGGAGGCCAAGGCAGGCAGATCACTTGAGGTCAAGAGTTCGTGACCAGCCTGGCCAATATGGTGAAACCCTGTCTCTACTAAAAATACAAAAATTAAGGCTGGGCAGGGTGGCTCACGCCTGTAATCCCAGCACTTTGGGAGGCCAAGGTGGGCGGATCACCTGAGATAGGGAATTCAAGACCAGCCTGATCAAGATGGAGAAACCCCATCTCAAAAAAAAAAAAAAGCTACAAAAATTAGCTGGGCTTGGTGGCGTGCACCTGTAATCCAAGCTACTCAGGAGGCTGAGGCAGGGGAACTGCTTGAACCCAGGAGGCAGAGGTTGCAGTGAGCTGAGATCATGCTGCTGCACTCCAGCCTGGGCAACAGAGCAAGACTGCCTTTCAAAAAAAAGACCAGGCATGGTGTCTCACACCTGTAATCCCAGCACTTTGGGAAGTCCAGGCAGGTGGATCAGGACAGCACTTTGGGAAGTCCAGGCAGGTCAGGAGTTCAAGATCAACCTGACCAACATGGTGAAACCCCATTTCTACTAAAAATACAAAAGTTAGCTGGGCATGGTGGTGCACACCTGTAGTCCCAACTACTCAGGAGGCTGAAGCAAGAGAATCACTTGAACCCGGGAGGCAGAGGTTGCAGTGAGCCAAGATGACACCACTGTACTCCAAACTGAGCAACAGAGCAAGACTCCATCTCAAAAACAAAACAAAAATAGATATATCTCACAATTTATCACTGCCTGGTTGGTTGGCTGGCTGGCTAGTTGGTTGATTTTTTCCTCCAGTCTAGCTTACAGCTCTTTCCTTTTAAGAATAGCTCATTTGCAGGCTGGGTGCAGTGGCTCACGCCTGTTATTCCAGCACTTTAGGAGGCTGAGGCAGTTGGATCACTTGAGCTCACAAGTTCAAGACCAGCCTGTGCAGCATGGTGAAACCCTCTCTCTAGAAAAAATACTGGGCATGATGGCATGTGCCTGTAATTACCACTACTTTGGAGGCTGAAGTGGGAGGATGGCTTGAGCCTGGGCGGTAGAGGCTGTAGCGAGTTGAGATGGCACCATTGCATCCCAGCATGGGTGACAGAGCAAGAACTTGTCTCAGAAAACAAACAACAAATTTATGGCCAGGCATGGTGGCTCACACCTGTAATCCCAGTTCTTTGGAAAGCTGAGGCAGGAGTATCACTTGAGACCGGGAGTTTGAGACCAGCCTGGGCAACATAGTAAAACCCTGTCTCTACAAATAATTTTTTTTTTTTGGTGGGACAGGGTTCTCACTCTGTCACCCAGGCTGGAGTGCAGTGGCACACTCGCAGCTCACTGCAGCCTCAATTTCCCAGGCTCAAGTGATCCTCCCACCTCAGCCTCCCAAGTAGCTGGGACTACAGGTGCAGACCACTGCACCTGGCTAATTTTTTGTATTTTGTAGAGACAGGGTCTTGCTATGTTGCCCAGGCTGATGTTAAATTCCTGGGCTCAAGAGATCTGCCCACCTCAACTTCCCAAATTGTTGGGATTACAGGCAGGAGCCACAGTACCTGGCCCTCCACAAATAATTTTAAAAAATTTTAAATATATTTATTTTTTGAGACAGAGATGTTTTTTGCTCATTGCCCAGGCTGGAGTGCAATGGCGCGATCTCGGCTCACCACAATATCCACCTCCCAGGTTCAAGCAATTCTTCTGTGTCCATCTCCCAAGTAGCTGGGATTACAGGTATCCGCCACCACACCTGGCTAATTTTGTATTTTCAGTAGAGATAGGGTTTTTCTTTTTTTTTCTGCTTTTTTTTTTTTTTTTTTAATAAAGACGGTTTTACCATGTTGGCCAGGCTGATCTTGAACTCCTGACCTCAGGTGTTCCGCCTACCTCGGCCTCCCAAAGTGCTGGGATTACAGGCGTGAGCCACTGTGCCTAGTGGTTTTTCTTTTTTTCTATGAGTTCTGTGAGCTTTTTCCCCCTTTTCATTTTCTTTCAGCTTGTCTGGAAATGGTTCATTCTGTTTGTTCTTCCACAAGGTGTCGCAGCATCAGCACTGCTGACATTTGGTACTGATCGACCTCTGGGGTGAGGCCGTCCTGGGCACCACAGGGTGATAAGCAGCTCCCTGGCCTCCCCTCTTCAGACACCAAGAGCAGCACCCCACCCCCCGTGGTGACAACTAAAAAATTTATCCAGGCCAGGCATGGTGGCTCACGCCTGTAATCCAAGCACTTTGGAGGCCAAGGCGGGCGGATCACCTGAGGTCAGGAGTTCAAGACCAGCCTGACCAACATGGCGAAACCCCATCTTTATAAAAAAGAAAAAAAAAATTTATCCAGACATCAACATGTGTTCCTGTGGGCAGAACACCCCTCCTGTGAGAGGCATGGATGTGGTGCTTACAACCGATGCATCAACAGAAAGTATTTGGCTGGGTGCAGTGGCTCAGGCCTGTAATCCCAGTACTTTGGGAGGCCAAGGCAGGTGAAGCATTTGAAGCCAGTTTGACACCACACTGGCCAACATGGTGAAACTCCGTCTCTACTAAAAATACAAAAACTAGCCAGGTGAGGTGGTGCATACCTGTAATTCCAGCTACTCGGGAGGCTGAGGCAGGAGAATCGCTTGAACTTGGGAGGTGGAGGTTGCGGTGAGCCGAGATTGCAGCACTGTACTTCAGCCTGGGCCACAGAGTGAGACTCTTACCTCAAAAAAAAAAAAAAATTAAAATTAAATAAAATATTTATCTTCCCTCTGAACCACACAAAGACCTCAGCCACCCCCTCCATCTTTCTATTTTTTTCTCGTGGTTCTAATTTTTCTCCTTATACTGCTTTTTATTTTTATTTTCATTTTTGTTTCATATTTTTGAGACAGAGTCTTGCTGTCTTCAGGCTGGAGTGCAGTGGTGCAATCATAGCTCACTGCAGCCTCAACTTCCTGGGTTCAAGAAATTCTCCTACCCCTGCCTCCTGAGCAGCCAGGACTACAAGTGTGGACCACCACACCTGGCTAATTTTTGGATTTTTTATAGAGACGGGGTTTCACTATGTTGCCCAGGCTAGTCTCAAACTCCTGAGTTCAAGTGATCCTTCCACCTCAGCCGTCCAAAGTGCTGGGATTACAGGCAAGTGCCATTGTGCCTGGCCATATTTTCCTTTTTTAGAGACAGGGTGAAGTTCTGTCAACCAGGCTGGAATACAGTGGCGAGATAACTCACTGTAGCCTCAAACTCTTGGGCCCAATGGATCCTCCAGCCCCAGCCTTCCAAGTAGCTAGCACCACAGGTGTGTGCCACCATGCCCAGCAAATTCCTTATTTTGGGGAAAGACAGGGTCTCCCTATGTTGCCCAAGCCAGTCTTAAACTCCAGGCCTCAAGCCATCCTCCCATCTCAGCCTCCCAATGTGCTGGGATGAGAGGAATAAGCCACCACGCCCAG
Source organism: Callithrix jacchus (assembly GCF_049354715.1). Classification (NCBI taxonomy): domain Eukaryota; kingdom Metazoa; phylum Chordata; class Mammalia; order Primates; family Cebidae; genus Callithrix; species Callithrix jacchus. Next base: position 17,793,342 of record NC_133523.1, read on the forward strand.
CCTGAATCCTTGTGTTTAATATATTTTTCATTTTTATCCACATAACCGAAGTGCAAATTTCAGAAGTCACACGCCACTCAAAGGGCACTTCCTGATGCCTGTTCTGGGGGCCACTGCATGTTAGTGTTTTCTGTGTGTGACAGGGTCTCACTCTGTCATCCAGGCTGGACTGCACTGATGTGATTCTGGATCAATGCAGCCTCAAACTCCTGGGCTCAAGAGATCCTTCTGCCTCAGCTTCCCAAGTAGCTGGGAATACAGGTGTACACCACCATGCCCAGCTAATTTTTTTTTTTTTTTTTTTTTGGTATTTTTTAGTAGAGATGGGGCTTCACCATGTTGACCAGGCTGGTCTGGAACTCCTGGCCTCAAGTGATCCGCCCGCCTTGGCCTCCCAAAGTGTTGAGATTTGGGATTACAGGCGTGAGCCGCCGTGCCCGGCCTCCTCGCTTTCCTTTCTCCTCCCACCTTTGCTCCTCTCAGTCCTGCTTCGCTCCCCTCGGTCCTGCTCTGCTCTCCCTCCCGCGCAGCCCCCACTCTGCACCAGGGCAGGTGCCACAGGGATGTGCAGGCGGCTACCACCCCATACGCACCCAGGTCCCAAACTCCTCAGACCGTTTGTAAAAATCGGTGTGATCCTTTTATTTGTTCAGAAGAGCAGCCAGCAGCACCCCCGTTACTCAAACCTGGCACACACACTTTGGAGACAATGGCCTCGGGACCCTCCCGCTGCTGGGTCCAGGACAGACAGTTCTGAGGCAGAAACTCGGCGTCCAAGGGGGGCCGCGGCTCAGGCACTGCGGTGAAGGGGACGGCGAGGAGTCCGGCCTCACCTTGCAGCTGGGGACACCGGGGCACACATACAGCGGGTAGGCTCATGTCCTGCTGGCCCAGGACCAAACCTCAGGGCCCCAGGAGGGTCTGCAGGCAGCTAGGAGCCCGCCAAGTGCTGGTGGAAGTAGAGGCCGAAGAGGCTGGACAGCAGCTGGCAGGCAGCTGTCCACCAGATGAGGTAGGCCAGGACGCCGCGGAGGAAGAGGGGCGTGAGCAGGCCGCCCAGGGCCGCAGCGATCCGCGCTGCAGTCTGCTGGACCTCATCCTCCTCGGGGCCGATGGGGGCAGCGCTGGCTGAGGATGGGTCGGGGGATAGTAGAGGGGCTGGGCCCAGGCCCCAGGAATAGCCTCCTGGGAGAAGAGGATGAAGTAAGGCGTGAGTAGAGAAATGGGGGGAAGCGGGGGAAGGAGGGGGGGCAGGGCTGGCACAGGGAGTCGGGCCCATTCCTCCAGACCCTCCTACCCCTGCCTCAGACTCCACCTCCTGCCCAGTCTCCACCCCCTCAGGCGTTGCCACCTGTCCAAGGCAAGCCGCACCCCAGGCCCCACCTCCTGCTCAGACCCTGCCTCACTACAAGCCCTGCCCCCTCCCCAGGCCCCACCTCCTGCTAACACCCAACCCCTCCCCAGGCTCCACCTCCTAAGGCAAACCCCACCCCGAGCTCCACTTCCGGCTCAGAACCGGCCTCACCACAGTCCCCGCCCCTTTCCCAGGCCCTGCCTCCTGCTCAGCAGCACCCCTCCCCAGGCTCCACCTACTGTACAAGGCAACCCCACCCGAAGCTCCACCTCCTGCTCAGACCCTGCCTCACCAAGGCCCGCCCCCTTCCCAGGCCCCGCCTCCTGCCCGGTCCCTGCCAGACTCCACTTCCGCGCTGTTCTATCTTCCAGCCCCGCCCCTCCTCCACTCCACACCGCAGCATCGTCTCACCCAATGTCTTGAGCAGGAGCGTACAGTTGAGGGTGAGGATGAGCGGCGTCAGGTACTGCAAGCTCACCACAGTCACGTAGCAGTAGACCCGGACCACCTGTGGGGAGGTAGCAGCGGTGGCTGTGACAGGAGGCCTTCTGTATTTGGGAAGACTGCACGCCCAAAGGACCAGGAGCCCCGCCATGAGCCCCAAGTTCCCTCTGGCCCAGGTCATCGGGGCGTCCATACCCTCCGCTGGATTTCACGGGCTTCGATGCGGCCAGCCTCCCTTCGCAGCTGCTCCACGCGGGCCTTGGCCAGGCACAGGTAGGCCTGCAGGTGGGGCCGGGTCACCGCCAGCCTCAGCAGGCACAGCACCACCAGCAACCAGAGGCGCCCAGAGTCAAAGGCAGAGTCGGACAGCCTGTGTTGAGTGGGGCGGGGGCAAGGGGGGTAAGAAGGCAGCCCCCAATCCCCCAGGATTTTCCCCGGGCTCCTCCATGAGTCTCAGTGGCTGGGGCACCCAGGGGAGCCCAGCTACCTCCTGGCCCCACCCCATACGCACAGGGAGAAGGGCGTCTCCCCAAAGGGTGGCTGGTGCAGGAAGTCCCGTGCAATGGGCTTTGTCCAGAGCCACAGGATGAACAGGGGAGACAGGAAGCTGGTGTGCAGGAGGAACCTGGGGGGTGAAGGCAAGAGAGTGAGGCCCGGGCACCCTTAGGTTCCCTAATCCCCCCACCCACCAAGCGACCCACTTAACTGTAGCATGGGCCGGTCCTCTGACATGGTCAGTGCATCCCGATGGGTCTGGGCCAGCCGCAGGCCTGGGAAGGTGAGGAAGGCACCCAGCACAGAGCCCACCACCGCCAGCCCCACGCGGATAGCCAGCTTAGCCACAGGGAGCCTAGAAGAACAGCAGGTCACAAGACTGGCTGGGGGACCCTGGGAGGGTCCCAGCCGGCCCTGGTACCCCTCCCCCATACCCAGGACTCACGCCCAGTCCCAGCCTTGCTTCTTCAGAAGTGGCTCCAAGTTCTGGGTCATGCTGGCCAGGCCTGGGAAAGATAAGAAGAGGACCGAGTAGAGTGAATTCCTAGGGTTTCTAAGGCCACTGTGTTCCCTAACCTCCATCCCTCAAGCATCAGTTTGCTCCCCAAGTAGGAATGCACCATGGTCTGCCAGGCCCTGTGCCAGGTACAAGGACAACTTTGTGCTCTAGTTATGCAGCACTCTTCACAAGAAACAAGGCTGGCGTGGTGGCTCACACCTGTAATCCCACCACTTTGGGAGGCCAAGGTAGGTGGATCATCTGAGGTCAGGAGTTTGAGACCAGGCTGGCCAACACAGTGAAACTCCATCACTACAAAAAATACAAAAATTGGCCAGGTGTGGTGGTGAGTGCCTGTAATCCCAGCTACTTGGGAGGCTGGGGCAGGAAAATCACTTGAACACAGGGGGCAGAGGTTTCAGTGAGCCGAGACTGCACCATTGTACTCCAGCCCGGGGGACAAGAGTGAAATTCCATCTCAAAGAAAAAGGAACAGAATGCATGAGGCAGACACTCCTGACTGGGCTGGGAACATTCAGGGGATCTGTTGAGCCTTAGCTCCCTAGGTTACAGAATGAATCTGGAGGGAGATGAAGGACTCCCGCAGGAGAAAACCAAAGTCCTCCTGGAGGAAGGAATCCTCAATTCAGGACCCAAGATTTTCCAAAAATTAAGGGCACAGTAAATCCCAGCACTTTGGGAGGCAAAGGCAGGTGGATCACTTGAGCTCACGAATTCGAGACTAGCCTGGGCAACGTGGAAAAACCCCCATCTCTACAAAAAATATAAATTAGCCAAGCATAGTGGTGCATGCCTGTAGTCCCAGCTACTCTGAAGGCTGAGGTGGGAGGATGGCTTGAGCCCAGGATGTGGAGGTTGCAGTGAGCTAAGATCATGCCACTGCAGTCCAGCACAGAGTGAGACCTTTCTCAAAAAAAAAAAAAAAAAAAAAAAAAAAAAAAATTCAACCACATTAAAAAGCTGTGTCACGTGGGAAAAAAATTTAAAAATAAAAAAAAAGGGAGCAAATTCATATGAGCTTACAGCCAAAATCATCAAATGCATAAGGAACAAGTCACCATAAAGGAGAGTTAACAGAAAGACAATAGTCAAGTTTAGGCCTCAAAGACTTCAGAAATTGGCACTGTCAATTATGTGTCAAATGATTAAGGAAATGAAAGCTGGAATTACAGAACAGGTGACATAAGACTTCCTTCCAAAGACTGGGTAGAGTTGCAAAGGAACTCTATTAAACTCTTCTAAAGGGAAAATATAAGTATTGAAATAATAGGTTGTTAAACAGCAAATTAGAAACAGCCAAAGGAGGAACTGATGAACTGGAAGACAGATCTGAAGAAATCACTCAGATTCCAACTCAGAAAAACAAGTAGGTAGAAAATATGGAGAGGCTAAGAGATAAGAAAAATAGAACAGAAAGCCCACTGCAAATCAAATCAGAGCCCCAAATGGAGGGAAGAGGAGGAATGAAGAATAAAAGGAACTACTGAAAGAAAATGGTTGAGAAGTTTGCAGAATGAGTGACACACACAAAGTGTATCAAACCATGTAAATAAAAAGAAATCCATACCTAGACACAATGGAGTCAAACTGCAGAACACCAAAAACAAAGAAATCACAAAGCAGCCAGGGAGTTAAAGACAGATCACCTATAAAGGAACAACAATTAGGATGACAGCCAATGTCAACTGCAACAACAGAAAAAGAACAAATAGCAAAAAAGTAAGATGGAAAAACAAAGTCAACTATGTCAGTAATCACAGTAAATGTAAATGGACTAAACTTTAAAGTTAAATGACAAAGACTGTCAGACTACATTGAACATATCCAGCTATATGTTTTTTAAAGGATGACAGACCTTGACATAAAGTCACTGAAGGGTGAAAGTAAAGGGATGTTAAAAAGATACAGCAAATACTAATCAGAAGAAAGCAAGCTAGAAAGCCTATACTACTACCAGCCAAACTAGACAAAGAAGTACTAGAAGATAGAAGGGGTCAATATATCATGATAAAATGGATTCACCAGGAAAATCTAGTAGTTCTAAATCTGTGAACACCTTGTGAATAGACTATAAAACATATAAAGAAAACAATGACAAAATTGGATAGAGAAATTGGGAACTCTCTTGTCCAAGAGGGAGATTAATTTCTGCTGACCCTTATGTCACAGACAAAAGGTTAGGCAAGATGGAGATTTAAATTTATTAAACTCATAGAGCCAGGCTCTATGAGGATTTAGCTGTTCTAAAATCCAGGGGTCTTAGCCACACCAAAGGAGAAGGATAAGAAAGGACAAGAGAAAACCAAAAAGAATCTGCAATTCAGTAAAAATATAATTCTTTAGCAAGGTTACTCCATGGACATGCTCAAATTTGCCTCCTACATCATATCACAAAAATTGTCACTGTCAGTGAGGGGTTTAGGGGCTTATATGAAATGTAAAATTAATTCATTTAATTAATTTATTTATTTGGGACAGAGTCTTGCTTTGTCACCCAGGCTGGAGTGCAGTGGCGAAATCTTGGCTCACTGTAACCTCCACCTCCCCAGTTCAAGTGGTTCTCCTGCCTCAGCCTCCTGAGGAGCTGGGACTACAGGCATTCACTACCACCCACGCCTGGCTAATTTTTGTATTTTTAGTAGAGATGGGGTTTTACCATGTTGGCCAGGATGGTCTCAACCTCTTGACCTCGTGATCTGCCCACCTTGGCCTCCCAAAGTGCTAGGATTACAGGTGTGAGCCACTGCGCCTGGCCTTTATTTTTTTTAAGATGGAGTCTTGCTCTTGTCGACAGGCTAGAGTGCAATGGCACAATTTCAGATCACTGCAACCTCCACCTCCTGGGTTCAAGCTATTCTCCTTCCTCAGCCTCCTGGAGTAGCTGAGATTGCAGGTGCCTGCCAACATGCCCAGGCAATTTTTGTATTTTTAGTAGAGACGGGGTTTCACCATGTTGGCCAGGCTGGTCTTGAACTCCTGACCTCAGGTGATCTACCTGCCTCGGCTTCCCAAAGTGCTGGGATTACACGTGTGAGCCACCATGCCTGGTCAAAATATTTTAGAAGAAAATATAGAATGAGTTTTTGATTTTAGGGAAGGATATTTCCCAAGACAAGTATTAACTAAAATAATCAACTTCCATTCATCAAGACACTAGAGGTGATGCTTACAACTACATTCAATGGCTTAGCAAAGAAAGTGTGGATGTCTGCAGACAGAAAATAATGCAAATAGTGGTCAAATGAAAAGAAAGAGAAGGCCGGGCGCGGTGGCTCAAGCCTGTAATCCCAGCACTTTGGGAGGCCGAGGCGGGTGGATCACGAGGTCAAGAGATCAAGACCATCCTGGTCAACATGGTGAAACCCCGTCTCTACTAAAGATACAAAAAATTAGCTGGGCATGGTGGTGTGTGCCTGTAATCCCAGCTACTACTCAGGAGGCTGAGGCAGGAGAATTGCCTGAACCCAGGAGGCGGAGGTTGCGGTGAGCCGAGATCACGCCATTGCACTCCAGCCTGGGTAACAAAAGCGAAACTCCGTCTCAAAAAAAAAAAAAAGAAAAGAAAAAGAAAACAAGTATCGGCGATGACGTGGAGAAATTTGGAACACTTATGAACTGCTGCTGGGAATATAAGATATAAAATGGGCCAGGCACAGTAGTACACGCCTGTAATCCCAGCACTTTGGGAGACTGAGGCAGGACGATTGCTTGAGTCCAAGAGTTCGAGACCAGCCTGGCCAACATAGCGAAACACTGTCTCTACTAAAAATACAAAAATTAGCTGGGTGTGGTGGCACATGCCTGTAATTGCAGCTATTCGAGAGACTGAGGCAGGAGAATTGCTTGAACCTAGGAGCAGAAGACTACAGTGAGCCGAGATCATGTCACTGAACTCCAACCTAGCAACAGAGCGGGGGGAAAAAAAGAAAAAAAAATTAGCTCAGTGTGGCCAGGTGCCTGTAATCCCAGCACTTAGGGAGGCTGAGATGGGTATATCACCTGAGGTCAGGAGTTCAAGACTAGACTGGCCAACATGGCGAAACCCTGTCTCTACTAAAAATACAAAAATTAGCCAGGTATGGTGTGCACTTGTAATCCCAACTACTTGGGAGGCTGAGGCAAGAAAATCACTTGAACCTGGGAGATGGAGGTTGCAGTGAGCCAAGATCACTCCAGCCTGGGTGACAGAGAGAGACTGTCTAAAACAAAACAGACAAACAAAAAATAGGTGTGGTGGTGGGTGCCTGTAGTCCCAGCTACTTGGGAGCCTGAGGCATGAGATCACTTAATTCGGGAGGCGGAAGTTGTGGAGTGGAAATCATGCCACTGCACTCCAGCCTGGGCAACAGAATGAGAGAGTGTCTCAAAAATAAAGTAAATAAAATGGTTCAGCTGCTGTATAAAACAGTATGACAGTTCCTCAAAAAACTAAAAATAGAGTAACCATATTGTAAGGCCAGTTGCCTCGCTGGAAGCTTGGACAGGCCCATCCCTCTCCGTGCCTGAAAATTACATCACCAGAATCTGCACTCAACACTAAACTCTGCACTCAGCACCTAGCCAGGCGTTGGAAAAACCTGCCAAAATTTAAAAGAAGCCCTGCCAAAACCTGCCCAATAGCATATTGCCTGGGCAGCCCACTCACCGGAAAACCCACCTACCTACCAATAGCAACTTGCCCCGTCCACGTCCTGTTTCTCCACAGCCAATCAAACGCCTTCACTCCCTATAAAACGCCACGCCTGAAAGGCCCGATTTCCTTGGCCCCTTTCCCCAGGACCATGGAACCTCATCTGTGAGTTAAATAAATTGGCATTTAATTTTCTTATGCTGGCCTCAGTTTCCTCATTTTAAACTCGGAAATAAACCTTACAAGAGAATAAACCTTACACATATATGATCCAGCAGTTCCACTTCTGGGTATATACCCTCCAAAACTGAAAGCGGGGTCTCACAGAGATACTTGTACACTCAGATTCACAGCAGTATTAGTCAAAAAGTCCAAAGTTGGAAACAACCTAATTGTTCATCAGTGGATGAACAGATAAACGGTGCTCCACCCAGACAATGACACGGTATTCAGTCTCAGGAAGGGAATTCTGGCTGGGCACAGTGGCTCATGCCTGTCATCCCAGCACTTTAGGAGGCCGAGGTGAGAGGATTACTTGAGGCCAGGAGTTTGAGACCAGCTTGGGAAAGACAGAAGACTCCATCTCTACCAAAAAAAAAAAAATTAAAAATTAGCCAGGCGTGGTGGCTGGAGCTTGTAATCCCAGCACTTTGGGAGGCCAAGGTGCTGGGTCACAAGGTCAGTTCAAAAGCAGCCTGGCCAATATGGTGAAAACACATCTCTATTAAAAATAGAAAAATTGGCCGGGCGCGGTGGCTCACGCCTATAATCCCAGCACTTTGGGAGGCCGAGGCGGGCAGATCACGAGGTCAAGAGATCGAGACTATCTGACCATGGTGAAACCCCGTCTCTACTAAAAATACAAAAATTAGCTGGGCGTGGTGGCACGCGCCTGTGGTCCCAGCTACTCGGGAGGCTGAGGCGGAAGAATCGCTTGAACCCAGGCGGAGGTTGCAGTGAGCCGAGATTGCCCCACTGCACTCCAGCCTGGCGACAGAGTAAGACTCAGTCTCAAAAAAAAAAATAGAAAAATTAGCTGGGCATCGTGGTGTGCATCTGTAATCTCAGCTACTCGGGAGGCTGAGGCAGGAGAATCACGTGACCCTGGGAGGCGGAGGTTACAGTGAGCTGAGATCACATCACTGCATTCCAGCCTGGGTGACAGAGTAAGACTCCATCTCAAAAATAAAGGCTGGGCGTGGTGGCTCACGCCTGTAATCCCACCAGTTTGGCAGGCTGAGGCAGGTGGATCACAAGGTCAGGAGTTTGAGACCAGCCTGACCAATAGGGTGAAAGCCATGTCTAAAAGAAATAAATAGGCCAGGGGCAGTGGCTCACACCTATAATCTCAGCACTTTGAGAGACCAAGGCAGGAGGTCAGGAGATCGAGATCATCCTGGCCAACATGGTGAAAACCTGTCTATTAAAACTACAAAAAAATGCCGGGCGCGGTGGCTCATGCCTGTAATCCCAGCACTTTGGGAGGCTGAGGCAGGTGGATCACCTAAGGTCAGGAGTTCAAGACCAGCCTGACCAACATGGTGAAACCCTGTCTTAAAAAAAAGAAACAAAACAAAAACAAACAAACATAATATTTTTGAAAAATGAAAAACAAGGCCAGCCATAGTGGCTCAAGCCTATAATCCCAGCACTTTCGGAGGCTGAAGCAGGTGGATCACCAGAGGTCAGCAGTTCAAGACCAGCCTGGCCAACATGGCGAAACCCCGTCTTTACTAAAAATACAAAAATTGGTCGGGTGTGGTGGGGCACACCTGTAATCCCAGTTACCTGTGAGGTTGAGGCAGGAGAATCATTTGAATGTAGGAGGCAGAGGTTGTAGTGAGCCAAGATTGAGCCACTGCAGTTCAGCCCGGGTGACAAAAATGAAACACCATCTCAAAAAAAAAAAAAAAGAAAGAAAAGAAAAAAGAAAAGGCCGGCTGCGGTGGCTCAAGCCTGTAGTCCCAGCACTTTGGGAGGCCAAGGCGGGTGGATCACAAGGTCGGCAGATTGAGACCATCCTGGTCAACATGGTGAAACCCGTCTCTACTAAAAACTACAAAAAAATTAGCTGGGCACGGTGGCGCGTGCCTGTAATCCCAGCTACTCAGGAGGCTGAGGCAGGAGAATTGCCTGAACCCAGGGGGCAGAGGTTGCGGTGAGCCGAGATCGCGCCATTGCACTCCAGCCTGGGTAACAAGAGCGAAACTCCGTCTCAAAATAAATAAATAAATAAATAAATAAAATAAAACAAAAAAGAACTCTAGCCATGGATGTCCATCAGTGACAGTGGGAAAGGGAATGTCCTCTCCTCCCCAAAGCCCAACAAGGTGCAGGAGCCGAGACGTCACTAATGGGGACTGCCTTCACCCCACTTCGCCCCAGGAGCCTACTTGTGCTGGATGCTGAGCAGTGAAACCACCCTGGTCAGATTACATGAGGGAGGGACAGCTGCGTGCCTCGAGTTGGGGACTGCACTTACCAGGCTCCAGGCCCAGCTCGAGGGTCTCCTCCCGCACCACCTGCACCAGCATGGCCAGCAGCAGGAAGAGGAAGGCAAAGGTGAGGCAGACAGAGCGCTCGCCCCCCTCCTCGGAGCTGAAGTACAGCCGTGTCACCGTCAGGAACGCCTTGCTGGGGGCTGGAGATAAGGAGGCCTCGGGTGCCACTGCCCCACTCTGCATATTTCACCACGCCCAGCCTGGGACCCCACAACTTCAGGGACAAGCACTGCTGCACAAATAGGCCTTGGGGATGACTTAGGGGAGTGCAGGTTTGGGGTGCTGGAGCCAGATCAGGATATAGGCTGGGGGTTCCTGCTGCACGGGAGATGGCCTCATCAGGCCACTGGTGGCCATTTAGAAATGGTCACCATGGTATGCGTCTATAATCCCAGCTATCTGGGAGGCTGAGGCAGGAGAATCACTTGAACCTGGGAGGCAGAGGTTGCAGCGAGCGGAGATTGCACCATTACACTTCAGCCTGGGCAACAGAGCGAGACTCTGTCTCAAAGAAAAAAGAAATGGCTACCATGTGTGTACAGCCTCCCCCTCTGGGTGACCCTGCCTCTTTCACCCACCTCATCTGCTTCACATCCCTTGGAAAAGCAAGAGAGATAGAAGGGCTTCATCTCCAATCTGCCATCAAAATGCAGCATGGGGGCAAGGCATGGTGGCTCATGCCTGTAATCCCAGCACTTTGGGAGGCCGAGGCAGGAGGATCACTTGAGCCCAGGATTTCAAGACCATCTTAGGCAACATGGTGAGATTCTCATCTCTACCAAAAATAATTAAAAATTAGCTGGGCATGGGGGTAGCACCTGTGGTCCCAGCTACTGGGGAGCCTGAGGTGGGAGAATCGCTTGAGCCCAGGAGTTTGGAGCTGTAGTGAGTCCTGATTGCACCACTGCACTCTAGCCTGGGTGACAGAGGGAGACCCTGTCTCAAAAAAAAAACTACAGGCCACATGTGGTGGCTCCTGCCAGTAATCCCAGCACTTTGGGAGGCTGAGGCAGGTGGATCACCTCAGGAAGGAGAGCAGCCTGATCAACATGGTAAAATCCTGTCTCTACTAAAACTACAAAAAATAGCCGGGTGTGGTGGCACATGCCTGTAATCCCAGCTACTTAGGAAGCTGAGGCAGGAGAAGCACTTGGACCTGGGAGGCGGAGGTTGCAGTGAGACTAAATCATGCCACTGCGTCCAGCCTGGGGAACGAGAGTGAAACTGCACCTGAAAAGAAAAAAAGGCATGGGAATCTGGGGAACCAGTATAGGGCTCCCTCTCCAAAAGTCACGGAAGTGGCATTCTTTCTGTGCTGTCTCAGACCTGCGTCCCCAAAGTCATGTGTTTGCTCTCTTTCGGAGGCCAAGGCAGGAGAATCACTTGAAGCCAGTCAGGACCAGCCTGGGCAACAAAGTAAGACCCTGTCTCAACAACAACAAATATGTACATATACATACATACGTGTGTGTGTGTGTGTGTGTGTGTGTGTGTGTGTGTGTGTGTGTGTCTATTATTTAATTTTGCCAAGGGGCCATCTCTTTCTTGGCCCCTGATTCTGGACTGGCCTGGTGATTTCCTTAGATGAGGAGAATGTGGTAGAAGGAACAGGGATGGACTGGGTGACTCTCGGCAAGGCATTCCCTCTTGCCTCCTGGCATTTCCACTGCCACCAAGGGGCACGACCATGTGGAGTGGAGATGAACCGATCTGCTGAGCCCAGCCCAGTCTGCCCACCCACACAGCCAGAGCACATAAAACAGCTGCTTCATGCTTGGGAAGTTTGTGTCATAGGAAGTGAAAACTGCCACACCAGTTTACGGGGGGCCAGGGAAGCTGAGGTCCTGCTCCCACTTGCCCCGCTGGCAGGGAGCACAGAGGAAGGATACATGGAGAAGGCCACTGTGAGCAGGCACCAGAACACAGCGATGTTGGTCTCCTTGGCTGGGCCCAGCACGTAGTAGTAGGCCTCCGTGAAGAGGTACACACCGCCCGAGTACACGGCAAAGTCCACGAACCACTGGTACTCCAGGAAGAAGCGCAGGACTACAAGGGGACACTCTGCTCAGCCTTGGGGCCCAGCCGGCTCCCCCAACAACAGAACATTCCTCCTCCAAATCCTCCCCACCCCCATGAGAGTGTGGGGAGCTTCAGGGCTGAGGGAGGGGAGTTTAAGGACAGAACTGGGCTATTACCCAGGGCGTCCACAGTCGTGAGAGGGCAGGTCTCCAGCTGGAACGGGGCATCTCGGGGCACAGACAGTGGCTTCTCCTCACTAAGGCCATCGGCCCATCTGGGAGGATGGTGACAAGGAAGGGGGCTGGTGAGCATGCATCCCACTGGGGCCAGCCACCCTCAGAGCTCAGAGCAGCTGGCCTGGAGACCATCTCTTCCCACAGCCTCCGTTCCTTGCACATGGGGAGGTACTCCAGCCCACCCCCCCATTCCCCCCTCACCCCTGCCATGGGACTGGCTAGAGCAAACTGCCAAGAAACATGCTAACCTGACAGTGACCATCTCCTTGGACTAGGGTCTCCCAGTTCACCTGTGACCAGATCATTGCTTGGAAGTGTGGGCGGGCAGGTCCTGTGTCCCTGAGCCTAGAGTCCCCTGAGAAGCCACCACCCAAGGCTGGGGCTGGGGCCCAGCTCACTCACCGCTCCTTCCTGCCTCTGGGCCTCGGCTTCCCTGCCAGGGCCCGGAGCTCCTCCTCAGATGGGTGCTTGTATCGGAACAGACTGAGAGCAACGACAGGCAGTCAGGGAAGCTCGGGTGTGGGGTTGGGAGGTTGAGGCAGTGAACCTCAAATCCAGGGGTTCGAGTTAGAGGGTGGCCTGGGCCAGGGGGACACCGGGAGGCGGGTGAAGGCAGCTACAGCACAGGGAGATTCTGGGGAAATCATGAGACCAACAGATCTAGGCTAAGTGGGCTCAGGGGCCTTGGATACCCCCGAGTCTGCTAGCTAACTCTCCTGGGGAAGCAGGTATGTGTGACTTTTATTTTTTTTTTTTTGCATGCCACTGCACTCTGTCACCCAGCCTGGAGTGCAGTGGCATGATCTTGGCTCACTGCAACCTCCACTTCCCGGGTGATTCTCCTGCCTCAGCCTCCTGAGGAGCTGGGATTACAGGCACAGCACCAACATGCCCAGATAATTTTTGTATATTTAGTAAAGACAGGATTTCACGATGTTGGTCAGGCTGGTTGGTCTCAACCTCCTGACCTCAAGCAATCCACTGGCCTCGGCTTCCCAAAGTGCTGGGATTACAGGTGTGAGCCACTGCGCCCAGCCATTTTTGTTTTTGTTTTTAAGACAAGGCCTTGCTCTGTCACCCAGGCTGGAGTACAGTGGTGCCATCTCACTCACTACAGACCTGACCTTCTGGGCTCAGTCGATCCTCCCGCCTCAGCCTCCTGATTAGCTGGGATCACAGGTGTGAGCCACCATACCTGGCTAATTTTTAAATATTTTCATAGAGACGGGGCCTTGCCATGTTGCTCAGGCTGGTCTTAAACTCCTGGGTCAAGTGACCCTCCCACCCCAGCTTCCCGCAGTGCTGTGATTATGGGCCTGAGCCATCGTGCATCAGGCCTGGCGTGGGTTTCTGCCTTTGCTTTTGTCATGAACGTTTTTCTCAGGAGAGAATTCAGTTTCCACCAGATTCTCAGAAAGCATCAGAGACCCATACAGGGACAAAAACGAGCAGGTGATCTCTAGCACGTGCAGGAGTGGAAGGAAGGCCAGGTTACAGGGAGGCAGGAGGAGTGGGGATGTGGGCAGTGTGGTGATGGTTCCACCATGTGTACATCTGTCAAAATGGGTCCAGCTGTGCGCTTCAAATATATACAGTTTGTGCCAGGCACGGGGGCTCACGCCTGTAATCCCAGCACTTTGAGAGGCCAAAGCGGGAGAATCGCTTGAACCCAGGAGTTTGAGCAACTGCACAACTTAGCAAGACCCGCATCTCTATTAAAAATTCAAAAGTTGTCTGGGCATGGTGGCACACACCTGTAGCCTCAGCTACTCAGGAGGTTGAGGCAGGAGGGTCCCTTGAGCCCAGGAGGTAGAGGTTGCAGTGAGCTATGATCAGGTCACTGCACTCCAGACAGGGCGACAGAGTGAGACCCTGCCTCAAAAAAGAAAAAACAAATATATGCAGTTTGTTGTACTTAAGTTACACCTCAATAACGTTTTACCCCCATCTCCCCCCGCCCCACCAACCAAAATCAAGGCTGCGCATCCTGTGAGGCGGGCTTGGGGACCCAAAGGGGCGTGGCTCCGCGGGCCCCTCCCACCGCAGGGGCGGGGCTCACCTGCCATTGCAGAGCAGCCACCGCGCGAAGGAGCAGTGTGGTGCCAGCCTGTGCATGAGGGTGGCGGTGAGCAGGGTCACCACCAGCTGCACTCCGAGGACCGCCTGGGGGGAGGGGACATGACTAGCGGCACCTGCCAGAGGGTCATAAGCTCCATTCCTCCCTAGGAATCCAGGCTATTTATAGAAAAGCCAGGCCCAATGGGGGAAGGGCGAGCCTCTTTGGCTCTCGAAGCTTCTTAGGGGAGGGTCCTGGGTTGAGCCTCGACTCAACCCTGGGAGCTCCCCTCACCTAGCTTGGCCCTGCCCTCCCTCGTCAGAGATCAGCACCCTTCACCACCACCACCACCTAGCTGGAGTGTAGGGAGGTGGAGATCATGGGGTTCGCCTCCCACCTCCACTGTGGATTCAGGTATAATACTGATTTCCCGGAGTCTCAGTTTGCTCATCTCGAAACGGGTGCTTCCTATGTAGCCTCCTGTATTCCTCACCACCACCTTCCAGCCCTAACCACGAGCCTCCCACATTCAATGAAAGCGGTTCCCAGCGCCTTCTGCACTCCTCACTCCCGCCCAGGAAAGCCACTGCGTCTCGGGTGCGCTTCTGGCTTTCTCCTTCACCCTGGTAGCTCTTTCCCCTGTCTCTTACCTTAAATGATCCCTGATGGTTCCATCACCCTCCTCCCTCTCCCTCCCTCCCTTTGTAATTAACCTCCTTGAAAGGGTATGTGCACTCCTGGGCACCAGCTGTTTTGGTGTAAAGACTTACATGTCTGAGTGGGGTGACCTTATTTATTTATTTATTTATTTTTGAGACGGAGTTTCACTGTCGTTGCCCAGGCTGGACTGCAATGGCACGATCTCAGCTCACTGTAATCCTTCCCTCCCGACTTCAAGCGATTCTGCTGCCTCAGTCTCACAAGTAGCTGGGATTACAGGCATGCGCCACCACGCCCAGCTAGTTTTGTATTTTTAGTTAAGATGGGGTTTCTCCATGTTGGTCAGACTGGTCTCCAACTCCCGACCTCAGATGATCCACCCGCCTCGGCCTCCCAAAGTGCTGGGATTACAGGCATGAGCCACTGCTCCAGGCCTATTTATTTATTTTTATTTCTGGATTTTTGTTTGTTTGGTTTTGTTTTTTTTGGGCGGGGGGGGGTGTTGGTGGCGGTGGTGGTGGGAAGAAGAGGGTCTTGCTCTGTCACCCAGGCTGGAGTACACTGGCATGCTGGGGTCCTCGCTGCAGCCTCAACCTCCCGGGCTCAAGTGATTCTCCCACATCAGGATTACAGGAACCCACCACCACACCCAGCTAATTTTTGTCTATTTTGTAGACATAGGATTTCTCCATATTGCCCAGGCTGGCCTTGAATTCCTAGGCTCAAGCAATCCTCCTGCCTTGGCCTCCCAAAGTGCTGGGATTACAAGCGTGAGCCACTGTGTCCGAGCTTTTTTTATTTTTATGTTTACAGATGGGGTCTTTACTATGTTGCCCAGGCTGGTCTCAAACTCCTGGGCTCAAGTGATCCTCCCTCTCAGCCCACCGAGTAGCTAGGACGACAGCCATGCACCAACACACCCAACTAAGACTTTTTTTTTAATAAGGAATTTTCTCACCCAGTTCTTAATTCAGAACACATTTTCATATACTTATTTTTAAACGTTTTAGAAGAATCGGTCTGTGGTGAAGCTCGGTTTTCCTGCTTGAATGCAGTAAATACCCCTTTGCCACCAGTAATCACATAATTATGTAAAATTCTATGCTCAGGAGAACTGCCTGCTAGTATCCAGGTAGCATAATCAAAATGAAATAAAGATTTCATAGTAAAATTCATTATTAAAATAATCCTTTAATCAGGCATAAATAAGCTAAATTTAGGTGGAAAAATCCTAATGTGATGGATACCACACCTAACACGGTAATTCAAAATGACTGCTGAGGCCAGGGGCGGTGGCTCACACCTGTAATCCCAGCATGGTGGGAGGCCGAGGCGGGCTGATCATCACTTGAGGTCAGGAGTTCGAGACCAGCCTGGCTAACATGGTGAAACCCTGTCTCTACTAAAAATACAAAAATTAGCCAGGCATGGTGGCGCATGCCTGTAACCCCAGCTACTCGGGAGGCTGAGGCAGCAGAATTGCTTGAACCCAGAGGCAGAGGTTGCAGTGAGCCGAGATTGTGCCACTGTACTCCAGCCTGGGCAGCAGAGGGGGACTCCATCTCAAAACAAAATAATAAATAAATAACAGACTAATAGGACATTTTCTCCATGCCTGTGACTTGTAAACTGAGACCAGAAATCTCTTTTCAGTAATGAGGTTGATGGCACCACCTTTCTCATCTCTGAATCCTCATTGCTCGCCCTCCTCAGGACCTCAGTGCAGACTGGCTGGCTGGCACTTAAGGACCATGAGTGCCAGTCCCTAGGACCCTGTAAGCTAATGGGCCAGGGCTGTCAAAGCCCCACCCTTCCCCTAGAACCCTGCCCTTCCACCGCCCCCCTCCTCCCCAGGGCCTCCCACTCTTTTCCTCCTCCCTTCCAACCCCTCACCTGTGTCTGACCTGCCAGGGTTTTAACCACCCAGTCGGCCAGCCCATCACAACCTCTGCAGAGCGACACCTCCAGCCCAGACCTCTCTGCTGAGCTCAACCAGCAGCCTCCTCCAGCCTGTCCCGGGAGGCCCCAACACCTGCCCACCGTCCCATATCCCTCCAGGTGACTCAGGCCCTTCCCATTCTCACAGTCAGCACCTAACTCGATCTGCACCCTGCGGGCCCGGCTGGAAATCACCCCTCCACCTCCCCACGGCCCAGCTCTCTCCTCAGCCCTCCCTGCACCCAACCAATGGAGTCTCAGAGGTCTTCCTAGACCTGCTGGCTCTTCATCAACGACCCCTCTACTCGCCAAATCCCCCCTAGGGAAAACGCGGAGGGGTACATCTCTCCATCTAAGCCTCCCAGGGGTCTGTCCAGGGATGTTCTGACAACCCTGCCCTCTAGCCAGCCTCCTATCTCAGAGTCAGAGCTCTGCAGACATCTCCAAGGGTTTTCTGGAGTCTTCCATCAGCTCCTTCTTTCCCCTTCACTGGATTTATGATCCTCGACTCCAAGAACCCTGCTAAAATCAGTGCAGCCTCCCTCCATCTCCTTCCTGAGAGCCGGTGCCCTGATCTCCTACGGCATCCCGCACCTCCGCCTGGGACGACGCCCCGCTTTCGACAATCCCGGCCTTCAGTTCCCTTCCTTCAGGGTCGTCTCCAGCGCCCCTCCTCAGGGGTGGTCCAAGGTAGGGACCCTCTAGTTTCACGTCCCCTCTCTCTGCCCAGGCCGGTCCTGTCGGGGTTGCAGGAGTCCCCCATCTCCCGGCACCAGCCTGGCTCCCCCGGGCTGGGCGAAGTTTTAAGAAAACACTCAATGGGTTGGACCCAGAGCCGCGTGAGTCCTGAAGGTTCCAACTGTCCTGTCTCCCTTGCTCGCCCTGAGGCCACCCAGACCTCCTGGGTTCACTCCCACGGCTTCCTCTGCCCATTACACACACCCCGATACAGCACGGACCCCCCGATGGTCGGCGCGGCCACCACACTCCTGCAGGACCCCCGTCCCCAGAGTGGACCCCACCAGGACCCGACGCCACCTTAGCCAGGCTCCAAATGTGCTGGGGTCCCCAGTCCCCTCCGTGGGACCACGACCCCTCAGCAGGACGCCAGGTCCCTAAAACGTTTCCACAGAACGCTTAGGGACTTCCAATCCCCTCGGTACAACCCCCGCCGACTCCCTCAGGGGTCGTGCCCCGAGAGCAGGGCCCCCAGAGAGGGACACGGCCTTCAGCGTGCAGCCGAATCCCTCAGAGCCTCCAATCCCCAAAAAGAGACCCCATTCCCTCAGTATCTCCCTGGACCGCCTCGGCTGGGCCCCGGCCCTGCAGAGCCCCCCACTTCGCGAGACGCTCGCTCACCATCACGCGTGCGGGAGCGCGGTGCGCGGACCCACCGGCCTGGGTCTCCGGGCACTCTGCGGGAACTCGACCAATTAGAGCCCGACTCTTTTCTGACGAGCATTCGGAGTAACCATTCAGCGTCTTTTGAGCCGGCAAATCACCAGGGACGAGGAGGTCACTCGCATTGCATGCCGGAAATTGTAGTTCAGACGCACTGGTTCTGAGCTCAAAGTCAACATTGTGCCTGGGAAGCCTTTGTTGGCCCACCTCTCTTAAGGCTCAGTCTTCTCTTACCTACACTTATCGCAAAGGTTGGCAGCGAGAACATTTATTCTCACGCACTGTCTCCTAAGGGACATCTCTGAGAGTAGAACTTCCCCAACATCAAGAACATTCGATGGCTGCCACTTAGTAGACAAAGTACTCCTAAGTACTCCATACTCCTTAGTACTCCTAAGTACTAAGTAGATTAGTATTCAGACTGAATTCAGACCCCTGAATCTACTGCTAGCACTACTGTGCACCCTATAGTACAGCTTGCACCACCATGCTCTCTTACCTCCAGGCCTTTGTAAATATCCTACATCTTGCAATGCTTTCAAGAATGCCTCAATCTTAAAATAAAAACAAAACAAAACCAAAACAGACTGCCTCAGTCGTTGTCACCTGGCAAGTGCCTTATTCATCTCTATCAGCCAGGACTCTGGCTGTGCTCTGCAAAATATCAATTAAAATGGGTTCAAGCAAAAAAGGGAAGTTGTTGGCTCATGTGTCAGAAAACAGTAGCTGGAGGGTGAGCTTCAGGCATGGCCAGATCAAGGACCAAATGTTAGTTTCGGGGATCTGATGGTCTTTATTTCAGGGCTAGGAAGAAAGGGCTTCTGGTGTACATGCCTGGGTTTTGCCATTTGTCTTTCTGTAAATGAGTATGTCTCCCTGAGTGTGGATGTGTACTGGGTATGACCAAATGAGCATCTTTATGTGGGTTCCCATGCATGGGGCCCATGTAATTGTCTGCCTTTGCATTTTTACATTTTATTATGTTTTTATGTTTTAATTTTTTTTTTTGAGATGGAGTGCCACCTTTGTTGCCCAGGGTGGAGTGCAATGGCGCTATCTCAGCTCACCACAGCGTCTCCCTCCCAGGTTCAAGCAATTCTCCTGCCTCAGCCTCCCCAGTAGCTGGGATTACAGGCATGCACCACCACACCAAGCTAATTTTGTATTTTTAGTTGAGACCGGGTTTCTCTATGGTGATCAGGCTGGTCTTAAAATCCCGACCTTAGATGATCTGCACTCCTCAGCCTCCCAATGTGTGATTATGGGCGTGAGCCACCGCACCTGGCCTGTATTACTTTTTTTTAAATAAGAGATGGGGGTCTCGCTTTGTTGCCTAGGGTGGTCTCTTATACCTGGGCTCAAGTGTTCCTCTCCCCTTGGCGTCCCAAAGTGCTGGGATCACAGGGGTGATATTTTATTTTATTTTAGAGACAGTTTTTGCTCTCTTGCCCAGGCTGGAGTACAGTGGTGCAATCTCAGCTCACGGTAACCTCTGCCTCCCAGGTTCAAGTGATTCTCCTTCCTCAGCCTCCTGAGTAGCTGGGATTACAGGCATGTGCCACCACGCCCAGCTAATTTTTGTATTTGTAGTAGAGATGGGGTTTCACCATGTTGGCCAGGCTGGTCTCGAACTCCTGACCTCAAGTGATCTGCCCGCCTCGGCCTCCCAACGTGCTGGGATTATAGGCGTGAGGCACCTGTGGAGGTCTTGAAAATGCATCTCTCACATCTCCCACAGTTGCCTTAGGGCTTTGCCTCCCACCACCAAATTTGTGCCTGGGCCACTTTCCCTACAAGTTCTCCTGAGCGGTGACAGCTCCTAGGAGACCTGGGGCCCCTCTAACAGTGACACTGACCCTGGTTCACAACCATGGTGTCCTTGTCTGCGGGTGTGTTTAGAATAGTTTAGTGGCTGGGCACAGTGGCTCACATCTGTAAACGCAGAACTTTGGGAGGCCCAGGTGGGATGATGGCTTGAGTTCGAGACCAGCCCGGGAAAAAAAGCGAGACCCAGTCTCTATTCAAAAGCCAAAAAATAGGCTGGGCGTGGTGGCTCACACCTGCATCCCAGCACTTTGTGGGGCTGAGGCGGGCGGATCATTTGAGGTCAGGAGTTTGAGACCAGCCCCACTAGCATAGGGAAACCCTGTCTCTGCTAAAATACAAAAAGTAGCCGGGCGTGGTGGCGCACACCTGTAATACCAGCTACTCGGGCGGCTGAGGCAGGAGAATCACTTGATCCCAGGAGGTGAGGTTGCAGTGAGCCGAGATCCTGCTACTGCTCTTCAGCCTAGGCAACAGAACGAGACTCCGTCTCAAATAAAAATAAAAAACAGGGTGGTGTGGTGGCTCATGCCTGTAACCCCAGCATTTTGGGAGGCCGAGAGAGGTGGATCGTTTGAGCCCAGGAGTTCAGGAACAGCCTGAGCAACACAGTGAGACCCCACCTCTAAAAAAAAAAAGAAAAGAAAAGAAAAAAAATTAACCAGGTGCGGTGGCACGTGCTTATAGTCCTAGCTGAGGTGGGAGGATCCCTTGAGCCCGGGCTGCTAAGGCTTCAGTGAGCCAAGAGATCCTGTCGGGGCCGGGTGCAGTGGCTCACGCCTATAATCCCAGCACTTTGGGAGGCCGAGGCGGGTGGATCACGAGGTCAAGAGATCTAGACCATCCTGGTCAACAAGGTGAAACCCTGTCTCTACTAAAAAAAATACAAAAATTAGCCGGGCATGGTGGCGCATGCCTGTAGTCCCAGCTACTCGGGAGGCTGAGGCAGGAGAATTGCTTGAACCCAGAAGGCGGAGGTTGCAGTGAGCCAAGATCGCGCCATTGCACTCCAGTCTGGGTAACAACAGTGAAACTCTTGTCTCAAAAAAGAGAGAGAGAGAGAGAGAGAGAGAGAGAGAGAGACCCTGCCAAAAAATGAAAATAAAACTAAAGTATGGCTGAGAGGTAGAACAATTTGTTTTATTTCTCTCTCTCTCTCTCTCTCTCTCTCTCTCTCTCTCTCTCTCTCTCTCTCTCTCCCCCTCCATCCCTCCTTTCTCTTTGAGAAGGGTCGTGTTCTGTTGTCCAAGCTGGAGAGCAGCGGCGTGATCTTGACTCACTGCAAGCACCACCTCCTGGGCTCAAGCAATCCTCCCACTGGAACACGCAGCATGCCGGGCTAATTTTTAAAGTTTTTTTTTGGAGAGATGGGGTCTCCCTATATTGCCCAGGCTGCTCTTAAAGTTGTGGTCTCCAGGGAGCCTCCCTCCTGGGTCTCCCAAAGTGCTGGGATCACAGGTGTGTACTGTACACAAAAGTGAAGGCTTTTGGCTTCCCGCTCCCTCCCTCTATCCGCCTTTTGTCGCCGGCATTCCCTACGCCCCCTGACTCCTCCTCGTTTTCGGGCCGCCGGCGCCCCAGCCGCAGCCAGGGACCTCCTCGTGTGGGGGTGGGGGTGGGGGGTTCGCCGCTGCTGCATCGGGGGCTCTTGAGGAATCCACGCGGCAGGTTGAGTTTCCACGGCTATACCACCCTGAACGCGCTCGATCTCGTCTGATATCAGTAGCTAAGCAGGGTCGGGCCTGGTTAGTACTTGGATGGGAGACCGCTGTAGCTGTAGGCATTTTGGCTTTCCTCTCTCTCCTTCCTCCTTTTGTCGTCTGGCTTCCCAACCGCCCCCTGATTTTTTTCTGCCCGCCGCAGCCCGGGACGTCGTGAGGTCGGCGCCGCCTCTGCAGCACCTCTGGCTCTTGGGGCAACCAGGCGCCACCTCTGGGGTCTAGGTCCTTACCACCTTAAACCCGCCAGATCGCTGATCTCAGAAGCTAAGCAGGTGTGTAATCCCAGCACCTTGTCCAGGGAGGACAAGGGCACACATCCCTTCCCCCTTCCTCTCCTTCACAAGAGGAGACCCTGGGTCCTCTGACACAGAGCCTGAAAACATGAGGCGGGGCCTCCTGAAGGATTTGCTTGATTTATGATTATTTCTATTTATATTTTGTTTTATTTCTTTATTAATTTTTTTGTTGTTATTTTGAGACGGAGTTTCGCTCTTGTTACCCACGCCGGAGTGCAATGGCGCGATCTCGGCTGACCGCAACCTCCGCCTCCTGGGTTCAGGCAATTCTCCTGCCTCAGCCTCCTGAGTAGCTGGGATTACAGGCGCCGACACCATGCCCAGCTAATTTTTTGTATTTTTAGTAGAGACGGGGTTTCACCATGTTGACCAGGATGGTCTCGATCTCTTGACCTCGTGATCCACACGTCTTGGCCTCCCAAAGTGCTGGGATGACAGGCTTGAGCCACCGCGCCCAACCTTTTTGTTTTATTTTTTGAGACAGTTTTGCTCTTGTTGCCCGGGCTGGAGAGCCATGGTGCCGTCTCCGCTCACTGCCTCACACGTTAGAGTGACTCTCTTGCCTTAGCCCCAGAGTAGCCAGCATTACAGGAACGCGACTAATTTTATATTTTTAGTAGAGACAACATTTCTCCATGTTGGTCAAGCTGGGCTCGAACTGCCGACCTCAAGTGATCCGCCTGCCTCAGCCTCCCAAAGTGTTTGGATTACAGGCGTGAGCCATCGCGCCCAATATTTATTTATTATTGTTTTATTTATTTGTTGAGGCGGAGTTTCCCTCTTGTTGCTGAGGCTGGAGTGCAATGGCCAACCTCAGCTGATCTGACCGCCTGGGCCTCCCAAAGTGCTGGGATTACAGGCGCGAGCCTCCCCACCCGGCTTATATTTTACTTTTTTAACTTTCGACTGGCAACTGCTGAATCCAAAGTGCACCATCCCACCCCACCTCGTGATGGAGAGCAAATGCCCAGTGACCCTGGGATGGGGAAGCGGAACCAGTCTCACCGTGGCCCTGGGGCTCCCAGTCTTAGCAAGCAGCCCGAAGTTTAATGAAGCTCACACTGGGTGCTTAGCCTGTGGGCACTGACATCAGGGACCGACCTGACTTCTTGTCCACTGTGAGGGTGAGATCCAAAGGCTGTGAAGACCCTTTCTCTCCCACCATGCCTCAGTTTCCTGCTCCCTTGGCCCCTTTCCTCCTGCTCAGTCCCTGGTCCTGGTCTGGTTGTGTGGGGTTGGGGTGCCAGTGGGTAGGCAGTTCTTCAGCCCATGTGGAAGGACGGCCAGGGTCATTTTGGGGTTCCTGAGAACAGAAGGGTAGGTAACCGGGTGAGGAGTTTGCACCGTCTGTGCGGTAACGCTGTGCATGTGGTGGTGGTGCTGTTGGAGTGGCGGCGGCTGCATGCTCAGCTGGACCTCCAGAGCCACTGATCACTGGCAGGGGACCAAGGCTCACCCCTCCTGAGTGGGGAAGGGGCAGAAGGGACCAGGTGGGAGGTGTTGAAGACCTGAATCCAGCCAGGCATGGTGGCTTGCCATATACCTGTAGTCCCAGCTACTTGGGAGGCTAAGGCTGGAGGATTGCTTCAGCCCAGGATTTTGAGACCAGCCGGGGCAGCACAGCAAAAGCCTATCTCTACAAAAAAGAAAAAAATCATTAAAAAAAAAGTTAAACTAGCCCAACGTGGTAGCTCAAGCCTGTAAGTCTAAGCTACTCAGGAGCCTGAGGTGGGAAGATTGCTTGAGCCTAGGAGTTTGAGGCTGCAGTGAGTTGTGATCGTGCCACATGGCAAGAAAAAAAAAACAGGCTGGGCACAGTGGCTCATGTCTGTAATCCCAGAATTTTGGGAGGCCAAGACAGGAGGATCGGTTAAGCCCAGGAGTTCCAGACCAACCTGGACAACACGGAGAAACCCAGACTATATAAAAAATACAAAAATTATCTGGGCCGGCCAGGCACAGTGGCTTACTCTCGTGATCCCAACACTTTGAAATGCTGAGGTGGGCAGTCAAGAAGTCAAGAGATCGAGACCATCCTGGCCAACTTGTTGAAACGCTGTCTCTACTAAAAATACAAAAATGAGCTGGGTGTGGTGACACATGTCTATAGTGTAGTCCCAGCTACTTGGGAGGCTGAGGCAGGAGAATTACTTGAACCTGGGAGACAGAAGTTGCAGTGAGCCAAGATCATGGCACCACACTCCAGCCTAGCAACAGAATGAGACTCCATCTCAAAAAAAAAAAAGAGAGAGAGAGACAGAGAGAGACCTGGGCAAGGTGGGGAGCACTTGTAGTTCCAGCTACTTGGGAGGCTGAGGCGGGAGGATCGCTTGCACTCAGGAGGTCAAGGCTGCAGTGAACTATGATTGCACCACTGCACTACAGCCTGGGCAACAGAGAGACCTTGCCTCAAAAATAAAAAAAATAGCCTGGGTGCCGTGGCTCATGCTTGAAATCCCAGCATTTTGGGAGGCTGAGATGGGCAGGTCACTTGAGGTCAGTAGATCGAGACCAGCCTGGTCAAAATGGTGACACCCGGTCTCTACGAAAAATACAAATATCAGCTGGGTGTGGTGGCGGTCGCCTGTAATCCGAGCTACTTGGGGCCACTGCACTCTAGTCTGAGCGACAGAGAGAGACCCTGTCTCAAAAAAAAAAAGCATGGTTCTGTGGTAGGACAATTTCTTTTTTCTTTCTCTCTTTTTGAGATGGGGTCTTGCTCTGTTGTCCAAGGTGGAAAGCAGTTGCGTGATCTTGACTTACTGCAACCCCCACCTCCTGGGCTCAAGCGATCCTCTCACTGCCACACGCACCATACCTGACTAATTTTTAAAGTTTTTTTTTTTTAGAGATTGGTGGGGAGTGGGGGAGGTCTCACTATATTGCCCTGGCTGCTCTTGAACTCGTGCCCTAAAGCGATCCTCCCTCCTCGGTCTCCCAAAGTACTGGGATTACAGGTGTGTACAGGCTTTTGGCTTCCCGCTCCCTCCCCGTTTCCCAGTTTTGTCGCCCGACTTTCCAATCGCCCCCGTGACTCTTCCGGTTTTCCTGCCGCAGCCCAGGACCTCCACATGGGGTTTCGCCTCTGCCGCTGCCACGCTGCAGCTCTTGAGACGGCCAGGCGACAGCATCATCGTCTACGGCCATACCACCCTGAACACGCCCGATCTCGTCTGATCTCGGAAGCTAAGCAGGGTCGGGCCTGGTTAGTACTTGGATGGGAGACCGCCTGGGAATACCGGGTGCTGTAGGCTTTTTGCTCCCTCCTTCTTCCCCCTTTTGTCGCCGGGCTTCCCAACAGCTACCTGTCTCTTCTCCTCGTTTTCCTCCCATCTGCGCCCCCTCTGCAGCCCGGTACCTCCTCATCGGGGTGGGGGTTATCTGCCGCTGCAGCACGCGGCTCTTGGGGCAGCCAGGCACCACTGCCGGCCTGTAGGGCCATACCACCCTGAATGAGCCGGATCTCGTCTGATCTTGGAAGCTAAGCAGTGTAGGAGGCTGAGGCAGGAGAATCGCTTGAAACTGGGAGGCAGAAGTTGCAGTGGGCTGAGATTGTGCCACTGCACTCCAGCCTGGGAGATAGAGCAAGACTCCAGCTCAAAACAAAGAAACATAAATAGAGATGGAGGAATGGTCAATGCTGAATGAGTGCGTGGACCTCACTGTGGGTTAGACAGTGCAAGATTTTTTTTTAGACAGGGTCTCTCTCTGCCGTCCAGACTGGAGTGTGGGGGCACAATCATAGTGTACTGCAGCCTTGAACTTCCAGGCTCAAGTGATCCTCCCACCTCAGCCTCCTGAGTAGCTGGGACTATAGGCCCACGACGCCATGCCCAGCTAGGTTTTTTTTTTTTTTTTTTTTGAGATGGAGTTTCCCTCTTGTTGCCCAGGCTGAAGTTCAATGGCACAGTCTTTACTCACCACAACCTCCACCTCCCAGGTTCCAACGATTCTGCCACCTCAGCCTCTCTAGTAGCTGGGATTACGGCCATGCGCCACCACGCCCAGCTAATTTTGTATTTTTTTAGTGGAGATGGGGTTTCACCATGCTGGTCAGGCTGGTCTCAAACACCTGACCTCGTGATCCACCCATCTTGGCCTCCTAAAGTGCTGGGATTACAGGCGTGAGCCGCTGCACCCAGCCTAGTTTTTTTTTTTTTTTGTTTGTTTGTTTTTTTTGTAATTTTGGTAGAGACTGGGTGTTACTCTGTTGCCCAGGCGTGAGCCACCGTGCCCAGCCTATTTTTTAATTTTCATGATTTTTGTTTTGTTTTGAGAGAAAGTCTCACTCTGTCACCCAGGCTGGAGCACAGTGGCATGATCTCAGCTCACTGCAGCCTCTCAGCTGGAGGCTAAGGCTGGAGGATCGCTTGAGCCCAGGATTTTTAAACCAGCCTGAGCAGCATAGTAAGACAACCCATCTCAGAAAAACATAAAAAAAAATTAAATTACTCAGGAGCCTGAGGTGGGAAGATTGCTTGAGCCCAGGAGTTCCAGGCTGCAGTGAGTCATGATGGTGCCATGCCAGGTGTGCATGGCACAGGTGCACACCACCTTGCCAAGCTAATTTTTGTTTTCCAGCTCTGGCAATACGACGAGAGAAAAAAAAAGCGGCTGGGTGCAGTCTCTCATGCCTGTAATCCCAGAACTTTAGAAGGCCAAGTTGGGAGGATTGCTGAAGCCCAGGAGTGTGAGACCAGCCTGCACAACATGGGGAAACCCACGCTATACAAAAAATACAAAAATCAACTGCACAGGCCGGGCGGTGGCTCACGCCTGTAATCCCAACGCTTTCGGAGGCCAAGGCGGGCGAATCACAAGGGCAAGAGATTGAGACCATCCTGGCCAACATGGTGAAACCCCATCTCTATTGAAAATACAAACGTGAGCTGGATGTGGTGGCATGCACCGCCTGTAATACTAGCTACTCGGGAGGCTGAGGCAGGAGAATCACTTGAACTCGGGAGGTGGAGATTGCAGTGAGAGGATCAAGCCACTGCACTCCAGCCTGGTGACAGAGTGAGACTCTGTGTCAAAAAAAAGATTAGCTGGGTAGGGTGATGCACACCTGTACTCCCAGCTACTTGGGAGGCTGAGGCGGGAGGATCGCTTGCACCCAGGAGGTCAAGGCTGCAGTGAGCTATGATTGCACCACTGCACTGCAACCTGGGCAACAGAGTGAGACCCTGCCTCAAAAATAAAAATAATAGGCTGGGCTCGTGTAATCCCAGCATTTTGGGAGGCTGAGGTGGGCAGATCACTTGAGGCCAGGAGTGGAAGACCAGCCTGGCCAACATGGTGAAACCCTGTCTCTACCAAAAATACAACAAGTAACTGGGTGTGGTGGCAGTTGCCTGTTAGCTGACCTACTCGGCAGGCACAAGAGTCATTTGAACCCGGGAGGCGGAGGCTGCAGTGAGCCGAGATCGTGCCACTGCGCTCCAGCCTAGGTGACAGAGTAGACTTTGTCTCTAAACAAAAAATAAAACAAAACAAAAATAAACAAATAGCCCAGGCACAGTTGCTCAGGCCTGTAATCCCAGCACTCTGGAAGGCCGAGGTGGGTGGATCACCTGAGACCAGGAGTTTGAGACCAGCCTTGCTAACATGGTGAAACTCTGTCTCTACTAAAAATATAAAAAATTAGCTGGGCGTGGTGGCAGGTAGTCCCAGCTACTTGGGAGGCTAAGGCAGGAGAATCGCTTGAACCTGGGAGGGGAAGGCTGCAATGAGCCAAGATCGCGCCACTGCACGCCAGCCCGTGTGACAGAGTGAGACTCTGTCTCAAAACAAAACAAAACAAAATAATAAAAATAAATAAATTAAAAGAAAGAAAAGAAAAGGAAGGGAGAAAAACGTGAGTCTGAGTTAGGTGAGTGAAATCTCCGGTTGCATTCAGATGCTCTACAGAGCCTTTGAGTTCACCCCATCCAAGTCTCACTCCCCGACAGCTTCCACAGCACGGAGGGTGAAGTGGGAACTTCCAGGCGTCCACAGTACCCTCTTCCCTTCACCTCCACCTCTGAGCCCTCCTGGAGTCCTGTTGGGTCCGCCTCCACACACACACACACACACACCCACCCCATTCCAGCGGACACTGTCTCCCCTCAGCCCCCAATGCCCCCTGCCACGGGAGTCTGGGGAGGGGCTTTTACACACTATGATCATACCATGTCCCTATTCTGGAAACCGTGGCCCTGAAGCCCCCCTCTCACTGGGGATGAGAGTGGCGAAGACTGGGAAGATGATGTAGGACAAACCTTAGCTGGAGTCTGGGGTGCAGATGGCACCTCATACTCTGCCGCATAAATGAGGACCCCCGCCTCCCAAAACGGGTCCTGTCACGTCCGTACCTTGTCCTGCCCCCACCCCTTAAAAAGAGTTCCGCCCATCTTCTTGTCTAGGACTGTGTGCGCTAAAGGTGGAAAGCAAGGTGCTCAGTTTTACTGAGGAAACCTCTCCTGGAACACTGAGTGACAGGGGGGGACTTTGAAATTGTCAGTCAAGGTGCCCTGCCCATTCTGCTCAGCTTTGGATCTTGGCAGAGTGGAAATCAGGTGATTTTTTTTTCTCTTTATTTCTTTCTCTTTCCTTCCTTCCTTCCCTCTCTCTCTCTTTCTCTCTTTCTTTTTTTAGATGGAGTCTCGCCCTCAGGCTGTAGTGCAATGGCGTGATCTCAGCCCACTGCAACCTCAGCCTTCTGGATTCAAACAATTTTCCTGCCTCAGCCTCCCAAGTAGCTGGGACTACAGGTACCCGCTACCATGCCTGGCTAATTTTTGTATTTTTAGTAGAGATGAGGTTCACCACGTTGGTCAGGCTGGTCTCGAACTCCTGACCTCAAGTGATCCACCTGCCTCAGCCTCCCAAAGTGCTGGGATTACAGGTGTGAGCCACCACACCCAGCCTCCTTTCGTTTTCATTCTTTCACTCTTTGAGACAGGGTCTTTTGCTCTGTCACCCAGGCTGGAGTGTAGTGGCTCAATCATAGCTCACTGCAGCCTTGACTTCCCTCTTATTTCTCATAAATAAAATAAAATAAAATAATAAAAAATAAGGTGAGCAGTTGAGGGCGCTCAGGTGATTCTTGCACCTCAGTCTCCTGAGTAGCTGGGACTACAGGCATGCACCACCACACCTGGCTATTTTTTTTTTTTTTTTTAGAGATGGGGTTTCACCATGTTGCCCAGGCTAGTCTCAAACTCCTGGTCTCAGGCCATCCTCCCATCTTGGCCACCCAAAGTGTTTGGATGACAGGCGTGAGCCACCGTGCCCAGCTAGAAGTCAGGTTTTTGTTGTTGCCATCATTGCTGTTGTTAATGATGTTTTTGAAATGGGGTCTTGCTCCGTCGCCCAGGCTGGAGTGCAGTGGCTCAATCACAGCTCGCTGCTACCTTGACTTCCCAGGCTCCGGAGATTCTCCCACCTCAGCCGCCTGAATAGCCGGGACTAAAGGAGTGTCAGCCATGTCCGGCTAATTCTATTTTTGTAGAGATGGGGGTCTCACTATGCTACCCAGGCTGGTCTCAAACGCCTGGGCCCAAGCAATCCACCCACTTCAGCCTCCCAAAGTGCTGGGATAGGCTGGGCGCGGTGGCCCACACCTGTAATCCCAGCACTTTGGGAGGCTGAAGTGGGCAGATCATGAGGTTAAGTGATCAAGACCAACCTGACTGACATGGCGAAACCCCATTTCTACTAAAAATAAAAAAATTAGCTGGGCGTGGTGGTGCGTGCCTGTAGTCCCAGCTACTCAGGAGGCTGAGGCACGAGAATTGCTTGAACTGGGGAGGTTGCAGTGAGCCGAGATAGTGCCACTGCACTCCAGCCTGGCGACAGAGGGAGACTCCGTCTCAAAAAAAAAAAAAAAAAAGTGCTGGGATTACAGGCATTGGCCACCGCACCCGGCAAGAAGTCAGATTTTACATGTAATGAAGATCCCACTGAATGCCGAGTATGGTGGCTTGCACCTGTAATCCCGCTACTGGAGAGGCTGAGGTGAGAGGATCGCTTGAGCCCAGGAGTTTGAGACCAGCAGGGGCAACATATTGAGATCCCAAACCCCAACTCAAAAAAACAATCCCACTTAGACCACGTAGGGTGCGTGGGGTGAGCTGGACCCTGACACACCCCTGACTCCAGGGTACCCTCTCACACAGGACAGGCCTGAGAGGGGCCAGTTTACAACCCCTGGAGTGGGTGGATAAGCACCCTGCTCTCTTGTCCCTTGGGTAGAACAAATTGCTGGGTCAAGGGCTCAAGAGATACACCCATTCAAAAGATGAG
This sequence comes from Callithrix jacchus, assembly GCF_049354715.1. Lineage (NCBI taxonomy): Eukaryota > Metazoa > Chordata > Mammalia > Primates > Cebidae > Callithrix > Callithrix jacchus. Next base: position 17,823,723 of record NC_133523.1, read on the forward strand.
CAGCTGGCCGGGCACCGTGGCTCACACCTGTAATCCCAGCACTTTGGGAGGCGAGGTGGGCAGATCACCTGAGGTCAGGAGTTCGAGACCAGCCTGACCAACATGGAGAAACTCGTCTCTACTAAAAATACAAAAATGAGCATGGTGGCAGATGCTTGTAGTCCCAGGTACTCCAGAGGTTGAGGCAGGAGAATCCCTTGTACCCAAGAGGTGGAGGTTGCAGCGAGTGGAGATCGCACCACCGAAACCCAGCCTAAGTGATACAGGGGCCCTCTGTCTCAAAAAATAAAATAAGACAGCTGGGCGCGGTGGCTCACATCTGTAATCCCAGCACTTTGGGAGGCTGAGGCAGATGGATCACAAGGTCAGGAGTTCAAGACCAGCCTGACCAACATGATAACACCCGGTCTCTACTAAAAATAAAAAAATTAGCCAGGCATGGTGACACACACCTGTAGTCAGAGCTATTCAGGAGGCTGAGGCAGGAGAATCGCTTGAACCCAGGAGGTGGAGGTTGCAGTGAGCCGAGATTGGGCCACTCCACTCCAAACTGGGTGACAGAGCTAGATTCCGTCTCAAAAAGTAATAATAATAAAAATAAATAAAAAATAAGAAGATGAGCGGTTCAGGGGAGCTCCAGTACCTTGGGAGCTCTGACATTCAGGATTCCCATGGGCTGTTGTTGGGAGCCCTACGATCCAGCCTAGTGGCTTGCCCCAGAGCCCATGATGGGACAGTGCCAGGAGCAGCCCTGGCCAGTGGCCTAGGAATGGAAATAGCCGGGGGCCCGCACCCCTGGCGTTGGACCGTCCTAGGTGCGTGATCACTCTATGCCGTCCCCAGAACCCCCGACCCCCGCTAAACACCTGCTGCTCGTGCACGCCCCCTACAGGGCTCCTCCCGCCTCGCCTCCCCACTCCTCCACCTTGCAGCCCTCCCGGATACCCCAGGGGCTCTTGAGTCCTTGTCTCAGGTCCGCTTCTAGAGGTGGGACCCCCCAAGCCAAGACTAGGCAAGAATGAGGTCGCGAGAGAGCTCTGAGCAGCAACAGTCAGTCTGGTTCACGGACGCCACGCGCGTTTTATTTGTGGATGTACACACAAATAGGAAGGAGAAAAGGAGTCCCCGAGGGAGGATCGAGTCCAGCCGTGCACCTCCAAGCCCCCGCCGCGGAGGGGACATGTCGGGTCTTCTCAAGAGGCCTGGTGGGAGGTGGGGTCCCCACGTGGCCTCTCCGCACGCGGCTAGAGCGCTGGGCCGGTGCCACCTGGGGGTCTCCTACCGGGGCCAGCCGTCTGCTAAGGGCAGCCGGCGCAGGGCGGGCCCGGGCCGCAGGGGCTCTGCCAGGGACCGGGCGAGGAGCAAGGGGTAGGGAAAGGTCTTGGGAAAGTCGCCGGGGCCCCCGGGGGCCGGAGAGAGGCGCTCGGACTTGATGCTGACTGGGGGGGTCGGCGGGGAGGCGCTGTGGGTTGGGGGGCCCTCCTCGCCCAGGCTTCGGCCCCCACTGCAGGGAGAAAGAGGTGGGGGAGACCGTGAGCTCAGCGAGGAAGGGAAGGAAGTCGGGAGGGTGGTGGCACAGCGTGGGCTAAGGCTCGGCAGGAGGACCCTGGGAAAGGAGGGGGCGGCGATCCCTCTTGGGGCCTCAAAATAGCTGCCCATCCTCACTGGGAACCTGACGGAGGTTGGGGGAAGTGTGCGCAGTACCAGGGATGGCCACCGGGGGTCAGCAGCGACCAGGGCTTTGGAGGATGGGGACGAGCTGGGACCGTCTTCAGGGCACTTACCTGGGCTGGGAGGGCACGGCGGGGGGCCCTTCACCCCTCGAGGGCTGCCAGGAGGCCAGGGTGGGGGGCTGCAACAAGCCAGGGGGCGGTGGAGGATCTCCCAGGCCATATTCTGGTGGGCAGGAATTGGGGGCTGAGGCTTGGACCTCTCCTTAAGCCTCTTGCAAACCTGACCACCCCCAGAGACATTTTTGAGTTGTTAGGTGGGAGAGTGTGGAACCCCCAGAGGGCAGGAGTGTGGACTCTTCCCAGGCAGGACAGGGCAGGTTAGGGGGCGTACCTGGGGGGCCTGCGGGGAGGAAGGGGAAGCTCCCCAGCGGGGGTCCTGGGGCTGCAGAGGAGCAGGGGCTCTGCAGGCCACTGTAGAGGCTTCTCTGTGCGGAGAGAGGATGAAGGGGAAACTGAGGCCCACACCCCAGCCGCCCTGCCTGCCCTCATCAGCCCCACCTCACCCTCCCCTCACTCACGGAGGTGTTTAGTCCCCCTCGGGGCCCAGCCAGGCCACCAGGCAGGTCTGCCCTCCGCCCATCTGCTGGCAGGTACAGTGGGGGTGGTGTCTTGCTGGTGAGGTGGCTTGGTGAGAAGAGAGGGTGCGCCAGGCCTGGGGAAGAGGAGACCCCGGGAGAGAGGACAGGTGGGTCATGTCAACTATGAAGTCTGAGGTTTAGAGGTGATGCAAGCAGCCGGGCAGCACCAGAGCTAAGATATGCCCAAACATGCCCCTTGGGACCCCCGTCCCATGCTCACCTGGGGGCCCTGCTTTGGGGGCTGCTGGTCGGAAGGGAGATGGGCGGCTCTGGGCAGGCAGCGCCTCCCCAAGCCCACTGGGGTCACAGCCTGGTGGTGGCAAGGCTCCATACACCATGTCTGGACTGGGCATAGCAGGAGCTGCAGGCTTGGGTAGAGAGGGGATGGGTCAGAGGACCCCAGGGTAGATGGGGGTGCCAAGTCCAAGGGAGAAAATCCTGATGAGTTCAGGGGCCCGGCTCTACCTTCAGGAAGCTTTGCTGCACCTCTCATTGGGCTCTCTACCTGCTCCTCCCTCTGCCCTAACCCCACAGGCTGCGGGAGCTTCTATCTGGTTCTGTTACCAACAGGTAGGTCCAGAGCCGAGGCCTCTCACTTATAGTTGGCACTGAGGGGGCTGCACAGAGTGTTGGTTGAATCATAGATCAAATGAAGGAAGGAATTGTTTGCCTATTGAACTCTTATTCATCCTTCAGAGCCCCAGCTACAGTGCTCACTTCTCTAAAAAGCCTTCCCTGCCCAACCAGGCGGAGACCTGCCTCCAAACTCCAGGCTCCCTGGCTCTAAGCCTCGCTCTCAGTACCTGCCTCAACCATTTGGGCCTAGGAAGTGGGAAGAACACCCTATTCACAGGGGGGAGGGGGAGTCACTTACATACAGCCGGGGTCGGGGCAAGGCTGGGTCACCCCCTTCGCCTGCCAGCCTCCGAAACTTCTCTCCTGGCTCCTCAGGCCCTTCATCTGGCTCCAGCTCTGGCCCATCGAGGCCAATGCCCCTCCGCTTCAGCGTCTATGCAGATGGGAAACAGCAAAGTAGACCTTCACCCCTACCCCAGCGAGGGAACCCAGTTCTATGGGAGAGGGGAGAGACCGTCCCCACCCAGCTCTGTGGGTAGGGAGGAATGCAGGCATGGCCTGCTCCAGCCAAACCCCACTGACCAAACCCCAGTGAGTTACCATTTAGCAATTTCCTGCCCTGGGACCAGAGAGCCCAAGGACCTGCCCAGATCAGCACAGCAGGAGCTGAGACCCATGCAGGCCTGTTGGCACGTCCTAATGCTGTTCCCAACCATGACTCGGGGACCCCCATTCTGTTCCCATGTGCAGCCTCATAGCCTGGCGTCAAAACCTGCTTAAGAGGCCGGACACGGTGGCTCACACCTGTAATCCCAGCACTTTGGGAGGCTGAGGCAGGTGGATCACTTGAGGTTGGGAGTTTGAGACCAGCCTGGCCAACATGGTGAGACCCCCATTTCTACTAAAAACAAAAAATAGCCAGCCATGGTGGCACATGCCTGTAGTCAGACCTATTCAGGAGGCTGAGGCAGGAGAATCACTTGAATCCAGGAGGTGGAGGTTGCAGTGAGCTGAGATTGCGCCACTGCACTGCAGACTGGGTGACAAAGCAAGACTCTGTCTCAAAAAATGAAAAAGGTGCTTAAGAAACATCAGCAGATTTCCTGAGCTGCCTCCTCCTAGGACCACAGAACCGCACGCTCCTGGACCCCAACCTCTTTTTTTTTTGAGACAGAGTCTTGCTCTGTTGCCCAGGCTGGAGTGCAGTGGTACAATCTCAGCTCACTGCAACCTCCACCTCTCGGGTTCAAGCAATTCTCCTGCCTCAGCCTCTCGAGCAGCTGAAATTACAGGCCCCCGCCACCATGCCCCGCTAATTTTTGTATTTTTAGTAGAGACAGGGTTTCACCATGTTGGCCAGGCTGGTCTTGAACTCCTGACCTGGTGATCTGCCCACCTCGGCCTCCCGAAGTGCTCGGAGTGCAGGCGTGAGCCAACACGCGCCATCGGATGTGCTGTATTTCTGCTGTCCCTAGAAGGTCCCCTCCACTCTCCCAAACCCACGTTTAGCAGCCGCAAAGCCAGATGGCGGTGTCTATCTTTTGTGCAAACCGGGAGTCCCTATGCTCTGAGCAAGCAGTGTGCGGGGCCTCGTGGAGCTGGCGGGGAGGACCCAGGGTACCTCGAGGATGTCAGTGTTGGTGCGGCTTTCGTGGGGCTCGCTGTACTCCGTGTACTTCAGCAGCACGCGGTCCATGTCGGTGCTAGCGTACTGGAAGAGGCGGTTGGCGCTGTTGAAGATGATGAGGGCGATCTCACAGTCGCAGAGCACGCTCAGCTCGTAGGCCTTCTTCATCAGCCCGAACTTCCGCTTGGTGAATGTCACCTGGACCCAGAGCCCGCAGGGGCAGGGGAGAGAAGAACAAGAGACGAATGCGGGGTGGGGCGGGGGATGTGGCAGAGCCTAACTGTTCCTCGAACATGCCTCGGGATTCTTTCTGGCTGCACTGCTAATTCTCACATCACAACCTGGCAAACTCCTATTGGTGCTTCAAAACCCAGCCCAAATGTCTCCTCCCCTTTGAGAAGTGGGCCTTGGCTTCCCAAGCGGAGCACACATGCTCTCTCTGGGCTTTCCCAGTCCTGGGCCTCCCTCTGTTCCGACCCTCTAGTTGGGTGTGTGTGTGTCGAGCTCCATCCCCCTCATGGCTGGGGTTCCAGTCATCAGGGAGAATAAATCCATGACATGAGGATGAGCAGGCCGGGTGTGGTGGGTCAGTCCGTAGTCCCTGTACTTTAGGAAGCTGAGACGGGAGGATTGATTGAGGTCAGGAGTCAGAAGCTAGCCTGGGCAACATGGTGAGACCTCGACTCTACTAAAACTACAAAAATTAGCCTCGCCGGGCGTGGTGGCGCATGCCCGTAATCCCAGCTAATTAGGAGGCTGAGGCAGAAGAACCACTTGAACTCGGGAGGCAGAGGTTGCAGTGAGCAGAGATTGCACCACTGCACTCCAGCCTGGCAACAGAGCAAGACTCTGTCGAGAGAGTGAGAGAGAGAGAGAGAGAGAGAGAGAGAGGGAGGGAGGGAGGGAGGGAGGGAGGGAGAAACGAGGGAAAGAGGAAGGGAGGCAGGGAGGGAAGAAGGATAAACAAGAAATGCTGCATCGGAAACACCTGACATTCATGGCACCTGCCATGCCTCCTCATTCTCCTGCAGTTCAATTGCTGAGGCCCGCGCCCTGTCAAGGGTGCCCCTGTTGGGAATGTCTTTCCCAGCCACTGCTGCACCGGGGAACTCACCTGCCGATTCCTTTGGTCCAGGATGCGGGAGATCTGAATTTTTTTCCTCCCCATGGTCCCAGGCTGAGTGGAGAAAGCTTGGTCTAGGGAAGAACGGGGAGAGGACGGAGTGAGTGGTCGGAGAGTGGGGAGGGGTGCCCAGCCTCCCCCGTGTCCTCTGCGTGCCGCTGCCAGCCACTGAGGGAAAGGTGATGGGGAAGATCAAGCCAGGCTGGGTCAGTCGCAGACCCCGCCCCCGGCCAGCCTGAGGATGCAGTAGAGGCTCAATAAACGTGTTTAGAGCAAACTGGGCACGGTGGCTCACACCTGTGATCCCTAGCATTTTGGGAGGCTGTGGTAGGAGGATCGCTTGAGCCCAGGAGTTTGAGGCCAGCTTGGGCAACATGTTGAAGGCTCCTAGGCCTACAAAAAATACAAAAATCAGCCAGGCATGGTGGCACACATCTGTAGTCCCAGCTATTCCAGAGGCTGAAGTGGGAGGATCACTTGAGCTGGGGAGGTTGAGGCTGCAGTGAACTATGATCTTGCCACTGCACTCCAGCCTGGGCAACAGAGTGAGACCTTATCTTTTTTTTTTTTTGAGGTGGAATCTTGCTCTTGTTGCCCAGGCTGGAGTGCAGTGGCATGATCTCAGCTCACCACAACCTCCGCCTCCAGGGTTCAAGCGATTCTCCTGCCTCAGCCTCCTGAGGGGCTGGGATTACAGACATGTGCCACCACACATGGCTAATTTTGTATTTTTAGTAAACATGGGGTTTCTCCATGTTGGTCAGGCTGGTCGTGAACACCTGACCTCCGGTGATCCACCCGCCTCGGCCTCCCAAAGTGCTGGGATTACAGGCGTGAGCCACTGCGCCCGGCCCACCCTGTCTTAAAAAAATAATAATAATAGCAATGCCATCCCACTTTCCAGGAGGACTCAGGCACTCTGGAAAGGCCTCCAGCTCGGAGCCCTCGGGCCAGGGTGTGAACTTGGCATCCACTTGGTGACTTGGGAGAAACCCTGTACCCCCTCGAGGAAATGTGAGATCACCCTGCTGGGGGTCCCAGAAGGAGGAGACTGCTAGACTATGTTGGGGTCTAGGCCTTCCCCAGCGACCCCCAGGCCAGGTTCCTGGGAACAACAGAATCACGTGGCCTGTCCTACAGCAGCTGGCCCACAATACAGATGTCCCCTGAGACCCCAGGGGACATCCCCACTCTGCCAACTGTGTGACCACACCCTCTCTCTCCCAGCCTTTGCCACGTCACAGGTAACTGAGGCTTCAGGCGAGGGGCCTCTCCAGGGTCACATGGACCTGCGCTCCGGCCAGGCCTTTCCTCTGACCCTCAGGGTGGCCCTCAGCACAGAAGCCCTCTCCCCCAGCCTCAGTTTACTGTTCTGTGAATGGGCTGGTATGAAATACTGAGCACCCACCATCAGGTGTGGCAATCAGTTCTCAAGAAATCCAGATCAGGGATCAGGCTGGGCACGGTGGCTCATGCCTGTAATCCCAGAACTTTGGGAGGTCCAGGTGGGCAGATCACTTGAGGTCAGGAGTTTGAGACCAGCCTGGCCAACATGCTGAAACCCCATCTCTCTCTCTCTCTTTTTTTTTTGAGACGGAGTTTTGCTCTTGTTGCCCAGGTTAGAGTGCAGTGGTGCGATCTCAGCTCACTGCAACTTCTGCCTCTCAGATTCAAGCGATTCTCCTGCCTCAGCCTCCCGAGTAGCTGGGATTATGGGTACCCACCACTATGCCGGCTAATTTTGTATTTTTAGTAGAGACAGGGTTTCACCAGGTAGGTCAAGCTGGTCTTGAACTCCTGACCTCAGGTGATCCATCCGCCTCAGCCTCCCAAGGTGCTGGGATTACAGGCGTGAGCCACTGTGCCAGCCCACCACGTCTCTATTAAAAATGCAAAAGTTAACCAGGTGTCATGGGGTATGCCAGTAATCCCAGCCACTCAGGAAGCTGAGGCAGAGGTGCTGCTGCACTCCAGCCTGGGTGAAATAGCAAGACTCTATCTCAAAAAAAAAAAAGCCAGTTGCAGTGGCTCACTTTGGGAGGCTGAGGTAGGCGGATCACCTGATATCTGGAGTTTGAGACCAGCCTGACCAACATGGAGAAACCTCTCTACTAAAAACACAAAATTAGCCAGCTGTGGTGGTGCAGGCCTATAATCTCAGCTACTCGGGGGGCTGTGAAAAATCATTTGAACCCAGGAGGTGGAGGTTGCGGTGAGTGGAGCTTGCAGTGAGCCGAGATCACACCATTGTAATCTAGTCTGGGCGACAAAAGTGAAACTCCATTTCAAAAAAAAAAAAAAAAAAGAAAAGAAAAAGAAAAAGATATTAGCTGGGCACAGTGGTTCACGCCTGTAATCCCAACACTTTGGGAGGCCAAGGTGAGTGGATCATGAGGTCAGGCGTTCAAGACCAGCCTGGCTAACATGGTGAAACCCCATCTTTACTAAAACTACAAAAATTAGCCAGGCATGGTAGTGGGCACCTGTAATCCCAGCTACTTGGGAGGCTGAGGCAGGAGAAACGCTTGGACCCAGGAGGCAGAGGTTGAAGTGACAAAAGAGATCGCGCCACTGCACTCCAGCCTGGCGAGACTCCATCTCAAAAAAAAAAAAAAGAAAAAGAAAAAAGAAATCCAGGTCGTTCTCTGGGAGTGGCCACAGGGGCTTCCCAGGCTTCCGCCCAAGCGGTCCGGGCAAGACCCTCTGTTATCCGGGCCCAGAAGTGTCAGACACCTCAGCTGGCATATATGGTGTGCTGTGTGACCCTAGCCACGCCCTCTTCCCTCTCTGGGCTGGGTATCTGAGCCCTCACCACTATGCAGAGCCCAAGCTGCGGGTCCCAGCCCCTCAGCTGGCATATATGGTGTGCTGTGTGACCCTAGCCACGCCCTCTTCCCTCTCTGGGCTGGGTATCTGAGCCCTCACCACTATGCAGAGCCCAGGCTGCGGGTCCCAGCCCCTCAGCTCTGGCTTGCCTTGCTAAATTTAACCTTCGGGGCTAATTTTAATCCCCAGCCGGAATCAGGCCTGTTCCCACGGCTGGGATGTGTTGCCCCCACCCTGATGGGTCCCTAGGGGTTAGAGGGGGGCCTTGGTCCGGAGGTCCCAGTGCCAAGATGACTCCGGAAATGCCCCTGACGCCCAGGGTCCCATGAGAGCAGCAGCAGGGCTGGGGCTTGGGCCTGAGTCTCTTAAGCATGGAAGACCTGACTGGAGCCCCCTCTCACTCTGTCTGGCCCTATTTTAGACACAGACACCAGGGTTAGGGCAGAGGTCAGGTGACAGGGGAGAGCTGGGAAGTCTCTCTCTGTGAGAGACCTGAGAGCTGAGACAGGAAGTGAGTTCCAGGCAGAAGGAACAGCAGGTGCAAGGGCCCTGGGGAGGGACAAGAAGCCACTATGAGGTGTGAGGGAGGGAGGGGGTGAGACCACAGAAGTTGGGCCACTCTAGGCCTCTTTTATTTGGGTTTCGTTCTTTTAATTTAATTAAATTAATTTATTATTATTATTTGAGATACAGTCTTACTCTGTCACCCAGGCTGAAGTACAGTGGCACGATCTCGGTTCACTGCAACCTCCCCCTCCCGGGTTCAAGTGATTCTCCCACCTTAGACTCTCGAATAGCTGCCATTGCCAGCATACGCCACCACACATGGCTAATTTTTGTATTTTTAGTAGAGACAGGGTTTCACCACATTGGCCAGGCTGGTCTCAAACTCCTGGCCTCAAGTGATTTGCCCACCTCAGCCTCCCGAAGTGCCGAGATTACAGGCATGAGCCACTGCGCCTGGTCACATTTATTTATGTTTTTGAGACAGGGTCTCGCTCTGTTGCCCAGGCTGGAGTGCGGTGGTGCAATCTCAGCTCACTGCAGCCTTGACCTCCCACGCTCAAGTAATTCTCCCACTTCAGCCTCCTGAATAGCTGGGACTACAGATGCATGCCACCACACCCTGCCAATTTTTCTTTTCTTTTTGTAGAGATGGAGTCTCACTGTGCTGTCTAGGTTGGTCTCAAACTCTTGGCTTCAAGTGATCTTCCTGCCTCGACCTCCCAGAGTGCTGGGATTACAGGTGTGAGCTACTGCACCTGGCCCGCTGTGGGCCTTCTGAGCTGCAGGAGAGCTGTGGATGTTGGTCTAAGAATGATGTGGAGCTTTGAGAGCATATTTTATTTTTTGAGACAGTCTTGCTCTGTCACCCAGGCTGGAGTACAGCGGTACGATCTTCACCTTCTGGATTCAAGCGATTCTCCTGCCTCAGCCTCCCAAGTAGCTGAGATTGCAGGCGTGCACTGCCACATCTGGCTAATTTTTGTATTTTTAGTAGAGACAGGGTTTTGCCACGTTGGCCAGGCTGGTCTTAAACTCCTGGCCTCAAGGGATCCGCTAGCCTCAGCCTCCCAAAGTGCTGGGATTACAGACGTGAGCCACTATGAGAAGGTTTTAAGCAAAGAAGAGATGGGGTTTGGTTTATTATTTTAAGACTCAGCTCGGCTGGGTGCAGTGGCTCACGTCTACAGTCCCAGGACTTTGGGAGGCCAAGGCAGGTGGATCACAAGGTCAAAAGATAGAGATCATCCTGGCCAATATGGTAAAACCCTGTCTACTGAAAATACAAAACTTCGCTGGGCGTGGTGGCATGCACCTGTAGTCCCAGCTACTCGGGAGGCTGAGGCAGGAGAATCACTTGAACCTGGGAGGAAGAGGTTGCAGTGAGCTGAGATCGCACCACTGTACTCCAGCCTGGCAACAGAGTGAAAAAAAAAAAAAAAAAAGACTCAGCTCATGTCTTCCATGCGGAGCAGGTCTGTTGGATGCCGGGGTGGAGGTGATGGGCGGCTGGAGAGGAGGCAAGAGCTGCGTTCGTCTGAACAGAGACTTGGGGTAGGGCCCCCTCTGTGCTAGGCCTGTACCTTGTTCAGGAGAGTGGATGGTGATTGTGAGGGTCCAGAGGAATGGCAGGGAGGACTCCTAGAGGAATGGACTTTTTGAACTGGGTTTTGATGTTTGAATAGGAGTTGGCTTGGTGAAGAAGGGGAAAAGGTCCTTCTAGTCAGAGATATTTATTGAAGAGAGAGAAGCAGGCAAGAGCTCATTTGGGAAGGGGACTTGAATGACATCATAGCTCCACATCACTCTTAGACCAACATCCACAGCTCTCCTGCAGCTCAGAAGGCCCACAGCGGGCCAGGTGCAGTAGCTCACACCTGTAATCCCAGCACTCTGGGAGGTCGAGGCTAAGTCACTGTTCTCCAGGGCACTGTAGTCCTCCAGAAACCAGCAAGCTTTCCACCAACTCTCAAGCCAGGCCTGACAGCTACAGATGAACTGACACAGGAGTTTCACTCTCCTGAACCCCAGTGACATTGGAACCAAAGCCATCCTCCACTCTAGCCCCTGAGGGATCTACCCAATACACAGCTCTGAGCACAGTCCTCTCCTGCTCACACACCCTCCATGGCTCCCCACTGCCCTTATGAGAAAGTTCCAGCACCCAGCCTGTCATTCAAGTCCCCTTCCCAAATAAGCTCTTGCCCGCTTCTCTCTCTTCAATAAATATCTTTGACTAGAAGGACCTTTCCCCCTTCTTCACCAAGCCAACTCCTATTCAAACATCAAAACCCAGTTCAAAAAGTCCATTCCTCTAGGAGTCCTCCCTGCCATTCCTCTGGACCCTCACAACACCATCCTTCTCCTCCAGTTCAGACTCCACGGTGTTGGAGGTATATATGTGTATCTATATATGTATCCAGATTTGCCTCCTCCAGGCTAAAAGCCCCTCTGGATCAGGGCCGGGAATGGACAGTAAGGTTTGGTGAGAGAGATGTCACTGACCTCCTCCACAACCCCACAGCTTCCCTCAACAACTTCCTCTCAGACTGCCCCAGCTGATACCCTGCCCAGAAATACACGCGCATGCAAATCCAGCCACCCGGCGTTGACCTGTCTCGGCCCCAGGTGTGAAGGGCCAGGCAAAGAATGTGGAGGCGGCAGGCCCAGAGTGTGCATGTATATTTGTAGTCACATGCAAATCCCTGCTCGGAGCCGCAGACAGACCCTGGTGGCCCATTCTCCAGATGTTGGTGTGATCGGAACTGCTGGGGGAGGTGGCGGAACAGGCTGAATGTGCCAGGCACGAGGGGGGAAGCTGAGGTTTGGGGAAGGCGTCTTCTGCACACAAATACTCTCCCCGCTTTGTCCCGCCAGAAGGCAGAGAGCTGTGGTATCTGCCCAGTGCAGAGGTAGAGAGGTAGACCTATTGACTAAGGAATGGGGAAGGGAAGAAAGAACAGGAGAAGAAACCCAGGAGAGCTTCTTGGGGGAGGAGGCATGTAGTTGGATGTAGATGCAGAGGCTGAATGGGAGCCTGAGCAAAAGGAGAGGGAGGTGGGCATTTGAAGCTAAGAGTCCAGCACATTCCTGCCCCTTCTGTTGCACCCTCATACTTAGCATTTACTAAGCATCAACCTGTGCCCGTCACTGAGCCAAGCTGACCTCAGAAGATGTAGAAAGTTTAAGTAGACCCACAGTCATAGAAGATTAGAAAAGTGACTCAGTACCTACCATTAAAAAGGCAATAAAATGGGCCAGGCATGGTGGCTCGTACTTGTCATGCCAGCACTTTGGGAGGCTGAGGAGGGAGGATTGCTTGAACCCAGCAGTTCAAGACCAGCCTGGGCAACATAGCAAGACCCCATCTCTAAAAAGAAAAAAATGTTTTAAGGCAATGAAATTCAAGGTTGCAGTGAGCTTTGAGCCACTGCACTCCAGCCTGGGCAACAGAGGGAGACTCTGTCTCTAAAAAATAATAATAATTTCTGCCGGGCGCGGTGGCTCACACTTGTCATCCCAGCACTTTGGGAGGCCGAGGTGGGCGGATCATGAGGTCAGGAGTTCAAGACCAGCCTGGTCAACACCATGATACCTCATCTCTACCAAAAATACAAAAATTAGCTTGGCGTGGTGGCTGGCGCTTGTAATCCCAGTCACTTGGAAGTCTGAGGCAGGAGAATCACTTGAACCCGGGAGGCGGACTTTGCAGTGAGCCAAGATTGTACCACTGCACTGCAGACTGGGTGACAGAGCAAGACCCCATCTCAAAAATAATAATAATAATAATTTCAAAATTAAAATAATGACTTAAAAACATGTTTTAAGGCAACAGGGCCAGGTGGTTTTATATTTTCTCAAATCTCACAGAACAGAAAAGTGCAACGTTATTTCAACGAACTTAGATCTTTGAAATAGAAAGGATCTGCCCAAGTCATTTTTGTTTTTGTTTTTGAGACGGGGTCTTCCTCTCTTGCCCAGGCTGGAGTTCAGTGGTGCAATTATAGCTCACTGTAACCTTGAACTCCTGGGCTCAAACGATCCTCCAGCCTCAGCATCCCGAGTAGCTGGGATTATGGCTACGTGCCACCACATCCAGCAAAGTTTAAAAAGTTTTTTGTAGAGACGGGGATTTGCTATGTTGCCCAGGCTGGTCTCAAACTCCTGGCTACTCCCAGCTACTTCCAGATACTTGAGAGGCTGAGGCAGGAGGATTGCTTGAGGCTGGAAATTGGAGACCAGCCTGGGCAATATAGTGAGAACCTGTCCACAAAAAAAGGAAAAGTTAGCTGCGTGCGGAGGCACACACCTGTAATCCTGGCTATGCAGGAGCCTGAGGTGGGAGGAGTCTTTGAGCCCAGGAGTTCAAGGTTACAGGGAGCGATGATCTTGCAAGCTTTTCCACTTCCAGCTCTCACGCATGGCTGGTGGTTGAGCAAAAAGGGATAATCACTTGGACATCTATTAAATACAGACATCTACTAAATCTGAACACCTACTAAATCTGAACAGATGGCCACCCTGCGACCCAGCAATCCCGCTCCTCAATGTTCAATATTCGCCCAAGAGAAATGTGTCCAACTGCACCCGAGGACACAGCCAAGAATGTTTTCTGCAGCATCATCGCCTCAAACTGGAAACAATCTGGAAGCCCTTAATGGGAGAGTTAGTCAACACATTCTCATCGGCTCCATGATCAATTACAGACAGTACAGAAAAGGGCTGCACTCTCACTCCACAAAACCACGTGGATGAATCTCAGAGACCACTGGCTAATTCGACGATCCTGGACTCCACCGAGCAGACGCACTGAGTGATCTTATTTATATGAAGTTTCAGAACAATCAAAACTCACTGATGAGGTGGGGCACGGTGACTCATGCCTGTAATCCCAGCACTTTGGGAGGCCAAGGTAGGAGGATCACTTGAGGTCAGGAGTTTGAGATCAGCCTGGCCAACATGGCAAAACCCCATCTCTACTAAAAATACAAAAATAAGCCAAGCGTGGTGGCACACCTGTAATCCCAGCTCCTTGGGAGGCTGAGACAGGAGAATTGCTTGAACCCAGGAGGTGAAGGTTGCAGTGAGCAAAGATCGCACCACTGCACTCCAGCCTAGGTGACAGAATGAGACTCCATGTTAAAAAAAAAAAAAAACAGGCAGGGCGCGGTGGCTCAAGCCTGTAATCCCAGCACTTTGGGAGGCCGAGGCAGGTGGATCATGAGGTCAACAGATCGAGACCATCCTGGTCAACATGGTGAAACCCCATCTCTACTAAAAATACAAAAAATTAGCTGGGCACGGTGGTGCGTGCCTGTAATCCCAGCTACTCAGGAGGCTGAGGCAGGAGAATTGCCTGAACCCAGGAGGCAGAGGTTGCGGTGAGCCGAGATCGCGCCATTGCACTCCAGCCTGGGTAACAAGAGTGAAACTCCGTCTCAAAATAATAATAATAATAAAAATAAAACAACAACAACAAAAAAATTTAAAAGAAACCAACCAAATAAAAAAAACCCTCACTGATGCTGACGGACATCAGACAGCACAGCGGTCACCTGGGCAGAGGCTGTGATTAGGCAGTGCCCCAAGGCGGAAGTCCCAGGGACTGGCCATGTCCTGTTCCTGGGTCCAAGGTTTTGGGTGCACAGATGTATTCAGTATGTGCAAATGTGTTGAGCTCAACTCTAGTGATCTGTGCATTTTTCTTTGTATGATTTGTTTCAAAAGGAAAATTTCTTTCTTTTTTCTTTTGAGACGGAGTCTCGCTCTGTCACCCAGACTGGAGTGCAGTTGTGCGATCTCAGCTCACTGAAACCTCCACCTCATGGATTCAAGTGATTCTCCTGTCTCGGTCTCTCGAGTAGCTGGGATTACAGGCACCCACCACTGTGCCTGGCTAATTTTTGCATTTTTAGTAAAGACAGGGTTTCACCATGTTGGCCAGCCTGAACTCCTGGCCTCAGGTAATCCACCCGCCTTGGCCTCCCGAAGTGCTGGGATTACAGGCATAAACCACTCTAAAAAAAAAATTATTTTATATTTTTAAATAAAGTACACTGACAAAAAAAATTTTTTTTAAATCTAGCAGGTCATAGTGGTACCTGCCTGTAGTCCCAGCTACTTGGAGGCTGAGGCAGGAGGATCACTTGAGCCCAGGAGGTGGAGGCTGCAGTGAGCTGCGAGTGGGCCACTGCATTCCAGCCTGGGTGACAGAGTGAGACCCTGTCTCTAAAAATAAAAAAGCTCCCTGCTGCTTATGGCTGCCGTGGGGAGCAGTGTCTCTTCAGGTTGGTATGAGGTGACAGGAAGAGGCTGCACCGGTGGGAAATACGGAGTTTGAATGGAGACGGGGGTGACACCTGGGCAGAAGTAGACTGCTCCTTTGGTGACCAAAGGGGCAGGATGGCTGGTGGCCTGGGATACAAGAGGAGCCTGCTGGTCCCAGGCCTGAGCGATGTCGGGGGCCAGGGGGAACTGGGAGGACAAAAGAGCTCAGAGGGCAGAGGCATCAGAAACTTTCTGGCAGTATCCGTGGTCACCAAGTCAATCAACAAACATTAACTCGAAGTCCTTCAAGCCATAGACTATCATCTCTCCAGCCTGGCAAGGTCTCTTGGCCCCCTAGTAATGGAGATGGGGTGCCAAAAGGAATCCCTCCCACTGACCCTTCCCCTCTGGCCTCTACGTGGGAGAACTCAGTTTTATACCCTGTTAATTGGGGGTGAGAATCCTTCTTCCGCCACCTGGAGAGCAGGTGAGGAGAGGGGATCTCTTGCTCTGTCACCCACGCTGGAGTGCAGTGGGGAGATCTCGGCTTGCTGCAACCGCTGCTTCCCGGGTTTTAGCAAGTCTCCTGCCTCACACTACCGAGTAGCTGGGATTACAGGCGCGCACCACCACACCCGGCTAATTTTTTATATTTTTGGTAGAGACGGGGTTTCGGCAAGTTGGCCAGGCTGGTCTCGAACCCCTGACCTCAAGCGATCCGCCCACCTCCGCCTCGCAAAGTGCTGGGATTACAGGCTTGAGCCACCGCGCGCGGGGCGTTTTTTCTGGCTTCTGGGAAGCCAAAAGGAAGAAGGGCTGGTCCTCGGAACTGGGGGCCCTGAGCGTCCTGCAAGACCACCTTGAAACACTGTCATCAGCTCCCCGCTTCCTCCGCGGTAAAATGGGTCACAGGATCCTAACCTCACAGGCTTTGCAGCAGGAGTTTAAGAGAAAAGATCAGGAACAAGTCAAGTTCCCTTTCTTGGCACCCCAGCGGGACTTTACCGGGGGGGATGAACCGATCACTCCGCCAGACCCCTGAGCCCGCAGGAAGGCCACTGTTTGGCGGAGGAACCCAGGCCGGGAAAGGAGAAGTGAGAGGCAGGTGGGGTGGGCTGGGGGGAGGGGAGGGCCCACGGGAGGCGGTGAAGCGGGGAGGGGCGCTGCTCCCGGGCCCTGCAGCCAATCAGGCCTGCGGCCCCGCCTCACGCAACCCAGGCTGTGGTTTCATCACCTGTTCCCCAAGTACCTCATTATGGGCCACAGGAAGAGCCCCTTGGAAAGCCAGGACCCCTCCCTCCCCTCTCCTGGGGGCTCCAGCAGCTCCGACCCCAGCTGCAGGCGACCCTCCCTCCCCAGGCAGAGCCCTGGGCCCTGGGGAGGTGGTGCCCAGGTCGGGGGCACGTAGGTGACCTGGCGGCCTGGCTCAGTTCACAGCGGTCCCTGGATCCCCGCACCTGCCCTCGGGGACTTATAGGAAAGGGTGGGCTCCAGCAGTGATCGCATGTTGCCTAGCTTCTCTGGAACTCAGTTTCCTCCCTCAGAAAGTGGGGGGCAGCAGGGGCCACCTGGCTGAACGGAGAGGAGGGGCTTCACAGTAAGGTACTTTATAGATGCAGGGAGCATTTGTGGTCGCTGGGCCCTGATGCCCCTCAGAAGGCCTTGGGGTCACCTCTCCATCCTGGGGAAACCCAGCTCAGAGTGACGGCCCCAAGAAGTCCCTGGCAGGGTACTGGGGGACAGGGGAGGATGGGGTTGGGGCCACTCCATCCTTGTATGGGCATAATGGAAGGTAGAAAGAAATATTCCCCACACACGGAGACCCCCCAAACATAGGCAGAGGCGCACAAAACCCACAGGTGCCCGAAACGTAACAGATCCCCCAAATACACAAGGATTCCTCCTGAGAAAGTTCCCAGAGTACATGCAATTCACAATACACCAAACCCCCCAACCCACACACCTCTCCAAACACAACACACATATCCCCAAAACACACCCTAGTCCCTCTACATAAAGACTCCCCAAAACACTCAGACACACCCAGATGCCCCAGCACATGCCTATCTGCCAAACGCACAGACTCCCCCAAGACACACAGATCTTCCTAAACACGTGGCTGTCCCCCAAATACGGTGGAGACCCCCCTTCCCCCTGAATAAGGTGGAGCCCTCCCCCCCCCCGCCAGACACATGCAAACTCTTCCAAACATATATAACTTCCCCCAACCTAGGCTGGTGCCCATCACACAGGTAGGGCCCCCCCATCACTGCAGTGATATCACCCACACCCTGGCTTTCTTCTCTTTTGTTTTTTTGTGAGGACAGGGTCTTGCTCTGTCAAGATGTCCACTATGGCTGGAGTGCAGTGCCATAATCTCAGCTCACTACAACCTCTGCCTCCCGGGTTCAAGCGATTCTCGTGCCTCAGCCTCCCCAGTAGCTGAAATTACAGGCATGTGCCACCATGCCTGGCTAATTTTGTATTTTTAGTAGAGGCGGGGTTTCACCATGTTGGCCAGGCTGGTCTTGAACTCCTGGCCTCATGTGATCTGCCTACCTCAGCCTCCCAAAGTGCTGGGATTACAGGCCACCATATCTGGCTGGGTTCTTTTTAATTATTATTATTTTTTGAGATGGTGTCTCGTTCTGTTGCCCAGGCTGGAGTGCAGTGGTGCCATCATAGCTCGCTGCAGCCTCCAACTCCTGGGCTTAAGCAATCCTCCCTCCTCAGCCTCCCCAGTAGCTGGGGCAACAGAGGCATACCCAATTTTTACCTGAACTATGCTCAGCTTTTTGTTTTTGTAGAGACGGGGTTTCACTTTGTCACACTGGCTGGTCTTGACTTCTGGCCTCAAGCTATTCTCCTGCCTCAGCCTCCCAAAGTTCTGGGCTTACAGGTGTGAACCACCTCACAGGCCTGGCTTCCTTCCTGAGGCAGGGGGGTCTCCAACCACTAAGGGTGAAACGCAGGCTGCGGGCATAGATTTGAATGGGTAGTATGTAAATCCAGAAATCTTAGACTGTTCCAGCTGGAGAAGGCCCCATGGAGGTCCCTTTGGCGTCCATGGGGAAACTGAGGCCCAGTGGGGAGCCCTCGGACCTTCCAACCTCTTCCTGGGCCTGCTCCAGGGAGGGACAGCTCCTGTTTGAAGGCAGGATGAGGAGTCCAGGGGACCCCCTTTGGGACCCCCCACCCCCCTCTGCTCCAGGATTTCACTTTGGTCATGCACAGAGAGGCAGGGCGGGGGCTGTGGCCCCATCAGTCCAGGATTCAAATCCTAACCCCACCACTTCCCACTGCGAGATGCTTTCTGAGCCTTGGTTTCCTGTTTGTACAAGGGGTCCCTGCAAACTCCCCACCTACCCACCTTTCCCCTCACTTGAAAAGGTGTCATCTGGCCGGTGGGATGGCTCATGCCTGTAATCCCAACACTTTGGGAGGCTGAGGCAGGTGGATCATGAGGTCAGGAGTTTGATACTAGTCTGACCAACATAGTGAATCCCCATCTCTACTAAAAATACAAAAAAATTTAGCCAGGCGTGGTGGCAGGTGCCTGTAATCCCAGCTACTCAGGAGGTTGAAGGAGAATCCCTTGAATCCGGCTCACACAGCTGCACTCCAGCCTGGGTGACAGTGAGACTCTGTCTCAAAAGAAAAAAAGAAAGAAAAGGTGTCATCTACCAGCAGACTCCCAGTCCACCTCATGCCCCTTTGGGGCCATCTGCAACAGCAGCCCCAAGCTCACCCCCCATTTGCCCATGACTCTCCCTTTCCCCAGGCTGTGCCAGACTCTGGGACACCCTTCTAGGTTTGCCCAAGTCCAGGAGTGTCTCTGTGTCCTCTAAAGACCTGCAGAAAACGCTCTTTCTGGAGGCACCAATCTGCTTTAATATTTATTTTAATTTTGTGTTTATTTATTTATTTTTTGAGGTGGCATCTTGCTCTGTCGCCAGGCTGGAGTGCAGTGGCGTGAGCTCGGCTCACCGCATCCTCTACCTCCCGGGTTCAGGCGATTCTCCTGCCTCAGCCTCCCAAGTAACTGGGGCTACAGGCGCGCACCACCATGCCTAGCTAATTTTTGTATTTTTAGTAGAGAAGGGGTTTCACCATGTTGGCCAGGCTGGTCTCGATATCTTGACCTTGTTATCCACCCACCTCAGCCTCCCAAAGTGCTGAGATTACAGGCATGAGCCCATGCCCGGCCAATTTTAATTTTTTGAGGCAGGGTCTCATTCCTTCACCCAGGATGGAGGGCTGTGGCGTGGTTTCGGCTCACTGCAGCCTGGACCTCCTGGGCTCAAGCAATCCTCCCACCTGTCTCTGGAGTAGCTGGGATTACAGGCGCAAGATGCCACTCCTGGCTAATTGTTATACTTTTTTGTAGAGCCGGGGTCTCCCAATGTTGCCCAGGCTGGTCTTGAACTCTTGGCCTCAAGTGATCCTCCTGCCTCGGTCTCCCATAGTGCTGGGATTATAGGTGTAAGCTACCATGCCTGGCCAAACTCAGCTCTTTCTGCAGCACCCAGCCCTATCAGATTTTTTAGTGTGTGTTTCTTTTCCTTTTCTTTTCTTTCTTTCTTTTTTTTTAGATGGAGTTTCACTCTTGTTGCCCAGGCTGGAGCACAATGGTGTCATCTCAGCTCACTGCAACCTCCGCCTCCTGGGTTCAAGTGATTCTCCTGCCTCAGCCTCCTGAGTAGCTGGGATTACAGGCGCCCGCCACTATGCTCAGCTGATTTTTGTATTTTTAGTAGAGACGGGGGTTTCACCATCTTGGCCAGGCTGGTCTTGAACTCCTGACCTTGTGACCCACCCACCTTGGTTTCCCAAAGTGCTGGGATTACAGGGGTGAGCCACGGCGCCCGGCCTGCTGCGTGTTTCTTTATTGCTTTCTGTGATGAGCCTCTCGCCCTGCTGGCTCCCTAGCGTCTAGTGCGTGGAAGGCCCTCAGTCACCTATCCTTGAATCAATGAGCAAACGGAAGAAACACTGCTAACTTGCTCCGACTTGTTTTTCTTTCTTTTCTTCTTTTTTTTTTTTTAGACAGGGTCTTGCTCTGTCACCAGACTGGAGTGCAATGGCACGATCTTGGCTCACTGCAACCTCTGCCTACAGGGTTCAAGCCAGTCTCGTGCCTCAGCTTCTGGAGTAGCTGGGACTGCAGGCGCCCCGCCCCTCCACGTGGCTAATTTTTTGATTTTTTGACATTTTACTTTTTGTAAAGACAGGGTCTCACTAGGTTGCCCAGGCTGGTCTCAAACTCCTGAGCTCAAGCAATCTACCCACCTCGGCCTCCCAAAGTGCTGGGATTACAGGCGTGAGCCACCACGCCCGGCCTACTTGTTCACTTCCCACTGAAACACCTCATGGCTCACACGACAAACTTAAGGCCCCATCCGGCCCATACGCTGCCAGTTTGTGGCCACTGCTCTAAACAACCTTCACAGCAAAACGGCCAAGTGGACGGCACTGACGCTCCTCTCAGGCCAAGAAACAGACCCTCTGAAGGTCCCACTGCCCAGTGTGAGAGAGAACCACATCCAGACGACCATCCACAGCAGCAAACCTGGCCTGGCACAGGCACCCTCACCTGCCGAGAAGGCCTGTTCCAGCCTGGGCGCGGTGGCTCACGCCTGTAATCCCAGCACTTTGGGAGGCCAAGGTGGGAGGATCACAAGGTCAGGAGTTCGAGACCAGCCTGGCCAACATGGTGAAACCCCGTCTCTACTAAAAAGACAAAAATTAGCCTGGCATGATGGTGCACATCTGTAATCCCAGCTACTCAGGAGGCTGAGGCAGGAGAATCACTTGAACCCGGGAGGCAGAGGTCGCCCAGCACTTGGAGCCAAGAGAGGCCCCACGCTCTGAATTTGATTCCACTGTCCCCATGGGGGTTGGAGTCCAAGGCTCTCTAAGGCCCCCGGTTATGTCCCCTCAGCCACACTAGCGGCTACAGGGACAGCCCAAGGTTTTCCTCTCTTTGTTCCAGAGAAAGTTCTCCCTGTGGGGCCTTAGAAATTTGTCCCCAGACGCCCCAGCCTCCCTGCTTGGGAAATTAGCACATCTGTCAGCGCTGGGCAAAAGGGACTCTGTGCACAGCCTGGCAGCCCCAAGATGCAGCCAGCAGGGACCCCGAGATGGGGTTTTAGGACATTGCCAGCCCCCAATATCTTCCCACAGAAATGTCTGGGAGCCCATCAGGTGCCGGGCAGGAGCAGGGGGTAGACAAAGCCAGGCCTCCCCCATCAACCAGTCTGATTGAGGAGGCAACAGTGGCCACATAACTGTATCTGGGAAAAAGGCCTTTGGAGAAGAAATTCAACAGGGGGAGGGACTGGAGGGTGGCGGGGAGAGAGCTGCTTTGGACAGAGGGTCCAGGAGGGCCTCTCTGAAGAGGGGTGGTCTCGAGGAGGACAGGACATCAGGCATAGGGTGGTGACATGAAGGGGCGCCACCCCTGTAGTCCCAGCTACTCAGGAGGCTGAGGTATGAGAATTGCTTGAACCCAGGAGGTGGAGGTTGCAGTGAGCCGAGATTGCGCCATTGCACTCCAGCCTGGGTGACAGAGTGAGACCCGGTCTCTGAGGTGTCTCAGAGAGGTGGGAGCCAGCTTGCCTGGTGGACACAATGGCAGGTGCAAAGGCCCCGAGGCAGGACTGATGGACAGGTGGGCTCCAGGAGCAGGCAAGCTCCATGTGGCAGGGGTGGAGTGAGCAAGGGGTGGCCAGAGTCAGAGAAGGTCAGAGAGATATTGGGAGACAGAGAGAATGTGGACCATAGAGCAATAGGGAGCCATGAAAGGTGTGTGAGGAGGGGAGGACTGTGGTCTGATTCAGGATTTTCGGAAGACCCTGTGGCTGCCATGGGGAGAAGGCCTGTTGGGGCAGGAGGCCAGGCTGGTATCCAGCTAGGGATGGTAGGGCTTGGACCAGGTAGGCTGTACACTGGGACAGTGGGCAAGGCAGGCCCATGTCCACGGCAGCCATGACTATTACAATCCACCTCCAATTCTCCCCTCCCCAGGCCCCACCTTGACCTTGGGTGAACCTGGGCCTGGAACAGCACCTGGCAGGGGGCGGAGAGGAAGGGGCCTGGATGGGGCTCACAGACACCTCCGCATGGTCACAGTCCAGATGGGACCTTCTGTTATGGAGCGCCTACTGTCTGCCGGGGCCCATACCCCACCTCATTTATATATAAGACCTGCCTGGGCTGGGCTCGGTGGCTCACGCCTGTAATCCCCACACACTAGGAAGCCAGGCAGGCAGATCACAAGGTCAGGAGTTTGAGACCAGCCTGGCCAACATGGTGAAACCCTGTCTCTACTAAAAATACAAAATTAGCCGGGGGTGGTGGCAGGCGCCTAAAGTCCCAGCTACTAGAAAGGCTGAGGCAGGAGAATCACTTGAAACCGGAAGGTGGGGGTTGCAGTGAGCCGAATCCCACCACCGCACTACAACCCGGGCAACAAGAGCGAAACTCTGTCTCAAACAAACAAGGCCTGCCCGACCCCCAGACAGCCCAGGGAGGCAGAGGCCGTTGCCCTGTTTTACACAGGAGTGGGCAGGCTTCTTCCAGAGCCACATGGTGAGACCCCCAGATCCCCAGGGCCATCCCGTGGCACCTCAATCTCACCACCCCCACTGAGGCCGGAAAGTGGACCTGGGCTTGTCCGGCCCAGAATCACTGTCACAGGGTCCAAGAAACTCGATCCTGGGCCCCAGGGTGTCAGGGTAACCACACAGGTCCCCGAGATGCAGCCCCAGAGAGGCCCTTTGGGGGCTGAGAAATGGGATTTAATTTCCTCACGCACCCCATGGGGATTCACAGGCTGGACTGGGGCGAGTTCCCTGACCCCAAAAGGGATCCCACACACATTCTAAATCATCTCAGGAACATGACATCTGGCTGGGCGTGATGCCTCATGCCTGTAATCCCAGCACTTTTGGAGGCCAAAGGGGGAAGGCCGTTTGAGCCTAGGAGTTCAAGACCAGCCTGGGCAACAGAGGGAGACCTCATCTCTACTAAAAAATTTTTTAAAAAGCCAGGCATGGTGGCACCTTCCTACAATCCCAGCTACTCTGGAGACTGAGGTGAGAGGATCACTTGAGCCCAGGAGTTCAAGGTCAAAGTGAGACATGATTGCAACATTCAAGAAAAGAAAGACATCTGTCTCCAAATGACTCTGTGCCTCGAATCTTCTAGAAGGGCAAGGCATGGTGGCTCACACCTCTAATCCGAGCACTATGAGAGGCTGAGATGGGTGGATTGCTTTAGTACAGGAGTTCGAGACCAGCCTGGCAACATAGGGAGACCTTGTCTCTATAAAAAAATAAATAAATAAAAGCAGGCCAGGGGCTGTGGCTCATGCCTATAATCCTAGAACTTTGGGAAGATGAGGTGGGTGGATTGCTTGAGACTAGGAATTCAAGATCAGCCTGAGCAACATGGGAAAATCCCATCTTCATTATTTTTATTTTTTACTGAGTTGGGATTTCACCATGTTGATCAGGCTGTAGAAGACCCCATCTTTATGAAAACCGTTTTTAAAATTAGCTGGGCACAGGCTAGGAGTGGTGCTCATGCAGGTAATCCCAGCACTTTGGGAGGCCGAGGCGAGTGGATCACCAGAGGTCAGGAGTTCGAGACCAACCTGGCCAACATGGTAAAAACCCATCTCTACTAAAAATACAAAAATTAGCCAGGAGTGGTGGTGGGTACCTGTAATCCCAGCTACTCAAGAGGCTAAGGCAGGAGAATCGCTTGAACCCAGAAGGCGGAAGTTGCAGTGAGCCGAGATTGTGACACTGCACTTCAGGCTGGGCAACAGAGTGAGACTCTGTTTCTTTCTCTTTTTTTTTTTTTTTTTTTTTGAGACGGAGTTTTGCTCTTGTTACCCAGGCTGGAGTGCAATGGCGCGATCTCGGCTCACCGCAACCTCTGCCTCCTGGGCTCAGGCGATTCTCCTGCCTCAGCCTCCTGAGTAGCTGGGACTTACAGGCACGTGCCACCATGCCCAGCTAGTTTTTTGTATTTTTAGTAGAGACCGGGTTTCACCATGTTGACCAGGATGGTCTCGATCTCTTGACCTCATGATCCACCCGCCTCGGCCTCCCAAAGTGTTGGGATTACAGGCGTGAGCCACCGTGCCTGGCCCGAGACTCTTTCAAAAAAAAAAAAAAAGAGCTGGGAGTGCTGGTGTGAACATGTATTCCTAGCTCCCCAGGAGGCTGAGGCAGGAGGATCGCTTGAGCCCAGGACGTGGACGTTGCAGTGAACCGAGATCACCCCACTTTACTCTAGCCTAGGCAACAGAGCAAGATGCCATCTCAAAAAAAAAAAAAAGCAAGAAAGAAAAAATACCCAGACCTCTTCCATAAGGCCAGACACCCAACATGTCTACACTCATTGCATCCAAGTTTGGGGTGAACAAATGTTTTTAATTCCCCTTCTCTTCTTAATTTGCATTTTCCAGATGTCCACCTGGTTGGGTCACAGTTTAACCAAATAAATTATTCATTGGGATGAGCAAGCAAGACTGGGTTCAACTTGTTCACGGGAGCGGCCGCAAAGCTCAGAGAAGGGCAGCCACCTGCTGGGGGTCACACAGAGAGGAGGGAGAGGAAGCTGGGTGCCTCATCCCTGGCCCGTGTTCTTTTGGGAGGGGGAACACTGAGGCATGGCCTTGAGCTCCATCCTTTTTCTGAGAGGTCTAGTCTCATTACCTGCCCTCAGCCTTCCCTCCTGCAAACCAGCTTCCTGCTCTCTAAGGCGACACCCCAAGATACTACATGTCCTGAAATTCTGTTTGCTGGAGACCAAGCTTCCCCCCATCAGGGGGTGTGAGGGAACAAGGCTGCCTTTTTAGAAAGCCCCTTTGACCTCTGGAAATCAGTCCTCACACACTGGTCCTGCAAAGTCAAAATACTTTTTTGTATCCAGTCTCCTTCCCTCCAAGAGTCTGGGAGTTCTTGTCCCAAATGCCCAAGGTCCAGGGGCCCTGCCCTTCCCCAGGGATGATTCTTGGCCAGGCTAGCCTGAGGACTTGATTATTTTTTGTTTCTTTTCTTTTCTCTTTTTAGAGACAGGATCTCACTCTGTCACCTAGGCTGGAGGGCAGTAGCCGGGTCACAGCTCACTGCAGACTCAAACTCCTGGGATCAAGTGATCCTCCTGCCTCAGCCTCCCGAGTAGCTGGGACTATACCCATGAGCCACCACGCCTGCCGAATTAAAAGAAAATCTTTTTGGCCAGGCGAAGTGCCTCACTCCTGTAATCCCATGACTTTGGGAGGCTGAGGCGGGCACATTGAATGAGACTGGCCCGGCCAACATGGTGAAACTCTGTCTCTACAAAAAAAATGCAAAAATGGGTCGATCATGGTGGCACACCCTGGAAGTCCCAGCTACTCTGGAGAATGAGGCAGAGAATCAGTCACTTGAGTCTGGGAGGCGGAGGTTGCGGTAAATCGAAATGTGCCACCGCACTCCAGCCTGGGTGACAGAGTGAGACTCTGTCTCAAAAAAAAATTTTTTGGGGGAGGTCAAGGAGGGCAGATCACCTGAGGTTGGGAGTTTGAGACTAGCCTGACCAACATGGAGAAACCCTGTCTCTATTAAAAATACAAACGATTAGCCAGGCGTGGTGGCATGCCTATATTCCCAGCTACTCAGGAGGCTGAGGTAGGAGAATCACTTGAACTTGGGAGGTGGAGGTTGCGGTGAGCCAATATTACACCATTGCATTCCAGCCTGGGCCACAAGAACAAAAATTCCAACTCAAAAAAAAATTTTTTTTTAAGTCTGGGTGTGGTGGCTCATGCCTGTAATCCCAGCATTTTGGGAGGTTGAGGTGGGTGGATCATTTGAGGTCAGGAGTTCAAGACCAGCCTGGTGAACATGGTGAAACCCCATCACTACTAAAAGTACAAAAATTAGCCGGGTGGTAGTAGCGTGTGCCTGTAATCTCAGCTACTGGGGAGGCTGAGGCAGGAGAATCACTTGAGCCTGGGAGGTGGAGGTTGCAGTGAGCCAAGATTGCCACTGTACTCCAGCCTGGGTGACAGAGTGAGACCCTGTCTCAAATTTTTTTTTTTTAGAGAGGGGGTTCTTGCTATATTGCCCAGGCTAGTCTCAAACTCCTGGGCTCAAGTGATCCCCCTGCCTCAGCCTCCCAAAGTGCTGGGATTACAGGCATGAGCCACCACACCCAGCCAGCTATTTCTGACTAAATGGGTCTGCAACTTGGAGTTAAGGTGGCCAGGGACCCAGGTCACCCATATCTGCAGCCCTGGACCCCAGAAGAGATAGGGAGGGAGGGCTGCCATCATGAAAGTAATGCTGCCACCACCTTGTCGTGCTAACAACCACAGAGGGCTGCAATTCTTGTTCCTGTACCCAAGTCCCAGATACAGTCATTGGGGCAGAGGGAGGAAGGTTCGCCCAGGCAGCTGTTGCTCCCCAATTCCAAGGCTTTGTGCCTACCATCCTGCCATGACGAACGAGCGTACACCCACAGCAGCTTCCAGTGTCTGGTTGTGCACCAGGAGACTCGATAATGCCAAAGGGATGCGCACCAGGGGAGAGGGGCATCGCATGTCACAGCATAGCGCTCACAGATACATAACAGGGCTCACAACGTCATGATTTTGGACACACAACTAACTCTCCACTTCCCAACTCACACCAAACCTTAGACTCAGAGCCCTTGGACACACAACCTCCAAACCCACACTCTTCAAACACACACTCCTTGGAGACACAACCCCCTCCTACTACAATCTCCGGGACTCACAACCCCATGACACACACCCCTTTAGACACACACCCCACGCTGGGACGCCCAGCAGCACATCCGGACCTCCAGAACCTACCCAGCCCGCAAAAGCCGCTCAGAGGACACCGCAGGAGTCTCAACCCGACACGACACGCACCTGCTCGGCCTGGGCCCTGGGGCGCTGGGCGCACGGACCCGCGGCGGCTGCGCGAAGATCAGCAGCCCGCGGCCGCAGGTGCCTTGGGAGCGGGACGGCCCCGCCCCCGAGAGCTGATTGGGTGGGGCGGGATTATTTGCATAGAGGGCGTCACCCTGGAGGCGGCGATGGGCGGGCACGTGGGCGCGGCCCCTCTCCGGGAGTTCAGAGGTCTGGGACTCAGACGTGAAAGGATGCTGGGGCGCCAGAGGTGGGGACGCGGATAAGGAAGAAGCCGGACGGAGAGAGGGGGGCTGGATCAGACTGGCTAGGCTTTCCCCGGCCTCACTGGGCGCCCTTGATCTTACTGCCGACCCTTGACCCTACTGTGATCCTAACCCTAACTCGAAACCTGTTCCTAACTCGCCCCAACTTGCCTGGATTAATTCCATCCTGCGTGAAATAAGACTCCGTTCCCGGCCCCTGTCGGCCGGAGGAATCAAGCCCTTCTCGCAGGCAACGCTGACCTTCGCACTCAGCGGAATGGAGGGACTACAGGACGGGGCTCTGGGGTCGCCTGTGTGGCCTCAGCTGTGCCTCCCAGGGCCAGACATATGTCCCCATGTGTCCCCACAGGGAGTGACAGACCCTCCGCTGCTTCTAGTCCCTCGACCCCGCTCCGTCCACCTCTCCACCATCCCAAGACCACCACACTGCTTCCACCAACCACGCCCCCATCCTTCCCTCTCCTTGCTAGAGGCTGTTTTCTAAACTTTGAAGGTCAGCTGTGAGGGGCCTTCCACGATTGGACCCCAGCCCAGACCTCTAAATCCACCCCTTCCCCTGGGATCCCAGCACAGGCCAGACCCAGAGGAAGATCAGAGGGGGGTTGGTGAATGCATCCGTGTGAAAAGAATTGCAGGACGAAGATGGCTCTGGGATGGGCACTTCTGGAGAAGCCTCCCCTCTGGGGCAGGCAGGGGCTCCATGCACTCCTCTAGCCCTGGGGGTCCAGAACGGGGGACAAGGACTGTGCCAGAGGAGTCAGGGTTTCTCAGAAGAGGGGGCATTTGTGTTGGGCTTTTTTTTTTTTTTTTTGAGATGGAGTCTCGCTCTGTCACCCAGGCTGGAGTGCAGTGGCACAATCTAGGCTCACTGCAACCTCCGCCTCCCAGGTTCAAGCGATTCTTCTGCCTCAGCCTCCTGAGTAGCTGAGACTACAGGTGCATGCCACCACACCCGGCTAATTTTTGTATTTTTAGTAGGGAGAGGGTTTCACCATATTGGCCAGGCTGTTCTCGAACTCCTGAACTTGTGATCTGCCTGCCTTGGCATCCCAAAGTGCTGGGCTTACAGGCGTGAGCCACCGTGCCCAGCCTGTGCAGGGCTTTCAAGTATGTATAGGAGTTTGCCACTAGGAGAACGGCTTTTCTTGTTTTTTCCTTCAAGACAGGATCTCACTTTTTTGCCCAGACTGGAGTGCAGTGGCATGATCATAGCTTACTGTAGCCTCGACCTCCTAGGCTCAAGCAATCCTCCCAACTCAGCCTTCCCAGCAGCTGGGACTACAGGGACACCCCGAGATAATTCTGTTTTTTGTTTTTTTTAGAGAGGTCTTGCTATGTTACCCGGGCTGGTCCCAAACTCCTGGGCTTAAGAGATCTTTCCGCTTCGGCCTCCCAAGGTGCTGAGATTACAGATGTGAGCCACTGCATCAGACCCGAGAAGGGCTTTTTCAAGAGGGAACAGCACTTGCAAATGTGCAGAGGAAGAGCACAGAACGTTCTCTGGCCCAGGAGATGGGGAAGGTGAAGCCAGAAGAGCAGGCAGGGGATGAAGAGCAGGCAGGGGATGAAGAGCAGGGGTGCTGCAAAGCTGCCAGGTGTCCCCTCCTCCAGAGACGAGAGGGGCTGGTCTCCCAAAATCAGGGGAATGCATGTGGCAGATGCCGATGTGGCGGACACTGAGACAGGGAACAGGGTGCCTGGGAGGCTCATGTCTCTCTCGACACCTCAGTTTACCCACCTGTGACATGGGCACTGTGGACTTCTGGTCTGGGCACAGCTTTCTCTTTGGACATGAAAACTAGTGTTCACACTGTGTCATCATGGGTCCCTCCTGTCCCATCCATTGCCCAGTGCCACACACTCAGGTGTTCCGAGGACACACAGGGGCCTGGGCCAAGCTGGGGGCTTCTGCCTCCACTCCACAGTGCAGAACAAGGCTCGGGGAGTATGGAGGTGGCTGGGGAGCCCGGGGCCCCCCGAGAGCTGATCTGTTTACCCGCGGTCTCCTGCCCGCCTCTGATGCAACAGGCAGGCTCTGGTTACGTGAGGCCGGCAGCTGGGCCAGCTCTGGGGGAAGGGCTAGCCGGGCAGAACGAAGCTGGCTGGGGCTAGCACATGCACCCCAACCCCCCGGCCCCCTCCTTCTGGTGGGCAGCATCTTCCATTGTTCAGTCTGTCCCCTGTCCTTTGGCCTCTGTTCCTATCCTCTACCTTCCCCAATCACTAATTGTGTCCCCTAGCAGGGCCAGCAAGAGTCTTAACCTCATTCTTCTCAGATGAAGGGACACCCTTATTTGCTAGAGTAAGAGGTTGAAGGGTAGAGGGCAAAGCTGTGGGGAGGAAAGGATAGAAGGGGCCAGAGTGGGTGGCAAGGGAGAAGGGTGACCTGGGAAGGGGCTGGGAGATGGGGGAGGCAGCAGGTGGAGGATGGATGGAGGAGGAGGCTGGGGTAGGAGGAGAAGCTGCCTAGCTCTGTCTCCCTTCCTCTCCCCTCTCCCAGGGGAAGGCTTTGACCTTCCATGGCAAGAATGTGTGGCCCAGTGGGTAGGGAGGGCCCCCAAGGTTAAATAAACCTGCGTCCCCCTCCCAGTTGTGCTGCCCCCTCACTGTGTGACCTCAGGATGGTCACTGCACCCTCAGGGCCTCTTTGCTCATGTGAAAAGTGCGCATAGGCCAGGCACAGTGGCTCACGCCTATAATCCCAGTATTTTGGGAGGCCAAATGGGTGAACCACTTGAGGCCAGGAGTTCGAGACCCGCCTGGCCAACATGGTGAAACCCCATCTCTACTAAAAATACAAAAATTAGCCAGGCATGGTGACACACGCCTGTAATTCCAGCTACTCAAGAGGCTGAGGTAGGAGAATCGCTTGAACCTGGGAGAAGGAGGGTGCAGTGAACCAAGATCACACCACTGCACTCCAGCCTGGGCGACAGAGCAAGTCTCTTGTCTCAAAAAAAAAAAAAAAAATGAATTGGGGATAATAGCAGCCCTCAAGGCTCATCTACAAAGTTCCCTCCTCCAAAAGCGTTCCCATCCTCTTACCACTTGAGGTCCTTCGACCTCCCCATCCTTTCTTCCAGCTTAGCACTGACCCAGGGGGTGGGGTAGAGTGTGTGCCTGCCTATGTCTCCCCCAGCCTGGGAGTTCCCTGGGCCCTGGCCCAGTGCATGGTGGCACCAAAGGGTGTCTCCATGGGTTTCTTTCTTTTTTTTTTTTTTTGAGACAGAGTCTTGCTCTGTCGCCCAGGCTGGAGTGCTCGATCTCGGCTCACTGCAACCTCCGCCTACCAGGTTCAAGCAATTCTCCTGCCTCAGCCTCCTGAGCAGCTGGGACTACAGACACATGCCACCACATCCAGCTAACTTTTTGTATTTTTAGTAGAGATGGGGTTTCACCATATTGGTCAGGCTGGTCTCAAACTCCTGACCTCATGATCCACCTGCCTTGGCCCCACAAAGTTCTGAGATTACAGGCGTGAGCCACCACGCCCAGCCTCTTTCATTTTCAGATGCAGTTGGTCTGTTGCCCAGGCGGGAGTGCAGTGGTGCAAGCATGGCTCCCCGCAGCCTTAAACTCCTGGGCTCAAGTGATCCTCCTGCCTTAGTCTCCAAGCACTGGGATTACGGGTGTGAGCCTCTGCGCACTGCCTCCATGGGTTTCTTGAAGAATTGGCGAATCCCCAGGAAGGTGTAAGCAGTGAAAATCAGAGTGGGGGCCAAGCCTGGGGCACCCAGAAGCCTTGTTCAGGGATACGACAGGGCTAAAAAGAGGCTTTCCAGGGGCCTGAGTGTGCAGGACCCTCTAGGAACCCAAAGCAGGTCTGAAATAAAAACCAGGACTCAGACCAAGGGCTAAGGACAAAACCCAGTGGAAGTCTGATTCTCGTCCTGAACATTGTGGACAGAGCAGGGGCAGGTCGCTGCCCTCTATGGGTCTCTACCCCATCCGCAGACCAGGGTTGGGATCCCTTCTGGGTGACCTCTAGCCTTATGAGCACTGCACACTTGTTTGGATGCCCCATGGCACAGAGAGCTATCTCTCGTCTAGCTGCCCACCTATCTCTGGAGTCCTGACAGGAGTAAACACGATAATTTTTTGGGGATGGGAGTCTTGCTCTGTGGCCAGGCTGGAGTGTAGTGGTACGATCTTGGCTCGCTGCAATCTCCACCTCCCGGGTTCAAGTCATTCTCCTGCCTCAGCCGCCCGAGTAGCTGGGATTACTGGCGTGCGCCACCACAGCCAGCTAATTTTTGTATTTTTAGTAGAGACAGGGTTTCACCATGTTGGCCAGGATGGTCTCAATCTCCTGACCTCATGATCCACCTGCCTCAGCCTCCCAAAGTGCTGGGATTACAGGCGTGAGCCACCATGCCGGCTGGTTTTTGGGTTTTTTTTTTTTTTGAAACAGAGTCTACCTCTGTCACCCAGGCTGCAGTGCAGTGGCATAATCTTGGCTCTCTGCAACCTCCACCTCCCAGGCTCAAGCGATTCTCCTGCCTCAGCTTCCAGAGCAGCTGGGATTACCGGTGTGCACCACACCCAGCTAATTTTTGTACTTTCAGTAGAGATGAGGTTTCACCATGTTGGCTAGGCGGATTCGAACTCCTGACGTCAAGTGATCCGCCAACCTCGGCCTCCCAAAGTGCTGTGATTACAGGTGTGAGCCACCATGCCTGGCCAGTAAATGCTAATGAGCAAGCTCTAGGAGTGCCCTTGCCCTCCACCCTGACAAGGGAGGCTGTGAGCGCTCGTTCTCAAAGCCCTCTGGCCTCTCAGAACCTCCGTTCACTCTCTGAAAAGTGGGAGCAAGGGCATTTAGGGTGAAAAAGGATGGAGGGTCACAGTGTGCCCACCAGGGCCAGACAGGACTGCAGACAATGACCGGAGGCTGAGCTTCCCGCCAACGCTTTGCCTCTTGCGCCCCCTGGCGGCCACAGCAGGCGGGACGCCCTCCAGGCAAAAAGGGCAAATGGAGCGTGCAAATGAGATGCAAATTAACCAGCGTTCCCACGAGCCCTTGGACTCAGGGTGATGAAGTGTCTGACAGCCCAAAGTCCTGATCAGACATCTTTTATTTATTTATTATTTGTAATTGTTTTTTTAGACACAGTTTCGCTCTTGTTGCCCAAGCAGGAGTGCAATGGCACGATCTCAGCTCACTGAAACTTTGGCCTCCAGGGTTCAAGCGATTCTCCTGCCTCAGCCTCCTAAGTAGCTGGGATTACAGGTATGTGCCACCACGCCTGGCTAATTTTGTATTTTTAGTAGAGACGGGGTTTCACCATGTTGGTCAGGCTGGTCTCGAACTCCAGACCTCAGGTGATCCACCCACCTCAACCTCCCAAAGTGCTGGGATTACTGCATGAGCCACCATACCCAGACTATTATTATTTTTTGAGACAGAGTCTCGCTTTGTCACCCAGGTCAGAGTGCAGTGGCTTGATCTCGGCTCACTGTAACCTCCGCCTCCCAGGTTCAAGCAATTCTCCTGCCTCAGCTTCCCAAGTAGCTGGGATTATAGGTGCCCACCACCACATCCAGCTAATTTTTTATATTTATGGTAGGCAGGGTTTCACCATGTTGGCCAGGCTGGTTTTGAACTCCTGACTTCAGGTGATCTGCCCACCTCAGCCTTCCAAAGTGCTGGGATTACAGGTGTGAGCCACCATATCTGGCTTAGACCCCTTTTAAGAAAGATGACTGGGCCAGGTGAGGTGGCTCACACCTGTAATCCCAGCAATTTGGGAGGCTGAGGCAGGTGGAGCACGAAGTCAGGAGTTCAAGACTAGCCTGGCCAAGATGGTGAAACCCCTGTCTCCACTAAAACTACAAATTAGCTGGGCACGGTGGCAGGTGCCTCTAATCCCAGTTACTCGGGAGGCTGAGGCAGGAGAATTGCTTGAACCCATGCTGCAGAGGTGAGTGAGCCAAGATCACACCACTGCACTCCAGCCTGGCAATAGAGAGACAAGACTGTTAGTCACTGGTTGAGGTCGCACCCAGCGAGGGCTACGAGTGACTTGGAGCCTTAGAAGGGTCTGGGGCCCCTGATGCCTGCCTCCCTCACCCCCAGCCCCAGTTGTCCTAGGCAGGTGCTGGGAGGGAGGTGATAATCCCATTCTGCTGCCAGCTTCTCCTGCAGGTCTGAGCAAGACAGGGCTGGCCCGTCTGGCTCACAAATACCAGTCAGCATTTGCTGGATAAATGGTCGCCTGGAGGGCAGATGGACACTGAGAGGTATCTTCAGAGCAAGTAAGAAGGGAAAAGGACTCTGGAGGTCACACACCAATCAGGGTCCCAAATGGGTTGGCTCTGGGCTCCTCCAACTCCCAAGCTGAGTGGAATGGTGGAGAAGGAGGACAGTAGCACAGAGTCTCCCAAGTATGCCCTAGGAGGAGGAGAGGCAGGGCTGAACCCCCTTTCCAGGCCGTCAAACGCCTTGACAGGCCTGATGCCCCAGCAGGATGCCATCTCCCCTCGGCACACCCCTGCTTTTCCCACCCATCTCCAGCAACCACCCCACAGCACCAAGCTGAGTAACCCCAGAGCAGTGGGACTGGGCCCTGTCTCAACCCCAAACAACCCCATCTGAGCTCCCTAATACACTGTACTGAAACAAGGGATTCTGGGGTAACGCCGTGTTGGCATACAGCTGGCACTGCAGATGCATAACCTGTGGAGGCCTGGTCACCCAGGCTTGGCATTCACAGCGGTCAGTGCAGGCCCTTCTGCAAACAGCAGCAGAGGCGGACTCAAAGCCGTTTTGGCAAAAATCGTATTTTAGAGGTCGATGAAACTGAAGAATTGAAATGAAATTGGCTAGTGTCAGGTACAGCTGGATCCAGGGCCCCAGGCAAGGTTCTTAGGTCCACCCCCCGCCCCCCACCACCATGTTCCTGGCAGAACTCCCAGGAAAGGCCTCTCGTTGGGCCACTGGTTCCAACTTGAACCAGTCACTGGGACCTAGGACACCGGCAGCTCTGATTGGCCAGGCCGAGGTGCCGCATCCACCCCTGCAACTAGGGGTGGCTTCTCCACGTGGCCTGAGCGTTGCTGCTCAGGGCAGAATGCAAGGTGGGAAGGTGGACCTGTGAGGGTCCAGCTTAGCCTGTAGAGAAGGTACAGTCCAGCCTTCCTTATCCAGATGAACAAAAGGAGAACCAAGGCCGGGTGCGGTGGCTCAGGGCTGTCATCCCAGCACTTTGGGAGGCTGAGGCAGGGGGATGATTTGAGCTGGCCAACATGGTGAAACCTTGTCTCTACAAAAAATACAAAAAATTAGCTGGCAGTGGTGGTGTGAACCTGTAGGCCCAGCTACAGGGGAGGCTGAGGCAGGAGGATCACTTGAGACAGGGAGGCAGAGGTTGCAGTGAGCCGAGATCGTGCCACTGCACTCTAGCCTGGGTGACAGAGTGAGAGAGCGCAAGAGAGGAAAGAAGGAAAGGGAAAGAAAGAAAGGAAAATAGGCCGGGCATGGTGGCTCACACCTGTAATCCTAGCACTTTGGGAGGCCGAGGTGGGTGGATCACCTCAGGTCAGGAGTTCAAGACCAGCCTGGCCATCATAGTGAAACCCCATCTTTATCAAATAAATAAATAAATAATTTTTTTAAAAAAAAGAAAGGAAAATAAAAGGAAATGCAGAGAGGGCCGGTGCCAGGCCTGCGTCACACGTGCATCAGAGGCAGGCAGGACTAGAAACACACCAGGCCCGGGGCTGCTCTTCTCTGGATGTGTCCTTATTGTTTTTGTTGGCGGGGGCAGGGGCAGGGGCTCGAAGTCTCACTCTGTCGCCCAGGTTGGAGTGCAGTGGCGCCATCTTGGCTCACTGGAACTTCTGCTTCCTGGGTTCAAGTGATTCTCATGCCTCAACCTCCTGAGTAGCTGGGATTACAGGTGCCAAACACCATGCCTGGCAGAGCCTCTCTGTCCATCTGTATTTGGGGTGAGACTGCCTTTTGGGGCTGTCTGGGGATGAAATGAGATGATCCCTGCGAAGACTTTAGCCCAGGGCTGGGGACATGGTGGGTGTATAGTCAGGATTATTTTGATGGCAGTCATTGGTGCAAGGGCTGTTGGGGGCCCAGAGGTTCCAGGTGAGAGCAGGACAAAGGTGCTGGCCGCACCTGCTCAGTCTTCAGTGTCTGCCTGGCCCAGCTTTGGTTAGGCTGGGGAGCAGGGGCGAGAGTCAGGGTTGTCTGAGATGGAGCCAGGGCATGAGGTGGCACCTGAGGGGTGAAACTGGGCCAAGATAAGGTGGAGCTTGGTGGCAGGGTCTGGGTGGGAATCCTGGCACTTCTGGGTGTGGGTGGTGATCCTGGGTTGGCTGCCTCACCTCTCGGGGCCTCGGTTTCCTCTTCTGTAAAATGGGGCACTGTTTGGGACCCTGTGAAGGTCGCTGATGACCCCAAGGGGTGCAGTTTGGGGGGAAAAGTGGGAATGAGAGGCTCTGAGGCCAGCTGTGGTGGCTCACGCCTGTAGTCCCAGGACTCTAGGAGGCTGAGGCAGGCAGATCACCTGAGGTCCGGAGTTTGAGACCAGCCTGACCAACGTGGTGAAACTCTGCCTCTACTAAAAATACAAAAATTAGTCCAGGAAGGTGGCGGGCACCTATAGTCCCAGCTACTCGGGAGGCTGAAGCAAGAGAATCTGCCAGGAGGCAGAATTTGCAGTGAGCTGAGATCGCACCACTGCACTCCAGCCTGGGTGACAGAGCAAGACTCCATTTCAAAAAAAAGAAAAAAGAAAAAAAAGCTCTGAGAGGGGGCATGAGGCTGGCAGTTCTGGGGAGAGGAGAGGGACTCCACAGGGACAGGATGAGACACAGAGCAATCCTTTTGGGAGCAGCAGCGGAGGGGACAGCAGACGCTGGGGAGTGAGGAGGGCAGAGGGGCAGTGTCCTTGAGGCACAAAGTGGGAGGGACCAGGGTGTGGGGGATGGGACTGGGGAGACAGAGGCTGGGTTGGGGGTGTGGGCAGGGCTTCGTAGGGCACTGGGGTGGGCTGCTGACCCCCTCAGGCAGCCCCTCCTGCTTCAGCCTCCCTGGGAAGCTCCCAGGCCACAACTTAGCCTGTGGCATTCCTCACCACTCCACACTCAGAGCTATGCCTGCCGTGAGCAGGTGCTCAGGAAGCGTTCATCAATTGCCAGAGGTGCTCAATAAATGCTCGCTGCCTACGGTGTCCAGTAAGTGCTCTCTGATTGAATGCAGTGCCCGCTAAGTGCTGTCTGACTGAACACAAGAACTCAGCTGCCTCGGGGCTCTGGGGCCACAGCTTGGAGGGCCTGCAGAGGCTCTGTCTCTACCTGCCTCCCCTTGACCTCTGAGAGGACCTCCATGGCACCAAGGACAATCACAGTGACTGGCCAACAGGCAGGGGCTTGGTAAGTCCCTGGTGCCCCTTGGACCTGCCTGCATCTGCCCATCACAGATACAGAATGATGACACGTCAGGTCTTTGCTGGCACCACACTCTCCAAGCATGGTCAGCCGCACCTCCCAGGGCTCATACTGCGCTTGTGTGGTCCTCTCCCATCTGGTCCTGGGCCTGGCCACGTGACTGGCTTCAACCAATGGGCCACCCACAAATGTGAAAGTGGCACTCTGCATGGGAGCTGCCCTCTGGGCTCCCAGCCACCAGAAGAAACCCCGGCTGGCCTGCTGGAGAGGCCACAAGGAAAACTTGACCCCTGCTGCCAACAGCCCTGGTGAGGGCTCCCTCTGACTAGGCAGCTGCAGCTGAGCTCCCATGAGCACCCACGGTGACCCCCAGGGAGAGCAGCAGAACCGCCCAGCTGAGCCTAGCCCAAAGTGCAGAATCATGAGTAGGTTAATTACTGGGGCTGTAAACCACCACTGAGTTTTGGGACGCTGTGTTATGCAGCAATAGCCACTGCTCCGAAGTACATTTGTCTCTGTACCCTGCACCCTCTCAGGGACCTGATGAGCCACCTTTACTGAAGGGAAACGCAGGGACCAGAGAGGGAGTGAGTTTACTCAGTCACACAACAGGTAGGCAGTGGATCGGCGGGGGCAGTCCCAGAGATGGGTGGGTAACTGCCATGTCAGGCTCTGCCTAAGACTGTGCGTGGGTAAAGCAGGCTGCTGGCACGTGGTAGGACAGAGGAAATGTGGGCTCTCCTCTCTGTCTCGGGGGCTGGAAATCTCTGGGACTGGCAAAGGGCCTATGGCCTAAAAAAGGGGGAGGAAGGTGGCAGAGAGAGTGGGAGACATGGGCTGCCACGGTCCCTGAGCAGCAGGGTAAAACATACTGGACCTGCAGACACCCTCCACCTGCCACCTCCGAAACCATCCTACAAACCCAGTGAGAAAGCCCAAGTTGAGAAACCTGAGTTAGATAGACAGGTGTCTAGCTGGCTGCCAAGCGGGTGGGTTGGTTAGTTCAGAGCAGAGAGAGGCTCGTAGCTACCCTTGGCACTGACCTGGGTCGGGAGAGCCCCAAGTGTCTTCCAGGATCAGGCTGAGGAGGGCGGGGGTGGTTCCTCGGGGCTGAAAGGAAACATGGGCAGCATACATGAGGCCAAGGTCAGAGGCCACAAGGCCTCCTCAGCTGGCTGGAGTGCATGTTTGGGTGACATTCTGGTCTTGGAAGACCTTTGGCTTGAGATTCCGGTATTCCTCCTTAAAAGTGGGGTGAGTGGGCTGGGCGCGGTGGCTCATGCCTGTAATCTCAGCTGAGGCAGGTGATCACCTGAGGTCAGGAGTTCGAGACCAGCCCAACCAACATGGTGAAACTCTGTCTCTACTAAAAATAGGAAAATTAGCTGGGTGGTGTGTATCTGTAATCCCAGCTACTCAGGAGACTTAGGTACAGAATCACTTGAACCCAGGAGGTAGAGGTTGCAGTGAGCCAAGATCGCACCATTGCACTCCAGCCTGGGCAACAGAGTGAGACTCTGTCTTGAAAAAAAAGGGGACAAATGGCTGGGCATGGTGGCTCATGCCTCTAATCCAGCACTTTGGGAGGCTGAGGTGAGCGGATTACTTGGGCCAGGAATTCGAGACCAGCCCGGGCATTGTATTGTGACACAGTTTCTATTCAAAAAAAAATATATATGTACTTTTTAAAAAGTGGGACGAGTCACTCCAGAGGCCGTATCTGGGACTCACTCACACAAGACTGGGCACTCTGAACCTACAGGGCTTACAAAGAGGTATTAATAGCAACTCAAGCTGCTACTAACGTCCTTCAAGAGCATGTTGCGTTTCTGCAACAGTGAGCACAAGCAGGGCATGTGACAGCACTTTTGGAAACCCTGAGTTGACATTAAGAGCTATGGCTTTTCAGTGAAGTTTAGTTCCAACTGCCAACATCAGCCCACGGCAGAGGAGCCAGAAGCCACTCTTCAGATGCAAAAGAGCCCAGATAAACCCCTATCATGCTACCCTTTGAGGGCAGATTGCTATGCCCCCATTCTTACACACACTCAAGTCTTGTTTTTGCCAATTCTTGCGTCTTAGTTAAGCAACACAGATGCTTTCTTTCCAAATGCACAGCAGGGGATAGACCAGCCAGAACCCCAATCTGTGGGAGCCAGACGCAGCCCAAGGTAACATTCCTGCTCCCGGTATGTGCGTGTTCGTAAGCATGTTTATTAAATTATAATGCCAACAAAAAACAAAAAGAAGGGCCAATCCTAAAAACTCTCTCTCCAGTCTTCAAGGACTGTGAGTGCTTTTCGTTTTCAGAACCCTGGTACTCAGCTCGAAGCATCCCTCAGCTCTGGGCCCTGGGACAGGGTGGAGAGAGGCCCCTGCCATCTCCCTGGCCCATCTCCCCCGGCTGGCCCACTCCAGCCACAGAAGCCTTCTCAGTGCTTCCCGAACACTCCCAGGGAACCCAGCCCCAGGGCGTCTGTCCTCACCACTGCCTCAAGTGGAACTCCCTCTGCCCCCAATCGTCTGTGTGTCACTCACACCACCTCCTAGGAGGGGCCCTGAGGCATTCTTCCCAGGACATCTGACATGCTCTTATCTGCTGTGTACCTGGTTGCTGTATGGCTCCCTGTGAGCCCATCTGTCCTGGTCACTGCTATGTCCCCAGCAGCCAGCCCAGGGTCAGACACACAGCAAAGCTCAGGACCTGAGTACTTGGTGACTGAATTCTCTAGTTATAGACACCAAGGACAAGAGGAGGTCACCAGACACCAGGACAAGAGGAAAGAGAACGTTTTCTTAATAAACAAGAAGCAGCGTTTCCTAGCACAGCTGAGAGACGGTCCTTGCGGCTGAGAGTGGCAGCGGGGGCAGGTGGTCCCAGGAGCTACCTGTGGCCCTGGGCACTGGCATTCATATGGTCCCGGATGCTGATGGCCTGTTTGAGCAGACCCTCCACGCTGCGGAAGTAGACGCTGCTGTCCACCAGGTTCTTCACGGCGCTGAAACGGAAAGACAGGCCTGATCAGCGCCCCAAACCTGCAGGTAAGTGTTCCACACCCCAGCACTAGAGGTCACCACCAGAACTCAGTGGGTACCTCAGGGATGCTGTGGGCTTCCCTGAGGACTCACGGTGGGCTTCCCCTTTAGATTTCCCTGCTGCGACTAGATGGCAACTATGCAACACAGCACACGATGGAAAGAAAACTGACTCCACTGCCACCATCTAACGTTTTGAAGGAGGTATCAGTGTATAAAGATGCCATAAAAAGTATCTCAGCCATTACTGCGGATATGAGGGTGTAAAACACAAAAGAAAAAGCAGTATCTCTCCCGGACAGACACTGTGGTTCACACCTGTAATCCCAGCTACTCAAGAGGCCAAGGCAAGATGATGGCTTGAGCCCAGGAGGTTGAGACTAGCTTGGGCAACATGGCGAGACCCCATCTCTCTCTCTTTTTTTTTTGAGACAAGAGTTTTGCTCTGTCACCCAGGCTGGAGTGCAGTGACGCGATCTCAGCTCATTGCAACTTCCACTTCCCAGGTTGAAGCAATTCTGCCTCAGCCTCCCAAGTAGCTGGGACTACAGGCATGTGCAACCACGCCTGACTAATTTTTTGTATTTTTAATAGAGACAGGGTTTCACCATGTTAGCCAGATGGTCTCGATCTCCTGACCTTGTGATCTGCCCACCTTGGTCTCCCAAAGTGCTGGGATTACAGGTATCAGCCACCACGCCCCACCAACCCCATCTCTTAAAAAGAAAAATCTGGGGCCAGGCACGATGGCTCACGCCTGTAATCCCAGCACTTTGGGAGGCTGAAGCAGGTAGATCACAAGGTCAGACCTTTGAGACCAGCCTGGCCAGCATGGTAAAACCACGTCTCTACTAAAAATACAAAAAAATTAGCTGGGGCATGGTGGGCACCTGTAAGACCAGCTACTTAGGAGGCTAAGGCAGGAGAATCACTTGAACCCAAGAGGCGGAGGCTGCAGTGAGCCAAGATCACGCCATTGCACTCCAGCCTAGGCAACAGAGTGAGACTCTGTCTCAAAAAATTAAAAAAATAAATAATTAATTTAATTTTTAAAATACATATTTCACTAAAGACAAATGCCGGCTGGCCTCCCACCGAGCCCACTGATGTCTGGGGCAACTGGTGATGAAAATGTCCTTTATCCACTGAGTTGGCTGAGAGGCACTAGGAATGTAGCTAGTGAGACTTGGGAGTTGAGCATTTCATTTTTTCATTTTCTTTTTTTTGAGATGGAGTTTTGCTCTTGTTACCCAGGCTGGAGTGCAATGGCGCGATCTCGGCTCACCGCAACCTCCACCTCCCGGGTTCAGGCAATTCTCCTGCCTCAGCCTCCCGAGTAGCTGGGACTACAGGCACATGCCACCATGCCCAGCTAATTTTTGTATTTTTGTAGAGACGGGGTTGTTGACCAGGATGGTCTCAATCTCCTGACCTCGTGATCCACCCGCCTCGGCCTCTCAAAGTGCTGGGATTATAGGCTTGAGCCACCGCGCCCAGCCAATTTTTTTTTTTTGAGACAGAGTCTCACTCTGTCGCCCAGGCTGGGCACAATCTTGGCTCACAGCAACCTCTACCTCCCAGGTTCAAGTGATTCTCCTGCCACAGCCTCCCAAGTAGCTGGGATTTACAAGTGCCCGCCACCACGCCTGGCTAATTTTTGTATTTTAAGTAGGGATAGAGTTTCACCTTGTTGGCCAGGCTGGTCTCAACTCCTGGCCACAAGTGATTATCCCAGCTTAGCCTCCTAAAGTGCTGGGACTACAGGTGAGTCACTGCGCCCAGCCTCATTTCATTTTCACGAGTGCTTAGCCGCCCATGGCCTAGGTTCCTGGGTTAGACGGCACAGGCACAGGAAGCAGAAGAAAGCACAGGTGTTTTTTTGTTTTGTTTTTTTAAACAGGGTCTTGTTCTGTTGCCCAAGCTGGAGTGCAGTGGTGCAGTCTCTGCTCACTACAGCCTCAACCTCCCAGGCTTAAACGATCCTCCCACCTCAGCCTCCCAAATAACTGGGACTAAAGGTGTGTGCCACAAGGCTTGGCTAGTTTTTGTATTTTTTGTAGAAACAGGGTTTCACCAGGTTGTCCAGGCTGGTCCCAAACTCCTGGGCTCTAGCGATCCATCCACCTTGGCCTTCCAAAGGGCTGGGAGTACAGGGGTAAGCCACCGCACCCAGCCATATTTCATTTTTTTGTTAGAGGGGGGGTCTTACTATCACCCAGGCTGGCCCTCAACTCCTTTCTTGTTTTGTTCTGATTTGAGGTTTCACTCGTTGCCCAGGCTGGAGTGCAATGGTGCAATCTCGGCTCACTGCAACCTCTACCTCCCGGATTCAAGCAATTCTCCTGCCTCAGCCTTCCGAGTACCTGGGATTACAGGTATGTGCCACCATGCCTGACTAATTTTTTTATTTTTAGTAGAGATGGGGTTTCACCATGTTGGCTAGGCTGGTCTTGAACTCCCGACCTCAGGTGATCCGCCCGTGTTGGCCTCCCAAAGTGCTGGGATTACAGGCATGAGCCACTACATCCGGCCCTAAACTCCTTTCAAGGCATCATCCCACCTCAGCCTCTTGAGTAGCTGGAACTACAGGGATACACCACCAGGCCCAGCTCTAGAAACTCCTATTTCTTTTCTTTTCCTTGAGCTAAGGAAGATACAGTCTGTCTGGACACCCTTTGTCCCACCAAGGGGGACCAAAGCTGCCAATGGCAGAACGCTGCCCCAGCAGCAGGATTTCCTGTCTAGGCACCTTCGCCCACACAACCAAACAGTAACACACCAGCAGAACTGCTGGGAGCACTGCTCAGCCACCACCAGCCACTACCAGCCACCACCAAAATGGCCCACAGCCCACGTCGGGGGCAAACAGAACAACTAAGCAAAGTCCAGGAACTTCCAAGGCCGACTGGGCAACCCAAGGCAACTGGAATAAGGCTTGGGAATGGAAGGCAAGGGTTCAGTGACAAAAAGAAACCCTGGCCGGGTGCCGTGGCTCACGCCTGTAATCCCAGCACTTTGGGAGGTTGAGGTGGGTGGATCACCTGTGGTCGGGAGTTTGAGAACAGCCTGGCTAACATGGGTGAAACCCCGTCTCAACTAAAAATATAAAAATTAGCTGGGTGTGGAGACAGGCACTTGTAGCCCTAGCTACTTGGGAGGCTAAAGTGGGATAATCCCCTGAGCCTGAGAATGGGAGGCTGCAGTAAGCAGAGATCGTGCCACTGCACTCCAGCCTGGGCAACAGAGTGAGACTCTGTCTCAAAAAAAAAAAAAACGCTGGGCACAGTGGTTCACACCTGTAATCACAGCACTTTGGGAGGCTGAGATGGGTGGATCATCTGAGGTCAGGAGTTCAAGATCAGCCTGGCCAACATGGTGAAACCCAGTCTCTACTAAAAATACAAAAATTAGCTGGGCATGGTGGCACACACCTATAATCCCAGCTACTCGGGAGGGTGAGGCAGGAGAATTGCTTGAACCAAGGATCAGAGGCTGCAGTGAGCAGAGATGGTGCCACTGAACTCCAGCCTGGGCGATGGGGCAAGACTCCATCTAAAAAAAAATTTTTTTTTCAAAATAAACATCCATATCTGTGCTTTGGGTTTCCCCCTGGCTGCCGTCCACCCCACTGGCCCATCTGTGGTCCTGGCTGTGGGAGAGAAATGCTGGTCCCCAGAGGCATCTCCCAGAATCATTATCCCTCTCTCCTGTGACAGCTGGGGAGGGGCTCAGTGCAGGGAAGAGACTCACCTGGGACTCAGGCCTGGTGAATGGTGGTACAGATCACATACACCCACTCGGGTAGGCTAGGCAGAGCGGCGCTTACTGGGCAGCTGGCTGGGATGCCCAGGAGGCCAGAGCAGGGGAGGGGTGGCCCTGTAGCGGGGAGGCTGTGACGCTCACCTGCAGGCGTACTCCACGGTGTAGATGGCTCCCTGGCTCTGCTCCTCCCAACGCTGCATATCTGCCTGTAGGGGACGCATGACATGTTTGGCAAGGGAGGCCACCTCCACCTAGAGGGCCCTCCTCCCAACTCTCTTGGCTGGGGCTCCCCTGAGTCCTCATGGTGGATGCAGAGACTTTTCCTCCTGCAGTTCCCTTCTGTCACAGGTCTGGGCTTTCTGTGGACACCTGGCCACCATGCCTCAGGACCTTTGCACAAACATTTCCCCCTGCCTGGCACATCCTTCCCTTAGATCTTCAGACAGCTGCTTCCTCACCATGCAGGTCATAACTATTACAGAATGGTATGGTTTGGCTGTGTCCCCACCCAAATCTCACCTTATAGTTCCCATAATCCCCATATGTCGTGGGAGGCACCAGGTAGAGAAAACTGAATCACTGAGTCAGGTCCCCATCCTGTTCTCCTGATTGTGAGTTCTCACAAGATCT
Source organism: Callithrix jacchus (assembly GCF_049354715.1). NCBI lineage: Eukaryota > Metazoa > Chordata > Mammalia > Primates > Cebidae > Callithrix > Callithrix jacchus. The sequence goes on from NC_133523.1 coordinate 17,867,988, forward strand.
TGTGGTTTTAATAAGGGGCCTCCCCCTTTGCTGGGCTCTCATACTTCTCCTTCCTGCCGCCATGTAAGGAAGCACATGTTTGCTTCTGCTTTTGCCAAACTGGAAGTCTCCTGAGGCCTCCCCAGCCCTGTGGAACTGTGAGTCAATTAAACCTCCTTCCTATATAAATTACCCAGCATGAGAATAAACTCATACACACATCTAGCCACCTCCTTCAAAATCTACCCCACATTTATCCGCCACGCCTCTGGCCTGGCTATAACACCACGTGCCTCCTTGCTGGTGTCCCCGCCTTGGCTCCTGCCCTGACAGCCCCTGCTCCTTCCGACAGGCCCCAGCTCACCTTGTGTTGGGCCAGCTCGGGGAGGGAGCGGCGCACGTGCTCCTGCAGCCGGTACAGGGCCACGGATGGCTCGTTGGCCAGGACGTAGACACTCTCAGTGAACTTGTCCGTGACTGGATCCAGGGTCCATAGGTGGCAGGGGTGAGGTGGGCATAGGGGGACAAAGTGTAAGTCTCCTAGTTGCTTCAGTGTTGAGCCCAGCCAGAGCAGACGGGGCATCTGGCGTGTCCCTCGGCAGCTAGATCAACCCTGGCCTGTGACAGGCTGGAGGAAATAGTCTCAGCAGGGCTCACTCAAAAGGACATTAATGAGGCCAGGCACGGTGGCTCACGTCTATAATCCTAGCATTTTGGGAGGCCAAGGTAGGCGGATCACCTGAGGTCAGGAGTTCGAGACCAGCTAGGCCAACATGTGAAACCCCGTCTCTAGTAAAAATACAAAAATTAGGCCAGACATGGTGGTTCATGCCTGTAATCCCAGCACTTTGGAAGGCTGATGAGGGCAGATCTCCTGAGGTCAGGAGTTCGAGACTAGCCTGACCAACATGGAGGATCCTTGTCTCTATTAAAACATACAAAATTAGCTGAGTGTGGTGGTGCCTGTAATCCGAGCTACTCGGGAGGCTGAGACAGCAGAATCACTTGAACACAGGAGGCAGAGATTGTGGTGTGCCAAGATTGCGTCACTGCACTCCAGTCTGGGCAATAAGAGCAAAACTCTGTCTCAAAAAAAAAAAAAAAAAATGCTGGGCGCAGTGGCTCATGCCTGTAATCCCAGCACTTTGGGAGGCTGAGGTGGGTGGATCACCTGAAATCAGGAGTTCGAGACCAGCCTGACCAACACGGTGAAACCCCATCTTTACTAAAAAAAATACAAAAATTAACTGGCCATGGTGGCAGGTGCCAGGAATCCCAGCTACTCAGGAGGCTGAGGCAGGAGAATTGCTTGAACCCGGGAGTTGGAGGTTGCAGTGAGCTGAGATCGCGCCATTGCACTCCAGCCTGGGCAACAAGAGCGAGATTCCATCTCAAAAAATAAAAAGAGGACATTAATGAGAGGACAAAATGAATGATGAGTTCATAAGGAGTGAATATTTTTTTAGAGACAGAGTCTCGCTCTGTTGCTCAGTCTGGAGTGCAGTGGCGCGATCACGGCTCACTGCAGGCTCAAAACTCCCAGCCTCAAGCCATTGTCCCATCTCAGCCTCCTGTGGAGCTAGAACTACAGGTGCGAACCATCATGACTGGCTAGTTTTTTTTCATTATTTAACAGAGACAAGGCCTTGCTATGTTGCTCAGGCTGGTCCCGAACTCTTGGCCTCAAGTGATCCACCTGCCTCGGCCTCCCAAAGTGCTGGGATTACAGGCATGAGCCACTGTGCCCGGCCCCCAGTGAACTCTTCTCATCTTTCCCTCCCAATCCCGCTGGTAGTGGACACTGCTGCCCACAGCACTCCCTGGCATTCCTTTTGCCCCCATGACCACACCCGGGACTCTTCTTCAGAGCATGCCCACAGGAGCTGAAAGTGCCTGGAAGTTCACACCCGGGAGGCCCTGAGCTGCCACTCACTACTGAGGGATATGAAAACCTGTGTCCCTCGCTGGGCCCTGGAACAACCCAGAGGCCTAACTTATCCCCCCAGGCTCCCCTGCAAGCCCAGCCTGAGGCCTCCATCTGCAGATTTTACCTGAGTGAGGTCGCCCCTCACTCAGCCTCCCCTCCAGCCAGCCCCGCCCTGCTTCCCCTTCTCCCTTGCAGGTGTCTCCTGATGAATATTTTTTTTGTTTTTGATTTTTTTTTTGTTTTTGAGACAAGAGTCTTGCTCTGTTGCCCAAGCTGGAGTGCAGTGGCAAAATCTCAGCTCACTGCAACCTCCACCTCCCGGGTTCAAGTGATTCTCCTGCCTCAGCCTCCTAAGTAGCTGGGATTACAGGCACCCACCACCATGCCTGACTAATTTTTGTATTTTTAGTTGAGACAGGGTTTCTTCATGTTGGCCAGGCTGGTCTCAAACTCCTGATGTCAAGTGATCTGCCCACCTCGGCCTCCCAAAGTGCTGGGATTACAGGTGTGAGCCACCATGCCCAGTCCTGATAAATTAATTGAATACAAATCCTCATGACAGTGTCTGCTTCAACAATGGTATTCCCAGCCAGCCAGCGGGGCCCGCCTTTCTTGTCCCATCCTTGAGCAAATCCTGATAGTTCTAATTTCACCTGTTCTACTATACCACCCTGCCTCCACTGATCCAGGCACAGCCAGGCAAGGCCATCTCCTGCCTGGACGGGACCCACCTTCTCCCTGGTCTCCCTGCCTCCCCTCCTGCCAATAGTCCAGTCTCCATGCAGCAGATGAGGTGAACTCCAAATACACAAATCATCTACGCCCTCCCTTGCTTTAAACTCTCCCATGGCTCCCACCTGCCAGAGAATAAAATCCCCTTTTCTTGCCATGGCTCATAAGGTCCTGCATGTTCCAGCTGCTGCTGACCTCCCTGCCTTCCTTGCCTCCAGCCTGGCTCTTCCTTGCACTTCCCAAAAGAAGTTTCTCACTGCATCCAGAGAGGATGAGGTAGGAGGATCATTTGAGGACAAGAATTTGAGGCCAAGGCTGGGTGCGGTGGCTCATGCCTGTAATCCCAACACTTTGGGAGGCTGAGGCAGGCAGATCACATGAAGTCAGGAGTTCAAGACCAGCCTGGCCAACAGATGGGAAACCCCGTCTCTACTAAAAATACAAAAAATTAGCCGGGCATGGTGGCACACGCCTGTAATCGCAGCTAGTTGAGAGGCTGAGGCATGAGAATTGCTTGAACCCAGGAGGCAGAGGTTGCAGTGAGTGGAGATTGTTCCACTGTACTCCAGCCTGAGGGATAGAGCAAGACTGTCTCAAAAAATAAATAAATAAAAAATAAATGATTTGAGACCAGCTTGAGCAATACCATGAGACTCCATCTCTAAAAAATTAACAAAAATAAATTAGCCAGGTGTGGTGGAGCGTGTCAGTACTCTCAGCTACTCTGGAGGCTGAGGCAGGAGGATCACTGGAGCCCAGGAGGTTGAGGCTGCGGTGAGCCATGATCACGTCACTGCTCTCTAGCCTGGGTGACAGAATGAGATCTTATCTCTAAAACAAACAAACAAAAGCCCCCAAAACAACTTTCTGAGATGATCGAAATATTACATAATTTGTTTTTTTAGAGATAGGGTCTCATGACGTTGTGGAGGCCGGACTTGACTCCTGGACTCGTCATCCTCCTCTTGCCCCAGCCTTCCAAGTAGCTGGAACCACAGGCACGCATGCGGCTACTGAATACTTGCAGTGTGGCTAGTGAGTAAGGAGCTCAACTTTTAATTTTATGTACGTCTAATTAATTTACATTTAAATACCCAAGCCGGGTATAATCCCAGCACTTTGGGATGCCAACGCAGGAAGATGGATTCAGCCCAGGAGTTCAAAAACAATCTGGGAGACATAGTGAAACTCTGCCCATACAAAAAAGTACAAAAATATGCTGGTCATGGTGATCTACACCTGTAGTCCCAGCTACTCAGGAGTCTGAGGTGGGAGGATGGCTTGGGTCTGACAGGCAGAGGCTACAGTGAGCCATGATCATACCACTGCACTCCAGCCTGGGTGACAGAGCAAGACTCCATCTCGAAAAAATAAAAAATAAAATAAATAAAAACCTGAGGCTGGGCATGGTGGTTCATGCTTGTAATCCCAGCACTTTGGGAGGCTGAAAAGGTGGATCACCTGAGGTTGGGAGTTTGGGACCAGCCTGACCAACATGGTGAAACCCTGTCTCTAAAAAAAATAAATAAATGAAAAATAAAAACTTGAATTTGCTCTAAACTAAGCACTTCTTTGAATCCATGTGAATGAAGTGATGTGTAGGCCCTGTATTATGTACTGCATATGTGAGTAATCTAGAGGTGGTTTAAAGTATAGGGGATTAACTGGGCGCAGTGGCTCACGCCTGTAATGCCACCACTTTGGGAGGCCAAGGTAGGCGCATCACTCGAGGTCAGGAGTTCGAGACCAGCCTGAACAACATGGTGAAACCCCTTTTCTACAAAAAAAATACAGAAAAGCTAAGGGGGCGTGGTGGTGTGTGCCTGTAATCCCAGCTACTCAGGGGGCTGAGGTTGCAGAGCCGAGATCACGCCACAGCACTCCAGCCTAGGCGACAGAGAGCGACTCCGTCTCAAAAAATAATAATAATATCAATTTATGAATTAGCCCAAGGTGGTGGCGCGTGCTTGTAGTCCCAGCTACTCAAGAGGCTGAGGCAGGAGGATCGCCTGAGCCCGAGAGGTCGAGGCTACAGTGAGCCGCCATGATCAGGCCACTGCACCCCGGCCTGGCGACAGAGTGATACCTTGTTTCAAAATAAAAAGGAAGGAGAAAGAAAAGAAAAAGAAAAAGAAAAAGAAAGAAAAGAAAGAAAAGAAAGAAAGAAAGAAAGAAAGAAAGGGAAAAGAAAAATAAGGAAACAACAAGCATACCGATTACCACGCCCCGGGGATTCTTGCAATGCATTACAAACATCAGGTTGTTGATTTTTTTCTTTTTTTTAAGACAGGGTCTTACTCTATGGCCCAGTCTGGGGTGCAGTGGCACGATCGTAGCCCATTGCACTGCAGCCCCGACCTCCTGGGCTCAAGCGATTCTCCCACCTCAACCACTCGAGTAGCGCCCGGCTAATTTTTGTCTTTTTCGGGGGACCAGGTCTCATTATGTTGCCCAGGCAGGTCTCAAACTCCTGACCTCGAGTCAGGAGTCGCTTGAGCCCTAGAACTCCTGGGCTCAATCAATCCTCCCGCCCAGGCCGCCCAAAGTGCTGGGATTACAGGTGTGAGCCACCACTCCCAGCCTCACGTACCGAATTCTTGAAACAATCCTGGGGGAACGGGTAATTATACCCCACATTTTACAGATGACAAAACGAGACACCGAACCTTTCTACAGGTTTCAAAACTAGTCAGCGGCCCAGCTGATAGAATTGACGGAAATTCAATCACTGCTCCTCGCCCTGTCCCTCCGCGCCCGGCCTTTTTCAGGCCGCCCCTCCGCGAGTTCCCGGGCCCCTTGTCCCACCCAGAGGACCGCACCACCTTTCTTCCCCTTCAGCTGCATCTCGGGTTCCTCCATAGCGAACACAGCCTGGCAAACCTAGGAACGGGATCGGAAGCCAGAAGGCTGGGACAGCCGCCTAAGCCTTCCCTGCGGAAACCGGATGCCGCACGACTCCAGTTCCGGTGTCAGAGGGCCCGCCCTCTCCGCTCCTCAAGTCTTCGCCGACCGGAGAGGGGTATGAAACGGAGGGAAGGAGGCACACCCGGGGGTGACGCGGTGAGGAGGGGGCGCGACGCCCCTGAGGCTGGTGGAGGGACACCCAGGCGGTAGAGGGACAAGAACTCCCTTCCTTCCTGAACCCCCTTTCCCTGGAGCAGACGAGTTGGGGGAGCCCTCCACACATTACCCACTGGGCCGCATAAACTCTTCTTTAGCCCTCTGCCCTGATGGAATCCCTCCCCTTGCTTATGTCTGAAACCAGTGCTCGGTGGCGTAGCCAAAAGAAACTCGCACTTAGACAGAAAACTTATCAGCAAGCCACCTTTACTTCCGCAGAGGGGTGCTGCTTGCTCGTTACAATCGCAAGAGCACACCGACCAGAGGAGGGACGTTTTTAATCCTAACGCAGTTCCTGTTTCTGTGTCCTTCCCTGTTGGCTGGGGTCAGACCTCACCATCTAAGCTGATCCCGATTAACTCTGCCAAACAGGGTACACGCGCGATTTGCGAAAAACAGAAGTGGAGGGGAGGTAGGATTGATTTACAACTTAGGACCAAAAAAGTTGAGTCTTCAAGAGGACTTTAGTTGTCCAAACAATTTCCCTTCTGTTTTATGTATTTCTTCCTCTTCAAATTTCTTCAACAGGATTTGGCTGTTTTTGTTGATTAGGAGCAAGAGCTTACCTAGGTGGGGACGTGGGGAAGGTTTTTGTGAGAGCTGCTTCTATGAGCCTTTGGGTTAACCCACGAATACAAGGTATGATACAGCAGCCCATAAGGATGAGAACACCTGCAACAATGGCAAGGGAGGTAAAGATTGAGGTCATGAGTCCCGTCCATTTTCCAAACCACCTTTCCATCAGGCCCGTAAAGGGGTCGTCTTTTCCAGAGTTTTCGGCTAATTCATTTGCTAGGGTGGTAAGGCCTTGTAAGGCTTTTGTGATTGTCCTGTTGGGGGCTATTTCATTAGGGATAAAAGTACAACATTGGACCCCAATCATGATACAGACTCCCCCCTTTTCCGGCTAACATCATGTCAAGGGCTATTCTACTTTCCCAGGCCATCTGGTTGGTAGTGCCTAATTGTTCAGCTCTTCCTTCAATAGCATCTCTGCTATCACTGACAAATCACTGCTGATCGTAATATATATGATAGTGGACCACCAGAATAAGATAGACTCGAACTCGAAGGCTATTTGGTTTCAAGCTTTGAATTCATTTGGTACAGCGGTGGGACTCCAATGCTGTCTATGTAAACACGGGGAATCAAAGGACCCATGAGGGTTCTCTTTTTCTTCAGGTTAATGGCTCCCCGTCTGGCTGATGAAATGCCAAGGTGAAAGGGATGGCCAATTGGATCTGAGCGCAAGTGCCACTCCAGTCACCTGGCAGTGTACCCAATACTGGTTCCCCACAATACCACCATGCATCCACTCAGGGATGGACTAGGGCCGATTGATTGGTTAGCTCTTGAAAATGTTTAGGCCCACTACATCCCATCAGGTTTCCAAGGAATGTCAAAATTTCCCCTTGCCATGAGAGACCTGAGGTAAAACTGGCACGAAGAGCTGGAAGTAAAACAGCCTTTGGGGGCTGTCCCATAGAGCTCCAGACCTTTGGGGAAAATAGTGAAGAGTGGCACATCTTGTTTCCCCAGGCTGTGGGGTGCCGGAAGGGAGCTACCGCACAGCCCATGCCTGGGTGTTTGGCCCATCCAAGTGGGAAAGGAGCAGTTTGGGTTTCTTGCCTGCCCGCTGCACAAGCGTAACAATAACAATGGCTTTTATTTAGGGTACAAATGGAATATTTAATCCATTCCAGCCAGGCATTTATATTTATACATATATAATTTTTTTTTGAGAGTCTCACTCTATTGCCCAGGCTAAAGTACAATGGCGACATCTCAGCTCACTGTAGCCTCTGCCTCCCCAGTTCAAGTGATTCTCTGCCTCAGCCTCCCAAGTAGCTGGGACTACAGGTGCCTGCCACTATCCTAGCTCATTTTTTATTTTTAGTAGAGATGGAGTTTCACCATGTTGGCCGGGCTGGTCTCAAACTCCTGACCTCAGATGATCTGCCCGCCTTGTTTTCCCAAAGTGGATTACAGGCACCAGCCACTGCACCCGGCTGCATTTACAACTGGATACCCAGTTTCTATGGCTACACTTTGCTTCAGGTCCTTGACTTCTACTAGCTAGTTTGGTTTTGTCACTGGACACGAAGTGAGAAATGGTTTGATTTTGTGGGTTTGGGGAGGGGGTAACAGTGGAAGATAGAGGAGGAGGAACAAAGCACATTTCAAAGAAGCCTAGAGGGTGACATCCACTCCTAGGCTGCAAAAGCGCTCTAAAGTGGGTGTAGGGCAGGGTATTAATAGAGGTAAGTACCGGCTGCAATGCTGAGATTGGCAATTGGAGGGGGTGGTTCCCTTGGTGCAGTGGAGGTAGGGTTTCAGGGTGGTACACCCCTCTGAGGGGGTCTAGCCCTGATACTTGGTAGTCTATATAACATCTCCCCAAGTACAGCAAAACCACCAAGGCCAGGTTCATGCCCATTCAGTGCAAGAGTCAGTTTTGTAGGCAGTGTAATTTATCCTGGAGGGACAAAGGTACTTCTCTGAAGAGGCTAGCTGTCTCTGACTTTGGAGATCCCCACAGGGCATGACAAGACAGGCATCAAATGTAATTGTTTGTGGGGGGGAGGGTGATCGGGTTACATCGATAAGATGTCCTTGGGTAGCTAAAGGAAGAAAAAGATTAAACCCCTTTGAATGTCAGTTTGGAGGCCATTGGTCCTGGAGTGACAATCTAGGACTTTGCAAGGGTTGGGACCTTTATTATTATTATTATTATTTGAGATGGGGTTTCACTGTGTTGCCCAGGCTGGTCTCAAACTCCTGAGCTCAGGCAATCAATCCACACACCTTGGCCTCCCAGTGCTGGGATTACAGGCGTGCACCACCATGCAGCACGGCTTCTTATTGTTGTTATTATTTTTTGTTTTTGAGACGGAGTTTCGCTCTTGTTACCCAAGCTGGAGTGCAATGGTGCGATCTCGACTCACCGCAACCTCCGCCTCCTGGGTTCAGGCAATTCTGCCTCAGCCTCCCAAGTAGCTGGGACTACAGGCACGCGCCACCATGCCCAGCTAATTTTTTTTGTATTTTTAGTAGAGACGGGGTTTCACAATGTTGACCAGGATGGTCTCGACCTCTTCACCTCGTGATCCACCCGCCTTGGCCTCCCAGAATGCTGGGACTACACACGTGAGCCACCGCGCCTGGCCCGGCTTACTATTTTTTTAAGAGAGGGAGTCCTGCTCCTGGCCAAGGGGTAGACCCATCCTTTTTTGGCTGTTTGGATTGTTGTTTCAGTCGTTAGGGGTAATAGCTAAGGTCCCTCCCAGGTTGGTTCGAGCTTTCCCTCTTTCTTTTTTTTTGAGACGGAGTTTTGCTGTTGTTACCCAGGCTGGAGTGCAATGGCGCAATCTTGGCTCACCGCAACCTCCGCCTCCTGGGTTCAAGCAATTCTCCTGCCTCAGCCTCCCGAGCAGCTGGGACTACAGGCGCGCACCACCATGCCCAGCTAATTTTTGTATTTTTAGTAGAGACGGGGTTTCATCTTGTTGACCAGGATGGTCTTGATCTCTTGACCTCGTGATCCACATGCCTCGGCCTCCCAAAGTGCTGGGATTACAGGCGTGAGCCACTGCGCCAGGCCGAGCTTTCCCTCTTTTAACTTTTGATAAGAATGTGATCTCAAGGCTGGTGTTGAGAATTCGAGGGGTGGAGTCTCGCTCTGTTGCCAGGCTGGACTGCAGTGGCACAATCGCCTCTTGGGTTCAAGCCATTCTCCTGCCTCAGCCTCCTGAGTAGCTGGGATTACAGGCACGTGCCACCAGGCCCAGCTAAATTTTGTTTTGGAAGAGATGGGGTTTCACCATGTTGGCCAGGATAGTCTCGATCCCTTGACCTCATGATCCACCCGCCTCAGCCTCCCAAAATACTGGGATTACAGGCGCAAGCCACCGCGCTTGGCCAAGGGGTGGGCCTATCCTTTTTCAGCTGTTTGGATTGCTGTTTCAGGGGTAAGGAGACCATGTAAGGCCCCTCCCAGGTTGGTTAGAGCTTGCCCTCTTTCCAACTTTTGATAAGGACGTGATCTCCAAACTGGTGCTGGTGCACTGGGAATTCGAGAGGTGGAGTTTGCGCTAGGAGGCCTTGAGTCCTGAGAGCGGAAACAGTAGGAGACAAACCAAATATTAGTTTTTGAGAAACTGATCTTTTGTTTCACATGTAGGAAGGTCAGTAGTGGAATTTAGATCAGACAGCCCACAGAGCATTTCATAAGGGGACAGGCCAAGATCTTTTTGAGGGGCAGTTCGGATTCTTAGTGAGGCAATGGGAAGGCATTTTGTCCATGGTAACTGGGTTTCCAAGACTAATCTGGCTAGATGATTTTTTTTTTTTTGAGATGCAGTCTCGCTCTGTCGCCAGGCTGGAGTGCAGTGGTGTGGTCTCGGCTCACTGCAACCTCCACCTCCCAGTTTGAGTGATTCTCCTGCCTCAGCCTCCCGAGTAACTGGGACTACAGGCAAGTGCCACCACACCCAGCTAATTTTTGTATTTTTAGTAGAGACAGGTTTTCACCATGTTGGCCAGGCTGGTTTCAAACTCTTGACCTTGTGATCCACCTGCCTTGGCCTCCCAAAGTGCTGGGATTAGAGGCGTGAGCCACTGGGCCCAGCCTGACTAGGTGATAGAGTTTGACTCATTCTGTTTACCGTCCCTGATGAGGGCAGGTACCAGGGAGTGTGATGTTCCCATTTTATTCCTAGTGCTTGGGTCTGCCCATCAATGATGTGTGCAGTGAAGTGGGTCCCACTGTCCGAATCAATGTGCTCTATCAGTCCAAACCTGGGTATATTATGTTCCAACAGGGTTTTGACTACATTACTGGCTGTCGCGCTTGGGAAGTATGGCTTCCACCCAACGGGTGAGATGGTCTACTATTGCTAGCAAATACTTGAGAGAGCCTACTGGGGGCGTTTCAGTGTAGTCCACTTGGGACGCTTTGGAACAGCCTCAACCCTGGGTTTCCTCCCCTGAGAGGCTGTTTCTTTAGGGCTTGCTTATTAGATTTTCTGCACACAGTGCAACCATCCGCCAGTTGCCGGGCAAGGGTCTATAATCCCCACACACCCGTCGACTCTGAGGGCTGCATCGCACAGAGCTTGAGGACCCCAGTGAGCTCGATGAAGTTGTGACAATACCTCCCTCCTGAAGGATTTAGAGAGCATTTCCCTCCCATCTGCAAGTACCCACTTCCCCTTTGGGCTTTCCTTAACTCCCGTTTTCTTTAGTTTCTCTTGGTCTGCTCGAGAGAAGATGGGGATCGCAGCTGGAGGGGGAAGATGAGGGTAAGATAGAAAATGGTGCCTCTTGGGAAGAGGCAGCTTGCTGAGCTAGTTGATCTGTGAGGTTATTTCCCTGGCTTTCAAAAGATAGGTTTTTTGGCATCTTGGGACCTGGACAACCGCAATCTCTTCTGGCAGCTGAAGATTTTCTAGTATTTGCATAATTAATTCCTTGTGGACCAAATCTTTGCCCTGACTTTTAATGAGGCCTCATTCAGTCCAGATCTTTCCAAAGGCACGGACTATTCCAAAGGCATACTTGGAGTCAGTGTAAACAGTTCCTTCCTGATTCTGCGGGGATTTTAAGGCCTGGTTTAATGCGGAGTTCACGTTTGGGCAGACCAGTTATTTGGCATTCTTCCTGATTCCACCTCTGAGAGGGTTTCCCCATCAACTAGGGAGCACCCGTTGGACCGTTTTCCTTCAGTGACCTGGGAGGAGCCGTCTATGAAGAGGTGATGCCCTGTTTGGAAGGGGGTTTCACTTAGACCCAGTCTGACTCTAGTTTAACTGATTAGATCTACGCATTGATGCTCAGGTTTTTCCTGGTTTGGATTTCCCGACAGGAAAGCAGCGGGGCTGAGTGAATTGTCAGTGGTTAGTGTTAGGTTATCCCCCTCTAATAAGATAGCTTCATATATATATTTTTTGAGATGGAGTCTCGCTCTGTCGCCCAGGCTGGAGTACAATGACGTGCTCTTGGTTCACTGCAACCTCTGCCTCCCGGGTTCATGCAATTCTCCTGCCTCAGCCTCCCAAGTAGCTGGGATTACAGGTGTATGCCACCACGCCCAGATACTTTTGTATTTTTAAGTAGAGACAGGGTTTCACCATGTTGGTCAGGCTGGTCTCGAACCCCTGACCTTGTGATCCGCCCACCTCAGCCTCCCAAAGTGCTGGGATTCCAGGCAGGAGCCACCACACTCAGCTGATAGCTTCATATTTTTAAATTCTTGAGTCAGTGAGCCGTCTTCTTGCCTTCTGATTAAGAATGGTTCTGACTGGATGAGGGGCACTTACGATGAGGTTTCCCCCAAAGGTTATGCTCCTGCTTTCTTCTGTTAGCAAGGCCTGCTGCTACGGATTGGACACATTTGGGCCATCCACGGGTTACTGGGTCAAGAATCCCTGACAGGAAGGCTATGGGCTGCCGGTGGCCTCCGTGTTTTTGGGTGAGGACCCCTAAGGCCACTCCTTTGCTTACATTAACAAAAAGGTGGAATGGCTGCTCTGAGGGCAAGGCCACAACGGGGGCAGTTACAAGTAGGTGTTTTAATTCTTTCACCTGTTGGATTTCTGATGGGGTCCAAAGGAGGGAGTATGGTTCTTCCTGAGTTTTTGATATAGGGACTTTGTTTTTAAGGCATAAGAGTCGATCCACAGATGACAATATCCAACCACTCCTAAGAATTTCCTAAGTTCCTGCTTTGTTTTGGGGAAGGCAAAGATAGGGTACCTTCATTCTGGTCCTATCTTTTGTTTACCTTGACTAATTAGGCCTAGTTTTTTTTTTTGAGACATTGTCTCTGTTGCCCAGGCTGGAGTGCAGTGGTGCGATCGCAGCTCACTGCAACCTCCAACTCCCTGTTTCAAGCGATTCTCCTGCCTCAGCCTCCTGAGTAGCTGTGATTACAGGCACGCGCCACCACGCCCAGCTAATTTTCATATTTTTAGTAGAGACGGGGTTTCACCATGTTGGGCAGGATGGTCTCAATCTCCTGACCTCATGATCCGCCTGCCTGGGCCTCCACAAAGTGCTGGGATTACAGGTGTGAGCCACCGTGCCCGGCTGTGTCCTGTTTTACCTCAGGTTCTCGGAACTGGAGTTTCTTCTTTGAGACCCACACACTTGTTCCCTCAGGAAATTTAGGAAGTTAACTGAAACTGCTGTGACTTGAAGCTTGCCATCTCCTGAAATGAGCAGGCCGCCTACGTACTGGAGTAGGCGTATGGATGAAGGCAGGCAGACGTTCTCTAGGACTTGTTTTAAAAGCTGACCAAGTTGATTTGGGGAACTCTGTACACCATTGGGGCTAGACTGTCCATTGGTACTGTTTTTGACCCAAGTGAGGGTCCCCCCACTCAAAGGCAAACATGTCCTGGCTGTCCTCTGCTAAAGGGCAACCCAAAAGACATCTTTTAAATCTATCACCGTGAACCGTTGGTGGCTGTGCGGGATTCTATTGACAGTGGTGTAAGGACTGGGAACAACAGGGTGGGAAGCCTGAACTATTTGTAAATAGCCTGGAGGTCTTGCACTGGCCAGTATGACCCATCTGCCTTCCTTAAAGGCAATACTGGGGTGTTACAACAGGACATACAGGGTTCAAGGGGGCCGTCGTGGACATGGCAATATTGGGGTGTTACAAGAGGACACACAGGGCTCAAGGGGGCCGTCGTGGACATGGCAATACTGGGGTGTTACAACAGGACATACAGGGCTCAAGGGGGCCGTCATGGACGTGGCAATATTGGGGTGTTACAACAGGACATACAGGGTTCAAGGGGGCCGTCGTGGACGTGGCAATATTGGGGTGTTACAACAGGACATACAGGGTTCAAGGGGGCCATCGTGGACATGGCAATATTGGGGTGTTGTAACAGGACATACAGGGTTCAAGGGGGCCGTTGTGGACATGGCAATATTGGGGTGTTAAAACAGGACATACAGGGTTCAAGGGGGCCGTCGTGGACATGGCTTACTTTTTTTTTTTGATATGGAGTCTCGTCCTGTCGCCAGGCTGGAGTGCAGTGGCGCGATCTAGGCTCACTGCAATCTCTGCCTCCTGGGTTCAAGCAATTCTCCTGCCTCAGCCTCCCAAGTAACTGGGATTACAGACACGTGCCACGACAGCCAGCTAATTTTTGTATTTTTTTTAGTAGAGACGGGATTTTTTTTTTACCATGTTGGCCAGGATGGTCTCACTCTCCTGACCTTGCGATCCGCCTGTCTCAGCCTCCCAAAGGGCTTCAGATGTGAACCACCAAGCCCAGCCCAAGGCCTTCAAATACAGGTTTTAAACCTATCCTGGCTTCCAAGGGAAAAATGGTATTGTTTTCTTTTGACTACTTCCCTGGAAGTTTTTAATTTGACATGGATTGGAGGAACCTGTAGCTTTCCTCAATTTCCTTCCTTCAACCGCACATCGGGATGGATGCAGCTTTCTTCCAAAATGGTAAGCAGGTTTAAGGAAGGAAGGAGTTTTTCCTGATTAACATAGAGGCCTATGCCTTCAATTAAGTCCATTCCTAAAACTAGTTCCTGCTTCGGGAGTGAACAAGAACTTAGCAGTGACCGACTTATTCTTTTTTTTTTTTTTTGAGATGGAGTTTCGCTCTTGTTACCCAGGCTGGAGTGCAATGGCGGGATCTCAGCTTACGGCAACCTCCGCCTCCTGGGTTCAGGCAATTCTCCTGCCTCAGCCTCCTGAGTAGCTGGGATTACAGGCACACGCCACCATGCCCAGCTAATTTTTTTGTATTTTTAGTAGAGACAGTGTTTCACCATGTTGACCAGGATGGTCTCGATCTCTTGACCTTGTGCCTCGGCCGCCCAAAGTGTTGGGATTACAGGTGTGAGCCACCGCGCCCGGCTGACTTATTCTTATATTTGACTTTGGTTTCCTCTAGTCATATAAATTCTTATATTTGACTGTTGCCCGGAATCCTTCCCCTTTAACTCCTGAGACAGTGAGGTCTTCTACAAGGAGCAACCCGCTTTCGAATTGACTAACAAAGTGACTACCTCCGATTTGGGTCCCACGGTTAGATTTATGAAGGGCTCCTGGTGGGAGAGATGGAAGATGTAGAGCCCCTGACCCTGCTCTTCTTCAAATGTCATGAGTGAAAGGACTTTCTTTTCCCTCTTAAAATGTCCTGGCTTTCCACACCGGAAACATCTGTTTTCCCTTTTCCCCTCCCTGTTCCCTGACTCTCAGGTTTCGTCCCTTTGCTTCCTGTGTAGTTTGGCAACCAGGTACTCAGGTACTCAGAAGCTTTACAAGTTCTATTTCCCGGGGCCTGTTGAACAGTTCCCTGTTGGAGGATAAACAGCGTAATTTTTGCTTTTTGCTTTTGCCTTTCCTCATCCCTCCATACACATACCTTTTGGGCCTCTTAAAAGTTCCTCTATGGGACGATTTATCCAATTTTCTAACTTTTGCAATTTCTTTTTTTTTTTTTTTTTTTTTGAGACGGAGATTCGCTCTTGTTACCCAGGCTGGAGTGCAATGGCGCAATCTCGGCTCACTGCAACCTCCGCCTTCTGGGTTCAGGCAATTCTCCTGCCTCAGCCTCCCAAGTAGGTGGCGAGTAGCTGGGACTACAGGTGCGCACCACCATGCCCAGCTAATTTTTGTATTTTTAGTAGAGACAGGGTTTCACCTTGTTCACCAGGATGGTCTCGATCTCTTGACCTCGTGATCCACCCGCCTCGGCCTCCCAAAGTGCTGGGATTATAGGCGTGAGCCACCGCGCCCGGCCTCTATCTTTTATAGTTTCTTTGCAATGTCCGGTCAACTATTGGTGACAAAGTGGAGCTTTAACATCTTTTGTCCCAGTGGGTATTCTATGTCCTATATGAAAATCTGTATTTTCTTATCTGTTCCTTGAGTCTGTTGAAGAATTCCATGGGTCCCTCGTCTTTCTCTCGGTGTACATTAAATGCTCGGGAAATCATTTGTGTTTGAGGAACTGATTCCCGATTCCCTTTGATTATCGTATCTCTGAGATCTCCCATGTTTTCTCGGTGGGCTGCACTGTTGTTAATTTATGCTCCGCTGCAAGGGGATTTGGACCGGGGGGTGCTCATGCTCCCCGAGTATCATAGCGGCCCTGCAGATCACGTTTCTTTTCTTTCCTGAGAATACCTAGAATAGACATTAATTCAGCCCAAGTGTGAAGTTGTGGCCCCAGAAATTGGTCAATTTGATGGTCAACTTCCAAAGGGTCATCTAACAGTGGTCTGAGTTGCTTTTTTAGATTTCTAACCTCTGAACTAGTTAAGGGGACATTTATGAAGCCAACATCCCCTTCTCCTAATGGCACTTCCCTTAAGGGAAAAGGGGCTAGCGCAGACTTGGAGGAAGAGGGGAAAGTTAAGTTTTAATATCCCTTCAGCATTGTTAGATTTCCCACTGGAGCCTTCCTGAGGAAGGGGCATATTCAGGTTGCTGTCCAGCGAGGGTGTGGGTGTCAAGGCCCATGGGGCAGGGTTATATGGGGGAGGGACTGACGGTTCAGCTTGGGACAGTGGGGTAGGTGGAGGAAGGGCTGAGTGTTTAGCTTGGGGCGCAGGGGTACAAGGGGTAGGCGAGGGAAGGCGGCCTAGAGGATCCCCTGCATCTTTATAGAATATGACTTAGCTACGTCGTCTTTGGGGTTTTGAGTTTGACTGCTTTTTTCATCTTTTAGGGGATAGAGAAGGACAGATCCTTGCCTCCAACACAGAGCATAAGCTATCTCCCCGTGAGAAACTGGACTTTTATCATTGACATACTGGATCAGGAGCTGGCATATCCAGTCCTCGCCGACCCAAACTTTGGCCAAAAGACCGAAGGTCTGAGGATGGGTTCCTTAGTCCAAATAAAACAGCAATACTTCATCATCTGCTGTCTTTTCTAGTGTTTGGTCCTTTCATTATGCTTCCAGTATTTTAGCATAAGGCCTAGGGGGCTGTCAGGGGTAATTTTATTGTCTGCTTGGCCTTTTTATAGTCCCTGTCTTATTTGGAGTATTTCCCACTCTGAAGGTTGGTGCCGTTCAATCCCTCATATTAGATTTCTTGCACTCCCGTATCCTAGAGGCTTAAACTCCCCTTTTCTCACTGGAGGTTCTTTGCACTCTTGTGAACACTCATTTTTTCCTGATTGGCCACTTCCAGGGAATTTTAGGCCCCTCTCAGCATTGGACGGTCAGTATAATCCTCCCTCCACCCCCAACCGCCTCCCCCCCCCAAGAAGTGGCCACGGAACAAAGTCCGGACTTCGCACTCGCTCCGCCCTCAATCGCGCGTCTCACTCACACACTTTCCACCTACAGAGAACCCGACCACCAAGGAATACCTTGTCGCCCCAACCGCGATGTTTCTTATCTTGGTCTGTACACAGTTACCTGGTCGCGGTGGAATTCTTCAAGATCCTCCCTACTGCCCACGTTGCTGAGAGTCCGGATTTATCATCACTTCTGGTGGGACTCGGTCCTCCCCTCCTGGGGCCACCACAAGGAGGCAGTGAGACACATCTCCCCAGGAAAGATCATCGCTAGCCCCTCCCGAAGGAGAATGGGGTCCCGGACGAACCCCCAAATGTGTCGGAAACTAGCGCTGGGGTAACCAAAAGAAACCCGCACTTGGCAAAATTCTCAGGAAGGTACCGTGACTTGTGCAGAAGGGTGCCTCCTGCCTCCGACGCAGTCGCAAGCGCATGCGGAACAAAGGAGGGAAGGCGTTTTTCATCCGCACGCAATTCCTGTTTCTGTGTCCTTCCCCTATTGGCTGCGGTTGGACCACACAATCTAAGCTGATCCCGATTGGCTAAGACTTAAACTTTTCCAAACAGGGTAAACCCGCGATTTGCGAAAAACAGACTAGGGGGAGGATTGATTTACAGCTTATGACCAGAAAATTGAGTCTTTAAGAGGAATTTAGGTGTCCCAACAGAAAGGACCCTGTTGTGGAACGGGACAGCGAAGGTACCTTGCCCCTTTAAGTTCCGGGCGCTCCGCGTACTTCCCCCACTTCTTCTGGAAAAAGCCCCGCCCATCTGCCCGAAGCCGGAGCCCCAGGGCTGCCTCTGGCAAAATTTGTGGGCGGGGTGAAGGCGAGCTGGCACAAGCGCAATGAAATTCTCAGAGCCCTTTAGTCCCCGCCCATTCCCTCCTTCGGGTGGAGAGAACACGCAGGCGCAAATGCCCTCCTAGGTCCCCAGCGGAAGCCACTCCCTCCCCTAAATCTTAAAGGGCCAGAGGCAGCACTTTACTGCTCGGGCCGTTCCTCACTTTTGGGGGGCGGGGGTGCGCACGCGCAGTGAGGGAGTTCTGGGGTGGGGGTAGCGGTCGAGTATCAAGTTGCTGTCTGTCCCGGCTGAGGAAGCCGGAGTGCTGAGGGTCCAGTCTTCAGCCTGCCTCCCACTATATCCATAAGAAGAGAAAAGTTTGTGACTTGGGCCCCCAAGTTTTGAGAGAACTGGGCTTTCGGCGCGGGGGGATACAAGAGGCTCGTGGGGAGGTGAGTGGATCTCTTGGATCGATTTGAGAGGCTCGGGTACGACTGGAGGCAATCGCCTCGTTGTTGAGCCCTCACTCATTATGGGGACCCCCCCAATAACCATAGCGAATGTTTATTGAGCTCTGCCCTTAGCAGACCACCCTGATAAGCTATGCACAGACATGATTCGTTATAGGCCTCATTTCCACATTTTGTCGAGGAGGAAACTGAGGTTCAAAGATGAAGTCACATGCCCAAGTTCTCACGGCCTATGAATTGAGGGATTCTAACCCAGACAGTTGACCCCAGAGCCCGGACTTTTAAACACTGCACGTTGCAGGTTCTTTGGTGGTGGGAAAGGGTAGACCTCAAAAGCCGTTGGACTCTGGTTTTAGTTTCCCTGGCTCTGGTAATTATTAACCTTGACCTCAGTTTACCCACCCTCACAGTGCAAGGCTGGGTATGCAGTCGGTACCTACTTTATTATAGCTGTTGATAATTATCGTCATCTCTCCCCTAATGGCACCTCCGCCAGCTTTCCCCATGGAGCCCACCCAGCCTGCAGAGGACCTCATCCTGGCGCAGCAGCCCCCTGCCTCAGAACTTGGGGAACCTGAAGACCCGGGAGAGGAGGCCACAGATGGCTCAGAGACTGTGGTGCTCAGTCTCTTCCCCTGCACCCCTGAGCCTGTGAATCCTGAACCAGATGCCAGCGTTTCCTCTCCACAGGGTAGGATACTTCCTCTGGGATTGGCCCTCTGGGATTCCATGTTAGGCCCACAATCTTGCTTTTTTTTTTAAGACAGAGTTTCACTTCTGTTGCCCAGGCTGGAGTGGTGCAATGGCATGATCCCAGCTCACTGCAACCTCCACCTCCCAGGTTCAAGGGATTCTTCTGTCTCAGTCTCCTGAGTAATTGGGATTACAGGTGCCTGGCTAATATTTTTGGTATTTTTAGTAGAGATGGGGATGTTGGCCAGGCTGATCTTGAACTCCTGATCTCAGGTGACCTGCCTGCCTTAGCCCCTCAAAGTGCTGGGATTACAGGCATGAGCTACCGCACCTGGCCCGTTTTGTTTTTTGAAACAGGGTCTTGCTCTATTACCAAGGCTGGAGTGCTGTGATGTGATCATAGTTCACTGCAGCCTCAACTTCCTGGGCTCAAGCCATCCTACCTCACTCAGCCTCCCTAGTAGCTGGGACTGTAGGCATGCAACCACACCTGGCTCATTTATTTTTTATTGAGAGGCAGAGTCTCACTATGTTGCCCAGGCTGGTCTCGAACTCCTGGCCTCAAGCAATCCTCCTGCCTCAGCCTCCTAAAGTGCTGAAATTACAGGCATGAGCCACCACTCCAGGCCAGGGTCTCTGTCTTTATGATCCACTAAAAGGACATGCCTTCCCTCTCCATTCAGTAAGGGTTTGTTTCTCTTTTTTTTGCAACTTTGTATGTATTTTTTTATTGTGGTAAACTATACCTAACATAAAAGTTTGCCATTTAAGCCAGGACTGCAGTGCCATTCAGTATCAGTAAGTGCAGTCACAGTGTTGCATAATCATCACCTCTGTCTAGAGTAGTTTCTTTTTTTTTTGAGAGGGAGTCTCGCTTCATAGCCCAGGCTGGAGTGCAGTGGTGCAATCTGGGCTCACTGCAACCTCCGCCTCCTGGGTCCCAGTTCAAGCAGTTCTCCTGCTTCAGCCTCCCAAGTAGCTGGGATTACAGGAATGAGCCACCACGCCTGGCTAAGTTTTTGTATTTTTAGTAGAGATGGGGTTTCACCATATTGGCCAGGCTGCTCTTGAACTCCTGACCTCATGATCCACCCGCCTCGGCCTCCCAATGTGCTAGGATTACAGGCATGAGCCACTGCACCCAGCCTATCTAGAATATTTTCATCACTCCAAAAGGAAACCGCATACCATAGCAGTCCGTCTCCATTCTCCTTCCATCCATCCCTGGCAACCAATCTGCTTCTATCTGTTTAGATTTTCCTGTTCTGGGCATTTCATACCAATGGGATCATACACTATGCGGCGGCCTTTTGCGTCTGGCCCCTCTCACTCAGTATCACGTTTTCAGGGTTCATCCACGTCATAGCATGGATCAGTGCTTCCTTCCTCTTTTTTTTCTTTGAGACGGAGTCTCACTCTGTTGCCCAGGCTGGAGTGCAATGGCGCAATCTCGGCTCACTGTAACCTCCGCCTCCCAGGTTCAACCGATTCTCATGCCTCTGCCTCCCTAGTAGCTGGGATTACAGGCGTGCACTACCACACCCAGCTAATTTTTGTATTTTTTGTAGAGACGAGGTTTTGCCATGTTGCCCAGGCTGGTCTGGAACTCCTGGGCTCAAGTGATCTGCTGGCCTCCACTTCCGAAAGTGCTAGGATTACAGACGTGAGCCACAGTGCTCGGCGTTTCACACCTGTTTTTAATTCTTTGAGGGTAGATAGCTAGGAATGGAATTGTTGGGTCAGATGGTCATCCTGTTTTACTTACTGAGGAACTGAGAATTTATTTTTGTTTTTATTTTTATTTTATTTGTTTGAGACAGAATCTCACTGTCACCCAGGCTGGAATGCAATGGCTCGATCTTGGCTCACTGCAACCTTCAGCAATTCTCCAGCCTCAGCCTCCTGAGTAGCTGGGATTACAGGAGCGCACCACCATCCCCGACTAATTTTTGTATCTTTAGTAGAGATGGGGTTTCACCATGTTGGCCAGGATGGTCTGGAACTCCTGACCTTGTGATTCGCCTGCTTCAGTCTCCCAAAGTGCTGGGGTTAGAGGCCTGAGCCACCATGCCTGGCCCTGAGGATTTATTTTTGATTGGAGTCCTAAAATATGCCTAATTCAGTTCCCTCCCAGGACCTTTGTTGCTGCCACTCCTTCTGTCTGGAATGCTCTTCCTACACTTCTTCCTATAGGGGATTTCCCCCCTCCCCTTGCCTCCTTTCTTGAGATGGAGTCTGCTTTCTTCTTGAGATGGAGTCTTGCCCTGTTGTCCAGGCTGCGGTGCAGTGGCACTGTCTTGACTCACTGCTACCTCTATCTCCTGGGTTAAGGCAATTCTCCCTCGGCCTCCCGAGTAGCTGGGATTACAGGCGTGTGCTACCACACCAGCTAATTTTTGTATTTTTTTTTTAAGAGTCGGGGTTTCACCATGTTGGCCAGGATGGTCTCAATCTCCTGACCTCGTGATCCGCCCGCCTCGGCCTCCCAAAGTGCTGGAATTACAGGCGTGAGCCACCGTGTCCAGTTCCTGTAACTGATTTCTTTGACTTCTTAAGATCTTGGTGGTGTCACTTTGGGGAGGCCCTCCTGTTACCGCCTTGTCTAAGAATGACTCAGTCCTTGTGCTCCCTTCTTTCTGTCCTCTGCAACCTGCTTTTAAATTCTTTTTTGTGTGTGTGATGGTGTTTTGCTCTTGTCGTCCAGGCCAGAGTGCAATGGCACAATCTTGGCTCACTGCAACCTCCGCCTCCGAGGTTCAAGCAATTCTCCTGCCTCAACCTCCCCAGTAGCTGGGCTTACAGGCGTCTGCCACCACTCCCAGCTAATTTTGTGTTTTTAGTAGAAACGGTGTTTCACCATGTTGGTCAGGCTGGTCTCAAACTCCTGACCTCAAGCGATTCGCCTACCTTGGCCTCCCAAAATACTGGAATTACAGGTGTGAGCCACTGTGCCCAGCCTTAAATTCTTTTGAACACTTACTTCCACTTGAAGTTTTTTATTATTTCTCTATGCCTGATGCACCTACTTGACCCTGGAATCCCCAGAGGGCAAAAACGATGTCTTGTTTGCCCAGAACATTGCTAGGCAGGGAGGAGAGAGATGCACGCTGGGTATTCAAGAGAGTAGTGTGAGTGAGTGGTGGAGCCCCAGCCACTGCCTTTCATAGCTCCCAGACCCAAGGGAGATACCAAAGGCAGTGGCATGATGGCTCATGCCTGTCATCCCAGCACTTTGGGAGGCCGAGGCACAAGAATCTCTTGAACCTAGGAAACGGAAGTTGCAGTGAGCCGAGATTGTGCCATTGCACTTCAGCCTGGGTGACAGAGCAAGACTCCATCTCAAAAAAAAGGGCTGGGCATGGTGGCTAACACCTGTAATCCCAGCACTTTGGGAGGCCAAGGTGGGCGGATTACAAGGTCAGGAGTTTGAGACCAGCCTGACCAACATGGTGAAAGCCATCTCTACTAAAGATACAAAAATTAGCTGGGCATGGTGGTGGGCACCTGTAATTCAAGCTACTTCGGAGGCTGAGGCAGGAGAATCACTTGAACCCATGAGGCAGAGGTTGCAGTGAGCTGAGATTATACCACTGCACTTCAGCCTGGGTGACAGAGCAAGACTCCGTCTCAAAACAACAACAACAAAAAACGGATGGGCTTCTGTCCTGAAGCCCCAGAGACATCTACCCAGGGGAAACTGAGGCCTGTCGTCTCTCCCAGCAGGCAGCTCCCTGAAGCACTCCACCACTCTCACCAACCGGCAGCGGGGGAACGAGGTGTCGGCTCTGCCGGCCACCCTAGACTGTGAGTGGGCCCATGGTCCCCAACAAGGAGAGGAGTAGGAGGGTGGGAGGGCCTGTGAGGAACAATTGTGGACAGAGGGTAAACCGAGGCACAGAGAAGCGAGGGGATGAGTGAGGACTCTGCCTCTGTCCTGCCCCAGCCCTGTCCATCCACCAGCTTGCAGCGCAGGGGGAGCTGGACCAGCTGAAGGAGCATCTGCGGAAAGGTGCGTGTCACACGCATGTACTGGCATGTCTGCGCCTGGCTGGTGTGTGCATATGGGTGTCCATGCCCATCTATGATGCTCACATGACCTGTGAGTGTCCACGTGTGGCTGTATCTACCTGTGTGTATGAATGTGTCCATGTATGTCCATCAACATATGCTCCCTTCCCGTTCCCCTGTCTAACCCCAGCCCCCCACCTCGTCCCCTTTGGCAGCCCTCGGGATAGGGGGCAGGGGTGCAGCCTGGTGGTATCACCTGCCCCTTCCTGCCAGGTGACAACCTCGTCAACAAGCCGGACGAGCGTGGCTTCACCCCCCTCATCTGGGCCTCAGCATTTGGAGAGATCGAGACTGTTCGTTTCCTGCTGGAGTGGGTGCGTCCCAGCCCAGCTGCGGGGTTCCTGGGAACCTTAGGGTGGGCTGGGGTCTTGGCTATGTCTGCTAGTGCCTTGTGTTTAAGATGTGGCTGCTGGCCGGGAGCAGTGGCTCACAGCTGTAATCCCAGCACTTTGAGAGGCAGAGGCAGGCAGATCACTTGAGGTCAGGAGTTCGAGACCAGCCTGGCCAATATATGAAACTCCATCTCTGGCCGGGCACAGCGGCTCATGCCTGTAATCCCAGCACTTTGGGAGGCTGAGGCGGGCAGATCACGAGGTCAGGAGATAGAGACTATCCTAGCTAACACGGTGAAACCCCATTTCTACTAAAAATGCAAAAAATTAGCAGGGCGTGGTGGCAGGCGCCTGTAGTCCCAGCTACTCAGGAGGCTGAGGCAGGAGAATCGCATGAACCCAGGAGGCAGAGGTTGCAGTGAGCTGAGATTGTGCCACTGCACTCCATCCTGGGTGACAGAACAAGACCCCGTCTCAAAAAAAAAAAAAAAAAGATGTGGCTGTCATGGGGTACCCCAGGATTCCTGGTTATGTCCCAGCCCATCCCACCACTGCCCCCGTCCCTGCAGGGTGCCGACCCCCACATTCTGGCCAAAGAGCGAGAGAGCGCCCTGTCACTGGCCAGCACAGGCGGCTACACAGACATCGTGGGACTGCTGCTGGAGCGGGACGTGGACATCAACATCTACGATTGGGTAAGGGACTGCCAGCCCCGGGTACCTCTCAGCCTCCTGGCCTCCATTCCTGCCTCAAACGTTCACAGAGCACCTGAAAGGTGCAGGCCTGCTCTGTGTGCTGAGAATACAAGACAGCCCCATTCCTAGCCTCACAGAGCTCCCGGTGCGGGGAAGGCAGGCATGGACACAGGCAGCTCAGATGCAGTGGATTGTGCTGTGATGGCAGATGCACAGGCGGCTGCAGGAGCCCAGTGAGGCCAAGGGAAGTCAAAGAGGGCTTCCTGGAGGAAGGTGTCTAAGCTTGAGACCCCAAGAAGTGAGATGGGCCCAGTGATGAGCAGGAGGAGGAACCATATTAAATTGGAGGCCAGAGAGAGTACAAGGCATTGTGAGAATCGAAGAGGTAAATCTTTGGTTTCTCCTGCCCCTACCCACAACAGAATGGAGGGACGCCACTGCTGTACGCTGTGCGTGGGAACCATGTGAAATGTGTTGAGGCCTTGCTGGGTGAGTGGGAGTCGGACTGGCCCTGGGGTCCCAGGGCTCCAGTGGGCCCTGCGGGAATCCTGAGGGCAGGGAGACACCCAGGTGTTGCTGGAATGTTCTTGGGATGGGTGGTCACTACCTGCTCTTCTCGGAGGGTGGATCAGAGGGGAGGAGGTGGGAGGACCGCCCAGGATTCGGAGTCTGAGTCTAGGATCTGGCCAAGAGGCTGAGCACCTCCTCTCGCCATGGCTCAGAGACTCCAGCCACCTTCCTCAGTAGAGACCGAGATAGCAGAGGTTGGATTCTTGTCAAAGGCCACATGGGCAGACCCACGGCTGCACTGTGGCGAATGAGGGGTGCCACGCAATCTCCCAGGTCCCAAGCCCTCATTCTGGATTCCCAGGCCCCACCCTCCAGCGCCCTCCCTCTGCCTTGCAGCCCGAGGTGCTGACCTCACCACCGAAGCCGACTCTGGCTACACCCCGATGGACCTCGCTGTGGCCCTGGGATACCGGAAAGGTCGGCCTGAGACACACGGAGGAGCAATGAGGTCCCTCCCATAGGCAGGGTGACCATAAAGGGATACACAGGACACCCCCCACCAGTGGTCAGATGCCAGCCGGAAGAGTGTTCGCATTAGCAGGTGTCAAGCACTGCAGTGTGTCCTGCCTTGGCACATCCCAGTCCTGGCTCTTGGGGCTCCACGTGTGCTGGGGTAGAGAGGACAGCTGGGGCCATCATGGGGGACACACAGGCACAGAGAGTCCCAAAGAGGGGCCTCATCAAAGAGCCCCAAAGTGGCCAACAGAAGTCAGGGAGGGCTTCCTGGAGGAAGGTGTATAAGCTAGAGACCCCAAGAAGTGAGATGGGCCCAGGCTTGGGAATGGGGTGTCAGGGAAGGAAGGATTCTGGGGGACCTAAAGGGAGGGAGGATGGCATCCAGGTGGGAGGAGCGGCCTCTGTGGAGGCCTGGCAGTGAGGACACCAAGGGACAGGCAGCCAGGCCACAGTGCACAGGGCCGCAGAGGCGGGCAGTGGGTTTGCACAGGGGCCGTAGGCAGACCCAGTGTGACTCCATTTCCTCTGTCACAACAGGACTCAACTTTCCCATCCATAAAATAGGGAAATCCCAATCGAACCGACCCCCTGGGGTCATGGTGGCGATAAAGGGCTTCGGAAGGCCCCCTCCTTCCTTTGGAGTTTTACTGTTTGAAGTAATTCCTCGTCCTTCCTATTTTGCGGAAGTTTGTGTTTGCTCTGTCGCCCAGGCTGGAATGAGGTGGTGCGGTCACACCTCACTGCAGCCTTGACCCCTCCCAGGCTCAAATGATCCTCCCACTACAGCCTCCTGAGTAGCTGGGACCACAGGCATTCACTACCATGCCTGGCTAATTTTTTTTTTGAGACGGTGTCTTGCTCTGTTGCCCAGGCTGGAGTGCAGTGGCACAATCTTGGCTCACCACAACCTCTGCCTCCCGGGTTCAAGCGATTCTCCTGCCTCAGCCTCCCGAGTATCTGGGATTACATATGGCGCACACTACCATGCATGCCTGGCTAATTTTTTGTTGTTGCTTTTTTGGAAGAGACAGGTCTTGCTATGTTGCCCAGGCTGGTCTCAAACTCCTGGGCTCAAGCGATCCTTCTGCCTCAGCCTCCTGAGTAGCTGGGACTGCTGGTCTCAAACTCCTGGGCTCAAGCGATCCTTCTGCCTCAGCCTCCTGAGTAGCTGGGACTACAGGCATGCACCACTCTACCTAGCTAATTTTTAAAATCTTTTTATTTTGTTTTATTTTATGTATTTTTTGAGACAGAGTCTAGCTCTGTCATGCAGGCTGGAGTGCAGTGGCATGATCTCAGCTCACTGCAACCTCTGCCTCCCAGGCAAACAAAATTCTCCTGCCTCAGCCTCCCATTCAGATTACAGGCACCTACCACCACACCCAGCTCATGTTTGTAGTTTTAGTAAAGACAGGGTTCCACCATGCTGGCCAGGCTGGTCTTTCCTGACCTCAGGTGATCCGCCCACCTTGGCCTCCTGAAGTGCTGGGATTACAGGCATGAGCCACTGAGCCCAGCCTAATTTTTAATTTGTTTTTTTTTTTTTTTTGGTAGAGACTGGGTTTTGCTATGTTGCCCAAGCTGGCCTCAAATTCCTGAGCTCAAGCAGTCCTCCCCCATCGGCCTCCCAAAGTACTGAGATTACAGGTGTGAGCCACCATGCCCAGGCTCACCTTTTCATAAAAGTCCCAATTCACTCATTTTGCTTGGTAGGAAATATTTTTATAATCATAGTTCTGAAAAGCCACAGAAATGCATTTTTATAAACTTAGGGGAGGTAGGGTTCCTGGGATGGGGCCTCCTTCCTCCCAGCTTTGCTCTGTAATGCTGGCCTCCGTAGGGATCCCTGTTTGTCCCCTAAGGGGAGAGTGCAGGTTGGCCCACACCTCCGCACCCCTCCCAATTCAAGCTCACAGCCCACCTTTTCCCTGCCCCATTTCAGTGCAACAGGTGATCGAGAACCACATCCTCAAGCTCTTCCAGAGCAACCTGGTGCCCGCTGACCCTGAGTGAAGGCCGCCCGAGGGGGATCAGACACTCAGGGAACAAAACGGTCAGCCAGAGCTGGGAAAACCCAGAACTGGCTTCAATGGCAGCTCCTGGACAGGCGGTGGAAGGGGACCCTTCCTTAGAGGAACCAATAAACCTTCTGTGCAGAACTTGAGGGAATTTGCTGTGCTTCCTGGAGGGCTTCCTGGAGGAGGCAGCCCCCGGAGGTCTCACACCTTCTTCCCGAGCACCCGCAGGTGGTAGATGACCACACGGCCAAAAAAGTCAGTGGCATCCTCAAAAGTCAGCTTCAGCCGATCCACCTCAGCAACTGGTATGGGGAAGGTGTGAGCGTGGACAGTCAAGGGCAACAGGTGATTTCTGGTTTCCCACCCACAGGCTCCCACCCCTCCCAGACCCAGCTCGGACTCCACCGATGTGGTGGGTAAACTGAGGAAGCTGCAGGCCCCTCTAAGCCTCTCACACAGAACAGGTGGTCATCAGCCCCATTTTACAGATAAAGTGATGGAGGCCTAGAGTCACATGTTCAGGGTCACATTGGGGTTCCCATTCAGGTTTGGGTGAGTCCAAAGCTTCCAGAGGCACAGACCACCCCACCCCAGAAGCAGGGGCAGGATATCTGAAGCGAGTTGTTGTCCTCAGGGAAGAAGTCTACAATCTTGTGAAGGGCCTGACTGCCCTGTGAACCTGCAGCAAAGACAGACACTGAGTGTCTGGGGCGACCCCTGGAACCCCCACCACCCAGAGCCTCCTAGTACCTTCCAGGCAGCCCCGGTGACTGGAGAAGCCACCCTGAAACTGGATCTGCAGCTGGGAGACACGGACGAGCTGGGGAAACTCCAGTGTCACCCACTGGGAGGGGCCCTGGAAGCAGACAGGGAAACTGAGGCACGAGCTCACTGCAGGCACAGAGCCCTGCTATGCCTGTCTCATTCACAGAGTCTTTGGAGGGGGCAGTGCCGGAGGAGAGGGAAATTCGGCACATGTTCCTTTCCTGGTCACCCATGCGGGCCCCCTGACATTCTCAAGGCATCCCAAACCCCTGAATCTGAGTCACCCCAGAGACCACCGAGGGTGGAGGGAGGCGCCTCACCTGGTCCGAGTTCCAACATGTCTCCTCGTTCTGGTCGAAAAGATGTTTTTTTCCAAACTGCCGGGTGTTGCGATTCAGCACCGAACTCACCCTGGAGGCACCAGGATCAGGGCGAAAACAAGAGGCTGAGCCCAGCTCTCAGCGTCGCAGAGGGTTCGACCCCAGGCTGAGGGCCTCACCACGGCCTGTCCCCACAGACTCTTACCTGCTCACTGTCTCTGCACAAACCAAAGAGTGGGTCATGTCGCTTCCACAAGACTTCGCAGGGCTTAGGATTTGGCACAGCCTTGGTTCAAATCCCGGCTCCTCCTCAAGCCACAGGGGGCGCGATCTTGGCCACGCCTTGGCCTGCACGTCCTCACCAGTAATTTAGGACTAGAACCTCCACTCCCTCGCCCGCCCCAGTCCTAAAAGTCGCCTCAATCAATACCCTGCTGGAAAATTTGGGAGGGGATCAGAGAAACCGCCAATGACCGGAGGTCAGGCCTTTCACCCACGGTTTTGGGGCGCGGTGGCTTTTTGTGCGAGCCTGTTTCTCTGCGAACAGCTCTTGGAGCCAAATCTCGGGACCCGGAACCGCGCGGGCTTGACGCATGCGTGTTGTAATTGAGGCCCCGACCGCTGTCGCTCTTGGGGC
The DNA here is from genome assembly GCF_049354715.1 of Callithrix jacchus. Taxonomy (NCBI): domain Eukaryota; kingdom Metazoa; phylum Chordata; class Mammalia; order Primates; family Cebidae; genus Callithrix; species Callithrix jacchus. Next base: position 17,896,840 of record NC_133523.1, read on the forward strand.
GGGGCTTGATTCTGCCCCGCCCCTTCATCACCGCATCTTAAAGGGTCCGGGTTCAATGATTGAATTTCCCTTGGTTCCCTTGAAGCTGTAGGGAAAAGGCTAGCTGCGCGCGGGGCGCTGTCCTTAGGCGTCTGAAGGCGTGGAGCACTGATTTTGACTGATTTTTGAATGAGAGAGACTTCTTTTTTATTTTTATTTTTTTTGACAGTGGTGCGATCTCGGCTCACTGCGACCTCTGCTTCCCAGGCTCCAGCAATCCTCCTACGTCAGCATTCCGAATACTTGGAACTGGCAAGTGCGAGCCACCGCGGCCGGCTAATTTTTTTTTTTTTTTTTGTAAACATGAGGTTTTGCCATGTTGCCCAGACTGGTCTCGAACTCCTGGGCTCAAGCCATCAGCCCACCTCAGCCTCCCAAAGTGCTGGGATTACAGGTGTGAGTCACCGCGCCTGGCCAGAGACACTTCCTATGACGAACGATGTCCTTCTTCCTACTCCAAGAAGTCAGCTGCATCTATCCCTAACAGCCAAATGCAGCCTGAGAATCCCTGAACTTCACTGCCTCCCGGATGCCAAAGGCAGAGTTGTGGAAAGGACCTCCATGTTGGGAGTATCGGAAGTCCTCATAAACCCCTTGTGTTCTTGTTGGGACAGAGGAGCCCTGGCTTCCAAGTTTGTCTTTCCCAGAAAATGCTGCTGGGACATCAAGGAAGGCTTCTTGGAGGAGGGAGCACACGAGATGGGTGTTCTTTTGCTTGATTTTTGGGACAGAGTCTCGCTCTGTTCCCCAGGCTGGAGTGCAGTGGGGCGATCTCCGCTCACCACAACCTCCACCTCCTGGGTTCAAGCTATTCTCCTGCCTCAGCCTCGTAAGGTCTGACCGTGCCATGGACGGCATGGTGACCCCTGTGAGGCACACATCCACCTCTGGAGGGCCTTCAGGAATTAGAAAACCTGAAGTAACTGGAAAGTGGAGGGACCATCAACCCCTGCGGCGCCTAACTAACCCGACACATTCCTCTCTTGTTTCTTATTCCAGCCTCAATTGACAAGGCCATTGGCCTTTATAACCATAAGGGACCTTGGTCAACCTCGTGAGTCCAGATCCTATGACCCTCTCCCAGCTTGCAAACCCATGACCAGCTTGCAAAAAACCACCCTAAACTAACTTCCCACTTTTTACCCCAAACCTATAAAACCAACTCCTATTCCTTGCCCTCCTCTGACTCACTTTTCCAACTCAGCCTGCCCGCACCCGGGGAATAAACAGCCACGTTGCTCACACAAAGCCTGTTTTGAGGGTCTCTTCATTCAGAGCACACGTTTTAACAGCTTCCCGAGTAGCTGGGATTACAGGCACGTGCTACCACATCCGGCTAATTTTTCTATTTTTTAGTACAGATGGGGTTTCACTATGTTGGCTAGGCTGGTCTCGAACTCCTGACCTTGTGATCTGCCAGCCTTGGTCTCCCAAAGTGCTGGGATTACAGGGGTTAGCCACAATGCCCAGCCTGCAAGGTGGGTTTTGAAGCATGAACAGGAGTTTTCCAAGCCAGATTACACAAAGCCTCAGACACCAGGCTGCAGATTTGGTTCACTGATTCAGTAGACAACTCCGGCAACCTCTGCTGTCACTCACATGCCCAGCCCTGTGCTGGATGATGCTGGGGACAACAAGATGCCTGAGCTCCAGCCCTGTCCCAGAGGAGCCCTCGATCTGGGCAAGACAGAGGTAGACACAGACACTCCTAGCCACGAGGGAGAGACGGGGCTAGAGGAGCAGGGGCTCTACCTGGAGGAAGGGCTTCCTGGGAGAGAGGATATTGGAAATGAACCTTAATAGTGTGTGAGGGGGCCAGGAATTCACAAGGGTGAGAAAATCTGGAGTGGGGAGGGTGCTTAGCATAAGCAAAGGCCTAATTGGGTGAAAGACCATGAATTTGAATAAAATATGTGGAGCCACTTCCTGCTGGGCTGGGAGAAGTCGGGAAGGTGTTGGTGAAAGGGCGGGACACTATCCTTTCTGCATGAATGGAGGGTTCCAAGACAGAGCAGCCACTGGCAAGAGACTGTTGTTCCTGGCTTTAGCTAAATGGACTGGCAGCCAGCTCCTTTCTTCAAGAGCTGGAGGAATGGTCCTCCTGGCATTCTACTAGCGTCTACCGAAACCCACCCCAGGCAGAGGGGGGCGGGGGGAGCTGGGCGGGAAAGTGGGTCAGCAGCAGAAGGCCTGTCCCTTCAAGCCCTGCCTGCCAGGGCTTTCCACATTTAGACAGTCTGGTGCCATCCAAACCCAACTTTGCTGGTCTCAGGGCTGGGGCTGGAGGTGACAGGAAACCCTAGCCACAACCTCACCCTCTGGAGGAAGTTAGGAAGAACAGGGACAGGAGAGCTCAGATCTGGTTCAAATCCTGGCTGGACCACTCATTGGCTGTGTGACCTTAGAAAAGCACCTTGACCTCTGTGAGCCTCAGTTTTCTCATCTGTGAAATGGGGGGAATTCTATTAACTGTTGGAGAACTCCGTGGGTTCTTCAGGTTGACATGTAGCAACAGTAGCTGATGTGCACTAGTCCACTGTGTATCTGACTTAAAGCCATGTTCGTCTCCACCCACTGGCTCGTTAAACCTTCCATGGCTGGTCCCTGTCATTCCCATTTTGTAGCCAAGGACACATCAACTTAGCCAAGGCCCCCTAGTGAGGATATGCATGGCTCCAGGGCTCTCCACACCACTCCTGGCTTTGGCATGCCGCTTCCTTGCCCACGGGTATGAGGCCAGCTCCATACCCTCTTCCCGCCTCCTCACCCCACTGGCGCCTGGGCATGAAAGAGCCTCCTGTTTCTCCAGGGAATTAGCAGCTCTGGGATCCCAGCAGGGCGGCCAAAAATGGTCCATTCATTCGCTTGAGTGAGGAGAGACTAGGGGCTCCCACCCCACCACAGGGAATGGGGCAGGGAGGGCTCAAGGTCCAAAAGCAGCTCCTCTGGTTCACTTGGGGAAACCGAGGCACAGAAAAGCAAAGTCGTTTGGCTAAGATCACCAAAGGGAACTGGGAAGCCAACCCAAGTCTGAGTCTCAAGTTCCCCTAACTGGGCTGAGTTCAGCATTTTTCTGGCGAGAAATTGGAGGCTCAGAGAGGGTCAGGGATTTGCTGAAGTCACACAGCAAGTTTGGGTCAGCAGGGACTCTCTGCCTTAGTGGTGTCTGGGGAGGCAGACCCACCAATGCAGAAAACAGGTCCTTCTGTCCATGATTTCATTATCCTGGAGCAAGGCAGGGAATAGCCCTCAGATAGCTTCAAGCCTGTTTCCCCACTGGGAAATGGATACAATAATTTCCTTAAGGTCTTAGCCTGGGATATCTGCAAGGGAGGGTTTGATGGGATTCCCTGAGCCTGGGGACCCCCATCCGGCAGGCCTGGGTCTGATTTACCTACTGGGGCCCATCAGGACCCCTCCTGGAGAACACTCACACAGTGCTAGCTGGGATTGAGTCCTGGTACAGTGCAAGCCCGGGTCCCACTGGAGTTGACAGCGGGAGTGAGAGGGTTGGCTGGGTGTGCAGGGATTCAGGTGGGCATGTATGAGAGCACCAGGGGCTGTGTGTTGTGTGGCCGGTTGTAGCAGTGGCTAGGAGGGCTAATGATCTTGGGGCTGGTGGCATTGGCGCTGGTGTGATGCAAACATGGTTTTGTGCTCACTACCTGTGGGTGTGTCTTTGGCTGGGAACCTGGCTGGGTGTGAGCAACGTGGGGCCAACGTGCACTGCTGCTGGCAGAAGGGTGAAGGTGCAGGGGATGTGAGCAGCAGTGGGTGTGTTTGCACGTGGAGGGACTCTGGTGCAGCCCAGTTCATAGCTTTGCCTTTGGTTGTGGAGCAAGTGTGACTGGTGTGTGGCCCAGGCCGGGTATGGTTGTGTGTAGCCTGACCAGGTCGGTTGTACATGTGATTGAGTGTGGCCCGGTGTGGTTGTGCGTGACCGGGTGTGGTTGTGCATGACTGGCTGTGGTTTTGTATAGCTGGGTGTCGTTGTGTATGCCTGGGTGTGGTTGTGCATGGCTCGGTGTGGTTGTGTATGGCTGGGTATAGTTGTGTATGGCCGGGTGTGGTTGTGCATAGCTAGGTGTGGTTGTGTATGGCTCAGTGTGGCTGTGTATGCTGGGTGTGGTTATGTATGCCTGGGTGTGGTTGTGCATGGCTCAGTGTGATTGTGTATGGCTGAGTGTGGTTGTGTATGCTGGGTGTGGTTGTGTATGGTAAGGTTTGGTTGGGCATGGTTGGTGAGACCTGTGTGTGGCCTGGTGAGGTTGCATGTGAGCCACCTATGCTGCTTGCGTGGCTGGGGTATGGCCGGGTTGTGACTTTGTATGTCAGTGGTTCTTGGTGGCATTATGTGTGACTTACCCATGCGTCACTTTGGGTATGTTCAGAGGCACTTTGGAGTCACTGTCTACCCCTGAGACCCAGCTCTCTTGGAGGGTCCAGCCTCCCTCAGTGCCTCTGCTCTGGTCTTCTAGTCCCTTCTCCCACCCCTCCCCCACTGGCAGCAGCCCCTGGCCCAGGGCCCCAGTGGGGTGGCGGGGACAGAGAAGGCAGTCAGGGCCAGGGAAGGGTGCCCAATCCCAGCTCAGGCCTATAAATAGCTCTTTGAGCCCAGTAGATTCCCAGGCAAGGTTGCCTCATTCAAGCCCCCGGCAACAGCCCACCACCGGGCCCCAGGCCAGCCCCTCTAAGCTCAGCCCTGGCACCAGTGAGGGGCAGTGGGGAGGGGGGCAAGGGGTAGCAAGGAGTGGAGAAGCGGGGGGAGCAGAGGGATGAGGGTATTTGGGGTTGGGGGTCATCTCTGTGACCACAGACCTGGGCTCCCACCTGGTCTCTACTCATGCTATACATCCTTCCTGAGCCTCAGTTTCCCCAGCACCTGTAAAATAAGCAGCAGCCCCTGGTCTGTGTGTTTACTTCCCATTTCATTATCTGATCAACTAGTAATGTGGGGACATTAATTATCCCCTATTTTATTTATTTATTTATTTATTTTTAATTTTATTTTTTCCCAAGATGGAATCTTGCTCAGTCACCTAGGATGGAGTGCAGTGGCACGATCCCAGCTCACTGCACCCTCTGCCTCCTGGGTTCAAGCAATTCTCCTGCTTCAGCCTCCTGGGTAGCTGGGATTATAGACACCCACCATCACACACAGCTAATTTTGTATTTTTAGTAGAGACGGAGTTTCACCATGCTGGCCAGACTGGTCTCGAACTGCTGACCTTGTGATCTGCCCACTTTGGCCTCCCAAAGTGCTGGTATTAAAGGTGTGAGCCACTGTGCCCAGGTCACCCCCCTTTTATTTTATTTATTTTTGAAATAAGGCCAGAGTAGAGTGGCGAGATCTTGAATCACTGCGGTCTTAATCTCAATCTCCTGGGCTCCAGTGATTCTTCCCTCTCAGCCTCTGGTGTAGCTGGGATCGCAGATGTGTGCCACCATGCTAATTTTTAAATTATTTTTTGTAGAGATGGGGGGTCTCACTATGTTACTCAGGCTGGTCTGGAATGCCTGGGCTCAAGTGATTCTCCCACCTCTGCCTCCCAAATTGCTAGGATTACAGGTGTGAGCCGCTGGCACCCAGACTGTCCCCATTTTAGATGGGGAAACTGAGACACAGAAAGACAAGATGGCTCACTCAGAGTTACATCGTTACGAGTGGCAGGAAGGGGGTTTGAACTATGGACTTGTGGAGGCTGAGCTACTCAGTTCTCAGGAACTCACACAGCCTCTCTCAGCGTCTCCCCCAGTGTGAGCCAGGCCATTTCCCCAGCACACCCCAGCTCACCGACTAGTCATCGCATGCTGTTTGGGCGCTGCTGACACAGCTGTCACCTACAGACACTCACATCGGCTGGGATCCTTGACCTCCATCTCTCTGTGACACAGAGTCGGACAGTCAGTGCAGCTTTCTGCCATATCATCTTGGACCCCAAGACTACCCCTTGCTTATCCTTCATTCATTCGTACCCTTTCTTTGATTATTTTTTTTTTTTTTTTTTTTTTTGAGACGGAGTTTCGCTGTTGTTACCCAGACTGGAGTGCAATGGCACGATCTCAGCTCACCGCAACCTCTGCCTTCTGGGTTCAAGCAATTCTCCTGCCTCAGCCTCCCGAGTAGCTGGGACTACAGGCGCACACCACTGTGCCCAGCTAATTTTTGTATTTTTAGTAGAGACAGGGTTTCACCTCGTTGACCAGGATGGTCTCAATCTCTTGACCTCATGATCCACCCGCCTCGGCCTCCCAAAGTGCTGGGATTATAGGCGTGAGCCACCGCGCCCTGCCTCTTTTTTTTTTTTTTTTTTTGAGACAATCTCGCTCTGTCACCCACGCTGGAAGGCAGTGACACAATCTCGGCTCACTGCAACCTCCACCTCCCAGGTTCAAGTGATTCTCTTGCCTCAGCCTCCTGAGTAGCTGGGATTATAGATACACGCCAATATGTCCAGCTAAGTTTTGTGTTTTTAGTAGAGACAGGGTTTTGCCATGTTGCCTGGTCTGGACTGATCTCGAACTCCTGACTCTTAGGTGATCTGCCTGCCTCGGCCTCCCAAAGTACTGAGATTACAGGCAAGAGCCACGGCGCTTGACCTACTTTCTTTCTTTTTCTTTTCTGGGATGGAGTCTGGCTCTGTTGCCCAGCCTGGAGCGCAGTGGCCGGATCTCAGCTCACTGTAACCTCCACCTCTGAGGTTCAAGCGATTCTCCTGCCTCAGCCTCCCAAGTAGCTGGGAATACAGGCGCCCGCCACCACGCCTGGCTAATTTTGTATTTTCAGTAGAGACAGGGTTTCACCATGTTGGCCAGAGTGGTTTTGAACCCCAGCCCTTATTACCATTTTTTTTTTATGGTGGTCAAATACATGTAACATAAAATTCACCATCTTAAAGTGTACAATTCAAGGCCAGGTACAGTGGCTCACACCTGTAATCCCAGCACTTTGGGAGGCCAAGGAGGGTGGATCGCTTGAAGTCAGGAGTTCAAAACCAGTCTGGCCAACATGGTGAAACCCTGTCTCCACTAAAAATACAAAAATTAGTCAGGCATGGTGGCGCACCTGTAATCCCAGCTACTCAGGGGCTGAAGCAGGAGAATCACTTGAAATCTGGGGGCAGAGGTTGCAGAGGTTGCAGTGAGCTGTGTGCACTGTACTCCAGCCTGGTCAACAGAGTGAGACTGTCTCAAAAGAATAAATAAATAAGTAAAATAAAGTGTGCAATTCAGTGGCGTTAAGTACATTCACGTTATCGTGCAACCATTACCTCTAGGTCCAGAACATTTTCATCACCCTAAAAGAAGACCTTGTCGCCATCAGCTGTCACTCCCCATTCCCCCTCCCCCAACCACTAATCTACTTCCTATTTGCCTGATCTGAACTTTTCTTTCTTCCTTCCTTTCTTTTCTTTTTCTTTCTTTCTTTCTCTCTCTCTCTCCCTCCCTTTTTCTCTTTTCTTTCCTTCCTTTCTCTTTCTTTTTCTTCCCTTCTTTCCTTCCTTCCTTTCTCTCTCTCTCTCTCTCTTTCTTTCTTTCTTTTTTTTTGACAGAGTCTTCTCACTCAGTCTGGAGTGCAGTAGCAAAAACATGGCTCACTGCAGCCTTGACCTCCTAGGCTCAAGAGATCTTCCTGCCTCAGCCTCCCATCTAGCTGGGACTACAGGCGTCCACCACCATGCCCGGGTAATTTTTTTTTTTTTTTTTTAGAGACAAAGGGATCTCCCTTTGTTGCCCAGGCTGGTCTCCAACTCCTGGCCTCAAGGGAGCCTCCCACTTCGGCCTCCCAAAGTGCTGGGATTACAGGCGTGAGCCACCGTGCCCAGTACAACTGGACATTTCTACAAATAGAGTCACACACTATTTGGCCTTCTGTGTCTGTCTTCTTTCACTCAGCATCATGTTTTCAAGGTTCATCCATATTGTAGCATTCATCAGTGCTTCATTCCTTTGTATGGATCTGGGCTTATTTATGTATTTATTTTAGAGACGGAATCTTGCTCTGTCACCCAGGCTAGAGTGCAATGGCAAGAGCGCAGCTCATAGCAGCTTTCACCTCCTGGGCTCAGGGGATCCTCCTGCTTCAGGCCCCTGAGTAGCTGGAACTACAGGTGCGTGTCCACCCTGTCCAGCTAATTTATGTATTTTTCTTTTGTAGAGAAAGTTTTTGCCATGTTGCCCAGACGGGTCTCAAACTCCTGATCTCACGCAATCCTTCCACCTCAGCCTCCCAAAGTGCTGGGATTATAGGCGTGAGCCACCGCACCCAGCCTTGGATCTAGGCTTTTATATATTGGGATCTCCAGGCTGGGTGAGATCATGTCTGTAATCCCAGCAATTTGGGAGGCTGAGGTGGGCGGATCATTTGAGGTCAGGAGTTCAAGACCAGCCTGGCCAACATGGTGGAACCTCATCTCTACTAAAAATACACAAATTAGCGGGTATGGTGGCAGGTGCCTGTAATTCCAGCTAATCCGGAGGCTGAGGCAAGAGAATAGCTTGAGTCCAGTAGGTGGAGGTTGCAGTGAGCCAAGATTGCACCACTGTACTCTGGCCTGGGTGACAGAGCAAGACTCCGACTTAAAAAAAAAAAAATTAGCCAGGCTGTGGTGGCAGGGGCTTGTAGTCCCAGCTACTCAGGAGGCTGATGCAGGAGAATGGCTTGAACCCAGGAGATCGTGCCACTGCGCTACAGCTGGGCAACAGAGCAAGACTCCGTCTCAAAAATAAAAAGCTAAATTAAATTAAATTTAAAAAAAGATTGGGGTCTCATGACAGGGACACACCTATGCCTCTGCAAAAAGCAAAATTCTTCCTGTGTTAACAGCAGTACCCAGTCCATGATGCTCCATGAATGGTGACTGGACAAAGGTGAATGAATGAATGATACGATCTGGCTGGAGCTGCTGGAAACAGCTCTCAGGTGTCACACACCTGGGCTCTCACCCTACGTGCCTCTTACCAGCTGTGTGACCAAGGAGTCTCCCCGTATTGTCTGTGCCTCAGTTTCCTCTCTGTAAATGGGGTAAACCAGTAATTGTAGCCAAAACTGCTTTGAATGTGAGCCCTGAGAGTCAGGCAGGGTGAGGTTCGAATCGCAGCTCTGCCTCTGTGCGTGACCTTGGGAAGCAACTTTGCCTCCTTGGGGCTCAGTTTCCCCACCTGTAAAATGGGACAGCCTCATCCTGGGCGTATTGGGAAGGTTTAACGCGGTTCCCGGGGCGAAGAGAATGGGAGGGGAGTCAGTGCAGTCTTCTCCTGGGTGCGGTGAGTGTCCAAAAAGTGGGCGGGGGTGGGGATTTTAGGCAGGGGGAGCCCCCTCCCTCGCGCAGCCAGAGGCCTTGGCTGGCGGGGGCGCATGCGCAGAGCGGCCTCGCGGCCCCTTTATAAGCACTGAGGCGGCGCTAGGGCGAGCTGAGCGCAGGGCGCAGGGGCTGGACCCGGCGCGGAGCTGGCTGAGCCGGAGCGCAGCGTCCTTTGTGCCGGGCGGCCGCCCCGGGATGCGTCCGAGCTAGGAGCCAGGTGGGGGGTCCGTGAGGGGGACGCGTTGGGGGAAAAGACTTAGGGATTAGAGGCAGAACCTGGGATTAGGGAAAGGACCTGAGACAAGGTAGAAGCCCCCAGAATGGGGAGAGGGCTGAAGCGGGGGAGGGGAACCCGGGGTTGAAGACGGAGCGCAAACTGGGAGGGGGCTTGAAAACGTCAGGCGGACACACATTTTGGGGGGAAGGTTGTCCGTGGAATACGGAGACCACCCCACGGTGGGGAGGGGGACGGGCTGGGGGTGGGTCTCAGGATTGGGGAGGGAGCAATGGGAAACAGGGCTAGGGGAGGGGGCCCCCGACTTTGGAGTGAAGAGGACACCCAGATGCTGAATGAGGGACTCCAGAACAGGGCACCCCCTTGTCTCAGCCGAGACACCCCAGGATTTTAAGTGGGGATTCCCAATTTGCGGATGGAGGATTCCGGGCCAGACTGCAGTGGGGAGGGGGACCCCCAGATCGGCCTGAGCCCAGTGGAATGGTGTCTGTCCTGAGTGCGACCGGCCTTGAGGAAGGGGCCCCCTGCCGTCTCCCTGTCTTTTCGGGTTAGGTCCGGTCACCCCGTTCTGACTCAGGGAGGAGGTTCTGGGGGGCCCCATCCCAAGGTGGTTCCCCGTTGTTCCCTCGTTCCCTCAGACCTTGAGTTGAGGTGTTGTCCCTTACCCAGGGAACATGCTGGGTGTCCCAGGTGAATGGTGGGGTGGGGGTCCCCCAACTGTGGTTCCCCATCTATGGATCCCCAGGACCTGTGAGGGATACCAGTTCAGAGATGGGGGCTGTCCCCCAGCACCTCCACATCCTCCCACATCCCTACAGCATGACCTAGACCCCTACCCCACCCCTTTCAGTTCCACCTGTCCATAGGACACATATGGAAGTCCTGGCTTGGTTTGGGGGTGCAGGCGCTGGGAAGCAAGGGGCTGGGACCCCAGGCTCTGTCTGGGCAGGAGCGACCCCCATCCCTACGCACGGGGCTTTGTTCCTCTCAGGCAGCATCAATGAGAAACAGCCAGGCCAGGGAGAGGGTTGGTGCTGGGCCCCAGAGGGGGACGTGGGGGGCGGGGTGGGCAGGGAGGGGTGGGTGCACTGTGGGACCCCAGAACCCAGCCGTCGCGATGGCCGGGGGACATTTCGAAATCGAAGTTCCCCCTCAAGGAGGTGGGGGTTTTGTGTGTGTGTCCACCCCAGACAGGCGGGGAGGGGAATGTGCCCAGGGGTTCTAGGGTCCCCTGTGAGTCTGATGTGACTGTGGTTGTGTCTTTGTTGGAAAACTTGTGCCGAGGGCCACATCACCATGTGGCAAAATGATGGGTGCTTATCAGTCACCGCGGCCACATATATCCATCCCGGTTTGTGCCAGGGGCTGGCATCGCTGTGTGAGTGAGTGAGGAGCTATGTCCGATGCTGTTCCGTTCCTCGAGGGGTTTATGTGGGGGGCCCGAGACTGTGGGTGTGTCTTTGTGCAGAAGACATGCCGCCTGTCTTGTGAGTGCCCATATTGTCTCTCTTTGTTAATGTCACTGTGAATCTGTGTGAGTGTGTGTCTCCCCGGGGTCTGTGTCTGGGGTGTGTGGCTGTGTGTGTCCTGCATGTGTATGTGAAGGGACCAAGGCTTCTTTCCACGTGATTGGCAGTGTGCGCCCTGGGCATGGGGGTGTGGGATGTGGTCTGTGTCCAGAGTTGGGGTGCTAACAGGAAAAGCATGAGCAGGGGCTGAAGTCCCCAAGAGGCAGCCCATCTCCCTTTCTCCTCCACGGAGTTCCACGCTCACACTCATGCACACTAATACACCTTGACTCTCAGGTCAGAAACACACCCATGTGCGCACAGCCCCTGCCGAGGGTCACTCAAACCCACACATCCACAGATCACACTAGGTCCCATGTGCTCCACCTGGTGCATGGAGCTGCTGTGGGCCCGCAAATACAGCATGCACACACCGCAGGACACAACTGCCTGCACACCCTTGCCACGACACAACACCCCAGACACACACCCAGTCACACTCACAAATGCCCATTGGCAAACTCACCCTCAGTGTTGACTGAGACTGGAGGTGGGAGTGAAGTGAAGGAGGTGACACACACACACACACTCATACACACACACACTCACACACACACACATTCACATTGATCGGAGCTGCCCCTCCTCCAGCACCCCGCAGGCCCCTGCTTGCATATGCATGAGGCTCTTACATTATTCATGAGGGCACGGGCCCCAGACAGCTGTGTAAATGCTCATCTCTGGCCGCCCTGGGGAGGAGGTATTTTAAGAGAAGGGTGTGGGTGTGTGAGGGTGCAAGTGGAAGGGAGTGGGAGGGTGTGTAGGGGGTTTGTGCACCTGAAACTGTGTCTGTCACCATGTTGGGCAACCTCAGTATATTTTTAGTGTATACATTCGGCTTTGTGTCTAAAGAGCTGTTTTTAAATTTAACATTTCTAGGACTTTACAAGTCTTAGGTCATTTCATTCTCACAGTAGCTGTAGGCGGTACTTGCTGGATGATCTCCATTTTAGAGGTGGGGAAACTGAGGCACAGAGCGATTGAAGCAGCTTGTCCTAGTTTAGAAGCAGGGCTATCTGGATGTAGTCTGTCCTCTTAAGTGTGTGTGTATGTGTGTGTGTGTGTGTGTGAATTCTCTGGCCTCGTCCCCTCCTAAAGCCCTGTTGGGGGCAGGTGCAACCCGCAGTCCTGTCTCTCTCTAATACCTGGCCAGGGCTGAAATAACCATGAGGGGACCCCACATTTGCTCGGGGTTCTAAGGGGAAGAAACGAAAACACCCTGAGATGAAGGCAGAGGTTGCTGAGGTTAAGTTGGGGGCACAGGCCCAGGGTCTGGCCTTGACCACTATCCTGCTGTGCAGCCTGAGGCAAACCTCTAGCCCTCTCTGGTCCCTGAGACATCCTGTTAGCTGGCGGGAGGCAGCAGTAGACCAGGTGGGCTTTGCTGTTGCGTTGCCGCCTCAGAATTCAGCACCATGGACAGGTCCTAGGCTGGCCTCCCAGCCGGGAGGGAGAACTGGGGAAGGGGACAGCTGTCCTCCACAGCCTTCCATTCTGGACTCCGTTCACACCCCCTCCTCAGGGATAATTTCTTATGGGGGCGGGGTGCAAGGGCTGGGTTTGCAGATGATGTTCTAATTTCCCATCTGCGCCCACCTCCTGAGCCCTGGTGAGGGGGGATTCTCAGGGGTGGGAGGTTTTGGCAAGGGACCACCTCCCCCGGATTTCTAGGCTGTGGAAGAATGTGAGGTCAGGAAATGCACTGCTGTGTTCCAACGACTGGCATGGGCTTTGCTCATAGTAGGTGCTTAATAATTGTCCACTTTATGCCCGTGGGTCCTAGTCCCTATAGGGAATTGGACCTACAACTGAAATTTCTCTGTGGACCTAAGAAGCATCTTTGTTGGGCCTTGTGAAGTCAGGGGGAGGATGGGTGGGCAGGGGTGAGCCCCTTCCTCCAGCTAGGAGTTGGCGGCTCCTCCAAAAATCCCAGAAACCAAGAATAGAATCTTGGTGACAACCAAATCCTGGAATTGAAGCTGCGAATCGTGTCAGCCAGCAAACCCAGATTGAAGGATGGCTTGGAGGCCAGCCTGCTGCCTGGACTGGGGATGCTGGGAGGACTGGGACTGACTCGTGCCCTCTAGCAGCCGCCAGTCTGATGGAGGAGGCTGACTTAAAAAGTGGTATTTCAATCTTGGCTATGTTAAGGTCAGTAATAATAGCAGCAGCTAAAATGTGCCCCTTTCTGCACGAGGCAGTTCTAAGTGTTTTATAGATATTGACTCATCCATTCCTTTCAACCACCTGATGTTATCACCATCTGACCCACCAAGAAAGGAGGGCACAGAGAAGGTAAGCAACTTGGTCAAGGTCCCACACAAGGAACAGTAGCCTATCCCAGATTTGATTCACTAAAGCACCCAGGCTTCTGACCACAAGACTTCACTGCTTGGTTGTTTTTTGTTGTTTTGTTTTGAGGCAGTCTTGAGCCATCACCCAGGCTGGAGTGTGGTGGTGTGATCATAGCTCACTGCAGCCTTGAACTCCTGGGCTTCAGCAATCCTCCCACCTCAGCCTCCTGAGTAGCTGGGACTTCAGGTGTACACCACCAGGCACAGCTAATTTTTTTTTCTTTTTTTTTTTAGTAGAGATGAGATCTCACTATGTTGCCCAGGCTGGTCTGAAGCTTCTGGTCTCAAGTAATCCTCCTGCCTCAGCCTCCCAAAGTGCTGGGACTACAGGCATGAGCCACCGTGTCCAGCCGCTGCTTGGATTCTGAGGTCAAGTGGCCCTGGGTTTGAATCCTGGCTCAGCACTTTGCAGGCTCCTTCTGTGACCTTGAATAACACACTGGCCTCTCTGAATCCTGATTTCCTGATCCGTGGAGTGGGGGAGTTGGTCCTACATGCTGAATGTATGGGAGGTTTGGGCTGTGGCTCACTCCTCCCTTCCTCTCCATTTCGTTCCAGGTCCAGGATGGGGACCACGTTTGTCTGGGCCTCAGGCCTTTTGATGCTGCAGATGCTGCTCTTTGTGGCTGGGGAACAGGGTGAGTTGGTTTGTGGGGAGGGAGAGATTGGGGTCTGGGGATGGACAAGATGGGACAGCTTTTGAATTCCAGAGCCTTCTCCTGCTGGTCTTCTGGCATGGGTTAGAGAATAAAATGAAAATAGATTTTAAAAGGCCTTTGAACAGTCAAAAGCGAACAAGATACCTAAGAGGTTATTTTTAGTCATTGTCAGCAGAAGCTGGAGGTTCCCGCCTCTCACCGTTTTGCTCAGATGAACTGGAGAGAGAAGGAAAGAAAGAAAGAAATGAGAATAGTGCAGAGATTGATTGGTGATGTCTGCCAAGGGTGGAGCAATGGAAGTAAAGGTCTCTGTGCCTGCCTCTGCTGGTGGTCAAGAGCCCATGTTTTAGAAATCACTCACAGATTTGCTCTGTGACCTTAGGCAAGTATAATTATCTCTCTGAACTTCAGTTTCCTCAACTCCCCCCCAAAGAGAATGAGACATTGCTACCCTGCAGATGGTTATGGAAATCAAATTTGCTATAGAGCGCCTGTTGTAAAGACGGTACTCCAGAAACGCCATTTCCTTTTCATTAGCTGTCTCTTGCTTTACCTTTCAGAAAAACTGAGACTTAGGAAAGGAAAGTTACTCTCCTGGGGCCATACAGTGAGTCAGTGGCACTGGAGTAACATCTCTGTCCTTGTAAAAATAAAGTGAGGGGCTGGGCACAGTGCGGTATGCCTATAATCTCAGCACTTTGGGAGGCTGAGGCGGGCAGATCACTTGAGGTCAGGAGTTTTAGGCTAGCCTGCCCAACATGGCGAAACTCTGTCTCTACAGAAAATGCAAAAATCAGCCAGGTGTGGTGGCGCATGCCTATAATCTCATCTACCTGGGAGGCTGAGGCACGAGAATCGCTTGAACCTGGGAGGCAAAGGTTGCTATGAGCTGAGATCATGCCACTGCACTCCAGCCTGGGTGACAAAGCGAGACAAAAAAATAATAAGGGCGGGGGTAGTAGCTCACTCCTGTAATCCCAGCACTTTGGAAGGCCAAGGTGAGCAGATCACTTGAGGTCAGGAATTGGAGACCAGCGTGGCCAACATGGCGAAATCCCATCTCTACTAAAAATGCAAAAATTAGCCAGGCATAATGGTGTGTACCTGTAATCTCAGCTACTTGGAGGCCAAGGCAGGAGAATTGCTTGACTTCAGGATTCAGAGGTTGCAGTGAGCTGAGATCACACCACTGCACTCCAGCCTGGGAGATGGAGCGAGACTCCATCTCAAAAAAATAAAGAAATAAAATAATAATTATTATAATAATGAAACAAGGGGCTAGGCACAGTGGCTCATGCCTATAACCCCAGCGCTTTGGGAGGCTGAGGTGGGAGGATCACTTGAGCCTAGCAGCTTGAGGCCGTAGTGAATCATGATCGTGCCACTGCACACCAGCCTGGGCAATAGAGGGAGACTCCATCTCTAAAAAGAAAATTTTTAAAAAGAGGGAAATAGCAGTCCCTGCTTGGTTCTTGCGTCTGAGTCAAGCCCTCTCTCCACCTTCTCCAACCCAGGCACACAGGATATCGCCGATGCCAGCGAAGGAGGGCTCCGTATGCAGAAGCTGGGGTCTGGGTCAGTGCGGGCTGCGCTGGCAGAGCTGGTGGCCCTGCCGTGTCTCTTTACCCTGCAGCCACGGCCAGGTGCGGCCCGAGACGCCCCTCGGATCAAGTGGACCAAGGTGCGAACTGCATCGGGCCAGCGACAGGACTTGCCCATCCTGGTGGCCAAGGACAACGTTGTGAGGGTGGCCAAAAGCTGGCAGGGACGAGTGTCACTGCCTGCCTACCCCCGGCACCGAGCCAACGCCACGCTACTGCTGGGGCCGTTGAGGGCCAGCGACTCCGGACTGTACCGCTGCCAGGTGGTGAGGGGCATCGAGGATGAGCAGGACCTGGTGCCCTTGGAGGTCACAGGTCAGTTGGGGGCAAAGGAGGGGCCGGGGGGCTGGGAGAGGGAGGGCTGAGCCTGGAGCCCACCCACTGAAGGTCACTTTAGAAATCACTCCCTGAGGCCTGGCACAGTGGTTCATGCCTGTAATCCCAGCACTTAGGGAGGCCAAGGCGGGTGGATCGCTTGAGCACAGGAATTCGAGACCAGCCTGGGTAACATGGCGAAACCTCATCTCTACAGAAAATACAAAAATTAGCCGGGCATGGGGGTACATGCCTGTAGTCCAGCTACTTGGAAGGCAGAGGTGAGAAGATCGTTTGAGCCTGGGAGGTTGAGGCTGCAGTGAGCTATGATCTTGCCACTGCCCTCCAGCCTAGATGATAGAAATCACTCTCTGGGCTGGGCGCGGTGACTCAGGCCTGTAATTCCAGCACTTTGGGAGGCTGAGGTGGGCGGATCACCTAAGGTCGGGAGTTGGAGACCAGCCTGACCAACATGGAGAAATCCCATCTTTACTAAAAATACAAAAGATCAGCTGGGCATGGTGGCGCATGCCTGTAATCCCAGCTGCTTGAGAGGCTGAGGCAGGAGAATCACTTCAACCTGGGAGGCGGAGGTTGCAGTGAGTCAAGATCATGCCATTGCACTCCAGCCTGGACAACAAGAGAGAAACTCCGTCTCCAAAAAAAAAAGAGAAAGAAAGAGAGGGAAAAAAAATGCACTCTCTGAACAGGGATTCCCTTTCAATTCTTCTGACAAAGTAATGAAGAAAGTCTTTATGGCGCCTGTAATCCCAGCACTTTGGGAGGCAGAGGAGGGCGGATCACTTGAGGTCAGGAGTTTGAGACCAGCCTGGTCAACATGATGAAACCCCATCTCTACTTTAAAAAAAAAAATTAGCCATGCCTGTAATCCTAGCTACTTGGGAGGTTGAGGCAGGAGAGCTGCTTGAACCTAGAAGGTAGAGTTTGCAGTGAGCTGAGATCGAACCACTGCACTCCAGCCTGGGCAACAAAGCAAGACTCTGCCTCAGGAAAAAAAAAAAGTATTTATGGGCATTGCCTTGTCTTTAACACCTTTCCTTTTTAGCCATGAGGGAGGAGTCTCCAGCTCAGACTTCTGGGGGCCACAATATATAGGCAGGATTTGTTTTTGTTGTTTTGAGATGGAGTCTCACTCTTGTTGCCCAGGCTGGAGTGCAGTGGTGCCGTCTCAGCTCACTGCATTCTCCTTCTAGGCGGGTTTTGCTTTAAGTCAATTTTATGGTTATCTGATTTTAAGTAAGACAAAGGATATTGGCTATTTAAAAGAGAAATTAAAAATTCCCTGTAATATACATTTAAGTTTTTTTACGTGAGGCAAGTTTTTAAAAAGTAAGTTAATTAAAAATGTATATTAATATTAAGCAAAGAACAGTTCTCAAATAGCTGTTTAACCAATTCCTTTATTTATTTATTTATTTTTTGAGATGGAGTTTCACTCTTGTTACCCAGGCTGGAGTGCAATGGCGCAATCTCGGCTCACCACAACCTCCACCTTCTGGGTTCAAGCAATTCTCCTGCTTCAGCCTCCCAAGTAGCTGGGATTACAGGCACGCACCACCATGCCCAGCTAATTTTTGTATTTTTAGTAGAGACGGGGTTTCACCTTGTTGACCAGGATGGTCTCGATCTCTTGACCTCATGATCCACCGGCCTCGGCCTCCCAAAGTGCTGGGATTATAGGCATGAGCCACCGCGCCCAGCCACCAATTCCTTTATTAAACTCTTCTTTTTTTTTGAGACGAAATTTTGCTGTTGTTACCCAGACTGGAGTGCAATGGCACAATCTCGGCTCACCGCAACCTCCACCTTCTGGGTTCAAGCAATTCTCCTGCCTCAGCCTCCCAAGTAGCTGGGACTACAGGCGTGCACCACCATGCCCAGCTAATTTTTGTATTTTTAGTAGAGACGGGGTTTCACCTTGTTGACCAGGATGGTCTCGATCTCTTGACCTCGTGATCCACCCGCCTCGGCCTCCCAAAGTGCTGGGATTACAGGCGTGAGCCACCACACCCGGCCTATTAAATTCTTCTTGTTGAGCTTGGCGTGGCAGTGCACACCTGTAATCTCAGCACTTTTCGAGGCTGAGGCAGAAAGATTGCTTGATCCCAGGCTTGTTCAAGACCAGCCTGGGCAACATAGTGAGACCTTGTCTCTACTAAAATTCCAAAACATTAGCCAGGCATGGTGGTGTGTGCCTGTTGTCTTAGCTACTTGAGGGGGCTGAGGTGGGAGGATTGCTTGAGTCCCGAGAGACTGAGGCTGCTGCAAGCCCTGATCATGCCACTGCACTCCAGCCTGGCCAACAGAGCAAGACCCAGTCTCAAAAATAATAATACAACTAAATAAGTCAGGTGTGATGGTGCACACCTCTAATCCCAGCATTTTGAGAGACCAAGGCAGGAGGATTGCTTGAGTCCAGGAGTTCAAGACCAGCCTGAGCAAGATGGTGATACCCAGTCTCTACAAAACGGGTCATGCTAGTGCGCGCCTGTAGTCCCATTTCCTCAGGAGGCTGAGGTGGGCGGATCATTTGAGCCTGGAAAGTTGAGGCGGTAGTGAGCTGAGATCACACCACTGCACTTTAGCCTGGGTGACAGAGAGAGAACCTGATTCAAATAAATAAATATATAAATAGTCAAAAACTAAAAATGAAATAAAGAACAGGGTTTGGCACACAGTAGATGCTCAATAAATGACTCAATGAATGGATTGTGCAGCAAACTCCTGTGGACTCCTGTTTCCCTTAACTTACAAGTCCCTGATTCCCGTCTTGGGGCTTAACCTGCATACCCCCAAACTGTGAATTGGGGACACAGTGTCTCACCACATAGTTTATGGGGTCAATCAATCATCCCTTTCAAAGGCCTCATTTCTCAAAATCGATAAAAGCTAAAAAAAAAAAAACAAAAACACACATGCACACAAAAACTGATTAGAGGTGAGGTAAGTGAATTCCACATCTGGGTAGCTCCATTTCATTCATTCAGCCAAACTTGGTTTGTTGTTGTGTGAGACACTCTGTCACCCAGGCTAGAGTTCCGTGGTGCGACCTCGATTCACTGCAACCTGTGCCTCGAGGGTTCAAGTGATTCTCCTGCCTCAGCCTCTGGAGTAGCTGGAATTACAGTTGCACACAACCACACCTGGCTAATTTTTGTATTTTTGGTAGAGACAGGGTTTCACCATGTTGGCCAGGCTGGTCTCTAACTCCTAGCGTCAAGTGATCTGCCCACCTCAGCCTCCCAAAGTGCTGGGATTACAGGCGCGAGCCTCTGTGCCCAGAAACTCGGCCAAACATGTACTGCGCACCTACTCTGTACTGGTCCAATGCTGAGGACACAAGGGCTCTCAGTGGGAGAAGACAGAGCAAAGTGTTTCATTTCTTGGTCTTGTTCAGCCATTTCTTTCCTTTTTTTTTTTTAAGACGGAGTTTCTCTCTTGTTACCCAGGCTGGAGTGCAATGGTGTGATCTCGGCTCACGGCAACCTCTCTCTGCCTCCTGGGTTCAGGCAATTCTCCTGCCTCAGCCTCCTGAGGAGCTGGGATTACAGGCACGCGCCACCATGCCCAGCTAATTTTTTGTATTTTTAGTAGAGACGGGGTTTCACCATGTTGACCAGGATGGTCTCGAACTCTTGACCTCATGATCCACCCACCTAGGCCTCCCAAAGTGCTGGGATTACAGGCATGAGCCACCGCACCCGGCCTCAGCCATTTCTTTCATCCCTAAATCAGAATTTGAATTACAGTGAGCCTGTTATTGGTACTTCACATCCTGGCTTACATGCCACCTCCTCCAGGAAGCCGTCCAGGACCCCATTTCCAGGCCAGGCAAGAACCACATTTGGCCTCTGGTGGTGCTGCCTGTGCTTCCCTATCAGCGCATGCACTTAATTCCTAAAAGGCGGAATCTCTCTGTCAGTTTTCTCCACACCTCCTGCTACCTCCAGGGCCTAGCCCTGGGCATGAAGAATGCCATCATTGGAGTCAGATCTCTCTGAATTTGAATTCTGGTTCTGCTGCTTCTTTGCTGCGTGGTCTGGACCTGTCTCTCAACCTTTCTGACCTTTAGTTTTCTCCTCTGAAACAATCAAATTTGTTGTAGGAGTTCAATAAGATAATCCTTGTAAATGCTTCTCTTTTTTGTATTTTGTATTTTTATTGTTTCGAGAGGGAGTCTTGTTCTGTCTACCAGGCTGGAGTGCAGTGGCTCAATCCTGGCTCACCACAGCCTCCACCTCCTGGGTTCAAGCAATTCTCCTACCTCAGCCTCCTGAGTGGCTGGGATTACAGATGTATGCCGCCATGCTCAGCTATTTTTTTGTTTTTGTTTTTGTTTTTTGAAATGGAGTCTTACTCTGTCACTCAGGCTGGAGTGCAATGGCATGTTTTCGGCTCACTGCAACCTCTGCCTCCTAGGTTCAAGCGATTTTCTGCCTCAGCCTCCCAAGTAGCTAGGATTACAGGAGTGCGCCACCATGCCTGGCTAATTTTTGTATTTTTATAGAGACGGAGTTTCACCATGTTGGCTAGGCTGGTCTCAAACTCCTGACCTCAAGTGATCCACCCACCTCAGCCTCTCAAAATGCTAGGATTACAGAAGTGAGCCACCACGCCCGGCTGTAAATGCATTTCACATTGTAAATATTTGCTAACTTCTAACCCTTTATGGCCATTGTTATCAGTTTCCTCATCTGTAAAATGGGGGCATATGGATCTTTCTCCCCACCCTCACCCCACACTGTGCCTGGCACTGGGTCTATTATCAGACCGGGGTGGGGAGTCATTCTGCAAGAGGTAGGTCTGTTTTTGAAGATTCCATCGTAAGTCGACCGCCCCCTATCCTGGATGTTCCCCAACAGGTGTTGTGTTCCACTACCGGGCAGCCCGGGATCGCTACGCACTGACCTTCGCTGAGGCCCAGGAGGCCTGCCGTCTCAGCTCAGCCATCATCGCAGCCCCTCGGCATCTACAGGCTGCCTTCGAGGACGGGTTTGACAACTGCGATGCCGGCTGGCTCTCTGACCGCACTGTTCGGTGAGGGGGTACACAGGGCAGGGAGATGAAGACTAGCCCATGGGGAAGGAGGTTCCCTGGGGGCTCCTGGAGCACGCATTTGAGAGGGACCCTCCCCTTGTGTTGTCAGGTATCCTATCACCCAGTCACGACCTGGTTGCTATGGCGACCGTAGCAGCCTTCCAGGGGTTCGGAGCTATGGGAGGCGCAACCCACAGGAACTCTACGATGTGTACTGCTTTGCCCGGGAGCTGGGGGGTAAGTCTGGGGCTGGCAGGACCAGGCCCCTCCACCTCTCCCTGAGCCGACTATTATTCTCGCCGACTCCCATCCCTCCCTGGTCCTTACGCAACTCTCCCGTCGTATACCTCTCTAAACGTGCAGCCAAGGCGTGATCCCACCCATTCCCTGAGATTTCCATGCCTCCCTGAGCCCCACTCTTGCTCTGCGCCCCCTTGCTCTTTCTGATCCTCTTTCCCTCGCTGAACCCCTTTCCCCTCCCCGCCTGACTGTCCCTACCCCTTTCCTCCTCTGTGAGCCCCCTTCACTGAGCCCCTCCTTCTCTCTGAAGGCCGACTTGCCCACGGGCCTGAGTTACTGTATTTGTAAAAAGAGGCTTAGCTCTGCAAGAGAGGTAAAGACATCGATGGTCCTGGAACTGGACGCACTGCTGCGGTTGTCACCGCCTCTTTTAACCACCACCCTAACGCGTCCAGGTCGGGACTGCTTGCGTTGGACCCACTTCCCGGGCTCCAAGGACACCCAGCCCCCCTGACCTCCACCCACCCCTCCCACAGGCGAGGTGTTCTACGTGGGCCCGGCCCGCCGCCTGACACTGGCCGGCGCGCGCGCGCAGTGCCGCCGCCAGGGTGCCGCGCTGGCCTCGGTGGGACAGCTACACCTGGCCTGGCACGAGGGCCTGGACCAGTGTGACCCGGGCTGGCTGGCGGACGGCAGCGTGCGCTACCCGATCCAGACGCCGCGCCGGCGCTGCGGGGGCCCAGCCCCGGGCGTGCGCACCGTCTACCGCTTCGCTAACCGGACCGGCTTCCCCTCGCCCGCCGCACGCTTCGACGCCTACTGCTTCCGAGGTGCGTGCGTCCCCTGGTGGCCGCGTGTGCCCCCCAGGGCGTTCACTTTGGCGAAGGCCACGCCCCTAGAGCCTCTCCCAGCCGAGGGACAGACACTGTGGAAGCCCGTTTTGTGACAAGCCACGCCCCTGGATGAGGGCCACGCCCCTTTCGACTGGTCTTTCCCTAGGAGCATCATGGGCAAAGGGCAAGGCTCCAGAGGAGGCCACTATGGCGGGAAGTCACCTTTGCTGGTGGGGTGTATCCCCTGAGATCTGGAGGCCCCATACCCCTGAAAGACACGCCCCTGGGTGGAGCATATTTTATCTAGAGCCACGCCCATAAGCATACACACCCCTGTGAAAGAGAGAATGCCTCAATTGGCCACCTCTGGGCTCCACACCCGGGTGGGAGCAGGGATGACACTCGCTCTTGTTGGGGGGCAGTGGGGACAGCTTTAACATCAATGCTAAGGAACCAAGTCCTCTAAGTAAGCTGCCCCAACCTGGGTGCCTCCTGTTCATGGTGAGGATCCGTCACCAAGGTGGAGTCGAACCCCTCAACGGGCAGACTCAAGTTCAGTGACTCAAGTCAGACACTGCCTGAGTTTTGCCCATGAGCCAAATTGTCCTTTCTTTTCTTTTCTTTTGAGACAGAGTCTCACTTTGTCACCCAGGCTGGAGTGCAGTGGTGCATTCTCAGCTCACTGCAACCTCCACCTCCCAGGTTCAAGTGATTCTCCTGCCTCAGCCTCCCGAGTAGCTGGGACTATAGGCATGTGCCACCACATCCAGCTAACTTTTGTATTTTTAGTAGAGATGGGGTTTCGCCATGTTTGCCAGGCTGGTCTTGAACTCCTGACCTCAAGTAATCCACCGGCCTCGGCCACCCAAAGTGCCGGAATTACGGATGTCAGCCACCACACCTGGCCCAAATTGTCTCTTGAGTCCTCACTATAGCCAGTTGACACTGATCCTGACAGTGGCTCAGTGGGGCCCCAGCCCGAACAGTAGAGGTGAAAACTTTGCACTTCCCTCTCTCAGGCTGGGGGAAATCTCAGAAGCCACTCAGGTGTCATCCCTGCTCCCACTCCAGAGATGCACAGAAGGGTTGCGCTGCAGCATGCTGGAAAGAGGGTAGACTTCAAGCAGAACTTCCCAGGCAACCCCTGAACTTAACACCACCTCTTCTGCTTTCTCCCACAGCTCATCACCCCACATCACAACATGGAGACCTAGAGAGCCCATCCTCTGGGGATGAGGGGGAGATTGTATCAGCAGAGGGGCCCCCAGTTAGAGAACTGGAGCCCACCCTGGAGGAGGCCGAAGTGGTCACTCCTGACTTCCAGGAGCCTCTGGTGTCCAGTGGGGAAGAAGAACCTCTGATCCTGGCGGAGAAGCAGGAGTCTCAAGAGACCCTCAGCCCTACCCCTGGGGAGCCCATGCTGGCCTCATGGCCCACTGGGGAAGTGTGGCAGAGCGCGGTGCCCCCCAGTCCTAGCGACATGGGGGCAGACACTGCAGCTGGTTCACATACAGAGGTGGCCCCAACTGGCCCTACGCCCAGGAGGATGGGGCACTTCAAAGGGTTGAATGGGCGCTACTTCCAGCAGCAGGAACCGGAGCCAGGACTGCAAGCGGAGATGGAGGCCAGTGCCCAGTCCCCCACCCCAGAGGCTGCAGGGAACCATGTGGAACCTCCGTTGGCTGTCACAGAGATGTTGGGCAGTGGGCGGAGCCAGAGCCCCTGGGCCGATCTGACCAATGAGGTGGACATGCCTGGAGCTGGTGAGTTGCTCCGGGGGAGGCAGACCTACCTGGGGATCTGGAGGCGAAGGTGAAGAGTTAGCCAGGCCTACATTCGGGACGGGGGAGGAAGCTCCAATCCCTGCTGGGTCCCCTGGCCCCAGAAGCCCCCTCTCCCTTGGGCCTGGAGTCCAACCAAAGGGGCCGCTGAGAGATTATTGTAATGACTGCCTTGATGTTGTTGCAGGTTCCGCTGGTGGCAAGAGCTCCCCAGAGCCCTGGCTGTGGCCTCCGACCGTGGTCCCACCCAGGATCTCAGGCCAAAGCAGGGCCCCTGTCCTGGAGCTAGAGAAAGCTGAGGGCCCCAGTGCCAGGCCAGCCACCCCAGACCTGTCTTGGCACCCCTCAGAGGCCACTGTCCCGGCTCCCGGCCCTGCCCCCTGGGAGGCATCCCCCGTGCTCCCCTCCCCAGATCTCCCTATCATGGCCATGCTGCGTGGTCCCAAACAGTGGCTGCTACCATTCTCCACCCCCACTTCCACCGAGGCTGATAGGGTTGAAGGGCTTGGTGAGGCCACAGCCACGGCTCCACCATCCCCTGCTGCAGAGACCACGGTGTATTCCATCCCTCCCTCTTCAAGCCCGACAGGACAGGCTGAAGAGCCCATGCTCGCAACATCTGAGTCCCCCAGGGTGGACTTCAGAGAAACTGGGGAGACCAGCCCTGCCCAGCTCAACAAAGCTGAGCACCCCAGCTCCAGCCCATGGCCTTCTGTGGACAGGAATGTGGCTGCAGATTTTTTCCCCACTGAGACTGCCACTGAGCCCGTGGGCCTCAGGGGCTTCTCAGGGTCCGAGTCTGGGGTCTTCAACACAGCAGAAAGGCCCACTTCTGTCTCGCAGGCCACTGTAGATGAGGTGCAGGACCCCCGGCCTTCAGTGTATAGCAAAGGGCTGGATGCAAGCCTCCCATCTTCCCCCATGGAGAGCCCTGGAGTCTTCTTGATACCCAAAGTCACCCCGAGTTTGGAGCCTTGGGTTGCTACAGATGAAGGAGCCACTGTGAATCCCATGGATTCCACAGTCATGCTGGCCCCCAGTGATGCTAGTGGAATTTGGGGACCTGGATCCCAGATGTTTGAAGAAGCCGAAAGCATGACCTTGAGCCCTCAGGTGGCCCTGGATACAAGCATTGCGACATCCCTCACGACCTTAGAGCAGGGGGACAAGGTTGGGGTTCCAGCTATGTCTACACTGGCCTCCTCAAGCTCCCAACCCCACCCAGAGCCAGAGGACCAGGTGGAGACCCAGGGAACAACAGAAACTTCAGTGTCTCTGCATCAGAGCAGCCCTCCAGGGAAATCAGCTGTGTCTCCTTGGACACCGACTGCAGCCAGTGTGGGTGAGGCTGCCTCAGTTTCCTCAGGGGAGCCTACAGTGCCATGGGACTCCTCCAGCACCCTGCTGCCTGTCACCCTGGGTACAGAAGACTTCGAACTGGAGGTCCTGGCAGGGAGTCCAGGCGTAGAGAGCTTCTGGGAGGAGGTGGCGAGTGGAGAGGAGCCAGCCACCCCAGACCTCCCAGGGACCCCAACAAATGAGGGTGCGGAGGAGGGTGAGTACCAGGTCCCAGGGCTCTGTCCAGTTCTCCATGGTAAGGGATTGAGGAGCAGGGGATAGGGGAGCCCAGAGCAGGGAGGAAGGTTGTCCTGGGGATCTGGAAGCTTTCTAGTAGGGCGTGACGCTGGAAGTAGGAGCTTATCAGGTGGAGTTGAATTTCAGAAAGGACATTGCTGGCAGAGGAAAGAGCACTGGGAAAGGCCAGGAGATGAAGTAATGCTTGGGCACAGAGCACACATATGACCAAAATGCGAGAGTGGTGAGTGGCCAGGCGCGGTGCCTCACACCTGTAATCCCAGCACTTGAGGAGGCTGAGTGGGCAGATCGGAGTTCAAGACCAGCCTGGCCAACATGGCGAAACCCCGTCTCTATTAAAAATACAAAAATTAGCCAGGCATGGTGATACACGCCTGTAATCCAAGCTACTGGGGAAGCTGAGGCACGAGAATAGCTTGAACCTGGGAGGCGGAGGTTGCAGTGAGCTGAGACCGAGCCACTGCACTCCAGCCTGGGTGACCGAGTGAGATTCTGTCTCAAACAAAACAAAACAAAATGTGGAGTGGTGAGGCATGGAGTGGAGTCTGATTTGGGGAATGAGATCAGTTATAAGCCATGTCTACATCTGCTTTGAGCTGGACAGTGGTATGATGCCCAAGGACTGACCTTGTAGGACTCT
This sequence comes from Callithrix jacchus, assembly GCF_049354715.1. Classification (NCBI taxonomy): domain Eukaryota; kingdom Metazoa; phylum Chordata; class Mammalia; order Primates; family Cebidae; genus Callithrix; species Callithrix jacchus. The sequence continues at coordinate 17,923,064 of NC_133523.1, forward strand.
CCAGTCTGGGTAAGACAGAGCTGGACACAGATGCCTCCCGGCTGAGACCAGAGGAAGGAGGCGTGGCAGGAAGGGTTTCCTGGACAAATGGGAATGGGAGCTGGAATTCAGTGATTTTATTTGTGGGGGGCCTTGAGCCAAAGGGAAAGTGGCTGCTGGGAAGGCACACAAGGGGTGAAGATCACCCCAATTCTTCAGATAGTAAACTGAGGCTCATGGAGGTACAACGCCACCTGGATAATCACTGGTCAAACCTCAGTGGGAGCTCAAGTAAGCCTACGTCTTTTTTTTTTTTTTTTTTTTTTGAGACAGAGTCTCGCTCTGTCACTCAGGCTGGAGTGCAGTGGTGAGATCTCAGCTCACTGCAACCCCCGCCTCGTGGGTTCAAGCGATTTTCCTGCTTCAACCTCCCAAGTAGCTGGGACTTCAGGCGCATGCTGCCTCGCCCAGCTAATTTTTATATTTTTAGTGGAGACAGGGTTTCACCATGTTGGCAAGAATGGTCTTGATCTCTTGACCTCATGATCCACCCACCTCAGCCTCCCAAAGTGCTGGGATTACAGGTGTGAGCCACCGCCTCCCCGGGACCAGCTCTGCCTCAGCTCAGCCTACAAATTCCAGCCCTTCTTAGGTCCTACCAAGTTAAGCTGGGTTTTTTTGCCAAATGAAATTTTAAAACAAACAAACAGAAAAAAAGAGGTTGCATGTGATAGCTCATGCCTGCCATCCTACAAAAATTAGCCAAGTGGCGCGATCTCGGCTCACCGCAACCTCCGCCTCCTGGGTTCAAGCAATTCTCCTGCCTCAGCCTCCTGAGTAGCTGGGATTACAGGCTCCCGCCACCACGCCTGGCTAATTTTTGTATTTTTAGTAGAGACGGGGTTTCACCATGTTGGCCAGGCTGGTCTCGAATTGGTGACCTCAGGTGATCCGCCCACCTCGGCCTCCCAAAGTGCTGGGGTTACAGGCGTGAGCCACCGCGTCCGGCCGACATTTCTTACTTTTACTATTTTTAGTAGAGACGGGGTTTCACCATGTTGGCCAGGCTGGTCTCGAATTGGTGACCTCAGGTGATCCGCCCACCTCGGCCTCCCAAAGTGCTGGGGTTACAGGCGTGAGCCACCGCGCCCGGCCGACATTTCTTACTTTTACTATTTTTAGTAGAGACGGGGTTTCACCATGTTGGCCAGGCTGGTCTCGAATTGGTGACCTCAGGTGATCCGCCCGCCTCGGCCTCCCAAAGTGCTGGGATTACAGGCCTGAGCCACCGCGCCCGGCCGACATTTCTTACTTTTACTATTTTTAGTAGAGACGGGGTTTCACCATGTTGGCCAGGCTGGTCTCGAATTGGTGACCTCAGGTGATCCGCCCGCCTCGGCCTCCCAAAGTGCTGGGATTACAGGCCTGAGCCACCGCGCCCGGCTGGGTTGCACACTTTTATTAACACCGTTGGGTTTAACTTGCCCCCCACCTTTTTTCTTTTTGAAAGGGTCTCACTCCGTCACCCAGACTTGAGTGCAGGGCCAAGATCATGGCTCACTGCAGCTTCGACCTCCCCAGGCTCAGGTGATCCTCCTGCTTCAGGCTCCCAAGTAGCTGGGACCAGAGGTGTGTGCCACCATACCCGGCTAATTTTTTTATTTTCAGTAGAGACGGGGATTCACCATGTTGGCCAGGCTGGTTTGGAACTCCTGACTTCAGGTGATCCGCCAGCCTCAGCCTCCCAACGTGCTGGGATTGCAGGTATGAGCCACCATGCCCGGCCTTTTTTTTTCTTGAAGGCAAAGTGTCATGATGATGGAACTAGGCGATGCTAGGTTTCATCATCCAGTCTGTCACTTCTGTGGGCTGTGTTGGGTGGGATCTTTTTTTTTTTTTTTTTTGAGACAGAGTCTCACTCTGTTGTCAGGCTGGAGTGCAGTGTTGCGGTCTCTGCTCACTGCAACTGACTCAGCCTCCTAAATAGCTGGGATTACAGGCGCGCGTCACCACACCCAGCTAATTTTTTTGTATTTTTAGTAGAGACGGGGTTTTACCATGTTAGCCAGGATGGTCTCAATCTCCTGACCTTGTAACCTACCCGCCTCGGCCTCCCAAACTGTTGGGATTACAGGCATGAGCCACCGTGCCTGGCTGGGATCGTTTTTTTTAAATTTTCTTCTCTCTCTTTCTTTTTTTCCAGACAGGATCTTGCTCTGTTGCTCAGGCTAGAGTGCAGTGACGCTCCCAGGTTCAAGTTATCCTCCCACTTCAGTCTCCCCAGTAGCTTGGACTACAGGCATGCAACCACCACACCCAGCTAATGTGTGTGTGTGTGTGTGTGTGTGTGTGTGTAGATGGCGTCTCCCTATGTTATCCAGGCTGGTGTCAAACTCCTGAGCTCAAGCAATCTTCTCGCCTCAGCCTCCCAAAATGTTGGGACTACAGACATGAGCTGTAGCGCCTGGCAAATCTTTTTTTCTTAGATGTCCGGGAGGCAGGCTGACCCAGGGGCAAGGGCGCTTGTTTCGATAAAGGCTGATATTTATGGGTTATTGCTGGCATGCCTGACTTATTCAAAGCACTTTACCAGAGTTATCTTGGTTAATCCTTATAATGTGCTTATGGGAAAAGCTCCAGTGTGATCCTCACTCTGCAGATAGGGAGACAGACACAGAGAGGTTAAGGGCCATGTGCAGCTATGCAGCTAAGGAGTGTCAATCCTGGGGTTTGAATCCAGGCCTTCTGAACACAGGGCTTCTTTTTCTTTTGAGACAGTGTCACTCTGTTGCCCAGGCTGGAGTACAGTGGCGATCTCAGCTCACTGCAACCTCCTCCGTCTCCCAGGTTCAAGCAATTCTCCTGCCTCAGCCTCCTGAGTAGCTGGGATTATAGGCATGCACCACCATGCCTGGCTAATGTTTGTATTTTTAGTAGAGATGGGGTTTCACCATGTTGACCAGGTTGGTCTCAAGCTTCTGACTCAAGTGATCCGCCCACCTCAGCCTCTGAAGTGCTGGGATTACAGGTGTGAGCCACCACACCTGGCCAGAAAACCGGGCTTCTGTCTCAGCCAGTAGGCTGTGAAACAGCCTAAAAAAGTTCGTTGGCCTAAAAAAGTACATGAGGCTGGGTGAGATGGCTCATACCTGTAATTCCAGCACTTTAGGAGGCTGAGGTGGGAGCATCATTTGGGCCTAGGAGTTGGAGACCAGCCTGGGCAACAGAGTGAGACCCCGTCTCTTCAAAACAAATTTTAAAATTAGCTGGGCATGGTGTGTACGTGTGGTTCCAGCTATGCAGGGGTGGTGAGGTGGGAGTATCATTTGAGTCTGGGAGGTCAAGGCTGCAGTGAGCTATGATCACGCCACTACCCTCTAGCCTGGGTAACAGAGCGAGACTCCATCTCAAAAAAAAATTTAATCCTAAGGTGGTGGTGAGGAGAGAAGAGACAGGCTATGTGTGGATCATCCCCACATAGAAAGACGATTGGAGGGGGAGAAGCTCAAGGCTCAAAGAAATAGAGATGAGGCAGTCAGAGAGGAGGGAGGGCGGCCACACAGGAACACTAAGGAAACGGGGGTTGGAGCCGCACCTGGGCTGAGGCTGGGTCTCTCTTGGACTTTTCTGGATCCTGGGCTCCACAATGAAGCCTGTGGCAGCAGGATGGAGATTGGCGGGCAGTGCCGGGGAGACCCAGGCGCCTACCCACCCACCGCTTGCGGCAGAAATGCTAATGAAGCCAAAAATAAACGCAGTACCAGCGAGTGACTGAGTCACCGCCAGTCTGTGGGCAGGTGTCAGCAGCGCGGGGCACCTGGCTGGGCTCATGCGTCCCGCCGCCTGGCAGCCCTGTGCGTGTGCACACACGTGCAGGGCCACTGTCCAGCCACAGGCCCTGCCATCCACAAGCCCCTTTGCCATCCATGGGGCTACCCCAGGGACAAGCCTCAGCCACTACAGGAGAGCAGCTGCTCCCTTCATTCCCTTAGCAAGCCATGCCTGAGCACCCGCTCTGTTCCGGACGCTATGGTGAAACCAAATCCTGTCCTCTGAAAACTGATGTCCTAGAGCAACATTCTAGAACTTTCCCAGGGATGGAAGTGTTCTCCATCGACGTTAACTCGAAAAGTGGCTAGGACAACTAAGGGGCGACGTTTTTGCTTTTATTCACTTCAATTGATTTAAGTGTGAATATCTATATGTGGCTGCCATATGGAACACCAGGGCTCTAGGGGGAGATACAGACAAGAAACGATTGTTCTAATGAAAAAGTAAAGTAGCGCTCGCTTCAGCAGCGCGTGTGCTAAAATTAGAACAATGCAGAGAAGATTAGCACGGCCCCTGTGCAAGAATTAAGCCTTTCTTTTTTTTTTTTTTTTTGAGATGGAGTCTTGCTCTGTCGCCCAGGCTCCCAGGCTGGAGTGCAGTGGCACCATCTTCTCTGACTGCAACCTCTGCCTTCTGGGTTCAAGAGATTCTCCTGCCTTAGCCTCCCAAGTAGCTGGGATTACAGGAATGCGCCACCATGCCCAGATAATTTTTTTGTATTTTTATTAGAGACGGGGTTTCCCCATGTTGGCCAGGCTGGTGGTCTCCAGCTCCTAACCTCAGATGATCCACTTGCCTCAACCTCACAAAGTGCTGGGATTACAGGCATAAGCCACAGCACCTGGCCTTTTTTTTCAAATTTAATTTAATTTAAAAAATTTAATTCCTCTGTGCAGTGGAATGGTCAGATGCTGCCCTAACAGGGGATCTGGGTTGGCTGGGGCAGAATGAGGATTTTCTTTTTCACTCTGTCGCCCAGGCTAGAACCTCTGTCCACCCCTGTGCCCCAATTTGTGAGAAGCACAGTGATGAGCAGGGTGTGCCCAAAGGAGGGGGGATAAGAAAGGGAGGACACTTAAGCCTGTGTTTGGCTGGGTGTGGTGGCTCACACCTGTTAATCCCAGCACTTTGGGAGGCTGAGGTGGGCAGATCACGAGGTCAGGAGTTCGAGACCAGTCTGGCCAACATAGTGAAACCCCATCTCAGCTAAAAATACAAAAAATTAGCCAGGTGTGGTGGTGTGTGCCTGTAATCCCAGCTACTCAGGAGGCTGAGGCAGGAGAATGGCTTGAACCCGGGAGGTGGAGGTTGCAGTGAGCCAAGATCATGCCACTGCACTCTAGTTCGGAGACAGAGTGAGACTCCGTCTAGAAAAATTAATAAATAAATAAAGGAGAAAACATTCTACAAGGTCCTTCAGGAAGTGCTGGTCTCTGGGAGCCCGATTCTAGTTCAGTCTGAGGAAGGACTTTGCTACAGGCAGAGAAGCCCACAGATGCTTTGGGGCAGTTTCTGGAGGTAGCAAACTCCTCGTGATGGGGTATATGAGAGGGAGTTGGTGACCTCTCGTTGGTGAAGTTATAGAGAGGATTCCATAGAGAGGATTTGATTAGAGGGATTTGGGGGCCTGGGGTGTTGATTCCAGGAAGGCAAAAGACCTGTGGCCTGACTCCTCCCCACACTACCCCTCTATCCTGCAGCCCCCTTGGATCCCTGTGAGAACAACCCTTGTCTTCATGGAGGGACGTGTAATGCCAATGGCACCATGTATGGCTGTAGCTGTGATCAGGGCTTCGCCGGGGAGAACTGTGAAATTGGTGAGTGCCTCAGACTCAGGATCTGAATCTGGATTTGTTTGACTCCAGAGCCTTGGGTTCTACCTAGCAGCCATGCCCTCAGAATTCAGAGATCACAAAAAGTTGGCTTCATATGCGCCATTCCCAAACCCTGCTCCTTGCATCCAGCCAAATTAGCCCCAGCTAGCCAACCCAGCTGAATCAAACAGCTGAGTTTTCATCTCTGGTATGCTGTCTCCCATTACCACAAGTCAGAGGTGGGGAGGGAAAGACAAAGGAATGATATGGCTGGGACTCCTCCCTGCAAAGGCCCCTTGGGGATCCTGCCCTTACCTGAGTGGGTGGGAGATATAAGCACTGCCACCAGAACTGTTGAGTGCTAGCTTCAAAGTCCAATACAAGAAATATTACCAATTATGACATTACAACAACAAATATAAATGGCATAATTTCTTGAGCTCTATGAATCATCATGACTTCATAGCCTTCACAACCACGACTGATTACAGAATTATTTTATTTTTTATTATTTATTTATTTATATTTTTTAAAGACAGTGTTTAACCATGTTGGTCAGGCTGGTCTTGAACTCCCGACCTCAGGCGGTCCACCTGCCTCGGCCTCCCAGAGTGCTGGGATTACACAGGCATGAGCCACAGTGCCTGGCCCAGAATTATTACAATAAATGATATAATTGATTGGGCTCTTCCATTGCCTCTCCACTCATAATCATCCTTGAGTAGGAGCCCATTATTTCACCATTTTCAAAAAAAATAAGCTGAGTTTCAAGGAGGGGAAGTGATTTGCCCAGTGTTATACATGCCTCAAGCACAAATGGACCGGTAGAAGAAGAGCTCAGTGACTATCTAGATTTACCACAAACAGCTTTGTAACTCTGTGCAAGTCTGCAAATGCCAAAAAGAGCCCCCAGCTTCAGCATTCTATAAGCCTGTTTTTGTGAGTATAACCTTCACTTTTCTAGAATCAGTCTGCACATCCTGGTTTTCAACTGCCCCAGTGGCATCTGCTCTCATCAATGCTAATTTATGTTAATTGTGTGAGGTTCCACCCCCTTGCCTGCAAAGTCATTGGGCCATCTGTGCAGACTGCCACTGCTGCACTCAGGTCCAGGATGGATGGTAGGATCATGATCCCATCTTCTGCCTAGTTTCCTGTGGGAGCTCAGAGCCAATGAGAGGCTGACCTCTGACTTAGTCCCTTTCCCTCTCTGCCAGACATCGATGACTGCCTCTGCAGCCCCTGTGAGAATGGAGGCACCTGTATGGATGAGGTCAATGGCTTTGTCTGCCTTTGCCTCCCCAGCTATGGGGGCAGCCTCTGCGAGAAAGGTGAGTTTCTACTGTAACCCCAGAAATAGTACCAGAAGTGAGGTTGGGTGCCCAGCCGCAGGCTTCCCCACATACTCCAGGTCCCTACCTCTAGTTCCATGGCTGTGAGCTTGACACAAGATAAATTATTGTTTTAGACAAGCTACATGTAATACAGAATTAACAATTTTATTTATTTTTTTTTGAGACGAAGTCTCGCTCTGTCACGCAGGCTGGAGTGCAGTGGTGATGTCTTGGCCCACTGCAACCTCCATCTCCCAGGTTCAAGAAATTCTCCCTGCCTCAGCCTCCTGAGTAGCTGGGATTACAGGCATCCATCACCAAGCCTGGCTAATTGTTGTATGTTTTAGTAGAGACAGGGTTTCTCCATTTTGGCCAGACTGGTCTTGAACTCCTCACCTCAGGTGATCTGCCAACCTCAGCTTCCCAATGCCCTGGCGGGAATTACAGGCATGTGCCACCATGCCTGACCTATTTTATTTTATTTTTTGAGACAGGGTCTCACCCTGGCACCCAGGCTGGAGTCCAGTGGTACAATCTTGGCTCACTGCAGCTTTGACCTCCCAGGCTCAAGTGATCCTCCCACCTCAGCCTCCCCAGTAGGCTGGGTCTATAGGCACATGCCAGCATGCCTCGCTAGTTTTTGTATTTTTTAGAGACAAGGTTTCATCATGTTGCCCAGACTGGTCTTGAACTCCTGAGCTCAAGCCATCTGTTCCCTTCAGCCTCCCAAACTCCTGTGATTATAGCCACTGAGCCCAGCCAAATTAATGATTTTAAAGTGTACATTTCAGTGGCATTCTGTACAATCACAATGTTGTACAACCATCAACTCTCTCTAGTTCCAGAACTTTTTCAACACTCCAGAAGGAAACTGTGCTCACTAGGCGGCCATTCCTCATTCCCATTCCCTCAGTCCCTAACAATCACTGATCTGCTTTCTGTCTCTGCGGCTTTGCCTGTTCTAGACATTTCATATAATGGAATCTCAAAATATGTACCTTTTGTGTCTGGCTTCTTTCATTTAGCATGTTTTCAAGGTTCATCCATGTTGTAATATGAATCAGTGTTTAATTCCTTTTCATGGCCGAGTAATATTCCATTGTATGACTATATCACATTTTGTTAATCCATTCATGGTTTGATGGGCATTTCGGTTGTTTCCCCCTGTGGCTAAGGTCAGTAGTGCTGCTGTGAACATATTCCTCTACATGGTTTTGTTTGAATAACTATTTCCTGTTCTTTTCTTTTCCCCTTTACTCTTTTTGGTGTATACTCTCAGGAGTGAGATTGCTGGGCCACATGGTAACTCTAGGTTTAATTTTTTTTTTTGGAAGAGATGGGGTTTTGCCATGTTACCCAGGCTGGTCTCAGACTCCTGGGTTCATGCAATCCTCCTGCCTCAGCCTCCCAAAGCGCTGGGATTACAGACTTGAGCTACTGTGCTTGGCCTTTTTTTTTTTTTTTTTTTTGACGCAGGTTCTCACTCTGTGACCAGGCTGGAGAGTACAGTGGTACATTCATAATTCACTGTCACCTTGAACTCCTGGGTTCAAGCGATCCTCTTGTTTCAGCCTACCCAGTAGCTGGAACTACAGGTTTGTGTCACCATGCCTGGCTAATTTTTATTTATTTATTTGTATTTTTATTTTTTGAGACAGGGTCTCGCTCTGTCACCCAGGCTGGAGTGCAGTAGTGTGATCTCGGCTCACTACAACCTCCACCTCCCAGTTCAAGTGATTCTCATGCCTCAACCTCCCGAGTATCTGGGAACTATAGGCACCCACCACCACACCTGACTAAATTTTTTAAAAATTTTTTGTAGAGATGGGGCCAGGCTGGTCTTGAACTCCTGACCTCAAGTGATCCACCAGCCTTGACCTCCCAAAGTGCTGGGATTACGGGCATGAGCCACCACACCTAGCCTACTTTTCCTTTAAAAACCAATTATAGCCATCCTAGTGGGTGTGAAGTGATACCTGCTTGTGGTTTTGACATTGAAAATGAGCATCTTTTCATGTGCTTTTTGGTCATTTGTATGTCTTCTGTGGCTGAGCTCCCATGTCCATACAAAGGGTGTGCCCCGATAATCAGAGAAGGAGCCTTCAGCGTTGAAATGAGAGGAGGTGTCAGGGAATGATCTTCCAGTTAAATCTCTTCCAGAAACAAAGAAAAGAAGTTAAGATTCGGCCATTGTGGTAAACCATGCATGTAATCCCAGCATTTTTGGAGGCCGAGGCAGGCGGATCACTTGAGGCCAGGAGTTCGAGACCAGCCTGACCAACATGGTGAAACCTGTCTCTACTAAAAATACAAAAATTAGCTGGGCATGGTGGCGCACGCCTGTAATCCCAGCTACTAGGGAGGCTGAGGTGGGAGGATTGCTTGAGTGTGGGAGGCGGAGGTAGCAGTGAGCTGAGATTGCTCCATTGCACTCCAGCCTGGGTGACAGAGTGAGACCCTGTTCAAAAAAAGAAGAAGAAGAAGAAGAAGTCGATATGGGAGGTGAAAGGGTGGGGAGAGCAGAGCTTCAGGAGGAGAGGCCGGGCATGCAGAGAGGGGTGATCTCACCCTGCAGTGACCTTGGATTGGGCCCTCTCTCCGGTGGGGTGCCTGTGCTCATGGCTGGTTGTCCTTGGGCCAAGGCCATCTCTCCCCTCACGCTTCTATCCCATCTCCCAGACACTGAGGGCTGTGACCGCGGCTGGCACAAGTTCCAGGGCCACTGCTACCGCTATTTTGCCCACCGGAGGGCCTGGGAAGATGCAGAGAGGGACTGCCGCCGCCGTGCCGGCCACCTGACCAGCGTCCACTCACCAGAGGAGCACAGCTTCATTAACAGTAGGGGCTTGGGGCTCAGGGGCCACCTGCCTGGAGGGTGGGCAGGACTGGCACTTGTAGCCCTTTTGCCAGGGCATCCCTCCCCTGGTTTTCAGGATGCCACCTTTCCAAAGCTGTGTTCATTCACGCAAGCCCTGACTGCTTCTTAATTCATGAAATCTGTCAATTCACTTATTAATTCATGCATTCACTTCATTCATTCATTCACCAAATATTTACTGAGCACCTGCTATGTGCCAGGCACCATTCCAGGAACATTAACACGGCACAGCAGTGATCAAGGCTGACTTTGCTCCGTCCCCAGGGAGTGACCACTTCTTGGGGAGGATATAGACAAACAAGTAAATATCTAAGTAAATAAGTACTGTAATTCAACCAGTCCTGTGTGTGCTGATAACAAAACAGGGCCAGGAGATGGAGGGTGATGGGGGAAGCACTTGTGATGTGTTGGACGAAATAAGAAATGAGCCTTGCAGAGACCCAGGAGAGTCAGGGTTGCATTAATGTCATCTGCCATTTGTCGATTTATCATCCCTCTGCCTTTTGCTCGTCCGTCCATTCATTTTGTATATCCTGTTTGCTGCTATCCCATCCCTCGCTGACGCCTTCGTTTCCTCCTGCCCTGCTTTGTTTGTTTCTTTTTCCTTGATGTATCCCACCCAGCCACTCCCTCCTGAGAGACTGCCTGCGCCTTCTCACCTGTCTGCCCGTCCAGTGCCCACTGGTGTCTCTTGTCCTCTACTTCTCACTTCTGCAAAGATGGGACAGTGCCTGGGTTTATTCCTGCTTCTCCTGGCCACAAATCCTGGCATAGCCTGGACCTAATTCCAGTTCTTCCTGTGCCTCACATCCCTAAAAGCGGGTAGCCAGGGTCCCCGCCTGTGGAGGGTCGGGTGGGGATGCGCATCCCGCTTACCCAGAGGCTGGGAGAAGGCTTCCTGCCCCACCGCCCTCCTCCTTCCTCTCCCTCCTACCTCCCCATCCTTCCTCCTACTCCTCCCCCTCCCCCCTCCTCCTCTTCTCCCTCCTCCTCCCCCCTTCCCCTCCTCCTGTTCCCTCCTCTCTATCCTTCCTCCTCCTCCCATTCTTTTTCCTCCTCCGTCCCCTCCTCCCCTTTCTCCCCCATTCTTTCTTCTCCTCCCTCCTACTTCTCTTCTCCTCCCTCCCACTCCTCCCCCTCCTCCTTCTACTCATCTTCCTTCTCCTTTCTCCTCCCCATCCTCCCTTTCCTCCTCATCCTGCCTCCCCCTCCTCCCATGTCCCCTCCTCCCTCCTGCTCCTCCCCCTCCTCCCTTCTATTTCTCCTTCCTCCCCCTTCCCTCCTGCTCTTCCTCTTCCCTTCCACTCCTCCTCCTTTCTCCTCCCCATCCTTCCTCCCACTCCTCTCCCTCCTCCCTGCAACTCCTCCCCTCCCCCTTCCATTCATCTTTCTCCTCCTTTCTCCTCCTCTTCTCTCCCTCCTCCCTCCAACTCCTTCCCTCTTCCTTCCACTCATCTTCCTCCTCCCGTCTCCTCCCCATCCTTCCTCCCCTCCTCCCCATCCTCCTCCCATTTCTCCCACCTCCCTCCTGCTCCTCCCCTCCTCCCTTCCATTCTTCCTCCCTCCTACCCATCCCTCTTCCCACACCTGCCCCTCTTCCCTTTCATTCCTCCTCCTTTCTCCTCCCTCTCCTCCCCCTCCTCTCCTTCCTCCCTCCCCACTGTCCTTCTCTAGCTCTTACAGAGGCTGGGGAAGGGCCTCTGTGTACTCCCTCACCTCTGTAAACATTCTGTCTCCTCTCCCTGCCTCAATCTCCAGCCCACTTCTGGGCTGGGGAAGGGGCTGGGTCTTCCCTTCCCATACACACCTCACCCAGCCCCCAGCCCACAGAGAGACTGAGGGAGGGGCTCTGGGTCCTCCTCCATCCCTGTACCCCCCTCTTCCCCCTTCATTCCCACCTTCTAGATCTTTCCCCCCACCCAGCCCACCTCCAGGCTGGGGAAGGCCAGGAATTCTTTCCCCCCACACCCTACCCCACCTCACCTGCAGCCCCCACCCTGGACCGGAGAGGCGTGGGTAGACACTCAGACCCACAACCCCTGACCCTGCAGGCTTTGGGCACGAAAACACGTGGATCGGCCTGAATGACAGGATCGTGGAGAGGGATTTCCAGTGGACGGATAACACCGGGCTGGTGAGTGGCAGGGGCTGGGGGCCTAGGCTGCTGAGCCGCATCGACCCTGCCACCTGGCCTCAGTTTACCCTTTTGTGCAAAGTTATCACAAGTGGGCATCAAAGGTCTCCAGTGGCTCTAAGATGCTGGAGTTGGCAAAGGAGCATCAAGTGAAGCCTAAACCTTCACCCCTGACTTCACCAGCGCGGGTGAACAGACCACGCCCACCCAGCTGCAGAGGCCATAAACCTGAGACTAGGGCCTGATGCCTCCCCTTACTCACTCTGCCTGGTCCCCAAGCCATGGTCTCTCAAATATTCCAGCCTGCTTGATAGAACAAGACCCTGTCTCAACAAAAAATTGCCAGGCACCATGGCTCACACCTGTAATCCCAGCACTTTGGGAAGCTGAGGCAGGTGGATCATGAGGTCAGGAGATCGAGACCATCCTGGCCAACACAATAAAACCCCATCTCTACTAAAAATACAAAAAATTAGCAAGGTGTGGTGGTGTACACCTATAGTCCAAGCTACTCAGGAGGCTGAGGCAGGAGAATCGCTTGAACCCAGGAGGCGGAGGTTGCAGTGAGCTGAGATCGTGCCATTGCACTTTAGCCTGGGTGACAGAGCGAGACTGTGTCTCAAAAACAAAAAAAAAATCATTGTTTCTAGGCCAAGCATGGTGGCCCATGTTTGTAATCCCAGCACTTTAGGAGACTGAGGGAGGAGGATCACTTGAGCCCTGGAGTTCAAGGCTGCAGTGAGCTGTGATCACATCACTGCACTGAAGCCTGGGTGACAGAGCGAGACCCTGTCTCTGAAAACATGTGTCAGCTCAGTGTCTTCCCTGCTTCACGCCCTCCCAGACTCTTCATTGTTCTCAAGATAAAAATTCCCCTCCTCCCATTGCATAAAAATCTGGCGGTTCCTCACACAGTTAAACATAGAAGTTGGGCGCAGTGGTACGCGCCTGTGGTCTCAGCTACTTAGGAAGTTGAGGCGGGAGGATCGCTTAAGCCTAGGAATTGGAATCCAGCCTGGGCAACACAGCAAGACCCTCGTCTCTAAAAATATACAAATAAAAATAAAAAGTTTAACATAGAGTTTCCATATGACCCAGCCATTCTACTCCTAGATGCATACCCAGAAAAGCTGAAAACAGATTCAAACTGGTACAAGAATGAACATGATTTAGGTCATGAATACACTAAAAGCTAAGACTTTGCCACTTGACAATATATACATATAACAAAATTTCACTTCTACCCCTAAAATTTACACAAAGAGGCCGGCCACAGTGGCTCACACCTGTAATTTCAGCTCTTTGGGAGGCCAAGGCGGGTGGATCACCTGAGGTCAGGAGTTTGAGACCAGCCTGGCCAACGTTATGAAACCCCATCTCTACTAAAAATACAAAAATCAGCTGGGTGTGGTGGCGTGTACCTGTAATCCTGGCTATTCGGGAGGCTGAGGAAGGATAATTGCTTAAACCCAGGAGGCAGAGGTTGCAGTGAGCAGAGATCTCACCACTGCACTCCAGCCTAGGCAACAGAGTGAGACTCCATCTCAAAAAAAAAAAAAATTTATGCTAAGAAAAGGAGGCTGGGTGTGGTGGCTCATGCCTGTAAATCCCAGCACTTTGGGGAGGCCCAAGTAGGAGGATTACTGGAGCCCAGGAGGTCAAGGCTCCAGTGAGCTATGATTGCATCACTGCACTCCAGCCTGGGTGACAGAGCAAGACCCTGTCTCGGAAAAAAAAAAAACAAAAAACCCTGTGCATGAATGTTCACAGCCTCACTATTCACAGTAGCCAAGGTGGAAACAATCAAAATCGCCATCAACAGATGAATGAAGAGACAAAACGTGGTCCATCCATGCAATGGAATATTGTTCAGTCGTAAAGGAGAACTTGGCCGGGTGCCATGGTTCATGCCTGTAATCCCGGCACTTTGGGAGGCTAAGGTGGGTGGATCGCTTGAGCCCTGGAGTTTGAGACCAGCCTGGGCAACATGATGAAACCCCATCTCTACAAAAAATCCAAAAATTGAGACAGAGCGAGACTCCAGCTCAAAAATCAAATCAAATCAAATAATAAATAAAATGTGGAATGAGCCAGGCATAAAAGGCCACCTGTTGTATGATTTTTGTTTTTTTCATGAAGCATTCAGAGTAGGCAGATTTAGCGTTTGCCAGGGGCTAGGGGCCAGGAGAGGGGGGAGTCACTAGTCCTCAGTGGGTACAGAATTTTGGTGTGTCGTGATGAGAACGTTGTGGAGATCATGGCGGTGGTTACGAAACACTGTGAATGTCATTAACGCATTAAACTGCTCACCGCCTCTTGAACCTGGGGGCGGAGCTTTCAGTGAGCCAAGATCACGCCACCGCACCCCAGCCTGGGTAATAGAGTGAGACTGTGTCTCAAAAAAATAAAAATAAAAAACTACACACTTAAAAATTGTTAAAATTAGGAATTTTGTGCTATATATATTTTGCCACAATTTCTAAACTGTCACGTCCTTTCCTCCAAGGCAAGAGCTCGTCCCCCTCCATGCTCTGTGCATACCCTGGCTCTATCAAGCGGCTCCAGCCCCATGGGCTTAGTCTGTTCCTCAAACAGAACAAGCTCAGTCCTGACTCTGAGCCTTTACAAAGGTCGTTTGTAAAAAAAAACTACAAAGGTAGTTCCCTTTGCTAGGAATGCTGTTCCCTGTCTCAACCCTTATTATCTTTTTTTTTTCTTTTGAGACAGTCTCACTCCATCACCCAGGCTGGAGTGCAGTGGTGCAGCCAGCTCACTGCAACCTCCACCTTCCAGGCTCAAGTGATTCTCATGTTTCAGCCTCCTGAGTAGGTTGGGACTACAGGCGTGCACCATCATGCCCAGCTAATTTTTGTATTTTTATTAGAGATGAGGTTTCATCACGTCATCCAAGCCAGTCCTGAACTCCTGATCTCAGGTGATCTGCCCTTTGGCCTCTCAAAGTACTGGGATTACAGATGTGAGCCACTGCGCCTGGACTTGAATCCTTACTGTCTTTGACTCTTTAACTTTCACATTACCTCCTCAGGGAAGTCCTCCTGGACTTCAGGCTGAAATCACCGTTTCCCACCATTTATCTTTTTTTTTTTTTTTTTTTTTGAGATGGAGTTTTGTCACCCAGGCTGGAATGCAATAGCGTGATCTCAGCTCACTGCAACCTCCGCCTGCCGGGTTCAAGCAATTCTCCTGCCTCAGCCTCCCACGTAGCTAGGATTATAAGTGCCCAACACCACGCCTGGCTAATTTTTTTTTATTTTTAGTGGAGGCAGGGTTTTACCATCTTGGCCAAGCAGGTTTCGAACTCCTGACCTCGGGTTATCCACCCACTTTGGCCTCCCAAAGTGCTGGGATTACAGGCATGAGCCACCGCGCCTAGCCTTGTCCCACCGTTTATCCAGCACTGAGTCATGTTGAAAATGAACCGGGTGGGGTGGGTGAGACAGGAGTCAGGAGAACCAGGGAGGAGATGCTGCAGCCTCCCAGCAAGGAGTGGCGACCTGAAGCACAGCGGCAGCCTCCCTCAGATGGGCAGGACAGTGGCCATTGTAGAGATGGGAACACTGAGTCCCTGTGAGTTTGAGGGGTCTGGCCAGGGCAGTCCCACAGCAGGAAGTTCCAGAATCTGGGCTGGGACAGAGGTCTCCTGACAATGTACTCTCATGGCTACATTGCTAACGGGAGTACCCTTTCTGCAGGAAGTAAAAAGAATTGCTTTGGGCCGGGCGCGGTGGCTCACGCCTGTAATCCCAGCACTTTGGGAGGTGGAGGTGGGTGGATCATGAGGTCAGGAGATCCAGACCATGCTGGCCAACATGGTGAAACCCCGTCCTACTAAAAATACAAAAGAAGTAGCTGGTCATGTTGGCTCACGCCTGTAGTCCCAGCTTCTCGGGAGCCTGAGGCAGGAGAATTGCTTGAACCTAGGAGTCGGAGATTGCAGTGAGCCGAGATCACGCCACTGCACTCCAGCCTGGGTGACAGTGCAAGACTCTGTCTCAAAAAAAAAAAAAAAAAAAGAATTGCTTTGCTGAGAGATCCTTTGTCCCACCCAGTACTAATTTTTCTTTGCGGCACCAAAAAGAAAGATTTTATACATAACAAACTCCCTGCCCCCTATTCCTGCAGCAATTTGAGAACTGGCGAGAGAACCAGCCGGACAATTTCTTCGCGGGTGGCGAGGACTGCGTGGTGATGGTGGCGCATGAAAGTGGGCACTGGAATGATGTCCCCTGCAACTACAATCTACCCTATGTCTGCAAGAAGGGCACAGGTATGCTGTGCGCGCCCTGCCTCCGCCCGTCCTTTTCCTCCCTGTCACTTTTGCTCACTGGTTCTCTGTTGCCCAGGCTGGGGTGCAGTGGCACAATCATGGCTCGTCACAGCCTCCACCTCCTGGGCTCAAGTGATCCTCCTGCCTCAGCCTCCCGAGTAGCTGGGACTATAGACATGCACCAACATACTCAGCTAATTTTTGTATTTTTTGTAGAGACGAGGTTTTGCCATGTTGCCCAGGCTGGTCTCGAACACTTGGGCTCAAGTGATCTGCCCGCCTCAGCCTCTTAAAGTGCTGGGATTATATGCAGAAGCCATTGTGCCCAGCCTGGATTCATCTTTTTATTTTTTAATTTATTTTTATTTTTATTTTTTTGGAGGCAATTTTGCCCTTGTCGCCCAGGCTGGAGTGCAAGGGCACGATCTCGGCTCACTTCAACCTCTGTCTCCCAGGTTCAAGTGACTGTCCTGCCTCAGCCCCCTGAGTAGCTGGGATTACAGGCATGTGCCACCATGCCCAGCTAATTTTTATATTAGTAGAGACGGGGTTTCACCATGTTGGCCAGGCTGGTCTCAAATTGCTGACCTCAGGTGATCCACCTGCCTCAGCTTCCCAAAGGGCTGGGATTACAGGCATGAGCCACCATGGCTGGACTTCATCTTTTTATTTAAGTTGGGAAATGTCAGCCCAGCCAGTTCTTACTTCCCATCACCACGTGAGAGTGCTTGTTTTCTGCCACCCTTGCCAGCTCTGCACATTCTCAGACTTTTCTTCTTTGTTCATCTAAGTGGGGAAAAATAGTATCTCATGGTTATCTTAAATTGCATGCTTTTAAGGATGAGAATAACCAGTTGTTTTTTGTTTATTTGAGATGGAATCTCACTGTGTCACCCAGGCGGGAGTGCAGTGGTGAGATCTTGGCTCACTGCAACCTCCGCCTCCCAGGTTCAAGCAATTCTCCTGCCCCAGCCTCCTGAGTAGCTGAATTACAGGTGCACACCATGCTCAGCTAATTTTTTTTTTGTATTTTTAGTGGAGATGGGGTTTCACCATGTTGACCAGGCTGGTCTTGAACTCCTGACCTTAAGTGATCTGCCCACCTCTGCATCCCAAAGTTCTGGGGTTACAGGTGTAAGCCACGGTACCTGGCCCAACCATGTATATGTTGACAGGCTATTGGGATGCATTTCTTTCCCTGCGAACTGTCAAATTCATCTCTACCCAGTTTTCTATTAACTTGTTGATCTCATTGATTTTTAAGAGCTCTTTATATATGAAAGAAATTATTTGTATACATTTTTACATCCACCTTTCTCTTATACTTAGGTTCATTTTTGCTTCCATTGCTTTGTCAATTTTCACATCCTTTCCTCCCCCCCCATTTATTCATGTATTTAATTATTTTTGAAACAGGGTCTTGCTGTGTTGCCCAGGCTGGAGTCCAGTGGCATTATCACAGCTCATTGCACCTCACCTGAACTCCAGGGCTCAAGTGATCCTCCTACCTCAGTCTCCCCAGTAGCTGGGCTACAGGTGCACACCACCATGCCTATCTTTCTTTCTTTTTTGTTTTTTGAGGTAGAGACTTGCTCTGCTGCCCAGGCTGGAGTGCAGTGGTGTGATCTTGGCTCACCGCAACCTCCGCCTCCCAGGTTCAAGCGATTCTTCTGCCTCAGCCTCCCAAGTAGCTGGAATTACAGGCGCCTGCCACTTCGCCTAGCTAATTTTTGTAATTTTAGTAGAGATGAGGTTTCACCATCTTGGCCAGGCTGGTCTCAAACTCCTGACCTTGTGATCCACCTGCCTCAGCCTCCCAAAGTGCTGGGATTACAGGTGTGAGCCACAGGGCCCAGGCTGCCTGTCTTATTTTTTAAATTTTTTGGGCCAGATGCAGTGGCTCATGACTGTAATTCCAGCACTTTGGGAGGCCGAGGTGGGCAGATCACAAGGTCAGTAGTTTGAGACCAGCCTGGCCCAGATGGTGAAATCCCATCTTTTAAAAAAATAAAATTTTTTTGTAGAGACAGGGTCTTGCTGTGTTGCCCAAGCTGGTCTCAAACTCCTGGACTGAAGCAATTCTTCCCCCTCAGCCTCCCAAAGTGCTGGCATGACAGGCGTGAGCTGCCGCACCCAGCCTTTTATTTGCCCAGATAATTATTCTTGCCTTCTGTCTCCGTCATTCCCATTGTGCCTTATGTTTGGTGTAAGAATTAGAAAGCAAGGTGTGTCCAGGAGGTTGCCGTCCCGAAGGAGCCACTGATTTGGGTAGAAAGAGACAGACAGGCACAGTCACTTCCAGCCCTGTGAGATCAGAACTGGGCAAAGGGGGACCTGCTGGCCTGTTGAGCCGGGTATCATTCCCAATCAAACTCAAAACTAGTTTACGGCCACTAGGCATGGTGGCTCTTCCCTGTCATCCCAGCACTTTGGGAGGCCGAGGAGGGAGGATTGCTTGGGCCCATGAGTTCAAAACCAGCCCGGGCAACATAGTGGGACCCCATCTCTACAAAAAATGAAAAAATTAGGTGTGGTGCTGCGCACTGATAGTCTCAGCTACTTGAGAGGCTGAGGTGGGAAGATCCCTTGAGCCTGGGAGGTTGAGGCTGCAGTGAGTTGTGATTATGCCACTGCCTTCCAGACCCTTGTTCAAAAACAGCAATAAGAGCCGAGCCTGGTGGCTCACGCCCGTAATCCCAGCATTTTGCGAGGCTGAGGTGGGCAAATTACCTGAGGTCAGGAGTTCAAGACAAGCCTGGCCAAGATGGTGAAGACTGTCTCTACTAAAAATACAAAAATTATCCAGATATGGTGATACATGCCTGTCATCTCAGCTCCTCAGAGGTTGAGACAGGAGAATCACTTGAGTCTGGGAGGCAGAGGTTGCGGTGAGATGAGATTGAGTCACTGCACTGCAGTCTGGGAGACAGAGTGAGACACTGTCTCAAAAAAAAAAACAGAAAAGAGAAAAAAGCCAAGCTTGGCGGCTCACACCTGTAATCCCAGCACTTTGGGAGTCTGAGGTGGGTGGATCACCAGATCAGGAGTTCAAGACCAGCCTGACCAAGATGGTGAAGCCCCATCTCTACTAAAAATACAAAAATTAGCCAGGTGTGGTGGCACGCGTCTGTAATTCCAGCTACTTGGGAGGCTGAGGCAGAGAATTGCTTAAACCCAGGAGGCAGAGGTTGCACTGAAGCTGAGATCGTGCCACTGCACTCCAGCCTGGGCAACAGAGCGAGACTCCGTCTCAAACAACAGCAGAAACTAGTTTAGTCCCAGACGTGAGCACCTCTCTCACCAGAGATTCCTCTGTCCCAGTGCTGTGTGGTCCCCCTCCAGCAGTGGAGAATGCCTCACTCATTGGTGCCCGCAAGGCCAAGTACAATGTCCACGCCACTGTAAGGTACCAGTGCGATGAAGGATTTGCCCAGCACCATGTGGCCACCATCCGATGCCGGAGCAATGGCAAGTGGGACAGGCCCCAGATTGTCTGCACCAAACGTAAGTACTTTCTCCCAGAGACCTCAGCACAGGTTTTCGTTATTTCTAGTTTCCAATTAAAACGTCCTATTACTCCACACACTGATCTGGCTTAATGTTTGCCTGATAATACAGCCTTGCAGTTAAGTGAGAACTTACCAGCCTGTCTGGTGTTTCCTTCGTGTGTGTGTGTATGCGTGTGTGCCTGTGTGTGCGCGCGCGTGTGTGTGCGTGCATGTGTGCGTGTGCGTGCGTGTGTGCGCGTGTGTGTGTGCGTGCGCGCGCGCGTGTGTTTGAGATGGAGTCTTGCTCTGTCACCCAGACTTGAGTATAGTGCTGCAATCTTGGCTCACTGCAACCTCCATCTCCCAAGTTCAAGTGATCCTCGTGCCTCAGCCTCCCAAGTAGCTGGTATCACAGGTGTCCACCATCACACCTGGCTAATTTTTGTATTTTTAGTAGAGACAGGGTTTCACTATGTTTGCCAGGATGGTCTCAAGCTCCTGACCTCAGGTGTTCTGCCCACCTCAGCCTCCCAAAGTGCTGGGATTACAGGCGTGAGCCACCGTGCCCAGCCTGGTTTTCTTTTCTTATAGATAGGGTCTCTGTCGCCCAGGCTGAAGTGCGGAGGCTCAATCACAGCTCACTGTAGCCTCAACCTCCCAGGCTCAAGGGATCCTCCCAATTCAGCCTCCCAAATAACTAGGACTACAGGCGTGTGCCACCACGTCTGGCTGACTTTTTATATTTTTGTAGAGACAGGGTCTCACTATGTTGCCCAGGCTGGTCTCGAACTCCTGGCTTCAAGAGATCCTCCCACTTTGGCCTTCCAAAGTGCTGGGGTGACAAGCATACACCCTCGCATCTGGCTTCTTTCCTCACTTTCCCCAGGAGGCCTGCTCCATCGGGCCACCTGCCTCTCACCACCTTTTGTCCCGCCCTGTCCTTCACTTCCCTGCAGCCAGACGTTCACATCGGATGCGGCGACACCACCACCACCACCAACGCCACCACCAGCATCACCACCACAAATCGCGCAAGGAGCGCAGAAAACACAAGAAACAGCCCACGGAGGACTGGGAGAAGGACGAAGGGAATTTCTGCTGAAGAATCAGGCTAGAGAAAGCACAACACTCTTCCCACACCTTCTCTGGAGCCTTTCGCCTGGGGAGGCAGAACCCAGAGAGAAACAAGAGAGTCCAGAAGTCCCCGAACCCAGACCACATCCCCCCACGCATAATCCTTTGTACAAAGCTCCTCTTTCCCCCCTTTTTACGTACACAAGGATCGTCTTGGCAGGTGGAGCCAGGTGTCTGAAAAGTCCGTTCTCATCTGGCTGAACTCTGGGAGCGTCTCCCAGCTGAGGGAAGCACAAGCGGCAAAGCTCATTGGTCTGGTCTCTTTCTTGCCAGGCTGATTGAAGCAGGCTTTGATGAGGGTGCATGAGTGTATGCTTGCATTCACACGAAGGAATTGCTTTTCACACCAGAGTCAGACTCAGTCAATGTTGGAGGAATTCCTAAATCCAGGAAGAAGCCTGGACGTCGGGTCATTAGCTTTGGGAATAGAAGGCTACACAGAAGCACACTGTTTTTGAACTTGACAACAGCTCTCCCTTTACCCTGGACTTCAGCCCAAGTTCCGTGTTTGGTCTTGGTGGATAAACATGTATAGTGTGGAAATCCTCTGTACTGCATTTTAGGGATGTCTTTAGAGCAACCTCCCTCCATGCCTTCAGAGTTAAGAGGAAAATAATCAAAGCAATATGGAGGTGATGAGGGAGAGTGTATTGCTAACCTTTCCAGGTCTAGTCCAGTGCTGAGATTTGGTGGTTCTGCGTGTGTGGTGAATCTCTTTCGCACAAATAAACAAGAGGATGTTTAGGGCTAGATGAGTCCAGATTTCTTCCCCCTCCATCTCTCAGGGAGACAAAGAACCTCCTTTCCGGACCAAGGAGGTGCTGCCAAGTTTTCTAGCCCAGTGCCCGTACCCAGTCCCAAACAGACATTGGTAGTGCCCCTGCCCTGGGTCCCACCCCATTCTTGTCCCCGGCCATTGCCTGGTGGTCTAGAAACACTTAAAACTTGAAGTAGTGACACCTACCTGCGGTCATATTGTAGAGAGATGCTCAGTGTTAAAACTGAAACACACACACACACATTTTTCTCTTGTAGGTTTTAATTTTTTAAGTGGAAAAGAACTCACTTTGCCTTCCTCCCCCACATGTGCAACCTGTAAAAGGTCTCTCCACACCAGAGGCCAGGGTCCAGCTCCCTCGTCTCTGGCAGGAAAGATCCACAGCTTTTCCTCCATGTCTGTTACCCACTTTCAACCTCTCCAGTCTGGGTAAAATCTGTGGATCAGGATTAAAAACCACGGTGGAGAATAGCCCTCTGCAGGAAAGAAAAATAAGCCAATACATGGTCCACCTAGGGGTTCAGTAAAGAAAGAAATGCGTTAACTGGGCCTGAATCTCTTCCGGGAATTGATTATGACCATTGCCAGCTAAGAAGCAGACACCGTGCTGAGCACTTATACAACCTCCTTGAATCTTTTCAACAGCCTACTGACTTCGAGACTGTGACGTTCCCATTTTACACACAGTGAAACTGAGGCTCAGATATAAAGGAAAGGTACCGGCTTGAAATTACAGCCAAGACAGGAGTAAGAATTTGGTCCATACTCCGGCTCTCCTTACACTTTGTCTCCATCACCAAATCCTTACTCCAAACCTGGGAGTCAGAGCCAACTCCTGTCCTGGCTCTGACCCAAATCCTGCTCTGGACTCTGGAGAGGAGACTGACACATAATTGCACCCTCACACACATTTAGGAAATGGTTAAGAAGTGTAAACTGATCCCTTCCATTTGTCTGCAATCTTCCTTGCTGTAGACATCTATCTTGTTACGATTATTCAGAAAGCCCAGGGACAGAGGTTTGTCTTCTTACTTTGAAAACTCTTCTTAGTTTAAATTAGTAATAATAATAACACATCTTCAGCCATCCATGTCACACAGAAACTTTTCTTTGTTTGCGGGGGGCTGGGGATGCAAAAATGTTTTCTGGGGGGTCTTTGTTTATGCTCCCTGCCCTTGAGCCCCTCAGCCATTTGCCCTGCTCCCACCACTGCTTCATGAGGGAGGGGGCTTTGGTCTTTCCTAATGTGGGCGGTTTGTCTTTTGACCTTTACCTTTGGGATGTGCGCGTGTATCTGCGTGTGCCACGTGCGTGGCATGCATATGAGTGTGTGCGTGTGAACGGCTTTGGGTCCTGCTGGTTTTGCTGTGAGCTGCAGTGTTCTGTGGGTCTGTGGCATCTGACACTGTGGACATTAATGTACGTCTTGGACATTTTAATAAATTTTTTAACAGTTCGGCCTGCCTGTCACCACTGGGTACCTTCATCCATCCATTCATTCATTCATTCATCCATCCATTCATTCATTCAGCAAGTATTTACAGAGCAGCTATTTAATCCATGTACTGTGTTGGGTGCTGGGGAGATAGTGGTGAACAGGGCAGGCTTGGTCCTTAGTGGGTGGTAAGAGAAGGTTCCCAGAGGAGGGAATACAATCTTAAGGAGAAGTAGTTGCATTAACTAAATGAGGAGGGGGGAAAAGGAAAGGCATTCCACGCAGAGGAAAGAGGGAAAGCAAAAGTCCTCTTGCAGAAGGGAGCATGACTCATTTGAGAAACAGCAATGAGTCCACACTGAAGCAGAGTGGTAGAGGCAGAGAGTGGAGGGAGATGAGGGCAGAGAGGCAGGAAATGGATCACACAGGGTCATATGGGCCATCATGAGGAGTTCGGGATTTATTATAATCAATAGTGGCAAAACAAACAAACCACAACACCATTAAAAGGCAATGCCAGGCCCGGCATGGTGGCTCATGCCTGTAACCCCAGCACTTTGGAAGGCCAAGGCAGGCGGATCACCTGAGGTCGGGAGTTCGAGACCAGCCTCACCAACATGGAGAAACCCCATCTCTACTACAAATTCTAAATTGGCCGGGAGTGGTGGTGCATGCCTGTAATCCCAGCTACTTGGGAGGCTAAGGCAGGAGAATCGCTTGAACCCGGGAGGTGGAGGTTGCGGTGAGCTGAGATCATGCCACTGCACTCCAGCCTGGGAGTCAGAGCGAGACTTTGTCTCAAAAAAAAAAGAGATACTTGCATACATTAAAGATGATAATGTGCTTGAACTGTGAATGATTTACAGTTTGCTCAACTGCCTGCACCTAAGGTCAGAGTTGGTGGGGTGAGGGGATGTTCAACCCCACGGATAGAATCGCAAGCAAATTTTCACCTATCAGATTGACAAAAATAAAGTGAGGCTGGTGAGGATGTGTGGAACAGGTGAGTACTTTTTTTTTTTTTTTTTTTTTTTTGAGATGGAGTCTCACTCTGTTGCCCAGGATGAAGTGCAATGGTGTTATCTCGGCTCACTGCAACCTCCGCCTCCTGGGTTCAAACAATTCTTTTGCCTCAGCCTCCTGAGTAGCCAGGATTACAGGTGCACACCACCATTTTGGGCTAATTTTTCTATTTTTAGTAGAGAAGGGGTTTTGCCATGTTGGCCAGGCTGGTCTTGAACTCCTGACAGGTGATCCACCTGCCTTGGCCTCCCAAAGTGCTGGGATTACAGGTGTGAGCCACCACATCTGGCCAGGTGAGTACATCTATTACTGGTGGGGTATAAAATTGGCCCAGTCTCTAAGGAAACATGCAAATCAATGAAAATGGCAAGTGTTAGGCTGGGTGCGGTGGCTCATGCCTGGCATACCAGCACTTTGGGTGGCCAGGGCGGGTAGATCACCTGAGGTCAGGCATGCCAGACCAACCTGGCCCATGTGGTGAAACCCCACCTCTACTAAAAATACAAAAATGAGCTGGGCGTGGTGGCTCACGCCTGTAATCCCAGCTACTTGTGAGGCTGAGACCGGAGAATGGCTTGAACCCGGAAGGTGGAGGTTGCAATGAGCCGAGACGGCGCCACTGCACTCCAGCCTGGGCAACAAGAGTGCGACTCCATCTCAAAAAATAAATAAATAAATGAAAATAAAATGGGGAGTTTTGACTCCTTGAACAAACAATTTCTGCTATCCTCCAGTTATACATGAACTTGCAAGTGATGATCTGGTACTTACTGCTAACAGACACATATTGAGAACAATATAAATATCCACCATTGGGAAGCTTACTACAAAAGTACGGTGCATCCAAACAATCGATCCTCTTCAGACTGTCAAAAGAATAGGGAAGAGGAGGCCGGGTGCGGTGGCTCATGCCTGTAACCCCAGCACTTTGGGAGGCTGAGGCGGGTGGATCACCTGAGGTTGGGAGTTCGAGTCCAGCCTGACCAACATGGAGGAAATCCTGTCTCTACTAAAAATACAAAATTAGCTGGGTGTCGTTGCAGGCTCCTATAATCCCAACTACTCAGGAGGCTGAGGCAGGAGAATTGCTTGAACCCGGGAGGCAGAGGTTGTGGTGAGCCAAGATCAAAACGAAAATAAACAACACCCCCAAGCTTGTAACATCTTATCCACCAAAGCGCATTTATAAAGGAATTACTCACTGGCCGCCTCATTTTCTCATTCATCAAAAGAAACAAAGATTTATTGAGCCCCTACTGTATGCTTGGCACCCTCGGGGACCACAGAACAGCCCTGGTACAGCGGGAGAACACAGGTTCAGAAGGATTTTGTCACTTGGTCACACAGTGAGCAAGAAGAGGCAGGATTCAAACCCAAACCCAACTGGTCCCAAAACTCAGAGATGGATTTCCTAGAGATGACATGACTGTAAAGAGGGCCCCAGGAGAGATCCCAGTACTCCTGCAGGCAAGACCTTGGGACGGGGGTGTCCCGTGGCCGGGGTGGCCTTGTCCATGGATCATGTCGCCTGAGCTGCCCATCATCCCTGGGGAGTTTGGCTGGGTTAACCTAGCAAACCTAGTTTGACCTAGCACAGATCGCCACTTAGAACCTGGTGAATGTTGAAGTTGAAAGAACATTCCATCCCTCTGGATCTCTAAGGAGGCAAATGTGGGTGGGGGTCAGGGAAGGAGAGGGGAACTCAGTAAGAATGGAGATTGGGTCTCAGAGGACAAATGAGGAGCTCAGTGCTTGCATATATCTCAAAGGGCCAGGGCACGCCGTAGCCTCGGTTTCCTCATCTGCAGGACGGTGACAAACATGCCCGGATGTTGCAACATTGTCTCGTGCACAGCTGTTATCCAGCATAGAGTTAACGTGCAAACAGAGGGTGGCTTAGCAGCTCCAGAAGTCCAGCCCTGTCTGGGGAAGGGGCAGCCATCAGGCCCCTGATGGGGTGCAGTAGGGTAGCCCCAGTAGGAGGCACCCAGGACGTCTGGCCGGCAATGAGAAGTTCCTGAGAGCTGGAAGTTTGGTTGTCATGGAGACGACATTGACAGTCTCTATGGCTACAGCTTGGTGAGCAGGGCCCAGTTGTCGACAAGGAAAACCCTAGGGGGACAGGTGTTCTGTTACCCGGGACACCAGAGTTTGGTTCCCATGACAATGGCGGTGGGGGTCCAAACTGCCCAGGGGCGGAGCTTAGAGGGCGGCCTGGAACTGGAGTGGGACTGGAGACAAGGACAGTTTGTTTCCATGGTGAAAGCTGTAGAACCGGATGTTGGGTCACCCTGGGGACAGCTTCGGGGAGGGTGATCTCTATGACGGTGGGTCAGGGTAGGGGCAGCCAGAAGTCGAGGTGTAGGGCTCCAGGGTGGGGGCCAGTGAGATGAGAAACGTGTGGTATCCATGGTTACAGCTGGAGGAGGGAGGCACCTTCTTCATGGGTGTGACTGATGAAGGAAGGGGTGTGTGACTCTAGGTGACAGGTAGCAGCAGGACTAGTTGCCTTGGTAACAGTGGGACCCAGAGCAGCTGCTCTCTATAACGAGCGACATGGACCTCCAGATCCCCGGGCCCGGGGAGATGGTCTCTTTGGTGACAGTCCGGGAAGGGGGCGTCGGGGGCAGGGTCGGTTTGCTCTCCCTTCAAAGAAATACCTGAGGGGTGGAACGTGGCCCCCAGTCAATGAGCCAGCTGGCTGCGTGTCAGTCTGAGGTGGCAGATGGAGGTGCTCTCCCATGAAACTAGAAGGGTGTGCCCTGTTACCTGGAAATTTCAGGGGACTCTCAGGGAGAGGGGCAGAATGGGAGTCTCCAGTACTCACATCACCATAGGGGAAAATTAAGTGCCTCGGCTCACAACCTCCATGTGACCACGGGGAGTGACCCTGAAACTCCTGTAGTCTCTCCAGCTGAGGAGGAGGAGGAGGAGGCCCAGTGTCCACGTGACCACAAGGGACTAGTGTGCAGTCTCCGGTGAGATGCAGAGGGTGTACAGCCAGTCTCCAGTCAATCCCGGGGGTCCAGCCACCAGGCGACCACGAGGGCGGTTGGTCTGTTTCCAAGTGGCCTCGGGAGGTGTGGCCAGTCTTCCGGAGACTGCGGCTCTGCTGGCCTCTTAGTGGCCTCATAGGGCATGGCCCTTATGGAGAAAGTCGGGGAGTGGGGAAAATCCTCTGTCCAGAAAAGGTGAGGGCTGGGCTCCAGGGAACTCCAAAGTACTGTTCTGCCGGATTAGCCAGTCTCCAGAAACCCCAGGGGCACAGTTAGTTTGTAAGGGACCACAGGTTGTGTGGCCAGTGTCCAGAGCTTCAGGGGCGTGGCCAGCCTCTAAGGGACCGCAGGGCTCTAGACCAGTGGTCATGCGCCCTGGCAGTCCGCCTGCTCCCAGCCTAGACGCGCAGCGGGATCCAGGCAGCAGGGTCGCGCGCGCCCCCCGCCCAGCCGCCGCCACCCGCCCAGCCCCAGCCCCAGCCGCCGGGTGCTGGGTCCGGTGCGCCAGGCGCGCGGTAGCAGTAGACGCCGAAGAGTCGTCGGGTGCCGTCCGGAAAGCCGAGGCTGCGCACGCCAGGCCGGCGGCCTCCGCAGCGCGCGCGCGGGTTCACGATGGGGTAGCGCGCGCTGCCATCAGCCAGCCAGCCCGCGGTGCAGCGGTCCAGCAGCTGCAGCTTCCACGCGGCAAACAGCTGCCCCACCTTGGCCACGGCCGCGCCACGCGCAGCACACGCGCGCGCAGCTCCGGAGAAGGGTACCGGCCGCAGCGGCTTCAGGAAGAACACGCGCCCTGCGGGGTGGGGTGGGAGACGGGTTATTAGTGCGGCTCATGGGACCCGGCCTCAGGATTCAGGACTGCCCCCACGCATGCAACCCAGGACTCTGGCCTTGGCCTCGGGATCCAGGAACAGTTCCTCCTCTGCAGCCTGGGACCGCAGCCTAGGCCCAACCAGTGTCGGTGCCAGGCGGTGTGTGCTGCGCCTAGACACTCTTGGGAGAGGGGTCTCCTTTTTCTGATCGCTAAGAGCTGGGTGGGGAAGAAGGCCCAGTGGTTGGGGTAGTGCTGCGGCAGAGGCCCGTCTGGGGGTGGGCCTACGCACCCGGCAGGTTGGACGTGAAGCAGAAGGCGTCGTAGCGTTCCTCGGCGTTATGGCGATAGCCGTAATTGCGCACGCCGCCGTTGGCACCACCGTCGGCCCCTGCGCTCCCGGTCCCGCCCAGACCGCCGCAGGGCTCCCGGGGCCGGCTCACCGGGTACTGCACTGAGCCGTCGCGCAACCAGCCTGCGTTGCACCAGTCCAGGCCGTCGCGCCAGGCCGCATGCAGCTGCTCTGCAGATGCCAGAATGCCGTCCTGCTCCGCGCACGCGCGCTGCGCCTCCGCGAAGGTCAGCTTGTATCGGCCTCCACGGGGGTGGTAGGGAAAGACCACGCCTGGCGGGGGGCGCAAGGGATCAGCCGGTACACCCCGGCCCGCCCTCATGCACCTGACATCTGGGGTGCTGTGTGACTCTTCAACCGGGACCTTCCAGTCCATTCCTCCTCACTCTGGCCTCAGACCCGACCACGCCCCTCCCCAGATCCCACCCCATATGGCTGCCTCCCTTCGCCTTAAGCTTGGGATTCACTTGACTTTCCCTCTTAACATACTAATTGTGTCCATCCCCTTCCACTGCTGGAGACCTTTGCTCATGCCCTTTCCACCTTATTCTACCTGTTGAACTCCTATTCATCCTTCAAAACCCAGCTCCGAACCCTCTTCCATTCAGTCTCGTGTGCCTCTGTCATTCCCCCATGGCTCCCTCCTTCTTCTGATCCAGCCCCAAGCCCACGGAGCCTGCGTTCAGTGCTGACTCTCCTAGACTAGGAGCCCCTGAAAAATTGGCTCTGGCAGTACCCACTGACTTCCCTTCCACCTTCAGGTTTTTGTTTTTTGAGGGTTTCACTCTTCTTGCTCAGGCTGGAGTACAATGGCACAATCTCAGCTCACTGCAACCTCTGCCTCCCGGGTTCAAGCGATTCTCCTGCCTCAGCCTCCCGAGTAGCTGGAATTATAGGCATGTGCCATTATGCCCGGCTAATTTTGCATTTTTAGTAGAGATGGGGTTTTGCCATGTTGATCAGACTGGCCTGACCTCAGGTGATCCTCCTGCCTCAGCCTCCCAAAGTGCTGGGATTATAGGCTTGAGCCACCACGCTCAGCCCCTTCAGTTCTTATGACTTTTGGAACTTGTCCCTCATTGGACTCACAATCCGTCTAGCTCCAGTATTTTGTGTGTCTATGTTTGAGGGATAGGGCTTGGGGGTGAGTGGGGTACCCAGGAAAGAGGCAGACCGGGGCCAGGGAAAAGACCTGGAGCTGGCAGTCTGGGGATTGAATCTTGGCTGTGCCACCAACTACCGCTGTCCTGGGCAAGGTTCTAATCTCGCTGAGCCTGTTGTCTGTATGCTGGCAATAGCTGTCTCCCTTGGGTTTTTGTTTTTTGGTTTTTGGTTTTTTTGAGATGGAGTTTCGCTCTTGTTACCCAGGCTGGAGTGCAATGGCGCGATCTCGGCTCACCGCAACCTCCGCCTCCTGCGTTCAGGCAATTCTCCTGCCTCAGCCTCCTGAGTAGCTGGGATTACAGGCACGCGCCACTATGCCCAGCTAAGTTTTTGTATTTTTTTTTTTAGTAGAGACGGGGTTTCACCATGTTGAGCAGGATGGTCTCGATCTCTTGACCTCGTGATCCACCCGCCTCGGCCTCCCAAAGTGCTGGGATGACAGACTTGAGCCACCGCGCCCTGCCCCTCTCTTGGGTTTTTAGGGAATTAAATTAGAGCCTCCTGAGAACTCCTCAACAAAACACCTGTCACATAGAAAATGTCTAGTAAAGAAGAGCTGCTGCTACTATTGTTGTCACTTATTATTGTTAGGGAGGTCAGCAAGTGAGCGCCCTTAAATCTCACCTAGAATTTTCTAAGGGGAACTGAAAAAAGCCAACCAAATGGGAAGGAATTGTTCAAATAGAAACCCCACCTCCCAGCTCCAGGGTCAGCCAATCAGAGCATCCCATCTTCCAGCTACAGTGATTGGCTCACAGTTGGGCACATGACACAAGCTGGGCCAATGAGGGACAAGTCTGGGACTCTAGCTGCTGCTCCTAGGAAGTCAGTTGCTAAGCGGGGACGTGAAAGCGTAGGCACTGGTTTTGGTTCCAGAAAGAGTAACTTGCGGGAAGAAAGCCCACCCAGGGAAGCAGAGCAGGATGGTTCCTGACATAGTGAGTGCCCGAATCCTACCCCAGGATTTCTCAGTGTCCTCACTGTGGACACTTTGGACTGGATCACACTTTTTCTTTCTTTCTTTTTTTTTTTTTTTTTTGAGACGGAGTTTCGCTCTCTTTACCCAGGCTGGAGTGCAATGGCGCGATCTCGGCTCACCGCAACCTCCGCCTCCTGGGTTCAGGCAATTCTCCTGCCTAAGCCTCCCGAGTAGCTGGGATTACAGGCACGCGCCACCATGCCCAGCTAATTTTTTGTATTTTCAGTAGAGATGGGGTTTCACCTTGTTGACCAGGATGGTCTCGATCTCTTGACCTCGTGATCCGCCCACCTCGGCCTCCCAAAGTGCTGGGATTACAGGCGTGAGCCACCTTGCCCGGCCTTCACACTTTTTCTTTTTTTTTTGAGGTGGAGTCTTGCCCTGTCACCCAGGCTGGAGTGCAGTGGCACGATCTTGGCTCACTCCAACCTCCGCCTCCCAGGTTCAAGCAATTCTCCTGCCTCAGCCTCCCAAGTAGCTGGAATTACAGGCGTGCACCACCACACCTGGCTAATCTTTGTATTTTTACTAGAGATGGCGTTTCAGCATGTTGGCCAGGCTGGTCTCGAACTCCTGACCTCAGGTGATCCGCCTGCCTCGGCCTCCCAAAGTGCTGGGATTACAGGCGTGAGCCACCATACGCGGCCTGGATCACTCTTTGTGGGGGACTATCCTGTTCCTGGTTGGATATTTAGCTGCATCCCTGGCCCCTACCCACTAGATACTAGTAGCAACTGCCTTCTCCAGATGTGGCAGCCTAAAATATCTCCAGGCATTGCCAATGTCCCTGGGGAGGAAAATCACCCAGAATCATATGGGGGCTCTACCCCACTAACGCTCTAAATGCCTGCAGGCCAACTTGATTTGGTTTCTGTCCCTTGCAATCCCCACCTCCTCCTTCATCAGAAGCAAGGTTTATCCTGCCCACGGGCTGATCACCTTCCAGGTCCAGCTTGACCATGCCAGCGTCGTCTTCCAGCTCATTGGTGACCTCGCACTCATAGCGCCCATAGTCTTGCAGCGTGACATTTCGGAGGACCAGGGAGGCGTCCCCAGGCCCGTCGCCCTGAAGTTCAGCCCGCCCACGGTAGCTGCCGAATGCCCGGTGCTGGGGGCCCAGTGCCACAAAGACGTCGGTGAAGGCCAGCGGGTCCACCACTTTTGTCCACTTGAGTCGGACGCCATCGTGACCGTGGGCGGCTGCTTCGTAGTGGTAGCGGCAGGGCAAGACGATAGTGCCACCCCGGTGGCTTACCACCTGCCCCGGCGCTGTCTGCACCACTACCGAACCGGACTCACCCTCTGCGGGCAACCAAGCAGGGTTCAGAGACGGGGCCTAGGGGCAGAGAGGGGGGCCCTGGGGAAGGGGGTCTCTGGTGAGGGAAACGTGGGAAGACTCGGGTAGGGGTCTGGGAATCAGAAGGGTCAAGAGGCTCAGGGAGAGGGTGAGGGGCTCAGATGGCGAGTGCCTGGGGAAACCGTGGACGTCAGGACCGCCCTACCCGCTACCCGTCTCGCACTTGGCCACTTCTGCTTTTCGCGGAGATCACTTTTAGGGGAGAAGACCACTTTTAGCGGAGAAGACCACTTTTAGCGGCCCAGACTTACCCAGCACGTGCACGACCTTTTTCCGGCCACGCTGCGCTCCCGCGGGGGCTGTGAGCAGGAGAACGCCCCAGGCCGCGGCCCAGAGCGCGACGGGACCGAGGGCCGCCCGAGCGCATACCTGGGGCGGCGGGGAGGCGGGGGGAGGGGGTGACACCGCGCTCAGTCCAGCCTCCCAGCCCTGGCCTTTCGGAGGCCTGGCTCCCTCGCGGGCCTGCCTTCCCCACGGCGAGGACCTCTCACACGCCCATGTCCCTGCCCTTTCCAGGGTCCCCGAGAACTCGCCCAGGGAGAAGGCTAGCAGACCCTCCTCCTTCTCCCAATCCTGGGACCTCACCCCCTCGCTCCTGCAAGAACCCACACCCCTGGACTCCCCCCTCCTTCAGTCCTGCCCGGATCCCACCTGACCACCTACCCCCAAAACCAGAGGCTTGCTGCCCCGCCCCCTTCTCGCCCCGGTCCCGGCCCGAGGATGGGGGGGGGTGGGGAAGAGCTGGAGGAGCGGCGGCAGCAAGGTTATCCGTGCGCCAGGAGACTGCAGCAAACCGGGCCAGGGCTGGCAGGGAGGGGGGAGAGCTGGAGAGGCACGGGGAGAGACGTGGGGGGAAGAGAACAGGGACAGAGAGAAACGCAGGGAGAGGCAGAGAAGAGAGCGCGCCACACAGGAAAAGGGGAAGGAAAGACGGAGAGGCAGAGTTAGAGAGGGAGAGACAGATGGAGAGGAAGAGGCAGAGGACAGTGCCAGAGGGAGAGACAGGAGGGAGAGAGAGAGACAGAGATGGAGAAGACAGATGGAAAGGAAGAGACAGAGATGGAAAGAGACAGAGGACAGTGCCAGCGGAAGAGGAAGAGAGGCAGAGGGAGAGACAGAGATGGAGGAGAGACAGGCAGAGGGAGAGACAGAGATGGAGAGGGAGAGACAGAGATGGGGAGAGAGAGGGAGAGACAGAGACGGGGAGAGAGAGACAGAGGCAGAGAGACTCAGAGAAGAGGAGGGAGAAATAGGGGTAGGGAAAGACAGAAACAGACAGAAGAAAAGGGCAGAGAGGATGAGACAGGCAGGGAGCGATGGAAAAGGAGAGAACCGAGAGAGTGCCAGAAAGAGCGATCAAAGAGGGTGAGAGACAGAGAAAAGAAAGAGACAGAAGAAACTCGGAGGTACATAGATTCAGAGACAGAGAGAGATGGAATCCCAGATTGAGGAGATGGGGCACGCACCACCCTCGCCCGTGGCCCCACTCACCATCTTGCCCGCGCGGCCCCCCGCCAAGCGGCCCCTACGCACCCGGACTGCGCTCCCCGCACACCGGGTTAGGACTGGGCAGGTCCCTGCAGGCGGCGCAATCCCGGCGTCTGCCTGCAAGGGGAGGAGGAAGGCGGAAGAGGGGGGGTGTGTTAAAGGGACCGCGGCGTCCCGCGCTTTTCTGGACAGGTGTCTAGAGCACCGGTCGGGGGGTAGGGAAGAAGCACTCTGGACTTCTGAGGGCAAAGCTAGTCCCCTAACCCTGCTGGCTGAACTTAGGCCAGGGAAGAAGTTCTCTGAGCCTCAGTTTAACCATCCTTGAAATGGAGGAGGTGGCTGAGTCTTCTATCTTGGTTACTGTGCTTTGGCAGGGGACCTGGGTGTCTGGTGAAAGGCATCACTTGGCCTGCTGGCCTCAGTTTACCCATCTGTCCATTGAGTAGTCATGGTGGAGTCCTGGTCCCCAGCACCTCGAAGGTGCTCACTGTGTGGGCTGGGGACCTCATGAGAATCACACTTTGCTGTGACCTGGAGCCACAGGCCCCAATCCAATCTGCCCCTCACTGGCTGTGGGACCTTGGAGGAGACGGTTGGCCTCTCTGAGCCTGTTGCTGACTCTTTGGTGAAGATCCAATAGCCAGACATAAGATCTCCGGTAGGGGTTGGGAGGGGCAAGAAAAGGGGACATCTGGTCAAGCCTCTGACTTGCTCCAGGTGCAAGTCACCCCTAAACCTGGCCTTTCACGCAATTTCAAAAATAAAAACTAGGAAACAGTGAATCTTTCTCCCAACCCCTTGGCTTCCTTCCAGGACTCAGTTTCCCCTACAGTGAGCCCAGCTCAACCAGATAGCAGAGGCAGGGTTGTGGTCTCTATGTTCCAGCAGGCTGGGCCTCCATCTCTTAGCTCAGCCATGCTTCAGGGGCTGAGGAGGCATGAACTCAGACCAGGAGCTTCACCTCCTGAAGCCTTGGTTTCCCCATCTGGAATATGGGATCCAGCATGTAGCAGTCAAGGTTAGCCTTTGGTGTGGCATACAGTAGGTGCTTAATAACCAAGTCATGCTATTAGTTATGATTTATTGGCAGAGCAGGAACTTTTTTCTCTGACTGTGACCTTGGGCAGGTCTCTTGTCCATCCTGAGCCTTGCTTTCCCCATCTGGAAAATGGAGCTGTGCATACTGACCAGAGGCCACCTTCTATCTCAGCACCTCTCCCTCCAGGCAACCACATTGAAAGTGATGGGTGGGCCCTCGCGGGGGCCACGGAGAGGGTCCCTCACCCCTGCACCCTAAAACACTCAGGCACTGATATTTTGGAAATGGAAAGGCTTTTTACTAAAAGGATCCATCGGGATGATGGGTAAATTCTGGGAGGGTGGCAGTGTCCGTGTGGGGGTTGGAGCGTGGTGAGAGCTGTGGGAGGCTCTCTTTGCAGGAAGACTAGGTCGTTGGTCTCCGTCCCACCCACCGGCCTAAAACCACTACAGTCAGGAATAAAGACACCTGGAGATGCCCCTCTTGTCTCTAAAACGCCTGACCCACCCTTCTTGGGGTAGGGCCGGCTGGGCGTGTAAACAGAGTCCTCGGTCCTGAGTCCACAGCCCTCTTACTGCTGCTTCTTGTGGTGGGCCAGGGGGTCAAGGGGTGGCGGCTGCTGGAAGAATGCGGGCCACCGAAGGCAGCGGTAGACCAGCAGGTGGGGGCCCAGCGCATACAGCAGATTGCACACGAAGAAGCAGCCCCAGGTGTCCTCAGGCACACGGTAGGTGAAGGGCGTGCGCAGGTGCATGGAAGCCCCCATGTGCGAGAACTGTGCCTGGCGGCCAGACAGGGAAAATGGATGTCAGGGGCCAGGAAGGAACAGAAGTCCCAGCATCACCACCACCCGCCCAGATAAGGTCAGGCAGAGCCCAGGGGACGCTCATCACCTCTCTGTCTCTGCTCATCTACCTGTCTCCCATCTCTCTGTCTCTTTTTTAAAAAATTTTTTTGAGAGAATCTCACTCTGCTGCCCATGCTAGAGTGGCGTGATTTCGGTTCACTGCAACCTCCACTGCCTCCTGGGTTCAAGCAAATCTCGTGCTTCAGCCTCCTCTGAGTAACTGGGACTACAGGCATGCACCACTACAACCAGTTAATTTTCCATTTTTTTGAGACGGAGTCTCACTCTATCTCCCAAACTGGAGTGCAGTGGTGCGATCTCAGTTCACTGCAACCTCTGCCACCTGGGTTCGAGCAATTCTCCTGCCTCAGCCTCCTGAGTAGCTGGGATTACAGGTGTCTGCCACAGCGCCTGGCTAATTTTTGTATTTTCAGTAGAGATGGGGTTTCACCATCTTGGTCAGACTGGTCTAGAACTCCTGACCTCATGATCCACCTGCCTCGGCCTCCCAAAGTGCTAGGATTACAGGTGTGAGCCACCACACCCAGCCCTATTTTTTGTATTTTTAGTAGAGATGGGGTTTCGTCATGTTGTCCAGACTGGTCTTGAACTCCTGAGGTCAGGCAATCCATCCACCTTGGCCTCCCAAAGTGCTGGGATTACAGGCATGAGCCACTGTGCCGGCCTTCTGTTTGTAAAGATTCCTGCCCTTACATGTCCTGTCTGTCCCCCCTGTGCTTGTCCACTTGTCTGTGAGTCTCTCCCCACTTGCCTAACCCCATTTCCTGGGCTCGGCACCCCATCTCTCTCTGACCTGGGTCCAGGTCCTCTGCCCAGTCTTCCGCACCCCAGAGGTCTTAGCACAAATCCCGTGGATTCGAGATGTCGCCCTGATTCCCTGGCTGGGGCCCAGGCTTTAGCACTTTTCACCAGGAACCCAGAAAAAGGCTCCCAGCTCTGACTGGGCCCCTCACTGCTCAAACACCTCCTCCAACTCCCCATCACCCTCAGTGCAATCCCCCAGTCCCACAGTTCAAAGTGTTCAGCATCTAGCTGCCAATTTCTCTTATCTCTGCCTTTACCCATGTTATGGTCCTGCTAACTCACTCTTTCCCTCTGTGCTTCTCCTCACGGTTCCCATTCCTGGAATGCCCTTCCCTGCCTGGAGAACTCATCCCCATACCTCAAAGCCCAGCTCCTATGTCCCTGCTTCTAGGAAACGTGTCCCCTCTGGAATCCTTCACAGCCCCTGTACCTCCATCTTTTCTGATTCTGACCCCGTGGGGCTTAGACTGTCTGTATCAGGCTTTGTCTCCCCTTGACTAGGGAATCGTGGGATACTGGGCCTGGGGCGGGGGCCTTTTGGGGACCCATCATTACAGTGCCCAGGAGGACACCAAAGTCGCTGATGAGAAGACACAAGTTCCCTCCCACAAGCCTGCTCACCCACTCACCCCCGCCTCACCTGGCCAATGGCTCCAGCAAACACCAAGGCCAAGTCTGGCAGCCAGGAGCAACCAGGGAAGGTGAGAGCATAGGCAGCCAGGCCGCAGAAAGGCAGGACATAAAACATGTACATCAGCATCTGCGGGGCGGGAGGAGAGGGGCACCGGCCTGTGAGACGAGCAGCTCCTCCAGTGGGTCTCCTGAGACCCCCGAGGTGGAGGCCCCGAGGGAGGATCTGGATGGCCTCAGATCCCACCCAGGTTCTCTGCAAAGTGCTTCTCTATTTCCCTTGGGGATCCTTGCCTCCACCCTCCCAAAACACACACATACATCAAACCTACCAACCATTCTCCGCAAGTGGCATGCGACCCTGGCATGGCCAGTCAGAGCATTCCAGCTCCCCGGCCGTAATGCTCAGTAGGAAATGGGCAAGTGATTCAGGCTGAGCCACTCCGAGCCTGCCTAAGAGCAGTGTTTAAGCTAAGGGGTAATAAGGGCTCACATGGCTCTGGGGTGGCTGAGTGGGGTACAAAGAAGCCTGGAGCTGCCACAGGCTGTCTCTGCCACCCCACAAAGGGACTGCCTGAGAGCCGAGCCATGCAAAGAAAGCAGAGTCCAGAGGCCGGGCACAGTGGCTCACATCTGTAATCTCAGCACTTTGGGAGGCCAAGGTGGGTGGATCACTTGAGGTCAGGAGTTTGAGACCAGCCAGACCAACATGGTGAAACCCATCTCTACTAAACATACAAAATTAGCTGAGTGTAGTGGATCACGCCTGTAGTCCCAGCTACTGGGGAGGCTGAGGCAGGAGAATCACTTGAACCCGGGAGGTGAAGGTTGCAGTGAGCTGAGATCGTGTCATTGCACTTCAGCCTGGGCGACAAGAATGAAACTCTGTCTCAAAAAAAAAAAAAAAGAAAGAAAAGAAAGAAAAATAAAGCAGAGCCCAGGCTACACCTCGAGTTCCTGGATCCAGCCATACCTGAAGACCACATCTGTCCTTTTTTTGGTAAGACAATAAATTCCATATGGGCTTCTGCCTGTTTGAGTTGTGCTTCTGGCATCTGCTTCAAAGAGGCCAGCTGGATCCCTACCCATGGCAGGAGCGTGGTCTTCTCACTGCCCTCTCACCTGCACCTTAGGGTAGGCCACAGGATCCCGCAGGTACGGCTCATACTGGTAGATATAGACAAAGCAGGCATCTGTGGGGCAGTCAAGCACCACCTGGGACAGGCAGACATGCCATCAACTGTCAGACACCCCTCCCACAGGAAGCCTTCCCCACCCTCCCAGGCCCACACCCCTTGTTCTGGCCTCTCCCAGCCCCACTCAAGTTGGGATGGGAGAAAGGGGGCTTTGTCCTGGAACACTCAGGTTAGACTTGATGAAGAACTTCCTCGGATGATCAAACAGGAAGAAGGGCAGCATGGGAGAGGTGGGTCAGGGAAGGGAGCCCGGAGGCAGGGGACGGGGAGACTGGCCAGCGCAGACTCACCAGGCCCCGGAACAGAGTGAAGAAGCCAGCAAGGACGAGGTAGATGACAAGGACCAGGTCAGCCGGGCGCTGCAGCAGCACCCTTCTTTGTTCCTCCTGCACCTGCCCCAGGGTAGAGAAACAGAGACAACGGGAGAGGCATTCAATGAGAGGTACTCAGTAGGTGCTCAATAAAAGCTCCTCCCTTCTTTCTGTTTTTTTTTTCAGTCAGAGTTTCACTGTTGTTGTCCAGGCTGGAGTGCAGTGGCACGATCTCGGCTCACCCAACCTCCACCTCCCAGGTTCAAGCAATTCTCCTGCCTCTGCCTCCCGAAGAACTGGAATGACAGTCGTGTGCCACCACGCCCAGCTAATTTTTGTATTTTTAGTAGAGACGGGGTTTCGGCCTCCCAAAGTGCTGGGATTAGAGGCATGAACCACTGCACCCGGCCTTTTTTTTTTTTTGAGACAGGGTCTCATTCTGTGTTGCCCAGGCTGGAGAGAAGTGGCACAATCTCAGCTCACTGCAGCCTCAATCTCCTGAGCTCAGGTGTTCCTCCCACCTTAGCCTTCTGAGTAGCTGGGACCACAGGCATGCACCACCAACATCTGGCTAATTTTTTAACTTTTTGTAGAGAGAGGGTCTGGCTGTGTTGCCCAGGCTGGCTTCCAACTCCTGGGCTCAAGCGATCCTCACACCTTGGCCTCCTGAAATGTTGGGATTACAGGCATGAGCCACTTCACCCAGCCCTCCCTTCTTTCTTATGACAAAGGAGATCCTTCCGAGGAAACTAAATCTTTGACCAAAAGTAACTCACACGGGGGACGTTCAGGCACTTTGGGACAAGGCCTGAGTGGGGGCAAGCACTCACCATGTTGGCGGTGCAGCAGGTTGGCGCCCGGGGCTGGTTGAAGACCCTCATGCCAGCCCAGCATGGCACCAGCAGGTAGGGAATGGTGAGGAAGAAGGCAGGCCTGATCTCGGAGCTGTATTTGCCTGTCATGGTGCAGGAGAGAGGGTGTCAGCCATGACAGAACCCTGTGGACGTCTTTCTGTTTGTTTTGAGAGTCTTGCTCTGTCACCCAGGCTGGAGTGCAGTTGTGCGATCTCGGCTCACTGCAACCTCTGCTTCCAGGTTCAAGCAATTCACCTGCCTCAGCCTCCCGAGTGGCTGGGATTACAGGCGCATCTACCATGCCTGGCTAATTTTAGTATAGATGGGGTTTAACTACGTTGCCCAAGCTAGTCTTGAACTCTTCAGCTCAAGTGATTGATGAGGCAGGCGAATCGCTTGAGCTGAGGAGTTCAAGACCACCCTGTGCAATATAGGGATTACAGGCGTGAGCCGCCACACCTGGCCTCTCTGGCTGGACATCTCGATTCAGAAAGAGCATCTTCATTCAAGCTCCAGCACCCTCCATGGCTCCCTAGTGCCCACACAGTGATGTCCAGGCTCCTCAACCTGACCTGCCTCAATTTACCTTCTGACTATGAAGCCTACCTTCCAGTGGGTTCTTTCCTTCTTATGGATACACCTTGGATGTTCCCTCTGCTGAGGTTTTGCCATGCCGACCTCCCGGATTGCCTTCACTGCTCCACCTCCCAAGACCTACCACTGCAGGATTCACCCTAAAATTCCCTTCCCGTGTCAAGAGCATTTTGGGTCAAACCCCTGGGGCTGGGAATCACCGCGTGGGAAGGAAGCAGAGTTTGGGCTCCCCCACCTTCCAAGAGGAAACAGGGATGAGAAAAGGATAGGGGGCTGACTGAGGCTGTGGACACACAAAGAGGGAGGTGGAGCCTCTG
The DNA here is from genome assembly GCF_049354715.1 of Callithrix jacchus. NCBI lineage: Eukaryota > Metazoa > Chordata > Mammalia > Primates > Cebidae > Callithrix > Callithrix jacchus. Next base: position 17,962,937 of record NC_133523.1, read on the forward strand.
CAGACATCAGGAAAGTGATGGAGGATCCAATGGTGGGGGTTCTAGGTGCAGGGCAGTGACCTGGCCTAAGAGAGACCCGATTTCCAAGCCTTGTCCTTACCAAGAATGTTTCCTGTAAGAAACACCAGAATGCTCATGACGAAGGAACCCAGCCAGTAGAGTCCAACGTTCCGGTATCTCTTCCTGGGCAGGGGATGGAGGGTGACCAGCAGGTAGACACTTCGTAATCTCAGAGCCCCAGCCAGGGCCCAGAGACCACCATGAGCTTCCCAGCTCTGGGTCCCTCTCAGTTTTGTCCAGGATAGAAGGGACAACAGGGAGTCGAATGGGGAAATGAACAGTGAGACCCTCTGTCCAAGGACAGAAGCAGCTGCCCAGGCACAGGGTGGATGTAAGCAATGCCAGGCCACCACCTACACCTGAGACATTCCCTGGAACCTTCTCCTGACCACCCCTGGCTGGAGCCCTAGAGGGGCGTCCTGATTTCTCCTACAGACATTTCTGGCTCCACCCTGCCCTGGGATCCCACCTTAGGACAAAACCTCTCTCCCAGGGTCAGATGCCACCCCTCCCTGCCCCCCGCACCTTCTGCAGATGGCGCCGGCCATGGCCAGGTAGAGGAGGTAGTGAACCGTGCCGTCCCAGTAGCAAATGAAGACTCCGTGTGCTGTGCGCAGGTATGGCTCTCCCTGTGGAGGCAGGTGGGAGGCTCAGATGGGCAGTGGGGCAGGGAGATCCCTGGCCGTCCCCCAAATACCTCCTTGGTGCAGAACTCCATGAGGCCCATCACATAGCCGTCTTCCTGAAGAGCGATGATGAGGTCCACAACCGAGGTGAAGGCGAAGATCGCGAAGACTGCAATGAGTGGGTGGGCGGGGTCAGGTGTGGGAGGAGACATGAGTGGGTGGGACTAGGGCTCAGTGTGGGCGGGGCTTGATGTTAAGGTCAGGGATGACATTATTGCTGGCAAGGATTCCAGGCCCAGTCCCTGCCTCATTCTGCATGTCTGATGGAGGAGACACAGCCTGGCCCTCAGATGTCCCTGGTTTGATTGGAAGGCCCAGTGCCTGCCTTTGGGAGTCCCCAGTCCCATGGGAGAGGCACCGGCCCTGCCCTCAGATCTCACAGTGACGAGGGGATACACTTTTTCAGGAGCTTCCAGTCTGGTGGGGGAATGCAGTTCCTGTTCCTAGGAGTCCCAGGTCTGAAGGTGGAGGCTCTTTGAGGTTCCTCATTCTAATGGGAGTGTTCAAATCTCTTTCAGGCCTCCAGTCTGATGGGAGCTCTTAAAGGGCCCCCAGTCTGATGGAGGAGGCCCTTCAATGGCCCCCCAGTCTGATGGAGGAGGCCCTTCAATGGCCCCCAGTCTGATGGAGAAGGCCCTTCAATGGCCCCCCGTCTGATGAAGGAGGCCCTTCAATGGCCCCAAGTCTGAGGGTGGACAGTCTCCTTTCCCAGTCCTTTCCCAGACAGTCTCCTTCCCCACAGCTTCCCACTGACTCACCAGCGGAGAGTGGGTCATAGGAGATCTCACTATGGGACAAGCTGTAGACCACCACGAAGAGCAGACCCAGGATTAGGGCAGTCATCAGCGCCACCCAGAGGGGGCTGTGGAGATGGAAACCAAGTCAGGGAGGCCAGGCCCAGTGCTGAGGCATCGCCCCACCCTCCTGGTGGGGGAAGGGGCAGACTCCAAGAAGCCCCAGGGAAGAGACTGAAGTGTCTGCTCATCCATCAGTGCTGTTCCCTGAAACTGCTCTCACCCTGCGCCAGGCCACTGCTCAGGCTGTTACTTCCTTCTGGAAGCCACTTCCAGAATCCTTTCCACTTGGCAAACTCCTACTCATCCTTCATGGTCCATTCACATTGTTCTTCCTCCATGAAGCCCTCCCCGACTCCCCAGAAAGGATCACTGTTTAACTTGGGCCAGCTACAGAGAAGACATTCATCAGCCCCTTCTTTTTTTTTTTTTTTTGAGACTGAGCTCTGACGCCTAGGCTGGAGTGCAGTGGTGTGATCTTGGCTCACTGCAACCTCTGCCTCCTGGGTTCAAGTGATTCTCCTGCCTCAGCCTCCCGAGTAGCTGGGATTACAGGTGCCCACCATCCTGCCCAGCTAATTTTTGTATTTTTAGTAAATACGGGGTTTCATCATGTTGGCCAGGCTGGTCTTGAACTCCTGACCTCAGGTGATTCACCCACTTTCCTCCTAAAGGTGTGAGCCACGCCAGGGCTGCCCCTCTGACTGTACCATTTATCCCATCATTCTGTGTTTTCCTCAGGCTGTTCGGTCATTCAACAACTTCAAGTCCCTCTGTGGCCAGGCCCAGCTCCCAAGCCAGAGGGTCTCGAGTGCTCAGTTCTGTAGACTTCACTGTCCCAGGCTCCCGACTCCTCCCAGCTAAAGTCCAAATGCCTCCTCAGCTCCACTCTGCCCCTGCCCTGATCTGCATCATCAACATGATAAGACAGGTCAACCAGCTGCAAAGGTAATGCTAACGGAAGCCACATCTCTGGGCATCCCTCAACCCAGGTGGGCAAATCCAGGCCCAAAGAGGATGGGAGTGATATCCAGTTGTCCAGGGTCACACAGCAAGACTCTGTCCATCAGTCTCCAGGCCCCTACCTTCTCATGATCACCTCAGCCCCCAAGATCTCTATCCTGACCCCATCTAACAATGACATTATAGTACTCAGATGAGACCAGGACAAATCTTTGTACACAATTTATCTTTTTTTTTGAGAAGGAGTTACCCAGGCTGGAGTGCAGTGGTGCCATCTAAGTTCACCGCAACCTCTGCCTCCCAGGTTCAAGGGATTCTCCTGCTTCAGCCTTCCAAGTATCTGGGATTACAGGCTTGCACCACCACATCTGGCCAATTTGTGTATTTTTAGTAGAGATGGGGTTTCTCCATGTGGGTGTGGTGGTCAGGTTGGTCTTGAACTCTCGACCCCAGGTGATCTGCCCACCTCAGCCTCCCAAAGTGCTGAGATTACAAGTGTGAGCCACCGCACCTGTAACAGTTTGTAATCCTTAACCTAACTATGGGATGAGATCTAGGATTATGCCCATCACACTGATGAGGAAACCGAGGCTCCCAGAGGAACTTGGTTCACCCAGGATCCTAAGAGATGGAGACAGGTATTCCCACCAAGGGAGCCAGGCCTACAGTCAAGACTGTCTCTACCCCATGGCTTGAGTTGAGCTGGGTTTAGAAGTGCGAGGGGCTTGCAGATGCCCGCTATCCAGTGGCTGGACCTGCAGGGCTAGGATGCAGGGTTAGGAGACAGGGACCGGGAAAGGAATCTAGGGACAGGGTGAGCCAGCCCTGAACAAGAGGAAAGTCCCAGGCCTGTGTGTGTGTGTGTGTGTGTGTGTGTGTGTGTGTGTGTACTTTTACCTTGGCGACTTTAGAGCCTGCGCAGGGCGCTTCCCTGGGAAAACCCCAGAAATCCTCCAAAACTCTGTCTTGTGGGGGCTCTCCTCATCATTCCTTCTCCCCAGGCCCCAAACATCCCAAGAGCCGCATCCCAGCCTCCAGCCCGGCGGGAAGGGGACTTCCGGTTAGAAGGGGGCGTTCTTTTGGCCCAGCCGCGTTCCCGTCGGGTCCGGTCGGAGCTGAGCTGGGGCGCAGGGCTCGCAGGAGTCAGGTCCGCCGCCCGCGCATCCTTCCTCCCGCCCCCCTCCGCTCCTCCCGCCTCTGCCTGCTCCCACTGCTCCCACTGCCCCCACAGGCGGCCCCGGCCCCTCCCCGCACGCACTGCGAGAGCGCCGACACTTGGTTGAGCGCGTAGGACAACGGGAGGGCGCTCAGCGACAGCGCCGCGGTCTTGCCCGCCAGCGGCGGGATGTCCATGGCGGCGGCGCCTGGACCCCGGCTCTGCCCCGGCGCGTCCTCCAGGGCGCTCGGCTTCCGGGCCAGGGCTGCCAGGGACCCGCCCCGCGCAAAGGTCGCCCCCCGCTGCGCCCTGGGCTGGCCTAGGTGACCGCCCTGCTTGTTCTCAGGGCACTTCCAAGTTCCCTCCCCGCCGGCCCGCCCCCCCCCCCCCCCCCCCGGCAGCTGCCTGGCCCCTTCTCCCCTCCCTATCGACACCCTCGTCGCCAGTGGCCTTCCCGCTACTCAGCCTCAGTTTCTCTGTCAAAGGCTGGGCCACACCACCTCAGGAGCTTCTGCTCTTAGACCAAGGGGTGCGCCCCGGAGGTCCTAGCGTGCTCCCTCTTCCCCGCACCCCCACAACTTCTTTCTAAGGAAATTCGTTCTCCAGGACTCTTTCTGCCCTTCTAAACCTCTGCATTCCCCAGAGTTTTCTACCCCCACCCAAATATCAAGTGGGCATTGCCTGTGTGCGCTGATGGAACAACCTCCAGCTCTTGGGCGCAAAATGCCTTTTTTATTTTTTATTTTTGAAACGGAGTCTGAGTCTCACTCTGTCACCCAGGCTGGAGTGCAGTGCCAGGATCTCGGCTCACTGCCACCTCCGCTTCCTGGGTTCAAGTTATTCTCCTGCCTCAGCCTCCTGAGTAGCTGGGATACAGGCATACACCCGGCTAATTTTTGTATTTTTTAGTAGAGAGGGCGTTTCACCGTGTCGGTCAGGCTGGTCTCTCAAATTCCTGATCTGGTGATCTACCTGCCTCAGCCTCCCACAGTGCTGGGATTACAGGTGTGAGCCACCGCACCTGGCCTAAAATGCCTTTCCGTGTACTTAGAGTTGAGTTTTCACACAGTGGCTGCAAATGAAAACACATACATTTCCAGGTAGGTGGGAAGTTTTGTTTGCTTGTTTTCATGTCATAAGTTTATTTACACACATATCTAGTATGCCACGAGTTTGAGTTTGATCCATTTTCCAGAGACTGCACCTCTTAAAATGCTCTTCATATCTGTTAAATGGATGAGCTGAAACATCCTTATTTTTTAAGCAGTTGGTGTCTTGCTATAAAAAAAGGGTGCAGCAAATCCAGATCCAAAGTACAAACAAGTAACCGCCACTTGTTTTCCACTGAAAATGGCAAATTCTTCCCAGGAGCCTCCTCATAGTGGTACCTACGGATCGCAGAGGTTGTGAACCTCCGGAGATGCTCTGGCCCAGCATAGAGCTGCTGGAAGCCCTGCAGAAGGCGCAAAGACCAAGGATGGAAGAAACAGTGGCACCTCACCAAGACTATTTGTTTTTTGAGAGGTCTCAGTTGCCCTGGCTGTAGTGTAGTAGTGGCCTGCCTTGAACTCCCAGCCTCAAGCGACCCTCCCAGCTCAGCCTCCCAAGTAGCTGGGACTACAGGTATGCACCACCACGTGCAGCTAATTCTTTTATTTTTTGTAAAGATGGGGGTCTCACTTTGTTGCCCAGGCTGGTCTCAAAACTCCTGGGCTCGAAAGATCCTCCCACCTCAGCCTCCCAGAGCTGGGATTACAGGCGTGAGCCACCTCGAGGGCTAAGTGTGAAGCTTTGATTCCGGAGCTGTTCCTTTGCGGGATAGTCCTGGGTTGAGGATTCTTCATGGTGGGGAAAGGGTAGGAGGAAGGAGTCCTAGAGGGTGGGGGCTGAAGTTAGAATATCAGGATGGAGCCAGTTTGGTCAAGAGTTTGTGAACCTTGTTCCTGGCTGGGAGGAAAATGTCTCGGAAAATGGAACCGAGCAGCAGAAAGGAGGTCGGTTTGGCTGGGGTCTGATGAGAAGCCAGGCAGCTGCAAGAGACTGTGGGAGGTTCTGAACAGCTTGGAGGGGGCTGCAGTATTGGAGGGGAGAATTAGGAGGAAGCCGTCTGTCTTTGTCATGCCCTCCAACCCTCTGGCCTCGCCCTCTGGCCCATGTGTGGATGCTGCAGACAGCAAGGTGAACTATGCCCATCTGACTCCTGCCCCACAGGAGCCCGGTCTGGGGTTGGCACAGACCCTACCCCTACCCCTGACCCCTTTTGCATGCGGGCCCTTGGCCTAATGCCAACTGGGTCACAGGTCTGTCTGAGCTGGGTCACAAGAGGGTCTTCTGGCCACAGGCCTGACTCAGCCTCCTTCCCCAAGTGCCCATGGGGTGAAGTTCAGGTTCCTCTGGACTGACTTTCCCTAACTCTAGCAGGATCAACACCCCTGAGGCTTGCTTTCTGTCTGCAAGATGAGCCTTCTTGTAAGGGGGTCCCAGCATCTCCTCCTCCAGGCAGCCCTGCCTGCCACCCCCACCCTGTCTTCTCCACGCAGGGCCAGGGTGTCTGTGACCAGCTCAGTCTAAGGGCCAGGCCTTGCCCGGTGTCCAGGACGCACCTGCACTCGCACACAGTGTTTGGAGGCCTCATACCCTGCGAGGGGGTAAAGTCCATGTCCTGAGCCTAGTGAGCCTCCAGCTAGCTGAGAACTGGGTGAGAACTCAAGAGAAGTGACTTGTACAGTTGAATGCCTGGGATTCCCCATCTCCTGAACCACTGGCTGCAAGAGCTACCCTGCTGTGCTCAGGGTCCTGGCCCACTGCCCTCTGGGCAGCCCCCATGCATGAGCACCCAGGCCAAGCCCACCAATCTTACCCCTTGCTCTGTCTCCTGCACAGAGTCAGGAGCGGAGAAAGGGTGGCATGTCACCCCAGCCTTGGCTCTGCCACTGCCTCTGGCACCTCCCTGGTGGCAGACACCAGTGAGATACTCTGCAGGCCGCCCCATCTAGGCTCCCTGGTTCCTCTTGGTAGCAGCCTCAGACTTTGTCCCCAGCAGCCTGGCTGACTGGGGCAGATCTTGTCCACCTGGTCCCCACAGTCGGCACCGTGTTTGCTGATGGCTGTGAGCATGCAGGCTGGCCCAGGAGCCTGACTCCATACTGAGCCTGTGAATAGGGAGCCCCTGGTGCCTGCAGGGGCTGGGCAGCACCCACTGGGTGTGTGTGGGCAGGTGGGAATGCAGATTCACAGGCCCCCCCCAACCTGCTGACTCAGGAGCTGCAGCTTAAGATCCCCAGGGTAACTCTGGCACAAATGTACAGCTCTGGCTCTGGGGCAGATGTGGGGATCTTGGCACTCACTATGGCCTGGGCTACCCTCCTACCTCAAAACCTCTGGCTCTTCCAGGAGCTGCCTGACTTGCTGGCATGGCACATCCATCCATGTGGCTGTCCCCTAACACCACAGGCCCCAGGGACTCATGTATCTATGACATTAGTGGGACCTGAAAGGCCATAGCCATCACATTTGGTGAGTTTGCCCTGTGCTGGGCCCTGCCAGTGCCACCTGCTGGGAGAAGAGCACACAGGTGTGCCCAGAAGCCACTTGCCTCCACAGGTCTGAAGGAAAGGTGGGGCCCTGCCTGGAGACCCCTCCCCAACTTTTCCCTTGCAGGACAGTGCTAGGCTGGGAGGTTCCCAACACTCCTTTAGCCCAGGTGTGGCCAGGTCCCCAGCTTTATTTTTTGAGATGGAGTCTCAACTGTTGCCCAGGCTAGAGTGCAGTGGCACAATCTCAGCTCAGTGCAACCTGCCTCCCAGGTTCAAGCGATTCTCCTGCCTCAGCCTCCTGAGTAGCTGGAACTACAGGTGTGCTACACCCACCTAATTTTTCTTTTTTTTTTGAGACGGGGTCTTGCTTTGTTGCCCAGTCTGGAGTACAGTGACCATTCACAGGCAGGATCACACTACTGAGCAGCACAGGAGCTTTGACCTACTAAGGTTCACCCCTCCTGAGGCAACCTGGTGGTCCCCCACTCCCAGGTCACCACATTGATGCTGAACTTAGTGCAGACATCCCATCCACACAGCGCGCCACAGCCCAGGACTCCTGGACTCAAGCGATCCTCCCACCTCAACCTCCTGAGTAGCTGGGACTACAGGCACACGCCACCATGCCCAGCTAATTTTGTATTTTTAGTAGAGACGGAGTTTCACCATATTGGCTAGGCTGGTCTAGAACTCCTGACCTCAGGTGACCCACCCTTTTTGGCCTCCCAAAATGCTGGAATTACAGGTGTGAGACACTGCACCCGGCCTTCCAGCTTTATTATGCTGAGAATAGCTTTTCTCCCCTCCAGTGCAACCAAGGCCGAGCCGGGACAGAGGCTCCCCAGGCCAACAAGGAGCCCTGAGACAGCAGCATCTTGCAACCTGTGACCAGCCTGGCCCAACTGCTACACGACAGGAGGGTCTTCCTGCAACAGGACCAGGCAGCTGCGGCGGATGAGCACTGGGACTTTATTACACGGCATGGCACTCGTGACAACGGGAGGGGTGGGCAGAAATGCAGGCTGGAACATTCCACAGTCCAGGGACGGTTGGTCATTCAGAAAGTACGTTTCCAGAACACTTAGTAGTAAGGTCGTCTGGGGTTGTTCTGTGAAAGGCAAAACAGATAACAGGAGAAGGGGGTTAATGCTAGAGTCAGCATTCCTCCTGTCCGGAACCTTCTGGGGGCAGCTGAGCTCATACCCTCGAAGTGGCTGGGCAGGCTTGGGGGATGGAGGGGGTCTGAATGCAGTAGGGTGGTAGGGGGCTCACTGGTGAGCCCGGCCTGGCCGGACTGAGGAAGGAAGGGAGCCTTTGGTTCCCACCGCCACCCTCTCCTGCCGACTGAGAAAAGGCGGCCAGCTGGGGATGCGCACCAGAGGGTTAGGCCGGAAGCGGTAGGCCAGCATCATCCTCTTGCGGAAGGCCTCATACTCATCATCCTCCTTGGAGAGCTCGGCCGGCCGGTCAATGCCGAAGCCGGCACCGTCCACTGTGGTGGTACCCCTACAGAGAGGAGATGAGGCGATGTGAGCGGGGAGGGGGCCGGGTCAGTGCCAGTGGGAAGGGGTCTGGGGCTGGAACTCCAGGCAGAGGGACTGAGCATAGCTGGGCTCTCGGCAGCACCTTCCAAGGGCTGGGCTGGGCCATATCTGCGCAGAGAAGCCTGAACCCGAATGGTGAAGGAGGGGAGAGCCTGGGGGCTCCCAGGCTCCAGGGACTCACAACAGGGAGGAGGAGCCCACAGTGCAGGTGGTTACAGCTCTTGGGATGGCAGGATGGTTACTCAAAGACAGCACTCAGAGCCAGGGTCATACCTGGGAGAGGTATGCCCATCTCTGGGACTGGTTTTGCACTCATGAATTCAAAAAAGACCTTCACAAGGCAGACAGGGTCCACACACCCATGAGGACCTGACCCATCTGTACCCACACCCACCTCAGCTGGCCTAGACTCACAAGGGGGACAGGAGGCAGCCCTGGGAAGGACCCGGCCGGTATGGTCTCCTGCACTGCAAGCTTGTGCCTGACAAGGGGTGTGTAGTGGGGTGCTGTGATCATTTCACCACAAGGGAAAAGCAATGCTATAAAGGGGTGGAGTGGGGAGGTGGCAGGGGAGCCACGCCCCAAGTTCATGGCCACACCCTCCCCCAGGGCCACTCACTTGTTGACTGGGTTCTTGATGCCCTGGCCCTCCGAGCCCAGCCCCTCGCCCTCCTTCCAGCCCATCTTCATCAGCATCTGGTAGCCGATGTTCTCCACGGTCAGCTTGAATTCCTTGTACTCTGAGTAGTCAGGCTCGCGGCCCTCCTGTGGGGTGAGGAGGCAGCTGTCACCCACCAGGGCTGGGGCTGTGGTAGCCCCCAAATCCAACCTTCTGCCTTCGGCTTCAATGGACCAGGGGCCCATCTGCCTCCCTCCAGACTCCTTGAGAACAGACCAAACTTCTCCTGCTTCTCAGGGTCCCCGGGGCCTTAGTGCCAAACTGTGCACCAAGTTCCGTTGTGGCCAAGTCAAAAGGGCAAGAGGATGAGTTACACAGGCCTTATCTACCTGAGATAAAGCAATGCTTCACGGGCAAAAAGAAGCCCTGTGTTCAGCCCTGAAAGCAATTTGTAGCACAAGGCACTAATAAAAGATGGACAACGAGGTTACCACCTCGCTGATGAAGTTATCAGGGCCTGAACAATTTTACAGAAAAAAAAACTCAAAAAGATAACAGGGGCCGAGCCGTGCCAGCCCTTCCACTCAGGAGCCCAACAGCAGCAGAGGCAGAAATGTTAAGCTCTGGTTCTGGAGAGGCCAGTCTGTGGGGACTTCTGCCGGAGAAACACTTTGCCTGTAAACTGCACTTAATGGGCTCCACTGGAAGCAGAATTTCCCTCGCAGCCCCAGGAAATGTTTCTGAGGCGGCAGCTGAGCTGTTGCTTGCTAATTCCCTACACAGACGGTGCCTGTCATTAACAGATGCCTCCTGCAGGGGGAGGGCCTGGCTCCTGCTGTGATGGAGAGGGTAGCCAGGCCACTTCGGGCACCTGCAGGGTGAGGCAGCTAGGAGGGGCTGGCACACGGCAGAGGGTGGACCCGGGGCTCCTCCTGGCTCACCTTCAGGGCCTTGAAGGTCTCCATAAACTTCTCCAGCTCGTCTGGAGGCAGGAAGTCTCCGATGAAGTGCTTGCCCCGGCCCATCTTTGTCAACTGCTCGGCCCATTCTGCTCAGAGAAGCAGAAAGGTGAGGAGGAGGAGGAGAGCGAGCCTGGGGCCCCCGGGAAGGAGGTGGCTGGGCCTGACCCCAGCCCCGTCCAGCATTCAGTGAACCCAGTGCTGTTCTCCACACCCACAATGTCAGGACCACCCTTTTTCACCACAGAGAAAACTAGGCCCTTGAGAGATTGAGCCTCTCACTCTGGGTCTCACAGCCACAGGAGGCAGGCTGGAGGCTGAACCACGACGGCGGCTCAAGACCAAGCGGGGCGCCTCCAGGTAGCCTTCTGGGGCAGGTGAGGGGGCCCCGCCTGGCCACCCTGCGCACCCCTGGTCTTGTCCATCTCCATGCGCCGCAATTGGTGCTCCCAGGTGCCCAGCTCGCTGTCCACCTCTTCGTCACTGTCGTAGCCGTGCTGGTGCTGCTGAACTGCCTTCTCCCACAGCAGCTGCATGTCCTGCATGGCCCGCTTGTGCTGCATGATCATGTCGTACATCTGCTGCATCTGCAGGGCACACTCACCAGTGAGCCAGGGCACTGTGCCTTGGCCTGCTGGAGCCCCGCCCCTGCTCCCCACCTTCTGTGAGGGCCAGCCTCCCACCGGGCTCTGGCTCATCTGGACCTCCTGGGCAGGGCTGGAGCTAGGACCCACCCTAGGTTCCCCGTATCCTGGTGTGGAGCATGGAGGACCTCTTGGCCACTAAATGAGGGTAACTCAGGCTCCTAATCCCTGGGAGGGTCGAAGGAGATGTGACAGGGCTGAGGGCCTGGAGGATGGGTCGGAGTGAGCCAGCCACAGGAACTGACAGGCAGGCACCTGCAGCTCCTCAGGGAAGCCAACACCAACACTGCCCAACTCCAAGTGGTCAGCCTCAAGCCTCTCAGGGTGCCCTGTGCCGACCAGGGAGGTCCTGCACTAGACACGGCAGAGGACTGCAGACAGAGAACATCAGCAGAGACTATCCCATGGGACCAGCCTGGAGCATGGCAGGAAGCAGTCACAGAGATTAGGCAGGGCATCTCAGGCCAGGCATCACAGGCCACAGGGGCTGCCCCAAGGGTCAGCATCTCCCAGGCAACCTGAAAGGCCACTCAGGTGCAGTGGGGGTGGCATGTCACCTACTGGGGCAGGGGGACCTGCCTGCCTTGGAGCCTCCCTGCTGGCCACGGGTTCCAACCAAACACAGGAACTCGGCAAGCATGTGAACCCATGACCGCTGCATCTGGGGGTAGAGGACAACACTCTATGGGCACCAGCCATGCCCCTGTCCTTTTGTCCCCAGTCTTACCTCCTGCTGCTCCTTCAGCTGCTTCTTCTGGGCATCCGACAGCTCCGTGACACCCACCAGACCCACGGGCTTCCCCTTCTCATAGCCAAGCCCCTTGAGGTCCTGAACTGGAAACCGAAGACACAGGGCAGTCAGAGCCTGACAGGTACACTCCAACCTCGCTCTCACACTGGGGTGTGCTATGAGTCTCACACCTTCAGGACACTCCAGGCACCCAGGGCAGGGCCTGCAGCACATGGGGCCCTCATGTCACGATTGTCAGTGCCACACAATACGTGAGGGCCATGAGTTGTGTTCTTGTGACCTCTCCAGCCAGGCTCTACGAACCACCACATTGCAGATGTGGACACCAGGAATCAGAGGGGACTCACTCAGGGTCACACAGTTAATGAGTGATAGGGCAGGAAATTTGCGGAGCCGGAGACATGAGAGCTGAGGCGGCATGTGGGCATGCGTGGGTGCACTCACAAGCGGGCTCTCAGAAGGCAGCCCCACTGCTAACAGACACCTGGTATAAGCACGCATAGATTCAGAGTCTGGCGTAAGACTCAGCTGTGCAGCGCCCTTAGATCCTTCAGGGGAGGCAGCCAACCATCCTCAGAGCAGCTGACGTTTAATTTGGCATCAGCTGTGGAACTTGGCAGGCACCAGCAACACTGACACACAGAGGCTGTGACGGCCCCACCTGGGCAGCAGAAACCACCACTCCTTGGGTGCACAGTGCTTCCCAGGGGAAGTGAGCAGAGGGGTGCAGCATGCCCTCTGGGAAAGGAGAAGACTTGGGTCCTCCCAGCTCATCAGCACTCGGGCTTTGCTGCTAAGAATGACCAACATTTGCACTCTTGGTCCTCCCTCAGTTTATGGGGCACTGAGAGATGTGGGGGAGCTCTGTGGGGGAGCACTGTGGAAGACGCAGGAGCCGAAGTCTGAGTGTCTGCCCGATTGCCTACAGTCCCTTTCCCCAGGCCCACTCTACCACTGAGTAGGCAGGTGAGGGCTGCCATGCTCCCTGAGGACACGGATCAGTGGGACTTGTACCTGGGCCTGAGACCTTGGAGCCTGCTCTGTCCAACTAGACCACAGGGCGGCTTCTTCATCCACTGGGTGTCTCAGAGCTGGGATCTAAGCACTAGGGTGAGGCACCTGAGTGACAAACCAATCCTGGGTACCCCCTACCCTGGCTGGAGTTGCTGGCTACAGCCCTGTTAAGCACAAGAATCTTCATTTACTAGCTTTTCTTCTTGACCTAGAATCTCTGAGGCCCTTGGGACCAGGGAGGCACCGAGCAAGCAGCTGTCCCTGAGTGGGACAAGCAGGTCCAAGAGGCTGGCCACCTGACCTGGGAAGGCTGCTGGCTTCCTGAACTTTCTATGACAAGAAAGAATCCAAGTACTGGCCCAATGTGGTGGCTCACACCTGTAATCTAAGCACTTTGGGAGACTAAGGCATCTGGACCCCCTGGGCAGGGCTAGAGCCAGTACCCACCCTGGCTTCCCCATATCCTGGTGTGGAGCATGGAGGACCTCTTGGCCACTGAATAAGGGTAACTCAGGCAGGGGGATAACTTGAGCCCAGGAGTTTGAGACCAGCCTGGGCAACATAGCGAGACCACGTCTCTATTTATGTTTTTTTAAAAAAAGGCTCACTTTAGACCCAAAGACACAAATACAGTCAGGAATCACTTCATGAAGGGGACCATTCTGAAAATACATCATTGGGCACTGTTGCCAATGTGTGAGCATCATAGACTGTACTTCCACAAACCTAGATGGCACTGCCTACTGCACACCTACACTAATGTTACAGTTGACCTTGAACTACATGGGTTTGAACTACACAGGTCTACTTAATATGCTGATTTTTTTCAGTGAATATATTGAAAAAATTTTTGGAGATTTGCAACAAATCGAAAAAAGATGAACCATGTAACCTAGAAATACTGAAAAAAATTGAGAAAAAGTTAAGTATGTCATGAATGTATAAAATATATGTAGATGACAGTCTATCACTGACCACCATAAAACATATACACATTGCAGGCCAGGTGTGGTGGCTCACACCTGTAATCCTAGCTCTTTGGGAGGCTGAGGTGGGCGAATCACGAGGTCAGGAGTCCGAGACCACCCTGACCAATATGGTGAAACCCCTTCTCTACTAAAAATACAAAAATTAGCCAGATGTGGTGGCACACACCTGTAATCCTAGCTCTTCAGGAGGCTGAGGCAAGAGAATCGTTTGAACCCGTGAGGTGGAGGTTGCAGTGAACCGAGATCGCGCCACTGCACTCCAGCCTAGGCGACACAGTGACACTCCATCTCAAAAAAAACCCCAAAAAATCATATACACATTGCAGAAAGTTAAATTTTATCAAAACTTATGCACACAGACTGTAAATAGTGCATTTAGACTGTAGTCAAGAGAAACGTAAACAAACGTAAAGATGCCAGAATAAATCTTAACTGCATAGCATTAGCTGTAGTGCACACTGTGCTACTGTAATCATTTTGTAACCCCCTGTTGCTATTGTAGTGAGCTCAAGTGTTGAGAATATCTACTTGAAACATCAGGTAATGCTAATCATCTCTGCACGAGCTGTCTGTCCCTTTAGTAAGTTGCATATTGAGGTAAAGAGAGAGCTCTCGGGCTTAGTGCAATACCGTAAACCTTGAATAACACTATGGGTCCCGCAAAAAGGGCCACTAATGGCCAGATGTGGTGGCTCACGCCTGTAATCCCAGCACTTTAGGAGGCCAAGGTGGGCAGATCAGGAGTTCAAGACCATCCTGGCCAACATGGTGAAACCCCGTCTCTACTGAAAATACAAAAATTAGTTGGGCATGGTCTTGAAGTGCAGTCACACAATCTCAGCTCACTTCAGCCTCTGCCTCCTGGGTTCATGAGACTGTCCCGCCTCAGCCTCCCGAGTAGCTGAGATTACAGGCATGTGCCATCATGCCCGTATAATTTTTGTAATTTTTCAGTAGAGATGGAGTTTCACCATGTTGGCCAGGCTGGTCTTCAACTCCTGAACACAAATGCTCTGCCCATCTCAGCCTCCCAAAGTGTTGGGATTACAGGTGGAAGCCACCGCACCCAGACTGTTTTAATAGATTCAGAAAAAGCTTCTAACAAAAACTAAAACATTTTCATGATAAAAACACTCAATAAACCAGGAACAGAAGTGAATGTCCAGCCAGGCACAGTGGCTCACACCTGTAATCCCAGCACTTTGGGAGGCTGGAGCAGGTGGATCACCTGAAGTCAGGAGTTTGAGACCAGGCTGGCCAACCTGGTGAAACCCTGTCTTTATCAAAAATATAAAAATTGGCCGGACATGGTGACAGGCACCTGTAGTCCCAGGTACTAAGGGTGGCTGAGGCAGGAGAATCGCTTGAACCCAGAAGGCAGAGGTTGCAGCGAGCCAAGATCACACCACTCCAGCCTGGGCATCAGAGCAAGACTCTGTCTCAAAAAAACCCCAAAAGAGCCAGGTGTGGTGGCTCACTTCAGTAATCCCAGCATTTTGGGAGGCTTAGGCAGGAGGATCACCTGAGGTCAGGAGTTCAAGACCAGCCTGACCAATATGGAGAAACCCCATCTCTACTAAAAAAACAAAATTAGCCAGGCATGGTGGTACACACCTGTAATCCCAGCTACCTGGGAGGCTGACACAAGGGAACTTCTTGAACCTGGGAGGCAGAGGTTGTGGTGAGCTGAGATTGTGCCACTGCACTCCAGCCTAGGCGACAAGAGCAAAACTCCATCTCAAAAAAGAAAAAAAAGAAGTAAACTTCTTCAACACAATAAAGTCCATACATAAAAAATACACAGCTAACACCACACCCACACATCATACATTTCACAGACTGGTAAAAGGCTGAAAGCTTTCCCCTAAGATCAGGAACAAGACAAGGATGTATACTTCCACCATTTTCATTCAATACAGTACTAGAAGTCCTAGACAGAGGAATTATGCCGAAAAAGAAAGAAGTATCCAAGTTGGAAAAGAAGTTGTAAAACTATTTCTGTTTGAAGATAACACAAATTTAAATGTAAAAAACCCTAAAGAATCCAGAAACAGACTGGGTGCAGTAGCTCATGCCTGTAATCCCAGCACTTTGGGAGGCTGAGGTGGCAGCACTGCTTGAGACCAGCCTGGGCAACATAGTGGAATCCCATATCAACACAAAAAATATAAAAATTGGACCGGGTGCGGTGGCTCACGGTCCACTTTGGGATTTACATGCCTGTAATCCCAGCACTTTGGGAGGCCGAGGCAGGCAGATCACGAGGTCAAGAGATCAAGACCATCCTGGTCAACATGGTGAAACCCCGTCTCTACCAAAATATAAAAAATTAGCTGGGCATGGTGGTGCACGTCTGTAGTTCCAGCTATTCGGGAGGCTGAGGCAGGAGAATTGCTTGAACCCGGGAGGTAGAGGTTGCAGTGAGCGGAGATCACGCCACTGCACTCCAGCCTGGCGCCTGGCGACAGAATGAGACTCTGTCTCAAAAATAAAAAATAAAAATAAAAAAATAAAAATTAGCCAGGCATGGAACAGCACGTCTATAGTCACAGCTACTTGGGATACTGAGGCAGAAGAATTGACTGAAGTCGGGAGGTCAAGACTGCAGGGAGCTATGATTATGCCACTGCACTCCAGCCTGGGCAACAGAGTGAGATCCTGTCTCAAAAAAGAAAAAAAAAAGAATAAAGTTGGAAAAATTAACTCAAAATGGACCAAAGACCCTGGGTGCAGGGGCTCATGCCTGTAATCCCAACATTCAGGGAGGCCAAAGCAGGAGGACTGCTTGAACTCAGGAGTTCAAGACTAGCCTGGGCAACATGGTGAAACCCCATCTCTACAAAAAGTAAAAATAAAAAATTAGCCAGGTGTGCTTGCATGCACTTGTGGTCCCAGCTACTTGGGAGGCTGAGGTAGAAAGATCACAGATCACTTGGGCTTGGGGAGGTAGAGGCTGCAGTGAGTAGCCACTGCACTTCAGCCTGGGTGACAGAGTGAAAACCTATCTCAAAAAAACAAACAAACAATTTAAAAAAAAACACTAAAGATCTAAATTTAAGAGCTAAAGCTACAAAATTCTTGGTAGAAAACACAGGGGAAAATCTTCATGCCAGATTTGACAATGGTTCCTTAAATATTACACCAAAAAGATAAACTGCAGAAGAAAAAATAGATAAATTTGACCCATTAAAATTTCATTTCTGGGGAGTGCTGGCTTACAGCAGGCACTGGGGGACTGCACAACTAGTTGCCCCCTCCCTGGCACTGCCACCCCCTGGAGGATCTGCCTTCAGTTCAAAAAAAAAAAACAATACTTTTTGGCCACATTAAAAAAAGAAAAAAAAATTTTTAAATTCTATGGATCAAATGCCACTATTAGTAAAGTATAAAGACAACCCATCAAATGAGAGAAAGTAAAGAACTTGTATAACTCAACAACACAACAACTCAACTTTAAAACGGGCAAAGGAGGCTGGGTTCAGTGGCTCATGCCTGTAAACCTCAGAGAGGCTGAGGCAGGAGATAGCTTGAGCCCCGGCATTTAACACCAGCCTGGGTAACATAGTGAGGCCTTGTTTTTATAATAACCGTTCAAGGTCAGGCCTAGTAGCTCACACCTATAATCCCAGCACTTTGGGAGGCTGAGGCAGGTGGATCACTTGAGGTCAGGAGTTCAAGACCAGCCTGGTCAACATGGTGAAACCCTGTCTCTATTAAAAAAGAAAAACACAAAAAGTAGTTGGGCATGGTGGTGTGCACCTGCAGTCCCAGCTACCCTAGAGGCTGAGGCAGGAGAATTGCTTGAACCTGGGAAGGGGTGGGTTGTGGTGAGCTGAGATGGAGCCACTGCACTGCAGGCTGACCAATAGAGTGAGACTTTGTCTCCAAACAAACAAAAACTGGCAGAGTGAGGTAAGCTGTGGTCCCAGCTACTCGGGAGGCTGAGGTGTAGGGATTCCTTTAGCCAGGGTGGTAGAGGCATCAGTGACCTAATGATTGTGCCAGTATACTTGAACGCAGGCGACAGAGACCTCATGTCAAAAAAAAAATAAAAGGCGGGCAGAAGAGGACTAAAACAGACATTTTTACACATGGTCAACAAGCATGTGAAAGATGCTCAGCAGCATCATCAGGGACATGCCAACCCAACAATGAGACACCACTTCACAACTCCTAGGGTGGCTGTAATAAGAGGAGGAGGGTATGGCTCTTGCCTATAATCCTAGCACTTTGGGAGGCTGAGGCAGGAGGATCACTTGAGGACAGGAGTTCAAGACCAGCCTCAGCAACATAGTGAGACCCCGTCTCTATAAAATTTTTTTATTTAAAAAAATGGTGATGGCTGGGCGCAGTGGCTCAAGCCTGTAATCCCAGCACTTTGGGAGGCCAAGGCGGGTGGATCACGAGGTCAAGAGATCGAGACCATCCTGGTCAACAGGGTGATACCCCATCTCTACTAAAAATACAAAAAATTAGCTGGGCATGGTGGCACGTGCCTGTAATCCCAGCCAATCAGGAGGCTGAGGCAGGAGAACTGCCTGAACCCAGGAGGCGGAGGTTGCGGTGAGCCGAGATCGTGCCATTGCACTCCAGCCTGGGTAACAAGAGCGAAACTCCGTCTCAAAAAAAAAAATGGTGAGGATGCAGGAAAAGTAGAACCCTTGTGCACTGCTGGTGGGAATGTAAAATGGTGCAGCTGCAGGTTCCTCAAAGTTAAAAGCAGAATTACAGGCCAGGCGTGGTAGCTCATACCTATAATCAGCACTTTTGGAAGCTGAGGCAGGTGGATCAACTGGCTGAGCAACAGAGCAAGAATTTGAGACCAGCCTGGGCAACACAGCAAAATCCTGTCTCTACTGAAAATACAAAAATTAGCTGGGTGTGGTAGTGGGAGCCTATAATCCCAGCTACCCAGGGGGCTGAAGCAGGAGAATTCTTTGAACCCAGGATGCAGAGGTTGCAGTGAGCTGAGATTGCGCCATTGTACTCCAACCTGGGCAACAGAATGAGACTCCATTTCTAAAAAAAAAACAAGTCAATTGCAATAGGCCCAGCAATTCCACACCCAGGTATACCGACAAGAGAACTGAAAATGGAGTCAGAAAGTCACAGCAGTAATATTCACAAAAGCCAAGAGGTGTAAACAACCTAACGGTTCATTCACAGATGAGTGGATAAGCCAGATGTGGTATGTACAAACAGTGGAAGATGCGGCCACAGAAGGAATGAAATTCTGATACAAGCTGTAATGTGGATGAACCTTGAAGACACTATGCTCAGTGATGGGGTAGGGGGTATGCCCACCTGACAGAGGTGAGGGAGAGGCATCCACATCCCTCTGCACCAGCTCAGCAGGTGGGAGCTCCACCTTATCCTCTTCAGGCCCCCACCGGCTCTTCCGCTTCCTCTTCACAGTGGCTGCGGAGGCTGGCTTCCCAGACACAGCTGGAGCAGGGGTGATGGTGGGAGCAGGCGTGGATGAGGCAGGGCAGGTGGTGGCCGGGGGCAAGGACCCTGACAGGGCCTCAGGAGGGGACTTGCGCTTCAGGCTGGGGTCGAGTGCCGTGAGGGTGCCTGTGGAGCCGGCCTTGGTTTTCCGGAACTCCTCCAGCTTCTGTCGGTAGTACTTGTACCCTTGGCTGTTGGGCTCGTACAGAAAGCTGCAAAGGAGAGTTGGGGGTACACTGTCAGCTGGGCCCAAGGCCCTGCTGTGATTCTGGGCAGGAGCAGCTCTGGCTTTGTGTCCATGTTGGCCAGAGTCACTTCGTGGTCACGTCAGAGTCACGGTCTCCACTGTGGCCTCCTGCCCCGCCAGGCCTCCCGACAGTGGCTGCTGTTTCTGGTGGCCCGACGCCCTTCCTTTGCACGGTGGGTCACTCCAATCGTTACCCTATCTTTATCAGGCACCCATCACAATGTCATTGTTCACCCTGCTTCAAAGGGAAAGGGCAGGGACCCTTAGACACTCCCTAAAGTCCTGAGAAAAGCGAGACCTTCACACCAAATCTCAGACTGTGGGGAGACACCAGAACCCAGACAGGGCAGGACAGGTCCTGATCCCAAGGGCTTCTCAAATGCATCTGCGAGACACTGAACATCAGAACAGACCAGGGAGCCAATTTCTACTCCATTTGTGGGCAGGAAACCTCAAGGCAGTGTGACTAGAAGCCACAGGTCTCCTCAGTTCCTACCCAGCCTGAGGAGCAGGGCAGGGGTGCTGGGTTCAGAGCTGGGTTCCACACTTACTGGAACCTCTCAGACCATACAGTCCCCTCCCAGCTCACAAGACTGTCTTTGGGGTCTATGCCAAAAGGGAAAGTCTTGGCTCAGCTCCAAGTGGCAGAGCACTGGGAGAGAACTGAAGGCGTGTACAGCCCTGAACACGTTACAGTGCTGAACAAGACGGGGCTGGACCTGCACTTGTGAATCCGGAGGGATGGTCATAGCACCAAGGCATGCTACTGAAATGAACTAAAGGGCCAAGCATGCTGTGAATTCCTTTTGTACAAAAGATAGAGGACAGGCACAGTGGCTGACGCTTGTAATCCCAGCACTTTTCGAGGCTGAGGCGGGCAGATCACCTGAGGTCAGGCATTCAAGACCAGCCTGGCCAACATGGTGAAATCCTGTCTGTACTAAAAATACAAAAATCAGCTGGGCATGGTGGCACATGCCTATAGTTCCAGCTGTTCGGGAGGCTGAGGCAGGAGAATCCCTTGAACCTGGGCAGTGGAGGTTGCAGTGAGCCAAGACTGGGCCACTGCGCTCCAGCATGGATGACAGAGCGAGACTCCACCATTCATTCATTTATTCAAGTAACAGAGAGCAGTGAGAGACCCCTTAGACAGTTTCTATATGAGCCTGTATGTATATGGCCCAGCTAACATCCGGTACCTGGGGAGGGTAGAAGAACAGGAGATGGCAGCATCTCTTTTGTAATCCTGGGTCGTGGCACAAATCTAACCCAGTGAGGGACATTTGTAAAAATTAAGAGGCAAAAGAAACTGTTCAGGAGGGAAGGGAAAAGTTGGTCAGATTTGGAAAAGACACTGAACAGCCAGGTGAGTTCAGACATGCATTTGAGGCCAAGCTGGAGAGGCTCACTTGCCAGGGCAGGTGGGCACGGGGGTGTGGGGGCCCCTTCCTGGCCTCAGCTGGTGGTTCACCTGGAGTCTGCTCCAGGATGGCCCAAGGATGCATCATACATCCTTGTTACAGGGGTTACAATGGCACCCAATGATGGACCCCCATGGGGGGAGAAAATAAGAGCCCTCCATCTACAACAGGGCTGGGTGCACCACCAAGGCTCCCCACTGGTGGAACTAATCCCACCCTGAGCCCAGGGATAACCATGGTTAAGGTGTTTCCTGCCAGTTTCTGCAAAGATTTATCTTCATAGAACTGTGATCCTATTTTATGCATCCCATTTTTTTAAAAAAAAATTTCTTCTTGAAACTGATGACATAAGACTTTCCTGTTAGAACAGTGGAAACATGTTCACTCACTGGCCTTGCCTCAGTTCCCTCAAGCCTGAGAGTCCAGCACGCCAGGATGGCGGCTCACATGGGTGCCTTCTGAAGGCAGCGTACTCCACTAGGAAGATGCATTGATGATTTAGTCCACAAAGGCTGGATGCTGAATTTGTCACTGACTTTTCATTACTATGGCCGATGCTCTATTGACATTATTTCCAGGATGTATCTCAGAAATGGGAGAATGACTAGCTCAAGGGACTGGGCATTTCCAGATTCTTTTTTTATTTTTTGAGATGGAGTTTCGATGTTACCCAGGCCAGAGTGCAATGGCGCAATATAGGCTCACTGCAACCTCTGCCTCCCGGGTTCAAGCGATTTTCCTGCCTCGCCTCCCAAGTAGCTGGGATTACAGGTGCACACCACCACACCCAGCTAATTTTTATATACTTAGTAGAGATGGGGTTTTGCCATGTTGGCCAGGCTGGTCTTGGAACTCCTGACCTCAGGTGATCCATCTGCCTCGGCCTCCCAAAGTGCTGGGATTACAGGCACGAGACACCACGCCCAGGCTCCAGCTTCTTTATAACCATGCAGTTGGTCATGAATTGTTTCCCAAAGTGGCTGGGGTGTGCCTGGCCCACAGGAGTGACAGGGAAGGGCCAGGAGTAGCCACATGAGGTGGCTGTTAGATTTGGGGGCAGGAAGGGCTGCCAACCATGTGGGTCTAACCAGCATTTCTGTGCTTTGGGGCTGCCTGACAACTGATCCCGTGTGGGCCCACCCCAGGTGACCTCAGCCAGCCTGGCCTCCTCCACAGCCACACCTGACAAGCTGGGCACCTGTCAGCAACACCCAAGATAGAAAGATACACAGGAGGCCCAGGCCACCTGCATAAATATCATCTCTCAGTTTTTTGTTTTTTTGAGATTGGGTTTTACCATGTTGACCGGGATGGTCTTAATCTCTTGACCTTGTGATCTGCCCGCCTTGGCCTCCCAAAGTGTTGGGATTACAGGTGTGAGCCACCACACCCGGCCTCATCTCTCAGTTTTGACATCAGAGGAGAGGCTGGACTGCAGCGGCTGGGTCCTGGACCCCTCTGACCGGGCAGAGGTGCCAGGCTCTGGGCCTTGGACCGAATTCCATATCCCTGCCTGCTTCTCCTTTGATAGGGTTCCACGGTTAGTGTCTATCTACAATAACAGCAAACTAAGTTTCTTATTTAGATAGCCTTAATCAGGCAAATGAAGAAAAGATGCAATGACTTGGAGTGGACTACTGACCCAACCCTGAGAGTTGTAGCCAACAACTTAATGGTCCCCAGGGCAAGTCTAGGATTCAGGACCTCTGGTAGGGGGGGTCTCCAGTCCCAGGCAGATCCCTTTCCTGAACTCAACGCCCAAACAATCCATGGCCCCAGCCACACAGGTACTAGACTGGGGCACACCTGAGCCCCAAGCAGACCCTCTCCCTGTCCCTATCCACTGGGTCAGCTGAGCCTTGACACTCCCTGTTCCCAGTCCCTAGGCTCCCTCAGTTCCACCCGCCAATGGTGCCCCACTGCTCTTGTCTGCCTGGGCCTGGCCTGGCCGTGTCTGCCCACCCTCCACAACCTTAGCCAATAATCACGGAGGCACAGCTGCCCCATCTGTGACAAAGTCTAGGGCTGCTGAATCAACCACCCCACCCAGAGAGCCGCTGCTCTAAGACTTTTGGATGCGTGGTCACACCTCCTCGCTGACTGAGTTGGGACTTGTGTAACCTGAGGCCAGGCATGTGCTCACGGGCATGTCACCCCCATATCCCCCAGGCACCCACCTACCACCCCGGCCACAGAGCAAGTGCCAAGCCCACCCGATGAACAGATGAGCTGGTGAGCACAGACCCAGCCAACAGGGCTAGGGTGCGACCACATGGCCGGAGATGGCAGGGAGGCTGGGCTGCTTGTCACGCACCTGCCCTTCTGTGGAACTCGCACACAGGCTGGGTGTTCCCACACCACAGATCCTAAAGTTCCCCACTCCCTGTCACCTCCCTTGTCATAAAAGGGAGACCCTGGGAATGCACACAACGTAACTAGACAGTGCTTTAATTTTCACTCGAGAGCCTGACCTGCCCCCAGCCAAGGGCTGCCATGTGTCCCAAAGGCAACTGGACAAGTACTGGAGACATCCTCCACAAGATGCCTGGAAGACACAAGAGCTCCAATGGCCCCATGCACCTGCCTCAGAGACCACACAAGGGTGCTGATGTGTGCGGGGGACATGCCCATGCGGAGGCAGAGCCAGCCTCTGGAATGAGAAACTCTCGGACCTGTCAGCTTCTCACAGTGTTACCCAAGCAGATAGCAGGACTGTGCTGATCCAGTGTCCTCCCCTGCAGGGGGGGCTGTGGCCAGGGTGACGGTCACCTCCCTGGCAGGGCCCCCCTTACCTGAATGCCTGGTTCTCACGATTGTTCTGGAGGGCAATGGTTTCCACTTCAGGACCCCCGTCCGCTATGAACCTGGCCAACTTTTCTGCAAGGTTCTTGACCTCTTCGTCCTCTGGGGGTGAAACTTTAAGCAGGCTGTCAGTACTGGGCTCAACTCACCACACCCAACAGCCTAACTTCTCTAAGAACCCAACGGGTAACAAGTGGGTTTGTTTTAGAAACGATGCAAAGAGAAACAGGCAAATGGGAATCAGATTACTGCATTGGGACAAGATGCCAGAGTTCATATAACAACATGCCTCGAGCCCCCACCCCCTGCCCCCCTTCCCATCCCACCCAGGAGGTTGAGAGGGCCTTGGACACGAGCCAGGACAAAGGATCCAAATGTGACAGCGGGTCTGGGTGGAGGAGGAGGGGAGATGGGAGCCCTCCAGGTCACATGGCTGTTGGGCCTCCTCTCCTAGGGAGAGGCTCAGGGCACAGGGCCACAAGAGACACAAAGAACAAACCTTTGCAGCCCGCACTTGGCCTAAATGTCAATTCCCTCCAAACCCACCCACCAGCACTTGGCTGGCATTTTATGTCATTGCAGTCGAAGACTGGCCAGCATTTCCCTTCCCCTGAAACTCATCTCATCAGAATTGCACCGGCTGACAATGTCCGTTCCTCAGCCCCTCGGACCAATACTATACTTGCCTTGCCCTGTTCTCAGTGTTCAGGAGGAAGCTGGGGCTCATTAACACTTGTTAATGTAACAAAGAACCAGGCAAAAACCCCACTACCCAGGGTCCAGCTCTGAACTGATCTCCTAGGAGCAACCTCAACCTCCAAGAGCACTTGTGTACCCCTCACATGTGGCTTGATGCTCACGCTTCACCAAATCCTTGGAGCACTGAGGGGGAAGGTGGTGTCAGTCCCATTCCCAGAGTGACCCCAGATGCTTTGGAGGGTATAGCCCTCAACCACTGGTGCCACACAGGGCCACTCCAGCGCCTCCAGGAACCCGGATTCTGCATCAGGACACGGTATGTCCACAGGCCTCCCCAGAATCTCCTGCCTGCTCCATCCACCTACCTTTCTGAGAGGCTGCCTGTGACTTCTGCGCTTCCTTTCTTATCTCAGCCACCTTCTTTCTGTAGTAGAGGAATTCCCTGCTATTCTTATCGTGCAAAAATCTGGAGAGGAGGAAGTTTGCAGAAGAGAGAGGAAAATGAATATCTGTGATGGGTGCAACCCTGCAGCTTCTATCATACAAAAAAAAAAAAAAACGCAGGCTGGCAAGCAAGGGACTCAAAAGCAAGTCTCCGTGCCACATGGGAGCCTCTTGTCACTTCTGGTGAGAATCAAAAGCGTTCAGAATAGCATCCGGCCCGCGCTAGCAAGTATCCAGCCCCCCATGTGCAGCAACAGCATGGCCTTCCCTTCCCCAGAGATACTCACGCAAATGCTGGGTTATCCTTGTAGTCCTCCATAGCTACTTTTTCTAACTCAGGGCCTCCTTCTGCCACAAAGCGGGCCAATTTCTCTATCACTTTCCGAGTCTCGGCTCCCTCTGGGGGTGAAACTTTAAGGAGGCTGTCAGTACTGGGGTTCAACTCACACACCCCACAGTCAATAGGCACACTCTCTCTACGGACCACAACGACAGAGGGGGTGGGGGGAGAAGAGTGTGAGATGCAGGAGGCTGTCGGGCATCCCAGGTCCAGGCACAAAACACCATGATGAGGGGGGAGTCGATCTCAACTGTCTTTGTGAGACACACTGGGTGGGAGAGAAGTATGAGGCTGTGGCGAGCACCAGGCTGGAAGATGGTGGAAAATATATCCAGCCTCCCCTGGTTTTGCGGGGAAAATGCTTAATTCTTTTGCTTCTTTACCAGTTTTCAGCATAATACATTGGTTCCCTTTCATCCTTCAAAGATGACACATTCTTTTTTAAAAAAAAAAATACCATCATGAACTCTGGTTTAAACACACTGGGTGGGTTTCGATCCACGGCAATTAGTGTCATCATAGAAGCTCTGTGGCCGGTGGAGCCTCTTCAAGCTGGCTCCTGAGGGCTCTGGACATGGCCCCAGGAGTCTCTGATGGCCTCCCTGCCACCCAGGACAGGGTGCTCCAAGATATCTCATACACTTCCTGCCCAGACCCAGAGCCAGCCATTTCTCCAAGAAGTCGGTTTCCGTGAGTGAGAAACTGCATCTCCAGACCAGCATCTGGGCATTAGGGATGCTCAATGCCACGAGCTTAATCATTATCTCGGGACCTTTTCAGTGAATAGAGCTATAAAGATATATTTTTATATATGGATTAGCCTCCCCACTGAGCCATGTGGAACATGCTTTTGCATTTTTTCCCTGGCCTGTTTCTGAGGCTGTGAGTTTGTCAGCTACTACACAGATCGCAGCCCTTGTAGGAGACGCACAGGAGAAATTTCTCGCTGCCAGCCAGTGCCTGGCAACTGGGCAGCATGCCAGACCTGTGGCTAATCTTATTCCCCTTTTTGCTTGGGCTGCTGGGAATCAGGGTGGGGGGATGTGTGTGGCCCAAGGAGGACCCCTGTGAGGTCCCAGGGCATTCTGTGCCCATCTTTCATCCTAGGTCACCCTCCTGCCACGGGCCCAGCAATAATCCCAACCTGGTCGCTGCTGACAGAAACAAGGGCATTTCTGAGGCCACATGCACAGTGGGCCATAGCAGTCTTCACAGGCCCAGAGATGCCTGATACCCCTTGTGACACAGCAGTTCCCAACAGGGCACCGTCGGAGCTGCTGGGGCACCTCTCTAAGGAAAGGACACACACCAGCTCCATTCTTTCTGACTAGTGGTCTGGGGCCAGGCTGGCCTCTGATCCACTCAGACACATAGCCGGAAACAAGGAGCCTCAAAGCTGTTATGGCACAACTCCATGGTCACTTCAGTCTGCGCCATCAGGGTGACGTGATCTCACCAGCCAGCCCTCCGTGTGTGGTTCAGGTGTCACAGGGCCTCGTCCTGAATGTGGACATGGCTGGACTTGCTGGGAATGCTGTCACTGCAGCCACCCGCCTTTGCCTTCCTACACTGGGGTGGTCTGGACAAGCTCACCCATGACCAGTGACCATCCTTTCCCAGGGGCAGGAGAAAGCATCCTCCAACCTACGGCTCATACCTCTGGCCTAAACTCAGGCGACAGGTAACCCATGGTAAGGAGCAGTGCTTTGGGGCCTCAAGGGCTAGCTGAAGAGCCTTAGAAGCTCCTCCAAGAAAAGACGCCAGGACACCCTTCTGGAGCAAATGCAAGAAGGGCATGCGCCCCTGCCCTGGCTGGCATGAGCCACTACATGAGCGGAAGATGGGTCCCAATGCTCCCAAGATGAAGCCCATGCTCTGATGCCCAGCAACACCCCTGCCCCACCCCTTACCCTCCTTTGCTCTTCTCACCCCAGAGGGGCCAAGGCTGAGCTTGGAGGCCTGGTGACTGCAACTCAGTCCAAAGCACCCACGCCCCTGGCCACACTTGCCCTGCTGACCACAGATCCCCCCTGCTAGAGCACAGGTACTGGCGGTGGGGGAGCTGCAGTTCCCACAACTTACCTTTGATCTCCAGCCACTGCTCATAGTCCTCCTCCTCATCCTCATCCGGAGACTGGAAGACACTTGGGCGGTGCGCCACGGGCAACTGCTTAGCGTGTGAGTAACTCTTGACCGGACCCGGCAGGCTGGCTAGCCCCAGGCCTGTCCGCCTGCTGATGAGGAGGGACCTCTTCCCGGCGCTGGGGGTGGGCGTGCTGGGAGGGACGATGGGCGTGCTGGCGGGGGTATCTGGTATAGGAGGAAGGATATGCGCACTTGGGGTCTGCAGGGCACCTCTCCTGGCTTCCCACCTAACCTAAGTGCTGTGGGCCCTCAGGGGGTTAGGTCCTTGACTTCCAGAACTCAGGGGATCAGGAAGCCACTCTGATTCCACAGATGGGGACAGTGAGGCTGAGAGCGAATGGACTCACTGTAGTCCCCCCACCAGAAGAGAAGCCTGGGGCTCTGCAGGGGGCCGCTCTGCTGTAGACATCTCAACTGTGCTGCACCCACAGACTAGGGACACGTCAGTTATGCCGGGTAAGACCCCAGTCCCCAAATCCCAGTTTACAACCATTCCCTTGGAGGTCTGTGGCCAGGCTGACTGGCCAGGGCCAGCCTATTGGGTGTTCTCAGCCTGAGAGCTGATGGGGAAGGGACTCAAACCAGCCTTCTTTATTCTTGGATGAATTTGGTCTTGGGTTAACTTTTCTTAGCTGCTGCTTAGGAAACCTGACAAAGGTCGAAAAGCAGCTGTCTCACCAGCAACAACAGGCTCTGGTTGGTAAACCTCAGAATTAGAGACATGGGCAGGCTTCCCATGGGTGATGATTTACCCACCTAGCTTGTCACACTGCACACCTGCAGGTGACCAACCTACTGACAGGGGTCCCATTCCTTGCACAGGTGTTACTGCCTGCTGCGGAAGACTGGGAATCCCCTGAGGCACTGACAGCGGGGCCAGGTGCAGAGGACCTGGAGCCAGCAATTCCAACCCACACCTCGGTCTCCAGAAGACCCACAGTGCACAAGCACCCACACCAAGGCAGGGGATGGGGTGGGGCTGTGTGACAGCTTCAGGCAGAGCCCTGAGTCCAGTGGGAAGCAGTATCATGAAACTGGCCAGCTCACCACCCTGAGAGCAGGACCAAGGCCCCACTGATCACGACAGAGGCTAGCTCTGCACTTGGGAGCCTCATCGTTTTTTTTTAATGACAGGGTCTTAGTTTGTTAACCAGGTTGAAGTACAGTGGTGCAATCATGGTTCACTGCAGTCTCGACCTCCTGAACTCCTGGGCTCAAGCAATCGTCCTGTCTCAGCCTCCAGAGTAGCTGGGACTACAGAGGCATGCCACCATGACTGGTTAATTTTATTTTTATTTTTTGCAGAGATGGATTCTTCCTGTGTTGTCCAGGCTTGTCTCACACTCTTGGATTCAAGCAATCCCCCCACCTCAGCCTTCCAAAGGGATTACAGATGTGAGCCATCATGCCTAGCAAGGGCTTCATCTTTTTAAGCCTCAGCTTCCAAAATGGAAAGCATGGAAATGGAGACAATCAGCTGCTTACAGAACTCAGTGAGAGAGATTTAGATGGACCACTTAAACCTAAAAATTCACCTCGAGTGGGAGAAAAAAAAGCATGGAACAAAATGCACGGTATGTCATCATCTGGGTAAAGGGTCAAACATCCAAAATAATGGCACACACTGCTTGCCTGACAGGACAACGGGGGTTGTCGAAACACAATTTCTAAACAATTACTTGCTGTAAGAAAGGGAGACGGGAAGACTCCAATCTCAGGTATTTTTCTTTTTTTTCTTTTCCAGATGAAGTCTTGTTCTGTTGCCTAGGCTGGAGTGCAGTGGCACAAACTCAGCTCACTGTAACCTCCGCCTCTCAGGTTCCAGCAATTTGCCTGCCTTAGCCTCCTGAGTAGCTGGGATTACAGGGGTGCGCCACCACACCTGGCTAATTTTTTAGTAGAGACGGGGTTTCACAATGTTAGCCAAGCTGGTCTCAAACTCCTGACCTCAAGTGATCCGCACACCTTGGCCTCCCAAAGTGCTGGGATTACAGGTGTGAGCCGTTGTGCCCACAGAGTATTTTTCATGATTAAAAAAGATCAGAAGTCTCAAAGGCAAAATGTTACATCTATGATTATTTTTCCTTTTTGAGATAGGGTCTTGCTGTCCACCCAGGCTGGAGTACACTGACATGATCTTCACTCACTCTTACCTCCACCTCCCAGGACCAAAAGCAATCCACCCATTTCAGCCTACCCAGTCACTGGGACTAAAGGCACACACGACCATGCCTGGCTGATCTTTTGTATTTTTTTTGTAGAGAGTAGGTTTAGCCATTTTGCCCAGGCTGGTCCTGAACTCCCAAGCTCAAGCGATCCTGCCCCCTTCGGCCTCTCAAAGTGCTGGGATCATAGGCGTGAGCCACTGTGCCAACATCTATGAATTCTGAGTGAAGAGACAATGATGTGTGTTGTCAGATGTCTACCAAAGAGAAACAGAGGTAGAGAGAGGTGTCCCTTCAGAGGATTCAGTGAGAGCACAGGCATCATCTGCTTGCACAGAGCAAGGGAAATGGCAGGCACTGAGTCCATATTCCCTGGCACACAGGGTGGTACCTGATAAACACCAGTGCCCCAGTGGTCACTGTTGGGCACCCATGACTGCCTGCCCACCGGGCACCTCAGCTGCAGCAAGAGCCCCAGAACCTGCTGTTCTCTGATGCAGCTCAGGAGTCTCAAGCCAGCCCAGTGCCCCTGCAAACCCCATCTACAGAAGACCTGCTCACCCCTGCTGGTGGGTTCAAGCTGACCCAGTATGGAGATGCCTCCCATCTCCCAAAGTGGTCCCACAAGCATGGGGAGGGCTTGAACACGGCCTCACCTGACTCATCTGTCTCTGCTTCTACAGGATAAACACCCTGACTGTGGGGTCTACATTTGCCCCCTGGTATTAATTTACATATTTATTATTTGGGCTGGGTACAGTGGCCTGTAATCCCAGCACTTTGGGAGGCTGAGACAGGTGAATGGCTTGAGCTTAGGAGTCCAAGACCAGCCTGGACAATGTGATGAAATCCCAACTCTACAAAAAAAATACAAAAATTAGCCAGGTATGATGGTGTGTCCTGTAGTCCCAGCCACAGGGAGGCTAAGGTGGAAGGTTTGCTTGAGTCCCAGAGGTCAAAGCTGCAGTGAGCTATGATTGAGCCACTGTATTCCAGCCTGAGCAACAGACTGAGATCCTATCTCAAAAAACAAAAATTATTTATGTATTAGTTATTTATTTATGCCTTTGGTGCAAGCATGATGGAATGAGGGGGCTCTTTGATTAGAGGTGAACAGAAGGATTCTGAGGTGTGACCCATCACTTCCCACGTGCCCAGCAACCCCAGGGGGAGATGCGAGGGCAGCACCAAGGAACAGGAGGCCTACACTCACCTGTGCTGGTCTGTGACTTCTGCAACTTCAGAAACTGCTGCAGGAAGCTGCCATCATTGGCAAACTTGTTGGAAACGCAAGAAGAGTTGTGTGCGTTTGTGATTCTAGAACGAAGACAGAGGATAGAGAGGGTGAGCCAGCTAGAGGAGCAGTGAGGGCACCAGAAGACAAGAATGAGGATGAGGCCACTGCCTCGCCCATCACGGCCCCTCACTCACTGCAGCATTCTCACCTACCGGGACCACAAACTGGTGCCCGGAGATTTCGGGAGATACTGCAAAGTGCACACAGCAGGCTTTGGTACCGTAAGCTAGGAACAATCTTGTTCTGATAAGAGCACTACTCCATGTATTATCTCTGCCTGAATATTGAATCTCCAGGTCCAAATGGCCCTTGGACAAGACGGTTCCTTCTCTCTTTCTGCACAGCACCTGTCCTCCCTTGCTAGTTAAACTGGGTTGTTACTGACTCACATCTGTCCCCCTGCTAGACCTTAGAGTTCTCCAAGGCAGGGCTTACATGTCTCTATTTATTTATTCATTCATTTGTTTATTTGAGACGCAGTTTCACTGTCACCCAGGCTGGAGTACAGTGGCGCAATCTTGGTTCACTGCAACCTCCTCCACCTGGGCTCAAAAGATTCTCGTGCCTCAGCCTCCCGGGCAGCTGGGATTATAGGCGTGCATCACCACGCCTGGCTAATTTTTGTCTTTTTAGTAGAGACAGGGTTTCACTATGTTGGCCACACTGGTCTCGAACTTCTAACCTCAAGTGATCCTACCACCTCAACCTCCCAAAGTGTTGGGATCACAGGCATGAGCCACTGCATCCAACCTATTTATTTTTAAGAGACAGGGTCTTGCTCCGTTGCCCAGGCTAAAGTACAGAGTGCAATGGTGCGAAAACAGGGACTACTGGCAGGTGACACCATGCCTGGATGATATTTCAATTTAATTATTTT
Source organism: Callithrix jacchus (assembly GCF_049354715.1). Lineage (NCBI taxonomy): Eukaryota > Metazoa > Chordata > Mammalia > Primates > Cebidae > Callithrix > Callithrix jacchus. The sequence continues at coordinate 17,994,537 of NC_133523.1, forward strand.
TTGCAAGGGGAGGGTAGAGATAAGGTCTTACTATATTGTCCAGGCTGGTCTTGAACTCCTGGCCTCAAGTAAGGGTCCCATCTTAGCCTCCCAAGTCACTAGGACTACAGGCATGTGACACCGTTCCTAGCCAATGCCATTTTCTGACAGGCAGGAAGGGCAGCTCTGACAACAGCATATCAGCAGTGCCCAGCTCTGATTTAAATATATGTAGGCCCTTTGGTTTGCCTTTGTGTTGACTTGTTATTTTTAAAAAAGTTATACACATATTTTGGAAAAAAAAAGAGGGAGAGAGTAGAGATAAAATACAAAATAGGCTGGGCGCGGTGGCTCAAACCTGTAATCCCAGCACTTTGGAAGGCCGAGGTGGGTAGATCACGAGGTCAACAGATCGAGACCATCCCGGTCAACATGGTGAAATCCCATCTCTACTAAAAATACAAAAAATTAGCTGGGCACGGTGGCACGTGCCTGTAATCCCAGCTACTCAGGAGGCTGAGGCAGGAGTATTGCCTGAACTCAGGAGGCGGAGGTTGCGGTGAGCCGAGATCGTGCCATTGCACTCCAGCCTGGGTAACAAGAGCAAAACTCCATCTAAAAAAAAAAAATACAAAATACACTGTGATTCTTCCAGCAAGATTGCTTTGGCTGTTTCCTTAGAAATGTATGATGCTTTGCAGACCCCCAGCTCTGAGCTGCAGGCACACATGGGTAAAGAAACACAGGCTTTGGCTAAACATGGTGGCTCATCCTTGTAATCCCAGCTACTCAGGAGACTGAGACAGGAGAATCGCTTGAGCCCAGGAGTTTGAGGCTACCATGATGTATGATCATACCACTATACTTCAGCATGGGCAACAGAGTGAGATCTTGTCTCTTTTTTAAAAAAAAAAGTAATAGAGGCTCATTATGGAACAAATGGCAATGTAGAAAAACTGAAATAAGCCCGGGAAGTATGGAGAAAACCCCATCTCTACAAAGAATACAAAAAATTAGCTGGGTGTGATGGCACATGTCTATAGTCCCGGATCTATAGAGGATCACCAGAACCCAGGATGTCGAGGCTGCGGTAAGCTGCAATCGTGCCACTGCACTCCAGCCTAGGTGACAAAGTAGGACCATTTCAAAAAAAAAGAAAAGAAAAGAAAAGAAAAACTGAAACACAGAAAGGAATGGGAAAACCCAACTAAGTCTCCCTACTTTTAACAACCACTATTAACACTGGTATGTCTTTATTTGGCTCTCTAAATTAGAAGTCAGAGGAAATAAGATTGTGATCACAGCACACATTCTACCTCTTCTATTTCCTACTATAGCACACCATCCTGCTCCAATCTCAAATTCCTCAGACACACTGCTTTTTAAACCCACATGATCCACCATATGGATGTACCCAAAGGTGGTAAAAGCTCATGGAGACCACGGGGCTAGCCTTTTCCTTTAAAAAGGAAAAAGAAATACCAATGAACTAAAAATGAATAACCTAAATAAGTCAACAGGGGGCACTGGTTAAATAAATTATGGGCCATCCACAGGGAAGATGCGGCAGCCCTGAAAAGTTGAAATTTTAGACAATCAAACACAATGTTAAAGGAAAAACAAAAGAGCAGGATATAAAACAATATCTACAGTGTGGCTCCACCTAAATCAAAATACATTTCAATTAAAAATTGTTAGAAAGGCCAGGCACAGTGGCTCACACCTGTAATCTCAGCACTTTGGAAGGCCAAGGCAGGTGAATTACCTGAGGTCAGGAGTTCAAGACCAGCCTGACCAACATAAAGAAACCCCATCTCTACTAAAACTACACAATTAGCCGAGCGTAGTGGTGCACGTCTGTAATCCCAGCTACTTGGGAGCCTGAGGCAGGAGAATCTCTTGAACCCAGGAGGTGGAGGTTGCAGTGAGCCAAGATCGTGCCACTGCACTCCAGCCTGGGCAACAAGAACAAAACTCCGTTTCAAAAAAGAAAAAAAAAAAGAAAAGGCAAGAGCTGCTGGGTGCAGTGGCTCATGACTGCAATCCCGTTGATGGGGGGAACCTCCCTTTGGGAGGTCAAGGTGGAAGGATCACTTGAGTCTAAGTGTTTGAAACCAGCCTGGGCAACATAGCAAGACTTCATCTCTATAAATAATAGAAAAAATTAGCCAGACATGGTGGCACGTCCTTGTGGTCCCAGCTACTTGGGAGGCTGAGGCAGGAGAACTACTAAAGCCCAAGAGCTCAAGGTTGCAGTGAGCCATGATCCCACTACTACTGTACTCCAGCCTGGGTGACAGAGCAAAACCCCAGCTCAAAGAAAAAAGAAAGAAAAGGAGAGGCCAGAGCTGGGACAAGGCCTTGGAGAAGGTTAACATGCTCTGTACTCCAGACCGCAGAGGAAGGGGCCTGCCTCTCAGATTATCAGCCTCCAGCCTGAAAAGCTTGGATGTGGTCACCCTCATCACAACACCACCCCTTGATGAAAACCCTTGGTGCCCTCAGTATTTCTCAGTATAGTCAAGTGGAAACCCTTGCTGAGCTACCAACCACCTCCCATCCACTAAGGGACAGCCCCTTTGGTATAGCAGCTTAGGCTGTCCCTTCACATACAGTCTCTCTCCCCTTCTTGCCCTCTGCTGGGCAGGGCTTTCTCTGCTTCCTCAGTGGGCCAGCTCCACCTGGGCTTTCAGGATGCAAAGCTTCTCTGTGGTCACAGGGCCTGGGAACACACTGCCTAGTGCTATCTTCCAGGAGTTCTGGGGTGGCACCCGCATCTCTTTGCTAGTAGTAGTGACCCCATAAGGACAGAGCTTGTTTTTTGAGACAGAGTCCCACTCTGTTGCCCAGGGTGGGATGCAGTGGTAGGTTCTCGACTCACTGCAACCTCTGCCTGCCAGGTCCCCAAGATCCTAATGCCTCAGCTTCCTGAGTAGCTGGGACTACAGGTACATGCCACCACGCCCACCTAATTTTTTAATATTTTTTAGTAGAGGCAGGGTTTCACTATGTTGGCAAAGCTGGTCTCAAACTCCTGGCGTCAAGCGATCCTCTGCCTTGGCCTCCCAAAGTGCTGGAATTACAGGTGTGAGCCAGCACACTTGGCCTCAGAGCAGAGATTTTTTTACTTTATACCCCTGCCCTCTGCCCCACAGCTGGCCGGCAGTAAATAACTGCTGAGTGAATGAGTTGGCAGGCTGCCTTATGGGCTCCCACACACCCCTCATTTCTCTCTTGCCACAGTGAGCCTCCCAAGGGCATCTAGGTCATTCCTTAGATCATGAGGCTGGATGCAGGCACACACTGACTGCCTTCACAAGCACAACTCTATGCTGGTGACTCTCAAAGATCCCCATCTAGGCCCCAGGAGGCACTTACTCGCCAGGATGTGGGGGCTGAGGGCTGGCCACCTGATTCTGCTTGGCTTTCTGTTCCATTTTGGCTTCAATTTCCCGTTTCTTCTGAGCAATGAGCTCTTCCTGGTGAAGGATGTTCATGTTCATTTTTCCAGATTTAGGGGGAGCAACCCCAAACCACCGGTTAGCCTTTCCTGGGGAGGGAAAAGGAGTACATCAGAAATCACCTTTGCTCCACAAACACCCCAAGAAGCTGTGACAGACCAGATGGCAAGATTAATTCACACAACCATTGGTTCATTCATTCAGCAGACACTTACAGAGTGCCTGCTGTGTACCAGGCCCTGTACTTACCAGGTGCTACACAAGACAGCGCGGGTCATTGCCCACGTGGGACTCACTTTGGGCTGGGAAGACAATAGACCCATAACAAAAAAGTAACTACACAGCCAAGTGCGGTGGCTCACATCTGTAATCCCAGCACTTTGAGAGGCTGAGACGGGTGGATCACGACGTCAAGAGATTGAGACCATCCTGGCCAAGGTGAAACCGTCTCTACTAAAAATACAAAAATGAGCCGGGTGTGGTGGTGCATGCCTGTAATCCCAGCTACTTGGGAGGCTGAGGCAGGAGAATCACTTGAAACAGGGAGTCAGAGGTTGCAGCGAACTGAGATGGTGCCACTGTACTAAAGCCTGGGTGACTCTGTGACTCCGTCTCAAAAAAAAAAAAAAAAATTTTTTTTTTTAAAGTGACTGCATAATGTGGTAAGAGCTCTGCTGAAAACTAAAAAACAGTGAAAAATAGTAACAGAAGAGTACATATGCAGGTAGGGCAGCCAGAAAATAAATACTAGAGGAGAAGACATTTAAACCAGAAAAAGCGAATAAGAAGCCAGCACCATGAAAAGCCAAATGGGAGATGATCTGGGCAGAGGAAGGAGCAGATGTGAAAGCCCAAGATAGGAAGAAGCCTGGTACATTGAAGGAGCAGCAAGTGCCCAGCATGGTCAGAGGGGCCTGCTCCAGGGAGAGGCAGAGGTGGGGCATGTCAGAGCATATGTGCTTTATTACAAGCACTTTGGGGAGTGATGGGGAAGCACTAAGATGAAGACTGACAAGATCCATTGGATCTTTTTTTTTTTTTTTTTGAGACAGGGTCTGGCTCTGTTTCCCAGGCTGGAAGTACAGTGGTGTGATTTCAGCTCACTGCTGCCTCTGCCTCCCCAGCTCAAGCGATCCTCCTACCTCAGCCTCCTGAATAGCTGGGATTACAGGCATGTACCAACTCACTTGGCTGATGTTTAAATTTTTTCATAGAGATGAGGTCTTGCTATAGTGCCCAGGCTGGTCTCAAACAATCTTCCCACCTTGGTCTCCCAAAGTGCTGGGATTACAGGCATGAGCTACCGTGTCCCCAGTTGCCCTTTCTGAGACAAAGTCTCACTCTGTCACCCAAGCTGGAGGGCAGTGCAACCTCCATTTCCCAGGAGGTTGCAGTGTAATCTCAGCTCACTGCAACCTCCATTTCCCAGGTTCAAGCAATTCTCCTGCCTCAGTCTCCCATGTAGCTGGGATTAAAGGTGCCCATCACCATACCTGGCTAATTTTTATATTTTTAGCAGAGACAGGGTTTCACCATGTTGTCCAGGCTGGTCTCGAACTCTTGACCTAAAGTGATCCACCCATCTCAGCCTCCCAAAGTTTTGAGACAGGGTCTCACTGAGTTGCCCAGGCTGGAGTGCAGTTGCATGATAGTTCACTGCATCTTCAAACTCTTGGGTGCTAGAGATTCTCCCACCTCAGCCACCTGGATGGCTGGGACTACAGGCACACTCTACCAGGCCTGGCTATTCCCTTTTATTTTTTGTAGAGACAGGTTCTTGCTATGTTGCCTAGGTAGTCTTGAACTCCTGTCCTCAAGGGAGCCTCCCATGTAAGCCTCCCAAAGTGCTGGGATTTTAGGTGTGGATCGCTACACCTGGCCAATATCCACGGGGTCTTTCTGTTTTCATCCTGGCTACTAGGTAATCATTCTGGCCAGAAAATGCATAGGCAGCAAGACCAGGGAGGCTCACTGGTTCCAAGCAACAAACAATGACGTCTTCAGACTAGGGTGACAGCAGAGAGACAGGGAAGACACCTCAGAGGTTCCCCATGGGACTCAGAATAAAATCCAAATTCTTAAAGTCTGAGCCAGGCACGGTGACTCACACCTGTAACTCCAGCAATTTGGGAGAATGAGACAGGCAGATTACTTGAGGTCAGGAGTTTGAGACCAGCCTGGCCAACATGTTGAAACCCCATCTCTACTAAAAATACAAAAAATTTGGCGGATGCAGTGGCAAGCGCCTGTAATCCCAGCTACTCAAGAGGCTGAGGCAGGAGAATGGCTTGACCCGGGGAGGCAGAGGTTGGAGAGAGCCAACATGGCACCACTGAACTCCCACCTGGAAGACAAAGCAAAACTCCACTTCGGGGGGAAAAAAAAAGAGAATTCTAAAAGTTCATTTTCAAGGCCCTGCCACATGATTCCCCTCCCCACTTCTGCTTCATCCTTGACATTCTTCAAAAGGACAATCCCATCCCACCGTGACCTTTGCATTTATTGGCCCCCCTCTGCATGGAAGGCTCCACCCTCCAGGTATTCCCATGGCTGGCATTCATTGTCTCAACTCAAAGGTCTTCTGCTTGAAAAGGATTTACCTTGGGCCAAGTGTGGTGGCTCAACACTTTATTTAATCCCAGCACTTTGGGACGGTGAGGTGGGAGAATCCCTCGAGCCTAGCGTTCCAGACCAGCATGAGAAACATGACAAAACAATAAATATACAAATTAGCTGTGTGTGGTGGCGCACACCTGTGTCCCAGCTACTCGGGAGGCTAAGGTGGATCACCTGAATCGGGGAGCCACAGTGAGCCGTGATTGTGCTACTGCACTCCAGCCTGGGCGACAGAGTGAGACCCTGACTCCAAAAATAAAAAATAAAAGCAAAAAAGAAAAGGTCTTTCCTGACTACCCAATATCAGCAGCCTCCACCCCTCCACCTCACATAATAAGTCAGTCTTTGTAAATATTTTCTCATTAGTGCACTGACACCCCAGTAGAAAGAAACCTCCAGAAAGGCAGGGCCCTGTTTCGGCCACCGCTGCATGCGTAGCACCTAGCACAGTGCCTGGCACACAGTAAGCACACTCTAAGTATTTGGAGATGAGCGAATGAATTCTATTCTGGGTAAGTAGGAAAGCCAAGGCTTGCAGCAAAGTGAGGGTCAAAAGACGCGGGAAAGTTTGTCAAGGGAGCCTCAGAGCACTTCGGAAAAGCAGCTTTTCCAGAAAGCGGGACACAGGCCAGAGGGCAGCTGCTACGAAAAGAGGGGTGCAGGACAGCCCAAGGTTGCTGCTGCATCGGGGAACGGAGCTTGGAACAACCCTGAAGGCGGTTGTTTCGGAAACGGGACGCAGGGCCAAGCCGGGTGGCAGCCTCGACGGAGATCCGTGCGTCCTCAATAAACCAGGCGGGGGCCGCCAGCAACCTGGGTCTGGGGTCTCGGGAAACCAGGAGGTGCAGAAGCCGATGCTTTAGGCTGCCCAGGGGCTGAGGCGAGGCGTCCACTGGTCACAACAGGACCGACTCGAGGAGTAAGGGGAGACACGTAACCCTGGGACCCAGGCGAGCTTCTGAGGGGAGGCGGGGGCTGTTACCTGCAACATCCCGGTTGTCCATCTTGAGACTCATCCAATCCCACAATGCTCCGGTGCCACTTAAGGGGCCCAGTTATAGTGCGCATCGCCTGATGGGAGATGTAGTTCGCGTCAGTCAGACTCGCCCTATCACGTCGTGGGTGATTGGATTTTTTTACCTCAAGAAACAAAAGCCTTAGCCTACCGGCAATGCTTAAGTCTCAGCCATGATAAGCAGATGGTGTCGCCCTTTTTACACCTTCCCGAAGCGGCGGCATCCCGAATATAAACTACATGTTCCAGGATGCTTTAGGCGGCAGATCTCTCGCGAAAGCCGCGAGGAGCCCCGGGCCCCGCCCCGCGCGCCTTCTTCCGCCTCCCTGTGGCGGCGTCTTGTTGTTGTGGAGGCCAAAATGGCGGCTCAGGCGGCGGCAGCGGCTCAGGCGGCGGCGGCCCAGGCTGCGCAGGCCGAGGCGGCCGACTCGTGGTACCTGGCGCTTCTGGGCTTCGCTGAGCACTTCCGCACTTCCAGCCCGCCCAAAATCCGCCTGTGCGTACACTGCCTGCAGGCCGTGTTCCCCTTCAAGCCGCCGCAGCGCATTGAGGCCCGTACGCACCTGCAGCTGGGCTCCGTTCTCTACCACCACACCAAGAACAGCGAGCAGGCGCGCAGCCACCTGGAGAAGGCGGTGAGCGCGGGCCGGGCCGCGAGGGAGGAGTCGCGGGCTCCTTGCAAGACCTGGGATGACGGGTCGCGACCGCGGCGGGCGAGGGTCGCTCCTCGGCGACCTGGGGGCGAGACCTCCGTCAAAGCCGCAGGACCTTCTCCTGCCTCTGCCGGACCCCAAAGCTTCCAGCTTCTCAGGGGACACAAAGTCCTCGCCCCCCCCCCCACGCCTTATTCTCCGTCTCTGGTGACAGGGCTCCAGGAGCCCCGTCACTGTACTTTGAAAGTTGCCTGTTCTTGGGAGCAACAGGATCCTCAAATCGTCTGGTTTTCAGATGAGCCCACATGTTGGTGGCGATGGGGACATCACTGGGTCCTGCAGCTACCAGCGCCTCCTAGTTCAGCTTCGGGAGCATCAGCCCCAAACGCTTCCACCTAAAGTGACTTGGGGTAGGGGTTGGCGGAGGCGAGACCCCTGGCTCCTCCCCGGGAATCTGAAGTCTGGTGTCTCAGGAACCGGGAAGGGCATCCTCCTCCTTGGACGTGGAAGTTTGATACTCGTTTCTGGAGAGTCCTGTGTCCTCATCAATAATTCCTGGTGTCATACGAGGGAAGCTGAGACCCAAAGTGTGAAGTGGGTCATTTGAGGCCTATGAGGAGGAGAAAGGGGTTCTGGTTCAGTTTCAGTATTAGGGGATCTTGCAGCTCTTGCTTTTTCTCTGTCTGCTGGTGACTTGTACCATCCACTAGTCCATCCTCTTGTGAGTGAGTCCCTCCCCTGTCCCAATTTGACTTCTGTGTCATCTTGGTGCGTCAAAGAATGCGGGAGAGTGGCTACCCTTTAAGAAACTTTCTAGGGCCGGGCTCAGTGGCTTCTGCCTGTAATCCCAGCATTTTGGGAGGCGGAGGCAGGCAGATCACTAGAACCCAGGAGTTTGAGACAAGCCTGGGCAACACTGAGACTCTGTTTCTACAAAAAATTAGGTGGGCGTGGTGGTATGGGCCTATGTAGTCCCATCTACTCCAGAGGCTGAAGTGGGAGGATCAACTAAGCCCAGGGAGGTGAAGGCTGCAGTGAGCAGTGATTGTGTGACTGCACTCCAGCCCAGGTGACAGAGTGAAATCTTGTCTCAGAAGAAAAAGGAAAAAAAGTAATAAAATTACAGGCTGTGGAGGCGTTTTTTTTCACAGCGATGCTGCTTCTGTCAGACCCCTGCCTCCCTTTTGCCATTTACCCAGCTCTGTCCTGCTTGAGTAGAGAATGCTTGAAAAGAATCAACTCAAATTTTAAAAACTCATTAATCTGAGGTAAATCCAAGCTCACCCTCAGCTAGTAACAAGTTGCCTTGACGAGTGGATCAAATCTTTGTTTCGCAGACTGTAAAAAGTTGGAAGGAGACTTTATTTTAATTATTTGTTTATTTTGAGACAGTTTTGCCCTTGTTGCCCAGGCTGGAGTGCAATGGCACAATCTCAGCTTACTGAAACCTCTGCCTCCCGGATTCAAGTGATTCTCCTGCTTCAGGCTGCTGAGTAGCTGGGATTGCAGGAACCCGCCACCACACCTGGCTAATTTTGAAAATATTTTTAGTAGACATGGGGTGTTACCACGTTGGCCAGGCTGGTTTTGAACTCCTAACCTTAACTGATCTGCCCGTCTCGTCTTCCCAAAGTGCTGGGATTACAGGCATGAGCCACCGTGCCCAGCCAATTTTATTTGTTTATTTTTTGAGACAGAGCCTCACTCTGTCACCCAGGCTGGAGTGTACTGGCGTGATCTCAGCTCACTGTAGCCCTGATCATCTGGGCTCAAGCAGACCTCCCATCTCAGCTTCCCATGTAGCTGGGACCATCACACCCAGCTAACTCTTGTGGGGTTTTTTTGTTTGTTTGTTTGTTTGTTTGAGGTAGAGTCCTGCTCTGTTCCCCAGGCTGGAGTGCAGTGGCATGATCTCGGCTCACTGCAACTTCCACTTCCCTCCTGGGTTCAAGCAATTCTCCTGCCTTAGCCTCCTGAGGAGCTGGGATTACAGACGTCTGCTACCACCCCCAACTAATTTTTGCATTTTTTGTAGAGATGGGGTTTCACCATGTTGGCCAGGCTGGTCTCGAACTCCTGATCTCGGGTGATCCACCTGCCTTGGCCTCCCAAAGTGCTGGGATTACAGGTGTGAGCCACTTTTTGTGTTTTTTGTAAAGACAGGATCTTGCCATGTTGCCTAGGCTGGGTCTTGAACTCCTGAGCTTAAGCCATCCACCTGCCTCAGGCTCCTAAAGTGCTGGAACTACAGGCTTGAGCCATCATGCTGGGCCTGGAAGGCAACTTTAGTCCTCACTTAATCAACTGCGTTGTTTCAGAAGTGAGGCAGTACGGCGGCCCCAGAGAGGTGAAGTGATTTGCCCAAGACTGCACAACAAGTTATTAACAAAACTCGGCTCAAACCCGGCTCAGCGATAACCAGGTTACGTGCCAAGATCTTACATCATCATTGTATTGGTGAAGTTTTTTTTCTTTGATTCATTCAGCAGATACTTGTTCAGCTCATGCGAGATGCCAAGCCCTGTTTTAGTTTAGGTGCCGGGGAATCTGCAATGGCTAAAACAGTCTCTGCCCACATAAGCCTAGGTTTTCGTGAGGAAGACAAATGATAAGCATGTAGTAAGAGGTTAGGCAGTGATGGAATAACGATGAAAACTGGACCAGGGAGAAGGGATAGAGTTGACTTGGAGCTATTTTTGGCAGGGGCAGTGAGGGAGTCTCTATTTGTGGGAGTGACATTTGAGCAGAGGCCTGAATGGTTGGAGCCTGAAGAACTGCTCAGGGGGTCAGGTTGATGGCAAGGAGTGATCAGTGCATGAGCTGTTGGGGACCAGCAGTCATTATCGGGGTCTCTCCAGGGTAATGATGAGGCGGAGATCAAATGAGGCACCAGGCTTTATCAACTAGGAAGCATCTGGTGACCCAACATCTCCAGTGGATGTGTTGGTTCAGAAACTCTCCCTTCTCTCCATTAACAGCTCCTGCCTTCTCTTGTCTCCTAGGGCTGTTCAGCCTATTTCTGGCAGTGGCTAATAGTCACTGTGTGTACCGTAGTATTTCGCCTACTCAGCCTTGTCTAGGAGAAGCAGTCATGGTGTAGATTGCTCTCTTTGCCACTTGGCTTTTGGACCCATAATTTAAACCCTTCTCCTGGTGAAGTGCCTTTGCTCTATTTAGTGGAACTCTGAATCTTGAGGGGTCTTCCGCTGAGCCACACAGTGCCCTCCGTAGCTCACACCAACTTTATTCCTGGAAATCCTGTTTTTTGTGGTTCCCTGGTTTCTGGTTCTGAAAAGCAAATGGCTGAAGAGGTTCCAGTATCTTCTCAGAGAGCCAACCCAGTGTAACAGTATTTTGCGGTGTTCTGGGACTTTTCTCCTTGCTCAATCTGCTGTTCTTTTTCATTCATTCATTCATTTATTCATTTTGAGAAGTAGTCTTATTCTGTCACCCAGGCTGGAGTGCAGTGGCACAATCTTGGCTGACTGAAACCTCTGCCTCCCAGGTTCAAGCAATTCTCCTGCCTCAGCCTCATAAGCAGCTGAGATTTGTAGATGCCCACCACCATGCCCAGGTAATTTTTGTATTTTTAGTAGAGACAGGTTTCTCCATGTTGGTCAGGCTGACCTCAAACTCCTAATCTCAGGTGATCCACTTGCCTCGGCCTCCCAAAGTGCTGGGATTACAGGTGTGAGCCACCACCCCGGCGTTTTGTAGGGGGAGGGGAGGGGAAGGGAAGAAGTCTCACTCCGTTGCCCAGGCTGGATTGCAATGGCGTGATTTCGGCTCACTGCAATCTCTGCCTCCCAGGTTAAAATGACTCTCCTGTCACAGCCTCCTGAGTAGCTGGGATTATAGGCACACACCACCACACCTGGCTAATTTTGTATTTTTAGAGATGGGATTTTATCATGTTGGTCAGACTGGTCTTGAACTCCTGACCTCAGGTGATCCACCTGCCTCTGCCTCCCAGAGTGCTGGGATTACAGGCATGAATGAGTCGCCGTTCCCAGCCTTATTTTTATTTTTTTGAGACAGTCTTGCTATGTTGCCCACCCTGGAGTGCAGTTGGTGTGACCTCAGCTCACCACAACCTCCACCTTCAAGGTTCAGGCAATTCTTGTGCCTCAGCCTCCTGAGTACCTGGGATTACAGGTATGAGCCACCATGCCCAGCTAATTTTTGTGTTTTTGGTAGGCTTGGCCAGGCTGGTCTCAAAGTGACCTGAAGTGATCCACCCACCTTGGCCTCCCAAAGTGCCGACATTACAGGGGTGAGCCGTCGTGCTGGGCATCTCTCTGTTCTTTACTGAACTAATTTTCTCTAACCTTAGTGCTTAGGTAACACCTATTAATGGCCTCTGAACTCACTGCTATATCCAGCTTTCCATCTTTTGCCTTCTCTCTGAGAGACCCCAGCCTCCTTGGTTATTGCATTTTTTTCTTTTTGAGATGGAGTCTTGCTCTGTCACCCAGGCTGGAGTGTAATGACATGATCTCAGCTCACTGCAACATCCGTCTCTCAGGTTCAAGCAATTCTCCTGCCTCAGCCTCCCAACTAACTGGGATTACAGGCGCCCATCACCATGCCCAGCTGAGTTTTTTGTATTTTTAGTAGAGATGGGGTTTCACCATGTTGACCAAGCTGGTCTCGAATTCCTGACCCTGTGATCCACCCGCCTAAGCCTCCCAAAGTGCTGGGATTACAGGCGTGAACCACCAGGCCTGTCCGATTGCAATTTTATTTAAGGTTATTTCTCTTGTATCTGCTTCTGTCAGTTTCTAATGGTCTCCTCAACTGCACTTCTTTTTTTTTTTGAGGCAAGAGTCTCTATTGCCCAGGCTGTAGTGCAGTGGCTCGATCTCTGATCATTGTAACCTCTGCCTCCAGAGTTGAAGTGATCCTCCCACCTCAGCCTCCTGAGTAGCTGGGACTACAGGTGTGTGTCACCACGCCTGGCCCTCACTGCATTTTAAGTCATCTAGAAGGATATACTTACTCATCTGCTTCATCAAGTCAGCTAACTTTGAAAGAATGAATCCATTAAATATCCCCATCAGGCCAGGCCAGGTGTGGTGACTCACACCTGTAATCCTAACACTTTGTGAGGCCAAAGTGGTCAGATCACTTAAACCCAGGAGTTCACAATCAGCCTGGGCAACATGGCGAAACACTGTCTCTACAGAAAAAAAAAAAAAATTAGCCAGGTATAGGAGTACATGATTGTGGTCCCAGCTACCCAGGAGGCTAAGGCAAGACAATTACTTGAGCCGAGGAGGTTGAGGCTGCAGTGAGCTGTGATCATGCCACTGCACTCTACCCTGGGCAACAGACCGAGACTCTGCCTCAAAAAATTTTTTTAAATCCCCATCAGAGTCAAGGAGAGTATGTCTTCCTTTCCTCAGCAGCTTTTTAAAAATGTAATTTTATTTATTTTTATATTTTCTGTAGAGCTAGGGTCTCACTATGTTGCCCAGGCTGGTCTTAAACTCCCGGCCTCAAGCAGTCACCTGCGTCGGCCTCCCAAAGTGCTGGGATTATAAGTGTGAACCACCACATACCCAGCCTCCTCAGCAGCTTTGTTTTTTTTTTTCTGAGATGGAGTCTCACGCTGTCGCCCAGGCTGGAGTACAGTGGCGCAATCTCAGCTCGCTTCAACCTCCACCTCCCAGGTTCAGGCAATTCTCCTGCCTCAGCCTTCCGAGCAGCTGGGATTACAGGCAACTGCCACCACACCTGGCTAATTTTGTGTTTTTAGTAGAGACAGGATTTCACCATGTTGATCAGGCTGGTCTCAAACTCCGAAGTAGCTTTTTCGAGGTCACAGTAATTGCTCTTTCCATTATCCTTTCCTCTGCAGGGCCACAGAGCACCTGCTGGCCGCCTTGTTCCCTGGGTCTGCTCAGCAGATCCCAGAGCTGTTACAGTGAATGGCAGGACACTATACCTAAAAGGCTTCCTTTTCTGAGTATGGTTTTGGCAGTGAGGTGGGTGTGTTTTGGCTGCTCTGGGACTACCCTAAGGAAATAGTTCACGACTATAGGCAGTGTCACTTTACTTTGAAATTTCTTGGCTAGAGAATTTGCAGTAACCAACCTGGGCAACATGACGAGACCCTGTCTCTACAAAAAATTTAAAAATTAGGCTGGGCGCGGTGGCTCACGCCTGTAATCCCAGCACTTTAGGAGGCTGAGGTGGGTGGATCACGAGGTCAAGAGATCGAGACCATCCTGGCCAACATGGTGAAACCTGTCTCTACTAAAAATATAAAAGTTAGCTGGATGTGGTGGCGCATACCTGTAGTCTCAGCTACTCAGGAGGCTGAGGCAGGAGAATTGCTTGAACCCAGGAGGCGGAGGTTGCAGTCAGCCGAGATTCCACCACTGCACTCCACCCTGACTCCTGGTGACAGAGCCAGACTCTGTCTCAAAGGAAATGTTTTTTAAATTAGTGGGCCCATGGTGGCTCACACCTTTAGTCCTAGCTACTTGGGAGGCTGAGGGGTGAGGATCACTTGAGCCCAGGAGGTTGAGGCGTCAGTGAGCTATGTTCCTGCCTCTGTAGGCCAGTCTGGGTGACAGAGAGAGAGAGAGAGAGAGAGAGAGACCCTGTCTCAAAAAAAAAAAAAAAATTCACAATACCATTTGTGCAGATTCTGTCAGGTTGTGTTCTTTTGTATTTTGCTTTCCTTTTGGTCTTTTTCCTCCTGCTGCACACCTATCCCTGTGAATTTTCAGTCTTCTCCTCTCTTCCAGGCCCTGTGACTTTTGTCTTATTTTCTCACCTGTCTTCTAAGCAGACAGATCCATCTTGGTCATTTGGATGTCTTCTGTGGAATCAAGAGAATGTACCTACATATCCGTTCCCCCTTAACTTTCTTATTTTTGATCACAGTTCTTTTTATGCCTTGACCTGGGAAGTGCATCATCATTCTTAGGTTTTCCTGATTTGAAAGCCACCTGGGACTAAATGCCACCTCTCTGGAAGAACTTAATTATTTTCTGTAATCTGGGCAGTCATTCTTGGAACAGTGGTCTTTTCACCTGCGTAGGCCATGCCTGCTTTCTCTGTGTTTGGAACAGGGCTGTTTTTAATGGTGGTTTTGCTCATCTGACTTAGAAAGCAGCTCCAGACTGTGCTGGTCAGATACTTAATTCTGCATTCAGGTTTGGCCTGAGCGTCTATGGTTCACTTTCTCAGCAAGTCATTAAATGATTCATTTTCTCTTTTTTTTTTGAGATGGAGTCTCACTCTTGTTGCCCAGGCTGGAGCGCAGTGGCGTGATCTCAGCTTACTACAACCTCTGACCCCCAGGTTCAAGCAATTCTCCTACCTCAGCCTTCCGAGTGGCTGGGACTACAGATGCCTGTCACCACGCCCAGCTAATTTTTTTTGTATTTTTAGTAGAGATGGGGTTTCTTCATGTTGGTCAGGCTGGTCTTGTATTCCTGACTTCAGGTGATCCACCTGCCTCAGCCTCCCAAAGTGCTGGGATTACAGGGGCGAACCACTGCGCCCAGCCCCATTTTCTCTTAAGGCCCAAAGGGCTTGGTTCTGAGCCCCTCCTCATCAGGCCCAGCGTGAACTGTTCTTTCATCCTTCAGGATCACAACTATGTCCTGCTAAATTAGGAGCAGAGACTTGTGTGAAGCTGGCCGTTAAGCAGTTTCACGAAGTGATCTGTGCTGCTTCATATTTTTGTTTCCATTTCCTTCGCTGTCACTCCGAGTCACCTCTGACTTCAGGATGTGACATCTGTTTAGGAACCATCACCTCACAGTTCTACCAGCTGGTCCCTTCCTCTCCCACCCCAGTTCTTCTACTTCCTGATTGCCAGTTAATGTACAATCATTGGCACCTCTACATGCCAGGCTCTGCATTGGTGCTTCTCAGAGTAAGGTCTCATTGGATCCTCAACAAATTAACAGGGTAAGGCCCACTTCAGACTCACCTCTGCTGACACCCAGCCACAGCAGGAGGATGTGCTTAGCCACAGTCACACAGCAGCAAGAGGCCAGGGAAGCTGCTAAATGCTGTGCTTCCATCCCAGAGGAGTTGTAAGCAGTAACTATTTCTACACATTTTGGTAGTTTAAAAAAACTGATTTGAGGCCAGGCATGGTGGCTCATGCCTCTTATCCCAGCACTTTGGGAGGCCAAGGCAGGAGGATCATTTGATCCCAGGAGTTTGAGACCAGCCTGGGCAACATAGCAAGACCCTGTATAAAAAATAAAAATAAAAAAAGACATGCATGCCTATTGTCCCAGCTACTTGGGAGGCTAAAGCAGGAAGATCACTTGAGCCTAGGAGTTCAAAGTTACAGTAAGCCATGATTGCACCACTGCACTCCAGCCTGGGTGACAAAAACCCTGTCTCTCTCGCTGTTGCCCAGGCTGGAGTGCAGTGGCACAATCTTGGCTCACTGTAACCTCAGCCTCCTGGGTTCAAGTGATTCTCATGCCTCAGTCTCACTGGTAGCTGGGACTACAGGTTCCTGCCACCATACCTGGCTAATTTTTGTATTTTTAGTAGAGACATGGTTTCACCATGTTGGCCAGGCTTGTCTTAAACTCCTGACCTTGTAATCCGCCTATCTTGGCCTCTCAGTGTGCTGGGATTACAGGCATGAGCCACTGGGCCTGGCCTTTTTTGTTTATTTTTTTTCTTTCCCAGGTGGCACTGAAGGAATTTATTTTTTGGTGGGTTTTTTTTTCCTTTTTTGTTTTTAATGGATAAAGTCTCAGTCAGTGACCCAGGCTAGAGTACAGTGCTGCAATCTCAGCTCCCTGCAACCTCCACGTCATGGGCTCATGCACTTCTTTTGCCTCAGCCCTGGAGTAGCTCATGTGACAGGCAGGCACACACTATCACACCTGGCTACTTTTTGTATATTTTCTAGAGATGGGGTTTTGCCATGTTGCCCAGGTTGGTCTCAAACTCCTCAGCTTAAGCAGTCCACCTGTCTTGGCCTCGCAAAGTGCTGGGATTACAGGCGTGAGCCACTGCGCCTGGTCTCAAGTTACTTACCTTTTAAGGAATATGCAGTCTTGAAACATTCTCAGTCCTGAACTTAATCCCCAGGCACCAGAGTTTTCTGGTCTAGGCCCTTCCACCACATTTGGAACCTGTTGGCCCTGTAGCAACCCTCACTTGCTTTCCCTGAGAGCCATAAGGTGAGCCCAGGGACTGCTGGTAGAGACATCCATCTCCTTGCCCTTCTCTCTACAGCCTCTCACTTTGGCTGCTTTGCCATCATGAGGAAGGAAACATAAAAGCTACTTTTTGGTATTACAAAGTTAAAAAAAAAAATCACATGGATGAGGCAGAAGCCTTGGGTAAGGCATTCTACATCCTTTATTTGTGAGATGGATATAGTTTTCGGATTTCTTTATATTTCTGATTTACAAATATATACTAAAAGTCATACAGAGGGCTGGGCGAGGTGGCTCACAACTGTAATCACAGTGCTTTGTAAGGCTGATAAGGGAGGATCGCTTGAGCCTAGGAGTCTCAAGATCAGCCTGTGCAACATAGCAGGACCATCCCTGTCTCTACAAAAAAGAAAAAAAAAAGTCTATCAAAGATACAAAAGTGAAGTCATGTGGTTGGGTGTCAGATCGATGGTCCTGGGGAATGGACTGGCTCACCCTGACACCAGGCCCAACCTGCCCTTCAGGAATGTGTGTCCTCATACAGACAGATCTACGTGTCACTGATGTTGCGGTGAAGAAGCAGTGGCATTTAAAGATGGAGAAATTCAATGCCAGTTAGGGCTTTGTGTCTGAAAGGCATAAGCCTCCGTTCTGTGGCCATTTGCGCTTATACAGAAGCCCTCACTTCCCTGTACTGAACGCTATTCATTATCCAAATGGATAAAGCCATCCTTCATTCAACACATATTTCCCGAGCACCTACTGGATGTCAGCCTGCTGCAGACATTACAGCCACAACTTTAAGGTCAAACATCATGGGGCCTTTTTTCCCAAGAGACAGGATCTTGCTTTGTTGCTCAGGCTGGAGTGCAGCAGTGCAATCATAGCTCACTGCAGCCTCAAACTCCTGGACTCAATTGATACTCCCACCTCAGCCTTCCAAGTAAGGCACTACAGCATGCACCACCGTGCCTGGCTGATTTTTTGTTGTTTTGTTTTGTTTTTGTATAGAGACAGGGTCTCCCTATGTTGCCCAGGCTGATCACAAAAAGAGGGGCTTTATCTAATGTCCTCTGTTTGTGTATGTTTAAAGTGGGAGAGAAAGATACCTAGGAAATGGATGTTAAAAAGCACTAGTGCCTTTAATTTCTCAAGTACCTTAGAGTGTTGCTAACTCATAGTGGATCCACACTTTGAACCCAGTCCTCTGGCTCCCAGTCGGCGTTCCCGACACCCGCTGACACTAGCAGACAGGGCCTTCCAGAAGAGAAGGCTTGTTTGAAGCCTTTGGGCAAGTGACTTCCCAGCTCACCAGTGTTCACTGAGAGCCTCCCCTTCCCCAGGGAAAATGGGATTCTCTCTGTCTAGCCCTCCTGTGGACAGATGGAGCTGGCAGAGAGGGAAGCCCCTTAGCAGCAGGCATATCTTGCTTTTCAAAAGGATGTCTAGGCCAGGCGCAGTGGCTCATGCCTATAATCCCAGCACTTTGGGAGGCCGAGGTCGGCAGATCACCTGAGGTCAGGAGTTCGAGACCAGTCTGACCAATATGGAGAAACCCATCTCTAGTAAAAATTAGCCAGGTATGATGGTGCATGCCTATAATCCCAGGTACTTGGGAAGCTGAGGCAGCAGAATCCCTTGAGCCCAGAAGGCAGAGGTTGTGGTGAGCCAAAATTGTGCCACTGTACTCTAGCCTGAGCAACAAGAGTGAAACTGTCTCCAAAAAAAAAAAAAGTCTGTGGGGTCAGGGGAGATGAGATTCAGTCTGACTGTGTGCTGAATAAATTGATATTAGCCACATAATAGCCCCAAAGGAAGAAGGGGCACAAAGCAGTTGCTGGACAGGCACAGTATTCCACACCCATAATTCCCAGCACCTTTGAAGTCCAAGGCAGGAGAATTGCTCGAGCCTAGGAACTCAAGACCAGCCTGGGCAGCATAGCCAGACCCCATCCCCCCCAAAAAAATTAGAAAAAAATAGCCAGATGTGGTGTGCACCAGCAATCCCAGCTACTCAGGAGGCTGAGGTGGGAGGATCCACTTGAGCCCAGGAGGTCAAGGCTAGGGTGCCTAACCTTCGATCATGCTGCTGCACTCCAGCCTGGACAACACAATGAGACTCTCTCAAAAAGAAAAGCTGTTGCTATGAGGAGACATTGATGGACCCACGCAGGCCTGAGCTCGGTGGCTTAGGCCAAAGCTTTGTAGGAGGGGGTGTAGAAGGCATGAAGTGACTGGACATGTCCCTTTGAAGTCCACTTGCCACGGCCGTGCAGTGCCTGTGTGGGTTGTCGTCAGTGCTGGGGAGAGCATCCCATGGCCACAGACTGGAAAGGAAAGCTTCACCCAAAGAGAGCCAGGGGGATCACCTATTGCCTGGTCACCTTGCTTACCTCTGCTAGGATGCAGTGACACACAGAAATGGGGCTAACTTTGTCACAGGTGCCAGGCTCAGCTGCAGGCACCAGGTTTGCACCTTGCTCACCCAGGCTGGGGTTGCATGACAGTGATCTCTGTCCACCCTGGACTGTCCAAAGAGCTTCCCCTTGCTGGCCCCCATGGTGCCCAAATCACAGAACTGCCAAATTTCAGGGTTTGGGGAGACCTCAGCCCAGCTCTAGCACAGCTCCTCTGTCATAGTCCCCTTCTGTGTGATTGGCCATTTCTCCAACTGTGAGTTGGAGCCTATTGTCTCCAGGCCTCACTGGCTCCTCCCCCCTCCCTTCTTGCATTCTCTCTGCTGCATCCAGGATGGTCTGAAAACTCTCATCTGGGTGGGTGCTTTCATATTCTACCCCTGACTGAGTCCGTCTCCAGGGGTGATTCCAGGGCATTCTAACCCTCAGCCGGGCCTTGTAAGTGGCAGAGACCATCAGGCTTCAGCCTCACCTCCCTGGCCCTGTGTGCCTTTTTCATGGGCTCTTCAGTGCCTGGAGCACCACCTGCTCCCTCTTTGCCTGAAGAACTGGCCCCTTACTTTCCATACTTTGCCCCACGTGCTGCCCCACCCCATGTGGTTCTCCCACAGCACATGGTAAGTTGGGGTCTCTGCTCTGCTCCAGATCCACTTTCCAGAAACCATCAAGGCTCTTGTCAGGCGTGGATTGCTCTGAATGTGTGTGGTACATGCAGGTCGGTGGGAACGGCATTAGGCTTATGTGCTTGGGACCCTGGGTGATCTGATGGGCTGTGGTCAGTGGCCTGGACTAGCCCGGGAACCTGATGGAAAATGGAACTTTAGGGCACAGCGGTCCCTGAGTTGGAGCCTGTTGTCTGAACTGCCTTCCTGGTGTGCGTCTTCCATGCCATCCTGCAGCTCTGCCCCTGCGGGTCCTTCCTGGAGCCCCGCTCCCTCTCCTCTGAGAGGCTGACTTTGCTCATAGCCGAGCATCTTTCAAATGCCTTACTGACCTTGCCCTCACAGACCCATTCCCCAGTTATAACTGATTTCTCATGTTATGCTTTGCTGAATATCCTTCCTTTCTACCTGACCTCTGACTGCTGGCCCTACTTCCGCGTGACACATGGGAGCCTTGCTGGGGCCAGATCACCTCTGAGCTCTTTTCCTTTCTGAAGCAGCTGCCACCCATGGGCCTGTGGGGTCTGACTCCAAGTGCCAGCCCCTCCTCTGATGTCAGAAGGATATGTCCCCTCCTCCCCAGGCACCCACTGGGGCTCTATGGCTTCCATTCACCTGGCTGGGTTGGAGAGGAGTGAGCCTACCGTCTCAGTCTGAGCAGGCCGCCTTCTTGTTACCTGGACACCTGGCAGCCTCCGTTCTCAGGACAAACTGTGGAAACCCGAAAGCGAGCCAGCCGGGTACCAGTGTTTGCCTGAGAATTAATCTTTTTTTCTTTCTCTTTCAGTGGTTGATATCACAGCAAGTATCCTTTCTGTGTTGGTACGGTTCCCTTTAAGGAATTCTCCACTTAAATAAAAAGAATGTATCAAAACTTGAATCCCACCTCCCAACATGCCCTGCAAGTTGAGGCTCTGCCCACAGACCCTGGAACATCCTCACCTAGCCCTCGGCTGCCCCTGGGTGCTGCGCTCCTCTTTGTGCTTCCCTCCATATCTGGCACCGAGCTCTAAGCCCTGCCCTACGGCAAGCTCTGGGTTCACTGGGGGAACAACAGAAATTGAAATTTCAGGGCAGGCTGGGACACGCGTGCCCCACAGACCTCAGCACAGTAGGTCCCCCAAGCTGTGGCCTTTTTTTTTTTTAAGATGGAGTTTCACTCTTATTGCCCAGACTAGAGTACAATGGTGTGATCCTGTCTCACTGTAGCCTCCATCCCCTGGGTTCAAGTGATTCTCCTGCCTCAGCCTCCCGAGTAGCTAGGATTATAGGCGCCTGCCACCACACCCAGCTAATTTTTTACATTTTTAGTAGAGAAGGGGTTTCACCATGTTGGTCAGGCTGGTCTCAAACTCCAGACCTCAGGTGATCCACCCACCTTGGCCTCCTAAAGTGCTGGGATTACAGATGTGAGCCACCGCACCCAGCCTGCTGTGGCCCTTTCAAACTGACCTTTTTCACAGTGTCTGTACTTCCTTAACTGGACGTCACTAGATCCCACAGTTCGAAGATGTTAAATTTGAAGCAGCAAGTCTGTTGTCTGAGTTATACTGTCAAGAGGTAAGAACATATTCAGGTTTCTGAAAGCAAAGTATCATCTCTCCCTGTTGCTAAGATGTGAAAGCACATTGGCACATTGGGGCTCCAGGAGTTGGAATCCCTCTTTTTTTTTTTGGTCGAGGGAAGGACAGGGTCTCACTCTGTCACCCAGGCTGGAGTGCATGGCACAATCATGACTCACTACAGCCTTGAACTCCTGGGCTCAAATGATCCTCCCACCTCAGCCTCCCGAGTAGCTGGGACTGTAGGCGTGTGCCACCATGCCTGGCTGATTTTTTAATTTATTGGTGTAGAGATGGTCTTGCCCAGGCTGGTTTCAAACTCCGGGCCTCAAGCAATCCTCCCCCCTCGACCTCCCAAAGTGCCAAAACTATACACTAGAACCACCATGCCCGGCCTTTCTGGCTGTTAACACTTGAGATTACTTTGCTGCCTCTTATGCCCCAGCCCCAGGGCTTTGGTGGGTAGTCACCTGCTAAAAAGGGCTGGCAGCTTCCTTTTCTGCGGAAGGCTCTTAGAGAGATCAGCCTGTTCCTCGCCTGACAAGTCTGTACAGTTTCTCTTCTTAATCTGGTTCTGATTTCAGTTGTAGCTGAAATTTGCCTTCCTCCCACCTCGGAATGATGATGAGTAAGGTGGCCTTGGCAGCAGGGAATGTGTGTGCTTCACACCCCAATGCCTCTCTCTGCTCTGAGAACATAAAAGATGGGAACTGGCATCTGATTTGACTATTTAGAATTTTGAACTGAAACTACTTTCAGTCCGTTGAATGAGAAGTTATTTTAAGAGTGGTGCAGAACTTCCCAGCCAGTGAGTCCAATAAATTATCTTTTTTTGCTTTTAATAAAGTAAATTGGCAACCCAAAAAATCCTTTGGTAAGCATGAGCAGGAACTGCCTTCTGGCACCGCAGCTGCTGCTAAGGAATCCGTCTTGATTGCCGCCTTGTTTTTTTTTTTAAACCTTCCCAAACGTGACTATTTCCTTTCAGAATTCCGTTGATGCAGCAAAGCCGCTGCTGCGGAAGGCAATCCAGATCTCACAGCAGACCCCATACTGGCACTGCCGTCTGCTCTTCCAGCTCGCTGTGAGTACCACGGCCCAGGCACGAGGGTGCCGGGCAGGGACCATGACCCTGTGGCACACCTGCCCCATGTGCAAAGAGCAGCAGAGTATACAACGAGGAGACCCCCTTAGGCTGCCACACAGAGCGGGTGGGGACATAGGGATGTTTCCTTTACCTGCTCACAAGCCCCCTCCAGCCTCCGTCCTTGACAGCATCCCCAGCTTGAGCCTAGCTCTCGGCAGCACCCAGGGATGAGTGGTGGGAGTGCGGGTCTCCCCCAGGACCAACATTGACAGTAGGCCTGCTGCTTGTTAGGTGTCTTTGCGTTCCCCTCCCTCCCAGCCATTTTAATCTCATCTTTGGCCTGCACTCATCGAAATCCCGGGAACGTTTCTTGCCAGAGATCTGCTGTGGGTTTTTTAGGAGCTACACTGAGACTCCAAGGGACTGCCTATCTGGCCATGAATGTCCACATCAAACCTTGTTCCCCACATGGGGCCTCGCTTTCAGGGGCTACTGGGGCACAGCTTTATCCTGAGATCCACACAGTTCCCCCTCATTCCCCCTTCAGCGCCCCTAGATGTAGGTGGTCCCCTGGTCCCTGAGCTCCACAATGCTTGGTTGTCGGGGAACTCTGAACTGGGCCTTCCCGGCTAGAGTGGAGAGGCCAGCAAGCTTCACTGTGTGGGACACATCTCCTGTCCTGGGCTCCATCCACACCTCCGCACTGGGCACCCTTAGGCATCCTCTCCCTGGCGACCCCCAGCCTCTCTCTTCCATGACCCAGCCTGCCCTCCAGGCCACCACTTAGCTACCTCCCATGATACCCACCTAAGCAAGCAGTGTGTGCACCCTGGGTCAAGAATGCCTCCAGTTGAGCTGCTCACCCCAGCAGGGTCTGGCTGAGAAAAGACCCCACAGGGAAGAGCTCACACAGCAGTCAGGGCTCCCAGGGCCCTCTTCCCCCAGGCCTGTTGAGAAGCCATGTTCATACGCAGTCTTCTTCTATCTCCCCATGCACACTTGTGCCCATTAGCAGACAAAGGAGCAGGCCAGTCCGTGAGTCACCTGCCCTAGGTCACGGAGTTGGCAGGCGCACCTAGGGGTCAAGTTCTCTACCATGGCCCCGCAAGTGTTGCCTTGCAGGGTCAAACCAGGCATGTGCCTCCTTTTCAACCTGTTGAGGCTTTGACACTTGCCTCTGAGGGAGTCCCTTCTTGTAGACCCTGGAACACACTGACATCCCACTGAAGATGGACCCCACAGGCACCCACAAAGCGCTCAGAGCAGCCCTAGGTGCTCACACAGCCCTGGGGGTCTGTGACATGAGTCTTGGCTGCTGGTTCTATGCTCCATTAAGTTTAGACAGTGTCTACTGCAGGCACCATTCAGTTTAGATGACATATATACCACAGGCCAACTGGAGCTGTGTACCCAAAGGAATGTTGAGATAATTTGGTTAATATCGCTCAGAACTGACACAGGCAGTTTCATTGAGGTGGGGAGGTTTGAGTTTGCTAACAAAGCACAAAGGCCAGGTACCGTAAAACTGATGAGTTTGGCAGCAAAGGTCACTGCTCTCTCTGCTTTTTAGCAACTGCACACGCTTGAGAAGGACCTGGTGTCGGCCTGCGACCTCCTGGGTGTGGGGGCCGAGTACGCCCGGGTGGTGGGATCCGAGTACACACGGTAGGCACCCGCTCCCCTCCTTCCCTCCTGCTCTCTTAACATAGAAGGGGCTTGACCATCTTGGTCCAGGACAAAGAACAGAAATGGCATTTCAGGCCAGGTGCGATGGCTCACAGTATATTCCCAGCACTTTGAGAGGCCAAGGTAGGAGAATCACTTGAGCCCAGGAGTTCAAGACCAGCCTGGGCAACATAGTGAAATGCCATCTCTACAAAAAATATAAAAATTATGAGGTGCAGATTTGAGCCTGACATTCAAGCCTGCCCACTGGCCCCCACCCTCTGTGTCCATCACTGCCAAGTTTTTTTCTAGAGATAGGGTCTCACCATGTTGCCCAGGCTGGTCTCAAACTCCTGACCTCAAGTGATCCACCCATCTTGGCCTGCCAAAGTGCTGAGATTACAGGCATGAGTCATTGCACCCGGCCACCTTCTGGACTTTAGACATGAGTGCATCTAAGCCATTCAAGAAAAATAAATACAGGCTAGGTGTAGTAAATCACTTGAGGTCAGGAGTTCTAGACCAGCCTGGCCAACATGGTGAAACCCCATCTGTACTAAAAATAAAAAAACTAGCCAGATGTGGTGGCACATCCCTGTAGTCCCAGCTATTCAGGAGGCTGAGGCCGGAGAATCACTTGAACCCGGAAGGCAGAGGTTGCAGTGAACCAAGATTACACCACTGCCTGGGTGACAGAGCGAAACTCTGTCTAAAAAAAAAAAAAGAAATATAGATATAATAGGATAAAATAGAGCAGTCTTGTAAATATAACAAACTTCATCTGGGACTGTTCACTGTTGTCCACTGAACTGTCCCCCGAGGTGGCACATTAGGTCCTGTGAGCCTTGGGGCAGTCACAGTCATCCCAGGAGGCCCCTGGGTCTTCCGGGACCTGACCCCCGCCTCTGTTTTGCAGGGCGCTGTTCCTCCTCAGCAAGGGGATGGTAAGTTGAGGTTGGGCATGGCTGGATGCGGCTGGTGTTGTGGAGGTGAGGCAGGGCCCCCACAGAGTCTGCTCCGACCCCACTTGCTCTCCATGGCATCGCCCCTCAGGCACAGTGAGCAGCCTAGAGGGTGAGGCCCGGGCCTTGCAGGGTTCAGGAGGGAAGCTCAGGCTCCGCCCAGTGGGATTCATGCTGAGGCAGAATCCTAGTTAGGAGCTGTCTGGGCCGGGGTTTCAGGCTGGCCTTGCCCTCTGGGTTGGTGGCAGCAGTCCCAGGGCAGGTGGGCAGCCCCGTGCTCCTGGTCCAGGGAGGGCCCCTGCAAGCCACGCACCCCATGCCAGCACCTCTCCCTCCCCAGCTGCTGCTGATGGAGCGCAAACTGCAGGAGGTGCACCCACTGCTGACCCTCTGTGGGCAGATCGTGGAGAACTGGCAGGGGAACCCCATCCAGAAAGAGTCGCTGCGTGTCTTCTTCCTGGTGCTCCAGGTCACCCACTATCTGGATGCCGGGCAGGTGCGTGGCGCCTCTCGGGCGAGCTGCTGGTTGTGACCAGTGGGTATGGGTGGCACCCAGGCCAATGGGTCTTGGGCTGTGAGGTCAGCTGTGTTTGTCACACAGCAGGGCTGTCATTCCAGCCCCAGACACACACACTCTTGGCCTGCTCTGGTGCGAGTGCTGGCACCATTGTGCCTGCCTGGTGTGTTAGTGTGGTGCCTGCAAGCAAGGTCTATCCCGGCCACCCCACCCTTTGGGAGTATGATGTGTGACATTGCATATACTCACTCAGCATGTGGACGCTCAGAGATTCCAACTGCAGTTCAGGGAATCATGAGAATAAAGCATGGATGCACTGGGGTGGTGCCTGTACACAGCAGATGCTCAAGTGATATCTGTCTGGTCCCCCTGCTGTGGGGTTGAGCAGGGACTAATGTGCCCAGCCATGTCGAGACTGGACTCTGTGACCCTACTGTGGGTGGGGAACGGCTGTGTTTGAGCTCCTTGTCTCTGCTTGTATGACAGCCTTGACCCTTCAGGGGCTGGGAGCTGCTCTGTGCCCCTCAGACCTACCCCTCTTGCCATGGGCTGCAGGCAAGCCTCTCCACAGGGCTTGGTAAGGGGGTTCCCCAGTTCCCCCATCCATACCCATCATTGCCCATTGGGTGAAGCACTGCACTTGGCACATAGGGACACAGAGCAGACTGTAGCCACACTTCTCTTGGGGTGCCAAGGCTGCAGAGACGTCCCTCGGGGCTTCAGGACGAGATGGGTCAGTCTGTAAGAGCCACAGCGCCTGCGAGACTCCCACCCCCTGCAAAGCACTTGGGTCTGGCTGCAGGAAGGGCAAGAGCAGCTCCAGCAGGGTCTGGACAGGCCTCTCCTGGGCCTTGGTGTTGGGCCCAGCACTGGGCAGTGGACAAACTTCAGTCCCATAGCTGCCTGCCTGGCCCTGCCCCTGCCCTGACAGCCCAGCTGATCCATGGGAGTGCAGCGGGGGTGGGTCCATCTTGCAGGAGGTGGCCATGGCAGAAGGGGAAGGCAGGTGCTCCCTGGAGGAAGGGGCAGGGGTGGCTGGGCTGGGCCTGGCCTCCTGAGAGGCCAGGCTCAGGTGGGCACTCAGGTGTGGGTGCTGCGCAGGTAAAGAGCGTGAAGCCGTGTCTGAAGCAGCTGCAGCAGTGTATCCAGACCATCTCCACACTGCACGACGATGAGATCCTGCCCAGCAACCCCGCCGACCTCTTCCACTGGCTGCCCAAGGAGCACATGTGTGTGCTCGTCTACCTGGTGCGTCCTGCTAGGGCCAGGGCTGGGGGCGGGGGCAGGGAGAGGGAGAGGGCCCTGGTAACCCCTGCTGTCTGGTCTTGTCGCCAGGTGACTGTGATGCACTCCATGCAGGCAGGCTACCTGGAGAAGGCACAGAAGTACACGGACAAGGCTCTCATGCAGCTGGAGAAGCTCAAGAGTAAGTCAGGTGCTCGGTTGGCCACGTGGCCACAGTGCCCCCTGGCGGACGGCCTGGCCAGATGCCGGCTGTGCCAAGGCCCAGTGACCCTGTGTGACTGCGCTGCCTTGCCTGGTGGGTCTCGTCACCCCAGTTGATAAATGCTGGTGACCAACATCAGAGCAGAGCAGACTGGCCTGGGGTGGGAGGTACCCCCCTGAGTGGTCAGGGCCCTTGTACCCAGTTATGCTCAGTTGAAACAGGTGGTGGCTGCTTTTCCTGATTATTATCAATGTTGTGATGGGGACACTTGGGATGAGGCCAGGATTCGAATTCAGTCCTCACTGACCCCAGCATGTCCCTTGGAAGTCCTGAGTTCTTTCCAAATGCTCAACTGTCTAATCCGTTCAGGGATTTTGACTAGCACAAACCCAGAGCAGATGTCTCTGGCTGGTGCAGTGTGCCTGAAAGTCTGCCTGTTTGCACCCTCGAGAGTGCTGCTCAGGGAGAAGGCATCAGAGTCAAGCCAGCTTGGAGCCTGAGAGGCCTCTGCTGCTCTTTGTAATATTCCCATGTGAGGTTGGCTGCTTGGGGCTGCCAGGAGGTAGGGTCCGGCCCAGGTCCCCCCACCCCCTGCCTGAGGCTCTGTTGCATGTCTCATGATCCGGGGTGGTTTCCACATTTGTAGAACCTATTGTGTCCACAAGCTATTGAGCACATAGAGTGAGGGGTGAGGGTCAGAGCCAACCCCTCTTGGAACACTGTGGAAACCAACCTCTAGCTCCCGCTCCATTTTCTCACCTGGACACCAAGACATACTTTCTCACTCAGAGTGGGTAGTGGGGACTGGGGAGATGATGGGGTGGGTGCCTGGCCAGTATGACAGGAGACAGGAATGAGGTGGGGGCATGGCGGGCTGGGGGTGGCGCCGCCTCCAGCCTCCCCTGCCTGCTCATCCCCAACTCTCGCCCACAGTGCTGGACTGTAGCCCCATCCTATCGTCCTTCCAAGTAATCCTGCTGGAGCACATCATCATGTGCCGCCTCGTCACGGGTCACAAGGCCACGGCTCTTCAGGAGGTAAGGCTGGGTGGTGCACAAGGGGCGGGAAGGCCCAGGAGTTTGTTGGGTCTCAGCAGTGTCAGACCAGAGACTGAATCCGCCAAGTGCACACTGGCCAGTTCGGCCAGCGCTAGCCCATCCTGCTGTCTCGCTGTCAGCCAGTGTTTCTCAGCCCTGCATAGGCACCACTGATCAGAGAATCTCATACAAAAACCAGTGGAGGCCAGGCGTGATGACTCATGCCTGTCATCCAAGCACTTTGGGAGGCTGAGGTGGCTGGATCATTGAGGTCAGGAGTTTGAGACCAGCCTGGCCAACCTGGCAAAACCCCGTCTCTACTGAAAATACAAAAATTAGCCAGGTGTGGTGGCGGGTGCCTATAATCCCACTGTTACTTTAGAGGCTAAGACAGGCGAATCATTTGAACCTGAGAGGCGGAGGTTGCAGTGAGCCAAGATCACACCACTGCATTCCAACCTGGGCAACAGAGTGAGACTCCGTCTCAAAAAAATAAAAAACACAAACAAACTGATGGGCCATGGCCCAAAAGCTTGCACACCGAGAGAATAGCATACATGGTCTCCAGAAATTTGGGGGTCCCTTGATAGTGATTCTTATACCCCACCCTGTGTTAGGAACACTGTCTACCCCCAGTGCCACCCTCCTGAGGGGATGGGGGCCTTGAGTAGGCCAGAGATCCTTTACGGCCCGGACACCTGTTGGACAGGGTGGAGGAGGCCAGTAACAGACAAGGGTCCTTATCTACAGTGGGGTCCAGGCTGCCCTTTGCCCTCATGGGGGATGTGTCTGCTGGAGCTTTGTACCCCAGTTTGGGCAGACGGGACATGGGCTCACCCACCAGGGATGGGGTCTCCCCAGTGCTGCTCAGACACCAGGTCCCAGATTGCAGTCTTGTGACAGCAGCATACACTCTCCCGGCAGATCTCCCAGGTCTGCCAGCTGTGCCAGCAGTCCCCCCGGCTCTTCTCCAACCACGCAGCACAGCTGCACACACTGCTGGTGAGTAACCCCATGACGGCACCCCAGGATAATCCAGAATGTTCCCAGTAAGTAAGCACCTAACCAGATCAAGAACATTCCCAGTGAAGAACCCCCTGACAGCACCCTAATCAGAATCTGGAATGTTCCCATAGGTAATCACATAACCTCCCCAGGCAGGATCCAGAATGCTTCCAGTGAGCATCCTGTCCCACCCCACGTTGGCTTGGGTCTGAAAGACGGGGACAGTGAGCATGTTACCTGCCTCGCAGCTGACTCGGTAGAGCCATTGTCATACTCCTCCAGGGCAGCCGTGTAGGCCCCGGGCACACCGCATGGTCTCTGATCTGAGTCCTCAGTGGGAGCTCCCCAGGGGCCGGCCCTGATGACAGCACCACCTTCTTCCAGGGCCTGTACTGTGTCTCTGTCAACTGCATGGACAACGCGGAAGCCCAGTTCACCACAGCCCTTCGGGTAAGGTGCCGGCCCTCCTTGCTGCTGGGGCGGGCCACACTTCTGAGTAAGGAGTCGGGTGTGGTCTGTGATGAGGACAGCTGTTGCGCTAGGTCAGCTACGCAAAGCCACAGCACCAGAGGCAGTGCACCATCATCGGCTTATGCCAGCCCTGGCAGTGACACACTGTTTATCCAGATAAGGCGGCGCTATGGGGCCAGGAGCTTCCTGAGCTGACCCGAGGGCAGACGTGAGGGAGAGGTATGACGTGTCTGGGGCGCTACTTTAGTGCCTGAGTGGGAGCTCTTGCGGCACCCACCCCCAAGGCTGGATTGGCTCCATTGTCAGCTGACGACTCAGAGCCACCCAGGGTTCAGGGCTCCCCTGGAGAGTGATGAGCTGGGCCACCTCCCAGGTGCTCTGTGGGCAGGGCCCCTGGAAGAAGGCTGGAAGAAGCCCAGAGTGGGACCATGGTGTCCCCACCTCAGCCTCAACCTCCTCACAGGAAATAGGGCTATGGACGCCTTTTTCCTGGTGATTCTAGGAAGGGCTCTGAGGAGAGGTGCCAGGGAGCAGGGGCTGCTCTGTCTGCCACTCAAGCAAGATCACCGGGAGTCCTGCGTGCACCCTGACTGTGGGCAGTGTGCAGGCCTGTGGGTACTGCCACCCCTGCCATTGGCCTCAGGTGCGCAGAAGCCCTGACATGCAGACAGCATGCTTGGGTGGGAAGGGTCGGTTCAGCATCCACTCCTCTGCCCCCTTGCCTTGCTCCCAGAACCGTGGCTCACTCTGATTGCAGTAGGGCCAGGATTCCCTTCGTGCCTCACCATCCTGCCATCTCTGTCTGCATCTCACTCCCCATAAGTGGTTGCTGCTGCTGGCTTGGTTCCCCATCAAGCTTCCCAAGGCCATGTACCCTAAGGGATCCTCACGCCAGGGTCGAAAGCGCTTCTTTCTCATCGCCCACCCAGGAGTGATGTAGCCAGGATGCAACCCCAACCCCTCTAACCCCGAACACACGCGCCACCTCCTGTGGCCCTGCAACAAATATCCCCCACCTTGCTATGTCTCAGAGCATCCATGCTTGGTTCAGGAGATCCTCTGGGCCTCCTGGCTGTGCACCAGGAGAAGGTCTGTGCCGGTGGGGTCTGTACTTCCTGGGCTCACTCCACCTCTTGCCCAGCCCAGGAACCAGGGTCTGGGCAGGGCTTGTGCCACAGAGCGGTCCCTGTCTTGATGATCTCATTTCCCAAAAAGAGCCAGGGGCTATGGTCCATCCACCACCTTGTCATCCTCAGCATTTCTGGCCCCCGACACAGCATTACCCACCTCTGGAGCAGGGCCTGTGTTGGTCCCCTCTGGGACAACAGCTCCCCTCTTCCCCTCCTCCCCCCACGAAGAGTGATCCCTGCCCAGGACCAGCATGTGCCTTGATGGCAGTGGACACCTGGGTCCCACAGGTTGCTGGCTGTGGCGTGGAGGAAGGGTCCGCCAGGTCTGTCCTGAGAAACAGCAGAAAATGGACCAAAACCCAACGTGTTCTGAGGATGGGATCGGCATGGCTGGTTTGTTTTTTTGTTTTTCGTTTTTTTGAGACAGAATCTCTCTGTCACTCAGGCTGGAGTGCAGTGGTGTGATCTCAGCTCACTGCAACCTCTTCCTCCCCAGTTCAAGCAATTCTCCTGCCTCAACCTCCTGAGTAGCTGGGACTTCATGAGTGCAGGCGCATGCTACCACATCCAGCTATTTTTTATATTTTTAGTAGAGATGGGGTTTCACCATGTTGACCAGGATGTCTCGATCTCTTGACCTCATGATCCGCCCGCCTCAGCCCCCCAAAGTGCTGGGATTACAGGCGTGAGCCACTGCTCCCGGCCTCAGGTTTTTCTCTTCTCTGTTCTCTAACTGCTCCGTAGGGCAGACAATGGTTTATAATGAGAAGAATTGATAACTGTGTTACCCTTGGGTATTGGAGGCAAGGCAAGTGTATTTGAAATGAAAAGAACAAGTCTTTTCTGAAGTAGTCTCCGTGGAGATTGTGGGTGGCTCTGACACTGCCATGTGGGTCACAGCACCCAGCCCAGCCTCCTAACGTCCCCATCTCCCGTTCCAGCTCACGAACCACCAGGAGCTGTGGGCCTTCATCGTCACCAACCTGGCGAGTGTGTATATACGGGAAGGAAATAGGCACCAAGAGGTAGTAGGTGACATGCTTCATGTTTGGTATCCTTTCTCTTCATTCTCTTCTTTTTGGGGAACCAGGGGGTTGTCCTGGGCACCAGCAAATCTCAGCAAACAGCACACCCCAGGGTGTTCACCTTGAGGGATGGGTGCACTTGACACAGAGGCACACAGGGTGACCCAGAGGTGGATCAAGGGAGGCCAGGTCTGGGACAACAACATTCCCATAGCCAAGCTATATGAATCCCACAGACAAAGTCTTATAGCCCAAGCATTCTGCTCTAGGATATCGACCAGGCCTTGAGGCCCAGCCCTAAGGGACAGCAGCTGGGGCACCTTGTCCCCAGGTTGTACTGGTTCCCCTGCAGGGTCGGGGCCCTCACTGGCTCCAGTGTTGGGTAGGGGCGCCCAGGGTTGTCCTCATAGGCCAAGCACTCTGACGTGGACTTCTGAGCCAGTGCTCACAAGAGTCAGGTTCCCTTTGCAGTTCCTCTCAGCCCTAGGATCCTCCATCAGCCCTGGGATCCCCCCCAGCCCTAGGATCCTCTTATCAGCCCCCAGGATTCCCTCTTCAGCCCTGGGATCCCCCTCAGCCCTGGGATTCCCTGTTCAGCCCTGGGATCCCCCTCAGCTCTAAGACATCCCTCAGTTCTAGTATTCCTTTCAACCCTTGGAGTCTGCCTCCAAAGTGTCTCAGGCCTGAGGCAGTGGCTCATGCCTGTAATCCCAGCATTTTGGGAAGTCAAGGCAGGAGGATCCCTTGAGGTCAGGAGTTAAAGACCTGGGCAATATAGTGAGACCCCCATCTCTACAAAAAAATTTTTTAAATAACCCAGTGTGGGTGTGCAGGCCTGTGGTCCAAAGTACTTGGGAGGCTGAGACAGGAGAATCACTTGAGCTAAGGAGGTTGAGGCTACAATGAGCCGTGATCCAGCCCTGACTGGGTCATCTGATGCCAGATGTGGGCTCGCAGTGTTGAGGAGGAGCCTGGCTCCCCTGAGCCTCTGCAGCCAGAGGGCATCTAAAATACTAGATCACGCCCCCATCAGAGCCTCACAGGGTCCCTGCACCTCCAGAGAAATTCCATTCACCCCCACCGGCCCACAGGGCTCATGGACCCCAGCCTGCCAATCTGCCCACTGCCCCTCAGCGTCACTCTGACCATACAGAGGCCTCCTGGACACCCAGGCCCCCGTCACCTACCACAGGACAGGGTGGCACAGGCAGGGCCAGTCGAGGGTGTGAGGGTCCTGCCCCTGGCCTTTCTCACCAGAGACCACTCGCTGGTCAGTCACCAGGCTCTACCTGGTCAGCCACAGTCCCTACAGGAGTGTAGAGAAATGCCCATGTACTGCAGTGCGTTGTGGGGACCTTTCCTCTGTGAAAATGCAGAGTGGTGCTGACTGGCTCTTCCTCCCCTAGCTCTACAGTCTGCTGGAGAGGATCAACCCAGACCACAGCTTCCCTGTCAGGTGAGCCGCTCTAGGCGCCACTCCACACATGGCCTAGGCTCCCTGTGCTCTTTGAGGTGGGGCCCCCAACTGCCTTTTGCACCCTGACACCCCACACCCCTCCTCACAGACAGTCTGCAGCAGGGGGCTCTCAGAAATCCCTCCCCCGCTGCCTGCCCACTGCCGTTTTTGTAAACCTGCTGCTTTATCTAAATCCCCACCCCACGTGACACTACACTCTCCCCACAGCTCACACTGCCTCCGAGCGGCTGCCTTCTATGTGCGCGGGCTCTTCTCCTTCTTCCAGGGACGCTACAATGAGGCCAAGTGAGTGCAGGGCAGAGGGCAGCGGGTGGGCTGTGCTCAGGGTGGCCCAGGCCCTGTCCTGCAGGTGTCAGCGTCTGCATTCTCCTTGTCAGGCGATTTCTGCGGGAAACTCTGAAGATGTCCAATGCCGAGGACCTGAACCGGCTCACGGCCTGCTCTCTCGTGCTCCTGGGCCACATCTTCTACGTGCTGGGAAACCATAGAGTGAGTGCCCTGGCCTGGGCCCCTTGCTTGGGTGCCTGTGGGGCTGGCTGAGGGACAGGAGCCAGCTAGCAGCCTAGGGGCAGCATGGCACTGTTCATCCTATGCCCCTTGAAGAGTGTGTCTAGGTGGGCACCCTGGCTGCCAGTCTGGGCAGGCAGGGGCAAGGGAGCTGGGTACCCACGGAGGGTGTGGGGGCAGGCAGGAGGCCCAATGGGTGTGGCCTCAGACATCGGGCAGGCAGAGCTCCAGGGGTCAGGGGAGCTGAAGCCAGGGCCAAAGAAGCTGCCCTGAGCTGGCAGGGATGACACAGGCACCCCATCCTGTGGACACCCAAGGGGCAGGGAAATTACCTCCTCTCAGCCAGAATCCCAAACATTTCCTCCTTGCCTGGCATGCAAAGCGTCCTCTCAGGGTACAAGTGCCCCCTGGGGTTGGTCCCTACCCAAAGCCAGCTGGTCTCTGACGGGACCAGCTGCCTCAGTCCTTCCTGTCAATTCCTCACCTGCTCTCACCCACCTGATCTCACAAGGTCTTGAATTTTCTTTCCTTTTTTTTTTTTTTTTTTTTTTAATTTTGAGATGGAGTTTCGCTCTTATGGCCCAGGCCTAAGTGGTACAATGACACCATCTCTGCTCACCACAACCTCTGCCTCCCCGGTTCAGCTGATTTTCCTGCCTCAGCCTCCCAAGTAGCTGGGATGACAGACATGCACCACCACGCCCAGCTAATTCTGTGTGTGGTTTTTTGTTTTTTATTTTTTTGAGACAGAGTCTCGCTCCGTCACCCAGTCTGGAGTTCAGTGGCACGATCTCTGCTCACCACAACCTCCATCTCCGGTTCAAGCGATTCTCCTGCCTCAGCTGCCCAAGTAGCTGGGACTACAGGTGCACACCACCACGCCTCAGCTAATTTTTTGTATTTTTAATAAAGATGGGGTTTCACCGTGTTAGGCAGGATGGTAATTTTGTATTTTTAGTAGAGTCGGGGTTTATCCATATTGGTCAGGCTGGTCTCGAACTGCCAACTTCAGGTGATCCACTTGTCTCAGCCTCCCAAATCGCTGGGATGATAGGCATGAGCCACCATGCCCAGCCTTTTTTGTTTTCTTATTGATTTTATTATTATTTTTTAGAGAATATTTTGGCCAGGCACGATGGCTCACACCTGTAATCCCAGCACTTTGGGAGGCTGAGGTGGATGGATCACCTGAAGTCAGGAGTTCAAGACCAGCCTGGCCAAAATAGTGAAACCCCATCTCTACTGAAAATACAAAAATAGTTGTGCACGGTGGTGGACACCTGTAATCCCAGCTGCTTCGTAGGCTGAGGCATGAGAATCACCTGAACCCAGGAGGCGGAGGTTGCAGTGAGCTGAGATTGTACCACTGCACTCCAGCCTGGGTGACAGAGTGAGACTGTCTCAAAAAAAAAAAAAAAGATATTTTTGGGTTGGGCGCTGTGGCTCATGCCTGTAATCTCAGCACTTTTGGAGGCCAAGGCAACAGATAACCTGAGGTCAGGAGTTCAAGACCAGCCTGGCCAACATGATAAAACCCCATCTCTACTTAAAATGCAAAAATTAGACGCGGTTGTGTACATCTGTAGTCCCAGCTACTTGGGAGACTGAGA
Source organism: Callithrix jacchus (assembly GCF_049354715.1). Classification (NCBI taxonomy): domain Eukaryota; kingdom Metazoa; phylum Chordata; class Mammalia; order Primates; family Cebidae; genus Callithrix; species Callithrix jacchus. The sequence goes on from NC_133523.1 coordinate 18,029,994, forward strand.
CAGAAGAATTGCTTGAAACCAGGAGGCGGAGGTTGCAGTGAGCTGAGGTCACACCTCTGCATTCCATCTAGCCTAGGTGAGAGCAAGACTTGTCTCCAAAAAAAAAGGGATATTTTTGGCCAGACAGTGGCTCATTGCCTGTAATCCCATCACTTTGGGAGGCTGATGGGGGAGAATCACTTGATCCCAGGAGTTCAAGACCACCAGCCTGGGGCCACCTAGCAAGACCTTTTTTTTTTTTTTTTCTTTTTCAAGGCCAAGTCTTAGTCCGTCACCCAAGTTGGAGTGCAGCGGCATGATCTCAGCTCTGCTCACAGCCACCATTGCCCCACCAGGCTCAATCGATCCTCCCACCTCAGCCTCCCAAGTACATGGGGCCATAGGTGTGTGCCACCATGCTAAGCTAATTTTTTTTGTATTTTTGGTAGAGACCAGGTCTCCATGTTGCCCACACTGGTCTTGAGCTCCTGAGCTCAAGCAATCCACCCACCTCAGCCTCCCAAAGTGCTAGGATTACAGCGTGACCCACTGCTCCTGGCCCTAGAGATGCTATCTCTTAAAAAAATAATAATGTTATTTTCCAGCCTGGCACAGTGGTTCAGGCCTATAATCCTAAAACTTTGGGAGTCAGAGGTGGAAGGATCATTTGAGGGCAGGAATTCAAAATCAACCTGGCGGGGTGCGGTGACTTACCCCTGTAATCCCAGCACTTTGGAAGACTGAGGCAGGTGGATCACTAGGTCAGGAGTTCAAGACCAGCATGGCCTATAACATAGTGCGACCATATCTCTACTAAAAATATAAAAATTAGCCGGGTGTTGTGGTACACACCTGTAATCCCAGCTGCTCAGGAGACTGAGGCGGGAGAATCACTGGAACCCAAAAGGCAGAGGTTGCAGTGAGCAGAGACGGCACCATTGCACTTCAGCCTGGGTGATAAAGTGAGACTCCATCTCAAAACAAAAGCAAAAAAGATCAGCCTGACCAGCATAGTGAGATCCCATCTCTACAAAAACCAAGGAAAAAAATTAGCCGGGTGTGGTGACTCACGCCTGTAATCCCAGCACTTTGGGAGGCCGAGGCAGGTGGATCACGAGGTCAAGAGATCGAGACCATCCTGGTCAACATGGTGAAACCCCGTCTCTACTAAAAATACAAAAAATTAGCTGGGCATGGTGGCGCGTGCCTGTAATCCCAGCTACTCAGGAGGCTGAGGTAGGAGAATTGCCTGAACCCAGGAGGCAGAGGTTTCGGTGAGCCGAGATGGCGCCATTACACTCCAGCCTGGGAAACAAGAGCAAAACTCCGTCTCAACAACAACAAAAAACTTGTTACTTTTCTAGATTATAAAATATGACATGTTCATTGTTAGAAAGAAGGCTGAGAAGCAGAACAGAAAAAAATTACACGTCTTCCGTCATCCAGCCCTTCCCAATGCCACCCCTCCCACGTGGAGGTTTTGCTTATCAGCCTTCTTGGTAATTTTTTTTTTTTTTTGAAATGGAGTCTTTCTTGAGTTTTTTGTATATGGATACAAAAAAAAAGAGAGGATCTTGCTCTGTTGCCCATGCTGGAGTGTAGTGGCATGATCTTGGCTCACTGCAACCTCCACCTCCCAGGTTCCAGTGGTTCGCCTGCCTCAGCCTTCCAAGTAGCTGGGATTACAGGCTCACGCCACCACACCTGGCTAAATTTTGTATTTTGAGTAGAGACAGGCTTTCACTATATTGGTCAGGCTGGTCTCAAACTCTGGACCTCAGGTGATCTGCCCACCTCGGCTTCCCAAAGTGTTGGGATTACAGGCCTGAGCTACCAGATAATTTTATATTTGCCTTCTCCACACCACTGTATTGGAAGCTTTTTTTTCCAATGGCAATGTGTGTTTCGAAGCAGCATCTGCTCTGTAGTTTAGCAATCCTCACTGTAACCATTTCCATGGGACAGATAATGTAGGATGTGTATCTTGGCCTGTAAAGTTTCATGTGGTCTGAGGGCTCCCTCAGCGTGGATACTGTTAACAAACCTGGTGCCACCTCCCCCCCCGACACACACACACACACACAACTGTGTGGTAAGCCTTTGCAGAGGCCAACAAATGGGCCCTGCATATCGGGTCCTGGTGGGCCTTGGCCTCAACTCTGGGAATGAATGCCACCACCCTGTCAAAACCTGTAGCTGGCTCCTTCCAGAATGTGCTGTCCCTCTGCCCTCAGACTCTGAGCACAGTAAGGGCTGCGTGTCCGCATTGGATAGTGCAGGTAGCCTGGGGTTATGTCAGACGGGAAGACTAAGGTCACACAGCCCCACACTGCAGTCGCAGGACTGGAACCCAGACCTCACTGGCTCTTGTTTGTGTAGAAGACCCCTGGAGCAGGAAAGGAGGGTGGAGCAGCTCGTTGGCTGCCGACCCTGGCCCATGTTTTAGGTTTCGCTGGGCATCTCACAGAGCTTGTTTAGGAATCTCCCTCTGTTCCCTGTGTTCCTGGGCCCTTGTCGGGAGACAGGCGGCTCCCAAGAACCCCCAGACCAAGGTCCTGGCCTCAAGTGACTCCAGATCTCAGGGAGACATAGCCAGACACAGCCAAGTCAGTCCTGTGAGGTCAGGCTGGGGGCATCCAGAAAGGCAGAAGCCTTGGGGGCCTGGATGGTATTGGTGCAGATAGGGGCAAAGTTGACCAGGCAGGAGCTCCCACAGAGATGGGCACCACAGCAGCCAGCGCACAAGTGCCAGAGCAGAAGGCTGAATGGGCTCAGGTGAGGGTCCAGGGGCCCAGAAGAGCTTGGGATGCCCTGTCCTGGGCCTGTTAGGCTAGAGTGTCCGCAAGCATAGGACACCTCCCAGGATCACTCAAGTCTTCAAAACCAGATTCTGTGGGGCATCCCAAGCTATTGGGGGAACCTACCTGGGAGAGCTGAGGGAGGACTCTCCTTCCCCAGGCTGTTTTCAGACAGAGGCCCTTGGCTTCCTGCAGAGAGCCCAGCCGAGCCAAGAAGCCAGCCACCACCAGGCCTAGCAGAGGAAAGCGGTTTTTCTTGCTTGAAGTTTCAGAAGGGCTTGGTGAATTTTAAAATCTCTTAAGACCCACCTGGACCTCACTTTCAAGGTGCAGCCACAGGACAGCATAGAGTTGTTGGGCTTTGTGTCTCTGGAGAAGCATCCCTGCACTCTGGAGGAGTATCTGGTGGCGTTGAAGCCAGGTCTCAGGAGTCGGCTTTGGGGATGTGTCCATCTTGGCTTCCCAAGTGCTCCCCAGGCTGCTGAAATGACCATCTAGGGAATTCTCCAGGCCTTACCTGAACCCCACATCCAGGCTGACAGGGCTTAGAGTCCTTGGCCCGGACAGAGTCAGACCAGTACTGCTGGTCGCCATGTAGTCTGTGTGGCATAGACTCTTGTCTGCCGGCTCCAGGCCCTCACCATGGTGACAGGGACGGGCATTTATGGCCCCTGATGGCTCTTACTGAGTTCTTTTGCCACATACTGAGGATGCTAGGGCTGCAAGTAGGGGTGACCCTGTGTAGTCACAAGGCAGGAAGTCAGGATTGGAGGGTTCCTGGATGCTGGCTCCCCCAGAGCCCCCACCTGTTTGTGGGGGCCTCCCATGAGAGCCAACTCAGGTGTAGAAGACAAACTGGAGGGGCTGCTGCCCTCTCAGGACCTGGAACCCTGAATGAATCTGCATTTCTGATCAGCCCCCATTGTGGGTCCAGGGCTAACTGCCATCAATGCTTTTTCTTCACTTGAAAAGGCAGAAGCACCCAGAGTTGTCCATTGTCCCTGCCCCTGGGAGGTGTACCTGTAAAGCCAGGAGTGAGGGCAGTTTGTTTTTCAGTAGTACTTCAGAGAGGGCCGTTTGAGATGGGCTCTGAGGTAGGCATAAGAGTTCACCAGATACAGAAGGAGGGCACAACCTGGGCTGGGTTCGGTAGGTGGGTTCCAGGCTATCCCCACCCCAACCTGGGCTGGGTTCGGTAGGTGGGTTCCAGGCTATCCCCACCCCAACCTGGGCTGGGTTCGGCAAGTGGGGTCCGGTCTCCTCACTCCTTCTCACTGCTCTTGGTTGACAGGAGAGTAACAACATGGTGGTTCCTGCCATGCAGCTGGCCAGCAAGATCCCAGACATGTCAGTACAGCTATGGTCATCAGCACTGCTGAGAGGTGAGTACAGTGGCCGCCCCTCCTCCCCATCCCCAGCCTGGCCCTCCCCAGAGATCAGGGCTGCTGTGCACATCCTGCTCAGCCTTGGCTCGGACTAGGCCTCAATGGGCTACAGCCCAGTTCTGGCATGGGTAGGGGATGCTCCTCCAGGAGGCCCTGGTTGAGGTCAGTGGGTGCATTTGTGGCATCTGCTTGACTCAGGGTCTGGTTCAGTCTCTACAGGACCCAGAGGCTGCTACTTGGCATCTGGTAGACGGGCTGTGAGCCATGGCTCTCTCAGCCTCACTCCTTCCCGGGAAAGCAGACAGTGGCCATGCCTGTTGTGTAGGGCTGGCCAGTGTGCCCCGGGAGCAGGGCAGGCACTCAGTGGGCATCAGTGCTGTTACCACAGCTCCTCCATTTCCAGATTAGGAAACTGAGGTCCAGAGACTCAGCCAGGGCCCTAGGGAGGTGACAGGAGATGGGGTGCTCCATGTGCAGTGGGCTCCCTGGGCTGCTGCCTCAGGATCAGTGTCCGGCATTGTGTCCCAGTGAGCGCTTGTTTGCCTGAGGGCAGGCCATGGGCTCCCTGGAGGGCTGGTGGGGAGCCTGGTATTGGGCTTTCACTGCCCAGCCAGTCCTGTTCTGTTCTATGAGGACGGCTGGTGCATGGGCTTTGTGATCCCAAGATGGGGCTCAGGGCCAGTGACGTGCCAGGCACCCAGAGATCCACTGGCACAGCTGAGACTTGACCTTGGGGCTCCACCTGCACCCAGTGGGAGGGCCTGGGCAGTGACAGGGCCCCATGCTCATGTTGCACTCTCAGACCTGAATAAAGCCTGTGGGAACGCCATGGATGCCCATGAGGCCGCCCAGATGCACCAGAACTTCTCGCAGCAGCTGCTTCAGGACCACATTGAGGCCTGCAGCCTCCCCGAACACAACCTCATCACGGTACGGGTGTGGGGTGCGTGGGGATGGGATCTCAGACCAGCGGGCTCCCCACCTGCAAGAAGGTCCAGCTTGGCCCCTATTTGTCCTTGTCCAACAAACCCTAACTCAGCCTCAGGAGCTCCCTGTAATGGGGGAGACGGCTGCAGGCACCCCCACCCAAGCAGGGGAGGCAGGTGCCTCCTTGGGGCTCGTTGGACTGGGGCATGGAGAACAGAGTCCTGGCTGGGTGAGCAGCCCAAGAAGGGTAGCATTCCAGCCTCTTCTTCCCTGGGAACGGCCCACCGTGCCTCACTCGCATGTCCTCTCCTCCCCACAGTGGACAGACGGTCCACCTCCCATGCAGTTCCAGGCTCAGAATGGACCCAACACCAGCCTGGCCAGCCTCCTGTGAGGCCCGGATGGGGCCGTCCAGCTCCGCAGGGCCTGCGTGTCTCCGGCTTCCACCCAGACGGCACTCAAGCTTGCCCCCGAGGCATGCTTCCTTCCTGACTGTCTCTAGAGCTTCCAAGTCCTGGGAATGTGCGGGACCAGTCCCTGCCCTCCCAGGAGGGGTGATGGCCGTTGCCACCTTGCACTGGGCCCCCAGTGCAGAGGCTCACAGGTGGCACTCAGGTGCCGTCTCTCCAGAGCCACCCTTCAGAGTGGACCTCAGTGCCTCAGTGCTGCCTCTGCATCTGGGTCATGTTGGCCTTGAGCAGGGTGCAGGCCCCTGGCAGATCCTGATCCTGTGTGCCAGGGCGGGTGGTGCCCCAGGGGCACCGTGCCTGATTCCATCGCCCAGGTCTTGATGCCGAGCAGGTGGAGTGTTTCCTCTGCTCAAGGCAGTTTCCAGAGCGCGGATGCCAGTTTCTGGCCTGAATTTGGAGGGAAGAAGTGATGGTCCGCGTGCAGGATGAAGCACAGATCCCAGCACTTTTCCCAGCTTTCTCTCCAGCGTAGGTCCCTGCAGCAGCTGGGGCCTTTGGTCAGGAACCCTCAGGGACCCAGGAACTCAGCTTCCAAACATCTGCACCTTGACTGGACTCGCCATCCCACCATGGGGGGTGCAGGTGATCGTAAACATGGGTGTGCGTGTGTGTGCACACGGGTGTGCAGTGAAGATCCATGGAGCTGGAGCTGGGAGCTGAGGCTCCTGTTGCACCAGCCACCTTCCCCCGTCCTTTGGCTGCTGAGGGGCAGGAAGTAGGGGATTGGCTCCTCTCCCAAATTTAAGATCAGCTCCTCAGCTAGCTTAGGGTGCATGGCATGGCCCCACCCCCAGATCTGGAACATGGGACTTTGTTCCTGGCAGATCTGTGGCCTTCCCTGCAGAGGACATCTGTGGGCAGTGGCTCAGCCTCCTGGTCCCCTACCGTCCCTGTTTCCCCTGCCAGGTCTCTGGGGCACAGTGTGCAAACCCCCTCCCTAGCTGGGCCCCAGGGAACTTCTGCTGGGTCCAGAGAGCAGGGTTTTATCCACTTTTAGATAATCAGGAGGTCACAATGTGGCATTGGGAGGTGGGGTCAGGGGTTAAGACATTAGTAGCAGGCATCAGGGCTCAAGACACCACCTCCTCCAGCTTCTGGAGCACGGGAGCCTTTCCCTGCAGCAGGGGGTGGGGGTCCTGCTCACCAGAGTAGGTGGTGGTTTCAGGTCTTGTTACCCTCACTCTGTGGAGCTGCCTCTGGGAGCTTCCGCGTCTGCGATTGAAGGGACGCTGGATTGCTTGGGTCAGCTGCTCAGGATCCCCAGGCTGGGCGTGCCTTAGCCAAAGGCAGGGCTGTCAATAACCCTTCCTCACTGGCTACCACCTGCAGCCAGGCTGACATCAGCACCAGTGATAGGCTGGTCAGAGGGATGGGGATGGACTACCACCATCTCTGGGTCACCAGCGGGAGAGCCTGGCCCTGTCTGTGCTACCCAGTGCTGCCTCCAGGCCCATGAGGCCAGTAGGAGAGCATGTGGCACTGGCCCACAAGCTGTCCCTGTCCTGACTTCCAAGCCATGGCCTCTGCCGGCTCCACCTGAAGGAGCCTCCCAGGTCCTCCCCTTCATCACTGAGATGCCACCAACTGTGTCTCCACAATATGCTCCTGCCCACCTGGGCCCCGCATTGTCCGACCCCTGCACACCACACTCACGTCACCACAGTGTGCATCATGTTCGTCCCCATCTATTTATTTAAGCCTTTCTTTGCTTGTAGGGCATTTTGTATGTAGAGCAGTTGAAAACAGAACCTCAGAACTTAACATCTGCCCTGATGTTAAAGTGCTTTTCATGACCACCCTGTTATCTATGTATATGTAAAGTTAAGGAGGAGATCTTAAGTTTACAATTAAAAACTCAGTACTCGGTATTTAATATTCTACTCGAGCTTTATGGAAACCAAATCATGTGCGTGCGTGTGTGTGTGTGTGTGTGTGTGTGTGTGCGCGCGCGCACGCGCACGTGTGTGTGTGTGTGAACTTTGAACCTCCTTCCATGGCCACATCTGGTGACACAAAGCTTTTGATAAGTACCTTCCTGTGGGTCACTCAGCGCCTCGTAGCATCTCATTCAATTGCAAGAATAGAAGCCAGATACAGTGACACATATCTATAGTCCCAGCTAACTGGGGGGCTAAGGCAGGAGAATCACTTGAGCCGGGAAGATTGAGGCTGCAGTAAGCCTGCTGGCCACTGCACTCCAGCCTGGGCGGCAGTGAGACCTTGTCTCAAAAACAAGCAAAAATAAAACAATGGAAGGCAGACAGCAAATCCCTGAGGACACATCACACAGTGTCCTATAGCTAAGGGTCTAGGAAACAAAACAAAAAACTCCAGACCCTTCGGTGTACGAGGATAAGGAGGTTGCAGAAAGGCACTCTGTTGGCAGATGAACAGCTGAAAGTTGGCCGGACCCTCCTGTATGCCTCTGCGCTTGTCCTGTTGCCTGCAGGTTGGGGGGTCTGACCAGGAGGCCACCCACGGCAGGAAGTGAGGCCTATGTGTTATCTTCAGACACAGCTGCCTCTCCCCAGCTCTGTCCCCATAGTTGCCTGCTGGTGGGCGAGGGTCCTCTCCCTGGGGTAAGCACTCCCAGCCCCGTTGATCAGAAACAGGCAGGGAAATTGGACCTGCCACCCAGCCCAGCATGGTGGCTCAATTTGTTGGTTGCGTTGTCTCTTCGTTTTGTTAAGGTTTTTAATAAGTGCGTTTGGCATAATGTCTTTTAATGGGTTTGTAATGTCATAACGGTTTTAGCAGCCTATAACTTTTCAGCTGGTGCTTTTACTTAGGAAAAAAAAAATTTGTAAATACAGAACATTGTTTAAAAGACGTAACCATAGAACATAGCTTCCTGTTTGTGGATTTCCTTTCCTATATATTCAAAGTAAAATGACTTACAGGAGCCATGCTCTGTGTCTTTGTTGTTTCCTTGGTCCCCCTTTCGAGCCATCCCAAAGACAGCTGCCACCCTCCCTGCCATGCCTGTGGGGGTCCCCTCTGTGGCAGGATCTTCAACTGACAGCATGAGGATACAGTCTCCAAATCTGAGTCAGGTGACGTGATGGAAGCCTGAGTCCCCATCGCCCTCCATTGATCATTTTCCTCTGGTCCAGCCTTACCTAGAAGGGAGGGAACCCCATGCTCCATCAGCATATGAGGCTAGAATGACAAGCATGCACCACCATGTCAGTCTAATTTTTCTAAATTTTTTAGATACGGGGGTTTCACCTTGTTGCCCAAGCTGGTCTCGAACTCCTGGACTCAAGTGATCCACCTGCCTTAGCCTCCCAAAGTGCTGGAATTACCAGCGTGAGCCACGTCGCCAAGCCTTATCCATCCTTTTATGGATATTCTTTCCCCTTGCGGCAACTGTAAATGTTGCTTCCCCCTTGTGGCAACTGTGAGTAGTGCTGCTCTGAAAAACGGCCCTGTGAGTTTTGGCTGGAGCAGGTGTTTTCAATTCTCCTGGGCTTTGCCTGTATCTTTACTGTGCACAGACGGGGCCACTCAGCACACACACCAGGTGTGAGGGCCCTCATGCTGCCTCAGTTCCTGAAAGAGACGCAGGTCATCTTAGCCTCGAGCCCAAGGGGCTCAGTTGGATGTGCGACATTTTTTTGTTTTTCTATGTGTTGTTTAGAGAGTCTCACTCTTGCCCAGGCTGGAGTGCAGTGGCACAACCATCACCTGAGCCTCACTGCAGCCTCAAATGCCTGACTCCAGGCGAGCCTCCCAAGTAGCTGGGACTGTAGGTACGTGCTACCATGCCTATTTGTTTTTTTTTTTTAGACAGTCTTGCATTGTCACCCAAGCTGGAGTACAGTGGCACAATCTCAGCTCACTACAACCTCCACCTCCAAGGTTCAAATGATTCTCCTGCCTCAGCCTCCCAAGTAACTGGGACTACAGGCACCTGCCACCATGCCCAGCTAATTTTTTGTATTTTTTAGTAGAGACGGTTTCACCATGTTTGCCAGGCTGGTCTCGAACTCCTGAGCGCAAGTGATCCTCCCACCTTGGCCTCCCAAAGTGCTGGGATTACAGACGTGAGCCTCCATGTCAGCCCTTTGTGAGTGAGTGAGTTCCCACATGGTGAACACAGCACCCTCACTGTCAATGCCTGGGCTCTCTCGCCCCGTCCCCACCAGCTCAGCCCAGGCAGCCTTTTCACTTAAGGTAGACTCTGCTTATCTTTCCTCATCAGCTTGGATATCATCTCCTCTGGACAGGCAGAGGCCCATCTGGCCCATCTCACACCTCATCAGCATGGGATTCACATTCTTTGCCTGAGCTGGACCAAAGCACAGTGTTAGCGGCCTGCCGTGGGACCGGCCGCCTTTCCAGCAGGCGCGCAGTCCCCAACTGGGAGGTGTGAACCTGCATATGGACAACAGGCCTATCCTGGGTGGGCTATTGTTTCACACAAAGCCTATACCCAGACAGTCACCTTGTCCTGGGCTCCTAGCCGACCAGGGCCACATTGCTCCTCCTGTTGAGTCATTTCCCAGTAGGCTGTGCCATGTGCAGCATCCATGGGACCCTGACTCAGGAAGTAAGGGATCTTCCTTTTCCCACATGTTCTCATGAATGCATGAGAACATGCATCCACTTAGAGGCTGAGGCAGGAGGGAGGCTGAGGCAGGAGGATCGCTTGAGCCCAGGAGGTTGAGGCTGCAGTGAGCTATGATGGTGCCACTGCACTCAAACCTGGGCCACAGTGTGAGACCCTGTCTCTCTCTCTCTTTTTTTTTTTTTGAGACAGAGTCTTGCTCTGTCGCCTGGCTGGAGTGTAGTGGCTGGATCTCGGCTCACTGCAACCTCCACCTCCCAGGTTCAAGTGATTTCCCTGCTTCAGCCTCCTGAGTAGCTGGGATTACAGGCACATGCCACCACACCTGGCTAATTTTTTATATTTTAGTAGAGATGGGTTTTCACCATATTGGCCAGAATGGTCTCAATCTCCTGACCTTGTGATCTGCCTGCCTCAGCCTCCCAAAGTGCTGGATTACAGGTGTGAGCCACCACACCCAGCTGTGAGACCCCGTCTCTAAACAAAACATAGCAAAATAATAAAAAACAAATGGCGACAGGAGCCAGGTATGGTGGAGCACACCTGTAGTCCCAGCTCCTTGGGAGGTGAAGATGGGACAATGGCTCAGGTCCAAAAGTTCAAGACCAGCCTGGGAAACACAGCAAGATCCTGTCTCTATAAAAAATACAACATCCGCCTACAATCCCAGTACTTTGGGAGGCCAAGGCAGGTGTATCACTTGAGGTCAGGAGTTTAAGACCAGAGTGGCCAACATGGCAAAACACCATCTCTACTAAAAATAAAAAAATTAGTTAGATGTGGTGGCAGGCACCTCTAATCCCAGCTACTCTGGAGGTGAGCCAGGAGAATCACTTGAACCCAGGAGGCAGAGAAGGCAGTCACTCAAGATCACGCCATTGCACTCCAGCCTGGGTGACAGAACGAGACTCCATCTTAAAAATAAAATAATCACTCCCGTAAATCCCAGCACTTTGGGAGGCCGAGGCCAGTGGGTCACCTGAGGTCAGGAGGTTGAGACCAGCCTGGCCAACATGGTGAAACCCCGTCTCTACAAAAAATTTTAAAAAGTTAGCTGTGTGTGGTGACAGGCGCTGGTAATCCCAGCTACTTGGGAGGCTGAGGCACGAGAATTGCTTGAAGCCAGGAGTTCAAGGCTGCAGTGAGGCATGATCACACCACAGCACTCCAGCCTGAGGCAGAGGTTTCAGTGAGCCGAGATCATGCCACTGCAGTCCAGCCTGGTCGATAAAGCAAGACTCCTCAAAAAAAAAATTTTTTTTTTCTGAATGGGCAAGATCTGGAAAAAAATTTTTTTTAATTTAAAACTGCCAGGCACAGTGGCAATTTTAGTGTGTGCCTGTAGTCTCAGCTACTCGGGAGGCTGAGGCAGAAGACTCGTTGGAACCCATGAGGCGAAGGCTGCAGTGAGCCAAGATCGCTCCACTGCACTCTAGCCTGGGCAACAGAGAGAGACTCTGTCTCAAAAATAAAAATAAATAGAAAAATCATCCAGGTGTGGTGGTACATGCCGGTAATCCCAGCTACTCAGAAGGCTGAGGCAGGAGAATGGCTTGAACCTGGGAGGTGGAGGTTGCGGTGAGCTGAGATCGCACCATTGCACTCCAGCCTGAGGGACAAGAGTGAGACCCTGTCTCAGAAAAAAAAAAGGAGGCTCGGCTGGGCGCGGTGGCTCACGCCTGTAATCCCAGCACTTTGGGAGGCCGAGGTGGGTGGATCACGAGGTCAAGAGATCGAGACCATCCTGCTCAACATGGTGAAACCCCCGTCTCTACTAAAAATACAAAAAATTAGCTGGGCATGGTGGCGCGTGCCTATAGTCCCAGCTACTCAGGAGGCTGAGGCAGGAGAATTGCCTGAACCCAGAAGGTGGAGGTTGCGCTGAGCCGAGATCGCACCATTGCACTCCAGCCTGGGTAACAAGAGTGAAACTCCGTCTCAAAAAAAAAAAAAAAGGAGGCTCATCTTGTTTCTCAGGCTGGTCTCAACCTCTCAACCTTCTGGGCTTGAGCGATCCTCCTGCCTCAGCCTCTATAGAGTAGCTGGGACTATAGGCATGAACCACCACACTCACCTAATTTTGTTTTTTGAGACAGGGTCACACTCTGGCACCCAGGCTGGAGTGCAGTGCAATTATACCTCACTGCAGCCTCTAACTCCTGGCTCAAGCAATCCTCCTGCCTCAGCCTACCGAGTAGCTAGACTACTTCAATATTTTTGATAACTTTTTCAAGGATTGAAAAAGTTAGCTATAAGGAAATTAGCTATAAGTACTCTTACAGTGACACTTTGTGAAAAATACATGCGCTGCATTACCACTGCTACAAGCGCCATCTTTGCAGGCACAACGGTCTTACGCTAGATCAGGAGTCTGTGGGACATAGGTCAGCAGCCCAACCCCGTCTTCCATGCTGAAAAGCTCCTGGAAGTACAGCTCTCTAGGGGTGCTCCAGTTTGTGTGTGTGTGTGTGTGTGTGTGTGTGCGCGCACGTGTGTGTTTGAGGCAGACTTTCACTCTTTTGCCCAGGCTGGAGTGCAGTGGCGTGATCTCTGCTCGCTGCAACCTCCACCTCCCAGGTTCAAGTGATTCTCCTGCCTCGCACCCCAAGTAACTGGGACTACAGGTGCTCACCACCCCACCCAGCTAATTTTTGTATTTTTAATAGAGACGGAGTTTCACCATGTTGACCAGGCTGGTCTGGAACTCCTGACTTCAAGTGATCCACCCACCTCTGCCTCCCAAACTGCTGGGATTACAGGTGTGAGCCACCGTGCCCAGCCCAGGATGGTCCACTTGGTTAGTGTGTGTTTGTTTTGAATGTCGTCTCTAACCACAGTTCCCTACACTCAGTGTTTCTGCAGTGTTCAGCTCCATCTGCAGTTAGGCAGGCTCTGTCCAGAGTGAGTCTCTGTGTGGCCCTGGCTCTGTCCTGCTACTCCAAGGTTCTGGGCACGAATCCTCCCCTAAAGGGTTAAGCACAAACTGCTCACAAGGCTGTCCTGAACCGGAAGTGTATCTCCCACTCTGTCTTCATCTGCATGTGTCCCCAGTTGCTAAAGGCGGCCCTTGTCCTGCTCCGGCCTTGGCCACCAGGGGGCACGGCAGCCCAGGAGCGTCATGGGCTGCCCGGGCAGTGTCCTCACCAGGTAGGGTGGGTGGGAACTTCTGATCAGTAGGAAGACTGGGCGGGACGTCGCCAGACCCCAGTCTGGCCAGGCTCTGTGCTCATCCGCAGGGATGTGGGTGACCTTCACACCACTCCTGTGACTGGCGAGTTGGAGAAGACAATGACAACGGGCTTCTCCCGTTGTCTGGGCGACACCATTCCCTCCTTTACTTGCCAAACACGTGTTAAGCACCTACTGTGCGCTGGATGCTGGGAACACAGGAGAGAGCACATCAGACAATGTCTGATGCCCTCAGAGGGTGGACGTGCTTCCCCCGATGATGGGTCTCAGAAGGGATTAAGTGTTGACCATCTGCTAGAAAAGAGTGTCACACAGTAGGTGGGGGACAACCACAGGCAAGGAGGTGGGGATGCTATGACAAAACCAAAAGGAGGGCCGGGCACGGTGGCTCATGCCTGTGATCCAGCACTTTGGGAGGCAGAGGCGGGCATATCACTTGAGGTCAGGAGTTCAAGACCAGCCTGGCCAACATGCTGAAACTCTGTCTCTACTAAAAACGCAAAAAATTAGCTGAGCATGGTGGTGGGTGCCTGTAATCCCTGCTACTCGGGAGGCTGAGGCAGAAGAATTGCTTGAACCCCGGAGGTAGAAGTTGCAGTGAGCCAAGGTCACGCCATTGCACTCCAGCCTGGGCAACAAGAGCAAAACTCTGTCTCAAAAAAAAAAAAAAGGCCGGTGGGGAGGGAGGGTGGCACACACCTGTAATCCCAGCACTTTGGGAGGCCAAGGTTGGTGGATCATGAAGTCAGGAGATTGAGACCATCCTGGCGAACACGGTGAAATCCTGTCTCTCTCTACTAAAAATACAAAAAATTAGCTGGGCATGGTGGCATGCACTTGTCCCAGCTACTCGGGAGGCTGAGGCAGGAGAATGACTTGAACCCAGCAGGTGGAGGTTGCAGTGAGCCGAGATCGCACCACTGTACTCGAGCCTGGGTCACACAACGAGCTCCATCTAAAAAAAAAAAAAGATGAAAAGGAGGCCTCCACTTCAGCAAGCTGATCAGAGCTGGACAACATGTCAGCTTCAGCGGGGCAGCCACCAAGACCCAGGAGTCTGGGGAATTGTGTCCCTAATGGCACAGTCAGGTGACTCAGGTCAGGGCTGCAGGCTCTGGCCTCGGTCGTCTCCTGTCTGGCCACTCCTCAAAGGACACTGGGAGGCTACCAGAGCTGCCTGGCTGCCTGCTGCATTTATGGGGGTTGAGTCTGCTACCCTTGCATACAGCTGACACCTGGAGGCACATCCAGGGGGACACTGAGGGCACAGAAAGGACCTGCGCCCCTGTGTTCTGGGAAGAAATCAAATCTCCAAGTCCCCAGATCAGAGCCATTGTCCTTCATCCCCCACTAGACCAAGACTTACATGCCCAGAACCGCATTCGTGAGTGACGGTGGTACAACCAGGCCAGAATATATGGCAGATGGGTCCGCTGATGACAGTGCCTGATGGCCAGGGTCAGTCCCTGAGTCTCCTGTATAATGTGTGACCCAACAGCAGGTGCCCAGGGGACCGGGCACACCGGACACTGGCCCAGGTCTTCATTGACTAATTGACTGAGGCCTGAACCTAAAGGAATCCAAGCAGAGCCGGGTACTGGATCCAAATGCCCCTAACACTTTGCCCACCTGCCACCATGCTGCTTCTTGAGCCACCTGCTCCCCAGGAAAAGTGACCTAATTTGTCCAGGGTGTTCTCCAAAGCATTCTCTGGTGCTCACCGAAGGAAGTGACCCCTGGGTCCCACTCAGCTCCTTCACTCATAGGATTTTTTTTCTTGGCACCTAGTTCTCCTTATATCAAAAACTATATGACAAGAGGATTCCATTTATTTTATCTATTTATTTATTTATTTATTTATTTTGAGACGGAGTTTCGCTTTTGTTACCCAGGCTGGAGTGCAATGACGTGATCTCGGCTCACCGCAACCTCCGCCTTCTGGGTTCAAGCAATTCTCCTGCCTCAGCCTCCCGAGTAGCTGGGACTACAGGCACGCGCCACCATGCCCAGCTAATTTTTTGTATTTTTAGTAGAGACGGGGTTTCCCCTTGTTGACCAGGATGGTCTCCATCTCTTGACCTTGTGATCCACCCGCCTCGGCCTCCCAAAGTGCTGGGATTATAGGCGTGAGCCACCGCGCCCAGCCTAGGATTCCATTGATAAAAAAAAAAAAATTGGTTTGCTGGGTGCAGCAAAAAATCCCAGCACTTCGGGAGGCTGTAAGGCAGGCAGATCACCTGAGGTCAGGAGCTCTAGACAAGCATGGTCAACATAGTAAAATCCTCATCTCTACTAAAAAAAAAGGAAAAGAAAATACAAAAATTAGCTGGGCGTGCTGGTGCACACCTGTAATCCCAGCTACTCAGGAGGCTGACTCAGGAGAACTGCTTGAACCCGGGAGGCATAGGTTGCAGTGAGCCGAGATCACACCGTTGCACTCCACCCTGGGCAACAGAGCAAGACTTCGTGTCAAAAAAAAAAAAATCAGGCCAAGCGCAGTGGCTCACACGTGTAATCCCAGCAATTTGGGAGGCCAAGGTGGGCAGATCTCAAAGTCAAGAGATCGAGACCATCCTGGCCAACATGGTGAAACCCTCTCTGTACTAAAAATACAAAAATTAGCCGGCTCTGTGGTGGCGGCAGCCTACAATCCCAGCTACTGGGGAGGCTTAGGCAGGACAATCTCTTGAACCCAGGAGGCAGAAGTTGCAGTGAGCCAAGATAGCACCGCTGCACTCCAGCCTGAATGACAGAGTGAGACTCTGTCTCAGAAAATAAAAAATAAAAATAAAATAAAATATTTATTTTTTGTGGAGACAGGGTCTCACTCTGTTTCCCAGGCTGAAGTATGATGGCACAAAGCAGCCTCGAACTGCAGACTCAAAATCTCGGGCCCAAACAATCCTCCCTCCTCAGCCTCCAAAGTAGCTGGGACCACAGGTGGGTGCCATCACTAATTTTTTTTATTTTAATTTTTTTGTAGAGCTAATTTTTTTATTTTAATTTTTTCTGGGGAGACAGACAGGGTCTCACTACATTACCCATGCTGGTATTGAACTCCTGGCTTTAAGCAATCTTTCCACCTCAGCCTCCCAAAGTGCTGGGATTCTAGCCACTGTTCCTCACTGAAGACAAGGGAACTCTTTTATTTCTTTTTTTTTTTTTTTTTTTTTGAGACCGAGTTTCGCTCTTGTTACCCAGGCTGGAGTGCAATGGTGCGATCTCGGCTCACCGCGACCTCCGCCTCCTGGGTTCAGGCAATTCTTCTATCTCAGCCTCCTGAGTAGCTGGGATTACAGGCACGTGCCATCATGCCCAGCTAATTTTTTGTATTTTTAGTAGAGACGGGGTTTCACCATGTTGACCAGGATAGTCTCAATCTCTTGACCTCGTGATCCACCCGCCTTGGCCTCCCAAAGTGCTGGGATTACAGGCGTGAGCCACTGCGCCCGGCCTCTTTTATTTCTTTTTATTATTTTTTTAATTAAAATTTTTTTTTCTTTTTAAATAGAGATAGGGTTTCACCATCTTGGCCAGGCTGGTCTTGAACTCCTGACTTGTGATCCACCTATCTTGGCCTCCCAAAGTGCTGGGATTACAGGCATAAGCCACCACGCCTGGCCGAGGGGATTCTTTTCTTTCTTTCTTTCTTTCTTTCTTTCTTTCTTTCTTTCTTTCTTTCTTTCTTTTTCTTTTTCTTTCTTTTTCTTCCTTCCTTCCTTCCTTCCTTTCTTTCTTTCTTCTTTTTTTTTGAGATGGAGTCTTGCTCTGTCACCCAGGCTGGAGTGCAGTGGTGCTATCTTGGCTCACTGCAGCCTCCACCTCCCAGGTTCAAGCAGTTCTGCCTCAGCCTCCTATCTGGAACTACAGGCACATGTCATCACACCCAGCTAATTTTTTTTTTGTATTTTTAGTAGAGATGGGTTTCACCATGTTGGCCAGGCTGGTCTCAAACTCCTGACCTTGTGATCCGCGTGCCTCGGCCTCCCAAAGTTCAGGAATTACAGGTGTGAGCCACCACTCCTGGCAACGGGGATTCTTTATCACGGCATTTTTTGTGATCCACACTTTCCCTGGGTGTGTCCTGGAATGTCTGCTGGCCACACCCAGGCTTGGTCTGGCTGTGGGGACACCCACATGCATTGTCTGCAGGGTACGAGACCAGGGTGGGCTTTGCACACAGACAGATCCCACTTGCCCCCAACAGAAACTGTAGCCCATGGCCACAGCATCTCTTGCTAGACACTTTTTCCAAGGAACTTATCTCAGTCCTCACGACCACTGGGGTCAGCAAGTGCTGAACATGCTCCCATCCCTAACCTCACAAAAGGACCCTTTCTCTTAACTCCGGTGTAAGGGTCAGAACTGGCCTCCGGTGTCTGGCCTCTGAAGAAACCAAGCATCCAGTTTCACTTTTCCAGATGACATCTGCTGTATCATCTGTGATGCAGGAGATGGCAATGGCATTTTTTTTTTTCTTTTGAGATGGAGTTTCGCTCTTGTTACCCAGGCTGGAGTGCAATGGCACCATCTCAGCTCACCACAACCTCCACCTCCTGGGTTCAGGCAATTCTCTTGCCTCAGCCTCCTAAGTAGCTGGGATTACCAGCACGCGCCACCATGCCCAGCTAATTTTTTGTATTTTTAGTAGAGATGGGGTTTCACCATGTTGACCAGGATGGTCTCGATCTCTTGATCTCATGATCCACCCGCCTCGGCCTCCCAAAGTGCTGGGATTACAGGTGTGAGCACCGCGCCTGGCCTGGCATTTTTTTTTTTAATGGAGTCTTCGCTTTTGTTGCCCACGCTGGAGTGCAGTGGCATAATCTCGGCTCACTGCAACCTCCCAGGCAGGCTCAAGTGATTCTCCTGCCTCAGCCTCCCAAATAGCTGGGATTACTGGCACCCACCACCACGCATGGCTAACGTAAGTATTTTTCTAGAGTCGGAGTTTCACTATGTTGGCTGGTCAGGCTGGTCTCAAACTCCTGACCTGAAGTGATCCTCCTGCCTCGGCCTCCCAAAGTGCTAGGATTACAGGTGTGAGCCACTGTGCCCAGCCAATTTTTAAATTATTTTTTGTACAGAAGGAGTCTTGCTTTGTTGCCCAGGGTGATCTCAAACTCCTGGCCTCAAGCGATCCTTGATCCTCCTGGCTCAGCCTCCCAAATTGTTGGGTGGTTTCAGGCGTGAGCTACAGTACCTGACCTGGAAGTGGATTCTGAAGTGGATTTTGAAGGCTGTTTGTCTGTGTCTCCCAAACCACAAAAGACTCTGACCTTCATTTTTGACCACTTCCTTGGAAGGCACCGGGCTGTGTAGTAAGTGGCTTAATCAAACCCAGACTGACTCCTGGCACGTGGAAGATACTTTGGGATATACTTATACTAAGAGAGTACTCGTGATTGATCTGAAATTCAAATATAACAAGGAATCCTATACTTTCACTTGCTAAATGTGGCTACCCTAGGTGCTCGATGACATCCTTGAATAAAGGAAGATGATGAAATTCAAACAAATAATTTTACCAATGGGGGCACAAAAGCTCAAAGCTCACTGCACTTTGCAATACACTCATTTCCTCTTCCGGTCAGAATAAACTCCTAACTCCTCCCAAGCCCAAGTGATCAGCCACTCCCTCCTACCAGCTGGTCGCTCCCTGTCCTGGGCTTAGTCCCACTGCAGGAAGGACAAGACTAGCTTCTGTGACCATAATGCCTGTCCCAAGCTGAGGCTCCTTCCCCCAGTTTTTTTTTAGATACAGGGTCCTGCTCTGTCACCCAGGCTGGAGTGCAGTGGCACAGTTATGACTCACTACAGCCTCAAAACTCCTGGGCTCATGTGATCCTTCTGTCTCAGGCTCCCAAGTAATTAGGACTATAAGCACGTGTCACCAATGTGCCTGGCGCTGAGACCTGGATCTTTTCTTTTTCTTTCTTTCATTTTTTTTTTTTTTTGAGACAGAGTCTCACTCTGTCGCCCAGGATGAAGTGCAATGGCTCAATCTCAGCTCACTGCAAACTCCGTCTTCTGGGTTCAAGCAATTCTCTGCCTCAGTCTCCCGAGTAGCTGGGATTACAGGTGCCCACCACCACGCCTGGCTATTTTTTTTCCTCTTTGAGACAGAGTCTCCCTCTGTCACCCAAGCTGGAGTGCAGTGGCAAGATCTCAGCTCACTGTAACCTCTGCCTCCTGGGTTCAAATGATTCTCCTGCCTCAGCCTCCCAACTAGCTGGGATTACACGCGCCTGCCACCATGCCGAGCTAAATTTTGTATTTTTAGTAAAGACGGGATTTTACTATGTTGGCCAGGCTGGTCTTGAACTCCTGACCTCATGATCCATCTACTTTAGCCTCCCAAAGTGCTGGGATTACAGATGTGAGCCACCGCTCCTGGCCTGAGACCTGGGTTTTAAAAGGGCTCAGCTGGGTGTAGTCACACACCTGTAGTCCCAGCTACTTGGGACTACTCCCTTGAGTGGGAGGATCACTTAAATCCAGGGTTTAAAGCCAGCCTAGGCAACATAGGCTGGCTTTAAACCCTTAAAACATTTTTTTTTTGGAGACAGAGTCTCGCTGTGTTGCCCCGGCTGGAGTGCAATGGCATGAGGCCAAGGCAGGCAGATCACCCGAAGTCAGGAGTTCGAGACCAGCCTGACCAACATGGAGAAACCCTGTCTCTACTACAGATACAAAATTAGCTGGGCATGGTGGCGCGCATGCTTGTAATCCCAGCTACTTGGGAGGCTGAGGCAGGAGAATTGGTTGAACCTGGGAGGCAGAGGTGGCAGTGAGCCAAGATCGTGCCATTGTACTCCAGACTGGGCAACAAGAGCAAGACTCCATCTCAAAAATAATGATGATAATAAAATTGGGCAGGGTGGCGCATGCCTGTAATATCAGCACTTTGGGAGGCCAAGACAGGCAGATCATCTGAGGTCGGGAGTTGGAAACCAGCCTGACCAACATGGAGAAACCCCATCTCTACTAAAACTACAAAAACTAGCTGGGCATGGTGGCATGCGCCTGTAATTCCAGCTACTCAGGAGGCTGAGGCAGGATAACTGCTTGAACCCGGGAGGTGGAGGTTGCAGTGAGCCGAGATTGCGACATGGCACTCCAGCCTGGGCAACAAAGGCAAAACTCCATCTCAAAAAAATTAATTAATTAATTAATAATAAAATTGGTCTGGCGGTGCCTCACACCCATAATCCCAACACTTCGGGAGGCTGAGGTGGGAGAATCGCTAGGTCCCAGGAGTTCGAGAGCAGCCTGGCCAACATAATGAGACTCCCATCTCTGCCAAAAAACTTGAAAATTAGCTGGGTGTGGTGGCTACTGGGAGGATCACTTGAGTTGGGGAGGTTGAGGCTGCCTGCAGTGAGATGTGATTGTGCCACTGCACTCCAGCCTGGGCAACAGAGCAAAACCAAGAAAGAGAGGAGTGGAGGGGAGGGGAGAGGAAGGGAGGGAGGGAGGGAGGGAGGGAGGGAAGGAAGGAAGGAAGGAAGGAAGGAAGGAAGGAAGGAAGGAAGGAAGGAAGGAAGGAAGGAAGGAAGGAAGGGAAGGAAGGAAGGAAGGGAGGGGCCTGGTCGGGCGTGGTGGCTCAAGCCTGTAATCCCAGCACTTTGGGAGGCTGAGGCGGGCAGATCACGAGGTCAAGAGATTGAGACCATCCTGGCCAACATGGTGAAACCCCGTCTCTACTAAAAATACAAAAATTAGCTGGCTGTGGTGGTGCGCGCCTGTAGTCCCAGCTACTCGGGAGGCTGAGGGAGGAGAATTACTTGAACCCGGGAGGTGGAGGTTGTAGTGAGCCGAGGTCGTACCACTGCATCCAGCCTGGCACCTGGTGACAGAGTGAGACTCTGTCTCAAAAAAAAAAAAGAAAGAAAGAAAGAGGCCTGAAATGCATCAGGATAAAAGCCCTGACCTGTATTTTAGGCTGTTACACTCATATGTAACTGTCTGTCTGGGATGCGAAGGAGCTCCGATCCTACAGAATCTCAAGGTGAAGAATTCTCCCTGGATAGCATAAGGCATCTTTTTCCCATCTAACACTGGGTTGGGCTCCTCCCATCTTTATGCAAAGTGGTCACAGGTGTCTAAAATGAACTCCCTCCAGTTCAGAAATGCATTCTTTCCTGGTTAGGGAAGTCACTGTTTTACTTACATATCTTCTACACTGTAGGCATCTAGTATCACCTAATACCTTTTGCTTCAGAAAAGGGTCTTATTTCGCTTAATTATAGTAAGATTTGCTACTACTTAGAGGTCTAAAAAGGCCTGGCTGAAAGAGTTCCTGAACTCTATCCAGCCTTAATTCCAGGTTTTCTAGCCAACCAACACCAATAAAGCTACACTCTGTTCCCCACCCCTGTATAATTCAGGTGCTACCTGGCTTTCTCTGGGAAAGCAGCAGGAGTATTTGGCCAACCTGTTGGTTTGACTGTGTCTGTTTCTCTCTGGAAATAGACACTAACTTTTTCTTTCTTTTCTTTCCTTTTTTTTTTTTTTTTTTTTTGAGACAGAGTTTCGCTCTTGTTACCCAGGCTGGAGTGCAATGGCGTGATCTCGGCTCACTGCAACTTCCGCCTCCTGGGTTCAGGCAATTCTCCTGCCTCAGCCTCCTGAGTAGCTGGGATTACAGGCACGTGCCACCATGCCCAGCTAATTTTTTGTATTTTTAGTAAAGATGGGGTTTCACCATGTTGACCAGGATGGTCTCAATCTCTTGACCTCATGATCCACCCACCTCGGCCTCCCAAAGTGCTGGGATTACAGGCGTGAGCCACCGTGCCCAGCCCTTTTTCCTATTTTTTTTTAAACAGAATCTCACTCTGTCACTCAGGTGGAATGCAGTGGCACAATCTTGGCTCACTGCAACCTCTGCCTCCTGGGTCCAAGCGATTCTCCTGCGTCAGCCTCCTGAGTAGCTGGGATTACAGGCACGCACCACCACATCCAGCTAGTTTTGTATTTTTAGTAGAGATGGGGTTTCACCATGTTGGTCAGGCTGGTCTCAAATTCTTGACCTCAGGTGATCCACCCTCCTCATCCTCCCAAAATGCTGGGATTACAGGTATAAGCCATCGTACCCAGCCGACACTGACTTCCCCCACCCCCCTCGAGCTGGATGGAGTCTTGCTAATTTTTGTCTTTTTAGTGGAGACGGGATTTCACCATGTTGGCCAGGATGGTCTCAATCTCTTGACCTCATGATTCGCCTGCCTTGGCCTCTCAAAGTGCTGGAATTACAGGTGTGAGCCACCACGCCCACCCTAGATGTTCTTTTTCAACAGCTTTTCCCTGGAAGAACCAACACCAATTCTGATGGACTTCTCAAAGGATGCACGTTGCAGTGGATTAACAGTTCACATACGTGAACCTGAAAGTGCTTGGCAAATCCAAATAAATTATTATGTTTTCTTTTGGGGTGGTGGGGGGACAGGATCTCACTCTGTGGCCCAGGCTGGAGTGCAGTGGCACTATCATAGCTCACTGCAGCCTCAAAGTCTCGGACTCAAGTGATCCTCCTGCCTCAGCTTCCTGAGTAGCTGCGGCTACAGGCATGCACCACCACGCCCAGCTAAAGTTTTTATTTTTTGTAGAGACAAAGTCTTACTATGTTGCCTGGGCTGGTCTCGAACTCCCAGGGTCAAGCAATTCAAAAGTGCCAGGATTACAAGTATGAGGCACTGCGCCCAGCCCCAGATGAATTATGCAGTCCAATAATCTTAGGGAGCAATGACGGAAGGCTCCTTGCCTTGTGCACCTGAACTGCCACTGTCGCTGAGCACGGTCATTGACACTAGGGTGCTTTAGCCCCTCTGCTCATTACCCTTCCCACTGGCATTAACTAGCTGTCATTCCTCATTGCTAGTGGGTCTTGCTTCCTTTGTCCAAGGGTATGGCATCAACAGGGGTCTCACAGGCTAGCACCAGGGAACCCTCACTTTTCTAGCTGCCACTGAGGCCCTGCCTCTCTTGCTGCTTGTGAAGTGGCCTGGCTCCATTCCCATTTCCCTATTTGGATGTGAATGTCACTTAGCCAGTTTGCCCACATGATTTCCCAGAGCCAGGAAAGGAAACGCCTTGGTGCAGAGATGCAATCGCGGTCACCACCATGGAAAGGAAGGCACATCCTTGGTGTTTCTGTCACGTGTCTCTTTTTTAGTTTTTTTTTTTTTTTTTGAGACAGAGTCTGGCTCTGTCACCAGGCAGTGGTGCTATCTTGGCTCACTGCAACGTCCAACTCCCTGGTTCAAGCGATTCTCCAGCCTCAGCCTCCCGAGTAGCTGGGATTACAAGTATGCACCACCATGCCCAGCTAAATTTTGTATTTTTAGCAGAGACAAGATTTCTTTTTTTCTTCTTCTTCTTTTTCACTTTGAGATGGATTTTTTTCTTGTTGTTCCAGTTGGAGTGCAATGGCACGATCTTGGCTCACTGCAACCTCCACATCCCAGGTTCAAGTGATTCTCATGCCTCAGGCTCCTGAGTAGCTGGGATTACAGGCATGTACCACCATGCCTGGCTAATTTTTGTATTATTAGTAGAGATAGGGTTTCTCCATGTTGGTCAGGCTCTCGAACTCCTGACCTCAGGTGAATCCCCCCACCTCGGCCTTCCAAAATGCTGGGATTAGACGTGTAAGCCACTGCACCCAGTCTAGAGACAGGGTTTCACTATGTTGGCTAGGATGGTCTTGATCTCCTGACCTTGTGATCCACCAGCCTTGGCCTCTTAAAGTGCTGGGATTACAGGCCTGAGCCACTGCGTGTGGCTTTTCTTTTTTAATGTCAGAAGCTATGATCGTGCCATCCATTTTGGTGGGGTATTTCACTTCCTCAGACAAATGTCCATTTGGTTTGGATTATTTGAGGATAAAAAGTTTCCAGCCAGATGGGATATTTGTTTATGCTTAGGATTCTGAACTACATGGATATCCCTTACTCTAACTCACATCTCTGCCTCTGTGCAATGCCTTTTTCCGGAATAATCAAAGAAGTTCTGTGCCTTCTTAAAATAAAAAGGTGAGATATAATTATAGCTCTTGACATTTTCAGGGGTCAGCCCTGAAACTGTACAGGGTAGCCCTGAAATAACGTCACTGCATTTGTAAACTCTCTATGACAAAGTGGTTTTGGTGTGGCCTTGACCTAATTGGTGCCCCTGCCTGCCCTTTGTGCTTGGGTTTGGGGGTTCTGTTAGACTTGTGTTCAGAATCTTCCTTCAGGGAAACACATCCCACAGTTTGTCTAAGAGAATGATAAGGCTCAGGGAATTTAAGGGTTTTTTTCTTTTTTCTTTTTTGAGACAGAGTCTCGCTCTGTTATCCAGGCTGGAGTGCAGTGGCGCAATGTTGGCTCACTGGAAGCTCCACCTCCCAAGTTCAAGTGGTTCTCCTGCTTCAGCCTCCCAAGTAACTGGGACTACAGGCGTGTGCTGGCACACTTGGCTACATTTTTTTGTATTTTTTGAAGAAACAGGGTTACACCAGCTTGGCCAGGTGGGCCTCGAACTCCTGATCTCAGGTGATCCTCCCCGCTCAGCCTCCCAAAGTGTTGGGCTTACAGGTGTGAGCCACTGTGCCCAGCCAAGTTTTAGGTTCTTCTTTTTTTTTTTTCTTTGACTAAGTTTCGCTCTTGTTGGTCAGGCTAGAGTGCAATGGCACAATCTTGGCTCACCACAACCTCCGCCTCCCACTCTACAAAAGAACAAAAAAACTGGGGCCGGGCGCGGTGGCTCACGCCTGTAATCCCAGCACTTTGGGAGCCCAGGTGGGTGGATCATGAGGTCAAGAGATCGAGACCATCCTGGTCAACATGGTGAAACCCCGTCTCTACTAAAAATACAAAAAATTAGCTGGGCATGGTGGCGCATGCCTGTAGTCCCAGCTACTCAGGAGGCTGAGGCAGGAGAATTGCTTGAACTCAGGAGGCGGAGGTTGCGGTGAGCCGAGATTGCGCCATTGCACTCCAGTCTGGGTAACAAGAGCGAAACTCTGTCTCAAAAAAAAAAAAAAAAAAACTGTAATAGTGTTGAGTAGGTGATGGCTTTACTTTTTTTTTTTTTTGAGATGGAGTTTTGCTCTTGTTGCCCAGGCTGGAGTGCAACGGTACGATCTTGGCTCACCACAACCTCCACCTCCTCCGTTCAAGTGATTCTCCTGCCTCAGCCTCCTGAGTAGCTGGGATTACAGGCATATGCCACCACACCTGGCTAATTTTTGTATTTTTAGTAGAGATGGGTTTTATCATGTTAGTCAGGGGCTGGTCTCGAACTCCTGACCTCAGGTGATCCACCAGCCTTGGCCTCCCAAAGTTATGGGATTACAGAGATGAGCCACTGAGCCTGGCCAGTTTTAGGGTTTTTTTTTTTGTTTGTTTTTTTAAAGACAGGGTTTCACCATGTTGGTCAGGCTGGTCTTGAACTCCTGACCTCATGTGATCCACCTGCCTTGGTCTCCAAAGTGCTTGGATTACAGGCGTGAGCCACCACGCCCAGCCCAGTTTTAGGTTTTAACAGGGTTAATTCACTTTATTTTTCTTCTCTAAGAACACTATGTTGTAGCCACAGCAGCAGCCTGGGTCCTTTGCATGGAGACTCTGGTGTGGGTCTTGACAAGGTGGTCAAGGTGAATTCCTGATACAGAGACAGAGGTCGGGGGTCAAGTAGCTGTAGGTCTTAGAGATGGCATCAAAGGTGGCCTTGGTGAAGTTACCCAGGGTAGCACTGCAGCCCCTGGCCAAGGTGTAGCAGTCATCAATACCAGCCATCATGAGCAGCTTCTGGGCACAGGTGCTGAGTCGATGCCAGTGCCCCTGGGTGCAGGGCTGAGGCGCACCAGCCCAGAGCCGCAGCGGCCTGTCACCTTGCAAGGGACAGTGTGGGGCTTGCCGATCTTGTTCTCTCAGAAGCCTCTACACATGGGGACAATGGAGAGCTTGGCCAGGATGATGGACCTCCTTGGAGCACTTAACACCCAGACCAATATGGTCATTGTAGTCCCCAGTGGCAACAAACGCCTTGAAGGTAGTGCACTGGCCAGAGTGGGTCTGCTTCTGCCCCGGCATAATCTTCAAAACCTCATCCTTAAGAGAGGCCCCCAGGAAAAATTCAATAATCTCAGATTCCTTGATGGGCAGGGTGAGAAGAGATAAATCTCCTCCAGGGACTTGATCTTCGTGTCCTTGACCAGACGGCCCAGCTTGGTGATGGGTATCCACTCCTTATCCTGTCCATGGCCTTGACCCCGGCCCCGGATGCCAGTGCCAAAACATTCACGGAAGCCAGTGAGATTCCCCATTCCAGCAGCTCCCCATCCCAGGCACCCCCCTGCCACTCGCTGCACCTGCATCATCCGCTATTTGGTGTTTTCTCAGAGAAGAAGCTCTTTTTTTTTTTTTTCTTGAAACAGTTTCATCCTTCTTTCCCAGGCTGGAGGGCAGTGGCTCGAACTCGGCTCACCACAACCTTCACCTCCTTGGCTCAATAAATGCTCCTGCTTCAGCCTCCCATCCAAAATAGCTGGGATTACAGGCATACACCACCATGCCCGACTAATTTCATATTTTTAGTAGAGACGGGGTTTCTACCTGTTGGTCTGGCTAGACTCCAACTTCTGACTTCAGGTGACCTGCCAGCCTTGGCCTCTCAAAATGCTGGGACTACAGGTGTGAGCCACCATGCCTGTCACCAGGCTGGAGTGCAGTGGTGCGATCTTGGTTCACTGCTACCTCCATCTCCTGGGTTCAAGCAATTCTCCTGCCTCAGCCTCCCGAGTAGCTGGGTCTACAGGCATCCGCCCCCACGCCCAGCTAATTTTTTTTTCTTGAGACGGAGTTTCACTCTTGTTGCCCAGACTGGAGTGCAATGGCAAGATCTCTACTCACTGCAACCACCATCTCCCAGGTTCAAGCAATTCTCCTGCCTCAGCCTCCCAGGTAGTTGGGATTACAGGCATGTGCCACCATGCGCTGCTAATTTTTTTGTATTTTTAGTAGAGACAGGGTTTCTCTATGTTGGTCAGGGTGTCTCAATCTCTTGATCTCATGATCTGCCTGCCTCAGCCACCTAAAGTGCTAAAATTACAGGCATGAGCCACCGTGCCCTGCATTTATTTATTTATTTATTTTTCTTTGAGATGGAGTTTTGCTCTTGTTGCCCAGGCTGGAGTGCAATGCCACGATCTCAGCTGACCTTGACCTCCACCTCCTGGGGTCAAGTGATTCTCCTGCCTCAGCCGTTGAGTAGCTGGGATTACAGGGACCCACCCCAATGCCCAGCTAATTTTTTGTATTTTTAGTAGAGATTGAGTTTCACCATGTTGGCCAGGGTGGTCTCAAACTCCTGATCTCTGGAGATCCACCCGCCTCAGCCTCCCAGAGTGCTGGAATTATAGGTGTGAGTCACTGTGCCCCGCCTAGGTTCTGAATACGGTTCCGAAGTTGGGTGTGGTGGTGCATGCCTGTAATCCCAGCTACTTGGGAGGCAGAGGCAGAAGAATCGCTTGAACCCGCGAGGTGGAGGTTGCAGTGAGCTGAGATCACACCACTGCACTGCAGCCTGGGAGACAAGAGTGAGACTGTCGGAGAAAAAAATGCTGTTATACTTTGCACAAGGACTCAACAGGGCATAGGCCCTTTCCCCCTTCATGTTGCCATTCCTGCACCTGGGCCCAATTTTAGATTGAGACAATGCAAGTTTAGAATTCAGCCATAAGTGGCCAGGCGCAGTGGCTCACGCCTTTAATCCCAGCATTTTGGGAGGCCGAGGAGGGCAGATCATGAGGTCAGGAATTCAAGACCATCCTGGCCAACATGGTGAAACCCCAGCTCTACTAAAAATACAAAAATTAGCCAGGTGGCCGGTCTTGGTAGCTCATGCCTATAATCCCAGCCGAGGGGGATGGATCATGAGGTCAGAGGTCAGGAGTTTTAAGACCAGACTGACCAACTCAGGAGGCTGAGGCAGTAGACTTGCTTGAACCTGGGAGGTGGAGGGGCAATAAAGTGAGACTCCATCTTAAAAAAAAAAAAAAAAAAAGCCCAGTGGGGTGGCTCATGCATGTAATCCCAGCTAACTAGGGAGGGTGAGGTACAAGAATCGCTTGAACCCAGAAGGCAGAGGCTACAGTGAGCCGAGATTGCACCACCTCGCTGCAGCCTGGGCGAAAGAGCGAGACTGCATCTCAAAAACAACAACAACAACAAAAATAGCCAGACATGGTGGCACTCCCCTGTGGTCCCAGCTGCTTGAGAGGCTGAGGCGGGAGAACCACCTGAAGCCGGGAGACCAAGGTTGCAGTGAGCTGAGATCATGCCACTGCACTCTATTCCCAAAAACAAAGCAAAACAAAAGAAAGAGAAATGAAAATATCAGTCTCTAAGGATTGCACTGAGAATGGAGATCTCAACATGTCCACTGTGCCTGATACACAGTAGAACACAGAAAATGTCAGTTTCATTATAGTCACTGGGATTCTTTTGAGAGCAGGAATTCAGCCCTATTCATTTAAGTAATCCCTCAGTGCTCTGCACATGACTTCTTTACAGTTGTCGAATTGAACACGGATCAAAGAGCAGTTTGTTATCCGGCCTCTTCATTTTATTTTATTTGATTAATTAATTTTTAAAGATAGAGTTTCACTCTTGTTACCCAGGCTGGAGTGCAATGGCATGACCTTGGCTCACTGCAACCTCCGTCTCCTGGTTTCAAGTGAGTCTTCTGGCTCAGCCTCTCAAGTAGCTGGGATTACTGGCATGCACCACCATGCCTGGCTAATTTTGTATTTTTAGTACAGACGGGGTTTCAGTTTCATCATGTTGTTCAGGCTAGTCTCGAACTCCCAACCACAGGTAATCCAGCGGCCCTGGCCTCCCAAAGTGCTGGGATTACAGGCTTGAGCCACCGTGCCTAGCCCTAGTCTTGTTTTATACATGAGAAACTGAGCAGCACAGAGGGCAACTATAAGTCATCCACATCCCACTTTTATTTTATGGTTGGATCCTTTTTTTCCCCTTGAGAAAGAGTCTCACTCTATTGCCCAGCCTGTAGTGCAATGCCAGGATCTCAGCTCACTGCAACTTTCGCCCTCCAGATTCAAACGATTCTCTTGCCTCATCTTCCTGAGTAGCTGGGATTACAGGCATGTGCCACCAAATCTGGGTAATTTTGTATTTTTAGTAGAGATGGGGTTTCTCCATGTTGGTCAGGCTGGTCTTGAACTCTTGACCTCAGGTAATCCGCCTGCTTTGGCCTCCCAAAGTGCTGGGATTAAAGGTGTGAGACACCTTGCTTGGCTGCTAATTCTTTTGTTGTTGTTGTTGTTGTTGAGACAGGGTGTTGGTATGTTGCCCAGGCAAGTCTAAAATTCCTGGGCGTGGCCAGGCATGGTGGCTCATGCCTGTAATCCCAACACTTTGGGAGGCTGAAGTGGGTGGATCACCTGAGGTTGGGAGTTCAGGACCAGCCTGAACAAAATGAAGAAACCCCATCTCTACTAAAAATACAAAATTAGCCAGGTGTGGTGGTGTATACCTGTAATCCTAGCTACTTGGGAGGCTGAGGCAGAAGAATCGCTTGAACTTGGGAGGTGGAGGTTGCAGTGAACCGAGATCATGCCATTATTCCAGCCTGGGCAATAAGAACAAATTTCCATCTCAAAATTAAAATAAAATAAAATTCCTGGGCTCAAGTCTCCTACTCTGGCCTCCCAAAGTGATACGATTGCAGGTATGAGACTTGATTTTTTTTTTTTTTTTTTGAGACAGAGTCTCGTTTTGTCACCAGGTGCCAGGTGACAGTGGCGTAATCTCGGCTCACTGCAATCTCTGCCTCCTGGGTTCAAGCAATTCTCCTGCCTCAGCCTCCTGAGTAGCTGGGACTACAGGCATGCACCACCACACCCAGCTAATTTTTTTTTTTTTTTTTTTTGAGACACAGTCTTACTCTGTCACCCAGGCTGGAGTGCAGGGGCATGGTCACGGCTCACTGAAGGCTTAACCTCCTGGGCTCAGGTCATCCCTCCCTCAGCCTCCTGAATAGCTGGGACTACTGGTGTGTACCACACCTGGCCGATTTTTTTTGGTTTGTTGTAGAGACAGGGTTATCCCATGTTGCCCAGGCTGGTCTTGAACTACTGGCCTCAAGCAATCTTTCCATCTCGGCCTCCCAAAGAGCTGGGATTACAGGCATGAGCCACCCAGCTTCATTTCTTTATTTTATTTATTTTGAGACGGAGTTTCGCTGTTGTTACCCAGGCTGGAGTGCAATGGCAGGATCTCGGCTCACCGCAACCTCCACCTCCTGGGTTCAAGCAATTCTCCTGCCTCAGCCTCCTGAGTAGCTGGGACTACAGGCACGTGCCACCATGCCCAGCTAATTTTTGTATTTTTAGTAGAGATGGGGTTTCACCTTCTTGACCAGGATGGTCTTGATCTTTTGACCTCATGATCCACCCACCTCAGCCTCCCAAAGTGCTGGGATTATAGGCATGAGCCACCACGCCCAGCTTATTTATTTATTTTTAAGACAGGGTTTCACCATGTTAGTCAGGCTGGTCTTGAACTCCTGACCTCAGGTGATCCGCCCGCCTTGCCCTCCAAAGGGCTTGGATTACAGGTGTGAGCCACCACGCCCAGCCCTAATTTTTATATTTTAGTAGAGACAGGGTTTCACCATGTTGGCCAGGATGGTCTCGATCTCTTCACCTCATGTTCCACCTGCCTCAGCCTCCCAAAGTGCTGGGATTACAGGTGTGAGCCATCGCGCCCGGCCTTAAGACTTGATTTCTTATATGTTGAGAAAAGTAACTGGCCTCTGTAGGGAGTGGCAGATATGGATTTGACCCCAGCTCTGCCAACCACCAAAGTCCAAGTGTTTATTGTCCACCTGGACCGCCTCAGACACTTGCAGGATGCGGTAAGTAAAATGACAGGTGCACAGAAGGTGCTCCGAGAACAGCTTGTCTTCATGTTTACAATGGCTTCTTTCCCTAGCCAAGGACTCTATCAGCCTTTCCACTTGCGGACAGGCTGAGCTCGCTGAGGGCGTCAGGCCCCACAGGGCTCCCTGCCAACCTCCCATCACTGTGACTGAATTTGTTCTTTTCTTTTCTTCCAGGAACATCAGCACACTTGTAACAATAATCATCTTCTTTCCCACCGGGTATACTGTTTCATGGTTTACAAAGCACTTTCACATCCATTATCTCATTTAATCACTTCCTCCTCCACATTCCTACAACAGTTTCTTAGTACCTCTTCAGTATAACATTCTGCCTGGTATAACAGGCCTATTTCCCTTTATTATATTAAAAAATTTATTTACTTTATTTATATTTTATTTATTTATTTATTTATTTTTGAGACGGAGTCTCGCTCTTGTTACCCAGGCCGGAGTGCAATGGTGCGATCTCGGCTCACCGCAACCTCCGCCTCCTGGGTTCAGGCAATTCTCCTGCCTCAGCGTCCTGAGTAGCTGGGAAAACAGGCACACGCCACCACCCAGCTAATGTTTTGTACTTTTAGTAGAGATGGGGTTTCACCATGTTGACCAGGATGGTCTCAGTCTCCTGACCTTGTGATCCACCTGCCTCGGCCTCCCAAAGTGCTGGGATTACAGGCGTGAGCCACCGCACCCAGCTATTTATTTATTTTTTGAGATGGAGTTTCACTGTTGTTACCCAGACTGGAGTGCAATGGCATGATCTTGGCTCAGCGCAACCTCCACCTTCTGGGTTCAAGCAATTCTCCTGCCTCAGCCTCCTGAGTAGCTGGGACTACAGGTGTGCACCACTATGCCCAGCTAATTTTTGTATTTTTAGTAGAGACGGGGTTTCACCTTGTTGACCAGGATGGTCTGGATCTCTTGACCTCGTGATCCACCCTCCTCAGCCTCCCAAAGTGCTGGGATTATAGGCGTGAGCCACCGCGCCCGGCCTAAAAAAAATTTTTATACTTACCTGGCAGGGGAGATACCATGATCACGAAGGTGGTTTCCCAAGGCCAGGCTTATCCATTGCACTCCGGATGTGTTAACCCCTACAATTTCCCCAAATGTGGAAAAATTAGACTGCATAATTTGTGGTAGTGGTGGACTGCGTTCCCACTTTCCCCTAGTCTTTCATTTCATAAAAATATTTAAAAAAAAAATGTTTTTTTGAGATGGAGTACTGTCACCCAGGCTGGAGTGCAATGGCACAATCTTGTCTCACTAAGTCCGCCTCCCAGGTTCAAGTGATTCTCCTGCCTTATTCTCCCGAGTAGCTGGACTACAGGTGTGAGCCACTACGCCCAGCTAATTTTTGTATTTTTAGTAGAGATGGGGTTTCTCCATGTTGGTCAGGCTGGTCTCAAACTCAAACCTCAGCCTCCCTAGTAGTGGGACTACAGGCGTGCACTGCCTTGGCCTCCCAAAGTGCTGGGATTACAGGCGTGAGCCACTGCACCCGGCCTATTGCATTTAATTTTACTCACAAGTTCCAGCGTATAATTCAGGCATCTTTGCATCTTGGACACTTCTGCGTACAAGGTGGGGGGCCATAAAAGTTTGGTGTGCCAGTCACAGTAGTCTTTGACCACAGTACCAGTTACTTGGGAGGCTGAGGCAGGATGATTGCTTGAGCTCAGGAGTTTGAGTCCAGCCTGGACAACATAGCAAGACACTGTCTCTGAAAAAAAGTTTGCCATATTGACTGACCAGTGTTGCAGGTCTCTTTCATTCATTACTGCCTTCTTCATTCCTTTCCTTCAATGGGGTTGTCTACTAAGGACAAAGCTGGGTTCTTTGGAGGGGAAATGAGGCAAGAAGTTCAGAATCAAGTGAGGGAAGATACAAGTGAAGGCCATGACCCCTGGTAGGCCACAGTACATGCTTCATGCTTCAGCAGAGGTGCAAACACTGTTGGGGCTGGGCACGGTGACTCACACCTATAATTCTAGCATGTTGGGAGGCAGAAGCGGGAGGACTGCTTAAGGCCAGGAGTTCAAGACCAGCCCAGGTAACAGACAGAGACCTCGTCTCTACAAAAAATACAAAAATTAAAAAACATAGACAGGTCTTGTGGCATGCACTTGTGGTCCCACCCACTTAGGGGCTGAGTCAGGATGATCACCTAAGCCCAAGAGGTGGAGGCTCCAGGGAGCCGTGATCTTGCCACTCTTCTGCAGCCTGGGGTACAGAGCAAGATCCCATCTCAAAGAACAAACAAAAAGGAAAAAAATTACAAATACAACACTGTTGCTTCCCAGAGTTTGCGGTGACTTTTTTTTTTTTTTAGACAGGGTCTCACTGTGTCACCCAGGCTGGAATGCAGTGGCAGGATCATGACTCTCAGCAGCTTCAACCTTCCAGGGTCAGGTGATCCTTCAATAGTTTAGGGGCTGGGCGCAGTGGCTCACACCTGTAATGCCAGCACTTTGAGAGTCCTAGGCGAGCAGATCATGAGGTCAGGGGTTCAAGATCAGCCTAGCCAACATAGTGAAACCCCCAACTCCACTAAAAATACAAAGATTAGCTGGGTGTGGTGGCACACACCTGTAGTCCCAGCTACTCAGGAGGCTGAGGCAGGAGAAATGCTTCAACCTGGGAGGTAGAGGTTGCAGTGAGCCAAGAGCATGCCATTGCACTCCAGCCTGGGCGACAGAGCAAGACTTCATCTAAAAAATAAAATAATAATTTGGGGTGACTGATTTTATCTAGGGGTGATTGGGAAGCAGGAATTCTTGGAAGGATCTTACCCAGCAGAGAAGGAAACTGTGGGGCAGAAGGGGCAAATATTGGCCAGATTTGGGAAGGGCCACAGATGTGTCCCTTGGGAAAGAGTGGACAGCTGTATGAAAAAATTCTCCTCAAGAAAAAAAGGGGAAGGGGGCAAAATGGGCTGCTTTTCTAAAATGGTCTAACTCCCCACAATGTCCTAGGGGAGAGGCATCAGAGAGCTGAAGTTTAGGGAAAAGAACCCTTCCTCCCATACTCAGATGCTGCTTAGAAAAGCACATGAAGCACAACTCCCTGGCATTTTTCTTTTTCTTTCTTTTTTTTTTTTCAGATGGAGTTTCACTCTTGTTGCTCAGGCTGGAGTGTAATGGCAGGATGTTGGCTCACCGCAACCCCCACCTCCCGGGTTCAAGCAATTCTCCTGCCTCAGCCTCCCAAGTAGCTGGGATTACAGGCAAGCACCACCATGCCCAGCTAATTTTGTATTTTTAGTGGATAAGGGGTTTCTCCATGTTGGTCAGGATGGTCTTGAACACCCGATCTCAGGTGATCCGCCTGCCTCGGCCTCCCAAAGTGCTGGGATTACAGGTGTGAGCCACCATGCCCGGCCCATTTTTCTTTTTTGTTCTTTCTTTTTTTTGAGATGGAGTCTCACTGTCACCCAGGCTGGAGTGCAGTGGCAGATCTTGGCTCACTGCAACCTCTGCCTCCCAGGTTCAAGTGATTCTTCTGCCTCAGCCTCCTGAGTAGCTGAGACTACAGGGGCTGAACACCATGCCCAGCTAATCTTTGTATTTTAGTAAAGATGGGATTTCACCATGTTGGCCAGGCTGGTCTGGAATTCTGACCTCGGGTGATCCAACCACCTCTGCTTCCCAAAGTGCTGGGATTACAGGCATGAGCCACCAGGCCTGGCAACTTTTTCTTTTGTTTTTTGGAGACAGGGCCTTGCTCTGTCGCCCAGGCTGGAATACAGTGGCACGATCTTGGCTCACTGCAGCCTCGACCTCCCGGCTCAAGTGATCCTCCCGGCTCAGCCTCCGGAGTTGCTGGGACTACAGGTGTGTGCCACCACCCCAGCTAATTTTTTTATTTTAATTTTTGTAGAGACGGGGTATTGCTATGTTGCCCAGGCTGGTCTGAAACTCCCAGACTCAATCGATTCTCCAGCCTCAACATTTCAAAGTGCTGGGATTCCAGAGGGGTAGGGGTGCGCGTGGGAAAAAAAAAGTAAAGGGGTGATGGGCCGTCTCCTGCCGTCCTTCTCTGGAGAAAGGTGGGTGCTTTAAGCCCCAAATTCCTCCTGGAGGGAATAGGGGAGGCAGAAATTCCCCAAGTTATCTCCAGAAACAAAGGTGGGGGGGCGCACAGTCCCCACTTTCCTCGGATAAAGGACAGGGAAAGTGGTCCCCAAAAGTGCTTAGAAAAGGAGTGGATGCGCCCCAAATATTCCTCGGAAAAGGCAGTGAGTCCTGGATTCCCCAAATGCCCCTTAGGGATCCCGAACCCATGTTTATATACGAAACAGAGCTGGGGTCCCGAATCTACAAAATCACAGTGATCCCGGCAATTGGTCCTCAGAAAAGCGGACCGGGAAAAAAAACCCCAAACTCTCTCAGAAGAGGGGCCCGGGCAAGATTCCCAAAGATTCTCCGTAGAACGGGGAACCATGGAAAAGAAGCCCGAAGCAGAGTCTTCTCAAGGAACGGGGGCCGCGCCAGAATCTCCAAGATTCTCCTGGAGAGAGAGGGTCAAAGCCAGTAGACAAGGCAGAAACAGCGCGGGGCCACCGGAGTCCCTCGGGAACACGGCCAGGCCACGACGCGCCCGGGCTCCTCGGAGGCACCGCCCGCCGCCCGGCGTAGCCGCCCCACGCCCGCCAGGCCCAGGCCGCCTCCAGTGCATTGTGGGTGGGGTGCCCCTGCAGAGCACTGCGGGGAACCCCCTGCCCAGCCAGCTGCCGGCCGCCGGGTGGCCCAGGCGATCCGCCCTCCGGGGTCCGAGCAGGCCGGCCACGAATTGACGCATCCCCCTAGGCCCCGCCCTCGCAGGGGTTCCCGCCCCGAAGGTTAGGTCCCGCCTCCGCATGGCCTTGAGTGGCTCTGCGGCCCGCTCCTATCTGCAATTGGTAGGATGCCTGTCAGTCATTCCGTCCCACCTCCTCGGACCCGCCCCGGCCGGCGGCGCGATCCCGAGAACCAGCCGGCCCGCGCACTCATTGGTCATCATGCGCTGTCTGTCATGAAGCTGGCCACACCTTCTGTGGTGTGCGGGTCCTAGGAGTCCCGGCTGGACCTCATTGGCCTGTGACGCCTTCACTCGGAGAGACGCGCCTCAACCCGGAAGTGTGCGAGGCGAAATCTGCCTAGCAACCGGGGAAGCCGGGCTGTGAAGCGGGCAATTTCAGTGTGAGACTGAGCGGCGAGACCGAGCTGCGGCTCCGAGCGCGGCGCAGCGGCTCCTCCCGCTCGGGGTCAGCGCCCCGGCGCGCGCACGCGCACCCCCGCCGCCCGAGCGCGCCCCGCGCCGCCCGCGCAGTCGGTCGGTCGGTCGTCCGTCCTGTCGCCGCCGCCACCGCTGCCGCCGCGGGCACCACCTGAGGGAGTCGCTTCCGCGGGACGCCACAGGACCTGACCGGACTGCGCCGCCCGAGACCGTCCCGTGGCCTGGCTGCCGTCGGCGGGGGCGCCGAACAACTTCGGTGAGTGAGGGGCCGGCGCCGCCGGCGGGTCCCGGCTTCCGGTGTCCCGGGCTCTCTGGGGCTTCCGCTTCTCCCGCACCACCTTCGCCGAGCGGACTCCCTTCTTTACAGGAGCTCCCTCTCAGGGGAGCCCCATGCTCAGGGGTCCCCCGTCTCTCTAGGGAACCCCATCTCTCTAGGGGACCCTCGCCTCTCTTGGGGACCCCCACCTCTCTAGGGACCCCTCGCCCCTCCAGGGGACCACCTCTTCTCTAGGGGACCCCCATCTCTTGTAGACCCCGTCTCTCCAAGCAGAGGACCCCATCTTTCTAGCGACCCCTACCTCTCTAGGGGACTTTCTCCTCTAGGGGCTCCTGCTTCTCTGAGGGCTGCGTCTCTCCAGTCAGGGGACTTTGCCTCTCTAGGGGACCCCTGCCTCTCTAGAAGATCCCCATCTTTCTAGGGTACCCCTGCCTCTCTAGGGGATCCCAACTCTCTGGGGATCCCTGCCTCTCTAGAGGATCCCCCACCTCTTTAGGGAACTCCGTCTGTCTAGGGGATACCCGCCTCTCTAGGGGACCCTCGTCTCTCTCTGGGACCTGGTCTCTAGGGAACCCCCGCCTCTCTTAGGGGAGCCCTGTCTCTCTAGGCGACCCTGCTTCTTTGAGGGGACCCCCCCTTATCTGGGGCTCCCCTGCTTCTCTGAGGGGAGGGGACCCCCTTATCTGGGGTTCCCCTGCTTCTCTGAGGACCCCTGTCAGAGGGAACTCCCATCTCTGAGGAATCCGGCCTTTGAGAGGAGCTAATTACCTTCTTTGGGGTGCCCCAACTCTTTGAGGAACCCCACTTTTCTGAGGGGATTCCCTCCTTGTAGGGTCCCTCCACTTTTCTGAGGAACCCACCCCTTTGAGGGACCTCTGCCTCCTTAGGGACCTTCTTCTATCTGAGGACCCCTACCTCTGAGGGATATCCCTTTCTCTGAGGGACCCCTGCCTGTTTGAGGGGAACCCCCATCTCTCTGAGAGAACCTCTGCCTCTCTGAGGGTCCCCTCTTTCTTCAAGGGGCTCTGGCCCAAGACCCTATCCTCACTCATCTAAGGAGACCCCTGCTTCTATTAGGATATACTTTCTCTAGGGATCCCCCACCTTTTGGGGACCTCTGGGAAACCCCTGCTTCCCTGGGGGACCCCTCTTTTCAGAAGACATTCCTGCTTTTCACAGGAAGCCCTACCCCTGTGAGGGGACCTCCCCACCCTGGCTTCTCAGCCGTGGGGGGGGTCCCACACTTTTCTGACTTGTTCTCCTTTTTTTTTTTTTTTCCCGAGACAGTCTCACTCTGTCTCCCAGGCTGGAGTGTAATGGCTCACAGCAACCTCCACCTCCTGGGTTCAAGCAATTCTCCTGCCTTAGCCTCCAGAGTAGCTGGGACTACAGGCACCTGCCACCATGCACAGCTAATTTTTATATTTTTGTAGAGATGGGGTTTTACCATGTTGACCAGACTGGTCTCGAACTCCTGATCTCCGGTGATCCACCATGCCAGGTCCCCCTACTTTTTGATCAGTGCCTTCACTTTCCTGGGAGGGTCCCCCACTTCTTTGAAATGCCCATCTGACCAGATCCTTAGTTATCTGATGTATACCCCTACTTTACCAGTATCCTACTTTTCTATTTCTTCTGGGTCCCCTAATACTCTGTGGTTGCTACAGTTTTCTGAGAGGTCCCCAGTTTCTCCAGAGGTTTTCCTCGTAACTTGTGATGTTCCACTCCTGTAGGATCCTCACACCTCTGAAATGTGTCTCCCTTTTTCCAAGATATTTCTTCTCCTGATGGGAAACACTGTGGCTCTCTTCACTTCTTTGAGGGGACCCTCCAAATTCCATGGGGTTCCCTCCCACTTGCCTGAAGGCATTCCCCCTTTCTAGAGGTTTTCCTTCTGATTTTCTAAGGGGAAAACTATCCTTGTAGCCTTCATGTCAAGCTTCTCCTCTTTCTGTCTGTGGCACCCACTGGCGAGAGCAGAAATGTACCCCTCCTTCAGTCTTTGTTGCCACTCTAGGGGTATTCTCTGGACTTCTTTTTTTTTTTTTGAGTTGGAGTTTCGCTGTTGTTACCCAGACTGGAGTGCAATGGCACAATCTTGGCTCACCGCAACCTCCGCCTTCTGGGTTCAAGCAATTCTCCTGCCTCACCCTCCCGAGTAGCTGGGATTACAGGCACGTGCCACCATGCCCAGCTGATTTTTGTATTTTTAGTAGAGACGGGGTTTCACCATGTTGACCAGGATGGTCTCGATCTCTTGACCTCGTGATCCACCTGCCTTGGCCTCCCTAAGTGCTGGGATTATAGGCGTGAGCCACCACGCCCGGCCTTGGACTTTTATCTC
The DNA here is from genome assembly GCF_049354715.1 of Callithrix jacchus. Taxonomy (NCBI): domain Eukaryota; kingdom Metazoa; phylum Chordata; class Mammalia; order Primates; family Cebidae; genus Callithrix; species Callithrix jacchus. The sequence continues at coordinate 18,069,105 of NC_133523.1, forward strand.
AGTTTCCAGGGGCCTGGAGGATTTTGTGGCTGGAGAGGAAAGAGAGGCAAAAGGCATTATTTCCTCATGTCCCTCTAAGACCTGCTAGATTTGGGGGAGCAGGAGCTGCTACTAGATGACCACCTTAGTTACTCCATTTTCCAGCCGTGGGACCATCACAGTGTTGTCAGGCTTTTATGACGACAAAAGGGACAAGGCAGAAACATTGTCTCCCCATTATCACACTGTCAAGCTGTGGGACTGACCCACTTCCTGTCCCATCCCTCTGTCCTCCCTTTGCATAGTATAACTTAACCTTCTCTCCCCCTGCTGAAAAAAGAAAAAAATAAAAAGAAGAACGCTCTCCCTCATCTCTTCCTGTTGCATTTTCGCTCCTGAGAACCCCCTTGATTCAACCCTCGACCCCAGTTCATAGGCCACTTTGGTTTAAAAGACAGAGCAAGAAGCAGGAAACGGGTCACCTCAGATCCAGAAACAGTGGAAGGGAGGCAAGGGACAGGATGATTTGATGACATTTTTGTCAGTTTTAGGTGACTTCAGCCTGGCCCAGAAGGAACTTTTTACGTGGCGTTTACAAATGTTGTATGTACTTTTTTTAATGGCCCACCGTGTATTCCAAGTTCACTCCAGTAGCTAATTTTATCTGCTTTGCCAAACGCGGAGCTCTGTGGAGCCCAAGTAGATGAATGCTGGCATTGAGAGATGGTCCAAAGGACAGGAATGAACTCAGTTTGAAACCTGAGTAACATGTAACCACTTCGTGTCCACGCATAAGTCTCAAGCTAAAAGCGTGGGGAGAGTGTGACTGAAGCGGAGATCTGAAGTATAGGCTGCGCTCGTGTTTGCTTTAGTGTTTCAACAAGTTCTTTCCTCTGACTCCACTGGAACTGCAGTTCACTCTACAGTTTGACTGAGGGCAGTCTCTCTGCTGTTCGTTTCCATCTGGGTCTTGCTTAATTTGAGTCCTTTGTGAAGACTCCTGCCGAGGCTATAATTTGAGTTCTAAATCTGTCGGTGGACCATGTGGACACAAGTTTCAACTCGAGCTATTTTCTTCTGGGGAGAAGTGCTTGGAGACTTTCCTGGGCCCTCTGCTGCTGGGCTAAGTCAAGTCCAGGCAGGAGACTGCTGCAGACCTGCTTGCTGTTCTCCTGCCTCTTCCTGGTCAGTTGTAGGCCCTGCCCTCGGGGGCAGGGAGAGATGGTGGAGAGCTTGGGGCTGAGATGAGGGTAGAGAAGTGCCAGCACATGTTTACTATTTTATTTTTTTGAGACAGGTTCTCACTTTGTCACTCAGGCTGGAGTGCACTGGAGCACTGCAACCTCTGCCCCATTGGCTTACATGATCCTCCCACCTCAGCCTCTGAAGTAGCCAGGGCCACAGGTGCACGCCACCATGCCCGGCTATATTTTTGTATTTTTGGTACATCTTAACCATGTTGCCCAGGCTGGTCTCGAACTCCTGAGCTCAAGTGATCCACCCGCCTCAGCCTCCCAAGGTGTTAGGTTTACAGGCGTGAGCCACTGTGCCCGGCCTATTATTTTAAATAAAACCCATAGGACCAGCAGATGGGATGTTAAAAAGGGAATGGGCAACTTTGAAGTCAGAAGGACCCAGTTCAGATTCTGGTGCTGCCCTTCTTAGTTGTGTGGCCTTGGACAAGTAATGGTACAAAATGGGCATGTCGTTAACTTTTGAGGGAACACATGGCTGTGAATATGTGTGAAGATGCTTACTCATGACGGGAGGTGCTTCCTAGATGGATGAATGAATGAATCCGCCATGATGAACTGGAGGTGGACAGCACAGCTCCTGACACACAGTTGCTGTGCGGTAAAGGCTGCTCGTTGTGCTCATGAGATGAGGGTCCTGGCCTGTGGACTCCCAGACGAGGAAGTGCTTGATATTCTGCCAAGGCTAAAAATGCCTGAAAAGAAAGAAACTTGGTATGTCTCTTGGAAAACCCACTCCCCCCTGAGTCTCTTAGCAAGAGTGTTCCGTGTTCTGATACCAGATGTGAGATGGGTTTGCTGTGTGGCAGGGTGTTTGTGTTTCTCTTGGCCTTGGCATTTCCTCCTGTAAAATGGGGTAATTTGTGAATTAAGGGCAAGTAGGGAGCTGTATTACTCTAGTTAGACCACAGGGAAGATAGAAGATTATCATGAACTTGAATAATTGTGGGCAGAAAAAAAATACATGAACTATGTAAACCTAAGGGATCATATGCATATTATGAGACTGCTTGTGTGAGTGAGTCTCGCAGTTACCTGGTGAGTGATCTGTTCTTACACTTTAGAACCTTGAAAGAAGAACCATCCTTTCATTGCAATAGATCAGATTTGGGGACAAAAGGCTGGGAAAGTGATGTACAAAGGCATTTGACGCCACACAATAGTAGTACTTTGAGAGGGCCAGTGTGTGGCTTAGTGCCCACAAGGAGATCAGAATTCACCTCAAGCTCCCAAGGCCCAGAGGGCTGTGGAGATGCTAACTCAGCTTAGAGGGTGGGGTGGGGGGGGGCAGTGGAATAGAGGGGAGTGGACAGGACATTTAAAAATAATTTTTTTTGAGAGGATTTTTTTCTTAACAATTAGTGAAAGCCATAGAATCATGGCTGGTGAGGTAGGCCCAGCCTTCTTCACTTACTAGTATGGGAACAGATGGCATTCTGCCCCTGACGGCTAAAACCCAGGAGGAAATAATGGCTGAAAATCTGACTGGGCCCCTGATGTGCTGCTCCTGTGTTTGAAGAGAAGGCTATGTTTTTTTGTTTGTTTCTTCCTGGAAATATGCCCTCTCTCTTCCTCCTTCCCTCCTTTCTCTTTTTCATGCGTGCATATACAGACACACACTGACTTTGGTATTGAAGCAAAGAAATATCCACCAATCTTACATTTCTTTCAGTTCTTTGAAGGACAGTTATGCCATTACATGGGAAAGGAGCAAAATTTATTATATTTAAAAAAGTAGGAACTAAGGTAAACAACTTTAAAGAGACCACTCTCCCTTTGAAATTGTGCTGTCTCTTGTGTGCCATAGACTTCACTCTGGTGGATGGTGGCGCCACCATCAAGTCTCTGTCTAACAGGAAGTTTCTTAAACTTTTTTTAATTGAAGGATCCTTTCAGCAATAAAAAACCTTGGATAGTTAGAAATGATATTGATCTAGGTACATTTATTAGATGTAATGTAACGTGGTTATCTGTTGGTGGGCAGCTCTAAAAGGCATGTGGGTCCAAACACTGCCCAGCTTCTAACTCTGGACAATAAAAACTGTTGATTTATGGAACTGAAATAGCTAGGGAAGTCAGGGTTTCCTTCCTGTTGGAGACAGCACTGGGGGCATTAAATCCCTGTGGGACCTTGATGATAAGAAATAAGCTGACCTCTTTTGGAATTGGGAAATAACTACTGTATCAAGTGGTTCCATCCAAATGAATGGATGGTGTTATTTTTAATTTCTAGTATTAAGTTCGGCCTTTATCCTCTCTGAAACTTGACTGCCTTTGTTTATACTTGTGTATCTTTTGAATAAGAGGTTTTTTTTCTGGGTTTTTTTTTTTTTTTTTTTTTTGAGATAGGGTCTCACAATCTGCCATCCAGGCTGGAGTGCAGTGGTGCAATTACAGCTCACTGCAGCCTCAACTTCCAGGCTCAAGTCATCCTCCCACCTCAGCCTCTTGAGTAGCTGGGATTACAGGCAGCCGTCACTATGCCCTGCCAATTTTGTAATTTTTGTAGAGACAGGGTCTTTCTATGTTGCCTAGGCTAGTCTTGAACCCCCGGGTTCAAGTGATTCTCTCACTTTAGCCTCCCAAAGTGTTGGGATTACAGGTGTGAGCCACTCAGGCTGGAGTGTAGTGGCATGATCTCGGCTCACTGCAACCTCTGCCTCCTGGGTTCTAGCAATTCTCTGCGTCAGCCTCCCTAGTAACTGGGATTACAGGTACCTGCAACCATGCCTGGCCAATTTTTGTATTTTTAGTAGAGCTGGGATTTCACTATCTTGGCCAGGCTGGCCTTGAACTCCTGATCTCGTGATCCACCCTCATCGTCCTCCCAAAGTGCTGGGATTACAGGCGTCAGCCACCACACCCGGCCAAGTTCATTCTTTTAAATCGGCTTATAAGGGGCCAGGCACTGTAACTCAGGCCTGTAACCCCTAGCACTTTGGAAGGTTGAGGCCGGCAGAGCACTTGAGGTCAGGACTTTGAGACCAGCCTGGCCAAAATGGTGAAATTCTGTCTCTACTAAAAATCCAAAAATTAGCTGGGTATGGTGACACATGTCTGTAATCCCAGCTACTCGGGAGGCTAAGCACAAGAATCGATTGAGCCCGTGAGGCGGAGGTTGCAGTGAGCTGAGATGGAACCACTGCACTCCAGCCTGAGTGACACTGAGACTCTGTAAAAAATAATTGGCTTATAAGGGACAAGTGAACACTCACACAAGAGCTTTACTTGTGTGGCCATAAGCTATAGCGTGTGTGTTTTCTAGTGCAATTTACATTAACAGTTAGAAAGTGCTAAATCTTCTGGCCCATGTAACTTCTACGCCAACAGATAATTCAGAAATAAACATTCTCATGGCGAAGATGAAACGTTTTCACGCTGGGTGATGGGGTTCTGGAAGTGAGCAGGACTGACACAGTTGGCCTTCCAGCAGCTTACGTCTTAGTTGAAAACGAGTAAACAACTCGTTGCATGAAAGAATATTGTGGGATTTCTTTAGACTGTCCCTAAGTGCTGCAGCTACCCTCATTGGGAGCTTCAGGTGGAGTTTCTTGGAGGTTTAGAAGTGAAACCTCACTACCTCTTTAATTTCCGCACTGGGCTCCTGTTTCCTGTCTCTAAAAGGAGACCGAAATTATGGCATTTTCCCACTTGATTGTTGGTAGTAGTTGGTTCATGACCACTGTGGCTGTAATCTTGGGGAAACAAGAGAGAAACTGGGATGGTTATGGCAGGGAGCATTTTCAGGTTCTTCCTTCTACAGTCACTCCACTCTATCGCCCAGGCTAGGGTGCAGTGGCAATCTCAGCCCCCCTTTTTTTTTTGAGATGGAGTCTCGCTTTGTTGCCCAGACTGGAGTACCATCTCTGCTTACTGCAGCCTCTGCTTCCCAGGTCCAAGTGGTTCTTCTGTCCCAGTGCTCCTGAGTAGCTGGGACTACAGGTGCATGCCACTAAGTCTGGCTAATTTTTTGTATTTTAGTAGAGACGGGGTTTCACCGTGTTGCGCAGGCTGGTCTGGAACTCCTGAGCTCAGGCAGTCCACCCGCCTCAGCTTCTCAAAGTGCTGGGATTACAGGCATGAGCTACCACGCCCGTCCCAGGCTTTCCTCTTATACTGGGACTGGAAAGGTGCTGTTTAGACTTTTTTATGTTGGATGAGGCTGGAGGTCTTAGATTTGATAGGGGCTTTTCTTAAATGTATCTTCGAGAGGTGGGCCGGAGAGCAAGTCTGGATATTCATTTTGGGCACAGCCTCCACTGAGAGACGAAGGTTGTAAGAAGGAAAGTTTCTGGTTTTTTTTTTCTTCCACCCAAGTTCTGGCTCCGGTGGTGGAGAGGCAGGCCCAGGCCGGAAGTGGGCGTGGACAAGTAATGCAACTGTGCATGTGACCAGGCTCCCACCTCTGGGCTCTGTTGCCCTTGGGAAGTGGATGCTTGCTCCCTCCTAACTTCCTGTTCTCCCTCCTTACAGGCTGAGTTCTTGGGCCCCAATTTGAGCATAGAAAATACGTTTAAGGCGGGGCACGGTGGCTCACACCTGAAATCCCAGCACTTTGGGAGGGTGAGGCAGGCGGATTATTTGAGCCCAGGTGTTAGAGACCAGCAGGGCCAACATGGCAAAACCCCGTCTCTACTAAAAATGTAAAAACTAGCTGGGTGTGGTGGTGCACGCCTGTAGTCCCACGTACTCAGAGAGCCTGAGGCAGGAGAATTGCTGGAACCCGGGAGGCAGAGTTTGCAGTGAGCTGAGATTGTGCCACTGTACTCCAGCCTAGATGACAGAGTAAGACTGTCACAAAAAAAAAAAAAAAAGAAAGAAAACAAATTCAAGTTTCCTGTTTTTCCTTGGTAAGCTGCTTTGTCAGAGCTGGGAGCCACCAGTGGACCTGTGCTTGCCAGTTTTGGGGTCTCAGCTAATGCACCCACAAACTCAGAGGCCTATCTGGCAGGGTGAACCAAAAGATGGTTTCTTGTTACATTATCACAGTGTGCCCCTCAGGACCTTGTCTGCACCAAGAGCTGTCTGGAGGTGTGTATGGAACGTAAAGAAGCCGACAGTAGGTAGGCCCTTCAGGAAGAGTGTGCTCTTGAAGAATGGTTTGCAGTTACTTAAGGCTTACTGCTTTATAAAAGTACCATGGGAAGCCCTGTGCTGTAGAAACTTTACAGCCAAAAAACCTTGGGCTTGATCCTGATTCTACCACTTGCTGGCATGTGACCTTGGAAAAATAGCCTAACTTCAAGTGGCCTACTGTTTCTTTTCTTTTTTTTTTTTTTTTTTTTTTTGGCGACAGAGAGCTCTGTCGCCTAGGCTGGAGCATAGTGGTGCAATCTGCGCTCACCACAACCTCCGCCTCCCGGGTTCAGGTTTCTTCCGCCTCAGCCTCCTAAGTAGCTGGGACTACAGGCCCACGCCACCACACCCGAATAACTTTTTGTATTTTTAGTAGAGAAGGGGTTTCACCATATTGGCCAGTCTGGTCTGGAATTCCTGACCTTGTCATCCACCTGCCTTGCCTCCCAAAGTGCTGGGATTACAGGCATGAGCCATCGTGCCTGGCCCGTGGCCTACTTTTCTGAGTCTGTTTCCTCAAGATTAAACTCAAATCCTTGTTTGTGGGCTGGGATGGTAAACATACAGCAAGCGGCCAGACTGTTGTAGGTGCCTTGTAAAGGTAGCTTTTAAATCATTGTGTTTAGGCTGACTGTTTCTCATGAGGTTGGCACCCAAATTTGGACAACAATCTGTGGGTGTTGATATTGCCCAAGAACAAACCAGTCTACACTGGGCCAGTGGGCTGGGCATGTCCCAAGACCAGTGATCTGGAAGGTCCTGGGTTGGTTGATTTCTCCCAGTAAGATTCCTTAGTTCATTGTAGCTTTAACCCCTGCAGCATCACCTTACTGTACTCACCATATGGACTTGTGGTGCCTCCTAAAACGTGATGGAGTAACTGGGAAAAAGGCTCAAACCTTGACCTCAGGTGATCCGTCTATCTTATCCTCCCAAAGTGCTGGGATTACAGTCATGAGCCACTGCGTGACCTACTTGTTAGGTTTTTTCTTTCTTCTTTTTTTTTTAGACAGGCTGCTCTCGACCTCCCAACCTCGTGATCTACCCACCTTGGCCTCTCAAAGTGCTGGGATTATGGGTGTGAGCCACCTTGCCTGGCCATTAGGTTTCTTTTTTTTTTTTTTTTTAAGACGGAGTTTTCCTTATTACCCAGGCTGGAGTGCAATGGCGTGATCTTGGCTCACAGCAACCTCCATCTCCTGGGTTCAGTCAATTCTCCTGCCTCAGCCTCCTGAGTAGCTGGGATTACCAGCACGCGCCACCATGCCCAGCTAATTTTTTGTATTTTTAGTAGAGACAAGGTTTCACCATGTTGACCAGGATGGTCTCGATCTCTTGACCTCATGATCCACCCACCTCAGCCTCCCAAAGTGCTGGGATTACAGGCTTGAGCCACCACACCCGGCTAGGTTTCTTAAGCAGCTAGGCGTTCTGAGAAGAGGCATAGCAAGGGCATAGGCAGGGACCTAGAGGTGAAAACAGCCAAGTGAGTTCCCTTGACCTAGCCTCCCAAAGTGCTGGGATTACAGTTGTGTCACCACACCCAGCTAATCTTGTGTTTTTAGTAGAGACAGGGTTTTTCCATGTTGATTAGGCGGGTCTCAGACTCCCAACCTCAGGGAGTCCCGACCTCGAAGTGCTGGGATTACAGCTGTGGCAACACACCAGCTAATTTTGTGTTTTTAGTAGAGATGGGGGTCTCTCCATGTTGGTCAGGCTGGTCTTGAACTCCTGATCGCAGGTGATCCACCCATTTTGGCCTTCCAAAGTGCTGAGATTACAGGCATGAACCATCACACCAGTCAAAATTCTTAATACATCACAAGTTTGTTGTTTTTTTTTTTTTTTTTTAATAAGAGACGCGGTCTCGCTATGTTGCTCAGGCTGGAGTGCAGTGGCTATTCACAGGCGTGATCCTACTGCTGATCAGCATGGAGGTTTTGACCTGCTCCGTTTCCAACCTGGGCTGGTTCACTCCTCCTTGGGCAACCTGGTAGTCCCCCGCTCCCGGGAGGTCACCATATTGATGCCAAACTTAGTGTGGACACTCTATCAGCATAGCACACTACAACCTAGAACTCCTGGGCTCAAGAGATCCTCCCACCTCAGCCTCCTGAATAGCTGGGACCACAGGCATGCGCCACTGCACCCGGCTTTTTTTTTTTTTTTTTAAGAGACGGGCTTTCACCATGTTGGCCAGGATGGTCACAATCTCCTATTTACCCCGGCCTTCCAAAGTGCTGGGATTACAGGCGTGAGCTACCATGCCTGCCCTTTATTTTTGTTCTTTTTTTTTTTTTTTTTTTTGAGACAGTCTTGCTCTGTTGCCCAGGCTGGAGTACACTGGCACCATCACTGCAGCTTCGAACTCTAGGGCTCGAGCCATCCTCTTGCCTCAGCTTCCCAAATAGCTAGGACTACAGGTGCATACTATCATGTCAGGCTAGTTTTATTTTATTTTTATTTTTTTATAAGGCAAGGTTTCACCATGTTGGCCAGGCTGGTCTTGAACTCCTGACCTCAGGTGATCTGCCCACCTTGGCCTCCCAAAGTGCTGAGATTACAGGTGCGAGCCACCGCGCCCAGCCCTAGTTTTATTTTTTAACTTTGTTTTAGAGACAATACTGTGCTGCCCAGGCTAGTCTCGAATTTCTGGGCTCAAGCAATCCTCCTGCCTTGGCCTCCCAAAGTGCTGGGATTACAGTCATGAGACACTGTGCCCTGCCTAGAACAACGTAAACCTACTTTCGGCCGGGTGTGGTGGCTCATGTCTGTAATCCCAGAACTTTGGGAAATTGGGGTTGGGCAGATCACCTGAGGTCAGGAGTTTGGCAACATGGTGAAACCCCGTCTCTACTAAAATACAAAAATTAGGCCAGGTGCGGTGGCTTACCCCTGTAATCTCAGCACTTTGGGAGGCTAAGGTGGGTAGATCATGCACGAAGTCAGGAGTTCAAGACCATCCTGGCCAACATAGAGAAGCTCAATCTCTACTAAAAATACAAAATTAGCTTGGCGGGGTGGCAGGCACCTACAATCCCAGCTGCTCAGGAGGCTGAGGCAGGAGAATTGCTTGAACCAGGTGGCAGAGGTTGCAGTGAGCCAAGATCATGCCACTGTGCTCCAGCCTGGACTACAGAGTGAGATTCCATCTAAAAAAAAAAAAAAAAAACCAAAAAAAAAAAAGAAAAAGAAAAAAACAAACAAACAAAAAAACCCAAAACCTTATATTTTTTCTTTTTTTTTTTTTTTGAGGCAGGGTCTCATTCTGTTGCCCATGCAGGAGTGCAGTGGCAGTAAGTAGTGACACAGCTCACTACAGCCTTGACCTCCCAAGCTCAAGCCTGCTAATTTTTGTATTCTTTTTTGTAGGGATGGGGGTTTTGCCATGTTGCCTTGGCCGGTCTGAAACTCCTGGGCTCAAATGATCTGCTGACCTGGGCCTCCCAAAGTGCTGAGATTACAGGTGTGAGCCACCTTGCCCAGCCAATTTTTAAACTTTCACTGCAGTTTCAGAGTTTAGCCTTTATAGTTAACCTCTCAAATTGTCTCTATTCAAGGTTAACTTTTTGACCTAAATTTGAAATAAATATCTTACTCTTCCCAAAACAGGAGTTGGTTAGATATAGAATTGATTATGTGGGCATGCAAGAGGGCATGGTTGTTTATTATCAAGCTGTGAAAGAGAAAACAAACTAGAAAGGCACTCCACCTGGTTTTTAAAAATAAATTATGGGCACTTCACTATAAATGGGGGTTTGGGGAGTACGCATCCTGTTAGGAAAAAATTTGGAAGGAATGTTTTCCCAAGTTGGAAGATCTATCATTTAACAAATGGGGAGTAGGGTGTGAAATAGATGCCAAGTTTTGAAAATAATGTTTTTCTGCATGTCCAACCAAGGACATTTATTAACCGATGATGTGACTAACTCTATGCTCCGCAGGTTGAATAGGCTGATCTCTAGACTCGAGGCTGTCATGTAGCCTTTTTGTTTTACCTGGTAGGTTTCTGAAATCTTTAATTCATAGGAAACAGTTTACTTCCTAACTAAAATTGATCCAAGTTAGGTGGGATTTTTTTAGAAACCATATGTAGACACAAAAGAGATATTCCTTGCCAACTAGTGACACATGGCAGATGAAGACAGAGTGGGAGATACACTTCCGGTTCAGGACAGCCCTTTCTAGCAGTTTGTACTTAACCCTTTAGGGGAGCATTCCTGCTCAGAACCTTGGAGAAGCAGGACAGCGCCAGGGCCACATAGTGACTCACTCTGGACAGAGTCTGCCTAACTGCAGATGGAGCCTGAACCCCGCGCTGCAGAAACACTCAGTGTAAGGAATAGTGGTTAGAAATGACATTCAAAACAAACACAGGTTGACAAAGTGGACCATCCCTAGAGAGTTACAGAGCTTTTCAGCATGAACAATGGGGATGGGGACTACAGGGGCTGCTGACCTGTGTCCCACAGACTCCTGATCTAGTGTGAGAATGTCATGAATGCAAAGATGCCCCTTGTAGCAGAGGTAATGCATTGGAAGTATTGTATTTTTCATAAAGCATCACTGTAAGAGTCCCTGTAACTATTTTCTGGTCCCTCCCTGAAGAAAGAATCAAGAGTATCAAAGTATTAAGGAAATAAAAATCACTTAATTAATCTTTTCCTTTCCTTTCCCAGCCAATTTCATTGTCATCTCACCATGTAAACATGAATTTGGGGTAAAATAAACTTTAAAATGATTGTCCCTTAGAGATTGTTGTTATATTGTCCCTAAACTTAATGAAAACAGTTGTAAACTTTAGGGTACTAAAAATGCAAAGTACAGGAAGTAGGAGAGGGAGTGGTGACTCCTGCCTGTAATCTCAGCACTTTGGGAGGCAGAGGATTGCTTGAGGCTAGGAGTTTGAGACCAGCCTGACCAACATGGTGAAACACTGTCTTGACTAAAAATACAAAAATTAGCTGCTGTGGTAGCACGCGCCGGTTGTGTCAGCTAGTCCAGAGGCTTCTGCACAAGAATCACTTGACCCCCAGGAGTGGAGGTTGGAGCGAGCTGAGATCACACCATTGCACTCCAGCCAGGGCAACAGAGCAAGACTCTGTCTCAAAAAAGAAAGAAAAAAGAAAGTAATTAGTGCTCTTTTTTCATAAGGGTAATTAAAAGAAAAAAATGTGTACTTTTTGTGCATGTGTGTACTTCTTATTTTTGGCCAGGCTGGAGTCCAGTGGCACCATCTCTTCTCACTGCCTCTTGGGTTTAAGTGATTCTCCTGCCTCAGCCTCCCGAGTAGGTGGGACTACAGGCACATGCCACCATACCCGGCTGAGTTTTTGTGTTTTTATTTGTATCTTATTTATTTTATTTTAATGTATTTTTTTGAGACGGAGTTTCGCTCTTGTTACCCAGACTGGAGTGCAATGGCGCAATCTCGGCTCACCGCAACCTCCACCTCCTGGGTTCAGGCAATTCTCCTGCCTCAGCCTCCCGAGTAGCTGGGACTACAGGCACGTGCCACTGTGCCCAGCTAATGATTTGTATTTTTAGTAGAGACGGGGTTTCACCATGTTGACCAGGATGGTCTCGATCTCTTGACCTTGTGATCCACCCGCCTCGGTCTCCCAAAGTGCTGGGATTATAGGCGTGAGCCACCCGCCTCTGCTGTTTTTAATGCCTGGGACACTCATCATAACTCATCCCTTAAGAGCTGGCTCAAATGTCAATCCACAAAGATTTCCCAGACCCCTCTGGGAAGGAAGCTGTCCCTTCCTCTCTGATTCCTCAGTCTTTCTTGTTTTGTTTCCGAGACAAAGCCTTGTTCTGTCGCTCAGGCTAGAGTGCAGTGGCTCCATCTTGGCTCACTGCAACCTCTGCCTCCCAGGTTCAAGTAGTTCTCCTGCCTCAGCCTCCTGAGTCGCTGGGATTACAGGTGCCTACCACCGTGTCCAGCTAATTTTTGTATTTTTAGTAGAGACAGCATTTCACCATGTTGGCCAGGCTGGTCTCAAACTCCTGACCTTGTGATCTGCCTGCCTCAGCCTCCCAAAGTGCTGGAATTACAGGCATGAACCACCGTGCCCGGCCAATTCCTCAGTCTTTCTTATGAATGCATTTTCTGTATTGAAATCATTTTGTGTCTTTCGGTGGCACCAGCCTGTCAGCTTCTGGAGTAGATGCCTGTAAGCTTCTTGGGCTGCAGAACCCTTGGGATGAGTGGTCTCTCAGTTGCCAATCAGCGTTTATCACGTTAGTCATCTTGTATGTTGTCCACCAAGAACTTCAAAGAAATTTTCTGATTTCTGTTCAAGTATAGTACCTTGAACATTCAGTAGGTGATGCTACTCTTTTTCTGTAGTTTCACACGACTTTGGAGCCTTTGGCCAATTTCTGCTATAAAAACAGACATGAACATGGAGTTTGACCCCAGTTTCTCTTCTTCAGTCCCTGAGTTGTGTAGGGACAGGCTCAGGTGGTGTTTAGAAGCTGTGAGTACACTTGAAAGATTAGACTATTTTCCTGTGGTTAAGGTAGAAAGTGGCCTATCTATTATTAGTGGGATGTGGTATATGAAAGACAACGAAGTTTACAATGAATTTGGAAGATTTTTTTCTGTTGTTGTTTTGAGACAGGGTCTCACTCTGTCACCTAGGCTATAGTGCAGTGCCACAATCATGGCTCACTGCAGCCTCACTCACTCCTAGGCTTGAGTGATCCTTCTCTCTCAGCTGCCTGCTTGGCTAATTTTTTTTTTCTTTTTTTTTTTGAGACGGAGTTTCGCTCTTGTTACCCACGCTGGAGTGCAATGGTGCGGTCTCGGCTCACTGCAATCTCTGCCTCCTGGTTCAGGCAATTCTCCTGCCTCAGCCTCCTGAGTAGCTGGGATTACAGGCACGCGCCACCGTGCCCAACTAATTTTTTGTATTTTTAGTAGAGACGGGGTTTCACCATGTTGACCTGGATGGTCTCAATCTCTTGACCTTGTGATCCACCCGCCTCAGCCTCCCAAAGTGCTGGGATTACAGGCGTGAGCCACTGTGCCCGGCCCCCCGGCCTTCTTTTTTTTTTTTAAGATGCAGTTTCACCATGTTGGTCAGGCTGGTCTTGAACTCCTGACCTCAGGTGATCCGCCTGCCTTGGCCTCCAAAGTGCTTGGATTACAGGCATGAGCCACCAAGCCTGGCCTCTTTTTTTTTTTTTTTTAATGTTTTTACCCCAAAACTGTCATACTCCTAAGAATACGGAGGCCATTCTAGGCGGTTCTGTTGTGCATTAGGAGAGCCTTTCTTTGCCTCCCTGAAAACATGCCAAGCACACACTGGACTTGTGTGATTAAGGGGAGCTGAGAGGCCAATTTTTCCTTTTTTACAGAGATGGGATCTCACTGTGTCATCCCGGCTGGTTTCAAACTCATGGCCTCAAGTGATTCTCTCACCTTGGCCTCCCAGAGTGCTGGGATTACAGTTGTGAGCCGCTGTGCTCAGCCTGGAAGAGAATTTTAACTAAATAACAGGTGTTTTGAAAGTACATTATTAACAACTGCTATCACTAAGTTTTGTTTGTTTGCTTTTTTTTTGACATGGAATCTGATGGCTCTGTCACCCAGGCTGGAGTACAGTAGCGTGATCTTGGTTTGCGGCAGCCTATACCTCCTGGGTTCAGTGATTCTCCTGCCTCAGCCTCCTGAGTAGCTGTGATTACAGGTGCATGCCACCATGCCTAGCTAATTTTTGTATTTTTTTGAGACAGAGTCTCGCTCTGTTGCCAGGCTGGAGTACAGTGGCATAATCTGGGCTCACTGCAACCTCCGCTTCCCAGGTTCAATCAATTCTCCTGCCTGGAATTCCAGTCGTGAGCCACTGTCCCCAGCTAATTTTTGTATTTTTAGTAGAGTTGGGATTTCACCATGTTGACTAGGCTAGTCTCAAACTCCTGACCTCGGGTGATTCACCCGCCTCAGCCTCCCAAAGTGCTGAGATTACAGATGTGAGCCACTGTACCCAGCTGTCACTAAGTATTGAGTATCTTGTTTTCAAAGCAAAGAGAAAACTTTTAGAAAACATGGTTCTGGCCCTAGTCGTCTCTTAATTAGAGTTTCTTCAGCTTTAGAATGGCATCTGAAGGTGATTGCATCATATTTCATAATTACCCAGCTGAACTATTTGCTGTTTAGTCCAGCACTGGGCACTGAGGCAGAAAGGTCTTTAATCCAAACAGCCTCAGCATTCACCCAGCCTGAGCCTATGGGACCCCAGGCAGATCCGGATTCACTGCTACTTATCCATCTACCCTCCTGGCCCCTCTTGTCCTATGACAGAATAAACCCTGTAGCCCTGTAGCTATTTCACCCCACCAGCATACCCCCCAACCCTCCTACTTCCCACCTGACTTTCCCATCTGAGAAGTTGGCATTTCTCTCTGGAGCAATCCACTTTTCACCAGTGCACCCCTAAGTCCACAGGGGTGTGTCATTAATATGTTGCAGTTGATGCCTCCCTCTTTAAAAAAAAAAAAAAGGTGGTTGTCACCTTGGTGACTCACATAGGGCTTGCCAGCTCAAACTCTGGAATCTGTATGTCTCAAGTCTCAGGTCTCCCACCTGACTACACTTTGCTCTGTTTGTAGTTAATTAAATTGACATTAATCAAGACCCAGGTGAGGAGCAGTGAGATAATATTTTGCTTGTATTGCTTTAATATACATCATCTGATTCATCATTGTAGCATAAAGCAGTTTTCAAAATATGCAGCCACCAAGTTAGCGTGAAAAACCTGGATATTTGCCCTAAACTATACTTGCACTTGGGACCAGGGAGCTCTCTGAATTCCTGTACCAAGTCACCTGTTTGAGAATAAGACTGTTTTGTTCGTTTGGTTTCTGAATTTGAACTTTGAATTTCTTTTTTTTTTTTTCCCTTTTTTAGATATAGGAAACAATGAATTTCTTTGTAGCAAAGCAAGTTACTGACATAACTGGGTCAGAGAAAGTGATGGGGGGGTCAACAATTTGTATTTTGTATCACTTTTAGGTTGAATTCTCTTTAGGCCTATTGGAGGTTGTACCTGATGCTGCATTAAGTACTGGGAAGATTTTGGGGTATATGTGTGGGAGGGAAATCAACTACAAAAAGTTAACAATTGTATGTAGAACTCAACACAGAATTAAAAAGCAGATTTTTTTTTTCTTTTTATTGAGACAGAGTCTTGCTCCTGTTGCCAGTCTGGAGTGCAGTGACGCATTCTCCGCTCACTACAACCTCGCCTCCCGGGTTCAAGTGATTCTCCTTCCTCAGCCTCCCGAGGACCTGGGATTACAGGCATGCGCCACCACACCCAGATAATTTTTGTATTTTTAGTAGAGATGGGGTTTCACCTTGTTGGCCAGGATGGTCTTGATCTCTTGACCTCATGATCCACCCACCTTGGCCTCCCAAAGTGCTGGAATTACAGGTGTGAGCCACCACACCTGGCCTTTTTTTTTTGAGACAGAGCCTCACTGTGTTGCCCAGGCTGGGGTGTAGTGGTGCAATCTTGGCTCACTGCAACCTCCGCCTCCTGGGTTCAAGCAATTCTGCATCAGCCTTCTGAGTAGCTGAAATTACAGGTGGGTGACACCACGCCTGGCTAATTTTTGTATTTTTTGTAGAGATGGTTTCACCGTGTTGGTCAGGCTGGTCTTGAACTCCTGATCTCATGATCCACTCACCTTGGCCTCCCAAAGTGCTGGGATTACAGGCATAAATCACCACACCCGCTGAAAGCAGCTTTTTTTGAACTTTCTGTTTAAGATGACATACAGCAGAAAAATAATTATTTTTTTCTTTTTAGAAAAAAAGTTTTGTAAAACTTGTTCTATATGAAGTGTTTTTTCAGTTTACGGTTGAGACCCAGCCATTGGTAGGTGTTACCTTGATTCTCTTTTCAAATGAAGCAGAATGGAAGATAACAGTACCTTGCATGTGGTAAATTTATGTTTGGTGAAACTTTTGTTTCAGTTGTACATATAGATGTATTAGGATATATGATGAAACATTTTGTCACCACTCTTCAGGAGTCTAGGTGTCCTATCAGGAATTGTTTGTTTTAAAACAACGTGAAGAGAGGCGGTTTTGGGGATTCTTCAGAACCTGATTTTGGTATTGAGAGCCGCCTTGTGGTACTAGATTTTCAATGAACTTGATAAAGTTGTATTTTGCTTTTATGTAGTTTAACATCTCCAAAGTCCATTCTCTTTCAGGTTTTCATTCTGTCTCCTGTGTTTCCGCCTTGTCACTGGAGAGGGAAGGGTGCAGATTTGCTTTCTTGAGGGGGGTTCACCTCCCAGAGGCACGAGGGCAGATTGGGAGGTAACTGGAGAGGGAGAGCAGTTATCCCCAAGTGTCTTAAGGTGGGTGGGTCTGGAGATTTCTTTGTAAAACTCTGTTCACTGCGCTGGAGAAGTGATCGTTCAGCCGATCCACACCCCGCCCTCCCCACAGACACCGGGGCCGAAGTTCCCGGAGAAGAGCTTCTGCGTGACGACCCCGCTGGGGTGACATTCTAACTCGCGTTTCAAAGGCAACCCTGAGTTGCTTGAGGTCGCCCAGCTCAGCTGGCGCGAGGTCAGCAGTGAGCGCGTGTGAGTCAGCCCTGGGTGCGGCCCGCCCGACTCTGCCGCCGGTGAGCTGGCGACGACCCCTCGGCCTGTGGAGGGCGCTGGGACTCTCCAGGGAGGGAGCCAGCCGGAGCCGGCGTGGGAAACCAGCGCGCCCAGCGAGGTGTCGCGTGGGAGCGCGCCGAAGAGGGGCGGTGCTTCCGGGGCGGGACCGGCTGACCCCGCCCCTTCGATCAGGGGCCCGCCTTATACGCCCTGAGCCCCGCCCACGAGCTCCTCCCTTCTCGTTCGGCCCCGCCCCTCGGTCTCCGGGCCCCGCCCAGCCGGGCGCGGGCGGGCGGCGTCGCCTTTAAGAGCTCCCCGGTGTTTTGGGGGCCGCGGGCCGGGCGCGCTGACCTGGTGCGCATGTCCCGGGCGGTGACGCCGGCGCCGGGCTCCATGTGTGCGGCCGAGGGGCGCATTATCTGGCCGGCGGCGCGGGCGGGCGGGCGGACCGGCGGAGCGAGCGCCGCGGGCCCGGGCGGCCCCACAGGCGGAACGAGCGCGCGCGGCCCGGCGCCCCCGGCTCCTCCGCCGCCCGGCCCCGCGGGCGACCCCGGCCCCGCAGCCCCACGAACCCGCGCGCTGCCCTAGGGCCCCGCCGACCCGCGGCCCGGTAAGTTCTGGACCAAACTTGGCGGGGGGCGGGGGCCGGGGACGTGCGGCTGAGACTGGAGCGGCGCGGGCCGCGAAGGGTCGGGGCCTCGGGGGGCTGTGAGGGACCACTGTAAGAGCGTGGAAAAGTGAGAGCGAGCGAGTTCTACTCCTTGTATTCTGGGAGCGTCTTCTCTGCGCTGCCCTGGAAAGTTCCTCGCCCCGAGGCGGCCCGGGCACGTGGGGGCCGCGCGGGGCGGGGGTCCCGGAAAGTCGCGGCTTCGCCCCGCTTCCGTCTTGCGCTTCCTGCGGGGTCGGGGGAAGGGCTGGGCCGCGAGGCGCCTCTTCCGAGCAGTCGGGACGGGTGGGGGCCGCGGGCAGGCGGCACGTGGGCGCGCGGGGCGGGGGTCCCGCTCGAGGGCGGGGGTCCCAGGCGGGCAGGGCAGCAGCGCTGAACCCCGCGGCGGCGGCGGCGGCGGCGGATCCCGTGTCAGAATAAGAGTCCCCGCGCGCCCACGCCTGGAGGGCCGGCCCTCCCCCTCTCGCGCCCTTCCTGCCTGACCCCTGGGAGCCGCGGGACCCTTCCCCCTCTCTGATCTCCAGCCTATCTCAAGGCCCGACACTTTAAATTTGCCTCCCCATCTAGGCGGTTGCTTCATTGATTTCTTTTTCCCACCTGGAGTGGGTCGGCATCAGTGACTAGACAGCGGCAGCTGGCCTTTTAAAGGGATTATTGCCAAGAATCGGAATTGATCACTTCAACAAGGAAAGGCTTATGGGCAGGGCCCAGGCTGAGAGCCTGACGGACACTTGGAGTGTGCGCACACTGGGACCCAGAAATGAATGGTGACCCCTCCCTTAGTAAGTGAATGACAACCCTTAGGTGCTTGTTTCTGCCCTGCCCTGAGAATTTTGCACAGGGCAAAATTTTGTAGGTCTGACTTAACGTCTTCATGTGTATAGTTCATCCTTATCTTAAGAGCTTTGAATTCTTTAGATCAAAGTCCGAGTGAGTCACTTGAGCCTTTAATTTTCTGTCTTCCTACCGGTTTACTTCTTTCAGTTTGCTTCGAGTACACAGGGCTGGTTACATCTCTGGTTCTGTGTGCCCATTCACACAGTGACACCTCCTGGCTGTGGCAGCACAGAAACTGAGAGACAGACAGCCCTCTGTGCCGGTGTCTCAGTCTTGGACTTACTTGTCCTCTTGACTTACTTATTCTTCTTGTAGTCGTTACAAGTTTTCTTTTAAACTAGATTACAAGAAATAATGTTTGCCGGCACCAGTTAACATGCTAAGAACAGTAGCTTGTGAGACCTGACCACAAGCTGTGGAGGAGGGCTGATAGCTCATACTAGCCCTACTATGTTTTAAGCTCCTTGCGCAGACGTATTCGGTGCCCATAACAATCCGACGGGGAGTAGAGGAGTATTATCTGCTCTTTACAGATGAGGCAGTTGGGGCTTCTGGAGGCCAGGCAGCTTGCTCGACGCCTCTTAGAGTGGCAGAGCTGAGGAGCCAGCTCTTGGTGCTCCAGAACCCACAGATGCTGCAGTTTCCAAACCCCGCTGAGCATTTCCCTGGCGCTTCTAAAACACAAGGCTGTTTTTTTGTCCAGGCTCCAGGCCACCTCTGTTCGAGGAGGTAGGGGATAATCTGGTGACATGGGGACACCATCCTAGCTCTGCTTTGTTCTAGTGGAGCAGCGTTATCAGCTGGATTTTAAGGAGCCGGGAACCAGAGTTAGTTGCCACTTTGCATTTCGTTCTTCAGCTTGGGACTCAGAAAAGTTGGCCCTTTTCTAGAGGAAACAGTTTATAGAGTGTGGGAAATTTCCAAGGGATTTTCTAGATCCTCTGTCTTCAGTTACTCCCTCCCCTCCTTCATCTTTCATTTCTTATTTGTCCCCTAAATTCCAAAGCTGGTTTTTATGAAGATTGCTTCTCATCTTGGAAGGGCTGTAAAGAATGGGAAGACTTGTGTGTTAGTGATTTGGATGCATTGTGGGTTTCTTTTTTTTTTTTTTAAGACAGTTTTGCTCTTGTTTCCCAAGCTGGAGTGCAGTGGCGCAATCTTCGCTCACTGCAACCTCCGCCTCCCGAGTTCAAGCGATTCTCCTGCCTCAGCTTCCCAGGTAGCTGGGATACCAGGAGCCTGCCACCACACCCAGCTAATTTTGTATTTTTAGTAGAGACTTTTGGATTTCTCCCTTGATCAGGTTGGTCTCTAACTCCCAACCTCAAGTGATTCACCCACCCCGCCTCCTAAAGTGCTGGGATTACAGGCATGAGCCACCACACCTGGCCTTTTATTATTATTATTTTTTGAGACAGAGTCTCGCTTTGTTGCCCAGGAGTACAGTGGTGCATCTCGGCTCAGTGCAACCTCCACCTCCCAAGTTCAAGTTATTCTCCTGCCTCAGCCTCCTGAGTAGGTGGGGACTACAGGTGAGTGCCACCGTGCCCAGCTAATTTTTGTATTTTTAGTAGAGATGGGGTTTCACCATGCTGGCCAGGTTGGTCTCGAACTCCTGACCTTGTGTGATCTGCCTGGCTTGGCCTCCCAAAGTGCAGGGATTGCAGGCATGAGCTACTCAGATGACAGTTTTTTAAAATGTCAAGTCATCTCTATTAATGTGTTATCATTTGGCAAATCCTACAATCTGATATTTTGATAGGGAAAAAAATTAATGCTACTTGCAGTAGGGAAAAATCCTGGAAGGGTTTCTACCAAAATGTCAATAAAAGTCTCTACATTAGGATTAGCAAAATTTTTTGTTGTTGTTTTGTTTTGTTTTGTTTTTTTGTTTTTGAGATGGAGTCTTGCTCTGTTGCTCAGACTGGGGTGCAATTGTGCGATCTCACCTCCTGGGTTCAAGCAATTCCCGGGTTCTGCCTCCCAGGTTCAAGCAATTCTCCTCCCTCAGCCTCCTGAGTCGCTGGGATTACAGGTGTATGCCACAATGCCCAGCTAATTTTTTAAACTTTTAGTAGAGACGGGGTTTCACCATGTTGGTCAGGCTGGTCTCTGACTCCTGACCTCATGGTCCTTC
Source organism: Callithrix jacchus (assembly GCF_049354715.1). NCBI lineage: Eukaryota > Metazoa > Chordata > Mammalia > Primates > Cebidae > Callithrix > Callithrix jacchus. The sequence continues at coordinate 18,089,689 of NC_133523.1, forward strand.
CGCCTCAGCTTCCCAAAGTGCTGGGATTACAGGTGTGAGCCACCATGTCCAGCTGGTGTGTATGTTTTTAATGAGGAACCTTTTTTGAGTAATGAAACACGTTTTAAGAACTCTAATTTTCAACTCTTCAGTAGTAGCTCCTCTGACTTGTTTTTTGCATCATTTATTTTGTGAATTTCTGGCATTGCAGGTAGTGATTTCTAGATTCATTTATTCAACAAATATCAGAGTGCATACTGTGCCTCTGACACTGTGCTAGGAATCCCTGCTCAGTGGAGTTTATAGTGAGATTAGTGGGCCAGGAATTGTAATTAATCTTATAAACGTGCAGAAACTTACAGGGATCAAGGAGAGAAGGACGCTGTGACCTGGTGAGCCCAGAAGGGTCTTTCTCCTACTGGGGTCAGAGAACAAGTAGGTGGACCCTCTTGTAGGGGATAAAGCAGGGGCCAGTGAGACACACAGATGGGACCTCTTGGGGTCTTAGATAGCAGATGACTAAAGGATGCCTCTGAAGAATGTGGCTGGGAAAGTTGTAAAGCCATTTTTGAAATGTTGGCTTTTTTTTTTTTTTTTTTTTGGTTATTGTTCTCAGGAGAAAATGAAGAATGACCAGCAGAGTCTTGGATATGTCAGTTCCCAACAGAGAGAAAATGTAACCGCCCTTATGACAGAATTTGGTTAAGGACTGTCAGCATGTGCTGACACCTCAGAGCCTGAGCAGCTCAGATGCTTGTCTGGAGAACTACCTGCTTGGACTCCAGTGTTTCTGTGCCATCAAATGGAACAGGCAGGGCTATTTTCTCTAGACCTTTCCCCCCGATAATTGAGTTAATTTATGCTTGTAGAAAACTAGGAAGATTATGAAATAGGTGAGTGGATGAAGTCTTCTTGAACAGCTGTCCTGGGGTACGAGAGCATCCCTGGGATTTCGTCCTAACCCTTGTCTGGTTGGGAAGCGTGGCAGAACCAGAAGAACGGGTTTGCAGTGCCATGGTTTGAGGCTTACAGAACTATGCTGCCTGCTAAGTGTGGTGGTTTGTTAGAATGGATGCTTTTGAGTTAGCTGTTTCAGGAGGTGACTCTCCACAGTCTGGCCTCAGACGCTGGGTCTTTCAGGTAACAGGACTTAAGTGCTAACTGTGCACAGGTATATCCTTGAATGGAATTAGGAAGGCAGTATATTAAGAAGGTTGAGGTAGAAGAGATCTTGAAGTGGTTGGTGGTTGCATCGAGGCGGAAGTCATGAGACCTGTACTGTCAGAAACAGATGTTTCATTCTGGACACGTCCTGCTTGAGCATGGGCTCCTGAGCATCCCTGCAAACAGGATGGGACTTCTTTTTGTCAAGTGTGTCTGACCGTGGGTGGCTTGCCCCTCCTCCACCCTGTGCTTTCCAGACTGTATTTGTGACCTCTTTTTGTTGGAAATGTAGGTTAGTCTTTTAGAAGACAAAAGAATTTACTCTAATAGAATACCTGCTAGTAGTATCAGGAAGTGATTGGGAATCCACCAAACCCTCTAGGTGTGGGAGAGAGGGGCCCTCGGTGAGAATGTTGCATGTTTGTGCAGTTGCCAGGGCCTCTTGTTGCATCTCTGTGCGCTGAACCCACCTTGTCTCTCCTGAGCCTCCAGAGGCACCCCGTGTTTCACATATGAGTTTGTCAGGGAACTTGCCTTTCTGTTCTGATTTCTAGATTTTAGTGTTCCTTATATGGAAGGGCCGAAGACATGCAATTTCTGAGGATACAGGAGGCTAGCTTCTAAGATAGGATTTGCTGGCAGGAGATGAGCAGAACTCTAAAGGGAGGCTCTCTGCAAGTCAAAGCGGGAGTTTTTGGGGCAGGGGTCAGGGGCGAGGTAGTTGAGCTTCAGGGCTTTCCTGCTGTTTGGCTTCAAAGACAGTAGCTGTGCCTTCGGGGAGGGGTGCAGCCTGTGGTGCAGGACTGGGGAGAAATGCTACTTGTTTGAAGGATTTGTTGAAGAATCCCTCAGCCATTCCTCCTGCAGTTCCATCTCAGGACCTGGTGCTGCCTGGCTGGCCTGACTTGCTGGTTAGATCTTCTGGTTTGAACCTTGAACCTTAACTCAGCCTCGATAAGGTGGTCCATTTGAGCACACACTTCAAAAATAATGCGGCATTATGGTGGCACAGCAGCTTCTCCTCTGCCAAGGAGGCCACTTCCAGTCCAGGGACACCTCCTTTTTGCCAAGTGTGGCCACATGCCTGTTGCTGAGCAGCCTGTCTCTAGTGGCATCCAGGACGGCCCTGGCTTTGCCTTAGACAGCCTGGTGTTAGCTCTGCCTGGCCATTTCCTAGGGAAGGACCTTGTTGAACCTCACCCGTTTTCCATTTCTGTTAAGGGGGTGCTTGCTATTTTCCTGGGAAGGCTGTGTTAGAGTAAGATAACAAGTGCAAGTGATCGACCCCAGTGCCTGTGTTTTCTATATGTTGGAGTTCAGTGAGTGCCGTTGTGACTAACAGATGAGCCAGAGTTCAAAGGCCCGCCTCTTGTGTGGGGGGATGGCACCACGCTCATGGCAAACTGTCACTTTCTTCATGCACGCTTTGAGCCATGCTGGAGTGCATGCCTCAGCTTTGTGCCCCAGCCTATTCCCCTAGCCCCATGTTCCTGAGAAGAAGGCAAAGTCCCCTACAGGGGCTGATAATTGCCAGTATCACCTTGCTCATTTTTCTGCAGGTGGGACCCTCCCCAGCCTTTCTGATTTCAGACTTTGTATATTTTTTCCGCTGCCTTGGGGCCTTCTTGATGATACCGAATGCCTGGCTTGGTTGTGCCCCAAGCCAGGAGGCAATCTCTTTCCTGGCCCGGGGGCTTGCTGATTCTCATCTGTGAGATTGGAAGCTGTTTGCCAGGCACATCTGTCATGGGAGGCTTCCTCTAGGAACTGAGAGGGGTCCCTGTCACGGAGTGGACTCTGTCTGGGGCTGGAAGTTGGTGGTTTGATGGTGCTTGCGGTGGCAACTGGGGGTGCCAGAATGAATCTCATCCTGCTGGACTTGCCTTCCACACTGACAGCTCTCCAGCCAGCTTGGAGTTGGACAGACCTGGCTTTGCCACTGATGACATGCAGTTTACCACTCTTCAGCCTTGGGTGGGTCACCTGGCCTCAGCTTTGTCTTCTGTTGGTGGAGACACAGTATCTTTGACCTAACAGGATGCTGTGAGGACAAGTGGGAAGTGTCCACAAGCAGTCAGAGGTACTCCAACCTTTGCCTCTCCATTTACCTTAGAGCCAAAAAGCTTTCTCCTCACAGATGACAGCTACACGGTGATTCTTGAACACCTCACATCCCCGTTACCACATACAATGAAACACTTGGATTGAGGAGCTAGGTTTTCTTTATAACAGAATCCCACTGCAAGCTAACAACTTGGAGGCCTAAGAGTCACGTCAAGGCTGGGTGTGGTGGCTCACGTCTGTAATCCCAGCACTTTGGGAAGCAGAGGCAGACTAATTGCTTGAGCCCAGGAGTTCGAGACCAACCTGGGCAATATAGCAATCCCCCATCTCTCTCTCTCTCTTTTTTTTTTTTGAGACAGTCTCACTGTCGCTCAGGCTGGAGTGCAGTGGTTGCAATCTTGGTTCACTGCAACCTCCGCCTCCTGAATTCAAGCAATTTGCCTGCCTCAGCTTCCTGTGTAGCTGGGACTACAGGCACACGCCACCATGCCTGGCTATTTTTTTTTTTTTTTTTTTTTTTTTTGTATTTTTTAGTAGAGATGGGGTTTCACCATGTTAGCCAGGATGGTCTTGATCTCCTGACCTCGTGATCTACCTGCCTCCGCCTCCCAAAGTGCTAGGATTATAGGTGTGAGCCACAATGCCCGGTGCCCCCATCTTTTAAAAACAAACAAAAAATTAGCCAGGTGTGGTGTCACACACCTATAGGCCCAGCTGCTCACGAGGCTGAGGTGGGAGGATTGCCTGAGCCAGGGAGGTCGAAGCTGCAGTGAGCAGAGATTGTGCCATTGCACTCTAACCTGGGCAACTGAGTGAGACTGTCTGGGGAGGGGGGAAGTTCTGGTCAGATTATCTGGAAGGGCTGTGAAAAACCCTGTGGCCCTATATCTACATATAATACCAACTTAACTTTTTCTCCAATCACAGCCATTTTGTGCAGTCAACCTTTGAGTCAGTGGCTGTGTCTGTACTCAACACATTCTTACCTTAGAGGCCTCTGCTTCCCCTGACCTTGGAGGTGGGCAGGTTTTAGCCCAGTAAAGTAGGCCTCCGGTTTATGATTTTTTGACTTAAAATTTTTCAACTTTATGGTGGGTTTATCAGATGTAACCTCTTTGTAAGTCGAGGCGCTCCCTTTGATTTATGAAGTTAGCGTGTTGATTCTTCTGAGTGTAGATCACTTTCGTACCATAGTGAAGTTGAGAAATTGTAACCTGAATCATTGTAAAATGCAACTAATGGCTGTGTTAAATGCATTTTCCACTTACGGTATTTTCCACTCCCGATGGGGTTGCATTCTAATACACCCATCGTAAGTCGAAGAGCATCTGTCTTGTTGCTGGGGTTTCAAGTTGGTGGATTTTGGTGGTAGTGACAGCAGATTTTTAGTTCTCTTGTGTGTTTAGCACAGGCTCAGTCTGCCAGCAAGTTTTAAAAACTGCTGTTACCACCTTCGTCACATCCACAGAGGATCATTTTTCCCTGTTGCTCAGTGTGGCTGGAGAAAGTAGGAGAGTGGTGAACTGAATTCTTGGTTCGAAGGCATCAGTTGAGTTGGTTCAGTCACTCGTGAAGCCTGTGCTGTTCTCAGAACTTGCTTATCATTGACGGAACACTGAGCTTCGTTTTCTGTTGTCTCCTGTAGTGTCCCTGGGTTTGCTGAGGGTTCATGCCCGCCCCTTACAATGGTGGTTCTTTTAGAGGATTCTGTAGTCAGCTACTTTCCTAGGATTCTCTTATACCTGCTCTAACCCAGGAAGAGTTTGCTGGTGTGTTTGGTGTTTGTTAACACGATTGTTTGATGGACTGACCTTCTCGGTAGTTTGTATGTGGGTCATCTGTCTCTTGCCTCCCGTCCCCAAACTTTTGGTCAAGTTTTTAGTGTTGAGTCTTTGTTGTTGTCTCTTTTCCGACTGTATTCGCATTTCCTATGCTGAAGTCTGGGGAGGGAGTGGGGGCCTCAGGTGTCAGTGGTAGGAGTGGCCTGGCCTGCTTTTGAAGTTTTCTTGGGCAAAGACACTGACACATACTGAGCGTGGGCGTTTGTCCCTGTATAAGGTTGGAAATGTAACTTTTTGGTAATTGGGTAGCAGCCAAACTTAGGATTCTACCTGTGACTATGTTCTGTGTGCTGGGTTCTGCTGTACCCAACACTGGGCACAAACAGGAAATTGAGGCTCAGGTGGAGGAGGAATGGCCTGCAGAAGGAATGAGGACATAGCCCTGTTTTCTCCTGGAGTTAGACTTTCTGATCTCTGTTGTTCTTACTGATGTCTTTGTGGCTTGGTGAGTTTTGCTTTGTTTTGGCTTCCTTCTTACTTTCTTTGTGTAGGTCCATTGGCCAGTTTCCTTCCTCAGGGCCTTGTTGTTGTTGTTGCTGTTGTTTTGAAACAGTCTTGCTCTGTTGTCCAGTCTGGAGTGCAGTAGCAACCTCTACCTCCAGTTCAAATGGTTCTTGTGCCTCAGCCTCTAGTGTACCTGGGATTACAGGTGCACACCACCATGCCCAGCTCATTTTTGTATTTTTTGTAGAGACTGGATTTCACCATATTGGCCAAGCTGGTCTTGGACTCCTGGCTTTAAGTTACCTGCCTGCTTTGGTCTCCCAAAGTGTTGGGATTTACAGGTGAGAGCCACCGTGCCTAGGCTTTTTTTTTTTTCTTTTGAGACAGTCTCACTCTGTTGCCCAGGCTGTAGTGCAGTGGCTTGATCTCAGCTCACTGCAACATCCACCTGCCGGGTTCAAGCTATTCTCCTGCCCCAGCCTCCCAAGTAGCTGGGAATACAGGCGTGCACCACCACTCCCAGCCAATTTTTGTATTTTTAGTAGGATGGAGTTTCACCATGTTTGCCAGGCTGGCCTTGAACTCCTGACCTCAGGTGATTTCACCCACCTCAGCCTCCCAAAGTGCTGGGATTAGAGGTGTGAGCCACCATGCCTGGCTGGCTTTACATTTTAAGAGCATAAAACTACTTTTCCCTGTATGTTTGTTTTTTTTTTCTTTACCAAGAGACATGGTCTTGCTCTGTCACCCAGGCCAGAGTGCACCTGCTGGTGAGCATAATGCACTATAAGCGTTGACCTCCTGGGCTTAAGCTGTCCTCCTACCTCAGTCTTCCAAAGCACTAGGGTTACAGGTTCCCATCTCTTGTAAAATGTAGTTGTGTTTAGTTTGTAGACATCTTTCAGGTGATACATGGGTGACCATTTAAAGATACAAAAAGCAGCCCATCAAGACGGGAGACGACGGCTAAATGTCAGGTCCTCCGCTGGGCTCCGATGGTCGACTGTGTTAGTCCCAGGCGAGAGCGAGGCATTCACACTCTGCCAGGGATGCTCAATGAGACCTGGTTAAGGGAATTGAACATGTTTTGTTCAGATGAGAGATGGTTTGGGGTGGGGTGGCAGCAGGTTCCAGAAGGGCCCAGGATCTTGGCTCAGGATTGGACGGAAGGTCTTTCTTGCTGCTTGCACCATCAGGCGGCCTTACTCACCCCCTTGGGCAATACAGAGGGGGTTCCTCTTACTTTCCAGGGATAAGATCAGGTGACCCTGTTGCAAAAGGCAGCAGAAGTGGACAGTGGCTGCCTGGGGAAGAAAGCATTGAGTGAGCCCCTCAGAGACTTGCACCCACCTTCTGTGAAGTTTAAGATGAAGGAGCTTCTCTACTCTGATGCCTTGGCTTACTGCATTAGGGAAAAGGATACTTACATTGCTTGGGAAAATTGGAGTTGTTTTGAGCTGTTTAACCAGTCTTCTGAGTTTGTGAACCACTCTTGGCTGTTTGTTTTTTTTTTAACTTCTTTTTTGTTTTGAGACAGAGTTTTGCTCTTGTTGCTCAGGTTGGAGTGCAATGGCGTGATCTCAGCTCACTGCAACCTCATCTCCAGGGTTCAAGCGATTCTCCTGCTTCAGGCTCCTGAGTAGCTGGGATCACAGGCATGTGCCACCACGCCTGGCTAATTTCTGTATTGTTAGTAGAGACGGGGTTTCGCCATGTTGGCCAGGCTGGTCTCAAACTCCTGACCTCAGGAGATCTGCCTGCCTTGGCCTCCCAAAGTGCTGGGATTACAGGTGTGAGTCACTGCGCCTGGCCTAAAACTTATTTTTTAATGTCAATCCATTGACATTTTAGAGCTTAACTGCTCCAGCAGATGCCCCGTGGAATGAAATGCAGCCTGGCTTTGAATCACCACACAGTGAAGTGATCGGTGCCAGAGATGTGTGTTGCTGGCTATAGGATTCTCTAAGCAGAGCTGCTTAGTTGGTGGTCTGGGATGAGTGACGGTGGTGCAGACGTCCTTGTGGCTAGGTGGCCCCTGCCCCTGGCCAGCTCCTAAGGCTGAGAGTAGCCTCATCTTACTCCAGTGTCCTGCACACATAGAATTACTACATGGCAGAACCTGAAAAAGATGGGGCATCTGATTACCTCCTCCCACCCTCCCCCACACTATTCTGAGAATAGAAATGATTTTTCTTGGCTCTCTCAGTCTCAGGATATCCATAGCTCTAGTGGAGAAGGGGCTTCTCTGCGCACTGCACTAGAGGGGTGTTGGCGGGGTGGTGGAGTTGGCCATTCACCCTCCTGGACCTCAGGATATATGAAAGTCATACTGGGAACTAAGGTCAGAAAGCACAGGTTGTTGTGATTATTGGTGATGTCCTTAAATAGGAGACTGTTTGTACTTCACTCTCAAAGTGTGGAGAGCCCTCAAAAGGTTTCTGAGCATGAGAATATTGACTTGAATTGGGCAGAAGAAAGACCATTGATAAAAGGCAGGCATGAGCTAATACTGCCTTGGATTTGTCTGACAGAATAAAAAGCAGGGACAGGTGCCAGAGACACTGCAGGAAGATTGGGTGGGGATTAACTGGATACCAGGGGCTGAGGACAGTTCATCTGTTTGACAACTGTTGGAGTCCCTTGCCTGCTTGGTCAGTGCTGAGCCCCAGGGGTGTCTGGTTGTGAGGGAGATTCCTGCCCTCCAAGGTCTTAGAGCCTCATGGGGGAAACAGGGCAGGGTGTCATGATGCAAATTTTGGGGCACTCAGAGAAAGGGCGGCAGGAGAGGTGTCGTAGTGGTGGCCCCTGAACAAGCACTGGAGGGTGACACAGGCCCTCAGACTGTGGGCCTTTGGTTTTAGGGGCGCTGAGCTAGGTCCTGGAGAGATGCTCAGGGACAATTGGCTGTTGGCCCTGGGCAGTCATTGTCCACTTTGATGGGCTAAGGATGCAGTGGGTGGGGTGTGGAGGCCCCATGTGACCATCAGGACCTTCATGAAGAATGAAGAGGGCATGTCTCTTTGACTCCGTCTGACAGGCCAGCTCCAGGGGGCAGGTGTAGAACTTGATACATCCTTTCGTATACCCCTCCCCAAACTGTATGCTTTGTGTTAGGTGAAAGTGTGACAGATAATAGTTGAAAGAATGAAATATCCAAGGGACCATCTCGATAGATTGGAAAAGTTTGTTTAATTCTGTTCCTACAAACGAAATAGCAGGAGATGGTTGGACGTTTGTGGAACACACACTTGATTAGCCTGAGAAAGCTCTTTCTAGCAGTTGGAGGTACTGGAAGAGGCTCAGTGTGAACTCCGAGCCCTGAGAGCTAGTTGAGAACCCACATTTTCTAGATTCTGAGGATTTTCCAGCTTGAGGTTTTGGACACTATTCCAGAAAGACCCAGAGCGGTTAAGACACATCTCTGAAACAACCACATGAATTATTCTAACAGCTGCTGCTTGCTGGTTTTAGGAAGTTTCCTTGTTTCATGCATTGCTCAAATGTTTTCAAATTCTAGCTCTTTTGGCAGAGTTCGAGGGAGAAGACAGGTGGGTGTCCCGCTGTGACACTGGTTTTGAGAGAGGGGAGGGGTTGTGGTCACCCGAAGGAAAAGAGCCTTGGGGATTTGCCACTTGGGTAAAAATGACTTGGTATCTGTCTAGTGATCACCAAGACCCCAACAGGGTCCTGATTTGGGGACTTAGGGTGGGAGTGGGCTGGGATATACCCTGGCTACCGCCCACTCCAGAAGCCCTCCTAGCTGGGCCTGGGCTGTCTCTCAGGGCCTGTACCCTCCACCATCCTTGCATTCAGTTGCCAGGGGACCTGTCCCTTCCGCCTTGACTGTGCTTGCTCTGCTGACTGCCTTACATGTGTGAGCGCTGAGTGCTATTTGAGTGGAAGGAGGAAGGGACGTCCCTCTGCCGAGGGACCCTGGTTTGCTCCTGTGGTGCCCTAAGTGTGTAACTGGCATGCACGTGTGTCTCACTGGAAATGAGGATGAGATTATGATCTCGGCCGGGTAGTATTTGTCAATCCTTCCAGCCCCTTCCCGCATCTTGTACACTGGCTGACAGGGACTCAGAGGCCACGTGGCTGTTCATGCCCATGGATGTGCCCATGGGACTCTTAGGGTTTTCATGCCTTTTACAACTGGGCTCAGTCCTGGGAGTTTCTAGCAATTCAGTAGTGGGTTAACTCGGAGGAATAGAGGAATCCTGGGTCTGTGCTGATCTCTACATCTTTTTTTCTTTTTAAGATGGTGTCTTGTTCTGTCACCCAGGCTGGAGTGCAGTGGTGCAATCTCGGCTCACTGTAACTGCCTCCCAGGTTCAAATGATTCTTGTGCCTCAGCTGCCTGAGTAGCTGGAATTACAGGCACGCACCACCAAGCCCAGCTAATCTTTGTATTTTAGTAGAGATGGGGTTTCGCCATGTTGGCCAGACTGGTCTCGAATTCCTGACATCAAGTAATCCACTTGCCTTGACCTCCCGAAGTTCTGGGATTACAGGTGTGAGCCACTGCCCTGGATGATACCTACAACTTTGATAGAGGAAGTTTTCCTAGAGCCTTGGGAAGGATCCAATGCTAGCACTGTCTCAGAGTCAGATTGTTCTCAGTGGTACAGTGGTTCAGGTTTAAGCCTGGGCCTAGGCGGTGGCTGACGTGGGTCTGGATTCCCATCTGACTTCTTAACTGTGTGGCCCTGGGCAACCATCTTGACTTTTCTTAACCTTGGTGTTTTCATCTGTCAGGTGTGGGTATTGGTGGTAGTGCCTTGTGTGAAGTGCTGGTCATGGTGGTGGGTTCCGTCATGTGAAGTGTGGGTATGATGACAGTCCTTTGTGTGAGTTGTGGGTATGATGACGGTGCCTCGTTCTGTGGTTATGAGGATTAAATGAAATCAGGCATGTAAAGTGCTGGCACATCGCCTGGCTCCAAATAAAGAATTCAGTAATCGTTAGCCACCGTTTCCTCTTTCAGTAACAAAACCTCTTGTCAACATATTAAAGATGATTCTCTTGGTATCCCCAAAGTTTTCAGAAGCGGGATTTTCTCTAGCAGTTTGAATCCATGAGGCTGGTGATAACTTTCTCAGATGAGGGTCAGGCCCTCCCCTTCCTGCCCCAGTGATGCCTGGTGGATACTTGCAGAGGCCTTGACGGTGAGGCTGCATGAGCAGCCCCCATTCTGGGCATGGAGACGGGCAAGGCCTGGCTCTCAGGCTGCATGTTAGCGCCGGTGTAAGGGTTAGGGCCTGGAGCTGCTTGAGGTGCCTTGAGACCTAGGAAGGGAGGGCCAGGGAGGTGAGATCAGTTGGCCTCCTCGGAGGAAGAGAAGGCAGGAGGGTCCCCTGCAAGGCAGGCCCAGTGAAAGCCAGTTGAATGGATGAGTGAACTAACATCCCTGCCCCTGTGGCCCTGCCCATCTTTGCCTCTTGTGGCCTGTACTGTCCCTTCACCTATCCACACCAGTTTCCCAGGGGATGTCTTGCATGTAAGTTGGGTTGTCTAGGCAGCGCTGTGCTTCAGTGACACTGGGGGAGATAGACTTTGTGGTTGACTTGGGAGCACACTGAGAGCAGTGCACTTCTCTGGGATGGATGGCTGGGTTCTCAAGGACCAACAGCTAAGAAGTATGGAGCAGGGAGTGTGTGCTAGCCCCATGTTTGTGGGCCTGCCTGCTGATGTGGAGCCTGATGTGTGCTGCCACTCTGCTGTGTGTGAGGGAAGAACCACATTCTAGTCTGCATTGGATATGTGGGCTCTGTGGGCAGAGTCCCGCCTCTTGTGGGGCCCCCATCTTACTTTGGGGGTGATGCATGTGGAATCTGCTGAGGACCTAGCCTAAGGCTGTGTAGTCTGACAGATTTCAGACCTTCTCTCTTTTTTTTCCCCCTTTTTGAGACAGATCTCGCTCTGTCGCTCAGACTCAAGTGCAATGGCACAACCTTGGCTCACTGCAACCTCGGCCTTTTGAGTTCAAGCAGTTCTCCTGCCTCAGCTTCCCGAGTAGCTGGGATTACAGGTGCCCACCACTGTGCCCAGCGAATATATACATATATATATTTTTTGAGACGGAGTTTCGCTCTTGTTACCCAGGCTGGAGTGCGATGGTGCGATCTTGGTTCACTGCAACCTCTGCCTCCTGGGTTCAGGCAATTCTCCTGCCTCAGCCTCCTGAGTAGCTGGGATTACAGGCATGCGCCACCGTGCCCAGCTAATTTTTTGTATTTTTAGTAGACAGGGTTTCACCATGTTGACCAGGATGGTCTCGCTCTCTTGACCTCGTGATCCACCCGCCTTGGCCTCCCAAAGTGCTGGGATTACAGGCGTGAGCTACCGTGCCTGGCCTAATTTTTTGTATTTTTAGTAGAGTTGGGGTTTTATCACGTTGGCTAAGCTGGTTTTGAACTCCTGACTTCAGATGATTTGCCCGCCTTGGCCTCCTAAAGTGCTGGGATTATAGGCGTGAGCCACTGTGTCCAGCCAGACCTTCCTATTTTAAGGAAGTGATTTCTAGTGAAATTTCCACTGTTCCTTATAACACATCAGCATTTTCATACTAAAGCCTCTTCCCAGCAAGGAAAATGCCACTCAAGAAAGAAGCAGCAAGCATATTTCAAGGCTCTGGGTTTGCATGCTTCCCACCGCAGGAGGCAGGCGGGCAGTTTGGCCCTTGTTATCTGGCTCCTCTTGGAGCAGGGTTCCCCAGGTGTCCCGCCCCCACCAGCACAGTTTCCTCCCTGCTTGCTCCCTGGAAGCTGGCTGTTGGGCCACACAGGCAGAACTCCTAGCTGGCAGGGCCCCATGTCCACCTTGTACCTCCTTTCCCCAAGCCTCGGTGTCCCTTCTGTGACATCTAAGTTTTCAGGAGGTGTTGCTTCCTCCGTCTTGGCCTCAGTTTATCCTGTAAGGACTCGGGGTGGTATTGAGGATAGTTGACAGTTCTGTGAAGCACCCTCTGAGGAACCCTTGCTGTTCTGACATCTTTCATATTTTTTGTCTGATACTATAAATTGTCAAAAGAGGTGTGGAGTATGTTTACAACCTTGCGTTTCTCTTTTCTTTTTGAGATAGTGTCTCATTCTGTTACCCAGGCTGGAGTACAGTGGCACAAAAATGGCTCACTGCCGCCTTGACTTCCTGGGCTCAAGTGATCTTCCCACCTCAACCTCCTGAGTAGCTGGGATTGCAGGTACACACCACCATATCCAGCTAATTTTAAAATACGGTGTAGAGAAAGGGTCCCACTATGTTGCCTAGGCTGGTCTCAAATCCCTGGGTTCAAGTAGTCCTCCTGTCTTGGTGTCCCAGAGTGCTCGGTTACAGGCATGAGCCACTGCACTGGGCCCATTTCTCTCTTAATTGGCATATGCAGTGGCAGCCGAAATTTGCTGATAGATGTTGCCGTTGTTATAGTTTCTTCGTTCATACTTTTCAGCATTTCCAAGTCAGTCACATGATTTTCGTGATGGCTGTGGTGCATCATCAGTTTGCGGCAGCGATGAAGCATCTGGGACTAAGAACCAGCTTGTTGGCCTGGTCCTTGGGTAAGGCCCTGAGAGTCCTGGGCTGAATGCCTCCCTGAACTGACCACATGGCCTCAGTCAGGGCCATTGGTGCTGTGGCGTGGTTGGTAGATGGCTCCAGCCAAGTCTCAGAATTTACCAAATTGACTGTTTGATTTGGCAGCTGATGGTCAGAGAAATTGAGTTCCGCCTCTTAGCAAAGGAAGCTTGGAATTCTTTGCTGTAGATGGGGTAGGGGATGGCGTGGGCAGAATGGATGCAAAGTGTGGGGGCTTGATCTGCCAGGCCCTCCCATTTGTCCTAACCTGGACTTGGAGGGGTCTGGAAGATTGTGGGTAGACAGCAGTGACGTTGCTGCTTGGCTGGGTTTCCCCAGCCACTCTGGATTTGGATCTAGGTGGACTCTATGGTATTCTAGAAACTACCTTTCTTTTCTGTTAAGAAATAGTGTCTCTTGGCCGGGTGCAGTGGTTCACGCCTGTAATCGCAGCACTTTGGGAGACCGAGGTAGACAGATCACGAGATCAGGAGTTCAAGACCAGCCTGACCAATATGGCGAAATGCTGTCTCTACTAAAAATACAAAAATTAGCCAGGTGTGGTGGCACACATGCTCCTGTAGTCCCAGATGCTTGGGAGGCTGAGGCAGGAGAATCACTTGAATTTGGGAGGCGCAGAGGTTGCAGTGAGTCAAGATTGTGCCATTGCATTCCAACCTGGGTGACAGAGAGACACCAAGAAAGAAAGAAGCAGTGTCTTGTTCTGTCATCCTGGCTGGAGTGTAGTGGCATGATCATGGGTAGCCCTAAACTCCAGGGCTCAAGTGATCCTCCCACCTCAGCCTCCCGAGTAACTTGGGACTACAGGTATGTTCCACCACACCCAGCCAGTTTTTAAACTTTTGTAGAAACAGGGTCTCACTATTTTGCTAGGGCTGGTCTTGGGCTCTTGGGCTCAAGTGATCCTCTCACCTCAGCCTCCCAAAGTGTTGGGATTACAGGCGTGAGCCACTGTGCCTGGCCTCCACTGAGTTTTTAAATTTTTTGTAGAGATGGGATCTCTCTGTGTTGCTCAGGCTGGTCTCAAACTCCTGGCCTCAAGTGATCCTCCTGCCTTGGCCTCCCAAAGTGCTGGGATCATGCCTGGCCTGGGGCTTTACTTTTGACCCTGTGACACCACTGTTGTTGGGGCCTGGGGCCTCAGAGGCAGCGACTGTGCTGTGCTTTGGTGAAGGAAGCATCCTCACCTTTCCAGGAGGTTGCCCCTGTGACAGGTTAGGTGTTGATGCTGCTTGAAAACCAAACTTGAGCAGGGCTCCCAGCACTTTGGGAGGCTAAGGCAGGAGGATTGCTTGAAGCCAGGAGTTTGAGACCAGCTTGGGCAACATAGTGAGATTCCCATCTCTACAAAAAATAGAAAAGTTAGGTAGTGGTGCAGTCATTGACATTTGTAATCCCTGCCCTTTTGGGGGCCAAAGTGGGTGGACCGTTTGAGGTCAGGTGTTCGAGACTAGCTTGGGCAACAATTAGAAAAAAAGAAAACCAAACTTGAGAAAACTCGCCGTAAGGATAGAGTAGCTTGGCATGAAGTGAATAAAACCCAGCCACTGACCGCAAAGATAATACAATTGGTTGAAACATTGCAGTGCAGAAAAGTTACTTGGGTGGCAATTTGTTGGGGACAAGGCTGGTTGTCATCAGAACCTTCTGTGGGCATTCTCCTACGATGGAGGCAGTGTCTTCTGTAGATAGAGCCTTTTTTGATCCTCTCAGATTTTCTGCTTTGACCGGTCCTGGCCATTCAGCCGTTCCTTCCCCTCCCCCTTGTTAGAGTCGTCCCAAGAGGACTCTGCTTTGTGGTCACAGGTTACACAGAGGTGCATGTGCAAAGGAGATGGCCTATTTAGAGGTGAATGAGGTGGGAGCCCCAGACAGTGGTTTACCCTCTTTCCCCTTATTCTATTCAGGAGCACTTGACCAAGCCATAATTAGCGTGCTTTGCACATTTCCAGTCTGAAATGATTGGCAAAGAAGTACCCGCCCTCTTGTTCCAGTTGGGTACCTCAGGCGGGGTCACTGGGCATTTTGTTTTTCACCCAGCATCTGCGGACTCAGCCACACACCGGCCTGGCAGACAGCCGCCCGGTGCAGCAACTCCTGTGGGCCTGGCTCAGCCTACAGGGTAGGCAGGCTTAGAGCTCAGAACTCGGCAGGGGGCATAGTAGTTTTCTTTTTCTTTTTTTGAGACAAGGTCTGGTTCTGTTGCCCAGGCTGGAGTGCAGTGGCTCAATGTCTGTTCACTGCAGCCTCCGCCTCCTGGGCTCAATCTGTCTTCCCATCTCAGCCTCTAGAGTAGCTGGGACTATAGGTGCTCTGCCACGCCTGGCTAATTTTTGTATTTTTTGTAGGATGGGGTTTTGCTATGTTACCCAGGCTAATCTCAAACTCCTGAGCTCAAGCAATTCACCCACCTCAGCCTCCCAAAATGCTGGGATTATAGGCATGAGCCACTGCACTCGGCCCTGGTGGATATAGTGGTTTCCTTTTTTTAAATTGCATTTTAGGTTTTGGGGTACATGTGAAGAACATGCAAGATAGTTGCATAGGTCATAGTGGTTTTCTTTTCAGACGTTCATTATTAGTGGGGGCACTATCGGCTGGTTGTCTGGCGTCTCCCTTGTCTAGAGTTAGATGTGATGGCAACTTAGGGCTCATTCCCAGCTGTGGGTCCACATAAGGCTCCCTGTGTCTAGCCTGGGCACTCCAGGGAGTGGATTTGGGATGTATCTGGCTTCTGTTCCACAAACTTAGAGGAAGAGTTTGTGCCTGAGATGAGCTAGTCATCTCCTCCATTCACACAACAAGCATTCCTTGGCTTATGGCTGTGAGATGAGGCTAGAGTCTTTGGGAGGTAGAGTTCTTCTGCAGCTAAGAGCTGGGATCAGGCCAGCAGACTAGTCCATCTGTGGCATAATGTTTGGATGCTGCTGTTATCTCACCATTCCATGTATTTTCAGTCCTGGTTTTTTTTATTTTTTATTTTTATTTTTTGAGACAGAGTCTTGCTCTGTTGCCCAGGCTGGAGTGCATAGGTGAGGTCTTGGCTCACTGCAGCCTCCACCTCCTGAGTTCCAGTGATTCTTGTGCCTCAGCCTCCCAAGTAGCTGGGACTAGTAACTGACACGTACCACCACACCCGACAGATTTTTTTAAAAAATATTTTTAATGGAGATGGAGTTTCACTGTATTGCACAGGTAGGTCTTGAACTGGCCTTCACCCATCTGCCCATCTCCTCCTCCCAAAGTGCCGGGATTACAACTGTGAGCCACCACACCCGGCCTCCAGGGCTTTTTTTTTGCAGCTTATTTGGGAAGTGGAGGAAAGGACTAGTTGGTAGTGAAGCACGTCAGGGGCATGGCTGAGCTAGGGAGCAGGGTTTCAGAACCCTGCTTTGTTTGGCACCATTGATATACCACCCTCAGGGGCTATTTTCTGTACATGTTTTGGTCCCAAAGGATGAGTGATGCGTGGCTCTGCCTTGATGACATTATGCTGAGTAAGAGAAGTCAGGCTCAAAAAGACAAACTTATGATTGTACTTACATGAGTTTCCTAGAGTCTCAAGTTCTTAGAGGCAGAAGGAGAAAGGGGGGTTGCCAGGGATTGGGGGCAGGGAGATTAGAGCATTTAATGGGGATAGAGTTTCAGCTGGGGAAGATGGAAATGTTCTGGAGATGGATGGATGATGGTTGTACAACAGAGTGACTGTCCCTAATGCCACTGAACTGCGCCTTCAAAATGGTGAAGCAGTGAATTTTATGTATGTTTTTTTGTGAACCTTTCCGAATTCAGAAATTTATGACAGTATGTATTCTGTCCTCCCAGAATTAGCTTGGGTACAAAGGGACAAAGGTACACACACTCAGGGCCTAACTTGTGCTAAGTACTCGGGGGATTAAAAAAATGCACATGGTTGTAGAAGGCTCATTATGACATCATCTTGGGAGCAGAAGGTTGGAATGCGGAGATTCCATGGGTTCCTAATCCCTGGATCGGTGGGGTGATCTTAAGACCCCTGAAATCTTTAGGGAATTTAGGAAGAAACAGCGTACAGGAATATCTGAGGTCTCTGTTCCTGTGCATTGCTTGAGGAAGGTATTTATTTTTATTTTTTTCTTTTCTCTCTCTCTCTCTTCTTCTTCTTCTTCTTCTTCTTCTTTTTTTTTTTTTTTTTTTTTTTTTAGAAATAGAGTTTTGCTCTTGTTGCCCAGGCTGGAGTGCAGTGGCACAGTCTTGTCTCACTGCAGCCTCTGGCTCCCAGGTTCAAGTGATTCTCCTGCCTCAGCCTCCCGAGTAGCTGGGATTACAGGCATGCGCCACCACGCTCAGCTACTTTTTTGTATTTTTAGTAGAGATGGGTTTCTCCATGTTGGTCAGGCTGGTCTCAAACTCCTGACCTCAGGTGATCCATCTGTCTCCCAAAGTGCTGAGATTACAGGTGTGACCCAGCCTCCTCCTCTTTTCCCCCTCCCCTCCCCCACCCCACCTCACCCTACCCTTCTTTACCCTACCCTTTCCTTCTTTTCTCTTTCGCTTTCTGTCTTGCTCTGTCATCAGGCTGGAGTGCTGTGGCGTGATCTCAGCTCACTGCCACCTCCGCCTTCAGGGTTCAAGTGATTCTCCTGCCTCAGCCTCCTGAGTAGCTGGGACTACAGGCGCCGCTCAGCTGATTTTTGTATTTTTACGGGAGACGAGGTTTCACCATGTTGGCCATGATGGTCTCTTATCTCTTGACCTCGTCATCTGCCTGCCTTGGCCTCCCAAAGTGCTGGGATTACAGGCATGAGCCACCACGCAGCCTCAAAGGTATTTCTTGTTTTCCTGCATTTACTTGTCAGTGAATGAATTTCCTTTAATACAGTGTGTTGGTATTTTTTTTAATGGATGTGTTATATAGAAGGCGAGAGACCAGTTCCTAGATCCTCAGCATTAGCAGAGAAGTTGTTTCCTCTTTTGTTTTTGTGACATTTTCTTCTGGTGTCCTTTAGTACTGTAGCACATCAAGCATCTGAAATACTAAACATTTAAATGTTTCAGACACTTCCTAAGTTCTCAGCGTCATCTACATGTAGATATTTGGTTTCTGGGCATTTGAGATTTGGGGTCGATAAGGAGTTTGGAACCGCTGTGTGCACTGCCCAGGCAGCTGCTGGGAGCCTGGGTGGAAACAGCAAGAGGAGCATCCAGGTAGAGGTGGAGGTATTTTGAGGAACAAGGTTGATCATAGTAATAAAGAAGTGGTTGCTTCTGTTTGAGAAGCTGCCTGGTACCAGGACCATCGGTCCTCAGGAAGGTCTGGAGGCCTGAGGGGGGTGGTTTCCAGGCAGGCAGGCAGGCTCCCCAGGAGGGCATTGGGGCCCACTGTTTAACTGCCAAGAGAACCAGACTGGGCAGAATGTGTCAGGAGGAAGCTCTTGAGCATTTGGGATGGTTTGGAGGGAGGCCCGGAATGCCAAG
Source organism: Callithrix jacchus (assembly GCF_049354715.1). NCBI lineage: Eukaryota > Metazoa > Chordata > Mammalia > Primates > Cebidae > Callithrix > Callithrix jacchus. The sequence goes on from NC_133523.1 coordinate 18,108,228, forward strand.
GAGGGAGGAGGGTATGGTGGTGGAGTCTGAGTTTCCTGGAGGGTGGGGCTCTGGATCCGCATGAGGACTGTGACTGGGGGTTTTAGAGTGGGACACAGCCTCTGCCATAAGAAAGGAAGTGGGGAGTGCAGAGTGTGAGCGTCACTGACACTGCGGCAGCTCTCAATTCTCAGTGGTGGCCCGAGGGAGGCCCTTCAGACACAAGGCCACCACAGCTCCCCAGATAGCCTGCTGGGGTGGGGCAGGAGGGGCATTGGCCCAGCTCCAAAGTGCTGTGCTCACTTCAGGGGCTGCGTCCATGGCTGTAGTCTTGCCTATCTCCATGTGGCTGCTTCCTGGCACTGATTCACTATTTTAATTAAAGACAGCGTTTGTATGGTTACGTTTTTGCCTCCAGCCAGTAGTGGAAACCTCTTGGTTGGGTCCTGACAACTCCTGGTGGTCCCCATTTTGCAGTCTTCTCCTCCTTGCCTATTTGGGTGCTGGATGAGGTGATGCGCAAGTGCCCTGTGTCCTTGGAGCATGGAGCCTTTGGGAAGTGGGATGCTCGATGTCAAGTAGCAAGTTTCAGCAAAAAGAGTTCTAGTATAGTAGTCCATGGGGTAGGTGGGAGAGCTTGGCTGAGTAACAGGTGCCTGAACCCAAAGGACAGGTGGGAGCTAGGAGGGGCTCTCCTGGCCGTGGGAAAGATGCATGCAAAGGCCTGGCACGGTGGGTAGGCAGGCATGCTGGGTCTGAGGAATCAGAGGCCAGGTGGTTGGAGCCAGGAGCATGGAGTGCCTGCCTGTGCTCCTGCACAGGCACATGGCACACCTGTGGCTGAAGTGGGCCGGGCCTTGAAGGCCATGGTGAGGTGCTATGACACTGGAAGGACCTGGGGCATTAAGAAGGGCTGTGCTGGTTCATTATGGGGAGTGGAAGACAGCCAGTACATGTCTTAGGCCTCTGGCCTGCCCCTGCTTGTCTCCTCCCTCGGGGAGGCTGTGGTTCCCATAGTTGAGGGAGGAGATGGGCAGAGGCAGACTAGGGGACTACAACAGGTACTAGCTGTCACCCTAATGGGAATCTCAATTTGAGAGCAGAGGTGGGAACCCTGGCCTCCAGTGCCAGCTCTGGTTGCCAAGGATGGGCATGTGTGGCTAGGCTCACCATTGGCTCTTGGTCCTCCTGGGGCTGATTCTCCGCATCTCTAGTCTGCCAAGTCATACTCTTCCCCACAGAGGTTTGTTGGGGCTCTGTGCTTTGGGGAGAGTGGGGACTGCTTATGTCCTCAGGGACTGAGCTGAACACCACCTCAATGTTCCTCTCCCTTGACTTCTTGGCAGCAGCTTGCTGCTGTTTAGGGCTACCTCTGTCTCTACTGAGTAGCTCATCGGGCGCAGTTTCCTCCTGATCCCTCTTCAAGTCTCAGTATTTTTGAAATTTGGGCCTTACTGTCCTTGTTGTAGGTGGGAACAGCCATAGACAGTGTGTTCTCGAGTACTGACATGGCTGTTTCCCAGAAACACCTTATTTACTAGGACAGGAGGCAGGCAATAGTGTGCTGACCCCAAGCTGGCAAACTGGATCCATGGCCCCTGCTAATTCTTTTCCAGCCAGCGCAGGGTAGACCATCCTGACCTTCTGGGCTTCTTCGGGATGATCTGCTGTTGCCTTGCTTCAGTTTCTTCTTTTCTGACTGAGCTGGGGACTTCCCACACTGACAATTTGATGGCGCATTTGCTGGGACCATTAGCAGAGAGGGTCTGAGTGACCCTGTGAAGGGAGCGTTCAGTTTGCGCAGGACCTAGGAGAGGGGTGGGAGAAGGTGCACGGTGTCGTTGGGTTTCACCTTGGGTGTTGTTGGTCATGTCATGTTCCTAGGACTGGACTGGAGCCAGGGTGTAAGTGTTTGGGTGCAGAGCTAGTTGAAAAATTCTAGAGGCGGCACAGGTGTTTTGGTGACTGCAGATGGTGATAGGTCAGTGGGTCTGGGAAGGGATCCAGGGAAGGGAAAACAGGGCTTCCTGGGGCACCTAGTAGAGGCCAGGCTTCCTGATAGGTGCGCGGCCCCAGAGACACTGTTGCTGTACCAGCCACGGGTGCCGCAACCCCAGCATCCCCATGGAACCAGAATTCCCCAGATAGTGGCCAGTGTCTGGCCATGTGTCCTTTCCTCAAATTAAAAGGACCTCACTTGCCTGAGCTTGAGAGGATAAAATGACAAGAAAGGGCTTACGTTGCCCAAAGTACAGTGACTTGATTTCATGTAAATTGCCATCGCTACCTTCTCACCAAGGTTGATCTTCCCTCAGTTTGAGAAGTCCTTGTGTTTGGGTGGGTTGTAGGGTAGGGTGTGTGTGTGTGAAGTGGAGTACCCAGGTGCAAGGTCAAAGCCAAACCATAATGATATATCAAGGGAGTGGAAGAGTCTCTTATGAGCTGGTAATTGTGTACTTAAGGGTTACTTGATACTGCTTTGAATGTATGGGTTGGAAATAAAAACAGTAAAAGCTCTCTGAACCCAGCCAAGCGGGATGGATGGCAAAACAGGCCAAATGATAGATTAGTGAAAAGCGATTACAGTATGTTTTCAAGAAATGCTGCTAGTTGGGATCATGCTGAGTGGTCTTCTGCTTGGTCTCCTCCTCTGTGAATCTTGCATTGATTGTACTTAGGGGGCAGACCGCTGCAGTGGGCTTTTCAGATTGGCTCCTTCTCTTTCAGGGTTAAACTATCCCTGCTCATCCATTCAATAAATATTTATTAAGCACCACGTATGTGTCAGACACTATTCTAGGTGCTTGAACTAAAATCAGGCATCAGGCAGACAGCTATCCCTGCCCTGTGGCATGTACATTATTGCTGGGTGAGAAAGTCCATCTACAACACAGTAGCTATGTGATGTGGAGTGTGGGAGGGGCAGGTGCTATGGAAAGAGGGGCAGGTGCTATTGAAGAAGGGGAGCAGGGTGCGGGGGAATGGTGGGTGGGGTGGGCCTCTGTGAGAAGACATTTGAGCAAAGGATGGGGTGGGTTTGTTTTTTGTTTCTGGTTTTTTTTTGTTTTGTTTTTTTTTTTTTTGAGATTAAGTTTTGCTCTTGTTGCCCAGGCTGGAGTGCAGTGGCATGATCTTGGCTTACCACAACCTCCTCCTCCTGGTTCAAGCGATTCTCCTGCCTCACCCTCCCGAGTCTCTGGGATTACAGGCCTGTGCCACCACACCTGGCTAATTTTGTATTTTTAGTAGAGACGGGGTTTCTCCATGTTGTCCAGGCCAGTCTTGAGTTCCTGACCTCAGGTGATCCACCTGCTTCTATTTCCTAAAGTGCTGGGATTACAGGCTTGAGCCACTGTATTTGATAGTGGTTATTTTTTAAAGGTCATTTTCAATTTGGGATGCAGATTGAATAATTAATTGTTGAAATGACATAACTGGGATTTTGTTTAAAACATAAAAAGGCCTCAAAGTGGGGAGGGTCCAGCTGTGTTGGAGGCGTGCCCAGGAGGCCCGTATGGGTGGAACAGAGTGAGCAGGCTGATATTGGGGTGGGGTTCGTGGGTCTGCAGGCATTGTGTGGGCCTCTGTGGTTTAGGAGAGGACAGGCTTCACTCTGAGTGAACTTTGAGCCCAGGAGTGAAAGCAGAGAGTAAAGTTTGGAGGACAGTGTGGCCAGTGGAGGTGTGAGGAGTGGTTCAGCTTTAGATATATATAATGGCAGAACCGACAGGCTTTCCTGATGGACTGGATGGTGGTGCGGGGGGTAGTCTGTCCAAGGGAACAACTCCCAAGTTTTAATCCCAGCCACTAGCCGGCGCAGAGAGTAGTGGTAGAGTGTGGAAGTCTGAGGTTACTTACTTCAAGACTTCTTGGCCAGGCGCGGTGGCTCACGCCTGTTAATCCCAGCTCTTTGGGAGCTCGAGGCGGGTGGCTCACGAGGTCAAGAGATCGAGACCATCCTGGTCAACGTGGTGAAACCCCATCTCTATTAAAAATACAAACAATTAGCTGGGCATGGTGGCGCGTGCCTATAATCCCAGGTACTCAGGAGGCTGAGGCAGGAGAATTGCCTGAACCCAGGACGCGGAGGTTACGCCATTGCACTCCAGCCTGGGTAACAAGAGCTAAACTCCATCTCAAAAAAAAAACAAAGACTTCTTGCCAGTTGCACTATAGGTAACCTGGATGTACTGTGTTTGTGGTGATTTTACCTTCCTCCATGTGCGTGGGGTTACCTGCCCCTAGGAAGATGTGATCTTGTGCATCCTGTGTTCACGCAGAGTAGGGTCCTTAGATTTTTGTTGAGTATCAGCAATCCACATGTGTGCATCTCTTCTGTCTGTCAATCGGCGTCTTTGTGTCCATATCACACTGTCTTGGCGTAGCTTTATGTTAAGTCTCGAAATCAGTTGGGTAAATCCTCCAAATTTGTGCCTGTTTTTCCATGTTGTTTTCATTATTTTAGGTCCATTGCCCTTCCATGTAGATTTTGGAGTCAGGTTGTCATTTCTTCAAACCATCTGCTGGGAATTTTTGATTGAGATTGCATTGAATCTGTAGATCAGTTTGGGAGAAATTGATACCTTCTGAGCCGTAAACAAGACACATCTCTTCATGTACTTCAGTTTTTTTTTCTTTTTTTTTTTTTTTGAGACAAAACAATGTTTTACAAAAGTGAGGCTCTCATGATTCATTCATGCAACAGCAACTTTAGAAACAACTTTTAAATATGTATCCTTAGAGTGTATAGCATACAACAGAAATTGATGAAAAGTATAACACTAAAATAAAATGGTTCACATTTATTACTGCAACTAGTACCTCCCCCATCACCTTCCCTCCCCCCACCTTTTTTTTGGAGACAGGGTCTTGCTCTGTTGCCCAGGCTGGAATGCAGTGGCACAATCATGGCTCACTGCAGCCTCCTGGGCTCAGGTGATCCTCCCACCTCAACCTCCAAAGTAGCTGGGACCACAGGTGCATGCCACCACTCCCAGCTAATTTTTAAAATTTTTCGTAGAGATGGGGTTTTGACATGTGGCCCATGCTGGTCTCAAACCCCTGAGCTCAAGTGATCTGCCCGCACCTTTGCCTCCCAAAGTGCTGGAATTATAGGCGTGAGCCAGCATGCCCAGGCTTCTTTCATTTTTCTTATTGTTGTTTCGTTGTAGTTTCTTTATCCTTAAGTATTTCACCTTTTTTGTGCTAATGTAGATACTTTTTTTCAGATTCTGCGTTCTGATTGATTGGTGCCCGTGTGTAGAAACATAGCTGATTTTTATATATCGACCTTAATCCTGCAACAGAGCAGCACAGGGAACCTGCTTCTGAGGCTTCCCACCTCTGGGGCAGAGAGGCCTCGGGTTAGCAGATGCAAAAGAATTAGCACTATTGCTGCTGCCCATTGGGTTTCCCAGCCTGAGAGGAACTAAAAAGAGCAGCGGAAAGGGTTCTTCGCAAGGAGCTAGCCCTGTACCTCATTCAGGAGGTGCTCAGAGGTCTTTCCAGAGAGTTCACTGGTATTGGCCCCTGTCCTTATTTTTGCAAGTTCTGTGGGAGTGTTTCTCACCATCCATCAGCTGTGAATTGCTGTGAACCCAGTTTAAAAATAAAGGTTTCATATCAGAGCAAGCTCCTGGTAGTCATGTGGGTGCAAAGAATGACAACAGAGGTGATGTTGACGCTATTCGGCAAGCTACAACTGACAGAACTGCCTGGGAGTCTGGGATTTGGCTGCTTCCTAAGCTTCAGCCTCTGGCCCACAGCCCTGGGCATCTTACATCACAAACCGGAAGTGGAAGTCCAAAGACATTCTGTTTATGACCTTGGAAGAGAAGTTCCTGAACATTGTTGAGCCTTAGTTTTCCTGTCTGTAAAGTAGGCAGCCCCTTCCTCTGGACATAGGCTCCATGGGGATGACCATGACCTTTGGTGTTAGAAGTGAAGCCCTCTCAATATGAGAGGTGACGTCTGCCCATTCCCTCATATTGAGGATCAAGCTAGCAGTGGCTCCACTAGGAATGGTGGCTGGTTTCTTTGGGGTCTGTGACAGACAGCATGATGGTGAGGAGGTTACATGTGGAGAATGAGACCTGGGTGAGCCGTGGGTGCTGCGTATGTGCTGTGTGACCCTGGGCAAGTTCCTGATTATCAGGCACATCAGATCCCTTATCTGTAAAAGGGCATGATCCAGGAACCTGCCTCTATGGTTGCCTTGGGGATTCACAGAGATGCTGTGTGAGCACAGTACCTGGAACATACTCCTAAGTACCTACTGAACGCTAGGCATTACTGTTTCTAGGTTGTTTGTTTTTCTGAGACGTGGTCTTAACCAGGCTGGAGTGCAGTGGTGGGATCTTGGTTCACTGCAGCCTCAGCCTCCCGGGCTCAGGTGATGAATCTCCCACCTCAGCCTCCCAAGTAGCTGGGACCACAGGCACACGCCACCACAACCAGCTAATTTTTGTATTTTTTGTAGAGACAGAGTTTTGCCATGTTGCCTGGGCTACTCTCAAACTCCTAGGCTCAAGCAGTTCTCCTGCCTTAGACTTCCAAAGTGTTGGGACTACAGGCGTGAGCCACTGTGCCTGACCTTTTTCTGTTTTTAATGTCATTACTATTATAATAAAACCCTTGGGGCGAGCGCAGTGGCTCACGCCTGTAATCCGAACACTTTAGGAGGCCAAGGTGGGTGCATTGCCTGAGGTCAGGAGTTTGAGACCAGCCTGGCCACTGTGACAAAACCCTGTCTCTACTAAAAATACAAAAATTAGCCGAGTGTGGTGGCGGGCGCCTATAATCCCAGCCACTTAGGAGGCTGAGGCAGGAGAATCACTTGAACCCGGGGGGCGGGGAGGTTGCAGTGAGCTGAGATCATGCCACTTCACTCCAGCCTGGGCGTAAGAGTGATACTCTGTCTTGGAAATAAAACACAACAAAAAAACCTGGCCAGATGCAGTGGCTCACACCTGTAATCCCAGCGCTTTGGGAGGCCACGGCAGGCAGATCACTTAGGACGTGGAGTTTGAGACCAGCCTGACCAACACGGAGAAACTGTCTCTACTAAAAATGCAAAATTAGCTGGACGTGGTGGCGCATGCTTGTAATCCCAGCTACTCGGGAGGCTGAGGCAGAAGAATTGCTTGAACCCAGGAGGTAGAGGTTGTGGTGAGCGGAGATCGTGCCGTTGCACTCCAGCCTGGGCCACAAGAGTGAAACTACCATCTCAAAAAAAAAAAAAAAAGACTGGGCCCAGTGGCTCACACCTGTAATCCCAGCACTTTGGGAGGCCAACACCGGTGGATCACAAGGTCAGGAGATCCGACATCATCCTTGCCAACATGATGAAAACCCATCTCTACTAAAATATAAAAAATTAGCCGGACATGGTGGCCCATGCCCATAGTCCCAGCTACTTGGGAGACTGAGGCAGGAGAATTACTTGAACCCGAGAGTTGAAGGTTGCAGTGAGCTGAGATCCTACCATTGCAATCCACCCTGGGCAATGCGTGAAACTCTGTTTCAGAAAAAACAAAATGAAACGAAAAACCTTGAACTGCTTATCTGCATTTTGTAGATGAAAGTAAATGTGTTTCATCGTGTGGCTGCTTTTTTTTTTTTTTTTTTTTTGAGACAGAGTTTCGCTCCTGTTACCCAGGCTGGAGTGCAATGGAATGGCGTGATCTCGGCTCACTGCAACCTCCGCCTCCTAGGTTCAGGCAATTCTCCTGCCTCAGCCTCCCGAGTAGCTGGGATTACAGGCACACGCCACCATGCCCAGCTAATTTTTTTTTTTGTATATTTTTAGTAGAGACGGGGTTTCACCATGTTGACCAGGATGTTCTCCATCTCTTGACCTTGTGATCCACCCGCCTCGGCCTCCCAAAGTGCTGGGATTACAGGCTTGAGCCACTGCGCCCGGCTGTGGCTGCTTTTTAAGTCACCAGCTGTGTTGGTGACGACAGTGTCTGCGACGTTGGCGTTGTTTGGTTGGTGCTGTATTGTGTCATACCTCTGAGAGCAGTAGAAAGTTTTTCCTCTGACTGTCACTGTTTGCGGAAAGTAGCTGAGGCAGAACTCTGGAAATCATTTTGCCATGTAATTCCAGGGGTTAGGGACATTTTAGAAATGCCAGTATGTTCCAGAAAACTTCCTTGGAAACAGTGTTTCTTTCTCTGTCCTTCGCTTTAGGTTGGTCAGCACATTGTCTCAAGTAGCCTTTGATGTCGCTGTGGCCATGGCCAACTGGTAGGATCAGCACCCCATACCCCGAAGCCAGGTGAGTGCCTAGGGTCTAGTGTCTGTGGCGTGAAGGCTGCACGCATCCAGCAGGCCTCGGTCAGCTTCTTGAACACTTTTAAACTGAGTGCTGCTTCACCTACCTCCTCAGAAGATGGAGGGAAGAAGGCCCCCTGGAATCACACACTGCCTGGCCCTTTCCCTCAAGTCTCAGGGAAAAAGAAACCATTCTAATTGGTCATTCATTTGAAAACCCTAGGTGTAGATAGGATGAGCCTGTCCTCTCTGAGGGTCCGGGGCAGAGGATGATTCTGGCCAGTGGCCTTTGCCCTCTGGCCATTCCCATGATTTCCCAACACTGATAGATGCTGTTAGATTTTTTTTCCTTAATCACCGCAAAGCATGGGGCCCTGCACTGGTTCTTGGAGCTGGTTGCCCTTACCTTGTCCTGTACCTCATGGCAAAGCTGAGCTGCCCCTGCTGTGTGGAGCTCTTCTGCGAAGACTGTCAAGAGCTGTCTGAACCTACCAGGGCATTGCTGGATACCTCGGATTTTCTCTGTTACACACATCAAGCATGGGCAGCAACGTTTTGGCCCTGGGCTACCTACTGGGAGAATGCAGAACTGGGAGATGTTTTAGAACTTGGAGGCAGCTCCTGGGTCAGCTGTTCTCTTTTATAGATTGGGACACACATAGGCCAGAGTTAGCAGGTGACTTGCCTAGAGGTTCATGCCCCATCTAACAGAATCTTGCAAGCCACACAGTGTGAGATGTGGGCGCTCTGCTGACCATGGTACGTAACAAGTGTTGGGGTCAGTTTTGTGAGGTTTCAGCTTTTATCTTCATATGGCAAGAAAATATGGGCATAGTCACGTGATTCTGTTGTTCAGGAAAACATTTCCAGAATGTTCTCTTAACAAAACTTGCCTGGTGCTTCCATTTTTATTTTTGAGACAGGGTCTCACTCTGTCACCCAGGCCGGAGTATAGTGGTGGGACCTTGGCTCACCATAATCTTGAACTCCTGGACTCAAGTGATCCTCCCCCACTCAGGCTCCTGAGTAGCTGGGAATACAGACATGTGCAACCACTCCCAGATAATTTTTGTATTTTTTTGTAGAGACGGAGTTTCCCGGGTTGCCCAAGGTGATCTCGAACTCCTGGCCTCAAGTGATCCTTGCGCTTTGGCCTCCCAAGTATTGGGCATACAGGCATGAGTCACCATGCCCCACCAAAATAATGTTTTTGCGGTATATTTGCTTACCATACAATTCACTCATTTAAAGTGTGCAATTCAGTTGTTTTTAATATATATATTCGAGTGTTCTACAACTGCCACCTCTGTTTAATTCCAGAACATTTTCATTACCCCAAAAAAAAACTGCATACTCATTAGCAGTCACTCCTTATTTCCCCCTCCCCTTTCTCCTGATGACCCCTCATCTACTTTCTGTCTCTGTTGATTACCTGTTGTGGCATTTATTGTAAGTGGCCTTTTGCATCTGTCTTCTATTATTCAGTATGTTTTCGAATTTCATGTACATTGTAAGCATGAATCAGTGCTTCCCTTTTCGTGGCTGAATGATATTCCATTATTTGGCGGGACCACATTTTGTTATTCATTCATTGATGGACATTTGGGTTGTTTCTGCTTTTTTAGTTACTGTTAATAGTGCTGCTTTTAACATCTGTGTACAAGCTTTTTTTTGAATACCTGTGTTGAATTCTTCCTAGTATATACCTGAGGTGTAATTACTGGATCATATGGTAACTCTGCCTACACTATCTTATGTTCCCCCACACTTGCACAGGGCTCCCAAAGCTCTTTGGAGATAAGGTCGGACTCAAAGTCTGCCAGTTTTCTAACAAGAGATGAGACTTGTCAGAGCCCTTTTGGGAACGTCAGGCATTAACAGAGACAGGAGGACTAGGGACTCAGTGTCACAAAGCCACACAGCTTTCATCGTGTTTGTTCACCCCGTTTTTGTTTTTTGTTGTTTTTGGGACAGAGTCTTGCTTTGTCACCCAGGCTGGAATGCAGTGGCACCATCTTGGCTCACTGCAACCTCTGCCTCCTGGGTTCAAGCAATTCTCCTGTCTCAGCCTTCAAGTAATTGGGACTATAGGCGTGTGCCACCACGCCCGGCTAATTTTTTGTGTTTTTAGTAGAGATGGGGATTTCACCATGTTAGCCAGGATGGTCTCAAATTCCTGATGTCGTGATCCACCCGCCTCAGCCTCCCAAAGTGCTGGGATTACCAGCATGAACCACCGCGTCCGGCCGCTCACCTCATTTTTGAAGACAGGGTCTTGCTCTGTTACCCAGGCTGGACTGCAGCAGTGTGTTCTTGGCTCACTGCAGCCTCAACATCCTGGGCTCAAGTGATCCTCCCACATCATCCTCCTAAGTAGCTGGGACTACCAGCTGTCGGCCACCGTGCCCAGCTTGAGCTCACCTCCTTTTTATTGAGGGGAGAGCACTCACAGCCAGCCCAGGAAAGTGAGTGACTGCCTCTTGTCCTGTAACCCAGGGCACTGTCTGAGGGCAGCAGGGCTGGCTTTGGTTTCTCCCAGGCTCCAGGCTCCAGGCTGGGTACCGCCCCCTCCACCTGATTCTTTCTTTTCTTTTAATGGAACGCTTCACAAATTTGGATGTCATCCTTGTGTAGAGGACATCCTAATCTCTGTATCACTCCAATTTTTTTTTTTTTTTTGGGTAGTATATGTGCTGCCAAGGTGAGTACATGCCTGGCCCTTTCTTAACTCAGAAGCACATGGTCTGAGCAGTAGGTACTTGTTCAGTGAATAAATGAATGGAGAAAACCTTTCTCTTCTTTGTCACCAGCCAGGAGGGAAGACCTCGTCATAGCATTCAAGCAGTCAGTTTGGGAGTTCAGAAGGGAATTTCCAGGGGCCATCCCAGGTTTCCCTTTGGCCCATGCATGAAGGGACTTGATGGAAAAGGACAGTCTAAATAGTCGTGGCATTTGATGCTTAGTGGTCACACAGGCAGAAGCCACTCTTGAGTAATTATTTCTTCAGGACTTAGAAAATGTGTCAGCTTGTATGTACTCTTTGTTGTGGGTGAGTAAGACAGCCCAGCAGTCAGTCAATCAGAGTTGACTGATTTTAGTTTTCTCCACAGAATGCAGGCTTCACCCACTCTTGGGTATGTCTCACTCAGCACTAGCTCACACTTGCTTTCAGTTGAAACTATGGACTGTGATCTGCTGGGGTGCCCCCATTCCTGCCACCCAGGACCAAATGGGCACAGTGGAGGGAGCAGGGCTGGAGGAAGGCTGGCCCGAGATGTGCCCAGCAGCTCTCTCCAGTGCCTGAGGCACAAGGTCTACACACAACACCCACTTGTGTGCACATTTGTTCCTGTGGGCCCAGGGGTCGGTCTTGCCTCCTCATGGACTTGGTGTCTGCCCTTGAATTTGGCCTGTAAGGTCCTTTTTGTTTAGCAGCCACACACTGCCTAGGGCTGGGTGTTAAGGATTGAAAATGGGTATGACTATAGAAAACCAGATCGCATCACAGGACAGGTAATGCACATGGGCCAAGGTGCGAATGATGCTCAGTCTTTCTGATACAAGAATCCTGCATGTTGGAGTGCCACCAAGACATTTCTGACTTTTCGGTTGGCAAACACCTGCAGTAGACACTGTTCTAGTGGTGGGAATCAGATAGTGCGGTGGTAGTTGCTTTTGGGATTCACAGCTCTTCTCGGGTATTTGCAACGTCTAGCAAAAGAATGGGTGGCCAGGTGTAGTGGCTCATGCCTGTAATCCTAGCACTTTGGGAGGCTGAGGTGGGTGGCTCATTTGTGGTCAGGAGTTCGAGACCAGCCTGGGCAACATGGTGAAACCCCATCTCTACTAAAAACACAAGATTAGCTGTATGTGGTGGTGCACACTTATAATCCCAGTTACTTGGGAGGCTGAGGCAGGAGAATTGCTTGAACCTGGGAGGCAGAGGTTGTAGTGAGCCAAGATCACTTCTCTGCACTCCGGCATGGGTGACAAAGTTCAGACTTTGTCTCAAAAAAAAAAAAAAAGACGTGTTTATTCTTCGCTCCAGCAGATCCATTTCTGGAAATGTATCCCAAACATAGTTAGAAATAAGGAAGGATTGTGACAAGGATTGTGTTTATTACAACACTCAGAGACAGACAAAGCTGGGAATAACTTAGATATGTCAGTAGTTGGGCTGGGCGACTCCTGATGGTGGATCTTCCTATAGGGTGGTGCCTGAGCCCCTGAGTGAAGGGAGGAGTCGGTAGTGATTTCATTTGTGGTGGTGACAGGATTTCTGAGGTGAAATGACACGCAGAAAAAAGAACAATGTAAATGAAGAAGAGACGAGTGTGCTGTCACTTACCTAAGGAAAGTTGGGGGGATTTGTTCCTTTTATTTTTATAAACCATAAAGGAACCGCATGGTTGCCTCTAAGAGAAGGGATGGAAGAGGGCACTGGGAGGAGACTTCACGTGTTCTTTCTTTGTGGCATCATGTATGTGCATCACAATTATAAAACAAAAGCCCCGTGGAGCCAGTGGAGGGGAAGCAATCGCCAAAAATCAAAGATAAAAATGAGTGAATCTAGATGCATTTCAATTGTGACGCACATTGGTGACTTAACCTCTCAGGGCTTATTTCTGATAACTGTAAAACATAGTATTTTGACTGTAAGTGTTTCAGTGAGATACACAATAAGAGCAAACACATTTCCTAAAATCTTAAACTTTTTTTGGAATCCTCGTTTTGGTTTCAGGGTCACAATATTAGTATTATTCCTGTTGTGTATTGTAAGAGAAAACAAGTCATTAATGTCATTAAGAACCAAAATTTTCTGCACAAAAGAAAAATGCAAATATAAAACCCAAAGCAATAGGTTTTTGTTTGTTTGTTTGTTTGTTTTTTTGAGGCAGGGTCTTGCTCTGCTACCTAGGCTGGAGTGCAGTGGCGTGAACATAGCTCCCTGTAGCCACAGCAATCTGTCTATCTCAGCCTCCCAAGTAGCTGGGACTATAGGTACACTACCATGCCCGGCTAATTTTTAAATTTGTGTTGTAGATACAGGGTTTCATTATGTTCCCCAGACTGGTCTTGAACTCTTGAGCTCAAGTGATCCTCCCACCTCAGCCTCCCAAAGTGCTGGGATTGCAGGCGTGAGCCACTGCACCTGGCCGAGACCTGAAGTATTTTAAGTAAAACGCTTAATTCTGATTCTGCACTGGGAACATGGTAATTGTGCAAGGCGCTACTGGGGTTGTATCAGAAGGACCCACGGGGCCCCACTGGCATGGATGGGACAAGTGAGAGTGAACAAGAACAAGGAACCCCTGAGTTAGGTGTGTTAAAAATCCAAGGGGCTGGCCAGGCAAGGTTGTTCACACCTGTAATCCCAGCACTTTGGGAGGGTGAGGCAGGTGGATCATTTGAGGTTAGGAGTTCATGACCAGCCTGGCCAACGTGGAGAAACCCCGTCTCTACTAAAAGTATAAAAATTAGCTGGGCGATAGTGATTCGTGTCTGTAATCCCAGCTACTCAGGAGGCTGAGGCAGGAGAATTGCTTGAACCTGGGAGGCAGAGGTTGCAGTGAGCCAAGATTGCCCCACTGCACTCCAGTCTGGGTGACAGATTAAGACCCTGTCTCAAAAAAAGGAAAAAAAAAAACCTCAAGGGTTTAAGCTGGCTGTGGTTATGTGCACCTGCCATCCTAGCTGTTCCAGAGGCCAAGGCCATAAGATCACTTGAGCTCAGGAGTTTGAGTCCAGCCTGGGCAATGTAGCGGGACCCCCAGCTGAACACAAGCAAAAACCCCCCACAGTTTATTTTGGTGCTTAAAGGACAAGAAAGAAACTCAACAATCCCCTTTGGTAGGTGTTAGGGAGCCAGCTTGTTTTGAAAATGGATAGAGGGAAAGCAGCAGGCATTTTTTCCTGCGTCTTCTCTGTGGGCTGCATGCTCCAGGAAGGAAACCGTGGGTGAGGGAGGGCAAGGTTCCCTTGCAGGGCAGTGCTGGCCCACAGAACTTCCTAGGATGACAGGGATGCTCTATACCTGCTACCCTGCGTGGCACTTGACATAGCATGACTGAGGATGCCTAGTTTAATTTTGTCTATTTAAGTAGCCACATGTGGCTAATGGGCAGCACAGCTGTTGATATATTTTAGCAAATTATTATGAAATGACAAAACTTTTTTTTTTTTTTTTTGAGATGGAGTTTCACTATTGTTACCCAGACTGGAGTGCAATGGCACGATCTCAGCTCACCGCAACCTCCGCCTCCTGGGTTCAAGCAATTCTCCTGCCTCAGCCTCCCGAGTAGCTGGGACTATAGGCATGCACCACCATGCCCAGCTAATTTTTGTATTTTTAGTAGAGATGGGGTTTCACCTTGTTGACCAGGATGGTCTTGATCTCTTGACCTCGTGATCCACCCGCCTCAGCCTCCGAAAGTGCTGGGATTATAGGCGTGAGCCACCACGCCCAGCCGAAATGACAAAACTTTAAGTTTATTGCAGGCACCTAGTGAATGGGGGGGGAGGGTTTCCAGACTGAGGTCCAGACAGTGATTCTCCCTGGCTGCTAGGCCCCAAGGAGGGTGTCCCGTGCTTCTACAGGAATGCATGCCCATCACGCCTCAAGGTCTAGTTTACGAAAAATTGGGGGCATGTGGACTTATGCCACAGGGACACCATTTGCAAAACCAACAGTGGGAAACAGGACAAGCATCCTGACTTCTTGAGTATATGATTGTCAGTAAGGGGACCTACGGATTTCAACCAGGTGAAGGGATGATTGTGAAATTGTCAAAGGTGAGATCACGGTATTGTGGTCATGCTTGTCATGTAGAGATACTGAACCCTTCAGCACAAGTGCATGTTTCATAGGATTTGCTTCCTGGAAGCTAGAGGGGGAAAGTGGGAGAAAGGAGCAGTGTGTGGAAGACACAAGGGTGGTCCCCCGATGGCCATGGACTTGAGTGACTAAGTACCTGCAGTTAATCACGCCATTCTCTACTTCTATGGGTGGATTTGAAATTTTCCTTAATGAAAAGGGAAAATTGGGTTTGGCCCAGGTACTCTCTCAGGGAGCTTCATGACTGCATCATCTAGAACAGGAGAAACGCCTGTTTATAAAACCTGAGGTGGAGGCCACGTGGGAGTAGTTTAAATTCAAGCAGAAAACCTTGAGCAGAGACTGGAATTGCTGTAAGGGACTGTGGCCTGTCAGCTCATCAGACAGCTTCTTACACACTCTTGATTTTTTGTCATAACGGTACTCGAAGTTACCCTTCTGGAGCTCTCAGGAAGTGTTAGCAATAAAGTGGGTGCTGTTCCCATTTTACAGGGGAGGAAGCTGAGTCCCTTAGGGGTGAATCAGGCTGTCTGGCTTTTGCCCAATAGCTGAGGGCAGCTTCTGCACCATGAACTTCTGGGACTCCTTCCTGTCCCCTCCCCGCTCAGTACCCAGGGCACATCCGACCACCACTGCGGTACCCTGACTGATGAAAACCATTCTCCCCTCCCCACTGGTATTGTCCCTCCACAGCAGTCGCAGCCCATCTCAAGTGGAGAGAGTAGGTGGTTAGCTGGACTTGCACATGACTTTGTTTTGTGAACAGTAGTGCTTAAGAGTTGTGATCTAGGGATCCAGTGAACAGTGTGTGAGGGACCTCAACCCTGCCTCTCTCAGGACTATGCTGTGTCTGCTGTGCCCCCTACTCCAGTGTTCTCCTTGGGGCTGCTGAGGCTGCTCCCAGCAGGAGCACCCCAGCGGTGTCCCTGATCCCTGAGTAGAAACTTACGCAGGTGTTGGGACTAATAAGTGAGTAAAACACCTTGTGACATTGAGGCCTGTGGCACTTACTCAATTGTGTGTTAGTGTAAAACCACCGTGTGTCATAGCTGTTGGTCCTGGCACTTTCAGAGGCCAAGGCAGGTGAATCTCTTGAGCCCAGGAGTTTGAGACCACCCCGGGCAGCATGGTGAGACCTTATCTCTACAAGAAAAATGCAAAAATTAACCAGGTGTGGTGGTGCGTACCTTTAGTCCCAGCTACTCAGGAAGTTGAGGTGAGAGAATTGCTTGAGCTGTGGAAGTCGAGGCTGCACTGAGCCGTGACCGTGGCACTGCACTCCAGCCTTGACAACAGAGCAAGATGTTGTCTCTTAAAATAATAATAAAAAAAAAAAAGCCAGTATGGCAGTTTTATTTGGATTTTAAGTAGTGTGGGACCGAGGTGGGGCTCTGCTGGTAGTGGCTGTTGTGATTCTAGCCCTCTGAGGCCACCTCCTATTTCTGCCTTGGCTCCTCCTTGGTGAATTCTCCCGTATGTGTCCCACGTTCTCATACTCCCAGGCATCGGATCTTTCACTGGGAGATGGTTCTGAATCCCCGTGTCTATGGTGCGGTTGCTGCGGCCTCCTGCAGTTCTCTTGTGGGATGCGTGGTTGGTGGTGACATAGAGGCTGCCTGCCCTGATGGCCAATGGCTGTGTGGTTGTTTGGGGTCCTGCTGTACAAAAGGAACGTGTTGACTGGAGGACCCAGTTCTGTGCTGTTGGGGTCAGATTAGCCTGTTAGTATTATAATGACTCTAGAGGGGTTCACAAAATGTCTGTTCAGGTCCTTTGCCTGTTTTTTAATTGTGTTGCTTGTCTTTTTGTTGCTGAGTTGTAAGGATCCTTCATATGTTCTGGACACTAGACTCTCGTCATATGTAAAAGACTCTTTGCTAAACATAGTCATGACTTTTTTTCCTGTGTTTTCTTCTTTTTTGAGACGGAGTTTCGCTCTTGTTACCCAGGCTGGAGTGCAATGGCGCAATCTTGGCTCACCGAAACCTCCGCCTTCTGGGTTCAGGCAATTCTCCTGCCTCACCCTCCTAAGTAGCTGGGCACGCGCCACCATGCCCAGCTAATTTTTTGTATTTTTAGTAGAGACGGGGTTTCACCATGTTGACCAGGATGGTCTCGATCTCTTGACCTCGTGATCCACCCGTCTCGGCCTCCCAAAGTGCTGGGATTACAGGCATGAGCCACTGCGTCCGGCCTTTGCTTTGTTTTTATTTTTTTAGTAGAGATAGTCTCACTATGTTGCCCAGGCTGGTGTCAAACTCTTGGCCTCAAGGATCCTCCTGGCTCAGCCTCCAGAAGTGTTGGGATTATAGGTGTTAGCCACTGCACGGTTCCTGACCAGGTTTTGTGTGGTTTTAATCATTATCTATCGACATGAAGACATTTTGGCTTATTTAACCAGGAAGGTTGAGGGGCAGTGGTAGTTGGGGGTTCTGAAAGTACTTTTTCACATCTGTTTAACAAATGTGTATCCAGTGCCTTTTCCGTGTAAAGCATTGTTCCTGCATGTGCCCTTGGATGGTAGTGCTAGTCAAATAGGTGTCCCTGGTATCCAGGGGGTGGAAGCCCACAGAGAGGTGAGTAAACGGCATGGCAAGTGGTGATGAGGCAGGAAAGGGGATAGAGACCCCTGGGGGGCATGTGTGGACAGAAGGCATTTCTCGCTTTGCATTCTCAGCTGAGACCTGGGGGAGTGGAGGTGCAAAGGCCCTGAGGTGGGAGTGAGCCAGGATGTCACTGTGGCTCCAGCTGAGAGAACAGGACAGGAGTCGGGTTGGATTAGGGGATCGGGCACAGAGGTGGGTATGGTCAGAGAGGCCAGCAGGATCTTCTGGCCAGGGCTTTGCTTCTATGTTATTAAGTAGCATGTTTTACCAAAGAAGCACTGATACAGACCCCACTCCCCCACCGTGTATACGCTTCATGGCATAGCTCAGCTCAACTGTTGGTATAGGTGTCTGTACCCAGCCCCCTCCCACTTCTGAGGAAAAGAGTTCCATTTGCAAGGTAGATGGTAGAAGAAGGATTTCTGTCCCAGCCCTTACAGCTGTGCAGGAAAGTGCTGCAAAGACTGTTTGTGGGTAGACCCGTGGGCTGGGGCTGCCTTGAGAGCAGAAAGTTTGTTTCATCGTAGAAGTAGGTTTCCCCGCTGGCTGTGATCCTCCCTTTGGCTCTGTGATGCTGCAGGATGCTTGCAGGGAGGAGCTTGAGGAAGGGCGCCTGGGCAGGGCCTCCAGGCCGCAGCGTCACCACATTGCTGGGTGCCCTGATGAAAATGGCAAGAGATGAATCTTGGTGTCCTCACTTTCCTCTCGACATTTTCTTCCAGGAACTGAGAAGGCTTTTCTGGCCCTTGGAATTTTCTGTGCCAGACCTCCCTTGCCATTTCCAATCTCAGGCCTTAATGGAGCTGGTGGTCAGGGCCGCAGCTCGGCCTGGCTCGCCTGGCTCAGCCGGGCTCATCCCTGAGAGACTGCAGCCCTGGAAGGGTTAAGGCCTTCCATTTTGTGATGTGACACCCGATGGGCACATAGCAGATGGCATGGAAATGGCAGGCGTAACCCTTCGTAGGCCGTATAGGCTTGTGGCCCAGGAGGCATTTGGGAGGGGATAGAGAGCTAAGGCCCTTCCCACAGGAGGGGAGCATGGCCAGCCCTCACAGTGACGTCCTACAGCTGGGACTCTGGTCCCCGCTTACCTGCGGAGATTTAAGACTGCTCGGGTTCCCGTTACAGGCGGCACCTTTGTTTCTATGTCATGTATTCCTTGGGCAGCATCTGTTTCTCTCTCTGGGGCCGCAGGGTTGGGCTTGGGCACGAGCCCTGGCCAACAGTGGCGCAGGTGGGGGCCACTTTAAGCACAGCCTCAGATGGGGGCAGTTCTGAGATGCCACACACAGAAACCAAGTCCTGATCTCCAATGTAAGCTCAGGGAGCTATTGGTAGTTTTGTTTTGTTTTGTTTTTGAGATGGAGTTTCTGTCTGTCTCCCACGCTGGAGTGTAGTGGCGCTATCCCAGCTCACTGCAATCTCTGCCTGCCGGGTTCAAGCAATTCCCCTGCCTCAGCTTCCTGGGTAGCTGGGATTATAGGCGCCCACCACCATGCTGGGTAATTTTTAAAATTTTTTTGTAGAGATGGGGGAGGTTTCACCATGTTGCCAGGCTGGTCTCGAAGTCCTGACCTCAAACGATCTGCCGGCCTCAGCCTTGCAAAGTGCTGGAATTACAAGTGTGAGCCACCACCCTCTGCCTATGTGTAGTTTTAAAGACACTTATTTGCCACCTGTCTTTCTCCCCATAAACCTCTGATCAGTTTAGGTGTGCTTTTTCCTGTTGGTCTGGTACAACTTGGGAGTGAGGACAGGCTTTTATCTCATGTTATGTGGAAGGGCCCTCAAGCTGAGACACAGGGCCCATATACAGCAGCAGCTAGTTGTGACCCTTGTGGGGCTTTCTTGTGGCCTGTGTGTGGACACCGTCGTTCTCTGGTTTTGGGAGTTTTCGGGTAATCATCTGTGTCTCTGGAAGACGGCATAATCCCTACACCATCTTCCCTGGTTAGGAACTACAATTCTCCAGTTTTTTTCCCCCCCAGATGACACCAGGGAGGGGGGATGGGGTTTGGGGACCTGTCTGTCCTACGCTTGCCCTGCACGATATCTGTGGTGAGTCGGAGTTGTGGGGCACACTGTGGGAGGGCTATTGGTTATTGGAAGCAGTGATCTATTTTCTAGAGACAACTTGTGCCCAAAACAGCTTTGCTCTGCGCAGGATGCTGGAGTGAGAGGATACCAGAGCTGCTCTCCACTGTGGAGTTACATTGAGGAATTTGCAGACCATCTAGATGTAATTTATTTTTAGAAACAGGGTTTTGCTCCGTTGTCCAGGCTGGTTCCAAACTCCTAGGCCCAAGCATTCCTCCTGCTCTGACCTCCCTAGTGGCTGGAACTACATGCACATGTGCCACCAGGCCTGGAAGCTTTTATTTTAAAATGTTGATGGTTACTTGGGTATATATAATATTCCTGGGCATGTTTCTGTGATGTTCTGCTCTCCAGGTTTACTTTGTTAAATGTATTACCCAAAAAAAAAAAAAAAAATCTACCGGGCATGGTGGCTCACACCTGTAGTGTAATCCCAGCACTTTAGGAGGCTGAAGTGGGCAGATCACCTGAGGTTGGGAGTTCGGGACCAGCCTGACCAACATGGAGAAAACCCATCTCTACTAAAGATACAAAATTAGCTGGGTGTGGTGGTGCATGCCTGTAATCCCAGCTACTTGGGAGGCTGAGGCAGGATAATCCCTTGAACTCCGGGGGCAGAGTTGCAGTGAGCCAAGATCGTGTCATTGCACTCTAGCCTGGGCAACAAGAGCGAAACTCTGTCAAAAAAAAAAAAAAAAATCCAGCCCGGGCAACATGGTTGAAACTATACAAAAATATACAGAAATTAGCCGGGTATGGTGGTGCCCACCTGTGATCCCAGGTACTCAGAAGGCTGAGGTGGGAGAATCACTTGAGCGCGGGAGATCAAAGCTACAATGAGCTGTGGTCACGCCACCGCACTCCATCCTGAGCAAAATAGTGAAACCCTGTCTAAAAAACTTAATTTATTAATTTAAAAAATTATTTTGGAGGCACCATTTATGAGTCCTCTACCTGAAACACATGATATTGTAAGGGTGCGTTTATTTGTAAATGGGAAAGCCAGAGGAGGTACCTTTTCTTTTTACTTCCTTCCTTCAATTATTTATTTATCTTATTATGTTAAAAGGTTCTCTCTTTTTTTGTAGACAGGGGTCTTATGATATTGCCCAGGCTTATGTTGAGTTCCTGGCTTCAGGGATCCTCTTGCCATGGCCTCCTAAAGGGCTGGGATTACAGGCATGAGTCACTGCTCCCAGCCCCTTTAATACTTAATTACCTGCATCTCTGGGTAGTTCTAGACCCTGAGGACTAGAGATGATGGGATGGCTGTCCTGGTTGCTGCCTCAGACTCCGCCTACTGTTTGGTGATGGGAACCAGCTTATAGTCCTGGGTCATTAGCATTTCAGATGAAGCGCTGGGAAGGGACCCTGCCATTCAGCAGCGTAGCTTTGGGCACACCTGGGTTGTCACATGTGCCCTGTTAGGAGGAGGCAGTAGATGCCCCTCTCCCTCTGTCAGAGCTGAGCATGGCACTTGTAAATAGCTGTCTTCCAGGAAGTGCTGGGTAGGGAACACCTGGGAGGCTGTTGCCCACCCCGCTCCCAGGGCACGCCAGTTCTCAACTTTATGTATTTGGTGGACTGAGGGGGAGGTACTTACTTGAATTGCACCTGTGCTTGTGTGTTTTTGGAGTGTGCTCTGCCTTTTCACAGCTTTCCCCTCCTCGGTCTTCAAGGACCTTATTAAAGATTTCAGGCCTCTTCACTCCCACAGGCTAAGGGGGGGGGGTCAGGATCCCTCCACCGAAAGGTGCTGGGGATTATGGCAGGGGCTTTGTCTTCATCGTGTTCAGCTGAATACAAGTGTGGCTTCTGTACTGGGATGCTTTCTTCCACTAAGCAATCTCATTGCATTGAAAAGAAAAAACAAAACACTTAGCTGGGTAGTTCATGCCTGTAATTCCAGCACTTTGGGAGGCTGAGGTGGGTGGATCACAAAGTCAGGAGTTTAAGACCAGCCTGGTTGACATGGTGAAACCTGTCTCTACTGCAAATACAAAAATTAGCTGGGTGTGGTGGCATGTACCTGTAATCCCACCTACTCAAGAGGCTGAGGCAGGGAATCGCTTGAACCTGGGAGGCAGAGGTTGCAGTGAGCTGAGATCAAGCCACTGCACTCCGGCGTGAGACTGTCTCAAAAAATAAAAAATAAAAAAATAATAATAAAAGAAAGGGAAAAAGGACACTTACTGAAAGTTTGTCACTTAGCTGGGTGCAATGGCTCACGCCTATAATCCCAGCACTTTGGGAGGCCGAGGTGGGCAGATCACGAGGTCAGGAGATGAAGACTATCCTGTGCAACATGGTGAAACCCCGTCTCTACTTAAAAAAAAAAAAAAAAAAAAAAAAAAAAAGCTGAGCATGGTGGTTCGTGCCTGTAGTCCCAGATACTCATGAAGTTGAGGCAGGGGAATGGCTTGAACCCAGGAGGTAGAGATTGCAGTGAGCTGAGATTGCACCACTGCACTCCAGCCTGGTGGCAGAATGAGACTCTGTCTCCAAATAAAAAATAAAAAGTTTGAATCTGTTTCTTCTACCTTCTCTGGGTATATACATAAAAAAGAAAACAAAACCAAAAATAAATAAATAAATAGAACCAAAAGAGTTTGAATCTCTTTATTTCGGCTTTATTTACTTTTCTTGGAGACTGATTCTCACTGTGCTGTATATTTCTATCACATCACCATTTCTCCTACCATTTCCTCTCTCTTCCATCTCTACAAATCCAGACTCTACCCTTGGGGCCCAGCTCAAATGAAGCATTTCAAGATTCTTCTTCTCTTCGTTCGGACCAGCATGCTGGACATCTCTTCCAGTGTTGCTTTGAAACAAAATAGTGATTTGCCCACACATCTCCCAGCCCTCACTGGGTCGGTGATGGCTGGGACCCGAGCTTCTCTGCCTGCCCTCCACTGAGGAGGTGCTCAGGGAGGTCAGTGTCTGGTACAGGGTGAATCTTTGTCGTCAGGCATGGCCAAGTTGAGGAGCCCATCATTGGTTCCTGTCCCACAGGGCCAGGTGGACTGTGAATTAGGAGGGGCGTCCCATGCACTGATCAGGCTCCTCGTGCTGCAGAAGTTTCCTTCTGAGTTCACACATCATCCAGATGTGCAACAGTCAACAGGTTTCTTGTGGCTTCTCAGAAGCTGACGTTACCATGTTTCGGCATGAAGTAGAACCAGCAAGCCAGGTTGCAGTGCCATTGATTTGAGGATGTTATGCTGCTCCAGCTATGTGAGAAATTACGGGGCCAAGGAAGTAGTATGGGTTGAAGTGAAGTAGGCTGGTGGGAATGCACGTGAGACTCAGCAGGGCTTTGGGCTCCTTCACTTGCTCTACAGCTTGGTGATTCTGGCCCTTGTGTCTGAAACCCGTACTTTTTGGTTTTTATTATTCTTGAGACGAGTAGATCAGTAGCTGTATGGATGCTGATTGCTCTTCAGAACTGTTCTTTTGCTTGAATTAAATGCAGAAGAAAGACTTTTTCTTCTTTTAGAGGCAGGGTCGTCCAAACTGCAGTCCAATGGTGTGATCATTGCAGCCTTGAACCCCTGGACTCAAGCAAGCCTCCCTCCTTGTCCTCCCAAAGTACTGCAGTTATAGGTGTGAGCCATTGCTCCTGGCCAGAAAGATGTTTCTGAGATAATTGAGCAAGACTCAGTAGTGGGAGGAGGGGATGAAAACTGTGTGTGTGTGCATATGAGTGTGAGAATACATGTGTGTGTTAGCAAGATTGCTCTGTGTGCAACTAGTATGCTTTGCAGGGCAGGGAGGTATCTGTCTGCTGACCCACTGTTTCCTTTGTCTGTTGTCTGCTGGCTTTCCTACAGGGTCAGATGCTCTTACTTCATGGGTGCTGTGTGTTCCTCGTTCCCTTCCTAGTCTTCTTGCTGACCTTGGCTTTCCTGGAGCCCACAGCCCAGGTGGGTCCAAGGAGTCCTTGCTCAGGCACTGAGAGCCTTGCTGTGGCTGTCAGAGGCTGACGGGGAGACTGCCCATCTTGTGGGAAGCCTTTGCAGGAGTGAGTTGGCACCTTCAGTAGGACAGAAGAATGTGTTAGTTTCATCTCCTGTTTTTGTAACGTGGTTGTCTACCTGTTGAACATACTCTCTTAACCAGGCAGAGGCTTAGAGAATCCATGTCAGCCCCCAAGTCCAGCGAGCCCCAGTGTGAGCTGAATGAGACATAGATCACCACCAGGCTCAGGGGTGAAGTGATGTGCAGAATTGAAGGACCAAGGCAGCGAGTGGCAGTGGGCAGGGCAGGTCCTGGTGTTCTGCTGAACCCCTGCGATAGTGTTGGCCTGTGGAGCTGAAGCCACAGGCAAAATGTACCACACACAGACCTTTAGCCATCCACAGTAACTTTGTTTTGGGACCTTGATTCATTCTGTGGAACAGGACATGGTGTAGGTTACCTGCCTGTCTAGATCCTGCCCCGGCATGGAACAGTCATGTGTAGGGCAGAGCACTGGCTGGGAGAGGCGATGTGGTAATGCATCCTCAGGGTTTCCCTGGCACAGACGACCTCGCTCTCCCTCAGTTCTCAAAGGTGACAGGCAGTCCTGGTCACCTGAGGAGCCCATGCCCTGTGACTCCCTTCCTGCCACAGGGCATCCCTGGAGCCCCCATTCCTCCAGCAGTCAGCCTCAGTGGTGTGTTTGTCTCATACCTTGTGCTTGCACTGTGGGTGAAACCTCCCCTCCACAGTGAGGCCTCTCCTGAGCCCCGAGGCTGGGCTTGTGCCCCTCGGGTTCTTCTCAGCCCTGTGCTTTTCTTTAGGGCTTTGGTGTGATTCTCAGGCATCTGTGCTTAGGGAGTGCTTGTTTCTGTAACTGGGTTAAAGTTTTATCCACTGCAGCAATTGAGTTTATAGCACATGATTTCCTTCTAACAGGGACCTATTTATCTTGAGTGTGCTAAGTGTGGGCTTTTAGGACAGTATAAAATTGACTTGTAGCAGCAAGCTGTCTTGTCTGCACATAGCACTTTTTTTTTTTTTTTTTTTTGAGATGGAGTTTTACTCTTGTTGCCCAGGCTGGAGTGCAACGGCATGATCCTCGGCTTACCGCAACCTCTGCCTCCTGGGTTCAGGCAATTCTTCTACCGTAGCTTCTCGAGTACCTGGGATTACAGGCAGGTGCCACCATGTATTGGCAGGTGCAGCCAAAATTAGCCTGGCTAATTTTTTTGTATTTTTAGTAGAGATGGGGTTTCTCTATGTTGGTCCGGCTGGTCTCAAACTCCCAACCTCAGATGATCTGCCCAACTCAGCTTCCCAAAGTGCTGGGATTACAGGCGTGAGCCACCGCGCCTGGCCACATAGCACTTTTTGAAACTTAAATTTCCTTCTGACTTGTCAAGAGTTAACCTTGAGTGCTTTGGATTGAATTTACACGTTCGAATCTGTCCACCGTCCCCACCACATACAAGATCTTGCTCCGTTACCCAGGCTGGAGTGCAGTGGCACAATCACAACTCATTGCAGCCTTGGCCTCCTGGACTGAAGCAGTCCTTTCCTTCAGCCTCCTGCATAGCTGGAGGTGTTCACCACCACAACTGGGTTTTTGTTTTTTTTTTTTTTTTTTTTTTAATTTTTATCAGGCTGGGTGCAGTGGCTCACACCTATAATCCCAGCACTTTGGGAGGCTGAGGCGGGTGGATTACAAGATGAAGAGATCGAGACCATCCTGGTCAACAAGGTGAAACCCCGTCTCTACTAAAAATACAAAAATTAGCTGGGCATGGTGGTGCGCACCTGTAGTCCCAGCTGCTCGGGAGGCTGAGGCAGGAGAATTGCTTGATCCCAGAAGGCGGATGTTGCAGTTAGCCGAGATCGTGCCATTGCACTCCGGTCTAGGTAACAACAGCGAAACTCCATCTCAAAAAAAAAAAAAAATTATCAGAAGGCCAAGTGCAGTGGCTCACACCTGTAATCCCAGCACTTTGGGAGGCTGAGGTGGCTGGATCACCTGAGCTCAGGAGTTGGAGACCAGCCTGGGCAACCTGGCAAAACCACATCTGTACTAAAAATACAAAAAATTAGCTGGATGTGTTAGCACCCACCTGTGGTCCTAGTTACTCGGGAGCCTGAGGTGGGAAGATCGCTTGAACCTGGGAGGAGAAGGTTGCAGTCAGCTGAGATCAAGACATTACCTCCAGCCTGGGTGACAGAGTGAGACCGTGTCTCAAAAAAAAGAAAAATTATTGGAAATGAAATCTCCCTTTGTTGCCCAGGTTGATCTTGAATTCCTAGATTCTAGTGATCCTCACTCCTAGGCCTCCCAAAAAGTTGGGATTATAGGTGTAAGCCACTGTGCCAAGTGCCACCCACCTTAAGAGTTATTTTTGAAAACGACTTTTCTCTGTAGTCCATTCTGCTATAAGACTTGTTTTGGAAAAGCGATTTGTTCCAACATGATTGATGAGTAGGGGACTGTTGAAGTGTAACACATGTTGCAATGTTCCTGTGTGTGGTTTTGTTCAGGAGAAATACTAGGCTAGGGATTGGAAAATGGGCCCCCAAGGTGGTGGTCCGCCTTAGTAAATAATAAAGTGTAATTTACAGCCATGCCCACTCAGGTATGTACAGTTGGCCCTCCATATCCTAGTGTTTTGCGTCTTTAAGTTCTACCAACCGTGGATTGAAAATATTTGGGGTAAGCCAGGCATGGTGGTATGTGTCTGTAATCTTAGCTACTTAGGAGGCTGAGGCAGGAGGATCTCTTGAGCCCAGGAGCTTGAGACCAGCCTGCAACACAATAGGACCCTGTCTCTTAAAACACATTTTTTTTTTGAGGCCAGGTGCAATGGCTCATGCCTGTAATCCTAGCACTTTGGGAGGCTGAGGTGGGTGGATTACCTGAACTCAGGAGTTCGAGACCAGCCTGGGCAATAACGATGAAACCCTGTCTGTACTAAAATACAAAAAATTAGCTGGGTGTGGTGGTGCACACCTGTAGTCCCAGTTACATGGGAGGCTGAGGCAGGAGAATTGCTTGAACCTGGGAGGTTGCAGTGAGCCAGGATCACACCACTGCACTCCAGCCTGGGCTACAGAGCAAGACTCTGTCTCTAAAAAAAAGAAAAATTTTGGAAGAAAAAAATTAAAAAAACAACAATACAGCAACATAAAATAGTACAAATAAAACTATAACATAACAGCTATTTATGTAGCTTTTACATTTTATGGGATATTATCAGTAATCTAGAGGTGACTTACTAAAGCATATGGAGTGACATACATAGGTTTTATGCTAATGCTATACACCCCCCTTTTGTTTTTTTTGAGACAGAGTGTTGCTCTGTCACCCAGGCTGGAATGCAGTGGCGTGATCTTGACTAACTGCAACCTCCGCCTCCCAGGTTCAAGCGATTCTCCTGCCTTAGCCTCCTGAGTAGCTAGGATTACAGGTGAGCACCACCATGCCTGGCTAATTTTTGTATTTTTAGTAGAGACGGGGTTTCAGCATGTTGGTCAGGCTGGTCTTGGACTCCTGACCTTGTGACCCACCCGCCTCGGCCTCCCAAGTGTTGGGATTACAGGCATGAGCCACTGTGCCCGGCCTTACTATACCGTTTTATGTCCGGGATTGAGCACTCCTATCCGTGATACCTCTACCCAGGCATCCAGCGTGTACAGCATACCTACTCAGTGACTGATACTCTTCCAGTGCTGGGGCTACCCCATGGACATTGACAAGGTGTTGTACCTGCTGTCGCAGAGCCTGTTACCTGGTGAATGGTTGGGACATTCTGAGGTCTCACACCTTCTGGCTGCAGATTCTTCCCAGGGGCCTCCCAGGGCTTCTTCCATAGCCCTGGGCAAGGCAAGTCTAGATTCAGTGTTGCCTGGAGACATCTGAGGATGGCTGTTCTATCCTCCTCCTCACATGTGTAGCTCTCCCTTGAGCCCCACCTGTGCCTTTCACTCCAGGTGAAAACAATTCAAACATGATTAACAAAAGGCCCTTTGGAGCATACAGTGGAAGGCTCATCAGCATGGCGACCTAGACAGAGGAATGGTGGCCTGAAATCAGACCTAGCCTGGACTTTCAGCCAGACTTCCAGTTGCCTGTGCCTTGTTGGGTGACAGACACATGCCTGTCTCCAACTCATGGAGGCTCTCAGTGAGAGGCCTTTGGCCCCAGCCAGTGTGCACCTCCCCACTGCTGGTCTCATCCTAGGACCACTGCAGGGAGTTGATCTCTCAGTCTGGGGTCTTTGAAGGAACAGGGAGCTCCTAGCCAGATGGCTGGGCCAGGGTCCGTCCTGATAACGTGCGAGAGAAGATGCTTGTATCCCTGGTGTATCTTTACTTTTCAGACCACCAAGGGTTAAGAACCCAACTTCAGCCCCTGAGTGGTAGACGTCTGTTCTCCTTTTTAGAAAGCCTATAGTTCAGGACTTACCACAGCCTTCCCTTCCTTGGCCTGAGACCCTCTGTGCTCAGCAGCTTGGTGCATGCTGTTCCTCTGCCTGGAACATGTCACTTGATTCCTTTTCCTGCCCTGGCCTCAGTCTGGGAGATGCCATCTCGTTCCCCATGTCTTGGAGTTTTTAATGAAAACACTTTACTTGTTTGGTCTTCTTTGCCCTGTAGGGCAACCCTGGGAATCACATGCTTCATGAGGCTTATTTACAGAAACGTAGGCGTAACTCAGCAGTGCATACCAAGCCCATACTTTTTGTTCTACACTGAAAATGAAGATGAATGGGAAAAAGAAGTTTCTGCCATTGAAGAGCTTAACATTAAGTTAGTGGAGAGAGATGAAGCTCCCGAGTGGCGTAGAGATTGTTGCCGAGGCCCTCATCAGAGTCCTGGTAAGGTATGCTGTGGTTTGGTGGTCACTGTGGTGGCCAACGGAGGCTTGTGGCCCGTAGAGAAGGCAGGCTGTGGGGATGAACTGAGGGGTTTGGGTTGACTGCTTAGAATTTGAGTCTCTAGCACGTGGCACAGAAGGTAGATGATTTTTAACTGTGTGGACATCTTCAGTAAACACCGTGGAAGAAGGGGCAGTGATGTCCTCTCAGCCCACTGAAGCTTTTGTGTCCATCTTGTGTCCTTGGTCCTGTGTGTTGGTATGTTGTAGGAGCTGGCCTCTTGCCTCCACCCTCTTTCTCTCCAGAGCTTCTCACCCTGGGAAGCCTCCTTCCTCCTCGCCTGGATGCGGTACTGTCTTTCTTTGTTAGTTTCTTTGCTTTTCCCTTTTTTTTTTTTTTTTTTTTTTGGAGACAGTTTTGCTCCCGTTGCCCAGGCTGGAGTACAATGATGTGATCTCGGCTCACTGCAACCTCTGCCTCCCGGGGGCGGGGGGGTTCAAGTGATTTTCCTGCCTCAGCTCCCGAGTAGCTGGAATTACAGGCGTGTGCCACTGTGCCCATCTAATTTTTGTATTTGCCAGGCTGGTCTCGAATTCCTGACCTCAGGTGATCCACCTGCCTTGGCCTCCCATAGTGCTGGGATTATAGGTGTGAACCACCACACCCGACCTTTGTTACTTTCCATCTTTACTTTTTTGTTTAAGAAACGAGGTCTCACTATGTTGCCCAGGCTGGCCAGATACTCCTGGGCTCAAGTGATGCCTGTGCCTTGATCTCCTGAGCAGCTGGGACTATAGGCATGTGTCACTCTGCCCGGCTTCAGACTCGTGCTTTTGATTCTCATCTTCAGCAGGTGGGGCTGTTTTTATCTAGTTGGCTTTTTTAATCCTTGCTTTGAGTACAGGATTGATTCATAGTCACTGCTCAAAGAAGGAATTCAGGCAATACAGAAATGTTTACTATATAGTGAGTGAAAGTTTCTTAATCTACTCTTCAGAGGTGACTGCTGCTGATTTTGGTCCAGTTCCTTTCAGTTTTGATTTTAGTAAAGTTGTTTTCAGTTTTTTCTCCTATAGATCATGCACCTTTTTTTTTTTCTTTTTTGCACCATGCAAATGGTGCTATACTATTCTGCAACTTTTCTCCCACAAGTTATTTCCATCTTTCTTCACATAGCCTTGTCTGTGAAGGGATGGGGAAACTGAGGCCCAGAGATTGATTGACAGGCCTCTCCCCTGGCCAACCGGCATGTTGGTTCCCTACTTTGTCTAGTTGTAGAAGCTCACTTCTAGAAACACCTTTCTATTTCCCAAGTTAAGTTGTATCTCTCACACTTGGCCTTAACAAAGTTTGACATTGAGAAGTTCAGAGCTGCTGTTTCTGATGTGGCTTCCTTCCGGAACGAGTCCCAGTCACTCTGTTACTCAGAGATGTGCGTCAGGAAGTGGCTCGGGCCGCGGTTCTGAGCAGATGGAGGTGTCTGTTCTGCCTGGGAAGATGTGCGTTTGTCAGGCAGGCGCTGCCAACGCAAAACTTGGCCTACCCAGTCTCTCCCTGACCCCCTCCGCAGGTAGTTCTGGGCCACAATGAGGTACCCTGGTTTGACTCTCAAGAATTGGGGAAGCCACTGAAGGGGTGCAGATCCAGGATGTGGCTTTGGGAGCTTTCTCAGGCTTTGCTGCGCGGAGGAGAGTGGACAGGGGTTGTGGGTCCAGAGGCCCATCTGTGCTGTGCATCTATTTGTGTGAAGGGCAGGGTCACGGGGCACTCCGGAGGTGGGCACCCGGGCGCAGGCTTATTGCAGCCGCATGCCTGCAGGGCCTGTGTGTCTGGAGTGTTGGGTACAGCCCACAGCTAGCGAGGCTGTCACCTGGACCCCATAGGTGTCGTCTGACTCAGCACTGGTTGCTTCATGGGCCCTTATTCCTTCCTGACAGGAAGAGGTTCCCCAAGGTGCCCTGTGCCTCCTGAGGACAGTGGCTGCCCCCAGGTACAGGGCTCTGCTCCTCAGCATCTCCGTGGGTTTCCTCAGTGCCTTGCACTCAGCACATCCAAACTGTAGCACAACCCTCCTTCCTCAAATCGGCTCTTCCCCATCTCAGAAAAGCCAGCCCCACCATTCCAGTGGCTCAAGCAAAAACGAGCAAAACAAAGCAACCCCCTCTGGAGTGCCGCTGTCTCCCTCTGCTCTGTCCCTTCCCCAGTGTAGCCACCATAGGAACTGCTCCCCTGCCCTGCGGTCCTCCAGCCCGGTGATCTTTAGAGCAAGCTGATTCCTCCCCTCTGGCCTGGGCCTGTGCTTCCCCCAGCGCCAGGCTCCGCTTGGGGCAAGTCTCCTTCAGGGCTGGCTTCCGGTGCCGCCCAGACCATCCCTCTGTGTGCTCTGACTGCCCTGTGCTCTGCCTCGTGTCCCCATCGCGCTGTCACAACACCCTCTGCCATTTCACTCCTTTCCCAGCATGGGGGCGGATGGTGTTCCTTCCATCTTGTTCACCACTGGGTCTGCAGCCCGCAGTGGAGGCTCAGTGAGCTGCTGTTGGTTGAGGAGGCAGGAAGAAACCTTAAACCTGCTGTTCAGAGTATCAGCCCTGCCTCTCCTGCCAGTGCTTTAACCCATTTACTGCGAAGCCACACTTTCTTCCTGTCTGAAATAAGGGTTACTACGCATATGTGAGTGACGGGTGCTGTAGGTGGCATTTTAGGGTAGAGTAGTATTAGCAGTGCGACCTCAAGGGTTTGGCTTTAGGATTTGTGTCTATGTGCTTAATTTCTTTTTTAATTATCAAGAGATGCTTACTGGCCTGGTGCGCCAGAAGTGTGCTGGGTGCCTTCTGTTTGTCCCGAGTCTTCTTTAAGAGTTCTGGTTCTTGCCACAGCATCATTCAGCCTTTTGGAATTGTTCTAGAACATGTTTTCTGCCTGAGGGTCTGAGGCCAGTTGGATGATGATGCTTTATGAAAATCAAGCAGCATTTGTATCTTTCCTAAAGCCTATGGAGATGCTGCTGGTCAGAGCTGTGCTGTGCCTGTGTGGGGTCTCCAGTGTCTCTGGAACCTGCCCTTTTTGGCCTCTAGTTGAGGAAGAGCTGGGCTGCGCCCCGACCACCTGGCAGCCCAGCGTGTAGACGACGTGTCAGAGGAGACTGATGCCCACTCAGCCTTGCTGGTGCTGCTCATCTGTGCTGGCCTTCAGCCCAGCCTGGGTGTTTGGAGAGAGTGGGAGGAGGGTGAGGCTGACTTTCAACTTTGTGTCTTAGGCAGCCCTGGCAGCCTCAGTGCTCTCCTCTTTCAAATGGGCGCACTGTTGGGATCCGTCTCTGCCTGCAGCAGCCCGAAGAAGATCTCGGCCTCCAGGACAGGGTCTGCTTTCCGGGCAACGGCAGCTCCGTACAGCCCTGGCCTGGAACTTCCGCCATCGGAGCTGCTTTCTTCTCGCTCTCCTCTCTCACTGGGAATTTTAAAATGAACCCTCATTTGCTAGTCAGGACGACCTAGCCTCTTCAGCTACTTTTAGGAAGTGTTCTGTTGCACCCCCACGCTGCTCTGCGGGAGTCGTCTGTCGCACTTTCTTCTTCCTGACAACTTTGTTCCTGGGTCTGTGCTCACCCTGATGTGCTGGGGGCAGTGGTTCTGCCTGCCTCGAGGAGGGAGGAGCCACTTTTACCGGCACTTGCCCTCCCCTGGAGCAAGAGTCCTGTGGTGGCCGAGGATTGGCCGGTTACAGGCCCTGCAGTGGTTTTGGCAGTGGAGAAGGTTCTCGCCGAGGGAGCCCCCTGTGCTCACAGGGCTGGCCCCGCCCCCTCCAGCTGTGCTTGTCCTTCCTGGAGTGGGGGTGGGGTGCCGCAGGGCTCCGCCCCACAGTGGCCCGCCTCTGGGAGGCACCAGCACAGGGCAGGCGGGCACCGTGAGGCCGGCTATCAGTGCTAGGCCTGGGGTTGGTGGAGTTCCAGGCCTTAGGCTTCATAGTGAGCTACTGTGCACTCTAAGTACTCTCTGCTGAGTGTACACTCAGCCCTCTGCTGAGGACTGTGAACCACTGTCACAATGGGGGGCTCAAGAGGAGAGGTCTCTGGGACTGGAGGGAGCAGCCCTCCTGGGCATCTGAGGCCATGCTCCGCCCTGCATCTCTCAGAACCTCTGGGCGGCCTCTGGTCCTGTAACAGTGACAGCGAAGCGAGGCCACATGGGCACGTACCCCTGATCTGGCTGTCAGTTCCACCTTGTCCTTGTGGGCCAGAGAGCCACAGGAACTCATGCAGTGTCTTGGGGTCGGACGGGCTTCCTGAAACTGAGCCCAGGGCTTACAAGGCCAGAGGCTGTGCTGGAAGGGCCCCACCTGGCTGGAACAGGGGCAGAGTGGGAAGCTTGGGGGTTTCTTTGAGTCACAGGGAAGGGTGCTGTGTTCTGGAGGTAGAGGTGCATTCTCCCTGTCCACCTGGGGATCTCATCCCCAACAGGTATCAGGCCAGATTGGAAGCTTCACCTATAGGGACAGAATTGCCGCAACTCCAGTGGGGGGCCCTACATGTCCAAGATCTTGGTCTCCCCTCTTCTGTCTCCTAGACAGGCTCCCCCTGCCCTGGGCCTGGGAGTGCACATACCTGCTGTCTAAGGCATTGCTGAAAGAGAAATGTCCCAGCCCTCCCCACAGTAGGGAAGTGAAAGGAGAGGAGGGGACCCACATTTTGAAGGCGGTGACATATCTGCCGTCTCATGGGAGGCAGGACAGATTGTTAGTAAGTGAGCTAGTCAGATGGTGCTTATGGGCAGGGCACCTCAGAGGAAGAAGGACAGAGACCATAGAACTTCAGGACTGAGAGGGACACCGTAGCATTCCTCACCTCCCCCTAGAGTAGTGAGGCCACAACTTCCATATTCAACCTCCACCTGGGCTCCATTCCATGGAGTAGCTGAGGGGCAGCTGAGCAGGAGTGGGGCAGGAGTGGACAAGCCTGCTGGGGGCAACAGGGACTGCACAATTGGTGTGGGGTAGGTGGTAGGTGCTGGCTGGGATGCTGGACGGGCTGCCGTCAGGTGGAGGTGAGTTTGGAAGCCTGTGCCCTTGAGATTTCGGATCTCTCCACCTCAGCCTGGTCATGTGGGGGTCAGCCATGGCACCTGGTAGTGGAAAGAGAGATGAGGGAGGGAACACAGAGCTGCTCTGGGCCTGTGAGAAGAAGCATACCAGGACTTTCCTGGCCTTGAGGAGATGCTTGTTTCAAGCCTGTGCCTGGGTGCCCTGGCTGGACCTCACCAGTGCGACACACGTGTGGACGGCTTGCTCTGGCTCCAGGAGCACGAAGCAGCTGTCACTTTCTTTCCTTTCAGTCTGATTGCATGAGGGGGCACATTTGGGCAGGACCTTGTGCTGTGACTGCTTATTTGTGAAATCGGCTCTTTAAGGAGGCTGCAGATTAGTCAGCTCCAGAGTATGTCCCATGGATGGTGACAGGACCCTTGCATTGCCTTGTGCTGACCCTGGCCTCCAGGCTGGGTCTGCCTGGCTCTACCCGGGACAGGCCTCCCCGGGGTGTTTGCAGGTGAGAAAACTGAGGCTCTGACAAGATGAGTGCCCCCACCTCTGAGAACACAGATAGAGCCAGAGGGCTTCAGTATAGAGCATGTCACAGGTGTGGATCGGGGTTCTCTCTGGGGCCCAAGTGGACACCAGCTGTCCTGTGAAAAACTGTGATACTTTGGGAATTCCACTACAGCTCAGCTGCTAAATTTCTTTTGTCCCCTGGTAAACACTGAGATGCTTTTTTAAGAAACCAACTCTCCCTCTCTCAATTCCTGTGCCCTGCCCTGTTGGGATGTTGAGGCCAGGGACTGGAGCGGTCCCTTTAAGACTGCCTGTGTCCCAGACCCTGCTGTGGAATGCCAGCCGCCTCCCTGCAGACAGACATCGCTGTGCTGTCGTCCTGTCTCCGTGAGGGTTAACAACACTTCAGCTTGTTGTCTGGAACCGGTTCAGGCTGGTTTTCTGGAAAGTGCTTTGTCTCTCCGACTGAATCCTGGGAAGGGTCATGTGGAGCCCAGTGATGTCATGGGATCAAAAACTGACTCAGCTGTTTTTTTCTTCTTTTTCTTTCTTCTTTAAATCAAGATATGTATATGCTGCAGGTACAGGCTGGTGGCACGTTGACGGGCCGGGCCTCACCCTACTCAAAGTGTACCTTGCCGGCAACCAAAGGGTTAAATGAGACCCACCCCAGTCCCCAATCTCCAGAGGTGAACAGGGAGTAAGGAGCCCTTCCTTCACAGAAGGAGAGAAATACGGTTAACTCGAGTCACCACAGTGTGACTAGTCCCAGGCCCAACCCTGCTGCTGGGACAGTACAGTCACCACCCTCCTGGATTCCAGACATGGCAGGTGCTCAAAATCCCAAAGGCAGGTAGTTCAGCTCTAGAACAACTTTTCCTCTGTTTGCTGTTGAGTCTGGAGTGCAGAGTTCCTTTCCTTGCTGATGAGCAGCCCCCTTCCACTGCTCCTGTCCAGCTCCCCGTTGCAACTAGCTCCCAACAGGGCAGGATGTAGCTGGGCTCCACCAATGCTCAGTGACACTGTGGAGGCTGGGGACACCCCACTCCTGCCTAGCCTTCCTCAAGGGAGTGATGAAATGTCCTGGGGATGCTTTTCTGGGCCCTGTGTATGTTGTACATTCTTCTGCCATCCTCCCATAGGAGGAAAACACTCAAACACAGAAAAGTTTCTAAGAAGGTGATACATACCTTCATTGCACCCAGTTTAAATGCTGTATCTTCTCCTCCCTCCCAAGTTCAGAATGACCGAAGAAACATGCCGAACACGGAGTCAGAAACGAGCGCTTGAACGGGACCCAGCAGAGGACGATGTGGAAAGCAAGAAAATAAAAATGGAGAGAGGATTATTGGCTTCAGATTTAAACACTGACGGAGACATGAGGGTGACGCCTGAGCCGGGAGCAGGTCCAGCCCAAGGATTGCTGAGGGCAGCAGAGACCACTGCCGTGGCCATGGGCAGAGGCGAAGGGTTGGTGGGCGATGGGCCCGTGGACATGCGCACCTCACACAGGTGAGTGGGAGGAGCCAGCAGGAGGGGCTGGAACCTGGAGATGGACCCAGTGTGTCCAGGTTGGAGTCGGCCACACTCGAGGCCTGTTGGTAACAGCTTGGTGAGGTCGTGGAGATTGCTGTAGGCTCAGCCCTGGGGATCACCCCCACTGGCAGCTGTGCTGTTGGGGCCATTCTAGGGCCCCAGGTTTCAACTGTCAGTGGCACAGGGTGTGGGTCTCACGGGGGAGGAGCGGGCACCTTCGTCAGCGCCTCTGCCATCAGCAGGCCTTTGCCACCCATGTACCTGCCGTCTGTCCAACTCAGTGCTTTGGTTTGTAGGGACACTTGAGTTTTTCATTTTGTCATGCTTTCCTGCTTTTCAGATCTAGGGGTCAGAAGGCCAGGGATGCTACACCTACCTTGGTCACTTGCCTAGGAATAGAGTTGGGAGCCCAGCCTAGGGCACCCTTCACTCAGTGGGAACAGGGTGCTCACTCAACTCCATGTTCACTTGGTTCTAGTCTTCAGCTTGCCCTGTTGGTTTCTCCTTAGTCGACGCTGATTACTTTAAGAGTGACTTTCCTTATATTTGGCTTTTGTGTGTCTCTTAAGGCAAAAGCTTGAAATAAAAATAAGACCCAATCTACCCCCTATTTCTTTACTCGACATCTTCTTTTCTCTATGTAAAGAGAAATTCAAACCCAACATCTGCTCTTGCATCACTCCTCCCATTGGAGCTCTCCAGAATGTTCACACGCAGACGCCCACTGAGGGCTGTGGTGTGGCCACAGCTTCCTGGCTGGCCCTGTGACAAAGTCCTCTGTGGCCCATTGCTCTCTCCTGTCACCGCCCACCAGAGTCTCCTCCCTGTGGAGGGCTTGTGTCTCCACGCCAGTTTGTAAAGGACAGCTGGTGGCTCCTCACCTTGCTGTTTGAGCTAACCTCACAGGGTGACCCCAGCCTGCAGTCTTAAGTGAAATCCATTTTTGGAACCCAGACTGTTGGGATCCTAAGGACTTCAGAGATCGCCTGGTGTTCACAGTGTTTAAAACGAGAAGATTAATGGGAAAACCCAAGCCCTCTCCTGTTGACAAAGCCTCTTAGTCCGAGGAAAGATGCTTTGTGTTCCTGCCATCCAAAGAGGGCTTTTCTGTCTGACTCTGCTGTCTGCAGTCCCTATTCTAAAACCAAGGTCATCTTCCAGAGTTCCAGAAATAAAATTATAGGTCCAAGTCTCCTTTCCCTTTCTCTGACCCAGTCTTCAGCTGGAGACAAGTCCATGACAGCTCAGCGGGTGTGAGCAGTGAGGGGCTGGCATGGAGTAAGGGCAGGAAGAGGAGTCGTCTGTGTTCATGGGGATCTGCAGTCCACGTGCATGGGGTCCCTTGTGCATTCCTGGGCTCCTCATGCATTTTCTCCTGTAATCGCCATGTGCCCCTGCAGGATAGGCCAGTGGATTGTGAGGGAGAGGTTAGGTGTTAAACCAGAGTTGAGGCCCAAACCCAGATTTTCTGTTGTCAAAGCAGGGGGCTACACTGGACCTTTTGGTCTCTTTCCCCACTGGGTCATGGCTTCCAAACTGAGAAGATGCAACATTGTTTCCTGCAGTTGATTGTGATATTTTCCATATGACAGTAAAGGAAGGGAGCAGGGGACCGGGATGAATGCAGGTGCTGGTGTGGGGGTCCTCCTGGAGTACTGAGACACCCAAGGCATTTGTGAAGCAGTGTGAAAGCAAAGAATGCAGCTCACAGGCCAGCAGGCAGACTTAGGGATCACATCACACTCCCTGACTGATCCTTAGCCTATGTTTTTTCATTTCTAAGATGGGTGATATCTCTGCCTTACAGGTTGATGGCATGCCAGGTAACATGTACCAAGAATCAGCCTCCATGCTTGGTGTGTAGTGAGGAAGGGAACTGACTCTATGTTGGTGACACCTCCCCTTCAGTCTTTAGCTTAACTAAAAATGAGATGTCACATGTATGCCTAGTTACTATCTTCCCCAAGTTCTCACACTGACTGTTTTGTGTCATTCTTTGGGGAAATAACAGATGTGAGTTGTTGTCGTTGTTTTTTGAGACGGAGTTTCACTCTTGTTACCCAGGATGGAGTGCAATGGTGTGATCCTGGCTCACTGGAACCTCTGCCTCCTGGGTTCAAGCAATGCTGCCTCTGCCTCCTGAATAGCTGGATTACAGGTGTGCGCCACCACGCTTCGCTAATTTTGTATTTTTAGTAGAGATGAGGTTTCACCATGTTGGTCAGGCCAGTCTCAAAACTCCTGACCTCAGGTGATCCACCTCAGCCTCCTAAAGTGATGGGATTACAGGTATGAGCCACCGTGCCCGACCACAGTTGTGAGTTTTAACAGAATCACAGCATCATGTCCAGCCCAAAGCCATTCTAAAACTAACCCATTCTGGAGCATGTGGCTCTTATTTCTTCTAATACCTTCAAATGAAGGTGTTAGAAACAGGCAGTGTTTGGATTCTTCTTGGGAGTGTCCACCTTGGTGCACCCTTGGGAGCCTCCCTTTAGCGCACAGCTAATTCCCAGATTGGTGTTCAGCCCTTCATAGGACACAGCTGTATCAATCCACAGTTGAGGTTAGCTGAAGCTCTTTGGCTTCAGATTCAGTGTCTTACAAGACTCACCTGCCAATTTTAAACTGTTGCGGCACAACAATTCTCGGCAGAGAATTTAATTTTCATTCTTTAACTTTTCAACATATGTAATGAAAAGTGCACGTGTGAGTCACTAGATACACTTTTACAAACTGAACACAACATCATGACCCTAATCAAGGAACAAAATGTTATATGTTAGACACGGTGGCTCACACCTGTAATCTCAGCACTTTGGGAGGCTGAGGTGGGTGGATTGCTTGAAGACAGGAGTTTGAGACCAGCCTGGCTAACATGCAAAACCCTGTCTTTACTATTAGTACAAAAATTAGCCAGGTGTGGGAGACTATGCTTGTAATCCCAGCTACTTGGGAGACTGAGGCATGAGAGTAGCTTGAACCTGGGAGGCAGAGGTTACAGTGAGCCAAGATTACACCACTGCACTCCAGCCTGGGCAACAGAGCAAGACTTTATCTCACTAAAAAAAAAAAAGAAACAAAATGTTACTAGCACCTCTGAACCCCTCTCATGTTCACTTTCTTCACTGCCCTCCGGGGTAATCACGTTCTTAACAATATGGATTAGTTTTTCCTGCTTTGGCGCTTTAAATAAATGGGATTATATAGTATGTATGATCTTCCTGCTCTCATTCAACATTGTTTGCAAGATTTACCCATATTGTTGAGCATACCAGTAGTTAATCCATCTTCACTGCTGCATAGCATTCTGTTTATAGAGTTTCTATTTGGGTATTTTTAAAAACTGCCTCTTTTTCTTCCATGCTCTCTTATTACTGTCTTATGACCCAATTTGGGCATATTGAAAGTTAGAGGCAGTTTCTGATAGCCTCTAGGAGAGAGAATTTCCTTTTTCTTTAGTGGCTGGTGAATTGGAATTATCAGGAAATACATATATGTGTTTATAGTATGCATATTACTATGGTAAGATGGAGTATGTGAGGTAGATACAGAGGTAGGATTAGTTCCTACCCCCCTTTTATTCCTCTCCCTGTCTCTCTTTAACTCAACAGTTTTTCTGTCTTAGTCTCCCAACTTGTGTGGGTGTTTTATATTCCACATAAGTTGAGGGTGAAGGGCAACTTCTGGTTGTGTTGAGTGAGGAGATTGGCAGAATTGACAAAAGCAAAATGAAACAATTTCAGCATTCTGTAAATTGACCAAGGACATAAAACAATCTGAGAAGTGTTTATGCCTGTTATCTGCTGAACTTCAGGTGAGAACAGTGATACGCTATGACATTTGGCCTGGAGCTATTCCCATACCCTCTCCTGTATGTTTTGGAAAGAGGTTCTGACAAGGCTACTGGCAGGGTTGTTAGAGTGGTAATAACCATGCCTGTGGCCTTGTAGGTGAGAGTAACAGTGTTGGAGGTGGGCAAATGGGAAGGGACAGCAGCTCTCTTTTAGCCAAAGGTTGTGGCCATTGCTGGGGCAAGATAGAAAAAGTATTTGAAGAAATAAGGGGCAAAAACATACTTGAGTAGAAACTCACCCAGGAATCCCAACAAACCGTAAATAGCATAAATACAAAGAGATCTTGACCTAGAGACATCATAGTCAAAATGTAGAAAGTCAAAGAAAAAGAGAAAATCTTGAAAGTAACAAGAGAAAAGCAACTCAGCACTACTAGGGGAACATTAGTAGGTTGAACAGCTGACTTCTAACTCGAGACAATAGAAGCCAAAAGGGAGTTGAATGATGTTCAAAGTATCCAGAGAAGAAAACTGCCAACCCAGAATCCTATACCCAGCAAAAACCATCCTTCAAAAACGAAAGCAAAAAAGACATTGTCAGGTAAACAAGACTGAAGGAATTCATTGCTTGCAGACCTTCCAG
This sequence comes from Callithrix jacchus, assembly GCF_049354715.1. Classification (NCBI taxonomy): domain Eukaryota; kingdom Metazoa; phylum Chordata; class Mammalia; order Primates; family Cebidae; genus Callithrix; species Callithrix jacchus. The sequence goes on from NC_133523.1 coordinate 18,148,360, forward strand.
TCCTGCAAAGGTCTGAAAATGACACATTGGCAGCTTAAGTCTATGAGAAGAAATAAAAGGCACTGGAAATGGTAAATGTGTGGATTAATTGGGAAAGACTTAATTAGTTCTGCAGTCTGGAAGCCAACCAAAGGCATAGAATGATCTGTTGGGTTTATAACATCCATAGATAAAATATATGTGATATTAGTACAAAAGATGGGGAAAGAAATGGAGCAGTATTAGAGCAAAATTTCTGTTTCTTACTGGAATCAAGTTAGCATCAATCTTATATAGATTGCGATTAAGATGCTTACTGTAATCCATAGAGCAGTTATTTAAAAAACCTTTAAAATTTATTTTTTTTAAAAATCAGATCATCAAAAGAATTAAAGTTGTACACTAAAAAATATTTAACATGAAAGGAGGCGGTTCCTTTATTCCCTCAGAAATAAAGAAACAAAAAAGAGGACATGTAAAAAACAAAATGGCAAATGTCCATCCAGCCGTGTCAATAATGCAGTAACTGTGAAGGATCTAAATACCCCAACAAAAGGCAAGGACTGTCAGATGGTGTAAAGAAGCAAGATTTAGCTTAATTATATGTTTATAAGTGACAGCCCTAAGATTCAAGGAATAATAAGAAAGGATGGAAAAAGAGATACATTGGTAACCATTTGAAAGTGCTGGAGTAACTATTAATAAGAGATAAAAGATACTTTAAGACAGAAAATATTACCAGAACCAAACTGTGACGTTTCCTATTTATTTGTTTATTTATTAGACAGAGTCTCCCTCTTTGATCCAGGCTGGAGTGCAGTGTCGCCATCTCGGCTCACTGCAACTTCCACCTCCTGGCCTGGAGCGATTCTCCTGCCTCCTCAGCTTCCTGAGTAGCTAGGACTACAGGTGCCTGCCACTACATGCAACTGATTTTTTGTAATTTTAATAGAGATGGGGTTTCACCATGGTTCATGTTGGCCAGGCTGATCTCGAGCTCCTGACCTCAGATGATCTGCTTGCCTTGACCTCCCAAAGTGCTGGGATCCGTGCTGGGCTGCAACATTTTGTATGATAACTTCAGGAAGACGTAAGAGTCATAAATATGTATGTACCTAACAGCTGAGCCCCAAAATACCTGAGACAGAGTTTCGTTCTTGTTGCCCAGGCTGGAGTGTAGTGGCATGGTCTCAGCTCGCTGTGGCCTTCACCTCCTGGGTTCAAGCATTTCTCCTGCCTCAGCTTCCCGAGTACCTGGGGTTATAGGCACCCGCCACCATGTCTGGCTAACTTTTGTATTTTTAGTAGAGACTAAATTTTTGCCTTGTTGCCCAGGCTGGTTACTATCTTCTGACCTCAAGTGATCTGCCCGCTTCAGCCTCTCAGAGTGCTGGGATTACAGGTGTGAGCCATTGTACTCATCCTTGGTTTTTCATTTGGTTGGAGGAGCATGGTACTTCGGAAAAGTGCAGCTCTTCTCCAGAGGTCCTGCACCTGAAGTGTAAGGACTAAGGGTCCCTCAGTCACCTTGGGCTTGCATGGGGTGAGGGAGTGAGGACTCTGTGAATGGCCACATCTCACTGAGAATGTGTTTGTGTGTGACTTTTCTGAGGTGGCAACTCTCTCTGGGTTATCCGTGGTCCAGGACCAGACCTCCTGGCCTCTGGTGGAGAGGTAATCAGGACAGGATCTGATTCATCCAGCTGTTTCTTGGAAGACCACATCGTGAAGGAAAGTGCAGCGGTCTTGGAAAGGACTTGTCATTGACGGGTGTGGCTCACTGTCTCTCCCATTTCCTTATCTTACCTGGGAAGAGACTGGGCTGTGGCTTCCGTGGTCCATGGATTGGGCAGACTTCAACACAGCCTAGATGGATGTCTGGCAGATGTCCTTCTGTTGTTAGTGGTGTGTGGCATTCAGGCAGCTCTGTGTCTTCCTTTTCTCTCCCCACTTCCCCTTATACCATGAGTGGTTTGTCTGCTCTGGGATGGAGAAGCACTTGGATCGAAGTACTGCCCCGTGGTGTGGACAGTACAGGCTGGGATGTGTGTTCCTTGGCCACTTTGGGCTCAAGGTAGCATCTGTGCTGTTAGATCTGATCTTGGATTTAGTATTTTTGGCCTTCAGCTCTCTGGTCAAGCACTTGTGGCCAGTGACAGACTAAAATGCATTGGAAATGCAGTCTGTTTACGAGGCCTGCAAAGCCAGTCGCAGTTGTTGATGCTGCTGTCCTTGGTGACAATTAGAATCTTTGCCCTTGTCTGTCTTTTTAGACTTTGGCAGTCACAAAGGGGACAGTGGAGGTGACACATCTGTGTCACTTCCCTGCCTAGGAAATACACTGGCTGATCATTTGATATTTATTTATTTATTTTTATTTTTTGGTTTTTTTTTTTTTTTTAAAGCCTACAGCACCCAGTATTCCCAGGCGGTCCGACCCTGCTTAGCTTCCGAGATCAGACGAGATGGGGCGCATTCAGGATGGTGTGGCTGTAGACGATCATTTGATATTAAGACAGGTCAGGCTACCCACTGCGGTGAGAATGAGTGTTCATCATTAAAACACATGTTAACGCCCAAGCCTTCCAAAAGCAAAACAAATCAGAAAGTAATGTGATATTGCTTCCTCTCCTAGACATCCAAGCCACCCAGTTATTCAGAATATGGGATTGTGTGGACGGCTTTGTTTTGTTCTGTGACAAAATGGGGCCAGCTGGAAAAAAGGTGTGCTTAATGTTTCCAAGACAACTCTGAGGGTCGTGGATAGAGTCCTTGCTGTTTGGGCAGATGCTTTTTACAGGGAAGGGGCGGGTGAAGTCAGCGCCGGAATTGTGGCTCCCAAGGAGGTCACACTGGTGAGCATGAGGCTCTCCTGGTGTGCCTGAGACGACGAGTTGTGATTCACACATGCACCTGTGAGTCAAACCCTGACCTCTTCACTGCCCAGGAACTTTACCACCCCCTCCAGAAGGGCCTTCATGCACCCCCAGCCTTCCTGTTTTGGTGCTTCCCCATGTGAGACTGGTCTTGCCTCTTTTCCGGTTTTCTGGGGATGCACTCCCATAGTCAGTGTTCCTTGGGGTCTTGCTTCCCTCTGGGTGTTTTGGGATTTGCCGCTGGGGTGTACTGGTGTGCCTCTGAGTGGTGTACACTGGTACTTCTCATCTGTCAGACATCTCGCAGCCTCCAGTTTGGGGCTGGTGTGAGCACCATTGCCATGCAGGTCCCTGCAGACGTCTCCAAGTGGGCATAGGTCAGCATTTCTCTTGGGAAACATTCAAGTTGAACTGCAGGGTTACAAATTCTGTGAGTGGTTAGTGGTTTTAAAGAAACAACTGTGCTTTCCCCCAAAATGGTCTGTGCTATTCACACTCACAGGCGTGGCAGTCCAGCATGCCATCTTCATTTGGTGTTCCCTGTCTTTATGGTTTTAGCCATTGGGTCCCCAGAGAGGTCAGAGTCCAGGCCCTAACCTATGTGTGTGACTGTGCCTTAAGCCCTTCACCTTGTCCCTCTGTGATTGAAGCACGAGGCCAGGCAGAAGAGCCCCTTGTGCTCATCACATAGCGGATGCTGGGACGGTCGCTGCTGCCACAGGATACCTATCATCGTTGTGTTGGCTGCCTGTTTATGGGTGGAGGGGATGTCTTCACAGCTATGTGCAGAGCTGAGCCGCCAGCCCTGCTCTCAGGACCATGCCTCACCGCAGCTGTGCCTGACCCGTGTCCGGCTGTCTGCAGGAATGCACGTCCTTGAGTGAGATGGACGATGGACGAATGTGGCCCAGCTGTCATTGTGAGGGCTCAGGAAAGGGCTGGGTTCTCAGCCCAGGGACATGGTTTGTGGCCCTCACACTGGCCGCCTCCTGCAGCCCTCCTGACAGAGATTGAACCCTTAAATCCCCCATCAGGGTGCCAGAGCTTTGGAAGTGCTGCAGAAAGAAGCCTTTTTCCTTCTGTGTGTCCGCTGGCCTTTCCCAGCGTCAGGGGCGAGGTGAGGGGCTCCGGGGTGGGGCACTCTGTGGGCGGCTCTCTGGAGCCCCCTCCCCCGCTGCCCCAGCCCCTCCCCAGCACCTGTCAGGGCTGGCTGCTGCCTTTGACTTGCTAATTCTCTGTCTGCTGCTGGGCAACTTCCAGAAGAGGCTGGGTGGCCCCAGGGAGCCCCTTCACCAACTTTAACCAGAAATCCACAGCCTGTGGGCATTTCCTAGCTCTTGGGAGCTGAGAGGTACGTTCCCTTGGGAATCAGTTTCTGTGCTCCCTTCCCTGCTTTAGTCACCGACCCTCCAAACCTCAGTGGCCACTGTCCGTCTCCTCCTAGTTCTCTATGTCACCCCTTTCCTGCAGGCTCCTCATCCCATTTCCCTTTATTTGGGACTCTGTCTAATCCCAGAAATCGCTGAAATGTGAGGGGTTCACCTGTACTTCTAAGAATGATTAGATAATTTAGGGGCACCAGGATAACAGACTGCCCTGTTTCTAACACCCCAAGTACTCAGCTAACACAAGGGCCACAGCGTGAGCCAGCCCCCTGTCAGGTCAAAGAGCATCACTCCTAGTCTTCCTGAACTTCCGGCTTCTCCAAGGTGTTGCCAGCTCCCTGTTGCCTTTAGATGCCCTCCTTTAGTCACGGAGGGGACTAAGGATCCCTGACTTTGAAATGGGGCTTGTCTCTTGGACAGTGCAGGCTCTCTGGGGATGTCATTATCCTGCGGTGGCTCTGAGAGAAAACCAGAGGCCACACTTTATATGGATATCGAGGTAATCACCAGTAAATGCTTGGCCTTCTCTGTCCGAGCTCCTCTCACACTTCTGTAATTTGAGCAGATTTACAGATTAAGCAGACCCCTTCCTTTTTAAATGACTTGCTTTCTGTTTTGCTGTTGTGGCTTCTGATATCTCCTCCCAGCATGTATTCCTGCTGTTGCCTTATTTGTCACTCACTGACAGGCTCCTCTTCCTGTAACTGATGCCCCAGCTGCTGTAGCGGGTTATTTAAATATCCCATCTATCTGACCAGTGCTCGGCTTTGCCGGCTGAAACCAAGTTTAGTTAATGTTGCTTTTCAGTCTGCAGCCGGTTTCCCTGCCGTGCTGCGAGCAGTTGCACTGTAACCAACCTGGAGGTTACGGGTCTGCTTCTGAATGCTCCCTAGACTGACAGAGCCAGTCCTGTCCCTCATGGTCCCCTAACCTGGTGAAGGAGTAGAGTGAAGGGCAGTAGGGCCAAGCCTTGGGGGTCTCTGTGTTCAGAACAAGTAGAAACAGGAGCGGATGCCCAGGAACTCAACAGGGGCAGGTGTGATCCCGGGTGGGACAGGCAGGCGTCACAACCAGGAGGGCGGTATTTTCCCATTAGCAGAATGTGCCCTGGGAAGAAAAGAAAAGCCTACCTGGTTAGAAGAGATCTTTTTGAGTTTTTTCTTCTCTTCAGATGAGCATATGAATTATAATTTGTAAGCCCGAGGGGGCAGCTGGTGGTATAAAAAGAACGTGGTATAAACAGCCCAGATTGGCCATGTCCTGAATCTCTGTGTGGCCTGGGACACTCCACCCTTCTTTGTGAACAACCTCTTGTCTCCTCTGTGAACTGAGGCTCCACCATAGTGTAAAGTCACAATGCTGATGGGAAGAACCCCCAAGAGAGGAAGGCAGGGTAATGCCTGAAGCCAGGCTGGATCAGCTGCCTTTGGAGATGCTGAGTTCCCTGTGGCTGAGGCTCGGGCGGATGCCACCGTTCTCCCTGGAGGGTGGGAGACAAGGGAGGGGACGGACCTCTGATAGGTGGAGAGGTGGAAGGCATACCACATGTTGCTATGTGCCTCCTTTGCTTGGGACCGGTGGCATAGGACTGTGGATTTTTAGAGCTTGTATCTTTAAAATAGTTGGGTTGTAATCAAATTGAAAAGCTTTGGGGGTTCGTGGGATGAGACCTGGTGCCATGCAGAATTCCTCAAGGCAGGGCCCTGATAGCTTTCATACAACAGAGTGTTCTAAAGAGAGCCATCAGTCCAGCCTCTAGGAGGCTTGGTGTGTCTGCAGGCAGTGTGGGAAGAATGGTCTGAGGGCACTCTCTAAGGGGACTGCGGCCCAGTAATCATGGTGCACTGGGTACAGGGCTCAGAGTCTGAAGGCACACGGTGGTTGGTAGGAGCAGAGGCCGGAAAGGTGGGCTGGGCCAGATTGTTGGCTGCAGGAAGGGTGGAACATAAAGAGTTGGGACTGGGCCTTGGGTTCAGGAGACCCTGCTGGAGAAGGGAGAGTTGATGCTCTGAGCCTGGGTGGAACCCAGGAACTCTCAGGCACTTGGACAGGAGAGAGGCGGCAAACTTGCTAGAAGGAAGGAGATTACTAGTCCTGGAGAGCAGCAGTCTGGGGGCACTGGGGCAAGAGATTCAGGATAGTGTCCTCATGCTGAGATCCTCCTGGGTGACCTGGCTGGCCCTGTTCCCGTGTTTGAGCCACAGCCATAGGATGTCCGGGCTACTCCCTGGGTAACACCAGCTTTCTGTGACTTAGGCAAACATAGGGGCTGTACAGTTGCCAAAGACCTTAAGGTGACCAAATTTTGTTGGCTGACAATTAAATAGGTCTTATAAGCTATTATAGTGTATCTGTGTGGTGAATCCTATTAAACTTCGGTAGCAAAAAGAAAGTTACATGGGCCATGATGTGTCAGGAAGATAGGACTGGAAGCCCAGCCTCTGAACTACTGACAAGGCTGACAGATGGGAAATCCTCTTCCTAAAGCACTGGCACCTCCCCATTTCCATCTCTGGGCCCCAGGCAGTGGTTGGATTTGTGGGATATGTCTGTTGCCATTTACTGTGGTTAGAAAATTTGAAAATACTGGCCTGGTGCAATTGCTCACACCTGTAATCCCTGCACTTTGGGAGGCCAAAGTGGACAGATCACATGAGGTGAGGAGTTGGAGACCAGCCTGAGTAACATGGCAAAACCCCATTTGTACAAAAAAATTTAGCTGGTCATGGTGGCACACATCTGTAATTCTGGCTACTTGGGAGGCTGAGGCACAAGCATCACTTGAACCCAGGAGGCAGAGGTTGCAGTGAATTGGGATCACGCTACTGCACTCCAGCCTGGGCGACAGAGTGAGACTCTGTCTCAAAAAATAAAAAACTGTTTAAAAAAGGAAACTGGGCATGGTGGCTCACACCTGTAATCCCAGCACTTTGGAAGGCAGAGGCAGGCAGATCACAAGAGCACGGGTTTGAGACCAGCCTCACCAACATGGTGAAACCCAGTCTCTACTTAAAAATACAAAAATTAGCCGGGCGTGGTAGTGCACATCTGCTTGGGAGGCTGAGGCAGGAGAATTGCTTGAACCCAGGAGGCGGAGGTTGTGGTGAGCCAAGAGTGCGCCATTGCACTCCAGCAGGGGTGACAGAGGAAGACTCCATCTCAAAAAAAAAAAGGAAAGGAGAAATTTCAGCCTGGGCAGCATAGCAAAACCCCGTGTCTACTACAAATACAAAAAAAAATTGCAGGGAGTGTTGGCATACGCCTGAAGTCCCAGCTATTCGGGAGGCTAAGGTAGGAGAATCACCTGCGCCTGGGAAGCAGAGGCTGCAGTCACCTGAAATGGCACCACTGCACTCCAGGCTGGACTACCCGAGTTGAGACCCTATCTCAAAAAAAAGAAATATTTATTAATTCATTTAAATATGACTATAATAGACCTGTGGCATTAGCATAAATAACTTTTTATTAAAAATCTATTTTGCAAATCTCTTTAACACTCAGCTTACTAAGAAGGCAGCTGCTAGGTTCCCCTGGCTGCGTCTGCATCCATCCTCTTGCGATTCATTGTGAGGGTTTGAAGCCTGGTGAAGAAAATCCAGCTAGCATGGAAAAGAGGTTAGAGAATGGAGGAGCAGTTCTGTGAGCTTTTCAGTTAATTGTACCTTGCTTCCTTTAATGAGAAACCAAAAATCCAGAGGGGCAGGCTGCTACTGGTGAGTTGGCCCTTAGACTCTGAAACCTTATCAGTGAGCTTTTTGTACGTAGTTACATTAAAATATGTGAGACTCTTTTGTACTTCAAATGGAAAAATCTTTTTCTGTTTGTTTGTTCGAGATGGAGTCTTTCTCTTGCCAGGCTGGAGTGCAGTGACATGATCTTTGCTCACTGCAACATCTGTCTCCCAAGTTCAAGCGATTCTCCTGCCTCAGCCTCCTGATTGGCTGGGACTACAGGTGCACGCCACCACACCCAGCTAATTTTTTTCTTTTTTTGAGATGGCGTTTCGCTCTTGTTATCCAGGCTGGAGTGCAGTGGCAGGATCTCGGCTCACCGCAACCTCTGCCTCCTGGGTTCAGGCAATTCTCCTGCCTCAGTCTCCGGAGTAACTGGAACTACAGGCATGCGCCACAACGCCCAGCTAATTTTTTGTATTTTTAATAGAGATGGGGTTTCATCATGTTGGCCAGGATGGTTTCAATCTCTTGACCTCGTGATCCACCCAACTCGGCCTCCAAAAGTGCTGGGATTACAGGCGTGAGCCACCGCGCCTGGCCCGAAAAGTCTGTTATTAAAATTAACATTAAATTTTGGAATAGTCTTAGATTCACAGAAAAGTTGCAAAGATCAGTCCCATAAACCCCATCCCAGTTTCCACACCACTAACAGACTAGGGAATATCTGTCACAAGTAGTGAGCCAAAGTCTGTATATTGTTATTAAGCAAGTTTTTACTTTATTCTGATGTCCTCAGTTTTTTCCAGCTGTCCTTTTTTTGTCGCAGCCTCTTCCATTGTATTTAGTCCTTGCTTCTCCTCACACTCCTGGACTGTGACACTTTCTTGGACTTTCTTTGTTTTGGGTGACCTTGTCAGTTTTGAGGAGCAGTGGTCAGGTGTTCTGTAGACTCTCCCTGCATTGGGATTTGTCAGATGCTTTTCTCACAGGCAGGTGATAGATTTAGGGGAGGACGACCACAGAGGGTAAAGTGCCCTTCTCGTCACATCATACCAAAGGTACTTCTGTTCCTGACTTATCATCTGGCTGAGATGCCATGTGTCAGATTTTTCTACTGTAAAGTTACTCCCTCCACCACCTTTTCCATACTGTCCTCTTTGGAAGGAAGTTACTATGTACAGCCCACTCTTCTTTAAATTTTTTTTTATTTTTGAGATGGAGTCTCACTCTGTCACCCAGGCTAGAGTGCAGTGGTGTCATCTCGGCTCACTGCAGCCTCCGCCTCCTGGGTTCAAGCGATTCTCCTGACTCAGTGTCGTAAGTAGCTGGGATTACAGGCATGTGCCACGATTGTTGGCTAATTTTTGTATTTTTTTTAGTAGAGACAGGGTTTCACCAAGTTGGCCAGGCTGGTCTCAAACTCCTGGCCTCCAGTGATCCACCCACCTCGGCTCCCAGAGTGCTGGAATTCCAGGTATGAGCCACTGTGCTCCACCACAGCCTACTCTTGAAGGATGGGGGCTCATGCTCACCCCTTCAAAGGTGAACTGTCTGGATAAATTGGGATTCTTCTGCCTGGGAGTTTATCTTTTCTTCCCCTGAATGACCTTTTACTCATGTATGAGTTTGTAATGCCATTGAACGTTGGAAAATAGTAGTTTACTGAGTTAACAGAGCTGTTTCAGATCCGCGTATCGTCATTTAGTGTCACAAAATCAGATTTGTCAATGTCACCATTGATCCTTGGGGAAGCTGTTAAGCTCACAGCAAGTGGCAGATACTAAGTTTTCTAAAATTCTGAGCGTTGATTATTGGAAGCTTGTACTTTATCACTGATACAGACACCATCAGGTGCTTTCCACGAAGGGTCCTGCATGCCCTTCTCCTCATGGCACTGTTCCACTGCAGTGTGCAACAGGAGGGCTTCATCCTGTCACACTTTGTCCTGGGATACCTCAGAGACATGACTCAGAGGTTGAGGTTTAATTGCCTTTCATGACTGCCCCCTGAAGTGAGTGGCATCCCCTTCTGCAGATGAAGAAACGTGGCCTCACTGAGGTTTGGTGAATGGACCAGGTCCCACAACACCTACAGAGGTGCACCCAGCCCCTCAGTGGTCCTCGTGGGTGACCTGTGGCCGCTCTGTGCAGAGCAGCTGGAGCAGGTCTGATGGGTGTGGGTGCACCTAGCTGACCAGGAGGACAGTGGAAGTGACGGGGCTCCAGCCACTTGTGATGCGGGTGTTTTTTTAAAAGAGGGGCAGGACGTTTCCAAGCACAGCAGGCGCTTTCCATTTATTGAGAAAGTGTGTGGTCGTCTCAGCAGTGCATGTTTCTTGTTTGTGGCTTTCGTGAACACAGGTGACTTCTCTCTCCCTGTGTTTTGGTGAGGAAGCTGGCATCTCTCCCAGGAGATGCCTTTCAGTCCATTTGCTGTAGGGAGTCCTTCCTCCACCCTGCTTGATGCGTTCTCAGTGTTTCCTTCCTGGTGGAAGGTGGGCCTGGCATGGGTGCAGGGACCAGAGTCTCGAGGGAACCCCGATGTTGGTGCTGCAGTCAGTGGCCAGGGTTTCCCCTCCTATCTGACCTTTACTCTCCCCACATCAGGCCCTCAGGAGAGGCTGAAGTGGGGGGATCGCTTGAGCCCAGGAGGTGGAGGCTGTGGTGAGTCTTGATTGTACTACTGCACTCCAGCCTGGGCTGCAGAGTGAGACCCTGTCTCAAAATAAAATAAAATATGACCGAGCGCGGTGGCTCATGCCTTTATCTCAGCACTTTGGGAGGCTGAGGTGGGTGGATCACTTGAGCCCAGGAGTTCGAGACCAGCCTGGCCAACATGGTGAAAACCTGTCTCTACTAAAAATACAGAAATTAGATGGGTGTGGTTGTGCATACCTGTAATCCCAGCTACTCAGGAGGCTGAGGCAGGAGAATCTCTTGAACCCTGGAGGTGGAGTTTGCAGTGAGCCAAGATCGCGCCACTGCACTCAGCCTGGGCAATAGAGGGAGACTGTCTCAAAATAAGATAAAGGTATTTGGTGACCTGAATTAGCAGCTGTCAGAACTGCCAGTCACATGGGGCCCACCCTCTCCAACCTCAAACCTCCTCTTTTGGGTTCCCCCAGGGTCCTGGCACAGTGAGGGGTCCACACCGGAGCTCAGGTGCCGTAGGAGCACAGGTTGTCTGCAGGTCCCAGTGTGTGACCTTAGGAAGTCACGTGGGCCTCCCTCATGACCGTTCCCCGTTCTCTGGACTGGGAACTGGGGGTGACGATGGAGCTGTGGAGAGGATTATGTGGAAAGGTGAATTTTGGTGGTTGGCCTAGGAATGGCCATCGTAAAGGCCTAGCAGGTATTTACATGGTTTTCCAAACCTGAAAAGTTAGCTTTTCAGTTCTTCGATTCTAGTCCTTTCTAATGCATGTGTCTTCCTGTATTTCTAAGCAGAGCATGCTGGACTTGTTGTGGCCTTCCCAGTGGTGTCAGCTGCTGGCAAGGTCAGGCTGCAGTGGCCTCCGTGGGTGGGTAGAGGCTGCTGGCCCATTGAGCATGGTACCAGGATCTCCTAGGCTTGTATCTACCACCTCAGCCAAGTCACTCTGCATGCCCCCGAGACTGGCCCCTGTCACTGCAAGATCCTCTGGGCCTCCCTGGCTGGGCCCTTTGACTTCAGGGGCTGCTGCATTCCTAGAAGGCATCCTGCCAGCATGGGCTGGCCTCCCCCTGGCTGTGCTGAAGCTGGTGGGGGGCGCTGCATGGGGCTCCTCTGCTCTAGCTGGGGACCTGAGACCGCTCCCTTTTGTACTGGCGAAAGGAGAGCGGGTGGGGATGGGCCCACAGGTCTGGGCCGGCCACACAGACTCCCTCTCTTTTTCCTGAGCTCTTTAGCCGACGCTGTGGCAGGGCTCACCATAATGGAGTCCCAGAGCGGTCGCTGGACCTGAAGTCTCCAGGAAGAAGAATGGCTGGGTTTCAAAAATCCCATCCCAGCTGCTCACCTCCACGGCCTCTGTGGCAGAGAAGCAGAATGTGTTCTGTCTTCCTGGGCCCCACAAAGCAGGCTCTGGGCTTTTCTCTCACATCCCAGCCAAGAGGAGCTCAAGTTACGAGGCGGGAGGAGTGTGAGGGATGCTAAGAAGGGAGTTGGGGGAACCACAGAGGGGCTGCAGCTAGTGAGAAGCAGGTGGGTTTCAGGGCATGGGAGGGGGTGGCTGGGGAGGGCACCAGACAACCCTCAGAAGAGGTGGTTCTTCAGTTTTGGGGCAAAGCCTATGTCTGGACAACAGAGTGCCCTTCCTAATGAATTGAGTGTCTCTGAGTGAGCACTACCCCTTAGGAAAGGAAGGAGAGCTGTGTGGGGTCCCTGTGAGCAACCCCCACACCCAGTTTGCATCGAATGCTCCCAAAACTGTATGTCAGCACACCCACTACACGCGCCTGCCACGCAAGATACTGCCTGGACTGGCCTGGGCACCACAACGAGACCCCACCTATACAAAAATGAAAAATACAGTTAGCCATGATCGTGCCACTGTGCAAGCCTAGGCAACAGAGTAAGAGACACTGTCTCAATACCAAAAATTGAAAAAAAATTAGCCAAGCATGGTGGTGCGTGCCTGTGGTCCCAGCAGCTTGGGAGGCTGAGGTGAAAGGATCACTGGAGCCCAGGAATTCCAGGCTACAGTGAACTATGATCACATCACAGCACTCCAGCCTGGGTGACAGAGTGAGACCCTGTCTCTAACAAAAGAAGTTGCTCAGTGGTAGGACTAACTTGGGGAACCAATGATAACTGTGCCCTTTTTCTCCGTCATAGGACTTTCCGAGGAGTGCTTTCTGGCTTGACTCACTTTACTCAAGGTGGTGCCTAAAACTGAGGTGCCTCCGGGCCTGCAGAGTGTCTCCTCCTCTTCCCTGAGGCCCTCTTCACGCCATGTCATTGTTGGGCAGCTTTGCTCTCCCACCTGACCTTGCTAGAACTGTTCTCATTCCAAATCTACACCTGCCCAGGGGCATCTGTGCAGGCTGCTGCTGTTCCCTCTGTTGGGGAGGAGAGCCTTAAGGCTCAGCGGGTAGTTAACTTGGGTAAACCCTTTTTTCCCCCCTTCTCTTTCTCTGCTCTGTCCCAGGGTGGTGTCTAGGGGCGGTCTGAGGGAGGAAGTGGAGTTACAGTGATATGGGTTAGCTCCCCAGGGGCCAGGCTGGGCTGTTGGCTCCATTAGCTTAGCGGTTTAAAGCAGCAAGGTATTGATGTTTTTCAGTCTGTCGGTTCTGCTGGTTGGTTGGTCCCACCCAGCTGGGCACTGCTGCTGGGGCTCTGTGGTCTTTGCAGTCCCACGTCAGCTGGGCTGAGTGTCCCCAGTGGCTTCATCACTTACATGTGATGGCCAAAACAGCTGGGAGTGGCTGGACCAGTCTCCATGCCTGTCTCCATCTCCCCTGTAGTGTGGGCTAGCATGGGCATCCAACCCCTTGGCAGTTCAGGGCAGTCAGACCTCACCTCTCCTAGAGCAAGCATTCTGAGGGCCAGGCAGAAGCCACAAGGCTTCTGTGACCTCACCCAAAAGTCTTATCACATCGCTACGTCTGCATTCTGTATTTTGGGAATTGAGCCATAAAACCAGCACAGGTCCAGTACTACAGGGGCTGTGAATAGACCCAGCCAGAGCCTCCGGCCTCTTCAGGACTGCAGAGACGGGCAGGTGGGCCTTGCAGAGTCTAGTCCAGTGTACAGGGTTTTGTCAGCCATGAGTATTAGGGCTCCTTCTTCATGTCCACAAAAGCTCTGGGACTCAAAGAATAGGAGTTTGGCTTCCAGGGTGTGTTGCTTTACAAAGACACATGACGACACACAATTCAGCAGAAATCCTTGTGAGTTTCCTGTTCCTCCAGCAGCACAGCATCTGTGTGCACGAGGGAAGCAGCTGCCCACCGTGTGAGGGGGTTCATCAGTCCACAGGTGGCACTGGTCCGTCCTGAACTCAAAGCCCCCACCCTGGAAACTCCACCAAGGCAAGAGCAGAAGGTGGGCACTCCCCAGCCTTGCCAGGCCCCAAGCAGACCCAGTCTTTGCCCTTGGGGGGGTTGTGAATGTTCGGATGTCACATTTCAGGACCTGTTGACTGAGACTGTCTGCTCTGTGCTGGGCTCCCACACTCCCTCAGAAAGCTGTCAGGTAAGGCAGATGTTTCAAGCTGACTTGTTGCTGTCGCTCCCATCTGGGAGCTGCAAGGCCAAGGCAGGGCGGCTTGTTTGCTGCCCTTATCTTCCCAGTGTTGGTGACCCCGGGAAGTACTTGCTTCTAAGGCCCTATAATCTGAAAGAAAAGCACTTCTGCACACTCCTAGCCCCCTGGAGGTTGCATCCTGTCCACATCCATCTGGCCTCAGGAGGTTGTGGTGCTGCTGCTGTGTGGGTTTTTGGGGCTGCTGGATGTGAGCAGCTGGCTCTGAAGAGGCAGCATGTGATCTTACAGCAGGCCGCTCCCACCCCACCAAATGGCAGCCCTGGGGCAGGCAGCTCCCGGCCAACAACTTCGTCTCCTTCTCCGAGGTGAGAATGGGACCTGGTGCGGGGGACCGGGCCGGGGTCTGTGCTGGGGCTCTCTCCATCCTAGGGGCCTGCAGGGTAGCTGTCAGTGCTTTCAGGAAGGCCACCGTTCCTGAGGCCTCAGCTGAGTACTTCTAGGTCAGGAACTCTGCCTGATCCCCCTGCACCCAGCCCTGCCATCTAAGGTGCTTGATCCTCCTCAGCACCGAAGTCTCACCTCAGGCAGCTCTGAGAGGCGGCGGGACAGGGTTTCCTCTCCCCTGCCATGCAGGAGCCATGGAGAAGGAAGTGTCACTTGCAAGAGGCAAAATCAAATGAGACCCAGCTGTCTTCTGACTCAACTGGGTGAGGGCTGTCTCCACAGCCTGACTTGCCTGCAGGTGTTTCAAGTCCAAGGCTGGGCAGTGGTGGCCAGTGAGCTCTAGGCCACTTCCGGCTAAAGGAGCTGCTCTATGGGAGTGTGTGGGCTCAGGGTGCAGCAACCTCACACAGTGGGCTCAGCCACTCTCTCCCCCATCCCCAGCCATGATGGACTTAGGAGATTCCTGGCTCTGAGGACTCAGGGGCTGTGGTGTCACCCCAGGGCTGGACATCTCCTTGCCCTTTGTTCATCTGGTCACCCTGGGAACACCCTGTCCCTGGTTGGGAGCCGATGCTGTGCTGCGGATTGGGGCCATAGGTCCCTGGCTGCTGTGCCGGTGCCACACACCCTGAAGGAGGTCGTGATGGCCCCCAGCTCAGGGTGCGGGATCCTGCTTGTCAGACAGGTGCTGACATGTCACCCTGCAAGGCGAGGGTTGGGGGTCTTGTGCAGGGAGCCAGAGGCACTTAGATGGGCTTGCTAGGCTGACAGTGGGTGGTCTAGTCACTGGGCTGGGGGCAGCTAAGGAAAGAGACCCACCAGCCAGCCCTTCTTGGGAAGCAAGGGGGTTTCTGCTTAGATCTGTACTCTGCTGAGGGGAACCCTGAGTTCTGCCATGACCTACATCTCGGGGAAGCGGGACAGGGCCGGCTTCCTGAGGCGTGTTGGAGGGATGTTCTGCAAACAGAACAGTATATGTGGAGGCATGGTAGGCCGTGGCTGTGAGCCAGGTCCCAGGAAGGCGGGGGGTGTGAACTGCTTGGTTCATGTCGGGTAGGGCTTAGTGAGCCCAAGATGAGTGTTTGCACAAAGGACAAGTGGACTGGTAGGGCTGGTGTTGGATCTAGCAGATCCCTTATCCCACCTTTGCACTCAGCCAGCAGCCCACCCTGCTAGGCCTGAAAGAGGAGAGGAGGAAAGGTTCTAGTGGGAAATGGTTGTCTGTCTGGAGAAGGCATTGCTGGGCGCCACCTCCTCCAGCCAGCCTAGAGCAGGATTACTTGTCCTGAGGCCTCATTGGGTGGCAGGTCATGGACATCCCCAACTTCCCTAGTGTGTGCAAGACTTGGGGGATCTTGCTGAAATGCAGACTTTGATCAAGCAGGTCTTGGGCAAGGAGGACATGCTTCATTTATACGAGCTCTGGAGAGGCTGCTCTGCTGCTGTGGCAGTGACAGCGGTGGTCTGACATTCACAGGTCCAGCCCCAAGCACAACTGTGGCCTCGCCCGCCAGCGGCCCCTCCTGTCTTGTTTTCGTGTCTGTCCATCCTGGTAGACTGAACCCTAAGGACAGAACCTAAGTTTATTCAGAGGTTCCTCCCACTGCCTGCTGCAGCACTTTACTTTTTTTTTTCTTTTTTTAAATATATGTAGATATGGGGTTTCACTATGTTGGCCAGGATGGTCTCAATCTTCTGACCTTGTAATCCACCCACCTCTGCCTCCCAAAGTGCTGGGATTACAGGTGTGAGCCACCACTCATGGCCAGCACCTGCTTTTTAAATGAGCTCTCAGCAAATGTGAGTGAGGAATGAATGAATGAATGAGGGAGAGGGGGATGAAGTGTGCCTTTCCTGCATGCCAGGCAGGCATGTTCAGAGAAGCACAAAGGTCTCAGCCTCCAAGGACAGCTCCTTCCCAGCACGGGCTGAAGGGACACTAAATAGTAACCACGTACCGGCCACTGGTTGGTGAGCAGCTGAAAGCCATAACCTTGTGCTGTGGAAGTGGGATCGTGTCTCGATTTAAGTTTATAATCCCGGCCTCTCCTCCAGGAAACTCTACGGAAGTTCCTGGCAGGTAACAGAATTTCTGTGCTTGTGAGGTCAGGGCTGGTGCCAGTGTCGGGGTGGTGGGTGAGACCATTTACGCTGATAACAGCCTGGCCTGCTTCCAGGCATTTTTGTAGGTCATGTAAAATCTCTTGATCACTATGTTTTACTTTAAAGCTTCTCAAGTTGGTCAGGACAGGCTTATGGGATTTGCCCTGAAATACAGCGTCGCTTCCATATAAACTTGGTGCCCGGACGGCCGCTGTGGAGTGAATGATAGACGCTGTCCCTGGGCCACGATGCCATCCCTCCCAGCATGTTGGGCTAGATTGCCACTGCTTTTGTTTACTTTAGACAAGTTTTTATAATTAAATTATTTCCCTAAAATAATGCCTGCTATCATTTTGATCCATATGCTCTTTTTCCCGAATTAAAAAACTCTCTTTTAAAAAGTATTGAGACTCTTCCTTTAAAAAGTGAGCTTAACAAAGTTTTTCGTTTTAGAAACTTAGAGGGACCAGCGGCCCCCTGTGTGCAGTGTGTGTAGAGGTGACTAGCGCCTGTAGTGCAGCAACAGCCCCTTGTGGGCTGGCACCACACAGGAAGTGCCTGCAGTTCCACAGCCCTGGGGTGAGCCTGGTGCCTCCATTTTCTGACAGCACCTGAACCCTTACCTCCCTTCTCAAAATGAAGGCTGTGTGTCACAAACCGGTTGGAACTGGCCGTTGCCATGGTTTTCACGTTGGAAGGCACAGTTAAAGGGTCATGTGACCAAGGAGGGAAATGCCTTTGTCACATGACTTTTTGGTGGCCTGATTAGCATACAGGAAGTTCACTCCCTGCTGGTTGCTGGGATGCTGAGGATCATTGATGGGTGGTGACATCATCTCTTGGATGAGTTATTGATTAGTCGCAGGCCAAGATGGGGCCAGGGAGCGATGTGGTCAGAGCAGCCCTCTCAGGCATCTTCAGCTGCTAGGTGTTCTGGACCCTTCGTTTGCCCTCTTCCCTTAGGCAGATTTGAATTTTATTAGACATCTCACCTCTGGAAGAAGCACACACCCTCAATAAGATGATAAGAAGTGTTAAGTCTCTTATAGCGTGTCTGTCATTTCATTTTGGCTCGTGCTGGCCCAGGAAGTGTATCTGTAACTCTATACAAGGCGCTGCTTTGGCCCCCTGCTCCCAGTTAACTTTGGGTGGAGGCCAGCAGCTGCAGCTCTGTGCTGGAGCCTCAGGACCGCCTGCCTCTGAGGTGCTCAGTGTGTGTGCGTATCCAGGGAGCCTGGAATTAGAGCCCTGAGGTCACCTTGAAAGTCGATCTTGGGTGGCACAGGGCCAGCAGCAAGGACAGACATGCAGGAAGGGTTTGCTAAGACCTGAGTGAGGTGCCCTGGGTTACTTTAGAAACAAACTACCTGGTTCTGAACTTAGAATGTGGCTGATAACCCCTTGGCTGGGGGATTGTATATTTCAAAATGGCACCTTTCTGTCCACGCCCAGGTCTCTGGTGAGAAGTTGGCTGGATCAGGGATAGGACCAGCATTCAGGTACCACCACCACGTGGCTCTAGTGGGTGGAATTAGGAGGAACCAGAGGAGAGCAAGTAAAGCGGTTTCGGAGTTGGTCAAGCCTCAGCCTCTGATGCTCTGTGTCCGCCCTTTCCTGAGGACCCAGCTCACTTGGGTGTGGAGGGGACCTCAGAGGTCCTGAAGGCTGCTAGAGCAGAGTCAGGTTCTTCATCCTTGAGACTCTCCTTAACCCTGCTGGGTCTAATTATCAACTAGACCCTGGTAGAGCGAGAGCTGGGACAACTTTGAGCTGCGGCTCCCAGTTAACTTTGTCTGAGTTTGTTCTCTGGGTCACAGTGCCACCTAGAGGACGTGTTCTGTCCTTGGCTGGTTTTCCTGCTGACTAAAAACGGACCAGATTCACTCTGATGAAAGTATAATGGGCTAGGTTCGGTGGCTCATGCCTGTAATCCCAGCACTTTGGGAGGCCGAGGCGGGCAGATCACAAGGTCAGGAGTTCAAGACCAGCCTGGTCAATATGGCGAAATGCTGTCTCTATTAAAAATACAAAAATTAGTTGGGCATGGTGGCATGCTCCTGTAATCCCAGATACTCAGGCATCTGAGGCAGAAGAATCACTTGAACCGGAGAGGCAGAGGTTGCAGTGGGCCAAGATTGCACCACTGCACTCCAGCCTGGGCAACAGAGCAAGACTCCATCTCAAAAAAAAAAAAGTACAGTGAACTCAGATCTTCAGGGACGGTTTGCCTTGTGCTGTCAGCAAATGGAGCTGCTTAACTGGGGACAAAGTACCGTTTCTGGGACTTGGGTTGGGCCAGTGACACCACAGCAGGTCATCAGCCCTGTGCCTTCAGTAGTGTCAGATGTACACATACATCCTAGAGAATTGTTCACAGGAAGAGGAAAATCAGACTGATGTGTTCCTGCCTGGGTCAGACGACGTGGGGGTGCTGTGAGCACTTAGCTCGGAGCCTGTTCCGCAGTAAGCACAGAATGGATATTCACTGTTACCTGGTTCTGATGAATAACAGCAGCTCATCAGCCACACTCTTAGACATTTGTGATCATATTTTGACAAAATAACAAAAATAGAAAGCCTATAAGTACTTCCCCTGATTGTATTATGATGCAGTTTGAGCTGGGACTTAACAGAGTAGGCAGGAGAGTAACAGGCGGAAACCAGTCCATGAGTAGATCAGGCAGGTGGAGAGTCTCTGGTCTTTGAGAGAACTTGTATCCTAGTCAGTTTCAAAACAGATAGCTGCTGCCGCCATGTGGGACCCAAGAAGGGCCATCTGGCACTTGGTGCCACCTCGTGAGCAAGCTGTCAGCCTGTGGACACACCCCTCAGTCTTCTGGGGACAGGTTGGCTGCCAGGTGTGAGGGCTGTTGGCCTGCCTAGGTTGAGAGAGAAGAAAGGCTGATTCATGCAGGGAGCTGGGCTCCCCCTCAAGGGGTTTCTACTGTGGACAGGAGCTGCCGCTGGTGGTGAGGCACACAGATCCCATCAGACCCAGCATGCACAAGCCCCAGCAGGGGCTGCCACTAAGCAGGGCCCCAGGATCCAGAGCCGAGAATTTTAACTACTCTGAGCCACATGGTAGAGGGAGTGGCCATGTTTTCTGAAGTACCACGTCATGCTCGGGGCATACACACCCTCAGTCCCTACCATTAAGGTGTCCTCCTGGGCACTGGGATCGGGTGCCCTATGATGTGTGGGTAAGAGGATGGAGGCAGCCCCGGGTGCCAATGGAGTGAGGCTGAGAATGTGGAGGATGAGCAGGAAAGAGCCGGCTGTGCAGGGGCAGACAGAGGTAGCAGCTCCCTGCCATGTATCCACAGGGGTGGGTGCTGGGTCCAGTTGTCAAGGGCCCTCTGGTCACTATTGTCTCTACCCCACAGTGACATGAAGTCGGAGAGGAGACCCCCCTCACCCGACGTGATCGTGCTCTCCGACAACGAGCAGCCCTCGAGCCCGAGAGTGAATGGGCTGACCATGGTGGCCTTGAAGGAGACCAGCACTGAGGCACTCATGGTGAGCCACGTGGTGGTGCTGCTGCCGGAGCCCTGCTGTGCCCTGCCCACTCACGGTGCCCTCAGGTGGAGCTGGTGACGGCGGGGCCTCTGCTCCCCACCAAGGCCACTCTTCCTCAGCCCTGTTCCTCTTACTCCTGCAGAAGAGCAGTCCTGAAGAGCGAGAAAGGATGATCAAGCAGCTGAAAGAAGAGTTAAGGTTAGAAGAAGCAAAACTCGTTTTGTTGAAAAAGTTGCGGCAGAGTCAGATACAAAAGGAAGCCACTGCCCAGAAGGTGCGTGCCTGTCTCGTGTCCTCCCTGCGCCAGCAGGAGCCCCTGCCCTTGCCTTGACCCCCTCATCAGTGTCAGGGGCCAGAAAGGTGAAAGGGCTTCCTTGAGAGGAGGGAGTATGGGGCAAGGTCCCGCTCCCCCATTTGTGGAGTGGCGGGTGTAGAGGATGACCAGGAAAGAGCCGGCCATGTGGG
The DNA here is from genome assembly GCF_049354715.1 of Callithrix jacchus. Lineage (NCBI taxonomy): Eukaryota > Metazoa > Chordata > Mammalia > Primates > Cebidae > Callithrix > Callithrix jacchus. The sequence goes on from NC_133523.1 coordinate 18,168,988, forward strand.
GCAGACAGGGAGCAGCTCCCTGCCATGTGTTCACAGTGGTGGGCACCGTGTTCATTTTTGTGTTTAGCTAAATGTTAAAGTGAATTTCAGTCTAGAGTATTCTGGATCTAAAGCTCACTTTTTAGACAACAGGCATCAAGGAAGTGGAACACAAATGTCTGGTGCCACTAGAAGCACGTTTCTGGATGAAGAGCTCTGTCCAGAAAGTCCACCTGGCCTATGGGTGCAGGGGATGCCCCAGCCTCTGCTGTCCTTCCTCCTGCTGTGCGTATCGGTCCCCTCTCAGCTGGACATGTGCTGAGCTCCCATGGAGCTCAGCCGCAACTCTCAGAGGGCCCTGCTTCTGTTCCTCCTCCTTCCCTGAGCCCGAAGCTCGCTGTTGTGCTGCTTCTAGATGTAGCTTTAATGGGCAGCAAGGTTAAGTTTATTTTGTTAGGCTTTTTGAGTGCTCTGTTCTGAGAAATTCCTACCTCCTGAGCACTTCAGTCATTGTCTCAGTGAACCAGAAAGTGAGTGTGTCCTGGGCAGCAAGAGCTGAAGGAAGAACCAGACTCTCCCTGCCTTGGCTTGGGCTTCTTTTTTTCTATTTCCTGTCACTTGCTGAAAACTCATTGAGGGACACCACATCTGTCACTGACCCTTCTCTAATGGAACATGCAGCTTTAAAAAGTGCCTAGAGCCACTGTTTTCTCACAGTGATTGAGATCCCCATGTCTACTGGGCCATGGGTCCTTTGCCTCAGCAGCGCTGCTACTGTCAGCCATTCTGTCCTCTGGAGGGCACAGGGGTGCCCGGACACTGCGTGGTGTCAGGGAGCAGCCAGGAAGTGATGCTGAGAGCCAGGGGTGGCGCTGCTGGAAAGTCTCTCCTAAGCCCAAGTAGAAATTGTCACCTCCTGCCTCAGACAGGGTCATTTTCAGCCTTCAAGCAGAACTTCTGAGAGCCTGATGCCGTAGAGGAGGAAGTTAGTCCTCTTCGCCAGCATTAAATCTTGGTGCCTCAGTGTGGGAAGAGGGCCTCATGGCCTCTCACCTCCTGGTGTCTTGCTCTCTTGCAGCCCGCAGGCTCTGTCGGGACCGCCGTGACTACCCCTCCCCCGCTTGTTCGGGGTACCCAGAACATTCCTGCTGGCAAGCCATCACTCCAGGTCAGTGTCCTGCCTGCATCTCCATGGGTGCCCTGCCAGCACTGCTGCCATCAAAAACAGGCCCTTGGGCTCCCTTACAGCCCAGAGGAAGAAGCACATAGAACTTCCCGAGCCCCACAGCCCAAAGTAGGCCACTGTTGAGGTCACAGACAGAAATCATGGCCAACACTGGAAGGGAGCCTTCCAGTGAGTGCCCCTGGCGAGTCTGATCTCCCTTCATGTTGACTCTTCAGGCCAGAGAGCCTCCTCCCAGGGCCTCCATGTGAGGGCCAGAGGCTTTCTCCCAGCCACACGGCTGAGGTTGTAAGGGACCCTCCTGCCCCTCCCTTTCAAACAGGCCTCCCAGCTTCCTCTAGGGGGTGACCATGCCCATGCTGCCTTGGGTGGGCCAGTGTCACATTGGAGTGAACTGCCATGTGGGTGGGACTCACTCAGAAGTGAGCCCAGGTTTGCATGGCTCTGGGTGGAGTCCCTATTCCTTGTTCAGTGTTTAGAATAAGTTGTCATCTTTGCTAATTTTGTGTTACACATTTGCCTTGTTTGTTAGTTTGTTTGAGACAGGGTTTAGTTCTGTCACCCAGGCTGGAGTGCAGTGGCATGATCTAGGTTCACTGTAGCCTCTGCCTCCTAGGCTTAAGCCATCCTCCTGCCTCAGCCTCCCAAGTAGCTAGGATTACAGGCATACGCCACCACGCCTGGCTCATTTTTCTATTTTTTTGTAGAGATGGGTTTTTGCTGTTACCCAGGCTGATCTCAAACCCCTGGGCTCAAGAGATCCACCTGCCTCTGCCTCCCAATGTGCTGGGATTACAGGCGTGAGACACCATGCCCAGCCAGCTTATTTTCTTTATTAACCTCTCTGCTACTTAGAAAAAAAATTAATGAGTACGTGCTTTCATAAACGTAGCAAACCTGCATGTTTTAAAATAAAAAAGGGGGGTGGTGTCCATGTAAATCTGGGTCTTGGTGTCTTTGACAGACCTCTTCAGCTCGGATGCCCGGCAGTGTCATACCCCCACCCCTGGTCCGTGGTGGGCAGCAGGCATCTTCGAAGCTGGGGCCACAGGCAAGCTCCCAGGTCGTCATGCCCCCGCTTGTCAGAGGGGCCCAGGTGAGCAGGGCTGTGCACACTGGAGAGACCTGGCAGCCTCAGCAGTCATCTCCTTCGAAAGTAGGACCCTTAGTAGTCCTTGGGGCCAAGGTGCCCTGCACCTTTGGGTCCCCCTCCATTGTTGATCTCAGTTGAATTTTTTGTTCTCCCCACCCTACCCCAACAGCAGATTCACAGCATTAGGCAACATTCCAGCACAGGGCCCCCACCCCTCCTCCTGGCCCCCCGAGCATCAGTGCCCAGTGTGCAGATTCAGGGACAGAGGATCATCCAGCAGGGCCTCATCCGCGTCGCCAACGTTCCCAACACCAGCCTGCTTGTCAACATCCCACAGGTAAGGGCTGTGCCACACCAGGGAGAGTGTAGGTCCCACCTACACTCTGTGCCCCCAGGTTCTGGGGGCACAGTAGAGTCTCCCCAGTTTGTGTGGTGTGACCTGCCTACTTCCTCGGAGCCAGGCAGGGGCTTGGACTTGAGTTCCTGGGGGCCATGGGGCTGTGTGGGTTGTGGGCACAGGTTTTGTGGGCAGAGTTGCCATCCAGCACAGGTGGGCAGCAGCCAAGAGGGGCGACACACAGACCTGAGCTGAAGGTGGGGTCTGATCACCAGCTCCATGGCCGAGGAAACAGCACGTGGCACACAGCACGTTTAGGGGGATAGTCGCCACCTGGGAGAGGCCGGTGATGGGCCTGGAGATGCCTCAGGGGGCACTGGAGCCCATGCCGCCCTCCTGGCTTCTTCCAGTCACCTCCTCAGCAAATGTTCTCATGGCACCAGGCGCACTGTTCTTAGCAGCGTGTCCCTTCACCTCTGTACAGAGTCTCTGAGATGGGAAGGGTCTGTCCCCAATCCTGGAAAGTAGGATGGGAAGAGCAGGACCAAAGGGGCAGGCAGGCTGGAAGCAGGCACCTTGGCTGACAGATAAAATTACCAGGTCTGCAAGGGCTTTCGCTCGTGGGCATGTTCGCTGTTTCTTCCCTCTTTGGCACAGTTTGTTCTTGCCCTCCCTTCTCAGATAAGAGCAAGGCTCTGGGCAGTGTCCCTGCCTGCATTCAAAGGTCGGGTTTGAGTGCAGAGAAGACCAATCCTGGACTGACCCAGGCAGATAGTTTCATACACCTGTGAACTTGTTTTTTCTTCTCCTTTTTTTTTTCTTTAAGAGCCTCATTCTGTTGCCCAGGCCAGATGGAGTGCAGTGGTGCAATCTCAGCTCGCTGTAACCTCCACCTTCCAGGTTCAAGCGGTATTCCTATCTCAGTCTCCTGAGTAGCTGAGACTAGAGGCACCTACTTCCACACTTGGCTAATTTTTGTATTTTTAGTAGAGACAGGGTTTCACCATGTTGGACAGGCTGGTCCCGAACTCCTGACCTTAAGTGATCTGCCTGACTCAGCCTCCCAAAGTGCTGGGATTACAGGCATGAGCCACCGTGACTTGCCCTCCCGTGAACTTTTATCCAGTCCTTTCTGTTGTCTTTGTGCCCTGAGGGTGGGCACAGGTAGTCAGTGACAGAGAGGGTGGTCTGCTCCTAGTGGGGCTGCGGGAGGCTGTGAGGGGAAGGAGGGGAACTCGCTGGTCAGAGGGGAGGGAGGCCTGTGTTTGGTCTCAGTTGTTGAGAGGACAAGAAGCCAGCAGGCCAGTCTCTGAGAGCCTTTCTTGAGGGGTGGGGCCCTGGAAAGGCATCCTGGACACCCTGTTCTCTACCGTGTGGTATTTCCAACTCATTGGCTGTGTCCATTTTTTAGTGGTGGGCTGAACAGCTTTCATCAGCTTTCCAGAGGGGTCCTCAACCCCCAAAAGCCACTGGCATGTGGTCAGTTCTGGGTTTCAGGAGGAGCTCTATCCAGTACTTGTGGGGCTAGCGATGACAGTCAGGGTTCTGCTGCTGGGATTCAGGTAGGACTGTGAAGTGGCACTGGAGTGGCAAGGACTGGGGTGGATGGAGGGCAAGGGGCAGATGCTGGCCTAGGAGCTGCTTCTCCCATCACCCCATAGGACTTGGGGACTGCCTCAAACATTAGCATCCCAGGGGGAGCACATGCAGAGAGGCTCATAAGGGTACTATGGTGAGCACCCTCGTACCCTGCGAGAAGGCAGGCCAGGCCGCAGCCAGAGGACAGTGGCCCTGATGGGCAGGGTGGTGACCACCAGAACCTGGTGTCAGCCACGTGGGTGCCCTCATATTCACATGGTGGAGCACAGCAAGCAGTAGAATTTCAGTGTGTGCAGTTTATCTGGTAAACCTCAGTACAGGTGTGTAGGTGAGCAGTCACCTCCTAGGGTGGTGTATTTCACAGTTCTCCCTGCTGCCCTGGCTTCTGAGAGTATTGTGTGTCACAGCTAGGTTCATTTCTATAAGGATGCCGTCATCAAGGGACTAGTTACTGCAGCCGACTGGACCTCGGGCATGGGGGCACTGGGGAGCCTTCCTTTGGGCAAGCACACAGAGCACCCTGACTGAGTTGTTATCTCCCAAAGCCTACCCCAGCATCACTGAAGGGGACGACAGCCACCTCTGCTCAGGCCAACTCCACCCCTACTAGTGTGGCCTCTGTGGTCACCTCCGCCGAGTCTCCAGCAAGCCGACAGGCAGCTGCCAAGCTGGCGCTGCGCAAACAGCTGGAGAAGACGCTGCTTGAGATCCCCCCGCCCAAACCCCCGGCCCCGGAGATGAACTTTCTGCCTAGTGCTGCCAACAACGAGTTCATCTACCTGGTTGGCCTGGAGGAGGTGGTGCAGAACCTACTGGAGACACAAGGTGAGTGGCCTGGACCTAGTGGGCTGCTTCCGCCTCTGGCCTCCAGGAGTGCTGCACCATGAGTTCTTTCCAACACACAGCAGAGGCTGGGGCATGGCCGTCTGGCCAGAATGGTAGTGGGTGGGCTTGGCAGGGACACCATCAGTGCCACTGTGGAGTCTGGATACTGTCCTCCTCCAGTTGGGGCCTCTGAGAGCTAGGCACTGACAGGCTCAGGCCCCAGGGGGTAGGGCAGTAGTGGCCTCCATGACGCTGGCATGTGGTAGGGTAGATGTGAGGGTGCACATCTGTGGGAGGCTGATGGGCTTGGCCTCCATGAAGGGCTTTCAGGCCAGTGTAGGGTTGTGACACACAGGCAGAACCTTCCAGAGCCTTGAGTGCTCCCAGCCTCTGAGGAGGGAGAGGGACAGCCCACCCGCTGCCCCCGCCTCGGCAGGCTTGCATGATCACTCTCTTCAGGAGAAGTGTGGGAATGCACAGTGTCCTGGGGGCATTTAGAAATAAAAAGTTATCTACGAGTGGTAATCAACACAGCAATGGAGACGGCCAGGCAGGTGGAGCTGGGTGGTCAAGTCAGGAACATGCTCCCCAGACATGGAGACCAAGAACGTTTTCCCACAGGTTAAGGTGGGGGTGACACAAGCAGGCCGGGAGCCTGAGCCCTCTCGTGATGACCTCATTAGACCCTCAGAGCAGAGCAGTGGGCAGGACCGTGAGGGCCCCAGGGCAGGGGTAGGCCCAGTGGTCTCAGAGCCCTCCCAGCATAAGACTTGGGAACAGCAGGGTGGGTGTGTGCAGAGAAGCACCTCCTGCCCACCTCCCAGGATGCAGAGAGGGAGGAGGGCATGGGGGCCAGGTCGAGCTGTGCCCCCAGCTCCTGGGGTTGGGAAGATGCTCTTTTCAATCCCTTAGGGTACTTTGGTGCACCTCCCAGTGCTCCCATGTGGTACCCAGGGTCCACAAAAGGAAGAGCCCTCCACACCTGGGGGGAGCTGGGCCTGGCTCAGCCTCAGAGCAGCCCTCATATGTGGAGTTGCTTGTAGCCCACTCCCTTGCCCCTAAGTCGCTCTTGTAACTCCCGGCTGTACTGAGACCACTGCAGCGTGCAGGGGCATGGCCTCTAGCTCCCACCTGCAGGAGGGAACGGGGGTGAGCAGTGGGGAGGTAGGGCTCTGACACAGCCTGGCCAGTGCCTTTGGTGCCTCTTTTTCTGTTTTTTTGTTGTTGTTTTGAGATGGAGTCTCACTCTGTCACCCAGGCTAGAGTGCAGTGGCATGATCTCTGCTCACTGCAACCTCTACCTCCCAGGTTCAGGTGATTGATTCTCCTGCCTCATCCTCCCAAGTAGCTGGGTCTACAGGCACCTGCCACCACGCCCAGCTAATTTTTTGTTTTTTCAGTAGAGATGGTTTCACCATGTTAGCCAGCGTTAGCCAGGATAATCCTGATCTCCTGAGCTTGTGATCCACCACCTCGGCCTCCCAAAATGCTAGGATTATAGGCATGAGCCACCGCGCTCAGCAAGGTGTTTCCTTTTCTGTAAGGTGATATCAGCAAAAGAGCCACCTGAGGCTGCTGTAGGAAACGTGGGCTGGAGGACACTTGCGACCATGGCCCCTCTGTGCCTCTGCCTGTGCAGGCATCTGCTATCCCAGAATAGCCTCTCTCTGCCGTTCCCTCATCGGGGCTCAGTCTCCCTCTCTTGTTGCCATAAACAGGACCTCACTATGGGAGGGACTCCTGACACTTCCCATAGCCCCCAGCCTTGTGCCATGTCTGCTTCTGGTGCCACTCACACTGGCTGTGGCTGCCCCCTTTGGGGTTGGATGTGTGCAGGGAGATGTGCTGTTGTCATCAGAGCATGTAAGCTGCTGGTGGTGGTCTCATGGCCAGGGGCCTGGAGGAGGCCAGGCCAGGCAGGAGAGGGAAGGCCAAGGGTCCCCTACCTCCCAGCCCCTGCCATCTTTTGACATTGTGATGACCCAGAGCAGTTAAGGCCCCTAAGTGCTGAACACTAAAAAAATGGGCACAAAATACGCCCACACGTCATGCCTAAGCGCATGTGTCACGTGCACTTCCTCCTGCTACCTCTTGCAGACCCCACAAAGAGACACTGCATTCAGTGCCCCTGTAGCTTGCCGCCTACCTTGTGCCCTGGGTGCAGCCTGGGGCCTGGGGCCTGTCCCAGGTGTGAATCCTGCCCTACCACCCCATCCCTACTCCACGTCCACAGGTGATCCACAGGTCACTTGGTCTTTCTTGGCCTCAGTTTCTTTCTCAGGATGTAGGGCATTAGGGTGGGGGGGGCTCCTAAGAATGAATCTAGCATCTCAGCACCCACGAAGCATTCGTTGAGTGACTTGTCTGTCACCCTTGTTAACTTGTACACAAGCAAGGGTGCCCACCACACTGAGGCATGGCCTGGCATGGCCCCTGCTGGTCCTCAGTGGTGTCATCTCCAGCAGTGGGTGGGATGGGAGGCCATCGTATTCAGAAGCTGTTTGGCCTTGGCCAGCCCTGTGTCCACACGTTGGTGCCCAGTAGTCAGTTGCAAAACAGATTCAGCATCCTGGGCTGGGGGCGGCCAGGGCTCTGACTGTTGTCCTGTCCCTCTGACGCGAGCCACGTGCTGTCTGCTTGCAGCGGGCAGGATGTCGGCCGCCACTGTGCTGTCCCGGGAGCCCTACATGTGTGCACAGTGCAAGACGGACTTCACGTGCCGCTGGCGGGAGGAGAAGAGTGGAGCCATCATGTGCGAGAACTGCATGACGACCAACCAGAAGAAGGCGCTCAAGGTGGAGCACACCAGCCGGCTGAAGGCCGCCTTCGTGAAGGCACTGCAGCAGGAGCAGGAGATCGAGCAGCGGCTCCTGCAGCAGGGCGCGGCCCCTGCCCAGGCCAAGGCCGAGCAAGCTGCAGCCCCACACCCCACACTGAAGCAGGTGAGCCAGGCCTGCCGCTGGCAGCGCCATCCCTAGGAAGCAGGGGCCATTCCAAAGATCCATCCCACGCCCACACTGCGCCGCCTGATCGTTAACTGCGTGTCTAAATTGCAGTTAATGGTGGCACTGGGCGGAGAAAACACTAATTTGCAGTTTCTTTAGACTTCGTAGCTCTCACTCACAGGCTGCAGGCTGACAAGTACTGCTTGTCTCCAAGGACTTCTGAAAGCCACGTTGAGATACCAAAGGGGCGTTTGGAAGAAATGTTCTTGCTAAATTTGGAGAGGAACAAGTCTGAAATCAAGTTTTTTTGTTCTCATGGTTTTTTTTAATTTTAATGCTTCTCCTTCCCACCCTCTGTAGACCAAAAGCTCCCTTTTAGCAATTTTGTTTTCTTGGAAGTTCTTTGCAATTCACTAAACACATTTTCTCAAGATCCCCATGGGCGCCTAAAGTCCTGGGGGACGGGCCTGTCCTGTGGGGCTCCCTTTCGGTCACCCCGGGCCAGCCAGCAGACGGCGCTGACCTCAATTTCAACCCGTTTGTGTAGGTCATAAAACCCCGGCGTAAGTTGGCGTTCCGCTCAGGAGAGGCCCGCGACTGGAGTAACGGGGCTGTGCTACAGGTCAGAACCGCTCCGGGCACCGGGAGCCTCGTGCCCCCACCGCAGCCCGTGACCACGTCAGTCGCCGACTGTCACGCTGCCTTGTCTGTCTGTCTCCCTGTTTCTGTTTCTCTCTCTCCACCCTCCACCCCTCTGTGTAACTTACCTGGTCTCCTGATTTTGGACTTTAGGGACCCCATGTGGGTGGGAAGAGGTCGGCCAGAGCAAGGAAAGGCTGTGCTGAGCGTCTCGCCTGCTGCTGCCTTTTCCCTGTGTGAGCCATTGCCCCTCTCTCCACTGCAGGCCTCCAGCCAGCTGTCCCGGGGTTCAGGCACGACGACCCGAGGCGTCCTGCACACATTCAGTCCGTCACCCAAACTGCAGAACTCAGCTTCAGCCACCGCCCTGGTCAGCAGGACCGGCAGACATTCCGAGAGAACTGTGAGCGCCAGCAAGGGCAGTGCCACCTCCAACTGGAAGAAGACACCCCTGAGCACAGGTGGGTGGCCTCCACAGGGCTCCCCAGGGGACCTGGCCATTTCCGGGTCCACCCTCCCTTATCCTGAACAGTGGCACGTATGCACTGGGTCAACACAGGAAAGCCTGCTACCCAGACCCGCTTCCCAAGCTCCACTTCCTCGGACTCAATGCTTCCTCTCCTGCCCCTAACCAGGACACCCTGAAGAAGTTACAGCCCCAAGCAGATAGGAAATAGTAATCACCCTCACTCTCTGCACCCAAGTTCAACCTTTCACCCACAAAACGTGGGGCAGGCCTGGTTCAGTGGGTGCCCCCACAGCCATCCACATGGACACTTGCGGCACACACCTGTCTTGCCCACTCGGGGTTACCCCTTTCTCTGTGCCGCAGTCAGCATCCATTTTTCTGTCACTATGCCTTCCATGCTGTGGTCACACCAAATGGTGCAGAGTAGAGTAAAACAGTAACATGGGGTTGGGGATACGCCCACAGCAGGGGCTGGGCTTGCCTGGGACAGGCAGTGGAGGCCTTGCCAGAGACAGTGTTTGGAGAACGACCAGTGTGGGTGAAGGCCCTCGAGTGGGCTCTGCTCAGTCAGCCGCGGCCCTGCTGTTCCTGGCATGGTCTCTATGGCCTGTTTATTTCAGGCCTTCATCCTGTTTATTTTCTCATGTATGTGCTAACATTAGAACAAAAGTTTAATATTTCTTGTGTTCACCAAGAATGGGAAAAGAAAAGGTGGTCAGGAAAGGCCAAGTTAAGGAGCCAGGCACTCTGTGGTAGAGGAAGCAAAGTGTCCCGCATGCTCCCTGCAGCCTGTGGCCCTGTAGGAAGGAAAGGACAGGCCTGTCATGAGACAGACCCCAGGCAGAGTAGGGGAGCCTGAGAGCCCGCTGTGCCTGCCGCTGTCCTCGGGGAGGGGCATGCCCAGCTGCCAGGCTCTGCAGGGGCAGTTCAGGAAAGGGTGGACGTTTGGCTGCAGAGGAAAAACCCAAGCAGCCTGGATAGTCTCGCGCATTTGTTTGCAAACCAGCCAGCCGGACGTTCTGCTCAGCAGGTATAAGACAGCTGAGGACTCACGGGCTGCTCGGAAAATACTCTTGTGAGAGGTTTGGAAGTATAAGAAGTAGGAGAAGCTGATAAGTGTGTGCATGTGGACACAGTGTTCAAAGTCATCTGGAAGCAGAGTGTGTGTGTGTGTCTGTGTACAGTTTGAAAGGGAGTATGAAGGCATCATTAGTTGTTGGGTCTGATGGTAGGATTGGGGGAAAAGAACTAGTCGAAAGGACCATTTCCTAAAACAGTTACTCAGGGTGGCCAGGTGCGGTGGCTCACGCCTGTAATCCCAGCACTTTGTAAGGCCAAGGCGGGCAGATCATGAGGTCAAGAGATCAAGACCTTGGCCAACATGGTGAAAACCCATCTCTACTAAAAATAGAATAATTAGCTGAGCGTGGTGGCACACGCCTTTAGTCCCAGCTACTCGTGAGAAGGCTGAGGCAGGAGAGTTGCTTGAACCTGGGAGGGTGAAGGTTGCAGTGAGCCAAGATCGAGCCATGCACTCCAGCCTGGCAACAGAGAGAGATTCTGTCTTAAAAAAAAAAAAAAAGGTACCCTGAGGGCTTGAGGAGAGCATATGTTTTTGGAGTGCTGCTGCCCTTGCACACAGGCTTGGTTCCTAAGAACACTGGACCTCAGAACGCTTTTTCCACAAAATATGTTCAGCACTACTAAAAAATACTCTTAGCGCCAGACCTTCTGGCTCAGGCCTGTAATCCTAGCACCTTGTAAGGCCGAGATGGGAGGATTGCTTGAGCCTAGGAGTTCGAGACCAGCCTGAGCAACATGGTAAGATCTCATCTCTACAAAAAAAAATAATAATAATTAGTCAAGCATATGGCATCTGTCTGGCCCCAGCTACTCAGGAGGCTGAGGGAGGGGGATCACTTGGGCATGGGAGGTTGAGGCTGCAGTGAGCACTGACTGTACCACTGTAGTTCAGCCTGGGCAAGAGTGAGACCCTATCTCAAGGGGTCTGGGCAGCCCTTACCCTCAGACCAAAGATTCTACATGTGCTGGGTGGGGGGTGTTTCTTTGTTTTTCAATTATAAATTTTTTCCAATGATAAAAGTCGTATTTGTCCATCACGGAAATTTGGAAAATATGGGGAAAAGACGATGGCAATGGCTTGTATTTTCCTCCCCCAAGTGACCAAATGTTACATTTAGGGATTTTCCCCAGTGTCTTCACTTCACTTGAGGGCCCTTTGTAGAGATGTGTGTATTGCACTGGCTACTTTGTGCGTTCATGAGGGACCCTTACTGGAAGCATCAGAATTTGAGTCAGGTGCAGTGCCTGTAACCCTGACGCTTGGGCGGGCCAAGGCAGGAGGATTGCTCGAGGCCTGGAGTTTGAGACCAGTCTAGATAAGCAAACATAGCAAGACTTCATCTCTACACATTACCTTGGGGGTAGGAGATAGGGTTTTTTTTTTTCCTTTTTTCTTTCTTTTTTTTTTCCCCAGAGACAGCTTCTTGCTCTGTTGCCCAGGCTGGAGTACAGTAGCGCCACAGCTCACTTGCAGCCTGGATCTCCTGGGCCAAAGCAATCCTCCCACCTCTGCCTCCTGAGTAGCTGGGACTACAGGGACATGCCACCATGTCCAGCTGATATTTTTTTTAGAGTTGTGGCCTCGCTTGTGTTGCCCAGGTTGGTCTCTTATCTCCTGGCCTCCTGCCCCAGCGTCTCAAAGTTGTGGGATTCCAGGCTGAGCCTCCGCGCCCAGCTGAGATCATGTTTTCCTCACTGTGTAGTATTCCGTCCTGTGTTACTGTCCTGTTGCACACATTTGTTCATGGTTTTCCACTGTTGTAAGCACCACCACGGTCAGCACCTTCATTTCTGAAGCATGGGGGTGGCTGCCAGCCCTGCCCTGCACTTGGAATCGGCTTGGCAGAGCCTGGGAATGTTAAGGCCATTGAGTTGCTTCCTAAATACGCTTCAGCTCTGGGGTCTGGGATTTGAAAGGTTGATCGAAGAGTAGTGGTGGGCAGGTTTGCAAGGGCTCCTGAGTCCTTAGTGTGTGTTAGACCTGGGGTCTAGGCAGCTGTGGCTGGTCTCCTCCCAGGAGCCCTCCTGACTAGGGCCATCTCAGCCAGTAGCTCTGTTCTGTTGCAGGTGGGACCCTTGCATTTGTCAGCCCGAGCCTGGCAGTGCACAAGAGCTCCTCGGCTGTGGACCGCCAGCGAGAGTACCTCCTGGACATGATCCCACCCCGCTCCATCCCCCAGTCAGCCACATGGAAATAGTGCAAGCCAGGCCCCGAGGAAGACGGGCTCCCTCCTCCCCCACCTGGCCCCCGGTCTAGGAGGACCCGCTGCACCACCCTCCGCTGGCTCGGGAAGACACCGTGCCCGCCCCAAGGGCAAGCACCGGCCACGCTGCAGAGGCAAGACCTCAATTCTTGGCTGCAAAGTTTCATCAGGGCTCGGGGGGCTGGTGCTGCCTTGCAGGCAGACGAGGATCATTGCTGGGGACCTTTCCCGTGGGCTTTCTTCCTTTCTCTTTTTGCCTTTAGTTTGCCCGACACCAGCAGAAAAGTGGACCTCGGGGGCTGGTTCTGCTCCCGGCCCCCTTATTCGGCCCCTGCCGGCACACGGGCGGCTCACCCTGGACACTGTGACGCGCATGGGCAAGGCCAGCGCCTGGGGCTTCTCAACCGAGCGGGGTGTTTCGTTTTGTTTTTGCTTTTCTCCGTCTTAGGCTCCTGATCTTTGACTGCCTTCCCGTGGCGATCTATAAGTTGAAAGATTTTTTTTTAATCACCTCATGATGATGCAGTTAAAAGTAAATCGTGCAAACCCTGGGGTCCCTGTTGTGCGCTGCGCTGCGTCGTCCCGCTGGACCCGGGCCCTGGAGGGTGGGCAGCTCATGGTGCCACAGCCCCTGGCAGGGACGGCCGGCCCGCCCCAGTGACTGACAGACGAATGCAGGGATGGCTGAGACAGCCCTCGCTCCAGCTGAACACCTCCATTGCTGCTTGTTCTGGAGGACCCCCCTGCCCCCGACCCCACCACCCCTGGACCTCCCAGACTTAGCAGAAGAACAAACTGAAGAACAGACCCAGCCAGAGAACCAGGGATTCTGGAAGCTGCCCATGAAGGGAGGAGGAGAGGACCCGGTCAGCAGCATCCCCAAGCAGGCAGCTGGAGGGGGCGCTGTTTCGGGGGCTTTCTGTTGTGGTTTATTTTATTAAACCTTTTCCTTTTTTCTATTCATTCGATGGACGCAATCTTAAGCCTCCCTGGCCTTGCTCCTGGCAAGTGAGCATACACAGGTGTGTGCAGGTCGGGAGCCGCCGTCCAGGTGTGCAGCGAGCCGCTGCGCACAGATGTCAGGATTTCCATTTGGGTCTAGTTTAGAGCCTGTCCTTAAACCTAGGGGTTGCTGTCAGGATTTGCTTTCAGACTTTTTTTTTTTTTAAACTCCCTTTAGAGTCTACAAAAATGTTTTTAAAAGGATCAGGTCTGCTTTGAGTTTCATTTTTGTTTCTTTCCCATCCCACTCTTTAAAAACTGCTTCCATGAGAAAAGGCAGAAGCCATTCTCTGTCTCCTGCACACTGAGCCGGCTTCATGCCGGCTCGAGTGTGTCCCGCGCCCATGTACCTGCGTGTGTCTCCGTGAGGACTGGGTTCCATTGGTCCCCCATTGAGCTCCAGCCCTGGTTTTCCTACCCATGCAGTTAGGGACTTTAATTTAAAGTTTTTTTGTAGGGCCGCCGCCTCCAAACACAACTGCTACAACGTTCTAATAAAGGTTCATTTAACCCCCAGGCTCCTGTCGTGTGAATATCCTCAGTCTGTAGGAAACTTTTTTGACATACCATAGACCTAGTTTTGGAAAACATTACCTATTTTTTGTTGTGCAAAACCCCAAGTTTCTCACTGATTTTTGTTTTTGTGCATAACTTGGCTGAAGGAGGTGAGGGGAGGGTGGGGACGGGTGGTTTTCATTCCAAGATCCAGGGATTTTGGGGAAAGGAAGGAAATTGATGTTTTTCGGGGTGGTGGGGGGAGGATGTGTTTTTTACACCAAAAAATAATCAAGAGTATGCAAGCGTTTCTACTTCTCGCATTTTCCTGTGTGCCTGGCAAATAAATACCTGTCTCCTAATGATCCTGAGCTGTTAGCCCTCTCTGTTCCATGACACGGGCCAGATCTTTCAGCTCCTCCCAGAAGGAGCACCCAGGCTGGCTTCTTCCCACCGAAAGCCCTCGCCCGAAAACCAACCTCAGTTCTATGCAGTGGCTGGGGATCAGGCATCCAGGCCAAAGTCACCTCTGCCTGCCCCAGCTTGGGTCAGCTGGGTCTGACCAAGGGGACAGATCCGAGCTGGACCCACCGGCCCCAGCTCCAGCTCCTGACCTCTTCCAGCCTTGCCTGGCTGTTCCTCCAGGGCTGGTGGCTGTGGACCTGTCCGTGTGAGTTCGTATGGACTGCTGTCCCTCAAAAGGGAGAGGGTCGGCCCCATGTCCCCAGGGAGCATTCCATCAGGGACAACATACATACTGTGATGTAAACTTTTTTTTTTTTTTAATTTCAGGGGGCAAAAGTTTGAGATGCCTTAATCTTACCTTCATTTCTGCTGTCTTGAACACTCTAGCCCATTATTTCCTGTTAGTCCCTTGCAGCATAACTTCTATAAGCCCCGAGCGGGTGGTTGTGTGAAGCTTCTGATGTTCCAGGTGAAGGCGTTACTAAGTACCTCTCTGGGCATGGGGTTTGGATGCACCGGACAAGCTATTTATTGAGCTACCAGCAGCAAAGCACACCCTCAAAACCGGCCACTGCCTGGGTCCTGGTGTCTCTGGAGAGCCCTGCCAGAATCAGGTTCCTGCAAGTCATGAGAATGTGGGAGCCCCCAGCCCAACCGATTGTAACTGTCCCCAGTTATCTGTGACATGAACCTCCAACAGCACCTGGACACTGTTCCCTATATCAGCTGCTCTGTGGACAGGGCTGGGGATCTCAGAGTTCACTACTCACCTGTTGTATTAATGGTGGGGGGTAGGGTTTGGAATGGCCAAGTGCCCTTGGAGCCTCCCACAGCAATGGCCATCCTGACCTCATCACAGGAACTCCACGGTGACATCAGGAACCACCCCTCTGACTAGGTCTGTAGGGGTCCTTGTCACAGGGTGGAACAGCCTGAACTCCAAGTGGCTCCTGGTCTTACCTGTACTCCGCGGACCCTGGTGAAGCAAAAGCTCACCCCGGGACAGAGGGAATGAGGCGACTCGGTGCAGCCCTGCTCGGCCCCATGGCTCCCACTCTCCTGTTGGACATAGAGGCATGAAGAGAGACTTCTCTATACAAATATTCTCATCACAGGGGTCCCCATCACAGAAGGGATGGTCCTTGCTGCTCCGCCATAGGGTTTTTGATGCCAAGCTATGCTGCACGTGATGTTAACCTAAAGAACTTGGACTGAGCTTTTAAAGTTACAGCAAACATTTTATAATCCTTAAAGTGTAATAGATGGTTACACTAGTGCAGGGTATTGGGGGTCTCAGGGGGTGGAGGCTGTCACTTGTATTTATTGTGACTCTAAATCTTTGATAGTAAAACAAATGTAAAAAGAAATGTTGGCCACCAGGTGGGAATAGAGGTTCCAGTAAACAGGCTGGAAGTGGGTGGCTGTACGTTGTGTCACGAGGAAGTTTTAGACTGAAGGATAATAAAGATATGGATGATGTGTCAACTGGACTTATCTTTTGTCCCTTCTGCCCCGTCTTTTCTATATTATTTTGTCCTAGCTTCCAAGGCAGGTTGGATGGAGATGGAGGGTGACCTTTCGTTAATGAGAGAAGCAAAGGACCGGGTGCACCTGCTGCTTGGGCTTCACTTGCTTTGGGGATGGCGTCCCCACGGCTTCTCTTTCGAGCATTGTGGCCAACTTATCCCATGGTCTGGGAGAGGGGAATGAGACTCTCAGTGGGGGCTGCGTGCGGTGATTCACTCCTGCAATCCCAGCACTTTGAGAGGCTGAGGATCACCTGAGGTCAGGCGTTCAAGACCAGCCTGGCCAACATGGTGAAACACCGCCTCTACTAATAATACACAGATTAGCTGGGTGTGGTGGCGCATTCCTGTAATCCCAGTTACTCGGGAGGCTGAGGCAGGAGAATAGTTTGAAAACCTGGGAAGCGGAGGTTGCAGTGAGCCGAGATCACACCATTGCACTACAGCCTGGGTGACAGGTGACTCCGTCTCAAAAAGAAATCTCAGTGGGATTTGCTCATCTTAGTCCCATTAGCCTTCACGCCAGAGTGGTGGGTTTTCCTGGGACGATTTTCAGGCTTGAGACCTCGATGATGTCTTTGTTGCAGGATGTGATACTACAGATGTACCATCTAAGCACAGTCACCAACCAGAAAGAGCAACCTCTGGCAAAAATGTGTTTTCAGGTGTTGATATTTTCAAGTTTTATTCATAAGGTGAGACCTAGGATCATTTTGGTGAATTCTAATGTACATAAAACATGACCCTGTTTTCTTAGGTGCTATTTATTTGAGGCCGGGTCTCTGTTACCCAGGCTGGAGTGCAGTGGTTTGATCTCAGCTCACTGCAGCCTCAACCTCCCTAGGCTCAGGTGATCCTCCCATCTTGGCCTCCTCAGTAGCTGGGATTACAGGCATGTACCACCACACCCAGATAATTTTCATATTTTTTGTAGACACATTTTTGCCATGTTGCCATGGCTGGTCTCAAACTCCTAGACACAAGCAATCCTCGCACCTTGGCCTCCCAAAGTGCTGGGATTGCAGGTGTGAGTCACCACGCCTGTCCTGTTTCTTGTCTTTGAAGCAACCCTGCCTTTGCCTGGGAGCTGATGCCTTCCCCACAGCTCCTGAGTGCCTAGTCTTACCGGCACAAGGCTGGTACAGGACATGGTAGAAACAACCCCAGCCTGTCCCACTCCATCTGTGACACAACTAGACTGGTGTTCCAGGTCCCAATACGGACCACGATAATTTTTTTTTTTTGAGACTGAGTAGCTCTGTTGCCCATGCTGAAGTGCAGTAGCACGATCTCGGCTCACTGCAACCTCCACCTCCCGGATTCTAGCGATTCTCCTGCTTCAGCCTCCCAAGTAACTGAGATTACAGGGGCTGCCACCATGCCCACCTAATTTTTGTATTTTTAGTAGAGACGGGATTTCACCACGTTGGCCAGGCTGGTTCTAACTCCTGACTTCAAGCGATCCACCTGCCTTGGCCTCCCAGAGTGCCAGGAGTACAGGCGTGAGCCACCGTGCCTGGCCACTTTATTTTTGAGATAAGCTCTCACTGTTGCCCAGGCTAGAGTGCAACAGCACGATCATAGCTCACTCGCTGCAGCCTCAAACTCAGGCTCGGGCTATCCTTCCACCTCAACCTACCATGTAGCTGTGGCCACAGGCTCGCTACAGGTGTTTCTCACCTGGCCTGAGGAACGTTCTTGTGGGGCGCTGTCTCCTGTGCTTGGCTCTTGGCCCCTGGTGAGGCTCTGCTTCCCTGGATTGGGCACAGGCTCCTCAGTGCACCTGGGGCAGATCCAAGGGGCGGTCCTGGGTCATGGTCTCAAATAGCTTCTCCAGCTGAGAAAATGGGACACCCCTTGTCCCTGACACCTCATCCCCTTTGAATTGGGTCTGTGGCCATGAGGCAGGCAGAGACCCCCTAACCCCATATGCTCCCACAGATTCATCGGTGGACAAAAGGACGTGCTACGCCCTGGGGCCTGGAGATGTGGCAGGAGCTATCCAGACAGAAACATAAAGCACCTTGAGAGGAGGACAGGGGGTGACATTTTAGGCAAGTCTCGAAGAGGGGAAAAGTGACAGAAGTGTGCAAAGCCTCGGAGGCAGGAGCCAGCGTGGCAGGTCATGAACAAAAACGGGCAGTGCCATGGGCCTGGGCGGGAAGGCGGGGCGAGGGCGTGGATTTAACTAAATGTAGCGGGAGCCTAGGAAAGGCCCTGGGCTCAGTCCTCCAGCCACGCCCACTCGCAAGCCACGCCCACTAGCCCCTAGGATGGGTTCCTGCCCTCATTTTTCAGGTGGGGAGCCCGAGGCATGGCCCCAGTCAGGAGCGGCACCCTTCGACTAAACCAGAGGAGCTAGGTTTTCTTTTTTCTCTTTTTCTTTTCTTTCTGTTTTTGTTTCTTTGTTTTGGAGACAGTTTCGCTCTTGTTACCCAGGCTGGAGTGCAGTAGTGCATTCTCGGCTCACTGCAACCTCTGCCTCCTGGGTTCAAGCGATTCTTCTGCCTCAGCCTCCCCAGTAGCTGGAATTACAGGCACGCGCCACCATACCCAGCTAATTTTTGCATAATTAGTAGAGACCAGGCTATACCATGTTGGCCAGGCTGGTCTTGAACTCCTGACCTCAGATGATCCACCCATCTCGGCCTCCCAAAAGTGTTGGGATTCCAGGTGTGAGCCACCGCACCAGGCTGCTAGGTTGTTGTTTTGTTTGTTTGTTTTGAGACAGTCTTGCTCTGTTGCCTAGGTTGGAGGGCAGTGGTGCGATCTTGGTTCACTGTAACCTCCATTTTTCGGGTTCAAGTGGTTCTCCTGACCCAGTCTGCTGAATAGCAAGGACTGCAGGTGCAAGCCACCCATGTCGGACTAATTTTTGTATTTAGTACAGGTGGGGTTTTACCATGTTGGCCAGCCCAATCTCAAACTCCTGACCTCAAGTGATTGGCCCACCTCAGCCTCCAGAAGTGCTGGGATAACTGGCATGAGCCACCCATGCCCGGCCCCTGGATCCAGGTTTTCCGCTTCCACTCTGACATGGTCTAGCCAGGACTGGCGTCTAGGCACTGCCCCTCTTTTAGCCTTGGTTTCCTCATCTGCAAAACTGAGGGGGACAGAGCTGTACCCTATTTGGAGGCAGTGAAGATAGAGCTGGCACTGCATCCCCAGGGCACCAGAAAGCCATTGAGACTGAGCAGGGACTGTGTCCATGGGGACACTCACCAGAAGACCAGCTATGTGGGGCTCATCTGCAGATAGGCAGGATTAGGATTTCCTAATACACCCCATTTCCCCATATTTCCCAAATCGCAGCCACTCCCAGGCCCTGTGCAGTCCCCTCTTGATTTCCTCCTTACCTCTTTCTCCTCCTCTCCCTTCCTCTCTCCCTATTCCAGGCAAATAAGCTTACTGACCTTACTCAAACACGCCAGCTCTCTTCTTCCTGGGCAACACCTGGACTGTTTCCCTCAGCTTCAGAGTCCCTTGTTTTTTTTTTTCTGAGACTGGGCCTCACTCTGTGGTCCAGGCTGAAGTGCAGTGACATGATAACAGCTCACTGCAGCCTTGAACTCCCAGGTCCAAGTGATCCTCTCACCTCACCTTCCCAAGTAGCTGAGACACGCCACCACACCCAGCTAATTTTTAAATTTTTTATATAGATGGGGATCTTGCTGTGTTGCCCAGGTTGGTCTCTAATTCCTGGGCTCAAGCAATCCGTCTGCCTCAGCTTCCCAAAGTTCTGGGATTGCAGGAGTGAGCCACCATGCCCTACCCAGAGTCCCTCCTTGAACACCTCCCAACTCTATCTGGCATTTAGCACAACTTACAATTATTTTATTTCCATGTCATTCTTTTATTTTACTTGACTTTTCAATTGTCTCGTTTCTGGCAGGGATGGGCCCAAGTCTCTTCGCCATGAACTCGGGGGCCTGGCAGATAGTAGGTGCTCATGCATGACTACATGAACGAACAGAGGGAACGAGCTAGTGGGTCCAGCTGACTCACACCCAGCCCTACCCCAACTTCCCCTACCCCCTCTTCCCCAGAGGACAGGGACCCACAGCAGGAAGGGCTTCCACCGTCACCCCCACCCCCACTGTGGCTAGATCTGGGTTCAAATCACAGCTGTGAGCCAGGTCCAGTGGTTCACGCCTGTAATTCCAGCACTTAGGGAGGTTGAGGCAGGTGGATCACTTGAGGTCAGGAGTTCAAGAACAGCCTGGCCAATATGGTAACCCTGTCTCTACTAAAAATACAAAAAATTAGCCTGGTGTGGTGGCCTGCACCTGTAGTCCCAGACACTCAGGAGGCAAAGGCATGAGAATTGCTTGAACCCAGGAGGTGGAGACTGCAATGCTCCACGACTGCCCCACTGCACTCCAGCTTGGGCAACAGAGAGAGACCCTGTATCAAACAAAACAAAACAAAATGACCCAGTGCGGTGGCTCACACCTGTAATCCCAGCACTTTGGGAGGCCGAGGTGGGTAGATCACCGGAGGTCGGGAGTTCGAGACCAGCCTAACCAACATGGAGAAACCTGTCTTTACTAAAAATACAAAATTAGCTGGGCGTGGTGGCGCATGCCTGTAATCCCAGCTACTCGGGAGGCTGAGGCAGGAGAATCGCTTGAACCCGGGGGGTGGAGGCTGCAAGTGAGCCGAGATTGTGCCGCTGCACTCCAGCTTGGGGCAACAAGAGAAAAACTGTCTCTCAAAAAAAAAAAAAAAAAAAAAAAAAAAAGATGTGGATGGGTGGCGGAGGGGTCTACTTGCTCCCCAGCCCAGCGTCACAGAACCATCATGACCCGGAGACAACAAAGGTCCTTCGATTTTTGCCCAAAAGGTCCAGGTTCGAATCCTCCCGACTCCCTTTTGGGTCTTGGAGCAAGAACCTCAACATGCCTGACTAAAATTAGGAGACCCGCGCCCGGCGCCCGCCTTCCCCGGACGGAGCAACCCCTTCCCCACTGGTCCGTAAATGGGGTGCCACCATTAGAGTCAGGTGCAAGGAACAGCGAGTTTATTGCAGGTTCCAATCGGGAACCGAGTACCCTCAGCTGGTTGGGGAAGGGACCCCCTCCGCTCAGAACCTGAGCTCGTTCCGCGCAGACGCAACGCTTCTGTCCCCTCTGGTCTCGTCCCTCACGGGGCCCGGTGGCTAGGAATTACGGAGGCGCATGCGCCTCCAGCTCTCCGGTTCGTGGAGGACTTGGAGTCCGAACCCGGGCAACTGCAGCCTGCGTGGCGGGTGGGAGGGAGGGGAGGGGAGGGAAGGGGAAGCGAGAAGGCTCATGCGCAGTAACGCGCGGCAGCTTGGGTTCCCTCAAGCGCGCCTGTCGTGCGTCCGCTGCGCTGGCTCAGTATCCTCGGCTGCAGGAATTGCGGGAACCTGGGCTTCTAGCCCGAGTCCCCGGCGCGTAGCCAGCAGTTGCGCGCTACCTGGCCTGCCGAGGGCCTGGCGGACGGGCTGAACTGCAGCAGCTCGGCGATCAGGGCCTTGCAGCGCTCGGAGAGCTCCAGGCCTTCGGGGTAGAGCACGCCGCGCTTCTGGCGCCGGGGCAGACCGGCGATGTCCGAGTCGTCGAAGGGCATGCACCCGGTGACCATGACGTAGAGCACGACGCCCATGCTCCACACGTCGTATTTCTTGGGGTCGTAGGGGATACCCAGGAGCACCTCCGGTGACGCGTAGGCGGCGGAGCCGCAGTAGGTGGTGCTCAGGTCTGGGTAACCGTGAGCTTGGCGGCCAAAGCCGAAGTCTGTGAGCTTGACGCGGCGCTCGTCCGGGCTCAGCAGCACGTTTTCGCACTTGAGGTCGCGGTGCACCAGGTGGTGATCGTGCAGGTAGCGCACGGCGCCGGCGATCTGCGTGAAGAGGTCACGAGCCTGCACTCCGGGGATGTGCCCGTTGCGCTGCACGGCCTGCAGTAGGTCGGTGGCGGCAGCTTCCATCACAATGTACAGCTTCCCGTTGCATACCTCAATGAACTCGAAGACGTGCACGATGTGAGGGTGCCGCACGCCCCGCAGGATGGACAGCTCTCGCGGCAGGAACTTGTTGACGAAGTCCGGGGGCGCCCGCCGCCGGTCCACCACCTTGATGGCCACGGTACCCTTGTACTTCTTGGACGTGGCCACCTTCACCTTGGAGTAGCTGCCCTCTCCAATTGTGCGGCCCAGCTTATAACCGAGTTCGCTCAGGAGTTTGTCACCCGACATGGTGGCGCCTGGGGCGCACGCGGAGCAGGAGGCGGCTGCTGTTGGGGGGCGGCCGGACTCCAATCTCGGGTCTAACCCATGGCGCTTGGCACCTGCATCCCCGCACCCCCATGTGCCCACTGCCGCTCCTTGGCCGCTGTTACGCCTTTTATTGCCCCGTAACAATTTTTGCCTTGTGAAGTGGCCTCGGGCGTCACTCCGCCTTGGGGTCCGGGACCCCGCCCTGGGGCCACCCTAGCCTCCCTGCTTTGTGACTCATAATTACCCTGAATGGTCAGTTTCCGATGAGAGGCCACTAGCGAGGGATACCCACCACCACCAGGGAGCAGAATCCGCTCCTGGGATTGGGTTGAGTCCGAAATCGAGCAGCAGCTGTTCCCCAACATCATGTACCCAGCCCGTGACTACGTCGAGCCCTGGGCTTCCGGTAGAGTCCCTAGCGAGGGCTAAAACGGGAAAAGGGGCCTTAACTGGGGCACCTGGCTCTAGGGAGCTCCGAGTTTCTGACTGGCCTACACAACACCCCAGAAGCAAAGTGAACGCGAGGGCCTTTAATGCAAGAACCAGGGGGTCCTAGCGACTGAGACACGCCCGGTCTGGGGGAAAGAAGGAATAATGACTCCTCAGCTGCAGCCTAGCTGCGCATTCGGACCCAGGGTCAGCAGTCAGAGCTCTCAGGCGCGGTCGAGTAGTTACACTAGTCCCCGCGGCTTCCCAGCGCTGCGGAAGATGATCTCAAATGATTCCGCCACACTCATCATGGCGGTGGCACATGTCACTTCCGCCCGGAGCCGGAAGTGCGGGATCCAGTGAGTATGGCGGCGTCGAAGGTGAAGCAGGACATGCCCCCGGCGGGGGGCTATGGGCCCATCGACTACAAACGGAACTTGCCGCGTCGAGGACTGTCAGGTCAGTATCTCTCTGCGTCGGGGTCTCAGAGTCTGGGCACTCGGGACTCAGGGGCGGGGTTCCGGGGACACAAGCGGGCCGCAGTTTCCCCGGCGGTGTGACCGGAGGCGGAGTCCGGAGATCCCCCATAGCTTCTATAATAATAACAGTAACTGCTGCAGTTTGTTGAGCGCTTTCCCAGCTCCGCCTCCTTCTCGTAACAGCCCAGGAGATTGGTCCCTTTGATTATTTACATTTTACCGTAGGTTAAACTGAGGCATAGCCTGCGCCCTGGCCCTCGGCCACCCTTGGGTTTCTCAGATGCGGAAACTGAGGCCCAAAAGAGGCCGCGACTCCCCAAGGCAAGGCTAAGGCCGCAACCTGGAACCTGGGGGTAATTTACAAGAAGTTCGATGCGGTGGTTCCCTGCAGGCAGCCCCGCGCCTGCAAAGTGTCCCAGCAATCCTTATTCTTAAACTTTTCAAATGTTTTAGGTAGCATGTTAAATTTTGTTATCGGGCTCAACACAGAAGAATGAAAAAGAGAACTTAAAAGGTGCCCATACTCAGTCCCCAGGTTTAACAGACAAATACAAACCTTTAAACATAATTTAAGGGTGAATACATACGTTACTTTTTTTTTTTTTTTTTTTTTTTTTGAGACAGGGTATCGTTCTGTTGCCCGGGCTAGAGTGATCTCGGCAACCTCCGCCCCTTGGGCTCAAGCCATCCTCCCACCTCAGCCT
The DNA here is from genome assembly GCF_049354715.1 of Callithrix jacchus. Lineage (NCBI taxonomy): Eukaryota > Metazoa > Chordata > Mammalia > Primates > Cebidae > Callithrix > Callithrix jacchus. The sequence continues at coordinate 18,192,684 of NC_133523.1, forward strand.
CCTGAGTAGCTGGGAGTATAAGCCTGCACCTGGCTTTTTGTATTTTCTGTAGAGATGGGATCTCAACAGCTTGCCCAGGCTGGCTTGAACTCCTGGGCTCAAGTGATACACCTCTATCGGCTTCCCAAACGGATGGGACTACAGGCACAGCCACCTTGCTCTGCGGAATGCATGTCTCTTAATTCATCAAACTTTACATTTAAATTACATGTCATCCACATTATGCTTCGATTAGAAAACAACAACAAAAAAATGAGCATGGTAATTTAAAAATGTAACAATTCAGACAGTAGAAAAGTCAGTGTGAAGTGAAAAGTCCTCCTCAGCTCCTTCTTGGTTTCCTTTTATTTATTTTATTTTATTTTTTTGAGACGGAGTTTCGCTCTTGTTACCCAGGCTGGAGTGCAATGGCACGATCTCGGCTCACTGCAACCTCCGCCTCCTGGGTTCAGGCAATTCTCCTGCCTCAGCCTCCTGAGTAGCTGGGATTACAGGCACGCACCACCATGCCCAGCTAATTTTTGTATTTTTAGTAGAGACGGGGTTTCACCTCGTTGACCAGGATGGTCTCAATCTCTTGACCTCGTGATCCGCCCACCTCGGCCTCCCAAAGTGCTGGGATTATAGGCGTGAGCTACAGCCGGTTTCCTTTTATTTTTTATAGAGACGGGTTCAGCTGTGTTGACCAGGCTGGTCTCAAACTCTTGGGCTCAAGTGATCCTCCAGCCTCAGCCTCCCAAAGTGCTGGAATTACAGGCATGAGTCACCGCGGCCAGCTTCCCTTTTTGTTTTTCTTGTATCCCAGAACTGAGATTGGCAGACTTTTTCTATAAAGGGCCAGATGACAAGTATTTTGGGTTTGGCTGGCCAGAATGGTTCAGTTACTGAGACAACCATTTACAAATGGAAAGTGTTCTTAGCCTGAGGGCTATACAAAAACAGGCTGCCTTTCAGCCAGATGCCTCATGCTTGGAATCCCCACACTTTGGGAGGCTGAGGCGGGAGGATGGCTTGAGCCCAGGAGTTTATGACCATTCTGGGCAACATAGTGAGACCCCCACCTCTACCAAAAATTAAAAAAAAAAAAAAAAAAAAAGAGGCTTCAGGCTGGATCTCGCCCACGAGTCCTGTCCCAGAACACATTGGAGGAATATAATGCATTCTGAGTTTTCTCATTTTTCTTTGTTTTTTTCTGAGACAGAGTCTGACTGTCACCCAGGCTGGAGTGCAGTGGCCCAATCTTGGCTCACTGCAGTCTTCACCTCCTGGGTTCAAGCTATTCTCCTGTCTCAGCCTCCTGAGTAGCTGGGACTACAGTTGCCTGCCACCATGCCTGGCTAGTTTTTGTATTTTTAGTAGAGACAGGGTTTCACCATATTGGTCAGGCTAGTCTCAAACTCCTGACCTCAGGTGATCCACCTGCCTCGGCCTCCTAAAGTGCTGGGATTACAGGTGGGAGCCATCACACCCAGGCTTTTATTTTATGTTTTATTTTTTGAGGCCAACTCTTGCTCTGTTGCCTAGGCTGGAGAGCAGTGGTACGATCTCATCTCACTGCAACCTCTGCCTCCCAGGTTCAAGTGATTCTCCTGCCTCAGCCTCCCTGGTAGCTGGGATTACAGATTACAGGTGCCTGCCACTGCGCCTGGCTAATTTTTTTTTTTTTTTTTGTAATGTTGGTAGAGACGGGGTTTCACCATGTTGACCAGGCTGGTCTCAAACTCCTGATCTCAGGTGATCCCCCAGCCTCAGCCTCCCAAAGTGCTGGGATTACAGGCATGAGCCACTGTGCCTGGCCAAGTCTCATTTTTCTCAGGTGTAACCTGGTCTACCCAGGTTAGCTATCTCAGGTGTGCAACACAGGGTCTCTCTCTAAATGTGCACCTGTGAGACCTGTAGCCAGACCAGGCCACAGAAGGACGCCAGCCCTGGGGGCTCCCTGAGCTCCCCACTTCTAGCATCTCTCTTTTTTTTTTTTTTTTTTTTTTTTGAGACTGAGTCTTGCTCAGTCACTCAAGCTGGAGTGCAGTGGTGCGATCTTAGCTCATTGCAACTTCTGCCTCCCGGGTTCAAGCAATTCTCTTGTCTCTGCTTCCCAAGTTGCTGGAATAACAGGTGTGCCCCACCATGCCTGGCTACTTTTTGTATTTTTAGTAGAAATGGGGTTTCATGATGTTGGCCAGGCTGGTCTCGAACTCCTGACGACATGTGATCTGCCTGCGTCGACCTTCCAAAGTGTTGGGATGATAGGCGTGAGCCACCGCGCCGGGCCGTGGCATCTGATTTTTATATAAATACACAGCATTGTGGTGCCCTAAATACCACTGCTTGGGGTTGGGTCTCCTAAGGTCGTGGACTTTTGTTACAGCTCATACATACCCACCCCAGCCTTTCACAGCAGAGGAGCGAGGAGGATTCCCCTCTGCTGGTGTGCTGTTTGTTTGTGGCCCTGCTTTCATTGTTGAGTGAGCACATGGTGCGGGGCCCTGTCCCCAAGTGCTCACAGCTGAGCTGAAGAGATACAACATGTCATGCCAGGATTTCTAGTTGGTGAGGCCTGGGATAACCTGGGCCCACTTAAGCCAGGATGTGCCAGGAGGGCTTCTCTGAGAAGCAGCCTGCTCTGCAACAGAAGAGCAAGTGCACAGGCCCCCTGTCCTCCTCCGTTGCCCCTCCCTTTTTTTTTTGAGATGGAATTTTGTTCTTGCCCGAGCTGGAGTGCAATGGCACGACCTTGGCTCACCGCAACCTCCATCTCCTGGATTCAAGGGATTCTCCTACATCTGCCTCCTGAGTAGCTGGGACTACAGGTGCACGCCACCACGCTGGGCTGGTCCCCTGCCTCTCCTGAGCCATGGTCCTCAGCGGCCCTCCCCCATCAGACCTACCTTCTTTGCTTCTGTTCAAGGCCTGGTGGCCCCAAGCCTGGCACCTGCTCCCCTCTCTGCCTTGCCCAGCCATTCACTCACTGCCAGCGTCCAGGCTGCTTTTAATCCATGCCCCTCTTGAAATGACTTCCACCCCTACCCCCACTATCTCCCACACCCAGTTCTCCTGTCCCCACTCCCTCCTGAGCCTAGCAGGCAGCCCTTTCCTTTTCATCTTATATCTCTAATATCTTTATTGAGAGTCCCATACCATACCATACAATTCACCCATTTAAAATCTGTCTGATTTACTGGCTGGGAGCGGTGGGTCTTGCCTGTAATCTCAGCCCTTTGAGGTCAAAGCCGGTGGATCTCGTGAGGTCAGGAGTTCGAGAACAGCCTGGCCAACATGGCAAAACCCTGTCTCTGCTAAATACAAGAGTTAGTCAGGCATGGTGGTGCACACCTGTAATCCCAGCTACTCAGGAGGTTGAGGCAGGAGAATCGCTTGAACATGGGAGGCGGAGTGAGCCAAGATTGTGCCACTGCACTCCAGCCTGGTGACAGAGTGAGACTTTGTCTCAAAAATAATACTAATGATGAATTGTGTCCAATTTATTGATTTTTTTTTTTTTTAGTATGTTCATAGAGTTGTGCAACTGTTGCCATGATCAGAATTCAGACCGCTTTCATCACCCCAAAAGAAGCCCCATCCTCCCTATTATCAGTCATCCCACCCCTGGCAAGCACTCATCTGCTTCCTGTCTTTCTGGATTTGCCTGTTCTGGGCATTTCGTATCAGTGGATTCATAGACTGTGTGGCCTTTTGCCTCTGGCTGATCAATATCCATTGTGTGGCCGCACTGTGTGTTGTGTTTTCATTCATTTGTTGGGGCACTTGGGTCGTCCACCTTTTTAGCTGCTGTGAATACTGTGAGTTCTGCTGCCATGAACATTCATGCCATTCAGCTGTTTGTATGGATGGAGGTTTTCATTTCTCCCACGTGAAATACCCTCGAAGAGACAAACCACTGGATCATATGGTTACTTCATGTTTACCATTTTGAGGAACTGCCAAATTGTTTTCCAACTTGGCCGCACCATTTTCTGTTCCCACCTGCAGTGTGAGAGTTCCTATTTCTCTGCGTCTCCACAACACTGATTATTTTCCGTATTTTTGATCATAGCCATCCTAGCACATGTAAAGCGGGTTTTCATTATAGTGGAATTTTTTAGTTCTTTTTGGGTTTTTTTCTGCTCAGTCTTCTGGGTATCGATCGTTGATTTGCATTTCACTGCTGGCTGATGAGGTCGAACATCTTTTCATGTGTTTTATTATTATTATTTTTTTGAGACGGAGTTTCGCTCTTGTTTCCCAGGCTGGAGTGCAATGGCGCGATCTCGGCTCACCGCCACCTCCGCCTCCTGGGTTCAGGCAATTCTCCTGCCTCAGCCTCCTAAGTAGCTGGGCGCGCACCACCATGCCCAGCTAATTTTCTGTATTTTTAGTAGAGGTGGGGTTTCACCAGGTTGACCAGGATGGTCTCGATCTCTTGACCTCGTGATCCACCCACCTCGGCCTCCCAAAGTGCTGGGATTACAGGCATGAGCCACCGTGCCCGGCCCTCCTGTGTTTTCTTCTAAGAGTTTTATAGATTTAGCTTTTGATATTTGGATCTTTCATCCATTTTGAGTTAATTTTCATATATGGGATGAGGTAAAGATTTTGCTTTGTTTTTTTTTTTTGAGACGGAGTTTTGCTCTTGTTACCCAGGCTGGAGTGCAATGGCGCGATCTCGGCTCACCGCAACCTTCGCCTCCTGGATTCAGGCAATTCTCCTGCCTCAGCCTCCTGAGTAGCTGGGATTACAGGCACGCGCCACCGTGCCCAGCTAATTTTTTGTATTTTTAGTAGAGACGGGGTTTCACCATGTTGACCATGATGGTCTCGATCTCTTGACCTCGTGATCCACCCGCCTTGGCCTCCCAAAGTGCTGGGATTCAGGCTTGAGCCACCGTGCCCGGCGTGTTTTATTATTTTTATTTATTTATTTTTTTTCAAGAGATGGGGTCTTTCAATGTTGCCCAGGCTGGTGTTGAACTCCTGGGCTCACACTATCCTCCCGCCTTGGGCTCCCAAAGTGCTGAGATTCTAGGAGTGAGCCACACCTTTTCATGTGTTTATTGGCCATTTGGATGTCTGTCTTGGAGAAATGTCTATTCAAATCCTTTATGTATTTTTAGTAGGTTTTTAAAAAAGTGTTGAATTATTGGCCGGGCGTGATGGCTCACGCCTGTAATCCCAGCACTTTGGGAGACCGAGGCGGGTGGATCACAAAGTCAGGAGTTCAAGACCAGACTGGCCAACATGGTGAAACCCAGTCTCTACTAAAACGTACAAAAATTAGCTGGGTATGGTGGCCCGTGCCCGTAATCCCAGCTACTTGGGAGGCTGAGGTAGGAGAATTGCTTGAACTGGGACCCAGGAGGCAGAGGTTGCAGTGAGCCGAGATCGAGCCACTGCACTCCAGCCTGGGCTACAGAGCGAGACTCCATCTAAAAAAAAAAAAGTATTGAATTAATTGAGTTGTAAGAATATATATGTTGTCTTTTCAGCTAATAGTAGTTTCATTTATAGCACAAAAGTTTTTAATTTCAATGAAGTCCAGGCCGGGTGCGGTGACTCCTGCCTGTAATCCCAGCACTTTGCGAGGCCAAGGGCAGCAGGTCAGGAGTTGGAGACCAGCCTGACCACTATGACCAAACCCCATCTCTACTAAAAATATAAAAATTAGCCGAGGCAGGCGGATCACAAGGTCAAGAGATCAAGATTATCCTGGCTAACACGGTGAAACCCCATCTCTACTGAAAACATGAAAAATTAGCTGGGCGTGGTGGCAGGTGCCTGTAGTCCCAGCTACTAGGGAGGCCAAGGCAGGAGAATCGCTTGAAGCCAGGAGGCAGAGGTTCTGGTGAGCTGGGATTACAGGCATGTGCAATCACGCACGGCTAATTTTTGTGTTTTTTTATAGAGACAGGGTTTCTCCATGTTGATCAGGGTGGTCTCAAACTCCTGGCCTCAGGTGATCGCCACTTTGGCCTCCCAAAGTGCTGGGATTACAGGTGTGAGCCACCACACCCAGCCTACATTTTCTTCTAAGAGTATTATAGTTTTAGCTCTTACACTTAGATCTTTGATCCTTTTGAGTTCATTTTTGTGGATGGGAAAAAGAAAATTTGTGATTGGGATAAGGAAGAATGCATCCTCATTCTTAAGCATGTGGCTGTCCGGTTATCCCATTTATTGAAAAGACTGTTTTCTCCCTCATTGAATTATCTTGGCACCCTTGTCCAAAAATCAACTGACCGTAAATGTGAGGGTTTATTTCTGGACTCTCAGTTCTGTTCCAGTGATGGACGTCTCTGTCCTGTTCCAGTGCCCCGGTCTTGTACACACAGCTGTGGGATAAGTTTTGAAATGGTGAAGTGTGAGTCTTCCAACTTGTTCTTTTTCAAAATTGTTTTGGCTATTTTGGTCCCTTGCATTTCCATATGAATTTCCCAACCTGCTTGTCAGTTTCTGCAAAGAGGAAAAGAAATGGTTGGGATTCTGATGGGGATTGCTTTTTGAATCTGTGTCAGTTTGGAGAGTGTTGCTGTTTGCACAGTGCTAGGTACTCCAGTCTTTGAACACAGGATGTGTTTTTATTTATTTAGGTCTTCTCTAAGAATGGCCAAAGCTGGGCACAGTGGCTCATGCCGGTAGTCCCAACACTTTGGGAGGCTGAGGTGGAAGGATCGCTTGAGGCCAGGAGTTCTAAACCAGCCTGGGCAACATAGATTTTTTTTGTTTGTTTGAGACAAAGTCTCTCTCTGTCACCCAGGCTGGAGTGCAGTGGCATGATCTTGGCTCAGTGCAAGCTCCACCTCCTGGGTCCAGGCAGTTCTGTCTCAGGCTCCTGAGTAGCTGGGACTACAGGCGTGTGCCATCACACCTGGCTCTCTTTGTATTTTTAGTCAAGATGGGGTTCCACCATGTTAGCCAGGCTGGTCTCGAACCCCTGACCTCAGGCAGTCCGCCCACCTCAGCCTCCCAAAGTGCTGGGATTATAGGCATGAGCCACCGCATGCGGCCCTTTTTTTTTGACTCAGTTTTCTCTGTCACCTAGGCTGGGAGGACAGTGGCGCCATCTCAGCTCACTGCAGCCTTGACTTCTTGGGCTTAATTGATCCTCCTGCCTCAGCCATCCAAGTAGGCGGGACCACAGATATGTGTCACCACACCTAGCTAATTTAAAAATACATATTTTGGGCCTGGCAAGGTGGTTCATGCCTGTAATCCCAGCACTTTGGGAGGCCAAGGCAGGTGGATCACCTGAGATCAGGAATTCAAGACCAGCCTGACCAACATGGAGAAACTCCATCTCTACTAAAAATACAAAAATTAGCTGGGCATGGTGGTGCATGCCTGAAATCTCAGCTACTCGGGAGGCTGAGACAGGAGAATTGCTTGAACCTGGGAGGCGGAGGTTGCAGTGAGCCGAGGTCACACCACTGCACTTCAGCCTGGGCAACAAGAGTGAAATTCTGTTTCAAAAAAAACAAAAACAAAAACAAAAAACAATTAGCTGGATATGGTGGCATGCCCCTGTGTCCCAGCTACTCAGGAGACTGAGGCAGGAGAATCGCTTGAACCTGGAGCCAGAGGTTGCAGTAAGCCGAAGTCACGCCACTGCACTCTAGCCTGGTGACAGAGCAAGATGCCATCTCAAAAAATATATGTATATATTTTTTGGACTGGGTGCAGTTAGCCTGGCTAACATGGTGAAACCTGTAGTCCCAGCTACTCAGGAGCCTGAGACAGAACTGCTGTAATCCCAGCACTTTGGGAGGCTGAGGTGGGTGGATCACCTGAGGTCAGGAGTTCGAGACCAGCCTGGCCAAGATGGTGAAAATTAGCTAAAATTAGCTCTACCAAAAATACGAAAATTAGCTGGGTGTGGTGACGGGCACCTGTAATCCTAGTTACTCGGGAGGCTGAGGCATGAGTGAGAATCACTTGAACCCAGGAGGCAGAGGTTGCAGTGAGCCAAGATCACGCCACTGAACTCCAGTGTGGGCAACAAGAGTAAAATTCCATCTCAAAAAAAAAAGAAAAGAAAAAACATATATATATTTTGTAACTATCTCACCATGTTGCCCAGGCTAGTCAAGCGATCCTCTCACATTAGCCTCCTAAAATGCTGGGATTACAAGCATGAGCTGCTGCACCCAGCTGAAAAAAATTTGATCCCACCACCGCACTCCAGCCTGGACAACAAAGAAGACCTGATCTCCAAGACCCAAAACAAAAATAATGGCCCTGGCCGGGCGCGGTGACTCAAGCCTGTAATCCCAGCACTTCGGGAGGCCGAGGCAGGTGGATCATGAGGTCAAGAGATCGAGACCATCCTGGTCAACATGGTGAAACCCCGTCTCTACTAAACATACAAAAAATTAGCTGGGCATGGTGGCGCATGCCTGTAATCCCAGCCACTTGGGAGGCTGAGGCAGGAGAATTGCCTGAACTTAGGAGGCAGAGGTTGCAGTGAGCCAAGATCGCGCCATTGCACTCCAGCCTGGGTAACGAGCGAAACTCCATCTCAAAAAAAAAATAAATAAATAATAATGGCCCTTGCACCCTTTTGTGTGTGCCTCTCACCATGTGTTCCCCACCAGACTGGCAGCTCCTGAGACACAGACTCTGAGGCCTGGGGCCTTGGCCTCTCTGTGGTCAGTGAGGAGGAAGCGCCCTGCACAGGCTGCATGCGAATACAAGAGGCCCTGCATTGCTCTCAAAACTATTTCTTCTTTGCACTTTATCTTACAGAGGGGCCTGCATATGAGTGCACAGGGTCTCCCCAAGGGCCTGTTTTCTGCACCAGAAGGCTGAAGGCAGCCCGGGTCTATTCCCGGGGTTCTCTGTAGCCATTGAAAATAACGAAATATGGCCAGCCTGGACAACATAGCAAGACCCCATCTCTACAAAAATTAGTTAGCGGGACATGGTGGCACACACCTGGGGTCCCAGTTGCTTGGGAGGCTGAGGTGAAGGATCACTTGAGCCCAGGAGTTGGAGGCTGCAGTGAGCCATGATTGCATTTGTGTACTTTAGCCTGGGTAAGAGAATGAGAGCTTGTCTCAAAAAAAAAAAAAAAGAACAAGGTAGCTGATGAAACCTTCCATGTGCTAGATGGGAGGCTGAGAGCTGGGAGCTGGCCCTGAGCACCCCAGGCCTCTCCAGAGAGCTTGTGCCTCTGAGCCCGGACCCAGCACACCCTCATTAGCTGTAGCATGGAAATGTCTTACTCCCTGATTGGGGCTTCTAACAGGTTGAATAGCAAGGTCCAAACTGAGCCAGTTTGTCATTTATCTCCAGGTCTAGCAGAGGTGTCCCACAAGCTCCATCTAGGAGCAGAGCTGAATGAAGGCAGAAGAACAGGGCAGGTGCAGAGCAGGGCCCAAAGGCACAGAGCAGGACCCGGTGCCCTGGAGGCCTGGAGATGGCCTCGCCCTTCACCTGCTAGCCATTTCCTGGGTGTTGATGGCCCCGGCCTGCCCTAGCCTGTCATTCATCCCTGCAAGCAGGAAGCCTCCTGCCGGAGAAGAGACTGGGGCTGGAAGGATCTGGGGGGCTGCAGGGTGAGCCTGGGAGCCAGACCCCAGTTAGCCCAGGCCTCCCTGAAGACCCCAGTGGGCCCCAACCGTCAGTCAGGATTAGAGCAAATCCCCGCTGGTGCTCAGTAAATATTCATGATGGCCTCTGTCCTCCCTGGCGTGCAGGGTAGGGGGCTTGAGCCTACAGAGCCAAGAGGTAGCACGGCCACCCCTAGAGCTCAGGGGGTGGCTAAGCGGCCCCCACAGGGCACTGCCTGTCCCTGGCTGCTGTGTAAACCACCCACAGGGCAGCACACAGAATGGTGGCCCAGGTGGCCGGGAGCCCCCATGGAGCTGGGACCCAGCCATGGGCACTATCAGAGCCGCCCTCCCACTATGGGTCCAGCCTGCTGCCCAGGGTCCAAACAGCCTTCTAGAAGACGGTGTAGTCAGGGTCCCCCAGCCACCACCATCTAGGCCCTCAGGCCTCCGGAAGTCACTGCCAGGCCTGTACCTTTCAGAAACCCCTGGCATGGGGGCACAGGTGTCAGTCCAGGCAACCTCATCCTGAGAAAACAGCCGCCCGTGTCCCCTGACTGCAGAGTGAGCAGGGCCAGCAACAGCCGCCCGGAGCTGCGAAGGTAGGTGTCCCAGGGGTGGGGCTGGCCCGCTGAGCAGTGCCTCTCCCCACAGGCTACAGCATGCTGGCCCTGGGCATCGGAACCCTGTTCTTCGGATACTGGAAAATAATTAAGTGGAACCGTGAACGCAGGTAGGGCCCCGAGTGGTGTTGTCTGAAAGTCCCCCGGGCCAGTTGTCAGGGTACAGTAGCACTCCACTGCTGCCCGTGCTGGCGATGGGGGCACCGGCTCCTTGGACTTGGCTGTGCAATCCCAGGCCCCAGAAAGTGCAGGTCCATACCAGCATTTCATCTCTAGGCTGTCCTCGAGGTGTCTTCACACCCGTAATCCCAGCACTTTGGGAGGCCAAGGTGTGAGCTCAGGAGTGTGAGACCAGCCTGGGCAGCAGAGCGAAACCCTGTCTCCAAAAAAAAAAAAAAAAAAAAAGTGTGTCTAGTGAGCAGGGCTGGGACCTATGGATCCAGGTTAGGATGTGAGTGGGGGCCTGCCTCGGGGCCTCTAAGCAGGATTTCGTCGGAGGGGCCAGGCTGGGCACTGCTTCCCTCCCACCCCCTGCCAGGCAGGGCTGGGAGATGGGGTCATTGCAGGGAACTTGGAAACTGCCAGAAAGCAGGGGGAAGAAAGGAGGGATGTGCGGCCCCGCCTGCCCCAGCCTCACACCCTGTGATTATTTTGAGATGAAGGGGACGTGGTTTTGTGATGTGAGGCCCAGAGCCCCGTGATGAAGTCACCCCTCCTCATCGAGATCATTAGGCAGTTATTTTTAGGATAAAGTTTTTAATTGAAAAGAAAGGGTGAAGCCAACAGTCTTGTGGGCAGTCACCCATGCAGCTGCCCACACCGCCCTCCTCTCAGGCTCCTGGTGGGCTCTGCCCATGGCTCTCACCCTGCCCTCTGCCTCCTGCCCACCCCCCCCCGCCTCTTCTCCCAACTCCCCCCTCCCCGCCTCTTCACCCAGCAGCACCCTGGCCGGCTGAGGTCCACGCTGCCTGTGCTCCCACCACCCAGCCTAGTCTGAGCTGAGTGGGTTTTGGGCTTTCACAGGCGCCTACAAATCGAGGACTTTGAGGCCCGCATCGCACTGATGCCGCTGTTCCAGGCTGAAACGGACCGGAGGTAGCGCCCCTGGAGCCAAGGTTGGGAGGTCACTGGCCTGAGGGCCCCAGGCTGCAGGGCCTGACCTGCATCCCTGAAGGTGGCCAGAATGCACATGGGGGCCATCAGCTGTGTCCTCAGAGAGGCATGGAGACTTAAATGGAGACCCCAGGGGCGGCGAACCAGAAGGCAGGGTCAGAGGGAGGCTTGAAGGGGTGCTGCTAGGGGCCCTAGGTCAGGGCCCCCCAGGGCATTGAGCCCCACCCTCACCACTGGCCCCATCCCTGCAGGATCCTGCACATGCTTAGGGAGAACCTGGAGGAGGAGGCCATCATCATGAAGGATGTGCCTGGCTGGAAGGTGGGTCCCTGGATGGGAGGGCAGGGGTGCCAGCCACTGCAGAGACAGAGCCCGGGGTGGGGGACTTCTCACAGCCTTCTATAGAAAGCCCGGGACCAAGGGGGTGGTGGGTGCTGGGTGCTGGGTCCCAGTAGGGGAAGGCTGGAGTACCTGGCCATGCGCAGTGGCCACTGGTCCTGGGGGATGGATCCCAGCAGGCCGTATGTGGGTGGCTGTGCCCCTACCTGTACCCCACTGCCCACACAGGTCGGGGAGTCTGTGTTCAACACAACTCGCTGGGTGCCCCCCTTGCTCGGGGAGTTGTATGGACTGCGCCCCCTGGAGGAGGCTGTCTTTGCCAACCACGGCTTCATGATGTACACATAGGCCCTGCGCCCTCTGTACACCTGGACCCCTTCCCCTTCCCACTGAGACCGAATAAATGCTCTTCAGACCTGGCCTGCCTGTTTTCCTGGGGACTGGGGGAGAGATGGGGGAGACGGCTCAGCCAGGCACCACTGGCTCACATGCAGCATGGGGATGCAGCAGATGTGATACGGGGTGACCTCAAAACACACCCAGGGGCTGCCCCTGGCTCCACCGCAAGCCTCTTCTCCGCCCCTGATACACCTAGACTCTTCTGTCAGCAGCCCACTCACCCGTCCAGGCTGGGGGCCCCAGGGTCAGGTTTGGGTCAGACTTTCACAGAGGTCTGGGGAATGAGGGCAGCTTTGACCTTCCGGATGCAAGTGATCCTCCTGCCTCAACCTCCCGGGTCACTGGGATTATAGGCGTGAGCCCCCATACCCGGCATGGCCCCGCTAATTGTAGGCATGGCGAGGGTATTTGGCTGCGGAGGATCTCCTCGCTCCCTGAAAGGGAAGCCCAGAGATGCGCGGGCATAGCTGCAGAGAAACCAAGTCGGGGAAGGCAACCAAGATTGGCCGGGTGGCTCTGCAATGGGATCCTGGCAGTTCTGTCCCTGGCACGAAAGGGTTAAGTCCGTCTGAGTCCACCGACCAATGGTGACACTTAGCGCCTTCGCGGCGCCTCCTGATTGGGGGGCACGCACGGTGGGCGGGAAGGAGGAAAGAGGAGGCACCCCCCTGCCCCCAGGGATGTGCTTAAAAGGCGGTGGCGGTGGCGGCAGTGCCTGGCGCGCCCCAGCTCACCTCGGCCATGAGCAGCGCGGCCGGCCCAGACCCGTCGGAGGCGCCCGAGGAGCGGCGTTTCCTCAGGTCAGCTGGGGAGAGGGACGCTGGGGACCGGCATGGCTCGCATGGGGCCAGGACCGGCCCGTAGGACCAGAGGCAGGGCACAGCTGGGATGGAATGGGGTCCAGGGACTGGAGACAGGCACAACCGGGATGGAGGTTCAGCGGCAGATGCGTGACCGCGGTGGGGAACTGGAAGCAGGGATATGGCCAAGACAGCCGGGGAATCCTAGGCCCACCTGGCATCTTGCTGGAGATACTAAGCTGCGTTGCCAGGGAAACTGCCTGCGGTGGGTGGGTGGGGGGGACAGCCCCGCCCCTCATGAATGATTCATCAGCAGCGCTGGTCACTCCCCCACCAAACCCCAACTTGGCCCACCTCCACTCACCATCTCTCCCAGGGACCTTAGAGAGGCAGGCCCCACTTCCCCATATAGGAAGAGCTGAGCTTAGCCCAAATGCTACCACCTCCCTTGTCCAGAGGAGGAAACTGAGGCCTGGGGAAGGCAGTCATGGTTTGAGCAGATTAGGAATGCAGGTGCTGTTTGCAGGGATTGGCGAGTTTGGGATCCGGAACTGGTGCGGTGGCTGTGACTCCCACCTCAACCTCCTCAGCCTTTGTGACATGGGACCCCAGGCAAGGCCATGGACCTCGCTGTGAACCAGATCTGTCCAGTGGCTCCTGCCCACTGCCCACCTAGCAGGGCACATGGCCCATCAGCCAATGTCCAGACAGCCTAGGGGACTGTCCTAGGAGCTGGAGCTGTGACCTCACCTGGTGTAGGGGACCTCAGATGCTGAGTGAGGGGAGTGAGGGGCTCTAAGGGGTGAGTAGGAGCCAGAACACAGTGGGGAACCTGCTGATGAGGCTGGAGACACAGAAGGGCCTTGTAGGTATGGTGAGGAGTCTGCATGTTCCCAGAGCCCTCAAGAACATGCAGGTTTGGGACTCGGTAATGCAATCTGGTGTTCAAGTTTTCAAAGCCCCTGAGGTTCCTGTTGAGTTCTGGGGGCAGGAGGCTACTGTGGGTGGCCAGGTGAGCCCCCCGGTGGTCAGGTGGGCAGAGGTATGAGGTGGAGAGAAGCAGGTAGGACTGAGAGCAGGGCAAGTGTGGCATGGGCACCCTGGCCTGAGGTTTCACCTCCCAGAGAGCCCCCTCCTGGAAGCATTTGGGAAGTGGCAGGCCCAGTTCCCTTTGGACCCAGGCCTTCTAGGTCTGACAGGTGAATCCTTGAGCCTTGAAGCTTCTCTTTTTGCTGCCCCCAGTTGGGGGCTGAGATTGGGGAGAGCAAAAGGCACCATTGAGCCCCCTCCTCCAGAACCCCACAACAGCAGAAGGGACCTGCGCTGCCTGCCTCCCGCCTCCACCAGGCTCCATTCCCACACAGCTCCCACCCTCACCCCAGAGCTGCTGCTGCATCCCACCACCAGATTCCTAACCTGGATGACCCTCTGCCCACAGAGCCCCCATTATCACTCTAATGACCAGTTAGGAAGAGAATGTTCCAAATGGCTGCCAGAGACCAAAGCTTTGGGACAGAAGAGGAATGAATTGCCGTCCCACCCTCCACTGCCTTCCCGCACCCTCCTGAGGGGGCAACAGTCAGAGCTGTCACAAGCTGGAGGTGGAGGAATGAGCCATGTTCCCAGCCTGCCAGAATACCCACCACGAATGCAAATGCACCTTCTCCTATGTGCTTCCCTGGGAGCTGCACTGGCCTGCCGGGGGGACTCTGTCTGACTTCACCATGAGCTCCTTTTCCCCACCCGGTCCTTCAACTTCATCCTGTGTCAGCCACAGACAGGCTGGGGTTTGAATTTGGCTCTGTATACTGGGGTGTCCCAGGGCATGTGACTTTCCTACCCTGAGCCTCCGTCTCCCCATCTGTGTGGACCTCCAAAGTGTCCTCCTGACCATGTTCCTCAGCCTGGCATTTGAAGCCTCGCCTGCTCTGTCCCCTTGATAACTCTGCTTCAGCCTCCCTTTTGCCCCTTGGACATAGCAGGCCCCTCCCCATCCCAGGGCCTTGGCTTTTGCTGTTGCTGTCCCTGGATTACCTCCGACGATGCAGCAGGCCTCCTCCAGGCAGCCCTTGCTGACTCCCATCCGATAGCAGCAGTCCTCATTCTCCTGCACTCTGTCCACCAGCCTTATCATGGTGCAAAATGGGCCAGAGGGCAGTCATCTCCACTCAGAGAACTGAAGGACAGAAGCTCAGGATTCATTCCCCCAAACCTCCACCATCTGTAGGTCTGGCTCTACATCTTATGTCTGGAGACACCAAGGGGGAAAGACCCAGTTTCCCGACTTGCTTCCTGTGTGACCCTAGGCAAGCCACTCGGCTTCTCTGAGTCATTAGTCGTTTCTCCAACTTTTCTAGGTCTGGCTCTTTTCATTATTATTTATGTTTGTGTTTTTTACTTTAGAAACAAGGTCTCGTTCTGTTGCCCAGGCTAGAGTGCAGTGGCATGATCATAGCTTACTGGGGCCTTGGCCTCCCAGATTGAAGTGATCCTAATGCCTCAGCCTCCCGGGGCACTGGGACTACAGGTGTGCATCACCACACCCAGCCTAGCCCCACCAATTGTGTAGTTCGCCCCAATATTTAGTTTTGCTTTGAGAGATGGAGAAGGACCCCATTCACTCAGCAAAGTGGATGGCAGAGCTTCACCTCAAACTAAGTGGCCCCGTCTCTCTGGTTGCAAATCTTTTTTTTTTTTTTTTTTTTTTTTGAGACAGAATCTCACTCCATTGCCCCATCTGGAGCAAACTGGGCTCATTGCCTCCCGGGTTCAAGCGATTCTCCTGCTTCAGCTTCCCAAGTAGCTGGGACTACAGGCATGCCCTGCCATGGCCAGCTAATTTTTGTATTTTTAGTAGAGACAAGGTTTCACCATGTTGGCCAGGGTGGTCTTGAACTCCCAACTTCAAGTGATCCACCTGCCTCCTCCTCCCAAAGTGCAGGAATTACAAGTGTGAGCCACCCCACCCGGCCTGGCCACAAATAATCTAATAACGTCACAAGGTCTCGTTGTGTTGCCCAGGCTAGAGTGCAGTGGCATGATCATAGCTTACTGGGGCCTTGGCCTCCCAGATTGAAGTGATCCTACTGCCTCAGCCTTCCGGGGCACTGGGACTACAGGTGTGCCCCTGAAAAGGGATCACCAAAGGGGTTCATGGCCCCAGGCCCCAAGGCTACCCCACTGAGTGTGCCATCAAACTCTGCAGCCTTCAAAACCCTTGGCCCCCAGGTGCCCTCAGTCCAGCCCTCCCCTTTCAGCATCCTGAAGCTTGTTCAGTGGCTCCCACCGCCTGAATTCAGCCCATCACCCCCATCGAAGTCCTTCAGGCTCCATTCCCCTTTCCTGATTCCTTCCGCCTTGGGGCCTGGGTACGTCTAGGTCCGGTTCTGTGTCTCACGCTTTGGAGCGGTGGAACCAACACGCGCCGCCAGTGCATCTTCTGCCACCAGAGGGCGCCTGAGCCCCGGGCTTTGGCTCCCACACCGCGGTCCGCCAGGCCTCCATTCAACCCGCGCGTCGGCCGGGGAAACTGAGGGCATCCCCAGCTCAAGGCTGCAGATGCTATTCGTGGGTACGGTGGGAAGGTGGCTTCGGGACCGGGTTCAGAAGCTTGGTGGAACATTTCTGGCTCCATCTGAGGCTCTGTCTCTCTGTGTCTCTGAGTGTCCCATCCCACTCTGTCCCCAGCACCGCGGAGGCAGCCGCCCTGGAGAGGGAGCTGCTGGAGGATTATCGCTTTGGGCGGCAGCAGCTCGTGGAGCTGTGCGGTCATGCCAGTGCCGTGGCTGTGACCAAGGTACCTGACTCCCCAACCCTGACCCCAACCAGATGGCCAACCGTCCCGAGGTGCATGCCTCCTGTGACCAGGGTGGTCCAGGCCTCAAGAGCCCTCTCTTTGCTTGGGTCTACCCCAGCCTGATGGGTAAACTGAAGCCCAGCGAGGAGCATGCCTGGTGCAGGCCAGACGGGACCTGAGACCACTGGTATCAGCGAAGGCCAGAGCAGAGACTATTTGCAGGGACTGTGCCGGACCCTGGAAGTGCAGACACCTCCTGCACATGTCACCCACCTGCTTCTGCCACCTCCTGAGTCTTGGGCACCAGGGACATCCACTCCTGTGGTCTGAGCACCCCCAAACAACCCCGTTCTGCAGGTGGGGAAACTGAAGCTCAGAGGTGGCGATGGGCCTGCCCTGGGTCACAGGGGGTTGGAAGCAGAGCTGCAACCCAGGTGGGTCTTGTGTGGATGACACAAGGTGACAGCAGTAATGACACTGCGGAGTGCTTCGCCATGCAGCCAGCTTGCTGGGCCTCAGGTTCCTCCTCTGCAGCAGGATAATAAATGGTACTGACCAGTGAGTCCCTAAATGCACATGCTTCAGGAAAGAGTCCCACATAGTCAGGGCTCTAGTGTGACTCCCTACTTCCTCCCCTGCCCTCCTCAGCCCCATTGCCTTTCTCCTCCTTCCTCCTCCTCCCCCCTCCTCTCTCCCTCCTCCTCTCCCGTTTCCCTCCCTCCTCCTCCCCTTCTGCCCCGTTCTCCCCTCCTTTCTCCCTCCTCTCCCTCCTCCCCCAAGGCCCCTCTCCTCCTCCCCCTGCTCCCTCTCCTTCCCCTTCCTCTCTTCCTCCCCTTTCTCCCCCTCCTCCCTCCTCCTCCTCTTTTTCTTATTGCCACTGTATACTTTTTAAAAACTCACTGTTTTTCTTCATGTGGACTTAAATGTTTGTATTTTCAAATGAAATACATCCCGGGTGAGGCGCCCAAAGGAGAAGGAAAGTCAAAACCCCAGAAAGAAACGCAGGTCGTCACTGCTGCCCGGCGCCCAGTGGCCACCCATTCCGTTTTGCACTGAAAGCCCATGGTCTGTCCCGAAGCCCCTCAGTCCCAGTCTTGGGTCTTGGGCTCTGGGCCTGGCCTGGCTGGGGTTGCAGGCGTGTTCATGGCAGGTCAGGACCCGCCGAGCCCTTGGGGAGGAGACTTGAAAAAGCAATTATTTGCCGTCTGTGTGGCTGGAGCTTAAAGTACAACTGGGCTCAGGAGATGCCCAATGTGCCTGTCAGGCGGTGTCACTGTCATCATATTTGATAAAGGCCAAACTGAGGCTGGGAGAGGAGAAGGGGCTGGGGCCACACATAGTCAGTGCAGGGCTGAGGTCGAAATGCCTGCATTAGAGACTCATACACGCCACAGAGACAGCCAGAGACATGGAGCCCCAGAGACGCAGAGACAGGGAGACTTGATGGGGAGAGACACTGAGTCTCAGAGATACAGAGATAAAGACAGCCAGCCAGAGACAGCCGTAGAGAGACAGGCCCCAGGGCAATGTGGGCGGGGTTGGGCTCCCCCACTCTGGGGCCTCTGGGAGGGGCTGAGGTCTGGAAACATGGCGGGGGCGGGCCAGCGGTGAGAAAGGTGGAAGAATGTCTGCAACTCCAGCGGAGAATAAACAAACCGCACTCCGGGAGACGGGCGGTGGCTGGATGCGCGTTTTTCCTGCAGACCTGGCAGAGCCCGAGACCGGGATTCTGCATCTCCGATGGGGAAACTGAGGCCCTAAGAGGCCCAGCCCCTCATCCAGAATGCCTCTCCTCCTGTGCTATCCCGTGGCCTCCAGGCCCAAGCCCCATCCGTTGCCCTACTCTGGGCCTCAATTTCCCCTCTTGAGCACAGAGGAATTTGGCCCGTGCCTGTGCCTTTGCTGTGCCCCTACCAGGCGTTCCCGTTGCCCGCTCTCTCCCGGAAGCAGAGAACGGTGCTGGTTGTGTGTGGCCCGGAGCAAAATGGGGCGGTGGGGCTCGTCTGTGCCCGGCACCTGCGTGTGTTTGTAAGTAGCAAGGACCCCTTCAACATCCCGAAGTCCCTGCCCCTGCAGAAATCACCTCCTTCTTTTCATAGTGTCCCAGGGGGACGTTGACGAAAGGCCAGGTTATAGAATATGCCCAGTGCTGGTCCCCGGCAGGGTCTGGTGCTAGTGACCAGATCAGGGGAGGCTGGGAGGGCCCCCAGCCCTGAACCCCTCTTCCCCCGCAAATCCCTCTTCCCCCACCCCAGGAGTACGAACCCACCATCTTCTACCCCACGCGCTCACTGGACCTGCTGCATCGGGACCTGACCACCCAGTGCGAGAAGATGGACATCCCCTTCCTCAGCTACCTGCCCACCGAGGTCAGGGCCAGGTGGCAAGCGAGGGGGATATGGTGGGCGGTGGCCCCCGGCCGCCCTCACCCTGCCTGCCCTCCCCAGGTGCAGCTCATTAACGAAGCCTACGGGCTAGTGGTGGACGCTGTGCTGGGCCCCGGTGTGGAGCCACGTGAGGTCGGGGGTCCCTGCACCCGTGCGCTGGCCACGCTCAAGCTGCTGTCCATCCCCCTCGTGAGCCTGGACATCCCCTCAGGCATGCTGGACAGAGGGGGGCACATCGGGGCCTGGGGGGCTTGGGTGAAGGCCCTTGTGCCCCAGCTCCTGGTGGCCCCTGCCCATCTGAACCTCAGTCTCCCCAGCTGGGATGGAGCCACACTCGGCTGAGGTTGAGGGTGACGCCCATCCCTTGGATGGGGAAGATGGAGGCTGCCACCCCAGGTGACCCCAGGTCCCCTCCTTCCCCCACCCCAGTGCCCAACCCACATGCCCTCTGCCCACCCCTGGCCCAGTTGCCTGGGCAGACGTGAGCTCACTCGGCAAAGGCTGCGCCTGCCCTGGCCGCCGCCCCACGCCTGTTGGAACCATTAGGCGACAGGCAGATGGAACAAACAGCTGCTGGCCAGCTGGACCCTCCATGGGGGTAGCTGGACTCCGGGGGATGTCCCTGGCTCTTGGGATCCCAGGGACATCCCAGCAGGGTGCTTCAGAACAGGGGTGCTAAGGGAGGAGGTGTGCTGTCTGATCTGAGAGGGAGGCTGCAGGCTCAGCCTAGGACAGAGAGGGTGGTTAGGAACCTCTAGTCTGAGGGTGGTGGCTGGGGTCAGAGAAGGATTAAAGTCTAAGGGGGGACCCAGCGGCTTCTGGTGAGTGGCCCCAGAATCAAGTCAGACGTAGGAGAGAAGGCAAGGCTCCTAGACTGAAAGCGAGACTCATTCGAGAGGTGATGGAGGCCGGGTGGGGCTCATGCCTTCATCCGAGCACTTTGGGAGGCTGAGGCAGGTGGACCACCTGAGGTCAGGCGTTCCAGACCAAAGTGGCCAACATAGTGTGAAACCCAGTCTCTACAAAATACAAAAATTTGCTGGGTATAGTGGTGCACGCCTGTAGTCCCAGCTACTTGGGAGGCTGAGGCAGGAGAATTGCTTGAACCCGGGAGGCAGAGGATGCAGTGAGCTGAGATCTCACCATTGCACTTTAGCCTGGGCAGCAGAGGGAGACCGTGTCTTAAAAGCAAACAGGCCGGGCGCGGTGGCTCACGCCTGTAATCCCAGCACTTTGGGAGGCCAAGGCAAGCGGATCACCTGAGATTGGGAGTTCGAGACCAGCCTAACCAACATGGAGAAACCCCGTCTCCACTAAAAATACCAAGTTAGCTGAGCGTGGTGCACACCTGTAATCTCAGCTACTCGGGAGGCTGAGGCAGGAGAACCACTTGAACCTGGGAGATGGAGGTTGCGGTGAGCCGAGGTCGCGCCATTGCACTTCAGCCTGGACAGCAAGAATGAAACTGTCTCAAATCAAACAAACAGGCTGGGTGTGGTGGCTCATGCCTGTATTCCCAGCATTTTGGGAGGCTGAGGTGGGTGGATCACCTGAAGTTAGGAGTTTGAGACTAGCCTGACCAATATGGTGAAACCCCATCTCTACTAAAATCATAAAAATTAGCCAGGCATGGTAGCGTGAACCTGTTGTCCCAGCTGCTCAGGAGACTGTGAAAAAAGAATTCCTTGAACCCAGGACGTGGAGGTTGCAGTGAGCTGAGATCACGCCATTGCATTCTAGCCTGGGTGACAGCGAGACTCTGACACACACACACACACACACACACACACACAAGGTAATGTCTAATCTAGGGGTGAGGGTAGGGACCTTTGGTCAGATAGAGGAGTGTGTAGTCAAGTGGGGAAGATGGATGAGGACGGCATGTCCTGTGAGAGGCAAGAACCTGGAGCAAGTCTGACGGCGGAGGCTTGCCTGAAGCTGGAGGCCAGTCTGTGGTCTAAGTAGAGGCTGGAGATCTAGTCATGGGGGAAAGCTGGGGTCTGGCTGGAGGTCTAGGAGGAAAGAGGCTCTAAGCTGACGGGGAGGGAGTTGTGCCAGGTCAGAAGGCAGAGGCCTGGCTCTCGTGGGAAAGGGCAGCAAGTGGAAATGATGTCTGAAGACAGGCTGGGTCAGATGGAGGAGGGGGATGGAGTAGGATGGGAGCAGAAGAAAAGTCGAGTGTGGAAGCTCTGGTGGGATTGGGAGGGAAACACCTCCAAGGACCGGGAGAGACTTGTCTGAGGGTGGAGGCAGAATTCTCAAGGGAGACAAGTCTGACCAGGACTCACATTCCAGAGAGAAGAGGCTGGGTCTGATGGGGTAGAAGGGGGAGTGTGCAGCAGGACTCTGGTCTGAGGGCAGAGGCTCAGTGTTGGAAGGGAGGGGACGCAGGACAGGACGGACTCTAGGCTGAGGGCGGGCCACCCTCCCGGGTCCTAATTCCTCCGGACCCTCCTCCCTCAGGCTGGGATGCAGAGACTGGCAGCGACTCAGAGGACGGGCTGAGGCCCGACGTGCTGGTGTCGCTCGCGGCACCCAAGCGCTGCGCTGGCCGCTTCTCCGGGCGCCACCACTTCGTGGCCGGCAGGTTTGTGCCCGACGACGTGCTCCGAAAGTTCGCTCTGCGTCTGCCGGGATACACGGGCACCGACTGCGTCGCGGCACTGTGACCGCCACCCGCGCCTATGCCTCTGGGACCCGTGCCAATAAACAGCCCTCCCACCACCACCGCCTCGCCTCCGCCTCCTTTGTGCACCGGCCCGCCGCGGGGGTGGACACACTCGAGGAGAGACTTCCCACGGTCCCTGGGTGATCCAAGGCGCGGAGGATGGAGAGGGGCTGTGAAGTGGGACTTCCCGCTGACCTCCTAGAAAACTCGAGCTAGGGCTGGGGGCGGTGGTTCCCGCCTGTAATCCAGCACTTTGGGAGGCCGAGGCTGGAAGATTGCTTAAGGCCAGGAGCTCGATACCAGCCTGGGCAAGATAGCGAGACCCCGACTCTACAAATTAAAAAGAGGAAAACTCGAGCCAGAAGAATGAGGGGTAGATTCGGGGTGGGACTCCCAGGCAGCTTGGGGTGTCCTAAAGCCGATAGAATCGAAGTTAGATGCGAGGGAGCACGTGTAGCTGCCTAAAGCGTGAAGGTCCGAGCTTCAGGCTGGCTTCCAAGTGGCCCTTCCCGCAGGCAGCTTGGGATGCAGCTGGGAGGACGAAGAGTGGGCTCGGGGAGGGACTTCCAGCTGGCCTCGGGAACCCAGGCCAGCCTGAGGGCGTAGGCACAGCCGGACGCACGGAGGGGGCGCCCCAGAGGGGTTGCTCGAGCGCCCGTCACACAGGGCCAGGGGGCGTGGTCTGAGTGGGCGTGTCACGGGCGGGGTCTGCGGTCGCTTCCCGCCCCCACCCTCAGTCCCAGCGCCCGCCAGACCTGCCGGAGTTGGACCCGAGCGCGCCGCGGAGCCCGGACCCTCCCTCGAACTCTCTGCCCCGGCCATGGCGTCGTTGCTGTCACTCCTCTGTGTCTGTGTCGCCGCCGCTCACCTGGCCGGGGCCCGAGGTGAGACGCCTCCAGCCCCCGCGCCCAGTCCCCGAGGCTCCCGAAGGCCTGGCAGCCGGCCTTGTGTGCAGCCGCACCCAGGAAGAGAACCCACGGGCCCACGCACTTCCCCAGGGACTGGGTCCCCTTCATCAGTCAGATCCCCGGGACCACCTGGGGCGGGGAGCGGGCCTCATCCATTTTCTTCCTCGGCTAAGCCAGGGGTGTGGATAAGAACCTAGGGTTCCTCCCGGGGTTTGGACTCTGAATCACCGGCCAGGTCTCCCACTCTGGACCGAAGGGGTCGGAACTGGCCCCTCCCACCTAACGCCCACACACCCACTTACTCCAACCGCTGGAGAAAGAGAAATGCCCATCCCTGGAACACCGGATGGGGCGAGGGACGGGCCCACTTCTCAGGTCAGGAGACTGAGGCCCCCAGAAGGAAGGGGATTGTCTGACCTCATCACTCTGCAGGGAGTATCTTGGACAGCTCTTGGAGAAGCCAGTCTAGATTCCAAGGACTTCCGACAGGCAGCTCGGAACTCTAGTGCAGGGATGGAAGGTAGACTAAGGAAGGGACTTCCAGCGGGCCAAGTGGATGAGGGGGGAGCCCAGCCTGAGGGCAGAGGCAGAGCCGGCTAAACTTGATTAAACTCGTGGCAGCTGAACACAGAGGGACAGAGCCTCCAGCCTAGGGCAACTGGCTGGTACTCGGACTTCCCCAGCCAAGGGGTTGGGGCTAGGTCAGAGAGAGGGATTTGGCTTTGGGAGCCTGGTGGTTGTAGTGGGCAGTGCGCTGCAGGGAGTGTGTGGCAGCCCCGGGGCTAGAGCTGGATTCTGGCCTTTCAGAGACTCAGTTTTCCCTCTTGTTAAAATGGGGATGATCGGCCAGCCGGGTGCGCTCACGCCTGTAATCCCAGAACTTTGAGAGGCTGAGGCAGGCGGATGACCTGAGGTCAGGTGTTCCAGACCAGCCTGGCCAACATGGTGAAACTCCGTCTCTACTAAAAATACAAAAATTAGCCAGGCGTGAAGGCGCGTACCTGTAATCCCAGCTACCCTGGAGGCTGAGGCAGGAGAATCGCTTGAACCCGAGAGACAGAGGCTGCAGTGAACCGAGATGGTACCACTGCACTCCACCCTGTGGGAGAGGGAGATTGTGTCTCACAAAAACAAACAAACAAAAAAAGTGGGGGAGGATGATCATGGCTACACCTTGCCTTGAAGGAGGCTCCCAGCGGTCCCCACCACCGTGCTTCCTTCTCCCCACTCCTCACTCACAGACGCCACTTCCACCGAGGAGCCCACGGCGATTGCATTGGGCCTGGAAAGAACGTCCGTGCACCCCGGGCAGCCCTCACCGGCCCTGGAAGACTGGGAAGGTGAGTCGGCCTGCCTAGAATCCCCTCTCTGCAGCGGGTTTGTTGCGGGGACTTGGGCTGCTGGGTCTTGTGAGGAGGGGGCGCACACTGGGCAAAGGGCCCGGGGCCATCCTGGTCCCCGGACATGACAGCCCCTAGAGATGATGCTCCGAGTTCAAGGTCTTAGTGAGGGGCGGGTCAGACAGCCGCAAGATCTCAGTGCGCAGGGATGGGCCAGGTCAGGCCCTGGGCTGCAGAACTGGGGGCGTGGGGAACCCAACCTGCCCTTCACCTGATTCAGGCCGCTGGCTCGGGTCGTGGGCATGCTCGGCTAGCTCATACCCACGGGGAGAGGGGGTCGAGACCGCAGGTAAGGCCTTTGCACGCACGCATGGGGGCCTACAGGCCGCCGCCTCGGTCCCAGCGCTTGCGGTGCCCACAGAGGCCAGCGAGTGGACATCCTGGTTCAACGTGGACCACCCCGGAGGCGACGGCGACTTCGAAAGCCTAGCCGCCATCCGCTTCTACTACGGGCCAGCGCGCGTATGCTCGCGACCGCTGGCGCTAGAAGCGCGCACCACGGATTGGGCCCTGCCTTCCACCGTCGGCGAGCGCGTGCACTTGAACCCCACGCGCGGCTTCTGGTGCCTCAACCGCGAGCAACCGCGTGGCCGCCGCTGCTCCAACTACCACGTGCGCTTCCGATGCCCACTAGGTGAGGGCGGGGCTGGATGGTCGGGGACCGGGCTTGGAACGGGCGATGCTGGCAACAGCCGGGAAGGGTCTTGGGTAGGGCTGGGAGGGGCAGGACCCTGTGGACGTGGGCGTGGCTAGGAAGAGCCTGCGGGACCCCTAGGCATAGGGCCACGTGAGGGGGCGGGGCGATGCAGGGGCGGGGCTTTTGAGGAGAGGTGCTGGGAACAGCGTGGGGCCCAGGTGCACCTCCAGGAGACACGGCAGGTCAGGACCCATGTCCAGCTACCTGGAACGCATGTCCTTCCCGCTGCCCTCGTTTGCGCATCTGTGGCGTGTAAGAGCTCCGTTCTGTGGCGTGTCTTGAGCCCACATGTGTGCAGGATACAGGGAGAAGAGCAGGACTGACCCCCAGGACCTTATGCGGGGGTGGAGAAGTGGGGCAGTACCTGAACTATGTCTTCGACAGGTGCGCTTAGGGGAGCATGGGTAGGGGCAATGGCAGGTCTGCCCTCTGGAGTGTCCGCTCTCGGTTGCACATATGTGAGGGGGTTAGGGAACAAGGACCCTTCAGTCCCAGGTTACCCGGAGGCGCGTTTCCTGGTGAGGGTGGCCGCCTGATCTTCCTCCCTACCTTCCGCAGAGGCCGCGTGGGGCGCGTGGGGCCCGTGGGGTCCCTGCTCGGGGAGTTGTGGGCCAGGGCGTCGCTTGCGCCGCCGCCACTGCCCAAGCCCCGCTGGGGATGCGTGTCCCGGACGTCCTCTAGAGGCGCAGAAGTGCGTGCGGCCTCGGTGTCCAGGTAGGAAGGGGCGGGGTCTGAAGGTAGGGGCCCGGCACAGAGGAGAGGGGAGGTTAGGAACGGAGTCTAGTGGAGAGGGTGAAGTTAGAGGCGGGACCTGGATGTAGAGAGGCGGTGCCTCGTGTGAGCGATGCCTAGAGGGGAGGAGCTAGTTAGGGGCGGTGCCTCTGGGGCGGGGCTCTTAGGGGCGGGGCCTGGCGCAGGGGCGGAGCCTGGAGGACCCAAACTGTGGCCAGGTGGAGACCAGACTTTCCTTCCCTCCTGGTCCCAAGGAGCACTGGTGACTATGCACATCTGTACAGGTGGACGCCAGGGGCCTCGTGTGCAGGCAGACCTGGGCAGATCGGAAGGGGTGCTTCCCCCTGTGTGCATGCCGGAGTGTACGGATGCCTCCGTGGGGGAACAGAAGTCAGTTCATGCACTCAGGGTGCACACATGCGTGGAGTTTGCAGCCCCCCCGCTCCGTCCCCCACGCCCACACAGACACACACTCACAGCCTGGCAAACACGATGCCTAGGCCCTCCCCAAGGCCAGACACCGAGCAAGCCAGGAGGAGACTGGAAATTCCGCTAGCTCCTGGGCTCCACAAACACGGCCTGGAGGCTGCTCCGGGGAGCCCGTCACAGGGTGGGGGCACATGGTGGCCAATGGGGCGTTGGGGTCCCCACCCCATCGCGCCTGGCTCTGCTCTCCCGGCGCCTGTGTCCTGAAGTTTCCAGTGGAATTTTCCATTTTATAGAGAAACCGCGAGATTGGGAAGGGGAGCAGTTGTTCTCAGCCCAAGATCCAGCCCCTCGCTGGGCCCCAAGCCCCTGTCGACATTTTCTGCTGGAAAGGGCAGTGCCGTGTATTTTGAGACTCACCGCTCCTGTCCCCTCCTTTAGGACTTCTTCCGTACTACTCTGGACCCCAGTTCATACCCTCTGGCCCAGCCCCGACCACTCAACCCATCTCCTCCTCATACTAGGGACCACTCCAATCAGGGCCATGCTGAGGCCTCTGAGAGGCACCTTATGGGGTGGGGGGGACTCCAGGTATGTTTGTTGAGTGGCTGAGTGGAAATCCCTCTTCAGGAGGGAGTGTGGAGGTGCCTCTGCTCTGCTGCCTCTCCATATCCCCCCAGGGTGCAGCCTTGACACCTGTGAGTGCCCAGACCATATCCTCCTGGGCTCAGTGGTCACTCCATCCGGACAACCGCTGCCAGGAGCTAGGGTCTCCCTGCGAGACCAGCCTGGCACCGTGGCCACCAGCGATGCTCAAGGAACCTTCCAGGTGCCTGGTGTCTGTGCTGACAGCCTTGCCAATGTCAGGGCCCAGATGGACGGCTTCTCTGCAGGTGTGGCCCAGGCCCAGGCCAACGGATCCATCTCTGTGGTCACCATCATCCTTGATAAGTTGGGTAAGTGCTCTTGAAACATAGGGAACTAGGGGGCTGAGGATCTGGGGAGGAAGTTCTAGCACTCAAAGTCAAGGGAGGAAGAAATAAATTTGACACACTCGGCTGGGCGCAGTGGTAATGCCTGTAATTCCAGCAGTTTGGGAGGCCAAGGTGGGTGGATCACAAGGTCAGGAGTTCGAGACCAGCCTGACTGACATGGTGAAAACCTGTCTTTACTAAAAAAAAAAAAAAAAAACAACCACACACTCATCCGCAAAGGTGCAGGGTGACTCAGGGCATTTCTGGGGGAAAGGAGAGGATGGGAACCTTGCTCCTGGGAAGGGTCCATGGGAGAAGCTCTGATCTTTGCCACCTTTGACTCCAGAGAAGCCATACCTGGTGAAGCACCCTGAGTCCCGAGTGCGAGAGGCTGGCCAGAATGTGACCTTCTGCTGCAAAGCCTCTGGGATCCCTATACCCAAGAAATACTCCTGGTGAGCACCCGCCCCGGGGTAAGGGGCATCTTCTCCAGCTTTGGGGTAGGATTCAATTTCATGTCGTTATGTAGTGCCTAAAGGACAGTCTGGAAGCAGATTCCAGCCTCAGTTTCCCATCTGGAGAGTGGGGAAAGCTTTACTGGGGAATGAATTGGATGGGAGAGGTACAACCAAGGAGGCTGAGCAGGGCCAGTCTTGCTGGAGAGGAGGCTGACTTTGGCGCAGCCTCTCTGCAGCTCCTAGCCTGCAGAGTGGGGACTGACGCAGCCCCTCCCCTGAGTCCTATAGTGTCGCCCACCCACCACCCAGGTTCCACAATGGGACCCTGCTGGACAGGCGAGCACACGGGTACGGGGCCCACCTGGAGCTCCGAGGGCTGCACCCAGACCAGGCTGGCATCTACCACTGCAAGGCATGGAACGAGGCAGGTGCCGTGCGCTCTGGCACCGCGTGGCTCACTGTACTTGGTGAGTGTCCTTGGCCTCATCCGTGAGCAAGCCTTCACTCCAAATGGAGCCCTGACTGTATAACCCTAAATGAGCCCCACTTCAGACTGATCCAATTCTAAGCCTCCACTGAGCCCCCATACCATTCTGAGCACCAATCTTCAGTCCTTTCCCTGGGCAGAACCCTGTCACTTAGGCTGAGTCCTTGACCTCAGACGGTGCCCCCAGCCTTGGCTTCCATGAAGTCCTCCTCCCTGCCCTGACCTGCGTGTTCTCTCTGTCCCCAGCTCCAGGCCAACCAGCCTGTGATCCCCGGCCCCGAGAGCACCTGATCAAGCTCCCTGAGGACTGTGGTCAGCCAGGCAGTGGCCCTGCCTACCTGGATGTGGGCCTCTGCCCTGACACCCGCTGCCCAAGCCTGACAGGCTCTGGCCCCCGCTGCGGGGACACCGGCTCCCACTGCTGCTCTGTGCGCCGCCTGGAGAGAAGGGAGATCCACTGCTCTGGCTACGTCCTCCCGGTGAAGGTGGTGGCCGAGTGTGGCTGCCAGAAGTGTCTGCCCCCCCGGGGACTGGTCCGGGGCCGTATTGTGGCTGCTGACTCTGGGGAACCGCTGCGCTTCGCCAGGATTCTGCTGGGCCAGGAGCCCATCGGCTTCACCGCCTACCAGGGCGACTTCACTCTAGAGGTGCCTCCTTCCACCCAGCGGCTGGTGGTGACTTTTGTGGACCCCAGCGGTGAGTTCATGGACACTGTCCGGGTCTTGCCTTTTGACCCTCGAGGTGCTGGCGTGTACCACGAGGTCAAGGCCATGCGGAAGAAAGCCCCAGTCGTCTTAGATGCCAGCCAGAGCAACACGATTCCCCTGGGCGAGCTGGAAGATGAGGCGCCCCTGGGCGAGCTCGTCCTGCCTTCCGGCGCCTTCCGCAGAGCCGACGGCAAACCCTATGCGGGGCCCGTGGAGGCCCGGGTGACGTTCGTGGACCCCCGAGACCTCACCTCCGCGGCGGCCGCCCCCAGTGACCTGCGCTTCGTGGACAGCGACGGCGAGCTGGCTCCGCTGCGCACCTACGGCATGTTCTCCGTGGATCTCCGCGCGCCCGGCTCCGCGGAGCAGCTGCAAGCAGGGCCAGTGGCCGTGCGGGTGGCCGCCAGCCAGATCCACATGCCCGGCCATGCAGAGGCCCTCAAACTGTGGTCGCTGAACCCCGAGACCGGCTTGTGGGAGGAGGAGAGCAACTTCCGGCGCGAGGGGTCCTCGGGCTCCCGGGTGCGCCGGGAGGAGCGAGTCTTCCTGGTCGGCAACGTGGAGATCCGGGAGCGGCGCCTGTTCAACCTGGACGTGCCCGAGCGCCGCCGCTGCTTCGTGAAGGTGCGCGCCTACGCCAACGACAAGTTCACCCCCAGCGAGCAGGTGGAGGGCGTGGTGGTCACGCTGGTCAATCTGGAGCCCGCCCCCGGCTTCGCCGCCAACCCTCGCGCCTGGGGGCGCTTCGACAGCGCAGTCACCGGCCCCAACGGCGCCTGCCTCCCCGCCTTTTGCGACGCCGACCGGCCGGACGCCTACACCGCCCTGGTCACCGCCACCCTGGGCGGCGAGGAGTTGGAGCCCGCCCCTTCCCTGCCCCGCCCGCTCCCGGCCACCGTGGGTGTCACCCAGCCCTACCTGGACAGGCTGGGGTACCGGCGCACGGACCACGACGACCCCGACTTCAAGCGCAACGGCTTCCGCATCAACCTCGCCAAGCCCAGGCCGGGCGACCCCGCCGAGGCCAATGGGCCTGTGTACCCGTGGCGCAGCCTGCGGGAATGCCAGGGGGCCCCGGTGACCGCCAGCCACTTCCGCTTCGCCAGGGTGGAGGCGGACAAGTACGAGTACAACGTGGTCCCCTTCCGCGAGGGCACGCCCGCCTCCTGGACTGGCGATCTCCTGTCCTGGTGGCCCAACCCGCAGGAGTTCCGGGCCTGCTTCCTCAAGGTGAAGATCCAGGGCCCCCAGGAGTACATGGTCCGCTCCCACAACGCGGGGGGCAGCCACCCGCGTACCCGGGGCCAGCTCTACGGGCTTCGGGATGCCCGGAGCGTGCGAGACCCCGAGCGTCCAGGTACCTCGGCGGCCTGCGTGGAGTTCAAGTGCAGCGGGATGCTGTTTGACCAGAGGCAAGTGGACAGGACGCTGGTGACCATCATGCCCCAGGGCAGCTGCCGGCGCATGGCCATCAACGGGCTCCTTCGGGATTACCTGGCCCGGCACCCCCCACCGGTGCCCGCGGAGGACCCGGCTGCCTTCTCCATGCTGGCCCCGCTAGACCCTCTGGGCCACAACTACGGTGTCTACACGGTCACTGACCAGAGCCCACGGCTGGCCAAAGAGATCGCCATTGGCCGCTGCTTCGACGGTTCTTCCGACGGCTTCTCCAGGGAGATGAAGGCTGACGCCGGCACAGCTGTCACCTTCCAGTGCCGGGAGCCACCGGCCGGACGACCCAGCCTCTTCCAGAGGCTGCTGGAGTCCCCGGCGACAGCCCTTGGTGACATCCGCAGGGAGATGAGTGAGGTGGTGCAGGCACAGGCCTGGGCCTCGGGTCCCCTCCGCACCCGCCGGGGCAGGGTCCGACAGTGACCTGGGCCTGGGGCCTCGCTTTCCTGCCTCCCTCTGGACTCCACCGTCCCCAGGAAGTTTTGCCCCTCCTTCTTCTTCAGACAGCCCCCTCCCCAGGTGTCTGGCCCCCCTTCCTCCTCCCCTGCCCAGAACTGAGTCAGACAAGAACCTGGAGCGTCCGATGGTAGAAACACCAGGGAGGTGATTGCTGCTGTGTGGCATGGAACGGAGTTTGCTGTGACCCTGGCGTCAGCACCCTGGGGACCACGTGCAACCCCAGCCTGGAGGGACCCGCTCCCGGCTCAGAAGCCGTCTCTGACTTCTCGTGCGTATTTTGACCCTGCCTTCAGTATTCTACCCTTGGGAGTTCTGACGTTCCTCACAAAGCCCCCTCTGCCTGCGGACTCAGCGCTAGACCAGGTCCCCTGCCCCGAGCTTTGTTTTTGGGGTTATTTATTGAAACAAAGCGTGGGGAGCTGGTTGTGGGTGTGAGTGGGGGTGCAGGGTCCACGCTGGGCCCAGTGAAAAGGAGGAAGGGGCTTCTTGGGCTTCCCATGCGGGGGAGGCTCTGGGGCTGAGGGGAACAATTCTCTCGTGTTTGGTGCTTAGAGACCTGCCCGGGGGCTGGGGTGGATGTTCCCTCCCTCGGGGGCTCAATTAAAATTGCTTTATTTTCAACGCTTGGTGTCAAGCTACCGGGAGGAAGGGTGGAGGCTGGGGCTGTCCGGCCTAGATGCACCTTTGCAGGCAGAGACACGCGGAGGCACACGCGGCACCGGGGCAAGAAGCCTGGGCGGCCGTGACTGCTGAGCACAGTAGCAGTCACTGCCCCCACCTGGTTTCCTCAGCTGTGCCTGGCCGTGTGCCCTGGGGCTACAGCGGGTGGGGCCGGGCCCTGGCAGGGGAGCATCTGGGACAGGCGACAGCTAGCCAGGCTGCCCTGGACTCTCCTCAGCCAAGTCCACAGCAGCCCTGCCCCAGGCCCCACCCACCTGAGCCCCGGCCACACCTCGGGTGTGATGAGGCTGCCCCAGACCAGGGCTCTCTGACCTTGCCAGGACCCTCGGTCCGGAGGCGGCAGAACCATGGCTAGCTGGCGGTCTGCACGTGTGTCCTCCTGGCACCGCATGGGGCCGGCGCTGATCTGACCACACCCGCACTGTTCAGACAGAAAAACTGAAGTCCTGGGATCTGGCGTGAATCCCAGCAGCCTTGGGGCCCCCTCTAGCTCTAGGTGTGTGATTTCCCAGGGCCTGAGGATGAAGGCATCACTAGGGCAAGGCTGGAGGGGCCTCCAGGGCACCTGGGCTGGGAGACTTTTCCCTGGCTGGCATACCCCAGGGAGTAGGCGTGTGGATCGTCCCTTAGCTTAGGGCGCAACCCCCCATCCACTTCCTCTTCAATCTCCCACCCATCCACTAGCCCCCTCCCCAGATGCTCGATCCCGTCGCCCTCCCATCCGGGGTTTAGAGGCATCAGCTCTGTGCCGGCAACCACAGGCTCACAGGTGCGGACCCCAACACGCCCTGGGGCCAGAGCTCCACCCACAAGGTCCCTGCCTCTTGCCCGTCGGCCACACCCCTTTGTTGGCTGAGGTCTTCGAAACTCTGAACCTCCGAAGCTCTCACCCCTTCACTCAGGGGAAGACTTGGGGGCCTGGAGAAGCTCAGCATGGGAGGCATCACCCCAGTCTCGGAAGGTGGGTCCCAGGGCTCTGCTGGAGTTTGGGTTTGGGTAGCTCCAGACGTCGGCACCCCAGCCTCGCCCTCCATAGGCTGTGATAGGCAAGAGAGGGGAGGTGCTTCAAGGTCCCTGAGGGAGCTGGTCGTGGTTGGGGGGAACACCCATTTATCCAGAACGTACTGCCTCTACACCTCCAGCTGACGGAAAGGCTCAGAGGTGCAGGCCCCCCAACCCAAGGCAACCTAAGTTCCAGGCGTGCCTGCCCCATAGTCCTTGCTCAGGGCTGCCTGGTGGGGTCCTAGGGAGGAACGGGAATGGGGGCGCTCCCATTTGCAGAGGGCAAAGCTGGCTGCAGCTTCCAGGGGGAGGATGATGAGGTGTCAGTCTCCACCGCCAAATACCTTTCATTAAGGAAGTGTTGGGGCCTCTGACGCTGCCAGACCAGGGCAGCCAGCCAGGCGTGGGGCAGGCAGCTGGCCCAGCCCTGTCCCCTTCCCTAGGGTGGGGCAGGGGTGGTGGGCATCTTCCTGAAGACCCCTCCCCAGTCACCATGGCTGGGCCAGGAAGGGCATTTCAGGAGCAAAAGCTGGGCACTGCACGGAGGCCAGAGTCCAGCTGCCCCCACCCCTGCTGATAACTTTGCAAGAGGGCAGCGTTTGACCACAATTTCCAGATGAGGAAACTGAGGGTCCAATACAAGGAAGCCATCACCCTGAGTCAACAGCCATGTGCCTCTTGACCCTGCCTGTCACCCCCATGGCAGCCCTCAAGCCGGGAATCCCACCCCCTCCCTCTTGGAACCTGGGCTACCGCCCGCTTCCTGGTAAATCCATTGTCTACTCCCCCAACCAAACTGAGCTGCCAGACCACAACCCTTCAGTCTGGGGACAGTGTGGGGGCAGGAGACCCCCCCCAGAGACCCCCAGCTGCAGCCACCCTGGGTCAGCTCAGGCCACAAAGAGGCCCTTGGTCCCGCCCATGGCATTTTAGACTTTTATAATTTTAGAACCAGGGGTTCTTAAAATTCCTAGCACCATGATGGGGAAAAAATCTTGGAACAGTAAAATATTTAAAACAAGAGTCTTAAAACCACAGAACCCAAGAGGAGGGGATAAAAATGAACACACGGAGCACTGACTGAATGGAAGCCTCTGGGCCAGCCCGCAAAGCCTGACTTCAAGGGCATTTAGTGTCTACACCTTGGGATCCCCAAAACATGTTTTTAGAGGGGATGATTTTTATCCGTATTTCACAGCTAAAGGAATCTTCTCAGGGTCACACAGCAAATGAGGACACTGTGGACTCGGGGAAGGGCAATGTTTCCTGGAGAAGGGGACCTAAGTGCGGGGTCTTAAAGGATGTGTAGGAGTTTGCCAGGTGGCCAAGGCAGGAAGGGCATTCCAGGAAGCTGGAAAGGTGTATGTGAAGGCAGGGGGAGGGAGACCCACAGAGGGTACCAGAAGGGAGATGCAAAGGTGAGGGGCTGAGTTAGGAGCCTAAGTTCTCTGGTGGGCAATAGGGAGCTATGGAAGGTGCTGGAACAGGACAGGGTTACACAGTATCTTGTGACGAAGACTCCCCTGGAGCTGGTGCAGGACTCAGCTTCTTAAAACATGCTTCTTTCATGGAACTGGGGTCTGCTCCCTCCCACTTGGGGGCCCCTCCAGGGTCCAAACCTGCAGCCCAGCACCATCTCCCCGCCAACCGCCTCCCGTCCTGGCTGAACATCCCTGGCTCCTCCATCGGGGCCTCGTGGACCTGGCGCGGCCACCCACCACTTCCCCAGCCCCGTCTGTCTCTCTCATCAGCCCTTGGAGTTGGATCCGACCCAGCCTCAGACCCCAAAGACTGGAGCCAGCCTGGCGGGGAGACCTGGCTTCGGGCAGTGGGGGAAACGCTTGTGCTTTAACGGTGGAAACCAAGGCAGGGTGCCACAGGGCGAGAGCAGACCAGGTGAATGCCATGTCCCGGTGCCTCAGTCCTCCCAGGGCAGGAGCTGAGGCCAGAATCCTGGGCCTAGGGTGGAGGGGGTCTGGGCAGGTAGGAGGGAGGAGACCCCAGCCAGCAGGGAATTAGCGACCCTGACATCTGGAGGTGAATGCAGGGAAACATATGGTACCCTAGGCAGGGCGAGTGTGTCACACAGAACCAGACACGCCTGTCATCAGTCTCAAGGTCACACTGCCCTCATCACGCCCGATCCTTTCCCCTGTAGTCAGGAGCATGACTCCTTCCTTCCCATCCTTCCT
The DNA here is from genome assembly GCF_049354715.1 of Callithrix jacchus. NCBI lineage: Eukaryota > Metazoa > Chordata > Mammalia > Primates > Cebidae > Callithrix > Callithrix jacchus. The sequence goes on from NC_133523.1 coordinate 18,226,926, forward strand.
AGCCATCTTCTTGTCACCCGATCGGTGACACTGTCACCCTCAGTTGCACTCGAAAAGATCACAAAGCCAGACACGCCGGACCCTTGGGGCACGCTGGACACTGTCGCCCCTTGTCACAGCCACACAGGCAGACAGATACACCCTCAACACAGAGAAAGGCCCATGCTTCAGGCTCAGGCAGCAGTGCCTGAGTCTGCGTGCACCTGTGCACACCTGTGTGCACCTGTGCCCAGCGCCCCCTTGACGCATCCATCATCACCCTACACATCGGGACACACTTAACCCCCAGACTCCCGGCCTGCCAGAATCAGGGCCAATCTCAACCCCCCATGACCCTCCACAGTTCAGCCCCGCCAGGCACAGGGGCCCTCGGAGCACAGGCTGTACTGCCCACTCTCTTGGGGCCCTGGGGTTGGGGACTGGCAGGAGCCCTCAAGGTCTCAGCTGCTTTTCCAGGGAAGTCCTGAATCCCTTCCTGCTGACTCAGCCCTGGGGGCTGGCTAGGCCAGGCACTGCCAAACCTCAGGTATGTCCTTGAAGGCTGCCTGGCAGGCCTCTGAGGCGGGGGCGGGGCTCCCACTCAGGACTCAGTCCTTCCCCGGGCCCCAGCCTCCCCGCTTACCCCAGATGGAGGTGGAGCTTTAACTATGGTGCTCAGGGCATGGGGCCAGCATGGTGGATTCTGAGGCTGGTTGCTCCCACCCTAGTCCCTCCAGTTGAGGGTTGGTGGAGGAATAAGCTCCCAGCTAAGCCAGAGTATCCCAGCCTGACTGCAGCCTCACAAAGACACTACTGTCTGGTGGGATGTGGCCTGGCCGCCTGTCCTGAGGCCTGGCACAGGGACCCATGCACACACAGTGGGTACACACATGCACCATGTGATGGCTGCATGCAGACCTGTGGATGCGGATGTGCGTCATCAGGCAGAAACTCGCCCCAGGACTGACCCCCACAGAACCCCAGTCAAGATGGGGAGGCAGTACTGGCCACAGATACCCCAGCCTGCAGTGTCAAGGCTGGCCCAGCCTGAAGGCCAGGGGCTATGAAAACTCAAAGGAGGACCCAGGGAAGGCTTTCTGGAAGAGAGAGCATTTTGACTTGGGTTTTGAAGGGTGAGTAGGAGTTTGCCAAAGCGAACTCAGATGTCCAGAAGTCTTGAATGCTGGTTTTGGAGTTTACCTTTTGTCTGTGAGGATGTTGATCAAGGGAGGGAGAAAGACAAACTCCACTTCGCTACCTCCTTTTCAGGACCCAGGCTCTGCCCTCAGGGAGCTTCCAGTCAGATGGGGGAGGCAACACCAACTCAGCTAGGAGGGATAGAAAATAACTCAGCTTTGTGAAACATCTGTCATGCGTTGGGTTGGATCCTGTCAACCCATAGGGCAAATTAAATTCTATTATGATTCCCATTTTACAGCTGAGAAAACTGAGGCCGAGAGAGGGACATGCCTTGCTCAGAGGTCCACACGGAGCCAGAGCTCTTCACCCGCAGCCCTGGTCGCTGACCTGCAATTGCGGCTGCCAACCTGGTCCCAGGCTGACTCAAAAGTTTGTTTGCCAGCCAGAACGGTGCAGCTCAAAGAAGTCTGCGTTGGCAGAAGTTGCATCTCTGCACCTGGAGTCCCGGCCAGGCTGGGAGGCCCCTTCTCCTGGGACACACAAGATCCCCCTGGGACTTCTCAGTGAGATAGTCCCCTGTCCCTTGTTTTCTGGCTGCTGAGTGGCGTTCACAGGGTAGGGGCTTCCGGGCAGAGGGATGTCAGAGTGAAGGCCTGGGGGTGCTTCGCCAGGCCTTCTGGGAGGCCTGGGTACCCGGCCTCAGCCCTGCCTGCCATCTGGCCCAGCTGAACACAAACACTTGGACATGGCCGACCTAACGGAATCTGGGTTGTGGTCGGGCCTCGGCTGAAGAAGCCCATGGAAAAACACGCAGTCCATGGGGCCAGGCCCAGCTTACGTTTCAGCAGGCAGGAGTGGCCTGCCCAGCGCCCAAAGCCGAGGAATGTTCGTTCTCTAACCCTTTGGAAGTTTTCTGACCAGGAATCCAGCAGCTGGGCGGAGCCATCTCAATCCCCTCTGGTTAGGATGTGACTTACCTCCTGCTGTGTCCTTGAAGAATCAGGCCTCTTGGAGTGGCCCTCTGGCCCAGCCCCTGGCCAGCTGCTGCTGAATAGGGGACTGAGATGGCACCACCCAGCTGCTGAAGACCCCTTGTCAACTTGCACACCACTGATGATGGAGAGCTAACTCCCTTCCAGCTGTCACAACAGGCAGCCAGAAGCCTACAACTAGGCTGATTTCTTTTTTTTTTTTTGTGAGACAGAGTTTCACTCTTGTTACCCAGGCTGGAGTGCAATGGCACAATCTCAGCTCACCACAACCTCCGCCTCCTGGGTTAGGTTCAGGCAATTCTCCCGCCTCAGCCTCCCGAGTAGCTGGGATTACAGGCACGCACCACCATGCCCAGCTAATTTTTTGTATTTTTAGTAGAGACGGGGTTTCACCATGTTGACCAGGATGGTTTCGATCTCTTGACCTCGTGATCCACCCGCCTTGGCCTCCCAAAGTGCTGGGATTACAGGCTTGAGTCACCGCGCCCGGCCTAGGAGGATTTCTTATTAGAAGTTCTGGCTTCCTTGGCCACAAAGAGGGTAGGTCAGTGCAGCCTGGGCACTCCCTCCTTTCTCTGGGTTCCCACCTCTTCCTGGATCTCTGGATGTCCTGTCAGGCCGCTAGGATTCAGCATGTCCTAAATGGACCCAAGTATCTCACCCCAAAAAGTTCCGCACCCTGTAGTCAGGTCTCAGGGTTATCCATCTGTCTGCCTCAGCTGCAGGCGGGGCAGGTGGCCCACGCATCCATTGAGCACCTACTGGATGCTGAAGCACCTCACTTGCATCTCCTCACTGACCTCTCCCAGTGAGGCTGGTCCCATTAGTGCCCTACTTTGCAGAGCGGGAAACGGAAGCTCAGGGGGTTTCTTTCACGTCCTGAAGATGTGGTGGCAAATTGAAGTAGAAGCCAGTTCCCCGCTGGCTCCAGGCCAAGGGCCTGAGTAACCTAGTTTGTCAGGCTGGGACGACACCTGGTGGCTACAGGGAGAACTGCAGCCTGGGCCAGGGCGGGGGTGGGCCAGCCTCAATGTCCCTGGCTTAAGGCTGGCTTAGGTTCCTCCCCTGCTCATACACCCTCCATGGCTCTCATAGTCTCCTCAGTGGGCACAGGGGTGCCACATGAGCCCCTCCTGGGTCATTACACAGACTTCTGACTGCGATACCCAGCCTCTTGGGTCAGATGTAAGCCCTGTCCTGACTCAACCCCACAGCTTCAGTTTCCCCAGCTGGGGACTAAATCAAATGGCCTCTGCTCTTCAGAAATTGGTGACTGCAAGGCTGGCATGCATTAGGTGCTCTATAACTGCAATCATCACCCTCAGTAACACACAGGAGAGGGGCAGGGACTTGAGCTGTGGTGTCCCAGGCAGCCTCAGTCCCCCTCCCTCAGCCATTGATACCCTCAGGACAAGGCATCCAAATCAGGGTCAATTTCCTCCCCAGAGTGTGGGGGCTTCCAAACTTTCTTGAAGGTCCTAGTGTGGGGGGGTCTTGAAATGCCCGCTGAGCCGGTCGCAGTGGCTCATGCCTGTAATCCCAGCCCTTTGGGAGGCCGAGGCGGGTGGATCACGAGGTCAAGAGATCGAGACCATCCTGGTCAACATGGTGAAACCCCATCTCTACTAAAAATACAAAAAAATTAGCTGGGCATGGTGGCGCATACCTGTAATCCCAGCTACTCAGGAGGCTGAGGCAGGAGAATTGCCTGAACCCAGGAGGCGGAGGTTGCGGTGAGCCGAGATCGCGCCATTGCACTCCAGCCTGGGTAAAAAGAGCGAAACTCCGTCTCAAAAAAAAAAAAAAAAAAAATGCCCGCTGAAGTCCTACGAGAATAGAAATGTTTACTAGGGAGTGGGTATAGGGCCTTGCCAAGCACTGAGGAAGGCACCCTTGAAACTTCTTTTTTTTTTCGAGAGGCTGGAGTGCAGTGGTACAATCTTGGCTCATTGCAACCTCCACCTGCCAGTTTCAAGTGATTCTCCTGCCCCAGCCTCTTGAGTAGCTGGGATTACAGATGGGAACCACCATGACCAGCTATTTTTTTGTATTTTTAGTAGAGTCAGGGGTTTCACCAGATGGCCAGGCTGGTCTCGAACTCCTGACCTCAACTGATTTGCCCACCTTGGCCTCCCAAAATGCTAGGATTACAGGCGTGAGCCACCTTGCCCTGCCAAAACTTCCATCTTGAAACTATATGAGTCAATTCTAAATCTTTCGGGAAATAAAAAAATTATATATACATATAAAAAAACGATATGAGGAAGGCCTTGAAACTCTATGGCGGGGACATTGCAACTGCATATGGGGGGCCTGGAAGCTGCCACTGCGAACCTCACTTGGCACACCTCTGTGACCGACCTGGGTTTGGGGCTCTGTTAAGTCTCCCCATGCATGGTCCGGGGATCTGGAAATGTCTACTTGGGTTTGGGTATAAACAGTCTTTGAATTCCCATGTGGGGGAGTTTCTTGGAACTCTTTTCTTTCTTTTTTTTTTTTGTTTTGAGACAGGGTTTTGCTCTATCAAGCAGGCTGGAGAGCAGTGGTGCGATCTCGGCTCACTGCAACCTCCACCTCCCAGGGTTCAAGCGATTCTCCTGTCTCAGCCTCCCGAGTAGCTGGGATTACAGGTGCCAAACACCATGCCTGGCTAATTTTTGTATTGTTAGTAAAGATGAGGTTTCACCATGTTGGCCAGGCTGGTCTCAAACTCCTGAATTCAAGTGATCCTCCTGCCTTGGTCTCCCAAAGTGCTGGGATTACAGGTGTGAGCCACTGCGCCCAGCCCTGAATTCCTATTTTCAAGGTCCAATACTTCTTGGCGGCCCTGGGAGGGTGTGTGGTTGTGCCCATTTTTTGAGGTTGCAGGGGAACCTGAAAGGGTTTTGGACGTAAGCCTCACTGGCCCAGGGCCTGGGGAGGGGGTCTAGGAATCAGGGATAGCAGCCAATTCTGCCCCCAGGGCCAGAACCCCAGTTTCTGACTCTCCCTCTGTCCCAGGTGACCCTGATGGCTTCCCTTGAGGTGGAGAAGGCTCAGAGCCAGAGCAGGGGGTTACAGTGGAGGGGGGTGGGGGCCGGGACCAGAACAGCAGTGGGGCGTGGCCGTATGAGGGGCGGGGCCGGAGTCAGGGTCTAGAATCAAAGGGACAGGGCCGAGGTCCCACAGAGGCCAGGACGGTGAAGGGTGGATTCCTGGTGGACTGAGGCCGCGTGCCCGCACAGTGGTCTCAGGTTCTTCCTTTCTCCCAGGAGAGATCGCAAAAGTAAACGGGACGCTGCGGCTAACTTCTACCTGGGATCCATGAGGTGACTGAGGCCAGAGACCCCTTCCCCACACACACCACGCCTCATGCCTCACCGCTCCCCGGACCCGCTTCTGTCCAAAAAAATCCCCATGAGTCGCAGCCCCGTCCCTCAGGCCACACGGCCCAGGCCCCTCCCCCGTTACAGTTGAAGTTGCAGTGAGCGGAGACTGAGCTACTGCACTACAGCCCTGGCAACAAGAGTGAAACTCCATCGCAGAAAAGAACTTGTTTTTAAACGGCAAGTTTTAAGTTATGTATATTTTGCAACAATTTAAAAGGAAAAAGAAAACAGGCTTCTCTTGGAAACTGGCCTTGAATCCACCGCCCTGCCTTTGTATGTGCTTCTGATAACTTCTGTCGGGAACTAGCTCAGGAGAGCAGGGCCTTGTCCTCTGTCTGTGAGCCCTGGGCTGCAAGGGGCCATGGGGCAGGCAGACTGGATGTGACAACAGAACTTAGGACAGGGACAGGAGTTGCTTTCATCTCCTGGCTGCAGATGATAAAGCCCAGCAACAGCCTGGGCACAGTGGCTCACTCCTGTAATCCCAGCACTTTGGGAGGCCGAGGCAGACAGATCACGAGGTCAGGAGTTCGAGACCAGCATGACCAACATGGTGAAACCCCATCTTTACTAAAAATATTTAAAAATTAGCCAGGCATGGTGCTGCACGCCTGTAATCCCAGCTACTCTGTAGGCTGAGGCAGGATAATGGCTAGAACCCAGGATAATCTCTGCAGGGAGCAGAGATTGTGCCGCTGCACTTCAGCCTGGGAGACAGCGAGACTCTGCCTCAAAAAATAAAAATAAAAAAGCCCAGCCACACCACCACGGGGAGGGAACCCCATGCCAGGGCTGTCTTGGTTATGAGCAGGGGGCAGGCACAGGGGCCACCACTCCCCACTCCACGTCTCTACTCCCTGGATGCTCCTCTCACCCAGTCACCTTGGGCCCCGCAATGCCCCAGGCTGAACAGAGCCCAGGGCCCTGGTTCTCGGGGGACCCAGCACCCAAACAGGAATTGGGGTATGCCGAGCCCCAAGCCGAGCACAGCAGTGGCCAACAGGATCTCAGACACAGCGTGCAGGAAAAGCGTTTGGGAAGTTTAACCTCTTTAATGACATTTCAACCGAAAACAGAAACCGACAGCAAAAAGAGCAAAACCCCAAAAAAGTGCAAAACTAATTTCCCGTAAAACTCTGAGCTCTGAACATATAAGTAAATATATATATTTGAGACAGTCTCATTCTGTCACCCAGGCTGGAGTGCAGTGGCACAATCTCAGCTCACTGCAGCCTCAACATCCCAGGTTCAAGCGAATTTCCTGCCTCAGCCTCTTGAGTAGCTGGGACTACAGGCATGTGCCACCATCATCAGCTAATTAAAAGAAACTTTGGTGGGGCTAAGTATGGTGGCTCATGCCTATAATCTCAGCACTTTGGGAGGCCAAGGCAGGCGGATCACTTGAGCAGATCACTTGAGCTCAGGAGTTCGAGACAAGCCTGGCTAACATGGCAAAACCCTGTCTCTACCAAAAATACAAAAAATTAGCTGGGTACAGTGGCAGATGCCTATAATCCCAGCTACTCGGGAAGCTGAGGTGGAAGAATTGCTTGAATCTGGGAGGCAGAGGTTATGGTGAGCTGAGATCGTGCATGGGTGACAGAATGAGACTCTACCTCAAAAAAAAAAAATTCTGTGGCTGGGCGCGGTGGCTCATGCCTGTAATCCCAGCACTTTTGAGAGTCCAAGTTGGGTGGATCACGAGGTCAGGAGATGGAGACCATCCTGGCCAACATGGTGAAACCCCATCTCTACTAAAAATAGAAAATTAGCTGGGCATGGTGGCAGGTGCCTGTAGTCCCAGCTATTCGGGAGGCTGAGGCAGGAGAATCGCTTGAACTCGGGAGATGGAGGTTGCAGTGAACCGAGATCGTGCCACTGTACTCCAGCCTGGGTAACAGAGCAAGACCTTGACTTCTGACTCAAAAAAAAAAAAAAATTCCGAGAGCGGAATTTTTTTGTAGAGACAAGGTCTCTCTATGTTTCCCAGACTGGTCTTGAACGTCTGGGCTCAAGCAATCCTCCTGCCTCAGCCTCCCAAAGTGCTGAGATTACAGGCATGAGCCACTATGCCCAGCCAGGACATTTGAAAACTAGAACAGAATGAGATGATCCCACAGAAGATAGTGTCAGGAATTGGTGCCTGAGCAGCGCAGACGAGTGGCAGAATCACAGCACACATAACCCCACAGCTGTGACCGGTGTCAATTACTACCCAAAACAAATCTGGTGAACAGACATCGGAATGAAAATAAGTCAAAAATTTTAATGGGAAAATCTGTGCCAAGTCCTAGAACAGACAATTCATACTATTACCATAAAATTACTATCAAAAAAACGAACTGAGGTGGAAGAATGAGTGGCATTTCAGGCCATCTCCAGTCCCAGCAGACACAAGTGCCGGAGCCAAGGGCCAGCTGAGGAGCAGGGGCTCATGGAAACCGCCACCCATCTGCGTTTTTCTGAGGTCATTAGCTGCACACCCAGTAACAACGTGAGGGCCGGCAACACGTAGCAGCTCACGAGGACGGTCCTCTTTCCTGCTTATCCCCAAAACTTAATCAGCCGCATTGGAGTTGATGCCATCAGGGTCTCCAGCAGGTGGCGCAGTTGTAGGTAGGGGGGTGGCCCCCTGCCAGCTACCCTGGGCCTGAAACCACAGAGACCGAGCATCAGAGGGGGTGGCTATGAGACTGGCGACTTTCCAGTCCATGTGCCGCAGGCGGAGGCTCCAGGGGTCCCTGGGAAGGCCTGGAACAGGTACATAGATGACCTCCAAGTCTGGTGAGGAGGGGAGGGACGGAGGAGTCAGCCCTGGATCACGGATGGGCTCGCCACCTGACATGGGACATGGACCAGCTTCGCCGGCCGGAAATCTGGCCTCTAGCGGCTTCCCTGGGGCTTCGGCAAAGGACTAACCAGCACTGGGTGCAGCAGGGGCTTCTGCCCAGAGAGGTCAGGCGAGGTCAGGCCTGGAGCCCATGGCAACGCCCGGAGCATCATGGAGACTCGGTGGGAGGAAAGGGCTCTGGACCCTGGCTCAACCTGGCCCAGCTGCGCGACAAGGAGGGCAGGAGGCATCCACTTGTCTTGAGGGGTGGGGGCTGTGCCTGGCACAGAGATGGTGTCAGGCTCAAGGGCTCTAGGACATTTGTCCACAGGACCCACCCCCATATGGTGGGCATGGTATAGGCTAAGGAAGTGGCTGGGACTGCTCTGCCTGTGAGCGTGCAAGCAGCTCAGACGGGTGTGCAGCCCAGGGGCACTCTGCCCCGGGGTGGACGCACAGCTGCTGGCGCAGGTCCCAGGGGTGCGAAGGGCAAGGCGAGGCCCCTCACCTGTGTCCCTGGCTGCATGGGGGCTGCATGGGGATGGGGGGTAGCTGCCACAGCAGGGCAGCGTGGGATGCGCACTTCCCAGGACCAGGTGGGACCCCATAGCTGGCACAGGGGGCATCCGTTCTCTGAGCCCCTGGGAGGGAGTGGTGAGTCAGGAGTAGACACCTGGCTCTGTAAGGTCCTGGCACACGCTGCACAGCCTCGTGCCTGTGCTGGGCACGTCACACCGGGGCCTCTGCAGTGTCTTCAGGATGGTCCCCACTCACAGCCTCCCCTGTGACCACCAAGGGAGAGGGGGAGCCCGCAGGGCCTGAAGTGGGGGTGAGGGTGGGTGTCAGCTGCCCCAGACCCCTGGCTCATTTCCTTCTCAGGTGCCAAAATGAATCCTCGCTGTGGCCAACCAGGGAGCCCTCAGCTCCGAATCAGAGCAGCAGGAGAGGAGGTGCTGGTGTAAGACCCGCCTTCCTGGCCAGGAGGCGGCACTGAGGGTGCCAGGTCTGAACCCGAGGGAAGGCCCCTGTCTCTCTTCTGGCCTCCTCTGCTTGCTGCCTGCCCCTCCCTCTGGAGGAAAGGACACATTTCCTCCCACACTTCCCCAGGAGGTGCCCTTCCCTTCCACAGCTCAAGTCATCTTGAGGCTCTCGCCCACTGACTGTTCCCAGCAGCTGTCGTGGTGACAGGTGGAGGTAGGCGTGCAGCATGGCCTGTGTAGCTGCTGGGACACACGTGTGGCTGCTGAGGGGTGGCTGACAAGATGGCCTTTTCTGAGGACCTGCCACCCACCTGGGTGCTGCAGGACAGTGCCCAGACTCACCTGGGACTGCAGGCAGCCTCCCCCAGGTGGAGGCTGGAGAGAGGCTAGTGTCTGCAGGGTGAGGAAAGCATCTCCAGCACTGGGCAGTGGGAAGGGTCCAGACGAGCCTGGAAGAGGTGGAAGCCAGAGTGGGCAGACTCATGGCGCTTCCTCGGGTGGGACCTGCCCAGCCCCTCGGCCCGCAGGAGGCTGCGAATGTGGCTCCCCGCTCCTCCTCAGCATCTGGCCTCTGCTCCTCAGCCCCACACCCCAGGGAGGCCAGTGGGGCCCTCCATACCACACCACTAATGTCCTTTTATGTCTTGCTTTTTTTTTTTGAGATAGCATCTCGCTCTGTCGCCCAGGCTAGAGTGCAGTGGTGTAATCTCTCCTCACTGCCACCCCTGTCTCCTGGGTTCAAGTGATTCTCCTGCCTCAGCCTCCCAAGTAGTTGGGACTACAAGTACCTGCCACCATGCCTGGGTAATTTTTTTTGTATTTTCAGTAGAGACAGGGTTTCACCATGTTGGCCAGGCTGGTCTCAAACTCCTGACCTCCAGTAATCCACTCACCTTGGCCTCCCAAAGTGCTGGGATACCAGGCATGAGCCACCGCACCTGGCCCTTTCATGCCTTTTCTTACTGGTATCGCCATTATACCTCCAAAGCACAGGTACCACCTGTGGGTATCTGTTGGGTGGGATCATGGCCAAGAGGAACAGAACTTTCACAGTTGAAACAGGAAAGAGTTCGTGGGCGCAGTGGCTCACACCTGTGATCCCAGCACTCTGAGAGGCTGAGGCAGGCAGATCACTTGAAGTCAGGAGTTTAAGACCAGCCTGGCCAATGTGGTGAAACCCCATGCCTACTAAAAATACAAAAATAAGCCAGGCATGGTAGCAAGCACCTGTAATTCCAGCTACTTGGGAGGCTAAGGCAGGAGAATCACCTGAACCCGGGAGGCAGAGGTTGCAGTGAGCCAAGATCACACCACTGCACTCCAGCCAGAGTAACAGAGCAAGACTCAGTCTCCAAAAAAGATAATAAAACGAAATAAAATAAAAATACAAAAAATTAGCTGGGCATGGTGGCATACACCTGTAGTCCCAGCTACTCGGGGGGGCTGAGTTGGGAGGAACATTGAGCCCAAGAGGTTGAGACTACAGTGAGCCCTGATCATGCCACTACACTCCAGCAGAGTGAGACCCTGTTTCAAAAACAACAAAAAAAGACATTTATAAAGTCACGCACAATTGACAGATGTACGAAATGCTCATAAATGCATCCAAAAAGCCTACCAAGGCCAGGAGTAGTGGCTCACATCTGTAATCCCAGCACTTTGGGAGGCCAGGGCAAAAGGACACCTTGAGCTCAAGAGTTCAAGACCAGCCTGGGCAACATGGTGAAACCCCATCTCTGCAGATAATTAAAAAACTGGCTAGGCATGGTAGAGACCAGCCTAGCCAACATGGTGAAACCCCATCTCTACTAAAACTACAAAAATTAGCTGGGCATAGTGATGCATGCCTGTAATCCCAGCTACTAGCTGGGCTGAGGCAGGAGTATCACCTGAACCTGGGAGGTGGAGGTTGCAGTGAGCTGAGATCGTGCCACTGCACTCCAGCCTAGGCAACAGAGTGATACTCTGTCTCAAAAAAAAAAAATTAGACATAATGGTGTGCACCTGTCCTCCCAGCTACTTAAGAGACTGAGGTGGTTGGATCACTTGAGCCCTGGAGGTCAAGGCTGCAGTAAGACAGAATTACAACAGAAAAAAAAAAAAAAACACCTTCCAAAAGTCAAAAGTAAGAAGAAAAAAGGCCAAGTGTAGTGGCACATGTCTGTAATCCCAACACTTTGGAAAGCCAAGGCAGCTGGATCACCTGAGGTCAGGAGTTCGAGACCAGCCTGGCCAACATGGTGAAACCCCATCTCTACTAAAAATAGTAAAAGTAAGAAATGTCGGCCGGGCGCGGTGGCTCAAGCCTGTAATCCCAGCACTTTGGGAGGCTGAGGTGGGTGAATCACAAGGTCAACAGATCGAGACCATACTGGTCAACATGGTGAAACCCCGTCTCAACTAAAAATACAAAAAATTAGCTGGGCATGGTGGCACATGCCTGTAATCCCAGCTACTCAGGAGGCTGAGGCAGGAGAATTGCCTGAACCCAGGAGGCGGAGGTTGCGGTGAGCCGAGATTGCGCCATTGCACTCCAGCCTGGGTAACAAGAGCGAAACTCCGTCTCAAAAAAAAAAAAGTAAGAAATGTCGTAGATTATGATGGGAACCACAACAACAAAAACAAGCAAACCTAAGACAGACACCGAAACAGGTCATTCGGAAACCTAAAAATAACAGGCAAACGATGCTGAACTCTCAGGTAAGCATCTAACTGTGATGCAGTCACTTACTGGTTTGCGGTCCCTGTGAGCACAGCCCGGGCTGTGCACATATGCGACGGCAGATACTATCTGACGGAAGACGACCCTGGTCTCCTCTTCTGACAGGCGATCCTGGGAAATTCTGTAGTCAAACAGCTCTCCTCCAGGGCAGTTCTTCAACAGCAACAAAATCACAGATACTGTCACAACTTACAAAATTCACTTCACAGAAATTTAACATTAAAAAGTACACTTAACTCAGAGATACTATTAATTTGACTTTATAAGCCAGGGAACTGAGTAGGGCATATTCAAAAATACACTCTCAGGATCAAACAAGCCAATAATGACTCCAGGAATTAGAACAATAACTCTTTCCTTGAACAGTTTAATTACAGCAAGTAGAAGTAAAACCAGCTACCACTGTGATTTTAAAAAGCGCACCCAGGGTTTTATATTTTTACAGCAAGGTATTAAAACCATTCTCACCTTAATGCACTCTCATTTAGTGTAATTACCTGCAATTTTAAAACCCAGCAATAATTATTGTTTCTCCATCCCAAAGACCTGTGGTTTTCAATCTGTACCAGGAGCCCAGGTCTACAGAGGTATCTCAGAGGCTGCAGAACAGGCACCGAAGCACCAAGCTCGAGGCTTCGCATCCCTTTTCCAGGGCAGCCCCACTTTTCTGTAAGCTGGGTTTTCATTTTAGCAATATCAGTTAAAATTACAAATGCATATAGATTTAACCTCACAGTTGCACATTTAGTTATTGCTCTTACAGATGAACTCACTCATATCAAAAAACAGTACCTTGGCCAGGCACAGTGGCTCACGCCTGTAATCCCAGCACTTTGGGAGGCCAAGGCAGATGGATCACTTGAGGTCAGGAGTTCGAGACTAGTCTGGCCAACATGGTGAAACCCTGTCTCTACTAAAAATACAAAAAATTAGCCAGCATGGTGGTGGGCACTTGTAATCCCAGCTACTCAGGAGGCTGAGGCAGGAGAATCACTTGAACTCGGGAGGCAGAGGTTGCAGTGAGTCGAGATCGCACCATTGAACTCCAGCCTGGGTGATAGAGTGAGACGCTGTCTCAAAAAACAAACGAACAGCAACAACAAGAAAGTACTTTAAAGCATTGACTACAGCAGCAGTATTTGTAAAAGCAAAAGACTAGAAACAGCTGTCTTAGTCCACTTGGGCTGCTATAACAACATACCTTATGCTGGGTCATTTCTAAGCAACAGAAATGTACTGCTCACAGTTCTGAAGGCTGGGAAGTCTAACATCAAGGTGCCAGTAGATTCAGCGTCTAGTGAGGTCCTGTTGCTTACAGTTGGCATGTGCTGTGTATTCTCATGTGGTAGAAGGCCCCCTAAAGCTTCTTGTATAAGGGCACTAATCGCATTCATAAGGGCTCTGCTCTCATGACCTAATCACCTCCTTAAACAACCCCACCTCTTAATAGTATCACACTGGGGATTAAGCTTCAACATATGAATTTGTGGGAAACACCAGCATTTAGACCTAAATGCTGATACTATACAAACTATGACATGTAATGGAATTCTAGGCAGTAATAAAAAAAAAAAGAGGAAGCTCTTTACAAACTGATATGGAACAATGTCCAGTATTAAGTTAATAAAAGAGTATAGATTGATATAGTGACTTGCAAAGTATTATGCTGAGGAAAAAAAGCCAAGCAAAAGAATAATCGAAAAAATATTGTATGACTCATTTACATCCCATTCTAGAGCAGATTAAACTAATCTGCAGTGAAGGAAATCAGATGAGTAGTTGCTGGTAAGGGCAGGGTGGTTATGATTACATGGAAAATTTCATAAGGGCTGGAGAAAACTTTCTGAGGTGACAGACGTTTTATATTTTGACTGGGGTGGGAGGTACATGAGTATACACATTTGTAAAACTTCGTACCTAATGTGTACATTTTATTATATGTAAATTACACCTCAATAGTAAATGTTTTAATGTTATCCAATAAGTTTTACACAAACAGCCTACTTCATATTTTCAAATAAAGAAATACAAAATAAAGACAAAAACATCTAAAATATCTGAATATGCATAGATGATCTCTAAGATAAAGTTACATGAGAAAAAAGCAAAATGCAAAGTAATACTAAAATTTGTGACCATTTGTGTGATAGAAACCAGTAAGCTACACAAAGACACATATAAAATACACATATGTATAAAATATACGTAGGCATCTACAAGAGACACAAGAAAAGTACGTAAATAACTCAAGAGAAAAGAAAATTTGAGGGCCGGGCGCAGTGGCTCATTCCTGTAATCCCAAGCACTTTGAGAGGCCGAGGTGGGCAGATTGCCTGAGGTCAGAAGTTTGAGATCAGCCTTTTGCATACTATTTGGCTGAGACTAACAAAAACAAAATAAGTTGAATAATACAAGTTCTAAAGACATCTTTCAAGACAAAAAGGGTAGGTTAAAACTTGAAATTGCTTGATTTACATAACAGACACTGGAAGCTACCAAGTGCTGTGGGTTGAACTGTTTTTGGATCAGGGTAAGTCTAATCCTTGGGGCCTTTTAAGAAGAGAGAAATTTGGACAGAGACTCAGCTACACAGAGAGGAAAACACCCTTTGAAGACAGAGGCCAAGATGGGAGTGGTGCATCTATAAACCAAGGAGTGCCAAGGACTGCCAGCAACTACCAGAAACTAGGAAAGAGGCAGAACTTCCAGAAGGAACCAGCCTTGCCCAGGTTTTGATTTCAGACTTCAAACCTCCAAAACTGTGAGACAGTAAGCTTCTGTTGCTTTAAGCCACCAAGTCTGTAGTAATTTGTTCCAACAGCCCTAGGGAATTAATATACCATATAAAACTGGAATGAGTCTTTCCCTCTGGGGGCAAATTCTAACACATTCTATCTACTAAACCATACTACCCCATTGGGGGTGTATTAGAAAGATGACATTTTCACTGGGCATGGTGGCTCACGCCTGTAATCCCAGCACTTTCGGAGGCCGAGGCGGGTGGATCACGAGGTCAAGAGATCGAGACCATCCTGGTCAACATGGTGAAACCCCATCTCTACTCAAAATACAAAAAATTAGCTGGGCATGGTGGCGCGTGCCTGTAATCCCAGCTACTCAGGAGGCTGAGGCAGGAGAATCGCCTGAACCCAGGAGGCGGAGGTTGCAGGGAGCCGAGATCGCACCATTGCACTCCAGCCTGGGTAACAAGAGTGAAACTGGGTTTCAAAAAAAAGAAAAAAGAAAGATGACATTTATACTGAATCTCCAATTTATTATATACAAATGGAGCAAAACAGATAAGCCACTTAACATCTATTCTAAACTTTCAGGTGAAACGTACTTTTGTCTTTTACTATTAAGTGACCAAATGTTTTCAGGTCTCTAGAACATACTGCTAACCTCGAGAACCATCAATATTTTGTTGGCTGTCTCCAGCACATGGCAGAGTTGACATATATGCTCATGTCTCAGGTTCTTCAAGGCATCAATCTCTGTTTTGAATCGGGGCAAATCACTCTGTGACAAAACATCATATGGAATGGGCAATAAACTTAATCAGGTGGTGTTCCAAGCTCCAATACTAACAGCTTTAATATTAAGTAGCAAAAGCTATCAAAAGCCCCAAAATAAATTGTTCACACTACAGAAAAATATAGCAAAACATATTTGCATGTACATAAAAAGGGCATTGGGAGAGTTCAATGTGGGTCAATAGTACAACATCCAGAAAACAATCTCAGACTCCCTAGAAGGTTAGCATTCCAAACAGGGAAAATGACAGAAACAGCACTCAGTTATCACGCCCGAGCTACCACTTTCAGCCTCAGCAGCCTCGTTTAAGAAGTATGCTGAGCAAAAAACCAGTGAACTTAGGTGAAAGGTATGTGGGTATTCACCACAGTCTGTCTTTTATCTTTTCTGGGGTCTTGAAAGTTTCTATTTCTTCTTTTTTTGAGACAGATCTCACTCTATCATCCAGGCTGAAGCGCAGTGGCGCGATCTCGGCTCACTGCAACCTCCACCTCCCAGATTCAAGCGATTCTCTTGTCTCAGCCTCCCCAGAAGCTGGGACTACAGGTGCATGCCACCACGCCCAGCTAATTTTTTGTATTTTTAGTAGAGACAGGGTTTCACCATGTTAATCAGGATGGTCTCCATCTCCTGACCTTGTGATACACCTGCCTCAACCTCCCAAAGTGCTGGGATTACAAGCATAAGCCACTGCACCCAGCTGGAAACTTTCAAAATAAAGAGGTAGGTGGGGAGAGGAAGATAAGCCAAGCCAAAAAAACTTTAAAGGACCATCAAGTACCATCAAGTAACAAGTAAAACTTCATTAGGGACTCCGGCCAGGCACGGTTGCTCATGCCTGTAATCCCAGCACTTTGGGAGGCTGAGGCAGGCAGATCACGAGTTCAGGAGTAGAAACCAGCCTGGCCAACGTGGTGAAACTCCATCTCTACTAAAAATACAAATATTAGCCAGACACAGTGGCAGGCGCCTGTAATTCCAGCTACTCAGGAGGCTGAGGCAGCATTGCTTGAGGCCAGAAGGTGGAGGTTGCAGTGAGCTAAGATCACGCCACTGCACTCCAGCCTGGGTGACAGAGCAAGACTCCATCTCTAAAATAAAATAAGACACCATCTAATGGCCAGTGGCTCAGGATCCAATTACCCAGGACTATGCAACTAGATGTCACATCTTGACAAAGAATCATCTGTAACTTTGACTATCTTTTCTTGTCCTTTTTTTTTTTTTAAATAGAGACAGGGTTTCACCATGTTGGCCAGGATGGTCTCGATCTCTTGACCCCGTGATCCACCCACCTCGGTCTCCCAAAGTGCTGGGATTACAGGCATGAGCCACCATGCCAGGCCACTTTGACTATCTTAATATGATAATCTTTTTCCTTCTTTGTGGAGAGGAAGCCTGATGACTAAAAACATGGAAGTAATCAAAATATTATTAAAATCCTAAGAAATAACTAAAATAGGCACAATAACAATAGAAAATATAAAAACAAGTTTAGAAATAATGAATTGTCATACTGATGCTTTAGAATAAGTTTTAAGCATTACTGTGATAACATATTTTATAATATTTTGTTTGCTATTTCAGTATTTAAAGTGTTAAAGTACGTCATACTAAAGTTATAATTGAAATTTAAATTGCTCAAAGGAATTAATCAAATTGATACTCATGTTTAAATGCTCAAGAAATATGGTTTTAATGCTTTTTTCTTAGATTAATAAATATAAAATATTGAATAAAACAAAAAAATTGAATAATAGCCTGAATTGCCCAATGACAGATAATTAAAAATAATTTCTTATACAGGTCACTGTATGATCTTAGCATATATTTAGGAATAAATTCAAAGAATTTAATGACGTTGCTATAGCAAAACTACTTACGCTCTGTTTGACTTTTTTCCTTGAGACAGGGTCTTGCTCTGTCACCCAGTCTGGAGTGCAATGGCACCATCTTGGCTCACTGCACCACAACCTCCCAGTCTCAGGTGATCTTCCCACCTCAGCCCCCAGAGTAGTTTGGACTATAGGTGTGTACCACCATGTCTGGCTATTTTTTTTGTATTTTTTGTAAAGAAGGGATGTCACCACATTGCCCAGTGTGGTCTCAAATTCCTGAGCTCAGGCGATCCGCCCACCTTGGCCTTCCAAAGCGCTGGGATTACAGGTGTGACCCACTATGCCTGGCTCCCTTTGATTTATTTATATGTGTTAATCAGAACTTATATCCTTAAAAATTAAAAAAGTCAGTAACAATTGATGTTAATCACTGTCTCATTCCAACAATTAAAAAAAACAAAAAAATATACTTTTAGACAAGGCATTGCTCTGTTGCCCAGGATAGAGGCCGGTGGTGCAATCACAGCTCACTGCAACCTCAACCTACCGGGCTCAAGGAATCCTTTCACCACCACCTTCAGAGTAACTGGGATTACAGTGTGCACAACCACACCTGGCTCATTTATTATTATTATTTTTTGTAGAGACAAGTCTTGCCATATTGCCCAGGCTAGTCTCAAACTCTTGGCCTCAAGCAATCCTCTGGCCTCAACTTCCCAAAGTGCTAGAATTACAGGCATAAGCCACCACACTCAACCAAAAATTACTTTTTATGTTTGGTAATTAAGAACATTTATGGGCCGGGCGCGGTAGCTCACGCATGTAATCCCAGCACTTTCAGAGGCTGAGGCGGGTGGATCATGAGGTCAAGAGATCGAGACCATCCTGGTCAACATGGTGAAACCCCCGTCTCTACTAAAAATACAAAAAATTAGCTGGGCATGGTGGTGTGTGCCTGTAATTCCAGCTACTCAGGAGGCTGAGGCAGGAGAATTGCCTGAACCCAGGAGGCGGAGGTTGTGGTGAGCCTAGTTGTGTGCCATTGCACTCCAGCCTGGGTAACAAGAGGGAAACTCAGTCTCAAAATAAAAAGGAACATTTATAAAATGTTAGGCCGGAAGCAGTAGCTCACACCTGTAATTCCAGCACTTTGGGAAGCCAAGGTGGGTGGATCACTTGAGGTCAGGAGTTCAAGACCAGCCTGGCCAACATGATGAAATCTTGTCTCTACTGAAAACACAAAAATTAGCAGGGGTGATGGCGTGTGCCTGTAGTCCCAGCTACTCAGGTGGCTGAGGCAGGAGAATTGCTTGAACCCGAGAGGCAGAGGTTGCAGTGAGCCGAGATGGCAGAACTGCACTGCAGCGTGGGTGAGAGACTCCGTCTCAAACAAAAACAAACAAACAAATAAATAAATAAAGGTGGAAGGATTTAGAAAAAAAGATGACTAAAGGTGACTTCAAACACTGGAAAGGGTACAGAGGCCCCCAAAAAACACCAAAAAAGACAGGCTTTATTTCAATTTAAAAGTAACTTTCTGGAACGGGCGCGGTGGCTCACACCTGTAATCAATCCCAGCACTTTGGGAGGCCAAGGAAGGTGGATCACGAAATCAAGAGATCAAGACCATCTGGTCAACATGGTGAAACCCTTTCTCTACTAAAAATACAAAAATTAGCGGGCGTGGTGGCGTGCACCTGTTGTCCCAGCTACTCAGGAGGCTAAGGCAAGAGAATTGCTTGCACCCGGGAGGTGGAGGTTGCAGTGAGCTGAGATTGTGCCACAGCACTCCAGCCTGGTGCCTGGTGATAGAGTGAGACTCTGTCTGGAAAAAAAAAAAAAAAGTAACTTTTTCTACATCATAGTCAAGTCTACAAATTGAATGTGCTGCTTTAGGAGGTAACAAGCTTTTCATCCTGGAAGAATTCACATAGAGGAAAAAGAGGCTGATTAGGAAAAGGATTTCGTGAGAAAACTTCTAAAGCCATTTTGAATAAAATGCTGGGACAGGCCAAGTACAGTGGCTCATGCCTGTCCTCCCTGCACTTTGGGAGGCTGAGATGGGAAGATTGCTTGAGGCCAGGAGTTTGAGACCAGCCTAGGCAACATAGTGAGACCTTGTTTCTAGAAACATTTTTAAAAATTAGCTGTGCGGGTGGCACGTGCCTCTGGTCACAGCCACTCAGGAGGCTGAGGTAGGAGGATAGCTTGAGCCTGGCAGGTTTAGGCTGCAGTGAGTTGTGATTGTGCAGCTGCCCTCTAGCCTAGGTGACAAAGCAAGACTCTGTCTCAAAAAAAAAAAAAAAAAAAAAGCTAGGACATAACATTTATCTATCTTCTTATCTATACTACAAAAGAGATTTATATTTAGTAAGAGTATTGTAAGAAAATTAAGATGGGGGCCAGGCACAGTGGCTCACACCTGTAATCCCAGCACATTGGGAGGCCAAGGCAGGCATATATCGTGGATCAGGAGTTGGAGACCAACCTGCCCAATATGGTGAAACCCCCGTCTTTACTAAAAATACAAAAATTAGCTAGATGTGGTGGCATGTGCCTATAGTCCCAGCTACTTGGGAGGCTGAGACAGGAGAATCGCCTGAACCCAGGAGGCAGAGGTTGCAGTGAGCTGAGACCACACCACTGCACTCCAGCGTGGGTGACAGTTTCCGTCTCAAAAGAAATAAGTAAAATAAAGATGGGACATATTAATATCCAGAAACACCGACAGACTACAGACTACAAATGGATGCTACAGACTTCAACTATGTATTAAAATCTGAAGGACAAAATAATCCCTTCCCTCAGATTACTTTTTAAAACCTCAGATCTATACTTTTTTTTTTTTTTTTTTTTTCGAGACGGAGTATCACTCTTGTTGCCGATACTGGAGTGCAATGGCATGATCTCGGCTCACCGCAACCTCCACCTCCCAGGTTCAAGTGATTCTCCTGCCTCAGCCTCCCAAGTAGCTGGGATTACAGGCATGCGCCACTACGCCTCGTTAATTTTGTATTTTTAGTAGACACAGGGTTTCTCTGTGTTGGTCAGGATGGTCTCGACCTCTGACCTCAGGTGATCTGCTTCAGCCTCCCAAAGTGGTGGGATTACAGACGTGAGCCACCATGCCCAGACTATATGTTTTTAAAAGCTATAAAAATAATATTCTAAGATCAGTAACTAGAACGTTAGAACAATTCAGGTTTTAATTCACAAAACTGATCTATAAGTAGAATATTTTTTAAATAAATTTAAACTTACCCGTAGTGTGTTTTTATCCATGATTTTTATAGCTACCATTTCTCCAGTAAGGATATGGCAGGCAAGTTTGACCTTTGAAAAGCCACCTAAGTAGGAAAATGTATTATGAAAAGATAATCAAGGACTCAGGCACAAACACCTTTTTATATATAATAATTTTAAAAGACTCTATCAAGCCAAATTTTCCTGAAAGTTTTTGGCTTTTTTTTCCTGTTGCTTCCTCTTACCCAATGTCCAGCTCCAGGTTTTTACTTTTTTACCATGATAGTATTATCTCTAACTTTGTAATCAAAAAGAAAACAGAATTCACTTTAGAAATTTGCTTTATGATTAACACTGCAATTAAATTTCCTTTATAATTAACACTGCTAGAATACAATATAAAGTTCCTGAGACAACTCAGTTTTAAAACTTTGAAGATAAGCAATTATGTTTCAAAACTGGATCAAAAGCTTGAGAAACATCTCCACTCAGGGAGCTTAAAGAAATCTCCAAATTAACATTTCCAAAAAGAACTTCCCGGTAGTCTTTCCCATGCTCTTCTTTATTTCAACAAAGGGTAACTCCATTTTCCTTGGTTCTCAGGCCAAAAATCCTGGAACCATTCTTAGCCCTTCTCTCTCTCTCTAGCACCCTAATAAATCCCATTGGCTCTGTCTTCAAAAATATATCAATGGTTACCTTGGGGAAACTAGGCAGGTACTCCCTGGAAATGGTTTATGTCTTGATCTGAGCAGGGAATATATGGGTATGCGTATACATATACATGTGTAAAACTCTACTGAGATTAATGTACTTTGCGTATTTTACTATATGTTATACCTTAATTAAAAAACACACATAGGGGTCTATATATATGTGTGTAAAGTGTATAAAATCCCAGCCCTCTCATTGTTTTTACTGCCTCACCCTCATCCATGCCACCATCATCTCCAGCATCAACACCAATAGCCTCCTAACATATCTCTGCCTCTGCTCTTGCCCTCCCTCACCCAACCTTTTATCTACCAAGCAGCCAGAGCAACTCTATAAAACAAAAGGTCAGATTACTCCGTAGCTCAAAACTCTCCAGTAACTTTTATTTAGAATAAAAGTCAAGAAATAAAAGAAATATTTAGTGTTGTATCGGACTGAGCACAGAAAGTCAACACCAGAACAAAAGTATGCCAAATTGCAGGGTTTATTGCCGGCGACCACGGAGGACTCACGTCTCCCCAACCCGTGGCAGAGAAAGAAGGGTGACAAGACCTTTTTATACCCGCAAAACCACCTTGGGTGGGGGGTGAAGAGTGGAGATGGGAATGAAAGCTGTCAATCAACTCCTAGGTTGAGACGAGGGTGAGGGGGCTCCGGACATTCCAAGGGCCAGGGGACTTTTGTCATTCCCATCACCACTTAAGAGGTTTACAGAAGTTAAGATAAACATTAGTTTATACATTATTTGGACAGGTGTGGGGTCCACAGATTTTTCAGTTGCTTGGCGCCAGGGTGGAATTATCTGGGGGTGCTTACTCTGGTCAGTACCGGTAAACAGAGGCCAGCAATTCTGGCAGTTACAGATAAGAGAAAGTATGCAGTTTTACCTCTCTTTGCAATTTGCAAAGGAAACTTAGCAGTTTACAGAGGCCATGGCTAGCAGTCATTGTGAGGAAAATGGAAACAGTTTGTCCTTTATAAAATGGCAGTGTACAGGTTCTAACTCTAGGCCAGCTATATCACATTAGAATACATTTTTTATTTAGAATAAAAGTCAAAGTCCTTGCAGTAACCTACAGGGCTTCTCCTACTACTCTCCTCTCTGCTTGTGCCACTTTATCTTACTGTAGTAAGTAGAAGAATTTTAAAACTATATGGGTTACACTAAAAAGCTCATGCCTACCCAATAATCTATACTCTCAAATAGTTGATGTATCCACTGCCTCAAAAAAAATAAAAATTACCTGTACCAATAGTTTCATGTAATTCATAATATTTGAGAAGTTCATCATAATCTTTCATAATCCTCTTGGAAGTTTAGTCAGAATTAGAAAAACAACCGGGAAGACAGAGATAGTACATAATCAATAAATGAAATGATACCGGATCATCTCCACCATTCTTATAGCAGTATATTCCAGTGGAGAAGACAAAGGCAAATAAGTAGACGACAAAGTAATAATTATAATTTATAGGCCGGGCACGGTGGCTCATGCCTGTAATCCCAGCACTTTGGGAGGCCGAGATGGGCAGATCACAAGGTCAGGAGTTTGAGATCAGCCTGGTCAACATGGTGAAACCCCCATCTCTACTAAAAAACAAAGATTAGCGAGGTCTGGTGGCGTACGCCTGCAATCCCAGCTACTCAGGAGGCTGAGGCAGGAAAATTGCTTGAACCCGGGAGGCAGAGGTTGCAGCGAACTGAGATCACGCCACTGTACTCCAGCCTACGAGACAAAGCAAGACTGCATCTCAAAAATCAGTTTTATAATTTATAATAAATACTGAAATACAAATAAGTAAAAGTGCTTTCTGAGAAGGTATTTAAGGCGAGCCCTAATTCAAAGGATGGGAATTGAGAAAAGCAGCCCTGCAGGTAATCAGACTGTGATATTCCTATCAAAACTTGAACAGTGGTTTCAATAGAACCTGAACATGACCATGTGAACAATGTTTCCATACAAGGCTGTTAAAATAAAGATCCTTTATTTGGCTGACTTCATTCTCTTCAATAATATCGTTAGCCCCACCTCATTCTTCCCTCATCTGCTCCTTTCAAGCCCCTTTCAACTCACTCTGAGACTACCCAGAATTCTCAGGAGTATGGTCTCTTGCTGCAGCAAGCTAAATACATCTAATGATTTTTACTACAGATGTGGTCTTTGGCCTATAGGCCTTAAGAGTCATAGCCCACTAAGGCCAGGTGCAGTGGCTCATGCCTGTAATCCCAGCACTTTGGAAAGCCGAGGCGGGCTGATCACCTGAGGTCATGAGTTCGAGACCAGCCTGACCAACATGGAGAAAACCTGTCTCTAAAAAAAAAAAAAAAAGAGTCATAGCCCACAAAGAATTAAAAGGAGAATATTCCAGAAAGAGGGAATTTAGGTGCAAAGATCCCAGAGGAAGTAAAAGTTGACAGGTACTGAACTGAGACTGCTTTAGAGGTAACAGGTGATGGAAATGCAGATCTGGAGCTGGGACAACCGGTTAGCCATGAGGCGAGGGGGAAAAAAAACACACTGGATCTCTAGCTCACATCATACCAAATCAGTGATAGTAAAGACTTAAAAGAAAAAGGCTGGGCGGGCACCGTGGCTCACACCTGTAATCCCAGCACTTTGGGAGGCCAAGGCAGGTGGATCACCTGAGGTCGGAAGTTCGAGACCAGCCTGACCAACATGGAGAAACCCCATCTCTACTGAAAATAAAAGAAATTAGCCAGGCGTGTTGGCTCAAGCCTGTAATCCCAGCACTTTGGGAGGCCGAGGTGGGTGGATCACGAGGTCAAGAGATGGAGACCATCCTTGGTCAACATGGTGAAACCCCATCTCTACTAAAAATACAAAAAATTAGCTGGACATGGTGGCGCGTGCCTGTAATCCCAGCTACTCAGGAGACTGAGGAAGGAGAATTGCCTGAACCCAGGAGGTGAAGGTTGTAGTGAGCCGAGATCGCGCCATTGCATTCCAGCCTGGGTAACAAGAGCGAAACTCCGTCTCAAAATAAATAAATAAATAAAATTAGCCGGGCGTGGTGGCACATGCCTCTAATCCCAGCTACTCCAGAAGCTGAGGCAGGAGAATCACTTGAATCTGGCAGGCAGAGGTTGCAGTGAGCCGAGATCAGGCCATTGCACTCCAGCCTAGGCAATAAGAGCGAAACTCCATCTCAAAAAAAAAAAAAAAAAAGCAGGACAATGAAAATGGAGGAACAGGCCAGGCGTGGTGGCTCACGTTTATAATGCCAGCACTTTGGGAGGCCCAGGTGGGTGGATCATGAGGTCAAGACCATCCTGGTCAACAAGGTGAAACCTGGTCTCTACTAAAAATACAAAAATTAGCTGGGCATGGTAGTGCGCACCTGTAGTTCCAGCTACTTGGGAGGCTGAGGCAGGAGAATTGCTTAAACCCAGGAGGCGGAGGTTGTGGTGAGCCGAGATTGCACCATTGCACTCCAGCCTGGGTAACAAGAGCAAAACTCTGTCTCAAAAAAAAAAAAAAAAAGCTAATGTTTATGAAATAAAATTCCCAAAAAAGCAGGAACAGTAAATCCTTTAAGTTGACTTCCAAACAATAGAGGTAAAATTCTATCAACAGAGTATAAGTTGGATTAGAAAAAAACAAAGGTGTCTATTGTAAACAAATAGGTAATGTAACATAGAAACAGATATGGACACAAAATAAAGCTCTGGGCAAAGACACATCATCCAAATGCAACAAAAGTAAAAACAAGTGGTCGTGTAGGCATCAACGTGGCAGTTTTTAATATATTTCGATATAAATCTTATATACGTATGTATGATCTGCAAATATTTTCTTGCAATCCATGAGTTGCCTTTTCACTCTACTGATAGTGTCCTTTGGTGCACAAAACACCTTTATTTTGATTAAATCTACCTATTCTCTTATTGGCTGTGCTTTTGGTGTCTTTGATCCAAGAAGTCATTGCAAAACCCAAATCACAAAACTTTTCCTTATGCTTTCTTCTAAGATCTTTATAGTTTTAAGTCTTATATTTAGACCTTTGATCCAGTTTGAGTTAGTTTATGTATATACTAAGTACATAACCACATGGAAAGAGTGAGGTTGGGCTCTTATTTATACTGTATATATACACCATATGTATATATATAGTATAGTATGTATCATATACAGTATATACATAAAGTACATAACATATGTACATATATAGTATAGTATGTATCATACAGTATATACATAAAGTACATAATATATGTATATATATAGTATAGTATGTATCATATACAGTATATACATAAAGTACATAACATACGTATATATATAGTATAGTATGTATCATGTACAGTATATACATAAAGTACATAACATACGTATATGTATAGTATAGTATGTATCATGTACAGTATATATATAAAGTACATATGTATATATAGTATAGTATGTATCATGTACAGTATATATATAAAGTACATATGTATATATATAGTATAGTATGTATCATATACAGTATATATATAAAGTACATAGCATATGTATATATATATAGTATAGTATGTATCATATACAGTATATACATAAAGTACATAATATATGTGTATATATAGTATAGTATGTATCATATACAGTATATACATAAAGTACATAACATACATATATATAGTATAGTATGTATCATGTACAGTATATATATAAAGTACATAACATACATATATATATAGTATAGTATGTATCATGTACAGTATATATATAAAGTATATAACATATGTATGTATATAGTATAGTATGTATCACATGCAGTATATAAAGTATATAACATATGTATATATATAGTATAGTATGTATCATATACAGTATAAAGTACATAACATGTATATATGTAGTATAGTATGTATCATGTACAGTATAAAGTATATAACATATGTATGTATATAGCATAGTATGTATCACATGCAGTATATATATAAAGTATATAACATATGTATATATGTAGTATAGCAGGTATCATATACAGTATATATATAAAGTATATAACATATGTATATATGTAGTATGTGTCATATACAGTATATATATAAAGTATATAACATATGTATATATATAGTATAGTATGTATATGTAGTATATGTAAAGTATATAACATATATGTATATATAGTGTTTATATATACATATATATAAAGTATATAATATATATGCACATATACTATATATATATACATACAGTATGTTGTTTTAAATATATATACAAATATATTTTAAAAAGCTCAACATCACTGATTAGAGAAATGCAAATCCAAACCAATTATGTTATATATTATATATGCATTAGCTAGAATATATTAATCAGCCATAATATATATTATATATTAATTACATGTATTATATATTACTATATATAATGGTGTTTATATCATTATTATATATCCAAGGGAATATAAATCATTCTATTACAAAAATACATGCACGTGTATGTTCACTGCAGCACTGTTCACAACAGCAAAGACATGGAATCAACCCGAATGCTCATCAATGGTATACTGGATAAAGAAAATGTGGGGTATATATACACCATGGAGCACCACGCAGCCATGAAAATGAATCAGATCATGTCTTTTTCAGACACGTAGATGAAGCTGGAAGCCACTATCCTCAGCAAACTAACACAGGAACAGAAAAGCAAGTATTACATGTTCTCGCTTATAAGTGGGAGCTGAACAACGAGACCATGTGGACACTAGGAGAATAACAACACACACTGGCATTTGTTGGGGGAGGGCCGTGGTAGGGAGAGCATCAGGAAAAATGGCTAATGCATGCTGAGTTTAACACCTAGGTGATGGGATGACAGATGCAGCAAACTACCATGGTACACATTTACCTGCGTAAGAAAACTGCCTGTCCTGCACAGGTACCCCAGAACTATAAAGAAAATAAACACACAAATAAAATTTTTTTTTTTTTTTTTGAGACGGAGTTTCGCTCTTGTTACCCAGGCTGGAGTGCAATGGCGCAATCTCGGCTCACCGCAACCTCCACCTCCTGGGTTCAGGCAATTCTCCTGTCTTAGCCTCCCACGTAGCTGGGATTACAGGCACACGCCACCATGCCCAGCTAATTTTTTGTATCTTTAGTAGAGACGGGGTTTCACCATGTTGACCAGGATGGTCTCGATCTCTTGACCTCGTGATCCACCCACCTCGGCCTCCCAAAGTGCTGGGATTACAGGCTTGAGCCACCGCGCCTGGCCTACAAATAAAATTTTAAAAAATTATCTTAATTGTATGTGAGTAGGTCCCTTTGATTGAAAGTGAAATGGAAACAATTAAAAAAAAAAACCTTACTATTCAAAATTTACAAAACTAAATAGAGTAAAACAAATTTACATTTTGTCCCTGGATTGATATAAGACAAAAACATTGTGTGGGAAAGCTAGAGTTGAGGACGAATGAGATTCTGAGAATAAAAATCCCTGGTACATAGTCAAAGTTTCAGAGTCAACTTCAGATTTTCAAGGATTATATAATAGATAACCTCATACCACCGTCTCCAACAGATAAAAGGAACCAAATAATATCTGTGTTCCAGGGAGAAAGAACAGAAAATCGGCTGAGTTCTGTCACTGACAAAACTCAGGAAGGAGGAATCTGGAAGGTGGGAAGGTGGAGGGATCCCGGGCTTGCGGGGTAGAAAGGGGCTGTGCTTCAGCCTCCCCCTCTCACTGCCCTTTGTGATGTGAAGGCCCCAGCTCTGTGACTCAGGCCTGGGCCCCAGTCCCTAGTCTGCAAGGGAATGCCCAGAGCTCAGTTGCCTGAAGGCAGCATAACTATTCAGATGGAGAATATTCAGTTTCCTTTAACATTTCTTAGTGATTTGTGGATAAACACCCCCAGCTTTATACCATGGGCGGTGGATATCTTCCTCACCCTGGTATTTGTCGTGGAGTTATATTTCCTATTAGCCCCCTGCCTCTCTTACTTCCATCGTGATCTACCCTCACCATCGCCCGGGGAGAAGAGAATGGTAAGGAGCCCTCAGGCTGGACCCACACAGCGCAATTCTATCCTTTCTTTCCATTATTAGCTCTACTTTTCCAAATCCAGTGGAGAGACTTCCGCAATGGGAAGTGTCAGG
The DNA here is from genome assembly GCF_049354715.1 of Callithrix jacchus. Classification (NCBI taxonomy): domain Eukaryota; kingdom Metazoa; phylum Chordata; class Mammalia; order Primates; family Cebidae; genus Callithrix; species Callithrix jacchus. Next base: position 18,255,377 of record NC_133523.1, read on the forward strand.
AGAGACCAGAACATGGTCCTTCCAGGGCGAGGCAGAGCAGCCAGGAGTTGGTCGGGACTGGAATTTCCATCCCAAGCTCTTAAGTCCATCTGTGGGGGAGCACAGGAGGCGTCAGGGCAAAAAATCAAATCCCTGGACTCAGTGGTGAGGACCAGTCAGGACATGGGGGAGGTCTCTGTGGGCCCAGCCTCCTCTGTGTGGAATGATCTGGGGGCTGTGCTGAGCCTCCGAGGGCCTCCCACCTGGGCCTGGAGTCTCCTCTGATCTCCTGAGCAGCAGAATCCTACCTGACAGCGCAGGTGTGCCAGCGGGCCTGAGCCTGGGAGTTCATCGAGTAGAGCAGCACCTCTACAGTTACTTACATTATATTATATATTATACATTATGTATATTATAGTTTATATGTGAAATATATATAATATATATATATGTATTCCTCATATAGTAAATCCTTCTTTGTGGTGGGTTTTATTGTTTGTTTTTTGAGACGGAGTCTCACTATTGTCACCCTGGCTAGAGTGCAATGGCGATCTCGGCTCACTGCAGCCTCTGCTTCCCAGGTTCAAGCAGTTCTCCTGCCTCAGCCTCCGGAGTAGCTGAGATTACAGGCACGCGCCACCACGCCCGGCTAATTTTTGTTATTTTTAGTAGAGACAGGGTTTCACTATGGTGGCGAGGCTGGTCTCAAACTTCTGATCAGGTGATCCACTTTTCTTGGCTTCCCCAAACGCTTGGATTACAGGCATGAGCCACCACGTCTGGCCCCCTCTTCATGTTTTTCTAAGAAGAAAAGCAGTTTATCATCCACTTAAACATGAGTGGGAGGAAGCACACTGCTCCCTGAGCAAGACGAGAGAGCTGTGTGGTTCATGAGCACCGAGGCTGGACTAGGGGCGGAGAGCGAGAGCTGGTCTCAGCCCCTCGCCCTTTCTTGTCTCCCAGGGTCAGCGGAGGGGGAGGCCCAACGGCAGGAATAAAAACTACAGTCTGAAAGGTAAGGCTCTGCTGGGGCACACTAGAGTTCATTTGATCTCGTCTGTCCCTGGAGAGAAGCGACTCTGTCTGAGGAAGTCAACTGAAGAAGCCTGAGGTGGGGGCTCCTAGGAAGGAAATCAGAACCCCGGGTCCCTCTCAGATTCCGTGCTGGCATGAAACCATGGTGGGCCAAGGACTGGGTGTTCCCCAGCAGGGCACAGTGTAGGGGGAGGAGACCAATGCCTGTCTGAATCAGGTGGGGGGTGAGGGGGCTGTGGACAGCTGTTCAACTCTGCTAACGCTGATTCCTCTTTGAGACCACCCCAGTCCTTTCTCCCAACAGGGCAGCTGTGAGAACTATGGGAATGGGGGGTCTGTGTGTGGAAGCCCTTTGTAGACAACAAAGCCTTGCCCTCTGTGCCTCGCTGTCACCATACAGGCCATGTGGCCTTGGACACAGACATGTGGTTTCCAGGGTCTGACTCCCGATGGTCTTCCCTCAAAACATCCACTCAGCCTCCTGTGAGATCCCAGGCCCCTCCCTCACTGCCCTAACCCGGTCTCCTGATTTCCAGCTTCTAGAGACCTCCTGACAGCCCTGGAGAGGACTCTGGACTTGCTTTCACAACTGCAGCGGTGAGGCCCTTCCCCTTCCCTGCATCCTTCTTACCGGGCTGGGATTCGACCCCAGGGCCTTACGGCAGCCTGGAGCTGTCCTGGGATGGGGAGACCAGGTGGACAGAGGATGGGAGTAAAACCCTGGAGCAAGGGGTAGGAGAAGAATTGGGGAATCTGGGTGCAGCGCAGTGGAGGGGCATAGGAGAACTGGGGAGTCAGGGTGTGGGGTGGTGGAGGGGCATAGGAGGAGAACTGGGGAGTCGACGTGGGGCAGTAGAGGGGTATAGGAGAAGAATTGGGGAGTCAGGGTGTGGGATGGCAGAGAGGTATAGGAGGAGAACTGGGGAGTCTGGGTGTGGGGCAGCGGAGGGGTATAGGAGGAGAATTGGGGAGTCAGGGTGTGGGGTGGTGGAGGGGCATAGGAGAATTGGGGAGTCAGCATGTGGGGTGATGGAGGGGCATAGGAGAATTGGGGAGTCAGCATGTGGGGTGATGGAGGGGCATAGGAGAACAATTGGGGAGTCAGGGTGTGGGGTGGTGGAGGGGCATAGGAGGAGAATTGGGGAGTCAGCATGTGGGGTGATGGAGGGGCATAGGAGAAGAATTGGGGAGTCAGGGTGTGGGGTGGTGGAGGGGCATAGGAGGAGAACTGGGGAGTCAGGGTGTGGGGCGGAGGAGGGGCATAGGAGGAGAATTGGGGAGTCGGTGTGGGGCGGTGGAGGGGTATAGGAGAATTGGGGAGTTCAGTTGTGGGGTGGTGGAGGGGCATAGGAGAATTGGGCAGTCAGCATGTGGGGTGGTGGAGGGGTATAGGAGGAGAATTGGGGAGTCAGGGTGTGGGGTGGTGGAGGGACATAGGAGAATTGGAGAGTCAGGGTGTCGGGTGGTGGAGAGGTAAAGGAAGAGAATTGGGGAGTCAGGGTGTGGGGTGGTGAAGGGGCATGGGAGGAGAATTGGGGAGTCTGGGTGTCAGGCTGTGGAGGGTATAGGAGGAGAACTGGGGAGTCTGGGTGTGGGGTGGTGGAGGGACATAGGAGAATTGGGGAGTCAGGGTGTGGGGTGGTGGACAGGCATAGGAGGAGAATTGGGGGGTCAGGGAGTGGGGCGGTGGAGAGGCATAGGAGGAGAATTGGGGGATCAGGGAGTGGGGCAGTGGAGAGGCATAGGAGGAGAATTGGAAGGTCAGGGAGTGGGGCAGTGGATGGTATAGGAGGAGAATTGGGGAGTCTGGGTGTGGGGTGGTAGAGAGGCATGGGAGGAGAATTGGGGGGTCAGGGAGTGGGGCGGTGGAGGGGCATAGGAGGAGAATTTGGGAATCAGGGTGTGGGGCAGTGGAGGGGCATAGGAGAATTGGGGGATCTGGGTGTGGGGCAGTGGAGGGGCAGAGGAGAATTGGAAGGTCTGGGTGTGGGGCGGTGGAGGGGCCGGGGCCCATGCGCCCACTCTACCCTATGGCCCTACCTGCTCCTGGCTGCAGCTTGTGCCTGCCTGTCTCCTGCAGCATCCTGGGGCCGCATCTTGAGAAAGGCGACTTTGGTCGGCTCTCTGGTCCAGATCCCCCAGGTGAGGAGTGCAAAAGAGTGCCTGATGGAGCCTCCCAGTCCCCTCAAGAGCTGATGGAAGATGCTGCTCCCGTGCTTTCCCCATTAGCTTCCCCGGATCCTCAAACCCAGCATCCTTCACCTCTGGTCTCCACCCCATCACCAGGCCCAATGGCCACCTCAGTCTCCCCTCTGAGTGCCTCCCAACCACCAGAGCCTTCCCTTCCCCTGGAACACCCCTCATCCGAGCCACTTTCGCTTTTCCCTAACCCGCCACACACGCCTGATCCTCTGGCCTGCTCTCTACCTCCTCTGAAAAGCTTCATTGCTCCTCCCCTGCGGGACTCCACTCTGACGACTCCATCTCACTGTGACTCAGTGGCGCTTCCACTGGGCACCATCCATCAAAGCTCATCTCCGTGTGAGGATTTGGTGCCTTCTGGCCCAGCCATCTCAGGCCTTGGCGGCTCAAGCAGTCATGTCTCTGTGTCTGCATCCTGGTGTCAGGAAACTACCAGAACCTGGTGCATCTCCAACCCATCGGTCCAGCAAGATCATCTTTCCGGCCACCCACCAGAAACCTCGTCCTGGGGAGACCCCACAAGCAGTCAGATGGAAGCTGGAAGCCCCTTTTTGCTCAGCTCTGATGGCCAGAATGTCGTGGGAATACAAGTCACAGAAAGAGTCAGGATCAACATTCGGGAGGAAAAAGAAAAAGATGGATCATTTCCAAAACAAACGAACATGGAAAAGCACTTGAATCCTTTGGGGAATTTGGTGAAATCATTGAATGCTCAGCAGGACACCACAACCCTAAAACCCGTCTGGGACATGGAAGACTTGAAACAATCATCCAGTCCTCAGAAGCTCTCGGATCCTGGAATCCTGAAGGAACATTTTCAGAATTATAGCCAGCTTTTCTGGGGCCTCCCCTCTCTGCACAGCGAATCCTTGGTGGCTAATGCCTGGGTGTCTGAGAGATCTTACACTTTACAGTCTCCTCCTTTCTTGTTCAATGGCGTTCCCAATGTCCGCCCAGTTCGAACAGAGACTACAATGTCTCCACTGCTTGACCAGGCCCAGCGCCTGTCCCACCTGAGGCCTGAGTCCCAACCCTTTATTTCGCCCACACCCCAATTCCAGCTCTCACACGTGGCTCAGGCGGAGGCTCAGGCCCGTCTTCAATCCTCTTTCCCAGTCCAGTCTCCTGCTCTTGCAGCCCCGATTAGTAATTCTGGAGTAGCTTGCCCTGCGTCGCAGAATAAGACGCAAGCTCTCACCCTACCTAAAATGCAGCGCCCTGAATGGTCTTCTAAACAACTAGAAGGTGGGTTGGCTTTACCCTCTAGGGCCCAAAAACCTCAGGATGTCTTTAGCGCCTCCACTCCTAACCTTCCCCAGGGCAGCTTGACAGCAATCATTCCTGAGAACGTTCCAGTCAGTCCTGAACTCCGGAGCAACGTGGGAATGACCCAAGAGTCTCCAGATCTGATGCAGCCTAAGGAGAAATTGCCAGGGACAAGTCAGGCCAGGGGCAAACTCAGACCCTTGCAGTTCTCCAAGTCCACGGGCGAAAGCAGCAAGGACATACAGAAGGTGACGTTCCCGCTAGAGAGTAATCTGCACACACCTCTGGGACAAATTCAGGGGCAGAACCCGCAAAATCTAGCCAGGTGCATGGAAAGCTTCCCAGGGAAGGTTCTGGGGGCAGAACCTCAAGTCTTGGAGGAATCGAAAAGAGACTTGAAGATGCCCTTGAGGAGACACTCGGAAAGTGATTTATTAAGACGCACAGAGAGAAATGGTATAGAAAACATCCTGAAAGCCCACGTGGGCATGAAGTTGGGCCAGATCAATGAGGGCTTTATCCCCATCCGTGTGCGTCGATCCTGGCTTGCTGTCAACCAGGCTTTTTCCGTGTCCAACACCCACATGAAGACCAGCAATCTAACACCCCCGAAAAGTGAAAGAGCCAGTGTGAACACGTCCCAGGAGCTTTCCTTCCTCGATCCGTGCACTCAACAGGTGCTGGGACACCATATTGTGAGGTTGTGGGCCAAACACAACTGGAGCCTACCCCTCAGGGTCCTCAAGCCCATTAAGCTCTTTAAACTGGAAAAAGTTTCGTCCTTATCCCTAACACAGCTTGCCGGTCCCTCCTCAGTCACCTGTGAATCTAAGCCTAGCTCAAAAGTTGAGAAAGCCAGTTTCCTAAGAGAGCCACCACCGGCAGGTCTGAGAAAGCAGGTGCTGACCAAAGCACCTGTTCAGACGCCAGACAGTCTTCTGGTGTCTTCACCCACATTTACGAAGTTCCCGACGGCCGCACAAGGGATCCCGTCTTGGAATGCCCATGGGCCCTTGAAGCCTCCTTCAGCTGGACAGGAGGACAGGTGGCCTTCTAAGTCCCTCACATGCAGCCTCACAGGCAGCGCCCAGCAGAGCGGGAGCTTAGGAGCCCAATCTTCAAGGGCTGGAAAGACCATGGAGGCAGCGCCACAACCCAGAGTCCCCTTTGGAACCTCTATGCTGGCAAACCTCCAAGCCACACATAAGGATGTGAGTGGTTCAGAGGCTCCACGGACCAGTAAAGGCTCTCAACTCCCTAACTCAGAGACGCAGCCTCAGGTTTGTGGCACCGCTGTGCTCCTTCCAGATGGTTTTACTGACATTCCCCTTGCTACAGAGACTTTGGCTTCTCAAGTGCCCCACGGCCATCTCCAGAGCATGTCTACCGGGAACATGCAGATTTCCCGGGAGATACATGACCCTATGGCAGCCAGAAGGAGAAACCTGGGGGACAAGGAGCCCAAGAACCCAAAATGTCGAGGCTCATGCAAGAGCCAGAGCCGGATGTTTACCCCTATTCACAACAGTGAGAACCCAACGAAGCCCAACTTAGAAAAACGTGAAGAAAGGCTTGAAGAACTGAGGACTCCCCAACTCACCCCAGGCAGGAAAACAGAAAAAACCCGTCAGGATGAAGGCCTCCGGCTGCTGCCGTCAAAGGAACAGCCTCCTTCAATAAGCAACTTCGGAGAAAACATCAAACAATTCTTTCAGCAGGTCTTTTCAGTGAAAAAAAGCAAGCCAGTACCAGTCACTGCCGAGAGCCAGAAAACAGTGAAAAACAGATCACATGTGTACAGCAGCTGTGCTGAAGCTGAGGGGCTCACGGCAGCAGCTGGACACAGGCTGGAGAAAAAAATGACACTTTGCCGTGAGCATCGTGCCTCAAAGGCAAATCAGCACAAACAGGAGTTCCAAGCCCCAGTCTGTGGGTTTCCCTGCAACCGCAGGCACCTCTTCCACCCGGAACACAGCAAAATGCTGGGCTATGCAGCCAGCAGTCAACAAGCCACTCTCAAGAGCCAGAGTTACCCCAACAGAGAGAAGCGTATCAGAGATCAACAGTTCCTGAAAAGTGTCCGGCACAACAACAAGCAACGGGGCCAGGACAGCCCCAGCTCTTGCTCCCCAAGAAGGCTGTCTCCCCAGTCAGCGCCCCTCAGGGCAGACTGAAGACAGAACATTTAATATTCCAAAATAAATAAATATCTCCTTTTTTCCCCCATAAAAGGATAATGGCTTTTATTTGTGTCATGCTTGGTGTGGGCTTGTTTTCTAGAAGTGACAGGACATGGAGGGATTCTGAGAGTGGTGTTGTAAGCCCACCTTCATCCTGAGTTCCTTCACTGAAACTTAGGTTTCCATAATACTGCCTTTACACAAACAACAAAAAATTCTAAAAACAAGATGAGAACCCCTACGAAGATCCCACTCAGAGATATGGTTCAACCCATCTTTCTACTACTTACTCTACCTCAAACTTTATGCAGCTGTAGGAAGAAGGTTTGCAGAGATGTCATAGGACTGAATATCTCCATGCAGGCTCCAGGAACTGCCACGGTCGAGTAGCTTCATGTGTCACAAAATAGTGGAAGCTCGGGTGGGAGAGTGAGGGCCCTGAGTTCAGAAGCCAGAGAAGTCTTGACCCTGGATATCCTGGAAGAGAGTAGATAATGCCTGCCCTTGGGAAGCCTTCTCTCCCTCCCAAAGGCTGGGATGGAGATGGGCCCTCTTAGCTCAGCCTATATACAAAGCACAGAGTCCCCATCCCACTGCCTCTCCCTTTCTTGCACTCTGGAGTGGGGGTGGGGACAGACCTTCCAGCACTGTGGATATAAAAGTGGGGGGTGGGGGGAGGCCTTCATGGAGGCTGCTGAGGACCGTGAGCTCCCCTGCCCAAAATAAGTGAATGACTCTGCTCCTGGGTCACCTGCCTTTGTCTGTCTCCCCTATGCGTGTCTCAGCTTCAGAGAATTAGTTCTGGGTGAATGGGGCAGGGTATGCCTGTGTGTGCAGAGGCTTCAGATGGTGGGACTCTGTAGAACTACAGCGGGATGCAGACAAAGAATTGAAAAGGGGGCAAAGTGGTGTGAGGGCTCCGTAGGCGGTGCCATGACCTGGGAGCCTCTGACATTCCAACCCCTTCCACGGGCATAAAGGGGCCTATGGCTCATCCTGGCCCCACACCAGGGTCTGTTCCTGCTCCAGCTCCCAGACCACAGACCTAAAAACGCATTTACCCGCAACACAGAGGGCCAGAGCAGTGAGAAGGCAAAGTGGATAAGGGAAGATGAATTTCTTAACATCTTTAATAAGCTTGCACGTAGTAACCTACTGCATTTTTTTTTTTTTTTTTGAGACAGAGAGTTTCACTCCTTTGCCCAGGCTGGAGTACAGTGGTATAATCTCGGTTCACTGAAACCTCCAGCCCCTGGGTTCAAGTGATTCTCCTGCCTCAGTTTTCCAAGTAGCTGAGATTATAGGCACCCACCACCATACCTGGCTAATACATTTTTAATAGAGATGGGGTTTTGCCATGTTGGCCAGGCTGGTCTCAAACTCCTGACCTCCGGTGATCTACCAGCCTTGGCCTCCCAAAGTGCTAGGATTACAGGCATGAGCACCGCACCTGGCCTACCTATTGAATTTTTAAAAGGATGTGCTGACGATAGGTGAAAGAGCAAGGACTAGAGAACCCCAGGCATGACTCGGGAGTCTGGTGACCTTTAACACACGTAGCCCCAGGACGGCCCCCAGGGGAGAGGTGGTGACTTAGAAGGACCCCAGCAGCTGAGGTGGGGTCACACAGCGAATCTCCCCAGGCTCCTGAGGTCCTTTCTTGCCCCACAGACCAGCAGGGGAAGAGGCAGGCAGGCAGGCAGGCAGGATTTGAACACACAAGGCAGCTGGAAGTGACCTGTCCAGAATGGGCAGGGGGTGGGCAGGGCAGGAGCCGTCCCCGCTCTGTCTCCCTCTGCTTTCAGCACAGCTTCCTCTTCTCTGGGCCCTCTCCGCATGGGAAAGCAGGAGGTCCCCACAAATCAGGGAGAGGAGTGTGAGGTCTCTAGAGGGAGTTTCTGTGCCTTGTGCACATACAGGCACGCAGGAGGCCCAGTTCCGGGGGGCCTCGTTTCCATGGTGGAGAGGACCATGCCAGGCGGTGCCACTGATTTAGATGAAGATGGAAATGGCCCTGCCCCCAGCAGGTGGGACTGGTTGGCACTTGGGGTAAAGGGGGCAGTAAGCAACAGTCCCCAGCATGTGGCGTGTCCTAAGGCCAGGTCTGTCTGGGGCCCAGATGACTGAGGCAGCCTCCAAGGTGGACCCAGCAGTGACAGCAGAGCCAGGACCAGCAGGAGGGTCTGGGACCTGGAGTAGAGATCAGCTCCGGTCCCCCTGGGGAGCTCAGGAGAGAGAGTCATAGAGCTGGGACCCTGACTGCTGAGGATGGGCCATGCCTGGCGGCTGCTGGGTTCCCTCAGGAAACCAATAGGCGAGTTCTGGGACGTGGAGGAGCTGGATGTGTGGACCCCATGGCTCAGGCCAGGAGAAGCGCCACTGGAAACACTGGCCGACCAACAAGAACATAGGAAGGCACAAGCCCTTACCCCTCCGCTACTCAGTCTCCCATGGGGTGCAGCGAGGCCAGCAGTGGAGACCACAGAGACCTCCCACAGAAACCTCACAGAACATCTCGTACAGAGAGCCCACCGGGACCACTCACTGCCACAGAGAGACACACTGTGGCCTCCAGAGACCCCACAGAGCTCTCAGGGACCTCATGGTGCCCCACAGAGACACAGCACTGATATTCCCAGAGTCCTCACACAGACCCCTTCAGAGAACCCCACAGACACCACACTGAGAGACTTCATTCAGTCCCACAGAGACCTCCTGCAAATTTCAGAGACCTTCCTTGGTTCTCACACAGAGGCCTCACACCTGACAAAGGCCTCAGAGACTTGACACAGAATCATAAAACAGGGAACTCAGGCAAAGACTCACGCAGCTCACCTCGTGATCTGCCTGCCTCAGCCTCCCAAAGTGCTGGGATTACAGGCGTGAGTCACCTCACCCAGCCTCTCTTTTATTTTTAAGTTGGAGTCTTGCTCTTTCAGTCAGGCTGGAATGCAGTGGCATGATCTCAGCTCACTGCAATCTCCAACTCCCAGGTTCAAGTAATTCTCCTGCCTCAGCCTCCCTAGTAGCTGGGATACAGGTATGCACCACCACGTGGGCCAAGCTAATTTTTGGTATTTTTAATAGAGACAGGTTTTTACCATGTTGGCCAGGCTGGTCTCAAACTCCTGGCCTCAAGTGATTCACCCGCCATGGCTTCCCAAGGTACTGGGATTATAGGCATGAACCACCGCACCCAGACTGGTCCTGTAATTCTCTCTGGGCACCCTGGCCCTGTGAGCTGGAGGAGGGCAGGTGGGGCCAGGCCCCGAGTAGCCCCTGATAGGCGTTCAGTGAATGAGTAGGGGTGGGAAGGGGAGGCTGGGGAAGGCACCCAGGATGTGTTCCTCCCACCCCCGAGCCTTGTCAGGCCTCCATGTCCTGCTGAGCTCTTGCATGGTGGTCCTTTCCCACTTACAGCTCACTGCCTTGGACTAGGTCCCAGCCGATGCCCTGGCAGAAGTATCCTCTGTTCTTACCCAGTATGACCTAGATGGGAGCCAATAAGCACATGGAATGAGCATAGCCCTGAGGGGTCAAAAGTGTGTGAGGAAGAAAAGGAGGGAGGGAGGAAAGAAGGGAGGAAAGAAGGCACCGGAGGGAAGGAGGGAGGCAGGAAGGAAGGAAGGGAGGGAGGGAGGAAGGGGGCAATGAATGACTGCACATGCAAAGGAATGAGAATGAATGCCCAAACCAAGAAATGAGTGAATGAATGCACACACAAAGGAATGAATGAATACACACACCAAAGAATAAATGAATGAATGAATGAATGAATGCACACAAAGGAAAGAGCCAATGTATGAACATGTCACTTGTCGGGTGTGAAGAGGCCTGAAGAGACCCCCAGTTGAGGGGGCCCCACGTTGAGGGACCTGGACATGTCGGCGCATGGGAGAAGGGCTTGGTCTTGGAATGAATTGTCTTGCAGGCGACTCATCAAGTGTTACAAGTAACCCTGAGCAGCAGGCTTCCCCTCCCGAGCCTTAGCCCCACCAGATGTAACATGGATTAGAAGAGCGACCTCATGGCGCTTCTCTGAAAATTCAGTAGGTGAAACTTGGTGGCTCACACCTGTAATCCCAGCACTTTGGGAGGCCAAGGCGATTAGATCACTCGAGTCCAGGAGTTTGAGACTAGCCTGGGAAACAGTGAGACCCTGTTTTTGTTAAAAAAACAAAAATGAAAATTCAATGAGGTGCTGGGTGTGCCAGTTCTAGAGCTGTGACCTTTGTTTATTTGGTTCAACCCAAGCCACTTCAAACAACTGAGCCCCCCCCCGCAGCCAGTGGGCCAGGCCTCTCGGTGTCACTCTGGCTGAGGGTGTGTGTGTGTGTGTCTCTCCTTGCTTTAACTGTCCTCATTCTTTCTATCACTGTGTGTGTGGTCTTTTCTCTCTCATACACACACACCTGTCGAATTTGCATGCTCTGACACACAGACGCACAGTTATACTTCCTTTTAAAAAAATTTTTGTTTTTAGAGGCACAATCTTGCTCTGTGGCCCAGGCTGGAGGGCAACGGCACAATCACAGATCACTGCAGCCTTGAACTCCTAGGCTCAAGCGATCCTCCTGACTCAGCCTCCTGAGTAGCTGGGACAACAGGCATGCATCCCCATGCCTGGCTAATTTTTTTTTTTGTAGAGGTGGGGTCTTGCTATGTTGCCCAAGCTTGCACACTCCTGCTTCTGTGTATGTATGCATGTATGTATGTATCCTCTTTTTTGAAAATAATTTCATTGAATCTTTCTTTAAGCACAGACTTTTCTGAAGCTCTGGGGACACCTGGAAGAGGAAAGGAGGGTTCTGGATACCCCCTAGGACCACATTGGCCCTGGGTGCAGGACAAGTCCAGGCAGGAGAAACAGACCCTGCTGAGGGGTCTCCTCTTTGCCTCCTCCCTGGATCCCAGCTGGGTGGTCTCCTTGGTTCACTGCCGGCCAGAGTCAGGCAGTGCATGGCCAAGCCCACCGCTATGTCATCATTCCAGGGGGAAGGGGCTTGAAGGCTGCGTCATGGGGTGATGGGAACCTGGATTTAGTTGGTATGACCTGAGCTCAGGTTTCAGCTTTTCCACATCCTCGCGGCGGGACCTTCGGGTGGGAATTCCTCCTCCGCAAAATGAGAGCTTGTGAGAATTAAACTGGCCCCGGCATCTAGGAAACAGCCCTGTGATGTAGGTTCATGCTCTCATGACCCAATTACTTCCCAAATACAAAAAATTAGCTAGAAGTGGTGGTGGGCACCTGTAATTCCAGCTACTCAGGAAGCAAAGACAGAAAATTGCTTGAAACTAGGAGGCAAAGGTTGCAGTGAGCTGAGATGGTGCTACTGCATGCCAGCCTAGGCAACAGAGCCAGGCTCTGTCTCACGAAAAAGAAAAAAAAATGAAATGGAAGGAGACAAAAAGGAATATATGTAACATAGGCAAGGACTTCATGACTAAAACACCAAAATTGTTGGCAACAAAAGCCAAAATAAACTGGGACCTAATTAAACTCCAGACCTTTTGTACAGCAAAAGAAACAATCAACAGAGTGAACCAGCAACCAACAGAATGGGAAAAAATTTTGCAATCTACCCATCTGACAGAGGGCTAATATCCAGAATCTACAAAGAACTAAAACAGATATACAAGTAAAAAGCAAACAAACCCATCCAAAAGTGAGAGAAAGATATGGACAGATACTTTTCAAAAGAAGGCATATATGAGGCCAAGAAACATAAAAAAATGCTCATCATCACTGATTATTAGAGAGATGCAAATCAAAACCACATTGAGATATCATCTCACGCCAGTCAGAATGGCGATCATTTAAAAATCTGGAGACAACAGATGCTGGAGAGGATGTGGAGAAATAGGAACACTTTAGCACTGCTGGTGGGAGTGTAAACTAGGTCAACCATTGTGGAAGACAGTGTGGCGCTTCCTCAAGGACCTAGAAATAGAAATTCCATTTGACCCAGCAATCCCATTACTGCATAATATACGCAGAGGATTATAAATCATTCTATTATAAGGACACATGCACACATATGTTCATAACGGTGCTGTTTACAATAGCAAATACCTGGAACCAAACCAAATGCCCATCGACAATAGACTGGACAAGGAAAATGTGATACATATACACCACGGAATACTATGCAGCCATAAGAAATGATGAGTTCATGTCACCTGTAGGGACATGGATGAATCTGGAAACCAGCATTCTCAGCAAACTGACACAAGAACAGAAAATCAAACACCACATGTTCTCACTCATAGGCAGGTGTTGAACAGTGAGAACACATGGACACAGGGAGGGGAACATCACACACTGGGGTCTGTTGTGGGGGCCAAGGGAAGGACAGCAGGGGAGTATGGGGAGGTCGGGGAGGGATAACATGGGGAGAAATGCCAGATGTGGGTGACAGGGGGATGGAGGCAGTGAACCACATTCCCATGTGTGTACCTATGCAACAATCCTGCATGATCTGCAAATGTAACCCAGAACCTAAGGTACAAATAAAAAAACAAAAAGATTTGCAAGGAATCAAAAGCATTTAAATATCCACATGAAGATATTTATCAGCAAGACTGATACCGCAAAGAAAAGAAAATCAAATCAGTGATATTAAGAATACATTGGAGAAGTCCTCCAAGAATGTAGAGGAAAAGGATAACAGAATGAAAGTGAAGACGATGAGAGCTCTGTGAAACCCAGTTTTAAAACTCCAAGATTAATACAATAACATTTTCAGAATAGAGCAGAACAAAAAACTAACGAAAAAAACAACAACAAAGAGAACATTTTTTCTTGACCTTTAAAAAAAATCATGTTCTTTAAAAAGAAATCCTCACATAGACATATCCTGGCAGAATATGTATTGAAATGCTGGAAAACTTTCAACCATTCCGGGATCTGAGAAAAGTACTTAGAAATGAATGAAAATTGGCCAGGCGCGGTGGCTCAAGCCTGTAATCCCAGCACTTTGGGAGGCCGAGGCGGGTGGATCACGAGGTCAAGAGATCGAGGCCATCCCAGTCAACATGGTGAAACCCCATCTCTAATAAAAATACAAAAAATTAACCGGGCGTGGTGGTGCGTGCCTGTAATCCCAGCTACTCAGGAGGCTGAGGCAGGAGAATTGCCTGAACCCAGGAGGCGGAGGTTGTGGTGAGCCGAGATCGCGCCATTGCACTCCAGCCTGGGCAACAAGAGCGAAACTCAGTCTCAAAAAAAAAAAAAAAAAAAAAGAAATGAATGAAAATCAGGCTGACCCTGGCTTTTCCTCTTTGATAGAAAATTCAGGGAAACACTAGAATACCATCTACATGGTTGAGGGGAAGGGTTAGAAACCCAAGTAACCAGAGACTACTTGCGTAGTCTGACATCTGTGAAAATAACATACTTGGCTGTTTTTGCTTTGAGAGTACATATCACCAATAAGCAGCTTAAGAAAAATATTACTTTAGTTCAACCATCATGGAAGACAGTGTGACAATTCATCAAGGATCTAGAACCAGAAACACCATTTGACTGGGGTGAGTGTGGTGAGGAGGCAGCAGGGGCAAAGGCCCTGGGGGTGGGTGTGGTGAGGAGGCAGCTGGGGCAAAGGCCCTGGGGTGAGTATGGTGAGGAGGCAGCTGGGGCAAGGGCCCTGGGGTGACTGTGGTGAGGAGGTAGCTGGGGCAAAGGCCCTGGGGTGGGTTTCATTATGAGGCAGCTGGTAAATGTCATCAGCCTGGTGTCTATATGCATGGCCCAGTTCCCCTAGTCCACTCCCCCAGGGGCGTCAAATGTCTCAGCCTTGCACGAGAGATTTCCCGACTTTCCAAACTTGTCAGTCCTCGAGGTTTGTCTTCCTGGATGAGTTTCTGCTGTGCCTGAGAGGTGGCCAAGGGCCACGTGACAGGGGGAGAAACTAGCCCAGCAGGCCTGGGTTTGCCTACCACCCTGCCTCTCACTTGCTGTGTGACCTGAGGCAAGTTACCAGAACTCTCTGAATATGTTTTCCTAGCGGAGCTTTTGATACATGCCTGGTGTGGGGTGTGCGGTCAGGAAATGCTGTTTCCCTGCCACTTTTCAATGTTTCCTCTTCTCAGCCGACATTTAAAACAGTTCCCATAGGCTGGGCACAGAGGCTCATGCCTGTCATCCCAGCACTTTGGGAGGCCAAGCAGTAAGTACCCCATGGGCAACAGATGTGCTGCCTGGGAAGCAATGCTGGAGGCTGTGCCCACTTGGGCAGATGGCCAAGATGAGGCGGGCACCAGTTTAGCCCAGCCACAGACAAAGCTGCTGAGGCTCTGTGTCTCTGTGCCTGCCTGGCACAAGATATGGAGCCAGGACTGAGTGGGCCTCTGTGTTCTTGGCTGACCAAGGATGAGACTGGGGCATGCTGGAGAGAGAGCTGACTCCCGACAACCTGGGCTTTGTGTGGAGCAGGTAAGGGCGCCCCCCCACCACTTGTCTCCCCATGCCAGTGGTGCAGTGCCCAGAGCCTGCAATCCTCACTCTGGGTGTGGGCCAAGAAAGAACGGACTCTTTGGCTGGTACGCTAAGCGACCTTCAGGCTATCTGGGACCAGCTCTGACAGCCTCTGCTCTGGGATCAGCTGCTGCAGCAGCCTACACATGCCATGGGGCAGCAGCGGTGGCATCCCTGGACATCGACCCCAGTAGCATGGAACCCAGGACCAGGTACTGCCACAGTCAGCCAGCAGGTGCGGGAGGGCAGGAGGCGCTCAGTCACAACTCTGTGGCTGCACAGTGCCCAGCACCTGCAAACCTGTGCTCTGGGCCAGGCCTAAGGAAAGGTGGACCCAAGGGTGGGATGGCGGTACACTCCCCAATCCCCACGCCCTCGGGGAGCAGCCCCACAAGAATCTGCCATGGGCTCAGCCACAGATGCAACCTGGAAATGGCACAAGTCAGTATCAGTGGCAACCCCTGGCCCTGTCCTCCCCCACCTGCAGCAGGAATCCCAGGGCCAGATGTCACCATGGTGCCTAATTTAGGCGGTCGGTGGCACAGTTACAGGGTGATGGAAACCGGCGCTCAGACTCATCCTGGGTGCTACAGTGGGCCCAGAGCCTGCGACCCCACACTCTGGGCTTGGGCCAAGGTAGCACGGAGCTTAGGGTGAGGGGAGGTGCCCTGGGCGACTCCCAGGCTGTCTGAGACCAGCCCTGCAGCCTCCTGTGCATTCTGCTGCACCTGCCACTTATAGATGGCATTCGGCAGCGTGGTGGCAACCCCTGATCCTGCCCGCTTCCTCCAGCAACGCGGACCTAAGGGCCAGACCCTGCTGTGGCGCCTAAATCAGGCCCCGCAGCAGGAGGAGGACTGGAACTGGCACCCAGCCCCATCCCAGTGGCTCTAGGGAAACCAGCGCCTGTGACCAGTGCCCTGGACCAGGGACAAAAAGGAACAGAAGAATGGAAACCAGCACTGCCACCCTACGGCTCAACTGTAGCTGCCACCTGCACACGGCACATCAGAAGCAGTGGCAACCCCAGCTCTGCCTGCCATAAACAGCAGGGGGGGACCCAGGGACCAAGCCCGCCTCAGAGGCTGCCACCTGGCCACCTCTGCACCCGTCCCTGCCCTGGTGGCAGCCAGCCACACTCCTACCTCTCCTGCGCTCTGCAGTCTTCGTCGCTGCCACCCACTGCAGCGAGGCAAGCCGTGGTGCCATAGGCTCCAGCCTCCAGCATGCAGCAGATAGCTCTTCCTTCTCGTGGCATGGAGCAGCTGGGCGGGCAAAGCCAGAAAAGCCTAGAATGGGACACAAGAGAATGGTAGCATTAGACCCCCCCATCATGTCATGCTGGCTACTGGGTGGCATGGGCCAGTTTCAGTCAAGGCACGGGCCAGTTTCAGTCAAGGCACTCACCCCTACCCTCCAAAGGCCACAGCATCTCTTTTTGGCCCAAACTGGCTAGGGAGTAGAGACTGGAGGCACCATGGTGCCTGGGCTTCCCACTCCATAAGAACCACTGGGACCACCCAGGCTGTGCTCAGGAAGCAGGAGCAGCAGAAACTCAGCCCCAGCCAGCCCTCCCCACCCATGTGCTGGTTCCCATTCCTGAGACATCTACCCACAGGGCCCTGTCACCCCATGGTGTCTGCTACAGAAATGTGTGCCTGCCATGCAGTAGCAGATGGCCCTGTAGAGTTTAGACTCCGGGGAGAGGAGAACCACTCCTCTCTCAGAGACCACCGCTGTCACTGAAACCTCCATCACCTGCCACCAGCAGTGCAGCTTCCGACAGAGCCCCTAACCCGCTGCCACCTGCAGTGCAGCTTCCGACAGAGCCCCTAACCCGCTGCCACCGGCAGTGTAGCCCCAGGATAGCGCCAGCACCCCATCCCCCACCACCGGCAGGGCAGCCCCAGGATAGGGACAACACCCCATCCCCCACCACCGGCAGTGTAGCACGTCATGGCAGCCCCTAACCTGCCCCTGCCTTAGACACTGCAGCACTCAATGGCACCCGCAAACCACCCCCCTACCATGGGCAGCAC
Source organism: Callithrix jacchus (assembly GCF_049354715.1). Classification (NCBI taxonomy): domain Eukaryota; kingdom Metazoa; phylum Chordata; class Mammalia; order Primates; family Cebidae; genus Callithrix; species Callithrix jacchus. Next base: position 18,272,554 of record NC_133523.1, read on the forward strand.
AGCCAGGGATAGCACCCCAACAGGCTCCCTGGGGTGGGCAGTGTAGCCACAGATAGCGTCCCCAAGCAGACCCCCACCACAGGCAGTGATGCCCCCATATGGCACCCAAACCACCCCCCACTGTGGGCGCTGCAAGGAACAGTGCAGCCCTGGATAGCGCCCCCAACCAACTCTCTGCCTTGGACAGTGCAGGTACGATAGCACTCCAAACTCCCTCTCCACCTTGGAAAGTACCCCCATGGCTAGCTCGGGTAGCCCCTGATAGCGCACCCAACCTGCCCCTGCCACAATCCATGCAGCCCGGAAGAGCACACTCACCCGCTCCTTACCAGGCAGCGCAGATCCCTGAGAGCACCTGACCCACCCACCCGCTGCCTCCCCACCACTCAGGCTGTGTATCTGGCCCCAAGAGTGCCCCCACCAACCCTCTACCCCACTCCACAGGCAGTCCAACCCTGTAGCTCTCCCAACAAGCCCCCCAACCTCTGTCTCAGTGTAGTGCCCATGACGCCTTTAACACCACCCCTCCCCCCTACCAGCAGTGTAGCACCCCCTAAACGATCCTCCACCGCCAGCATTGCAGCCCCAGACAGTGCCCCCAACCCACTCCCCATGTGGGTGATGCAACCTTGGATAGTGCCCCCAACCAGCTCCCAGACACAGGCAATGATGTCGTGGATCTCACACCCGCCACCCGCCACCTCCCCCACTGGGGGCAACGTAACACCTGACAGCACCCGAACCCATCCCTCGCAGCTGGCAGTGTTGCACCCCATAGTGCCACCAACCCATCCCAGACAAAGCAGGGAGCCGCGGAGAAGGAGCTGGCAGGTCTGGAGGATTCCCGGTGGGGTACAAGACCCCGCTACTTACCGCAGAGACTTGTCTCGTCCTCCACCTTCACGTTGAAGCCACCGTGGCTTCTCCAAAGAAAGTCGCTCTGACCGCGCCACCGCCGCCTATGCAGACTTCCCTCCAGCGGCCGGTGCAGCCTACACCGACTTCCCTCCGGCAGGGCTGGGGCCGCCGTCGCCACTGCTGACTTCCCTGTGGCCGGGAGGGACTGGCCGGGGCCGCCGCCTCCGACTTCTCGAGGGCCGCAGCCTCCGCCGCCTCCGACTTCTCGAGGGCCGCAGCCTTCTCTCTGGCCGGCCCGGGCGGGCTTTTTTGGGGTCACGCACGCTGACAGGCACTCGCCTCGAGGCTGAAGCACCACACCCTCTTAAAGGGGCCACAGCTCAGCCTGGCTAGAATAGCTTCGGGTTGGATGAGAACAAGTTTTAGCTTAGCCAATCAGACCATAGAAATAAAGCCCAATTAGAGTAGACCTTGAAGTTTGCTCTCATCCAATCCGAACATGTAGTCTAGGAACCCCGCATATAAAGGACGGCAAGCGGGAGTCTCGCCATTTCAGACGTGGGCCCACCTGCTCCGAGCTGGCTTCGAGCAGAAGTGGGAGTAGCCGGCCACCGCCCATGCTGGAGGCTAGAGTCTGTGGTATCGGCTTGGCTCGGCTCGCCTCGCTGTTGCGGTTGTTGGCACTGACGGAGACTACGGCGCAGCTAGAAAGGTAAGATGGCGGCATAGGTTCACCATCTTGGCCCACACAGCCTTAGGCATGGGGGACGACTTGGGAGTGACACGCCATGGGCAGTGGGCACTATCCACGGTGTCACTGCTGGTGTTGCGGGGGCTAGTGGGGGGGTTATTTGAGGCGCCACAGCCCGCGTAGGGGAGAGGGTTGGGGGCCCTTTCCTGGGGTGTGCTGCCCATTGCTGGGGGCTGGGATGGGGCCTGTCCCAAGCGGTACTGCCAGCAGCAGTGGGGCTCCTATTTGAGATCCTGCAATGGCTCCTCACCGCTCTCAGGATAAATCTGTACTTTTCATGCTGACCTACACAATCTGGTTCTGTCCAACTTTGTGTTGTGTCTCTGTGCTCCTTGCTCACTACACTCCATCCGCACTAATATGCCAGCTTCTTAAACATGCTAAGTTCAGTCCTATTCAGAACCTTTGCACAGTCTAGCCCCTCTGTCTGGAATTTTCTTGACCTTATTATCTCCTTATCATCTTTAGGTTTCAGCTTCAATATTAGTTTTATACAGAGGCCTTCCATAAAAATTCCATCCAAAATACATCCTTGACGTTATTTTTGATTTCATCACCTCTGTTTCTTTCGTAGCATATATGCAGTTCATGTTTTTGAACTTGTGTTGGTTCCCTTCCTTACGGAGTTGTGATCTCCACTAGGGCAGTGGCTCTGTGTCTCTTTGCCATTCTGTCCTGGGCTCTTAGCAAGCTGTCTTGCACATAGTAGGTATTCCAGAGATACTTGTTCAATAAATGAACCACTTAATTCAAATTCCTCATAATAAAATGGGAAATTAAGTCTGTTGAGGTGAAGTGTTTTACTCAGTGCAACATGAAGACTTAATGACTGGATCCATCCCTTTCCATGTCAGGCATTGGATTTGGTTGTACAATGACGGAAAGGTAGTAGAAATAGTTTCCTGAGCCTCTCATTCAGGTATTGGATGAGACTAGCTACATGTTTTTAAGTTACATGCTTGATTTAGGTAGGTGAAATGTTATGACTCTGTAGTTGGAGTTTAATCAACTTCTGTCAGCCTGTCTCTGAATGTGGGGACTGTGGGCTTCCCTGCAATCACATATTCCTGATGACTCGACTTATGAGAATCACATAAACCAAGAAGAAACTTCTCTACCAAAGTTCATAATCTTTTAAAAGGATCGTTCAACATGGTCAGTCTGTAAGAGAGTAATTCTTGATAAGCGACTGAGAGACCACTGCCTTTTCTTTTCCATTTTCCTGTCTGGAACCTCCTGCAGGGATCCTTCCTGACAAGAACAGAAATCGTTCTCAAGAGATAGCCTACAACACAACCAAAGCCTATGGCTAGCCTGGAATAGCTGTAGGGACAGAGGAGGACACTGAGGTAATGCTTGTTGTGATTCAGCCTTGCCTTTGTATTTCTTACCTGCACAGCATCTTGGCACATGGTATTTGCTCAGTGTTACAGTCACTGTTGGTTCTCCTCCCTTTAAAGATTCCTTTCATGGGGTCAGGGTGCCTGTTGGCCGCTGCTGTGAGCATTGGTTGCTCACAGTTCAGACTTGTCCCTCTTGTTGGCCTAGAAAGCTGCGTCATCTAGAAATGTTTGGGAGGTACGTTTCTTGCCATGCCTACACTTAACCAAGGGCAACCCCCAGCCAATGACTGACAAATACGTGGATAAAAACATCTGGGCTTGTTGAGAAAGTGGGACAGTTGGGGTGCTATTCATGCTCCAAAATTCCCTGTGGAAGCAGAAGAAGTGTAGACGTTGGCTTCACCTGCATCTTCCTCTAGGTTTTTTTCCTGTTCTATCCTCCCATCACTTCCTTACAGATTTTACCTGCAGGCATGTCCTCAATCAGTCATTTGCACAATATTCCCTGTCTCAGACTCTGTCTTTAGGGAACCTGACCTAGAAAGCTTAGAATTTGGGAGCAGTTGTAAATGATATAGTTGAGAGATTATCTTAATGGCTCAAACTGCTAATATCCCTGGAGCCATATTTCAGGGTACCAGTGACAGTCCCTGGGAATGAGATGTACCTATAAAGTTCCTGTTTTCAATTTCAGCCTGATCCATCCCAATTGTAAAGGATTGTCACTATGTGTTACTTAGCAACACCTCAGTCTCTAGGGCTGAAGTGAAGACAGAATGGTCTTTTTGTTACCAGAAAAGGGTCCTGATCCAGATCCCCTCGCATCCAAGAGAGGGTTTTTGGACCTTGTGCAAGAAAGAATTTGAGGAGAGGCCATAGAGTAAGATGAAAGCAAGTTTATTAAGAAAGCAAAGGAATAAAAGAATGGTTACCCCACAGGCAGAGCAGTGGCATGAATGCTTGATGAATTACAGTTATTTCTTGATTGTATGCTAAACTCTTGATTATTCATGAGTTTTCTGGAAAAGAAGTGGGTAATTCTTGGAACTGAGGGTTCCTCCCTTTTAGACCACATAGGGTAACTTCCTGAGGTTGGCTTGCCATGGCATTTGTAAACTGTCATGGCACTGGTACGGGTGTCTTTTAGCATGCTAATCCATTATAATTAGCATATAATGAACAGTGAGGATGACCAGAGGTCACTTTTAATACCGTATTGGTTTTGCCAGGTTTTGGCTGGCTTCTTTACCACAGCCTGTTATCAGCAAGGTCTTTGTGACTTGTATCTTGTGGTGACCTCCTGTCTCATCATGTGACTTAGAATGCCTAACCTCCTAGGAGTACAGTCCAGTAGGTCTCAGCCTCATTTTACCCAGCCCCTTTTCAAGATGGAGTCACTCTGGTTCAAACACCTTTAACATTTGAGTACGAAGTCATTCCCCTGTCAGTTAATTACAGACTAAGCACCCTTGACAATCCTATTTCATCTATCCCAAAATAAGTTCTTCTTGTAAAAAAACAAAAAACATGGCAGTGTTCATTTGCACACTGCCTCTTCAAGTCTTCTGGTCTTTCTATCTTCTGGGACTAGACCAGTTGATTCTCATCTTTTGTTATACTAGTCTAGGAAAATTTTGTCCTAGAAATTCCGATTTAACCCAGAAGCACTTGACGAAGCAGGTGTGCTCTTAGAGAGTATGGTGACTAAACATTGGCACTGCTTGAGCCGTCCCGGAAGCAGATTCTGAGTGGAAATGAATGCACATGAAATTTAAGGAGTCCTATGGCGATTGGCAGTTGTGGAAGGGAAGAAAAGAAAGTGAGATTGGGCAGAGGGAGAATTGAACTGCAATGCAGTCACAATGGAAGCCTCAGCCAACCCATGGGGAGCTTTGATGTTGGAGTGGTCCTTCAGAATTGTCCCGGATGCACCATCATAGTAATTGTTCATCAGACACGGCTGCCCCAGGAATGAGGTCATCTGGAATGTGGAGGCTTTCTCTAACAGAAGCAATCCTTGTGGGGTGAGGACGGCTGAGAGCTGTCTTCCTGAGCACTCCCAGCAGTGACAGACTATTCTTTCATTCCTAAAGAGAAATATGGGTAGTGTAGGGACACTTACAGTCATTTCTGTGCTTAGGAAGTTCTGAGACAGACAGAGGCCTGGTCTGCTGCTCTAAGATTTATTTTATGTGGTCTCACTCTTTGAGGACACACTTGACCCAAAGCCCGTCTTCCAGAATCTAACTGGAAAACTCACACAAGTGGGTAAGTTGCTGGCTCTGGCTGTTTTTAGGTTTTCATAGTTGCATGGGGCTGGATTTGAGCATGGGCTTATTTCTATGGTGGCTCCTAGGTGCTGGTCCAAGAAGAAAATAGAGTTGTTTGAAGTCGTAGGTGTTCTATTTGAGGATGGTGTTTTTGTAACATAAGATTATGAATTCTATTCCTGGAATCATATGATTTATATTTAGCCAGGAGTTGGGCTGGCTGTGTGTCTTTGACCACATATCTATTAAAAGAAAGCCCTGGGCAAAAATGTCTGTGGTTTGTGTGTGTGTTTGAATTACTCATCTATTATACATGCATCTATTTCTAGTGAGTGCTACATATAACTAGAAGAAAGGCTTATCTCTTACCTAATGCTCTAATATCTGCTTATTATGTAATTTCTCTTACCTAATGCTGAAGAGGCAATGGTGGGTAGGCCTTATGAAGGTTTTGTTATAGAGATAACTTCCCTGTCTATAGAGGTATTATGTTATCTAGCTTCTAACTCTGGGAATATCTGGCAAGAAAGACATAAATATTGAGTTGCAGGGAAATGTTTAGTGTGTAAGGAGGAACTAGCTGACGTGTCTATAGGTGTTGCAGATTAGCTCATTGTTTGGCAAATATTTACTCTTTCTCCCTACTGCCCCCATGGGAGGAGTGTATTTCCCTACTCTGCTGATCCAGATTTGGGATTGTGATTTGCTTCAGCTAATGGATTCTATAGGAAGTGACAGTGTGTGAGTTCTGATTCCAGTTTGCATGTGTCCACATGAACCTCTGGAAGTCTTCAACTTCTTTTTGATATGAGCAGCTGTCTCTCTAGCAAAGGGTCTAGAATGACCACTTGTGGAATAGAGTTATTCCAGCTGACTTGCAGCCTAAAGCAAAGTGTATTAGTCTTTCTCACACTGCTAAAAAGAAATACCTGGCCGGGCACGGCGGCTCAGCCTGTAATCCCAGCACTTTGGGAGCCCGAGGAGGGTGGATCACAAGGTCAAGAGATCGAGACCATCCTGGTCAACAAGGTGAAACCCCGTCTCTACTAAAAATACAAAAAATTAGCTGGGCATGGTGGCGCATGCCTGTAATTTCAGCTACTCAGGAGGCTGAGGCAGGAGAATTGCCTGAACCCAGGAGGCGGAGGTTGCGGTGAGCCGAGATCGCGCCATTGCATTCCAGCCTGGGTAACAAGAGTAAAACTCTGTCTCAAAAAAAGAAAAAGAAATACCTGAGACTGGGTAATTTATAAAGAAAAGAGGTTTTATTGAGTCTTGATTCCACAGGCTGTACAGGAGGAATGGCTGGGGAGTCCTCAGGAAACTTACAATCGTGGCAGAAGGTGATGAGGAAGCAGGCACATCTTCACACGGCCAGAGCAGGAGAGGGGAAAGGTGCTACACCCTCTTAAACAACAAGATCTCATGAGAACTCTATCATGAGAGCAGCACTAGGAGGATGGTGCTAAACTATTAGAAACTGCCCCCACCTCTAACATTGGGGATTACAAGTGAACATGAGGTTTGGGTGGGGACACAGATCCCAACCATATCACAGAGTCTTAAGGTGTAGTCACTGAGTTCTAGGTTGGCTTGTTACTCAGCATTATTATGACAGTTGCTGATTGATATAAGAAGTGTGTTTCAACTTCTGTGTAAATTTCTTTTTCCCTGGAGCTTGTGCTTATACATCAAGTTTGCTTGCTTTTATGGTTGCAAGTTGGATGAAACTTTAAAAAAAGAAAACACAAAATATGATCATCAAACCTTTGGTTTATTCAGAGTAGTGAGTTTGTGATGAGAAAGGATGGCTGCCAGCTGAGGACAGGATAGAGGACTGTGTGTAAGGTCACAGAAGAGCTGCAGACTAGACAACTGGGCAACTGGGCATGTATCACAAGGAAGGTGGGGCAGTTCTCCCATTGCTAGGGATTGCGGCTGTTACTTGAATTAGGTAAGTGGCCTAGTTGGACATACACAGTTGAGGAAGAGCCCTATAATGGTTTCTGGTGTAAGGGGAAGAGGGGAGTATGGATTTGCTGCCGTGTCAAGTTATGGTCTACTGTTCTAAAATGTCTTGTGGGAAGGAAGGGAGCTGAGTTTCCTTTAGAGGTGCTTGGATTCACCTGCTTCATGAGGCACTGTATGGCTGACTCACTCTACAAGATTAAACCAACAGAATGACATATTTTCTGTGATGTCGACATCTTCCCTGGACCACAAGAGACCAGCAGAGGAAGAGTGGTCTGGGTGGACGGTCAACATAACAACTCTGTCTTTTTTCTTCAGATTGTGTGTTCTGGAGGGAAGTTGGCAAACATCTTTGCCTTTTAGTGTGGACACATCAGGATTTTAGGAAACACACTGAGAATTCAGTCACAGACAGAAATCCCTCTGCACAGCCCTTTTGGCTGCTGCCGATCTCCTTGCTTTAGCGGAGAACCAGTGACAGGTTGCCAAGCGAGTACTGTAGTACTTTGTGAGGTTGAACTAAAATGTGAAAAAATCAACCGATGTTTATGGAATGACTCACATGTCCTGGGGTAGTTGTTTTAAGTGGCTTACTTCATTTGCTCCTCATGCAATAACACTATGAGGTAAGTATTATTGTAAGCATTTTACAGATGAAGAAGCTGAAACCCACAGTTAATCAACTTACTTCCGGTCACACAACGAATTGGCAGAACTGTCTTTTTGATCCAGGTCTTTGGGTTCTCAATCCAGTCTTCTTTCCACTATGCCTGGAACTTTCCTGAAATTTAATTTTTGGCGTAGGAGATACAATTTGGTAGAGAGATGGTGGTTGGCTCTGTTAGATACAAATTGTGGGAATGTAAGGGAAGGCAGTTCAGACTGTCTCATGGAGTGGAAAAAAGACATCCTTGCAGCCCTTGTCAGGAGGATAGGTTAAGAAAATGTGGACTTTTCCGTCGGCCTCAAGCTTTTTCTAGAGCCTTGAACCTGTATTAAAATAGATATTTGCAGCAGGCAGAAAGAGGGCAGGAGTTTCCTCTATCCGTGTAGCCTTTTTCTACTACCTGGTTATGGCAGTGAGAAGACTCCGGATCTCTGGACAATGGGGACTTCTGTTTGATGAGACCCTCTAATACTGCAGAAGCCAATCTAACCCTGAGTGTGCATCTGTTTTCTATTGGTACCTTTGTCAGTCTCGGAGCTGAGAAGGAGGAATGAGCAGACTGAAAATTAGAACGGGCTTTTAACAACTCTGCTGTGTGATTGTGGCAAGTTACTTAGCATTTATCAACTTTGCCTTTCTGTATTGAGAGATTAGATGATATCATTGCTTCTTTCTTCTGTGTAGCAGCAAAAATATATATTTTTAAATTTTATTATACTTTAAGTTCTGAGATACATGTGCAGAATGTGCAGGTTTGTTACATAGGTATACATGTGCCATGGTGGTTTGCTGCACCCATCAACCCATCATCTACATTAGGAATTTCTCCTAATGCTAGCCCTCCCCATCCTCCCACCCCCTGCTATCCCTCACCTAGCACCCCACCGCCGACAGGCCCTGGTGTGTGATGTTTCCCTTCTTGTGTCCATGTGTTCTCATTGTTCAACTCCCACTTATAAGCGAGAACATGCGGTGTTTGGTTTTCTTTTTTTGTGTTAGTTGGAGCAAAAATAATTTTTAAAAATAACATATGACGTGGAATCTTAAGATGTAATATAGATTAAACTCTTCTGGATGAAGCAAGGATTGGATTAGATGCCTGATATGGGCTGAATGTTTGTGTCCACCCACAATTCTTGTGTTAAAACCTAATTATGTGATAGTATGAGATGGAGCCTTTGGGAGACGATCAGGTCATGAGAGCGTCTCACGCGTGGGATTAGTGTCTTATAAAGGAGGCCTCATAGAGATCCCCTTCTACCAGGTCAAGACGCAGCAAGAAGGTACCATCTACGAACCAGAAAGTGGGTCCTAACCCAACAGCAAATCTATTGGTGCCTTGATCTTTGACGTCGCAACCTCTAGAACTATGAGAGATAAATGTGTATTGTTTATAAGCCACCCAGTTTATGGTGTTTTGTTACAACAGTGTGAAGGGAATAAGACAGACCCAAACTGAGGGGACTGTCTGGAAGTCCCTGTGTCATGTTTGAGAAACCAGGGGGTTTGTGGACCAGATTTAAAACTGCTGTTCTGGGTATCTCTTGGGTCTTTTTCAGAATTAACAGCGTGGCATTACAGAACATGGTGGTCTGCATTGCCTTCTAACTGTCCCCCAGGTGTTCATTTCTTGGATGTTTCCAAATCTTCCAGCTTTGGGAGGCATCCTTTGTTATGTATTTATATATTCTTTGAATTGTCAAATGAACTGGCTCAAGCTTCTACCCGCAGGCTTTGCAGTACCCTTTCCATCCATGTCTAAGAATTCTTGAGGGCCGTCCATATCTCTCAGTCATATGTTGCTCCAGTTTTCTGCTTCTCCTAACCACACATTTCCTCTTTTGCAGTTGTCTCTTTCTTCTGCCTATATCAGTTCAACATACACTGCAGCTGCCTTTGCTTCTTCTCCAACAACCACTCCTGGCTGCATGAGCCTTGCTTTTACCGAGAGTTGGCAATAACGGAGGGTCGCAGCGGTGGTCACACTGCCTTATAGCGCAGCAGGTAATTCCAAATGGAATTTTAGCCATCCCTGTTTTATGTAGTCTCATACCATAGCTAGCACGGAAATTTTTTTTTTCAAGGTCACACCCTCTGGGCCTTTATTCAACAGGACCTTCTGGAACCCTCCATGACCCACACAAGGCGTGCTCCAGTAGTCTGGAGCTCAGCCGCCTACAGTCTCTGGGGGTTAGGGGGTGTTGGACTTGGGACCTGTTTTCTGAGTTCTCATTTCTGAGCCAATCCCAAATTAGGGGAAGGTGCTGGATTAACCACCTGCCTCTGCTTTCAGGCTTTAGACGAGGCAGTCGCTGGGGAAGCGCTTATGCTCTGGGATGCTCCTGTAGCTTCAGAGGGTTTGGCCTCAGAAACAGGTAGTGTTACTGGGCTGCATTTCCCGCTGGCTGCCATCCCTCTCCCACTGGTACTGCCTCTGCTCCTGCTTGGCTTGTTCTCACAAGGGCAGGTCCATCCCCTCCACACAGTTCAGCTCCAGTGCGTTTACCAGGGAGTCTCCAGCTTGCTGGAGCTGGAGCTCCCCGAGGACGATGTACATGGAGCCCACATGGGCTTGAAAGGGCTTCACCAACTTGGTACAAACAACCTGGTGTGGACCAGATCCATGCCGAGCCATCAGCGTCACTCTAGCCTGACGATATCATAGAGGCACAACCTGCCAAATGTTCTCAGTGTGCTCCCACCAGGAACTTGGCTTGTATTGACTTTCCAGGGGAAGGAATGGGTCCCAAGTTTGGGCAGCATCACTGGCTCCTTCTCTGCCCCCTCTGCCTGGGTTGCTGTCAGTCACGTGCCAAGGGGAAAATTTCTTGATGGAAAGGATTTCCTTTTAGGGTGCTGGGTTTCCTCATTGCCTGTACTTCCTTAGATCTTCTCTCTTTCCTTCTGAGGCCATTCACTTCTCAGCTTCCTGTGCATGTCCCAATTCTTTCCATTTTTTAGTCATAAAAAGGCATTTATTCTTCTCATTCTTCTCCCGTCTTCTAGACTACCACCGTTGTTCTACCTAAATGGCTCATCAAGGTATGTTGCTTAACAAAAGATAGTTCTGTTCTTACAAGAAATTCTGCCAAGATCCTTTAAAATAATATTGTCCCTCCTTTCTAAAGGTTGGTCATGGAACTATTAATACAGGAGGTATTTCCTGATTTAGCTATAAAATAGGTGTTTTTTTCCCCAAGCCTTAATATTTATCCAGAGAAATAAGATACCTTTATATTGAAGATGGATAATTTGGATATTTGTGATTGTTCTGGAATTTTAAACTTTTATTATCTTTATACAAAAAGGAGAAAAAAAAACAGTAAAGGATACCCATGTTCTCATCACCTGTTGAACAACTTTCAACTCATGGCAAATCCTGTTTTATTTAACTCCCTGCTACTACTCACAGATGGATCATTTTGAAGCAAATCCAGGACACTGAACTTCTGCTCAGACGAGGAATTTTCTCAGCAAGGCAATTTACTTGTGTAGAAGGGTGTGTCTCAAGGATGGAACAATGGTGAGAGCACACCTGAACAGGGCAGAAGAAGGGGTTTTCATCTGACACAGGTAGCCCCTACTGCGGTGTTGTTCCCCTATTGGCTAGGGTTGGACTGCACAGTCTAAGCTAATTCTAATTGGTTATTTTAAAGGGAGCAGGGGTTTGAGCCAGAGTGGTAGAGTGAGCAGTTTGGTGGGAAGGACAGTTATGGAACAGGTAACTAAAGGTGACTCAGGTCAGAGCAGGTGACCAGGGGAACAGATGTGAATTACTGATTATAGCTGGTGGGAAAGTTGTTTACTGAAACTAGAGGCAAGGGGGTGAAGAGAATCAGGAAATTAAACTTTAAAATGGAGAGCAAAGAATAAGAGAGCTGAACATACTGACATACTGATTCTTTGAAAAGAAACTTGGAGCTCACTATATTTAACACACTGTATTCAACTTTACCTGTCAAATAGGCTTAATAGTGTCACCTTTTTCATAGGATGGTTATAAAGATTAAATAATATAAAGCACTTATGCTAAGTGACAAGTAACTATTTCTATTATTATCACTACCTGTATCCATTAGTAATGTCTATAGCAGTGACATACTAAAAGGCCAATTGAAAGTGGCTTAAACATCTAAATTTGTTACCTAAGTAAAGCAGATGAGATGGTGTGGAACTGGGCCAGCAACTCAACAGTGCTATAAGAACTGAGGTTCTTTCTGTCCCTTCCCTCTGCCATCCTCAGCATATTGGCCTTTGGTCATCATTATGACCTCAAGGCTACAAGATGGCTCCCGTGACTCCCAGCAGCCACAGCATCACAAAACAGAAGAAAGGAAGAGTCCAGGGCTTTCTCCATGGGAGGTTCCATCTTTCCTAGAAGTCCTCCAGGAAATGTATCTATAGTGTTCACTGGCCAGAAATGAGTCAGATGCTCATCCTCAGCTGCAAGGGATGCTGGGAAAGAATCTGGCAGAGAAAAGTAGATAACAATGGTTGACTTAGAACTATTGGGATTAATTTTCTTGAGCTGCTGAAACAAAAGAGGAACAAAGGGGAGAAGAGTTGTTGTGTGGACAGTGAAAAGAGGCTGCCATACTTTGTATTAAAAAGATTAAGATTGGGGGTCCAAAGTGGCTCCCGCCAGAGGTCATGGCACTCGCGAAGGCGAGGTCATCAGTTCAAGGCTAACCTGAGCAACCTCATAAGCTCAAACTGATTGGCAAAAAAAAAAAAAAAAAAAAAAAAAAAAGATTAAGATTTGGGAGGCCGAGGCGGGGGATCATGAGGTCAAGAGTTCGAGACCATCCTGGTCAATATGGTGAAACCCCGTCTCTACTAAAAATACAAAAAATTAGCCGGGCATGGTGGCGTGTACCTGTAATCCCAGCTACTTGGGAGGCTGAGGCAGGAGAATTGCCTGAACCCAGGAGGCGGAGGTTGCGGTGAGCCGAGATCGCGCCGTTGCACTCCAGCCTGGGTAACGAGCGAAAACTCTGTCTCAAAAAAAAAAAAAAAGATTAAGGTAATATACGTAAAGCACAGAGCATACTACTGGGTATTGAGTATGCTCTCAGGACACATTGGCTGTGATTTTTATCACTAGTTGACATTTGTGTTGCTTTACAGCCATATACATTTTTTTACAATATTATTATTTCCTCAAAACAGATTCCCAGAAGTAGAATTAATTAGGTCAAAAGCACAAGAACAGAAAATGAAATACTCATGTTTTCACTCATAGGCGGGTGTTGAACAATGAGAACACATAGACACAGGGAGGGGAGCACTACACACTGGGGTCTGTTGCGGGGAATAGGGGAGCGACAGCAGGGGATGGGGAGTTGGGGAGAGATAGCATGGGGAGAAATGCCAGATATAGGTGAAGGGGAGGAAGGCAGCAAATCACACTGCCACGTGTGTACCTATGCATGTACCCCAAAACCTAAAATGCAATAAATTTTCTTTAAAAATTAGGTCAAAAGTTCTAAACTCCTGCCAAAACTCCAGAATCTAATTATGAGGAAATAGTAGACAAACTTAAACTAAGGGACATTCTACTAAACAACTGCTTATGGTATATTCTTTAAAAAATACCAGTGTCATGGAAGACCAAGAAAGTCTGAGACGCTGGTACAGATTACAGGGGACTAAAGTGATAAGGCAGCTAAAGACACTGAGGAATCCTGAATCAGGAAAAGAAAAGGTGAATCTGGGATCTGGAAAAAAATACTCTAAATAATATGTTGGAGCAATCAACAGAATCTATATATGGATTGTATGTTTGATAAGGGGATTGTATCAAAGTTGCATTTCCTGAATTTGATACTCATATTGCAGTTGTTAGGGAAACAGGAGCATAGAAGAGGCAGGGTGACGCAATTTGAAATCAACCCCATCTTGAAGCTAGCAAGGCACATTCCTTGCTAGCCACATCCCATGTGCATGTTTATGGCGAAGGAAGCAGCTTAGTAATGCTTGCAAGGACAAATTCCTCCAACAGCAGAATGTCTGGATGCCTCAATATCACACAGCAGTGTATGCTTTTAAGATGATTATAGTCATGCTTTGATGGACGTACACGCTAAAATGCCCAAGGGTAACGTTCTTTACATCAACGAAGTACTAAATTTTGTCATGCTGTCAGCCCACCCACACGTAGACATAGCTTAGCTTACTTTTACATAGATAAGACCCCTGTACCAGAAGAGTTTAAAACAAATACGGCGCAGTCCTCCTCTTGCTTTCTAAGGATGCTATACTCTGTAACTGAGTAGCTTTCAATAAACTCTCTTCTCACTTCACTCTGCAACTTGCCTTGAATTCTTTTTGTGTGAGATCTAAGAGCCCTCTCTTGGGGTCTGGACCAGGACCCATTTTTCCAACAATCCATTTATGAAAGAGAATGTCCTTATTCTTAGAAGATACACACTAAACTATTTAGTATGATGTCTGCAACCTACTCTTAGGGGGTCATCAATATGCTGCTGCTGCTGCTACTGTTAGTAATTTCTCTTAAAATCAGACTATAAATAATAATCACAAAAAAACAATTTGCAGATCCAGTAAACAGAAGTTCATGGTGTGTATGTTTTTCATAAAAAAAATTAAAGATAAAATGTTACAAACTTAATTTTGTTTTCGTTGGTTTGTACCAATTTATAAGCAATGTTAGAAGAAATTCTATTTTATAGAACCCTCATTGAGTTGTTTTCATTTTTGCAACTTTAATAAGCTACAAATGCTTTTCAAAATATTTTTATGTAAGAGTTTATTAGGTGAGTGAATGTTTTTCCATGTTAGTTCACTATATAGTTGTATTTTTGTGTGTGTCTGTTTATGTCATTTCCCACTTGTCTATTAGGGTATTAGTGTTTTCCTTATTGATTTATATTCATCTTTTAAGTAGTATATGACTCCTTAGGGGCATCTCTCTTTAAGTAACTACGATCTCCCTAAATACCTTGAACCATTTGGTGGACAAAGCCCAGGCAGGTTTAAGAATTGTTAGGCCCCTTTTACTGAAGGAGTCTCAGCCACGGGGAGTGCTACTGGCATAAAGTCTTTTACTATCAGCCGCTTCCTGGGGCTGCCTCAGCTGCAGAAAGCCACCTTGTCAGAGGTCATGCCCCTTCCTGGGGCAGCCTATGTCTGATTACTGATCTATCTTAGCCCAAGTCGGGACAACTCTGAAGGGTCATCCTAGCTCCAGAGCTGCCATGAAGTCAGCTAAGACAGCCATGGGCCTGTACTCCGCCTACTACTGATTCCTTTTCCTTTCTATGGCATTTTCTTTCCTAGAGACACTCATTGATTAATCAGCTCCTTGTTGTTCCCATTTATCTCTCAGTATCAACCAAATTTTAGACGATATTTTGAAATGCCCTTTTCCCATTCGGTATTCTCTAATATCCTTCCAGCTCACTTCCCTACCTAATACCATAACAATTCAGAGACCATGACATGCACCAGGACATTTTCAGAAGAGGGAAAAGCAAGCTATGTTCTTACTCTTCACTCTCAATTGACTGGGCTGGAGCAGAGACTGGTCGTGATACCATGGCACAATCCGACTGCACGATCTCTGTGATTCTTGTGAACTATGTAGCAGTGTGACGCTGGTGTAGAGTAAGAGGCCAACTCTGAATGTTGGATCCAGGTGACATGACTGCCATGTCTCCAAACCTATGTCCTTCCCATTAGCAATTTGTGTCTTTTAAGACAGAAGTGCTCAAACTTTGGCAGTGTCAGAATTGCCTGGAGAACTGATAACAAACACAAAAGACCCAGACTCATTGAAGTAAATGAGGCCTGAATATGTGCATTACTATAGTTTCCGATATCCTGCCATTAGACCACATTTGGGGTCATAATTCAGGGTACTTTCCCCTGTATGGGGTACCTCTTGGAGAGAGGAGGACATTATTGGAAAATGGTAGAAAGTTAATGATTATTTTGTTTCATTATTTTACTGGTAGAATTTATTTCAATGCAAAACATACACAGAGACAAGTACATGGTGGTAAACATACAGCTCAATAAATCTGATGAAATAAACACACCAATGTCACAGACCAAGAAAGAGGACATTACTAGCTTCCAGATGCCCTATCATGTGGCTTCTCCAGTAATTCCCTCAAGGATAATGAATATTCTGACTACTAACATCATAGATCAGTTTTATCTTCTTTCGAAGTTTGTTTAAGTGGAATCTTTTCTGTCTGGTAAATACCACACTTCGGAGATTCATCTATATTGTTGCCTCTAGTTGGAGGTTGTTCATTCTCATTATTGGATGGCCATTGTATGAATATACCTGAACAGTTAATATTTGATCAATTAATTTCTTCCCTCAAAGGTAGCTCAAAGGTTGACTATGGCCTCCCTAGACAGTCTCTGATTTCAGTCTGAATCCACAGGAAGATTTCACCTTACCCTAATGACTTGCACTGGATATCACAACACAGCAGCTGGTTTTTTGTTGTTTTTTTTTTTTGCAATTTTTAAACAAACTATGTACAAATATAGGCTTTTTCAGGGAAGCAGTTTATTATTTCTTTCCATACTTTGTATTTTATCCCATCAACCTGCTCTTTTAATTTGGCTGACTTGGAGTCATAGAATGTTTGAAATGGAGAAGCCACATCTTCTGAGAAACATTGTATATAAATTCTGACAACAGTTGTATGAACTTCTATTTCTTCAGGAATTATGGTAAGTTTTATCACATAGGTCCCCCAGAAAAATCTATTTACAGTAACAACTGGAGATCAGGAATACTTTTCTGAATATTTCTTGCATTATACTTTATAACTATATAATGAGCTATTTTTCAATTGAAGTGAAAGGTATCAAACCATGATAGATTCTTACCTAAGAATAAAGTGATCTTTTCATTTATATTTGAATAAAAGTTCAAATTTAAAACACAATACAATTCAGTAATGTTGAAAACTTGTCAGCACCTATTTCATAGGTTGATACCCCACTCTATAATTTAGAATGTGGAAGTTAAAATAGTATTTATACCCGGAATAATAAATAATATGTACTAAAGGCTTTTCTTTTATGGAACCCTATTTGGCAAATGCTAAAGTGTCATTGGAACATGACTTTAGATTAGAAAATATTTTACTACTCATTCAGACGGTGTGTAACATGTTTTGGCTGTGTCCCCACCCAAATCTCATCTTGAATTATAGCTCCCATAATCCCCGCATGTCATCCTGTAGGAGGTAATTGAATGATGGGGGTGGTTAACCCTTGCTGCTATTCTCGTGATAGTGAGCGAGTTCTCATGAGATCTGATGGTTTTTTCTGGGGCTTTTCCTCTTTTTTCTCACCCCTTCCCCTTGCTGCTGCCATGTGAAGAAGGATGTGTTTGCTTCACCTTCCACCATGATTGCAAGTTTCCTGAGGTCTCACCAGTCATGCTGAACTATGAATCAATTAAACCTCTTTCCTTTACAAATTACTCAGTCTTGAGTATAGATATACTCAAGCAGTGTGAGGATGGACTAATAAATACAGAATGTCTTAATCATTTCGCATTGTTATAAAGGAATATCTGAGGCTGAGTAACTTAATAAAATAAGACATTTATTTGACTCATGGTTCTGCAGGCTCTGTGAGAAGCATGGTACCAGCGTCTGCTTCTGGTGAGGACCTCATGAAGCTTCCAATCATAGGGGTAGGCAAAGGCAGAGCAGGCATGTCACATGGCAAGAGGGGGAGCAAGAGAGAGGGGAGGAGTGCCATGCTCTTTTAGGGAGCCAGATCTCATAGGAACTAATAGTAAGAATTCACTCAATCCTACCATAACGACATCAAGCCACTCATAAGGGATCTGGCCCCATGACCCAAACACTTCTTACTAGGCCCCACCTCCCATATTAGGGATCAAATTTCAACATGATATTTGGAGAGAACCAATACCCTAACTATGTCATCAAGGTATTGTGTAACCTCATTCATTTATGCATTCATTCAGCAAAATAGGTAGCACCTGCTATGTGCCAGGCACTGTACTAGGCTGTAGAGATGACTCTTAAGTAAGATGAATATTACCATAGTCCTTAGGAGCCTAGCGTAACTGGAAAATAGATAAGCAAACAGATAATTTCTATACCTGATAATGACTGCTTTGATAAGGCAAAGAGAACTCTGTTTGTGCTAGAAAAGCACATGAAAAGTACAAAAGCAATCCTTCCGAGGTCATAGACTCTCCCAGGAAATATCTAAGGCAGATAAAAAGGTAGCCAGATACAGATGAGAGGGTGAGCCAGAAATTTTGAAATACTGAAGCAATTGGATGTCACTCACAGACATAGGGTAAATAGTAAGGGTGACTATACTGGACAATGAAAAAGGAACTAAAAGTAATTAAATGAGCTTGGGACACGAAAATGAACACTTGAGAAGTCCTGGCAAGAAGTCCTCATTAAGACAGCATAATGGAGCGGAAAGTGACTGGGAATCAGGGAGACTTGGCTTCAAACCCTAGTTTCACCATTTAATAGATGTATTAAGTTGAACAAATCCTTTAACTTTTCAGAGCCTCAATTTTCCTCTTTGTAAAATACAGATAATGACATGGACACAATAAGGTTTTAGTGAGGATTAAATGGGATAATCCATGTAAATGTGCCTATCCCAGTCTCTAGCACATACTGAACACTCAAAGATTGGAGGCTTTGATATTTCAGAAGAAAATCAGCTGTTGGGAGGGTGAGTAGTAACACTGAACCATATTCAAAGGCTAAAGCCAGGAAGATAGGAAGAGTTTTATGAGATCCTTTTGGCTATGTAGTTAAGGTTATTAGCGGTTAGACGTTCCCTTACAGATAACTAGTAAACCAGAAAAGTGAACGACTTGTAGCGCCCCTCAGATAAAAGCACGATTCAGAGTTGCAATTTCTGTTTTGTGGACATCGTTGTTGACCAAATGCACTGAATGTGGGGATGGCCAGTAGCAAAATTATAAAGCAGGCCTGTTTGTCTTCAAACACTCCTGAGCCAGCTTGTCATTTCCTTGTAAAAATGCAAAATAGACCTCTGAGTAGAGGTGATCAATTCCAGAACTGCATTTACTTTGGCTTTCTTCTGAAACCCAAGAAAATGAAAGTAAAGGGACTTTTTTAAAGGTAGAAACCAACAATGATGATGAAATTAGAGAGGAGACAAAAACAACAAGCGTTTGGAATTCAGAAGCCATATGGACAAGAGGCAACACACCTGAGAAAGATGATCCCTAAATTTGTCTTAGAGAAAGCTGGGAAGTACCTGACAACACCACAGACCTCCAAAACTGCTTCCAAATGCCAGATACAGCTGAAAATGAGGATAAAGTAGGGTCAAAAATGGAAGGGTTGGGTTGTAAGTCTGTATAAGAAGTTGTCAGATCCATACACCATCTTTTCAACCCTGCATAGCTAGATAATGGCTCCTCTCCTAGCCTGGCAGAGGCTAGGTAAGGTAAATAGAGAAAGTAACTGTCTGGAGAACATTTGGCACATTCGGGGCTGGAGTTCAGTAATATAACTGAAAGGGTAGTGAACATTTACAAGCACATTTATAACATAACAAAACTCCATGTCTTTTACCCCCATTCTAATCCCAGATCACTCGAGATAAGAAAATTATTTTCAGGGGTACCTGACCACTTTCCAGAGGAAAGACATAAATATACTGATGTTAAGAATGACCCAACTAAATGGCTCAGCCAGATGACCCAAACTGAAGCTGGTGGACAAGAAGCTTCATCCATGGGATCAGGACTTCCGAGGTTTTTTAGTACCTCACTCCTAAATTTGAGAAGACCACCAAAGATGATCAGACATCTAAGGAGAACTACCAACATGAAAGGCAGAGACCAAAGCAAGCAAACAAACAAATGAACAAGTAACCAGAACTATGCAGGGAAAAAGAAAACTATTATTTATATCCACAGAGCCTAGCACAGCTACTATGGAGAACAGTATGGAGGTTCCTCTAAAGACTAAAAATAGAACCATCGTATAATTCAACAATCCCACTGCTGGGAAATCAGTATATTGAAGAGATGTCTGCACTCCCATGTTTACTGTAGCACTATTCACCATTCATAATAGCTAAGATTTGGAAGCAACATAAGTGTCCATCAATACACAGATTTTTTTTAGAAATGTGGTACATATACACAATGGAATACTACTCAGCCATAAAAAGAATGAGAAACTGTCATTTGCAACAACATGGATGGAACGGGAGGGCATCATGTTAAGTGAAATAAACCAGGCACAAAAAAGCAGACGTCACATGTTCTCATTCATTTGTGAGACCTAAAAATGAAAACAATAGAACTCAGGGAGGTAGAGTAGATTGATGGTTTCCAGAGGAAACCATCAATCTACTCAGGTGTGTTGCCTCTTGTCCATATGGCTTTCTGAAAGCCATAATTATGTCCATAATATCTTTCTCAGGTGTGTTGCCTCTTGTCCATATGGCTTCTGAATTCCAAACGCTTGTTGTTTTTGTCTCCTCTCTAATTTCATCATCATTGTTGGTTTCTACCTTTAAAAAAGTCCCTTTACTTTCATTTTCTTGGGTTTCAGAAGAAAGCCAAAGTAGTGGGAGGTGGGGTGGTTACTGAGCAAAACAGTGTAGTTAGATGGAATGAATCAAATCTAATATGTGCCAGCACAACTGGGTGGCTATAATCAACAATAACTTGTTCATTCAAAGTAACTAAAAGAGTGTAACTGGCGTGTTTGTTACACAAACAAGTGATAAATGCTTGAGGTGACAGATTTACCATTCACCTGGATTTTGTTATTACACATTGTATACCTGTATTAAAATATCTGCCAGGTGCAGTGGCTCATGCGTGTAATGCCAGCACTTTGGGAGGCCAAGGCAGGGAAATCACTAGGAGTTTGAGACCAGCCTGACCGACATGGTCAGCCTAACCCTAACCCTAAACCTAACCCTAACCTATAAATGTACATATTGTACACATGTACATTTATTATACATATGTATTGTGTACACGTATGTACATCACAATAAATGTACATATTGTACATATTATATACATTAGTTGTAATAGCCCAATAAATGTACACATTATGAGTACATTCTGGGATACTATTTTTAGTATATTAGATAAATATGACTCCTAATATCAAAATGTACATGCGTGTACATTTTGTGATATTATCCATAATATCCTAAGTCGATATAACTCTCATTGTGAAAGGAAGTGTACACTCTGTGACATTATTCCTAATATCCTAGAACGATATTGCTCCTGAAGTCACAGTGGGTGTCTGCCGTGTGGTATTACTCATAATACCTAAGTTAACTATTACTCCCGTTAGCACAGTTGGTGTGCACTATGCGATACTATTTGTAATATCTCAGGGAGATACTCCTAATATCTCAGCGGTTGTATGCCATGTGACATTTTGTGTAATACTGTAGAGAGGTATTACTCCTGATGTCACAGTGGGTTTACATTCTGTAATATTCTTTGTAATATTCTAGAAAGATACTATGCTAAACATCACAAAGGTTGTACAACCTGGGCATTATTTGTAATACCCTAGGACAATAGTAATTTTAATCTCACAGTTGGTGTACATAATGTGATATTATTTGTACATTCTAAAGAAATATTCCCTATTACAGTGGGTATACACTATGTGATATTATTCATAATATCCTGTGGAGATATTACGCCTAGTGTCACAATGGGTGTACACCATGTGTGTAAACTCTGATATTATTTGTAATATCTCAGGAAGATATTTCTGCTATTATTTCAGTGGTGTACACCCTGTCAGATTATTTATAATATCTTAGAGACCTCACCTGTAATATCACAGTGGGTGTACACTCTTTCTAATTCTCCATTGTATCCTAGGACAGTATAACTCACAGTATTGCATTAGGTTTACATGTCCCTTTGCTGCTGTTCCAATATCACAAGTGTGTACAACGCTTCTGTGGTATAGTTCCTAATATCCGGGGGAGAGGATGATTACACACTGAGTATCGCAGGAAGTGTACACCACCACTGTAATATTGTTTCTAATATCCAAAAACGGAGAGGATATTACTCCAAACATCTCAGGAAGCACACAGACCCCAGTGATACTGTTCCTAATATCTAGGGAATGAGAGACGATGTTACTGACAATAATGGCGGGGGCTGTACACCCGCCCTGTGATACTGTTTCTAATATCCAGGGAAGGAGAGGATGATGTTACTGCCCATATGGTAATACTCTCAATATGGCAGGAGGTGTACACCACGCTCGGATATTGTAACTAAGGTCCACAAAAATAATTGTATTGAATTAAATACTGCAAGGGGTGAAACCCCCCTGTGATTTCCATTTTAATGTCAAGGGGGGCGAGGATGATATTTTTGTCAATATTACAGAGGTGGAACTAGAACTAGTGTTATTGTGCCAAATATCGTAAAAGAAACACAATAACATTGTCTTCTCCCTTTGATATGGTTTCCAGTATCACATTACTCCAAATTGTCCAAATAGCCGCTGTGGGCACCCCCTAGCCAGAGGGTTCATAGCAGCCAGGGAGGGCCAGGGGGCTACTCACCCTCTGTCTCTACTGAAAATACAAAAGTAGCCGTGCGTGATGGCGCGTGCCTGTAATCCTAGCTACTTGGGAGGCTGAGGCAGAACCCGGGAAGCGGAGGTTGCAGTGAGCTGAGATTGCCCCATTGCACTCCAGCCTGGGCGAGAAGAGTGAAACTCCATCTCAAAAACAACAGGAATAGCAAAAAAGCGCATGTTATCCGTAAATATATATACCTATTATGTACCCATAAAAAATATAAAGAGTTTTAATTGATTCACGCTTTAAAAAAATATCCACAGAGCCATAAGAGGAGATATTGTACTCACAAAACAGTCTTATGTTATTTTAGAAAGGGACATTCAAGAAACAAAAACGGGTCTTCTAGGTATACTATCATGTCGTCTGCAAATAGAGACAATTTGGCTTCCACCTTTCCTATTTGAATACCCTTTATTTCTTTTTCTTGCCTGATTGCTCTGGCTAGAACTTCCAGAACTATATTGAATAGGAGTGGTGAAAGAGGGCATCCTTGTCTAGTGCCAGATTTCAAAGGGAATGCTTCCAGTTTTTGCCCATTCAGTATGATATTGGCTGTTGGTTTGTCATAAATAGCTTTTATTACCTAGAAGACCCCATCACCTCAGCCCAAAAACTCCTGAAACTGATAAGCAACTTCAGCAAAGTCTCAGGATATAAAATCAATGTGCAAAAATCACAAGCATTCGTCTACACCAATAACAGACTTAAAGAAAGCCAAATCAAGAACGAACTGCCATTCACAATTGCTACAAAAAGAATAAAATACCTTGGAATACAACTCACAAGGAACGTAAGGGACCTCTTCAAGGAGAACTACAAACCACTGCTCAACGAAATCAGAGAGGACACAAACAGATGGAGAAACATTCCATGTTCATGGTTAGGAAGAATTAATATCGTGAAAATGGCCATACTGCCCAAAGTAATTTACAGAATCAACGCTATCCCCATCAAGCTACCATTGACTTTCTTCACAGAACTGGAAAAAACCACCATGAACTTCATATGGAACCAAAAGAGAGCCCACATAGCCAAGTCAATTCTAAGCAAAAAGAACACAGCGGGGGGCATCACACTACCAGATTTCAAACTATACTACAAGGCTACAGTAATCAAAACAGCATGGTACTGGTACCAAAACAGAGATATAGACCAATGGAACAAAACAGAGGCACCGGAGGCAACACAACATATCTACAACTATACAATCTTTGATAAACCTGACAAAAACAAGCAAGGGGGAAAGGATTCCCTGTTTAACAAATGGTGTTGGGAAAACTGGCTAGCCATGTGCAGAAAGCAGAAACTGGACCCCTTCCTGACATCTTACACTAAAATTAACTCCAGATGGATTAAAGACTTAAATATAAGACCTGGCACCATAAAAACCCTAGAAGGAAATCTAGGCAAAACTATCCAGGACATAGGAGTAGGCAAGGACTTTATGAACAAAACACCAAAAGCATTGGCAACAAAAGCCAAAATAGACAAATGGGACCTAATCAAACTCCATAGCTTCTGCACGGCAAAAGAAACAGTCACTAGAGTGGATCGGCAACCAACACAATGGGAAAAAATTTTTGCAGTTTACCCATCTGACAAAGGGCTGATATCCAGAATTTACAAAGAACTCAAACGGATTTACAGGGAAAAAACAAACAAGCCCATTCAAAAGTGGGCAAAGGATATGAACAGACACTTTACGAAAGAAGACATATATGAGGCCAACAATCATGAAAAAATGCTTATCGTCACTGGTCATCAGAGAGATGCAAATCAAAACCACATTGAGATACCATCTCACGCCAGTTAGAATGGCGATCATTAAAAAATCTGGAGACAACAGATGCTGGAGAGGATGTGGAGAAAAAGGAACACTTTTACACTGTTGGTGGGAGTGTAAATTAGTTCAACCATTGTGGAAGACAGTGTGGCGATTCCTCAAGGCCTTAGAAATAGAAATTCCATTTGACCCAGCAATCCCATTACTGGGTATATATCCAAAAGACTATAAATCGTTCTACTATAAGGACACATGTACACGAATGTTCATTGCAGCACTGTTTACAATAGCAAAGACCTGGAATCAACCCAAATGCCCATTGATAATAGACTGGATTGGAAAAATGTGGCACATATACACCATGGAATATTATGCAGCAATCAGAAATGATGAGTTCGTGTCGTTTGTAGGGACATGGATGAATCTGGAGAACGTCATCCTCCCCAAACTGACACAAGAACAGAAAATGAAACACCGCATATTCTCATTCATAGGCGGGTGATGAAAAATGAGAACACATGGACACAGAAAGGGGAGTACTAAACACTGGGGTCTATTGGGGGGAAAAGGGGAGGGCCAGTGGGAGGGATAGCCTGGGGAGAAATGCCAAATGTGAGTGAAGGGGAGAAGGAAAGAAAAGCACACTGCCATGTGTGTTCCTATGCAACTGTCTTGCATGCTCTGCTCATGTACCCCAAAACCTAAAATCCAATAAAAAATTAAAAAAAAAAAAAGGGAGCTTTAGGAAATGTGAACCATATATAATAGTAAAATTAAAAAATCAGAGAAAGTTTAGATGATAAATTTGCACCAATCTCCCAGTGAGCAGAGCAAAAAGGTTAGTTAGAAAATAAAAAGAAAAAAATGAAAAGACCAGAATAAGAAGTCTAACATCCGAATAACAGGAGATCTGCAAAGGGCAGCAAAGAAAAGAGATGAAAGGAAATCGTCAATGAAGTAATTCCAGGAAATCCAAGGACATGAGTCTCAGACTGTAAGAGATTACTTGAGTGATCAAAAAAAAATGTGCAATTCCTTCCCTCCCTCCCTCCTCCTCTGTCTCTCTCTCTCTCTCTCTCTCTCTCTCTCTCTCTCTCTCTCTCTCTCTCTCTCTCAGGCTGGAGTGCAATGGCCCGATCTCGGCTCACTGCCACCTCTGCCTCCCAGGTTAAAGCGATTCTCCTGCCTCAGCCTCCTGAGTAGCTGGGATTACAGGTGCGTGCCACCATGCCTGGGCTAATTTTTAGTAGAGACGGGGTTTCACCATGTGGGCTAAGCTGGTCTGCTAACTCTTGACTTCAGGTGATCCCCGTGCCTCAGCCTCCCAAAGCGCTGCTTACAGGTGTGAGCCACTGTGCCTGGCCTGTGCAATTTCAAAACACTGATCCATTAGTTTGCTAGAGCTGCCATAACAAAAAACCATAGACTGGGTGGTTTGAACAGCAGAAATGTATTTTCTCATGGTTCTGGATGCTAGAAGTCTAAGACTGAGGTAACAGCAGGTTTGTTTTTTCCTGAGGCTTCTCTCTTTGGCTCGCAGTTGTGTCTTCGTAGTGTCTTCCCTTGGTCAGTGTTGTCTGTGTCTCATCTCCTCTTCTTACATGGACACCAGTCATATTAGGTTAGGACCTGCCCATTAGACTTCATTTCACTTTAAGTACCTCTTTAAAGGCCCCACCTCTAAATACAGTCCTATTCGGAATTACTGGTGGTTAGGGCTTCCCTATATGAATTTTGGTGGAGCAGGGGGAAGGGGACATAATTCAGACTGTAGAAACAGGACACAAAGTGAAAATCCTATGTGTTTCTGTGGTCAGAAGAAAGGGAGTAGTCATACACAAAAGTCAATAATTAAACTGGTTTCTCAGCAGCAATCTGGGAGATGGAAGTTGGAAGACACAGAGCAGTGCCTACCACATTCAAGAGAGAAAAGAATTCCAACCCAGAATTCTGAACTTCACTGTGTCCAAGGAGATGTAGTCAACAAATATCCATGTTCCTCTCTACATTTGCCAGTCCCTGTGGACTGAGGCCAGATCATATGAATAATAGTCACAAAAGGAGCATGAATGGAATAAGAAGCCACCTCCAGTCTGAGCCAATTCAGAGTAGTTGTGCTTCTCTTCACTCTCATCCCCTCATTCTGACAGCTGAAGTGACGCACTCCCAACTTGTGGAACTGTCTGACGAAAGAAAGTAGGCCTGGAAACAATTTTAACAAGAGGGAAGAGAACAAAGTTGGCTCTTCTGCTTCTCAAAGGCTCTAGGATTTTTTTTTTTTTTTTTTTTTTACCAGTTTTCTCCTTAAAAAACATTTTACTTTAGATACCGTCAAAAGGACTTTTTGGCCGGGCGCAGTGGCTCACGCCTGTAATCCCAGCACTTTGGGAGGCTGAGGCAGGTGGACCACGAGGTCAAGAGATGGAGACCATCCTGGTCAACATGGTGAAACCCCGTCTCTACTAAAAATACAAAAAATTAGCTGTGCATGGTGGTGCGTGCCTATAATCCCAGCTACTTAGGAGGCTGAGGCAGGAGAATTGCCTGAACCCAGGAGGCAGAGGTTGCGGTGAGCCGAGATTGCACTCCAGCCTGGGTAACGAGTGAAACTCCATCTCAAAAAAAAAGGACTTTTTAAAGTATACAAAGTAATTTCATAGTGTTTCTATGGCATAGTATGAAAAGAAAACAAGTTCCCAAGCTTTGAGCATGTTCCTGGGCTAGCAACCGTCAAGTGGCTGCTGCAAGTCAATGACAAGGGAAAGGGGACTGGCTAGTGAGACCCTCCAGAGGAGACAAAATCACTTACTTGGCACACACACCCACAGGCAACCCCCAGTGAGTCATGTCTGGGTATAATCCTTTTTCCTTGAGTCCAGGAAGTACCTGTGACTTGCACTGTGCCAAAGGTGATGGTGTCATCACTGCCATGGTTACGTCGTTATCTAAGACTCCACCTTAGCCTACTAGAGAGTCACCCACTGGCACCAGTTGCCATCATGTCATGAGGGCTGGTGGCCTCTAGAGCTGAGAGTAGCCTCGATTGACAGCCAAGAAAGCCGGCACTTTGTACATCAACTGCAGGAAGTGAATTCTTCCATCAACCACACAGCACTGGGAGAGAACCCCAAGCTCTGGATAGGAACATAGCCCAGCTGACACCTTGACTGTAGCCCTGTGACACTCTGAACAGTGGACCCAGCTAAGCTGTGCTGAACCCTGATCCAAGGCAACTGTGAGATAATAAATATCGGCTCTTGTAAGCTGCTAGGCTTGGGAGATTTGTTATACAGTGATTTGTTATACAGGAATAGAGAGTTGATAATGAGATAGGCTGGAAGCCAGGGAACAGGGACTGTGGGGAGAAAAATGGGGTTGGTGCTGGTATTCCTAACAAGTACATGCATGTTCTGGCTGGGAGCAGTGGCTCACAACTATACTCTTAGCACTGTGGGAGGCCGAAGGGGACCGATCACTTGAAGTCAGGAGTTCAAGACCTGCCTGGCCAACAGTCTACCCATCACGGTGAAACCCTGTCTCTACTAAAAATATAAAAATTAGCTGGGCATGGTGGCACACGCCTGTAATCCCAGCTACCTGGGAGGCTGAGGCATGACAATTGCTTGAAACCAGGAGGTGGAGGTTGCAGTGAGCAGAGATCGCACCACTGTACTCCAGCCTGGGTGACACAGCAAGAATCTGTCTCAAAACGAACAAGCACGCAAAACAGAAGTATATGACATATTCTACCAAATCCACATATCCGAATTTTTTTGTATGTTTTTGAGGCAGAGTCTTGCTCTGTCGCCCAGGGTGGAGTGCAGTGGCATCATCTCCGCTCACTGCAAATTCTGCCTCCCATGTTCGAGTGATTCTCATGCCTCAGCCTCCCAAGTGGCTGGGATTACAGGTACACGCCACCACTCCTGGCTAATATTTGTATTTTTAGTAGGGGCAGGGTTTCATCATATTGGCCACATTGGCCTAGAACTCCTGAGCTCAAGTGATACACCCACCTCAGCCTCCCAAAGTGCTGGAATTACAGGTGTCAGTCACCACTCCTGGCCACATATTTGAGTTTTTAAAAATGCTAATGTTTGCTCTTTGCCATCTTTTCTCTTCCCATGGTGCTGCTGCCATGAAGGTCGAGCTGTGCGGTTTCAGCAGGTACAAGATCTCCCCCGGACATGGGAGGCGCTACGCCAGGACCGACGGGAAGGTTTTTCAGTTTCTTAATGCAAAATGCGAGTCGGCGTTCCTTTCCAAGAGGAATCCTCAGCAGATGAACTGGACTGTCCTCTACAGAAGAAAGCACAAAAAGGGACAGTCGGAAGAAATTCAAAAGAAAAGAACGCGCCGAGCAGTCAAATTCCAGAGGGCCATTACTGGTGCATCTCTTGCTGATATAATGGCCAAGAGGAATCAGAAACCTGAAGTTAGAAAGGCTCAACGAGAACAAGCTATCAGGGCTGCCAAGGAAGCAAAAAAGGCTGAACAAGCATCTAAAAAGACTGCAATGGCTGCTGCCAAGGCACCTAAGCAAAAGACTGTGAAGCCTGTGGAAGTTTCAGCTCCCCGAGTTGGTGGAAAACGCTAAGCTGGCAGATTAGATTTTAAAATAAAGATTGAATTATAACTCAAAAAAAAAAAAAAGCTAATGTTTATGCTTTGGGAGGCTGAGGCGGGTGGATCACGAGGTCAAGAGATCGAGACCATCCTGGTCAACATGGTGAAACCCCGTCTGTACTAAAAATACAAAAATTAGCTGGGTACGGTGGTGCGCGCCTGTAGTCCCAGCTACTCAGGAGGCTGAGGCAGGAGAATTGCTTGAACCCAGGAGGCGGAGGTTGCGGTGAGCCGAGATCGCGCCATTGCACTCCAGTCTGGGTAACAACAGTGAAACTCCATGTCAAAAAAAAAAAGCTTATGTTTATGAAATAAAATTCCCAAAAAAGGAGGAACAGTAAATCCTTTAAGTTGACTTCCAAAGAGTCTTCTAACCTAAACAAAACCAAAAAAAGCCCAAAACCAAAATTTGGAATATCATTTTTAAACCAATATTCAAAATCTGTAGCAAAACAATTGAGAGTCATACAGAAAATGCCAGAAAGTGAAAGCATAGAGCTTTATCCCCCTTGAACCTCATTATTCAATATTTATGAGACAAACATTTATTATTTATGCTGGTCCTTGTATTAGGGGTAAGGAACATGAAAATGAATAAAACAGCCGGGCGCGGTGGCTCACGCCTGTAATCCCAGCACTTTGGGAGGCCGAGGCGGGTGGATCACGAGGTCAAGAGATCGAGACCATCCTGGTCAACATGGTGAAACCCCATCTCTACTAAAAATACAAAAAATTAGCTGGGCATGGTGGCGCATGCCTGTAATCCCAGCTACTCAGGAGGCTGAGGCGGGAGAATTGCCTGAACCCAGGAGGCGGAGGTTGCGGTGAACCGAGATCGCGCCATTGCACTCCAGCCTGGGTAACAAGAGCGAAACTCTGTCTCAAAAAAAAAAAGAGAGAGATCGAGACCATCCTGGTCAACATGGTGAAACCCCGTCTCTACTAAAACAATACAAAAATGAGCTGGGCATGGTGGCGCGTGCCTGTAGTCCCAACTACTCGGGAGGCTGAGGCAGGAGAATTGCTTAAACCCAGAAAGCGAAGATTGTAGTGAGCCGAGATCGCGCCACTACACTCTAGCCTGGCGCCTGGTGACAGAGCGAGACTCTGTCTCAAAAAAAAAAAAAGAAAGGTCAGAATATTGAGGGAGCAGTGGAAAAAAAATAAAAAAAGAAAAAGAAAGGTCAGAATCCTTCAAGAAGTGCTTACACTGTACAAGTCCCAAACAAACCACATGGAGTTCAAGGTCACACTTGCTCAGACAGCAGCTGAAGCAGGCCGTCACCCCCGAGTCTCCCTTCCAAGGTCACACCCACCACTCATGCCCAAAGGAAACACACTGCATGCCTTCATGCCGCACGCCTGCCTTCCATGCACACTTGCGCCAAGCCTAGGATAGTGCACCTACTTCCTTTGCCTAAGCAAAGCCTCAAGTCCAGATCGTGGCCATCTCCTCAAGACTCCTTCTTGTCCCCTGCCTGACTTCAGCTAGACTCCAGAGTCATGCCAACTGCCCATGCTCCACAAGCTCTAGTCTTGCTGAAGGACTAATTCTTCATTGCCCTCTTTTGTCCCCCTGTCACTGCACTCTCCGATGTCTGCCTCTCCAAAAAATGAGTCTCCTTTCAGGACTCACCGCTGCATCCCCACACCCAGCACCAGACCCGGCACAAAATACATGTTTACTGAATAGATGAGATTTAATTTGTGAGAATGTACTTTTAAAAGTGTCCTGTAAAGCCCGAGCCTGACTGATCTCCCATGGCACCCAATCAGCTGGGCTCCTCTGAGCAGGAATCGATGTCAGATTTCAGTGAGTTTTGTAGGATCTCTGGGAAAAGCAGAGACAGGAGGCAATACAGCCTCAGAGTTCCACAGAGCATGCCCAAATCTCCATCCAACTACCCTCCAGTTATCTAGCCACTTGGTTCCTTATCTAGAAACAAGTGAAGGGCCAGCACAGTGGCTCACTCCAGCCTGGGCAACAAGAGCAACAGGAGCGGAACTCCGTCTCAAAACAACAAAAGGAAACACAGTGAAAAAGCACGCACTTCCTTGGGTTCTGGGGACGTGTAAATGAGGGAAATTCTTATTGTCATCTTCATCAAACACTGTGTTCTGATAAAGGCACTTGGTAACTGTCACTTAAATGAATGGTACTTGCTCACTTGTTAAATTCTACATGTGGCTTTACTTTTCATTAATAAAGCTACTTCAAAAAGGATTTTGCTGAGAGCCTTTTAGATAGCTTCAGGAAATTGCTTTAAAACCAACACAATTCAGGCCAGGCACAGTGGCTCACACCTGTCATCTCAGCACTCTGGGGATCTGAGGCAGAAGGATCATTTGAGGTCAGGAGTTCAAGACCAGCCTGCCCAAGATGGTGAAACCCTGTCTCAACTAAAAATACAAAAATTACCTGGGTGTGGTGGCACACACTTTTAATCCCAGCTAATCAGGAGGCTGAGGCATGAGAATCACTTGAACTTGGGAGGCAGAGGTTGCAGTGAGCCGACATTGCACTGCTGTACTCCAGCCTGGTGATAGAGCAAGAGACTCCATGTCAAACAACAACCAAACCCAACACAATTCAACACTTAGGAAAAGTACACCAAAAACAGCAAGACTCCTCTGGCACTAGACCAAGTCAAGCTAAGTATGTTAATCTAAGAGCATAGGCCGGGCACAGTGGCTCACGCCTGTAATCCCAGCACTTGGGAGACAGAGGCGGGTGGATCATGAGGTCAAGAGATCGAGATCATCCGGTCAACAAGGTGAAACCCCGTCTCTACTAAAAATACAAAAATTAGCTGGGCATGGTGGCGTGTGCCTGTAATCCCAGCTACTCAGGAGGCTGAGGCAGGAGAATTGCCTGAACCCAGGAGGCGGACGTTGTGGTGAGCTGAGATTGCGCCATTGTACTCCAGCCTGGGTAACAAGAGCGAAACTCCGTCTCAAAAAAAAAAAAAAAATCTAAGAGCATAACTAAAGCCTGCAAGCAAGCTAAGAAGACTACGGGCTGGGCGGGGTGGCTCACGCCTGTAATCCCAGCACTTTGGAGGCCGAGGTGGGTGGATCACGAGATCAGGAGTTTGAAACCAGCCTGACCAACATGGTGGTACCTCGTCTCTACTAAAAATACAAAAATTAGCTGGGCATGGTGGCACGTGCCTGTAATCCCAACTACTCAGGAGGCTGAGGCAGGAGAATTGCTTGAACCCAGGAGGCAGAGGTTTTGCAGTGAGCCAAGACTGTACCACTGTACTCCACCCTGGGAGACAGAGCAAAGACTCTGTCTCAAAAATAAAACAAGAAAGACTACAAAGCACAAAGTCAACTGGCATCTAATTAATCTCCTTAGGGATAACGAAAAAGAAAATTTCAAATATGAAATCCCACTTCCCAAGTTTGGGCTGATAGATCCTCTCATGCTAATGCTATCTGGCTCTGGGAAATTCCACATCATAAATTCCCCCTAGAGCCCTTTAATTCTTTGAATGGGTGTGCTTCAGGAAAGCTGAAGGCTGACTGCTCACTGACAATGCTTTATAAGTATGTATGAATATAAGATCGGAACATACATAATTATACATATTTTATCAGTATGTATGTTCTGACCTTATAGTCACTATTCCAAAGTTTCCAAGCCTAGGAGAACACATTTCAGGTGTCAGTCCATGCCTTGCCTCTTCAGTAAGTTTAAAGGATAGTCAAAATGGCTTCATGATCTCCCCTACATAATAGGAATTTAATCCATATTTAGGCAAAGTCAGTCTGCAGAAATACTGGAAGGACTAAGAAAGTTCTGTAAATCTCTCCTAGTTGAAGTCACATTAGTAAAAAATTCAAAGGAGAAGGCCAGGCACAGTGGCTCACACCTGTAATCCCAGCACTTTGGAAGGCTGAGGCAGGTGGATCACGAGGTCAGGAGTTCAAGACCAGCCTGGCCAACATGGTAAAACCCTGTCTCTACTAAAGATAGAAAAAGCAGCCCAATGTGGTGGTGGCAGGCACCTGTAATCCCAGCTACTCAGGAGGCTGAGGCAGGATAATCACTTGAACCTGGGAGGCAGAGGTTGCAGTGAGCCAAGATTGCACCATTGCACTCCAACCTGGGTGACAGGGTGAGACTCTGTCTCACAAAATAAAAAAATAATTAAAAAAGAGAGAAAAAAATTCATAGAAATATTTCTTCCTAAGAAAAGGTATGCGGTTACCCAAAAACCAACTTCTAAATACATTTTTAGTTTTAGGTATGCCATCTTACATGCCGCATTTCTTGCTCCTAAAACATGTAACAGTAAGCATTCAGAATGGGTGTGATGGCTCATGGCTGTAGTCCCAGCATTTTGGGAGGCTGAGGCAGGAGGATAGCTTGAGCCCAGGAGTTCAAGACCAGCCTAGGCAACATAGTGAGACTCTGTATCTACAAAAATTGTTAAGGCCAGGCACAGTGTCTCATGCCTGTAATCCCAGCACTTTGGGAGACCGAAGCAAGCAGATCACCTGAGGCCAGGAGTTCTAAACCAGCCTGGCCAACATGGTGAAACCCTGTCTCTACTAAAAATATAAAAATTGGGCCGGGTGCGGTGGCTCACACCTGTAATCCCAGCACTTTGGGAGGCCGAGGCAGGTGGACCACGAGGTCAAGAGATTGAGACCATCCTGGCCAACATGGTGAAACCCCGTCTCTACTAAAAATACAAAAAAATTAGCTGGGCATGGTGGTACGCGCCTATAGTCCCAGCTACTCAGGAGGCTGAGGCAGGAGAATTGCTTGAACCTGGGAGGCAGAGGTTGCAGTGAGCCGAGGTCGTGCCACTGCATCCAGTCTGGCACCTGGTGACAGACTTAGACTCTGCCTCAAAAAAATAAATAAATGAATGAATGAATAAATAATAAATAAATAAATAAAAATACAAAAATTAGCTAGGCATGGTGGTGCATACTTGTACATGCCTGTAATCCCAGCTACTCGGGAGGCTGAGGCAGGAGAATAGCTTGAACCCAGGAGGCAAAGGTTGCAGTGAGCCCAGATTGCAACACTGCTCTCCAGCCTAGGCAATAGTGCGAGACTCTGTCTCAAGAAAAAAACAAACAAACTAAAGTTTGAAGAGAGATCTATATTTTCCTTCTTTTTTTTTTTTTGAGTTGGAGTCTCAGCTCACTGTAACCTCCACTTCCCAAGTATGAGTGATTCTCCTGCCTCAGACTCCCAAGTAGCTGAAATTACAGGCAGCTGCCACCATGTCCAGCTAATTTTTATATATTTTTAGTAGAGATGGGGTTTCACCATGTTGGCCAGGCTGGTCTTGAACTCCTGACCTCAGGTGATCCGCCCGCCTCGGCATCCCAAAGTGCTGGGATTACAGGCATGAGCCACTGTGCCTGGCCTATTTTCCTTCTTTAAACACACTTACGGCAACAAAACAGGTTCAGAGGGCCTCATGGCTGAGATGAAAAATTCCTTCTTGGGGCCGGGCGTGGTGGCTCACGCTTGTAATCCCAGCACTTTGGGAGGCCGAGGTGGGTGGATCATGAGGTCAAGAGATCGAGACCATCCTGGTCAACATGGTGAAACCCCGTCTCTACTAAAAATACAAAAATTAGCTGGGCATGGTGGCTGGCGCGTGCCTGTAATCCCGGCTGCTCGGGAGGCTGAGGCAGGAGAATTGCCGAGGCGGAGGTTGCCGTGAGCCATGGAGTGCATGGAGAGCCACTGCACTCCAGCCTGGGTAACGAGCGAAACTCCATCTCAAAAAAAAAAAAAAAAAAAAATTTCCTCTTGCTAAACAGTTGAGTTCAACTAACCAAGAGTGGTGAAAGGGATGGCTGGCACATGGAGAGAAGGCAAGGTCAGAAAGATTAGCAAAGCCTCATGGATCAGTTGATCAGAAGAGACAACCTACTTCCCAGCCCAGGCTGGTAACCTACCTGGCTGCAGGGTTTACTGTGAGGAGCTGTATTTCCTCCATAGTGGTAGAAGTGGCCCATTTGAGGATGGAAGACTGTTGTCTGGACTTGAGTGAACTTTAAGGCTTTGAGTTCATCTAAAGGCTAAGTCCAAAGAAGTGAGGGAGATTTGAAGCTTCCAAAGTCTCAAAATAAAAGCCCCAGGGGTCATCCCAACTCAGAAAGAGGCCACCTAACACCTGTGTTATCAAACATGAATAATGCCTCCTGCCACACCATTTAATTTCTTTTTTTTTTTTTTTTTGAGACAGATTTTCGCTCTTGTTACCCAGGCTGGATGGAGTGCAATGGCGCGATCTTGGCTCACCGCCGCCTCCGCCTCCTGGGTTCAGGCAATTCTCCTGCCTTAGCCTCCTGAGTAGCTGGGACTACAGGCACGCGCCACCATGCCCAGCTAATTTTTTGTATTTTTAGTAGAGACGGGGTTTCACCTTGTTGACCAGGATGGTCTCGATCTCTTGACCTCGTGATCCACCCAACTCGACCTCCCAAAGTGCTGGGATTACAGGCATGAGCCACCGCGCCTGGCCAACACCATTTAATTTCTTTCTTTTTTTTTTCCTCTGACGCTCAGGCTGAAGTGCAGTGGTGTGATCTTGGCTCATTGCAACCTCTGCCTCCTGAGTTCAAACAATTCTCCCGCCTCAGTCTCCCAAGTAGCTGGCACATACTACAGGCACATACCACCATGCCCAGCTATTTTTTGTAGTTTTTATGGAGATGGAGTTTCTCCATGTTGCCCAGGCTGGTCTCGAACTCCTGAGCTCAGGTGATCCACCTGCCTCGGCCTCCCAAAGTACTCGGATTACAGGCGTGAGCCACTGTGCCAGCCTAATTACTTAGTCTTAAAACAAAAGGAGCTGTCTTTGAAAATGGTAAAGAAGTAACTGGCTGCATTGCATTCTGAATCTAAAGCCTGTCTAGGGAAACCGGGATCTCAGGAGATTGCTGCAGGAACACGCAGCAGCCTTGGGGCTGTGCTGGGCCGCAGATGGCTGAGGAGGGCCACATCTGAGCAGAGTTCACCCCTTAAGCAGCATTAACCTAGTCTGGAAGGTACAAAGGTAGCTCCCAGGACACACCTAAAGCTCTGCCACTGTGGTGACATTCCTGGGTGTGTCAAACCCATTTTCCCCCTTTCCCAACTCCTAATCCCTCTGGAATCTCCTCAATGCCGTGAAACTGTACTAAATGCAAGGTGCTAGGCACTGGTCCTGGCCCTGGGAACACCAAGTATGATAAAGCCTCTGCTCTCTGACTAGCCTAACACACGGCATCACAGAAAGACACCCTCTCCTGGCACAGCTCTTCTGTGCTAGGAATTACCTCTTCACAGTACATTCCCTTTATGACAATTACTCACAAATTGGTCTCTCACACATCCTACTTCTCAATGAGCTCCAAGAAGGCAGAGGACATCTCACCCATCTTGGTTTCTCTAGCACCTGGTACAGTGCTCTAAAAAAGAATAAAAATACTGGTTCACGTCTGTTATCCCAGCACTTTGGGAGGCAGAGCTGGGTGGATCACTTGAGTCAGAAGTTCAAGACCAGCCTGGACAACATGGTGAAACTCCATCTCTACAAAAAATACAAAAATCAAGGCTGGGCGCGGCGGCTCACGCCTTTAATCCCAGCACATTACGAGGCTGAGGCAGGTGGATCACCTGAGGTCAGGTGTCCAAGATCCCGTCTCTACTAAAAATATAAAATTAGTTGGGCGTGGTAGTACATGCCTGTAATCCCAGCTACTTCGGAGGCTGAGGCAGGAAAATCGCTTGAACCTGGGAGGCAGAGGTTGCAATGAGCCCAGATTGTACATTGTACTCCAGGCTGAGCAACAAGAGTGAAACTCCATTAAAAAAAAAATGTGCTGGGCATTGGTGGTTTGCACCTATAGTCCCAGCTACTTGGGAGACTGAGGCTGGAGAATGGCTTGAATCCAGGAAGCAGAGGTTGCAGTGAGCCAAGATCATACCACAGCACTCCAGCTGAAGGAATAAGACCCCGTCTCAAAAACAAATAACAATGAAAACAGTTGGAGGGGCCAGGCGTGAAGGCTCACGTCTGATATCCCTCGGCCTTGGAAGGCCGAGGCAGGAAGATTGCTTGAACTCAGGACTTTGAGACTAGCCTGGCCAACATAAAAAAAATAGACCTAAAAAAAAAGAAAGATTAGGCTGCTTGTGGTGGCTCATGCCTGTAATCCTAGCAATTTGGAAGGCCGAGGTGGGTGGATCATTTGAGGTCAGGAGTTCAAGACCAGCCTGGCCAACATGGTGAAACCCCATCTCTACTAAAAATACAAAACAAATTAGCCAGGTGGTAGTGACACACGCCTGTAATCCCAGCTACTCAGGAGGCTGAGGTAGGAGAATCACTTGCGCCTGGGAGGTGGATGTGGCAGTGAACTGAGACTGTGCCACTGCACTCCAGTCTGGGTGACAGAGTGAGACTAAAAAAATTAAATAAATAAATAAAATAGAGTAGTCAGGCGTGGTGGACTAGGCCTGTGGTCCCAGCTACTCAAGAGGCTGAGGTGTGAAGATTGCTTGGGCCCAGGAGGTTGAGGCTGCAATGAGCCATGATCACACCACTGCACTCTAGCCTGGATGACAGAGCCTGACCTTGTATCAGAAAACAACAACAACAACAAAAAGACCCCAAAGAAATAGTTGGATGGTGGCCAGGACTCTAACTTCTCAAATAGAGCATCCAAAACTACAAAAAGAGTCAACATTCCAAGAAGCAAAGGAACGAAAGTTTGTAGAACAAATTCACTTTCTATCCCCAAACCATGAACTTGAAAGCAGGGAGAACTTGAGAGGTATGTCAGCACCCAGTTGAGTGCCTGGGTATTGTAAAGGTCTGATAAATATTGGCCAAATTTGTTAAAAAATCATTGAAGAACAGGCCAGGCACAGTGGTTCATGCCTGTAATCCCAGCACTTTGGGAGGCCAAGGCAGGCGGATCACCTGAGGTCAGGAGTTCGTGACCAGCCTGGCCAACATGGTGAAACCCTGTCTCTACTATAAATACAAAACTAGCCAGGCATGGGGGTGCGCGCCTGTAATCCCAGCTACTCAGGATGCTGAGGTAGAAGAATCGCTTGAACCCAGGAGGCTGAGGTTGCAGTGAGCCGAGATCATGCCACTGCACCCCAGCCTGGGCAACAGAGTGACAGTCTGTCTGTCTGTCTCTCTCTCTCTCTCTCACACACACACACACGCGCACACTCACTGAAGAACAAATGCATGCATTACCCAGCTTTTTCTCTGCCTCTTCCTTCTAGGACTGCTGTTTGCCTGGCTTTGTAACCCCTCCTCACGACAGCACTCTAGCAGCTACACAGTCCCCACCACCAGACCCTAGTCCCACACCCAGAGACCATCCTCCACCTTACAACAGTCCCCATTCAACAAGGCCTCATCCCCCAAAAGGACTTTAGTCCTTTTCTCTAATGATCGCAGCAGTCCCAAGCACAGTGGGCTGCCTTGTGAAGCAGCGTCTGTGGATCCTGGCTCGCTGACAAGTGGTAAGGGGAGGTAAACGGGACGGGGGTCTTAACACTCCTTTATTTTTCCCCACTGCAGCTGTAAGAGTCAAAGCTCCTTGCTGATTGTTATCCAGATGACAAAAACAAATCTCTTTTTTTTTTGGAGACAGAATCTCGCTCTGTCGCCCAGGCTGGAGTGCAGTGACACCTGAACCTAGGCACCTCCTGGGTTGAAGTGATTCTCCTGCTTCAGCCTCCCAAGTAGCTGGGACAACAGACATGCACCACCCCGCCCAGCTAATTTTCATATTTTTAGTAGAGATTTCACCATGTTGGCCAGGTTGGTCTTGAACTCTTGACCTCAGGTGATCCTCCTGCCTTGGCCTCCCAAAGTGCTGGGATTACAGGTGTCAGCCACTGCGCCTCACTGAAAAAACAAAACTCTTTACTGAGACTCATAGGCCCCATGTAATTGGGTTCCAGTCTTCCTTTATTATTATTTGTTGTTCGGATGGAGTCTCGTTCTGTCCCCCAGGCTGGCGTGCAGTGATGTGATCTCAGCTCACTGCAGCCTCCACCTTCCAGGTTCCAGTGATTCGCCTGCCTCAGCCTCCCAAGGAGCTGGGATTACAGGCATGTGCTACCACACCCACCTAATTTTTGTATTTTTAGTAGAGAGAGGGTTTCACCATGTTGGCTAGGCTGGTCTTGAACTCCTGACCTCAGGTGATACTCCCGCCTCGGCCCCCCAAAGTGCTGGGATTACAGGTGTGAGCCACTGTGCCTGGCCAAGCCTCCCTTTAAACTCAACTCTTTCCGTCTCTGGCTAGGAACTTTCTCTTCCCAGCCAGGTTCTGCTTTTTACATCCTCTTTCCCAGCTCAGGGCCTCTGAAGGTGCTGTCCTCTCCACACACAGATGCTCTTCTCCACCTACCTTCCTACAGCATTTAACCCCTATCCCTACAGCTTTTTCTGCCATTTATGCTTTTTTTTTTTTTCTTTTCTCAGATTGGTACAGGGAGGTCTCACTGTGTTGCCCAGGCTGGTCTCAAACTCCTGAACTCAAGTGATCTTCCCGCTGGTAGGCAGCTGGAATTACCTACCCATGCTTCCATGCCTGGCTTATACTTCTTTGCTTTTATTTGAGATACGGTCTATCTCTGTCACCCAGACTGGAATGCAGTGGCTTGATTGGGCTCACTGCAGCCTCAGCCTCCTAAGTCGCTGGGACTATAGGGTTGCGCCACCATACCTAACTTTTTAATTTTTATTTTTAGTAGAGACGAGGTCTCACTACATTGCCCAGGTTGGTCTCAAACTCCTGAGCTCAAGCAATCCTCTTGCCTCAGCCTTCTGAAGTGCTGCGATTACAGACAGGAGCCATTCCACACAGTCCTTATTTTTTGCTACTTACTTTCCCACCCCTAAATCATGAACTTGAAAGCAGGGACTGTGTCAGCACCAGGTTCATTACCCAGTTATCGTAAGGATTCAACGACAACAAAAAAGTCGTTGAATTCATTAAAAAGAAAATAGATCATCCATCTCCACCCACTCCTCTACTAACCCTTTCCCAAAAAGTCCCCGATGGTTCCCACACCAAGTTACCCCAGTTCTTCAGTGTCCTGCAAAGACATTCCTGAGTCGCATTCCCCACCACTCACCCTCCATCATCTGCCCTCAAAACTTCCCACCCATAGGCCGGTGACTTGTACCTGTAAGCCAGCACTTTGAGTGCTTGAGCCCAGGAATTCAAGACCAGCCTGGGCAACATAGTGAGACCCCAACTCTACAAAACACACAAAAAAATTAGCCGGATATGGTGGTGTGGCCCTGTGGTCCCAGCTACTCGGGAGGCTGAGGCAGGAGGATCAATTGGGCCCAGGAGGTGGAGGCTGCAGTGAGCCATAATCGCACCACTGCACTCCAGCCTGGGCCACATAGAGAGACCCTGCGTCAAACAATGACAAAAAAACTTCACACCCGCAGAAGTCCCATGAACGTACCCATTTAGTCATTCACCCGTCCGAAGTCCCATGCGTGCCCATTTCGCAGTCCTACTCCCTAAACCCCTAAACCCAACCTTCTCGTCCCAAGATAAGCTGCTGAAAACCCTTCACGCCACTGCTCAGCTGCATAATGCCCATCCAACCCCTTCCGTTTAAACCCCATACATCCCTTAGTCCTCGGGACCCCCCTCCAGTCCTCCTCAAGCACCCGTCAGCCTGGCCTCCCCGCCCCGTCCCCTGCGCCCGCCCCCCTCACTGCCGCGACCCTGCGTGGCCCCCGGCCAAGCCCGCGGGCTGCATCTGGCCTGCGCCTCGTCCAGGCTCTGGTCGGTGATGGCCATGATCTACTGCAGGATGCCGCTCGTGTCTGGGCGCGGCGGAGCCAGGCGGGCGCTGAAGAGGAGCTGTAGGGGACGTAGCGCTAGCGCGAGTGCCGCAGCCAACTGCTGCCATCTGAGCGCCGCGCGAGCTCACTCACTTTCGCGCGTAGGCCACGCCCGCCGCCGCTGCCGCCAGCCTATCCGTGTCCCGAACCGTCTACAGACACGCCCCTCCATCGCCGTCAGCCAACTGGGGACATGTACCCGCCCCGGGACACGCCCCGAACTTCTCCCCTCCACGGGCAAGGACTCGGGTAGGGGTTGCCGAGGCAACAGCACTTCTCACCCGCGCCCTCCAGCCAGAGGGAGAGCAGCGCTGGCTCAGCTCCAGCCAGAGGCCCCCATCTCCCGCGGTGCACGCCTCATTCAGCGCCACTCGCATCTCCTCAGAGCCCCCTGCTCCTCCTCAAAGCCCTCGGTCCTGAGAGATCCTCACTCCTTAGAGCACCCCAACTCTTCCGCCAAGCCCTCCCCTCCTCCACAGAAACCCACACCTCTTACAGCTTCATCGGCAGCCCCCATTCATTTCCAGAAGCCCCAAGCCCCAGACCCCTACTCAGTCCCCCTAATACTCCCCACAGCCTCAGCCTCATCAGGTGGGCCACTGGGGCCCCTGGCTCTTCCTCTAGAACTTTCCACGCCCCCTACACCTGGCCAAGGGGCGCAGGTGTGCGTGGTTGATGGCAACAAGGTCAGAATGGAATAGTTTTCTCCACTGCAGAAATCAATTCCAGTCACCTTTCAAGGCCCAGTTGAAGAGTGACCTCACTTGTTTATTGTCACAGTTCTGGGCTTAGAAAGTGCTAGCACATGGTTACCGAATAAAGGAAGGATGTTTACTGAGAGCCTCCCTTGCAGTGCACCCCAAATCAGAGCGAATCCTCCATCTTTGTTTCTAGCCCTTAGGACACAGCATCAGAGGCCCTTAGTGCACAAGAAAAGGAACTGGGTGGTAGCTCAAGCCTCAGCATTTTGGGAGACCGAGGAGGGAGGATCACTTGAGCACAGGAGTTTGAGACCAGCTTGGGCAACATAGTGAGACCCCATGGTGGCACATGCCTGTGGTCCCAGCTACTTGAGAGGCTGAAGTGGGAGGATCACTTGTGCCCAGGAGTTTGAGGCTGCAGTGAGCCATGATTGCGCCACTGCATTCCAGCCTGGGTGACAGAAGGAAACCAGATTTAAAAAAAAAAAAAACAAAAAAGGAATGGACTGGACATAAATCTCTTCTCCAAAGTCACAGAATCTCCTGGAGCCTGTTTGCTTGAGGATAGACTCCAGATGTGGGCTCAGTAAAAGGTCCTCAGCCTGCTGACCGGGCCCCTCCCAGGGGAGGCCCATGTTCTCTCCATTGCTGCTGGAGAGCAAATTCAAACACCATCTGGTATGGCTGGATTGGAGAGTGTGGGGAGACTCCAAAGAGGACGGCAGGGAGTGAAAATGAATGACTTGACCGAGTGTCTGAACAATAGGGAATGCTCTCTAATGAAGGAAACCGACCCTTGTCAGGAAGTAATAGATTGCATGGGAGCCACGGAGACCAGAGCCTGTACAAAAGGTCACCTGCAAGCGCAGTACTGCCCAGGAGGCCTGAACAGTAGTAGCCTTCAGGCTGGGTGTGATGGCTCATGCCTGTGATCATAGCACTTTGGGAGTCTGAAGTGAGAGATTACTTGATCCCAGGAGTTTGAGACCAGTCTGGAGAATATAGCAAGACTCCATCTCTACAGAAATAACATAAAAAATTAGCTGATCTGGCTGGGTGCGGTTGCTCACGCCTGTAATCCCAGCACTTTGGAAGGCCGAAGGGGGCAGATTACGAGGTCAGTAGTTCAAGACCATCCTGGCCAACATGGTGAAACCCTGTCTCTACTAAAAAGACAAAAATTAGCCGGGCATGGTGGCACGTGCCTGTAATCCCAGCTACTCGGGAGGCTGAGGCAGGAGAATCACTGGAACCTGGGAGGCGGAGGCTACAGTGAGCCGAGATGGCCCCATTGCACTCCAGCCTGGTGATGGAGCGAGACTCTGCCTGGAAAAAAAAAAAAAAAAAATTAGCTGATCATGGTCCCAGCTACTTCGGAGTCAGAGGCAGGAGTATCTGTTGGACCCAGGAGGTCGAGGCTGCAGTGAGCTGTGTTTGTGCCACTGCACTCCAGCCTGGGTGAGAGAACAGAACCCTGCCTCCAACCCCAACAAAGTAGTATCCTTCAGAGAACTTGCAGGGGTGGGCATTGAAAGCTTCAGGGACCAGCAAAGACAAAAATCTGAAGCCACTTGGTGGAGAGGAGAGATTAACGGGAAATGGAACAGAGTCTCTAAGGAAACCTGAGGGATGCAGGTTAAAACCTGGAGGAGCTGATGAGAGCAGCCAGCTCAGAGCACCTTAGAGTTGCCTCTTTTTTTTTTTTTTTTTTTGAGACAGGAGTCTTACTCTGTAGCCCAAGCTGGAGTGCAGTGTCTTGATCTCAGCTCACTGCAACCTCCCCTTCCCAGGTTCAAGCAGTTCTCCTGCGTCAGCCTCCCTAGTAGCTGAGATTACTGGTGCCCGCCAACATGCTCAACTAATTTTTGTATTTTTAGTAGAGATGGGGTTTCACCATGTTGGTCAGGCTGGTCTTGAACTCCTAACCTCAGGTGATCTGCCCACCTTGGCCTCCCAAAGTGCTGGGGTTATAGGTGT
Organism: Callithrix jacchus; assembly: GCF_049354715.1. Lineage (NCBI taxonomy): Eukaryota > Metazoa > Chordata > Mammalia > Primates > Cebidae > Callithrix > Callithrix jacchus. The sequence continues at coordinate 18,315,987 of NC_133523.1, forward strand.
GAACCTATAACTGCACCCAGCCAAGCCTATTTAACATAGAAGGACCTGGGAGTTTTGGGTTCTTTGGCAATGCATACTTTGGTGGTTTAAGAATTTGGCCAGTCTGGCCAGGCATGGTGGTACACACTTATAATCCCAGCACTTTGGGAGGCCAAGGTGGGCGGATCACTTGCGGTCAGGAGTTCGAGACCAGCCTGACCAACATGATGAAGCCCTGTCTCTAATAAAAATACAAAAGTAGCCGGGTGTGGTGGCACATGCCTGTAATTCCAGCTACTCTGGAGGCTGAGGCAGGAGAATCGCTTTAACCCGGGAGACACAGGTTGCAGTGGAAGAGACTGCCTCATTGAACTCCAGCCTGGAAACAAGAGTCTAACTCCATCTCAAAAAACCAACAACAACAACAAAAAACAAAAAAAGAGAATTTGACCAGCTGGGCTTGGTGGCTCATGCCTGTAATCCCAGCACCTTGGGTGGCCAAGGTGGGAAGATCACCAGAGGTTAGGATTTTGAGACCAGCTTGGTCAACATGGTGAAACCCGGTCTCTACTAAAAATACAAAAATTAGCCGAGTGTGGTGGCGCATGCCTGTAATCCCAGCTACTCAGGAGGCTGAGGCAGGAGAATCACTTGAACCCAGGAGGTGGAGGTTACAGTGAGTCGAGATCACACTACTGCACTCCAGCCTGGGCAACAAGGGCGAGACTCTGTCTAGAAAAAAAAAAAAAGAATTTGGCCTCTCTAGCTGGGTGCAGTGGCTCATGCCTTCATGCCTGTAATCTCAACACTGTGGGAGTCTAAGGCAGGAGGATCACTTGAGCCTAAGAGTTCAAGACCAATCTGGACATCATAGTGAGACGCCATCTCTAAAGAAAAATATAAAAATTAGCCGGTTGTGGTGGTACACACCTGTAGTCTCACGTACTCAGCAGGCTGAGGCAGGAAAATGGCTTCAGCCTAAGTGATCGTGGTTGCAGTGAGCCAAGATCATGCCACTGCTCTCCAGCCTGGAAACAAACAGACCCTGTCTCAAAAAAAAAAAAAAAAAAGAAATTTGGTCTCTGAGTTACCTGGGTTCAAATTCAGCTGTTAGTCAGCACGGAATCAAATGTAGGGACATAACCCCATCTCCTCACTGGTGAGGTGGGAACAGAGAACAAGACCCTGGCATACATTGTGCCTTGGAGGGGCCTCCCTGAGCATCTCAGAGGAGGCTCTTCGTGGGTCTGGCACTCATGAGTTGGGTGCTGTGGGGTGAGGTAGGGAAGGCTCAGCTGAGCTTGGGACCAACTCTGGGCTTTGTAGGAATCTGAAGTCCCTTCCGCAGGGGTCTCTCTGGTCCCTCGAGGCATGTATGTGCCTTTTCCAAGCTGTGCTAATCACAGGCCAGATCTCAACCTGAGTCAGTGTTGTCACATGAAAATAAGACCGGCTGGGCGCAGTGGCTCAGCCCTGTAATCCCAGCACCTTGGGAGGCCAAGGTGGATGGATCACCTGAGGTCAGGAGTTCGAGACTAGCCTGGGCAACATGGTAAAACCCCATCTCTAATAAAATTCAAACAATTAGCTGGGCATGGTGGTGTGCATCTGTAGTCCCAGCTACTGGGGAGGCTGAGGCAGGAGAATTGCTCAAACCCAGGGTTGGAGGATGCAGTGAGCCGTGATCATGCCATTGTACTCCAGCCTGAACGACAGAGTGAGACTCTGTCTCAAAAAAAAAAAAAAAAGGCTGGGTGAGGTGGCTCATGCCTGTAATCCCAGCACTTTGGAAGGCTGAGGCAGGTGGATCATTTGAGGTGGTCAGGAGCTCGAGACCAGCCTGGCCAACACGGTGAAACCCCATCTCTACTAAAATACAGAAATTAGTCAGGCATGGTGACAGATGCCTGAAATCCCAGCTACTCTGGAGGCTGAGGCAGGAGAATCACTTGAACCCAGGAGGCAGAAGTTGCAGTGAGCCAAAATCGCACCACTGCACTCAGCCTGGGTAACAGAGCAAGACTTCCTCTCAAAAATAAATAAATAAATAAATAATAAAAATACAAAGATTAGCCGGGCATGGTGGTGCACACCTGTAATCCCAGTTTCCCCTGAAGCATGAGAATCTCAAACCTGGAGGTGGAGGTTGCAGTGAGCTGAGATTGTGCCACTGCTCTCCAGCCTGGGCTACAAAGTGAGACTGTCTAAAAAAAGAGAGATGGAGTAACAGCCGGCCAGACTGAAGAAGAGCGAGCACAGGGCCAAGGAGATACCATGCTGAAAGATACTTGCTGGACCTGAGCCAAGGTGGGCAATTCTGGGACACAGGGACAGATACACTGTCTGAACTGATAACAACAAATGCTTTGGAGACCTCAGAGTGAAAAGGTTTACTCCTTGTATCCTGCCCTCCCGGTGGACTGCTTCGATTCTAACGGGGACAGGCCAGCCCCTGGAGGCTGCAAGGAGCCACAAACCTTTCCCAGAGCTCACACTCTGCACCCCTCAGTCTCTGCTGCTAAAGAATCAGCCTCAGGAAAATGGGGTGTCCACAGTATGTCCTCATTACCCAGTCACACCAGGTAGCATGGCCCGAGAGAGCCCTCATCTCTCCCCACCTTAAAACCCTCAGCATCACGGCAGGAACCAGTCCACAGGGCTTACCAGTGGGATACGCAGTGAAAACAGAAAAATGACTGTTACAAATTCCCTAAACCTGAGATGACTGAAGAGCCAGATTCCTACACCCCATCCGACTCCCCCAGGCAGTAGGAGATGACCCCAAACCCCCGTGCCCTGGGCAGAGTGGTGTGCCTGGGGAGGGCTGGCAGTGGTGCTGTGCTGTGCCAGACCCTGGCCTGCCGTTCAGTCAGTCCCGATGGTTGGGTTAAGCCAGGAGCACCCACGAGTCATTAAGGGCTGCGGATTTGTTGCTTGCTGCATCCTGCTGAAGTCCAGGCTAGCTAAAGGGTGGAATCCATCAGTGGGTGGCCGTTCTCGGGAAGCATGATGCGAGTGCTGGCATGTCCCCGGGCAGAGGAGGCATCGTGGGCAGACTCGTGGGGGGACCGGCGGAGGCATGCGCAGCAGAGGAGGCGGCGGAAGGTGCGGCGCATCTCAGCATCTCGGCAAGAGTACACGGCAGCATTGACCAGTGAGTTGGCCTCGGCCAACAGGAGGAAGTACTTCTCCACAGCCAGGACATTGCAGGACTGGCAGCCCAGACCATCCAGGAGCAGCACCACCTGGCCTGGTGTCCAGCAGACCACAAACGCCCCTGTGGGATAGAGGCGGAGGTGAGCGGGGCAGCTGTCAGAGGCCCGGCACCCACAGCTCAGTTTGGGGTTGGTCTCCAGAGCTCAAGCAATAATGGTGTAGTTTGCAGTGCAAGAGCTGCCTGCTTTGCTGATTCTGCAGTGTCACAGGAAGACCTGCTAAAAGGTGACATCTATGCTAATTGGTACACAGTGGCCAAGGCACTGGACATTTTGTGTGTTTTTTTGAGACAGGGTCTCCTTCTGTCACCTAGGCTGGAGTGCGGTGGCAAGATCAGTCAGCACCTCGCTGCAGCTTTTGAGAGACTGAGGCAGGAGAATCACTTGAGGCCAGGAGTCTGAGACCAGGCTGTGCAATATGGTGAGACCCTGTCTCTACAAAAAATAAAAAATTATCCTGGCTGGGCACAGTGGCACATGCCTGTAGTCCCAGCTACTCGGGAGGCTGAGGTGGGAGGATTGCTTGAGTCCAGGAGTTCTGGGCTGTAGTGAGCTATGCTGATCAGGTGTTCACACTAAGTTTGGCATCAATATGGTCACCTCCCGGGAGCGGGGGACCTCCAGGTTGCCTAAGGAGGGGTGAACCAGCCCAGTTTGGAAACAGAGCAGGTCAAAACTCCCGTGCTGATCAGTAGTGGGATCCCGCTGGTGAATAGCCACTGCGCTCCAGCCTGGGCAACATAGCTAGACCCTGTCTCTAAAAAATAAAAACAAACAAAAAAGAAAATGAGCCAGGTATAGTGGTGCATGCCTGTAGTCCCAGCTACTCAGGAGGCTGAGGCAGGTGGATCGCCTGAGCTCAGAAGGTTGAGGCTGCAGTGAGCTATGATGGAGCCACTGTAATCTAGCCTGGGCAACAGAGTAAGACCCTATCTCTCTTTCTCTTTTTTTTTTTTTTTTTTGAGACAGAGTTTCACTGTTCTTACCCAGACTGGAGTGCAGTGGCATAATCTCGGCTCACCGCATCCTCAGACTCCTGGGTTCAAGCAATTCTCCTGCCTCGACCTCCTGAGTTGCTGGGACTACAGGTGCGCACCACCATGCCCAGCTAATTTTTGTATTTTTAGTAGAGACGGGGTTTCACCTTGTTGACCAGGATGGTCTCGATCTCTTGACCTCGTGATCCACCCACCTCGGCCTCCCAAAGTGCTGGGATTATAGGTGTGAGCCACCACGCCTGGCCAAGACCCTATCTCTTAAAAAAAAATTGAAATGTTCTTCCCTACTCACCCTGGAAAAAAAAAATTGAAATGAAAAAATATGTATAGATTAAAAAATAATTTAAAGGCTTTTTGTTAAACCAGGCTTAACATTGCTAAAAACGCTTAAGGGCTTCCCACAAAACTCAAAATAAAATATTACTCCTGTCGGTGCCCCTTAAGGCCTTGCTGAACCCTCCTCACAAGTCAGCTTTCCTCTTAGAGGCTCTGGCTTGGTACTGCCTTGAAGTTTTTACTTTGTGTCCCCTCTGCCTGGAACTCTCTGTTCCTATCCTCAGCATTCAGGCCTCTGCTCACAGATCACCTCCCTAAAGAACATTCCCCACCTAAGTCAGCCACCCATCACCCTCTATCAGGCAGCTTGCTTTGCTTGTTGCTTCATAGTGTCTTGTGGGAAATAGGGGGAAGCAGGGTCCCACTCACCCAGGATGATGACAACAGTCTTAACCAGGCTGAGCGTGGTCTCTCGGTATCGGGGGTGGCAGCTGACATGCTCCGCCATTCGCTGCACTCGCCGCCGCACATAGAAGAAAATGCGGGTGTAGACAGCCACCATGAGCAGGAAGACAAGCAGGCTCGACAGAGCCCAGACGGCCAAATAGGAGCGGCTGAGCAGGGGTGCCATGCGGGAGCAGCGGTCCAGGGCACAGAGGCAGTGCCAGGAGTGGGCGGGTAGCAGCCCCAGGCCCAGGGCAGCCATCCACACGCCCACAATGAGCATGACGACGCGGCCACGAGGCAGGCGGCTATGCAGCTGCACGGCCATCACGCTGCGGTGCCGCTCCACCGCGATGGCCAGCAGTGTGGCCACCGAGGCCGTGAGGCTTGTGTCCAGCAAGCCCTGCCGTAGGAACCAGCCCTCAAGGGAAAGTCGGGCTGTGCGGGGGCCAGTGTGGAACATGAGGAAGAGGTAGGCCACGCCTGCGAAGAGGTCAGCCGCGGCCAGGTTGCCCAGCAGGTAGTAGATAGGCTGGTGGAAGCGGCGGTTGGAGGTGATGGCTGCTATGACCAGCAGGTTGGTCAGCAGCACCAGCACGCTGACAGTCAGCCCCAGTGCCACCACGACTATATCCTTGGGCCGCCAGTGGGAGCTGAGCTCCTTGCCACTGTTGTTATAGAAGAAGCCAATGGTCTCGTTGTAGTAGCACTGGCCCATGGTGACCATCTGGGGACACACAGAGATCAGTGCATGTGGGCTTCTTGGAAGGGCACAGGGAGGGGTGGTAGCTGCAGAAGAGGGTCAGCACAGGAATGGGAAGGGTCTCAAATTCAGATGCCTTGGAGCAAAGTGGCAGTGGTGAGGACCAGGGTGGCCTGGAAAACGCAAGCTCCTTGGGGCTCAGGTGGGGGTTGACGAGCAGCTGTTTCTTATCTACTAATAAGACCTGTGTGCACGACATCACAGAAGTCAATGGGTTTTTTAACCAGAAGCAGCGAAACAAAACCCATCCGTGGTCCAATCCCAACTCACCTGCCGCCACTGTGTGATCCGGTTTGGGTTGTGGGGAGAGGAGGGTTAGGGCAAGACAAAGGGGTGTGAGCTGCGGGACGAGATGAGGAAGGGTCACTTTGGTGCCGGAGTGAGTGTAGGGAGCAGAGACCCCGTGGCGTGTGCGCACAAGGGTGAGGTCACTTGCTAAGACCCTGCGAGGGGGCGGTGCCGAGATGTGGAGGTGATCGGAGTGGGCAGAGAGGCGGCCCCAGAAGTTGCGCGACGGGATTTGGGCGCGAGTGCTTCCCAAACGGGCGGGGCACTGGGCTGTTCCGGGTGGGACGGAGGACATTGGCGGTCTCTGGGACAAAGACAGCGGTTGGGGAAGGGACGGCTGGCCGGGCCTCCAGGCGTCTCCAGGCTGGGGAAGGGGTAGGGGGAAAGGGATCAGGGGGCGGCGTCCTGGCCCCGCAGGCACGTGCCGCGCCCTACCCCCGGGCCCAGGCCCGCACCCGCCCGCCTCCAGTCCGTGCCGGCCTCACCTGGGCCACCCGTCACGCTGCAGACGAGGCAGGCTCGCGGGGGGTTGGGGAGGGTTCCAGGCCCATGGCCCGGTAACCTCGGCGGGAGCGGAGGAGCGTCCGGGTACGCCCGGCGCGGGCTGCAGAGAGGGCACAGGAGGCGGGGTCTCCCCCGGCGCCCCGCCCCGGCCACCTGGGGAGCCCCGCCCCGCCACCTGGGGAAGCCCCGCCTCCGCGGCCGCGTCGGGGGCGGAGTCGCCCGGAACCGCAACCCTCCAGTTTCCTCCTCGCGGCCCCTCGGTCGCCCCTCTCTATTTCCGGCGGGGACCCCCAACCCGGGTTCTTGCACACCTCACGCGCCCGCAGTTTCGAGTCTGCGGGGCTGAGTCATTCGGGCGACCCGAGAATTCCCACCGTGACCTCGCGCCGACCGGGTGTAGTTCTAGGTGGTCTAGGGTCCGCGCCCCGGGTCCGGACCCCAACCCTCGCAGCCCCACCCCGAGCTCTTCTTCGTGTCCAATCAGCCGCCGAGTTACTAGCCACTCCCTGATCCGACTCGGCTCCCACTGCCCGGACCCCCGCCCAGCCTCGGCTTTCCCAGCTTGCAGCTACCGGACGCCGCGGCCTCCCGTGCAGGGCCCATCTCTGTGGCCCCAGCTGATCCTGGGCAAGTTAGGGTTTTGCAATCCCGCCCCCGCACTCCCCCACGCTGGGACGGCGCTGCCCCCTGCACAGCCCGGCCCTGCCCTGCCCTGCGGCTTCCTCCCTCGGCCCCCCTGCAGCGGCCCAGGGCTCCCACGGTCTGGAGCACACAGCCCCATTGTCCCGGTTATCTGCACTTTGTTATACTGTATTTAGTTATGCAGGACCGGATCGGGGACGCAGAGCTCCGGGAGGGCCGGGCCGGTGTGACTCAGCCGGGTGCTGTGGCCCAGCTCCAGATGCCTTTAGGTAGGTGCACCAGCCTGTTTGACGATGTGAGAATGAGGCCTTGAGGCTGAGCGCAGTGGCTCACTCCTGTAATCCCAGCACTTTGGAAGGCCGAGGCAGGCGGATCAGATTGAGACCATCCAGGCCAACAGGGTGAAACCAGTCAATACTAAAAATACAAAAATTTAGCTAGGCCTGGTGGCACACGCCTGTCGTCCCAGCTACTAAGGAGGCTGAGGCAGGAGAATCACTTGAACTTGGGCGGCAGAGGTTACAGTGAGCCGAGATCATGCCACTGGCACTCCAGCCTGGCCAGAGTGAGACTCCATCCATCTCAATAAACAAAAAAGGAGGCCTGGATTCCCCTGATTGGTAAATAAGGGGCAAGGAGTGCTGTCTACACTGGCCTCTCCCCTGGCAGAGACGCACCCAAGGGCATCCAGGACACAGTTTATTAGAGGCCATCAGACCCCAGGCACCACCAGAATGTGGAGTCTGAGCTGCCCATCTCCTCCAAGGTCACTTGGAGTGGGAGGAGGCAGGCAGGTGTTGGGGAGTGACCACAATGAAAGTATAAAAGGCACCCCTGTCCCAGGGGTCAGAGGCTAGGGTGGACTCCAAAGATCTCATAACCTATATTGACCCTGAGTACTGACCCTGAGTGACCTCTGAGCCCGAGTGACCCTGACGCTTGGCAATGAGCTGTGTCTAGTGGGGGGATTCTGGGACATTGCCGCCAAAAGGGTTTTAGGCCTCCCCCAGGCCATGTATTAAACAGTTTTTCCTGATAAGAACCCTCTTGACCTCCCAACATTGAACTCCTGGCTGGGTGTTTGGCCTCCAGGTGGCGGGAGGTGGGAGATATGGGTCTGTCTTCTCAATCCTGGGCCTCTTCCCTGCCGGGGTGGTCAGAGATGGTCCTCGGTTTCCTCAGGCTGGATGTCTGGGCAGCAGGTGGCCCTGGGCACAGCCTCGCTGTCCAGTTTGGAGAGTAGCCGGGCTGTCTCCTGGGTGATCTCAAAATGCTTGGGCAGCGGGGTGCGGCGCAGGGGGCTACCCTCACGGGAGGTGGCTGCAGGGCTGGGCCCCCGCCCCCGCAAACTCCCTCTGGTCAATGATGTGATGGGGGTCTCTTCACACAGCTTGGAAGCCACCAGGGCCAGACTAGACAGCTGGTGGGTGACAGGCCGCACACCGCCCCGGGGATACTTCACTGGCTGTCGGCTGAAGTGGCCACGAGACTGTGTCCCCAGGAGTAAGTCCTCTGGGCCTTGGCTGGACACTGTGTGTGTGGGTGAGTGGTCAGCGCAGAGTACTCCCAAGTTCTCTGGACATCCCCCCACCAGGAATCACCTTTTAGCCAAGCCACCCTGGGGCCAGGGCAGCCTTGGAACCTCTCCCTAACATACTCACCTTCCCCTCCTCCATCTTTGATGTCTTCAGCCATTTCCTCTCTCTGGTCACTCTGTGGAGTTGGAATCTGCAGGGAGAAACCCAAGAATGAGACCCTAACACTAAAATCCCAAGATGGAGTGAGACTCCATCTCAAAATAATAATAATAGTAGTAATCCTAGCACTTTGGGAGGCCGAGGCGGGTGGATCACAAGGTCAAGAGATCGAGACCATCCTGGTCAACATGGTGAAACCCCATCTCTACTAAAAATACAAAAAATTAGCTGGGCGTGGTGGCGCATGCCTGTAGTCCCAGCTACTCAGGAGGCTGAGACAGGAGAATTGCCGGAACCCAGGAGGCAGAGGTTGCGGTGAGCCAAGATTGTGCCATTGCACTCCAGCCTGGGTAACAGGAGCGAAACTCCATCTCGAAAATAAATAAATAAATTAATTAATTAATAATAATAATAAGTATACTGCTTGCCCTTCCAGCACAGAGCAGTGTCATTCATTGAGTCTGAACTGTGAGCTCCATGAGGATGGGAAAACCCTTGTTTAGCAGAGGGCCAGCCCAGGGAGTGGCTCAGCCTTCTCCACATTAGGACCCGGTAGGGCCTCTGAACTACCATCCTGGGCTGCTCTCTGCAACCTTACCAACCTTACTGTGCCATTTTTAGCTAAATGGTTGGCAGCTTGGGTTCCTTCTACACATCAGATACTGTCCTGAGCACTTTATGAGCCATTCCAGCTCTCAGAGACCCTCAGTTCACCAGCAGCTGCTTCTCAGCTCTGGGCCACTGCAGGAGAGATCCTTGCTCTCAGGAATGGCAGGTGCAGCAGGATACCAGCAGCTCAGGCCTTGGGCATGGACTGTTCTAGCAGTCTGGAGCAGCGGGTGCTGCTGCTTCCTGGTTCACAGCTGAGCTCTGGATCCAGACTGGTGACCTTTGGTAAAGATTCTAGGCCAGGCACAGTGGCTCACATCTGTAATCCCAGCACTTTGGGAGGCCAAGGTAGGCGGATCACCTGAGGTCAGGAGTTTGAGATCAGCCTGACTAACATTATAAATTCCATCTCTACCAAAAATAAAAAAATTACTTGGGCGTGGTGGCACGTGCCTATAATCCCAGCTAGTCAGGAGGCTGAGGAAGGAGAATCGCTTGAACCTGGGAGGCAGCGGTTGCAGTGAGCCCCTGGGCAACAGAGTGAGACTCAGTCTCAAAAAAGAAAAAAAAAATTAGCCAGGCATGGTGGCGCATGCCTGTAATCCAGCTACTTGGGAGGCTGAGGCAGGAGAATCACTTGAACCCAGGTGGTGGAGGTTGCAGTGAGCCAAGATCACGCCATTGCACTCCAGCGTGGGCAACAAGAACAAAACTCTGTCCAAAAAAAAAAGATTCCAACTGCGGCCAGGCACAGTGGCTGATGCAGGTGGATTACTTGAAGTCAGGGATTCAAATAATCATGTGCCTGTAGTCCCAGCTACTCCGGGGGCTGAGGCATGAGAATCAATTGAACCTGGGAGGTGGAGGTTGTGGTGAGCCAAGATTGCTCCAGCCTGGGAAACACAGTGAGATTCTGTCTCTAAAAAAAAAAAAAAAAAAGATTCCAACTGTACAGCTCCCATTTTAGGGCCATTCATTGCTGAGAGCCTGCACTGTTTCATCTGTAAATGATTTTCACTATCAGCACCTGCTTCTCAGGATTGTGGAGAGGACAACAGGAAGCCTCTGTAGCATCCCCTGCAGAGCAGGTGCACATTCAATGGTGATCTGTGCCCGGTGCATAGGAGTGCTCCGTGGTGTTCCACATCCTGTGCATAGCAGATGCAAGGTCGGGGTGGCTGGCGGAGCCACCTGAGCCCACTCCTCTTTCGTATCACTTCCTACCACCTTCCCCTTATTCATTACAGAGTGGAGCTGCGCTCCTACCTCAGGGCCTTTGCACTGGCGATTCTCTTTGCCTGGAACACCCTCACCTGATCTTCACGTGGCTGGCTCACCCCTTCACGTCCTTCCAGTCTTTACTCAAATGCTCAAATCTACCTGCTCTATAAGACCTGCTCCTACCATCCTCCTTAGTGCTACAGACTGCCCTCTACGTTCCCACAGTGCTGCTTCCCCGTGTCCTGTGTCTAAATTTTGTTTTGTTTTGTTTTTTGGAGAGGGAGTCTGGCTCTGTTGCCCAGGCTGGAGTGCAGTGGTGCCATCTTGGCTCACTACAACCTCTGCTTCCCAGGCTCAAGCGATTCTCCTGCCTCAGCCTCCCAAGTAGCTGGGATTAACAGGTGCACACCAACACGCCTGGCTAATTTTTATATTTTCAGTAGAGGCAGGGTTTCTCCATGTTAGTCAGGCTGGTCTTGAACTCCTGACCTCAGGTGATGTGCCTGCCTCAGCCTCCCAGAGTGCTGGGATTACAGGCACGAGCCACCATGCCCAGCCATTACTCTATCTTGTAATGATCCATTACCCTTATCATCATCACCTTATGACATCCCTGATGACTGACTTAGTGTCATGTTTATTGTTGGTCTCTCCCCACTAAAACACAGGCACGGAGAGGACAAGGTCTTTGAATATTTAGCTCATGGATGTATCTGCAGTGCCTACAACAATGCCTGGCACACAATAGACGTTCAATAAATATTCTGTTGGCGGCATGAATGACCACCCATGTTAGTACCTCTGCAGGGCTGTCCCCTCTTGTTACACCATCTCTGCCCACTGCTTATTCCTCACTATTCCTTCCAGAATGAACACAAGTTAAATGAAGAAGGGAGGAGGAGAATGAAGGAAATTTTCAAATTTTCGAAGGAAGATGAAAGAGAGGATATGGGCCCAGTGGGTTCCTACCTCAGTGGGTGTAGCGGTGAGATGCTGCTCCAGGTCACTGTGGGGCTGGGGGTCCGAGCCAGGGGCCGAGGCTAGGACTGGGGGCTGGGAGTCCGGGTCAAGGTGCAGGGGTGGTGGTTGGGGGCTGGTTGTAAGGAACCCAGGGGCTGGGCTGGAGTCTCGGGGTGGAGGCTCGGTGGCCTGGGGGAGCTCATCCATCCCGAAGATCTGCTCGTAGTGCACTATGAGGAACTCCACAAGCTGGGCCTGATGCCCAGAGTCCAGCAGGCAAGTGACAGGGATGGCGCCGGCTGCCCGAGGGCCATCCGGTGGCCGCAGCAGTGTTGGCCCGAACACAATGCCCAGATTGTTGGCAGACATCTTGTTTTCCATAAACCGTGCAGCAACCCTGGGGATGGTGTGAAGAGAAAGTTCAGGGTACAAGGTGCAAGGTCATTGGTCTGAGGGCAAGGGTAGGACCTGAAGGCCAGCTTAGTGGTGACTTGCCCGTATCACAGGTGTAAGTCCTCTGAGACCAGCAGCCACATATCCAGGGTTGGGGGTCAGGGGTCAGTAGCCAAAGTTATGAATCATGGATTACGGTTCAGAGTTCAGAAAATGTGGGCCAAAGGTCAGAGGTCACTGTCAGGGGTCAGCCAGGGAAGTCAGTAGTCTGCGTCCAGGGAGGAGGGTGGCGTTTCAGGGCTCAGGGGCCTGTGCACACCTGAACAGATGGGCCACCAGGTGCCGCAGGGTGTTGTAGTTAGAGGGAGGCAGCTGCGCCAAGAGGGTCTTGAGCGAGGGGATAACCTCAGGGCTGCGGCTGGGGGTCCTGCGGTCGTCCCCAGGGTCTGCATGCAGGGTCTTAGCCAGAGAGATGAAGGCGTCGTAGAGGTGGAAGGGGATCACGGGGTCGGTGAGCTGGGGGTGGAACGGAGGGCGCGATACGAGTGTGGGTGGGCTGCGGAGGGCCCCTGCCCACGTCCCCCTCAGTGTCCTGACACCCACCTCCTGAAGAAATCGCTTGAGGACACTCGAGACGTCATGAGGCGAGTTCCCCGACAGCTCCACCAACGCTCGGCCATTCTCGAAAGCCTGGCACAGACGCTCCACACGGACCCGGGACCCGCTGACCCGGTAAATGCCCTGCAGCGTGAGGGGGAGAGACGGACGCCTGGTTCGTGATCAGTCCATTGATTTGTTCAGGTCACTTCTGGGGATGATGAAGGGTCAGGACAGCACCTGCACATCCAGGGCGCGGTGTTCTATCTCAGCTGTGCACCTCGTGACCACAAAGGGTACCTCCTCCGGGAAGTCTCTGGGGAGCTGCAGGAAGTCGACCCCAAAGATGGGTGTCCGGGCTGGGAGCCGCCTGTGTCCACAGAGAATCAGCAGAGTCTCCAGGCAGCGCTTGTGGCAGGTCAGGAAGCACTGCAGGGAAGGTCACAAGGAGGGGGGTCATTAGGGATTAGTGGGGGAAGAGGAAACAGGGATCCTCAAGGAATGGGGGCTTATGGGAGACATCAGATTAGGGTGGGTCCTGGGGGCAGAAAGGTTGTAGGAATCTCAGGTTGGGGAGGTGATCAGGGGTCAGCAGAGGTCATTTGGTCATCAGCCCAGGCCATACCTCCTCACACTCCGTCCCGCTGACCATGAAGGCTTCACACTCGCGGCACTTGGCTGGGCCCCGCAGTCGCCGCAGCCGGTGGGTCTGAGCCGCGCTGGACAGTGTCCACTTCCTAAAGGGGCTCCCCAGCCCATTCTCCAGCCCGTCTCCCAGGTCTGCAGGGAGACAGGGTCAGGGGTGGCTGATCCACCTCCTGCCCTGCGCTGTCCCATCCTGCCCTACCCTGTCTGCTTCCAGCCTCACCAGGGTCTCGCTCCTCAAAGTCATCTGAGGACTCAGTGCCTGTGGATGAAGCCTTCACCAGCCTTCGCCTGCCAGCGCCTGGGATCAGAGGAATCATGGGAGATTCCTGGGTTATGGAGGCACTTCTGCTTTATTAGGGCTTCCAGAACCACCCACTAATTCCCAAGGGGTCAGAGGTCAGGAGAGGGATTAGACAGGTCAGTGGTTAAGGGTTGGAGAATTGGGTCAGCAGCCCGGGGTGGGGGCAGGGAGTGGTTCAGAAGCTGGATCAAGAGGTTGAGGAAATAGGCTGGGCGTGGTGGCTCATGCCTGTAATACCAGGACTTTGGGAGGCCGAGGCAGGAGGATCACATGAGGCAAGGAGCTTGAGACAAGCCTGGCCAACATGGCAAAACCTCTTCTTTACCAAAACTACAAAAATTAGCCAGGCATGGTGGCGGGTACCTGTAGTCCCAGCTATTCAGGAGGCTGAGGCATGAGAATCGCTTGAACCTGGGAGGTGGAGGTTGCAGTAAGCCAAGATCGCACCACTGCACTCCAGCCTGGGCAACAAGGCAAGACTCTGTGTCAAAAAAAAATATTTAAAGGTCCCATCTCTCGGCTTTGGAGACCCCTCCGTCTCTGTACAGGGGAGCCTCTTCTTTCTTTCTTCCCCCTTCTTTTTTTTTTTAAAGATGGGGTTTCACCATATTGGTCAGGCTGGTCTTGAACTCCCAACCTCAGGTGATCCGCCCGCCTTGGTCTCCAAAGTGCTTGGATTACAGGCGTGAGCCACCACACCCAGCCTTTCTTCTCCCTTCTTTCTTGCCTATTAAACTCCCTGCTCCTTAAAACTAAAATAAATAAATAGATTAAAAGGCTGGGTGCGGTGGCTCACACCTGTAATCCCAGCACTTTAGGAGACCGAGGCAGGCAGATCACCTGAGGTCAGGAGTTTGAGATCAGCCTGGCCAACATGGTGAAACCCCATCTCTGCTAAAAAATATGAAAATTAGCTGGTGTGGTGACTCATGCCTGTAATCCCATCTACTCTGGAGGCAGAGACAGGAAAAGCGCTGGAACCTGGGAGGCAGAGGTTGCAGTGAGCTAAGATCGCACCACTGCTCTCCCCAACCTGGGCGACAGAGTGAGACTCTGTCTCTAACAAATAAAGAAATAAAAATGTAAAAAGGTGAAAAAAGAGGTTGAGGAAATAGGGGAATAGGATAGGTCAGAGGTCAAAGGATAAAGATTGAGGGTCAGAGCTTGGCCAAGGGCTGGAGGATGGTCACAGGTGGAGTGTGGGTCAGGACCGGGTCCTATCCCTACCTGGGCTGGAAGTAGGAGAGTCCAGGGACCGAGATTCACTGCCGCCGCCCACGCTGTCCACATCACTGCCCAGAGTGGGGCCTGGAGTCCCTAGGTGGGACAGGTCAATAAGAATGGTCTCCTGCTCCCAAACCCCGCTCCTGCAACCCACCTATGGTGCAACGAACTCCTGGTGCCACTCCCACCCGGCCCTCATTGCACTCACCTTGCCAGCGCCAGCCTGTGCCCGGGTCCTCCCAAGGGCCTGGCTCAGCTGAATTCTCGTCCAGCCTTGGAGGTAAAGGCCCGGAGAGCTTCTTTCTGATGTCCAGAGGGGAGCTGAGAAGACAGGGGCATGAAGGTTTGATCCCCAGGAAACGGGCCTGGGGTGATGGCACCCAGGCATCATGTTTAGGTACCAACTCCAAGCACTTAGGTCTGCAAGCCTGATAACTATGGGCATTGTGGCCCCCTGAATACAGTAACCCCAAATTCCTGCCCCTGCCCCTAGGACTGGGACAACCCATCCACGCTCCTAAGATCCCCAAGAGCCTGGAGTACTAAATTCCACTAAGGCTTTGCGTTCTCTGACCTCAGTACCCAGCCCCGCGGTGCCAACATCCTGGCATCGGGATTCCAGGGCTCATTCCTGAGACCCTGCTCCAGCGACTCACCTGTTAACGGAGTGAATGATCTCCTGGAAGGAGAAGAGGGGCGGTGGGGGCGGCGGGACCTCGGGCTGCAGCACCCGCACGAACTCCTGGTAGCGCTGGCCCGGCTCAAAGGGCGCACAGCACTCGGCCAGGGCGGCGAAGGCGCGGGGGCCACGCTCCGCCTGTGCCCCCCGCAGCCTGAAGAGACCCAGGGTCACCTGCAGGGTGGCGAAGACAGGCTGGGGAGGGGAGAGGAGCAGGCGGAACCTGGGAGCCTGGGGGTGGGGCCAGAACTAGGGCGGGGCCTTACCCTTAGAGATGCAAATGTATTTCGGATTTGGAAGGCATCTGGGCTGCTTAGGAACTAGGGCAGTCGGCCAGGGGACAGGGCATGGTCAGAGCACGGCCCGGTCATCCAGAGGACAGGACCCCATGAGGGTGGGGCCGGGACAGTGGGTCTGGGGCGGGAACTGGCTGCAGAGGGAAATGGCCTAGCCCTGGTATCCCCAGGGTGGCTTAGGGGGATGAGAAGTGGGGCACTCAGTCGGGGCCCCAACAGGGTGAGGGGAGGATGGCCTTAGGGATGGGCCTCACCCGCCTCAGCAGTTCGTCCCCCTGAAACACCAGCTTGCGCACGTGCGACACGATTCGCTGCTTGGCTGTCTCCAGGTCCTGCTGCCGCGCGTTGGCCTCGCGGATGCAGGTGTGGTACAGCACCTCGGCCTCCTGCACCTGGGGAAACGGAGGCCGGGGGCGGGGTGGGCCCAAATTCCTGCCCCTGCCCCTAAGACTGGGATGTGTGGGCGAGAGCGGAGGGCAGGGGGCGCCAAAGCACAGCAGGGGCTCGAGGCCGGCTTCCCACCTTGGCCTGGGCCTCCTCTCGTGAGCGCCGCCGCCGCTCCTGCTGCTTGCTAGGTCCCGGTGAGGCCTGGGGGGCCGGGTCCTCAGGGGACCCCTGGGAGCGCACCCGCAGGTCTTCGCTGCGTTGCACATACTGCAACTGGGCACGCCGAAGTGCCTGCACCGCCTCATTCTGGGGGATGATGAGGAGAAGGTCAGCATCCAAGCCTCGTTCTCAGCCTACCCCTCTCCCCATTCCGAGCCTCACCATCCGCTTCTGCTCCTTCATCCACTGCTCCTTGAACTCCTTCCGCCACTTCTCAATCTCAGTCCGTTTGGCGGCGAGGGGCTGGCAAGGGTTGGGATTGGGAATGGGGACGCTGCCTTAAGGCCACTCCAGAAGCACCCACCCAGTCCTTCCATTCCTGTGCCATATGCTTTGCCACCTCTGGACTCTTTTTTTATTTTATTTTTTTGAGATGGAGATTGCCCAGGCTGGAGAGCAATATGCATCTCAATTAGCAATCTCAGCTCACTGCAACCTCTGCCTCCTGGGTTCAAGCGATTCTCCTGCCTCAGCCTCGTGAGTAGCTGGGATTACAGGCATGCGCCACCATGCCCAGCTAATTTTTTGTATTTTGAGTAGAGATGGGGTTTCACCATGTTGACCAGGATGGTCTCGATCTCTTGACCTTGTGATCCACCTGCCTCGGCCTCCCAAAGTGCTGGGATTACAGGCGTGAGCCATCGCGCCTGGCCAAAACAATTTTTTTTGTAGAGACAGGGTCTCCCTATGTTGCCCAGGTTGGTCTCAAACTCCTATGCTCAAGCAAATCCTCCCTCCTTGGCCTCCAGAAGTGCTGGGATCACAGGTGTGTGCCTGGCCAGACCCTTTCCTGAGTCAGTATTCTCCTCCTGGAGTCTTCTCCAGACCTGCTCTCCCCCACCCCTGTCCCAAAGCCTCAAGTGGTCACCTCACCCTTTCCCTGGATCCAGAGACACGAAAACTTTCCTCCTGAGAACACTCAGCACCTCGTGCCCTCCCCATGAATGAAAACAGGGTTTTTGGCTGGGTGTGGTGGCTTATTCCTGTAATCCCACCACTTTGGGAGGCCAAGGTGGGTGGATCACCCGAGGTCAGGAGTTCGAGACCAGCCTGGCTAACATGGTAAAACCCTGTCTCTACTAAAAATACAAAAATTAGTCAGGAGTGGTGGCACATGACTATAATTCCAGCTACTAAGGAGGCTGAGGCAGTTGAACTGCTTGATTCTAGGAAGCAGAGGTTGCAGTGAGCCAAGATTATGTTGCACTCCAGCTTGGGTGACAGAGACTCTGTCTCAAAAAAGAAAGAAAGAAAAGCAAAGTTTTGCAATTGCACAGGAAGCCCAGCTTGAATCTTCGCTAGGTAACCTTGGGCAAGTTCCTGAGCATCCCTGGGCCTCAGCTTCCTCATCAGTGAAATGGTGATGTTGGTAGCCGGGCCTTCCTCCCAGCTTGCTGGGAACTGAAGGGATCAGGCCTGAAGGACAGCAGGACAGCAGGGTGCCCTCTGGAATATTCCACCCCTCTGCCTCACCTGGTAGTAGTCTCTTTTCTGCTGGGCCAATGTCTCCATGGCCAGGGCTCCCAGGTTGAGGTCGTGCTCCAGAAACAGAGTGTAGATGTACTGCAGAGGCATGTGGCTCTGGGGGACACAGAGTGGTACAGGATACTGAAGATCTGTGGGGGCAAAGCTGGGGTTCTGGGGGTTTGGGCCCTCTGGGGGTCTGGTCATGACTACCTGCTGTTGAATGGACATCTTGCCAGCTTCAGCGATCTTCATGGTGCTTTTGGCAAACTCCAGCTCTGGAGGAAGAGAGGAGGGCTCTGGGTCTGGCTGGGGTCTGGGGACTACCTGGTGCCTGGGGCTGGGCGGAAGGGGTCCTCACCGTAGCTGGCTCTCTTTTCAGTCCAGGCAAGCAGCTCCTTGGCATAGCGGCTCCAGGTCTTGGCATATTCCAGGGCTGCGTCTACACCCCCATTGGTCCGAATGAGCCGCAAATCCAGTTCTTCCCCTGGGGAAGATGGATGGACCTCTGACCTCTGTATCCTACTCTGCTATGGATGTCTTCTTCCCTAAGCCCCCAGACCAGACCAGTGGCCCCTAACCTACACCCTCACCGCTCCCTTAACACTGCTTTGGGATCATTTATCCTGGTTGCAATTTTACAGATTCTCTGTTTTTGTTTTTTTTTTTTAGACAGGGTCTTGCTCTGTTACTCAGGCCGGAGGGCAGTGGTGAGATCATATCTCACTGCAGCCTCAAAGTCCTGGGCTTAATTGATCCTCCAGCCTCAGCTTCCAAAGTAACTGGGACTACACGACCATACCCAGCTAATTAAAAAAACAATTTTTTTTTTTTTGAGTCAGAGTTTCGCTCTTGTTACCCAGGCTGGAGTGCAATGGCACGATCTTGGCTCACCGCAACCTCCACCTCCTGGGTTCAGGCAATTCTCCTGCCTCAGCCTCCTGAGTAGCTGGGACTACAGGTGCACACCACCATGCCCAGCTAATATTTTTTTTGTATTTTTAGTAGAGACGGGGTTTCGCCATGTTGACCAGGATGGTCTCAATCTCTTGACCTCGTGATCCACCCGACTCAGCCTCCCAAAGTGCTGGGATTACAGGCATGAGTCACCGTGCCTGGCCCTAAAAATATATATATATATATATATATTTTGGTAGGGATAGTATCTCACTGTTGCTCAGGATGGTCTCAAATTTCTCGCCTCAAGTGATCCTCCTGTCTCAGCCTCCACCCTGCCTGGCTATTTTACAGATTCTCTACCCAGGCGACGGGGGTCTCCCTAAGGGCTGGGACTGGGATCTGTTGTGTGCAGTGCCTTAGTGCCAGAACCTAAACAATGCCTGGCAAGGAAGAGAGGGTCAATGGTGACTTGCTGAAGGAAAGACTTCTTTCTATCCCCACTGTCCTGGCCTCCAAACCCCCCTACCTGTGAGGGGTGTAGGACCCTCTGGGGAGGGGCCGCTCCAACAGCTGGTTTCATTGGTCTGTGGGAAAGAGAGACAGTATCAGAAGCAAACAGGGCAGGGACCTTAGGCCCCCTGTGCCTGAGGCCTTCCTCCCTGCTCCCCTAGTCCCCACTCACGACAGTGGCTGTGGGGGTCTTGTCAGGTTCTGGGTCTTCTGAGAGTAGAGGGTCTCCAGCCAGCATCTCAAAGGTCCTGGGAGGTAAAGATGTGTCAGGATGCCACCTTATACTCGGTCTGTCCTGCAAGGGGTCTTGGGGATCCTAGGGCTGTTTGTGGCAAACATCACCGCTGTGGCATCTCTTATACTGGGAGGTCTGAGGAATGGTACTATGGGGGAATCAGGTGAGTTTTTTTAAATGGGACTTGAGAAAGAGTCTAAAGGGCCCCAGGGAACTTTGGGGTTCATAGAGTAGGATTACAGGGATCACAGATGTTTTAAGGGGTTACAAGAAGGATATGTAGGGGTTCTAGGACCACTTTGGGAATTTCCAGTCAATTTAGGGGGGCACTTATGGGATACCCAGGCATTTGGAGGGTTCCATTCCTAGATTTCTCTGGCCATTAGGTATGTGGCTCCAGATGTTACAGGATCCAAATGGGACTTCAGGGCACCTAAATGGTTAGGGGCTTGGGGCATCTTGGCAGGATATGGGGGTGACCCAGGCTCAGACTCACACGTTGCCCAGTGAGATTTCAAGATTGTCCAGGCTCCGGAAGATGTCACTGTACCTCTTCCTGCCCTCAGGAGCCGGGGGGAGGCCTGGGGGAGGGGAGTATAATACATGGGCTAACCACTGCCTCCCTTCACCCACGACATCTCAACCAGTCTCACTGGAGGGGGTGGAAGAGAAAGGGAAAGAGAGAAAGAGAAGGGTGTGGGGGCTTGGTTGGGGCCAACTTGAGGCAGGCAGATGGACTCACACACCACGAAACAGAGACCAGAGACAGCTGCTCAGGGAACAGAGACACCCACACCCTGGGTCTGCCTGGACCCAGAAGCAAACTAACAAAACAGATGCCCCAGATGCAACCACAGTGTCCCGAGAAGAGAGCAGGCCTGACAATGGAACCACATGGACTCCAGGCTAGACAGATGGAAATACACAAGGGGCAGCCAGGCAGAGCCTGAGGCAGAAACACACATGGAGAGACTGAAGCCATGAGGGACATAAAGACCGAATGACAGGACATACACAACACAGACACAAAGACGGCCGGAAACGCCAAGTTGGGCCCTGCCACATTTCTGCTGCCCCCATGCCTGCCCCTTCTCCTAGGGGGCCCAGACCAGCACTGCCCAGCTCCTGGGGGCTACAGAGGAGCCCTGCGGGGATCCTACCGCGTTGCCCTCTCCCTCAGCAGTCGTGACACCCTGCCCCCATCACAAAAATCAGAAGTAGAAGCGGCCACTTCCCCTTCCTGGGCCCCCTCCCCCAGGCATCCGGGGTGAGAGATCAGAAAAGAGAGAGGGAGCCAAGGGCTAGTGTTCCGAACCCCTCCAGGCATAGAGGTCCCCACAATGGAGGATCCCTGTGTCGTTCCCATTCAGGAACTCCTCTCCTGGCTCTCGGGACAAGTGTGTCCCCTCAATATAGGAAGCAGAGGACGGTCAGGGGAGGCCCCTCCTGAATTTCCGATCCCCTACCCGGCTCTGCTGCGTCCATGCCTGGGCCTGGGGATCGCTCTGCGGGGACCGGGATGGGGATAGGGTCTCGCGCCGGCGGGGCCGAGCCCCGATTTCCTGCCGCTGCTGCCGCCGCCCGGGTTCCGCGTTGCTCCGCCCGCGGGAGACCACGCCCCCACATCAAACCACGCCCCAAGTGGCCACACCCCCAAAGCCCAGAAGCCTTTATGGCACCCTCCTCTACCTGAGCCGCCTGAAGCTGGGTCGGGCCAGTGCACCGAGCGACCACCCAGGGCTGCAGTGCCCCGGCCTGGGCATCCTAGGACTTCATCTAGACCATAGTTTCCCTCCCAGATCTTTGTGCCGCCCCAAATCCCACGGAACCCCAGCGCCTTCCTACTCGAATGGCTGTAGAGTCCACCCATCCTGGGGAGCCTGTCCCAGGAACTCCCACAATCCACGACCGCAGTGATCCCCTTGCCCAGGGATCTCTCGGAGTCCTGAAACCACCTCGGCCTCAGTGGAGCCATGGCGCCCCGTAGTGGAGACCTGATATTCTGCCCGATTCCAACTGAAATTCTAATACTCTGGGGCTGGAGAACCCCTAGCCTGGGGAACCCCCAGTGACCCTCAAAGCTGGATCAGGCTCCAAGCCCCAATTACAGCAAAGCAGGAAGCAGCCCTTTTAGGCAGGGGGTGGAGGTTTGTCCAGAAGCGCCAGCTCTGGGGTTGCCACAAGCCGCTTGTAAATTGTAATGTTCCCATACCCAGCATTCAGTGGACTTTTGGGGCTGGAAATACAGACTTTAAAGTACGTTTATAACTTTACTTCCTCAAGGCTTTGGCTGCTAAGGAGGCAGGAATTCTCCGACTGGCTCCGTGCTGCCTGCTCTGCAATTCTTAAGTTGTGATGAGTGAGTCCATTGAAAGGAAGGACACTATTGAGCTGAGAGCCAAGCCAGGCTTCTGGGTCACATCCTAGCTGATGCTCAGCCAGAGCTCCCTGACAGTGACACGAGATGGTACAGCAGCGCAGGACCCCAAAGGCGTGACAGTCAGTACTTGTAATGATGCTGATCGTACTCCTCACGTCTCAGACACCACCAGAGAGGAAGGCATGCTGTTATCTTATGTATTATGGGAAAGAAAAAAATACCACGCATCCTAAGGCTCCTCAGCACCTGAGCTGTAAAATGTGAAATGAACCATGAAAATATGGAGATGCTATTTTTTCTTTTCTTTTTTTTTGAGATGGAGTCTCCCTCTGTTGCCCAGGCTGGACTGCAGTGGCACGATCTCCACTCACTGCCACCTCCACCTTCCATGTTCAAGTGATTCTCATGCCTCAGCCTCCTGAGTAGCTGAAATTACAGGCGCCCGCCCCCACAACTGGCTAACCTTTGTACTTTTAGTAGAGACGGGGGTTCACCATGTTGCCAGGCTGGTCTTGAACTCCTAATCTCAGGAGATCCACCCACTTGGGCCTCCCAAAGTGCTGGAATTACAGGCATAAGCCCCTGTGCCTGGCCTGGGAGTGCTTGTTAAATTAGGAAATATGCACTGAATTATCTGAGCAAGGACAAGTCCAAGTTCAACTGCTCCAAGTGCTAGAGGGTTTCACCAACATCACACACCCACACACCCTTTGGGGAGGGGGAGTGCTGGGACCTTCTTTAGTGACCCTCTGTCCCCAATCCCCCAGCAAACACTGCGTGGCGCAGATGAGGTAGAGCCAGGGCTTTAAAATCTCAGGTGCTGCTTTATTTACCAAAGGTGCTGGCTCAGGGCTGGCTCTGCCAAGCCAGCGGATGGCTGTGGGGGTCCCAGCTCAGTCTTCCAAGGGCGAGGCTGTACAGTCTTGCCATGGGGGTTTGGGGACAGGGTTCCCTCCCGGGGCCCTGGTGGGGTTCCCGCCCAGCGGCAGCCAGGGTGGACAGTGGGTACCAGCACTGCCATCTCAGGAAGGCACTTTCAGCTTCGGGGTCCCCAAGAAGAACTGCAGGACACGGTCGGCCAGGAGCGCCAGGCAGAAGTCCAGGAGCAGGACCTGGGCGATGACCAGCTTGAACTGTGAGGGCACGGAGGGATGATGAGCTGGAGACCTGCAGCCCGGCCTAGGGTCACCGCCACAGGACGGACCCATCAAGCTGAGCCCCAGGGTCACATCCACAGGGCCACTGACCTCCACAGGGATGTCCACGAGGCCAAACTGGCTGTTGAAGTCAGGCGAGGAGCCGAGGAGCAGGCCAACGATGGCCAGGAGTGACACTGCCAGACTCCACACCAGGGGCTTGTTCTCAGGCAGGCTCTCCATGAAGGGAGGGCCCTGTGGGGATGAGGGACAGATGGCTTCATGGGTGGGGCTGGATGGGCAGACAGGGAGTGTTCAGGCGGGGCCCAGGCGTCACCTTGTAGTTGATGGCGAAGGTGGCCATCTGCATGGCCATGGCCATGATGTAAACGGTGCTGTTGACCAGGCTTGGCTCAAACTCCTTGTACAAGTCCACGAACTGCTCCTGCCTGCAGGGACACATGGGGGTCAGGCCCTCATCTTCTGCTCTGGCTCACACACTCTCTGTGACTTCCTGCTGCCCTGGTACAGAGCCAGGGCCCTGCCTGTCCGGTATCCCTCCCTGGTCACCCTGGATAAGCCCCAGGCTCTCCTGCTGATGTCTGTGGAGTCACCGTCCTGCTACTCTCAGCTGTAGGGACATCACCTCCTCCGGGCAGCACTTACTTCTCAGGGCTCCGGGCCTGGGCCTCACGGTACAGGTAGACGAGGCTCAGGAAGTGCACAAAGAACTGGAGCATGACGGTGAGGATAGTGTACAGGTTGAAGATGTTGGGCAGGGGTCGTTCTCGGGAAAGGGTCTTGAGAGGCTGCAGCAGCAAGGCAGGTTGAGGGGAGGTCAGGACCTGGCTCACTCGGGCCACACTGACCACTCAGCAGGCAGTAACATCCCCTGCCTCCTGGGAGGCCTTGTGCAGAGCCGCCACCAAATCCTGGAGGAGTCCTGGGTCGGCAGCAGTCTCCCAGCCCTGTCTGCCTCTGACCCCTGAGCCCAGGGCTGCTTTCCTGGCCCAGTGGCAGCCACAGGGGCCTGAGAATCATGAAGCAGATCCTGCCCTCCCTGGAGCCCACGGGACAGGCACAACGCTGCCCAGCCAACCTCCCACTCCCTCCAGCTACCGGGGCCTCCCTGCCTCAAGCCCATGCCTGGTTGAGACCTTTCTGTCTAGTTCCGGGCCAGTGGCCCTCTGGTTCTTTATACCTCAGTCTGAGTGTCAGTGTCACACAGCTGTCCCCAGCTGTCCAACAGCCTGTCCTGTGTAGCCTGTGATCCACTTAGTTGCTTTTTAGCCTCTTGATAATTGTTCCTTGCTTGTGGGGCTCTGTACGGCCCACCCCTGGGATCCCTGTCTGTGAACAGGTGTGGGACCCCAAGCTGTGCTACCTGGAAGGGTCTGGAAGCCTCAGTCCTCACCTGCCCTGCCGGCAATTCCTGGGCCATCGCAGCTACAGCCCCTACCTCTGGGGCCCTGGGTCCTGTCTGTAACTTGGGGATGACAGTTCCCGTGCCTCTGACAGCCTGGTCCTGGCTAGCCCATGCATCCCTGACCTCCCAGCACCACTGGGGCCCACCTTGGAACGGGAGATGAAGAGGAAGCAGCCGGCTAACAGCAGCCCCTGTAGGGTGGCCTGGAAATCACTGAACTTGACCCCCTCCAGGTAGAGGACGCTCTGGCTGTAGGCCAGGATGAGGGCGTTGAGTGCCAGGATCTTGAACATCTGCAGTGTGGTCACCAGCGTGCAGCGACCCTGTTTGATCACGTGGCAGACTGCAGGGTTTCGGGGAGGCAGCTGTGGGTGTGGGTGTGCTTACCAGCACCAGCGGGGGAATGGAGGAAGGGGAGCAGGGCTCGGGGGACTCACTGCACTGGATGGACGAGAGCTTGGAGGTGAAGGGTGCTGCGATGCTGGCGTCCCCCAGCTTCACAATGGGTGTGTTCTCATCCTCGAGGTCTCGAAGCACCTGGCTCAGGCGGTCCTGCAGGGTGGGCAGCAGGGTGTCAGCCCTGGCCAGGATGGGGTACAGAGCCTCCCCTCTTGGGACTTACCCTCTGGGAGGCCAGCTGCTCCTCGGAGGGAGGGAGCCCTGACCGCTGCTTGGCTGTCCTGGAGGTGGCTCTGATGCCACTGTTGCTCAGGGTTGGGCTGTCCCGGGGCCGCCGTCGCCGCTCCACGACCCGCTCAGGGGCGTTGGCCAGGAGTGCCACACCTGCCAGGCAGGAGGGTGTTAGGTCCGGAGGAGCGGGCTCCATGGAAGGGCAGATTCGTTGGCCTCAGAGCCCCTGCTCCTGAAGCTCCACAGCTGGCTCCTGTCAGGACAGTTCCCAAACTTCCCCATTTCACTTGACCCCCTAAGGAGACCTCAGAGAGCACCCATGTTGCTTTCTACAAATTACTTTAAGAAAACAAACCACCACTAACAACTCCCACAACAAATGCAATGAAAAAACACACACTAAATGGGTCAAAACTAAACTGATTTTGGCCAGGTGAGGTGGCTCACGCCTGTAATCCCAGCACTTCAGGAAGCAGAGGCAGCCGGATCACCTGAGGTCAGGAGTTCAAGACCAGCCTGGCTGATATGGTGAAACCCCGTCTCTACTAATAATACAAAAATTAGCTGGGGTTGGTGGCATGTGCCTTTAATTCCAGCTACTCAGGAGGCTGAGGCAAGAGAATCGCTTGAACCTGGGCGGCAGAGGATGCAGTGAGCTGAGATCACACCACTGCACTCTAGCCTGTGCAACAGAGTAAGAAAGACCCAGTCTCAAAAACTAAACTGATTTCAAAAGAAATTGCCAAGGAGCATGATTCTAGGAGGCAAACAAAGCTCAAAAATTGTTCTATAGATAAAAACAGATAAATACTGGAAAAGCAAAAAAACAATGTGAGGTTGATCTTTAAAGTTCAATTAAACACCTGTGTTCTTGAAAGAAAAAAAAAACAAAAAACAGCCAGGTGAGGTGGCTCACGCCTGTAATCCCAGCAATTTGAGAGGCCAAGGAGGGCAGATCACCTGAGAGGTCAGGAGTTCGAGACCAGCCTGGCCAACATGGTGAAACCCCATCTCTACTAAAAATACAAAACTTAGCCAAGTGTGGTGGTGGGCACCTGTAATACCAGATACTTGGGAGGCTGAGGCAGGAGAATTGCTTGAACCCGGAAGATGGAGGATGCAGTGAGCTGAGATCACACTATTGTATTCTAGCCTGGGTGACAGAGCAAGGCTCCGTTAAAAAAAAAAAAAAGGGGGCCAGGTACGGTGGCTCAAGCCTGTAATCCCAGCACTTTGGGAGGCCGAGGTGGGTGGATCACGAGGTCAAGAGATCGACACCATCCTGGTCAACGTGGTGAAACCCCGTCTATACTAAAAATATAAAAAATTAGCTGGGCATGGTGGCACGTGTCTGTAATCCCAGATACTCAGGAGGCTGAGGCAGGAGAATTGCCTGAAACCAGGAGGCGGAGGTTACGGTGAGCCGAGATTGAGCTATTGCACTCCAGTCTGGGTAACAAGAGCGAAACTCTGTCTCCAAAAAAAAAAAAAAAGACAGTGTCTTGCTCTGTCACTAAGGTTAGAGTGGATCACACCACTGTCTTGACCATCTAGACTCAAGTGATTCTCCTGCCCCAGCCTCCCAAAGTGCTGCGATTCCAGGCAGGAGCCACAGTGCTCAGTCATAAGTGCTTTCAACAGAGATCCGAGGCTATGAACCGTCTGCACAGCTTCAGCTCTAGGTTTCCTGAGTCACTCTCCTAGCTTGTTGCCTCTCTCCGGGCCTCTGGCCTCCACCCTGCTCTGTTCCTAGCATTCCTTCTTGCCCTGAAAGCCCCTGACCTTGCGGCCCCCTCCCATCCCCTGCACTGCTTCCTCACAGAAATTAGTGCCCCCATGGCTGTCCCCGAGCACCAAAGGCTGTCTTTCTAGCTCAGTGATGTGTCCCCAACACCTGGTCCACAAAGGAAGGAACCACTCTAGCCCACAGCACTCACCCACATCAGCATGCTTCAGGGCGCCCACGTCATTGGTGCCATCCCCACACATGAGGGTCACATAGCCCAGCTCCTTCAGGCTGGTGATGACGAACTCCTGTGTGGGCAAAGATGGGCTGAGCAGGGGCTGTGTGCCCACCTCTGTGCCCTCAACCCCCATGGCTATACACGTACCTTCTGCTTGGGGGCCACACGGGCAAACACCTGCACATGGGGGATGAGGCAGAGTAGCTGCTGGGGGTCGGTGGCCTGCAGGTGGGCTAGACCATCACCTGTGAGGCACAGAGCGTGCTCCAGGGCCAGCGCCTTCGGGGAGCCCCGGGCCAGGGGCAGCACAATGCTACCGTCAATGGAGCGCCACTCACACGGCTGGCCTGTGGGTAGCACCCAGGGTTAGGGCTGGGAGCTTGGCTGTCCAGGCTCAGTAGCATGCTCCCTCCACTGGGACCCCAGCACCGACCAGTCTCTCCCCTCTGGAGCCCCCACCTCCCTACTGGCCTCGGTGACCCCCAGCCCTGCTCTGGGCACTCCACAGAGAATGTTCCACACATGGGCATGGTGGAACCAAGAACCCAGGCCCTGAGCTACTTGCCTGAGATCACGGGATAGAGCCAGATTAGAACTCAGGCAGCCTGACCCCAGCTAAGTCATGCCCCCACTTCATGCAAAGCCCCTTAACCTGAAACATACAAAAGGGGACTGCGGCGTTTTCCTTGGGAAGCTCCCACCCAGGACCTTACCTTGTTTCTCCCTATGCCTGGGGCCCATCTGAAATACTGTTTTCTTGGGACTAGGTACCCTCCTACCCCCCAACTCTGACAGGGCCCCCCAAGTTCTCAACTTCCTCTTGCTCCACTTCCCCTTTCTTGCCAGCTGGCCCTGGCTTGGATGCTGGGCACTCAAGATGGCTGAGGGTGGTCCACCAGCCCTCCCTGCACTGGCCTGCTCACCCTGGACCATCTCAAGCTGAAGGGCAGCCCACCTCCACCTGGCTTGTGCTGCAGCTGCAGTTAGACCAGCTTCACTTGTCAATCAACAGCCCTGCTCCTCCCCTTCAGACCACCTGCCGGTAATCCCCAGACTGTGGAATAGCATGGTAGCTGGGGCTGGGACCAGGGAGACCTGGGATCAACAGCACAGAGGGAGGGCAGGGACCTAGTCCTCTGAGAAGTGGCCCAGAGGTTCTGAAAGCTGCCCTGATCAGGACCTGTGAATGTTTGCTGCCAGAAGCCCTGTGGCAACCCCACTCCACGTGGCTCTCCTTAGGGCACTCTGTGGCCATTACGCAGGCCCTGAACTGTGCGCATCCATGGGGGCTTCACCTCCAGCCCTGGGGCAGTCAACTGGTAGACCCTACTCCTCTATTCGGGACAGGCTAGGTCTGTATGTCTGCCTCTCCATCAGTCAGAATCCGGGGCATTGTTCGAAGAGGTCACCAGGGAGAGGTTGGAGCCATGAGCTCTGGAGTGAGGCTGTCTGAGTTCCAATCCTTCCATGGTGACATCCAGTGACCTGGGCAAGTGGGTTCACTCCTGAGACCCTGTCCCTTCTCTACAAAGCAGGGGCCCCGAGAGCTGACCCAGCCAGCTTCATCCTCTGTGGTGTGGGGAAGGCAAGCCGCTCAGTGTGCAGGACAGGGTGGAGGGACCAACACAGTAACACACACAGAGCTCTCAGCCCAGGGTCTGGCCAGGCTGAGCACTGGGCAAATGGTGCCATCAACTGCGGCTGAGAACACCAGCGGTCCCTGTGCTTGGGAAGGGAACGCTTGGTTACACGGGCACCTTGCCGGGCCAAGGAGGGTGGGAGGATGAGGATGGGGAGCAAGTGTGGTCGGAGCAGCATCTGCCCGTGAGTGCACCGGAAACCGGAGATGGCAGTCACACTGTCGCCTCGTTATGGTAAATAAATAATCACCTACACGCCACAGATCCCAGGACCTGGGACCCAGTGACCACCAGCATGCTGTCTGAGGTACCTCCAGGGCTAACCGGAGTGCCAGGCATTTGAAGACACTGTGCCGCCAAGGCCTGGCACACATGTAGGCTGTGGTGATGGAACTGTTATTGGACTCAGGGTCCCCCTTCCACACTGCAGGCGGGGCTAGGGCCTCACCTCTCTCGGAGGGAGGCTGCAGGATCAGCGTGTGGGCCTTTTCAATGAAGTGCAGCTCCTGGGCTACGTGGCAGGCAGTGAGTGGGTTGTCTCCTGTGATCATAACCACCTTGGGAAGAGAAGGATGGAGGGTCAGCAGGGCAGCCTGGGGCCAAGCTCTAGGCCACAGACAAGGCTGCCAAGTCTCCTCCTAAAGCAGGCCACAGTGGAAGATCCCTGGCCTCTAACAGAGACCCTGAATAGGCTTCCAAGGGCCACAGTCCACCCCCAACTCAGGTTGTTTTACACAAATGACACGTGTATGTGTCCTTCTGAGGGCATCCTTAGCTTGAATTTGCCATACAAATTAACAACCAGCCCTGGGGGTGAACCCTGTTGGCTTGGTGGCTGCCTATGGGGGTAATATTTCAGTGATGAGGAGGATGGGACCATGATCACTGGGCCTGGTGGGGGCTAATCACATCACTTGTCTCCCCAGAGTCATCATCCTCTGAGATGACTCACATACCCTAAAAACATACCCTAAGTCCCAAAATGGAAAACATGAACCATCAGAGACAACACAGAAACCACCAAGCCAGGCAGGCACTGCCCCACACCCCTGGACTCCCCAGCCTCGGCTTCCTTCTCTCCAGGATGGCAGTGGACTGAGGAGGTGGAGAGAAGCGGCCCCACCTTCCCATGATGCGAGGGGCAAGGGGAAGGTCTGTGGGGGAGAGAGGAGCCAGCACAGGCAAGTCCCCGAGCGTCCTTGGGCCAGGGGCAATGTTAGCACCCGAGCTATGATCTTGCTCAGCCAAAATGTGCAGCCTGTGACACCTGGGTGCCCACCCCCACCACAAAGCTGGAATTGACCTCTCCTGTCACCTCCTCGCCTCTATTTCCCATGCAGAGGGTGGAGCCAAGCCCCGTCCCATACCCGGTGGGACGCATTCTGGATCTCCCGGATGACGGCCTTGGAGTCAGCCTTGAGCGGACAGGAGACCACGATGAAGCCAACGAACTTGAGACTGCACTCCAGGGCCTCCCGCTTGACCTCCCGGGCCTGTGGACAGACACGGACACCCTCACCATTTGTCCCTCTCTCTACTCCCACTCTGCATTTCCTGAGCTCTGACCATGCGCTAGGAGCCAGGGGACAATGGAAGGCCCTGTTCCCATAGTGGGGACATGCAAGGGTTGGGAGAAATGCCAGGGGGGTACCAAGCACACTCAAGGGGTGGGATCTGGCAGTGACTGGGGGCTCTGGGTCCCCCAAATGTGGCTCTATGTCCTGGTTGTGGACATGGACACACCTCAGAGCCCCTTGTGGCTCAGCTGCCTAGTCAATCAAGTAGGGACTCTCCCAATAATGTTGGAGTTTAGCCATGAACCCTTACTCACTAGGGCTCCACCACATACCAGAGACTGGCCACATATCCCTGGCCTTAGGGAGCTCACACAGCACCAGGGGAGACGCAGATCAAGAAAGTTACAGAAATCAGAGAGCTGAGTGCCGTGAGAGAGGAGGTGAGGATGGAATCTAGAAGGGGGTGGAAAGGCCTCAGAGATGGCCACTCTGAAGGCAGTGAGAACCTGTGCCACTGGCGAGGGGCTCCAGATGCAGGAACGGGGCACAGTGAGTAGGCTGTGAGCTGTGGTCTGGGCTCTGCACACAGCACTGCAACCTGACACTAAATTCCAGAAGGATCTGCAGCTGCAGGGTGCCAGCAGACTGAACAAGAGCCCAGGAAGAAGCCAGCAAAGTGGCAGATATGCTGGCAGTGGAGGTGGAGGGTGGGATTTGTGGATGATGGATGGGTGAGAGGGCTGAGGATGCCACCAAGCCCTGCCTGAGACCATGGCAGAAGAGTAGTGCTAGAGTCACACCAGGACTGCGGGGGTGAGGCCTGCCTGTGCTCTGTGTGAGCCAGGACTGAGCGGGTCCCCACAGCAGGAGACTCAGGACTGAGCACCACTGGGGTCTCCAAAGGTAGAAGCTGGAGGTGCGGCAAGGAGGACAAAATCGCGACCACTTGACCTGGCACTGTAGGGGACAGGAGGTGACTAAGGGAGGAGCTGGCGGGCCAGGCACATAGTAAGGGCGGGCGGGGGAGACCTGGGTCCATACCTGTTGGTGGGTGAGGTGTCCCAACTCCTTGTACCCCAGCGCAAGGACTCGGGCTCCTTCCCGGGAGATCTCGGTGTGGATGTGGTGGTAGTCGGGTGGGCACTGGGAGAACTGCAGGGAACGCAGGGGGACGTCATGGGCCGCCCAGAGCCCCTGCCCCTTGCCCCAGGCTGGGGCCAGCTCACCATGGAGTGCAGAGTTTCGGGGGCCCCCTTCACAGCCGCGATGTAGCAGAGGTCGGTGGAGCCCAGCTTCTCATACGAGGCAAGCACGGACATTCGCTTCAGGGCACTGGCAAAATGAAAGCGCTGGTGAATTTTCAGCCCCTGAGTTTTAATACTTCGGGGGAATACTTTCTCATCTGGAAACAAATAAGTACGAGTCCTGAGGGGCTTCGCTCCAAAGAGGCAGCCAAGCCCCCGCCTCTCCCCCCGGCCTCCCCCACCTCCCTCCTGCCTCCCCCAGGGCCTGATCAGGGGCTCTCGGATAGAACAGGGGCGCATCCAGAGCTGGAAGACCTGGACTCAGAAGATCCCGGCACTGTGGCTTCAGCCAGGGCAAGGTGGATTCCAACCCTGGGGGACCCCAAGGATGTTGCCTGTCTTGGGTCTAAGGTGAGCCTGTGACCGCCCACCTCAGAGAGCATCAATCAGTTGCAGGCCTGCCTGTCCCCAAGTTCCTCTGAGGGGTGCAGCCCACCTGCCTAGGACTGTGAGAGCCAGTGGCTCCCCCTTGCTGTGCCTGAGGCCAGAGCCCCTCACCTTTGGTCAGCGTCCAGTCCACAGCCGTCAGCATGGCCTTCTCTAGGGGGTCACCCACGAGGGTGCCATCATCCAGCTGCATGAGTGAATGGCATGAGGCCAGGGCCCGGTGTGTTTCTACAGGGATGCTGGACACAGGGGTCACCTCCTTCCCGTCTCTGTAAGGATGGGGAACAGATGGTTACAGGGTGCAGGCAGACGGGGTGAAGCTGCGCCTCCACTAGTGGAAGGATCCCTATCAGAATTCATTCTGCGCCAGTCACTGGGGGCCTTGGGTGCCAGGTGACCCACACCTGCCTCACAGTTGCCCCCAGAAGCCAGGCATTGTGTGTGGGGTCATGTGGCTCAAGGCTGATGCGGGATGCTCCAGGCCTGAGCTGAGCCGCCGTGCTGCCACCATGGCTCACACCCATGACTTTGAGGGGAACTCCTGAGGCAAGGCCTCTCACGGGCCCTCACTGTCCGTGAGTGAGGGCTCGGGCTCGATGGGCTACCTGCCCTTCGACCTCCCAGAAACCCCAGCTGGGTGACCCTTAGCCCAGGGCCCCTGACGCTCACCTCAGCCCAGCCACACCACGAACCACCAGGCTGTCACTGGTCAAAGTCCCCGTCTTGTCAAAGCAGCACACCTCAACCTTGCCAGCAAAGGGGATCCGGAAGGGCTCTGTGCAGTACATGTCTAGGGGTGGGAGTGGGGTCAGGGGTCCTGCCTGGCCCCACCCTGCTCGGCACCCCACCCCATTCAACACACTCACAGAGCTTGGCCAGGGCGATGAGGGAGGTGTTGACAGCCAGGGACAGCTCGATGGGGAGCTCAGGGGGCACCACTGAGGTAAGGATCAGGGTGCACTCCAAAAACAGCTTGTAGCGGTTCCGGCTGGGGTCTTTGGTGCCTGCGAAAAAGGGCCTGCCAGCCTGGGGCCTCTTGGGGCGGGTGCAGGGGACTTTGGGGGCCATGGCGCTTACCTTCAATCCACACATAGGCGGCTGCAGCAATGGCAAACACCAGGAGGAAGAGGATGAAGATGAAGGTCTCCAGGTTGTTTGCAGTCACCCTCTTGACCCCGAAGAGGATGGTGCGCAACAGCTTGCCCTGGAAGGATGGAGGGATAGCCTTTTTGCTGTCTGGGCTCCCTCCAGCAGCTCAGGCCTGAGAGCGTCAGCCTGGCCTCAGGGTGGCCTGTGTACCGTGGCCCATGTCCAGGGCTGTGCTGCCAGAGTTAGCTCATGGGGCAGATGTTCTGGGGTCTGAAAGGGCTAATGCCTTGGCTGTCCAATTGCCCCGGGGCCTGCCCTCCCCAGACCTGGCCCTGTACCTGGGATGTATTGAATCCGGTTCGTAGGACATAGGCCACGCACCCGTTGTCAACCGCTGGGGAGAGAAGCAGAGCCACCGTCATGCCTGTCTCCTCATCCTAACTCTCTCATGATCAAGCAGACGGGGGAGGGTGTGGGAGCCTGGACACCCCCAGACACCCATGAGGCACCTACGCTTCAGGCCCGTGGTGGCTTTCTGCGGGGGGATGTGCTGCACCACCTTGGTACCCCCGAAGATGATGTGGAGCCGGGAGTCGGTCTGGAGATCCAGTACCCGGTCTGGGCTGAGGTCTTCGATGGGCTCCTGGGGAGGCAGATCGTGAACCTGGACGGCCAGGACCACCTTGCCTGCTTCTCTGTCCGAGTTCCTGGACACCTGGACCTTGACGCTAGAATGAGCCAGCCTGACTGTGTGGGCTCCCCACCTGACCAGCACATCCCACCCAGCTCCCGGGTCCCCACCCTTACCCCGTCCTGTCTTCTTCCCACTGCACTCACAGTGCCCACTCCCTGGGGCCTGCACCTGGCCTCGTCCAGGACTCACCCCCTCCAGGCTGCTCCCAGCCCACCTTGGTCTGACATCGCAGGGCACCAATGTATGCTGGATGCCCTTGCCCCTCTCACCTCCTTCCTTGCCCCCAGCACCCTGCTCCCCGGTCCACAGCACTCAATGGTGCCTCCTCTGCCTGTGCCTGGGGGGTATCCCGGACACCCCCTGGTCCTCCACTTCCTGGCCTGTTTCCTCCCGAGCAGCTAAGGACACCCAGCCTCTGCCAAGCACCTTCATCTGTGGCACAGACTCCCCCGTGAGCATGGCCTCATCCACAATGCAGCGGCCTCGCAGCAGAAGCACGTCACACGGCACTAGGTTCTCCTGCGGGGAGCGGCCTGCAGGGCAGAGGCAGGAGGGTTGGCCAGAGGCCCTGAGGCTGGGGCTCCCCCTGGGACTGAGCAGAACCCGGTCTCACCGATGGAGACGATGTCCCCCGGTACGATCTCATCGCTGGCAACGGGCCTCCACTTGCGGCTTCGGTAGACCTGGGCAGGGCACAGGAATGTCAGCACAGATGCCAGCTCTGCCGCGCTCCCCACCCGGGTCTCCCCAGTGTCCGCACCTGGATCATGTGAGGTTTGTTGCCCATCTTCCGTATCTCTGACATGTTCCGCATCTGCTGCTGCACCAGCGAGGCCTCGAATGCCACCAGCATGGACAGCGTGAAGACGCTGTAGTACCAGTACTCGTCCAGGCACCAGAGCCCCACACAGAACACCTGTGGGATGCCAGCCTGTCTGTCTTTGCCCTACCTCCCCTGTTCCCAGGAGCTCCTTCTACCCACGGACTCTGACCCATGAGGACAGGGAGCAGCTTTCAGGTTTAGAAGTGGGGGGCAGACTTACTCCGGCTAGGAAAGCCCCGGGGAGGAAATGGGGAGACGAGCCAGAGCTGCTGCCTTACCTGAAACACAAAGAAGGGGGCTGTGGCTCTCTCCTTGAAAAGCTCCGAGAAGTCAGGCACCACCATCTCAGCCCTGAAAAAGACAAGGCCCCTCCTGTTCCCAGGGCAAGGCCTCTGGGGTGTGGAGCCTCCACCCTGACCCCTTCAACCTGAGCATGACAGGCCTCCCTCAAGAAACCAAGAGCCACATGTGGGTGTTGGGAGCCGTGGCAAGTTTCCAGATGGGAGGATCCATTTGACTGTGGCTCTCCCTCATCCTGGCTGCGCCTGGGGTAGACACGCTGCCCGCCCACAGTCCTCGGATCTGCAGAAGCCAGATGAAGCTCCTGAGTCTGCAATATGCTCTTCCCAGCAGCCTGGGGCTAGTATGAGACCGTCATCTCGTCAGGTGACACAGCAAGTAGAGAAGGAACCTCCGATTGAAGGATGGGGGCCTTGAAGCTGCACAGACCGTAGAGGACACTGAGCTCCAGCCCCACCAGAGCTGAGATTTTCTAAAAGATTCCTGAATTAAAGCCCCAGAATGGGTCGAGTATAGTGGCTCACAGCTGTAATCCCAGCAGTTTGGGAGGCTGAGGCAGGAGGAGCGCTTGAGCCCAGCAGTTGGAGACCAGCCTGGGCAACAAAGCAAGATTTTCTCTTTACCAAAAATTTGGGTGTGGTGGTGCATGAGCCTGTGGTCCCAGCTACTTGGGAGGCTGAGGTGGGACAAATGCTTGAGCCCAGGAGTTCAAGGCTACAGTTAGCCATGATAACACCACCGCACTCATGCCTGGGTAACAGAGTGAGACCCTGTCTCCAAAAAAACAAACAAAAAAAGCTCTAGAATGCAAAGAGTCAGGCCTCCAGGTGCGTTCTGCAGCACTGCGTGCCATGGCCCAATCTGATCAGGGCGCCAGTCACATCAGCTAGGGCCATCCTCACTCTGCCCTTTAACTGGATGGACGTCTTCTGCACAGGATGTGAGAAGAGGAAACCAAAGAGCAACCCTACTGCTAGAAAACAATAATCCTGGCCGGGCGCAGTGGCTCACGCCTGTAATCTCACCACTTTGGGAGGCTGAGGTGGGCAGATCATTTGAGGGCAGGAGTTTGAGACCAGCCTGGCCAACACAGTGAAACCCTGTCTCTACTAAAAATACAAAAACTAGCCAGGTGTGGTGGCATGTGCCTGTAGTCCCAGCTACTCGGGAGGCTGAGGCAGGACAATCACTCCAACCCAGGAGGTGGAGACTGCAGTGAGCCAAGATCGTACCATCACACTCCAGCCTAGGTGATAGAGCAAGACTCTGTCTCAAAACAAAAACACAAGAAAAAACAACAATAAGCCCTTCCCTTGAATCTTGCTGGGCACCACTGCATGAGTTAAAAACAGCATGAAAGGGAACACAGCTGCCACTGGCCATTAATGTGACTGGAGTAGAAGTTGCTAAACGTTTCTTATAAATCCTTGTATTAGATTGATAGTTGCGGTCGACATATTTGTAATCTCTGAATAGTGACTAAGTCAGGAAAGTGCTCCCTGGGTGTTCTCTGGGTTTCTGGGTTGAGCACCATTGTCACAAGGCCATGACGGGGTTTGGAGCCCATTTCTCCTGCTCCCAGCTATGTGTCACATTCATAGTTTCGGTGAAGATGAAAGGACAGGGTGTGCACTGCACATTGGCCATTCTACTCGGTACAAAAAAATGCAGACACGGTCACTGTCTTCATCGCCATTCTTAAAGTGCTGAGATATGTGGAAGTGAAACAGCGAGAACTGAAATGTTTAGCGCAAGTGCAGTGACTCATGCCTGGAATCCCAGCACTTTGGGAGGCTGATGGAGGATAGCTTGAGGCCAGGAGTTAGAGACCAGCCTGGGCAACATGGCGAGACCCCATCTCTACACAAATAAACAACTAAAAGAATTTAAAACGAAGCTGCTGCTGTGGATGGGACAAGGGCCAGGTTCCTGTGAAGAGCTTTATACTCAGCGTCTCACACCCCATGGCTGGGCCTTCAAGCTGCAGGCCCTCTGGGGTTCCTGTCAGCAGGCAAGTTCAGGGGAGACTGGACTAGAGCACACTGCTCCAACAGTGTCACAGTTATCTGGCACGTTTGACTAAAAGGGAAGATTTGGCTGGGCGCGGTGGCTCACGCCTGCAATTTCACACTTTGGGAGGCCAAGGTTGTCGGATCACCTGAAATCAGGAGTTCAAGGCCAGTCTGACCAACACGGAGAAACCCCATCTCTACTAAAAATATAAAAACTAGCTGGGCGTGGTGGTGGGTGCCTGTACTCTCAGCAACTCAGGAGGCTAAGGCAGGAGAATCACTTGAACCCAGGAGGCAGAGGTTGCAGTGAGCAGGGATCATGCCACTGCACTCCAGCCTGGGCAACAGAGTGAGACTCAGTCTCAAAAATAGAAAATAAAATAAAATGAATAAAAGGGCAGATTCCTCTGTCCTGCTTCCTAGGTACCCTGAATCAGGAGGGAAGCAGGACAGAAAGGCACAGGTGTTATAGGCAAATCAAGGGCTCACTTGTTGCTTCCAAATTTCTTCTCAGCTGCTCGGATCTCTGAGTCTTCTTGGAAGCCTCTGTTACTCTGATAGTAAGAGAAGGAGTTTCCCACAGGAAAGGCCACGGGGAGAAACTGCTTCTTCTCCAGGGCATCGTAGGAATACTTGATCTTCTGGAATTCGAAAGACAGCACCTCGAGCCCATCTTCACCCTGTGGCAGAAGGTGTGTTTGTGGCAGAGGCCCCAACCTTGGGGTGTCAGGGCCTGGGAATCCCATTCAAGCCCCTCCTTCAGGAGCCCAGCAGGCAGTCCCTACCTTGTCGCGGTGCAGGGCCACGAGTTCCGTGGAGCCATTGTTGGGGGTCGGCACCACCTTCACGAAGGTCGCTTTGCTGGGGTCATACTCCTGACAGAGACAAAGCATTGTGGCTGAGCTCTTCTCAACCCACAGGTCCAAGACCCCCTGGGAGGTTTTGGGTGCAGCAGCTCTACGGGTACGTTCTGAAACACGCCACTGGAGTCTGGTGCTGCCTCGGTCACTCCCTCATCTGTCATCAGGACAAGGGAGACCACTCTGCAGTGCCTCTGGTGCCGTATCTTAAAACTGGGAGCACAAGACCGGGCACAGTGACTCATGCCTATAATCCCAGCACTTTGGGAGGCCAAGGAGGGAGGATCACTTGAGGTCACGAGTTTGAGACCAGCCTGGCCAACGTGGCTAAACCCTGTCTCTACTAAAAATACTAAAATTAGCCGGGTGTGGTGGCACACACCTGTAATCCTCAGGAGGCTGAGGCAGGAGAATCCATTGAACCTGGGAGGCGGAGGTTTCAGTGAACCGAGATCGTACCACTGCACTCCAGCCTGGGTGATAGAGTGAGACCCCATCTCAATTAAAACAACAAACAAAAACAAAAAAGCTGGGAAGCTGGGTGCTCAGACAGCTTCCAATGCCCAGGGCTCTGCTCTGCTGATGGTGACGTGAACTCAGGAGGAATGCTGCCAGGCACCCATCGAGTACGCCCTCAATTCGCGTGAGCCAAGCCCCCATCACAAGCCCCCGGTCTCCTGCTCAGCACCCCCTCCTCCACCAACCCTGCTCACTCCACTCCATGAGTGCACACGCATATGAGGCTCAACCGTGCCTCAGCAAAGGGCCTTGGCATGTGCTGTTTTCTCTGCCCGGAATACGCATTCACACAACCAGTTCCCTTGCTACCTCAGGCCTTTGCTGAAACATCACCTTCTCAGGAGTCCCTCCCTGGCTGCCCCATCTAAAGTTCCCTGGCAATGTCCCATCCTGTCCTGATGTTAGATGTCATCTCTCTTTACCATCAATTGCTGACTCTGAGTTCTCCTGCCCAGTAATACCACAAAGGCAGCGGAATTTGCTGTTTTGTTCACTGCTGTTTCCCCAGCACCTAAGACACAGAAATGCTGAATGGCGATTGTTTAATGCGCCCTGGACCCCGTGAGCCACAGCCTTCCCTCTGTGGCTCTGCTAGAAAGAGCTGCACAGAAAAGGAGGAGCACAACAGTGACCTGCAGAAACAAAGCACCACCCCACAGGTAGTTCATGGGCCTCCAAAGCAGGCAGCAAATAACAACAATCAAGTAACTACAAATTCTGGTGACGTCATGGAAGAAAGGTACAAGAGGCTATACACCGTGCTGACCCCAGGGCAGGCGCTTTGCAGATATCATCCCAGCTTCTCACAATGGCATCCAAAGTAGGTGTTACAGTTCTCACTTTACAGAAAAGGGAAACTGCAACCAAGAGAGCAGAAGCTGCCCTTTCTGAGATCTGAATCAAACCCAGATCTGCCTCTCCTGTCTGACAGCTGTTTGGCTCCTCCCACTTCTCCATCCCTGGAGGGGAAGTTAACAGCTAAGCTGTTTAGGTACAGGTCAAAAGGCCACTGAAGTTTGAGTGGTGTCACAGTCCCTCAACATCTCCTTTATTTTGTCCCTCGTTGGGGTCTTTCATTGTACTAACTCAAAGCTACCAAGTTGAGTTTCTCCCCTGGGATAAGACTCTTTGAAGGAAAGAACAAGCTCAGTCTCTCAGGAGAGGAGAATGAGGATTCAACCCTCATTCAGAGCCAGACAGGGTGGGGGGGCTTCTGTTTTTCTGTACCCCTTGATGCTGTTGTTTTCATCTTCTTGAGGCAAACACACTCCTGGGATCAGAGGGGAAGCTTCCTGATCTACATCAGTGTCCATGGTTCCAAACCTACTGGTATCACCTGAGGCAGGCCCAGAGAGAAGTGACACAGTCACTGCTTCCGGGCCAGGACAGCTCGCAGTCACCAACTTCTCTGGCGACACTTGCTCATTCAGAACTCTAAACTTTGGGTCAGGAATGTGACCTTGCTTGCTGTTCTATCCTGAGTAGAACATCATCACCATCATCTTGCAGACAGACATCATGTAAGTGACCCGCTTATAAACACCTCCTGCCTCTCTTAAACATTGTAATTAACTGCATTTCATGCGCCTTTCAGTCACAGTATGGAAGACCACTGAGCACCGCACAGCAAGACTTGGTTCAGTCTAAGAACCACGTAAAGTTTCACAGATGGGGGAATCTACCCCAGTGGTCTCGCCTTACACTTTGAAAACCAAGGTAGGATAGAGATGAGAAGGAAGGTAGGGCGGTTTCCAGAGGAACAAGAGTAGTCGCTAAGATGGTAACTAGCATGAACAAGTCCTACCTGACCTGGGCGACGTATGCTGGGCCCTGCGCTAGGCTTTTTAGAGGTTTTACACTACTGAATCTAAATGACCATACTAAGGAGGACTTCAGAGAAAGGAAATAACCCGCACCAGGGTTGCACAGCAAGTCAGCAGCGGGGTCGTAATTAAGCCTGCGCCAAAGTGTAGAGAACGCCCCTGGGAACCCAGGCCCAGCAGATGAGTGATCCAGATTGGGATGGAGACTGACAAGAAAGCCGCAGCTGGGACCCACGGCGAGGCCCGAACGTGCTGGGGGGTCGGGCTCGCGCGTGCACACTTACCGGGGTGCAGGTGAGCGCGCAATGCGCGTGCACGGACCAATGCCCGGAGAGGACAGTGAGCGCGTGCGCGAGGCAGACGGTGGCAAGCACAAGCAGCGCGGCCTCGGGGATCTGCACCCAACTGCTGCCCCAGCCCCAGCAGCCAGTGGCTGCGGCGCCCAGCCAGGCCGGGTAGAGCAGCCCGGCGAATGGCAGCACTGTGAGGCGCCGCAGCAGCGCCAACCGCCGGTACGGCCATACAGCAGCGACCAGCTCGTCACCGCTCGCTATGAGCGCCGGCCCGGCGGCAAGGAGCGCGCGCGGCTGGGGCCCGGGATTGGGCTGCCCGCCAGGCCGGGCCCCGCAGGGCCGGGCCCCGCAAGGCACCGCGTTGCCAACCGCCGCCGCTGCCGCCATCTTTCCCAGCGCCGCGCTCACTTCCGGGCAGAGGCACGCCTCACTTCTGAAGCTTTACTTCCGGTAAGCCCAGGGCGCCGCCATGGCAACCTGGACTAGGAAGAGCCAGGGCAACAGAGCAGGCTGGGCCTGACAGGGACGACCGCGGGTGCCGCCATGACAGACTGTGGCCGGAAAAAGAGGCAGGGCGCCGCCATGACAAAGAGGGACTGAAAGACCTAACAGTGCCTGCCTCCACTGCCACGCCGGACTGAGACCGGAAAAGACGAGGCCAGGGCGGGCTGGGCGCCACCATGAGAACCTGAATCGAAAGAAACGAGCCCTCCTCCTTGGATACACTGGTCTCACCTGCCACGAGAGGCGGAGCCTGGACTCTGCAGAGGCGGGGTCAGGGGAGCGCCGGAGTTCAGGAGGCGGGGCCTGCTGCGAGGGCGGAGCTTGTGAGGGTCGGGGTCGGGGACCGGCCCGCAACACGGTCACAAGGGACAAGAGCCTTAATGTAATAGATAAGAATTACAAAAACTTACCACTTCAATATAAAAAATGAAAAATTGCTGTTTACTTGAAATTATATAGTTCTATATTATTAACTGTACTGTTGCATAAATGCTGTTTGAACAAAACCACAATAGGATTACTTAAGAGTAACAATTAGTAGGACTAAACAATTAGTATGTGTGAGAAACAGTAACAATATTTTATAATATTTCTATTTGTCCTCTGATAAAGTGAATTTAGTCCAACTTAAAAAAAATATTTATTGTGGCCGGGCGCGGTGGCTCATGCCTGTAATCCCAGCACTTTAGGAGGCCGAGGCAAAACTCCATCTCAAAAAAATATATATTTATTGGATATTTAAATTTAGTAGATTATATTGTTGCATATTCTTTTAATTTTTTTTTTTTTTTTGAGACGTAGTTTCACTCTTGTTACCCAGACTGGAGTGCAATGGAACGAGGCTCACCGCAACCTCCGCCTCCTGGGTTCAAGCAATTCTCCTGTCTCAGCCTCCCGAGTAGCTGGGACTACAGGCACGCACCACCATGCCCAGCTAATTTTTGTATTTTTAGTAGAGACGGGGTTTCACCTTGTTGACCAGGATAGTCTCGATCTCTTGACCTGTGATCCACCCGCCTCGGCCTCCCAAAGTGCTGGGATTACAGGCTTGAGCCACCGCGCCCGGCCTCTTTTAATTTTTTTGAGATGGAGTATCATTCTGTCACCCAGGCCGGAGTGTAGTGGCGCAATCTCGGCTCACTGCAACCTCCGCCTCCTGGGTTCAACTGATGCTCCCATTTCAGCCTCCGGAGTAACTGGGATTACAGGCCCCCGCCACCACACCCAGCTAATTTTTTGTATGTTTAGTAGAGATGGGGTTACACCATGTTGGCCAGTCTGGTCTCAACTCCTGACCTCGTGATCCGCCTGCCTCCGCCTCCCAAAGTGCTGGGATTATAGATGTGAGCTGCAGCGTCCCGCCCATATTCTTTTGTTTTGAAGGAGCCTCACTCTGCCCCAGGCTGGAGTGCAGTGACATGATCTCGGCTCACTTGCAAACTGTTCCTCCCAAGCTCAAGCGATTGTCCTGCCTCACTCTCCCAAGTAGCTGGGATTGCAGGCATGAGCCACCATGCTGGCTAATTTTTGTATTTTTAGGAGAGATGGGGTTTCACCATGTTGGCCAGT
Source organism: Callithrix jacchus (assembly GCF_049354715.1). Taxonomy (NCBI): domain Eukaryota; kingdom Metazoa; phylum Chordata; class Mammalia; order Primates; family Cebidae; genus Callithrix; species Callithrix jacchus. The sequence goes on from NC_133523.1 coordinate 18,358,306, forward strand.
CTGGTCTGAACTCCTGGCCTCAAGAGATCCGCCTTCCTTGGCTTCCCAAGGGGATTACAGGCGTGAGCTGCTGTGCCCAGCCACTGCATATATATTTTTAATTATTTATTTATTTATTTTTTTGAGATGAAGTCTTGCTCTGTCTCCCAGGCTGAAGTGCAATGGCATGATCTCAGCTCACTGCAACTTCTGCCTCCTGGATTAAAGCAATTCTTCTGCCTCAGCTTCCTGAGTAGCTAGGATTACAGGCATGCACCACCATGACTGGCTAATTTTTGTATTTTCAGTAGAGACGGAGTTTCACCAAGTTGGCCATGTTGGTCTCGAACTCCTAACCTTGTGATCTGCCTGCCTTGGCCTCCCAAAGTGCTAGGATTACAGGTGTGAGCCACCAGGCCCAGTTGCCTATTCTTAAGATACGTGAATATTCTTGGTAAAAGGAGAAAGAAAATGTAATAGGACTTAATAATCAGATCACAATATTTACTAAGATAATCTTCAGTAAAAATAGGAATGACATGTTTCCTTCTGTCCCATTAAATAGTGCGGTATACTTACTTTTTCAGTTTTTTCTCCAATATTCTTTCCCATCCAAGGTCCAAGAATCTGCTCATGGAGTCTGGGACTGGACCCCTTTCTGGTAACAATACCTTTATAAAATATTTATTCCAGTTTTTCCCTGCATTTAATAATTTCGTTCCCTTTCAGGTGTGACATGGTAAAAGCCCCATAAAACCGCATACCTCAACCGTACCTCGGCTTTCTATTGAAACTGCTCTCTGTAACCCAAATGTGACAGGCAAGCAGTCCAAACTCATGCCATCTTGGCGCCTGCGACTTGTAATAAGTAATTAAGGACTGTAATTTCCACCCTACCCAGACAATGTGTAAACTAACGCTCATCTTGACTTCCGTAAACCACTTAAGTAACAATCAGATTGACAAAAGTCCCCTGGCCCTTGGAATGTCCGGAGTCCCCCACCCTCATCTCTGCCCCGGAGGTGATTTACAGAATCCACTAGCCCTTGGACTGTCTGAAACCCCTCATCTTCATTCCCGTTTTTCACCCTTACCCCCGAGGTGGTTTTAGGGGTATAAGAGGTCTTGACACCCTCCTTTTGGGGCCACGGGTTGGAGACGCGAGTCCTCCCTGGCCGACAGCAATAAAGACCCTGCAATTTGGCATACTTTCGTCTTGGTGTTGACTTTCTATGCTCGGGCCAGTACAACACAGGCAAGTTTTTATTTTCTTGGCTGAAAACGAGTAGCCTGAGAAGTAAGCAGTAGGAATCCTTGGCCATGAGACCAACAGCCTCATCCCAAATTCCTGCTTTGTGGAGGACATCAGGCCCTCCTTGTTCCAGTGTGACTTGGGAGTCTCCCCAGCTCCAACGCAAGGGAATGGCTTTATTGAACACGGAGTCTAGAATTTTTTTTTTTTTTTTAAGAGAGGGTTTTGCCATGTTGCCCAGGCTGCTCTCGAACTCCTGAGATTGCCCAGGCAATCCACCCACCTCGGCCTCCCAAAGTGCTAGGTGTCCGATAAGTCCGACCACCCCTTACTGCTCGTGTTCCCCTTGGGACGGCCGAATGAGTAGACCAGGCGAATTAGGCGTTCAGGCTTTATTGGGAGGGCTCCCGGCGGACCGAACACGGGGTAGAGAGTAGATCGGCCGCGCGCGGACAATTGGAGACAGGCTTTTTATACTGTGGTAGAAGATGCTGCAGTAATTTTCCACTGCCGTTGAGCAAGAGAGGGGACGTACTCTTTCTCAGGCGGAGTTTCTTGCGGCTTATCGGCTATCTCCTAACAAAGGAGGGTTTCGAGGCCTGCCGCGATAAGGGAAGGAGGGGGATGGGGTCTTGCAACCAGCTCATATGGGAACCTAGCTAAACATTAATGGTAGTACTTTTCCACTGTCGTTGGGGTTTTTCCAGTTGACTGTGGTAGGGGGAAGGGAAGGCCGGTCCTAACACTAGGATTACAGGCGTGAGCCACTGCGCCCGGCTCGGAGTCTGGAATTTCATGCACACTCCTGTGACCAGTGTTCTGGAAAAAGAGCAGAGAGGACCCACGGAGTACAGGAAGCTGACAGTGCCTACTCTGGAAAGCCAAGAGCAAGTTCTGCTTCCACGCAAGTCCAAGGTCCCAGAGATAAGCCCGGTTACGAGAGGCTGCCGGTAGCACCTGTCACTCAAACCCCACACTGCCAGGATTCGGATCACTTCTGTTGCTCAAGCCCCGGGGAGGGAGGGGCTCTGGGACATCATCCAATCAGAGGCAATGTGGTGCAAACTGTCCAATCAGGTGCGCGGAGAGGAGGGGCAATTTCCGAATCCCGAAGCGGTCTCTTCTCGCGGGGATCAGCTTGGTTCCGGGTTTTAGTTGGTCCCGGAGGCCTCAGGTTCTTGGATACTGCAGCTTCTGTCGCGTGGAACCGACTCTGGCTGCTGGAGCCCCAGGGAGGACCCAGGACATCCGGAAGCCAGAAATGGTGAGCGTGCGGAGCCCGGGCGTCCGGAGACCTGAGGAGGGGCTGGTCGGAACCGGCTGTGATGGGTCCCGCATCCCCCTGGCGCAGCTCGGCCCTTGGTCCCCTCGACCTCAGGATTGGGCTGGGACCGGCAGCCGGGACCCCGAGCGTCCTGACCCGTCCCTGCCCGCGACTGCAGCCCCGGCTCCGGCGCCCTCTCATAACAGCTGCGCGTCCGTAGCCCCGCGTCTCCCCAGGTTGTGCGGGGGACAAGGGAGAGTCATGGGGGCATCCCGCCTCGGGTATGGGATGCGGGCGGGAGGAGCCATGGCCTGTGGGGTCCCCAGTTCATTTTTTCTCCTTTAGGCTGCCCCCGTTTCCCTTTGAGTAAAGGTGTGGGAAGACCCGACTGGGTCTCGAACTTGCGACCCCATCCCCCAGCCTTGCTCCTCCTAGGGCTGCAGTAAATCCCTGAATTTCCAGTTCTCTCCCCGCATTCGCCAACCCCAGCCTCCCCTCTCTACTTCACATGATTATTGTTATTATTATTATTATTATTGAGGCAGAGTATCGCTCTGTCCCCCAGGCTGGAGTGCAGTGGCGTGATCTCCTCTCACTGCAACCTCGGCGTCCCGGGTTCTAGTGATTTTCCTGCCTCAGCCCCCTAAGTAGCTGGGATTACAGGCGTGCGCCACCACACCCGGCTAATTTTTGTATTTTTAGTAGAGCTGGGGTTTTACCATGTGTCGGGGTCCGGCACGTCTGCCGGGGGACTACCGACCTGCGGGAGTCCCCGAGACCGCCAACGTAGATGTCTCGTTCAACCTGAGAGAGAGAGAGTGCGCGGAAAAGAAAGAATACAGAAAAGTAGAGTCTGGAGGGCTGCGTGAAGATTATGGCCAAAACGCAGCAAATTTATTTTTGTGGGTTACAGCTTTTATACCTTTTTTCTTGTTTACATTTACCTTATCTCAGCAGAAAGAAAGAAAGGGGTAGACAGAAAGGAAACAGAAACTCCATAAAAAATAGTTATCAGGGGCTTGTGATATCCGCTCAGAAAGCAGTTTAAGGGGGCTAGTGATAGTAGTTTACATTTCAAAGATTTTACATTTCAAAGATACAATGGCGCCCTTAAGGTGGCTGGTTAAACCTGTTTTTCACCAGGAGCTAAAACAAAGGTTTGGCTCCAGGGAAAATATGGGCAGAGGTCTCTGCCCCTCTTAGGCATCTCAATTGCAGCAAGTTTATTGCTTACACAGAGACTGAAGGGGGACATGGAAGCAGACAGCACAATGTCCTCATAAACTGCAGGCCTTTGCTTTGCATTCTATTGTTGCTTTTAGTGAGTCAGCTCATGGCCCTGTCTCACTCGACAGCCCTCGAGGTGGGGAAATGCAGACAGGTCCAGCAGCCAAACTGGGGCGAGTCAACTAGCTGTCTCGAGCCCTTGGCGTGAACACCACAACCATGCTGGCCTGGCTGGCCTCAAACTCCTGACCTCAGGTGATTACAGGTGGGAGCTACCACGCCCGGCCATTTCACATTAACTGTTCCCCATGCTACATTTCAAACAGACACAGTGTTTTAATTGTCACCTTTTCCACCTAGCCCTAGATTGCAATTTCGTGAAAGGCTTGTTTTCTGTTTGTGAACATTTCACATGTGAAACTGGATGTTGGGTTGTCAGCCCACCCTCCTATTTTTCTGTTCCTGGGTTTCGAAACTGTCCAGGGATTTCTCCCAGCTGCCTTTGGAAGAATGGGTGAAAAGTCTTTTCTGGCCTGGTTAATCTTTCCTGGTCATTTGATGAGCTTCCTAGGGAGGGGTTCTTGTCTGAAAGAAGGAAGACGTTTTCTTAGTTCTTTAGGAAATTCTACAGGGAATCCCTGCTGGCGATGGGGTGGGGAAAAAACAATGGAAAGAAACTTCTTCCTTCTGAAGCAGCTTCATTTTCACTCCTGTTAGAGTGCATTGACCACTGATGACTCACTGTAGTCTCAACCCTTGGGACCCAAGTGATCCTCCCGCCTCAGCCTCCCAAGAAGCAGGGACCACAGGCGCATGCTACTGTAAGGGTTATTGCCGAGTTTAAAATGAGAAAACTGAGGCCGGTATAAGAAAATTAAATGCCAATTTATTCAGCTCTCAGGCGAGGTTCTATGGTCTGGGGAAAGGGGGCCAGAGAAGTCGCGCTGACTTCCTGGGGCATGGGGTTTTTATGGCTGTGAGGATCGAGCAACATCTGGGTGCTCTGATTGGCTCCAGGGGAGCGGGATTGGGATGGGGCCGGCCGCTATTGGTTGGCGGGTTGTTGGGTGGCTTTTCCCGTGCGAGAGCCGTCCAGGGTTGCATCAGCCGGAGCCTTCCAGGGGAGCCATGCGGCAGAGCTAGGTACTGGGTGCAGAGTCAGGTGCTGAGTGCAGAGGTAGGTGTGTCCAGCCTCCCAGCGAGGCAGCCGGCCTTACAGCTACCACACCCTATTCATATATATATATATATATTTGAGATGGAATCTTGCTCTCTCAGCCAGGCTAGAGTGCATTGGTGCTATCTTGCCTCCCGGGTTCAAGCGATTCTCCTGTTTCAGCCTGCTGAGTAGTTTCATCTACAGGTGTGTGCCACCACACCCGGCTAATTTTTTGTATTTTTAGTAGAAATGAGGTTTCACTGTATTGCGCAAGCTGGTCTAGAACTTGTGACCTTGTGATCTACCCACCTTGGCCTCCCAAAGTGCTGGGATTCCAGGCGTGAGCCACCATGCCCAGCTGAGGTCAATTCTCTGTTAGCAAAGAGCAGCCTGAGAGAGATCAGGATGCAAACACAGGTAAGGAAGGCAAGCTCTAACACAGAAAGAAGCCTCCTTGTAACATGCAGATGCACAGTGTGCCCCAGGAGGCACAGTCTCCTCCCTTCTTGGAAATACTCAAAAGAGGCTTATGTAGGGAGAGAGCCTGCAGCAGCACGGATAAGAAGAGCTGCCCTAGCTGGGTGTGGTGGCTCATGACTGTAATCCCAGCACTTTGGGAGGTTGAGGTGGGCAGATCACCTGAGGTCAGGAGTTCGAGACCAACATGGCGAAAACCCTGTCACTACTTAAAATACAAAAAGTAGCCAGGCACGGTGGTGGGCATCTGTAATCCCACCTACTCAGGAGGCTAAGGCAGGAGAATCGATCGCTCGAACTAGGGAGGCAGAGGTTGCAGTGAGCTGAGATCTCGCCATGGCACTCCAGCTTATGACAGAGTGAGACTCTGTCTCAAAAAAAAAAAAAAAAAAGAGCTACCCTGAGCCAGGCACATCCACCTTGGACTGTTCTGCCAGCGCCCCCCAGCTGCTGCTCCCAGCCCTCCGCCATTTTTATATATGCACGGTAGGAAGAGATACACAACAGGAAGTAATTTAGGATGAGAACCCCGCCTGTGGGCACTAGAAAGGGTGGGGTGAGGACTCAGAAATTCACGTCTTATGGAAAAGAAGCACCCCTCCTCTCCGACTTGTCTATAAAAACTCTCGTATTTCACTGTAAAACCTCAACCCATCTTTCTGTGACCCCTGTCTGCCCCAGAGAGCTTTCTTCCTTTTGCTTATTAAACTTCTGCTCTAACCTCACCTTTGGTATGTCTGCTGTAAAGTTGACTGAAAGAAGGGAGAGGCAGCCCCAGGGTCAGGTTTAGCAAATGTATTCAGTCTGCTGGGCTGCCTCACCACAGGCAGTGAAGGCAGCAGCCCAGCTCTCACACTATGGGAGTTACATAGGGGGTTTGCAGGTCTAGTCTAAGAAAAACTGAATCTTGGTTTTCAGGGGCCGACATCCTGTTTAACTGGGTCAGCATTCTGGGTCTGAGAACCAAGTGTGACCGCATCCTGGAACCTGGGTACCCTGTTCACAAGGCCTGAGGTTGTTTCTGTTATAAGCTTTGGCTTAGCAGGAGGGAACAGGGGTGGGGTGGGGGACATCTGTGGGCCCGTTTTGTTGTGACCCTAACATCCATGTCCTTGATTTCCTTGGCCATTGAGACCCAGAACTTCAGGTGACATCTCAGCAAGGCAGTGGCAGAAGGAAAGCATGCCAACCCCCCTACTCCTGGGAAGTGAATTCTCACCATGGCTTCCTCCCTGTCCTCAGTAAAATACCCATGCAGGGTGCTCTCTTTGCTCTCTCAACCCATGTCAGATTATCTTAGAGGCCAGCCCTGTGCTCCTCACGGATGTCCATTATGTGTATAATAGTTTTTGTTCTCTCTTTGAAAAAAAATTTGGCCCGGTGCAGTGGCTCATGCCTGTAATCCCAGCACTTTGAGAGGCCGAGGTGGGCGGATCACCTGCGATCAGAAGTTTGAGACCAACCTGTCCAACATGGAGAAACTCTGTCTCTACTAAAAATACAAAATTAGCTGGGTGTGGTGGCGCGTGCCTGTAATCCCAGCTACTCAGGAGGCTGAGGCAAGAGAATCGCTTGAACCCAGGAGGCGAAGGTTGCAGTGAGCCAAGATAGTGCCACTGCACTCCTCCCTGGGCAGTAAGAGCAAAACTCAGACTCAAAAAAATTTAATTGATTAATTATTTGGAGATGGACTTTCACTGTGGTGCCCTGGGTGGTCTACCTCTGGCCTTAACCAATCTTACCATGTTAGCCTCCCAGTAGCTGGGATTAACGGTGTGAGGTCCAGTGGCAAATCTTTCTTGCAACCACATATCCACCGTGACTGAAACAGCTGGGGCTGTAAGCAGGGTGTGCAGGCATTGCCCACCATCAGTGGATCTGTCTTCATTTGCCCCGACTGGCTGACCGGCTTTGCATCCTGATGTCTGGCATGCACTTCTACCTGCTGCTTGTGCAGGAGTTTGAGCTTTGCTTAAGCTGTGTTGCTCTGGTTGGTTGGTTGGTTTTGAGACAGAATCTTGCTTTTGTCACCCAGGCTAGAGTGCAGTGGCATGATCTCGGCTCACCGCAACCTCCATCTCCCAGATTCAAGTGATTCTCCTGTCTCACTCTCCTGAGTAGCTGGGATTAAATGTGCCCACCACTACACCTGGCTAATTTTAGTATTTTTCTTACAGATGGGGTTTCCCCAGGTTGGCCAGGCTGGTCTCGAACTCCTGAATTTAAGGGATCCCCCTGCCTCTGCCTCCCAAAGTGCCGGGATTATGGGTGTGAGCCACTGCACCCAGCCATGTTGCTCTGTTTTGTTTTGTGTTTTCCTTGCAAATCTGTAACTAAAACCTTAGTTTGGGCTGGGCATGGTGTCTCACGCCTGTAATCCCAGCACTTTGGGAAGCCAAGGTGGGCAGATCACCTGAGGTCTGAGTTTGAGACCAGCCTGGCCAACATGGAGAAACACTGTCTCTACTAAAAATACAAAATTAGCCAGGCGTACTGTTGTAACAGGAGCAGCCACGGGAAACGGATCTCTCGGACACCAAATACAGGAGGAAGGAGTTTATTCGGCCAGGAGCAAGGTGGCATAGTTACCCACAGCCAAGCTTGCCTAACAAAGGAAGGTTCCATCTTTATATAGGCTTATACTTTAGATGTTACACGTGGAAGAATCGTAGGTTTATAGCTTAACATATAAAAAGGGTCTCGGTTTACAGTCTCTCGAGAATTACATATGAAAAGGATCTCAGTTTGCAGTCTCAGGAATTACATATGAAAAGGGCTTCGGTTTACAGTCTTAGGAATGAAAAAGGGAAGTTGATCTGAGATGCCTGGGTCTCCCTCTTCATCGGCAGGTGCCTATAATCCCAGCTACTTGGGAGGCTGAGGCAGGAGAATTGCTTGAACCTGGAAGGCAGAGGTTGCGGTGAGCTGAGATCGTGCCATTGAACTCCAGCCTGGGGAACAAGAGCAAGACTCTGTCTAAAAACAAAACAAAACACCTCAGATCGTGGCCAGGTGTGGTGGTGGTTCACGTCTATAATCCCAGCACTTTGGGAGGCTGCTGCAGGAGGATTGCTTGAGCTAAAAAATTTGAGACCAGCCTAGGTAACATAGGGAGATCCTGTCTCTACAAAGAATTTTAAAAATTAGCCAGGTGGGCTGGGCATGGTGGCTCAAGCCTGTAATCCCAGCACTTTGGAAGGCCGAGGCGGGTGGATCACGAGGTCAAGAGATCGAGACCATCCTGGTCAACATGGTGAAACCCCGTCTCTACTCAAAATACAAAAAATTAGCTGGGCATGGTGGCATGTGCCTGTAATCCTGGCTACTCAGGAGGCTGAGGCAGGAGAATTGCCTGAACCCAGGAGGTGGAGGTTGCGGTGAGCCGAGATCGCCCCATTGCACTCCAGCCTGGGTAACAAGAGCAAAACTCCATCTCAAAAAAAAAAAAAAAAAATTAGCCAGGTGTGGTGTTACCACCTGTAGTCCCAGCTACTTAGGAGGCTGAGATGGGAGGATGGCTTGAGTTCTGGAGATAAAGGCTACAGTGAGCTGTGATTGCACCACTACATTCCAGCCTGGGTGACAGAGCGAAAAGCCATCTAAATAAACAGAAAATGTGACTGGGCATGGTGGCTTATGCATGTAATCCCAGCACTTTGGGAGGCCGTGGTGGGTAGATCACCTCAGGTCAGGAGTTCGAAACCAGCCTGCCCAATATGGTGAAACCCCATTTTACAAAAAAATTAAAAAATTAGCCAGGTGTGGTGGTATGTACCTTTAGTCCCAGATGCTTGGGAGGATGAGATAGGAGAATTACTTGAACCTGGGAGGCCGAGGTTGCAGTGAGCCAAGATCACACTACTGCACTCCAGCCTGGGTGACACAGCGAGACTCCATCTCAAAAAGAAAAGGAAAGAAAAAGAAAACTCATTATAAAGTATATTCACAGAAGAATGAAGAAAATATTTGTCATAAGTTGTAGTACTAATGACTGCATCTTTGGAATCATCATTGAGGTGGCTGACCGGGTCCTGGGCTTCACGTTAAGTTCCTGATGGTCCCCTCCCAGACTCATCTCTGTCTTTCCTCTTTGGTGACGACTGCCCTGATTCTTTGGCTATTTTTCATGTTTCTACTATTTGTTTTTTGTTTTTGAGATGGAGTCTCACTCTTGCCTAGGCTGAAGTTCAGTGATGCAATCTCAGCTCACTGTAACCTCTACCTCCTGAATTCAACCGATTCTCCTGCCTCAGCCTCCCGAGTAGCTGGGATTACAGGCACCCTCCAGCGTACCTGGCACATTTTTTTTTTTATTTTGGTATTTTTAGTAGAGATGGGTTTTACCGTATTACCCAGCCAGGCTGGTCTTGAACTCCTGACCTCAAGTGATCCACCCCTCCCCCTTGATTTCCCAAAGTGCTGGGATTACAGATATGAGTCACCACACCTGGTCCCATGTGTTATTTTTCATGACCCATTGTTTTTTAGCTTTGCCTTCTTTGAACTTTGATAAATGAGTACTGATGGAGTTAAAATTCGAGGGTGTTCTGGTGGTTTCTTTGCCTAGGCACATTTCACACGTGCTCATGTCTCCGGCTGTGGGCTGTCCAGTTCACTCATTCATTCTGGTGGCTCTAGTTTCCGGGTTTTTTTCAAGTTTCATTTTGCTTGGGAAAAATACTGCTATCATCATCTGATAGCAGTCGCCAAGTGCAAATGCATCCTGAAGACTCTGGACATGAGACAGAACACTGGGATTTAGATTATGGTGAAGTGCAAGGGCATAGCAGTTGAGCGTATCCTAGAATCCTTCATCTCTGCATAACTTTGTTTGCTGTGATCACCATTACCTGGGACTCTCAGTAGAGTAATTTTTGCCCCTGTCAACATGAAATCATCTATTTGACATTTTTTTGTGGCTAATTTCTCACTGGCAAAAGAATGGACCTTGTGGCCTGGGTACAGTGGCTCACACCTGTCACCCCAGCACTTTGGGAGGCTGAGGCAGGTGAATCACCTGAGGTTAGAAGTTTAAGACTGGACTGGCCAACTTGGTGAAACCCCGCCTCTACTAAAAATAAACAATTAGCTGGGTGTGGTGGCATGCTTCTGTAATCCCAGCTACTCGGGAGGCTGAGGCAGGGGAATCACTTGAATTCACAAGGCGGAGTTTGCAGTGAGCTGAGATCTTGCCACTGCACTCCCTCCTGGGCAACAGAGCAAGACTTCGTTTCAAAATAATAATAAAAGAATGGATCTTCTTTTCACATATGGTATTTCATCTTCTGTTAAGCATGTTTTAAAATTTGTCCCATTGTGATCAGGTGCGATGGCTCACACCTATAATCCCAGCACTTTTGGAGACTGAGGCCGGTGGATCACCTGAGGTCTGGAGTTTGAGAGCAGCCTGGATAACATGGTAAAACCCTGTCTTTATTAAAAATACAAAAATTAGCCGGGCATGGTGGTGGGTGCCTGTAATCCCAGCTACTTGGGAGGTTGAGGCAGGAGAATTGCTTGAGCCCAGGAGGTAGAGGTTGCATTGAGTCAAGATTGTACCATTGCACTCCAGCCTGGGTGACAAGAGTGAAACTCAATCTCAAAAAAAAAAAAAAAAAAATTCCCATTGTTTAATCATGAGTTCGTTTATTTTTACTCTGCATGTTCATTTTTAAAAAATATTGTTGGCTGGGCGCAGTGGCCCACGCCTATAATCCCAGCACTTTGGGAGGCCAAGGCAGGTGGATCATGAGGTCAAGAGATCAAGACCATCCTCGACAACATGGTGAAACCCCGTCTCTACTAAAAATATAAAAAGTAGCTGGGCATGGTGGCACACGCCTGTAGTCCCAGCTACTTGGGAGGCTGAGGCAGGAGAATTGCCTGAACCCAGGAGGTAGAGGTTTCGGTGAGCCGACATCGAGCCATTGCACTCCAGCCTGGGTAACAAGAGCAAAACTGTCTCAAAAAAAAAAAAAACAAAAATGTATACACATATATATATATTTAAGGGGTACATGTGCAAGTCTGTTACGTGGATATATCGTGCTGTGAGGTATGACTTGCTAGCATTTATTTGAGGATTTTTTACATCGATAGTCATAAAGGCCATTTGTAGCTTTCTTTCTTGTAATGTCTGTCTTTGGTGTTAGCATAATTTTGACCTCATAGAAGGAGTTTTTGGAGTGTCCCCTCTTAAGTTTTGGAAGAGTTTGAGGAGGATTGACAGTAATACTTCTTTAAATATTTGGTGGATTTCAGCAGTGAAACTATTTGGTGTCCTGGGTTTTTGCTGTTTTTTTTTCTCCTATTACTATGTCAATCTCCTACTGCTATAGTTCTGTTCAGATTTTCTATTTTTCATGCCTCACTCTTTTTTTTTTTTTTAATTTAATTTTATTTTTTTTAAGACAATGTTTTACCATGTTGGTCGAGCTGGTCTTAAACTCCCGACCTTGAACTCCTTGGCCTCCAAAGTGCTTGGATTACAGGCGTGAGCCACCACGCCCGGCCCCTACTCTTGGTATATTGTGTATGCGTAGACATTTGTCCATGTAATCAGCTATCCCATTTGCTGAAGTATTCTAATGGACTTCTGTAATTAAGCCTGAGTTGTACAGTTCTTTGTGCACTGCTGTTACGTAGGTATTCTGCTGCTGTTGTGAGTCTAAGAGGTGAGGTGAGGGGAAGCATTCTATTGACCTGTGATTTAGCCTCACTTAAAAATAATAGGCCAAGCACAGTGGCTCATGCATGTAGTCCCAGCACTTTCAGAGGCTAAGGTGGGCAGATAGCTTTAGCCCAGGAGTTTGAGAGCAGCCTGGGCAACACAGGGAGATCCTATCTCTACAAAAAAAACAAAAACTAGCTGCGTGTGGTAGTGCCCACACGCAGAATAAGGGATGAGGTGGAAGGATCACTTAAACCTGGGAGATTAAGACTACAGGAGCCACGATTATACCACTGCACTCTAGCCTGGGCAACAGTGAGATCCTGTCTCAAAAGAAAAATATTATGTTAATCTTTATTTATTTATTTATTTGGAGAGAGTCTCACTCTGTCACCCAGGATGGAATGCAGTAACACAATCCTAGCTCACTACAGCCTTGAATTCCTGGGCTCAAGCAATCCTCCTGCCTTAGTTTCCCAAGTAACTAGGACCACAGGTACCTGCCAACATACCTTGCTAATGTTTTAAACAATTTTTTCTAGAGATGGGGTCTCACTATGTTGCCCGATCTGGTCTTGAACTCTTGGCCTGAAGAAGCCTTCTGCCTATGTATGCCTCCCAGAGCCACTGGGATCATAGGTATAAGCCACTGTGCTTGGCCATAACATTTAATTTTTTAATTTTTTTTTTTTTTAGACAGAGTTTCGCTCTTGTTACCCAGGCTGGAGTGCAATGGCGCGATCTCAGCTCACCGCAACCTCCACCTGCTGGGATTACAGGCACGCGCCACCGTGCCCAGCTAATTTTTTGTATTTTTAGTAGAGACGGGGTTTCACCATATTGACCAGGATGGTCTCGATCTCTTGACCTTGTGATCCACCCGCCTCGGCCTCCCAAAGTGCTTGGATTACAGGCTTGAGCCACCGCGCCTGGCTAATTTTTTGAGGTAGAGTCTTGCTCTGTTGCCCAGGCTCACCGTGCCCAGCTAATTTTTTTTTTTTTTTTTTTTTTTTGAGATGGAGTTTCACTCTTGTTGCCCAGGCTGGAGTGCAATGGCACTATCTTGGCTCACTGCAACCTCTGCCTCCCAGGTTCAAGTGATTCTCTTGCCTCAGCCTCCTGAGTAGCTGGGATTACAGTCATGCGCCACCATACCCAGCTAATTTTGTATTTTTAGTAGAGACAGGGTTTCTCCATGTTGCTCAGGCTGGTCTTTAACTTCCAACCTCAGGTGATTCACCCACCTTGGCCTCCCAAAGTGCTGGCATTACCTGCATGAGCCATCACGCCTGGCCCTAATTTTTGTATTTTTAATAGAGATTGGTTTTTACTGTTTAGGCCAGGCTGATCTTGAACTCCTGACCTCAGGTGTCTGCCCTACTACTATACAATGCCTGCTCTATTACTAACCAAGTTTTCATATAAATACTGATCCATTGAAGACTCTCTTCTTTTCCCTTGATCTATCTGTTTATCTCCTAATAGTATGCTGTCCTGAATGTGATGGTTTGGAAATCGCTGGTGTGTGTTTGTTTGTTTGTTTGAGACAGTTTCACTCTTATTGCCCAGGCTGGAGTGCAACGGCACAATCTCAGCTCACCGCAACCTCCACCTCCTGGGTTCAAGCGGTTCTCTGGCCTCAGCAGCCTGAGTAGCCTGGATTTATAGGCATGTGCCACCATACCCGGCTAATTTTGTAGTAGAGATGGGGTTTCTCCATGTTGGTCATGCTGGTCTCGAACTCCCAACCTCAGGTGATCCGCCTGCCTCTGCCTCCCAACGTACTGGGATGCTGGGATTATAGGCGTTAGCCACCTCCCCTGCTGGAAATCCCTGGTGTTTGTTAGGCAAGCCATCCACCTGCTCTTCAGAAAGCTTCAACAATTATTACATGTTAATTCCTATTAGGTTTGGAAAAGTAGTTTTTGTTGACCTAAAATACCTGTTTTGGGGACTTTTTTTTTTTTTTTTGACAGAGTCTCGCTCTGTTGCCCAGGCTGGAATACAGTGGTGTGATCTCAGCTCACTATAACGTCTGCTTCCTGGGTTCAAATGATTCTTCTGCCACAGCCTCCTGAGTAGCTGGGACTACAGGAATGCGCTATTATGCCTGGCTAATTTTTTGTATTTTCAGTAGAGACGAGGTTTCACTATGTTGGCCAGGCTAGTCTCGAACGCCCGTTCTTTTATTTTTTTTTTTTTTTGAGACAGAGTTTTGCTCTTGTTACCCAGGCTGGAGTGCAATGGCGCGATCTTGGCTCACTGCAACCTCTGCCTCCTGGGTTCGGGCAATTCTCCTGCCTCAGCCTCCCAAGTAGCTGGGATTACAGGCACGCACCACCATGCCCAGCTAATTTCTTGTATTTTGAGTAGAGACGGGGTTTCACTATGTTGACCAGGATGGTCTCGATCTCTTGACCTCGTGATCCACCCGCCTCGGCCTCCCAAAGTGCTGGGATTGCAGGCTTGAGCCACCGCCCCCAGCCCCGGAACGCCTCTTCCTAAGTGATCCACCCACCTCGGCCTCCCAAAGTGCTGGGATTACAGGTGTGAGTCACCGCACTTGGCTGTATTGGGTATTTATGGAATTTTATAAAGATACCATTTGGAAGAAGTGACATCTTAGAGACATTGAGTTTTTTCTTGAAACACGTGTCATCTTTCCACTTACTCCACTCTGCTTTGGCATTAACTCATAGAAATTTAAAAATTCTTCCATTAGGGTGATTCAATATTGATGATGAGTCTTACTACTTGATGAAATTTGGTTGAGAGTAAACTGCTTGCAAGCTTCCAGATGTTCTCTCTTGATGTAAATACATGGGATGAGCTCATTGCCCCAGTGGACACGTTGTACAACATATGTGATCTGTTGTCTACCAGGAAAGCGCATTTGAGACTCAGTGGCTGGAGGGCTTTTTGGGGGCTGGTCCCCTAGGCACTGCTTGTAGTAGGGAATAAAATAGGCTTTCAGAAGGAAAATGATTCAGTCAGTACCATCCTGTTTGTCACTGTCAGAAACCATTTAGCCACAGCCAGCCCTCTGTCACTTAGGTTGATGGGATCCCTCTTGTAAGTTCCCTGATGGTAGCGAAGGTCAAACTTGGCAAACAGACCTTTTTAAGGATTCCCAGCCCCAGGACTACTAAAATGAGTGCTGTCTGCACACCAGGTTGTAGGAGTTTGTGGTGACAGGTACTAGAGAGCCACTCTGCAATGAGCATTCAGGGCAACGCAGCAGCACGACTGCCTCCCTGGACCCACCATGGAGAGGGTGTTCCTTTCTGCGGCTGCCTCTCTGAGTAGGTCAGTTCTAACACCGGAACTGCTGTGAGGGAGGAAGCGTGTGTGGTGACTCAGTCTTGAAGCGAGTGTTTGGAGAGCTGGCGTCATAAGACCACTTGTGTATTGAGTAGAGATCCCCAACAGTGCTGAGTCTCATCCCTCCTCCTCCACACTTGTGGGATATTTCAGGACTCAGTGGCCTTTGAGGATGTGGCTGTGAACTTCACCCAGGAGGAGTGGGCTTTGCTGAGTCCTTCCCGGAAGCAGCTCTACAGAGATGTGATGCTGGAAACCTTCAAGAACCTGGCCTCTGTGGGTAAGAAGGACAACATTTCCTTTCTTAGTCAATTAGAAGACAGGTGCGCTTTGATCACCCGCACGGTCCCACAATTTGGAATATGGAAAGAGAGTAGGTTGCTGAATAAATGGGGCATCATGGGCCAGGTACAGTGGCTCACCCCTGTAATCCTAGTGCTTTGGGAAGGATTGCTTGAGTCCAGGAGTTTGAGACCAGCCTAGGCAACATGATGCGACCCTGTCTCTTTTTTTAAAAAAAAGGCCAAGCACGGTGGTTCACGCCTGCAGTCCCAGCCCTTTGGGAGCCCAAGGCGGGTAGATTACAAGGTCAACATGGTGAAACCCTGTCGCTACTAAAAATACAAAAATTAGCTGCGTGTGGTGACATGTGCCCTTAGTCCCAGCTACTCAGGAAACTGAGGTAGCTACTCTGGAGGCTGAGGCAGGAGGATTGCTAGAACTCAGGAGGCAGAGGCTGCAGTGAGCAGAGATCATGTCACTGCACTCCAGCCTGGGTGACAGAGTGAGACTTTGTCACCCCCCCCCCAAAAAAAAAAAATCAGGCATGGTGGCAGTGTTTAATAGAACCTAGTTATTTTTCTGTAATTTTAAATAATTCATAATGATTTCTCTGGGTCTACATTTTAGGAATCCGATGGAAGGACCAGGACATGGAGAATCTGTACCAAAATCTGGGGATTGAGCCAAGGTAATTTGCACTCCCAAGAGGAAGCAGTGTCTCTTAAGGGAATCTTCGCTTGTCAGGAAAATTCTAAAAAGAAACAAGACAAATAAGTACAACCTTATGTTTTGTTTTGTTTTTGAGACAGTCTTTTTTTTATTTTATTTTTTTTGAGATGGAGTTTTGCTTTGTTACCCAGGCTGGAGTACAATGGCGCGATCTCTGCTCACTGCAACCTTCGCCTCCTGGGTTCAGGCAATTCTCCTGCCTCAGCCTCCCAAGTAGCTGGGATTACAGGTGCACACCACCATGCCCAGCTAATTTTTGTATTTTTAGTAGAGACGGGGTTTCACCTTGTTGACCAGCATGGTCTCAATCTCTTGACCTCGTGATCCTTTTGTATTTTTTTAGTAGAGACGGGGTTTCACCATGTTGGCCAGGATGGTCTCCATCTCTTGACCTCGTGATCCGCCCACCTCGGCCTCCCAAAGTGCTGGGATTACAGGCGTGAGCCACTGCACCTGGCTCAAACTTAACATTTTTAACTGATTATTAGAAGATTTTCACTAAAAATCCTTCTTTCAATGTAATATAGATGTTGGGTGTCTGGACAGGGTACTAAGAATCTGTGACATGGAAGTCATAGGGAGCTGGGCAGCAGAATCATCAATACACTTCCTTTCAAATAATTCTGACCCAGCAGAAAACCTCCACTCTTCTGATTTTGGCAGCAGCGTAAGGCTTAAGACAACATACCAATTAATAAACCAAGCACTGATAATGCGCTTGTCATTTTTCATAGAAGCCTGGTGGAGAGACTCTGTGGACGTAAAGAAGGGAGTGACCACAGAGAAACCTTCGGCCAGTTTCCAGATTGTCACCTGAACAAGGAAAGTCACACTGGAGTGAAACCATGCAAATGCAGCATGTGTGAGAAAGTCTTCCTCCGGCATTCATTCCCTGACAGGCACATGAGAGCTCACGCCGGACAGAAGCGACATGAGTGTGGTGCGGCATGGGGAGAGAAGCCCGGTACACAGAAGCAACGTGGGAAAGCCTCAGTTTCTCCTAGGAGTGGTCCACAGCACGCAGTAACACCAACTCCACAGAGACCTTATGAATGCAGGGTGTGCGGGAAAGCCTTTCATTCTCCCAATTTATTTCAAATCCATCAACAAACTCACACTGGAAAGAGGCGCTATAAATGTAGGGAAATTGTGAGAGCCTTCACTGTTTCCAGTTTCTTTCAAAAACATGGAAAAATGCACACTGGAGAAAAACGCTATGAATGTAAATACTGTGGAAAACCTTTTGATTATCCCAGTTTATTTCAAATTCATGTTAGAACTCACACGGGAGAAAAACCTTACAAATGTAAACAGTGTGGTAAGGGCTTCATTTCTGCCACTTACGTTCATACACATGAAATCAGAACCCACATGCTGGAGAAATCGCACCAGTGTCAGGAGTGCGGGAAGAAACTCAGCTGTTCCAATTCCCTTCGCAGACACGAACAAACGCATCGTGGAGGGAAACTCTACTGTTGTCAAAAATGTGACAAAGTCTTCAGATGTCCCTCGTCCCTTCGAGCACATGAACGAGCTCACACTGGAGAGAGACCTTATGGATGTAATAAATGTGGTAAAACCTTCAATTATGCCAGTTGTTTTCGAAGACATGAGAAAACTCATAGTGGAGAAAAGCCGTATGAATGTAAGAGGTGTGGCAAAGCCTTCGGGTGGCGCAGCTCCCTACGGATACATGAAATGACCCACACTGGAGAAAAGCCCTTTGACTGTAAACAGTGTGGTAAAGGCTTCACTTGTTCAAAATACCTTAGAGTTCATGAAAGAACTCATTTGGCCGGGCATAGGCAGCCCTTAAGCAGGCTAGGCAGGGGAAATCACCTGAGCCCAGGAGTTTCAGACCAGTCTGGGCAACATGAGAAGGAACCATATCTCAAAAAAAAAAAAAAATTTTAACTGGGTGGGGTGGTGCACACCTGTAGTTCCAGCTACTCAGAAAGCTGAGGAAGGAGGATCACATGAGCCTGGGAGGTTGAGGCTGCAGTGAGCTGAGATCGCGCCACCATACTCCAGTCTGGGTGTCAAAGTAAGACTCTGCCTCAAAAAAAAAAAAAAAAAACTGGGCGCGGTGGTGCGTGCCTGTAGTCCCAGCTATTCAGGAGGCTGAGGTGGGAGGATCGCTTGAGCCCAGGAGTTCTGGGCTGTAGTGCTATGCCGATCGGGTGTCCACACCAAGTTCAGCATCAATATGGTGACCTCCTGGGAGCGGGGGACCACCAGGTTGCCTAAGGAAGGGTGAACCGGCCCAGATCGGAAATGGAGCAGGTCAAAACTCCTGTGCTGATCAGTAGTGGGATCACGCCTGTGAATAGCCACTGCATTCCAGCCTGGGCAACATAGCAAGACCCCATCTCTTAAAAAAAAAAAAAGAAGAGAGAGAAATAACTCACTTATACAGGAGAGATCCTATGAATGTAAGGAATATGAGAATGCATTTGGTTTCCAAAGACACAAAAGACTCACTGGAAAAAAATCCAAAGAATGTAGTCAAGTCCTCAGATAACCCCGTCTCTACTCAAAATACAAAAAATTAGCTGGGCGTGGTGGCACGTGCCTGTAATCCCAGCTACTCAGGAGGCTGAGGCAGGAGAATTGCCTGAACCCAGGAGGCGGAGGTTGCGGTGAGCCAAGATCACGCCATTGCACTCCAGCCTGAGTAACGAGCGAAACTCCATCTCAAAAAAAAAAAAAATTAAATCGTGAAAACTCCCACTCAGAAGAAGTCCTGTAAATGTAAGTAATTTTGAAGGCCTGATGCAAATTAATTATTGTATAATGCTCAACGACTTATGAATGAGTCATACAAAGTTATAAACATATTCCATTTATCAGTGGCTCATTCTTTTTTCTTTTTTCTTTTTTTTTTTTTTGAGATGGAGTCTTGCTCTGTTGCCCAGGCTGGAGTCTTGACTCATTGCAACCTCCACCTCTTGGATTCAAGCGATTCTCCTGGCTCAGCCTCCTGAGTAGCTGGGATTACAGGCATGGGCCACCATGCCGGGCTAATTTTTTTTGTATTTTTACTCGAGACAGGGTTTCACCATGTTGGTCAGGCTGGTCTCAAACTCCTGACCTGATGATCTGCCCTGCCTACCTCCCAAAGTGCTGGGATTACAGGCATGAGCCACCAGGCCCGGCCTTTTTTTTTTTTTATTTGGGACAGAGTCTTGCTCTATCGCCCAGGCTGGAGTGCAGTGGTGCCACCATGCCTGGCTAATTTTTTTGTATTTTTAGTAGAGAGGGTTTTACTATCTTGGGTCAGGCTACTCTTGAACTCCTGACCTCATGATCCACCTGCCTCAGCCTCCCAACTTGCTGGGATTACAATTTTTTGGTATTTTTGTAGAGATGGGGTTTTATACATTGTTGGCCAGCCTTACCTTGAACTCCTGACCTCACGTAATCCACCCTCCTTGGCCTCCCAAAGCGCTGGGATTACAGGCATGAGAAACCAGGCCCGGGACCATGGAACCTTGCCTGGGAGCTGAATAAATTGGCATTTAATCTTTTTGTGCTGGCCTCAGTTTCCTCATTTTTAACTCGGCAATAAACCTTGCAAAAGAATCAACCTTACACCAACATGGTGAAACTCTGTCTATACTAAAACTGCAAAACTTAGCTGGGCGTGGTTGTGTGTGCCTGTAATCCCAGCTACTCAGGAGGCTCATACAAGAGAATTGATTGAACCTGAGAGGCAGAGGTTACAGTGAGCTGAGATTGTGCCTCTGCACTCTAGCCTGGGCAACAGAGCGAGACCCAGTCTCAAAAAAAAAAAAAAAACTCCCAAAAATTAGCCAGGTATAGTGGCATATGACTGTAATCCCAGCTACTTGGGAGGCTGAGGCATGAGAATTTCTTGAACTTGGGATGCAGAGGTTGCAGTGAGCCAAGATTGTACCATTGCACTCCAGCCTGGACAAGAGTGAAACTATCTCAAAAAAAAAAAAAAAAAAAGAAAAATCTTCCACAGACCAGGCATGGTGGTTCACACCTGTATTCCCAGCACTTTGGGAGGCCGAGGCGGGTGGGTCATGATGTCAGGAGTTCGAGACCAGCCTGGCCAACATGGTGAAACCCTGTCTCCACTAAAAATCCAAAAATTAGCCAGGTATGGTGGCAGGCACCTGTAATTCCAGCTACTTGAGAGGCTGAGTCAGGAGAATTGCTTGAACCTGGGAGGCAGAGTGTGCAGTGAGCCGAGATTGTGCCATTGCACTCCAGCCTGGGGGACAAGAGCAAGACTCCGTCTAAAAATAAGTAAACGATTCACATTTTCCTATGGGAACAAGAAGGAATATCCCATCTTTATGCTACAGAGTCTTCTCCCCACATCCCTGTCTATTCTCTGTGCTCCCAAGTGCAATTCCTCTGTGGGCCTGCCTAGCCACAGTACACTCCTCTTGCCTGTGGGTGAGTGTAACTACTAAAACGCTGTCAGTCTTAGTTGACCAGTGATGGTGACCGGAGTTAGCTAGCTTGCCTCAGGTAGACAGCAAGGGAGAGGTCCCCTGAGAGCCCCCAACCCACAGGTCAGTACATCATCCCCAAATAATAAAAAGCAGCCTGGGAAAAAAATCAAGCTGCAGGCACCCATAAGGAATTAGCACAGGGGATTGATTGTACCTGGAGACTTGCCCGCGGCGGCACAGATAGAAGTTCTTGCCCGTTCTGATAAAAACTTGCACAAACATCTGGCTCACTCAGATAAGAGAACATGGCCTGACATAGAAACGGCTTTCACCAGGCTCCCAGGAGAGTTTCTTTTGTGGGCATGAGCACGGTGAGCTCTGGTGGGTACTTTGCTTTCCTTTTTGACTGTGAGCCTGGCCTTTATGAATCATCACTTCAGCCTCTGATTGCTCCTGGGCTAAGGTCCTCAGCCAAGCTTTCATTTCAGCTCCTGATAGGTCCTGGGCCAAGCTGAGCAGCCTCTGTGAATCATTACTTTAGCCCCTGATTGGTCCTGGGCCAACGTCCCAGGATAGGGTCCCCGGATAAACTTTCTGATTGGTCCCGGGCCAACCTGAGTCACAAGTTCTCCAAGACAGCCTGCAAACTAAGCATATTTCTTCCCCTTCCCAATCCATAAAAACCCTGGACCCCAGCCTTGTAGTGGGCAACCCATTCGGGCTTCCCTCTGGTGGCAGAGAGCTTTCTTCATTCACTTATTAAACTTTTACTCCGACCTCACCCTGTATTTGTGCGAGACTCTCTTAAAAAATAAAAAGGCGGGGGTGGAGGGGGGCGGACGCGGTGGCTCACGCCTGTAATCCCAGCACTTTGGGAGGCCGAGGCGGGTGGATCACGAGGTCAAGAGATCGAGACCATCCTAGTCAACAAGGTGAAACCCCGTCTCCACTAAAAATACAAAAATTAGCTGGGCATGGTGGTGTGCGCCTGTAGTCCCAGCTACTCGGGAGGCTGAGGCAGGAGAATTGCCTGAACCCAGGAGGTGGAGGTTGCGGTGAGGCGGGATCACGCCGTTGCACTCCAGTCTGGGTAACAACAGTGAAACTCCGTCTCAAAAAAAGAAAAAAAGACTACAAAGCAGGAAGTCAACTGAAATCTAATTAATCCCTGTAGGGCGGATCACGAGGTCAGGAGTTCAAGACCAGCCTGCCCAATATGGTGAAACCGTACCTCTACTAAAAATACATAAAGGCTGGGCTCAGTGGCTCACGCCAAAACTTCGGGAGGCCAAGGTGGGCAGATCACAAGGTCAGGAGTTTGAGACCAGCCTGGTCAACATAGTGAAACCCTATCTCTACTAAAAATACAAAAAGTAGCAGGGTGTGGTGGCAAGCACCTGTGGTCTCAGCTACTCGGAAGGTTGAAGCAAGATAATCGCTTAAACCTGGGAGGCGAAGGTTGCAGTGAGCCGAGATTGCGCCACTGCACTCCAGCCTGGGTGACAGAGCAGGACTTCATCTTAAAAGAAAAAAATTAGCCAGGCGTGATGGTGCCGCCTGTAGTCCCAGCTACTCAGGAGGCTGAGGCAGGAGAATCACTTGAACCCAGGAGGCAGAGTTTGCAGTGGGCCAAGATTGCACCACTGCACTCCAGTCTGGGTGACGAGAATTCGTCTCAAAGAAAAAAAGGGAACAAAGGATATATAAAACAATGAGAAAACAATTAAAATTGGAATAGTAAGTCTTAGCAACAATTTTTATTTATTTGTTTGTTTGTTTATTTATTTATTTTTGAGACAGGGTCTCTCTCTATTGCCCAGTGCTGGGATTACAGATGTGAGCCACCATACCTGGCCAACCATCACTTTAAATGTATATAGATTAAATCTCCAATCAAAATATATGGAGTGGCTGAATAGATTTTTAAAACACAGCCGGGCATGGTGGCTCACACCTGTAATCCCAGCACTTTGAGAGGCTGAGGTGGGCAGATCACGAGGTCAGGAGTTCCAGGCCAGCCTGACCAACATGGTGAACTGTGTCTCTAATACAAGTACAAAAATTAGCTGGGCGTGGTGGTGTGCTCCTGTAGTCCCAGCTACTCAGGAGGCTGAGGCAGAAGAATTGCTTGAACCCGGGAGGCAGAGGTTGCAGTGAGCCAAGATTGAGCCACTGAACTCTAGCCTGGGCAACAGAGCGAGACTCCATCCCCCCCCAAAAAAAAGATTTTTAAAACCTATTTAAAAAAATACTGAATTTGAGACTGAACATAATCGGGAGAGAAACTTAAAAGAAAAAAAAAATGGGCCGGGCGCGGTGGCTCACGCCTGTAATCCCAGCACTTTGGGAGGCCAAGGCAGGTGGATCACGAGGTCAAGAGATTGAGACCATCCTGGTCAACATGGTGAAACCCCGTCTCTACTCAAAATACAAAAAATTAGCTGGGCATGGTGGCGCGTGCCTGTAATCCCAGCTACTCGGGAGGCTGAGGCAGGAGAATTGCCTGAACCCAGGAGGCGGAGGTGGCGGTGAGCCGAGATCACGCCATTGCCCTTCAGCCTGGGTAACAAGAGCGAAATTCCGGCTCAAAAAAAAAAAAAATACTGAATTATAAGCTGCCTACAAGAGACTCCATTATTATTATTATTTTGAGGTAGAGTCTTTCTCTGTCACCCAGGTTGGAGCGCAGTGGCACAATCTCGGCTCCCTGCAACCTCTGCCTCCCAGGTTTAAGTGATTCTCCTGCCTCAGGCTCCTGAGTAGTTAGGATTACAGGTGCGCACCACCAGTGCTCCATCCAGCTAATTTTTTGTATTTTTAGTAGAAGCGGTGTTTCACCATGTTGGCCAGGCTGCTCTCAAACCCCTGACCTCATGATCCACCTGCCTCAGCCTCCCAGGTGCTGATAATACATGTGTGAGCCACCATGATCGGCCGAGACTCTCTTTATTTTTTTTTTTTTTCAAAACGGGAGTCTTGCTCTGTTGCCCAGGCTGGAGTGCCATGGTGTGATCTTGGCTTACTGCAACCTCTGCCTCCTGGGTACGAGCAATTCTCTTGCCTCTGGCTCCTGAGTAGCTGGGATTGCAGATTCGTGCCACCACCCCTGGCTAATTTTTTTGTATTTTTAGTAGAGACGGGGTTTCACTATGTTGGCCAGGCTGGTCTTGAACTTCTGACCTTGTGCCTCAGTCTCCCAAGTAACTGAGATTACAGGTGTAATCTCAACACTTTGGGCAGCCAAGACAGGTAGATCACTTGAGCCCAGGAGGTTGAGGCTGCAGTGAGCTGTGATTGCACCACTGCACTCCAGCCTGGGTGATGGAGTGAGACCCTGCCTCAAGAAGAAAAAAAAGAAAAAAGAAAAAAAAAGGGTATATGCTTACAATGTAATATTCATTCGCCTTATAAAAGGATATCCTCTCACATGCTACAACATGGATGAACCTTGAGGACGTTATGCAGAAATAAGCCAGTCCCAAAAAGATAAATAATGTGTGATCCTACACCGATGATTCATGGAAAATTGTCCAATTCATAGAATCACAAACTGGAATGTTAGTTGCTAGGAGCTGAGGAGGAGAGGGCTAAGTGAGGAGCTGTTATTCGGTGGGTACAGAGTTTCAGTTTCTCAAGATGGAAACTTTCCGGAGACTGGTTGCATCCCCAGGTTAGTATAGTTGATACTACTGATCTTTAGGCTTGAAAATGGTTAACAGCCGGGCGTGGTGGCTCACACCTGCAATCCCAGCACTTTGGGAAGCTGAGGCGGGTGGATCATGTGAGGTCAGGAGTTTGAGACCAGCCTGGCCAGCATGGTGAAAGCCTGTCTCTACTAAAAATGCAAAAATTAGTCAGGTGTTGTGACATATACCTATAATCCCAGCTACTCGGAGGCTGACAAGGAAAATACAAAAATTGGCTAGGTGTGGTGGCACACAACTGTAATCGCAGCCACTCAGGAGGCTGAGGCACGAGAATCACTTGAACTTGGGGGTCAGAGGCTGCAGTGAGCCAAGATGGAGCCACTGCACTCCAGCCTGGGTAACAGAGAAATAGTACCTCTCAAAAATAGTAACAGTAATGAAGTGTGTCCAGTTGACTGATTTTGAATTTTGACCAAGACTTTGTGTCAAAAAAATTTTTTTTTGGTGGGGGGATATGCTGGGTGTGGTGGCTCACACCTGTAATCCTAGCACTTTAGGAGGCTGAGATGGATGGACTAGTTGAGATCAAGAGTTCGAGACCAGCCTGGCCAACATGGTGAAACCCTGTCTCTACTAAAAACACAAAAAAATTACCCAGTTGTGGTGATGTGCGCCTATAATCCCAGCTACTCAAGAGACTGAGACAAGAGAATTGCTTGAACCCGGGAGGCAGAGGTGGCAGTGAACCAAGATCATGCCACTGCACTCCAGCCTGGGCAACAGAGCAAGACTGCATCTCAAAAAAAAAAAAAAAAGGGGTGGGGAGATATAGCCAAAACAGTGCTTAGAGATAAATTTAGAGCATTGGATGCATACATCAGAAAAGAAGAAACATTTAAATCAATAATGTAATCTTCCAGCTTAAGAAACTAGAGAGAAAAAGAGCAGTATAAACTTATATCTGGCCGGGCGCCGTGGCTCCTGCCTGTAATTCCAACACTTTGGGAGGCCAAGGTGGGTGAATCACTTGAGGATAGGAGTTCAAGACCAACCTAACCCATGTATCAAAACCCCATGTCTACTAAAAATACAATTAGCTGGGAGTGGTGGCTCAAACCTGTAATCCCAGCTACACGGGAGGCTAAAGCATGAGAATTGCTTGAACCCGGGAGGCGGAAGTTGCAGTCAGCCGAGATCACGTCATTGCACTCCAGCCTGGGCGACAAGAGTGAAACGCCTTCTAAATAATAAACAAAAAGTACTGAGCCCCATGTGGTAGTTAGAGCCTGTGGTCCTAGTTGCTTGGAAGTCTGATGATCACTTAAGGCCAGTATGAGGCTACATCACCCACCAGACTACAGACAGAGTGAGGTCATCTCTAAAATAAGAAATAAGTTCCAATCCTTCAACACCCAACTTACATTGGGACATGTAAACTTATTTAAACTGGTGGGGTCCCAGGCTGGAGTGCAATGGCACCATCTCTGCTCACTGCAACCTCCGCCTCCCAGGTTCAAGCAATTCTCCTGCCTCAGCTTCCTGAGTAGCTGGGATTACGGGCACCTGCCACCACGCCCAGCCACTAATTTTTAAAATTTTTTTAAGATATGGGGTCTCTGGTCCGGGTGTGGTGGCTGATGCCTGCTATTCCAGCACTTTGGGAGGCTGAGGCAGGCAGATCACCTGATGTCAGGAGTTCGAGACCAGCCTGACCAACAGGGCAAAATCCCGTCTCTACTAAAAATACAAAACTTAACCAGGAGTTGTGGCAAGTGCCTGTAATCCCAACTACTCAGGAGGCTGTGGCATGAGAATCGCTTGAACCTAGGAGGAAGAGGTTGTCGTGAGCTGAGATCATGCCACTACACTCCAGCCTGGGCAACAGAGTAAGACTCTGTCTCAAAAAAAAAAAAAAAAAAAAAAAGATATGGGGTCTCATTATGTTGCCTGGGCTGGTCTCAAACTCCTAGCTTCAAGCGATCCTTCCTCCTCAGCTTTCCAGACTACTGGGATTACAAGCATGAGCCAACACACCTGGCCACGACCGCCTTTTCTCTGTGAAAACACACTGAATAGTTTGGATTTCTAGTCACATAAAGTGGCAGGTTTCGGGTTCTGTCTCTGTCCAACCATCTATAGTGTGGATCATTTGGGTGGTTATAGGGAAAACTTAAGGGGACCACCTCAGCCTCCAGAGGAAGCCACTTGATCTTGCTGGGTTAGGAGCCACAGGCAGTAAGGTCACTCAGTCTACATGTGGCGCTGTGACCTCATGATGAGCCCTCTTATGTACTAGTAAGCAGCAGTGCTGAGGAAGGCCTGGGCACACTGGCTGGGGTTTGGCATTGGGAGAGCAGTTGAGTTACATTCTCTGCTTTGGAGGGGTTAATACCAAATGCTCCTTGTCCCCCTCCCCTTCCCCTTCCCTCTGCTCCCTCCTCTCCCTTTTTCCGTTCCTCCCCTTCCCTTTCCCCTTCCCCTTCCTTTCCTTTCCTTTTCCCCTCCCCTCCCTTCCACTCTCTCTCTCTCTCTCTTTCTCTCCCTCCCCTCCCCTCCCTTCCTTTCCCCTTCCCTTTTCTTCTCTCTCTCTCTCTTTTTTTTTTGAGATGGAGTCTCACTCTGTGGCCCAGGCTGCAGTGCAGTGGTGTGATCTCAGCTCACTGCAACCTCTGCCTCCGGGTTTCAAGTGATTCTCCTGCCTCAGCCTCCTGAGTAGCTGGGATTACAGGTGCCCACCACCACACCCAGCTAATTTTTGTATTTTTAGTAGAGACGGGGTTTCCTCATGTTGGCCAGGCTGGTCTCGAACTCCTGACCTCATGGTCCGCCTGCCTCTGCCTCCCAAAGTGCTGGGATTACAGGCGTGAGCCACCATACCCTGTCTCATCTCTCTTTTTTTGACAGAGTCTTGCTCCACTGCCCAGGCTGGAGTGCAGTGGCTCAGTCACCGCTCACTGCAACCTCAACCTCCTGGACTCAAGCGATTCTCCTGCCTCAGCCTCCCAACAAGCTGGGACTACAGACACGCATCCCCACATCTGGCTAATTTTTGTTTTTTTTTGTTTTTTTTTTTCAGAGGGAGGCAGGGGTGAGGGTGGGAGGCTAATTTTTGTATGTTTTGTAAAAACAGGGTATCGCTATGTTGCCCAGGCTGGTCTCAAACTTGTGAGCTCAAGCAATCTGCCCACCTCAGCCTCCCAAAGCACTGGGATTACAGGAGCCACTGTGCCTGGCCTCAGGTGGCCCTTTTTTAGTGGCATAGCTGCGGGCCTCCCCCATGCAAGCTTCCAGCTTGCTTATCTGTGTTTGCAGCTCCATTTCTTCAGGCTGCTTTTTGTTAGAAAAGAAATGACTTGGGAGCCTGCCTTTTGTTAAAAGGGAAGCTCTGCAGAGGACTTTTTTTTTTTTTAGACGGAGTTTCGCTCTTCTTACCCAGGCTGGAGTGCAATGTCGTGATCTCGGCTCACGGCAACCTCCGCCTCCTGGGTTCAGGCAATTCTCCTGCCTCAGCCTCCTGAGTAGCTGGGATTACAGGCAGGCGCCACCATGCCCAGCTAATTTTTCTTATTTTTAGTAGAGATGGGGTTTCACCTTGTTGACCAGGATAGTCTTGATCTCGACCTCATGATCCACCCACCTCGGCCTCCCAAAGTGCTGGGATTACAGGCATGAGCCACCGCGCCCAGCCCGAGGGCTCTCTTATCCTCACTGTCTGCCTAAATAATTTCTTTCCACTTCCTGTATCATAGGGGATGAGAGTGTACCAGGTAAGAAGAGAAGGCCCAGCTCGACAAAGAGCTGTGGGGGCCGAGGTGTAAGCCCCCAGAAATGGAAGCTTCTGTCCTAGGTGGCCCTCCATGTGTTATGGAACCAGTTAGTCAGCCAGCAACAGTTTGTTAAAGCTTCCTGGATGTCCTGGTCCTTATTAGGACATCCTGTGTGTGTGTGCCAATTGTTCCAGTAATCTCCCATTCACCCAACTGTTGAGGGAGGGATTAGCACCCTTGCATTATAGGAGGGACAGCAGAACACGTGACACACAACGCTGGACAGGAGAGACTGACAGTTGTTTATTAGTTGCATACATTCACAGCCCAGAGGAGGAGGTACCTGTCATATTCAGGGGTCCCCGTGATTCCAGTTAACCAATTTCCTCAGGGGAGACATGTCCCCCTTCAGTCAATTCCAGTTAAACATGAGTCTTGGTGGAGTGAGGTAGCTCAGGCCTGTAATCCCAGCACTTTGGGAGGCCAAGATGGGTGGATCACCTCAGGTGAGGAGTTCAAGACCAGCCTGACCAATGTGGTGCAACCCTGTTTCTACTAAAAAACAAAAATTAGCTGGGCATGGTGGTGGGTGCCTGTAGTCCCAGCTACTTGGGAGGCTGAGAGAGGAGGATTGCTTGAAGCCGAGTGTCAGAGGTTGCAGTGAGCCAAGATTGCACCACTGAACTCCAGCCTGGGCTGGAGACTCTGTATTAAAATAAAAAAAGGGCCTTACACACCATCTGAGTTTCAAATTTTGGGCTGGGTGCGGCGGCTCATGCCTGTAATCCCAGCACTTTGGGAGGAGGAGATGGGAGGATCACCTGAGATCAGGAGTTTGAGGCCAGCCTAGCCAAGATAGTGGAACCCCATCTGTAATAAAAATACGAAAACAAATAGCCGGGAGTGGTGGCATATGCCTGTAGTCCCAGCTACTCGGGAGGCTGAGGCAGGAGACTCACGTAAACCTGGGAGGTGGAAGTTGCAGTGAGCTGAGATTGCACCACTGCACTCCAGCAGGTGTGACAAAGCGAGACTCCATCTTGAAAAAAAAAAAAAAAAAGAGTTTCAAGTTTTGGAGCATTTCACATTTTGGATTTTCAGATTAGGGATGTTCAACTTGTAATTATATAAACATGTTAATTATAACCCTGTGGTATACCATGTATACCATATATGTAATAAAGTACATAAACTAGGCTTATACACTATATACTAAATATATTTATATCTATGTATACTGATGCACCCCAGAACACATATACACACAATAGCAGTCATCCCCTGGTAAAGCTGGGGTGTTGGTTCCAGGACCCCAACAGTACACACCAAAATCCACACATACTCAAGTCTCGCCATCATCCCTGTGGAATCCACTTAAAAGAAAAGTTGGGGCCGGGCATAGTGGCTGATGCTTGTAATCCCAGCACTTTGGGAGGCCAAGGTGGGTGGACGGCTTGAGTTCATGAGTTCAAGACCAGCCTGAGCAACACGGTGAAACCCGTCTCTACAAAAAAGTACTAAAGGCTGGGTGTGGTGGCTCACGCCTGTAATCCCAGCACTTTTGGAGGCTGAGGCAGGTGGATGATGAGGTCAGGAGTTCGAAACCAGCCTGGCCAACATAGTGAACCCTCATCTCTACTAGAAATACAAAAAATTAGCCGGGCTTGGTAGCAGGTGCCTATAATCCTAGCTATTCAGGAGGCTGAGATAGGAGAATCCCTTGAACCCAGGAGGCAGAGGTTGCAGTGAGCCAAGATTGTTCCATTGCACTCCAGCCTGGGTCACAGTGCAAGACTCCCCATCTCAAAAAAAAACAAAACAACCAAAACTTAGACAGTCATGGTGGTGCACGTCTGTGGTCCCAACTACTCAGGAGGCTGAGGTGGGAGGATTGCTTGAGCCCAGGAGGCAGAGGTTGCAGTAAGCTGAGTTCAAGCCACTGGGCAATAGAGCCAAACCTTGTCTCAAAAAAAAAAAAAAAAAAAAAGCCTTTTATACTCTTGGGTTTTGCATCATGTTAATATTGTATTTTCCTTTCTTTTTTTTTTAAGACGGGGTTTCACCATGTTGGTCAGGCTGGTCTTCAACTCGCGACCTCATGTGATCCGCCCACCTTGGCCTCCAAAGTGCTTGGATTACCGGTGTGAGCCACCACGCCCGGCCCCGAATACTGTATTTTCAATTGGAATTTAGTTGAAAAATAATCTATGTATAAGTGGACCCACACAGTTCAAACTTATGTTATCTGAGGGTCAACTCCATGCTATATTGTGTAATACACTAATACATGAGTATCTCTTCTGAATGGAGATGCAAGAAGCCTCAGCAAATAAGAGCAAACCAAATTCAGCAGTCTGTACCTGCGAACCATGACCACTGGAATTCTACCCAGGAAAGCAACATTAGTTTCACTTGTGAAAAATAATCAATGTGGGCCGGGCGCGGTGGCTCACACCTGTAATCCCAGCACTTTGGGAGGCCGAGGCGGGTGGATCACGAGGTCAAGATTGAGACCATCCTGGTCAACAAGGTGAAACCCTGTCTCTACTAAAAATACAAAAATTAGCTGGGCATGGTGGCGCGTGCCTGTAATCCCAGCTACTCAGGAGGCTGAGGCAGGAGAACTGCCTGCACCCAGGAGGCAGAGGTTGTGGTGAGCCGAGATCGCGCCATTGCACTCCAGCCTGGGTAACAAGAGTGAGACTCTGCCTCAAAAGAAAAAAAAAATAATCAATGTAAACTGGGCATGGTGGCCTGCTCTTGTAATCCCACGCTGAGGCGGGCAGATCACTTGAAGCCAGAAGTTTGAGACCAGCCTGGCCACCATGGCAAAACCCCATCTCTACTAAAAATACAAAAATTAGCTTGGCATGGTGGTGCATGCCTGTAATCCCAGCTACTTGGGAGGCTGAGGCACGAGAATCGCTTGAATTCAGCAGGATGAGGTTGCAGTGAGCCGAGATTGAACCAGTGCACTTCAGCCTGGGTGACAGAGGGAGACTGTCTCAAAAAAAAAAAGGGGGGGGGGAATAATTAATGTAGCAGATCGCGGTGGCTCACACCTGTACAAAATTAGCCAGTCATGGTGGTGCATGCCTGTAATCCCAGCTTGGTCAAGGACTGAATCTTTTGCCAGTATGTACATGTTATATACAGCACGTGACATATACAGGTATCTATGTATATTGGAGACTGTGTTAAGGGGATTCTGCACAACTGAAACCCTGATGTGTGGACAAGAATTTGGATGGTCACTCTTGAGGATTTGGGATGTTGCTGATGCTAGGAGACCTAGGGCAGCTCTTGCCTCTGAAAGGACCATTGAATTCAATCCCTGGAATCCACCCAGACCTTGAAGGTACTTTCTCCTTACACAGCATCACTCCCCCAGGACTCACCAGGTGCAGCTGTGTTCACTCCTCTGCGTCCTCTGCCTTATGTCCTCCCGAGCACTTGGCATTTCTACTTTGGTGACAAAAGGTCCCAATCTCAAGTCTCCTCCCAGGTAGTGCAGTGGCTCATGCCTCTAATCCCAGGACTTCAGTAGGCTGAGGTGGCCAGATCGCTTGAGGTCAGGAGTTTGAGACCAGCCTGGGCAACATGGTGAAACCCCCCATCTCTATAAAAAAAATACAAAAATTAACCAGGTGTAGTGGTACACACCTGTAGTCCCAGCTACTTGGGAGGCTGAGGCAGGAGGATCACTTGAGCCCAGGAGGTCAAGGTTGCAGTGAATATGATCTCACCACTGCACTCCAGCCTGGGTGACAGAGTGAGACTGTCGCAAAAAAAAAAAAAAAAAAAAAGTGCTTTTCTGTAAATGTAGAAAATGGGAGTTCAAGGATGCGAAAGTAAGGGCTGGAAATGGATTGATGCTGCTGCTCCAGCCCCTCAGCTGTTATCATAGTAGATGCTTCCAGAAACATCCCTCAGGACTTCACCTTTTATCAGTTTGCTTTTCCAGTGAGCACACAGTGAGGGCAGCAAGGCATGGCTCTCATGGCTCAGATGCATGCTGTCCTCTGAGCGCTTCCTGGTAGTCCTCACTTCCACTGAGGCACATCTGCCACAGAACTACCCCTAGATGGCCTCACGGGACCCCACCATGCTCAAGGCTGCCCCTGACGCATGTCTGCTGTTGGGGTAGGATGGAGGCCTACAAAACTCAGACTAAAAGTCTTGAAGTGAGAGAAATGTCACTTCTGGTACCCAGGGAAAGACAGGAAGTTGTGAGATTGGATGGTGAGCTGGCTTCCCTCATTCTTGTCACGTCCCTGGCAGGACACTGTGACTTGCTATCCAGGTAACAGTGGGCACTGCCTCCACCAAAGGAAGGGGCTGACACCTACCATGGCTGCACAGCTCAGCAAAGGAGGAACTCTTCGGTGGTGTCAGAACAGTTTCATGGGAGTTCAGTTCACCTTGTGTTCTGGGAGTGACATGAAGCAAGTCGCCTCCATGGCCGGTGGCGCTTCTCTGACATGGTGACTTCCTGTACACCACAGGCTGGAGTTCTGCAGGGTGCGTCTTGTTCCATGAAGCATAAGTGCTGGCCTTGGAGGCATGGCTACAAAACCAGCCCCACAGCAGCACACACGACACGCGCTGAAGAGAGCAGGCCTCGTCACGGTCGGGGCCCAAGCCAGGTGGAATGTGCCAGAAAATCTGGGGTGGGCCAGCTAGGGAAAGTAAGAAGTTTGGTTGTGTCCTGCAGTCTGGGGTCATACCACCCTGAATGTGCCTGATCTCGTCTATGTCCTGTAGCTGGAACATGGTAGGGCATGTCTCTGTGGTACCACTGTTGGTTTTGAGACTTCTGTGGAGATTGGTACAGAGCTGGTGGTTATGGGACAGTGGATCTTATATGGCCAAAGGGCATGTGTCCCATGACACAGGTTCTGCCTCGGCTTCTCCAGCCCTCTCACTTTAGAGCTACCTGGGCTGTCATAGAGAGATGTTCTGGTGTGAACTTTTAAACACATTTACCAGCAAGAATCTACAGTGTGGGTTTGGATGGGAAACGGAGCTAGAGATGACCTCCAGATGGCCTTGGAAAGACATGATGCTGACAGCTGTGAAATAGGGTGTCCACAGGCAGATGCCGCTGGAGAACTGTGGGACACACCTTTGTTTTCAGAAACTCAACATTCCCAAAGGTCTGAACCAAGGACACTGATGGGAACTTAAAGGCAGATTGTGGGCGCCCTCTTAATTCTGTGCAGTCATGTGTGTGAGCTAACAGCTGAGACTGTTTCTTAACTTCAGACTGGATTCCAAGAAAGGCCTATTGGGTCCCCGGTCCTTTCTCCTCAGTCCTTCAGTTTGTCCTAAGATGGTGGAAAGAGTTGCATATGTAATTGAAGACATTTCCATATCGCTTACACTCAAGAAGCTGCTCTTAAATTTGTGAGTGGTTTCATGGTCTTGAACTAAGATGTACAAGAAACTCTTAGAAATGACAGAAAAAGGCTGGGCGCAGTGGCTCATGCCTGTAATCCCAGCACTTTGGGAGGCCGAGGCGGGTGGATCACGAGGTCAAGAGATCGAGACCATCCTGGTCAACATGGTGAAACTCTGTCTCTACTAAAAATATAAAAAATTGGCTGGGCATGGTGGCGCGTGCCTGTAATCCCAGCTACTCGGGAGGCTGAGGCAGGAGAATTGCCTGAACCCAGGAGGCGGAGGTTGCGGTGAGCCGAGATCGCGCCATTGCACTCCAGCCTGGGTAACAAGAGCGAAACTCCATCTCAGAAACAAAACAAAGAAATGACAGAAAAGAAGTTAAATGAATACGAAACTGAAGAGTTTAGTTTCCACAGAGATTTAAAAAGTACTCAACTTGAGGCTGCTCCTCTGGGCACACTGCTTGTGGGGTGGCCCTGCTCTGCAAGGAGCAGCCCTTTAAAAAAAAACAAAAATGAGTCAACTTGAAATAGATATTCAGATTAATAAGATAAAACACAAGATTGATAATCTTACAGCAGAACTGAAAGCTGCATCTTCAAAATGCCTATATCTAGATAAAAACAATCAAGTTCTGCAACAGGAATTATTATCTATGAAAACGATACCACAGAAATGTAAGGAATTTGAGAAGAATAAAAAGGTGTTGGAACAAGAAGTGAGAAGAATTGGCTAGCTTGGCTTAGGTACATAGCAAGGGAAGGGTGTCTGGAAAGCCCCCAAGCCACTGGTCATGCCTTGGCTTGATATGTGATTCCCACATATCACAAGTGCTCTGATTGCATTAAAAATAATAATAATTAACACAGGGATTTGTGCCTGGAGACATGCCTGCAGCTGCACAGATAGAATTTGTAGCCCACTCAAGATAAGAAAACTTGCACAAACCTTTGGCTCACTTAAATAAAGAAACAAGGCCCAACACAGAAATGCCTTTGTCCTTTGCATAACTAGCAGGCTCCCAGGAAACAGCCTCTACTCCTTTGGTGGGCATTTACTTGGTGGGCTCTGGTGGGTTCCAGCGAGCACTTTCTTTTTTCTTTTTCTTTTTCTTTTTTTTTTTTTTGGAGACGGAGTTTCTCTCTTGTTACCCAGGCTGGGGTGCAGTGGCATGATCTCAGCTCACTACAACCTCTGCCTCCCGGGTTCAAGCAATTCTCCTGCCTCAGCCTCCTGAGGAGCTGAGATTACAGATATGCACTACCATGCCTGGATAATTTTTTGGTAATTTTTAGTAGAGATGGGGTTTCACCATGTTGGCCAAACTTGTTTCAAACTGACCTCAAATGATCTGTCTGCCTCGGCCTCCCAAAGTGCTGGGATTACAGGCGTGAGCCACCGTGCCTGGCCCATTTTTTTTTAAACAGATTTCACTGCAGCAGGAGTCTTGTCTTTGAAACGAATTAGGTCAACTGAAGGCTTAATCACAATGTTTACATTCATGTAGTTTTTCACCAGTGGGAATTCTTTCATGTGTTCAAAAGAAACTGGAACAATCAAGGGCTTCAAAGCAATGTTTGTATTCACACAGCTTCTGTCCAGTATGAACTCTTTCATGTATTCAGAAGGAACTGGAACAACTAAAGGCTTTAGAATGCTGCTTACATTCTTAGGCTTTCTCTCCAGTATGAGTCCGTTCATGCAGTCGAAAGTGACTGGAAGAAATGAAGGCTTTTCCACATTGTTTGCATTCATAAGGTTTCTCTCCAGTGTGAGATCTTTCATGAATTCGAACAGAACTTGAAAATCTGAAGGCTTTCCCACATTGTTTACATCGATAGGGTTTCTCTCCTGTGTGAGTTCTCTCATGCATTCGAAATTTACTGGAAGAAATGAATGCTTTTCCACACTGTTTACACTGATACGGTTTCTCTCCAGTGTGAGTCCTTTCATGCAATCGAACTTGACTGGAACGAAGGAAGGCTTTACCACATTGTTTACATTCAAAAGGTTTATTCCCGGTGTGAATTTTTTCATGTTCTCGAAGGGAACTTGAAAAACTGAAGGTTTTCCCACATTGTTTACATTCATAGGGTTTCTCTCCGGTGTGTGTTCTTTCATGCAGTCGAAAGGAACTGGAACGAATGAAAACTTTTCCACACTGTTTACATTCATAGGGTTTCTCTCCAGTGTGAGATCGTTCATGAATTCGAAAATAACTTGAACACCTGAAGGCTTTTCCACACAGTTTACATTCATAGGGCTTCTCTGCATTGTGAGTCCTTTCATGTCTTTGAAGGGAACTTGAAAAACTGAAGGTTTTCCCACATTGTTTACATTCATAGGGTTTCTCTCCAGTGTGAGTTGTTTCATGTTCCCGAAGGGAACTTGAGAAACTGAAGGCTTTTTGACACTGTTTACATTCATAAGGTTTCTCTCCAGTATGAGTTCTTTCATGCATTCGAAGAGAAATGGACCAACTGAATGATTTGCTGCATTGTTTACATTCATATGGTTTTTCTCCAATGTGATTTCTTTCATGCACTCGACAGGAATGAGAAGAGTTGAAGGCTTTCCCACATTCTTTACACTTATAAGGTCGTGCTCCACTGTGTGTTATTATATGTGCTCGAAAGCTTGCAGAATAAAAGAAGGCTTTTCCACATTCTTTACATTCATACGGTTTCTCTCCACTATGAGTCCTTTTATGCCTTCGAAAAGAACTGAGAAAACTGAAGGCTTTACCACATTCTTTACATTTATAGGGTTTTTCTCCAGTGTGAGTTCTTTCATGAGTTCGAAAGTAAGTGGGACAACTGAAGGCCTTACCACACTGTTTACATTCATAGGGTTTCTCTCCAGTGTGGGTCCTTTCGTGTCTTTGAAAAGACTGGTAACATATAAAGGCTTTCCCACACTGTTTACATTCATAGGGCTTCTTTCCAATATGAGCATGTTTTTGAAAAGACTGGTAATATACAAAGGTTTTTCCACATTGTTTACATTGATAGGGTTTCTCTCCAGTATGAGTCCTTTCATGTCTCTGAAAAGGTTGGTAATAAATAAAGGCTTTCCCACACTGTTTACATTCATAGGGCTTCCCTCCAGTGTGAGTTCTTTCATGTTTCTGAAAACAGTGGCGATAACTGAAGGCTTTCCCAGGCACTTTACGTTCACACGGTTGCTTTTCATATTCCTGATACTCATTTGGTTTCTGACCAGTGTGAGATCTCATGTGCTTATTAAGGGATGACTGATGCACGAAGTCTTTCCCACAAAAGCTGCGTTCACGTCGTTTTGCTCCAGTAAAAGTTTCCTTGTTGATGTTAACGTTTGGCATCTGGCTGGTGGTTTCTCTACATTTGCTACCTTTTCCACTTTCACAGAGTCTCTCAACCATATGACCTCTGTAAAGAATGAGCAGCACATTATTAGTGGCTTTTTAATTAATTATTTTATATTTATTAGTAGGTAGGAGAATTACATTTTAACCATTTTCAGAGAAAGTGTAGGATATTTGCCCTGTCTGAATTGTTTTGAAAGTTAATATATTCGATGATCTGAAAGAAGACTCAACCATAGTTATGATCAAGTCAATTTCTTTTTTAAATAAAAATGAGATGAGATGGAGTCTCATTCTCTCACCCTGGTTGGAGTGCAGTGGCACGATCATAGCTCACTGAAGCCTTGAATTCCTGGGCTCAACTGATCCTCCCACCTCAGCCTCCTGAGCAGCTGGGACTACAGATGCATGCCACCATGCTCGGCTAATTTTTTTTTTCTTTTTAGATGAGGCCTTGCTATGTTACCCAGGCTGGTCTTGAATTTCTGGCCTCAAGTGATCATTCTACCTCAGCCTCCCAAACTGCTGCGATTACCAGCATGAACTACTATGCCTGGCCAAGAGTCATATTTATAGAAGGGGTTTCTAAATGCTGTTTCAAAGTGATTTATTTTTCACATCCTGAACATCTATGATGTTTTTAAGAAAACATTCAGTGGAAATTTTCTAGGAGTAAGTAAATTTGAAACTGTGCTTATTGTTTTGTTTGCTTTCTTGTGAAATTTCCCCACAGGCCACTATTCTTCTGTGGCTGCAACTCACCTTCGATTTCTCCCCAGGTTTCTGTGGTCATCCTCAATGTGCTGGTCTTCCCACCTTTTCCCTAAAATGCACACCCAGAAACATCATTATAAACTATTAGAAATTACAGAAAATTGTTACAGTCTCATTTCATGACGAGTTGTGACTCTGTCTGATTCAATCACCGAAGGATTCCCTTTCCACATTTCAGATTTTGGAACACAGCTGTGGAGCAAGGAACACTTGTTCTGTGTTCTGTATATAACTAAGGAGAGAAATGTTGATATCCTTACCTAGACAGACCAGGTTCTTGAAGGTCTCCCGCATCACATCTTTGTAGAGCTTTTTCTGTGAAGAATCCAGCAAAGCCCACTCCTCCAGGGTGAAGTTCACAGCCACATCCTCAAAGGAGACTGAGTTCTGAAACATTCCACATGTGTTTACAGGAGGATGGGTGAGACTGGTGGTACTGGGGATCTGTACTCAATCTGTAAGAAGCTCACATGTGGCCGGGTGCGGTGGCTCACACCTGTAATCCGAGCACTTTGGGAGCCCGAAGCAGGCAGATCACCTAAGATTGGGAGTTTGAAACCAGCCTGACTGACATGCAGACACCCCGTCTCTACTAAAAATACAAAATTAGGCCAGGCATGGTGGCTCACACCTGTAATCCTAGCACTTTGAGAGGCCGAGGCGGGTGAATCACAAGGTCAGGAGCTCAAGACCAGCCTTGCCAATATGGTGAAACACCGTTTCTACTAAAAATACAAAAATTAGCTAGGCATGGTGGCGTGCACCTGTGGTCCCAGCTACCTGGGAGGCTGAGACAGGAGAATTGCTTGAACCCGGGAGGCAGAGGTTGTAGTGAGCTGAGATTGTGCCACTGCACTCCAGCCTGGGCAACAGAGCAAAACTCTGTCTCAAAAAAAAAAAAAGTAGTTCACATACAATTCTGTGTTCTCCAGACATTTGGTGTGTGACTTGGCTGTCAGAACTATAACTGTCCACACTCACTTCCTCATAAAATTCACACTATCATGAACACACAGAAATTACTTCCATTTTTTTCTTTCTGAGACAGAGTCTTGCTTTATTGCCCAGGCTGGAGTTCGGTGGCGTGATCTTGGCTCATTGCAACCTCCACCTCCTGAGCTCAAATGATTCTTATGCCTTAGCCTTCTGAGTAGCTGGGACTACAGGTGTGTGCCACCATGCCTGGCAAATCTTTTGTATTTTTAGTAGAGATAGGTTTTCACCATGTGGGCCAGGCTGGTCTCAAACTCCTAAGCTCAGGCAATTTGCCTTCCTCGGCCTCCCAAAGTGCTAGGATTACAGGCGTGAGCCACTGTGCCTGGTCAATTACTTCTATATTTTTACTGTGATCCTTTGAAACCTTATTGTTCTCTAAAGGCAGACTCAAGCTCACCTTGGAAAAGTAAGAGAAATGCTATACAAATGAAACAAATTTTAAGACCATCAATCCCTTGCGAGAAAAACTCATTTCCTACCTTATTATATAACTTATCACTCAGCATTTCATTAAACGTGGGATCAAATCCGGATAAGGTTTTAATAAATAAATACACCTTCAAGAACTGTAGACTTTTTCTTTTATTTCCATGAACGAACAAGAGGCCAGGAGGCTTGTGGAAAGTTACATTGTTCCAAGAATCTGCTGGCCATATCCTGAAGTTTCTAGGTCACTACAAGTACTCCAATTCAGCTGGTTGAATGAAAATATTCCTTTGCAGAAGTATTAATTTCAACTTCTTTGTGTAATATTTATTACAGTCTCCATTCTTCCTTTTTCTCTCTCCACATTTCTTTTTCTTTTTTTTTTTTTTGAGACAGTCTCGCTCTGTCACCAGGTGCCAGGCTGGTGACAATGGCACAATCTCGGCTCACTGCAACTTCTGCCTCCCAGGTTCAAGCAATTCTCCTGCCTCAGCCTCCCGAGTAGCTGGGACTACAGGTACACACCACCATGCCCAGCTAATTTTTATATATTTTTTTAGTAGAGACGGGGTTTCACTGTGTTGGCCAGGATGGTCTCGATCTCTTGACCTTGTGATCCGCCTGCCTCGGCCTCCCAAAGTGCTGGGATTACAGGAGTAAGCCACCACGCCCAGTCTTCTCTCACACACATTTCATGGGTCTAGAAGGTTACTGGGAAGTTAGAGCTCAGACCTGAGGAGGAGCACATGGCAACTTAGACCTCCACAAAATCCCTATACCCAGGAGAGGGTTTATTACGCATAGACTTGAGACCCTGGGAAGAGCAGGGTGGGTTGGCTGGGGATTTTCACTGAGGTTAGC
Organism: Callithrix jacchus; assembly: GCF_049354715.1. Lineage (NCBI taxonomy): Eukaryota > Metazoa > Chordata > Mammalia > Primates > Cebidae > Callithrix > Callithrix jacchus. The sequence continues at coordinate 18,398,310 of NC_133523.1, forward strand.
AAGTGGGCTAGCCAGCACCAAATGAGGGTGACCTGGCACCAAATGAGGGTGACCCAGGTTCTCTTCCTACCACATCTGGATGTGGGGTACACAGTGGAAAAGGAAGAATGAGATTTTATTTTATTTAATTTTTTCTTTTTGAGACCGTGTTTCGCTCTGTCTGGAGTACAGTGGTGCGATCTCAGCTCACTGCAACCTTTGCCTCTCGGGTTCAAGCAATTCTCGTGCCTCAGCCTCCTGAGCAGCTGGGATTACAGGTGTGCACCACCTAATTTTTGTGTTTTTAGTAGATACAGGGTTTGCCATGTTGGCCAGGGTGGTCTTGAACTCCTGGACTCAAGTGATCTCCCTGCCTCCGCTTCCCAAAGTGCTAGGGTTACAGGCGTGAGCCCCTGTGCCTGGCAAGAATGAGATTTTAAAGATATCATCCATCAAACATCACAAAAAAATGAAGTCAGAGACTTCCAATTTCTGGTCTTACAAGTAAGGAACATAGAATTTGTCATTCCCAGATGTGCCAGTAACAAATAAACAAACATCAAATCGACGACTCTTCTTAGATCCACTAAATAATTGAAGGTCATAAGGCAAAGTTTTCTCCAAAATTTGAGACACAAATAGGAAAAGTAACAATTTTGTAATAATCCCAGAACATAATGTTCTTCCTAAGAAAGTCTCTTCTCAAAAAACTGTATCTCAACAAAAGCCTAACCTACTAGGAGTTTGCCAAAGCCTACGTGACCTGGGGCAGGGACAGGAAAGCATGTGTGAGGGTGACCCATCTTTTGTCTTCCCAACACCAATACAAGGTGCCTTTTCCAATACCACTCTCCAACTCTCTGACATTGACCATGTGTCCTAAAATTTAATTCAATTCTAAGTACCCAGAATTAGTTACACTCCACAGGTTAAGGCCTCAGTCCCACAAGACTGTCCTCATGTCAGATGCAAGCCACAAAGTGGGGTACCCAGGCGCCCAGGCTTCTACATGCCAACTACAAGTCTGGAGTTCCCACACCACCCTTTATGTTTAATAATTCACTAAAGCTTCCCTCTGAAGTCAGGAGAGTAATTTACTTAGCATCAGTTTATTATAAAATATACAACTCAGGAACAGCCAAGTGGAAGAGGCGCATTGGTCAGTATGGGGAGGAGGTGGGATGTTTCCATGCATTTTCTGGGTGTGCCACCCTCACAGCACCTTGATATGTTCACCAACATGGAAGTCCTCAGAACCCCAATATATGACGGTCCCATCACATAGATATGACTGATGAAATCATTGCACACTAATCATTAATTCAGTCTCCAGCTCCTCTTTTCTCCTTTGAGTTTGGGGGCTAGGGCTGAAAGTTCAAGGGCGGTCTTTCTGGACACCGGTCCTAATCCTCAAATCGTCTAGGATCTCCTGAGTGCTACTTTGCAAACAAAGAGGATCCTTTAACCCTTTTCACTTGTGAAATTCAAGGGATTTAGGAGGTCGGTGCAAGGAATCACATACAAAGACTAAGTGTGTTTCTTATCATATCACAGAACATCACAGCTCGGGGGTATAAACTCACTAAAAGACTGAGGGCTTGGCCGGTCATTGTGGCTCACACCTGTAATCCAAGCACTTTGGAGGCCAAAGTGGGTGGATCACCTGAGGTTGGGAGTTCAAGACCAGCCTGACCAACAAGGTGAAACCCGTCTTAAAAAAAAAAAAAAAAGACTGAGGGCTGGACCAGTGGTGGCTCAGACCTGTAATCCGAGAACTTTGGGAGGTTAAGGCAGGCAGATCACCTGAGCTCAGGAGTTCAAGACCAGCCTGGCCAACATGGAGAAACCCTATCTCTACTAAAAATACAAAATTAGCCAAGTGTGGTAGCATGCACCTGTAATCCCAGCTACTTGGGAGGCTGAGGTTGCAGTGAGCTGAGATCTCCCCATTGCACTCCAGCCTGGGCAACAAGAGCAAAACTCTATCTCAAAAAAAACACAAAAAATAAAAACAAAAAAAATTAGCTGGGCATGGTGGTGCATGCTGTAATCCCAGCTACTCGGGAGGCTGAGGCAGGAGAATTGCTTGAACCCAGAAGGCAGAGGTTGCAGTGAGCCGTGATCGTGCCACTGCACTACTGCCTGGTGACAGAGCGAGATTCCGTCTCAAAAATAAAAAACAAAAAAAAGACTGAGATCAAATCATTGGACTATAACATGTTTCCACCCTTCTCACATCTTACCAGTATTGTCATTAGGGCTTCTGTGTAAAAACAGACGACTACATTGCACTGTTTATTTCTGCATGTTTCAGACTTATTTAACAAGTGTCTAGAGAACCCTAAAGATGACAGGAGAGAGAAAAGCAAGGACACCAGGGACACCAAAGGAAATTTTATCCTCTGACATCTACAGTAAACACAGACAAAACCCAGTAGGATAAACCGAAAACCTCACACTCAAGGGCTGTTTACCTCCGTTTCTTTTTCCCAGTACATCTTGTCCAGTTTTCAACAAAAATTATATGAAATATCAAAAGCCTTTAAGAACAGAGTCAGAAGACAGAGGTCAAGCACCAGAACCAGATTAGGTGTAGAAGAGATGTTGGAATTGTCAGATCGGAAATTTAAACCAAACATGATTAATATACTAAGGGTTCTCATGGAAATAGTGAACAATAACATGAAAGGAAAAACAGACAATTTAAGTGAAGATATAGAAATTTTTTTTTTTTAAGATGGAGTTTTGCTCTTGTTGCCCAAGCTGGAGTGCAATGCATAATCATGGCTCACCACGACCTACGCTTCAGGGGTTCAAGCGGTTCTCCTGCCTCAGCCACCTGAGTAGCTGGGATTACAGGCAGGTGCCATCACACTGGGCTAATTTTGTATTTTTAGTAGAGACGGGGTTTCTCCATGTTGATCAGGCTGGTCTCGATCTCCCGACCTCAGGTGATCCCCCTGCCTCAGCCTCCCAAAGTGGTAGGATTACAGGGGTGAGCCACTGCGCCTGGCCGAGATATAGAAATTCTAACAAAGAATCAAAAGGTAATGAAGGACAGAAAATACGCTGCAACAGAAATGAAGGGCAGCTTTAGAGGTTCGTCAATACAGTGCAAATGTCTGAAGAGATGATCAGTGATTTCTAAGAACTTTCAGTAAAACCTGCCAAACTGAAAAGGAGAAATAAAGACATCACAAGACCCAAAACCTGTCAGAAAATTACAAAATTGGAACATACATGTAATTGTACTAACTAAAGAAGAGAAAGAAACTGAAGAAATAATTGAAGCAATAATGACTGATAATTTCCCAAAATGAACGATATAAGTCACAGGACATATCCAGAAACGCCAAGCAACATAAATACCCCAAAATCCACTCCTGGGGTATATCATAGTCAAGGAAAAAATTAAAAGACAAAGATAAACCTTGAAAGAGGGCCGGGCGTGGTGGCTCAAGCCTGTAATCCCAGCACTTTGGGAGGCCGAGGCGGGTGGATCACGAGGTCAAGATATCGGGACCATCCTGGTCACCATGGTGAAACCCCGTCTCTACTAAAAATACAAAAAATCAGCTGGGCATGGTGGCGCGTGCCTGTAATCCCAGCTACTCAGGAGGCTGAGTCAGGAGAATTGCCTGAACCAGGAGGGGGAGGTTGCTGGTGAGCCGAGATTGCGCCACTGCACTCCAGTCTGGGTAACAAGAGCAAAACTCCGTCTCAAAAAAATAAAGAAAGAAAAGAGGAAAGAGGAAAGAGAAAAGAAAGAAAGAAAGAGAGAGAGAGAGAGAGAGAGAGAGAGAGAGAGGAAGGAAGGAAGGAAGGAAGGAAGGAAGGAAGGAAGGAAGGAAGGAAGGAAGGAAAGAAAGAAAGAAATGTATTAGAGAAGAAATAAATGCAAGAAAATACAATCTGCAGGAGGCTGAGGCAGGAGAATTGCCTGAACCCAGGAGGCGGAGGTTGCGGTGAGCCGAGATCGCGCCATTGCATTCCAGCCTGGGTAACAAGAGCGAAACTCCGTCTCAAAAAAAAAAAAAAAATACAATCTGTTTTGTTTTTTTTTTAATCTGACATATAAGTTTCTCCAAAACACAACAGGAACAATATATATGGTAAGTCCAGCTTATGGATAAATGATACATATGGGAGCAATGTTACAGAGGACAGGAAAGGCAGAATTGGGAATACTTTTTCATGGGGTACTTGGGCAACCATTGAGGTAGTGCAGTGTTCTTTAAAAGAGGACTTGGGTCATTTGTAAGCATGTACTACAAACTCAAAGGCAATCACTAAAACTGTTAAAAAAACAACGAACTATAATTGGTGTGCTAAGTAGGGAGAAAAATGCCATCAGGTACAATCCTTAATGAATGCAGCTAATGGCAGAAAAAGAATGAAAGATAGGAAAGGAAGAACAACAACAAATAGAAAAACATAAAAGGCCGGGCATGGTGGCTCACACCTGTAATCCAAGCACTTTGAAGCCAAGGTGGGCGGATCACCTGAGGTCGGGAGTTCAAGACCAGCCTGATCAACACGGTGAAACCCCGTCTTTATAAAAAGAAGAAAAACATAAAAGGAAAAAGGGAGACATTAACACAACAAAATCAATAACGTGTTAAACATCAATGGTCTAAACACAACAAACGGTGGACAGATACTGTCAATAACGAATCAAATATATGGTGTTGAAAAGGAACACACTTTAAATACCCAGACACAGATACATTAAAAATAAAGGAATAAAGAAAGATATGCCATGCTAACACTAAGAAAAAGTGATCATAGCTATGTTAATTTCAAACAAAGCTGACTTCATATCCTGGAAGTCTCCATAATAACAAAGTGATTAATTCACAGAGAAGACAGGGCAATCCTTAGTGTGTACGTGCACAAAAACAGAGTGGCAAAATAATGAGGCAAAACCGATAGAACTGCAGGAGAACTGCATGGAGCCATGAAGCATAGCTGGAGACTTTACACCTCTCTATCAGCAATAGGAGATCCGGCAGCAGAAAATCAGGAAGGACACTGTTGAACTGAACAGAACCATCAAACAACCAGATGAAAAGCAAAACGCTTAGACCAGCAATAGCAGGATATATACTCTTCTCAAGTTCACATGGAACATTCACCAAGAGAGCCCACATTCTGGAACATAAAACATACATTTTTTTTTTCTCTTTTTTTGAGACAGAGTCTCGCTCTTATCACCCAGGCTGAAGTGCAATGACGCAATCTTGGGTCACTGCAACCTCTGTTTCTTGGGTTCAAGTGATTCTCCTATCTCAGCCTCCTGAGTAGCTGGGATTACAGGTGTTAACCACCACACCCAGCTAATTTTTGTATTTGTAGTAGAGATGGGCTTTCTCCATGTTGGCCAGACTGGTCTTGAACTCCTGACCTCAGGTAATCTGCCTGCCTTGGCCTCCCAAAGTACTGAGGTTACAGGAGTGAGCCATCGAATACGGCCTTTTTTTCTTTTTTTGGACACAGAGTGTTACTCTGTCACCCGTCACTTAGGCTGGAGTGCAATGGAGTGATCCTGGCTCACTGCAACCTCTGCTTCCCAAGTTCAAGTGATTCTCCTGCCTCAGCCTCCTGAGTAGCTGAGACTATAGGCATGGTGCCACCACACCCGGCTAATTTTTTGTGTGTTTTTAGTAGAGACGGGGTTTTGCCACATTGGCCTGGCTAGTCTCAAACTCCTGACCTCAAGTGATCCACCCATCTCGGCCTCCCAAAGTACTGGAATTACAGGTGTGAGGCACCATGCCCTGCCAGGAAATTGGGTAGCTCAATTTTCTAAGAGCCCCTAAAATAATTGGAAGCCCCTAAAGTTGAAAGTAATCAGGGAACTCATTTTACACCAAGGACTACATAAGTGACATCAGATCAATGAGATACACGACAGAATTTCCACCTACCCTATAATCCCATAGCAGCAAGATGTATATAGAGATTTAACAGGCTACTAAAATGAGAATTGAAAACTTTAGACAAAATGAGCACACTCCAAGAAGCTCTTAACCTGGCATGTTTTTTCTTTATTGCATTTTAGGTTTTGGGGTACATGTGAAGAACATGCAAGATTGTTGCATACGTACACACGTGGCAGTGTGATTTGCTGCCTTCCTCCCCAACACCTGTATTTGGCATTTCTCCCCATGCTATCTCTCCCCATCTCCCCACCCCGTACTGTCCCTCCCCTATTCCCCCCAACAGACCCCAGTGTGTAGTGCTCCCCTCCCTGTGTCCATGTGTTCTCATTATTCAACACCCGTCTATGAGTGAGAACATGCGGTGTTTGATTTTCTGTTCTTGTGTCAATTTGCTGAGAATGATGGTTTCCAGGTTCATCCATGTCCCTACAAAGGACACGAACTCGTCGTTTTTGATGGCTGCATAATATTCCATGGTGTATACGTGCCACATTTTCCCTGTCCAGTCAGTCTATCATCGATGGGCATTTGGGTTGGTTCCAGGTCTTTGCTATTGTAAACTGTGCTGCAATGAACATTCGTGTGCATATGTCCTTTGCACATGAATTTAGATTTATAATTAGTAGAACGATTTATAATCCTTTGGATATACACCCAGTAATGGGATTGCTGGGTCAAATGGAATTTCTATTTCTAGGTCCTTAAGGAATTGCCATACTGTGTTCCACAATGGTTGAACTAATTTACACTCCCACCCACAGTGTAAAAGTGTTCCTATTTCTCCACATCCTCTCCAGCATCTGTTGTCTCCAGATTTTTTAATAATCGAACCTGGCATGTTTTCATTTAAATCAAAGAGAAAGGGTTTGGCGGGGCACGATGGCTCACGCCTGTAATCCTAGCACTTTGGGAGGCTGAGGCGGGGGATGATGAGGTCAGGAGTTCGAGACCAGCCTGACAAATGTGGTGAAACACCATCTGTACTAAAAATACAAAAATTAGCCAGGAGTGGTGGCGCACACCTGTAATCCCAGCTACTCAGGAGGCTGAGGCAGTAGAATCACTTGAACCTGTAGGTGGAGGTTGCAGTGAGCCGAGACCATACCACCACACTCCAGCCTGAGCAACAGAGAGAGACTCCATCTCCAAAAACAAAAAAAAGAGAGAAAGAGTTTATAAGAACAACCTCCTATTCTTACTTTAATCAACCAATCTTAGCAATGATAGAAAGATCATACCTTACAAGGTGAGCTTTTGACTAAATGACAACACGATCTCCCAGCAGGAGATCTTGGCCCATGGACACGGAAATACTTATTGGCTACAGGAAAAAGAGGAGACTCAGAATTACATAGACTCTCCAACTTTTCAGCAAATTCTCACTAGACCGAGATTTGTTACATCTTCTGCAATGTAGCCACTACACTGTCTTCTTCAAATCGCTGATTGCATCATTATTTCTGTAAGAATCATTACGGTACCCTTTAATCCAGTTTTGCTTGCCACTCACCTAGTATTTTTAACTTCAACATCACCTGTAGCCATCCCTGGAATAACTAGTTTACTTGCTTATCCCAGCACTTTGGGAGGCCAAGGCAGGTGGATCACGAGGTCAAGAGATCGATACCATCCTGGTCAACATGTTGAAACCCCGTCTCTACTCAAAACACAAAAAAATTAGCTGGACATGGTGGCATGTGCCTATAATCCCAGCTACTCAGGAGGCTGAGGCAGGAGAATTGCCTGAACCCAGGAGGCGGAGGTTGCGGTGAGCCGAGATCGCGCCATTGCACTCCAGCCTGGGTAACTAGAGCAAAACTCTGTCTCAAAAAAAAAAACAACAACCTGGGGCTGGGTGCAGTGGCTCATGCCTGTAATCCCAAAACTTTGGGAGGCTGAGGCGAATCACAAGGTCAGGAGGTCGAGACCAGCCAGGCCAATATGGTGAGACCCTGTCTCTACTAAAAATACAAAAATTAGCTGGGTTTGGTGGCGGACACCTGTAGTCTCAGCTACTCAGGAGGCTGAGGCAGAATTGCTTGATTCTGGCCGATCAGGCTCAGAACGAACGTCAGACCAGCCCTGGTAGAACCTAGGTGCCACAGCCAGGTTTCTGTTCCTTACATTTGTGAACTAAGTGCAGCATTAGGAACCATTCGAGGCTTAGCTGAACCTCCAGACTCCAAGGACGGCGGTGGTCTGGCTTGGCTACTAACCTGTTATATAAGTCGTATTGCTTAACTGCTTAATGAGAGAGGAGAAAACAAATACTTTGCTTGATACATACTGCTGCTAGAAGCAACTCTCTACTATGCTGCTTAAGGAAGAGTTTAAGTTGAAACTTACCCGTTGAGTATTGTCAGTCGTTACAGTGTGTTTAATTAGATACATATTACAGATCTGATACTTAATATCAAACATTGACACAAATAGACTAAAATAGTTAATTCTTTTTTTGTAGTGATAGGGTCTTTCTATGTTGCTGGTCTCAAACTCCTGGCCTCATGCCATCCTCCCACTTTGGCCTCCCAAAGCGCTGGGATTATAGGTGTGAGCACATGCATGCAGCCTAAAATATTTTAGAATATAAAAGGGATAGGCCAAGCTTGGTGGCTCATGCCTGTAATGCCAGCACTTTGTGAGGCAGAGGCGGGGGGATCACCTGAGGTCAGGAGTTCAAGACCAGCCGGCAAACGTGGTGAAACTTGGTCTGTAATAAAAATACAAAAATTGGCCGGGCATAGTGACTGATGCCTATAATCCAAGCACTTTGGAGGCCAAGGCAGGCGGATCACCTGAGGTCGGGAGTTCAAGACCAGCCTGACCAACATGGTGAAACCCCATCTTAAAAAAAAAAAAAAAAAAAAAAGAATATGAAAGGGATATAACAGATACCTACCCCTACTCCTAAAGCCACGAGAAAAATTCCCAAGCCTCGAATACATCGCCAACTCATACCTAAAATCACATATGCTAAATTCACATTGGATGGCAAACAGTATATGCAACTACCTTTATTTATTTATTTATTTATTTAATTTTTTTGAGACAGTCATAAGGCTAGAGTGCAATGGCATGATCTTGGCTCACTGCAACCTCTGCCTCCTGGGTTCAAGCAATTCTAATTCTCCTGCCTCCGCCTCCCGAGTAGCTGAGATTACAGGTGTGCACCACCATGCCTGGCTAATTTTTTTCTGAATTTTTAGTAGAGACATGTTTTGCCATACTGGTCAGGCTGGTCTTGAACTCCTGACCTCAGGTGATCTGCCCACCTCGGCCTCCCAAAGTGCTGGGATTACCAGTGTGAGCCACCTTGACCAGCCTACAGTTTTATTTCTTAAGAGCAAGGTTTGATTTTAAACACAAACTTAACTCCCACGTGTCAACTACCACTTCCATACTCTCCTCTATCTCACAGACACTTAATGAAATACAATCAATGATGACTCATATATGTGACCTCACAGAATATCAAAAGATGTTTAATTATAATACCAATGACAAGGTAGGCATCTTAAAAACCAATCTATTTACATTAAGAAACTTGATGATGAAAGACTGACTGCAAGCCGAGCACGGTGGCTCACACCTGTAATCCCAGCACTTTGGGAGGCCGAGGCGGGTGGATCACGAGGTCAAGAGATCGAGACCATCCTGGTCAATGAGGTGAAACCCCATCTCTACTAAAAATACAAAAATTAGCTGGGCATGGTGGTGCGCGCCTGTAATCCCAGCTACTCAGGAGGTTGAGGCAGGAGAATTGCTTGAACCCAGAAGGCGGAGGTTGCAGTGAGCCGAGATCGTGCCATTGCACTCCAGTCTGGGTAACAACAGCGAAACTCCATCTCAAAAAAAAAAAACAAAAACAAAGAAACACAACACAATCAGGAAAATTATTTACAAAGCATTGGCATACAGCAGCTATGGTTCAACTGGATACATCCAAACCATCAGGATGTGAAGAGTCAAGGCAATGTATATTAAGCCTACTTGAATTAAGACAAGGAGACTTACTACTAGCTTTTGACCAAAGCGCAGCTACAGATAAATGATCTACAAATACCCACCTTAGAAAAACCAGTATTTATGGATGAGATTTTACACAAAAATCATTAGTATTCCAAAAACAAACAAACAAACAAAAATTAGTATTCTAATGATGAAATGCTATATACTACATCTTTCAGGATATGGTACCCAAACTACATACTCACCTAACAGTCTCAAAAAAATACCCACAATCAGTCAGGTGCGGTGGCTCATGCCTGTAATCCCAGCACTTTGGGAGCCTGAGGCAAGTGGATCACCTGAGGTCAGGAGTTCAAGACCAGCCTGGCTAAGATGCTGAAACCCCATCTCTACTAAAAAATACAAGCCTTGCCGGTCGCGGTGGCTCAGGCCTGTAATCCCAGCACTTTGGGAGGCCGAGGCGGGTGGTTCACCAGGTCAAGAGATCGAGACCATCCTGGTCAACATGGTGAAACCCCGTCTCTACTAAAAATACAAAAAAATTATCTGGGTATGGTGGCGCATGCCTGTAATCCCAGCCACTCAGGAGGCTGAGGCAGGAGAATTGCCTGAACCCAGGAGGCAGAGGTTGTGGTGAGCCAAGATCTCGCCATTGCAGTCCAGCCTGGGTAACAAGAGCGAAACTCCGTCTCAAAAAAAAAAAAGCAAGACTTAACCAGGTGTTGTTGCAGGCATTTGTAATCCCAGCTATTCAGGATTCTGCTGACGCAGAATTACTTGAACCACGGAGGCAGAGGTTGCAGTGAGCTGTGATCATGCCATTGCACTTCAGCCTGAGTGACAGAGAGAATCTCCATCTCAAACAAAAAAACAAAAACCCCAAAATGACTCTAGACTTAGGAAACTTCCACAGGATAACTGCTCAGAGAAAAACACCCTGACCTATTACAACCACACGTGGAAAGAAAATCACAACATATTCTTACAATCGGAATGTATCAAAATGGTATATGTCATAAACATCACTCTCACAAACACCTCAAAACTAACCACTTACATAAAAGAAACGACATCCAGAGATTTTCCATCATCATGGCACTCCAACATAGGAGAAATCCCTTGTATAGAAACCACGCAGATAAACACACACAAACAAGAAAATTTAAAAGAACCTGAACAAGCTCACAAGAAACTCCATCCACAAACCAAAGAAACTAAAAATCGTACACATTCACACAAGGGAACAAAATTACCTGGAGCGAAAAGAGACTAGAATTAAGGGTGGCTAGAATTAATATTTTATCAAGGCGTCTAAAGGGAAGAAACTCAAACTTTCTGATCAGTTAAGATAAGGAGTCCCCTTCCCCGCAGTTCAAAAAGAAAGCCCACATGCAGGTCAAAAACACTCCCAGGCTTAAGTGCTGGGAGCACTAGAGGGGGTCAGTCCCTGGTTCCCTGGTGATGAGGGCAGGGGCATCTGAGCAGCCACAGGAACCTCTGGGAGCTCCTCTTGTCCTCCTGACCCTGGCAGGCTTCGGTTCCCACAAGTGAGGAGACCCCAGGACCTCCCCAGGCTTCAGTTCTCACAAGTGAGGAAACGCGCCCGTGGATTCATCGTTAGGTTTCCAGCCAAGTGGATTCTTAAACGCACAGACTGAGATGGGATCTCCCCAAGACCCTCCCGCTGTCACCGGACAATCCGGGGAGACGCGGGGCTGCGGGCGCGGAGCTGTCCAGTGAGGGGCTCCAGGGCCGGGGGCCGAGGTCGCGGCGGGACAGGACAGGGGATCCCGGGGACGGGACAGGACAGGGGATCCCGGGGACGGGACAGGACGCTGGGGATCCCGGCTGCCGGTCCAGCCGAGGCCGATCGGCGCCCGAAGTGGCCCCGAGTCTGCAGACCCCGGAGTTGACTGCAAGGAGGTCCCCGGCCTCGGCCACAGACGGTTCCAACGAGAAACCTTCCCTCGGTCACAGGCCCCGCACACTCACCATTTCCCAGCGTTCGGGAAGTCCCGGTGTCCTCCCTACTGATGTCAGTATCTACAGGTCACGGCGCGACAAAGGATGCACCAGAGCCACCTACAGCCCTCAGGAGCAGGTGAGACGCAGTTTTACCACGGGCCAGGAATGGCGACGTCCGCAATACGCATGCGCAACGTGGCCCCGCCCTTTTGTCACTGAGTGACAGCCGAGCAGAAAGAGGCGTGGTTGAGCTGGCCAGGCTTCAGTCAGCCTTGTCTCTGCCAGGACTTTTGCATTTCAGCCAAATGTTTTATTTGCCTCCCATCCATTTCATGTGTTCTCTTCAGTACTGTTACGTACATTCACATTGTGAAACCAATTTCCAGAATTGTTTTCATCTTGCAAAACTGAAACTCCGTCTCGTTACACAACTCTCTGTGCACCCCTTCCCTCAGGGTCTTTTGCAACCTCCATTCCACTTTCTGAATCGGCGAATTTGATTGTGGGAATTTCTTTTCTTTTTTTCTTTTTTCTGGAGACGGAGTTTCGCTCTCGTTACCCAGGCTGGAGTGCAATGGCGCGATCTCGGCTCACCGCAACCTCCGCCTCCTGGGTTCAGGCAATTCTCCTGCCTCAGCCTCCTGAGTAGCTGGGACTACAGGCACGCGCCACCATGCCCAGCTAATTTTTTGTATTTTTAGTAGAGACGGGGTTTCACCATGTTGACCAGGATGGTCTTGATCTCTTGACCTCGTGATCCACCCGCCTCGGCCTCCCAAAGTGCTGGGATTACAGGCGTGAGCCGCTGCACCCGGCGACTGTGGGAATTTCGTGTAAATGGCATCATTAAGTATTTTTCCTTTTCTGACAGGCTTATTTCATTTAGCATAATGTCATCGACTTTCACCCTGTAGTATGTATCAGGATTTGTTTCTTCTTCCTCCTCCTCCTCCTCCTTCTTCTTCTTCCTCCTCCTCCTCCTGATTCTTCTGACTGGAGTCTCCCTCTGTCGCCAAGGCTGGAGTGCAGTAGCACGATCTCGGCTCACTGCAACCTTTGCCTCCCCCGTTCAAGTGATTCTCGTGCCTCAGCCTCCTGAGCAGCTGGGATTATAGGCTCACGCCACTACATCCAGCTAATTTTTTTTTTTTAGTAGAGATGGGGTTTCACTATATTGGTCAGACTGGTCTCAAGCTCCCAACCTCAGGTGATCTGCCTGCCTCGGCCTCCCAAAGTGCTGGGATTACAGGCTTGAGCCACCTCACCCAGCCTTCTTCTTCATTTTTTTTTTTTTTTTAAAGAGACAGGGTTTTGCTCTGTTGCCCAGGCTGGAGTGTAGTGGCATGATCATAGTTCGCTGCAGCCTTCAACTCCTGGACTCAAGCAAGCCTCCTACTTGAGCCTTCTAAGTAGTTTGGACTACAAGGACGCACCACCAAGCCTGGCTAATTAATTGTTTTATTTTTAATTTTTATTTTTTGTAGAGATGTGAGTCTCCTTATTTTGCCCAGGCTGGTCTCGAACTCCTGGGCTCAAGTGATCCTCCTGCCTCAAACTCTCAAAGTGCTGGGATTACAGGTGTCAGCCACTGCCATCAGCCAATTTACTTTTTCTTTTGAGATGGACTGGGTGCTTGTTACCCAGGCTGGCATGCAATAGTGTGGTCTTGGCTCACTGCACTCCACCTCCTGGGCTCAAGCAATCGTCATGCCTCAGCCTCCTGAGTAGCTGGGATCACAGGCATGTGACACTATGCCCAGCTAATTTTCATAATTTTAGTAGAGATGGGGTTTCACCATGTTGCCCAGACTAGTCTCGAACTCCTGGGGTCAAGCATTCTGCCCACCTTGGCCTCCAAAAGTCCTAGGATTACAGGCATGAGCCACCACACCTGGCCTTATTTATCCTTTCATAGACACTTAGGTTGCTTCCGCCTTTCATAATATGCCTATAAATATGGATGAACAAATATATAAGTTGCTGCCTTCAGGCTTTTTTTTTTTTAGATTATAGAAACTTCCTCTTTAATCAAGGCTTTTAACATGATCAGATTTCTTGAATAAAAGTTTCCAGTTCACTGAAACGTAAATCCACACGTCACCCTCCATACAACACCCGGCAGGAAAAACAAAAACAGCAAGTTTACACGATCCCTGTAACAGCCATGGTCTTAATTTCAGATGTTTCCTCCATCTGCCAAGTGTGTTCTGGAAACAGAGTACACCGTGGCTTCTGGGGTCACACCCAGCTGAAGCTGTGGGTCCACAGATCACTCATCAGGCTGAACTATGGGGGTGGTAACTCTACTCGAGAAGCAAAGCAGTTACCAGCACATTCACACAGTGTATTGAACATCTTTTAAATATCAAAGCGAGAAACAAGAAGGCAGCATGATGTCATCAGAAAGATGTCAGGAAGTAAGGACAGCTGTGTAAAGCTTGAGGCTGAAAAGTGGCTTGCCAGCTTCATTTCTTCCGCTTCTTGGGTAGTGGGCGCCAGAACAATAAGATGTGAGGTTCTGGTTCATGGATCATATAATGGACCCATTCCTGATTCTGCTGAGCGCCAAGATTCCTCCATTCAGATTCAGACATCAAATGGGTTTTAGGGACTGGCTCGGCTATGTCCTTGGGCAACTTGGAACGCCGATACTCAAACTCCTCATCGTCGGATTTCTCTGATTCGCAAGTTTGGTTGTACGACGTGATCGCTCCGTCTGCTAGCCTTGAGCCCCGTGCCGCCAACCTCCAAGCAACTCCGCTGCTTTCGGTTTTTTAGGGTATGCTCAGAAGCGGACTTCCTGCATCATATGATTACTTTGTATTTATTATTTATTTAAGGAATGGCCGTACCCTTTTTCCTAGCAGCCATAGCATTTTTCATTCGCACCAACGGTGCGCAAGAATCCCAAAAGATGTTTTCACTTTTTGGATGGTGTCCTTCAAACCACAAAAGTTATCAATTTTGCCGGCCATGGAGGTGCATGCCTGTAGTTCCACCACTTTGGAAGGCTGAGGTGGGAGGATTGCTTGAGGCCAAAAGTTTGAGACCAGCCAGAGCAACATTCCGAGACCCTACAAAAAGAAAAAATGTTAGCCAATTTAGGAACACCTGTAGTCCCAGCTACTCAGGAGGCTGAGGCAGGAGGATCACTTGAGGCTGGGAGGTTGAGGCTGCAGTGAGCCATGATCGCGCCATTGCACTCTAGCCTGGGTGACAGAGCAAGACCCTCTCTCTCACACACACACACACAAAGATTCATTCGCTACTAGGCATTGATATTTTATTTACTTATTTATGGTTTTATTTTTTTGAGACAGGATCATGCTCTGAGATCACACCCGAGAAGAGACTTACAGCAAGGTTAGCCAACTCTTAGAGTGAGGCAAGACCAGCTCTCCAACTCAGCCTTTTTCTCTGTCGGGGTTTTTCTCTGACACTACTGAACTACTGGTAATACCCTCCTCACCAGTTTCTCTCGCTCTCTCTTGCTTTTTTTTTTTTTTTTTTTTTTGAGACGAAGTTTCGCTCTTGTAACCCAGGCTGGAGTGCAATGGCGTGATCTCGGCTCACCGCAACCTCCGCCTCCTGGGTTCAGGCAATTCTCCTGCCTCAGCCTCCTGAGTAGCTGGGATTACAGGCACACACCACCATGCCCAGCTAATTTTTTGCATTTTTAGTAGAGACGGGGTTTCACCATATTGACCAGGATGGTCTCAGTCTCTTGACCTCGTGATCCACCCACCTCAGCCTCCCAAAGTGCTGGGATTACAGGCGTGAGCCACTGCGCCCAGCCTGTCTCTCTTGCTTTTTTTTGAAACAGAGTCTCGCTCTGTTGGCTCGCAGCAACCTCTGCCTCCTGGGTTTAAGCAATTCTCCTGCCTCAGCCTCCCAAGTAGCTAGGATCACAGGCACGTGCCACCAGGCCCAGCTGATTTTTGTATTTTTAGCAGAGACGGGGTTTTCCCATGTTGGCCAGGCTGGTCTCGAACTCCTGACCTCAAGTGATCTACCCACCTTGGCCTCCGAAAGTGCTGGGATTACAGGCATGAGCCACTTCGCCTAGCCCCAAATGATGACTTTCTTATTCTTTCATTCTTTCAATGTGGATAAAGAACTAAAACAAAACGAAACCAACGAAGAGGGGAGAAGAGAAAACATGTTACTTTGTGACAGGGCATGGTGGTTCACACCTACAATCCCAGCATTTTGGGAGGCCAAGGCGGGTGGATCACCTGAAGTCGAGAGTTTGAGACCAACCTGACGAACATGGAGAAACCCCATCTCTACTAAAAATACAAAAATTAGCTGAGCATGGTGGCATATGCTCGTAATCCCAGCTCCTCAGGAGGCTGAGGCAGGAGAATTGCTTGAACCTGGGAGGCGGAGGTTGTGGTGAGCCGAGATCGCGCCATTGCACTCCAGCCTGGGCAACAAGAGTGAAACTCCGTTTCAAAAAAAAACACAGTAGGCCGGGCGTGGTGGCTCAAGCCTATAATCCCAGCACTTTGGGAGGCCGAGGCGGGTGGATCACGAGGTCAAGAGATCGAGACTATCCTGGTCAACATGGTGAAACCCCATCTCTACTAAAAATACAAAAAATTATCTGGGCATGGTGGCGCGTGCCTGTAATCCCAGCTCCTCAGGAGGCTGAGGCAGGAGAATTGCTTGAACCCAGAAGGTGGAGGTTGAGGTGAGCCAAGATCGTGCCATTGCACTCCAGTCTGAGTAACAACAACGAAACTCCGTCTAAAAAAAAAAAAAAGCTGGGCGCGGTGGCTCACACCTGTAATCCCAGCACTTTGGGAGGCTGAGGCAGGTGGACCACGAGGTCAAGAGATCGAGACCATCCTGGTCAACATGGTGAAACCCATCTTTACTAAAAATACAAAAAATTAGCTGGGCATGGTGGTGTGTGTCTGTAATCCCAGCTACTCAGGAGGCTGAGGCAGGAGAATTGCCTGAACCCAGGAGGCGGAGGTTGCGGTGAGCTGAGATCGTGCCATTGCACCCCAGCCTGGGTAACAAGAGGGAAACTCTGTGTCAAAAAAAAAAAAAAAAAAAAAAGCAGGGGTGGAAAGTACCCTCTACCCACTGAAACGCCTTCGAGGCCCCAGTGGGAAGAACTGCTGCCCATCTGCTCAGGTATGGTGCAACTAGCAAAGGGTGTCCTGGCTGCCTGGGGAGAGTCTGTGTGTGGGGCCTGGGGGGTCTGGGGCTGGTTACCCTGGTGCCTCTACTGTGTCTCGAGATCCAGTTTCTGCCGGAAGGCCCCTGGGAGACCCAGCGGAATGGGGAGCCTGGTCCAACAAACATCTCTTTGTTCTTCTGGCTCCAAGGCTCAGGAATAGGGCCAGGTGGTATGTCCAGGTGGTGTGTCCAGGTGGTGTGTCCACGTGGCATGTCCAGGTAAAATATCCATGTGGTGCCAGGACCCCTCACTGTTCCCTTGGCGATGGGGCCAGAAAGCCTTGTGGGGGCACCTGAAGCCTGAGGTCACCTGTCCCTCCCTGTGTCCTACAGGAGGAGCCCTGTCCTGAGAAGACCTCTGGGGGCTGGCCTGCAGGTGCAGCCACAGGAAAGGGAGGGTCTGTGGGCTGAGTGGCGGGGGCACTGGTAGAGGACTGGGCACTGCGTCTCAGGGGTCTGATCAGTGGGGACCTTGTCATTACGAACCTGGTCAGGGGCTGGGTGTGGTGGCTCATGCCTGTAATCCCAGCACTTTGGGAGACCTAAGTGGGAGGATCGCTTGAGTTCAAGTGTTCTAGACCAATCTGGGCAACATGGAGACACCCCGTCTCTACTGAAAATACAAACGTTAGCCAGGTGTGGTGGTGTGCACCTATAGTCCCAGCTACTCAGGAGGCTGAGGTGGGAGAATCACTTGAGCGATTCTTGAGGTCAAGTCTGCAGTGAGCCAAGATCGTGCTACTGCACTCCAGCCTGGGTGACAGAATGAGACCCTGTCTCAAAAAAAAAACTGTCCAAGAAATAAAGGAACCTGGTCAGGAAGGATTGGTCAACAGGGGTTTGGTCAGCCACGGCCTGGTCACTGGGGAACTGGTCAGTGGTACCCGGTCAGTGGGGACTGGGTCAGTGGGGCTTGATCAGTGGGGAACTGGGTCAGTGGGGCCTGGTTAGTTGGCTGCCATGTGACCTCAGGTAGGCAGTTTGTCCCTGAAGCCTCTTTGCCTCCACCCCGGAGTCACAGCCCCCCAGAGGTCTACTGGGAGGAGGAGGTGAGAAGCTGAGTTGAATCCAGGCCTGCCCCTGAGACCTAGTACTTTACACACTACCTGAGTCCCCCTGAGGGAGGGGCCCACTCTCTGCCCCCTGCCCTCATCCCCACTCTGTCTGCATCCTCAGGATGGTCCCACTTGGAGAGGGCAGAGACTGGAGAGCACCCATGGGTGCTCTCATGCTGACCATGGGCCCTGGGGTGACAGTGATGAGGATGTGGGTGTGCCTGTGAGTGGGGCAGCCAGGCCTGGCCTGAGAAGTGACAGACACACTCACACATGTGTTCACCTGCAAGGGATGCTCCCTTGCAGACATATCACACCTACTCGGGTTGACAGTTCAGGGGATGGAGGGTGCAGACTCTGGGCCCTGTGTGGGTGCCGTGACCCCAAAATGTCACAATACCAAATGCCTACCTGTCTGCCTCTGGGTCATGCAACAGTCAGAGACACAGTGGTGTCTGTGAGCATTGTGCATGTAGGACCCTTTTCTAGGCAAGAAGCACATCTCAGAACAGCTGTCTGATCTGACTCAGGAGAGTGGGACCTGCTCTCTTCCCTCCCTGCTGACTTGGGGACAGTCACTGCCTGGTGGGTGATGCTGGTCTCTGGGCAGCTGCCAATGACGGTCATTTCTGGGCACTCAGTAGTGCTTGCTCTGTGCTGACCATGTACACGGTTGTCTTGTTCATCCTGGTGGTGACTCCAGGGGGTGAGTGCTGTCCCTGAGTGTACCCATTCGACAGGTGAGACTTCTGAGGTTAGAGGGGCAGTCACAGGTCTGGGGACCCAGATATGACCCTGGTACATGCTCTCAGCCCTGCCCTGTATGGGACTCAATCCCTGACATTGTGCCCCCTACATTCTAGATCCCAAATCTTTCCAAAATTTTTCATGGCAATAGGGTAGAGCCTGGCCTTGGAAGAGCCCCTATGGGTGGGGTGGAAGGCGGTCTTCCATCCAACTCTGTGCCCTCAGGTGGGTCCCTGCAAAGAGATCTCATCAACCCAGACTTCAGGTACAGTCAGTGAAGGTCACTGTGGGACACACTGGACACACGGGGTCTCTTGTCTGGGAGTGGAGTGGGGAGCCCTCTGTCCTTGGGCAGTTGTGGAAAATGAAGGCACCTAGAAGGTTGGCTGGAGAGTGATGATTGTTCCTCTTCGCTGGGGAGTGGGGCTCTTCCCCATGAGGCCCTTTGTCTGTTCCTCTACAGGCCTCGCCCTTTCTTTGCTCTGAATGTTCATGGGAGGTGTTGGAAACAGATGCTCTTTGCTGCAAAGAAAAATCAGCACCGAGACAAAGGATCTCTCAGCAAAGCAATTTTTACTTCTGGCAGGAAGGGTACCCTCGCCAGCCATCTTGCCATGAGAGTACAATGAACAAAGGAAAAGCAGACATATTTATCCCTTACGCATTTGGGGTTGTCCTTACTGCTGTGTTTGATCTCTGTTGGTTGGAGCCAGACCTCACAATCTAAACTAAAACCCGATTGGCTAACAACTTAAAAGTTTTCTAAGCAGGTAAAGGCAGTGGAGAAGTTTAAATAACAGGCATAGGCTGAGAGCTGGGACGTGCCTTTGAGCACATCTAGCACACATATCTTGGCTAAAAGGACAAGGACATAGAATGTACTACGTGCCTGTAAGCACATCTAACAGCTACATAGGATAGGGCTTAATAGTTATTAGCAAAAAGCAGGAAGGATTTATTCTTTAACAAGAAAGAAAATGTGTTTTTTGAGACGGAGTTTCGCTCTTGTTACCCAGACTGGAGTGCAATGGCGCGATCTTGGCTCACCGTGACCTCCGCCCACCACAACCTCCACCTCTTGGGTTCAGGCAATTCTCCTGCCTCAGCCTCCCGAGTAGCTGGGATTACAGGCACACGCCACCATGCCCAGCTAATTTTTTGTATTTTTAGTAGCGACGGGGTTTCACTATGATGACCAAGATGGTCTCGATCTTTTGACCTCGTGATCCACCCGCCTCGGCCTCCCAAAGTGCTGGGATTACAGGCTTGAGCCACCACGTAGCTCAATAAAAAGTTTGGAAGAGGAACTTTTCTACTTCCCACAGGAGGGGACCTCCTGGGGTTCTCCAGGACCAAGTCCTCAGAGTTCTCATTCTTTCTCAATGTCCCTGGAACACAAGGTTCCTTCCTGTATTGACAGCTCAGAATGTGGGATCCACTGTCCCTTCACCTGAGACATCCTATGAGCAGAGAGGCTGCATTGGCCCCAAACCAAGTACACTCCCATTTGGCTGGTGTTATTCTTGAAGCAGTTTCACTGGCCAGAGGGAATAGAGATGGGGGTGAGATGGAGGGAGACGAGGTATCTTGTTCCTGGGAGGAAACTGGGCCTCTTCATGGTCCGTGTGCGATCCCAGGAGGCTGAGCATATGGAGCTCTCTGGTCCCTGCCTCCAGGTGCCCGGAATTGGGCATCATGGGCCCCTCACCCTTGGTAGATGGACACCGTTCCTCCCATTTGTGCCCGATTCAGGCCATTTGGGGACAACGGGCCTCTGTGTCCAGGTCCCCCTGTTCTCAAGTCCTCAGGAAGAAGCCCACCTCTGGTTGGGGCAGCCCCACTGCGCAGCCTAAGCCCCTGCTCTACAGGACCCTAGTGGTCCCTACCCACCACACACCCCTCTTCTCCCAAGTCCCATCCCACTCACAGGCGTCAGCCCACAGAGAGAACCTCTTCCTACCCTCCCTGTGAGTCTCCTGGACTAAGACCTGTGGTGGGGGGCAGTGGGGGCGTGAAAGGAACAGGACTGATCCTTCCCTAGGACCCACTTGAGGAGGAGGAGGACAGGTAGCTCCCGGCCTGGGGCAGGTCCTCAGCTCTGCTTGGGTTGCATTACAGTGAGACAAAGTTGCCACTCATCAGTGCCCTGGAAGCGAAGGTAAGAGCCTGACCTGCTGCCTGAGAGGCTGGTCCAGGGACAGGAGGACTCAGCGGGTGGTCAGAAGCCCGAGGGAGTCCTGAGGAGTGGGAACAGGCTGTCCCTGGCAGTGGCGGCAGTTCCTACTGGACCTGACCCCAAGACTCTGTCCCTGTGCTGATTTGAGCAAACTCCACAAGCGGACAGCAGTCAAGGCTCGGGGGTCACTGCCTGCCGGCACCAAGACCCCACCCACAGGCTGGCACTTGGCCTAAGGATGCTGTCAAAGGTGCCTGTTCCGTCAGAGGGTCTCAGTCCCTGGGGCCTGCCCTTTCTTGGTTCTTTTTATGGTTCAGTCCCTTCAGGGCCTCCGAACCCAGGATAGAGCACCCAAGGGCTGCTCCTGGAAGCCTGGCAGCTCCTCTAACTCCGTGTCATCACAGTGGACTGTAAAGACATCAGAGGATGAGAGGTACAGAGAAATGGCTCCAAATGCTTCAAGACGGTCAGGAATACAGGAGTGGCAAGGAGGTGCTATGGGGAGGGAGGGCCCCCATGACCGTTCTCTGCAGAGACAGGGGGACGGACTCCCATGGCTGGGTCCTGGTACTGCCTGCCTCTCAGAGGGTGGGTGGCACACTGTCCTCGGCCGGGACAGGAGGTCTGAACAGCAACTTTCCTATTTGTCCCTGCAAACCGCATCTTGCTGGAGACTGTGTGATGCCAAGGTCTGGGCCAGCACTAGCTCAGGGACACTTCCTGGTGACCGGAAGGAAGGAATAGGTCAAGATCCCCATTCATAACTCTGAATTGTGGGAGGGGAGGTCTGGTCCTAGATAGACCCCACCTCTCCTGAAAAATCAACAAAGGCTGGAGATTTCTAGAATCCTCAGGCTCTGATCCTCCCTGGGGCTGCCCCAGGGCCTGTCTCTCCAGAGTGTTCTGTCCCAAGTTGGCTGGGAGACGGGACACATCTACCAAAATGTGTAGATTGGTAGATGTGTGGTCACACTTCTTGGAGGTCAAGAAGGTAAAGGCCGAGAACCGGTGGAAATACCAGGTAAGACTCTTCCGAAGTCAGCCAGAGCGGGACAAATTAGGCCAGTCCGTGTCTGGAGCCCAAGCCTCTAGCTGGAGGGAATGAGGAGCCTGGGTTGAAGGTGGGGGACGAAATAGAGTGAGATCCTTTTAGAAATGTGGTGACACCGGCACCACAGGTGACCTGAAATCCAGGGCTCGTAGGACTGTAAGGAAGCGAAGCAGAGGGGGAGGTTTCTGCGGAAGGAAACCTTCCTTCCCGAAGGGCTGTCGTGGATGACTGCTGCGTGGGGCAGCAAGTTTTCTGTTCAGAGGCTGCTTCCTTTTCTTGGCCTGGCCCTGGAGGTCATGCGGATGAAAGAGTTCCCTCGGGAACTTTCACCAGATCAACCTGGATGGCAGCCATACCCTGAGAAACCACATCATGTCCCAGCCACAGTATAGTGTCAAGTAAGGGCCTGCGGGGCTGGAGAGTCCCTGGGGAGATGGGGTGAACCAGAGGCATGGAGGCTTCACCAGAGCAGAGGCCGGTGTCACCCAGGAGGGGCGACAGAACCACCACAAGCTCTCCAGGGCCAAGAGACAGCTATCATAAACTGCGTGTCTGCCTGGCTCCAAGCCCTGAGCCTGGCTGTGACATGTGGGGCCAGAACCCAAGTGTCTCCCGAGGAGACAGCAGCGAACAAAATAGTGAGGAATGGTGGCAAGTGCTTTGACCCAAGGGAGGGCGGCAGGATGAGGGGCTCGGGAGACTTCCCAAGCAGTCAGTGACACCAAATGCCGGGAGGATGTGGGGCCCCAGGGACCCTCATTCCTACCCAGTAGGAATGTGACGGGACATAGCCACTCTGGAAGTCCATCTGACGGCTGCTCGGGAAAACTCAGTGACTTGTGCCACACGTCCCAGAAGAGTCTCAGAGGCTGAGCCAACTGATTTGAAAACCGATGGCCATGGAAAATCTGCATGCCACATTCACGGCTTGAATTTATCCTCCCTCACAGCTGAAGGCCACCAAGGCAACCTTCAACACGGGAATAGTAAAATCCACTTTTACCAAAACATTTCCTCAAACTCGGTAACCCTGAAGAGCTCATCAGCTCATTCAGCGCATCCTCTGGACCTGGAATCCCATTCGTTGTTGGAACGTAGCAGAGAGGACAAACCGGCATCTGTGTGAACCCAAAGCCTCTTTTCTCTTTCCTAGGCTGCTGAGCGCTTGTCATGTCTGAGTGGCGTGTTCTGCGTCTAACCCCATGAGTACTTGGGGGCAACGATATTCCCAGGTCACATTCCCATAGTCACAGGCCTGGGTGTCTCAGGTGAGGGCTGTCATTGCTTCATTAAAATTCAGTATCCAACACCTACCAAGATGGAGTGGGTACAACTCAAGCTCGCTGCTGACTTGGATATCCAAGCATGGCAGGGAGGGAGGGTCTCAGAGGTGTCACGCTGAGCTGGAGAGGGCTCAGGCACAGACTCCTGGTCTGATGGGAGCCTGACCCCTAGTCTCAGAACAAGTGATGCCCTCTTCCTGGGCTTGCCCTGAGGCCAAGGAGCCAGTCAGTATCCCAGAATGGTGCTCCCAGAAGCATTTTTGACAAGCTGCCATAGTGTCTGATGGATGTGGCTCTTGTCACGAAATGAGTATGGACCCCGCAGAAACTGTTTCTTCATAGGAAAACTGGCAGGGATCCAATGTCCCTGCCGCCTGAACCCCACTGGAGCACCGCAGACAGGGAGGGGATTCCTGAAGTGCCTGCTCCCACTGGGCCCCCGCTTTCCAGATCACTCCTGGAGGGACAGCCACTGAGTTGACTTCATGGGCTGTACACACAGGGTCTGGACCCAGTCGCCCTCTCGTACCTGGCAGGCAGCCCCTGGGTTTTACGAGGACCCTGTGTGTGGGGGTCAGTGCCCCCAGCTGGCCCTGTTGGCCAGCCTAGTTCACAGGTGCTGTCCCCAGCCTGGCATTGTGTCCTCCCTGGCCTGGCATCTGAGGGGAGGGACATCTATGGTCCTCTCCTATGTCCTCTCAGACCATGTGAGCTTAGGCATGACAGGGTCTCTTTGGACTCATTGTCAGCTGAGATGTGCATGACCTACTCAGCTCTAATGCTGTCAGGAGGGGGTGAAGAGGCAGCACCCCAAATCCCCTGGGGCTTGTGGCAGACCTCCCCAGTGACATCAGTCCTCTCAGGTGACCTCAGCCCTCCCAGGTGACATCCTTCCATGGTGACTCTGGCTCTTGCAGGAGCTGGGCTACTGCAGGAACACGAGCCACACTGCTGCCACTCTCTGCTATCTGCCTGGGAAAGACAGGTGCTGATGCTGCTGATCCAGCTGCCAGCCAGTAAGAGGCACTCCATGCAGGGCAGATGGACAGCTGCCCACAGGGACTCACACAGCCAGGCCCGAGGACGATCACCCTGGCCAGGTGATCCCAGCTTTCAGGCAAGGCGCCTTCCTTGTGTCCCCAGCTCATTTGGAGCCACTAGGATGTTGCCTGCTGTGGGTCAGCAGGGGGCTGGACAGGGACCCCCATACCCTGAGTTAGACGCCCCTCATCCCCAGCAGTAGAGAGCATCGCAACCTCCCTGCAGCCGCCTTCTGTGTCCTGGAGCCTCTGTCCTCCAACCCTGACTTTGAGCAGGCAATGCTCACCTCCGAGGGTCCTCCTGCCTCCTGGTGGCTGACTGTGCTCCCAGCCGCCCTCCCCATCCTTACACAGATAGACAAAACCCAGATGGTAATGCTTGATCACGTTTCCCAGCTTGACCCCATAAATATCCAGGAGACAGTAATGCACCCTGGGCACCTACCCCACTCACCCTGTGGCCCCCGCCTGCCACAGTCCTCCCTCTCAGCCTCCACAGCGGGCCTGTCCTCCTGGCACCGCAGTTCAGGGCACCACCAGGCAGCCCTCCAGCTGGGCTCCGGGGTATGTTGTTGCCTCTCCTCCCCTGGGCCGAGGCTGCATGCTGGAGTGGCCAAATGGGAGGGTGGGAGGCCTGGGGGACTGGCGGCCTCTGCCAGTGCCCAGCTCTGCTAGCTGACAGCTCCACATCTTGGGAGCAGGCTCTGATTTTGTTGCGGGCTCTTGGGATTCTACAGCTCAAATTGTGCCAGGCTACAGAGACTCTAAGCTCACCTGGAACACATGTTACATACATCATTCCCAAAGCTCATGGGGACTTGGTGAGGAGACAGTCCTCAGCTCTTCTCCAGTATCTTGGGGATGGCGGGGGGAGGTTCCGGCTCCTCACTGGGGGTGGGTGAGAGCTCTAGTCTCAGCAGAGGCCTGACCTGTGATGTGGGGCTCTCCATGGGATTGTAGTTGGGTTTCCTTTTTCTGGCAGAGGCTCTGGGACCCGGGCCAGGCTCTGGCTGAGCTGGGCTAAGGGAAGTGTGTCCACCAGGGGCCGATGTTGGGGGCAGGTGTGTTGCGGAGCCCCAGGCACTGCTCAGTGCCTGCTCCTCAGGGAAGGGCTGCAGAGGAGCCTGAAATAGGGACGCTGTGGGGGCAGACCAAGGGGCCCTGAGCGCCTCTGCTCCTCCCATCAGGACAAGGATGAGCTGCGTGCCCAGAATTCCACGTTTTCGCTGGCTCCTCTGGTCCTTTAAATGGGGTGATGAGGCACTGGAAGCTCCTAGCCTAGGGACCCTCCTGCTCCACATTACCTGGCTCCCCCAGCCCAGGGACCCTCCTGCTCCACACTACCTGGCTCCCCCAGCCCAGGGACCCTCCTGCTCCACACTGCCTGGCTACCCCAGCCCAGGGGTCCCATCCCCCAGGAGGACCTGGCTCACCCCCACCCAGCAGGAGGCACAGGTGGGTCCTGGCAGGGCACAGGAGCCAACAGTGCCTGAGAGGGGGCATACACCCTGCAGAGGCTGGGGCAGACTGGGCCAGGTGTCCACTTGGGAGAGCCCAGGGAAGTCTAAGGCCCTGGGGAGTCCCTCTTTCCAGGACCCACATCCCTGCTGAGTCCAGTCCTCACCATGAAAAACTGCAAGACCTCTTCTGACCCAGCCTCATGGTGGCAGCTCATCCCATGGGAGGGGTCCCTCGCACTCCAGGGGACTGAAACCACTGTGGGCCCAACTTGGGCTACTGGCTCCCAGCCTGGAAGGGCCAGGTCCTCTCACACCTACTGTCCCCACTGATCCTTTTCAGATTCAGCCTGGAGATGAAGGCAATAAGGGCGATGGTGCCCACAGCCTTCAAAGTTCACAGAAGTCCCTGCGTGCTCAAGGTTTCCTGGGGAGCTCACAGGACAGAGCTTGGCTGGCCTGAGGCCACTGTCCCCATGGCCCTCTGCTCCGGTCAGGAGGAATGCCAAGGCTGGCCAGGCCTGGCCTGTGGGGGTGGGCATGGCACAGCAAGTTCTCCCAGACCCTGAGCCCACCCTTGAAATGAATGACCGGTGAGAAAGGCAGAAATGTGGTGGGCACCTCCCTGTCCGGGCCTCCCCTGGCCACGTGGCCTCCTGTGCACAGCGGGACCCCCGGGGTAGCCACAGAAGGACCCAGTGCTGCCCAGTGGGAGGTGGCAGTGTAGGGAACCGGGTGTGCGCACAAACCCCTCCCAGGAACCCTTCCTGGCCTGATGCCCTCCCTGAACCTTGAGTGACCATGAACCTATCCCAGTCCAGCCTGCGGGAGGGAGTTCTTCCAGGGCCAGTTATCCCAGCCCTGGGACCTGTAGGACACCACGGTGCTCAGGCACATTTAGGCCTTTGTGGGGAAACTGATAAGGCATTGTTGGGAACTGCCATCCCCTGGTGGGATCCAGCACCAGGTTCCCTCCTGAGTCACCCTCTGGAGTGTTTGATAGTGGAAAGGACCCAGCCCCACCAGCCCTACTACTACTTGAGCCTTCCTTCTGCACCTCTTTTCTCCCTCTTCCTCTTCTACATTAAGTGGCTACTGGAAATTGGTCTGCCAGTCCTCCGGGCAGGTGCTGAGCACATGTATACTGGACATACTGCTCAGACAGGCAGGGGCTGGGGAAAGACCCCTCAACACCCCCTGTGCTTTTTACATCCTCTCCCCTCTGCGCCAGCTCCTTGAACCACCATCCCAACATCAACAAATGCAGGGAGAGGAGGAGGGCCCCCTTGCTCCAGAGTTCCACTCCAAGAACACCAGGGCAATAAGACTGGAGCCAGGGGAACAAGAGAATCAGTGTCTCTGACTCAGAGGATTCAGGGAGAGGACACAGACAGGAGCCCTGGCCAGAGCCAGATCCAAAGTTCACCAGCTGTTAGAAGGATCCAGTCCAGGCATGGAGTGGATGGCTCCGCAGGGCAGAGGGGGCCCTGTGCCCAGGACCGCCTTACCCACCTTGAAGACAGTGTCTCGTGTGAGGTGGCAAGGGGGCTAGGTGACAGCCAAGGCCTCTCCCACCTGGCTCTGAATCAGGGCTGCAACCCAGAACACACAGCCCTGGAATGAAGAGGTGAGGGAGGAAGCCCAGAGCCAGCCCGAATCCTAAGCAACCATCCCAGGAGCTACGTGAGATGCCCAGACAGTTCCCCCAACCCTGAAGGGTCCACACCCCCTTTGCTCTAAGATCAGCAGCCTGCAGGCGTGTCGTTAGAGTCAGACTAGAGAAGACAGAGTTAGACGTAGAAATCAGGGTCTGCCGACCAAGGTCTGTGGGGTCCAGTCCTGCAAAGACCTAATGGGCTTAGTGGAGAAGCTGACCATTCATGTCTGCTATTTTTTCAGCCAAACTTGAGCAAGGGTGCCTGGCACCCACGCCTCTGTGAGCATCCCCCTCTGTGAGCCCCTCTGTAAGGGAGACAGGCTGGCCCACCCCTGCCCACCAGCTTAGCTCCAGGGGCCCATGCAGCCAGCCCCCATCCAGGAATGC
This sequence comes from Callithrix jacchus, assembly GCF_049354715.1. Lineage (NCBI taxonomy): Eukaryota > Metazoa > Chordata > Mammalia > Primates > Cebidae > Callithrix > Callithrix jacchus. Next base: position 18,426,208 of record NC_133523.1, read on the forward strand.
GACCCTGGTCCTCTCCCACCCTGGCCTGGCTGACTCTCTCTGAGACTGAGGCCCATCTGCATGACGGGGCTTCCAGAGAGCTCAGGGCAGCAGGCTGCTTTCCGGGGATCCTGAGGGCTCACAACGGACCCACGTGTTTTCTAAACTCCTTCCTGAAGTTGCCTCTGTTGTGTGTCAGAGGCCCGTGGTTCCCACTGCAAATTTTTGAACAGGGATGCTGGGCCCCACCCCTTCCACATCCACCCTACACAGCGCCAGGACCATCGATAGGGCCTAGCCCTGCAACCCCATCTTGGCCACAACACCAGGCCCTACTCGGCCCCTGAGAACTGAGGGGCAGGTCCAGAGATAAGTCCCTTGCATGAGGGCACTTGCATCGGACTCCCTTGGTGGATAGTGACTAACATGGCATGGAAGGAGCCAGGGCAGCTCCCAGCCAGCTGCTCTGCGGTTTCAGATGGTTCCTGGGCTTTAGGAGGTCCTTCTCAACAGGGAAGCTGGATGCCAGAGGGGTGAGCATGGTGTCCTTCCAGCCCTGGCCAGCCAGCAGCATACCCTATGGCCTCTGATTTGACTGGTGGGACAGAGCTCCCAACCAGGGCACAAGTCCCAGGTCCAGAGGGGCCCAGCCTGAACCCCAGCCCTGGTTGGTAGGGGAAGACAACAGCGGTGCCATGGACCTTCAGTCACAGCACGCATCACCACGCAGGGGACAAGGCACAGCTCACCCAGTTGTGCATTTCAGGCCAGAGAACCCTGGCAAGAACTTGTGGCAGGACCATGAGGTGCTGAGCCTATATGGGAGCCTCTTGGACTCTATGAAGGACGGGGACAAGCTGTGCATGGCTCTGCGACTCTATGGCCCCAAGTGGCAGGAGAACCCCTGCCCCTTCCAGTGTACCACCGGCGACACCGCTCAGTAGAACAAGTTCAGGAACATGAAGAGCTTTCTCTCCTGCAAGCTGGTGCCCACGCATGGGCAGGCGCTGGTGCATGGTGCAACAAGCACTTGGACTGGGTAGATGCGTGTCTGGTGACGTTCCCGGCCATCTTTGTGTCCCACCTACCCGAGAAGTGGGCCATGGGCTGCCTCCAGGAGGACTTCATCTTCACGCACAGGAAGGGCCTGATCTGTGGGATCAGCCACGCAGCCGGCTGCCCAGTGCTGGAGCAGTGCCACGTCCTCCAGCACTTCCTGACAGGCCCCTGCAGCACCAACAGAAGACCTGGAAACAAGAGGAACACCTTCTGTATGGCACCGCATCTCTTGAGGAAAGAAAATAAGAAAACTGCCTCCCATCCAAGCAGAGCAGGCCAGCGAGAAGGTGGGCATCACTCTGCGGGAGTGGATGTGAGTACTGGAAGTGGACACGAGATACGTGGCGTGGTCATGGGAGGCGGGTGGTGAGAGAAGGGTGACATGGTGGGTGCCAGCTTCTTTCTGACCCTGAGCACTCCACCACCATCACCCTCGACCTGCAGGAGTGGAGAGCATGATTGACAGCTTCAGATGCTTTCTCAAGAAGGTGGATGACAGCGCTGCTGCTCAGCCACAGGGCATGGAGTTTACGGCAAGCAGGGGATGGGCTTTAAGGAGCATCAGCAGGAAGCCAGCCCTCCCGCGGCCTCAGCCAGGCTTCGGGGTGGGCCCAGCAGGTGAGCCTGCACCAACCCATCACCCTCACCGGGGGTGCCTGCGATGCCATCGGCAAGCTCTTCCCAGATTGGCCCAGGAAGGAGCTAGAACCCTGTTACAGCAGGACCTTTTACTGCTGTCCAGGTGGCACCGCATTAAATTCCCAGACATGCTGAATGTTCACAGAGGAGCTCTTACCAAAATCATGGGGAGCAGCGAAGAGGGAAGACGGAGTGCAGTGGCTGACAGCATTCCGGAGCGCGGGACACGAGTTCTTTGGCCACTTTGGCTGAGATTCACCGTCTCCATCCAATTCGAGGGAGAGACTTGAGATCATAGATGAAGCACTTTTAACCAGAGCAAAAAAAAATTTTTTTTTTCCAAAAATCGACGCAGAATTTGGTAGCAGCTCTTTATAAAGATGGGAGTGTTGAGTGACTGGACGTTGGGTTGGGGACTTTTTCTGGTTCAAGGATAATTTCTACAGCAGCATAAAAACTGCTCTCAAAGAGCCATTGCCAACTATTTGTGGTGGTACAGGATAGTTTTTTGTTCAACTGAGGCCAGGTGAATAGAGAATCATGTGGGAAAGAAACAGCGAATATGGCGTTGCAGTAGAAACAGCCCACGTGTTATGACTTCGTAGGCATCTATACTCAGGAAGCTCCTTCCTTCCTTCTCTCCTTCCTGCTGTCTGCGCCTCCTCCCAGCTTCGGGCATCCCCACAGCCTGGGCCTGTGCTGGGAGAGATATAAAGGACACCACTGGCTGTAGGCCGGGGGACTGGCATGGTCAGGGGAGCGGACCAGTTCTGGGAGCACTGGGTCCAACTGACCAGGCCCCTGCTGACCTGCACCCTATGGACTGGGCCTCTGCCATGACCCAGCCCTCACTGAATGAGCCCTGATGACCAGGCCCCCAGTGACCAGTCCCCACAACGAGGCCCCACTGACCAACTATCACTGGCCATGCCTTACTGAATGGGGCCCTCCTGACTAGGCCCCTCCTGACCAGGTTGTCACTGACCAGGCCCACTGGCAGCTGCCCCATCCCCCAGCCAAACCAGGCTCCCATTGACTGGGTCCATGATCAGTCAGCCAGTGGTCAGGGCTGCACTGACCAGGTCCCTGCTGACCAGTAACCTACTAACCCAGCCCCTGAAGACCAGGTTCGCACTGACCGGGCAAAGACCCCACTGACTAGGTCTTTGTGACAAGGCCCTCACTGTCCCAACTCCACTAACTAGGCCTCATGAACCAGACTTTCACTGGCAACGTCTTTGCTGGTCATGCCTCCACTGCCCAGTTCTCCAGCGATCAAGTCCGTGTGGGCCACGCCCTCCTGACTGAACAGGCCCCCAGTGGACTAGGCCCTAGTGACCAGGCCTGCCACTGAGCAGGTGCTCTGACAAGGTCCTCATGGAAAAGGCTCCTACTGTCAGGCCCCCATTGACTACGCCTCGGTGACTACGTCTCAGCTGACCAGGCCCTGACAATTAGGTTTAATGGACAAAACCCTTGTTGACCAGGTCCTCACCGGCCAGGTCCCCATACATGGGACCCTGACTTAACAGGACCCCACTGACCAAACCTCCACAGACTAGGCCGCATGAACCAAGACCCACTGACCAGGTCCTCACTCACTGCGCTCCAGCTGATGAGATTCTCACTGACCAGGTCCTTAACGACCACACTAGGTCATAATATTGACTAGGACTCACTACCCAGCACCCTAATGACCAGGTCCCAAGTAACCAGACCCCCACTGACTGTCCTAACTGACAAGCCCCCACTGCCAAGTCCAGGTCCCCGCCAACCAGGTCTCCATAGATGAGGCCCCAACTTACCAAGAACTCACTGACCAGAGAGAGACCTCCACTGACTGTGCCCAACTGACAAGGGGCCTACTGACCGGGTCCCCACCAACAAGGCTCCAACTGACCATGTTTTTACTGAGCACACTTTACTGAACAGGCCCCAGAGCCCAGTACCCAGTGACTAGAACCTCACTGACTAGGTCCCGCTGTCAGACCTCAAGTGACCAGGCCTCACTGTCCAGGACACACTCATGAGGCTTCCACTGCCAGGCCCCCACTGAATGGGCCCAGCTGACAAGGTCCCAACTGACCAGTCCTTAACTGACGAGGTTCCGTCTGCCCAAGTCCTTAACTGACGAGGTTCCGTCGGCCCAAGTCCTTAACTGACGAGGTTCCGTCTGTCCAAGTCCTTAACTGACGAGGTTCCGTCTGTCCAAGTCCTTAACTGACGAGGTTCCAACTGCCCAAGTCCTTAACTGACGAGGTTCCATCTGCCCAAGTCCTTAACTGACGAGGTTCCAACTGACTAGTCCTTCATTGATGTGGTCCCAGCTGACCAGGTCCTTGACTGATGACGTTCTGACTGGTCAGGTCTTTAGTAACCAGACCTGGTTACTAATGATTAGGGCCCATTAACCAGGTCCCCAATGCCCCCGAAATTCACTGAACAGTCCCCACTAGCCAGAACCCCAGTGATCAGGCCCCACTGACCAGGCCTCAATTGATGAGGCCTCAACTTACCAGGACCCCAGACCACTGCTGACTAGACCCCACTAGCCAGGACCCCCAGTGAGGCCACCTCTCCTAGGCCCCCGTTGACTGGCCCATATGACAAAACCCCCAGTGACTGGGCTCTAACTGACCAGCTTCTGGCTATGTCTTTGCCTACCAGGCCTCCAATAACCAGGACCCACTGACTAGACCTCCAGTGACCAGGCCTCACTGTCCAGGACCCACGGATGAGGCTTCCACTGCCAGGGCCCCACTGACTGGGCCCAGCTGACAAGGCCCCCTCTGTTGGGGTCTCCACTGACCGGGCCTCAAATGACAAGGTTCTGACTGAACTAGACCTTTACTGACCAGGCCCCCACTGCCTGGGCCCCAACTAATGAGGTCCCTACTGACAAGACCACAGTTGACTGTGTCCCCAGCAGCCACGTTTCACTGACTAGGCCCCACTGACAAGTTCCTCACTCACCAGGTTCCCATTGACCAGGCCCCAACTGATGAGGCCCCGATTTACCAGGACCCCACTGACCAGACCTCCACTAAGTAGGCCTCACTAGCCAGGTCAGATCCCACTGATGGGCCCCCCAATTCCAGACCCCACTACCAAGCCCCCCAATGGCCAAGTCCCCCCACTGAATCCTGAGGTTCTCACCGACCAGGTCCTTAATGACCAGACCTTTACTGGCTAGGCCCCAGTACCCAGGGCCCCAATAACCAGGTCATACTCACCAGGCCCCCACTGACCAGATTTCAGCCCATGCTGACCAGGACACACTGATGTAGCCCCAAGTGGCCAGGACCTCTGACCAGTCTCCTCTGACCACGACCCCTCAGACCAGGTCCTCACTGACAGGTGCCTGTTCATCAGGCTTCCTCTGACTGCATCTCCAAGGATTGCGTCCCCATTGACCAGGCCCCCACTGACAGGTGCTATTGACCAGGCTGCTGCTGATCAGGTCAGCACTGACCAGATCCCCACTCACAAGGACCTATTTATCAGGCCCTGTTGACCAGGTCCCACATGACTCCACTGAATAGGTTCCACTGATGTGGCCCCAATAACCCAGCTATATTAGTGTGTTCTTGCACTGCCATTAAAAAAAAAACACCTGAGACTGGGGCCAGGCACAGTGGCTCATGCCTGTAATCCCAGCACTTTGGGAGGCTGAGGTGGATGGATCACGAGGTCAAGAGATTGAGACCATCCTGGTCAACATGGTGAAACCCCGTCTCTACTAAAAATACAAAAAATTAGCTGGGCATGGTGGCGCATGCCTGTAATCCCAGCTACTCACGAGGCTGAGGGGAGAGAATTGCCTGAACCCAGGAGGCGGAGGTTGCGGTGAGCCGAGATCACGCCATTGCACTCCAGCCTGGGTAACAAGAGCGAAACTCCGTCTCAAAAAAAAAAGAGATCGAGACCATCCTGGTCAACATGGTGAAACCCCATCTCTACTAAAAATACCAAAAAATTAGCTGGGCATGGTGGTGTGCACCTATAGTCCCAGCTACTCAGGAGGCTGAGGCAGGAGAATTGCTTGAACCCAGGAGGCGGAGGTTGCGGTGAGCTGAGATTGTGCCATTGCACTCCAGACTGGGTAACAAGAGCGAAACTCCGTCTAAAATTAATTAATTAATTTATTTATTTATTTTTAAAAATGGCAGTAATAGTAAAAAAAAAAAAACGTGTAATTTGTAGTTGCTGTATAATGAAGTAAATTTTGCTGTGTTGTGCGCTGTTTAATATAAAACCTAATCCCCAGCTCTGCTTAAAATTAACTAACTCCTTGTAAAGCCTACCTTATCTATTCCTCCCACATTCTCAGCAAAGTTCCCAGGCATTTCAAAACTCCTGTTTTTCGTGCTGACCAGCTGCAATGTCACAGGGCAAGATAACACCCAAAAAATGTACAATGTGTTTATCAAAATGCTATTTTTCAAATGTAACATACATCACAAGACATGCTGCAAATTAATTAACTGTTCTTTGTTCTAACTTCCATACACCTGTTAGCTGTGACGTCATCCTAAATGTATAAAAGTACCCCATTTTCTTTCTCCGGGGCTTAAACTTCGGATACTAATCTTCTGAGATGGTGGCCACCTTTAGAAAAGCCTCCTAAGGGCCAGGCGCAGTGGCTCACGCCTGTAATCCCAGCACTTTGGGAGGCCGAGGCAGGCGGATCACGAGGTCAAGAGATCAATACCATCCTGGTCAACATGGTGAAACCCCATCTCTACTAAAAATACAAAAAATTAGCTGGGCATGGTGGCGCGTGCCTGTAATCCCAGCTACTCAGGAGGCTGAGGCAGGAGAATTGCCTGAACCCAGGAGGCGGAGGTTGCGGTGAGCCGAGATCGTGCCATTGCACTCCAGCCTGGGTAACAAGAGCGAAACTCCATCTCAAAATAAATAAATAAAATAAAATAAATAAAAGCCTCCTGTTTTACCTATTGGTCTCTCTGATCTCCTAAATATTCTGTAACAGTGTAAACTTTATCACAAGAGCAGCACTAAGGGGATGGTGCTAAACCATTCACGATAAACAGCCCCAATTACTTTCCACCAGGCCCTATCTCCAACATTGGGGATTGCAATTCAACATGAGATTTGGGCGGGGACACAGATTCAAAACATATTGTTCCACCCCTGGCCTCTCCCAAATCTCATGTTCTCCTCATATTTCAGAATATAATCATGCCTTCTCAACAGTCCCTCGAAGACTTAACTCATTTCAACATTAACTTGAAAGTCCACAGTACAAAGTCTCATCTGAGACAAGGCTCATCTTCATTCATTTTTATTTTACAGGCTCAGAGGCAGAAGAGACAAGGCTGGTCCCTTCTACCTCTAACCTCTAAAATAAAAAACTAGTTTGTTATTTCCAAGATACAATGCGGGTATAGGTATTGAATCAATATTCCTATTCCAAAAGGGTGAAATTAGCCAAAAGAAAGGGGCTACAAGCTTCACACAAGTCCAAAACCCAGCAGAGCAGTCATTAAATCTTAAAGCTCCAAAATAACTTCTTTTGAATTAATATCCCACATCAAGGGCATGCTGGTATAAGGGGTGGGCTCCCAAAGCCTTGGGCAGCACCACACTTGTGGCTTTCCAGGGTTCGGCTCCTGCAGATGCTCCCAAGGGCTGGCCTTGAGGACTTGTGGCTTTTCCAGGCTGAGGGTGCAAGCTGCCAGTGGATCTACCATTCTGAGGTCAGAAGAAGAGTGGGCCTCTTTTCATAGCTCCACTAGACAGTGCCCCAGAGGGACTTGGTGTGGGAGCTCCAACCCCACATTTCCCCTCCACACTGCTCTAGTAGAGGTTCTCCAAGAGAGCTCCACTCCTGCAGCAGGCTTCTGCATGGACATCCAGGCTTTTCCAGGAATCTTCCTAAATCTAGGTGAAGGTTTCCAAGTTTCAACTCTTGTACTCTGCACTGCGATAGTAGTGCAGGTCTACTGAACCATCGAAGACCAGGTACATGCCTCCGCCCAGTGTGCTCAGCTCATCCACCAGTGTGGAGCTGGTATCCCATTCTTCATCAGAGTCATCATCACTGCCCTGGCTGGTCTGGCTGAGGTTATGACTACAGGCTTCCCACCCCCACCCAGCTCTAAAAAGCTTGCATGGGCGGCTAGAAGGCCCCTGGTGGTGGCATCTGTGGTAGCTGCAGGGCATCAGGAGGCAGCTTTGAGGAGGTGGGTGCCATGGTGAGGAGGGCCTTGAAGCCTCTGGGTGACACATTGGACTAGCAGGCTGTGGCACCAGGGCTGCTGTCACTCACCAGACCCAGCCTAGGGGCAATGGAGTGAGGCCTTGTCTCTAAGAAGAAGCATTTGGATGTCAGAAAATATTTGTACACTATACATCTCATAATGTGCTAATATCACAAATATATTAAAAAAAAAATAACTCAGGCCGGGCACAGTGGCTCATGCTTGTAATCCCAGCACTTTGGGAGGCTGAAGCAGGTGGATCACAAGGTCTGAAGATTGAGACCATCCTGGCCAACATGGTGAAACACTGTGTCTACTTAAAATACAAAAAAGTTAGCTGGGCATGGTGGCGCATGCCTGTAATCCCAGCTACTTGGGAGATTGAGGCACGAGAGTTGCTTGAACCTGGGAGGTGAAGGTTGCAGTGAGCCGAGATCGTGTCCCTGCACTCCAGCCTGACGGATCGAGCAAGACTCCATCTCAAAAATAAATAAATAACTCATACAATCCAATAGCAAGAAAACAAGTAACTATTAAATATCGGCAAATGACTTGATATAGACATTTCTCTAAAGACTTGCATATGACCGACAAATGCATGAACAAATATTCAAGTTCAATAATCATCAGGGAAGTGCAAATTAAAACCAAAATGAGATGCCACCTCACATCTGTTAGAATAGCTATTTCAAAAAGTTTGAAATGCACTGAGTCTGCATCTTTAACATCTTTGTTTCATTACTTCTTCCGATGTAAGGATTTGGTTTGTTAGTCTTCAGTGTGTCTTTCTTTTTAGCCAGGCATGGTGATGCAGGCCTGTAATCCCACCTACTCAGGAGGCTAAGGCAGGAGAATTGCTTGAATCCAGGAGGCAGAGGTTGTGGTGAGCTGAGATCGCACCATTGCATTGCAGCCTAAGCAACAAGAGCGAGACTCCGTCTCAAAAAAAAAAAGTATAGGCCAATGCTGGAACACAAAGTTGAATCAGGTCAGATTTGTTGATGTGGGCCCTCTAAGCTGAGATTCTATATTTAATGTTGCAGCTTGAAGAAACAAAAAAAGTTCTCCTAGTTTGCTTCACTGATTGACCAAAACATAAGCCAAAACACCACCAGCAGTAACTGAGTTAGAAATGCTGGATCTGGCCAGGTGTAGTGGCTCACGCCTGTAATCCAAGCACTTTGGAGGCCAAGGTGGGCAGATCACCTGAAGTCAGGAGTTCAAGACCAGCCTGACCAACATGGTGAAACCCCTGTCTTAAGTAAAATAAATTTTTTAAAAAAGAAAAAAATAATTAAAAAAATAAAAATAAATAAAAAAAAGAAATGCTGGATCTTCCTTGGTTTGTTATAAATAAAGTGAGTCAAAAGCTTTGAAAGATTTGAATAATTGAGTATACTTCTTATTGAAAACATACTCAACTGAGGAAGATCCAGAAGACATATATAATGTGCTTTGATTCAAGGACACTACTGATTTTATTTTTAATAGTAAAGTGTACACGAATAGTTTTTGGTGTAATCTGGCCATAGAAATACGCTAGATGTCATCATTAGATTTATCGGAACTGTGAGACATACAATTGTGAAAGGAGTCCCAGTGTCTCTGAAGAGCCTGGTCACCACACTCCTCTGTAGGACAGAACTTACAATGAAGACTGTTGCCACTGAAATGAAAAATTTTAATGCAATGGTTAAAACTGGAACCTGGGACTGCAGGATTTAAGTGGCAGCACTCAACTGCAGCTGTGAAAAAATGGTGGGAATGATTATTTAATGGACTACAAAGTCAAAGCACGCAATAAGAACAGTTTGGGCCGGGCACAGTGGCTCATGCTTGTAATCCCAGCACTTTGGGAGGCCAAGGTGGGCGGATCACCTGAGGGTGGGAGTTTTAGACCAGCCTGACCAACATGAAGAAACCCTGTCTCTACTAAAAATACAAAATTAGAGCCGGGCGCGGTGGCTCATGCCTGTAATCCCAGCACTTTGGGAGGCTGAGGCGGGTGGATCACGAGGTCAAGAGATCTAGACCATCTCGATACCTGGTAACATCTCGATACCTGGTAACACTCCAGCCTGGGTAACAAGAGTGAAACTCTGTCTCAAAAAACAAAACAAAACAAAAAACTCCTGGTCTCAAGTAATGCTCCACCTCAGCCTCCGTAGTAGACAGAACTACAGGCACAAGCTACCATGCCTGGCTTCTTTTTAAAAATGTGACTACTAGAAGATTTAAGATTCATATGTGCCTCACATTTTATTCTTAGAGAACTGCCTCCCTTGTGACGTCTCAGGCTGCCTGTTCAAAAGACCGGAGGCCAGGAAAGTGATGAAATCTGAAATTTTAAAATAATTGTCATATTGTTTCCATTCGTGAATAACATTTCTATATTCACACATAAAGATAACCTTATATACAAACTTAAATGCAAATGTTCCCCAGGCAGGGCCAGTTTCCAATGCAGGGAGGAAGCCTTATTCAACCCAGTGTCAGATGACGTCTCCTGTCACTCATGGAGTGGGAGTGGGAATAGAACTGTATCCAATCATGGGCTCTAGAGTGGGAACTATCCAATCAGGTGCGCATCCAGCGAGGAGGGGGCGGTATCCTGGAGCTGGCGGGGCCTTTGTCTCGCTCCAGCCGGAGCTCAGGATCGATCTTCGTTGCTTAGTATCCTCCGCTCTAGGAGGTTCCAGTGACTCTGTCGCAGCCTCTGTGGCCCTGTGACCTGCAGATGCTGTGAGATCCAGGGCTAAGACTCCAGGACATCCCGGAAGCCGAAAAATGGTGAGTGTGTCAGGCCGTGTCCCGAGGTGGGGGCAGGGCTGGTTGAAACCGGCCTGAACCGGCTGTCACGGGACCGGGGCCTCCCCGCTGTCAGCTCTGGCGTCTGCGGAGTTGAGTACCCCAGGCGCAGCTCGGCCCTCGGTCCCCTCCGGCCACGCGGTGCAAGGTGGGCCAGCAGCCGGGACCCTGGGAAGCGCCTCGCGCGTTCTTGCGTCTGTCCGGTTTGCGGGAACAATGGCAGGGTCCTCAGAGCAGAGTCCAGACTCCGTGTGTGGTTTGAGCGTGGGAGGAGTTGTGATCCCGGGGGTCCTTAGTCTAAAACAAAGGGAGTCACTTTAAAATGTTAAAAACTTTATTAAAGTTAACAGTGATTCGTGATCAGAGAGCACCCAGCCACGGTTTGTGGTTTGGGGTGCAGTCGAAGGGCTTGAAGGAAAGATTTCTATAAGGTGCACAAGGAAGCAAACCGAGCTCAGTAACTGACTCATTCCAGTTATGTAGTCATCTTATTTAGACTATTCAGGTTGTCATTGCCTGGTTATGTAATCAGAAGTTAACTGAAGGTTTGTGGTTGCTTAAATCTGAATTTTGTTTCCCCCAAGACAGCAAAAGAAATGTTTTTGCCTTTATTGATGGATTGATTGATTGAATATAGGAACTCAGGGCACTAGACCCGCCTCAATCTAATTGCCTGCTATTTGTTTTCTCCTGCATTTTCCAAATGTGTGACAGTCTCAGATTTACCACTCTGTTGCCCGGGCCTAACTCAGGCTTGCAGCCAAATTTTAAATTTTCTGTTCTTTCCTGACATTCTTCAACACCAACTTCCCCTCTCTAATTCACAACATTATCAACTATTAGTCCTTTTTTGTACATTTTAGACACGGCATTTTGATTAGTCATTATTTCAAAGAGCAGTGGATGGCATTTCTTAAAAAATTATTTTTCATTTGCAAACATTTTACAGTAGGTGAAAGGGGAGAATAATCCCGACACTCCACTGTAAAAAAAAAAAAAAAAAAGGCCAGGTGCAATGGCTCACGCCTGTAATCCCAGCCCTTTGGGAGGCCAAGGTGGGTGGATCACCTGAAGTCAGGAGTTTCAGACCAGCTTGACCAATAAGATGAAACCCGTCTCTACTAAAAATATAAAAATCAGTGGGGCATGGTAGTGTGCGCCTATAATCCCAGCTACTTGGGAGGCTGAGGCAGGAGAATCAATTGAACCTGGGAGACAGATGAGCTGAAATCATGCCACTGCACTCCAGCCTGGATAACTGAGATTTTGTCTCAAACAAACAAACAGACCAAAAACTGAAACCTTTGTGCTGATCTCCCTTTAATCTTCCTAGGCACGGATACTCATCAGAATATTTTTGAGTTGAGGTTCCACTTTGGAAACTTCACGGGGCAGGGCATCCTCAGCCGCCCTGTGTTATTTTGCTGGTTTTGAGTTTCAGAACTGTCTGGGGATGACCGGAGATGCACACAATGACTCTGTCTCCTGAAGTGTCTGGTAAATATCAGCGCCTGGGTCATCTCCTCTCAGAGGCAGCCTTAGGTGTGGGAATGCAGCCTCTCTGTCCAGTAGTTGGTGCACTGTGCCTGGGAGAAATCAGGCATCCTTTCCTCTAAAAGTAAATCTCTTAGGACATAAAGAGCTTCTTCCCCAACCCCAGTTTCCCTTCCTTAGAGATACAGTGCTGGCCAGGCAATTGGATTCTGGTGTTGAGGAAAAAATTTTCACAGACTGGTATAGAGAGAAAAAATATCCCCAAGGACAAGGAACGCCCAACCCAGTGAGGATTTTGGGGCACAGCACAGTGGCTCTTGGTAGAATGGTTATTGACTACTTCAGTGAGCAGATGGGGGTGGGATAATATCCCAAGTGACAGAATGGCTTGACTTGACATAAAAGTCACATATATGTCTGTGTTCCAATCAGCATTGCCCCTTCCTGAGTTTGTCACCTTGGAAGGATTTTTTTTTTTTTTTGAGACGGAGTTTCGCTCTTGTTACCAGGCTGGAGTGCAATGGCCCGATCTCGGCTCACCACAACCTCCGCCTCCTGGGTTCAGGCAATTCTCCTGCCTCAGCCTCCCAAGTAGCTGGGATTACAGGCACGCACCACCATGCCCAGCTAATTTTTGTATTTTTAGTAGAGACAGGTTTCACTATGTTGACCAGGATGGTCTCGATCTCTTGACCTTGTGATCCACCCGCCTTGGCCTCCCAAAGTGCTGGGATTACAGGCGTGAGCCACCACGCCCGGCTGGAAGGATTTCTTTACTTATTTTAACTTCAGTTTTTAGTTAAGTGTAAATTGTATTTTATCGGTAGAGCTTGAAAGGTAAGAAAATATAAAGGGGCCAGGCACGATGGCTCATACCTGTAATTCCAGCACTTTGGGAGGCCAAAGCGGGCGGATCAGGAGAGATTGAGACTATCCTGGCCAACATGGTGAAACCCTGTCTCTACTAAAAATAAAAAATACTATATATATGACATTAAGGTGGTGCATTTCAGGAAAAAAATTAAGTAGTAATATATTCCATTTGTTAAAAATTGTTATTTACTTATTTCTTCACCAGAATAAGGATGGTAAGTTTCTCAGTCCTACATTCTGTTTGTTTGGTGGGTGGGGTGGGTGATTGCAAACAGAATCTCAGGGCTTTGGGAATGTTACCAGTAAAAGGATAGGGAGAATCTTTTTTCCATTATGGTGTGGCAGTAGGAAATGAATACATTTCCACAACAAACTGTGCTATATTAATTATCAAATTACACAGATTCATAACAACATCAGTTGTTCCTTTTTGCAGAGTAGAGAATTTATGACAGTGAATATCTCTATTCTGTATGCCCTTATCTGGATGTTTGAGGTTAAGGCTACATTTTAGGAGGCGAGACTTGGTACCTCCTTGAAGTATTCACATAGGGTTAACTGTTTACTAAATTATTTGTTATCATGGAAATAATTTACATGATCATTTTCTGAAAGGGGTAGATACTTTGGCTTTTCTTCTTGGAGTATAAAATGTAAGTGCCTTACAGTTTTCCTTTCTTTTTTATAACCCTAGGTTTGAGTGATTCTTGCTAGATTTTTTTTTTTTTTTTGAGACGGAGTTTCGCTCTTGTTACCCAGGCTGGAGTGCAATGGCGCGATCTCGGCTCACCGCAACCTCCGCCTCTTGGGTAACAAGAGCCTCCTGAGCAGCTGGGACTACAGGCACGCACCACCATGCCCAGCTAATTTTTTGTATTTTTAGTAGAGACAGGGTTTCACCATGTTGACCAGGAAGGTCTCGATCTCTTGACCTCATGATCCACCCTCCTCGGCCTCCCAAAGTGCTGGAATTACAGGCGTAAGCCACCACGCCCGGCCTAGATTTTTAAAACACTTATTTTTTAAATTTAAAACTAAATGAATGAGCCTGGCTGGGAAGTAGAAGTCTAAGCCCAGTGACTCCAAGCTAAGCCCAGTCTTGAGCCTGCAAAAGGGGGTCATTGAAGGTCCATTTGGTTCCTCCCTGGCCTTCAATATTAGACAAACGTCCCTGCGGGTCCCAGCTTGCTCACACCAACCATGGAAGGAGCCTTTTGTGCTGACACAAGATATATAAACCTGGTAAGCTGGAAGTCCTCAGGCAGATGCAGTTAGGGTTGAGATAGAAGGATAGCTGAAAGGCCCTTACTAGGTTGGAATTACTGTTGTGGGACTGTTTATAGACTTTGTCAAATAAAACTAATTTGGATTTACATAAGAAGTTACTTAAGGAGTATTGCAGCAGAGAATAAGTACCAACTATGAGATCTTTGAGGATCTCAAAGGTTAGGCGGAAAGAGGGATTATTTCATTGGGAGGAGCAAACAAGATTCCAAACAAGGTGGAAAGGGAGGTGCAGGATGGAGGGTAACAAAATCAGATCCCAAATCAGAGAACGCTTCACCCTGAAGTCACTCTGTTTTTAGGAGGGCCATAAATAGGGGTCTTGTGTTCACTTAGGCTTTGGGTGGGTCAAAGTTCAGGGGCCTGTGGGAAAGAAACATAAGCAAAGTTTGCTTAACAAGTATTTTGTTTTGACCACTGAAGGCTAAGTTACTGAGGTGATTGTTTATATAAACAATGGGAATTTGCAATCGATGTCCGTCTTTGTGATATGTACAAATGGGAGTATCCTCTAAGTCGTAATGGGAAGGATATTTCTCTTCATGAAGCTGTTCCTGGAGAACACACAAAAAACGGGGAAGTTCTTTAATCACAATTATTTCCAGAATTACCACCTACCCACCTCATTTTTCCCTACCACTGTTTCTTGCTCTATACATCTCTTCCATTTGGCTGTTCTTGAGTGGTATTTTTAAATAATAAACTGGTAAAAGTAAGTATAGTGCCTTGCCTAGTTTTGTGATTAGTTCTATAAAATTATTTAACCTGAAGAGAAGGTCATGGGGGCCTCAGATTTATAGGCAGTAGCTCAGAAATATAGATGGGCTTCTGGGACATGTGACTGTCCTCTGCAGTGACAACGGTGATGTACGACTGAGCCCTGCATCTGCGGGGTGTGTGCAAACTGAGTAGTGTCAGAATTGAAATTTTGGGCATCCAGTTAGTATTGGAGAATTAGGTGGTTTTCAGGAAACTCCACACATTTGGTGTCAAAAGTGTCGTCAGAAGAAAGATTGCAGGGGCCTGGGGTGGAGAGAGACTCGAGGTGTTGCAGGGAAGGTGGCCTCTATTCTGGACAGAGGCTGTTACACCATGCATTTCCCATGGTTCCAGGTGTCCTCCCAGGGTGAGAGGGATGGAGGACTTTGAGGGAAGAAGTTCTGAGAACAGATGCCCCCACAACTGCTGCCACCCCATGATTTTCACCCTCTCTGAACATACCCACTAAATATTTCTGTGATCATGCCCCTCCCAGCACAGGACTTCCCCTTCAGGATTTTTGCTCCTAGACTTTTTTATTTATTTATTTATTTTGAGACGGAGTTTCGCTCTTGTTATCCAGGCCAGAGTGCAATGGCGCCATCTCAGCTCACCGCAACCTCTGCCTCCTGGGTTCAGGCAGTTCTCCTGCCTCAGCCTCCTGAGTAGCTGGGATTACAGGCTTGAGCCACCGCGCCTGGCCTGCTCCTAGACTTTCGCACCAAAACCCACACAAGTGCCTGCAAGACTCCTGGCATTTGTTCTCCCTCAGACTCCGCATCTGTACTAGCAACCTGGTTTTTTCACCAACCCAGGCTACTGTTGATCATAATCTCATCTGCCTGCATGGACACAGGACTAAGAGCACAGCCTCACCTGGGACAATATCTATAGCATGAACCAACCCTTCCACCAAACCTACACTGTCTCCCACTCATGGGTTCTTTTTTCCTTTTTTCTTTTTTTTGTTTGAGACAGAGTTTCACTCTTGTTGCCCAGGCTGGAGTGCAATGGCAGGATCTCCACCCATTGTAACCTCGGTCTCCCGGGTTCAAGTGATTCTCCTGCCTCAGCCTCCTGAGTAGCTGAGATTACAAGCATGCGCCACCATGCCCCACTAATTTTTTGTATTTTTAGCAGAGATGGGGTTTCACCATGTTGACTAGGCTAGTCTCAAACTCCTGACCTCAGGTGATCCACCCGCTTGGCCTCCCAAAGTGCTGGAATTAACAGGCGCGAGCCTGGGTGTCCAGCCTCTATTTTTTTTTTTTTTTTTTTCTGAGACAGAGTCTTGCTCTTGTTGCCCAGGCTGGAGTGCGATGGCGCGATCTCCGCTCACGGCAACCTCCGCTTCCTGAGTTCAAGCGTTTCTCCTGCCCCAGCCTCCCAAGTAGCTGGGACTACAGGCGCACGCCACCATGCCCAGCTAATTTTTTGTATTTGTAGCAGAGACGGGGTTTCACTGTATTAACCAGGATGGTCTAGATCTCCTGATCTTGTGATGTTCACCCGCCTCAGCCTCCCAAAGTGCTGGGATTACAGGCGTGAGCCAGCCACCGCACCCGGTCACCCATGGGTTCTTGATATCACCTTTCCATCTTGTACCTTTTATTTCCCCTACAACCCCTCCCAAAGTGCTGGGATTACAGGCCTGAGCCACTGTGCCTGGCCAATTTTTTTTTTTTTTTTTTGAGACTGAGTCTCGCTCTGTTACCCAGGCTGGAGTGCAGTGGTGCAATCTTGGCTCACTGCAACCTCTGCCTCCCAGGTTCCAGTGATTCTCCTGTCTCAGCCCCCAGAGTAGCTGGGACTACAGGCATGCGCCACCACATCTGGCTAATTTTTGTATTTTTAATAGAAACAGAGTTTCACCATGTTGGACAGGCTGGTCTTGAACTCCTGACCTCAGATGATTCGCCCACCTTGGCCTCCCTAAGTGCTGGGATTACAGGCGTGAGCCACCCCGTCGGCCCTATAGTTATTATTTCTATTGCTTTTACCTTACTAAGACTAAATATTTAGCTTCTAATATACATGTGCTAGAAAACCCTATAGGTTTTGGTTAAATTCATTGTTATTGTATGTTATAAAATAGGGAATTGGGTGAAATAGATTAAAATCACACAAACTTCGGGAGTCAAGTTTTTCTGGGCAGGCTTAGAAAACACAGAAATGGAAATACTCCAGTGACACAGAGATCAGAACTCTACCTAGGGCCCTTTTCCTGCCCCAGCCTTACCTACTTTTAGCCTCTTCTGAGGCCTCATCCAGGTCTGGCTCCACCCTGGAATCTCCACACAGAATTGATTAAAGGAAATCAGAGTTTGATACCTGCTGCCTCTCCAGAGCAGGTGCTCACAATTTCCCCAAACCTCAAAGCAGATAAATGGAAGCAAGGAACTAAATATTTTTGGACCTTAATTTTTTTTTTTTTTAAAGACAGGGTTTCACCATGTTGTTCAGGCTGGTCTTGAACTCCCAACCTCAGGTGATCCGCCCACCTTGGCCTCCAAAGTGTTTGGATTACAGGTGTGAGTCACTGCGCCTGGCCGGGCCTTAATTTTTATAAAATTAAAACCAGTGCTTCTAGAAGCATACACCCTAGCAACCCATTTTCTCCTGAGTAGCTTGGGATTACAGGTGCATGCCATCATGCCTGGCTAATTTTTTTGTATTTTTAGTAGAGATGGGGTTTCACCATGTTGGTCAGGCTGATCTTGAACTCCTCACCTCATGATCCGCCCGCCGCCACTGTGCCTGGTCTTTTTTTGTTTTGTTTTGAGATAGGGTCTCACTCTATTGCCCAGGCTGGAGTGTAGTGGTGTGATCTCTACTCACTGCAATCTTCACCTCCTGGGTTCGAGCAATTCTCTCACCTCAGCCTCCCGAGTAGCTGGAGTTACAGGTATATGCCACCACACCTGGCTAATTTTTGTATTTTTATTAGAGATGGGGTTTCATGATGTTGACCAGGCTGGTCTAAAACTCCTGACCTCAAGTGATCCACCTGAGGTCAGGAGTTCGAGATCAGCCTGGCCAACATGGTGAAACCTGTCTCTACTAAAAATACGAGAAATTAGCCAGACATGGTGGCATGCACCTGTAGTCCTGGCTACTTGGAAGCTGAGGCAGGGCAATTGTTTGAACCTGGGAGACAGAGCTTGCAGTCAGTGGAGATCGCACCACTGTGCTCCAACCTGGGTGACATAGTGAGACTCTGTCTTAAAAAAAACAAAAAAGGGTTCTTTTTGTGACTGGGCACAGTGGCTCATGCCTGTAATCCCAGCACTTTGGGAGGCTGTAGTGGGAGGATCACTTGAGGCCAGGAGTTGAGACCAGCCTGGGCAACATGATGAAACCCTGTTATCTACTAAAACTCCAGAAAATTAGGCAGGCGTCGTGGCACGTGCCTGTGGTCTCAGCTACTTGGAAGGCTGAGGGAGGATTGCTTCAACCCAAGAGGCGAGGTTGCAGTGAGCCATGATCACACTACTGCATTCCAGCCTGGGTGATAGAGCGAGACTGTCTCAGAATAATACTAATAAAGTTATTTTGCGTCAGATCAATGTAGAAAGGTGTAGATACCTAAGATCTCTATTAGGGATGGTCTAGGATCCTCAGATATTAGTGAAGAAGGGAAATGTTTACTGTTTAGGTTCCATTAGGATGTTCCATCAGCTCTATGCAGAAACAGGATTTTTAAAATGGACATTTAAAGAGGATGGCACTGATTTCCCAGAATAACTCAAAAGGTTCTGGGAAAGAGAATAGTTAGATGAGACTTGCTCTCTAAAATGCTGAGGAGAGACTATTTAAATACATTGTTAGAGGTTATCAAACCTGGCAGATATCTGTAGCTTGAACTTTGCATAAAGTGTTTCTTTATGCTTAGATTCAGGTTATAATTGACTTTTTGTTGCCAGTAATATTATAGCTCTGATGATGTGTCCGCCCATGTGTGTTGACACCTGACATCAATTTGTGCTAGTGTAGTTCATGTTAATTTCAATCACTTGGTTAAGGTTCTCTGTGACAGATTTTAATTATAAAGTTAATTATTTTTATCTTTATTATTCATAAGTACCTTGGGAGATTTACCGATTGATGTACATAAAGCATCACATTTAATCTGCAAGCTTCCTCTTTCTTTTTAGATTCTCTTTGCTTAAAGCTTGCTTTGGAAAATGAGGGCTCATCTTTGTTTATTAGTCAGATAAACTGGGGTAAACACAGGCTCACCCACTTACTCTATGTTTGATAAATATACTCTTGATTTAGATGCACTGGTATCACTGGCTAGCTTTTCAGAAATTCAGAAACTCGAGCTTCACCTGAGATCACCTGAATCAGACTGCATTTTAGCAAGATCTGTAGTTCATTGTTATAGACATTAAAATTTGTGAGGTACCTTCTGACTCGTCATGATTTCTCTGTATGAGTAATATTTACAACTTAATTCCATAATCTGTAGACATAAAACTCAAACTGTATATGCCTGTGCTAATGCCCTTAATTTTTTTTTCTGTTTGATTGGCAGGCTGTATTTTTTCTGATACTTCACAATAAATGGTTGTAGATTAATGCCCACAGGTCTCATCCTCTCCTCTCTCTTCCATAGAGTGCCATAGGGATCCAGGCATCTCCATCTGTGAGCCTCCAGGGTCTCCGCAGAAGAGGAAGGCTCCATGCACATTACCTTGGCTAGAGTCAGTCTTGTGTCCACAGCCTAGTGCAAGGGAGGCTGGGAGGTGTGGTTTCACCATACTGGGGAAGCAGGAAATGAGAAGTGAAGGGGACCCGTTTCTAACATTTTTAAAATAAAAAAATGCATCTCTGCATACCTCCTGGGCCACAGGTGGGAAAGGCTGGCTTTGCAGAGAGGCCAGCATGCAGTGCTGGGTGACCTTGGGCACTGCACGCTGGGCACAGACTTACCCACCCTGAGCTCAGGTCTTTGCTACCCATGTGGGGAGGCTCACTGGAGTTCGAGCTGTGATTCAGTGCACAGCCCACCCAGCACCTGGCCCAGGGCAGAGCCCACTGTGAGCTCGTTCCACCCCTACCCCTGCATACCGTCTTGCAGATACCAAGGGCATGGCCTTGCCAGGTACCCTCTCTCAATTCCTTTATAAAAGGTGAGGGCTGGCTGAGTGACTGTTTCCAACCCGACACCCATAAAGCGAATAAACGGGCAGACACGAGTAAGTGACTTTCTGAAGGACACAGCCAGCTTGTTGTGGGTCCTGTTTGGGGCAGTGGCATCCCTGGGG
Organism: Callithrix jacchus; assembly: GCF_049354715.1. Taxonomy (NCBI): domain Eukaryota; kingdom Metazoa; phylum Chordata; class Mammalia; order Primates; family Cebidae; genus Callithrix; species Callithrix jacchus. Next base: position 18,446,597 of record NC_133523.1, read on the forward strand.
GCCACAGGCCATGGGCCTCAGCACCTTCCAGCCTTCGAGCTGGCTGCCACAGCTCACCCACTGTGGAGCCCATCAAGGTGCTTCAGGGAAGACAGGGACGGCCAGGGACAGCTCCAGGTGGGGAGAGGCCACAGGAGTGTTCTTCAGAAGACAGGTCTGGGCTAATGGGGAGCAACCAGGAAGCAGGCTGTCTGTCATCACTGTAGTCTTCACCCTGGTCTCATGCCTGGGCTCCTCCTCTCCTGGCCAGTGATGGGGATTAGGCAGGAAGACATGCACCTCAAATTCTTCTCAAACTGCCTGTTAGGGATGATATCTAGAGTGATACCCTTAATTTTATACTGCGTTATTTAGAAAAGTATCTACACTGGTTTTGTGGTTCTGTTTTCTTTTCTTTCTTTTTTTTTTTTTTTCCTTTGGAGAGAGGGTTTCACTCTGTCACCCAGGCAGGAGAGCAGTGACATGATGTCAGCTCACCGCAACCTTCGCTTTTGGAGTTCAAGCGATTCTCCTGCCTCAGCCTCCTAAGTAACTGGGATTGTAGGTGTGTACCACCATGCCCGGCTAATTTTTGTATTTTCAGTAGAGACAGGGTTTCATCATGTTGGCCAGGCTGGTCTGGAATTCCTAACCTCTGCCTGCCTTGGCCTCCCAAAGTGTTGGGATTACAGGCGTTAGCCACAGCTCTCCGCCACGTAGATTCTATTTTCTTTCCTCAGTGTTAGAGAATACATCAGAGAACATTTCTGTTAAAAATATCTTATTGGAGAAATTCTAGTAACTCATATAAGTCACAGCAACTCTCTCTGTTCACATGGAGTCAAGTTAAGAGCTCTCCTGCCTGTTGACAGTTGGTCAATATATTTTGTTTTATTTTTCAGGAACTGTTGACATTCAGGGATGTGACCATAGAATTCTCTCTGGAGGAGTGGGAGTTTCTGAACCCCGCTCAGCAGAATTTATATAGGAATGTGATGCTGGAGAACTACAGGAACCTGGTCTCTCTGGGTGAGAATGACTTCAATACAGAATTCCTATTTAACACTAAAGCTTTTATTTTCTTCCTCTGTAGAGTGTTTGGTGGGGGTTTCTGCTTTGTATAAATGAGTTTTAGATCTGTGCTTTAAAGGAAAACTTAGGGATTTGCTGGCATGGAGAAGAAAATCTTCAAGATGCTTTATGTTTACATTAACTTTCTTCTGCCTTGAAGTGATGGGCATTTTTCACCCTAGAGGTAGTTCTATTTTTAAATTATTTTTATTTATTTATTTATTTATTTATTTATTTATTTATTTTGAGACGGAGTTTCGCTTTTCTCACCCGGGCTGGAGTGCAATGGTGCGATCTCGGCTCACGGCAACCTCCGCCTCCTGGGTTCAGGCAATTCTCCTACCTCAGCCTCCTGAGTAGCTGGGATTACAGGCACATGCCACCATGCCCAGCTAATTTTTTATATTTTTAGTAGAGACGGGGTTTCACCATGTTGACCAGGATGGTCTCGATCTCTTGACCTCGTGATCCACCCGCCTCAGCCTCCCAAAGTGCTGGGATTACAGGCTTGAGCCACCGCGCCCGGCCTTTTATTTTTATTTTTGGTCATCCAAACAGACCACAATTTTTTATTTTTATTTGTGAGACAAACTCTAGCTTTGTTGCCCAGGCTGGAGTGCAGTGGTGCAGTCCGGCTCACTGCAACCTCTGTCTTCTGGGTCCGAGCAATTTTTCTGTCTCAGCCTCCCAAGTAGCTGAGACTACAGGTGCCCACCACCACGCCTGGCTAATTTATGTAATTTTAGTAATGATGAGGTTTCACCATGTCGGCCAGGCTGGTCTCAAATTCCTGACCTCAGGGGATCCACCCATGTTGGCCTCCCAAAGTGCTGGGATTACAGGTGTGAACCGCCGTGCCCAGCCTTTAATGGTAATTGTTGGAATTTCATGGTATAAAATATTATTGACTAGACCTTAAAATACAAGCTCTACCATCTAGTTTTTATTAGTATTGGGTAGGGAAGCTAAATACCCCAAAATATAAGATATTCTAAACTTTCTGTTTAGAAATATTATTTTATTATTAGTTTTCTTTTTTCTTTTTCTTTTTTTTGAGACAAAGTCTCGCTCTGTTGCCAGGCTGTAGTACATTGGCACGATCTTGGTTCACTGCATTCTCCGCCTCCTGGGTTCAAGCTGTTCTCCTGCCTCAGCCTCTCAAGTAGCTGGGATTATAGACCCAGGCCACCATACCCAGCTAATTTTTGTATTTTTAGTACAGACAGAGTTTTACCATGTTGGCCAGGATGGTCTCGATCTCCTGACCTCATAATCTGCCTGCCTCAGCCTCCCAAAGTGCTGGGATTACAGGCATGAGCCCCTGCACCTGGCCTTGTTATTAATGTTGTAGAATCATCTATAATATTCTCTCTTCTCTACAAAGCACAGTACCTGGTTGGTAACTGGAGAATCCCAGCGAGAATCACGTTACTTTTTTCTAATAAAACAGGTCTTACCATTTCTAAGCCAGAACTGATTAGCTGTCTGGAGCAAAGACAAGAGCCCTGGAGTGTGAAGAGACATGAGACCGTAGCCAAACCCCCAGGTAGGCGGGATCAATGAAACACATGCCACAGGTGAAAGCTCCAAAGGTCAAGGAGGAGGCCAAACCGTAAAGGTTCTTTGAGAAGCTCTGCTCCAGTGAAGATGTCTTGAGGAGCCTGGTTATTTCTTGCTCTCACATAGAGGCATCTTTTGTCTCATGCTCTTAAATTCTCTAAAACATTGTCTCCCTTTGAGGTTACAGTGAGAGCCAAAGTCCTCTTCAAGGCTTACAAAAGACTATTATCTGACTGCCCTTTGTCTTGCGGGGGGCACAGGAATATATGTGTACTTTTTAGGAACTCTGTGTTAAACTCTTTTTTGTTTTTTTGAGATGGAGTTTTGCTCTTGTTACCCAGGCCGGAGTGCAATGGTGTGATCTCAGCTCACCACAACCTCCACCTCCTGGGTTCAGGCAATTCTCCTGCCTCAGCCTCCTGAGTAGCTGGGATTACAGGCACGCACCACCATGCCCAGCTAATTTTTTGTATTTTGAGTAGAGACGGGGTTTCACCGTGTTGACCAGGATGGTCTCGATCTCTTGACCTCGTGATCCGCCTGCCTTGGCCTCCCCCAAAGTGCTGGGATTATAAGCGCGAGCCACCGCACCCGGCCAGAACTGTTTTTTAAGATTTTTGTTTTGTTTGGTTTTGGTTGTTGTTTGGATTATATCTGAAATGTGTGGGAGTATTGGTGACAAAGGGATTTAGTTCCAAAATCCTAGGAATACTACAGACAGATGTGGTATGTTTTCTGCTTTATGGTTTCTCATGGAAGTTTCTTTCTTATTTTTTTCATTTTTTTTTTGAGACGGAGTTTTCCTCTGTCACCCAGGCTGGAGTGTGTGGCGCCATCTCGGCTCACTGCAACCTCTGCCTCCTGGGTTCAAGCGATTCTCCTGCCTCAGCCACCCAAGTAGCTGGGATTATAGGTGTGCACCACTAGGCCCAGCTAATTTTTGTATTTTTAGTAGAGATGGGGTTTCACCATGTTGGCCAGGTTGGTCTGGAACTCCTGACCTCAGGTGATCCACCTGCCTCAGTCTCCCAAAGGGCTGGGATTATAGGCATGAGCCACTGCACCCAGCCTCTTATGGAAGTTTCAAATGTGATTCTACAAAAATTCCTAATCAGTAATTTTATTATACTGCTAACCATCTCCGTAAATATAAGAAAATCTAATGTTGTTGTACTTTACATTTTATATTTTTAGTGTTAACTAAAATTGGTAATTTAAACTTTACTTGCCCAGATTCAACTCTATTTGTTGAGTTTTATATACATATACACACAAATACCCACACATATATGTGTGTGGACCGTGTGATTACTTTTCTTTTTTTTTTTTTAATCTTCCAGATTTCTGGAAGGTTTCTGTGGGGAAGTCCACTGTTTCTTGGATAGAATTCATTTCTTAGGTAATAGGGCCCTTTTCTCTAGTTGCCTTTTATTTTCTCATTTCATGTTGACTCTGGAAAGTCTGATTACTATGTGCCTGGGGATGGTTGTCTTGTGCAGTATCTCACAGGAGTTCCTTGAATTTCTTGTATCTTTATGTCAACTTGCCCAGTAAAATGGGAATTTTTTTTTTTTTTTTGAGATGGAGTTTTGCTCTTGTTACCCAGGCTGGAGTGCAATGGCTCGACCTTGGCTCACCGCAACCTCCTCCTCCTGGGTTCAGGCAATTCTCCTGCCTCAGCCTCCTGAGTAGCTGGGACTACAGGCACATGCCACCATGCCCAGCTAATTCTTTGTATTTTTAGTAGAGATGGGGTTTCACCATGTTGACCAGGATGGTCTCGATCTCTTGACCTCGTGATCCACCTGCCTTGGCCTCCCAAAGTGCTGGGATCACAGGCGTGATCCACCACGCCAAGCCTTAAAATGGGAAAAATTTTCATAGATTATATCCTCAAGTATATTTTCCAAGTTGGTTACTTTTTTTCCTTCTGTCTCAGGAATACTAATGAGTTATAAGTTTGTTCCCTTTACATAATTCCAAATTTATCAGAAGCTTTGTTTGCAGTGAGTTTTTTTTTTTTTTTTTTTGAGATGGAGTTTTGCTGTTGTTACCCAGACTGGAGTGCAATGGCGCAATCCCAGCTCACTGCAACCACCGCCTCCTGGGTTCAAGCAATTCTCCTGCCTCAGCCTCCCAAGTAGCTGGGACTACAGGCGCGCACGACCATGCCCAGCTAATTCTTGTATTTTTAGTAGAGACAGGGTTTCATCTTGTTGACCAGGATGGTCTCGATCTCTTGACCTCGTGATCCGCCCGCCTTGGCCTCCCAAAGTACTGGGATTACAGGTGTGAGCCACTGTGCCCGGCCATGAGTTCTTTTTTCTTTACTGTCTTCTGACTGGGTTGATATAAAGGAGGAGTCTCTGTACAGTGAAATACTTTCATCTACTTAGTCTGTTGTTTATAAGGCTTTCAATTGTATTTTGAATTTTCCATTTTTAAAGTTGTGTTTGGTTCTTTCAAAGGAGCTAGTGAGATCCTTTTGAGATAATGAAACTCTCTGGCTTTCTGTATTGCCAGGGTTTTTTTTGCTTTCTTATATGAGGGAGCTAGTGCTTCTTTTCCTTTTGAATTATCTGTCATTTGGATGGGGCTTTAGAATTGGTTTAATTCTTTTTTTTCCTTGAAGGTTTGGCTGTGGTGTATGTTGTGTAAAATCTGTTGGTTTCATTTAACGGTGTTTTCAGAGGACAGAGGCTCTGTCTAGGTTCCTTGGTTGTAGACAAGTTCCTGCAGAGATTTCATGGAGTGCTTCATGTTGAAGCAATGCATTCTTGTCTGGTGCTGTAATTCAGGCTGCAGTCCAAGTAGATGGCACTTAAGAGTGCTCTGGGGAGGGAAGGTAGTGTGTGAGAGTTTATTTTCTCTCCAAATTTATTTTGGGGCCTTGGTGATATTCCCTTCAACTGCTGGCACTGTACCCCTTCCTTTGCTCCAAGGAGGGCTTTGGTGGTCTGTGCTCCCCCTCCCTTAGGAACAGTTCACACTCTGAGGTCACCAGGAAACCCGTATTTAGCAGGGGTCCTGCTCTTCTCCTTTGCTTGAAAGAGTAAGGGTAGGTTATGTATCTGTGAGTGGTTTGGTGATGCAGTGGCACAAGGATGGAAAATCCCCAGGCAGGGCAACTGCACCATGGTTTGCAACCAGGATTGCACCTGCAGCCCAGGATTTTTAGTCCAGCAGATGGCTGTGGGGCCCACCTAGCTTGTGGTCCCCCAACTCAGCAGGTCTCTCTCCAATGGGAGCAGGCTGAAATGGCTAGGCTTGTCCCAAGCCATCTGCATCCAAATTGCTGAGCTCTTACAGATGTTCTAGGCTGCTAGGCTTCCTGAGATAGAAGCCATGGCCACTCATCTGGCCTCACCCTTCCCAGTTTTTTCATGTGAATGAAGGGGAACTCAGCTCCCACGCTGGCTTATGATCCCATGCCACACTGTTCTCTGCGTGCTGACAGCGTGGGCTCCTACCCCACTTAAGCTCGGACTGCATGTCTCAGCTTGATATTATCTCGGCTTGATATTGTTAGGCAGTGTACTGACGACCTGGGCAGCTGGTACTAGGCACATGAATTTGTCCTCTGGCCCTTTGGGGTCAAGCACCAGCTGCAATGTTAAGTGGATGCTGTGCTGTGGGCACTCTCCTGCAGTACTAGCGAGGTAGGTCATCTTGGAAGGGGCCAGCAGGCAAGGTGGTACATGGATGAGATTCACCTCAGTCCTCCCCCTCAGCCTAGCAGATAGCAGGAGATGGATCCCCTCAGTGAAAGATGCAGAGCATTGGAGGATGGGCACCTATGGTCAGCTACAGCTGCACGGCACAGAGAAACCTTCAGATTTACACAGGAGTTTTAGCTGTACCTCTGCCTTCTTCAGGTTCTTCAGGTAGCTCCCCCTGCCAGTTCACAGATGTATAGGGATCATATGAGATCCTGTAATCAGGATCTCAGACTAGACATAGCTGGGAAATGCCTTTCAAGAAGAAGGAACCACAGTGGGAAGCTCAGAGGTCCATGGCTAGACCGTGTTGCCGTGGGGTTTCTTACCCCTTCGTTAGGTCTGGTCTGGATCTAGGAGCGCGCCCGGCCCATCTTCCTCTTTAACCACAGTGTCTGTGTTACCTCTGAATTAATTTTTCTCTCAAAAGATCTGTTTAAAGTGTGATATTTTACCCAACATTTTGTTTTCTCTCCTTGGAGTGAGTGTTTCCCAGCTGCATCTAGTAAGTCATCCTGTCCTTTTCCTAATTTTCTATGTTAGATTTGTAAAGTACATGTATCTGAGTCTGAAAATAAAAGTGGGATACGTTGTTAATTTTCTTTCTTTTAAATTGACCGTTTAAAACCGCAATTAACTTTGTTAATGTTCTATTTCAGCTATATCTTGTCATTACACTGAAGACTCTTTGACAGAACAGGGAGTGAAAGATTCATTCCAAAAAGTGATACTGAGAAGATATGGAAGCTGTGGCCTTGAGAATTTATACTTAGGGGAAGACTGGGAAAATGCAGGTCAGTGTAAGGATCACAAAGGAAGTTACAATGGGCTTAACCAGTGTTTGTCAACTCTACATAGCAAAATGTTCCTATATAATAAATGTGTGAAAGTCTTCAATAAATCATCAACTCGAAATAGACAAAGCATAAGACATACTACAGAGAAACTTTTCAAATGTATCGAATGTGGCAAAGTCTTTAAATCTCACTCAGGCCTTTCTTATCACAAGATAATTCATACTGAAGAGAAACTCTACATATGTGAGGAATGTGGAAAAACCTTTAAGTGGTTCTCATACCTTACTAAACATAAGAGAATTCACACTGGAGAGAAGCCCTACAAATGTGAAGAATGTGGCAAAGCTTTTAACTGGTGCTCAAGCCTCACTGAACATAAGAGAATCCATACTGGCGAGAAACCCTACAAATGTGAAGAATGCGGAAAAGCCTTTCACTGGTGTTCGCCCCTTATTAGACATAAGAAAATTCATACTGGAGAAAAACCCTATACATGTGAAGAATGCGGCAGAGCTTTTAACCGGCATTCACATCTCACTAAACATAAGACAGTTCACACTGGAAAGAAACCCTACAAATGTAAAGAATGCGGGAAAACTTTTAACCACTGCTCACTACTTACTATACACAACAGAACTCATACTGGAGAGAAACCCTACAAATGTGAAGAATGTGGCAAAGCTTTTAACTCATCATCAATTCTTACTGAACATAAGGTAATTCATAGTGGAGAAAAACCTTACAAGTGTGAAAAATGTGACAAAGTCTTTAAGAGGTTCTCATACCTTACTAAACACAAGAGAATTCACACTGGAGAGAAGCCCTTCAAATGTGAAGAATGTGGCAAAGCTTTTAACTGGTCCTCAATCCTTACTGAACATAAGAGAATCCATACTGGAGAGAAACCCTACAACTGTGAAGAATGTGGGAAGGCCTTTAATCGGTGCTCACACCTTACTAGACATAAGAAAGTTCATACTGCAGTCAAACACTATAAATGCGAAGAATGTGGCAAAACTTTCAAACGATGCTCACATCTTAATGAACATAAGAGAATTCAAAGAGGAGAGAAATCCTGCAAGCGTAAAAAATGTGGGGAAGCACTTAATCACTGCTCAAACCTTACTACATAAGAATTGTTACTTTTTTTTTTGAGACGTAGTTTCGCTCGTTACCCAGACTGGAGTGCAATGGCGCGATCTCGGCTCACCGCAACCTCCGCCTTCTGGGTTCAAGCAATTCTCCTGCCTCAGCCTCCCAAGTAGCTGGGACTACAGGCGTGCACCACCATGCCCAGCTAATTTTTGTATTTTTAGTAGAGACAGGGTTTCACCTTGTTGACCAGGATGATCTCTATCTCTTGACCTCATGATCCACCCGCCTCGGCCTCCCAAAGTGCTGGGATTATAGGCGTGAGCCATCGCGCCCGGCCTAGGAATTGTTACTAACGAGAAATCCTACCAGTGTAAAAAATGTGTGGTAAAGTCCTTAAATCTTGCTCAAGCCATTCAAATCAGAAGGTAATTTATACTGGGGAGAAACACTACAAATGTGAAGAATGTGGGAAAGTCTTTGTCCATTGCTCACACCTTATTGCACATGAGAAAATTCATGCTGAGAATAGTTCTGATTTTAAAGAATGTGGCAAAGCATTTAACAACTGCTATGAGCTTAGTCATAGAGGTTTTGTGCTAGATACGAGCAATGTAAGTATAGTGATACACATTACCTTTGTCTGTGGAAAGATGTCACCAAATAAAAGCCTTAGAGGGCGCCAGGTGTAATGATAGTGATACGTCCCATCTGTACGTGGGAAGACTTCAAACATATAAGCCTTAGAGTACGCAAGCGTTTCTATACTGAAGAAAAACATTACAAATATAGAGTGGTGCGATATGTTTACGTATGTTACACATTTTGTTGTACATAGAATTTATGCTGAAGGGGAACCCTCTAACAGTTGCTCAAATTTTATTCAATTTTAGAGAATTTATATTGGAAAGAAACCCTACAACTGTAATGAATATGAAAATAAATTATTGAAAAAATACACCTTAGAAAACAGTAGTTTACATGAAAATATTTGGCCGGGCGAGGTGGCTTACGCCTATAATCCCAGCACTTTGGGAGGCCAAGGCGGGTGGATCACGAGGTCAAGAGATCAAGACCATCCTGGTGAAAACCCCGTCTCTACTAAAAATACAAAAAATTAGCTGGACATGGTGGCGCGTGCCTGTAATCCCAGCTACTCAGGAGGCTGAGGCAGGAGAATTGCCTGAACCCAGGAGGCGGAGGTTGCGGTGAGCCGAGATCGCGCCATTGCACTCCAGCCTGGGTAACAAGAGAGAAACTCCGTCTCAAAACAAAACAAAACAAAACAAAACAAATACAAAAATTAGCTGGGCAGGGTGGCTCACACCTGTAGTCCCAGCTACTCGGGATGCTGAGGCAGGAGAATTGCTTGAACCCAGGAGGTGGAGATTGTGGTGAGCCGAAATCACGCCACTGCTCTCCAGCCTGGGTAACAAGAGCGAAACTCCATCTCAAAAAAAAAAAAAAATGTTTAACAGATGCAGCAAACATAAAAAATTAATCAAAAATCAAGTCTAAATGAACATCAGAGGATTCATAGTAGAAACCACTAAAACACTAACACTTTCAATGTTATTTTAAATCAGGGTATTGATTATAAGGAATAATTCAAAGTTAACATAATTTAGGCTAAAAAGAAACAGGAGATTAATATTTCGAGACTTGCAATTATATTCAAAGTGGACTGTTTTTGCATTGAAAGAATTTTAGATTTTTACAAAGGCAAATTTTGATGTAATTCAACTCTCAAGTTACTCATTGCTGTGTCTATTCCTTGTGTCTATATGAAAGCATGTGGTCAATTTTTGCTGCTGAGAGCTTTGAGAGATTCTATATTAGGAGAACGTCATATATACTTTTCAATAGAAGATCGAGGACACTGAAATGTAAGGTGTGTGAAGAAAATCCACACAGAGGCCTTTGTGGTTGACATAAAACTGTTGTAAGTGATGCATGAGATGGATGGTTCAGAGTAATATTCTTGTGCATTATTCAAATTTTAATACATTGTTTTACCGATTGCACATTAAGATAATCAAATATAGTGGATTTTGTGATGCTTTTCTTAGACTGTGTGAACCTAATTTGTTTTCATCAAACAAAGTTGTTTTTAACATGTTAAGACAGTTGTGCGTTGAATCCTGCCACTAGTGTTAGCCTATTTTACCTTACTCAAGTGTCTAGGTAACAGACGGTACCAACACACTATTCAGTTATATAGTGGAATGGCATCTTTAGTAATTCTTATCCTTACTGGCTTTAAACTTCAAATATATTGGAGAATATTGTTTTCATAGGTTACATTTTTATTATTTTTCTTCTAACTATAGAGCCATTAAGATGGTTATTATGAAAATTACACAGGCATAGAATCAAAAACCATATATTTCTGAATCTTAAATGGCTATTTAGAAAATGTTAGCTTACATGTTTTCTTTGAACATGCAACCTCTGTGGCCTTCCAGACACACATAGACTCTAAGTTTTTACTTACATGGAAATTTAACATACAAATATGTTACTCTAAAGTGTAAGAGAATTATGAGGCAAGTAATTGTATTTGAATGTTGATGTGTACCTATTTTGAGAAGAAAGAAAATGTTAGAACAAACTGATAATTTTTTTTTTTTTTGAGACAGAGTTTTGCTCTTGTTACCCAGGCTGGAGTGCAATGGTGCGGTCTTGGCTCACCGCAACCTCGGCCTCCTGGGTTCAGGCAGTTCTCCTGCCTCAGCCTCCTGAGTAGCTGGGATTACAGGCACACACCACCATGCCCAGCTAATTTTTTGTATTTTTAGTAGAGACGGGGTTTCACCATGTTGAGCAGGATGGTCTGGATCTCTTGACCTCGTGATTCACCCGCCTCGGCCTCCCAAAGTGCTGGGATTACAGGCATGAGCCACCGCGCCCGGCCCTAAACCGATAATTTTTAAAATGTTGATAACTTACTACCAAACTAGTAACCTCAAAATTTCAAAGCAAATCTGTTTTTCTCCTTTGTATTGAATTCATTTTTCCAAAATCTTATGGTTCCTAGTTCCGAATCCTCTTATGTATGTCCTGTTTCTACTTACCTGGAATTCATGGTAGACCTAATGCATAATTTTCATGTTCCAAAGTTTATAAAGTATCCTTTATATAACCTACTCCAGAATTTTTTGAATAATTTTGACAAATTTTAATGTGCTCGCAAAGTAATTTGAAGGTGTAATTCCATAGTAAGTTTCGTACACATTTTTTCTTCCAGTTGGAGAACTCTAAGCCGATTTTTCCTTTGTCGTTGTTCTTTTAATTTTTATAATTGACGTCATTGAGTTTATTGACTTACTGGGTTAATTTATTTAGATGAACACCAGGGGGTGACATCAGTCATGGTCCTGTTTGTTTTTTTTCTAACTCCTATGTCTCTACATCAGACATGGTGTTGTTTAGACATAAATGAAGGGGACAAACACAGAAAAGCGCTAGATGTGTAACACACTCCATAATTAGAACACTGGTTCCAGTTGGGGTGAGTTGGTGACTGCAGGAGATTAAAATTATTCAGGTGAAAAAATGACATTGATTCTGCATGTTTGGAGGGGCATTTGTACCTAGGCTACACAGCTGACTCTAATTTTAGAGAAACTGTGCTTCTTTCATTATTATTATTATTATTTTTTTTTTTTTTGAGATGGAGTCTCGTTCTGTCATCCAGGCTGGAGTGCAGTGGCACAATCTTGGCTCACTGCAGCCTCTGCCTCTGGGTTTAAGTGATTCTCCTGCCCAGCCTCCCGAGTAGCTGGGACCACAGGGGTGACCACCACACCTGCTAATTTTTGTATTTTTAGTAAAGATGGGGTTTTACCATATTGGCCAAGCTGGTCTTGAATTCATGACCTCGTGATCCACCTGCCGCAGACTCCCAAAGTGCTGGGATTACAGGCGGCTGGTGTGCTGCAGCTCTGCAATCCTTTCTTTTCTTTCCCTTTCTTTCTTTTTCTTCCTTTCTTTCCTTCCTTCTTTCTCTCTCCTTCCTTTCCTTTCTTTCTTCTCTCTCTCCCTCTCTTTCTCTCTCCGTCTTTCTTCTCTCTCTCCCTCTTTCTCTCTTTCCGTCTTTCTTCTCTCTCTCTCTCTCCCTCTTTCTCTCTTTCCGTCTTGCTCTCTCGCCAGGCTGGAGTGTAGTGGCACAATTTCAGCTCCCTGCAACCTCCACCTCCCAGGTATAAGCTCTTCTCCTGCCTCAGCCCTCTGAGTGGCTGGGACTACAGGTGCAAGCCACCACACCCAGAGAATCGTTGTATGTTTAGTAGAGACGGGGTTTCACCATGTGTGCCAGGAATGTCTGGACCTCTTGACCTCGTGATCCTCCAGCCTTGGTCTCACAAAGTGCTGGGATTACTGGTGTGAGCCACCACACCCAGTGCTGCTGCTCTTTCAAAAAGGGCTTCCTCCCTGAGCTGAGCCAGACCCACCCCACAGGATGGGAAAATTCTTTCTTTTTTACTCTATTTTTGAATGTATTCAATAGGTGAACAGAAGTATTTTGCTGTCATATTAATGATACATAAAATTTTTGTTCAAGAGAAAATCAATGTTTAATTTGGTAATAGTGTATTATCAGTACTAAAGCTAATTTTAATAAAATCTTGTGAATCAGTCATTTTTGACCTCTTGATCTTTACACAAATAGTACTCTTGTAATTTTTTTAACATTTATTTTTATTTTTATTTATTTATTTTTAAAGACGGAGTTTCACCATGTTGGTCAGGCTGGTTTTGAACTCCCCACCTCAGGTGATCTGCCTGCCTTGGCCTCCAAAGTGCTTGGATTACAGGCATGAGCCACCATGCCCGGCCACTTTTTTATTTTTATTTTTTTAACTTTTTTTTTTTTTTTTGGAGATGGAGTTTCTCTCTTGTTGCCCATGCTGGAGTACAATGGTGTGATCTCAGCTCACCGCAACCTCTGCCTCCCAGGTTCAAGTGATTCTCCTGCCACAGCCTCCCAAGTAGCTGGGACTATAGGCATGTACTACCATGCCCGGCTAATTGTATTTTCAGTAGAGATGGGATTTCTCCATTTTGGTCAGCTGGTCTCAAACTCCCGACCTAAGATGGCCCACCCATCTCAGCCTACCAAAGTACAGGGATTACAGACGGAAGCCAAGACACCCAGGCTAGCTTTTTATATCATATTTTTATCTACATTCTTCGAATTTTTTCAATTTGAAAGAACATTTAAGTAATTCAAACCATTAGAGGAGATAGAAAGAAAATCATTTAGAGCCAGGCGTAGTGGCTCACACCTGTAATCCCAGCACTTTGGAAGGTCAAGGTGAGCAGATAACTTGAGGTCAGGAGTTCAAGACCAGCGTGGCCAACATGGTAAAACCCGATCTCTAATCAAAATACAAAAAATTAGCTGGGTGTGGTGGTGCACAACTGTAGTCCCAGCTACTCTGTGGGCTGAGGTAGGAGAATCGCTTGAACCCGGGAGGTGGAGGTTGTGTATCGGCCTACGGGGTTCACCTTGCCCTGTGCTTAGACCAAACTGATTCATCCAGACAGGGTCATTTGTGGCGGAAAAGTTAAATATTCAATTTGAACTCAATTGAATGTGGACACAATGTTCAAATCCTGGAACAGTTTGTGTGAGTCCCTTGCATTCATCCAGGACAGTGTGGGAGAAATTTCTATTTCAATCTATTCCTCTACATTAGTTGTTGCAAAAAAATAGACAATCCCCAAAACAAGTTGACCATTTTGTGTTCCTTAAGGCCAGTTGCAAAGGGCACTCGTGACTGGGCTGTATGCCAAAATTCATTCAAAAAGAGCGAGGGTCCCAGGTCGCGCTGAAGCTTCATGAGACCTCCTAGTCTGCAGGGATGAGTGTCCACCTCTGGAGGCCAGGCTGTTGCTTCCCACTCTGGTGGCGAATTCTTCACAGTCTCATGAGCATACATATATAACTGTGTTTCTCTTTTTCTTTTCTCCTCTTTTTATTGCAATTTGCTTATTGTATCAATCTGCTTATTATGTTGATTTGCTTATATCATTTATTATATGTGCATTGCCAGTTACATGGGATAAAGCTTGTTTATCCTTAAAGGTACTGTGTGTGTGTCTTCTCGCCTCAAGCGTGTCCTGTACAGAACACTTGACATCAAAAACATAATTCAAAACCAAAATAGTGCCTCTTTTTGGCCACAAGGACAGGGTTGGAAACTCTGGGACTTTACATATTTCAGGACAGTAACTCTCCCAGTTCTTCCCTTAGTGACTGAATGGTCCAGGGCAACTGACTTTGTGAGAACTGAGAATCTAAATTAGTGCAAATTTAAACCTTTGACTGTATGTGAAGTGCTGCAGGGGATTCCAGTCAGCAAAGCAGATGCTGAGGGATCTCCCAGAGTGGATGGCGTTTGTTTACTGCTTGTAAGTTAAGGTGTCAAAAAAGGGGCTGGTTGCTGCCAGAGAAATGTAAGCTAAAAAAGGAAAATGCTAATCTCCTTCCAGACTAGCCCTGGCCCAATGCCAGGCCTATGTCATGACTGATCAAGCCTAAAGCTGTCAGCCTATTGCTGAAAAAAGCAGCTATCCAAGTGGCCCAGTCAGGGTGAAACTGAGTAACTAGTCAACAGGGGCTTGGAGCAGGTAAAAACTCACTTCCTATTGTTTTTTTTTTGAGATGGAGTCTCGCTCTGTCACCCAGTCTGGAGTGAAGTGGCATGATCTTGGCTCATTGCAACCACTACTTCCTGGATTCAAGCCATTCTCTGCCCCAGCCTCCTGAGTAGCTAGGATTACAGGTGCCCACCACCACTCCTGACTAATTTTTTGTGTTTTTAGTAGAGACGGGGTTTCACCATCTTGGTCAGGCTGGTCTTGAACTCCTGACATCATGATCCACCCTCCTCGGCCTCTCAAAGTGCTGGGATTACAGGCATGAGCCACTGCACCCGGCCACCCCCCAGCTCCTATCTTAAGGATGGGAAATTAACCTTAGTAAAATTCAAAGACCTGCACAAACTGTAAAATTTCTTGGCATCTTCTGGAATGCAGAGAAATAGTCCATTTTACTGAAGGCTAAGGCTAACATACTAGAACTTGCAACCCCCACACTAAAAAGGAGGCCCAGAAAAGTATTGGCTTGTTTGGATTCTGGAGACGTCATATTCCTCACTTGGGTAACATTTTACACCCTCTGCATGCAGTCACTAGAAAACACTGTGACTTTCACTGGGAGAGAAAGAGAGCATGGCTTCTGAACAAGCTGAACAAGCGGTGTAACTGGCCCTGGATCTAGGGCCCATGCGGAATGGGCAGTACAGCTGCAGGTAACTGTCCTAGATCACCATGCTAACTGGAGCCTTAGGCAGAAACAAGATGGGAAGAGGGTACCTTTCGGATTTTGGACCCAGAAACTGCCAGAGGCTGGCAAAGCTTAATGCCCTGTGGAGAAGCAATTGTTAGTTTGCTATTGAATTTGGTGAAAATGTAACACCTCTGCCTCAACCCTGGTGTTTTGTGTTTGTTTGTTTTTGTTTTGTTGAGACAGGGTTTCGGAGTCGCCCAGGCTGGAGTGCAAACGTTTAATTGGAAATAAAGAGGTTTGGGAAAAACAATACTGGGAAGATAACTGAATTCTGGCGCACACTACCATGGCCGCTGTTTTCCACGTTAATGCTCATGCGTCTCTGCTTTCTCTTGAAAGACTCTTTCATCAGCAGGAAGATCAACAGACCAAATTTTCCACCATAACCGCAAATGTGAATGTGGATGAATGGCCTTAAATGATTTCTTTCTCCTATAGCAGTTTGAAATTACTTGAAATTTGTTTCAAATTGAAAAAAAATAAAAAGAATGTGGATAAAAATAAAAGATAAAAAGGCTAGAAAATGACAAAAAATTACAAAATATATATGTAAATCTTGAGGGTCAAAAATAAATTTATTTACAAGGTTTCATTAAGATTAGCTTTAGTATTGGTAATGCACTATTACCAAAGTAAAAGTTTTCTTTTGAACAAAAATTTTATATTAATGTCATAGTGAAATACTTCTGTTCCCCTATTGAATACATGCAAAACGAGGGAGTGAGTTAAAAAGAATTTTCCCTTGCTCTGGGGCGGGCTTCGCTCAGCTGAGGGAGGAAGCCCCGCCTGAAAATGCGGCAACTTAGGTTACTTTCTCCACTCGGTCCGGAGTCTGATCACATCTTGTCACTCAGGGCCTGAGGGGGCGGGGCCTTAAACAGTATCCAATCAGGGATGTTGGGCTGGGAACCGTTCAATCAGGCACGTAAGCTGGAGCCGAGAGGAAGGCTTCCGGGTTTGGCGCGGCCTTTGTCTCTTGCTGCCGCTGGAGCTCCGGGTCCCGTCTTCGCTGCTCTGTGACCTCTGCTCCGAGACACCCAGCCTCGTGGCCCTGTGACCTGCAGGTATTGGGAGATCCGCAGCTAAGACGCCGGGACCCCCTGGAAGCCTAGAAATGGTGAGAGTGCCGGTCCGACATCCCGAGAGAGAAGAGGGACGGGTTGGAACCGGTTGGAAGTGGCCGTGGCGGACTCAGGCTCCCGCGGTCCGCTCCACAATCTCCTCCCCGAATTCTCCTTGCCCAGCTCGGCCTCAGCCCCTTCAGCCATAAGATGGCGGCTGCGCTGACTGCGGGCCCGTAGTCCTCTCTCTTCCCTGCGCAGGGACCGTTTCCTGGCCTGGAAGCTCTCTGGGCAGCACTGCACCCAGCGCGGCATCTCTTTCGGATTGTGCAGGGATCACGGGAGCGTCCTCAGCAGAGAATCCTGACTCGGGGTGCGGGTTGATGAGTGGGAAGAGCTTTGGTCCGTGAGGTTCACAGCTTTGCTTTTCTCGATCCCGCCGGGAGCGGTGGCTCATAATCCCAGCACTTTGGGAGACGGAGGGGGCGGATTACTTGAGATCAGGACTTATTAGGTCAACTAAGTTTCTCTTCAAAGACTCAACTTCCTGGTCACAAGTTGTAAAAGTTGTAAATCAACCCTACCCCTTCTCCTTCCGCCTTCTCCATTTCTCGAAAAACCGCGCATTTACTCTATCTGGAAAAAGTTTGATTCTAAGCCAACCGAGATCAGCCTAGATTGTGCGGGCTGACCCCAGCCAGTGGAGAAGGACACAGAAACAGGAACTTTGTTACGGTTAAAAACCCTTTCCTGGGCCCGGCACTGTGGCTGTAACCTGTAGTCCCAGCACTTTGAGAGGCAGGCCCAGGCCGAGGCGGGGCGGGGGAGGGGAATGCAGTGAGCCCAGATCTGGCCACTGCACTCCAACCTGGCAGAAGAGTGAGACTCCCTCTCATAAAAACAAAGCAAAACAAAACACCCTTCCTGGGTGGGCACGGTGGCTGACACCTGTAATCCCAGCACTTTGGGAGACAGAGGCAGGCGGATCATGAGGTCAGGAGTTATAGGCTAGCCTGGCCAGCATGTTGAAACACCATCTCTACTAAAAATACAAAAATATAACCTCTGCCTTCCGGGTTCAAGTGATTCTCCTACTTCAGCCTTAGGAGTAGCTGGAATTACAGGCATGTGCCATTACACCCAGCTAATTTAGTGTTTTTGGTAGAGACGGGTTTCTCCATGTTGGTCAGGCTGGTCTGGAACTCCCGACCTCAGGCCCTGAATCAGGGTCTTTGTTGACTCTGGGTGTTGTCAGAATTCAAATGTTATACAATAAGTTGATGTTGGAGCATTGCTTGATGTTCAGCAAACCATACAGATTTGGTGCCAGAAAACATGTCAGGGAGACCTGACCTGGAATAAAACTCTTAAGTGTTTGGAAATGGATGGCTCTGCTCTCCTGTACACAGGCTGTCACACTACCCATTGTCCTGTGATTCCAGGTCTTCTCTCAGGGTGATAGAGTTCTGGAAACTTGAGGAAAGGACCTCTGAAAAAAAAAAAATAATAATAATAAAATGGGCCGGGCGCGATGGCTCACGGCTATAATCCCAGCACTTTGGGAGGCCGAGGCGGGTGGATCACGAGGTCAAGAGATCGAGACCATCCTGGTCAACATGGTGAAACCCCGTCTCTACTAAAAATACAAAAATTAGCTGGGCATGGTGGCATGTGCCTGTAGTCCTAGCTACTCGGGAGGCTGAGGCAGGAGAGTTGCTTGAACCCAGAAGGTGGAGGTTGCGGTGAGCCGAGATCGTGCCATTGCACTCCAGCCTGGGTAACAACAGCGAAACTCCATCTAAAAAATAGTAATAATAAAAAATAAAATGAAAGGAAAGGACCTGTGATGACAGACCCCCTTTTTTCGCAGCTGCCACCACAGGATTCCCACCCATTCACACACACACACAGTAGACATTGACGTGTCCACACTCCTCCCAAGACTAGGCACCACCCTCTGGAACTTTGATCCTAGTGGTTCTTGCTGAAAACCCAGAAGTGTCTACAAGTCTCCTGGCATATCCCCTCCCCCAGGCACTGAATCTGCAGCAGCAACCTGTGTTGTCCAAGCTGGGATTCTGGACCTCCTGCTCATAATCCTGTTTATAATCTCATCTGCCTGCGTGCACACAGAAATAAATCAGAGTACAGCCCCACCTGGGCCACTATCTGTGGGAAAAATGAATCCTTTCACCTGCACTGCAGTCTCTACCACCCAGGGATTTTTTTTTTTTCTATTAGCTTTTATTATAGGTTTGGGGTACACGTGGATTTGTTATACAGGAAAAATTATGTCATGGGGATCTTGTGTGCCGATTATTTTGACACCGAGGTTCTACCCATGGCACGAAACAGGTCTGTTTTCTCATCCCCTTGGTCCTCCCACCCTGCATCCTCAACTAGGCTTCAGTGTCTGTTGCTCCCTTTTGTGTTCATGTGTTTTGATTATTTAGCTGTTAGAAATAATAACGTGCATTTAGTTTGCTGTTTCTGCATTAGTTTTCTTGGCTTACTGCAACCTCTGTCTCTTGGGTTCAAGCAGTTGTCCTGCCTCGGCCTCTTGAGTAGCTGAAATTAACCACTCCTGGCTAATTTTGCATTTTTAGTAGAGATGGGGTTTCTCAGTGTTGGTCAAGCTGGTCTCAAATTCCCGACCTCAGATGATCCACCTGCCTCGGCCTCCAAAAGTGCTGGAATTATAGGCATCAGACACCACACCTGGGCTCTGCATTAGTTTTCTGAGGAAAATGGTCTCCAGCATCATTGATGTTATTGTAAAGGACGTGATTATGTTTTTTTATGACCACAGAATATTCCATGATGTTTATGGGCCATATATGTATTTTTTACTAATTCTTTTATTTTATTTTTGGAGATAGTGTCTCACTTACTGCCCCGACTAGAGTGTCGTGGCATGATATTGGCTTACTTTAGCCTCAGCCTCCCAGGCTCAAGCAGTTTCTCTACTTCATCCTCCCAAGTAGCTGGGAGCATTACTACACCTGGCCAGTTTTTTTTTTTTGTATTTTTTGTTGAGACTAGATATTGTCATGTTGCCCAGGCTGGTCTCAAAATTCTAAGCTCAGGCATTCCACTTACCTCAGCCTCCCAAAGTGCTAAAATCCCAGGCATGAGCCACCACATCTGACCATACCATATTTTCTTTATCCAGTCCACTGATAGGCATTTAGGGCCTGTCCACGTCTTTGCTACTGTGAATAGTGCTGTAATGAACATGCATGTGGATGTGTCTTTATAATGAAATAATGTCTATTTCTTTGGGTGTATACCCAATTATCAACTCCCTGGATCAAATGATAATTCTGTTTTTAGTTCCCTGAGGAATCGCTACACTTCTTTTTTTTTTTAACAAAAAGCCGTTGGCTTGGATTTTTATTTATTTATTTATTTTGAGACGGAGTTTTGCTCTTGTTGCCCAGGGTGGAGTGCAATGGCACGATGTCAGCTCACCGCAACCTCTGCCTCCCAGGTTCAAGCGATTCTCCTGCCTCAGCCTCCTGAGTAGCTGGAATGACAGGCATGTGTCACCATGTCTGATTAATTTTGTATTTTTAGTAGAGACGGGGTTTCTCCATATTGGGCGGGCTGGTCTGGAACTCCTGACCTCAGGGGATTCACCTGCCTCAGCCTGCCAAAGTGCTGGGATTACAGGCATGAGCCACACCACCCGGCATGCCACACTGCTTTTTTTTACAATTCTCGAACTAATTTATCAAACACCAACAGAGTATACGCATTCTTTTTTCTCTGCAACCTTGCCAGCATCTGTTATTTTTTGACTTTTTAAAAATAGCCATTCTAACTGGTGTGAGGTGGTATCTCATTGTGTTTTTTTATTTTTAATTTCTCCAATGATGAACGATGATCTTTTTTTTATATGCTTGTTAGCTACATTTATGTCTTCTTTTGAAAAGCATCTGTTCATATTTTTTGCCTTATGTCATGTTAAAAATTCCGCCCATGGCCACTTGGTAAAACTGTGTGTGTTTTTCAGAGACCATTGGAATTTATGGATGTGGCCGTAGAATTCTCCCTGGAGGAGTGGCATTGCTTGGACACTGCACAGCGGAATCTGTATAGGGATGTGATGTTGGAAAACTACAGAAACCTGGTCTTCCTTGGTGAGGATAACTTGAATACACAATACATAATATACCCTAAATGTTTTCGTTCTCTTTTTTTTATAGAATGTTTTTTAATAATTAATTCTTTGCATAAAAGAGTTTCAGAAGCCCTTTTTCTAAAATATATTCAGAATTTGTTCATTTAGAAAAGAATTTCTTTGGCTGGGCGCGGTGTCTCATGCCTGTAATCCAAGCACTTTGGAGGCCAAGGAGGGCGGATCACCTGAGGTCGGGAGTTCAAGACCAGCCTGACCAACATGGGGAAACCCTGTCTTAAAAAAATTAATTAATTAAAAAAAATAGAAAATATATATATATATATATTTTTTTTTGAGATGGAGTTTCGCTCTTGTTACCCAGGCTGGAGTGCAATGGCACGATCTTGGCTCACCGCAACCTCCACCTTCTGGGTTCAAGCAGTTCTCCTGCCTCAGCCTCCCGAGTAGCTGGGACTGCAGGCACGCACCACCATGCCCAGCTAATTTTTGTATTTTTAGTAGAGACGGAGTTTCACCTTGTTGACCAGGATGGTCTCGATCTCTTGACCTCGTGATCCACCCGCCTAGGCCTCCCCAAGTTCTGGGATTACAGGCATGAGCCACCACGCCCAGCCTAGAAAAGAATTTCTTTAAGACGTTTCATCTTAATCTAAACTTACCAAATTGTGGAGTTGAGGTGTATTCTTCAGTCTAAATTAGTGGTAATTCCAGCAATTAGGTGACATAAAATATTGTTGCCCCTACCTGAAAATCTAATTGCCACCACCAATTTTTGATTCAGTAGTACCAGGTAGTAAAATTGGAAAATCCACAAGCAGGGCTGGGCATGGTGGCTCACACCTGTAATCCCAGCACTTTGGGAGGCTGAGGCAGGCAGATCACCTGAGGTCAGGAGTTTGAAACCAGGCTGACCAACATGGTGAAACTTCATCTCTAACAAAAATACAGAATTAGCCAGGCATGGTGGTGCACACCTGTAATCCCAGGTACTCTGGAAGCTGAGGCAGGAGAATTGCTTGAACCCAGGAGGCAGAGGTTGTGGTGAGCCGAGATTGTGCCATTGCACTCCAGCCTGGGCAACAAGAGTGATACTTCCTCTCTAAAAAATAAAAAAAGACAACTACAAGTTCAAAGTATTTTCTAAATATTTAGAAATTTCTGTTATTAATTAGTATTAGTATTTTGGTATTAATTTACTAGAATATTTTATCACATCCTCTCTGAGCACATTACTAGCTTGTAAGTGGAGAACATGAGCCAGATTCATGTTATTTAATAAAACAGGTATTGCTGTCTCTGAGCCAGACCTGATCACCCGTCTGGAGAAAGGAAAAAAACCTTTGACTGTGAAGAGACATGAGATGATTGCGACACCCCCAGGTAGGTACAAGTGAAAATGAATACAACACAGGACACCCAATAAGAGGTCCCAAGGTCAAAGAGAAAGCCAGCCCTTAAAATGTGATGTGGGAAGCTGTGTGCCAAAGAAAACGCTTCTGGGCAGCTGATTTCTTTTTTTTTTTTTAATTTTGCTCTCACAAAGGGACATTTTCTGTCTAGGCTTTTAAGTTCTCTAAAGATTCTACTTTTCTTTTCATGAGCTTCCTTGAAGGTTACAGTGAGAACCAAAGTCCTCTTCATGGCATATAAGAAACTGCATAATCTGGCTGCTTTTTTATTGTTTTGGGGACACACAAATGTCTGCATGATTTTTAGAAACGAAAACTATTTTTTAAGTCTTCTTTTGCATCAAGACTGAAATGTGTGAGAGTAGTAGTTTCTGTAACATTCTTTTTGTTTATTATTCTGAACAGTTCATTGTGTTTTTATTGCCATATTGTTTGGAAACATACTTTGAAATTGTAAGTATGATATCCTTCTGCTTTGTAGTTTTTACTCAAGATTGCTTTAGCTAGTCAAAGTTGATTTTAGTTTCATGTAAATTTTAGAATTATATTTTTCATTTCTATGAAAAAATACCACTGTAGTTTTCACAGGAAGTTTATTGAATATATAGATCACTTTGAATAATACGGCAATTAAATAATATGTGTCTTTTTTTTTTTTTTTTTTTACATAAGATGGGGTTTCACCATGATGGCCAGGCTGGTCTTGAACTCCTGACCACTGGTGAGCCACCCACCTCGGCCTCCCAAAGTGCTATGATTTCAAGTGTGAGCCACCATGCCCGGCCAATATGTATTCTTTCAGTGCATAGATACAAACTATTTTAAAATTGATTTGGACCTTCTCTAATTTTTTTCATTGATTAGTTATGTTGTAAAGGTTCTTTACCTCCTTGTCTAATTTTCTCCTCAGAAATTTATTATTTAATGCTATAGTAAATAAGATTTTTTTTTACATTTTTAATTTCTATTTTTTCTTTCTTCCTTTATTTGATCAGATAGTTTAAGTGTATGAAACCATACATATACTTGTATGTTAATTTCCTATATTGCTATTTGCTGAGTGTATTTATTATTTTAAATAGGTTTTAATATACTGTTTGTTTTTTTCATATATGATTATATGATCTAAAAACAGCAACTTTTTACTTATTTTTCTTCGGTTTCCATAGATCTTTTTATTTCTTTGAGTAATTAATCTGCCACATACTTAGAATAGAAGCATTGACAATGAGCACAATATAGTTTGTATTGGTGTCTGAATTTGATGGCGCAAGCACCTCTTCAAGTTTTTTTTTTTTTTTTTTTTTTTTTTTTTTTGAGGCGGAGTTTCGCTCTTGTTACCCAGCCTGGAGTGCAATGGCACGATCTCGGCTCACCGCAACCTCTGCCTCCTCGGTTCAGGCAATTCTCCTGCCTCAGCCTCCTGAGTAGCTGGGATTGCAGGCACACGCCACCATGCCCAGCTAATTTTTTGTATTTTGAGTGGAGACGGGGTTTCACCATATTGACCAGGATGGTCTCAATCTCTTGACCTCGTGATCCACCCGCCTCAGCCTCCCAAAGTGCTGGGATTACAGGCTTGAGCCACTGTGCCCAACCTAAGACTATTCTTAGCTTTTTAAGTTGGATTACTGAAGTTTCATTTTGTGTAACAACAGCGTATATGTAAAACGCAAAAAGTAACTTCTTTTTTTTAAAATGCTTATTAAGAGTTTCTCATTAGACTCCTGTATTTATAATTATATTGCATATTCTCTAAAATTTTACTGCCACACAGTGCATGCTAATCATTCGAAATACCTGTATTTGATGAGTTCACGCTAACAGTAAAATATTGCAGTTACCTACAAAATTTTTTTCCTTTTTTTTTTGAGACGGAGTCTCACTGTTGTTACCCAGACCGGAGTGCAATGACACGATCTCAGCTCACCACAACCTCTGCCTCCTGGGTTCAAGCAATTACCCTGCCTCAGCCTCCCGAGTAACTGGGACTACAGGTGCGCACCACCATGCCCAGCTAAGTTTTGTATTTTTAGTAGAGAACGGTGTTTCACCTTGTTGACCAGGATGATCTTGATCTCTTGACTTCGTGATCCAACCGC
The DNA here is from genome assembly GCF_049354715.1 of Callithrix jacchus. Lineage (NCBI taxonomy): Eukaryota > Metazoa > Chordata > Mammalia > Primates > Cebidae > Callithrix > Callithrix jacchus. The sequence goes on from NC_133523.1 coordinate 18,470,885, forward strand.
CTCGGCCTCCCAAAGTACTGGGATTATAGGCGTGAGCCACCGCGCCCGGCCCACAATTTCTGTTTTTGTTTTTTTGAGATGGAGTCACCCTCTGTCACCCAGGCTGGAGTACAGTGGTGCCATATTGGCTCACTGCAACCTCCACCTCCTGGGTTCAAGCAGTTCTCATGCCTTAGTTCCCAAGTAGCTGGGATTACAGGTGTGTGCCACCATGCCTAATTTTTGTATTTTTAGTACAGATGGGGTTTTACCACATTGGCCAGGCTTGTCTTCAATGCCTGACCTCTGGTAATTTGCCCACCTTGGCCTCCCAAAGTGCTGGGATTACAGGTGTGAGCCATTGCACCTGGCCTAGGTGTAGGTTTCCTTGCCCCAGTTAATTGTGTCTGTTGGTTTTACTTGAGTGTTATATTTTTAGACAAGTTGCAATTCTGTTTGTATGTTTTAAGTCAATTTGAGATTTAATTAAGAGATAAATTATGTATATTTATCACAATCAGATTATATTTGTATGTGTGTTTATAAATATGCCCCCAATTTTGGACATGGCCTATCTTATATTCTTTCTTAGCTGATTTTTGATGGTAGTTTTATCTGGTCTAAGTGAGTAGTTATAGAGATAGTCTGATTTTCGCCATGTGTATAACTATGTTATGAATACATATTTTTAGTGAGAGAAACTTTGGTGATTTGAAGGTAATTTTCAAAAAAAAGTATAATCCTGGATTTATTTTAGTTTTTCTTTAAAAACATTGTTTATATACACATAACATAAAATGTACCATTTTAAATCTATTGAAGTGTACATTTCAGGGTGAGGTGTGATTGTGGCTTTTGTCTATAATACCAGGATTTTTTTGGGCCAAGACAGGAGGATTCCTGGAGCCCAAATGTTTAAGACCATCCTGGGCAACATATGGAGACCCCTCTCTATAAAAATATGTAATAATAACAAGGCATGGTGGTGTGCCACTGTGGCCCCAGCTACTTGGGAGATTAGTGGGGATTCAAAATTGTGCCACTATACTCCAGCTTTGGTGAGAGAGAGAGAGACCCTGTTTCAAAAAGAAAAAAAAAAAACTGTTCATTTCAGGCATGTTAAGTATATTCAAATTATTATGCAAAAGACTTCTGGAAACTTTACATCTTGGAAAACTAAAACTCAATACCCATTAAGTAACAACTGCTCATATTACCCTCTCCAGCCCTTGACAGACAAACCTTCCACTTTCTGTTTTTATAATTTTGGCTACTTAAGATATCTCATATAGGTGAAATGATACAGTATCCATAATTTTGTTACTGGATTAATTCAGGTGACATAATATTCTCAATCCTACAATGTAACAAGAGTGTTATTTTTAAGGTAGAACAATATTCCATTGTACATATATGGGACATATTTTGATATCTTTATAAATCAAGAGACATCTGGGTTGCTTCAGCCTTTTGGCTTTTGTGAATACTGATACAATAAGCATGGATCTTCGAATATGTCTTCTACATCCTGTGTTGCATTCTTTTTTGTTTTCTGAGATGGAGTCTCCCTTTGTCACCCAGGCTGGAATCTCAGCTCACTGCAGCATCTATCTCCTGGGTTCAAGCGATTCTCCTGCTTCAGCCTCCCAAGTAGCTGGGATTACAGGCTCCCACCACCACACCCAGCTAACTTTCTGTATTGTTTTATTTATTTATTTATTTTTTGAGTCGGAGTTTCGCTCTTGTTACCCAGGCTGGAGTGCAATGGTGTGATCTCGGCTCACCGCAACCTCCGCACCTCCTGGGTTCAGGTAATTCTCCTGCCTCAGCCTCCCAAGTAGCTGGGATTATAGGCACGCGCCACCATGCCCAGCTAATTTTTTGTATTTCTAGTTGAGACGGGGTTTCACCATGTTGACCAGGATGGTCTCGATCTCTTGACCTCGTGATCCACCCGCCTCGGCCTCCCAAAGTGCTGGAATTACAGGCGTGAGCCACCGCACCCGGCCTACTTTCTGTATTTTTAGTAGAGACGGGGTTTCATCATGTTGGCCAGGTTGGTCTCAAGCTCCTGACCTCAGGTGATCTGCCCACCTTGGCCTTCACATGTCTAGGATCACAGGCTTGAGTCACTCCACTGGCCTGTGTTACACATTTTGGATATATGTATACAAATGAAGAACATTGACAACATTTTGAAATAACAGCTGCACCTGTGTTTTCCACCAGCAGTCCACATGACTTCCATGTTTATTGTATCATCTTTGGTGTTTTTAAAAAGATTTGTAGTGGCCATTCTAATGGGTGTGAGGTGATTTTGTTTGTGATTGTGGGTTGTTTTTTTTTTTTTTCCTCTACAAATTAGTAACTTTATGTGATTTTTTTCAAATGGCATCTCACTTTGTCACCCAGGGTGGAGTGCAGTCGCATGATCTCAGCTCACTGCAACCTCCACCTCCTGAGTTCAAGTGATTCTCCTACCTCAGCCTCCTGGGTAGCTGGGACAACAGGCGCCCGCCACCATACCCAGATAATTTTTGTATTTTTAGTAGAGACGGGGTTTCACCATGTTGCCCAGGATGGTCTTGATCCCTTGACTTCGTGATCTCCCCACCTCGGCGTCTTAAAATGCTGGGATTACAGGTGTGAGCCACCATACCAGGCACCTTTTTTCTTTTAAGAATATTTTCTGGGTTTTTTTTTTTTTTTTTTTGTATTTTTTTATCTCCACTATTTATTTAATAATTTATTTTTGTATCTGAGGTGGAGACTTTTTCTGTTGCCCTGCCTGGAGTGCAGTGGTGCAATCTCGGCTCACTGCAACCTCTGCCTCCTGGTTTAAGTGATTCTCCTCCCTAAGCCTCGTGAGTAGCTGGGATTACAGGTGCCTGCCACTGCCCCTCGCTACTATTTTTGTACTTTTTGGTAGAGATGGGATTTCATTGTTGGCCAGCTGATCTTGAACTGCTGACCTGAAATGATCCACTTGGTCTCCCAAAGTGCTGGGATTACAAGCATGAGCCACAGTTCCTAGCCTATTTTATTTTATTTTTGAGACACTCTTGTTCTGTTGCCCAGGCTGAAGTGCAGTGGTACAGTCTCCACTCACTACAGTCTTCCCGTCCCAGGTTCAAGCAATTCAGGTGTTTGAACCTCCCAAGTAGCTGGGATTACAGCCTCATGTCACCACACCCAGCTAATTTTTGTATTGCTAGTAGATACAGGGTTTCACCATGTTGTCAGGCTGGTCTCAAACTCCTGACCGCATGTGATTTTTCCACCTTGGCCTCCCAGTGTTGGAATTACAGGAATGAGCCACCAAGCCTGGCCTGTTCCGTTTATTCCTAAATTTTTAATTGCTTTATATACTTTTTATGATTGCTTTTGAAAATTGTATCATTCTCTTCATATCATGGGAGACATTGAGTGTCTAAAAAAGTCCCTAAAAACCAGAAACAAAGATGTGCCAATGTTTCTTGTGTGTGTTTTTTTTTTTAAAGAAACCAGTAGTTGGCAATTAACATTTGTGTGTGTGTGTGTGACAGAGTCTCACTCTGTTACCTAGGCTGGAGTGCAGTGGCATGATCGAGGCTCACTACAATCTCTGCCTCCACAGTTCAAGCAATTCTTCTGCCTCAGCCTCCCAACTAGGTAGGATTACAGGTACTTGTTACCATGTCTGCTAATGTTTTGTATTTTTTGTAGAGATAGGGTTTCACCATGTTGGTCGGGCTTGTCTTAAACTCCAGTGTTGTTCATCCAATGTGCTGGGATTACAGGCATGAGCCATCATGTGTGGCTGGCAATGTACTTTTTTATTTTTTAAGACAGAGTCTCACTCTGTCCCCCAGGCTGGAGTGCAGTGGCGCAATCTCAGCTCATTGCAACCTGTGCCTCCTAGGCTCAAGCAATTCTCTGCCTCAGCCTCCGGAGTAGCTGGAATCACAGGTGCTCACAACAACACCTCAGTAATTTTTTGTATTTTTAGTAGAGACGAGGTTTCACCATCTTGGCCAGGTTGCTCTTCAACTCCTGACCTCAGGAGCCATGCACGTCAGACTCCCAAAGTGCTGGGACTGCAGGAATGAGCCACCCCACCCAGCCACAATTTACTTTTAAAGGCACGATATTATGTGGGAGAGGAAGAAGAGCTGTGTTGGGTATAAGAAACAGACTTTTCTTTTTCTTCTGTGTGGCTCTTTGTGCTCACCTGGGGCCGTTCACACACTTATCACATTTATAAATTTTTTACAAATGTATTTCGGTCAGTATGTTTTTGTTACATTTATATGTCCAGGAAAAAATTTCAGCTTGTGGTATTTTGCTATGTCATCTTGCTTAAGCAGTTTGTATAATTATACATTACATTTGTAAAGTGTACTTAATCTGAGTCTAGCAATTGAAGTCACATGTTTTTATTGTTTCTTTCAGTTATGCGTTCTCATTTTGCCAAAGACCTTTGGCCAGAGCAGAGCACAAAAGATTCTTTCCAAAAAGTGGTACTGAGAAGATATGATAAATATAGACATGACAATTTACAGATAAAAAATGGCTGTGAAAGTGTGGATGAGGCTAAGATGCACGACAGAGTTTATAATGGACTTAACCAAAGTTTGACAAGTACCCAGAGTAAAATATTTCAATGTGATAAATATGTGAAAGTCTTTCATGAATTTTCAAATTCAAACAGACAAAAGGTAAGACATACTGGGGAAAAAAATTTCAAATATATAGAACGTGGCAAGGGTATTAACCAGTCCTTAACCCTTACTACACATAAGAAAGTTTATACTGGAATGAAACCCTACAAATGTGAAGAATGTGGTAAAGCCTTCAGCTGGTCCTCACATCTTAATATACATAAGATAATTCATACTGGAGAGAAACCCTACAAATGTGAAGAATGTGGCAAAGCTTTCTACCGATCCTCAAACCTTAATACACATAAGATAATTCATACTGGAGAAAAGCCTTACAAATGTGAAGAATGTGGCAAGGCCTTTAAGCACTCCTCTAGCCTTAATACACATAAGATAATTCATTCTGGAGAGAAACCCTACAAATGTAAAGAATGTGGCAAAACCTTTAAGCACTCCTCTAGCCTTAGTACCCATAAGATAATTCATACTGGAGAGAAACCCTACAAATGTGAAGAATGTGGCACAGCCTTTAGGCAGTCCTCAAACCTTACTATTCATAAGAGAATTCATACCGGAGAGAACCCCTATAAATGTGAAGAATGTGGCAAAGCCTTTAGGCAGTCCTCAAACCTTACTACACATAAGAAAATTCACACTGGTGAGAAACCTTATAAATGTGAAGAATGTGGCAAAGCCTTTAAGAACTTATCACACCTTACTACACATAAGATGATTCACACTGGAGAAAAACCCTACAAATGTGAAGAATGTGGCAAAGCCTTTAAGCGCTCCTCTCAACTTACTACACATAAGAGAATTCATGTTGGAGAGAAACCCTACATAGTGAAGAATGTGGAAAATCTTATAAATGTTCCTCAACCCTTAAAAATCAATCATAAGATAATTCATACTGGAGGAGAAACCCCATAAATGTGATGAATGAGGAATAGCCTTTAACCAGCCCTCAACTCTTACTAAATATGAGAATTTACGTGAAACATAAACCTTACAAATATAAAGAATGTGACAAGTTTTTTAAGTAGGTTCTCAACATGTATTACATATAATTCATACTGGACAGAAACCCTACAAGTGTGAAGAATGTGGCAAACAAGTTGTCAGTTCTTATCTTCTTTTTTTTTGAAATGGAGTTTCACTTTTGTCACAGAGGCTGGAGTGCAATGGCACAATGTTGGTTCATTGCAACCTCTGTCTCCTTGGTTCAAGCCATTCTCCTGCCTCAGCCTCTCCAGTAGCTGGGATTACAGGTGCCCACAACCATGCCCAGCTAATTTGTGTACTTATGATAGAGATGCTGTTTTGCCATATTTCCAGACTGGTCTCAAACTCCTGACCTCAGATAATCCAGCACCTCAGCCTCCTAAAGTGCTGGGATTACAGGCATGAGCCACCACACTTGGCCACAAGTTTTCAATTCTTAAGAGACGTGTTGGAATTCACTCAAAGTGGTGGCAGAGATATTAAGGGAAAATATTAGAAATAGTTACAGTGAGATGTTTGCATAGTTTCAGTACAAGTTTTGGCTGGAGGCAGCCAGAACCCCCTTTATGTTTAGTGAATAAGGAAAGCAAATAGCTGGGCCGGGCGTGGTGGCTCAAGCCTGTAATCTCAACACTGTGGGATGCCGAGGCAGGTGGATCACGAGGTCAAGAGATCGAGGCCATCCTGGCCAACATGGTGAAACCCCGTCTCTATTAAAAATACAAAAATGAGCTGGGCATGGTGGTGCGCACCTGTAATCCCAGCTACTCAGGAGGCTGAGGCAGGAGAATTGCTTGAAGCCAGGAGGCGGAGGTTGCAGTGAGCCGAGATGGGGACAGGGGGAGACTCTCTCAAAAAAGAAAGAAAAGAAAAAAAGGAAATAGCTAGGGAATAGGGAGTTCATCTGAATACTTTGTTTACTCAATAACCTGTAATCACTCTGGGTGTCCTTCTGAAAGAGGGGAGGTCGACCAGGGAGATTACCCGTTAATGGTGTTTACTCGGCATTGGTAACTGCTTTAATCATTCATAAAACCTTTCTTGTAACGATGTTAATTATCCACAAGCGTGTTGACTTGGAATCTGTTATTAAATCTATACTGAATAAATGTGAGAAGGAACAACCGGTGGTTGTCATTGAGATGCGATTGCTCATTTTCTCTCTGTGTGAGCAGCTCACAATCCCTCAGCTCAACTCATACACTATTCTGTGAGTGTATTTATCTGTTGCTGAGTCAGGGTCTGCAGGACAGACCCCCGCAGTGTGTTGACTCCGATGTGACAATGGTGATAATTCATGCTGAAGAGGAACTCTGCAAACCTTAAAGATGTGACAGTGCTTTTGTCAACACCTCCAACTTTTCTATACATTCAAAAAATTATAGGCTTGGCACAGTGGCTCATGCTTGTAATCGCAGCACATTGGGAGGCTGAGGCGGGTGGATCACAAGGTCAGGAGATCGAGACCAACCTGGTCAACATGGTGAAACCCCTTGTCTACCAAAAATGCAAAAAGTAGCTGGACGTAGTGGTGCATGCCTGTAATCTCAGCTACTGGGGAGGCTGAGGCAGGAGAATCGCTTGCACCAGGGAATCGGGGGGTGCAGTGAGCCAAATCATGCACTCCAGCCTGGTGACAGAGGGAGACTCCATCTCAAAACAAAGTTGTAGGGAACTCTAGAAATGTATAAAACGTGACAAAGCCTTTATGGTTACCACACTTGATTTTAGGTAAGATAATTCACACTGGCAAAACTACAAATGTCAAGAATGTGGCAAAACTTAATCCATGCTTACACCTTATTTCACAGGAAGGCTATTATCCTTGAGAAGAATTGTACAAATATAAATAATGGAAAAGCTATTAAGGCCTACTCACATCTTAACATAAGGTTCATAGTTGATAAAAGCATTGAAAATGCAATTGTCGATAAAAGCATTGAAAGTGCAATTATTGTCAAAAAATCTTTCTGAAAATAAAAGCCTTTAATGTTAAGAGTATTTTTTTGTAAAGGAAATGGGAAGGCTGGCACTGATTGCCCAGCCCCAAGCACCCGCCGGAAAAAGCATTCTTAGGAACCATTATAAATATAAAGAGGGAGGGCTGGGCGCGGTGGCTCACGCCTGTAATCCCAGCACTTTGGAAGGCCGAGGTGGGTGGATCACGAGGTCAAGAGATCGAGACCATCCTGGTCAACAAGGTGAAACCCCGTCTCTACTGAAAATACAAAAAATTAGCTGGGCATGGTGGCGCATGCCTGTAGTCCCAGCTACTCAGGAGGCTGAGGGAGAATTGCCTGAACCCAGGAGGCGGAGGTTGCGGTGAGCCAAGATCGCCCCATTGCACTCCAGCCTGGGTAACGAGCAAAACTCGGTCTCAAAAAAAAATTTTTTTTTTTTAAAAAGGGATGGCTGCCAAATTAAATGTGATCGTTTATGCACATCAGCTGTGAAAAGATTATTGATAATGAAAAATAAGATGCACCATGGCTCACGCCTGTATTTCCAACACTTTGGGAGGCTTAAGTGGGCAGATTGTTAGGTCAAGACCATCCTGGTGAGCATGATGAAACCCCATCTCTACTAAAAGTAAAAAATAATCAGCTGGTTTTAATTTTTGTATTTTTAGCAGACACAGCGTTTTACCACGTTGTCCAGGCTGGTCTTGGACCTCTGGACTGAGGTGATCCGTGTGCCCTGGCCTTCCAAAGTGCTTGTAATACAAGCGTGAGCCATCATGTCTGGCCTAAAATAAAATATTTCATAATCAAACTTAAGTGTATGTCCCTCCCTCAGGCTTCTGAACTTTGAGCTACCCTCAGTCCGAGTCAACTTACGACCCCAATTTGTGTTTCTCCTGAAAGCATGCCGACTTCAGTTACAACATTCTCTGATCTAAAATCTGACTTTTTCACCTGCCATGTCATTCTCCCCTCATATCCTTTTCCTTTCTAATCTTGTTTGTTCCTCCCTAGAAGAGAAAGCTGTTTTTCTGCCTACATTTTTGCAAGCCATAAAGATCTTATAGTTAGTTGGTACTTCCTCATGTTGCAATACGTTTTAGGAATTCTTTTTTTTTTTTTTTTTGAGACGGAGTTTCGCTCTTGTTACCCAGGCTGGAGTGCAATGGCACGATCTCGGCTCACCCCAACGTCCGCCTTCTGGGTTCAAGCAATTCTCCTGCCTCAGCCTCCCGAGTAGCTGGGACTACAGGCGTGCACCACCATGCCCAGCTAATTTTTGTATTTTTAGTAGAGACGGGGTTTCACCATGTTGACCACGACGGTCTCGATCTCTTGACCTCATGATCCACCCGCCTCGGCCTCCCAAAGTGCTGGGATTACAGGCGTGAGCCACCACGCCAAGCCAAGGCACAGATACTTTTTATAATACAGTGTGAGGGGATTATTCTTTGTTTCTCATGGGAAATATTTACAAACAGAAAACATTTTTCAATAGTGTTATGCCATCCTTTTTATAAAATGATTAATTGAGGAACAGGGGGTTCACCTGAGGCCCTGCTTAGGACACATGTGAAAAATGCCAGGGAAAATGAGTCCCCTGTGGAGTTCGAAAATAAGTAAATGGCAGTAAATTAGACTGAGGAGGCTCTAGGCCCCAGATTCCTACTTCTAAAAAAACAAAAAAACAAAAGTAAACTCAAGTGCATCTTTTGGTAAATTACTACATTAGAGGAAACAAAATTCAGGCTTAAACAACTGCCAATTAAGCTCTGATGACATAACCAGGCCATTTCCACCTTGATTGTACTAATTAAGAAACTGTGACTACACCAGCCCATTATGGAATTTGGTTTTCTTCATCATGTACCTTATAAATGTCTTTTCTTCGAGTCCCTCCTATGGACAACCACTACAAACTAGCTGGGTGCTCTGCAATTCTTGAATCACTCTGATTAATTTGTTTGATATTTTTATGGTGACTCCCATAATTTTTTTTTTTTTATGTAAACTGCTTTCACTCAGCCAAGCCTGAAAGTACTTACAGAACCAGGAGGAAAGCATCTATACTGATTCTATGTACACTTTTGGGGTGGCATGTACATTTGAAAAACTTTCGACTGAACATATTATTATTACTTTTTGAGATAGAGTTTCACTCGTTACCCAGGCTGGAGTGAAATGATGCAATCTTGGCTCACTGCAACCTCTGCTTCCCAGGTTCAAGCGATTCTCCTGCCTCAGCCTCCCAAGTAGCTGGGATTACAGGCAAGCAACACCACACCCAGCTATTTTTTTTTTTTTTAATAGAGACAGGGTTTCACCATGTTGTTCAGGCTGGTCTCAAACTCCTGACCTCAGGTGATCCACCCATCTCCGCCTCCCAAAGTGCTGGAATCACAGGCATGAGGCAGCGCACCCAGCCAGACATCTTATTAATAGTAGCAAAGGTCAAGACCTTGTTCACAAGGAGTTAATCACCCAAGTATTATATAATCTTCAGTTGGCAGAATAAATAGCTGTTGTCCATGTCCCTAGGCACCAAAAAGGCTTTTGAGAGTTGGGGAAATAACCTAACAGATGAGATAGTCAAACAGGCTGCTTCTTCATCTAAAATGCCTATTTTTTTTTTTTTTTTTTTGAGACAGCGTTTCGCTCTTGTCACCCAGGCTGGAATGCAATGGTGTGATCTCGGCTCACCGCAACCTCCGCCTCCTGGGTTCAGGCAATTCTCCTGCCTCAGCCTCCTGAGTAGCTGGGATTACAGGCACGTGCCACTATGCTCAGCTAATTTTTTGTATTTTTAGTAGAGACCATGTTGTTTCACCATGTTGGCCAGGATGGTCTCGATCTCTTGACCTCGTGATCCACCTGCCTTGGCCTCCCAAAGTGCCAGGATTACAGGCGTGAGCGACCACGCCCGGCCTAAAATACCTATTTTTTACTTAACTCCTTGTCTTCCTCACTGTTACAATCCCTATTTTCTCTAATGTAGAGAAAGATAAATTAATAAGAATAGGAGCCAAAGAAAACGAAAATAAAATAGGTGTTACCAGATCAAAGAGAAATGCTAAGCAAACCCCTCCTGAGGGAAGCCCTGTCCCACCTGCATCAAGGGACTCATCGGGGACCCCAGGCCCTGTGTAATGCAGTCCTCAGAGTTTATCGATTCATAGGAATTTATACCTTAACCAAACAGGTTACAGACAGTTACCTAATATGCAAGAAAACTAATAAATAAACTGTAAAGAAATTATCTCTTGGGAGAAGAAATCCAGACGTAAGGCCATTCCCAAGTATCCAAATTGTTTACACAAAGATGCCTCCAATAAGCCATCTAAAATGCTCACTAGTAATAGTAGGTCACCTCACTCAATGGGTCAAAGCTATTCCCTTTCCAAATACAACAGCCAATAATGTAGTTAAGACATCAATTAAAAATATAAAGGCCGGGCGTGGTGGCTCACGCCTCGCCTATAATCCCAGCACTTTGGGAGGCAGAGGCGGGTGGACACGAGGTCAAGAGATCGAAACCATCCTGGTCAACATGGTGAAACCCCGTCTCTACTAAAAATACAAAAAATTAGCTGGGCATGGTGGCGTGTGCCTGTAATCCCAGATACTTAGGAGGCTGAGGCAGGAGAATTGCCTGAACCCAGGAGGCGGAAGTTGCGGTGAGCCGAGATCGCGCCATTGCACTCCAGCCTGGGTAAAAAGAGTGAAATTCGGTCTCATAAAAGAAAAAAAATATATATATATCCCAGGTTTGGGCTAATACAAAATATTAATTCAGACAACAGAACCCATTTCACCACATAAATCATTAAAAAGCTATCCCAAACACTAGACTTTAGATGGGAATATTTTACTCCTTGGCACCTGCCTTCATCAAGAAAAATAAAAAGAATAAATCACACCCTAAAGAACCACCTAACCAAGTTAGCTTTAGAGACTCAGTTACCATGGACCAAATAGTTTTCTATTCTGTTAAAATTATCTGACCTGCCCCTCAAAAAAATATTGGTCTTTCCCATTATAAAATGCTCTATGAAATGCCTTATTTAGACTCCACTTCTAGCATTCTCAACATTTAAAACAAAAAAATCCATTTCTTTTTTTTTAATTGAATTTTAGGTTTTGGGGTACATGTGAAGAACATGTAAGATTGTTGCATAGGTACACACATGGCAGTGTGATTTGCTGCCTTCCTCTCCTTCATCTATATCTGGCATTTCTCCCCATGCTATCTCTCCCCAACTCCCCACCCCCCGCTGTCCCTCCTGTATTCCCCCCAACAGACCCCAGTGTGTAGTGCTCCCCTCCCTGTGTCCATGTGTTCTCATTGTTCAACACCCACCTATGAGTGAGAACATGCGGTGTTTGATTTTCTGTTCTTGTGTCAGTTTGCTGAGAATGATGGTTTCCAGGTTGATCGATGTCCCTACAAAGGACACAAACTCATCGTTTTTGATGGCTGCATAATATTCCACGGTGTATATGTGCCATATTTTCCCTGTCCAGTCTATCATCAATGGGCATTTGGGTTGGTTCCAGGTCTTTGCTATTGTAAACTGTACTGCAATGAACATTCGTGTGATGTGTCCTTATAGAAGAACGATTTATAATCCTTTGGATATATACCCATTAATGGGATTGCTGGGTCAAATGGAATTTCTATTTCTAGGTCCACAAAAAATCTATTTCTTAAAAATTATTTTTCTTTTTCTTCTCTTTTTTTTTTTTTTTTTTTTTAAATGAAGATGGGGTTTCACCATGTTGGTCAGGCTGGTCTTGAACTCCCAACCTCAGGTGATCTGCCCGCCTTGGCTTCCAAAGTGTTTGGATTACAGGTATGAGCTACCACGCCCGGCCCACTTTTTCTTCTCTTAAAACCAAAGGTCTCCTAACACAAGCACCACGCACGACTGGAGTTCCCAGCACATCAAAACCAGCCTGGGGATCCATCCTCATCAAAAGCTGGAGAGAGAAAAAACTCAAACCAGCCTGAAAGGGACCCTACCAAGTTCTCCTAAATCCTGAAACCACAGTTTGAACAACACCTGTGTCAAAAAAGTGCCACTCCCTCCAGATCATGGGCCCTAGTTTTAGGGGAGAAACCTACCACACTAAAGCTGAAAAAAGTTTAGCTCTCTTTCATTTTCTTTTTTTTTGAGACGGAGTTTCACTCTTGTTACCCAGGCTGGAGTGCAATGGCGCAATCTCGGTTCTCTGCAACCTCCGCCTCCTGGGTTCAGGCAATTCTCCTGCCTCAGCCTCCTGAGTAGCTGGGATTACAGGCACACGCCACCATGCCCAGCTAATTTTTTGTATTTTTAGTAGAGACAGGGTTTCACCATGTTGACCAGGATGGTCTCGATCTCTTTACCTCGTGATCCACCTGCCTCGGCCTCCCAAAGTGCTGGGATTACAGCTTGAGCCACCACACCCAGCTTAGCTCTCTTTCAACTGTTCTATTAATCCTTCTTCTTTTCCTCTTCGATTGCTAATCCTCTGGTTATTAATGTAATTAGGTTGGGTTCACCTTAAACCTCACCTTTAATGCTTGCCTTGTTATGCCTTGTGAAAATCTCCGGAGTGAAAAACAGCTCTCAGCCTCAGAGAATTATCTCTGTACATTTTAGACGGGAGACTTCCCCTATCTTGACTCCTGTTTTTTTTTTTGTTTTTTTTTTTTTTTTGACAAATGTGAAAAAAGCCTGTCACAGCTGGAGTGATGATTTATGAACAACTGAATATCAGGGATGGACCTCATCAGCAGGTGGTTGTATGTCCTTAAAGCCATACATTCACTTTGCTAAAGAAAACACCCCTTTCAATTGCTAGTTTAACCAATGTAATGTACGAGAAATTTCTATTCTTTTTTTTTTTTTGAGACTGAGTTTCGCTGTTGTTACCCAGGCTGGAGTGCAATGGCACGATCTCAGCTCACCGCAACCTCCGCCTTCTGGGTTCAAGCAATTCTCCTGCCTCAGCCTCCCGAGTACCTGGGACTGCAGGCACGCACCACCATGCCCAGCTAATTTTTGTATTTTTAATAGAGACAAAGTTTCACCTTGTTGACCAGGAGGGTCTCGATCTCTTGACCTCTTGATCCACCCACCTTGGCCTCCCAAAGTGCTGGGATTATAGGCATGAGCCACCGCACCCGGCCCTAATAGCTGCAGGATTTAAATCAACATTTCCATGGGTAACTATTAATAAAAATGTAGATTATAATATTCAGAGACCAGAAAAAAAAATGTAGATTAAATTATATCTATTATAATCAACAACAGTTTATTTAATTACACCAAAGATGCTGTCAAAGAAATAGCTGGCCAATTCAGGCCTACTAGCCAGGTAACTGAGAGAGACAAAATCGCCCTAGACATAATAGGAGCTAAAAATGGAGGAGTTTGTGTTACAATTAAAACTCAGTGTACCATCTTTATCTCAAACAATACTGCCCCCCACTTGGAACATAACAAGGACCTTACAAGGACTTACCACTTTCTCGAATGAATTAGCTAAAAATTCTGGAGTCACTAACTGCTTTTTAGAACGGCTAGAGAGGTGGCTAAGTAAATAAAAAAAAATCGCTGGGCATGGTGGCTCACACCTGTAATCCCAGCACTTTGGGAGGCCGAGGCAGGTGGATCACGAGGTCAAGAGATCGAGACCATCCTGGTCAACAAGGTGAAACCCCGTCTCTACTAAAAATACAAAAATTAGCTGGGCATGTAACGACTTTCCTTCCTGTCAACTCTAATCAATAACTCACATCTGTTCCCTTGGTTACTCACTCTGTACCCATTCCATCTTTCAAAACCCCAAGTCACACCACTGTGACTCATACATCCCCCTTCCCATCCTTATTTGGAATAATATTCACAAATAGCCAATTGGGTCAGTTTAGATTGTGTAATCTGATTCCAGCCCATAGGGGAGTGACACAGATGTAGATCCTTTACGTTAAAAATAAAAGCCCTGGGCCCGGCAATCCCAGCACTTTGGAAGGCTGAGGCGGACAGATCAGCTGAGGTGGACAGATCAGCTGAGGTTGGGAGTTTGAGACCAGCCTGACCAACATGAAGAAACACCATCTTCACTAAAAATACAAAATTAGCCAGACGTGGTGGCGCATCCCTGTAATCCCAGCTACTCGGAAGCCTGAGGCAGGAGAATCACTTAAACCCAAGAGCCAGAGGTTGCCGTGAGACATGATCGTGTCACTGCACTCCAGCCTGGCTGACAGAGACTCCTGCTCCAACCAACCAACAAACCCTTCCCTCATTTGTTCAGGGTGCTTTTGCAATCCTGATTAACACAAACAACACCGTTTTGCAGAAGTAACTTGCCTCCCCGCCCCTCCCCGAGATGGAATTTCGCTCTGCCTCCCCGTCTAAAGTGTAGCAGCGCAATCTCAGCTCACTGCAACCACTGCCTTCAGGGTTCAAGCTATTCTACTGCCATGTTGGTTCAAGACTGCCATGTTGGTTCAAGACCAGCCTGACCAACATGCTGAAACCCCATATTCATTTAAAAAAAGAAAGAGAGAGAGAGAGAAGAAAAAGAAAAAGACCTTTTAAGAAATAGATTTTTTGTGGACCTAGAAATAGAAATTCCATTTGACCCAGCAATCCCATTACTGGGTATATATCCAAAGGACTATAAATCGTTCTACTATAAGGACACATGCACATGAATGTTCATTGCAGCACTGTTTACAATAGCAAAGACCTGGAACCAACCCAAATGCCCATCGATGATAGACTGGACTGGGAAAATGTGGCACATATACACCATGGAATATTATGCAGCAATCAAAAACGATGAATTCGTGTCCTTTGTAGGGACATGGATGAATCTGGAGAACATCATTCTCAGCAAACTGACACAAGAACAGAAAATGAAATACCGCATGTTCTCACTCATAGGCGGGTGATGAACAATGAGAACACATGGACACAGGGAGGGGGGCCCTACACACTGGGGTCTATTGGGAATAGGGGAGGAACAGCAGAGGGGGAGCTGGGGAGGGATAGCACGGGGAGAAATGCCAGATGTGGGTGAAGGGGAGGAAGGCAGCAAATCACACTGCCATGTGTATACCTATGCAACTATCTTGCATGTTCTGCACATGTACCCCAAAACCTAAAATGCAATAAAAACAAACAAACAAACAAACAAACAAAAACAAGAAGTCTATTCTTAAGTCAGTTTCGGATTGTTGTTTGTTAAGGCCACTGCTTGGGATACAGAAAAAAAAGAGAATCTAACGTAAAATAAGTAAATGTTTTAGAAAGAGAAACAAGAATAGATACAAGAAATAGAAACAGCAGTATAAGAAAATGAAGACCAACAAGAAAATACGAAGGAGAAGAAAAACCAGACTGGAAGAAAGGAGAACGAACAGGTAAGGGAATCAGGAGGCCTATTATGCCTTTTCTCCCCTCCCTGATGCATGAAATTTGAAAGACTATCCCAATGTAAAAAAAAACAAGCAAAGGGATACACAAATAATCACCCCCCAAACTTTGTTAATAATGACACAATACTACCACTGTCACTTGGCTCAGGTGCCAGCAGGTGGAGTGTATTCTCCAGATTCTGCAGGAGAAGCAGGGAAGACCCCTCCTTGCCCTGGCTGTGACTCTACCACTGACACACCTGCAGTACAGCACCTGCAGCTTCCCACCCACACCAGGCCAGGCCAGGCCAAGCACTCATACCCACCTTCTGGCCCCCAGACTCACTGCTGCTGCCACCACTAGCGCCGATGCTAATGCCGCTGCCGTTGCCCTCAATGCAGAGGCCCAACCTATGAGTCTCTTACCACCTGGCAACCGCCAAACCCCTGCCCCTGCCCTGGTGGCAAGCAGCTGTCCTCCTACCTTTCCGGCGCTCTGCAGTCTCCATCACTGCCCCCAGCCACAGCGAGGCGAGCTGTGTTGCCACAAGCTCCAGCATCCAGCATGTGGCAGGCGGCTCTTCCTTCTCCTGGCATGGAGGAGCTGGGTTGGCAAAGCCAAAAAGCCCAGAACAGGATGCAGAGAGTCATACCGTTAGAGTCCCACCTTGTCATGCTGGCCACTGGGTGGCACAGGCCAGTTTCAGTGAAGGCACTCATACCCACCCTCCAAAGTCCAGCTGCTCCTTTTGTCACAAACTGCCCAGGATCTGGGGCCTGGGATGGGGTAGTGGGGACACCACGGTACCTGGACTTTCCCACTCCACAGGAATTGCTGGGCCCACCTGGGCTGAGCTCAGGAAGCAGGAGCAGCAGAAACTCAGTCCCAGCCAGCTCTCCCCACCAAAGTGCTCGTTCCCCTTCCTGACGCCTAGACCCACAGAGCCCTGTCACCCCGTGGTGTTTGCTACTGTGTCCTGGGGGTCCCAGGTGGTCCCCACAACACAGAATGAGAGGGCATGGGCTCAGGAACTACCGGGTCCGGGCACCCCACCATGCTCAGGATTCCCAAGGAAACGTTATGTGCCCACCTTGCTAGAGCAGGAAGAGATGGCCCTATAGAGTCCAGAGTCCAGGGAGGGGAGAACTGCTCTTCTCTCAAAGACCACTGCTGTCACTGACACCTCCGCTGCCAGCCAGCCATCAGTGGTGCAGCCCCCGATAGACGTGCCACTTGCAGTGTAGCTCTGGGATAGGGCCAGCATGCTGCACCCCACAGCAGGAAGTGTAACACCCGATGGTGGCTCCACCTGCTCCTGCCTCAGACACTGCAGCACCCGATGGTGCCTGCAATCCACCCTCCCCACCCCACCCCACTCTGTGCAGCACACCCCGGGATAATGCCCCCAATTTACTCCCTTCCATGGGCAGTTCACCACATACAGCAACCCCAGCCAGAATCGTATTGCGGTCAGTGACACCCCGATATGCAACCCAAACCGACCCCCATTGTGGGCAGTGCAACCCCAGATAGCACCCCAATCCCCTCCCTACTGGGTGCAGAGCAGGTCCCCATAGCTCCTCCAACCCACTTCCTGCCTCAGGAACTGCAGCCAGGGATAGCGCTCCAAACTTGCTACCCACCTCTGGAAATGTAGCCACGGATAGTACACCCAATCCATCCCCCACCATGAGCAGGGTAGCTCCCAATAGCGGACCCAACCTGCCCCTGCCCCAGCCAATATGCCTCGGATAGCACACCCACCTGCTCCCTGCCAGGCAACACAGACCCCTGATAGCACCCAACATGCTCCCTCACCATGAGCAGTCTATCCTGCCCCCAACAGCGCCCCCAGCCAACCCCCACTTCCTCTCCTCATGCAGTCTGGCCTCCAGTAGTGCTCCCAAGAAACACTCCCCACCTCTACCTCAGTGCAGCCCCCCCCAGCACCTTCAAAACCCCCTCCCCACCACCAGGAGTGTAGCACCCTATACTGACCATAACCCATCCCCCACCACTGATTTGAGCCCGATAGTGTCCCCAACCCACCCCCTGCTGAAGGCAGCAGCCATGGATAGTGCCCCAACCAGTTCCCAGATGGAGGCAGTGACGCCCTGGTTATCACACTCCCCACCCACCATGGACAATGTAACACCCCACAGAGACCCCAACCTATTCCTGACAAAGGAATTGCACCATCCTATAGCTCCTGCAACTTGCCCCCCAATGCTGGCAGTTCATCCCCGGTCAGTGCATCCCCAGACAGTGCTCCCAAAACGCCCCACTGCCGCTGGCTGTACAGCTTGGGATACCGCCCCAACCCACCCCCAGCACTGTACCCCGGACAGCGGCCCCAACCCACTCCCCTCCATGGGCAGCGATGCTCCCAGATAGCACACCCAACCAGCCCGAAACACAGGCCGTGAGGTCCACACGGACAGTGTCCACTGCCCACAGTAGGGTGGGCACCGCCAACCCAACTGCAGGAACTGCGCCGGGGATGGTGAACCTATGCGGCCACCTTTTCCCCTTCCTTGCTGGGCTGTAGTCTCCTTTCTCGCCACCAACCATACTGCCCCAACCCACCACCATCCAAGGGCCATGCACTCCCAGATAGGGTGCCCAATCCTCTCCCCTCCGTGGGCAGTGGCACCCCAGGTAACACACCCAACCAAACCCTGAATACGGGCAGTGACACCCTGAATAGCACCTACTGCCCAGGGCATGGCGCCCCCAACCCGCCCTCCGTGATGCAGGCCGTGCGGGCCGGGATGGAGAACCTATCCCACCATCATTTTACCTTTCTGGCTGCGCTGTAGTCTTCCTCACTGCCACCAACCACAACACCGAACTGAGCCAAGATGCTGCAGGCTCCAGCTTCCAGCGTGGGTGGGTGCTCCGTCTTCACCTCTAAACCCGGCCATAGCCGGTAGCCGAGCTGACCCAGAAGAACCTAAAATGGCGAGACTCCCCTTTGGCATGCTTCGTATAAGACATTCTTGTACTACATGTCCTGATTGGATGAGTGAAAAAACTACAAGGTCTACTCTAATTGGTCTTTATTTTCATGCCTCGATTGGTTATCCTGATTTGCTCTCATCCAATAAGAACATGTAGTCTAGGAACGCTTTGTATAAAATCGGTGAGCCGAGGTCGCACCATGGCACTCCAGCCTGGGTAACCAAAGCAAAACTCGGTCTCAAAAAAAAGAAAAAGAAAAGAAATTAATTAACTGTTCTTTGTTCTTTGTTCTGGCTTCTGCAAACCTGTTAGCGGCTACAGCATTCTGGATGTATAAAAAGGCCTCATTTTGGCCGGGCGCGGTGGCTCACGCCTGTAATCCCAGCACTTTGGGAGGCCGACACGGGTGGATCAGAAGGTCAAGAGATCGAGACCATCCTGGTCAACATGGTGAAACCCCGTCTCTACTAAAAATACAAAAATCAGCTGGGCATGGTGGTGCGCGCCTATAGTCCCAGCTACTCGGGAGGCTGAGGCAGGAGAATTGCCTGAACCCAGGAGGCGGAGGTTGCGGTGAGCCGAGATCGCGCCATTGCACTCCAGCCTGGGTAACAAGAGCGAAACTCCGTCTCAACAACAACAACAACATCAACAACAAAAAGGCCTCGTTTTCTTTCTCCTGTGCTCAGCCTTGGGATGCTAATCTGCTGAGCCGGTGGCCACCTTAATAAAATCCTCCCGTTTCACCATTGGTCTCTCTGTTCTCCTGAATATTCTGTAACACAATCGCAGCACCTGATGCTATTGGAAGATTCATAGACTCCAGGACATTTCTGGAGCCTAGAAATGGTGAGTGTGTCGGGCTGAGAGTTTGGAGAAGGGGGAGGCCTTTTTGGAACCGGCCACAAATGGCAGTGGCGGGATAGAGTCTGAGCCTAAGTTCCCCACCACTTAGCCCTCTGTCTCCCCCAGTGCAGGGACCCCGGTGGTCCTGTTCTGTTTCAGCCGCTTTAGCCCCAGCCTGTAGCCCTCTTAGCGCAGCTCTGCGCCCACAGCCCTGCATGTTCCCCAGGTTGTGAAAAGGTCATCAGGGCAAGACGCCGACTGGGTGTGCAGGGCTCCTGCGTGAAAGGAGCTGTGGTCTACAGGGACCCCAGTCCCTACTTTACCCTGTTCAAAAATAAACTGAAGCACCATTAAAATGATAAAGAGTTAATATGGCCGGGCCTGATGGTTCATGCCTGTAATCCCAGCACTTCGCGAGGCCGAGGAAGTCGGTGTTTGGTAGAAAGTCCCGCCATCTTTCCCCCAGGTTTCTTGCCCCCACCCTCCCACCAGGCTTCCTGCTGCCCTGAGAAAAGCCCGCCAAGCCTGCTCTGTTCTGCCCAGCAACAACAAGCAGCCAATCATCGCAGCAGGAAAGCCCGCCAAGCCTTGGCCTATCCTGAACCGACACGTAACCCTCTGAGCCACCTCAGCAGTCTGCCCAGAGACGGACAGCCTATCCTAAGCTCCTATGACACTCCGCCAGCCCTGTGTCCACGCCCCGTCCACCCCCACTATAAAACCCTCCTACCCCAGCTGCGCAGTCGCAGCCAGCCCCGATCTCCTTCCTTTCCTGGCCTGCCCGCTGGTCCCAATAAACCTGAACTCGGCTTCCAACTCTCGAGCTGTTACTTGGGGTCGGGTACCGGGCAGGTGTCTACGAGGGGGTCGCACATATGGTGCCGAAACCCGGGACGGAGGGTCGCTAGCCCCCCTAGCGACCCCCTCCCTCCAGCGACCTCCCCAGCCCTCCTCCAATTCGGCCTCAGCACTCCGGACCAGGTAAGTCCTGTTTCTTACCTTCTCCTTCCGTGGTGCGTGTGGCAAAGGCCCTTCCTCTCAGTCCCACTCCACGGATCCCTCGCCAAGCGCCGGCCGGCCCGAGCAGGATCCCCCAACCAGGCTCCAGGAGCCTTGGGTCGGCAGACAAGGGACGCCTTCTCTGACCCACCCAATCCAAAACCATTAAATAGGAACGATCAGACAGGGGACGCCTTCTCTGGTCTTTCCTATCCACCTTCCTCTGGGGAAGCTGGTGGGTTGGAGGGACGCCTCCCCCCACACTACCCCAGCCCACTCGGATACTGTTCCGAGCTCGGATACTGTTCCGAGACTGCCCTCGGCTGGCAGGAACCCTTTGCCGCACGCATCATGGGGAGCGTGGAGTCCAAAATTCCTAAAAACGCCCCACTAGGTTGTTTACTTCTCGACTTTACCTGCTTGGGCTACTCCCAAAACCCTTAGGCGGAAAAAGCTTGTCTTCCTCTCCCAGGTGGCCTGGCCCCAGTATCAGCTTGATAACAGGTCGCATTGGCCTCCCACTGGCACTTTCGATTTCAATGTGCTCCGCGACCTAGATAACTTCTGCCGCCGAACTGGCAAAGATAAGGAAGTGCCTTATGTTCAGGCTTTTTGGGACCTGCGTTCCCATCCTGACCTCTGCTCTTCTTGCTCCACTCACCAAGTTCTTTTAGCCCGAACTCCCCCACCGCAGACTCCTACCTCCCCAACCAAGCCACCTCCCTATACTCTACAGGAAGAGATGCCTGACCACATGTCTTCCCCCTTTGTTCCCACTCCAGAAGTCCACTACCTCTCCCCCTCCCTACTCCTCACTGGAGGATCTGCCTGAACATCTATCCTCTCCTGCCAATCTCAGCAACCAGTCGCCATCAACAGCACGCTCTTCCTCTGCTCCCTCTGCACCTCCTACCTCAGAGGCCATGCCTCGCTCTCCCTCTACTCCCTCCGAGCCCCCTCCCTCAGAGGCCGCACTTTCTTTTGCCTCTCCGGTGGCAGCCCACACCCGCTCCCACCAGCCAGCTATCCTGGCCCCACTCCGAGAAGTAGCAGGCGCAGAAGGTTTAGTCAGGGTCCATGTTCCTTTCTCACTCCAAGACCTGTCCCAAATTGAGAAACGTTTAGGATCCTTCTCAGCCGACCCATCCACCTATATTAAGGAATTCCAATACCTCACTCAAGCCTAAAGCCTCACTTGGCATGATATTCGCGTTATCTGTTCCTCCACCCTCACAGTGGAGGAGCATGAGCGCATCCTCGCTGCAGCCAGAAACCAAGCAGATAAAGACCATGCTATAGATAACCAGATCCCCCTAGGCCCCGAAGCAATCCCAGGTGAAGACCCCCAATGGGACTATCAGGCTAATCGAGGGTCTGATATACCCAAGAGGGACCGCATGATCAGATACCTCCTCAGGGAAATGGATGCTGTATCTAACAAAGTTGTAAACTATGATAAACTGAGAGAAATCACCCAACTACCTGATGAGAACCCCGCCCTCTTTCTCGCCCGCTTGTAAGAAGCCCTAGTCCGGTATACTCGACTAGATCCAGCCCCTCAAAACGGGACCACTGTATTAGCCTCCCATTTTATCTCCCAATCAGCACCCGACATAAGAAAGAAACTAAAGAAAGCAGAAGAGGGGCCAGAGACTCCCATCCAAGACCTGGTAAAAATGGCCTTTAAAGTATTCAATGCCAGGGAAGATGCGGCTGAGGCTGCCCGCCAAACTCGCATGAAGCAGAAGGCTGCCCTCCAGACCCAAGCCCTAGTGGCGGCTCTAAGGCCGGCAGGGAACCAGAAGCCCAAGGCCGAAACCCATGCCCCTCCTGGAGCATGTTTTAAATGTGGGAAGGAAGGACACTGGTCCCGAGCCTGTCCAGAACCACGGCCACCAACTAAGCCTTGCCCTATCTGTCAGCTCCCGGGACACTGGAAGTCAGACTGCCCCAGCTTCCCCAGGGTGCCGGTTCCTCAAAACAGACACACTGGCGTTACGCAGCCGGCGGTCACCCTCAGTAGGGAGGAGCCTGCTTGCCAGGAGCCGACCTCTGAGGGAGCTCCATTCCCCAGTCTACTAGGGCTGCTAGACGACTAGCGGGGCCCTGGCTTTCCGACTCCGGTTACCCTCGCCGAGCCTAGGGTCACAAGACATGGGGGCTACCTACTCCACACTTCCTTCTTATTCTGGCCATCTCACCCCTTCCCAGGTCTCGGTCATGGGAATCGACGGGACCCCGAGTATCCCCTACCAAACCCCACCACTCATGTGCTCATATAACTCCACTCCATTTACCCACTCTTTTTAGTAATCCCCACCTGCCCAGTTCCCCTTCTGGGGCGAGACATCCTTTCAAAGCTGAAGGCCGTCATAACCTTCCCCACCACCAGCCCACACAGCCTTTTTCTCCTAGCCCTCAATACTCTGCCTCGGAACTCCAGGCCCTCCAGTCTACCCCCGGGGTACGGTTCAAGGATGACTTAGCCTTTAAGCATAACCTCCTCATCCTCCCTGAAAAGCAAAGGTACCAGATAATCCAAGACATCCATAATTCACTCCACATTGGGCCTAAAGCCTTATACCGATTCCTCAACCCACTTTTCACCCTCACCATCTCCTCAGTACCATACAGGAAGTCCAGTCCTCATGTACTGTCTGCGCGAAAACTAATTCCCAGGGTTCCTGTCATCCTCGGCGCCAGCTTTATCAGCTACGCGGGTTCCTACCTGGCCAAGACTGGCTAATTGATTTCACCCATATGCCAAAGCATAAACAGTACCGGTATCTGCTAACCATTGTTGACACTTTTTCAGGCTGGATTGAAGCTTACCCCACAGCCTCTGAGTCTGCTGGGACAGTAGCCACTCATCTCATTCAAGACATCATCCCACGCTTTGGACTCCCGGCTACCATACAGTCAGACAACGGCCCAGCCTTTATCTCCAAAGTCACTAATGCCGTTTCTACCTCTCTAGGAATTCAGTAGAAGCTACACGCCGCCTACCATCCTCAGTCCTCTGGTAAGGTGGAACGGGCCAATGGCCTAATAAAGGAGCATCTGACCAAGCTCATGCTTGAGCTCCGCCAATCCTGGGTAACCTTGCTTCCTATCACCCTCACCAGGTTGAGAGCAAGCCCCCGGGGCCCATCACAGCTTAGCCCGTTTGAGCTGCTGTACGGTCGCCCCTTCCTACTTTCAACTCCCCCACCGCCCAAGACCACTCCTCTAGACAGCTACCTCCCCTACTTTACTCTCCTTCGCAGCCTTCTCCGAGAACACGCCAACGCTTCTCTTCCCCAACCCACCCAGCCATCTGAAAATACACAGAAAGTCTCCCCCGGGGACTCAGTTCTTATCAGGTCCCTCTCCCCAAAGCCCCTCGCCCCCAAGTGGGAAGGACCATACACAGTCCTCCTTACCACTCCATCAGCTATAAGAGTTGCTGAAATCCCATCTTGGGTCCACCTGTCTCGGGTAAAAAAGGCCCCTCATGGACCCTCCTTATGCTGGAAGGCTGTTCCTACTGGCCCTTTATCTGTCAAACTTACCAGGGCCTAGCAGCCACACCCCCTACAGATGGAGATTCTTCCTAACTGAAAACTATACCAAAACCACCTTCATCTGTAATACCCCTCCATACAGCCACAACCATCTTCTTGCAACTTCCGACTGCCCCGCAGCCGGATGCCAAAGGGCCATATATCTGAACTTCACCAAATTCCATAACATCCATACTGATATACCCCTCATGTGCTTCAACCATGACCAACCATCAGGAGCATGCAATAATACTCCTTGGTGCTCCTGCATGGGATGTACTTGGATGAACTGTCGACTACATATAGCCGTCAAGTCCACAGTACCTGCCCGATCTCAGCTCAAAATCATCCCAGACATAGATGGAGAAGGAAACACCATTATCGGTTCTACACGGTATTCCCTTCTCATACCTGACCCCTGGGACAACCGCTGGAAAAGCCCCCAGAAGGCTGCCGTGTATGACCACGTAGATACCAAATATCCCTCTTCCCACCTGTACATCTGGCGGGCATACGTACGTACAGTCCACCAAGTCCACTCTGATATTAGCCTACAAGAAAAATCTCTGAATGACCAATTACAACCACATTCGTCTCCGTTTTCCTGGTTAACTTTTCTCCAAGAAGGAATCAAGTTAGCTAACCTCTCAGGATTAACTGACCTAACCTCATGCCTCATGTGTGCCTTCTTAGGACAGACTCCCTTCGTTGCAGTCCCTTACCCCATCCCTCTCAACCTTTCAGCCTCAACTTCTTCCTTCTCCCCCGTCAGGGAAGTCGATCTCTACACTCCACCTGATTTTGAACAGCTACCTGTGTGCTATTCCCTAGGCCGAAACTTCCCTAGCTGTAACAGAACTATACTGGTAACCACTAATATAACAGCCCCACGAGGAACGTTTTTTTGGTGTAACAGGACCTTAACAAAAACTCTCTACATTGGCCTTTCCTCATCTCTTTTATGCCTCCCAGTAACCCTAGTCCCTCAACTCACTATATATTCCCCAGCCGAATTCCAGATGCTGCAAACTCCCCATCGCCGCACCCGACGAGCTGCCTTCCTACCCATTGCCGTTGGAGTCTCCCTTGCTGGTTCAGCACTTGCAGCAGGATTAGGAGGGGCACTAGTCCACTCTCACCTGGCCATAGCCCGACTGACCTCACAACTCCAAGCGGCTATTGATGACTCTACTGACTCTTTAGCATCACTCCAACGACAGATCACCTCAGTTGCCCAAGTTGCCTTGCAGAACCGAAGAGCCCTGGACCTGCTCACTGCTGAATGAGGAGGGACCTGTATCTTCCTACAAGAGGAGTGCTGTTACTACATCAATGAATCCGGCCTAGTAGAAACCCGAATCGAGAGCCTCCAGAAACTCAAAACTAGCCTGCAGAGTCAGAAGTTCTCGGCTGAAGCCACAGCGTGGTGGTCTTCCTCTATGTATACCCTCTTGTCCCCATTGCTTGGGCCCCTAGTAGCCATTTGCCTAATCTACTTATTGCTCCTTGCTTTCTACAGTTCATACAGCGGCGCTTTCAAGAACTGACTCGAGTCACCATCCACCAGATGCTGCTCCAACCCTGCCCTGAACGAGTGCAAGAAACAGACCTCTCCCTGAACATCCAGGCTCCTTAAGAAAAGAGACCTTTTCAGAACCCCCCGTCGACCCTTGTCAGCAGGAAGTAGCCAGATCGATTCCGCCGCCCTTTTTCCTTTTTAAGGAGTCGGGAATGTTTGGTAGAAAGTCCCGCCATCTTTCCCCCAGGTTTCTTACCCCCACCCTCCCCCCAGGCTTCCTGCTGCCCTGAGAAAAGCCCGCCAAGCCTGCTCTGTTCTGCCCAGCAACAACAAGCAGCCAATCATCGCAGCAGGAAAGCCCACCAAGCCTCGGCCTATCCTGAACCGACACATAACCCTCTGAGCCACCTCAGCAGTCTGCCCAGAGACGGACAGCCTATCCTAAACTCCTACGACACTCCGCCAGCCCTGTGTCCACGCCCCGTCCACCCCCCCTATAAAACCCTCCTACCCCAGCTGCGCAGTCGCAGCCAGCCCCGATCTCCTTCCTTTCCTGGCCTGCCCGCTGGTCCCAATAAACCTGAACTCGGCTTCCAACTCTCGAGCTGTTACTTGGGGTCGGGTACCGGGCAGGTGTCTACGAGGGGGTCGCACAGTCGGATCAGGAGGTCAGGAGTTCCAAACCAGATTGACCAACATGGTGAAACCCCGTCTCTACTAAAAATACAAAACTTGGCCTGGCCCGGCCCGGTGGCTCACGCCTGTAATCTCAGTTCGTTGGGAGGCTGAGGCAGGCGGATCACCTGAGGGCGAGAGTTCCAGATCAGCCTGACCAACATGGAGAAACCCCGTCTCTATTAAAACTAGAAAAAATTTTAGCCAGGCATCGTGGCGCATGTTTGTAATCCCAGCTACTCGGGAGGCTTAGGCAGAGGAACCGCTCCAACTGGTGAGGCAGAGGCTGCTGTGAGCAAAGATTGCGTCGCTGAGCTCCAGGCTGGGTGACAGTGGAAGACTTCCTCTCGAAAAAAAAAAGAAGAAGAAGAGGTAATACGCACGGTGATTAATGAATGGGACACCCCCAGACATGGTTTGTGGGTTTGGTTTTGTTTGAGATAGAGATTTGCTCTTTTGCCCAGGCTGCAGTGCAGAGGCGCAATCTCGGCTCACCCCAACTTCCGCCTTCCTGGTTCAAGCAATCCCGAGAAGCTGGGATTGCAGTCGTGTGCCACCAGGCTCCGCTAATTTTTTTTTTTTTTTTGAGAAGAAGTCTTGCTCTGTCGCCCAGGCTGGAGTGCAGTGACATAATCTCAGCTCACTAAAACCTCTGCCTCCCTGGTTCAAGCGATTCTCCTGCCTCAGCTTCCTAAGTAACTGGGATTACAGGCGGAGGCCAACAGACCTAGCTAATTTTTTTGCATTTTTAGTAGAGATGGGGTTTCACTATGTTGACCAGGCTGGTCTCAAACTCCTGATCTAATGATCCGCCCACCTCAGACTCCCAATGTACTGGGATTTCAGGTGTGAGATACCACACCTGGCCTAATTGTGTATTTTTAGTAGAAATGGTGTTTCTTTCTCTTTGTTGGTCAGACTGGTCTTGAACTCCCGACCTCAGGTGATCCGCCTGCCTCCGCCTCCCAAAGTGCTGGATTACAGGCATGAACCACCGCACCTGACAGTTTATGGTTTTGGGGCTACCAGAGGATCTTGAAATAAAGGCTTTTTTTTTGAGACGAAGATTTGCTCTTGTTACCCAGACTGGAGTGCAATGGTAGGATCTCGGCTCACCGCAACCTCCGCCTCCTGGGTTCAGGCAATTCTCCTGCCTCAGCCTCCCGAGTAGCTGGGATTACAGGCACGCGCCACCATGCCCAGCTAATTTTTTGTATTTTTAGTAGAGACAGGGTTTCACCATGTTGACCGGGATGGTCTCGATCTCTTGACCTAGTGATCCACCTGCCTTGGCCTCCCAAAGTGCTGGGATTACAGGCGTGAGCCACCGCGCCCGGCCCATTTTTTTTTTTTTACATTGTACATTTCAGAAACAATATTTTAATTAATCACTTTTGCACAAAGCAGTGGATGACACTTTTTTTGGGGGGGGGGACGGAGTTTCGCTCTTGTTACCCAGGCTGGAGTGCAATGGCGCGATCTCGGCTCACTGCAACCTCCGCCTCCTTGGTTCAGGCAATTCTCCTGCCTCAGCCTCCAGAGTAGCTGGGACTACAGGCAGGTGCCACCATGCCCAGCTAATTTTTTTTTTTTTTGGCTTTTTAGTAGAGACGGGGTTTCACCATGTTGACCAGGATTGTCTTGATCTCTTGACCTCGTGATCCACCCGCCTCAGCCTCCCAAAATGCTGGAATTACAGGTGTGAGTCACCGCACCCGGCCTGATGACACTTTTTTAATTACTTGATTTCTATTTGTAAAGGTTTAACATGAGAGAAAAGTAAAAAATAATCCTCTTACATTTCACTGTCAAAATCTTTCCACTGTTTCTCCTTTTTTCTTTCATAGGCACAAATACCTTACCAGGACGACTTCGAATTGAGGTTTTTCTCTGGAAAGTTGATGGGGCCATGTGTCCTGAGACACACTCTCGTGATTGTCAAGTCTCGAGGTTTAGAACTGTCTTTAGTCTTTGTTTTTGTTGTTTTGTTTTTATTTTTGTTGTTGTTGTTTTGAGATGGAGTCTCCCTCTGTCACCGAGGCTGGAGTGCAGGGGTGAAATCCTGGCTCACTGCAACCTTCACCTTGCAGTTCAAGCAGTACTCTGCCTCAGCCTCCCAAGAAGCTGAAATTACAGGTGCCTGTCCCCACGCCCTGCTAATTTTTGTATTTTTAGTAGAGATGGGGTTTCACCAGCTTAGCCAGGCTGGTCTTGAACTCCTGATATCGTGATCCACCTGCCTCAGCCTCCTGAAGTGCTGGGATTACAGGCGTGAGCCACCATGCCTGACCTAGTCTTTCTTAAGTGCCTTCTTTTTTTATTACTTTCCATGTAATATTTAAATTTTTTTTTGGTTGGTTTTTTGTTTGTTTGTTTATAGAAAGTGATTTATTTAGGCCGGATATAGTGGCTCATGCCTGTAATCCTAGCACATTTGGAGGCCGAGATGGGTGGATCACCTGAGGTCAGGAGTTCAAGACCAGTCTGGCCATCATGGTGAAACCCCATCTTTAAAAAAAAGAAAAAAGAAAGCTATTTATTTAAAGAGAGAGAGAAAAGGAGAAGGAGAGTGAAAGAAACAGTTAACTCTCACACTGAGTGAGAGAATCCAGAACGTTGGAATCCAGGAGAGAAAAGCAGCTTCCACACTGAGTGGAAGGGAATAGAGAGAGAGAGATGGAGTTTAGGAGGGGAGGACAGGCTTCCACGAGAGAGTGTGGAAGGGGACCTCAGAGGGGATATCCAGAAGAGAGAAAGATGGCTTCCATGAAGGGAGTATTCGTGGAAGGGGACCCAAACATGGAGTCCTGTAATATTTAAATTACTATAGTGATCGTTTATGTTTTTGAAGTTACTTTCTTTCTTATTTTTTTTTTTGAGACGGAGTTTCGCTCTTGTTACCCAGGCTGGAGTGCAGTGGCGCGATCTCTGCCTCCCGGGTTCAAGCAATTCTCCTGCCTCAGCCTCCTGAGTAGCTAGGACTACAGGCATGTGCCACCATGCCTGGCTAATTTTTGTATTTTTAGTAGAGACGGGGTTTCACCATGTTGACCAGGATGGTCTCGATCTCTTGACCTCGTGATCCACCCGCCTCGGCCTCCCAAAATGCTGGGATTACAGGCGTGAGCCACTGCGCCCAGCCTTAAAGTTACTTTCTTATTTTTCTCTAGGCCTTATAATATACAACTTAACTTACCAGAATCTGTTTCTTATTTATATTAATTCCAATGAGGTATAAAAAATTGCCTCTATATGGTTATTTTTCCCAGATTGAGACTGAATTAAGTTTCTGTCAACTTTCATATGGTAAGCCCTAACCTCCAATGTGATTCTATTTGAAAACAGCAATTTTAGAAAGTGATTTGGCTCAGGCAGGTGGATCACTTGAGCTCAGTTGTTCAAGACCGACCTGGGCAACATGGTGAAACCCCGTCTCTAATTAAAAAAAAAAACAAAAAACAAAGAAAGTTTTTCTTTGTTTTCTTAACAAAAGATTAAGGTTAAGTAAGTTTATATGAGTTGGATGGAAAAGCCATAGGCACTCAGTGCCAGCTTGTGAAAGCAGCTCCGGGGCTGTACTCTGCAGATTACAGGGGTGGAGCTGCCGAAGGCCTTGGGACCTCACCCCTTGTATCATAGTGGCCTAGATGTGACACATGGAGTTGAAGGGAATTATCTTGGAGCTTTAACGTTTAATGACTGCCCTGCTGGGTTCTGGAGTTGCATAAGACCTGGAGTCCCTTTGCTTTGGCTGATTTCTGCCTTTTGTAACAGGAGAATTTACCCAATGTCTGCATACCCATTGTATCTCGGAAGTGACTAACTCATTTTTTATTTTACAGGCTCATAGGTGGAAGAGACTTGCTTTGTCTCAGATGAGAGTTTGGATGGGACTTTTAAGTTTATGCTGAAATGAGTTAAGAATTTGGGGGACCAAGCTGGGCACAGTGACTTACATCTGTAATGCCAGCACTTTGGGAGGCTGAGACAGGCGGATCACTTGAGGTCAGGAGTTTGAGACCAGTCTGGCCAACATAGTGCATTTTAAAAGTAAAGTTTACGGCCCAGCGCGGTGGCTCACGCCTATAATCCCAGCACTTTGGGAGGCCGCGGTGGGTGGATCACGAGGTCAAGAGATCGAGACCATCCTTGTCAACATGGTGAAACCCCTTGCCCACTAAAAATACAAAAAATTAGCTGGGCATGGTGGCGCGTGCCTGTAATCCCAGCTACTCAGGAGGCTGAGGCAGGAGAATTGCCTGAACCCAGGAGGCGGAGGTTGCAGTGAGCCTAGATCGCGCCATTGCACTCCAGCCTGGGTAACAAGAGCGAAACTCCGTCTCAAAAAAAAAAAAGAACTGTTACAACCAAATTATGAGCTATGATTGTGCCACTGCACTCCAGCCTGGGCACCAGAGTGATACCTTGTCTCCAAAAAGGAAACAAAACACAAAAACTTATAGCAAAGTTGAACTTCTAAGGTTGTGTCATCTGTGTTCCCTCCCTGCCTTCCAAGCTATCACCGTTAAATATAATGGATATTGAGAAAACCGTTAGACATTATTAAGGATTTCCTATACATCCTTCAATTGAAAAAATGGTGTCTGATGTGGCTCAAGTGTTTTCTCACTTCTTCCCCCAGGGTCTAAACTAGCAAATCAAATGAGGACACCTACAGAGGACAGTTGGCCATTTTCAAATAGAAACTGAAACACCCCCATTAAAGACAGTAATCCAGTAAATTTTTTCTTCTTTTGTTGTAGATGGAGTTTTGCTCTTATTGCCCAGGCTGGAGTGCAATAGTGCGATCTCGGCTTACTGCAACCTCCGCCCCTTGGGTTCAAGAGATTCTTCTACCTCAGTCTCCCAAGTAGCTGGAGTTACAGGCATGTGCCACTACGCCCAGCTATATATTTTTTTGTTGTTAGAGACGGGGTTTTCACTATGTTGGTCAGGCTGGTCTCAAACTCCTGACCTCATGATCCGCCCACCTCAGCCTCCCAAAGTGCTGGTATTACAGGCTGAGACACCGCGCCCGGCTTTCTTTTCTTTTCTGACGGAGTTGTCTGTTGCCCAGGCTGGAGTGCAAGGGTGTGATCTCCACTCAACACAACCTCTATCTTCTGAGTTCCAGCGATTCTCCTGCTTCAGCCTTCAAGCGATTGTCCTGCTTCAGAGTAGCTGGGATTACAGGCGTGTGCCACCACTCCTGGCTTTTTTTTTTTTTTTTTTTTTTTTTTTGTATTTTTAGTAGATAATGGGATTTCTCCATGCTGGTAAGGCTGGTCTCAAACTCTGGACCTCAGGTGATCTGCCCGCCTAGGCATCCTAAAGTGCTGGGATTACAGGCATGTGCCACCACGCCCCAGCTAATTTTTGTATTTTTAGTAGACACGGGGTTTCTCCATCTTGGTCAGGCTGGTCTCGAACTCCTGACCTCGGGTAGTCCGCCCATCTCAGCCTCCCAAAATGCTGGGATTACAGGCGTGAGCCACACCGTGCCCGGCCAAGGGGCCTTTCTAAAATGAACAAATTTGGCCAGCATAATTAATGCTTATCCATTCCCAGCCCCCGCTGTCCCCGTCATTCCCAATGGCCATCCCACAATGTGGTCAACAGTGGGGTATAGCATGGTGAGAGGGAGCTCAGGGCTGTGATAAAGGTCTTTCCTACATTGTCAAAATGATTTAAAAGTTGTTAAAAATGTATCAAAATTTTTTTACCCTTAAGTAGCTACTAAGGTGTATTATACAAGCAGACCCAGGTAAAGGAAAGAGAAAGTGTATTTCAACCTTAGCTTACTTACTTTTGTTTTGTTTTGTTTTTTTGAGACAGAGTTTTGCTCTTGCTAGCCAGGCTGGAGTGTAGTGGCGTGATCTCGGCTCACCGCAACCTCCGCCTCCTGGGTTCAGGCAATTCTCCTGCCTCAGCCTCCTGAGTAGCTGGGACTACAGGCACACGCCACCATGCCCAGCTAATTTTTTGTATTTTTAGTAGAGACAGGGTTTCACCTTGTTGACCAGTATGGTCTCGATCTTTTGACCTCGTGATCCACCCGCCTCGGCCTCCCAAAGTGCTGGGATTACAGGCTTGAGCCACTGCGCCCGGCCTCTTAGCTTACTTCTTTTTTTTTTCTTTTTTTTTTTTTTTGAGACGGAGTTTCGCTGTTGTTACCCAGACTGGAGTGCGATGGCAGGATCTCGGCTCACCGCAACGTCCGCCTTCTGGGTTCAAGCAATTCTCCTGCCTCAGCCTCCCGAGTAGCTGGGACACAGGCGTGCACCACCATGCCCAGCTAATTTTTGTTTTTTTAGTAGAGACGGGGTTTCACCATGTTGACCAGGATGGTCTCGATCTCTTGACCTCGTGATCCACCCGCCTCGGCCTCCCAAAGTGCTGGGATTATAGGCGTGAGCCACTGAGCCCGCCCTAGTTTACTTCTTAATTAGCGGTAATTCCCTCAGCACGTGACCCTGCCCAACTGAGCCGGTTCCCCCGGAGCTAAAATGCTCTAATGCTGGGGAGGGTGGGACTGGGAGGTGGACCCTGAAGTTTAACCAATCAGCGGCGCGAACGCGGGAATCGCCCAATTAGTCGTACAGTTGGAGAGGAGGGCGTGGCTTCCGCATTTGGCGGGGCCTTTGTCTCTGCTCCTGCCGGAGCTTGGGATCCCTCTCTGCTGTTCTGAATCCTCCACCTCCGGAGTCCCCGGTGACTTTGTCACAGCCTCTGTTGCCTTGTGATTTGCAGATCGTGGGAGAGGCACAGCTAAGATGCCAGGACATCCTGGAAACTGGGAAACGGTGGGTGTGCAGGGTTGGACATCCCGAGGCGGGAGAGCTGGCTGTGAAACCGGCTGGACCGGCCTCCACACAGTCCGCTTTGGGGTCGCCCGCCTGAGTCCCCGCTGGTGCAGCTCCGCCCCAGGCCCCTCTGGCTGCAAGATGGCGGCTGGGCCCGCAGCCCCGCGTCCCGCCTGTCCCTGCACGGCGCGCTGTCTGGAGCTCTCTGGGCAGCTCTGCACCCGCGGCCGCGGGCACTTCCCAGATTGTTCACGGATGACAGGCGGGTCATCAGGGCATAATCTCCTATCGGTGTGTGCGTGGGAGGGGCTGCGGTTCGTGAGGTCTCCAGTCTTTCCTGATCATTATTATTTTTTGTGAGACAGAGTCTCGCTCTTGTCGCCGGGCTGATCGTGCAGTAGCGCGATCTCGGTTCACTCCAACGTCCCCCTCCCGGGTTCAAGCAATTCTCGTGCTTCAGCGTCCAGGTATCTGGGATTACAGGCACCCGCCACCGAGGGGCAGGCTGATCTCGAACTCCTGACCTGGTGATCTGCCCACCTCGGCCTCCCAAAGTGCTGGGATTACAGGCGTGAGTCACCTGTAATCCCACGGGCCCTGAAGTGGGGTCTTTTTATGTTAGCCAGATTGGTCTTGAATTCCTGGAACAAGCAATCCTTCTGCCTCAACGCCCCCCAGTTTTTTAAAATTATTATTATTACAGGTGTAAGTCACCATGGTTGGCATAGTTCTCTATTATATTTCTTACTATGTTTCATTGAAATTTTCAGTTATCTATCTCTATTCACAGTGTCAGGAGTTTGAGACCACCTGCCAACATGGTGAAACCCCTGTTTCTACTAAGAATACAAAAAACTAGCTGGGTGTGGTGGCAGGCACCTGTGATCCCAGCTAATCTAGAGGCTGAGACAGGAGAATTGCTTAAACACGGGAGGCAGAGGTTGTCACAAGCGGAGATCATGCTACTGCACTCCAGCTGGGGTGAAAGTGCAAGACTCAGTCTCCGGGGGAAAAAAAAAAAAAAAGGCCTGATGCGCTGATTTACCCAGTAATCCCAGCACTTTGGGAGGCTGAGGCAGGGGGATCACGAGGTCAGGAGTTCGAGACCAGCATGGCCAATATGGTGAAACCCTCGTCTCTATCAAAAATACAAAAATTAGATCGAGACCATCCTGGTCAACATGGTGAAACCCCGTCTCTACTAAAAATACAAAAATTAGCTGGGCATAGTGGTGTGTGCCTGTAGTCCCAGCTACTCGGGAGGCTGAGGCAGGAGATTGCTTGAACCCAGGAGGCGGAGGTTGCGGTGAGCCAAGATCATGCCATTGCACTCCAGTCTGGGTAACAACAGCGAAACTCCGTCTCAAAAAAAAAAGAGAACACACAATGTTTGGTTTGCCACTCCTGAGTTACGTCACTTAGAATAATGGTCTCGAACTTCATCCACGCTGCAGCAAATGCCATTGTGTTGTTTCTTTCTATGACTGAGTAGTAGTATATATACCATATTTTTATTATTTACTCGTTGGTTGATGGACATTTCAGCTGGTTCCATATCTTTGCAATTGCAAATTGTGCTGCTATAAATGTGTGTTGCAACTTTCATTTTTTTTAATTTTATTTATTTATTTTTGAGACAGAATTTTGCTCTTGTTGCCCAGGCTGGAGGGCAATGTCTAGTCTTGGCACACTGCAACCTCTGCCTCCCAGGTTCAAGTGATTCTCCTGGCTCAACCTTTCAAGTAGCTGGTATTATGGGCATGCACCACAACAATCAGTTAATTTTTATTTTTAGTAGAGACAAGATTTCTTCATGTTGGTCAGGGTGGTCTCGAACTTCTGACCTCAGGTGATCTGCCCACCTTGGCCTCCCAAAGTGCTGGGATTAGAGGCATGAGCCACCACGCCCAGCCTTGCAAGTTTTATTTTTATATGACTTATTTTTCTGTCTGTAGATACCCAGTAGTGGTATTGCAGGATAAAATGTTAGTTCCACATTTAGTTCTTTTAAGAATATCCATACTGTTTTTCTTTCTTTTTCTTTTCTTTTTCTTTTTTTTGAGATGGAGTTTCGCTCTTGTTACCCAGGCTGGAGTGCAATGGTGTGATCTTGGCTCACCGCAACCTCCGCCTCCTGAGTTCAAGCAATTCTCCTGCCTCAGCCTCCTGAGTAGCTGGGACTACAGGCACACGCCACCATGCCCAGCTAAGTTTTGTATTTTTAGTAGAGACGGGGTTTCACCATGTTGACCTGGATGGTCTCACTCTCTTGACCTCGTGATCCGCCCGCCTCGGCCTCCCAAAGTGCTGGGATTACAGGCTTGAGCCACCGCGCCCGGCCCTCCATACTGTTTTTCATAGTGAGAAATATTCTGGAAACACCAGCTAGGATTCCTCTCCACATTTGACTCGGAGGGTCTTCCTATGTAAGGAGGCTGATGATCTGAAAGCTTCCAAGCGGTAAAGATTTGCCTAAAGGGTGATGGTTCCAACGGGAATGCACACTGTGGGTGTGAGCTTCAGAAACTGATTCCAAATCTTCTCACCTCGCTACTGCACGTCACCGTCACCGTCACCGTCAGCATCACCGTCACCGTCACCGTCACCGTCAGCATCACCATCACCGTCACCGTCACCGTCAGCATCACCGTCACCGTCACCATCACCGTCACCGTCACCGTCAGCATCACCGTCACCGTCACCCTCACCGTCACCGTCACCCTCACCGTCACCGTCACCATCACCGTCACCATCACCGTCAGCAGCAGCATCACCATCACCGTCACCGTCACCGTCACCGTCACCATCACCGTCACCATCACCGTCAGCAGCAGCATCACCATCACCATCACCGTCACCGTCACCATCACCATCACCATCACCATCACCGTCAGCAGCAGCATCACCATCACCGTCACCGTCACCGTCACCGTCACCATCACCATCACCATCACCGTCAGCAGCAGCATCACCATCACCATCACCGTCACCGTCACCGTCACCATCACCATCACCATCACCGTCAGCAGCAGCATTTCAAAACACTCTCTACCTTCTTTAAAGCCCCACAAAATAAATGGAGGTAAAACTGAATTTGTTTTATGAGAATCACAGCCACTTTTTAAAATAATAAGACAAGCCCTAAATATTCCTACAGTGAGGAATCTGTCCCTTCTGCCATTCCTACGGAGGCACAAAAAACTCTTTAGAGCTACCAAGCTCATCTATCTGGGATCTGACGGAGAATCTACTGAGAATTAGGCCATGGATCTAATCTTGGTCTCCAACCCAGCTTGACACCTTAGCCACTCCATTATGCAGGCAAAGATTCCCATTTTGGGGGTTCCTTTATTCTGGATTGCTGGTGGGCCCAGGCACAGGTGTCTAATGGCCATGACTACTCACTCAAAAGGAAAAAAAAAGGTAGGCACATGTCTTTCGGGCTATGGCATACAGATGGGCAGAAAACACAATCAAACACCCAGAGTCCATTCTTATCACTAGGAATGCTGTTGACTTGAAGGAGGTGAAGGATAAGGCCTCTCACCTGATCTCAAGGTACACACCCCAGCCTTCCACCCTCCAGAGTTTTCTTCAGCTCCCTCTGAGGCAGCTGATCCCCCTGGTGACACTAGGAGTGTGGTCCCCAGCCACAGCCAGCCAGAACCAACAAGAATTTTAGGGAGCATTCCCTAAAGAGAATAGAAGGTATTTGTAAAAGTGGAAGATTTTTTGCTTATGGCCATTCTGGCAGGAGTAAGGTGGTGTTGCACTGTGGATTGGATTTGCATTTCGCTGATCCTTAGTGATGCTGAGCATTTTTTCGTAAGTTTGTTGGCCATTTGTATATCTTCTTTTGAGAATCGTTTATTCGTGTCCTTAGCCCACTTTTTTAGGGGATTGTTGTTTTTTTTTTCACTGCAAATGCACCGTGATGACACACAACTTGGCAGCACAGTGAGTGTTTATTTTTATGATTTGTAGAAAACTGACATTTAGATTTCAAAACTTACATTACAAAATTAGCAGCAGTCTTAAGTATTTCAGCAACGCTGACAGATTCCACTTTGCTAACACAAACAAGGCTATTATCCCATGTTTGAAAAGCAGGACTTGTTCCAAGAGGGCCTATTGCCATACATCTGCCCCACCGCTCAGGACCCATTTGTGACGGTGTCTTCTTCCATCTCTTCTTCACCATCATCAGTGGGTCCCCATCTGCGTTCTCTGCCAGGAATCTGACCAGACTGCAGCAAGCCCTTCAGCCTCTCCACTTCAGCCAGAGTTGAAGCATTTGCTATAGCATTCTTGATTGCTTCTACATCCCCTGGAGAGGGCCCACCTTTCTTTTTGTCCGTTGGCAAACCAGCACCTGGATTAAAAGTTTTGCTTCTCCTGGCAATATCCTTTGCAAGCTGTGCACCCCGTTTGCCCTTGAACATTTTCTCTGCTTCCTGACGCTCTTTTAGTTTCACTTCCTGGAAATCCAGTACTCTGACTTGCGGAACTTTATAAATCACATACAATCTGTAATGCTTCTTATTGGTTACCGGATTTCGTAGAATACTTAGGTAAGTCAGCGATTTGAGAGATGCCAGAGGGTCCAGATCACCCAGTTCGACGAGACTATTATTGGTGAGAATGAGTTCTGTCAGACAGGGCAGAGCCTGATCCAGTCCCTCACCTATGCGGCATATTCTGTTGTTGTTCACTAACAATGTCTTTAGTCTTCTCAGCAAAGGAAAACCATCCAGTTTCCTGATCTCATTGTCAGAAAAATCAATAGCATCAAACTGGTCTAGCGTAGCACCTAGATTTTCAATGACGGGAATTTTATACCCTCGGAGGTCCAGCTCCCGGTCGCGCACCGCATTGGTGTATTGGGCCGCCTGCTCGATCAACTCCTCCGTCAGCTTGACCATTCTGCCGCCTCTGGCTTCCCAGCGTAGCCGAAAGGACCGGGGATTGTTTTTTTTCTTGCTAATTTGTTTGAGTTTGTTGCAGATTCTGGATATTAGTCCTCTGTCACATGTATAGATTGTGAGGATTTTCTCCCACTCTGTGGGTTTTCTGTTTCCTCTGTTGGCCTTTTTGCTATGCAAAAGCTCTTTGGTGTGTATATATACACAATGGAATACTACACGGCCATAAAAAAGAATGAATTAATGGCATTCACAGCAACCTGGATGGGATTGGAGACTATTATTCTAAGTGAAGTAAATCAGGAATGGAAAAATCAAACATCGTATGTTCTCACTCCTAAGTGGAAGCTAAACTATGAGAATGCAAAGGCATAAGAATGACACAGTGGACTTTGGAGACTAAAGGGGAAGGAAGGGGTGAGGAATAAAAGACTATAAA
Source organism: Callithrix jacchus (assembly GCF_049354715.1). Classification (NCBI taxonomy): domain Eukaryota; kingdom Metazoa; phylum Chordata; class Mammalia; order Primates; family Cebidae; genus Callithrix; species Callithrix jacchus. Next base: position 18,509,584 of record NC_133523.1, read on the forward strand.
TTGGGTGCAGTGTATACCTCTCAGGAGATGGGTGTGCCAAACCCTCACAAATCACTGCTACTCATGTAACCAAACACTGTTTCCCAAAAACCTATGGAAATTTAAAAAAATTAAAACAAGTGGAAGAATTCACTATTTAATTTTTTTTTTTCAATTTCAAGGCGACACGATGCCTTGAACAGGCAGCAACATGCTAAGGAGGCTGTTTTTAAAGGGTCCTGGGGACCATCAGCAGGAAGACTGGTGAGTTCCTGCTCCCCCTTCAACACATTATAGAAAAACTCAGTGCTCTGACCAATGCAAAAACCTGGCTCTTTTCCTAAGGCCATTTGCACCCACACCAACCAACCTTACAGGAATTGAGAGGGCATCTTGGGTTCCACCTGCAAACCATCATTTCATCATTGTTCACGTTCATGTACTTGATGGGTGGCCCAAACAGCATCAGAAATGGTTTCTGATTGGCCCCAGAAAATGCAGACACACGGTCTTAAGTAGAACCACACCCATCTGAACGCAGATACTCAAGGGCACCCAGGGAGTGCTCTGTGATCAGGTGGCCTTGTGGCTTATTCCCCGCTGATGATAGGGAATCCTGAGTATCCACGGTGTTGCTGACTGCAGGGACAGAGGGAAGTAGACAGACCCCCACATGTTCTTTGTAGATCGGGTCATGAGTCTCAAGTTTACAGAGACCACAAACCTAAACGCTGTGTAACATCTTCGACAGGCTATATGTGCTTTGAAAACTCCTTAAAAATGAGGAAGCAATAATACCACTTTTATTAAAAAAGAATTCTATTTTTAAAGTATTTGACACTTGATATCTGCCCCCCTCAAACAAACAAAAAAAAAAAACAGGCATCAAAACAGACATCATTGGAAAAATCAGAACTAACTTGGTCCTTGTATATGTTATGCTTTTATAGTGACTTTTGAATCATATGGAAGGAGTGGTAGAGAGAGGAGAGAAATCATAGTTGTCTTGCTGTTTAGAGAATCAAAGGGTCTTCCCAGTCCCTGTGTCTGCATATTACTCAGCTCTCAGACTCCAAAGCTCAATGACTTCTCTAAGTAGAAGACTCGTCCCTCTCTTCATGACCAGCCCTAGCAAGGTCCTGCTCTGCTTACCGGCCAAATCAATCAGCTTCACCAGCCACTTTCCCCAAGACCCTTGCAGACCTGACTTCAGCAAAAGGGCAGAAAGCGCTTCCTAGCAAAATACACCAGAGCCCTTTGACAGACAGACGATGCCAGAGAGACCTGCCCCAACACCCGAAATCACGCCCAGCACTTACTCCACGCAGCTCAGTGCCCCGAGAGCTCAGCCTGCATGTGTCACCACAGTGTGACAAACCTTTAAATCACCCATTAATATATATGTTCCCTGTAGATGAAACACAGACCTTGGCATCAACAAGAGGGGAAAGGGTTAGGGTCTTTGAAAGAGGCCCACACAAGAAAAGCCCTTTTTAAAAGTGCATTTTCATCTTTCTTTTTCTCAGTGATCTTCTGCCATGGTGGAATGTAAACACCGCAGGAATAGACAGAATCGTGAATTAAGGATTTGGACGCCTTGCTTTAGAAGTAATCTTCAAAGAATGCACATCCCAAACACCAGAGTCACACAACAAGGCTCCGAGCTGCTTGTGACTGCCTGGAGAACAGCACGGGTCACACTGATTATTACCAGTTGGGTCCTGAATTGCTTTTAAAAATCAATAGAAAACATGTTCTTACATCTCCTCTACTTGGCAAGAGGGCAGACTGAGGGAGTGCTGCCTTTGCCCAGGAAGAAACCATGTAGAGGATACCCCCCCAAAGCATTCTCGACAGTGGGCATGAATGGGAACTGGGTTTGCAGGTCTCCCTCGGCTCGACACTTTTCCGCTAGAGCCTGGTGGCTTCATGAAGGCGCCCTCTGGTCCTCCACCTCTGTTCCCCAAAAGGGCAACAGCTTGGCTGCAGCAACACAGCACGGTGGGAAGGAGAGGTTCTACAGGGCAGGGTGGGGGATTTCCACCTGAACTCAGCCACTTGCCCTGCATGTGGGTTTTTTGTGTTGCTTTGTTTGGTTTTTGTTTGGAGACAGGGTCTTGCTCTGTCACCCAAGCTGGAGTGCAGTGCTGCAATCAGGGCTCACTGCAGCCTCGAACTCCCAGGCTCAAGTGATCCTTTTTGCAGATGGCTTTTGGTAAGTCATTTGGTGCTCTGAGCCCCAGGTATTTAGTTTTGAAACTCAGACTGATGATCCCACCTCACAGGACTGCTGAAGATTCAGGAAAAAAAAAAAAATGCAGGGGAAGTTACCTGTAAAACTCATACCTCAGTGGCACGTTAAAATAGCCTCATCATCCTCCCCTCCTCCTCCTCCTCCTCCTCCTCCTAATATTAATATTAGTAATAGTAACTATATTGTAGCTATTCATTTCCAATCCTTTGGTAGCACAGTGCTAGGCACTGGATAAATAGTTGCTGAAAAATTTAAAAGACATTGAGTATTGTATCCACACAGATCATCTTCTTTAGGAAAACTCAAGCAAGGGTCTCCTCAAAACCCAAAAGCAAAAGTCATGAAATCTGCGGAGTGTGCTTTTGTGAGCACAGAACCCGGAAGCATCCTTTAAGATGAAATCTGTATGAAAGGCACAAAAGTCAAATACGGAACAATGCATTAATTATGCACAACCAAAGATCTGGGGAAGGTTAAACCCCTGTTTGGCAGCAAGTGGAGTTTGTGCATTTGATATGAAATCTACACACGGCAGTGACTTGTCCTTCCTCCTTAATGTTACCCAACTTTTGGGGGAGGGGTGCTAAAAAAAACAGAAGGAAGGAGTAGACACACTCAAGGATGTTCCTTGTTAAAAAATGAAATCTAGTAGGCATCGGAAATAATCACTCCTCAGAACCACTGCTGGCCAAGGTCAAAAGCCAGACATACCTGAAATAGTATTAATAACATTTTGTCCCATGGCTCCATTAGGGAGTTATGAAGAGTATTTCTAACTCATGTGGGATGGGCAGTTTATAAGACGAAAGGTTCAAAGTCTCTTTCCAATCACACATGCTCACTGCAGCTGTACCTTTCAAGAATACCTCCCCAACCTCACCAGATAGAAATCTGAAGATTCTGACTGGCACAGTGGCTCACCCCTGTAATCTCAGCACTTTGGGAGGTGGGGACAGTTGGATTACTTGAGACTGGAAGTTCGAGACCAACCTGGCCAACATGGTGAAACACCATCTTTTTTATTTAAAAAAAAAAAGTCTTTGCCACATTCTCCACATTTGTAGGGTTTCTCGCCAGCATGAATTACCTTGTGTAATTGGGGGGCAAGTTGGGGGAGCTATAGGATTGGGGGCATAGTGTAATTACCTTGTGTAATTGGGGGGCAAGTTGGGGGAGCTATAGGATGCTGCAATTCCTTTGTCAGGAATAGGTTGGGGGCGTTGTGGGGTGTTACATTGTCCATGGTGGGTGGGGAGCGTGATATCCAGGGCGTCACTGCCTCCATCTGGGAACTGGTTGGGGCACTATCCAAGGCTGCTGCCTTCAGCAGGGGGTGGGTTGGGGACACTATGGGGCTCGAATCCCAGTGGCGGGGATGGGTTATGGTCACTATAGGGTGCTACACTCCTGGTGGCGGGGAGTGCTATCAGGGGCTACACTGAGGCAGAGGTGGGGAGTGTTTCTTGGGAGCACTACTGGAGGCCAGACTGCATGAGGAGAGGAGGTGGGGGTTGGCTGGGGGCGCTGTTGGGGGCAGGATAGACTGCTCATGGTGAGGGAGCATGTTGGGTGCTATCAGGGATCTGTGTTGCCTGGCAGGGAGCAGGTGGGTGTGCTATCCGAGGCATATTGGCTGTGGCAGGGGCAGGTTGGGTCCGCTACTGGGAGCTACCCTGCTCATGGTGGGGGATGGATTGGGCGGACTATCCGTGGCTACATTTCCAGAGGTGGGTAGCAAGTTTGGAGCGCTATCCCTGGCTGCAGTTCCTGAGGCAGGAAGTGGGTTGGAGGAGCTATGGGGGCCTGCACTGCACCCAGTAGGGAGGGGATTGGGGTGCTATCTGGGGTTGCACTGCCCACGATGGGGGTTAGTTTGGGTGGCATATCGGGGTGTCACTGACCACAATAAGATTCTGGTTGGGGATGCTGTATGTGGTGAACTGCCCATGGAAGGGAGTAAATTGGGGGCATTATCCTGGGGCATGCTGCACAGAGTGGGGTTGGGTGGGGGGTGAGGGAATCTGGGGGGATCGCTCCCGTGTGAGGCCCCTGGGAAATGGGCCTCGCCATATGGTGAGCTTGAGCCCGGACACAGATCCCCGGTTGGGGGAGTCGAGCTGAGGGAAAGCAGGAACTGAGAGAAGGACTATGTTATTCTAAATAGTTAACAGACACTACTTTATGAATATGATGACTTGGGAGTCAATGTGTCCACTTTCGACTTCTTATGGTTTATTGCTTGATTGTGTTCATTTTGGACCCTTTTGGCCTTCATTGTAAAATATTAACTTAAGTATTTACACTTGGTAACTTACCAACTTACTGGGTGTAACTGTAACTTACTTACCATAGCTTACAGGGCGTGATTGTAACTTACTTACACTGATCTATTGGGCTTAACCTAATTACTGAAAGTAACCTACTTATTGGGCATAACCTACTTAATGGGATTAACTTACTTACTGGGCGTAACTTAGTGGGCGTAACTTGCTTACTGTAACTTAATCTGTACATTGATCTGGTGTAAACAACTTTGACTTCAGAAAAGTATATAAGGAAACATATTGCAAAAATAAAATTGCTGGTTGGACATAGAGTAAGCCAGCCCTCCAGACTCCACTTTTCTATTTTCTTTCATTTCCCCGCACTCTCCCTCAGGTTGAACAAGACATCTCTACGTTGGCGGTCTCGGGGACTCCTGCAGGTCGTTAGTCCCCTGGCAGATGTGCAGGACCCCAAGGGGGGGGGCGGGGATTGCAGGCACCATCGGGTGCTGCAGTGTCTGAGGCAGGGGCAGGTGGAGCCACCAGCGGGTGTTACACTTCCTGCTGTGGGGTGCAGCGTGTTGGCCCTATCCCAGAGCTACTCTGCCAGTGGCACGTCTATCGGGGGCTGCACTGCTGGTGGCTGGCTGTCAGCAGAGGCCATTATTGTGTGGCAGCCAGAAGACGCAGTTCCGCAGGTTTTGCGCCAGCGAGAGGCTGTACAGCGCAGCCACGCACAGGCTGTGCACCTCGCCGGCCTCCTTCAGGCAGCGCGCCAGGTGGGCGGCAGGGGGGCCTAGTGCGGTGGGACCACCTCGATCGGCAGGGCCAGCATGCGGAGCTTGGGGCAGCCGTTGTCCTGGAAGAGCTCCAGCACCAGGTCCAGCACGCGCCCCTTGACAAGCCAGGCACAGTTGCCCAGCTGGGTGAGCGTGTCCAGGGCGCCTTGCAGTGCGGTGGGCGGGCTGTTTTCCAGCAGCCGCTGGTGGTGCATGGTGCAGTCCACCGCACGCATCAGCTTGGTGGGGCTGAGCAAGAAGGCACCGGTGTGCGGCGAGGTCCAGGCAGCGGCGGGCACAGCATGGGCACATCCACCCATGGTGGTCAGTGTGGGCTCCGCGGCCGTCGCCAGCAGCTGCACGTAGGCCGGGTGCGGCCTCAGGAAGCCGATCTGGCAGACATTGCAGGAGTACAGGTGGTAGAGCAGTGGATCGAGCCGGGAAGAGTCGCGTGGCTTGGCCAGGTTAGATGGCATCTGCCAGGTTAGACGACATCTGAGTGGCCTGCAACCAGTATCTCCGCCAGCAGCTTACCCAGCTCCACCTGCACCGGCAGGGGCCAGGGCTGCTCCTGCGGGGGCTCCGGCGCTCCGAGCGCCATGCGGTACCTCAGGCCTGGCGGGCTGCGCGCGGGCGATTCCTGGACGTTCCAGGCGAGCGCAGGAGAACCCGCCAGCCAGAGGCGCCTGCACCGGCGCTGCAACCGCCACCTGCCTGCCGCGCGCTGGCTTGGGAGCGGCTTCCGGAGTCCGGGCGGGCGCTGAGCTGCAGGCGCGGGCCTAACGGCCTCACTCGGCTCACTCCGTCGGAGGTCGGAGGCTGCGAGTCTCGCTGCTGCTGCTGGCTGTGGTGGACCGGGCTGGATCGCGGATTCTGATCGCGGGTTTGGGGGTGGACCCCTGGTTCGGGGTGGGTCGCAGATTTGGGGCTGGGTGAGGGTTGCAAGGCCACGAGGAGCCCGGCGGCTCAGGAGTCGGTGGTGGGCTTCTGAGGAGAAGCCGCCACCATGTGGAACCTCTTTAGCTTTGGGAGACGCCTGGGCCAGGCGATCCGGGACTTCATCGACGACAAGTACTCGGGTCCCGGGTACCACATCCGGGACTGGGAACTGCGGGAGATCCACAGGGCGGCCCTCCAGGGCGATGCTGCGAAGGTGCGGCGCTGTCTCCTGAAGGGCAGGAGCCGGGATGTGGACGCCCGCGACAGAAAGGACAGGTAGCGGGGGCTTGTGTCTGGGGCTCAGCCCGGGGTCAGAGGGGGGTCCCAGGCCCGGCTTCCCTGCAGCCCCTGGGACCGGGTCTTGGAGGGCGCCGGGCAGCCTCAAAGCAGTGGGGCGAAAGCGAGCCTCAGCTGCTTTCCATCGCTGGCAATTCCCTGCCTGGAGAACTTGGTGTAAAATTTGAATGATTTAACTCACAAACTTGAGCATAGGCACGTTTAAAACATGGTGTCGTGTACATGATAGGAAAATGCCTAATGCGAACTCATTCCCTTGTCAAAAATACCATGAGTCATTTTCAGTAGGGGAAAAGTTCTCAGATTAAAAACCCGGTGTCCGTTTTACATCCGAATCGATGCAGATAGGTTCTTTCCTGGGACTTCTTTGAGGGAAACTTCAAGTGGGTTCCTTGAATGGGAAGACTCAGTTTTCTCAAAATGTGAGCTCTATGTTTATCAGTTTTCCATAGACCAAATGAAAACATCAAGGTTTCATTTTGCATGACAGCTGTTGTCTATCTTACTATTGTGATGACATTTAAAAATGTTTATAATGGAGTGAAAAAAGACTTGCTCCTCTAGATGTCAAAATGTGCGATGAATTCCCACAATTATTTACTAACAGCTGAAAAGACAGATAAATACATGGAACAGAATAGGAAATCCAGAAACACGGAAATATCTGTAAGCTATAGATGCAGGGATTGATAATGGTAACATTTCAGATGAGTAGGAAAGGATGTGTTATTAATAAAATGCCTGCTGTGTGAAGAAAACTAATGACATTTTATGTCCCAAAAATGAGTTCCTGATGGAACGCAGATTGAAATTTTTACATATGCAAGATGAGAAAAGGACCAGCAGAAAACAGAAATGCCTATTTGTACAGGTACATTTTATGTTGACAAAGGCCTTTCTAAGAATGACCTCACAGGCTGGCATTCTGATAGTTCATTTAGCGGACTAAAAATTAAAACACCGTGTGTATCCGAAAACAATTAGCAAAAGATAACATACCTAAAAACTATTCTCTCTATATATCTAATTTTACTAATGTATATATAAATACATATTCAGATGAAAAGTGTATCTTCATCCTACAGGGAATTTATTCTTTATTATATATAATATTTTATCTATTAGTGATTATATAAAAATTGTATATATTACTAATATAATGTTATGTATTTATCAGTTATGCATATACACAGATAAATAAAATCCACATCTTCATTTTACATGGAATTTTTTCAAATCAAATCCACAAGAAAAGAACTCTAAAAGTGAGCAAAGTACTTTCTGCAGATCCACAGTGACTTACATAGGAAAAAAATCCTTAGTGTTTCTTGTAAGAGAATTTAAGTTTAAAGAGGAATGAGACTGTCTTCTACCCACAGTGTGTGTGAGAGGAAAGAGCAGTGGCACTTCCGCTGCTGCTTCAAGTTGAAGTTGCTGCTAACTTGTCAGGTAGACCATTTGGTGGGAATTGCACCAAACTGAAAAATGTAGATGCCCTTTACTCATCAGTTCCATTATATTAAAATGCCTTCAGAAAGTAGAGATCCAGGCACTTTGTTTTTCTTAGCATTTATGTTAACAAGAACCCACAGAATGAATAGGTGACCACTGAAGATGGCAGTAAGCGTAGATATGTTGCTGTGTGAAGATGTGTTTTGTTATATCCAGTGAGGAAAACAATCCGTTTGCTTGGACATACGCACAAACACACTGTGGTGTTCTGTTAGCCAAAACTTTGCACAAAATAGGATAAAATTTGTAACTTCTGAGCACTTATATTTGAAGTCTTTGTTCCTTTTTTAAACTGTCATTTCTTCAGTGAGTATAACAATTCTAGTAAAAATGTATTCATGAAATAATTTTTGGGATGAGAGAAATATAAATCTTGTGGAGATAAAAATAATTTCTCATTGTCTATTTTTCATCATTACTGTGTGGCTTGTTATCTTCTTTGAACTTTTAGCTTCTTCAGAAGTAAAAAGGGAATCTTTTTATCTGTGCTTGCAGATGTTATTACATATATATTTTGTTATGTGCATCTGTTTTTCTTATGTATACATTCATTACATATATGCAAACAAAGATTAATCATTTTGTTTTAGTTGTAGTCTTATAAAAATAACAAATCACAAATAAAATTACTATCACAAAAATATTGGATTACAGAAGTTATATTTTAAAATATTGAACTCCCCAACTATATCAATTCTTTCAGTCCATTTGTTCATCAGACATAACCTGAATACCTGCTATGTAGCAGACAGGTTGTACTCTCTCTCAGGGCCCTTCCATTCTTTTTTTTGGGGGGGGAGGAAGGGAGGGATGAAGGAAGGGAGGAAGGGGGGAGGGAGGGAAGGAGGGAGGGAATGAAAGGAAGGAAATCAAGCAATGAGAGAGACATTGCCAACCTGGATTTAGAGGTTTACAAGTTGATTTCTTTTTTTTTGAGAGAAGGAAAGAAGAAAAAAATGAGTAAAGGAGAGGAAGAAAGAGGGAGAGTGAATGGAAATATTGCTTTATTCTGAAAAAAAATGGGTATTAATAATGGCCAATCAATGTTTCATTTAAACCTATGAGTAGGTGTGATGTGGTATTGACAAGAATGTATATTTTGTGTATTTGAAGTGGAGAGCTCTATAAATATTTATTAAGTTTACTTGTTACGGATCTGAGTTCAAGTCCTTGATATCCTTATTAATTTTCTGTCTCATTGTGTCTAAGTCTCTATGTATCTGGGTGTTAGGATCGTTAGCTCTTGTTGTTGCATTGATCCTTTTACCACTATCTCTTTGTTGCTTTAAAATCTATTTTATCCGATACGAGAATTGCAACTCCTGCTTTTTATTTATTTATTTTTGTTCTCCATTTGGTTGGTAAATCTTTCTCCATCCCTTTGTTTTGAGTCTTTGTGTATCCTTGCATGTGAAACAGGTCTGGATGTAACATGCCGTTGGGTTTTGGCTGTGTCTTTTGATTGGGGGATTTAGTCGATTTAAATTTAGGGTTACTGCCATTTGATGATAACTGGCTGTTTTATCCATTCGTTGGTGTAAATTCTTCTTTATGTTGGTGCTCTTTACTTTTTGGTGTATTTTTAGAAGGGCTGATACTTGTTGTTTCTTTCTGTCTGTAATGCTTCTTTCAGAAGCTCTTGTAAAGCAGGCCTGGTGGTAATAAAATCTCTGAGTTCTTGCTTGTTCAAAAAGATTTTATTTTTCCTTCAGTTGTGAAGCTTAGTTTGGCTGGATATGAAATTCTGGGCTGAAGGTTCTGTTCTTTGAGGATGTTGAATATTGGCCCCCACTCTCTTCTGGCTTGTAGAGTTTCTGCTGAGAGATCTGCTGTAAGTCTGATAGGCTTGCCTTTGTGGGTAACCTGACCTTTCTCTCTGGCTGCCGTTAGTATTTTCTCCTTTGTTTCAGCCCTGGTGAATCTAACGATTATGTGCCTTGGGGTTGCTCTTCTTGAGGAATATCTTTGTGGTTCTCTGTATTACCTGGGGTTGAATATTGACCTGCTTTGCTAGTTTAGGAAAATTTTCCTGAATAATATCCTGAAGGGTATTTTCCAGCTTGGATTCATTCTCTCCGTAGCATTCAGGTACACCTATCAAACGTAGATTTGGTCTTTTCACATAGTCCCACATTTCTTGGAGATTTTGCTCATTCCTTTTTATCCTTTTTTCTCTAATCTTTTCTTCGCGTTTTATTTCATTAAGTTGGACTTTGACCTCTGATATCCCTTCTTCTGCTTGAACAATTCGAGTGTTTAAACCTGTGCATACTTCTCGGAGTTCCTGTATTGTATTCTTCAGTTCCATTATTTCACTCATACTCCTCTCTAAGTTGTCTATTCTCAATAGGATTTCATCAAACCTTTTTCAGAGTTCCTAGTTTCTTTACGTTGGGCTACAACGTGTTCTTTTAACTCACCGAAGTTTGTTATTATCCATTCCTTGAAGAGTGATTCTGTCATCAGGAGGCGCTCATTCTCCATCAAGCCTTGTTCCATTGTCGATGTGGAACTGTGATCATCTTTAGAGGGAGAGGCGTTCCGACTTTGAGTATTCTCAGCTTTTTTACGCTGGTTTCTTCCCAGCATTGTAAGCTTATCCTCCTGTGGTCTTTGAATTTACCAACTTTCAGATTAGGTCTCTTGAGTGGGCGTTTGGGTTGTTATTTCCCAGGGCCAGAGCAGCGGCGTTAAAACTGATGGTGCTTTTCTGCCCAGGATTCTCCTGTCTGGCTTCCTTCTTGTGTTCATAGTGGGCGACTCTGCCTTCCCGGGGCTCCAAACCTCCAACCCTTCCATTCTTAAAAACTTTGTTTACCTGCTTTGCCTGGGCAAGATGAGAGAGGTTAAATGGAAATATTAGGGCTTAATCTCATTGAAGCTTTTCCTCCCAGCTTTCAAACAAAAGCATTTCTGAAGGTAAAAAAATAGTAAAAGATAACCTTTAACTGCCCTTTTGAAAATTTATCCGTCTTAAAACGCTAAGTCATTAGAAAGTCTGACTTGCATATATTCTGTAAATCTAAGTGTTGACTAAAATGATCCATACCTGTTTATTTCACTCATGAGTTTCCTTTGGCTTCACATTTTTCAAAAGTCAAAGTAAGAAATAATTTGTTTAAAAACATGTTATTTCAGTGCTCTTTTCCCATGGTTCCTTTAAGAACTAAAATTTAAGTGCCAGTTAGATGCCTAAAAGAGCTCTAGACCTGCTGTGTATCCTGTATTTTACTTAATGTAAGGCCTCACAGATATTGTGGTACCCTATTATTTTCTACATTAATAAGATACTTTTAAAATACTACCGATTCCTGGTATAAAAAGTTATGAATTATAAATGCCATTCCAATATCAGGTATGTTAAGATGTGACCTAATCTTTAAATCATTTTGCAGAATAGGAATAATTGTGTCATTTTACTTAATGAAACATTTTTTAAGTACTAGTAATGGTAATAATTACAACATCTGGCTGGGTGCAGGGGCTCACACCTGTCATTCCAGAACTTTGGAAGGCTGAGGTGGGAGGTTCCCTCGATGCCAGGAGCTTGAGACCACCCTGGGAAACAAAGTGAGATTCCTACTCTACCAAAAAACATTTAAAAATTAATGGAGCATGCTGGTGCACTCCTGTAGTCACAGCTACTCAGGATGCTAGGGCAGGAGGATTGCTTGAGCCTCAGAGTTCCAGGCTGCAGTGAGGTATAAATACACCATTGCACTGCAGCCTGGGCAACAGAGTGAGACCCTTTCTCAAAAAACTAAAATCTAACAATTACTGAGTTCTTGCTTGTTCTAAAAACAGTTCTAACTAGTTTAGATAGGTTCACATTTAAGCATCACAATGGTGTCCTGTGAGCCAGCTGCTATTGTCATCTTTATTTTATTAATGAGGAAACTGAGGCACAGGAAGCCTAAGTAATAGCTGGTAAGTGACAGAGCTCAGAGTAGAACTCAAGCCCTAGTTGGACGGAATCCAAAGACCAAGCTCATTCTATCCAAATAGGCTGCAGTCTTCATTAAGGCAGTGAGCAATAAGAGCTAATAAATATTGTACTTTCGTCCAAAAAATTTTATTTGTTTTGAAGGCAGAGGAATAGCATGCCATTCAATGTTGACAATGACGCGAACCACCGTAGGTCTTGGGATATGGCATTGCAATTTCCTGAAAACTCCTCCTACTCTCACAGGACTGCCCTCCATTTGGCCTGTGCCTATGGCCGTGCGGAAGTTGTCAGTCTGTTACTGAGCAGAAACTGCCAGACGGACGTCGGCGACAGACTAAACAGGACACCGTTAATGAAGGTATGTAGTAGCCAACTCTACAGCATCAAACGGATTTGCTTTAAATACATAGAAATAAAATGAATTTATCGCATTTAAATATAACTAGTTGGTGAAACCTGTGGAATATGTATGGTGATTCTTAGAATTTACAGCCTAGTTTTTTATTTAACACTGATAGGCTGTACACAGCCAGAATGAGAACTGCTCCATTTCTCTGCTGAAACATGGCGCCAATCCAAACATTCAAGATGTCTACGGCAACACCGCTCTTCATTATGCTGTATATAATGAGGGGACTTCACTGGCAGAAAAACTGCTTTTCCACAGTGCAAATATTGAAGCAGTAAACAAGGTATAGATCAATCAACTTTCTTTTCAAAATAGTTGTTTTAACATTGAGAAAGATAAGGATTAATTTTTCATGTTTAGAAGCTGAAGCACTCCCTGAATGAAAATATTTTGAAATAAAAGAAGACATATGAGGCCAAGAAACACATGAAATAATGCTCATCATCACTGATTATTAGAGAAATGCAAATCAAAACCACATTGAGATACCACCTCACGCGAGTTAGAATCATTAAAAAATCAGGAGACAACAGATGCTGGAGAGGATGTGGAGAAATAGAAACAGTTTTACACTGTTGGTGGGAGTGTAAACTAGTTCAACCATGTGGAAGACGGTGTGGCACTTCCTCAAGGACCTAGAAATAGAAATTCCATTTGACCCAGCAATCCCATTACTGAGTATATACCCAAAGGATTACAAATCATTCTATTATAAAGACACATATACACATATGTTCATTGCGACACTGTTTACAATAGAAAAGACCTGGAACCAACCCAAATGCCCATCAATAGACTGGACAAGGAAAATGTGGCACATATACACCGTGGAATACTATGCAGCCATAAAAAATGATGAGTTCATGTCCTTTGTAGGGACATGGATGAACCTGGAAACCATAATCCTCAGCAAACTGACACAAGAACAGAAAATCAAACACCACATGGTCTCACTCATAGGCGGTTGATGAACAGCGAGAACACATGGACACAGGGAGGGGAGCATCACACACTGGGATCTGTTGGGGGGTCAAGGGAGGGACAGCGGCGGGGTGCGGAGGTCAAGGAGGAATAACATCGGGAGAAATGCCAGATGTAGGTGATAGGGGGATGGAGGCAGCAAACCATTGCCATGTGTGTACCTATGCAACGATTCTAAAATGTGATTGTTTGGCACAAAAAATATTGTCAAATTGGGATTAGGCAAAGTTCAGGAGATTTCTTGATTGTCAGCCCCATCATACAGTTTTGTAATACTTCTCAAATGCAAGTGATCACGGAATCTTGCTGTTGGGGAATAGTATTTCTGGCAAAACAAATATTCTTTGGAATATGGTTTAAGAAAAATTGCTCTAGAGAATGATTTAGATCATTAATTTATTTTTAAAATTTGAAGCATTTGCTACTATGTCTTCAGTTTTAGGGTTATAGAGAGAGAAAAAAAGATACAGCCCTTGCTCTCAAGAAGCTCTTGGTTTCAGTGGGAAGCAATGAAATAATTACAGTATATGCTGTGTTAAAACGCTGTGATAGAAACAATGATTTTGGGGCCTGGTAAAGTGAGTTTTGGAGATGACTAAGGTTAACATGGGGAGACAGAAGAGGGGTGTTTGCAAGGCAGTGTGTGGAAAAGCACAGAGGAGGGCGAAGGCTGTGACCGTTTTGCATTTACTTTCTTTCTATATTGTTTGTTTAACTTCATAGCATCTTATAGAAGATTTTTCGTTCAGTTGAGAACTATGTAGTTTTATGAATTATAAATTGTTTTTGCTTTCTCACAGGAGGGAAACACACCCCTTCTGCTTGCCGTAATTTGCAAGAGATGGCAAATGGTGGAATTTTTGGTAAAAAATGGGGCAAATGTACATGCAGTTGATAATTTCAGAAGGTACAGTAGTTCATTTTTTAAAAAACAAAATCCTGACTATTCTAGAATGGTAACAGTCACTGGAGTCAGAAATGTTAATAAGATCAACTTATAATTATTGGCATACAGTGAAAAACAGCACAAATAATCAGTTAAATAGAAAAGCAGTTATTTGGACTGTGCAACGTAAGAATGGTATATAGTAGGGTTCATTTTCTCTTATAGACTGTTATTTGTAATCGGATGGTTTTGGTCCTCAAATTTTATATTAGCTAAAGGGGTTTCGTGTTTTATTAATTTTATAAAGTGTAGACTTTAACTTTCAGTTTAAAACTACTACAGTTACCATTCTTATGATATCCTATGCCTTCCCCTCTGAATTTTTTTTTTTTTTTTTTTTTTTTTGAGGTGGAATCTCACTCTTGTTGCCCAGGCTGGAGTGCAGTGAGTGGCACGATCTTGCTCACTGCAACCTCTGCCTCCTGGGTTCAAGCGATTCTTCTGCCTCAGCCTCCTGAGTAGCTGGGATTACAGGCATGTGCCACCACACCTGGCTAGTTTTGTATTTTTAGTAGAGACGGGGTTTCTCCATGTTGGTCAAGATGGTCTCGATCTCCTGATCTCAGGTGATCTGCCCAACTCGGCCTCCCAAAGAGCTGCGATTACAGGCGTGCGCCGCCACACCCCGCCCTCCTCCTTTGAAGTTTTTAACTTTCAGTTTACAACTACTACTATTCCCGTTATTATTATTACCATCGTTGCTGTTGTTTTCAGCCTGCAGTTAGCACTCAGTTACCTGACCTCTAGCTGACTTTGAATTACGATATACCAGACTAGAAAAGCAATGAAGAAATCTTCATCTAAATACTTGCTTACTTTATATAAATGACCTCAGCATAGTTACTTGGCCATCAAAAAACTATAAGTTAGCAATTTGTATTATGTCATACCCCAGTGGGACAAGAGACTTCCTTATTGTCCCTGCCTTTTTGCTTTGGTGGTAATTTACAAAGATGGGCTGGGCGTGGTGGCTCACGCCCGTAATCTAAGCACTTTGGAGGCCAAGGTGGGTGGATCACCTAAGGTGGGGAGTTCAAGACCAGCCTGACCAACATGGTGAAACCCCGTCTTTATAAAAATTAAAATTAAAATTAATTTACAAAGATGAACACTTAAGCACCCAAGATGCTTATAGGCCTAAGCTAGAACATGTGAATGGTTCTTATGTCTGCACTGACAGGCATGATACTAATTGGTAAGATGTATCCAATTTGCCAGTTAAATATCCTTATGAACGTTCTTGAGTGGAGTCATTTCTTTGATATTTTAGAACAGCCCTCGTGCTTGCCATACATCATGACTTTCCAAGTATAGTCGGCTTTCTTCTTGAACAAAATGTTAACATCTTTTCTCAAGATTCATTTCAACTAACTGCAGAAGATTATGCCGTTTGTTGTGATGTCACAAGGTAAGTGTTTATATTAAAAGACCAGTTAATACTAAGTTAGGCTTTACAACAATGAGAAATATTGCATCTTACACATTAGGTGGCATTTCATAGTTTTTTAGATGTAGTTAGGGATGGCAACGAGTTAGTCCACTTTGTAGCCAGAAATCAAACAGAAGCTAAACCAGTGAGAAGGAGCAATAGTGCAAGATTCTTTCAGGACTTTAAAAAACTTTTGTCCCTGGATACCTCAGTGTTGTTCATTTTATTCCAAGTATAACCCCTAGACGTGAGATATAAATAGTGTCACATCTTTTTACTATTTTTCTTTCTTTTTTTTTTGAGACATGGTCTCACTATGTTGCCCATGTTCCTAAGCTCGAGTGATTCTCCTGCCTCGGCCTCCCAAACTGCTAGCCAACGTGCCTGGCCTGACCTTTCTAATTAGTTGTTGGGTCTTGAAATGTCCAGTTTAGCAGAAAATCTTGTATTGTCCCCTGGGGCTGTCTCCTGTGCCTTCCTGCTTTGAATTTTTTGAAAAACTAAGGCATCCACGAAGTCCAAGGAAGACGGTCTCACTTTACAAGTCGGAAGAAGGAGAGAAAAACTCTCATCATCCGTTGTTTCCACTGATTCACCTGCTGTCTTGCTGCCATTGTAACGGGTCCTACAATCTGGCAATGGTTGACCTTTGCCCCCAGGATGCCTTTACTGATTCAGATCCCTCAGTCTTCATGGTGACTCATACACAGAGGTCACAGCTGCAGTGTGTTTTTATTCATGTACATATACTCAGCCCGTGTTCCCAGCATTCTGCTCTGGCAGCGAGGCCTCCTGGCTTTACCCAAACACATAATTGTAAATTGACCCTGTCTCAAAACTAAAAACCTTATTTGTAGCCCACCTCTTAGTTAGGCTTAGCCCAGACTTTCATGGTAAGTTATCCTTTGAGACTGATGTTTGTCTTTTCTCTGGCAAATATTAGTTGGAATTGTACTCAACAGTCAGGAACGTTCAAATCATGTTGTAGGAAGAGGTCAGAGTGTCCATCCCCTTTTGTTATCACATCTGCACCTGAGGCTTTTTCATGTCCCGTGCAGCAGCTTTTGATAGACAGCAGAAGCTTCCACATTATCCTGCAGTAGAGTAGTGGGCACCAACTTGCAGCTGGCCCAGTGGTCTGTTTCCATCATAATGAAAATCTGTCAGGATACTTGCATCTCTACCTCAAGTTTTTGAAATACTTAAAAATTCTACCTCACAGGAAGTCATTCAATACAGTTCTCTATATCTGCAGTAGGTAATTTGGATTTAACAGAGCTAAGCTTTATACATGACTCATGAGTATCCATGTATAAGGGCCTTACACCTGTTTCAGCAGCACATATCCCAATATTGAATCAGTACAGAACAGATAAGCATGCCTGCTGTCTAAGAATGGCACACAGATTCTCAAAGCATTCTGTATTTTGCACAGTCCCCAGAATGTCATTTGACTATCTGTTAACTAGCTCCAGGGAAACAGTGTGAGTCAAACCAAACTGGGAGACGCCCAAAATTGAAATTGTTACTATTATCATCATAGAAGTGTTCATGTCGGGCCAGATGCAGTGGCTCATGCCTGTAATCCCAGCACTTTGAAAGGCCGAGGCGGGCGGAGCATGAGGTCGGGAGATTGAGTCCATCCCAGATAACATGGTGAAACCCCATCTCTCCTAAAAATGCAGAAAAGGTGCCAAGTGTGTTGGCACACTCCAGCAGTCTACTACTCCAGTAGCTACTCAGGAGGCTGAGGCAGGAGAATTGCTTGAACCCTGGAAGCAGAGGTTGCAGTGAGCTGAGATTGTGCCACTGCACTCCAGCCTGGGCTACAGAGTGAGACTTCATCTCAATTTAAAAAAAAGCATTCATGTAAGGTCATCTGTGAAATGAGAACAGAACTGAGTAACATATGGGATGTTACATGCAAATATGTTGTTAGTACCTGACTTGGAAATAAGGAAACATCAACTCGCATCTATTTCATGGAACTGGAAGACAATACAAGCCGGGTGTTGTCTTGTCAAAATTAGCACTTAATTACATTTTCCAAAAACTGTGACATTGAAATATTAGAACCTATGAAAATGCACCCATCAGGTTTTGAGATTTCAAAATTATTTCAGCAATGCACTTCGAGTAAATTGTTCCATTGCTTTCCTATTTCTCTGAGCATTTAAACATGTTATCTCCTTACATCCTACTTACAGCCTAGTGAAGAAAGGCAGTAAATCCTTATTTTTTAGAAGAAGCCATGGAGCCTAAGAACAACTGGTCCACAAACGAAATACCTGTTGGTTACAGAGCGAAGACTTATTCTGAGTGCAGGACACGTTCCAGGATGTTAAACTGACTAGAATTCATTTACTGAGCTATGCTTCTCTCCGTTTATGAGTACTTTATGTTTTTCTTCTTTAATTAGAAGCTTAAGTTTATAGAGCTTACAATTTTAAAGTGTATGGGACATTAAAGTTCTGTTATTAGCTCTGATATTGTCTGAAAAGCTTTAAAATTTCATATGTTTGGTAAATATTATATTTTGATAAAAATAGTAATTTTATGTATTATATTTATTATGCTTGTAGCATTCAACAACAACTTTTGGTACATAAAAATAAGATACTTAAAAAGCATCTTCGAAATGACAATCGAGGTAAGACTTCTGATAGTAAATTTCTCATTTCTCTTGGTAGTCTTACTGATTTTAAAAAGCAATATTCCAGGCCAGGCATGGTGGCTCACAGCTATGACCCCAGCACTTTGATATGCCAAGGCGGGTGGACCTGCTGATGTCAGGAGTTTGAGACCAATCTGACTAATATGGCAAAACCCTATCTCTTCTAAAAATAAAAAGTCGGTCAGGCGGGATGGCTGGAGCCCGTAATCCCAGCTACTTGGGAGGCTAAGGCAGGAGAATCAGTTGAACCCAGAAAGTGGATGTTGCAGTGAGCTGAGATCACACCACTGCACTCCAGCCTGGACGAAAGAGCAAGACTCTATCTCTGGGGTAAAAAAGTAAGATTATACAGTTTTAATTATTAAAGAGTAGTTTAAATATATATATATATATGTATATATAAGATTTTTTACATAATTAAATATGTATATATGTTTTTTATTTAATTTCTTTAGAATTTAGAGTTATTTAAGAGGTTAATTGTAGCTAATTTATAATCTCAAACAGTCTGAAAAAGTTTATTTAGCTACTTATGATCCCTGAAAATCTATGTGATGTTTTTGTATTGATATAAAAAGAAATTAGATGTTTAAGTTAGTATGTTGTATTTCTCTATGATCACATTATTACAAACTGGACTTGTCATGCAAATGGATCTTCTATTTAATTTTTATAATTAATGGTTTGTATTTAGTAAATAAACATTAACTACAGTTGATTCTTGAATAATGTGCGGGTTAGGGACTCTGATCCCTGTGCAGTTGAAAATCTGAGTGTAGCTGACTCCTTCCAAACTGAGCTATTAATAGTTTACCATTGACTGGAAGCCTTACTGATAAACAGTCGATGAACACATATTTGGTATGTGTTGCATTATTATATACTATGTTCTTACAATAAAATAAGGTAGAGAAATGAAGCTTTTATAAAGAAAATTATAGAAAAGAAAAAATATATTTACTATTCAAAAGCTTAAGTGAATTCTTGCAAAGGTCTTCATTATGTTCAGGTTGATTAGGCTGAAGAGGAATAGAAAAGTTTGGTTTTGCTGTCTCTGGTTTGCAGAGGCAGAAGAAAAATCTGCATGTAAGTGGACCCCTGCAGTTCAAACTCTTGTTGTTTAAGGGTCAACTGTATTACACAGGAGTTTGTGTCACTAAGAAAGTAACTATCTTTAGAACTGGGAACTCAACGATTTCTTTTTGATACCATAAAACAAAGGGAATAAGAGTCATAAAACTGAGCCAGTGTTCACCCATTCAAATAGATGATTTTTGAAGTTACCTATTGAATGCAGAAGTCAGAAAAGTAATTCCTTTCCAAGCAGCAGAAGTTATATTACATATTCTTATACAAACGAGGTCTATTTTTTACTTCATTCTCCATAAGTTGGAACCTCATGAGATATATTTACTTCTTAGAACAAGCTGCATTTTATTATATGCTGGATAATTCTCACAATAATAGTGATTTTATTGGAACAAGATACTCTGTTACCAGGTTTGGCATGGTGGCTCATACCTGTCATCTTAGTACTTTGGGCCGGGCGCGGTGGCTCGCGCCTGTAATCCCAGCACTTTGGGAGGCTGAGGCGGGTGGATCACGAGGTCAAGAGATCAAGACCATCCTGGTCAACATGGTGAAACTCTGTCTCTACTAAAAATACAAAAAATTAGCTGGGCACGGTGGCACGTGCCTGTTAGTCCCAGCTACTCAGGAGGCTCAGGGAGGATAATTGCCTGAACCCAGGAGGCAGCGGTTGCTGTGAGCTCAGATCGCACATTGCACTCCAGCCTGGGCAACAAGAGCAAAACTCCATCTCAAAAAAAAAAAAAAATCTTAGTACCTTGGGAGGCCAAAGCAGGTGGATTACTTGAGGTCATCAGTTTGAGACTTCCCTGGCCAACACAGTGAAACCCATCTCTACTAAAAATACAAAAATTAGCCAGGCATGGGGGCAGTCACCTGTAATCTCAACTACTTGGGAGGCTGAGGCAGGAGAATTGCTTGAACCCCGGAGTTGGAAATTGCAGTGAGCCGAGATCGCACAACTGCACTCAGACTCCATCTGAAAAAAATAAATAAAAAGGTACTCTGTGACCATTAGGCAAATGGTGATCATAATAAATATTCCAGTAGCCAAACTCTAGGTTCAAAATATTATACTAAAATCATAAAAATGGTTCACAATAACAAAAATGTAACACCTAATACATTGTGCCATCTGAACGGTATAAAGACACCTTAAATTTAGTACATACTTATCAAACCACTTCTGTAAGTTAGGTTTGGCAAATTGCAAAAGGCAAAGATGAAATTGACGTGGCTTTTTGTCTTCAAGGTGTTCATAACAGAATATAGATAACTATTTAATTTTTGAATTTTTAAACTAAATTTTTAAGAAAAATATGTTGATTCATTCATACACTGTCCACTTAAAAAATAACTATCATGTGTCTTTTATGGACTAAGAATTTTTCTCCAATGTTACAAAAGACAGTTTATTAATACGGTTAGGAGATTGTTGTTACCATTGTCCTTTATTTGGTTTACTCCCTTATGTAGTGCTTACTGTGTGTCCACTGTCATCTGGGAGCTTATAGTTATTATTCCTTACATATGTGTATTACGTTTAGTATGTGCCAGGCATTTTTACATCTGTGGCAATGAATGCAAGCTTCTCAAATGTGGGTAGGATTTAGGGCAAGCACGTAGAGTGAGTAAACTTTTCCAGGTAAGGAGGCAGAGGGACGATGCTTGGCAGAAGGAATCTCTAACAAGCTTGCATGTTTGACAGAAGCAGCAGCCATGAAGGATGAAAGTTTCAAAAAAGGAGGAGCAAGTTCAAAAGGTAGGACACCTGAGTGAGCTCTGTAGAGTTTATGAGCAGTTCAAATTGACTAGTGCAGAAAGAGTATATGGGAGTGGTTGGGAATGGGGTGAAAATAGCTTACAGTTATTTATTATGTATTTATGATGTCCAGCATGTGTCAGTAAAGGCAAGCTGAGGAAATACTTTGTTGTTGTTGTTTTACCTGTGTCTATAAACAAGTTTACTAAAAGACTTTCAGTAGGATATAAATGAGTAGATCTTACCCTGTGGCTAGGAGAAACTTCTCAGGTAGAATGCTTTTGGCTGCAAATATTAGAAAGACCTAATTAACAGTGGCCAAAACCATAAAAAGCAGACTTGTTTTGGTCCCATGATATTACTGGATCCCACGTGTTCGTCTTTCATGTAAGATGTCGGCAGTGTCTTGTTCATGTCTCCTTTCAGGGGTCACTACTTAGCAACAGCTCCAACCCTCATGTTCTCACAAGACAGCATCGAAGGGCTGGAAGGGCTGGTTTTCTTCATATGTGTCTTTTAAACTGAGAGAAAACTCAGAAGCATGCAGGGGGCTTCCTTTACTGTCTTATTGGCTGGGTCACACCACATGCTCATCCCTGAACCAGGCAATGGGAAAGCACATGTAATTATGTGATTACCTTAGAATAATCATTTCTCTTTCGAAGCTGGGGACGGTTATTGGGATAATAAATGTCCAAATAGATTTGTGTTTCTCCAGCAAGAAACAATAAGGAACTGCTCTTGGGTAGAGAGCCAGCAGTGTTCGCTGCAGGAATTCATTGGAAAACTGTGAGCAGGGAAGGCATTGGATTAGATTTGAGAATTGGGGCATTCTGTTCATGGTATAAAGCAGAGATTGGCAAGCTTTTTCTGTAAAGGGCCAAGTAGAAAATATTTTAGGCCATGTGGTCTCTCTCTTTCTCTCTTTCTTTCTCTCTCTCTCTCTCTCCCCGCCCCCCGCAAAAATGATTTTGAACAGCTGAAGCCATGTGATCTCTATTGTAGCTACTCAACCCTGCCATGGTGGTGAGAAAGCAGTCATAGGTGGCCTGTCAGTGAATGGGTCTGACTACTCTCATAAAACTTTGAGAAAAAACATATGCTAGGCAGCATTTGGCCTGTGGTCTGTAGTGTGCTGACCCCTAATGTAGAGGATAGATGGACGATAGATGTCACCTGAGAGCATATAGTTATTATTTACTAGGTATTTTATTATGCTCATTAGATTCCATGCACTTTTAAATTTGTGGTGATGAGTGCAAGCTTCTAAAAGGTGTATAAGATTTAGGGTAAGCATGTAGAGTGAGTGAAACTTTGCCAGATAAGGAGGCAGAGGGATGATGTTTCCAGAAGGAGTATATAACAAGCTTGCATGTTTGACAGAAACAGCAGCTATGAAGCCTGCAAATTTGAACAAAGAAGAAGAAGAAGGAGAGGGAGAAGGGGAAGGAGAAGAAGAAGAAGGAGGAGGAGAAGAGGAGAAGGAGGAGGAGGAACAAGAAGAAGAGGAGGAGGAGGAGGAGGAGGAGGAGGAGGAGGAGGAGGAGGAGGAGGAAGAAGTAGAAGAAGAAGTAGAAGTAGAAGAAGAAGAAGAGGAGGAGGAGGAAGAAGAAGAGGAGGAGGAGGAAGAAGAAGAAGAGGAGGAGGAGGAAGAAGAAGAAGAGGAGGAGGAGGAGGAGGAGGAGGAAGAAGAACAACAAGAAGGAGGAGGAGGAGGAACAGGAGGAGCAGCAAAGGGTAAGACACTTGAATGTCTCTACTCTTAACCACATAGACCAGGGAAGCTTCAGCCATAGTTAATGCTACAGTTTCCTTGTCACAAATCCATGGAGTACATGAGTCTATTATGAGGTTTTTACCCACTCATGATAAAATAAAATGATGGAACTCCAGTTTATTCATTTAAAATATTGGTGTTGCTGGGCACGGTGGCTCAAGCCTGTAATCCCAGCACTTTGGGAGGCCGAGGCGGGTGGATCACGAGGTCAAGAGATCAAGACCATCCTGGTCAACATGGTGAAACCCCGTCTCTACTAAAAATACAAAAAATTAGCTGAGCATGGTGGCCCGTGCCTGTAATCCCAGCTACTCAGGAGGCTGAAGCAGGAGAATTGCCTGAACCCAGGAGGCGGAGGTTGCGGTGAGCCGAGATCAGCCATTGCACTCCAGCCTGGGTAACAAGAGCGAAACTCCGTCTCAAAAATAAATAAATAAATAAATAAATAAATAAAATATTGGTGTTGCTGGGCATGGTGGCTCCTGCTGTAATCCCCACAGTGTTGGCGGCTGAGACAGAAAAATCCCTTGAGGCTAGGAAGTCCAGCAGCCTGGGAAACATAGCAAGGCTCCGTGTCTATTTTTTTTGATGTTGCTGGGTGTGGTGTTCTGCCCCCATAATCCCAGCTACTTGAGCAGCTGAAGCAGAGAGTTGTTTGAGCCTGGAAGTTTGAGGCTGCAGTTAGCTCTGATAGCAAAACCACAGTCCTGGGCGGCAGAGGAAGACCACGCCTCTAATGCAAATCAAGTCACCTAAGATAAGATAAGATAAAATGCTGGTCTTTTTCTTTTAAAATTTGTTTTGCTTTTTTCTAAATTTAAGAAACGATAATGATAGTCGGTTTGTATAAGGCTTTCAGAAACTGGCTTCTGTCCAAATCCCCATCTGCAGCTCTTTGTCTGTCTGCCCTTTTTTCTGCCATTACTGAGCTACTGGTAATGCCCCCATCACCATCCATCTCATGTAGACAGATACATATGCTCTGGGAGGCTTCTTTTCCTCTCTTGCCAATGCGCTATTCTTTCTGCTCTCTGCCTCTTTTAATCTGGTGTACTTGATGCTCTAAGTCTCAGCTCACGCGCGATCTCTAGAAAAGCTATCCCTGACCAGTTTTATTCCCCTTCCTTAAACCCCAGTGCCACCACTTAGCAGGAACTTACCAAATATTTAGGAAAATAAAGACTTTATGCAAAGATGATTGCTACAGTCTAGCAGCAAAGAGGATAGACATGCAGAGACATCATGGACAGTTCAGATGGTAAAGTGACATAGACAAATTGGCAGAGTACTAAGGGATCCCCAAGGAAGGAGACACTTGTGTATGTGAATAAAAATAGCCAGATTCAAAGCGGACTTCACATAGCATTCTGAACCTTTTCTTTCTTTCTTTGATTTTTTCTTCTGTTTCTGGAAACAAGTTCTGACTCTGTCACCCAGGGTGGAGTGCAATGGCATGATCGAGAGTCGCTGCAAACTCAAACTCCTGGGCTTAAGGGAGCCTCTCACCTCAACCCCTTGAGCAGCTGGCACTCCGGGCGCACACCACCATGCCTGGCAAATGTTCTGTAGAGTCAAGGTTTCACTGTGGTCTCCAGGCTGGTCCTAAACTCTTGGCTTTGAGCAAGTCTCTCCCTCAGGCCTTTCAAAGGGCTGGGATTACAAGTCTGATCTACTGTGCCAAGCCTACATTCAGAGTCTTAAAACACAAATATAAATTTTTCAGAATAGTAGAGGAAGACATTTCAGATGTGAAAAGCAGGATGTACACTACTAAAGATAAAACAGTAACAAAATTTTTACAAATTATTGGTAAATAACTCGTTTAGCATGTTGTTAAAAAAATACACCATTAGGAAGGAGAGAATAGCAAAGTGTTACTTGATATGTTTTCACGTATTTTTAAATTTTTGTTTGTTTATATTGAGTGGAATAATTTGTGGGTGACCCTGAGATTTTTGCATGGCTCGAACCTGCTGATATCTAGTGTCTCCCCAAGTGGTTTGTTGAAGTTTTAGATAATTAGAAGTAGTTCTTAAAAAGGTAAATATTGTAGTAAACATTAAGCTTCATTTAAACTCTCAATTTGTAAAATAAATGTGTATGTTTTTTGTATCCATTTTTCTAAAGATTATAGTCTTTTAAGTGTTCTGTGTCATTCATTTAAACGCAATATATTTATTTGTTAGCAGAACTTGACTTAAAAGTGGCTTCAGAGGAAAGGCAAGAACGTCTTGAAGGAAGCGGAAACCAACAGCCGCAGGTAGGAAAGTACTGAAATCTCCGCTTCCCTATCGGTTGCTTTGTTTACGTTTGAAAGATAACATACCGTAGTCCAAATGAAGTGACCTTTTAGACTATCCTTTTAGAGTGCAGCAGATCACAATTTCACATTGAATTTTAAAACACTTTAGCCAATTCTAATAATTTAGCATTTGCCTCCTCTCCAGTTATTCTTCAGATGTATGAATTCACTGTAGGGGTTCACTGTGTATGGTTTGCTGAGGTGAAAATCCCTTCAGAGAGAACGCTTTACGATACTACATACCATCTATCAACCCATTTCTGGCAGATTTAATTCGTAACGAATTAAGTTTTCTTCAAACAGTGAGAGTTAAGCTTCCTGTGTGAAGCCAAGGCAAATCACTTTTTTACTTCTTAGTTATAATCCAGTAACTTAGGGGTAGCAAACCATAAATTAAATTTCACAGTTAAATTTTAGTTATTATTATTATTATTAGAGATGGAATTTTGCTCTTGCTGCCCAGGCTGGAGTGCAATGCTGCAATCTCGGCTCTGCAACCTCCACCTCCTGGGTTCAAGTGACTCTTTCACCTCAGTCTCCCAAGTAGCTTGGATTTCTGGAGCCCACCAACATACTCAGCTAATTTTTCTATTTTTGTTAGTGATGGGGTTTCTCCATATTGTCCAGGCTGGTCTTAAACTCCTGACCTCAGGTGATCCACCCACCTTGGTCTCCAAAAGTGCTGGGGTTACAGGTGTGAGCCACTGCACACGGCTGATTTTAATTGTTTTCTATTTTCTCTTTGTTCATACTTAATTCATAATAACGTTATTTTTATTATTTTTTTTTTTTGAAATGGAGTTTCACTCTTGTTACCCAGGCTGGAGTGCAATGGCACGATCTCGGCTCACCGCAACCTCCATTTCCTGGGTTCAGGTAATTCTCCTGCCTCAGCCTCCCGAGCAGCTGGGATTACAGGCACGTGCCACCATGCCCAGCTAATTTTTTGTATTTTTAATAGAGATGGGGTTTCACCATGTTGACCAGGATGGTCTCGATCTCTTGACCTCGTGATCCACCTACCTCGGCCTCCCAAAATGCTGGCATTACAGGCTTGAGCCACTGTGCCTGGCCTAAGTCAATTTTAAAACAGGTACCCGGACAGAAAAGACATCTGAGAAACAAAACAAACAAATTAGTTTTCCACTTTTGAACTGCAAAAAAAAGTCACAAGAACCACAACTGAGTAAGAATTGTGATAAAGAAGATACATCTGTATATTCAGGACTTCCTTTAAAATTCATTACAAAAAATTCAACTGAAGATTAGTGAAAGTTTTGAAAAATCCAAAATTACCGTTTGTCCTGAGGAAGAGATCTTACGTAGTAACGCCAAGGAGGGACAAACTTAAAGGGAGCGCCCTGTAATCCGGTGAATCATTTCCCTGATCATAGGGAGCACATAATCTGCAGTGTCTAACTTTGTAGTATTCCAGGCGTTGCCTGAACAGAAGGAGCCGTCTCAAATATGTCTTTGCACTGCATTTATACCCTGGGTCCCTCACACACACGTGCCCATCATCTTCTAAGCTTTAGTCAAATGAAAATAAGACAGACTGTAAAAATCATAACAACCCAGACATGTAGCCTGTTTTTCACAGAGATGAAGAGAATGTTGTAATGATACAGAAACTGAAAAATTAAAGAACACACTGGTTATGGTTGAAATGAAAGATCAAGAGTTTGATATGCAAATAACAAAAAATATAAACCAAAATACCACTAATAGAAAATCAGACATTAGACATTGGCCTCAGTCTAGAGATCCAAAAAGTGTTTTTTGATTTGTGGTTTGCTCACTCCAGAGTAATGGAGCATATGATACAGATAGAAAGCCCCAGTATTTCTGCTGTTAGAGACA
This sequence comes from Callithrix jacchus, assembly GCF_049354715.1. Taxonomy (NCBI): domain Eukaryota; kingdom Metazoa; phylum Chordata; class Mammalia; order Primates; family Cebidae; genus Callithrix; species Callithrix jacchus. Next base: position 18,536,783 of record NC_133523.1, read on the forward strand.
CTTACAAAAATGGAAAACCAATACAGCACTTGTTCCACAAGCCATATGGAACTTAGAAGCTCTTCTAAAGCTTAGAAGGTGACTAGCAAGCGTGTTTCAGGGACCCACATATGACAGTCCCACTGCTAATAGCTATAAAAGCATGAAACCCAGCACTTTGGGAGGCCAAGGCGGGTGGATCATGAGGTCAAGAGATCGAGACCATCTTGGTCAACATGGTGAGACCCCGTCTCTACTAAAGATACAAAAAATTAGCTGGGCATGTTGGCGCATGCCTGTAATTTCAGCTACTCGGGAGGCTGAGGCAGGAGAATTGCCTGAACCCAGGAGGTGGAGGTTGCGGTGAGCCAAGACTGCGCCATTGCACTCCAGCCTGGGTCACAAGAGCAAAACTCCGTCTCAAAAAAAAAAAAAAAAAAAGCATGAAACCTGAATTAGAAGATGTGAGTTATTCTTCACCACGTAGTGACAGAACATCAAAAGCATATCTAGCTTGCCAGTCATCTTCTAAGCTTTATTCAAAGGAAAATAAATCAGACTGTAAAAATTATAACAAACTAGACATGTAGCCTGTTTCTCACAGCGATGCAAAGGCCTAAGAATGAGGTGGGAATGTTACAAATAGAGTTCCTGGCTTTGAAGAAAGAAAGTTTAACTGTGAAAAGAAGGAGGTTCACTTGCTGCTTCTCTTTTTATGAACCGTCTGATTCATTCTGGTTTTGTATTGAAGAAAATCTTGTTTTTAGTTACAGTGGCGTTATCCAAATGTGTAATTATGTGTCAAAGTAGATTCTACTGCTATGTAAATGACAGTTCTGAAAAACATTGTCATAATCTTTGTTCGTTGGTCAACCTAAGTCTCACTGTCAGTCTTCCCAGTGGCACATGGGCTGGGAAAATAATTTAGCCATGTGACCTTCTGAACCAGATAAGTATAAAAGAAGTTGCTAAAGAAGCAAGCTCTAGATTCTTTTTTCTGTACTGATTTAAAGATGAATTAGATTTATTTAAATAATAAAATGGTAATACAATGGGAGGGAAACAAGGACTGAGAAGAGACCTGAAAATGTATCTAGCCTTGAGAGTTGCAAACAATATTCCCAGCCAGCGGAGTCTGTTGAATGTGCTTTCATGCATGCAAATGTATCTGTTTCACTCAAACTGTTAGAGCGTATAATTCCATCACGGCCATTTGAAATGTTTTCGGAAACAAATACATAGACTTTTGTATATTTAAAAAAATTACCACTCCCCAGTGTTTCTGTTGAATCAGACTTTTGTATTATGTTTAATAAAATATGGTAAAGTTTGACATGTATGAATTTATCATATAAGTAGCATAATTCCTCAGCCAAAAATTTAGAATTTGAGTCTATACTACAAAGCTGAGTTCTGTACAGTGTGTCTAAAGATAGACAAAAATATAGATATTTTCTTCTTTCAAAGTAAAAGCAAATGAGGCCTCCCACCATCCTCCAAGGCATTAAATGCTTGGCCAAAGTCACACTTTTAATTTATCTAACTAATTTGATATATTTTCCTGGAAATTTATGTAATCCAGCAATATGCAAAATCATCTTCCCTTTTGGTACCATGAAATGCTAGGTAATGCGACCTTAGGAGCTCTGGTGAATTATCTAATATTCCTTGGTTTCACTTCCATTATGAAGTAGATAATCAGGCTGGAGTAGACAGCTATACCGTGTATCTTCCAGCTATAAACTTGTGTGGTCGTTGAATGTACATTTGGGGAACATCTCATCTTCCAGGATTCAGCACTGCAACTCAGCAATTTCACTCTTCTCATTGTGTTGGGGCAAACTTGGTTCTTCTATTTCAGTGAGCACCTTCACTTTTTTGATACCGTGGGATCCAAATTTAAAAAAGAAGATAAAAGGCAGTGGGAAATAAAATAGCTTCGTGCAGAAAAGGGAAAGCTTCTTTTCTGTTTCTGAAGCCCCACAAGTTCACATCTTCTCAATCCGGCTACTTCATGTAGCATCCTGGTGATAAAGTCAGAAGACACATTTGATGTCTGTGTCTTTTTGTTTCTCTGCTTTTGTGCTGATACATTGACACCACAGAAGTAACTGTGATCTGGTGGAGAACTAGAAATCGAGTCAAAAACCTCGGGGAAAATCCTGCAGTTTGCTTGTGTCTTGTAACCTCTCTTTAAGAATTGTGATAAGTAAATCAGTTCATCACTACAAGCATGTGGAAGTGCTTAGTACAATGTCTAGAGATGTGATTTAGTGAATATAATTCTTATAACTGACTAAAAAGGGTTGAGTGAAATCACAATAGAATATTATCAAAAAGCAGAACTTTAAACACTTCGAGAAATTTTATTTGTCCAAATACAAGTGGAGGTAAAGCTCTTACTGTAGGGTGATGTCTGGGTTGGATATCACAGTATAAATGCAATTTTCTTATTTCAATATTTTAACTTAGTCACATGTGTTAATATTCTATTTTATGCTTTGAGTTTGTTGTAATTCAGAGAAAGGCTTTTCCATTTCTGATATTCTTGAGAATTCTCAAGTGTGTGTGTAATTTTTTACTGTTATGGATTCTTTGACTTCAAATGAAGTTTTGAACTTTTTGAAATTTATGCTAAGGTTCGAGGTTTTGCTTCAAGTTTTTCTCCAGCTGGATATCCACTTATAGCAACTTTTAATTGCATGAATGTACAGGTCGTTCGTTCACTTCAGAGGTAATCATGATATGTTACTTTGTTGAGTGCTAGCTAAACATTTCTTTTGTTTTATTTAGGATTGTCAAAGTTATGGAAAAAAGAAGGATGTGAAGTCTGAAAACGGCGTGTTGAAGAAAAATAGTGCCAAACTGAGACGAAAAGTGTGCGCAGTAAAAAATGCCAATCTCAAAAGGGAAAAGGAATATATTCGGAAAATCAGAAGAATTGGAGAAACAAATACTAACTTTCAAAAAAGTATAGGACTCAAGGAGGAAATGATAGCAAAAACAATGTCGCAGTATTGTCAACAGCTTGATGATCTCAAAGCTGAGAATACAAGGCTGAATTCAAAATTGAAGAAGGAAAAACACAGCAAGAAAAGACTGGAAGCCGAAATGGAATTCCTCTATTCTAGACTGGCTGCTGCTGTAAATGTGCACAAAGAAAGTGTGCAGAGGAAGGACCTAGAGCTCACTTTACAAAGAGCAAAAGATGTTCATGTGCAAGAAGTAATACGTTCTAATATTTCTCAACTAGAAGATAAGAATAAGTTGCTTACTGTACTACTTTCTAAAGCTCGAAGGAAGTTTAATACCTTAAAAGGTATGCTCCACAAGACAAGAGATGCTCTCAGGGAAAAAACATCGGCTTTAGAAAGTGTAGAGATGGACCGAAGGCAAGCACAGCGTCGAATAAAGGAAATGAAACAGATACGTCTAAATGAGGAAGCTAAAAAGAAGCAATTCATGGTAAAGCAGAACAGTGAGGAGAGAATATGTCAACTAGAACGCAAAAATCTCTTGCTTATACAACATCTAGAGGTTGCTCGTAAGGAAGGCAATAATAAAGAGATAGTAATTAATGTCGAAAGAGACTGTCTTGAGAGTGGACGGGAAGCTTTTCTAGAAGAGAAAAATAAGGAATTAATGAATGAACGTAATTATTTAAAAGAAAAACTGTTTCAGTATGAAAAAGAAGAAGCAGAAAAAGTAAGTATGAAGAAAGATAAATATTTTTAGTCCTCTGGAAAAAAAATTTAAACATTTCATTCTGGCTATATGTTGAACCTAGTTCAATATAAAAATAAATAGATAAAAATGTACTTATCATACTGCATAATTCTATTTACATGAAACATCTAGAAAATACATGTATAGGGACAGAAAGTAGATTAATGTTTTTGTAGGGCTGGAGCTGGAAATGGGTAGTGACCTCTAATGGGCATGAGGGATTGTCCTGGAGTGATGAAAATGTTCAAAAGTTGGATTGTAGAGATGGCTACAAGTCAGTGAATTTGTTCAAGTGCATGTGTTAGAGTTAAACATGTATGTTAGAGTTAAACGTGTAATTATATTTAAATATCATTAACTACTGAGAGTTAAATATTCCATGTTGTGGAATAAATGTGTTAAAAATCTTCAACTATATGTGAAAACATAAATTTTACAGTATGTAAATCATATATATGCAAAACTGCTTCAGTAAAAAAATCAAAAAACAATGTTTTTATTGTATCAGCTTGGAAACATACCTTATTTTCAAAAAATAAAAGGTAGCACTCACAGATGCTTTACTTTGAGTAAAGACATTACGTCGGCCTGGTGCGGTGGCTCATGGCTAGAATCCCAGCACTTTTGGTGGTCGAGGCGGGTGGTGGACACTTATAGTTCCCGCTACTTGGGAGGCTGAGGCAAGAGAATCGCTGGACTCCAGGAGGAAGAGGTTGCAGTGAGCCAAGATCGTGCCTCTGCACCCCAACCTGGTGACAAAGTGAGATTTTGTTAAAAAAACAAAACAAAACAAAACATTATGTCACCTATAAAATCTTAGTAGATACAGAGTAATGTTGATAAGGTATGTAGTCTTAACTGCTGATAATAAATTTAATGTCTTTATGTTGGCACATTTTAAACCATAATGAAGCAAATACATGGAAATGCTTGTACCTGAAATGAGTATTTTGAAATGAAGTGAGTTGCTTTGACACTTAATTCTAAATTTCTCAGATGAATTGAAGTGTGTTGCTGCGTCTTGTGATGCTTTTCCCTCAGTAACTCTTTTATGTATTTTAGTTGGTATAACTTTGTTTTCATTCATGTCAGTGTGACTTAAGTCTGAAAATATGTCACTCATATGACGTCATTTTCTGAGCACTTAATGTTTTAAAGACATCTGCTTGTTATAAAATCACAAGTTGGAATAAATGTGGTAAATTTCAGCAAAACATATTTGATTTAATGTTCCCCTGGTAGGTATTTATAATTTACTTTGAATATTTTATTAATAATTAGCTCATAATTTACATTTTAATTGTCAGTGACTATCATTTGTATATAATTTTGTTCAGTACAAAGATACTTGTAGCTTTCTGTGATTTACAAGTTTGACATCGGATCCTCATTTTTAGATTGATGAGAGGTGGCAGAGTTGATGCAGAGTGGGAACGAAGTGAGTATGGGGCAGAATTGTAGGAGCTGAGGTCAGGGAGGGATGGAGAGGCCATGTTACGTAGGGTCTTGAAGACCATTGGAATTGTACTGTTATTTCGAGGTAGGCATCTGTTGGAAGGATTTGAACAGGCAACTGAGTATGTGAGACACGCAGGTTGAATTAAGGGTCTGAGATGAATAGTGGGCTGAATCAATCTGTCATGTAGGTAGAATACCGGTTCTGTGTCCCTCAGTGAACTCAGTAACAAACAAGAATGTGCGCATACGAGGAAAAGGAAGGGAGTCTATGTGTCTGGTAACAATTTTCAAACTATTTATGTTAGAGGTAAATATTATTAACAATTTAATACTAAGGCTATTTATAAAATAGTAACAAAATTATTTTATCAGATGATTATGAGACAACTTTTAGAAGAACTGGCTGAGAAGCTTAAAAAATGACCTATGTCAGAGTCTTCACTAGAAGGTACATCACTTTGTCACATTAATTTGGATAAGACACGGGCATTGTGTAACCATCACCACAGTCAATGCTAGAACCTTTTTACCACTCTGAAAAGCAACCGTATATCTCACAGCCATGACTGCAACTCCTCTCCGTGTCTCTCTACCTGCCCCAGTTGTAGGCAACCACCATCTACTTTTGTCTCCATAGATTTGCATGTTCTGCATATTTTATATACAAAGAATCATACAATATGAAGTCCTTTCTGACTGGCTTTTTTTCCTTAGCATAATGTTCTCAGAATTTTATCCATGTTGTAGCACATATCCGTAGTTTATTTCTTCTTACTGTCAAACAATAGTCTATTTCATGGCTATACCAGTTTTCCATTTATTCATCAGATGATGGACCTTTAGTTTGTTTTCACTTTTTGGCTATTATAGAAACAGCTGCTGTGGACATTCATTTACAGTTTATTATGTGGATATATGTTTTTTTCCCTGCCATTGGACTTTATTCTCAGAGTTAACTGGGTAGATCTCAGCACCAGTTTGACTCGTACTGTCCTTCCTGCCGTCTCAGTTTCTGCTCCTCTAGTCTCATTCATTCGGACCTGGCAGACCATGTCCCCTTTGTGAAGCTTTCTCTGTTCTCATTGACCTTACATCTCAGCACTTGTAGTCCAGTCTACAGAACAACTTAGGCCCTAATTTTCTATGGCTTTTATTTTTTTATGGAATATAATTTTGTCTTACTATAAATTTGCTTAAAGGGAAAAGAATATGACATGCATGTCACCTATTGTTGTATAAATTGAAAATGTTTTAGCTTGGCAGCTTTTAGCATAGAACCAAATACTTTTTACCATACCAGTTATTTCTTCTTTGAGACATTGACCAGTAAATCTTTTATTCTACGTGTATTTTTAGCAACATAAAATTGAAACCAGTTAGCCTAATAGAGGAGAATTGTTCAATCAAATGCTCATGTTTTTCTCAGTATGAAAAACGAATCTAAATTTGCCTTCCTTCACTGTGTAGCCAGAACTGTATTTCTGGATGGCTGCCAGTTTGTCAGCCGAACAGTTCTGGCAGTCTGTCTGCTGAATGGTCCCACAGCCTCTTCATCCGAGTGCTCAGCAGAGTGCTCATGAAAGCAGCACAACAGCCACAGCTGCTGGAGGGGAACTGATGGAGGAGACTTGATTTAGCAACAGAGTTCAAGGTTTTCAGCCAGTGGCTTCAGCCTGTCTTCGCTGGTCATGCTGATTACGTACTACTCAATCCAGGAGGTGCTATTGACATTGCAGTACCTATGTGGTTGTTGCCCACTGAGTCATAGAGAGAAAAGTGACCCATAAATTATACAGTCCCCATTTGCTGCCGCTTTCAGTTGTGTGAAGAATGATTCAGTGCAGCTACAGGAGGCCACTTCCATTTTAATGCCACCTGCCTAACACAAATAGCTTTAAAGATACAAAAAACAGTAAAAATGATTATGCTAATAGCAGATTTTATCTGTAGCTCAATATGCACCGAGTACGCTTCTAAATGCTTCATGTTGGTCCCTGGTTTCATCTTCCCAACATCGCAGCGACGTAGATGATATTATTTTCTCCATTTCAAGGTCAAACAGCCTGTATCTGGTAGAACTGGGATTTAGACACAGGCCTTCTGGCTTCAGTGTAGATACTGCCTTTCAAACCATGAAACACCTGATTGGGTGGCTCATGCCAGTAACCCTAGCACTTTGGGATGCTGAAGCAGCAGCAGCGTTTGAGCCCAGGAATTTGAGACCAGCCAGAACAATATAAGTGAGACCCTGTCTCTACAAAAAAAACAAAAAACAAAAAGCAGTTAGCTGAGGCATGGTGGTGTATACCTGCAGTCCCAGCTACACTGGGAGCCTGTGGTAGGAGGGTCACTTGAGCTCAGGATATCGAGGCTGCAGTGAGCAGTGATCAAGCCATTGCACTCCAGCCAGGGTAACAGAGTGAGACTCTGTGTCATAAATGGAATGTTTTGTATATAGATTTTCATAGAAGTGAGTTAGACATCAGGCATAGAATTATTAGCCACTTTGATGTCTTTCTTGGAAATAAAACATGTAATAAGGGAAGGCTTTAAACCCTATCAATCAATAGCCTCTAACTGCTCCAGAAGGTTCTTATTTCATGAATTTTTAAGCAAGAAGCTACCTAGATTAAGACATTTGGTGGACACCATTTTGAGTTTAAAAAATCTCAGTTGGGAAGAAGGAAGACCTCTACTTGACTGGAGCTTTTCAGTAATATAGTTGAGTGTCCCCCTGAAAGAAACCATAGAAGAGATTCATCATGCCGTGTATTTATGGAAAAGGGAATTCTTCAAAGAAAACAAGGGCAAATAATTGATAATCTAATTCTCATGAAAAAGTTTTTAGTATAAAAGAGAAAAAGGGGGCAGGGTACGGTGGCTCAAGCCTGTAATCCCAGCACTTTGGGAGGCCGATGCGGGTGGATCACGAGGTCCAGAGATCGAGACCATCCTGGTCAACATGGTGAAACCCCGTCTCTACTAAAAATACAAAAAATTAGCTGGGCGTGGTGGCGCATGCCTGTAATCCCAGCTACTCAGGAGACTGGAGAATTGCCTGAACCCAGGAGGTGGAGGTTACAGTGAGTCGAGATCGTGCCATTGCACTCCAGCCTGGGTAACAAGAGTAAAACTCCATCTCAAAAAAAAAAAAGAAAAGAAAAAAAGAAAAAGGGCTGGGCACAGTGGCTCATGCCTGTAATCCCAACACTTTGGAAGGCTGAGGTGGGTGAATTACCTGAGGTTAGGAGTTCAAGAACAGCCTGGCCAACATGGTGAAACCCTGTCTCTACTAAAAATACAAAATTTAGCTAGGCATGGTGGTATGCACCTGTAGTCCCAGCTACTTGGGAGGCTGAGGCAGGAGAATCACTTGAACCCAGGAGGTGGAAGTTGCAGTGAGCCGAGATGGTGCTACTGCACTCTAGCCTAGATGACTGAGTGTGACTCCATCTCAAAAAGAAAGAAAAAAAGAACAAAGTATACTAGTCCAAAAAAGAAGGAAAAAGGACAAAGTATACTGGTCAATATACCTAGAGTGAGACTGTCCCTCTTCTAGATTAAAAAAAAAAAAAAAAAAAAAACTATGCTCAAAATAGCATCAATAAGAATCAACATAAAATAGACAAGATTCACTATCTACAAAAGTAATCTGCACCAACTAGCAATGTAAGAGTGTGTGGTTGAGAATATTGTCGATAACATGTGTGCTCGAATGAAGAGACCTCACTAAAAAGGTCAGAGCTGGAAATGTAGATTAGGGAATCTGGGTCAAAGTTTTGAGATTTTAGGAGTCCCGAGAGAATTTTAAAATGGAATACAAAGGGATAGCAGTAAACATCAGAAGTTGCTGCATTTAGAAATGAAGTGGGGTCAGAGGAGCAGAGGGTGCATTTGGTCACTGCTCGCAGTTGCTGCTGAGGAAAGCAGGATAAAGACTTTCATGACCCTGGGACTTCTTCATTGGAATTATTACAAATCAGATTTCAGTATAAAAAACCACAATAAGTGAGGAGAAATAGATCTCTGGATGAGATCATGTGTCAAAGAGTCCAATGGAAGGGGAGAAACAGGGTAATAGAAAACCACGAAAAGTAGACAAAAGTTAGGTTTTTGTTTATTATAGAAAAAAATAAACCTTATTTAAATAGAAATGGTTAAGAGAAGGAAAAACTGAAACCCACAGGTAAATACTTACAGAGAATGAGTGTTTAGCTCAGCCTGAAGACAGATGAGGATCAAAAAGATAATGGGAAGTAGATAAGAGTTTTCTATAAATAATCTTAGTAAGATGTAGTTTAACAAAACTGGACTATCGTAAACTATTAATGACAATGTTTCTAGAACATCTTTAACAACTAAAATGTAAATATAGTTACTTTTAATTTTTTTTTACTAACCCTTAGTATTTTATGTGTAAAATCTTTATTTTTTAACATTTTGGGCACTTTAAATTTCAGAAAAGATCCTGATGAAAGTATTAATCGTTTTTAGCTGTTTTAAGAAGAGTGACTGTTATTGAAATCTGCCCTTATTTGCATCAGGTTTATAAAATGCACTTTATCCACCTGCCTAATTACATATTACTCATCAACTTATGAGAAACAGTATTTTTGAGATAGAAGAGTGTCTCTAGAGTTTACAAAAATAATTTTAAACACCTTTTTTTTTAAGCCTGAAAGACTAAATGAAGAATTAAGAAAAGTTTTTGAGTTAATATCATCACTGGAGTATAATGTGAATCAAACAACAAAGAAAAATAATGAATTAGAAGAAGAGAGAACTGGGTATGCTTTTCCTATTGTAGAACATTTTAACCATTTATTAATGATTTAACTAAAATTTTACTTGACTAAAACATAGATAGAAATGCATTTTATGTCTGTATTTTCATAATTAAATTCTATTTTAAAATTTATTTTAGAAACTCACAACATCATAGGTATGTGCGTCATGGGGGAGGGAGCCAGCTGAGCTGCTGGAGCAAGGTTGGGATGAAAAACATTATATTAAAAATATGTGAAAAAAAGAAACTGACAACACAGTCTTAAATTTTCTTAATGTCAAAATATTACACTTATTCTTTAATGATTTTGAAAACAATAACCACAAAGCCTTGGACACATAATGGCAGCTGCACTCTTCATTATCCAGTACGAATTTTTATTTCTGAAGATATTTCTGCTGTCTTTGGTCCTCTTTTCCTCCTTTTGTTGTATCCTTCTCTGCTGCATTCCTCTTCTTTAAAGAAGACCTGTTCATGGCATTCTTTTCTTTCTACTCAGGTTCTGGGCTACATGCGCAAGTCGTGTATGATTGTGGTATAGGTGCATACGTGGCAAGGTGGTTGCTGCCTCCGTTCCCCCGTCACCTATATCCGGCATTTCTCCCCATGTTATCCCTCCCCAACCTCCCCATTCCCCACTGTCCATCCCCTAGCCCCCCACAAACAGACCCCAGTGTGTGATGCTCCCCTTTCTGTGTCCATGCGTTGGTGGCATTCTTTAGCATCAAAATTCATCTTGATATGTAGCTCATATTTCATTTCTGCTTTTTTTCTTTTAGATATAAAATATATGATAGAAATTTACTCATTTTACATGAGTACCTCCATTGTATACATGAAGCATATGTTATTGAACTTCTGTTTCACAGAAATAAATTATATGTACGTAAATGTATCTATAACTTAAAGAAAAGGAGTAAAATGGCCATTCATGTTTGATCATAGATTAAAAAAACAAAACAGAATGTGTCCTTGAAGTCCTGAACGCAGCTACTTTTCCATTTACCTGCTGAGCACCTGTGTTGGTTTTCTGATTCTGATCCATGTTTTCCTGTCACTGCCTTTCTCTGCATGGTTTGTATCCCTTTCATTTCACTGACGACCTGTCAGCAAAGATCTCTAGTTCTCTTCTTCAAAGTCTTTAAATCATTATTTTTCTAAAACTGCCGGTTTTCTTTTTCTCATCAGCTCAGATAGTAAAGATGTTTTCTTACATTTCCTACAACTGGATTCGATGATCGCCTTGATGCTTTTTGTGTGTACTTTTTTTTCTTTTTATAGACTGTGGTCAACAGGTATCAAAATGTATTTTTGTGTCTTTTTGAAACACATAAGTGTTTTACTTTTTTATATTGGTTACTCATCTCTGGGGTATGGCTTATATTTAGTAATGGGTTTTTTCATGTTAGCATACCAAAATTAATATGAACAGTTTATAAAAACTGTATGGTTAGGCCAGGCATGATGGCTCATGCCTGTAATCCCCGCACTTTGGGAGGCTAAGGCAGTTGGATCATTTGAGGTCAGGAGTTCAAGACCAGTCTGACCAACATGATGAAACCCCGTCTCTACTTAAAATTGCAAAATTAGCTGGGTGTGGTGGTGGATGCCTGTAATCCCAGCTACTTGGGAGGCGGAGGTAGGAGAATCACTTGAACCCAGGAAGCACAGGTGGCAGTGAGCCAAGATCGCACCATTGCACTACAGCCTGGCAACAAGAGTGAAATTCCATCTCAAAAAAAAAAAAATAAAATAAAATAAAAACAACTATGTGGTTATATTAGCAATTTGCCTGCCTTATATGCCATAAAATTGTTCTTCATATTATTAATCTAAGATTATAATTTCATATAGAATGCTTTCAAACTATGCTCAGTTGAAACTGAGAGGAGCATAGTTTATAGATGTGTTTCTTTGATATGCCGTAATATCTGTTTAAACTATTATTACATATTTACTCTTAAAATACTTGACTTGCTAATTCTGTACATTTCTGCAGATATAAGAAACTCCTAGAGATGACAATAAATATGTTAAATGTATTTGGAAACGAAGAGTTAAGTTTCCATGGAGACTTAAAAACAGATCAATTGAAAATGGATATTCTGCTTAATAAGCTAAAACATAAGGTAATTTAAAAAAAAACTTTTATTTTATCTTAAGGTCTAAGTTACATGTGCAAGATGTGCAGGTTTGTTACATAGGTGTTTGTTACAAATGTGTGCCATGAGGGTTTGCTGCACCTCTCAATCCATCACCTAGATACAAAGCCACACATGCATTAGCTATTGATCTTGATCCTCTCCCTCCCAACCCCAACGGCCCCTGGTATTTTTTCTTCCCCTCCCCGAGTCCATGTGTTCTCATCATTCAGCTCCCTTATAAGTGAGAACATGCAGTGTTTGTTTTTTTGTTCCTGCATTAGTTTGCTGAGGATAGCAGCTTTGATTTCATCCCTGTCCCTGCAAAGAGCATGATCTCATTCATGTTTATGGTTCCACAGTATTCCATGGTGTATGGATCCCACATTTTCTTTATCGCACCTATCACTGATGGACATCGGGGTTGATTCCGTGTCTTCGCTGTTATGAATAGTGCTGCAGTGAAATACACATGCATGTATCTTTATAATAGAATAACTTAGATTTCAGCATAAGGTAATTTTAAATCAGTTTGGGATTAAAAATCACATAATTTGGGGAAATATTAATAATTTTAAAAATCCAAATTCTGCCAAAATATGTTTAAGGAGGTTTATTCTGAGCCAATCTGGTGACTGTGGCTCTAGGTTACACAATCTCGAGAGATCCTGAGGATATTTTATGAGACAGTCACCTTACAGTTTGACTCTGTACATTTCCAGCAGACAGAAATTAATTGTAGGGAAAAATAATAAATCAATATGAGGAAGGCATATTTGGTTCAGCTTGAAAGTGGGACATCAAAAAGAAGTGGCTAACAAGCCAAAGGTGGGTTTTAGAGATTTTTTAGGTGACAATTGGTAAAGAAAGTTAAGTTGTTGTCTAAAACTTGAAAACAGTAGAAAGGAAAGCCTTAATTAAGATAAGGTGGTTATGGAGGCCAAGGTTTTTATTATGTAGATAAACCCTCATAGCTGGCAGTCTTCAGAGAAAACAGAGGGTAAACGGATCTTTTCAGACTTGAAATGCATTAGGCCCTTAGTTAATCTTCCGTAGATCTGGGAAGATCCAGAGCGGGAGAGATTGGGCTACATTAATGAAGACTTTTCACAGATGCCGTTTTCCCCACAGAAGACAGCTTCATGGGGCCATTTCAATTTCTTGGTCCTGGCTCTGCGGCAGCCATTTCAAAATATGTCAAAAAAATCTATTTTGGGGTAAAATATTTTTATTTCCTTCAGCTTCTGCTGTCTGTGATGCTGTACCAGAATCAGGTTAGAAAGTAAACCACGTTGCCGGGCGCGGTGGCTCAAGCCTGTAATCCCAGCACTTTGGGAGGCTGAGGCGGGTGGATCACGAGGTCAAGAGATCGAGACCATCCTGGTCAACATGGTGAAACCCCGTCTCTACTAAAGATACAAAAAATTAGCTGGGCACGGTGGCGCATGCCTGTAATCCCAGCTACTCAGGAGGTTGAGGCAGGAGAATTGCCTGAACCCAGGAGGCGGAGGTTGCAGTGAGCCGAGATCGCGCCATTGCACTCCTGCCTGGGTAACGAGCGAAACTCCGTCTCAAAAAAAAAAAAAAAGAAAGTAAACCACGTTATAAGAGTTAATAAAACCCATCGGATGAGATTTTACAGTTTGAAGGGTATGATTCCCCAGACGCTTTAGATAGAAATTGCGGCAAAAGAAAACAAGGTCTTATTCCTTGTTATAAATCTCTCAGTGCTTTAAGCAGTAAAAGATTTTTTTGAATTTTCATTTAATTTTATTACAGACTTGATATTAATGAAAAAGACAGTTTTAAAAATACATAATTTTGTCTATTAAAAGGACATGCTGTCTATTCTCTTATGTCTTGAGCCTTGACCAGTGATCTGAAACCAAGCAGTACATGTCTCCAGATCACTAGTACCAAATAAATTTGGGGGGGATAGGTAACAGATTTATTGAGAAATAATTAACAGGCCATGCAATTGACTCATTTGAAATACACAATTTGTTGACTTTTAGTATGTTCAGAGAGTTATGCAATAATAATTACAATTCATTTTAGAACCTAAATCAAGAGTAAATCTTTTCATCACCCTAAAAGTAAACCCCACATCATTTAGCCATCTTCACTAGCCTTCCTCCCTCAGCCCGAGGGAACCACCACTTTCTTTATATAGATTTGCCTATAAGCCTCTGAAATAAAAATCAATTAGTCTACTGTGACTGACTTATTTTATTTAGCAAAAGTTTCTGTGCGACCCCCTTGTAGACCCCTGCCCGGTACCCGACCCCAAATAACAGCTCGAGAGTTGGGAGCCGAGTTCAGGTTTATTGGGACCAGCGGGCAGGCCAGGGAAGGAAGGCGATCGGGGGCTGGCTGCGACTGCGCAGCTGGGGTAGGAGGGTTTTATAGTGGGGTGGACGGGGCATGGACACAGGGCTGGCGGAGTGTCGTAGGAGCTTAGGATAGGCTGTCCGTCTCTGGGCAGACTGCTGAGGTGGCTCAGAGGGTTACATGTCGGTTCAGGATAGGCCGAGGCTTGGCGGGCTTTCCTGCTGCGATGATTGGCTGCTTGTTGTTGCTGGGCAGAACAGAGCAGGCTTGGCGGGCTTTTCTCAGGGCAGCAGGAAGCCTGGGGGGAGGGTGGGGGCAAGAAACCTGGGGGAAAGATGGCGGGACTTTCTACCGAACAGTTTCCATGCTGCATCTATGTTGTAACAGATATTGATGCAGGGTTTTTGCTCTTTGGTTCAGCTAAATCTGGGCTCTTGTCTCATGACCAGGAAAAATTAGGCATGCAGACACATTGAAGCATGGGGAGGACGGAATTTATTAAGTGAAAGGAAAGCTCTCAGCCAAGAAAGGGGTCCTGCAAACAGATTTTCACCTCACAATTGAATATCAGGACCACCACATATGAGCTGAAGAGGCCAGGCTCCCCTGCATAAGGTGTGAATTCCTGGTGGCTCCACCACATTTCCCCAGTGCATGTGGGCCTCCAGTCTGCTACCGGCATGTCCAGGCAAGACCCTGTGCAGGTTCTTCTCTTGTCTGCAGGAAATCTCTGGTGTAAACACTTGAGGGGCTGGTTGGAGGTTCTCCAGAGACCCTTCCATATCTGCCTAAGCATTTTGCTGTCTCCTGCTTCTTTCAGTATCTGTACTTAATTTCTTCTTATTGCTGAATAATATTCCATTGTATGGAGACATCTAACATGTTATTTGCCCATTCATCTGGTGAATGGACTTTTGGGTTCTTTCCCACGCAAAGGTGATGGACCTTTGGATTCTTTCCCCTTTTTTGACTCTTATTAATAACGCTGCTGTAAACATTTATGTATGCGTTTTTGTGCTTGCATATGTTTTCGTTTTTCTTGAGTGGATACTTACAGCTGGAATTTCTGGATCATATGGTCACTTCATGCATCACCTTTTGAGGAGCTGCCAGTTTGTTTTTCAAAGTACATCTACCACTTTACACTCCCAGCAGCATTGTATAAAAGTGTTAATTTCTTTCCATTTTTGCTGACACACATTTTCTCTTTTTTATTGAACAAAGATTTCATCCTATGGCGTGAAGTGATAACACATGGTGGTTTTGATTTACATTTTCCTGATGACTAATTACATTAAGCATCTAGTAATGTGCTTATAATCCATCTTTATATTTTCTTTGCAGAAATATCTATTCGAAATCTTTGCCCATTTTTTAAATTGGGTTATCTTGTTCTTTATATATCCTATATATGTAAGTCCCTTATCAGATACGTGATTTTCAGATATTTTCTTCCACTCAGTGGCTTGCCTTTTCACTTGTTGATAGTGTCTTCTGAGGCACAGCAGTTTTCAGTTTTGAAGTCCACTGAATCCACTTTTTCTTGGAAGTCATAGCTATGAGAACACTGCCTAATGCAGTCACAAAGACTTATGTTGACGTTTTATTCTGACAGTTTTATAGTTTTAGCTGTTACAGTTAACTGATTTATTTTGAGTCAGTTTTTAAACATGATATTTGGTGAGAGTCCAACTTCATTTATTTTTCTGCATGGGAATACTCAGTTGTCCCAGCACCATTTGCCAAAAAGACTGTTCTTTTCCCATTTTGTCCTTTTGTTAGCCTTGTATAAAATCAATTGACTGTAAATGTGCAGGTTTATTATTAGATTATCAATTTTTTGTTTCCTTATGTGTATTCTTATGCTGGGACCAAATGAAAATTTTTTTTTTTTTTTTTGAGACGGAGTTTTGCTCTTGTTACCCAGGCTGGAGTGCAATGGCGCGATCTCGGCTCACCGCAACCTCCATTTCCTGGGTTCATGCAATTCTCCTGCCTCAGCCTCCTGAGTAGCTGGAATTACAGGCACCCACCACCATGCCCAGCTAATTTTTTGTATTTTGAGTAGAGACGGGGTTTCACCATGTTGACCAGGATGGTCTCAATCTGTTGATCTTGTGATCCACCCACCTTGGCCTCCAGAAGTGCTGGGATTACAGGCTTGAGCCACCATGCCCGGCCCAAATCAAATTTAATGAGAAGATTTTTCAATCAGATTGCATATTACCAAGTTATCTTATGTGAGGATAAAAGTCAAATGTAGCGAGATATCTTTAAGTTCACCTTTTGTATCTCAAAGGATTCTGTAGCCAGCTTATACCTTACTTACTCTAAGAAATTATGGGAAGTCAGGCTTACAAGACAGAGTTTATTTCTGGTGTTTGTTTGTTTGTTTGTTTCGAGACAGAATCTCACTCTGTCGCCAGGTGCCAGGCTCACTGCAACCTCTGCCTCCCAGGTTCAAGCAATTCTCCTGCCTCAGCCTCCCAAGTAGCTGGGACTACAGGCGTGCACCACCACGCCCAGCTAATTTTTCTATTTTTAGTAGAGACGGGGTTTCACCATGTTGACCAGGATAGTCTCGATCTCCTGACCTCGTGATCCACCCACCTTGGCCTCCCAAAGTGCTGGGATTACAGGCATGGGACACCGCGCCTGGCCTTATTCCTTTTTTTCTCCATTCAAACATTAGTGGACTTTGGGAGATCGATCCAAGATGGCCGACCACTAACAGCTCAGGATTGTAGCTCCCAGTGAAAGCTCAGAGAATGAGACGATGCCACACTTTGAGACGAATTTTCGTCACTCACCGATTAGACGATTCCCAGTGGAGGAATCCCACGGGTCGCCAGCGCGACTCTTGTGGCCGCCGGAGCAGTTTTGCCGGCATCTCAGCGCAGCAGCTCTTCATGCAGAGCCAACGGGACCGCTTCCCCTACTGACCGGAGTTTGGAGCTCCGGGAAGTCAGAGCCGCTTGTTGCGGACTCAAGAGGGAAGCCAGACCAGAGATTCCCGGGCAGAAGAGCACCATCAGTTTTATCGCTGCTATTTAGGCTGCCACAGTGGGTTGCTCCGATCCCAGCACTGGGAATCAATAAGTCGGAAGTCGACTCAGAAACCTAATTAGAAAGACGGTTCATCTACAATGAAGGGAAAAAAACAGCCTAAGAAGGCCGAGTATACTCAAAATCAGAACCCATCAGCAACAGAACAAGCCCTGATGGAAGAGGACTCAACAGCAACGGAACAAGCCCTGATGGAAAAGGACTCATCAGTAACGGAACAAGCCCTGATGGAAAAGGACTGTGTTCCATTATCTGATAACGATATCTGGGACTGGAACTAAGATCCAGAACAAATAAACTCAATAGAGCTCTCCATTTTAAACACACAAAATATACATTATCCACAAAATCTAACGATATATCTAAAGATATAAAAAGACTCAAAACAAGGGGATGGAAAAAAACTCACCAACCAAATGGAGAGCAAAAATAAATAAATAAAAAGCAGGAGTTGCAATTCTCACACTTAATAAAATAGATTTCAAAGCTACAAGGATGCAAGGGTAAAAGGATTAATGCAACAATAAGAGATCTTAACACCCAGATACATAAGACACATAATGAGATTTAGATTCAACAAGACAAGAAATTGATAACGATATCCAGGACTTGAACTCAGAGCCAGAACAAATAAACACAATAGAGGTCTCCATTTTAAACACATAAAATATGCATTAACCACTTTAAACACTCAAAATATTGATCGGCCATTATTGAAACCCATTTTAGGAATGAAGTAATATTTCTTTTTCCCTCTTTTTCTTTTTTTCCCCTTCTTTTTCTCTTTTTCCCTCAAAAAAAAAAAAGAAGAAGAAGAAGAGACACCAGAGGGCTTCGTCTCGCTACTCTGCCTCCCTCTGTCTCCCTCATACTCCCCCATCTTGGACTTCTAGCCTCTAGAAAGGAAAAAAAAGAAAAGAAAAGAAACAGAGATGCAAAGCTCTGCTTTCTAGCTCAGTAGAGAATTCTTAGAATAAAAAAAAATTAACTCATTTCAAGGAAAACTTTTAGGAGTGCAGCACTTAATAATCAGGTAATGCTTAGGCAATTTATCAGAGACGAATAGTAGATGAATATTTTGAATTTCAAATTTTCAGAGCCAAAGTGTGTGCTATAGAGAAGCATTGTGGTATAACATAGTGATGGGATGGTCTTCACTGGTCCACACAAACAAGCTTGAAGTAAGGTAAAGGAAACGTTGCATTGGCTTTCTTAACACTCAAAGCGCGCTATGTTTATTTTACTTCTGCGAAGATTAAAAATAATTCCATAATGTTCCCCTTATTTCCTGGTTGAGAAAAAGAAAATGAAAATGAAATACTAGATTGATGAATAAATACTTAAAGCTTCTTCTTTAGAATTTTATTTAATAGAAATCAGGTAAAGGTCTTATTTTAGTCATGTGACCAAATATTTCTAGTTGTTTTTTAAATTTCATGTCTTCTTGCTCCCTAGTTTATTTCCTAACTTGAGGGAAAATTCTAAAGAGACACCCTTGCCTTGTTATCAGAGCTTATAATTGAAGGGGGTTTCAGGAAAAGTTCCTCCTCACCAGCTTATGTCTCTCTCCTGGTTATCTGCTGCTTCTCAATGATTGTCATCAGTAAATCAATCTCAACATTTACTAGATCCTACTTAAAAGGGCACTCTTTTCTGCTGCATAGGTTATGTTTTCTGTTGTCCCTTTTTAAAACTTATTTTTCTATCAATTACCCACAGTTTTGTGGCTTAAAAGAAAAAAAAGTTAATTTTGTTCATGAATCTGTGGTTTGGAAAAAGCTTGACCAGGAAAGCTTGTTTCTGCTTCCCTCAGCTTCCCCAGGAACAGCTGATCAGTTGGGGAAATGGAAGCCTCTGAAGCTTGGCTCACCCACGTGGTTGATGTTGGCAATTGGCTGGAACAATGATTGATGCTGGCCATTGGCTGGAACAATGATTGATGCTGGCCATTGACTGGAACCTTGGTTGGGGCAGGCAGCATGAACACTGGCACTCCCACGCTCTCTTTGTGGCCTGAGTTTTCTCACAATCTGGGGGTTCAGTTCAAAGGAAAAGTAGTCTGAGATAGAGAAGCCACATGGTATCCCTTTTACAGCATTCTATTCATGAGAAGGGAGTCAGTAAGGTTGACCAATATTCTGTTTTTTAAAGGGATGAAAATAGCTTCTCTTTTGAAGCAATTTATTAACTTTGACCTAAATAACTCAATATTATATTTCTGAAACCTTTTTGACAAATTATGGGAAATGATAATGAGAGAAGGGGGTGAGACACTTTTTATCAACATAACTTAGTGCCATTTAAAAAGGAACAAAATAAACTCTCAGAAAAGTGAAAGTAAGATCAAGTGGGAAAGTTCTGTGGCAGAGATGATAATAGCAAGGAATATAATTCTGTGACTTAACTTTGTGGCCTTGATTTTGTTCTTGAAATGCTGAGTAATTTAGGGGTTCATATTTGAAGAATCTACTACATTATAGATAGTATTTTATTTTAAGTAAACGCATTTCAAAATTTGCTGTTGGTTCTGTATTATTCTCAGCCGACTTCATTATCAAGCTGTATTATTTTATTCATGCAGTTGGATGATCTTATAGCAGAGAAGGAAGTTCTATCTTCAAAACATGCCAGTTTGGCTGAAGACAATCAGGTTATTCAGCAGGAGTTATTATCTATGAAAAAAGTGCAACAGGAATGTGAAAAACTTGAGGAGGATAAAAAGATGTTAGAAGAAGAAATATCAAATCTTAACACACATATGGAAAACAATATGATAGAATTTGATACAGTACAAGAATATAAATCAGTGCTAGAAGAAATGGCAAAGCAGGCATTAGAAAAATTAGAAGAAACCCATTTACAGGTTAGTTTTTAAAATCAGGTAAGTTTATCTGTAATATGCTTTCATTCCTTTCACTGCAAATTATATTTTGGGTATGTATACATTGTATTTCCTCTGCATCTCTCTTTTTTTGTTTGTTTGTTTTTTTGAGACGGAGTTTCGCTCTTGTTACCCAGGCTGGAGTGCAATGGCGCGATCTCGGCTCACCGCAACCTCCGCCTCCTGGGTTCAGGCAATTCTCTTGCCTCAGCCTCCTGAGTAGCTGGGATTACAGGCACGCGCCACCGTGCCCAGCTAATTTTTCGTATTTTTAGTAGAGACGGGGTTTCACCATGTTGACCAGGATGGTCTCGATCTGTTGACCTCGTGATCCACCCACCTCGGCCTCCCAAAGTGCTGGGATTACAGGCTTGAGCCACCGCGCCCGGCCCCTCTGCATCTCTTATAACAATCTGCTTTGTAGATTTTTAGAAAAAAAATGACATCTCTTTTCCCTTTTAAATATTTAAATTTTTATTATTATTATAACAAAATCAACCTTTCAGAGTAATGACCCTCACTATACAGTCATTTGATTATTAAGACTAGTTGGCAGAAGATAAAACTGTGATTTGGAAATTATGTGATACTTTTGAATTGGTCTTAAGCTACATTGTTCATTGCTCAGTTTTAAAAATGATAAATGTGGCTCACAACTGTAATCCCAGAACTTTGGGAGGCCAAGGTCGGTGGATCACGAGGTCAGTAGATCGAGACCATCCTGGGCAACATGGCAAAACCCCATCTCTACTAAAAATACAAAAATTAGCTGAGCGTGGAGCCACATGCTTGTAACCCCAGCTACTGGGGCAGCTGAGGCAGGAGAATCACTTCAACCCAGGAGGCAGAGGTTGCAGTGAGCTGAGATCATGCCACTGGACTTTAGCCTGGCAACTGAGCTAGACTTTGTCTCAAAAAGAAAATTATAAATGGATTATATTACTTTTTATATAACCAGATTACATTAATACTAACATAATAATGATTTTTAATGTTTATAAATCAGACTGAATTCTGAATTCAGTTATTAGTTTTGTTGATATTGTTGATAAATATTTTAACCTTCAGCCTTTTTCAATGGATTTAAAATTGTTCTCTGAACCACTGACTCAAAATGGAAGACAATAAATATATGATAATTAGGTTACAATTGTTTTAAAAAGTGTATACTTTTTATTTGTTTTAGAAAGAAGCAGAATATGAAAAACATTTAGAGCAGTTAAACAAGGATAAGGCAGCTTCACTAAATAAGAAGAAACTCGCACTCCACCACGTGAAATGTGAACTCTCCAAAATGGAAACTGCTTATGAAAAGGTTACAACCGAATTAGAAGAATATAAGGAAGCCCTTGCATTAACATTAAAAGCTAACACTTCCATTTCAAAAAAATGAATGAAGTAAGTCAAAACATACACTCATAGAAAATAAAATAAGCTCATCGAGTTGTTTTGAACATGTAATTTTTAGTGAGATGACTTCAGGAGATGAGTAGGAAGTGAATGCTAATCTGATAATGTAATTTTGAAAAATAGTATTAATAAGGAACCTTACCTTTAAAATATTAGTTAAGGATACTTTCTGTCTCTCATTTTCTTTCTTTCTTTTTTTTTTTTTTTTTGCTTTTTTTATAGCTTTTTTCCCCTGAAAAGCCTCATGTAATTAACATGATCTATTAGTTTTTTTTACTACATATTTTTGAAGCTTTATAATTAATAAAGTGAACTTGTTAAAAAATTACTTGTCAGGATTTCCCTAGATAGAAATATTAATGAGTTTAATTTTTTTTTTTTTTTGGTGGATCACAACCTAAACCCAAAGTGTCAAATGGTCCTGCTGCTCTGGGCACATCCTGACACTCAGGCATAGAACTGTGTTTGATTATGATCTTTAATATTATCACTAGAGGGTATCTCAAGACAGACTATTTGGGTAACATTTTCAAGACGTTACAGAAAGGCATTTTTGTGAAATAGGGAATAGTTATCACAGGAATGAAAACAACTATAATTTGCAAAGTGGTTAAAAAACAACACCTTGTTCAGCCTGAGGAGGGTGTGGAAGGCAGAAAGTACAAGCCCGCTTCAAATGCCTTGATCAGTGTCAGAAGTAATTACCTTCAGAGATGCTTTAGTTCTTTATATTCATCAACCCAGCCATCTAGTTCTCCCCTAGGAGTTGCTGCTCTGAATTATTCCTCAGTGCCAAATGCCTATTTTTTTTCTAGATAGTGGGTGAAATGTACAAGGGTGAAACCTGAAACTTGTGGTTTACAAACACAAATAATTGTAGCTTTTTTGGTTCATTTTAGTTTTCTTAATCTACATTATTTAAGGGCATAATATGATGTTTTAATATAATTATTTATAGTGAAGTGGTTCTTATAGTCAAGCAAATTAAGATATTATTTCCTCACATAGTTACCCTTTAAATACAAGTATTTCTAGTGGAATCTTCAGAGTCTTACAAGTAGAGCCAATGTAGAAAGCAGCAAGTGTTGCCTGTTGAGCCGTACAACACTGATAGCCATTTCTCTTCCCTGTCTACTTTGAACTGCTTGTTTAGTACCTGGGAAACACATCTACTTCTTTAGAACAATTTTAAAGTGTAATTGCTTAAAACAGATATGCTCCCACACATCTTTGGTATTAAAACACTTCTGAAACTATTCCAAACAATACAAAAGAGGGAATCCTTCCCAGATCATTTTAGGAGACCAACATCATCCTGATACCAAAACCCAGCAAAGACTCAGCAAAAAAAGAAAACTTCAGGCCAATATCCATGATGAACATAGATAGATGCAAAAATCTTCAATAAAATACTGGCAAACCAACTGCAACAGCACATCAAAAAGCTTATCCATCACGATCAAGTAGGCTTCATTCCAGGGATGCAAGGCTGGTTCAACATACACAAATCTATAAACATAATCCACCACGTAAATAGAACCAAAGACAAAAACCACACGATTATCTAAATAGATGCAGAGAAGGCCTTTGACAAAATTCAGCAGCTCTTTATGCTAAAAACTCTCAATAAACTAGGTACTGAGGAACATATCTCACAACAATAAAAACTATTTACAACAAACCTACAGCCAATATCATACTGAATGGGCCAAAACTGGAAGCATTCCCTTTGAAATCTGGCACTAGACAAGGATGCCCTCTCTCACCACTCCTATTCAATATAGTGTTGGAAGTTCTAGCCAGAGCAATCGGGCAAGAAAAAGAAATAAAGCGTACTCAGTTAGGAAAGGAGGAAGTCAAATTGTCTCTATTTGCAGATGACATGATTGTATATTTAGAAGACCCCATCGTCTCAGCCCAAAATCTCCTGAAACTGATAAGCAACTTCAGCATAGTCTCAGGATACAAAATCAATGTGCAGAAATCACAAGCATTTCTATACACCAATAACAGACTAACAGAGAGCCAAATCATAAGCAAACTCCCATTCACAGTTGCTACAAAGAGAATAAAATACCTAGGAATACAACTAACAAAGGATGTAAAGGACCTCTTCAAGGAGAACTACAAACCACCGCTCAACAAAATGAGAGGACACAAACAGGTGGAGAAACATTCCATGCTCATGGCTAGGAAGCATCAATATCATGAAAATGGCAATATTGCCCAAAGTAATTCATAGATTCAATGCTATCCCCATCAAGCCTTCTTGATCCCCAATGGCCTTCTTCACAGAACTGGAAAAAACCACCTTAAACTTCATATGGAACCAAAAGAGAGCCCACATAGCCAAGACAATCCTAAGCAAAAAGAGCAAAGCTGGAGGCATCACACTACATGATTTCAAACTATACTACAAGTCTACAGTAATCAAAACAGCATGCTACTCTTACCAAAACAGAGATGTAGACCAATGGAACGGAACAGAGGCCTCAGAGGCAACGCCACACATCTAAAACCATCTGATCTTTGACAAATCTGACAAAAACAAGCAATGGGGAAAGAATTCCCTGTTTAATAAATGGTGTTGGTAAAACTGGCTAGCTATGTGCAGAAAGCGGAAACTGGCCCCCTTCCTGACATCTTACACTAAAATTAACTCCAGACAGATTAAAGATCTAAACATAAGACCTAACACCATAAAAACCCAAGAAGAAAACCTAGGCAAAACCATTCAGGACATAAGCATAGGCAAGGACGTCATGACTAAAACACCAAAAGCATTGGCAACAAAAGCCAAAATAGACAAATGGGATCTAATTAAACTCCAGAGCTTCCACACAGCAAGAAACAATCATTAGGACCAGGAATTAACAGAATGGGAAAAATTTTTGCAGTCTACCCATCTGATAAAGGGCTAATATCAAGAATCTACAAAGAGCTGAAACAGATTTACAAGAAAAAAACATTCATCCAAAAGTGGCAGACATTTTTCAAAAGACGACATATGTGAGGCCAACAAACACATAAAAACAATGCTCATCTTCACTGATAATTAGAGAAATGCAAATCAAAACCACATCGAGATACTACCTCATGCTGGTTAGAATGGCGATCATTAAAAAATCTGGAGACAACAGATACTGGAAAGAATGTGGAGAAATAGGAACACTTTTACACTGTTGGTGGGAGTGTAAACTAGTTCAGCCATTGTGGAAGACAGTGTGGTGCTTCCTCAAGGACCTAGAAATCGAAATTCCATTTGACCCAGCAATCTCGTTACTGTGTATATACCCAAAGGATTATAAATCATTCTACTTTAAAGACACATGCCCAAGTATATTCATTGCAGCCCTGTTTACAATAGCAAAGACCGGCTGGGTGCATGGCTCCCGCCTGTAATCCCAGCACTTTGGGAGGCAGAGGAGGGTGGATCACGAGGTCAAGAGATAGAGACCATCCTGGTCAACATGTGAAACCCCGTCTCTACTAAAAATAAAAAAAATTAGCTGGGCATGGTGGCATGTGCCTATAATCCCAGCTACTCAGGAGACTGAGGCAGGAGAATTGCCTGAACCCAGGAGGCGGAGGTTGCAGTGAGCCGAGATTGTACCACTGCACTCCAGCCTGGAGCCTGGCAGCAGAGTGAGACTCTGTCTCAAAAAAATAAATAAATAAATAAATAAATCCTGGAGGAAAACTAGGTAATACTCTTCTGGACATCACACTTCTTAATTAATGTATGGATAAATCTTCAAAAGCAATTGCAAGAATCACAAAAAATTGACAAGTGTGACCTAATTAAGCTAAAGAGCTTCTGCACACATGAGAAACTATCAAGGGAATGTACAGACTCCTACAGAATGGAAGAAAATATTCACAAACTATGCATACAGCAAAGGCCTATTACCCAGAATCCAAAAGGGACTTAAGTCAACAAGCAAAAAATAAATAACCCCATTAAAAATGGGCAAATGACATAACAGACACTTTTCAAAAGAACACATATAAGTGGCCAAGAAACAACATATTAGCAAATGCTTACCATTGCTAACCATCAGAGAAGTGCCAAACAAAACATCAGTGAAACACCATCTCACACCAGGCAGAATGACTTTGTTAAAAAGTCAAAAATAAAAAATAAAACAACAACAATAATAATAATAAAACAGAGTTGGGGAGGCTGTGGAGAAAAGGGAACAATTACACACTGTTGGTGGTAATGAAGATTAGTCCAGCTACTATGGTGAGCAGTTTGGAAATTAAGCTAAGAATGGGCCGCCGCCGCCGCCGCTGCCGCCGCGCTCTCGCTTTGCCCGCCGCCGCCTAAGCAGGGCCGGGGCCGGGGCCAGCCACCGCCGCCGCTGCCGGGATGCCGCGGGTGTATATCGGCCGCCCGAGCTGCCAGGCCCGGGAGCACGATGTGGAGCGCTTCTTTAAGGGCTACGGGAAGATCCTGGAGGTGGATCTGAAGAACCGATATGGTTTTGTGGAGTTTGATGACCTGCCTGATGCAGATGATGCTGTTTATGAACTGAATGGCAAAGACCTTTGTGGTGAGCGAGTAATTGTGGAGCATGCCCGCGGCCCACGGCGAGGTGGCAGTTACGGTTCTGGGCGCAGTGGATATGGTTATAGAAGAAGTGGCCGAGATAAATATGGCCCTCCTACTCGCACAGAGTACAGGCTTATTGTGGAGAATTTGTCAAGTCGGTGCAGCTGGCAAGACCTAAAGGATTATGTGCGTCAGGCAGGAGAAGTGACTTCTGCAGATGCTCAGAAGGGACGCAAAAAGGAAGGAGTGATTGAATTTGTATCTTATTCTGATGTGAAAAGAGCTTTGGAAAAGTTGGATGGAACTGAAGTCAATGGCAGAAAAATCCGATTAGTTGAAGACAAGCCAGGTTCCAGATGACACCGGTCCTACTCCAGGAGCCGGAGCCATTCGAGATCTCGCTCTCGAAGCAGACATTCCCGTAAGAGCAGAAGCCGAAGTGAAAGCAGCAAAGCAGCCATTCTAAGAGTAGATCCCGGTCCAGGGCAGGCTCCCACTCACGGAGCAAGAGCCGGAGCCGAAGCCAGAGTCAGAGCCGGAGCCGAAGCCAGAGTCGGAGCTGGAGCAAGATGGAGAAAAGCAGGAGCCCAGCAAGGACAAGAGCTGCAGCCGCAGTCGCAGCGTCGGCAAGAGCCGAAGCAAAAGCAAAGACCAACCCGAAGAGAAGATCCAAAACAATGACAATGCTGGGAAACCTAAGAGCCGGAGTCCTCGCAGGCATAAAAGTAAGAGCAAAAGTCGGAGCAGGAGTCAGGAGAGGAGAGTGGAGGAGGAGAAGCGAGGGAGTTTGAGCAGGGGCAGGAGCCAGGAGTAGGGCAGGGGCCAGAAGAGCCTCCGCCAGAGTCGGAGCCGGAGCAGGAGCAAAGGGGGTAGCATGGCATGAGCGGGAGTAGGAGCCACAGCAAGAGCAGGACAAGAGGAAGGGCAGGAAGAGAAGCAGGGAGGAGAGCCGCAGACGCAGCCTCAGCCATAGCAAGAGAGGAGCAGAAAGCGAGGCAGCAAGCGAGACAGCAAGACGGGCAGCAGCAAGAAGAAGAAAAAGGAAGACACTGACCGCTCGCAGTCCAGATCGCCATCCCGCTCTGTTTCAAAGGAGCGGGACCATGTCAAGTCTGAATCCAGCCAGAGGGAAGGCGGAGGGGAGAGTGAGAATGCTGGCACCAATCAGGAGACCCGGTCCAGGTCGAGATCCAATTCCAAATCGAAGCCAAATCTTCCATCAGAATCACGCTCCAGATCAAAGTCAGCTTCAAAAACCCGATCTCGGTCCAAGTCTCGATCCGGGTCTGCTTCCAGATCACCCTCCCGGTCTAGATCTAGGTCCCACTCAAGGTCCTAACTGGCCACGACCACAGCTGGAACTACCCGAGGAGTCTTTTGTACACGTTTGGTAGCCGTAGCACATGTGATTGGAGTAGAACATGTCACTGCTGTACATTTTTAACTCCCCAATGGTGTGTCTATAATTGTTCAATCTGAGTGCTTCCTCTCAGTAAAGCCTCCTGGCGCCAGGCCTTCCTGCTCCACTGAAAAAAAAAAAAAATTTCTCTTTTGAAAAAATCCCCTTTTACTCATGGCCCACAGTAGAATATCCAAAACGCCTTGACTTTCAGGCCTGGCCTTTCCTACAGGGAGCTCAGTAACGTGGACGGCT
Source organism: Callithrix jacchus (assembly GCF_049354715.1). Lineage (NCBI taxonomy): Eukaryota > Metazoa > Chordata > Mammalia > Primates > Cebidae > Callithrix > Callithrix jacchus. The sequence goes on from NC_133523.1 coordinate 18,564,770, forward strand.
CTAAGGCTGGAGGTAGGTAGGTATGGTGAGTTCAACCATTTTTGCTCTTGAATTGATGCCCTTCGATGTGTGCCATGTAGTGAAAGTGCTAACTCTTAAGTTTCCGACCACTTTGGTTTCATATTTTTGGACTTAACAAAGTTGTGAATAGCACAGCCAAGGAAAATTGATACCTGCAGTAACCCATAGGAAATAAACTGTCGAGTTCCATAGTCTGGTATTGTGATTATATTGTTTTATATTAAAAAAGAAAAGAAAAGAATTTTTTTTAATTTTATCTTTCCCTATCTTGCAAAATATAGTGACCCCTGTTTCCATTAAATTTGAATAAAGACAAAAAAAAAAAAGAACTAAGAATGACCATTGGATGCAGTAACCCCATTACTATACTAGGTGTATACCTAAAGGAAAATAATTCATTGTAAGAAAAGGAAGCAGGCACGTGCAGGTTCATTGCAGCACTGTTCACAATAGCAAAGACATGGAGTAAACCCAGGTGCATCCAACATAGATTAAAAATCCAAGGTAGATTGGAAAATGGCATATATACTATGGAATACAGTGCAACCATAAAAAGAACAAAATCGTGTCCTTTGCAGCAACATGGATACAGCTGGAATCCACCATCCTAAGCAAACTAATGCAGAAACACAAACCAAATATCTCACGTTTTCACTCATGTGGGAGCTACACATTGGGTTCACATTGTCATAACATGGGAACAATAGACACAGGGAAATAAGAATGGGGAGGGACAGAGTGGGCCAGGACTAAAATCTACTTATTGGGTCCTACCCTCACTACGTTTGTGATGGGTTCAATTGTACTTCAACCCTCGGCATCCCTCAAGATACCTTTGGAAGAAACCTTCACAGGTACCACCTTAATTTAGAATGCAACGTAGAAAAAAAAAAAAGAAAAATTTACTATACAAAAAGTTTAAGTAGAGAATAAAATTTTTTTTAAGAAACAATTTATTGAAGTAAAAAATAGGGCCAGGCGCAGTGGCTCAAGCCTGTGATCCCAGCACTTTGGGAGGCCGAGGCGGGTGGATCATGAGGTCAAGAGATCGAGGCCATCCTGCTCAACACGGTGAAACCCTGTCTCTACTAAAAGTACAAAAAATTAGCTGGGCATGGTGGTGCGTAATCCCAGCTACTCAGGAGGCTGAGGCAGGAGAATTGCCTGAACTCAGGAGGTGGAGGTTGCGGTGAGCCAAGATTGCGCCATTGCACTCCAGCCTGGGTAACAAGAGCGAAACTCTGTCTCAAAAAAAAAAAAGAAGTAAAAAATAGATTAAACTTTTATAAACTTAGCAGAGCTTTGTCAAGAATTTCAAAGCGATGCATTCAATGCAAAATGTGGCTTTATTTGTTTAATATTTGTACTAATAAAACAGCACATTTCTAAAATTATGTATATGCAACAGACCAATATTAAATGTATTTTTGTCATATAAATCTAAACAGCATTACACAGATACATCCTCTATTGTCTAAACTTAAAATAAATAGAAATTTTACTTTATTTATATGATTATTTTTCTATTTAAGCAAACTTCAAGTTATGTCTAGTCAGTAAAAATACTAAAGGCCACATTTTGTAAGTGATATGTTATTCTCATAATGGCTTTTAACTTAAACATTATTATTATTAATTTTAGGTGAAGCTGGATTGTGAAGAACAAATAATTAGAAGAACAAAGAAAAGTATGTTGCCAAAATTTATTAAGTTTATTTTAGAAATAAAGCGTAAATAGCAAATGGCATTTTTTTTCATTTTGGTGTTAGTAGATACGATGTTAAGTGTTTTTTTCTTACACCCATCTAATGAAAGATGTGAAAACAATTTTCACAGTGAAAAGTATACTTATGCACCATTAATTCATCGTGTTTCACAGCTTTAAAACTTCCGATAAGTCTAAGCATCTAGTTTTTACTGGCTTTCCGCTTTCTTCACCTTTGCCATCCTCATGAAACTGCAGCCAGTACACTGAAATGATTCTCAGAAAACAAAGGCATCATTGGCTTCTCGGGGCTTCGGTAGAGATTAAAGGCCAACAGACTGAAGACTTATTTAAAAGTAGTCAGCTGGCCGGGCGCTGTGGCTCAAGCCTGTAATCCCAGCACTTTGGAAGGCCGAGGCAGGTGGATCACGAGGCCAAGAGATCGAGACCATCCTGGTCTACATGGTGAAACCCCGTCTCTACTAAAAATACAAAAAATTAGCTGGGCATGGTGGCACATGCCTGTAATCCCAGCTACTCAGGAGGCCGAGGCAGGAGAATTGCCTGAACCCAGGAGGCGGAGGTTGCTGTGGTGAGCCGAGATCGTGCCATTGCACTCCAGCCTGGATAGCAAGAACGAAACTCTGTCTCAAAAAAACAAAAAGAAATAGCTAAGCAATAACCATTCATAAGCAGTCACTTTACAGGTGACATTTTAAATCTCCTGTTATTTACTTTGTCATTGGATTGCATTTGTTCTCAGGAAAGGTTCCAAATTTTTCACTATGGAATAAGCCACCCAGGTCAATGTGATTCTTGTCAAGTTACTCAACCTTGTCTGTTGCCACTTACCACACTCTGCCCTTTGCTCCCGCACCAAACTAGATGGAGTAAAGCTCCACAGAGCTGTTCCTCACCTCAGGCTCTTTGCCTTCGCTTCTTCCCTCTGCCTGGCAAGGTTTCCCTTGTGCTTCAGGCATCAGCCTATATATCGCTTCCACCAGAAAGCCTAAATATTGACACAAAACGGATAGATGTCCCTTCTGTGTGTTCCAGTAGTGTCCTGCTGTATACCTGTCACAGGGTCTATGACTCTATACGGACATTGCCTGCCTGTCTGTTTTTTGGTTATAGCGTACGATGACCTACCATCTTCATCTTGTAATTCCAGTGCTGGTTCTGGTACCTCAGCACATGGCTGTTGAGTACATAAGTGAAGATGAAAATGCTCAATTTAGTCACAATTATAATTAATTCCATGTGTAAATTAATAGTAATTTTGTATTATAATCGTATATACATATTTCTCATTCTTATTAACTGATAAATTTCTCAGCTCTTTAGTTTTTAAACTCACACTTAGTTAACTGAAATTCCTTAAGTAAAGAACATAATTCTTTCTTTTTCTTTCCAGCTGTTGCTGTATTGCAGTCTTGCTCCTGTCTACTTTCTTCTCTAAAATCCACTGATAAACCACATCTAATGAAGAGACTATCTAAACCATAAAATCTTAAGGAAAAAGCATATGATTTAAAAAGGTCAAAACTTTATTAATGGGATTTTTACATGACATTTCAATTGTTTCTCATAAAATAAATAACATCACAGTCTTTACTAAAGTAGAATATTTTCAAATCATGTGTATAATGAAGATTCATATGGTATTTTATTTTTTTAAATTTATTTATTTATTTTTATTTTTTTGAGACGGAGTTTCACTCTTGCTACCCAGACTGGAGTGCAATGGCACGATCTTGGCTCACCGCAACCTCCGCCTTCTGGGTTCAAGCAATTCTCCTGCCTCAGCCTCCCAAGTAGCTGGGATTACAGGCGCGCACCACCATGCCCAGCTAATTTTTTTATTTTTAGTAGAGACGGGGTTTCACCTTGTTGACCAGGATGGTCTCGATCTCTTGACCTCGTGATCCACCCGCCTCGGCCTCTCAAAGTGCTGGGATTACAGGCGTGAGCCACCAAGCCCAGACTCATATGGTATTTGAAATGATTTTTTTACCCTTAGTTTAAGTGGATCTTGCAAATGAAAACCAGCGTTATTGAGTTTGACATACTCAAATTGCCCAAATGTCAGCTGTTTAAACAGCCAAGCAACCAAATCACCATTGATACTTTCGTAAAGGCCACTGAAGTCTTCTTTGCATTTGACAGTTTTGATTGCTAGTAATAAAGGAGGACCTGCCCCGTTTGCCCATGCTAATGTTATGATTTCCTTTCTGTAGTTCAACAGTGTTTTGTGTGAAGATACTTTGAGGCTCTGTAAATATCTGGTTACTCCTCAGAACCCACTAGATTTGGCATTTCATTAATGACTTGTATTTGAACAATTATTACTGTGATGGTTGCCAGATGACTATATCCTTATTCACTCCTTTGTTCTCAAGGGAGAAACAGAACCAATGAATAAGGACGAGAGAAAGCTTATGATTTTGGTCCTCCAATTGCCCAGGATTAGCCCAGTGGTAGACATTTCAAGCTGACTTTATGTCTTTTTAATTTGTCCCTGTTACTCTGTCAGCACGTTTTTACTTTCTGGCACAAGATGTTCCCAGCTAATTTTGTATTTTCTCTGCCCCAGCCCTGGCATGAGTGATTTTCTTAGAAGCAGAGGTGGCTCCAACAAGGAAGCCCAGGCGAGCCCTCCCCAGCGTGTGCCCTTTGTCCCCAACAGAAGAACCGCGGCTGCATCCACTGAGGTACGAAGAAACTGGCAAAAGGCCTTCTGGCTGTCTGGGAACAGTCCTTATGTGTACCCTGGCTCAGCCTAGAAGGTTCCGGATTAGTCTTCCTGCAGCCTCTGTGCTGTGTCTCTAGATCGGCGCTCTGTGGGAAGGCCCCTGGGAGACCCAGCAGCACAGGGTGTCTCATCTGCCAAATGTCCCTCATTCCTTTCACTCTGAGACTCAGGAATAGAAGAGATTGCATGTCCAGGCAGTGCCAGGCCACCTCACTGTCTCCTTTGAGATGGGCCCAGAGGGACTTGGGGGATGAGAGTAAAGCAGCCTGAGGCCATCTGTCCCTCCCTGTGTCTTGGAGGAGAGGCCTTATGCCAAGATAACCCCCAGGGCCTGACCTCTGGGCAAGGAGGAAGGGTCTGTGGGCTGAGGGGGATGAGACTTTGAGCACCGCTTCTCAGGGGCCTGGTCAGGGGACCATGGTCAGTGTTGACCTGGTCCTCAGGACATAGTCAGTTGGGACCTGATCAGCAGGGACCTGGTTAGTGGTGAAGGCCTCATCGTGGGGACCTGGTGACCTAATCACTGGAAGCCTGGTCAGTGGGGATGTGGTCAGTGGTAGCCTTATTAGTGGTCCCTGATTGGTTGGAACATAAACACTGAAAACCTGGTTGGTGGGGTCTATACCATATACTAGGGGCCTGGTCAGTGTGGGACCATAGCGGCTTGGAGCCCAGTCAGAGAGGGTCCAGTCAGCTGGGGACTGATCCACAGAGAATTGTTCAGTTGGGGTCAGGAGAGTGGCAACCTGGTAAATTGTGGTCTTGTCGGTGGGAACCTGGTCAGTGGGGACAAGGTCAGTGGGAAATTGGTCACTGGGGTCTGGTCCTTGAGACCTATTAAGTGGGGGCCTAGTTAGGGAGACATGGTCAATGGGGACTCAGTCAGGGGGTCTAGTCAATGGAGGAGTAGTCATTAGGGGCCCCATCAGTGGGGACCTGCTCAGAGGCACCTGATCAGTTGGCCACTGTGTGACCTCAGGCAGGGGATTTGTCTGTGGAGCCTCCCTGCCTCCATCTGTAGGGAAGGTGAGTCAGGCACCCTGGAGGGTTGCTGGAAAGAGAACATGAGAAGATGTGTTGAATCCAGCACTAGAACTTTACACGCGACCTGGGTTCTACCTAGAGAGGGTGCCAGCCCTCTCTGCTCTGCCTGGTGCCCTCCTCTGTCTGTATTGCAAGGACCACCCTTGGTGGACAAGGCTGAGATTGGAGAACACCTGTGGAGGCTGTAATGCTGACCCAGGGACTGATAGTGACAGTAATGGGGACTTGAGTGCACCCATGAGTGGAGTAGCTAGGCCTGACCAGAGAAGCAAGACACACACACACACACACACACACACACACACACACACACACAGAGAGAGAGAGACACACACACACACACACAGAGAGAGAGAAACACATTACATGCACACCTATCAGTTCAGGGGATAGAGGACACTGACTTAGCCCTGTTGATTCAGGCAGGTTCCCATTTTGATGGGTTGTGTCACCCTGTGATGTTGCCGTTGCTGAGCTCCCATAGCCTGTGTCATGGAGCAGTGAGAGACACACAGCAGTGTCTGTGACTGGTTCTGAACGCAGAACTGTTTTCTAGGCAAGAGGCACATCTCAGCACAGCTGACTGATTAGGCTCAGGTGAGTGGGACCTGCTCTTTTCTTCCTCCTGGCTTGGGGGCAGTCACTATCAGGTGGGTGGTTTTGGCCTCTGGGCAGCTACTGAGGGTGATCCCTGAACGCTCACCAGATGCCTGTTCTGTGCTGACAGTTATCTCATTCATCCTTGCAGCAAGGCCATTCTGTATCTCCTCTGGACACCCCCAGGACCACCCAGGAAAACGCCATCAGGGCCCTGTCACCAGGCCCAGTTCAATGCCATGATGACCAAGATGAATGTCCAGAGACAAATCCCCGGCATGATGCCTGCATCTGACCACCCTTGGTGGGTAGTGACCAGCACCACATGGAAGAAGCCAGGGCGGCATGCAGCCAGCTGGGCCTTGGGAAGTTACTCTGAAAGGGGAAGATGGTCACTTTGAGGTCCCTGAAGGAAAGAACACGGCATCCTAACAACCCTAACAGCCAGCAGCATGCCATACATCCTCTCACCCAACCAGTGGGACAGAGGCCCCCTCCTGGGACACATGACCCTTACCTAAAGGATCCTGGCCCAGTTGGGCCTCATCCTGAGCCCTGGAGGGGAGGGGCACCATGGCACCCCAGCAACAGCCAGGATTATCACCCAGGGGACTCAGCCTTCGGTGGCCCTGGCCAGACTTAAAATTTGACCCAAGACAGGACAAGCTCACTCAGAGCAGCATGTCAGTACCTGGAACCTGTGCATGCCAAAGCTGACTCAAAGAGCAACCAGCCACCTCTGCAAGGGTGTGTTTGGAGCAGGTGGACCAGTCACCAACCTCACCCACTCAGGGAAGCAGGGAGGCCAGGTTCCGACAGCCTGAGTGGCCACCACCTGATGAGTAATGGAGAGAAGGCCTGAGGAAAAGCAGATGGCACTGGGGCCCTACCTCCGGGCATAATAACTGATTTATCCTGACTGGCAGTGAGTAAGGTTGGTGGCTGGTCCACCTGCTCCTGGCACACCCTTGCAGAGGTGGTTGGTTGCTCTTTGAGCCAGCTTGGCCTTGCCTGGCATGCACGGGCCTCAGTGCAACAACTATGATGCAAATGGAGCCACACAGAGGACGTGAGCAGCAGGCTCAGGAGCAGGGTGTGCGCTGCCTTTGGGGCTCCAGTCCATGCATCAGGGCTCATACAGCATTGTGGGCTTTTTGGGTGCCAAGAGGCAGACAACAGGCCATCTTGAGGAGAACTTTATGTTCAAGAGCAGAAGGGCCCAATCAGGTGGATGAACCACACAGCCAGCTTCTGGGCATGGGCACAGTGCCACACCTTCCTTCACTTCTTGACATGCCCCACCAGCACTGAAGAGACAGTCTGGAGACAGGGCAAGAGGAAGACAGAAAAATGAGATGGTGAGTGCCATCTTCTTCTTGACCCCAAGCCCACCGGCAGGGTGGCTCTCAGTCTTTAGGAGTGGGAGAGCAAGATTGACAGTCTTGAGTGCTTCACCAAGACGATGGACAGCAGGACACTCAGATCAACATCACAGCTGGTGAGTCGACGTGGAAGCAGATGATGGTGACAGACTTTAAGAAGAAGAATCAGCAGGTGATCAGTTCTTCAGCCTCAGCCAGGCCTTGAAGCTGGAGCAGGCCATCCACTTAACCAGAGGTGCCTTCAACACCATCAGTGAGATCTTTGCTGATCATCCCAGGCAGGACCCTGGGACCAGTCATGGACCTATTCGTGCTCTCTCAGGGACACCTGGCCAACATCCTGGACATCATCCACATCCATAAGGAAGCTCTTACCAAAGTCACGGAGAGCAGGCAACATGTGGCAGAAGGGAAGACAGACATGCAGAGGCCGAGGATGTCAGGATCACAGGAACAGGATTTCTTTGGCCACTTTGGCTGAAATTCATCACTTCCCTTCAACTCACGTGAGAGACTTGAAGTCACAGATGCAGCATTTCTTTCAACAAAAGATACTATTTTTTCAAAAAGTCAACCAGGAATTGATAGTGTTGAACGACCAGATATTTGACTGTGGACTTTCTCCAGTTCAAGGATACTTTATACCGCAGAATAATAACACTGTCAGTGAGCCAGCGCCAGCTGTCGGTGGTAGTACAAGCGTGGTTTTGTGCTCAGCTGAAACCCAGCTGAACACAGAGTTGTGTAGGAAACAGTTAATATGGTGATAGAATAGAAACAGCAGCAAACATTAACTAAATCACGCTGTAAATGCCTACACTACCACTGTTACTCTCCAAGAATGATAATACCACTTACCTTACTGCTTTTTGACGTATGAGTATTTTAGTGTGTATGCTGTACACCTCAAACCCTATGAAGAGTCTCGAAGAAGCTGGTGGGATAAAGCCTGCTGTGGATGTCTTTATACTCAAAGACTGATGATGCAATTCGAGTATGCATCCCACCAAATCCCATGTCGAGTTATACTTCCTAATGGTGAAGGCAGAATCAGCTGTCAGGTGATTGAATCGTGAAGGCAAATTTCTCATGAGTGATTTAGCACTGTCCCCTTGCTACTGTCCTCATCGTTATCAGTGACTTCACCTGAGATCTGGTCATTGAAAACAGTGTCATCCGCTCCACTCTCCGAGTTTTCCTCTTGCCATGTGAGACCACTCACTCTTTTTTTGCCTGCCAAGATGATTGAAAGATTTCTAAGGCCTCCCAGAGGCAGAAGCCACTGTGTTTCCTGTCCACCTTGTAGAACCGTGAGCCAATTAATCCTCTTTTTCAAAATAAATCATACAGAAAAAGGCAGATGAAGATGAAAGCTTTGCTACAAAGATACCTGAAAATGTGGAAGCAGCTTTGGAATTAGGGAATGGGCACAGGTTGGAAGAGTTTGGAGGGCTCAAAAGAAGACAGACAGATGATAAAATGTTTGGACCATCTTGGAGATGGGTAAATGGTTGTGCCAAAAATGCCGACAGAGACACGGACAAGGGAAGGGCGGGCCGAGGAGGTCGGAGAAGGAAACCACGCTTTCTGGAAGATGTCTTCCTGTTGGGTACGGAAAGCTTACACAGTGCCTGTACCATCACTGCACCTTAGAAGCAGGGACCTTGCTTTTTATTTCAAAGAGTCATAGGCAAAAGAGACTGTAGCCCTGACTCAGATGAGACTTTGGACTTTGTAGCTTTGAGTTAATGCTGAAATGAGTTAAGACTTTGGGAGACTGCTGGTAAGGCATGAATGTGTTTTGCCTTCATGAGGTTCATGGGGTCAGGGGCAGAATAATACGGTTTGTCTCTGTGTCCCTACCAAAACTCATGTGGAATTACACTTCCTAATGTTGGAGGTGGGCCTAGGTGGAAAAAGATTTAGCCATAAAAGGGTATGGGTAGATTCTTCACGAATGATAAAGCACCATCCCCTTGATGCTGTCCTCCTGAGAGTGAGTGAGTTCTCAGGAGATCTGATTGTTTAAAAGGCTGTGGAACCTCTTTCCTCACTCTGTCTTGTTCCTACTCTTGCCGTAGGAGACATCTCATTGTCCCTTGGCCTTCTGGTGTCGTTAGGAGGCTCCCTGACTCCTCCCAGAAACAGAAGACACTATGCTTCCTTCACAGCCTGCAGAAAGCTGAATCAACTAAACCTCTCTCATTTATAATAATACTGAAAATTACAACTGCAGAGTGGAGCTGTGAAATGTCTTCAAGGCCTTTTTCTGTTTGTCTTGACTGTTAGCACAGGGCTTCTTTATAGGCCAGTTTCTGAAGTCTTCTCAGATTTTCCTTTTCAAATGGGGTTTTGTGTTATCAATACACAGCCAATCTGCTGTAGAGATACCTAAAAAAGTAGAAGCAGGTTTAGAAGTGGGTAGCAAATAAAAACTGGGAGGGTTTGGAGGGATTAGAGAACAGCAGAAAGATGGGAGTGATTTAATCATGGACGGGTAGGGGTGGGAGTGGAAGGAAAAAGGGGTGGGTAAAGTGGGGAGGTGTAGGGTGGTGGGAGGATGGGGTGTAGTGGGAGTGGGGAGTAGCCAGCTGCAGAGGCACAGCTTCATGGAAAACCTCTACTAGGGCAGCACGCCTGTGGCTTTGCAGGTTTTAGCCTCCACGGCTGCTCTCATGGACTGAGCTGGTGTTGAGTGCCTGTAGCTTTTCCACACTCAGGTGCAAGCTCTTGGTGGGTGGGTCTATGAATCTCGGCTCTGGAGGGTGGTAGCCACCTGTGTGGGGGCTCCAAGCCCATTTTTCCCTCTGAACTGCCCTAATAGAGGTTTTCCAAGAGGCTCTGCCTCTGTAGCAGGCTTCTGCCTGGAAACAGTGGGAGGTAGGGGTGGGGGCGTGTCTGGGGGATGGATTCTTCACCAATGCTTATGCATCGTCTTCCTGATGCTATGCTCATGATAGTGAGTTCTCATGAGATCTGGTTGTATAACACGGTCTGGCTCCTCTTCTCCTTCAGTCTTGTTCCTAATCCTCCCATATGAAATATCTTCTTGCCCCTTTGCCTTCTGGGAGGGGCAAGGAGATGTTTCATATGGGAGACGTAGGAACAAGATTATGATTGGGAGGCTTCCTGAGACCTTCCTGAAGCAGAAGCCACTATGCTTCCTTTACAGCCTGCAGAAACACGAGCCAATTCAACCCCTTTTCTTTCTTTCTTTTTTTGTTGAGACAGTATCGCTCTCGTTTCCCAGGCTGGAGTGCAATGGCGCGATCTCAGCTCACCGCAACCTCCGCCTCCTGGGTTCAGGCAATTCTCCTGCCTCAGCCTCCTGAGTAGCTGGGATTACAGGGACACACCACCATTCCCAGCTAATTTTTGTATTTTTAGTAGAGACGGGATTTCACCATGTTGACCAGGATGGTTTCGATCTCTTGACCTCGTGATCCACCCGCCTCGGCCTCTCGAAGTGTTGGGATTACAGGCTTGAGCCACTGCGTCCAGCCAAACCCCTTTTCTTTCTGATCATACAGAAAATTAGTGCTGTGAAGTAGAGCTATGAAATGCCTTCAAGGCCTTTCCCCATTGTCTTGGCAACCAGCACCCAGCTTCTTTTCATGCAAATATCTGAAGCCTTCTCGGATTTTCCCCCTGAAAGTGGACTTTCCTTCTTTTACCACATTGCCAGGCTGTAAAAAAAGAGAGCTAAAAATGTAGAAGCAGGTTTAGAAGTCGGTAAAAGACAAAGTTCAGGAGAGTTGGGAAAGCTTAGAAGACAGCAAGATTAGGAAAAATTTGAACCACTGCAGAGAATTGTTAAAAACTTGTGATCAGAAGGCTGACAGAAGGATGGACAATGAAGACAAGACATAAAAGGTCTCAGATGAGGGCCGGGCGCGGTGGCTCACGCCTGTAATCCCAGCACTTTGGGAGGCCGAGGCGGGTGGATCACAAGGTCAGGAAATTGAGACCATCCTGGTCAATATGGTGAAACCCCGTCTCTACTAAAAATACAAAAAATTCAGTGGCTCAAGCCTGTAGTCCCAGCACTTTGTGAGGCTGAGGCAGGTGGATCACGAGGTCAAGAGATCGAGACCATCCTTGTCAACATGGTGACACTAAAAATACAAAAAATTAACTGGGCATGACGGCGCGTGCCTGTAATCCCAGCTACTCAGGAGGCTGAGGCAGGAGAATTGCCTGAACCCAGGAGGCGGAGGTTGCGGTGAGCCGAGATCGCGCCATTGCACTTCAGTCTGGGTAACGAGAGCGAAACAGTCTCAAAAAAAAAAAAAAAAAAAAAAAAACGGTCTCAGATGAAAATGAGGAATTTCCATTGAACAGGAGCCAAGGTTACATTTGATTGGCTTTAGCAAAGAATGTGGCTGCACGGTGACCCTGCCTTGAAGATCGGTCAAACTATGAACTTATGATGATTTAGGATGTATCTGATATATGGAACATCCAGGCAGCATAGCTCAAGAGGTGTCCTGTCTGCATCAAATAGCTTGTGTTCTTTTTTTTTTGAGACGGAGTTTCGCTCTTGTTACCCAGGCTGGAGTGCAATGGCGCGATCTCGGCTCACCGCAACCTCCGCCTCCCGGGTTCAGGCAATTCTCCTGCCTCAGCCTCTTAAGTAGCTGGGATTACATGCATGCGCCATTATGCCCAGCTAATTTTTTGTATTTTCAGTAGAGACGTGGTTTCACCATGTTGACCAGGATGGTCTTGATCTCTTGACCTCGTGATCCACCTGCCTCGGCCTCCCAAAGTGCTGGGATTACAGGCGTGAGCCACCACGCCCAGCCGAGCTTGTGCTCTTATTTGTGATCTAAGAAATAACCTCAAGTTGGAACTTTTATTTCCATGATAAGTGGAGCTCAAAAGTTAGGAAAATTTGGAGCCTGGTAAAGAAGTCAGAAAGAAAAGCAGATTTTCAGGGGGGAAATGCAAGAAGGCTTAGGGGATTTGCATAAAAAGGAATTCAGTCCAAATCGCCAAGACAATGAGAAAAAGGCCCTGAAGGCATTTCAGAGACCTTTGCAGAAGCCTTTTCAGTCACAGGCCTTGGGGCCTAGGAGAGAAGACTGATGTCCTTGGCCATCTCCATGCGCCACTGCTTTGTGCATCTTCTGGACACTGCTGCCTGCATCCGTGCAGCGCCAGCTCCAGCCAGGTCTGAAAGGTGCACAGGTACAGCTTAGGTCACTGCTTCACATGGCTCCAAGCCTTGACGGCTTCCACACCGTGTTAAGCTAGCAGGTGCACAAAGCCAGAGACTAGAGGCTTGAGAGCCTTCGTCTAGACCTCAGAGGATGTAAGAAAAAGGCTGGGTGTCTAAGTAAAAGCTTTTTCTTTTTCTTTTCTTTTTTTTTTTGAGACGGAGTTTTGCTCTTGTTACCCAGGCTGGAGTGCAATGGCGCAATCTAGGCTCACTGCAACCTCTGCCTCCCGGGTTCAGGCAATTCTCCTGCCTCAGCCTCCTGAGTAGCTGGGATTACAGGCACGCGCCACCATGCCCAGCTAATTTTTGTATTTTTAGTAGAGACGGGATTTCACCATGTTGACCAAGATGGTCTCAATCTCTTGACCTCGTGATATACCCACCTGGGCCTCCCGAAGTGCTGGGATCACAGGCTTGAGCCACTGCGTCCGGCCAAACCCCTTTTCTTTCTGATCATACAGAAAATTAGTGCTGTGAAGTAGAGCTATGAAATGCCTTCAAGGCCTTTCCCCATTGTCTTGGCAACCAGCACCCAGCTTCTTTTCATGCAAATATCTGAAGCCTTCTCGGATTTTCCCCCTGAAAGTGGACCTTCCTTCTTTTATCACATTGCCAGGCTGTAAAAAAGAGAGCTAAAAATGTAGAAGCAGGTTTAGAAGTCGGTAAAAGACAAAGTTCAGGAGAGTTGGGAAAGCTTAGAAGACAGCAAGATTAGGAAAAATTTGAACCACTGCAGAGAATTGTTAAAAACTTGTGATCAGAAGGCTGACAGAAGGATGGACAATGAAGACAAGACATAAAAGGTCTCAGATGAGGGCCGGGCGCGGTGGCTTACGGCTGTAATTCCAGCACTTTGGGAGGCCGAGGCGGGTGGATCACGGGGTCAAGAGATCGAGACCATTCCGGTCAACATGGTGAAACCCCGTCTCTACTAAAAATACAAAAATTAGCTGGGCATGGTGGCGCATGCCTGTAATCCCAGCTACTCAGAAGGTTGAGGCAGGAGAATTGCCTGAATGCAGGAGGCAGAGGTTGCGGTGAGCCGAGATCGCGCCATTGCACTCCAGCCTGGGTAACGAGAGCAAAACTCCCTTCTCAAAAAAAAAAAAGAAAGAAAAGAAAAAGCATGATTGTTTTTTACTCTGTTTGAAGGACATGAGATTCAGGGTGGGTCATGGTCAGAATAATATGGTTTGGCTATGTTACCCTAGAAAAACTCATGTGGAACTATAATTCTGAATTTTGGAAGTGGGGCCTGGTGGAAGGGGATTTAATTATGGATGGGAGTGGGTGGAGGTGTAAGAAAAAAGGAGGGTGTAGGGTGGGAAGGAGTAGGCTGGCTGTGAGCTGGTGTGAGGCTGGTGGGTACTAGGAAGGGAGAGTAGCCTCCTGCAAAGGCAGAGGCTCATGGAAAATCTCTATTAGGGCAGTGCACCTGCGGCTCCATGGCTGCTCTCATGGGCTGGGTTGGTGTTGAGTGCCTGTAGCTCTTCCATACTGAGGGGGTGAGCTGTTGGTGGGTCTATGAATCTGGGGCTGGAGGATGGTGGCTTCCTGCATGTGGGCTCCAAGCCCATATTATTCTTCTGCACTGCCATAGTACAGGTTTTCCAAGAGGCTCTGCCTCTTTATCAGGCTTCTGCCTGGAAAGTAGGGGGGTGGAGGTGGGTTGAGGGGTGGATCCTTCACCAATGGTTAAGCACCATCTTCTTCTTTTTGTTTTTTTTTTTTTTGAGACGGAGTTTCACTCTTGTTACCCAGGCTGGAGTGCAATGGCGCGATCTCGGCTCACTGCAACCTCCGCCTCCTGGGTTCAGGCAATTCTCCTGCCTCAGCCTCCTGAGTAGCTGAGACTACAGGTGTGCACCGCCATGCTCAGCTAATTTTTGTATTTTTAGTAGAGACGGGGTTTCACCACGTTGACCAGGATGGTTTTGATCTCTTGACCTCGTGATTCACCCGTCTCAGCCTCCCAGAGTGCTGGGATTACAGGCTTGAGCCACCACGCCCGGCCAAGCTCCATCTTCTTGATGTTGACCTCAACATCTAGACTCCAGAGGATGCATGGGAAAGCCTGGGTATCCAGGTAGAGGCTTTCCCAAGAGGCCTGCAAAACCACATGTGTAGAGCTGCCCCAGTCCTCGGGAGCGCAGCCACCACACCATCCTGTACTCTGGATGTGGAGTATAGACTCAATGAATATAATTCTGGAGCTACAGGACTGAATGACTGACCTTCCCCGTTTCTGACTTGCTTGGGGTCTGTGAGTCACACCTGTGTTGGGTGCTTCTTCCTGGCATTTTCCTTTTGGCTGGGAATGCTTACCCAATGCCTATGCAATCACTGTACCTCGTATATACTTAATGTGCTTTGTATTTTAGCGGCTCAAGGGCAGAAGAGACTGCAGCCTTGTCTCAGATGAGACTTTGGACTTTGGACATTTGAGTACATGCTGGAATGAGTGAAGACATTGGGGAACTGTAGAGAAGGCATCACTGTGTTTTGCAGTGAGAGAGGGTCGTGAGATTCGGTTGGGAAGGGGCAGAGTAATAAGACTTGGCTCTGTGTCTCTACGAAAACACATGTAGGATTGTAATGGAATGTTAAAGGTGGGGCTTCATGGCAGGTGATTTAATCATGGTGGACAGTGGGGGCTGGAAGTGGGGGTATGGGTAGAGTGGGGGTTTATGGTGAGGGTTGGGGTGAAACATGGAAATTTGGGGCAGATACTTAAAAAATGGTTTCTCCTTAAACAGTATCTCCTTAATGCTTTCTGTGTGATAGTGAGTTCTCGTGATGAATGAATGCCATCCTGCTGGGTTTTAGATTTGCATTCGGCCTGTGTCCCAGCTGTGTTACCTTTCTGGGAAAATTATCCCTTTGGTTTGAGAAAGCTTACCCAATGCCTGTACCATCATTGTATTTTAAAGAACTCCCTTTAAAATTCAGTGACTGATAGGCAGAGGGGACTGTGGCCTTGTCTTGGATGAGAAGATGAACTTTTTACATTTCAGTTACCGCTGAAATGAGTTAACAGTTTTTGGTACTTTTGAAAAAGCTTGTTTGTATGTTGCTCTGTAACAACGACATGAGATTCAGGGGTGTCAGGATCAGAATAATATGGTTTGTTGTGTTTCCCTACCTAACTCGGGTGGAATTGTATTCCTGAATGTTGGAGGCGGGGCCTGGTTGGAGGTTATTTAATCATGGGTGGGAGGTTGGTGGGCATGAAGAAAAAGGAGTGGGTAGGGTGGGTAGAATAGGTTGGCAGTAGGGTGGTGAGAGGGTGGTGGGTAGCAGGAATGGGGAGTAGGTTGCTGTCTAGGCAGAGGCTCATGGAAGACCTCTACTAGGCAGTGAACTTGTGGCCTTGCAGGGTTTAGCCCCCATGGCTGCTCTCATGGGCTGGGCTGGTGTTGGGTGCCTGTAGCTGTTTGGTCAGTCTGAATCTGGAGTCTAGAGGATGGTGGCCTCCTGTGTAGGGGCTCCAAGCCTAAATGTTTCATCTGCACTTCCCTAGTAGAGGTTTTCCAAGAGGCTCTGCCTGTGCAACAAGCTTCTGCCTTGAAACAGTGGAGCATGGGATGGAGGTGGGGGTGTGTGGAGGGTGGATCTCTCACTAATGGTTAAGCACATCTCCTAATAATGAGTTCTAACGAGATACGGTTGTATAATAGGGTGGCACCTCTTTCTCTGCCTTGCTCCTTCTTCTTCCATATAAAATATCCCATTGCCACTTGGTCTTCTGACGGGATTGGGAGGCTTCCTGAGTCCTCCCAGAAGCAGAAGGCTCTGTGCTTTCTCTACAGCCTGCAGAACCCTCATTCAATTCAACCTCTTTTCTTTATGATTATACAGATGATTAGTGCTGTGAAATGGAGCTTTGAGATGCCTTCAGGAAATTTTCCCCATTGTCTTGGCAACCAACACTCAGCTTCATTTTATGAACATATCTGAAGCCTCCATAAATTTCCCCAGTGAAAATGGACCGTTACTAAAAGAGTCCATTTTCACTGGGGAAATTTATGGAGAGCACATTGCCAGGCTACAACAAAGATGGATGAAAATGTAGAAACAGGTTTAGAAGTGGCTAACAGCCAGAGGTTGGAGAGTTCAAAGGGCTTCATAGAAGACAGGAAGATAAGGAAAACTTGGAACATTGCAGAGCCTTGTTAAATCGTTGTAATTAAAAGGCTGAAAGAAGTATGCACAGTAAAGGCCAAGCTTGGACGACCTCAGATGAAAAGAAACTTACTGGGAACAGGAGCCAAGGTCACTTTTGTTTTGCCTTAGCAAAGAACACGACTGTGCAGTGCCCCTGCCAGGGAGAGCTGTGAAACTTTGGATTCTAGGGTGAGAGTTTCGGGTGTATTTGGTGGGATGACCTTCTAGGCATCAGAACTCGAGGAGTGTCCTGTCTGCCTCAAACATCCTGTGGACTTATGTGTGACCGACTAAATGACCTCAAGTTGGAACTTCTATTTCTATGAGAAACAGAGCTTAAAAGTTTGGAAAATTCACAGCCTGGGCAAGTGGTTAAAGAGAAAAGCTGATTTTAAGTTAAAAAATCAAAAAGGCTTTGAAAATTTGCATAAAACGGAGCCCAGTGCCAATAGCCAAGACAATGGGGAAAAGGCCTTGAAGGCATTTCAGAGACCTTTGCAGCAGCCCTTGCTGTCACAGGCCCTGGGGCCTAGGAGAGAAGAACGGTGGCCTCCTTTCTGTGAGCAGCCTCGGGACACTGCTGCTGGCACACCTGCAGCTCCAGCTCCAGACTGACTGAAAGATACACAGGTACAGCTTTCGTCACTGCTTCAGATGGTGTAAGTTCCAAGCCTTGGTGGCTTCCACATAGTGTTAAGCCAGCAGATGCACAGAACATGAGACTAGAGGCTTGCAAGCCTTCCTCTAGACTCCAGAGTTTGTACAGAAATACCTGGGTGTTCAGGCAGAAGCTTTCCCAAGAGGCAGAGCCTCATGGGAAACCTTTACTAGAGCAGCACAGAGGAACAGACATGGTTGGAGCCCCTACACAGGGAGGCACCATTTTCCAGACCCCAGATTGATAGAGCCACCTGAACAGCTTGCACTCTCAGTTTTGAAAAGCTACAGGCACTCAACATCAGCCCAGCCCATGAGGCCACAGGTGTGCAAAGCCACAGGTGCAGAGCTGCCCAGGGCTTTGGGGGCCGAGCCATCACACCACCCTGTGCTCTGGTTGTCGGACGTAGATTCGAAAAAGCTGATGTTGGAGCTGTAGGGTGTAAGGTTAGCTGAGAGAAAGAAGAATAGGCCCAAAGTCAGGCAAGCATGTTTTATTAACCTGACAGGATGCCCCATAACAGTCAGAAGAGGCAGCCCCAAGCTTTAAAATGGAGTGGTTTATATGGGGTGAGAGGGGCATAAAGGAGTTTCAGGAATAAGATAATCTATCAGCTTGTAACAGGCAAAGAGATAGTTTGTTAACTTGTAACAGACTTACAATATATAATTTAATTATGTGACTTTTCTGGTGGCAGTTAAAAAAAAAAAACAAGATTTTTACAGGTATGTGTTAAACAGAAATTTATAAGTATGGATAACACACATTTGTTTTCCCTGTCCTCCCCCAAGTTGCCCGATGGCTGTGATCAGGCTTTGCTTAATTGTAGCATGTCTGGCAGCCTTGATGTGGCACCTAGGTAGGAGTTCAGAAATGCAGCTGCAGAGCAATCAGAGTTGGGGGAAGGGGTCAACTTGTGCAGAGGGGGTTTTCTGAGTAGAAAACTCCCACATGTTGCAGTTAGGGCCAGGTGGGGGGTGATTTAATCATGGCCTGGAGGGGGTTGTGGATGGAGGAAAAAAATGGGCAGGGTGGGGAGAAATTAAGACATGCTGGAATGAGTTAAGACATTGAGGGATTGTATTTCAAGATTGTATCTTGAAAGAAAAGAACTCCCTGGCTCATGCTTGTAATCCCAGCACTTTGGGAGGCCGAGGTGGGTGGATCTCGAGGTCAAGAGATCGAGACCATCCTGGTCAACGTGGTGAAACCCCGTCTCTACTAAAAAAAAAAATTAGCTGGGCATGGTGGTGCGTGCCTGTAATCCCAGCTACTCAGGAGGTGGAGGCAGGAGAATTGCCTGAACCCAGGAGGCGGAGGTTGCGGTGAGCCGAGATCGTGTCATTGCACTCCAGCCTGGGTAACGGGAGCGGAACTCTGTCTCAAAAAAAAAAAAAAAAAAAGAAAAGAACTCCCTTTTAAATTCAGGGACTCAGGCAGAAAGGACTGTAGCCTTTCCTTGGATGAGACTTGAACTTCTTACATTTGAGTAACTGCTGGAATGAGTTAAGACTTTTAAAAACTTTTGAAAATGTATGTTTGTGTTTTGCTCTGTGAGAAGGACAAGAAATTTGGAGGTGTCAGGGTGAGAATAATACTGAAGTATTGGATCGAGTACAAAATTAGCACCAAGACAAAAGTATGCCAAATTGCAGGGTCTTTATTGCTGGTGGCAGTGGAGGATTGACGTCTCTCCAACCCGTGGCCCCGAAAGGAGGGTGACAAGACCTTTACCACCTCCGGGGTGAGGGTGTGGGGCTGAAGGGATTCAGACAATCTGAGGGCCAGGGGATTCCGTAAATCACCTCCCGGGCAGAGAGGAGGGTGCGGGTCTCCGGATATTCCAAGGGCTAGGGAACTTGTTGTCACTTCGATTGTTACCTAAGTGGTTTACAGAAGTCACGATAAGCCTTAGTTTACACATCCTGTGGGCAGTGGTGGATCCACAGATCTTAGTTACTCATTACGAGTTGCCGGGGTCAGAATGGAATTAGCTTGGGCTGCTTACTCTGGTCATCACCAGTAAGCAAAGGCGGCAAATCTGGCAGTTCCTGATAAGAAAAGGTAAGCAGTTTTACATAGCGGGCATTTTGCAGAGCAAGCTAGCAGTTTTATGTACAGAAGCCAAGGTCAGCAGTCATTGTGAGGAGACTGGGGCAGCCGTTACAACTTATTTTTGGAAAACAGCTTTGTCCTGTATAAAATGGCGTTGCTCAGGTTCCAGCTATAGCACAATATGGTTTGAGTGTGTTTCCCTAAAAAAGGACTCATGGGAATTATATTCCCAAATGTTGGAGATGGGGCCTGGTTAGAGATGATTTAATCACGGACTGGAGGGGGTTGTGGTAGAAGGAAAAAGAAGTGAGTAGGGTGGGGAGACGGTGGTGGGGAGGAGGAAGGAGGAGTAGCCTGCGTCTGAGGCAGAGGCTCGTGGAAAATCTCTACTTTGGCAGTGCACCTGTGACTTTGCAGGGTTTAGCTCTCATGGCTGCCCTCATGGGTTGGGCTGGTGCTGAGTGTCTGTACCTTTCCACACTGAGGGTGCAAGCTGTTGGTGGGTTTATGAATCTGGGATCTGTGGTGCCTTTCTATGTGGGGACTCTAAGCCCATTTTTTTCTGCATTGCCCTAGTACAAGTTTTCTAAGAGGCTCTGCCTCTGCAACAGGCTTCTTCCTAGAAACAGCTGTGGGAGGGATGTAGTGGGGGATGAATCTTTCACCAGTGGTTAAGCACAATCTTCTTGATGCTGATCTTGCGATAGGGAGTTCCCATGAGATCTGGTTGTATTACTGGATGTGGCATCTTTTTCCATTCTCCCTCTGGCTTGCACTTCTGGCATATAAAAAAATCCAGTTGCTGCTTGGTCTTCTGTTATGATTGGGAGGCATCCTGAATCCTCCCTGTCTGACCTGCCCGGACCCTCGTTGCTTGGACCCTAAGGCCCGATCGAATTAAACGAGACGAAGTAAGAGTTCAGGCTTTACTAGGGAATCTCCGGGCAGACTAGACTCGTGCACGGGGGAGAGTCAGCAGTCTCGCACCGGCTTTCTTTGTCTTGCGGTTTTTATAGGGGTAGTGGAGCTGAGGGAGTGGGAGAGCCGAGGTGGCGGGTGGGTAGCCGTTGGTCAGTTTAAACTGCCCGGCGGGAAGTTGGGGGAGAGCTGATGGGGCGGGTGGTGATTGGTTGGGTGGTTGCTGGGCGGAAGGTAGCTGGACTTGTGCCAGTCGGGGTCTCGGAGAGCTGAGCCGGGAAGAGGGGAACTTCCCATGTAAGCGGAGGGGGACTTTCCACATGGGGAAGTAAAATACCTTCCATGTGGCTGGGCCCTGGGTGGGGGGCGGGTAAGAGAGGCCCAAGGGTCCTCCACCAGACACTCCCAGCAGAAGCCTCTATATTTTCTATAAAGCCTGCAGAACCATGGGCTAGTTCAACTGTTTTTTTTTATGATCACACAGAAAATTAGTGCTGTGAAGTGGAGCTATGAAATGCCTTCAAGGCCTTTTTTCCATTGGCTTGGCCATCAGCACTCAGTTTCTTTTCAGGTAAATGTATGAAGCCTTCGTAAATTTTCAACCTAAAAATGATCTTTTCTTATTTTTTAAATTTATTTTATTTTTGTTTATTTATTTTGAGACGGAGTTTCGCTCTTGTTACCCAGGCTGGAGTGCAATGGCGCGATCTCAGCTCACCGCAACCTCCGCCTCCTGGGTTCAGGCAATTCTCCTGCCTCAGCCTCCTGAGTAGCTGGGATTACAGGCACGCGCCACCATGTTCAGCTAATTTTTTTGTATTTTTAGTAGAGACGGGGTTTCACCATGTTGACCAGGATGGTCTCGATCTCTTGACCTCATGATCCACCCGCCTCGGCCTCCCAAAGTGCTGGGATTACAGGCTTGAGCCACCGCGTGCGGCCCACTTTTCTTCTTTTACCACATTGTCAGCCTGCAACAAAAATAGCTGAAAATGTAGAAGCAGGTTCAGAAGTGGGTAATGGCCAAAGATTGGAGAGATGGGAAGGCTTTGAAGAAGCCAAGAAGATGAGAGAAAATTTGGACCCCTGTAGAGACTTGTTAAATAGTTATAATTAAATAGGTGACAGAAGCATGGACAGTGAAGGCCAGGCTTAGGAGGGCTCAGATGAAAATGAGGAACTTACTGGAACACTAGCCAAGGTTACTTCTGCTTTGCTTTAGGAAAGAACATGGCTGCATGTGCCCCTGCCCTGGGTGTCCACGAAACTTTGAACTTGAGGTGATGATTTAGGGTGTATATATTGGAAATAATTTCTAGGCACCAAAATTCAAGAGGTGTCCTGTCTGTGTCTTATGGTCTTATGTTTGACCAAATAAATTGAGGAGGGAGACCCAAGCATTTGGGATTCCCTCTCCCTCGTCATTCACTGTGAATCTCAATAGAAGAGAGAGCAAGCCAGCTGGCGCCTCCTTGAATCTCTTTCCTGAAAACAACAGGCTAGGCCTTGGGGAAACTCTCCAGAAGACACTATTTTTACTTAAAACAAGATCAACCCAGAAACCTTTTCACATGTGAGTCCTAAAACTGTAAACTGGAACCATTTTGTATGTAATTCCTGAAAACTATAAACTAAAACTTTTTCACATGGGAGTCGTAAAACTGTAAACCGGAACCCTTTCGTATGTAATTCCTGAAACTGTAAACCTTTTCACATGTGAGTCCTAAAACTATGAACCTAAGACTTTTCCAGGTGTAACATCTAAAGTATAAGCCTATATAAAGGCTGCACCTCCCTTCGTTGGAGGAGCTTAGATGTCAGGCACCTGTGCCACCTTGCTCCCAGCTGAAACAGATTCCTTCCTCCTGTATTCGGTGTCCAAGAGATCCTTTCCCACAGCCGCTCCTGCTACAAAATGACCTCGGCTTGAAACTTCTATTTAAATGATAAGCAGAGCTTAAAAGTTTGGAAATTTGCAGCCTGGCCAAGTGGTCAAAAAGAAAAGCTGATTATCAGTGGGAAAATTCAGGACAGCTTCAGAATTGTGTATAAAATGGAGTCCAGTGTTAATAGTCAAGACAATGGGAAAAAGACATTGAAGGCATTTCAGACACGTTTGCAGCAGCCCTTGCTTTCACAGGTGCTGAGGCCCAGGACAGAAAAATGGTTTCCTGGGCCAGCCCCTCGGCCCTGCTGCTGTGTGCAGCCTCAGGACACTGCTGCCTGCATTCCTGCAGCTCCAGCTTTCGTCATGGCTGAAAGGTGCACAGGTACAAGTTGGGCCACTGCTTAAGAGGGAGAAAGCATCAAGCCTCTGTGGCTTCCATATAGTCAAGCCAACAAGTGCACAGAGCACAAGACTAGAGGCTTGAGAGTCTTCATCTAGACTCCAGAGTATATATGGAAAAACCTGGGTGTTCAGACAGAAACTTTTCCAAGGGCGGGGCCTCATGGGAAACCTCTACTCAGGCAGTACAGAGATGGGAGCCCTCATAAAGGGGTATGGCATTTTCCAGACCCCAGATTATAGACCCACCAACAGCTTGCACCCTTAATGTTATAAGCTACAGGCACTCAACATCAGCCCAGCCCATGGGGGCACCTGTGGAAGATAAACCCTGCAGAGCCACAGGCACAGAGCTGCTCAATGCCTTGGGAGCCCAGCCATCACATCACCCTGTGCCCTGGATGTGGGTCGTAGATTCAAAAAAATGATTACGGAGCTGTAGGATTGCATGACTGGCCTACTGGGTTTTTGACTTGCATGGGGTCTGTAAGTTTCATGTGCTTCTTTCTGACAAATGTCTTTCTTTTGGCTGCGAATGCTTATGCAATGTCTGTGCAATACAAAGCAAGTTAACCTGCTTTCCAGGGCAGAAGCTTAGAGGCAGAAGAGACTGCAGCCTGTTTCATATGAGACTTTGGACATTTCAGTAAATGCTGGATTGAGTTAAGATATCAGGAGACTGTAGAGAAGGCATCATTGTATTTTGCAGTGGGAGGAGACCATAAGATTGGGGGCCAGGGGAGGAATAATATGATTTGGCCCTGTGTCCCTACCAAAAGTCATGTGGAATTGTAATGTGGAATGTTAAAGGTGAGGCTTGATGGAAGGTGATTTAATCATGGTTGACAGTAGGAGTTAGAAGTGAGTGGAGGGAGTTTGAGGGGGTTATGGTGGGGCTGGGAGTAAAAGATGGGGCTGGGGAGGCAGATCCTTTGCAGATAGTTGAGCACTATCTTTTTAATGCTGTCTGTGCAATAATGAGTTCTCGTGGTGAATAAATACTGTCCTGCTGGGTTTTGGGCTTGCACTGGGCCTGTGTCTCAACTGTGTCATTTTTTCCAAAAAATTTCTTCCCATTGGACTGAGCAAGCTTACCCAATGCCTGTACTGTGATATAGCTGGCCTAGAGTTAGAACCTGTACAATGCCATTTTATAAATTGACAAAGCTGTTTCCATTCTCCTCACAATGACTGCTAACCTTGGCTTCTGTAAACTGCTAGATTATTTGCAGGATGCAAATTGAGGTAAAGCTGCATACCTTCTCTTATCTGTAACTGCCAGAATTGCTGGCCTTTGTTTACCAGAGTAAGCACCCCCAGATAATTCCATCCTGGCGCCAAGTAATTAAAAATCTATGGATCCCACCCCTACCCAGACGATGTGTAAACGAATGTTATTCTCAGCATCTGTGAACCCCTTAAGTAACAATCAGAATGTCAAATAGTCCCCTGGCCCTGAAAATGTCTGGAACCCCCTCACCCTAATCTCCGCCCAGAAGGTGATTTGAATCCACTGGCCCTCGGAATGTCTGAAGTCCCTCACCCCATCCTCTCCCCTCACCCCCAAGGTTATTTTATGGGTATAAAAGATCTTGTCACCCTCTTTTACGGGGCCACGGGTTGGAGAGACATGAGTCCTCCATGGTCGCCGGCAATAAACCCTGAAATTTGGCATACTTTTGTCTTGGTGTTGACTTTCTATGCTCAGTCCGATATAACAGTACCATCATTGTATCTTGAAAAGAAAGAGCTCCCGTTTTTTTGTTTTTTTTTTTTTTTTTTTGAGATGGAGTTTCGCTCTTGTTACCCAGGCTGTAGTGCAATGGCGCGATCTCGGCTCACCGCAACCTCCGCCTCCTGGGTTCAGGTAATTCTCATGCCTCAGCCTCCTGAGTAGCTGGGATTACAGGCATGAGCCACCACGCACAGCTAATTTTTTTTGTATTTTTAGTAGAGATGGGGTTTCATCATGTTGACCAGGATGGTCCTGATCTCTTGACCTCACGATCCAACCACCTCGCCTCCCAAAGTGCTGGATTACAGGCTTGAGCCACCGCGCCCGGCCAGAAAGAACTTCCAGGGACTTATAGGCAGAAGGGACTGTAGCATTGTCTTGGATGAGACTGTAAACTTTTTACATTTGAGTTACTGCTGGAATGAGTTCAGAATTTTGGAAACTTAGCCAGGCACAGTGGCTCACTCCTGTAATCCCAGCACTTTCGGAGGCTGGGAGGTTGGTGGGATGGAAGGAAAAAGGGGTAGATAGGGTGGAAGGGAGCAGGTGGCAGTAGGGTGGTGAGAGGGTGGCGGGTAGTAGAAAGGGGCAGTAGTAGCCGGCTGCAAAGGCAAAGGCTCATGGAAAACCTCCACTTCAGCCATGCCCTGTGGCTTCTCACGGTTTAGCCCCCATGGCTGTTCTCATGGGCTGGGCAGGTGTTGAGGGCCTGCAGCTTTTCCACACTGAGGGTTCAAACTGTTGGTGGGTTTATGCATCTGAGGACTGGAGGTTGGTGGCCCCCTGTGTGGAGGCTCCAAGCCCATATTTTCCTTCTTTACTGCCCTCATAGAGGTTTTCCAACATGCTCTCCTTCTACAGGAGGCTTCTGTCTGGCAACAGTGGGGTTGGGGGTGTGGTGGAGGGTGGTGGTGTGGTATTTGCCAGGAGAGGGCCTGGCACTGTGGCTCATGCCCGTAATCCCAGCACTTTGGGAAGCTGAGATGGGAGGATTGCTTGAGGCCAGGAGTTCGAGACCAGCCTGGCCAACATAGCAAGACCTTGTCTCTAAAAAAGCAAAAAAAGAATTATCAATATGACAAAGTAATTCCTCTCCTAGATATATACCAAAAATAATTAAAAACAAAAACAGGTATTCAAACAAAACTTAGTATATGAAAGTACATAGCAGTAATGTTTATAATAGCCCAGATGTGGAACCAACCCAAATGTCCATGCCAGATGAATGGTCATGCTGTGCATCCACATGACAGAATGTTATTCAGCCTTAAAAAGGAATGAAGGCTTGGCAAGGTGGCTCACACCTGTAATCCCAGCACTTTGGGAGGTCAAGGCAGTCGGATCACCTGAGCTCGAGAGTTCAAGACCAGCCTGACCAACATGGAGAAAACCCCGTCTCTACTAAAAATACAAAATTAGCCGAGTGTGGTGGCACATGCCTGTAATCTCAGCTACTTGGGAGGCTGAGGCAGGAGAATTGCATGAACCTGGGAGGCGGAAATTTCAGTGATCTGAGATCACACCATTGCACTCCAGCCTGGGCAACAAGAGCAAAACTCTGTCTCAAAAAAAAAAGGGATTGAAACACTGACAGGCCTTGAATGAGCCTTGGAAACATTAAGTGAAAGAAGCCAGTCACAAAGGCTACATACTGTAGGATTCAATTTCTTTTTTTTTTGAGACAGAGTCTCTCTCTGTCCCCAGGCTGGAGTACAGTGCCGCAATCTCAGCTCATTGCAACCTCTTGCCTCCCAAGTTCAAGCGATTCTCCTGCCTCACCCTCCTAAGTAGCTGGGACTACAGGCATGAGCCACCACACCCAACTAACTTTTGTATTTTTAGTAGAGACAGGGTTTCACCATGTTGGCCAAGATAGTCTTTATCTCTTGACCCCATGATCAGCCCACCTTGGCCTCCCAAAGTGCTAGGATTACAGGTGTGAGCCACTGCACCCAGCCATATTGTAGGATTCTATTTATGTGAAATCTCCAGAATAGATAAATGTACCGGGAGCAGTGGCTCACACCTGTAATCCCAGAACGTTGGGAAGCTGACGTGGGTGGATTACCTGAGGTCAGGAGTTCAAGACCAGCCGGGCCAACATGGTGAAACCCCGTCTCTACTAAAAACACAAAAACTAGCCAGGCGTGGTGATGCACACCTGTAGTCCCAGCTACTCAGGGGGCTGAGGCAGGAGAATCATTGAACCTGGGAGGCGGAGGTTGCAGTTAGCTGAGGTGGCGCCACTGCACTTCAGCCTGGGCGACAGAGCGAGGAGACTCCATCTCTTAACAAACAAACAAATTAGCCGGGGTTGGTGGTATGTGCCTGTAGTCCCAGCTACTCAGGCAGCTGAGGGAGGAGAATTGTTTGAGCCTGGGAGGTGGAGGTTGCAGTGAGTTGAGATTCTACCATTGCCCTCCAGCCTGTTGACAGAGCAAGACTGCAACTCAAAAAAAAAAAAAACAAACAAAAAACTGTATTCCCCTTCCATGGAGCTTATCTAGAAAAAACCACCTGTTTTTTTCAGGCTCACACGCAACACTTTTGTGAGCAGGTGTGTGGAGTTTTCCCATGCTGACAAATTCTCCTGCCCAAGCTGGGTGTCCCATAATTCAGTCCAATTTTGACACTATCTACCTGGAGATAGCATTGGATCCCACAGGTGAGGAGTCTATAGAAGCTAGGAAAAACAAAATGAAACATTACCAGTATTTTTGGCCCATTTCATTCTCTTTCGAGCCCCCTTCACTTTACCCTCAAAATGAGAATGTGGGCTTTCAGGTGAGCAGTTCTAATGCCCCAATTCCTTTCCAGCCTGTCGTAGGACACTCTGGAGCCCAAAAATGGCTCAGAAACTCTGGGTCCTGAAGTAGGTAAGGAACTGGAGGGCAGATCAAGGGAGCAGGAAAATAAAAATTTGCAAAAGCGAAGGGAGTAGCATTATTATAGAAGCCTCCTAAATATGGAACTACAAGTCGCAACCCTTCTAAGGCACTTAAGTTCCCGGGAAATACGAAATAAAACCAGAAAGCCCTAGATACGTATCCATATCTTTAGTTTCCCAAATTCCCTTGGTCAATAGCAGATCCTGCTTCTGCATCGACAGTGGGTGACATTAACGCGCGAATGGACTACAAATCCCGTAATGCATGGGGGCGGTGCCATGTTTAACATCTTTTAGAGACACGTGCTAGGAACTACAACTCCCAGAAGGGCACGCGCAGTACTCGGGTCCTCACTGTGCCGGCGGTTTTTTTTTTTTACTTTTTAATTTTCTTTTCTAATTGTTTTTTTAAGAGACGGGGTTGGCCGGGCGCGGTGGCTCACGCCTGTAATCCTAGCACTTTGGGAGGCCGAGGTGGGTGGATCACCTGAGGTCAGGAGTTAGAGACCAGCCTGGCCATCATGGTGAAACCCCATCTTAAAAAAAAAAAAAAAAAGAAAGAAAGAAACGGGGTTTCACCATGTTGGCCAGGCTGATCTCGAACTCCTGACCTCAAGTGATCCACCCGCTTCGGCCTCCCAAAGTGCTGGGATTACAGGCGTGAGCCACCGCGCCCGGCCTACTTTTTAATTTTTTTATTTTGAGATAGAGTCTCGGTCTGTCTCCCATGCTGGAGTGCAATGGCGCGATCTCGGCTCGCTGCAACCTCCGCCTCCCGGGCTCAAGCAATTCTCCTGTCTCAGCCTCCCGGTAGCTGGGATTACAAGCGCGAGCCACCATGCCTGGCTAATTTTTGTATTTTCAGTAGAGACCGGGTTTCGCTATGTTGGCCAGGCTAGCCTCGAACTCCTAACCTCAAGTGATCCGCCCTCCTCCTCCTCCCAAGGTGCTGAGATTACAGGGGTGAGCCATCGCGCCCGGCCTATTTACTTTTCTTAATTTATATTTTTATTTTGGTACATAGCAGGTGTATTATATATATTCACCGGCTAAATTAGATTTTTTGATACAGGCAGGCAATGTGAAATAAACACATCATGGAGAATGGGGTATCCATCCCCTTTAAAGCATTTATCCTTTGATGTGTAAACAATCCAATTACGCCCTTTAATTTATTTTAAAATGTACAATTAAATTATTATTGACTATAGTCCTCTGATGTGCTATCTAACAGCAGGTTTTATTCATCCTTTTCTTTCTATACCCATTAACCACCCCACCTCTCCCCATGTACACACCCCCACCCCCAATCTTCTCTTTTTTCTAGTCCGAAGGACAGCACCCCTTACTTGCCGAATTCCGAAGGCCACCGGGAGCGAGTTCTCAGCCTTTCCCAAGCCCTGGCTACTGAGGCGACGCAGTGGCACAGAATGATGACGGGTGATGGCTGGGGGTGTTGCACTTCTGGGTTTTAGGGAGGAGAGAGCTGGAGACCTGGAGTCCCAGGTCCTGGAGAGGAGGGGTCTGGGGGCCGGTGGGAATTTTTTATCTTGGCGAGGAAAGAGTTGGGCAGGGTTTCGGAGTTTTAGGTCTCATTCAAGAGGGAACTGGGTTCTGGGACACTTGGGAGGAGATGAGGAAGCGGTCGGGGGCGGGGAGAGGGCCGACACCTGAGTCTCAAAGAAGACTGGACTGAGGTATCCAGACTCCTGGGTCTGAAGGAGGAGGGGCTGAGGCCTGGACTCCTGGGTCTGAGCGAGGAGGGGCCGGGGGCCTGGACTCCTGGGTCTGAGGGAGGAGGGGCCTGGGAATCCGGAGTCCCGGTGCCGAAGTTTGCCATTCTCATGTCCTACTCATCCTCTCCAGATGGAAATTTGGACTCCCAGGGAGACCCTCTCCTACGTGTGCCGCTGCCTCCGTCGGACCCCACGCGCCAGGAGACCCCTCCACCCAGATCTCCCCCGGTGGCTAATTCGGGTTCCACCTGGCTCTTTCGCCGAGGCAGTGGGCGTGGCGGAGGCCCCGCCCCCTGGGGGCTCACGTGGGATGCCGGGATCGCCCCTCCGGTCCTGCCCAAGACGAGGGGACGTGGCCCTCGCGCGTCACTCTTCTACAGTCCAGCTTTTAACCCTCCCAAACACGGCAGCCAATCGGAGCGTGAGGACGTGACCGGAGGTACCACCGGAGAGATGTGGGACCACTCAGGGCATCAGGGGGCGTGGTCTGGTCCCTGTCGCCGGCCCGGGACGGGAATGATTTCTATGGCCAAAGTTTGGTTTTCTCAACACTGTTTACATTTGGATTAAAACTATGAACTTGTAGTCAATAACTTTCTTTCTGTCTGTTCGGGGTTGTGGCGCTGGAGTCTCTGATGGGCAGAGCCGGAGTTGTGGACTCCTGGGTCCTGAGAGAGGAGGGGACAGGGGCCTTGAACTTACAGGGCCTTGGACTTTTAGGTCTCTGAGAGGAAGGGATGGAGAAGCTGATCCCTCAGTCTGAGGGAGAAGGGGCTGGGGGCCTGGACCCCCTGAATCTGAGGGAGGAGGGCCTGGAGCTCCTGGATTCCTGAGTCTGAGGGAGGAGGCCAGTGTCTGAGGGAGGAGGGACTGGGGACAAACCCAGGTCTCCAGCCTTCCTAGCAACGCCCCCCGGGGCCGGACTTCCAGGATCCAGCCCCTATTGATGGTTTGATGCAACGCTTTCACGGGGCTTTGGAGGTAGACAGAGGCGCAGAGTAGAGAGACGGACAGAGACCGACGGACACGGGATGGCCACGGGAACGCACTACGCCGGGAAGGTGGTGGTTGTGACCCGGGGCGCGCGCGGACTCGGAGCCGGGATCGTCCGCGCCTTCGGTGAGCGGGGTCTGGCCGCTGGGAGCTGGGGAGTGTGAGAGAAGAAGGATGGGCGCGGGGCAATGGCGGCGGGAAATGGAGACCCCAGTACTGCAGCTGGGATTCTGACCTTACAAAAGCCCATTTGCAGGCTAAAGTAAGCGCGTGCCGCGGTAGGCTGGGGCTGAATCTGGCGAGGTCTCGGAGGGGCAGTGGCCCCCTTTCTCTGGGTCTGTTAGTGAAGCTGCAATACCAGTGGCTTGGGGAATGGCTCTGGCAGTCGTGGGCTGGCTCTGGAACCCACGAACGGGGGCTCAGGAACCTCAGCAGAAACCTGGGCAGGCAGGGAGAGCATGTGTCAAGGGCTCTGCCCTCTTGCCCTCTGTCCTGCGGGTGATCATGAGACTGGGGTCACGAGGAGAGGGGAGAGGGAGAGCGACCCCACTCCAGGTGGCCACCAGAGGGCGGCAGAGGCTTGACCCAAGGCTCGGAGGGTCACCTGTTCCCTTCCTATTCTCAGTGGACAGCGGGGCCCAAGTGGTTATGTGCGACAAGGATGGTGAGTGATGGTCCCTGAGCCCTCACCCTGGCCCTCCTCCCTCAGCTCTTACCCCGCCCTCTTCCCTCAGACCCAGGGGTCCAGGCCCCAGCTCCTCATCCCTCAGATTCAGGGGTCCAGGCCCCAGCCCCTCCTTCCTCAGACCCAGGGGTCCAGACCCCCAGCCCCTCCTCCCTCAGACCCAGGGGTCCAGACCCCCAGCCCCTCCTCCCTCAGACCCAGGGATCCAGACCCCCAGCCCCTCTTCCCTCAGACCCAGGGGTCCAGGCTCCCATCTCTTCTCTCACTGCAGAGTCTGGGGGCCGGGCGCTGGAGCGGGAGCTCCCTGGAGCTGTCTTTATCCTCTGTGAGGGTGAGCAGACTTCCTGCTCCTGCTCCGCGTCTCCGCTAATTGCCAGTTCTTTGTTCTCCTCCAGGCATCCGCATTCCCTCTTCTTTTCCTTCCTCTCCTGGCTCCACTGGACCCATCAGAGGTTTCCACCTAGTGTCACTCACACATAGGTCTTCCGTGATTGGCAAGCAGGTCATGTGTTCCTCATCTCCCACCTCTCCAAGGCTCTTAGCACATCTGACATGTGAATGGAAATGAATAAAAGTCCCTCAAAGTGGGTCAACTGTAACGGATTTTTCTTTCTCTTTTGTTTTTTTGGAGATGTCGCCCAGGCTGGAGTGCAATGGTGCGATATCGATTCACTGCAACTTCCACCTCCCGGGTTCAAGCGATTCTCCTGTCTCTGCCTCCCGAGTAGCTGGGATTGCAGGCGCTTGCCACCATGCCAAGCTAATTTTTATATATTTAGTAGAGACAGGGTTTCACCATATTGGCCAGGCTGGTCTCGAACTCCTGACCTCAGGTTATCTGCTCACCTCCGCCTCCCAAAGGGCCCCCAGCCCCTCCTTCCTCAGACCCAAGATTCCAGGCTCCCAGCTCCTCCTGGGTTGGAATTCCAGGTGTGAGCCACCGCACCTGGCCTGTAACCAATTTTTCTCCCTTGTTTCTGTTTCTGGGTTCCTATTTCCTCCTTTTCATTTTTTTTTTTTTTTTTGAGAGGGAGTTTTGCTCTTTGTTGCCCAGGCTGGAGTGTAGGGGTGCCATCTCGGTTCACTGCAACTTCCACCTCCTGGGTTCAAGCCATTCTCCCAAGTAGCTGGGATTACAGGCACCAGCCGCCACAGCCAGCTAATTTTTGTATTTTTAGTAGCAACGGTGTTTCACCATGTTGGCCAGGTTGGTCTCGAACTCCTGACCTCAGGTGATCTGCCCGCCTCAGCCTCCCAAAGTGCTGGGCCACCACGCACGGCCCCTATTTCTTTCTTTCTCAATCAGTATCTCTCTGTTTCCTGCCCCACTTGGGTAACTGTCTCCTACACTCTATCTGAACCCTTGTCAACCCCCACCCCCTGACCTTGGAATGATGACTGCACTGTGGCTCTGACCAGCCCCCTATCTCCTTCCTGTCTGCTACTCGCCTGCCATGTCTGCTGATCTCGGTACTCCTTCTTCCTCTAGCTCTTGTCCCCTGAGCTGGGAGTCCAGCTTTCCCCTCCTGCCTTGCATTTGGCAACCCTGTCTGCCTTATGGCTGGACACCTCATCTATTGCTCATTCAAAGGACATTTCCTGGGTAAGGTGTGGTGCCTGTAATCCCAGCATTTTGGGAGGCTGAGGTGGGCAGATGACTTGAGGTCAGGAGTTCGAGACCAGCCTGGCCAACATGGTGAAAACCCGTCTACTAAAAAATATAAAAAATTAGCTGGCTGTGGTAATCCCAGATGTCGGGGTCTGGCACGTCTGCCCCCCGGACCGACCTTCGGGAGTCCCCGAGACCGCCAACGTAGATGTCTCGTTCAACCTGAGAGAGACGGTGCGCGGAAAAGAAAGAATACAGAAAAGTAGAGTCTGGAGGGCTGCGTGAAGATTATGGCCAAAACGCAGCAAATTTATTTTTGTGGGTTACAGCTTTTATACCTTTTTTCTTGTTTACATTTACCTTATCTCAGCAGAAAGAAAGAAAGGGGTAGACAGAAAGGAAACAGAAACTCCATAAAAAATAGTTATCAGGGGCTTGTGATATCCGCTCAGAAAGCAGTTTAAGGGGGCTAGTGGTAGTAGTTTACATTTCAAAGATTTTACATTTCAAAGATACAATGGCGCCCTTAAGGTGGCTGGTTAAACCTGTTTTTCACCAGGAGCTAAAACAAAGGCTTGGCTCCAGGGAAAATATGGGCAGAGGTCTCTGCCCCTCTTAGGCATCTCAATTGCAGCAAGTTTATTGCTTACACAGAGACTGAAGGGGGACATGGAAGCAGACAGCACAATGTCCTCATAAACTGCAGGCCTTTGCTTTGCCTTCTGTTGTTGCTTTTAGTGAGTCAGCTCACGGCCCTTTGTCTCACTTGACAGCCCTCGAGGTGGGGAAATGCAGACAGGTCCAGCAGCCAAACTGGGGCGAGTCAACTAGCTGTCTCGAGCCCTTGGCGCGAACACCACACCCAGCTACTCAGGAGGCTGATGCAGGAGAATCACTTGAACCTTGGAGGCAGAGGTTGCAGTGAGCCAAGATCGCACCACTGCACTCCAGCCTGAGCAACGAGGAAAAAAAAACAGAAAACAAGAAAATGAAAAAATCAAAGAACATTTCCTTTCTCCTCAGACTCTGGTTTCTGAGACCATCTGCCGATTTGGCCGCCTGGATTGTGTTGTCAACAATGCTGGCCACCGTGAGTTGTGAGACCCCAGGGCCATTCCCCACCTCCTGGCCCCCAGCTCTGTTTCTTATACCTCAGTTGCCCCTCTCCTGCCCCTGATTCCTGCCTCATCCCTCTTTCCTTCTTTCCCTCTTTCTTTGTTTTTGTTTTTCTTTTGGTTTGTTTTTTTTTTGAGATGGAGACTTGCTCTGTCGCCGGCTGGAGTGCAGTGGCACAATCTCAGCTCACTGCAACCTCTGCCTCCTGGGTTCAAGAGATTTTTCCGCCTCAGCCTCCCGAGTAGCTGGGACCACAGGCACGTACCACCATGCCAGGCTATTTTTTGTATTTTTGGTAGAGACAGGGTTTCACCATGTTGGCCAGGATGGTCTCGATCTCTTTACCTCGTGATCCGTCTGCCTTGGCCTCCCAAAGTGCTGGGATTACAGGCGTGAGCCACCGCGCCTGCCCCGGAATATAGATTCTTTTCATGCTGTTACTTTCAGCCTATTTGACTCAATGCTAAAATGAGTCTGTTATATGCAGCATATTGTATGCTTTTTTACTTAAACTACTTAGGCATCTTATTCCTTCTTCTTTTTATAAATGTATATATTTTTGAGATAAAGTCTCACTAAGTCAACCAAGCTGGTTTGCAGTGGCGTGATTACAGCTCACTGCAACTTCAACCTCCCAAACTCGGATGATCTCATTTCAGCTTCTCAAGTAGCTGGGCTGCAAATATGTGCCATCATGCCTAGCTCATTGTTTTTGTTTGGTTTGTTTTGCAGGGACAGAGTTTGGCCATGTTGTCCAGTCTGGTCTCAAATTATTGAGTTAAAGTGATCAGCCCCCATGGGCCTAACAAAGTCCAGGGATTGCTGGGCGCGGTGGCTCACGCCTGTAATCCCAGCAC
The DNA here is from genome assembly GCF_049354715.1 of Callithrix jacchus. Taxonomy (NCBI): domain Eukaryota; kingdom Metazoa; phylum Chordata; class Mammalia; order Primates; family Cebidae; genus Callithrix; species Callithrix jacchus. The sequence continues at coordinate 18,599,192 of NC_133523.1, forward strand.
TTTGGGAGGCTGAGGCGGGTGGATCACGAGGTCAAGAGATCGAGACCATCCTGGTAAACATGGTGAAACCCCGTCTCTACTAAAAATACAAAAAAATTAGCTGGGCATGGTGGTGCGTGCCTGTAGTCCCAGCTACTGAGGAGGCTGAGGCAGGAGAATTGCCTGAACCCAGGAGGCGGAGGTTGCGGTGAGCCGAGATCACACCATTGCACTCCAGCCTGGGTAACAAGAGCGAAACTCCGTCTCACACACACACACACACACACACACACACAAGTCCTTGGATTACATTTTTTTAATTAAGTAGTTTAATTAATTTATGTTTACTATGATTGCTTAGCCAGGCGCGGTGGCTCATGCCTATAATTCCAACACTTTAGGAGGCAGAGATGGGTGGATCACAAGGTCAAGAGATCGAGACCATCCTGGTCAACATGTTGAAACCCTGTCTCTAGTAAAAAAAAAAAAAAAAAAATACAAAAATTAGCTGGGTATGGTGGTACATGCCTGTAGTCCCAGCTACTGGGGAGGCTGAGGCAGGACAATTGCTTGAACCCAGGAGACGGAGATTGCGGTGAGCTGAGATCGCGCCATTGCACTCCAGCAACTGGCTAAAAAGAGCAAAACTCCGTCTCAGGAAAAAAAAAAAAGATTGCTTAAAGAAATAACGTTACTATTACCAGTTTCATTGTTATTGGGTTTACTTTTTTGTGTGTTCTGGGATAGGTGTGCAGAATTTACAAATTTGTTACATAGGTAAACATGTCCCATAGTGATTTACTGTACCTATCAACTCATCACTTAGGTATTTAGCCCTGTGTGCATTAGCTGTTTATCTTGATGCTCTCTGTTCCCCAGTATGACAGGTCCCGGTGTGTGTTGTTCCCTTTTATGTGTCCATGCGTTCTTATTGTTCAGCTCCCACGTATGAGTGAAAATATGTGGTGTTTCGATTTGTGTTTCTGCATTAGTTTGCTGAGGATAATGGCTTTCAGCTCCATCCATGCCTTCGCAAAGTACATGATCCTTATTCTTTTTTTTTCTTTGATATGGAGTTTCCAGGCTGGAGTGCAGTGGCACAATCTTGGCTCACTGCAACCTCTGCCGCTGGGGCTCAAGCGATTCTCCTGCCTCAGCCTCCTGAGCAGCTGGGACTATGGGCATGAGCCACCACGCCCAGCTAATTTTTATATTTTTAGTAGAGACAGGGTTTCACCATATTGACTAGGATAGTATTGATCTCTTGACCTCATGATCGTCCCGCCTCAGCCTCCGAAAGTGCTGGGATTACAGGCGTGAGCCACCACAACTGGCTGATTTTATTCTTTTTTATGGTTGCGTAGTGTTCTGTAGTGTATATGTACCACATTTTCTTTATCCAGTCTGCCATTGATGGACATGTGGATTGATTCCATGTCTTTGCTATTGTAAATAGTGCTGCAATGAACATACACATCCACGTATCTTTATAATAGAATAATTTATATTCCTTTGGGTATATACCCAGTAATGGGATTTCTGGGTCAGATGGTATTTCTGGTTCTAGGTCTTTTAGGAATACTGCCATACTGTCTTCCATAATGATTCAACTAATGTACATTCCCACCAACAGTGTAAAAGTATTTCTGTTTATCCACAGCCTCACCAGTATCTATTATTTCTTGACCTTTTAATAATCACTATTCTCAGTGGCATAAGATTGTATCCAGTACTGGTTTTGATTTGCATTTCTCTAGAGATCACTGATGTTGAGCTTTGTTTGTTGGCCACATAAATGTCTTTTTTTGAAAAGTATCTGTTCATTTTCATTGCCAGTTTTTAATGGGGTTGTTTGTTTTATTCTTGTAAATTTGCTTAAGTTCCCTTTAGATGTCGGATGAATAGGTTGCAAAACTGTTCTCCCATTCTGTAGGTTGTCTTTTTACTCCGTTGATAGCTTTTTGTTGTTGTTGTTGTTTTGCAGAAGGTTTTTAGTTTAATTAGATTCTATTTGTCAAGTTTTCCTTTTGTTGCAATTGATCTTGACGTTTTCATGATAAAATCTTTGTTCATGCCTATGTCCTGAATGATATTGCCTAGATTTTCTTCTAGGGTTCTTATAGTTTTGGGTTTCACATTTAAGTCTTTAATCCTTCTTGAGTTAATTTTTATACAAGTGTAAGGAAGGGTTCCCTTTTCAGTTTTCTGCATATGGCTAACCAGTTCTCTCATCACCATTCGTTAAATGGGGAGTTTGTTCCTCATTGCTTGTTTTTGTCGGGTTTTTCAAACATCAGATGGTTGTAGACAGGCAGTCTTGTTTCTGAGTTCTGCATTCTTTTTCACTGGTCTATGTGTATGTTTTTACTAGTACCAGACTGTTTTGGTTACTAGAATCTTGTAGTGTAGTTTGAAGTCAGAGAGTATGATGCCTCCAGCTTGTTCTTTTTGCTTAGGATTGCCTTGGCTACATGGAGTCTTTTGGGTTTCACATGAATTTTAAAATAGTCTTTTCTAATTCTGTGAAAGATGTCAGTAGCAGTTTAGTGGGATAAGCATTGAATAACTGTTGGCAGTATGGCCATTTTTACAATATTGATTCTTTCTATCCATGAGCATGGAATGTTTTTCCATTCTTTGTGTCCTCTGATTTTCTTGAGCAGTGGTTTGTGTTCTCCTTGAAGAGGTCCTTTATTTCCCTTGTGAGCTGTATTCCTAGGTATTTTATTCTCTTTGTAGCAATTGCGGGTGGAAGTTCATTCATGATGTGGCTCTCTGCTTGTTTATTGTTAATATATTGAAATGTTTGTAATTTTTGCACGTTGATTTTGTATCCTGAGACTTTGCTGAAGCTACTTATCAGCTGAAGAACCTTTTGGGCCAAGACAATTGGGCTTTCTAGATGTAAGATCATGTCATGTGCAAACAGAGAGAGTTTGACTTCCTATTTGAATCCCCCTTATTTCCTTCTCTTGCCTGATTTTCTTGGCCAGAACTTCCAATACTATGTTGACTAAGAGTGCTGAGAGAGGGCATTCTTGTCTTGTGCCAATTTTCAAGGGGAATGCTTCCAGCTTTTGCCCTTTCAGTATGATATTGGCTGTAAGTTTGTCATAAATGACTCAATATTTTCAGATATGTTCCATGAATACCTAGTTTATTTTTTATTTATATTTATTTTTTTTGAGACGGAGTTTCCCTCTTGTTACCCAGGCTGGAGTGCAATGGCGCCATCTTGGCTCACCTCAACCTCCGCCTCATGGGTTCAAGCAATGCTCCCGCCTCAGCCTCCCGAGTAGCTGGGACCACAGGCATGTGCCACCATGTCCAGCTAATTTTTGTATTTTTAGTAGAGATGGGGTTTCACCATGTTGACCAGGATGGTCTCGATCTCTTGACCTTGTGATCCACCCACCTCGGCCTCCCAAAGTGCTGGGATTATAGGCGTGAGCCACTGCGCCCAGCCCTAAATACCTAGTTTATTGAGCATTTTTATTTATTTATTTATTTTTAAGACAGGGTTTCACCATGTTGGTCAGGCTGGTCTTGAACTCCCAACCTCAGGTGATCTGCCTGCCTTGGCCTCCAAAGTGCTTGGATTACAGGCGTGAATCACCACGCCCAGCCTATTGAGCATTTTTAACATGAAGATGTGTTGAATTTGGTCAAAGACCTTTTCTGTATCTATGGATATAGTTGTGGTTTTTGTTTTTAGTTCTGTTTATGTGATGAATTGCATTTATTGATTTGTGTATGTTGAACTATCCTTGCATCCCAGGGATGAAGCTGACTTGATCGCAGTGGGTAAGCTTTTTGATGTGGTGCTGGATTTGGTTTGCCAGCATTTTATTGAGAATTTTTGTATCAGTGCTTATCAGGGATATTGGCTTGAAGTGTTGTTGTTGTTGTTGTATCTCTGTCAGACCTTGATATCAAAATGACGCTGGTCTTATAAAATGAGTTAGGGTGGAGTCCCTCTTTTTCTATCAGTTGGAATAGTTTCAGAAGAAATGGCACCACCTCCTCTTTGTGCCTCTGGTAGAATTCAGCTGTAAATCCATCTGCCCCTGGGCATTTTTAGTTTGTAGGCTATTTATTATTGCCTCAACTTCAGAACTTGTTATTGGTCTATTCAGGGATGCAAATTTTTCCTGGTTCAGTCTTGGGATGGTGTACGTGTCTAGTAATTTATCCATTTCTTCTAGATTTTTCAGTTCATGCGCAAAGAGGTGTTTATAGTATTTTCTGATGGTTTGTATTTTCATGGGGTCAGTGGTGATATCCTCTGTCTTTTTGTATTGTGTCTGTTTCATTGTCTCTTTTGTTCTCTATTACTCTTGCTAGTGTTCTATCCATTTTATTAATGTTTTCAAAAAAAAACAGCTCCTGGATTCATTGCTTTTTTTTTTTTAAGTTTTTTTGTGTGTTTCTTCTTTTTTTTTAAACTTTATTTTTCTTTGCATTAAACTCCATTTTTTTTAGCCTTCTCTGCACTAGCAGGTTTTTTTGTGTTTCTGTCTCTTTTCAATTTCACTCTGATCCTGGTTATTTCTTGTCTTCTGTTAGCTTTGGGTTTGTTTGCTCTTGGTTCTCTCGTTCTTTTAGTTGTAATGTTACGGTGTCAGTTTGAGATCTTTCCATGTTTCTGATGTGGCTGTTTAGTGCTGTGAATTTTCCCCTTAAAACTGCTTTAACTGCATTCTAGAGATTCTAGTACATAGTCTCTTTGTTCTCATTGGTTTCAAAGAATTTCTTGGTTTCTAATTTAATATTATTATTTACACAGAAGTCATTCAAGAGCAGATTGTTTAATTTCCACGTCACTGTTGTGGTTTTGAGTTTTTTACTCTTGAGTTCCAATTTACACTGTGATCTGAGAGACTGTTATAATTTCTATTCTTTTGCATTTGCTGAGGAGTGTTTTGCTTCCAATTATGTGATTAATTTTAAAGTAAGTGCCATGTGGCACTTAGGAGAATGTGTATTGTGTTGTTTTTGGCTGGAGAGTTCTGTAGATATCTATTAGGTCCATTTGACCCAAAGCTGAGTTCAAGTCCTGAATATCTTTGTTACTTTTCTGTCTCAATTATTTGTTTAATATTGGCAATAGGGTGTTAAAGTCTCCCACTATTGTGTGAAGTTTAAGTATCTCTCTCTGTTTTGTTTCTTTTTCTTTTTCTTTTTTTTAAGATGGGGTTTCACCATGTTGGTCAGGTTGGTCTTGAACTCCCGACCTCAGGTGATCCGCCCTCCTTGGCCTCCTTGGCTTGGATTAATGGCATGAGCCACCATGCCCGGCCATGTTTAAGTCTCTCTTTGGTCTCTAAGTATGTGTTTAATAAATCTGGATGCTCCTTGAATTGATCCCTTTAACAATGTATAATGCCCTTCTTGGCCGGGCACAGTGGCTCAAGCCTGTAATCCCAGCACTTTGGGAGGCCCGGGCGGGTGTATAATGAGGTCAAGAGATCGAGACCATCCTGTTCAACATGGTGAAACCCCGTCTCTACTCAAAATACAAAAAATTAGCTGGGCATGGTGGCGCGTGCCTGTAATCCCAGCTACTCAGGAGACTGAGGCAGGAGAATTGCCTGAACCCAGGAGGCGGAGGTTGCGGTGAGCCGAGATCGCACCATTGCACTCCAGCCTGGGTAACAAGAGTGAAACTCCGTCTCAAAAAAAAAAAGTGCCCTTCTTTTTCTGTTTTGATCTTTGTTGGTTTAAAGTCTGTTTTGTCAGAAACTACAGTTGTAACCCCTGCTTTTTTCTTATTTTATTTGCTGGTGAATTTTCCTCCATTCCTTTATTTTAAACTTGTGTGTGTGTCTTTGCATGCGACATGGGTTTCTGGAATATGACACACCAATGGGTCTTGACTCTTTAACCAGCTTGACACTCTGTCTTTTAATGGTGGCATTTAAGGTTAGGCCAGGCACAGTGGCTCATGCCTGTAATCCCAGCTCTTTTGGGAGGCCAAAGCAGGTGGATCACTGAGGTCAGGAGTTCAAGACCAGCCTGGCCAACTTGGTGAAACCCTGCCTCTACTAAAAATACAAAAATTAGCCTGTTGTCGTGGTGCACCTCTGTAATCTCAGTTTTTCTGGAGACTGAGGCAGAAGAATTGCTTGAACCTAGGAAGCAGATGTTGCAGTTAGCCAAGATTGTGTCACTGCAACCCATCCTGGGTGACACGGAAAGGCTCCATCTCCAAAAAAAAGTTTAAGGTTAATATTGCTATGTGTGAATTTGATCCTGTTTTCATGGTGCTACCTGGTTATTTGGAAGACTTGTTGATATAGTGCTTTCATAGTGTTACTGGTCTTTGTACTTCAGTGTATTTTTCAATAGCTAGTAATTTTTTTCTCTTTCCATGTTTAGTGCTTCTTTCAGGAGCTCTTGCAAGGCAGGCCTGGTGGCGCAATCTCAGCTCACCACAACCTCCGCCTCTGGGTTCAAGTGATTTTCCTGCCTCAGCCTCCCAAATAGCTCAGATTACAGGCACGCACCACCACACATGGCTAATTTTGTACTTTTAGTAGAGACAGGGTTTATCCATGTTGGTCAGGCTGATCTCAAACTCCCGACCTCAGGTGATCCATCCGCCTCAGCCTCCCAAAGTGCTGGGATTGCAGGTGACAGCCACTGCTCCCAGCCTGAGAACTTCAGTGGTTTTATGCACCATTTTTATTATGACAGGAAAAAGTTCTATATGTGTCTGTATGTTTATATTTACTAGAGAGCTTTATATTTATATATCATTTCATGATGCCATCTAGCATCATTATGTTTTCAACATAATAGACTCATATTAGCATTTCTCTTTGTTTATATGCAGAGTCTTTGTTTCTCAGGCTGTTCTTGAATTCCTGGTCTGAAGTGATCTGACCGCCTTGGCTTCTTAAAGCTGTAGAATTACAGGCATGAGCCACTGTGTCGGGCTACCACATAACATTTCTTGTAGGACTGTGCTTGTTGTAATGAACACCTGAAATTTGATTTAGGAAATTCTTTATTTTTATTTTGTTTTCATTTATTTTTATTTATTTATTTTTGAGACGGAGTTTCGCTGTTGTTACCCAGACTGGAGTGCAATGGCTCGATCTCGGCTCACTGCAACCTCCGCCTTCTGCGTTCAAGCAGTTCTCCTGCCTCAGCCTCCTGAGTAGCTGAGACTACAGGCGCGCACCACCATGCCCAGCTAATTTTTTGGTATTTTTACTAGAGACGGGGTTTCACCTTGTTGACCAGGATGGTCTCGATCTCTTGACCTCGTGATCCATCCGCCTCAGCCTCCATAAGTGCTGGGATCACAGGCTTGAGCCACCGTGCCCGGCTTTATTTTGTTTTCAAAGTAAAATGATTTTGAATTAAGTATTATGGTAAAAATTTTTCTGTTACATCAAAATTTGGGAAGTTCTCAGCTTTCTTTTTCTTTAATTTACCTCTGTATTACTTTTCCCCTATATTCTTCTTCTAAGTTTTATTTCATGAATATATTAATCTATTTGATGTTGTCCAAAAATTTTGAAATTCTATATTCTTCTTTTCTTTTGCAATTTTATATTTTTGTGTTACATATATTTTAGGGTATGCAAGCTTATACCAGTTAACTGTGTTTTAATGTTTTAGTTTATATTATAATTGTGTACGACAGTGTTTAACTCTGTACAATTTAAGACAGTTTGGAGCAAAATCAAATATAGATCAGCCATATGTCTATTGCCAATATCATTATTTCCGTGTTTTTTTGCCTGTATAAATATTATCTCTGTGTTTTTTATGACTTGTATATTTGTTGTGTAGGTTTGTTGTGAATGGTTGTTCAGTCTACTCTAGGTGAGCAGTCATAAAAATTCTCCTCAGGCCGGGCGCGGTGGCTCAAGCCTGTAATCCCAGCACTTTGGGAGGCCGAGGCGGGTGGATCACGAGGTCAAGAGATCGAGACCATCCTGGTCAACATGGTGAAACCCTGTCTCTACTAAAAATACAAAAATTAGCTGGGTATGGTGGTGCACGTCTGTAGTCCCAGCTACTCAGGAGGCTGAGGCAGGAGAATTGCTTGAACCCAGGAGGCGGAGGTTGCAGTGAGCCAAGATCACGCCATTGCACTCCAGCCTGGATAACAAGAGTGAAACTCTGTCTCAAAAAAAAAAAAAAATTCTCCTAATTTCAGTATCTATTGTGAATCTATATTTTTGTGTAGGAGAAATGCTTGTGGGTTTGAAGATTATATAAAAACTATCATAACTTTGCATCTTTTTTCAAGTATTACTGTTTATTGTTTCTTGTCAGAACCACAAAACAAAATTTATTGCCAACCCTTTTAAAATAATGCTGTTTGGGCTGGGTGCGGTGGCTCATGCCTGTAATCCAGCACTTTGGGAGGCTGAGGTGGGCGGATTGCCTGAAGCCAGGAGTTTGGGACCAGCCTAGCTAACATGGTGAAAACCCGTCTCTCCTAAAAATACAAAAATTAGCCAGGCATTGTGATGGTCACCTGTAGTCCCAGCTACTCAGGAGGCCGAGGCAGGAGAATCGCTTGAACCTGGGAGGTGGAGGGTGCAGTGAGCCAAGATCATACCACTGTACTCAGCCTGGGTAACAGAGCAAGACTCTGTCTCTGAAAAAATAAAATAAGCTGTTGAGACATATTAACTGTATGAAAGTGTTGTGCCACATATCCCTAGAATGTTTTTATCTTGCGAAGCTCAATCTCAGTATACATTCAACAGGAACTAATTCTTCCGATTCTCTGGCACTTTGCAAACACCACTCTGCTTTCTTTTTCTAAGAGTGTAACTGCCTCACATACCTCGTACAGTCTCTTTTTGTGGCTGGTCATTTTGTTTTGTGTAATGTCTTCAAGCTTTAGCTTTATGGTGGTTAGAATATTTTTGGCTTTTTAAGTCCTGGGTGATATTCCACTATTTTTATATTTTAAATTATATCTACTGAATAATTTGGTGACAGAAAATCACATTGTTGCTTTCAGTAACAATGCTGCAGTAATGATGGGTATGCCACGAACTCTTCATATGACCATATATGTGAAAGTTTATATATGACTCGCATTCTATTTTTTTGACCATTATACCTATACCAATTTGTTTTTATTCTGTAACTTTGTAATTTATTTTGAAATCAGGGACTGTACTGACTTTAACAAGCTTCCTTTTTTTTTTCTAGAAGACTTTGGGTACTTTATCGTCTTTGGGGATTTCCTATACTTAGGGGGTTGCTGTTTCTATTTCATCCAAAATGCAATGAGAAATTCTCACAAAAAATTGCATTAAATTTCTAGATTACATTGAGCAGTATGGACGTCTTCAAAATATTAATTATGTCAACCTTTGAACAGGAGCATGTTGGAGTGTGTTTAATTTCTATAAAGTTGTAAATTTTTCAGTTTTTGTCTATTATTTTACACTCATTTCATTTTAATCATGGAATGTAATTCATGTAAATTTTCAGTTTTAAAAAATATGTTAAGACTTCTTTTTTTGGCCGGGCACAGTGACTCATGCCTATAATCCCAACACTATAGGAGGCTGAGGTGGATGGATCATGAGGTTAAAAGATTGAGAACATCCTGGCCAGCATGGTGAAACCCTGTTTTTGCTCAAAATACAAAAATTAGCTGGGCATGGTGGTGCACGCCTGTAGTCCCAGCTACTCAGAAGGCTGAGGCAGAAGAATCCCTTGAACCTGGGAGGCAGAAGTTGCTTTGAGCCGAGATATGTAAACTCTGAAACAGAAAGACTTAATTGTTTTACTTGATTCTTGCATCTTTGTCTCTCATTTTCTCTCTTAACTTGTGTATTTTTTTTTCTGATATAAATTGCTTTTGTATATTTCTTTTTTTTTTTTTAATTGCATTTTAGGTTTTGGGGTACATGTGCAGAACATGCAAGACATTTGCATAGGTATACACACATGGCAGTGTGTTTTGCTGCCTTCCTCCCCTTCACCCACATTTGGCATTTCTCCCCAGGCTATCCCTCCCCAGCTCCCCTCCCCTCCCCTCTTCCCCAACTTGTGTATTTTTTATTTCTATGTTGATATACTTTTACTTCTTTCTTATTTTGTTTTTGTGTATCTACACAAATATATTCTTTGTGCTACCTTGGGGATTACATAAAACCTCTAAAAGATACAACATACTTCAGTCTGGTATTTAAAAAAAAGGCCCGGCGCAGTGGCTCAAGCCTGTAATCCCAGCACTTTGGGAGGCCGAGGCGGGTGGATCACAAGGTCAACAGATCAAGACCATCCTGGTCAACATGGTGAAAACCCGTCTCTACTAAAAACACAAAAAATTGGCTGGGCATGGTGTCGCGTGCCTATAATTCCAGCTACTCAGGAGGCTGAGGCAGGAGAATTGCCTGACCCCAGGACGCGGAGGTTGCGGTGAGCCAAGATTGCGCCATTGCACTCCAGCCTGGGTAACAAGAGCGAAACTCCGTCTCAAAAAAATAAAAAATAAAAACAAAGAACATTCTATGCTCCTGGATTTGAAGAATGAATATAATTAAAATGTCTATGCTGCTTAAAGCAGCCTACAGATTAAGTGCTCTATCATTTTTTATTTTGTTTTATTTTTTATTGCATTTTTCCATGTTTGTAACATGTTGCTCCAAATTATACAATGTTTTTTTTGTGGTGGGTTTGGCTGATTCACCAAATAAAAATACAAAAAAAAAACAAAAAAACCAGTTACATTTAAATTTGGAATAAACAAAAACTTTTTAGTACGGCTATGCGATATTTGCATATTTGTGTATCATATGTGTAATTATTGGAATATACTTATACAAATAACAATTTATAATTTATCTGAAATTCAAATTGAACCAAGTGTATTATATTTTGTTTTCAACCCTGTTTATGGGAACCATTGTTCTTTTCTCCAGACTCAGCATCTATTACCTGAAAAGCTTCATTAGAGAAAAAAAAATTCGATAATTAGCAGATACACTTTTATATAGTATGCAGTAGTAATTAGAGAGTGTGTGGCGTGAATTAAAGTGTGTGATCTGGATACCTTATGGGAAGAAAAAAATAGAATTCTTACCTATGCTTTTTAATCTAATTGCATCTCTTTCTAGGATACGACCTACAATACATGCAGTATATTAGTAAAGTGATTTTTTTTTTTTTTTTTTTTTTGAGACGGAATTTTGCTCTTGTTACCAAGACTGGAGTGCAATGGCGCAGGCTCGGCTAACCGCAATCTCTGCCTCCTGGGTTCAGGCAATTCTCCTGCCTCAGCCTCCCGAGTAGCTGGGATTACAGGCACGCACCACCATGCCCAGCTAATTTTTTGTATTTTTAGTAGAGACGGGGTTTCACCATATTGACCAGGATGGTCTCGATCTCTTGACCTCGTGATCCACCCGCCTGGGCCTCCCAAAGTGCTGGGATTAGAGGCGTGAGACCCCGCGCCCGGCCCGCTTTAGCTTTTAAGAATAATGGTCTCCAGCATCATCTATGTTGCTGCAAATAACTTAATCTTATTTTTATTTATTTTTAAATTTTTATTTTACTGAGTTACTTTTGGAGAGAGGAGATCGTGGGTGGGAAACAGACTAAGGGAATCAGAAGCACCACTGTTCATCTGGAATTAAATCTGCATCCCAGCATCTTCTGCAAGTATTTCACCAATTATTTCCTCTCGGACCTTTACCCTAGTGCTCCTTCCTCTGGTGAGTCCGGCGCTCCCCTCCCAGCTGCAGCGGACAAATAGGGATTGGGTTCCATGTGCCTGCCACAACGGGCAGGCTCTTGCTGCTCCCAACTAGGCGGCCATCACTGACTTGGATTGCACTCCGCGTGCACTGGCCACACCTCCTCGCCTCCTCCACCCGCTCTGCCGACGGCTTCCTCCGAAGCTAAATCTTGGAGGATTTGTTTACACCCAGGCCGCCGCCAATCCCGGCTCCTTTCCCAGAGCCTCATTTCCGATTTTTTCATATGTTAAGTCGTTTAACAACTCCAAGTAGACAGTTAATGGCTTCTTTATTTATAGGTTCCCTGTTATTTTACGTCGTTTTTGTTTCTCTCGGCAACTATTCTAATAGATTAATCCATAGCCATTTTCTGACCTTCGGGAACCCCAGCTGATGCTGTTTGTTGTCGAACGAAAAAATACATAGAGAAAAAGCATGCCTGCATCAAACCGGGAAAGCACAGGCAGGACTAGAGTGGTTTGGTTGGGGGAGGGGGAAAAGACATCTCAGCAGGTGTCTTCCCCGGAATGAGCACTGAGGCCGGAGGGGGATCTGAAGTCTAATTAGCAAGAGCGAGCCCGGCTCGCAGCTGTTACTCTTTAAAGCTAAAAGCAATGAAACAAAAACAAAATAGAGACTAAGTTTTGCTTTTTAAAAGATGGGATGTGAACCTCGTTCTAGGTCACCCAGTTCCTAAGGAGTGTGGCAGCAAGTGGGGGGAAGGGAGAGGAGGGAGGGAGAGGGGTCGGGGAAGGCAAGGCAACAACAGTCTTTTTTTTTTTTTTTTTTGAGACGGAGTTTCGCTCTTGTTACCCAGGCTGGCGTGCAATGGCGCGATCTCGGCTCACCGCAGCCTCCGCCTCCTGGGTTCAAGCAATTCTCCTGCCTCAGCCTCCCGAGTAGCTGGGACTACAGGCCTGCCGGCTAAGTTTTGTATTTTTAGTAGAGATGGGATTTCACCATGTTGGCGAGGATGGTTCAATTTCTTGACCTCGTGATGTCCCCACCTCGACCTCCAAAAGTGCTGAGATTGCAGGTGGGAGCCACCATGCCCAGCCGATATCTTTATTATTGCAAACAGTGCTGTAATAAACATGCATGTGCATGTGCCTTTATGGTAGAATAATTTATATTTCATTGGGTATATACCCAGTTTGAAGTCTGCTGGGTCAAATAGTAATTCTGTTTCAGTTCCGTGAGGAATCGTCACACTGCTTTTCACAGTGGTTGAACTAATTTACACTCCCACTAGCAGTGTATAAACATTCCATTTTCATTTTATTTATTTATTATTAAAAATTTTTTTTTTAGAGAGGGTTTCACCATGTTGGCCAGGCTGGTCTCGAACTCCTGACCTCAGGTGATCCGCCCACTTCGGCCTCACGACGTGCTGGAATTACAGGTGTGAGCCACCGCACCTGGCATTATGTAGTTTTTTATATTTGCAGCTATCTTATTTAGAAATAAAATGGGAGACAGGCTTACCTAACAGTTGCCAGGTTGACTTTTTTATTGTCTTGGTGATTTGGGGGTACCAGCACTTTGGAAGGCAGAGGTGAGTGGATCACCTAAGGTGAGAAATGGCAGACCAGCATGGCCAACATGGTGAAACTGTCTCTACTAAAATTACAAAAATTAGCTTCGCATGGTGGTGCATGCCTGTAATCCCAGCTACTCAGGAGGCTGAGGCAGGAGAATCACTTGAACTCAGGGGGTGGAAGTAACAGTGAGCTGAAATCATGTCATTGCAGTCCAGCCTGGGAAACAGAATAAGACTCTGTCTCTTTTTTTTTGAGTCCCTGCCCCCAAGACTCCATCTCAAGAAAAAAAAAAAAAAAAAAAAAAAGCTAATACAAAGCACAAAAACACAAATATAGCTAATGCTGCTTCTTTTAAAATAGTCCATTCTGCAGGGCGCAGTAGCTCACACCTATAATTCCAGCACACTGGGAGGCCAATGCAAGTGGATCACGAGGTCATGAGATCAAGACCATCCTGGCTAACAAAGTGAAACCCCGTCTCTCCTAGAAATACAAAAAATTAGCCAGGCCTGGTGGCTCGAGTCTGTATTCCCAGCTACTCAGGCGGAGGCAAGAGAATTGTTTGAACCCAGGAAACCGAGGTTGCAGTGAGCGAAGATCGTGCCACTGCCTGAGACAGAGCAATACTCTGGCATCTCAAAAAAGACATCTAAAAAACAAAAGAAAAGAACCTATAATAAACCTGGTTCAATTTGATTTTCAGGTAAATTGTAAATTGTCATTTGTATAAATATATTTCAGTAATTGTTTACACATACACCAATATGTAAATATTGCATAGCTATACTAAAAAGTTATTTGCTGTTTAACCCAAAATTTATATGTAACTGTGCCTTCCGTATTTGGTGAATCTGCCACATCTGCCATAAAAGCACTTTTTAATTTGGAACATGTTACAATATAGGAAAACAGGATAAAAATCGTTAAACATCATATAGAGGCCAGGTACTGTGGCTCATGCCTGTAATTCAGGTGTTTTTGGTGTGCGACCCCCTTGTAGACCCCTGCCCGGTACCCGACCCCAAATAACAGCTCGAGAGTTGGAAGCAGAGTTCAGGTTTATTGGGACCAGCGGGCAGGCCAGAAAAGGAAGGAGATCGGGGCTGGCTGCGACTGCGCAGCTGGGGTAGGAGGGTTTTATAGGGGGGTGGACGGGGCGTGGACACAGGGCTGGTGGAGTGTCGTGGGAGCTTAGGATAGGCTGTCCGTCTCTGGGCAGACTGCTGAGGAGGCTCAGAGGGTTACGTGTCAGTTCAGGATAGGCCGAGGCTTGGCGGGCTTTCCTGCTGCGATGATTGGCTGCTTGTTGTTGCTGGGCAGAACAGAGCAGGCTTGGCGGGCTTTTCTCAGGGCAGCAGGAAGCCTGGGGGGAGGGTGGGGGCAAGAAACCTGGGGGAAAGATGGCGGGACTTTCTACCAAACATTTGGGAGGCAAAGGTGGGAGAATCACTTGAGGACAGGAGTTTGAGACCTGCCTGGGCAACATAATGGGACACCATCTCTACAAAAAAGAATCTAAAACTAGCCACTGTGGTGGTGTGTACCTGTAGTCGCAGTTACAAAGGAGGCTGACAGCTAAGAAATTTTGAGTGTGGCCTGAGCAATGATTATGACATTACATTCTGGCCAAGACAACAGAGGACAATTGCTTAATTAAAAAAATTTAATCTCAGGACACTTTGGGAAGTCAAGAGGGGCTGAACACTTTAATTCAGGGGTTTGAGACCAGACTGGACAACATGGCAAAACCCTGTTTCAAAAAAAAGAAAATAAAACTACCTGGGTATCATGACGCTTTTTTTTTTCAAGATGGAGTCTTACTCTGTCGCCCAGGCTGGAGTGCATTGGCATGATCTTGGGTCAGTACAACCTTAGCCTCCTGAGTTCAAACTATTCTCCTGCCTCAGCCTCCAGAGTAGCTGAGATTACAGGCATGCACAACTATACCTGGTTAATTTTTGTATTTTTTATAATACATAAAATTTTTGTTTCAGAGAAAATCAACTATTACTTTTGTATTAGTGTATTATCTATACAAAGCTAATTCTAATAAAACTTTATAAATAAGCCTGTAAGTAATCCCATTACTTTGGGAGGTGAGTCTGAGGCAGCTGGATCACCTGAGGTCAGGAGTTCGAGACCAACCCGGCCAACATGGTGAAAGCCCATCTCTACTAAAAATACAAAAAAAATTAGCCAGACATGGTGGTAGGCGCCAGTAATCCCAGCTACTCAGGAGACTAAGGCAGGAGAATCGCTTGAACCCAAGAGGAGAAGGTTGTTGTGATCCAAGGTTACACCATTGCACTCTATCCTGGGTAACAAGTGTAAAACTTTGTCTCAAAACAAATAAACTGTCACGCATGTCACTCATGTAAAGAGACCACCAGACAGGCTTTGTGTGGGCAACAGGGGCATTTATTTCATGCTTGGGTGCAAGCGGGCCAAGTCCAAGAAAGGACTTAGGCAAAGTGGGTAGCAGAGGGGATTGGTTATATAGGTTAGAGTAATGGTCAGCTAAAGGTGGTAATCTATATTGGGGAAATCGAGGATGTCACGGATGCACATCAAGGGTGGGGGTCGGTCAGTAATCTATCTTAGGGCATCATGGGATGCATGATCACAAGGTAGGGTCATTTATTCCAATTAGGCATGATCATAAGGGTAGGGAGTATTGGCTGCAGTCAGAGTCGGGGTGCTGTAGATTACATAGTTACAGGGGTGGGGGGTCATCAGAAACAATGTCCTGGGGAAATTTTTGCAAGGCTGAACAGGAACAATGGGTACAGGTTTCCAGAGCCATTAGTTGAAGCAGGAACAAGTTGTTTTACTTCTTGCTGTGGCCACCTGGTTAGTCGTGGTTACTTCAGACTTTCTGGCTCCTGGGGACTTTCCAGAGGTGTATGTGTGGGTCACCAAGGCTGAAGTGGACAGGCCTGGACTTAGAGACCTAACACACAAAAAAAAAACTTTATAAATAAATCAACCAAATTTGTCATTTTTGACCACTCTAGATTAACACACATGGTTTTTTGTTTGTTTGTTTGTTTTGAGATGGAGTTTCGCTCTTGTTACCCAGGCTGGAGTGCAATAGCGCGATCTCGGCTCACTGCAACCTCCGCCTCCTGGGTTCAGGCAATTCTCCTGCCTCAGCCTCCCAAGTAGCTGGGATTACAGGCACACGCCACCATGCCCAGCTAATTTTTTGTATTTTGAGTAGAGACGGGGTTTCACCATGTTGACCAGGATGGTCTCGATCTCTTGACCTCGTGATCCACCTGCCTCAGCCTCCCAAAGTGCTGGGATTACAGGCTTGAGCCACCGGGCCCGGCCTACTACATACATGTTTTACAATCTTTTTTTATTTTTATTTTTTGAGAAGTAACCTTGCACTTTCTAGGCTGGAGTGCAGTGGTGTGATCTCGGCTCATTGCAACCTCCGCCTCCCAGGTTCAAGAGAATCAATCTCTTGCCTCAGCCTCCTAAGTAACTGGGATTACACGCGCACCCTACCACGTCCGGCTAATTTTTATATTCTTAGTAGAGATGGGGTTTTACCAGGTTAATCAGGCTGGTCTCAAACTCCTGACCTTGTGATCTCTAAGCCTTGGCCTCCCAAAATGCTGGGATTACAGGCCTGAGCCACTGCGCCTGACCACTTGTTTCTTTTTAAAGTTTGGCTACTAGAAAATTCAAAATTAGGCCGGGCGCGGTGCCTCAAACCTGTAATCCCAGCACTTTGGGAGGCCGAGGTGGGTGGATCACGAGGTCAAGAGATCGAGACCATCCTGGTAAACATGGTGAAACCCCGTCTCTACTCAAAATACAAAAAATTAGCTGGGCATGGTGGCGCGCGCCTGTAATCCCAGCTACTCAGGAGGCTGAGGTAGGAGAATTGCCTGAACCCAGGAGGCGGAGGTTGCAGTGAGCCGAGATCGCGCTATTGCACTCCAGCCTGGGTAACGAGTGAAACTCCGTCTCAAAACAAAAGCAAAAACAAAAAAAAACGAAAATTCAAAATTCACATGGGGCTCACATTTTATTTCAGATGATTACCTCATTCTTAAAATCTCAGGCTACTCAAAGGACCATAAGCGAAAAACGTAAAAAAGCTGACATTGTGCCAGGCCTGGTGGCTCACGCCTCTAACCCCAGCATTTTGGGAGACCGAGGAGGGCGGATCATGAGATCAGAAGTTTGAGACCAGCCTGACCAACATGGTGAAACCCCGTCTCTACAAAAAAAAATACAAAAATTAGCCAGGTGTGGTGGCGCATGCCTATAATCCCAGCTACTCAGAGGGCTGAGGCAGGAGAATTGCTCGAACCTGGGAGGCGGAGGTTGCAGTGAGCGGTGATCGCGCCATTGCACTCCAGCCTGGGCAACAAGAGCAAAACTCCATCTCTTAAAAAAAAAAGGCTGACATTTTAAAACATTTGTTATTATATATTTTTAAAATTTGTATATAGCCATATGATATACTATTTACAAATGCATATGACGTTATACTCAAGGTTGAATGCAAATACCCCCTGGGGTGGTCCTAGCTCAGCTCAGGGAGGAACCCCTGCCTGAAAAAACTGCAGCCTAGGCTGTCACTCTTCATTCAGCCCAGTATCTAATCACATCTTCTGTCACTCAGGGCCTGAGGGGGTGGGGTTTTAAACGTTATCCAATGAGCAACGCTGGGCTGGGAACTGTCCAATCAAGCAGGCAGCTGAAGCGGACAGGGCGGCTTCCTGCGTGTGGTGGTTCCTTTGTCTCCCCCTGAAGCTGGAGCTCCAGGTCTCCTCTTCACTGCGCTGTGTGCTCTGCTCCTAAAGGCGCACGCTTTGTGGCCCTGTCGTGGTATTGGGAGATCCACAGCTAAGAGGCCGGGACCCCCTGGAAGCCTAGAAATGGTGAGAGTGCCGGCCCGACTTCCTGAGGTAGGAGAGGGGCTGGTTGGAACTGGTGGGAAGCGGCTGTGGTGGGACTCAGGCCTTCCCGAAGTCAGCCCCACAATTTATTCTCCTTGTCCAGCTTGGCCTCGGTCCCCTTCAGCCATATGATGGCGGCTTCGCTGACAGGAGGGCGTCCTGGTTTTTTTCTGTGCCGTGCTGTTCCCTGGCCTGCAGCCCTCTCTGCGGAGCTCTGCACTGGCAGTGCTGTGTCTCCCACATTGTGCAAAGGCCACGGGAGGTTCCTCAGGAGAATCCTGACTTGGGGATTGGGTTTATGAATGGGAAGAGTTTTGTTCTGTGGGGTTCCTTGTTCCTATTTTCTTTTCTTTTTTTGAGACGGGGTTTCGCTCTTGTTACCCAGGCTGGAGTGCAATGGCGCGATCTCGGCTCACCGCAACCTCCGCCTCCTGGGTTCAGGCAATTCCCCTGCCTCAGCCTCCTGAGTAGCTGGGATTACAGGCACGCACCACCATGCCCAGCTAATTTTTTGTATTTTTAGTAGAGACGGGGTTTCACCATGTTGACCAGGATGGTCTGGATCTCTTTACCTTGTGATCCACCGGCCTCGGCCTCCCAAAGTGCTGGGATTACAGGCGTGAGCCATGGCGCCCGGCCCTTTTTTTTTTTTTTTTTTTTTTGAGATGGAGTTTTGCACTGTCACCAAGCTAAAGAGCAGTGGCATGATCTCATCTCACTGCAACTTTTGCCTCCCAGGTTCAAGTGATTCCCCTGCCTCAGCCTTCTGAGTAGCTGGGAGTACAGGTGGGTTGTTATACCGGACCGAGCATAGAAAGTCAACACCAAGACAAAAGTATGCCAAATTGCAGGGTTTATTGCCTGTGACCACGGAGGACTCACGTCTCTCCAACCCGTGGCAGAGAAAGAGGGTGACAAGACCTTTTTATACCTGTAAAACCACCTTGGGAGTGGGGGTGAGGAGCGGAGATGGGGATGAAAGGCTTCAGACATTTCCAGGGCTAGTTGATTCTGTAAATCACCTCCTGGGCCGAGACGTGGGTGAGGGGGGTGCTCCGGACATTCCAAGGGCCAGGGGACTTTTGTCATTCCGATTGTTACTTAAGTGGTTTACAGAAGTCAAGATAAACATTAGTTTATACATTATCTGGGTAGGGTCACTGATCTGTTACTTATTACACGTTGCAGGAGCCAGGATGGCATTATCTTGGGCTGCTTATTCTGGTTATTACCGGTAAGCAAAGGCTAGCAACTCTGGCAGTTACTGATCAGAGAAGGTAAGCAGCTTTACCTCTTTGCATTCTGCAGAGTAAACTAGCAGTCTTATTTACAGAAGCCAAGGCTGGTAGTTATGGTGCAGCCGTTACAACTTATTTCTGAAAAACAGCTTTGTCTTTTATAAAATGGCGTTGCTCAGGTTCCAGCTATAGCACAGGTGCCACCACACCTGACTAATTTTTTGTATTTTATTAGAGATGGCGTTTCACCATGTTGGCCAGGCTGGTTTTGAACTCCTGACCTTATGATCCGCCCACCTCAGCCCCACAAGGTGCTCAGATTACAGGCATGAGCCACCTAGGCTGGCCTAAATGGTGCTTTTGATAAGATTTGTTACTTGTTTGTAAACATATCCTGTGAAAGGAAAGCAAATAATAAGCCCCTGATACTGTATTGTAGAAAATCTCTGTGTCTCTTTTCTTTTTATCTTCTCTGGGCACAGAGATTTTATCAGAACATTTTTGCGTAAAAGTTCTGCTTTGGAAAATGTTTGGGGTGATGTGTCATCAGCCACCCTTTAGTTTTTGCCTGGTTCTGGATTTCAGTATTATCTGGGATAAACCAAGATATCTGTCGTGGTTATGTCAGCTAGAGTGTCTAGTGGATGTCAGCTTCTGGTTTATTTTCTCCCATAGGACGAACCGAGATATGGAATGTATCCTCTAAAGGGAGCAAGTGGATATCCTGAGGCTGACAGCAATCTTCTGGTGTACTGTTATTTTGAAAGGTAACCCCTTGAGATGTCAAAATTGTCTTCGGGATTAGCCTGACTAACATGGAGAAACTGCGTCTCTACCAAAAATACAAAAATTAGCTGGGTGTGGTGGTGCGTGCCTGTAATTCTAGCTACTCAGGAGGCTGAAGCAGGAGAATCTCTTGAATCTTGAATCTCTTGAGGTGAAGTTTGTGGTGAGCCAAGATTGTGCCATTGCACTCAGCCTGGACAACAAGAGCAAAACTATCTCAAAAAAAAAAAAAAATTGTCTTCTACAAACCCAGATTTGATTTCTTGGAGACAAATTGTTGGTCAGCCAATCAGATGCTGGTAATGAGGCAAAAACACAGGAATAATTTCTGCCCTCTAAGTTATCTAAGGGAACAGAAAAATAGTGAAATAAATATGGTAAAAGTGAAAGAGTTAAAAAAAAAATTCGTGACCAAAAAAAAAAATAGTATCCCAAAAGACAGACAACAAAACCAACAAGAAACTCACTCTAGTAAGATGGTGTAAGAGCTTGTAAAGTCAAATGCGCCTAGGGCAGTTACCAAGAAATGGTGCCATGTCTCCTGAATGAGTGGTTCTTGAGCACATAAGTGAGCAACAGTACCTGTAACCACTGTAACCACATCCTGCTTGGCAAGTCTACCTGCTATTGTGGATACCCTCCTTGGTAATTGGTTGTATGGAAAGTTCCCCTGCTACCCCCTTAGTAATTGCATGGAAATACCCTTAGCAATCAACAATCCTGGGAACCTCCTTTCCCTGGGTTACCAGCTTCCCTATCTAACTTACTTGTTCTGCTTCTGTAAAATTCTGCTTCAGCTAGGCTCCCACTCCCCTACCTAAATCAAGGTATAAAGGGGAATCAAGCCCCATCCTCGGGCCGAGAGAATTGTGAGCAGTAGCCATCTCTTGGTGGCTGGCAAATAAAGGACTCTTAATTTGGAACTCAGAGAGTGACACTTTCCTTCTAACTCGCTTGGTTATAACAGTGGAAGAATCTCTCAAGTGACTGAATGGCCTGACTTGAAACATGAGTCAGACACACTTGTCTTTTTTTTTTTTTTTTTTTTTAGACAGAGTCTTGCTTTGTCACCAGGCGCCAGGCTGGAGTGAAGTGGCGCAATCTCGGCTCACTGCAATCTCTGCCTCCTGGATTCAAGTAATTCTCCTGCCTCAGCCTCCCCAGTAGCTGGGACTACAAGTGTGTGCTACCACGCCCAGCTAAATTTTGTATTTTTTAGTAGAGACGGGGTTTCACCATGTTGGCCAGGAAGGTCTCGATTTCTTGACCTCGTGATCTGCCCACCTTGGCCTCCCAAAGTGCTGGGATTATAGGCATGAGCCACCATGCCTGGCTGAGACTCTGTCTTAAAAAAACAAAAAAAAAAATTTAATTCCATAGCCAGGCGAGGTGGCTGAAATCTATAATCCCCACACTTTGGGAGGCTGAGGCGGACAACTCACTCAAGGTCAGGAGTTTGAGACCAGCCTGACCAATATGGTAAAACCCTGTCTCTGCTAAAAATACAAAAATTAGTCAGGCATGGTGTCAGGTGCCTGTAGTGCCATGTACTCAGTAGGCTGAGAAATGAGAAATACTTGAACTCAGGAGACAGAGGTTGAGGTGAACAGAGATTGTGCCACTGTACTCTAATCTGGATGATACAGCAAGACCTTGTGTCCAAAAACAAAAAAGAACTCCAAAAGAATATTGCAACAGGAGGAAATTGGCTATAAAAACTCTAAGGAATGTAATTTTAGGTAGACTAGGGCTTTTGTTCATAGAGTGGAGCTTACAAGATTAGAAAGAATGGAGGGGAAGGGCAAATGGGGGGTTAAAATTCAAATTTTAGATCAGATTAATGTCTTACCCTAAAGTCAGCATGTTCTGACTTCAGAAGGAGGGACATAAAATGAAGTTGCATAATGGCTCAGATTGAGGGTAGCTCAGAGTTTAGTAGCCTGTGAAAAATTTCATTTAGACCACTCAAGACAAATACAGCTGACTCTTTTAATGAGAAAAAGAAGAAAATGTGCCAAGTTTTTATGAATCCAAACCCCAAGAGAGGGTCCTTCGATTTCACTCAAAGAATTCAGAGCCGGGCACAGTGGCTCACTCCTGTAATGCCAGCACTTTGGGAGGCTGAGGCGGGTGGATCACGAGGTCAAGAAATGGAGACCATCCTGGTCAACATGGTGAAACCCCGTCTCTACTAAAAATACAAAAAATTAGCTGGGCATGGTGGCGCATGCCTAGTCCTAGCTACTCAGGAGGCTGAGGCAGGAGAATTGCCTGAACCCAGGAGGTGGAGGTTGCGGTGAGCCAAGATCACACCACTGCACTCCAGCCTGGGTAACGAGTGAAACTCCGTCTCAAAAAAAAAAAAAAAAAAGAAAGAAAGAAAGAAAGAATTCAGGGTGAGTTCATAGAGTAAAATAAAAGCAAGTTTATTAAGAAAGTGAAGAAATAGGCAGGGTGCACTGGCTCATGCCTGTAACCCCAGTACTTCAGGAGGTGGAGACCAGTGGATCACCTGAGGTCAGGAGTTAAAAACTAGCCTGACCAACATGGAGAAACCACATCTCTACTTAAAAGAAAAAAATACAAAATTAGCTGGGTGTTGTGGTGTATGCCTATAATCCCAGCTACTCAGAAGGCTGAGGCAAGAAAATTGCTTGAACCTGGGAGGCGGAGATCATGCCATTGTACTCCGGCCTGGGCAACAAGAGCAAAACTATCTCAAAAAAAGGAAAGAAGTAAAAGAATTGGTTACTCCATTGGCAGAGTAGTCCAGAGGGATACTAGTTGCCCATTTTTATGGCTATTTCTTAATTGTATGCTAAACAAGCAGTGGACTATTTATGCCTCCCCATTCTAGACCATATAAGAACTTCCTGATTTTTTTTTTTTTTTTTTTTTTTTTGAGATGGAGTTTCGCTCTTGTTACCCAGGCTGGAGTTCAATGGCGCCATCTCAGCTCACCGCAACCTCTGCCTCCTGGGTTCAAGCAATTCTCCTGCCTCAGCCTCCTGAGTAGCTGGGATTACAGGCACGTGCCACCATGCCCAGCTAATTTTTGTATTTTTAGTAGAGACGGGGTTTCACCATGTTGACCAGGATGGTCTCGATCTCTTGACCTTGTGATCCACCCGCCTCGGCCTCCCAAAGTGCTGGGATTATAGGTGTGAGCCACCGCACCCGGCCTAACTTCCTGATGTTATCGTGGCATTTGTAAACTCTCATGGCACTAGTGGGAGTGTAGCAGTGAGGATGGCCAGAGGTCACACTCATGACCATCTTGATTTTGTTGGGGTTTGTCCCGCTTCTTTACTGCAAGCTGTTTTGTCAGTAGGTCTTTATGACCAGTATCCTGTGCTGATCTCCTGGCTTATCCTGTGTCTTAGAATGCCTAACCATCTGGAATGCACCCTAGTAGGTCTCAGCCCTATTTCCCCAGCCCCTATTCAAAATGGATTTGCTCTAGTTCAGTATGCCTCTGACATTTTCCCCGTTATGTACAAATAAATCCTTAATCATAAGGGTTGTAGAGGGATGAAGATTCATCGTCTGTAACTACTTCATGCTGAATATGGGTGATGATATTCTTGCTTAACTTTCAGGGTGTTTTGTATTTGAGGTAGAGAGGAGCTCATTCAGAAGTCATCGGTATGGTGAGGGCCATTCATAACTCTGAGTTCCAACTAAGGGGGTGATCTCAGGCCTGGCGCAGTGGCTCACACCTATAATCCCAGCACTTTGGGAGGCCGAGGCGGGTGGATCACGAGGTCAAGAGATGGAGACCATCCTGGTCAACGAGGTGAAATCCCGTCTCTACTAAAAATACAAAAATTAGCTGGGCATGGTGGTTCGCGCCTGTAATCCCAGCTACTGGGAGGCTGAGGCAGGAGAATTGCTTCAACCCAGGAGGCGGAGGTTGCAGTGAGCCGGGATTGTGCCATTGCACTCCAGCCTGGGTAACAACAGCGAAACTACGTCTCAAAAAAAAAGGAGGGGGGGTAGTTATCTCAAAGATTAGTAAGTGTTCAAGAAAACTTCCAGCCAGGGCATGAGTTCTGACCAGGCTGGCCAAAATGATAAAACCCTGTCTCTACCAAAAATCCAAAATTAGCTAGGCATGGTGGTGCACGCCTGCTATTGGGGAGCCTGAGGCAGGAGAATCGCTTGAACCCAGGAGGTGGAGGTTGCAGTGAGCCAAGATCACACCACTGCACTACAGCCTGGGTGACAGAGGGAGACTTAATCACAGAGGAATACTCAATCTCAAAAAAAGAAAACATCAAGTAAGTTTATCCTGCATGTCTACACAAAGAATACAACTGCAATATATTTTACAATTTCAGGCACCTGCTTCTTGGTAGCAAAATAATTTTTTTCCAGCAGTCCCATCAGTTCTCAAGTTTCCCCTTTTGGAGAGGAAAAAGCTCCTTTTATCTCATGGTACTATAGGTTTTTAATTTTGTCACCCATAGCCTCCAGCAAAGAGTGCGAGATAGATTAATGCAAAAAGAATAGCAATTAACTTCGTGTAGTTTGAAACTAGTTCTTAGCATAGATGGACTTTTCTGAGAGGAGTCTGTAATCTAAATCTCAGGAAGGACTATAACCTTCCTAAGTTGGGCCTTGAATCCAGGTACAGTCAAACATCCTTGACTTGTATTAAGAGAAGCCTTTAACCTACGATGTCTTCGGAGAGACTCTGACTTCCCCAAGTTGTGCCTGTAACCTAATCTCACCTTTTACTCAGGTATATGCATCCCACTCACTCGGAGTCAGCCAATTGGTATCCACAGATAATTTTTTTCGGGGGGTGGGGGTCAAAGATCTCTTCAGTATAGTCCCTTTGTGGTTGCCAGGAAAATGTTACCACAAAAAAGTCCCGATCGAGACCGCAAGAGAGGGTTCTTGGATCTTGCCCAAGAAAGAATTCAGGACAAGTCATAAAGTGAAAGCAAATTTATTAAGAAAGTAAATAATTACAGGAATGGTGGCTCATGCCTCTAATCACAGCACTTTGGGAGGCTGAGGTGGATCACCTGAGGTCAGGAGTTGAAGACCAGCCTGGCCAACATGGTGAAACCCTGTCTTTAAAAAAAAAGAAAGTAGCCGGGCGCGGTGGCTCACGCCTGTAATCCCAGCACTTTGGGAGGCCAAGGCAGGTGGATCACGAGGTCAAGAGATTGAGACCATCCTGTTCAACATGGTGAAACCCCGTCTCTACTAAAAATACAAAAAATTAGCTGGGCATGGCAGCGCGCGCCTGTAATCCCAGCTACTCAGGAGGCTGAGGCAGGAGAATTGCCTGAACCCAGGAGGTGGAGGTTGCGATGAGCCGAGATCGCGCCATTGCACTCCAGTCTGGGTAACAAGAGCAAAACTCCGTCTCAAAAAAAAAAAAAAAAATTAAGTGTTCTGTATTTGAGTTTGCAAAATATATATAAGTCTGTTGCTTATGAGTAAAAGCCCAACTATTCAAAAGTTTATAAAGAAAAATTTTTTGTAAAATTATTTACCTTTTTGTTTGGTTTTGTTTTGCTTTTTTGGTATTTTTACAGCTAATTTTTTGTATTTTTAGTAGAGACGGGATTTCACCATATTTGCCAGGCTGGTCTCAATCTCCTGTCCTCATGATCCACCCTCCTCGGCCTCCCAAAGTGCTGGGATTACAGGTGTGAGCCACCGACCGCACCTGGCCTTTTCTTTTTCCTTTCATTTTAGACAAAGTCTCACTCTTATCACTCAGGCTGGAGTACAGTGACATGATTTGGGCTCACTGCAGCCTCTGCCTCCTGGGTTCAAGTGATTCTGCCTTAGCCTCCTGAGTAGCTGGGACTAAAGATGAATGCCACTATGCCCAGCTAATTTTTTTATACTTTTAGTAGAGACAAGGGCTTCACCATGCTGGTCAGGCTGATCTTGAACTCCTGACCTCGTAATCTGCCCTTTTTGGCCTCCCAAAGTGCTGGGATTATAGGCATGAGCTACCGTGCCTGGCCAAGTTATGTGTCTTTTAGAAAGGTTGAAAGTGAAACTGTTGACCACTTAGGAGCCTGAGCAGTTCCTTTTAATGGTAGTTAGATGGCAAGAGCTGGCATTTTGGTTAAGTCAGTCAATTATTGTTTCTGGTGAAAGTGTATTAAACACCTTTTAATGGCATTCACCTTTGTTTTATGAATTAAGATCCAGGCAAAATTCAAGAAATCATGTTGCTATGCTTTGTTACCAGAAATAATATGGGGTTGAGCCTGCCATGGTGGCTAATGTCCATAATTCCAGCCCTTTGGGAGGCTAAGGTGGGTGGATTACTTAAGGTCAGGAGTTCGAGACCAGCCTAGCAAACACAGCAAAACCCCGTGTCTACTAAAAGTACAAAAATTAGCCAGGTGGGGTGGCGGGCACCTGTAATCCCAGCTACTCAGGAGGCTGAGGCAAGATAATCACTTGAACCCTGGTAGGTGGAGGTTGCAGTGAGCTGAGATCACACTGCACTCCAGCCTAGGCAATGGAGTGAGACTCTGTCTCAAAAATTCTCTGATTATTTTCAGTGATACTTTGTAGTTAAATTTGTAGCAATATTTTACCACCCTGTTTTTTGTTTTTTTTGAGACACAGTCTCACTCTGTTACCCAGGCTGGAGTGCAGTGGCACAGTCTTAGCTCAATGCAATCTCTGCCTCTGGGATTTAACGGATTCTCCTGTCTTAAGCTCCTGAGTAGCTGGGACTACAGGCGTGTGCCACCATGCTTGGCTAATTTGTGATATTTTTAGTAGACACAGGGTTTGGCCAGGCTGGTCTCAGATTCCTGACCTCATGATCTGCCTGCTTTGGCCTCCCAAAGTGCCGAGACTACAGGCATGAGCCACTGCACCCATCCTACCTTCCTGGTTTAATCTAGTTCTAGGTATATTGTTTTTTGTTTATGGCTATTGTAAAGAATACTTCTTGATTTTGTTCTCAGCTAAAATGTTATTGGTGTAAGGAAATGCTATTCATTTGTGAATGCCACTGAATTTTGTATCTTGAGACTTCGATGAGGTAATTTTTTTTTTTTTTTTTGAGACGGAGTTTCGCTCTTGTTACCCAGGCTGAAGTGCAATGGCGCGATCTCGGCTTACCCAACCTCTGCCTCCTGGGTTCAAGCAATTCTCCTGCCTCAGCCTCCCGAGTAGCTGGGATTACGGGCGCGTGCCACCATGCCCAGCTAATTTTTGTATTTTTAGTAGAGACGGGGTTTCACTGTGTTGACCAGGATGGTCTCGATTTCTTGACCTCGTGATCCACCCGCCTCGGCCTCCCAAAGTGCTGGGATTACAGGTGTGAGCCACCGCGCCTGGCCAAGGTAATTTTTAAGCTTAGCAGTCTTTAGGTAAAATCTTTAGTTTTCTAGATAAAGAATTATATTATAAGTGAAGACAATTTGACTTCCTCTTTCCCTATTTGGATGACATTTATTTCTTCATTTTGTTAGATTGCTCTGACTAGAACTTCCAGAACTATGTTGAATAGGGTTGTTTAGAGTGGAAAGTCTTATTTTTATTCTAATGAGAAATGCATGCAGCTTTTGCCTGATCAGTATGGTGTTAGCCAAGGATTTGTCATACATGGCTCTTATTTTTTTGAGGTATGTTTTATCACTGTCTGCTTTGTTGAGAATATTTTTATGAATACTGGATTTTCTTTTTTTTTGAGACAGAGTTTCACTCTTGTTACCCAGGCTGGAGTGCAATGGCGCGATCCCGGCTCACTGCAACCTCCGCCTCCTGGGTTCAAGCAGTTCTCCCGCCTCAGCCTCCTGAGTAACTGGGATTACGGGCACGCACCACCATGCCCAGCTAATTTTTTGTATTTTTAGTAGAGATGGTGTCTCACCATGTTGACCAGGATGGTCTTGATCTCTTGACCTCGTGATCCACCCGCCTCAGCCTCCCAAAGTGCTGGGATTACAGGCTTGAGCCACCGTGCCCGGCCCTGAATACTGGATTTTCTTAAATGTTTTTTCTGCATCTATTTTGTTAATAATATAATTTTTTGCTTTTAATTACATGGTGAATCACACTTATGACTTGTATATGATGAAACATTCTTGCATATGTGATATATAACCCTCATATGATTGTGGCAAAATAAATCTTTGATTTGCCTGTCAACTCAGCTTGCTAGTATTTCATGCAGGCAGAATTTTTGTTTCAATGTTTACCAAAAATATTGGCCTGTAGTTTTTTATTGTTCTGTCTTTACTAGACTTTGTTGTCAAGATAATGCAGATTTTATATAGTGAGTTACGGTGGAATTCCATCTGGATTTTTTGGAATACATTCAGTAGAATTAGTACCACCTCATCTTTTTATATTGGTAAAATATGGCTGTGATTTTATATAATCCAGGACTTTTTATAGTTAGTAGGTTTTTTAATAATAAATTCACTTTCATTATATATTTATACATTATATATTTTATTTATTTATTTTATAAATTTATTTTTTTAAAAAAATAAAGACAGGGTTTCACCATGTTGGTCAGGCTGGTCTTGAACTCCCGACTTCAGGTGATCCACCGCCTTGGCCTCCAAAATGCTTGGATTATACACGTGAGCCACCACACCCGGCCATACATGATATATTTTATACACTTTTGCTGTTTATTCCTGGTTCAATCTTGGAAAGTTATGTGTATTTAGGAGTTAGTTTACTTTCTCAAAATTTTCTAGATTGCAGGCATAGAGATGTTCATAGTATTCTCTGATGATTTTTTGTATGTATGTAGAATTAGTTGTGATTTGACATCTCTAACATTTAAATAGATTCAGAGTGCAAAAAAAAAAAAAAATCGATCCACAATAGAAGTCTGGTAACTTTAACATTCCCTTATAATAAATCTCCAGAAAAATTAGGTATAGAACAAATGCATTTCAGCTGATAAATTTCACACATAACCAAAAAATGCCAACACCGTACTAAACAGGGATATGCTGAAAGCTTTTACTCTTAAGAGCTAGAACAAGGCAAGGATGCCCACTCTAGTCAGTCTTACTAAACATAGTACTAAATATCCAAGAGAAAGAGATTAGAGAATAAAATCAAAGGCATCCAGATTGGAGAAAAGGAAGTTAAATTATTCCTGTATAATTTCCTTTTATCCCTATACATAATCTAAAGTATATAAAAGCCTACTATCTTAGTAAATATTAAAAATAACAGGCTCAGCATCGTGGCTCATGTCTGTAATCTCCGCACTTTGGGAAGCTAAGATGTGTGGATCACAAGGCCAGCAGTTCAAGACCAGCCTGGTCAACATTGTGAAACCCTGTCTCTACGAAAATACAGAAATTAGCCTGGAGTAGTTGTGGGTACCTGTAGTCTCAGCTACTTGGGAGGTGGAGGCAGGAGAATACTTTGAACATGAAAGGTAGAGGCTGCACTGTACCAAGATCATGCCACTGCACTCCAGCCTGGGTGACAGACCAAGACTCCATCTCAAACAACTCATCATCATCATCATCACCAACAAAACAAATTTATTAAACCTTACAAAAGTACCATCTAAAAGTCATAGCTTTTCTATACATTAATAACTGTCTGAAAATGAGGCCAGGTATGGTGGCTCATGCTAGTAATCCCAGCACTTTGGGAGGCCGAGGCGGGCAGATCACAAAGTCAAGAGATTGAGGTCAACTGACCAACATAACAAAACCCCATCCTTACTAAAAATACAAAAATTAGCCAGGCGTGGTGGCACATGCCTGTAGTCCCAGCTACTTGGGAGGCTGAAGCAGGAGAATTGCTTGAACCTTGGAGTCAGAGGTTTCAGTGAGCTGAGATTGCACCACTGTACTCCAGCCTGGGGTACAGAGCGACATTCCATCTCAACAATAAAAATAAAAAATAACTATCTCAAAATGAAATTAAAAAAGAATTCCATCTACCATAACTATAATTTGAAATAAACTTTTTTTTTTCTTTTTTTTTTTTTTTGAGAGAGTTTCGCTCTTGTTACCCAGGCTGGAGTGCAATGGTGCGATCTCGGCTCACCACAACCTCCGCCTCCTGGGTTCAGGCAATTCTCCTGCCTCAGCCTCCCGAGTTGCTGGGATTACAGGCGCGCACCACCACGCCCAGCTAATTTTTTGTATTTTTAGTAGAGACAGGGTTTCACCTGGTCGACCAGGATGGTCTCGATCTCTTGACCTTGTGATCCACCCGCCTCGGCCTCCCAAAGTGCTGGGATTACAGGCGTAAGCCACCACGCCTGGCCCTGAAATAAACTACATCAAAAAGTTGAAACACCTTACATTCTACTCTGAAGAACATTATAGAAATTAAATAATATATAAATGAAGTATTATTCATGAAGTGGCATTATTAACAAATATTTATATTACACAAAATGATCTACAGATATAATGCAACCTGTATCAGAATACCAGTCACATACTTCATAAAGTGTATGTAAGATTCATATGGTACCACAAAAGACCTTGCATAGCCAAAGCAATCAAGACAAAAGAAGTGAAGATATCATCCTACCTGACTTTGAAATATAGCACAAAGCTATGGAAACAAAAACAGTATGGTACTTGAATAAAAACAGACAGGTCAATGGAGAAGAAGAAAGGAGCAGAAATGTATCCATGTATTTACAGCTAACTGATTTTAAATAAAGGTGACTGTTTAAAGGTAAGAACAGTATTTTCAATAAATCATGTTAAGAAAACTTTATATCCATATGCAGCAGAAGAAAAGCGAGACTCTCATCGCACATCATATGTAAAAATAAACTCTAAATAAATTAGCCAATTTAATGTAAGGCCTATAACTGAAACTACTGGTACCAAAAAATAGAGTGAAAGCCCCATAACATTGGTCTAAGCAGCAAGTTTTAAAATTTAACCTAAACATCTCAGGACACAGTAAGGAAGAATAAATAAGTCAAATCACTTCAAATTAAAAAGCTGCTGCACAGAATCTGATACAATCAGCAGAATGTGACAACCAAGAGAGACAATATTTGCAAATTATACATGTGACAAGGGGTTAACAGCAAAAATATATTAAAAACTCAAATGACAATACAACAAAAGAAAATTATCATTAAAAATAAGCAAACAGCTGAAATAAGTATTTTTTCAAGAAGATACAAACATAGAGCCAACGGATATATTTAAAAACGTTTGCTGGGTGTGGTGGCTCACGCCTGTAATCCCAGCACTTTGGGAGGCCCAGGTGGGTGGATCACGAGGTCAAGAGATCAAGACCACCCTGGTCAACATGGTGAAACCCCGTCTCTACTAAAAATAACAAAAAATTAGCTGGGCATGGTGGTGCGTGCCTGTAATCCCAGCTACGCAGAAGGCTGAGGCAGGAGAATTGCCTGAACCCAGCAGGCGGAGGTTGCGGTGAACTGAGATCGTGCCATTGCACTCCAGCCTGGGTAACAATAGCGAAACTCCATCTCAATAAAACAAAAACAAAAATGTTCAATGTCAATTATCACAAACAGGCAAGCCAAAAACAAAAACTGTAAGATAATTCATTCCTGTTAGAATGACTCTCATTAAAAAGCAAGTGTTGGTAAAGATGTCAATAAAAGAAATGCTCGCACACCGCATTGTCTTTGGCTGTGTGTCCTGTAGGGTTAGTTCCTTTATTTCTGGTACTGGGTTGGGTCCTAGTTAGACTATGGTATGGTTTGATGCATTGTGTTGGAATCCAAAGTGGACCTGAAGAGGTGGGAACACAAGCATACTCTCTTCCCCATGTTAATAATTCATTTGGACCATGCTGGATGTTAATGTTTACATCTTTCCATAAAACTGCAGGTTTTATGTCTTGACAAGCTTAGCAAAGTGCTTTTCTACAGCTGATTGAAATTTACCATCTAAATTTAAAAATTTTAGGGTAAATAAGGCTAATGCCAATAGTGTTGCAGGACCCTTTACTCATACTCCCCTTTTTGTTTTTTGAGCATATTTTTAAGAGTGGAACGGGCACATTCTACTATGGCCTGTCCTTGGGGGTTATATGGGATGCCTGTAAAATGTTGAATATTCCATGTGTGACAAGATTATTGAAATTGTGAGCTGGCGCAAGCTGGACCATTATCAGTTTTATTTTTGTGGGCTGTCCCATAAATGCAAATGTTAAAAGATGTCTGATGACATATTGAGTAGCCTCTCCAGGGATGCTGTGTGCACTAATTATAAATGAGTGTTCGTGTCAATGGATACATGTACATATCTTTGTTTTCCAAATGCAGGGATGTAACATCTGTTTGCCATAACTGATAAGGTTCTAATCTTCTAGAGTTAACACCTGTAGAAGGAGGTGACGTGCCGGTGAGCTGGCAATCCGAGCATTGTGGGAAAATTTCTTTATCCAGTATCTGGGTAAGTTGAAATTGTTTAGATAAGTGTACCCAATTTTGGTGGAAAAATTGATGCAATTGGGTAGCTTGGTCAAGCAGTGATGTCATAACTTGAAGGTCTGCTTGATTATTGCCATAAACCAATGGGCCAGGAAGTGAGTTATGGGCGCAAATGTCTGTAATAAAAATAGGATGTGTATGTTGACCTATAAATTGCTGAAGCAGAAGAAAAAGAGCACAAGGGCAGGCTCCCGAGTGGTCTTAATTAGGGCTGTCTCAGGGTTCTGCAGTAAATAGAGAGTAAGCAGAATCACTAATAATATTGAGGGTCTGAGTGTAAACAGTTTCCAGAGCCATTATTAGTGCCTCAATCTCAGCTTTCTGAGTGCTGTTAAACCCACATCGAGGAAAGGAATTATGTGGTGTCCACCAAACTGCTCCTTTTTCATGTTTATCCATACCATCAGTAAACAATGTTCAATAAGTAGGTATGGGGAGTAAACTATTTTTGTGGGTAAGACCACAGGAGTATGAGATAAGAAATGAAGGAGTTAATCAGCAGGAAAGACAGGCTCTATTGGTCCTGTGTAATCAGAGTGCTATTTGCAAGTCCATTGGTAAGGGCAGTACTGCTTAGAATTTCTTTTTACTTAAAGGAATCCTGATATCAGGATCATAACCTAGCAACTGATTGCATCATCTGAGGCCTGAATGGATTACTTCACTAAGTAACTGGATATAGAGAGAAGTGTTTTAGTCCCAGTATGTGAGCAACAAACCCATTCTAGAAAGTGCAGTCTTAGGGTCATCTATCCTATTAACCCTGTAGGGGAGTGTTTGATGAGAAAAATAAACAATTGAATACTGCAGCTCAGTGCAATCTAGCTGCCTTTGAGAGACAGCTTGTTCTATTTCCTCGATTCCCTTTATGTTGTAGGGGTTATTTGGGAGAATTCAGGGCTGTATTGTCCTTTAAGATAGCAAACAGGTTTTGCAGCTTGTAAGTAAGAATGCCTAAAGAGGGGGACCAAGTTGATACTGCCTAGTAATTTCTGATAACCATTTAAGGTGTTAAAGTTGCTAGTTTTTTTTTGTTTGTTTTTTGTTTTTTGAGATGGAGTTTCGCTCGTTACCCAGGCTGGAGTGCAATGGCGCGATCTCGGCTCACCGCAACCTCCGCCTCCTGGGTTCAGGCAATTCTCCTGCCTCAGCCTCCTGAGTAGCTGGGATTACAGGCACGCGCCACCATGCCCAGCTACTTTTTTGTATTTTGAGTAGAGACGGGGTTTCACCATGTTGACCAGGATGGTCTCGATCTCTTGACCTTGTTATCCACCCATCTCAGCCTCCCAAAGTGCTGGGAGTACAGACATGAGCCACTGAGCCTGGCAAAGTTGCTAGTATTTAACTTAAATCTTTTGAGGCCTTAGTGACTAGGAAGTTAGTATGTACCCAAGATTTTCCAAGGAGAGGACATTTGTACCTTTTCAGGAGCAATGATTCAGCCTCTTAGCTGTGTATTCTTTATGAGAGAGGTAAATATATTTAAAAGCATTGGCTCCATTAGGGCTGCTAGTAGATCATCATCCATGAAATAAATAACCTTGCAATCAGGAAATTCTTTTCTACTGGGGAACAAAGCTTGATTTACATGATACTGACGCATGGTAAGGCAGTTTAACAGTCTTTGAGAAAGTACTTTCCAATGAAATTAACAAGCTGTCCTTTCATTACTGATAGCTGGTATTGTAAATGCAAATTTTTCTCTGTCCTGGTCTGCTACGGAAATTGTATGCACAGTCCTTTAAGTCAGTATGATTATAGACCAATCTTGGGGAATCATCACAGAGGAAGGAAGCCCCTGCTGAAGGGGTCCCATAGGTTGCAAATTGGCATTGACAGCATGTAAGTCATTGCAAAAGTCTCCATTTCCCAGACTTTTTGGGAATGTCAAAAATGGGCGAATTCTAGGGACTATCATATCAGATGGTTCTATATGCCCAGCTTTTGATTGCTCATCAACTAATTCATGGGCCTTCTGCAATTTCTCTCCCTTCAGAGGCCACCGTTCTGCTTAAATTGGATCCGAGCTAGGGGAGGAACAGTAACAGTGTCTTGTTAGAAAGGGGTCTGCAGAGTCACCCATAGTGGGTAATAGGCCTTGTTCCCAAAGGTTAACAGGAATGGGCATGATTAGAGGTTGTGTAACTGCCTTGTTTCCTTCTGAATCACAGCAGGTAGGGGGCAGGTGCTCTGCTCGGCTGTCTGCACATCCCCAATGCCAACAATTTTTTGTTTCTGAGTGACCCAGGGCCAAGTTTCTGCACAGCTTTGATCGCCGATTGAAATGTCTGCCCATGTCCAATAAGACAGTAAATTTATCTTTGATTTTTAAGGTAATTATGGGTCTCTGATCAATGATTTATTCTAATATACTCCTGTGGCTCCTGTGCTTTTAAAACTTCCCTTTCCCTTTTGCTTTCCATGGGCACTGGAAACCCAGTATGGTAAAATAGTAACTGAGCTACCTTTGGTCCAGAGAGAATATGCAGACCTTTACATTCCATCGTAACCATATCTCACCTTGGTAATCACTATCCATTCTCCAGTGAGCACATTAAATTCTTCACTGGATAGGCTAGACCACCACAGGACTACTCCCACTGTTCCCAGAGGCGAGGGGCCCCACATCCCAGTTGCAACCCTTTTAGGGTCTTCTTCTTTTAGCACTTATTTGTTGGGGCAGAGTAAGTCCAGTCCTGCACTCCCAGTGGTGACTGCTCTGAGAGAGAGGACTGTGGAGTTTCCATCTAACCAAGGAAAGCTGCTGACATTGCCCCAGTTTGAAGTGGGGCCCAGGGATGGTCCCTCATGAAGGTTCCCACCTGGTTACTTACATGGTTTCCGTTTTTGCCAAATTTCGACCTGCATGGATTTGCCCACTGTGTCCCCTTTTTATGTTAGGGGCATACAGAAGGGGGTTCTTTCCCTGAGTTACCTTGGTCTCTACTATGGAGGCATTTCCTTTTCATATGATCTGGCTTTCCACAGAGAAAATCATTTTGATTTCTTTCACTTTAGGAGGCCTAATGCCATAGCCAATATTTTGGCTTTGTGTGTCTCAGTTCCCGTCAGCTGACATGCTCATGTAAGTTTCCCAACTGTAACTCCCTTTCCTCTGCTTGCATTGCTTGCCCGCAGTCCACATTAGCATTTCCAAAGTCAATTGCAACAATAAGATAGCAGCCTGGCTGTGACAAATTTCTCTCTTAATTGCCTGGGTTAACTGATTGATAAACTCAGCAAATGGCTCCTGAGGCCCTTGTTGAACATTTATAAAAGATCCCTGTTGAACTCTGCTTTTGGGAATTTGGTCCCAAGCCCTGACAGCCCACAAAGACACTTGAACATAGGCCTGGGGATCAAAATCTAGTTGTGCATTGGCATGGGGACCCTCCCCTGGAGCAGCGGTTATGTGTTGTTAAAGGCTTTGCTATGTTTTTCACACTCATAGGATTTCCATATAGGATGAATTTTTTTCAATGCTTTTTAAGAGTTGAGGCCATTCTTATATTTGTACAGTTTCTCTCCAGTATGAGTTATTTTGTTTAATAAATTATGAGGACTGCTTGAGAGAACTTCCACATTCTTCACAGTTGTAGGGTTTCCTTCAAGGATAATTTTTCCTATGCTTAGTAAGAGTTGCAGTTTGGTTAAAGGCTTTATCACATTCTTCAGATTTGTAAGACTTCTATCCAATATGAATTATTTTATGTTTACTAAGATTTGAGGATTGGTTAAAAGCTTTGCCACATTCTTCACATTTGTAGGGTTTCTCTCCAGTGTGAATTCTCCTATGCGAAGTAAGGTGTGAGGAATGGGTAAAAGCTTTGCCACATTCCTCACATTTATAAGATTTCTCTCCAGTATGAATTACCTTATGTGTAGTAAGGTTTGAGGATTGGTTAAAGGCTTTGCCACATTCTTCACATTTGTAAGGTTTCTCTCCAGTATGAATCATCTTATGTTTAATAAGTTTTGAGGAGTAGTTAAAGCCCTTGCCACATTCTTCACATTTGTAGGGTTTCTCTCCAGTATGAATCATCTTATGTGTAGTAAGGTTTGAAGACACATTAAAGGCTTTGCCACATTCTTCACATTTGTAGGGTTTCTCTCCAGTATGAATTTTCTTATGTTTAGTAAGGGTTGAAAACCAGTAAAAGCCTTTGCCACATTCTTCACATTTGTAAAATTTCTCTCCAGTGTGAATTATCTTATGTTTAGTAAGGAATGAGAATCGATAAAAAGCTTTGCCACATTCTTCACATTTGTAGGGTTTCTCTCCAGCATGAATGAACTTATGTGTAGTAAGAGATGAAGAATGGTTAAACGCTTTGCCACATTCTTCACATTTGTAGGGTTTCTCTCCAGTATGAATTATCTTATGTGCAGTAAGGTGTGAGGATGTGTTGAAGGCTTTGCCACATTCTTCACATCTGTAGGGTTTCTCTCCAGTATGAGTCATCCTATGTGTACTAAGAGTTGAGGAGTGCTTAAAAGCTTTGCCACATTCTTCACATTTGAAAGGTTTCTCTCCAGTATGGATTCTCGTGTGTGTAGACAGGGCTGAGAACCGCATAAAGACTTTGCCACATTCTTCACATTTGAAAGGTTTCTCTCCAGTATGGATTCTCATGTGTCTAGAAAGGTGTGAGGACCGCTTAAAGACTTTGCCACATTCTTCACATTGGTAAGAATTCTCTCTAATATGAATTCTTTTATTTTGACTTAGGTACAAATGCATGCAAAATGATTCGTCACGTTTTTTATATTTGAAAGTTTTCTTTCCAGTACATCTTGTCTTATGTCTATTTGAATTTAAACGTCTAAGAAAGACTTTCATATATTTATCACCTTGAACTATTTCAGTCTGGGTAGCTGTCAAACACTGGCTAACTTCATTATAACCTTCTTTGTACAGATTACACTCATCCACACTTGCAGAGCCTTTTCTTAACTGTAAATTCTCAGGTCCACATTTTCTGTATCTTCTCAGTATCACTTCTTGAAAAGAATCTTTTATGTCTTGCTCTGGCCAAAGGTCTTTAACAAAATAGGAACACGTAACTAAAATAAATAAATAAAACAAATTATTCAACTTACTAGAGTTAAACACACTTTACAAATCTAACCTATATTATACAAATTAAATAAGATGCCATAATAAAATACCACAGGCCCTAAATCCTTCATAGACATATTAATGTAATAAAAATATACTGACCAAAATACATTTGAGAAAAACTTCTAAGTGTGTGAAGTTCCCCAGGTGAGTACAATGGAAAGACACAGAAGAAAATGAAAAGTCTGTTATATTTACCCAACACAATTCTTCCTGCTCACCAATATAACATAGTGCCTTTCAAAGTAAATTCCTAACTTTTGGTTTCTTTTTTAATAAACAGGTAAAATACTGACACATCCATCTGTATTACTTGCTTTTAGGGGCCTTTCCAGAAACTGGTCTCCCATTATATAAAGTGCTGGAAGAAATGATGGTGTATTTTGGAATGACAGTTTGAATCTACTGAGACCAAAAGTAAATGTTACAACAGACAAAACAGATGTCACAAATGATTACTGATGAAGCAGAAATCAACTCTTTTAACTAAAAAATACACACAAAATTTTAGACCAGATACATTCAAAGAACATGTGTGAGAGTGTCCCAGGATCTCTGACCAAGATAACTGTTTTCAGACTGTGCCAGGACAAAGCTACATCATAAAGGTTGTGACAGGGAGCTTTCATTACTGTCCAAATCTTAATCATAGATTACAATGAATACAAAACAGGGCAAAATTGTTCCATCAAAAATATTGTATAATTTTCAGAAAGAAACCATAAAAAACATGTATACATTAATATTAACAATTGGAAATACATTGAATACTCAATGAGTAAAATAGGAACACACAGTAGTATAAAAAAATAGGTCACGGGTCAAAGTTCAGCAAAATTTAATGAATTTAAAAAAATTTTTTTTTTTTAAAGACGGGGTTTCACCATATTGGTCAGACTGGTCACGAATTCCTGATCTCAGGTGACCCACCCGCCTCAGCCTCCCAAAGTGCTGGGATTACAGGCGTGAGCCACCACACCCGGCCATGAATTTTAAATTTTTTAAATAAAAAAAATACAAAGAAAACGAGGATAAGAACAAAATATTTAAAATATCCAAAAAGAAATTGTAAAGGTAAAAAAATATATATATAATTTAAAAATTCTGAAAGAAAAAATAATGTCAAAATGAAGAAGCTCAACAAACTAGGAGCACACACAAAGACATTTATGACTAATACGTATATAAACACAATTTCAAAAGTCACAAGAAGATAATGGGGATGCAAGATAAAAATAATGTATCATTTACAAGCACAGTCATATGAGGTAGCTGGTGAACTGTCAACAAAAGCTTTGCAGGCCGGAAGGAAATTGTGTGATACAGTCAAAGTCCTACAAAACCCAGCTATCAAGTGAGAATAATGTTACCAGCATATCTGTCCTGCCAAACAAACAGAAAAAAACATTGAAAAATAACCAAATTCTGAAACAGTCTAATGGCACTTCATATGCTCTAAATATAAAAGGTGCTTAATGCAGTTGCTTCTACTAAAAATAACATGATTCAACAAAATAACACATAATTATATAAAATATGTTATCTTCTGGGAAAGAAATGTACATACACAAAAATAAAATGTCTTAGCATTGCAGTAATGATGCAAAAAACATTTCTAAAATTTGAAAGATACTGCTTGAACCCAGGAGTCTGAGGTTGCAGTGAGTTGAGATCAAGCCATTACACTCCAGCCTAGGCAACAGAGTGGGATTCTGTCTCAAAAAAGAAAAAAAAGTCCTCTAAAATTTGAAAAGTAAAAGCAGAGAAATCATTATAAGCATTTGTTAGTGAATATATAACATATAATTAGCAACATCAATGACAAATTTGAGGGCAGATACAAGGAGAAAAAATTTTTGAATGCAACTGAAGTTCATTTTTTACCAGATTAAAATACGTTGTTGTATCTTTTAGAGGTTTTATATAATCCCCAAGGTATCATCAAGAATATATATCTCAGGAGGCTGAGGCAGGAGAGTTGCCTGAACCCAGGAGGCGGAGGTTGCGGTGAGCCGAGATCGTGCCATTGCACTCCAGCCTGGGTAACAAGAGGGAGACTCCGTCTCAAAAAAAAAAAAAAAAAAAAAAAGAATATTAATCTATGCAGATAAAAAAATAAAAGCATATCAAGATAAGTATAAAAAAGACACAAATACAAAAAAATAGAAAATGAGGAACAAAGATACAAGAAGCAAATAAAAAATTTCTAACTCTTTGGCCAGGCGTGGTGGCTCATGCCTGTAATCTCAGCACTTTGGGAAACCAAGGCGGGTGAATCATGAGGTCAAGAGATCGAGACCATCCTGGCCAACAGGGTGGAACCCCGTCTCTATTAAAAATACAAAAAAAATTTTAGCTGGGCGTGGTGGCACGTGCCTGTAGTCCCA
Source organism: Callithrix jacchus (assembly GCF_049354715.1). Classification (NCBI taxonomy): domain Eukaryota; kingdom Metazoa; phylum Chordata; class Mammalia; order Primates; family Cebidae; genus Callithrix; species Callithrix jacchus. Next base: position 18,639,308 of record NC_133523.1, read on the forward strand.
GCTACTTGGGATGCTGAGGCAGGAGAATTGCTTGAATCCGGGAGGCGGAGGTTGCAGTGAGCCGAGCTCTTGCTACTGCACGCCAGCCTGGTGCCTGGTGACTGAGTGGGACTCTGTTTTTTTTTTTTTTTTTTTTTAATTTCTAAGTCTTCACAAGTGAAGAAAAAATTCTTTTTAGACAAGCAAATGCTGAAAGAATACATTACCACCAGGTATGCCTTGCTAGGGCTCCTGAAAGAAGCACTAAATATGGGAAGAAAAAACCATTACCAGCCTTTGCTGGTACAAAAAACACACTGAAGTACAAAGATCAATGATGGTATAAAACAGCCACATCAACAATTACATAAAATAAGCAGCTAGCATCACTTGGACAGCCTCAAAGTAACATTAGCCTTAATTACAATAGGCTAAATGCCTCCACTGAATGAAGAGTCACGACCCATTTCACAGGAAAAATGTAGGCTCAAAGTAAAAACATGGAGGAAAATTTACAAAGGAAATAGAAGCAGAAAAAAGCAAGGCTTACAATCATAGTTTCTGACAAACTTGAAACCAACAAAGATTGAAAAAAGACAAGCACATTACATAAGGTAAGATCAATTCAAGGAGCACCCAGATTCATAAAACTCATTCTTAGAGACCTACAAGGAGACTAGACTCCCGCATAGTAACAGTGAGCGACTTTAACACCTCATTGTTAATATTAAAGAGATCAATGAGACAGAAAAGGAACAAGAATATTCAGAACCTGAACTCAGCTGTGGGTCAAGTGGACCTGACATATCTACAGAACTGTCCAGCCACAAACACCACAATACACATTATTCTAAGTTCCACATGGCACTTACTCTAAAATTGATGACATAATTGGAAGGAAAACCCTTCTCACAAACGCAAAAGAACTGAAATCATAACGAACAGTCTCTCAGACTGCAGTGAAATCAAATTAAAACTCAAGAGTAAGAAACTCACCATGCACAATGGCTCATACCTGTAATCCCAGCACTTTAAAGAAGCTGAAGGGTGTGGATCGGGTGAGATCAGGAGGTTGGGATCAGCCTGGCCAACATGGGGAAGCCCCATGTCTACCAAAAATACAAAAAATTAGCTGAGCAGGATGGCACAAGCCTGTAGGCCTACCTACTCAGAAGACTGAGGCACAAGAATCACCTGAAGCCAGGAGGCAGAAGTAGCAGTGGGCCAAGATCATGCTACTGTCCTCCAGCCTGGGTGGCAGAGTAAGACTCTCATCTCAAAAAAGAAAAAAGAAAAAAAATCAAGAGTAAGAAACTCACTCAAAACCACACAGCTACATGGAAATTGAGCAACCTGCCCCTGAATGACTTCTAGCCAAATAATACAATTAAATCAGAGGCTGGTATCTGGGGCCACACCCTTCTGACCATGCCTGACCTCAGAAGCTAAGTACGGTCCAGCCTTGATGAAACTTGGATAAGTAGGCCAGGTGCGCGGTGGCTCATGCCTATAATCCCAGTACTTTGGGAGGCCGAGGCGGGTGGATCACGAGGTCAAGAGATCGAGACCATCCTGGTCAACGAGGTGAAACCCCGTCTCTACTAAAAATACAAAAATTAGCTGAGCATGGTGGTGCGTGCCTGTAGTCCCAGCTACTAGGGAGGCTGAGGCAGGAGAATTGCTTGAACCCAGAAGGCGGAGGTTGCAGTGAGCTGAGATCGTGCCTTTGCACTCCAGCCTGGCTAACGAGTGAAACTCCGTCTCAAAAAAAAAAAAAAAAAAAGAAACTTGGATAAGAGACCACCTGGGAATACAAGGTGCTATAGGCTTTGGCTGGACACAGTGGGTTACACCTGTAATACCAATATAGAGTCACTAAATTTCCTTTCAAAATTTCAGTGGCATTTTTCTTCACAGTAATGAAAAATACAACTCTAAAATTTACAAGAAACAACAATAAACTTCAAATAGCCAAAGCAATCTTGAGGAAAAAACAAAGTAGAGAGACATTATACTTTATAATTTCAAACTATATTTCAAGAACATATTAATAAAAACAGGATGGAATGTGCAGAAAAACACCAACAAAAACAAAACAAAAAAACACAATGGAATAGAAACCAGTACCCTTTCATATTTCAGACATGATGTAAAAAGAGAACTAAGAAAACAGTTCGGGTGGGCACGGTGGTTCACGCCTGTAATCCCAGCATTGGGAGGACAAGGCAGGCAGATGACTTGTGGTCAGGAGTTTGAGACTAGCCTGGCCAACAAACATGGTGAAACCCCAGCTCTATTAAAAATACAAAACATTAGCTGGGCGTGGTAGCAGGTGCCTGAAATCTCAGCTACTTGGGGTGGCTAAGGCAAGAGAATTACTTAAACCTGGGAGCAGAGGTTGCAGTGAGCTGAGATTGTGCCATTGCATTCTAGCTGGGGCAAAAAAGCAAAATTCAGTCTCAAAAGAAAAAAAAAAGTTTAACATAGAGTTTCTCAAAATCATGCAGATATTTGTGTGTCCCCCAAAACAATGGAAAAGCAGCTAGATTGTGCAGTCTCATATGCCATGAAGAGGACTTTGGTTCTGACAAAAAACTTGAAGGGAGATCACCAAAGGAAAAGTCAAATCCTTAAAGAATTTAAAAGCATAGACAGAAGATGCCCCTATGTGAGAGTAAACTTTAAAAAACTCAAGCTTTCCAGAAAATATTTGCTTTGGAACACAGCGTCCCAAGTCACATTTTCAGCACTGGCTTTCTTTTTGCTGTCGTCTGTTGTATTCACTTTCACCTACCTGGGGGTTCATCTACCATCTCAAGTCTCTTCATATTCCAGGGCTCTTTTCCTTGCTCCAGACAGGTGATCAGGTCTGGCTTAGAGACAGCAATACCTGCTTTATTAAAAATTTAAAAAAAAAAAAAAAAATACACACACATGAATATTTTTCATATTCTTTAGTTACCAAGCTGGTACTGTGCTTACTAAAGAGGACACAGTATATTCTAGAATATGAATCCTAAAATACAAATTTATAACAGAAATTTCAAAGCACTTTGAGAATATTTCAAATTTATAGGTTCTTAATTTCACTTAAATGTTTGATTAATGAATACCCGGTATTCATTAATCAAAAACTGGTAGTGGTAAATAGATTTTTTTTTTTTTTTTTAATGAGATGGAGTTTCGCTCTTGTTACCCAGACTGGAGTGCAATGGCACGATCTCGGCTCACCTCAACCTTCGCCTCCTGGGTTCAGGTAATTCTCCTACCTCAGCCTCCTGAGTAGCTGGGACTACAGGCGCGCACCACCATGCCCAGCTAATTTTTGTATTTTTAGTAGAGACGGGGTTTCACCTTGTTGACCAGGATGGTCTCGATCTCCTGACCTCGTGATCCACCCGCCTCAGCCTTCCAATGTGCTGGGATCATGGGCGTGAGCCACTGTGCCCGGTGGTAAATAGATTTTAAGATATGGGCAGCCAGGATGACTCACGCCTGTAATCCCAGCACTTTGGGCGGCAGGTGAATCACTTAAGGTCCAGGGTTCGAGACCAGCCTGGCCAGCATGGTGAAATCTCCTCTCTACTAAAAATAGAAAAATTAGCTGGAAGTGGTGGCGGGCACCTGTAATCACAGCTACTCAGAAGGCTGAGGCAGAGAATTGCTTGAACCTGGGAGGCCAAGGTTGCAGTGAGCTGAGATTGCACCATTGCAGTCTAGCCTGGAAACAGAGCAAGACTTTGTATCCAAAAAAAGGATATGGGAAACAATGTTTTATGCCACTGATCTAGAGTAAAGGATACAAATCAGCCCAGGCATGAGGAAAGTTTAAGTAAAGATAAAACATTTTGAATAAATTCTTTTCGACATGGACAAATCCTCAGAATTTTTTTAAAAACAGGAATCAGAGGCTGGGTGCGGTGGCTCACGCCTATAATCATGAGGTCAAGAGACCGAGACCATCCTGGTCAACAAGGTGAAACCCCGTCTCTACTAAAATACAAAAATTAGCTGGGCATGGTGGTGCACGCCTGTAGTCCCAGCTACTCAGGAGGCTGAGGCAGGAGAATTGCTTGAACCCAAGAGGCGGAGGTTGCGGTCAGCCGAGATCGTGCCATTGCACTCCAGCCTGGGTAACAACAGCGAAACTCCGACTCAAAAACAAAACAGGAATCAGAAACTCATTTATGCAAAGCATAAATTACCAAAAATTATTCTATAAAAATAGAGAAATAAAACCCTTAGGGTATATGAGGAATTGTATATTAAAGTTATTCTCACCTAAGAAGGCCAGGTTTCTGTAGTTCTCTAACATCACTTTTCTATACAAATCCTGCTGAGCAGTGTCCAGGCATTGCCACTCCTCTAGAGAGAATTCGATGGCCACATCCCTAAATGTCAACGGCCCCTGAAAAACACAAGCACACAGACACATATATTTACCAAGTAGCCACGGGCAGAATTTATTATTTGAATTAAAGTGAGATGAGAAAGTAAAGAGAATTGGTTTTGACTTGTAGAAATCACTGAAATTATCCAATAATTTTTAACACAAGTATTATCTCATGTTTAACTCTGAGAGAAGAGGATGGCATAAAATCCACAACCCTGGTGTATATATGATACTTCTCTGGATGATAAAGTATAAAATTAAGGGCATAAACAAAAATATGTATACTCTTGAGGGCTATATTTACATCATAAAGTTTGAGTTCTGTATATTTTTCAGATGAAAATAGACAGTTGAGTTAGAAGGTAGCTCTCAACTTTAAATGTGAACAAGAAACTGGGGATCCTTTGTGTAGATTTCTTTTGTTCAGAAGATCCAGAATAAAGTCTGAACTTCTGAATTTCTAACAAGCTCACTAGTAATGCCACTGTTTTTGGCCTAAGAAAACTACTTTGTCAAACGTCCAGTAAACGGAAGAGCCTATGTTTTACCAATTTTTTTCTGGCCTGTAAACAAAGATAAGAGCCTTCATTTTCCAAACACAGATATATGCAGAGAAAACCTAAGAAAAAAGGGCAGGTGCCACATTAATTGTAATGGTTTATGCACATTAGCTGCATAAAAATACTTAATAATGAAGAGAAAAATAATTAACTCAAGTCAGAGAGCTCTGCAACCAAGTAAATCATTCACGTCAATCACACTAGAACACATTTTTAGGATGTGCTGATGTACATAGAACACGGCATCACTGCTGAGATATGGCCCCTCAAAAAGTAAATTATAGTCTGAATTTAACCATAAAGAGAAATCAGTTTTATGCAAAATTCAAGATACAGATGTCTCCCATGTTCTGTTATTTTTAATAGTGATTTTAGGCAGTCTTTCTTTAGACCCCAGACAGCAGGTTCTCCTAATAATTTTTTTTTCAGAACTTTCTGGATAGTAAATGCTATTCTGGCCGGGTGCGGTGGCTCAAGCCTGTAATCCCAGCACTTTGGGAGGCCAAGGCAGGTGGATCACGAGGTCAAGAGATTGAGACCATCCTGGTCAACAAGATGAAACCCCGTCTCTACTAAAAATACAAAAATTAGCTGGGCATGGTGTCGCATGCCTGTAGTCCCAGCTACCCGGGAGGCTGAGACAGGAGAATCGCTTGCACCCAGGAGGTGGAGGTTGCGGTGAGCCAAGAATGCGCCATTGCACTCCAGCCTGGGCAACAAGAGTGAAACTCCGTTCAAAAAATATATATATATTACTATGTTTATATTTACTTTTTTGTTACATGTGGAGCCGCTACTGGATCTGCAGGAATAGAAAACAAGTTGCTATATGTACAGTTTCTGTAAGCACTGCTTTTACTACAAATTTTAAAATTAAAAAAAAATTTTTAAATTAAGATCCTAAAATACATAGTTTATTTTTCTCATTTACCTGCTTTTAGGTTTCTGAACATTGTGAGCACCAGTTGTAGAAAGGCAGCAGGATTCACCAGCCAAAATTCTTATCTTTTTAAATCAGTTTTGTGAGGCGAGACTCTAGGGTGGGGTCAGACCTAAAAAAGTCCTCCAAAAAGGATGAGTCTGGCTGGGTGCGGTGGCTCATGTTGTAATCCCAGCACTTTGGGAGGCTGAAGTGCGGTCACCTGTGGTCAGGAGTTGGAAACCTGCCTGACCAACATGGTAAAACGCTACCTCTACTAAAAATACAAAAATTAGCCAGGTGTGGTGGCAGGCACCTATAATCCCAGTTACTTGGGAGGTTGAGGCAGGAGAATTGCTTGCATCCAGGAGGCGAAGGTTGTAGAAAGGAGGCGAAGGTTGTAGTGAGCCAAGATTATGCCACCGCACTCCAGTCTGGGCAACAAGAGCAAGACTCCATCTCAAAAAAATTCTAAAAAGGGTGAATCTGAACAGACCCCGGTTAGGCAGTGAACCCTATATAGAATTCTGCTCTCTATGGCACTGGGGTATTTCCAGTTCTGTTTTTCCTAAGCTTACCTAAGAGAAACTAAAATTCCAGAGTTTATGTAAAATATGATAGGCTATTCCAGCATCATATATTACAGGTAGGTATAGTTATGGTCAGGGCTCTGAATACTTTGTGGCCTTGATCTAAACCTTTAATCTATTTTTGCCACTTCCCTGTCAACTTTATAACATATAATAATAAGCAATTTAAACAAATCTCTTAAAGTTGTCTAAGATCATTTTATTGGATGAAACATATGCATCCTTAGCAAGGTAAAAGAAACACAAATAATAATAACAATTCTCCTGTCCATAAATATCCCTTCAGGTGATGACATCAGAAGTCACCAAAGTATTAAAAAAGTAGCCCAAATAAAGCTGGAGGTTTTTTTTTTTTGCATTTTACATCTATTCATTGTACCAACAATATGATGCTTAATTCAACCATACATCCTGGACGGCAGGGACCATGACTGCTTCACCTGTCTTGAATGGCCATATGAAATGGAAGCGATTAGTTTATCTGTTTGAGTCACCAGACCTCCTTTTCGTCTTTCACCCAAGAACCAAGAAACTGGAGAAACTCATCTTGGTAACAACTAAAGTTATCTTTTGTATAAGGGGGAAAAAAAGACAGGATTACTTCTTTGTCTTATACCGAGAAAGAAGCAGGGTTAATCATTCTTGTCAGCCTGACACAGTTCTGCCCTGGACATCCTCTCAAGTGTCTTAAAGATGCCTAGGTGATTGTGAGAGGGTTCTTAGTGACCTGGGACTGATGGCCCAAAGATAACCCAGGCTGGAGAGACTCAGGCTGACTCTAAATAGAAAATGGAACTGCCCTGGTGAAGCTCCAGAAGCTGGATCACCTATCCTGATTCATTAGCTTTTGGGTAAGAGGAAGGACAAAAAAATACTCTATTCCAGGCCGTGTGCGGTGGCTCATGCCTGTAATCCCAGCACTTTGGGAGGCCGAGGCGGGTGGATCACGAGGTCAAGAGATCGAGACCATCCTGGTCAACATGGTGAAACCCCATCTCTACTAAAAATACAAAAAAATTGGCTGGGCATGGTGGCACGCACCTGTAATCCCAGCTACTCGGGGCTGAGGCAGGAGAATTGCGTGAACCCAGGAGGCAGAGGTTGCAGTGAGCCGAGATCACGTCATTGCACTCCAGTCTGGGTAACAAGAGCAAAACTCTGTCTCAAAAAAAAAAAAAAAAACAGAATCCTATTTACAGTTACCACAAAAAATATAGAACAGAAATACAGTTAACCAGGGAGGTGAAAGATCTCTATAAGAAGAATAACAAACACTGCATAAAGAAGCCAGAAATGGCCGGGTGCGGTGGCTCACTCCTGTAATCCCAGCACTTTGAGAGACTGAGGCGGACAGATGAAAAAGAGAATCCCGGAATAGGCCAATAACAAGGTCAGGAGATCAAGACCATTCTGGCTGACATGAAGAAAATCCGTCTCTACTAAAAATACAAAAATTAGCTGGGCATGGTGGCATGCGCCTATAGTCCCAGCTACTCTGGAGGCTGAGGGAGAATCATTTGAACCCAGGAGGCAGAGGTTGCAGTGAGTTGATATCACACCACTGCACTCCAGCCTGGGTGAGAGTGAGACTTCATCTCATTAAAAAAAAAAAAAAAAAATTAGAGATGATACAAACAGATGGAAAAAAAACAATTTATGCTCACAAATAGAGAAGATCAATATTATTAAAATGGCCAAACTGCCCAAAGACCTTTACCAATTCAATGCTATTCCTATGAAACTTCCAAAAACAGTGTTAGCAAAACCAAAAAATAACTATTTTAAAATTTGGGTTGTTTTTTTTTTTTTTTTTTTTTTTTTGAGACAGAGTTTCACTCTTGTTACCCAGGCTGGAGTGCAATGGCGCGATCTCGGCTCGCCGCAACCTCCGCCTCCTGGCTTCAGGCAATTCTCCTGCCTCAGCCTCCTGAGTAGCTGGGATTACAGGCATGCACCACCATGCCCAGCTAATTTTTTGTGTTTTTAGTAGAGATGGGGTTTCACCATGTTGACCAGGATGGTCTCGATCTCTCGTGATCCACCCACCTCAGCCTCCCAAAGTGCTGGGATTACAGGCTTGAGCCACTGCGCCCGGCCCTAAAATTTATATGGAACCAAAATGAGCCTGAATACCCAAGGCAATTTTAAACAAAAAGAACAAAGCTGGAGGCATTACATTACCCCATTTCAAACTACACTAAGTACAAGGCTACAGTAATCAAATCAGCATGGTACTGCTACAAAAACAGACCCATAGACAAATAGTCTATGAGCAGAGAATAGAGAGCCCAGAAATAATGCCACACACCTCCAATTATCTGCTCTTTGACAAAGCTGATAAGAAGAATGTGGGGAGAATTCCCTATTTAATAAATGTGCTGAAATAACTAGCTAGCACTATGTAGAAGATTGAAACTGGTCACCTTCCCCTCTCTCTCTATATATACACACACACATATATATATATACACATACATACATATCAAATGAAGAAAAAGACTTAAATGCAAAACTTAAAATTAATTTTAAAACCCTGGAAGGTAAACAACCAAGAAAATACCATTCCAGGCATAGGAACGAGCAAAGACTTTATGAGGAAGATACCAAAAGCAATTGCAACAAAAGCAAAAATTGACAAATGAGACCTAATTAAACTAAAGAGCTTCTTCACAGCACAGGAAACTATCAACAGAGTAGGCAACATATCAAATAAACAACAATATTCACAAACTATATTCCTGACAAAGGTGTAATATCCAGCATTCATAAAGAAGCTAGGCAAGCTTAGAGGCGCGATGGCTCACGTCTGTAATCCCAGTACTCTGGAAGGCTAAGGTGGACGGGTCACCTGAGGTCAGGAATTCCAGACCAGCCTGGCCAGCATGGTGAAACCTTGTCTCTACTAAAAATACAAAAATTAGCTGGGTGTGGTGGCGTGTACCTGTAATCCTAGCTACTTGGGAGGCTGAGAGAGGAGAATCGATTGAACCCAGGAGGCGGAGGTTGCTGTGAGCTGAGATCGTGCCACTGTGTTCCAGCCTGGGCAACAAAGACCAAAACTTTGTCTTGGGGGGAAAAGTTTAAAAAAAAGTTAAGCAAGTTTCCCAAAAGAAAAAAACTTCATTATCATCTGTAAAACAGTGATGATATAAGGGAAAAAAAAAAGAAAAAAATTTCATTAAAAAGTAGGCAAAAGACATCAACAGATGCTTTTCCAAGAAGACAAACACGTGGCTAACAAGCAGATGGAAAAATGCTCACCACTAATCACTAGAGAAATCAAATGCACGCACGCTCGCGCACACACTCACACACACACACCAGACACCATCTCACACCAGTCAGCATGGCTGTTGTTAGAAAGTCAATAAAAGGCTGGCATGGTAATGCCAGCACTTTGGGAGGCCAAGGTGGGCAGATCACTTGAGGTCATGAGTTTGAGATCAGCCTGGCCAAAATGGAGAAACCCCAACTTTACTAAAAATAAAAAAATTACTCAGGCTTGGTGGTACACATCTGTAGCTCCAGTTACTCAGGAAACGAAGGCATGAGAATCTATAGAACCTGGGAGGTGGAGGTTGCAGTGAGCTGAGATCCAACCACTACACTCTGGCGGGGGTGACAGAGTCAGACTTTGTCTCAAAAACAAAAGTCGAAAACAGATGCTATTAAGGTTGCCGGGAAAATGGAATGGTTGCCAGGCATGGTGGCTCACACCTGTAATCCCAGCACTTCGTGAGGTCGAAATGGGCGGATCACCTGAGGTCAGGAGTTCGAGACCAGCCTGGCCAACATGGTGAAACCCTGTCTCTAAAAAAAATTTTTTAAATAATAAATAAATAAAAAGAAAATGGAATGTTTATACACTGCTAGTGGGAGTGTAAATTAGTTCGACCACTGTGAAAAGCAGTGTGGCGATTCCTCACGGAACTGAAACAGAATTACTATTTGACCCAGCAGACTTCAAACCGGGTATATACCCAAAGAAATATAAATTATTCTACCATAAAGGCACATGCACATGCATGTTTATTACAGCACTGTTTGCAATAATAAAGATATCGGCTGGGCATGGTGGCTCCCACCTGCAATCTCAGCACTTTTGGAGGTCGAGGTGGGGACATCACGAGGTCAAGAAATCGAACCATCCAGGCCAACATGGTGAAACCCCATCTCTACTAAAAATACAAAACTTAGCCGGCAGGCCTGTAGTCCCAGCTACATGTGAGGCTGAGGCAGGAGAATCGCTTGAACCCAGGAGGCGGAGGTTGCAGTGAGCTGAGCTGATGCCACTGTACTCCAGTCTGGGCGACAGAGTGAGACTCCATCTCAAACAAACAAAAGACATGGAACAAACCTAACTGGTAGACTAGATTAAAGTAATATGGTATGGAGGGGTGAGGTGGTTCACACTTGTAATCCCAGCACTTTGGGAGGTTGAGGCAGGTGGATTGCCTTAGCTCAAGAGTACAAGACTAGCCTGGGAAACATGGCAAAACCCCATCTCTACAAAAGATAGAACAAATAGCCAGGAATGGTGGTGCATGCTTTTAGTCCCAGGTACTTAGGGGGCTGAAGTAAGGGTGCCCTTAGCTAGGAAGGTTGAGGCTGAAGTGAGCCAAGACTACACCACTGCACTTCAGCCTCTGTGACATAGTGAAACACAGTCTCCAAATAAATTAATTTAAAAAATAGATTTAATAAAAACAGAATAGCCTCTGCGACATATAGTGAAACACTGTCTCCAAATAAATTAATTTTAAAAATAGGAGATTTAATAAAAACAAAATATGGTACATAAACATCATGGAAGATTATGTGGCCATTAAAAGAAAAAAAAAAAACAGTCGGGCGTGGTGGCTCACACTTATAATCCCAACACTTTGGGAGGCCAAGGCAGGTGGATCACGAGGTCGAGGTCAAGAGATTGATACCATCCTGGCCAACATGGTGAAACCCTGTCTCTACTAAAAATACAAAAATTAGCTGGGCATGGTGGCGTGCGCCTGTAGTCCCAGCTACTCGGGAGGCTGAGGCAGGAGAATTGCTTGAACCCGGAAGGCGGAGGCTGCAGTGAGCCGAGCGCCATTGCCCTACAGTCTGGGTAACAAGAGCGAAACTCCGTCTCAAAAAAAAAGAAAAAAAAAGACTGTTGTTGCCTTGCCTTCCCCGCCCCCTCTCCCTCCCTCCTCTCCCTTCCCCCCTCCTTGTTGCCACACTCCTTAGACAGGAACTGGGCGACCTAGAACGAGGTTCCCATCCCATCTTTTTTTTTTTTTTTTTTTTATGGCGGGGGAGGAAGGCAAGAAGGGAGGGAAGAAGGATGGTAGGGAGGAAGGAAGGGATGAAGGAAGGAAAGAAGGGAGGAAGCGGGGAGGGAGGGAGGGAAGGGAAGGAAGGAAATCAAGCAATGAGAGAAATATTGCCGACCTGGATCTAGAGGTTTACAAGTTGATTTCTTTTTTTTTTGAGAGAAGGAAAAAAAAAAAAATAAGTAAAGGAGAGGAAGAAAGAGGAAGAGAAAGAGGGAGAGTACATGGAAATATTGCTTTATTTTGAAAAAAATTGGGTATTATTAATGACCAATCAATGTTTCATTTAAACTTATGGATAGATGTGATGTGGTATTGACAAGAATGTATATTTTGTGTATTTGAAGTGGAGAGCTCTATAAATATTTATTAAGTTTACTTGTTCTGGATCTGAGTTCGAGTCCTTGATATCCTTATTAATTTTCTGTCTCATTGAGTCTAAGTCTCTATGTATCTGGGTGTTAGGATCGTTAGCTCTTGTTGTTGCATAGATCCTTTTACCACTATATCTTTGTTGCTTTAAAATCTATTTTATCCGCTACGAGATTTGCAACTCCTACTTTTTATTTATTTATTATTTATTTTTGCTCTCTATTTGGTTGGTAAATCTTTCTCCATCCCTTTGTTTTGAGTCTTTGTGTATCCTTGCATGTGAAACAGGTCTGGATGTAACATGCCATTGGGTTTTGGCTGTGTCTTTTGATTGGGGGATTTAGTCAATTTAAATTTAGGGTTACTGCCATTTGATGTTGACTGGCTATTTTATCCATTCGTTGGTGTAAATTCTTCTTTATGTTGATACTCTTTACTTTTTGGTGTATTTTTAGAAAGGCTAATACTGGTTGTTTCTTTCTGTGTGTAATGCTTCTTTCAGAAGCTCTTGTAAAGCAGGCCTGGTGGTAATAAAATCTCTGAGTTCTTGCTTGTTCATAAAAGATTTTATTTTTCCTTCAGTTGTGAAGCTTAGTTTGGCTGGATATGAAATTCTGGGCTGAAGGTTCTGTTCTTTGAGGATGTTGAATATTGGCCCCCACTCTCTTCTGGCTTGTAGAGTTTCTGCTGAGAGATCTGCTGTGAGTCTGATAGGCTTGCCTTTGTGGGTAACATGACCTTTCTCTCTGGCTGCCCTTAGTATCTTCTCCTTCATTTCAACCCTGGTGAATCTAACGATTATGTGCCTTGGGGTTGCTCTTCTTGAGGAATATCTTTGTGGTGTTCTCTGTATTACCTGGGGTTGAATGTTGACCTGCTTTGCTAGTTTAGGAAAATTTTCCTGAATAATATCCTGAAGGGTATTTTCCAGCTTGGATTCATTCTCTCCGTCGCATTCAGGTACACCTATCAAACGTAAATTTGGTCTTTTCACATAGTCCCACATTTCTTGGAGACTTTGCTCATTCCTTTTTATCCTTTTTTCTCTAATCTTTTCTTCACGTTTTATTTCATTAAGTTGGACTTTGACCTCTGATATCCTTTCTTCTGCTTGAACAATTCGAGTGTTTAAACCTGTGCATACTTCTCGGAGTTCCTGTATTGTATTCTTCAGTTCCATTAATTCACTCATACTCCTCTCTAAGTTGTCTATTCTCAATAGGATTTCATCAAACCTTTTTTCAAAGTTCCTAGTTTCTTTACGTTGGGCTACAACATGTTCTTTTAACTCACCGAAGTTTGTTATTATCCATTCCTTGAAGAGTGATTCTGTCATCAGGAGGCACTCGTTCTCCATCAAGCCTTGTTCCATTGTTGATGTGGAACTGTGATCATCTTTAGAGGGAGAGGCGTTCTGACTTTGAGTATTCTCGGCTTTTTTACGCTGGTTTCTTCCCGTCATTGTAAATTTATCCTCCTGCCGTCTTTGAATTTACCAACTTTCAGATTAGGTCTCTTGAGTGGACATCCAGGTTGTTAGTTCCCAGGGCCAGAGCAGCGGCGTTAAAACTGATGGTGCTTTTCTGCCCAGGATTCTCCTGTCGGGCTTCCTTCTTGTGTCCGTAGTAGGCGACTCTGCCTTCCCGGGGCTCCAAACCTTGGTCAGAAGGGGAACCGGTCCGTTTACTCTGCGCCGAGTGCTGCGTGCCGAAGTGCCCTCACAGCCGCTGGGCCGGGCTCTGGTGTTGTGCTGGGGGCCCTTGTGGGTCCTCCGAACCTGTTTACTCTGCTCCAAGAGCTGCCGCGCCGAGGTGCCCGCGGAACCGCTGCGCCAGCCACGAGAGTCGCGCTGGCCACCCGTGTGTTTCCTCCACTGGGGGATCTTCTGCTCCGTGAGCGACCAGAATTTGAAAGTGTGGCGTCCTCTAGTTCTCCGCTCCTTCCCTGAGAGCTGCAATCCCGGGATGTTAGCGATCGGCCATCTTGGATCATTCTCCCCATCCCATCTTTTAAAAAGCAAAACAGTCTCTGTTTTGTTTTTGTTTCGAGCTGCGAGCCGGGCTCGCTCTTGCTAATTAGACTTCAGATCCCCCTCCGGCCTCAGTGCTCATTCCGGGGAAGACACCTGCTGAGATGTCTTTTCCCCCTCCCCCAACCAAACCACTCTAGTCCTGCCTGTGCTTTCCCGGTTTGATGCAGGCATGCTTTTTCTCTATGTATTTTTTCGTTCGACAACAAACAGCATCAGCTGGGGTTCCCGAAGGTCAGAAAATGGCTATTGATTAATCTATTAGAATAGTTGCCGAGAGAAACAAAAACGACGTAAAGTAACAGGGAACCTATAAATAAAGAAGCCATTAACTGTCTACTTGGAGTTGTTAAACGACTTAACATATGAAAAAATCGGAAATGAGGCTCTGGGAAAGGAGCCGGGATTGGCGGCGGCCTGGGTGTAAACAAATCCTCCAAGATTTAGCTTCGGAGGAAGCCGTCGGCAGAGCGGGTGGAGGAGGCGAGGAGGTGTGGCCAGTGCACGCGGAGTGCAATCCAAGTCAGTGATGGCCGCCTAGTTGGGAGCAGCAAGAGCCTGCCCGTTGTGGCAGGCACATGGAACCCAATCCCTATTTGTCCGCTGCGGCTGGGAGGGGAGCGCCGGACTCACCAGAGGAAGGAGCACGAGGGGAGAAGGTCCGAGAGGAAATAATTGGTGAAATATTTGCAGAAGATGCTGGGATGCAGATTTAATTCCAGGTGAACAGTGGTGCTTCTGATTCCCTCAGTCTGTTTCCCACCCACGATCTCCTCTTTCCTTGTCCTAGACACACCAAAAATAACTCGGTAAAATAAAAATAAAAATTTAAAAATAAATAAATAAATAAAAACGACAAGATTAAGTTATTTGCAGCAACATAGATGATGCTGGATACCATTATCCTTAAAAGCTAAAGCGGGCCGGGCGCGGGGGCTCACGCCTCTAATCCCAGCACTTTGGGAGGCCGAGGCGGGTGGATCACGAGGTCAAGAGATCGAGACCATCCTGGTCAACATGGTGAAACCCCGTCTCTACTAAAAATACAAAAAATTAGCTGGGCATGGTGGTGCGCGCCTGTAGTCCCAGCTACTCGGGAGGCTGAGGCAGGAGAATTGCTTGAACCCAGGAGGTGGAGGTTGCGATGAGCCGAGATCGTGCCACTGCACTCCGGCCTGGGTAACAACAGCGAAACTCCGTCCCAAAGAAAAAAAAAAGAGCTAAATAATAAGAACACACGGACACAAAGAGGGGAACAGCAGACACTGTGGCCTAGTTAGGAACAGAGAATGAAAGGACAAAAAGATTTCTAAAAACCTGTTCGGTGCTATGCTTAGTACCTTAGTGACAACATAATCTACACCAAACCCCCATGACACATTTTACCTATATATAATACAGCTGCGTGTGGACCACTGAACCAAAAAGAAAAGTTAAAAAAAAAAAAAAATTCATGGATGGGGAAGAGTGCAATGTAGCTGGAAGGAGCTGTTTGTTCTATAGACAAAGTGGCCCAGATGGGGCTATACTTTATGCGCTAGCGAGCAGATGAGATTATGAACAGCTGGCCCAGAACCCTAGATTGGTGGGGAAAACAGGTTGCTGCTGCAGATGCAGTGTCTGGGGGTGGGGATATATTCAGTATCAGAAGACTTGTAGACACACATGTGGGTTTTTGTCAAGAAACACTAGAATCAGGAGCCGTGGTGGCTCTGGCCAGTTGTCCTGGCGCTTGAGGAGGCGAGGCTATGAGTTCAAGGCCAACCTGAGCAACATAAGAAGCTCTCATTCATTAACAAAAAAAGAAAAAGAAACACTAGAATCAAAACTGCTGTGGTGAAGTTCCTGAGGGTGGTGACTGGGAGGGGTATACATCGAGGTCTAGCATGTGTGTTTGTGAGTGGGTGGGAATCCCATGGTGGCAGCGGTGAGAAAAGGGGGGGTCTGTCATCACAAGTCCTTTCCTCTAAGTTTTCATCCTCTCTCATCCTGGGAGGAGGCCTAGGATCCTAGGACAATGGGCAGTGTGACAGCCTGTGTACAGGACAGTAGAGCCTCCCATTCCCAGATACCCAGAGTTCCATTCCAGGCCAGGCCTCTGTGAAATGTTTCTTCTGGCACCAAATCTGTAGAGTTTGCTGAACACCAAGCAATTTTCCACCACCAACTCAATGTCTAACATTAGAATTCTGACACCACCCAGAGTCAGCACAGACCCTGATTCAGGGCTCAGTTCCACAACATTGTTCTCACAGCAGATGGCAATCACAAACCCCACAAGCTCACCTAGCTTCTGAGCTACTGTTTAAAAATTGGGGACTCCCACACCGGGCGCAGTGGCTCATGCCTGTAATCCCAGCACTTTGGGAGGCCAAGGTGGGCAGATCACAAGGTCAGGAGTTTGAGACTAGTCTGGCCAACATGGTGAAACCTGGTCTCTACCAAAAATACAAAAATTAGCCAGGTGTGGTGGCACACACGCCTGTAGTCCCAGCTACTCTGGAGGCTGAGGCGGAAGAATCACTTGAACCAGGGAGGCGGAGGTTGCAGTAAGCCAAGACCACACCATTGCACTCCAGCCTAGGTGACAAAATGAGACTGTCTCAAAAAAAAAAAAGAAAAAGAAAATCTAACCGAAGTGCATTTTGTAGTAAATTACTACATTGAGAGAAACAAAATTCAGCCTTAACCAATTATAAACTGCCAATGAACATCTGATTACATAACCAGGAAAATTTCACCTTTATTATACAAATCAATAAAGTACGTAACTGTGATACCTAACCAATTACTGAATTTGGTTTTCCTCATCAGGCAGTTCATAAAAGTCTTACCTTGAAGCCCCAACCATGGACCACAAATTACAAATCACAGCTGGGGTGCGCCACGATTTTTGTATTACTCTTTGATTAAATGCTTTAATGTTTCTATGGTCACTCCCATATATTTTCAACAAAAAAAAGAGGAACTGCGAATCCCGGGGGACCAAAGCTGTTCCCATTCTTGAACCCGCACCCGGGTCAGGATTCTCCCCTGGCGACCCTCTCGCGGTCCCAGCACAATCCGGGAGAGACGCGGCGCTGCGGGTGCAGAGCTGCCCAGAGCGGGCTCCAGGCCAGGGCACATTCACTGCGCAGGGAACAGACAGGACGCCCGGGGACCCGGCTGTCGGCGCAGCCGCCATCTTACTGCTGAAGGGAACCGAGGCCGAGCTGGGCAAGGAGAACTCGGGGGGCAGATTGCAGAGCTGACAACGGGGAGGCCCGAGTCCCGCCACAGCCACTTCCCACCGGTTTCAACAAGCCCCTCTCGGGAAGTCGGACCCGGCACTCTCACCATTTCTAGGCTTCCAGGGGGTCCTGGCGTCTTAGCTGTGCATCTCCCAATACCTGCAGGTCACCGGGCCACAGAGGCTTGTCCTCTATCAGCAGAGGACACAAAGGAGTAAAAACCAGATCTGGAGCTCCGGCTGCAGCGGGAGACAAAGGCCCCGCCACGTCCCGGAAGCCGCCATGTCCGCTCCAGCTGCGCGCCTGATTGGACGGTTCGCAGCCCAGCCTGAGCCTCAGCGCCAGCCCCGGGAGTACCCAGTTTTTAAACAGTAGCTCAGATGCTTAGGTGAGCCTGTGGGGTTTGTGACCGGCATCTGCAATGATGGCCTCTAATAATTTTGTTTTAAAAATTCTCGGGCTGGGCGCGGTGGCTCATGCCTGTAATCCCAGCTACTCGGGAGGCTGAGACAGGAGAATAGTTTGAACCCAGGAGGCGGAGGTTGCGGTGAGCCGAGAATGCGCCATTTCATTCCAGCCTGGGCAACAAGAGCGAAACTCCATCTCAAAAAAAAAAAAAAAAATTCTCACATTAGGAGGCTGAGGCAGGACAATCGCTTGAACCCGGGAGGCAGAGGTTGCAGTGAGCCAAGATCGCGCCACTGTCCTGGAGCCTGGGCGACAGAGCAAGACTCCTCTCAAGAAAAAAAAAAATTCTCGCATTTTGGTTAGGTCTCATATAGGTCACAGTGTGACCAAAACTCGGGGTCTTAGTGCGTCTCCCAGTTTCCACTGTTTCCAGTTCTTTAAAAAAATGATGGGAACATGTCAAAGGGAGCCAGCCTGAAAGTATTCCCCATCCAAACTGAAACAATGTAAGCAACCAAAGGAATAGAGTTGACCTATAAAATAAATCAAGTCAAATCAAATAAATACCCATACATTCACACTGATATATTAAAAAAAAAAAAAAAGCTTTAAAAAAGAAAAGGATAGGGCAAATCTTTTTTTACAGATATCCAAACATTAATCAACATAGATAAAATGCTAAAGAAATCATCACAAAACCACCACAGTTGTTATTGTATCCAAGGTTAACTGAGGAGGGTAATAATTGTAATTAACACTTAGAAAATAGGCCGAGCGCGGTGGCTCACGCCTATAATCCCAGCACTTTGGGAGGCCGAGGCGGGTGGATCACGAGGTCAAGAGATCGAGACCATCCTGGTCAACATGGTGAAACCCCCATCCTGGTCAACATGGTGAAACCCGGTCTCTACTAAAAATGAATATAATTAAAATGTCTATGCTGCTTAAAGCAGCCTACAGATTAAAGTGCTCTATCATTTTTTATTTTGTTTCATTTTTTATTGCATTATTCCATGTTTGTAACATGTTGCTCCAAATTATACAATGTTTTTTTTTGTGGTGGGTTTGGCTGATTCACCAAATAGAAATACAAAAAAAAAAAAAAACAGTTACATTTAAATTTGGAATAAACAACAAAAACTTTTTAGTACGGCTATGCAATATTTGCATATTTGTGTATCATATGTGTAATTATTGGAATATATTTATACAAATAACAATTTATAATTTATCTGAAATTCAAATTGAACCAAGTGTATTTTATTTTGTTTTTCAACCCTGTTTATGGGAACCATTGTTCTTTTCTCCAGACTCAGCATCAATTACCTGAAAAGCTTCATTAGAGAAAAAAAAATTCGATAATTAGCAGATACACTCCTATATAGTATGCAGTAGTAATTAGAGAGTGTGTGGCGTGAATTAAAGTGTGTGATCTGGATACCTTATGGGAAGAAAAAAATAGAATTCTTACCTATGCTTTTTAATCTAATTGCATCTCTTTTTGGGATACGACCTATAATACATGCAGTATATTAGTAAAGTGATTTTTTTTTTTTTTTTTGAGACGGAGTTTCGCTCTTGTTACCCAGGCTGGAGTGCAATGGCGCGATCTCGGCTCACCGCAACCTCCGCCTCCTGGGTTCAGGCAATTCTCCTGCCTCAGCCTCCCGAGTAGCTGGGACTACAGGCACCACCATGCCCAGCTAATTTTTATATTTTTAGTAGAGATGGGGTTTCACCTTGTTGACCAGGATGGTCTCGATCTCTTGACCTCATGATCCACCCGCCTCGGCCTCCCAAAGTGCTGGGATGATAGGCGTGAGCCACCATGCCCGGCCATAATTTTCTTAATTTACATTGTCTCATTTCTTTATTTTTTGAGACGGAGTTTCGCTCTTGTTACCCAGACTGGAGTGCAATGGCACGATCTCGGCTCACCGCAACCTCCGCCTCCTGGGTTCAAGCAATTCTCCTGCCTCAGCCTCCTGAGTAGCTGGGAATACAGGCGCGCACCACCATGCCCAGTTATTTTTGTATTTTTAGTAGAGACGGGGTTTCACCTTGTTGACCAAGATGGTCTCGATCTCTTGACCTCGTGATCCTGAATTTTCTTGAATGCTCTTTTCTGCATCTATTATGTTAATCATATCAATTTTTGCTTTTATTATCTTTACATGGTGAATCATACTTGGTAGGATTTTTATTACTAATTCAATTTCATTATATTTATTATTTATTTATTTTTATGGAGTTTTGCTCTTGCTGCCAAGGCTGGAGTGCAATGGTGCAATCCTGTCTCACTGCAACCTCCACCTCCTGGGTTTAAGCCATTCTCCTGCCTCAGCCTCCTGAGTAGCTGAGATTACAGGCATGCATCACTATACCTGGCTAATTTTGCATTTTTAGTAGAGACAGTGTTTCTCTATGTTGGTCAGGCTGGTCTTGAACTCCCGACCTCTGGTGATCTGCCCATCTCAGCCTCCCAAAGTGCTGGGATACAGGCGTAAGCCACCATCCCCAGCCTTCATTATATATTTTATACATCTTTGCTTTGTTCATGACTTCTGCTTCTTCATGGCTGTATCTTGGAAGTTTGTGTATCCAGGATTTTATCAATTTTCTTTGAATTTTCTAGTTTGCAGGCGTAAAGATATCCATAGCAGTCTCTGAGGATTTTTTGTATTTATGTAATGATTTATTGTGACTTCACATCTCTAACATTTAAATAGATGCAGAGTACAAAAATAAAGAAATAGATGCAGAATAAGTTTGACAAAAGTTGACATTCCTTTGTGATCAATCTCTGAAAAAGTTAGGTATGGAACAAATGCACCTCAGCCAATAAATGCCGCTATAAACAAAAAATGCACAGCGAACCACATACTAAACAGGGATATGTTGCAAGCTTTTACTCTAAGAGCTAGAACAAGACAAGGATGCTCACTCGAATCAGTCTTACTAAACATGGTATTACATGTCCAAGACAAAGAAATTAGAGAGTAAAATCAAAAGCAACCAGACTGGAAAAAAAGAAAGTTAAATTATCCCTGTACAAAATCTGAAGAATGGAAAAGCCAAAGACTTTACAAAAAACTGTTAGAACTAATAAACAAAGTCATTCAACTTTCAGAATACATAAGCTACATCCAAAAGTACGTAGCATTTCTATGCACTATCTCAAAATGAAATTAAAAAACAATTCCATCTAAAATGACTTTAGTAACTATGCTTTGAAATAAATTTAACCAAAAAGTTGAAACACCTTACATGATACTCTAAAGAACATTAAAGAAATTAATACACAAATATTATTCACTCATGAATTGACATTAATTAAATATCTGTATTATACAAAATGATCTACAGATATAATGCAACTCTATCAAAATACCAGTGACATACTTCATAGAAATTTAAAAAAGTATATCCAAAATTCACACAGTACCACAGAAGATCCTAAATATCCAAAGCAATAAAAAAATGAAGATATCATCCCACCTGACTTTGAAATATACTACAAACTTAAAGTGACTAAAACAGTATGGTACTTGAATAAAAGCAGATACATAGGCCAATATACTACATAAAGAGAGAACCATAGAGACCATAAATATATGTATGTATTTACAACTAACTTATTTTAAATAAAGGTGACAATTTCTTTTTCTTTTTTTTTTTTTCTGAGATGGAGTCTTGCTGTTGTTACCCAGATTGGAGTGCAATGGCACGACCTCCGCTCACTGCAACCTCTGCCTCCTGGGTTCAAGCAATTCTCCTGCCTCAGCCTCCTGAGTAGCTGGGACTATAGGCGCGCATCACCATGCCCAGCTAATTTTTGTATTTTTAGTAGAGATGGGGTTTCACCTTGTTGACCAGGATGGTCTCTATCTCTTGACCTCGTGATCTACCTGCCTTGTCCTCCCAAAGTGCTGGGATTATAGGTATCAGCCACCGCGCCCGGCCCGACAGTTTCTTAAGGAAAGAATAGTATCTTCAATAAATGGTGTTGAGAAAATTATATCCACAGGCAGAGCAGTAAAATGAGACCCTCATCTCACACCAGATAAAAACATCTACTCAAAATAAATTAGGTACTTAAATATAAAAACTGAAACAGCTACAAAAAAATAGAGTGAAATCTCCATAACATTGTTTAGGCATTGAGTTTTTAAAATTTAACCTTGGCCGGGCACGGTGGCTCAAGCCTGTAATCCCAGCACTTTGGGAGACCGAGGCGGTTGGATCACAAGGTCAAGAGATCAAGACCATCCTGGTCAACATAGTGAAGAAACCCCATCTCTACTAAAAATACAAAAAGTTAGCTGGGCATGGTGGTGTGTGCCTGTAATCCCAGCTACTCAGGAGCGTGAGGCAGGAGAATTGCCTGAACCCAGGAGGCGGAGGTTGCGGTGAGCCGAGATCGCGCCATTGCACTCCAGCCTGGGTAACAAGAGCAAAACTCCGTCTCAAAAAAATAAAAAATAAAATTTAACCTCAAAATCCCAGGGAACAAAAGAAAAAATAGATTAATCAGATTCCTTCAAATTTAAAAGTTGCTGCACAGAATCTAGTACAATCAACAGGATGAGATAACTAAGTAATGAGAGAAAATATTTGCAAATCATACATGTGAGGAGTTAATATTAAAAATATATAAGAAACTTAGCCGGGTGCGGTGGCTCAAGCCTGTAATCCCAGCACTCTGGGAGGCCGAGGTGGGCAGATCATGAGGTCAAGAGATCGAGACTGTCCTGGCCAACATGGTGAACCCTGTCTCTACTAAAAATACAAAAATTAGCCAGGCATGTTGGCGCGTGCCTGTAATCCCAGCACTCGGGAGGCTGAGGTGGAAGAATCGGTTGAATCCAGGAGGCAGAGGTTGCAGTGAGCCGAGATTGTGCCCCTTCACTCCAGCCTGGCGATAGAGCAAGACTCCATCTCAAAAAAAAAGGAAAAGAAAAAGAAAGAAACTCAAATTTAGGTTACTGTTACTGAAGGAAAAAAAAAAAAACGAAACTCAAATGACTATAACAAAAAAAAACAAATAACTATTTAAATAAACAAAAGGCTTAAATAAGTCTTTTTCAAGAAAAGACATACACATGGATAGCAGATATATGTAAAAATGTTCAATGTAAATTATGATCAGAGAAAGGCAAGCCAAAAACCAGTATGAGGTAGCAACTCACTCTTAGAATGACTCTTACTAAAAAGAAAAATAATAAAGTGTTGGCAAAGACGTGAAGAAAAGGGAATGCTTGCACACCGTTGGTTTGAATGAAAATGAAGACAGCCATTATGAAAAATGAAATAGAGATTTCTCAAAAAAAATCAAACTACCATGTAACACAGCAATTGCACCACTGGATATGTATCTGAAACAAACAATGTCGAAATGAAGAAACGTTTGGACTCTTTGTTGTTTGCAGCACTCTTTCCAATAGACAAAATATAGAATCAACTGTTTAACTTCTAAGGAGGAAATAAAGACAATGGGATAGATACACACAATGGAGTACTATTCATTATTTTTAAAAGAATTTTTTTTTTTTTTTTGGATTGAGTCTCGCTCTGTCAGCCAGGCTGGAGAGCAGTGGCACAATCTTGGCTCACTGCAACCTCCACATTTCTGGTTTAAGGGATTTTTGTGCCTCAGCCTCTGGAGTAGCTGGGATTACAAGTGTGCACCGCCATGCCCAGCTGATTGATTTGTTTGTATTTTTAGTAGAGATGGGTTTTTGTCATGTTTCCCAGGCTGGTCTCAACTCTATGCTCAACTGATGCACCTGCCTCAGTCTCCTAGAGAGCTGGAATTACAAGTGTGAGCCATCATGTCTGGCCTAGGAAAAAATCTATTATTTTCAACCACATGGATTAAGCTGGTTGAGGTAAGTCAGGCACAGAAAGATTAATATCTCATTATTTCACTTACACATGGATTCCAAAAAAGTTAATCTCAGTAATATATAAAGTAAAATGGTGACCATCAGAGGCCAATATATTTAGGATTAAAGGGATAAAAAGATGTTTGTCAAAATATATATAATCATAGTTGAACAGAAGAAATAAGTTTAAAAGATTTGGCTGGGCGCGGTGGCTCAAGCCTGTAATCCCAGCACTTTGGGAGGCCGAGGCGGGGTGGATCACGAGGTCAAGAGATCAACACCATCCTGGTCAACATGGTGAAACCCCGTCTCTACTAAAAATACAAAAATTAGCTGGGCATGGTGGTGCGCGCCTGTAGTCCCAGCTACTCGGGAGGCTGCGGCAGGAGAATTGCTTGAACCCAGAAGGCGGAGGTTATGGTGAGCCGAGATCGCGCCATTGCACTCCAGTCTGGGTAACAACAGAGAAACTCTGTCTCAAAAAAATAAAATAAAAGCATATTTTCAAAACATGACAGAAGGATAACAATGTTTCAAACACTTTCTGTATCTGTGTCATAATCTTTGCTAAGTACATAGTTTTTGTGTTTTTGTCATTTGTCAGTCATAACCATAGGAACTCTCCACTGTCGCCTGAGCTGGAGTTCAGCGGCGTGATCTCAGCTCACGGCAATCTCCAGTTCCTAGGTTCAAGTGATTGTCCTGCTTCAGCCTCCCGAGTAGTTGGGATTACAGGAGAGTGCCACCATGCCTGGCTACAGGCTGGTCTCGAACACCTGATCTCGTGATCCACCTGCCTTGACCTCCCAAAATGTTGGGATTACAGGCGTGAGCCACTGCGCCCAGCCAGGAACTGTGATATTTAACAGCATGTTCTGGACCCAGCACATTGCATGGGAGAAGCCAATATACTTTAGAATTTTTGCTTTAAACTTGGGGCACCTGAAGTTTCTGGTGCTGATGGTAATGGTATGAAAGACACTAAAGGAGCAGGTGTTGCTTATGGCCCCATGACTGGCCATTCTGTGACCACAGTAAACTAGTTTGCATGCTAAATAACAACAAATGTTTTAATCCAAAAGCTGTCAGGATTTCCATAAGTTATCCAGAGAAAATGACTGAGGAGTTGGCTACAGTTAGGTGACTAAAAATAAAAACTGAAGACTAAACTCCACCCACTAAAAAAAATTATATGTAAGTGGGAAATTCCTCCAAATTGCAGTATCAATATGAAAAAAAATTCTTTCAAATTTCAAATTCACAGAGGTCATTTTATTATTTTGCAAACTTTAACAGTTACACTTAAAAATAGAAGATTCGGACTGGGTGAAGTGGCTCACACGTGTAATCCCAGCACTTTGGGAGGCTGAGACAGGTGGATCACCTGAGGGTCAGGAGTTCAAGACCAGCCTGACCAACATTGCAAAACCCAGTCTTCATTAAAAACACAAAAGTTACGGGCCGGGCACAGTCGCTCACGCCTGTAATCCTAGCACTTTAGGAGGCTGAGGTGGGTGGATCACCTGAGGTCAGGAGTTCATGACCACCCTGGCCATGATGGTGAAGACCCATCTCAATTAAAAAAAAAAAAAAGTTGGCTGAGTGCAGTGGCTCACGTCTGTAATCCCAGCACTTTGGGAGGCTGAGGTGGGTGGATCAGGTCAGGAGTTCGAGACCAGCCAGATCAACATGGTGAAACCCATCTCTTAAAAAAATAATAATATAATACAAAAGTTAGCCAGGTGTGGTGGCAAGTGCCTATAATTTCAGCTATTTGGGAGGCTGAGGCATGAGAATTGCCTGAAACTGGGGAGGTGGAGGTTACAGTGAGCTGAGATCGTGTCACTGAACTCCCGACTGGGTAAGAGTGAGACTTCTTGAAGGAAAAAAAAAAAAAAATAGAAGATTCTGCATGGAAACATAAGTTTTGCTATAAGTATATTACAGAGAATATAAAAATATTCACTTACCATTAATTCTCTTAAAAATTTAAAGGTATATTTTCTAGCAAATTGTGTATTTACTACACTTTGTATAACAATCTAATAAAATTTTCCTTTTACAGAAAAAAAACCATGCAACCTCTCACCTGTGGAAAGTGTAGGCCTTTATCTTAATTAACTGATCTGAAAGTTATATTGATAAGTAAACTCTCCAGTTAAAACTAGTTTTTCAGGCTCAAGCCTGTAACCCCAACACGTTGGGAGGCCAAGGTGGGTGGATCACCTGAAGTCAAGAGTTTGAGACCAGCCTGACAGAATGGTGAAACCCCATCTCTAATAATAATACAAAAATTAGCCAGGTATGGTGGCAAGCACCTGTAATCTCAGCTACTCAAAAGGCTGAGGCAGGAGAATCACTTGAACCCAGGAGGCAGAGGTTGCAGTGAGCTGAGATCACGCCACTACACTACACTCCAGCCTGGGTGACAGAGCTAGACTCCGACTCAAAAAAAAAAAAAAACAAAAAAAAAAACAAAAAAAAAAAACACAAGTCAGGTGAGGTGGCTCATGCCTGTAATCCCAGCACTTGGAGAGGCTGAGGTGGGTGGATCATGATGTCAGGGGTTCGAGACTAGCTTGACCAACAATGGTGAAACCCATCTCTACTTAAAAATACACACACATACACAAAATTAGCCAGGTGTGGTGGTTCGCACCTGTAATCCCAGCTACCTGGGAGGCTGAAGCAGGAGAATTGCTTGAACCCAGGAGGCAGAGGTTGCGGTGAGCAGAGTGTGCCATTGCACTCCAGCCTGGGCGACAGAGCGAGATTCTGTTTCAAAAAAAAAGGAAGAAACAAAAAACAACTTTCTCATCAAAATCTGCAAAATACCATGTGAAATAAAATGGCATGAAGACAACAGTGAGAAAACTGTAGCCATAACACACAAAAATGAGGGCTGTGATGCAAACATAGCTGGATACACATAATACAAACAAATCTGAAGACAATTAGAAAAGAAGCATTTTTTAATTCAACAACACTGTTGCAGCCTGAAAACTGTCCTCTTCACATAAAAAATTAATTGTACTTCTTCACCACTAATATTTTCTTTTCTTTTTTTTTAAATAGAAACGGGGTTTCACCATGTTGGCTAGGATGGTCTCGATCCTTGACATTGTGATCCGCCCGCCTCAGCCTCCCAAAGTGCTGGGATTACAGGCTTGAGCCACCTCACCCAGCCAACCACCACTAATATTTTCTATCTCTGACTTGAAATTACAAACTAACTTTAGCAAAAGTATTTATGGCTTTTTCTGGAGCATGTTACACAAGAACTGCCATACATGCTGGCTACATTTACATATAAAAACATCTTCATGACTTATCAAGCTTTCCTTGTATTTACCTGAACCATTTGACTCCATAAATAAATTTACTTATGCCAATTATAAAAAGTAAAAAGAGGCTGGACGCGGCGGCTCATGCCTGTAATCTTAGCACTTTTGGAGGCTGAGGCAGGTGGATTGCCTGAGCTCAAGAGTTCAAGAACAGCCTGGGCACCAGTGAAACCCCCGTCTCTACTAAGATACAAAAAATTATCTGGGCATTGCGGTGGGCACCTGTAGTCACAGCTACTCGGGAGGCTGAGGCAGAAGAATCGCTTGAACCCGGGAGGCGGAGGTTGCAGTGGGCTGAGATCACATCACTGCACTCCAGCCTGGGTGACAGAGTGAGACTCCGTCTCCAAATAAATAAATAAATAGAATGATAACTAAAGAATAGGAAGCTTCTATACAGTATTCCAATTGAAGACAAAACAGTGTGCTAACTACATAAAATGTAACATAATACACTAATTGTGGAATTACATCTAAAAATTATTTTTTATGCATATTTCATAAAAATTATTCTTATAAGGCCGGGCGTGGTGGCTCATGCCTATAATCCCAGCACTTTGGGAGGCCAAGGCAGGAGAATTGCTTGAACCCAGGAGGCAGAGGTTGTGGTGAGCCGAGATCGCGCCATTGCACTCCAGCCTGGGTAACAAGAGCGAAACTCTGTCTCAAAAATAAAATAAAATAAACTTAAATTGGTAAAAAGAAAAATTTAACATAAACAATATTAATTTGCAGTTTAAACCCTCTGACGAGATAACTCCAGATGTTAATCCGCTATGTTGCCAAATAGTATATTGTTACCATCTTTTATCCAAACCCTTAAGTAGAATAGGTTAAAGTTTGTGACATAGTAAGACCTCATTGAATATACAGTAGTATTTATTTATTTTATTTTTTTGAGACAGAGTCTCGCTCTCTTGTTCAGGCTGGAGTGCAGTGGTGGTCTCAGCTCACTGCAACCTCCGCCTCCCGGGTTTAAGCAACTCTCCTACCCAAAGAGCTGGGATTATAGGTGTCTGCCACCATATGGGCTAATTTTTTGTACTTTTAGTAGAGACAGGCTTTCATCATGTTGGCCAGGCTGATCTCAAACTCCTGACCTCATGATCCACCCACCTTAGCCTCCCAAAGTGCTGGGATTACAGGTGTGAGCCACCACGCCCAGCCAGTACTATTTAGCATGTTAAAAATGTTGGATTTAAATATTAACTTCACACATAAGCGAACATTTTTTAAACATATTGCATTTTATTACATAAAAGCACAATTACATACTAATATGTAACATACTAATAGGTTTTCATTTAATTTTAAATAAAATTAAAAATGTTTTCTTCTCATAATGCAAAAGAATATTACTCTGAACACTGACCTAATGCATCACTCAATATTAAGTTAACCACAAAGAGCCTCTTCACTTATATATTCTTCATGCATCTTACATTTTAATGTCCTCACTGTTTCATAGAAAAGATCATAAATAATGCCACCTAATAAAAAAGAATCTCATGTCTTTAATGCAGCAATAGCTGATCACGTGCTTTCACATGTGAATACAACAGGAATGAAGAAACAGCAGGAAATAATTGGAGAGTTGAATGACATAATTATTTACTTTTAAAAAATCTGTACTTTTTTCAAGAAATAAAGTATACTTTGAATGTAATAACTCTCTAAAAAACCTACTCCTTTTAAACTTATATACAAACAACTTTTCCACCAACTTTAATTTTTTTATACCCAGCACTCTGATTTAGTACATCTGGAGTGTCAGTGTCTTATATATTTCTACTGTAAATTCTCTGATATTTACATAGCCTTAATTTTGAATTAATATTTTTTCATTTTTACTATATGTGCAAAAATAGATTTTAGTATAAAATCTCTGGAGTCTTCTAAGCTGTATTTTTGAAAAAGTGTCTTGAAATTTATTAAATTTGCAAGGTTTTTCTTCAATATAAATTTTCTGATGTTGAGCAAAGTTTGAGCAACTACTTCAGAGTTTTCGTCTAGTACAAAATGTGTACAATAAGACCTGTGATACAAAAAAAGGTACTGTGATCCTTTTCACATCTCAATGTTCATCTTCAAAATAAATACTCTTCTTCACTTGAAAGGTTGATATTTTCTGAAAGATCTTTTGACAGTAATTGCACTTACATTCCTTTTATTAAGTATGAACTCTCTAGTGTTGAGTAAGATGTGAACAGACATTAATGGCTTTTGCACAGTCTTTATATTTATAAAATTTTTCTTAATAAATGCTTTCCAGTGCAATAAGCTGTGAGCATTCATTCAAAGTTTTGCCACATTGTTCACTCCGTAGAAGTTTTCTTCAGTATGAATTATCTGGCCTACAATCAAGTGTGACAACCATTTAAAGGCTCTGTCACATTCTTTCCTTTTCTAATATGTCTCACCAGTATTTTTTTTAATGTTTAAGAAAGTTTTAGGCCGTGCATGGTGCCTCACGCCTGTAATCCCAGCTCTTTGGGAGGCCAAGGCATGTGGATCACTAGATCAAGAGATTGAGACCATCCTGGACAACATGGTGAAACCCCGTCTCTACAATCATTTGAACGCGGGAGGCAGAGGTTGCAGTGAGCCAAGACCGCGCCATTCCAGTCCATCCTGGGAAACAGTGTGAGACTCCGTCTCAAAAAAATAAAAAAGTTTGAGGTGTTTTCAAAAGCACTGACCATCTTTCTGGTTTGTAGTTTTTTTTTGCAGTATAAATTATCTTAGGTCTATTACAAATTGAGGACTTGTTGAAAGCAGTGCCATATTATTCACACTCATAGAGTTCCTCTTCAGTATTAATTGTCTTATGTTTAGTAAGAATTGAGGACTGGTTAAAGGCTTTGTTACAGTCTTCACATTTGTACGGTTTCCCTCCAGTATGAATTACTTTGCTCAATAAAGTTTGAGGACTGGTTGAAAGCTCTGCTGTATTCTTCACAGTTGTATGGTTTCTCTCCTGTATGAATTACCTTATGTTTAGTAAGAGTTGAGGATGGGTTAAAGGCTTTATCACATTCTTGGTATTTGTAAGATGTATCCCCAGTATGAGTTATCTTATGTTTAGTAAGGTTTGACATTTGGTTAAAAGCTTTGCCACATACTTCACATTTGTAGGGTTTCTCTCCAGTATGAATTACTTTATGTGCATTAAGTTTTGGGGAACGGTTAAATGCTTTGCCACATTCTTCACATTTGTAGGGTTTCTCTCCAGTATGAATTATCTTATGTGCAGTAAGGTTTGAGGACTCATTAAAAGCTTTGCCACATTCTTCACATTTGTAGGGTTTCTCTCCAGTATGAATTCTTTTATGTTTAGTAAGCGTTGATGACCAATTAAAGCCTTTGCCACATTCGTCACATTTGTAAAATTTCTCTCCAGTATGAATTATCTTATGTTTAGTAAGGTATGAGAATCGGTAAAAAGCTTTGCCACATTCTTCACATTTGTAGGGTTTCTCTCCTGCATGAATTACCTTATGTGTAGTAAGGGTTGATGACTGGTTAAAGGCTTTGCCACATTCCTCACATTTGTAGGGTTTCTCTCCAGTATGAATAATCTTATGTGTAGTAAGATGTGAGGACCGGTTAAAAGCTCTGCCACATTCTTCACATCTGTAGGGTTTCTCTCCAGTATGGATTCTTTTATGAGTAGTAAGGTGCGAGGACCGGTTAAAGGCTTTGCCGCATTCGTCACATCTGTAAGGTTTCTCTCCAGTATGAATTATCTTATGTGCAGTAAGAGTTGAAGACTGCTTAAAAGCTTTGCCACAGTCTTCACATTTGTAGGGCTTCTCTCCAGTGTGAATTCTCCTGTGTCTAGTAAGGGTTGAGAACCAGTTAAAGACTTTACCACATTCTTCACATTGGTAAGAATTCTCCCTAATATGAGTTCTTTTATGTTGAGTTAGGTGTAAAAGCATGCAAAATGATTTGTCACATTTTTTACATTTGAAAGGTTTCTTTCCAGTATATCTTATCTCATGTATATTTGAATTTGAAAATGTGTAAAAGACGTTCACATATTGATCACATTGAAATATTTCACTCTGGGTAGTTGTCAAACACTGGTTTAGTTCATTATAACCTTCTTTGTACAGATTACACTCTTCCACACTTTCACAGTCTGTAGTTAACTGTAAATCTTCATGTCCACATTTCCCATATCTTCTCAATATGACTTCTTGGAAAGAATCTTTTATGCCCTGCACTGGCCAAAGGTCTTGGGCAAAATGAGAATATATAACTGAAAGAAATAAAAATAACAAATTACTCCATTTACTAGACTCAAATCTAACCCAGAAAATTATACAAACTACATATACAAGATGGCACAGCAAAATACCAAAGGCCCTATTTTCTATAGACATGTAAACGTAACAAAAACATACAACAAAAATACATCTGAGGAAATGTATAAAAGAGTTAAGTGTGGGAAGTGCCCCAGCTGAGCACAACAGAGAGTGACAGAGAAGAAAAAGAAAAGTCTGTTACATTTACCCAGCACAGCTCTTCCGGCTCCCCAATATAACATAGCGCCTTTCCAAGTAAACTGCCAACTTATGGTTTCTTTTTAAAAAGACAAGTAAAATACTGCACATACATATTTACTACTTGCTTCTGGAGGTTTTTCTAGACACTGGTTTCTGGATCCTCGACATAGTGCTCAAAGAAATGGTGGTATACTTTGGAATGACAGTTTATGTCTGCTGAGACCAAAGCTAAATGTTACAGCAGAGAGACTAGAGTACCACACACAGAAGACAGATATAGCAAATGATTACTGACTGTTAAGAAGAAACACAAAGGGGCCAGATGAGGTGGTTCACACCTGTAATACCAGCACTTTGGGAGGCCAAGGCTGGTGGATCACCTGAAGTCACAAGTTTGAGACATGGTGAAACCCTATCTCTACTAATATATATATTTTTTAAAAATTAGCCAGGTGTGGTGGCCTGCACCTGTATTCCCAGGTACTTGGGAGACTGAGGCGAGAGAATTGCTAGAACCCAGGAGGCAGAGGTTGCAGTGAACCAAGATTGGGCCATTGTACTCTAGTATGGGAGACAGAGCGAGATTCTGTCTCAAGAAAAAAAAAGAAAAGAAACACAAACTCCTTTAAATAAAAAATAAGCACAAAATTGTAGACAAGATACATTCTAGGAACATGCCTAAGAGACTCCCAGAATCTTTAGACAATTGCTCAGAGTATGACATAACAAAGCTATTATATATATATTTTTTTTTTGAGACGGAGTTTTGCTCTTGTTACCCAGGCTGGAGCGCAATGGCGCGATCTCGGCTCACCGCAACCTCCACCTCCTGGGTTCAGGTAATTCTCCTACCTCAGCCTCCCGAGTAGCTGGGACTACAGGCACGCGCCACCATGCCCAGCTAATTTTTTGTATTTTTAGTAGAGACGGGGTTTCACCATGTTGACCAGGATGGTCTTGATCTCTTGACCTCGCGATCCACCCGCCTTGGCCTCCCAAAGTGCTGGGATTACAGGTGTGAGCCACCGCGCCTGGCCAACAAAGCTATATTATAAAGATTGTGACAGGTAGCCTTTTTCAATGTCCAAATGTCAATCATAGATTATAATGTATACAAAACAGAGCAATATAGTTTTATCAAAAATATTATAAAAAACCATAAAAATATTAATTTAAAAATTGAAAATAGGGCTGGGTGCGGTGGCTCACGCCTGTAATCTCAGCACTTTTGGAGGCTGAGGCGGGGGGATCAAGAGGTCAAGAGATCGAGATCATCCTGGTTAACATGGTGAAACCTCGTCTCTATTAAAAAAAAAATTGAAAATAATTTGGGTAATAGTAAAATAGGTACATAGAGAACTACAGAAAATCAGAAAAATGATAAGAACAAAATACATAAAATATAAAAAAAAAAAAACAAAAATTATAAAAGTAAAAAATGTCAAAAGGAATAACTGAGATATCCTGAAAGAAAGAAATGACATAAAAACAAAAAGCTCAGCCAGGTGCGGTGGCTCACGCTTGTAATCCTAGCACTTTGGGAGCCCAAGGTGGGCAGATCATGAAGTCAGGTTCGCAGACCATGAGGTCAGGAGATCGAGATCATCCTGGCCAACATCGTGTCTACTAAAAATACAAAAATTAGCTGGACATGGTGGCACAAGCCTGTAGTCCCAGCTACGTGGGAGGCTTTGGCAGGAGAATTGCTTGAACCCAGGAGGTGGAGGTTGCAGTGAGCCAAGATCATGCCACTCCACTCCAGCCTGGGCGACAGGAGTGAGACTCCATATCAAAAAAAAAAAAAAAAACTCAAAAAACAAACTAGGATACACACAAAAATATTTATAACAAACACTTATATAAGCACAATTTCAAAAGTCACAGAAAAAAAGAGAATCTTGGAAACTGCAAGATAAAAGTGATGCATCATTTGCAAGCATAGTCTTATGAGATAGCCAGTGAATTATCAACAAAACTTTTGCAGACCACAAGGGTACTGTCTGATATAGTGAAAGTCCTGAAACAAACAAAAAAAAAACTTTTCAAGTGAGTATAATACCATCAGCAAAGATGTCCTGCTAAATTAAAAAAAAAAACAAAACAAAACTTCAGGCGGGGCGCGGTGGCTCACGCCTGTAATCCCAGAACTTTGGGAGGCCGAGGCAGGTGGATCACGAGGTCAAGAGATCGAGACAATCCTGGTCAACATGGTGAAACCCCGTCTCTACTAAAAATATAAAAAAATTTGCTGGACATGGTGGCGTGTGCCTGTAATCCCAGCTACTCAGGAGGCTGAGGCAGTTGAATTGCCTGAAGCCAAGAGGCGGAGGTTGTGGTGAGCCAAGATCACGCAGTTGCACTCCAGCCTGGGTAACAAGAGTGAAACTCCATCTCAAAAAAAAAAAAACTTCAAAAACAACCAAATTCTGAAGAAGCGTATTGGCACTCCATAAAAAGTGCCAAAAAAGGTGCTAAAAGCAATTGTTTCTACTAAAAATAACATTACTCAACGAAACAACACATAATCATATAAAAATACATTTATTTTCTGGAAAAGACATGCAGAAACACAAAAAATTGATTTTTTTAAAGCATTATTATAATGGTGCAAAAAACATTTTTAAATTATTCTCTAAAATTTGAACGTTAAAAAACAGAAATTATTATAAACATGTTAATGAATATACAACATAAAAAGATATAATTTGAACCATCAATGACAAATTTGAGGGCAGACGTAATGAGAAAACATTTTTGTATGCAACTAAGTTTTTTTTAATATCACACTGAAGTATGTTGTATCTTTTAGAGATTTTATGTAATCCCCAAGGTAGCACAAAGAATATATTTGTGTAGATACATAAAACAAAATAAGAAAGAAGTAAAAGCATATCAACATAGTAATAAAAAATACACAAGTTAAGAGAAAATGAGAGACAAAGATACAAGCATCAAATAAAACAATAAGTCTTTCTGTTTCACAGTCTACATATCTTGGCTCACTGCAACTTCTGCCTCCCAGGTTCAAGAGATTCTTCTGCCTCAGCCTTCTGAGTAGCTGGGACTACAGGCGTGCACCACCATGCCCAGCTAATTTTTGTATTTTTTTTTTTTGAGACGGAGTTTCGCTCTTCTTACCCAGGCTGGAGTGCAATGGCGCGATCTCGGCTCACCGCAACCTCCGCCTCCTGGGTTCAGGCAATTCTCCTGCCTCAGCCTCCTGAGTAGCTGGGACTACAGGCATGTGCCACCATGCCCAGCTAATTTTTTGTATTTTTAGTAGAGATGGGGTTTCACCTTGTTGACCAGGATGGTCTTGATCTCCTGACCTCGTGATCCACCTGCCTTGGCCTCCCAAAGTGCTGGGATTACAGGCTTGAGCCATCGAGCCCGGCATTTTTGTATTTTTAGTAAAAACAGGGTTTTACCATGTTGGCCAGGATGTTCTCAATCTCTTGACCTCATGATCTGTCTACCTCAGCCTCCTATAGTGCTGGGATTACAGGCATGAGTCACTGTGACCCACCAAAAAAAGAAGTCTTAACAAATTTTTTAAAACCGAAAAGTTACATGAATTACATTCTATGATCAAAATGAAATGAGTATAAAGCAATAGACAAAAACTGAAAAATTTACAACTTTATAGAAATTAAACAACACACTCCAACATGCTCCTGTTCAAAGGTTGACATAATTAATATTTTGAAGATGTCCATACTGCTCAATGTAATCTAGAAATTTAATGCAATTTTTCTTTAGAATTTCTCATTGCATTTTGGATGAAACAGAAACAGCAACCCCCTGAGTATAGGAAATCCCCAAAGACGATAAAGTACCCAAAGTCTTCTAAAAAGGAAGCTTGTTAAAGTCAGTACACTTCCCGATTTCAAAATACATTACAAAGTTACAGAATAAAAACAAATTGGTATAGCTATAATGGTCAAAAAAATAGAATGCGAGTCATATATAAACTTTCACATATATGGCCATATGAAGAGTTCTTGGCATACCCATCATTACTGCAGCATTGTTACTGAAAGCAACAATGTGATTTTCTGTCACCAAATTATTCAGTAGATATAATTTAAAATATAAAAATAGTGGAATATCACCCAGGACTTAAAAAGCCAAAAATATTCTAACCACCATAAAGCTAAAGCTTGATGACATTACACAAAACAAAATGACCAGCCACAAAAAGAGACTGTACGAGGTATGTGAGGCAGTTACACTCTTAGAAAAAGAAAGCAGAGTGGTGTTTGCAAAGTGCCAGAGAATCGGAAGAATTAGTTCTTGTTGAATGTATACTGAGATTGAGCTTCGCAAGATAAAAACATTCTAGGGATATGTGGCACAACACTTTCATACAGTTAATATGTCTCAACAGCTTATTTTATTTTTTCAGAGACAGAGTCTTGCTCTGTTACCCAGGCTGAGTACAGTGGTATGATCTTGGCTCACTGCACCCTCCACCTCCCAGGTTCAAGCGATTCTCCTGCCTCGGCCTCCTGAGTAGCTGGGACTACAGGTGACCATCACAATGCCTGGCTAATTTTTGTATTTTTAGGAGAGACGGGTTTTCACCATGTTAGCTAGGCTGGTCCCAAACTCCTGACATCAGGCAATCCGCCCACCTCAACCTCCCAAAGTGCTGGATTACAGGCAT
Source organism: Callithrix jacchus (assembly GCF_049354715.1). Lineage (NCBI taxonomy): Eukaryota > Metazoa > Chordata > Mammalia > Primates > Cebidae > Callithrix > Callithrix jacchus. The sequence continues at coordinate 18,675,506 of NC_133523.1, forward strand.
GAGCCACCGCACCCAGCCCAAACAGCATTATTTTAAAAGGGTTGGCAATAAATTTTGTTATGTGGTTCTGACAAGAAACAATAAACAGTAATACTTTAAAAAAGATGCAAAGTTATGATAGTTTTTATATAATCTTCAAACCCACAAGCATTTCTCTCACACAAAAATATAGATTCACAATAGATACTGAAATTAGGAGAATTTTTTTTTTCTTGAGATGGGGTTTCACTCTTGTTACCCAGGCTGGAGTGCAATGGCGTAATCTCGGCTCACCGCAACCTCCGCCTCCTGGGTTCAAGCCTCAGCCTCCTGAGTAGCTGGGACTACAGACGTGCACCACCATGCCCAGCTAATTTTTGTATTTTTAGTAGAGACGGGGTTTCACCATGTTGACCAGGATGGTCTCGATCTCTTGACCTCGTGATCCACCCGCCTCGGCCTCCCAAAGTGCTGGGATTACAGGCTTGAGCCACCGTGCCCGGCCTGAGGAGAATTTTTATGACTGCTCACCTAGAGAAGATTGAACAACCATTCACAACAAACCTACTCAACAAATATACAAGTCATAAAAAACACAGAGATAATATTTATACAGGCAAAAAAACACGGAAATAATGATTTTGGCAATAGACATATGGCTGATTTGTATTTGATTTTGCTACAAACTGACTTAAATTGTACAGAGTTAAACACTGTCGTACACAATTATAATATAAACTAAAACATTAAAGCACAGTTAACTGGTGTAAGCTGGCATACCCTAAAATATATAACCCAAAAATATAAAATTGCAAAAGAAAAAAAAATATAGAATTTCAAAATTATTGAACAACATCAAATAGATTAATATATTCATGAAATAAAACTTAGAAGAAGATAGGCCGGGTGCGGTGGCTCAAGCCTGTAATCCCAGCACTTTGGGAGGCTGAGGCGGGTGGATCACGAGGTCAAGAAATCAAGACCAGCCTGGTCAACATGGTGAAACCACATCTCTACTAAAAAAAATACAAAAAATTAGCTGGGCATGGTGGCGCGTGCCTATAATCCCAGCTACTCAGGAAGCTGAGGCAGGAGAATTGCCTGAACCCAGGAGGCGGAGGTTGCGGTGAGCCGAGATCGCGCCATTGCACTCCAGCCTGGGTAACAAGAGCAAAACGCCGTCTCAAAAAAAAAAAACAAACAAACCAAACAAAAACAAAAAAACTTAGAAGAAGAATATAGGGAAAAAGTAATACAGACGTAAATTAAAGAAAAAGAAAGCTGAGAACTTCCCAAATTCTGATTTAACAACAAAAAAAATTCTACCATAATACTTATTTCAAAATCATTTTACTTTGAAAACAAAATAAAGCCGGGCACGGTGGCTCAAGCCTGTAATCCCAGCACTTTGGGAGGCAGAGGCGGGTGGATCACGAGGTCAAGAGATGGAGTCCATCCTGGTCAGCAAGGTGAAACCCCGTCTCTACTAAAAATATGAAAAATTAGCTGGGCATGGTGGTGCGCGCCTGTAGTCCCAGCTACTCAGGAGGCTGAGGCAGAAGAATTGCCTGAACCCAGGAGGCAGAGGTTGCGGTGAGCCGAGATTGCGCCATTGCACTCCAGTCTGGATAACAAAAGCGAAACTCCGTCTCAAAAATTAAAAAAAAAAAAAGAATAGTGATTATTAAAAGGTCAAGAAACAATAGATACGGGTGAGGCTGTGGATAAACAGAAATACTTTTACACTGTTGGTGGGAATGTACATTAGTTGAATCATTATGGAAGACAGTATGGCAGTATTCCTAAAAGACCTAGAACCAGAAATACCATCTGACCCAGAAATCCCATTACTGGGTATATACCCAAAGGAATATAAATTATTCTATTATAAAGATACGTGGATGTGTATGTTCATTGCAGCACTATTTACAATAGCAAAGACATGGAATCAATCCACATGTCCATCAATGGCAGACTGGATAAAGAAAATGTGGTACATATACACTACAGAACACTACGCAACCATAAAAAAGAATAAAATCAGCCAGTTGTGGTGGCTCATGCCTGTAATCCCAGCACTTTCGGAGGCTGAGGCGGGACGATCATGAGGTCAAGAGATCAATACTATCCTAGCCAACATGGTGAAACCCCGTCTCTACTAAAAATATAAAAATTAGCTGGGCGTGGTGGCTCATGCCCATAGTCCCAGCTGCTCAGGAGGCTGAGGCAGGAGAATCGCTTGAGCCCCAGCGGCAGAGGTTGCAGTGAGCCAAGATTGTGCCACTGCACTCCAGCCTGGAAACTCCATATCAAAAAAAAAAGAATAAGGATCATGTACTTTGTGAAGGCATGGATGGAGCTGAAAGCCATTATCCTCAGCAAACTAATGCAGAAACACAAATCGAAACACCACATATTTTTACTCATACGTGGGAGCTGAACAATAAGAACGCATGGACACATAAAAGGGAACAACACACACCGGGACCTGTCATACTGGGGAACAGAGAGCATCAAGATAAACAGCTAATGCACACAGGGCTAAATATCTAAGTGATGAGTTGATAGGTACAGTAAATCACTATGGGACATGTTTACCTATGTAACAAATTTATAAATTCTGCAAACCTATTCCAGAACACACAAAAAAGTAAACCCAATAACAATGAAACTGGTAATAGTAACGTTATTTCTTTAAGCAATCATTTTATTTTATTTTTTGTTATTATTATTTTTTTTGAGACAGAGTTTCACTCTTGTAACCCAGACTGGAGTGCAATAGCATGATCTCGGCTCACCGCAACCTCCGCCTCCTGGGTTCAGGCAATTCTCCTGCCTCAGCCTCCTGAGTAGCTGGGATTACAGGCACGCACCACTATGCCCAGCTAATTTTTTGGATTTTTAGTTGAGATGGCATTTCACCATGTTGACCAGGATGGTCTTGATATGTTGACCTCGTGTTCCACCCACCTCGGCCTCCCAAAGTGCTGGGATTACAGGCTTGAGCCACCACGCCCGGCCAAGCAATCATTTTAAACATAAATTAATTGAACTACTTAATTAAAAAAATGTATAATCCCAGGACTTTGTTGGGCCCAGGGGGGCTGATCACTTAAACTCAATAATTTGAGACCAGACTGGACAACATGGCCAAACTCTGTCCCTGCAAAACAAACCAAACAAAAACAATGAGCTAGGCATGATGGCACATATTTGCAGCCCAGCTACTTGAGAAGCTGAAATGAGATCATCCGAGTTTGGGAGGTTGAAGTTGCAGTGAGCTGTAATCACGCCACTGCAAACCAGCTTGGTTGACTTAGTGAGACTTTATCTCAAAAATATATACATTTATAAAAAGAAGAAGGAATAAGATGCCTAAGTAGTTTAAGTAAAAAAGCATACAATATGCTGCATATAACAGACTCATTTTAGCATTGAGTCAAATAGGCTGAAAGTAACAGCATGAAAAGAATCTATATTTCATGCAAATAGTAACCACAATTGGGTGAGGTGGTAGTAATTATATTGGAAATAATATCCTTTAAGTCAAGTACTAACATTAGACAAACACTGATGTTATATAATGGCCAAGTGGGTTAAGAATCTGTAACTATCGTGCCCACTTCGGCAGCACATATACTAAAACTGGAACGATACAGAGAAGCCCCTGCGCAAGGATGACACGCAAATTCTTGAAGCATTCCATGTTTTTTTTAATATTAAAAATTTTAAAAATCTATAACTATCGTAACTACCTATTTATGTTTATCTATCTATGTATATATGACATCAGGACTCCAAAATATATCAAGAAAATTTTGGCAAAGGTAAAGCAAGAAATACATAGCAACATAATAATTGTAGACATAAAGACCCATTTGTTGGGATTGTATTGACAACTTAACAAAATTAAACTTTTTGAACCCTGAGTTGAAGAATGTGTTTTATTTTAATTTTATTTATTTTTATTTTTAGAGACGTGCTCATGTTGCCCATGCTAGTTTGGAACTCCTGGGCTCAACCAATGCTCTTGGCTTGGCCTCTCAAAATGCTAGTACTACAGGTGTGAGCCACTTCACTCAGCCCATGTGTTTTTTTTAAATATATTCTTGGATTTGCTAGTTTTACTTTTGCCTTTTTTTGAGACAGAGTCTCTGTCACCCAGGCTGGGATGCAATGGCACAATCTTGGCTCACTGTAACCTCCGCCTCCCAGGTCCAAGTGATTCTCTTGCCTCAGCCTTTCAAGTAGCTGGGATTACTACTACCCGCCATTATGTCCGGCTAATTTTTGTAGAGACAGGGTTTAACTATGTTGGTCAGGCTGGTCTTTTTGGATTTCATATGAATTTTAAAATAATTTTTTCTAATTTTGTGAGAGATATCAGGAACAGTTTACTGGGATAAGCACTGAATTACTTTTGACAGTATGGCCATTTTTACTCCAGCGTGGATGACAGAGCAAGACTCTGTCTCAAAAAAAAAAAAAAAAAAAAAGCAAAAGTAAAACTGATCATCTCAGGTCAGGAGTCCGAGACCAGCCTGGCCAACATGGTGAAATCTTATCTCTACTAAAAATACAAAAATTAGCTGGGCATGGTGGTTGATGCCTGAAATCTCAGCTACTTAGGAGGCCGACAAGAACTGCTTGAACTTGGGAGGTGGAGGTTACAGTGAGCCGAAATCATGCCATAGCACTCCAGCCTGGGCAACAGCAAGAGACTCCATCTCAAAATAAAAAGAAAAAGAAGAGAAAAAAAAGAAAATCTTGTCATATTTTACGATAAACTTTGAGAATATTATGTCAACTAAAATAATTCAGTAATGAAATGATGGATACAGTTATGATTCCACTTATATGAGATATCTTAATTAGTCACACTCATTAAAACAGAAAGTGGAAGCATGTTTCTCAAGGTCTAGAAAGAGGGTGGTAAAGTGGGTTGTTATGTAATAGGTACTGAGTTTTAGTTTCAAAAAATGTAAAATATATAAAAGTCTTTTGCCTAACAATGTGCATATAATTAACATGCCTGAAAAGTAAAGCTGCTTTTTTTTTTTGAGACAGGGTCTCACTCTGTCACCCAAGCTAACATGCACTGGTACAGTTTTGGCGTACTTTAGCCTCAAATTCCAAGGCTCAAGTAATCCTCCCTACTCAAGCTCATAAGTATTTCGTAGAGAGGGAATTTCCATGTTTCCCAGGTTGGTTTCAAACTTTTGAGCTCAAATAATCCTGGATTATAGAGGTGAGCCACCACCATGTCTGGCCCTGAAATGTACACTTAAATAGATTTAATATGGTAAATAGTATGTTATGTGTTTTTACAAGAATTTTTCTAAAGAAAAAATGAAAAAAAAAAATAGAGATTTACAAGTATTTTCAAAAATTACTTTCGAATTACAAATTGTTTCTCTCACACAAAGGTAGGAGAAATATCATCATTAAACACATGGTGAAAATAAGCCATGGGGAAAATACTGCCATGGCTACTCACTCAGGTTACGTAAAAGATCCACTAAAAATTAGCTAAGAAAGGATATATACAAGATAAGCCATAACCAATATTGGGGCCTTATTTATAAATAAACAGACACACATATATATCTAATGGTGACAGACACATGGCTGATTTATAAGAGATAAACAGAACTGCAAACTGTCTAAAATTACATTACATAAGTGAAACCAAAAAAATCCATATGTTAAGAAACCTACACTAACAAAACACTGCTATGAAACTGCACAACAAGTGACACATTTACTCATAAAATCTTCGATGCACACTGATACACCATTAAAAAAGAATGTGTGTAACTACAGTATTTGACTCTACGTACTCATGAAAGGCAGGTATTTTGAATCACTGACATACACCATGGGGTAGTAAAATTCCAGAGAATATGCAGTATGATTATAAATAGAATATGCGAATGAGAAACTTTTTTTTTGAGACGGAGTCTCGCTCTTGTTACCCAGGCTGGAGTGCAATGGCGCGATCTCGGCTCACCGCAACCTCCACCTCCTGGGTTCAGGCAATTCTCCTGCCTCAGCCTCCCGAGTAGCTGGGATTACAAGCGCACACCACCAATCCCAGCTAATTTTTGTATTTTTAGTAGAGACGAGGTTTCACCTTGTTGACCAGGATGGTCTCGATCTCTTGACCTTGTGAACCACCCGCCTCGGCCTCCCAAAGTGCTGGGATTACAGGCGTGAGCCACCGCGCCTGGCCGAATGAGAAACTTTTAATAAATACATGTTTAAAAGGAATTAGCAATAATTCTCATATTTCAAATATATGATATTCTTACACAATATGAATGAAACATGTAATGTAACTAACTTTAGAAACAAAAAGCTTTAAATTAAAATACTTATGTTTTACAAAATATAGTTAGAGCCTCTGACATATAAAACAAATATTTGGCACTAAATTATGTTATCATTTAGATACAGGCCGAAGGAAGTGGATGAAAATCCTATAATTCCTTTTTGCCTGCAGCAAACTTAAATTATAAGTAACTGTTTAGTAAATAGGAGTACCTACCGATTATGTCATTTACTTAAGGCATAACATGTAAATTCTACCATATTGTCCTAAATGTCTGAATCTAGAATTACAGACAAGCTTGAGATGTAAAATAGAAAGTAAAAATGTATAGAGAGTAATTAGTATCATGAAAAAAAAATGAAAAGTTCTCTATTTGCTTAACCTCTCCAAAGCAAGAAAATTTGTTAGCTATCCCTGCAAAAATGGCTTCATGAGAGAACCAGGCATCTTGGCTCACACCTGTAACGACAACTACATGGTACATTGAGGTTGGAGACCTGCTTCAGGCCAGGATTTCAAGACCAGCCTGGATTATGAAGCAAGACCTCATCTCCAAAATAAGTACCTTGAATAAAGCTCTGAAATCCAGGGAGGGACTTGTGAAACTCTGCTAAAGCCCAAGACTGAGGAGTGTTCTTTTCAGAGGGCAGGTCCTCATTCACTTGAAAAACTACAAGAACCCTGGTCTTGGCTACAAACCAACAAATGGCCCACCCAACTTGCTCCCACTGAGAATTCAGAACTTACTCTGTAACCAACCCAAATTTCTCCAAGCCACAGTCTGGGAGAGATCCTGGCCTTTCAGAGGCCTGAAGGGAGACACCCATTTACAGCCATGCAGACAGGCCTACAGACCTTGGCCTTTACTGTGGTCCCTGAAACAGTTCAATGACTCAGTTCCAGCTCCATGAGCCACGGTTCAAGGCCAGTTGTGCCTAAAGAGAAACCCACACAGTGACCTGTGGAAACCCTCTCTGGTACTCAGTAAAAGCCATACTCATTCACATCCTGATATGAGAGCCATCATATATGATCCTGACTGCAGAAATCTGCCCTATTGTCTGCTCTACAGATCAAAATCCTAAAGGATATTCAATCTGTCCAAAAATAAAATGGAAATTACAACTACCCAAGCCCCTGTAACAAGCCAACTAAAGGTGGACCCTAGTGCAGACTCAGCAGCCTTGTGCTAAAGCTACAGTCCCACTCCACTGCAAACTCAGAAGGCATTCTATGATATTGGAGACATTACAGAAAAAGATCTTTACCTCCTGAAACCAGGTTGTTTGTTTTGAGACAGAATCTCACTCTGCTCTCCAGGCTGCAGTGCAATGGCATAATCTTGGCTCACTACAGCCTCCACCTCCGAGGCTAAAGCAATTCTCCTCCTTCAGCCTCATAAGTAACTGGGCTTACAGGTGCATGCCACCATGCTCAGATAATTTTTCTATTTTTAGTAGAAATGGGGTTTCACCATGTTGGCCAGGCTGGTCCCAAACTCCTTACCTGGTGATCCACCCACCTCAGTCTCCCCAAGTGCTGTGATTACAGCCATGAGCCACTGCACTCAGCCCTGAAACCAGTTTATAAAAGCTTGAGGAGTTGTTTTCTCCTTCAAATTCACACAGGCCAATGCAAAACTATATTGTGCCCATTGTCAATGCTTCTATTTTAACACAGCACTCACTGGAAGTATGTGGTAGAATAATGAATCAAAAACATTTTTTAAAAGTCACTGAAATTGAAGACAAGGCTGGGTGTGGTGGTTCACACCGGTAATCCCAGCACATTGGGAGGCCAAGGCAGGGGGATCCCTAGAGGTAAGAAGTTAAAGACCAGCATTGCCAACATGGTGAAACTCCACCTCAACTAAAAATACAAAAACATTAGCTCGGTGTGGTGGCGGGTACTTGTAATCCCAGCTACTCAAGAGGCTAAGGCAGGAAAACTGCCTGAACCCAGGAGGCAGAAGTTGCAGTGAACCAAGATCATGCCATTGCACTCCAGCCTGTGCAACAAGAAACTGTCTCAAACAGCAAAAAAAAAAAGAAAAGAAAAGAAAAGAAATTAAAGACAAATGAGTAAAAAGTTGCTGTTTATGGATCATATGATCTTATATATAAAAACCATAAACAGTACATTTAAATTTGTCTAAACTAATAAATATACCCAGTAAATTAGCAAAAATATAAAATTAACACACAAGCATAAGTTATTGTTCCATACACTTAAAACAAACTATCTAATAGAGAAATAACATAATCTTATTTAAAATAGCATTAAAATAATAAATTTTTAGAATAAATTTAACCAAGGAGGTAAGAAACCTTTACAATGAAAGATGTAGTTACTAATAAAAGAAATTAGAAGACACAAATAAATTTAAAAATATTTCATGTCTATGGATTAAAAACATAAATATTGTTAAAGTGCCCTATTACCTAAAGTAATCTATAGAGTTGCTAAATTCCCTTTTAAAATTTCAGTGGCATTTTTCTTCATAGTAATGGAATATATAATTCTAAAATTTACAATAAACTTCAAATAACCAAAGCAATCTTGAGGAAAAAGAACAAAGAATAGGGACATCATACTTTATAATTTGAAACTATATTTCAAAAATATGTTAATAAAAACAGCATGGAATGTGTAGAAAAATAGCAGCAACAACAACAAACAATGAAACAGAAACCACTACCCTTGCATATTTCAGATATGATGCAAAAAGAGAACTAAGAGAATAGTTTGTCTGGGCACAGTGGTTCACACCTGCAATCCCAGAACTTTGGGAGGCCAAGGCAGGCAGATCACATGGTGAAACCCTGACTCTACTAAAAATACAAAACATTAGCTGGGTGGGATTGTGGGTGCCTGTAATCCCAGCTACTTGGGAGGCTGAGGCTGGAGAATTGCTTGAACCTGGGAGGCAGAGGTTGTAGTGTGCTGAAATTGTGCCACTGCACTTCAGCCTGGGCAACAAAAGCAAAATTCAATCTCAAAAAAAAAAAAAAGAAGAAGAAAAAAGAAAAAGTTTAACATAGAGTTTCTCAAAATCATACAGATATTTGTGTGTCCCCCAAGACAATGGAAAAGCAGCCAGATTGTGCAGTCTCATATGCCATTAAGAGGACTTTGGTTCTGACGGTAAACTTGAAGGGAAATCACCAAAGGGAAAGTCAAATCCTTAAAGAATTTAAAAGCATAGACAGAAGACGCCCCTATGTGAGAGTAAAATTTTAAAAACTCAAGCTTTCCAGAAAATATTTGCTTTGAAACACAGAATCCCAAGTCACATTTTCAGCATTGGCTTTCTTTTTGCTGTCGTCTGTTGTATTCACTCTCTTTTTTTTTTTTGAGGCGGAGTTTCGCTCTTGTTACCCAGGCTGGAGTGCAATGGCACGATCTCTGCTCACCGCAACCTCCGCCTCCTGGGTTCAGGCAATTCTCCTGCCTCAGCCTCCTCAGTAGCTGGGATTACAGGCACGCGCCACCATGCCCAGCTAATTTTTGTATTTTTAGTAGAGACGGGGTTTCACCATGTTGACCAGGATGGTCTCGATCTCTTGACCTCATGATCCGTCCGCCTCAGCCTCCCAAAGTGCTGGGATTACAGGCTTGAGCCACCGCACCCGGCCTGTTGTATTCACTCTCACCTACCTGGGGGTTCATCTACCATCTCAAGTCTCCTCATATTCCAGGGCTCTTTTCCTTGCTCCAGACAGGTGATCAGGTCTGGCTTAGAAACAGCAATACCTGCTTTATTAAAAATAAAAAAAAAAACATGAATCTTTCTCATATTTGTCAGTTACCAACCTGGTACTGTGCTTACTAAAGAGAATGTAGAATACTCTAGAAAATTAATCCTAAAATACAAATTTATGACAAAAATTTCTAAGTATTTAGAAAATGTTTTACATTTGTAGGTTCTTAACTTCACTTAAATATTTTACTTAAATACCAATTTCAAAAATTGGTGGTGGTAAATAGGTTTTAAGAAATGGGCCAGGCGCGGTGGCTCAAGCCTGTAATCCCAGCACTTTGAAAGGTCAAGGCAGGTGGATCACGAGGTCAAGAGATTGAGACCATCCTGGTCAACATGGTGAAACCCCATCTCTACTAAAAATACAAAAAATTAGCTGGGCATAGTGGCGTGTGCCTGTAATCCCAGCTACTCAGGAGGCTGAGGCAGGAGAATTGCCTGAACCCAGGAGGCGGAGGTTGCAGTGAGCCGAGATCGCACCATTGCACTCCAGCCTGGGTAACAAGAGCAAAACTCCGTCTCAAAAAAAAAAAGAAATGGATGGCTGGGTGCTGTGGCTCATGCCTGTAATCCCAACACTTTGGGAGACCAAGGCAGGTGGATCACTTGTGGTCCGGAGTTCAAGACCAGCCTGGCCAGCATGGTGAAATCCCTTCTCTACTAAAAATACAAAAATTAGCTGGGCTTGGTGTCGGGTTCCTGTAATCCCAGCTACTTGGAAGGCTGAGGCAGAGAATTGCTTGAATCAGGAGGCCGAGGTTGCAGTGAGCTGAGATTATGCCATTGCACTCCAACTTGGGTGACAGAGCAAGACTCCATCTCAAAAAAAAAGAAATTTAGCTGGGCATGGTGGCATGCACCTGTAGCCCCAGTTAGTTGGGAGGCTGAGGCAGGATCAGTTGAACCCAGGAGGCAGAAGTTGCAGTGAGCCAAGATTGCACTACTGCACTCCAGCCTGAAGACAGAGCAAGATTCTGTATCTAAAAAAAAAGACATGGGAAATAATATTTTATGCCACTAAATTTCTGGCATTACCACTAATCTAGAGTGAAGGATACATTATCAGCCCAGGAATGTGCAAAGTCAAGATAAAACATTTTGAAAAAATTCTTTTCTACATAAACAAATCCTCAAGATTTTCTTTAAAACAGGAATCAGAAACTCATTTATGCAAAGCATAAATTACCAAAAGTTATTCTACAAAAAAAGAGAAATGAAACCCTTAGGGTATATGAGGAATTGTATATTAAAGTTATTCTCACCCAAGAAGGCCAGGTTTCTGTAGTTCTCTAACATCACTTTTCTATACAAATCCTGCTGAGCAGTGTCCAGGCATTGCCACTCCTCTAGAGAGAATTCTATGGCCACATCCCTAAATGTCAACGGCCCCTGAAAAACACAAGCACACAGACACATATATTTACCAAGTAGCCACGGGCAGAATTTATTATTTGAATTAAAGTGAGATGAGAAAGTAAAGAGAATTGGTTTTGACTTGTAGAAATCACTGAAATTATCCAATAATTTTTAACACAAATATTATCTCATGTTTAACTCTGAGAGAAGAGGATGGCATAAAATCCACAACCCTGGTGTATATATGATACTTCTCTGGATGATAAAGTATAAAATTAAGGGCATAAACAAAAATATGTATACTCTTGAGGGCTATATTTACATCATAAAGTTTGAGTTCTGTATATTTTTCAGATGAAAATAGACAGTTGAGTTAGAAGGTAGCTCTCAACTTTAAATGTGAACAAGAAACTGGGGATCCTGTTGTGTAGATTTCTTTTGTTCAGGAGATCCAGAATAAAGTCTGAACTTCTGAATTTCTAACAAGCTCACTAGTAATGCCACTGTTTTTGGCCTAAGAAAACTACTTTGTCAAACGTCCAGTAAACGGAAGAGCCTATGTTTTACCAATTTTTTTTCTGGCCTGTAAACAAAGATAAGAGCCTTCATTTTCCAAACACAGATATATGCAGAGAAAATCTAAGAAAAAAGGGCAGGTGCCACATTAATTGTAATGGTTTATGCACATTAGCTGCATAAAAATACTTAATAATGAAGAGAAAAATAATTAACTCAAGTGAAAAAAGATCTGTCAGAGAGCTCTGCAACCAAGTAAATCATTCACGTCAATCACACTAGAACACATTTTTAGGATGTGCTGATGTACATAGAACACGACATCACTGCTGAGATATGGCCCCTCAAAAAGTAAATTATAGTCTGAATTTAACCATAAAGAGAAATCAGTTTTATGCAAAATTCAAGATACAGATATCTCCCATGTTCTGTTATTTTTAATAGTGATTTTAGGCAGTCTTTCTTTAGCACCATAGAGAGCAGGTTCTCCTAATAATTTTTTTTTCAGAACTTTCTGGGCAATACATGCTATCCTGTTTAAATAAGTAGTTTCGCTTTCTTTTTTTTTATTGAGACGGAGTTTCGCTCTTGTTACCCAGGCTGGAGTGCAACGGCGTGATCTCGGCTCACTGCAACCTCTGCCTCCTGGGTTCAGGCAATTCTCCTACCTCAGCCTCCTGAGTAGCTGGGATTACAGGCATGTGCCACCATGCCCAGCTAATTTTTTTATATATATATATTTTTTTTTTAGTAGAGACGGGGTTTCACCATGTTGACCAGGATGGTCTCAATCTCTTGACCTCGTGATCCACCTACCTCGGCCTCCCAACGTGCGGGGATTACAGGCTTGAGCCACCGTGCCCAGCCTAAATAAGCACTTTCTTAATTCTGTTCTGCATAGAATTAATGGAGAACACAGATGAAACCTCAGCATTACATGCTCTCCGTCTTTACTAAAGACCCCAGCTTTCCCCCAACAGGAATCTTGAGTATCCACATCTTCCCATGTTTAACATTCACAAAGGGAACTTTTTTAATAGTGTAGATTACAAAGTTATGGTAGGAATTCTGCATGCCATATAATAAGCCATGATGTAGACAATCTAGAGACAGCTCTGAAATATAGTAAAGAAATATTTTGTAGACAGCCTTGAATATTATAAGAATTTTACGCCGGGTGCGGTGGCTCACACCTGTAATCCCAGCATTTTGGGAGGCCAAGGTGGGTGGATCACCTGAGGTTGGGAGTTTGAGACCAGCTTGACCAACATGGAGAAAACCCATCTCTACGAAAAAAAATACAAAATTAGCTGGTCATGGTGACACATTCCTGTAATCCTAGCTACTCAGGAGGCTGAGGCAAGAGAATCACTTGAACCTGGGAGGCTGAGGTTGTGGTGAGGCAAGATCGTGTCACTGCACTCCAGCCTGGGCAACAAAAGTGAAACTCCATCCAAAAAGAAAAAAGGGCCCGGCGAGGTGGCTCATGCCTGTAATCCCAGCACTTTGGGAGGCCAAGGTGGGCGGATCACAAAGTCAGATCAAGACCATCCTGGCCAACATAGTGAAACCCCATCTCTACTAAAAAATACAAAAAATTAGCTGGACGTGGTAATGCGCTCCTGTAGTCCCAGCTACTGGGGAGGCTGAGGCAGGAGAATTGCTTTAACCTGGGAGGTGGAGATTGCAGTGAGCCGAGATTGCGCCACTGCACTCCAGCCTGGCGCCTGGCGACAGAGCGAGACTCTGTCTCCAAAATAAAAATAAAAAATGAAATAAAATAAAAAGAAAAAAAGTTTTTAAATGTAGTTACACACATTAGGGAAGAAAAACACAAGTACAGAAGTAAAGCTTTGCAAGTACTGAAGGCATGGCACTCCAGGACGCAGAGTGAACAGAGCTCTTCTTGATCTGAGACACGTTTAGCTTAAAAAAAAAAAAAAACAAAACATTTTTTCTTTTTTCTTTTCTGAAAATCCTTTTTAGATAACATTATCTGGGAAAGTTACACCTGCATTTTGAGAACATTCCTTTAAAAATGTCAGCACCATCTGCTTCTCTGCCAGCATTGCACAAACACACAGAGGAACCTAGACCTGCAGAAAAAGCCTACCCATTTCTGTCATTCAGAACAGAAGAGATTGAGGAACAACGAACTGCTCTATGAATATATCCTACCAAACCCAAACAGAACAGGCCTTGTGACCACTCTTTGATGCAAAGGTGGCACTTAGCTCCCATTAATGTATACTGAAGCCCTCATACTTGATTCTTGTCTAACCTTAGAGTCACACAAGGCACTTCATTAATACAAGGGGCTGGGCATGCTGGCTCACACCTGTAATCCCAGCACTTCGAGAGGCCGAGGCAGGCGGTTCACAAGATCAGGAGATCCAGACCATCCTGGCTAACACAGTAAAACCCTGTCTCTATTAAAAATACAAAAAAGAAAAAACAGCCAGGCATAGTGGCTTGTGCCTGTAGTCCTAGCTACTCAAGAGCCTAAGGCAGAAGAATCACTTAAGCCCAGGAGGCGGAGGTTGCAGTGAGCCAAGATCATGCGACTGCACTCCAGCCTGGGTGACAGAGAGACTCTCTCTCTCTCTTTTTTTTTTTTTGAGGCGGAGTTTCGCTGTTGTTACCCAGGCTGGAGTGCAATGGTGCGATCTCGGCTCGCCGCAACCTCCGACTCCTGGGTTCAAGCAATTCTCCTGCCTCAGTCTCCCGAGTAGTTAGGACTACACGCACGCGTCACCATGCCCAGCTAATTTTTGTATTTTTAGTAGAGACGGGGTTTCACCTTGTTGACCAGGATGGTCTTAATCTCTTGACCTCCTGATCCACCCGCCTTAGCCTCCCAAAAGTGCTGGGATTATAGGCTTGAGCCACCGTGCCCGGCTGAGACTCTGTCTCAAAAAACAACAATAAACATGGATAAATAGAATCTGTGGAAAGGGCACAAGTACAGAGACTTCTACAAATTGGCCATGTAATCCTAATTAGAGCTGAGGCCAGGCGTGGTTGTTCACACCTGTAATCTTGGCACTTTGGGAGGCTGAGATGTAACACCTGAGGTCAGGAGTTCGAGACAAGCCTGGCCAACATGGTCAAATCTTGTCTCTACCAAAAATACAAAAGTTGGCTGGGTGTGGTTGCTTACACCTGTAATCCTAGTACTTTGGAAGGCCGACGCAGGAGGACTGCCTGACCTTAGGAGTTTGGGATCAGACAGTTGAAACCCTGTCTCTACTAAAATACAAAAAATTAGCCGGGCAGGGTAGCGTGCACCTGTAGTCCTAGCTACTCGAGAGGCTGAGGCATGAGAATAGCTTGAACCTGGGAGGCGGTGGTTGCAATGAACTGAAATTATGCCATTGTACTCCAGACTGGGCAACAGAATGAGATTCTGTCTCCAAAAAAAAAAAAAAAACCAGGCTGGGCACTGGCACAGTGTCTCAGTTTGTAATCCCAGCACTTTTGAGAGGCCGAGGTGGGCAGATCATGAGATCAGGAGTTCCAGACTAGCCTGGCCAACACAGTGAAACCCATCTCTGCTAAAAATACAAAAATTAGCTGGGTGTGGTGGCAGGTGCCTGTAATCCCAGCTACTCAGGAGGCTGAGGCAGGAGAATCACTTGAACCCAGGAGGCAGAGGTTGCAGTAAACTGAGATAGTGCCACTGAACTCCAGCCTGGGCGACAGTTAGACTCCATTAAAAAAAAAAAAAAAAAAAAGACAAAACAAAAAACAAGACTGGGCTGAGAACCACTTAGCTAAACATTGTCTCTTCACACTTTAATGAGCTTAAAAATTACCTGGTAATTTTAGCCCCGCTCTATGTAATGTGAATCCGCAAGTTTGAAAAGGGTCCATAAATGAGTATTTCAAACAAGTTCCCTGTCAGTGCTGATGTTGCTCCCCGAGGCTCATTATTAGTATCAGATAAAGAAAGCAGGCACAGAACAGAGTCCCTTACACTCAGCAGTCTTGTCACAACACCAATATTTGTGGGACAAATGAAGACAACCAATCTCTTGTCGAACTCCTAAAGTTTTACATTCTTTGCTGGCTCTTTAAAGTTTATAGAACAAATGGAAGGCAGCAATGTCTGAATAAGTCTGCATTTGGAAAATAACATGCACATATGTACTAATGCAGCGTTTATTAAGCAGGTACTATGTGCTCAAGAGTATGTTACAGAGCTCTGTGCTGGGAATAACACATTACGGGATTTCATCCTCATAACACCCCGGAAGCTGATATTAAGTGTTCAATAATTCCAAGGATGTAGATAAAAGGTCTGGCATTTCTATTTCTTCCTGTTTCGCTGACAATGATGCACTGGTTTTAATAAAAAATTTAAATATTAAGATCCTAAAACATATAGTTTATTTCTCTCATTTATCAGTTTTTGGGTTTCAGAAAATTGTGAGACCAATTCTAGAAAGGCAGCAGGATTCACCAGACAAAACTCTAATTTTTTCTTTTTTTTTTGAGCTGGAGTCTCACTTTGTCACCGAGGCTGGAATACAGTGGTGCAATTTCAGCTCACTGCAACCTCCACCTCCCGGGTTCAAGTGATTCTCTCAGCCTCCTGAGTAGCTGGAATTACAGGCACGTGCCACCATGCCCAGCTAATTTTTCTATTTTTAGTAGAGACAGGGTTTCACCACGTTGGTCAGGCTGGTCTCAAACTCCCGACTTCGTGATCGGCCTGCCTCGGCCTGCCAAAGTGCTGGGATTACAGGTGTGACCACCACACCCAGCCAAAACTCTGATTTTTATAAATCAGTTTTGTGAGGTAAGTCTCTAGAGTAGGGCCACAACTAAATAAGGCCTCCAAAAAGGGGGAATCTGAACAGACTTCGGGCTGGGAGAAGACCCTATGTAGAATTCTGTTCTCTATGCCACTAAGGTTATTTCCAGTTCTGTTTTTCCTAAGCTTACCTAAGAGAAACTTAAATCTCAGAGCTTACATAACTTTAATCTATTTTTGCCACTCCCCTGTCAATTTTATAACATATACTAATAAGCAATTTAAACAAATCTCTTAAAGTTCTTTAGAATAATTATAATAGAAGATAAATATACTTAGCAAAGTACAAGAAACACAAATAATAACAAATCTTCAGTCCATAAATATCCATTCAGGTGATGATATCAAAAGTAACAACATAGAGAAGTGACACGAATTTTTCTGAACACATCTATTCATTGTATCAACCATATGATGCTTAATTCAACCATGGATGCAGTCGTTATTCTAGACAAAACGTTCCTGGATAGTAGGGACCATGACTGCTCCATCTGTTCTTTGAATGACCACATAAAATGAAAACAATGAGCTTATCTGTTTGAGTCATCACACCTCTTACTGCTTTCACCCAAGTACTAGGAAACTTGAGAAACTCTCATCTGGGTACCAACTAAAGCTATCTCTTGTATGATGGGAGGGGAAAAAAAAAAAAAACCACAGGATGACTCATTTCTCTTACACCAAGACAGAATCACTCTTGTCAGCCTGACACAAAGTCTGCCCTAAATATCCTCAAATGTCTCAAAGACACCTAAGTGATTGTGAGAAGGTTCTTAGTGACCCTGGGCTGATGGCCCAATGATAAGCCAGGCTGGAGAGATTCAGGCCGATTCTAAATAGAAAATGACCTAGCAGGGGTTCTAGAACTGATCACCTGTCCCAATTTGCTTGCTTTCAGATAAGGAGAAGGACAAGAATACTCTACTCCACTATCACATTTTACAGGTAGGTATAGTTGTGGTCACGGCTATGGATACTTTATGATTTGATATCTTACTCTTAAAACGTTTGTTTACACTTACAGATTCAGTCATCAGATTCTATTCATACCTGGAACCTCTCACATGACTGTGGCAAATCACTGAACAAGATCTGAAAAGCTTAAAGAAACACCCTCTCTAAAGGGGGGCTTTCAGATGGCTATGCCGACATCTCACAAGGCAGAAAATGCCTCCTGTTGCTTTTCTGTACATTCTCAATCTAAAGTGTGGCCCTGTCCTATAAATCCCAGGAAGAGGCTGGATCTTATGTGCAGATTCTAGGTGAGATCAACCTCACTCTGCATTCTTGGGTATTACAGCAAGTGGAGAACAATCAAAGGAGAGACCCCCTCATAGAGGCCGCTCTAGCTTATTCTAAGTAATCTGACTACCTAGAAGGAAAAAGCTAAAGCAACATGAATATAAGTAGAGAGTTTATTTGAGCCAAGCTTGAGAATTGTAACCTGGGAGCAAAGATACATTTTCCAAAGACTAAATAAATAAGAAACTGAATCCCTGGATAGACCAATAACAGCTTTAAAACTGAATTATAATAAAACAAAAACCAAAGAACCAGAGAAATTCCTAGCTGAAGCCTACCAGATGTACAAAAAAAGAGATGCTTCCACTTCTACTAAAAATATTTCAAAATATTGAAAAAAAGAGACTTATTTTCAATTTATTATATAAGAATAGCCTCATTCTGATACGAAAACCTGGCACAGATCAAACAAAAGATAGAAAACTTCAGGCCAATATCCTTGACGAACACTGAAAATATCCTCAACAAAATACTGGCAAACTTTAGGAGAATTCAGGAGAACATTAAAAAGCGAATCCACTATAATCAAATAGGCTGCATCTCTGGGATGCAAGGTTGGTTCAACATACAATTAACAAATGTTATTCATCACATAAACAGAACTAATAACAAATACCAAAAGATTATCTTAATAGATGCTAAAAACACTTTCAATAAATTTAACGTTTTTCACATTTAAAACCCTCAACAAACTAGGCCTTGAAGGTACATACTTCCAAATAATGAGACATCTATGACAAACTTACAGCCAACATATTGAATGGATACAAGCTGGAAGCATTCCTCCTTGAAAACTGGCACAAGATAAGAAACCCTTGTCTCTAAATGATTCAAAATAGAATTGGAAGTCCTGGCCAGAGCAATCAGAGAAGAGATGGAAATAAAAGGCATTCAAACCGGAAGACAGGAAGTCTAACTAATCCTGTGTGCAGATTACATGATTCTGTATCTTCAAATCCCTATAGTCTCAGCAGGAAAGCTCTTTAAACCGATAGACAACTTTAGCAAAGTTTTAGGATACAAAGTACATGTATAAAAATCAGTAGCATCTCTGTACATCAACAGTATCCAAGCCAAAAGCCAAATCAAAACCATAATCCCATTCACAACTGCCATAAAAAGAACAGACTATCTAGGAATACAGCTAACCATAAGAGAGAAAGATCTCTATGCCAAGTATGACAAAACACTACTTAAAGAAGTCAGAGATTATGTCTGGGCATGGTGGCTCACGCCCGGAATCCCAGCATTTTTGGAGGCCGAGGTGCGAGAACCATGAGGTCAAGAGATCAAGTCCGTCCCGGCCAACATGATGAAACCCCATTGTTTCAACATGGTAAAACAAAAATAAGCTGGGAGTGGTGGTGGGCACTTGTAGTCCCAGCTACTCGGGAAGCTGAGGCAGGAGAATCGCTTGAACCCGGGAGGCAGAGGTGGCAGTGAGCCCCGATTGTACCACTGTACTCCAACCTGGAGATAGAGCGAGACTGTCTCAGAAAAAAAACAAAAAACAAAAAAACAGGCCGGGCACAGTGGTTCATGCCTGTAATCCCAGCACTTTGGGAGACTGAGGCAGGTAGATCACAAGGTCAGGAGTTCAAGACCAGCCTGACCCACATGGTAAAACCCCTTCTCTACTAAAAATACAAAAATGAGCCGACTGTGGTGGTGTGCGCCTGTTATCCCAGCTCCTCAGGAGGCTGAGGCACAAGAATCACTTGAACCTGGGAGGCGGACGCCGCAGTGAGCCAAGATTGCGCCACTGCGTTTCAGCCTGGATGACAGAGCGAGACTCCATCTCAAACAAAAACAAAAACAAAAAGTCACAGATTACACAAACAAAAGGAAAACCATTTTATGCCCATGGGTAGAAAATAATTAATATCATTAAAATGGTCAAACTACCCAAAGAAGTTTACCAATCTAATTTATCAAACTACCAAAAACATTCTTAACAGAACTATTTTAAAATTTATATGGAACCAAAATGAACCACGGCAAGTTTAGGCAAAAATACAAAGCTGGAGGTATTATATTACCCCTCTTAAAAGCATACTACAGGGCTACAATAACCAAAACAGCACAGTATTGGTACAAAAACAGACTCATAGACCAATGCAAAAGAATAGAGAGCCCAGACATAATGCCACACACCTCCAACCATCTGATCTTTCAAAAAGCTAACAAGAGAAATGTGAGAAAAATTCCCTACTTAATAAATGGTGCTGGAGTAACTAGCTAGCACTATGTAGAAGACTGAAACTGGTCTTCCCTACACCATATATAAAAATCAATTCAAGATGAATTAAAGACTTAAAAGCAAAACTTAAAATTATTATTATTATTATTTTGAGCCGAAGTCTCACTTTGTTGATCAGACTGGCATGCAATGGTGTAATCTCGGCTCACCGCAACCTCTGTCTCTAGCATTCAAGCAATTCTCCTGCCTTATCCTCCTGAGTAGCTGAGATTACAGGCGCCTCCCACCATGCCAGGCTAATTTTTTGTATTTTTAGTAGAGATGGGGGTTCACTATGTTGGCCAGGCTGGTCTCGAACTCCTGACATCAGGTGATCCACCCACCTCGGCCTCCCAAAGTGCTAGGATCACAGGTGCAAGCCATTTAAAATTTAATGATTTTAAAAGTTAAAATTATTTAAATAAATAAATAAAAAACAATGCCGGGCACAGTGACTCATAACTGTGATCCCAGCACTTTGGGAGGCCAAGTCGGACAGATCACTTGAGGTTAGGAGTTTGAGACCAACCTGGCCAACATAGAGAAACCTCATCTCTACTAAAAATACAAAATTAGCCCAGCATGGTGATGCATGCCTGTACTCCCAGCTACTTAGTTGGCTAAGGCAGGAGAATTACTTGAACCCAAGGTGAGCTGAGATTGCACTCCAGCCTGGGCAACAAGAGCAAAACTCTGTTCAAAAAAAAAAGAAAAAAAACCTGGAAGATAAATAACCTAGAAAACACCATTCTAGACATAAGAATTAGCAAAGATTTTATGATGAAGAACCAAAAGCAATTGGAACAAAAGCAAAAATTCACAAATGGGACCTAATTAAAGAGCTTCTTCACAGCAAAGGAAACTAAACGGACAATTTACAAAATAAAAGACTTGCTGTGATTCTGGTAGAGGTTTAATATCCAGAATGCATAAGCAACTTAAGTTTACAAGAAAAAAAAAATCTTATTAAAAAGTAGGGAAAAAACTAAAGTAGGCAAAATCATCAATCGATGTTTTTCAAAAGAAGACAAACATGAGTATTAAAAAATACTCATCATGGGCCGAGCGCGGTGGCTCACACCTATAATCCCAGCACTTTAGGAGGCCAAGGCGGGTGGATCACGAGGTCAACAGATGGAGACCATCCCGGTCAACAAGGCAAAAGCCCGTCTCTACTAAAAATACAAAATATTAGCTGGGCATGGTGGCGCGCGCCTGGAGTCCCAGCTACTCAGGAGGCTGAGGTAGGAAAATTGCTTCAACTCAAGAGGCGGAGGCTGCAGTGAGCCGAGATCGAGCCATTGCACTCCAGCCTGGGTAACAAGAGCGAAACTTCATCTGGGGCGGGGTGGGGGGGGTGGGGTGGGGGGGGAGGGAACCTCATCACTAACTACTATAGAAATGCAAAAAAACAAACAAACAAACTACAAACTATAGTGAGATAACATCTCGAACCAGTCAGAATGGTTGCTGTTAAAAAGTAAATAACAAGCCAAGGACAGTGACTCATGCCTGTAATTCTAGCACTTTGGAAGGCTGAGGCAGGAAAATCACTTGTCAGGATTTCCAGAGCAGCCTGACCAACATGACAAAACCACATCTCAACTAAAAATACAAGAATTAGCTAGGTGTGGTGGTGCACATCTGTAGTTGAGGCACAAAAATCGCTTAAACCCATGTGGCGAAGGTTGCAATGAGCCGAGATTGTGCCACTGCACTCCAGCCTAAGTGACAAGAGTGAGACTCTGTCTCAAAAAAAAAAAAAAAAAAAAAAGTCAATAAGAGATACTGCTGGTGAGAGTGTAAGTTCAACACTGTGAAAATCAGTGTGGTGATTCCTTACAGAACTAAAAGCAGAATTACCATTTGACCCAGCAACCTCCTAACTAGATCTATACCCAGAAATATAAATTATTCTACCATAAAGACACAAATGGATGCATGTTCACTGCAGCACTGTCCACAATAACAGACACAGAATAAACTTAAATGCCTATCAATGGTAGCCTAGATTAAAACAATATGGTATAGTCAAGCAAGGTGCCTCATGCTTTTAATCCCAGCACTTTGAAAGGCTGGGACAGGTGACGGCCTGAGCTCAAGAGCTTAAGAGCAGCCTAGGCAACATGGCAAAACCCTATCTCTACAGAAAACAGAAAAAGAAAAATTACTCTGGTGTGGTGCTGCATGCCTGTAGTCCCAGTTACGTAAGAAGCTGAGGTAGGAGGATTCCTTGAGCCTGGGAGGTTGAGGCTGAAGTGAGCCAAGATGCACCATTTCACTCTAGTCTGTGTGACAGAGTGAGACACTGTCTCCCAAAAAATAAATTAATTAAATAAAAGATTTAATAAAAACAAAATATGGTACATACCTATTATGGAAGACTATGTGGCCATAAAAACAAAAATCAGATGATACTCTTTGCAGCAACGTGGATGAAGCTGGAGACCATCATCTTTAGAAAACGAATGCAGAAACACAAAACCAAATGCATGCTCTCATTTATAAGAGCTAAGAAATAAGAACACATGGACACAACAGTCACTGAAGCCTAGCTGAGGGTGGAAGATGAAAGGAAAAGAGGATAAAAAAATACCTGTTGGTTGCTAGGTTTAATACCTCAAAGACAAAATACACCAAACCCCCATGACACAATTTTACCTATATAACAAACCTGCACGTGTAAGCCCGAACCAAAAAGAAAAGTTAAAAGAAAAAAGACCCATGGGTGGAGAAGAGTGAGATGCAAGTGGAAGAAACTGTTTGTTATACAGATAGTGGCCCAGGTGGGGCTGTACTCCGATTTATTTCTGTGTCCATACAGGCAGATGAGATTATGAACACGTGGTCCAGAACCCTAGGTTGGTGGAGAAAACAGGTTCCTGTTGCAGATTTGGTGTCTGGGAGTGGGGATATGTGAGGAGACTTGTAGACACTTTTTGTGGGATTTTGGCAAGAAGCACTAGGATCAAACCTGCTGTGGTTAAGTTCCTGAGGGTGGTGCCTAGTCCTAGGAGGAGTGTGGAAATGTCAATGTCTACTGTGTGTGTTTGTGAGTGGATGGGAATCCTGTGGTGGCAGCTGCAAGCAAAGGGGTCTGTCATCAGTGCTCTTTTTCTCTAAGTTTTTAGTCCTCTGTCACCCTAGGAGAAGACCTGGAATCACAATGAGCAGTGTACAGGAGAGCAGAGTCTCCCATTCGCAGACACCCAGAGATCCATTCCAGGCCAAGCCTCTGTGATAATCCTTCTTCTGGCACCATATCTGTAGAGTTCGAAGTACACCAAACAATCCTCCAACACCAACTCATTGTCTAATGTTTCAATTGTGACACCACCCAGAGTCAGCACGGACCCTGATTCAGGGCTCAGTCTCACAACATTGTCCTCACTGCAGATGCCAGTCACAAATCCCAACTACGCATCTGAACTACTATTTAAAATTGGAGAATTGGGCTGGGCGCGGTGGCTCAAGCCTGTAATCCCAGCACTTTGGGAGGCCAAGGCGGGTGGATCACGAGGTCAAGAGATCGAGACCATCCTGGTCAACAAGGTGAAACCCCGTCTCTACTAAAAATATAAAAAATTAGCTGGGCATGGTGGCGCGTGCCTGTAGTCCCAGCTACTCAGGAGGCTGAGGCAGGAGAATTGCCTGAACCCAGGAGGCGGAGGTTGCGGTGAGCCGAGATCGCACCATTGCACTTCAGTCTGGGTAACAAGAGTGAAACTCCGTCTCAAAAAAAATAAAATAAAATAAAATTGGAGAATCCCAGCCAGGCATGGTGGCTCAGACCTGTAATCCCGGCATTTAGGAAGGCCAAGGCGTGTGGATCACCTGAGGTCAGGAGTTCAAGATGAACCTGGCCAACATTGTGAAAGCCCATCTCTAAGAAAAATACAAAAATTAGCCAGGTGTGGTGACACGTGCCTGTATTCTAGCTACTGGGAAGGCAGAGACAGGAGAACTGCTTGAACCTGGGAGGCGGAGGGTGCAGTGAGCCAAGATTGCACCACTGCACTCCAGCCTGGACAACAGAGCGAGACTCCATCTCAAAACAAAAGAAAGAAAAAGAAAAAACGGGCTGCAATAAACAAGCCAGATAAAACCCACCACTCTCAGTGATGAGAGTGACCTCTGGTCATCCTCACTGCTACAATCCCACCCGTGTCATGACAGTTTACAAATGCCATGGCAACCTCAGAAAGTTACACTATTATGATCTAAAAAAGAGAGGCATAAATAATCCATCCCTTGATTAGCATATAATTAAGGAATATCCATAAAAATGGGCAACCAGCCTATGGAGCAAGCCATTATTTTATTTCTTTACTTTCTTAATAAACTTGCTTTCACTTTACTCCATGGGCTCACTCTGAATTCTTTCTTGGGTGAAATCCAAGAACCCTCTCTTGAGGTCTGGATCAGAACTTCTTTCCAATAACATCTTTCTGGCAACCACAATGAGACTGTGCTGAAGAGATCCCTGACCCAAAGGAAAATCATCTGTGTGCACCAGTTGGCTGACTCTGGGTAAATGGGTACATATCTGAATAAAGGATAGAATATGGTTAGAGGTCAAACTTAAGGGTGTTAGAGTCTCTTCTAAGACAGAGTGGGTTAAAGGCTCCTCTTTTTGTTTTTTGCTTTTTTTTTTTTTTTTTTTTGAGACAGTCTTGCCCTGTCACTCAGGCTGGAGTGCAATGGCGCAACTTGGCTCACTGCAACCTCTGCTTCCCAGGTTTAAGCATTCTCCTGTCTCTGCCTCCCGAGCAGCTGGGATTACACGCATGCGCCACCACATCCAGCTAATTTTGCAGTTTTAGTAGAGACGGTGTTTCACCATGTTGGCCAGGCTGGTCTCAAACCCCTGACCTTGTGATCTGCTTGCTTTGGCCTCCCAAAGTGCTGGGATTACAGGTGTGAGTCACCGTGTCCAAGCAAGGCTCCTCTTAATAAAAGGCAAGGATGCTTGACTGAACTTGGATTCTAGGCCCAACTAAGGAAGGTTACAGTTCTTACTAAGATTTAGAAGGTTAGAGACTCCTCTCCGTCTCTGAAAAACAAAGCGGGGGCGCGTAAACATCAGAAGCGTACTGAATCAGGGCAAATCCATTTTTAATAGGGGCTGGGTAAGATGAGGCTGAGGCCTACTGGGCTGCACTGCCCGATGGCTAGGCATTCTAAGTTTCAGAATGAGATAAGAGTTCAGCACAAAATACAGGTTATGGTTGGGTATAGTGGCTCATGCCTATAATCCCAGCACTTTGCAGCCTGGCCAACATGGTGAAATCCCGTCTCTACTAAAAATAGAAAAAAATTAGCTGGGTGTGGTGACATGTGCATGTAATCCCAGCTACTCAGGAGGCTGAGGCAGGAGAATTGCTTGAACCCGGGAGGTGGAGGTTGCAGTGAGCCAAGATCATGCCATTGCACTCCAGCCTGGGCAACAAAAGCAAAACTCCATCTCAAAAAAAAAAAAAAAAAGATACAGGTTATAAAAACCTGGCTGATAAAACCCACAAAACCAAGAAGGGATGAGAGTGACCACCGCCACCAGTGCCATGACAGTTTACAGATGCTAAGGAGACATCATGGAAATATCAGGACATTACTTTATATTGTCTAATTGGGGAAGTATAAATAATCCATCCCTTGTTTAGAATATAATCAAGAAATAACCATAAAAATGGGCAACCAGCAGCCCTCAGGGCTGCTCTGCCTATTGAGTAAGAATTCTTTTATTCCTTCTCTTTTCTAATAAACTTGCTTTTACTTTACTCTATACTCACCCTGAATTCTTTCTTGGGCAAAAAATCTAAGAACCCTCTCTTGGAGTTTGGATTGTGATCCCTTTCCGGTAAGAACTCTGCACATTTTCTTTTTCTCATTAAAAGAAATCAGCTGAATTTGTCTTCAGTAATCTAAAAAAAATTTTTCACAGGCTCCTGAACTTAGAGCTACCCTCCGCCTGAGCCAATATGCAACTCCATTTTATGTCCCTCCTAAGAACATGCTGCCTTCAGGGTAAAACATTCTCTAATCCAAAATCTGATTATATCACCCTCCATTTAGCATTTCCCTCCCACCTTCTTTCTAATCTTGTTAGTTCCTCCCTTGTCTGCCTAAACTTTGCAATCCTTACCTGTCTTATAGTTGATATTTCCTCCTGTTGTAATAGTCCTTTAGAATTCAAATTTTTAACATAAATCTAACTTTGTTACATATTACAAAGTCTAGAAACTGTCTTAAAACAGTAACAACTTCGTCGTCAGTAAGACCCTCTCAGTCCCCTTTTATCTTAACCTT
Source organism: Callithrix jacchus (assembly GCF_049354715.1). Lineage (NCBI taxonomy): Eukaryota > Metazoa > Chordata > Mammalia > Primates > Cebidae > Callithrix > Callithrix jacchus. Next base: position 18,702,111 of record NC_133523.1, read on the forward strand.
AACTGCATCTGCCTATGGGCCCCAGCTTTTCAGGACTCTGTAGCTTCTCTCAGCAAAAAAGCTTCTTCCATAGGTGGCGTGAGCAGGTTGGGATATCTGCAGAAGAGGCTCTCCAGAAAAAACTAACAGGACCTTTAATAACCTCCTTTTGCAGGCTCAATATTAGCCTTGGCTCTGAGTCACGGGGCTCAAGCTTTAATTTCCATGTTAGAGTTACTCACTTGGTTTTTGAAACTACGTGTTTGAAAAATCCAGCAAAATTACTCAAACACAGTGTTCATATACGGGTGTTCAATGACCTTGGTTTTCTTCATTATATAAGGGAAGGATATTTTAAGGTGCCTGCAATTTATACCTCCATTAAAAAAAGCAAAAGTATCTGTTTCTTTAACATAAGCATTATTTCATTAATCCCATTAAAAATCATTTAGTGGCCAGGCGTGGTGGCTCACGCCTATAATCCCAGCACTTTGGGAGGCCGAGGCGGGTGGATCACGAGGTCAAGAGATCGAGACCATCCTGGTCAACAAGGTGAAACCCTGTCTCTACTAAAAATACAAAAAATTAGCTGTGCATGGTGGCGCATGCCTGTAGTCCCAGCTACTCAGGAGGCTGAGTCAGGAGAATTGCCTGAATCCAGGAGGCGGAGGTTGCAGTGAGCCAAGATCGCGCCATTACACTCCAGCCTGGGTAACAAGAGCGAAACTCCGTCTCAAAAAAAAAAAAAAAAAAATCATTTAGTAACCAATTAGTCATATGGGAAAACTTCTAGGTAGTACCAAGTTTCATCTTATAAAATTTAGCATGAAACTCAGAAATCAAGATAACAGGATTTGAACAGAGATATCCACTGTTACAAATTTACCCTGCAGAAAGAGGAACTTATGTTTACATGAATATATGTAACTCACCAATTATCTACCACATTTTCTTGTGGAAATGTATTTATTTTCTACAGCAAAAATGGAATAGAGATTTTCCCTACTCATTTCCTTGGTAGCATTCTAAAAGCTGAGCCTTGGAATTCTGTTTGAAATTACCCAGCCATAAAAAACACACCTGAGAAAATTCCTAAACTCACACCAGGGGAAAAAAAGGGGGAATAGAGATTTTTTAATGAATGGAATATATGATTAGATATTAATTTTTTGTGAAACCCACCACTTTTATGCCTTTTGTAAATATTTTCCTAACCTTTCAAGCCTTACTAATACAATTCACAGCAAAAAAACCTGAGGTTAAAATAACTGAACATATCTTTTCAAGGTGACAAACCCAGGGAGTGGCAGTACTGGTAAAAAACAGATGTGTCTGACTCATGTTTCAAGTCAGGCCATTCAATCACTTGAGAGATTCTTCCACCCACTCCTGCTCACTTAGGTGCTCAGGAGCCACCCACTCAGGAGACACTGCATTAAGTCCCAGTGACTGCCCTAGGGCCATTTTACTTTGCAAGTTCTTACACCATCTCACTGGGGTCAGTGTTTTTTTTTTTTTTTGGTCTTTTGGGATACTATTTTATCTGTCCGAAATGTTTCACTTTTTTCCATTATTTTACTTTCACTATATTTATTTTACTATTTTTCTGCCCCCTTAGAGAATTCAGGGGGCAGAAATTATTTCTGTTTTCCCCTCAATATCAGAATCTGATTGGCTGATCAGCAATATGTCTCCAAGAAATGAAAGCCAGGTTGGGTGAAGAGAATTTTAACATCTCAGGGGGTTATCTTTTCATACAAAGAGTACACCAGAAGGGCCGGGCAAGGTGGTTCATGTCTGTAATCCCAGCACTTTGGAGGCTGAGGTGGGTGGATCATGCGGTCAAGAGATCGAGACCATCCTGGCCAACACGGTGAAACCCCGTCTCTACTAAAAATACAAAAATTGCCTGGGTGTGCACCTGCAGTCCCAGCTACTCCGGAGGCTGAAGCTTGAACCTGGGAGTCGGAGGTTGCAGTGAGCCAAGATCGTGCATTGCACTCCAGCCTGATGCCTGGCGACAGAGTGAGACTCTGTCTCAAAAAAAAAAAAGAGTACGCCAGAAGATTCCTCTCAGCCCCAGGGCATCCATTTGCTTCTTTGAGAGGATATACTTCAGACCTCAGGTTCTCCTATGGGAGAAAATAACCCAGAAGCTGAGATCCACTAGACACTCTAGCTGACATAACCATGGCAGGTATCCTGGTTTATCCCCAGACAGTACTGAAACCAGAACCAAAAAAAAAAAAAAAACAAAAAAACACAAAACCCTGAAGGGTAGCTGAGGACATATCACTCCATTAAGTTTCCAAAGTAAAACCTTGACTTAAAAACATTCTAAGATCTCTGTGCCCACAGATGATAAACAAAAAAGACTACAGAGATTTTCTACAATACAGTGTCAGGGGATTATTCTTTGATTTCTTCTCATGGGAAATATTTACAGATAACAAATCTAATTAAAAGTGCCATTTAATGCTTTGTCAGAAAATAATTAATTAAAATACGGTATAAAAGAGTACACTAAAGGCCAATTAGGTGATAATGTGAGTTAGGGAGAAAAAGTTGGCATTTGGGAACACCAGAAGGAACTGGACATTTAAGATCTTACTGAAAGCCAAAAGTGAGGTTGGGGCCGGGGGTTAGACTCCCTGCTTGGGAGATGAGAAAAATACAGCAGGAAACCAGTTTCCCACGGAGTGTGAAAATAATTGAGTGGCAGGCAATTAGACTGAGGTGTCTTTAGTCTTTGGGTTCCTACTTTTTAAAAAATCTAACGAGGCTGGGTGAGGTGGCTCACACCTGTAATGCCAGGACTTTGGGAGGCGGAGGCAGGCAGATCACCTGAGGTCAGGAGTTCGAGACCAGCCGTGGTGGTTCACCAGGCCAACATGGTGAAATCCCGTCTATACTAAAAGTATAAAAATTAGCCGGGTGGTGGGCGCCTATAATCCAAGCTCCTCAGGAGGCTGAGGCAGAAGCTTGAACCCAGGCGGTGGAAGTTACAGTGAGCCGAGATCGCTCCACCGCGTCGTCACTGCCCTCCAGTCTGGACATCAAGAAAGAGACTCCATCTCAAAAAAAAAAAAAAAAAAACCTAACTGAAATGCATTGTTTTGTAAATTACTACATCGAGAGAAACAAACTTCAGGCTTAACCAACTATAAATTGCCAATTAAGTTCTGATTACATAACCAGAAAATTTTCACCTTTATTGTACGAATTAAGAAACGACATAACTACCTAATTAATGAACTTCGTTTTCTTCATCATGATCCTTATAAAAGTCTTTCCTTCAAGCTCTGCCCATAAGCCACAAATTACAAACCATAGCTGAATGCTCTACAATTTTTGAATTACTCTTTGATTATATTCTTTAATATTTTTGTAGCGACTTCTGTACTTTTTTTTTTTTTAATCGAGAGTCTTGCTCTGTTACCCAGGCTGGAGTGCAGTGGCGCGATCTCAGCTCACTGTAACCTCTACCTCCCAGGTTCAACTGATTTCTCCTGCCTCAGCCTCCCGAGTAGCTGGGACTACGGGCATGCACCACAATGCCCAGCTAATTTTTGTATTTTTAGTAAAGACGGAGTTTCACTATGCTAGCAACGCTGGTCTTGAACCCCTGATTTGGTGATCCGCCCACCTTGGCCTCCCAAAGAACTAGTATTACAGACGTGAGGCACCGCACCCGGCCTTTACATTTTTAATAGGAGAAAAGAGGAACTGGGAACCCACGAACCAAAGCTCTTCCAATTCATGAATCATCACCCTGTCAAGATTCTCCCCTGACGACCCTCCCGTGGTCCCCGTACAATCTGGGAGACGCGGCGCTGAGGGTGCAGAGCTGCCCAGAGAGCGCTCCAGGCCAGGGCACAGTTACTGTACAGGAAGAGACAGGACGCCCCTGCCCGGCTGTCAGTGCAGCCGCCATCTTATGCCTGAAGGGAACTGAGGCTGAGCTGGGCCAGGAGAACTCGGGGCGCAGAATGTGGAGCTGACTGGAAAGGCCCGAGTCCTGCCACAGCCACTTCCACCCTTTACAACCAGCCCTTCCTCTCTCTCCGGATATCTGACCCGGCACTCACCATTTCTAGGCTTCCAGGGGATTCCGGCATCTTAGCTGTGATCTCCTAATACCTGCTGGTCACAGAGCCACAGAGGCTGGGCCTCCAGGAGCACAGGACACAAAAACGAAGACGAGACCCGCAGCTCCGGCTGCAGCGAGAGACAAAGGCCCCGCCAAACCCGGAAGCCGCCCTGTCCGCTTCAACTGAGTGGCTGATTGGACGGTTCCCGTCTTAACGTCTCTGATTGGAGAACGTTTAAATCCCCGCCCCTCAAGCCATGATTGACGGAAGACGTGATGCGATGCGGGGCTGAATGAAGAGTGACAGCCTAGGTTGCAGGCTTCTCGGACAGGGCTTCCTCCCTGAGCGGAGCCAGGCTTACCCCAGAGGGTATTTGCATTTATCCTTGTGTATAAGGTCATTTGCATTTATAAATATATTGTATGGGGCCAGGCGCGGTGGCTCATGCCTGTAATCCCAGCACTTTGGGCAACCGAGGTGGGTGGATCACCTGAAGTCAGGAGTTTTTGACCAGCCTGACCAACATGGAGAAACCTTGTCTCCACTAAAAATACAAAATTATCCGGGCGTGGTGGCACCTGCCTATAATCCCAGCTATTCGGGAGGCTCAGGCAGGAGAATCACTTGAACCCGGGAGGCGGAGGTTGCAGTGAGCCGAGATCATGCCATTGCACTCCCGCCTGGGCAGCAAGAGCGAAACTCTGTCTCAAAAAAATAAAAAAAATAAATAAAGTAGCTGCCAGAAACCCTTGAAATTCTGGATAGTGACACTTCTACAAAAGAAGCCAGATTTTTTTTAGGTTTGTGCTCATATAGTACTGCTTACCATAGGGAATAAACCTCTCAAGAAATTATAGGTTGGGTGGGGTAAAGGAAATTGCAGAAGCACATAGTGGCTCAGACCTGTAATCCTAGCACTTTGGGAGACTGAGATGGGAGAATTATGTAAACTCGGGAGTTCCATTGCAGCCTGGGCCACATAGTAAGATTTTGTTTCCGTGAAAAAAATTTGCCAGCCATAGTGCTACATGTCTGTAGACCCAGCTACTTAGGTCGCGGAGGCAGGATTGCTTGAGCCTGGAAAGTCAAGGCTGCAGTGAGCCATGATTAGTTGCACCACTGCCATCCACAGAGTGATAAAGTGAGACCCTGTCTCAAAAACAGAAAAAAATGGAGATGCATTTTGAAGACACAGAATAATTTTAGAAGATAACTAAAGGATGAGCTTAGAAAATCAAAGCCCAATAGCACATTATTTATATTTATCATAGAAAATATTTGAAAACTTTTAAAAGAGAAAAACTTTGAGAAACTAAATTTAGTAGAGTTTGAGCATAGATTGATTTACAAATTGGGCAGCCAGTGAATCCAGAGTAGGCTCAAGAGAGACCAGCTCAGCCACATGATGAAAACAGATTTGTGGATGGAAAAAGCAAAGTGACATAAAGAAAATGGAAGCGGGGTACAGAAACAGCCAGATTGATTACAGGTTGGGATTTGTCTTATTTAAACATAATTTGAACATCTGATGTCCTTTTATTGGCAAAAACACAGTGGCTGATACAACAATGTGTTACAGTCTATTTATATATCCAGTTAGGTTTCAGTTTACTGTGTACAAAAAAAACCCTAGTGACCAAATTTAAAGAGGAAAGGGGGTAACTTTAGGCATAATTAAATAATTTCTCCCTTTTGATCATCTTCTCAATTCTGAGAGATAGATCAAAACTTTAGACATTGATATTACTCTATCACGATCAAAAATATATTTTGTCTCAGATTCCACTGTGAAATAGCAGAACTGTAGGCACTGTGGAAACAAGATCTTGAGGTTTGGGCCCGGCGCGGTGGCTCACGCCTGTAATCCCAGCACTTTGGGAGGCCCAGGTGGGTGGATCACGAGGTCAAGAGATCAAGACCACCCTGGTCAACATGGTGAAACCCTGTCTCTACTAAAAATAACAAAAAATTAGCTAGGCATGGTGGCACGTACCTATAATCCCAGCTACTCAGGAGGCTGAGGCAGGAGAATTGCCTGAGCCCAGGAGGTGGAGGTTGCGGTGAGCCGAGATTGCGCCATTGCACTCCAGCCTGGGTAACAAGAGCGAAACTCCTTCTCAAAAAAAAAGAACTTGAGGTTTTTTTGTTTTTTTTTTTAAGGGTTACAGTAGAGGGGACCTCCTTGTATTGGAATCTGCTGTTTTCAAAAGAATAACCAAACCTGGCCTATTTTAGGACTTACCTATTTCATTAAATTTTCAGTTTGATTATGTCACATTTAGTATGACTGACTCCATTTGGTTTGATTTGATCTCTATGGGCCTAGTGCAAAAGCTCAGTGCAAAAGAATAGCCTCCAACAATTATGTTTAAGAAATTCCCCACTTTTGGTTAAGTTCTCACATAGGTAAGAGTGTGACCAAACCTCAGTGTCTCAATGAAAATCTCAGTTTCCATTATTTTTAGTTTTTGTCTTTATCAGGTCATTCACAGGCCATGGTGTTCTCATGGTCACAAAGGTATTAGAGTTTCTGTCAAAGAGAGATCATTTGACATTCTAGAAATGACTGCATGTAAACATTTATAACTTTTGAGAGAATACAGCATAGTAGGGAAACTACAATTTTATTTTATTTTATTTTTTGAGATGGAGTTTCGCTGTTGTTACCCAGGCTGGAGTGCAATGGCACAATCTCGGCTCATAGCAACCTCCGCCTCCTGGGTTCAGGCAATTCTCCTGCCTCAGCCTCCTCAGTAGCTAGGACTACAGGCACGCGCCACCATGCCCAGCTAATTTTTGTATTTTTAGTAGAGACGGGGCTTCACCCTGTTGACTAGGATGGTCTCAATCTTTTGACCTCATGATCCACCCGCCTCGGCCTCCCAAAGTGCTGGGATTATAGGTGTGAGCCACCGCGCCCCACCCAAAACTAATATTTTAACTGTAAGAAGGATAATACTAAAGAGTTTGAAGTATTCTTTTTAGCCAGGGTCCCATGAACTCACCAACTAATATTAAATAGATCAAATAATTAGCTACATAAATGATCTCCTCATTTCAACCAAGCAGCCTATTTATTAATCTCCAACAACTGAATTTCTATAATACTTGATGTATTCCTCTATGTGCAACTACAAGTACTAGCAAATGCACAAATAGTTCTTTGCTCCTCCAGTAAGCAATCTAGAGAAATGCTATTATTTAGCACAACTTTAGTTAAGAAAAATTAAAGTCTATTGTGTAACCATAGCCTTTACAATAGAATATGGTATAAAGCCCTATTATGGAAAATGAATTTCTAACCATTGTCTCATTTAATCTAAGCTTGGGAAAAAAACTAACGAATGATGCCCATTCAAAAGAGTTATGGCATTGTGGTAATGCTCTTCAACCTATTCTGAATGAATTATCTTTAAATTACAAATTAGGTTAACAGCAGTGGACCAATATGAGGTTATTATGAGGCAAGAGATACCCCACTAAAATTTCTCATCCAAATTGGTACTTTATCTTTTACTTATCAAGGCATAAGTTTGTTCATACATAATGTTGGGTGCAAATTGAGCGCACCCAAGAGACCCCTTTATATTTCTGTTGTTTGCAGAGCCATAAGAAAAAAGCAGTGCTCTAACAGTATCATGATAGCAGAAATGTCTTGATTTTTCATCCTATGAAAAAAGTGATTTACATCAATGCTGCCATCTGCTTTTCATGAGAAACTTCCCTGTTTATCTTTACCTTAAGATTTCCAATGACTATACAATTGGAAGAGTTTGGAGGGCACTTTTTCAGTTGTGACATTATCAATCCAAGGTTCAAGTTCCTGAAGTCTTTCTGCAGTGTAGATGGCAAGCAGACTCAATCTCTGGGTTCTAGATTACAAAAGGGTTTTACTGTCCTCAGACAATAGGCCATAAAAGTGTTGTTTACCTGGCGAAAATATAATTTGCCATAATGCAATGAAGCTTTGCTCCGTTTAGTCACATTAGATTTAAGTAACAGAAGACAAATGAGGTTCTATTATCAGGCACATAAGCCAACCAATGAACAATTCTATAATAGTTAACACAGTGCCGGGCGCAGTGGCTCATGCCTGTAATCCCAGCACTTTGGGAGGCCGAGGCGGGTGGATCACAAGGTCAAGAGATCAAGACCATCCTGGTCAATATGATGAAACCCCATCTCTACTAAAAATACAAAAAATTAGCTGGGCATGGTGGCGTGTGCCTGTAATCCCAGCTACTCAGGAGGCTGAGGCAGGAGAATTGCCTGAACCCAGGAGGTGGAGGTTGCGATGAGCCGAGATCGCGCCATTGCACTCCAGCCTGGGTAACAAGAGCGAAACTCTGTCTCAAAAAAAAAAAAAAAAAAATTATGTTTAACTTAGACTATTTATTATCTCTTTTGTGATGAGTAATAAAATGCAGTGCTTTTGATAAAGGAAGATTTAAGAACCTAGGAAAGAATAAGTCACTGCTATCTAGATTCTCCATGAGTTCACACTTAACATTAAATTTGTGTCCTTTTTTTTTTGAGACAGAATTTCACTCTTTTTTTTTTTTTTTGAGATGGAAATTTCCCTGTTGTTACCCAGACTGGAGTGCAATGGCACGATCTCGGCTCACCGCAACCTCCACCTCCTGGGTTCAAGCAATTCTCTTGCCTCAGCCTCCCGAGTAGCTGGGACTACAGGCGTGCACCACCATGCCTAGCTAATTTTTGTATTTTTAGTAGAGATGGGGTTTCACCTTGTTGACCAGGATGGTCTTGATCTGTTGACCTCGTGATCCACCCGCCTTGGCCTCCCAAAGTGCTGGGATTGTAGGCGTGAGCCACCGCACCCGGCCTCAGAATTTCACTCTTTCACTCAGACTGGAGTGCAGTGGTACAATCTTGGCTCACTGCAACCTGTCTTCTGGTTCAAGCTATTCTTCTGCCTCAGCGTCCCAAGTAGCTGGGATTACAGGCATCCGCCATAACACTCAGCCCATTTTTTTTTTTCTAGAGACAGGGTTTCACCATGTTGGCTAGGCTGGTCTAAAACTCCTGATCTTGTGATCCGCATGCCTCAGCCTCCCAAAGTGCTGGGATTACAGGCATGAGCCACCGCCACCAGCCTATGTCCTCTGAAATACCAGGTTTGTTTCTTCAATTTAGGTACATAACATGGATAACCAAGAGGTTAGCATAGGTAATTTGACTTGGACCATAGAGTTTACTCAAATGGCATGTCCAAAAAATTTTAGTACTGGCTGATTTAGTATAAAAATATGGCAGAGTATTTTCTTTTTTTTTTCTGGCAGAGCACAGGGACTTTATTGATGATACATGACAAGGTGGGGCTCCCTAGGCCCCTCCTTCTTCAAGGGGTCTTCATGGAAACTGTGAGGAGGGGCGATTCAGTGTGGTGGGGGACTCAATGTGGCAGGGACTCCCCAGCAGTGAGGGCCTCTCTTCCTCTTGCTGGGGCTGGTGGTCCAGGGGTCTTACTCCTTGGAGGCCATGTGGGACATGAGGTCCACCACCCTGTTGTTGTAGCCAAATTCATTGTCATACCAGGAAATGAGCTTGACAAAGTGGTTGTTGAGGAAAATGCCAGCCCCAGCATCGAAGATGGAAGAATGGGTTTCGCTGTTGAAGTCAGAGGACACCACCTGGTGCTCAGTGTAGCCCAGGATGCCTTTGAGGGGGGCTCCGACGCCTGCTTCACCACCTTCTTGATGTCATCATATTTGGCAGGTTTTTCCAGACGGCAGGTCAGGTCCACCACTGACACGTTGGCAGTGGGGACATGGAAGGCCATGTCAGTGAGCTTCCCATTCAGCCTATGGCCTTGGCAGCAACAGTAGAGGAAGGGATGATGTTCTAGAGAGCCCCATGGCCATCACGCCACAGTTTCCCGGAGGGGCCATCCACAGTCTTCTGGGTGGCAGTAATGGCATGGATGGTGGTCATGAGTTCCTTCCATGATACCAAATTTGTCATGGATGACCTTGGCCAGGTGCTAAGCAGTTGGTGGTGCAGGAGGCACTGCTGACGATCTTGAGGCTGTTGTCATACTTCTCATGTTCACGCCTATCACGAACATGGGGGCATCAGCAGAGGGAGCAGATATGATGACCCTTTTGGCTCTCCACTGCAAATGAGCCCCAGCCTTCTCCATGGTGGTGAAGATGCCAGTGGACTCTACCATGTACTCAGCGCCAGCATCGCCCCACTTGATTTGGGAGGGATCTCGCTCCTGGTAGATGGTGATGGGATTTCCATTGATGACAAGCTTCCCGTTCTCAGCCTTGACAGTGCAATGGAATTTGCCACGGGTGGAATCATACTGGAACATGTAGACCATGTAGTTGAGGTCAATGAAGGGATTATTGATGGTGACAATATTCACTTTACCAAAATTAAAAGCAGCCCTGGTGACCAGGCGCCCAATACGACCAAATATGTTGACTCCGACCTTCACCTTCCCCACGGTGTCTCAGGGATGTGGCTGGCGATGGGAGTCAAGATGTGGCTGTCTGTCGAACAGGAGGAGGAGCAGAGAGCCGGCAGAGTATTTTCATAAAATACAACTAATGTTTGTTTTGCCTGGATTACTAGTTTTATAAAAGTCGTTTTCTTCATTAGAATTCTCACAATTCTTAACCAGTCCAAACAGTTTGATTCTAAAATTATCAGAAACCTGTACTCAACTTCTCTGGGTCCTTTCCATCTTTTTATGAACCTCCTAAAAGACACAATACTTTAAAATTTTGTATGCTTTTGGAGCTTTTAGAATCTATGTTGGAATTAAATCATTAACTGTGGAAATAACTTAAAATGGTTATAAAGAAACAAATTAAAAACTTGAAGGCCGGGCACTGTGGCTCTCGCCTGTGGAGGCCTAGGTGAGTGGATCATGAGGTCAGGAGTTCGAGACCAGCCTGACCAATATGGTGAAACCCCATCTCTACTAAAAAATACAAAAATTAGCTAGACGTGGTGGTGCATGCCTATAGTCCCAGCTACTCGGGAGGCTGAGGCAGGAGAATAGCTAGAATCCAATTGGCAAAGGTTGCAGTGAGCCTAGAGAGCACCACTACACTCCAGCCTGGGTGACAGAGCAAGACTATCTCAAAAAATAAAAATAAAAATAAATGATTATATCTGTGTTCCACAATAATCTATCATAATAACCATAATTAGACCTGCTGGAAGGAAAATCATGGCATGACATGCTTATCTGGTGCACAAAGAAAGAGCTTAATGGAATGCCATGCTCCGTGCTTAAGGGAGAAACCCCTCTTGGAAGTACAAGAATGGGACCAGACTTGCTGACTTCTATTTACAAACCCTCTAGTGTGTTTAATGATTAAATCTAGAATAGAATTTGTTCTATATGCCTCAAAGGAAATGCCAAACCACCCTAGCTATCTCACCCACACCCCTACCACATTCTTGCTTTGTGTTGTATACCAATAAATAATGTGGGTCTCCAGAGCGTAGGGCCTTTGCAGACTCCATGCTCCTGTTGGCTCCCTGGTCCCCACTTTTTGCACGCTTAACTTGCCTTTTCTCATTTCTTTGAATCCGCCGTCCCTTGCAACCTCTACGGTCCATGTCAGGGCTGGTCCCCGACAAGACTAATAGCATATACTCAGGTATATTAGATTTTTATAAATTTCATACAAGTTTAGATACATATTAATAACATTTATTAAACTATGGGTTGAGGCCGGGCGCGGTGGCTCACGCCTATAATCCCAGCACTTTGGGAGGCCGAGACGGGTGGATCACGAGGTCAAGAGATCGAGACCATCCTGGTCAACAAGGTGAAACCCTGTCTCTACTAAAAATACAAAAATTAGCTGGGCATGGTGGTGCATGCCTGTAGTCCAAGCTACTCGGGAGGCTGAGGCAGGAGAATTGCTTGAACCCAGGAGGCGGAGGTTGCGGTGAGCTGCGATCGCGCCATTGCACTCCAGCCTGGGTAACAAGAGCGAAATTACGTCTCCAAAAAAAAAAAAAAAAATGGGTTGAGCCGGGCATGGTGTCTCATGCCGTAATCCCAGCACTTTCGGAGGCTGAGGTGGGAGGATCACAAAGTTAGGAGTTGGAGACTAGCCTGACCAACATGGTGAAACCCTGTCTCTACTAAAAATACAAAAAAATACTTGCTAGCCAGGTGTGGTAGCAAGTGCCTGTAGTTCCAGCTACTTGGGAGGCTGAGGCAGGAGAATTACTTGAACCCAGGAGGTGGAGGTTGCAGTGAGCTGGGATCATGCCATTGCACTCCAGCCTGGGTGACAGAGTAAGACACTGTCTCCAAATAAATAAATAAATAAATAAATAAATAAATAAATAAATAAAAATGAGTTGAAGAAGGTCAAGCATTATTTTAAATTTTACAATGTTTTCATGTCATTTAATGTATCAAATAATTCTATTTATTACTCTTTGGATGTTGCATTGGCACACTGCAGCATCTAAAAGTTAAGGGTCAAAGAAAATACTTTTTTTTTTTTTTTTTTTGAGATGGAGTATCACTCTGTGGCCCAGGCTGGAGTGCAATGGCACAATTTTGGCTCACTGCAAACTCCACCTCCCGGGTTTAAGTGATTATCCCTTCGGCCTCCCAAGCAGCTGGGATTACAGGCATGCATCACTATGCCTGGCTAATTTTTGTATTTTTTTTTTAACAAGTCTCTCTCTTTTTTTTTTTCTGTAAATTACTGGGGTGCAGGTAGTAACTGGTTACGTGCTATAGTTCTTTAGCTGTGATTTGTGAGATTCTGCTGCATCCATCACCTGAGCGGTATACACTGCATCATATTTGTAGTCTTCTATCCCTCACCCCCTTCCACTTTTCCCCCAAAGTCAGCAAAGTCCATTGCAACATTCTTATGCCTTTGTGTCCTCATAGCTTAGCTCCCACATGTCAGTGAGAACATACGATGTTTGGTTTTTCCATCACTGAGTTACTTCACACAGAATAATAGTCTCTGATCTTATCCAGGTCGCTGCAAATGTTGTTAATTCATTCCTTTTTATGGCTGAGTAGTATTCCATTGTGTGTGTGTGTGCGTGTGTGTGTGTATGTATATGTGTGTATATATATATAAATATATACACACACACAATGGAAAGATATGTGTGTACATATATGTATACACACACACACACACACACACACACACACACACACACATGTCACAGTTTCTTTATCCACTCCTTGATTGATGGGCATTTGGGGTTGGTTCCATGATTCTGCAATTGCGAATTGTGCTGCTATTAACATGCATGTGCAAGCATCTTTTTCATATAATGACTACTTTTCCTCTGGGTAGATACTCAGTAGTATGTTTGCTGGATCAAATGGTAGTTCTACTTTTAGTACTTTAAAGAATCTCCAAACTAACAAAGGAACAAAACCAAACACGACATGTTCTCACTTATAAATGGGAGTTGAACAATGAGAACACATGGACACAGGGAGAGGAACATCACAAATGCAGCCCTGTCAAGGGGTGGGGGGCAAGGGGAGCGATAGCAGTAGAAGAAATATCTTATGTAGATGACGGGTTGATGGGTGCAGGAAACAACCATGGCACATGTATACCTATGCATGTTCTGCACATGTATCCCAGAACTTAAGTATAGTAGTAATTTAAAAAAAGGATTGCCACACTGTTTTTATAGTGGCTGTACTAATTTACATTCCCACCAGCAGTGTAAAAGTGTGCCCTGATCACTGCATCCATGCCAACATCTACTGTTTTTTTTTTTTTTGCCACCTGGTCAGCACCTGTCAGACTGTTCCCAGTAGAATGAAAGCACAACAAAAGAGGCTTCAGAGGCCAGCCAGCTTGAAGATGCTGCTGAGGGTGACATTGCACCTGAGGAAAAAAGTGCGTCAGCTGAGCCATTTATATCACCAGCCTCTTCTGTGGAAAGTACATTACCAGTGTTTGAGCCATCCAGTAAGAAGCAGGTGTCTCAGGCCGGGCGCGGTGGCTCAAGCCTGTAATCCCAGCACTTAGGAAGGCCGAGGCGGGTGGATCACGAGGTCAAGAGATCGAGACCATCCTGCAACATGGTAAAACACTGTCTCTACTAAAAATACAAAAACTTAGCTGAGCATGGTGGCACATGCCTGTAATCCCAGCTGCTCGGGAGGCTGAGGCAGGAGAATTGCCTGAACCCAGGAGGCAGAGGTTGCGATGAGCCGAGATTATGCCATTGCATACCCAGATTATGCCAGCCTGGGTAACAAGAGCGAAACTCTGTCTCGAAAAAATAAATAAATAAAGTGGGCAATAATATATTTTATGCCACTGAATTTCTAGATTTACCACTAATCTAGAGTAAAGGACACAGATCAGCTCAAGAAAAAGAAGATTTATGTCAAGATAAAACATCCTGAAGGTTTTTTTCTACACCGGCAAATTTCTAATTCTATCTTGGAAAAAGGAACTGAAATTAATTCATGCAAAACAAAAATCTCCCAAGAAACATTCTACACAGAAAGGAAATGAAACCCTGAGGTAGTATTAGAAATTATGTATTAAAGTTATTCTCATCCAGAAAGACCAGGTTTCAGTAGTTCTCTAACATCACATATCTATAAAAATTCTGCTGAGCAGGGTTCAGGAATTACCACTCCTCTAGAGATAATTCTATGGCTACATCTCTGAATGTTTAATGTCAAAAACAACAACAACAACAACAAAAAAAAAAAAAAACAAAACCCACATATTTCCCAAGGGGCTGAGTTCTTAATTTGACTACAGGTGAAGTAAGTTAAGAGAACTAATTCTGACTTATTTGGGTGACTGGAAATATCTAACACAATAACATTTAACACACTAATATTCTCTAAAACATTCTATAAGTCTAAGAAAAAAGGATGCATGCCAGCAATTTCTGCTTCTGTAAAGGAAATATAGGCCACACTGACTTGCCCTTACCAAACTCAAGAGAGTAGCCCCTGTGACCTTTTTTTGTACAAGAAAAGGGTGAATTCACCTCTTACTAAAGTATCTCGGCCTGGCGCGGTGGCTCAAGCCTGTAATCCCAGCACTTTGGGAGGCCGAGGCGGGTGGATCACGAGGTCAAGAGATCAAGACCGAACCAACGATCCAAGATGGCCGATCGCTAACATCCCGGGATTGCAGCTCTCAGGGAAGGCGCGGAGAACTAAAGGACGCCACACTTTCAGACAAAGTCTGGTCGCTCACGGAGCAGAAGATCCCCCAGTGGTGGAAACACACGAGTCGCCAGCGCGACTCTCGTGGTCAGCGCAGCGGTTCCGCCAGCACCTTGACGCGGCAGCGCTCGGCGCAGAGTAAACCGGACCGGTTCCCTTTCTGACCGAGGTTTGGAGCCCCGGGAAGGCAGAGTCGCCTACTACGGAAACAAGAAGGAAGCCCGACAGGAGAATCCTGGGCAGAAAAGCACCATCAGTTTTAACGCAGCTGCTCTGGCCCGGGGAACTAACAACCTGGACATCCACTCAAGAGACCTAATCTGAAAGTTGGTAATTTCAAAGACGACAGGAGGATAAATTTACAATGACAGGAAGAAACCAGCGTAAAAAAGCCGAGAATACTCAAAGTCAGAACGCCTCTCCCTCTAAAGATGATCACAGTTCCACACCAACAATGGAACAAGCCTTGATGGAGAACGAGCGCCTCCTGATGACAGAATCACTCTTCAAGGAATGGATAATAACAAACTTCGGTGAGTTAAAAGAACATGTTGTAGCCCAACGTAAAGAAACTAGGAACTTTGAAAAAAGGTTTGATGAAATCCTATTGAGAATAGACAACTTAGAGAGGAGTATGAGTGAATTAATGGAACTGAAGAATACAATACAGGAACTCCGAGAAGTATGCACAGGTTTAAACACTCGAATTGTTCAAGCAGAAGAAAGGATATCAGAGGTCAAAGTCCAACTTAATGAAATAAAACGTGAAGAAAAGATTAGAGAAAAAAGGATAAAAAGGAATGAGCAAAGTCTCCAAGAAATGTGGGACTATGTGAAAAGACCAAATTTACGTTTGATAGGTGTACCTGAATGCGACGGAGAGAATGAATCCAAGCTGGAAAATACCCTTCAGGATATTATTCAGGAAAATTTTCCTAAACTAGCAAAGCAGGTCAACATTCAACCCCAGGTAATACAGAGAACACCACAAAGATATTCCTCAAGAAGAGCAACCCCAAGGCACATAATCGTTAGATTCACCAGGGTTGAAATGAAGGAGAGGATACTAAGGGCAGCCAGAGAGAAAGGTCAGATAACCCACAAAGGCAAGCCTATCAGACTTACAGCAGATCTCTCAGCAGAAACTCTACAGGCCAGAAGAGAGTGGGGGCCAATATTCAACATCCTCAAAGAACAGAACCTTCAGTCCAGAATTTCATATCCAGCCAAACTAAGCTTCACAACTGAAGGAAAAATAAAATATTTTATGAACAAGAAAGAACTCAGAGATTTTATTACCACCAGGCCTGCTTTACAAGAGCTTCTGAAAGAAGCATTACACACAGAAAGAAACAACCAGTATTAGCCTTTCTAAAAATACATCAAAAAGTAAAGAGCACCAACATAAAGAAGAATTTACACCAACAAATGGATAAAACAGCCAGTCAACATCAAATGGCAGTAACCCTAAATTTAAATTGACTAAATTCCCAATCAAAAGACACAGCCAAAACCCAAAGGCATGTTACATCCAGACCTGTTTCACATGCAAGGATACACAAAGACTCAAAACAAAGGGATGGAGAAAGATTTACCAACCAAATGGAGAGCAAAAATAAATAATAAATAAATAAAAAGCAGGAGTGGCAATTCTTGTATCAGATAAAATAGATTTTAAAGCAACAAAGGTATAGTGGTAAAAGGATCAATGCAACAACAAGAGCTAACAATCCTAACACCCAGATAGGAGACTTAGATTCAATGAGACAGAAAATTAATAAGGATATCAAGGACTCGAACTCAGATCCGGAACAAGTAAACTTAATAAATATTTATAGAGCTCTCCACTTCAAATACACAAAATATACATTCTTGTCAATACCACATCACACCTACCCATTAGTTTAAATGAAACATTGATTGGCCATTATTAATACCCAATTTTTTTCAAAATAAAGCAATATTTCCATTTACTCTCCCTCTTTCTCTCCTCTTTCTTCCTCTCCTTTACTTATTTTTTTCTTTCCTTCTCTCAAAAAAAAAGAAAAAAAAAAAAAAAGAGATCAAGACCATCCTGGTCAAAACGGTGAAACCCCATCTCCACTATAAATACAAAATATTAGCTGGGCATGGTGGCGCGTGCCTGTAATCCCAGCTACTCGGGAGGCTGAGGCAGGAGAATTGCCTGAACCCAGGAGGCGGAGGTTGTGGTAAGCCGAGATCGCGCCATTGCACTCCAGCCTGGGTAACAAGAGCGAAACTCCATCTCGAAAAAAAAAAACACTGGTTTTAACTAAAAAGAATAAATTTAAGGCTCCAAAGTATGTATTTTTTCCCATTTATCTGCTTTTGGGTTTCAAGAAATTGTGAGCATCAGTTCTGGAAAGAAGCAGCAACCCTAAACTCTGAGGTCCTCTAAACAGTACTGGGAGAGATTCCAGTGTGGAGTCAGACCTGGACAAGGTTCTGCAGAGGGTGAATCTGGGCAGTGTTGGGACAGACAGTGGATCCTAAGCTTCTAAATTCTATGCTGTTGAGTATTTTTAGTTCTGTTTTCCCTAAACCTGCCCAAGAGAAATTTGATTCCCAAATTTTGTGATCTTTTTTTTTTTTTTGAGGCTACAGTGCAGTGGCAAAATTTTGGCTCACAGCAACCTCTGCCTCCCAGGTTTAAGTGATTCTCCTGACTCAGCTTCCTGAGTAGCTGGGATTACAGGTGCATGACACCACACTCAGCTAATTTTTGCATTTTTAGTAGAGACAGGGTTTCACCATGTTGGCCAGCATGGTCTCGATCTCTTAACCTTGTGATCTACCCACCTCAGCCTCCCAAAGTGTTGAGATTAGAGGTGTGAGCCACCATGCCAGCTGATTTTATGTAATTTTAATCTATTTAAGCCAGTTCCATATCTCTAACATACAATAACAAGATATTTAAGCAAGTCTCTTATGTTTTACTAGAGCAATTGTATTATAAGCTAAATATTCATTCTTAGTAAGGTAAAAGCAATATAAATAATAATAAGAACTTATTTTCTACCCATGAATAGCTTTTTAGGAGTGGCATAAAACTCATAATAAAAGGGAAGTGACCCAAATGAAGCTTAATGCTTCTGTGCACCTCCCATCTTTATACTGACCACACTGATGCTAAATTCAAACATTTATTCATGTGCCCTAAACTGAAAATTCTGAATAGTAGGGACCATGACTGCTTCATCTGTTTTCCTAATGGTCACATAAAAGAGAAGGAATTAGCTGATTGGTCAGTTTGAGTGTTCAAATCACCTCATTTTTTTACCAAAGAACAGGAAAACTAGAACAACTCCCATCTAGGTACAAAGCAAGGAGACCCTTTCTGTGAAGGAAGAAACAATCCCTAGATGAATAATTTCTCTTCCTATGAAATAGGAGCAGAATTAGACCTTTTTATCAGTCTGACCCCAGTCTGCATAGGACATTCTCAAATGTTTCAAATGTACATAGGTGTTGGTTAGATTGTCTTCAGTGACCCTGGGCTGATGTTTCCATAGTGATCCAGGCAGGAGACTCAGGTGACTTTGTGGGGTGTGAATTAAAAAATAAAACCTCCCTGGTATGGCTGCAGACCCTGGATCCAGATGTGATATCCCCTATCCCTGATCAGCTCACTCTGAGTTAAGAGAAAGAACAAAAAACCCTACTTCAGTAACATAGTTTATAAGAAGGCATAGTTTTGATTATAGCTCTAGATATTTTGGGGCCTGAAGTCCTACTGCTAAGGTGCTCATTTAAAGTTAGATTCTGCCACAGGATTCTGCTGACACCAGAAGACTCTCACTCAGCTGTAGCAGGTCACTGGACAAGATCTGGAAAACTCAAAGGACTTCACTCTAAGAGTGCAGCTTAAGATGTCTATGTTGACCTCTCAGGATACAAAAAAAAAAAAAAAAAAAAAGTCTTCTGTGAGGTTTCTGTATGACTGCAACCCAAAGTCTAGCCTGTCTCATGAATCCAAGGCAGAGGCCAGCTTTTATGCACAGATTCTGGGTGGAATCAATGTAACTCTGCAATCTTGGAATTATAGTAAGTAGAGTAAAACCAGGGGAAAGAGTCTCTCATGGAGGCTCCTTCAACACTTTCTAAAAAATATTCTGACCCAAAAGGAAAAAGCTGGGGTAAACTAAGTAGGGAGTTTATTTGGACTAAAGGTTGAAAATTGCTTGAAGTTTGCAACCCTAGAGTATAAAGTTGCCCTGAACATACACTCCAATTAGAAAGGTATAAGTGTATTTTTTTTTTAACTGCACCAGTGTAAAGCAAAGCTCTAGTTGATGCAAGTGTGTTGTTTAGGCATTAGCAGTACTGCCCTCACTATGCACTCATTGGATAGTAGCACAATCCCAAGAAAAAGATGGTTACAAGTGTATTTTTAAAGTCAAAATGGGGCCAGATGCGGCAGCTCATGCCTGTAATCCTGGCACTTTGGTAGGCTGAGGCAGATGGATCACATGAGACTGGAATTCAAGACCAGCCTGGTCAATGTGGTGAAACCCCATTTCAACTATAAATACAAAAAGATGGCTGGATTTGGTGGCTTATGCCTGTAATCCCAGCTAATTAAGCTCTGGAGCTTCTCTCAGTATAAAGAATCCTTCCACCTGATGAGAGGGGTCGAGAGCTGGTGTGGCAGTGGAGAGAATCTGGTTGTGAGGAACAAAAAAAGGTGACAGAAGCTTTGAATTTGGTTAGGTCTCTGCCTAGGATGGAGGTAGGGTAATGATAAGAAAAGAATGTGAGAAAATATTATCAAATAGAGAACAAATACGATGTCTGATGGCGCGTGGGCATGAAATGAGTCCATCAACTGCCGTAACTGAGATCTGAGAGGAACGAGTGGGTCCTGAGAATTCTGGCAAAGGTGGCCCCAGTACTAATTAAAAAAGACATTGGCTTACCTGCTACTAGAAGAGTTACCCTGGGCTTCAATGCAGTAATGGCAGATGGGGCCAGGGGCCCTGGAACTTGTTAGTTTTCAGCAGGTAGACTGAGAAGCTGTGGGAGTGCAAGCAATTCTTCACTTTTCATTTTGTTGAACGGTTGGTGGCTCTGAGGTCCAGCCTTTTCTGTCTGTCTGTTGAGAGAACAGTCAGACTTCCAGTGGCCTGTCTGCTGGCAGACTGGGCCAGGACTTTTCAGCACTTGTGGGTCAGGACATGCCTGCGCCAGTGACCTACTTTGCCACATTTAAAACAAGGCCCAGGAGGGCGACTGCTATTGGGTCTTTTGTGCCCTTAGGTACTATGGCTGGGCTGATGGATAGAAGCTAGTATTTAGCACATGCTCTTTGTCCTTTATCTAATTTACTTTGCTCATCCCTGTTATTGAAGACTTTGAAAGCCAGGTTAAGGAGGTCTGGTTTTGTTTTGTTTTGTTTGTTTTTGAGACAGAGTTTTGCTCTTGTTGCCCAGGCTGGAGTGCAATGGAATGATCTTGGCTCACTGCAACCTCCATCTCACAGGTTCAAGTGATTCTCCTGCCTCAGCCTCCCAAGTAGCTGGGATTACAGGCATGGGACACCACACCTGGCTAATTTTGTATTTTTAGTAGAGATGGGGTTTCTCTATGGTGGTCAGGCTGATCTTGAACTCCAGACCTCAGGTGTTCAGCCTCCCAAAGTGCTGAGATTACAGGTGTGATCCACCATGCCTGGCTTTGTTGTGGAGTTTGAGGGCCATCTTCAGCCTTTTGAAGTTTGTGCCAGATGTCAGACGCAGATTGGGAGATAAAATAGGTATTAAGAACAATAGTTCCTTCTCGGGAGTCAGGGTTGACGTATGTATATTTTTGGAGGGCCTCTGGAAGGTGGGAAAGGAATTGGGCAGGATTTTCATCTGCTCTTTGGTAAGTTTCTTTGAGTTTTTCAAAATTCACAGCCTTATGGGCAGCTTTGTTAAGGCCTGCCATCAGGCAAGTACTCATATGGTTACAGGATGCCCGGCTGGGGTCTGTGGGTTGGTGTTCCCAGGAAGGCTCTTCCAGGGGGATGGCAGTGGCTTCTATGGGCTTAGTAAAATTTTGACAATGAAGATCATCAGCATGTGCCTGGGCAGCAAGCCACATTCTTTCCTTCTCTTCTGGAGGGTTAGAAGAGAGGATAATATGGAAATAATGCCAAATGAATTAGTAAGACTAGGTGAGATATTTAAATTCTCTGATATAAGTATTGGGATCAAAGGAGAAAGACCCAATATTTTTTTTTCAAACTGGGAGAGATTGGAGAGGGAGAAGGGGACGTGGACTTGGGATGATTTCTTTGGTCCCTGCTATCTCCCGGAGGGGAAGCAAGGAAGCTGGTTGCTGGGCATGTTGGGCTCACGAGTGGGTAAGGGGTGGGGATGGGGAGGTCTCAGAGTCAGAAGCAGGGTGGTTGGAGAGAGCAGGGAAAAGGGGTAGGACCAGAGCAGGGCATACATACAATGAACGATCATGATGCTCTGGCACGATCAAGGAAGAGGAAAATCGGCAGGGTGAAAAAAAGAGGAGTCATTTGCTGGGGCTGCCGGGAGTGTGGCAGGAGATGAGTCAGGTTTGGAGAGAGGGAGGAGGATTTGGAAAGTAGAACAGGATGGGCAGAGAGACAGATGACTATGGAGAGTGAAGAAAGCCTGAACATTAGACCATTGCCCATTGTGATGGCAACAGTTGTCTATGTCTCTAAGTATATTGAAATCAAAAGTCCCATTTTCAGGCCACTGGGAGCCATTGTCTAATTTGTATTGAGGCCAAGCGCTATTGCAGTAAAATATATGCCTCTTAGAACAGACCTCTGAACAGAGGCCAAGGGCACTGAGATTGATTACACAGGAGACACCCAAAGGGGATAGTTTAGGGAGGAGTAGACTGAGAGGCTCCCATAGTGAATGGGGGAGGGAGGTAGAGGAAGAACAGAAAGCCGATGACAAGGACGGCAGGGGCATCCCCTGTCCAACAGGCTTTGTCCATAATAAAGGAGGTAGCCACCAAGTCAGGCTGGAGGAATTGGAGGTCTGGAGGCCGGAGGAAGCTCTTGGCCCAACGCTGGGTCTTTCAGGAAGGCAGAGATTGTCAAGGGTCCCAGGTAAACTGCAAGAGTCTCTCTTACTCACTCCAGCGAGAACTCTGATAGTGAATGAGGTCACAACAATGGGAGAGTCTGGGAGATCCTCCAGATCTTTGGCAGGTTCAGGAAGGGGCGGGTGGGCAGGAGAGGGGTGATAGAAAAGGAGGAAGGGAGGGATATACAGATATAAATATAGATATAGATAGATAGATGGGGGGGCGGGCAGAGAGAGAGAGAGAAAGCCCACTCTAAGGGTGTCTAGCCAGAGTCTACCCCTTCCTGGGTTTTGGCACCAAAATCTAAGATCAGCAAGTTTTTTGACCTGCCAGCCTGCTCCATAACACTCAGAAGATACAGTCCCAAGCTTACAAAATGAGCAGGTTTATGTGGGGTTAGAGGGGCCTAAGGAAATCTCCGGATGTTGGTAATCTATCAGCTTGTAACAAGCACCAACATAGTTTAGCAGCTTGTGACAAGCTTACATCATCCTGTGACTTTCATGGTGACAATTAAAAAAAAAAAAAGGGAATTTACATGTATGTGTAAAACAGAAATTTGTAAGTTCGTTTCTTATTCCCTCCACCGTGCTGTCCAGATGGCTATAATCAGGCTTTGTTCATCGTAGCATGTCTGGTAGCCTTGCTGTGGCGTCTAGATAAGAGTTTAGGAATGTGGCTGCAGAGCAATCAGGGTGGGGGTCATATGCACTGAGGGGGTTTTCTGGGGCGGCTTGTCCCTAACAGTTGGCAAACTTAAGAGAACAGCAGTGCTTATTGGAAGAGATGCATATCTTTTTTTTTTTTTTCCTTTTGAGATGGAGTCTCGCTCTGTTGCCCAGGCTGGAGTGCAGTGGCATGATTTTGGCTCACGGCAACCTTTGCCTCCCAGGTTCAAGTGATTCTCCTGCTGCAGCCTCCCAAGGAGCTGACACTACAGGCATCCACCACCACGCCCAGCTAATTTTTTGTATTTTTAATAGAGACAGGGTTTCTCCATGTTGGTCAGGCTGGTCTCAAACTCCTGACCTCGTGATTTGACTGCCTCAGCCTCCCAAAGTGCTGGAATTACAGGCGTGAGCCAGCGAACTGGGCCAGAAAAGACACTTATCGACTCAAATGTCAAATCAGGCAATCCTATTACTTGGGACATTCTCCCACCCTTACCCTACTCACTAATGTGCTCAAAGCTCTCCCTCCCAGAAGACACTGGACTGTTCCCTCCTGTGTGTCCCTGTTTTTCTGCTTTGCAAATTCTTGCACTGCCTCCCTGTGGGAGGGTTTTTTGTTGTTGTTATCTTTTAAAATAGTTTTGCTGCCTTCACAAATATGAGAGAATTCAGAAAACAGGCATTATTTTTGTCTTTTTCTCTAAATACAGCCATCCAATTGATTGACCAGGAAGAACGGGGGTTGGAAAGAAAACCTTAAAGTCCCAAAAGGTTCTGTTTGTATGGAAAGGGTAAACCAATATATTCCTCTCAGCCTCAGGGCATTCAGCTGCTCTCCTGAGAAGCTACATTCCCACACATGGCATGTCATCTGGAAAGAAATTACCAAGGAGCTGATAGTGTTCCAAAAGACATAGCTATTGTGTTTATCTTAGGTTATCCCAAAACAGTCCTAAAACTCAAGACTGAAAAAAGAGCAAATGTGGCTGAGGAAACTGTTCCATCGAGTTTCCAAACAGAAACCTAAATTTAAGCACCAGGCGCCGTGGCTCAAGCCTGTCTCAGCACTTTGGGAGGCCGAGGAGGGTGGATCGCAACGTCAAGAGATCGAGACCATCCTGGTCAACATGGTAAAACCCAGTCTCTACTAAAAATACAAAAAATTAGCTGGACACGGTGGCGCGTGCCTGTAATCCCAGCTACTCAGGAGGCTGAGGCAGGAGAATTGCCTGAACCCAGGAGGCGGAGGTTGCGGTGAGTGGAGATCGTGCCATTGCACTCCAGCCTGGGTAACAAGAGTGAAACTCCATCTCAAAAAAAAAAAAAAACAAACAAAAAGAAAGAAAAGTACAATAAAAAAGAAAAAGAAAAAGTTGATAATGTCGATTGCAGGGGAGGAGTTGGTTTTGGGGAATGTTCAAAAGAAACTAGAAATTTAAGATTTTACTGCAAGCCAAGTTAGGCTGGCAGAAACAGAGTAGTGGATTTGAGACCCTGCTTGACACGCATTTGGAAAATTCAGGAAAAAAAAAAAAAAACAGTGCCTCTGATTAAAGTTAAAATAATTAAATAGACTGAAGTGGCTCTAGGGATCTAGGTTCCTGTGTAACAACAAAAATCTAACTGAAATCCGTATCTTGTTAGTTAATACCTTAAGAGAAAACAAAATTCAGGCTTACTCAACCATAAATCTCCAATTAATCTGATTATATAACCAGAAAATTTTCTCCTGGACACTCCAAATGAAGCGACTTCATAACTGTACCAAATCAATTCTTTAATTTTCTTTGCTTTCTCCCAAACTTTAAAGTCTTTTTTTTTTTTTTTTGTGATGGAGTTTCGCTCTTGTTGCCCAGGCTGGAATGCAATGGTGCGATCTCAGCTCACTGCAACCTACCCTCCTGGGGTTCAAGCGATTCTCCTGCCTCACCCTACCAAGTAGCTAGGATTACTGGCATGCACCACCACACCCGGGTAATTTTGTATTTTTAGTAGAGATGGGGTTTCTCCATGTTAGTCAGGCTAGCCTCGAACTCCTGACCTCATGTGATCCGCCTGCCTCGGCCTCCCAAAGTGCAGGGATTACAGGGACGAGCCAACCACGCCTGGCTAAAGCCTTTTCTTCAAGACCCTCTGGTAGTCCCTAAATGACAAATCCTATCTGGGGGTTACCCCATTGGTTAATCACTGTTTGCTCATATTAACTCTCTAATGGTGCCTCCATTTGTTTTTGAACAGTGTGAAGTAGGGACTGGGGACCCCACAGACCACAGCTCCATCCACGCAGGACACCTGCACTCAGTCAGCATCTTTCCCTGATGTCCTTCTCATCACCTCACAACCTGGGGAAGATGCGGGGCTGCGAGCGCAGAGCCGCAAGCCGCTGGGGCCAAAGCCGCCGCTTTGCTGAAACCGGACGGGACGCCCGGGGTCCCTGCACCGGAGGAGACTGAGGGCTGAGCTCTGTGGGACTCAGGCTCACAGACTCGGTCCCGCCACCGCCATTTCTGGCCGGCTCCGATGAGGCCTCCCCCGTGTTCGGATGCCCTGCCCCGCACACTCACCATTTTGCGGCTTCAGAGGTGTCCTCGGGTCTTAGCTATGAATGTTCCAATACCAGTAGGTCACAGAGCGATGGAGGGTGAGGCTGAGGCTGTGGCAGAATCACCACGACCTCCAGGAAACGGGACACAGGACAGTAAAGCAAGAACCTCAAGCTCTGGCTGGAGCGAGACAAAGACCCCGCCAAATGTCAGGAGCCGCCCCTTCCTCTCTGGCTGTGAATCTGATTGGACAGTTCCCACCCCAGCGTCTTGATTGGATAGGGCTCGAGGCTCCCCGCCCACAGGCCTTGAGTGACAGAAGATGCGACCGGACAGTGCACTGAGTGAGGCAAGAATGACAGGCTCTTGGCGCTTGTCATTTTCAGAAAGGGCTTTCTGTCTGTGCTGGGTTTAGTTCTCCCCAGGGGTAATTTTTTAATCTTGTGTTTAAGGTTATGTCCACTTATAAATTGTATACACACATATGTATGTTGTTTATAAATGGAAACACTATAATAATTACTTTAATATTTAATATTTCATAACTTTTCTGGCCGCCGATCTTCAAAGTAGGCAACCTGAGATTTTAGAAGAAAAGCAATCCTCTAAGACATAAGATGTGTTAGGGCCAGGCGTGGTGGCTCACGCCTGTAATCCAAGCACTTTGGAGGCCAAGGCGGGTGGATCACCTGAGGTCGGGAGTTCAAGACCAGCCTGACCAACGTGGTGAAACCCCGTCTTTAAAACAAACAAAAAAAAAAAAAAAATTAAGAAAAAAAAAAAAAAGGCCGGGCACGGTGGCTCAAGCCTGTAATCCCAGCACTTTGGGAGGCCGAGGCAGGTGAATCACGAGGTCAAGAGATCGAGACCATCCTGGCCAACATGGCAAAACCCCGTCTCTACTAAAATACAAAAATCAGCTGGGTGTGGTGGCATGCACCTGTAGTCCCAGCTACTCAGGAGGCTGAGGCAGGAGAATTGCTTGAACCTGGGAGGCGGAGGTTGCAGTGAGCCGAGATTGTGCCACTGCACTCCAGCCTGGCGCCTGGTGACAAAGTGAGACTCTGTCTCAAAAAAAAAAAAAAAAGACCTTTTTCCAGTCTGGGTAACAACAGCGAAACTCCGTCTCAAAAAAAAAAAGAAATAAGATGTGCCAGGCGGTGGCTCATCCCTGTAATCCCAGCACTTTGAGAGACCGAGGTGAGTGGATAAACAGAGGTTCGGAGTTAGAGATCAGCTTGGCTAACATGGTGAAACACCCTCTCTACTAAATATACAAAATTAGCGGGGCCTGGTGGCGTGTGACTGTAATCCCAGCTACTTGGGAAGCTGAGGCAGGAGAATCGCTTGAACCCGGGAGGTGGAGGTTGCAGGGAGCCAGAATCTCGCCTCTGCACTTCAGCCTGGGCAAAAGAGTAAGACTCGGTCTCCAAAACTAAAAAAGAATAAGAATAAAAAAAGAAATAAAATGTTAGCTGTGGGTGAATTTTAAACATTTTAGTGACCACATTAAATATATATATATATTTTTTAAAAAGTGAAACTGTTTCTTATTCTTTAACCCAGTATATCCAAAATATTACTTTAACCTATTTATGCCTGAGGTTGCAATTTTTAAAATTTTGCAGTCAGACCTTGGCAATGAATGACCTTAAGCAGCAGGATATAAATAACTCCCACATGTTTAGCATTCCAACAATGGAACAATAGGAATAAATGTGATATCAATATATAATAATAATTATTATTTTGAGATGGAGTTTCTCTCTTGTTGCCCAGGCTGGAGTACAATGGCATGATCTCGGCTCACTGCAACCTCTGCCTCTTGGGTTCAAGCAATTCTCCTGCCTCAGCCTCCTGAGTAGCTGGGATGACAGGTATTCACCACCACACCCAGCTAATTTTGAATTTACATTATAGATGGGGTTTTGTTATATTTACCAGGCTGATCTTGAACTCCTGACCTCAGGTGATTCACCTATCTCAGCCTTCCAAAGTGCTTGGATTATAGGGTGAGTCATCTTGCCCAACTCAATAGATAATCATTAATAAAGTGATTTTTGATCCTAAATCTTCTTAATTCACTCTATTTCATATCTGCAGCACATCTCATTTTCAATCAGCCACATTCCAGGCGCCCAGTAGCCTCAAATGGCAAGCAGCGGACACACTGAAGTGCATCTCTGAGAGCTCTGGGTCTCTTACCTCAAAGAGGTAAAGGGCCTAAATATCCCTTTTCTACTGGAAGTGAGAGACCCTCTCTCAATAAACTCTGTTCAGCCCAAGGGTGGGAGGGACAGCGCCCCTAGAAAGAGCAGCAGCTGCAAGCAGGAAGCGTCTGCATGTAGACAACTGCGTTCCAGTTGCTGTTTGGATTTCTCTTCCAAATATCAGACAATAAACAATGGATGATAGGGCCTCAGAAGGAGGAAATCCATGTCTTCAGGTCTCTTCACAGTGCTGACCTCCAAAGTTTAGATGTGGAGGGAACAGATTAAAAGCTGATATGGTTTGGCTCTTCGTCCCAACCCAAATCTCATCTTGAATTGTAATCCCCACCTGCCAGGGAAGAAGCCTTGTGGGAAGTGATTGAGTCGTGGGGGCAGACTTCCCCCCTGCTGTTCTCTGATAGAGTTCTCAGGAGATCTGGCTGTCTGATGCGTGGTGCTTTCTCTCTCCTTCACTCTCTCCTGCCACCTCGTGAAGACATGCCTGGCCTTTCCTTTTGCCTTCTGTCATGTTTGTACACTTCCTGAGGCCTCCCCAGCCATGAGAAATTTTGAGTTAATTAAATCACTTATCTTCATAAACTACTCAATTTCAGGTAGTTCTTTATAGCAGTGTGAAAATAAATTAATACAAAGGTCAACTTCTTATTTTCCTATTTGGATTTGGCGCGAATTATCCAGCTGTTGCTTATGTTTTTCTCCTGTGGTGTGCTGTGTGAGTTTAAGCACCAATCATATGCATCTACATCTATTTGCTCTTCTGTATAACTCAATACCATCTAACAGATATCTAACTTTTTTTTTTTGAGATGAAGTTCTGCTCTTCCATCAGGCTGGAGTGCAGTGGCTCAATCTCAGCTCACTGCAACCTCCGCCTCCTGGGTTCAAGCGATTCTTCTGCCTCAGCCTCCTGAGTAGCTGGGACTACAGGTGCGTCCCACCACACCTGGCTAATTTTTTGTATTTTAGTAGAGATTTTTCACCATGTTGGCAAAACAGAAAAAGAAAGAAGAGGTATGACACACTTATACACAACCAGATCTCATGAAAACTCACTAGCAGGAAAACAGCATCAAGGGGATGGTGATAAGCCATTCATTAATAACACACCCACGTGACTCAAGCAACACCTACCTGTGCAAACTTGATCATTAAAAATTAAAATTTGAGGCCAGGCACCGTGGCTCACGCCTATAATCCCAGCACTTTGGGAGGCCAAGGCAGGTGGATCATGAGGTCAAGAGATCGAGACAATCCTGGTCAACAAGGTGAAACCCCGTCTCTACTGAAAATACAAAAATTAGCTGGGCATGCTGGTGCGTGCCTGTAATCCCAGCTACTCGGGAGGCTGAGGCAAGAGAATTGCTTAAACCCAGGAGGCGGAGGTTGCGGTGAGCCGAGATCGTGCCATTGCACTCCAGTCTGAGTAACAACAGCGAAACTCTGTCTCTAAAAAATAAAATAAAATTTGACATCAGCTTTGGCAAGGACATGATGCCAAACCATATTATTCTGCCCCAGCCCCTTCAAACCTCAGTGCTCCTCAAAATGCGTAACTTGAGAAAAAAGGCTGCAAATTTACCAAACTTTAAAGCTCTGCTTCTCCTTTAATTATAAGTTCATTTTTTGGTCACACAGGTTGTTCAGCGCAGGCGGGACAGCTCTTGAGGTTAGATGCTTAGAGTTCATTCCATCAGTTACACCCTAAATCATCACCTTCAAGTTCAAAGTTTCACAGGTCTCCAGGGCAGGGCACCATGCAGCCACTTTCTTTGCCAAAGCAAAACAAAAGTAACCTTGGCTCCTGTCCCCAGTAAGTTCCTGATTTCCATCTGAGACCTCCTCAGCTTGGCCTTCACGGTTCGTCCTTCTGTCAGCCTTTTGACCACAGCTATTTAACAAGTCTCTACAATTGTCAAAACTCTCCTTTATTTTCCTGTCTTCTTCTAAGCCCTCCAAACTCTCCGACCTCTGTCTGTTACCACTTCTGAACCTGCTCCTACATTTTCAGGTATCTTTGTCAAAGCCAGGCAATGCGGTAAAAGAAGAAAAGTCCATTTTCAGGGGGAAAATTCAAGAAGGCTTCAGATATATGCGCAAAGCAAAACCTAAGTGCCAGTAGCCAAGACAGTGAAAAAGGGGCCTTGAAGGCATTTCAGAGCTCCACTCCACAGTACCGATTTGCTGCATGATAACGAAATAGAAAAAAGGTTGAATTGGCTCACAGTGCTGCAGGCTGTAAAGAAGGCATAGGGGGTTCTGCCTCTGGGAGGACTCGGGAAGCCTCCCAATCATACCAGAAGGCCAAAGAGCAAAGAAAGGTCTCAGATGGCCCAAGTAAAAGCAAGACACAGAGAGGAAAGAGGTGCCACGCACATTTAAGAAACTAGATCTCATGAGAACTCAATGTCATGAGGACAGCATTGAGGAGATGGTACTAAGCATTCATAAAGGACCCACCCCGACTCCCAACCCTCAAAATGTACAATACCCCTCTCTCCAAATAAACCCAAATCCCCAACCCTAGTCCTGAAAACTCTAAACACCACCCCTACCTTTCACCTCTCCCCAGCTCGGTATCCATGATTCAATCACCTGCCTCCAGGCCCAACCACCAACATAAAATATTACAAATGACATCAGTTTTAGCAGAAAAACACCCAAATCATATTATTCTGCCCCTGCCTCCCACCAAAATTACACCCTCTTGAAACAGTGAACCAAACTGTACATTTTTGAGTCATGGCAGAGCTGGAGGTGCAGGGAGGCAGGCAGCAGTGTCCAGAGCGTGCACACAGCAGCAGGGCCGTGGGGCTGCCCCAGGAAACCGTTCTTCTCTCCTAAATCCCAAGGTCTATGACATCAAGGCCTGCTGCAAAGTTCTCTGAAATGGCTTCACGGCCTTATCCCCATTGTCTGGCTATTAGCACTGGGCTCTATTTTATGCAAATCTCCGAAGTCTTCTTGAATTTTCCCTCTGAAATTTTCCTTCTTGAAGTTTCTTTTGGACCTACTTGGCCAGGCTGAAAATTTTCAAGACTTTTGAGCTCTGCTTCTCATTTAACTAGGTTTCAACTTGACATTATTTCTTTGGTCAAACAGAAGAGCACAGGGTGTTCAATGCAGGTAGGAAGCCTCTTGAGCTTTGCTGCTTAGAAGTTCATTTCACTACATTACCTGAATTATCACCCTCAAGCTCAAAGTTTCACAAGTCTCCATGGCAGAGGGACCGTGCAGCCACGTTCTTTGTTATGGCAAAACGAAAGTAGTCTTGGCTTCTGTTCCCAGTAAGTCCCTCGTTTTCATCTGAGACCTTCTAAGCCTGTCCGTCACTGTACACTCTTCAGTCTGTTCATCACAACTACTTAACAAGCCTACAGTGGTCCAAGCTTTTCCTCATTTTACTGTCATCTGCTAAGCCCTTGACACTCTCCAACCTCTGGCCCTTACCCACTTCTGAACTTGCTTCTACATTTTCTCATTCTACATTTCTTTGTCTCATCCTGGCAATGTGGTAAAAAATAAATCTCGATTTTCAGGGGGAAAATTCAAGAGGGCTTCAGATATTTGGATATAAAAGAATCCAATTGCTGGCCAGGGTGTGGTGGCTCACACCTATAATCCCAGCACTTTGGGAGGCCGAGGCAGGTGGATCACAAGGTCAAGAGATCTAGACCATTCTGGTCAACAAGGTGAAACCCCGTCTCTACTAAAAATACAAAAATTAGCTGGGCATGGTGGTGCGAACCTGTAGTCCCAGCTACTCGGGAGGCTGAGGCAGGAGAATTGCTTGAACCCAGAAGGCGGAGGATGCGGTGAGCCGAGATCGTGCCATTGCACTCTAGTCTGGGTAACAACAGCGAAACTCCGACTCAAAAAAAAAAAAAAAAAAGAATCCAATTGCTAATAGTCAAGAAATGATAAAAAAAAAAAAAATACCCTCACGGTTTTTTTTTTATCATTTCATAGTTCTGTGCTATAGCTGGCCTAGAGTTAGAGCCTGAACAACACCATTTTATGCAAGACAAAGCTGTTTTTCAGAAATAAGTTGTAACGGCTGACAATAACTGCTTGCCTTGGCTTCTGTACATAAACTGCTAGCTTGCTCTGCAAAGTGCCCGCTATGTAAAGCTGCTTACCTTTTCTTATCAGGAACTGCCAGAATTGCCGCCTTTGCTTACCGGTAATGACCAGAATAAGCAGCCCAAGCTAATTCCATTCTGACCCCCGGCGACTTGTAATGAGTAACTAAGATCTGTGGATCCACCACTGCCCACAGGATGTGTAAACTAACGCTTATCTTGACTTCTGTAAACCACTTAGGTAACAATCAAAGTGACAACAAGTCCCCTAGACCTTGGAATGTCCTGAGACCCGCACCCTCCTCTCTGCCCGGGAGGTGATTTATGTCTGAATCCCTTCACCTCCACCCCTGCCCCACACCCTCACCCTGGAGGTGGTTTACGGGCACAAAAGGGTCTTGTCACCCTCCTTTCCGGGCCACAGGTTGGAGAGACGTGAGTCCTCCATGGCCGCTGGCAGTAAAAACCCTGCAATTTGGCATACTTTTGTCTTGGTGCTAATTTTATACTCGATCCAAATACCTCAGCTCCACTCTACAGTATCATTTTCTGTAATTGTATTTTAAAAAAGAGGTTTCGTTGACTCATTGTTCTGCAGATTGTAAAGGATGGATAGTGGCTCCTGCTTCGGGGAGGACTCAGGAAGCCTTCTAACCATAGCAGAAGGCCAAGCAGCTATGAAATGTTTCATATAGCAGGAGCAGGAGCAAGACAGAGAGAGGAAAGAGATACAACACCGTGTTATACAACCAGATCTTATGAGAACTCACTATCAAAAGATCAGCGTCAAGATTAACCAGTGGGGAAGGATCCACCACCCACATCCACCCCCAGCCGTTTCCAGGCAGAAGTCTCCTGCAGAGGCGGAGCCTCTTAGAGAACCTCTACTAAAGCAGTGCAGAAAGAAAATACGGGCTTTGATCCCCCAACCAGGGGGTCACCGTCCTCCAGACCCTGGATTTATAAACCCACCAACAGCATGCGCCCTCAGTATGAAAAAGCTACAGGCTGGCTGGGCGCGGTGGCTCACGCCTGTAATCCCAGCACTTTGGGAGGTCGAGGTGGGTGGATCACGAGGTCAAGAGATCGAGACCATTCTGGTCAACATGGTGAAACCCCGTCTCTACTAAAAATACAAAAATTAGCTGGGCATGATGGCACATGCCTGTAGTCCCAGCTACTTGGGAGGCTGAGGCAGGAGAATTGCTCAAACCCAGGAGGCAGAGGTTGCAGTGAGCCAAGATAGCACCATTGCACTCCAGCCTGGGTAACAAGAGCGAAACTCCATCTCAAAAAAAGGAAAGAAAAGAAAGAAAAAGCTACAGGCACTCAACATCAGCCCAGTCCATAAGAGCAGCTGCGGGGGCTGAACCCAGCAAAGCCACAGGTGCACTGCCCTAGTAGAGGTTTTCCATGAGTCTCTGCCTCTGCAGCAGACTATTCTCCCTTCCTACTACCACCTACCTCCCACCACCCTACTGCCAACCTACCCCTCCTCCCCACCCTGCCTACCCCTTTTCCTTCCACTTTCAACCCCCTCCCATTTATCATTACATCACCTCCCACCAGGCCCCACCTCCAACATTCAGGATTACAATCCACATGAGCTGTGGTAGGGAAACACAGCCAAACCCTATTATTCTGACCCTGATCCCCCAGAATCTCATGTCCTTCTCACACAGCAAAATACAATCATGCCTTTTCAAAAGTTTCCAAAAGTCTTCACTCATTCAAGCATTAACTCAAATGTAAAGAGTTCAACATTGTATCTGAGTCAAGGTGACAGTCCCTTCTGCCTATGAGTCCTTGAATTTAAAAGGCAGTTTTTTTCTTTCAAAGAACAATGATGATAGAGGTATTGGGTAAGCTTTCTCAATCCAAAAGGAAGAAATTTCCCAGGAAAAATAACACAAATGGGAACACAGGCCCAAGGCAGGTCCTAAACCAAGAAGGCCAGTATCCATTCAATCTCACAGCACCAAAATCATGAAGAGAACTCGCTATCACAAGGACAGCAGTGAGAAGATGGAGTTTAATCGTTTGTGAATCATTCTCCCCTCGCCCCTGCCATAATCCCACATTCTACCTACCCCACACCTTCCAACCCCCTCTCCACCATGATTAAATTACCTTCCACCAGGCCCCACCTTTAACATTTCCCATTACAATACCACGAGTTTTGGTAGGGACACAGAGCTAAATTTTATTATTCTTTCCTGGCTCCCCAAATTTCCTATTCTTCTCACATTGAAAAATACAATGATGCCTTCCCTACAGTCCCCCCAAAGTCTTATATTATTCCAGCATTTATACAAATGTCCAAAGCTTAAAGTCTCATCTGACACAAGGCTGCAGTCCCTTAGGCCCATGAATCAATGAAATAGAAAGCAGGTTAAGGCACCTACTTCCAAGGTGCAATGCTTGTACAGGCAATGGGTAAACATTCCTTTCTGGCAAAAGGAAACATTTTGCCAGAAAGAAGAACAAAACACAAAGATAGGACTTACAAGCCCCATGAAACTTCAAACCCAGAAGGCCAGTCATTCAATCCTATGGCTCCAAAATCACCCTTTTTGAAACTTTGTTCCACACCAGGGCACAGGGTTGTGAGGGCTGGGCTCCCAAGGCCTTGGGCAGCTCCGCACCTGTGGCTTTGCAGGGTTTATTCCCCATGGCTGTCCTCATGGGCTGGGCTGATGTTGAGTGCCAGTAGCTTTTCCCCACTGAGGGTACAAGCTGTTGGGGGATCTACAAATTTGGGGTCTATATGATGGTGGCCTTCAGTGTAGGGGCTGCCACCCCGTATTTTCTTCTACACAGCCCTAGTTGAGGTTTCTTATGAGGCTTTGCCTTTTTGGCATAATTTTCCCTGGACACTCAGGCATTTTCATACATCTTCCAAAATCTATACAGAGGCTCCCAAGCCTCTGGTCTCATGCTTTGTCCACCCAGTGGCTTAACACCATGAGGAAGTTACCGAGGCTTCTAGCCTGTACTGTGAAGCAGTGACCCAAGCTCTACCTGTGCATCTTTCAGCCATGGCTGCAGCTGAAGTTGGGGATGCAGAGATGCAGACAGCAGTTTCCTGAGGCTACACATAGAGCGCGGTCATGGGACTGGCCCAGGAAACCGTTCTTCTCTCCTAGGCGCCCCCCCTACCCCGCGCTTGTGACTGTAAGGGCTACTGCAAAGGTCTCTATAATGCCTTCAAGGCCTTTTCCCTAACCTCTTGGCTATTAGCATTGGACTCCTTTTTATGCAAATTTATGAAGCTTTCCTAAATTCCCCCCTGAAAATCAGCTTTTCTTTTTGACAATTTGTCCAGGCTGCAAATTTTCCACACTTTGAGTTCTGTTTCTCATTTAAATTTAAGTCCCAACCAGGGGTCATTTCCTCGGTCACACGTAAGAGCACAGGCTA
Source organism: Callithrix jacchus (assembly GCF_049354715.1). Classification (NCBI taxonomy): domain Eukaryota; kingdom Metazoa; phylum Chordata; class Mammalia; order Primates; family Cebidae; genus Callithrix; species Callithrix jacchus. Next base: position 18,737,390 of record NC_133523.1, read on the forward strand.
ATCAATGCAGACAGGACACCTCCTGAGCCATGCTGCCTGGAAGTTCATTCTACCAGATACCTGCTAAATCATCACCCTCAAGTTCAAAGTTTCACAGATCTTCTGGGCAGGGTTACCATGCAGCCTCATTCTTTGCTACAGCAAAATAAAAGTAAGCTTGGCTAGTTAGTGTTCCCAGTAAGTTCCTCATTTTCATCACCAGACCCCCTAAGTCTGGCCTTCACTGTCCATCCTTCTGTCAGCCTTCTGATCACAACTATTTAAACGTTTCCTCATCTTCCTGTCTTTGAAACCCTCCAAACTGTCTCAACCTCTGCCTGCTATTTCCTTCTGAACCTGCTTCTACCTTTTCAGCTATCTTTGTTGCAGCCTGGCAATGTGGTAAAAGAAGACAAGTCTGGGCCGGGCGCGGTGGCTCACGCCTGTAATCCCAGCACTTCGGGAGGCCAAGGCAGGTGGATCACGAGGTCAAGAGATGGAGACCATCCTGGTCAACATGGTGAAACCCCGTCTCTACTAAAAATACAAAAAATTAGCTGGGCCTGGTGGCTCACGCCTGTAATCCCAGCACTTCGGGAGGCCAAGGCGGGTGGATCACGAGGTCAAGAGATGGAGACCATCCTGGTCAACATGGTGAAACCCTGTCTCTACTAAAAATACAAAAAATTAGCTGGGCATGGTGGCGTGTGCCTGTAATCCCAGCTACTCAGGAGGCTGAGGTGGGAGAATTGCCTGAACCCAGGAGGCGGAGGTTGCGGTGAGCCGAGATCGTGCCATTGCACTCCAGCCTGGGTAACAAGAGGGAAACTCCGTCTCAAAAAAAAAAAAAAAAAGAAGAAGACAAGTCCATTTTCAGGGGGAAAATTCAAGAAAACTTCAGATACTTGAATGAAAAGAAGCTGAGTGCTGATTGCCAAGACAATAGGGAAAACGTTTCGAAGACATTTTATGAGTTTTCCTTATGATCATAAAGAAAAGGAGTATAATTTGCTCATGATTCTGCAGGCTGTAAGGAAGCATTGTGGCTTCTGCATCTGGGAGAACTCAGTGAGCCTTCCAATCATACCACAATGTCAATGGCAATGAGATGTCTCATACAGCAGAAGGAGGAGCAAGACGGAGAGAGAAAAGAGGTGTTACGGGCTGTTGCTCAACCAGATTTGCACACAAGGTCAGCATCAAGAAGTTGTTGCTTAGCCACTGGAGAAGGATCTGCCGCCAGCCCCAACTCCCACTGCTTTTAGGCAGAAGCCTGCTACAGAGTCAGAGCCTCTTGAAAAGTCATTACTAGAGAACTGCTGAAGGAAAATACGGGCTTGGAGCTCCCACACAGGGGCCGCCAACCTCCAAACCCCAGATTCATAGACCCACCAATAGCTTACACCCTCATGAGGAAAAGCTGCAGGCTCTCAACACCAGTCCAGCCCATGAAAGCAGCCACAGAGGCTAAACACTGCAAAGCCACAGGTACACTGCCCCAGCATAGGTTTTCCATAAGCCTCTGCCTCCGCAACCGGTTACTCCCCCTTTCCAGTATCCCCCATCCTCCCACTACCCTACTGACAAACTACTATGCCCCTCCCACCCACCATATTTTTCTTCCGTCACCACCATGATTAAATTACTTCCCCCATGCCCACCTTCAATATTTGGGATTACAATTCCACATGACTTTTCTTTTTTTTTTTTTTTTGAGACGGAGTTTCACTCTTGTTACCCAGGCTGGAGTGCAATGGCGCGATCTCGGCTCACCGCAACCTCCGCCTCCTGGGTTCAGGCAATTCTCCTGCCTCAGCCTCCTGAGTAGCTAGGACTACAGGCACGCACCACCATGCCCAGCTAATTTTTGTATTAGTAGAGACGGGGTTTCACCATGTTGACCAGGATGGTCTCGATCTGTTGACCTCGTGATCTACCCGCCTCGGCCCTCCCAAACCGCTGGGATTACAGGCTTGAGCCACCGCACCCGGCCTCCACATGACTTTTCATAGGGACCTTATTGTTCTGACCCTGATCCCCCAAAATCTCATGTCCTTCTCACACAGCAAAATACAATCATGCCTTCTTAAAAGTTTCCAAAAGTCTTAACTCATTCCAAACGTAAAAAGTTCAAAGTCTCATCTGAGACAAGGTTACGGTCCCTTCTGCCTCTGAGTCCCTGAATTTAAAAGGGAGTTGTTTTCCTTCAAGATACAATGATGGTACGTGCAGGCATTGTATAAGCTTTCTCAATGTAAAGGCAAGAATTTCCCAGAAAAATAATGCAAATGGGACCATGTGCCCAATGCAAATCCAAAACCCAACCAAATAGTATTCACTCAATATTAAAGCTCCAAGATATTCAAAAGAACTCACTATCACGGGGACAGCGTTAAAGATATAATGTTTAAACAAACAAACAAAAGAAGATATAATATTTAACCATTTGCAAAGGATCCACCCCCAAAACTCATCTTTTAACCCCACCCCCAATACAACCTCCTCGATTCTCTTGACACCCCTCCCTGCCTTTAACCCCCACTCTTCATCATGTTTAAATTACCTTCCACCAGGCCCCATTTTAACATATCCCATAACAATTCCACCTCACATTTGGTAAAGACAGAGCCATATCATATTATTTTGCCCTTGCTCCTCCCCCAAATCTCATGTTTTTCTCACACTGCAAAATACAATGATGCCTTCTCTACAATCTTCCAAAGTCTTAACTCATTCTGCATCAACCCAAATGCGCAAAGCCCAAAGTCCCATCTGAGAGAAAAACTTGCAGTGCCTTCTGCCCCTGAGCCACTGAAATACAAAGCAAGTCAGCTACTTACAAGGTACAGCGACTGGACAGGCGTTGGGTTAGCATCCCAGCCAAGAGGAAGAAAACTGCCAGAAAGAAGCACAAAACACAGATGGGACTTACAGACCCATGCAAGTCAAAAACCCAGCAGGCCAGACATTCAATCTTACAGCTCCAAAATCACTTTTTTTGAATCTATGTTCCACATCCAGATCACAGGGTGGTGGGATGGCTGGACCCCCAAGGCCTTAGGTAGCTCTGCACCTGTGGATTTGTAGGGTTTATCCCCCACAGCTGCCCTCATGGGCTGGGCTGGTGTTAAGAGCCTGTAGCTTTTCCACACTGAAAGTGCAAGCTGGGTCTATGAAGCCAGGGTCTAAAGAATGGTGCCTCCCTGTGTGGGGGCTCCAATCCTATATGTTTTTTCTGTACTGCCCTAGTAAAGGTTACCCAAGAGGCTCTGCCTCCTGGAAAAACTGTCTGGACACCCAGGCTTTTCCGTACATACTCTGGAGCCCTGGAATCTCAATGAAGAATCCCAGGTCTCTAGGCTTTTGCTCTGTGTACCTGCTGAGCCAGAACACTATGTGGAATCCTCCAAGACTTGGAGCGTGCACTGTCTGGAGCAGTGACCCAAGCTGTACCTGTGCAGGGGCCATGGGGCTGGCCCAGAAAACCATTCTTTATTATTCAGTCCTAGGTTTCAGGGCCTGTCACAGCAAGCCCTGGGGCAAATGTCTCTCAAATGCCTTCCAGGTCTTTTCGCTTATTATGGCTGTTCGCACTGGGCTGCATTTTATGCAAAATTCTGAAGTATTCATGAATTTTTCTACTGAAAGTCAGCTATACTTTTTGGCCAGGCTGCAAATTGTCCAAACTTTTAAACTCTGCTTCTCATTTAATAGAACTTTTAACTTGAGGTCATTTATTTTGTTACACATAAGACCACAGGCTGTTCAACAGAGAGGACACCTCTTGAGCTTTACTGCCTAGAGGTTCATTTCACCAGATACACACTAAATCATTACCCTCAAGTTCAAAGTTTCACAGGTCTCCAGGGCAGGGGCACCATGCAGCCACATTCTTTGCTAAGGCAAAACAAAAGTAACCCTGACTGCTGTTCCCAGTTGGTTTCTCATTTTCATCTGAGATCTTCCAAGTCTGGCCTTCACTGTCCATGCTTCTGTCACCCTTTTAATTATAACTATTCAACAAGTCTCTACGATAGTCCAAACTGTCCTCATCTTCCTGTCTTCTTCCAAGCCCTCCAAACTCTCCAAGCTCCGGCCTTACCCTCTTCTTCAGCTGCTTCTACATTTTCAGCTATCTCTGTTGCAGACTGGAAGTGTGGTAAAAGAAGAAAAGTCCATTTTCAGGGAGAAAATTAACAAAGGCTTCAGATATTCACATAAAAAGAAGCTGAGTGTTGGTTGCCGAGACAGTAAATAAAAATCCCTTGAAGGCATTTCGAAAGCTTCACTTCTCAGCACTCATTTTCTGTATGATCATAAAGAGATGAGGTTGAACTGGCTGAGGGTTCGGCAGGCTGGAAAGAAATTCTGCTTCTGAGAGGACTCAGGAAGCCTCCCAATCACACCAGAAGACCAGGCGGCAACAGGATGTTTCACACGGCAGAAGCAGAAGCAAGACAGAGAGAAAAGGAGTGCCATACCCTGTGATACAACCAGATCTCAGGAGAACTCAGTATCGGGGGAAGATGTGCTTAACCATTGGTGAAAGATCCACCCCCAACCAACCCCCACCCCACGACAACTCCACCATCCACCACAGGCTGAACTCATCTATTACCAGGTAGAAGCCTGCTGCAGAGGCAGAGTCTTTTGGAAAGCCTTTACTAGGGCCGTGAAGAAAAAAATACGGGCTTGCTGCTTCCACATAGGAGGTCACAAACCTCTAGACTGCAGAAACATAAACCCACCAACAGCTCACATCCTCAGGGTGGAGAAGTTACAGGCCTTCATCACCAGCCCAGTCAATGAGAGCAGCCACGGGGCTGAACGCTGAAAGGCCACAGGTGCACTGCCCTAGTAGAGGTTCTAAACGAGCCTCTGCCTTTACAGCAGGTTTCTCCCCCTTCCTACTACCCATCACCCTCTCAGCACCTTACTGCCAACCTACTCTTTGCCACCCTACCCAAACCTTTTCCTTCCACCCCTACCAACCTCCCATTCTTGATTAAATCACCTCCCACCAGGCCCCACATCCAACACTCAGGAATATAATTCCACATGAGCTTGTTATGGAAATACAGCAAAACCATATTATTTTGACTCTGAAACATCCAAATCTCATGTCCCCCTCACAGAGGAAAATCCAAATAAGCTGTTTCAAAAGGTTCCAAAATTCTTAAGCCATTCCAGTTGTAACGCAAATGTAAAAAGTTTCTAGTCTCATCCAAGACAAGGGTACAGTCACTTCTGCTTATGGGTCCCTAAATTTAAAAGGAAGTTCTTTTCTTTCAAGATAAAATTATGTTACAGGCATTGGATAAGCTTTCTCAGTCTGATGGAAAGAAATTTTCCAAAAAAAAAAGACAATTGGGACACAGGCCCGACACAAGTTGAAAACCCAGCCGCACAGGATTCGTTCATCACAAGAACTCCCTATGACACAGACAACATGAAGGAGATAGTGTATAACCACTTGTGAAAGATCTGCTGCCCAGCCCCATCTTTCACTCCCACCCCCAACATAACCCCCCAAACTCCCAACAGCCTCACTTCTAACCCCCACTGTTCACCAGGATTAAATCCTTCCACTGAGCCCCACTTTTAACATTGCCCATTACAACTCCACATGAGTTTTGGTAGGGACACAGAGCCGAATTATATTATTCTGTCCCTGGCCCCCCTAATCTCATGTCCTTCTCACACTGCAAAATACAATAATGCCTTCTTTACAGTCCCTCAATATCCTAACTCACTCCCGCATTTACTCAAATATCCAAAGCCCAAAGTCTCATCTGACACAGGCTGCAGTCTCTGTCCCTGAGCCTCTGAAATACAAAGCAAGTTAGCTACTTACAAGGTAAAATAATTGTACAAGAATGTCCCACATTCTGAGCACAGGGTGGTGTGATGGCTGGGCTCCGGAGGCCTGCAGCAGCTCTGCACCTGTGGCTTTGCAGGGTTTATCCCACAAAGCCGCCCTCATAAACTGGGCTGGTGTTGAGTGCCTGTAGCTTTTTAAAACTCATAGTGCAAGCTATTGGTTCCATAAATCTGGGGTCTGGAGAAAGGTGCCTCCCTCTGTGGAGGCTCCAACCCTATATGTTTCTTCTGTACTGACCTAGTAAAGATTTTCTATGAGGCTCTGCCTCTTCAAAAAGCTTTTGCCGGCCAGGAGTGGTGGCTCACGCCTGTAATCCCAGCACTTTGGGAGGCCCAGGCAGGTGGATCACGAGGTCAAGAGATCGAGACCATCCTGGTCAACATGGTGAAACCCTGTCTCTACTAAAAATACAAAAAATTAGCTGGGCATGGTGGTGCGTGCTTGTAATCCCAGCTACTCAGGAGGCTGAGGCAGGAGAATTGCCTGAACCCAGGAGGCAGAGGTTGCTGTGAGCCGAGATTGCACCATTGCTCTCCAGCCTGGGTAACAAGAGCGAAACTCCGTCTTAAAAAAAAAAAAAGCTTCTGCCAGAACACCCATGTTTTACTCCTCTGGAGTCTAGATGAAGACTCCTAAGCCTCTAGTCTCCTGCTTTGTGCACCTGCTGGCTTAACACATATGGAAGCCATCAAGGCTTGGAGCTTGCATCGTCTGAAGCAGTGACCTATGCTGTACCTGTGTATCTTTCATCGATGGCTGGAGCAGGAGCTGCAGGTATGCAGGCAGCAGTGTCCTGAGGCTGCTCATAGAAGCGGGGCCATGGGACTGGCTCAAAAAGCCATTTATTCTCTCCTAGGTTCCAGGGCCTGTGACAGCAAGGGCTGCTGTAAAGGTGTCTGAAATGCCTTCAAGGCCCTTTTCCCATTATCTTGACTATCAGCACTGGGCTCCATTGTATGCAAATTTTTGAACTCTTACTGAAATTTTACACTGAAAATCAGCTTTTCTCTTTGACCATTTGGCCAGGCTGCAAATTGTGCAAACTTTTAAGCTCTGATTCTCATTTAAATAGAAGTTTCAACTTGAGGTTATTTATTTGGTCACACATAAGACCACAGAATCTTTGACACAAACAGGACACCTCTTAAGCTTTGGTGCATAGATGTTCATTCCACCAAATACAACCTAAATCATCACCCTTAAGTTCAAAGTTTTACAGTCTCCAGGGCAGGGGCACTGTGCAGCCACGTTCTCTCCTAAGGCAAAACAAAAGTAACGTTGGCTCTTGTTTTCAGTAAGTTCCTCATTTTTATCTGAGATCTAAGCCCGGCCTTCACTGTCCTTCTGTCTATAATCCTTTTAATTATAACTATTTAGCAAGTCTCTACAATGGACTAAACTTTTTCTTATCTTCCTGTCTTCTTCCAAGGCCTCCAAACTCTCCAACCTCTGGCTGTTAGCCACTTCTGAACCTGCTTCTACAGTTTCAGCTACCTTTGTTGCAGCCTGGCAATGTGCTAAAAGAAGAAAAGCCCATTTCAGGGGAAAAATTCATGCAGACTTCAGATATTTGCATGAAAAGAAGCTGAGTGTGGATTGCTGAGACAATGGTGAAAATCCCTTGAAGACAGCTCAGAGCTTCACTTCACAGCACTCATTTTCTGTAGCTCAGCAACCTCCAGTCCATGATTGAATAACCTCCTACCAGACCCCACCTTCAATGTTTGGGAATACAATTCCACATGAGTTTTGGTTGGGAAACACGACAAATCATATTATTCTGACCCTGACACTCTGAATCTCATGTCCTCAGAGAACAAAATACAAACAAGTATTTTCAAATGTTTCCAAAAATCTGAACTCATTTCAACAGTAATTTAAATGTAAAAAGTTCAAAGTCTCATCCAAAACAAGGCTACAGTCCCTTCTGCCTGTGAATCCCTGAATTTAAAAGGGAGGTCTTGTCTTTCAAGATACAATGATGGTACACGCATGAGCAAGCTTGCTAAGGCAAAATGTGCAGTCCAATGGGAAAAAAAATTCCATTAAAGTAACACAAGGAGAAACAGGCCCAATGTAAGTTCAAAAGCCAGAAGGTCAGTATTCATTTATCATGGGAATTCACTATCACCCAGACAGCATTAAGAAGATAGTGTTAACCATTTGTGCCCCACACCCTCACTTCCAAACGCCACCGTCCACCATGATTAAATCACCTTCCAGCAACCGCTTCCTTTAACATACCCTGTATTACAATTTCATATGAGTTCTGGCAGGGACACGGAGCCGAATCATATTATTCTTCCCTTGGCCCACCAAATCTCATGTCCTCCTCACATTGCAAAATAAAACAAGGCCTTCTCTGCAGTCCCCCAATGTCTTAACTCATTCCAGCATTTACTCAAATGTTCGAAACCCAAAGTCCCATCAGAGACAAGGCAGCAGTCTTCTCTGCCCCTGAGCCTCTGAAATACAAAGCGAGTTAACTACTTACAAGGTACAGCGATTGGACAGGCATTGCGTTAGCATTCCCAGCCAAGAGAAAGAAATTTGCCAGAAAGAAGCACAAAACACAGATGGGATTTATCGACCCCATGCAAGTCAAAAACCCAGCAGGCCAGTTATCTAATACTACAGCTCCAAAACCGTCTTTCCTGAATCTATGTTCCACATCCAGAGCACAGGGTGGTGTGATGGCTGGGCTCCCAAGGCCTTCAGCAGCTCTGCACCTGTGGCTTTGCAGGTTTATCCCCGACAGCTGCCCTCATGTGCTGAGCTGGTGTTAAGTGCCTGCAGCTTTTCAACACTGAGAATGCACAGTAGGTAGGTCTACGCACATAGGTAGGTCTATGAAGCTGGAGTCTGGAGAATGGTGCCTCCCTGTGTGGGGCTCAACCCTATATTCTCCTTCTGTACTTTCCTAATAGAGATTTCTAACGAGGCTCTGCTTCTTGGAAAAGCTTCTGTCTGGACACCCAAATGTTTTCGTACATTCTCTGGAGTATTGGTGAAGGCTTTCAAGTCTCTAATCCTGTGCTCTGTGTACCTGCTGGCTTAACACTATGTGGAAGCCACCAAGGCTTGGAGCTTGCACTCTTTGAAGCAGTGATAAAAACTGTACCTGTGCATCTTTCAGCCATGGCTGGACCTGGAGCTGGAGCTGCGGGGATGCAGGCAGCACTGTCCTGAGGCTGCACACAGCAGCAGGCCATGGGGCTGGCCTTGGAAATCGTTCTTCTGTCCTGGGCCTCAGGGCCTCTTACTGCAAGGGCTGCTGCAAAGGTCTCTGAAATGCCATCAATACCTTTTCCTCATTGTCTTGGCTATTAGCACTGGGCTCCATTTTAAGCACATTTCTGAAGCTGTCTTGAATTTTCCCCCTGAAAATTAGCTTTTATTCTTTTTTTTTTTTTTTGAGACGGAGTTTTGCTCTCATTACCCAGGCTGGAGTACAATGGCTCGATCTCGTCTCACTGCAACCTCCGCCTCCTAGGTTTAGGCAATTCTCCTGCCTCAGCCTCCCGAGTAGCTGGGACTACAGGTGCACGCCACCATACCCAGCTAATTTTTTGTATTTTTAGTAGAGACAGGGTTTTACCATGTTGACCAGGATGGTCTCGATCTCTTGACCTCATGATCTGCCTACTTCGGACTCCCAAGGCGCTGGGATTACAGGCTTGAGCCACCACTCCTGGCCCTTTTTTTTTTTGTTAATGAATGAGAGCTTCTTTTTTTTTTAATTTTGTTTTTCTTTTTATTTGTTTGAATGAGAGCTTCTTATGTTGCTCAGGTTGGCCTTGAACTCATAGCCTTACCTCCTCAAGCGCCAGGACAACAGGCCAGAGCCACCGCGGCTCCCAATGTAGGTTTCTTAACAACAGTTCATTGTCTCTTTTGGTTTTACTTACATATTATAATTTTAGATAATTTGCAATTCTCTTTGTGTTGCCTAGGCTGGAGTGCAGTGGTGTGTTCTTGGCTCACTGCAAACTCTGCCTCCCAGGTTAAGCAATTCTGCCTCAGTCTCCTGAGTAGCTTGGATTACCAGCACACGCTACCACACCCAGCCAAATTCTATATTTTTAGTAGAGACGGGGTTTCACCATGTTGGCAAGACTGGTCTCGAACTCCTGACCTCAAGTAATCCAGCCATCTCAACCTCTCAAAATGCTGGGATTACAAGCGTGAGCCACCGCACCTAGCTGCATTTCCTTTCAAATGTTTTTTTCCATTTGTGCATTTTTTTTTTTAGGAACATTTAATTCAAATGTTTGTCCATTTGATTTTTTTTTTTTTTTGAGACAGAATCTTGCTCTGTCGCCAGGCGCCAGGCTGGGTGGAAGGAGTACAGTGGCGCAATCTCGGCTCACTGCAATCTCCGCCTCCTGGGTTCAAGCAATTCTCTTGCCTCAACCTCCCTGGTAGCTGGGACTACAGGTGCATGCCACCACGCCCAGCTAATTTTTGTATTTTTTAGTAGAGATGGGGTTTCACCATGTTGGCCAGGATGGACTTGAACTCTTGACCTCATGATTTGCCCACCTCGGCCTCCCAAAGTGCTGGAATTACAGGCTTGAGCCACCGCGCCTGGCCATATTTGTTCATTTCTAAATACAGTTGTTCAACTTTATTGTTCAGTTTTACAAGTTGTTTATATATTCTTTTTTTTTTTTCTTGAGACCGAGTTTCGCTGTTGTTATCCAGGCTGGAGTGCAATGGCACGATCTCGACTCACCACAACCTCTATCCCCTGGGTTCAAGCCATTCTCCTGCCTCAGCCTCCCAAGTAGCTGGTGTAAGGCCGATAGTCCTGCTAACAGCCAGATGAACAACATCCACCCCTGTCTATGCCTCATAACAGTTTAACAGGCAGAACACATTACTCAGCAACTGCTCCTCCATTCGGGCTCCCCTCTCCCACTTCTGCATTCTGCCCCCAGGTCTATATTCTATGCTTTTGAACCTCAGCACTAAACTATACATCTGAACCCGCGAAATTGAAGAAATCCCGCCAAGCCTTACCCAATGGCAGCCCACCCCATGCATCCTAGGCCAGCCCCCCTCTAACCCCCGTAAAACCCCCTGCCCTGAGAAGTCAAGCGCGACTTCTCTGGCCCCCTTTCCTTAGGACCACAGAACCTCACAGGAGATAAATAAATTGGCATCTGATTGTTCTTATACTGGCCTCAGTTTCCTCATTTTAAACTCGACAGTAACCATTACAGCTGTAATTAACAGGCATGTGCCACCATGGCTAGCCAGTTTTGTATTTTTAGCAGAGACAGTGTTTCTCCATATTGCTCAAGCTGGTCTCAAACTTGACCTCAGGGGATCTGCCCACCTGGGCCTCCCAAAGTGCTGGGATTACAGGCATGAGCCATTGTGCCATCCTCCCCCTTTATTTTATTTCTGTGCATTTTATTTAAAATATTATCTTTCATATGTAGTTCAAAAAAATAATCCAACTTCATTTTATTTGTGTTGATATCTAGTTTTCAACATTATGTTTGGAAGAGATTATCTTTTTTTTTATTTTTTGAGATGGAGTTTTGCTCTTATTACCCAGGAGTGCAATGGCGTGATCTCGACTCACTGCAACCTCCACCTCCTGGGTTCGAGCAATTCTCTTGCCTCAGCCTCCCAAGTAGCTGGGACTACAGGCACGCACCACCATGCCCAGCTAATTTTTGTATTTTTAGTAAAGATGGTGTTTCACCTTGTTGACCAGGATGGTCTCGATCTGTTGACCTCGTGATCCACCCACCTCGGCCTTCCAAAGTGCTGGGATTACAGGCGTAAGCCACCGCACCCAGCCCGATTATCTTTTTTTTCTATGGTGTCCTTACAGCAGCTGTATGGAAGATCATTTGATCCTATACAGAAGAGTTAATTTCTGTACTCTCTATTTTGTTTTTTCATCTGTTGATCTGTCTTTGTGTCAGTACCATATTGTTTTTGTTATTGTAGCTTTTATTATATTTTGTTTGTTTGGTTTTTTGAGACGGAGTCTCACAGTGTCAGCTGTGCTGGAGTGCAATGACGTGATCTTGGTTCACGGCAACCTCCGCCTCCTGGGTTCAAGTGATTCTCCTGCCTCAGCCTCCTGAGTAGCTGGGATTACAGGTGCCCACTCCCATGTCCGTCTAATTTTTCATATTTTGGGCAGACTGGTCTCAAACTCCTGACCTCAAGATCCACCTGCCTTGGCCTCCCAAAGTTCTGGGATTATAGGTGTGAGCTACTGTGCCTCCCCTATTATGTTTTTAAATTAGGAAACATAATGCTTCTGTTCTTGTTCATGGGTGTTTGGCTATAGTTTATAATCAATTTTTTTTCAGATGGAATTTCCCTCATTGCCTAGGTTGGAGTGCAATGGTACAATCTTGGCTCACTGCAACCTCTTCCTCACAGGTTCAAGCGAGTCTCCTACTTCAGCCTCCCGAGTAACTGGGATTACAGTCACGCACCACCATGCCTGGCTAACTTTTTTTGTATTTTTAGCAGAGACGGAGTATCTCCATGTTGGTCAGACTGGTTTTGAACTCCCAACCTCAAGCCTAATTTTGTATTTTTAATAGAGCTGGGGTTTCTCCATGTTGGTCTCGCTGGTCTCCAACTCCTGACCTCAGATTATCTGTCCGCCTCGGCCTCCCAAAGTGCTGGGCTTATAGGCGTGAGCCACTGTGCCCAGCCTGCTATCGGAATTTCTATTTAGATTATATTGAATTTGTTTGCCACTGTTGGTTGTATTGACATCTTTGAAAAGGTGAATGTTTTTAACCTTGAGCAAGAACATGTGGAAGAGTGTGTTTTATTTATTATTATTTTATTTATTTATTTATTTTTGAGATGGAGTTTTGCTCTTGTTGCCCAGGCCGAAGTGCAGTGGTGCTTTCTTGGCTCACTGCAACCTCTGCCTCCCATGTTCAAGTGATTCTCCTGCCTCAGCCTCCCAAGTAGCTGGGATTACAGGCATGTGCCACACACCTGGCTAATTTTGTATTTTTAGTAGAGACGGGGTTTCTCCATGTTGGTCAGGCCGGTCCCAAACTCCTGACATAGTGATCCACCCGCCTGCGCCTTCCAAAGTGCTGGGATTACAAGAGTGAGCCACCGTGCCTGGCCTGAATGTGTTTTATTTTTACATATTTTTGGATTTGCCAGTTTTACTTTTGCTTTTAATTCCTAGTTGCATTCAATTTTGGTGAGAAAACACAGAGTGTATAATTTTTGTCTTCTTAAATATATGTGTTGTTTTCATTGTTTTGACACAGTATTTTACTTTGTCACCCAGCCTGAAATGCAGTAGCATGATTTTGGCTCAATGCAGTCTCAACCTTCTGGGCTCAAGCGGTCCTTTCACTTCAGCCTCCCGAGTAGCTTGGACTACAGACATGCACTACTATGTCTGGCTAATTTTTTGATTGTTTGTAGAGACAGGGTCTCACTTTGTTGCCCAGCCTGGTCTCAGACTTCTGGCCCCAAGTGATCCTCCCACCTTGGTCTCCCAAAGTGTTGGGATTATAGGCATGAGCCACTTCACCCAGCCAGTATTCTTTTTTCTTTTTTTTGAGACAGAGTCTCACTCTGTCACCCAGGCTGGAGTGCAATGATGCGATCTCAACTCACTGCAACCTCTGCCTTCCAGGTTCAAGCAATTCTCTTGCCTCAGCCTCCTGAGTAGCTGGGATTACAGGCACATGCCACCGCGCCCAGCTAATTTTTGTATTTTTAGTAGAGACAAGGTTTCAACATCTTGGCCAGGCTAGTCTTGAACTTCAGACCTTGTGATCCACCCGCCTCAGACTCCCAAAGTGCTAGGATTACAGGCATGAGCCACTGTGCCGTCCGCGAGGATTCTTTAATAACATTTGTTATGTGTTCTAACAGAACACACAAGGTGCAAATAAAAATATGGTGTATTCTCTTGATTTTGACTGAAAAATTTTGTACATGTCTGTTAAGCCTAGTAGGTCCGTGATAGGGTTTTGGTGTTTATGTTCTTCAAAATCTCATGCTGAAAAGTAATCCTCAGTGTTGGATGTGGAACCTGGTGGGAGATATTTGGATCATGGGGTTGAATTTCTCATGAATGGCTTTGTACAATCATCTCGGGCATCAAAAAATGTATACTCTGTTAATTCAGATGAGAGCTGGCTCATTAAAAGAACCTGGCTCCTTCCCGTCACGGTTGCTCTGTCTCTTACCATGTGATATGTCCAGTTATTCTTGGTCTTCCACCATTGTGGAAACTTACTGAGATCTTCCACCAGAGGCAGATGCTGGCACACAATTCTTGTACAGTTTGCTGAACTATGAGCCAAATAAACCTTTTCTTATTTATAAATTATTTACTCTTGGCCGGGCGCGGTGGCTCACGCCTATAATTCCAGCACTTTGGGAGGCCGAGGCGGGTGGATCACAAGCTCAAGAGATAGAGACCATCCTGGTCAACAAGGCGAAACCCCGTCTCTACTAAAAATACAAAAAATTAGCTGGGTATGGTGGCCCGTGCCTGTAATCCCAGCTACTCAGGAGTCTGAGGCAGGAGAATTGCCTGAACCCAGGAGGTGGAGGTTGCAGTGAGCCGAGATCACACCATTGCACTCCAGCCTGGGTAACAAGAGGGAAACTCCGTCTCAAAAAAAAAAAAATTAATATAGTTTATAATCTTGTCTAAGTTTTCTGTTTTCCAATTTTAGTGTATGTGCTGCCAAGGCAAGCACAGTTTTCTGTTTTCTTATTGATCTTTTATCTGAATTTTCTATTATTAAAAATGGGGTCCTACCGGGTGCGGTGGCTCACGCCTGTAATCCCAGCACTTTGGGAGGCTGAGGTGGGTGGATCACGAGGTCAGGAGTTTGAGACCAGCCTGGCCTAGATGGTGAAAGCCCATCTCTACTAAAAATACAAAAATTAGCTGGGCACAGTGGCACATGCCTATAATCCCAGCTACAGGAGGCTGAGGCAGGAGAATTGCTTGAACCTGGGAAGCAGAGGTTGCAGTGAGCCAAGATTGTGCCATTGCACTCCAGCCTGGGTGACAGAGTGAGACTCCATCTCAAAAAAAAAATGGGGTCTTGATGTCTACAATTATTATGTCGCTAGGTATTTTTTTGCTTTACTTTTCTGAGTATTTGCTTTACATATTTTGGAGCCCTAATGTTGTAAATACATATAAATATACATATAAAAAAGTAGATAAATTGACTCATTATACTATTATATAATATCAATCTTTGTTTCATGCTAGTACTTGAGACATCGCTTATTATGTGTAATATGATTACGAATATCTCACACAGTTGTGGTTACTATTTGCATGGAATACAGAGTTTTTCCATTCTGTCACTTTCAGCCTATTTGACTCAATGCTAACTATTTTTTTTTCTTTAAGACAGTCTTTCTCTGTCATACAGGCTGGAGTGGTGGCACAATCTCCACTCACTGCAACCTCTGCCTTACAGGTTCAAGTGATTCCTGTGTCTAGCATGTTGAATAGCTGCAATTACAGGCACGTGCCACCCCCCTCCTAATTTTCATATATATATGTATGTATATTTATTTAGTAGAGATGGAGTTTTGCCATATTGTCCAAGCTGGTCTCAAACTTCTGACTTCAAGTGATCTTCCAGCCTCAGCGCCCCAAAGTGTTGAGATTACAGGATAAGCCCCTGTTTCTGGCCTAAAATGAGTCACTTCTAGGGAGCATATTGTATGCTATTTTCTTTCTTTCTTTTTTTTTTTTTTTTGAGACGAAGTTTCGCTCTTGTTACCAAGGCTGGAGTGCAATGGTGTGATCTCGGCTCACCGCAACCTCCACCTCCTGGGTTCAAGCAATTCTCCTGCTTCACCCTCCTGAGTAGCTGGGACTACAGGCACGTGCCATCATGCCCAGCTAATTTTTGTATTTTTAGTAGAGACGGGGTTTCACCATGTTGACCAGGATGGTCTCGATCTCTTGAGCTCGTGATCCACCCACCTCGGCCTCCCAAAGTGCTGGGATTACAGGCGTGAGCCACCGCGCCCTGCCCAGTATGCTATTTTCTTAAACCATTCAGTCATTTTATTTTTTCTTTTTATAATTTTATCTATCTATCTATCTATCTATCTATCTATCTATCTATCTATCTATTTATTTTTAAGACAGGGTTTCAGCCGCACACGGTGGCTCATGCCTATAATCCCAGCACTTTGGGAGGCCAAGGCGGGTGGATCACAAAGTCAAGATATCGAGACCATTCTGGTCAACAAAGTGAAACCCGTCTCTACTAAAAATACAAAAGTTAGCTGGGCATGGTGCCGCCTGCCTGTAATCCCAGCTACTCGGGAGGCTGGGGCAGGAGAATTGCTTGAACCCAGGAGACGGAGGTTGCGGTGAGCCGAGATCGCGCGATTTGCACTCCAGCCTGGGTAACAAGAGCGAAACTCCGACTCAAAAAAAAAAAAAGATGTAATCCCAGCACTTTGGAGGCTGAGGTGGGTGGATCACGAGGTCAAGAGATCGAGACCATCCTGGTCAACAAGGTGAAACCCCGTCTCTACTAAAAATACAAAAATTAGCTGGACATGGTGGCGCGTGCCTGTAATCCCAGCTACTCAGGAGGCTGAGGCAGGAGAATTGCCTGAACCCAGGAGGCGGAGGTTGCGGTGAGCCGAGATCGCACCATTGCACGCCAGCCTGGGTAACAAGAGCGAAACTCCGTGGGCGTGGGCATCCGAAGTTCCTATATCCGTGTCCTGGGCATCCAGGTGGACACAGATGGCTCTGGCCGCAGCTTTGCTGGGGCCGTGAGCCCGCAGGAGGAGGAGGAGTTCCGTGGTCTGGCCGCCCTCCCCAATGTCTATGAGGTCATCTCCAAGAGCATCGCCCCCTCCATTTTTGGGGGCACGGATATGAAGAAGGCCATTGCCTGCCTGCTCTTTGGGGGATCCCGAAAGAGGCTCCCTGATGGACTTACTCGCCGAGGAGACATCAACCTGCTGATGCTAGGGGACCCTGGGACAGCCAAGTCCCAGCTTCTGAAGTTTGTGGAGAAGTGTTCTCCCATTGGGGTTTACACGTCTGGGAAAGGGAGCAGTGCAGCCGGACTGACAGCCTCGGTGATGAGGGACCCTTCGTCCCGGAATTTCATCATGGAAGGTGGAGCCATGGTCCTGGCTGATGGTGGGGTCGTCTGTATTGATGAGTTTGACAAGATGCGAGAAGACGACCGTGTGGCAATCCATGAAGCCATGGAGCAGCAGACCATCTCTATTGCCAAGGCTGGGATCACCACCACCCTGAACTCTCGCTGCTCCGTCCTGGCTGCTGCCAACTCAGTGTTTGGCCGCTGGGATGAGACGAAGGGGGAGGACAACATTGATTTCATGCCTACCATCTTGTCGCGCTTCGATATGATCTTCATTGTCAAGGATGAGCACAATGAGGAGAGGGATGTGATGCTGGCCAAGCATGTCATTACTCTGCACGTAAGTGCACTGACACAGACACAGGCCGTGGAGGGCGAGATCGACCTGGCCAAGCTGAAGAAGTTTATTGCCTACTGCCGAGCGAGGTGCGGCCCCCGGCTGTCAGCAGAGGCCGCAGAGAAGCTGAAGAACCGCTACATCATCATGCGGAGCGGGGCCCGTCAGCACGAGAGGGACAGTGACCGCCGCTCCAGCATCCCCATCACTGTGCGGCAGCTGGAGGCCATTGTGCGAATCGCTGAAGCCCTCAGCAAGATGAAGCTGCAGCCCTTCGCCACAGAGGCAGATGTGGAGGAGGCCCTGCGGCTCTTCCAAGTGTCCACGTTGGATGCTGCCTTGTCCGGTACCCTGTCAGGGGTGGAGGGCTTCACCAGCCAGGAGGACCAGGAGATGCTGAGCCGCATCGAGAAGCAGCTCAAGCGCCGCTTTGCCATTGGCTCCCAGGTGTCTGAGCACAGCATTATCAAGGACTTCACCAAGCAGAAATACCCGGAACATGCCATCCTCAAGGTGCTGCAGCTCATGCTGCGGCGGGGCGAGATCCAGCATCGCATGCAGCGCAAAGTTCTCTACCGCCTCAAGTGAGTTGCGGCCTCACTGGACTCGTGGACTTGCCCATGCCTCAGGCCCCTCCTGCCACTGTCTGCCATTGAGAATGCTGCTTTGTTCTCTGCCACCCCACTGCTGTCCTCGAACTTCCCACGCACCCTCCTTTCTGCCCCAGAGGGAGGAGCCGTGGTGTCCTGCCGCCTCTGGGTCACTGCCTCCAGCACAGTTCTGAGACGTGTGCTTTTGGCATCTGTTAATAATAAAGCCACAGTGTGTTCGGGGAAAAAAAAAAAAAAAAAAAAAAAACCACATGGTTACTGCCGGCCGCGGAGAATATGGTTACTGCCGGCCGCGGTGGCTCACGCCTGTAATCCCAGCACTTTGGGAGGCCGAGGTGGGCGGATCACGAGGTCAAGAGATGGAGACCATCCTGGCCATGATGAAACCCCGTCTCTACCAAAAACGCAAAAATTAGCTGGGCGTGGTGGCACGCACCTGTAGTCCCAGCTACTCGGGAGGCTGAGGGGGAAGAATCGCTTGAACCCAGAAGGCAGAGGTTGCAGTGAGCCGAGATTGCGCCATTGCACTCCAGCGTGGTGACAGAGCAAGACTCCGTCTCAAACAAAACAAACAAAACAAAACAAAACAAAACGAAAAACCAGAAGAAATGTGGTTACTGTTAACAGTTTTAGTGTTATTGTTTTATGTGTTTCCTGTAGATACGTTTTTTCTAATTTTCTGTTTTACTGCCTTTATTTTTACTTTATGTAGTGAAATGCTTAATTTTTTCATTTTTCTTTACATTCTATAAATATTATCTTTGTAATTATCATGAAAAAAAAATTTTTTTTTTTGAGACAGAGTCTCACACGTTGCCAGCCTGGAGTGCAGTGGCGTGATCTCAGGTCACTGCAAACTCTGTCCCCTGGGTTCCAATGATTCTCCTGCCTCAGTCTCCTGAGTAGCTGGGACTACAGGTTTGTGACACCATACCAAGCTAATTTTTGTATTTTTAGTAGAGACGAACCCACTGAAACCTTTGCCTCATGGGTTCAAGCAATTGTTCTGATTCACAATGTTGGCCAGTTTGGTCTCTATCTCGTGACCTCATGATCCACCTGCCTTGGCCTCCCAAAGTGCTGGGATTATAGACATGAACCAGCTCACCCAGCCAGAAAATCTTAAATTTAAAACAATATGTTATAATCGTATGAAAAATTGAATTAAAAATCGATACCTCTTTATTTTTGTTTGTTATTTATATTAAACATTATTTTATGCTGTATATCTATTAATAGATTTGTATTTTGTTTTTCTTCTTCTATAGAGGAACTTTAAGAGTTTTGTGCATCATTATGATTATAAATATTTTTATATGTGTTGATATATTTACACTTAATAGAGAGGTTTTTTGTTTTTTGTTTTTTTTGAGATGGAGTTTCGCTGTTGTTACCCAGGCTGGAGTGCAATGGCACGATCTCAGCTCACTGCAACTTCCGCCTTCTGGGTTCAAGCAATTCTCCTGCCTCAGCCTCCGGAGTAGCTCAGACTACAGGTGCACACCACCATGCCCAGCTAATTTTTGTATTTTTAGTAGAGACGGGATTTCACCTCGTTGACCAGGATCGATCTCTTGACCTCATGATCCACCCGCCTCGGCCTCCCAAAGTGCTGGGGTTATAGGCGTGAGCTACTGCGCCCGGCTGAGAGCTTTTTATTTATATATGTTTTTATGATGTTATTTAGCATCATTTTATTTTATTTATTTAATTTTTTTTTAAAGACGGAGTTTTGCTCTTGTTACCCAGGCTGAAGTGCAATGGCGAATTCTTGGCTCACCGCAACCTCCGCCTCCTGGGTTCAAACGATTCTCCTGTCTCAGCCTCCCAGGTAGCTGGGATTACAGGTATGTGCCACCATGCCCGGCTAATTTTTTTTTTTTATTATTTAGTAGAGACGGGGTTTCACCATATTGGCCAGGATGGTCTCGATCGCTTGACCTCGTGATCCACCCGCCTGGGCCTCCCAAAGTGCTGGGATTACAGGGGTGAGCCACTGCGCCCGGCCGTTTTATTTTTTAACATAACATACTCATTTACAGTTAGCATTTCTTTCTTTTTCTTCTTTTTTTTTTTTTTTTTTTCGATCTTGGATCATACTGAAGAGAAGAAACCTTACAAATGTAAAGGGTGTGGCAAAGCCATTCACAAATCTTACTAACCATAAGAAAGTCCGGCCAGGCACGGTGGCTCACGCCTATAATCACAGCACTTTGGGAGGCCGAGGCGGGTGGATCACAAGGTCAAGAGATCGAGACCATCCTGGTCAACAAGGTGAAACCCCCGTCTCTACTAAAAATACAAAAATTAACTGGGCATGGTGGTGCACGCCTGTGGTCCCAGCGACTCGGGAGGCTGAGGCAGGAGAATTGCTTGAACCCAGAAGCGGAGGTTGCAGTGAGCCGAGATCGTGCCATTGCACTCCAGCCTGGGTAACAACAGCGAAACTCTATCTCAAAAAAAAAAAAAAAGAAAGAAAGAAAATTTATACTAGAGAGAAACTTGACTAACCTGAAGGATGTGACAATAATTTTGATAACACCTCACACTTACAACCGAAAAGTAATCATACTGGTGAGAAATTCTAGAAATGTGAAAAATGTGACAAAATTTTTAAATGGTTGTCACATTTGATTTTCGTTAAGATAAGTCATACTGAACCAAGCACCTATGTGTTCTGACTCTCATGCCTGGCCAAAGTCACAAGGGGCATTGTGACATATACCTGGGCCCAACACTTAGATGATGTGATTTTGTATCCTGAGCAGAGCCCACAGGGAATATTGTAACAGACACCTCAGCTCAGCATCTGTGTGAGGTGTATATATAACCTGAGCCAAGCCAACAAAAGACATTTTGAGAATATACCAGAGCTCAGCACCTAGATGATGTGTCTCTCTTACCTCGGACCTGCCTATAGAGGGGATTGTGACATACACATAGTTCAGTATAACTCTTCTGCCTGAGC
The DNA here is from genome assembly GCF_049354715.1 of Callithrix jacchus. Classification (NCBI taxonomy): domain Eukaryota; kingdom Metazoa; phylum Chordata; class Mammalia; order Primates; family Cebidae; genus Callithrix; species Callithrix jacchus. The sequence continues at coordinate 18,758,298 of NC_133523.1, forward strand.
CAAGGTCATAGGTGGGATTGTGATGTACAGTTAATTCCAGAAGCTAGGTGATGTAAATCTCCAACATAAGCCAAAGCAACAGGAGGGACTGTGACAGATACCAGGCCCAGTACCTAGGTGATGTGGTTTTCTTGCCTGAGACCTGCGGAACAGTGGATTGTAATATACTAGGTCCCAAACCTAGGTGATGTGACTCTTCTGCTGGGCCTCAACCATAGGAGACATTGTGACATACACATGGGCCAGCCTTCAGGTGATGTAGCTCTTCTGCCTGAGCCAAGACTACAGAAAAAATTATCAGATTTAAATGAACCCAGCGCACAGGCACAGTGATGACTCTCATACCCAATCTCAGTGAACAGGAGACATTCTGACTCTCACAGCTAGCCTTAAGGAAGTAGGTAAGGTAACGGATTTCATTCTTGTATAAAAGTCACAGAGAAGGCCGGGCGCGGTGGCTCAAGCCTATAATCCCAGCACTTTGGGAGGTGAAGGCAGGTGGATCACAAGGTCAAGAGATCAAGACCATCCTGGTCAACATGGTGAAACCCTGTCTCTACTAAAAATACAAAAATTAGCTGGGCATGGTGGCACGTGCCTGTAATCCCAGCTACTCAGGAGGCTGAGGCAGGAGAATTGCTTGAACCCAGGAGGTGGAGGTTGCAGTGAGCCTAGATTGTGCCATTGCAACTCAGCCTGGGTAACAAGAGCAAAACTCCGTCTCAAATAAAAAAAAAAAAAGAAACATTTTGACTCTTCTGTTGGACTAAGACCACAGGTAAGATCATGTGTCTATACCAGCATGAAGGTGTCAGGGAAGGTTTCAGCTCCCATGCATGGTGTATAAAACACTTGGTGGGTATATGGAGCATTATTAAACAACCCAGCACACAAGAAAAACTGCGGTTCTTGTATACACTCCAAGCCAAAAGTTAGAATCATCAACATCACACAGTGTCCGCACACTGACTTTTTATGAGTACAAAGCTGTGGGCAGGGTGGTTAGGGTGTGGCATTTGTGGTCGGTAGGGTCAAGTACATCACATGTCATATAGATAAGGGCCCAAGACTTTCTGGTAGCCGAGATGAGGTAAGGAGCATAATGCATCAGCGCTTTCCCATACTTGTCAAGAAAGAACAAAGACATTAAGATTTATATTACTTTTACTGATTATCTCTTCTAAGAAAAAAGGAACCAGGTGCAGAAACAGAACACAAGAGTGGACATGGAATGTGACCACTGAAGCAAAGCATCACATAGAGACAATTAAGACCCCAGATGTCTGCAGAACTACCTGACAGTTGTCAGCCTACCACAAGAGTTTGAGGGAACGAAGTTTTCTCCTAACTCCAGAAGGGAGGAGACACCTTAGCCATCTTGGATGTCTTCTTCCCTAACTGGCTAAACAGCAGGGGCTTTCCTAGCGCTGGTGCTGCCACAGATCCAAGGTGCCCTCCAGCAGCCCTTACACAGGCACGGGCCTGCATGAGAGAGGGCTTAAAGCATCTTGCCTTAGGGTTATTCCTTTAACTATGTCACCCCAGGTTTACACTTCAGAACCTGAAAGGCATTAGTAAAAGAACTAGAATCACCTATGAATAACTAAGATCACATTTGAATAACAAAGATAGGCTGAGGCTTCTGACTCGTGCCTTGGTCCTTATGGGGTCTTCCCCCCACAACTGCAGCTCTTGAGGTACAGCTAACCAGAGAAGTTTCTCCTCAAAAGCAGATGGTAACCTTGAGATAGACACCTTTTTTCACATGATCAAAAATGAAGACATCTCTGCTATCACGATACTCTCAGTTCACAGTTTTTGTTTTCGTTTTTTTGAGACGGAGTTTCGCTCTTGTTACCCAGGCTGGAGTGCAATGGCACGATCTCGGCTCCCTGCAACTTCTGCCTCCTGGGTTCAGGCAATTCTCCTGCCTCAGCCTCCCGAGTAGCTGGGATTACAGGCGCGCACAACCACGCCCAGCTAATTTTTGTATTTTTAGTAGAGACGGGGGTTTCACCTTGTTGACCAGGATGGTCTCGATCTCTTGACCTCGTGATCCACCTGCCTCAGCCTCCCAAAGTGCTGGGATTATAGGCTTGAACCACCGCGCCCGGTGGTCTACTGCTCTTAAAGCAATATTAAGTTAAAAAGAAACTTACTCACAATAGGTTACAGAGCATTGCCAGGAGGCCATTACTCTTCTGAGTGGCCATTATTTGTTAGGTCTGTTTTTTCAATGGCTTAGAGTGTTGTAATGGAGTGAGCATAGAAAGTCAGCACCGGCTGGGCACAGTGGCTCACGCCTATAATTCCAGCACTTTGGGAGGCCGAGGCGGGTGGATCACGAGGTCAAGAGATTGAGACCATCCTGGTTAACAAGGTGAAACCCCGTCTCTACTAAGAATACAAAAAAATTAGCTGGGCATGGTAGTGCGTGCCTGTAGTCCCAGCTACTTGGGAGGCTGAGGCAGGAGAATTGCTTGAACCCAGAAGGTGGAGGTTGAGGTGAGCCGAGATCGTGCCATTGCACTCCAGTCTGGGTAACAACAGTGAAACTCCGTCTCAAAAAAAAAAAAAAAGAAAAAAGAAAAAAAAAGAAAATCAACACCAAGACAGAAATATGCCAAATTGCAGGGTCTTTACTGCCTGCAGCCACAGAGGACTCCCGGCTCTCCAGCCCATGGCCCCCAAAGGAGGGTGTCAAGACCTTTTATACCTGTAAAACCACCTCGGGGTGAGGGTGAGGGGCAGGGGTAGGGGGTGAGGGATTTCAGACATTCTGAGGGCTAGTGGATTCTATAAATCACCTCCTACGCGGAGATGAGGGTGAGGGGCTCCGGACATTCCGAAGGCCAGGGGACTTTTGACATTCTGATTGTTACTTTTCTTTTTTTTTTTTTTTTTGAGACAGAGTTTCGCTCTTGTTACCCAGGCTGGAGTGCAATGGCGCGATCTCGGCTCATCGCAACCTCCGCCTCCTGGGTTCAGGCAATTCTCCTGCCTCAGCCTCCTGAGTAGCTGGGATTACAGGCACGTGCCACCATGCCCAGCTAATTTTATGTATCTTTAGTAGAGACGGGGTTTCACCATGTTGACCAGGATGGTCTCGATCTCTTGACCTCGTGATCCACCCACCTCGGCCTCCCAAAGTGCTGGAATTACAGGCTTGAGCCACCGCGCCCGGCCGTATATATACATTTTTTACAAAAACCCTAAGAGTAACTCTGTATTCTATCTTTCTAGCACATTGTAGTTCCGACCATTCTAGCTGCATTCCAGGAACGCAGGAGACACACATGGCCAACAGCTGCTACATTGAAGTGTAGCTCTGACGTGAAGCGGGTGGAGGGCCTGAACAGCCTGTTGCCCACCTTTCTTTCTTTTTCTTTTTTTTGAGACGGAGTTTCCCTGTTGTTACCCAGACTGGAGTGCAATGGCACAATCTCAGCTCACTGCAACCTCCGCCTTCTGGGTTCAAGCAATTCTCCTGCCCCAGTCTCCCGAGTAGCTGGGACTACAGGCGCGCACCATCATGCCCAGCTAATTTTTGTATTTTTAGCACAGACGGGGTTTCACCTTGTTGACCAGGATGGTCTCGATCTCTTGACCCCGTGATCCACCCGCCTCTGCCTCCCAAAGTGCTGGGATTATAGGCGTGAGCCACCGCGCCCGGCCCACCTTTCTTTCAGAGATCAGACAGCGAACAAATGATGTTGGGACCTCAGGAGAAGAAAACTGTTTTCATATCTGTTCAGCGATCTGTAATCCCAGCTACTCAAGAGGTTGAGGCAGAAGAATCGTTTGAAACGTGGCTCACATTTTATTTCAGAGGATTGCGTGCTCAAAGGAACAGAAACCATAAAGGTCACAAAATCTTAAATGTTAGAACAATTGTTGTTATTCTTTCTTCGTTGATAAATAGCTGTATAATATATTATGTTTGAATGTATATAACATGATACACAATGTTAAGGGCAAATATCCTCTGCGGTGAGCCTGGCTCAGCTCAGGGAGGAAGCCCTGTCTGAAAAGGCTGCAGCCTAGGCTGTCACTCTTTTCATTCAGCCCAGCCAGCATCTGAGCACATTTTCTGTCACTCAGGGCCTGAAAACACGGTGACTTAAATATTATCCAATCAGGAACGCTTGGCTGGGAACCGTCCAATCAAGCACGCAGCTGGAGCGGGGAAGGCGGTTTCCAGGAAGTGGCGGGTCCTTTGTCTGTAGCTGCCGCCGGAGTTCCAGGTCTTGTCCTCAGTTGTCTGTGTCTTTTGCTCCTAGAGGCCCAGCCTTGGCGGCCTGTGACCTGCAGGTATTCGGAGATCCACAGCGAAGACGCCGGGACCCCCTGCAAGCCTAGAAATGGTGAGAGTGCGTTGTCAACAACCCGAGAGGGGGAGGAGCTGATTGAAACCGGCGGGAAGCGGCTGTGGTGGGACTCAGGCCTCCCAGCAGGCAGCTCCGCACTCTGCACCCGGAGTTCTTGTTGCCCAGCTCGGCCTCAGTCCCCTTAACCCATAAGATGGCGGCTGTGCAGAAATCCGGGCCCAGGGCTCATGTCTCTTCCCTGCACAGTGACTGTGCCCTGGTCTGGAGCCCTCTCCGGGCAGCTCTGCACCGCAGTGCCCCGTCTCTCTCAGATTGTGCAGATATTTCGGGAAGGTAGTCAGGGGAGAATCCTGACTGGAGGTATGGATTAATGAATGGGAAGAGCTTCGGTCTTTGGGGTTCCCAGTTCCTCTTTGCCTGTGGGGTTTCCAGTTCCTTTTTTTTTTTTTTGTTGTTGTTGTTTTTTTAATTATAAACGTGTGGGGGCCACGCGCGGTGCCTCACGCCTGTAATCCCAGCACTTTGAGAGGCCGAGTTGGGTGGTTCATCTGAAGTCAGGTGTTTGAGACCATCCTGGCCAACGTGGTGAAACCCCATCTCTATTTAAAAAATACAAAAATTAGCCGAACGTGTGCCGCGCGCCTGTAATTTTAGCTATTCAGGAGGCTGAGGCAGGAAAATCGCTTGCACCAGGGAGGCGGAGGTTGCAGTGAGCCGAGATCGCACCACTGCTCTCCAGCGTGGGCAACAAAATTGAAAATGTCTCCAAAAAAAAAAAAAAAAAGTCACCGAATAGTATTAAAGCACTTAATCATAAAGTGGTTCAAGTACTGTAGAGCACTCAGCTATGGTTTGTAGTTTGTAGTCTATGGAAGGAGCTTGACTTTTATCAGGTGCATGAAGAAAATCAAATTTAGTAACTGGTTAGGTCAGTTACCTCGTCTCTTGATATATACGATCATGTTGGCAATTTTCTCCTTATATAATTGAAGTTTAATTGGCAGTTGGTTAAGTTGTTTAAGCCCAAATTTTGTTTTCTCTGATGTAGTATAATTTCAAAAAAAAAAAATACATATATATATATATATATATATAATGCTGTATTTTTTTTTTTTTTTGAGACGGAGTTTCGCTCTTGTTACCCAGGCTGGAGTGCAATGGCGCGATCTCGGCTCTCCGCAACCTCTGCCTCCTGGGTTCAGGCAATTCTCCTGCCTCAGCCTCCCGAGCAGCTGGGATTACAGGCATGCACCACCGTACCCAGCTAATTTTTTTTGTAATTTTAGTAGAGACGGGGTTTCACCATGTTGACCAGGATGGTCCCAATCCCTTGACCTCGTGATCCACCCGCCTTGGCCTCCCAAAGTGCTGGGATTACAGGCTTGAGCCACCGCGCCCGGCCTAGCATTTTATATATTTTTTTCAAACGGAGGACTGCAGGGACTAGAGCCACCTCAGTCTAATTAATTGTCTGCCACTGAATTATTTAATTTTTTCAATTGTTTTGAGACGGAGTTTCGCTGTTGTTACCCAGACTGCAGTGCAATGGCATGATCTCTGCTCACTGCCTTCTGGGTTCAAGCAATTCTCCTGCCTCAGCCTCCCGAGTAGCTGGGACTACAGGCGTGCACCACCATGCCGAGCTAATTTTTATATTTTTAGTAGAGACGGGGTTTCACCATGTTGACCAGGATGATCTGGATCTCTTGACCTCATGATCCACCCGCCTCGGCCTCCCAAAGTGTTGGGATTATAGGTGTGAGCCACCGCGCCCGGCCCACTGAATCATTTTCACGGTCTACAGGGACTTCTTTTTCCCTGCATTTTTCTTTTCTTTTCCTTTTTTTTTGAGACCCAGTTTCACTCTTGTTACCCAGGGTGGAGTGCAATGGCGCCATCTCGGCTCACCGCAACCTCCACCTCCTGGGTTCAGGCAATTCTCCTGCCTCAGCCTCCTGAGTAGCTGGGATTACAGGCACGTGCCACCATGCCCAGCTAATTTTTTGTATTTTTAGTAGAGATGGGGTTTCACCATGTTGACCAGGATGGTCTCAATCTCTTGACCTCGTGATCCACCTGCCTTGGCCTCCCAAAGTGCTGGGATTACAGGCGTGAGCCACCGCGCCCGGCTTCTTCTTTTTTTTTTAAATTTTATTTTTTTTGAGACAGAGTCTCACTATGTCGCCAGGCTCCAGGCTGGAGTGCAGTCGCACAATCTCGGCTTACTGCAACCTCCATCTCCTGGGTTCAAGCAATTCTCCTGCCTCAGCCTCTGAAGTAGCTGGGATTACAGGCACAGGCCAACACGCCCAGCTAATTTTTTTTGTATTTTTAGTAGAGACGGGGTTTCACCATGTTGGCCAGGATGGTCTCGATCTCTTGACCTCGTGATCCACCTGCCTTGGACTCCCAAAGTGCTGGGATTTCAGGCTTGAGCCACCGCGCCGGGCTTCCCTGCATTTTTCATACGTGTCCCCAAGCAGGGTCTCAAGTCTACCCCTTACTCCCTGTTCTTCCAGCTCAACTCTGATTTGCAATAAAATACTAAATTTCTAGTGGCTTTGACATTCCCAAATGCCAACTTTCCCTTTGTAGTACACATTATCAACTACTTATTTTATTGTCCATTTTATTAGATTCCAATTAATAATATTTTGACAAGCATTTGATGGCACTATTTTAAAAACTGTCTTCTGTTAGTGAATATTTCCTATGAGAATAAACCAAATAATAACTCGTGACACTGTATTACAAAAAAATCTCTGCCTCTTTTGCTTTTATCTTCCCTAGGCAGAGTTCTTATAGGAATATTGTTTAAAAATACATATATTGTTGGGTCAAGGTTTCCATTTGGTAACTTTATGGAGTGTTGGGTCATCAACCACTCTTCAGGTTTTTTTTCTGGTCCTGGGTTTCAGTACTGTCTGGGGAAAACCAAGATGCCCACCATGGTGGCTGTGTTGGCTAGAGTGTCTCATGAATATAGCTCTTGGCTCATTTTCTCTCATAGGACAACCTGAGGTATGATGTGTATCCTCCGAGGAAGCAGGTAGATACCCTGGGACTGAGTGCAATCTCCTGGTGTATTCTTTCTTTGAAAAGCTAGCTGCTTGAGACATTCAGATTGACTTCGCCTAACCCAGCTTCTGTTCCTTGGAGATGACACATTGCTGGTCAGCTGGTCAGATGTTGATATTGAAAGAAAAACAGAAATAATTTTTGCCCCCTGGATCCTCTAAGATTTGTGAAAGAAAAAATAGTATCCCACAAGACAGAAAAAAAGAAAGTCACCCCAGTGAGATGGTGCAAGAACTTGCAAAGTAAAATGAACTTGGGGCAGTTACCGGAGCATAATTGCAGTGTCTGTTGAGAGGTTGGACATTGAGAAGTTTAGTGAGCAGGATGGAGTGGGAGAATCTTTCAAGTGATTGAATGGCCTGACTTGACATATAGGTCAGACACATCTGTTTTCTAATCAGCACTGTCACTGTATGGGTTTGTCACCTTGTAAACATTTGTTCACTTATTTTGACTTTAGTTTCTTGTAACTGTAAATTGCATTTAATTAGTAACATTTAAAAGGCACAAAAATATTTGCAAAGGGCATAGAAGAAGAGGGTTTTAGAAAACAATTAAAATCTATTAATATATTCATTTCTTAAAAATTCTCATTTACCATTTTCTTTGTCAGAATGACTTGAAACATTTTTTCTCAGGTGTGTTTATGGCTGGGTGATTTTATTTTATTTTATTTTATTTATTTATTTTTTCCCGAGACGGAGTTTCGCTGTTGTTACCCAGGCTGGAGTGCAATGGTGCGATCTCGGCTCACCGAAACCTCCACCTCCTGGGTTCAAGCAATTCTCCTGCCTCAGCCTCCCGAGTAGCTGGGACTACAGGCGCGTGCCACCATGCCCAGCTAATTTTTGTAGTTTTAGTAGAGACGGGGTTTCACCTCGTTGACCACGATGGTCTCTATCTCTTGACCTCGTGATCCGCCCGCCTCGGCCTCCCAAAGTGCTGGGATTATAGGCGTGAGCCACCACACCTGGCCGAAGTTGTTATTGTTTTGAGACACTTTCTAGAGTTTATAAAATAAAAGTTAGACTTATGTAAAAAAATAATAATAATTGAATTCCAAAAAATATTGCAACAAGAATAAGTACCAACCATAAGATCTTTATGGCTTGTAAAGTATAGGCAGACAGAGACTCTTTCCTAGGGAGGAACAAACAAGATTAGAAAACAGGTGGGAGGGGAATGGCAAATGGAGGGTGATAAAATCAGATTTTAGACCAGAGAATGTTTTACAGTGAAGTCAGCACGTTCTTAGGAGGGTCATGAAATGGGGTTGTATGCTGGCTCACAGTGAGGGTAGCTCAACGTTCAGGATGCTGTGGGGAAAAAAAAATTAACTTCGGTAAACTTTGATTAAGTAACATTTTATGTAGAGCAGTGAAGACAAATTCTGCTGATTTTTAAAAATGAGAACAGGAAGAAAATGTGTAAAGTGTATATCTGCCTATGTGATATATAAGAAGAGAGAGCACCATTTAAGTTATAACAGAAAGGGTGTTTCTTGCCAGGTACGGTGGCTCATGCCTGTAATCCCAGCACTTTGAGAGGGCAAAATGGGTGGATCAAGAGTTCAGGAGTTCGAGACCAGCCTGGACAACATAGTGAAACCCCATCTCTACTAAAAATAGAAAAATTAGCCTGATGTGGTCGCATGTGCCTTTTTTCTCAGCTACTCAGGAGACTGAGACAGAAGAATTGCTTGAACTGTGAGGCAGAGGTTGCAGTGAGCCAAGATTGTGCCACTGCACTCCAGCCTGGGCTACAGGCTAAAACTCCATCTCAAAAAAAAAAAGGAAAAAACAAAGATGTTTCACACAAAGGATGAATATTATTAATCACAGCTATTTTCCAGTTTTTTTTTTTTTTAACAAGTAATATAAATTTAATTAAAGGATGTGGGAAAAGTCATACAGGCACACTAAAAATGAATTGGAATCCAGCATCTGACACTGATTAACATATTTAGCAGATTAGACGAGACCTACATTTCTGTAAACATCATTGAAAAGCAGAATTTAAAAAAAAAATTTTTTTTTTTATAAAGATGGGGTTTCCCTAAGTTGGTCAGGCTGGTCTTGAACTCCCGACCTCTGGTGATCCGCCCACCTTGGCCTCCCAATATTTTCCAGTGTTATCTATGGGTTTCATTTTTTGTCACCACTTTTCTTTGTTCTATACATTTCTTTCCTTTGACTATTTCTGGGTTGTATCTTTTATAATAAACTGGTAAACATAACTATGGTGTTTGCTCAGTTCTGTGAGTACCTTTATCAAATTATTGAACTAGAAGGAGGTTATAGAAATCCCTCAATTTTAAACAGTGGCTCAGAAGGTAGGTGAGCCTGTGGGGTTTGTGACTGCCATCTGCAGTGAGGACAATGTTGTGAGACTGAGCCCTGAATCAGGGTCTGTGCTGACCCTGGGTGGTGTCAGAATTTAAATGTTAGACTTTGAGTTGGTATTGGAGAATTTCTTCATGTTCAGCAAACTCTACAGGTTTGTTACCAGGAAAAAAAATCAGAGTCCTGGCCTGGAATGGAACTCTGGGTGTCTGGGAATGGGAGTCTCTGCTCTCTGTACACAGGCTGTCACACTGCCCATTGCCTGTGATTCCAGGTTTCTTCCCAGGGTGACTGCAGACTGAAAACTTAGAGGAAAGGACCTGTGATGACATATCCCTTTTCCCATAGTTGCCACCACAGGATTTCCACCCACTCACAAACACACACTAGGCATTGATATTTCCACACTGCTCCCAGGACTAGGCAACACCCTCAAGAACTTCACCAATAAAACAGCATTTTTTATTCTACTGTTTCTTGCCAAAAACCCACATTGTGTCTACAAGTCTCCTGGCATATCCCCATCCCCAGACACTGAATCTGCAGCAGGAACCTGCTTTTTCCACCACCCTAGGGTTCTAAACCAGCTGTTGATAACCTCTTCTGCCTGCATGGGCACAAAGAAATCAGAGTACAGCCCCACCAAGACCACTGTCTTTACCTCAAACCTGCAGCCCTTCCATGTACATTGCACACTACACCGCCCACTAAGTTTTTTTTTTTTAACTTTTATTTTTTGGTTCAGGGGTACAGGTACAGATTTGTTACATAGGTAAAATTGTGCCATGAGGGTTTGGTGTAGATTACATTGCTGCAAAGATACTAAGCCTCACACCAAGATAATATTTATTCTAATTCTCTCTGTCATCCCACCCTCCACTCTTACTAGGCCTCAGTGTCTCTTGTTTCTTTTTTGTATGTACATGTGTTCTTATTAAGCTCTTTTTTCTTTGTCTGTTTGTTTTTGTTTTTTGAGATAGAGTATCACTTTGTCACCCAGTCTGGGGTGCAGTGGTGTGATCTCGGCTCACTGTAACCTCTGCCTCCCAGGTTCGAGAGATTCTTCTGCCTCAGCCTCCCCAGTAGCTGGGAATATAGCTGTGGGCCACATTCTTGTCTAATTTCTGTATTATTAGTAGAGATGGGGTTTTACCATATTGGTGATGCTGGTCTCAAACTCCTAACCTTGTGATCCTCATGCCTCAGCCTCCCAAAGTGCTAGGATTACAGGTATGTGCCACTGCACATGGCCTATTTCTATTTCATTTACTTTGGTAAGTATATATATATATATATATTCTAGTAGACTTACCCTACAAAACCTTAAAATATTTCTGTAAATTGCTTATTAGTATATGTTATAAAATTGAGAGAGCAGTGGCTTATAAAGGTTAAAATTACACAAACTGAGATTTAAGTTTCTCCTTGGTAAGCTTAGAAAAAAGAACTGCATAGAGAATACCCCAGTCGCATAGAGAACAGAATTCTACATAGAGTCCTCTCCCTGTCTGAGTTCTGTTTAGATCTAATCTTTTTGGAGGCCTTATTTAGGTCTGGCCCCACACTGGTGTCTTGCCTCACACAATTTGTTAGAGGATATCAGAGTTTTGGGCCAGGCACGATGGCTTACGTCTGTAATCCCAGCACTTTGAGAGGTGAGGAGTTCAAGAGTACTTGCCAACATCGCAAAATTCCATCTACTAAAAAAAGTACAAAAATTACCAGGGTGTGGTGGTGTACACCTGTAATTCCAGCTACTCAGAAGGAGAATTGCAGGAGAATTGCTCAAACCTGGGAGGTGGAGGTTGCAGTGAGCTGAGATCATGTCATTGCAATCACTCCAGCCTGGGTTACGGAGGGAGACTCCATCTCAAAAGAAAAGAAAAGATCAGAATTTTGTCTGATGAATGTTGGTGCCTTTCTAGAGCTGGTGCTCACAATTTCCTAAAACCCCAAAGCAGATAAATGGTAAAAAGAAAATATGTATTTTGGCCGGGCGTGGTGGCTCACGCCTGTAATTGGAGGCCGAGGTGGGTGGATCACGAGGTCAAGAGATCGAGACCATCCTGGTAAACGAGGTGAAACCCCGTCTCTACTAAAAATGCAAAAATTAGCTGGGCATGGTGGTGCGTGCCTGTAGTCCCAGCTACTCCGGAGGCTGAGGCAGGAGAATTGCTTGAACCCAGGAGGCGGAGGTTGCGGTAAGCCGAGATTGTGCCATTGCACTCCAGTCTGGGTAACAACAGCGGAACTCTGTCTCTAAAAAAAAAAAAAAAGAAAAAGGAAATATGTATTTTAACATCTTAGTTTTAAATTTTTTTATTAAATCCAGTGCTTGGAGATTTAACAGCTTGTTTTCTATTTCTTCAAATTTGGTAGTTTGTCTACAAGTCACATAAAGTTAAACATAAACACGATGAAAACTTCCTTAAAGTACATTAAACTTTTTTCTGTATTTCTCTCATCTGTCTATATTTAGCTTTTATTCTATACAATTAAAAAAAAAATCAACGACAGAGTAACAGAAGAAATGGAAAGGCTGGGCCCTCTCTTTAAATCCTGAGAATTGTTAAACACCTAATACCAGCTTTCAGGGTGTTATGAGGATGAAATCACATAATGTGTTATTCCCAACGCAGTGCTCTAAAACATCCTCTTGAGCACATAGTTCCTGCTTAATAAACCTTGCATTAGTACCTGTGTACATGTTGCCAAATGCAGGCTAATTCCGATATTACTGCCTTCTGTTCCTCTGTAAACTTTAAGGAGAAAGCAAAGAATATGAAACTTCAGGATGGAGATGGGTGGTATGTATGTATGTATGCATGCATGCATACATGTATGTATTTGAGACAGTTTCACTCTTGTTGTCCAGGCTGGAGTGCAATGGCATGATCTCAGCTCATGCAACCTCTGTCTCTCGGGTTCAAGCAATTTTTCTGTCTCACTCTCCCAAGTAGCTGGGATTACAGGCATGCACCACCATTCCCGGCTAATTTTTTTTGTATTTTTAGCAGAGACAGGGTTTGTCCGTGTTGGTCAACTTGGTCTGAACTCCCAACCTCACATGATCTACCCACCTTAGCCTTTCAAAACCCTGAGATCACAGGCATGAGCCACTGAGCCGGGCAGAGATGAGTTGTCTTTATTTGAACCTGAAGCATTTGCGTTGTGACAAGGGTGCTGAGTGTTAGGGACTCTGTGCTGTGCCTGCTTTCTCTAACTAATGCTAATAATGAGTTCAGGGGGAGGAACAACAGGATTTACAGGGAACTTGTTTAAAACATTCATCCATGGACCCTTTCCAGATCTACAGAATCAGATGGCATAGAATGGAGCCAAAACTACCAAGTGATTTCTAATCTCATTAAAACTTGAGGCCAGGCTTGGTGGCTCACGCCTGTAATCCAAGCACTTTGGAGGCCAAGGTGGGAGGATCACCTGAGGCCGGGAGTTCAAGACCAGCCTGACCAACATGGGGAAACCCCGTCTTTATTAAAAAAACAAAAAACAAAAAAAAAAAAAACTTGAGAGGCAATGCTTAGCTAAGTGGTTATTAGCTCGGACTTCTCATTAAGATTCCATGGTTAATGTGCAGACATCTCTTTATTTGTGCCCTTTCCACAGATTCTGTTTATTGTTCTGGGTGGAGGCATCCATGCTGTTGTAATCAAGTGCCTCATGTGACTCTAAAGTGAGGTCAGAATTAAGTATGAGGTGTTCCAGGTACATTCGTTAGTTAAGCTCCACCTTTGTATTAAAAGGTGGCCACAGGACTGCTTCTGTTTAGGTTTGGTAGGAACAGGGCAATGTGACCCATATTTTCTTTTCTTTTTTCTCTTGCCAAGGCAGAATCTCACTCTGTTGACCAGGGTAACGTGCAATAATGCGATCTTGGCTCAATGCAACATCTGCCTGGGTTCAAGTGATTTACTGCCTCAAACTCCCAAGGATTTGGGACTGCAGGCACGTGCCATTTTACCGGGCTAATTTTTTTTTTTTTTTTGACTCGGAGTTCCGCTCTTGTTACCCAGGCTAGAGTGCAATGGCGCGATCTCTACTCACCGCGACCTCCGCCTCCTGGGTTCAGGCAATTCTCCTGCCTCGGCCTCCTGAGTAGCTGGGATTACAGGCACGCGCCACTATGCCCAGCTAATTTTTTGTATTTTTAGTGGAGGCGGGGTTTCACCATGTTGACCAGGATGGTCTGGATCTCTTGACCTCGTGATCCACCCTCCTCGGCCTCCCAAAGTGCTGGGATGACAGACGTGAGCCACCGCGCCCGGCTAATTTTTGTATTTTTAGTAGAGACAGGATTTCATCATGTTAGTCAAAATGGTCTCCATCTAATAACCTCTTGATCCACCAGCCTCGGCCTTCCAAAGTGCTGGGATTACAGGCAGGAGCCACCTTGCCCAGCTGCGGCCCATATTTTTATTACGGTAGCAGAAATTTGTGATGTTTGTAACAGGAAAGGGCCCCTGAGAAAAGGAAAGTGAAACATATTTAGATCTCCATGTGCTCAATTTTTCGTCTCTTTGTGCCACATTTTCAGCACATTGTTCGTGAGTCTTTTTTGCTTTAAAGGACAGAAATGAGTGAGCTTTTTCTGCAGGTCTTGGTCCTTCTGCCTGTGGGTCTGGTGGTAGCAGGCAAGCAGGTGGTGCTGACATCTTTTTTTTTTTTTTTTTGAGACGGAGTTTTACTCTTGTTACCCAGGCTGGAGTGCAATGGCGCGATCTCGGCTCACCGCAACCTCTGCCTCCTGGGTTCAAGCAATTCTCCTGCCTCAGCCTCCCGAGTAGCTGGGACTACAGGCGCGCACCACCATGCCCAGCTAATTTTTGTATTTTTAATAGAGACGGGGTTTCACCTCGTTTACCAGAATGGTCTCGATCTCTTGACCTCGTGATCCAGCCGCCTCGGCCTCCCAAAGTGCTGGGATTATAGGCGTGAGCCACCACACCCGGCCTTATTTTAACTACTTTTAAAAATTCTTATGATAATCAAGCTTCTATCAAAAATATTATTTTATATATACCAGAGCCTTTTCTACATTCTTTACACTGTGACTTCTTATACACCACACAGAATTTCTACCATGAATTTATAATCTGCAGTATTAAAAATGTTCCCTCTGTGGCTGTTGTACATGAAAGGTGTGGATACTTGAGATTCCTTTTGGGGAAAAGCTGGAGTAGTTTGTAAAGAAGGAAAACATGTAATGTTGAAGTTCCATCTGCGTTCTCCATTACCTCTGTGCAAAACAGGATTAAGCAAATGCTTAGTTAAATAAAATAAACTTTATTACGCAGAAAGTTTTTAAAAAATTATCAGGAGATACCTGCCCTCTAGGGCACTAAAGAGAGACCACTTAAAATTATTGTTACAAATTATAGAACAGAGAAGATATCTGTATCCTGAACTTTGCACGAAACTAATTTTTTGTGTTAAAATTCAGACTGTAATTCAGTTTTGGAGGGGCAATATCACAGTCATGATGCTGTGTGCATCAGCACATCATAAAACTTTGTCCTAGTGCAGTTGATGTTAATGATTCACTTGGTTAAAGAGCTCTCTGACAGATTTTGTCACTATAGAGTTAAGTATTTTTCTCTTCGTTGTTATCATAATGCAGCTAATGTGCATAAACCATCACAGTTAATCCAGCAGCTGCCTTTCTTAAATTAGGTTTTCTCTGCATATATCTGTCTTTGGAAAATGAAAGCTCTTATCTTTGTTTACAGGCCAGATACACTAGGAAAAACACAGGCTCTTCCCCTTACTGGATGTTTGATAAAATGTTCTTCTTGGCCAAAAAACATTGACATTCCTGTTGAGCTTGTTAGAAATTCAGACAATCAGACTTTATTCCAGATCATTTAAGAAAATAATCTTTATTAACAAGCTCTCCAGTTTATTGTTCACATTAAAATTTAAAAGGTACCTTCTAACTCAACATGTCTTTTCCATCTGAGGAATATGCACAACTCTTTCTATAGAATGCAAACATAGCACTCAAAAATATACCTTTTTATTCCCTGAATTTTATACTGTATCATCTAGAGAAGTATCATGTATACACTAATATTGTGAATCTTATGCCACTCTCTTAGAGTTAAAAAATACGTTAGGAAAGATTTCTGTATTAAATTACTTTATTTTATAATTTCAGTCACTCCTATTAAGTCAGAAACAATTCTCTTTACTCTCTCACTGCACCTTGACTCAAATTAAAAATGCTTTCTGTGACCACTTGGTAATTGTGTGTGTGTGTGTGTGTGTGTGTGTGTGTGTGTATTTTTCAGGGACCACTAACATTCAGTGACGTGGCCATAGAATTCTCCCTGGAGGAGTGGCAGTGCCTGGATGCTGCCCAGCAGAATTTATATAGAAACGTGATGTTAGAGAACTACAGAAACCTGGTCTTCCTGGGTGAGGAAAACTTCGATACGCAATTCTTAATATGTGCTAAAGATTTTATTTCTTTTCTTTCTGGAATGCTTTTTGGTAAAGTATGCTTTGCATAAATTAGTTTCAGATCCCTGTTTTGAAGAAATTCTTAGATGTTAATCCATGTAGAAGAGAATTACTCCACGATGTTTCATTTTGACCTTAACTGTCCACATTTCTGACCTGATCTAAATCCTTCAGTCTAGAGTAGTGGTAATTCCACAAATTTAGTGGCATAAAGTATTTTTGCCCACACTTTAAAATCTAATTGACAACACCAATTTTTGTTTCAATAGTCCTGGAGAGTAAAATTAAGAACCTACAAATCAAAAATGTTTCGTAGATATTTGGAAAAGTCTGTTATAAACTAGTATATTAGGTTTAATGCAGTAGCTGAGCACATTATTGAGTCGGTCATTGGAGAAGATGAGCAGGCTAAATGTTATTTATTTTTAATGAAACAGGTATTGCAGTCTGTAAGCCAGACCTGATCATTTCTTTGGAGCAAGAAAAAGAAGTCTGGAGTAGGAAGAGACAGGAGATCATGGTGGCCAAGCCCCCAGGTAGGTGAGAGTGAAAATGAATACAACAGACAACATAGATGAAGGTCAAAGAGAAAGTCTTTGACCTTCTCAAAAAAAAAAAACTGATTTGGGAAGCTCTGTTTCAAAGAAAATAGTTTCTGGGAAGCCTGAGTTTTTTTGTTTGTTTGTTTGCACTCACATTGCAGCATCTTCTGTCTTATGCTTTTATTTATTTATTTTTTGAGACGGAGTTTCACTCTTGTTACCCAGGCTGGAGTGCAATGGCACGATCTCGGCTCACCGCAACCTCCGCCTCCTGGGTTCAAGCAATTCTCCTGCCTCAGCCTCCCGAGTAACTGGGACTACAGGTGCACGCCACCATGCACAGTTAATTTTTGTATTTTTAGTAGAGATGGGGGTCTCACCTTTTTGACCAGGATGGTCTCGATATCTTGACCTCGTGATCCACCCGCCTCGGCCTCCCAAAGTGCTGGGATTACAGGCGTGAGCCACTGTGCCCGGCCCCAAATATATGTTTTATATATCAGAGGCTCTAACCATTTTCTTCTGTGTGTGTGTGTGTGTGTGTGTGTGTATGTGTATGTGTTTATATTTATCAATGTAAGGCTATTTGCTTCTAAAGTTGGATGGCAGCAGTTTCATTTTGTGTAAGAATAGCATATATTTAAAGAAAAATTTATCTCTGGTTTATTTTAAATGACTATAAAATATCACAATATTCTATTTATGCTTATACTGCATTTTCTCTGAAATGTTACTGCCGTATATTGACAGCCACTGCTTTCATGAGTACTCAGTCAAATGTTTTTATCTATACACATTCTTTCTTTCTTTCTTTTCTTTTTTGAGACAGAGTTTCGCTCTTGTTACCCAGGCTGGAGTGCAATGGCGCGATCTCGGCTCACCGCAACCTCCGCCTCCTGGGTTCAAGCAATTCTCCTGCCTGAGCCTCCTGAGTAGCTGGGATTACAGGCATGCACCCCCACGCCCAGCTAATTTTTTATATTTTTAGTAGAGACGGGGTTTCACCATGTTGACCAAGATGGTCTCAATCTCTTGACCTTGTGATTCACCCGCCTCGGCCTCCCAAAGTGCTGGGATTACAGGCGTGAGCCACCGCGCCCGGCCACTTAATTCATTTTTAAAATTTCCACAGATATATTTTACTCAGTAAGATTTGTAACATTTATATGTCTATGATGGATTTCAGGCCTGTGGAATTTTGCTATGTCATCAAACTCATGTAGTTTGCTTAATTGTATAGGTTATATTTGTAAAGTCTCTTTATCTAAGTCTCGCAAGTGTAATAATTTGTTATTTTTATTTGTTTCAGTTATGCATTCTCATTTTGCCCAAGACCTTTGGCCAGGGAAGAATATAAAAGCTTCTTTCCAAAAAGTGACACTGGAAAGATATGGAAAATGTAGACATGAGAATTTACCATTAACAAAAGGCTGTAGAAGTGTGTGTGAGTGTAAGGTGCACAAAGGAGGTTATAATGGACTCAACCAATGTTTGAGAACTACCCAGAGCAAAGTGTTTCAATGTGATAAATATGTGAAAGTCTTTCATAAGTTTTCAAATTCAAACAGACGTAAGAGAAGACATACTAAAAAGAAACCTTTCAAATGTAAAGAATGCAGCAAATCATTTTGCATGATTTCAGACCTAACTCGACATAGCAGAATTCATACTAGAGTAAATTTCTACAAATGTGAAGAATGTGGAAAAGCCTTTAACAGGCATTCAATTCTTACTTACCATAAGAGAATTCATACGGGAGAAAAACCCTATGAATGTGAAGAATGTGGCAAAGGTTTTAAATGGTCTTCCAACCTTTCTAAACATAAGAAAATTCATACTGAAGAGAAATTTTACAAATGTGAAGAATGTGGCAAAGGTTTTAAATGGTCCTCCAACCTTAATACCCATAAGAAAATTCATACTGGAGAGAAACCCTATGAATGTGAAGAATGTGGCAAAGCTTTTATCCATTCCATAAACCTTAGTAATCATAAGAAAATTCATACTGGAGAGAAACCTTACAAATGTGAAGATTGTGGCAAAGCCTTTAAGCAGTCCTCACACCTTATTAAACATAAGAAAATTCATACTCAAGAGAAAGCCCACAAATGTAAAGAATGTGGCAAATGTTTTAAATGGTCCTCCAGCCTTAATTCCCATAAGAAAATTCATACTGGAGAGAAGCCCTACAAATGTGAAGAATGTGGCAAAGGTTTTAAATGGTCCTCCAACTTTATTACTCATAAGAAAATTCATACTGGAGAGAAACCCTACGAATGTGAGGAATGTGGCAAAGCCTTTATCCGATCCTCAAAACTTACTGAACATAAGGAAATTCACACTGAAGGGAAATTTTACAAATGTGAAGAATGTGGCAAAGCCTTTACCCGGTCCTCAACACTTACTACTCATAAGAAAATTCATACTGGAGAGAAAGCTTACACATGTGAAGAATGTGGCAAAGCCTTTAACCAGTCCACACACCTTACTACTCATAAAAAAATTCATACTGGATTGAAAGCCTACAAATGTGAAGAATGTGGCAAAGCCTTTAATCAATCCTCAACACTTGCTACTCATAAGAAAATACATACCGGAAAGAAAGCCTACAAATGTGCAGAATGTGGCAAAGCCTTTACCCAGTCCTCAACACTTAGTACTCATAAGAAAATACATACTGCAGAGAAACCTTATAAATGTGAAGAATGTGGCACAGCCTATAAGCACTCCTCAACCCTTGCTACTCATAAGAAAATTCATATTGGAGAGAAAGCTTACAAATGTGAAGAATGTGGGAAAGCCTTTAACCTGTACGCAGGCCTTGCTTGTCATAAGAAAATTCACACTGGTGAGAAACCTTACAAATGTGAAGAATGTGGCAAGGCCTTTAACCGGTCCTCAACTCTTACTACTCATAAGAAAATTCATACTGGAGAGAGACCTTACAAATGTGAAGAATGTGGCAAAAGTTTTAAATGGTCCTCCAACCTTACTGCCCATAAGAAAATTCATACTGAAGAGAAACCTAACAAATAAGAACCAGTCTTCAAACCTTATTAAACATAAAAAAGTTCATAAAGGGGAGAAACCCTACGAACATGAGGAATGTGGCAAAATTTTGAACTGATCTTCAATGCTTACTAGCCATAAGATAATTCATACTTGAGAGAAACCCTACAAATGTAAAGAATGTGGCAAAGCTTTTAACCAATTCTCAAGTGTTACTGAACATAAGAAATTTCATACTGGAGAAAAACTATGAATGTGACAAAGCGTTTACCATTTGTCAAATCTTTCTAGACATAAGAAAAGTCATACTGAAGAGTAACCTTACAAATGTGAAGAATGTGGCAAAGCCTTTAACCAATTCGAAGATGTTACTAAATATAAGAATATTTAGGCCAGACGAGGTGGCTCACGCCTATAATCCCAGCACTTTGGGAGGCCGAGGAGGGTGGATCATGAGGTCAAGAGATCAAGACCATCCTGGTCAACATGGTGAAACCCCATCTCTACTAAAAATAGAAAAACATTAGCTGGACATGGGGGTGTGCGCCTGTAATCCCAGCTACTCAGGAGGCTGAGGCAGGAGAATTGCTTGAACCCAGGAGGTCTAGGTGGTGGTGAGCAGAGGTCGCACCATTGCACTCCAGCCTGGGTAACGAGCGAAACTCCGTCTCAAAAAAAAAAGAAAAGAAAATTTATACTGGAGAGCAACTAATAACCTGAAAGCTGTGGCAATAATTTTGACAACACCTCACACTTATAAGCATAAAAGTCATCATATTGGTGAGAAATTCTGGAAATGTGAAGAACGTGACCAAGTCTTTAAATAGCTGTCACACTTGACTATAGATAATTCATACTGGAACGAACTACAGGTATGAACAATGTGGCCAAACTTAATTTATGCTCATATCTCACTGCACAGAAAACCATGTATACTAAAGAAATACAAATATAAAGAATGTGGAAAAGCCATTAGTATCTGCTCACATCTTACTCAGCATTAGAAAGGTAGTACTTAAGAAAAGCATGATAAATGCAATTATTATCAAAAGAGCATTCAGAAAAAATAAGCCTTTAATCTGAAAAAGTAATCATTTTGAAGAAAAATATTACAAATGTAACAAGGTGCCGGGCGCGGTGGCTCACGCCCGTAATCCCAGCACTTTGGGAGGCCCAGGCGGGTGGATCATGAGGTCAAGAGATCAAGACCATCCTGGTCAACGAGGTGAAACCCCGTGTCTACTAAAAATACAAAAATTAGCTGGGCATGGTGGTGTGTGACTGTAGTCCCAGCTACTCGGGAGACTGAGGCAGGAGAATTGCTTGAACCCAGGAGGCAGAGGTTGCGGTGAGCCGAGATCGTGCCATTGCACTCCAGTCTGGGTAACAAGAGTGAAACCCCGTCTCAGAATAAATAAATAAATAAAATTTTAAAAAGCACACTATTTCTGTGTACCCTCCTGCCTGGGCAAAAGGGCTAGATTCCATCTCAATAGAAAAAAAGAAATAGAAAAAGACTAAGAACATTAAAATGGGCCAGGCGCGGTGGCTCACGCCTATAATCCCAGAACTTTGGGAGGCCATGGCAGGTGGATCACGAGGTCAAGAGATCGAGACTATCCTGGTCAACATGATGAAACCCCGTCTCTACTAAAAATACAAAAAAAAAAAATTAGTTGGGGCTGGTGGCCCGTACCTGTAATCCCAGCTACTCAGGAGGCTGAGGAAGGAGAATTCCCTGAACCCAGGAGGCGGAGGTTGCGGTGAGCCAAGATCGCGCCATTGCACTCCAGCCTGGGTAACGAGCTTAACTCCATCTCAAGAAACAAACAAAAAACATTAAAATGTGAGCTGTATGATGAAAATAGAAGTGGTGAGTCTCTTTGTGGTTAACATAGAATATTGGGTGATGTATCAGTTGTTCAGAGTAATATTCTGCATTATGGTAAAAAACATTCTTAATTTCAGTTACAATTGATTGAATTCATAATATATTGTTTTATGGAAGTAAAACCAGGTGCAGTGACTCACGTCTGTAATCCCAGCCATTTTGAGGGGCCCAGGCAGGCAGATCACCTGAGGTGAAGAGTCAAGACCAACCTGACGAACATGGAGAAATCCTGTCTACTAAAAATAGAAAAGTTTGCCAGGCATGGTGGTGCATGCCTGTAAGCCAAGCTACTCTGCAGGCTGAGGCAGGAGAATAGCTTGAAGCCTGGGAGTGGTGGTTGCAGTGATCCAAGATCATGCCATTGCACTCCAGCCTGAGTGAGGTGCAAGAGTGAGACTGTCTAAAAAAAGAAATATATATATATATACACAAACACACACACACACACACACATATAATTATACTAAGAATGTTTCTAGGCCGGGTGCGGTGGCTTATGCCTATAATCCCAGAACTTTGGGAGGCCAAGGTGGGTGGATCACAAGGTCAAGAGATCGAGACCATCCTGGTCAACAATGTGAAACCCCGTCTCTACTAAAAATACTTGGGAGGCTGAGGCAGGAGAATTGCTTGAACCAAGGAGGCGGAGGTTGCGGTGAGCCGAGATCGTGCCATTGCACTCCAGCCTGGGTAACAACAGCGAAACTCTGTCTCAAGAAAAAACATTTTGTGGGTTCATAGTATGTGTATATATTTATGCCATATATAGAGTATTTTGATACAGGCATACAATATGTAATAGTCACATCAGGGTAAGTGAAGTATCCATCACCTCCAGCATTTATCCTTTGCATGACAAATGTATACATTTAGTTATTTTGAAATGTGCAATTAAATTGTTACTGATTAATTCTTTACATTTCTGAATTTTCAACAAAGTTTAAAATTTATTCATATTTTTCCTTAAACATATGGTCTCTGCCTGTGAACACATACAGATTCTTTTTTTTTTGAGATGGAGTTTCACTCTTGTTACCCAGACTGGAGTGTAATGGCACAATCTTGGCTCACCGCAACCTCTGCCTCCTGGGTTCAAGCAATTCTCCTGCCTCAGCTTCCCGAGTAGCTGAGACTACAGTCTGCGCCACCATGCCTAGCTAATTTTTGTATTTTTAGTAGAGATGGGGTTTCACCTTGTTGACAGGATGGTCTCGATCTCTTGACCTGATGATCCACCCGCCTCGGCCTCCCAAAGTGCTGGGATTACAGGCGTGAGCCACCACGCCCGGCCAAGACATAATATGCTTTAAGTCAAGTACTACCATGAGACAAAGATTGGGATTATAGGTGTGAGCCACCGCACCCAGCCAGAAAAGACAATGTTTATACACTCTTGGTTTAAATACAAATTAACGTAGCCCCTGTAGAACACAGTTTGGGGATTTCCCAAATAACTAAAAATAGAATTGCCATTTGGTTCATCAATCCCATTAATGTGTATATACTCAAAGGAAAAGAAAGTATATTACCAAAAAGACACTGGCACTGAGATGTTTACTGCAGCACTGTTCACATACAAAGACAGGATTAAACTAGGTGAACTAGGTACTCATGTTAATTGTCTAATTGAATCCTCTGGCTCACTAACAGGGCATCTCTCTTGACTCAATGAAGTGATGAAAATGTTTTATTTATAACCTATAAATACCCTAAAACTCTCCAGTTAATGATTTTCACCACATTAAAAAATTCTTGCTGGGTGCAGTGGCTCATACTTGTAATCCCAGCACTTTGGGAGGCCGAGGTTGGCGGATCAGAAGTTCCAGAGATTGAGACCATCCTGGCCAACATGGTGAAACCTAGTCTCTTCTAAAAATACAAAAATTAGCTGGGCATGTGGCACATGCCTGTAGTTCCAGCTATTCAGGAGGCTGAGGCAGGAGAATTGTTTGAACCCAGGAGGCAGAGGTTTCAGTGAGCTGAGATTGCAGCACTGCACTCCAGCCTGGTGATAGAGCAAGAGTCCATCTCAAAAAAAATTTTTCAAACTTTCCATAGGGTTTTACAAAATACTGTGTAAAGTGACATAGGGTGGCTTGGGCAGTGAGAGCGCCGTAACCACAATACAGGCAAAGGGGTAGGACTGGGAAGCTTGTGCCGCTGTTGATGAACATAGAGACAGAAAGGAACTGGGAAACATCTAAAAATAAAAGCAGAATTCCTTTCTAAATTCAGAGAGAGTCAGCTATGCAGCCTGAGTTCAAGTGTTTTCTTCATATTAAGAATTGATGCTATTGTCTCACCCTGCATATTTTCTTTTTGAACACAGGGGACTTTATTGATTATAGATGACAAGGTGGGGCTTCCTAGGCCCCTCTCTCTTCAAGGGGTCTGCATGGAATCTATGAGGAGAGGCGATTCAGTGTGGTGGGGGACTCAGTGTGGCAGGGACTCTACAGCAGTGAGGGCCTCTCTTTCTCATGCTCTCATAGGGGTCTTACTCCTTGGAGGCCATGTGGGACATGAGGTCCACCACACTGTTGCTGTAGCCAAATTCATTGTCATGCCAGGAACTGAGCTTGAAAAGTGCTCATAGAGGGCAATGTCAGGGTGGGTGTTGCTGTTGAAGTCAGAGGAGACCACCTGGTGCTCAGTGTAGCCCAGGATGCCCTGGAGGGGGTCCTCTGACGCCTGCTTCACCACGATATCATATTTGGCAGGTTTTTCCAGACGGCAGGTCAGGTCTACCACTGACATGTTGGCAGTGGGGCACATTAGGCCATGCCAGTGAGCTTGTTCAGCTAAGGGATGACCTTGCCCATGGTCTTGGCAGCACCAGCAGAGGCAGGGATGATGTTCTGGAGAGCCCCACAGCCATCATACCACAGTTTTCCCAGAGGGGCCGTCCACAGTCTTCTAGGTGGCAGTGATGACGTGGACTGTGTCTTGAGTCCTTCCTCAATGCCAGAGTTGTCATGGATGATGTTTGCCAGGGGCGCTAAGCAGTTGGTGGTGCAGGAGGCATTGCTGACGATCTTGAGGCTGTTGTCCTACTTCTCATGTTCACGCCCATCACGAACTGAGGCCATCAGCAGAGGGAGCAGAGATGATGAACCTTTTGGCTCTCCCCTGCAAGTGAGCCCCAGCTTTCTCCATGGTGGTGAAGACACCAGTGGACTCCACCACGTACTCAGCGCCAGCATCGCCCCACTTGATTTGGGAGGGATCTCGCTCCTGGAAGATGGTGATGGGATTTCCATTGATGACAAGCTTCCCGTTCTCAGCCTTGACAGTGCCATGGAATTTGCCATGGGTGGAGTCATACTGGAACATGTAGACCATGTAGTTGAGGTCAATGAAGGGATGATTGAGGGTAACAGTATTCACTTTACCAGAGTTAAAAGCAGTCCTAGTGACCAGATGCCCAATACGACCAAATCCATTGACTCCGCCCTTCACCTTCCCCACGGTGTCTCAAGGACATGGCTGATGATATGAGACGTCGGACAGGAAGAGCAGACAGTCTCACCCTGAATATTTTCCATCTCCAACCTGGAGTCATACTCACTAAAACAGAAATGTTCATGAAGCTTCTATTATATTACAAGCACCAGCCTGTAATTGTTTATTTCTTTAACATGTTGAAACAACCTCATGATTTATGAAAGATTCACCTTGTTCATCTGAACGACTTGGTGCAATAAAGTCAATAAGCTGAATTATGTCAGTTATAGATAGGGAAAACAATAACAATCACTGAAGAGAAATAAGCTTATATAGGGTTCTCCAATTAAGGAGGAAAAGTGAAACGTACTTATTAAGCAAAATGTAAGTTTTTTGTTTTTTGTTTTTGAGACGGAGTTTCGCTCTTGTTACCCAGGCTGGAGTGCAATGGCGTGATCTCGGCTCACCGCAACCTCCCCTTCCTGGGTTCAGGCAATTCTGTCTCAGCCTCCCGAGTAGCTGGGACTACAGGCATGCGCCACCATGCCCAGCTAATTTTTTGTATTTTTAGTAGAGACAGGGTTTCACCATGTTGACCAGGATGGTCTTGATCTCTTGACCTTGTGATCCACCCGCCTCAGCCTCCCAAAGTGCTGGGATTACAGGCTTGAGCCACCGCGCCCGGCAAGCGAAATATAAGTTAATAACACTCCCTGTGAAGTTGTTCTTTTCAAATTTTTTGTGTGCACCGTTAAATTTCGTTAAAAAAATCAATCCTATAATCTCTCAGTAGGATACATTAAAATTCCTCATAAACTTTAAAATTAAACAATTATATGTGTTAGGTCCAGCAAGGGTAACAGGCATGTATAAAGAGGAGATTTGGGCCAGGCCCAGTGGCTCATGCCTATATCCCAGCACTTTGGAAGGCTAATGCTGGCGGATAACCTCAGGTCAGGAGTTCAAGACCAGTCTGATCAACATGAAGAAACCCTGTCCCTACTAAAAATACAAAAAATTAGCCAGGTGCAGTAGTGCACCTGTAATCCCAGCTGCACCAGAGGCTAAGGTAGGAGAATAACTTGAATTCAAAAGGCCAAAGTTGCAGGGAGCCATGATTGGGCCTTTGCACTCCAGCCTGGAAAACAAGAGTGAAACTGCATCTAAAAAAAAAAAAAAAAAAATGGCCAGGCACAGTGGCTCACATCTGTAATCCCAGCACTTTGGGAGGCCAAAGTGGGAGGATCACGAGGTCAAGAGTTCGAGACCATCCTGGCCAACATAGTGAAACCCTGTCTCTACTAAAATATAAAAAGTAGCTGGGCATGGTGACTTGTGTCTGTAGTCCAAGCTACTCGGGAAGCTGAGGCAGGAGAATTGCTTGAATCCGGGAGGCAGAGGTTGCAATGAGCCGAGACTGCACCACTGTACTCCAGCCTGGGGCCCGGTGACAGAACACAGAACAAGACTGTCTCAAAAAAAAAAAAAGCCTGGTGTCATGGCCAGTGCCTGTAATTTCAGCTACTCAGGAGGCTGAGGTAGGATAATTGCTAAAACCCTGGGGAAGGAGGTTGTAGTGAGCAAATATTGCAATCCAGCATGGGAGACAGAGTGAGACCCTTCTCAAAAAAAAAAGTCTGGATGTGGTGGCTCACACCTGTAATCCCAACACTTTGGGAGGCCAAGGCAGGCAGATCACCTGAGGTCGGGAGATCGAGACCAGCCTGACCAACATGGTGAAATCCCATCTCTACTAAAAATACAAAAATTAGTGGGCGTGGTGGCGTGCATGTGTAATCCCAAATACTCGGGAGGGTGAAGCAGAATCATCACTTGAACCTGGGAGGCAGAGGTTGCAGTGAGCTGAGATCATGCCACTGCACTTTAGCCTGAGTGACAGAGCCAGGTTCCATCTCAAAAAAGTAAATAGTTAAATGAATAAATAATAAAAAAGTTGTAAAACTGTTCAATAAGGTATTCCAGATATAACAGTATTGAGCAAAGCTAGCTAAATTTACTAGCCTCCTTTTGTAATACCAACTGACAATAGTCACATCCACTTAGACTGGAAAAAAATGTATTGACCTTATAAAATAGTCATTGGAGGCCGGGCGCGGTGGCTCACGCCTATAATCCCAGCACTTTGGGAGGCTGAGGCGGGTGGATCATGAGGTCAAGAGATCAAGACCATCTGGTCAACAAGGTGAAACCTCGTCTCTACTAAAAAATACAAAAATTAGCTGGGCATGGTGGTGCGTGCCTGTAGTCCCAGCTACTTGGGAGGCTGAGGCAGGAGAATTGCTTGAACCCAGAAGACGGAGGTTGCGGTGAGCCGAGAGAAAAAATTAATAAATAAATAAAATGGTCATTGGAAGGTCTATGCACCTAATAATAGGACCTCATGTATCATCTGCTACAGATGTCTAATATTACTAAATGTGACAAAGCTTTAATGCATTATGGCACACCATATGTTCACAAGGCAAAGAAGGCTTCTTTTTTTTTTTAATCATCTCATTCTGTCACCCAGGGTTTAGCTGTGTAATCTTGGCTAACTGCAACCTTTGCCTTCTAGGTTCAACAATCCTCAGGCCTCAGCCTTCTGAGTAGCTGGGAGGTGTGCACCACCACACTCTACAAATTTTTTTGTTTTTAGGCTAGACTGGTCTCATACTCCTGGTCTCAAGTGATCCACCTGCCTTGGCCTCCCAAAGTGCTGAGATTACAGGCATGAGCCACTGCATCCGGCCTGAAAAGCTTTCAATAGTCTACTGACTGGGAACAGGAAAATCTTTTATAGTCCTGAACAAAGAGATTGAATCTGCTTGTAATCTACACTGCAGCAAGACTTTGGGACTTTAAACCTTGGGTTCATAACCTTACAACTCAGTAAGGGTCTGCTAAAGTCTTGCAATCATATTGGAGATTTTTTTTTTTTTGAGACGAAGTTTCGCTCTTGTTACCCAGGCTGGAGGGCAATGGTGCGATCTCAGCTCCCTGCAACCTCCGCCTCCTGGGTTCAGGCAATTCTCTTGTCTCAGCCTCCTGAGTAGCTGGGATTACAGGCAAGCGCCACCATACCCAGCTAACTTTTTTGTATTTTTGATAGAGACAGGGTTTCACCATGTTGACCAGAATGGTCTCGATCTCTTGACCTCATGATCCACCTGCCTCGGCCTCCCAAAGTGCTGGGATTACAGGCTTGAGCCACCACACCTGACCCCATATTGGAAATCTTAATTGGAGATCTTGAGGTACAGCTAAGCAGAATTTTCTCATCAAAAGTAGACGGCAACCTTGATGTAGACAGCTTTTTCTACAGGATCAAAAATGAAAGACATCTCTGTTATCATAACACTCTTAGTTCACAGTTTGTTTTTTATGGCTCTACAAACAATGGAAATAAAAAAGGGATCTCTTGTGTGCACTCATGGGGTATACTTACGTATGTAAATAATATTGCAGCCAACCTTATATATGAACAGACTTATGTCTTGATAGACAAAAGATGAAGGGCCATTGTGGGTGAGAAATTTTAATGGGAAATTTGTTGCAGATGATATCAAAAACAGAATATATGTCACTTCTCTTGGAGCAATATTAAGTTAAAGAGAACTTATTCACAATAGGTTAAAGAGTGTTGCCAGGAGGCCATTACTCTTCTGAGTGGACATCATTTTTTAGGTCTGTTTTTTCTTTTTTCTTTATTTTTTTATTATTATTTTTAATTATTTATTTTTGTTGAGACGGAGTTTCGCTGTTGTTACCCAGACTGCAGTGCAATGGCACAATCTCGGCTCACCGCAACCTCCGCCTTCTGGGTTCAAGCAATTCTCCTGCCCCAGCCTCCCGAGTAGCTGGGACCACAGGCGTGCGCCACTATGCCCAGCTAATTTTTGTATTTTGAGTAGAGACAGGGTTTCACCATGTTGACCAGGATGGTCTCGATCTCTTGACCTTATGATCCACCCACTTTGGCCTCCCAAAGTGCTGGGATTATAGACGTGAGCCACCGCACCTGGCCTAATTTTTTAAATTTTCATTGCATTTTAGGTTTTGGGGTACCTGTGAAGAACATGCAAGATAGTTGCATAGGTACACACGTGGCAGTGTGATTTGCTGCCTTCTTCCCCTTCACCTATATCTGGCATTTCTCCCCATGATATCTCTCCCCAACTCCCCACCCCCCGCTGTCCCTCCCCTATTTCTCCCCAACAGACCCCAGTGTGTAGTGCTCCCCTCCCTGTGTCCATGTGTTCTCATTGTTCAACACCCGCCTATAAGTGAGAACATGCAGTGTTTGATTTTCTGTTCTTGTGTCAGTTTGCTGAGAATGATGGTTTCCAGGTTCATCGATGTCCCTACAAAGGACATGAACTCATTGTTTTTGATGGCTGCATAATATTCCATGGTGTATATGTGCCACATTTTCCTGTCCAGTCTATCATCGATGGGCATTTGGGTTGGTTCCAGGTCTTTGCTATTGTGAACAGTGCTGCAATGAACATTCATGTGCATGTGTCCTTATAGTGGAACGATTTATATAGTCCTTTGGATATATACCCAGTAATGGGATTGCTGGGTCAAATGGAATTTCTATTTCTAGGTCCTTGAGGAATCACCACACTGTCTTCCACAATGGTTGAACTAACTTACACTCCCACCAGCAGTGTAAAAGTGTTCCCATTTCTCCACATCCTCTACAGCATCTGTTGTCTCCAGATGTTTTTTTTTTTTTGAGATGGAGTTTCGCTGTTGTTACCCAGACTGGAGTGCAATGTCAGGATCTTGGCTCACCGCAATCTCCGCCTCCTGGGTTCAAGCAGTTCTCCTGCCTCAGCCTCTCAAGTAGCTGGGACTACAGGTGTGCACCACCCAGCTAATTTTTGTATTTTTAGTAGAGACGGGGTTTTACCTGGTTGACCAGGATGGTCTCGATCTCTTGACCTTGTGATCCACCTGCCTCAGCCTCCCAAAGTGCTGGGATTATAGGCGTGAGCCACCATGCTCGGCCTGTCTCCAGATTTTTTTTTTTTTGAGACGCAGTTTCACTCTTGTTACCCAGGCTGGAGTGCAATGGCACGATCTCGGCTCACTGCAACCTCCACCTCCTGGGTTCAGGCAATTCTGCCTCAGCCTCCTGAGTAGCTGGTATTACAGGCACATGCCACCATGCCCAGCTAATTTTTTGTATTTTTTTAGTAGAGGCAGGGTTTCACCATGTTGACCAGGATGGTTTCGATCTCTTGACCTCGTGATCCACCCGCCTCGGCCTCCCAAAGTGCTGGGATTACAGGCTTGAGCCACCGCACCTGGCCGTGTCTCCAGATTTTTTAATGATCGCCATTCTAACTGGCTTGAGATGGTATCTCAATGTAGTTTTGATTTGCATTTCTCTAATGACCAGTGATGATGAGCATTTTTTCATGTTTGTTGGCCTCATGTATGTCTTATTTTGTAAAGTGTCTATTCATATCCTTCGCCCACTTTTGAATGGGCTTGTTTGTTTTTTTCTTGTGAATCTGTTTTAGTTCTTTGTAAATTCTGGATATCAGCCCTTTGTCAGATGGACAGACTGCAAAAATTTTTTCCCATTCTGTTGGTCGCCAATTCACTCTAATGACTATTTCTTTTGCCGTGTAGAAGCTGTGGAGTTTGATTAGGTCCCATTTGTCTATTTTGGCTTTTGTTGCCAATGCTTTTGCTGTTTTGGTCATGAAGTCTTTGCCTATGCCTATGTCCTCAATGGTTTTGCCTAGATTTTCTTCTAGGGTTTTTTTTTTTTTTTTTGGAGATGGAGTTTCACTGTTGTTACCCAGACTGGAGTGCAATGGCACGATCTCGGCTCACTGCAACCTCTACCTTCTGGGTTCGAGCAATTCTCCTGCCTCAGTCTCCCAAGTAGCTGGGACTACAGGCATGCACCACCATGCCCAGCTAATTTTTGTATTTTTAGTAGAGATGGGGTTTCACCTTGTTGACCAGGATGATCTCGATGTCTTGATCTCATGATCCACCCGCCTTGGCCTCCCAAAGTGCTGGGATTTCTTCTAGGGTTTTGATGATGCTAGGTCTTATGTTTAAGTCTTTAATCCATCTTGAGTTAATTTTAGTGTAAGGTGTCAAGAAGGGGTCCAGTTTCTGCTTTCTGCACATGGCTATCCAGTTTTCCCAACACCATTTATTAAACAGGGAATCCTTTCCCCATTGCTTGTTTTTGTCAGGTTTGTCAAAGATCGGATGGTTGTAGATATTTTGTGTTGTCTCTGAGGCCTCTGTTCTGTTCCATTGGTCTATATCTCTGTTTTCATACCAGTACCATGCTGTTTTGATTATTGTGGCCTTGTAGTATAGTTTGAAGTCCAGTAGTGTGATGCCTCCCACTTTGTTCTTTTTGCTTATAATTGACTTGGCTATGTGGGCTCTCGTTGGTTCCATATGAAGTGTAAGGTGTTTTTTCCCAGTTCTGTGAAGAAGGTCATTGGTAGCTTGATGGGGATAGCATTGAATCTGTAAATTACTTTGGGCAGTATGGCCATTTTCACAATATCGATTCTTCCTAACCATGAACATGGAATGTTTCTCCATCTGTTTGTGTTCTCTCTTATTTCGTTGAGCAGTGGCTTGTAGTTCTCCTTGAAGAGGTCCCTTACGTTCCTTGTTAGTTGTATTCATAGGTATTTTATTCTCTTTGTAGCAGTTGTGAATGGTTCATTCTTGATTTGGCTCTCTTTAAGTCTGTTGTTGGTGTAAAGGAATGCTTGTGATTTCTGCACATTGATTTTGTATTCTGAGGCTTTGCTGAAGTTGCTTATCAGTTTCAGGAGATTTTGGGCTGAGGCGATGCGGTCTTCTAGATATACAATCATGTCGTCTGCAAATAGAGACAATTTGACTTCCTCCTTTCCTATTTGAATACCCTTTATTTCTTTTTCTTGCCTGGTTGCTCTGGCTTAGGTCTGCTTTTTTAATGGCTTAAAGTAAATGAGTCAATGATTAAAAATTCATTTTCCATAATAGGCTTTATAGCACATTCCATTGTAAAGTCTATGGTTACACAATAGACTTAATATATTTTGCTACAGTTGTGTTAAATATAAGAATTTATCTAATTTGCTCACTGAATAAACAGAGCAGTATCTGTGCAGGTGCTAGATATAACCATCCTGGTCAACGTGGTGAAACCCCGTCTCTACTAAAAATACAAAAAATTAGCTGGGCATGGTGGCGCGTGCCTGTAATCCCAGCTATTTAGGAGGCTGAGGCAGGAGAATTGCCTGAACCGGTGAGACGGAGGTTGCGGTGAGCCAAGTTCGCGCCATTGCACTCCAGCCTGGGTAACAAGAGCGAAACTTCGTCTCAAAAAAAAAAAAAATTATAGTATTTATAATTGCACATGGAGAAATACATCAAGTATTGCAGAGATTCAGTTGTAGGGAATTCATGAATAGGCTGCTTGGTTGAAATGAGTAGACTGTTGATTTGATCTGTTTTTTGTTTGTTTGTTTGTTTGAGACAGAGTTTCACTCTTGTTACCCAGGCTGGAGTGCAATGGCACGATCTCGGCTCACCACAACCTCCACCTCCTGGGTTCAGGCAATTCTCCTGCCTCAGCCTCCTGAGTAGCTGGTATTACAGGCGCGCACCACCATTCCCAGCTAATTTTTTTGTATTTTTAGTAGAGACGGGGTTTCACCATGTTGACCAGGATGGTCTCGATCTCTTGACCTTGTGATCCACCCGCCTCGGCCTCCCAAAGTGCTGGGATTACAGGCTTGAGCCACCGTGCCCGGCTGATTTGATCTTTTTAATCTTAGTTGGTTGGTTCATGGTTGAAATGAGTAGAGCATCTATCTGGTCTATTTAATCTTAGTTGGTTGGTTCATGGGAACCTTGGTTAAAAAGCATACTTTGGGCCAGGTGCAGTGGCTCATGCATGTAATCCCAGCACTTTGGGAGGCCAAGGCAGGTGGATCACCTGGGGTCAGAAGTTTGAGACCAGCCTGGCCAACATGGTGAAACCCATCTCTACTAAAAAAAAAAACCAAAAATTAGCCCAGTGCGGTGGCAAGAGCCTGTAATCCCGGATACCGTAGAGGCTGAGGCATGAGAGTCGCCCTGAGTTTTGGTTACACATTGACCTATGCAAAAACTTAATCAAAAGGAGGAAATTCTTTTTTTCTTTGAGACAGAGTCTCAATCTGTCACCCAGACTGTAGTGCCGTGGCACAATCTTGGCCCATTGAAACCTCCAACTCATGACTTCAAGCGATTCTCTTGCCTCAGCCTCCCCAGCTGCTGGGATTGCAGGCACATGCCACCATACCAGCTAATTGTTCTATTTTTAGTAGAAACAGGGTTTTGCCATGTTGGTCAGGCTGGTCTCGAAATCCTGACCTCTTTATCCTCCCACCTTGGCCTCCCAAAGTGCTGGAATTACAGGCGTGAACCACCTCACCAGCAAAAGGAGAAAAAATTTTAAAGAAAATTATTGGAGGCCATCATTCTGGACTGAGCTTGTTCACTAGGCCCACACACACCAAACCAAACCAAACCAAAATGGAGTCATGCATGGTAAATATAACATAGTCAAACCGAAAATGTAAAGAAATAGGAGATTCTGGCCGGATGCTGTGGCTCACGCCTGTAATCCTAGCACTTTGGGAGGCCGAGTTGGGTGGATCACCTGAGGTCAGGAGTTCAAGATCAGCCTGGCCATCATGGTGAAACCCCATCTTAAAAAAAATAAAATAAAATAAAATAAAAAATAAAGAAATAGGTAGATTCTAAAACTGTCAGGTCTTGTTTTCTTTTGTGAACGGCAGATTTCATTATAAGATCTTCTCTACTCTAATCCTTTTAAAACATAATAATCCGAAGTCCTTGTTTTCACTTCACAAACCCACAGTTCTGCTATTTTATAGTGACAAATTAATATCATTGTCTGTAGTGTTGATTTATTTCTCAAAGTTGAGAAGATAATAAAAAGGGAGTTATTGTTAAGTGAATTATAGCCTAAGTCTGACTCCTTTTATGTTTAATTTTGTTCAAAACGGGAAGGTGATCCGGGGAGAATCCTGACTGGAGTTGTAGATTCAGGAATGGGAAGAGCTTTGGTCTTTGGGTTTCCCAGTTTCTCTTGGTTTGTGGGGCTTCCAGTTCATTCATATATATATATATATATATATATATATATATATATATATATATATTTTTTTTTTTTTTTTTTTTTTTTTTAGACAGGGTTTCACTATGTTGGTCAGGCTGGTCTTGAACTCGCGACCTCAGGTGATCCACCCGCCATGGTCTCCAACGTGCTTGGATTATAGGCGTGAGCCACCACGCCTGGCCTCTTTTTTCTATTAAAAGCATATGAGGGCCAGGGGCAGTGGCTCACGCTTGTAATCCCAGCACTTCCGGAAGCCAAATCGGGCAGATCACCTTAGTTCAGGTGTTCAGGACCAGTCTGGCCAACATGGCGAAACCCCATGGCTATTAAACAAAAATACAAAAATTAGCCAGGAGTGGTGGCTTGTAATTCCAGCTACTTAGGAGGCTGAGGAATGAGAATCGCTTGAACCAGGGAGGCGGAGGTTATAGTGAGCTGGGATCGCGGGATCGCGCCACTGCACTCCAGCATGGGCAACAAGAGTGAAAGTCTACCTCAAAAAAAAAAAAAAGTATGGGAGTCACCGAATAATATTACAGCACTTAGTCATAAAGTGGTTCGAGTATTGTAGAGCACTCAGCTTTGGTTTGTAGTTTGTGGTCTATGGGACAAGCTTGAATGGAAGACTTTTATAAGATGCATGGTGAAAAAAATTAAATTTAGTATTTGGTTAGGTAAAGTTACCTAGTCTCTAATTTGTATGATCATGTTGGCAATTTTTTGGTTATGTAATCCGAGTTTAATTGGCAGTTTATACTTGGTTAAGCCCAACTTTTGTTTTCTCCAATGTAGTATAATTTACCAAAAAAATGCATTTTAGTTAGATTTTTTTCAAAAGGAGGGCTCCAGTTACTAGAGCCAGCTCAGTCTAATTGCCTGCCACTGAATTATTTTCAGAGTCCACAGGGGACTTCTTTTCCTCTGCATTTTTTATTTGTGTCCCATCAAGCTCTCAAGTCCACCCCTTCCTCCCTGGTCTTCGAGCTTAACTCTGATTTGCAGTAAGATACTAGATTTCCAGTGTCATTGACATTCCCAAATGCCAACTTCCCCTCCCTAATACACATTATCAACTATTTGTCCTTTATTGTACATTTGATTGTATTTCAATTAATAACTCTTCGACAAAGCATTGGATGGCACTATATTAATAACTGTCTTCTGTTTGTAAATATTTCCCATGAGAAGAAAGCAAATAATAATTCGTGACACTGTATCAGAAAAAAAAAATCTCTGTGCCTCTTTTCCTTTTATCTTCCTTAGGCACAGAGTTCTTATCAGAATATTGTTGGGTCAAGGTTTCCATTTGGTGAATTGATGGGGTGATGGGTCATCAGCCACTCTTCAGTTTTTTTCATGGTCCTGGGTTTCAGTACTGTCTGGGGATAGACCAAGATGCCCACCATGGTGGCTGTGTGAGCTGAGTGCTCTATGTGTGGGTGACTATCGGCTCCTGGCTCATTTTCTCTCATCGGACAACCTGAGGTTTGACGTGTATCCTCCGAGGAAGCAGGTAGATACCCTGGAACTGAGTGCAATCCCCTGGTGAACTCTTTCTTTGAAAAGCTAGCTGCTTGAGACATTAAGATTGACTTCGCCTAACCCAGCTTCTATTTCTTGGAGACACAGTGTGGGTCAGCAAAAAAGATGCTGGTATTGAAAGAAAAACATAGAAATATGTTTTGCCCCCAGATTCTCAAAGATTTTGTGAGTGGAAAAATATTATCTCATAAGATAGAAAAAAAAAAAAAAACTCACCTCAGTGAGATGGTGCAAGAACTTGCAAAGTAAAATGAGCTTGGGGCAGTTACTGGGGCATAATCGCAGTGTCTGTTGAGAGGTTGTCATTGAGAAGTTTAGTGAGCAGGATGGAGTGGAAGAATCTTTCAAGTGATTCTGGCCTGATTGACACATAGCTCAGACACATCTGATTTCTAATCAGCACTTTCAGTACGTGGGTTTGTCACCTTGAAACATTTGTTCATCTATTTTGACTTTAGCTTCTTTTAACTGTAAATTACATTTAATTAGTTAAATTAAAAAGGCAAAAAAAAAATTTGCACTGGGCATAAAAGAAGTGGGTTAAGCCAGGCGCGGTGGCTCATGCCTGTAAGTCCAGCACTTTGGGAGGCCGAGGCAGGTGGATCACGAGGTCAAGAGATGGAGAACATCCTGGTCAACAAGGTGAAACCTCTCTCTCTTAAAAATACAAAAATTAGCTGGGCATGGTGGTGCATACCTGTAGTCGCAGCTACTCGGGAGGCTGAGGGAGGAGAATATCCTGAACCCAGGAGGCGGAGGTTGCGGTGAGCCGAGATCGCGCGGTTGCCCTCCAGCATGGGTAAGGAGCGAAACTCCGTCTCAAAAAAAAAAAAAAAAAAAAAAAAAACAATTTAAATCACCAGGCACAGTGGCTCACACCTGTAATCCCAGCACTTTGGGAGGCTGAGGCAGAAAGATCACAAAGTCAGGAGTTTGAGATCAGCCTTACCAACATGGTGAAACCCCATCTCTACCAAAAATACAAAAATTAGCCAGCTGTGGTGGCAGATGCCTGTAATCCCAGTTAGTCAGGAGGCTGAGGCAGGAGAATCACTTGAACCTGGGAGGCAGAGGTTGCAATGAGTCGAGATCATGCCACTGCACTCCAGCCTGGGCAAGAGAGCGAGATCTAACTCAAAAAAGAAAAGAAAAGAAAAAAAAAAAAAGAAAACAATTAAAATTTTATTATATATATCATTCGTTAAGAATTCCCATTTACCGCTTCCTTTGTCAGAGTGACTTTAAACATTTCCTCATGTTTAAAGTGCTTATGGTGGGGAGATTTTATTTTATTTATTTGTTTATTTATTTTGAGACGGAGTTTCGCTCTTGTTACCCAGGCTGGAGTGCAATGGCGCAATCTCAGCTCGCCGCAACCTCCGCCTCCTGGGTTCAGGCAATTCTCCTGCCTCAGCCTCCTGAGTAGCTGGGATTACAGGCGTGAGCCACCACGCCCGGCCCTCGTGGAGAGATTTTAAACAGAATTTCACAGCTTAGCTTTTACAATGCTAACAAGGAAAAATTAGAAAAAAAAACACTCTTCCATTTTGGCTGTAGAAAATAGATACATTTCCAAGGAAAAATGTGGTAGATGATTGGTGAGTTATATAGATTCATCAAAATTCCAGTTTCTCTTTTTTCAGGGTAAAGTGGTGACTGTGAATATTTCTGTCCCATATTCTATGATCTTGAATTTTGAGTTTCTGCTAAGTATTATGAGATGAAACTGTACCTATTAGAAGTGTTTTCATATGACTAACTGTTAACTACATAATTTCTTTTTTTTTTTTTTTTGAGATGGAGTTTCACTGTTGTTACCCAGGCTGGAGTGCAATGGTGCGATCTCGGCTCACCGCAACCTCTGCCTCCTGGGTTCAAGCAATTCTCCTGCCTCAGCCTCCCGAGTAGCTGGGACTACAGGCGTGCACCATCATGCCCGGCTAATTTTTTGTATTGTTAGTAGAGACGGGGTTTCACCATGTTGACCAGGATGGTCTCGATCTTTTGACCTCGTGATCCAACTGCCTCGGCCTCCCAAAGTGTGGGGATTACAGGCGTGAGCCATCGCGCCCGGCTAACTACATAATTTCTTATAGAAATAATAAAATAGGGCCCGGTGCGGAGCCTGAAAAGCTGGGGACCCACAGGCTGGTGCAGTTTAGGTTAAGATGAATGGAAACTGGGAGCCTCTTACTGATGATGAAGTTGTTATTGTTTTGACGCACTTTCTAGACTTTATAAAATAAAAGTTAGATTTGTGTAAAAAAAAAAAAAAGAAGGGGGAATTCCAAAAAATATTGCAACAAGTACTAACCATAAGATCTTTATGGCTTGTGAAGTTTATGCAGACAGACTTTCTTTCCTAGGGAGGAGCAAACAAGATTAGAAAAAAGGTGGGAGGGGAACGGCAAACCTGACAAAATCAGATTTTAGACCAGAGAAGGTTTTACACTGCTCCCAGGACTGGGCACCACCCTCAGGAACTTCGCCACGGCATTTTTGATCCTAGTGTTTCTTGCCAAAAACCCACATGTGTGTCTACAAGTCTCCTGGCATATCCCCTCCTGCAGGCACTGAATCTGCTGCAGCAACCTGTGTTCTCCACCAACCTAAGGTTCTGGACCTCCTGATTATAATCCTGTTTATAATCTCATCTGCCTGTGTGCCCACAGAAATAAATCAGAGTACAGCCCCACCTGGGCCACATTCTGTAGCAAAAATGAATCCTTTCACCTACAGTTTACTCTCTTTCACTCCGGGATTTCATTTTGTTTATTTTTGTTTTGTTTTGTTTTTGGGGTGGATTTTATTTTTCTATTAGCTTTTATTATTGGTTTGAGGTACACATGTGGGTTTGTTTTACAGCTAAAATTATGTCATGGGGGTCTTGTGTGCAGATGATTTTGACACCGAGGTACTATCCATAGCACCAAACAGGTCTGTTTTCTGATTCTCTTAGTTTTCCCACCCTCCACTCTCAACTAGGCTTCAGTGTCTGTTGCTCTCCTTTTTGTGTTCATGTGTTTTTGTTATTTAGCTCTTTTTTTTTTTTTGAGACGGAGTTTCACTCTTGTTACCCAGGCTGGAGTGCAATGGCAGGATCTCGGGTCACCGCAACCTCTGCCTCCTGGGTTCAAGCAATTCTCCTGCCTCAGCCTCCTGAGTAGCTGGGACTACAGGCGCGCACCATCATGCCCAGCTAATTTTTTTTGTATTTTTAGTAGGGACAGGGTTTCACCTTTGTTGCATTGAACTTAGCACAGAAAGTCAACACCAGAACAAAAGAATGCCAAATTGCAGGGTTTATTGCCGGCGACCACGGAGGACTCACGTCTCTCCAACCCGTGGCAGAGAAAGAAGAGTGACAAGACCTTTTTATACCCACAAAACCACCTTGGGAGTGGGGGTGAGGAACGGAGATGGGAATGAAAGCTGTCAATCACCTCCTAGGCTGAGAGGAGGGTGAGGGGGCTCCAGATATTCCAAGGGCCAGGGGACTTTTGTCATTCCGATTGCCAACTAAGTGGTTTACAGAGGTCAAGATAAACATTAGTTTATACATTATTTGGACAGGTGTGGGGTCCACATAATTTTAGGTTACTTGGTGCCAGGATGGAATTATCTGGGGTTGCTTACTTTGGTAAACAAAGGCCAGCAATTCTGGCAGTTACAGATAAGGGAAAGTATGCAGCTTGTCCTCTCTTTGCATTTTGCAAGGTAATCTTAGTAGTTTACAGAAGCCATGGCTAGCAGTCATTGTGAGGAGAATGGAAACAGTTTTCCCATTTTAAAATGGCATTGTACTGGTTCTAATTCTAGGCCAGCTCTAACACACCTTGTTGACGAGGATGGTCTCGATCTCTTGACCTCGTGATCCACCCGCCTCGGCCTCTCAAAGTGCTGGGATTATAGGCGTGAGCCACCGTGCCTAGCCTATTATTTAGCTCTTATAAATAACGAGGCACATTTAGTTTTCTTTTTTGTTTTGAGACGGAGTTGTGCTCTTTTTGCCCAGGCTGGAGTGTAGTGGTGCAATATTGGCTCACTGCAACTGTAATAACCTAACTTGCACTAGTTTAACTGACTCCATCTTAGCTGCAAACCTGACAAGCTCTCTCGAGGCTCACCTTCCCTGCTGCAGCCCCTCAGGTGCATTATTGGGTCCCCTGCACTCAAAGCTTGAAACTGTTAAGAGTGGTTCACATCGTTCACAGTACCGGCCAGGCGCGGTGGCTCACGCCTGTAATCCCAGCACTTTGGGAGGCTGAGGCGGGTGGATCACGAGGTCAAGAGATCGAGACCATCCTGGTCAGCATGGTGAAACCCCGTCTCTACTAAAAATACAAAAAATTAGCTGGGCATGGTGGCGCGCACCTGTCCCAGCTACTCGGGAGGCTGAGGCAGGAGAATTGCTTGAACCCAGGAGGTGGAGATTGCGGTGACCCGACATCGCCATTGCACTCCAGCCTGGGTAACAAGAGTGAAACTCCGT
This sequence comes from Callithrix jacchus, assembly GCF_049354715.1. Taxonomy (NCBI): domain Eukaryota; kingdom Metazoa; phylum Chordata; class Mammalia; order Primates; family Cebidae; genus Callithrix; species Callithrix jacchus. Next base: position 18,798,615 of record NC_133523.1, read on the forward strand.
CTCAAAGCAAAAAACAAAAAATATTGTTACCAGTACCTGTAACCATTGTAACCACATCCTGCTTGGGGAGTCTACCTGCTATTGTGAATCCCTTCCTTGGTGATTGATTGTATGGAAAGTTCCCCCTGCTACTCCCCTTCTTAGTGATTATATGGAAATACCCTTAGCAACCAACAATCCTGAGAACCTCCTGCCCCCTGGTTACCAGCTTCTCTAACTTGCTTGTTCAGCTTCCGTAAAATTCTGCTTCAGCTAGGCTCCCCCTCCCCTACCTAAATCAAAGTATAACAGGAAATCAAGCCCCTTCCTTGGGGCTGTGATATAGCTGGCCTAGAATTAGAACCAGTACAATGCCATTTTAAAATGGGAAAACTGTTTCCATTCTCCTCACAATGACTGCTAGCCATGGCTTCTGTAAACTACTAAGATTACCTTGCAAAATGCAAAGAGAGGACAAGCTGCATACTTTCCCTTATCTGTAACTGCCAGAATTGCTGGCCTTTGTTTACCAAAGTAAGCAACCCCAGATAATTCCATCCTGGCACCAAGTAACCTAAAATTATGTGGACCCCACACCTGTCCAAATAATGTATAAACTAATGTTTATCTTGACCTCTGTAAACCACTTAGTTGGCAATCGGAATGACAAAAGTCCCCTGGCCCTTGGAATATCTGGAGCCCCCTCACCCTCCTCTCAGCCTAGGAGGTGATTGACAGCTTTCATTCCCATCTCCGTTCCTCACCCCCACTCCCAAGGTGGTTTTGTGGGTATAAAAAGGTCTTGTCACTCTTCTTTCTCTGCCACGGGTTGGAGAGACGTGAGTCCTCCGTGGTCGCCGGCAATAAACCCTGCAATTTGGCATTCTTTTGTTCTGGTGTTGACTTTCTGTGCTAAGTTCAATGTAACAGGGCCAGGAGATTTTGAGCATGAGCTGACTCTCCGTAGCTGGCTAATAAAGGACTCTTAATTTGGAAAGCAGAGTGTGGGGCGTTCCTTCTGACTCACTTGGTTACAACATTTGGAGGTCCCAGCGAGATATTGTCACTATTGGGTGTGGACTGGACTCACTTCGAGTTCCCCCAGACGTAGTGGCAAACTATAGGTGAGGTGCCCCCCGAGACGTTCCAGGTCCCCAAAAGTCACCATCTTCCGGAGGAGATCGGATGGATCACTGGCTTGCCCACAAAATTATTCTTCTGAGTCCTCAGTCCTGTTCCGCAGAGAAGGTAAGTCAGGCCTGACCTGGTAATTCCTGGAAGTTAAGGAGTCATCCGATTACCGGGATGCTGGAAGTGACTGTGGTGACTCCTGGATTCTGATTTCCGCCTGGTTTCAGAAGTTGCTCCTGTATTCTCATTTTCGGACTCTGGGTTTTGATTCAGGGAGGGGCATTGGCCCTAATAAGGGCACCCCTCAGGGTCTTGCCAGCACTCCCAGATTCTGGAGTCCCAGTTCTCCTTGGCTCTTTGAGCTGTCACTGGTTTTCTAAGTGGCTCCAGTTTTGGTTTTGTCTGGATACTTATGTGCACACATGTGTGAGTGAGCTTCTCTGGGATCCTGGCTGCTTTACAAAAAGTGCAAAACCGTTATAACCTCTTGGTGCATGTGTGAGTCCATGGGGACCTTAGAGGCTTGTGTCTAAGGATCCAGTTTGTGGCTCCACGGTGAAAGCTACGGAGTCGAAGTTGGCCCTAACCTGCCAATCCATGGTTACGTCATATGGCTTAACAACAGCATCAGACTAGTTCTGATCTGAGTCTCAGGTTTATACCGACCCGCCTATGTCAAGAGGCACCTAAGTCCCTGTAAGGGGAGCGACCACGCCAGCATCTGAGTGATCCTGATATGGGACCCCCTTTCCCTTAGTTTGTCCTTGAAACTGCCATAGTCATTTATCTGCCTCAGTGCCTGATCTACCTCAGTGCCTGTTGTCCTGTTTTGTTGTCTTGTGTCTGTTGTCTTGTTTGTCTAGCGTTTGAATGTCCATGTCCTGTTGCCCTTATTGCCCTAGAGGATTGGGTGAAAACTTTTTCAAGGTCCTTGGTACAGACTTTCTATCTCAGGAAGTCAATCCCTCATTAGCCGTTTGTGCTGGCCATCTCAGTCCTGTCTTTTCTGTCAAACACAGGTCAGGGGTAGTTATGGGAAAGATGCTGCTAAGCATCCACCAGTCTGGAATTTCTGGCACCACAGAGGTTGGTGGCGCCTAGACTGTCACATCCGACACCCCAACAACTGGTCTGACCCCTCCTTGGCTGAGCCAGACTTCTCCTTTGCTCCGACCCTTAGCCTCCTGCTCCCCTGGGACTCCCCTGGTCTCCTCGTCCTCATCCCCTGTGGTCTCTCCGCCCATCACCTCCCAACTGCAGCCTTGGCCGGAGGAGAATGCCCCACTCCTTCCTTTAAGGGAGGCACCACCCCTGCCAGGTAGTAGGTAAGCTGTCCCATTTTTGGTTTATGTCCCTTTCTCTACTTCTGATCGGTACAACTGGAAGTCCCCCCCAAAAAAACCCACTTTTCTCTGAGAAACCTCAGGTCCTAACCTCACTGCTTGAGTCGATACTCCGGACTCACTGGCACACCTGGGATGATTGTCAGCGGCTTCTCCGGACCCTTTTTTTTACATCTGAAGGGACTGCATTCGAAGGGAGGCCAGAAAGTTTTTTCCTTAGTTCAGCCCGTATGCTGGAGGAGGGAGCCTGAGACCTCCTAGAGGAAGGTTTTCCTTCTACTTGTGCTGACTGGGACCCAAATACCTCTGTCTGGAGTAGAGGTTTGGACAGTTTCCACAGGTATCTCCTTGCAGGTATTGAAGGAGCTGCTCGAAAACCCATGAATCTATCTAAGACAACTGAAGTTGTCCAGTGGCCTGATGAGTCACGTGGAGTGTTTTTGGAAGGCCTCCAGGAGGATTTATACCCCATTTAATCCCGTGGCTCCCCAAAATAGCTGTGCTATAAATTTGGCATTTGTAGGCTCAAGCAGCTCCTGACATTTGAAAAATATTACAAAAACTTGAGGGATTTGCTGGGATAAATATCACTCAGCTCCTAGAAATAGCTCAGAAGGTTTTGATAATCGAGAACATGAGAAACAGAAATAGGCTGCACTGGCAGCTGAAAAGGCATCAGAAAGGCAGGTAGGGAGGGAGAGGCTCGAGAGAGCTTCTCAGGCTTGCAGCTAAGATGGAGTCAGTTAAGCTAGTGCAAGTTAGGTTATTATACAACCTCCGCTGCTTGGGTTCAAGCAATTTTCCTGCCTCAGCTTCTTGAGTAGCTGAAATGATCATTTCTAGCTAATTTGGTATTTTTAGTAGAGATGGGGTTTCTCCATGTTGGTCAGGCTGGTCTCAAACTCTCAACCTCAGATGATCCACCTGCCTCGACCTCCTAAAGTGCAGAGATTATAGGCATCAGACACCATGCCTGGCCTCTGCATTAGTTTTCTAAGAGTAATGGTGTCCAACTTCATCTATGTTATTGCAAAGGACATGATTCTTTTTTTAATGGCCACAGAGTGTTCCGTGACGTTTATGGACCATATGTTTTTACTAAATCTTTTATTTTGTTTTTGGAGACACTGTTTCACTTATTGCCCTGGCTAGAGTGTCATGGCATGATATTGGCTTACTTTAGCCTCAGCCTCCCAGGATCAAGGAATTCTCTCCTACTTCACCCTCCCAGGTAGCTGGGACTAAACATGTGTGTTACTACGCCTGGCCAATTTTTTTTTTTTTTTTTAATTTTGTAGAGGCAGTATTTTGTCATTTTGCCCAGGCTGGTCTCAATATTCTGAGCTCAAGCATCCCACCTACCTCAGCCTCCCAAAGTGCTGGGATTCCAGGCATGAGCCACCGCATTTGACCATGCCACGTTTTCTTTATGCAGTCTACCATTGATAGACATCTTGGTCCTATGTCTTTGCAATTCTGAATAGTGCTGCAATAAACATGCATGTGGATGTGTCTTTATTTCTTTGGGTACATAGCCAATTATGAGCTTCCTGGTCAAATAGTAATTCTGTTTTTAGTTCTGTGAGGAATCGCTACACTGTCTTTTTTTCATGAGATAGAGTTTTGCTCTTATTGCCCCAGATGGCATGCAATGGCACAATGTCAATTAACCGCAACCTCCGCCTCCTGGGTTCAAGCAATTCTCCTGCCTCAGCCTCCTGGGTAGCTGAAATGATGGCATGTGCCACCACTCCTGGCTAATTTTGTATTTTTAGTAAAGACGGAGTTTCTCCATATTGGTTGGGCTGGTCTTGAACTCCCGACCTCAGGAGATCTGCCCACCTCGGCCTCCCAAAGTGCTGTGATTACAAGCATGAGCCACAATACCTGGCATGCCACACTGCTTTTTAACAATTCTTGAACTAATTTAACTCCCAACAACAGAGTATAAGAATTCTTTTTTTTTTTTTTTTGAGATGGAGTTTCACTCTTGTTACCCAGGCTGGAGTGCAATGGCGCGATCTCGGCTCACGCAACCTCACCTCCTGGGTTCAAGCAATTCTCCTGCCTCAGCCTCCTGAGTAGCTGGGACTATGGGGCACGCCACCATACCCAGCTAATTTTTGTATTTTTAGTAGAGACGGGGTTTCACTGTGTTGACCAGGATGGTCTCGATCTCTTGACCTCGTGATCCACCTGCCTCGGCCTCCCAAAGTGCTGGGATTATAGGCGTGAGCCACCGCACCCGGACTGCCACCACCAATTTTTTATTGAGTAGTACCAGGTAGTAAAATTAAAAACCCACAAGCAGGGCTGGGCATGGTGGCTCAAGGCTGTAATCCCAGCATGACCAGGCAGGCAGATCACCTGAGGCAGGGACTTTGAGACAAGCCCGACCAACATGGTGTATCTTCATCTCTACCAAAAATACAAAATTAGCCAAGAATAGTGGAGCACACCTGTAATCACAGGTACTCTGGAAGCTGAGGCAGGGGAATTGCTTGAACCAGGGAGGCAGAGGTTATGGTGAGCCGAGATTGCACCATTGCACTCCAGCCTGGGCAACAAAAGCAAAACTTCGGCCAGGCGCGGTGGCTCACACCTGTAATCCCAGCACTTCGGGAGGCCAAGATGGATGGATCACCTGAGGTCAGGAGTTCGAGACCAGCCAGGTCAACATGGTGACACCCCATCTCTATGTTTAAAATTTTTTTTTTAAATTAAAAAATTAAAAAAAATGAAACTTTGTCACCCCCCAAAAAAAGACAACTACAAGTTGAAAGTATTTTCTAAGTATTTAGATATTTCTGTTATTGATTAGTATTAGTATTTTGGTATTAATTTACTAGAATATTTTATCACATCCTCTCTGAGCACATTACTAGCTTGTAAGTGGAGAATATGAGCCAGATTCATGTTATTTATTTTTAAGTAAAACAGGTATTGCTGTTTCTAAGCCAGACCTGATACCTGGCTGGAGCAGGGAAGAAAACCTTTGACTGTAAAGAGACATGAGATGATTGCCACAACCACAGGTAGGTGCCAGTGAAAATGAATACAACAAGACGACACTGTTTAGAGGTCCCAAGGTCAAAGAGAAGGCCAGCCCTTAAAATGTGAAATGGGAAGCTGTATGCCAAAGGAAACGCTTCTGGGCGGCTGATTTTTTTTTCAAATTTTGCTCTCGCAAAGGGACATTTTCTGTCTGGGCTTTTACATTCTCTAAAGATTCTACTTCTTTTGGTGGGCATCCTTCAAGGTTACAGTGAGAACCAAAGTCCTCTTCATGGTATATAAGTGACTGCATAATCTGCCTGCCTTTTTATTGTTCTGGGGACACACAAATATCTGCATGATTTTTAGAAACAAACTAGTTTTTAAGTCCTTATTTTGCATCAGGTCTGAAAAGTGTGAGAGCAGTAGTTTCTTTTTTTTTTTCAAGTCAGAGTTTCGCTGTTGTCACCCAGACTGGAATGCAATGGCACGATCTCGGCTCACCGCAACCTCCGCCTCCTGGGTTCAAGCAATTCTCCTTCCTCAGCCTCCCGAGTAGCTGGGACTACAGGCACGCACCACCATGCCCAGCTAATTTTTGTATTTTCAGTAGAGACGGGGTTTCACCTTGTTGACCAGGATGGTCTCGATCTCTTGACCTCGTGATCCACCCGCCTCGGCCTCCCAAAGTGCTGGGATTATAGGCGTGAGCCACCACGCCCGGCCTCGATTTGTTTTCTTTTTTAACTTCTAATTTTTCTTTATTTTATCAGACAGTTTTTTAAGTGTCTGAAAGCATACATATACTTGTATGTTAATTTTATATATTGCTAATTTACTGATTGTATTTATTGATTTAAACAGGTTTTAATATACTGTTTATTTTTTATATAAATTATATGATATAAAAACAGCAACTTTTTACTTATTTTTCTTCTGTTTCAATGTATCTTTTTATTTATTTAACTAATTCATCTGCCACATACCACCAATACTACATTAGAATAGAAACATTGACCCATGGGCACAATATAGTTTGTACTGGTGTCTGAATTTGATAACGCAAGCACCTCTTCATGTTTTTATAAACTGATTTTAGAAGGTAAAGGTCTTCTTTGGTTGGGCCCTTAGGGTGCTGAGATGCCCTCTGACTTTGCAGTGGAGAGGGGCTGTAGCTTGGTCACAAGGCTGCTGGGTCTGCACTAGGGTCCACCTTTAGTTGGCTTGTTACAGGAGCTTGCGTAGTTGTAATTTCCATTTTGTTTTTGGACAGACTGCATATCCTTCAGGACTTGGCTCCCTTGGGCAGACACTAGGGCATGTTTTGGCAGTTGGATTTGCATATGGTGGGCCTTGTATCAGGATGTGGATGAGCATGGTTTTCACTGAGTACCAGATAGCATTTCCTCAGGTAACTGTGTGGGTTTCTATATGGGCAGAACTGACCATAAACTGTGGCTCAGGTGACTGAAACTAAGTCATTGAACCACTTCAGGGACTACAGTAAAGGCCCTGGCCTGCAGGCCTGCCCCCATGGCTGTAGGTTGCTCTGTCACCCAGGCTGGATTCCAATGGCATGATTTTGGCTCACTGCAACCTCCACCTCCTGGGTTCAAGTGATTATTCTGACTTACTCTTCTGAGTAGCGGGGACTACAGGCGTTGGCCACCACACTCAGCTAATTTTGGGGGTTTTCTGGGTTTCACCATGTTGGTCAGGCTGATGTCTATCTTCTGATCTCAGGCAATCCACCCGCTTCAGCCTTCCAAAGCGCTGGGATTTAAAGGTGTGCGCCACCACGCCCGGACCCGTGTAGTCTTTTGTAGGACTGTGCTAGTGCTGATGAACACTCTCAACTTTTATTTTGGAAAGTCTTTATCTCTTTTTTGAAGTAAAATAATTTTGAATCAACTATTGCTGGTTAGAATTTTATGTTATTTTATTTTTTGTGTGTGTGGTGAGGTATGGTGGCTCAATCTGTAATCTCAGCACTTTGGGAGGCCAAAGCAGGTGGATCATCTGAGCTCAAGAGTTCAAGACCAACCTGAGCAACATAGAGCAACCCTGTCTCTACTAAAAATGCAAAATTGACAGACGTGGTGGCTCACGCCTATAATTCCAGCACTTTCGGGGGCTGAGGTGGGTGAATCACCTAAGATTAGGAGTTCAAGACCAGACTGAGCAACATGGTGAAACTCCTTCTCTACTAAAAATACCAAAGAGCCAGGTATGGTGGCAGTTGCCTGTGATCCCAGCTATTCAGCAGGCTGAGGCAAAAGAATCCCTTGAACCCTGGAGGAAGAATTTGCAGTGAGCTGAGATCACACCATTGCACTCAAGCCTGGGCGACAAGAGTGAAACTCTGTTTAAATAAATAAATAAACATATAAAAATACAAACTTAGCCAGGCGTGGTGGCCCATGCCTGTAATTCCAGCTACTCCAGAAGCTGAGGCAAGTTAATTCCTTGAACCAGGAGGTAAAGGTTGCAGTGAGCTGAGATCGTGCCACTGCACTCCACCCTGTGGGACAGAGTAAGACTCCATCTCAAAAAAAAAATAAACTTTTTTGTTACATTGTTTTGTTACATCAAAATTTGTGAAGTTCTTAGCTTTTTTTCATCTTCAAGTAACCTCTGCATTATTTTTTCCCTAAATTCTAAGATTTCTTTCATGAAAATATTGATTTACTTGATAGTATTCAGTAAGTTTTACATTCCATGTTTTAATTTTGTTTTGCAATTTTATATTTTTGGTTATGCCACATCACACCAGTTAACTGGGTTTTGATTTATTTATTCATTTATTTACTTTTATTTTTTTGATACAGAGTCCTGTTCTGTCCCCCAGTCTGTAGTGCGATGACGAAATCTCGCCTCACCGCAATCTCTGCCTTTAGGGTTCAAGCAATTCTCCTGCCTCAGCCTCCTGAGCAGCTGAGATTACAGGCATGTGCCACCATGCCCGGCTAATTTTTTGTATCTTTAGTAGAGATGGGGTTTTACCATTTTGGCCAGGCTGCTCTCGAACTCCTGACTCGTGATCCACCTGCCTTGGCCTCCCAAAGTGCTGGGATTACAGGTGTGAATCACTGCGCCTGGCTTTTTTTTTTTGAGATGGTGTTTTGCTCTTGTTTCCCAGGCTGGAGTGCAATGGCAGGATCTCAGCTCACCGAACCCTCCGCCTCCCAGGTTCAAGCAATTCCCCTGCCTCAGCCTCCTGAGTAGGTGGGATTAAAGGCACCTGCCACCATGCCCTGCTAATTTTGTAGTTTTAGTAGAGATGGAGTTTTTCCATGTTGGTCAGGGTGGTCTCGAACTCCCAACCTCATATGGTCCACCCGCCTCAGCCTCCCAAAGTGCTGAAGCGAAATTATAAATAAGCCATATATCTATTGTCAATATAATTATTTCTGTGTTTATTTGCCTGTACAAATTTCCCTATATTTTATGTCACTCGTGTATTTGTTCTGTAGGTTTGTTGTAACGGTTTTTATTTTTGAAATGGAGTTTCAAAACAACTAACTGTATTTTTGTGTCACTTGTATATTTGTTGCGTAAGTTTGTTTAAACAGTTTTTTTTTTTTTTTTTTTAGATGAAGTTTCACTAGGCTGGGAGCGGTGGCTCAGGCCTGTAATCCCAGCACTTTGGGAGGCCAAGGTGGGCAGATCACGAGGTCAAGAGATCAACACCATCCTGACCAACGTGGTGAAACCCCGTCTCTACTAAAATACAAAAATTAGCCGGGCGTAGTGGCATGCACCTCTGGTCCCAGCTACTCGATAGACTGAGGCAGAAGAATCGCTTGAATCCAAGAGGCAGAGATTGCAGTGATCCAAGATTCAGTCTCAAAAAAAAAAAAAAAGACGTTTCACTCTTGTTTACCAGGCTGGAGTACAATGGTGTGATCTCAGCTCACTGCAACTTCCGCCTCCCGGTCAAGTGATTTTCATGTCTCAGCCTTTTAAGAGGGGGTTTCACCATCTTGGTCAGGCTGGTCTCGAATTCCTGGCCTCAGGTGATCCGCCCGCCTCGGCCTCCCAAAGTGCTGGGATTACAGGCGTGAGCCACCGCGCCCGGCCTCTAACAGTTTTTTAGACCTGTCTTGGTGAGTAGTCATGAAAATTCTCCTAATTTCAACATCTATTTATTTGTGAACCTATATTATTTTTGTGTGAGAGAAAAACACTTTTGTATTTGAAGAGAATTTAAAATCTAAAATAATTCTGTATCACTCTTAGGTATTATTATTTTTACTTATGTGTTACGTGTCAAAAAAAACATAAAATGTGTTATGTGTCAAAACACAACAAAATTTATAATAAAATATTTCTATGCCAGGTACGGTGGCTCGCACGTGTAATCCTAACAGTTTGGGAGGTTGACTCGGGTGGATTATGAGCTCAGGAACTCAAGACCATATGGTGAAATGTAGGGTCTAGCCCTGATATATCTAAACAGTGTTCTCTACCGGTGCGGAGATGAGAGACTGTAGAAATAAAGACACAATACACTGAGAGCGAGGAAAAAAGTTGGGTCCAGGGGTCCACTGCCACCAGTTCTCGAGACCGGCAGTGGCCCCGAGTGCCTGGACACTCTGACTTTTATTGGATACAAAGTAGGAGGGCACCGTAAATAGGATGAGCCATCCACAGTTACTGATAGGGTCAAGCAAATCACGTGTCTAAGGATGAAGGGGCTCAGGGCTTTCAAGTAGCGGAAGCAGGGGGAGACAAAATGCGTCAGCACTTCGTGTTGCTGCTTTCAAGTAAGATCAAAGGCTTCAATAATTATGCTTCTCTTACTGATATCAACAAAAGCGGAACCAGGTACAGAGGCAGGGAGTGAAAGTAGACCCAGATTGTGACCGATATAGCACAGCATCACAAAGAGACAATTAATTCCCGGGGTAACTGCGGGTTGAGCTGACTGCTATCAGTCCTTCCACAAGAGCGTGGGGAATGGAGTGTTCTCCAGCTCACCCAAGGACAGGGGATGTTCCCTTCCATAGTCTGCTAAATAGCTGGCGCTTCTTCAAGCACTGGCGCCACCGCACAGATTTTAGACACCAGTGAGCAACCTCTACGCGGGTGTAATAGAGGGCTTGGATTCGGCATTCAGGTTGTTCGTGCTGATCGCCACTTGTCAATGTTCCACAGGTATTAATGCTCTTGCCTCGTGGCCACATCCCATGGTGTCCCTCATCAGTTTCTGATCACAGCCTGATCGTTCCTAGATAATTATGCATAAAGTACAAGAAATCTTTAATCAAGGCTAAATATTCAATAAGATCATGATACTTATTCTTCACTGTATTCTTCTTTCTATAGTCTATTTATGAAACAGGAAGTGACTGAGTCTTCAGCCTCCTGCTTCAACACTTATGAGACTTTCCACCCACGGTCAAACCGCGTCTCTACTAAAATACAAAAAATTAGCCGGGCGTGCTGGTGCTTGCATGTAGTCCCAGCTACTCACTAGACTGAGGCAGGGGAATCTCTCGAACCCGGGAGGTGGAGGTTGCAGTGAGCTGAGATTGTGCCACTGCACTCCAGTCTGGTACTCCACTCCAGCCTGGGTGACAAGAGGGAGACTCTATCACAAAACAAAAAACAAGCAAACATAAATATACATATATTTCTAAATATTCAGTTTGGGGCCGGGCACGGTGGGTCACGCCCGTAATCCCAGCACTTTGGGAAGCTGAGGCGGGTGGATCACTAGGTCAAGAGATCGAGACCATCCTGGTCAACATGGTGAAACCCCATCTCTACTAAAAATACAAAAAATTAGCTGGGCATGGTGGCGCGTGCCTGTAATCCCAGCTACTCAGGAGGCTGAGGCAGGAGAATTGCCTGAACCCAGGAGGTGGAAATTGCGGTGGGCCGAGATCGCGCCATTTCACTCCAGCCTGGGTAACAAGAGCGAAACTCCGTCTTTAAATAAATAAATAAATAAATATTCAGTTTGGTCATGTTAATTATATTCACATTGTTATGCAACATATCACTAGAATGGTTTTTCTTGAAAAGCTAAAGCTCAATACACGTTAAACAACTACCAATTCTTCCCATTTTTTGGCACTTTTCAAATGTCACTCTGTTTTCTGTTTCTAAGAGGATAACTGTTTTGTGTATCTCATACAATCTGTTTTTTTGTGGCTGACTCATTTGATTTTGCATGTCATCAATATTTATCTTAGTCATTAAAATATTGTTTGCTTTTTGAAATCTGAGTGATATTTCAGTATTTTTGTATCTACTGAATGATTCGGTGACAGAAATTTGCATTCTTTTTACCTGTTGGCTTTCAGTAACAATGCTGCAATAATTATGTGAAAGTTAGTATAATGTATGTAGTGGATTCTCTTTTATTAGTCTACTTTTTCATCTTTTTTTTTTTTTTGAGACGGAGTTTCACTGTTGTTACCCAGACTGGAATGCTATGGTACAATCTCGGCTCACCGCAACCTCCGCCTCCTGGGTTCAGGCAATTCTCCTGCCTCAGCCTCCTGAGTAGGTGGGATTACAGGCTCGCGCCACCATGCCCAGCTAATTTTTGTATTTTTAGTAGAGACGGGGTTTCACCTTGTTGACCAGGATGGTCTCGATCTCTTGACCTCGTAATCCACCTGCCTCTGCCTCCCAAAATGCTGGGATTATAGGCGTGAGCCACCGCGCCTGGCCTACTTTTTCATCTTTATACTCATACCAAATTGTTTTGATTCTGTAGGTTTTGGATGTGTTTTGAAATCAGAAATTGTAATGCCTCCAATATTGTTTCTTTTCTTGAAGATTGCTGCATACTTCATTGTCTCTTTAGATTCCACATACTTTTGGATTAGCTGTTTTTATTTCTTCAAAAATGCGATGAGAAATTTGAAAAACATTGCATGAAATCTGTAGATTAAATTGAGCAGTATAGACATCTTCACAATATTACTTCTATTTTGATTTTTTGTTTTTGAGATGGTGTTAAATTCACCCGCCTCGGCCTCACAAAGTCCTGGGATTACAGGCGTGAGTTGCCACACCCAGCCCAGTCATTTTAACAAGTGCATGCTCAAGAGCATAGTGTAGGGCCCGGCGCAATGGCTCAAGCCTGTAATCCCAGCACTTTGGGAGGCTGAGGAGGGTGGATCACGAGGTCAACAGATCGAGACCATCCTGGTCAATGTGGTGAAACCCCGTCTCTACTAAAAATACAAAAAATTAGCTGGGCATGGTGGTGCATGCCTGTAATCCCAGCTACTCGGGAGGCTGAGGCAGGAGAATTGCCTGAACCCAAGGGATGGAGGTTGCGGTGAGCCGAGATTCCGCCATTGCACTTCAGCCTGGGTAACAAGAGCGAAACTCCGTCTCAAAAAAAAAAAAAAAAAAAAGAGTGTATTGTATAATTTCTATATATTTGTAAATTTATTAATTATTTATATTAGTGTTTTATACTCTGTGGTTCAAGCGATTCTCCTACCTTAGCCTCCTGAGTAACTGGCATTACAGGTACATGCCACCACGCCCTTCTAATTTTTTGTATTTTTTTTTTTTTAGTAGAGACAGAGTTTCACCGTGTTGTACCGGATGGTCTCAATCTCAGGGCTTGTGAATCACCCACCTTCAGCCTCCCAAAGTGCTGGAATAACAGGTGTGAGCCACAGCGCCCGGCCAAAATTTCAGTTTTAAAAAGTGTGTTAAGACTTGTTTTTAGCCTAGCAGATGGTCTGTAAAGGAGAATGCTGTATGAGCTATTGAGAAGGCTGTGTATCCTGATGTTGTTGAGGAGTGTTCCCTATACCTTCATTAGGAATTGTTTTTCAATGCCTTCTAGTCCTCTGTTTCTTTATTAATATTCTGTCTTATTATTATTACAGATAGTGGGGTATTGAAATATCCTACGGTAATTATATTGTTCTCTCTGTGTTTATTCACTTTTGTTAGTATTTGCTGTATATATTTGAAATTCTAATTTGAGACACACATATAGGATACACATATGTATAAACAAATTTGTCATAGGTTCCCAGTGAATGAATCTATATATTGTTTAATGTCCTTTTTTGTCTTTTTGAAGTTTTAAGATACATTTTATAAAATGTGACAATTTTTTTTTTTTTTTTTTTTTGAGACGGAGTTTCGCTCTTGTTACCCAGGCTGGAGTGCAATGGCGCAATCTCGGCTCACCGCAACCTCCGCCTCTTGGGTTCAGGCACTTTCTCCTGCCTCAGCCTCCTGAGTAGCTGGGATTACAGGCATGCGCCTCCGTGCCCAGCTAATTTTTTGTATTTTTAGTAGAGACGGGGTTTCACCACATTGACCAGGATGGTCTCGATTTCTTGACCTCGTGATCCACCCACCTCAGCCTCCCATAGTGCTGGGATTACAGGCTTGAGCCACAGCGCCCAGCCAAAATGTGGCAATTTTAACTTAAGATGTACCTTGTGTAATATTATTTTGACCTCTTCTGCTCTCATGTTGTTAATATTTACATGAAATTTCTACTTCTGTCTTGCCACTTGCAGTCTTTTTTTATCATTAGATCTCAATTGACTCTTGTAGAAAGGCAAGCTGAATCTTGATTTTTAATATTTTTTAATAAACCTTTTTATTAAAATGTGTCTCTTGATTGGAAGGATAATTCTCTTTATATAAATAGTTTTCTGAAAGATAAAAACTTACCAATGTTATTTTATTGTTTTATCTGATTCTTTTATCTTCGTCTCTCATTTTCTCTTTCTTTTTTTGTGTGTGTGTTTTTAAAATTTTTTATATTGGTATTCTTTCAATTTTTTTCTTATTTTATTTTGTGTGTCTATACAGATTTTTTTTTAGTGGTACCTTAGGGGATTACATAAAACCTTTGGAAGGCTGGTTGCAGTGGCTCATACCTGTAATCCCAGCACTTTGGGAGGCCGAGGCGGGTGGATCACCTGAGTTCAGAAGTTTGAGACCTGCCTGGACAACATTGTGGGACCCTGTCTTCACAGAAAACACAAAAATTAGTTGGATGTGGTGGCAGGCACCTGTAATCCCATCTACTCAGGAGGCTGAGGCAGGAAAATCCCTGGAACCCAGCAGGCAGAATTTGCAGTGAGCCAGGATTGCGTCATTGCACTCCAGCCTGGACAACAGAAGACTTACTCTCAAAATAAATAAATAAATAAATAATAAAATAAATATTTGAAAGATCCAACAATATATTTGAATGTGGTAAAAAAAAATCAACTTCAGTTGCATACAAAAATTCTTTATCATTACATCTGCTCTCAACTTCATTGATTTTCCTAATTATATTTTTATGTTTTATATTCATTAAAAGATGTTTAGAATAATTTCTATACTTTTATCTTTTAAATTTTAAAGATAATTTAAAATGTTTTCTGCACCATTATAATAATGTTAAGAAATTCCATTTTTGTGAACATGCATATCTGTCCCAGAAACCTATATATTTTCATATAATTATGTGTTGTCTTCTTGCAATATGTTATTTTCAGTGGAATAAACTCATTCAACATCTTTTTGTTTTTTCTTTCTTTCTTTTTTTTTTTTTGAGACAGAATTTAGCTCGTGTCACCCAGGCTGAAGTGTAATGGTGAGTTCTCAGCTCACTGCAACGTTCACCTCCCTGGTTCAAGTGATTCTCCTGTCTCAGCCTCTAGAGTAGCTGAGATTACAAGCGCATGCCACCACACCAAGCTAATTTTGTATTTTTAGTAGAGACGGGGGTTTCTCCATGTTGGTCAGGCTGATCTCGAACTGCCGGCCTCAGGTGATCCACCTGACTAGCCCTCCCAAAGTGCTAGGATTACAAGCATGAGCCACTGTGCCCAGCCTCATTCAGCATCTTTGATATGCAGGGCATATGCAATGCCAATATACTTCCTCAGAATTTTGTTATTTTGGAAGGACTTCTTTTTATTTGGTAGTACCACTTTCCTGATGATGTTATTCTCACTTGACAGCTTTTTTGTTTTCTTGTAACTTTAACAATATCAGGCCGGGTGTGGTGACTCATGCCTATAATCCCAGCACTTTGGGAGGCCGAGGCGGGTGGATCACGAGGTCAAGAGATCGAGACCTTCCTGGTCAACAAGGTGAAACCCTGTCTCTACTAAAAATACAAAAATTAGCTGGGCATGGTGGTGTGCGCCTGTAGTCCCCGCTACTTAGGAGGCTGGAGCAGGAGAATTGCTTGAACCCAGGAGGCAGAGGTTGCGGTGAGCCAAGATCGCACCATTGCACTCCAGCCTGGGTAACAACAGCGAAACTCTGTCTCAAAAAAAAAAAAAAGAAAAATCAAACTGTTTTCCTCTGTAGGGAACCAGCCCCCACATCACCTGTGGGTACCCCACGTTTAGTAGCGACACAGGAATAAGAAAAAGACAGATTAAGGGTACAGAGAGTGGGACCAGGGGGCCATCACTTTTTACTGGAGACAGTGAAGGCCCTGAACTCTGATCTCTCACACTATTTGAGCACGATATTTATGGTAACAGAGCCTAGGTTACCCTGCACTGGAACATGAGGCATGGAGAAGTTTGCCTCCCTAGAGGCCTCCCACAGTTCCCAGTTTATATGTTACTCATAATCAATTTATGTAGGCACTCTGTAATTCCTTTCTCCTTTGCTGCTTCCCCCAATACCTTCTGTCCTGCGAAATTTTTTTTTCACAAATTCACTGGTTATCTCATGAGGATATGCTTATATATGACACACCATTTTTTTTTTTTTTTTTGAGACGGAGTTTCGCTCTTTTTACCCAGGCTGGAGTGCAATGGCTCCATCTCGGCTCACGGTAACCTCCGCCGTCTGGGGTCAGGCAATTCTCCTGCCTCAGTCTCCTGAGTAGCTGGGATTACAGGCACGCGCCACCATGCCCAGCTAATTTTTGTATTTTTAGTAGAGACGGGGTTTCACCATCTTGACCAGGTTGGTCTCGATCTCTTGATCTCGTGATCCACCCGCCTCGGCCTCCCAAAGTGTTGGGATTACAGGCGTGAGCCACCGCGCCCGGCCCCATGACACATCACTTTTATCTTGCAGCTCCCCAAATTCTCTTGTGATTTTTGAAATGTTACTTGCGTGTGTATCACAAATATCATTGGGTGTATCCTAGTTTCTTTGTTCAGCTTCTTCATGTTTACATCATTTTTTCTTTTAAGAAACTTTTCGGTTATTTTTTGCATCTACAATTTTGTTTTCTGCTATTTTAATATTTTTTGTTGTTATCCTCATTTTTCTGATCTCCAGTAGTTGTCTGTTTCTACTTCACTCACTGAATATTATTCAATTTAATTAATTAATTTGTTTGTTTTTCTGAGAAGGAGTCTCTCTGTTACCCAGGCTGGGATGCAGTGGCGCGATCTTGGTTTACTGCAACCTCCACGTCTCGGGTTCAAATGATTCTCCTGCCTCAGCCTCCCGAGTAGCTGGAATTACAGGTGCCTGCCATCATGCCCGGCTAAGTTTTAGTATTTTTAGTAGAGACGGGGTTTCACCATGTTGGCCAGGCTGATATTGAACTTCAGAACTCAAGTGATCCACCCACTTCAGCCTCCCAAAATGCTGCGATTACAGGTGTGAGCCACCGTACCTGGCCTATTTCGTTTTATTTTTGAGACAGTCTTGCTCTGTTGCCCAGGCTGGAGTGCAGTGGTATAATAACCACTTACTGCAACCTTCCACTTCTGCGTTCAAGCTATTCTCCTGTGTCAGACTCCCAAGTAGCTGGGATTACAGGCATATGCCACCACGCCCTGGAAGCTCTGCCTGAAAGGCTGCAGTTTAGGCTATTTCACTCCTGCCAGCATCTGATCCCATCTTCTGGTCCCTCAGGGTCTTGGGGGCGGGGCCTTAAGCATTATCCAATCAGGGACGTTGGGTTGGAAGCTGTTCAATCAGGCACGTAGCTGCCGCAAAGAGGGCGGTTTCTGGGTTTGGCGGGCGTTTTTCTCCTGCTGCAGTGAAAGCTCCACGTCTCATCTTCGCTGCTGTGTCCTCAGTTCCTAGAGGCCTATCCTCTGTGGCCCTGTGACCTTCAGGCATTGGGAGATGCACAGCTAAAAGGCAGGAACCCCCTGGAGGCTTAGAAATGGTGAGAGTCCCTTTCCGATATCCAGAGAGAGGGGAGGGACAGGTTGAAACTGGTGGGGAGCGGCTGTGGTGAGACTCAGGCATCGCCGCAGTCAGCTCCCCAATCTGTGCGGGAGTTCTCCTTGCCCAGCTCGGCCTCTGTCCGCTTCAGCCCTAAGATGGCGGCTGCGCTAACAGGCGGGCCCCAGGCATCCTGTGTCTTCTGACTCCCCTGACCTGGAGCCCTCTCTCGGCAGCTCTGCACCGTCAGCGCCGCTTTTCTCCCACGTTGTGCAGGGACCACAGAAGGGTGATCAGGGCAGAATTCTGACTGGAGGTGGGAGTTCCTGAATGGGAAGGGCTTTGGCCCTTGGGGTTCACAGTTTCACTTTTCTCCTATTAAAAATTTATGGGGCCTTGCATGGTGGCTCACGCCTGTAATCCCAGCATTTTGGATGGCCGGGGCCAGCAGATCAGTTGAGGTCAGTGTTAAAACCCGCGCGCTGAATGAAGAGATCCCCAAACAGGCTTTGTGTGAGCAACAAGGCTATTTATTCACCTGGGTACTGGCGGGCTGAGGCCGAAAATGGAGTCAGGGTAGGAGTTGTTTTTTTGTTTTTTTTTTGAGACGGAGTTTCGATCTTGTTACCCAGGCTGGAGTGCAATGGCGCGATCTCGGCTCACCGCAACCTCCGCCTCCTGGGTTCAGGCAATTCTCCTGCCTCAGCCTCCTGAGTAGCTGGGATTACAGGCGTGCGCCACCATGCCCAGCTAATTTTTTTGTATTTTTAGTAGAGACGTGGTTTCACCATGTTGACCAGGATGGTCTCGATCTCTTTACCTCGTGATCCACCCGCCTTGACCTCCCAAAGTGCTGGGATTACAGGCTTGAGCCACCGCGCCCGGCGATCGTAGTGTTTCATAATAAGAACCCACAAGTATCTGCAAGTCTCCTCGCATATCCCCACCTTCAGACACTGAATCTGCAGCAGCAAGCGGTTTTTCCCATCCACCTGAGGTTCTGGACCTCCTGTTCATCATCTCATCTGCCTGCAGGCAAACAAATCAATCAGAGAACAGCCCCACCTGGCCCACTATCTGTGGCAAAAATCAGTCCTTTCACCTACATTCACCTTCACCCAGAATTTCTTTTTTTCTTGTAGGTTTTATTTTTGGTTCGGGGTACACATGTGGGTTTTTTATTCAGCTAAAATCATGTCATGGGGTTTGGTGTGCAGAGTATCTTGTCACTGAGGTACCACTCATAGCACCAAACAGGTATGTTTTCTGATCCTCTTAGTCCTCACAGCCTCCGCCCTCAACTAGGCCTCAGTGTCTGTTGTTCTTCTCTTTGTGTGTTCATGTGTTTTTATTATTTAGCTCTGATAAATAATAACATCCATTTAGTTGTCTGCTTCTGCATTAGTTTTCTTAGTTTTGTTTTGAGATGGAGTTGTGCTCTTTTTGCCCAAGGCTGGAGTGCAATCCTGGAATGTCTGCTCACTGCAACCTCCACCTTCTGGGTTCAAGAAATTCTCCTGCCTTGGAATCTTGGGTAGCTGGAATTACCACACTTGGTTAATTTTGGATTTTTATTTATTTATTTGTTTGGGTTTATTTATTTATTTATTTATTTATTTTTGAGGTGGAGTTTCATTCTTGTTGCCCAGGCTGGAGTTCAGTGGCGCAATCTTGGCTCACAGCAACCTCTGCTTTTAAGGTTCATGTGATTCTCCTGCCTCAGCCTCCCAAGTAGCTGGGATTACAGACATGCAACACCATACCCAACTATTTCTTTTTATTTTTAGTAGAGATGGGGTTACTCCATGTTGGTCAGGTTGGTATCAAACTTCTGACCTTGGGTGATCCACCCAGCTTGGACTCCCAAAATGTTGGGATTACAGGCATGAGCTACTGCACCCAGTCTTATTTTGTTTTTTTTTGTTTTTTTTTTTGAGACAGAGTTTTGCTCTTGTTACCCAGGCTGGAGTGCAATGGCATGATCTGGGCTCACTGCAACCTCCGCCTCCTGGGTTCAGGCAATTCTCCTGCCTCAGCCTCCTGAGTGGCTGGGATTACAGGTGTGTGCCACCATGCCCAGCTAATTTTTTGTATTTTTAGTAGAGACGGGGTTTCACCATGTTGACCAGGATGGTCTCGATCTCTTGACCTTGTGATCCACCCGCCTCGGCCTCCCAAAGTGCTGGGATTACAGGCTTGAGCCACCGCGCCCGGCCCCTTATTTTGTATTTTTACTAGAGGTGGGGTTTCTCCTTGTTGGTCTGGTTGGTCTCAAACTCCCGATCTCTGGTGGTCCACACGCCTCGGCATCCCACATTTCTGGGATTACATGCATGGACACCGCGCCTGTGCTCTGCATTAGTTTTCTTTTTCTTTATTTCTTTTTTTTTTGAGACGGAGTTTCACTTTTGTTACTCAGGCTGGAGTGCAATGCCGAGATCTCGGCTCACTGCAACCTCTGCCTCCTGGGTTCAGGCAGTTCTGCCTCAGCCTTCTGAATAGCTGGGAGTACAGGCACGCGCCACCGTGCCCAGCTAATTTTTTGTATTTTTAGTAGAGATGGGGTTTCACCATGTTGACCAGGATGATCTTGATCTCTTGACCCTGTGATCTACCCGCCTCGCCCTCCCAAAGTGCTGGGATTACAGGCTTGAGCCACCGCACCCGGCCTCTGCATTAGTTTTCTAATAATGGTCGCCAGCTTCATTGATTTTATTGCAAAAGACATTATTATTATTATTTTTTTAATGGCCACAGAGTATTCCATGATGTTTATGGACCATATTTTTTTCTTTACTAAATCTTTCAATTTATTTTTGGAGACAGTGTCTCACTTACTGTCCAGGCTAGGGTACCTGGCATGATATTGGTTTCTTTAGACTCAGCCTTTCCAGCTCAAGCAATTCTCTCCTACATCATTATCCCAGTAACTGGGTCTACATGTGTGCGTTACTATGCCCGGCCAGTTTTTTGTTTTGTTTTGGTTTTTGTATTTTTTGTGGAGACCAGATTTTCTCATGTTGCCTAGGCTGGTCTCAAAATTCTAAGCACAGGCAATTCACCTGCCTCAGCCTCCCAAACTGCTGGGATTCCAGGCATGAGCCACCACATCTGACCATACCATATTTTCTTCATCCAGTCTACAATTGATAGACATTTAGGGCCTGTCCAGGTCTTTGCTACTGTGAATAGTGCTTTAATGAAAATGCATGTGGACATGTCTTTATACTAATGAAATAATGTATATTTCTTTGGGTATATACAAAACTATGAGCTTCCTATGTCAAATGATATTTCTCTTTTTAGTTCTATGAGGAATCACTACACTGCTTTTTTTGTTTTGTTTTTGTTTGTGTGTGTGTGTCTGTGTGTGTGTTTGAGACTGAGTTTTGCTCTTGTTGCCCAGGCTGGAGTGCAATGGCACAATATCAGCTCACCGAAACCTCCGCCTCAGAGGTTCAAGAAATTCTCCTACCTCAGCCTCCAGATTAGATGGGATGACAGGCACATGCTACCACCCCCCAGCTAATTTTGTGTTCAGTAGAGTTGGGGTCTCTCCATATTGGTCAGGCTGGTCTTGAGCTCCCAACCTCTGCCTCAGCCTTCAAAAGTGCTGAAATTACAGGCGTGAGTCACAATACCCGACACACCACACTGCTTTTTGCAATTCTTCAACTAATTTAGACGCCCAGCAACAGAGTATAAGTATTCTTTTTTCTCTACAACCTTGTCAGCATCTGTTATTTTTTGACTTTTTTTTTTTAAAGACAGGGTTTCACCATGTTGGTCAGGCTGTTCTTGAACTCCTGACCACGGGTGATCTGCCTGCCTTGGCCTCCAAATTGCTTGGATTATAGGCGTGAGCAACCACATCCGGCCATTTTTTGACTTTTTAAAAATAACCGTTCTGGCATGGTGACTTACGCCTGTAATCTAAGCACTTTGGAGGCCAAGGCGGGCGGAACACCTGAGGTCGTGAGTTCAAGACCAGCCTGACCAACATGGTGAAACCCCGTCTTAAAAAAAAAAAAAAAAAAAAGAATAGCTGTTCTGACTTGGTGAGGTGGTATCTTATTGTGTTTTTTTCTTTTTAAATTCCTTTAATGATGAGCGATGATCATTTTTTTTTCATATGCTGTTAGCCACATCCACGTCTTCTATTGAAAAGCATCTATTCATATTATTGCCTTATGTAAAATTTAAAATTCCTTTCATGACCACTTGGTAAAAATATGTGTGTGTGTGTTTTTCAGGAACCATTGGGGTTTAGGGATGTGGCCATAGAATTCTCTCTGGAGGAGTGGCATTGCCTGGACACTGCACAGCGAAATCTATATTGGGATGTAATGTTGGAAAACTACAGAAACCTGGTCTTCCTTGGTAAGGATAACTTGAATACACAAGGCCGGGCGCGGTGGCTCAAGCCTGTAATCCCAGCACTTTGGGAGGCCGAGGCAGGTGGATCATGAGGTCAAGAGTTCGAGACCACCCTGGTCAACATGGTGAAACCCTGTCTCTACTAAAAATACAAAAAATTAGCTGGGCACGGTGGCACGTGCCTGTAGTCCCAGCTACTCAGGAGGCTGAGGCAGCAGAATTTCCCGAACCCAGGAGGCGGAGGTTTTGGTGAGTGGAGATCGCGTCATTGCACTCCAGCCTGGGTAACAAGAGCGAAACTCCGTCTCAAAAAAAAAACCAAAAACCAAAACAAACAAACAAAAAACCTTAAATACACAATTCATAATACACCCTAAAGGTTTTATTTCTTTTTTTTTTTTTTTGTAGGATTGTTCTTAGTAATTTATTCTGGTGTAAAAGAGTTTCTGAAACCCTTTTTCCAGAATATCTTCAGAATTTATGCACTTAGAAAAGAATTTCTTTAAGATGTGTCATGTTAATCCAAACTTTCCAAATTCTTGAGTTGAGCTGTATTCTTCACTCTAAATTAGTGGTAATTCCAGCAATTTAGTGGCATAAAATACCGTTGCCCTCACCTGAAAATGTAATTGCCACCACCAATATTTGATGCAGTAGTACCAGGTAGTAAAATTTAAAAACCCACAAGCAGCGCTGGGCACGGTGGCTCACGCCTGTAATCCCAGCACTTTTGGAGGCTGAGGCAGGCAGAACACCTGAGGTGCCTGGAGTTTGAGACCATCCTGACCAACATGGTGAATCCACATCTCTACCAAAAGTACAGAATTAGCCAGGCATGGTGGTGCACGCCTTTAACGCCAGGTACACTGGAGGCTGAGGCAGAAGAATTGCCTGAAGCCAGAGGCAGAGTTTGTGGTGAGCCGTCATTGCGCCATTGTATTGCAGCCTTGGCAACAAGAGCGAAACTTCCTCTGAAAAGAAAAGACAACTATGAGTTCAGAGTATTTTCTAAATATTTAGAAATTTCTGTTATTAATTAGTATTTTGGTATTCAATAGAATATTTTATTATATCCTCTCTGAGCACCTTACTAGCTTGTAAGTGGAGAATATGAGCCAGATTCATATTTTTTATTTTTAACTAATACAGGTATTTTTGTCTCTAACCAAGACCTGATGAACTGTGTTGAGCAAGAAAAAAAATCTTTGACTGTGAAGAGTCATGAGATGATTGCCACATCCCCTGGTAGGTGCCAGTGAAAATGAATACAATGGAAGACACAGATAAGAGGTCCAAGGTCGAAGAGAAAGCCAGCCCTTAAAATGTGATGTGGGAAGCTGTGTTCCAAAGAAAATAGTTCTGGACAGCTGTTTTTAATTTTACTCTCACAAAGAGACATTTTCTGTCTTAGCTTTTATATTCTCTAAGGATTCTGCTTTTCTTTTGGTGAGCTTCCTTCAAGGTGTGCCTTCTCCATATTGGTCAGGCTGGTCTCAAGCTCCCAACCTCAGGGGATCCGCCTGCCTCAGCCTTCAAAAGTGCTGAAATTACAAGCGTGAGCCACAATACCCAGCACTCCACACTGCTTTTTGCAATTGTTGAACTAATTTAGACTCAATGAGAGCCAATGTACTCCTTATGACATATAAGAGACTGCACAGTCTGGCTGCTTTTCAATTTGTTTTGGGACACACAAATACTTGCATAATATTTAGAAACTAAAACTATTTTTTGATTTGTTTTATTTTATTTTTTTGCATTAGATCTGAAATGTTTGAGAGCAGTAGTTTCTGTAGCATTTTTTGTTCATTGTCCTACACAGTCCATTCTGTTTTTATTACAATATCATCTTGAAAAATAGTTTGAAATTATAAGTATGATATCCTTCAGCTTTGTTCTTTTTCCTCAAGATTGCGTTGGCTATTTAAAGTTTAGTTTCATGTAAGTTTTAAAATTATATTTTTTATTTCCTATGAAAATCCACGTTTATTGAATATATAGATAACTTTTAATAATATGACATTTTAACAATATGTATTCTTTGAATCCATAGACATAAACTATTTTAAAATTGATTTGGATCTTCTCTAATTTTTTCATTGATTATTTATAGTGTAAAGGATTTTTACCTCCTTGGTTAATTTTGTTCTCAGAAATTTATTATTTATTACTCTAGTAAATAAGATATTTTCTTCCTTTTTTTGTTTCTATTTTTTTCTTTATCAGATAGTTTAAGTGTATGAAACCATACATATACTTGTATGTTAATTTCATATATGGCTAATTTACTGATTGTATTTATTGGTTTAAACAGGTTTTAATATACTGTTTATGTATTTTTAGATAAGATTGTGTGATCTAAAAACAGCAACTTTTTTTTTTTTTTTCGCGAGGGAGTTTTGCTCTTGTTACCCAGGCTGGAGTGCAATGGCGTGATCTTGGCTCACCACAACCTCTGCCTCCCGGGTTCAGGCAATTCTCCTGCCTTAGCCTAATGAGTAGCTGGGATTACAGGCACACGCCACCATGCCCAGCTAATTTTTTGTATTTTCAGTAGAGACCGGGTTTCACCATATTGACCAGGATGCTCTCGATCTCTTGACCTCGTGATCCACCCACCTCAGTGTCCCAAAGTGCTAGGATTACAGGCGTGAGCCACCGCGCCCGGCCCAAAACAGCAACTTTTAACTTACTTTTTCTCAATTTCAATAGACCTTTTTAGTTCTTTGACTAATTCTTCTGCCACATACCTCCAGTGCTCCATTAGAATAGAAGCATTGACCATGGGCACAATATAGTTTGTACTGGTGTCTGAATTTGATGTAGAAAGCACCTCTTCAAGTTTTCATAAACTGATTGTAGAAGGTAAAAAGATCTTCTTTGGTTGGGCCCTTAGGGTGCTAAGATGCCCTCTGACCTTGTAGTGGAGACGGGTTGTAGCTTGGTCACAAGGCTGCTGGGTCTGCCCTAGGGTCCACCTTTAGTTGGTTTGTTAAGGGGCTTGGGTCGTTGTAATTCCCATTTTAATTTTGAAGACACTACATATTCTTCAGGACTTTGCTCCCATTGGGCAGACACTTGGGCATGTTTTGGCAGTAGGGTCAGCATATAGTGGGCCTTATATCAGGATGTGGATAAGTATTGTTATCACTGAGTACCAGAAAGCATTTTCACAGGTAACTGTGGGATTTTATATAGGCAGCACTGACCATAAACTGGCTCGGGCACCAAAACTGAGTCATTAAACCTCTTCACCCATTAGAGTAAAGGCCAAGGTCTGCAGGCCAGCCTACATGGCTGTAAATGGTGTCTTACTTTTGGTCTCTGGAATGGCAGAACCTCTCCCAGCCTGTGGCTGGACAAGTTTGGGATGGTTACAGAATTCTCAATGGGACTAAGTTGGGTGAACTCTATCCTGGTCTGTAACCAAGAACAGGGGTCCTGTAGTTTTCAACCCAAATGAGGGCCTGCCTTCTGAATAGAATACTTTTCAATCATAAGCTTTCACAGCATTTCACACCTTTCTCCCTGAATGTCAAATCTCTGTTAGAGGCACTTACTCTGAAGATGGCATCTTGCCACATAAACCAGCTTGGTCTGAAATCCAGGAATGAAGCAGTTCTCCAACCTTAATGTACCAAATAGCTGTCATTACAGGTTTGAGCCATAATGCCTATTTTTGTCAAAAAGGCATTGTTTTTCAAGGATGGGTGACATTTTGTTTTTGCTATATGGATATGAAAGTAAGGCACTTTCAATGTTTTTGTCTTACTGAAGTCACTCTCCTTATACTTACTTTGTATTTTCCATTTCAATTTTTTTTCCGATGGACTTTCGCTCTTGTTTGCCAGGCTGGAGTGTAGTGGAACGATGTCTGCTCACTGCAACCTCCGCCTCCTGGTTTGAAGCAATTCTCCCGTCTCAGCCTCTTGAATAGCTAGAAATACAGGCACACGCCGCCACGCCTGGCTAATTTTTGTATTTTTAACAGAGATGCAGTTTCACTATGTTGGCCAGGCTGGTGTTGAACTCCTGACCTCGTGATCTGACCAACTCGGTCTTCCAAAGTGCTGGGATTACAGGCTTGAGCCACTGTGCCCAGCTACATGATTACTTATTAAAAGTTTCTCATTAGAATCTCATATTTGTTATTAAACTGCAGATTCTCTAAAATTTTACTTTACCGTGCATGGAAATGATTCAAAATACCTGTATCTGATGAGTACACAGTAACAGTTAAATATTGCAGTTACCTACATAATTTTTGGGTTTTTTTGTTTTGTTTTGTTTTTTTTAAGATGCAGTTACCCTCTGTCACCCAGGCTGGAGTGCAGTGGTGCAATCTTGGCTCACTGCAACCTCTACCTCTTCCTGAATTCAAGAAATTTTCATGCCTTAGCCTCCCAAGTAGCTGAGATTATAGGCATGTGCAATCATTCCTGGCTAATTTTTGTATTTTTAAAGAGACTGGGTTTTGCCATGTTGTCCAGGCTTGTCTTGAACTCCTGACCTCAGGTAATTTGCCCTCCTCAGCCTCCCAAAGTGTTGGGATTACAGGTGTGAACCAGCGCACCTGGCCTGAGTGTCGGTTTCCTAGCCTCAGTTTATTGCGTCTGTTGGTTTTACTTAAGAATTCTATTTTTAGACAATTTGCAATTCTGTTTGTACACTTTAAGTCAATTTGAGGTTTAATTAAGAGATAAATTATGCATGTCTATCACAATCAGATTACATATGTTTGTGTGTTTATCTTCAAATATGACTCCAATTTTGGATATGGCTTAATTTATATTCTTTCTTAGCTGATTTTCAATTGATGGTAGTTTTATCTTGTCTAAGTGAGTAGTCATGGCGATAGTCCGATTTTCACCATGTGTGTAACTATGAATATATATATATATATATATAATTTATTGAGAGAAATGCTTGTGTGATTTGAGGGTAATTTCCAGGTTGAGCACAGTGGCTCACGCCTGTAATCCCAGCACTTTCAGAGGCCGACTCAGATGGGTCACCGGAGGTCGGTTATTTGCGACCAGTCTGACCAACATGGAGAAACCCCATCTCTACAAAAAATACAAAAATTAGTTGGGCGTGGTGGTGCATGGCTGTAATCCCAGCTACTTGGGAGTCTGAGGCAGGAGATTCACTTGAATTCGGGAGGGGGAGGTTGCAGTCTGCCATGACATTGCACTCCAGCCTGGGCAGCAAGAGCAAAATTCGATCTCCAAAACAAAACAAAACAAAAAGGTAATTTTCAAATGGATGTATAATTCTGTTTTTTTTTTCTTTAAAAACATTGTTTATAAACACGTAACATAAAATGTACCATTTTAAGTCTATTGAAGTGTACATTTGAGGGTGAGGCATAATTATGGCTTTCATCTGTAATCCCAAAATTTTTCATGCCCAAACAGGAGAATTCCTGGAGCCCAAAGGTTTGAGACCACCCTGGGCAACATATGGAGACTCCTCTCTATAAAAAAAATGTAATCAATAGCAAAGCATGGTGGTGTGCCGCTGTGGTCCCAGCTACTTGGGAGATTAATGGGGATTCAAAATTGTGCCACTATACTTAAGCTTTGGTGAGAGAGAGAGAGACCCTGTTTCAAAAAGAAAAAGAAAAACTTCATTTCAGGCATGTTAAGTATATTCAAATTGTTATGCAGAAGACTTCTAGAAACTTTGCATCTTGTAAAACTAAAACTTAACACCCATTAAGTAACAACTGTTCATTTTACCCTCTCTCCAGCCCTTGACAGACAAACTTTCCACTTTCTGTTTTTATAATTTTGACTACTTAAGATATCTTACATAAGTGGAGTCATACAGTATTCATAATTTTGTTACTGGATTAATTCACATGACATAGTATTCTCAAGGTTCATCTTAAAATATGACAAGATTTTCCTTTTTAAAGTAAAATAATATTCCATTGTACATATATGTGACATCTTTTGAAATCTTTACAGATCAAGGGACATATGGGTTGCTTCAGCCTTTTAGCTTTTGTGAATGCTGCTAAAATAAACATGAATTTTCAAATATGTCTTCCACATCCTGTGTTGCTTTTTTTTTTTTTCCTTGAGTTGGAGTCTTGCTCTTGCACCCAGGCTGGAATGCATTGGTGGCACTGATGTTTTTTTTAAAATGTATACTGGCCATTCATTCCCCCCACCCACCCAGGTAGCGCATCTCACTGTGTTGCCCAGGCTGGAATGCAGTGATGCAATGTTGGCTCACTGCAACCTCTGCCTCCTGGGTTTCAGTGATTCTCCTCCCTCAGCCTCCCAAGTAGTCAGGATTACAGGCACTGATTTTTTGTATTTTTAGTAGAGACAGGTTTCACCATGATGGTGAAATCTCCTGACCTCATGGTCTGCCTGCCTTGGCCTCCCAACATGCTGGAATTACAGACCTGAGCCACAGCGCCTGGGTATAGTGGCATTCTAATGGGTGTGAGTGATTTTGTCTGTCCTTGTGTTTTTTGAAATTATTTCTCCACAAATTTGTGACTGTGTGTTTCTTCAAATCCTTTTTTCAGTTTGTGTAATTTATTTATTTTTTTGAGATGGAGTTTTGCTCTTGTTACCCAGGCTGGAGTGCAATGGCGCGATCTCCGCTCACCGCAATCTCTGCCTCCTGGGTTCAGGCAGTTCTGCATCAGCCTCCCGAGTAGCTGGGACTACAGCCATGTACCACCACGCCAAGCAGATTTTTATTTTTTAGTAACGACGACATTTCACCATACTGGCCTCGCCGATCTTTAACTCCTGACCGCAGGTGATCTGCCCGCCTCGGCCTCCCAAAGTCCTGGGATTACATGCAGGAGTCGCCACGCCTGGCACATTTTACAAATTCTGTTCCTTTCAGCCTATTTGACTCAATGCTAAAATGAGCCTCTTATAGGCGGCATACTATATGCTTTTTAAAAAGCACTCAGATATTCTATATCTTTTTCTTTATATAATTTTATTTATTTATTTAGACACAGAGTTTTGCACTTGTCCAAGGCTGGAGTACAATGGCATGATCCCAGCTGACTGCAGCCTCCATCTGCCATGTTCAAGTGATTCTCCTGCCTCAACCTCCCAAATAACTGGGATTACTGGTGCCCCCCATCTTCCCCAGCTGATTTCTTATATTTTTAGTAGAGATGGGGTTTCACCATCATGGCCAGACTGGTCTTGAACTCTTGACCTCAGGTGACCTGCCTGCTTCCTCCTCCTGAAGTGTTGAGATTATAGCTGTGAGTTTTTATTACCAGTTACATTGTTATTGTTTTATGTTTTTCCAGTAGTTATATTTTTATCATTTCTTGTTTTACTTTTTAATTTTTATTTATTTATTTATTTATTTTGAGGCGGAGTTTCACCCTTGTTACCCAGGCTGGAGTGCAATGGCACGATCTCGGCTCACCGCAACTTCCCCCTCCTGGGTTCAGGCAATTCTCCTGCCTCAGCCTCCTGAGTAGCTGGGATTAAAGGCACGTGCCACCATGCCCACCTAATTTTTCGTATTTTTAGTAGAGATGGAGTTTCACCATGTTGACCAGGATGTCTCGATCTCTTGACCTCGTGATCCACTCGCCTAGGCCTCCCAAAGTGCTGGGATTACAGGCATGAGCCACCGTGCCTGGCCTTTTTAATTTTTATTTAATTTTGTACTAGCATGCTTTATTTTTTAACTTCTTTTGCATATTTTCTATAAATAATACCATTGTAATGATCTTGAAAACTGAAGATTACATACCCTTTTTTTTTTTTGAGACGGAGTTTCGCTCTTGTTACCCAGGCTGGATTGCAATGGTATGATCTTGGCTCACCGCAACCTCCACCTCCTGAGTTCAAGCAATTCTCCTGCCTCAGCCTCCTGAGTAGCTGGGACTACATGCGCACCACCATGCCCAGCTAATTTTTGTATTTTTAGTAGAGATGGGGTTTCACCTTGTTGACCAGGATTGTCTCGATCTCTTAACCTTATGATCCACCCGCCTCGGCCTCCCAAAGTGCTGGGATTATAGGCTACATACATCTTAATGTTAAAACAATATATTTTAATGTCATAACTTCATTTGAGTACAAAAAGTATGCCTCTCTATTTTCCAGATTATTGATATTAGAATTATTTTATATGTTGTATATGTTAATAAGAGATTCATGAAAATGTACATAGTGTTTTTTATGTTGCATTAAAAAAGTTTAAAGGTTTTATGTACTATCATTTTGTTTCGTTTTGTTTTTGAGACTAAGTCTCGCTCTGTTGCTCAGGATGGAGTGCAGTGGTATGAAGTTGGCTCACTGCAGTGTCCGTCTTTTGGGTTCAAACAGTTCTCCTGCCTAGGCCTCCCAATTAGCTGGGATTACAGGTTCCTGCCACCATGCCCAGCTGGTTTTTTGTATTTGTACTATACCTGGTGTTTCACCATGTTGGCCAGGATGATGCCAAACTCCTGACCTCAGGTGATCTGCCCACCTTGGCCTCTCAAAGTGCTGGGATTACAGGTGGAAGCCACCATGCCCAGCCTGTATTATCATTTGATAGTAAAAAACTCTGTATGTGTTCATACATTGACATTTAGTGGAGCGCTTATATTTACATGTGCTCTTATGTTGCTGTTCAGCATTATTTTAAGTTTCAACATAATGGACACATTTTAAGATTTCTCATTTTTATATGGAGCGTCTCATTATGTTGCTCAGACTGATCTTGAACTTGTGGACTCAAATGATGTGACTGCTTTGGCCTCCTAAAGCTATAGGATTATAGACATGAACCACGGTGCCTGAGCTCCATGTAGTGTATGTGTGTGTATATATATATATATTTGATAAGAAGTCTCCCTCTGTCACCCATGCTTGAGTGCAGTGGCAAGATCTTGCCGCACTGCAACCTCTACCTCTCAGGTGCAAGCGATTCTCCTGCCTCAGCTTCCCTCCCAAGTAGCTGAGGTTACAGGTGCACATGCCCAGCTAATTGTTTCTGTAATTTTAGTGGAGATAGGGTTTTACCATATTGGCCAGGCTTATCTTGAACTCCTGATCCTAGGTGATCCACTTGTCGTGGCCCCCTTAAAGTGCTGGGATTATAGTCTTGAGCCACCGGCCTATATATATTTTGTTTTGGTGGAGTCTTGCTTTCACCAAGACTGAAGTCCAGTGGCATAATTTTGACTCACTACAACCTCTGCCTTCTAGGTTCAAGTGATTCTTCTTTCTCAGCCTCTTGAGTAACTCAGACTACAGTTGTGCACTACCATGCTAAGCTAATTTTTGCATTTTTAGTACAGAAGGGGTTTCACCAGGTATTCAGGCTGGTCTCAAACTCCTAACCTCAGACAATCCATCTGCTTCTTCAGCTTCCCAAGGTGCTGGGATTACAGGCATGAGCCAGTGTGGCCTGGCTTGTGCAGTATATTTTGTAGGGCTGTATTAGTGGTGATGAACATTCTCAGCTTTTATTTTGGAAAGTCTTTATTTTTATTTATTTTATTTTATTTTATTTCACCTGGGTGCAGGCAGGCTGAGGCCAAAAAGGGCATAAGCCAGAAAGTCATTATTTTTATCTCCTTTTTGAGGTAAAATAATTTTGAATTGAGTAATATTGGGAAGTTCTGAGCTTTTTTTTTTTTTTGGGACGGAGTTTCGCTGTTGTTACCCAGACTGGAGTGCAATGTCACGATTTCGGCTCATCGAAACCTCTGCCTTCTGGGTTGAAGCAATTCTCCTGCCTCAGCCTCCCGAGTAGCTGTGACTACAGATGCACACCACCATACCCAGATAATTTTTGTATTTTTAGTAGAGACAGTGTTTAACCTCCTTGACTAGGATGGTTTCGATCTCTTGACATCGTGATCCGCCCACCTCTTCCTCCCAAAGTGCTGGGATTATAGGCGTGAGTCACCACGCCCGCCCTGAGATGGCGTTTTGTTCTTGTTGCACCAGCTGTGGTGCAATGACATGATCTCAGCTCACTGCACCCTTCGTCTCCTGGATTCACATGATACTCCTGCCTCGACCTTCGAAGTAACTGGTATTATAGGCGTGCACCACCATGCCCAGCTAATTTTGGTATTTTTAGTACAGACAGGATTTCAACATTCCTTTTTTTTGAGACGGAGTTTCGCTCTTGTTACCCAGGCTGGAGTGCAATGGCGCGATCTCAGCTCACCGCAACCTCCACCTCCTGGGTTCAGGCAATTCTCTTGCCTCAGCCTCCTATGTAGCTGGGATTACAGTCACACGCTACCACGCCCAGCTAATTTTTTGTATTTTTAATAGAGATGGGGTTTCACCATGTTGACCAGGATGGTCTTGATCACTTAACCTCGTGATCCACCCACCTAGGCCTTCCAAAGTGCTGGGATTACAGGCTTGAGCGACCGCGTCCGGCCACTCCATTTTTTTTTTAAGATGGAGTTTTGCTCTTGTGCAGAGTGGAGTGCAATGGCTCAATATTGACTCATTGCAACCTCCACCTTTCAGGTTCAAATGATTATCTTGCCTCAGCCTCCAAAGTAGCTGGGATTACAGATGCCTGGCACTATACCCACGTAATTTTTGTATTTTTATTTCTTTTTCTTAAATTTTTTAGTATAAAGATGGGGTTTCACCATGTTGGTCAGGCTGGTCTTGAATCCCCAACCTCAGGTGATCCACCTGCCTTGGCCTCCAAAGTGCTTGGATTACAGGCATGAGCCACCATGCCCAGCCTGTATTTTTAGTAGACAGGGATTTTCACTATGTTGACCAGGCTGATTTTGAACTTACCACCTCAAGTGATCCACCCACCTCGGCCTCCCACAGTGCTGGGATTACAGGTGTGGGCCATTGTACTCTACCTACATTTCATGTTTTAATTTTGTTTTCCAATTTTATATTTTAGTGTTACATATTTTTTGGTATGCCACATCACACCAGTTAATTGTGTTTTCATTTTTTAGTTTACATTATAAATGTATATGACAATATTTAACTGTACAGTTTAAGACATGAGCAAAATTAAATATGAAAAAGACATGTCTCATGTCTATTGAAAATATATTTTTGTGTTTGTTTGCCTATATAAATATTATATCTGTATTTTTGTGTCACTTGCCTATATATTATATAGGTTTGTTGTAACAGGTTTTTTGTTTATTTTGGGGGGGGTCTTTTTGCCCAGTTTGGAGTACAATGGCAAGATCTGAGCTCAATGTAACCTCTGCCTTCTGGGTTCAATCAGTTCTCCTGCCTCAATCTCCCGAGTATTGGGGATTACAGGCATGTGCCACCATGCCCAGCTAATTTTGTATTTTTAGTAGAGACAGGGTTTACCATGTTGGCCAGGGTAGTCTTGAACTCCTGACCTCATGATCTGCTTGCCTTGGTCTCCAAAGTTCTAGGAATGCAGGCGAAAGCCACAGCGCCAACCCAGGTATTTTCTTAGTAATACCTGGGGATTACATAAAACTTCTAAAAGATCCAAGAATATATTTGAATGTGGTAAATTTAACTTCATTTTCATACAAAAGTTCTTCATCATTATATCTGCCTTCAAGTTTGTTGATTTTGCTAATTATATTTTTATGTTGTATATTCCTTAACAGATGTTTATAATAATATCTATAGTCTCCGCTTTTAAATTTTAGAGAATAATTAAAATTATATTCTGCACTATTATAATAATGTTAAGTAGGAAATTGTATTTTTTGTGTATGTGCATTATCTTTTCCAGAAAGTTGTATATTTTCATATGATTTTGTGTTGTTTTCTTGCTATACTATTTTCAGTGAAAGAAACTCCTTTCAGCATCTTTGATATATAGAGCATATGCAGTGCCAATATACTTCCTCAGGATGTGGTTATTTTGAAGGATTTCTTATTATTTGGTAGCAAAATTTTGCTGATGATATTTTTCCCACCTGAGAACTTTTAAAAAAAATTATAACTTTAACAACATCACACAGTTTCCTTCTGACCTGCAAACAATTTTTTGATAAATGCACTGGTTACCTCATGAGACTATGCTTATAAATGAAAGATCATGTTCATTTTGCACCTCCCCAAATTTGCTTATCTATCATTTTTGAAATTTCACTACTACATGTGTTTGATGTAAATATCTGTGTATCGAATGCAATAGCATGATCTCAGCTTGCCACAACCTTCCCCTCCCATGTTCAAACGATTCTAATGCCTCACCCTCCCAAGTAGCTGGAACTACAGGCGGGTGCCCCCACACCTGGCGATTTTTTTTTTTTTTTGAGACAGAGTTTCGCTCTTGTTACCCAGGCTGGAGTGCAATGGCACGATCTCGGCTCACCGCAACCTCCGCCTCCTGGGTTCAGGCAATTCTTCTGCCTCAGCCTCCTGAGTAGCTGGGTATATAGGCATGTGCCACCATGCCCAATTAGTTTTTGTATTTTTAATAGAGACGGTGTTTCACCTTGTTGACCAGGATTGTCTCGATCTCTTGACCTCGTGATCCACCCGCCTTGACCTCCCAAAGTGCTGGGATTACAGGCTTGAGCCACCGCGCCCGGCCTAATTTTTTGTATCTGTATTTTTAGTCAAACCAGTTTTCACTGTGTTGGCCAGGATGGTCTCTGTCTCTTAACCTCATGATCTGCCCACCTCGGCCTCCAAAAGAGCTCGGATTAGAAGTGTGAGCCACTGTGCCCAGCCCGTTTTTTTTCTTAAGAAGTTTTTCAATTATTTTTTGTATTTTGTATATCCACTGTTTTTGTTTTTTGCTATTTTAATATTTCTTGTTGTTATCCTCCTTTTTCTGATGTTTGGTAGTTGTCCCTGTTTTTATTTCACTTCGTCAATATTATTCAATTTTATTTATTTATTAGTTTTTCTGAATTGGAGACTTTCTGTCACCCGGGCTGGAGTTCAGTGGTGTGATCTAGGCTCACTGCAATTTCCTCCTCTCAGGTTCAAGGCATTGTTTAATCTCAGCCTCCCAACTAGCTGGGAAAAGGTGCCCGCAACTAGCCTGGCTAATTTTACTTATTTTTAGTAAGAGACGAGTTTCACCACATTGACCAGGCTGATTTTGAAATCTAGAGCTCAAATGATCTACCCACCTCTGCCTCTCAAAGTGCTGGGATTACAAGCGTGAACCACCGTGCCCAGCCTATTTTATGTTATATTTGAGATAGTCTTGCTCTGTTTCCCAGGTTGCAGTGCAGTGGTATAATCTCTACTCACTGCAACCTTTCCCTACCGGGTTTAAGGAATTCTCTTGTGTCAGTCTCCCACGTAGCTGGGATTATAGCCACATGCCACCACACCCTGCTAATATTTGTATTTTTAGTAGACACAGGGTTTCACCATGTTGGCTAGGCTGGTCTCTCTCTCTTTTTTTTTTTATTGAGATGCAGTTTCACTCTTGTTGCTCAGGCTGGAGTGCAGTGGTGTGATCTTCGCTCACTGCAACTCTGCCTCCTAGAAGTGATTCTCCTGCCTCAGCCTCCTGAGAAGCTGTGATTAAAGGCATCAACCAGTATGCCCAGCTAAATTTTGCATTTTTAGTAGAGACGGGGTATTTCTATGTTGATCAGTCTGGTCTCAAAGTCCTGACCTCAGGTCATCCGCCTGCCTCAGCCTAAAATGCTGAGATTACACATGTGAGACACTGCACCCAGCCTCAGGCTGGTCTCAAACTCCTGCCTTCACGTTATTTTCCCACCTTGGCCTCCCAGTGTGTTGGGATTCCAGGAATAAGCCAACAAGCCTTGGCTG
The DNA here is from genome assembly GCF_049354715.1 of Callithrix jacchus. NCBI lineage: Eukaryota > Metazoa > Chordata > Mammalia > Primates > Cebidae > Callithrix > Callithrix jacchus. The sequence goes on from NC_133523.1 coordinate 18,834,256, forward strand.
TTCAATTTCTTTGGAATTTTTTAAATTACTGGTCCAGGCACAGTGGCTCACACCTGTATTCCTAGCACTTTGGGAGGCTGAGGTGAGTGGATCATGAAGTCAGGAGTTCAATACCAGCCTGGTCAAGACAGTGAATCCTCGTCTCTACCAAAAACTACAAAAAAAAATTAGCCGGGGGTGGTGATATACACTTGTAATCTCAGGTACTTGGGAGGTTGAGACAGGAAAATCACTTGAACCTGGGAGGTAGAGGTTTCAGTGAGCTGGGATCACACCACTGTACACCAGCTTGGGCAACAGAGGAAGACTGTCTCAAAAGAAAAAAAGTACTTTATATGCTTTTTATGGTTGCTTTTGAAAAATTTATACTTTTTTTGATGGGCCATTTTGCATACATTGTAGTGTTTGATTGAGATTTCGACATTAACAAAAACTACCTCTTCCGATCTTTATAATACAGTATTGTCTTGGTGTAGTCTGAAAACAATTGTCCTGGCTAGACATTCTAGGAAATTATTTAACATGCTTTTAGGATGTGTCTTATCCAAAATGTTGTGTTTTGTTTTTAGTTAAATTGGCTTATTCATACTTAATAATCAGTCATTACTTGCTACACCCATTTCCTGTTCGGGGGACTGCATTTTCTCTGCTTCTGTATCATTTATTTTTAGACTCAGTGAACTCAAACTGTCATTTCAATGTATATCATGATTTCTTTCAGCATTTTATGTCATGGGAGACATTAACCAAAGTCTACAGAGGCCCCTAGAAGTGAGAAATAAAGATGTATGTGCCAATATATTTCTTTTTTTTTTTAAAAAGAAACCAGTAGTTGGCAATCTAAATTTTTGTGTGTGTGTGTGTGAGTGACACAGTCTCACTCTGTTACCTAAACTGAAGTCCAGTGAAATGATGTTGGCTCACTACAGTCTCTGCCTCCACAGTTCAAGCAATTCTCCTGCCTCAGCCCAAATAGTTAGCATTACAGATACCTGTTACCACACCTGGCTAATTTTTTGTAGTTTCATTAGATATGGGATTCCACCCAGATGGTCAGGCTAGTCTCAAACTGCTGACTTCAGGTAATCGACATGTCTTGTTTATCCGACGTGCTGAGATTACAGGCATAAGACATCATTCCTTTCTGGCAATTTACTTTACTGGTTTTTGATTTGTTTGTTTGTTTGTTTGTTTTTTAACGTGAAGTCTTACTGTGCCACCCAGGCTGCATGTGGCATGATCTGAGCTCACCGAAACCTCTGCCTCCCAGGCTCCAGCAATTCTCTGCCTCAGCCTCCTGAGTAGCCAGGATTACAGGTGCCACAAGCATGCCCAGCTAATGTTTTGTATTTTTAGTACAGATGGGGTTTCACCATCTTCAACAGGTTGATCATCAACTTCTCACCTCGTGATCCACCCCGTCACCCTCCCAAAGTGCTGGGATTATAGGCATGAGCCCCCGTACCCAGCTGGCAATTTACTTTTAAAGGCACAATGTTATACTGAAGAGGAGGAGCACCTGTGTTGGGTGTAAGAAATAGACTTTTCTGTTTCTTCTATGTGGCTCTTTGCACTGGGCTCACCTGGGGTCCTTCCCACACTTAACACACTTATAAATATTTTACAAATGGATTTTGGTCAGTATGTTTTTGTTACATTTATACGTCCAGGAAGAAATTACAGCCTGTAGTATTTTACTATGACATCTCGCTTCTGTAGTTTGTATAATTTTATATGTTAGATTTGTAAAGTGTACTTATCTGAGCCTAGCAATTGAAGTAATGTGTTTTTATTGTTTCTTTTAGTTATGCATTCTCATTTTGCCCAAGACCTTTGGCCAGAGCAGGGGATTAAAGATTCTTTCCAAAAAATGATACTGAGAAAATATGAAAAATGTGAACATGACAATTTACAGTTAAATAACAGCTGTGAATGTGTGAATGAGTGTCATATGCAGCAAGCGGTTTATAATGGACTTAACCAAAATTTGACAAGTACCCAGAGAACAGTATTTCAATGTGATAAATATGTGAAAATCTTTAATAAGTTTTCAAATTCCAACAGACATAAGATAAGACATATTGGAAAAAAATTTTTCACATATATAGAATGTGGCAAAGCTATTATCCGGTCCTTAACCCTTACTACCCATAAGAAAATTCATACTGAAGAGAAACCGTACAGATTTGAAGAACGTGGCAAAGTCTTTAAGCAGTCCTCAAACCTTTCTCAACATAAGATAATTCATACTGCAGAGAAACCCTATAAATGGGAAGAATGTGAAAAAGCCTTTAAGAAGTCTTTTTACGTTACTACACATAAGAGTATTCATACTGGAGAGAAACTCTATAGATGTGAGCAATGTGGCCAAGCTTTTAAGCAATCGGAAACCCTTAGTGCACATAAGAGAATTCACACTGAAGTAAAACCCTACAAATGTGAAGAATGTGGCAAAGAGTTTATGCACTCCTCAAACCTTTCTGCACATAAGAGAATTCATATTGGAGAGAAACCCTACAGATGTGAAGAATCTGGCAAACCTTCTACCCAATTTGTAAACCTTAGTACACATAAGAAAGTTCTTACTGGAGAGAAACCCTACAGATGTGAAGAATGTGGGAAAGCCTTTATGAAATCCTCTAACCTTAGTACACATAAGAAAATTCATACTGGAGAGAAACCCTACAGATGTGAAGATTGTGGAAAAGCTTTCAAGCAGGCTGCACACGTTATTGCACATAAGAAAATTCATACTGGAGAGAAACCCTACAGATGTGAAGAATGTGCAAAAGCCTTTACAACTTCCTCTATCCTGAAGAAACATAAGAAAATTCATACTGGAGAGAAACCCTATAGATGTGAAGAATGTGCGAAAGCCTTTACAACTTCCTCTATCCTTACGAAACATAAGAAAACTCATACTGAAGAGAAACCCTACAAATGTGAAGACTGTGGAAAAGCTTTCAAGCACACTGCATACATTATTGCACATAAGAAAATTCATACTGGAGAGAAACCCTACAGATGTGAAGAATGTGGGAAAGCCTTTACGAATTCCTCTAACCTTATTAGACATAAGAAAATTCATACTGGAGAGAAACCCTACAGATGTGACGATTGTGGGAAAGCTTTCAAGCGGGCTGCACATGTCATTGCACATAAGAAAATTCATACTAGAGAGAAACCCTACAGATGTGAAGAATGTGGCAAAGTCTTTAAGAAGTCCTCGAACCTTATTGCACATAAGAAAATTCATACTGCAGAGAAACCCTACAGATATGAAGAATGTGGCAAAGCTTTTACCAAATCTGTAAGCCTTAGTACACTTAACGTTTATACGGGAGAGAAACCCTACAGATGTGAAGAATGTGGGAAAGCCTTTATGAAATCCTCTAGGCTTATTAGACATAAGACAATTCATACTGGAGAGAAATCCTACAGATGTGAAGAATGTGGGAAAGCCTTTACGAAATCCTCTAGGCTTATTAGACATAAGACAATTCATACTGGAGAGAAACCATACAGATGTGAAGATTGTGGAAAAGCTTTCAAGCAGGCCAAAAACATTATTGCACATAAGAAACTTCATACTGGAGAGAAACCCTACAGATGTGAAGAATGTGGGAAAGCCTTTTCACGTTCCTCTAACCTTATTAGACATAAGAAAATTCATACTGGAGAGAAACCCTACAGATGTGAAGAATGTGGGAAAGCCTTTTCAGTTTCCTCTAACCTTATTAGACATAAGAAAATTCACGCTGGAGAGAAACCCTACTGATGTGAAGATTGTGGAAAAAGCTGTCAAGCAGGCTGCACACGTTATTGCACATAAGAAAATTCATACTGGAGAGAAACCCTACAGATGTGAAGATTGTGGAAAAAGCTGTCAAGCAGGCTGCACACGTTAATTGCAGATAAGAAAATTAATACTGGAGAGAAACCCTACAGATGTGAAGATTGTGGAAAAGCTTTGAAGCGGACTGCACATGTTATTGCACATAAGAGGATTCATAGTGAAGATAAACCTTAGGTGTAAGAAATGAAGTGTGTGTGTGAATTGGAGTTTGTACATATTTTAAGAAACACAATTATTGGAACAAAACACGTTATTTTAATTAGGTGACTAATAGAAAACTAAACACCTTGCAAATGCTGAAACAATCTATTCTTTCTACTTTTTATTGAATTTATTAATGTAAAATTTAATGAAATATATTTCGGATGCTCCCCAGCACCTGCCTCTTAAAGCACAGGCAACATTATCTACAGAAATAACACTCTGAAGTACAACAATAAAAGGCCTCTTCAAACAAAGAAAATTATTTTTAACACGTATTTTAATAATTTAAGCAAAATTGAATTATTGGATATATTTTTAATGTTCTATGTGTGTGTGAATGTATAAAATTGTACATAAGGAAAAGATAAGGGAAAGTTAATATTTGTAATGAATAAAATGGAAAGTAGTTATTGTTTGCAGATTATATCTTTGTTTATGTAGATAACAACAGTAGCAGAGTCTATATTAAAAGTTTGTTCTGGTGGGTTGGCAACATTCTATGATAATACTCTGGATTCCCTGTCTGTTGCACACCTGCTGTCTAATGCTTTCCTCTTGAGTGTAAGAAAATATACCGACGGGGTGCAGTAGCTGAAGCCTGTAATACCAGCACTTTGGGAAGCCGAGGTGGGTGGATCACAAGGTCAAGAGATCGAGACCATCCTGGTCAACATGGTGAAACCCCGTCTCTACTAAAAATACAAAAAAATTAGCTGGGTATGGTCGTGTGTGCCTGTAATCCCAGCTACTCAGGAGGCTGAGGCAGGAGAATTGCCTGAACCCAGGAGGTGGAGGTTGTGGTGAGCCGAGATCGTGCCATTGCACTCCAGCCTGGGTAACAAGAGCGAAACTCCGTCTCTAAAAAAAGAAAAGAAAAGAAAATGTGTGACTGTGCTGGGAAATCACTCATGAAATTATGTTACTTGCTGGGCTTGGTGGCTCACGCCTGTAATCCACACATTTTGGGAGGCTGAGGCAGGTGGATCATGAGGTCAAGTGTTCGAAGTCAGCCTGACCAACATGGTGAAACCCTGTCTCTACTAAAAACAAAAGAAAAATAGTTGGGTGTGGTGGCATGCAACTAGAATCCCAGCTACTCAGCAGGCTGAGGCAGAAGAATTGCTGGAACCCGGGAGACAGAGGTTTCAGTGAGCTGAGGTCATGCCTCTTCACACCAGCTTGGGCAACAGAGTAAGATTCCATCTCAAAAAAATTCAATAAACTTTCTATCAAAAGTGCTGTGGTATTTATTTGACAGTAATGTAAAAAAAAATCTAAAATTTACATGAAACTAAAATAAATTTTGATTCAGCAAAGCAATCTTGAGGAAAAAGACAAAGCAGAAGGCTACCATACTTACGATGTCAAACTATATTTCAAGACTACATAGTAATGAAACAGAACAGACTGCAAGAAATAAACAGAAAAATGCAACAGGAAGTACTACTCTCACATTTCATAACTGATGCAAAACGAGAACTTAAAAAATAGTTTTAGTTTCTCCAAATCATGCAGATATTTGTGTGTCCCCAAAACAATGGAAAAACAGCCAGATTGTGCAGTCTGAATGTCATGAAGAGGACTTTGGAGTTCACCGTGGACTTGAAGGAATCCCACTGAAAGAAAAGTAGAATTTTTAGAGAACTTAAAAACATAAGATAGGAGATGCCTCTTTGTGAGAACAAAATTAAAAATAGACAAAAATCCCATCTGCCCAGGAAAGAATCCTTTCGAACAGAGCTTCCCAAATCTCATTTTAGGGATTGGCTTTCTCTTTGATCTTGGGACCTTTTATCTTTGTTATCTGGCATCTTTCTTTTACTTGCACCACCTGAAGACTTGGCAATCATCTCATGTCTCTTTATAGTCTAAGGTTTTTTTCCTTGCTCCAGACAGGTGATTAGTCTGGCTGAAAGACAACAATACCTGTTATTGTTTTGTTTTTTTTTTGAGATGGAGTTTTGCTCTTGTTGCCCAGGCTGGAGTGCAACCGTGCTACCTTGGCTCAATGCTCCTACTGGCTCCCAAGTTCAAGTGATTCTCGTGCCACAGCCTCCTGAATAGCAGGGATTACAGGCATGCACCACCATCTCCAGCTAATTTTGTATTTTTAATAGAGACAGGATTTCTCCACATTGGTCAGGCTAGTCTCAAACTCCCTACCTCAGGTTATCTACCTTGTTTGGACTTTCAATGTGCTGGGATTACAGGTGAGAGCCACCACTCCTGTCCAAAATACTTGTGGTTTTTTGTTTTTTGTTTTTTTTTGAGATGGAGTTTCACTCTTGTTACCTATGCTGGAGTGCAATGGCGCAATCTCGGCTCACTCCAACCTTCGCCTCCTGGGTTCAGGCAATTCTCCTGCCTCAGCCTCCCGAGTAGCTGGGATTACAGGCATGTGCCACCATGCCCAGCTAATTTTTTTTTTGTATTTTTAGTAGAGACGGGGTTTCACCATGTTGACCAGGATGGTCTCGATCTCTTGACTTCATGATCCACCTGCCTCAGCCTCCCAAAGTGCTGGGATTACAGGCTTGAGCCACTGCGCCCAGGTATCGTAGCATTTTTTAACCAATGATGTCCTTTGGTATTTGTTAGAGTCACTCCTGTGTGGTTTGCTTTGATATTTAAATATTGCTTCAGAATTGGTGTTAGAACTTTAACTGCCATTTTTTCCCTTTTGTGTGGTGTTTGGGCCAAGGGCTTGAAACAGTTAGAGTGACTTGCCCCATCTTGGCTGCTGGACCTATCTGCACTCCCCCATCTTGAGGGCTGTCGAGCTGAGACAAAGGCCACGGGCTGAGTCACTGAGGCAAAAACAGAATGCAAATCAAAGGTCTGCAGTTTATGAGGACATTGTGCTGTCTGCTTTCATGTCCCCATCAGTCTCTGTGTAAGCAATAAAACTTGCTGCAATTGAGATGCTTCAGAGGTGCAGAGACCCCTGCCCATGTTTTCCCTGGAGCTAAGCCTTTGATCTAACTCCTGATGGAAAACAAGTTTAACAAGCCACCTTGAAGGCGCCATTGTTTGTTTGCACTGGGTATCTTTGAAAAACAAACTGCTTTGTAGACTATTATCGAAAGCCCCCTTGAACTACTTTGTGAGCAGTTACCACAGGCCCCTGATAACTATTTTTGTGGAGTTTTTATTTCCTTTCTGTTTACCCCTTTTTCTGCTGCGATTAAGTAAATGTAAATGTAACAAGAAAAAACGTACGGAAGCTGTAATGCACAAAAATAAATTTGCTGCGTTTTGACCATAAGTCACGCAGACCTCCAGACTCCACTTAACTATTTTCTTTCACTTCCACGCACTTTCTCACTTAGGTTGAATGAGACATGTACGTTGGCGGTCTCGGGGACTCCCACAGGTCTGTAGCCCCCCAGCAGATGTGCCGGACCCCAACACCCTTTCTGACACATACAGCATGAGAAGCTTTGTTAAATCAGGTGACCCCAAGGCTGGGGCTGACAAAAGTTGTGCCTTTAGTTTCTGATAGGCCTGCCACTGTTGGAATCCCCATTCAAAGGCTCTCTTGTCTCTCCCCACCTTGCCACTTTGTATAGGGGTTTGGCCGATACTACGAAGTTTGGAATCCGAAATTTACAGAAACCCACAGCTTCCAGGAGCTCTCTCATCTGCCTTTTAATTTTGGGTTCTGGCAGGTTGAAAATGATTTGTTTCCTCCCTGCTCCTAGACTTCCGTTTCCCTGCTGGATCGTGAACCCCAGATACTGCACTTGTTGGCAAATCCAGGCTTTCTATTTAGATACTTATTCCCACAGTCCTCCAGGTGCCAAAGTAAGGCATCTGTTTATTTAGTGCACCTGATTGACCTGGGGGTGTCCCAATAAAAGGTCACCAGCTTGTTGGACCAGCATGCAGCCTAAGTCCTTAGCAAGAACCATTTGGAGGTCACAGGACTAGTGCATTCGCAAAGATGTTGGGAGAGTTCTTGAACCCCTGGAGAAGCCGGGTCCAGTTGTACTGGGTGGTCACACCTGTTTCTGGATTCTCCCATTGAAACGCAGATAGTTTCTGATCCTCTGAGGCCAGTCCAACGCTAAAGAAAGCATTTTTTAAGTCCAAGCAAGTGAACCAACTATCCTCTGCTGGCAATAATCCCAACCGTGTGTATGGGCTGGGTTCAAGTGGGCACAAAGTCACTGTAGTCTGATTAACCATATGCATTTTCCTGCACTGGCCTGCGGTCTTCACTCACTGGTTTAGGAACAGACTAGCAGTGGGGAGTGAGGTGGGGGTTCCATGGAGACTGGTAAGGAAGTGTAATTCCATAGTTGTTTTTTTTTCTTTTTTGAGACGGAGTTTCACTGTTGTTACCCAGACTGGAGTGCAATGGCACAATCTCGGCTCACCGCAACCTCCGCCTCCTGGGTTCAGGCAATTTTCCTGCCTCTGCCTCCTGAGTAGCTGGGACTACAGGCACGTGCCACCATGCCCAGCTAATTTTTGTATTTTTAGTAGAGATGGGGTTTCACCTTGTTGACCAGGATGGTCTTGATCTCTTGACCTCATGATCCACACACTCTTGACCTCGTGATCCAGCCTCCCAAACTGCTGAGATTATAGGCGTGAGCCACCACACCCTGCCTTCCATAGTCTTTTAAGCATTTTAGGTGGACCTGAATGCTTTTTAGGGCCTCTTAGGTAACTGGATATTGCTTTTGCCTACCTGGCTGAACCACAGGCTTGATTTTTAATGAGTACAGGGGCTTGGTTGATTGCCGGTCCTGGTGGATTGTCCTCTGTGTGTACCTGTGGCTATTGCGTGGGTAGAGCAAGGGGTTAATTTTTGTCCTGGTTCAGTTAGGAAGAGTCTCCACCCCTCCTCCCAAGGGACTGTGAGAGCCATGATAATCCATGCTTGAGGCAGTTTTAGCTGCAGGGAGTTGTATCAGTGAAGGTGATAGTAGTAGCTCTCACTTTGCATAGCAGGACTTTCTCAAGGCGGGCAGGGGACAATCCATCTTGTTCGAGAAATGATATATAACCTCATGGCTTCCCACTGTGCAGGTCCAAGGAGAACAGAAAGACTGTTGCTCTGACACCCCAGTAGCTCCAACGATATTAGTTGTTTCCTTCGATAGGGGCATTACAGGACTGTCATCCAGACCATGGACTCTTTGGGGGCAAAGGAGCCCAGCCCCCTTCAGTCCAGTGGCCCTTCTATTAGATTGAACAGAGCTCCTTCACCTTGGTCTGAAGCCTCCTGCTTAAGATCACCTTGTTTTTCTGTCAACTGGGGGCACTTGTCCTTCCAGTGTCCCACTTCCTTATAGTAAGCACATTGGACATGCTGCAGATGCAGATGATTACACTGTATACCTTTCCAGGAGTCCCCCTTTCCTTGCCCTTTTGGGGGTAATCCTGTAATAGTGGTAGCTATCAAGTCAGTGTTTCATCAAGCCTAATGCTCATTTTCTCTATGCATTTCTTTACGGCTTAGCACGTCTCTGTTCACAAACCCCTGGTTAGTTATTTCTCATAACTGTGAGGTACTCATGCTTGAAAATCCTGCCCGTTTCTGCACTTTTCTCCCAATGTCTTCTGAACACTGACTGACTAATGCCATATTTCCCATGCCTTGGTTTTTGGAGCTCTCAGGATAGAAAGAAGGATACATGTGATAAACATCAAGCAGCCTCTTATAGAACTGTGCTGGGCTTTTCTTTTTTTTCCTTGAGTAACCTCAGAGACTTTATTGATGTTTGTAGCCTTCTGGGCTCCCCCCTCCTTTTCTTTTCCAAATCAATAGGTCTTTTTTTGCATCATTTAAATATCACAAGTAGGTCTTAGGAATCATCTGGCATCTTGTTTCTGTAGATGGACAACTCTTAGATTGTATTCATCAGCCGGCTGAGCAGTTCCTTTTACAAAGATGTAGATACCAACCAAAAATTTCTGGTCATCCTTGTTTTTAACTGCTGTGCCTTGCTGAATCAAAGCCACTGAATTTCAAACAAGCTCAATGTAATTTTCTTCAGGGATTAATTCATCTTTCTGGGCTTGAGATACTGAACAAGCAGCACCTGGTCTCATTAGAGCCCTGCAGATGGCCAGGCGCAGTGGCTCATGTCTGTAATCCCAGCACTTTGGGAGGCCAAGGTTGGTGGATCACCTGCAGTTGCGAGTTCAAGACCAGCCTGACCAACAGGGAGAAACCCCATCTCTATTAAAAATACAAAATTAGCTGGGTGTGGTGGTGTGTGCCTTTAATCTCTGCTACTTGGAAGACTGAGGCAAGAGAATCACTTGAACCCAGGGGATGAAGATTGAGGTGAGCTGAGATAGTGCCATTGCACTCCAGTCTGGGCAATAAGATTGAAACTCTGTCTCAAAAAAAAAAAAAAAAAAAAAGAAGAATACTGCAGATGTATTTTTCACCCAAGAAATTTCAGATTTTGGGCTGAGCATGGTGACTCACGCCTGTAATCCCAACACTTTGGGAGGCCGAGGTGGGTGGATTACGAGGTCAAGAGATCGAGACCATCCTGGTCAACAAGGTGAAACCCCGTCTCTAATAAAAACACAAAAAATTAGCTGGGCATGGTGGTGCGTGCCTGTAGTCCCAGCTACTTGGGTGGTCGAGGCAGGAGAAGTGCTTGAACCCAGGAGGTGGAGGTTGCGGTGAGCCGAGATCGTGCCATTGCACTCCAGTCTGAATAAGAACAGCGAAACTCCATCTCAAAAAAAAAACTATTTCAACAGGAGGAAGTACCAATTAGCTGTAAGATCTTTATGGCTTGCAAAAATGAAGGCAGAAAAGGGCTTTCTTCCCTAGGGAGTAGCAAACAAGATTAGGATTAGGAAGGAGGTGGGAGGGGAATAGCAAATGGAGGGTGAAAAAGTCAGATTTTAAATCAGAGGATGTCTTTCCCTGAAGTCACCAGGTTCTTAGGAGGGAGGTAAAATGGGGCTGCATGTTGACCCAGACTAAGGGTAGCTCAAAGTTCAGGAACTGAGGGAGGGAGATAAACTTAAGTTTGCTTTTATTAAGAAATATTTTATTTTAAGCACGGTGCTGTGGCTGATAGATGTAATCTCAGCACTTGAGAAAACCAAGGCATGCAGATCACCTGAGGTCATGAGTTGGAGACCAGCCTGGCCAAGATGGTAAAACGCTGTGTCTACTAAAATTACAAAAACTAGCCGGACGTCGATGCAGGTGCTTATAATTTCAGCTACTCGTGAGGCTGAGGTAGGAGAATTGTTTGAACACAAGAGGCAGAGGTTGCAGTGAGCCAAGATCAGGCCACTGCACTCCAGCCTGGGCAACTGAGCGAGACTGTGTCTCAAAATAAACAAACAAATAAATAAATATTTTGTTTTTACCACTGGAGACAAACTTAGCTAAATTTCTTAAGGAGCAAAAGGGAAACATATACACAGTGTGTCTGGGCGTGTGACAGGTAAGAAAAGAGAGCTCCATCTAAGTCATAATAGGAAGGGTGTTTCTTTCCATAAACTGTTCCTGGAGCATACAAAGGATGGAAAATTTTATTAATCACACATATTTTCCAGGATTATCCATGTGTTTCATCTTTCCGCGTCTCGTTTCTTTGTTCTGCGCATTTCTTCCATTTGGCTTTACATTGTAAGTATAATATATACTATAAGTCTGATATCAATTCTGCTTTGTTCTTTCACCTCAAGATTGCTATGGCTATTCAAATTTTATTTTAGTTTCATGTAAATTTTAGAATTGTATATTCCATTACTATGAAAAAGTGCCACTGCAATTTTGACATAAAGTTTGTTAAATCTATAGATCACTTTGGATAATATGGTACTTTAATAGTATTTACTCTTTCAATGAATAGACAAACTTTAAAAATTAATTTGGATCTTCTTTAATTTTTTTCATGGATTTTTTTTTATTGTAAAAATGTTTTACCTACTTGATTACATGATCTACAAACAGCAAGTTTTTACTCATTTTTCTTCGATTTTTTTTTTTTCTTTTGAGACAGTTTCGCTCTTGTTACCCAGGCTGGAGTGCAATGGCGCAATCTCGGCTCATGCAACCTCCACCTCAGCCTCCTGAGTAGCTGGGATTACAGGCACGCGCCACCATGCCCAGCTAATTTTTTGTATTTTTAGTAGAGACGGGGTTTCACCATGTTGACCAGAATGGTCTCGATCTCTTGACCTCGTGATCCACCCGCCTCAGCCTCCCAAAGTGCTGGGATTACAGGCGTGAGCCACTGCACCCGGGCTTTTCTTCAATTTTGATAGATTTTTTTATTTCTTTGACTAATTCCGTCACATATTTCCAGTGCTACGTTAAAATATAAGCATTCACAGGGGGCACAATGTAGTTTTGTATTAGTGTCTGAATTTAAGGGAGCAAATGCCGATTCAAGTTTTCATAAACTTGTTTTAGAAGGTAAAGATCTTCTTTTATTGGGCCCTTAGGGTGCTGAGATGCCCTCTGACTTTGTAGTGGAGACGGGTTGTAGCTTGGTCACAAGGCTGCTGGGTCTGCACTAGGGTCCACCTTTAGTTGGCTTGTTACAGGGGCTTGGATGATTGTAATTCCCATTTTATTTTTGGACACACTGCATAGTCTTCAAGATTTTTCTCTGTAGGGCAGACACTGGGGCATGCTTTTGAAGTTGGGTCTGCACATGGTGGACCTTGTGTCAGGATGTGGATGAGTATGGCTTTCACTGAGTACCAGATAGTATTTCCTCAGGTAACTGCGTAGGTTTGTATATGGGCAGAACTGACCACAAACTGTGGCTCAGGTAACTGAAACTGAGTCATTGAACCGCTTCAGGGACTACAGTAAAGGCCCCGGTCCGCAGGCCTGCCCTCATGTCTGCAAATGCATATCTTCTTCGAGGTCCCTGGAATGGCAGAACCTCTCCCAAACTGTTGCTGAGAGAAGTTTGGGATGGTTACAGAATAAGTTGAGAATTCTCACTGAGATCAAGTTGGGTGAACCCTATCCTGGTCTGTAGTTTCCCCCCTGAATGAGGGCCTGCCTTCTCAATAGAACACTTCTCAATCTTAAGCTTTAACAGCATTTCACAACTCCCTCCCTGGATCTCAAATCTCTCTTAGAGGTACTTATTTTGGGGATGACATCTTGTTACATTACCCGGGCTGGTCTTCAAATCCTGGCCTGCAGCATTTCTCCAACCTTCATGTATCATGTAGCTGTCATTAGAGTTTTGAGCCCTAATGCCTGGTTCTGTCAGAAAGGCATTTTTTGTCATGGATGGCTGACATTTTCTTTTTGCTGTAAGGGGATATGAAAACAGGACACTTTTAATCTTTTCATCTTACTGATGTCACTCTCTCTAAATGTTTTGACTTTCTATTTCAAATTTGTCTGTAATTTTAGATTCAGGTAAGTAGGACAGTATGCTGGAATTTGCATGGTATGCCTGAAGCAAATGAGATAATTAGTACGCACTCCATATTAACTAAGATTGTTACTTATGAACTTAGGTTTGCTGTAGGCAAAAAGGAATTATATCATTTTCATCTACTTTCTTCATCCTATATATTAATAATAACAGTTTATTTTCTGATATTTATTTTACATATCAGAGGGTCTAATCCTATTCTGCAATATATATATATATTTTTCTTTCTTTCTTTAACAATGTAAGGCTATTATTTGCTTCTCAAGTTGGCTTACAGCACTTTCATTTTGTGAAAGAATAGCATATATTTAAAACATAAAAAGTAACTATTTATTGCTTTATTTATTTTGAGATGGAGTCCTACTCTGTCACCAGGCAGGAGTGTAGTGGCGTGATCTCAGCTCACTGCAATGTCCACCTCCCAGGTTGAAGTGATTCTGCTGCCTCAGGTTCCTAGGTACCTTGGATTACAGTTGTGTGCCACCATGCCGGGCTAATTTTTGTATTTTCAGTAAGGATGGAGTTTCACCGTATTGGCCAGGATGGTCTCCATCTTTTGACTTCATGATCTACCAGCCTTGAGCTACCAAGGTGTTACAATTACAGGCATGAGCCACGGTGCCTGACCTCTAGTGTCTTTTTTCTTTTCTTTTTTTGAGATGGAGTTTCACTCTTGTTACCCAGGCTGGAGTGCAATGGCACAATCTCAGCTCACAGCAATCTCTGCCTCCTGGGTTCAAACAATTCTCCTGCCTCAGCTTCCTGAGTAGCTGAAACTACAGGCGCACGCCACCATTCTCAGCTAATTTTTGTATTTTCAGTAGAGATGGAGTTTCACCATGCTGACCAGGATGGTCTGATCTCTTGACCTCATGATCCACCCGCCTCGGCCTCCCAAAGTGCTGGGATTACAGGCGTGAGCTAGCATGCCCGCCCACCTCTAGTTTCTTTTAAATGCTTATTTATTAAAAGTTTCTCTTTAGAATCTTCTAATTATACCTCATATTATCTGAAATTTTACTCTCACATAAGGCATGCCAATGATTTAAAATTCCTGCATTTTCACATACATACATTGTCGCAGAAGGTAGTATAAAAATAAAAAATAAAATAAAATTCCTGCATTTGATAGGTATATACTTTCTTTTTTTTTTTGAGATGAAGTACTCACCCAGGCTGGAGTACAGTGGTGCTATTCTGGCTTACTGCAACCTCCACCTCCTGGTCTCAAGCAATTCTTGTGCCTCAGCCACTCAAGTAGCCGAGATTACAGGCCCGTGCCACCATGGCCAGATAATTATTGTATTTTTAGTAGAGACAGGGTTTCACAGCATTGGCCAGGCTGGTCTTGAACTCCTGACCTCAGATGATATGGCCGCCTTGGCCTTGCAAAGTGCTGAGATTACAGGTGTGAGCCACCACACTGGCTGACAGATTTTTTTTTAACAATACATCAGTATTGCAAACAAAAGTTTATGAGTAAGCATTTTTCTTATTACTGTCTTGCAGGTCCATATTAGTGTGTCTTTTCTTTCTTTTTTTTTTTTTTTAGAAGGAAAGGAAAAAAAGGAGTGAAGAGGAAGAAAGAAGAAGAAAAAGAGGGAGAGAGAACGGAAATGTTGCTTTATTCTAAAAAATGTGTATTAATAATGGCCAGTCAATATTTCATTTAAACCTATGAGTAGGTGTGATGTGGTATTGACAAGAATGTATATTTTGTGTATTTAAAGTGGAGAGCTCTATCAATATTTATTAAGTTTACTTGTTCCGGATCTGAGTTCGAGTCCTGGATATCCTTATTAATTTTCTGTCTCATTGAGTCTAAGTCTCTATGTATCTGGGTGTTAGGGTCGTTAGCTTTATTGTTGCATTGATCCTTTTACCACTATATCTTTGTTGCTTAAAATCTATTTTATCAGATGCGAGAATTGCAACTCCTGCTTTTTATTTATTTATTTATTGTTGCTCTCCATTTGGTTGGTAAATCTTTCTCCATCTCTTTGTTTTGAGTCTTTGTGTATCCTTGCATGTGAAACGGGTCTGGATGTAGCATACTGTTGGGTTTTGGCTGTATCTTTTGATTGGGGGATTTAGTCGATTTAAATTTAGCGTTACTGCCTTTTGATGTTAACTGGCTGTTTGATCCATTTGTTAATGTAAATTCTTCTTTATGTTGATACTCTTTACTTTTTGGTATATTTTTAGAAAGGCTAATACTGGTTGTTCCTTTCTATGTGTAATGCTTCTTTCAGAAGCTCTTGTAAAGCAGGCCTGGTGGTAATAAAATCTCTGAGTTCTTGCTTGTTCATAAAAGATTTTATTTTTCCTTCAGTTGTGAAGCTTAGTTTGGCTGGATATGAAATTCTGGGCTGAAAGTTCTGTTCTTTAAGGATGTTGAATATTGGCCCCCACTCTCTTCTGGCTTGTAGAGTTTCTGCTGAGAGATCTGCTGTAAGTCTGATAGGCTTGCCTTTGTGGGTAACCTGACCTCTCTCTCTGGCTGCCCTTAGTATTTTCTCCTTCGTTTCAACCCTGGTGAATCTAACGATTATGTGCCTTGGGGTTGCTCTTCTTGAGGAATATCTTTGTGGTGTTCTCTGTATTACCTGGGGTTGAATATTGTCCTGCTTTCCTAGGTTAGGAAAATTTTCCTGAATAATATCCTGAAGAGTATTTTCCAGCTTGGATTCATTCTCTCCATCGCATTCAGGTATACCTATCAAATGTAAATTAGGTCTTTTCACATAGTCCCACATTTCTTGGAGAGTTTGCTCATTCCTTTTTATCCTTTTTTCTCTAATCTTTTCTTCGCGTTTTATTTCATTAAGTTGGACTTTGACCTCTGATAGCCTTTCTTCTGCTTGATCAATTCGAGTGTTTAAACCTGTGCATACTTCTTGGCGTTCCCATATTGTATTCTTCAGTTCCATTAATTCACTTATATTCCTCTCTAAATTGTCTATTCTCATTAGGATTTCGTCAAACCTTTTTTCAAAGTTCTTAGTTCCTTTGCATTGGGCTATAACATGTTCTTTTAACTCACAGAAGTTTCTTATTATCCATCTTCTGAAACCTGATTCTGTTAATGGGATGCACTCGTTCTCCATCAAGCCTTGTTCCCTTGTTGATGAGGAACTGTGATCCTCTTTAGAGGGAGAGGCATTCTGATTTTGAGTATTCTCAGCCTTTTTACGCTGGTTTCTTCCCATCATTGTAAATTTATCCACCTGTCGTCTTTGTAATGACCAACTTTTCAAATTAGGTCTCTGAGTGGACGTCCAAGTTGTTAATTCCCAGGGCCAAAATAAGAGCAACACACTGCGCCGGCCAAAACAGTGGCATTAAGACTGATGCTGCTTTTCTGTCTGGGAATCTCCAGTCTGGCTTCCTTCTTGAGTCCATAATAGGCGATTCTGCCTTCCCGGAGCTCCAAACGTCGGTCAGAAGGGGAACCAGTCCTGTTTACTCTGCACCAAGAGCTGCCGCACCGAGGTGCCGGCAAAACCGCTGCTACTGCCACAAGAGTTGCGCTGGTGACCCGTGGGGCTCCTCCACTGAAAATCTTCTGCTCCATGAGCGACAAAAATTTGTCTGAAACTGTAGTGTCCTCTTGTTCTCTACGCTTTCACTGGGAGCTGCAATCCTGAGATGTTAGCAATCAGCCATCTTGGATGGTTCTCTCTAGTGTGTCTTTTCAGTGTAGGTTACTGTTTTTTTTTTTTTTAAGTTGGAGAGTTGCTCTGTTATTCAGACTGGAGTGCAGTGGTGCAATCTGGCTTATTGCAACCTTTCCCTTTTAAGTTGAACTGATTTTTCTGCCACAGCCTCACAAGTAGCTGGGATTACAGCTGTCCACCACTATGACTGGCTAATTTTTTTTTTTTTTGAGACGGAGTTTCCCTCTTGTTACCCAGGCCAGAGTGCAATGGTGCGATCTCAGCTCACCACAGCCTCCACCTCCTGGGTTCAAGCAATTCTCCTCCCTCAGCCTCCCCAGTAGCTGGGACTACAGCCAAACGCCACCACACCCAGCTAATTTTTGCATTTTTAGTAGAGACGGGGTTTCACCATGTTGACCAGGATGGTCTCCATCTCTTGACCTAGTGATCCACCCACCTCGGCCTCCCAAAGTGCTGGGATTATAGGGGTGAGCCATCCCGCCCGGCAATTGTTGTATTTTTAATAGAGATGGGGTGTCACCACGTTGGCCAGGCTGCTCTTGAACTCTGGACCTCATGATCCATCCAGCCACCTTGGCATCTCAAAGTGTTGGGATTACAGGTGTTAGCCACCACGTTGGGCTAGTATAGGTTTCTCAACTTCAGTTTAAGGCTTTACTTCTGTATTCTAAGTTTAGACAACTTGCAATTCTATTTGTACACGTTAAGTTAATTTGAGGTTTAATTAAGACATAAATTGTGCACATCTATCACAATCAGATTATATATGTATGTGTGTTTACCTATAAATATGACCCCAATTTTAGTTATGGCTTATTTTATATTCTTTCTTAGCTGAATTTTTTTTTTTAATATGGAGTTTTGCTGTGTTACCCAGGATGGAGTGCAGTGCATTTTGGCTCAGTGCAACCTCTACCTCCTGGGTTCAAGTGATTCTCCTACCTCAGCCTCCCAAGTAACTGGGATTACAGGTGCATGCCACATATCCCAACTAATTTTGGTATTTTTAGTGGAAATGGTGTTTCACCATGTTTTCCAGGCTGGTCTCGAACTCCTGACCTTAGGTGATCTGCCCATCTCAGCCCCTTGAAGTGCTAAAATTACAGGCTTGAGCCACTGCACCTGGCCTGTGTTAAATATTTTGGATATAGATTTATAAATGAGGAATATTATAACATTTAAAAATAATGGCTGCATGTTTGTCTTCCACCAACAATTAACATGAATTTCATTTTTATTGCACCATCAACAGACTTGGTGTTTTCTTACAAAGTTATAGTGGACATTCTAATGTGTGTGAGGTGATTTTGTCATTGTGTCTGTGTGTTTTTTTTTTTCATTTCTCTACAAATTAGTAATTTTGCGTGTTCTTTCAAATGCTTTTTCCTATTTGTGTATTGTTTTGATGAAAATTTTGTCCATTTCTAAATCATTATTCGACTTTATTGTTTAGTTTTAAGAGTTGTAGGGCCGGGCGCGGTGGCTCAAGCCTGTAATCCCAGCACTTTGGGAGGCCGATGCGGGTGGATCACAAGATCAAGAGTTTGAGACCATCCTGGTCAACATGGTGAAACCCCGTCTCTACTAAAAATACAAAAAATTAGCTGGGCATGGTGGTGCGTGCCTGTAATCCCAGCTACTCAGGAGGCTGAGGCAGGAGAATTGCCTGAACTCAGGGGTGGAGGTTGCGGTGAGCCGAGATCTCGCCATTGCACTCTAGACTGTAGCCTGGGTAACAAGAGCGAAACTCCGTCTCAAAAAAGAAAAAAAAAAAGAGTTGTTTATGTATTTTGAATTGAGAACTTCTTTCACATGTAATTTGCAAATGTTTTCACCCATTTTCTAAGCAATGTCACGCTTGAATTTTTTTTTGAATGTGCAGAAATTCTAAGGTATAGTGTAGTTAAACTTTTCTGTTCTTTTATTTCTTGCTCATGCATTTAATATAGTATCTATGAAAATGGAGCCAAGACCACTGTCCTGCCTTTTTAATGTAGTTTTTCTTTTTTCTTTTTTTTGAGACGGAGTTTTGCTCTTGTTACCCAGGCTGGAGTGCAATGACGCGATCTCGGCTCACCGCAACCTCCACCTCCTGGGTTCAGGCAATTCTCCTGCCTCAGCCTCCTGAATAGCTGGGATTACAGGCACGTGCCACAATACCCAGCTAATTTTTTGTATTTTTAGTAGAGACGGGGTTTCACCATGTTGACCAGGATGGTCTCGATCTCGACCTCATGATCCACCGGCCTCCGTCTCCCAAAGTGCTGGGATTACAGGTGTTAGCCACCACGCCCGGTTTTTTTTTTTTTTTGTAGAGACCGGGTCTCCCTGTGTTGCCCAGGCTGGAGTACAGTGGCTGCTCACAGGCGCGATTTCACTACTGACCAGCACGGGAATTTTGACCTGCTTTGTTACCAACCTGTACCAGTTCACCCCTCATTAGGCAACCTGGTGGTCCCCCGCTCCTGGGAGGTCACCATATGGATGCCCAACTTAGTGTGGACACCCGATTGGCATAGCGCCCTACAGCCCAGGTGCACTACAGCCCAGAACTCCTGGGCTCAAGGGATCCTCCCACCTCAGCCTTCCAAGTAGCTGGGACTACAGGCGCGCGCCACGGCGCCCGGCTAATGTAGTTTTTTCTAAAAGATTTGTTCGTTTTTTATGTCTAAGTATTTTATTTAAAATACATTTTTGTATCTTTTTTTACTTTTTTTTTTTTTTGAGACGGAGTTTCGCTCTTGTTACCCAGGCTGGAGTGCAATGGTGCAATCTCGGCTCACCGCAACCTCCGCCTCCTGGGTTCAGGCAATTCTCCTGCCTCAGCCTCCTGAGTAGCTGGGATTATAGGCACGCGCCACCATGCCCAGCTAATTTTTTGTATCTTTAGTAGAGACGGTGTTTCACCATGTTGACCAGGATGGTCTTGATCTCTTGACCTCGTGATCCACCCACCTCGGCCTCCCAAAGTGCTGGGATTACAGGCGTGAGCCACTGCGGCCGGCCTATTTTTGTATCATTCAAGTAAATAATTCAATTTTACTTGGTCAATGTTGATATTCAGTTTTCAACGTCATTGAAGAGATTTGTCTCTAGTTTCTACTCATGGCAACTTTGTGGAAGATCATTTGATCATATACAGAAGGGTTGATTTCTGACCTGTATATTCTTTTTATTCATCTGTTTATCTTTGTGTCAATATCAGATTGTTTATGTTACTGTAGCTTTTAACTGTAGGTTGGATTGATGTCTTTGAAAAATTAAATTTTTTGACGCCTGAGAAAGAATCTGTTGAAGAGTGTATTTTATATTCACTTTATTTATTTATTTATTTATTGAGTTTTGAGATGGAGTCTTGCCCTGTCACCCAGGCTAGAGTGTAGTAGCATGATCCTGGCTCACTGCAACCTCTGCCTACTGGGTCCAAATTATTCTCCTGCCTCAGCCTCCTGAGTAGCTGGAATTACAGGTGCCTGTTGCCACGCCTGGCTAATTTTTTTTTTTTTAATTTTTAGTAGAGATGAGGTTTCATCACGGTGGCCAGGCTAGTCTTGAACTTGTGACCTCTTGGTCTACTCATATACCCAAAGTGCTGGAATTAGAGGCATCAGCTACTGCGCTCCGCCTATATTCACATATTACTGAATTTTTCACTTTGACTTTTGCCTTTAATTGCTAGTTTCATTCAGTTTTTGTTATAAGAAACACAGTGTATAATTTTAGTCTTCTAAAATTGATTTGTTGTTGTTGTTTTGGGATAAGACCTTACCGACACCTGTGCTGGAGTGCAACGGCATAATTTTGGCTCACTGTAACCTCAGCCTCCTGGGCTCTAGTGATCCTTTCACCTCAGGTTTCTGAGTAGCTAGAACTACAGACATATGTACCATGTCTGGCACATTGCTTGTTTGAAGTGTTAGGATTTCACAATGTTGCCCATGTCTCAAACTTTTGGCCCCAATGCATCCTCTTACCTTGGTTTCCTAATGTGTTAGAATTACAGGAAGGAGCCACTGCACTCAGTCAGTATTTTTCAATTTAGTAAAACTTTGTATGTGTCCTAACAGAATACAATAGTTGGAAATAAAAATATTGGGTATTATCTTGGTTTTAACTAGAAAGTTATTAGCTGGGCATGGTGGCGCGTGCCTGTAATCCCAGCTACTCGGGAGGCTGAGGCAGGAGAATTGCCTGAACGCAGGAGAATTGCCTGAACCCAGGAGGTGGAGGTTGCGGTGAGCCAAGATCGCGCCATTGCACTCCAGCCTGGGTAACAAGAGCGAAACTCCGTCTCAAAAAAAAAAGAAAGTTTTGTATGTGTCTGTTAAAACTACTTGGTCCAGGCCGGGTGCAGTGGCTCAAGCCTGTAAACCCAGCACTTTGGGAGGTTTAGGCGGGTGGATCATGAGGTCAAGAGATCAAGACCATCCTGGTCAACATGATAAAACCCCATGTCTACTAAAAATACAAAAAATTAGGTGGGCATGGTGGCGCATGCCTGTAATCTCAGCTACTCAGGAGGCTGAGGCAGGAGAATTGCCTGAACCCAGGAGGCAGAGGTTGTGGTGAGCCAATATCATACCATTGCACTCCAGCCTGGGTAACAAGAACAAAACTCTGTCTCAAAAAAAAAAAAACTACTTGGTCCATAACACAGTTTGGATGTCCATGTTGTCCATACCTCATGCTGCAATATAAATCCTCATTGTTGGATGTAGAACGTGGCGGTGTGCTATAGCTGGCCTAGAGTTAGAAACTAAGCAATGCCATTTTATACAAGATAAAGCTGTTTTTCCAAAAGTAAGTTGTAACTGCTGCCCCGTTCTCCTTGCAATAGCTGCTGACCTTGGCTTCTGTAAATAAAAACAGCCAGCTTGCTCTGAAAAATGCTGATTGAAGAAAAAGGAAAAGAAAATTCTGTTGTAATGTTTAACTTGAAGGCCACTATGTAAAGCTGCTTGCCTTTGCTTATCAGAAACTGCCAGAAATAGCTTCTGTAAAGTTGCTTGCCCTGCATCCCCTCACCCTCTTGGTCTTAAAAGCAGGATGTGGTTTTTCAGCGTAAAACCTGGCTCCCCCTAAGCTCGGGGCTAGGGGTTGGAGAGATGTGAGTCCTTCCTGGCTACCAGCAATAAAGACCATGCAGTTTGGCATACTTTTGTCTTGTTGTTAATATTTTTTTCTTTTTTTTTTAAAGACGGGGTTTCACCATGTTGGTCAAGCTGGTCTTGAACTCCCAACCTCGGGCAATCCACCCGCCCTGGCCTCCAAAGTGCTTGGATTACAGGCGTGAGCCACCACGCCCGGCCCTTGGAGTTAATTTTCTATACTCGCTCTGATATAACAGTGGGACATGTTTGGGTCATGGGGGCAAATTTCTCATGAATGGCTTGGTACATCCTCTTGGTAACCAAAATGTTTACACTCTATTAGTTCAAATGAGGGCTGGTTTATTAAAAGAACCTGGCTCCTTCACCTCACACTTGCTCTGTGTCTTCCCATATTATATGTCTAGTTACTCTGTACCTTCCACCATGACTTGTTTTTTTTTTTTTTAAGCCAGAGTTTCCCTCTTGTTACCCAGGCTGGAGTGCAATGGTGCGATCTCGGCTCACCGCAACCTCCGCCTCCTGGGTTCAGGCAATTCTCCTGCCTCAGCCTCCCGAGTAGCTGGGATTACAGGCACGCACCACCACGCCCAGCTAATTTTTTGTATTTTTATTACAGACGGGGTTTCACCATGTTGAGCAGGATGGTCTTGATCTCTTGACCTCCTGATCCACCTGCCTCGGCCTCCGAAAGTTCTGGGATTACAAGCTTGAGCCATCGCGCCCGGCCTCCACCATGATTTTAAGCTTCCTGAAATCCTCACCAAAAGCAGCACTGGCACACACTTGTTATACACTCTGCCAACCTGTGAGCCAAATAAACCTCTTTTGTTTTTAAATTATGCACTCTCCATTAATCCTCTATATGCAAAATAATTTTTTTTTTTTGAGACAGAGTTTTGCTCTTGTTACCCAGGCAGGAGTGCAACGGTGTGATCTCGGTTCACTGCAACCTCCACCTCCTGGGTTCAGGCAATTCTCCTGCCTCAGCCTCCCGAGTAGCTGGGACTACAGGTACACACCACCATGCCCAGCTAATTTTTGTATTTTTAGTAGAGACGGGGTTTCACCATGTTGACCAGGATGGTCTCAATCTCTTAACCTTGTGATCCACCCACCTCGGCCTCCCAAAGTGCTGGGATTATAGGCATGAGCCACTGCGCCCGGCCTATGCAAAATAATTAATGTTGCCTAAGTTTTCTGTTTATTTTATATCTGAATGTTTTATTTATTATTGTGATTGGGATTTGAATGCCTACAATTATTATGTGTGTATGCCTGTTATCCTTCACTTTTGTCAGTATTTGTTTTATATCTTTTGGAGCCCTGATATTTTATATATATATATATATATATGTATATATATATAAAACATCTGTGTGTGTATATATATATAAAACATCTGTATATATAACATATATAAAACATCTGTATATATATAACATATATATAACATACCCATATATATAACATATATATGTATATATATATACATGTATATATATATACACATTCCTGGTGAATCAACTCACTTTAACATAATATAATATCAATCTTGGTCTCATGGTAATACTTGACTTAAAGCATATTATATCTTGACTGGGCATTGTGGCTCACGCCGGTTATCCCAGCACTTTGAGGCTGAGGCGGGTGGATCACGAGGTCAAGAGATCAAGACCTTCCTGGTCAACATGGTGAAACCCTGTCTCTACTAAAAATACAAAAATTAGCTGGGCATGGTGGTGTGCACCGGTAGTCCCAGCTACTCGGGAGGCTGAGGCAAGAGAATTGCTTGAACCCAGAAGGCGGAGGTTGTGGTGAGCCGAGATTGTGCCATTGCACTCCAGCCTGAGTAACAAGAGCGAAACTCCATTTAAAAAAAAAAAAAAAGCATATTACGTCTAATATAATTATGACTACCTCCCTCAGTTACAATTTTCATAAAATACACTTTTTTTCACTGTTTCTTTCACTCTATTTGACTCAATGCTAAAATGAGTCTCTTGTAGACAGACTACTCTACGCTTTAAAAAAAAAAACAGGCATATTATATCATTTTCTTCATATAATGATATTTATTTATGTATTCATTTATGTATTTATTTATTAATTTTTGAGACACAGTTCTGCTCTGTTGTGCAGGCTGGAGTGCATTGGCGCAGTCTCAGCTCACTGAAACCTCTGCCTCCCAGGTTTAAGTGCTTCTCCTGCCTCAGCCTCCCAAGTATCTGGGACTACAGGTGCACGCAACCATGCCCAGCTAATTTTTTGCATTTTTAGTGGAGACGGGTTTCACCAGTTTAGTCACGATGGTCTCCATCTCCTGACCTTGTGATTTGCCCATCTCTGCCTTCCAAAGTGCTAGGATTACATAAGCCACCTCACCCCGCCTATTTACTTATTTTTTGGGACAAAGTTTTGTTCTTGTTGCCCAGGCCTGAGTGCAATGACACAATCTCAGCTCACTGCAACCTTTGCCTTCCAGTTCAAGCGATTCTACTGTTTCAGCCTCCCCAGCATCTGAGATTACAGGCACCCGCCACCATGTCCAGCTAATTTTTGTTTTTGTTTTGAGATGGAGTTTCACTCTTGTTGCCCAGTTGGAGTGCAGTGTGCAGTGGGGCGATCTCAACTCACTGCAACCTTCGCCTCTTGGGTTCAAGCGATTCTTCTGCTTCAGCCTTCTTAGTAGCTGGGATTATAAGGATGTGTACTTTTAGTAGAAACGGGGTTTCTCTATGTTGGTCAGGCTGGTCTGGACTCCCGACCTCAGGTGATCCACCTGCTTTGGCCTTCCAAAGTACTGGGGTTACAGGCATGAGTACCCGCGCCTGGCCAACTTTTTTTGTTTTTCTAGCAGAGACGCAGTTTCAGCGTGATGGCAGGCTGGTTTAAATCGCACTAATTTAGATTCTCAATTCTCACAAAAGCCAGTTTGCTTAGACCATTCAATTGCCAAGTGGGGGAACTGGGGAAGTTTCCATCCCAGAATATGGGAAGTCCTCGATCCTCCAATGCTATCCTTCTGTCCAAAAGGTAGCACACTTTTGTTTTCAAATTTTGTGTGTGACCCCAAAAATGTTCTGTAGAAGAAATCCGTGAAGGGAGAAGAAAAGACATACACACAATACCTTTAAGGGTAAACCAGCTTTATCCCACCTAAAAGACAATGCAAATATAATAAGCAAATGATATAATAAGTAAATATAATAAGGAGATTGATGTAAGAAGAAAATGGCAATGAGAAGATAAGGGAAAAGATATACATATATATATACATATATACACATATACATACATATATACAGACATATATATACATACACATATATATACATATATACATACATATATATACATATATACACATATATACATATATATACACATATATACACATATATACACATATATATACATATATATACACATATATACACATATATACATATATATACACATATATACACATATATATACATATATATACACATATATATATTTATACTCACTAGACTATGGAGGATTGACCACCAAACTGGGAAGCAACAGCCTTGGCTTCAGAGTCAGCCACCTGCCCATGCACAGATGAGGAGAGGTCTCATGAAGTGTTGGTGCAGTTTGAAACCCTAGATCTTTTTTTTTTTTTTTAAAGTTGGGGTTTCACCGTATTGGTCAGGGTGGTCTCGAACTCCTGACCTCAGGTGATCCACTCACCTCAGCCTTCCAAAGTGCTGGGATTACAGGCATGAGCCACCACGCCCAGCAGGACCCTAGATCTTTTTGTTTGGCATGAGGCTCAGTCACCAGGGCCCTTCCCAGAACTGTGCTCAAGGAATACAAAAAAGATCAACTTCTTTTTTTGCGATTGTTTATTGTTTTGAAATAACTAACCTATAGGAGTAAATTGAAATAGAGATTTCTTCCAAACAGAGCTGGATGAACGCCTCAAAGGACTCACATGTATTGTTCCACCACTTGGTGACCATTGTTTGTGCTCAAATTTAATATTTAACATTTCCTTTAGAAACTCCCCTGTTTTGGGGGCTGGGTGCAGTGGCTAATGCCTATAATCCCAGCACTTTGGGAGGCTGAGGTGGGTGGATCATGAGGTCAAGAGATCAAGACCACCCTGGTCAACAAGGTGAAACCCCGTCTCTACTAAAAATACAAAAATTAGCTGGGCATGGTGGTGTCCGCCTGTAGTCCCAGCTACTTGGGAGGCTGAGGCAGGAGAATTGCTTGAACCCAGGAGGCAGAGGTTGCGGTGAGCCAAAATCGTGCCATTGCCCTCCTGTTTTGATGAATTGGCTCTGTCTAGAAAAAGGGAAAGGTGAACCCCTTGGTGATTACACAAACTTCACCTCTTGGGTTCAAGTGATTTTCCTGCCTCAGCCTCCGCAGTAACTGGGACTACAGGTGTGCACCACCATGCCTGGCTAAATTTTTTGTATTTTTAGTAGAAATGGGGTTTCATTATGTTGGCCAGGCTGGTCTTGAACTCCTGACCCCAACTGATCCGCCTACCTTGGCCTCCCAAAATGCTGAAATTACAGGTGTGAGCCATTGTGTCTGGCCCTAAATGATTTCTATGTCCTATAACTGTTTGAAATTAGCTTAAGGTTGTTTCAAATTGAAAAAATAAAATGAATGTAGATTAAAATATAAAAAATTAAAAAATTACAAGAGATTACAAAATATATATCTAAATCTTGAGAGGTCCAAAATGAGAAATTTATTTATAAGGTTTTTTTAAAAAGAAATTTTTTTGTTTCCTCACCCCTTTTTTCTTAATTTTTATTTTTCTGAGTATACCAAGTAGTATTTATAAGGTTTTATTAAAATTACCTTTAGTATTGATAATACACAATTACCAAAGTAAAAGTTGATTTTCTCTTGAACAAAATTTTATGTATTATTAATATGAAAAAAGAGGACTTTCTGTTCACCTTTTGAATACATTAAAATAGAAAGTAAAAAAGATACAGGTAGGGCTCGGTGGCTCACCTGTGGAATCCCAGCACTTCCCAGGCCGAGGCAGGAGGATCACCTGAGATTGGAAGTTTGAGACCAGCCTGACCAACATGGAGAAACCCTGTCTACAAAAGTTCAAAATTCGCCTAGCATGGTGGCACATGCCTATAATGCCAGCTAATGGGGAGGCTGAGGCAGGAGAATCACTTGAACCCGAAAGGCGGACGTTGCAGTTAGCCTAGATTGCGGCACTGCACTCAAGCCTCAAAAAAAAAAAAAAAAAGTTTGAATTTTTTTCATTCTCTGGGGCGGGCCTGGCTAAGCTAAGGGAGGAAGCTCTGCCGGAAAAGGCTGCAGCTAAGGCTGTTTGTTACTCTTTCTTTCACTCAGTCCAGCGTCTGATCACCTCTTCTGTCACTCAGGCCCTGCGGGGGCGGGGCCTTAAGCAGTATCCAGTCGGGGAGGTTGGCTTGGAAACCGTCCAATCAGGCGCGTAGCTGGAGTAAAGAGGGCGGCTTTCGGGTTTGGCGCGGCCTTTGTCCCTCGCTGTAGCGAAAGCTGCAGGTCTCCTCTTCTCTGCTTTGTGTCCGCTGCTCCTAGAGGCCCAGACTCTGCGGCCCTGTGACCTTCAGGCATTGGGAGATCCACAGCTAAGAGGCGGGGAGCCCCTGGAAGCCTACAAATGGTGAGAGTGCCTTCCGACATCCAGAGAAAGGCGAGGGATTGGTTGGAACCGGTGGGGAGCGGCTGTGGTGGGACTCAGGCGTCCCCGCGGTCAGCCCCACAATCTTCCAGGAATTTCTCCCTGCCCAGCTCGGCCTCAGTCCCCTTCAGCCATAAGATGGCGACTGCGCTGACGGGCAGGCGCCAGGGGTCCTGTCTCTTCCCTGCACAGTGACTGCCCTGGCCTGGAGCCCCCTCTAAGCAGCTCGGCACCATTGGCGCCGCGTCTCTCCCACATTGCGCAGGAACCACAGCAGGGTCCTCAGAGCAGAGTTCTGACTCGAGGTGCGAGTTCATGAATGGGAAGGGCTTTTGCCTTTGGGGTTCACAGTTTCTCTTTTCTCATATTAAAAACTTAGGAGACCTGGCATGGTGGCTCACGCCTGTAATCCCAGCATTTTGGGAGGCTGGGGCCAGCGGATCACTTGAGATCAGTGTTAAAACGCGGACGCGGAATGAAAAGACCCCCAAACAGGCTTTGTGTGAGCAGCAAGGCTGTTTAGTCACCCGGGTGCAGGCGGGCTGGGATCGAAAATGGAGTGAGGGGAGGGCGGTGGGAAAGGAGTTGGTTTTGTAGGTTTGGGGTGGGCGGTGGAAAGTTACAGACGTTTCAGTTGGAGGTTGTTTGCAAGCTGGGAGGGGGTCATAGGTTGTGGAGTCACCAGGTTGGCCGAGTTCGGTTATGAAGTCCAATAGCCTTGTCAATTGAGGCCGGAATAAGAAACAATAGAAGAATGTCTGTTTAGTTAGGCGCGCTCCAGGGTTGATCGTTTCTTCCAGGAACTCACCTAAGGGGTACCTGCAGGTCTGTTCATGGCTCGGTCAGACCTTATAGTCAGGAGTTGTTAGGTGAACTAAATTCCTCTTCAAAGACTCAGCTTCTTGGTCTTAAGTTGTAAAAGTCAACCCTACCCCTTTTTCTTCCCCTTTCTCTTTTTCTAGCAAAATCGAGCGTTTACCCTATTTGAAAAAAGTTTTGGTTTAAGCCAAGCAGGATCAGTTTAGATTGTGCTGTCCAACCCCAGCCAATAGGGGAACGACCAAAAAAAAAAAATAAATAAAATAAACTTTCATAGGGTTTGAAACCCCTTGCTGGCTGGGCGCGATGGCTGACACCCATCCCAGCACTTTGGGAGGCTGAGGCAGGCGGATCACAAGGTCAATAGTTCTAGATCAGCCTGGCCAACATGGTGAAACCACATCTCTACTAAAAATAGAAAAATACAACCTCTGTCTTTTGGCTTCAAGCGATTCTCCTGCCTAAGCCTCCCGAGTAGCTAGAATTGCAGGCATGCACCATCACGCCCCACCAATTTTGTGCTTTTAGTAGAGACAGGGTTTCTCCATGTTGGTCAGACTGGTCTTGAACTCCCAACCTCAGGTGATCCCCCTGCCTCCCCTTCCCAAAATGCTGGGATTACAGGCTTGAGCCACCGCACCTGGCCAGCAGGAGGTTATTAAAGTCTCAGGTTTCTCTGAAAAGCCTCCCCTGCAGTTGTCCCAGCCTGCTCACCCCAGTCATGGAAGGAGCCTTTATTCTGAGAGAAGCTGCAGAGCGTTGGAAAGCTGGGGTCTCACAGGCAAATGCAGTTAAGATTAAGATGAGCCGGGCGCGGTGGCTCAAGGCTGTAATCCCAGCACTTTGGGAGGCCAAGGTGGGTGGATCATGAGGTCAAAAGATCGAGACCATCCTGGTCAACATAGTGAAACCCCGTCTCTACTAAAAATACAAAAAATTAGCTGGGCATGGTGGCGCGTGCCTGTAATCCCAGCTACTCAGGAGACTGAGGCAGGAGAATTGCCTGAACCCAAGAGGCGGAGGTTGCGGTGAGCCGAGATCGCCGCCATTGGACTCCAGCCTGGGTAGCAAGACGAAACTGTCTCAAAAAAAAAAAAAAAAGATTAAGATGAAAGGAATCTGGGAGGGTTTTACTGATGATGAAGTTGTTATTGTTTTGAGGCATTTTTTAGATTATGTAAAATAAAACATTAAGTTTATGTAAAAAAAAAATGAATTCAAAAATGTATTGCAACAGGAGAAAGTGCCAACTAACTATAAGATAATAGACTCCTTTTTCTTGCAGCTGCCACTACAGAATTCCCATCCACTCACAAAGACACACACTAGACATTGACGTGTGCACAGTCCTCCCAGGACTAGGCACCATTTTTAGGAACTTTATGGCCTCTTTGATCATAGTGTTTGCTGCTGAGAACCCACAAGTATCTGCAAGTCTCCTGGCATATCCCCACCTTCAGACACTGAATCTGCAGCAGCAAGCGGTTTTTCCCATCCACCTGAGGTTCTGGACCTCCTGTTCATCATCTCATCTGCCTGCAGGCAAACAAATCAATCAGAGAACAGCCCCACCTGGCCCACTATCTGTGGCAAAAATCAGTCCTTTCACCTACATTCACCTTCACCCAGAATTTTTTTTTTTTTCTTGTAGCTTTTATTTTTGGTTCAGGGTACACATGTGGGTTTTTATTCAGCTAAAATCATGTCATGGGGGTTTGGTGTGTAGAGTATCTTGTCACTGAGGTAACACTCATAGCACCAAACAGGTATGTTTTCCGATCCTCTTAGTCCTCACAGCCTCCTTGCACCCAGGCTAATTTTGTATTTTTTTTTTTTTTTTTTTGAGACGAAATTTTGCTCTTATTACCCAGGCTGGAGTACAATGGCGCGATCTCGGCTCACTGCAAGCTCTGCCTCTTGGGTTCAGGCAATTCTCCTGCCTCAGCCTCCTGAGTAGCTGGGATTACCCTCAACTAGGCCTCAGTGTCTGTTGTTCTTCTCTTTGTGTGTTCATGTGTTTTTATTATTTAGCTCTGATAAATAATAACATCCATTTAGTTGTCTGCTTCTGCATTAGTTTTCTTAGTTTTGTTTTGAGATGGAGTTGTGCTCTTTTTGCCCAAGGCTGGAGTGCAATCCTGGAATATCTGCCCACTGCAACTTCCACCTTCTGGGTTCAAGAAATTCTCCTGCCTCGGAATCTTGGGTAGCTGGGATTACCACGCTTGGTTAATTTTGGATTTTTATATATTTATTTATTTGGGTTTATTTATTTATTTATTTTTGAGGTGGAGTTTCATTCTTGTTGCCCAGGCTGGAGTTCAGTGGCGCAATCTTGGCTCACAGCAACCTCTGCTTTTAAGGTTCAAGTGATTCTCCTGCCTCAGCCTCCCAAGTAGCTGGGATTACAGACATGCACCACCATACCCAACTATTTCTTTTTATTTTTAGTAGAGATGGGGTTACTCCATGTTGGTCAGGCTGGTTTCAAACTTCTGACCTCGGGTGATCCACCCAGCTTGGCCTCCCAAAATGTTGGGATTTACAAGCGTGAGCCACTGCACCCGGTCTAATTTTGTATTTTTACTGGAGAAGGGGTTACTCCATATTGGTCTGGCTGGTCTCAAACTCCCGACATCATGTGACCCGCCTGCCTCAGCCTCCGAAAGTGGTGGAATCACAGGCATGAGCCCTTGCACCCAGGCTAATTTTGTATTTTTTTTTTTTTTTTTTGAGACGAAATTTTGCTCTTATTACCCAGGCTGGAGTACAATGGCGCGATCTCGGCTCACTGCAAGCTCTGCCTCTTGGGTTCAGGCAATTCTCCTGCCTCAGCCTCCTGAGTAGCTGGGATTACAGCACGCGCCACCGTGCCCAGCTAATTTTTTGTATTTTTAGTAGAGATAGGGTTTCACCATGTTGACCAGGATGATCTCGATCTCTTGACCTTGTGATCTACCCGCCTCGGCCTCCCAAAGTGCTGGGATTACAGGCTTGAGCCACCGCACCCAGCCTCTGCATTAGTTTTCTAATAATGGTCGCCAGCTTCATTGACTTTATTGCAAAAGACATTATTATTATTATTTTTTTAATGGCCACAGAGTATTCCATGATATTTATGGACCATATTTTTTTCTTTACTAAATCTTTCAATTTATTTTTGGAGACAATGTCTCACTTACTGTCCAGGCTAGGGTACCTGGCATGATATTGGTTTCTTTAGACTCAGCCTCCCCAGCTCAAGCAATTCTCTCCTACATCATTATCCCAGTAACTGGGTCCACATGTGTGCGTTACTATGCCCGGCCAGTTTTTTGTTTTGTTTTTTGTATTTTTTGTGGAGACCAGATTTTCTCATGTTGCCTAGGCTGGTCTCAAAATTCTAAGCGCAGGCAATCCACCTGCCTCAGCCTCCCAAACTGCTGGGATTCCAGGCATGAGCCACCACATCTGACCATACCATATTTTCTTCATCCAGTCTACAACTGATAGACATTTAGGGCCTGTCCACGTCTTTGCTACTGTGAATAGTGTTGCAATGAAAATACATGTGGACGTGTCTTTATAATAATGAAATAACATGTATTTGTTTGGGTATATACAGAACTATGAGCTTCGTATGTCAAAGGATAATTCTCTTTTTAGTTCTATCAGGAATCACTACAATGCTTTTTTGTTGTTGTCGTTGTGTGTGTGTGTGTGTGTGTGTGTGAGTGTGTGTGTGTGTTTGAGACTGAGTTTTGCTCTTGTTGCCCAGGCTGGAGTTCAATGGCACACTATCGGCTCACTGCAACCTCCACCTCAGAGGTTCAAGAAATTCTCCTGCCTTAGCCTCCAGATTAGCTGGAATGACAGGCATATGCTACCACCCGCCAGCTAATACTGTATTTTTAGTAGAGTTGGGGTCTCTCCATATCGGTCAGGCTGGTCTCGAGCTCCAACCTCTGCCTCAGCCTTCAAAAGTGCTGAAATTACAGGCGTGAGTCACAATACCTGACCCACACTGCTTTTTGCACTTCTTCAACTAATTTAGACTCCCAGCAACAGAGTATAAGCATTCTTTTTTCTCTTCAACCTTGTCAGCATCTGTTATTTTTTTGACTTTTTTTTTTTTTTTTAACACGGGGTTTCACCGTGTTGGTCAGGCTGGTCTTGAACTCCCGACCTCGGTGATCCGCACGCCTTGGCGTCCAAAGTGCTTGGATTACAGGCGTGAGCCACCACGCAAGAACGGCTAATTTTAAAAAGTCAAAAAATGGCCGGGTCTGGTGGCTCACGCCTGTAATCCAAGCACTTTGGACGCCAAGGCGTGCGGATCACCGAGGTCGGGAGTTCAAGACCAGCCTGACCAACACGGTGAAACCCCGTCTTAAAAAAAAAAGCCGGCGCAGTGGCTCACGCCTGTAATCCCAGCACATTGGGAGGCCGAGGCGGGTAGATCACAAGGTCAAGAGATCAAGACCATCCTGGTCAACATGGTGAAACCCCGTCTCTACTAAAAATACAAAAAATTAGCTGGACACGGTAGCGCTCACTTATAATCCCAACTACTCAGGAGGCTGAGGCAGGAGAATTGCCTCAACCCAGGAGGTGGAGGTTGCGGTGAGCCGAGATCGCGCCATTGCACTCCAGCCTGGGTAACGATAGCGAGACTCCGTCTCAAAAAAAAATAGCCATTCTGACTTGGTGAGGTGGTATCTCATTGTGTTTTTTTCTTTTTAAATTCCTTTAATGATGAGCGATGATCATTTTTTTTTTCATATGCTGTTAGCCACATCCACGTCTTCTATTGAAAAGCATCTATTCATATTATTGCCTTAAGTCAAAGTAAAAATTCCTTTCATGGCTACTTGGTAAAAATATGTGTGTGTGTGTTTTTCAGGAACCATTGGGGTTTAGGGATGTGGCCATAGAATTCTCTCTGGAGGAGTGGCATTGCCTGGACACTGTACAGCGGAATCTATATTGGGATGTGATGTTGGAAAACTACAGAAACCTGGTCTTTCTTGGTAAGCATAACTTGAATACACAAGGCCAGGCATGGTGGCTCAAGCCTGTAATCCCAGCACTTTGGGAGGCCGAGATGGGTGGATCACGAGGTCAAGAGTTTGAGACCATCCTGGTCAACATGGTGAAACCCCATCTCTACTAAAAATACAAAAAAAAATTAGCTGGGTATGGTAGAATATTTTATTATATCCTCTCTGAGCACCTTACTAGCTTGTAAGTGGAGAATATGAACCAGATTCATGTTTTTTATTTTTAACTAATACAGGTATTTTTGTTTCTAACCCAGATCTGACCACCGCGCCTGGCTAGATGATTACTTATTAAAAGTTTCTCATTAGAATCTCATATTTGTTACTAAACTGTAGATTCTCTAAAATTTTACTTCACCGTGCATGGAAATGATTCAAAATACCTGTATCTGATGAGTACACAGTAACAGTTAAATATTGCAGTTACCTACATAATTTGGGGGTTTTTTTTTTGTTTGTTTTGTTTTGTTTTTTTACGATGCAGTTACCCTCTGTCACCCAGGCTGGAGTGCAGTGGTGCAATCTTGGCTCACTGCAACCTCCACCTCTTCCTGGATTCAAGAAATTTTCATGCCTTAGCCTCCTAAGTAGCTGAGATTATAGGCATGTGCAACCATGCCTGGCTAATTTTTGTATTTTTAAAGAGACTGGCTTTTGCCATGTTGTCCAGGCTTGTCTTGAACTCCTGACCTCAGGTAATTTGCCCTCCTCAGCCTCCCAAAGTGTTGGGATTACAGGTGTGAACCAGCGCACCTGGCCTGAGTGTCGGTTTCCTAGCCTCAGTTTATTGCGTCTGTTGGTTTTACTTAAGAATTCTATTTTTAGACAATTTGCAATTCTGTTTGTACACTTTAAGTCAATTTGAGGTTTAATTAAGAGATAAATTATGCATGTCTATCACAATCAGGTTACATATGTTTGTGTGTTTATCTTCAAATATGACTCCAATTTTGGATATGGCTTAATTTATATTCTTTCTTAGCTGATTTTCAATTGATGGTAGTTTTATCTTGTCTAAGTGAGTAGTCATGGCGATAGTCCGATTTTCACCATGTGTGTAACTATGAATATATATATATTCATAGTTATGAATATATATATATATTCATAGTTATGAATATATATATATATTCATAGTTATGAATATATATATATATATATATATTTATTGAGAGAAATGCTTGTGTGATTTGAGGGTAATTTCCAGGTTGAGCACAGTGGCTCACGCCTGTAATCCCAGCACTTTCAGAGGCCGACTCAGATGGGTCACCTGAGGTCGGTTATTTGCGACCAGTCTGACCAACATGGAGAAACCCCATCTCTACAAAAAATACAAAAATTAGCTGGGCGTGGTGGTGCATGGCTGTAATCCCAGCTACTTGGGAGTCTGAGGCAGGAGATTCACTTGAATTCGGGAGGGGGAGGTTGCAGTCTGCCATGACATTGCACTCCAGCCTGGGCAGCGAAAGCAAAATTCGATCTCCGAAACAAAACAAAACAAAAAGGTAATTTTAAAAAAGATGTATAATTCTGGGTTTGTTTATTTTTTTTAGTTTTTCTTTAAAAACATTGTTTATGAACACATAACATAAAATGTACCATTTTAAGTCTGTTGAAGTGTACATTTGAAGATGAGGCGTAATTGTGGCTTTCATCTTTAATCCCAGGATTTTTCAAGGCCAAAACAGGATTCCCGGAGCCGAAAGGTTTGAGACCACCCTGGGCAACATATGGAGACCCCTCTCTATAAAAAAATGTAGTATTAGCAAGGCAAGGTGGTGTGCCACTGTGGTCCCAGCTACTTGGGAGATTAGTGGGGATTCAAAATTGTGCCACTATACTCCAGCTTTGGCGCGAAAGAGAGACACTCTGTTTCAAAAAGAAAAAAAAAACTGTTCATTTCAGGCATGTTAAGTATATTCAAATTGTTATGCAGAAAACTTCTAAGAAAACTTTGCATCTTGTAAAACTAAAACTTAACACCCATTAAGAAACAAGTGCTCATATTACCCTCTCTCCAGCGCTTGACAGACAAACCTTCTACTTTCTGTTTTTATAATTCTGACTACTTAAGATATCATATATAAATAGAGTCATACAGTATTCATAATTTTGTTACTGGATTAATTCACGTGACATAGTATTCTCAAGGTTCGTCTTAAAATATGACAAGATTTTCCTTTTTAAGGTAGAATAATATTCCATTGTACATATATCTGACATCTTTTAAAATCTTTACGGATTGAGAGACATATGGGTTGCTTCAGCCTTTTGGCTTTTGTGAATACTGCTAAAATAAACATGAATTTTCAAATATGTCTTCCACATCCTGTGTTGCTTTTTTTTTTTCCTTGAGATGGAGTCTTGCTCTGTCACCCAGGCTGGAATGCATTGATGTGCACTGAATTTTTTTTAAAAATGTATACTGGCTATTCATTTTTTTTTTTTTCCCCAGATAACATCTCACTGTGTTGCCCAGGCTGGAATGCAGTGATGCAATGTTGGCTCACTGCAACCTCTGCCTCCTGGGTTTCAGTGATTCTCCTCCCTCAGCCTCCCAAGTAGTCAGGATTACAGGCACCTGCCACCGTGCCCTGCTGATTTTTTGTATTTTTAGTAGAGACAGGTTTCACCATGATGGTGAAAGCTCCTGACCTCATGGTCTGCCTGCCTTGGCCTCCCAACATGGTGGGATTACAGGCCTGAGCCATGGTGCCTGGGTATAGTGGCATTCTAATGGGTGTGAGTGATTTTCTTTGTCCTTGTGTTTTTTGAAATTATTATTTCTCCACAAATTTCTTACTGTGTGTTTCTTCAAATCCTTTTTTCAGTTTGTGTAATTAATGTTTTTTTTTTTTGAGATGGAGTTTTGCTCTTGTTACCCAGGCTGGAGTGCAATGGCGAGATCTCGGCTCACCGCAATCTCTGCCTCCTGGGTTCAGGCAGTTCTGCATCAGCCTCCCGAGTAGCTGGGACTGCAGCCATGTACCACCACGCCAAGCAGATTTTTATTTTTTAGTAACAACAACATTTCAAAATACTGGCCTCGCCGATCTTTAGCTCCTGACCGCAGGTGATCTGCCCGCCTCGGCCTCCCAAAGTCCTGGGATTACATGCAGGAGTCGCCACGCCTGGCACATTTTACAAATTCTGTTCCTTTCAGCCTATTTGACTCAATGCTAAAATGAGCCTCTTATAGGCGGCATACTATATGCTTTTTAAAAAGCACTCAGATATTCTATATTTTTTTCTTTATATAATTTTATTTATTTATTTAGACACAGAGTTTTGCACTTGTCCAAGGCTGGAGTACAATGGCATGATCCCAGCTGACTGCAGCCTCCATCTGCCATGTTCAAGTGATTCTCCTGCCTCAACCTCCCAAATAACTGGGATTACTTGTGCCCCCTACCTTGCCCAGCTGATTTCTTGTATTTTTAGTAGAGATGGGGTTTCACCATCATGGCCAGACTGGTCTTGAACTCTTGACCTCAGGTGACCTTCCTGCCTCGTCCTCCTGAAGTTTTAAGATTATAGTTGTGAGTTGTTACTAACAGTTACGTTGTTATTGTTTTATGTTTTTCCAGTAGTTATATTTTTATCATTTCTTGTTTTACTTTTGAATTTTTACTTATTTATTATTATTATTTTTTGAGATGGAGTTTTGCTCTTGTTACCGAGGCTGGAGTGCAATGGCGCGATCTCGGCTCACTGCAATCTCTGCCCCTTGGGTTCCGGCAATTCTCCTGCCTCAGCCTCCTGAGTAGCTGGGATTATAGGCACGCAGCACCACGCCCAGCTAATTTTTTGTTTTTTTATTAGAGACGGGATTTCACCATGTTTACCAGGATGATCTCGATCGCTTGACCTCGTGGTCCACCCGCCTCGGCCTCCCAAAGTGCTGGGATTACAGGCCTGAACCACCGTCCCCGGCCACTCCATTTTTTTTTTTTAAGATGGAGTTTTGCTCTTGTTGTGCAGAGTGGAGTGCAATGGCCAGCTGGGAGTGTAATCCCAGCTACTCAGGAGGCCGAGGCAGGAGAATTGCCTGAACCTAGGAGGCGGAGATTGCGGTGAGCCGAGATCGCTCCATTGCACTTCAGCCTGGGTAACAAGAGCGAAACTGTGTCTCAAAATGGCCCAGTATTGACTCATTGCAACCTCCACCTTTCAGGTTCAAATGATTCTCTTGCCTCAGCCTCCAAAGTAGCTGGGATTACAGATACCCGGCACTATACCCAACTAATTTTTGTATTTTTATTTCTTTTTTAAAAACATCTTTAGTATAAAGATGGGGTTTCACCATGTTGG
This sequence comes from Callithrix jacchus, assembly GCF_049354715.1. Classification (NCBI taxonomy): domain Eukaryota; kingdom Metazoa; phylum Chordata; class Mammalia; order Primates; family Cebidae; genus Callithrix; species Callithrix jacchus. Next base: position 18,872,348 of record NC_133523.1, read on the forward strand.
TTAGGCTGGTCTTGAACCCCCGACCTCAGGTGATCTGCCTGCCTTGGCCTTTAAAGTGCTTGGATTACAGGCATGAGCCACCACGCCCAGCCTGTATTTTTAGTCGATAGGGAGTTGCACTATGTTGACCAGGGTGTTTTCGAACTCACGACCTCAAGTGATCCACCCACCTCGGCCTCCCACAGTGCTGGGATTACAGGCGTGGGCCCAGTCTACATTTCATTACATTGTGCCCTGTCTACATTTCATGTTTTATTTTTGTTTTCCATTTTTATATTTTAGTGTTACATATGTTTTGGTATGCCACATCACACTGGTTGTGTTTTCATTTTTTAGTTTACATTATAAATGTATATGACAATATTTAACTATACAGTTTAAGACACGAGCAAAATTAAATATGAATAAGACATGTCTAATCTCTACTGAAAATATATTTTTATGTTTGTTTGCCTATATAAATATTATATCTGTATTTTTGTGTCACTTGCCTATATATTGTGTAGGTTTGTTGTAACAGGTTTTTTGTTTATTTTGGGGGGGGGGTCTTTTTGCCCAGTTTGGAGTACAATGGCAAGATCTGAGCTCAATGTAATCTCTGCCTTCTGGGTTCAATCAGTTCTCCTGTCTCAGTCTCCCGAGTATTGGGGATTACAAGCATGTGCCACCATGCCCAGCTAATTTTGTATTTTTAGTAGAGACAGGGTTTACCATGTTGGCCAGGCTAGTCTTGAACTCCTGACCTCATGATCTGCTTGCCTTGGTCTCCAAAGTTCTAGGAATACAGGCAAAAGCCACAGCGCCGACCCAGATATTTTCTTAGTAATACCTGGGGATTACATAAAACTTCTAAAAGATCCAAGAATATATTTGAATGTGGTAAATTTAACTTCATTTTCATACAAAAATTCTTCATCAATATATCTGCCTTCAAGTTTGTTGATTTTTCTAATTATATTTTTATATTGTATATTCCTTAACAGATGTTTATAATAATATCTATAGTCTTTGCTTTTAAATTTTAGAGAATAATTAAAATTATATTCTGCACTATTATAATAATGTTAAGTAGGAAATTGTATTTTTTGTGTATGTGCATTATCTTTTCCAGAAAGTTATATATTTTCATATGATTTTGTGTTGTTTTCTTGCTCTACTATTTTCAGTGAAAGAAACTCCTTTCAGCATCTTTGATATATAGAGCATATGCAGTGCCAATATACTTCCTCAGGATTTCTTATTATTTGGTAGCAAAATTTTGCTGATGATATTTTTCCCACCTGAGAACTTTTAAAAAAAATTATAACTTTAACAACATCACACAGTTTCCTTCTGACCTGCAAAGAATTTTTTGATAAATGCACTGGTTACCTCATGAGACTATGCTTATAAATGAAAGATCATGTTCATTTTGCACCTCCCCAAATTTGCTTATCTATCATTTTTGAAATTTCACTAATACATGTGTTTGATATAAATATCTGTGTATCGAATGCAATAGCATGCATGATCTCGGCTTGCCACAACCTTCCCCTCCCATGTTCAAACGATTCTAATGCCTCAGCCTCCCAAGTAGCTGGAACTACAGGCGGGTGCCCCCACACCTGGCGATTTTTTTTTTTTTTTTTTGAGACAGAGTTTCGCTCTTGTTACCCAGGCTGGAGTGCAATGGCACGATCTCGGCTCACCGCAACCTCCGCCTCCTGGGTTCAGGCAATTCTTCTGCCTCAGCCTCCCGAGTAGCTGGGATTATAGGCATGCGCCACCATGCCCAATTAGTTTTTGTATTTTTAATAGAGACGGTGTTTCACCTTGTTGACCAAGATGGTCTCGATCTCTTGACCTCATGATCCACCCACCCTGGCCTCCCAAAGTGCTGGGATTACAGGCTTGAGCCACCGCGCCCGGCCTAATTTTTTGTATCTGTATTTTTCAAAACCGGTTTTCACTGTGTTGGCCAGGATGGTCTCTGTCTCTTAACCTCATGATCTGCCCACCTCGGCCTCCAAAAGAGCTCGGATTAGAAGTGTGAGCCACTGTGCCCAGCCCGTTTTTTTTCTTAAGAAGTTTTTCAATTGTTTTTTGTGTTTTGTGTATCCACTGTTTTTGTTTTTTGCTATTTTAATATTTCTTGTTGTTATCCTCCTTTTTCTGATGTTTGGTAGTTGTCCCTGTTTTTATTTCACTTCGTCAATATTATTCAATTTTATTTATTTATTAGTTTTCTGAATTGGAGACTTTCTGTCACCCAGGCTGGAGTTCAGTGGTGTGATCTAGGCTGACTGCAATTTCCTCCTCTCAGGTTCAAGGCATTGTTTAATCTCAGCCTCCCAACTAGCTGGGAAAAGGTGCCCGCAACTAGCCTGGCTAATTTTACTTATTTTTAGTAAGAGACGAGTTTCACCACATTGACCAGGCTGATTTTGAAATCTAGAGCTCAAATGATCCACCCACCTCTGCCTCTCAAAGTGCTGGGATTACAAGCGTGAACCACCGTGCCCAGCCTATTTTATGTTATATTTGAGATAGTCTTGCTCTGTTTCCCAGGTTGCAGTGCAGTGGTATAATCTCTACTCACTGCAACCTTTCCCTACCGGGTTTAAGGAATTCTCTTGTGTCAGTCTCCCACGTAGCTGGGATTATAGCCACATGCCACCACACCCTGCTAATTTTTGTATTTTTAGTAGACACAGCATTTCACTGTGTTGGCTGGGCTGGTCTCTTTTTTTTTTCTTTTATTGAGATGGACTTTCACTCTTGTTGCTCAGGCTGGAGTGCAGTGGTGTGATCTTCACTCATTGCAACTCCGCCTCCTAGAAGTGATTCTCCTGCCTCAGCCTCCTGAGAAGCTGTGATTAAAGGCATCAACCAGTATGCCCAGCTAAATTTTGTATTTTTAGTAGAAACGGGTGTTTCTATGTTGATCAGTCTGGTCTCAAAGTCCTGACCTCAGGTCATCCGCCTGCCTCAGCCTAAAATGCTGAGATTACACATGTGAGACACTGCACCCGGCCTCAGGCTGGTCTCAAACTCCTGCCTTCACGTTATTTTCCCACCTTGGCCTCCCAGTGTGTTGGGATTCCAGGAATAAGCCAACAAGCCTTGGCTGTTCAATTTCTTTGGAATTTTTTAAATTACTGGTCCAGGCACAGTGGCTCACACCTGTATTCCTAGCACTTTGGGAGGCTGAGGTGAGTGGATCATGAAGTCAGGAGTTCAATACCAGCCTGGCCAAGACAGTGAATCCCCATCTCTACTAAAAATTACAAAAAAAATTAGCCGGTGTTGTGATATGCACTTGTAATCTCAGGTACTTGGGAGGCTGAGATAGGAAAATCACTTGAACCTGGGAGGTAGAGGTTTCAGTGAGCTGGGATCACACCACCGTACACCAGCTTGGGCAACAGAGGAAGACTGTCTCAAAAGAAAAAAAGTACTTTATATGCTTTTTATGGTTGCTTTTGAAAAATTTATACTTTTTTTGATGGGCCATTTTGCATACATTGTAGTGTTTGATTGAGATTTCGACATTAACAAAAACTATCTCTTACAATCTTTATAATACAGTATTGTCTTGGTGTAGTCTGAAAACAATTGTCCTGCCTAGACATTCTAGGAAATTATTTAACATGCTTTTAGGATGTGTCTTATCCAAAATGTTGTGTTTTGTTTTTAGTTAAATTGGCTTATTCATACTTCTTCTTAATAATCAGTCATCACTTGCTACACCCATTTCCTGTTCGGGGGACTGCATTTTCTCTGTTTCTGTATCATTTATTTGCCTTTAGACTCAGTGAACTCAAACTGTCATTCCAATGTATATCATGATTTCTTTCAGCATTTTATGTCATGGGAGACATTAACCAATGTCTACAAAGGCCCCTAGAAGTGAGAAATAAAGATGTATGTGCCAATATATTTCTTTTTTTTTTAAAAAGAAACCAGTAGGGCGATTTAAATTTTTGTGTATGTGTGTGAGTGACATAGTCTCACTCTGTTACCTAAACTGAAGTGCAGTGAAATGATGTTGGCTCACTACAGTCTCTGCCTCCACACTTCAAGCAATTCTCCTGCCTCAGCCCAAATAGCTAGCATTACAGGTACCTGTTACCACACCTGGCTAATTTTTCGTATATTTATGAGATATGGGATTCCACCCAGATGGTCAGGCTAGTCTCAAACTGCTGACTTCAGGTAATTGACATGTCTTATTTATCCCACGTGCTGAGATTACAGGCATAAGACATCATTCCTTTCTGGCAATTTACTTTACTGGTTTTTGATTTGTTTTGTTTTTGTTTTTTTTGTGTTTTTTTTTTTAAAGTCTTACTGTGCCACCCAGGCTGCCTGTGGCATGATCTGAGCTCACTGAAAACTCTGCCTCCCAGGCTCCAGCAATTCTCTGCCTCAGCCTCCTGAGTAGCTGGAATTACAGGTGCCACAAGCACGCCCAGCTAATGTTTTGTATTTTTAGAACAGACGGGATTTCACTATCTTCAACAGGTTGATCATCAACTTCTCACCTTGTGATCCACCCCGTCACCCTCCCAAAGTGCTGGGATTACAGGCATGAGCTCCCGTACCCAGCTGGCAATTTACTTTTAAAGGCACAGTGTTATACTGAAGAGGAGGAGCACCTGTGTTGGGTGTAAGAAACAGACTTTTCTGTTTCTTCTATGTGGCTCTTTGCACTGGGCTCACCTGGGGTCCTTCCCACACTTAACACACTTATAAATATTTTACAAATGGATTTTGGTCAGTATGTTTTTGTTACATTTATACGTCCAGGAAGAAAATGTTAGATTTGTAAAGTGTACTTATCTGAGCCTAGCAATTGAAGTAATATGTTTTTATTGTTTCTTTTAGTTATGCATTCTCATTTTGCCCAAGACCTTTGGCCAGAGCAGGGGATTAAAGATTCTTTCCAAAAAATGATACTGAGAAGATATGAAAAATGTGAACATGACAATTTACAGTTAAATAACCGCTGTGAATGTGTGAATGAGTGTCATATGCAGCAAGCGGTTTATAATGGACTTAACCAAAGTTTGACAAGTACCCAGAGAACAATATTTCAATGTGATAAATATGTGAAAGTCTTTAATAAGTTTTCAAATTCCAACAGACATAAGATAAGACATATTGGAAAAAAATTTTTCACATATATAGAATGTGGCAAAGCTATTATCCGGTCCTTAACCCCTACTACCCATAAGAAAATTCATACTGAAGAGAAACCGTACAGATTTGAAGAACGTGGCAAAGTCTTTAAGCAGTCCTCAAACCTTTCTCAACATAAGATAATTCATACTGCAGAGAAACCCTATAAATGGGAAGAATGTGAAAAAGCCTTTAAGAAGTCTTTTTACGTTACTACACATAAGAGTATTCATACTGGAGAGAAACTCTATAGATGTGAGCAATGTGGCCAAGCTTTTAAGCAATCGGAAACCCTTAGTGCACATAAGAGAATTCACACTGAAGTGAAACCCTACAAATGTGAAGAATGTGGCAAAGAGTTTATGCACTCCTCAAACCTTTCTGCACATAAGAGAATTCATACTGGAGAGAAACCCTACAAATGTCAAGAATGTGGGAAAGCCTTTAGGCGTTCCTCTAACCTTATTAGACATAAGAAAATTCATACTGGAGAGAAACCTTACAGATGTGAAGATTGTGGAAAAGCTTTCAAGCAGGCTGCACACGTTATTGCACATAAGAAAATTCATACTGGAGAGAAACCCTACAGATGTGAAGAATGTGGCAAAGCTTTTACCCGATCTGAAACCCTTACTACACATAAGAAAATTCATACTGGAGACAAACCCTACAGATGTGAAGAATGTGGGAAAGCCTTTACAACTTCCTCTATCCTTAAGAAGCATAAGAAAATTCATACTGGAGAGAAACCCTACAAATGTGAAGACTGTGGAAAAGCTTTCAAGCACACTGCGGACATTATTGCACATACGAAAATTCATACTGGAGAGAAACCCTACAGATGTGAAGAATGTGGAAAAGCCTTTACGCATTCCTCAAACCTTATTAGACATAAGACAATTCATACTGGAGAGAAACCCTACAGATGTGATGATTGTGGAAAAGCTTTTTCCCAATCTGTAAGCCTTAGTACACATAAGAGAGTTCATACTGGAGAGAAACCCTACAGATGTGAAGAATGTGGCAAAGCTTTTACCCAATCTGTAAGCCTTAGTACACATAAGAAAGTTCATACTGGAGAGAAACCCTACAGATGTGAGGTTTGTGGAAAAGCTTTCAAGCAGGCTGCACACGTTATTGTACATATGAAAATTCATACTGGAAAGAAACCCTACAGATGTGAAGAATGTGGGAAAGCCTTTACGAATTCCTCTAGCCTTATTAGACATAAGACAATTCATACTGGAGAGAAACCCTACAAATGTGAAGATTGTGGAAAAGCTTTCAAGCGGGCCGCACACGTCATTGCACATAAGAAAATTCATACTGGAGAGAAACCCTACAGATATGAAGAATCTGGCAAACCTTTTACCCAATCTGTAAGCTTTAGTACACATAAGAAAGTTCATACTGGAGAGAAACCCTACAGATGTGAAGATTGTGGAAAAGCTTTCAAGCAGGCTGAACACGTTATTGTACATATGAAAATTCATACTAGAGAGAAACCCTACAGATGTGAAGAATGTGGGAAAGCCTTTATGCATTCCTCTACCCTTATTAGACATAAGATAATTCATACTGGAGAGAAACCCTACAGATGTGAAGATTGTGGAAAAGCTTTCAAGCGGGCCGCACACGTCATTGCACATAAGAAAATTCATACTGGAGAGAAACCCTACAGATGTGAAGAATGTGGGAAAGCCTTTATGAATTCCTCTAGCCTTATTAGACATAAGACAATTCATACTGGAGAGAAACCCTACAGATGTGAAGATTGTGGAAAAGCTTTCAAGCGGGCCGCACACGTCATTGCACATAAGAAAATTCATACTGGAGAGAAACCCTACAGATGTGAAGAATGTGGGAAAGCCTTTATGAATTCCTCTAGCCTTATTAGACATAAGACAATTCATACTGGAGAGAAACCCTACAGATGTGAAGAATGTGGGAAAGCCTTTATGAATTCTGGTAATCTTACTAAACATAAGAAAGTTCATACTAGAGAGAAACCCTACAGACGTGAAGATTGTAGAAAAGCTTTCAAGCAGGCTGCACATGTTATTGTGCATAAGATAATTCATACTGGAGAGAAACATTACAGATGTGAAGAATGTGGAAAAGCCTTTATGCATTCCTCTAGTCTTATTAAACATAAGACAATTCATACTGGAGAGAAACCCTACAGATGTGAGGATTGTGGAAAAGCTTTCAAGCAGGCCACACGTCATTGCACATAAGAAAATTCATACTGGAGAGGACCCCTGCAGATATGAAGATTGTGGAAAAGCTTTCAAGGAGACTGCACACATTATTGAGCATAGGAGAATTTATACTGAAGAGAAACCCTACAGATGTGAAGAATGTAGAAAAGCCTTTACAAATTCCTCTAGCCTTACTAAACATAAGAAAATTCATACTGGAGAGAAACCCTACAGATGTGAAGATTGTGGAAAAGCTTTTACCCGATCTGAAACCCTTACTACACATAAGAAAATTCATACTGGAGAGAAGCCCTACACATGTGAAAAATGTGGGAAAGCCTTTACAAATTCCTCTAAGCTTAATAAACAAGAAAACTCATACTGAAGAGAAGCCCTACAGATGTGAAGAATGTGGCAAAAACTTTCCTTCATTCTCAAGCCTAGGTAGCCATAATATAATTCATACTGGAAAGAAACCCTATGAATGTAATAAATGTAGGAAAGCCTTTAACCAACTCTCAACTCTTACTAAATATGAGAATTTATATGAAACATAGACCTTCATTACAAATAATTCATAAAGGACAGAAGCCCTTTAAGTGTGAGGAATGTGGTAAACCCTATAACAAGTTGCCTTTTCTCTCTCTTTGAGAGAGTTTCACTCTCATCACCAAGGATGAAGTGCAATGGCAAAATTTTGGCTCACTGCAACCTCTGCCTTCTGAGTTCAAGCCATTCTCTTACCTCAGACTCTTGAGTACCTAGTATTACAGGTTCCCACTGCCACGCCTTGCACATTTATGTATTTTTAGTAGAGATGGGGTTTTGCTGTGTTTGCCACACTGGTCTCCAGATTCTGACCTCAGGTGATCCACCCACCTTGGACTCCTAAAGTACTGGGATTACAGGTGTGAGCCACCACATCCGGTCGCAAATTCTCAATTGTTTTTGTTTGTTTGTTTTTTATTTTCATTCTTTTAAGATGGGATTTCATGATGTTGGTCAGGCTGGTCTTGAACTCCCGACCTCAGGTGATCCACCTGCCTTAGCCTCCAAAGTGCTTGGATTACAGGCGTGAGCCACCACATCTAGCCAAGTTCTCAGTTCTTAAGCGACATGGCATGTTGGGATGCACTCATGTAGGTAGCAGAGATATTTAGGGAAAATATTAGAAATCGTTATAATCAAAAACCTCCCTGGGAGGCTTGGAGGTTTGCATAGTTTGAGAAAGTTCAGGCCAGAGGCAGCCAAACCTTTTTTATATTTAGTTATAAGAAAAACAAATATCTAGGGCATGCAAGGGAGTTTATTTGAGTAGTTTGTTTACTCAGTAACCTTTGATGACTCCAGATGGCCATCTCAAGAGGAGTTCAACCAGGGAGAGTAACTATTAATGGTATTTACTCTCGGTATTGTAACCTGAGCTTTTATCAGTTGTAAAACCACTATTTCAACCATGTTAATTATCCAGTAGCAGGTTCACTTGGAACCTCTGTTATTAAAGCTATACTGAATAAATGTGAGGAGGAACAACTAGAGGTTGTCATGTAGCTATGATAGGTCTCTCTAATTGTGAGCAACTCACGATCCCCTCACCTGATTCTTACATTGTATTCTCTGTTTGAATGTATTCATTTGTTACTGAGTCAGGACCTGCAGTACAGACACCTGGTGGTGACCCGCATGTGAACAATTTCACAATGGCAATAATTTATGCTGAAGAGAAATTCTACAAACCTGAAAGGTGCAACAATGCTTTACCAACACCTCTAACTTTTCTGTGCATAAGAAACAAAACAATTTTTTTTTTTTTCAGACAGAGTTTTGCTCTTGTTACCCAGGCTGGAGTGCAATGGCGCAATCTCGGCTCACCTCAACCTCCGCCTCCTGGGTTCAGGCAATTCTCCTGCCTCAACCTCCTGAGTAGCTGGGTTTACAGGCACGCGCCACCATGCCCAGCTAATTTTTTCTATTTCTAGTAGAGACAGGGTTTCACCATGTTGACCAGGATGGTCTCAATCTCTTGACCTCGTGATCCACCTGCCTCGGCCTCCCAAAGTGCTGGGATTACAGGCTTGAGCCACTGCGCCGGCCAAGAAAAAAATTTATACATTTCTAGTGTGAAACCCTAGAAACGTCCAAAACCTGACAAAGTCTTTATAGGGTTGCCACACTTGATTGTAGGTAAGATAATTCATACTGGCAAAACTCCAAGTGTGAGGGATGTGGCAAAACTTAATCCGTGCTTACACCTTATTTCACAGGAAAGCTATTATGCCTGAGAAAATCCAAACAAATACAGAAAACCTATTCATGCCTACTCATATTATGCAACATAAAAACATTAATAGTTAATAAAAGCATTAAAAATGCAATTACTGTCAAAAATCTTTCATAAAATATGTCTTTAAAGTTAAGAGTATTCTCAGAAGGCCGGGCATGGTGGCTCAAGCCTGTAATCCCAGCACTTTGGGAGGCTGAGGCGGGTGGATCACGAGGTCAAGAGATCGAGACCATCCTGGTCAACATGGTGAAACCCCGTCTCTACTAAAGATACAAAAAATTAGCTGGGCATGGTGGCGCATGCCTGTAGTCCCAGCTACTCGGGAGGCTGAGGCAGGAGAATTGCCTAAACCCAGGAGGCGGAGATTGCGGTGAGCCGAGATCGCGCCATTGCACTCCAGCCTGGGTAACGAGCGAAACTCCGCCTCAAAAAAAAAAAAAGTATTCTCAGAAACGATTACAAATATAAACAGTGTTGTAGTACCTTTAGTTGTGTTACAGATCTCATTGCACACATTTTGTACTAAAGGATAACCTACAGAAGTTGCTCAAGCATTGTTCAAATTCAGTGAATTAGAGAAGAGTCCTGCAAATGTAATGAATTGCGGAATAATTTTTAATTCAAAAGCTACCGCTGGCCCGGGGAGCAGGGGCCAGGTCGAGGCAAGTGCTGCGGGGGCCACCACAGTCACTGACGAGCTGGCCACCAAGTTGAGCCAGTGGCTGCAGTTGGAGGGTGAAGGTGGCGGTGAGGCTTAGTACCAAGTTCCAGGAGTTCTCCAGGAAGCAGATCAAGGACATGGAGAAGATGTTTATGATGCCGGGCGGGATGGCTTCATCGACCTGATGGAGCTAAAGCTCATGATGGAGAAACTTGGGGCCCCCCCAGACCCACCTGGGCCTAAAAAGCATGATCAAGGAGGTGGATGAGGACTTTGACAGCAAGCTGAGCTTCCAGGAGTTCCTCCTGATCTTCTGAAAGGCGGCAGCCAGGGAGCTTGAGGAGGACAGTGCGCTGTGCGTGCTGGCCCACCTCTCCGAGATCAACATCCCCAGTGAGGGCATCGAGGGGGCCAAGACCTTCTTTGAGGCCAAGGTCCAGGCCATCAACGTGTCCAGCCGCTTTAAGGAGGAGATCAAGTCGGAGCAGGAGGAAAGGAAGCATGCGGAGATGAAGCAGCGGAAAGCGGCCTTCAAGGAGCTGCAGTCCACCTTTAAGTAGCGGAGGCTGCAGCTGACCACCTGTCCCGGCCCCACTGTGGTGGGCAAGGGTGGCACATAGGAGGCTGAGCCTGAATCCTTGCCTCTGTCTGTGGGGACCATACTAAAACCCTAAAAATGTCTGTGATCGGAGCAAGTTCAGGGGTCTGAAGGAGGTGGCCCGGCCCCCCCCCTTCTGCTTTTCTCGATGCCGTGACGCAGGCACTGGCTCTCTGCTTGGCCCAGCCCTCCCTGGCAATCCCTGGGAGATCTTGCACCCCTGACTGCCCAGCTGCCTTCTCCAGTGCAGCCCCCGGCCCAGCTCCTGGCCCTGGGTCCTTCCCGGCCCGTTTGCCTGCCCTCCATGCATTCCCATCCCCGCCACCCAGGGACCCCTGCCCTCCTCCAGCAGGCTGCACCGCCCCTGGGACCCCCTGCCAGCCCCTTCCCAGACTGGGAGATAGCAGAAGAGAGAGGATCAGGGCTGCTCCCGCAGACTGGGACCCAAGGGGCTTATTGGAGGCACCAGGGGACCCCTCCCTAGGGTCTTTTCCTCCACCTCTGCCTCTTCTATCTGCTGAAATGGGGTATGGGGTGGGGAGCTTCTTTTCTGGTGAAGGGACCCAGGCCCCCCAGGCTGATTTGGAAACCCCCAGATCTCTGGGGCCCAGCCAGGCAGGGTTTGGGGGCAGCTGTGCCAATCTACCTCACAGGGCCACCCCCTGCCAAGTATGCTGTGCAATCAAAGGGCAGGGAAGATTCTGGGGGTCGGAGACACTGCTCCTTAGCACCCCACCAGAATACCCTAAGGCTCCCAGGGGGCTCTGGAGAGAGGGGTTGGAGGAGGAATTGGCACCTTCCTAGGGAAGGAAACCAGAGTTTCATCTTGATTCTCCCGAGAAACGTCCGAGAAGTGCTTTCCAGTGTGTTTGCATGTGCTGGGCAGTGGACAGTGAGGGCCTATCCAGCCCTCTCCCGCCATCCTTCCCCAAGTGCTGTTCACCGCCTCATCACCAGCGACCTGCCTGTTATGCCCATCCCCTCAAGAAAGCATGGGGACCCCAGCCCCCTGGTGCCCGGCACCAGACAGGTCATGGTCAGGTCCACGCCACCGGCCCCGTTCAGCCACAGCTTCATTCATGTGCCCGTGTGTGGAATCTTGCTGTGTCGTGAAACTGACCAACACTCCAAACAAGTGAGTGGCCCTTGAGGCCACAGTTATAGAACTTTCAGTGTGTGTCATAACTGTGTCACTGCTTGTTAAACTCAACTCTTTATTTTAGTGCAATGCCCCAGGAGTCCTCAAAGCTACACCGACTTGCAGAGGTTTTATTTTTTGGCCTCAGAATCTGCAGAGATCAGGAAGCAGCAAGCCCCTCGCAGCAGCCTCGGCCCCGGATTGCGTTTGCCTTAGTGGATATGTTTATACAGATGAATATAAAAGGTTCTTTTCTTTGGACTTTGTGCTTTTGTTTCTCCCTTCCTCCCCCCCCCCCCAAAAGCTACTTCATTCTGTGGTACGATTATTGTTAACTAAAAGAAGATAAAATTCTAAAAACAAAACAAAATTAAAAACAAAAGCTACAGCTTAGAAAACACCAGAGAATTTATACTAAATTTAATTCAAAGTTAATTCTATATAAATACCAGAATTTATGATAGATAAATAACTAAGGCACTAACATTTCAGATGTTACACTAAATCAGAGTGTTGAGTATGTAAACTCATCTTTGGCTGGGCTTGCCGGCTCATACCTGTAATCCCAGCACTTTCAGAGGCTGAGGCAGGTGGATTGTCTGAGGTCAGGAGTTCAAGACCACCCTGGGTAACATGATGGAAACCAGTCTCTAGTAAAAATAGGAAAATTAGCCAGGCATGCTGGCTCATATCTGGAGGCTAAGTCAGCAGAATCGCTTGAAACTCGGAGGTGGAGGTTGCAGAGACCCAAGATCGTGGCACTGCACTCCAGCCTAGGCAAAGTGAGACTCCCGTTTCAAAGAAAAAAATTTATAAATAAAATCCATACATTTTAGATTCTGAAAAATTACTACTAAATGTTTGTTATACAGTTTTCTTTGAACGTGTGCTCTCTGACTGCCAACATAGTGCCTTTCATTTTTAATTTACATAGAGTTAAATATACACATATTACTCTGAAGATAAACCTTAGCTGTAAGAAAATTATGAAGTGTGTGTGTGAATTGGAGTTTGTACATATTTTAAGAAAAGCGCAATTACTGGAACAAAACATTTTAATAAGGTGACTAATAGAAAACTAAACACCTTGAAAACGCTGAAAGCAAATCTACACTTTCTACTTTGTATTGAATTTACTAATGTAAAATTTTATGAAATATATTTCGGATGCTCCCCAGAACCTGCCTCTTAAAGCACAGGCAACATTGTCTACAGAAATAACACTCTGAAGTACAACAATAAAAGGCCTCTTCAAACAGAAATAAAATTATTATTTTTAACACTTATTTTAATAATTTAAGCAAAATTGAATAATTGGATGTATTTTGAATGTTCTATCTGTGAATGTATAAAATGGTACATAAGGAAAACGGCAGAAAAAATATTTATAATGAGTAAAACCAAAGTAGTTATTGTTTGCAGATTGTATCTTTGTTTATATAGATAACAGTAGCAGAAAGTCTATTTTAAAAGTTTATTCCAGTGGGTTGGCAACATTCTATGATAATTCTCTGGATTCCCATTCTGTTGCACACCTGCTGTGTAATGCTTTCCTTTTTTTTTTTTTTTTTTTGAGACGGAGTTTCGCTCTTGTTACCCAGGCTGGAGTGCAATGGCGCGATCTCGGCTCACCACAACCTCCGCCTCCTGGGTTCAGGCAATTCTCCTGCCTCCGCCTCCTGAGTAACTGGTATTACAGGCACGCGCCACCATGCCCACCTAATTTTTTGTATTTTCAGTAGAGACGGGATTTCACCATGTTGGCCAGGATGGTCTCGATCTCTCGACCTCGTGATCCGCCCACCTCGTCTCCCAATGTTCTGGGATTACGGGCTTGAGCCACCGCGCCCGGCCTAATAGTTAATCATTGTTTCCAGTGGCCACTTATCTTCCCATTCACCTATCTATAGACTTCCTGTCTCCCAGGCGGAGTAGACTGGATGTTCTAATAGCTCACCTGTGTTGGCAGACAAAAGGAAAAAGCCAGGCTTAAATGATGCCTATGACACACTACCTGTCCATCTTTTAGGTAGTTGTACATATGCTCTTTTGCATAACTCTGTTCCCATGAAGGGAACCACAGTCCTCCCCACTGGAATGATAGGCATTTATGGCTGTACAGGCATCAAACCTTAGGGTGACCTGTTTTGGGCTTCCGTTCTCTGTTTTAGCTATTAGTAGGGCTGTTCCATCACCCTGTTAGGAGTTTAATTTCAAAAGTGTTATGCGTAGGGGGCTGTGATGGATTGTAGCAGACATCAGGCTGTCCTTCCCCTGGATTACACAACTTATATTAACAGTATATGAACAGGTTCCCTCTTGTGTCCCTTTCCTTTTTTTTTTTTTGAAACAGAGTTTTGCTCTTGTTACCCAGGCTGGAGTGCAATGGCGCCATCTCAGCTCACTGCAACCTCCGTCTCCTGGGTTCAGGCAATTCTCCTGCCTCAGCCTCCTGAGTACCTGGGATTACAGGCACGCGCCACCATGCCCAGCTAATTTTTTGTATTTTTAGTAGAGACGGGGTTTCACCATGTTGACCAGGATGGTCTTGACCTTTTGACCTCATGATCCACCGGCCTCTGTCTCCCAAAGTGCTGGGATTACAGGCGTGAGCCACCGCTCCCACTCGTCCCTGTACTTTTATAATAACTGTAGAACAAAAGAATGTCTGTAACCTTACGTCCTACCTCAGTAACCTGGTGCACACACTGAGAGCATTCTCCAAAATCAGTTAATGTTCCTACTGTACAAGTCCAAATATTAAGAAGAATAAGTCCCACGATGAACATCCTCATGCTTCAGCCATGCCTAGACCAGCCAGCTTCTGGGATGTGGCAGAGAAGCACAGCTTGTTGTCCCTTCTAAGGTGATTCTGCAGTCATTGTCGGGTGTGGTCTTTCCAAGTTTTACTTGCTGCAGGCTTCATGCAGCTGTGGTGGATCCAGGCTGAGACTCCCTCTTTTATGGCTGTGGGAGTGGTCAGGACCATAGACTGGGGTCCTTTCTACTGTGGCTTCAGAAGGACGGCATTTCAGTCCTTTATTTACCTGCGATTACCTGGTAAGAAAGGGTGAACTGGGGCGAATAAGCTTACAGGGCATCTTTCATTTACCCAGGCTAAAATATCCTGGGTGATTTTTCCTAGTGCTTATAACTGTTGTCCTAGCTCAATCTCTCCCTACTCCTCAGGAGGTTCTGGGAGTGCCACAAGTATGGGAGGGGTCCTATAAGACATATGGGGGAACACTGGGAGTACATCTAATGTTGAATAACATCAAAGGAAGTGCCTGTACCCATTTTAATTCTGTTTCCTGACACATTTTCCCTAAGCTGTCTATCTACTCCACCTTCTCGTTAGAGAAAGTCCTTTACCTCCTGAATTTAACAGTCCTTTTTCTTTGTACAGTGGCCCATGTACTTGAAGAGTCAGAGAAGCATACCGGGAATTATAAATGTTTACAATCTGGCCGGGCGTGGTGGATCCCAGCATTTTGGGAGGCCAAGGTGGGTGGATCACTAGGTTAAGAGATCGAGATCATCCTGGTCAACATGGTGAAACCCCGTCTCTACTAAAAATACAAAAAAGTTAGCTGGGCATGGTGGCACAGCCTATAGTCTCAGCTGCTCGGGAGGCTGAGATAGGAGAATTGCTCGAACCCAGGAGGCGGAGGTTGCGGTGAGCCGAGATCGTGCCGTTGCACTCCAGCCTGGGTAATAAGAGCAAAACTCCGTCTCATAAAAAAAAAAAAAAAAAAGTATTGCAACAGAAGGAAGTACCAATTAACTGTAAAATCTTTATGGCGGCCTGGCACTGTGGCTCAAGCCTGTAATCCCAGCACTTTGGGAGGCCGAGGCGGGTGGATCACGAGGTCAAGAGATCGGGACCATCCTGGTTACCATAGTGAAACCCCGTCTCTACTAAAAATACAAAACATTAGCAGGGCATGGTGGTGCGTGCCTGTAATCCCAGCTACTCAGGAGGCTGAGGCAGGAGAATTGCCTGAACCCAGGAGGTGGAGGTTGCGGTGAGCCGAGATCATGCCATTGCACTCCAGCCTGGGTAACAAGAGCGAAATTCCGTCTCAAAAAAAAAAAGAAAAAAAAAGATCGTTATGGCTTGCAAAAATGAAGGCAGAAAAGGGCTTTTTTTCCTACGGAGGAGCAAACAAGATTAGGATTCGAAAGAAGGTGGGAGGGGAATGGCAAATGGAGGGTGAAAAAGTCAGATTTTAAATCAGAGGATGTCTTTCCCTGAAGACAGCATGTTCTTAGGAGGGATGTAAAATGGGGCTGCATGTTGACCCAGACTAAGGGTAGCTCAAAGTTCAGGAACTGAGGGAGGGAGATAAACTTAAGTTTGGTTTTATTAAGAAATATTTTATTTTAAGCACGGTGCTGTGGCTGATAGATGTAATCTCAGCACTTGAGAAAACCAAGGCATGCAGATCACCTGAGGTCATGAGTTGGAGACCAGCCTGGCCAAGATGGTAAAACGCTGTGTCTACTAAAATTACAAAAACTAGCCGGACGCTGATGCAGGTGCTTATAATTTCAGCTACTCGTGAGGCTGAGGTAGGAGAATTGCTTGAACACAGGAGGCAGAGGTTGCAGTGAGCCAAGATCAGGCCACTGCACTCCAGCCTGGGCAACTGAGCGAGACTCTGTCTAAAAAAAATATATATATTTTATTTTGACCGCTGAAGACAAACTTAGCTAAATTTCTTTTTTTTTTTTTTCTTAGAGTTTCACTCTTCTTACCCAGGCTGGAGTGCAATGGCGCGATCTCAGCTCACCGCAACCTCCGCCTCCTGGGTTCAGGCAATTCTCCTGCCTCAGCCTCCTGAGTAGCTGGGATTACAGGCACGCGCCACCATGCCTAGCTAATTTTTTTGTATTTTTAGTAGAGACGGGTTTCACCATGTTGACCAGGATGGTCTCCATCTCTTGACCTCGTGATCCACCCACCTCAGCCTCCCAAAGTGCTGGGATTACAGGCTTGAGCCACCGTGCCCGGCCTGAACACTTCTCAATCTTAAGCTTTAACAGCATTTCACAACTCCCTCCCTGGATCTCAAATCTCTCTTAGAGGTACTTATTTTGGGGATGACATCTTGTTACATAACCCGGGCTGGTCTTCAAATCCTGGCCTGCAGCATTTCTCCAACCTTAATGTATCATGTAGCTGTCATTAGAGTTTTGAGCCCTAATGCCTGGTTCTGTCAGAAAGGCATTTTTTGTCATGGATGGCTGACATTTTCTTTTTGCTGTAAGGGGATATGAAAACAGGACACTTTTAATCTTTTCGTCTTACTGATGTCACTCTCTCTAAATGTTTTGACTTTCTATTTCAAATTTGTCTGTAATTTTAGATTCAGGTAAGTAGGACAGTATGCTGGAATTTGCATGGTATGCCTGAAGCAAATGAGATAATTAGTACGCACTCCATATTAACTAAGATTGTTACTTATGAATTTAGGTTTGCTGTAGGCAACAAGGAATTATATCATTTTCATCTACTTTCTTCATCCTATATATTAATAATAGTTTATTTTCTGATATTTATTTTACATATCAGAGGGTCTAATCCTATTCTGCAATATATATATACTTTTTTTTCTTTCTTTAACAATGTAAGGCTATTAATTGCTTCCTAAGTTGGATTATAGCACTTTCATTTTGTGAAAGAATAGCATATACTTAAAACATAAAAAGTAACTATTATTTCTTTATTTATTTTGAGATGGAGTCTTTTTTTTTTTTTTGACAGGCGCAAGCCAGCGTGGCTGGCCACCTCTAGTTTCTTATAAATGCTTATTTATTAAAAGTTTCTCTTTAGAATCTTCTAATTATACCTCATATTATCTGAAATTTTACTCTCACATAATGCATGCCAATGATTTAAACCTCCTGCGTTTTCACAAACATACATTGTCGCAGAAGGTAGTAAAAAATAAATAAATAAAATAAAATAAAAAATAAGGCCGGGTGCGGTGGCTCACGCCTATCATCCCAGCACTTTGGGAGGCCGAGGCAGGTGGATCACGAGGTCAAGAGATCGAGACCATCCTGGTCAACAAGACCAAACCCGATCTCTATTAAAAATACAAAAATTAGCTGGGCATGGTGGTGCGGGCCTGTAGTCCCAGCTACTCAGGAGGCTGAGGCAGGAGAATTGCCTGAACCCAGGAGGCGGAGGTTGCAGTGAGCTGAGATCGCGCCATTGCACTCCAGCCTGGGCGACAGACTCCTTCTCAAAAAAAAAAAAAAAAGAATAATGGTCACCAGCTTCATCAATGTTATTGCAAAAGAAATGATGATTATTATTTTTTAAGGGCCACAGAGTATTTTATAATGTTTATGGACCATATATTTTTTTTAACTAAGTCTTTTATTTTATTTTTGGAGACAGTGTCTCACTTACTGCCCAGGCTAGAGTACTGTGGTTACTCAGGAGGCTGAGGCAGGAGAATCACTTGAAGCTGGGCGGCAGACCTTTCAGTGAGCCGAGATCATGCCACTACATTCCACTCCAGCTGGGTGACAAAACAAGACTCTGTCTAAAAAAAAAGAAGAACAAAGGAAGAAAAACAAAATGTATGCAACAGAGGACACTGATAACAGGTGTCAAGTTTAAAGAGACAGCCAGCTCTTAAAATGTGAGGCAGGAAGCTGTGTTCCAAAGAAAACAGTTCTGGGCAGATATATATATATATTTTAATTTTGCTTTTGCAAAAGGACATTCTCTTTCTAGGCTTTTAAACTCTCTAAAGATTCTACCCTTTTTTGGTGAGCTTCCTTCAGGGTTACAGTGAGACCCACAGTCCTCTTCATGACATATAAGAGACTGCACAATCTGGCTGCTTTTCCATTGTTTTGGGGACACACAAATATCTGCATGATTTTTAGAAACAAACTATTGTTTACCTTTTTTTTTTTTGCATTAGGTCTGAAATGTGTGAGAGCAGTAGTTTTTGTTTGTTCACTGTTCTGTACAGTCTATTCTGGTTTTTTTACTATATCTTTTCTAAACATAGTTTGAAATTATAAGTATGATATCCTTCTGCTTTGTACTTTTTACTCATGATTGCTTTGGCTATTCAAAATTTATTTTCGTTTTATGTAAATTTTAGAATTATATTTTTCATTTCTATGAAAAAAATACCACTGCAGTTTTCATAGGAAGTTTGTTGAATATATAGATCACTTTGAATAATATGACAATTTAATAGTATTTATTCTTTTAATCCATAGACACAAACTATTTTAAAATTGATTTCGACCTTCTCTAATTTTTTTCATTGATTAGTTATATTGTAAAGGATCTTAACCTCCCTGGCTAATTTTTTTCTCAGAAATTTATTATGTAATGCTATAGTAAATAAGATTTTTTTTCTTCCTTTTTTTATTTCTATTTTTTCTTTATCAGTTTGTTTTAAGTGTATGAAACCATACATACATTTGTATGTTAGTTTTATATATTGCTTATATACTGTGTGTTTTTATTAGTTTAAACAGGTTTTAATATACTGTTTATGTTTTTTTTTTTTTTGAGACGGAGTTTCACTTTTGTTACCCAGATTGGAATGCAATGACACGATTTTGGCTCACCGCAACCTCCGCCTCCTGGGTTCAAGCAATTCTCCTGCCTCAGCCTCCCGAGTAGCTGGGACTACAGGCACGCACCACCATGCCCAGCTAATTTTTGTATTTTTAGTAGAGACGGGGTTTCACCTTGTTGACCAGGATGGTCTTGATCTGTTGATCTCGTGATCCACCCGACTCAGCCTCCCAAAGTGCTGGGATTATAGGCCTGAGCCACCGTGCCCGGCTGTGTTTATGTTTTTTTATATAAGATTGTATGATCTAAAAACAGCAACCCTTTACTTATTTTTCTTCAATTTCACTGGATCTTTTTATTTCTTTGACTAATTCTTCTGTCACATACTTCAAGTGCTACATTAAAATAGAAGCATTGACCAGGGCACAATATAGTTTGTATTGGTGTCTGAATTTGATGGAGCAAGCACCTCTTCAAGTTTTCATAAACTGATTGTAGAAGGTAAAAATCTTCTTTTGTTGGGCCCTTAGGGTAATGAGATGCCCTCTGAATTTTTAGTGAAGAGGGGTGTGGCTTGGACACAAGGCTGCTGGGTCTGCACTAGGATGCACCTTTAGTTGACTTGTTACAGGGGCTTGGGTAGTTGTAATTCCCATTTTGTTTTTGGAAAGACTGCATATCTTTCAGGACTTGGCTCCCTTGGGCAGACACTAGGGCATGTTTTGGCAGTTGGATTTGCATATGGTGGGCCTTGTATCAGGATGTGGATGAGCATGGCTTTCACTGAGTACCAAAAAGCATTTCCCCAGGTAACTGTGTGGGTTTCTATATAGGCAGAACTGACCATAAACTGTGGCTCAGGTAACTGAAACTAAGTAATTGAACTGCTTCAGGGACTACAGTAAAGGCCAAGGTCTGCAGGCCTGCCCTTATGGCTGTAAATGGGTGCCTTCCTCCAGGTCTCTGGAATGGTAGGACCTCTCCCAGATTATGGCTGGGAGGAGTTTTCGATGGTTACAAAGAAAGTTCAGATTCTCATTGGGACCAAGTTGGGTGAACCCTATCCTGGTCTGTAGTTTCCCACCTGAATGAGGGCCTGCCTTCTGAATAGAACATTTCTCAATCTTAAGCTTTAACAGCATTTCACAACTCCCTCCCTGGATCTCAGATCTCTCTTAGAGACATTTACTCTGGAGATGGCATCTTGCTACATAACCCAGAGTGGGCTGAAATCCTGACCTGAAGCATTTCTCCAACCTTAATGTACCATGTAGCTATTATTACGTTTTGAGCCATAACGTCTGGTTATGTCATAAAGGCATTTTTGTCAGGGATGGCTGACTTTTTTTTTTCCTGTAACTGGTTATGAAAATGGGGCACTTTTAATGTTTTCATCTTCCCGATGTCACTCTCCTTATACATTTTTACTTTCTATTTCCTATTTCAAATTTGTCTAATTTTAGATTCAGATATTTGGGACAATGTGCTAGAATTTGCATGGTATGCTTGAAATAAATGAGATAATTAGGCTCTCCATATTTACTAAAATAGTTGCTTATATTGTTAAGTTTGCTGCGGGCAAAAAAGAATATAGGGTTTTCTTTTTCTTTTTTTTTTTTTGAGACGGAGTTTCACTGTTGTTACCCAGACTGGAGTGCAATGGTGCGATCTCGGCTCACCGCAACCTCCGCCTTCTGGGTTCAAGCAATTCTTCTGCCTCAGCCTCCTGAGTAGCTGGGACTACAGGCGCTAATTTTTGTATTTTTAGTAGAGACAGGGTTTCAGCTTATTGACCAGGATGGTCTTGATCTCTTGACCTCATGATCCACCCGCCTCGGCCTCCCAAAGTGGTGGGATTATAGGCATGAACCACCGCGCCCGGCCATGAATATAGGGTTTTCATCTACTTTCTTCAGCCTATATCTAAATAATAACATAGTTTATTTCCTAATGCATTTTTTTTACATGTCAGAGGGTCTAACTCTATTCTGCAAAGTATTTACATATATTTTCTGTATGTAACAATGTCAGAGTATTTGCTTCTGAAGTTGGATTTCAGCAGTTTCACTTTGTGTAAGAATAGCATATATGTAAAACATAAAAAGTAACTGGTTTTTTAAAAATGCTTATTTATTAAAAGTTTCTCATTGGAATCTCATATTTATAATTATACTGCAAATTCTCTAAAATTTTACTGCCACACAGTGCATGCCTGTGATTCAGAATACCTGTATTTGATGAGTACACAGTAACAGTAAAATATTGCAGTTATCTACACAATTTTTTTTTTTGAGATGGAGTCACCCTCTGTCACCCAGCCTGGAGTGCAGTGGTGTGATCCTGGCTCACTGCAACTTCCACCTCCTGGGTTCAAGCAATCTCATGCCTTAACCTCCCAAGTAGCTGGGATTACAGGCATGTGCCACAACGCCCAGTTAGTTTTTGTATTTTTAGGTGAGATTGGGTTTTACCACATTGGCCGGGCTGGTCTTGAGCTCCTGACCTCAAATAATTTGCTCACTTCAGCCTCCCAAAGTGTTGGGATTACAGGCATGAGCCACCACACCTGTCCTCAGTGTTGGTTTCCTAGCCTCAGTTTATTGTGTCTATTGGTTTTACTTAAGAATTCTTTAGACAATTTGCAATTGTTTGTACACTTTAAGTCAATTTGAGGTTTAATTAAGAGATAAATTATTCATGTCTGTCACACTCAGATGACATAAGTATGTTTGTTTATCTATAAATATGACCCCAATTTTGTATATAGCTTAACTTATATTCTTTCTTAGCTGATTTTTGATGAATGGTAGTTTTATTTTATCTAAGTGAGTGGTCATGGAGATAGTCTTATATTCACCATGTGTGTAACTATGAAAATATGTGTGTGTGTGTGTGTGTGTGTGTGTGTAAAATTCAGTGAGAGAAATGCTTTTGTGTAATTTTCAGAACAAGCAGGGTGGCTCACACCTGTAATCCCAGCAGTTTGGGAGACTGAGGCTGGCAGATCATCTGAAGTTAGGAGTTAGAGACCAGCCTGACCATGGAGAAACCCCATCTATACTAAAAATACAAAAATTAGCTGGTGTGGTGGTGCATGGCTGTAATCCTAGTACTCAGGATGCTAAGGCAGGAGAATCGCTTGATTCTGGGAGGCGGAGGTTGTGATCAGCTGTGTCATTGCACTCCAGCCTGGGCAGTAAGACCAAAATTACATCTCCAAGAAGGAAAAAAAGTAATTTTCAAAAGGATTTATAATTCTGGATTTTTTTTTTTCTTTTTGAGACAGAGTTTCAGTCGTTACCCAGACTGGAGTGCAATGGCAAGATCTCGGGTCACTGCAACCTCCGCCTCCTGGGTTCAGGCAATTCTCTTGCCTCAGCCTCCTGAGTAGCTGGGATGACAGGCATGCGCCACCACGCCCAGCTAATTTTTTGTATTTTTAGTAGAGACGGAGTTTCACCATGTTGACCAGGATGGTCTCGATCTCTTGATCTCGTGATCCACCCGCCTGGGCCGCCCAAAGTGCTGGGATTACAGGCTTGAGCCACCGTGCTGGCTTTTTAAGTTTTTTTAAAAAAACATTGTGTATAAACACATAACATAAAATGTATCATTTTAAATCTATTGAAGTATTGAAGTGTACACTTCAGAAGAGGTGTGGCTGTGGCTTTCATCTGTTATCTCAGGATTTTGCAGGGCCAAGACATGAGGATTCTGGGAGCCCAAAGGTTTGAGGCCACCCTGGGCAACATATGGAGACCCCTCTCTATAAAGAAATGTAATAATTGCTAGGCATGTTGGTGTGCGGCTGTGGTCCCAGCTACTTGGGAGATTAAAGGGGAGTCAAAATTGTGCCACCGCACTCCAGCTTAGACAAGAGGGTGAGACCCTGTTTCAAAAATAAAAAACACTGTTCGTTTCAGGCGTATTAAATATATTCAAATTGTTACACAAAAGACTTCTAGAAACTTTACATCTTGTAAAACTAAAGCTCAATATCCATTAAGTAACAACTGCTCATTTTACCCCAGGCCTTAACAGACAAATGTCTACTTTCAGTTTTTATAATTTTGACTACTTAAGATATGTCATCGGCCCGGCGTGGTGGCTCACGCCTATAATCCCAGCACTTTGGGAGGCCAAGGTGGGTGGATCACGAGGTCAAGAGATTGAGACCATTCTGGTCAACAAGGTGAAACCCCATCTTTACTAAAAATATAAAAATTAGCTGGGCATGGTGGCACGTGCCTGTAGTCCCAGCTACTCTGGAGGCTGAGGCAGGAGAATTGCTTGAACTCAGAAGGTGGAGGTTGCGGTGAGCCGAGATCGTGCCATTGCACTCCAGTCTGGGTAACAAGAGCAAAACTCTGTCTTTAAAAAAAAAAAAAGATATGTTATATAGGTGGAATCATACAGTATTCATCATTTTGTTACCCAATTAATTCAGGTGACATAATATTCTAAAGGTTCATCTTAAAATGTGACAAGATTTTCCTTTTTAAGGTGGAATAATATTCCATTGTATATATATGTGACATTTTTTGATATCTTTATAAATCAGGAGACATTTGGGTTGCTTCAGCCTTTTGACCTTTGTGAATACACATAAAATAAACATGGATTTTCAAATATGTCTTCTACATCTTGTGTTGCTTTTTTTTTTCTCTTTGAGATGGAGTCTTGCTCTGTTGCCCAGGCTGGAGTGCAGTGGTGCACTGCAACCTCTGCCTCCTGGGTTCAAGCGATTCTTCTGCTTTCTCACCATGCCCAGCTAGGTTTTTGTATTTTTTAGTAGAGTCAGGGTTTCATTATGTTGGCCAGGTTTGTCTCAAACTCCTGACCTCAGGTGATCTACCCACCTCAGCCTCCCAAAGTGCTGGGATTACAGGCGTGAGCCACTGCACCTGGCCTAAAGCTAATTTTAATAAAACCTTGTAAATAAGTCAAATTTGTAATTTGTGACCTCTCAAAATTTACATATACATTGTACTGTCCTGTAATTTTTTTAACTTTTTATATTTTTATCTACATTCTTTGAATTTTTTCAATTTGAAACAATATTTAAGTAATTTCAAACTGTTACAGGAGATAGAAAGAAATCATTAAGACCAGGTGCTGTAGCTCACACCTGTAATCCCAGCACTTTGGAAGGTCAAGGTGAGCAGATCACTTGAGGTCAGGAATTCAAGACCAGCCTGGCCAATATGGTGAAACCCCATCTGTAATAAAAATACAAAAAATTAGCCAAGTGGGTTGGTGCATACCTGTAGTCCCAGCTACTCCAGAGGCTGAGACAGGAGAATCGCTTGAACCCAAGGAGGCAGAGGTTGTCTGATGGACCAAGGGGTTCACCTTGCCCTTTACCTGATTAGCTGGGATTACATACATGCGTAATTTATCAACACAGAGTTGAGTTATCAGTACAGGGTAATTTGTGGAGGAAATGTTCGATATTCAATTTGAACTCAATTGAACTGGACACAAACAACAGTCAAGTCCCAGAACAGTTTGTGTGAGCCCCTTCAGGTGTTTGGAAAATTTCTATTTCAATCTATCTCTATACATTTGTTGTTGAAAAACAATAGACAATTTCTAAAATAAGCTGACCGTTTTGTGTTTTTTAAGGCCAGTTGTGAAGGGTCCTCATGATTGGGCCTTTTTTTTTTTTTTTTTTTTCCTGCACAGTCTTGCTTTGTTTCACAGGCTAGAGTGTAGTGGCTTGACCTTGGCTGACTGAAACCTCCACCTTCTGGGTTCAAGCAATTCTCTCTCAGCCTCCCGAGTAGCTGGAATTACAGGGGCGGACCACCATGCCCAGTCAATTTTTTGTATTTTAGTAGAGACGAGGTTTTACCATGTTGCTAAGGCTGGTCTCGAAATCCTGACCTTGTGATCTGCCCACTTCAGCCTCCCAAAGTGCTGGGATTACAGGACTGAGCCACTGTGCCCAGTCGTTACTGGGCCTTATCCCAAACAACTCCTTAAAAAAGAGCTAGGGTCCCAGGCTGCCCAAAGCTTCATGAGACCTCTCCTAGTCTGTGCAGGGATGAGTGCTCAACTCTGGAGTCCATGCTGTCGCTTCCCACTCTGGTTGTGAATTCTTCAGTCTGATGAGTGCGTGTGTATGTGTGTGTGTGTGTGTGTGTGTGTGTATTTTTCCCTTCTCTTATTGCAATTTGAATATATCTGCATATTATATCAATCTGCTTATTATATTGAGTTGCTTATTGTATCATTTAGTCATTATATCATTTATTACATGTGCATTGCCAGTTACGTGGGATGAAGGTTGGTTACCTGTAAAGGTACTGTGTGTGTGTGTTTTCACCTTGCTCATCTCTTGTACAGAATACTTTTGGCGTCACAAACACAATTCAAAAACAAAAGTATGCCACTTTTTGGCCACAAGGACAGGGCTGAAAACTCCAGGACTTTCCATATCCCAGGATGGGAACTCCCCTAGTTCTTCCCTTGGCTCTTGGCTATTGAATTGTCCAGGGCGACTGGCTTTGTGAGAATTGAGAATCTTAATTAGTGCAAATTTAAAGCTTTGATTCTGCGCA
Source organism: Callithrix jacchus (assembly GCF_049354715.1). Lineage (NCBI taxonomy): Eukaryota > Metazoa > Chordata > Mammalia > Primates > Cebidae > Callithrix > Callithrix jacchus. Next base: position 18,898,511 of record NC_133523.1, read on the forward strand.
AAGTGCTGCAGGGGATTGCAGTCAGCAAAGGAGATGCTGAGGGATCTCCTGGAGTGGATGGCGTTTGTTTACTGCTTGTAAGTTAATGTGTCAAGACCGAGGATGGTTGCTACAAGAGAAATATAAGCTGGAAAAGGAAAATACTAATCTACTTCTAGACTGGCCCTAGCCCAATGCCAGGCCTATATCTTGACTGATCAGGCTCAAAGGTATCAGCTGAAAAAAGCAGCTGTCCAAGTGGCCTGGTCAGGGTAAAACTGAAAAACTAGCAGCCTGGTCTTGGAGCAGGTAAAAGCCCAGTTCCTATTTTTTTGTTGCTGTTGTCTTTTTTCAGATGGAATCACACTCTGTAACCCAGGCTGGAGAGCAGTGCCATGATCTTGGCTCACTGCAACCTTCGCCTCCTGGGTTCAAGCAACTCTCTGCCTCAGTCTCCTGAGTAGCTGGGATTACAGATGCCTGCCAACACGCTCAGCTACTTTTTTGTACTTGTAGTAGAGACTGGGTTTCACCACCTCAGCCAGGCTGGTCTTGAACTCTTGACCAACCTCGTGATCCACCTGCCTCAGCCTCTCAAAGTGCTGGAATTACAGGCATGAGCCACCCTGCTGGGCCACATCCCAGCTCCTATCTTAAGGATGGGACTGATGGGTGGGTGTTTCTAAGTGACTAGTGTTTACAAGCAATGCTTTCGTGGTGGGGTTGGGAGGTGGGAGTGGGAGCCATCTTCAGTCTGAGTTGTTCACCACATTCTGTGACCCAAGAATGGAGTCCATGTATGGATTTTATTTGTGTCTGACCTCTGTGGTATGCAGAGCCCTGAACACTCCGGCTGAGAAGGGGAGCAAAAGAAATGGGAAGGTAATTAGAAAAGGCGGGAGAACCTCCAGTGTGGGTAAGGGATCCAGGGCCCTCTGGGCACAATCAGAGTTTCTGCTTTGTATCTGGCTTCCCTGGGGCAGTCCTGGCAGGATCTGTTTCTGTTCTACTTAATCCACGTGCTCCACAGCACTCAATTGTCACTGCCTGGCTCTCCGAGGACCTCACCTCCGCAGAGATGCCTTAATTTTTAACTGTACCCAGGAGGCTGTCCCTCCTTATTTTCTGTTATGAGAAAAAGAAAGAAAGCTCCACCCTGGGTGTGAAACAAAAGTGGGAAACTTCTGCAAGGCAGGGTAAGTGCTTCCTAAGGCCAGGTACACCCTCCTTACGGAAGAATTAAAAACAGTGGAAGACCATGAGGGTCAAGTTTGGACCTAAAATGAAATAAAGGACAGGGGGAGGGAAAGTGGAACTAAGCAAATGGCATGTTTACAGAAAAAGAATGTTTGTTAAACCACAATCGGGCAATGTATTATTCTAATATTACAACAAATAGAAAGTTATTAGATGGCATATAAATTGATCGACCTACCCTCTGCGGTAAGACTGAGCTCGTTCGGAAAGAAACCGGACCGCAGGCTAGAAGAAAATCTTTTTTTTTTTTTTTTTTTTTTTTTTTTTTTACACAATAATTTATTTATTGAGAGCCTCCTCTCCGCCCTTGCAGTCTCTAGGTCACTTTTTCCGCTTGTAGATTTTGCGCGCAAGCCCCAGAAAGATAGCTGGGGGCAGGGGCGCTGCGTACTGTTCAATCAGAGCCATAATGTGGTTGTAACTGTCTTCCTCATACTTCGAGAACACAGCCGGCAGATCCAGCTCCTCATATAATGCCTTCACTCTGGCCACCTTCTCAGCCTCCTTCTGCCCGTAATTTTCCTTCAGGATCTGGCGCTGTTCCGGAGTGGACCGTTGCAGACACTGGACCACGAGCCAGCTGCATTTGTTGTCCTGGATGTCAGTGCCAACTTTGCCAGTCACACTGGGGTCCCCAAAGAGGTCAAGGTAATCATCCTGAATCTGAAAGAACTCTCCCATCTCCAGCAGTATCTTCTTGGCATTGGCATGCTCCTTCTCGCCATCAATTCCTGCCATGTACATGGCTGCAGCTACAGGAAGGTAGAAGGAGTAGAAAGCCGTCTTGTACTTGACAATGGATTTGTACCTCTTTTCAGTGAATCTGTCGAGATCCACATTGTCCTGAGGGGCTGTGATGAGGTCCAGGGTCTGCCCAATCTCAGTCTGATAGGAACTCTGCAGGAAGAGCTCGATCAGGTTCAGGTAATAGGGCTGCTCCCGGCAGTAGAGCTTCAGCAGGCGGTAGACACATGCTTCCAGAAGGACAGCGTCATTGATGGCATCCAGACCCACACCTGGCTTCTGATACCAGCAGATCTGTCCCCGGCGGGTGAGGGATGAATCCATGATGTCATCTGTCACCAGGAAGAAAGCTTGCAGCAGTTCCACACACCAGCCCACAGTCAGGGCCCGCTGGAGACTATCAGCATCCTGTTTCCTTGGCTCCGCCAGCTCCCGGAACGCTACTAGCACCGTCAGACCCCGGTGATACTTGCCTCCAATGGCGTTGTACTCCAGGACCTCCTTGAGCCGGGCAATAGCATCTCCTGTCTCTGGGTGCCCCATCTCATCCTCAGTCAGCACCCTAACGATCTGGGAGAAGTGCTGAACGAAATCCTGCTTTTCTTGGGCATAAACATCTGATTTCTGGTCTCCATTCATTCTGAGGGAGGAGCAAAGGGCTCTGTTCCTGGTTGCGGGTTCCTGCTCTAGAAGAAAATCTTTAAGTTCAGGCTTTATTGAGAGAAAAGAGCCTCCGGGCGGGCCAGCTGGGACGAAAAGGAAAAATGGCCGCCCCGCTCAGAGGGGCAGGGTTGTTTTATAGGAGGCTGAAGGGCTGAGGGAGTGGGGAAGCTGAGAAAGCTGAGGTGGTGGGCAACGTTTGGTCAATTTGAACTGCTGGGTGGGAAGCCGGGCGGCGGGGAGCTGGGGAGAGCTGATGAGGCAGAAGCCGGGTGGTGGGGAGCTGGGGAGTGCTGATGAGGCTGAAGCGGTGGCGGGAGGTGGCTGTGGCCGGGCGGGAGGGCTAGGGCGGTATGTAGAGTGAGAGATAAGGGAACCTCTTTGTGGGGGAGAGAAAGAGAGAGCTTTCACGGTAGGGGCAGAGTTTTCCAAACATTCCCGACTCTTTAAAGAAAAGAAAAAGAGGGGGTCAGGGGCGTCGGTTGTCTCTCTGGCTACTTCCTGCTGACAAGGGTCGATGGGGGGTTCTGAAGAGGTCTCTTTTCCTAAGGAGCCTGGATGTTCAGGGAGAGGTCTGTTTCTTGCACTCGTTCAGGGTGGGGTTGGAGCAGCATCTGGTGGATGGTGACTCGAGTCAGTTCTTGAAAGCGCCGCTGTAAGAACTGTAGAAGGCAAGGAGCAATAAGTAAGATTAGGCAAACGGCTACTAGGGGCCCAAGCAATGGGGACAAGAGGGTATACATAGAGGAAGACCACCACGCTGTGGCTTCAGCCGAGAACTTCTGATTCTGCAGGTTAGTTTTGAGTTTCTGGAGGCTCTCGATTCGGGTTTCTACTAGGCCGGATTCGTTGATGTAGTAACAGCACTCTTCCTGTAGGAAGATACAGGTCCCTCCTCGTTCAGCAGTGAGCAGGTCTAGGGCTCTTCGGTTCTGCAAGGCAACTTGGGCAACTGAGGTGATCTGTCGTTGGAGTGATGCTAAAGAGTCAGTAGAGTCATCAATAGCCGCTTGGAATTGTGAGGTCAGTCGGGCTATGGCCAGGTGAGAGTGGACTAGTGCCCCTCCTAATCCTGCTGCAAGTGCTGAACCAGCAAGGGAGACTCCAACGGCAATGGGTAGGAAGGCAGCTCGTCGGGTGCGGCGATGGGGAGCTTGCAGCATCTGGAATTCGGCTGGGGAATATATACTGAGTCGAGGGACTAGGGTTACTGGGAGGCATAAAAGAGATGAGGAAAGACCAATGTAGAGAGTTTTTGTTAAGGTCCTGTTACACCAAAAAAACATTCCTCGTGGGGCTGTTACATTAGTGGTTACCAGTATAGTTCTGTTACAGCTAGGGAAGTTTCGGCCTAGGGAATAGTACACAGGTAGCTGTTCAAAATCAGGTGGAGTGTAGAGATTGACTTCCTTGATGGGGGAGAAGGAAGAAGTTGAGGCTGAAAGGTTGAGAGGGATGGGGTAGGGGACTGCAACAAAGGGAGTCTGTCCTAAGAAGGCACACATGAGGCATGAGGTTAGGTCAGTTAGTCCTGAGAGGTTAGCTAACTTGATTCCTTCTTGGAGAAAGGTTAACCAGGAAAACGGAGGCGAATGTGGTTGCAATTGGTCATTCAGAGATTTTTCTTGTAGGCTAATATCAGAGTGGACTTGGTGGACTGTACGTACGTATGCCCGCCAGATGTACAGGTGGGAAGAGGGATATTTGGTATCTACGTGGTCATACACGGCAGCCTTCTGGGGGCTTTTCCAGCGGTTGTCCCAGGGGTCAGGTATGAAAAGGGAATACCGTGTAGAACCGATAATGGTGTTTCCTTCTCCATCTACGTCTGGGATGATTTTGAGCTGAGATCGGGCAGGTACTGTGGACTCGATAGCTATATGTATTCGACAGCCCATCCAAGTACATCCCATGCAGGAGCGCCAAGGAGTATCATTGCATGCTCCTGATGGTTGGTCATGGTTGAAGCACATGACAGGTATAGTAGTATGGATGTTGCGGAATTTGGTGAAGTTCAGATATATGGCACTTTGGCATCCGGCTGCGGGGCAGTCGGAAGTTGCAAGAAGATGGTTGTGGCTGTATGGGGGGGTATTACAGATGAAGGTGGTTTTGGTATAGTTTTCGTTAGGAAGAATCTCCATCTGTAGGGGGTGTGGCTGCTAGGCCCTGGTAAGTTGGACAGATAAAGGGCCAGTAGGAACAGCCTTCCAGCATAGGGAGGGTCCATGAGGGGCCTTTTTTACCCGAGACAGGTGAACCCAAGATGGGACTTCAGCAATTCTTATAGCTGATGGAGTGGTAAGGAGGACTGTGTATGGTCCTTCCCACTTGGGGGCGAGGGACTTTGGGGAGAGGGACCTGATAAGAACTGAGTCCCCGGGGGAGACTTTCTGTGTATTTTCAGATGGCTGGTTGGGTTGGGGAAGAGAAGCGTTGGCGTGTTCTCGGAGAAGGCTGCGAAGGAGAGTAAAGTAGGGGAGGGAGCTGTCTAGAGGAGTGGTCTTGGGCGGTGGGGGAGTTGAAAGTAGGAAGGGGCGACCGTACAGCAGCTCAAACGGGCTAAGCTGTGATGGGCCCCGGGGGCTTGCTGTCAACCTGGTGAGGGCGATAGGAAGCAAGGTTACCCAGGATTGGCGGAGCTCAAGCATGAGCTTGGTCAGATGCTCCTTTATTAGGCCATTGGCCCGTTCCACCTTACCAGAGGACTGAGGATGGTAGGCAGCGTGTAGCTTCCACTGAATTCCTAGAGAGGTAGAAACAGCATTAGTGACTTTGGAGATAAAGGCTGGGCAGTTGTCTGACTGTATGGTGGCCGTGAGTCCAAAGCGTGGGATGATGTCTTGAATGAGATGAGTGGCCACTGTCCCGGCAGACTCAGAGGCTGTGGGGTAAGCTTCAATCCAGCCTGAAAAAGTGTCAACAATGGTTAGCAGATACCGGTACTGTTTGTGCTTTGGCATATGGGTAAAATCAATTTGCCAGTCTTGGCCAGGTAGGAACCCGCGTAGCTGATGAAGCTGGCGCCGGGGATGACAGGAACCCTGGGAATTAGTTTTTGCGCAGACAGTACATGAGGACTGTACTTCCTGTATGGTACTGAGGAGGTGGTGGGGGTGAAAAAGTGGGTTGAGGAACCGGTATAAGGCTTTAGGTCCAATGTGGAGTGAATTGTGGATGTCTTGGATTATCTGGTACCTTTGCTTTACAGGGAGGATGAGGAGGTTATGCTTGAAGGCCCAGTCATCCTTGAACCGTACCCCGGGGGTAGACTGGAGGGTCTGGAGTTCTGAGGCAGAGTATTGAGGGCTAGGAAAAAGAGGCTGTGTGGGCTGGCGGTGGGGAAGGTTATGACGGCCTTCAGCTTTGAAAGGATGTCTCGTCCTAGGAGGGGTACTGGGCAGGTGGGGATTACTAAAAAGAGTGGGTAAATGGAGTGGAGTTATATGAGCACATGAGCAGTGGGGTTTGGTAGGGGATACTCGGGGTCTCATCGATTCCCATGACCGAGACCTGGGAAGGGGTGAGACGGCCAGAATAGGAAGGAAGTGCGGAGTAGGTAGCCCCGTGTCCAGCAAGAACGAGACACTTTTACCCGCTACCTGAATTGTGACCCTTGGCTCGGCGAGGGTAACCAGAGTTGGAAAACTAGGGCCCACTAGTCGTCTAGCAGCCCTAGTAGACTGGGGAAGGGAGCTCCCTCGGAGGTCAGTTCCTGGCAAGCAGGCTCCTCCCTACCGAGGGTGACCGCCGGCTGCGTAATGCCAGTGTATCTGTTTTGAGGAACCGGCACCCTGGGGAAGCTGGGGCAGTCTGACTTCCAGTGTCCCGGGAGCTGACAGATAGGGCAAGGCTTAGTTGGTGGCCGTGGTTGTGGACAGGCTCGGGACCAGTGTCCTTCCTTTCCACACTTGAAACATGCCCCTGGAGGGGCATGGGTTTCAGCCTTGGGCTTCTGGTTCCCTGCCGGCCTTAGAGCTGCCACTAGGGCTTGGGTCTGGAGGGCAGCCTTCTGCTTCATGTGAGTTTGGCAGGCAGCCTCAGCCGCATCTTCCCTGGCATTGAATACTTTAAAGGCCATTTTTACCAGGTCTTGGATGGGAGTCTCTGGCTCCTCTTCTGCTTTCTTTAGTTTCTTTCTTATGTCGGGTGCTGATTGGGAGATAAAATGGGAGGCTAATACAGTGGCCCCATTTTGGGAGGCTGGATCTAGTCGAATATACCGGACTAGGGCTTCTTGCAAGCGGGCGAGAAAGAGGGCAGGGTTCTCATCGGGTAGTTGGGTGATTTCTCTCAGTCTATCATAGTTTACAACTTTGTTAGATACAGCATCCATTCCCCTGAGGACGTATCTAATCATGCGGTCCCTCTTGGGTATATCAGACCCTCGATTAGCCTGATAGTCCCATTGGGGGTCTTCACCTGGGATTGCTTCGGGGCCTAGGGGGATCTGGTTATCTATAGCATGGTCTTTATCTGCTTGGTTTCTGGCTGTCGCTAGGATGTGCTTGTGCTCTTCCACTGTGAGGGTGGAGGAACAGATAATGCGAATATCATGCCAAGTGAGGCTGTAGGCTTGAGTGAGGTATTGGAATTCCTTAATATAGGTGGACAGGTCGGCTGAGAAGGATCCTAAACGTTTCTCAATTTGGGACAGGTCTTGGAGTGAGAAAGGAACATGGACCCTGACTAAACCTTCAGCGCCTGCCACTTCTCGGAGTGGGGCCAGGATAGTTGGTTGGTGAGAGCGGGTGTGGGCCGCCACTGGAGAGGCAAGAGGAAGTGCAGCCTCCGAGGGAGTGGGCCCAGGGGGAGTAGAGGAAGAGTGAGGCATGGCCTCTGAGGGAGGAGGTGCAGAGGGAGCAGAGGAAGAGCGTGCTGTTGATGGCGACTGGTTGCTGAGATTGGCAGGAGAGGACAGATGTTCAGGCAGATCCTCTGGTGAGGAGTAGGGAGGGGGAGAGGTAGTGGAGGAAGATTTACGAGGGGTACGAGCTAAGAGGATTTGGTAGGTGGAGCAGGAAGAACATAGGTCGGGGTGGGTACGGAGGTCCCAAAAAGCCTGAACGTAAGGAATTTCATTGTCCCTGCCCATGCGGCGACAAAAATCGTCGAGATCTCGGAGGGTGTTGAAATCGAAAGTGCCGGTTGGGGGCCAATGTGACTGGTTACTGAGTTTGTATTGGGGCCAAGCCACCTGGGACAGGAAGACAAGCTTTTTCTTTCTGAGGGTTTGGGAATATCTCAATTTGGTAAAATTTCGCAGCAAGTACCCAAGGGGGGTGCTGAGAGGTGTTTTGGACTCCGAATTTCCCATGGCAGGCGCAGCTACAGACCCTCCAGTGCGGATGGGCAGATGCAATGAAAAGGCGTCCCCGTTCGTTGCAAATTCCCCAGAGTACAATTAAGTATGGATAGGGAAGCGGTCAGAGGGGCGTCCCCCGTCTGGCAGCTGTCCCTCGGAAGGCTCCTGGAGCCGGAACGGAGGACTACCTCGGCTCGGCCGAGACTAGGCGAGGAGTCCGTGTGGAACGCCGGAGGGGAGCAACTGCACCATGCCATAGGAAGAGGAGACGGGGTCGGGGGGAAGGCAAAGCAAGAAAAAGTTGGCTTACCTTAATCGGAGCGTGGAGGTGGCAGGGCCAGTGTTGGGTAGGTCGGGGAGGGGGGCTGTGGCCGGGCCAACGGCCCCTCCGTCCCGGGTTTCGGCACCACTGATTGACCTACCCTCTGCGGGAAGACTGAGCTCGTTCGGAAAGAAACCGGACCGTAGGCTAGAAGAAAATCTTTAAGTTCAGGCTTTATTGAGAGAAAAGAGCCTCCAGGTGGGCCAGCCAGGACGAAAAGGAAAAATGGCCTCCCCGCTCAGAGGGGCAGGGTTGTTTTATAGGAGGCTGAAGAGCTGAGGGAGTGGGGAAGCTGAGAAAGCCGAGGTGGTGGGCAACGTTTAGTCAGTTTGAACTGCTGGGCGGGAAGCCGGGCGGCGGGGAGCTGGGGAGAGCTGATGAGGCAGAAACCGGGTGGCGGGAAGCTGGGGAGTGCTGATGAGGCAGAAGCCGGGCGGCGGGGAGCTGGGGAGTGCTGATGAGGCAGAAGCGGCGGGAGGTGGCTGCGGCCGGGTGGGAGGGCTAGGGCAGTATATAGAGTGAGAGATAAGGGAACCTCTTTGTGGGGGAGGGAAAGAGAGAGAGCTTTCACGGTAGGGGCAGAGTTTTCCAAACATAAATCATCACATACTACGCATGACATATTACTTGTTTTGAAAAAATTAGAATACAATAAAATACGCTTGTCACAAACCACAAAAAAAAAAAAAGAAAAGCTTGCTATTGAATTCAGTGGAAATATAATACATCTGTTTCAACCATAATGTCTTGTTTGTTTGTTTGTGTTGTCATTTTGTTGATATGGAATTTCACTTTTGTTGCCCATGCTGGAGTGTAATGGTGCAATCCAGGCTCACTGCAACCTCCGCCTCCCAGGTTCAAGCAATTCTCCTGCCTCAGCCTCCCAAGTAGCCGAGATTACAGGAATGCGCCACCACGCCTGGCTAATTTTATATTTTTAGTAGAGATGAGGTTTCTCCATGTTGCTCGGGCTGGTCTTGAACCCCTGACCTCAGGTGATCTGCCCACCTCAACCTCCCAAACTACTGGGATTACAGGAGTGAGCCACCTCACCGAACCCAATCATTAGGTTTTTATGCAGAATGAAATTTTTTTTTTGTGAAGACAGAGTCTCACTTTGTCACCAGGCTAAAGTGCAGGGACACAATCTTGGCTCGCTGCAACCTGTCTCATGGGTTCAAGTAATTCCCCTGCCTGAGTCTCCTGAGTAGCTGGGACTATAGGCGCTCACCTTCACACCCAGCTGGTTTTTATTTTAGTAGATACGGAGTTTCACCATGTTGACCAGGATGGTCTTGATCTTTTGACCTCATGATCCACCTGCCTCAGCCTCCCAAAGTGCTGGGATTACAGGTGTCAGCCACCACAAGTGGCTGAGGCCTCAAATTTCTCTTATGACTTAGGTTATGAGTTCCCCCAAAATTTACAAGATAGGGCCCACCCAACAAAGTTTCATCATAAAATGGAAATATTACATACAAGACCAGGCTAAGCCAAAACCAAAGGGGGTATCATTTTTACATGAGGATGTAAAAAATTTGCCAGCTCAGGAAACCACAGAACAAGTCCTGCTGATAGGGAAAGAAACCTCCCCTGCCCAATGGAGAAAATGTTTTAAAGAACTAAGCACAGAGGATCAGAAACATGCTTGGTTTACTGATGAATCCAACAAATACATTGGTGGGATTTGATGCTTGAAGGATGTGGCTTATAGTTTTATTAAAAACAAGTATTTCTGTTGAAGAAAGGGGTGGGAACAGCCAGTTAGCTGAACTAGTAGTGGTCCTCTGAGCTATTTGGGAGGAGCCCAAAGGGACTTGTCACTTGTATACCAACTCTTGGTCAGTAGCAAATGGTCTTACCTGGATGCCTCAGTGGTAATGAAACAAATGTTTAATTGGGAATAAAGAGGCTTGAGGAAAACAATACTGGGAATATATCTGAATTCTGGTGCATACTACCATTGTTGCGGTTTTCAGTGTTGATGTTCATGCGTCTCTGCTTTCTCTTTTTTTTTTTTTTTTTTTTTTTTGAGGCAGAGTTTCACTGTCATTACCCAGACTGGAGTGCAATGGCATGATCTCGGCTCACTGCAACCTCTACCTCCTGCATTCAAGCAATTCTCCTGCCTCAACCTCCCGAGTAGCTGGGACTACAGGCGTGCGCCACCATGCCCAGCTAATTTTTGTATTTTTAGTAGAGACGGGGTTTCATCTTGTTGACCAGGATGGTCTCGATCTCTTGACCTCGTGATCCACCCGCCTCAGCCTTCCAAAGTGCTGGGATTATAGGCTGAGCCACTGTGCCTGGCCTCTGCTTTCTCTTGAAAGACTATTTAATCAGCAGGAAGATCAACTGGCCAAATTTTCCACCTTAACTGCAAACTTGAATGCAGATGAATGGCCCTAAATGATTTCTTTCTATCTCCTATAGCAGTTTGAAATTACTTGAAATTTGTATCAAATTGAAAAAATAAAAAGAATGTGAATAAAAATAAAATACAAAAAGGTTAAAAATTACAAAAGATTGCAAAATATATATGTAAATTTTGAGAGGTGAAAAAGTTTGTTTACAAAGTTTTATTAAAATTAGCTTTAATATTGATAGTACACTATTGCGAAAGTAAAAGTTGATTTTCTCTTGAACAAAAATTTTGTTATTACTATCACAGTAAAATAATTCTGTTCACCTAAATACATGCAAAAACAGAGAGAGTAAATAAGATAATTTTCCCATGTCCTGGAAAGGGCCTGGCTCAGCTCAGGGAGGAAGCCTCCCATGAAAAGGCTGCAGCTTAAGCTGTTACTCTTTCTTCACTTAGCCCAGCACCTGATCACGTTTTCTGTCACTCAGGGCTTGACAGGGGCAGGATCTTTTTTTTTTTTTTTTTTTTTTGAGGAAGGCCGGAAGGGAGGGAAGAAGGACGGTAGGAAGGAAGGAAGGAAGGAAGGGAGGAAGCGGGGAGGGAGGGAAGAAGGACGATAGGGAGGAAGGAAGGGATGAAGGGAGGAAACGGGGAGGGAGGGAGGGAAGGGAAGGAAGGAAATCAAGCAATGAGAGAGACATTGCCGACCTGGATCTAGAGGTTTACAAGTTGATTTCTTTTTTTCTGAGAGAAGGAAAGAAAAAAAAAAAAGTAAAGGAGAGGAAGAAAGAGGAAGAGAAAGAGGGAGAGTAAATGGAAATATTGCTTTATTTTGAAAAAAATTGAGTATTAATAATGGCCAATCAATGTTTCATTTAAACTTATGGGTAGATGTGATGTGGTATTGACAAGAATGTATATTTTGTGTATTTGAAGTGGAGAGCTCTATGAATATTTATTAAGTTTACTTGTTCCGGATCTGAGTTCGAGTCCTTGATATCCTTATTAATTTTCTGTCTCATTGAATCTAAGTCTTGTATCTGGGTGTTAGGATCGTTAGCTCTTGTTGTTGCATTGATCCTTTTACCACTATATCTTTGTTGCTTTAAAATCTATTTTCTCCGATACGAGAATTGCAACTCCTGCTTTTTATTTATTTATAATTTATTTTTGCTCTCCATTTGGTTGGTAAATCTTTCTCCATCCCTTTGTTTTGAGTCTTTGTGTATCCTTGCATGTGAAACAGGTCTGGATGTAACATGCCATTGGGTTTTGGCTGTGCCTTTTGATTGGGGGATTTAGTCAATTTAAATTTAGGGTTACTGCCATTTGATGTTGACTGGCTGTTTTATCCATTCGTTGGTGTAAATTCTTCTTTATGTTGGTGCTCTTTACTTTTTGGTGTATTTTTAGAAAGGCTAATACTGGTTGTTTCTTTCTGTGTGTAATGCTTCTTTCAGAAGCTCTTGTAAAGCAGGCCTGGTGGTAATAAAATCTCTGAGTTCTTGCTTGTTCATAAAAGATTTTATTTTTCCTTCAGTTGTGAAGCTTAGTTTGGCTGGATATGAAATTCTGGGCTGAAGGTTCTGTTCTTTGAGGATGTTGAATATTGGCCCCCACTCTCTTCTGGCTTGTAGAGTTTCTGCTGAGAGATCTGCTGTAAGTCTGATAAGCTTGCCTTTGTGGGTAACATGACCTTTGTCTCTGGCTACCCTAGGATCTTAAACATTATCCAGGGAGGATCCAAGATGGCCGACCACTAACAGCTCAGGATTGTAGCTCCCAGTGAAAGCCCAGAGAACGAGACGACGTCACACTTTTAGACAAATTTTCGTCACTCACCGATCAGCCGATTCCCAGTGGAGGAGCCCCACGGGTGGCCAGCGTGACTCTTGTGGCTGCCGCAGCGGTTTTGCCGGCATCTCGGTGCAGCAGCTCTTCATGCAGAGCCAACGGGACTGCTTCCCCTACTGACCGGAGTTTGGAGCTCCGGGAAGTCAGAGCCGCTTGTTGTGGACTCAAGAGGGAAGCCAGACCAGAGATTCCCGGGCAGAAGAGCACCATCAGTCTTACCGCTGCTATTTAGGCTGCCACAGTGTGTTGCTCGGATCCCAACACTGGGAATCAATAAGTCGGACGTCGACTCAGAAAACTAATTAGAAAGGCAGTTCATCTACAATGAAGGGAAAAAAACAGCCTAAGAAGGCCGAGTATACTCAAAATCAGAACCCATCAGCAACAGAACAAGCCCTGATGGAAAAGGACTCATCAGCAACGGAACAAGCCCTGATGGAAAAGGACTGTGTTCCATTATTTGAAGTAGGCTTTAAAAGGTGGATGATAAGAAACTTCTGGGAATTAAAGGAACTCGTTCTAACCCAATGTAAAGAAACTAAGAACTTGGAAAAACGGTTAGATGAAATGTTGAAAAGAATAGACAATATAGAGAGGAATACAAATGAACTTATGGAGTTGAAAAATACAACACGAGAACTTAGTGAAATATGTACAAGCTTAAACAGCCGAATGGATCAAGCAGAAGAAAGGGTATCAGAGGTCGAAGATCAACTTAATGAAACAAAACAACAAGACAAGAATAGAGAAAAAAGGATAAAAAGGAATGAGCAAAGTCTCCAAGCAATATGGGACTATGTGAAAAGACCTAATATACGCTTGATTGGTGTACCTGAATGTGACAGAGAGAATGAATTCAAGCTGGAAAATACTCTCCAGGACATTATCCAGGAAAATTTTCCTAATTTAGCAAAGCAGGACACTATTCAACCCCAGGCAATACAGAGAACACCACGAAGATATTCCTCAAGAAGACCAACCCCAAGGCACATAATCGTTAGATTTACCAAGATCGAAACGAAGGAGAAAATATTAAGGGCAGCCAGAGAGAAAGATCAAGTTACCCATAAAGGTAAGCCTATTAGGCTTACAGCAGATCTCTCAACGGAGACCCTACAAGCTAGAAGAGAGTGGGGGCCAATATTCAATATACTTAATCAATAGAACTTTCAGCCCAGAATTTCATATCCTGCCAATTTAAGCTTTACATTTGAAGGAAAAATAAAATTTTTTAGGAACAAGCAAGTACTCAGAGATTTTATTACCACCAGGCCTGCCTTACAAGAACTTCTAAAAGAAGCACTATACACAGAAAGGAACAACCAGTATGACCCTTTCTAAAAATACACCAAAAAGTAAAGAGCATTAACATAAAGAAGAATTTTTATCAACGAGAGGACAAAATAGCCAGTTAATATCAAATGGCAGCAACCCTAAATTTAAATCGACCAAATCTCCCAATCAAAAGAGACAGACAAAATCTAACAGTATATCCAAAGATATACATAGACTCAAAATAAAGGGTTGGAAAAAAAAACGTACCAACCAAATGGAGAGCAAAAATAAAGAAATAAAAAGCAGGAGTTGCAATTTTCACATTTGACAAAATAGATTTCAAAGCTACAAGGATAAAAGGATTAATGTAATAATAAGAGATCTTAACACCCAGATACATAAGACCCATAATGAGATTTAGATTCAACGAGACAGAAAATTGATAACGATATCCAGGACTTGAACTCAGAGCCAGAACTAATAAACACAATAGAGGTCTCCATTTTAAATACATAAAATATACATTAACCACTTTAAATACTCAAAATATTGATCAGCCATTATTGAAACCCACTTTAGGAATGAAGTAATATTTCTTTTTCCCTCTTTTTCTTTTTTTCCCCTTAAAAAAAAAAAAAAAAAAATCAGCCAGGCATAGTGGCATGCACTTGTAATCCCAACTACTCAGGAGGCTGAGACAGGAGAATTGCTTGAATGCAGGAGGTGGAGATTGCAGTGAGCCAAGATCACACCACCACACTCCAACCTGGGTGACAGCAAGACTCCATCTCTAAAAAAAAAAAAAAAAAAAAAAAAAAAAATTGACTACAGCAGAGGATAACTATATTAACTATAAAAGGAGAACCCTAGGGATGAGTGAATATACCACCAAGGGAACAAAGTTGGAAGAGAGGGCCCCTTCCCAAGGTTGGGATTCAGACCTCACTAGAGAAGTCCATTGGAAAGAGGAGAGGTTCCTGGGTTGATTGGGGCCATAGCTGTCCCAGAGCTGCTCTGAGCAAAGGCTTGCAAACTAGAATTTCAGCCAGAGCTAGCAAGCAGGAAACTCCCTGTTGGGGTGCAGGCTGGCAGAGGCTGGCAAGCTGGGAACCATAAAAACAAAACAAAACAAAACAAAAAAACATTATCCAATCAGGGACGTTGGGCTGGAAACCGTCCAATCAGGCACGTAGCTGCAGCGAAGAGGACGGCTTCCGGGTTTGGTGCGTCCTTTGTCTCTTGCTGCAGCCAGAGACCCAGCCACTGTGACCTGCAGGTATTGGGGAGATCCACAACTAAGACGCCGATACTCCATGAAACCCTAGAAATGATGAGAGTGCCTGGTCCGACATCCCGAGAGGGAAGAGGGACAGGTTAGAAGTGGAGGAAACGGTGGGAAGTGGCTGTGGTGGGACGCAGGCGTCCTTGCCGTAGGCTCCACTATCTGCTCCCGGAGTTCTCCTTGCCCAGCTCGGCCTCAGGCCCCCGTAGTCCTGTCTCTTCCCTGGGCAGTGACCGAGCCCTGGCTTGAAGCTGTCTCTGGGCAGCTGTGCGTCCTCAACTGCGAGTCTCAGATTGTGCAGAGACCATGGGAGGGTCGTCAGGGGAGAATCCTGACTCGGGGTGCGGGTCCATGAGTGGGAAGAGCTTTGGTCCCTGGGGTTCACAGTTTCTCTTTTTTCCTATTAACAATTTATCTGCCCAGGTTAGGTGGCTCACGCCTCTAATCCCAGCATTTTGGGAGGCCGAGGTGGGCGGATTACTTGAGGTCAGGAGTTGTTAGGTCAACTAAGTTTTTCTTCAGGGACTCAACTTCTGGTTGTAAGTTGTAAAAGTTGTAAATCAACAACTTTTTGATTACCCTACCCCTTCTTACTCCTTCTTCTCTCAGAAAATCACTTGTTTATCCTATTTGGAAAAACTTTGGATCTAAGCCAACCAGGACAAGTTTAGGTTGTGCGATCTGAAGGACAGAAACAGGAACTTTGTTAGGGTTAAAAACCCCTTCCTGGGCCGGGCGCTATGGTTGTAACCTGTAATCCCAGCATTTTGGGAGGCCAAGGCGGTGGAATCTCAAGGTAAGGAGATGGAGATCATCATGGCCAACATGGTGAAACCCCGTCTCTCCTAAAAATACACGCACACACACACACACAGATTAGTTGGCTGTGGTGTTGCGTGGCTGTAATCCCAGTTACTTGGGATCTCTTGAACCCAGGAGGCAGAGGTTGCAGTGAGCGGAGATAGGGCCACTGCATTCCAGCCTTGCAAAAGAAAGAGACTCTCAAAAAAAAAAAAAAACCAAAAAAAAACAAATAAAACCCAACAACAAAAATCCCTTCCTGGGCAGGGCTGGTGGCTGACACCTGTAATCTCAGCACTTTGGGAGGCTGTCTCAGGAAGATCATGAGGTCAGGAATTCTAGGACAGCCTGGCCAGCATAATGAAACACCATTTCCACTAAAAATACAACCTCTGCCTTTCGAGTTCAAGCGATTCCGCTACCTCAGCCTCCGGAGTAGCTGGAATTACAGTCATGCACCATTACACCCAGATAATTTTGTGGTTTTAGTAGAGACTGGTTTCTCCATGTTGGTCAGGCTGGTCTGGAACTCCTGACCTCAGACCCTGAATCAGGGTCTTTGTTAACTCTGGGTAGTGTCAGAATTCAAATGTTAGACAATAAATTGATGTTGGAGAATTGTTTGATGTTCAGCCAATACTACAGATTTGGTGCCAGAAAAAGATGTCATGACCTAGAATAAAACTCTGAGTGTCTAGGAATGGGAGGCTCTGCTCTCCTGTACACAGGCTGTCACACTGCCCATTGTCCTGTGATTCCAGGTCTTCTCTCAGGGTGACAGAGGTCTGAAAACTTAGAGGAAAGGAGCTCTGATGACAGACCCTCTTTTCTTGCAGCTGCCACCACAGGATTCCCACCCACTCACAAACACACACAGTAGACATTGACGTGTCCACACTCCTCCCAAGACTAGGCACCACCCTCAGGAACTTCACCACGGCATTTTTGATCCTAGTGTTTCTTGCTGAAAACCCAGAAGTGTCTACAAGTCTCCTGGCATATCCCCTCCCCCAGGCACTGAATCTGCAGCAGCAACCTGTGTTGTCCACCAAGCTAGGGTTCTGGACCTCCTGCTCCTAATCCTGTTTATAATCTCATCTGCCTGCGTGCGCACAGAAATAAATCAGAGTACAGCCCCACCTGGGCCACTATCTGTGGGAAAAATCAATCCTTTCACCTGCACTGCACTCTCTCCCACCCAGGGATTTTTTTTTTTTTTTTTTTTTTTTTGCTACTAGCTTTTATTATTATTGGTTTGGGGTACACATGTGGGTTTGTTTTACAGCTAAACTTATGTCATGGGTGTTTTGTGTGCCAATTATTTTGACACTGAGGTTCTATGCATAGCCCCAAACAGGTCTGTGTTCTGATCCTCTTATTCCTCCCACTCTCCACCCTCAACTAGGCTTCAGTGTCTGTTGCTCTCCTTTTCATGTTCATGTGTTTTTATTATGTAGCTCTTATAATTAATAACATGCATTTAGTTTTCTGTTTTCGGCATTAGTTTTGTTTTGTTTTGAGATGGAGTTGCACTCATTTTGCCAAGGCTGGAGTGCAGTGGTGCAGTCTTGGCTTACTGCAGCCTCTGCCTCCAGGGTTCAAGCGATTCTCCTGCCTTGGCCTCTTGAGGAGCTGAAACTCCTGGCTAATTTTGTATTTTTAGTAGAGACGGGAATTCTCTATATTGGTTAGGCTGGTTTCAAACTGTCAACCTCAGGGGATCTGCCCACCTCAGCCACCTAAAGTGCTGGGATTACAGGCATAAGCCACAGCATCCAGCAGGCCACACTTCATTTTTACAATTCTTCAACTAATTTAATTCCCACCAATAGATTATAAGCATTCTTTTTCTCTGCAAACTTGCCAGCATCTGTTACTTTTTAACTTTTAAAAAAACAGCCATTCTGAGTGGTGTGAGGTGGTATTTCATTGTGTTTTTTTTTTTTTTAATTTCTCCACTGATCAGCGATGATCGTTTTTTTTCATATGCTTGTTTGCCGCATCTATGTCTTCTGTTGAAAAGCATCTATTTATTTTTTTTTTGCCTTACATCAAATTAGAAATTCTGCCCATGGCCACTTGGTAAAAGCATGTGTGTGTGTGTTTCTCAGGGACCATTGGAATTTAGAGACGTGGCCGTAGAATTCTCCCTGGAGGAGTGGCATTGCCTGGACGCTGCACAGCGGAATCTGTATAGGGATGTGATGTTGGAGAACTACGGAAACCTGGTCTTCCTGGGTGAGGATAACTTGAATACGCAATTCATAATACACCCTAAATGTTTTCATTCTCTTTTTTTGTAGAATTTTTTTTGAGACGGAGTTTTGCTCTTGTTACCCAGGCTGGAGTGCAATGGCGCGATCTCAGCTCACCGCAACCTCCGCCTCCTGGGTTCAGGCAATTCTCCTGCCTCAGCCTCCTGAGTAGTTGTCATTACAGGCATGCGCCACCATGCCCAGCTAATTTTTTTGTATTTTTAGTAGAGACAGGGTTTCACCATGTTGACCAGGATGGTCTCGATCTCTTGACCTCGAGATCCACCCGCCTCGGCCTCCCAAAGTGCTGGGATTACAGGCTTGAGCCACCGCGCCTGGCTTTTGTAGAATGTTTTTTAGTAATTAATTCTTTGCATAAAAGAGTTTCAGAAGCCCTTTTTCTAGAAAATCTTCAGAATTTGTTCACTTAGAAAAGAATTTCTTTAAGATGTGTCATGTTAATTCAAACTTTCCAAATTCTTGAGTATTCTTCACTCTAAATTAGTGGTAATTCCAGCAAGTTAATGGCATAAAATACTGTTGCCCCCCACCTGAAAATCTAATTGCCACCACCAATTTTTGATTCAGTAGTACCAGGTAGTAAAATTGAAAAACCCACAAGCAGGACTGGGCACAGTGGTTCACGTCTGTAATCCCAGCACTTTGGGAGGCTGAGGCAGGCAGATCGCCTGACATCGGGAGTGAGACCAGGCTGACCAACATGATGAAACTTTCTCTAACTACCAAAAATACAAAATTAGTTACACATGGTGGTGCACGCCTGTAATCCCAGGTACTCTGGAAGCCGAGGCAGGAGAATTGCTTGAACATGGGAGGCAGAGGTTGTGGTGAGCTGAGATTGTGCCATTGCAATCCAGCCTGCTTAACAACAGTGAAACTTCGTCTCAAAAAAAAAGAAAAACAAAAGACAACTACAAGTTCAAAGTATTTTCTAAATATTTAGAAATTTCTGTTATTAATTAGTATTAGTATTTTGGTATTAATTTACTAGAATATTTTATCACATCCTCTCCGAGCACATTACTAGCTTGTAAGTGGAGAATATGAGCCATTTTCATGTTATTTATTTTTGATAAAACAGGTATTGTGGTTTCTAAGCCAGACCTCATCACCTGTCTGCAGCAAGGAAAAAAACCTTTGACTGTGAAGAGACATGAGATGATTGCCACACCCCCAGGTAGGTACCACTGAACATAAATACAACAGAGAACATCAATAAGAGGTCCAAGGTTCAAAGAGAAAGCCAGCCCTTGAAAGGTGATGTGGGAAGCTGTGTGCCAAAGAAAACACTTCTGGGCAGCTGATTTTTTTTTTTTTTTTTTTTTTTGCTTTCGCAAAGGGACATTTTCTGTCTAGGCTTTTAAATTCTCTAAAGATTCTACTTTGCTTTTGGTGAGCTTCCTTCAAGGTTACAGTGAGAACGAAAGTCCTCTTCATGGTGTGTAAGAGACTGCACAATCTGGCTGCTTTTTTATTGTTTTGGGGACACATAAATGTCTGCGTGATTTTTAGAAACTAAAACTATTTTTAAAGTCCTTGTTTTGCATCAAGTTTGAAATATGTGAGAGTAGTAGTTTCTGGAGCATTTTTTTGTTCTTTGTTCTGCACAGTCTATTCTGTTTTTATTACTACACACTCTTAAAAAATAGTTTGAAATTATAAGTATGGCCAGGCGTGGTGGCTCACGCCTATAAACCCAGCACTTTGGGAGGCCGAGGCAGGTGGATCACGAGGTGAAGAGATCGAGACCATCCTGGTCAACAAGGTGAAACCCCGTCTCTACTAAAAATACAAAATTAGCTGGGCATGGTGGTGCGTACCTGTAGTCCCAGCTGCTTGGGAGGCTGAGGCAGGAGAATTGCTTGAATCCAGAAGGCAAAGGTTGCAGTGAGCCGAGATCGTACCATTGCACTCCAGTCTGGGTAAAAACAGCAAAACTCCGTCTCAAAAAAAGAAATTATGAGTATTATGTCCTTCTGCTTTGTACTTTTTCCTCAAGATTGCTTTGGCTATCAAAAGTTTATTTTAGTTTTATGTAAATTTTACAATTATGTTTTTCACTTCTATGAAAAAATACCACTGCAATTTTCATATAAAGTTTTTTGAATATATTGATCAGTTTGAATAATATGGCAATTTAATATGTATTCTTTCAGAGTCCAGAGTGCTAATCATTACACCATAGAACCCACAATAATATGTATTCTTTCAATCCATCGATGTAAACTATTTTAAAATTGAGTTGGATCTTCTCTAACTTTTTCATTGATTATTGTAAAAGTTTTCCACCTCCTTGGTTAATTTTTTTCTCATAAATGTATTATTTAGTGCTATAGTAAATAAGGTTTTTTCTTTTTTTTTGTTTGTTTTTTTCTTTCTTCCTTTATTTTATCAGATAGTTTAAGTGTGTGAAACCATACATATACTTCTATGTTCATTTTCTACATTGCTGATTTACTGTTTGTATTTGTTAGTTTAAACAAGTTTTAAAATACTGGTTTTTTTTAATATAAGACTGTATGATCTAAAAACAGCAACTTTTAACTTACTTTTTGTCAATTTCAATAGACCTTTTTATTTCTTTTACTAATTCTTCTGCCACACATTTCCAGTGCTCCATTAGAATATAAGCATTGACCCTGGGCACAATATAGTTTGTATTGGTGTCTGAATTTGATGGAGAAAACACCTTTTCCACTTTTCATAAACTGATTTTAGAAGGTAAAGATCTTCTTTGGTTGGGCCCTTAGGGTGCTGAGATGCCCTCTGACTTTGCAGTGGAGAGGGGCTGTAGCTTGGTCACAAGGCTGCTGGGTCTGACTAGGGTCCACCTTTAGTTGGCTTGTTACAGGGGCTTGCGTAGTTGTAATTTCCATTTTGTTTTTGGACAGACTGCATATCCTTCAGGAGTTGGCTCTGTTGGGCAGACACTAGGGCATGTTTTGACAGTTGGATTTGCATATGATGGGCCTTGTATCAGGATGTGGATGAGTATGGCTTTCACTGAGTACCAGATAGTATTTCCTCAGGTAACTGGGTTTCTATAGAGGCAGAACTAACTATAAGCTATGGCTCAGGTAACTGAAACTGAGTCATTGAACTGCTTCAGTGACCACAGCAAAGGCCAAGGTCTGTAGGCCTGCCCTCATTGCTCTAAATGGGTGTCTTTTTCCAGGTGTCTGGAATGGCAGGACCTCTCCCAGACTGTGGCTGGGAGGAGTTTGGGATGGTTACAGAGTAAGTTCAGATTCTCATTGGGACCAAGTTGAGTGAACCCTATCCTGGTCTGTAGCCAAGAACAGGGGTCCTGTAGTTTTCCATCTGAATGAGGGCCTGCCTTCTCAATAGAACACTTCTCAATATTAAGCTTTAACAGTGTTTCACAACTCCCTCTCTGGATCTCAAATGTCTCTTAGGCACTTACTTTGGAAATGGCGTCTTTCTGCATAAACCAGGCTGGTCTGAAATCCAGGCACGAAGCAGTTCTCCAACCTTAATGTGCCATGTAACTGTCATTACAGTTTTGCGCCATAATGCCTGTTTCTGGCATGAAGGCATGTTTTATAAGGGATGGCTGACATTTTGTTTTTGCTGTAACGGATATGAAAATAGGGCACTTTTAATTTTTTTTTTTTTATCCGACATTACTCTCCTTGTACATTTTTGCTTTGTATTTTCTATTTCAATTGTTTTTTTTTTTTTTTGGATGGAGTTTCATTCTTGTTGCCAAGGCTGGAGTGTAGTGGTGCATTCTCGCTTACTGCAACCTCTACGTTTGGAGTAGTTAGGACTACAGGCACACACCATTCTCCTGCCTCAGCCTCCCAAGTAGCTAGGACTACAGGCACACATCACCACGCCCAGCTAACTTTAGTATTTTTTTTTTTTTGAGACGGAGTTTCGCTCTTCTTACCCAGGCTGGAGTGCAATGGCGCGATCTCGGCTCACCGCAACCTCTACCTCCTGGGTTCAGGCAATTCTCTTGCCTCAGCCTCCTTAGTAGCTGGGATTACAGGCATGCGCCATCATGCCCAGCTAATTTTTTATATTTTTAGGAGAGACGAGGTTTCACCATGTTGACCAGGATGGTCTCGATCTCCTGACCTCGTGATTCACCTGCCTCGGCCTCCCAAAGTGCTGGGATTATAGGCGTGAGCCACTGTGCCCGGCCTGTATTTTTAAGAGAAATGAGGTTTCACTATATTGGCCAGGCTGATCTCGAACTCCTGACCTCTTGATTAGCTAGCCTCAACCCCCCAAAGTGTTGTGATTACAGGCGTAAGCCACTGCACCTGGCTTTCTATTTTATATTTGTCTGTAATTTTAGATTCAGGTTTTTAGAACAGTATGCTAGAATTTGCATGGCATGCCTGAAGTAAATGAGATAATTAGTAGGCACTCCATATTAACTAAAATGGTTTCTTAGATTTTTAAGTTTGCTTCAGGCAAAAACAATATAGGTTTTCATCTGCTTTCTTCAGCCTATACCTAAATAATAACATAGTTTATTTCCTAGTACTTTTTTTTCTTTTTTTTTAAATTTTTTTTTTTTAATATGGAACACTTCACGAATTTGCGTGTCATCCTCTCGCAGGGACCGTGCTAATCTTCTCTATATTGTTCCAATTTTAGTATGTGTGCTGCCGAAGCCAGCACCCTAATACTTTTTTTTAACATATCAGAGGGTATAAGGCTACTTGCTTCTAAAGTTGAATTACAGCAGTTTCACTTTGTGTAAGAACAGCATGTATGTAAAACATAAAATGTAACTCTAGTTTTTTAAAAAATGCTTACTTATTGAAAGTTTCTCATTAGAATCTCATATTTATAATTATATTGCATACAGTGCATGCCAATGATTCAGAATACCTGTATTTGATGAGTTCACATTAACAGTTAAATATTGCAGTTACCTACACAATTTTTTTTTTTTTTTTGAGACAAAGTTTCGCTCTTGTTACCCAGGCTGGAGTACAATGGCACGATCTTGGCTCACTGCAACCTCCGCCTCCTGGGTTCAGGCAATTCTCCTGCCTCAGCCTCCTGAGTAGCTGGGATTACAGGCACACGCCACCATGCCCAGCTAATTTTTTGTATTTTTAGTAGAGACGGGGTTTCACCTTGTTGACCAGGATGGTCTCAATCTCTTGACCTTGTGATCCACCTGCCTCGGCCTCCCAAAGTGCTGGGATCACAGGCTTGAGCCACCGCGCCTGGCCTTGTTGTTGCTGTTTTAAGATAAGATCTTACAGTCACCCAGGCTGGAGTGCTCTGGCATAATTTGGGCTCACTTTCCTCAGCCTCCTGGACTCAATGACTGTTTTACCTCAATTTTTTGAGTAGCTAGGACTACAGACATGCATTACCAAATCTGCCAAGTTGTTTACTTGTTTGTAGTGTTACGATCTCACCATGTATCCCAGGCTAGTCCGCATTTTTAAATTTAATAAAACTTTATATTTGTCCTAACCGAATACATTAGGTGTAAATAAGACTGTTGTGTATTATCTTGGTTTTGACTGGAGAGTTTTGTATGTGTCTGTGAAGCCTAATTGGTGTAATATGGTTTGGATGTCCATGTTCTCCAAAACTCATGCTGCAATATATATCCTTAGTGCTGGATGTGGGACCTGGTGGGACAGTAACATGTCCCACATCCAGCACTAAGGATATATTTGAAATTTCAAAGCAAATTTCTCATGAATGGCTTGGTACAGCCTCTTGGTAACCAAAAAGTTTACTTATTTATTTTTAGTGTTTTTTAAATTTTTTTCACCTTGGTGCATGTGGGCTGAGGCTGAAAAGGGTGTCAGCCAGAAAGTCTTTAGTTTCATCTCCTTTTTGAAATAAAATACTTTTGATTTAATACTGGTTAGAAATAGTTTTTTAAATATGAAAATGTGGGAAGTTCTCAGGTTTTTTTTTTTTTTTTTTTTTTTTTTGTGTGTGTGTTTTGAGATGAAGTTTCACTCTTGTTGCCCAAGTTGGAGTGCAATGACATGATCTCAGCTCACTGCAACCTCCGCCTCCCAGGTTCAAGCAATCCTTTTACCTCAGCCTCCCAAGTCACTGGGATTACAGGCATGCGCCACCACCCCCAGCTAATTTTTGTATTAATAGTAGAGATGGGGTTTCCTTTCCCCTTTTCTTCTTTACCTCCCTTTCTCTCACCTTCCACCTTTTCACATAGTGTTGCTCTGTAATCCGGGCTGGAGTGCAGTGGTGTGGATTTGGCTCACTGCAACCTCTGCCTCCTGGGTTCCGGTTCAAGCAATTCTCCTGCCTCAGCCTTCCAAGTAGCTGAGACAATAGGCACGTGGCACCACACCCAGATCGTTTTTGTATTTTTAGTAGAAACAAGGTTTTACCATGTTGGCCAGGCTGGTCTTGAATGCCTAACCTCATCATTCGCTCACCTTGGCCTCCCAAAATGCTGCAATTACAGGCAAAAGCTACTGTGGCCAGCCCAGATATTTTCTTAGTGATACCTTGGGGGATTACATAAAACCTTGAAAAGATCCAATAATACGTTTGAATGCGGTAAATTTAACTTGATTTTCATACAATTCTTCATCATTACATCTGCCTTCAACTTTGTTATGGATTTTGCTAATTATATTTTATGTTGTATATTCATTAACAGATGTTTATAAGTACTCTTTTAAATCTTAGAAATTAATTAAAAATCTTCTCTACACTATTGTAAAATCTTATAATAAGTAAGAAATTTCATTTTTTGTGTATGTGCATATCTTTTCCAGAAAGTTATGTATTTCCATATGATTTTGTGTTGTTTTCTTGCAGTATAATATTTTTGGTGAAGGAAACTCCTTTCAGCATCTTGGATATATAGGGCCTATGCAGTGCCAATATACTTGCTCAGGATTTGTTTTATTTTTTTAAGGATTTTTTATTATTTGGTAGTACAATTTTGATGATGATATTATTCCTACCTGAGAGCTTTCTTTAAAAAATTTTAACTAATGGAGCCGGGCGTGGTGGCTCAAGCCTGTAATCCCAGCACTTTGGGAGGCCGAGGTGGGTGGATCACAAAGTCAAGAGATCCAGACCATCCTGGTCAACATGGTAAAACCCTGTCTCTACTAAAAATACAAAAAATTAGCTGGGCATGGTGGCACGTGCCTGTAATCCCAGGAGGCGGAGGTTGCGGTGAGCCGAGATTGCGCCATTACACTCCAGCCTGGGTAACAAGAGCGAAACTCTGTCTCAAAAAAAAAAAAAAAAAATTTTTAACTAACAATATGACGTAGTTTCCTTCTGACCTACAAATTATTTTTGATAAATTCACTGGTTATCTCATGAGACTGTGCTTATAAATGAAACATCATTTTTATCTTGCAGCTCCCAAAATTCTCTTATGTGTAATTTTTGAAATTTTGCTAATATGTGTGTTTGTTATGAATATAGTTGTGTGTATCCTAGTTTGTTCAGCTTTTTCATTTTTTTTTCTTTTTCTGAGACAGAGCAATTCCTGTCACCAGAGTGGTGTACAGTAGCTGCAATCTCAGCTCACTGCAACCTCCGCCTCCTGAGTTTATGCAATTCCCTTGCCTCAGCCTCTGGAGTAGCGTGGATTACAGCATCTGCCACCACACCCAGCTAATTTTTTTTTTAGAACTTCGTTTCATTCTTGTCCAGGCGAAAGTGCAGTGGTGCGATCTTGGCTCGCTGCAACCTTGCTTCCCAGGTTCAAGCGATTCTCCTACTCAGCCTCCCACGTAGCTGGGACTACAGGCCCATGTCCCCATACCTGGCCAATTTTTTGTATTTTTAGTAGAGATGGGGTTTCACTGTGGTAGCCAGGATGGTCTTGGTCACCTTACTTTGTGATCTGCCGGCCTCAGACTCCCAAACGGTTGGGATTACAAATGCGAGCCACTGTGCCTGGAAAATATTTTGAATTTTTAGTAGAGACTAGGTTTCACTATGTAGGCCAGGATGGTCTTGGTCTCTTAACCTAGTGATCTACCCACCTCACCTCCCAAAAAGCTGGGATTACAAGTATGAGCCACTGTGCCTGGCCCATTTTTTCTTTGAAGAAACTTTTCTTTTTTCAAAGAAAAAAAGTTTTCTTTGAAGAAACTTTTTTATATCCACAGTTTCTGTTTTTTGCTATTTTAATATGTCTTGTTGTTATTCCCATTTTTTGATATTTGGTAATTCTTTGTGTTTTTATTTCACTTACTCAATATTATTCAATTTTATTTATTTATTTTTCGGAATTGGAGACTTTTTCTGTCCTCCAGGCTGGAGTTCAGTGGCATAATCTCGGCTTACCACAACCTCTGCCTCCCAGGTTCAAACGATTCTCCTGCATCGGTCTCCTGAGTAGCTGAGATTACAGGCGTTAGCCACCATGCCTGCTAAATTTTGTATTTTTACTAGAGACGGGGTTTCTCCATATTGGTTAGGCTGGTCTTTAACTCCTGACCTCAGTTGATCCGCCTGCCTCAGCCTCCTACAGTGCTGGGATTACATACATGAACCACTGCACTTGGCTTCAGGTGGGTCTCAAACTCCTGACCCCATGTGATTTTCTCACTTTGGCCTCCCAATGTGTTTAAATTCCAGGAATAAGCTACCAAGCCTGACCTGTTAAATATTTTTGGAATTTTATAAATGCTAGATCCAGCATGGTGGCTCATGCCTGTATTCCCAGCACTTTTGGAGGAGGAGGCGGGTGGATCACGCAATTGGGAGTTCAAGACTGGCCTGGCCAAGATGGTGAAACCCCATCTCTACTAAAAATTACCAAAAAGTTCAAAAAAATTAGCCAGTTGTGATGGTATGCACTTGTAATCCCAGGTACTGGGGAGACTGAGGCAGGAGCATCTCTTGGGCAGGTGGAGGTTACAGGGAATTGAGATCACCACTGCACTCCAGCCTGTGCAACAGAGTGACACCGGTTCTTTAAAAAAAAATTAGTTTGTATACATTTTGTAGTTGCTTTTGAAATTTTTCTAATTTTTTTGATGGAGCCATGTTGCTCTAATATTTTGTATACATTGTAATCTTTGATTGACATTAACAAAACTACTTCTTGGCCTGGCGCAGTGGATCACGAGGTCAAGAGATTGAGAACATCCTGGTCAACATGGTGAAACCCTGTCTCTCCTAAAAATACAAAAAATTAGCTGGGCATGGTGGCGTGTGCCTGTAATCCCAGCTACTCAGGAAGCTGAGGCAGGAGAATTGCCTGAACACAGGAGGTGGAGGTTGCGGTGAGCCGAGATCGCGCCATTGCACTCCAGCCTGGGTAACAGGAGCGAAACTGTCTTAAAAAGAAAAGAAAAGAAAAGAAAAGAAAAAACTACTTATTACAGTCTTTATAATGTAGCATTGTTTTGGTGTAGTTGGAAAACAATTGTCCTGGCTAGACATTCTGAGAATTTATCAAAGATGTTTTTAGGATGTGTCTTAGCCCAAATTTTGTGTTTAGTGTTTAGCTAAATTGGCTTACTCATATTTCTTCTTATTAATAATCAGTCATCACTTGCTACACCCATTTCCTGTGAGGGGTACTGCATTTTCTCTGTTTCTGTATCATTTATCTTTAGACTCAGCATACTCAGACTGTTACTCAAACATTTATCATCATGGGAGACATCAACTAGTGTCTACAAAGGTCCCTAAAAGTGAGAAATAAAGATGTATATGTGAATACATTTCTTGTTTTTTCAAAAAGAAACCAGTAGGTGGCAATTTACATTTTTGTGCGTGTGACACAGTCTCACTCTGTTACCTAGGCTGGAGTGCAGTGACATGATCTTGGCTCACTACAATCTCTGCCTCCATAGTTCAAGCAATCCTCCTGCCTCAGTCTCCCAAGTAACTAGGATTATAGGTATCTGTTACTACATCTGACTAATTTTTGTATTTTTAGTAGAGCTGGGATTTCACCTGGTTGGTCAGGCTCGTCTCAAATTCCTGACCTAAGGTAATCCTCCTGCCTTGTTCATCCGATGTGTTAAGATTACAGGCATGACACATCATGCCTGTCTGGCAGTTTACATTTTTTTTTTAAGGCAGTTTCACTTTGTCACACATGGTGGAGTGCAGTAGCACCATCTCAGCTCACTGTAATCTCTGCCTCCCGGTGTCAAGCAATTCTCTGCCTCAGGCTTCTAAGTAGCTGGGATTACAGGTATCTGCAACCACACCTAGTAAATTTTTTGTATTGTTAGTAGAGACGGGTTTTTCATCATCTTGGTCATGTTGGTCTTCAACTTCTGACCTTATGATTCATTCCTGTCACCCTCCCAAAGTGCTGGGATTACAGGCATGAGCCACCGGGCCTGGCTGGGAATTTACTTTTTTTTTTTTTGAGACGGAATTTCACTGTTGTTACCCAGACTGGAGTGCAATGGCACGATCTCGGCTCACCACAACCTCCACCTTCTGGGTTCAAGCAATTCTCCTGCCTCAGCCTCCCGAGTAGCTGGGACTACAGGTACGCACCACCATGCCCGGCTAATTATTGTATTTTTAGTAGAGACGGGGTTTCACCATGTTGACCAGGATGGTCTTGATCTCTTGACCTCATGATCCACCCGCCTCGGCCTCCCAAAGTGCTGGGATTATAGGCATGAGCCACAGCTCCTGGCCTGGGAATTTACTTTTAAAGGCAAAATGTTATTCTGAAGAGGACAAGGACCTGTGTCCGTTATAAGAAACAGACTTTTATTTTTCTTCTATGTGGCTCTTTGTATTGTGCTCATCTGGGGCCCTTAACACACTTAACACACTTACACATTTTTTATAAATGGATTTTGGGGTTGGTATCTTTTTGTTACATTTATATGTCCAAGAAGAAATTACACTTAATGGTATTTGCTATATCATCTCGCTTCCGTAGTTTGTATAATTTTATAAATACTAACTAAAAATGTTAGATTTTAAAAGTGTACTTATCTGAGTCTAGCAATTGAAGTAATGTGTTTTTATTGTTTGTTTCAGTTAGATATTCTCATTTTGCCCAAGACCTTTGGCCAGAGCAGAGCATAAAAGATTCTTACCAAAAAAAGGTACTGAAAAGATATGAAAAATGTGGACATCACAATTTACAGTTAAATAACAGCTGTGAATGTGTGGATGAGTGTCATGTGGACAAAGCAGGTTATAATGAACTTAACCAAATTTGACAAGTACCCAGAGAAAAATATTTCAATGTGATAAATATGTGAAAGTCTTTTATAAGTTTTCAAATTCCAACAGACATAAGATAAAACATATTGGAAGAAAAATTTTCAAACATATAGAATGTGGCAAAGCTATTAACCAGTCTTTTACCATTACTAAACGTAAGAAAATTTATACCAGAGATATACCCTACAAATGTAAAGAATGTGGCAAAACCTTAAGCTGCTCCTCACACCTTACCATACATAAGATACTTCATACTGGAGAGAAACCCTACAAATGTGAAGACTGTGGGAAAAGCTTTAAGCACTCCTCTTACCTTACTACACATAAGAGAATTCATACTGGAGAGAAACCCTACAAATGTGAAGAATGTGGCAAAGCCTTTAAGAAGTCATTTAACCTTACTACACATAAAAGAATTCATACTGGAGAGAAACCCTATAGATGTGAAGAATGTGGCAAAGCCTTTAAGAAGTCATTTAACCTTACTACACATAAAAGAATTCATACTGGAGAGAAACCCTATAGATGTGAGGAATGTGGCAAAGCTTTTAAGTGGTCTGAAATCCTAAGTATACATAAGAGAATTCATGCTGGAGAGAAACCATACAAATGTGAAGAATGTGGAAAAGGCTTTATAAAGTCATTTTACCTTACTAAACATAAGAAAATTCATACTGGAGAGAAACCCTATAAATGTGAAGAATGTGGCAAAGACTTTCTACACTCCTCAAACATTTTTGCACATAGGAGAATTCATACTGGGGAAAAACCCTTCAAATGTGAAGAATGTGGCAAAAACTTTACACACTACTCAACCCTTTTTACACATAAGAGAATTCATACCGGAGAGAAACCCTACAAATGTGAAGAATGTGGAAAAGCCTTTGAGAAGTCCTCTTACCTTACTAAACATAAGAAAATTCATACTGGAGAGAACCCCTACAGATGTGAAGAATGTGGAAAAGCTTTCAAGCAGGCCTCACACCTTACTAGACATAAGAAAATACATATTAGAGAGAAATGCGACAAATGTGAAGAATGTGGAAAAGCCTTTGAGAAGTCCTCTTACCTTACTAAACATAAGAAAATTCATACTGGAGAGAACCCCTACAGATGTGAAGAATGTGGAAAAGCTTTCAAGCAGGCCTCACACCTTACTAGACATAAGAAAATACATATTAGAGAGAAATGCGACAAATGTGAAGAATGTGGAAAAGCCTTTGAGAAGTCCTCTCACCTTACTAAACATAAGAAAATTAATACTGGAGAGAACCCCTACAGATGTGAAGAATTTGGCAAACCCTTTACATATTCCTCACCCCTTTCTACTCATAAGATAATTCATACTGGAGAGAAACCCTACAAATGTGAAGAATGTGGCAAAGCCTTTACTGCATCCTCAACTCTAACTCAACATAAGAGAACTCATACTGGAGAGAAACCCTACCAATGCAAAGAATGTGGCAAAGACTTTACATACTCCTCAAACCTTGCTGCACATAAGAGAATTCATATTGAAGAGAAACCCTACAAATGTGAGGAATGTGGCAAAGCCTTTAAGAGATCCTCTCACCTTACTACACATAAGAAAATTCATAGTGGAGAGAAACCCTACAGATGTGAAGAATGTGGAAGAGATTTCCAGCAGGCCTCACACCTCACTACACATAAAAAAACTCATACTCAAGGGAAACCCTACAGATGTTAAGAATGTGGCAACGCTTTTCCCTAATCTACAACCCTTACTACAAATAAGATAATTCATACTGGAGATAAAACCTACAAATGAGGGCCGGGCGCAGTGGCTCACGCCTATAATCCCAGCAGTTTGGGAGGCTGAGGCGGGTGGATCACGAGGACAAGAGATCGAGACCATCCAGGTAAACAAGGTGAAACCTCGTCTCTACTAAAAATACAAAAATTAGCTGGGCATGGTGGTGCGCGCCTGTAGTCCCAGCTACTCGAGAGGCTGAGGCAGGAGAATTGCTTGAACCCAGAAGGCAGTGAGCCGAGATTGTGCCATTGCACTCCAGTCTGGGTAACAATAGCGAAACTCCGTCTCTAAAAAAAACCCTACAAATGTGGAGAATGTGGCAAAATCTTTAAAAAGTCCTCTTTTCCTACTAGATATAGGAAAATTCATACTAGAGTGAAACCCTAAAGATGTAAAGAATGTGGAAAAAACTTTCCCTCATTCTCATGCCTCAGTGGACATAAGATAATTCATACCAGAGAGAAACCCTATGAATGTAATGAATGTAGGAAAGCCTTTAACCAGCCCTCAACTTTTACTAAATATGAGAATTTATGTGAAACATAAGCCCTACAAATATAAAGAATGTGACAGAGTTTTCAAGGAAGATCTCAACCCTTATAATTTATACTGGATAGGCCAGGCGCAGTGGCTCATGCCTATAATCCCAGCACGTTGGGAGGCCGAGGCGAGTGGATCACAAGGTCAAGAGATTGAGACCATCCTGGTCAACAAGGTGAAACCCCGTCTCTACTAAAAAAAGAAAAATTAGCTGGGTATGGTGGTGCGCACCTGTAGTCCCAGCTACTCGGGAGGCCTAGACAGGAGAAGTGCCTGAACCCAGGAGGTGGAGGTTGCAGTGAGCCAAGATCGTGCCATTGCACTCCAATCTGGGTAACAACAGCAAAACTCCATCTCAAAAATAATAGTAACAATATACTGGACAGAAACTTTAACAACAGCAAAACTTCGTCTCTAAAATAATAATAATAATAATAATTTATCATGGACAGAAACCCCACAAGTGTGAAGAATTTGGCAAATTCTATAAGAAGTTCAAAAGTTTACCGGGCATGGTGGCTCACGCCTATAATCCCAGCACTTTGGGAGGCTGACGCGGGTGGATCACGAGGTCAAGAGATCCAGACCATCCTGGTCAACATAGTGAAACCCCGTCTCTACTAAAAATACAAAAAATTAGCTGGGCATGGTGGCACGTGCATGTAATCCCAGCTACTCAGGAAGCTGAGGCAGGAGAATTGCCTGAGCCCAGGAGGCGGAGGTTGTGGTGAGCCAGGATCATGCCATTGCACTTTAGCCTGGGTAACAAGAGTGAAACTCTGTCTCAAAAAAAAAAAAGAAGTTCAAAAGTTTTACTCTCATCACCCAGGCTGAAGTGCAATTGCAAAATTTTAGCTCACTGCAAACTCTGCCTTCTGAATTCAAGCAATTCCCTTGCCTCAGCTTCTCGAGTACCTGGGATTACAGGTGTCCACAACCACACCCTATTAACTTGTGTATATTTAGTAAAGACAGTCTTTTGCCATATTTGTCAGGCTGGTCTTGAACTTCTGACCTCAGGTGATTCACCCAACTCTGCCTCCTAAAGTGCTGGGATTACAGGCATGAGCCACTACATCCAGTCATCTGAGTTCTTTTGTTAACTGAGTTCTTATTTTTTACTCAGCATTTTTTGATCACCGCAAATGGCCATCTTGAGGTGAGGTCAGCCAGAGAGAGTACCCATTAATAGTTTTTACTCTGGGTACTGGAATCTGAGCTTTCAGCATTTGTAAAACCACTGTTTTAACCATGTTAATAATCCACAAGCACATTCACTTGAAACCTCTGTTATTAAATCTGTACCGAATAAATCTGAGGAGGAACAAGAAGTAGTTGTCACGTAGCTGCGATCACTCTCTCTCTTTGTCAGCAGCTCACAATCCCCTATCCTGGCTCTTAACACTCTATTCTCTTGAGTGTAATTATTGATTTGCCACTGAGTAGGATCTTCAGTACAGACCCCAGCCCATTGGTGACCTCGATGTGACCAACGTTACAATGGTGATTATTCATGCTGAAGAGGGACTCTACAAAACTGAATTATGGGATAGTGCTTTTACCAGCACCTCTAACTTTTCTGTACATAAAAATATATATACTAGTGTGAAACCCTAGAAACGTATAAAATATGACAAAGTCTTTATAGGGTTGCCACACTTGATTGTAGGTAAGATAATTCATACTGGCAGAACTACAAGTGTGAGGAATGTGGAGAAACTTTTAATCAATGCTTGCAGCTTATTTCACAGGAAAGCTATTATGCTTGAGAAAAATGTTATAAATATAAAGAATATGGAAACCCCTTAATGCCTACTCATACATTACACAACATAAAAAGGATCATATTTAATAAAAGCATAAAAGTGCAATTACTGTCAAAAAATCTTTCAGAAAATATAAGCCTTCAAAGTTAAAAGTATTCTCAAAAACAATTATAAATATAAAGGGTGTTGTGGTACCTTTACTTGTGTTACAGATCTTACTGCACACATTTTGTACCAGAGGATTGCCTACAGAAGTTGCTGAAGCTTTGTTCAAATTCAGGGAGTTTATTTTACAGAAGACTCCTGCAAATGTAATGAATTGGGAAACAGTTTTTTTTTTTTTTTTTTTTTTTTTTTTTTTCAAAAACTATAGCTTAGAAAACACCAGAGAGTCTATACTAAAATGTAGTTTTACAGATGCAGTAAATATTAAAAAAAATTTAATTCAAAATTAATTGTATATAAATATCAGAATTTACAGTAGATAAGGCACTAAATTTCAGAGATTACACTAAATCGGAGTGTTGACTATAAAAACTAATCTATGGCTGGGCACAGATGGCTGGGATACAGGTGGCTCACACCTATAATTCCAGCACTTTGGGAGGCAAGGCAGCTGGATTGCCTGAGGTCAGGAGTTCAAGACCAACCTGGGTAACATGATGGAACCTGACTCTAGTAAATATAAAAAGTAGCCAGGCATGGTGGCTCACGTCTGGAGGCTGAGTCAGCAGAATCCGTTGAAACAGAGGTAGAGGTTGCAGAGACCCAAGATCATGGCACTGCACTCCAGCCTAGGCTTTGGATGCTCCCCAGAACCTGCCTGTTAAAGCCCAGGCAACTTTATCTACAGAAATAACACTCTTGAGTACAACAATAAAAGCCCTCTTCAAACAAACAAAAAAATACATTATTTTAACATTTATTTTAATAAAATTTTATTCAACATTGAATAATTGGATACATTTTTATCCACCTGTGTGTGTGAATGTATAAAATGGTACAGAAGGAAAAAATAAGCCAGAAAAAAATGTTAATATTTGTAATGAATAAAACTGTAAAGTTGTTATGTGCAGATATCTTTGTTTACGTAGATAACAACAGTAGCAGAAAGTATTTTAAAAGTTTATTCTGGTGCATAAGCAACATTCTAACATAATACCCTGGATTCCCAGTCTGTTGCACACCTGCTGTGTAATCCTTTCCTCTCGAGTGTAAGAAGATGTGTGACTGTGCTGGGAATCACTCACGAAATTATATTACTCATGTGTTCACTTTGTGTTTCTCAAAATGGAGATTATTCTAATTGTGCTAAACTTAATAAGAGGTGATTTTAAGAGAAAGAGGCACATAGAAAAACACCCCTGCTGGCCCAAAAGTAAGTGTAAACGTGGGCCATGTTGTAAGCTGCTTATGGTGGCCACATGGCAGGAAACTTGTTTGTATGTCATTCCTGCCTTCTGCATGTCCCTTCCAGTCGGGAGAATAAGAGAATCCTATGGCAAACAGGAAAAAAGGGAATCTCATTCATGGAAGAAACAATCACCTCTCATCTGGGACAGCTGAATAGCAACGGGACCACATTAATGGGAGGAAAAGGGTAACCTGGGTAAAAGTGCTCACTGGCATTTTGGAACATTTAGTAACCTGTAGTGAATGATCAGCCTCTTGGATACTGATACTCTACAAAGAGGACTGAACTCAATCAACCAGCATGTCTGTACCATTTAGGTAACTCAGTTTTACACTATTCGTTAAGGAAATACCATAAAGACCAGTGGATAATATTCTAGAATTAAACTGTTTTGTTTTGTTTTGTTTGAGATGCAGTCTTGTTTTGTCACCTAGCAGGAGTGCAGTAGTGCAATCTCAGCTCACTGCAACCTTTATCTCCTGGGTTGAAGTGATTCTCCTACTTCAGCCTCCTGAGTAGGTTAAATTACAGCCACGTTCCACTGTGTGGGTAATTTTCTTTTTGGATTCTTAGTAGAGGCAAGGTTTCACCATGTGAGCCAGGATGGTCTCGATCTCCTGACCTCATGATCTGCCCAATTTGGCCTCCCAAAATGCTGGGATTATAGGTGTGAGCCACTGTGCCCAGCCGAATTGAACTTGCTTCACAAAGCATACCAAATTGTTAGTTTTCACATTTAAAAAACTTTAAAAACAATGAATTTATACGTAATTAATTTCTAATGACAGAGTTCTAAACTGTAATACAAGCTAAGAATGTAAATACTTTAATAAGGATATTTTTTGAATGCATGATTAGTTAGGTAGATGATTTCTTTTAGATTAACATGATGAAATAACAATTAGAGAAAACATTTGAAATGGGATAAAACGAATCAAATCCACATCTTTTGAAAGCCTTGGCATGATTGCCATGGCTTTGGGAATGGCTAGATGACTAATAAGAACCAAAGACAAGATTTTGGGTTTCCCCAATTATTGCTTTTGAACTTTTATTTATTTATTTTTGTTTCCTTTTTTTGAGACAGAGTCTCATTCTGTTGCCCAGGCTGGAGTGTAGTGTCACAATCTTGGCTCACTGCAACCTCCACCTCCCAGGATTAAGTATCTGCCTCACCCTCCAGAGTAGCTGGGATTACAGAGGGACCCACCACCATGCCCAACTAAGTTTTGTATTTTAAGTAGAGACTGCAGTTCACCATCTTGGCCAGGTTTGCCTTGAACTCCTGACCTTGTGATCCACCTGCCTTGGCTTCCCAAATGCTGGGATTACAGGCATGAACCACCATGCCCAGCCTGTTTTTTGACCTTTTGAAGTCTAAAATCCTGGCTAAAGAATTCAAAGGGAGCATTTTACAGGTGGCTTCCCAGGGTTTCCAAGGCAATAAAGGAAGAATTTTGATAGGCAGAAAAATGCATATTATATACACACATTGCTCCTCTCTGATTTGCCTTAATGCTGAAAAATTGAAGATTTTAAATGTAGTCTCAATTTAGAATAATCAAAAGAATTGCTTTTCAATAAAAGGCAATGTATAAAAGTAATGGGTAACAGATACCATTAGCTGCTAAAAATTGTCACTCACGCCTGTAATCCCAGCACTTTGGGTGGACGAGGCAGGTGGATCCCAAGGTCAAGAGATCGAGACCATCCTGTTCAACATGATGAAACCCCGTCTCTACTATAAATACAAAATATTAGCTGGGCATGGTGGCGCGTGCCTGTCATCCCAGCTACTCAGGAGGCTGAGGCAGAAGAATTGCCTGAACCCAGGAGGCGAAGGTTGCGGTGAGCCGAGATCGCGCCATTACACTCCAGCCTGGGTAACAAGAGCGAAACTCCGTCTCAAAAAAAAAAAAAAAAGTTGTGTGACTAAATTCAGTAAGTATCCAGACATGCAAACAATAGATCAATTAAATTAGGACCCTAACAGGTGCATGTGGAGAGCATTCCTGTGCAGAGTGCTGCACCTCCACCCAGCATTTTCTTCCACCTCTACAGAGATGCAGATTTCCCCTGAGTGACTCAGGGTGCATACTGGGAACTGAGAATGCTGTGTTGAGTGATTACTGAGTACATGGTTAATACGCTTCTTCCATAGGATAATGAAATGTTATCAATCTCACTCTGCCCCAGAAAAGCTGCTCAATTTGGGTTCATGG
Organism: Callithrix jacchus; assembly: GCF_049354715.1. NCBI lineage: Eukaryota > Metazoa > Chordata > Mammalia > Primates > Cebidae > Callithrix > Callithrix jacchus. Next base: position 18,935,513 of record NC_133523.1, read on the forward strand.
AAAATTTCCATATTCCAGATTACTCAGACACTTAAATGTCAATGAAACCCCATAAAATGTATTTGAATAAGACAAAATCTTCCTAGCCAAGAATTTTATATTACTGGTAAATTTAGAAAAAAATACAAGATCAGCACTTTCAGCCAAATAATAGTGTTTGACATGTGAGTAGCCCCCAAACAAGTGAAACCAATCTCTACTAAAAATACAAAATATTGACTGAGCACTGTGGCTCACGCCAGTAGTCCCAGCACTGTGGAAGGTTGAGGTGGGCAGATAGTGATGTCAGGAGTTTGAGACCAGACTGGCCAACATGGCAAAACCCCATCTCTACTAAAATACAAAAATTAACTGTGTGTGGTGGTGCATGCCTGGAATCACAGCTACTTGGGAGGCTGAGGGAGGATAGTGGCTTAAACCTGGGAGGCAGAGGTTGCAGTGAGATGAGGCAATGCCATTCACTCCAGCTTAGGTGCCAGAGTGAGACTCAATCTCAAATAATAATAAGTAAATAAATTTGCCATGCATGGTGGCAGGCATGTGTAATCCCAGCTACTTGGGAAACTGAGGCAAGAGAATTGCTTGAACATGAAAGGCCAGTGAGCCAAGATCGCACAACTGCACTTCATCCTTGGCAATAAAGTGAAACTCAGTCTTAATATATATACAACCTTTAAAGTTATTTTATAGAATATTAAAAAACTGTAAATTTGCATAAATCTGTTAATGGGTGCATCGTATAAAATATAACATCAATAACAAACTGGGAAATATAGAGTCATAGTTTTTGTATTCAATTGAGGTTGTTACAAGATTAAAATATATTGTTTTAATTTTGAGATGTGTGTAATCTCCAGTTTTCAAAATGATTACAAAGGTAGTAATTATAAAACTATGCAAGAGAAAATAAAACATGCCACTACAAAATTAAATAAACATTAAGAAAGTAAAACAGAAAAGAAAAATTGCTACTAGAAACACAGAAACCAATAATAATATAACAGGTAATACAACTCTGAAAGTAGAGAAGTTCCTCTTTAGAGTTTTCTGTCCTTTGCCAGGTACAATGGCTAACGCCTGTAACCCCAGCACTTTGGGAGGCCGAGGTCGGTGGATCAACTGAGGTCAGGAGTATGAGACCATCCTGACCAACATGGAGAAACCCCATATCTACTAAAACTACAAAATTAGCTGGGTGTGGTGGTACTTTGCTGTAATCCCAGCTACTCGGGAGGATAAAGCAGGAGAATCACTTGAACCCAGGAGGCAGAGGTTGTGGTGAGCCAAGATCCTGCCATTGCAGTCTAGCCTGGACAACAAGAGTGAAATTCTGTCTCAAACAAGAACTAACCAAGTAAAGTTCCCCTTCTTGTCAAAGAATAAATTTGCTAATAACTTTCTGTTGAGCCCTAACCTATGTAGCTATTAGATATGCTTATAGGCATGTAGTATATTCTATGTCCTTGTACTTAACCAAGATATCTGTGCTGGATGTGCTCACAGGCATGTACCAGCTCATGGCCTATTTCCCTTATGTGTTTAAAAAAGTTTTGAGGCCTGGCGCAGTGGCTCAAGCCCGTAATCCCAGCACTTTGGGAGGCCGAGGCGGGTGGATCACGAGGTCAAGAGATCCAGACCATCCTGGTCAACATGGTGAAACCCGTCTCTACTAAAAATACAAAAAAATTAGCTGGGCATGGTGGCACGTGCCTGTAATCCCAGCTACTTGGGAGGCTGAGGCAGGAGAATTGTCTGAACCCAGGAGGCGGAGGTTGTGGTGAGCCGAGATCGTGCCATTGCACTCCAGCCTGGGTAACAAAAGTGGAACTCCGTCTCAAGAAAATAAATAAATAAAAATAAAAAAGTTTTGAGTTGTTAGCCAATTGGGTTTTAGTTTAGGTTATGAAGTCTGGCTCAGCCAATGGAAATCAGACACAGCAGTAAGGACAACTCCAAATGCATAAGAAATAAGTATGTCTCCTTTTCCTGTGTTCCTTGTACTCTCATGGCAAAATGGCTCATGAGAGTACCCTTCCTGCAGTCCAGGAAGTAAAATTTGCTTCTGAGAGATTCTTTGTCTCAGTGCTAATTTTTCCTCTGTGGCACCAAGCATCCATTTCCGACAACCTTCATTTCTTTTAGCAGTCATTTTAAATATAAATTAACTAAACAACTTAATAAAATGAAATGTAATCTTAGGACTTTGGAAGGCCAAGGTAGGCTGATCACTTGATCTCAGAAGTTGAAGACCAGCGTAGGAAACATGGCAAAACTCTGTCTCTACAAAAAATACAAAAAAGGTAGCTGGGTGTGATGCAACATACTTGTAACACAGCTACTTGAGAGGCTGAAATAAGAGGATCATCTGGGTTGCAGGTTCGGGTAGCAGGGAACCACGCAAATCAGACTGGTTGACAGAGTGAAACCCTGACTCAAAAACAAATGAGGCCGGGTGCATTGGCTCACACCTGTAATACCAGAACTTTGGGAGGCTGAGGCAAGCAGATCACCTGAGGTCAGAAGTTTAAGACCAGCCTGGCCATCACGGTGAAACTAAAAATACAAAAAATTACCCAGGTGTGGTGGTGGACGCTTGTAATCCCAGCTACTCAAGAGGCTGAGGCAGGAGAATCGCTTGGTCATGGGAGGTGGAGGTTGTAGTGAGTTGAGATCATGCCATTCCACTCCAACCTGGGCAAAAAGAGAAAATCTTTGTCTCAAAATAAATAAATATGAAAATAAATCTTATTACTTAAAAAATATAGAATGTCTGAGTGGTTTTTAAAAAGGCATACAGTACGCTGCCTACAAGACTCATTTTAGCATTGAGCAAATAGGCTGAAAGTAATGGAAGGAAAAAAATACATATTCCTTCAAAATAGTAATCACAATAGAGTAAGGTAGTCATAATTATATTAGAGGTTATATGCTTTAAGTCAAGTACTACTATGAGATAAACATTGATGTTCTATTACGATAAATTGAGTTGATTTACCAGGAATCTATAACTATAGTATTGATCTATTTATATGTATATGTATATAATATCAGGGCTCCAAAATGTATAAAGCAAATATTGGCAAAGTGAAGCGAGACATACACAGCAACATAGTAATTGTAGACGTTAAGACCCCATTTGCAGTAATAGAAACTTCAGATAAAAAAAAGAAAGAAAACTTAGACAACATTATATTAAATATTTTTCATATAGAAGAATACTTGAGAGTACACAATTTATTTTTATTTTATTTTATTTATTTATTTTGAGATGGAGTCTTGCTCTGTTACCCAGGCTGCAGTACACTGGCACAATCTCGGCTCACTGCAACCTCTGCCTCCTGGATTCAAGCAATTTTTCTGCCCCAGCCTCCTGAGTAGCTAGGATTACAGGTGCCCGCCGCCATGCCCAGCTATTTTTTTTTTTTTTTGAGACAGAGTTTTGTTCTTGTTACCCATGCTGGAGTGCAGTGGTGTGATCTCGGCTGACCACAACCTCTGCCTCTTGGGTTCAAGCAATTCTCCTGCCTCAGCCTCCCGAGTAGCTGGGACTACAGCTACCATGCCCAGCTAATTTTTGTATTTTTAGTAGAGACGGGGTTTCACCATGTTGACCAGGATGGTCTCGATCTCTTGACCTCGTGATCCACCTGCCTCGGCCTCCCAAAGTGCTGGGATTATAGGCATGAGCCACCACGCCCAGCCTTTTTTTTGTATTTTTATTTATTTATTTATTTATTTTTATTTTTGAGACAGAGTTTCGCTCTTGTTACCCAGGCCAGAGTGCAATGGCGCGATCTCGGCTCACTACAACCTCTGCCTCTTGGGTTCAAGCAATTCTCCTGCCTCAGCCTCCTGAGTAGCTGGGATTACAGGCACGCACCACCATGCCCAACTAAATTTTTTTGTATTTTTAGTAGAGATGGGGTTTCACCATGTTGACCAGGATGGTCTTGATCTCTTGACCTTGTGATCCACCCGCCTTGGCCTCCCAAAGTGCTGGGATTACAGGCTTGAGCCACCGCGCCCGGCTTGTATTTTTAATAGAGGCAGGATTTCACCATGTTGGTCAGGCTGGTCTAAAACTTCTGATCTCATGATCAACCCACCTCAGCCTTCCAAACCGCTGGATTACAGGTGTAAGCCATCCCGCCCACCATGAAAGTGTATAATTTATTTTTAAAAAGGTTACGCCAAGCACCGTGGCTCATGCCTGTAATCTCAGCACTTTGGGAGCCCGAGGTGGGCACATCATGAATGCAGGATTTCAAGACCAGCCTCACCAACATGGTGAAACTCCATCTGTATGAAAAATAGAAAAATTAGCCAGGCACAGTGGCATGCACCTGTAATCTCAGCTACTCAGGAGTCTGAGGCAGGAGAATCACCTGCTCTCAGGAGGTGGAAATTGCCCAGAGCCGAGATCATGCCATTGCACTCCAGCATGAGTGACAGAGTGAAACTCCATCTCAAAAACACATATATAAATAAATAAGAAAAGAAAAAAAAAAAGCTTATTTGGCTCACAGCTTGGCAGACTGTATAAGAAGTGTGTGCCAGCATCTGCTTTTGGTGAGGATTTCAGGAAGCTAAAAATCATGGTGGAAGGTAAAGAGTAACCAGACATATTATATGGGAAGACACAGAGCAAGTGTGAGGTGAAGAAGTCAGGTTCTTTTAATGAACCAGCTCTGATTTGAATTAATAAGAGTGTAAACTTTTTGGTTACCAAGAGAAAGTACCAAGTAATTCATGAGGAATTTTCCCATGACCCAAACATGTTCCACCAGGTCCCACATCCAACACTGAGGATTTATATTGCAGCATGAGGTTTGGACCACATGGACATCCAAACAATATTATAGACCAACTAAGCTTAATAGACACAAAAACACTCTCCAATCAAAACCAAGATAATACACAGTATTCTTATTTGCATCTGGTGCATTCTGTTTGGACAAAACAAATCAATTTAAAAAGACTAAAATTATACAGTTTTCTAACAAAAACTGAATGAAACAAGGAATTAAAAGCAAGTCAAACAGGCATATTAAAAAATGTGAATATAAAACACACACTTCAACATATTGTTGGTCAGGAGTCAAGAAATTCAATTTTTCAAAGATGTGAATACAACTTAGAGTTAAAACTACAATAATATAAATAATGTGATACTGACACAAAGATAAACAGATGGAAGAACGGAATAGAGAGCTCACAAAAGGACCTTTCTGCGTATGATCAGATCCTTTGAGAGGCCGAGGTGGGTGGATCAGGTCAATGTTTTTTTTTTTGAGACGTTTCGCTCTTGTTACCCAGGCTGGAGTAAAATGGCGCGATCTCGGCTCACCGCAACCTCCGCCTCCTGGGTTCAGGCAATTCTTCTGCCTCAGCCTCCTGAGTAGCTGGGATCACAGGCATGCGCCACCATGCCCAGCTAATTTTTAGTATTTTTAGTAGAGACGGGGTTTTGCCATGTTGACCAGGATGGCCTCGATCTCTTGACCTCATGATCCACCCGCCTCAGCCTCCCAAAGTGCTGGGATCACAGGCGTGAGCCACTGCGCTCGGCCTAGGACAATTTTTTTTAAAAAAATTGATGACAGAGAAACAAGAAATAAAAATGCTGGGCCCTTTATCTAAATCCTGGAAATCATTAAACCCTTAGTACCAGCTTTTAGGGTGTTATAAAACTTAAATCAAATAATGTGTTAGGCTCACCACAGTGCTCTGTATCATACTTTTGAGTGCATAGTACTGGTTAATATACCTTGCATTACTACATGTGTCCATGTGGTTATTTTAAATCCAGGTGTATTCACACATTGTGGCCTTTCGTTTCCTCTGTATATTTTAAAGAGCCAGCAAATAATATAAAACTTTAGGATGGAGATGGGTTATTTTTATTTGCACCAGAAATATTTGGTTGTGACAGGAGTGCTGAGTGGAAGGGACTCTGTGCTGTGCCTGCCTTCCCTAACTAATGCTAATAATAAGCCCAGGTGGAGCAACAGCAGTGTTGAGAGGGGACCAGTTTGAAACACCCATCCATGGACCCTTTCCAAACCTGCAGAATCACATTACATAGAGTGGGACCAACATTACCAAGTGGTTTATAAGCTCGTGGAAGCTTGAGAGGCAGTGCTTAGCTTAGTGGTTATCTGCCCAGGCTTCTCATTAGGATCACATGGCCAGTTGGCAGAAATCTCTTGTGCCCTCCCCACAGCTTCTGTTTATTGATCTGGGTGGAAGCATCCATGTTGTTTTAATGAAGTGCCTCATGTCACTCTAAGGTGAGGCCGGAATCAGGTATGAGGGCTTCAAAATACATTCATGAGAGTTAAGTTCCACCTTTGCACTAAAGAATGGACACAGGCGCCAGGTGTGGTGGCTCATGCCTATAATCCCAGCACTTTGGGAGGCCGAGGCTGGTGGATCACGAGGTGAAGAGATTGAGACCACCCTGGTCAACAAGGTGAAACCCCATCTCTACTAAAAATACAAAAAATTAGCTGGGCATGGTGGTGCGCACCTGTAATCCCAGCTACTCAGGAGGCTGAGGCAGGAGAATTGCTTGAACCCAGGAGGCGGAGGTTGTGGTAACCTGAGATTGTGCCATTGTGTTCCAGCCTGGGTAACGAGCGAAACCCTGTCTCAAAAAAAAAAAAAAAAAAAAAAGAATGGACACAGGGCCTGCTGTGTTTGTGTTTGGTAGGGACGGGGCAGTGTGGAGCATATTTCCATTACTGTAGCAGAAATTGCTGGTGTCTGTGGCAGGGGAGGGCACCTGAGGGCAGAAAAGGAGAAACTGGTATTTTGATGTTCATGGAGCAGCTCATAGTTCCTGAATCTCTTCTGTCTTTAAGGACAGAAACGGGTGGACTCTGTGTTTTTCTGCCAGTTGATGTCATGCTAGCAGGTAAACATGTGGTACTTACACCTTGAAAGGCATATTCTCAACATACCGGTGGAATTTGTCCAGAGATCGTCACCTGAGAAAAAATCCCAGAGAAGGAGGAGAAAGGGAAAAAATGGCTTTTCTTCTGGTAAACATGTTTCAGGTGAAGAGCGTATCCACTCTGCCTCCCAGACTGCCCAGCATTTAGTATTCGAAAGCCTTTACTTTTCTACTTGTGTTTCTCCTCCCTAATGAGTTTGGTGTAACTAATTTCTAAAATTCTTATGATGATCAAGGGTCTCTGAAAAATATTTATTTTCTATATTCCAGAGCCTTCTCTACACTCTATCATAGCTCCTTATATGCCATGCAGAATTCTCAGCAAGAATTTATGATTCACAATATTAAAAATGTTCCCTTAGGCTGGGCGCAGTGGCTCACGCCTGTAATCCTAACACTTTGGGAGGCCCAGATGGGCGGATCACAAGGTCGGGAGTTCAAGATCAGCCTGGCCAATATGGTGAAACCCCGTCTCTACTAAAAATACAAAAATTAGCCGGGCGTGGCGGCACATGCCTGTAGTCCCAGCTACTCAGGAGGCTGAGGCAGAAGAATTGCTTGAACCCGGGAGGTGGAGGTTGCAGTGAGCTGAGATCACGCCACTGCACTCCAGCCTGGGCGACAGAGTGAGACTCCGCCTCAAAAAAAAAAAAAAGAAAAGAAAAAAAATGTTCCCTTGATGGCTGTTGAACATTAAAACATGTGGATACTCAAGATTTCTGTTCAGGAAAAGTGTGGTTCTTAATAAAGATGGAGAACATGTAACGTTGAGGCTCCATCTGTGTGTTCCATTAGCTCTATGCAGAACAGGAATAAGAGACTGCTTATTTAAATGGGATGGCATTTAGTACCAGAAAGTTCTAAAAAAAAATTAGGAGATACCCTCCTCTCTAAGGTGCTAAAGGAAGCCTACTAATAATTACTACTAGGGCCAGGCATAGTGGCTCATGCCTGTAATCCAAGCACTTTGGGAGGCCGAGGTGGGTGGATCACCTTAGGTCAGAAGTTCAAGACCAGCCTGAACAACATGGCGAAAACCCATCTCTACTAAAAATACAAAATTAGCCGGGCATGGTGGCGGGCGCCTTCAATCCCAGCTACTCAGGAGGCTGAGTAGCTACTTGGGAGGTTGAGGCAGGAGAATTTCTTGAACCCAGAAGGCGGAGGTTGTGGTGAGCCGAGATCGCGCCATTGCACTTCAGTCTGGGTAACAAGAGCGAAACTCCGTCTCAAAAAAAAAAAAAAAAAAAAGAGACAGGTTTAAAAAGTTATAAAACATAAAATATATATGTAAATCTTGAGAGGCGAAAAATAAATTTATTTACAAGGTTTTATTAAAATCAGCTTTAGTATTGATAATACACTATTAACAAAGTAAAAGTTGATTTTCTCTTGAACAAAAATTTTATTGACTTGACAATAAAATACTTCCGTTAACCTATTAAATACATGCAAAAAGAGAGAGAGTAAAGAAGAATTTTTCCATGTCCTAGGGATCGCCTTGCTCAGCTCAGGGAGGAAACCCCGCCTGAAAAGGCTGAAGCTTAAACTGTTACTCTTCACTGGGTGCAGAGTCTGATCACATCTTCTGTCACTCAGGGCTTGAGGGGGCGGAGACTTAAACATTATCCAATCAGGGACGTTGGGCTGGGAACCGTCCAATCAGGAACGTAGCTGGAGCAAAGAGGACGGCTTTCGGATTTGGCGCGGCCTTAGTTTGTTGCTGCAGCCGCAGCTTCAGGTTATGTCTTCTCTGCTCTGTGTCCTCTGCTCCTAGAGGCCCGGCCTCGCGGCCTGTGACGTTTAGGTATTGGGAGAGCCACAGCTAGGACGCCGGGACCCCCTGGAAGCCTAGAAATGGTGAGAGTGCCGGTCCGACATTCCGAGAGAGAATAGGGACTGTTTGGAACTAGTGGGAAATGTCTGTGGCGGGACTCAGGCCTCCCCGCAGTCAGCTCCACAGTCTCCTCCCCGAGTTGATCTTGCCCAACTAGGCCTCAGTCCCTTTCAACCAGAGACAGGACAGCCGGGCCCCGGAGTCCTGTCACTTTGCTGCGCCTTGACCTTGCCCTGACCTGGAGCCCTCTCTGGGTAGCTCTGCATCGGCAGCGCGGCGTCTCTCCCGGTTAGTGCAGGGATCACGCGAGGGACGTCAGTGGAGAATCCTGACTTCGGTGTGGGTTCATGAGTGGGCAGAGTTTTGGTCTGTGGGGTTCACAATTTCTCTGTTCTTCTGTTAACAATTTATCCGACTGGGAGCGGGGGCTCACACCTGTAATCCCAACACGTTGGGAGGCGGAGGGAGGCGGATTACATGAGGTCAGGAGTTGTTAGCTCAACTAAGTTTCTCTTCAAATACTTAACTTCCTGGTCATCAATTGTAAAAGTTGTAAATCAATCTTACCGCTTCACCTTCCCCCTTCTCCTTTTCTAAAAAAATCGTGCATTTACCTGTTTGGAAAAAGTTTCGGTCGAAGCCAACCTGGGTCGGCTTGGATTGTGCTGTTTGACGCCAGGTAATAGAGGAAGGACACAAAAACAGAAAATCAGTTAGGGTTAAAAACCCCTTCCTGGGCTGGGCACTATGGCTGTAACCTGTAGTCCCAGCACTTTGGGAGGCCAAGGCGGGGGAATTGCCAGGTCAGGAGATGGAGATCATCATGGCCAACACGGTTAGACCCCCAACCCTCCAAAAAAAAAAAAAAGATTAGTTGGGCGTGGTGCGTGTGCCTGTAATCCCTGCTACTTGGAAGGTTGAGGCACAAGAACCGCATGAATCCAGGAGGTGGAGGTTCCAGTGAGCGGAGATCTCGCCACTGCATTCCAGCCTGGCAAAAGAGCGAGACTCCCTCTGAAAACAAAACAAAACAAAACAAAACCCTTCCTGGGCAGGCACAGTGGCTGACACCTGTAATCCCAGCACGTTGGGAGGCCGAGGCGGGCAGATCATGAGGTCAGGAGTTCTAGGCCAGCCTGGCCAGCATGATGAAACACTGTCTCTACTAAAAATACAACCTCTGCCTTCCGGGTTCAAGCCATTCTCCTACCTCAACCTCTGGAATAGCTGGAATTACAGGCATGCGCCATCACGCCCAGCTAATTTTGTTATTAGTAGATGAGTTTCTCCATGTTGGTCAGGCTGATCTGGAACTCCCGACCTCAGGCCCTGAATCAGAGTCTGTGCTGACTCTGGGTGGTGTCAGAATTCAAATGTTAGACAATAAGTTGATGTTGGAGAATTGTTTGATGTTCAGCAAACCATACAGATTTGGTACCAGGAAAAAGATGTCACGAAGGCCTAGCCTGGAATAAAACTCTGGTTGTCTGGAAATGGAAAGCTCTGTTCTCTCGTACACAGGCTGTCACACTGCCCATTGTCCTGTGATTCCAGGTCTTCTCTCAGGGTGACAGAGGTCTGAAAACTTAGAGGAAAGGAGCTCTGATGACAGACCCTCTTTTCTTGCAGCTGCCACCACAGGATTCCCACCCACTCACAAACACACACAGTAGACATTGACGTGTCCACACTCCTCCCAAGACTAGGCACCACCCTCAGGAACTTCACCACGGCATTTTTGATCCTAGTGTTTCTTGCTGAAAACCCAGAAGTGTCTACAAGTCTCCTGGCATATCCCCTCCCCCAGGCACTGAATCTGCAGCAGCAACCTGTGTTGTCCACCAAGCTAGGGTTCTGGACCTCCTGCTCCTAATCCTGTTTATAATCTCATCTGCCTGCGTGCACACAGAAATAAATCAGACTACAGCCCCACCTGGGCCACTATCTGTGGGAAAAATCAATCCTTTCACCTGCACTGCACTCTCTCCCACCCAGGAATTTTTTTTTTTTTTTTTTTTTTTGCTATTAGCTTTTATTATTATTGGTTTGGGGTACACATGTGGGTTTGTTTTACAGCTAAACTTATGTCATGGGTGTTTTGTGTGCCAATTCTTTTGACACCGAGGTTCTATGCATAGCCACAAACAGGTCTGTGTTCTGATCCTCTTGTTTCTCCCATCCTCCACCCTCAACTAGGCTTCAGTGTCTGTTGCTCTCCTTTTCGTGTTCATGTGTTTTTATTATTTAGCTGTTAATAACGTGCATTTAGTTATCCGTTTCTGCATTAGTTTTGTTTTGTTTTGAGATGGAGTTGTGCGCTTTATGCCCAGGCTGGAGTGCAGTGGTGCAATCTTGGCTTACTGCAACCTGTCTCCTCTTTTTAGTTCTGTGAGGAATTGCTATACTGTTTTTGTTTTTTTTCTTTTGTTTTATTTATTTATTTATTTATTTATTTGAGACAGGAGTTTTGCTCTTGCTGCCCAGGCTGGAGTGCAGTGGTGCAATATCAGCTCACTGCAACCTCCACCTCCCAGGATTAAGCTATTCTTCTGCCTCAACCTCCTGAGTAGCTGGAATGAGAGTCATGTGCCCCTAAGCCCAGCTAATTTAGTAGAGATGGGGTTTCTTTATATTGGTCAGGTTGGTTTTAAACTCCCGACCTCTGGGGATGTCCCCGTCTCTACTTCCTAAATTTTGGGATTACAGGTGTGAGCCACAGTGCCCGGCATACCACACTGCTTTTTTATAATTCTTGAAGTAATTTAATTCACACCAGTAGATTATAAGCATTCTTTTTTCTCTGCAACCTTGCCAGCATGTTTTTGACTTTTTTTTTTTGAGACGGAATTTCGCTCTTGTTAACCAGGCTGGAGTGCAATGGCACGATCTCGGCTCATCGCAACCTCCGCCTCCTGGGTTCAGGCAATTCTCCTGCCTCAGCCTCCCGAGTAGCTGGGACTACAGGTGCGCACCACCATGCCCAGCTAATTTTTGTATTTTTAGTAGAGACGGGGTTTCACCTTGTTGACCAGGATGGTCTCGATGTCTTGACCTTTTGATCCACCCGCCTCGGCCTCCCAAAGTGCTGGGATTACAGGTGTGAGCCACTGCACCTGGCCTGTTTTTGACTTTTTACAAATAGTCATTCTGACTAGTTTCAGGTGGTATCTCATTGTGTGTTTTTTTTTTTATTTCTCCAATGATAAGCATTGACCATTTTTATATGCTTTTTAGCCACATCTATGTCTTCTGTTGAAAAAGCATCTGTTCATATACTTTTGCCTTACATCAAATTAAAAATTTCGCCTATTGCTACTTGGTAAAAGTCTGTGCGTGTGTGTGCTTTTCAGGGACCGTTGCAATTTAGAGACGTGGCCGTAGAATTCTCCCTGGAGGAGTGGCATTGCTTGGACGCTGCACAGCAGAATCTGTATAGGGATGTGATGTTGGAGAACTACGGAAACCTGGTCTTCCTGGGTGAGGATAACTTGAATACTTACTTCATAATATACCCTAAATGTTTTCTTTCTTTTATTGTAGAATGTTTTTTAGTAATTAATTCTTTGCATAAGAGTTTCAGAAGCCCTTTTTCCAGAAACTCCTCAGAATTTGTTCACTTAGAAAAGAATTTCTTTAAGACGTTTCATCTTAGGCCAGGCGGGTGGATCATGAGGTCAAAAGATCGAGACCATCCTGGTTAACATGGTGAAACCCCCGTCTCTACTAAAAATACAAAAAATTAGCTGGGCATGGTGGTACGTGCCTGTAATCCCAGCTACTCAAAAAAAAAAAAAAAAAAAACCTTTCATCTCAATCCAAACTTTTCAAATTCTTGAGTTGAGCTGTATTCTTCACTGTAAATTAGTGGTAATTCCAGCAATTAGGTGGCATAAAATATTGTTGCCCCCACCTGAAAATCTAATTGCCACCACCAATATTTGATGCAGTAGTACCAGGTAGTAAAACTGAAAAACCCCCAAGCAGGGCTGGGCACGGTGGCTCACGCCTGTAATCCCAGCACTTTGGGAGGCTGAGGCGGGTGGATCACTTGAGGTCGGGAGTTTGTAACCAGGCTGACTAACATGCTGAAATTTTCTCTTTACCAACAATACAAAATTAGTTACACGTGGTGGGGCACGCCTGTAATCCCAGGTACTCTGTAAGCTGAGGCAGTAGAATTTCTTGAACCTGGGAGGCAGAGGTTGTGGTGAGCCGAGATGGTTCCGTTGTGCTCCAACCTGGGTAACAAGAGTGAAACTTTGTCTCAAAAAAAAAAAAAAAAAAAAGACAACTACAAGTTGAAAGTATTTTCTAAATATTTAGAAATTTCTGTTATTAATTAGTATTTTGGTGTTAATTTACTAAAATATTTTATCACATCCTCTCTGAGCACATTACTAGCTTGTAAGTGGAGAATATGAGCCAGATTAATGTTATTTATTTTTAATAAAACAGGTATTCTTGTCTCTGAGCCAGACCTGATCACCTGTCTGGAGAAAGGAAAAAACCTTTGACTGTGAAGAGACATGAGATGATTGCCACACCCCTAGGTAGGTGCAAGTGAAAATGAATACAACACAGGACACCCAATAAGAGGTCCCAAGGTCAAAGAGAAAGCCAGCCCTTAAAATGTGAAGTGGGAAGCTGTATGCCAAAGAAAACACTTCTGGGCAGCTGATTTTTTTTTTTTTTAAGATCGAGTTTCGCTCTTGTTACCCAGGCTGGAGTGCAATGGCACGATCTCGGCTTACCACAACCTCCGCCTCCTGGGTTCAGGCAATTCTCCTGCCTCAGCCTCCTGAGTAGCTGGGATTACAGGCACGCGCCACCATGCCCAGCTAATTTTTTGTATTTTTAGTAGAGACGGGGTTTCACCAGGTTGACCAAGATGGTCTCAATCTTTTGACCTCGTGATCCACGCGTCTCGGCCTCCCAAAGTGCTGGGATTACAGGCTTGAGCCACGGTGCCTGGCCCTGATTTTTTTTTTTTAATTTTGCTCTCACAAAGGGGCATTTTCTGTCTAGGCTTTTAAATTCTCTAAAGATTCTACTTTTCTGCTGGGCGCGGTGGCTCACGCCTGTAATCCCAGCACTTTGGGAGGCCGAGGCGGGTGGATCACGAGGTCGAGAGATTGAGACCATCATGGTGGTCAACATGGTGAAACCCCATCTCTACTAAAAATACAAAAATTAGCCGGGCATGGTGGCGCGTGCCTGTAATCCCAGCTACTCAGGAGGTTGAGGCAGGACAATTGCCTGAACCCAGAAGGCGGAGGTTGCGGTGAGCTGAGATCGCACCATTGCACTGCAGCCTGGGTAACAAGAGCGGAACTCTGTCTCCAAAAAAAAAAATAAATAAATAAAATAAAGATTCTACTTTTCTTTTGGTGAGCTTCCTTCAAGGTTACAGTGAGAACGAGTCCTCTTCATGGCGTGTAAGAGACTGCACAATCTGGCTGCTGTTTTATTGTTTTGGGGACATACAAATACCTTCATGATTTTTCGAAACTAAAACTATTTTTAAGCTCTTGTTTTGCATTAGGTCTGGAATGGGTGAGAGCAGTAGTTTCTGTTGCATTTTTTGTTCATTGTTCTGTGCAGTCCATTCTGTTGTTATTACTGTATAGTCTTGAAACATGGTTTGAAATTATATGTATGGTATCCTGCTTTGTACTTTTTACTCAAGATTGCTTTGGCTATTTAAAGTTTATTTTAGTTTCATGTAAATTTTAGAATTATATTTTTCATTTCTATGAAAAAAATACCACTGCAGTTTTCATAGGAAGTTTGTTGAATATATAGATCACTTTGAATAATACAGCAAGTTAATAATATGTATTCTTTCTATCCATACACACAAACTATTTTAAAATTGATTTGGACATTCCCTAATTTTTTCTTTTTTTGAGACGGAGTTTCGCTCTTGTTACCCAGGCTGGAGTGCAATGGTGTGATCTCAGCTCGCCGCAACCTCTGCCTCCTGGGTTCAGGCAATTCTCCTCCCTCAGCCTCCTGAGTAGCTGGCATTTCAGGCATGTGCCACCATGGCCGGCTAATTTTTTGTATTTTTAGTAGAGACGGGATTTCACCATGTTGACCAGGATGGTCTCGATCTCTTGACCTTGTGATCCACCTGCCTCGGCCTCACAAAGTGCTGGGATTACAGGCGTGAGCCACAGCGCCTGGCCCTCTTCTCTAATTTTTCATTGATTTATATCGTAAATGTTTTTTACCTCCTTGGTTAATTTTTTTTCTCAGAAATTTATTAT
The DNA here is from genome assembly GCF_049354715.1 of Callithrix jacchus. Taxonomy (NCBI): domain Eukaryota; kingdom Metazoa; phylum Chordata; class Mammalia; order Primates; family Cebidae; genus Callithrix; species Callithrix jacchus. The sequence goes on from NC_133523.1 coordinate 18,950,574, forward strand.
TTATTGCTATAGTAAATAAGATTTTTTCATCCTTTTTTGTTGCCATTTTTTTCTTTCTTTATCAGATAGTTTAAGTGTATGAAACCATATATATACTTGTATGTTAATTTTATATATTGCTTATGTACTGATTGTATTAAACAGTTTTAATATACTTTTTTTAAAGAAGATTGTATGATCTACACACAGGAACTTTTAATTTACTTCAATTTCCATGGATCTTTTTATTTTTTTGACTAATTCTTCTGCTACATACTTGCAGTGGTCCATTAAAATATAAGCATTGACCTTGGGCACAATATAGTTTGTATTGGTGTCTGAATTTGATGGAGAAAACACCTTTTCCATTTTTTATAAACTGATTTTAGAAGGTAAAGATCTTCTTTGGTTGGGCCCTTAGGGTGCTGAGATGCCCTCTGACTTTGCAGTGGAGAGGGGCTGTAGCTTGGTCACAAGGCTGCTGGGTCTGCACTAGGGTCCACCTTTAGTTGGCTTGTTACAGGAGCTTGCGTTGTTGTAATTTCCATTTTGTTTTTGGACAGACTGCATATCCTTCAGGACTTGGCTCTGTTGGGCAGACACTAGGGCATGTTTTGACAGTTGGATTTGCATATGATGGGCCTTGTATCAGGATGTGGATGAGCATGGCTTTCACTGAGTACCAGAAAGCATTTCCTCAGGTAGTTGGGTTTCTATATAGGCAGAACTGACTGCAAACTGTGGCTCAGGTAACTGAAACTGAGTCATTGAACCTCTTCAGAGACTACAGTAGAGGCCAAGGTCTGCAGGCCTGCCCTCATGGCTATAAATGGGTGTCTTCCTTTAGGTCCCTGGAATGGCAGGACCTCTCCCAGACTGTGGCTGGGAGGAGTTTTGGATGGCTACAGAGTAAGTTCAGATTCTCATTGGGACCAAGTTGGGTGAACCATATCCTGGTCTGTAGCCAAGAACAGGGGTGCTGTAGTTTCCCACCTGAATGAGGGCCTGCCTTCTCAATAGAACACTTCTCAATCTTAAGCTATAACAGCATTTCACAATTCCCTCCCTGGATCTCAGATCTCTCTTGGAGGCACTTTGGAGATGGTGTCTTGCTGCATAAACCAGCCTGGTCTGATATCCAGGCACCAAGCAGGTCTCCAACCTTAATGTGCCATGTAGCTGTTGTTACAGGTTTGAGCCATAATGTCTGTTACTGCATAAAGATTTTTTTTCAGGGATGGCTGACATTTTGTTTTTGCTATAATGGGATATGAAAATAGGGCACTTTCAGTGTCTTTATCTTACTGATGTCACTCTCCTGATACATTTTTCCTTTGTAGTTTCCATTTTCATTTTTTTCCCCCCCAGAGGGAGTTTCGCTCTTGTAGCCCAAGCTGGAGTGCAGCGGCTTGATCTCGGCTCACTGCAACCTTTGCCTCCTGGGTTCAAGGGATTCTTCTGCCTCAGCCTCCCGAGTAGCTAGCAATACAGGCACATGCCACCATGCCTGGTTAAGTTTTGTATTTTTGGTAGAGGCGAGGTTTCTCTATGTTGGCCTGACTGGTCTTGAACTCCTGACCTCCTCATCTGCCCACTTCAGCCTCTCAAAGTGTTGGAATTACAGGCGTGAGCCACCTCACCCAGCCTTCTATTTCATATATGTCTGTAATTTTAGATTCAGATTTTTAGGACAACATGCTAGAATTTGCATGGTATGCCTGAAGTAAATGAGATAATTAGGCTCTCCATATTTACTAAAATAGTTACTTATATTTTTAAGTTTGCTGCAGGCAAAAAGAAATACAGGGGTTTCATCTACTTTCTTCAGCCTATATCTAAATAATAACATAGTTTATTTCTTAATGCATTTTTTTTACATAAGAGAGGGTATAACTCTATTCTGTAAAATATTTTTATATATTTTCTGTATTTAACAATGTAAGGCTATTCTTTGCTTCTAAAGTTGGATTACAGCAGTTTCACTTTGTGTAAGAATAGCATATATGTAAAACATAAAAAGTAACTTTTTAAAAAATGCATACTTATTAAAAGTTTCTCATTAGAATCTGGTATTTGTCATTATACTGTGTATTTTATTTGTTTGTTTATTTATTTTTTAGAGACGGGGTTTCACCATGTTGGCCAGGTTGGTCTCGAACTGCTGACCTCAGGTGATCTGCCTGCCTAAGCCTCCCAAAGTGCTGGGATTACAAGCATGAGCCACTGTGTCCGGCCTATACTGCATATTCTCTAAAAGTTTACTGCCACACAGTGCATGCCAATCATTCAAAATACCTGTATTTGGTGAGTACACATTAACAGTTAAATATTGCAGTTACCTACACAATTTTTAAAATTTTTCTGAGATGGAGTTATCCTCTGTCACCTAGGCTGGAATACAGTGGTGCAATCTTGGCTCACTGCAACCTCCACCTCCTGGGTTCAAGAAATTCTCATGCCTTAGCCTCCCAAGTAGCTGGGATTACAGGCATGAGCCACCATGCCTGGCCAACTTTTGTATTTTTAGTAGAGACGGTGTTTTACCACATTGGCCAGGTTTGTCTTGAATTCCTGACCTCAGGTAATTTGCCCTTCCAAACTGTTGGGATTACAGGTGTGAGCCACCGCACCTGGCCTGAGTGTCGGTTTCCTAGCCTCAGTTTATTGTGTCTGTTGATTTTACTTAAGAATTCTATTTTTAGACAATTTGCAATTCTGTTTGTACACTTTAAGTCAATTTGAGGTTTAATTAAGAGATAAATTATGCATGTCTATCATAATCAAGGTTTATAAATATGACCCCAATTTTGGACATGGCTTAACTTACATTCTTTCTTAGCTGATTTTTGATGGATGGTAGTTTTATCTTGTCTAAGTGAGTAGTCATGGAGATAGTCTGATTTTCACCATGTGTGTAACTATGAATATATATATATAATTTAGTGAGAGAAATGCTTGTGTGATTTGAGGGTAATTTTCAGGTTGAGTGCGGTGGCTCACACCTGTAATCCCAGCACTTTGGGAGGCCGAGGCAGGTGAATCACTTGAGTTCGGGGGTTCAAGACCAGCCTGACCAACATGGAGAAACCCCATTTCTACTAAAAATACAAAAATTAGCTGGGCGTGGTGACATATGGCTGTAATCCAGCTACTTAGGAGGCTGAGGCAGGAGAATCCCTTGAATCTGGGAAGAGCAGGTTGTGGTCTCCCATGCCATTGCACTCCAACCTGGGCAGCAAGAGCGAAACTCCATCTCCAAAACAAAGGTAATTTTCAAAAAGATTTATAATTCTGGATTTGTTTTTTGGTTTTCTTTAAAAACATTGCTTATAAAACCATAACATAAAATGTACCATTTTAAATCTATTGAAGTGTACATTTCAGGACAAGGCATGTTTGTGGCTTTCTTCTGTAATCCCAGGATTTTTCGGGGCCAAGAGAATTCCTGGAGCCCAAAGGTTTGAGGCTACCCTTGGCAACATATGGAGACCCCTTTCTATAAAAAAATGTAATAATAGCAAGGCATGGTGGTGTGCTGCTGTGGTTCCAGCTACTTGGGAGATTAAGGGGGAGTCAGAATATTGCCACTGCACTTCAGCTTGAGTGAGAGAGAGCGAGAACTTGTTTCAAAAAGAAAAAAACTGTTGATTTCAGGCATGTTAAGTATATTGAAATTGTTATGCAAAAGACTTCTAGAAACTTTGCATCTTGTAAAATAAAACTTAACACCCATTACGTAACAACTGTTCATTTTACCCTCTCTCCAACCCTTGACAGACAAACCTTCCACTTTGTTTTTATAATTTTGACTACTTAAATATCTCATATATGTGAAATCATACAGCATCCATAATTTTGTTACTGAATTCAAGGTTCATCTTAAAATGTGACAAGATTTTCCTTTTCAAGGTGCAATAATATTCCATTGTACACATATGTGACATTTTTTGGCATCATTATAAATCAAGAGACATCTGGGTTGCTTCAGCCTTTTGGCTTTTGTGAATACTGCTAAAGTAAACGTGGATTTTCAGATATGTCTTCCACGTCCTGTGTTGCTTTTTTTTGTTATTGTTGTTCCTTGAGATGGAGTCTTGCTCTGTTGCCCAGGCTGGAGTGCAGTGGTGCACTGCAACCTCTGCCTCCTGGGTTCAAGTGATTCTCCTGCTTCAGCCTCCCAATTAGCTAGGATTACAGGAGCCCACCACCACGCCCAGCTAACTTTTTGCAGTTTTAGTAGAAACAGGGTTTCTTTTTCTTTTTCTTTTTTTTTTTTTTTTTTTTTTTTTGAGATGGAGTTTTGCTCTTGTTACCCAGGCTGGAGTGCAATGGCGGGATCTCGGCTCACCGCAACCTCCGCCTCCTGGGTTCAAGCAATTCTCCTGCCTCAGCCTCCCCAGTAGCTGGGACTACAGATGTGCACCACCATGCCCAGCTGAGTTTTGTATTTTTAGTAGAGACGGGGTTTCACCTTGTTGACCAGGATGGTCTCGATCTCTTGACCTCGTGATCCACCCGCCTTGGCCTCCCAAAGTTCTGGGACTATAGGCGTGAGCCACTGCGCCCGGCCATGAAACGGGGTTTCATTATGTTGGCCAGGTTGGTCTCAAAGTCCTGATGTCAGGTGATCTGCCCACCTCAGCCTCTCAAATGGGTAAGATTACAGGCTTAAGTCACTGCTCCTGGCCTGTGTTACATATTTTTCATATAGATATGTAAATGAAAAGCATTTATAACATTTAAAAATAATGGCTGCATCTATGTTTTCCACCAAAAATAAACATGAGTTCCATTTTTATTGCATTATCAACATATTTGATGTTTTTAAACAAATTTATAGTGGCCATTCTTTTTTTTTTTTCACACAGTCTCGCTCTGGTGCCCAGGCTGGAGTGCAATGAGGTGATCTTGGCTCACTGCAACCTCCGCCTCCTGGGTTCAAGTGATTCTCCTCCCTCAGCCTCCGAAGTAGTTGGGATTACAGGCACCCACCACTGTGCCCAGCTAATTTTTTGGATTTTCAGTAGAGATGGGTTTCACTATGATGGCCACAATGGTCTCAATCTCCTGACCTTGTGATCTGCTCACCTTGGCCTCTGAATGTGCTGGAATTAGAGTCCTGAGCCACTGGGTCCAGCTATAGTGGCCATTCTAATGAGTGTGAGGTGATTTTGTTTATCATTGTGGTTTTTTTTTGAGACGGAGTTTTGCTTGTTATCCAGACTGGAGTGCAATGGCGCAATCTCGGCTCACCACAACCTCCGCCTCCTGGGTTCAGGCAATTCTCCTGCCTCAGCCTCTTGAGTAGCTGGGATTACAGGCACACGCCACCATGCCCAGCTAATTTTTTTGTATTTGTAGTAGAGACGGGGTTTCACCATGTTGACTAGGATGGTCTTGATCTCTTGACCGCGTGATCCACCCGCCTCGGCCTCCCAAAGTGCTGGGATTACAGGCTTGAGTCACTGCGTCCGGCGTCATTGTGTTTTTTTTAATTATTATTTCTCCACAAATTATTAACTTTGTTTTTTCAAATCCTTTTTTCCATTTGTGTAATTTTTTAATGAAAATTTTATTTGTCCATTTCTAAATCAAGTTATTCAACTTTATTGTTTAGGTTTAAGGATTGTTCATATATTTTAAATATTAACTTTCACATGTAAGTCACATATGTTTTCACTTTTTTTCCCTTTTTTTTTGAGACAATGTCTTACTCTGCTATACAGGCTGGAGTGCAGTAGTGTGATCTCCACTCACTGCAACCTCCACCTCTTGGATTCAAGTGATTCTCCTTCCTCAGCCTTGCTAGTAGATGGGATTACAAGCACCTGCCCCTGCACCCTGCTAGGTTGTGTATTTTTCATACAGACAAGGTTTCACCATGTTGGTCAGGCTGGTCTTGCACTCCTGACCTAAGGTGATCCACCCTCCTCAACCTCAGAAAATTCTGGGAATGCAGGCTGGAGCCACTTCGCACAGCCTATTTTCACCCATTTTCTAAGGGATGTTATCACTCCTGAATTTTGTTTCAATGTGCAAAAATTTTAAAGTCTAGCGTAGTTCAGTGCTTCCGTTCTTTTATATGTTGCTCATGCATTTAGTGTCGTATCTAAGAAAATAGTGCCAAGACCAATGTCATTTATTTTTCCTGTATTTTCTCCAAAAGATTTCTTAGTTTTTTTCCATGTCTAAGTATTTTATTTAAATTATATTTTTTATCGTTCACAGAAAAATGCAACTTATTTTATCAGTATTGATATTTAATTTTCAACATCATTTTTTAAGAGATTATTTTTCTCTATTTTGTACTCATGGCAATTTTGTGGAGGATCATTTGGTCATATAGAGAAGGGTTCAGTTCTGAGCTCTCTATTCTGTTCTTTTATCTCTTTATCTTTGTGTCAGTATCACATTGTTTATGTTACTGTAGCTTTTACCTATAGGTTGTATTGACATCTTGGCAAAGTAAATTTCCTGACTCCTGAAGAACATGTTGAAGAGTGTGTTTTATATTCATATCTTTTTGAATTTGCCAGTTTGACTTTTTCTTTTCATTCCTAGATTCATTCAGTCTCAATTGGTAGCCCAGGCTGGAGTGCAGTGAGGATCTCGCCTCACTACAACCTCTGCCTCGTGGATTTAAGTGATTCTTATGCCTCAGCCTCTTGAGTATCTGAGACTACAAGCATGTGCTACTAAGCCGGGCTAATTTTTTGTATTTTTAGTAGAGTTTTACCGTGTTAGCCAGGATGGTCTCAATCTCCTGACTTTGTGACCCACCCACCTTGGCCTCCCAAAGTGCTCGGATTACAGGCATGAGCCACTGCGCTTGGCCTCATTCAGTTTTTGTTAGAAAACACACAGTATATAATTTTAGTCTTTTTAAATTGATTTGCTGTTGCTGTCTTGATACCAGATCTTACCGTCACCCAGGCTGGGGTGCTGTGGCATAATTTTGGCTCACTGTATCCTCAGCCTCCTGGGCTCAAGTATCAAGTGATTCTTTCACCTCGGTTTTCTGAGTAGCTAGGACTAAAGACATGTATTACCATATCTGCCAAATTGTTTACTTGTTCACAGTGTTACCATCTCACCATGTTGCCCCAGGCTAGTCAGCATTTTTAAGTTTAATAAAACTTGGTATTTGTCCTAACTGAATACATCAGATGTAAATAAGACTGTTGTGTATTATCTTGGTTTTGACTGGAGAGTTTTGTATGTGTCTGTGAAGCCTAATTGGTGTATAATATGGTTTGGATGTCCATGTTCTCCAAAACTCATGCTGCAGTATATATCCTTAGTGCTGGATGTGGGACCTGGTGGGACATGTTACTGTCGTGAAAGCAAATTTCTCATGAATGGCTTGGTACAGCCTCTTGGTAACCAAAAAGTTTAAAGTCTGCTAATTCAAATGAAAGCTGGTTCACTAAAAGCAGCTGGCTCCTTCACCTCACTCTTGCTCTATTAGTATATAATATGTCCTGTTACCCTGTACCTTCTGCCACAATTGTACGTTTCCTGAGACCCTCACTAGAAGCAGATGCTGGCACACATTTCTTACACAGTCTGCAAACCGAGTGAAAAAGAAACCTCTTTTATTTAGAAATTATGCATCTCAAATATTCCTCTATATGCAAAGTAATTAATACAGTTTATAATTTTTTTGAGGTGAAGTCTCACTCTGTCCCACAGGCTGGATTGCAGTGGCACCATATCGGCTCACTGCAACCTCCGCCTCCTGGGTTCCAATCAGCTTCCCAAGTATCTGGGACTACAGCCATGCACCACCATGCCCCGCTAATTTTTTTATATTTTAGTAGAGTCGGGGTTTCACCACATTGGCTTGGCTGGTCTTGAACTCCTGACCTCATGTGATCTGCCCCCTCGGCCTCCGAAAGTGCTGGGATTACAGGCATGAGCCACATTTTTTTTTACTTCTGTTACTTTCAGCCTATTTGACTCAATGCTAACATGAGTCTCTTATAGATGGCATACTGTATGCTTTTTTTTTTTTTTTTGAGACAGAGTTTTGCTCTTGTTACCCGGGCTGGAGTGCAATGGTGCGATCTCTGCTCACTGCAACCTCCGCCTCCTGGGTTCAGGCAATTCTCCTGCCTCAGCCTCCTGAGTAGCTGGGATTACAGGCACGTGCCACCATGCCAAGCTAATTTTTTGTATTTTTAGTAGAGACAGGGTTTTACCATGTTGACCAGGATGGTCTCGATCTCTTGACCCACCTGCCTCGGCCTCCCAAAGTGCTGGGATTACAGGCTTGAGCCACCGCGTCCGGCCTACTGTATGCTTTTTAAAAAGCATCCAGGCATTCTGTATCTTTTTCTTTATCTAATTTTATTTATATTTAGACACAGAGTTTTGCTCTTCTCTCAGGCTGGAGTACAATGGCATGATCTCAGCTCACTGCAACCTTTGTCTCCCATGTTCAAGTGATTCTCCTGCCTCAGTCTCCCAAATACCTGGGATTACAGGCGCCCGCCACCTTGCCCAGTTAATTTTTTGTGTTTTTAGTAGAGATGGGGTTTCACCATGATGGCCTGGCTGCTCTCAAACTCCTGACTTCAGGTATCTGTCAGCCTCGGCCTCCCAAAACGTTGAGATTACAGGCATGAGTTGTTATTACCAGTTACATTGTTATTGTTTTATGTTTTTCTAGTAGTTATATTTTTTTCATTTCTTGTTTTACTTTTTTAAGTTTAATTTTATACTAGCATGCTTTGGTTTTTTTTTATCTTCTTTGCATATTTTCTATAAATATTACCTCTGTAATATTGAAAACTGAAGATTATGGCCAGGCGCGGTGGCTCACACCTATAATCCCAGCACTTTGGGAGGCCGAGGCGGGTGGATCATGAGGTCAAGAGATCGAGACCATCCTGGTCAACATGGTGAAACCCCGTCTCTACTAAAAATACAAAAAAAATTAGCTAGGTGTGGTGGCGTGTGCCTGTAATCCCAGCTACTCAGGAGGCTGAGGCAGAAGAATTGCCTGAACCCAGGAGGCGGAGGTTGCAGTGAGCCGAGATCGTGCCATTGCACTCCAGCCTGGGTAACGAGCGAAACTCCGTCTCAAAAAAAAAAAAAAAGAAAACAAAACTGAAGATTACATACATCTTAAAATTAAAACAATATATATATTTTTTATTTTAAGTCATAACAACTTCAATTGAATACAAAAACTATACCTGTATATTTTCCAGATTGTTAATGATATTAAAATTATTTTATATGTTGTATATGCTAATAACAGAGTCATGGAAATTTACATAATGTTTTTTATATTCTATGGAAGAACTTTAAAGGTTTTATGTACTATCATTTTGTTTTGTTTTTGAGACTAAGTCTCACTCTATTGCCCAGGATGGAGTGCAGTGGTGGAATGCTGGCTCATGGCAATGTCTACCTGTTGGGTTCAAACAATTCTCCTACCTAGGCCCCCCCAGTAGTTGGGATTACTTACAGGTGCCTGCCACCATGCCTGGCTAATTTTTTATATTTGTAGTATAGATGGGGTTTCACCATGTTGGCCAGCCTGGTCCCAAATTCCTGACCTCAGGTGATCTGCCCACTTTTGCCTCTCAAAGTGCTGGGATTACAGGCAGAAGCCACTGTGCCTAGCCTGTACCATGATTTTGATCGTAAAGAAGTCTTTATATGTTCATATATTGACACTTAATGGAGAGCTTATATTATTTACATGTGCTCTTACGATGCTGTCTAGCATTAAGTTTTAATAGAATGGACATATTTTAACATTCTCTATTTTTTTAAAATTGCATTTTAGGTTTTGGGGTACAGGTGAAGAACATGCAAGATTGTTACATAGGTACACACATGGCAGCGTGATTTACTGCCTTCCTCCCCTTCACCTATATATGGCATTTCTCCTCATGCTATCTCTCCCCAACTCCCCACCCCCCATGTCCCTCCCTTACAGATCCCATTGTGTGATGCTCCCCTCCCGGTGTCCATGTGTTCTCATTGTTCAACACCCGCCTGTGAGTGAGAGCATGCGTTGTTTGATTTTCCGTTCTTGTGTCAGTTTGCTGAGAATGATAGTTTCCAGATTCATCCATGTCCCGACAGAGGACACAAACTCATCGTCTTTTATGGCTGCATAGTATTCCATGATGTATATGTGCCACATTTTCCTTGTCCGTCTGTCATTGATGGGCATTTGGGTTGGTTCCAGGTCTTTGCTATTGTAAACAGTGCCACAGTGAACATACGGGTGCATGTGTCTTTATAATAAAATGATTTATAATCCTTTAGGTATATACCCAGTAATGGGATTGCTGGGTCAAATGGAATTTCTATTTCTGAATCCTTGAGGAATTGCCACACTGTCTTCTACAACGGTTGAACTAATTTACACTCCCACTAACAGTGTAGAAGTGTTCTTATCTCTTGACATCCTCTCCAGCATCTGTTGCCTCAAGATTGTTTAATGATTGCCATTCTAACTGGCACAAGATGTTATCTCAGTGTGGTTTTGATTTGCATTTCTCTAATGACCAGTGATGATGAGCATTTTTTCCTGTTTGTTGGCCTCATATATGTCTTCTTTTGTAAAGTGTCTGTTCACATCCTTTGCCCACTTTTGAATGGGCTTGTTTTTTTCTTGTAAATCTGTTGTAGTTCTATGAAAATTCTGGATATCAGTCCTTTGTCGGATGGGTAGACTGCAAAACTTTTTTCCCATTCTGTTGGTTGTCGATTCACCCAATGACTGTTTTTTTTTTTTTTTTGCTGTGCAGAAGCTGTGGCGTTTGATTAGGTCCAATTTGTCTATTTTGGCTTTGGTTGCCAATGCTTTTGGTGTTTTGGTCATGAAGTCCTTGCCTACGCCTATGTCCTGAATGGTTTTGCCTAGATTTTCTTCTAGGGTTTTGATGGTATTAGGTCTTATGTTTAAGTCTTTAATCCATCTGGAGTTAATTTTAGTGTAAGGTGTATGGAAGGGTTCCAGTTTCTGCTTTCTCCACATGGTTGCCCAGTTTTCCCAACACCATTTATTAAACAGGGAATCCTTTCCCCATTGCTTGTTTTTGTCAGGTTTGTCAACATTCTCTTTTTTTTTTTTTTGAGACGGAGTTTCGCTCTTGTTACCCAGGCTGGAGTGCAATGGTGCGATCTTGGCTCACCGCAACCTCCGCCTCCTGGGTTCAAGCAATTCTCCTGCCTCAGCCTCCTGAGTGGCTGGGACTATAGGCGTGCAGCATCATGCCCAGTATTTTTAGTAGAGACGGGGTTTCACCATGTTGACCAGGATGGTCTCGATCTTTTGACCTTGTGATCCACCCGCCTCGGCCTCCCAAAGTGCTGGGATTAAAGACTTGAGCCACTGTGCCCGGCCTACATTTCTCTATTTTTATATGTAGAGTCTCATTATGTTGCTCAGGCTGATCTTGAACTTGTTGACTGAAGTGATGTGACTGCTTTGGCCTCCTAAAGCTGTAGGATTATAGGCATGAACCACTGTGCCTGAGCTCCATGTAGTATATATTTTATATTTGATATATGTATTTTTTATATTTGATATATGTATTATATATATTTGATATATATATGATACGGTGATGAACTTGGTATCAAATATATATGGTATATATATGATATATCATATATGTAATAGATATATTTGATATATAGATAGATATATTTGATACTGAGTCTCCCTCTGTCACCCAGACTTGGGTGCAGTGGCAAGATCTTAGCTCACCAACCTCCGCCTCCCAGGTGCAAGTGATTCTCCTGCTTCAGCTTCCCTCCCAAGTAGCTGAGGTTACAGGTGTGAATGTCCAGCTAATTGTTTTTGTATTTTTAGTGGAGGTAGGTTTTCTCTACGTTGGCCAGGCTTATCTTGAACTCCTGACCTCAGATGATCCACTTGTCTTGGACTCCTTAAAGTGCTGGGATTATAGTCTTTTTTTTTTTTTTTTTGAGACGGAGTTTCACGCTTGTTACCCAGGCTGGAGTGCAATGGCGCGATCTCAACTCACCGCAGCCTCCACCTCCTGGGTTCAGGCAATTCTCCTGCCTCAGCCTCCTGAGTAGCTGGGATTACAGGCACGCGCCACCATGTCCAGCTAATTTTTTGTATTTTTAGTAGAGACGGGGTTTCACCATGTTGACCAGGATGGTCTAGATCTCTCTCGACCTCGTGATCCACCCGCCTCGGCCTCCCAAAGTGGGGATTATAGTCTTGAGCCAGCGGCCTATGTTTTTTTTTTTTTTGATGGAGTCTTGCCCTGTCACCCAGACTGGAGTACAGTGGCATGATTTTGGCTCACTGCAACTTCCGCCTTCTGGGTTCAAGTGATTCTCCTTTCTCCGCCTCTTGAGTAGCTCAGACTACGGATGTGTGTCACCACACTCAGCTAACTTTTGCATTTTTGGTACAGACAGGGTTTTACCATGTTATTCAGGCTGGTCTTGAACTCCTGACCTCAGGCAATCCACCTGCCTCGGCCTCCCAAGGTGCTGGGATTACAGGCATGAACCAGCATCGCCTGGCTTGGGCAATATGTTTTGTAGGGCTGTATTAGTGGTGATGAACATTCTCACCTTTTATTTTGGAAAATCCTTCTTTTAATTTATTTTATTTTTCACTGGGTGATGGTGGGCTGAGGCCGAAAAGGGCATCAGCCAGAAAGTCTTTATTTTTATCTTGTTTTTGAAGTAAAATAATTTTGAATTAAGTAATATTCAGAAGTTCTCAGAGTGGGTTATTATTATTATTATTTTTTGAGTCAGTTTCGCTTTTGTTGCCCAAGCTGAAGTGCAATGACATGATCTCAGCTCACTGCAACCTCTGCCTCCTGGGTTCAAATGATTCTCCTGCCTCAGCCTCCCTAGTAACTGGGATTACAGGCGTGCCATCATGCCTGGCTAATTTTTGTATTTTTAGTAGAGATGGGGTTTCACCATGTTAGCCAGGCTGGTCTTTAACTCCTGACCTAGGTGACTTCCCATCTCCACCTCCCAAAGTGCTGGGATTACAGTCGTGAGGCATTGCACCCAGCCAAGCTTTTTTTTTTCCTTGTTTTAATCTTAAAGTAACCTCTGTATTATTGTTTGCCTATATTCTAAGATTCCTTTCATGAACACATTCATGTATTTGATGGTATTCAATACGTTTTACATTCCATTTATTTTTCTGAAACGGAGTTTTGCTCTTATTGTGCAGAGTGGAGTGCAATGGCCCAGTATTGACTCATTGAAACTCCACCTTTTAGGTTCAAATGATTCTCCTGCCTCAGCCTCCAAAGTAGTGGGATTCCAGATGCCTGGCACCACGCCCAACTAATTTTTGTATTTAGTAGAGAGAGGGGTTTCACCATGTTTATCAGACCGATCTCGAACTCCTGACCTCAGATCCACTCACCTTGGCCTCCCAAAGTGCTGGGATTACAGGTGTGAGCCACCGTGCCCAGCCTACATTACATGTTTTAATTTTGTTTTCCAATTTTATATTTTTGTGTTACATGTTTTTTGGTTTGCCACATCACCAGTTAATTGTGTTTTGATTTTTTAGTTCATATTATAATTGTATATGACAGTATTTGTACAGGTTGTGTTTTGTGTTTTGTTTGTTTTTTTGTTTTCGAAGGGGGGTTTCTTTTGGCCCAGTGTGGAGTACAATGGCAAGAGCAGAGCTCAATGCAACCTCCGCCTTCTGGGTTCAATACATTTTCCTGCCTTGGTCTTCCAGGTATCTGAGATTACAGGCATGCACCACCATGCATGGCTAATTTTGTATTTTTAGTAGAGACGGGGTTTTACCCCTGACCTCAGGTGGTCCTCCAGCCTTGGCCAAAGTTCTGAGATTACAGGTGTGAGCCACCATGCCCAACCTGCAACAGTTTTTTAATCCTGTCTAGATGAGTAGCCATAAAGACTCTCCTGATTTCAACATCTGTTTATTTGTGAATCTATATTATTTTCCTGTGGGAGAAACACTTTTGGATTTGAAGATAATTTTAAAACTATAATAACTTTGTGGCCAGGTGCGGTGGCTCATGCCTGTAATCTAAGCAATTTGGGAGGTTGAGTCAGGAGGATCACAAGGTCAAGAGATCGAGCCCATCCTGGTCAACATGGTAAAACCTCATCTATACTAAAAATACAAAAATTAGGCAGGCGTGGTGGCGTACACCTGTAATCCCAGCTATTCAGGAGGCTGAGCCAGGAGAATTGTTTGAACGTGGGAGGCAGAGGTAATGGTGAGCTGAGATCGGCCAGTGCACTCCAGCCTGGGGGACAGAGTGAGACTCATTCTCAGACAAAAAAGAAAAAAAACTCTGTATTTATTTTAGGTATTATTGTCTATTTTTACTTATGTGTCAAAAATACATAACAAAATATACAATCAAATATTTCTAGCCCAGGCAGGGTGTTAAACACCTATAATCTCAGACACTTAGGGGGCTGATGCAGAGAATTGCTGGAAACCATAAGGCAGAGGTTGCCTACATCGCACTACACTCCAGCCTGGGTGACAGAGCAAGACTGTGAAAAAAAAATCAGTTTTAAAAATGTGTTAAGACTTTATTTTTGGCCTAACAGGTAGTCTATAAAGAAAATTGGGGCCGGGTGCGGTGGCTCACGCCTGTAATCCCAACACTTTGGGAGGCTGAGGCGGGTGAATAACGAGGTCAAGAGATCGAGACCATCCTGGTCAACATGGTGAAACCCCGTCTCTACTAAAAATACAAAAATTAGCTGGGCATGGTGGCGTGTGCCTATAATCCCAGCAACTCAGGAGGCTGAGGGAGGAGAATTGCCTGAACCCAGGAGGCGGAGGTTGTGGTGAGCCGAGATCGCACCATTGCACTCCAGCCTGGGTAACAAGAGCGAAACTCCGTTTCAAAAAAAAAAAAAAGAAAGAAAAGAAAATTGTTGCATGATCTATTGAGAAGGCCATGTATCCTGATGTTGAGGAGTGTTCTCTTTACCTTCATTAGAAATAATTCTTTTTCCCCGGGCGCGGTGGCTCACGCCTATAATCCCAGCACTTTGGGAGGCCAAGGCGGGTGAATCACGAGGTCAAGAGATTGAGACCATCCTGGTCAACAAGGTGAAACCCCATCTCTACTAAAAATACAAAAATTAGCTGGGCATCGTGGCGCACGCCTATAGTTTCAGCTACTCGGGAGGCTGAGGCAGGAGAATTGCTTGAACCCAGGAGGCGGAGGTTGCAGTGAGACGAGATTGTGCCATTGCACTCCAGTCTGGGTAACAACAGCAAAACTGCATCTCAAAAAAAAAAAAAAAAAAAAAAAAAAGAAATCTTTCTAGTCCTCTATGCCCTTACTAATATTATCTTGTTTTTTTATTATTACAAAAAGTAGGGTATTGAAATAATCTACTATAATTATATTGCTTGCTTTGTGTTTATTCAGTTTTGTTAGTATTTCCTTTATATATTTGAAATTCTAATTTGAGACACACATACACATAGATACACACATGTATAAACAAATTTGTCGTAGGTCCTGCTTTGTCTTTTTGAAGTTTTGACTTAAAGTATATTTTACAAAATACAATAGTTTTTTACTTAAGGTGTAACTTGTGTAATATTATTTTGAACTTTTTTGCTCTAATTCAGTTAATTTTTTTTGAGACGGAGTTTTGCTGTTGTTACCCAGACTGGAGTGCAATGGCGCGATCTCGGCTCACCGCAACGTCCGCCTCCTGGGTTCAGGCAATTCTCCTGCCTCAGCTTCTGAGTAGCTGGGACTACAGGCACTCGCCACCGTGCCCAGCTCATTTTTTTGTATTTTTAGTAGAGACGGGGTTTCACCATGTTGACCAGGATGGTCTCGATCTCTTGACCTCGTGATCCACCTGCCTCGGCCTCCCAAAGTGCTGGGATTTGCCGTGCCTGGCCCGAACTCATTCTTTTTTATGGTTGCATAGCATTCCATGGTATATATGTGCCATTACAGGCGTGAGCCACCACGCCCAGCCATTAATATGTAACATAAAGATTTAATTTGAAATGTCAATGGCAAATTTGAGGGCAGATGTAATAAAAAATTTTTGGAAGCAACTTAAGTTGTTTTTTTTTAACTTTTACTTTATTTATTTTTACCAGACTGAAATATGTTGTTGTATCTTTTAGAGGTTTTATGTAATCCCCAGAGTAGCACAAAGAATATATTTGTATAGATACACAAAACAAAATACGAAGTAAAAGCACGTCAACATAGAAATTAACAAGATACAAATTAACAGAGAAAATGAGAGACAAAGATACAGGAATCAAATAAAACAATCAAATAACTTTAATAAGTCTTTCTGGGCCGGACGCAGTGGCTCAAGCCTGTAATCCCAGCACTTTGGGAGTCCGAGGCAGGTGGATCACGAGGTCAAGAGATCGAGACCATCATGGTCAACATGGTGAAACCCTGTCTCTCCTAAAAATACAACAAATTAGCTGGTCATGGTGGCACGTGCCTGTAATCCCAGCTACTCAGGAGGCCGAGGCAGGAGAATTGCCTGAACCCAGGAGGTGGAGGTTGTGGTGAGCCGAGATCGCTCCATTGCACTCTAGCCTGGGTAACAAGAGCGAAACTCTGTCTCAGAAAAAATAAATAAATAAATAAATCTTTCTTTTTCAGAGTTTACATTATCTTGGCTCATTGTAACCTCTGCCTCCCAGGTTCAAGCGATTCTCCTGCCTTACCTCCTAAGTAGCTGGAATTATAAGTACACACCACCACTCCCAGCCAATTTTTATATTTTTATTAGAAACAAAGTTTGGCCGGGCGCGGTGGCTCAAGCCTGTAATCCTAGCACTTTGGGAGGCCGAGGCGGGTGGATCACGAGGTCAAGAGATTGAGACCATCCTGGTCAACAAGGTGAAACCCCATCTCTACTAAAAATCCAAAAATTAGCTGGGCATGGTGGTGCGCACTGTAGTCCCAGCTACTCGGGAAGCTGAGGCAGGAGAATTGCTTGAACCCAGAAGGCGGAGGTTGCGGTGAGCCGAGATCGCGCCATTGCACATCAGTCTGGGTAACAACAGCAAAACACCATCTCAAAAAAATAAAAAATAAAAACAAAACATTCTGATAAGATCTCTGTTCCCAGAGAAGATGAAAGGTAAAGAGAAGACAAAGACACAGATTTCCTACAATACAGTGTCAGGGGATTATTATTTGCTTTCTTTTCGCAGGAAATATTTACAAACAAATAAACCTTATTTTCTTTTTCTTTCTTTTTTTTTAAGATTTTTATATTATCTGCTCCTGAAACAAACAAATCTTTTTTTGTTTTGAGACGAAGAATTGCTTGAACATGGGAGGCAGAGGTTGCAATGAGCCAAGAACACACCACTACACTCCAGCCTGGGCAACAGTGCAAGACTCAGCAGTGAGCTGAGATCGCACCACTGCACTCCAGCCTGGCGCCTGGCAAAGGAGTGAGACTCTGTCTCAAAACAAAACAATCAAGATGGTAGGGTTGGGTGACGGGCTTGTCCGGGAAGCTCCGATGCCCGATTAGGGACAATGGGGAACGCAGGCGGGGAGTGGGAGATATCAACCCAGGCAGTCAGGACTTCAGACTTTCGGGATCCAGGCTTGCATATGGAGACCTGACAGTAGTCCTCTAAAATAAAATATGAACCACATGTGAATTTTGAATTTTCTAGTAGTCAAACTTTAAAAAGAAATGAGTGGTCGGGTGTGGTGGCTCATGCAGTCAGGAGTTTGAGACCAGCCTGGCTAACATGGTGAAACCTCATCTCTACTAAAAATACAAAAATTAGCTGGACGTGGTGGTGAGCGCCTGTAATCCCAACTACTCAGGGGGCTGAGGCAGAGGAATCGCTTAAACCTGGGAGGTAGAGGTTGCAATGAGCCAAGAACACACCACTATACTCTAGCCTGGGCAACAATGCAAGACTGTCTCAAAAAAATAAAGATTGTAAACCATGTATGTTAATCTAGAGTGGTCAAAATCGACAAATTGGGTAGATTTATTTATACAGTTTTATTAGAATTAGCTTTGTATATATAATACACTAATACAAAAGTAAAAGTTGATTTTCTTTGGAACAAAAATTTTATGTATTATAAAAAAATACAAAAATTAGCCAGGCATAATTGTTCATGCCTGTAGTCCCAAGCTACTTGGGAGGCTGAGGCTGGAGAATAGCTTGATCCCAGGAGGCCAAGGTTGCAGTGAGCCAAGATCACGCCAATGCATTCTAACCTGGGTGACAAAGCAAGACTCCATCTCAAAAAAAAGAAAAAAGGGTTATGACACCTAGCTAGTTCTTATTGTTTGTTTTTTATTTTTTTTAGTTTATATTTTAGGAACAGGGTTTTGCCATGTTGTCCAGTCTGGTCTCAAACTCCTGAGTTAAAGTGTTCAGCTCCCCTTGTCCTCCCAAAGTCCTAAGATTACATTTTTTGATTAATTAATTTAATACTTTGCTTAATAAAATGAAGTTCCTATTACCGGTATTGTTGTTATTGGTTTATTTTTTATTTTATTTTACATTCTGGGATATATGTGCAGGACATGCAGGTTTGTTATAGGCAAACGTGTGCCATGGTGGTTTACTGCACCTATCAACCCATCACCTAGTGCCCTGAATGCATTACCTATTTATCCTGGTGCTCTCTCCCTCTTGCCCAACAAGCCCCAGTGCCTGTTGTTCCCCTTCATATGTCCATGTGTTCTTATTGTTCAGCTTCTACTGACAAGTGAGCACATTTGATGTTTGATTTGCTGTTCCTGCATTAGTTTGCTAAGGATAATGGCTTCTAGCTCCATCCAGGTTGCTGCAAGCTACATGATCTTTACTTTTTTAATGGCTGCATAGTATTCTACGGTGCATATGTGCCACATTTTCTTTATCCAGTCTATCAGTGATGGGCATTTAAATTAATTCCATGTCTTTGCTATTGTGAATAGTGCTGCAGTGAACATACACATCCATGTATATTTATAATGAATAATTTATATTTTGGGGGTATATACCCAGTAACGAGATTGCTGGGTCAAATGGTATGTCTTAGAGGAACCGTGGTACTTCTTTCACAGTGATTGACCAAATTTACTTTTTCACCAACAGTTTAAACGCATTTCTATGCCTCCCCAGCCTCACTAGCATGTGTTGTATTTTTTGGCTTTTTAATAGTCACCATTCTGACTGGTGTGAGATGGTTATCTTATCCTGGTTTTGATTTGCATTTCTCTAATGATCACTGATGTTGAGCTTTTTTTCATGTTTGTTGGCCACATAAATGACTTCTTTTGAGAAGTGTCTGATTCATGTTTTTTTGCCCACTTTTTTTTTTTTTTTGAGATGGAGTTTCGCTCTTGTTACCCAGGCTGGAGTGCAATGGCGTGATCTCAGCTCACCGCAACCTCCGCCTCCTGGGTTCAGGCAATTCTGCCTCAGCCTCCTGAGTAGCTGGGACTAAAGGCATGCACCACCATGCCCAGCTAAGTTTTTGTACTTTTAGTAGAGACGGGGTTTCACCGTGTTGACCAGGATGGTCTTGATCTCTTGACCTCGTGATCCACCCGCCTCGGCCTCCCAAAGTGCTGGGAATATAGGCATGAGCCACTGCGCCCAGCCCTTTGCCCACTTTTTCATGGGGTTGTATTATTTTCCTAAATTTGTTCAAATTGCCGGTAGACTCTGGATATTAACCTTTGTCAGCTGGATAGATTGCAAAAATGGTATCTCATCCTATAGGTTGTCTGTTCACTCAGATGACAGTTTCTTTTGCTGTGAAGAAGCTCTTTAGTTTAATTAGATTCCATTTGTTAATGTTTGCTTTTGTCGCAATTGCTCTTGAAGTTTTCATCTGTGTTTTGAACAATATTGCCTAGATTTTTGGCCGGGCGTGGTGGCTCAATCCTGTAATCCCAGCACTTTGGGAGGCCAAGGCGGGTGGATCGCGAGGTCAATAGATCAAGACCATTCTGGTCAACATGGTGAAACCCCGTCTCTACTAAAAATTCAAAAAATTAGCTGGGCATGGTGGCGCGTGCCTGTAATCCCAGCTACTCAGGAGGCTGAGGCAGGAGAATTGCCTGAACCCAGGAGGTGGAGGTTGCGGTGAGCTGAGATCGCGCCATTGCACTCCAGCCTGGGTAACAAGAGCGAAACTCCGTCTCAAAAAGAAAAAAAGATTGCCTAGATTTTCTTATAGGGTTCTTATACTTTTGGTTCTCTCATTTAAGTCTTTAATCCATCTTGAGTTAATTTTTTATTTTGTTGAGAATTTTTGCATGTAGGTTTATCAGAAATATTGGCTTGAAGTTTTCTTTTTTTGTACTATCTCTGCCAAGTTTTGGTATCAGGATGATGCTGGCCTCATAGAATGAATTAAGGAGAAGTTCCTCCTTTTCTATGATTTGAAATAGTTTCTGAAGAAATGGTACCAGCTCCCCTTTGTACCTCTGGTAGAATTATATGTAAATCCAGCTGCTCCTGAAAACGTTTTGGTTGGTAGGCTATATATTACTGCCTGAATATCAGAACATGTTATTGGTCTATTCAGAGATTCAACTTCTTTTTATGCAGTCATGGGAGGGTGTATGTGTCCAGTAATTTATCCATTTTTTCTAGATTCCAGTTTATATGCATAGAGGTGTTTATTTTCAGGTGGTTATTTATATTTCTATGGGGTCAGTTGTGGTATTTTCTTACCGTTTTTTATTGTCTATTCTCTCTCTCTCATTTATTTATTTTATAAAGATGGGATTTCTCCATGTTGGTCAGGCTGATCTTGAACTCTCAACCTCAGCTGGGATTACAGGTGTGAGCCCCTGCTCCTAGCCTCTTTTTTTTTTTAAGTAGAGATGGGGTTTCACCATGTAGCCAGGATGGTATCCATCTCCTGACCTTGTGATTCACCCACCTTGACCTCCCAAAGTGCTGGGATTACAGGCATGAGCCACCACACCTGGCCTACAATTTCTAATAATCTAATATATTTGAGTATATGCTATTAGTCATAATTACGGTTACTATAACAAAATATTGTAGACCACAGATATAATCAACTTCATTTGTTTCTTTTAATCATTTTAAGTCATTTCTACAGTTAACATCTTAATTCTGATGTAGTTTCTAATAACTTCAAAATTCTGATACTTTGAGGATCATACTGTTTGGATCGGGTAGGGATCGTATGAGTTCTAATGAAGAGATGATTCATGAAATTTATAAACCAGGCAAAATAGAAATTAATTAAATATCAGGAAAATACTCTTTCACATACGTATGCTTAATCAGCCAGTACTGAAATTTTTAGATTGCCATTTGAATAACCTCTATAGTCCATGTCAAATTACCTATGACAGTTATCAGTGCTATACACCCAAACTGGAGAAACGAAGCCTAGTATTTAAGAGGAAATAAATTTTATGTTAAATGTGGACTCATGGAAAACCTAGAAAGCCAACAGCCTTTTGTTTATTTCTGAGTTCTGTCTCAAAAAACAAATAAACAAAAAAACCCATTTACTGCCTGATACAGGAGATTGAATTTTCCAACTGGGCGGATCACGAGATCAGGAGATTGGGACCATCCTTGCTTACATAGTGAAAACCTGTCTCTACTAAAAATACAAAAAATTATCTGGGTGTGGTGGCACATGCCTGTAGTCCAAGCTACTTGGGAGGCTGATGCAGGAGAGTTGCATGAACCCAGGAGGTGAAGGTTGCAGCAAGCCCAGATTGCGCCATTGCGCTCCAGCCTGGACAACAAGAGCAAAACTCCATCTCAAAAAAAAAAAAAAGAGCCGGCGCAGTGGCTTACGCCTATAATCCCAGCACTTTGGGAGGCTGAGGCGGGTGGATCATGAGGTCAAGAGATCGAGACCATCCTGGTCAACGAGGTGAAACCCCGTCTCTACTAAAAATACAAAAATTAGCTGGGCATGGTGGCACGCGCCTATATTCCCAGCGACTCAGGAGGCTGAGGCAGGAGAATTGCTTGAACCCAGAAGGCAGAGGTTGCGATGAACCGAGATCGTGCCATTGCACTCCAGTCTGGGTAACAACAGCGAAACTCTGTCTCAAAAAAAAGAAAGAAAGAAAAGAAAAGAAAAAAATATATAGCTAACCGAGGAAGTAAAAAATCTCTCAAAGAAAATCAAGAAAACACTGCTGAAAGAAATTACAGAGTACATAAACAAATGAAAAAATATCCCATGCTTATGGATGAGTAGAGCCAATATTGTAAAAATGACAAACTTTACCAAAAGCAATCTACACATTCAAGTCAATTCCCATCAGAATAAAATCAGTCTTCACAGAACTTGAAAAAAACAATTCTAAAATTCTTATGGAACCAAAGAAAAGCATGCATAGCCAAAGCAAAACTAAGCAAAAAGAAGAAATCTAGAAGCATCACATTTCCCAACTTAAAACTATACTACAAGGCTATAGCTACCAAAACAGCATGGTACTGGTATAAAAATAGGCACATAGAACAATGGAACAGAATAAGAAACTTAGAAATAAAGCCAAATAGTAACAGCCAACTGAGCTTTGACAAAGTCAACAAAAGCACAAAGTGGGGAATTGACGCCATATTCAACAAATGATGCTAGGATAACTGTCAAACTACACGTAGAGGAATAAAACCAGATCTTTGTTTCTCATTTTATAGAAAAATCAAGATGGATTAAAGACTCAAATCTAAGACACGAAACTAACAATTTTAGAAGATAACATCAGAAAAACTTTTGTAGACATTGGCTTAGGCAAAGACTTCATGACCAAGAACCCAACAGCAAATGCAATTAAAATGAAGATAAATAAATGGGACTTTGATTTAAAATGCAAATCAAAAGCACGGTGTGATACCATTTTACTCCTGTAAGAATGGCCAGATAGTGCCATTGCACTCCAGCCTATGCAACAAGATTGACATTCCAGCTCAAAAAAACAAAAAATATGGACATAATTTTTTGACACTGAGTCTTGCTCTATTGCCCAGGATGGAGTGCAGTACAATCTCAGCTCACTGCAGTCTCCACCTCCTGGGGCCTCATCCCTCAGCCTCCCAAATAGCTAGGGTTACAGGTACCCGCTACCAAGCCCGGCTGATATTTTTATTTTTAGTAGACAGGCAGTTTCATCATGTTGGCCAGATTGGTCTCAAACTCTTGATAATCCACCCATCTCAGCCTCCCAAAGTGCTGGGATTACAGCATGAGCCACCATGCCCAGCCAAAAATGGCCATAATTAAAACATCACAAAATAATAGATGTTGGCATGAATGGTTAAAAAACAAAAAAGCACTTTTACACTTTTGGTGTGAATGTAAACTAGTGCAACCACTATGAAAAACAGTATGGAGGGCCGGGCGCGGTGGCTCAAGCCTGTAATCCCAGCACTTTGGGAGGCCGAGGTGGGCGGATCACGAGGTCAAGAGAACGAGACCATCCTGGTCAACATGGTGAAACCCCGTCTCTACTAAAAATACAAAACTTAGCTGGGCATGGTGGCGCGTGCCTGTAATCCCAGCTACTCAGGAGGCTGAGGCAGGAGAATTGCCTGAACCCAGGAGGCAAAGGTTGTGGTGAGCCGAGATAACGCCATTGCACTCCAGCCTGGGTAACAAGAGCGAAATTCCGTCTCAAAAAAAAGAAAGAAAAACAGTATGGAGATTCTTAAAAGAACTAAATGTGGAACTAACATCTTTTTTTGGGGGGGAGAGGAAGGCAGGAAGGGAGGGAAGGAGGACGGTAGGGAAGAAGGAAGGGATGAAGGAAAGAAGGAAGGGAGGAAGTGGGGAGGGAGGGAGGGAAGGGAAGGAAGGAAATCAAGCAATGAGAGAGACATTGCTGACCTAGATCTAGAGGTTTACAAGTTGATTTTTTTTTTTGAGAGAAGGAAAGAAAAAAAAAATAAGTAAAGGAGAGGAAGAAAGAGGAAGAGAAAGAGGGAGAGTAAATGGAAATATTGCTTTATTTTGAAAAAAATTGGGTATTAATAATGGCCAATCAATGTTTCATTTAAACTAATGGGTAGGTGTGATGTGGTATTGACAAGAATGTATATTTTGTGTATTTGAAGTGGAGAGCTCTATAAATATTTATTAAGTTTACTTGTTCCGGATCTGAGTTCGAGTCCTTGATATCCTTATTAATTTTCTGTCTCATTGAATCTAAGTCTCGTATCTGGGTGTTAGGATCGTTAGCTCTTGTTGTTGCATTGATCCTTTTACCACTATATCTTTGTTGCTTTAAAATCTATTTTCTCCGATACGAGAATTGCAACTCCTGCTTTTTATTTATTTATAATTTATTTTTGCTCTCCATTTGGTTGGTAAATCTTTCTCCATCCCTTTGTTTTGATTCTTTGTGTATCCTTGCATGTGAAACAGGTCTGGATGTAACATGCCATTGGGTTTTGGCTGTGCCTTTGGATTGGGGGATTTAGTCAATTTAAATGTAGGGTTACTGCCATTTGATGTTGACTGGCTGTTTTATCCATTCGTTGATGTAAATTCTTCTTTATGTTGGTGCTCTTTACTTTTTGGTGTATTTTTAGAAAGGCTAATACTGGTTGTTTCTTTCTGTGTGTAATGCTTCTTTCAGAAGCTCTTGTAAAGCAGGCCTGGTGGTAATAAAATCTCTGAGTTCTTGCTTGTTCATAAAAGATTTTATTTTTCCTTCAGTTGTGAAGCTTAGTTTGGCTGGATATGAAATTCTGGGCTGAAGGTTCTGTTCTTTGAGGATGTTGAATATTGGCCTCCACTCTCTTCTGGCTTGTAGAGTTTCTGCTGAGAGATCTGCTGTAAGTCTGATAGGCTTGCCTTTGTGGGTAACATGACCTCTCTCTCTGACTGCCCTTAGTATTTTCTCCTTCGTTTCAACCCTGGTGAATCTAACAATTATGTGCCTTGGGGTTGCTCTTCTTGAGGAATATCTTTGTGGTGTTCTCTGTATTACCTGAGGTTGAATGTTGACCTGCTTTGCTAGTTTAGGAAAATTTTCCTGAATAATATCCTGAAGGGTATTTTCCAGCTTGGATTCATTCTCTCCGTGGCATTCAGGTACACCTATCAAACGTAAATTTGGTCTTTTCACATAGTCCCACATTTCTTGGAGACTTTGCTCATTCCTTTTTATCCTTTTTTCTCTAATCTTTTCTTCACGTTTTCTTTCATTAAGTTGGACTTTGACCTCTGATATCCCTTCTTCTGCTTGAACAATTCGAGTGTTTAAACCTGTGCATACTTCTCGGAGTTCCTGTATTGTATTCTTCAGTTCCATTAATTCACTCATACTCCTCTCTAAGTTGTCTATTCTCAATAGGATTTCATCAAACCTTTTTTCGAAGTTCCTAGTTTCTTTACATTGGGCTACAACATGTTCTTTTAACTCACCGAAGTTTGTTATTATCCATTCCTTGAAGAGTGATTCTGTCATCAGGATGCGCTCGTTCTCCATCAAGCCTTGTTCCATTGTTGATGTGGAACTGTGATCATCTTTAGAGGGAGAGGCGTTCTGATTTTGAGTATTCTCAGCTTTTTTACGCTGGTTTCTTTCCGTCATTGTAAATTTATCCTCCTGCCGTCTTTGAAATTACCAACTTTCAGATTAGGTCTCTTGAGTGGACGTCCAGGTTGTTAGTTCCCAGGGCCAGAACGGCGGCGTTAAGGCTGATGGTGCTTTTCTGCCCAGGATTCTCCTGTCTGGCTTCCTTCTTGTGTCCCTAGTAGGTGACTCTGCCTTCCCGGGGCTCCAAACCTTGGTCAGAAGGGGAACCGGTCCCGTTTACTCTGCGCCGAGCGCTGCCGCGCCGAGGTGCCATCAAGCCGCTGCGCCGGGCTCTGGTGTCCTGCTGGGGACCCGTGTGGGTCCTCCGAACCTGTTTAGTCTGCTCCGAGAGCTGCAGAGCCAAGGTGCTGGCGGAACCGCTGCACCGGCCACGAGAGTCGCGCTGGCCACCCGTGTGTTTCCTCCACTGGGGGATCTTTTGCTCCGTGAGCGACCTGAATTTGTCTGAAAGTGTGGCGTCCTCGAGTTCTCTGCGCCTTCCCTGAGAGCTGCAATCCCAGGATGTTAGCGATCGGCCATCTTCGGAACTAATATTTTATCCTGCAATACCACTACTGGGTATCTACAGACAGAAAAAGAAGTCATATAAAAATAAAACTTGCAAGGCTCGGCGTGGTGGCTCATGCCTCTAATCCCAGCACTTTGGGAGGCCAAGGTCGCAGATCACCTGAGGTCAGGAGTTGGAGACCACCCTGACCAATCTTGTCTCTACTAAAAATAAAAATTAACTGATTGTTGTGGTGCATGCCCATAATACCAGCTACTTAAAAGGTTGAGCCAGGAGAATCACTTGAACCTGGGAGGCAGAGGTTGCAGTGTGCCAAGACTAGACATTGCCCTCCAGCCTGGGCAACAAGAGCAAAATTCTGTCTCAAAAATAAATAAATAAAATTTAAAAAAATGAAAGTTGCAACACACGTTTATAGCAGCACAATTTGCAATTGCAAAGATATGGAACCAGCTGAAATGTCCATCAACCAACGAGTAAATAATAAAAATATGGTATATATACTACTACTCAGTCATAGAAAGAAACAACACAATGGCATTTGCTGCAGCGTGGATGAAGTTCGAGACCATTATTCTAAGTGACATAATTCAGGAATGGAAAACCAAACATTGTGTGTTCTCTTTTTTTTTTTTTTTTGAGACAGAGTTTCGTTGTTGTTACCCAGACTGGAGTACAATGGCACAATCTTGGCTCGCCGCAACCTCCGCCTCCTGGGTTCAAGCAATTCTCCTGCCTCAGCCTCCCGAGTAGCTGGGACTACAGGCACACAACACCATGCCCAGCTAATTTTTGTATTTTTAGTAGAGACGGAGTTTCACCATGTTGACCAGGATGGTCTCGATCTCTTGACCTCGTGATCCACCCGCCTCGGCCTCCCAAAGTGCTGGGATTATAGGCGTGAGGCACCGTGCCGGCCGTGTTCTCTTTTATAAGTGGGAGCTAAGCTGTGAGGATATAAAGGTGTACGAATTATATGATGAACTCTGGGGACTTGTGAAGGGTGGGAGAGGGTGAGGCATAAAGGACTACACATTGAGTAAAATGTGCGCTGCTCAGGTGATGGGTGCACCAAAATTTCAGACATCACCCGCAAACACCACTGTACCTCACTAACTATTAAAATAATAAGACAAAGAAACTCGTAAGTTAAAGTTTACATGCATTAGCATTGTTTTTGTTGCTGTTTTTAAGAAAGTGTCTCACTTTGTGACTTAGGATGGAATGTAGTAGTTTGATCATGGCTCACTGCAGCCTCAACCTCCTAGGCTCAGGCAATCCTCCTACCTCAGCCTCCTAAATAGCTAGTACTCCAAGTTGCAGGCCACTGTGCCCAACTAATTTTTGTATCTTTTGTAGACACGGGTTTCACTATGTTGCCCAAGCTGGTCTAGAATTTCTGGGTTTAAATGGTCTTTACATATTGACCTCCAAAATGATGGGATTACAAGTGTGAGCCATCATGCCTAATCAGAATCTTACTTTTATATGATATTTTAAAAACTAAATACATTTACATGTCTTAGTTAACAGAAAATTTGAGAAAAACATTTTATTAAAAATATACAGTTGTTTTGTCACAAATACAATTTCTTAAATGTACATTTCTGTTTGTTATTTTTTCTTTTTTTTTTTTTAAAGACAGAGTTTTGCTCTTGTCACCCAGGGTGGAATGCAATGGCAAGATCTCGGCTCACTGCCACCTCCGCCTCCTGGGTTCAAGCTATTCTCCTGCTTCAGCCTTCCAAGTAGCTGAGATTACATGTATGCACCACCATGCTTGACTAACTTTGTATTTTTAGTAGAGACAGGGTTTCTCCATGTTGGTCAGGCTGGTCTCGAACTCCTGCTCTCTTGTGAAACTATATCAGAATTAAACTATTAACTGTAGAAATAACTTGAAATGGTTATAAAAATACAAATGAAAAGAATTATACTTGTGGCCTATAATACTTTATATTAATAACCATAATTATGACTAATAGCATATACTCAGGTATATTAGATTTTTAGAAATTGTAGGCCGAGAGCGGTGGCATATGCCTGTAAACCCAGCACTTTGGGAGGTCAAGGTGGGCAGATCACAATGACAGGAGATCTAGACCATCCTAACATGGTGAAATCCATCTCTACTAAAACTATAACAAATTAGCCAGGCATGGTGGCACGCACCTGTAGTCCCAGCTACTCAAGAGGCTGAGGCAGGAGAATCGCTTGAACCAGGTAGGCAGAGGTTGCAGTGAGCCAAGATCATGCCACTGCACTCCAGCCTGGGAAACAGAGCAAGACTCCCATCTCAAAAAAAAGAAAAAAAAGAAATTGTGGCCAGGTGTGGTGGCTCACGCCTGTAATGCCAGCACTCTGGGAGGCCGAGAAGGGCAGATCACAAGGTCAAGAGATCGAGACCATCCTGGCTAACACAATGAAACGCCATCTCTACTAATAATACAAAAAAAAAAAAAAAATTAGCCAGCCAAGCACGCTTGCTCACCTCTAATCCCAGCACTCTAGGAGGCCGAGGCGGGTATATCACAAGGTCAGGAGTTTGAGACCAGCCTGGCCAACATGGTGAAACCCATCTCTACTAAAAATAGAAAAATTAGAGAGGTGCAGTGGCGGTCACCTGTAATCCCAGCTACTTAGGAGGCTGAGACAGGAGAATCACTTGAACCTGGAAGACCATGCCATTGCACTCCAACTGGAGCAACAGAGCAAAACTCTGTCTCAAAAAAGAACTAGCTGGGTATGGTGGCAGACACCTGTAGTCCCAGCCACTCGGGAGGCTGAGGCAGGAGAATCACTTGAAACCCCAGCAGCAGAGGTTGGAGTGAGGCGAGATCGCACCATTGCACTCCAGCCTGAGTGACAAGAGCAAAACTTCATCTCAAAAAGAAAAAAAAAAAAAAAAAGAAAGAAAACAGAAGTGTACACAAGAAACTGTATACAATTTTGGAATAAATATTAACATTTATTAAAATATAAATTGAAGAAGGTGAAACGTCATTTTAAATTTGACAATGTTTTCCAAGTAATTTACCATATCAGGCAATTCTCTTCATCCCTCTTTTGAATGCTGCATTGTCCCTCTTTAACATCTAAAACTTAGGGGTCAAAAAAATTTTTTTTTAGCTGAAATGTGATTTGGGGAAGCTTGTTAAATATATCAAAGGGTTAAAATGCTTTACCAGGCTGGGCGCAGTGGCTCACGCCTGTAATCCCAGCACTTTGGGAGACCGAGGCTTGAGGATCACGAGGTCAAGAAATCGAGACCATCCTGGCTAACATGGTGAAACCCTATCTCTACTTAAATACAAAAATTAGCTGGGCATGGTGATGCACCCCTGCAGTCCCAGCTACTTGGGAGGCTGAGGCAAGAGAATTGCTTGAACCCAGGAGGCGGAGGTTTCGATGAGCTGAGATCACGCCACTGTACTCCAGCCTGGCGCCTGAGCGAGACTCTCTCTCAAAAAAAAAAAAAAAAGCTTTATCAAAGTAGGATCACAGGTTACCATAAAATAAGTCATTTGCTTAGCCAAAGTGATAATAAAAGGATTTTAAAAAGCAAAACCATTTATAGCTTGATATAGGAGATCAATTTTTCTAATCAAAACACTTAAGAAAGACAGCATGAGAAAAAATCTCTCTACTTTCGGTTTTCAGATTTCTTCAAAAGGTGAACAAAAATATTTTACTTTGTCATATTAATAAAACACAAAATTTTTGTTCCAGAGAAAATCACCTTTAACTTTTATATTAGTGTATTATGTATACAAAGCTAATTTTAATAAAACTTTATAAATAAATCCACCAAATTTGTCATTTTTGACCACTCTAGATTTTCATACATGTTTTGCAATTTTGTTTTCTTCTTGAGACAGAGTCTTACTCTGTCACCAAGGCTGGAGTGCTGTGGCACAATCTCAGCTCCCTGAAACCTCCTAGTTCTGGGTTTAAGCAATTCTCCTGCTTCGGCCTCCCGAGTAGGTGGGACTACAGGTGAGCACCATCATGCCCTGCTAATTTTTGTATTTTTAGTAGAGACGAGGGTTTCACCATATTGGTCATGCTGGTCTCGAACTCCTGACCTCGTGATCCCCCTGCCTCAGCCTCCCAAAATCCTGGGATTACTGGGGTAAATCACCGCATCAGGCCTTTTTTTTTTTTCCTGGAGACTGAGTCTTGCACTTTCACCCCAGCTGGAGTGCAGTAGCATGATCTCCGCTCATGACAACCTCTGCCTCCCGGGTTTAAGCAATTCTCCTGTCTCAGCCTCTAGATTAGCTGGGATCACAGGTGCCTGCCACCACACCCAGCTAGTTTTCTTGTATTCTTAGTAGAGACGGGTTTCACCATGTTGGCAGGTGGTCTCAAACTCTTGACATTGTGAATAGACATAAATAGATAACTGAAAATTTCAATGAAACATAGTAAGAAATGTAATAGAGAAGTATGCCAACCATGGTGGCTTACACCTGTAATAATAATAATATAAAATTGGGGGAGGTTGAGGCAGAAGGATTGCTTGTTCCAGGAATTCAAGACCAATCTGGCTAACATAAAAAGACCCCCACCTCAGGGCCCATGGGATTACAGGTGACTCACGCCTGTAATCCCAGCACTTTGGGAGGCTGAGGTGGGCAGATCATGAGGTCGGGAGTTCGAGATCTGCCTGACCCGCGGTGGCGAGTGCCTGTAATCCCAGATACTCTGGAGGCTGAAGCACGAGAATTGCTTGAACCCGGGAGGCAGGCGTTGAAGTGAACCGAGATCCCGCCAGTGCACTCCAGCCTGGCGACAAGAGTGAGACTCTGTCTCACAAAAAGTAATAATGATCAGGAAAGACTGGAGACCTCGCGAACCGCAGCCCCTCCCACGCACACACCGATAGGAGATTCTGCCCAGATGACCCGCCTGTCATCCGCGAACAATCTGGGAAATGCCCGCGGCCGCGGGTGCAGAGCTGCCCAGAGAGCTCCAGACAGGGCGCCGCGCGGGGACAGGCGGGACACGGGGCTGCGGGTCCAGCCGCCATCGTGCAGCCAGACGGGTCTTGGGCAGAGCTGCGCCAGCGGGGACTCAGGCGGGCGACCCTAAAGCGGACTGTGTGGAGGCCGGTCCAGCCGGTTTCACAGCCAGCTCTCCCGCCTCGGGATGTCCAACCCTGCACACCCACCGTTTCCCAGCTTCCAGGATGTCCTGGCATCTTAGCTGTGCATTTCCCAGGACCTGCAGATCACAAGGCAACAAAGTCACTGGAAACTTGGGAGGTGGAGGACTCAGAACAGCAGAGACGGATCCCAAGCTCTTCCGGGAGCAGAGGCAAAGGCCCCGCCAAATGCGGAAGCCACGCCCTCCAACTGCACGACTAATTGGGCGGTTCCCGCGTCAGCGCCACTGATTGGTTAAACTTCAGGGCCCACCTCCTGGGTCTGCTTGTATAATACATCTTAGCAGCTACTTAAGGGTAAAAAGAAAATTTTGATACATTTTAAACAACTTTTTAAATCATTTTGACAATGTAGGAAAGACCTTCATCACAGCCCTGAGCCCCCTTTCACCATGCTGTACCCCACCACAGACCACATTGTGGGATGGCCATTGGGAATGACTGGGATGGCCATTGGGAATGACGGGGTCAGCGGGGGCTGGGAATGGATAAGCATTAATTATGCTGGCCAAATTTGTTCATTTTAGAAAGGCTCCTCGGCTGGGCGCGGTGGCTCACGCCTGTAATCCCCGCATTTTGGGAGGCTGAGATGGGCGGATCACCTGAGGTAGGGAGTTCGAGACCAGCCTGACCAAGATGGAGAAACCCCGTGTCTACTAAAAATACAAAAATTAGCCGGGGCGTGGTGGCACATGCCTGTAATCCCAGCACTTTAGGATGCCTAGGCGGGCAGATCACCTGAGGTCCAGAGTTTGAGACCAGCCTTACCAGCATGGAGAAATCCTGAATCTACTAAAAATTAAAAAAAAAAAAGCCGGGAGTGGTGGCACGCGCCTGTAATCCCAGCTACTCTGAAGCAGGAGAATCGCTTGAAGGCTGAAGCAGGATAATCACTCGAACTCAGAAGGTAGAGGTTGTGTTGAGTGGAGATCACACCCTTGCACTCCAGCCTAGGCAACAGATAATACTCCGTCATAAAAGAAAGCCGGGCGCGGTGTCTCAGCCTGTAATACCAGCACTTTGGGAGGCTGATGAGGTCAGGAGTTCGAAACCAGCCTGACCAACATAGTGAAAACCCCGTCTCTAACAACAAAAAATATATAGCTGGGCGTAGTTGCACATGCCTGTAACTCCAGCTACTTGGGAGACTGAGGTAGAAGAATCTCTTGAACCCAAGGGGCGAAGGTTGCTAAGCCGAGATCTCACTATTGCACTCCAGCCTGGGCAATAAGAGCAAAACTCCATCTAAAACAAAAGAAGAAAAAATTTACTGGATTACTGTCTTTAATGGGGGTGTTTCACTTTCTATTTGAAAATGGCCAACTGTCCTCTGTAGGTGTCCTCATTTGATTTGCTAGTTTAGACCCTGGGGGTAGAAGTGAGAAAACACTTGAGCCACATCAGAACACTTTTTTTTCAATTGAAGGATGTATAGGAAATCCTTAATAATGTCTAACAGTTTTCTCAATATCCATTATATTTAACAGTGATAGCTTGGAAGGCAGGGAGGGGACACAGATGACACAACTTAGAAGTTCAACTTTGCTATAAGTTTTTGTGTTTTGTTTCCTTTTTGGAGACAAGGTATCACTCTGGTGCCCAGGCTGGAGTGCAGTGGCACAATCATAGCTCATAATTTGGTTGTAACAGTTCTTTAAAAACCATTTTGAGGTCGGGCATGGTGGCTTAGGCCTGTAATTCCAGCACTTTGTGAGGCTGAGGCAGGCGGATCACCTGAGGACAGGAGTTTGAGACCAGCCTGGCTAAGATGGTGAAACCCCTTGCCTACTAAAAATACAAAAATTGGCCAGGTGTGGTGGCAGGCTCCTGTAATCCCAGCTACTAGAAAGGCTGAGCAGAAGAATCACTTGAACCTGGGAGGCAGAGGTTGCAGTGAGCTGAGATCGTGACATTGCACTCCAGCCTGGGGTGCAAGAGCGAGACTCCATCTCAATACAAAAAAAAAAAAAAAAAAAAAGAATTAGCCAGGCATGGTGGTGCATGACTGTAGTTCCAGCTACTCGGGAGGCTGAGGCAAGAGAATCACTTGAACCTTGAAGGTGGAGGTTGCAGTGAGCTGAGATCACACCATTGTACTCCAGCTTGGACAAGAGCAAGACTTGATCTTAAAAAAAAATTACTTATCTTTTTTCTTAATACTGAGTAATCGCTTGCTATACCTGTTTTGTTTATTTGTTTTTCGATGTTACTGCAGTTTCTCCACTGGCGCAAAATCACCCCTTTATAGCAGTCCCCAACATTGTGTTTTTGAAACATGACGAGGAAGCCAGGTGCGGTGGCTCATGCCTGTAATCCCAGCACTTTGGGAGGTCGACGTGGCTGGATCACAAGATCAAGAGATCGAGGCCAGCCTGAGCAACATGGCGAAACCCAGTCCCCGTTAAATATAAAAAAATTAGACAACCATGGTGGCACATGCCTGTAATCCAGCTACTCTGGAGGCTGAGGTGGGAGAATCACTTGATCCGAGGAGGTGGAGGTGGCGGTGAGTGGAAATTGCACCTCTGTACTCCAACCTGAGTGACAGTATGAGACTCCATCTCAAAAAAAAAAAAGAAAGAAAGAGGAGCCGGGCGCAGTGGCTCACTCCTGTAATCCCAGCACTTTGGGAGGCCGAGGTGGGCAGATCACGAGGTCAAAAATAGAGACCATCCTGGTCAACATGGCGAAACCCCGTCTCTACTAAAAATACAAAAAATTAGCTGGGCATGGTGGTGCGTGCCTGTAATCCCAGCTACTCAGGAGGCTGAGGCAGGAGAATTGCCTGAACCCAGGAGATGGAGGTTGCAGTGAGCCGAGATCACACCATTGCACTCCAGCCTCGGTAACAAGAATGAAACTCCATCTCGAAAAAAAAAAAAAAAAATTAGCCGGGCGTGGTGGCATTCACCTGTGGTCCCAGCTACTCGGGAGGCTGAGGTGGAAGAATCGCTTGAACCCAGGAGACGGAGGTTGCAGTGAGCCAAGATTGCACCACTGCACTCCAGCCTCGTGACAGAGCAAGACTCCGTCTCAAAAAAAGAAGGAAGGAAGGAAGGAGGGAAGGAGGGAGGAAGGAAGAAGGAAGGAAAGGAAGGAAAGGAAGGAAAGGAAGGAAGGAAAGAAAGAAAGAAAGAAAGAAAGAAAGAAAGAAAGAAAGAAAGAAAGAAAGAAAGAAAGAAAGGTGCATGACTAGGATAGGAGGACATGAGGTTTGTGAGGGCCAGGAGAATGATGTGGCTTGACTCTGTATTCCCACCCAAATCTTATGCCAAATTGTAACTGTAATAATATAGCTAGGGGTAAGTTGTATTATGCATGCGACTAACCTTAAACTTTACTTTTATTTATTTTTTATTTTTTAGATGAAGTTTCGCTGTTGTTACCCAGACCGGAGTGCAATGGCGCCATCTCGGCTCACCACAACCTCCACCTTCTGGGTTCAAGCAATTCTCTTGCCTCAGCCTCCTGAGTAGCTGGGACTACAGGCGCGCACCACCACGCCCAGCTAATTTTTGCATTTTTAGTAGAGACGGGGTTTCACCTTGTTGACCAGGATGGTCTCCATCTCTTGACCTCGTGATCCACCCACCTCAGCCTCCCAAAGTGCTGGGATTATAGGCGTGAGCCACCGCGCTGGGCCGTAAACTTTACTTTTAAAACAAAAATGCACTATGTTGGCCAGACTGGTCTCAAACTCCTGACCTCAAGTGATCTGCCTGTCTCAGCCTCCCAAAGTGCTGGGATTACAGGTGTAAGTCACTGTGCCCGGCTTGGTCCCCCAAATTCTTAACTCATTTCAGCATAAATTTAAAAGTCCCATCCAAACTCTCATCTGAGACAAAGCAAGTCTCTTCCACCTATGAGCCTGTAAAATAAAAAATGAGTTAGTCACTTCCAAGATACAATGGGTATGCAGACATTGGGTAAATTCTCCTGTTACAAAAGGCAGAAATCAGCCAAAGCAAAGGGACTCCAGGTCTTATGCAACTCCAGAACCCAGCAGGGCAGTCATTAAACGTTAAAGCTCCAAGATAATT
This sequence comes from Callithrix jacchus, assembly GCF_049354715.1. Taxonomy (NCBI): domain Eukaryota; kingdom Metazoa; phylum Chordata; class Mammalia; order Primates; family Cebidae; genus Callithrix; species Callithrix jacchus. The sequence goes on from NC_133523.1 coordinate 18,985,834, forward strand.
CCCTTCAACTCCATGTGTCACATCTAGGCCACTATGATACAAGGGGTGAGGTCCCAAGGCCTTCGGCAGCTCCACCCCTGTAATCTGCAGAGTACAGCCCCGGAGCTGCTTTCACAAGCTGGCACTGAGTGCCTATGGCTTTTCCATCCAACTCATATAAACTTATAAACTTACGTAAACTTAATCACTTTCTTTGTTTTTTTTTTTTTAAATTAGAGATGGAGTTTCATCATGTTGCCCAGGCTGGTCTTGAACTCCTGAGCTCAAGTGATCCACCCTCCTAGGCCTCCCAAAGTGCTGGGATTAAAGGCGTGAGCCAACTAGCCTGGACTTTTTTTTTTTTTTTTCAATTAGAGACGGGGTTTCACCATGTTGCCCAGGCTGGTCTTGAACAACTGAGCTCAAGTGATCCACCTGCCTGAGCCAAATCACTTTCTAAAATTGCTGTTTCCAAATGGAATCACATTGGAGGTTAGGGCTTACCATATGAAAGTTGACAGAAACTTAATTCAGTCTTAATCTGGGAAAAATAACCATATAGAGGCAATATTTTTATACCTCATTGGAATTAATATAAATAAGAAACAGATTCTGGTAAGTTAAGTTGTATATTATAAGGCCTAGAGAAAAATAAGAAAGTAACTTTAAGGCTGGGTGCAGTGGCTCACGCCTGTAATCCCAGCATTTTAGGAGGCTGAGGTGGATGGATCACTAGGTCAAGAGATCGAGACCATTCTGGTCAACATGGTGAAACCCTGTCTCTACTAAAAATACAGAAATTAGCCAGGCATGGTGGCACATGCTGTAGTCCTAGCTACTCAGGACGCTGAGGCAGGAGAATTGCTTGAACCCAGGAGGCAGAGATCATGCCAATGCACTCCAGCCTGGGTAAAAAGAGCGAAACTCCGTCTCAAAAAAAAGAAAGAAAGAAAGTAACTTCAAAAACATAAGCCATCACTATAGTAATTTAAATATTACAGGACTCCATGTTTGGGTCCCCTTCCATGAACACTCCCTTTGTGGAAGCCATCTTTCTCTCTCCTGGATATCCCCTCTGAGGTCCCCTTCCACACTCTCTCGTGAAGCCTGTCCTCCCCTCCTAAACTCCATCTCTCTCTCTGTTCCCTTCCACTCAGTGTGGAAGCTGCTTTTCTCTCCTGGATTACATCTTTCTGGATTCTCTCACTCAGTGTGAGAGTTAGCTGTTTCTTTAACTCTCCTTCTCCTTTTTTCTCTCTCTTTAAATAAATCACTTTCTTTTTTCTTTTTTAAAGATGGGGTTTCACCATGATGGCCAGACTGGTCTTGAACTCCTGACCTCAGGTGATCCACCCATCTCGGCCTCCAAATGTGCTAGGATTACAGGCATGAGCCACTATATCCGGCCTAAATAAATCACTTTCTATAAACAAACAAAAAACCAACAACAACAACAAAAAGAAATTTAAATATTACATGGAAAGTAATAAAAAAAGAAGGCACTTAAGAAAGACTAGGTCAGGCATGGTGGCTCACGCCTGTAATCCCAGCACTTCAGGAGGCTGAGGCAGGTGGATCACGATATCAGGAGTTCAAGACCAGCCTGGCTAAGCTGGTGAAACCCCATCTCTACTAAAAATACAAAAATTAGCAGGGCGTGGGGACAGGCACCTGTAATTTCAGCTTCTCGGGAGGCTGAGGCAGAGTACTGCTTGAACTGCAAGGTGAAGGTTGCAGTGAGCCAGGATTTCACACCGCACTCCAGCCTGGGTGACTCCATCTCAAAACAACAACAAAAATAAAAACAAAACAACAAAAACAAACAAAGACTAAAGACAGTTCTAAACCTGGAGACTTGACAATCACCAGAGTGTGTCTGAGGACACATGGCCCCATCAACTTTCCAGAGAAAAACCTCAATTCGAAGTTGTCCTGGTAAGGTATTTGTGCCTATGAAAGATAAAAGGAGAAAAAGTGGGAAGATTTTGACAGTGAAATGTAAGAGGATTATTTTTTACTTTTCTCTCATGTTAAACCTTTACAAATAAAAATCAAGTAATTAAAAAAGTGTCATCAGGCCGGGCGCGGTGACTCACACCTGTAATCCCAGCATTTTGGGAGGCCGAGGCGGGTGGATCACGAGGTCAAGAGATCGAGACCATCCTGGTCAACATGGTGAAACCCCGACTCTACTAAAAATACAAAAAAAAAAAAAAAAAAAATTAGCTGGGCATGGTGGCGCGTGCCAGTAGTCCTAGCTACTCAGGAGGCTGAGGCAGGAGAACTGCCTGAACCCAGGCGGCGGAGGTTGCGGTGAGCCAAGATTGCGCCATTGAACTCCAGCCTGGGTACCAAGAGTGAAACTCCGTCTCAAAAAAAAAAAAATAATAAAAAGTGTCATCCACTGCTTTGTGCAAAAGTGATTAATTAAAATACTGTTTTTGAAATGTACAATATAAAAAAAAAATGGGCCAGGCGCGATGACTCACGCCTGTAATCCCAGCACTTTGGGAGGCCGAGGTGGGTGGATCACGAGGTCAAGAGATCAAGACCATCCTGGTCAACAAGGTGAAACTCCGTCTCTACTAAAAATACAAAAATTAGCTGGGCATGGTGGTGCGCGCCTGTAGTCCCAGCTACTCGGGAGGCTGAGGCAAGAGAATTGCTTGAACCTAGAAGGCGGAGGTTGCAGTGAGCCGAGATCACGCCATTGCACTGCAGCCTGGGTAACAAGAGTGAAACTCTGTCTGAAAAAAACAAAAAATAGTTGATAATGTTGTGAATTGAAGGGGAGAACTTGGCTTTAGGGAATGTTAGAAACCGGGAATTTAAAATTTTACTGCAAGCCTGTCAAGTCCTGGCAAGGCTGAACCGAACGGAGAGTGGATTTGAGACCCTGCTTGCCCCACATTTGGAAAATGCAGGGGGACACCAGTGGCTCTGACTAGAGTTAAAATAATTAAATAGTAGGCAATTCAACTGAAGTGGCTCTAGTGGTCTAGGTTTCTATGGAACAAGAACACCAAAATCTAGCTCAAATGTCTTTTTTTTTTTTGAGATGGAGTTTTCCTCTTGTTACCCAGGCTGGAGTGCAATAGCCCAATCTTGGCTCACTGCAACCTCCGCCTCCTGGGTTCAGGCAATTCTCCTGCCTCAGCCTCCTGAGTAGCTGGGACTACAGGCACGCGCCACCATGCCCAGCTAATTTTTTGTATTTTTAGTAGAGACGGGGTTTCACCATGTTGATCAGGATGGTCTCGATCTCTTGACCTAGTGATCCGCCCACCTCGGCCTCCCAGAGTGCTGGGATTACAGGCTTGAGCCACCGCGGCCAGCTCAAATGTCTTTTTTTGGTAAATTACTACCTTAAGAGAAAACAAAATGCAGCCTTAATCAACCATAAATCTCCAATTAATCTGATTACATAATCAAAAAATATTCTCCTGGACACTGCAAATGAAGCAACCACCTAACTTTACCCAACCGATTATTTAATTTGCTTTGCTTTGTCACATACCTTATGGAAGCCTTTATTTCAAGCCAGGCGTGGTGGCTCACGCCTGTAATCCCAGCACTTTGGGAGGCCGAGGTGGGTGGATCACGAGGTCAAGAGATAGAGACCATCTTGATCAACAAGCTGAAACCCTGTCTCTACTAAAAATACAAAAATTAGCTGGGCATGGTGGTGCGCACCTGTAATCCCAGCTACTCGGGAGGCTGAGGCAGGAGAATTGCCTGAACCCAGGCGGCGGTGGTTGCGGTGAGCCGAGATCCTACCATTGCACTCCAGTCTGGGTAACAAGAGCAAAACTCCATCTCAAAAAAAAAAAAATAAATAACAACTTTATTTCAAGATCCTCTGGTAGCCCCAAAGCCATAAACCGTCGGGTGCGGTGGTTCATGCCTGTAATCCAGTACTTTCGGAGGTAGAGGCAGGTGGATCACCTGAGGTCGGGAGTTCAAGACCAGCCTGATCAACAAAGAGAAACACCATTTCTACTAAAAATACACAATTAGGCCAGGCGTGGTATCTCACATCTGAAATCCCAGCACATTGGGAGTCTGAGGTGGGCGGATCATTAGGTCAGGAGTTTGAGACCAGCCTGGTCAACATAGTGAAACCCCATCTCTACTAAAAATGCAAAAAAATTAGCTAGGTCTGTTGGCGACCGCCTGTAATCCCAGTTACTTAGGAAGCTGAGGCAGGAGAATCGCTTGAACCAGGGAGGCAGAGGTTTTAGTGAGCCGAGATTATGTTACTGCACTCCAGCCTGGGCGACAGAGCAAGACCTCTTCTCAAAAAAAAAAAATGAGCGGAGCCTGGTGGCACACGACTGTAATCCCAGCTTCTCGGGTGGCTGAGGCAGGAGTATCGCTTGAACCAGGAAGGCGGAGGTGAGCCGAGATTGCGCCTCTGCACTGCAGCCTGGGCAAAAGAGCAAATCTCTGTCTCAAACAAAACCAAACCCACAAACCATGTCTGGGGGTGTCCCATTGATTAATCACGGTGCATATTACCTCCTCTTCTTTTTTTTTTTTTCGAGAGGAAGTCTCCCACTGTCACCCAGCCTGGAGCTCAGCGATGCAATCTTTGCTCACAGCAGCCTCTGACTCAATAGTTCGAGCGGTTCCTCTGCCTAAGCCTCCCGAGTAGCTGGGATTACAAACATGCGCCACGATGCCTGGCTAAAATTTTTTCTAGTTTTAATAGAGACGGGGTTTCTCCATGTTGGTCAGGCTGGTCTGGAACTCTCGACCTCAGGTGATCCGCCTGCCTCAGCCTCCCAACGAGCTGAGATTACAGGCGTGAGCCACTGGGCCCGGCCAATTTTTGTATTTTTAGTAGAGACGGGGTTTCACCATGTTGGTCAATCTGGTTTGGAACTCCTGACCTCCTGATCCGACTTCCTGGCGAAGCGCTGGGATTACAGGCATGAACCATCAGGCCCGGCCATATTAACCCTTTAACATTTTAATGGTGCTTCAGTTTATTTTTGAACAGGGTAAAGTAGGGACTGGGGACCCTGCACAACACAGCTCCTTTCACGCAGGAGCCCTGCACACCCAGTCGGCGTCTTGCCCTGATGACCTCACAACCTGGGGGACGTGCAGGGCTGTGGGCGCAGAGCTGCGCAAAGAGGGCTACAGGCTGGGGCTAAAGCGGCTGAAACAGAACAGGACCACGGGGGGGAGACAGAGGGCTAAGTGGTGGGGAACTTAGGCTCAGACTCTATCCCTCCACTGCCATTTGTGGCCGATTCTAAAGAGGCCTCCCCCTTCTCCAGACTCCCAGCCCGACATACTCACCATTTCTTGGCTCCAGAAATGTCCTGGAGTCTATGAATCTTCCAATATCATCAGGTGTTGCGATTGTGTTACAGAATATTCAGGAGACCAGAGAGACTAATGGTGAAACGGGAGGGTTTTATTAAGGTGGCCACCGGCTCAGCGGATTAGCATCCCAAGGCTGAGCACAGGAGAAAGGAAATGAGGCCTTTTTTTTTGAGATGGAGTTTCGCTCTTGTTACCCAGGCTGGAGTGCAATGGCACGATCTCGGCTCACTGCAACCTCCGCCTCCTGGGTTCAGGCAATTCTCCTGCCTCAGCCTCCTGAGTAGCTGGGATTACAGTACGCGCCACCATGCCCAGCTAATTTTTGTATTTTTAGTAGAGACGGGGTTTCACCATGTTGACCAGGATGGTCTCGATCTCTTGACCTTCCGTTCTACCCGTGTAGGCCTCCCAAAGTGCTGGGATTATAGGCGTGAGCCACCGCGCCTGGCCAAAATGAGGCCTTTTTACACATCCAGGATGCTGTAGCTGCTAACAGGTTTGCAGAAGCCAGAACAAAGAACAGTTAATTAATTTCTTTTCTTTTTTTTTTTGAGACCAAGTTTCGCTTTTGTTACCCAGGCTGGAGTGCAATGGTGCGATATCAGCTCACCGCAACCTCTGGTTTTTTGAGTAGGCAACCTGGGATTTTAAAAGAAAAGCAGGGTTGGGCACTGTAATCCTCAGGCCTGTAATTCTAGTACATTGGAAGGACGAGACAGGCGGATCATTTGACGTCAGAAGTTCGAGACCAGCCTGGCCAACAGTGAAAACCCGTCTCTACTAAAAATACAAAAAATAGCTGGGCATGGTGGCAGGTGCCTGTAATCCCAGCTACTTGGGAGGCTGAGGCAGGAGAATCACTTGAACCCAGGAGGTAGAGGTTGCAGTGTGTGAATTATTGTATAGCAGAAAACATCTGTCTCTGGTGTTCCTGGAATTATTATTATTATTTTGAGACAAAGTTTTGCTCTTTTACCCAGGCTGAAGTTCAGTGGTGACATCTCGTCTCACTGCAACCTCTGCCTCCCAAGTTCAAGTGATTCTCCTGCCTCAGCCTCCCTAGTAGCTGGGACTACAAGCGTGTGCCACCGTGCCTGGCTAATTTTTTTGTATTTTTAGTAGAGACAGGGTTTTACCATGTTGGCCAGGCTGGTCTCAAACTTCTGAGCTTTGGTGATCCACCCGTCTCAGCCTCCCAGAGTGCTGGGATTACAAACATAAGCCACCGTGCCCAGCTAGCAGGCAGGTTTCTTGTAGACAGAATGAAAGCAAGAAAAGCTGGAATAAACCCAGCCCTATCAGGCAATCTGAAGGTTGCCTGGAGTTTCCTGCAAAAGTGTCTTGTCTTCTGCTTCCTGGCAGACCAGACAAGTACCATTTTCTGCCGTCTTTAAGACTTTGATTTCCTGAATGGAGAGGCCCCTGATTTCCACTGGGCTGAGTGGCCAGGACCATCCAGCTTCATACTCTCCACTAACAACTGTGGGGTGCCCTCTGCCCAATTATAGCCCTTATCAGGCAGGAGCTCAGTTGTCTTATGCCTTCAACCTGTTGGGGCTTACAAATGATCAGTTCTGATAATAAGATATAGAAATGGACCAGGCAGGGTGGCTCACACCTGTAATCCCAGCACTTTGAGAGGCCTCAGCGGCACATGAGCCATAATCCTGGAGTTTGTCGTCAGGACCCAGCATCATGCCTGGCGGGTCCCGTGGGTGGGACCCTTGCAGCTGTGGTAAGCTGGGGACCAGCCCCACACTCTGCTCCTGTTGGGAGTGCAGTGACAGCCTCCCATTCACAGCCCTGCACGCCTGAGCTCTGAATCACAAGGGATGCAACAGAGCTCCCCGCAGGACAGTTCTGCTGAAGGCTGTAGGACTCTTGAGCTCTACCCAGCTCACAGCAGGGACTGTCCCTTCCTTGGCAGCTGCCCCTGGAGCTCCTGAGGACGAGAACTCTAGGAAGGCGGCCAACCCCTGGGCCGCACACGAGCCTTCAGCCCAGATGGCCTCTGGAGGAGGCCTGTATTGTAGACGGCCGCTAGGTGGCGACCAACGACCAACCTTGCAACGGTCAGCCTGGAAAGAATGAAAAAAATATATACGCATATACTGATCAAAGAAAAATCATACCCAGTCAGGGAGGTGATTTTCTAGGCAGCCAGGGAGAAAGCAACTTTGAGATGGGGACGGTAGAGAAGACACAGTTGCCCCAGTCTGAGCACAGGTGGCCAGAGCTTTCTTTCCCCTGTGAGACCTTGGTTTTGGGTACGTAACTGTATTTCAATATAACAAAATTATTTATTACAAATGTTAAGATTTATTTATTGATTTGTTGAGATGGAGTCTTGCTCTGTCACCCAGGCTGGAGTGCAGTGGCATGATCTCAGCTCACTGCAACCTCCGCCTCCCAGGTTCAGGCGATTCTCGTGCCTCAACCTCCTGAGTAACTGGGATTACAGGCCCGCACCACCTTGCCCAGCTAATTTCTTATTGTTAGTAGAGAAGGGGTTTCACGACGTTGGCCAGGCTGGTCTCAAACTCCTAGCCTCAGATAATCCGCGGTTCTCAGTCTTTCAAAGTACTGGGATTACAGGTGTTAGCCACCACTCCCAGCTGATTTTTTTGTTACTTATGTGTATGGTCCTGTTATAGACCAGGGAACTTGTAACCTCAGAGTCCATGAGACCAAAAGCTGACATCCTAAATGTCTATGTAGAATGAATTTATTGTTTCTTTTTCTTTTTTTTTGTTTTTTTATTTTTTATTTTTTTTCTCTTTTTGGTTTTTTTGTAGAATGAATTTAAACAGATCAAACTCTTTGCCACAAAACTCTCAGAAAGAAAAGCGATAAGAAAAAAATATATATCCCGGGCATGGTGGCTCACACCTATAATCCCAGCACTTTGGGAGGCTGAGGCGGGTAGATCATGAGGTCAAGAGATCGAGACCATCCTGGTCAACATGGTGAAACCCCGTCTCTACTAAAAATACAAAAAGTAGCTGGGCATGGTGGCGCGTGCCTGTAATCCCAGCTACTCAGGAGGCTGAGGCAGGAGAATTGCCTGAACCCAGGAGATGGAGGTTGCGGTGAGCCGAGATCGCACCATTGCACTCCAGCCTGGGAAACAAGAGTGAAACTCTGTCTCAAAAAAAGGAAAAAAAGATATATGGCCAAGCAGTGAATCATGCCTATAATACCAGTACTTCAGGAGGCCCAGACAGGTGGCTCACTTGAGCCAGGTGTTTGAAACCAGCCTGGGAACCATGGTAAAACCTCATCTGAAGCAAAAATGCAAAAACTAGCTAGTTTCACAACCTAATCTCAAAATACATCAATCAATAAATTAAAATTTAAAATCCCAGCACTTTGGGAGGCCAAGGTAGGCGGATCATGAGATCAGGCATTCAAGACCAGCCTGGCCAACATGGTGAAATCCTGTCACTACTAAAAACACAAAAATTAGCCAGGCGTGGTGGGGGCCTGTAGTCTCAGATAGTTGGTAAGCTGAGGCAGGAGAATCGGTTGAACCCAGGAGGTGGAGGTTGTGGAGGTTGCAGTGAGTGGAGACCGTACTATAGCACTCCAGCCTAGGCAACAGACTGAGACTCAGCCTCAAAATAAAAAATTTTTTTTTCAATTTTTATTTTTAAAATAATGTATTTTGTTAATTTTGCTTCCTACCCTGAGAAGGGCATAAAATATCTGTTGCTTGCTTGTTTGTTTATGACAGGGTCTCACTCTGTCACCCAGGCTGGAGTGCAGTGGCACCATCATGGCTTCATGCAGCCTCGACCTCCCCAGGCTTAGATGATTCTCCCACCTCAGCCTCTCAAGTAGCTGAAATCCCAGGTGTGTGCCAGCACACCCGGCTCATTTTTGTATTATTAGTACAGATGGGTTTTCCACGTTTCCCTGCATGGTCCCAAACTCCTGGGCTCAAGTGATTCTCCTGTGTTGGCTTTCCAAAATGTAAGGATTAAAGGCATGAGCCATCACTCCTGGACTTCCTTAATACATCTGATCTCACTACATTCTGGCACTAAGGCCTCACATCAAAAAGTTAGGAAGATCTCAAGTTAACAACATTTAACATCACAACTAAAACTCTTAGAGAACCAAGAGCAAAAAAAAACCAAAGCCAGCAGAAGACAAGAAATAACCAAACTCAGAGCTGCCCTGAGCAAGATAGTGACATGAAAACACATTCAAACAACCATCAAATCCTGGAGCTGTTTTTCTGAAAAAATAAAATAAAATCACTAAAAAAGCTAATATAGTAAAGAAGAAAAGGGAGAAGATTGAAATAAACACAATCAGAAACAATGAGAGGGATATTACCACTGACCCCAGAGAAATACAGACAAATACCAGGGAATAGTATGAACAACTTGATGCACAAAAACAGCAAATATAGAAGAAATGGATAAATTCCTGGAAGCCCACACCCTGTCAAGACTGAACCAGGAAGAAACTGAATCCCTGAACAGAACAATAATGAGTCCTGAAATTGAGGCCATAATAAATAACCTACCAATCAATAAAAGTCCAGAACCAGATGGATTCACAGCTGAATTCTCCAAGATGTACAAAGAAGAGCTAGTACTATTTCTACTGAAACTATTCAAAAAAATGAGAATGGACTCCTTTCTTAACTCATTCTATGAGACCAGGACCATCTTGACATGAAAACCTGAAAAAGATATAACAAAAAAGAAAATTTTATGTCAATATCCTTGATGAACATTGATGAAAACGTCTTCAATAAAATACCAGCAAAGCAAATTCAGCAGCAAATCAAAAAACTTATCCAATGTCGTCAGGTAGTTTTATCTCTGGGATGCAAGTTTGGGTCAACATACCCAGATTAGGGCCGGATGCGATGGCTCAAGCCTGTAATCCCAGCACTTTGGGAGGCCGAGGCGGGTGGATCACGAGGTCAAGAGATCGAGACCATCCTGGTCAACATGGTGAAACCCCGTCTCTACTAAAAACACAAAAAAATTAGCTGGGCATGGTGTCGCGTGCCTGTAATCCCAGCTACTCAGGAGGCTGAGGCAGGAGAATTGCCTGAACCCAGGAGGCGGAGGTTGCGGTGAGCCGAGATCGCGCCATTGCACTCCAGCCTGGGTAACAAGAGCGAAACTCCGTCTCAAAAAAAAAAAACATACCCAGATTGATAAATACAATTCATTACAGAAACAGAACTAGGGACAAAAACCACATGATCATTTTAATGCAGAAAAGACTTATTAAAAGTCAACATATATTCATGCTTAAAAAACTCTTAATAAACTAGGCATTGAAAACAAAAAACCCTCAAAATAATAAGACCCATTTATGACAAACCCACAGCTAACATTATACTGAATGGGCGAAAGCTGGAAGCAGTCTCCTTGAAAATCAGAATGAGACAAGGATGTCGTCTCTCATCACTCCTATTCAGCATAGTACTGGAGGTTCTGGTCTGGGTAATCAGGTAAAAGACAAAAATAAAGGGCATCCAAATACAAAGAAAGGCAATCAGACTATCCTTGTATTCAGATTACATGATCCTGTATATAGAAAACCCTGTGGTCTCCAGCCCAAAGGCTCCTTAAGCAGATAAACAACTTCAGCGAAGTCTCAAATGCAAAATCAATGTGCAAAAATTACTAGCATTCCTATACAGAAACAACAGTCAAGACGAGAGCCAACTCATGAACGAACTCACATTCACAAGTGTCACAAAAAGAATAAAATACCTAGGAACACAGATAACTAGGGAGGTGAAAGTTCTCAAGGACAACTACAAACCTCTGTTGAAAGAAATCAGAAATGACACAAACAAATTGAAACACATTCCATGCTCATGAATAAAAAGAATATCATTAAAATGGTGCAGACTACTCAAAGCAATTAATATAATCAACACTATTCCCAATAAGCAACCATTGACATTCTTACAGAATTTAAAAGAGTTATTGTAAAGTTTATGTGAAGCCAAAAAAGAGCCTGAATAGCCAAGTCAATCCTAAGCAAAAATAAAGCTGGAGCCATCACAGTACTCAACTTCCAGCTATACTAAAGGGCTACAGTAACCCAAACAGCATGGCACTGGTACGAGAACAGAAACATACATCAGTGGAACAGAACAGAGGTCCAGAAATCAAGCTGCACACCTACAATTATATGACCTTTGACAAAGCTGACAAAAAGAAGCAATAGGGAAAGAATTTTCAATACATTGTGCTGGCAGAACTGGCTAATCATATGCAGAAAACTGAACCTGGACCCCTTCCTTACACCATATATAAAAATTAACTCCACATGGATTAAAGACTGGGTGATAGAGTGAGACCCTGTCTCAAATAAATAAATAAAGCATCACATTGTCTAAAATTGCACAGAATTGAAAATTATTATTCAGTTCATAATATCAAGCTTTCAAAGCAAAAATACAATTAACTGATCAGAAAAAAAAATCCCCCCAAAAAGAAACACTAATATAGAATTTAAAATTAAGGATAAGAGGGAATTATTTTATTTTATTTTATTTTGAGATGGAGTCTTGGTCTTGTTGCCCAGGCTGGAGTACACTGGCGTAATCTCGGCTCACTGAAACCGCCTCCGACCTAGTTCAAGCAATTCTCCTGCCCCAGCCTCCCAAGTAGTTTGGATGACAGGAACCCACCACCAGGCCTGGCTAATTTTTTTTTTTTTTAGTATTGATGGGGTTTTACCATGTTGGCACGGCTGATCTTGATCTCCTGACCTCAGGTGATCTGCCTGCCTTGGCCACCCAAAGTGTTGGGATTACAGGCGTGAGCCACCCCGCCTAGCCAAGAGAGATTTTAATGCATAAAATGTTGAATGTAACGTAGATATACTATTAAAAACAATTCCTTAGATATCTATACTTTTTAGCTGTGTGTACTCATGCAGAGCAGACATTCTTTATCATTGGCATTCAATGAATGGCAGCAAAATTTAACAGAAAAATGTGTAACAATCATTAATAGGCTCTAATGAGAAAATTTAATGAATAAATATTAAACGGACGATAGAAAAATTTCCTTACGGCCGGGAGAGGTGGCTCACGCCTGTAATCCCAGCACTTTGGGAAGCCGAGGCAGGCGGATCACCTGAAGTCAGGAGTTCAAAACTAGCCTGGCCAACCTGGTGAAACCCTGTGTCTACTAAAAATACAAAAATTAGCTGGGCGTGGTGGAGGGCACCTGTAATCTCACCTACTCGAGAGGCTCAGGCAGGAAAATCGCTTGAACCCGGGAGGCAGATGTTGCAGTGAGCCACCACTGGGCCATTGCACTCCAGCTCAAGTTACAGGGCAAGGCTCCATTAAAACAAAATAATTAAAAAAAAAACCAAAAAACAAAAAACCAGCCTGGCCAACATAGTGAAACGCCTCTCTACTAAAATTACAGTCAGCCCGACCTCGTGGCGGGTGCCTGTAATCTCAGATACTTGGGATACTGAGGCAGGAGAATCCCTTGAGCCTGGGAGGCGAAGGTTGCAGTGAGCCAAGATCGCGCCACTGCACTCCAGCCTGCAATACTCCGTCTCACAAAAAAATAATAGTAATCAGGAAAGACCGAAGACCCCACGGGCCGCAGCCCCTCCCACACACACATCCAATAGAAATTCTTCACTGATGACCCGCCTGTCATCCCTGAACAATCTGGGGTATTTACTCGGGGCTGCGCGTGCAGAGCTGCCCAGAGAGCTCCAGACAGGGCGCCGCGCAGGGACAGGCGGGACCCGGGGGTCCTGGCTGCGGGTCCAGCCGCCATCTTCCGGCCAGAGGGGCCTGGGGCGGAGCTGCGTCAGCGAGGTCTCAGGTCGGTGACCCGGGAGCGGACCGTGGGGGGGTCGGTCCAGCTGGTTTCACAGCCCGCTTTCCTCTCTAACGATGCCAAACGCAGCACACCCACCGTTTCCCAGCTTCCAGGATGTCCTGGCATCTTAGCTGTGCTTCTCCCAGGACCTGCAGATCACAGGGCGACAGAGGCTGTGACGAAGGGGCTCCCCAGGTGCAGGACTCAGAACAGCAGATACGGACTCCAAGCTCTGGCTGAAGCCAGAGACAAAGTCCCCACCAAAGGCCGGAAGCCACAACCTGCCCACCAGCTACGCGCCTGATTAGGCGGTTCTGCACCAGCACCGGTTATTGGATAAAGGCCCAGGACACACCTCCCAACCCCAACCATTCCCCTATTCCTGCATTTTATAAACAGGGAAACATGTACAGGTAGGCAGGGTCACGTGCCCAGGGAATGACATCTAAAGAAGTGAGCTGAGGCTTGAAATGCACTTGCTCTTTCCCTTACCTGGGTCTGCCTGTACAACACATCTTAGCTATTTAAGGGTAAAAAGAAAGTTTGGACACCTTTTTGACAACTTGTTAATCATTTTGATACTGCAGGAAAGACCTTTCCCATCCCATCCCTGAGCCCTTCTCTCACCATGCTGCACCCCACTGCTGACCACATCGTTGGGGTGGCCATTAGGAATGGGGGGCAGTGGGGGCTGGGAATGGATAAGCATGAATTATGTTGGCCAAAGTTGCTCATCTTAGAAAGGCTCCTCAAGGCCGGGCGCGGTGGCTCACACCTATATTCCCGGCACTTTGGGAGGCAGAGGCGGGTGGATCACGAGATCAAGAGATCGAGACCATCCTGGTCAACATGGTGAAACCCCGTCTCTACTAAAAATACAAAAATTAGCTGGGCATGGTGGTGCGTGCCTGTAGTCCTAGCTACTTGGGAGGCTGAGGCAGGAGAATTGCCTGAACCCAGAAGGCGGAGGTTGCGGTGAGCCGAGTCTCGTGCCATTGCACTTCAGTCTGGGTAACAACAGCGAAACTCTGTCTCAAAAAAAGGGGCAAAATAATAATGATTGCCAAAATGGTAGCAAGTTTTCATTCCTCCTGTGTCCTTAACCATTGCCAGGTGCTTTTACAGCTGCTCTACCAAGATCCAGACTCTGTCTTCTGAACACTAGATCTGGCTGTTGTATCCGCTCAGGGCAGTAGAAACCAGTGAACATGACAGTGAGCTAGTTTGGGGCCCAGGCTTAAGTGGTCTTGAATGCTTCTGTTTTTATTTCAGAATGCTGCCATCTCCATAGGAAAAGCCTGTGTTAGCCAGCTGAAGAATAAGATATCACGGACAGGAGAACAAGGGGTTCCTATTGACAGCTCGAGAAGCAAGAAGCTCATTCCCAGAAACACAGCTGTTTAGTCAACAAGCAACTGATGATACATGTTTAAAAATGCTCAGCTGAGCCTAGAGAAATGGCCACATTGAGCCCAGCATGAATGACTGACCATCTGAATTATGAGCTAATAAATTTTGGATGGTTTGTTATGCCACAATGGCTAACCAATACATGCACCTGGTGTAGGTAAGATGCCAGGATTTAATGACAGGCTCAGTACTACTTACATTCTGACAGTGCACACCCTAAAGGTGCTGTTTTTTCCTCTGGTTTAGAGTTGGATGTCTTGTAAGGTAATACCGAGTAATGCAGAAATACATGTAGACATTTATGTGTGTGATTGGTGCTTATACCCACACAGTCCCCCACACCACAGGAGAAAACAGATAACCACAGCCAGACCATTAGGGCCAAGGCCAAATAGCAAAATCAGCTTGTCTTTAATCTGTTTTTTTTCTTATCTAAAACTTGGAGGTCAAGAGTGTGGACGGTTCTGAAGACACAGGGTTCTCTTCTCCTGTGGCCCCATCATCCTTTGTCACTGTCTGATTTCTAGAAGGAGGGAGGGCAACAGGTGGTCAGCAGTGGTCTACATGTGGTTATTTTATTCCTCTTGCCCTCTGCTCTTTCTATGGCCACTATCTGTTCTACCCCCAGAACTGAAGAGAGATGTAGGCAGGGAGAGGCTGTCCCCTCATCTCTGGCAGAAAAGGGACGTTCAGGCCATTGACCCTCCTGATGTCAGAGCTGCACTTCAGTGTAGCAGCTATTGGCCATGTGTTGCTATTGGGTGCCTGGAATGTGCCTGGTCTGAACTGCAGTGTCCTAGAAAGGTGAAATATGAGTTAGTTTCAAAAGTTTTGTTCCAGATATATATATATATATCCAGATATATATATATGCATATAATTAATAATTACATGTTTCTCACTTATTAAAATGACAATATTTTGGATATATTGAGTTTAATTGTTATAATCCATTTCACCTGTTGTTTCTTTTTAAAGCTTGTCTACTAAAAAATTTAAAATTCACACGTGGCTCACCTTTTATTATTTCATTTGATTTATCTAATGTATTTTTTTTTTTTTGAGACGGAGTCTTGCTCTGTCGTCAGGCTGGAGTGCAGTGGCCCAACCTTGGCTCACTGCAACCTCCGCCTCCTGGGTTCAAGTGATTCTTCCGCCTCAGCCTCCCGAGTAGCTGGGACCACAGGGGCGCCTGGCTAACTTTTTTTTTTTTTTTTTTTTGAGACGGAGTTTCTCTCTTGTCACCCAGGCTGGAGTGCAATGGCACGATCTCGGCTCACTGCAACCTCCGCCTCCTGGGGTCAAGCAATTCTCCTGCCTCAGCCTCCTGAGTAGCTGGGATTACAGGCACGTGCCACCATGCCCAGCTAATTTTTTGTATTTTTAGTAGAGACGGGGTTTCACCATGTTGGCCAGGATGGTCTCGATCTCTTGACCTCGTGATCCACCCGCCTCGGCCTCCCAAAGTGCTGGGATTACAGGTGTGAGCCACCGCGCCCGGCCGATCTAATGTATTTTTGAATTTTTTGAGACCGAGTTTTGCTTTTGTGACCCAGACTGGAGTGCAATGGTGTGATCTCAGCTCACTGTAACCTCTGCCTCCTTGGTTCAAGTGATTCTCCTGCCTCAACCTTCCAGGAGCTGGGATTACAGGCGCCCACCACCACCTGCAGATAATGTTTTTTGTATTTTTATAGAGACGGGGTTTCACCATGTTGACCAGACTGATCTCGAATTCCAGACCTCAGGTAATCCACCCCCCTCGGCATCCCAAAGCACTGGTATCACCGGTGTGAGGCATAGCACTCGACCTGAGTCGAGTTTTATTTTATTTTATTTCATTTTATTTCAGAGGGTTTCCATCTGTTTAAAATCTCAGGCTGTCTGCTCAAAGGACTAGAAGCCAGGAAAATCATAAAATTTAAAATTTTAGAACAATTGTTATCATATTCTTTTAATTCGAGAATAGCCATATAGCATATTATTTACAGGTGCATGTGACCTTATACACAAGGTTAAAAGGCAAACATCCTCTGGGGTGAGCTTGGCTCAGCTCAGGAAGGAAGCTCTACCTGAGAAGGCTGCAGCCTAGGCTGTCACTTCATTCAGCCCAGCATCTGATCACTTCTTCTGTCACTCAGGACCTGAAGGGGCGGGCCTTAAACATTATCCAATCAGGGACTCTGAGCTTGAGGTAGCTCAATCAGACACGCAGCTGGAGCGGACAGGACGGCGTCCGGGTTTGGCTGGGCCTTTGCCTCTCCCTGCAGCGGGAGTTCCAGGTCTCGTCATCACTGCTGTGTCCTTTTCTTCTAGAGGCTCATCCTGTGTGGCCCTGTGACCTGCAGATATTTGGAGATCCACAGCTAAGATGCCAGGAAGCCCTGGAATTCTAGACATGGTGAGAGTGCCGAATCAGACATCCCGAGAGAGGGGAAGGGGCTGGTTGGAACCAGTAGGAAATGGCTGTGGCAGGACTCAAGCCTCCCCACAGTCAGCTCCACAGTCTGCTCCCTGAGTTCTCCTTGTCTAGCGCAGCCTCTCCCCTTCAGCCATAAGATGGCGGCTGCGCTGACAGCAGCGGTCCTGGGTGTCTTGTTTCTGCCTTGCGCAGTTGCTGTGTCTTGGTCTGGAGCCCTCTCCGGGGCAGCTTTGCACCCGCAGTGCTGCGTCTCTCCCAGATTGTGCAGGGACCACGGGAGGGTCCTCAGGGGAGAATCCTGACTTGGGGTGTGGGATGATGAATGGGAAGAGCTTTGGTTCGTGGGGTTTTCAGTTTCTATTTTCTCCTGTTAAAAATCTGTGGCAGTCATTGCAAAAATATTAAAGAATTTAATCAAAGAACGATTCCGTAATTTTAGAGCACCCGGTATGTTTTGTAGTTTGTGGTTTATGAGAGGAGCTTGAAGGAAAGACTTATAAGGTGCATGATGACGAAAACCATATTTAACAATTGGTTAGGTACAGTTACATAGTAGTTTCTTTAAGTAGGGACTAGAGCTTCCTTAGTCTAATCGCCTGCCACTTAATTATTCTCACACTTCACAGGGGATTGATTTTCCCTGCATTTTTCACATGCTTGTGTTTCAAGCAGGGTCTCAAATGTACCTCCCAGGACCATTCCTCCAGCCTAACTCTGGCCTGCAGTTAAACTGTAAAAAAACTAAAATACTAAATTCAGTTTCTTCTGTCATTTCTAAATGCCAACTTTTCTTTCCTAATTTCCATTATCAACTGTTTTTCCTTTAGTGTACAGTTTTGATACTGTATTTTAATTATTTTTGACAAAGCATTAAATGGCACTTAACATTGTTTTCTGTTTGAAAATATTTCCCATGAGAAGAAAGCAAAAAATGATTCCCTGACACTGTATTGCACAAAATTTCTAAGCCTTTTTTTTTTTTTTTTTTTTTTTTGAGACAGAGTTTTACTTTTGTTGCCCAGGGTGCAACGTCTTGATCTCAGCTCATCGCAACCTCTGCCTACCGGGTTCAAGCGATTCTCCTGCCTTAACCTCCCGAGTATTTGGGATTACAGGCTCGCATCACCACGCCTGGCTTTTTTTTTTTTTGTATTTTTAGTAGAGATGGGATTTCTTCATGTTGGTCAGGCTGGTCTTGAACTTCTGACATCAGGTGATCTGCCCGCCTCAGCCTCCCAAAGTGCTGGAATTACAAGAGTGAGCCACCGTACCTGGCCTTTTAAAAAAAAAAAAAAAAGAAAGAAAGAAAGAAAAACTCTTCCTGAGGCACAGAAATCTTAGAATGTTTTTGGGCACAGTTTTTCTTTAGAAATTTTATTTTTTAAAGTTTATTTATTTGTAAATATTTCAGCATTTATTTTAAGTAGTTGAACAATAGATGACTTTTATTGTTGATTTATTTTTATTTTAAATGTGTTTGTTTCATAATACTCTATGTCTGGGGTTCATGTGCAGATTGTGCAGGTCTGTTACATAGGTATACACGTGCCACTGTGGTGGTTTGCTGTGTCCATCACCCCATCATCTACATTAGGTATTTCTCCTAATGCTATCCCTCCCCAATTCCCCCACTTCCTGCTATTTCTCCTCTAGTCCTCCACCACCCAGGCCCCGTTCTGTGATATTCTCCCCTATGTGTCCATGTATTCTCATTGTTCAGCACCCACTTATGAGTGAGAACATGAGGAGTTTGGTTTTCTGTTCTTGTGTCAGTTTCCTCAGAATGATGCTTTCTATTTAGGGACATGAACTCATTCTTTTTTATGGATGCATAGTATTCTATGGTGTATATGTGCCATGTTTTCCTTGTCTAGTCTATCATCGATGGGCATTTGAGTTTGTTCCAAGTCTTTGCTATTATTGTAAACAGTGCCACAATAAACATATGTGTGCATGTCTTTATAATAGAGTGATTTATAATCCTTGGGCATATACCCAGTAATGGGATTGCTGGGTCAAATGGTATTTCTATTTCTAGATCCCTGAGGAATCGCCACACTGTCTTCCACAATGGTTGAATTAATTTACATTTCCACCAACAGTGCAAAAGTGTTTCTATTTCTCCACATCCTCTCCAGCATCTGTTGTCTCCTGATGTTTTAATGGTCACCATTCTAGCTGGGGTGAGGTATCTCAATGTGGTTTTGATTTGCATTTCTCTAGTGACCAGTGATGATGAGCTTATTTTCCTATGTTTGTTGACTGTACAGATGTCTTCTTTTGAGAAGTGTCTGTTCATATCTTTTGCCCACTTTTTGATTGTTGTTTGTTTTTTCTTGTAAATTTGTTTAAGTTCTTTGTAGATTCTGGATATTAGCTTTGTCAGATGGGTAGATTGCAAAAATTTTTTCCCATTCTGTTGGTTGCCGGTTCACTCTGTTGATAGTTTCTTTTGCTCTGCAGAAGCTCTTAAGTCTAATCCAATCCCATTTGTATATTTTGGCTTTTGTTGCCATTGCTTTTGGTGTTTTAGTCATAAAGTCCTTGCCTATGCCTATGTCCTTAATGGTATTGCCTAAGTTTTCTTCTAGAGTTTTTATGGTGTTATGCCTCATGTCTAAATCTTTAATCCATTTAGAGTTAATTTTTGTATAAGATGTAAGGAAGGGATCCAGTTTCAGCTTTCTGCATATGGCTAGCTAGTTTTCGCAACACCGCTTATTAAATAGGGAATTCTTTCCCCATTGCTTGTTTTTGTCAGGTTTGTCAAAGTTCAGATGGTTGTAGTTTTGCAGCATCTTTCTGAGGCCTCTGTTCTGTTCCATCGGTCTACATCTCTGTTTTGGTACCAGTACCATGCTGTATTGATTACAGTAGGCTTGTAATATAGTTTGAAGTCAGGTAGCATGATGCCTACAGCTTTGGGGTTTTTTGTTTTTGTTTTGCTTAGGATTATCTTGGCTATGCAGGCTCTTTTTTGGTTCCATATGAAGTTTAAAGTGGCTTTTTCCAGTTCTATGAAGAAAGTCATTCATAGCTTGACGAGGATAGCTTTGAATCTACAAATTACCTTGGGCAGTAAGGCCATTTTCACAATATTGATTCTTTGTAACCACGAGCATGGAATGTTTTTCCATCTGTTTGTGTCCTCTCTTATTTCCTTGAGCCAGTGGTTTGTAGTTCTTCTCGAAGAGGTTCTTCACATTCCTTGTTAGTTGTATTCCTAGATATTTTATTCTCTTTGTAGCAATCGTGGATTGGAGTTCACTCATGATTTGGCTCTCTGTTTGTCTATTATTGGTGTATAGAAATGCCTGTGATTTTTGCACATTGATTTTGTATCCTGAGACTTTACTGAAGTTGCTTATTAGCTTAAGGAGATTTTGGGCTGAGACCATGGGCTTTACTAAATATACAGTCATGTCATCTGCAAACAGGGACAATTTGACATCCTCTCTTCCTCTTTGAATACGCTTTATTTCTATCTCTTGCCTGATGGCCCTCGCCAGAACTTCCAATACTATGTTGAATAGGAGTGGTAAGAGAGGGCATCCTTGTCTTGTGCCAGTTTTTGAAGGGAATGCTTCCAGTTTTTGTTAATTCAGTATGATATTGGCTGTGGGTTTGTCATAAATAGCTCTTATTATTTTGAGGTACGATTCATGGATACCTAGTTTATTTAGAGTTTTTAGCATAAAGGACTGTGGAATTTTGTTGAAGGCCTTCTCTGCATCTATTGAGATAATTTGGTTCTGTTTATATGATGGATTACATTTACAGATTTGCGAATGTTGAACCAGCCTTGCATCCCTGGGATGAAGCCGACTTGATCATGTTGGATAAGCTTTTTGATGTGCTGTTGGATTCAGTTTGCCAATATTTTATTGAAGATTTTTGCATCAATGCTCATCATGGATATTGGCCTGAAATTTTTTTTTAGTTATGTCTCTGCCAGGTTTTGCTGTCAGGATAATGGTGGTCTCATAAAATGAGTTAGGGAAGACTCCCTCTCTTTGTATTGTTTAGAATAGTTTTAGAAGGAACGGTACCAGTTCCTCTTTGTACCTCTGATAGAATTCGGCTGTGAACCCATCTGGTCTTGGACTCTTTTTGGTTGGTAGGCTATTTATTAATTGCTGCCTCAACTTCAGACCTTGTTATTCATTCATTCAGGTATTCAGCTTCTTCCTGGTTTAGTCTTGGGAGGGTGTAAGTGTCCAGGAATTTATCCATTTTTTTCTAGTTTTACTGGTTTGTTTGCATAGAGGTGTTTGTAGTAATCTCTGATGGTAGTTTGTATTTCTGTAAGATTGGTGGTGATATTCCCTTTATCATTTTTTATTGCATCTTTCTTTGGAAACTTTATGTTAGAATGTTGTGTCTTCAGCCCCCCCACTTTAGTTTTTTCCCAGTCTTGGGTTTCAGTAAAGTCTTGGGGTAAACCAAGATACACACCATGACTTTTTCTGCCAGAATATCTAGTGCATATCAGCTCCTGGGTCATTTTCTCTCTAAGGACAACCTGAGGTATGGAGTGTAGCTTCTCAAGGGAGCAGGTGGATGCCCTGGGGCTGAGAGGCATCTCGTGGCATACTCTTCCTTTGAAAAACTAACCCCTTGAGATATTAAGGTTGTCTTCACCCAACCCGGCTTCCATTTCTGGGAGACACATTGCTGGTCAATCAATCACATGCTGGTATTGAGGGGAAAACACAGGAACAATTCCTGCTCCTTGAATTCTCTAAATTTTATTAAAAAACAAAACAAAACCCCTGACCCAAGTGAGATGGTTGCAAGAACTAGCAAGGTAAAATGCACCTGGGGCGTAGTGTAGTGTCTCCTGAGAGAGTGGTTATTGAGCACTTACGGTGAGCAGAATGGGGTGGGTGAGTATCTCAAGCGGTTGAATGGCCCAACTTGACAAATGTATCAGACACATCTGTTTCCTAATTAGCACGACCACTCCCTGGGGTTGTCACCTTGAAAAAGTTTGTTCACTTACTTTGACTTTCATTATTTAACTGTAAACTGTATTTTATTAGGACTTGAAAGGTAAGAAACGAGCATAAAAGAGGTGGGTTTCAGAAAAAATATCTAATCATGTATTTTATTTGTGAGAAATTTCATTTACCTATTTTTCTTTTTCTTTTTTTTTTTTTTTTTTGAGATGGAGTTTCGCTCTTGCTACCCAGGCTGGAGTGCAATGGCGTGACCTCGGCTCACCACAACCTCGGCCTCCTGGGTTCAGGCAATTCTCCTGCCTCAGCCTCCTGAGTAGCTGGGATTACAGGCACGCGCCACCATGCCCAGCTAATTTTTTGTATTTTTAGTAGAGATGGGGTTTCACCATGTTGACCAGGATGGTCTCGATCTCTTGACCTCGTGATCCACCCGCCTCGGCCTCCCAAAGTGCTGGGATTACAGGTGTGAGCCACCGCGCCCGTCCCATTTACCTATTTTTCTTTTCTTTTTTTTTTTTGAGACTGAGTCTCACTCTGCTGTCGTGCAGGCTGGAGTGCAGTTGCATGATCTTGGCTCACTGCCACCTGTGCCTCCCAGGTTCAAGCAATTCTCCTGCCTCAGCCTCCTGAGTAGCTGGGACTACAGGCTCATGTCACCACACTCAGCTAACTTTCTTGTATTTTAGTAGAGACACGGTTTTGCCATGTTGCCCAGGCTGGTCCTGAAGCTCTGGCAGTCTGCCGGCCTTGGGATCCCAAAGTGCTAGGATTACAGGAGTGAGTCACTGTACCCTACCACTTTTTTCTTTTTCTTTTTTTTTTTTGGAGACGGAGTTTTACTCTTGTTACCCAGGCTGGAGTGCAATGGCACGATCTCGGCTCACCGCAACCTCCGCCTCCTGGGTTCAGGCAATTCTCCTGCCTCAGCCTCCTGAGTAGCTGGGATTACAGGCACAGGCCACCATGCCCAGGTAATTTTTTGTATTTTTAGTAGAGATGGGGTTTCACCATGTTGACCAGGATGGTCTCGATCTCTTGACCTCGTGATCCACCCACCTCAGCCTCCCAAAGTGCTGGGATTACAGGCTTGAGCCACCACGCCCGGCCCACTTTTTTCTTTCTTAGAGTAAGTTTAGAAATTTTCTTAGGCTTTTTTGTGAGTATACGTGTGTGCGTGAGCCAAAGATTTATTTTTTCTTGTATTTGAAGTACTCTTCAACAACATCCTTGGCCTGAGATTCCTTGCAATAATCCTTAACTACTACACAACTCCAACCAACACTTTACGGATTTTCCCTCTGTCAGTTTTACAAAGGCCTACACATTCCCCTAGGTTTTTTGTTGTCATCAATCTTAATTAGGTAGATTTGGTGTTCAGCACAAAGGGCCTCAACGCACTTGGCAGACATAAACTCATCACAGTTGCATGCAAGCACACAAAGATGAGCTGGGCGCTTGTCTAAGGCTTTGGCAGCTTCTCAGATTCCACCTGCTAGGCCATGGTGGATGAGGGCCGTCTTCAGCACCTCTCGTAAAGCAGTATTCATGTTTATTATACCTCCAGCAGCAATGCCTTCCTTGGCCATGGTGGTGGGTTACGGATAAAGCCAGATCTTGAATGCACCCGAGCCTCTGCCTCTGCACTACTCAACAATGGCAGGGAGTGTATATATATATATATATTTTAATAAGAGTATATATATATATTTTTTTTTAAATAAGGATTTGTGGTCTTATGACCCAGGCTGGAAGGCAACTGCACGATCTCAGCTCACCACAACCTCCACCTCCCGGGTTCAAGCAATTCTCCTGCCTCAGGTTCTTGAGTAGCTAGAATTACAGGGGCACACCAACATGCCCAGCTAATTTTTGTTTTGTTTTGTTTTGAGACGGAGTTTCGCTCTTGTTGCCCAGGCTGGAGTGCAATGGTGTGGTCTCGGCTCACCACAACCTCCGTCTCCTGGGTTCAAGCAATTCTCCTGCCTCAGCCTCCTGAGGAGCTGGGACTACAGGTGCGTGCTACCATACCCAGCTAATTTTTGTATTTTTAGTAGAGACGGTGTTTCACCATGTTGACCAGGATGGTCTCGATCTCTTGACCTCGTGATCCACCCGCCTCGGCCTCCCAAAGTGCTGGGATTATAGGCATGAGTCACTGCGCCCGGCCAATTTTTTTATTTTTACTAGAGAACAGGGTTTTACCACATTGGCCAGGCTGGTCTCGAATTTCTAATTTCAAATGTTCACCTGCCTTGGCCTCCCAAATTGCTGGGATTACAGGTGTGAGTCACCAGGCCCAACCTATGATATATATTTTTATACATATATATATTTAAGGATAACTATATATATTATATTTATAATATACGGTGCGTATGACTTTGTACACAAGGTTAAAGGCAAACACCCGCTGTCTCTCTCTGTCACCCAGGCTGGAGTGCAGTGGTGCAATCTTGACTCACTGCAAACTTCACCTCCTGGGTTCAAGCAATTCTGCTGCCTCAGCCTCTGGAGTAGCTGGGATTACAGGCACGCACCACCATGCCTGGCTAATTTTTGTATATTTAGTAGAAGCAGGGTTTCACCGTGTTGGCCAGGCTGTTCTTTAACTCTGACCTTGTGATCCGCCCACCTCAGCTTCCTAAAATGCTGTGATTACAGGCAGGTGCAACCATGCCAAGCCTACATGAGTAAGTTCTTTAGTGGTGATCTGTGAGATTTTGGTGCACTCATCAGTGGAACATTACACACTGCACCATATTTGTAGTCTTTTATCCCTCACCCCTTCCCACTCTTTCCTCCAAGTCCCCAAAGTCCACTGTATCATTTTTATGCCTTTGCATACTCATAGCTTAGCCCCCACACATCAGAACGTACCATGTTTGGTTTTCTATTCCAGAGATAATTCCTGAGAGTAATAGTCTCCAGTCTCATCCAGGTCACTGCAAATGCTGTTAATTCATTTTTAATGGCTGTGTAGTATTCCATCATATATATGGAATTCATAATGGACGGCAGTTATCAGCACAACACAAACAGTATCAGGCCCCATTAAGAACCGTAATACAAGCTGCTGTTTCCCAAGGCCCGTTGTTTCAGGCAAAGGGCACACTGAACGTAAAGCTCTGGGAGCAAGTTAAGCGGGGAGAAATTAGCGCAAATGCATGCAGTGAGTAGGAAAAAAGGCAAAGGAAATGCTACAGCCATAGGCCCTTGTCTTAAGCAAGCAGAATTACAGAAGAAACTCCTAGCCTGCCCAGTGACTGGTGATCAGCAAGGCAATGGGGGTATGTTTATTGAAGGATAAGAAAAAAGGCATTGCAGGGTGGAGCCACATGGCAAAGCAAAAGAAAAAAAAGAGGAAAAAAAGGCTCTGGCAGAGAAGCTCCCCACAAGCCTCAACTGCTGAAGCGGGCAGGAGGGAGCAGCAGTAGTGGAAAGCAGAGACAGCACCAGGGTGGGCCCAGCAAGGCTGCCATCCCCGGACCTGACTGCCTCTGCTGCTGCTCTCCACAGGTGTCCCACAGTAAAACTTCATGTGTTCTTTGTATACAAGCAATATCCCAAATTGTAATTCTCTGCTAAGATTTAAGGAAAATTTAAGGATTTGTAAGACCTTTTTCTGATATTAGCCACAGTTGGTATTCTGTTGCAGAGTATTTGAGGAGACCGGAGAGACCAATGTGTGAAACAGGAGGATTTTATTTGGGTGGCCTCCAACTCAGCAGATTAGCGTCTCAATACTAAGTGCCTAACAAAGACTGGGCTTGGCTCTTTATACGTGAAGTACCCAGAGGCTCTAAAACAAGTTTGCAGGCGTAGAACAAAGGCAATTCATTAGCAATGATAGGCACCTAATTTAGGCTTACATTATGACTGTTTCTGTGTGATCCAGATGTTCGCTATCTGTAGAGCTCAAGGATTCTAGCAGGGGCCTTAGCTATTCCCTTCTGCTACAGTGCCCAGAAAGCCAGAGTCCTGCCTGCTTGGGCATTTCTCATGACCTTCACTGTGTTACAGAAACTTACAGTTATCAGCTATAGAAAAGAAGAATACAAGAATTTATAAACTTATAAACCTTGCGTAGCAGGATACAATCTTATGGGAAGGGGAAGGACTTGGAGATGTTTGCTTATAGAAAAGAAGAAAAATTTAATTTTTTCTCTCCTTTCCCAAATTAATTCCAACTCTGCCCTAAACATGGCTGTTTTGAAATCCAATTTAAGTAAAACAGTAACCTCTGAAGGGAGAGAAATTAGAGCTGGCCCATGAATTAGTGAGGAGCAATTAAACCAAACCAAAAACCACTCAGACTGTGTTCTTTCCCTCTTACTCTCCCAGAAGAAGAGAAGAACGATCATCAACGGTAAATGGCACTTGCACTAATGCAACACCAAAAACCAACTTCACGCTCAGGAAAGAACACTACACCTCCTCCTCGTGGAGTGAGGAGCAATTAAAAGCCAGCCACACAGCCTGCTCCTCAGTAGAAATGAATGTCCTAATTGACCTGTTTCTGTCTTAACCAGCAACACTACTAGAACAACCCTTATTTACCCTTAATTTTGTAAATTTAAATGATAAATTTCAATCAGCTATAAAAGAAGGCCCATGAATTAAAGAGCAACTAAAAGCTAAGCATGTAGAATTACACATCCTTTGAAGAAAAACTTTAAGCTAAATTAAATATTTGTTGAATTAAAAAGTAAAAATGTTATGCCCATTCTCAAAAAGTAAAATAATAATAATTGTATGTAAATGTGGTGAAAACGTATGCATGAAAGACTTATTAGAGAGTCTTTGCTCTGCTAGTAAGACATTGTTTTCTGAACAGTTTGCCAGTTAAAAGCCCATAAACTTGATCAGCCTGAAAACTCTATTGCAGAGTGTAAGCTATTCTGCCTGAGGCTTTAAGCACATGGTTAAAATATATTCTTTGAGTCTCTGCTTCCAGAAAAAGTTTCAGATTTTCTTTTAAACTTCTTATTACCAATTTCAGCTTGCCTTTTTTTAATTTTTAATTTTTTTAACAAATATTTAAATATTTTATTGCCATTAAGTTACAGCATCTCAATATACACACTGCATGGAAACACACCGATAACATTTTTAAACAGTGGGGACAAGATTTTAGGCATGTGGCCAGCTGGTGGTTGTCTTGTGGTCATTAAAGACGATGTCAAGTCGGAGGACTTAAGTACTAGTAGTTAAACATTTTGTTCTCTTCAGTTTTTCATTAAGTGAATTCTAATAGATAATATACATGTGACTACAGATGGAACCATCATCAGAAATTATTAAATTGCATATTTTGAGCTACTCTTTATGGAAAGAAGTAAAATATTTAGTACTTGTAAGGCAGCAGAGAGTTAGAGACTCAGCTATTTCTATAAAAATCGAATGGCTGGTAAAAATAGCATTCAGCGTATTTTCCTTAGTGAGGCTGCTTATAATGAAATCTGTGACTCAGCAGCAGCTGGCAATGCTGTCCCTTCAAGAGCTTGCTCTTCATTTTCCATTGTTATGCAGATGCCTTTTTACTCATCTCATGTTTGATAAGCCGCCCTCCCTGGATGAGCTGGGCTACTTCATTTGTTTCCTGGCATGCAAGCAGAAGCCAGTTCCGAGGCTGGACCTTGTAGGCAAATCTCAGGAATGTCAAAGAATAGCAACAGAGGGCAAATGTCATCCACCCACTGATAATCTCTGGAGACTTTTTCATGTCATTGATGGCAGCAATGGGAAGACCCCAGTTGGCTACTGGGCCCCAGAAGTGCCTACTCATGAGGTAGTCCCTTAAATCCTTGCTTTGGACATAGTCGGCCACTGGCACAACCAGACACCAGACCCCAAGTCATCCGTGCCACTACAGCCACTTCCCAAAGACAGAAACTCGGACCAAAGCCGTGATGGCTGGCCGAGGGCGCCCTAGCTGTGGGCCCCTAAATTTCTTTCTTTTTTTTTTTTTTTTTTTAGAGACAGGGTTTCACCATATTGGTCAGGCTGGTCTCGAACTTCGAACCTCGGGTGATCCACCTGCCTTGGCCTCCCAAAGTGCTAGGATTACAGGCATGAGCCACCAAGCCCAGCCCCAGCTTGCCATTTGAATGATTAATGAAGTTATAATCCTGATATCATCAAGATTCCTTTAAGAAAAGAGCAATTCAAAGCAGTTTTGCCTTTCTCCATACCTAATGCTTTAGCAGTTTTTTACAATAGTGGAAGTCACTTACACTCCCACCAGCAGTGTTGGAAGTACTTCCCTTCCTCTGCAACTTTCCAAGGATCTATTACTGCCTTTTTAACAATGACCGTTCTGACTGGTGTGCGACAGTATCTCATTGAGTGTTTTCTTTTATATTTCTCTAATAATTAGTGATAGGCATTTTTAAAATATGCTTGTTAGCCGCATGTATGCCTTGTTTTGAAAAGCATCTGTTTAGCTATGGATGGTGGCTCATACCTGTTATACCAGCATTTTGGGAGGTTAAGGCAAGTGGATCATTTGAGGCTAAGAGTTCGAGACCATCCTGGCCAACATGACAAAATTCTGTCTCTACTGAAAATACAATAATTAGCGAGGCATGGTGGTACACACCTGTAGTCCCAGCTACTAGAGAGGTTGAGGCATGAGAATCACTTAAAACCAGAGCTGGAGGGATCAGTGAGCCAAGATCATGCCACTGCACTCCAGCTTAGGTAACAGAGCAAGACTCTGTTTCAAAAAAAGAAACATCTGTTTATGTCCTTTGCCTACTTTTTTTTTTTTTTTGAGACGGAGTTTCGCTCTTGTTACCCAGGCTGGAGTGCAATGGCGTGATCTCGGCTCACTGCAACCTCCGCCTCCTGGGTTCAGGCAATTCTCCTGCCTCAGCCTCCTGAGTAGCTGGGATTACAGGAATGAGCCACTGCGTCCGGGCCCCTTTGCCTACTTTTTAATGAGGTTTTTGTTTTTTTCTTGTAAATTTGTTTAAGTTTCTAATGAATTCTGGACATTAGACTTTGTCAGAAGCATAGTTTGCAGATATTTTCTTTTATTCTGTAGATTGTTTACTTTGTTGATAGTTTCTTTTGCTTTTAGTTTAATTAGGTCCCATTTGTCAATTTTTGCTTTTGTTACAATTGCTTTTGGTATCTTCAACTTAAAATCTTTGTCAGTTCCTATGTCTCAAATAGTAGGAATTCCTAGGTTATTTATCTTTTAGGGTTTAAAAAATAATAATTTTATATTTTACATTTAAGTTTTTACTTCATCTTGAGTCTATTTTTATATATGATATAAAGAAGGGGTTCAGTTTCCATTTTCTACATAGTGGTGGGTAGTTATTCCAGCACCATTCATTGAATAGGGAATTCTTCTCACATGCCTCTCATCGGCTTTGCCAAAAATCAGGTGGTTGTTTGCATATGGCAGTATTTCTGGCTTTCTATTTTGTTGTATTTGTCTATCAGTCTTTTTTTCGTACCAGTATTATAGTGCTTTGGTTAATGTAGTCTCATAATTTAGTTTGAAGTCAAGTAATGTAATGCCTCCAGCTTTGTTATTTTTGGTTAGGATTGCCTTGGCAACTTGTGTCTCTGTCTATTTGGCATCTATAGTTCTCTACAGTCACTTCAAGAGAGACTAGATCAGATTTCTACAAACCTTATAGGCCAGCAATCAGCCGTTTTCCCCATTGTTTCTCTTTCAATGACTCTTTTTTACTCTTTTCTTTCTTTCCTTTTTTTTTTTTTTTTGAGATGGAGTCTTGCTCTATTGCCCTGGCTGGAGTGCAGTGGTGGGTTCTTAGCTCACTGCAACCTCTGCCCCCCGGGTTCAAGTAATTCTCCTGCCTCAGCCTCCCAAGTAGCTGGTACTACAGGCACATACCACCACACCTGGCTAATTTTATGTATTTGTAGTAGAGACAAAGTTTCACCACATTAACCAGGCTGGTCTCAAACTCCTGAGCTCAGGTAATCTGCCTGACTCATCCTCACGTACTGCTGGTATTACCAGTGTGAGCCACTGTGCCTGACCTCAGTGACTCATATTGTCAGACCTGAAACCGACTCAGAGACTATGGGACCCAGAAACCCAATCAGAGTAACATGTGAATTGAGTAGACATGTAGACATGAGAATTTTCACTTTCTTTTTTCTCCTCTTGCTAAAATGTTCACAAATGTGCAAGTAACACCTGCTGCTACTCCACTCATCCAGAACTGAAATCTACAGCTCCAGCTTCTGAATCTAGATCTTGAGATGTGGAAAAAAAGTAAACCATTTGGGTAAGAAATGCAAGTCATTTTCTTTATAAGGCTCAGAGAGACTTTTTTTTTTTTTTTTTTTGAGATGGAGTTTCGCTCTTGTTACCCAGGCTGGAGTGCAATGGCGCGATCTCGGCTCACTGCAACCTCTGCCTCCTGGGTTCAGGCAATTCTCCTGCCTCAGCCTCCTGAATAGCTGGGATTACAGGCACGCGCCACCATGCCCAGCTAATTTTTTCGTATTTTTAATAGAGACGGGGTTTCACCATGTTGACCAGGATGGTCTCGATCTCTTGACCTCGTGATCCACCCGCCTCTGCCTCCCAAAGTGCTGGGATTACAGGCTTGAGCCACCACGCCCGGCCCCAGAGAGACATTAAACTGAGACCACAATTATGTCTTTCTTGTTTCTTTTAGCTATGTATTTATCTCTTGAAATTACTATTGCCACAAGTATCTGTAAATTGAACTAATGCCACGCTGGACACTGTAACCCACACGCCATAGCCTATCAATGTATATCCAATCAGTAATCAATTTATTTTTGTAAATAAATAAAAATTTTTGACAAACAGCTTTGTACCAACCCACTCTATGTCCCTCTCTTTTTGCTTTACAAATCCACTTGTAACTGCTGTAATAAAAGTGTATGTTTCTGGCAAGTGGAATATATGCACCCAGATTATAATCCTCAATTTATTTGGCCCAAATTAATTGTTTACTTAGATTCATGTTGCCTCAGCTATTTCCTTTCAGGTAAACATATCATTTGAAATGGGCCAGAGCAGCCTCTGTGAGGGAATCCCTCCTTAGATTGTACTTTGCTTTCTGTAACACCTGAGGATGTGGAGTCAGGGTGATCCCACCTAGAATCTGCACATAAGATCTGGCCTCTGCCTGGGTTTACAAGACAGGGCCAGATTTTGAATTGAGAATGTGCTGAACACCAATAGAAGGTGTTTTCTGCGTTTTGAGATGTCAGCATAGACATTCTACAGCTCCCCTTTGAGAGTGTGGCCCTTCGAGCTTCTCAGATTTTGTCCAGTTGCAGGTCGGCCACAGTTAGATGAGAGTCTTCAGGCGTAAAGCTAATCTGATGGTAAATGCTGTAAATGTAAATAAACATCTCAGGAGTAGAGATCAAGGCCACAAAGTATCCAGAGCCATGACCACAACTATATCTACCTGTAAAATGTTATGTACAATCTTCTTGTCCTTCTTAACCAAATCTAGTTAATCAGAGCAAGTAATTGTGGAGTTTAACCAGGGCAGTTCCATTTTCTATTTAGAATTAGCATGGCTCTCTCTAGCCTGGCTTACTGGACCACTAGCCCAGGGCCACTGGGAACCCTCTTACAATTATGTAGGCATCTTTGAGACATTTGAGGATGTCCAGCGCAGAATTGTCAGACTGACAAGAGTGGTTAATTCTGCTTTTGTCTCAGTGTAAGAGAAATGAGTCATCTGTGTTTGTTTCTTCCCTTATACAAGGGATGTTTTTGGTTGGTAACCAGATAAGAGTTTCTCCAGTTTTCTGGTATTTGGGTAAAAACAAGTGTTGTACCCGAGCAAGTTAAGGAAATGTGCCACCCTCTGAGATTGAATTATGAGTCCTTTATTTAGCCGGCGACCAAGAGGTGGCTAACGCCTAAAATTCTCTCAACCCCGAAGAAAGAGTTAGGTGGTTTCTTATACCCTAGTTTGAAAAGGGGAAGGGGATTCTCGCTGAAGCAATTTTCTCACAGAAGCTGAGCAAGCAAAAAAGTTAGAAGATAAACTAGTACATGAGAAATAAAACAGTGCCAGGTGCAAGGGGTAAAACTGTCATAAAAGACATACAACTTATAGATAAATCGGGGCTCTGGGCACTCAACAACACCCACATTCCCAGGCTCTGCTGGTACCAGTTAACTCAGCCTCTTATCAGCAGTTGCATTCCTGGATGTGCCCAGTGTCATCCTGCCCCAGCTACATGCTCCAGTTGCATACTTAATGGGGAGTCAGGAGTAACTATGAGTGAGAAAGTTAAAACGAAGTCAGTCCGGCTAATTCTCAGTATGTAAGAATTAGTTGATTAGGCTAACACAGGGTAGGTTAACACACAAGGAGATCTGGAGACTCAAGCAAATAAATTAATGCTGTAATTTTTTCTTTTTCTTTTCTTTTCTTTCTTTTTTTTTTTTTTGAGACGGAGTTTCACTGTTGTTACCCAGACTGGAGTGCAATGGCATGATCTCGGCTCACTGCAAACTCCGCCTTCTGGGTTCAAGCAATTCTCCTGCCTCAGCCTCCCGAGTAGCTGGGGTTACAGGCATGCGCCACCATGCCCAACTAATTTTTGTATTTTTAGTAGAGACAGGGTTTCACCTTGCTGACCAGTATGGTCTCAATCTCTTGACCTCGTGATCCACTCGCCTCAGCACCCAAAGTGCTGGGATTATAGGCATGAGCCACCACGCCCAGCCCTTTCTTTTCTTTTTTTTCAAGTTGGAGTTTTGCTCTTGTTGTCCAGGCTAGAGTGCAATGGCATGATCTCGGCTCATTGCAACTTCTGCCTCCCAGGTTCAAGCAATTCTCCTGCCTAAGCCTCTTGAGTAGCTGGGATTACAGGCATGTGTCACACACCTGCCTAATTTTGTATTTTTAGTAGACATGGGGTTTCTCCATGTTGGTTAGGCTGTTGAACTCCAAACCTCAGGTGATCCACCAGCCTTGGCCTCCTAAAATGTTGGGATCCCAGGCGTGAGCCACTGCAACATGCCGCATCCAAGTTTCTTTTAGGTAAGCTTAGGAGAAACAGAACTTGAAATACTCCAGTGGCATAGAGAACAGAATTATACAGACGGTCTCTCCCTTTTCCAGTTCTGTTCAGATTCACCCTATTCGGAGGCCTTATTTAGGTCTCCCCCAGCCCTGGAGTCTTGCCTCACAGAACTAATAGAAGAGATCAGGGTTTTGACTGTTGAATTCTGCTGCCTTTCTGGAGTTGGTGCTAACAATTTCCTGAAACCCAAAAGCAGATAAATGAAAAAAATATATATATATGTATTTTAGGGACTTAGTTTCTTTATTTTTCTTAATTTGTTATTAAAACCAAGGTTGCAGAGGCATTCCATTTAGCAACTTGTCTTCTAGTCCTGCAGATTCAGTAGTTGCCCACAAGTCACAAAAAAGTAAATATAAACACACTAAAAGTTCCTCTAAACTACATTAAACTCTTTCTATAATCCTCTCATCTGTCTGTGTTAGCCTTTTATTCTACATATTTTTTTTTAAAACCAATGACAGAAAAAAAAAAAACCAATGACAGAAACAGAAGAAAAAATAAAAATGCTGGGCTCTTTATCTAAATCCTGGGATTTATTAAACACAGTACCAACTCCCTTGGTGTTACCAGAATTAAATTAAATTATATAATGAGTTACTCCCAGCACAGTGCTTTTTTTTCTTTTTTTTTGGAGAGAGTTTTGCTCTGTTGCTGAGACCAGAGCACAGTGACACAATCTCAGCTCACTGCAATCTCCTCCTCCCAGATTCTAGTGATTCTCTTGCCTCAGCCTCCTGAGTAGCTGGGATTATAGGAACATGCCACCATGCCTGGCTAACTTTTGTGTTTTTAGTAGAGATGAGGTTTCCTCATATTGGCCAGGCTGATCTTGAACTCCTGATCTCAGGTGATCCACCCACCTTGACCTCCCAAAATACTAGGATTACAGGCATGAGCCACCATGCCTGGCCTGTAACAGACTCTTGAGAGCACATAGTACCTGCTTGATAAAGCTTGCAGTAGTACATGTTATTTTCCAAATGCAGATTTATTCAGACATTGCTGCCTCTGTTTCCTTTGTAAACTTTAAAGAGCCAGCAAAGAATATGAAACTTTAGGATAAAGATGGGTTGTCTTCATTTGTACCAGAAGTATTTGTGTTGGGACAAGAGTGCTGAATGTAAAGGACCCTGTGCTGTGCCTGCTTCTCTACTGCCAATACTGAGCCGAGGGGGAGGAGCATCAGCATTGACAAGAGACTTGTTTAAAACATTCATCATGGATCTTTTCCAGACCTGCAGAATCCATTACATAGAGTGGGTCCAAAATTACCAAGTGAATTTTAAGCTCACTAAAGCTTGAGAGGCAATGCTTAGCTAAGTGGTTATCAGCCCAGGCTTGTCATTAGGATCACATAGCCAATTTACAGAAATCTCTGTACTTGTCCCCTCCCCACAGGTTCTGTTTGTTGTTCTGGGTAGACACATCCATATTTTGTTTGTTTGCTTTGAGATGAAGTCTCACCCTGTCACCCAGGCTGAAGTGCAGTGGCTTGATATCAGCTCATTGCAACCTCTGCCTCCTGGGTTCAACCAATTAAATCTTCTACCTCAGCCTCCCAAGTAGTGGAATTACTGGTGCATGCCACCATGCCTGACTAATTTTTTTTTTTTTTTGAAACAAATTCTTGCTCTGTTGCCAGGCTGGAGTGCAGTGGCACAGTCTCAGCTCACTGCAACTTTTGCCTCCCAGGTTCAAGCAATTCTCCTGCCTCAGCCTCCCAAGTAGCTGGGATTACAAGCGAGTACCATCACACCCAGATAATTTTTGTATTTTTAGTATAGACAGGGTTTCACCATGTTGACCAGGCTGTCTGGAACTCCTGACCTTGATCTGCCTGCCTCGGCCTCCCAAAGTTCTGGGATTATAGGCGTGAACCTCCATGCCTGGCCAAGAATGACTTTTTTAAGCTAACCATGTCTCAGATCAGGACCTATGTTCATTCTGTCCCCTGGAATGCCATGCATTTTGCACTTGCAAGCCTGTACTTTTCTACATGTGTTTTTTTCTCCATAATAATTTCTTTTTAACTACTAAAAAGATGATAGCCAAGGGTCTCTGCAAATTTTTTTTTTAAGATGGAGTCTTGGCCGGGCGTGGTGGCTCACGCCTGTAATCCTAGCACTTTGGGAGGCCGAGGTGGGTGGATCACTTGAGGTCAGGAGTTCAAGACCGGCCTGGCCATCATGGTGAAACCCCATCTTTTTTTTTTTTTTTTTTTTTTTTTGAGACGGAGTTTTATTCTTGTTACCCAGGCTGGAGTGCAATGGCACAATCTCAGCTCACCGCAACCTCTGCCTCCTGGAAACCCCCTCTTTTAAAAAAAATTTTAAAAAGGTGGAGTCTTGCTTTTTGGCCCAATTTGGTGTGCAGTAGTGCCATCTTGGCTCACTGTAACCTCTGTGTCCCAGGTTCAGCAATTCTCCTGCCTCAGCCTTCTGAGTAGCTGGGATTACAGGTGCATCCCACCACACCCAGCTAATTTTGTGATACAGGGTTTCACCATGTTGGTCAGGCTGGTCTCAAACTCCTGATTTTATGATGCACCCACCTCAGCCTCCCAAAGTGCTAGGATTACAGGTGTGAACCACTGTGCCTAGCCAAAATATTTCTTTTGTATAGACCAGAGCCTTCTCTACATTCTCTACATCTAATATTCTTATATGTCATGCAGAAACCCCATCACCATAAATTTGTGATCTGCAATATTGAAAATGTTCTTTTTGTGGCTGTTGAACATGAAATGGTGTGGACACTCAAGATTTCTACTGGGGGAAAGCTGGGGTTCTTAATAGAGATACAGAACATGTAATGCTGAGGTTTTATTTGTGTTCTCCATCAGCTCTATGCAGAATAGGCTTAAGAAAACACTTATATGACTGGGTGTGGTGGTTCATGCCTGTAATTCCAGCAATTTGGGAGGCCAAGGCAGGCAGATCACTTGAGGTCAGGAGTTCAAGACTAGCCTGGCCAACATGGTGAAACCCTGTCTCTACTAAAAATATTTTAAAAATTAGCCAGGCATTATTGCATGTTCCTGGAATGCCAGCTATTCAGAAGGCTGAGGCAGGAGAATTTTTTGAACGTAGGAGGTGGAGGTTGCAGTGAGCCAAGATTGTATCACAGTACTCCAGCCTGGGCAACAGAGCAAGACTCCATCTCAAAAGAAAAGAAAAGAAAAGAAAAAAGAAGAGAAGAGAAGAGAGAAAAGAAAAGAAAGGAAAAGAAAGGAAGGGAAAGGAACCACTTACTTGAACAGAATAGCATTTATTACCCAGAAAGTTCTGAACAACATTATTAGGAGATACCTGTTTGCTAGAGTGCTAAAGGAAGACTACCTAAAATCACTATTGAAAATTGCAAACATGAGAGATATCTGTATCTTGAACTTTGCATAGAACTGATATTTTCTTTATGGTTAAATTTAGACTATAATTTACTTTCGGGGGTAATACTCCAGTAGTGGTGCTCTGTGTTATGCATTAGCATATCATAAAAATTTGTCCTAGTGCAGTTGGTGTTAATAATTCACTTGGTATCCTGAAATTACTGACAAAAAAGAAAAAAAATTCATTTAGTTAAAGAGCTCCCTGAAAGACCTTTATACTATAGAGTTAATTATTTTTCTGTTCATTATTAAGTATCTTATTTATTTATTTATTTTGAGGCTTATTCTCACTCTGTTGCCCAGGCTGTAGTTCAGTGGCATATCTTGGCTCACTGCAACCTCCACCTCCTGGGTTTAAGCGATTCTCCTGCCTCAGTCTTCCAAGTATCTGGGATTATAGGTGCCACCATTACACTCAGCTAATATTTGTATTTTTAGTAGAGACGGGGTTTCACCATGTTGACCAGTCTGGTCTCGAACTCTTGACCTCATGATCCACCTGCCTTGACTTCCCAAAGTGTTGGGATTACAGGCATGAGCCACTGCTTGTGGCCTATTTATTTATTTTTGAGACAGAGTTTTTGCCCTTGTTGCCCAGGCTGGAGTGCAATGTCATGATCCCAGCTCACCACAACCTCTGCCTGGTTGGTTCAAGTGATTCTCCTGCCTCAGCCTCCTGAGTAGCTGGGATTACAGGCATGCGCCACCACATCTGGCTAATTTTGTATTTTTAGTAGACACGAGGTTTCTCCATGTTGGTCAGGCTGGCCTTGACTTCCCAGCCTCAGGTGATCTGCCCACCTCAACCTCCCAAAGTGCTGGAATTACAGGTGTGAGCCACCATGCCTGGCCTCATTATTAAGTATCTTTATGCAGCTAATGTGGGGCAGCTGCTTTTTTTCTTAGGTTTTCTTAGTATATATATATGTCTTTGGAAAATGAAAGCTCTTATCTTTGTTTATAGGTGAGAAAAACTGGAGAAAAAAAACAAAAACAGGGCTTTGTACTTACTGGATGTTTCACAAAATATTCTTTCTGGGCCAAAATAATTGGCATTATTGGTGAGCTTGTTAGAAATTCAAAAACTGGGCTGGGTGCAGTGGCTCGTGCCTGCAATCCGATCACTTTGGGAAGCCAAGATGGGTGGATCACCTGAGCTCAGGAGCTTCAGACCAGCCTGGCCAACATGGAGAAACCCCATCTTTACTAAAAATACAAAATGAGCTGGGCATGGTGGTGCATGCCTGTAATCCCAGCTGCTTGGGAGGCTGAGGCAGGAGAATAGCTTGAACCCATGAGGAGGAGGTTTCATGATTCGAGATTGAGCCATAACACTCCAGATCTTCCTGAAAAAATAATCTCCATTAACAAGATCTCCAGTTTATCATAATTAAATTTTGAAAGGCTCTTTCCAACTCAATCTGTCTTTTCCATCTGAAAAATATACACAAGTCATCCTGCATGATGTACATGTAACAATCAAAAATGTACATGTTGTGTTCATGCCCTTCAGTTTATATTTTATCATCCAGAAAAATAACATATATACACTGATGTTGTGGATCTTATACTACTCTTTTCTCAGTTAGAGAATACATTAGAGAATATTTCTGTGTTGAATATTATTTTATTGGATAATTTTAGTCACTTCTATAAGTCAAAACAAGATCTCTTTACTCTCATTTCACCTTGAGTCAAATTAAAAATTCTGTCCATAAACACTTGGTAAATATGTGTTATATGTTTTTCAGGGACCATTGACGTTTATGGATGTGGCCATAGAATTCTCTCTGGAGGAGTGGCAATGCCTGGACACAGCACAGCAGAATTTATATAGAAATGTGATGTTAGAGAACTACAGAAACTTTGTCTTCCTGGGTAAGGATAACTTTAATACACAATTCCTAATATACTCTAAAGGTTTTATTTCTCTTTTCTGTTGCATGTATTTTGGCAATTTATGCTTTACATCAATGAGTTTCATAGACCTGTTTTTAAGAAAATCTAAGATTTGTCTCTGTAGATGTTTCATCCTGACCTGAACTTGCCACATTTCTGAGCTGATCTCTATTCTTCATTCTAGATTATTGATAGTTCCAGAAATTTAGTGGCAGAAAATGCTGTTGCCCACACCTTAAAATCCAATTGCTATGACCGGGCGCAGTGGCTCACACCTATAATCCCAGCACTTTGGGAGGCTGATGGGCGGAGTTCGAGACCAGCTTGACCAACATGGTGAAACCCTGTCTCTACTAAAAATACAAAAATTAGCTGGGCATGGTGGCACATGCCTGTAATCCCAGCTACTCAGGAGGCTGAGACAGAAGAATTACCTGAACATGGGAGGTAGAGGTTGCAGTGAGCCAAGATCATGCCACTGCACTCCAGCCTAGGTGACAGAGTGAGACTTTGTCTAAAAAACAAAAAAAAATCTAATTGCCACCATCAATTTTTGATTCAGTAGCACTGGATAGTGAAATTAAGAACATACAAATTGAAAACATATATATATATATATATATATTTTGTGTGTGTGTGTGTGTGTGTGTGTGTGTGTGTGTGTGAGATGGAGTTTCTCTCTTGTTACCCAGGCTGGAGTGCAATGGCGCGATCTCGGCTCACTGCAACCTCTGCCTCCTGGGTTCAGGCAGTTCTCCTGCCTCAGCCTCCTGAGTAGCTGGGATTACAGGCACGCCCCACCATGTCCAGCTAATTTTTTTGTATTTTTAGTAGAGACGGGGTTTCGCCATGTTGACCAGGATGGTCTCCATCTCTCAACCTCGTGATCCACTCACCTCAGCCTCCCAAAGTGCTGGGATTACAGGCTTGAGCCACTGCACCCGGCCCTGAAAATATTTTCTTAATATTTAAAATTTATGTTTATAAGTTAGTATTCTGTGATTAATTTGCTAGAATATTCTTTTACATCCTTTTTAAAAAATATTTTTTCTGAAATGGAGCTTTGCTCTGTCACCCAGGCTGGATACAGTGATTCAATCTCAGCTCACTGCAACCTCTGCCTCCCAGGTTCTAACGATTCTCCTGCCTCAGCCTCCCAAACAGCTAGGACTACAGGTGTGCACCACCATGCCCAGTTAATTTCTGTATTTTCAGTAGAGATGGGGTTTTGCCATGTTGACAAGTCTGGTCTCGAACTCCTGACCTCAGGTGATCTACCCACCTCACTCTCTCAAAGTGCTGGGATTACTGGCATGAGCCACTGAACCTGGCCTACATTTTCTTGACTGAGAAAATTACTCGGTTGGTAATTGGAGAATATGAGCAAGATTCATGTTATTTATTTTTAATAAAACAGGCATTGCTGTGTCTAATTTAGACCTGATCACCTGTCTGGAGCAAGGAAAAGAGCCCTGGAATATGAAGAGACATGAGATGGTGGCCAAATCCCCAGGTAGGTGAGAGTGAATACAACACATGACACAGATGAGAGCTCTAGAGGTGAAAAAGAAAGCCAGTCTTAAAATGTAACTTGGAAATTTGTGTTTCAAAGAAACAGTTTCTAGGCAGCTGTTTTTTTGTTTGTTTGTTTTAACTTCAGCATAGAAATACCTTCTGTCTTATGCTTTTAAATTCTTGGAAAATTCTACTTTACGGCCAGGTGCATTGGCTTACACCTGTAATCCCAGCACTTTGGGAGGCCAAGGTGGGCAGATCACCTGAGGTCAGGAGTTCAAGACCAACCTGACCAACATGAAGAAATCCTGTCTCTACTAAAAATACAAAATTAGCCAGGCATGGTGGCACCTGCCTGTAATCCTAGTTACTCAGGAGGCTGAGACACAAGAATTACTTGAACCTGGGAGGCGGGGGTTGTGCTGAGCTAAGATTGCACCATTGCACTCCAGCCTGGGCAACAAAAGCAAAGCTCCATCTCAAAAAAAATAAAAATAAAACATTTTAGTTTTCTTCAGTGATCTTCAAGTTTACAGTGAGCTAAAGTCCTCTTTATGGCATATAAGAGACTGTACAATCTGACTTTTTTTCCCCATTGTTTTTGGAGACTCAGAAATATTGCATAATTTTGAGAAACTCTTGTTAAACCATTGTGTAAATTACCTTTTGGCATTATGTTTAAAATGTGTAACATTTGTGGTTTCTGTTCCATTGGTTTTTTATTTTTCTGCACATTTCATTCTGTTTGTATTACTATAGGCTTGAAATATAGTTTTAAATTATAAAGTTTGATGTTCTGCTTTGTTTTTATTGCTTAAGATTGCTTTGACTATTCAAAGTTGACTGTAGTTTTGGCTGGGTACAGGGGCTCACACCTGTAATCCTATCACTTTGGGAGGCCGAGGCAAAAGAACCCCTTGAGCCCAGGAGTTTGATACCAGCCTAGGCAACATAAGGAGACCCTGTTTCTTTTGGTTTTTTTTTTTCGAGACAGAGTTTCGCTCTTGTTACCCAGGCTGGAGTGCAATGGCGCGATCTCGGCTCACCGCAACCTCCGCCTTCTGGGTTCAGGCAATTCTCCTGCCTCAGCCTCCTGAGTAGCTGGGATTACAGGCATGCGCCACCACACCCAGCTAATTTTTTGTATTTTTAGTAGAGACGGGGTTTTACCATGTTGACCAGGTTGGTCTCGATCTCTCGACCTCATGATCCACTTGCCTCGGCCTCCCAAAGTGCTGGGATTACAGGCTTGAGCCACCGTGCCTGGCTGGAGACCCTGTTTCTTAAAAAGATTATTGGGCCGGGCACGGTGCCTCATGCCTGGTAATCCCAGCACTTTCAAAAGTTGAGGCAGGTAGATCACCTGAGGTCAGGAGTTCAAGACAGCCTGACCAACATGGCAAAACCCTGTTTCTACTAAAAGTACAAAATGCTGTTGCTACTAACAACAACAAGAAGAAAAAACTAAAAATACCAAGTGCGGTGGTGCATGCCTATAATCCCAGCTACTCAGGAGGTTGAGGCAGGAGAATCGCTTAAATCCAGGTGTAGGGATTAAAGTGAGCCAAGATCACATCAGTGCACTCTAGCCTAGGCAACAAGAGTGAAACTCTATCTCAAAAAAAAAAAAAGATTTATTGTAGTTTCATGTAAAATTAGGGATTGTATTTTCTATTACTGTTAAAAAAAAAGGCACAGGAATGTTGGTAGTTGAATCCGTAAATTACTATGGATAACATGGCACTTTAACAATATTTATTTAAATCCATAGGTACAAAATATTTTAAAACTCACTTGTGTCTTCTCTAATTTCTTCTATTGAAATCCTATACCTTTTATTGTAAAGATTTTTTTGGCCAGGTGCAATGGCTCACACCTGTAATCACAGCACTTTGGGAGGCCGAGGCAGGCAGAACACCTGAGGTCAGGAGTTCGTGACCAGCCTGACCAACATGAAGAAACACTGTCTCTATTCAAAATACAAAATTAGCCAGATGTAATGGTGGATGCCTGTAACTCCATCTCAAAAAAAAAAATTGTTTTTTACTTTCTTGGGTGGATTTGTTTTCAGAAATAAATTATTATTATTATTATTATTATTATTACTATTATTATTATAGAGATCGGGTTTCACCATGTTGGCCAGGCTGATCTCGAACTTCTGACCTCGTGGTCCGCCCGCCTTGGCCTCCCAAAGTGCTGGGATTACAGGCATGAGCCACTGTGCCCGGCTTGTCTTCAATTTCAATGGCTTTTTTTTTTTTTTTTTTTTTTGCCAATCAGTTTGAGCTTATGAGGTTGCTCAGGTTAGCCTTGAACTGATGACCTCGCCTTCGCGAGCGCCATGACCTCCGGCGGGAGCCACTTTGGACCCCCTCAATGGCTTTTTTATTTTTGACTAATTCTTCTGCTACATACTTTCAGTGTTAGGTTAAAAGAGAAGTATTGCCAGTGGGCACAATATAGTTTGCAACTGGTGTCTGTCAATTTGAAAAAGCAAACACCTCTTCAAGTTTTTATAAACTGGTTTCAGAAGGTAAATATCTTCCTTTCTGGGCCCCCAGGGTAGTGAGATGTCCACTGGTTTTGTATTGGAGAGGGGTTGTAGCTTGGTCACAAGGCTGCAGGATCTGTGGTAGGGTCCACCTTTAGTTGGCTGGTTATAGGGGGCTTGGATAGCTGTAACGCCCATTTTATTTTATTCTATTTTATCTGTCTTTTGAGATGGAGTTTTGCTGTTGTTGCTCAGGCTGGCACAATCTCGGCTAACTTCAACCTTTGCCTTCCGGGTTCAAGCAATTCTCCTGCCTCAGCCTCTCAATAGCTGGGATTACATGCATGTGTCATCAGGCCTTTTTAATTTTGTATTTTTAGTAGAGACAGGGTTTTACCATGTTGGTCAGGCTCAAGCTCCTGACCTCAGGTGATCCACC
Source organism: Callithrix jacchus (assembly GCF_049354715.1). Taxonomy (NCBI): domain Eukaryota; kingdom Metazoa; phylum Chordata; class Mammalia; order Primates; family Cebidae; genus Callithrix; species Callithrix jacchus. Next base: position 19,028,586 of record NC_133523.1, read on the forward strand.
CACCTTGGCCTCCCAAAGTGCTGAGATTACAGGAGTGAGCTGTTGCACTCAGTCTCCCATTTTATTTTACTTTAATTCTTTTAAAAATTTACTTTTAAAGAAGAGGTTTTACTGTGTTGGTCAGGATGGTCTCAATCTCCTGACCTCATGATCCGTCTGCCTCGGCCTCCCAAAGTGCTGGGATTAGAGGCATGAGCCACCACACCCGGGCCCCATTTTATTTTTAAACAGACTGAATGTTCTTCAGAATTTTGCTCTGTAGAGCAGACACTAGGGCAGGTTCCTGATTCGGGTCTTCATATGGTAGGCCTTATGTGAGGATGTGGATGAGTATGGCTTTCACTGAGTACCAAAGAGGATTTCTACAGGTCACTGTTTAGGTTTCTATGTAGGCAGAACGCCTGTGAACTGTGGCCCATGGAACTGGAACTGAGTCATTGAACTGTTTCAGGGACCACAGTGAAGGCCAAGGTCTTCAGGCCTGTCTGCATGGCTGTAAATGGGTGTCTCCCTTCAGGCCTCTGAAAGAGCAGGACCTCTCCCAGACTGTACCTGGGAGGAGTTTGGGATGATTACAGAGGAAGTTCAGAATTCCTAGTGGGGGCCAGGGGTGGTATAATCCCAGGCATGAGTCACCACAGGAGGCCCAGGCAGGTGGATCACCTGAGATCAGGAGTTCGAGAGCAGCCTGGCCAACGTGGCAAAACCGCATCTCTACAAAAATACAAAAATTAGCTGGGCGTGGTGGTGCATGCCTATAGTCCCAGCTACTTGGGAAGCTGAGGCAGGAGAATGGGTTGAAACACAGAGGGAGAGGTTGCAGTGAGCCAAGGTCACCCCACTGCACTCCAGCCTGAGTGGCAGAACAAGACTTGGTCTAAAAAATACATGAATTCTCAGAGGAACCAAGTTGGGTGGGCTATTTTCTTACCTGTAGCCAAGAACAGGGGTCCTATAGTTTGCCACCCGAATGAGGGCCTGGCTTTTGAAAAGAACATGCCTTAATTTTGGGCTTTAAAGAGAAAAACTAAAAATAAAAAAAATTTTTTTTTAAATTGGGGGCTTTAGCAGTTTCCTTACTCCCTTCCTAGATCTCAAAGCTCTCTTGAAGGCACTTACTTTGGAGATGGGGACTTGTTATATAACCCAGGCTGGTCTCGAAATCCTGGCCTGAAACAATTTTTCAGCCTTAATGTACCATGTAGCTGTCATGACAGATGTGAGCCATCATGCCTGGCTCTCTCATAAAGGCATTTTTGTCAGGAATGGCTGAAACATTTCCTTGCTGTTGGGGCATATAAAAGTAAAGTACCTTTTATGTTTTCATCTTGCTGATGTCACTCTCCCCATACATTTTTACTTTCTATTTTCCATTGGAAATTATTCTGTAATTTTTGATTCAGAAATTTAGGACAATGTTCTAGAATTTACATATTATACCTGAGGAAAATGAGATAATTAGTAGGCACTCCATATTTACTCAAACAGTTACTTATAAATTTAAGTTTGCTACAGGCAAAGAAGAATTATAAGATTTTCACCCACTTTCTTCAACCTATGTTTAAATAGTAACATAATTTTTCCCAAATGTTTTTTTTTTTTTTGAGACGGAGTTTCACTCTTGTTACCCAGGCTGGAGTGCAATGGCGCAATCTCGGCTCACCGCAACCTTCGCCTCCTGGGTTCAAGCAATTCTCCTGCCTCAGCCTCCCGAGTAGCTGGGACTACAGGTGTGCGCCACCACGCCCAGCTAATGTTTGTATTTTTAGTAGAGACAGGGTTTCACCATGTTGACCAGGATGGTCTCCATCTCTTGACCTCGTGATCCACCCACCTTGGCCTCCCAAAGTGCTGGGATTACAGGCGTGAGCCACCGTGCCCGGCCCAAATGTTCGTTTTTTATATATCAGAGGCTCCAGCCCTAATCCGCAAAATATGTATATTTTTCTTTATTTACCAATTTAAAGTTATTCTTCTAAAGTTGGATTAAAGCAGTTTCATGTTGTGTAATAGTACCATATATTTAAAACATAAAAATTAAATATTGTTTTTTAAAATACTTATTTATTCAGAATTTCTCATTAGAATTTTTTATTTGTTATACTTACCTGGCAGGGCGATACCATGATCATGAATTTTCTATTTATGATTATACTGCATTTTCTCTGAATTTTTGCTGTTATACGGTACATGCCAATGATTCAAAATACTTGCCTTTCATGAGTACACAGTCACAGTCAAATATTGTAGTTATCTAGACAAATTCTTTCTTAATGATACATCAGTGTTGCATACAAGATTTTATGAGTAAACATATCTTTTATTATTGTTTTCCAGTTCCAGATTACTGCGTTTTTTTAGCATTAGGTTTCTTAACATCGGTTTATTCTGTTTTTAGGTTTTACTTGTGTATTATAATTTTAGACAATTTGCAATTCTGTTTGTACACATTAAAGTCAATATGAAGTTTAATTAAGAGATAAATCAGCCATGTCTATCACAATCAAATTATATATATGTGTATGTGTTTATCTATAAATATGACCCCAATTTAGGTTGTGGCTTATCTTGTATATATTCTTTCTTAGCTGATTTTCAGTGGTAGCTTTTTCTTGTCTTAGTGAGTAGTCATGGAAATAGTTTTATTTTCACCATTTGTTTAATAATAAATAAATATTTTCTTTGTGTGAGAGAAACATTTTTGTGAACTGAAAGTAACTTTTGAAAAAAATTTATAATTTGTATTTTTTCAGTTTTTTTCTTTTTAGAAACATTATTGTAAAAACACGTAACATGAAATTTACCATCTTAAATCTATTGAAGTGTACATTTCAGGGTCAGACATGGTGTGGCTCACATCTGTCATCCCAGGATTTTGGGAGGCTAAGACATGAGGATCACTTGAGTCCAAAAGTTTGAGACCAGTTTGTGCAACATATGGAGATTTCTTTGCTACAAAAAAATGTTTAAATGGCCAGGAATGGTGGTGTGCACCTGTGGTCTCAGCTACTTGGAAGATTAAAGGGGCATTAAAGATTACTTGAGCCTGAAAGTTTGAGGCTAAAGTGAACCATAATCGTGCCACTGTACTCCAGCTTGGGTGACAGAGTAAGAAACTGTACATTTCAGGCATGTTAAGTATATTCATTGCTATGCAAAAGACTTCAAGAAATTTTACATCTTGTGAAACTAAAATTCGAATACTCATTAAGTAACAATTACCCATTTTACTCTCTCCAGCCCTTGACAAACACTCTTCCACTTCCTGTTTTTAGAAGTATAACAACATAAAGTATCTCATATAAGTGAAATTATATAATATCCATTATTTTTTATCTATCTTATCTCATGTAACATAATATTCTCAAAGTTTATCTTAAAATGTGACAAGATTGGCCGGGCGCGGTGGCTGAAGCCTGTAATCCCAGCAGTTTGGGAGGCCAAGGCTGGTGGATCACTCGAGGTCGGGAATTCGAGACCAGGAACTCTGGAGGCTGAGGCAGGAGAATCCCTTAGAACCCGTGAGGTGGAGGTGACAGTGAGCTGAGATCTTGCCTCTGCACGTGAGGCTGGATGACAGTGTGAGGCTCTGCCTCAAAAAACAAAACAAAAAGAGTAGGCCAGGCATGCTGGCTCAGGCCTGTAATCTCAGCATTTTGGGAGGCCAAAGTGGGCAGATCATGAAGTCAGGAGTTTGAGACGAGCCTGACCAACATGGTGAAACCCCTCGATACTAAAAATACAAAGAAAAAGAAAAAATAGCCAGTAGTGGTGGCTCGTGCCTGTAATCCCAGCTACTCAGGAGGCTGAGGCAGAAGAATTGCTTAAACCTGGGAGTCGAAATTTGCTGTTAGCCAAAATTGCCCCACCGCACTCCAGCCTGGGTGACAGAGCAAGACTCCCTCTCAAAAAAAAAAAGTGACAAGATTTTCTTTTTGAGACTGAGTAATATTCCATTGTGTGTATATGTTACATCTTCTGATGTGTTTATAAATCAAGGAACACCTGGGTTTCTTCAGCCTTTCGGGTTTTGTGAATACTGGTGCAATGAATATAAACGTTCATGTGTCTTACACGTCCTGGGTTGTGGATTTTGGATATAGATTCACAAAAAATATTGCTGTATTTGATGATAATTTCATTTTTAAACATTTGAAAAACATTTCTAATATTTTCAAATAATGTCTGCATGTTTTTCTACTAACCATCAACATGGGTTTTATTTTCATTTTATTATCAACAGATTAGGTGTTTTACATAAATTTACAGTGGCCATTGTAATGGGTGTGAGGAGAATTGTTTTTCAGTTTTATTTTGATGTGTTTCTCTACAAATTATTAATTTCTGTTTTCTTTTTGTAATGAATGAGAGGTTCTTTATGTTGCCCAGGTTGGCCTTGAACTCATAGCCTCGCCTCCTCAAGCACCAGGAACAGGCCCGAGCCACCACGGCTCCCATATTAATTTCTTTTTTCTTGAGACAGAGTTTTGCTCTTGTTTCCCAGGCTGGAGTGCAATGGCGCGATCTCGGTTCACCACAACCTCCGCCTCCTGGGTTCAGGCAATTCTCCTGCCTCAGCCTCCTAAGTAGCTGGGATTACAGGCACGCGCCACCATGCCCAGCTAATTTTTTGTATTTTTAGTAGAGACGGGGTTTCACCATGTTGACCAGGTTGGTCTCGATCTCTCGACCTCGTGATCCACCCGCCTCAGCCTCCCAAAGTGCTGGGATTGCAGGCTTGAGCCACCGCACCCGGCCCCCATATTAATTTCTATTTTCAAATGCTTTTTCCCATTTGGGTATCTTTTTTGGTGAAAATTTTGTTCAATTATTTTTTCATTTCTAAATCAAGTTATTCAACTTTACTGTTCAGTTTTTGTTTTTGTTTCTGTTTTTTCTGATGGAGTCTCACTCTGTCACCCAGGCTGGAGTGTAATGTCGTGGTCTTAGCTCACTGCAACCTCCTACTCCCAGATTCAAGCGATTCACCTGCCTCAGCCTCCTGAGTAGCTGGGACTACAGGCGCGTGCCACCACACATGACTAATTTTTGTATTTTTAGTAGAGACAGGGTTTCACTATGTTGGCCAGGCTGGTCTTGAACTCCTGACCTTGTGATCCTCCCACTTCAGCTTCCCAAAGTGCTGGGATTACAGGTGTAAGCCGCCACCGACAGCCCTATTTTTCAGTCTTTTTTTTTTTTGAGACAGAGTCTCACTCTGTCACCAGGAGCCAGGCTGGAATGCAGTGGCACAATCTCAGCTCACTGCAACCTCTGCCTCCCGGGTTCAAGCAATTCTCCTGCCTCAGCCTCCTGAGTAGCTGAGACTACAGGCGCACGGCACCACACCCAGCTAATTTTTGTATTTTTAGTAGTGACAGGGTTTCATCATGTTGGCCAGGATGGTCTCGATCTCCGGACCTCATGATCTGCCGCCTAGGCCTCCCAAAGTGCTGGGGTTACAGGCTTGAGCCACTGCGCCCGGCTCTTATTGTTCAGTTTTGAGAGTTGTTTATTCTGAATATTAATTCTTATCACATGTGATTTGCAAATATTTTCACCCATTTTCTAGGAGGCATTGTCTATTGAATTTTTGTTTTGATGTGCAGAAAGTTTGAAGTATAGTGCAGTCAGATTTTTCGTTTTTGTTGTTGCTCATGCATTTAATGTCATATATATATAAATAGTGCCAAGAGCAATGTATTTTAGTTAAACCATTTTTTTGTATTTTGTTCAAGGTTATAATCCAACTTTATTTCCTCAGTGTCGATACTGAGTTTTCAACATTATTTTTGGAAGAGACTATCTTTTCTCTGTTGTGTGCTCCTGAAAACTTTGTGGAAGGTTTTTTTTTTTTTTTTTTTTGAGACAGAGTTTTGCTCTTGTTACCCAGGCTGGAGTGCAATGGTGCGATCTCGGCTCACCGCAACCTCCACCTCCTGGGTTCAGGCAGTTCTCCTGCCTCAGCCTCCTGAGTAGCTGGGATTACAGGCACGCGCCACCATGCCCAGATAATTTTTTGCATCTTTAGTAGAGACGGGGTTTCACCATGCTGACCAGGATGGTCTTAATCTCTTGACCTCGTGATCCACCCACCTCGGCCTCCCAAAGGGCTGGGATTACAGGCGTGAGCCACCACGCCTGGCCGGAAGGTTATTTAATCTTATACAGAAGGGTTCATTTCTGGGGTCTATTCTGCTTTTTTTTTGTGTTTCTCTTGGTGTCAGTACCACATTATTTAGTTTCGTTTTTGTAGCTTTATTTAATATGTTTTGACGTCAGAAAGTATAATGCCTCTTTGTTCTTTTCATAGATGTTGATCTATTGTTTTTATTCGAATTTAAAAATTTTAAACTATTTTTCTGTAAAAAACTGTGACTGAAATTTTTATAGAGATTATATTAAATTCATTCACTACTGTAGGTCTAGTAATGTCTTTGAAAAGTTAAATTTTTTGACCCTGGAGCAAGAATATGTTTAAGAGTGGCCTGTAATCCCAGCACTTTGAGAGGCCATGGCAGGCAGATCACGAGGTCAAGAGATGAGACTATCGTGGTCAACATGGTGAAACCCCCGTCTCTACTAAAAATACAAAAATTAGCTGGGCATGGTGGTACACGCCTGTATTCCCAGCTACTCAGGAAGCTGAGGCAGGAGAATCGCTTGAACCCACGAGGCAGAGGTTGCAGTGAGCCGAGATTGCACCCCTGTACTCTAGCCTGCAAACAGAGAAGACTCCATCTCAAAAAAAAAAAGAATATGTTGAAGAATGTGTTTTAATTTCATATAGTTTTGGATTTTCCCGTTTTGCTTTTAATTCCTAGTTTCATTCAGTTTTGGTCAGGAAGCACAGTGTATAATTTTGGTCTTCTTAAATTGATTTGTTGTTATTTTGAGACAGGATCTTACTCTGTTGCCAAGGCTGCATGAGTTTGGCTCACTGCAATCTTAGCCTGCTGGACTCAAGTGATCCTTTTACCTCAAATTTTTGAGCTGGTACTAAAGACATGCAGTACTCTGCCTGGTTACTTTTTAAATTATTAGTAGTGACAGGGTCTCACTCTGTTGCCCAAGCTGGTCTCAAACCTTTTTCCCCAAGTTGAGATTATAGATATGAGCCTCTGCACCCAGCCAGTATTCATAAATTTAATGTGACTTAGTATGTTTCCTAACAGAAGACACCAGGTGCAAATACGAATATTGTGAATATTGTGGGTATTCTCTCGCTTTTCCCTGGAAAGTTTTGTACATGTCTGTTAAGCCTAGTTGGTGATAGGATATAGTTGGTCTATGGTTAGAGGATGTCCATGTTCTCTAAACCTCTTGCTGCAATGTAATCCTCCTGTTTGATATGGGACCTGGTGGGAGGTGTTTCCATCACAGGAAAGCAAATTCCTCATCAATGGCTTAGCACCATCCTTTTGATAATCAAAAGGTTATACTCTATTGATTCAAATAAGAGCTGGTTCATTAAAAAACAAAACAAAAACCTGGCTTCTTCACCTCACACTTACTCTGTCTCTTACTGTGAGATATGTCCAGTTACACATTGCCTTCTACCGTGGTTATAAGCTTACTAGGACCTTCTCAGAAGTAGATGCTGGCACTCAGTTCCTGTACAGTCTGCTGAACTGTGAGCCAAACAAACCTCTTTTCTTTAAAAATTATCTACTCTCTTGCTGAGCGCAGTGGCTCACACCTGTAATTCCAGCACTATGGGAGGCTGAGGAGGGCAGATCACCTGAGGTCGGGAGTTTAAGACCAGCCTGACCAACATGGAGAAACCCTGTCTCTACTGAAAATACAGAATTAGTCGGTGTAGTGGCGCATGCCTGTAATCCCAGCTACTCAGGAGGCTGAGGCAGGAGAATAGCTTGAACCTGGGAGGTGGAGGTTGTGGTGAGCCAAGATGTGGTGCCATTGCAATCCAGCCTGGGCAAAAGAGTGAAACTCCATCTCAGAAAAACAAAATTATCTACCCTAGGTATTCTTCTATATGTAAAATATTAATACAGTCTATAATGTTGTCCAAGATTTTTGATTTCTTATGTATTATTGCAACTGGGGTCTTGATGTCTACAATTATTATGTTGCTCTGTATTTCTTACTTTTGTCAGAATTTGGTTTATATATTTTGCAGCCCTGATGTTATATACCTACATACATAATAGAGAGATATAAAAGTTTTAGATTCCTTGAGACTCAAGAGAATAATAATAATAAAAAGTTGTAGATTACTGGTAAATTAACCTATTTTATTATTATATAAATCAATTTTGTTCTCATGCTAGTACTTGACTGAAAGCATATGTGTAATATAATTACAGTTACCTCATGCAATTGTGGTTGCTATTTGGATGAAAAATAAATTTTTTCTATTCTGTTACTTTCAGCCAATTCGATGCAAAGCTAAAATCAGTCTCTTGCAGGCAGCAAGAGACTGATTTTATATATTGCATGCTTTTTTTCTAAAGTCACTCAGGCATTTGATTTCTTTTTCTTTTTTATAATTTCATTTATTCATTTATTTTTAATTTTTTTTTCTTTTTGAGACAAGAATCTCACTTTGTTGTCCAGGCTGGAGTGCTGTAGCATGATCTCAACTCACTGCAACCTTCACCTCCCAGATTCAAGTGATTCTCATGCCTCAGTCTCCCAAGTAGCTGAGATTACAGGTGTGTGCCACCATGCCCAGCTAATTTTTTCTATTTTTAATAGAGTTGGGGTTTCACTGTTTTGGGCAGGGTAGTCTCAAACTCCTGGTCTCAAGTGATCCACCCACCTTGGTCTCCCAAAATGCCAAATTACAGGAATGAGCCACCATTTCTGGCCTATGTATTCATTCAGTTTAGAAATAGGGTTTCACTCTGTCAATCAGGCTGGATTTCAGTGACGTGATCATGGCTCATTGCAGCCTCAACTTTCCAAACCCTGATGATCCTCTCATTTCAGCCTCTCAAGTAACTGCATTACAAATATGTGCCAACTACCAATTATTTCCATTTCATCTCACTTTTCAAACACCACTCTGTTCTGTTTCAAAGAGTGTAACTGTTACACATGTCATACAATCTCTTTTTGTGACTGATTTCATTCTGCATAATGTTGTCAAGGCTTATCTTTATAGTTGTAAAAATATTCTCTACTTTTTGCAAACTGAGTGATATTCTAGTGCTTTTATATTTCAGATTATATTTACTAAATGATTTGGTCACAGAAATTTGCATTGCTTTTATCTATGGCTTTCAGTAACAGGCTCCAATAATTATGGGTGTGCAAATGACTATATGACCACATATGGGAAAGTTTATGTGCTATATTCTATTTTACTAGTTTACTTTCTTATCTTTATGTTTATACAAAATTGTTTTTCAGGCTGGGTGTGGTGGCTCACTCCTGTAATCTTAGCACTTTGGGAGGCCGAGTTGGGTGGATCACCTGAAGTCAGGAGTTCAAGACTAGCCTGGCCATCATGGTGAAACCCCATCTTAAAAAATAAAAAATTGTTTTTCTGTGTAGCTATGTCATGTATTTTGAAATGAAGAACTGTAGCTGGGCATGGTGGCTCACGACTGTAATCCCAGCACTTTGGGAGGCTGAGGTGGGCAGATCACGAGGTCAAGAGATTGAGACCATCCTGGCCAACATGGTGAAACCCCGTCTCTACTAAAAATACAAAAAAATTGGGCCGGGTGCGGTGGCTCCAGCCTGTAATCCCAGCACTTTGGGAGGCTGAGGCGGGTGAATAACGAGGTCAAGAGATCGAGACCATCCTGGCCAACATGGTGAAACCCCGTCTCTACTAAAAATACAAAAAAATTGGGCCGGGTGAGGTGGCTCCAACCTGTAATCCCAGCACTTTGGGAGGCTGAGGCGGGTGAATAACGAGGTCAAGAGATCGAGACCATCCTGGTCAACATGGTGAAATCCCATCTCTACTAAAAATACAAAAATTAGCTGGGCATGGTGGCGTGTGCCTGTAACCCCAGCTACTCAGGAGGCTGAGGCAGGAGAATTGCCTGAACCCAGGAGGTGGAGGTTGTGGTGAGCCGAGACCGCGCCATTGCACTCCAGCCTGGGTAACAAGAGCGAAACTCTGTCTCAAAAAAAAAAAAAAAAAAAATTAGCCGGGCGTGGTGGCATGTGCCTGTAGTCCCAGCTACTGGGGAGACTGAGGCAGGAGAATTGCTTGAACCCGGAAGGCAGAGGTTGCCAGTGAGCCGAGGTCACGCCACTGCACTCCAGCCTTGTGCCTGGTGACGGACTGAGACTCTGTCTCAAAACAAACAAACAAACAAACAAAAAGAAGTGTAATGCCTCCAACATTTTTCTTTTTTTTAAAGATTGTTGAGTATAGTCTCTTACGATTCCATATCCTTTTGGGATTACTGTTTGTTTCTTCAGAAGTGGAATATTTTTTCTAATATAAAACATAAAGACAGGGTTTCACCATGTTGGCCAGGCTGGTCTTGAACTCCTAACCTCAGGCAATCCACCTGCCTCGGCCTTCCAAAGTGCTGAGATTACAGGTGTGAGCCACCACGCCTGGCCTGAAATAAGAAATTTGAAAAATACTGCATTACATCTGTAGATTACATTGAGCAATATGGACATCTACATAATATTAATTATTTCAGCCTTTGAATAAGCTAAAACTTTTTTTTTTTGGCCTAGCAGGTGGTCCTTTCAAGAAGAATGTTGTTTGAGCTATTGGGAAGGGTGTATATTCTGATGAACTCTCTATACCTCCGTTACAAATAATTGTTCTATACTGCCTTCAAGTTTTCTGTTCCCTTACTAATATTTCATCTTGTTTTATTTTTATTAAGAAAGTGGGGTCTTGATATATTCTCCTATAATTATATTTCTCTTTGTGTGTTTCTTCAATTCTGTTAATATTTGCTTTATATATTTGAAACCCTAAAGTGAGATGTGTGCACGAACACACACACACACACACACACACACACAGACAAATTAGTCGTTGGTTCACAGTAAATGAATCTACTATTGTTCAGTGTCCTTTTATTCTCTTTCTGGAGTTTTGACTTAAAGGACATGTTAAATATGATACTTTTTGACTTAAGATGTGGCTGTGTAATATTATTTTGATCTCTTCTTCCCTCATTTGGTAATGTTTGCATAAAATTTCTACTTCCATCTTGCCATTTTAGTCTTTATCATTAGATCTCAACTAAATAGCTATATATATATATATATATATTTTTTTTTTTTTTTTTTTTTTTGAAATGGAGTCTTGTTCTGTCACCAGGCTGGAGTGAAGTGGCAGGATCTCCACTCACTGCAGCCTCTACCTCCCGGGTTCAAGCAATTCTCCTGCCTCAGCCTTTCGAGTATCTGGGACTACAGGCACGTGCCAACATGCCCAGCTAATTTTTTGTATTTTTAGTAAAGATGAAGTTTCACCATGTTGGCCAGGATGGTCTCAGTTTCTCGAGGTGATCCACCCACCTTGGCCTCCCAAAGTGCTCAGATTACAAGTGTGAGCCACCGCACCCAACCACCTCTTTGTGTTCTTATGATTGCTTTCTGAAAGTTTGATAATGTTTTTGATGGGGTCATGCTGCCCTAATATTTTATATACATTAATCTTTGAGATTTAGACATTAAAAACAAGCTAGCTGTGACAATCTTATTTTGTGTATCCTAGTTTGTTTGTTGAGCCTCTTCATTTTGACATTTTTTCTTTCAGGTTTTTTTTTTTTCTTTTTGAGTCAGGGTTTCGCTCTTGTTGCCCAGGCTAAGTGCAATGGTGCGATCTCGGCTCACTACAACCTTCACCTTCTTGGTTCAAGTGAGTCTCCTGCCTTAGCCACCTGAGTAGCTGGGACTACAGGCATGCACCACCATGGCTGGCTAATTTTGTATTTTCGGTAGAGACAGGTTTCTCCATGTTGGTCAGGCTGGTCTCAATCTGCCAACCTCAGGTGATCCGCCCACCTTGGCCTCTCAAAGTGTTGGGATTACAGGCATGAGCCACCGTGCCTGGTCCTGTCACCATCTTTATAAAGTGGCTTATACCTGGCATAGTCTGAAACCAGTTGTCTTGGCTAGAGATTTTAGGAATCTCTCAAACGTATTCTTTTTTTTTTGAGACGGAGTTTCGCTCTTGTTACCCAGGCTGGAGTGCAATGGCGCGATCTCGGCTCACCGCAACCTCCGCCTCCTGGGTTCAGGCAATTCTCTTGCCTCAGCCTCCTGAGTAGCTGGGACTACAGGCACGCGCCACCATGCCCAGCTAATTTTTTGTATTTTTAGTAGAGACGGGGTTTCACCATGTTGACCAGGATGGTCTCGATCTCTTGACCTCGTGATCCACCCGCCTCGGCCTTCCAAAGTGCTGGGATTACAGGCGTGAGCCACCAAATCGTATTCTTAGAATGTATTTTGCCTGAAATTTTGTGGGCTTTTAAGCTGAAGAATTATGTTAGTGTTTCTTCTAAATAGTAATCACTTGCACACCTGTGCCCTGTCTGTGGTGCTGCAGTCTCTCTGCTGCTGTATCACTTAACTTTGGTCTCAGCAGACTCAAACTGTCATTCCAAAGTATACCACCATTTCTTTTAGCACTTTGTGTCATGGGAGACAGAAGCCAGTGTCAGAAAAGGTGCCTAAGAACCAGAAATAAAGATGTATGTGACGCTATTTTTTTTAGTCATTTAAAAAGGAAATTAGGATTTGGCAATTTACATGTGAAGACTGTATTATATTGGGCAGCAAAAAGAGCTGTGCCGGGTAAATGTAACAGACTTTTTTTATTCTCGTATGTGGCTCTTTGCATCGTCCTCACCTGGGGCACTGCAGACGCTTAACTCATTTGTAAATTTTTTACAAATGTATTTTGGTCAGAATGTTTTTGTTATATTTATATATCTATAAAGGATTTAGGATCTGTGGTATTTTGTAGTTTATATAAGTTAGATTTGTGGTTTATATAAGTTAGATTTGTAAATGATATTCATCTGAGCCTAGTAAGTGGAATAATTTGTTATTTTCATTTCTTTCAGTTATATATTCTGATTTTGCCAAAGACCTTTGGCCTGAGCAAGATATAAAAAATACTTTCCAACAAGTAATTCTGACAAGATACGGAAAATGTGGCCATCAGAATTTACAGTTAAGGAAAAGCTGTAAAAGTGTGGACGAGTGTAAGGTGCACAAAGGAGGTCATCATAACGGACTCAACCAGGGTGCGACAGCCACCCAGAGCAAAACAGCTTATTATGAGAAATGTGTGCAAGTCTTTCATAAATATTCAAATTCAAAGAGACGTAAGATGAGACATACTGGAAAAAATCATTTCAGATGCAAAAAATGTGGCAAATCATTTTGTGTGCTTTCACAGCTATCACAACATGAGGTAAGTCATGCTGGAGAGAAACCCTACAAATGTGAAGAATGTGGCAAAGCTTTTAAAAAGTCCTCAACCCTTACTAATCATAAGATAATTCATACTGGACAGAAGCCCTACAAATGTGATGAATGTGGAAAAGCTTTTAACCAGTCCTCAACTCTTACTAGACATAAGATAATTCATACTGGAGAGAAACTCTACAAATGTGAAGAATGTGGCAAAGCCTTTAACCGGTCCTCAAACCTTTCTAAACATAAGATAATTCATACTGGAGAGAAACCTTACAAATGTGAAGAATGTGGCAAAGCTTTTAAACAGTCCTCAAACCTTACTAATCATAAGAAAATTCATACTGGAGAGAAACCCTACAAATGTGAAGAATGTGGCAAAGCCTTTACCCTATCTTCACACCTTACTACACATAAGAGAATTCACACTGGAGAGAAACCCTACAAATGTGAAGAATGTGGCAAAGCCTTTAGTGTATTCTCAACCCTTAGTAAACATAAGATAATTCATACTGAAGAGAAACCCTACAAATGTGAAGAATGTGGCAGAGCTTTTAACCGGTCCTCACACCTTACTAATCATAAGGTAATTCATACTGGAGAGAAACCCTACAAATGTGAAGAATGTGGTAAAGCCTTTACCAAGTCCTCAACTCTTACTTACCATAAGGTAATTCATACTGGAAGGAAACCCTACAAATGTGAAGAATGTGGCAAAGCCTTTAGTATATTCTCAATCCTTACTAAACATAAGGTAATTCATACTGAGAAGAAACCCTACAAATGTGAAGAATGTGGCAAAACTTTTAACTACTCCTCAAATTTTACTAATCATAAAAAAATTCATACTGGAGAGAAACCCTATAAATGTGAAGAATGTGGTAAAGACTTTATTCTGTCCTCTCACCTTACTACACATAAGATGATTCATACTGGGGAGAGACCCTACAAATGTAAAGAATGTGGCAAAGCCTTTAACCAGTCCTCAACTCTTATGAAACATAAGATAATTCATACTGGCGAGAAACCCTACAAATGTGAAGAATGTGGCAAAGCCTTTAACCAGTCCCCAAACCTTACTAAACATAAGAGAATTCACACCAAAGAGAACCCCTACAAGTGTAAATAATGTGTTAAAGCATTTAATGTATTTTCCACTTTTATTAAAACACAAGATAATTCATACTGGAGAGAACCCCTATAAATGTGATAAATGTGGCAAAGCCTTTAACCAGCTCTTAATCCTTACTGAACATAACATAATTCATACTAGAGAGAAACCAGCAAACGTAAAGAATGTGCAAGCATTTAACTGATCCTCAAATCTTACTAAACAGAAAATGTATACTGGAGAGAAGCTACAAACCTGGAAGACATCAGTAATTTTGACAACACCTCAAACTTCTAAACATGAAAGAAATCGTACTGGCGAGAAACTTTAAAAATGTAAAAAATGTGACAAAACCTTTAAATGATTGTCACACTTGATTGTAGGTAAGATCATTCTTACTAGAAAAACTCTTACAAGTGTTTTTTTTTTTTTGAGACAGAGTTTTGCTCTTTCACCCAGGCTGGAGTGCACTGGCATGATCATTGGCTCACTGCAATCTCCACCTTCCAGTTTCAAGTGATTCTCCTGCCTCAGCCGCTAAAGTAGCTGGGATTACAGGCACGCGCCACCACCACTGCCCTCTACCCCGCTAAGTTTTGTTATTTTCAATAGAGACAGGATTTCACCATGCTGGCCAGGCTGCTCTTGACCTCGTGATCTGCCCGACTCAGCCTTCAGAAGTGCTGGGATTACAGGCATGAGCCTCTGCGTTCAGCCAAAATTTTTAATGAGTACTCACACCTTATTGCCAGGAAAGCATCTATACTTAATAAAAATTATACAAATGTAAAGACTGTGAAAAAGCCATTAATATCTGCTCACACCTTACTCAACTTCAGAGTACTTAATAAAAGCATTGTAAATTCAATAACTGTCAAAATATCTTTCAGAAAATATAAGCTTTTAAAGTAAAGAAGAATATTTATTTTGGGCCAGGCACGGTGGCTCATGTCTGTAATCCCAGCACTTTGGGAGGCCGAGGTGGGAGGATCATGAGGTCAGGAGTTCGAGACCAGCCTGGCCAACACAGTGGAATCCCATCTCTACTAAAAATACAAAATTAGCCTGGCATGGGTGGCAGGCACCTGTAGTCCCAGCTACTCAGGAGGCTTGGGCAGGAGAATTGTTTGAACCCGGGAAGTAGAGATTGCAGTGAGCCAGGATTTTGCCATTGCATTCCAACTTGGCAACAAGAGCACTCTGTCTCAAAAAAAAAGAATATTTATTTCAAAGACAAACATTACAAACAGAAAGAGGATTATAGTACTTTTACTTGTATCACGGATCTTGTACATTTTGTACTAGAGAAATCCCTAAAGCAGTCGCTTAAACTTTTGTTCAATATCAGGGAATTTAGATTGGAGAAAAATCCTGCAAATTTGAAGAAAAAATATCTAAAACTATAACTTAGACAACACCAGAAGGTTCATACTAAGATATATTTTTGCAGATGCAATATATATTTAAAACATTTAATCCAAAATTAAGTCTATGTAAATATCAGAGAATTCACAGTAGAAATATCTAAGGTACTGACATTTCAGACATTACACTGTATCAGTGCTGAAGATAAAACAATCCAAACTAACATTGGTAGATACATTTATTTGTATATAACTTTAAGAGGAGTAGAAAATTTTTTGAAAGGTTGTAATTACATTCAAAGTATATTTTTTTCCTTGAAAAGAAGTACAGATTTTTTGAAAAGCTAATAATGATGTAATTCAACTCTCAAATTATTTCATGCTATTTCTTAATTTCTATTGTATTCACATGTGAAAGCATGTGATCAGTTGTCATTGCATCAAAGATATAAGAGATTTTTTATTTTTAGGTAGACATTATTTATGATGTTTTCCATGGAAGAGTAAGGACATTAAAATGTAACGTGCATGATGAAAATCTAAGTGGAGAGGATATTTGTGGTTAACTTATACTGAGTGGTGCATGAGGTAGTGTGCAGAGTAGTATTCTTTTGCCTTATAGTGAGAGAAACATTTTTAAGTTTTGTTAAACTTAATAGTGTATCATTTTACTTCTTGTACTTTTAGGTAATAAAATGGAATACATTTAAAATTTTTCAGATGGCATGTGAACTTAATTTTTTAATTAAATATTTTTAACATGTTAAGACTATCATGTATTCAATGAAGCATTATTATGCCACTAACTTAAACCTATCCCACCTTACTCAAGGCGGGTGGATCATGAGGTCAAGAGATCGAGACCATCCTAGTCAACATGGTGAAACCCCGTCTCTACTAAAAATACAAAAATTAGCTGGGCATGGTGGCGCATGCCTGTAGTCCCAGCTACTCGGGATGCTGAGGCAGGAGAATTGCTTGAACCCAGGAGGCGGAGGTTGCAGTGAGCCGAGATCGCGCCATTGCACTCCAGCCTGGGTAACAAGAGTGAACTCTGTTTCAAAAAAAAAACAAAAAACAAAACAAAAAAAAACTATATATAAGTATTAAAAATACATTTTTGAGTTCTAAATAAATTTTTTAAAAATTTGTTATATATACATTTTTGAACATTTGGCCTCTCTGCCTGCAAACACATATGACTTAGTTTTGATTTACATAAAGTTAAATAAACACATACATTGTTCTTAAGATAAACCTTAGGTGTAAGAAAATTATGAAGTATGTGTCTTCTTGTGGGTATGAGTTTGTAACTGTTTTCAAAGGAGCATTATTGAAACAAAACAAATCATTTTAATAAGATGACTAATTTACTGGGAAACTAAACACCACAAAAAATCTGAAACCAAATGTATACACTTTGCTTTGTATTGAATTTATTACTGTAATATGGCTTATGGTTTAGAATCTCCCTATGCAGATTCTCTGTTTTAACTTGCCTAGTATGTATGCTAGACCCATAATCAATTTCTTATAATTTTTTTGTTGAATAGTTTATGAAGTATTATTCATTATGTGATCTCATCAGGGATTACAAAAATGTTTTTTATGAAATTCAGTAGTGCACACAATAATTTTTAGATGTAATTCCACAATTAGTTTAATAAGTTATGTTTTATTTAGTTAGAACTTTCCATTTTGTTCAATTGAAGAACCCTATATAAGCCTACTTTTATTTTTTTTCCTTAAATATGAATTAGTCATAAGCCTAGTTTTCTTTAGTTATTGTTCCTTTCACTTTTTTTTTTGAGATGGAGTTTTTTTCTTGTTGCCCACACTGGAGTGCAGTGGCGCGATCTCCCCTCACCGAAATCTCTACCTCCCAGGTTCAAGCGATTCTCAGTCTCCCAAGTAGCTGGGATTACAGGCATGCACCACCACACCTGGCTAATATTTTGTACTTTTAGTACAGACGGGGGTTTCTCCATGTTGGTCAGGCTGGCCTCGAACTCCTAACCTCAGGTGATCCACCCACTTTGGCCTCCCAAAGTGGTCGAATTACAGGCATGAGCCACCAAACCTGGTCCTGTTTGTTTTGAGATGGTGTCTCACTCTGTCACCCAGGCTGGAGTGCAGTGGCTCGGTCTTGGCTCACTGTAACCTCTGCCTCCCGGGTTCAAGCAATTCTGCCTCAGCCTCTTGAGTAGCTGGGATTACAGCCACCTGCCACTACCCTCGGCTAATTTTTCTGTATTCTCAGTAGAGATGGGGTTTCACTATGTTTGCCAGGCTGGTCTCAAACTCTTGACTTCGTGATCTGCCTGCTTCAGTCTCCCAAAGTGCTGGGATTACAGGCATGAGCCACTGCAGCACCCAGCCAAGGCTGTTTTTATGTATAAATGTAGCAAACCAACATGATAGTGCTTGCTGTGTCACAAATGCTTTATATTAAGCCATTAATATTTCTGCTGGAGTTAGTTTGTAACTTCAAGTCAGAGATGGAAAATATCAAATACAGCATGGAGAAAATATAGCATGGATTCTTTATATGGAGAGGACATTTTGTTCCAGGCTACAAAGCTGACTTGCTGAATTTAAAGAAAAATTCTACTTCTTATATTATTTCTAATTATCTTTAGGTTTTTTTTTTTTAAATGGAGTCTCGTGCTGTAACCCAGGCTGGAGTGCAGTGGCCCGATCTCGACTCATTGCAACGTCCACCTCCCTGGTTCAAACAATTCTCCTGCCTCAGCCTCCTGAGTAGCTGGGACTACAGGCGCACCACCATGCCCAGCTAATTTTATGTATTTTTAGTAGAGACGGGTTTTCACCATGCTGGCCAGGCTGGTCTTCAACTCCTAATCTTGTGATCTGCCTGCCTCAGCCTCCCAAAGTGCTGGGATTACAGGCATGAGCCATCGTGCCCAGCTATTATGTATATTTCAACTATATGTGCATCACAGCTCCTCTTTGTGTTTCTGCTATGGCTGTAGTTTTCTCACTGTTCTTTTATGCCATGTCATTTTACATGGTACTTTGTAGGGTTTGATGAGAAAGTAGGTCTTTTTAATGCACTAAAATATTGGTTATAACTGTAGAGTTTTCTTATCAATATAACTTTCAGATTAGTTAATTAAGATAGAAGGCATACACTGTCCACAGGCGAGAGGATTGAATCAGTTAGCATTATTTTTATCTGTAAAGGAAAATTCATATTAGATTTTTACACAAAGTGTAGCAAATACAAATATATATGTATATATATAAAACAGAGCCACGCTCTCAGTCGAATATATCTTAGAAATTCAAAGTTTAGAAGTTTAGAAGGCAAATAAAGAATTTTAAATTTAATTTTCTATGATACAGCATACCTTACATTTTCTTGTGGAATCTTCTATTTTTAAGCATGAATGTTAAACATTGCAAAATAATAAAATGACTTGGGCTGGGCACTGTGGCTCACACCTGTAATCTCAGCAGTTTGGGAGGCTGAGGAGGGTAGATCACTTGAAGTCATTAGTTTGAGACCAGCCTGACCAACATGGAGAAACCTCGTCTCTACTAAAAATACAAAATCAGCCGGGCATGGTGGCACGTGCCTGTAATCCCAGCTACTCCGCAGGCTGAGGCAGGAGAATCTCTTGAACCTGGGAGGCAGAGGTTGCGGTGAGCTGAGATCGTGCCATTGCACTCCAACCTGAGCACAAAAAAAGAAAGAAAAATTAAAATGAGGCCAGGTGCAGTGGCTCATGCCTGTAATCCCAGCACCCAGCAGTTTGGGAGGCTGAGGTGGGCGGATCACCTGATGTCGGGAGTTTGAGACCAGCCTGACCAACATGGAGAAACCCTGTCTCTACTAAAAATACAGAATTAGCCGGGCATGGCGGTAAATGCCTGTAATCCCGTCTGCTTGAGAGACTGAGGCAGGAGAATCTCTTGAACCTGGGAGACAGGTTGCGGTGAACCGAGATTGGGCCATTGCACTTGAGTCTGGGCAACAAGAGTGAAACTCCGTCTCAAAAAACTTAGATAAATAAAATAAAATGACCTCCATGAATTTGAAATTTGAAATGTTTCTTTTCCATATTGATATTATAATCTGGAGAAATTTCTAATTCATATAATTTTTTTTAGTGAGTGAAGTACAGTATAGCCAACTCCTTGGTCATTATCTCTGAAAAATTTTGGAAATTATGGCAACTATTAGATTAAAATATTTCCCATTATTTTGCATGCAAACTTGCTTACTGTGTTCACAGTCATGGGACAATAAACACCACCTGCCCATTTACTGTTTTTCATACCATTACCATCAGCACCAGAAACTCCAGGGGCCCCAAGCTTAGAAGTCCTAAACTCCATTGGCTCCTCTCATACATCATGCTGTGTCCAGAACATGCTAGCAAAGATCACAGTTTCTATGGTTATGGCTGAAAATTTATGTGAAAAAAAAAAAAACACAAAAATTATGTATTTTGGATACTGTTCAGCCAAGTTAATGACATACAGTATTTGAAACACTGTTATTCTTCTATGATGTTTAAAAACCTTTTTTAACTGGACAGATGAAACATGTATTCTGTGAAACATGATGCTTTGAAGTATACATACATTGCCAAATGCTTAATTCTAGGTAGTTGATGCTTTATCTCACATAGTTAACATTTCTGTGGTGAGAGCTTGTAACATCATGGTATCATTTTTCAAAAATATAAATATTATAAACTAAAATCGGGGCCAGGCGCGGTGGCTCAGCACTTTGGGAGGCCGAGGCGGGTGGATCACCAGGTCAAGAGATTGAGACCATCTTGGTCAACATGGTGAAACCCCGTCCTATTAAAAACACAGAAAATTAGCTGGGCATGGTGGCGCGTGCCTGTAGTCCCACTTACTTGGGAGGCTGAGGCAGGAGAATTGCCTGAACCCAGGAGGCGGAGGTTTCAGTGAGCCAAGATCGCGCCACTGCACTCCAGCCTGGGTAACAAGAGCGAAACTCCATCTCAAAAAAATAAATAAATAAACAAGCAAACTAAAGTCAGTGTTACACAAACAATATCCCGAACTTATTCCTCTCACTTCACTATAATTAGGTATTCATTGACAGACATCTTTCCAAACCTCCCTTTTTCTAAATACCTTGGCATCTCATGGTCACCATTTTACTTCTACTTCAATAATATTTATTTGTACTCTAAGTATAGGTGAAATCATGAAATATTAATCTTTCTTATTTCAACTAATATCCTGGCTTATTTCACCAATATTCTTTAAGTTAATCCATGTGGTTAAAAATAATAGACTTGGTTTTTTAGAGATGAATAGTATTTCACTGGGTATATCCACTACATTGTCTTTATTTACTCATTAGATGTTGAGCGCTGCAACACAGAAGTGCAGACATTCCCTCATTGTGATTTTCTTTTCCATTTTGGATATATTTTTAATACTGCAGCTGGGTGTGGTGGCTCATGCCTGTAATCCCAGCACTTTGGGAGGCTCAGGCAGGCAGATCACCTGAAGTCAGGAATTTGAGACCAGGCTGGCCAACCTGGTGAGATCCCATCTCTACTAAAAATATAAAAAAATTAGCCAAGTGTGGTAGTGCACGCCTGTAATCCCAGCTATTTAGGAGACTGAGGCATGAGAATCAGTTGAACCCAGGAGGGAGGGTTTGCAGTGAACGGAGATCCTGCCACTGCACTTCAGCCTGGGCAACAGTGAGACTGCGTCTCAAAAAAAAAGAAAGAAAAAAGTCCAATTGCTGTATTATATGGCAGTTTCATTTTAAACATTTTGAAAAATCTCTATTTTGTTTTCCAAAATGGCTGCCCTCATTTACACTCGTACCAGTAGTGTACAAGGGTTCCTTTTTCTTCACATCTTTTTTGTTTGTTTGTTTGAGACAGAGTTTCGCTCTTGTTACCCAGGCTGGAGTGCAATGGCGCGATCTTGGCTCACCGCAACCTCCGCCTCCTGGGTTCAAGCAATTCTCCTACCTCAGCCTCCCGAGTAGCTGGGACTACAGGCACGTGCCACCATGCCCAGCTAATTTTTGTATTTTTAGTAGAGACGGGATTTCACCTTGTTGACCAGGATGGTCTGGATCTCTTGACCTCGTGATCCACCCGCCTCGGCCTCCCCAAAGTGCTGGGATTACAGGCGTGAGCCACCGCGCCCGGCCCTTTTCTTCACATCTTTATCAACATTTGTTTTCTTTTTAGTAAGAGTCATTCTATCAAAAATGAATGTGTATCTCATAGTTTTTTTGGCTTGACTTTCAATGAAAATAATTGACATTAATAATTTTTTTTCACTCTTGTTGCACAGACTGGAGTGCAATGGCACGATCTCTGCTCACTGCAACCGCCTCCTGGGTTCAAACTATTCTGCCTCAGCCTTGCGAGTAGCTGGGGTGACAGGCATGCACCACCATGTCTGGCTAAGTTTTTGTATTTTTAGTAGAGACAAGGTTTCACCATGTTGATCAGGCTGGTTTTGAACTCCAGACCTTGTGATCCGCCCACCTCGGCCTGCCAAAATCCTAGAATTACAGGCAGAAGCCAGGGCACCTGGCCAAGAATTTTTTCAATGTATCTGTTGGCTGTATGTGTGTCTTTTCTTGAAAAATATTTAAGCATTTGGCTTTTTTTTTCTTTCTTTTTTTTGAGACAGAGTCTCACTCTTGTTCCCCAGGCTGGAGTGCAATGGCGCATTCTTTGCCCATCGCAACCTCCACCTCCCGGGTTCAAGCGATTCTCCTGCCTCAGCCTCCCAAGTAGCTGGGACTATAGGCACCCGCCACCATAACCAGCTTATTTTTGTATTTTTAGTAGGGACGGGATTTCACCATGTTGACCAGGCTGGTTTTCAATTCCTGGCCCCAGTTGATCTGCCCACCTCGGCCTCCTAAAGTGCTAGGATTACAGGCATCAGCCATCACGCCTGGCCTTGTTCATTTGTTTTTTTTTTTAAAAGAAGGGGTTTCACCATGTTGGTCAGGCTGGTCTTGAACTCCGGATCTCAGGTGATCCGCCTGCCGTGGCCTCCAAAGTGCTTGGATTACAGGCGTGAGCCACCACGCCCAGCCGCTCATTTATAATAGTTATTTGGTTTTTGTTATGTAGTCATTTGAGTTTTTATGTATTTTTTATATTAACCTCTTGTCACGTGTGATTTGCACATATTTTCTCTCATTTTCCAGTTGTCTCATCCTGTTGATTTCATCAGATTCTGTGCTGCAGCTTATTAATTTGAAGTAATCTGACTCATCTCTTTTTCCTTTAATTTCCTGGGGTTTTGAGGTTAAATAAAGTCACTGTCAGGCAGGTGCAGAGATACATGTCTGCAATCCCAGCACTTTGGAGGCTGAGGTGGGCAGATCACCTGAAGCCAGTTTGACACCAGCCTGACCAACATGGTAAAACTCTGTCTCTACTAAAAATACAAAAATTGCCAGACATGGTGGCACACACTAGTACCAGCTACTTGGGAGGCTGAGGCAAAAGAATTGCTTGAATCCGGGAGGTGGAGGCTGCAGTGAGCCGAGATCACACAAATGCACTCTAGCTCTTGCAACAGAGTGAGACTACATATCAAAAAACAACAACAACAACAACAAAAAACCAAAAAAACTTACTGTCTAGACCAGTGTTATGAGCCTTTTACTCTATTTTTATGTATTACTTTCAGAGTTTCAAGCCTTACATGTAAGTTTCTTAATTTGTTTTGAGTTGATTTTTACGTATGTTTTGAAATAAAGGTCTCATTGCTTTGCATGTGGCTATAAAGTTTTCTCAATACCATTTATTGAAGAGACTATACTGTCCTTTTCCTGAGAAATTGTCATCTATATTTAAAATCAGATAGCTGTAAATACATGGATATATTTTTGGTTTCTATGTGTTAATTTTTGTTCAAGTATACTGCTTTGGTTACTATAGCATTGAGGTGTATTTCAAAGTAAGATTATGTGATGCCTTTAGCCTTTCTTTTTTGCTTGACTGCTCTGGGCATTCAGGGTTTTTTGTGGTACCATATAAACTTTAAATACATTAAAAAATTTTTTTTACAAAGTCACTGGTGTTTTGATAGAGGTTACATTATATCTGTAGGTTATTTTCTGTAACACACTTATTTACCCATATTAACAGTACCAGTTCATGAATGAGTAATATTTTTCCTTTGTGTATTACTTCCCCCCACCCCAAGACAGAGTCTTGCTCTGTTACCCAGGCTGGAGTGTAGTGGTGTAATCTCGGCTCACTGCAACCTCTGCCTCCTGGGTTCTGCTATTCTCCTGCCTTAGCCTCCTAAGTAGCTGAGATTACAGGTGCCTGCCACCACGCGTGGCTAATTTTTGTATTTTTAGTAGAGACGGGGTTTCGCCATGTTGACCAAGCGGCTCTCGAACTCCCGACCTCAAGTGATTCACCTGCCTCTGCCTCCCAAAGTGGTGGGATTACAAGTGTGAGCCACCGCACCCAGCCTACTTAATTTTTTTACTTTAATGTTCTTTAGATTATAACATAAGGTGTTTCACCTTTTTGCTTTAATTCATTTTAAAGTATAGTTACTACAGTTACTGTAGCTGGGATTTTTTAAAAAATTCATTTTGAGATAGTTAATTGTTCATGTGTAGAAATGCTACTGATTTTTGTATGTTGATTTGTATTCTGCAAATTTAATAAATTTGTTTATTAGTTCCAGTAGTTCTTAGTAAAGTCTTAGGATTTTCTGTATTTAAAATTATATCCACCAGGCATGGTGGCTTACGCCAGTAATTCCAGCACTTTGGGAGGCTGGGGTGGGTGGATCACGAGGTCAAGAGATCGAGACCATCCTGGTCAATATGGTGAAACCCCGTCTCTACTAAAAATACAAAAAATTAGCTGGGCATGGTGGCGCGTACCTGTAATCCCAGATACTCAGGAGGCTGAGGCAGGAGAACTGCCTGAACCCAGGAGGCGGAGGTTGCGGTGAGCCAAGATCACGCCATTGCACTCCAGCCTGGGTAACAAGAGCGAAACTCCGTCTCAAAAAAAAAAAAAAAAAGAAAAGGAAAGAAAGAAAGAAAAGAAAGTGGGAAATAGTGTAACAGAAAGAAAGAAGAATAGAAAAGAGGGGAAAATAAGGCATCCCTGTCTTGTTCTAGGTCTTAGAGAAAAAGCCGACATTTCCCTGTTTAGAATGTTATTAGCTGTACATTTTTTCCTGTACATGGCATTTATTGGCTTTAGATGCATTTGTCCTGTACTTACTATGTTTTAGTGATTTATTATGAGATTATTATGTGATTTGAATTTTGTCAAAGTTTTTTTATTTTTTTGAGACGGAGTCTCACTCTGCCACCCAGGCTGGAGTGCAGTGGGGCGACCTCGGCTCACTGCAACCTCTGCCTTCCAGGTTCAAGCAATTCTCTGCCTCAGCATCCCAAGTAGCTGGATTACAGGCGCCCGCCACCATTTGCAGCTAATTTTTGTATTTTTAATAGAGACAGGGTTTCACCATGTTGGTCAGGCTGGTCTTGAACTCCTGAGCTTGTGATCCACACACCTCGGCCTCCCAAAGTGCTGGGATTACAGGCATGAGCCACCGCACCCGGCCAATTTTGTCAAATTTTTATTCTGCATCTATTTAATTGTTAGAGTTGTGAAATCATCACTAATTTCACATAAAGAGTAGACATCCTCAGAGACTACTATGTACATCTCTATACAAGCAAACTAAAAGATTTAGAGAAAATAGAGGCCGGGCATGGAGGCTCACACCTGTAATCCCAGCACTTTGGGAGGCCAAAGTGGGTGGATCACCTGAGGTCAGCAACAATATGTAAAGTATGTAAATATATTTAATTAGTAATAAACCAGCTACCAACCATAGAAAGCCCTGGATAAGATGAATTCATAGCCAATTTTTTTCACATATACAAAGGTAAGCTGGTATGACCCCTACTGAGTGTATTTCAAAAATCAAGGTGGAAGTCCTTCCTAAAATGTTATTTGAAACCAGTATCATCTTGATAGCAAAACCTAGTGAAGACACAGCAACAAAAGAAAACTACATGCCAATATTCCTGGTGAAAATTGAAACAAAAATTCATGAAGTACTAGCAAGCTGAATTCATACACAAAGCAAAAGGTATTTTGCGACAATCATGTAAACGTTATGAATGCAAAGATGTTTCATGATATACAAGTAAATAAGTGTGATTCACCATGCAAAGATAGTTTTCAAAAAATGAGTATCACAAGCTGGTCTCGGTGGCTCAAGCCTGTAATCCCACCACTTTGGGAGGCTGAGGTGAGGGGAATACCTGACATCAGAAGTTTGAAATCAACCTGATCAACATGGTGAAACCCCGTCTCTACCAAAAATCAAAAAATAATTATCACAATAAATGCAGAAAAGGCACAAAAGGAACTCTAATAAGTATTTATAAAAATATTCTCAACAAATAAGCATTGAAGAAATACGCCTCAAAATAATAAAAGCCATCTATGTCAAATCCTCAGCCAGCATCATACTGAACAGGCAAAATCTGGATGAGGTCTCCATAAGAATAAAAATAAGAGGGCCAGGTGCAGTGGCTAAGGTTTGTAATCCCAGGTCTTTGGGAGGCTGAGACAGGTGGATCACCTGAGGTCAGGAGTTCGAGACCAGCCTGACCAACAGGGTAAAACCCCATCTGTACTAAAAATAAAAAAAAAAAATTGCTGGGCATGGTGGTGCATACCTGTAATCCCAGCTACTCAGGAGGCTGAGGAAGGAGAATCGCTTGAACCTGAGAGGTGGAGGTTGCAGCGAACCAAGATCACACCATTGAAATCCAGCCTGGGCAAGAAGAGTGTTAATCTGAAAAAAAAAAGAGAGAGAGAGAAGAGAAGACAGGAGAGGAGGGGAAAGGATGGGAGGGGAGGGGTGGGGAGGGGAGGGGAGGGGAGGAGAGAAAGAAGAGAGGGAGAAAAGAGAAAAAGAAGCGGGGCACAGTGGCTTATGCCTGTAATCCTAGCACTTTGGGAGCCTGAGGTGGGTGGATCACCTGAGGTCGTGAGTTCAAGATCAGCCTGACCAAAATGGAGAAACCCCCTATCTACTAAAAATACAAAATTAGCTGAGCGAGATGGCACATGCCTGTAATCCCAGCACTTCGGGAAGCCTAGGCGGGTGGATAACGAGGTCAAGAGATCCAGACCAGTCTGGCCAACATGGTGAAACCCCATCTTTACTAAAAATCCAAAAATTAGCCAGGCGTGGTGGCACGTGCCTAAAGTCCCAGCTACTCAGGAGGCTGAGGCTGGAGAATCGCTTGAACCCAGGAGGCGGAGGTTGCGGTGAGCCAAGATTGCACCATTGAACTCTAGCCTGGCAACAGAGAGACTCCCTCTAAAAAAAAAAAAAAAAAAAAAAGAAGCTGAAATTTAAAAACATTTATTATTATTTTCATTTGTGTAGAGCCATATATTATTTATAAATGCATGTGACCTTATACACAAGGTTAAAGACAAATACCCTCTGGAGTG
The DNA here is from genome assembly GCF_049354715.1 of Callithrix jacchus. NCBI lineage: Eukaryota > Metazoa > Chordata > Mammalia > Primates > Cebidae > Callithrix > Callithrix jacchus. Next base: position 19,055,963 of record NC_133523.1, read on the forward strand.
GGCCTGGCTCAGCTCCGGGAGGAAGCCCCGCTTGAAAAGACGTCACTCCTTGATTTGGCACAGCATCTAATCACATCCTCTGTCACTCAGGGCCTGAGGGGGCGGGGTTTTAAACGTTATCCAATGAACGACTCTGGACTAGGAACTGTCCAATCAGACACGCAGCTGGAGCAGACAGGACGGATTCCGGATCGTGGCGGGTCCTTTGTCTCTCGTTGCAGCTGGAGCTCTAGGTCTCTTCGCTGCTCGGGGTCCTCTGCTCCAAGAGGCCCAGTGTCTGTGGCCTGCAGGTATTTGGAGATCCACAGCTAAGACGCGCGACCCCCTGGAAGCCTAGAAATGGTAAGGGTGCCGGGTTGTCATCCCAAGGGAGGGGAGGGGGTTGTTTAGAAACCGGTGGGAAGCGACTGTGGCTGGACTTAGGCTTCCCCGCGGTCGGCTCCACAATTTGCGCCCAGTTCTCCTTGCGAAGCTCAGCCTCAGTGTCCTTCAGCCACAAGATGGCGGCTGCACTGACAGCAGGGCCCCGGGCGTCCTGTCTCTTCTCTCCCAGTGACTGTGCCCTGGTCTGGAGCCCTCTTTGAGCAGCTTTGCACCCGCAGCCGCGTCTCTCTCAGATTGTGCAGGGATCACGGGAGGGTCGTCAGGGGAGAATCCTGACTTGGGGTGTGAGTTCATGAATGGGAACAGCTTTGGTCCGTGGGGTACCCAGTTCCTATTTTCTCCTATTAAAAATTTATGGGAGCCACTGCAGAAATATTAAAGAATTTAATCAAACGGTGGTTCTAGAACTGTAGCGCACCCAGCTATAGTTTGTAGTTTGTGGTCTATGGGAGAGGCTTGAAGGAAAGTCTTTATAAAATGCATGATGAAGAAAACCAAATTAGTAATTGGTTAGGTGCGGCTGCGTGGTATCCTAATTTGTACATTAAAGGTGAAAATTTCCTGGTTATGTAATCAGAGCTTAAGTGGCAGATTATAGTTGCTGAAGCCTAAATTTTGTTTCTCTGAATGTAGTAATTAAAAATAATGCGCCCGAGTTACTTTGCTGTTGTTGTGTGTGTGTTTTGTTTTTTGAGAGGGAGTCTCACCCTGTCGCCCAGGCTGGAGTGTAATGGCGCTAGGCTCACTGCAAGCTCTACCTCCTGGGTTCAAATGATTGTCCTGACTCAGCCACTGCAAAAAAGAGTTTATTAAAGGCCCAGTTAGTTTTTTTCTGGAGAGTCTCCCTTGCACATGTCCCAGGCTGCTCACTCCAGTCATGGAAGAAGCCTTTCTGCTGAGAGAAGCTACAGAACCCTGGAAAGCCACAGGCAGATGCAGTTAAGACAACAGGGAACTGGGAGGATCTTACTGACGATGAGGTTGTTACTGCTTTAAGACAGTTTCCAGACTTTGTAATACGTAACAAAGTTAGAGGTCTGTTAAAAATTTGAATTCAGAGCCAGGTGCAGTGGCTCATGCCTGTAATTGTAATATTTTCTATCCATAGCATAAAATGGTTTTCCCTTTGTGTCATCTGACTTCTCTAAGCAGTATTTTGTCATTTGTGTCATAAAAAGCTTTTACCTCCCTAGTTTGCTGTATTCCTAGATATTCTTTTTGTGCAATTTTTTTAGTTAAGTAAATTTGACATTGAAGCATTTATTTTCTTAAAAATAACTGTTGTAGCTGGCACAGTGGCTCACGCCTGTAATCTCAGCACTTTGGGAGGCCAAGGTGGGCGGATCATGAGGTCAGGAGTTTGAGACGAGCATTACTAATATGGTGAAACCCCATCTCTACTAAAAATAAAAATTTATTAGTCAGGTGTGGTGGTGAGTGCCTATAATTCCAGCTACTCAGGAGGCTGAGGAAGGAGAATCGCTTGAACCCGGGAGGCAAAGGTTGCCGTGAACTGAGATTGCACATTGAACTCCAGCCTGGGTGACAGAGCGACACTCAGTCTCAAAAAAAAACAAAGTGGGAAAATTTATTAATTTGTTTTTCTCTAAACATAATTTTCTTTTACACAGTGCTGTTTTTTTTTTTTTCACACAGAGAATTTCTCTGCCAAAAATTTATTATTCTTTTTTTGACCCTTCTCAGTTAGGGTTATTTCTCCCCAGGGGACACTGTAACCAAGCAGATGCAATTTCAGCCCAGTCTTGAAGAAGGTGGGCCTCAGCTGGCCAGGTAAGCTTTAAACAATTGTAAATAACTACCTTGTAAAGATGTATAATTTATATCTTTTATTTATTTACCATAAATATTTATTAAGCTGTAATTTTCACATTTTATTTTTATTCTGGTATGTACAACTATATCTACATAACACCAATATCAGTATTCTGATAAACAGAAATGTATCTATAGCTTTGCAAAATAATATAAGCCTGATACATTTATATCTGTATAAGATTTGTAGAATTAATTTCCTAAGTCTCAAGGAACTAAAGTATACATATATACCCCCCATTAAATTTAAATGAAATAAAATAGATTTATATTTTATCAAATTGAATGCTGTATAACATAACCAGATACACAAACTATAAATTGAATCACGAATGCACTGCTGATAATAGGTACCATAACTTACAAATGTGATTTCAGTTAAAAAGAGGAAAATAATGGCTTTGGTGGATTTTCAGTGTATGCTAATCACCATCACCATTACAAAAGATAATTTAATTACATATTATTCAGACATGTAACACATCTAAATATTAAACTGACACAATAAAATATTTAAATCTGCAAAAAGACAGTAGAACATATGGTCAATAATACCATGAGCTGCCACAGGTTTGTTTTTTTTTTGAGACGGAGTTTCGCTCTTGTTACCCAGGCTGGAGTGCAATGGCGCGATCTCGGCTCACCGCAACCTCCGCCTCCTGGGTTCAGGCAATTCTCCTGCCTCAGCCTCCTGAGTAGCTGGGACCACAGGCACGCGCCACCATGCCCAGCTAATTTTCTGTGTTTCCAGCGGAGACGGGGTTTCACCATGTTGACCAGGATGGTCTCAATCTCTCGTGATCCACCCGCCTCGGCCTCCCAAAGTGCTGGGATTACAGGCTTGAGCCACCGAATTTTTTGCTTTTAATTGCATGGTCAATTACACTTATTGACTTGTATATGATGAAACATCCTTGCACAAGTGATATAATCCTCACGATTGTGGCAAAGTAACTTTTTGATTTCCCCGTGGACTCAGCTTGCTAGTATTTCATGGAGGAATTTTGTTCCGATGTTCACCAAAAATACTGGCCGTAGTTTTTTGTTGTTGTGTCTTCACTAGACTTTGGTATCAAGATGATGCAGATTTTATATACTAAGTTAGGGTAAAATTCCACCTGGATTTTTTTGAATACATTCAGTGGAATTAGTACCAGCTCATCTTTGTATATGTAGTAAAATTTGGAAGTGATTTCATATAACTCAGGCCTTTTTATAATTGGTATGTTTTTTATTACTAATTCAATTTCATTATATATTTTATATATTTTTGCCCTGCTCAAGAGTTCTGTTTCTTCCTGGTTCAATCTTGCAAAGTTGTGTGTCTCTGGGAGTTTATTCATTTTCTCCAAATTTTCTAGTTTGTGTGCATAGAGATGTTCGTAGTAGTATCTGATGATTTTTTGTATGTATGTAGAATTAGTTTTGATTTCACACCTCTAACATTTAAATAGATGCAGAATGCGAAAAGAAAAAAATGCAAAATAGAAGTTTGACAAAGTTTAACATTCCTTTACGATAAATCGCTAAAAAAATATAGGTGTAGAACAGATGCACTTCAGCCAGTAAGTGCCACATACAACCAAAAAATGCTAACACTGTACTGAACAGGGATATGTTGCAAGCTTTTAAGAGCTAGAATGAAGCAAGGATCCCCACTCTAGTCAGTCTTATTAAACATAGTACTAAATGTCCAAAAGAAGCAAATTAAAGGGTAAAATTAAAGACATCCAGATTGAAGAAAAGAAAGTTAAATTATTCCTGTACAATTTTCTTTTATCCCTATACATAATCTGAAGTATACAAAAGCCTAAAACTTTAGTAAATATTAAAAATAATAAACAGGACTGGGTTCAGTGGCTCATTTCTGTAATCCCAGCACTTTGGGAGTATGAGGTGAGCAGATCACAAGATCAGGAGTTCAAGACCAGCCTGGCCAACATAGTGAAACCTTGTCTCTACAAAAATACAAAAATTAGCCAGGTGTAGTGGTGGGTGTCTGTAGTCTCAGCTACTTGGGAGGCTGAGGCTGGAGAATTACTCGAACCCAGAAGGCAGAGGCTGCAGTGAGCTGAGATCACGCCACTGTGCTCCAGTCTGAACAACAGACCAACACTCCATCTCAACAACAACAAAACAAATTAATTTTTTTTTTTTTTGAGATGGAGTTTCGCTGTTGTTACCCACACTGGAGTGCAATGGCACTATCTCGGCTCACCGCAACCTCCGCCTTCTGGGTTCAAGCAATTCTCCTGCCTCAGCCTCCCGATAGCTGGGACTACAGGTGCGCACCACCATGCCCAGCTAATTTTTGTATTTTTAGCAGGGATGGGGTTTCACCTTGTTGTTGACCAGGATGATCTCAATCTCTTGACCATGTGATCCACCTGACTCGGCCTCCCAAAGTGCTGGGATTATAGGTGTGAGCCACCGCACCTGGCCCAAAACAAATTTATTAAACTTTCAAAATACAAAAGCACCATCAAAAAGTCATAGCATTTTTATACATTAACTATCTTCAGACTGGTGCAGTGGCTCACGCCTGTGATCCCAGCACTTTGGGAGGCTGAGGTGGGCAAATCACAAGGTCAGGAGTTTGAGACCCACCTGGCCAATATAGTGAAACCCCATAACTTCTAAATATACAAAAATTAGCTGAGCGTGGTGGTGGGTGGCTGTAGTCCCAGCTACTTGGGAGAGGAGGCAGAAGAATTACTTTAACCCAGGATGAGGAGGTTGCAGTGAGCTGAGATAGCACCACTGCACTGCAGCCTGGGTGACAGTGAGACTCAGTCTCAAGAAAAAAAAGAGGAACAAACAAAAACTATCTTCAAATGAAATTAAAAAACAATTTCATCTACAATAACTATAGTTTGATATAAATTTAACCAAAAACTTGAAACACATTACATTTTACTCTAAAGAACATTACAGAAATTAATACATAAATAGAATATTATTATTCATAAACTGGCATTATTAATAGTTAAATATTTGTATTACACAAAATTTTCTAGATATAATGTAACCTCTATCAAAATACCAGTGACATACTTCATAGAAGTTTTTAAAAAGTATATCTAAAATTCATATGGTACCAAAAAAGACCCTAAATAGCCAAAGCAATCACGCCAAAAAAGTGAAGGTATCCCCCTACCTGACTTTGAAATACACTACAAAACTATGGTAACCAAAACAATATGGTACTTGAATAAAAAGAGAAACACAAGCCAATGGAGCAGAAGGAAAAAAAGAGCAGAAATATATTCATGTATTTACAGCTAACTGATTTTAAATAAAGGTGACTTTTTAAAAGGGAAAGGACAGTATCTTCAATAAATGATGTTAAAACCTTATATCCACATGTAGAAAAAAATAAGACCCTCTTCTCACACCATATGTAAAAATAAACTTGAAATAAATTAGTGACTTTAATGTAAGGCGTGAAACTGTGAAACTACTATTATAAAAAAATAGAGTGAAAGCCCTATAACATTGGTCTGGGCAGAAAGTTTTTTGATTTAACCTAAATATCCCAGGACACAAAACAAAGAATAAGTAAATCAGATCACTTCAAATTAAAAAGCTGCTGTGCAGAATCTGATGCAATCAACAGAATGTGACAATTAAACAAAAGGGAGAAAATATTTGCAAATTATACATGTGACAAGGGGTTAATATCAAAAATATATTTAAAAATGACATTACAACAAAAAAAAATAACTATTAAAAATAAGCAAATAGCTGACATTAAGTATTTTTCAAGAAAAGATACACATATGGCCAACGGATATATTTTAAAATGCTCAATGTCAATTATCATCAAAAAAAGGCAAGCCGAGAAATAAAAACTGAGATATCAACTCATTCCTTTTAGAATAACTCTCATTAAAAAAAAAAAAAAAAAAAAAAACTTGGTAAAAATGTGAAGAAAACAGAATGCTTACACACTTTGGTTTGAATGTAAATGAGGACAGCTGCAAGGCCGGTTGCCTCGCGGGGAGCAAGATGGACACACCCATCCCAACCACGTCATCATTCCGAACACATTACTCAGCATCTGATCTCTCCACGTGGGCTCCCCACACCCAACCCTCCACTCAGCACCAAGCTATGCACTCTACCCCGCCAAAATTTGCCCAATAGCAGCTTGGCCCGCAGTCCTCAGCCGACCTGCTAGTAGCCCTGCCTGACTACCAATAGCAGCTCGCCCCGTCCACGCCCCACCTGCTCATAACCAATGAAATTGCCTTTGCTTTGTTTCCCCAATAGCCAATCAACTACCTCCACTCCCCATAAAACCTCACGCCCTAGGAAGCCAAGCTTGACTTCTCTGGCCCGCTTCCCGGACCAAAGAACTTTGCTGGGGAGCTGAATAAATTGGCTTTTTACTTTCTTATACGGGCCTCAGTTTACTCATTTCAACTCAACAATATACCTTACAACAGCCATTATGAAAAACAAAATAGAGATTTCCCAAAAAACTTAACTACCATGTAATACAGCAATTGCACTACTGGATATATATACAAAACAAATAATATCAGAATGAAGAAACGTTTGCACTTCTGTTGTTTGCAGCACTTTTCACAATAGTCAAAATACAGAATAAACAGTTCAACATCCAATAAGTAAATGAAGACAAGGTGGTAGGCATACACAATGGAATACTATTTATTATTTAGATAAGAAGGTTTCTGTTTTCTTTTTTTCTCTTGGGACCGAGTCTTCCTATGTTGCCCAGGCTGGAAGGCAGTGGAACGATCTCAGTTCACTGCAAACTCCGCATCCCTGGTTCAAGGGATTCTCATGCCTCAGCCTCTGGGGTAGCTGGGATTAAAAGCGTGGACCACCATGCCAAGCTGATTTGTTGTTGTTGTTTTGAGTTCCCCCCCCCCCCCCCGGTATTTTTAGTAGAGACTGGGTTTCTCCAGGTTGCCCAAGTTGGTCTTAAACTGTGGGCTCAAGCAATCCACTTGCCTTGGTCTCCCACAGTGCTGGGATTACAGGAGTGAGCCATCATGCATGACCTAAAAAAAAAAGGCTATTACTTTCAATCACATGGATAAAGCTGAACGACATTATATTATCTGGGATAAGCCAGGCACAGAAAGATTAATATCTCATAATTTCACTTCCACATGGATTCCAGAAAATTAATCCCACTAATGTAGACAGTAAAATGGTGACCACTGGATGTCAAGGTATTTAGAATGGAGGGCTGGAAAAATGTATGTCAAATAATATGTAATTATAGTCGAATAGAAGAAATCAGTTCAAGAGATTTATTGTACAGCACGGTGACTATACTTCATAATAATGTATTTAGATTTTTGGAAATAAGAATGTCACATAGTCTCACCACAAAAATGTTAACTATGTGATGTAAAGTATTAATTACCTAGAAATAATAATTTAACAATGTACATATACTTCAAAATATTATGTTCTATAGAAAAAGTACACATTTTATCTGTCAAGTTAAAGCAAAATATTTTAAGAACATTATAGAAGAATAACAACATGTCAAATACTGCCTGGGACTCTGTGACAATCTCGGCTAAACAGTATTAAAATATATAGTTTTCATTTAATTTGTCAGTCATAACCATGGGAACTCTGATATTTAACAGCATGTTCTAGGGCCAGCACATTGCATGGGAGAAGCCAATATAGTTTAGGATTTTTGCTTTTAGCTTGGGGTAACTGGAGTTTCTGGTATCCCAAGCACAGTAATGGTATGAAAGATACCAAAGGGGCAGGTATTCCTTATGGTCCCATGACTGGCCATTCTGTGAACACAGTCATCTAGTTTGCATGCCTAATAACAGATGTTTTAACCCAAAACATATCAGGATATCCAAATGGTTTTCAGAGAATGAGCAAGGAGTTGGCTACAGTTTGGTGAGTAAAAAAAAAAACTGTAGGCCGTGCGCGGTGGCTCATGCCTATAATCCCAGCACTTTGGGAGGCTGAGGCGGGTGGATTATGAGGTCGAGATCGAGACCATCCTGGTCAACAAGATGAAACCCCGTCTCTACTAAAAATACAAAAATTAGCTGGGTATGGTGGCATATGCCTGTAATCCCAGCTACTCGGGAGGCTGAGGCAGGAGAATGGCCTGAACCCAGGAGGCAGAGGTTGCGGTGAGCCGAGATCACGCCATTGCACTCCAGCCTGGGCACCAAGAGCGAAACTCTCTCAAAAAAAAAAAAAAGAAACAAGAAAATAATTGTAAACTTCTCCCATTAAGAAAATACATAAAAAATGAGAAATTTCTCCAAATTGTAAAATCAATATAGAAATACATATTTTTCAAAATTTTAAATTCACAGAGATCATTTCATTATTTTGCAACCTTTAAACAGTCACACTTAAAACATTCTGCATGGAAATGTAAATTGTGCAGTAGGCCAGGCGCGGTGGCTCAAGCCTGTAATCCCAGCACTTTGGGAGGCCGAGGCGGGTGGATCACGAGGTCAAGAGATCGAGACCATCCTGGTCAACATGGTGAAACCCCGTCTCTACTAAAAATACAAAAAATTAGCTGGGCATGGTGGCGCGTGCCTATAATCCCAGCTACTCAGGAGGCTGAGGCAGGAGAATTGCCTGAACCCAGGAGGCGGAGGTTGCGGTGAGCCGAGATTGCACCATTGCACTCCAGCCTGGGTAACAAGAGCGAAACTCCGTCTCAAAAAAAAAAAAAAAATTGTGCAGTAAGTATACCACAGAAAAATAATATTGTTTACTTACCATTAACTCTCTTAAAAATGTAATTTCTATGTTTTCTAGCAAGTTGTGTATTTGCCACACTTTGATTATGGGCATGAGCCACCACACCTGGCCACCTTTTATCTTAATTAACTGATCTGAAAGTTATATTGATAAGCAAACTCTCCATTTAAAATCAATTTTGAGTGCAATAAAAATACCAACTTTCTCATCAAAATCTACAAAATACCATGTGAAATGAAATGGCATGAAGACAACAATGAGAAAACTATAGCTATAACTCAAAAAGAAGGGCTGTGATGCATACATAGTTGGAATATACATAAAATAAACACATGTGAAGAGAAGTCGAAAATAAAAGGAGAATTTTTTTTTTTTTGAGAAGGAGTCTTAAAGAAATAAAACAAAACAAAAAAAGAGAAGGAGTTTCGCTGTTGCCCAGGCTGGAGTGCAATGGCGCAATCTCAGCTCACTGCAAACTCTGCCTCCTGGGTTCAAGCAATTATCCTGCCTCAGCCTCCCAAGTAGCTGGGACTACAGGTGCCCACCACCATGCCTGGCTAATTTTTTTAGTTTTAGTAGAGACCAGGTTTCACCAGGCTGCTCTCAAACTCCTGAACTCAGATGATTCCTCTGCCTCAGCCAGAACTGCTCTTTAAATTCAGAAAGATTCCGTTTTACAGTCTGGAAAAAGATATCCTCTCTAAATCAAAATCAATCTTTCTTCTTCACCATTGATATTTTTCATCTCTGAGTTGAAGTTACAAATTACTCCAGCAGAAATATTTATGAATTATTATGGAGCATCTATTATACAGCAAAAACTGTAATGTATGTTTGCTACCTTAACACATAAAAACATCCTCATGACTTGCTAAGCACAGTGACTCAAGCCTGTAATCCTAGCACTTTGGAAGGCAGAGGTGGGTGGGATCACTTGAGGCCGGGAGTTGGAGACAAGCCTGACCAACATGGTGAAACCCCATCTCTACTAAAAATACAAAAATTACCTTGGCATCGTGCCGCATGCCTGTAATACCAGCTACTTGGGAGGCTGAGGCTGGAGAATCATTTGAACCTGAGGTGGAAGTTGCAGTGAGCCAGTCGCACCACTGCACTCCAGCCTGGGCAACAGAGACAGACTCCGTCTCAGGAAAAAAAAAAAAAAAAAAAAAACCTCCTCCTGACTTATGAAGCCTCTCTAGTACTTATCTGAACAAACTGACTCAATAAATAAAAATACTTGTGTCAATACTACAAAGTGAAAGGAACAATCACTAAAGAAAAGAAAGTGTATAAATTGTTCTCCCATTAAAAGAACAAAATGGAGTGCACCAACTCAACAAAGTATAACAATACACTAATTTTGGAATTAACATCTAAAAATTATTTTGAGTGTACTAAATTTTCTGTCGGGCGCCCGGTTAGCTCAGTTGGTGAGCTCCTGGTGCTCAACTGCCCAAGGCCATGTGCTCGATAAAAAGTCTTATAATCACAGACCAGCTCACATAATAAATACTTCACAAATTACAGAACAAAAAAAATATGTAAGAAACAAAGTATGGGTCTAGCCTGAGTACCAGGCAAGTAAATAGAGATTTACATGGGAAGATTCAGAACTGGAAGTCATGGACTTTACAGTAGTAAATTCAATACAAAGCACATAGTATGTGTTTGCTTTCAGCATTTTTTTAGGTTTTTAGCTTTATAGTAGTCACCTCATTAAAATGATTTTTGTTCTCATATTGCTCTTTTCAAACTGATACACATAGAAACACACACCATAATCTTCTTACATCTAAGGTTTCTCTTTAGACTAATATATATTTAACTCCATGTAAATAAAAAAACTAAAAGTCTGTATGTGTTTGCAGGCAGACAGGCCACATGTTCAACGAAAAATAAGAAATTTGGAAAAAAAACCAAGAATTTAAAAATAAATTATATTTACACTTGTCTATAATTGTTATTATGACCATAAAAATAACCCTGTAGGGCCGGGCATGGTGGCTCAAGCCTGTAATCCCAGCACTTTGGGAGGCTGAGGCAGGTGGATCATGAGGTCAGGAGATCAACATGGTGAAACCCCATCTCTACTAAAATACAAAAACAAAAACAAAAAGTACAATTAGCCAGGTGTAGTGGCACGTGTCTGTAGTCCCAGCTACTCAGGAGGCTGAGACAGGGGAATAGCTTGAACCTGGGTGGCAGAGGATGCTGTAAGCCAGGATTGTGCCATTGCACTACAATCTGGGTGACAGAGCAAGGCTCTGTCTCAAAAAAAACAAAACAAACAACAACAAAAAAAACCCGTAGTAAATAACAATTGTACATGTAAAAAAATTTTTAAGTGTAAAATTGGATTGTTTGTAAAACAAAGAATAAATGCTAGAGGTGAGGGATGCCTCAATTAACACTGATATTATTATTACATATTGTATCCCTGTATTATAATATGCCATATATTGCATAAATATATACTCATGTACCCACCAAAATTAAAATAAATTTAAATGATTAAAAACAATAAAAATTTAACCTACAGAAACAATATTCTTTACCTTATTTGCAGTTGAAAGCCCCAGGGGAAAAAAAAAGTCACTAGAGATGTTAATCCATTATGTTACTAAATAGTATATTGTTACCACCTTTTACCTATACCCTTTAGTAAGGTGGGAGAGGATAAAGGTTGTGGCATAATGCTTCATTGAATGCAGAATAATATTTAACATGTAAAAATGTTGAATTAAACTGTTAGCTTCACACATAATCTAAAATTTTTAAAAATGTACTGCATTTTATTATATAAAAGTACAATTAGGCCGGGCGCGGTGGCTCACTCCTGTAATCCCAGCACTTTGGGAGGCCATGGCGGGTGGATCACGAGGTCAAGAAATCGAGACCATCCTGGTCAACATGGTGAAACCCCGTCTCTACTAAAAATACAAAAAATTAGCTGGGCATGGTGGCGTGTGCCTGTAATCCCAGCTACTCGGGAGGCTGAGGCAGGAGAATTGCCTGAACCCGGGAGGCGGAGGTTGCAGTGAGCCGAGATCGCGCCATTGCACTCCAGCCTGGGTATCAAGAGCAAAACTCCATCTCAAAAAAAAAAAAGTACAATTAGTATAATATACTACTCATTTTAAATAAAATTAAGCATGTCTTTGCATGATAATGCAGAATATTACTCTGAACACCTACATCATGCATCACTCAATATTATAAGTTGACCTCTAAGAGGCTCCCCACTCAGATTTTCATTGTGCCTTTTACATTTTAATGTCTTACTTTTCTATAGAAAAGATCATAAATAATGCCCACCTGATGAAAAATAATCTCTTGGCTCATGCCTGTAATCTCAGCACTTTGAGAGGCCCAGTGGGTGGATTACGAGGTCAGGAGTTCAAGACCACCAACATGGTAAAACCACATCTCTACTAAAAAAACAAATTATTTGTGCATGGTGGCAGCAGCCTGTAATCCCAGCTATTTGGGAGGCTGAGAAAGGAGAATCGCTTCAACCAGGGATGTGGAGGTTCTCCTGCCTAGGCAACAAGAGCAAAAATCCATCTTAAAAACCAAACCAAACCAAAACAGAATGTCTCCTATCTTTGATGCAGCAACAATGGATCCCATGCTTTCATGTGTGAATCCAATAGAAATGAAAAAACAGTAGGAAATAATTTTAAGGTTGAATGACGTTATTATTCACTTCTCAAAAAATCTGTAATACTTTTCAAGAAATATACTTTGTATGCAATAATAATTCTGCAAAAAACCTTATGATCCTCTTAAAGTTGTATACAAATAATTTCTCTCCCAACTTTAGTTTTAGATTTTCTGTACTCAGCACTCTGATTTAGGATGTCTGATGTGTCAGTGCCTTGTATATTTCTACCATAAATCCTCTGATATTTGCATAGACTTAATTGTGGATTAAATATTTTTTACTTTTATTACATCTGCAAAAATATCTCCGAGTATAAACTGTTATTTTCTAAGCTGTAGTTTTTGAAAGTTTTTCCAAATCTATTACATCTGCACAATTTTTCTTCAATATAAATCCCCTAATGCAGAAAAGTTTGAGCAACTACTTCAGTTTTCCTCTAGAACAAAATGTCTATAATAAGATCTATGATACCAGTAAAGAGGTATAACTCTCTTTATATTTGTAATGTTCATCTTCAAAATAAACTCTTCACTATAAAAGCTTATATTTTCTGAAAAATCTTGATAGAAATTGCACTAATAATGCTTTTATTAAGTACGAATTCTCTGCTGTTAAGATGTGAGCATGTGGTGTGAGATGTGAGTAACATGTAAGATAAAAATGGGTTTTTCAGTCTTTATATTTGTAAAATTTATCTCAAGTATAAATGCTTTCCTGTACAATAAGGAATGAGCATTGGTTACAAGTTTTGCCACATTCTTCACACGTGTACGCATTTTCTCTGATATAAATTAGCTTACCTAAATCAAGTTTGACAACTATTTAAAGGCCTCATCTCATTCTTCAGAGTTCTAGGATTTCTCACCACGATAATCTCTTTTATGGTTAGAAAAGTTTGATGTGTTGTCAAAAGCATTGTCACGTATTTCTGGTTTGTAGTGTTTCTTTCCAGTATAAATTATCTTATGTCTGTTAAGAATTGAGGGCTTATTAAAGGGTTTGCCATGTTCACACTCACAGGATTTCTGTACAGTATAAATTAATTTTTTAATACTTAGTAAGAATTGAGGACTGGTTAAAGGCTTTGCTACATTCTTTACATTTGTAGAGTTCCTCTCCAGTATGAATTATTTTGTTTAATAAGGTTCAAGGTCTGGTTAAAAGCATTGCCACATTCTTCATAGTTGTAAGGTTTTTTTACAGTATGAATTTTCCTATGTTTAGTAAGAGTTGAGGATTGGTTAAAGGCTTTGCCACATTCTTCACATTTGTAAGATTTCTCTCCAGTATGAATTATCTTATGTTTTGTAAGGTTTGATGACCGGTTAAAAGCTTTGCCACATTCTTCACATTTGTAGGGTTTCTCTCCGGTATGAATTCTCCTATGTGTAGTAAGGATTGAGGATTGGCTAAAAGCTTTGCCACATTCTTCACACTTGTAAGGTTTCTCTCCAGTATGAATTATCTTATGGGCAGTAAGTTGTGGGGACCGGTTAAAGGCTTTGCCACATTCTTCACATTTGTAGGGTTTCTCTCCAGTATGAATCATCTTATGTGTGGTAAGGTTTGAGGACTCATTAAAGGCTTTGCCACATTCATTGCATTTGTAGGGTTTCTCTCCAGTATGAATTCTTTTATGTTTAGTAAGGGTGGAGGACCAGTTAAAGCCTTTGCCACATTCTTCACATTTATAAGATTTCTCTCCAGTATGAATTATTTTATGTTTAGTAAGGTATGAGAATCGGTTAAAAGCTTTGTCACATTCTTCACATTTGTAGGGTTTCTCTCCAGCATGAATGAATTTATGTGTAGTAAGGGTTGAAGACTGGTTAAAGGCTTTGCCACATTCTTCACATTTGTAGGGTTTCTCTCCAGTATGAATTATCCTGTGTGTAGTAAGGTGTGAGGACCGGTTGAAGGCTTTGCCACATTCTTCACATTTGAAGGGTTTCTCTCCGGTATGAATTATCTTATGTGTAGTAAGTGTTGAGGACTGCTTAAAAGCTTTGCCACATTCTTCACATTTGAAGGGTTTCTCTCCAGTGTGAATTCTCTTGTGTCTAGTAAGGGTTGAGAACCACTTAAAAGCTTTGCCACATTCTTCACATTGGTAAGAATTCTCTCTAATGTGAATTCTTTTATGTTGACTTAGGTGTAAAAGCATGCAAAATGATTTGTCACATTTTTTACATTTGAAAGGTTTCTTTCCAATCTGTCTTATCTTATGTCTATTTGAATTTAAAATTTTATGAAAGGCTTTCATATATTGATCACATTGAAATACTTTGCTCTGGGTAGTTGTGAAACACTGGCTGAGTCCATTATAAACTTTGTGCACCTTACATTCATCCACCACACTTTCACAGCCTTTTCTTAACTGTAAATTCTCATGTCCACATTTCCCATATCTTCTCAGTATCACTTGTTGAAAAGAATCTTTTATGTCTTGCTCTGGCCAGAGGTCTTTGGGAAAAGAAGAACACATAGCTGAAAGAAATTAAAAAAACAAATTATTAAACTTACTATACTTAGATTAACATACTTTGCAAATCTAACCTATATTATACAAACTACATAAGATGCCATAATAAAATACCATAGGCCCTAAGTCCCTCATAGACAAATAAATGTAATAAAAACATAGTGACCAAAATATATTGGAGGAACACTTACAAATAAATGTGTAAAGTTCCCCAGATGAGTACAATGCAAAGATACAGAAGAAAAAGAAAAATCTATTACATTTACCCAAGGCATTTTTCCTGCCCCCTAATATAACCTAGTGCCTTTCAAAGTTGGTTTCTTTTTTAATAAAGAAGTAAATTACTGGCATACCCATCTTTATTTCTTGCTTCTAGGGGCCTTTCAGGAAAACTAGTCTCCCATAACATAAAGTGTTAAAAGAAATTAAAAGAATTAATTATTCTCTCCACAGCAAAAAAGATTTTTTTAGTCATCCCTGACAAAGATGCCTTCATGAGAGAGCCAGGCATCATAACTCATATCTGTAATGATAACTATGTGGCACACTCAGGTTGAAGAATTTCTGCAGGCCAGGATTTCAAGGCCAGCCCAGGTAATAAACAAGACCCCGTCTCCAAAGTCAGTACCTTAAGAGACCTTTGAGATATAGGGAGGGGATTGTAAAACTCTGCTAAAGCCCTAGATTGAGGAGTGTTCTTTTCAGAGGACAGGAACTCATTCAGATGGGAAAGTGCAGGACCCCTGGCCTTGGCTACAGACCAAGAAATGGCCCAACCAACTTGGTCCCACTGAGAATTCTGTAGATAACCCTGTAACTATCCCAACCTCCTCCCAGTTACAGTCTGGAAGAGGTCCTGTCCTTCCAGAGATGTGGAGGAAGATACACATTTACAGCCATGCAAACCAGCCTGCAGTCCTTGATTTTTACTGTGGCCCCTCAAGTAGTTCAATAACTCAGTTCCAGATCTCTGAGCCACAGTTCATGACCACTTTTGCCTAAATAGCAATCCACACAGTAACCTGAGACAATCCTCTCTGGTAATCACTCAGTGAAAGCCACACCCATTCACATCCTAATATAAGGGCCATTATGTATGGACCCAACTGCAGAAACCTGTCCTACAGATCAAAGTACTGAAGGATATTCAGTATTTCCAAAAATCAAGTAAAACTTACAATTACCCAAACCCTTTGTAACAAGCCACCTAAAGGTGGACCCTAGTGCAGACGCAGCAGCCTGTGACCAAGCTATAAACCCTCCACTACAAACCCAGAGGGCATCCCATCACTCTAGGTACACAATAACCTTTGCTTCTTGAAACCAGTTTATAAAAGCTTAAAGAGATGTTGCCCCGGGCCAGGCGCGGTGGCGCAAGCCTGTAATCCCAGCACTTTGGGAGGCCGAGGCGGGTGGATCACGAGGTCAAGAGATCGAGACCATTCTGGTCAACATGGTGAAACCCCGTCTCTACTAAAAATACAAAAAATTAGCTGGGCATGGTGGCGCGTGCCTGTAATCCCAGCTACTCAGGAGGCTGAGGCAGGAGAATTGCCCGAACCCAGGAGGCGGAGGTTGTGGTGAGCAGAGATCGCGCCATTGCCCTCCAGCCTGGGTAACAAGAGCGAAACTCCGTCTCAAAAAAAAAAAAAAAGAGATGTTGCCCCTTCAAATTTGCAGACACCAGTATACAACAACATCGTGCCCACCGCCAGTGCTTCTATTTTAATGTAGCACTGGAAGTGTGTGGCACAAGAATTGGCCAAAAACATTTTTAAAAAGCCAATGGAATTGAAAAGAACTAAGTAAAAAGTTGCTGTTTGTGGATCGTATGATCTTATATAAAAAAACCATAAACAGTACATTAAAATTTGTCTAAACTAATAAATACGGTCAGTAACTTAAGAAAATATAAAATTAACATACAGGTTATAGTTCCATACACTTAAAATAATCTGATACAATAAAGAAAATAATTTTATAATTGCATTAAAATAATAAATTTCTGAGAACACATTTAACCAAGAAGATGAACAATCTTTATAATGAAATATACAAGATATTAATGAAAGAAATTAGAGAAGACAAAAGTAAATTTTAAAATATTTTCTGTTAGCTGGGTGCTGTGGCTCACACCTGTAATCCCAGCACTTTGGGAGGCCAAGGTGGGTGGATCACGAGGTCCAGAGTTTGAGACTAGACTGACCAACATGGTAAAACCCCGTCTCTACGAAAAATACAAAAATAAGCCAGGTGTGCTGGCGTCTGCCTGTAATCCTAGCTACTCAGAAGACTGAGGCAGGAGAATTGCTTGAATCTGGGAGGTGGAGGTTGCAACGAGCCAAGATCATGCCACTGCACTCCAGCCTGGATGATAGAGACTCCTCTCAAAAAAACAAAAGGTAAATAATTACTTTGAAAAACAATTAAAAATAAAATAAAAATATTTTATGTCAGCTGAATACAGTGGCTCAGACCTGCAATCCCAGCACTTCGGGAGGCCAAAGCAGGTGAATCACAACATCAGGAGATCAAGACCATCCTTGGCAACATGGTGAAACCCTGCCTCTACTAAAAATACAAAAATTAGCCAGGCATAGTAGAACATGCCTGTGATCCCTACTACTCAGGAGGCTGAGGAAGGAGACTCACTTTAATTCAGGAAGTGGAGGTTACAGTGAGCCAAAATTGCACCACTGCACTGCAGCCTGAGTTACTGAGCGAGAATATGTCTCAAAGAAAAAAACAATTATGTCTGTGGATTGAAAGATTATTGCTGGGCACAGTGGCTCATTCCTGTAATCTCAGCACTCTGGGAGGCCAAGGCTGGCATATCACCTGAGGTCATGAGTTTGAGACCAGCCTGACCGACATGGAGAAACCCCATCTAAAACAAAAACACAAAATTAGCTGGGAGTGGTGGCGCATGCCTGTAATCACAACTACTCAGGAGGCTGAGGCAGAAGAATGGCTTGAACCCAGGAGGGAGAAGTTGCAGTGACCCATATCATGCCACTGCACTCCAACCTGGGAAACAAGAGTGAAACTTCATCTCAAACAAAAACAAAAACAACAAAAAAAGAATAAATCTTGTTAAAGTGCCATAGTATCTAAAGTAATCTATACATTCAATAAACTTTCTATCAAAATTCCACTGGCATTTTTTTCCTAGTAATAGAAAATACAATTCTAAAATTTACAAGAAACTACAATAAATTTAAATAGCCTAAGCATTCTTGAGAAAAAAGAACAAAGCAGTGGGACATCATAATTTACCTTTTATAAAAATTTTTTTTTAAATATTTTTATTTTTTTGAGGTGGAGTTTTGCTCTTGTTGCCCAGGCTAGAGTGCAATGGCACAATCTTGGCTCACTGCAACCTCTGCCCTCCAGGTTCAAGTGATTCTCCTGCCTCAGCCTCCCGATTAGCTAGGACTACAGCCACATACCCATGCCCGTATAATTTCTGAATTTTTAGTAGAGATGGGGTTTCACCTTGTTAGTCAGAATGGTCTCGCTCTCCTGACTCAAGATCTGCCCTCCTTGGCCTCCCAAAGTGCTCAGATAACAGGCATAAAAGCCACCATGTTCAGCATAATTTTCAATTTCAAGCTATATTTTGACTATAATAATACAAACAGAATGGAATATGCAGAAAAAGTAATAAAGAAACCTCTAATGGAACAGAAAACACTAATCTCACACATTTCAGACATGACGCAAAAAGAGAAGTACTAGTTTAACAGTTTTTCAAAATTATGTAAATATTTGTGTGCCCCCCCAAAACAATAAAAAAGCAGATTGTACAGTCTTTACATGCCATGAAGAGGACTTTTGCTCTCACTGTAAATGAAGGAAGATCACCCCAAAAAAGTAGAATTTTTAGAGAATTTAAAAGCATAAGACAAAAGATGCTCCCATGTGAGAGAAAAATTTAACAAAATATTCAAGCTTCTCAAAAACAATTTGCTTTTCAACACAGCTTCCCAAATCACGTTGTAAAAACTGACTTTTTTTTAAAAACCTTGGGACCTCTCATCTGTGTTGTCTGTTGTAGTCACTTTCACCTACCTGTGGGTCTGGCCACCATCTCATGTCTCTTCATATTACAGGGCTCTTTTGTTTGCTCCAGACAGGTGATGGGGTTTTGCTTGGAGACAGCAGTATCTGCTTTATTAAAAATAAATAACATGAATCTTTCTTACCAAACTAGTACTGTGTTCAGTAAAAAGGATGTAATAGAATATTCTAGAAAATTAATCCCAAAATACTAATTATTGAGAGACATCTATAAATAGTTAGAAAAATTTTAAATTTGTAGGTCCTTAATTTTACTTCCTGGTACTCATGAATCAAAAACTGATGGTGGCAAATAGATTTTAAAATATGGACAATGATATTTTGTGCCACTAAATTTCAGGAATTAAAATTAATCTAGAGTAAAGGATACAGATCAGCTCAGGAATGTGGAAAGTTCAGGTCAAGATAAAACATGCTGAAGAAATTCTTTTCTACGTGAACAAATCATCAAGATTTTTTAAAAACAGGGATCAGAAACTCATTTATACAAAGCATAAATTACAAAAATAAAAAATTCACAGAAAAAGAGACATAAACTTCTAAGGTATGTTAAGAATTGTGTATTAAAGTTATACTCACCCAAGAAGACCAGGTTTCTGTAGTTCTCTAACATCACATTTCTATATAAATTCTGCTGAGCAGGGTTCAGGCATTGCCACTCCTCCAGAGAGAATTCTATGGCCACATCCCTAAATGTCAGTGTCTCCTGAAAAACACACAGACACACATATATTTACCAAATGGCCATGGGAAGAATTTTTTATTAAGAATTTTTTATTTGAATCAATTATTTGAAATGAGGGAATAGAGATAATTGGTTCTGACTTATAAAAATAACTGAAATTGGGGGGTGGGGAAGAAAAAAAAATAACTGAAATTATCCAGTAATTTTCAACACAGAAATATTCTCTAATGTATTCTCTTACTCTGAGGGAAGAGGATGGCATAAGATCCACATTACTAGTGCATATCTGATACTCCTCTGAATGATAAAATATATAATTAAGGATATAAACATAAAGTATACATTTTTAGTGCTATATTTACATCATAATGAGTTGTGTATATTTTTCAGACCAAAAAAAAACCATGTTGAGTTATAAGGTAACTCAAATTTAAATATGTACAATAAACTGGAGATTCTGTCATGAGAATTTTTTTTTTGTCCAGAAGATCTAGAATAAAGTCTGAGTTTTTAAAATTCTGACAAGATCTCTAGTAATGCCAATGTTTTTGACCCAAGAAGACTATCTTGTCAAACATTCAGTAAGTGAAAGGCAATGTTTTTCCCAATTTTTTCTGCCTATGAAGAAAGATAAGAGCCTTCATTTTCTGGCCGTGTGCAGTGGCTCATGCCTGTAATCCCAGCACTTTGGGAGGCCGAGGTGGGTGGATCACGAGGTCAAGAGATCGAGACCATCCTGGTCAACATGGTGAAACCCCGTCTCTACTAAAGATACATAAAATTAGCTGGGCATGGTGGCGCATGCCTGTAATCCCAGCTACTGAGGAGGCTGAGGCAGGAGAATTGTTTAAACCTGGGAGGTGGAGGCTGCAGTAAGCCGAGATCATGCCACTGCACTCCAGCCTGGTGACAGAGCAAGACTCTGTGTTAAAAAAAAAAAAAAAAAACTGAGAAAAACTGGCAGCTGCCAGATTAAATGTGATGATTTATGCATATTAGCTGCATAAAGACACTTAATAATGAAGAGAAAAATAATTAACTCTATAGTTTAAAAAAAAAAAGAGCTGTTTAACCAAGAAAATTATTAACATCAATTACCTAGAACAACATTTTTTTTTTAAGACGGAGTTTCGCTCTTGTTACCCAGGCTGGGGTGCAATGGCTCAATCTCGGCTCACCGCAACCTCTGCCTCCTGGGTTCAAGCAATTCTCCTGCCTCAGCCTCCTGAGTAGCTGGGACTACACGCATGCGCCACCATTCAAAGCTAATTTTTGTGTTTTTAGTAGAGACAGGGTTTTACCATGTTGACCAAGATAGTCTCGATCTCTTGACCTCGTGATCCGCCCACCTCAGCCTCTCAAAGTGCTGGGATTATAGGTGTGAGCCACCGCGCCCGGCCTCCTAGAACAATTTTTTATGATGTGCTGTTTCACACAGAAGAACACAGCATCACTGCTGAGATATTGCCCCTCAAAAAGTCAATTATAGACTGAATTTAATCAGAAAGAAAAATTAGTTTTATGTAAAGGTGAAGATATCTTCCATGTTCTATACTTTTTAACAATGATTTTAAGTAATCTTTCTTTAGCACCCTAGAAAGCAGGTATCTCTAAATAGTTTTTTTCAAAACATCCTGGGTAATAAATGCCATCCCATTTACATAAGCATTTTCTTAATCCTGTTCTGCACAGTGCTAATGAAGAACACAGATGAAACCTCAACATTACATCTTCTCCATCTTTACTAATGATCTCAGCTTTCCCCCAATAAGAATCATGAGTATCCACATCTTCCCATGTTCAAGAGCAACAAAAAGAACACTTTTAATATGGAAGATCATAAATTCATGGTAGGAATTCTGCATTGCATATAAGAAGCCATGATGTAGAGAAGTCTCTGGTACATAGGAAAGAAATATTTTTTAGAGACTCCTGACTATCACAACATTTTAAAAAGTACTTGAAACAAACTCATGGGGAGGAAAAACACAAGGAGAGAAGTAAAGCTTTGTGAGTCCTAAATGTCTGGCACTCCAGGAAGCAGAGTGGACACAGCTCTTGATCTGAGACATGTTTAGCTGAAAAGAAGCTATTTTTCCTCCTTCTCTGGAAAACCTTTTCAGAGAAAATGCTCTGGACAAGTAATACCCGTATCATGAGAAAATGCCCTTAAAGACTCAGCACTACCTGCTTACCTGCTAGTCTCACACCCACAGACAGAAGGACCAAGACCAAAAGGTCCACCCATTTCTCTCCTTTAAAATAGAAGAGATTCAGAAACAATTAGCTGAATGGAAATAAAAATATACATTCCTCTTTCCCTGTCCACAGGTGCCCTCCCTGCCACACACACCAGCAATTTCTGCTCCAGTAATGGAAATGTAAGCCACATTGCCCTGTCCCTACCAAAGTCAAACAGAATAGGCTCTGTGACCACCTTTCACTGCAAAGGTGACACTTAACTCTCAGGAATGTATCTTGAAGCCCTCACACTTGATTCTGACCTCACCTTAGAGTCATATGAGGCACTTAATTAAAATAACATGAATGCTTCCATCCAGAACAATAAACAAAACCAGTGAAAAGGGCACAAGTAAGATTTCTGCAAATTGACCATGACATCTGAATGAGAAGAGTGGGCTGATAAGCACTGCCTCTCAAGCTTTAATGAGCTTAAAACTTACTTGGTAATGTTGGTCCCACTCTGTGTAATTGAATCTACAGGTTTGGAAAAACACCATGAATGTGTGTTTCAAACAAGTCCCCTGCCAGTGCTAATGTTGCTCCCCCTGGGTTCATTATTAGCAGTAGAGAAAGTACACACAGCACAGATTCCTTACACTCAGCACTCTTGTCACAACATAAATACTTCTGATACAAATGAAGACAACCCATCTTTATCCTTAAGTTTCATAGTCTTTGCTGACTCTTTGAAGTTTTCAGAGGAAAGAGAAAGCAGCAATTTCTGAATAAGTCTGCATCTGAAAAACAACATGTACACACGTAATAATACAATGTTTATTAAGCAGGGACTATCTGCTCAAGAGTATGTTACAAAGCACCGTGCTGGGAATAACACATTATGTGATTTCATCCTCATAACACCCTGGAAATCGATACTAACAGTTCATTAATTCTCAGGATTGAGATAAAATGTCTGCCATTTCTATTTCTTTCTCTGTTTCTCTGTCATTGATTTTTTTTAAATGTATAGAATAAAAGTTAAATACTGACAGATGAGAGGAATATACAAAAGTTTATGTCATTTAGAGAGATTTTTATGTGTTTATATTTACTTTTTGTTACGTGTGGAGCAACTACTGGATCTGCAGGAATAGAACACAAGTTACTAAATGGAATGTTTCTCTAAGCAATGGTTTTAACACAAAATTTAAAAATTAAAATCCTAAAACATATATTTATTTTTCTCATTTACTTGCTTTTGGGTTTCTGAAAACTGTGACCACCAGCTCTAGAAAGGCAGCAGAATTCACAAGACAAAACTCTTATTTATGTGTTTATATTTTTAGACAAAATCTTGCTCTGTCATGGAGGCTGGAGTGCAATGGCATGATTTTCCATTTATTGAATGACCATATGAAATGGAAGCAATTAGTTTATCTGTTTGAGTCACCAGACCTCCTCTTTGTCTTTCACCCAAGTACCAGGAAACTGGAGAAACTCTCATGTTGGTACTGACTACAGCTCTCTGTTGTATGAGGGAAGAAAAAAACACACAGTTACTTCTTTCTCTTATACCGAGTCAGAAGCAGAGTTAATCACTGTTGTTAGCCTAACACAGTTCTGCCCTGGACACTCAAATATCTCAAAGATGCCTACGGTTCACTGAAACCCTAAGAGAGCGTTCTTCGTGACCTGGGGCTGATGGCCCAATGGTAAGCCAGGCTGGAGAGACCTGAGCTGATTCTAAATAGAAAATTAGGCCGGACGCAGTGGCTTAAGCCTGTAATCCCAGCATTTTGGGAGGCCGAGGGAGGTGAATCACGAGGTCAAGAGATCGAGACCATCCTGGTCAACATGGTGAAACCTCGCCTCTACTAAAAAATACAAAAAATTAGCTGGGCATGGTGGCGCGTGCCTGTAATCCCAGCTACTCAGGAGGCTGAGGCAGGAGAATTGCTTGAACCCAGGAGGCGGAGGTTGCGGTGAGCCGAGATCGCGCCATTGCGCTCCAGCCTGGGTAACAAGAGTGAAACTCTGTCTCAAAAAAAAAAGAAAAGAAAATTGAACTGCTCTGGTGGAGCTCTAGGACCTGGATCACCTATCCTGATTCATTAGCTTTTAGGTAAGAGGAAGGACATTCTACTCCAACATCATAGTTTACAGGTAGATATAGTTGTGGTCATAGTTCTGGATACTTTGTGGCCTTGATCTCTCACTCTTAAGATGCTTGTTTGAACTTAAAGATTCTGTCATCACTCTATACCTGGAGACTTTTTTTTTTTTTTTTTTGAGACAGAGTTTTGCTGTTGTTACCCAGGCTGGAGTGCAATGGTGCGATCTCGGCTCACCGCAACCTCCGCCTCCTGGGTTCAGGCAATTCTCCTGCCTCAGCCTCCTGAGTAGCTGGGATTATGGGCACGCGCCACCATAACCAGCTATTTTTTTTGTATTTTTAGTAGAGATGGGATTTCACCATGTTGACCAGGATGGTCTCAATCGCTTGACCTTGTGATCCACCTGCCTCGGCCTCCCAAAGTGCTGGGATTACAGGCTTGAGCCACCACGCCTGGCTACCTGGAGACTTTCACATAACTGTAGCAGGTCACTGAACAAGATCTGAAAAACTCAAAAAGCCACACTCTCAAAGGGGAATTTTAGATGCGTATGTTGGCAGACAATGCCTCCTGTTAGTTTTCTGTATATTCTCAATCCAAAATCTAGTCCTGTCTTGTGAATCCCAGGCAGATTCTAGATGGGATCACCCGGTTTGCATCCTTGGGTGTTACAGCAAACAGAGTACAATCAAAATAGAAATCTCTTAGAGGCTGCTCTAGTAAAGCTGAGGCTACATGAATATAAGTAGAGAGTTCACTTAGGCCAAACATGAGGATTGTAACCCTGAAGCAAAGATACATCCTCCAAAGACTAAACAACAACAGCAACAAAAGAGAATCCCTGAATAGGCCAATAACAAGCTCCAAAATTCAATTAGCAATAAATAGCCTAACAACCAAAAAAAGTACAAATTTACAGCTGAATTCTACCTGATGTACAAAGAGCTGGTACCACTTCTACCAAAATTATTTCAAAATACTGAGTAAAAGGGACTTTTTCAATTCATTACATAAGAATAGCATCATTCTGATACCAAAACCTGGCAGAGATAACACACAACATAAAAAGCTTCAGGCCAATATCCAAGATAAACACTGAAGACAATATTCTCCAAAAAAAAAAAAAAAAAAAATACTGGTAGATCAAATACAGGAGCACCCCCAAAACCTAACTCAGTGTGATCAAGTAGGTTATATCTCTGGGATGCAAGGTTGTTTCATATACAATTGATAAATGTTATTCATCACATAAACAGAACAAAAGACAAAAGCTGCAAGACTATCTCAATAGATGCCACAAAAGCTTTCAAAAATATTTAACATCTTTCATGTTTAAAACCATCAGAGGCCAGGCATGGTGGCTCACGCCTATAATCCCAGTACTTTGGGAGGCCGAGGCGGGTGGATCACAAGGTCAAGAGATTGAGACCATCCTGGTCAACATGGTGAAACCCCATCTCTACTGAAAATACAAAAATTAGCAGGGCGTAGTGCATGCGCCTGTAATCCCAGCTACTGGGGAGGCTGAGGCAGAATTGCTTGAACCCGGGAGGAGGAGGTTGCAGTGAGCCGAGATTGTGCCACTGCACTCCAGCCTGGCACCTGGCAACAGAGTGAGACTGTCTCAGAAAAAAAAAAGCAAAAAGAAAAACAAAACAAAAAAAACCTCCTTTTGCAAGCTCAATATTAGCCTTAGCTGTTAGTCACTGGGCTTGATTCAATTTCCATGTTAGTTACTCACTTGGTTTTTGAAACAACTTGTTTGAAAAATTCAGCAAAATTGCTCAAACACAGTGTTCAAATAAGGGAAGGAAATTTTAAAGTACTTACTTTTTTTTTTTTAAGACGGAGTTTTGCTCTTGTTACCCAGGCTGGAGTGCAATGGCGCGATCTTGGCTCACCGCAACCTCCGCCTCCTGGGTTCAGGCAATTCTCCTGCCTCAGCCTCCTGAGTAGCTGGGATTACAGGCACGCACCACCATGCCCAGCTAATTTTTTGTATTTTTAGTAGAGACAGGGTTTCACCATTTTGACCAGGATGGTCTTGATCTCTTGACCTCGTGATCCACCCGCCTCGGCCTCCCAAAGTGCTGAGATTACAGGCTTGAGCCACCGCGCCCGGATAAAGTATTTACATTTTATACCTCAGTAAGAAAAGCAAAAGTATCTATTCCTATTAGACAATATGTTATTTTACTGTTTTTATTAAAAATCATTTGGTACACAATTAGTCATACGGAAATACTTCTAGGTGGTACCAAGTTTCATCTCATAAAATTTAGCATGAAACTCAGAAATCATGATAACAGGATTTGAACAGATATATTCACTGTCACAAATTTACCCTGCAGAAAGAAAGTGATATTTTCATGAATCTATGTAACTCACCAATTATCTACCACATTTTCTCATGAAAATGTATTAATTTTCCACAGCCAAAAAAGAATAGAGATTTCCCTGTTCTTTTCCTCAGTAGCTAGCATTCTAAAAACTAAGCCTTGGAATTCTGTTTGAACTCATCCAGCCATTAAAAAAAAAATCACCTCCAGGAAAGAAAAAGGTAAATGAGAATTTTTTTTTTCTTTCTTTTTTTGTTTTTTTACAGTGAGCTGAGTGAGTTTTTCATGCAGGCAGGTAAATGAGAATTTTTAACAAATAAAATATATAATTAGACCTCTTTTTTCTAAAACCCACCTCTTTGATGCCCTCTGTAAATATTTTCCTAACAGCTGGCCGTGGTGGCTCATGCCTGTAATCCCAGCACTTTGAGAGGCCCAGGCAGGCAGATTATCCCAGGTCAGGAGATCAAGAGCAGCCTAGCCAACATGGTGAAACCCCATCTTTACTAAAAAAGAAATAAAAGTAAAAATAAATAAATAAATATATAAATTAGCCGGTCATGGTGGTTCATGCCTGTAATCCCAGCTACTCAGGAGGCTGAGGCAGTAGAATCAATTGAACCTGAGAGATGGAGATTGCAGTGAACTGAGATCTTGCCACTGTACTTCAGCCTGGCAACAAAAGTGAAACTGTCTAAAAAAAAAATTCTACCTTTCAAGACCTACTAAATGAAATTTACAGCTAAAAAACTGAGGTCAGAATCAGTAAACAAATATTTTCAAGGTGAAAAACCCAGGGTGACAAACCCAGGCAGTGCTGATTAAAAAACAGATGTGCCTGACTTATGTTTCAAGTCAGGCCATTCAATCACTTGAGAGATTCTTCCACTCACTCCTGCTCACTTATGTGCTCAAGAACCACACATTCAGGAGACACTGCATTATGCCCCAGTGACTGTGTCAGGGGCATTTTACTTCACAAGTTCTTACGCCATCTGACTGGAGTCCCTTTTTTGTTTGTTGGTTTGGCCTTTTGGGATACTATTTTTCTTACATCATATTTATTTCATTATCTGTCTGATAATAAAATAAATTCTCTACCCTTAGAGAATCCAGGGGGCAGAGATTATTTCTGTGTTTTCCCCTCAGTACCAGTATCTGATTGGCTGACCAGCAATGTGTGCCCAAGAAGTAAAAGCTGGGTTTTGTGTAGATAATTTTAATGTCTCAGGGGTTACCTTCTCAAAAAAAAGGAGTACACCAGAAGATTCCTCTGAGCCCCAGGGCATCCACTTGCTTCCTTGAGAGGAAACATTTTATACCTCAGGTCATCCTATGGGAGAAAATAACCCAGAAGCTGATATTCCCTAGACACTTTAGCTGACATAACCATGGTGGATATCTTGGTTTATCCCAGACAGTACTGAAACCCAGGACCAGAAAAAAACTAAAGGATGGCTGAGGACACATCACCTCATAGAGATTCCAAAGTATAACCTGGACCCAAAACATTCTAACAAGATCTCTGTGCCTAGAGAGGATGTAAGGAGAAGAGGCACAAAGAGCTTTTACAATACAGCGTCAGGGGATTATTCTTTGCTTTCTTCTCATGGGTAATATTTATAAACAGATAACAAACCTTTTTAAAACCATCATTTAATGCTTTGCCAAAAATAATTAATTAAAATACGATATAGAAAAGTACACTAAGAGACAAAGAGCTGATAATATAAATTAGGGAGGAGAAGCTGGCATTTGGGAATGCCAGATTAAACTGGAAATTTAGTATCTTACTGCGAGCCAGAGTGAGGCTGGAGAAATGAGGGATAGAGGTTAGACTTAAGACACTGCTTAGGACACAGGTGCAAAATGCAACAGAAAAGCAGTTTCCCATGGAGTGTGAAAATAATTAAGTGGCAATTAGACTGAGGTGTCTCTAGTCCCTGGATTCCTGCTTAAAAAAAATCTAACTGGGGTGCATGTTTTAGTGAATAACTGCATTGAGAGAAATAAAATTCAGCCTTAACCAACTATAAACTCCCAATTAACCT
Source organism: Callithrix jacchus (assembly GCF_049354715.1). Lineage (NCBI taxonomy): Eukaryota > Metazoa > Chordata > Mammalia > Primates > Cebidae > Callithrix > Callithrix jacchus. The sequence goes on from NC_133523.1 coordinate 19,084,517, forward strand.
CTGATTACATAATCGGGACATTTTCACCTTTATTGTACAAATGAAGAAACTCCGTAACTGTACCTAACCAGTTACTGAATTTGGTTTGCGTCATAACGCAGTTTATAAAACTCTTTCCTTCAAGCCCCGTCTATGAACCACAAATTACAAACGACAGCTGGTTGCTCGAACATTTTTGAATCACTCTTTGATTAAATTATTTAATGTTTTCAGGGTGACTCCCATACATTAACAGAAGAAAAGAGGAACTGGGAACCCCACAGACCAAAACTCTTCACACTCATGGAACCCACACCCGGAGTCAGGATTCTCCCCTGAGTACCCTCGTGTGGTCCCTGCACAATCCGGAAGAGACGCGATGCTGCGGGTGCAGAGCTGCTCAGAGATGACTCCAGACCAGGGCATAGTCAGTGTACAGGGAAGAGACAGTACACCAGGAACGGCTGTAAGCACAGCCGCCATCTTATGGTTGAAGGGGACTGAGGCCGAGCTGGGCAAAGAGAACTCGGGGCACAGATTGTGGAGCTGACTGCGGGGAGGCCTGAGTCCTGCCACAGCCACTTCCCATCGGTTCCAACCAACCCCTTCCTTTCTCTCGGAATGTCGGACTGGCATGCTCACCATTTCTGAACTTCCAGGGGGTCCTGGCGTTGGAGCTGTGGATCGCCCAATAGCTGCAGGTCACAGGGCCATAGAGGCTGGGCTTCTAGGAGCAGAAGACACAGAGAGGAGAAAACCAGACCCGGAGCCCCGGCTGCAGCAAGAGACAAAGGCCCCGCCACATCCCGGAAGCCTTCCTGTCTGCTCCAGCTGCTTGCCTGATTGGATGAGTCCCAGCCCAGCGTCGCTGATTGGATAACGTTTAAAACCCCACCTTCTCAGGCCCTGAGTGACAAGATATCAGATTCTAGGCTGAGTGAAGGAAACTGACAGCCTAGGCTGCAGCCTTTTCAGGCAGGCGCTTTCCCCGAGCTGAGCCCGGCCCACCACCGAAAGTATTAGCCTTTAAACTTGTGTGTAAAGTCATATGCATTTTAAAATAATATTTTGTATGGCTATTCACAATGAAAAGGATATAACAATTATTTTTAAATTTCAGCTTTTTTACCTTCCTGACTTCTGGTCTTTGAGCAGGCAAACAGGTTTTAGAAAGGGGGCAGTCCTGTACAGAAAGTAAATACTATCTCTCCAGTAAAAAATAAAAAAAGAAAGGAGGCAATCCTATGAAATAAAATAAGAGCCACGGCCGGGCGTGGTGGCTCACGCCTGTAATCCAAGCACTTTGGAGGCCAAGGTGGGCGGATCACCTGAGGTCGGGAGTTCAAGACCCGCCTGACCAACATGGTGAAACCCCGCCTTTAAAAAAAAAAAAATGAGAGCCACATATGAATTTTAAATTTTCTAGTATCCAAACTTAAAAAAAAAAAAAGGATTACAGGAGCCAGCCACCACACCTAGTCCAGATACAATAGTATTAAGCAAAGCTAACTAAATTGACAGAATTTCTTTTGTAATTGAGATTGATAACAATCAGATTCACTGAGAGTGAAAAAAATGTGTTGACTATTATAAAATCATTGGCTAGGTTATGCACCTGATAATAGAACCTCATGTATTAAGGTTGAATTGATTGTAACAACGTAATCAACCCAATATGTCCATAATATTATCATTTTAATGTGTGAGATATATAATTATTAATAAAGTATATAAATATTTGGAACTAAATCTTTGAAACTAACTCTGTATTTTACTTTTCTAGCACATGGCAGTTCAGACCAGCCACATTCCAGGCACTCAGGAGCCACACATGGCCAAAAACTGCCACATTGAACTGCAGCTCCGATGTCAGGGGAGTGAAGGGTCAGAGAAAACCTTCTGCCAGAGGTGAAGGAAGAGCCTCTCCCTACCAACATCTCTCTTCAGTTCTGAGGGTGGAACATGTAGTGACCACAGAAAGAGCAGGGGGCAGCAAGAATAAAATAATTGCAAGGAGACCACTGCTGGCCACCTGTTGCCCAGTTTTTTTCCAGAGACCAGACAGTGAACAAAGGATGCTGAGGCCACGGAAGAATTAAACTCTTGTGTCTTCTGTTCTGTCCATACTCTTGACCGCCAATGTTTAGAAATGCAGAAAACAGATTAAAGGCAAACTTACTTTGCTATTTGGCCTTGGCCCTAATGGTCAAGCTGTGGATATCTGTTTTCATCTGTAGCATAGGGGACTATGTAAGTATAAATGCCAATCACACGCATAGATGTCTGCCTGTATTCTGCATTATTCAGCGTTCTCTTACAAGACATCCTACTTTAATTCAGGAGAAAACATCAGTACCTAGAGGGTGTCCATTGTTAGAAGGTAACTAATAATCTTTCATTGAATCCTGGCATCTTTTCTGCACTGGCTGCATGTATTAGTTAGCTATGGAAGTATAACAAATCATCCAAAACTGATTAGTTCATAGTTGAGATAGTCAGCCATTCAGGCTGAGCTGAGTGGGGCAATTCTTCTTGTCTCAGCTGAGCTCCTTGAGACATGTATTATCAGCTGCTTGTTGATTAGCCAGCTGTGCTTCTGGGGGTAATCTCCCGCTTCTGGGGCTGTCAACAGGGGCACCTTGCTTCTTCTCCCCATGGTATCTTATTTTCCAGCTGGATAACATGGGTTTTATTCACGGAGATGGCAGCATTCTGAAAGAAAAACAAGCATTCAAGACCATTTGAGCCTGGACCTTAAACTAGTCCACTGTCATGTTCATAGTTTTCTAGTGCCCTAAGCAAATAAGGCCAGCCAGATCTAGGGTTTGGAAAACAGATTCTGGATCTTGATCGAAACAGCTTTAAAAGCACCTGGCAATGGCATGGATACAGGAGTGATGAAAAATGGTCACCATTTTGCAATCAGTATCATTCTACCTTAGAACTCTTCCACATCAGGAAACTTGTGCAAAGACCCACAGATACTAAGTGTCTGGGCTGAGGCTCAGGGTTAACTCTGACCCCAAAGCCCGTGCACCTCCATACATAACACTACTAAAGTGGCTGCCCTGCCCTAGACCCTTGACATCCTGGAGAGTGACATTTCTACAGAAGAAGCCAGATTCCTTTCAGATTTGTGTTCATGTAGTACTGTTTATCATTGGAAATGATCATCTCAAGAAATTGCAGAAACACAACGTGGCTCACATCTGTATTTAGAGCACTTTGGTAGCCTGAGATGGGAGAATTAGGTGAGCTCAGAAGTTCTAGTGCCACCTGGACACCATAAAATGCTGTTTCCATGAAAAATAAATAAATAGCCAGCCATGGTGGTGCATGCCTATAATCCAAGCTACTTAGGTGGCAGAAGCAGGGGGATTGCTCGAGCTTGAAAGGTCAAGCCTGCAGTGAGCCATGTTTCATCACACCACTGCAATCAAGACTGGCTAATGCAGTGAGACCCTGTCTCAAAAAAAGAAAAGAAATTGAAGAAGAATTTTTTTTTTTTTTTTTAGACAGAGTTTCACTCTTGTTTCCCAGGCTGGAGTGCAATGGTGTGATCTCGGCTCACTGCAACCTCCATCTCCTGGGTTCAAGCAATTCTCCTGCCTCAGCCTCCCGAGTAGCTGGGACTACAGGCATGCACCACCATGTCCAGCTAATTTTTATATTTTTAGTAGAGACGGGGTTTCACCATGTTGACCAGGATGGTCTCGATCTCTTGACCTCGTGATCCACCCACCTCAGCCTCCCAAAGTGCTGGGATTATAAGCATGAGCCACCGTGCCCGGCCAGAAGAAGAAGTTTTTAAAGATATAGAATAATAGCTGAGGGATGAGTTTAAAAAATCGAGGCCTAACAACAGGTTATTCATTTTTCATTATAGAAAATAATTTGAGGCTGGGCGTGGTGGCTCACACCTGTAATCCCAGCACTTTGGGAGACTGAGGTGGGCAGATTACAAGGTCAAGAGATCGAGACCATCCTGGCCATGGTGAAACCCTGTCTCTACTACAAAAATTAGCCAGGCGTGGTGGCATGCGCCTGTGATCCCAGCTACTCGGGAGGCTGAGGTTGAAGAATCGTTTGAACCTGGGACACAAAGGTTGCAGTGAGCTGAGATTGCGCCACTGCACTCCAGCCTGACTACAGAGCAAGACTCCATCTCAAAAAAAAAAAAAAAAGAAAAAGAAAAGAAAAGAATTTGAAAACTTTTAAAAGAAAAAAACTACCCCCCTCAAGATGGTATCTTGCTCTGTTGCCCAGGCTGCAGTGCTATGGCCTGATCTCAACTAACTGCAACCTCTGCCTCCCGGGTTTCAGCAATTCTGTTGCCTCAGCCTCCTGCAGAGCAGCTGGGATTACATGCCTGGTTTTTTTGTTTGTTTGTTTTTGTATTTTTGGTAGAGACAAGCTTTCACCATATTGGCCAGGCTGGTCTGGAGCTCCTGACGTTGTGATCCACCTGCCTCAGCCTCCCAAACTGCTGGGATTACAGGCGTGAGCCACCACACCCAGCCTAAAAGAAAAAAAAAAAAAAAAAACTTTAGAAATAGCTGGGCACAGTGGCTCACGCCTGTAATCCGAGCACTTTTGGAGGCTGAGGCAAGCAGATCACAAGGTCAGGAAATTGAGACCATCCTGGCTAACATGATGAAACCCCATCTCTACTAAAATACAAAAATTAGCTGGGTGTGGTGTTGCGTGCCTTTAGTTCCAGCTACTTGGGAGGCTGAGGCAGGGTTCAATCACTTGAACCTGGGAGGTGGAGGTTGAACTGAGCCAAGATCTTGCCACTGCGACAACCTGGTGACAGAGCAGGACACAGTCTGGAAATTAAAAAAAGAAAAAACTTCATAGAAATTAAATTTAACAGAGTTTATTTGAGCATAGAACAATTTGAAAATTGGGCAGCCCATGAATTCAGAGCAGACTCAGAGAGACTCCAGCATAGCCACATGATGAAGACAGATTTGACAGTGAAAGCAAAGGTACACACAGAAAATGAAAATGAGGTACAGAAACAGCCCGATAGACTACAGCCTTGAATCTGTCTTATTTGAATGTGGTTTGAACAGTTCATGTGATTTTATTAACACAGTGGTTTGTACAATAATAAGTTACAGTCTATTTATAGATAGGGTAAGGTTTCAGTTTACTATGTACAAAAAAAAAACAACTATTGACCAAAATTGAACAGAAAAGGGGACAGCTTTAGGCTATAATTAATTTAACAATTTCTTTTTTTTGGTCATCTCAATTTTTAAAGATAGACCAAAACTTTATACATTAATATTACACTGTCACCATAAAAAAAGTGCTTATGTAGTCTCAAATCCCACTGTAAAACAGCAGAACTATGGATTTTGTAGAGTGGAAACAAAGACTTCTGTTTATAATTTTTTTTTGTTGTTAATCAATGAGAGCTTGTTATGTTGCTCAGGTTGGCCTTGAACTCATAGCCTCGCCTCCTCAAGCGCCAGGACAACTGGCCGGAGCCACCGCGGCCCCCTATAATTTTTTTTAAAGGGTTACAGTAGAGGAGACCTCCTTGTGTTCAAATCTTCTTTTCTCTTTTCAAAAAGAAAGAAAGAGGCCGGGGGCGGTGGCTCACGCCTATAATCCCAGCACTTTGGGAGGCTGAGGCGGGTGGATCAAGAGATCGAGACCATCCTGGTCAACATGGTGAAACCCCATCTCTACTAAAGATACAAAAAATTAGCTGGGCATGGTGGCGCGTGCCTGTAATCCCAGCTACTCAGGAGACTGAGGCAGGAGAATTGCTTGAACCAGCTTGGGTAACAAGAGCGAAACTCCGTCTCCAAAAAAAAAGAGAAAGAAAGAAAAAGAAAAGAAGGAAGGAAGGAAGGATGGAAGAAAGAGATAAACTAGTTTGCTTTAGGATCTATCTATTTTCTTAAAAATTTAGTTTGATTATGTCACATTTAGCATGGGTGACTTCATTTTAGTTTTGTTTATTCTGTTTGGGCCTCGTGCACAATATCAGTCCAGAATGATGGCCTCCAATTTTGTCTTAAAAACTCTCAAATTTGGTTAGGCTCTCAAATAGGTCATAGTGTGACCAAAACTCAGGGTCTTAGTACATCTCCCAGTTTCCAAAGTTTTCAGTTTTTGTTCTTATCAGATAATTCATAGGTTATGTAGAGTAGCTTGCACAGCCTACATATATATATATACTTTTTTATTTTTGAGATTGAGTTTTGCTTTTGTTGCCTACGCTGGAGGCTGAAGTGCAGTGATGCAATCTTGGCTCACTGCAACCTCTGCCTCCCAGGTTCAAGCGATTCATCTGTCTCAGTTTTTTGAGTGTCTGAGATTACAGGTGCGTGCCACCCTACCTGGCTAATTTTTTGTATTTTTAGTAGAAACAGGGTTTCACTATGTTGGTCAGGCTGGTCTTGAACTCCTGATCTCAGGCGATCTGCCCGCCTCAGCCTCCTCAAATGCTGGGATTACAGGCATGAGCCAAGGTGCTCAAAATGTTTTTTTTCAAAGCTCTTTAAAAAAATAACGGAGTCGGGCATGGTGGCATGTGCCTGTAGTCCCAGCTACTCGGGAGGCTGAGGTGGGAAGATCGCTCCTGAATCCAGGAGTTCTGGGCTGTAGTGCGCTATGCCGATCGGGTGTCTGCACTAAGTTCGGCATCAATATGGTGACCTCCTGGGAGCAGGGGACCACCAGGTTGCCCAAGGAGGAGTGAACCGGCCCAGGTCGGAAATGGAGCAGGTCACAACTCCCATGCTGATCAGTAGTGGGATCGTGCCTGTGAATAGTCACTGGACTCCAGCCTGGGCAACATAGCAAGATCCTGTCTCTTAAAAAATTAATAATAATAATAATAATAATAATAACAATAATAGAAACGTGTCAAAGGAATGAATTCTAACATTGTTGTTACCTGCTTTCTCGAGTGCACAGGAGTGCAGTCACCACTCAAGAAAACAGATAACAACAATATTAGTCGTTACTCAAAAACAAAAAAGTTTTCTCGTGCGAAAAGTTGAATGTTGTATCAGTAGCTAAAAGGCTATTAGAAAATACGTTTTGCTCATGGAACATTTCTGAAAAAGTCTCCAATAATAAAGATACTTATTTCACTAGACAAGTTATAAAACTGTTCAATACAGTATTACAGATACGGTCATTTTTGTTGTTGTTGTTGTTGAGATGGAGTTTCACTCTGTCACCCAGGCTGGAGTATAGTGGTACAATCTCAACTCAGCACAACCCCACTTCCCGGGTTCAAGCCACTCTCCTGTCTCAGCCTCCCAAGTAGCCAAGATTACAGGCACCTGCCACCACACCCAACTAATTTTTGTATTTTTAGTAGAGACGAGGTGTCACCATGTTGGCCTTGAACTCCTGACCTCAGGTTATCCACCTGCCTTGGCCTCCCAAAGGATTACAGGAGTGAGCCATCATACCTAGCCCAGATACAGTAGTATTAAGCAAAGCTAACTAAATTGACTGGATTTCTTTTGTAACTGAGATTGATAACAATCAGATTCACTGAGAGTAAAAAGAAAAATTGTTGACTATTACATTGTTACAATCAAGTCATTGGATGGCTTTTGCACCTGATGATGGAACCTCATGTATCTTCTACTACTAAAGTCTAATGTGATTATGTGCAGCCAAGCTTCAGCGCATTATAGCAAAGCATATTTTTACCAGGTAAAGAATATATATATATATATATACTTGGAGATGGAGTTTCGCTCTTGTTACCCAGGCTGGAGTGCAATGGCACGATCTCGGCTCACCGCAACCTCCGCCTTCTGGGTTCAAGCAATTCTCCTGCCTCAGCATCCTGAGTAGCTGGGATTACAGGCGTGCGCCACATGCCCAGCTAATTTTTGTATTTTTAGTAGAGACGGGGTTTCATATTGTTGACCAGGATGGTCTCCATCTCTTGACCTCGTGATCCACCCGCCTCACCCTCCCAAAGTGCTGGGATTATAGGCGTGAGCCACCGCGCCTGGCCTAAGAATATATATATATTTTTAAGATGGGGTTTCACCATGTTGATCAGGCTGGTCTTGAACTCCCGACCTCAGGTGATCCACCCGCCTTGGCCTCCAAAGTGCTTGGATTACAGGCATGAGCCACCATGCCTGGCCAGGTAAAGAATATTTTTAATGGTCTACTGACTGAGGACAGTAAAACCCTCTATAATCTATAATCCAGAGATTGAGGTGGCTTGCCATCTACACCGCAGTAAGATTTCAGGACCTTGAACCTTGGGTTGATAATCTCACCACTCAGAAGGGCCCCTTCAAACATTTGCAATTGTATACCCATTGCAGATCTTAAGGTGAAGCTAATCAGTAAAGTTTCTTCGCATAAGCAGATAGCAACATTGATATAGTTTGTTTTTGTTTTGTTTTATTTTGTTTTTTTGAGACAGAGTCTTGCTCTGTAACCCGGACTGAAGTGCAGTGACATGGTCATAGCTCACTGCAACCTCCTCCTCCCAGGTTCAAGGGATTCTTCTGCCTCATCCTGCTGAGTAGCTGGGACTACAGGTGCACGTCACCACACCCAGGTAATATTTGTGTGTGTATATATATATATTTTGAGATGGAGTTTTGCTCGTTACCCAGGCTGAAGTGCAATGGCATGATCTCGGCTCACCACAACCTCCACCTCCTGGGTTCGAGTGATTCTCCTGCCAATATTTGTATTATTAACAGAGACAGGGTTTAACCATATTGGCCAGGCCAATCTCAAACTCCTCACGTCATGATTTGCCCACGTTGGTCTACCAAAGTTCTGGGATTACAGGCATGAGCCACTGCACCTGTCTCGGTTACAATTCCATATACAGACGATTTTGGCCAGGCGCAGTGGCTCACAACTGTAATCCTAGCACTTTGAGAGGCCAAGGCAGGCATGTACCTGAGGTCCTGTGCAGTCACCACAGGAGTGCAGGAGCACAGTCACCACTCAAGAAAACAGATAACCACAGCCAGAAAAAAATAGCAAAATAAGTTTGCTTTTTTTTTTTTTTTTTTTTAAGACAGGGTTTAACCATGTTGGCCAGGCTGATCTTGAACTCCTGACCTCAGGTGATCCACCCATCTTGGCCTCCCAAAGTGCTGAGATTACAGGCATGAGACACCACGCCGGGCCGGCAAAATAAATTTGCCTTTAATCTATTTTCTCCATATCTAAATATAAGAGTTTAAGAGTGTGGGCAGAACTGAAGACACGGAGTTTTTTTTTTTTACTCCTGTGATGCCATCATCCTTTGTTCACTGCCTGATCTCTGAAAGAAAGGTGCCCAACAGGCGGTAAGCAGTGGTTTACCTGTGGTATTTTATTCCTGCTGCCCTCAGCTCTTTCTATGGCCACTATCTGTTCCACCCTCGGAACTGAAGAGAGTTATTGGTAGGGCGAGGTTCTTCCTTCACCTCTGGCCCTTCCACACATCAGAGCTGCCACGTGTGGATTCTGGGTGCCAGGAATGAGCCTGGTCTGAACTGCAATGTTCTAAAAAGGTAAAATATAGAGTTAGTTTCAAAATTTAATTGCAAATATTTATATACTTCATTAATAATTACATATTCCTCATACATTGAAATGACATTTTGGACATACTGGGTTAATTACATTGTTACAAGCAACTGAACCTGTTCCTTGTTTCTTTCTCAAGTTTGGCTACTAGAAAATTCAAATTTCACTTGTGGCTCACATTTTATTTCAGAAAATTCCCTCCTTTTTAAAATCCCAGGCTTCCTGCTTAAAGGACCATAAGCCAGGAAGGTAAAAAAGCTAAACCTTTGTTTTCTTTTAGACACAGTATTGCTGTCGCCCAGCTGAAGTGCAGTGGTGTGATCTTAGCTCACTGCAACCTCCACCTCCAGGGTTCAAGCGATTCTCCTGCCTTAGCCTCCTCCTGAGTGGAGGCAAACACCGCTCCGCCCAGCTAATTCCATCTTGACCAGGCTGGTCTTTAACTCCTGACGTCATTATCCACCCACCTCGGCCTTTCAGAGTACTGGGATTACAGTAGTGAGCCGCCACGCCCGGCCACAATATAATGTTATTTACAAATGCATATGACCTTATACACAAGGTTGAATGCAAGTATTCTCTAGGGTGGGCCCGGCTCAGCTCAGGAAATACGCCTTGCTGAGAAGGCTGCAGCCTAGGCTGGCACTCTTTCTGTATTCAGCCCATCATCTAATCACAGATTCAGCCCATCTAATCTCACAGCCTGAGAGGGTGGAATTTAAACGTTATTCAGGCCAGGTGCAGTGTAATCCCAGGACTTTGGGAGGCTGAGGCAGGCGGATCACCTGAGGTCGAAAGATTGACACCAGCCTGACCAACATGGAGAAATCCCATCTCTACTAAAAATACAAAAATTAGCCCAGCGTGGTTGTGCATGCCTGTAGTCCCAACTGCCTGGCAGGCTGAGTCAGAAAAATCGCTGGAACTTGGGCGGTGGAGATTGCAGTGAGCCGAAATCGCAACACTGCACTGCAGCCTGGAGGACAGAGGGAGAGTCAATCTCAAAAAAAAAAAAAAAAAAAAAAAAAAAAAAGTTATCTGATGAGCGACGCTGGGCTGGGAACTGTTTGATCAGGCACACAGCTGGAGGTAACAGCGCGAATTTTGCGAATTTTGCGTTCGGCAGGGCAGCTAGAGTTCCAGGTCTACTATTCATTGTTCTGTGTCTTCTGCTCCAAGAGACCCAGCCTCTGTGCCCCCGTGACCTGCAGGTAATAAGAGATCCACAGCTAAGATGCCAGGACCCCCTGGAAGCCTAGAAATGTTGAGAGTGTCAGTTCTGACATCCCGAGAGAGGAGAAGGGGGTGATTGCGACCGGTGGGAAGCGGCTGTGGCGGGACTCAGGCCTCCCCTCAGTTAGCTCCACAATCTGCTCCCCAAGTTCTTGCCCAGCTTAGCCTCGATTTCCTTCAGCCACAAGATGGTGGCTTTGCTGACAGCCGGAACCTGGGCGTTCTGTCTCTTTCCTACACGGTGACTGTGCCCTAGCCTGGAGCCCTCCCTGAGCAGCTTTGCACCCACAGCACCGTGTCTCTCCTAGATTGTGCAGGTACCTGGAAGGGTCATTGGGGAGAATCCTGACTCGGGCTGTGGGTTCATGAATGGGAATGTTGCAGAATTTTAGAGACTGAAAAGACTGCTGAGGTTGCAGAAGGAGTTTATTTTAGGTGCACACTGGCCCAGGTTTACTTGGATTTAAAATGGCTGAGCCCTTAACAAAGTCAGGGCTTGGCCTTTTCTTCATGAAGTACACAGTGGCGCTGAAACAAGTTTGCAAGTACAGAACAAAGCAGTTCATTAAGCAATGACGGGCACCTAACTTAGGCTTGCACATGACTCTCAGGTGTTTGCTATTTGTAGCGCTCAAGGATTCTAATACAGCACCCAGAAGGCCGGAGTTCTGCCTGATTGGGCATTTTTTATGATGTTTGCCAGGTTACAGAAACTTACAGTTATTAGCTATAGAGAACAAAAATATAAGAATTTATAAACTTATAAAACTTGCAAAGCAGGATACAATTCCACAAGAGGGGGAATAACTCAAAGTTTGCTTATGAAAGAAAAATTTAATTTCTGCTTTTCTTTCCTGCATTAATTTAATTTTTCTCTTCAGTATTCTGAAACATTAATTTTATTTTATTTTTTATTTTTTTTGAGACGGAGTCTCGCTGTGTAGCCCAGGCTGGAGTGCAATGGCATTCTCTCAGCTCACTGCAACCTCCCCCTCCCAGGTTCAAGCCATTCTCCTGCCTCAGCCTCCCAAGTAGCTGGGATTACAGGTGCACGCCACCACGCCCAGCTAAATTTTATTTTTATATTATGTTGTTTTTATCAGTTCTTTTCTCCTCTTCATCCCTCCCTTTAGTGCACTTTTATATAAGTAATACTTTTAATAGAACACACCACTGTAATAGTCTTTTTGAAGATAGTACTAAATTATATGTAGGAGAGAGTACCTGGATAAAACAGATTTTTTAATTGCCTTTTATGTAAGTTGCACTTGGTGGTTTTAGGCTAAAGTCGTTTTACTTTCTTTTAGTTTGGGATGACTCATAGAGGGTGGGCATGCTTCGTGGCTGCTCTGCTTTGTACCCCAGTGAGGCGTAGTGCCAGGGCCTTTTTTTGTTTGCCTTGGCCTCTATGCCCCTGTGTGACTGTGCCTGTTTTAGGTTGTGCCTCCCTTGAGGAATCTTGCCTGTCATTGGCTAGCCAGCCATCTTCTAGGGCTAGATACGATGCCATGGTTGTTCTAATGAGGTTTAGATAGAATTTTTTGAACCTGGCCAGGCGCGGCGGCTCACACCTGTAATCCCAGCGCTTTGGGAGGCCGAGGGAGGCAGATCACAAGGTCAGGAGTTCAAGACCAGCCTGACTAACATGGTGAAACCCCATCTCTACTAAAAATACAAAAATGAGCCATGCATGGTGGTGCGTGCCTGTAATCCCAGCTACTCAGGAGGCTGAGGCAGGAGAATTGCCTGAACCTGGGAGGCGGAGGTTGCAGTGAGCTGAGATTGTGCCATTGCACTCCAGCCTGGGTGACAGAGTGAGACTTCATCTAAAAAAAAAACCACTTTTGAAACTGATTGCAGGCCTTTGAGAGCTCTGCTTTGATGCACCTTCACATTACCTTGATAGAGAATTTCGCCTTTTGTCTTTATTGAGGTGCTGCTGAGTTAATTTGCTTTACCCAGTTATTCTGGTCCCTGTGTTGGTTTACTTAAAGCAAAATTTGCATAAGTTTGATGAGCGCATTTCCTCCAGACAGCTCATGTTTGGGTGGGGGCTGGCAGGGAGTTGATAGGCTTTTTTTTTTTCTGAGGGACAGGTTGATACTTAAATAAGCCCTTATTTGGGTGGTGGTATGCATAGCTACTACTGCTTCTACGGTTAACTGCTGCTTTGAAACGAGAGGCAAGAGACATGGGAGGATTAAGCAACTGCGTAGAAAAAGCATAAACCCTCCTATTAGTGTGTTACAGTCTTTAAAAGATGAGAACCATTCAGGTCTCCAAGTTTGAACTGGGATATGGGCCAACTTTTGCATTTTGCAGTTATTTTCATAACAGCACTTTTACTATTATTAATTTATAAGCAACAGGTTAACTTTCCACATGGGCCAGGTGCTGTGGCTCAGGCCTGTAAATGCAGCACTTTGGGAGGCCGAGGCGGGTGGATTACCTGAGGTCGGGAGTTTGACACCAGTTTGACCAACATGGTGAAACCCCGCCTCTACTAAAAATACAAAATTAGCTGGGTGTGGTGGTACATGCCTGTAGTCCCAACTACTTGGGAGACTGAGGCAGGAGAATTGCTTGAACCCAGGAGGTGGAGATTGTGTTGAGCCTAGAGGGCACCGTTGCACTCCAGCCTGGGCAACAAGAGCAAAACTCCATCTCAAAATAAAAGTAAAAATAAAAATAACTTTTCTTTTCTTTTTTTTTTTGAGATGGAGTTTCATTCTTGTTACCCAGGCTGGAGTGCAATGGCGCGATCTTGGCTCACTGCAACCTCCGCCTCCTGGGTTCAGGCAATTCTCCTGCCTCAGCCTCCTGAGTAGCTGGGATTACAGGCACGCGCCACCATGCCCAGCTAATTTTTTGTATTTTTAGTAGAGACGGGGTTTCACCATGTTGACCAGGATGGTCTCGATCTCGGCCTCCCAAAATGCTGGGATTATAGGCGTGAGCCACCGCGCCCGGCCAAAAATAACTTTTTTTTACATATGCCTCCTTCCTTGACCAGGAGGTAATTTAAAACTAGTTTGTTTTGGTAAATAGCATTTTTAAAATTTCTGTGGATTATACAGTCAACAGATAATAAAGCTTGTGCAGTTTTACTGGTAATGGTTTTGAACACTGCTTGTAATCTTATAGTGCAATTAAGCATACAAATAGGAGTATGGTTCCCTCACAACCTGTCTTGTGCCCAAGTAGCTGGCCTGTAATATTGAATAATTCTTTTAGGTGGCCAATTAGCGTTCTTCCAGTTTTCTATTTTTATACCTTCTCTGATATTTACACTTCTTTTACTTCTGTTTTTTACTTTATTATGAACAGGGCATCCTAGAGTTTCTCATAGCTGTAAAGGAGCTAAGAAGAAGGATGGTCTGATTTTTCCAGTATGCGGACCTCCTGTTCAATTAGCTGGTAATTGTCAATATGCTCACTGCGGGCAAATTGAATAAAGGCCTGGGGGTGCCTGCCAGCTATTGGGCGCTTCAAATTGATACCAGGAGTGACTTAAACCTGGGAAGTGAGAAACAGGGTTTCAGCATGGCAACCTGGAGGTACTTTTACCTTGTTTCTTTTGCCCTGCCACCAAGTTTTTCCCACCGTTGGCTGTAATATTGCTGCCCTAAACAAGTTATTTTTCCTAGTGGGTTAACAAAAGTGTGCCCCCTGTGGGCAATACAGTACCTCCGGACTATGGAAGTTTTTTGGAGTTAAATACTTGAGTGCTTGAGTGTGGGCTTGGGAGGGGTGAGGGTTAAGGTAAAATTTTCTTAAGGTATTAACTCTTTTGCTTTCCATGGCCATTGATTTTCCATGTTAGTGTCTTCACAGACACAGCAAGAAGAAACACGTAGATTGTTAGTTACAGTATTAACCAGTTGAGCAGATTTTTGACTACTGGAGGGGGTTTAAAAACCTCCTGGTTAGTTGTTTTTACAATTTTTATAAGACGACTTGAAAACTCAGAACTGGTGTTGAGCTAAATGGTTTCGAGGTTTTTTTGTTGTTGTCTTGTTTGTTTTTCAGGCAGAGTTTCTCTCTTGTTACCCAGGCTGGAGTGCAATGGTGCAATCTCGGCTCACCGCAACCTCCGCCTCCTGGGTTCAAGCAATTCTCCTGCCTCAGCCTCCCGAGTAGCTGGGACTACAGGTGCACCCCACCATGCCCAGCTAATTTTTTGTATTTTTAGTAGAGATGGGGTTGTATCTTGTTGACCAGGATGGTCTTGCTCTCTTGACCTCGTGATCCACCCGCCTCGGCCTCCCAAAGCGCTGGGATTATAGGCGTGAGCCACTGCGCCTGGCCTAACAGTGCTTTTAATACTGTTTTTCCCATATGAGTTCCTTGGTGGAATTGTTTTACAAATCTAGGGGCTACTACTTCCCATAAGGCTAACTTCCCATTTGCAAACTTCCACTATTTTTCTTTAGCATAGCTCCCAGTATCCTGAACAAACCAGGCCTTTTGGTTTGGAGAGTAGTTTGGAGGTTTTGAACACAGTGCCTCCGGCAGGAGGGTCCTGGCACAGGCAGCCGTTCTAGCCTCTCTGTGGGGTGCAGGGACACCATCTAGGGCTGCCCACTTAGGCTTCTTGTTTCCTTTTTAATTTTTTTTTAGCTGCTGGTGTTGCTTCTTTCTGGTGGCCTTTACAGTGTATAACAGCTACTTTTTTTTAGTGCTCACACTGCATTTAAAAGCTGCAGAATTTCTTCTGATACTTTATGTTTGTACCTTGGGCTGTTAAGAGCCATCTTTTTTTTTTTTTGAGATGGAGTCTCACTCTATTGGCCAGGCTGGAGTACAGTGGTGCGATCTCGGCTCACTGCAACCTCCACCTCCCAGGTTCAAGCAATTGTCCTGCCTCAGCCTCCAGAGTAGCTGGGATTACAGGCACGTGCCACCACACCTAGCTAGTTTTTGTATTTTAGTAGAGACGGGGTTTCACCATGCTGGCCAGGCTGGTCTCAAACTCCTGACCTCCTGATTCATGACCTCTTTTTTTATAGATACTCCCATGCACAATGCAGGGTGGTAAATGCATATTTGGAGTTAGTGTATATGTTGGCTCTTTTGCCCTTTGCCGTTAATAATGCTCTGGTTAAAGCTATTAATTCTGCTTTCTGGGCCGATGTTCCTGTTGGCAAGCATTGGGCCTCTACTACTGAGTCCAAAGTTACTACTGCATATTCAGCCATTTGATTTTCTGCCTTTATAAAGCTGCTCCCATCAGTGAAGTAGTCTACATCTGGGTCCTGGGGAGGGTGATCTGTAAGATCCTTCCTGCTAGAGAATACTTCATTTATTGTTCTTACGCAGTCATAGAGTGTTACAGGAAGCAGGGTGGCTGCCTTGAGGGTTTTTACAGTTTCTAGAGTTACACAGAATTCTTGCATAAGAGCCCTTGATATTGAGTAATTCTTGGATTTGACAACCAGTGGCATTTTCTTTGTTGTTGTTTTTAAGACAGAATTTCACTCTTGTTCCCCAGGCTGGAGTGCAATGGCACGATCTTGTCTCACTGCAAGTCCGTATCCCAGGTTCAAGTGATTCTCCTGCCTCAGCCTCCTGCGTAGTTGGGACTACAGGCACCTGCCACAGCCTCCTGAGTAGCTGGGATTACAGGCACGTACCACCATGCCCAGTTAATTTTTGTATTTTTAGTAGAGATGGGGTTTCACCATGTTGACCAGAATGGTCTCGATCTCTTGACCTTGTGATCCACCCGCCTCGGCCTCCCAAAGTGCTGGGATTATAGGCGTGAGCCACTGCACCCGGCCCATACAGAGCCTTTTATAAAACTTGGGCTCTCATCTGCCTCCTGACGGACATTTGAAATTTTCCCCGTATTCAGGGCCTTCTTCCCTCCTGCCTTGATTCCATTTAGAAGCGCCTCCTGAAGTGCCTGCAGGCATTGTAACCCCTTTGCCCTACGGGGGTTCCACTGGGATTTGTTACCAGGTAATGTTCCTTAGCATACCAGCGGGCATGAACGGTGCCTGTCAGGGCATTTATATCCAGGTACTGGAGGGTTGCCTGTGTTACTCTATGCCACTTCTCTGTATTAAGTAGTGTTAACAGAAGCTCCAGGCAATCTGCCCATGTAGGGTTGTGGGTTAAGAAAATGGATTACAGAGAGTCCCGCGGACAGCGCGGAAGCAGTGGCGGCTGCGGCAGCGGCATTGGCGGGACAGCCATGTCACCATTGTCTGCGGTGCAGGTGGCTCTGTGGGTCCACGTGGCCGCAGCCGCCGTGATCCTGGAGCAGCTGCTGTGGTGCTGCCGCGGGGGGCTTCCGGAGCCAGGTCCCCACGAATGAGTGGCAGTCCGGGCGGGCAGAGAAGCGATAGAGAATAATAAAGGGCTGGAGAGCTCGCAGGCAGACCTGAAGCTGGTGGCGCATCCGCGCGCCAAGAGCAATGTGTGGAAGTACTTCAGCTTCGACACCAATGCGGAAGGATGCTTCCTGCAGTGGAAGAAGATCTACTGCCGCATCTGCATGGCCCAGACCACCTACTCCGGGAACACCTCCAACCTGTCCTACCATCTGGAGAAGAACCACCCCGAGGAATTCTGCGAGTTTGTCAAGAGCAACACGGAGCAGATGCGCGAGGCCTTCGCCACCGCCTTCTCCAAGTTCAAGCCCGAGGCGTCCCAGGGCGGCGTGGAGGACCAGGAGGAGTGGCACGCGCAGGTGCTGGAGGAGCTCAGCAACTTCGTCGCAGAAGGTGCTGGGCCTCAATGAGGACCCTCTCAAGTGGTGGTCTGATCGCCTGGCCCTGTTCGCAGTGTTCCCCAAGGTGCTGCAGAAGTAGTGTGGCGGCCCCGCGCGTGGCACCTGAGCGTCTCTTTGGCACCGCCGCCAACGTGGTCAGCGCGAAGAGGAACCGGCTGGCCCCTGCACACGTGGATGAGCAGATGTTTCTGTATGAGAACTCCCGTGGCGGGGCGGAGGAGGAGCCTGAGGACCAGGATGACGGGGAGTGGGGCCTGGACCTGGAGCAGGTGTTCTCCCTGGGGGATGGCGTCAGGGACAGCAGCTTTCTGCAGCGACGAACCCTCGTCTTATAGGTCACTCCCGCGGGAGCCCGCTGGATGCTTTGCTGTACATACCCACCCGGTTGGCTCGGTTTTGAACCTCAGAGACCATCCACCGTCATTGATGCCTAGTAGGGAAGGCAGAAAAAGGAAAGAGATACCAGAAGTGACAGAGGGCCGGGCGCAGTGGCTCACGCCTGTAATCCCAGCACTTTGGGAGGCCAAAGCGGGCGGATCACCTGAAGTCAGCAGTTCGAGACCAGAGAATTGCTTGAACCCGGGAGGCGGAGGTTGCGGTGAGCCGACATCGCTCCACTACTCTCCAGCCTAGGCGACAAGAGCAAGACTGTTTCAAAAAGAAACATGGGAGAGGTGGCTTTGCAACGATTCCCGGGTCCCTCCCGACTTTTGCTTGGGAATTGCCAGCACTATTCCTGGCTTGCCGGAGAGCCTGGAGGAGGGGTTCCTTCACAGACACTCAAGGCTTCGCACACCATTTCCCTTTCAGTTCCTCCCTGTGAGGGTTTCTAGGAAATGCAGGAACATCCTGGGAGGCGTGGAAGGAGCCTTTCAGCATCGTCCTCCCAAGGCACTTCTGCGAGCTCCTCTGCATTCATGTTTACATCCTCATGGAAGCCGGGCCCCTCCCTTCTGAGAAACGGGGAGGAGACCTTTTAGCCAAAATGCCCTTCTTGAAAAGAGAACTTTTTTTTAAACCTTTGGTTAAAGAAGTCACAGATGATCACAAGAATGCAGTCACTTTATCAGAAAGCAAACAAACAGCAAAAAATTAAAATTAAAATTAAAAAAAGTGTGGAACACCGTGTATGTTGCACGGGTTACTGGCAGACAGTCTGTTCCTTCTCTCTGCCAAAATTCACCTTGTGGAGTTGGTCTGGTGTGGTGGCTCACGCTGAGGTCAGGAGTTCGAGACCAGCCTGGCCGACACCGTGAAACCCCGTCTCTACTAAAAAATACAAAAATGAGCCAGGCATTGTGGCGGGTAACCGCAGCTACTTGGGAGGCTGAGGTGGGAGGATCGCTTGAACCTGGGAGGTGGAGGTTGCATTGAGCCAAGATCACGCCACTGCACTCCAGCCTGGGTGACAAGAGTGAAACTCTGTCTCAAAAAAACACAAAAAACACAAAAAACTGTCCTGAGGTTGTATCTTCTGTGTCTCAGCCCTAAGAGTCCAGTCCCCCCCGTGCAGCCAGGTTTCCCACAGGGACAGGGATGTTTCTGATTTTATTCCCGGAGAGGACTGTTGAATTTTCTCTTTTAAACACACTCCCATCAGGGAAATGGATTTTGAAATATTGCCACCGCAGAGTTTCTCTGTGGCTGGACTATTCTAAGTGGCTTTCACTTATTCAGGGAAACACAGACATTTTCCAAGACTGACAACTACTTTTTAACCAGGGGGTGGGGTGGTGGGGGATACTTCCACGGAGTGACCGGCCTGTTATGCCATGAAGCTTCCTGTGTTGCTTAGATTCCACGGGCTGTGGGTTCTCTGCCTCCGTGATGACAAGCTGGGGCTGGGGAGGTTGGGGTATAGGAGGGATGACCCCAGTCAGCTCCAGCCCGTGTTCTGCTGAGACCCCAAGAGCCCTGGGCCTCAGACGGTGAAGCAGGAAGTCCCTGGCGGCTTCTCAGGGCCGTGGGATTTAATCCTGACGTCATGGGCGGGTGTAAGTCTGCAGGAAGTTAATTAAGCTCAGGAAAACCATGTAACCTGGTTGCTTGTTATGGGAAGCGGTTCCCCTGCGAACCTGCCGCCCTCTGCTCCGGGTATTCTCAGCAGAAGGGCACTGGAAGCTCACAGGGCGGCTGGCCTCGAGGTTGGCTTCTGCTGTGCCCCGAAGCTGGACGCAGCGGGCAGCCGCCGCCCCCGTGGTGGGGGGCTCTATTCTGTAGCATCACCAACCTTCCCTTCACGTTTTTCAAATCATTCGTTTCTCATCACTCACGGGAAGATGCTCGCTGCTCCGGCTCTGTCTTCATTTTCATTTTTTCAAGCCATTGTTCCCTCCTGAATGGTTGCCTCTTATTTAATGCTCTAAACTTGGACTCTTGTTCAGTACACCAGAGAAATAAATCGGCTCCTAATCTAACCGTCAAAAAAAAAAAAAAGAAAAGAAAATGGATTACATTAAATTTAAGATGACTTGGGGTTTTTCTGTGTAGGAGGGAGTATGCTGTTTCCAATTTAGGGGGTCAGTGGTGGAGAAGAGCTGGTGGGTAAAGAGGCTTTCTCCACCTCTGACTTGTCCCTCAGCGTTATAGTACATTTGGGACCTAGTACCCAAGAGAGGCATTTGTAAGGCTCAGGGGCGGTCAGACCAACGTTGGCTAGAATTGTCCCTTTCCTTTTCCCTGACTCTCATGTTCATGCCTTTTTGTTTCCCGCTAAGGGTTGATGTTGAAGTGTCACTTTTGTTTGAACCTGATTTTTTAGCTGCTTGCCCTTCACCTTGCCTTAGGTTGGCCAAGGATGGATCTATTGGCACATAGGGGAGTGTTTATCTTCTCTCCTGCGGAGGAGCCTGTAGGACCGGTTTTTGTTTGTCCAGCTCTCCCTCCCCTACTTTCTGAATGAGTGACGCTGTGGTTTTCTTTACTACCTTTGGCTCTGCTTTAGCCACTGAAGTTTTACAGTACGCTGCCCGTCGGGGCTGCAGCCACGTGGGATTTAATTGGACCACGTTTAGCCAAGAGTTAATGTGTGGGCATTGATTAGGGCGTCCAGGTTGTTCTCTGACCCTGGTTACTATTTTATACACATAGCCAACCACTTCACAATCTATTGTCCCTTCAGCGGGCCACCTGACATTGAAAGAAGGCCAGTCTGGTTTACACAGGGTTTCTAACCTTTGAGGAGTTGGTTTGACTCGGTAATTTTCTCCAAACCCCTTTTTAAACGTATTTAGCATGCACGATCTCCTCCCTTACGATGCAGTCACTCAGCCTTATTCTTCAGACTGATTAAACTGTCCCCCTGATCCGAGTAGGAGAGGGTGTTTTCAGGGGCCGCTTGGCATTGGAGAGCTTGTTACCATCCCCCACAATACCTAGATTGTGGGGGCACCTCCTTAAGCCGCGTGCGGATCACCCGTAGTTGCGGCCGGCCTCACACTTTGCTCGGAGTGTACCGTCCGCGCTGAGGAACCTGGGCTCCCACACGTTACTCCCTGCGCTGGCTCCTCCCGGAGTCCTCTCTTTCACACACCTCTCCTTCCCAGTTTTCTACTCCTGCCGCTAGCCTTCCTTACCAAACTGGCCTAGAAGCTGCTTATGTTTAATTGGTATGAGAGTTTTATTCAAATCAGCGAGTCACACTTTCCTCAGCCCTACCTTGTCCGATTAGTCGTTACTTCCCTGGGGCTGAACAGGTTCTGGTTAGATGAGTTTTACTTGAATCTGCGAGCCTCTCTCACTTCCCCTAGGCTTGCTAGGTGGGGTGACTAGTCACTTCCCTGGAAGGTGATGGGCACTCCAGACCTCCTTTCCCTTTTTTCTTTCTTTTCTTCAAGCCTCAGGTGCCTTACCGTGGTTCCTGAAGCAGCTGATTCTAGAGTCATCCTGCAGACTCCTCCTGCTTCCACTGCGCCACCTGTGGAGGGCCCCGGGGTTGGGGAGAGCTGATTTCCTTCTTGAGAGAAGCCTGCCAGTGGTGCCTAGGGTCTCCGGTCTCACTTGGCCCAGGGCCCTGGCGCCCCACAGGCAGAGGAGACAGCAATCTTGTCATCTCCAGTCCCCAGCCAATGCATCAGAAATATTGCAGGATTTCAGAGGCTGGAGAGACCATTGAGGTCACTGAAGGAGTTTATTTTAGGCATACACCAGCCCAGCTGGTTTCTGAACTGGGAACAAAATGGCTGAGCCCTTAACAAAGGCAGGGCTTGATATATATATATATATATATATGTTTTTTGAGACGGAGTTTTGCTCTTGTTACCCAGGCTGGAGTGCAATGGCGCGATCTCGGCTCACCGCAACCTCCGCCTCCTGGGTTCAGGCAATTCTCCTGCCTCAGCCTCCTGAGTAGCTGGGATTACAGGCAAGCGCCACGATGCTCAGCTAATTTTTTGTATTTTCAGTAGAGACGGGGTTTCACCGTGTTGACCAGGATGGTCTCGATCTCTTGACCTTGTGATCCACCTGCCTTGGTCTCCCAAAGTGCTGGGATTACACGCGTGAGCCACGGCGCCCGGCCATGAATGATACTTTTACAGTTATTCATATTTTTTCTCTGTCACTCTTTGGTGTTGACTCTCAGAAATGTACTTGTGCAGCATTTTTACTTTTTTATTTTTTGAAAGAGGTTAAGTAATATCAACAGTATGCTTTTCATTTTTAAACTCTCATCCAGTTTACTAGTTCTATCTAGTGCATTTAAGTTGAAATGTGGTTAGTGAGTTCCTCTATTTTAGTTACTGTATTATTCATTCTACAACTTAGTTATTTTAAAAATTATTTTATAGTTTCTGCTTTCCTGAATATATTTTTATCTTATTTAAATATAGTATGCATAGTGATTTTTATATTTTTGTCCGGTAAGTCAAATATCTGATGTCTTTGCGGGTTTGTTTCTGTTATTCTGGTGTCTTTCACACCGTCGTCTTTATTGTGACCATTGTCAGCTTTGGTTGCTTGTTAGTCACTGTTCATAGAAAATTACTTGCGGAGAACGATCCAAGATGGCCGATCGCTAACATCCCGGGATTGCAGCTCTCAGGGAAGGCGCGGAGAACTAGAGGACGCCACACTTTCAGACAAAGTCTGGTCGCTCACGGAGCAGAAGATCCCCCAGTGGTGGAAACACACGAGTCGCCAGCGCGACTCTCGTGGTCGGTGCAGCGGTTCCGCTGGCACCTCTACGCGGCAGCGCTCGGTGCAGAGTAAACGGGACCGGTTCCCCTTCTGACCGAGGTTTGGAGCCCCGGGAAGGCAGAGTCGCCTACTACGGACACAAGAAGGAAGCCCGACAGGAGAATCCTGGGCAGAAAAGCACCATCAGTTTTAACGCCGCTGCTCTGGCCCTGGGAACTAACAACCTGGACGTCCACTCAAGAGACCTAATCTGAAAGTTGGTAATTTCAAAGACGACAGGAGGATAAATTTACAATGATGGGAAGAAACCAGCGTAAAAAAGCTGAGAATACTCAAAGTCAGAACGCCTCTCCCTCTAAAGATGATCACAGTTCCACATCGACAATGGAACAAGGCTTGATGGAGAACGAGCGCCTCCTGATGACAGAATCACTCTTCAAGGAATGGATAATAACAAACTTCGGTGAGTTAAAAGAACACGTTGTACGTAAAGAAACTAGGAACTTTGAAAAAAGGTTTGATGAAATCCTATTGAGAATAGACAACTTAGAGAGGAGTATGAGTGAATTAATGGAACTGAAGAATACAATACAGGAACTCCGAGAAGTATGCACAGGTTTAAACACTCGAATTGTTCAAGCAGAAGAAGGGATATCAGAGGTCAAAGTCCAACTTAATGAAATAAAACGTGAAGAAAAGATTAGAGAAAAAAGGATAAAAAGGAATGAGCAAAGTCTCCAAGAAATGTGGGACTATGTGAAAAGACCAAATCTACGTTTGATAGGTGTACCTGAATGCGACGGAGAGAATGAATCCAAGCTGGAAATTACCCTTCAGGATATTATTCAGGAAAATTTTCCTAAACTAGGAAAGCAGGTCAACATTCAACCCCAGGTAATACAGAGAACACCACAAAGATATTCCTCAAGAAAAGCAACCCCAAGGCACATAATCGTTAGATTCACCAGGGTTGAAACGAAGGAGAGGATACTAAGGGCAGCCAGAGAGAAAGGTCAGATTACCTACAAAGGCAAGCCTATCAGACTTACAGCAGATCTCTCTGCAGAAACTCTACAGGCCAGAAGAGAGTGGGGGCCAATATTCAACATCCTCAAAGAACAGAACCTTCAGCCCAGAATTTCATATCCAGCCAAACTAAGCTTCACAACTGAAGGAAAAATGAAATCTTTTATGAACAAGCAAGAACTCAGAGATTTTATTACCACCAGGCCTGCTTTACAAAAGCTTCTGAAAGAAGCATTACACACAGAAAGAAACAACCAGTATTAGCCTTTCTAAAAATACACCAAAAAGTAAAGAGCACCAACATAAAGAAGAATTTACACCAACAAATGGATAAAACAGCCAGTCAACATCAAATGGCAGTAACCCTAAATTTAAATTGACTGAATTCCCAATCAAAAGACACAGCCAAAACCCAACGGCATGTTACATCCAGACCTGTTTCACGTGCAAGGATACACAAAGACTCAAAACAAAGGGATGGAGAAAGATTTACCAACCAAATGGAGAGCAAAAACAAATTATAAATAAATAAAAAGCAGGAGTTGCAATTCTTGTATCAGATAAAATAGATTTTAAAGCAACAAAGATATAGTGGTAAAAGGATCAATGCAACAACAAGAGCTAACGATCCTAACACCCAGATAGGAGACATAGATTCAATGAGACAGAAAATTAATAAGGATATCAAGGACTCGAACTCAGATCCAGAACAAGTAAACTTAATAAATATTTATAGAGCTCTCCACTTCAAATACACAAAATATACATTCTTGTCAATACCACATCACACCTACCCATTAGTTTAAATGAAACATTGATTGGCCATTATTAATACCCAATTTTTTTCAAAATAAAGCAATATTTCCATTTACTCTCCCTCTTTCTCTTCCTCTTTCTTCCTCTCCTTTACTTATTTTTTTTTTTCTTTCCTTCTCTCAAAAAAACAGAAATCAACTTGTAAACCTCTAGATCCAGGTCGGCAATGTCTCTTTCATTGCTTGATTTCCTTTCTTTCCTTCCCTCCCTCCCTCCCTCCCTCCCTCCTTCCCTCCCTTCCTCCCTCCCTCCCCGCTTCCTCCCTTCCTTCCTTCCTTCCTTCATCCCTTCCTTCCTCCCTACCATCCTTATTCCCTTCCTTCCTGCCTTCCTCCCCGCCCCCCCAAAAAAAAAAAAAAAAAAAAAGAAAATTACTTGCAAGGTTTATCAATTACTAGATGAGATGTTACTTTCTTTGAAAAGTTTATTTTTGCTTCTTTCAGTTTTCTAAAGATTTTACAATGTGGGACAATTATTTGTATGATTTTAAGTAATGTGCTTCATTCAAAATTGATATAACTGATAGAGAAATTTATGTAAGATCAATGTTTGGTAACAAAATTGTAGACAATTTATTTCTCTTTTTAAATTTTTTTATCACCTGCCCTCAACTTCAAGACAATCTTGCATGCCATTCCTCAGTGTTGGGAAGAAAGGGACTGTTTGGGTCATACACAATCTTTGAACTCCCAGGTTAATGTTGAGAAGGTTTTTATAATAATTCCTAAGTGCTAAACATCCATAAGTATTTAATAAATGATAGATAACATTATTATCTAGTAATCCTGAACCCAAATTTCTAACTGTTTAGCTGCACTGTTGTGTTCTATGAAAAGAACTTTTTTGTTTAGAATATTGTTTAATGGATTGATGCTTTATTGTAAATTGTGAATACAGCTCGGCATAGTGGCTCATGCCTGTAATTCCAGCAGTTTGGGAGGCCAAGGTGGGTGGATCACGAGGTCAGGAGTTTGAGACAAGCCTGGCAAACATGGTGAAACTCCATCTCTACTGAAAATATAAAAATTAGTTGCATGTGGTGTTAGGCACTTATAATCCTAGCTTCCTGGGAGGCTGAGTCAGGAGATTCACTTGAATCCAGGAGGCAGAGGTTACAGTGAGCCAAGACTGTGCCTTTGTACTCCAGCCTGAGAGACAAAGAGAGACTTTGTCTCAAAAAATAATAATAAATAAGCTGGGCATGGTTGTTTATGCCTGTATCCAAGCGCTTTGGAGGCCAAGGTGGGTGGATCACCTGAGGTTGGGAGTTCAGGACTAGCCTGACCAACTTGGTGAAACCCCATGTTTTTTAAAAAAATAATAAAAAATAATTTTTAAATTGTGAATACATTTGTAGTATGCATAAGGCAAAGAATGAGATGTTTGGATTCAAAGATGCGACCTCTGCCTCCTGGTTCCAGTGATTCTCCTGCCTCAACCTCCTCTGTAGCTGGGATTACAGGCACACGCCATTACACCTGGGTAATTTTTTTGTACTTTAAGTAGAGACGGGGTTTCACTATGTTGGTCAGGCTGATCTCAGACCCTTGACCTCGTGATCTGCCCACCTTGGCAGATCTGAAAGTTCTGAGATTATAGGCATGAGCCACCACACCCAACCAAATTATGTATCTTTTAAAAAGTCAAAAGTGAAACTACTGACCACTTTTAGGAGCCTTAGAAGTTCCTTTTAATAGTAGTAAGATGGCAAGAGCTGGCATTTTGGTTAAGTCAGCCAATTCAAAACCCGCAGAGAGAAGTTATCAGGGGTCACATTTTATTTTATTTTATTTTTATTTATTTATTGTTTTAAGACACAGTCTTGCTCCCTGGCTGGAGTGCAGTGGCGCGGCCTCTGCTCACTGCCATCTCCACCTCCCAGGTTCAAGGAATTCTTCTATCTCAGCCTCCCAAGTAGCTGGGATTACAGGCATGCACCACCATACCCAGCTAATTTTTGTATTTTTAGTAGAGATGAGGTTTCACCGTGTTGGCCAGGCTGATCTAAAACTGCTGACCTCAGGTGATCCACCCACATCAGCCTCCCAAAGTGCTGGGATTACAGGTATGAGCCACTGTGCCCACCCAGGTGTCAAATTTTAAAGCAAATTTTTTTTTAAGACAGTCTCTCTCTCTTTCACCCCGGCTGGAGTGTCTTGGCACAGTCTTGGCTCACTGAAACCCCCGCCTCCTGGGTTCAAGCAATTCTTCTGCCTCAGCCTCCCAAGAAGCTGGGACCACAGGTACATGCCACCACACCCAACTAAATTTTTTTTTTTTGTATTTTTAGTAGAGACAGAATTTTACTGTGTTAACCAGGATGGTCTCAATCTCCTGACCTCGTGATCCACCTGCCTCCACCTCACAAAGTGCTGGGATTACAGGCATGAGCCACCGCGCCCAGACTAAAGCAGATTTTATTAATTAAAACATCTTAAGAGGCAGTGGGAATTGCAGAAATGAAGCAATTTAATATTTCCACTGATAATAATTTATATTAAACATGTCATTAGATTCTGCATTGGCCATTTGGCATCTGCTGTTCTTAACGGCTCCATAAGCCTGCTGAATGACAGGGCCAGAAGAGTAGTGACTTTGTTTACATGCCTTTTGTCAGGCAGCTCTTATGAGCCTGGAAACGTTATATTATTCCTAACCACTCACAGCAACATGCATTATTTTACTGTTTTTTTTTGTTTGTTTTTTTGAGACGGAGTTTCTCTCTTGTTACCCAAGCTGGAATGCAATGGCACAATCTCAGCTCACCGCAACCTCTGCCTCCTGGGTTTAGCAATTCTCCTGCCTCAGCCTCTCA
Source organism: Callithrix jacchus (assembly GCF_049354715.1). NCBI lineage: Eukaryota > Metazoa > Chordata > Mammalia > Primates > Cebidae > Callithrix > Callithrix jacchus. The sequence goes on from NC_133523.1 coordinate 19,111,795, forward strand.
AGTAGCTGGGACTACAGGTCTTTTTAGTAAAGACGGGGCTTCACCATGTTGACCAGGATGGTCTTGATCTCTGGACCTTGTGATCTACCCGCCTCGGCCTCCCAAAGTGCTGGGATTATAGGCATGAGCAACTGCGCCTGGCCTTTTTTTTTTTTTTTTTTTTTTCTTTTTGAGATAGAGTTTTGCTGTTGTTGCCCAGGCTGGAGTGCAAAGGCACCATCTTGGCTCACCACAATCTGTACCTCCTGGGTTCACGCGATTCTCCTGCCTCAGCCTCCCGAGTAGCTGGGATTATAGGCATGTAACACTATGCCCAGCTAATTTTGTATTTATAGTAGAAACGGGGTTTCTCCATGTTCCTCAGGTGGGTCTCGGATTCCTGATGTCAGGTGATTCTCCTGCCTTGGTCTTCCAAAGTGCTGGATTACAGGCATTAGCCACCATGCCTGGCCTATTTTACTTTTTATTCAGTAGGAAAAAGCCCCCAAAATCTGCCTCCCAAGTTTTTGCTTCCAACCATCATGATCTTAAAGAAATAGTCCCAGTTTCCTGATAACTCTACTTTCTGGCCCCTGCATGAGACAGCATTTGTGAGGTCCTCTGTTGAAAACAGAGGCTGGGTGCTACAGAGAAAGATGAGCACTGAGAAAAAAGATTTTTTAGCAACTCAATTTTTACTTCCTGGACTGCAAGAAAGGTACTCTTACCAGCCATCTTGCCAAAAGAGTACAAACAAAGGAAAGCACACATATTTATTTGTTAGGCATTTAAGGTTGTCCTTACCATTATGTATGATCACCATTGGCTAGAACCAAATCTCACAATCTAAACTAAAACCTGATTGGCTAACAACTTAAAACTTTTCTAAACAGGTAAAAGCAATGGAGAGCTGAGACATGCCAGTGAGCACGTCCAGCACAGCCATCCTGGTTAAAATACAAGGACATAGAATGTACTTCCTGCCTGTAAGCATGGCATGTCTAACAGTTACATAGGATAGGGCTTAACAAAGAGTTATTAGCACTCTTATGATTTTTTTTTTCTTTAACAAGAAAGACTTTAAAAAGGAACTATTTTACTTCCCACTATTCCTTCCTCTTCTACTTTATAATTTTCCTCTTTAAACTTTTTAAAAACATTTTTTTGGCTTAGTTTTTCTGCCTGGGTCTCTAAAAGAAAAAGCTTCCCTCTTTAAAAAAAAAAATACTGTTTCTTTCTTTAGTTTAACTTTCTGTCTCTTTTACACTTAGTTTCTTACAATCTTCTGACATGCTTTGCCTTGGGCTACTGTAGTTGCTGTTGGTGCTGCTGGTCTTCTCCTCTGCTGGTGCAGGCAGCCAGGCAGGAGACGCCATGCCTGTCTGCCCTGCAAAGTTCCCACGCGTGGCCTCAGACTGTCTTGCTGTTGCTGTAGTCACTGTTTAACCAGGTTGTTCTGGCCTCTCCCGCCACCTCTGCAGCACCCTTGGCTATGGCCAGTGTCCTTGTGGGCAACCGCCATTTTCACACAGGCCACTTGCCACTTCCGGTGCCACCCATGCTGCTTCCCTGCTCCCAGCTCTAGAGCTGAAAGGTGCACTGCCACTTAGAGTGGCATGGTTCTTGTGTACCCATGACCTCACTTCCCTGGGCCCTGCCCCAACAGATGGCTGACCCAGACGCAGGCACTGCTGAGGCCACCTCAGGGGCCTTTACTGGGGCTCCTCTGAAGCCATCTTGGCTTTCTTTGCCTTTCTTTTTCCAGAGGAGGATTCTATCTCCCCCTGACCTTTCAGAGGCCTCTCTTACCTCTCTTTACTTTTGCTTTGCTCTCTCCAGCCTCTAGACATATGAAAGATTAGAGATTTTGCAGAGAGGAACCACTTGCACTGCTCTCTCACATGCACACTTACATATACTTAACCTTTAGAATTTTTTTTTTGAGACGGAGTTTCGCTGTTGTTACCCAGACTGGAGTGCAAGGGCATGATCTCGGCTCACCGCAATCTACGCCTTCTGGGTTCAAGCAATTCTCCTGCCTCAGCCTCCCGAGTAGCTGGGACTACAGGCACGCACCACCATGCCCAGCTAATTTTTTGAATTTTTAGTAGAGACGGGGTTTCACCATGTTGACCAGGATGGTCTTGATCTCTTGACCTCATGATCCACCCGCCTCGGCCTCCCAAAGTGCTGGGATTACAGGCTTGAGCCACTGTGCCCAGCCAAATTAAACACATTTTAATGGCATTCACCTTTGTTTTATGAAATAAGATCCAGGCAAAATTCAAAAAATCATGTTGCCAAAAATAATATGAGGTTGAGCTGACTATGGTGGCTCATGCCTGTAAATTTTAGCACTTTGGGAGGCTCAGGTGGGAAGATTACTTAAGGACAAAAGTTTGAGATCAGCCTGGCCAACATTGCAAAACCCTATTTCTACCAAAAATACAAAAATTGGCCAGGTGTGGTGGCAGGTGCCTGTAAACCTAGCTACTCAGGAGGCTAAGGTAGGAGAATCACTTGAACCTGTAGGGGGAGTTTGCAGTGAGCCAAGATCATACCACTGACAGAGGGAGACTCTGTCCCCAAAAACAGGAACAAAATGTAATTGACAGTTCGATAAAAACAACACTTCATTTGTAGGCTGCTCTGGGCAGCACAGATATTTTATATTCATTAATTTTTTTTTTTTTTAGAATATTCCAAGTAATATGCTCATTCTTAAAATCCATGAGCATAGGATGCCTTTTTATTTGTGTGCATTGTCTCTGATTACTTTCGGTAATGTTTTGTAGTTTTTCTTGTAGAGATATTATAACTCCATGTTTTTTGGGTTTTTTTTTTTTTTTTTTTTAAATGGAGTTTTGTTCTTGTTGCCCAGGCTGGAGTGCAGTGGCATGATCTCAGCTCACGGCAACCTCTGCCTCCTGGGTTCAAGTGATTCTCTTGCTTCAAGCTCCTGAGTAGCTGGGACTACAGGTGTGCGCCACCATGCCTGGCTAATTTTTTGTACTTTTAGTAGGGATGGGGTTTCACTATGTTGTCCAGGCTGGTCTCAAATTCCTCACCTCATGACCTACTTGCCTCTGCCTCCCAAAGTGCTGAGATTACAGGTGTGAGTAACTGTGGCTGGCCTAGCTCCAAGGTTTTTTTTTTTTTTTTTTTAATACCTCATCAGTGCATACCAGGTTTAATGTATTTCTAGGTATACTTTTTTTTGTTTATGGCTCTCATAAAGAAAACTGTTCTTGATTTTGTTCTGAGCTTGAATGTTATTGGTTTAAGAAAATGCTATTCATTTGTACATATCAATCAATTTTGTATTCTGAGACTTTGCTGAAGTCATTTTTAAGCTTAGAAGTCTTTTGGTAAAATCTTTAAAGTTTTCTAGGCCTGGCTTTAGCCAATGGAGATTAAACACAGCAGTAAGGACAACCCCAAATGCGTAAAGAATAAATATGTCTGCTTTCCTTTGTTTATTATAGTCTCATCACAAGGTGGCTAGTGAGAGTACCCTTCCTGCAGCCCAGGAAGTAAAAATTGCATTTAAAGTTTTCTAGACAATTATATCATGATTGAAGATAATTTGACTTCTTCTTTTTCTATTTGGATGCAATTTATTTCTTTATTTTGTTAGATTGCTCTGACCAAAACTTCCAGACTTATATTGACAGGATTGTTTAGAGTGGATAGTCTTATTTTTATTTTAATGAAAATGCATGCCGCTTTTGCTTGTTCAATGTGATGTTAGCAGAGGATGTGTCACAGATGGCTCTTAGTATTTTGAGGTATGTTTCATCAATGCTTACTTTGTTGAGAATATTTTCATGAATGAATATTGGATTTCCTTGAATGCTTTTTCTGCTTCTATTGTGTTAATCATATAATTCTTTACTTTTAATTACATGGTGAATCACACTTATTGACTTGTACATGATGAAACATCCTTGCATATGTGATACAATGCTTACATGATTGTGGCAAAATAACTTTTTGATTTGCCTGTGAACTCAGATTGATAGTATTTCATGGAAGATTTTTCTTTCAATGTTCACCAAAAATATTGGCCTGTAGATTTTTGTGGTTGTGTTTTCACTAGATTTTGGTATTAAGATAACACAGATTTTGTACAAGTTAGGATGGAATTCCACCTGGATTTTTTGAAATATATTCAGTAGAATTAGTACCAGCTCATCTTTGTATATGTGGCAAAATTAGATTTTTTTTTTTAAGATGGAGTCACTCTGTCACCTAGGCTAGAGTGCAGGGGCTCTATTAGTTCACTGCGACCTCCATCTCCTAGGTTCAAGCAGTTCTCCTGCCTCAGCCTGCCGAGTAGCCAGGATTTCAGGTGCTCACCACCATGTCTAAATATTTTTTTTTTTTTAATTTTTAGTAGAGACAGGTTTTTAGCATGTTGGCCAGGCTGGTCTCAAACTCCTGACATCAGGTGATCTGCCCACCTTGACCTCCCAAAGTGCTGGGATTGCAGGCATGAGCCACTGCTCCTAGCCTACTGTGATTTTATATAATCCAGGGCTTTTTATGGTTGGCAGGTTTTTTTTTTTATCACTAATTCAATTTTATTATAAATTTTATACATTTTTGCCCTGTTCAAGTGTTTTGTTTCTTCCTGGTTCAGTCTTGGAATGTGGCATGTCTTCAGTTTATTTTCTCCAAATTTTCTTTTTTTATTTTTCTTTTTATTATTTATTATTTTTAGAGACAGGGTTTCTACATGTTAGTCAGGCTGGTCTCGAACAACCGACCTCAGATGATTCGCTCATCTCAGCCTCCCAAAGTGCTGGGATTACAGGCATGAGCCACTGTGCCTGGGTATTTTCTCCACATTTTCTAGTTTGCAGGCATAGAGATGTTCATAGTAATCTCTGATGGTTTTTTGTATGTATGTAGAATTAGTTGTCATTTCACATCTCTAACATTTCAATAGACGCAGAGTGCAAAAAGAGAAAAGTTGCACAATACAAGTTTGACAAAATTTAACATTCCCTTATAATAAATCTCTGAAAAAAATTGGTATAGAACGAATGCACTTCAGCCAATAAATGCTACATATAACCAAAAAATGCCAGCACCATACTAAATGGGGTTATATTGAAAGCTTTTTACTCTAGAACAAGGCAAGGATGCCCACTCTAGTCAGTCTTACTAAACATAGTATTAAGTGTCCAAGAGAAAGAGATTAGAGAATAAAATCAAGGGTGTCCAGATTGGAGAAAAGGAAGTTCATATTATTCCTGTATAATTTTCTTTTATACCTAATCATAATCTAAATTATACAAATGCCTAAGACTTTAGTAAATATTAAAAATAACAAGCAGGCCAGGCAGGGTGGCTCACATCTCTAATTATAGCACTTTGGGAGGCTGAGGCAGGTGGATCAAAACGTCAGAAGTTCAAAACCAACCTGGCAAACATAGTGAAACCCTATCTCTACAAAAATATAAAAATTAGCCAGGAGTAGTGGTGGGTGCAGGTAGTCTCAGCTACTTGGGAGGTGGAGGCAGGAGAATCACTTGAACCTGGGAGGTGGAGGTTGCAGTGAGCCAAGATTATGCCACTGCACTCCCGTCTGGGCAACAGAGACTCTGTCTCAACAACAGCAACAACTGTATATATATATGTATATGTATGTGTATGTACATATATATATATATATATATATATATATATATATATACTTTTAAAATACAAAAGCACCATCAAAAAGTTGTAGCATATCTATACATTATAAAGTATCTCAAAATGAAATTCAAGAACAATTCCATCTACCATAACTATGGTTTGAAATAAATTTAACCAAAAAGTTGAAACACTTTATATTCTAGTCTAAAAACATTGTAGAAATTAAGTAGTACTAAATACAATGATATTACTCATTTATGAACTGGCATTATTAATAAATATTTGTATTTCACAAAATTACAAATACAATGCAACCTCTATCGAAATACCAGGGACATACTTTATAAAAATTTTTTAAAATATATCTCTAAAATTCATATGGTACCACAAAAGACTCTGAATAGCCACAGCTATCAAGACAAAAGAAGTGAAGGTATCTGTAGGCCGGGCACAGTGGATCACGCCTGTAATCCCAGCACTTTGGGAGGCCAAGGCAGGCAGATTACTTGAGGCCAGGAGTTCGAGACCAGCCTGACCAACATGGTAAAACCCCTGTCTTAAAAAAAAAAAAAAGAAGAAGAAGAAGAAGAAGAAGTGAGGTATCACCCTATCTGACTTTGAAATACACTACAAATCTATGGTAACCAAAACAGTATGGTACAGTATGGTACAAAACAGAGACAGAGGCCAATGGAGCAGTAGAAAAAAGCAGAAATATATCCATGTATTTACAGCTAACTGATTTTAAATACAGGTGACTTTTTTTTGTAAGAGAAAGAACAGTATCTTCAATAAATGATAAGAAAACTTTATATCCACATGCAAAGAAAAAAAATGAGACCCTCATCTCACACCATATGTAAAAATAAACTCAAAATAAATTAGCGACTTTAAGGTCTAAAACTCTGAAGCTACAACTACCAAAAATAGAGTACAAGTTCCATAACATTGGTCTGGGCAGCAAGTTTTTTATTTAACCTAAATATCCTGGGACCCAAAGGAAGAATAAGTCAGATCACTTTAAATTAAAAAGCTGCTGCACAGAATCTGATACAATCAACAGAATGTGACAACTGAAAAAATGGAGAAAATATTTGCAAATTATACATGAGACAAGGAGTTAATGTCAAAAATATATAAAAATTCAAATGACAATACAACAAAAACCAAATAAGTATTAAAATAAATAGCTGAAATAAGTATTCTTTAAGAAAATACATGTGTATGGCCAACAGATATATTTAAAAATGCTCAATGTCAATTATCACAAAAAGGCAAACAAAATAATTAGGAGATATTAACTCATTTCTGATAGAATGACTTATTAAAAAGAAAGTTTTGGTAAAGATGTGAAGAAAAGGGAATGCTTGCACACTGTTGGTTTGAATGCAAATGAAGACAGCCATTATGAAAAGCAAAATAGAGTTTTCTTCAAAAACTTAAACTACCATGTAATACAGCAATTGCATTACTGGATATATATTTTAAACAAATAAAATCAGAATGAAGAAACATTTGCACTAATGTTTGCAGCACTTTTCACAATAACCAGAATGCAGAATAAATAGCTCAATATCCCATTAGTAAATAAAAACGTGATAGATATGCACAATGGAATACGATTTATTATTTAAATAAGAAAATTCTTTTTTTCTCTCTGTCTCTTGAGACCGAGTCTCACCCTGTTACCCAGGCCAGAGTGCAGTGGCACGATCTCAGTTCACTACAACCTTTTCGTCCCTGGTTCAAGGGATTCTCATGGCATGCACCACCGTGCCTCGCTGAATTTTTGTTTGTTTTGGTTGTTGTGGTTAGTAGAGATGGGGTTTCTCCAAGTTTGTTTGTTTTTCTGTTTTGTTTTTTTTTTTTTGAGAAAGAGTCTTGCTCTGTTGCCCAGGCTGTGATGCAATGGCACAATCTTGGCTCACTGCAACCTCTGCCTCCTGGCTAAGGCATTTCTCCTGCCTCAGGCTTCTGAATAGCAAAGACTACAGATGCCCACCACCATGTCCATCTAATTTTTGTAGTTTTAGAAGAGACTGGATTTCACCAGCCTGGTCTCAAACTCCTGACCTAAAGTGATCCATCTGCCTCCGCCAGAATTTCTTTTTAAATGTAGCAAGATTCAGTTTTACAATCTGGAAAAAATGTCCCCTCCATATGAAAAATCAATCTTATTTTTTCACCATTGATTTTTTTTCTCTCTGACTTGAAGTTACAAACCAGCTCCAGCAGGAATATGTATAAATTGTCATGGAGCATCTATTACACAGCAAGGACTCTAATGTATGATTGCTACACTTATGTATATAAAATCCTCATGACTTATAAAGGGTCTCTAGTACTTACCGTAACAAATTGACTCAATAAATATACTTATGTCAATTATAAAAAGTGAAAGAAACAACCAGGTGTGTTGGCTCAAGCCTGTAATCCCAGCACTTTGGGAGGCTGAGGCAGATGGATCACCTGAGGTTGGGAGTTCGAGACCAACCTGACCAAAATGAAGAAACACCATCTCTACTAAAAATACAAAATTAGGCGGGCATGGTGACACATGCCTGTAATCCCAGCTACTCAGGAGACTGAAGCAGGAGAATTACTTGAACCCAGGAGGCAGAGGTTGCAGTGAGCTGAGATTGCACCACTGCACTCCAGCCTGGGTGATAAGAGCAAAACACTTTCTCAAAAAAAAAAAACAAAAAAGCTTATAAATTGTTCTCCCCTTAAAAGAACCAAATGGAGTACCATAACAAAATAAAATGTAACTTAATATACTAATCTTGAAATTATATCTAAGAATTATTTTTTGTGCAATGAATTTTATATATAATATATATGATACATAATGTAATATATATATTACATAATATATATTTCTCTATAATATTACATTATATTATATATCATATGTTAGGAGATAGAGTCTCCCTCTGTCACCCAGGCTGGATGCAGTGATGTGATCTCAGCTCACTGCAACCTCTGCCTCCCAGGTTCAGGTGATTCTCTTGCCTCAGCCTCCGAAGTAGCTGAGACTACAGGCATACACCACCATGCCTGGCTAAGTTTTGTAGTTTTAGTAGAGACAGGGTTTCACCACATTGGCCAGGCTGGTCTCAGACTCCTGATCTTGTGATCCACCCACCTCAGCCTCCCAAAGTTCTGGAATTGTGGTGTGGTGGCTCACACCTGTAACCTCAGCACTTTGAGAGGCCAATTTGAGTGAATCACGAGGTCAGGAGTCTGAGACTAGCCTGGACAACATGGTGAAATCCTTTCTCTACTAAAAATACAAAAATTAGCAAGGTGTGGTGGCAGGCACGTGCAATTTTAGCTACTCAGGAGGCTGAGGCAGGAGAATTGCTTGAAACTGGAAGGTGAAAGTTTCAGTAAGCTGAGATCACACCACTGCACTCTAGCCAGGGCAAAAGTGCAAAACTCCATTAAAAAAAAATAATAAAACAGCACACAAAAAAGAATCTCTCATATCTTTGATGCAGCAACAATTGATCCCATGCTTTTATATATGAATTCAGTAGACATAAAGAAATATCAAAAAATAATTTTGGAGTTTAATGACATCATTATTTACTTTTCAAAAAATCTGTAGCATCTTTCAAGAAATAAAGTATACTTTAAATGTAATTATAACTGCAAATACCTTTTCTCTTACAGTTATATACAAATAATTTTTCAACCAACTTGAGTTTAATTTTCTATACTCAGCACTCTGATTTAGTATATCTGAAGTGTCAGTGCCTTATACTTCTAACATAAATTCTCTGATATTTGCATAGACTTAAGGATTTTTTCTTTTTTTACTTTTACTGCATTTGCAAGAATATATTCTAGTATAAACTTTGTTATTTTCTAAGCTGTAGTTTTTGAAAAAGTGTTTTTGCAAATTGATATTTGCATTATTATTCTTCAATATAAATGTTCTGATATTGAACAAAGTGAGCAATTGCTTCAGAGTTTTTTTCTAGAACTAAATGTCTACAATAAGATCTGTAATACAGGCCAGGCACGGTGGCTCAAGCCTGTAATCCCAGCACTTTGGGAGGCCGAGGCGGGTGGATCACGAGGTCAAGAGATCGAGACCATTCTGGTCAACATGGTGAAACCCCGTCTCTACTAAAAAAATACAAAAAATTAGCTGGGCACGGTGGCGTGTGCCTGTAATCCCAGCTACTCAGGAGGCTGAGGCAGGAGAATTGCCTGAACCCAGGAGGCGAAGGTTGCGGTGAGCCGAGATCATGCCATTGCACTCCAGCCTGGGTAACAAGAGCAAAACTCCGTCTCAAAAAAAAAAAAAAAAAAAAAGATCTGTAATACAAGGCATACAAGGCACTACAACTCTCTTTATTTATAATGTCCATCTTCAAAACAAATATGCTTTACTATAAAAGCTTATATTTTCTATTTCTCTCTCCTTTCTTTTCTTTCCTTCCTTTCCTCTCTCTCTCTCTCTCTCTCTCTCTCTCTCTCTCTCTCTCTCTCTCTCTCTCTTTCTTTCTTTCTTTCCAGTCTTGCTCTGTGGTCCAGGCTAGAGTGCAGTGACAGGATGTTGGCTCACTGCAACCTCTGTCTCCTGGGCTCAAGCAATTCTCCTGACTCAGCCTTTTGAGTAGCTGGAATTACAGGTGCTGGCCACCATGCCTGGGTAATTTTTGTATTTTTAGTAGAGACAAGGTTTCATCATTTTAGCCAAGCTGGTCTCATACAGCGGTCCATCCCAACAACAGATGAGAGATGTACATTGACACAGACAGTTTGCCTGTCAGTCCAGCTGAGGGTATGGGCCACTTACAGACACCAAGAAAGGTGCTGTAAAGAGTCACAGCTGTGGCCCCAATCAGCCAGTGAAGCTTGCATTTATTCAGTATAGGTTAATTGACAAATGTCTTGAGTAAACACCACTGGAGGGTATTTGACCTGGTTGCTGACCCCTTGAGTAGAGCAATTATATATCCATTGTTGATCAAAGGTTGGTCTTAGGACATGAGTAAACAAGCTATTTAGATAAAGTACTATGCATTCCTTTGTATCCACACCCTAAGCTTTTAAGAGAATTCAGCTGCTTTCAGCCAAACACTTAATGCAAACCCCCAGGCCTTCCAAGAGTGTGTTTATTTCCTATAATTTTACAATTTCTCCCACCATCCTGACTGAACCCCCACCTCTTACCCTTTTCTGTTTTATGCATCAGGTTTTATTGAGTACAAATGTGTGCAGCAACAAATCTGTCAGGCAAAGTGGTTATTGTTCTTATTTCAGCTTTGTATCCTAGAATTAGCAAATAATATAGGACAATCATGAATATAATTATCAATAGTCTTTTCCACTCAAAGAGTGACCCCCAGGAGCAGAGGTCTAACTAGGAGAGATGATCTTGCACACCCTTTCATATGGCTCTTTGTTGGATGTGTAAATCTATTGTGTAAAGGGATTCTAAAATTTTAGTTTTAAGTTGCTTTACATCTGCTGTTAAATTGTCATGAAAGTTTCCCCATAGGTGTTGTTGCACCTCATCCCAACTATGTATTGATTCATTCCATGGTAGAGGAGTAAAATGGATATGTTTATGCTCTCTGTCTCAGTGTAATTGCTGTTGAAATGCCTGTGCATCTTATTCCCCCACATATTCCAAGGCTTGAAGGATTGCAGATGTGCAATCATCTTTTGATTTATACTCTGCTATAAGACAAGTTCATTAGACATATTTCTGGCCAAATTATTTACAAAAGTAGTTGTTTGTACTGATTCAGTAATAGACGCTACAACCACACCACAGTTGCCAGGATGACTATGGCTGAGACTATAAAGGCTGTAAGTGAGCCTATGAATTTTTTGGGTCTGATCAGGGATAGAACATGTTCTAAGGTGGCAAGGGCAGAGGAACCTTGCCACTTGGGTGTCAAATTGATGGGTAGGAATGCCTCAGATAGTCTCCTTAATACCATGGCAATAGTAATATTTACTTTAGATATATTATAATTAGTGATAGATGAGGCAACCAAGCCTGTCCCTGCAGCTGGGTCACAAATGCAGAGTTTTGGGGTATAATAGAAGTTTTGTTTCCCATAAGAAAAGCATGGATGAGTAGTGCAAATTAGGCACTGATCAGTGTGATTATGAATAAATGTCATAGTATAGTTGTTACTGTAATTATGGTATGTTCCATGCCAGGAGTCAAGGGAGGTGCTAAGATGTCCCAGGCACTATAAAGTGAAGGTTATGAAACTGATTCCATGATGGATGAGGACATTAGTAAGGCTGCTCTGCAAATGGCCGTGCAGACTCCAACCTAAGATGTTATTGCCTAACTGGAGACTACTGGCTTGTCCCCCATGATAGACCTCACAGCCAAAATGGAATCCATTACTTTCCCAGCTTTGTTTTTTAGCACAGGAAGGAATGTTTGGGATAGCAGCATTGATTGCGTTGCCTGTTTTAAGGCTATCTGCAGCTAGGACTGTTAAGACATTTCATTTGTCATGATATGGTCATAATTTTGTTTGAGAAGGTATAGAATAGGGGTTAGAACCTTTATAACTTATACACAGTGGGAGGATAGTGGAGTGTTATGTAGTGTTATCTGGCACCTTAGTCCAATGTGTGCCATTATTGAGGGACCCCGCTGGGGGGAAATCTATCCCTCCTAGCCAAGCAGTCACATTACAAAGGCTGGAAAAAAGTGTCTGCCCAGGTGACAGGGTGAAAGAAAGGTGGATCTAAGATATGAGCCCAATAGAGTATAGCAAATACAGGTTGCAGGCAAAGCGAGAACATAAAAAGGATCAATACCCTACATGAGTTGCAATGTACAACAGAGAACACAGCAAGGAGAAAAATCTGGAGTGAATGGTGTCTGTGTCTGGAGAATTTGTTCAGCTTCCTGAGTTGTCCTCTTCAGCATACCCCAGGTAATGTCTGGGGCTTTGTGTCATTTGAAGAAGCTACATCATCCAAGGCTGCGGGTCTTTGTAGGGTTAGTTTCTTCATTTCTGGTACTGGATTGGGTCCTAGCCATGCCATGGTATGGTTTGATGCACTGTGCTGAAATCCAAAGAGAACCTGAAAGTGTGGGGACACAAGAATACCCTCTTCCCCACGTTAACAATTCATCTGGACAATGCCATACATTACTGTTTACATACTTCAATAAAACTGCAGGTTTTATGTTTTGAGAGGTTTTAGAATGTGCTTTTCTACAGCTGATTGAAATTCGTCATCTAAATTTTAAAAATTAAGGGTGAATAAGGCTTGTACTAGTAGTGTTGCACATTCCTGACTCAAACTCTTTTTGTTTTTTGAGTATACTTTTAAGAGTGAAATGAGCGCCAGGCACGGTGGCTCAATCCTGTAATTCCAGCACTTTAGGAGGCCGAGGCAGCTAGATCACGAGGTCAAGAGATTGAGACCATCCTGGTCAACATGGTGAAACCCCATCTCTACTAAAAATACAAAAAATTAGCTGGGCACGGTGGCGTGTGCCTGTAATCCCAGCTACTCAGGAGGCTGAGACAGGAGAATTGCCTGAACCCAGGAGGTGGAGGTTGTGGTGAGCCGAGATTATGCCATTGCACTCTAGCCTGGGTAACAAGAGGGAAACTCCGTCTCAAAAAAAAAAAAAAAAAAAAGAGTGAAATTAGCACATTCTGCTATGGATTGTCCTCAGGGGTTATATGGGATGCCTGAGCCATCCTATAAATGCAAACGTAAAAAAGAATGCTTAATGACATATTGAGTAGACTCTCCAGGAAGGGCATGTGCACTAATTAAATGTGTTGGTATCAATGGATTCATGTACATATTTTAGTTTTCCAAATTCAGGAATGTGTATAACATGTTTGTCGTAGCTGGTTATGTTATAATCTTCTAGGGTTAACACCTGCTGAAGGAGGGGATGTGCCTATGACCTGGCAATCTGGGCATTGTAGGATACTTTGTTTAGCCAGTATCTGGGTAAGTTGAAATTGTTTAGATAAGTTTCTCCAATTTTGGTGAAAAAATTGATGTGATTGGGTGGCTTGACTAAGCCACTCCATTATTCAAGCAGTGATTTCATAACTTGAAGGTCTGCTTGATTATTGCCATAAGCCAATGGGCCATCCAATGAGCTGTGGGCTTGAATGTGTGTAATAAAAATAGAATGTGGGCTGGGCGAGGTGGCTCACGCCTTGTAATCTCAGCAGTTTGGGAGGCCAAGTTAGGCGGATCAGGAGTTTGAGACCAGGCTGTCCAAGATGGTGAAACCTCCCATCTCTACCAAAAATACAAAAATTATCCAGGTGTGGTGGTAGGTGCCTGTAATCCCAGCTACTCAGGAGGCTGAGGCAGGACAATCACTTGAATCCAGGAGGCAGTGGTTGCAGTGAGCCAAAATCATGCCATTGCACTCCAGCCGGAACAACAAGAGTGAAAGTTCGTCTCAAAAAAAGTAACAATAGGGCAGGGCACGGTGGCTCACGCCTGTAATCCCAGCACTTTGGGAGGCCGAGGTGGGTGGATCACGAGGTCAAGAGATAGAGACCATCCTGGTCAACATGATGAAACCCCGTCTCTACTAAAAATACAAAAAATTAGCTGGGCACAGTGGCATGTGCCTGTAATCCCAGCTACTCAGGAGGCTGAGGCAGGAGAATTGCCTGAACCCAGGAGGCGGAGGTTGTGGTGAGCCAAGATCGCACCATTGCACTCCAGCCTGGGTCACAAGAGGGAAACTCCGTCTCAAAAAAAAAAAAAAAAAAAAAAAAAAAAAAGTCCTTTAAGTCAATAATGATTATAGGACAATCTTGAGAAATTGGGTTCCCCGGTTCTAGAGGAACAGGGGAAGGGAGTCCCTGCTGAAGGGGTCCCATGGGTTGCAAACTGACACTGGTAGCATGTAAGTCATGCAAAAGTCAATTTCCAAGACTTTTTAGGAATGAAGAAAATAGGCGAATTCCAAGAACTTTTAGATTGTTCTACATGCCCAGCTTTTAATTGCTCTTCAACTAATTCATGGGCTATCTGTAATTTCTCTTCCTTCAGAGGTCACTGTTCTACCCAAATTGGTTCATGGGTAGGGGAGAAATGGTAACAGTGGCCATTTTTAGAAAGGAGTTACTCCCCATTGGGCTAATAGGTTCTTTGCCCAAAGATTGCCAGGGATGGTCATGATTAGAGGTTGCATAACTGCCTTTATTCCTTCTGAATTGCAACAAGTCGGGGGTACATGCTCTGCCTGGCTATGTCCAGTAAGAGTAACTTTTTTTTTTGCCCTGAAGTTATTTTCCTTGTATTACAAGGAGTAACATTCTTATTTATTTCTGATTTTTAAAAATTGTACTTTAGGTTCTGGGGTATATGTGTAGATCTTGCAGTGTTGTTGCATAGGTACATACATGGCAAGGTGGTTTGCTGCCTCCATTTCCCCATTATCTACATTTGGCATTTCTCATGTTATCCCTCCTCACCCTCCAGTGTCCCTCCCCTAGACCCCCCCAACTGACCCGTATGTGATGTTCCCCATCCTGTCTTATTTCTGATTTTTAAGGTAATTATGGGCCTCTGATCAGTAATTGATTTCAATATACTCTGTGCTTCCTAAACTTCCCTTTCCCCTGTCCTTTCCATGGGCATTGGGGACCTAGCATGGTAAAACCAGTAACTGAGCTATCTTTGATCCAGGGGGAAGAATATGCAGACCTTTACATTTCATTATAACCAGTATCTCACCTTGGTAATCACCATCAATTACCCCAGTGAGCACATTAGGATAGGCTAGACTACCCTAGGACTAATCACACTATTCCCAGAGGCAATGGGCTCCAGATCCCGGCTGCAACCCTTTTAGGGTCTTCTCCTTTTAGCACTCATTCTCCTTCTTTTAGCACTCATTCGTTGGGGCAGAGTAAGTCCAGTTTTGCACTCCCAGAGGTGGCTGCTCTGAGATAGAGGACTATGGGCTTCCCATCTGACCCAGGAAAGTCACTGGCAGTGCCCGTTTGAAGCAGGGTCTGGTGCTGGCTGCTCAAGAAGTTTCCCCCCTGGTTACTACTTATGGGGTATGTTTTTATCAAATTTTGACCTGCACTGATTTTTCCATTGTTTTTCCTTTTTACATCGAAGGGGGTTTTCCCCGAGTTACCTTGGTCTCTAACATGGGGGCATTCACTCTTCATATGACCTGGCTCTCTACACAGAAAACAATTTTGGCTTCTCTCCCTTTTCACTTTAGGAGGCCTTAATGCCAGTCAATATTTCGACTTCACGTCTCAGTTCCCACCAGCTGATATGCTCATAAAAATTCCCCGATTGTGATGGCCTTTCCTCTGATTGCCTGCATTGCTTGCTAGCAATCCACAATACCATTTTCAAAAGCCACTTGCAACAATATATCGGCAGCCTGGGCATGACCAGTTTGTCTCTTTATGGCCTGCGTTAAACGATTGATGAACTCAACAAATCGCTCCTGAGGCCCTTCTTAAACATTTATAAAAGACCCTTGTTGAACTCGTTTTCAGAATTCAGTCCCAAGCCCTGAGAGTGCACATAGATACTTAAGTATAGACCTGGGGATGGAAATCTAGTTGTTATTGTACATCAGCAATAAAGACCCCTCCCCTGGAGCATGGCAGCTGTAATGTCTTGCCCAGCTACTTAATTCTGGTTGGCTTGTGTGCAAAACTCATCATATTCTGCCTTCCAGAGGAGGTATGGGCTAGGTTCCAAAGTTGTTTCAGCTAGCATTGACCAGACCCTTGGGGTCACAAGGAAGTGGTCTACCAAGGCCTCAATTATTCCTTTCATAAATGGGCTAGTGGCTTTTTTTTTTTTTTTTGAGATGGGGTTTCACCATGTTGGTCAGACTGGTCTCAAATTCCTGACCTTAGGTAATCTACCCGCCTCGGCCTCCCAAAGTGCTGGGATTATAGGCATGAGCCACTGCACCTGGCCTAGTGGCTCCATTTTAATGCCTTTTCTCAGCTCCTTATAAGCATTAAAATAAATGGGTTCATGTACCTGATTGCCTTGTCAGTCTTGCATTACTGTGCAGACTAAGAGCTCCCCTTCTAATGCTGCCTGCTTAAGACAAGCTCCCACAGCTGGAGCATGTCTCTTGTCCTTTTTCATATTTATTGGAGGAGGGGGCTCCGGCAAAAGCTCCATTTTCTCTTTGTTATTTTGGTCCAGTGATAATGAGGCTGAGGGACTCAGGAGTGGTGAAGCAGATGACAGGTATTCCTTTACTTTAAACTAAAGCTGATCGTGTTAGGGCCTGTTACTGGGATTCGTTGCCCTTGTGACAATGTTAAGATTCTCCCCACTTATTCCCAGAGCTCTACGTCTAGCTTGCCTTCTTTTGGGAACCTTGAGTTATGGGTTACAACAGTTTGCATTAGGTCCCTTAATTGAGCCTGTGAAATCGAGGCTTCACTAGCCTTAAGCAGCTGATAACTGTTGTCCCAAGATAAAACCTTAGCCTGAACAATTCCCCGCCCCAACCCCAACATAGAAATCCCAAGTGGGCACCAATGACTTGCTGATCATGCAATCCCTTTCACCTTCATTTTTGGGGGTCTGTAGCGATCTTTCACAACATTCCACACACACGGCACCAGCTGAAGGGGTCCGACCCACAGACCCTGGCCCGGCAACAGATGAGAGATGTACACTGACACAGATATTTTGCCTGTCTGGCTGAGGGCCTGGGCCACTCACAAACACCAAGAAAATTGTTGCAAAGAGTCACAGCCAAGGCCCCAATCAGCCAGCAACACTCACATTTATTAAGTATAGATTAAATGACACAGATCTTGAAGAAACATCACTAGAGGGTAATTTACCTGGTTGCTGACTCCCCGAGTAGAGAGCAATTATGCACCTGCAGTTGGTCATAGGTTGGTCTTAGAACCACAGGAGGAAACAAGCCATTTAAAGTACTCTGCATTCCTTTGTATCTACACCCTAAGCTTTTAAGATAGTTCTGCCTTCAGCCAAACACTTTATGTAAACCCCCAGGCCTTCCAAGAGGGTGTGTGCTTATTTCCTATAATTTTACAATTTCTCTCACCATCCTGACAGAACCCCAAAGGTCTCAAACTCCTGACCTCATTATCCACCTGTCTTAGCCTCCCAAAAGCGCTGGGATTACAGGCATAAGCCACTGCACCTGGTCAAAAGCTTATATTATCTGAAAGATCTTCTGACAGTAATTGTACATATAATGCTTTTATTACTCTCCGGTGTTAAGATGTGAGCAGATATTAATGGCCTTTTCAGTCTTTATATTTGTGTAATTTATCTCAATTATAAATGCTTTCCTTTGCAGTAAGGTGTGAACATTGGCTAAAAGTTTTGCCACATTGTTCACACATGTAGGCATTTTCTCCACTATGAACTATCTTACCTACAATTAAGTGTGATGACCAGTTAAAGGCTTTTTAGGCTTTGCTATGTTTTTCACACTCATAGCATTTCTGTACAGTACAAATTTTTTAATGCTTAGTTAAGAGTTGAGGATTGAGTCGGGCACAGTGACTCACACCTGTAATTGCAGCACTATGGAAGGCTGAGGCGGGCAGATCATGAGGTCAGGGGTTTGAGATTAGCCTGACCAACATGATGAAACTTAATAACATAAAATACAAAAATTAGCTGGGTGTGGTGCGCACCTGTAATCCCAGCTACTTGGGAGGCTGAGGCAGGAGAATTGCTTGAACCCAGGAGGTGGAGGTGGCGGTGAGCCAAGAGTGTGCCATTGTATTCCAGCCTGGACAACAGGGCAAGACTCTGTCTCAAAAAAAAGAAAAAAGTTGAAGATTGGTTAAAGGCTCTGCCACATTTTTCACACTTGTAGATTTTCCTTAGCAGTATGAATTTTGTTGTTTAATAATATATGAGGACTGGTTGAAAGCACTGCCACATTCTTCAGAGTTGGTTGTTTCTTCCCAGTATAAATTTTCCCATGTTTAGTAAGAGTTGAGGATTAGTTAGAGACTTTGCCACATTCTTCCCATTTGTAAGATTTCTCTCAAGTATGAATTATCTTATGTTTAGTAAGTTTTGAGGACCGGTTAAAAGCTATGCCACATTCTTCACATTTGTAGGGTTTCTCTCCAGTGTGAATTCTCCTATGTGTAGTGAGGATTGAGGAATGGCTAAAAGCTTTGCCACATTCCTCACATTTATAAGATTTCTCTCCAGTGTGAATTATCTTATGTGTAGTAAGGTTTGAGGATTGGTTAAAAGCTTTGCCACATTCTTCACATTTGTAAGGTTTCACTCCAGTATGAATGATCTTATGTTTAGTAAGGGTTGAGGACCAACTAAAGCCTTTGCCACATTCTTCACATTTGTAGGGTTTCTCCCCAGTATGAGTCATCTTATGTGTAGCAAGGTTTGAAGACACACTAAAGGCTTTTCCACATTCTTCACATTTGTAGGGTTTCTCTCCAGTATGAATTCTTTTATGTTTAGTTAGGGTGGAGGACCAGTTAAAGCCTTTGCCACATTCTTCACATGTGTAAGATTTCTCTCCAGTATGAATTATTTTATGTTTTGTAAGGTATGAAAATCGATTAAAGGCTTTGCCACATTCCTCACATTTGTAGGGTTTCTCTCCAGTATGAATTCTTTTATGTGTAGTAAGCTGTGAGGACCGGCTGAAGGCTTTGCCACATTCTTGACATCTGTAGCGTTTCTCTCCAGTATGAATCATCCTATGTGTACTAAGGGTTGAGGGGTGCTTAAAAGCTTTGCCACATTCTTCACATTTGAAGGGTTTTTCTCCAGTATGAATTATCTTATGTGTAGTAAGGGTTGAAGACTGCTTAAAAGCTTTGCCACATTCTTCACATTTGAAGGGTTTCTCTCCAGTATGAATTATCTTGTGTCTAGTAAAGGTTGAGAACCACTTAAAGGCTTTGCCACATTCTTCACATTGGTACAAATTCTCCCCAGTATGAACTCTTTTATGTTGACTTAGGTGTAAAAGCATGCAAAATGATTTGTCACATTTTGTACATTTGAAAGGTTTTTTTCTAGTATGTCTTGTCTTATGTCTATTTGAATTTAAAAATTTATGAAAGACTTTTACATATTTATCACATTGCAATATTTTGCTCTGAGTAGCTGTCAAACACTGGCTTACTTCATTATAACCTTCTTTGTGCACCTTTAACTCATCTACACTTTCACAGCCTTTTCTTAACTGTAAATTCTCATGTCCACATTTTCCATATCTTCTCAGTATCACCTGTTTAGAAGAACCTTTCATGTCTTGCTCTGGCCAAAGGTTCTTGGGAAAATAACACATAGCTGAAAGAAATAAAAACAACAAATCATTAAACTTACTATATATAGATAAACATACTTTACGAATCTAATCTATATGATACAAACTACATCAGCAAGATGCCATAACAAAACACTACAGGCCCTGAATCCTTCATAGACATATAAATGTAATGAAAATCACTTGAGAAAAACTTAAATGTGTAAAGTTCCCCAGGTGAGTACAATGCAAAGACACGGAAGAAGAAGAAAAGTCTGTTATATTTACCCAACAGAGTTCTTCCTGCTCTCCAATATAACACAGTGCTTTTCAAAGTAAATTCCTAACTTTTGATTTCTTTTAATAAACAGGTAAAATACTGACACATACATCTGTATTAATTGATTCTAGGGGCCTTTCCAAAACTGGTATCCCATAACATAAAGTGCTAGAAGAAATGGTAGTGTATTTTGGAATGACAGTTTGGGTTTGCTGACACCAAAGGTAAATGTTACAGTAACAGAGAGACTGTAGTGCAACAGACAGAAAACAGATGTCAGAAATGATTACTGATTTTTATTTTATTTTATTTTATTTATTTATTTTTTTTGAGACGGAGTTTCGCTGTTGTTACCCAGACTGGAGTGCAATGGCACGATCTCGGCTCACTGCAACCTCCGCCTCCTGGGTTCAGGCAATTCTCCTGCCTCAGCCTCCCGAGTAGCTGGGACTACAGGCGCGTACCACCAGGCCCAGCTAATTTTTGTATTTTTAGTAGAGACGGGGTTTCACCTTGTTGACTAGCATGGTTTCGATCTCTTGACCTCATGATCCACCCGCCACGGCCTCCCAAAGTGCTGGGATTATAGGCGTGAGCCACCGTGCCCGGCTGATGATTACTGATTAAGATGAAGCAGAGGTCAATTCCCTAACTAAGAAATTAAACACAAAATTTTGGACAAGATACATTCTTTTTTTTTTAAAAAAAAGAGACAGGCCAGGTGTGTTTCTACTAAAATACAAAAAAAAAAAAAAAATTAGCCAGGTGTGGTGGTGCACACCTATAGTTCCAGCTACTCAGGAGGCTGAGGCAGGGGAATTCCTTGAACCCATGAGACAGAGGCTGCAGTCAGAAGAGATCATACCACTGTACTCCAGCCTGGCTACAAAGCAAGACTCCATCTCAATATATGTGTGTGTATGCAAAAAAAACCCAGAAATTGTAAAGTTAAGAAACAGAGAAAATATAACTAAAAAATTCTTAAAGAAAAAACAACATCAAAATGAAGAAGCTTGCTGGGCGCGGTGGCTCACGCCTTTAATCCCAGCACTTTGGGAGGCTGAGGCGGGTGGATCACCTGAGGTCAGGAGTTCAAGACCAGCCTGACCAATATGGTGAAACCCTGTCTTTAAAAAAAAAAAAAAAAAAAAAAAAAAAATGAAGAAGCCTGGGCCGGGTGCAGTGGCTCACACCTATAATTCCAGCACTGTGGAAGACCAAGGCAGGTAGATCATGAGGTCAGGAGATCGAGACCATCCTGGCTACCATGGTGAAACCTCATCTCTATTGAAAATACAAAATATCAGCCACGCATGGTGGCATGCACCTGTAGTCCCAGCTACTCAGAAGGCTGAGGCAGGAGAATCACTTGAACCCAGGAGGCGAAGGTTTCAGGGAGCCAACATCATGCCACTGCACTCCAGCCTGGGTGATAGAGTGAGACTTCATCTCAAAAAGAAAAAAGCAGCAGCAGCAGCTCAACAAACAAACTAAGGTACACACAAAGATATTTATAACAAACACATATAAGCACAATTTCGAAAGCCACAGACAAGAAGAGGATGAAGTTGCAAGATAAAAATGATGTGTCATTTGTAAGCATAGTCTTATGAGAGAGCCGGTGAACCGTCAACAAACTTTGCAGGCTAAAAGGAAACTGTGTGATATAGTCAAAGCCCTGGGGAAAAAAAAAAAGATATGAAAATGAGAATTATACCATCAGCATTAGTCCTGCCAAATAAAAGAATAAACAAACTTCAAAAATAACAAAATTCTGAAAAGTCTATTTGTACTTCATATGCCCTAAAAAGAAAAGGTGCTGAAGGCAGTTGCTTCTGCTCAAAATAACATGATTTAACAAAATAGCACAATCATATAAAATACATTATTCTCTGGGACAGAAATGTACATGCAACAAAAAAATGGAATTTCTTAGCATAATAATGATACAAAAACATTTAAAAATATTCTCGAGGCTGGGCGCGGTGGCTCAAGCCTGTAATCCCAGCACTTTGGGAGGCCAAGGCGGGTGGATCACAAGGTCAAGAGATTGCGACTATCCTGGTCAACATGGTGAAACCCCGTCTCTACTAAAAAAATACAAAAAATTAGCTGGGCATGGTAGCGTGTGCTTGTAGTCCCAGCTACTCAGGAGGCTGAGGCAGGAGAATTGCCTGAAACCAGGAGGCAGAGGTTGCAGTGAGCTGAGATTGCGCCATTGCACTCCAGCCTGGGTAATAAGAGCGAAACTCCGTCTCAAAAAAAAAAAATTCTAAAATTTGAAAGGGAAAAGCATAGAAATCATTATAAACATTTACCAATATACAACATAATATATATAATTACCAACATCACTGACAAATTTGAGGCAGACATAATGAGAAAAAATTTTTGAATGCAACTGAAGTTCATTTTTTAACCCGTTAAAATACATTGTTTTATCTTTTAGATGTTTTACCTAATCCCCAAGGTACCACCAAGAATATATCTGCATATCTGCCAGAAGATTTTCCTATACAGTGAAACAAAAAAGAAAGAAAAGAAAAAACAATATATTTGCATAGATAAATGAAAATAAGGAAGAAGTAAAAACATATCAAGATAAGTATAAAAAAGACACAAACACAGAAAAAGAGAAAATGAGGAACAGATAGAAGAAGCAAATAAAACCATAACATTTCTAAGACTTCGTAAGAAAAATAAAATTCTTTTCAGACACGCAAATCCTGAAGGAATACATCACCACCAAGCCTGCCTTGATAGAACTCCTAAAAGAAAGCACTAAATATGGGAAGAAAAAAACATTACTCCTGCATAATAACAGTGAGAGACTTTAACACTCCACTGTTAATATTATACAGATCATTGAGACAGAAAAGTAACAAGAATATTTAGGACTTGAACTCGGCTGTGGGTCAAGTGGACCTGAAAGATATCTAGAGAATTCTCCAGCTACAAATAACACAATACACATTTGTTTAAGGTCCACATGGCACTTAATTCTAACACCGATCACATAATCGGAAGTAAAACACTACTCAGGAAATGCAAAAGAACTGAAATAGTCACAGTCTCTCAGACTGCAGTGAAATCGAATTAAAACTCAAGAGCAAGAAACTCAGCAGGCACAATAGCTCATGCCTGTAATCCCAGCACTTTTTTTTTTTTAACTGATTCTTGCTCTGTCATTAGGCTGTAGTGCAGTGGTGCAATCTCGGCACCTCCACCTTCTGGTTCAAGTGATTCTCCTGCCTCAGCCTCCTGCATAGTTGGGACTATAGACGCATGTCACCAAGCCCAGCTATGTGTTGTTGTTGTTTTGTAATTTTTAGTAGAAACAGGGTTTCACCATGTTGGCCTAAAAGGTCTTGATCAGAGGCCAATGTGGGTAGACCGCTTGATATCAGGAGGTTGGGGTCAGCCTGGCCAACATAGTGAAACCCCATCTCTAGGAAAAATACAAAAAATTAGCTGAGCAGGGTGGCACATGCCTGTAATCTTAGCTACTCAGGAGACTGAGGCACAAGAATCACTTGAAGCCAGGAGGCAGAAGTAACAGTGGACAAAGATCAAGCCACTGCACTCCAGCCTCGGTGACAGAGTAAGATTCTGTCTCAAAAAACAACAAAAACTCAAGAATAAGAAACTCACTCCAAAACACACAACTACATGAAAATTGAGCAATCTGCTCCTGAAGGACTTCTGGCCAAATAATAAAATTAAACTGGAGGCTGACAACTACAGCCATAGCCTTCTAAACATGCCTAATCTTGGAAGCTAAGCAGGGTCAGGCCTTGCCGAGACTTAGAAGATTGCCTGGGAATACTGGGTACTATAAGCTTTGGCCAGGCAAGGTAGATCATGCCTGCAATCCCAGCACTTTGGGAGGCCGAGGTGGGTGGATCACAAGGTCAAGAGATCGAGACCATCCTGGTCAACATGGTGAAACCCCATCTCTACTAAAAATACAAAAACTTAGCTGGGCATGGTGGCACGTGGCTGTAATCCCAGCTACTCAGGAGGCTGAGGCAGGAGAATTGCCTGAACCCAGGAGGCGGAGGTTGCAGTGAGCCGAGATTGTGCCATTGCACTACAGCCTGGGTAACAAGAGTGAAATTCCGTCTCAAAAAAAAAAAAAAAAAAAAATACAGAAATTAGCTGGGTTAGGTGGCAGGCGCCTGTAATCCCAGCTGCTTGGGAGGCTGGGGCTGAAGTTTGAACCCGGGAAGCGGAGGTTGCCATGAGCTGAGATTGTGCCATTGCACTTCAGCCTGGGTGAAAGAGCAAGACTTCGTCTCAAAAAATAAAAATAAAATAAATAAATAATTTAAAAGGAAAGAGATAATCAGCTAAGCCATAACCAATATTGGGGTCATATTTATAAACAAACACATATATATAAACTGATTATGATAGACATATGGCTGAGTTATCTCTCAATTAAACCTCGAATTGACTTAAAAGTATACAAACAAAGTTGCAAATTGGCTAAAATTATATAAGAAAAACTAAAAACACAATATGCTGATGTTAAGAAACCTACACTAAAAAAAACACTATTATGAAACTGCACGAGAATAAATGACACGTTTACTCATAAAATCTGGTATGCAATATTGATTTATTACTAAAAGAGAATTGTTTGCGCAGAATGGCTCATGCCTATAATCGCAGCATTTTCAGAGGCTGAGGCCAGTGGATCACCTGGGGTTGGAAGTTTGAGAGCGGCCTGATCAACATAAAGAACGCTTGTCTCTACTAAAAATACAAAATTAGCTGGGTGCGGTGGCACAGGCCTTTAATCCCAGCTACTTGGGAGGCAGAGATTGTGGTGAGCTGAGATCATGCCACCGTATTCCAGCCCGGGCAACAAGAGCAAAACTCCATCTCAAAAAAAAAAATAGATCCAGATAACAACAATGTTTGACTGTGTACTGATAGAAGGCAAGTACTTCAAATAATTTGGCATGCACTGTGTGGCAGTGAAATTTCACAGAACATTATATTTATAAATAGAATATTCTAATGAGAAAGTTTAATAAATAAGCGGTTGAAGAAATGTGATAATTTTTGAATATATGCTATTCTTACACAAAATGAAACTGCTGAATTCCCACTTTAGAAGCAAAGAATAGATTATATTGCTAAATTAAAACTTATATTTAGAAGAACAGAGTTAGAGCCTCTAATATGCAAACCAAATATTCAGAAATAAATTATATTACCATTTAGATGTATGCTGAAGAAACTGGGTGAAAATCCTATAATTCCTTTTTACCCGCAACAAATTTAAATTTATAAGTAACCATTTTAATAATATGGAGTGCCTACAAATTGTCTAATTTCAGGCATAACATATAAATTCTACCATATTGTTCTGAATGTTTGAAGCTAAAATTACAGACGTTTGAAATGAAAAAATGCAAAGTAAAAATGTATAGAAAAAGTAATATCAGTGACATACAAAAATAAAAGGTGCTCATTGACCAGGTGCGGTGGCTCATGCCTGTAATCCCAGCACTTTGGGAGGCTGAAGCAGGCAGATCATGAGATCAAGAGACTGAGACCATCCTGGCCAACATGGTGAAACCCCGTCTCTACTAAAAATACCAAAATTAGCTCGGCGTGGTGGCACACTCCTGTAGTCCCAGCTACTCAGGAGGTTAAGGCAGGAGAATCACTTGATTCCAGGAGGCAGAGGTTGCAGTGAGCCAAGAATGCAACACTGCACTCTAACCTGGTGACAGACTGAGACTCCATCTCAAATAATAATAATAAAAATAAAAGGTGCTCTATTTGATTATCCTCCCCACAGCAAAAAAAAAAAAAAAAAAAAAAAAAAAATTTTCAGTCATCCCTAACAAAAATTCCCTCATGAGAGCCTGGCATCATGGGTCACATGTGTAATGATGGCTACACGGTATGATGAGGTTGGAGAATTTCTGCAGGCCAGGATTTCCAGACTAGCCTGGGTGACAAGCACAACCCCACCTCCAAAGTAAGTGCCTTTAAGAGCTTTGAGATCCAGGGAGGGAGCTGTGAAACTCTGCTGAAGCCCAAGATTGAGGAGTGTTCTTTTCAGAGGATAGATTCTTATTTAGATAGGAAACTACAGGGCCCTTGGCCTTGGTTACAGACCAAGAAATGGCCCAACCAACTTGGTCCCACTGAGATTTCTGAAGTTTACTCTAGTAACTCCAATTACAGTCTGGGATAGGTCCTGCTTTTTCAGAGAGCAGGGAGGAAGATACCAATTTGCAGCCATGCAGGCAGGCCTAGAGACCTTGGTTTTTACTGTGATCCCTGAATCAGTTCAATGACTCACTTCCACATCTCTGAGTCACAGTTCATGACCAGTTTTGCCTAAATAGAAACCCACACAGCAATGTGAGGAAATCCTCTCTGGTATTCAGTGAAAACCATACCCATTCACATCCTGATATAAGGGTAATTATATATGGACCCAATTGCAGAAACCTGCCCTGTGTCTGCCCTACAGATCGAAGTCCTGAACAATAGTCAGTCTGTCCAAAATGAGAATCAGAATTACAATTACCCAAGGCCTTTGTGACAAGCCATCTAAAGGTGGACCCTAGTGCAGACACAGCAGCCTTGTGACCAAGCTACAATCCCTCCACTACAAACCCAGAGGGACCCATTTGCAGGTAGAGCATGAGGTCAAGAGTTCAATACCAGCCTGGCCAAGATGGTGAAACTCTGTCTCTACTAAAAATTCAAAAATTAGTGGGTGTGGTGACAGGAACCTGTATTCCCAGCTACTTGGGAGACTCAGGCAGAAGAATTGCTTGAACTCGAGAGGCGGAGGTTACAGTGAGCCAAGATGACACCACTGTACTCCAGCCTGGGTGAGAGAATGAGACTCTGTCTCAAAAACAAAAACAAAAACAAAAAACAAACAAAAAAATTGGAATTGAAGAGAAATTAAGTAAAAAGTTGCTATTTGGGGACTGTATAATCTCATATATATATAAAAATACACAGTACATTCAAATTTGTCTAAACTAATAAATACAGTCAATAACTTAACAGAACACAAAATCAACATGCAAGTTATGGTTCCATACACTTAAACTGATAACAATAGAGAAAGAAAACAATCTTATTTATAATAGCATTAAAACAATAAATTTCTGAGAACAAATTCAACCAAGAAGGTAAAAAATCTTTACAATGAAATATATATCAATGAAAGAAATTTAAAAAGACAAAAATAAATTTAAAAATATTTCATTTTGGCCAGGCACAGTTGCTCATACCTGTAATCCCAGCACTTTGAGAGGCAGAGGTGGATGGATCACGAGGTCACGAGATGGAGACCAGTCCAGACAACATGGTGAAACCTTGTAACTCTACTAAAAATACAAACATTAGCCAGGCATGGGGGCACATGCCTGTAATCCCAGCTACTTGGGAGGCTGAGGCAGGAGAATCATTTGAACTCGGGAAGCAGAGGTTGCAGTGAGCTGAGATCAGGCCATTGCACACCAGCCTGGTGACCTAGCGAGACAGTCTTTAAAAAAAATTATGTCTATGGATTATAAAAAAAATGTCTAAAGAATATTGTTAAATTGCCAGATTATCTAAAGTAATCTATACATTCAATAAACTCCCAATCAAAATTCCAGTGGCAGTTTTTCACAGTAATAGAAAATACAATTTAAAATTTATAAGAAACTACAATAAACTTCAAATAGCAAAAGCACTCGAGAAAAAAGAACAAAGTAGAGGAACATCATAATTCACAATTTCACACTGTTAAGACTATGGTAACACAAACAAAATGGAATGTGCAGAAAAATTCACAAAGAAACCTTGAATGGAACAGAAACCACTACTCTCACACATCTTAGACATGATGCAAAAAGAGAGCTAAAAAATGTTTCGTTTTGAAAAACACAGTTTTTCAAAATAACCCAGATATTTGTGTTTCCCAAAAAATGAAAAAGCAGACAGATGTACAGTCCCCTTTTTTTAGACGGACTCTCTCTCTGTCACCCAGGCTGGAGTGCAATGGCATGATCTCAGCTAACTGAAACCTCCGCTTCCTGAGTTCAAGTGATTCTTCTGCCACAGCTTCCCAAGCAGCTAGGATTAAAGGCACCCACAACCACATCGGACTAATTTTTGTATTTTTGGTAGAGATGGGGTTTTACCATGTTGTCCAGGCTGGTCTCGAACTCCAGACCTTGTGGTCTGCTGGCCTTCACCTCTTAAATTGCTGAGATTAAAGGTGTAAGTCACTGTGGCCAGCCCGTACAGTGTCTTATATGCCATGAAGAGGACTTTGGCTCTCACTGTAAACTTGAAGGAAGATTACCCAAGGAAAAGTAGAATTCTTAGAGAATGTAGCAGCATAAGACAGAAGATGCCCCTATGTAAGAGAAAAATTTAAGAAAATACTCAGGCCTCCTAGGAACTATTTGCTTTGCAACACAGCTTCCCAAATCCTGTTGTAAGAACTGGCTTTTTGTTTGTTTAACCTTTGGACCTCTCATCTCTGTTGTTTGTTGTATTTACTCTCACCTACCTTTGGGTTTGGCCATGATCTCATATCTTATCATATTCCGGGGCTCTTTTCCTTGCTCCAGACAGGTGACCGGGTTTTGCTTAGAGACAGCAATACCTGCTTTATTAAAAATAAATAACATAAATCTTTCTAATAACATAAATATTAACAATCTAATCACCAACCTAGTACTGTGCTCAGTAAAAATGATGTGATAGAGTATTCTAGAAAACTGATCCCCAAATACTCATTAATGAGAGACATCTCTAAATATTTAGGAAATATTTTAAATTTTCAGGTCCTTCATTTTACTACCTGGTACTCATGAATCAAAAATTGATGGTGGTTGGAGGTGCCAGGTCGAAAATTAAAAAAAAAAAAAAAAAATGATGGTGGCAAATAGATTTTAAGATATGGGAAACTGGGTGAGGTGGCTCCCAAAATCCCAGCACTTTGGGAGGCCAAGGAGGGCTGATCACAAGGTCAGGAGATCGAGACCATCCTAGCTAAGCTGGTAAAACCCCTTCTCTACTAAAAATACAAAAATTAGCCAGGTGTGGTGGTACGCACCTGTACTCCCAGCTACTCAGGAAGCTGAGGCAGGAAGATCGCTTGAACCCAGGGAGCGGAGGTTACCGTGAGCCAAGGTCACACCACTACACTCCAGTCTGAGTGACAAGAGCGAGACTCTGTCTTCAAAAAAAAAAAAAGATATGGGCAATAGTATTTTATGCCACTAAATTTTAGAAATGTGGAGGGTAGGTGAAGATAAAACATGTTGAAGAAATTCTTTTCTGCACAGACAGATCGTCAAGATTTTCTTAAAATAAGGATCAGAAACATTTATACAAAGTATAAATTACAAAATAAAATATAAAAAGACATCAACTTTTAGAGTATATTAAGAATTGTGTATTAAAGTTATTCTCACCCAAAAAGACTAGGTTTCTGTAGTTCTCTAACATCACATTTCTATATAAACTCTGCTGAGCAGTGTCCAGGCATTGCCACTCCTCCAGAGAGAATTCTATGGCCACATCCCTAAATGTCAGCGTCTCCTGAAAAACACAAATATGGACACACATATATTTACCAAGTGGCCACAGGCATAATTTATTATTTGAATTAAGGCTAAACAAGAGAGTAAAGAGAGTTGATTCTGACTTATAAGAACAACTGAAATTAGTCTGGGTGTGGTGGCTCATGTCTGTAATCCCAGCACTTTGGGAGGCCTAGGCGGCTGGATCACGAGGTCAGGAGTTCAAGACCAGCCTGACCAACGTGGTGAAAGTCTGACTTTACTAAAAATACAAAAACTATCTGGGCATGGTGGCATACACCTGTAATCCCAGCTACTCAGGAGGCTGAGGCAGGAGAATCGCTTGAACCCAGGAGGCTGAGGTTGCAGTGACCTGAGATCTTGCCACTGCACTCCAACCTGGGTGACAGAGTAAGACTGTCTCAAAACAACAACAAAAAAAGGGTAACTAAAATTATCCAATAATTTTCAACACACAAATATTCTCTAACGTATTCTGTTACTCTGAAGAAAGAATGGCATAAGATCCAAAACACCAGTGCATATATAATACTTTTCTCTATAATAAGGTGTACAGTTATGGACATAAACAAAAATATATGCATTGTTGAGTGCTATATTTACAACATAATGAGTTGTGTATATTTTTCAGACAAAAAAAATGTTGATTTAGAAAGTACCTCTCAAAGTTAAATGCGTACAATAACGGGAGATCTTACGGTGAAGTTTTTTGTTTTGTTTTGTTTTCCTTTCCCCAGAAGACCTGGAATAAAGTCTGAGTTTTAAAAATTCTAACAAGGTCACTAGTAATGACAATGTTTTTGACCCAAGAAGACTATCTTGTCAAACATTCAGTAAGGGAAAGAAACTGTTTTTCCCAATTTTTCTGGCCTGTAAACAAAGGTAAGAGCCTTCATTTTCCTAAGACAGACTTGTGACACACACACACACACGCACACACACATGCGCGTGCGCACACACGCAAAAGAAAGAAACATAAGAAAAAATGGCAGGTGCCAGATTAAATGTGATGGTTTACTCAAATGAGCTGCATAAATATACTTAATGATAGAGAAAAATAACTGACTCTATACTGAAAAAAGTCAGAGTTCTTTTGCTAAGTAAATTATTATCAACTACACTAGAAAAAAATTTCATGAGGTGCTGATGCATACAGAAGAACACAGTATCACTGCTGAGATATTTAATAATCAAAAATAATTAAAGATTGAATTTAACCGTAAAGAAAAATCAGGTGCAGTGGTCCACGTCTATAATGCCAGCACTTTAGGAGGCCGAGGAGGGTGGACTGCCTCCGCTCAGGAGTTCGACCAGCCTAAGGAACATGGTAAAACCCCAACTCTACTAAAAAAAAAAAAAAAAAAAAAAAAAAGCCAGACATGGTGTCATGCACCTGTAATCCCAGCTACTCAGGAGGCTGAGACAGGAGAATCACTGGAACCCAAGAAGTAGAGGCTGCAGTGAGCTGAGATTGCGCCATTGCACTCTAGCCTGGGCAAGAGAGTGAGACTCCATCAAGGAAGGAAAGAAAGCAAGGAAAGAAGGGAGGAAGGCTGGGAGGGAGGAAGAAAGAAAAGAAAAATCAGTTTTATACAAAGGTCAAGATATTTCCCATGCTCAACAATTTTTTTTTGAAATGGAGATTCCCTCTGTCACCCAGGCTGGAGAGCAGTGTGCAATCTCCACCTCTTAGGTTTAAGCAATTCTCCTGCTTCAGCCTCCTGAGAAGCTGAAATTACAGGCACACACCACCATGTCTGGCTCATTTTTGTATTTTTAGTAGAGATGGGGTTTCACCATGTTGGTCAGACTGGTCTCAAACTCTGGATCTCATGATCTGCCTGCCTCAGCCTCCAAAGTGCTGGGATTACAGATGTGATCCACCGTACCTGGCCTATAATTTTAATAATTATTTTAAGTAGACTTTCTTTAGCACCCTAGAGAGCAGGAATCTCAATAATATTTTTCAGAACTTCCTGGGTACTAAATGCCATCCCATTTAAATAAGTGCTTTCTTAATCCTGTTCTGAACAGTGCTAATAGGGAACACAGATGAAACCTCAACATTCTATGTTCTCCGTCTTTACTAATGACCTCAGCTTTCCCCCAGTAGGAATCATGAGTATCCACAGCTTCTCCTTTTCAACTGGCTCAAAGGAACACTTTTTTTTTTTTTTTTTGAGACAGAGTCTCGCTCTGTCACCAGGCGCCAGGCTGGAATGCAGTCGAGCGATCTCAGCTCACTGCAACATCCACCTCCTGGGTTCAAGCAATTCTCCTGCCTCAGCCTCCCGAGTAGCTGGGACTACAGGTGCACACCACCACACCCAGCTAATTTTTTGTATTTTTAGTAGAGACAGGGTTTCACGATGTTGACCAGGATGGTCTCGATCTCTTGACCTCGTGATCCACCTGCCTCGGCCTCCCAAAGTGCAGGGATTACAGGCAGGAGCCACTGCGCCTGGCCTAAACAAATCTCTTGAAGTTTTCCAGGATAATATTATTAGATGATACATATGTATTCTTAGCAAGGTAAATAATAATTCTCCTGTTCATAAATATTTCCTCAGGTAATGACATCAGAAGTCACAACAAATTTTTTTTTTTTTTTTAAAGTAGCCCAGGCAAGGCGCGGTGGCTCACGTCTGTAATCCCGGCACTTTGGGAGGCCGAGGCGGGTGGATCACGAGGTCAAGAGATCAAGACCATCCTGGTCAACATGGTGAAACCCCATCTCTACTAAAAATACAAAAATTAGCTGGGCATGGTGGCGCGTGCCTGTAGTCCCAGCAACTCAGGAGGCTGAGGCAGGAGAATTGCCTGACCCAGGAGGTGGAGGTGGCTGTAAGCCAAGATCACGCCATTGCACTCCAGCCTGGGTAAGAAGAGCGAAATTCTGTCTCAAAAAAAACAAAGGAGAAATCTCCTCATAGAGGCTGCGCTAGCACACTCTGAGTAATACGTTTACCTAAAAGGAAAAAGCTGAAGCAACATAAATATAAGTAGAGACTTAATTTGGGTCAAGCTTGAGGACTGTAACCTTGGAGCCAATATACATCCTCCGAAAACTAAACAACAACAGCAACGAAACAGAATCCCTGAATACGCCAATAACAAGCTCTAAAATTGAATTAGTAATAAGTAGCCTAACAACCAAAAAAAGTACAAATTTACAGCTGAATTCTACCTGATGTACAAAGAGCTGGTACCACTTCTACCAAAATTATTTCAAAATACTGAGTAAAAGGGACTTTTTCAATTCGTTATATAATAGCATCATTCTGATACCAAAACGTGGCAGAGAGAAAAACATAGAAAACTTCAGGCCAGTATCCTTGATGAACACTGAAGAAAATATTCTCAACAAAATACTGGCAAACCAAATCCACAAGAATATCAAAAAGCTCATCCAGTGTGATCAAGTAGACTGCATCTCTGAGATACAAGGTCGTTTCAACATATAAAAATTGGCTGGGTGCGGTGGTTCGCGCCTATAATCCTAGCACTTTGGGAGGCCAAGGCGGGTGGATCACGAGGTCAAGTGATCGAGACCATCCTGGTAAACATGGTGAAACCCCGTCTCTACTAAAAATACAAAATATTAGCTGGGCTTGGTGGTGCGCACCTGTAGTCCCAGCTACTTGGGAGGCTGAGGCAGGAGAATTGCTTGAACCCAAGAGGCAGAGGTTGCGGTGAGCCGAGATCGTGCCATTGCACTCCAGTCTGGGTAACAACAGCGAAACTCCGTCTCAATAACAACAAAAATATATATAAAAATTAATAAATGTAATTCATCACATAAACAGAACTAAAGAGAAAACCACAATATTATCTCAATAGATGCAAAAAAGCTTTCAATAAAATTTAACATCCTTCATGTTTAAAACCCTCAACAAACTAGGCATTGAGGGTACATACTTCAAAATAATCAGTCATCTATGACAAACTTACAACCAAAATATTGAATGTACACAAGCTGGAAGCATTTTCTCCTTGAAAACTGGCACAAGACAAGGATGTCCTCTCTCAAAACTCCTATTCAGCATACAGTTGGAAGTCCTGGCCAGAGCAATCAGAAAAAAGATGAAAACAAAAGGCATCCGGGCTGGGCACAGTGGCTCACGTCTGTAATCCCAGCACTTTGGGAGGCCGAGGCGGGTGGATCACGAGGTCAAGAGATCCAGACCATCCTGGTCAACATGGTGAAACCCCGTCTCTACTAAAAAAATACGAAAAATTAGCTGGGCATGGTGGGGCGTGCCTGTAGTCCCAGCTACTCATGAGGCTGAGGCAGGAGAATTGCCTGAACCCAGAAGGCGGAGGATGCGGTGAGCCGAGATACCGCCATTGCAGTCCAGCCTGGGTTGAACAAGAGCGAACCTCCGTCTCAAAAAAAAAAGAATCAGTTCCCTGGGGAGTGCGAAAACAAGCCGCAGGCAAGTCGACTGAGGTGTCTCCAGTCCCCGGATTCCTACTTTAAAAAAAAAACTAACCGAACTGCATTTTTTAGTAAATTACTACATTAAAAGAAACAAAATCCAGCCTGAACCAACTACGAACTGCCAATTAACCATTAAATTTTCCCCTTTATATTACAAATGAAGAAACCACATAACTGTATCTAACCAATTCCTGAATTTGGTTTTCTTCATCACGCAGTTTGTAACAGTCTTTCCTTCAATCCCCGCCCACGAAACACACATTACAAACCACAGCTGGGTGCTTGACAATTTTTGAATCACTCTGATTATTTTTAGGGTGACTCCCATACATTTTGAACAGAAGAAAAGAGGAGCTCGGAACCCCACGGACCAAAGCTCTTCACAGTCGGAACCCGCACCCAGAGTCGGGATTCCCCCCGACGACCCTCTCGTGGTCCCCGCACAAACTGGGAGAGACGCGACGCTGCGGCTGCAGAGCCGCCCAGGGAGGGCTCCAAGCCAGGGCAGTCACTGCACAGGGAAGAGACAGGACGTCCGGGACTGGCGGTCAGAGCAGCCGCCATCTTATGGCTGAAGGGGACTGAGGCCGAGCTGGGCAAGAACTCCAGGAGCAGAGTGTGGAGCTGACTGCAGGGAGGCCAGAGTCCCCCCACAGCCACTTCCCACCGGTTCTAACCAGCCCCTTTCCCTCTCTCTGGAGTTTCCACCCGGCACTCTCACCATTTCTAGGCTTCCGGGGGGATCCCAGCTCCCAATACCTGCAGGTCACAGGGCCGCAGAGAATAGACCTCTAAGAGCAGAGGACACAGAGGAGTAAAGATGAGACGCGGAACTCCAGCAGCAAGGGATACAGGCCCCGCCACATCCCGGAAGCCTTCCTGCCTGCTCCAGCTGCGTGCCTGATTGGTCGGTTCCCAGCTCAGCGTCGCTGATTGGATAACGTTTAAAACCCCGCCCTCTCGGGCCGTGAGTGACAGAAGATTCAATCAGATGCTGGATGAGTGAAGAAAAGGTGCCTAGGCTGCAGCCTTCTCAGGCAGGGCTTCCTTCCAAAGCTGAGCCCGGCCCACCACAGAGGATATTAGCCTTTCAACTTGTGTGTAAAGTTACATGCATCTATAAATAATATTATATATGGCTATTTACAAATTAAAAGAATATAATAACAATTATTTTAAAATTTTAGATTTTATGACCCTCCCAGCTTCTGGTTTTTGAGCAGGAAGGCTGAGATTTTAGAAGAGAGGCAATCCTCTGAAATAAAACGTGAGCCACACGTGAATTTTAAACTTTCTAATATCCAAAGTTTAAAAAGGAACAAAGAACAGGTTGAATTCATTGTAACAATTTAGTTAACCCAATATGTCCATAATATTATCATTTCAATGTGTGAGAAATGTGTCATTATTAATAAAGTATATAAATATTTAGAACTAAATCTTTGAAACTAACTCTGTATTTTATTTTCTAGCACATGGCAGTTCAGACCAGGCCCATTCCAGGCACCCAGGAGCCACACATGGCCAATGGCTGTCACATTGAACTGCAGCTCTGATGTCAGGGAGGCGAAGGGCCCCAGCAAACCTTTTCTGCCAGAGGTGAAGCAGAGCCTCTCCCTACCAACATCTCTCTTCAGTTCTGAGGGTGGAACACATAGTGACCATAGAAAGAGCAGGGGGCAGCAAGAATAAAATAACCACAGAAAAATAGAAATACAAAAAACAAAATAACCACGAGGAGACTACTGCTGGCCACCTGTTGCTCACCATAGATCAGACAGAGAACAAAGGGTGATGGTGCCACAGGAGAATAAAACTCTGTGTCTTCAGTTCTGTCCATGCTCTTGACCTCCAATGTTTAGATATGTAGAAAATAGATTAAAGGCAAACTTATTTTGTTATTAGGCCTTGGCCCAAATGGTCAGGCTGCGGTTATCTGTTCTCGCCTGTGGTGTGGGGGACCGTGTGAGTACAAGCAGCAATCACATGCATACATGGCTACCTGTATTTCTGCATTACTCAACGTTCTCTTACAAGACATCCAACTTTAATTCAGGGGAAAACATCAGTACCTACAGGGTGCCCACTGTTAGAAGGTAACTAGTAATCAACCTGTCGTTGAAGCCTGGCATTTTTTCTGCACTGGGTGCATGTATTAGTTAG
Organism: Callithrix jacchus; assembly: GCF_049354715.1. Classification (NCBI taxonomy): domain Eukaryota; kingdom Metazoa; phylum Chordata; class Mammalia; order Primates; family Cebidae; genus Callithrix; species Callithrix jacchus. Next base: position 19,148,154 of record NC_133523.1, read on the forward strand.
CTATTGAAGTACAAGAAATCATACAAACTTACTAGATCATAACTGAGATGGTCAGCCATTCAAGCTGAGCTGAGTGGGGCAATTCTTCTTGTCTCAGCTGGCCCCCTTGAGACATGTGCTATCTGATCACATATCCAGAAAATGTTCTCCTGAACACTGCAAATGAAGCAACTACCCAACTGTACCAAATCTATTATTTAATTTTCCTTGCTTCATCACACACCTTTTAGAAGCTTTTTCTTCAAGACCTTCTGGTAGCCCCAAAACCACAAACCATCAGACATGGTGGCTCACGCCTGTAATCCCAACATTTGGGAGGCCGAGGCACGCGGATCACCTGAGGTTGGGTGTTCGAGAACAGCCTGACCAACGTGGAGAAACCCCGTCTCTACTTAAAAAAATAAAATAAAATAAAATATTAGCGCGCCTGTAATCCCAGTTACGTGGGAGGCTGAGACAGGAGAATCGCTTAAACTCAGGAAGCAGAGGTTGCGGTGAGCCGAGATCGCGCCATTGCACTCCAGCCTGGGAAACAAAAGTGAAACTCCGTCTCAAAATAAAAGAAAACAAACCCGCAAACCATGGCCGGAAACAGTCCCATTGATTAATCACTCTTTGTGCTTATTAAGGGTGTTTTTGAGACCAAGTCTCGCTATGTCCCAGGTTGGAGCCCAGTGACGCGGGATCTTGGCTCACTGCATCCTTCGCCTCCTGGGTTCAAACCGTTCTCCTGCCTCAGTCTTCCTAGTAGCTGGGGGTGACTACAGGCCTGCGCCACCACTGCGGGCTTATTTAGTTATTTTTGTATTCTTAGTAGAGTCAAGATTTCTCCATGTTGGTCAGGATGGTCTGGAACTCCCGACCCCCCAAAGTGCTGAAATTACAGGCGTGAATTCTCGCGCCCTGCCAATTTTTGTATTTTTAGCAGAGACGGTGTTTCACCATGTTGGTCAGGCTGCTCTCGAACTCCTCACCTCGTGATCCGTTCCCCCGTTGACCTCCCAAAGTGCCGGGATTACAGGCGTCATCCACCGCGCCCGCGAATATTAACTCTTGAATGTTTTCATGGTGGTTCAGTTTCTTTTTGAACAAGGTAAAGTAGGGACCGGGGACCCCACAGACCACTGCTCCTTCCACGCAGGAGCCCTGAACACCCAGTCGACTCCCACCTCACAACCTGGGTAAGAGGTGGGGCTGCAGCCGTAGAGCTGCGCAAAGAGGCCAACGGGCTGGGGCTAAAGCCGCTGTGCTGAAACGGGACAGGACGTCTGGGGTCCCTGCACGGAGGAGACAGAGGCCTGAGCTGCGGGAAATTGGGGCTCACAGACTCCATCCAACCACCGCCATTTCTGGCCGGTTCCGAAGAGGTCTCCCCAGGCTTGTGACGCCCGGCCCCGCACACTCACCATTTCTCGGCTTCAGAAATGTCCTGGAGTCTATGAATCTTCCGACACCACGAAGTCACAGAGTGATGGAAGCTGGGGCTGTGGCAGATTCACTGAGACCTCCCGGAAAGAGAACACAGGGAAGCGAAGAACTAACCCGGACTTCTGGCAGCAGAGAAACAAAGGCCCCGCCAATACCTGGGGCCGCCCCTTCCTCTCCGACTGTGAACCTAATTGGACAGTTTCCTCCCCAGCGCCCTGAATGGATAGACCTACGGGTCTGCGCTCTCAGGCGATGAATGACAGAAGGCGCGACCAGACATTGCACTCAATAAGGCGACAGTGACAGGAGTGGTGGCTTGACCTGGAATGCCGGCCACTCGGGAAGCTGAGGCAGAAGAATCGCTTGAACCCAGGAGGCAGAAGTAGCAGTGAGCCAAGACTGTGCCATTGCACTCGAGGGTGGGCAAGTGAGCCAGACGAAACCTAAAAACAATTAAAAAGCAAATTGCCAGCTTTAAATTTTTTTAAAGAAAGACGAGCACAATACTGGCTCCTTTATCTTTGTTGCTTGCTTGTAGGCGCCTTTCCAGACATGGGTTTCTGTCTCCCATGACATATAGTGCTGATAGTAATGGTGGTATACTTTGGAATGCCAGTTTGAGTCAGCTGAGACCAAAGATAGATGTTTCAGCAGTCGACAGAGGGCAGTAGCACAGGGAAGAAAAAAAAAAGCAAAACAGAAAAGTGTAGCAAGCCACGACTAAGTATTAAGAAATAAGATAGGCAGGGCCCGGTGGCTCACGCCTATAATCCCAGCATTTGGGAGGCCGAGGCGGGTGGATCACTAGGTCAAGAGATCGAGACCATCCTGGTCAACATGGTGAAACCCCGTCTCTACTAAAAATACAAAACTTAGCTGGGCATGGTGGCGCAGCCTGTAGTCCCAGCTACTCGGGAGGCTGAGGCAGGAGAATTGCTTGAACCCAGGAGGCGGAGGTTATGGTGGGCCGAGATCGCGCCATTGCATGCGAGCCTGGTAATAAGAGCAAAACTCCGTCTTAAAAAAATAAATAAAAATAAAAAATAGAAAAATAAGATAAATAATTTTCTTTAAATAAACACAAAATTTCAGACACACATTCTAGGAACATGTTTGAGAGCCTCTCAGAACCACTGACCTAAATAATTGTTCAAAGTATGCCAGGAGAAAGCCATATTATAAAGAATGGGACAGCCGGGTGCGGTGGCTCAAGCCTGTAATCCCAGCACTTTGGGAGGCCGAGGCGGGTGGATCACGAGGTCAAGAGATCGAGACCATCCTGGTCAACATGGTAAAACCCCGTCTCTACTAAAAATACAAAAAATTAGGTGGGCATGGTGGCGTGTGCCTGTAATCCCAGTTACTCAGGAGGCTGAGGCAGGAGAACTGCTTGAACCCAGGAGGCAAAGGTTGCGGTGAGCCGAGATCACGCCATTGCACACTCCAGCCTGCGTAACAAGAGCGAAACTCCATCTCAGAAAAAAAAAAAAAAAAAAAGTTTACAATGTATATAAAATAGGGCAATGTGGTTTCAACAAAAAATAAAATTTTCAAAGAAAAATGTATAATTTCAAAAATTGAAAATAAATTGAATAATACTCAACAAGTCAACTATGAACACAGAGCACTAGATAAAATCAGAAAACTGGAAGTAACAAAGATATTCAATATATCAGAAAAACAGGCCGGGTGAGGTGAATCATGCCTGTAACCCCCAGCCCCTTGGGAGGCTGAGACAGGCGGATCACGAGGTCAGGAGATGGAGACTATTCTGGCCAACATGGTGAAACCCCGTTTCTACTAAAATTACAAAAGTTAGTTGAGTGTGGTGGCAGGTGGCTATAATCCCAGCTACTCGGAAGGTTGAGGCAGGAGGATCACTTGACCCAAAAGACAGAGATTGCAGTGAGCTGAGATTGCGCCTCTGCACTCCAGCCTCACAGAGCAAGACTCTGTCTTTAACAACAACAACAAAAAAGTTATAGAGGTAAAAAATGTAAAAAGGAATAACTGAAAAATCTTTAAAAAATGACACAAAATTGATGACACCCAAAATTGGGAAAAATAATTTAAAAAAATATTTTTTAAATGACACAAAAATGAAGAAGGTCAAAAAACAAACTGGGATATGAAGATATATACATTAAACAGATGTAAGCACAGTTTTAAAAGTCACACAAAGACAATCTTAAAAGCTGCAAGATAAAAGTGATGTGTTGGCCGGGCAAGGTACCCACGCATGTAAACACAGCATGTTGGGAGGCCCAGACAGAGGATCACCTGAGGTCGGGAGTTCAAGACCAGCCTAACCAACATGGAGAAACTCCATCTCTATTAAAAATACAAACTCAGCCAGTCATGATGGTGTATCTCTATAATCCCAGCAACTCGGAAGGCTGAGGCAGGAGAAACGCTTGAACCCGGGAGGCAGGGGCTGCAATGAGCTGAGATCACGCTATTGCACTCCAGCCTGGGCAAGAAGAGCAAAACTCTGTCTCTATAAATAAATAAATAATGTGTTATTTGTAAGAATAGTCTTATGAGATAGCCATCGGATTCTCAAAACAATTTTTTTGCAGGCGAGAAGAAAACTGTGATATAGTCAAAGTTCTGAAAAAGAAAACTAGCTATCAGATGAGTATAGTACCATCACCAAACCTGTCTTGCCAAATAAAAAAAAAAACTTTAAAACTAACCAAATTCTAAAAAAGTATATTGGCACTGCCTTAAATGTAAAAGATGCAAAGAATCAAATAGAACAAGAAATACAGATTAGTAAGTCTCTCTTTTTTTTTTAATTTATTTTTTATTTTTTTGAGACGGAGTTTTGCTCTTATTACCCAGGCTGGAGTGCAATGGTGCGATCTCAGCTCACCGCAACCTCCGCCTCCTGGGTTCAGGCAATTCTCCTACCTCAGCCTCCCGAGTAGCTGGGATTACAGGCAGGCGTCACCATGCCAAGCTAAGTTTTCTATTTTTAGTAGAGATGGGGTTTCACCATGTTGACCAGGATAGTCCTGATCTCTTGACCTAGTGATCCACCCGCCTCGGCCTCCCAAAGTGCTGGGATTATAGGTGTGAGCCACCGCGCCTGGCCAGTAAGTCTCTTAGTTTCAGAAAACTTTCCAATTAAGAGACATATTTTTAATAAGAAATGTACTTAAAATTATTAAAACCAAAATCCAGTTTGCCTATCTACAAGGGTCAGCTGCCATCTAATGATAAAAAAAACACTGAAGGTGGGAAGATGGATTCAGACACTGCATGCAAATCTTAACCAAATGAGAGCAAAAGAGGTCAAAATCGTATTACAAGAGCTACATCTTAATTCAAAAACTGTCGGCCGGGCGCGGTAGCTCACGCCTGTAATCCCAGCACTTTGGGAGGCCGGCGAAGGCAGATCACAAGGTCAAGAGATCAAGATTATCCTGGCCAACGTGGTGAAACCTCATCTCTACTAAAAATACAAAAAAATTACCCAGGCACTGTGGCACGCGCCTGTGGTCCCAGCTACTCGGGAGGCTGAGGTAGAAGAATCGCTTGAACCCAGGAGGCAGAGGTTGCAGGGAGCCAAGATTGCGCCACAGCACTCTAGCCTAGTGACAGAACAAGACTCCATCTAAAAACAAAAAACAAAAACCTGTCAGATGTTATATAAAGTACTTTAAGTCAAAACTGCAAAGAGACAAAGAAGGACATCAAACAATAATAAATTTATTTACTGGGAATCTATGACAAATTTGTGTGTGTGCGTGTGTGTGTGTGTGTCTGTGCACGTGTGAATGTCACACTAAGGTTCCAAATATATAAAGCAAATATCGACTGGAAGAAACATCTAGAAATAAATAATAGTAGGACATTTTATTACCCCACTTTCTTTTCTTTTTTTTTTTTTTTTGGGACGGAGTTTCGTTCTTGTTACCCAGGCTGGAGTGCAATGGCACGATCTCGGCTCTCCGCAACCTCTGCCTCCTGGGTTCAAGCAATTCTCCTGCCTCAGCCTCCCGAGTAGCTGGGACTACAGGCATGCGCCACCATGCCCAGCTAATTTTTGTATTTTTAGTAGAGATGGGGTTTCACCTTGTTTGACCAGGATGGTCTCGATCTCTTGACCTCATGATCCACCTGCCTCGGCCTCCCAAAGTGCTGGGATTACAGGCTTGAGCCACCGCCCCCAGCCTTTTATTACCCCACTTTCTATAATAAAAATAAAACGAGGCCCGGTGCGGTGGCTCATGCCTCTAATCCCAGCACTTTTGGAGGCCTAGTCAAGAGGATCATGAGGTCAGAAGTTCAAGACCATCCTGGCCAACATGCTGAAACCCCATCTCTACTAAAAAGATACAAAAATTAGATGGGCATGGTGGCTCGTGACTGTAATCCCAACTACTTGGGAGCCTGAAGTAGGAGAATTGCTTGAACGGGGACCCGGGAGGTAAAGGTTACAGTGATCAGAGATTGTGACACTGTACTCCAGCCTGGGCTACAGAGTAAGACTCCATCTCAAAAAATAAAATAAATAAATAAAAATAAAACAAGACAGAAGAAATATTAGTAAGTGAAGAGAGGAATTGAAAGCAGTATAATTATTATTCTTTTTTCTCTTTTTTGTTGAGACGGGGTTTCACCATGTTGGTTAGGCTGGTCTTGAACTCCTGACCTCAGGTGATCCACGTGCCTTGGCCTCCAAAGTGCTTAGATTACAGGCCTGAGCCACCGCACCCAGCCCGGGGAATTTCTAAAGTGGATTCTTTTCGGTGCAATTTGAACCCCACCAGGTAACTGCTCTTGCTGTCTCATCATATAACTAAGTTTTATTTCTTGTTTTCTTTGTTGGCATGTGGGGGTTTGTGTGTGTGGTGTGTGTTTTTGGCATGTGGTGTGTGGGGTGTGTGATGGTATGTATGTGCATGTGTCGAGGGTGTGTTTGTGGAATGTGGTGTGCAGGGGTGTGTATGTGTGTGGTGTGTGTGACTTGTATGCATGTTGGCACGTGTATGTATGTGTGTATGTGTGGGTGTGTACATGTGTGGTATAGTTGTATGTGTGGGTGTGGATGTGTGTGTGGATGGTAGTGTGTGTGACAACTAAGTTTTCTACAGGAATAATGAAGTCCTTCCCTTCTCTAGCCAAGGAGTACTGTCCAGTGATTGAGGCCTTTGGGACCCAGAAGCTGTCATTCTGGATCCTCTGAACTGGGGTTATGTTAGGAGTGGGATTAGAAGGCACTAGCTCTCGGGCCTCTCATGGCCATCGGTCTCCTATGGTAGTTCCTCCACCTACCTACCAGGAGGTGACATTAAGAGAATGCGCTACATTTTCAGCTAGCTGAAGGAATAATTACCTTGTCTTTTTCGGGAGTTCTGGTACTGGCTCTTCTATCTCATTATAAAAAGTTTGGTATACTGGTTTGGTTGAGTGCCTTTGGAACTCCCCTCAAATTAGCATCTTAGCCCGTGGGTCAAGTCCAGTCCCATCAATCTGCTCCTCTGTTTTCCAACAGGGGTCTAAGAGGTTAGTAATTATTGGTTCTAATGTATTACAATGTCCAGGAGTACAGGAGGGATTATTTTTTCGCTTCCGAAGGAAGACACGGTCATTCTCATTCTTCCTCCAAGCGGCCCAAACTGCACATGACCCGTAGGTACATTCCTGACGCCAGTACATTTCTTGGCAGATATACTTATTTTCCACCACACAAGCTTTTTCCCAACCAAGATTGCCACACAACAGGCCTGTCGCACAAGCATCGAGTTCAGGGTGATTTGCTTGGGAATTCCCTTTTCCTCAGTCCTAGCGATTACCTTGTTTGGGTCACCCCAAAAGCCTGTCCTGAGCCTTATTTCATAAACTGCAGACATGGGGGGTTCAGAGGGGTTGTACCAGACATCAGGCTGTCCACCCCCTGGACTACATACCTTGTGCTGAGTGCCATTACACAAACAAGTCCCTGAACATTCATTATAGCTACAGAACAAGAGAACTGCAGGGACCTTTTGTCCTACCTCAGTAACTTGACGTATATGCTGAGAACAGTCTTCACAGTCAGTTAAAGTCCTTATTACATCAGTCCGAATTCAAAAGAGAATGAGTCCCCTGATGAATTTCTTCATGCTTTATGCAAGGAATAGCCAGATTCGGGGGTGTGGCTGGAGCAGGGCTTGTCACCTTCCTCAGGATCACTTCACAGGCTTTGTCCAGATCTGATTTCACTTCACAAGTCTCAGCTGCTGCAGGTTTTATGCGGCTGTGGTGGATCCAAGCTGGATTTCCTCCTGCTTTCATGGCTGTGGGAGTGGTCAGGATTACTGTCTGGAGTCCTTTCCACTGTGGCCTCCGGGGGGCTACGTTCCAGTCCTTAATCCCTATGAGATCACCTGATGAAAAAGGGTGACCTGGGGAGAATAAGCTTACTGGGCATCTGTCATTAACCCATGCTGAAATGGTTTGGGTAATTTTACCTAAAGCCTGGAGTTGTCACTGCAGTTCAATCTCACCTAATTCTTGAGGAGTCCCTGAGAGTCCCCATAGTATGGGAAGGGTTTATGGTACAATATCTCATAAGGGGAATACCCTATCTTCTTAGAAAGGGTGCATCTAATCTCAAATAATACCATGGGGAGTGCCTGTGCCCACTTTAAACCTGTCTCTTGACACACTTTTCCTAAGCTATATTTTTTTCTTTGAGATGGAGTTTCGCTGTTGTTACCCAGGCTGGAGTGCAACCCAGGCACGATCTCGGCTCACCGCAACCTCCACCTTCTGGGTTCAAGCAATTCTCCTGCCTCAGCCTCCCGAGTAGCTGGGACTACAGGCGTGCACCACCATGCCCAGCTAATTTTTCTATTTTTAGTAGAGACGGGGTTTCACCTTGTTGACCAGGATGGTCTTGATCTCTTGACCTCGTGATCCACCCACCTTGGCCTCCCAAAGTGCTGGGATTATAGGCACGAGCCACCGCACCCGGCCCCTAAGCTGTTTTTTGACGGTCTGATTCGTCCACTCCACCTTTCCGGAACTCTGTGGTCGGTAGGTGGCATGCAGCTTCCAGCTGATCCCCAACACTTTCACCTTCTTCTGAACCAAATCCGACACAAATGCTGGCCCGTTCGTTGTCTGAGCTGAAGCGCAATGGCAGTCCATACCTAGGGATGAGATCTCAGAAAAGCACACAAGTTACTTCATGGGCTCTCTCGGTTCCTGTTGGACAAGTATCTTCCCACCCAGAGTATGTCCACACAAGAAGTAGTAAATACCTGCTACCTCCACACTTAGGAATCTCAGTGAAGTCTACTTGAAGATCTTCAAAGGAGGCTGCTCCATAAGCTTGTATACAGGCAGGACGGTGGGACCTTGGCTAGCATTGTATTGTCGGCAAGTGATGCACCGCTGCACTACTGTTTTGGCCAGAGCCGACAGATGTGAGATGTAGAAATACCCACCTAGCAACTTCTTGAGTAATTCCTGGCCTAAGTGGGTGGTTCCAGGTACAGCCTGCATAACTGCAGCTCTCAGCAGCTGTGGCACAGCTATTCTTCTGTCCGGTAACCAGATCCATTCCTCTTTATTTATTTTTTTTGAGACGGAGTTTTGCTCTTGTTACCCAGGCTGGAGTGCAATGGCGCGATCTCGGCTCACCGCAACCTTTGCCTCCTGGGTTCAGGCAATTCTCCTGCCTCAGCTTCCTGAGTAGCTGGGATTACAGGCACATGCCACCATGCCCAGCTAATTTTTTGTATTTGTAGTAGAGACAGGGTTTCACCATGTTGACCAGGATGGTCTCGATCTCTTGACCTCGTGATCCACCTGCCTTGGCCTCCCAAAGTGCTGGGATTACAGGCGTGAGCCACCACGCCCGGCCCCCTTTTATTGCCTGCCCTCCTGCCTGGAAAAACTTTTCTTCTTCCTTAAAATAAGTAGGCACCTTTGGGAGGCCAAGGCAGGCAGATCACGAGGTCAAGAGATCAAGATCATCCTGGTCAACAAAGTGAAACCCCATCTCTACTAAAAATACAAAAATTAGCTGGGCATTGTGGTGCACGCCTGTAGTCCCAGCTACTCGGGAGGCTGAGGCAGGAGAATTGCTTGAACCCAGAAGGCGGAGGTTGCGGTGAGCCGAGATCGTGCCATTGCACTTCAGCCTGGGTAACAAGAGCGAAACTCCGTCTCAAAAAATAAATAAATAAATAAAGTCGGCACCACTTCAGGTGCCTGAGGGAATAAGGAGACCATAACTGCCTTCCAGGAAGGAGTGGATGCTGCCTTGGGAGTATCTAAGTCAACCCAGGAATCTTCTAGAGCAACAGAAGTGGAGTCTCCCTGGTGCCCTTGACAGTGTATGGCCGCCACCTTCTGGGGGTTCCAAAAAACAGCCTCCAATAACTGCAAAATTTCTTGCTGATATTTTGTTTTCCCCCGAGTTTAATAGTCTTTCTTTGGACAATGCTCCATGCACTTGAAGGGATTAAAAAGCATATTGAGGGTCAGTATAAATGTTCATCGTCTTTTTTTTTTTTTCTAGTAGAGACAGAATTTCTCCATGTTGGTCAGGCTGGTCTTGAACTCCCAACCTCAGGTGATCCACCCACCTCGGCCTCCCAAAGTGCTAGGATTAGAGGCGTGAGCCACCATGCCCGGCAATGTTGATTGTCTTACCTTCACTGAGCTCTAAGGCCCACAACAAAGCACTGAATTTGGCTCTCTGAGCTGAGGTGCCGTGTGGCAGCAGCTTAGCCTCAATAACAGCATCCAGGGTTATTACTGCATACCCCACACACCTCTCTCCTTAAGGACTGATGAAACTGCTCCTGTCCACGTCCAGCTCCCAGTCTCCCAGTGTCCAAGCTCGTCCCGGAGATCAGGTTTGCTAGAATAAACTGAGCCCAACACCTCAACAGTTATGTTAAATCAGGCTCTCTGATACCGGGAGCAACACAGTGGGGTTCAAGGTATTACAGACTTCAATAGTGACGTGAGGGTTTTCACAGAGCGAACTCCGATTCTTATTCTGGCATTCATCAGAAAATGATGTCCTTTGGGATTCATTAGAGTCACTACAGTGTGAGGAGCTTTTAGATTCAAGTTCTGCCCCAAAGGTAGCTTATCCGCTTCTTGGGCCAGCAGTCACCACCAGGGCTCTTACACATGGAGGCCAACCCTTGGAACCTCCATCTAGTTGTTTGGAGAGGGAGGCCACCGGCCTTGGCCAAGGTCTCACAGTTTGGGTCAGCACCCCAACTGCCATTTCTCTCTCTCCAATATATATAGTTTAAAGGGCTTTCTAAGGTAAGGTAGCCCTAGAGCTGGAGCAGACATAAGTCTCTTCTATAATTCATGAAAAGCTTGTTGCTGTCAGGATTCCCATTCAGAAGTTTCCTTGTTTCCCCCCTTTGTGACTTCATACAGGGGTTTGGCCTGTACCGCAAAGTTCAGGATCCACAACCTGCAGAATCCTACAGCTCCTCCGAATTCCTTACCTGCCTTCTGGTCTCAGGTTCTGGAAGGTTGCAAATAACTTGTTTTCTCTCCGCTCCTGGCTGTGCTGGCCTTGTTGGATAGTAAATCCCAGGTATTGCACCTGCTGTTGGCAAATCTGAGCTTTCTTCTTGGACACTTTACACTCACAGTCCCCAGGTGCCAGAGGAAGGCATCTGTCTCCTTGGCACACCCAACTTCGGTGGGTGGTCCTAGCAAAAGGTCATTAGCATATTGGAGCAGCACGCAGCCTAGATCTCTAGCAGAAAATTTCCGAAGGTCTCAAGCTAATGCCTCTCCAAAGGTGGTGGGAAAGTTCTCGAACCCCTGGGGTAGTAGGGTCCAAGTGTGACACCTGATCTGGGATCCTCCCATTGGAAGGCAAACAGCTTCTGGCTCTCAGGAGCTTTCAGGTCCAGGCAAGTAAACCAGTTATCCTTGGCTGGCAACAATCCCAATGTGTACGGGTTGGGTACTGTTGAGTGCAAAGTCACTGTGGCCTGGTCGACCAGACACAAGTCCTGTACCGCCCTGTAGCCCTTGGTCCCCACCTTAGGAATAAGCAGAAGGGAAGTGCTCCATGGAGACTGGCAAGGAAGCATACTTCCAAGGGCCTTCAGGCATTTAAGGTGGACTTGGGTGCCTTCATGACCTTCCCTTGGGACTGGGTACTGCTTTGCCTGACCGGCTGAGCCCCGGGCTTCACCTCAATAAGCACCGAGGCTTGGTTAACTGCTAGTCATGGTGGGTTGTCTTCTGCCCACACCTTGAGCCATTGCTTTGCCAAGGCTGCCCCTATCCCCTTGTAAACAAATTCTGGGGAGCAGGGGAGGCTCAGCTCCTCTGAGAAGGTGTTGTTCCAGGCACTTGGCCTCTAGCACTCACCCAAGAATGGGAGAGGGGACAACACTGGGTGCGGTGAGTGATTAAGTAAATATCGGACCCCAAAGAGTTTTGCAGAAAAAGATGAGAGAGAGAAACTTCCACAATATTGTGGAAGGGGATCCAGACATGGTGTCAGCCTAGATGTGGGGGACAGGGACTTTTAACTGTCAGGAATTCCCTCTAAGTTTCCTAACCTATGAAAGGAGTTCCCTTAAACCTCCACTGGAGTGATTGATCTTTGATTATTTTCTGCGCGCACCAAAGTTTAAATGAAGACCTCTAGTTCCTGGATGGAGAGGTACCGGGAGGTTGGGCACATCGTTGGGAGGATCCGACCTTTGAAACTACGCCCCCTGTGGGCACAGGGAGAAAACACATTCTCTCAGTCCCCTCTCTGAACAGAAAAGACCAACTTCTGTTTGAACATGGAAGTCGATAGCTTTTTAACTACTTCCTGTTGAAATGGGGCATAGAAAGGGGCCTTGCAGTTGAGGTTTCCTCCAGAGGGAGTGTTTCAGGGGTCTAGGTTGATCCTGAGGTCCACGATAGAGATCACGAGCCAAGGACATTCCGGTTCCACTTGCAGGATTATTTGTGACCTTATTGTTCTAAAAGAAACAAGTGTGACAAGAAGGTTATAGATAAAAAGCCCAGAGGCCAGCAAATATAGAATGTTTATAAACAGGTCTAGGAGAGGATGTAGCCAGGATGGCCAGTTGTTAAACAAGCTCCATGATACTTTTTTTGTGTGTGTGAGACGGAGTCTCGCTGTTTTTACCCAGACTGGAGTGCAATGGCACGATCTCGGCTCTCAGCAACCTCCGCCTCCTGGATTCAAGCAATTCTCCTGCCTCAGCCTTCCAAGTAGTTAGGATTACAGGCACGCACCACCATGCCCAGCTAATTTTTGTATTTTTAGTAGAGACGGGGTTTCACCTTATTGACCAGGATGGTCTCGATCTCTTGACTTCGTGATCCACCCGCCTCGGCCTCCCAAAGTGCTGGGATTATAGGCGTGAGCCCGGCCCATGATACTATTTCTTTAAGATTGTTAGCCCTGTGTTTCATTGATTCCTGAGTTCTTTAACTTTCTTTAAAAGAACACTTAATTCGTTAACAAAGTAGCAGCATTTCTATCTAGAAACAGACATGTTCCCTCTTTTTGTTGTTAGCAGAATTAGGTCCCTTTTACTTTGAAGAGCCACGGCAGCCAAAGAGTTAAGCCGTTTTGTAACGTGAGCTGCCCTTGCAGATAATTAGTGAAGTTTTTATAATATTAATTAACTCCTGACATAGCTTATAGTAACTGAACAGAGGTAGGAACTTTGCTAATACCAGCACCAAGTTTTCCTATTATTTTGACCCTGACCCCCCATGAAAGAAACCCCCATGGAGTTTGAGAGAGAGCAAAGTTGAGAGTTACAGTCCTGTCAATGCCGGGATGTAACCTAGACTCCTGAGTGGTTACTTTCCTGGGAATCTTGTTGGAGAGCAGTTACAGATCCTCTAATGGCTGGCGGTGCTATGAAGGGTCATTTCCTTGAACTTCAGGACGCGCAGTGGTTTTATGACTTTCTTCAAGACGTATCCAAGGCTTCAGCTGAGTGTGAGGAATCCGTGAGTAAATTCCCACCACTTTAACTGCCATTGGGGTAGACAGAATAACTGAACATGGTCCTTCCCAATATAGGCCTAGAGAGGGAGAGTCTGAGGGGAGAGAATTAACAAGCACCAAGTTTCCAGGGCAGGAGAGAAACACTGAGAAGGCTGTGCCAGTGTCCAGGAGAAGATGAACTTCTTGGCCCTCTATGGCCAGCTTTACCCAGGGCTCTGTGAGGGTGATGGCTGGTGCTGGCACTTGCCCCGGGCACCCTTAGTTCTTCAGTTGGGTCATCTGGTTTAGATACCTCAGGCCCTGGAACCTTCATCCCCTTAGACAGTGTGCTTTCCAGTGATACCCTTGGCACAGCAGTCAAGGACTAGGGGGTGGTCCATTCCTCTGGGGAGGTTTCTCATAAAATTTCCCTTTAGAACACACTCTGGTAGCAAGCTCTGGCAGACTGGTGGCTAACCCGAGCCTCTCCCTCATTCAAGCCCCTGGGGTCTGCTTGCCTGAAAGCCATGACTAAGACAGCACCCTTTCTCTGGTCTCTCCTGCTCCTTTCAGCCTGTTTCTCCTGGTTTCGATCATAAAACACTGAGGTTGGAGGTTCAGTAATGATTCTAGACTCTTTTCTGGCCCCAAGGCCAGCTTCTGAAGCTTTCTCCTAATATCTGCTGCTGACAGTGTAATAAACACGTTCTTTACTATTAACTGACCCTCAGTGGAGTCTGGTGACAGGGGAGTGTACTTTCTTTCTTTTTTTTTTTTTTCGAGACGGAGTTTTGCTCTTGTTACCCAGGCTGGAGTGCAATGGCGTGATCTCGGCTCACCGCAACCTCCGCCTTCTGGGTTCAAGTAATTCTCCTGCCTCAGCCTCCTGAGTAGCTGGGATTACAGGTACGTGCCACCATGCCCAGCTAATTTTTTGTATTTTTAGTAGAGACGGGATTTCACCTTGTTGACCAGGATGGTCTCGATCTCTTGACCTCGTGATCCACCCGCCTCGGCCTCCCAAAGTGCTGGGATTACAGGCGTGAGCCACCGTGCCTGGCTGGGAGTGTACTTTCTTAAGGTCCCTCACAATCACTCAAGGAAAGCTGTTGGGTTTTCTTTATTCCCTGAGTTATGTTGGACAACATCACATAGTTGATGGGCTTCTTCCCAGTTTCCCTTAATCCCTTAAGTATTCAGGTCAAGAAATGCCTATGGCCCCAGTCTCCCTGTTCTGAATCCAGATTCCAGCAAGGGTCCATGCCGGGACTGCCTGTTTACCTGTAGGATACCTGTCCTTTTCCTCTGGCATCATTAGGTTATGCACTTGACTAAGGTACTAGGTGTCCCCAAACTATTGAGCCTCTGCTGGAGCAGCCCCTCTCTCATTGCTAGTTAGGGTTTGATTAAGCAATAGCTTGATATCTTTCCAGTGTAACTTGAAGGACTGACCCAGGCCCTGCAGAACATCTATCTATGTACTTGTCTGGGTCATCTGAAAACTTCCTAAGTCCACCTTAATTTACGTTAAGTCAGCAATAAGAAGGGTGTGTGCAACTTTGTTGGGCCAAATTCTCCTCCTACTGTTTGTAGGGGACAGAGTCTGGGCATCCCAGTAGCCTTAGATGCCCTGGCTGTCTCGGCCTTCCCTGGCTCCTGTTGGGGTACAGGAACTAAGGAGCCCTGGTTGGCATTGGTGGAGGTGGTTGCCACAGGGAGCCCCATATGTGGAGGTAGTCCTGAGAGGGCTGGGAAGGGTCCGCGGAACACACCTGACAGAGCCTGGGCCTATTCCTTAGGGAAAAGAAAAGTTGCACATAGGGGACCTCAAACCATTTACCCTCACTTTTACAATACAGGTCTAATTGTAGAATAGTGTCATAATCTACACGTCCCTCTGGAGGCCAGGTTTTTCTACATGGCAGGGGGAATTTCAGCCACACTGTTCAGTAGAGAAAAATGAGCTGCTTCTTCTTCAAAGATCATGTGTCAAATTGATCTCAATTCTCCAGGATACATTTTAATGGGGACTTCATTGTGGGAAGAGTAGCACCCATCTGAAATTGAACACCAGGGATGGCTGCATCCCCAGTTACTAATTGCAGCCACTTGATCTGAGGCATCCCTCAGATAGGGCACCGAACCTAGGGCATTGCCCAGTCAGTACCTCATAATTTTCATGTGCCTAAGATGCGTGATCATCTTCTCAGGGCCTCCTATTTACTGGATTTAAACTATGCCTACCAGTATCATGGGACTCACGCTCACTGTCTGCATGCCTTTGGTGACCACCATGAAGACATGTGAACTGCTGGGATGGGTGGTTCATACCAGCATGTCCCTGAACCAGGCCAGCGAGGCTTGGGAGATTGGTACTAATATCCCCTGGCAAAATCCAATTTACACAGGCCAGAATATAAAACTGCCCTAGGAGGGTAAACTTTTAGGGAGGGGCCATTAAAGCACACAGTTCTAAGAAGGCAGCCCATGTGGCTGGGGCCAGAACAATACCCTCAAGACCTGGACCTCCTCCCCCACCCCATTTTCCATTATAGGAAAATGCTCTTAGGGTCGTGGGGCCTGCAATTAACTATTTGGGCCCAGAACCTGGTTTGCCTATGATTTTCTAAATGGAGACGTTCTGTGGTAGAGGGAGAGACAATCCCAAGCAAGAGACAAATTATACACAAAACACAAAGTCCCCTAGCCTTCAGCATCTGAATTTCTCAAAAACTTTCCCCAACTGAAGACGCAGGCTCCACCAGGGATTAGAACTGATAAACTTGAGGCTGCCAGCCCTACACCTTAAACCTTTTACCATTTGACCCCTTGCTGTAAAAACAAGCAGTGGAGCTTTCTTAAGCCTCATCTGAATGAGAACGCTGCACCCTGCAGTGGTGCGGCTGCCCGGCTCTGGCCGCTCCCGACAGGCCTGATATCTGAACCCACGTGTAGGCCCGAAAGCTGAGCAGGGCTTACAGCCAGCAGCTGGTTTTTGCTTCTGCCATTGTCTACTTATAGGGCACTGAGAGAGGCCAGGCGTGGTGGCTCGTGCCTGTAATCCCAGAACTTTGGGAGGCTGAGGTGAGCAGATCACGAGGTTAAAAGATTGAGACCATCCTGGCCAACATCTTGAAACCACATTACTACTAAAAATACAAAAGTTAGCTGGGTGTGGTGGTGTGTGCCTGTAGTCCCAGCTACTCAGGAGGCTGAGGCAGGTGAATTGCTTGAACCCAGGAGGCGGAGGTTGTAGTGAGCTGAGATCCCGCCACTGCACACAAGCCTGACGCCTGGCGACAGAGCAAGACTCTGTCTCAGAAAAAAAAAAAAAAAAGCCCCGAGAGGAAAAAAAACTGCTCGTCACTGTGAGTTTAAAAGCCAGGTTGCCGGCCGTGTCTGGTGGCTCACGCCTCTAATCCCAGCACTTTGGGAGGCCAAGGCGGGTGGAAAACGAGGTCAACAGATCGAGACCATCCTGGTCAACAAGGTGAAATGCCATGTCTAGGAAAAATACAAAAATTAGCTGGGCATGGTGGTGCGCGCCTGTCATCCCAGCTACTCAGGAGGCTGAGGCAGGAGAATTGCTTGAACCCAGGAGGCGGAGGTTGCGTTGAGCCGAGATCGTGCCATTGCACTGCAGTGTGGGCAACAACAGCGCGACTCTGTCTCAAAAAAAAATACAATAAAAAACAAAAAAAGCCAGGTTGCCCTTTTTTTTCACTGTTTTGTGCCACAGCGAAAGGCTTATTTCGCCCCTGTGGCGTTCTGGTGCTCCGTGACGCCGGGACCATGTGTGCACCTGTGATAGAGCTGGCCTAGAGTTAGAACCTGAACAATGCCATTTTATAAAAGACAAAACTGTTTCCATTCTCCTCACAATGACTGCTAACCTTGGCTTCTGTAAAACTGCTAGTTTACTCTGCAGAATGCAAAGAGGTGAAGCTGCTTTCCTTCTCTTATCTGGAACTGCCAGCATTGCTGGCCTTTGTTTACCGGTAATAACCAAAATAAGCACCCCCAGATAATTCCATCCTGGCGCCAAGTAACTAAAAATTTGTGGATCCCACCCCTACCCAGACAATGTGTAAACAAATGCTAATCTTAGCATTTCTGAACCGCTTAAGTGACAATCAGAATCAAATAGTCCCCTGACCCTCGGAATGTCTGGAGCCCCTCACCCTCATCTTCGCCCAGGAATCCACGAGAATGTCCAGAACCCCCTCACCCTCATCTCCACTCAGAAGGTGATTTGAATCCACTAGCCCTCGGAATGTCTGAAGCCCCTCACCCCCACTCCCAAGGTGGTTTTACGGGTATAAAAAGTTCTCGTCACCCTTCTTTCTCTTCCACAGGTGGGAGGACGTGAGTCCTCCGTGGTCCCCGGCAATAAACCCTTCAATTTGGCATGCTTTTTTCTTGGTGTTGACTTTCTATGCTCGGTCTGGTATAACACACCCTGGGCCCCTTTTTTTCACTGCTGCCTCCGACTGGGGAACACCAGAAAGGCCTGCCGGGATGTGCACCAGGCCGTCAGGCTCCCGGGTTTCGGGAGGCTTCGTGTCATACCTTGCCCCTCCCTGCTCTTTTTCTCCCACCTACCCTGCTGGTACCTACCTGCAGCTTTTAACAGCTCAGGCCCACCCCCAGGACCAAGCTGTGATTTTCATGGTCCCAGTTTATGGCTGGGACTCGAGGCTGGCAAGGAGAGAATGGCTGGGGAGAGTGCTCACCCACTCTGGCCCCTGCAGGCTTAGTTTATGGCCAGGACGCATGGCCAGTCCCACCTGGTAACCGCAGATGGGAGAAACTAGCGTCTGCCTGCCCTGCCTCCTGCAGATACTTGACCCAGAGAAAACAGCTGAGATAGAGAGGGAGAGAGAGAGCAGAAAACAAGCAGAGAGGGTTTGGAGGAAGCCAGGTGCAGTGCACTTTTTAAATTTGGCCAGGGATGTCTGTTGAACCTCCCAAATCTTACTGCCCAATGCGGCTGCTCCTGGTGTTTTCTTAAACCGACAGGACAGATTGCAAGGGAAAGAAAGGCGTCCGATATAACTTACCCCTCTGAAGTATCAGTTTCTTACACTACACTGTCTCCTGGCTGGCTCGCACTTCCTTGTAACTGGATTCCAGTGAACAGGGAAGGCTCAGTCCCCCAAGAGGATGTTCTTCCAGGCTCTTGGTCTCTCACTCACCCAAGAATGGGAGCGGGGACCATGTCTGACATGGTGAGTAATTAAGTAATATTGGACCCCAAAGAGTTTTGCAGAAAGTGATTTATTTAAGCAGAGAAAGAGAAAAAGGAGAGAGAAAAAGATGAGAGAGAGAGAGAAGCTTCCACAATATTGTGGAAGGGGATCCAGACATGGATTCCACCAGGATGTGGGGGAAAGGGACTTTTAACCTGGGAGGAATTCCCTCCCCCTTTAAGTTTCCTAACCTATGAAAGAAGTTCCCTTAAACTTCCTCTGGAATATTGATCTTTGATTCTTTTCTGTGTGCGCCAAAGTTTAAACAAAGACCTCTAATTCCCAGATGGAGAGGTACCGGGCGGTGGGGCACATCATGGGCAAGTTCCTGCCTTTGAAACAATGCCCCCTTGTGGACCCAGGAAGAGAATACATTCCCTTACCTTGGTCTGGCTTGGTCAAGAAAAGTCTCCACTCCTCTTTTCGAGGAAACATGAGGGTCATAGTGACCCTGTTCCGGGCAGCTCCAGCTGTAAGGAGCCGCGTTTCGTAAAGGAGATGGTGGCTCTCAATTTGCTAAGTAAATCTCTTCCCAGTAAGGGTAGGGGACAATCAGGCATAAATAGGCACTGGTGGATCACCTCATGGCCCCCTGCAGTGCGGGTTTGGGGAAAAGGGAAAGATTGCTTAGCCAACATTCCTGCAGCTCAGACAATATCCATAGTTTTCCTTGATAAAAGGGCTACCTGGGTAGTCACTACAAAATGTTCAGCACCCATATCAATGAGAAAGTCAATTTCTTTTTTAAAATTTTTATTTATTTATTTATTTTGAGACGGAGTTTCGCTCTTGTTACGCAGGCTGGAGTGCAATGGCACGATCTCAGCTCACCACAACCTCCACCTCCTGGGTTCAGGCAATTCTCCTGCCTCAGCCTCCCGAGTAGCTGGGACTACAGGCTGCGCCACCATGCCCAGCTAAGTTCTGTATTTTTAGTAGAGACGGATGGGGTTTCACCATGTTGACCAGGATTGTCTCGATCTCTTGACCTCCATCTGCCTCAGCCTCTCAAAGTGCTGGGATTATAGGCGTGAGCCACCATGCCCGGCCGAGAAAGTCAATTTCTTTGCCCCCCGCTGTCATCCTGATCATGGGCTCTTTGGGGGCATTCGACCCTGGTCCCCTCAGTCCAGCAGCCCTTCAGACAGATTTAGCGGGGCCCCTTCATCTTCACCTTGGGCTTCCTACTTCAGATCACCTTGCTTTTCTTTCACCTGGAGGCACTTGTCCTTCCAATGCTTCACTTCCTTACAGTAAGTGCACTGGTTACGTTGCAAGCATGGGAGGTCAGGCTGAGTATCTCTCCCGGGGTCCCCATTACCTTGCCCTTTTGGTGGAACCTCTGTAACAGCTGCGGCTACAAGTCAGCACTTGACCAGGTTTGGCTCTCATTCTCTCTGTGGCTCACCCCATGGCTCACTGCGTCTCTGTTCACAAACACCTGGCTGGCTATTTCCAATAACTGTGAGGTATCCATACCCACAAACCCAGCCTGCCTCTGCAGTTTACTCCTGACGTCCTCTGTGCTCTGAAATCATGTTAACCATGCGCTGGTTCTCAGGGCTCTTGGAAACAAAAGCAGTATACATGCGGTAGGCCTCCCCCTTTATGAAAGTACACAGCCTTTCATAAAATTGTGCTGGGCTCTACTCTTTTTCTTGGGTTATCTCAGAAACTCTGTTCATGTTTGTGGCCTTCTGAGCTTCTTTCTTTAACCCTTCTTTCAGGGCCTCCCTGTCCCGAGTTAGCTTTTGCATGCCCTCTTGGTTATTTGGATCCCACGCGGGGTCCTTTCCTAGTAACGGGACCCTTACATACTCTTGGGGGTTCTGGTAATCAGCTGGAACATGTCCTCTGGCCACTTGGTTGCTGCTTGGAGTACTCTCCTTTCATCTGTGTTGAAGAGACACATAAGCAACCGGCGGCAGTCAGCCCAAATGGGGTTGTGGGTTTGGATAACGGTCTGGAGCAAATCTGTCAGAGCTTGTGGCTTTTTGATATAGGATGTGGTATTATTGTTCCAATTGAGGAGGTCAGCTGAGGTGAGAGGCTGATACACAAAAACAGGTCTCTCCATCATATGCCCATCCTCATCGACCCCCGTGTACTGCTGCTCTCTCAGGGGCATTCTGTTCCCTGGCCTTGGGTCTCAGTCGGGCTGCTAAGGGAGGAGTCCCTTCCAGGAAGTGAGCTACTAGGGAAGAGGTTCCTCCCTGGGGGCTCCGCAACCTCTCCTCTCTACTTTGGATGGCTTAGGGGTATGCAGGTCTTGTGGAGGCTCAGGGGCCTTAGGCTCAGAAACAGAGAGACTTTCTCCTTGACCAGGGAGAGGTACCACCAACAGAGTCATCTGAGGCCAAACAGAATCTTAGGAGTTGCCTTTCCTCGGCAGGTGGAGTAAAACTCTCTTGGCTGACTGTCTCTTTGCTACCAGCACTGCTGCTCCTTGCCCTCTCAACAACTGTGGGGGGGGAGGGGCGTGTCTAGAACCAATTGTAACTAGGAATCTACATACGGAAATTGATCTGGATAACCTGATTTGCCTGTAACTTTTTGCTATACTTTGGAAACATGAGACCTGTCTAAGCTTCCCTCTAATGGCCAATCCACTTCAAATGCTGACCGGTCTTTCACACAAAGTTTAAAGTTTCCCTGGTGTCATGGTGATGCCATACTCTCCACTAAATCTCTTCTTGAAATTTTTTAACCTGGTCCCTAATGGAGGGGGTTCACTCTGCCTCTTACCCATCTCTCTCTATCAGGATAAGAGCAGCACTCACAAAAGGTAAAGGGGTTGCAATTCTCTTGCCTCAGCTTCTCTAGTAGCTGAGATTACAGGTGTCTACCACCATGCTCAGCTAATATACATATACACACACACACACACATATGTATATATATATATATATTTTTTGAGACAGAGTTTCACTCTTGTTACCCAGGCTGGAGTGCAATGGCGTGATCTCGGCTCACCGCAACCTCCGCCTCCTGGGTCCAGGCAATTCTCCTGCCTCAGCCTCCCAAGTAGCTGGGATTACACGTGTGCACCACCATGGCCAGCTAATTTTTGTATTTTTAGTAGACACGGGGTTTTACCTTGTTGACCAGGATGGTCTCGATCTCTTGACCTCGTGATCCGCCCGCCTCGGCCTCCCAAAGTGTTGGGATTATACGTGTGAGCCACTGCACCCAGCCTGATATTTTGTATTTTTAATCGAGATGATGTTTTACCATGTTAGCTAGTCTGGTCTTGATCTCCTGACCTCAAGTGATCTACCCACCTTGACCTCCCAAAGTTCTGGAATTACAGGCATGAGCCACTGAGCCCGGTCCTATTTCATCCACTTTTTAATGGACTTGTTGTTTTGTTTGTTTTTTTTGCGACGAAGTCTCGCTCTGTCACACAGGCTGGAGTGCAGTGATATTATCTCAGATCACTACAACCTCTGCCTCCTGGGTTGAAGTGATTCTCCTGCCTCGGCCTCCCCAGTAGCCAGGATTACAGGTGTGCACCAGCATGCCTGGCTAATTTTTGTGATTTTAGTAGAGACAGGGTTTCCCAAAGTGCTGGGATTACAGGTGTGAGCCACCACATGCAGCTGGAATTGTTATTTTTTTAGTGTAACTTTAAGTTTCTTATAGATGCTAGACATTAGACATTGATGCGTGCACAGTTTGCAAACCTTTTCTCCCATACTGTATGTTGTTTGTTTACTCTGTTGATAGTTTCTTTTGTTTTGCAGAAGCTCTTTAACTTTTTTTTTCCTGAGGTGCCATCTCCCCAAAATTGCACTATGGAGCTCCATTCTGGGTGACAGAACGAGACTCTGTCTTAAAAAAAAAAAAAAAATTAAAGACTACCTGAGAGACATTGCAACATTTTTTAAACACTACCTTCAAATAAAGAGTGTTATTCTCACATAATTATACAGATTCAAAATATAAGTAGATTTTGAATTTAAGATTATTTTCCCAACTACTCACCTAGACAGAATACAATGATCATTGAAAACCATGAAAAAGCTGAGTGCGGTGCCTCCCGCCTGAAATCCAAGCACTTTGGGAGGCCGCGGGGCAGATCACCAGGTCAAGAGATCAAAACCATCCTGGCCAACACGGTGAAACCCCCGTCTACTAAAAACTATAAAAATTAGCTGGGCATTGTGGCACAGGCCTGTAGTCCCAGCTACTCGGGAGGCTGAGGCAGGAGAATTCCTTGAATCCGGGAGGCGGAGGTTGCAGTGAGACGAGACCGTGGCACTGCACTCTAGCCTAGCGCCTGGTGACAGAGCAAGACTCTGTCTCAAAAAAAGAAAAAAAAAAGAACATGAAAAGAAGTCCGGACTCAGTGGCTCATGCCTGTTATTCCAACAGTTGGAGAGGCCGACATGGGCAGATCAATTGAGGTTGGGAGTTTGAGACCAGCCTAACAAACATAGAGAAACCCTGTCTCTACTAAAATACAAAAAAATTGGCCAGGCGTGGTGGCTCACGCCTGTAATCCCAGCACTTTGGAAGGCCGAGGCAGGCAGAGCACGAGGTCAAGAGATCTAGACCATCCTGGCCAACACGGTAAAACCCTGTCTCTACTAAAAACACAAAAAAATTAGCTGGGTGTGGTGGAGAGTGCCTGTAGTCCCAGCTACTCAGGTGGCTGAGGCAGGAGAATTGCTTGAACCCAGGAGGCGGAGGTTGCAGTGAGCTGAGGTCACGCCACTGCACTCCAGCCTGGCGCCTGGTGACGCAGTGAGACTGTCTCAAAAAAAAAAAAATTTAGGGCCGGGCGCTGTGGCTCAAGTTTGTAATCCCAGCACTTTGGGAGGCCGAAGCGGGTGGATCACGAGGTCAAGAGATCGAGACCATCCTGGTCAACATGGTGAAACCCCAAGTAAAAATACAAAAAATTAGCTGGGCGTGGTGGCTTGTGCCTGTCATCCCAGCTACTCAGGAGGCTGAGGCAGAAGAACTGCCTGAACCAGGAGGCGGAGGTTGTGGTGAGCCAAGATCGTGCCATTGCACTCCAGCCCGGGTAACGAGAGCGAAACTCCGTTTCAAAAAAAAAATTTTTTTTAGGCCAGGCATGGTGGCTTGTGCCTGTAATCCCAGCATTTTGGGAGGCCAAGGCGGGCAGATCACAAGGTCAGGAGTTCTAGACAAGCCTAGCCAACATGGTGAAACCCCATCTCTACTAAAATACAAAAATTAGCTTGGTGTGGTGGTGGGTGCCTGTAATCTCAGCTTCAGGAGGCTTAGGTAAGAGAATTGCTTAAAACCAGGAAATGAAGGTTGCAGTGAGTTGAGATTGCACCACTGCACTCCAGCCTTGGTGACAAAGGTGAAACTATGTCGCAAAAGAACAACAACTGAGTGTGGCTCCTGCAGCTCAGTGAGACTTGATTTTCTATTTGAAAAACTGCCCATCCACACAGGAACCACAACCTAGTGCATGTCAATTCTCTCTCTCTTCTTTACATTTTTTTTTCTTTTTTTGAGACAGGGTCTCACTCTGTAGACCAGGCTGAAGTACAGTGGTACAGTCTCAGCTCACTGGAACCTCTGTCTTCTGAGTTCAAACAATTCTCCCATCTCAGCCTCCCAAGTAGCTGGGACTACAGGTGCCTGACTGAGCACCCAACTTATTTTTGTATTTCATGGTAGAGACGGGGTTGGACCATGTTGGCCAATTTTGTCTTGAACTCCTGATCTCAAGTTATCAGCCTGCCTCAGCCTCCCAAAGTCTTAGGATTACAAGCATGAGACACTGCTGCCAGCCACATGACAATTCTCACACTAAGCCTGCTGAGGTACCACTATTTACCAATTTTTAAAGAAAAATTGAGGCTGGGTGCAGTGGCTCATGCCTGTAATCTCAGCAATCTGGGAGGCTGAGGCAGGCTTATCACCTGAGGTCAGGAGGTCAAGACTGGCCTGGCCAATATCGTGAAACCCCCATCTCTATTAAGAATACAAAATTAGCCAGACAGAGCGGCATGTGCCTGTAATCCCAGCTACTCAGGAGGCTGAGGCAGGAAAATCACTTGATCCCGGTAGACGGAGGTTGCAGTGAGCCAAGATCATGCCACTGCACTCTACCCTGAACAACAAAGGTGAAACTCTGACTCAAAAAACAAAAAGAAAAGAAAAGAAAAAATTTAAATATTTCACCTAACAAAAAAAGTGAAGGAGATAAAGAGGATTTCACACCTAAAGTCTTTGTTTCCTTTAGAAAACCACAGCCCCCTGTCAGTTGATTTGTCCAAAGGTGTCTGACAGGCACTAATACTCTTAATGAATCAATCAGGAAAAATGGGTCTCTCAGGTGACAAGGAGTCACAATGGTACCTAAACCCAATCCATTCTCAGCTTTACATGGTGCCCCCCTCAGGAAGTGGTGTTAACCGTGTGAACCACATTCACTGGACAAGGCCAGAGGAGAGCGTGTTTAGGACAACACAACCATGAGGCTGCAAATCAAACTGGGGCAGGAAGCGCAGGAATTTCCATGGCCAAGGCACTGCTGGCCGTCCTTCGGTGTCACTTAAACTTCAATGTGAAAGACATCTTTTCCCAGTTGGCTCAGAGTAACTAACAGACATTAGAATTCGAATTTGTTGTTTTTTTATTTTTCAGAATTTCTAAGACATGAAGGACACTCGAAAGGGCATTTAGCTATACATGAGGCTGAGGACCTGGCTGCTCTGGAGAGGGATGGCTGAGCAGCAGCCAGCAGTTGTAAGAGCTGTGAAGCTCCTCACATAGGAGCCACCGCGCCCGGCCCAGTTTTTTTTATTTCAAAAGACGGGGTTTCACCATGTTGCTCAGGCTGGTCTTGAACTCCTCACCTCAGGTCATCCGCCTGCCTTGGTCTCCAAAGTGCTTGGATTATAGGCATGAGCCACCACGCCCGGCCCCAAATAGTACTTTTGAGAACCTCCTGAAAGTGGTCACCTCAGCCTTTTATAACAGAGATAGGAAGGCCCAGGAGGGAGGCAGGAAACACAAAAAAGAGGCAGAGGCTTTATTCCCACCATACAAGCCCGCAAACTCCCGCATCCTTGAGGGGCACCTGTTAACTGCTACAGATGTGGTAAGCCAGGGCTTTCTAGGAAGGATGGCCCAGGCAGCATGAGGAAGCCATCTTGATCCATCTCTGGGGATGCTGGTCACAAGGTACAAGGCCAATCTCTCAAATGGTTCATCAGGACTGACAGGCCCCAGAGCTCCTATCCCTGGCTCTGGCAATTCACACCACCATTATCAACCAAGCTCTGGGTGATCCTGGAAATCAATTGGAGAAAAGTGGACATTCTCCTGGACACCAGGGCTGCCCTCCTGGATTCAAGTCATTCTTTTGCCTCACTCTCCTGGGTAGCTGGGACTACAAGTGCATGCCACAGCACTTGCTAATTTGCATTTGTAGTAGAGACGGCATTTCACCATATTGGACAGGGTGGTCTGAAACTCCTGACCTCATAATTCTCTTACCTTGGCCTCCCAGAGTGCTGGGATTACAAGCATCAGCCACAATGCTCTGCAGGATGGACTACGTTAAAAGATGTAGCATTAGTTATACTTGCATGTATGAGTTTTTTATTAACATATATATGTATGTATCTACATATATGTTGAGATGGAGCCTCGCTCTGTTTCCCAGGCTGGAGTGCAACGGCATGATTTTGGCTCTCTGCAACCTCTATCTCCTGTGTTTAAGTGATTCTCCTGCCTCAGCCTCTCAAGTAGCTGGGATTATAGGCCTGCACCAGCATTGCTGGGCTAATTTTGTTTTTATTAATAATGAACATGACTGCTATAATTTTTTCTAGTAGAGACAGGGTTTCACCATGTTGGCCAGGCTGGTCCTGAACTCCTGACCTCACGTGATCCACTCACCTCAGCCTCTCAAAGTGCTGGTATTATAGGGGTGAGCTACCATGCCCAGTCTAATCTGTATTTGTTATTATGAACACTTATCTGTGAAAGAAAAACAAATCTCAGGACCCCAAAATTACTAAGCCAATGGAAAAGTTGAGCTGGGAACTGTCAGATAAGCATGGCTTCCTAAATAAGATTTTATTCCTAAATAAGATAGCTGCTGCAAATATAAAAGACCACGTATCACCAGGCATGGTGGTTCACACCTGTAATCACAGCACTTTCGGAGGCTGAGGTGGGTGGATCATTTGAGGTCTAAAGTTTGAGACCACTCTGACCAACATGGTGAAACACCGTCTCCACCAAAAATACAAAAAAGGTAGCTGGGCATGGTGGCACATGCCTGTAGTCCCAGCTACTTTGGAGGCTGATGCAGGAGAATCACTTCATTCTTGAATACACTAATAGTATACTCAGGAATCGATTGGTGGAGGTTGCAGTGAGCTGAGATTACTCCACTGTACTCCAGCCTGAGTGACAGAGCAATACTCCATCTCAAAACAAAACGAATTGAAAAAAACCCTATATACCTTTCTCACAATTTGCTTGCAAAGAAATTCCTTGTGAACAAAGAACAGACAGAACTCAGTCATCCCTCTGAGGCTCACCCGAGACAAATGCAGATCCCATAGCTTTTTCTACCCTATTGTTAATATAAGAATGCAGATTCACTGGGCCAAAGTACATTCTGTATTCAGTGGAAGGCTAATCAAAGACTCAATAGAATACAACCTTTTCTCTTATCTACTTGTAACCTGCAAGCCCCCACTTCCAGTTGTCCTTCCTTACTAACCCAAGATACGTTTTACACATATTGATTTCTTCCTAAGATGTATCAAAGGAACCTTGGGCACATGTCTTCAGGACCTCCTGGGACTGTGTCACAGGCCTATTCTTTATACTGGCAGAATAAACTTTCCATATTAATCAAGACCTGTCTCATACACCTTTTGGGTTACACAGTCAAGGCCCTGCTAGCTAGTGCATCCCTGACTGAAGCTCCACCATTACAGAGACGCTAGTTTTTGTTTTTGTTTTTTTGAGATGAAGTTTTGCTCTTGTTGCCCGGGTTGGAGTGCAATGGCACAATCTCAGCTCACTGCAACCTCCACCTCCTGGGGTCAAGCAATTCTCCTGCCTCAGCCTCCTGAGTAGCTGGGATTACAGGCATGCGCCACCATGCCCGGACAATTTTGTAAGTTTTAGAAGAAACAGGGTTTATCTATGTTGGTCTTTAACTACTCCGGCCCTCAGGTGGTCCGCTCAGCTCTGCCTCCCAAAGTGCTCAGATTACAGGAGGGAACCACCTGACAAGGCCAGGACTTAAAAAAAAAAAAACAATTGTTTTATCTGGGTGTCAGGTGGGCCAGTGTGTACCTGAGACAGGAGCACTAAGCTCTTGGCGGTTGTCAGACGTACCAGGCACCAGCTTCCAGCCAGTCTAGACTGTGACTGTTTCAAACTCTTTTTTTTTTCTTTGAGAGAGTTTCATTCTTGTCACCCAGAATGGAGAACAGTGGCACAATCTCCGTTAACTGCAACCTCGGTCTCCTGAGTTCAAGTGATTCTCCTGCCTTAGCCTTTCAAGTAGCTGGAATTTACAGACATGGCTTATTTTTTTTCTATTTATATTTAAGACAGGGTTTCACCATATTGGCCAGGCTTGTCTCAAACTCCTGGCCTCAGGAGATCTGTCTGCCTTGGCCTCCTGAAGTGCCGGGATTACAAGCATCAGCCACCGTGTCCAGCTGGTTTAGAATTCTTTCCAGTAGTGTGAAGATAGGAATAAACAGCTCCTGAATGCCAACAATGGCTGTTAGTACATTCTAGGGTAGTACAAGTTGGTCAGGCTGTGTTTCTTGGTCTTTCTGTGGCTCCTCTTTCAGTGGCTGGTGGAGTGGTTTTATTGGTCCTGTGATACAGTATGAATATCTGTAATGGCAGTTTAGCACAGAGTAGAAGAGGAGGTAGAAGCCAGGGCTGTGGAGGGCACCTCCTTGCATTATTCTTTTTGCTTCGCAAATATATATTTATTTTATATATATATTATGTATATAATAAAAAAATAATATATCTTATATAATATATATTATATATTAAATATATATATATACACACACACACATATACATATATTAGAGAGAGAGATGGAGTTTCACTGTGTCACCAGGCTGGAGTTTGGTGACACAATCTTGGATCACTACAACCTCCCCCTCCCACGTCCAAATGATTCTCCTGCCTCAGCCTTCCAAGTAGCTGAGACATGGTGGCACGTGCCTGTAATCCCAGCTACTCGAGAGGCTAAGGCAGGAGAATTGCCTGGACCCAGGAGGCGGAGGTTGCGGTGAGCTGACATCACGTCATTGCACTCCAGCCTGGGTAACAAGAGTGAATCTCCGTCTCAAAAAAAAAAAAAAAAGAAGAAGATTAATATTTTATATTGTTTATAGCATTTGGTAAAACAAATGGGCTTTATGCTGGTCTATTAGAGATTGTTTGGCATATTAAGTTGTCTCTCCCCAAAAATGAAGTTTTTCCCCACTCTCCTTTGGAACTCTTTATCACTTTGGTTAAATACATGACTTATTTTAAAATGACCTGTGATATCAAGTGTTTTTAACCTTTGGTATTTTCACTGAGATTCTTTCTGTGAAACAAAGTTCCATCAAACTTTCCAAAATCAAATTAGAAGTTATGGATTTTTAAAAGGAAAGAGAGGCCGGGCGCAGTGGCTCAAGCCTGTAATCCCAGCACTTTGGGAGGCAGAGGCGGGTGGATCAAGAGGTCAAGAGATTGAGACCAACCTGGTCAACATGGTGAAACCCCGTCTCTACTAAAAATACAAAATATTAGTTGGGCATGGTGGCACATGCCTGTAATCCCAGCTATTCAGGAGGCTGAGGCAGGAGAATTGCCTGAACCCAGGAGGCGGAGGTTGCGGTGAGCCGAGATCGCACCATTACACTCCAGCCTGGGTAACAAGAGTGAAACTCCGTCTCAAAAAATAAATAAATAAATAAATAAAAGGAAAAAGATAAAAAATAGCTATGTATTTTTCTTACCTAATTATTCCTTTAAAATATTACATCTCCTAAAGTTTAAAAATGAGATAATTTTGCTTATTTCTTATAAAATTATATAGAAAGCATTGTTGAATATAAAATGGTGCTTGCTTTTCTTTGGGTTGTATTTGTACAAATACATTAGTAGGTGTTCCAAAATTTGGGGGAACTCTTATATGACTTAGTGTACATTATCAGCAATCATAATTGTTATGTTAAATTATCGTGGGCCACA
Source organism: Callithrix jacchus (assembly GCF_049354715.1). NCBI lineage: Eukaryota > Metazoa > Chordata > Mammalia > Primates > Cebidae > Callithrix > Callithrix jacchus. The sequence goes on from NC_133523.1 coordinate 19,178,013, forward strand.
GAGGTAACACATTTCCTTGTGTGTCTTTGACTATGACTGTTCTAAAACTATTTGTCATTCACAGACAGTGGTTGTATTGCTTTGGTCCTCCTTAGAAGGTGGTTTTATAATCAGCTATAAAACTAACAGGGGAGGAATGATCCAAGATGGCCGATCGCTAACATCTCGGGATTTCAGCTTTCAGTGGAAGCGCAGAGAACTAGAGGACGCCACACTTTCAGACAAATTCTGGTTGCTAACGGAGCAGAAGATCCCCAGTGGAGGAGTCACACGGGTCGCCATCGCAATTCTTGTGGCCGGCGCAGCGGTTTTGCCGGCACCTCGGCGAGGTGTGGCAGCTCTCGGAGCAGAGTACACAGGGCTGGCTCCCCTTCTGACTGAGGTTTGGAGGACCCACACGGGTCCCCAGCACGACTCCTGGGGCTGATGCAGTGGCTGTGACAGCATCTCGGCGCGGCAGCTCTCGGCGCAGAATAAACGAGACTGGTTCCCATTCTGACCGAGGTGTGGAGCCCCGGGAAGGCAGAGTCACCTATTACGGACACAAGAAGGAAGCCAGACAGGAGAATCCTGGGCAGAAAAGCACCATCAGTCTCAACGCCGCTGTTCTGGCCCTGGGAACTAACGACTTGGACGTTCACTCAAGAGACGTAATCTGACAGTTGGTAATTTCAAAGACGACAGGAGGATAAATTTACAATGACGGGAAGAAACTAGCGTAAAAAGGCTGAGAATACTCAAAATCAGAACGCCTCTCCCTCTAAAGATGATCACAGTTCCACATCAGCAATGGAACAAGGCTTGATGGAGAATGAGCACATCCCAATAACAGAATCACGCTTCAGGGAATGGATAATAAGAAACTTCTGTGAGTTAAAAGAACATGTTGTAGCCCAACGTAAAGAAACTAAGAACTCTGAAAAAAGGTTTGATGAAATCCTATTGAGAATGGACAATTTAGAGAGGAATATAAGTGAATTACTGGAACTGAGGAATAAAATACAGGAACTCTGAGAAGTATGCACAGGTTTAAACACTCAAATTGTTCAAGCAGAAGAAGGGATATCAGAGGTCTAAGTCCAACTTAATGAAATAAAACAAGAAGACAAGATTAGAAAAAAAAGGATAAAAAGGAATGAGCAAAGTCTCTAAGAAATGTGGGACTATGTGAAAAGACCAAATTTACGTTTGATATGTGTACCTGAATGCGATGGAGAGAATGAATCCAAGCTGGAAAATACCCTTCAGGAAATTATTCAGGAAAATTTTCCTAAACTAGCAAAGCATCAATATTCAATCCCAGGTAATACAGAGAACACCACAAAGATATTCCTCTAGAAGAGCAACCCCAAGGCACACAATCGTTAGATTCACCAGGGTTGAAACCAAGGAGAAAATACTAAGGGCAGCCAGAGAGAGAGGTCAGGTTACCCACAAAGGCAAGCCTATCAGACTTACAGCAGATCTCTCAGCGGAAACTCTACAAGCCAGAAGAGGGTGGGGGCCAATATTCAACATCCTCAAAGAACAGAACCTTCAGCCCAGAATTTCATATCCAGCCAAACTAAGCTTCACAACTGAAGAAAAATAAAATCTTTTATGAACAAGCAAGTACTCAGAGATTTTATTACCACCAGGCCTGCTTTACAAGAGCTTCTGAAAGAAGCATTACACACGGAAAGAAACAACCAGTATTAGCCCTTCTAAAAATATACCAAAAAGTAAAGAGCACCAACATAAAGAAGAATTTACATCAACAAATGGATAAAACAGCCAGTTAATATCAAATGGCAGTAACCGTAAATTTAAACCAACTAAATCCCCCAATCAAAAGGCACAGCCAAAACCCAGTGGCATGGTACATCCAGACCTGTTTCACATGCAAGGATACACAAAGTCTCAAAACAAAGGGATGGAGAAAGATTTACCAACCGAATGGAGAACAAACAAACAAACAAACATAAATAAATAAAAAGCAGGAATTGCAATTCTCGTATCTGATAAAATAGATTTTAAAGCAACAAAGAGATAGTGGTAAAAGGATCAATGCAACAACAAGAGCTAATGATCCTAACACCCAGATACATAGAGACTTCGATTCAATGAGACAGAAAATTAATAAGGATATCAAGGACTCGAACTCAGATCCGGAACAAGTAAACTTAATGAATATTTATAGAGCTCTCCACTTCAAATACACAAAATATACATTCTTGTCAATACCACATCACACCTACCCATAGGTTTAAATGAAACATTGGCCATTATTAATACCCATTTTTTTTTCAGAATAAAGCAATATTTCCGTTCACCCTCCCTCTTTCTCTTCCTCTTTCTTCCTCTCCTTTACTCATTTTTTTCTTTCTTTCCTTCTCTCAAAAAAAAAAAAAAAAAAGAAATCAACTTGTAGACATCTAGATCCAGGTCGGCAATGTCTCTCACTGCCTGATTTCCTTCCTTCCCTTCTCTCCCTCCCTCCCTCCCTTCCTCTCTTCCTTCCTCCTTTCCTCCCTTTCAAAAAAAAAAGAAAAGAAAAAGAAAAAAATGGTTCAAAAAAACCCACAAAACTCTAACAGGTGCTCTTGAATCAAAGTTTCTGATAACTTTGGAGATTGTAGGAGAAAAAAAAACTTCAGGACTCATGAAGAGCTGAAAAGTTCATGAATATCAGGCAGAACAAGGATTAGCTACATGCACTGAACTAACATAAGGCTGAAGTAATATACTTTTTTTTTTTTGAAATGGAGTCTCCCTCTGTCAACAGGCATTTGAAGTGGCATGTCAGCTCACTGCAACCTCTGCCTTCCAGGTTCAAGGAATTCTTTGCCCTGGCCTCCCAAGTATCTGGAACTACAGGTGTGCATATCGACTGCAGTCAGCTAATTTTATGTATATTTAGTAGACACAGGGTTTCACCATGTTGGCCAGGATTGTCTCAATATATTGAACTCATGAACCACCGGCCTCAGCCTCCCAAAGTGTTGGGATTACAGGCGTCAGCCACTGCACCTGGTCAAGAATTGTTTTTTCTTTTAATAAGTAACAGGGCACAACTGGAGAAACTTGTTATTTTACCAAAGCTTTGACTGGCATAGTTTTTTTTTTTTTTTAAATCAAATTTGATTTATGGAGCCAATAATACCCCCTTGGGAAAACTGAAATCTTTTCTACACAGTCCCTGTACTATATTTTCTACTTACCACAGACCAGGATTGTACTTTCTGAAAAATTCAGGAGTTTCAGGTTTATGTTAAAACCTCAACGAGAGAAATTCACCCAACTCAGGTATTTGATAGTACAAATACACAACTGGGCTTGACTTTCAAAGACTTTTTTTTCTTTTCTTTCCACAGGTGCTACTGTAACCTTTTCTTTTTTTTAATGAGAAAGTGTTTTGCTCATTTCTTAAGTTGGACTGCAATGGCACAATCTTATCTCACCACAACTAGTTCCTCCCAGGTTCAAGTGACCCTTTTGCCTCAGCCTTCCAAAGTAGCTGGGATTACAGGCATGCACCACTATGCCCAGCTAATTTTTTTGTAGAGACAAGAGTTTCTCCATGTTGGTCAAGCTACTCTCAAGCTCCCAACCTCAGGCAATCTGCCTGCCTCCATCTACCAAAGGGCTGAGAGTAGAAGCATGAGCCCAAGAGATTATTAGGTGGGCATTATTTATAATCTTTTCTACAGATAACTAAAGAAATTGAAACAGAAGATGCATAATGAAAATCTAAGTTGAGAGGCTCTTTGGGGTTGTTATACTATTGAGTGATGCATGAGGTAGGTATGTGTTCAGAGTCATATTCTGCATTATGAGAAGAAAACGTTTAATTTTTAAAAAAATCAAATTGGTAGTTATTTTTGTACTAATTGTACTTTTCCATAATAAAATACAGTATTTTGAAAATTTTAACTATCAAGTTTTTTTTTTTTTTTGAGACGAGTTTTGCTCTAGTTACCCAGCCTGGAGTGCAATGGCACAATTGACTCACTGCAACCTCCGCCTCCTAAGTTCAAGCAATTCTCCTGCCTCAGCCTCCCGAGTTGCTGAAACTAAAGGCGCGAGACAGCATGCCCAGCTTATGTTTTGTGATCCGCCCACCTCAGCCTCCCAAAGTGCTGGGATTATAGGCGTGAGCCACCGCGCCCGGCCTTCAACATTTTTAACATGTTAAATACTACTGTGCATTCAGTGAAGTGTTATCATACCACAACCTTTAACCTCTTCCACCTTACCAAAGGGTATAGGTAGAAGACGGTAACAATATGCTCTTTAATAACATGATGGATTAACATCTCTAGTGACTTTTCTGTGCCAGTGGCTTTCAGCTGCAAAGAATTTAAAGAACATCGTTTCTGTAGGTATAATTTTTATTGTTGTTGTTATTTAACATCATTTTGAAAATATTCTATGAAATATTTCACTGCTAATGTCATGAGGTTGCATTGTATCTGTAGATTATTTTGTGTAATAGAAATATTTATTAATAATGCAGGTTCATGAATAATTATCTTAGTATGTATTAATTTATATTATGTCCTTTATTGTAAAATGTATTCTTCTGAAAACCAATATGAATCTCACCAATATGATTTCTTTGATGGAAAGAAAAGTTTGAAATGTTGTCAAAGTATATGTCACATGTTTCTGCTTTGTAGAGTTTCTTTCCAGTATGAATTATTTCATGTCTTTTAACAACTGAGGACTCATTAAAGGTTTTGCCATATTTTTCACCCTTATAGGGTTTCCCTTCAGTGTGGATTTTCTTATGTTTAGTAAGATATGAATACTGGTTAAAGATTTTGCCACATTCTCCACATCTGTATACCTTCTCTCCTGTATGAATTCTCCTATGTCTCCTAAGGTATGAGGATAGGGTAAAGGCTTTGCCACAATTTTCACATTTGTAGGGTTTCTCTCCAGTATGAATTCTTTTATGATTAGTAAGGTGTGATGATTGTTTAAAGCCTTTGCCACATTCTTCACATTTGTAAGATTTCTCTCCAGTATGAATTCTTTTATGATTAGTAAGGTGTGATGATTGTTTAAAGCCTTTGCCACATTCTTCACATTTGTAAGATTTCTCTCCAGTATGAATTATTTTATGTTTTGTAAGGTATGAAAATTGGTTAAAAGCTTTGCCACATTCCTCACATTTGTAGGGTTTCTCTCCAGTATGAATTTTTTTATGTGTACTAAGCCGTGAGGACTGGCTGAAGGCTTTGCCACATTCTTGACATCTGTAGCGTCTCTCTCCAGTATGAATCATCCTATGTGTACTAAGCCTTGAGGGGTGCTTAAAAGCTTTGCCACATTCTTCACATTTGAAGGGTTTTTCTCCAGTATGAATTATCTTGTGTCTAGTAAAGGTTGAAGACTGCCTAAAAGCTTTGCCACATTCCTCACATTTGTAGGGTTTCTCTCCAGTATGAATTCTTTTATGTGTAGTAAGCCGTGAGGACCGGCTGAAGGCTTTGCCACATTCTTGACATTTGAAGCATTTTTCTCCAGTATGAATTATCTCGTGTCTAGTAAAGGTTGAAGACTGCTGAAAAGCTTTGCCACATTCTTCACATTTGAAGGGTGTCTCTCCAGTATGAATTATCTTGTGTCTAGGAAAGGTTGAGAACCACTTAAAGCCTTTGCCACATTCTTCACATTTGTAAGATTTCTCTCCAGTATGAATTTTTTTATGTTTTTTAAGGTATGAAAATTGGTTAAAAGCTTTGCCACATTCCTCACATTTGTAGGGTTTCTCTCCAGTATGAATTCTTTTATGTCTAGTAAGCTGTGAGGACCGGTGGAAGGCTTTGCCACATTCTTGACATCTGTAGCGTCTCTCTCCAGTATGAATCATCCTATGTGTACTAAGCGTTGAGGGGTACTTAAAAGCTTTGCCACATTCTTCACATTTGAAGGGTTTCTCTCCAGTATGAATTATCTTGTGTCTAGTAAAGGTTGAGAACCACTTAAAGGCTTTGCCACATTCTTCACATTGGTACAAATTCTCCCCAGTATGAACTCTTTGATGTTGACTTAGGTATAAAAGCATGCAAAATGATTTGTCACATTTTGTACATTTGAAAGGTTTTTTTCTAGTATGTCTTGTCTTATGTCTATTTGAATTTAAAAATGTATGAAAGACTTTTACATATTTATCACATTGCAATATTTTGCTCTGAGTAGCTGTCAAACACTGGCTTACTTCATTATAACCTTCCTTGTGCACCTTTAACTCATCTACACTTTCACAGCCTTTTCTTAACTGTAAATTCTCATGTCCACATTTTCCATATCTTCTCAGTATCACCTGTTTAGAAGAACCTTTCATGTCTTGCTCTGGCCAAAGGTTTTTGGGAAAATAACACATAGCTGAAAGAAATAAAAACAACAAATCATTAAACTTACTATATATAGATAAACATACTTTACAAATCTAATCTATATGATACAAACTACATCAGCAAGATGCCATAACAAAACACTACAGGCCCTGAATCCTTCATAGACATATAAATGTAATAAAAATCACTTGAGAAAAACTTAAATGTGTAAAGTTCCCCAGGTGAGTACAATGCAAAGACACGGAAGAAAAAGAAAAGTCTGTTATATTTACCCAACACAGTTCTTTCTGCTCTCCAATATAACACAGTGCTTTTCAAAGTAAATCCCTAACTTTTGGGTTCTTTTTTTAATAAATAAGTAAAATACTGACACATACATCTATATTAATTGATTCTAGGGGTCTTTCTAAAAACTGGTCTCCCATAACATAAAGTGCTGGAAGAAATGGTAGTGTATTTTGGAATGACAGTTTGGGTTTGCTGAGACCAAAGGTAAATGTTACAGCAACAGAGAGACTGCAGTGCAACAGACAGAAAACAGATGTCACAAATGATTACTGATTAAGATGAGCAGAGATCAATTCCCTTAACTAAAAATTAAACACAAAATTTTAGACAAGATACAGTCTTCTTTTTAACAAAAGAGACAAGGTTTCACCATGTTGGCCAAGCTGGTCTCTAACTCCTGGCCTCAAGTGATCCACCCACCTTGGCCTCCCAAAGTGCTGGGATTACAGGCATCAGCCACTGGACAAGATACATTCTAAGAACATGTTTGAGAGTATCCCAGAATCTCTAACCAAGATAATTGTTTTCAGACTATGCCAGGACAGAGCTACATTATAAAGATTGTGAAAAGTAGCTTTATTTAATGTCCAAATCTTAAAGATTACAATGAATACAAAATATGGCAAAATAGTTCCAAAACAAATTATAAAATTTTCAGGAAGAAACCATAAAAACGATGTAGACGTTAATTTTAAAAATTGAAAATAAACTGAATACTCAATGAGTAAAGTAGAAACACAAAGAACTATAGAGAATCAGAATAAAATGAGGGTAAGAACAAAAATATAGCCTGGTGGTTCACACCTGTAATCTCAGCACTTTGGGAGGCTGAGGTGGGCAGATCATGAGGTCAGGAGATTAAGACCATCCTGGTCAACATGGTAAAACCCCATTTCTACTAAAAAACAAAAACAAAAACAAAAACAAAATTAGCCAGGTGTGGTGGTGCACACCTCTAGTTCCAGCTACTCAGGAGGCTGAGGCAGGGAAATTCCTTGAACCCATGAGACAGAAGAGATCATACCACTATACTCCAGCCTGGCTACAGAGCAAGACTCCATCTCAACATATGTGTGTATGCAAAAAACAAGAAACTGTAAATTTAAGAAACAGAGAAAATATAACTAAGAAATTCTTAAAGAAAAAACATCAAAATGAAGAAGCTTGCTGGGCACAGTGGCTCACGCCTGTAATCCCAGCACTTTGGGAGGCTGAGGCGGGTGGATCACCTGAGGTCAGGAGTTGGAGACCAGCCTGACCAATATGGTGAAACCCTGTCTTTAAAAATAAAAAATAAAGCTCAGGCCGGGTGCAGTGGCTCACACCTATAATTCCAGCACTGTGGAAGGCCAAGGCAGGTGGATCATGAGGTCAGGAGATCGAGACCATCCTGGCTACCATGGTGAAACCCCATCTCTATTGAAAATACAAAATATCAGCCAGGCATGGTGGCATGCACCTGTAGTCCCAGCTACTCAGAAGGCTGAGGCAGGAGAATCACTTGAACCCAGGAAGTGGAGGTTTCAGTGAGCCAACATCATGCCACTGCACTCCAGCCTGGGTGACAGAGTGAGGCTTCATCTCAAAAAGAAAAAAGCAGCAGCTGCAGCTCAACAAACAAACTAAGGTACACACAAAGATATTTATAACAAACACATATAAGCACAATTTCAAAAGCCACAGACAAGAAGAGGATGAAGTTGTAAGATAAAAGATGTGTCATTTGTAAGCTCTCTCTTATGAGAGAGCCGGTGAACTGTCCACAAACTTTGCAGGCTAAAAGGAAACTGTGATATAGTCAAAGCCCTGGGGAGAAAAAAAAAAAAAGATATAAAATGAGATTAATACCATCAGCATATCTGTCCTGCCAAATAAAAGAATAAACAAACTTCGAAAATAACCAAATTCTGAAAAGTCTATTTGTACTTCATTTGCCCTAAAAAGCAAAGGTGCTGAAGGCAGTTGCTTCTGTTCAAAATAACATGATTTAACAAAATAGCACAATCATATAAAATACATTATTCCCTGGGACAGAAATATACATGCAACAAAAAATGGAATTTCTTAGCATAATAATGATACAAAAACATTTAAAAATATTCTCGAGGCCGGGCACGGTGGCTCAAGCCTGTAATCCCAGCACTTTGGGAGGCCGAGGCAGGTGGATCATGAGGTCAAGAGATCGCGACTATCCTGGTCAACATGGTGAAACCCCATCTCTACTAAAAAAATTAAAAAATTAGCTGGGCATGGTGGCGTGTGCCTGTAGTCCCAGCTACTCGGGAGGCTGAGGCAGGAGAATTGCTTGAACCCAGGAGGCGGAGGTTGCGGTGAGCCGAGATCGCGCCATTGCACTCCAGCCTGGGTAACAAGAACGAAGTTCTGTCTCAAAAAAAAAAATTCTCTAAAATTTGAAAGGGAAAAGCATAGAAATCATTATAAACATATGTCAATATACAACATAATATATATAATTACCAATATCACTGACAAATTTGAGGCAGACATAATGAGAAAAAATTTTTGAATGCAACTGAAGTTCACTTTTTAACAGATTAAAATACATTGTTTTATCTTTTAGATGTTTTACCTAATCCCCAAGGTACCACCAAGAATGTATCTGCATATCTGGCAGAAGACTTTCCTATACAGTGAAACAAAAAAGAAAGAAAAGAAAGAACAATATATTTGCATAGATAAATGAAAATAAGGAAGAAGTAAAAACATATCAAAATAAGTATAAAAAAGACACACAGAAAAAGAGAAAATGAGGAACAAAGATAGAAGAAGCAAATAAAACCACAGCATTTCTAAGTCTTCGTAAGAAAAATAAAATTCTTTTCAGACATGCAAATCCTGAAGGAATACGTCACCACCAAGCCTGCCTTGATAGAACTCCTAAAAAAAGCACTAAATATGGGAAGAAAAAAACATTACTCCTGCATAATAACAGTGAGAGACTTTAACACTCCACTGTTAATATTATACAGATCATTGAGACAGAAAAGTAACAAGAATATTTAGGACTCGAACTCGGCTGTGGGTCAAGTGGACCTGATAGATATCTGGAGAATTCTCGAGCTACAAATAACACAATACACATTTGTTTAAGGTCCACATGGCACTTAATTCTAACACCGATCACACAATCGGAAGTAAAACACTACTCAGGAAATGCAAAAGAACTGAAATAGTCACAGTCTCTCAGACTGCAGTGAAATCGAATTAAAACTCAAGAGCAAGAAACTCAGCAGGCACAATAGCTCATGCCTGTAATCCCAGCACTTTTTTTTTTAACTGATTCTTGCTCTGTCATTAGGCTGTAGTGCAGTGGTGCAATCTCGGCACCTCCACCTTCTGGTTCAAGTGATTCTCCTGCCTCAGCCTCCTGAATAGCTGGGACTATAGACACATGTCACCAAGCCCAGCTATGTGTTGTTGTTGTTTTGTAATTTTTTGTAGAAACAGGGTTTCACCATGTTGGCCTAAAAGGTCTTGATCAGAGGCCAATGTGGGTAGACCGCTTGATATCAGGAGGTTGGGGTCAGCCTGGCCAACACAGGGAAACCCCATCTCAATGAAAAATACAAAAAATTAGCTGAGCAGGGTGGCACATGCCTGTAATCTTAGCTACTCAGGAGACTGAGGCACAAGAATCACTTGAAGCCAGGAGGCAGAAGTAACAGTGGACAAAGATCAAGCCACTGCACTCCAGCCTCGGTGACAGAGTAAGATTCTGTCTCAAAAAACAACAAAAACTCAAGAATAAGAAACTCACTCCAAAACACACAATTACATAAAAATTGAGCAATCTGCTCCTGAAGGACTTCTGGCCAAATAATAAAATTAAATTGGAGGCTGACAACTACAGCTATAGCCTTCTAAACATGTCCAATCTTGGAAGCTAAGCAGGGTCAGGCCTTGCCGAGACTTAGATAGAAGATTGCCTGGGAATACTGGGTACTATAAGCTTTGGCCAGGCAAGGTAGATCATGCCTGCAATCCCAGCACTTTGGGAGGCCGAGGCGGGTGGATCATGAGGTCAAGAGATCGAGACCATCCTGGTCAACATGGTGAAACCCGTCTCTACTAAAAATACAAAAACTTAGCTGGGCATGGTGGCACGTGCCTGTAATCCCAGCTACTCAGGAGGCTGATGCAGGAGAATTGCCTGAACCCAGGAGGCGGAGGTTGCAGTGAGCCGAGATTGTGCCATTGCACTCCAGCCTGGGTAACAAGAGGGAAACTCAGTCTCAAAAAAAAAAAAAAACAAAAACAAAAATTAGCTGGGTTAGGTGGCAGGCGCCTGTAATCCCAGCTGCTTGGGAGGCTGAGGCTGGAGAATGGCTTGAACCCGGGAAGCGGAGGTCGCCATGAGCTGAGATTGTGCCATTGTACTTCAGCCTGGGTGAAAGAGCAAGACTTCGTCTCAAAAAAATAAAAATAAAATAAATAAATAATTTAAAGGAAAGAGATAATCAGCTAAGCCATAACCAATATTGGGGTCATATTTATAAACAAACACATATATATAAACTGATTATGATAGACATATGGCTGAGTTATCCCTCAATTAACCTCGAATTGACTTAAAAGTATACAAACAAAGTTGCAAATTGGCTAAAATTATATAAGAAAAACTAAAAACACAATATGCTGATGTTAAGAAACCTACACTAAAAAAAAACACTATTATGAAACTGCACAAGAATAAATGACACGTTTACTCATAAAATCTGGTATGAAGTATTCATTTACTATTAAAAGAGAATTGTTTGCGCAGAATGGCTCATGCCTATAATCCCAGCATTTTGAGAGGCTGAGGCCAGTGGATCACCTGAGGTTGGAAGTTTGAGAGCGGCCTGATCAACATAAAGAACGCTTGTCTCTACTAAAAATACAAAATTAGCTGGGTGCGGTGGCACAGGCCTTTAACCCCAGCTACTTGGGAGGCAGAGGTTGTGGTGAGCTGAGATCATGCCATCGTATTCCAGCCTGGGCAACAAGAGCAAAACTCCATCTCAAAAAAAAAAAAAGATCCAGATAACAACAATGTTTGACTGTGTACTGATGGAAGGCAAGTACTTCAAATAATTTGGCATGCACTGTGTGGCAGTGAAATTTCACAGAACATTATATTTATAAACAGAATATTCTAATGAGAAAGTTTAATAAATAAGCGGTTGAAGAAATGTGATAATTTTTGAATATATGCTATTCTTACACAAAATTAAACTGCTGAATTCCCACTTTAGAAGCAAAGAATAGATTATATTGCTAAATTAAAACTTATATTTTGAAGAACAGAGTTAGAGCCTCTAATATGCAAACCAAACATTCAGAAATAAATTATATTACCATTTAGATGTACGCTGAAGAAACTGGGTGAAAATCCTATAATTCCTTTTTACCCGCAACGAACTTAAATTTATAAGTAACCATTTTAGTAATATGGAGTGCCTACAAATTGTCTAATTTCAGGCATAACATATAAATTCTACCATATTGTTCTGAATGTTTGAAGCTAAAATTACAGACGTTTGAAATGAAAAAATACAAAGTAAAAATGTATAGAAAAAGTAATATCAGTGACATACAAAAATAAAAGGTGCTCATTGACCAGGCGCGGTGGCTCATGCCTGTAATCCCAGCACTTTGGGAGGCTGAAGCAGGCAGATCATGAGATCAAGAGACTGAGACCATCCTGGCCAACATGGTGAAACCCCGTCTCTACTAAAAATACCAAAATTAGCTCGGCGTGGTGGCACACTCCTGTAGTCCCAGCTACTCAGGAGGTTAAGGCAGGAGACTCACTTGATTCCAGGAGGCAGAGGTTGCAGTGAGCCAAGAATGCAACACTGCACTCTAACCTGGTGACAGACTGAGACTCCATCTCTAATAATAATAATAAAAATAAAAGGTGCTCTATTTGATTTTCCTCCCCACAGCAAAAAAAAAAAAAAAAAAAAATTCTCAGTCATCCCTAACAAAAATTCCTTCATGAGAGAGCCAGGCATCATGGCTCACATGTGTAATGATGGCTACACGGTATGATGAGGTTGGAGAATTTCTGCAGGCCAGGATTTCCAGACTAGCCTGGGTGACAAGCACAACCCCATCTCCAAAGTAAGTGCCTTTAAGAGCTTTGAGATCCAGGGAGGGAGTTGTGAAACTCTGCTGAAGCCCAAGATTGAGGAGTGTTCTTTTCAGAGGATAGGTTCTTATTTAGATAGGAAACTACAGGGTCCTTGGCCTTGGTTACAGACCAAGAAATGTCCCAACCAACTTGGTCCCACTGAGATTTCTGAAGTTTACTCTAGTAACTCCAGTTACAGTCTGGGATAGGTCCGGCTTTTTCGGAGTCAGGGAGGAAGATACCAATTTGCAGCCATGCAGGCAGGCCTAGAGACCTTGGTTTTTACTGTGATCCCTGAATCAGTTCAATGACTCACTTCCACATCTCTGAGTCACAGTTCATGACCAGTTTTGCCTAAATAGAAACCCACACAGCAACGAGAGGAAATCCTCTCTGGTATTCAGTGAAAACCATACCCATTCACATCCTGATATAAGGGTAATTATATATGGACCCAATTGCAGAAACCTGCCCTGTGTCTGCCCTACAGATCGAAGTCCTGAACAACAGTCAGTCTGTCCAAAATGAGAATCAGAATTACAATTACCCAAGGCCTTTGTGACAAGCCATCTAAAGGTGGACCCTAGTGCAGACACAGCAGCCTTGTGACCAAGCTACAATCCCTCCACTACAAACCCAGAGGGACCCATTTGCAGGTAGAGCATGAGGTCAAGAGTTCAATACCAGCCTGGCCAAGATGGTGAAACTCTGTCTCTACTAAAAATTCAAAAATTAGTGGGTGTGGTGACAGGAACCTGTAATCCCAGCTACTTGGGAGACTCAGGCAGAAGAATTGCTTGAACTCAAGAGGCGGAGGTTACAGTGAGCCAAGATGACACCACTGCACTCCAGCCTGGGTGAGAGAATGAGACTCTGTCTCAAAAACAAAAACAAAAACAAAAAACAAACAAAAAAATTGGAATTGAAGACAAATTAAGTAAAAAGTTGCTGTTTCGGGACTGTATAATCTCATATATATATAAAAATACACAGTACATTCAAATTTGTCTAAACTAATAAATACAGTCAATAACTTAACAGAACACAAAATCAACATGCAAGTTATGGTTCCATACACTTAAACTGATAACAATAGAGAAAGAAATCAATCTTATTTATAATAGCATTAAAATAATAAATTTCTGAGAACAAATTCAACCAAGAAGGTAAAAAAATCTTTACAATGAAATATATATCAATGAAAGAAATTTAAAAAGACAAAAATAAATTTAAAAATATTTCATTTTGGCCAGGCACAGTTGCTCATACCTGTAATCCCAGCACTTTGAGAGGCAGAGGTGGATGGATCACGAGGTCACGAGATCGAGACCAGTCCAGACAACATGGTGAAACCTTGTAACTCTACTAAAAATACAAACATTAGCCAGGCATGGGGGCACATGCCTGTAATCCCAGCTACTTGGGAGGCTGAGGCAGGAGAATCATTTGAACTCGGGAAGCAGAGGTTGCAGTGAGCTGAGATCAGGCCATTGCACACCAGCCTGGTGACCTAGCGAGACAGTCTTTAAAAAAAATTATGTCTATGGATTATAAAAAAAATTATGTCTAAAGAATATTGTTAAATTGCCAGATTATCTAAAGTAATCTATACATTCAATAAACTCCCAATCAAAATTCCAGTGGCATTTTTTCACAGTAATAAAAAATACAATTTAAAATTTATAAGAAACTACAATAAACTTCAAATAGCAAAAGCACTCTTGAGAAAAAAGAACAAAGTAGAGGAACATCATAATTCACAATTTCACACTGTATTTTAAGACTATGGTAACACAAACAAAATGGAATGTGCAGAAAAATTCACAAAGAAACCTTGAATGGAACAGAAACCACTACTCTCACACATCTTAGACATGATGCAAAAAGAGAACTAAAATATGTTTCGTTTTGAAAAACACGGAGTTTTTCAAAATAACCCAGATATTTGTGTTTCCCAAAAAATGAAAAAGCAGACAGATGTACAGTCCCCTTTTTTTAGACGGACTCTCTCTCTGTCACCCAGGCTGGAGTGCAATGGCATGATCTCAGCTAACTGAAACCTCCGCTTCCTGAGTTCAAGTGATTCTTCTGCCACAGCTTCCCAAGCAGCTAGGATTAAAGGCACCCACAACCACATCGGACTAATTTTTGTATTTTTGGTAGAGATGGGGTTTTACCATGTTGTCCAGGCTGGTCTCGAACTCCAGACCTTGTGGTCTGCTGGCCTTCACCTCTTAAATTGCTGAGATTAAAGGTGTAAGTCACTGTGGCCAGCCCGTACAGTGTCTTATATGCCATGAAGAGGACTTTGGCTCTCACTGTAAACTTGAAGGAAGATTACCCAAGGAAAAGTAGAATTCTTAGAGAATGTAGCAGCATAAGACAGAAGATGCCCCTATGTAAGAGCAAAATTTAAGAAAATACTCAGACCTCCCAGAAACTATTTGCTTTGCAACACAGCTTCCCAAATCATGTTGTAAGAACTGGCTTTTTGTTTGCTTAACCTTTGGACCTCTCATCTGTGTTGTTTGTTGTATTTACTCTCACCTACCTGTGGGTTTGGCCATGATCTCATATCTTATCATATTCTGGGGCTCTTTTCCTTGCTCCAGACAGGTGACCGGGTTTTGCTTAGAGACAGCAATACCTGCTTTATTAAAAATAAATAACATAAATCTTTTAATAACATAATTATTAACAATCTAATTACCAACCGAGTACTGTGCTCAGTAAAAATGATGTGATAGAGTATTCTAGAAAATTGATCCCCAAATACTCATTAATGAGAGACATCTCTAAATATTTAGGAAATATTTTAAATTTTCAGGTCCTTCATTTTACTACCTGGTACTCATGAATCAAAAATTGATGGTGGTTGGAGGTGCCAGGTCGAAAATTAAAAAAAAAAAAAAATGATGGTGGCAAATAGATTTTAAGATATGGGAAACTGGGTGAGGTGGCTCACACCTGTAATCCCAACACTTTGGGAGGCCAGGGAGGGCTGATCACGAGGTCAGGAGATCGAGACCATCCTAGCTAAGCTGATAAAACCCCTTCTCTACTAAAAATACAAAAATTAGCCAGGTGTGGTGATACGCACCTGTACTCCCAGCTACTCAGGAAGCTGAGGCAGGAAGATCGCTTGAACCCAGGGAGCGGAGGTTACCGTGATCCAAGGTCACACCACTACACTCCAGTCTGAGTGACAAGAGCAAGACTCTGTCTTCAAAAAAAAAAAAGATATGGGCAATAGTATTTTATGCCACTAAATTTTAGAAATGTGGAGGGTAGGTGAAGATAAAACATGTTGAAGAAATTCTTTTCTGCACAGACAGATCGTCAAGATTTTCTTAAAATAAGGATCAGAAACATTTATACAAAGTATAAATTACAAAATAAAATATAAAAAAGACATCAACTTTTAGAGTATATTAAGAATTGTGTATTAAAGTTATTCTCACCCAAAAAGACTAGGTTTCTGTAGTTCTCTAACATCACATTTCTATATAAACTCTGCTGAGCAGTGTCCAGGCATTGCCACTCCTCCAGAGAGAATTCTATGGCCACATCCCTAAATGTCAGCGTCTCCTGAAAAACACAAATATGGACACACATATATTTACCAAGTGGCCACAGGCATAATTTATTATTTGAATTAAGGCTAAACAAGAGAGTAAAGAGAGCTGACTTATAAGAACAACTGAAATTAGTCTGGGTGTGGTGGCTCATGTCTGTAATCCCAGCACTTTGGGAGGCCTAGGAGGCTGGATCACGAGGTCAGGAGTTCAAGACCAGCCTGACCAATGTGGTGAAAGTCTGACTTTACTAAAAATACAAAAACTATCTGGGCATGGTGGCACACACCTGTAATCCCAGCTACTCAGGAGGCTGAGGCAGGAGAATCGCTTGAACCCAGGAGGCTGAGGTTGCAGTGACCTGAGATCTTGCCACTGCACTCCAACCTGGGTGACAGAGTAAGACTCTGTCTCAAAACAACGACAAAAAAAGGGTAACTAAAATTCTCCAATAATTTTCAACACACAAATATTCTCTAACGTATTCTCTTACTCTGATGAAAGAGAATGGCGTAAGATCCAAAACACCAGTGCATATATAATACTTTTCTCTATAATAAGGTGTACAGTTATGGACATAAACAAAAATATATGCATTGTTGAGTGCTATATTTACAACATAATGAGTTGTATATATTTTTCAGACAAAAAAAAATGTTGATTTAGAAAGTACCTCTCAAAGTTAAATGCGTACAATAACGGGAGATCTTACGGTGAAGTTTTTTGTTTTGTTTTGTTTTCCTTTCCCCAGAAGACCTGGAATAAAGTCTGAGTTTTAAAAATTCTAACAAGGTCACTAGTAATGACAATGTTTTTGACCCAAGAAGACTATCTTGTCAAACATTCAGTAAGGGAAAGAAACTGTTTTTCCCAATTTTTCTGGCCTGTAAACAAAGGTAAGAGCCTTCATTTTCCTAAGACAGACTTGTGACACACACACACACACACACGCGCGCGCACACACGCAAAAGAAACATAAGAAAAAATGGCAGGTGCCAGATTAAATGTGATGGTTTACGCAAATGAGCTGCATAAATATACTTAATGATAGAGAAAAATAACTGACTCTATACTGAAAAAAGTCAGAGTTCTTTTGCTAAGTAAATTATTATCAACTACACTAGAAAAAAATTTCATGAGGTGCTGATGCATACAGAAGAACACAGTATCACTGCTGAGATATTGCCCCTCAAAAATCATTAAAGATTGAATTTAACCGTAAAGAAAAATCAGGTGCAGTGGTTCACGTCTATAATGCCAGCACTTTAGGAGGCCGAGGAGGGTGGACTGCCTCCGCTCAGGAGTTCGACCAGCCTAAGGAACATGGTAAAACCCCAACTCTACTAAGAAAAAAAAAAAAAAAGCCAGACATGGTGTCATGCACCTGTAATCCCAGCTACTCAGGAGGCTGAGACAGGAGAATCACTGGAACCCAAGAAGTAGAGGTTGCAGTGAGATGAGATTGTGCCATTGCACTCTAGCCTGGGCAAGAGAGTGAGACTCCATCAAGGAAGGAAAGAAAGGAAGGAAAGAAGGGAGGGAGGCTGGGAGGGAGGAAGAAAGAAAGAAAAGAAAAATCAGTTTTATACAAAGGTCAAGATATTTCCCATGCTCAACAATTTTTTTTTGAAATGGAGATTCCCTCTGTCACCCAGGCTGGAGAGCAGTGTGCAATCTCCACCTCTTAGGTTTAAGCAATTCTCCTGCTTCAGCCTCCTGAGAAGCTGAAATTACAGGCACACACCACCATGTCTGGCTCATTTTTGTATTTTTAGTAGAGACGGGGTTTCACCATGTTGGTCAGACTGGTCTCAAACTCTGGATCTCATGATCTGCCTGCCTCAGCCTCCAAAGTGCTGGGATTACAGATGTGATCCACCGTGCCTGGCCTATAATTTTAATAATTATTTTAAGTAGACTTTCTTTAGCACCCTAGAGAGCAGGAATCTCAATAATATTTTTTCAGAACTTCCTGGGTACTAAATGCCATCCCATTTAAATAAGTGCTTTCTTAATCCTGTTCTGAACAGTGCTAATAGGGAACACAGATGAAACCTCAACATTCTATGTTCTCCGTCTTTACTAATGACCTCAGCTTTCCCCCAGTAGGAATCATGAGTATCCACATCTTCTCCTTTTCAACTGGCACAAAGGAACACTTTTTTTTTTTTTTTTTTTTGAGACAGAGTCTCCCTCTGTCACCAGGTGCCAGGCTGGAATGCAGTCGAGCGATCTCAGCTCACTGCAACCTCCACCTCCCAGGTTGAAGCAATTCTCCTGCCTCAGCCTCCCAAGTAGCTGGTACTACAGGTGCACACCACCACACCCAGCTAATTTTTTGTATTTTTAGTAGAGACGGGGTTTCATCATGTTGACCAGGATGGTCTCGATCTCTTGACCTCGTGATCCACCTGCCTCGGCCTCCCAAAGTGCAGGGATTACAGGCAGGAGCCACTGCGCCTGGCCTAAACAAATCTCTTGAAGTTTTCCAGGATAATATTATTAGATGATACATATGTATTCTTAGCTAGGTAAATAATAATTCTCCTGTTCATAAATATTTCCTCAGGTAATGACATCAGAAGTCACAACAAAAAAATTTTTTTTTAAAGTAGCCCAGGCAAGGCGCAGTGGCTCACATCTGTGATCCCAGCACTTTGGGAGGACAAGAGATCGAGACCATTCTGGTCAACATGGTGAAACCCCATGTCTACTAAAAATACAAAAATTAGCTGGGCATGGTGGCGCGTGCCTGTAATCCCAGCTACTCAGGAGGCTGAGGCAGGAGAACTGCCTGAACCCAGGAGGCGGAGGTGGTTGTGAGCCAAGATCAGGACATTGCACTACAGCCTGGGTAAGAAGAGCGAAATTCCGTCTCAAAAAAAAACAAAGGAGAAATCTCCTCATAGAGGCTGCGCTAGCACACTCTGAGTAATATGTTTATCTAAAAGGAAAAAGCTGAAGCAACATAAATATAAGTAGAGACTTAATTTGGGTCAAGCTTGAGGACTGTAACCTTGGAGCCAATATACATCCTCCGAAAACTAAACAACAACAGCAACAAAACAGAATCCCTGAATACGCCAATAACAAGCTCTAAAATTGAATTAGTAATAAGTAGCCTAACAACCAAAAAAAGTACAAATTTACAGCTGAATTGTACCTGATGTACAAAGAGCTGGTACCACTTCTACCAAAATTATTTCAAAATACTAAGTAAAAAGGACTTTTTCAATTCGTTATATAATAGCATCATTCTGATACCAAAACCTGGCAGAGAGAAAAACATAGAAAACTTCAGGCCAATATCCTTGATGAACACTGAAGAAAATATTCTCAACAAAATACTGGCAAACCAAATCCACAAGAATATCAAAAAGCTCATCCAGTGTGATCAAGTAGACTGCATCTCTGAGATGCAAGGTTGTTTCAACATATAAAAATTGGCTGGGCGCGGTGGTTCGCGCCTATAATCCTAGCACTTTGGGAGGCCGAAGCGGGTGGATCACGAGGTCAAGAGATCGAGACCATCCTGGTAAACATGGTGAAACCCCATCTCTACTAAAAATACAAAAAATTAGCTGGGCATGGTGGTGCGCACCTGTAGTCCCAGCTACTCAGGAGGCTGAGGCAGGAGAATTGCTTGAACCCAAGAGGCAGAGGTTGCGGTGAGCCAAGATCATGCCATTGCACTCCAGTGTGGGTAACAACAGCGAAACTCCTTCTCAACAACAACAACAAAAATATATATAAAAATTAATAAATGTAATTCATCACATAAACAGAACTAAAGAGAAAACAACAATATTATCTCAATAGATGCAAAAAAGCTTTCAATAAAATTTAACATCCTTCATGTTTAAAACCCTCAACAAACTAGGCATTTAGGGTACACATACTTCAAAATAATCAGTCATCTATGACAAACTTACAACCAAAATATTGAACGTACAGAAGCTGGAAGCATTTTCTCCTTGAAAACTGGCACAAGACAAGGATGTCCTCTCTCAACACTCCTATTCAGCATACAGTTGGAAGTCCTGGCCAGAGCAATCAGGGAAAAGATGAAAATAAAAGACATCCAGGCCAAGCACGGTGGCTCACGCCTGTAATCCCAGCACTTTGGGAGGCCGAGGCGGGTGGATCACGAGGTCAAGAGATCCAGACCATCCTGGTCAACATGGTGAAACCCCGTCTCTACTAAAAAAATACGAAAAATTAGCTGGGCATGGTGGGGCGTGCCTGTAATCCCAGCTACTCATGAGGCTGAGGCAGGAGAATTGCCTGAACCCAGAAGGCGGAGGTTGCGGTGAGCCTAGATCCCGCCATTGCAGTCCAGCCTGGGTTGAACAAGAGCGAACCTCAGTCTCAAAAAAAAAAAAAAGAATCAGTTCCCTGGGGAGTGCGAAAACAAGCCGCAGGCAAGTCGACAGAGGTGTCTCCAGTCCCCGATTCCTACTTTAAAAAAAAAACTAACTGAAGTGCATTTTTTAGTAAATTACTACATTAAAAGAAACCAAATCCAGCCTTAACCAACTACAAACTGCCAATTAACCATTAAATTTTCCCCTTTATATTACAAATGAAGAAACCACATAACTGTATCTAACCAATTCCTGAATTTGGTTTTCTTCATCACGCAGTTTATAAGTCATTCCTTCAATCCCCGCCCATGAAACACACATTACAAACCACAGCTGGGTGCTTGACAATTTTTGAATCACTCTGATTATCGTTAGGGTGACTCCCATACATTTTGAACAGAAGAAAAGAGGAGCTCGGAACCCCACGGACCAAAGCTCTTCACACTCGGAACCCGCACCCAGAGTCGGGATTCCCCCCGACGACCCTCTCGTGGTCCCCGCACAAACTGGGAGAGACGCGACGCTGCGGCTGCAGAGCCGCCCAGGGAGGGCTCCAAGCCAGGGCAGTCACTGCACAGGGAAGAGAGGACGTCCGGGGCTGGCGGTCAGAGCAGCCGCCATCTTATGGCTGAAGGGGACTGAGGCTGAGCTGGGCAAGAACTCCAGGAGCAGTGTGTGGAGCTGACTGCAGGGAGGCCAGAGTCCCCCCACAACCACTTCCCACCAGTTCCAACCAGCCCCTTTCCCTCTCTTTGGAGTTTCCACCCGGCACTCTCACCATTTCTAGGCTTCCAGGGGGATCCCAGCTCCCAATACCTGCAGGTCACAGGGCCACAGAGAACAGACCTCTAAGAGCAGAGGACACAGAGGAGTAAAGACCAGACGCGGAACTCCAGCAGCAAGGGATAAATGCCCCGCCACATCCCGGAAGCCTTCCTGCCTGCTTCAGCTGCGTGCCTGATTGGTCGGTTCCCAGCTCAGCGTCGCTGATTGGATAACGTTTAAAACCCCGCCCTCTCAGGCCCTGAGTGACAAGAGATTCAATCAGATGCTGGGATGACTGAAGAAAAGGTGCCTAGGCTGCAGCCTTCTCAGGCAGAGGGCTTCCTTCCAAAGCTGAGCCCGGCCCACCACAGAGGATATCAGCCTTTCAACTTGTGTGTAAAGTTATATGCATTTATAAATAATATTTTATATGGCTATTTACAAATTAAAAGAATATAATAACAATTATTTTAAAATTTTAGATTTTATGACCCTCCCAGCTTCTGGTTTTTGAGCAGGAAGGCTGAGATTTTAGAAGAGAGGCAATCCTCTGAAATAAAACGTGAGCCACACGTGAATTTTAAACTTTCTAATATCCAAAGTTTAAAAAGGAACAAAGAACAGGTTGAATTCATTGTAACAATTTAGTTAACCCAATATGTCCATAATATTATCATTTCAATGTGTGAGAAATGTGTAATTATTAATAAATTATGTAAATATTTGGAACTAAATCTTTGAAACTAACTCTGTATTTTACGTTTCTAGCACATGGCAGTTCAGACCAGGCCCATTCCAGGCACCCAGGAGCCACACATGGCCAATGGCTGCCACATTGAACTGCAGCTCTGATGTCAGGACGGCGAAGGGCTCAGCAAAACTTTTCTGCCAGAGGTGAAGCAGAGCCTCTCCCTACCAACATCTCTCTTCAGTTCTGAGGGTGGAACACATAGTGACCATAGAAAGAGCAGGGGGCAGCAAGAATAAAGTAACCACAGGAAAAAAAAATACAAAAAATAAAATAAAATAACCACAAGGAGACCACTGCTGGCCACCTGTTGCTCACCATAGATCAGACAGAGAACAAAGGGTGATGGTGCCACAGGAGAATAAAACTCTGTGTCTTCAGTTCTGTCCATGCTCTTGACCTCCAATGTTTAGATATGTAGAAAATAGATTAAAGGCAAACTTATTTTGTTATTCGGCCTTGGCCCAAATGGTCAGGCTGCGGTTATCTGTTCTCGTCTGTGGTGTGGGGGACCGTGTGAGTACAAGCAGCAATCACATGCATACATGGCTACCTGTATTTCTGCATTACTCAACGTTCTCTTACAAGACATCCAACTTTAATTCAGGGGAAAACATCAGTACCTACAGGGTGCCCACTGTTAGAAGGTAACTAGTAATCAACCTGTCGTTGAAGCCTGGCATTTTTTTCTGCACTGGTTGCATGTATTAGTTAGCTATTGAAGTATAAGAAATCATACAAACTTACTAGATCATAACTGAGATGGTCAGCCATTCAAGCTGAGCTGAGTGGGGCAATTCTTCTTGTCTCAGCTTGCCCCCTTGAGACATGTGCTATCTGATCACATATCCAGAAAATGTTCTCCTGAACACTGCAAATGAAGCAACTACCCAACTGTACCTAATCTATTATTTAATTTTCCTTGCTTCATCACACACCTTTTAGAAGCTTTTTCTTCAAGACCTTCTGGTAGCCCCAAAACCACAAACCATCGGACATGGTGGCTCACGCCTGTAATCCCAACATTTGGGAGGCCGAGGCACGCCGATCACCTGAGGTTGGGTGTTCGAGAACAGCCTGACCAACGTGGAGAAACCCCGTCTCTACTTAAAAAAATAAAATAAAATAAAATATTAGCGTGCCTGTAATCCCAGCTACTCGGGAGGCTGAGGCAGGAGAATCGCTTAAACTCAGGAGGCGGAGGTTGCGGTGAGCCGAGATCACGCCATTGTATTCCAGCCTGGGAAACAAAAGTGAAACTCCGTCTCAAAACAAAAGAAAACAAACCCGCAAACCATGGCCGGAAACGGTCCCATTGATTAATCACTCTTTGTGCTTATTAGGGTTTTTTTCTGAGACCAAGTCTCGCTATGTCCCAGGTTGGAGCCCAGCGAAGCGGGATCTTGGCTCACTGCATCCTTCGCCTCCTGGGTTCAAACCGTTCTGCCTCAGTCTTCCTAGTAGCTGGGGGTGACTACAGGCCTGCGCCACCACTGCCGGCTTATTTAGTTATTTATTTATTTTTGTATTTTTAGTAGAGTCAAGGTTTCTCCATGTTGGTCAGGATGGTCTGGAACTCCCGACCTCCCAAAGTGCTGAAATTACAGGCGTGAATTATCGCACCCTGCCAATTTTTGTATTTTTAGCAGAGAGGGTGTTTCACCATGTTGGTCAGGCTGCTCTCGAACTCCTCACCTCGTGATCCGTTTCCCCGTTGGCCTCCCAAAGTGCCGGGATTACAGGCGCAATCCACCGCGCCCGCGAATATTAACTCTTGAATGTTTTCATGGTGGTTCAGTTTCTTTTTGAACAAGGTAAAGTAGGGACCGGGGACCCCACAGACCACTGCTCCTTCCACGCAGGAGCCCTGTACACCGAGTCGACTTCCACCTCACAACCTGGGGAAGATGCGGGGCTGCAGCCGTAGAGCTGCGCAAAGAGGCCAACGGGCTGGGGCTAAAGCCGCTGTGCTGAAACGGGACAGGACGTCTGGGGTCCCTGCACCGGAGGAGACAGAGGCCTGAGCTGCGGGAAATTGGGGCTCACAGACTCCATCCAACCACCGCCATTTCTGGCCGGTTCCGAAGAGGTCTCCCCAGGCTTGTGACGCCCGGCCCCGCACACTCACCATTTCTCGGCTTCAGAAATGTCCTGGAGTCTATGAATCTTCCGACACCACGAAGTCACAGAGCGATGGAAGCTGGGGCTGTGGCAGATTCACTGAGACCTCCCGGAAAGAGAACACAGGGAAGCGAAGAACTAACCCGGAGTTCTGGCTGCAGAGAAACAA
Organism: Callithrix jacchus; assembly: GCF_049354715.1. NCBI lineage: Eukaryota > Metazoa > Chordata > Mammalia > Primates > Cebidae > Callithrix > Callithrix jacchus. The sequence continues at coordinate 19,202,523 of NC_133523.1, forward strand.
AGGCCCCGCCAATACCTGGGGCCGCCCCTTCCTCTCCGACTGTGAACCTAATTGGACAGTTTCCTCCCCAGCGCCCTGAATGGATAGACCTACGGGTCTGCGCTCTCAGGCGATGAATGACAGAAGGCGCGACCAGACATTGCACTCAATAAGGCGACAGTGACAGGAGTGGTGGCTTGACCTGGAATGCCAGCCACTCGGGAAGCTGAGGCAGAAGAATCGCTTGAACCCAGGAGGCAGAAGTAGCAGTGAGCCAAGACTGTGCCATTGCACTCGAGGGTGGGCAAGTGAGCCAGACGAAACCTAAAAACAATTAAAAAGCAAATTGCCAGCTTTAAATTTTTTTAAAGAAAGACGAGCACAATACTGGCTCCTTTATCTTTGTTGCTTGCTTGTAGGCGCCTTTCCAGACATGGGTTTCTGTCTCCCATGACATATAGTGCTGATAGTAATGGTGGTATACTTTGGAATGCCAGTTTGAGTCAGCTGAGACCAAAGATAGATGTTTCAGCAGTCGACAGAGGGCAGTAGCACAGGGAAGAAAAAAAAAGCAAAACAGAAAAGTGTAGCAAGCCACGACTAAGTATTAAGAAATAAGATAGGCCGGGCACGGTTGCTCACGCCTATAATCCCAGCATTTGGGAGGCCGAGGCAGGTGGATCACTAGGTCAAGAGATCGAGACCATCCTGGTCAACATGGTGAAACCCCGTCTCTACTAAAAATACAAAACTTAGCTGGGCATGGTGGCGCAGCCTGTAGTCCCAGCTACTCGGGAGGCTGAGGTAGGAGAATTGCTTGAACCCAGGAGGCGGAGGTTATGGTGGGCCGAGATCGCGCCATTGCACGCCAGCCTGGTAATAAGAGCAAAACTCCGTCTTAAAAAAATAAATAAAAATAAAAAATAGAAAAATAAGATAAATAATTTTCTTTAAATAAACACAAAATTTCAGACACACATTCTAGGAACATGTTTGAGAGCCTCTCAGAACCACTGACCTAAATAATTGTTCAAAGTATGCCAGGAGAAAGCCATATTATAAAGAATGGGACAGCCGGGTGCGGTGGCTCAAGCCTGTAATCCCAGCACTTTGGGAGGCCGAGGCGGGTGGATCACGAGGTCAAGAGATCGAGACCATCCTGGTCAACATGGTAAAACCCCGTCTCTACTAAAAATACAAAAAATTAGGTGGGCATGGTGGCGTGTGCCTGTAATCCCAGTTACTCAGGAGGCTGAGGCAGAACTGCTTGAACCCAGGAGGCAAAGGTTGCGGTGAGCCGAGATCGCGCCATTGCACTCCAGCCTGGGTAACAAGAACGAAACTCCATCTCAAAAAAAAAAAAAAAAAAAGTTTACAATGTATATAAAATAGGGCAATGTGGTTTCAACAAAAAATAAAATTTTCAAAAAAAATGTATAATTTCAAAAATTGAAAATAAATTGAATAATACTCAACAAGTCAACTATGAACACAGAGCACTAGATAAAATCAGAAAACTGGAAGTAACAAAGATATTCAATATATCAGAAAAACAGGCCGGGTGAGGTGAATCACGCCTGTAACCGCCAGCCCCTTGGGAGGCTGAGACAGGCGGATCACAAGGTCAGGAGATGGAGACTATTCTGGCCAACATAGTGAAACCCCGTTTCTACTAAAATTACAAAAGTTAGTTGAGTGTGGTGGCAGGTGGCTATAATCCCAGCTACTCGGAAGGTTGAGGCAGGAGGATCACTTGACCCAAAAGACAGAGATTGCAGTGAGCTGAGATTGCACCTCTGCACTCCAGCCTCACAGAGCAAGACTCTGTCTTTAACAACAACAACAAAAAAAGTTATAGAGGCAAAAAATGTAAAAAGGAATAACTGAAAAATCTTTAAAAAATGACGCAAAATTGATGACACCAAAAATTGGAAAAAATAATTAAAAAAAATTTTTTTTAATGACACAAAAATGAAGAAGGTCAAAAAATAAACTGGGATACGAAGATATTTATATTAAACAGATATGTAAGCACAGTTTTAAAAGTCACACAAAGACAATCTTAAAAGCTGCAAGATAAAAGTGATGTGTTGGCTGGGCAAGGTACCCACTCATGTAAACACAGCACGTTGGGAGGCCCAGACAGAGGATCACCTGAGGTCGGGAGTTCAAGACCAGCCTAACCAACATGGAGAAACTCCATCTCTATTAAAAATACAAACTCAGCCAGTCGTGATGGTGTATCTCTATAATCCCAGCAACTCAGAAGGCTGAGGCAGGAGAAACGCTTGAACCCGGGAGGCAGGGGCTGCAGTGAGCTGAGATCACGCTATTGCACTCCAGCCTGGGCAAGAAGAGCAAAACTCTGTCTCTATAAATAAATAAATAATGTGTTATTTGCAAGAATACTCTTATGAGATAGCCATCGGATTCTCAAAACAATTTTTTTGCAGACCAGAAGAAAACTGTGATATAGTCAAAGTTCTGAAAAAGAAAACTAGCTATCAGATGAGTATAGTACCATCACCAAACCTGTCTTGCCAAATAAAAATAAAAATACTTTAAAACTAACCAAATTCTAAAAAAGTATATTGGCACTGCCTTAAATGTAAAAGATGCAAAGAATCAAATAGAACAAGAAATACAGATTAGTAAGTCTCTCTTTTTTTTTTTAATTTTTTTAAATTTTTTTGAGACGGAGTTTTGCTCTTATTACCCAGGCTGGAGTGCAATGGCGCGATCTCAGCTCACCGCAACCTCCGCCTCCTGGGTTCAGGCAATTCTCCTACCTCAGCCTCCCGAGTAGCTGGGACTACAGGCAGGCGTCACCATGCCCAGCTAAGTTTTCTATTTTTAGTAGAGATGGGGTTTCACCATGTTGACCAGGATAGTCTTGATCTCTTGACCTAGTGATCCACCCACCTCGGCCAGCCATAGTGCTGGGATTATAGGTGTGAGCCACCGCGCCTGGCCAGTAAGTCTCTTAGTTTCAGAAAACTTTCCAATTAAGAGACATATTTTTAATAAGAAATGTACTTAAAATTATTAAAACCAAAATCCAGTTTGCCTATCTACAAGGGTCAGCTGCCATCTAATGATAAAAAAATACTGAAGGTGGGAAGATGGATTCAGACACTGCATGCAAATCTTAGCCAAATGAGAGCAGAAGAGTTCAAAGTATTACAAGAGCTACATCTTTTTTTTGTTTGTTTGTTTTCCCCCGGGATGTTAGCGATCGGCCATCTTGGATCGTTTCCCACAAGAGCTACATCTTAAGTCAAAATCTGTCGGCCGGGCGCGGTGGCTCACGCCTGTAATTCCAGCACTTTGGGAGGCTGACGCAGGCAGATCACAAGGTCAAGAGATCAAGATTATCCTGGCCAACGTGGTGAAACCTCATCTCTACTAAAAATACAAAAAAATTACCCAGCACTGTGGCACGTGCCTGTGGTCCCAGCTACTCGGGAGGCTGAGGTAGAAAGAATCTCTTGAACCCAGGAGGCAGAGGTTGCAGGGAGCCAAGATTGCGCCATAGCACTCTAGCCTAGTGACAGAACAAGACTCCATCTAAAAACAAAAAACAAAAGCTTGTCAGATGTTATATAAAGTACTTTAAGTCAAAACTGCAAAGAGACAAAGAAGAACATCAAACAATAATAAATTTATTTACTGGGAATCTATGACAAATTTGTGTGTGTGCGTGTGTGTGTGTGTCTGTGCACATGTGAATGTCACACTAAGGTTCCAAATATATAAAGCAAATATCGACTGGAAGAAACATCTAGAAATAAATAATAATAGTAGGACATTTCATTATCCCACTTTCTTTTTTTTTTGGGACGGAGTTTCGCTCTTGTTACCCAGGGGCTGGAGTGCAATGGCGCGATCTTGGCTCACCGCAACCTCTGCCTCCTGGGTTCAAGCAATTCTCCTGCCTCAGCCTCCCGAGTAGCTGGGACTACAGGCACGCGCCACCATGCCCAGCTAATTTTTGTATTTTTAGTAGAGACGGGGTTTCACCTTGTTTGACCAGGATGGTCTCGATCTCTTGACCTCATGATCCACCTGCCTCAGCCTCCCAAAGTTCTGGGATTACAGGCTTGAGCCACCGTGCTCAGCCTTTTATTACCCCACTTTCTATAATAAAAATAAAACGAGGCCTGGTGCGGTGGCTCATGCCTCTAATCCCAGCACTTTTGGAGGCCTAGTCAAGAGGATCATGAGGTCAGGAGTTCAAGACCATCCTGGCCAACATGCTGAAACATCATCTCTACTAAAAAGATACAAAAATTAGCCATTTTGTGAAGAGACGAAGACTGAGCAGTTGTGTCCGCCTTGCCAACCTCCAGCAGCAGTCGGCTTCTGCACGTAGAACCCGGGAGTAGGAGACTCAGAATCGAATCTCTTCTCCCTCCTCCCTCCTGTTTTCGGCTTTGTGACAAACCTTATCATCAAACACAATGGCCAGCAACGTTACCAACAACAGATCCTCGCTCCATGAACTCCCGTGTGTTCATTGGGAATCTCAACACTCTCGTGGTCAAGAAATCTGATGTGGAGGCAATCTTTTCGAAGTATGGCAAAATTGTGGGCTGCTCTGTTCATAAGGGCTTTGCCTTCATTCAATATGTTAATGAGACAAATGCCCGGGCTGCTGTAGCAGGATAGGATGGCAGAATGATTGCTGGCCAGGTTTTAGATATTAACCTGGCTGCAGAGCCAAAAGTGAACCGAGGAAAAGCAGGTGTGAAACGATCTGCAGCGGAGATGTACGGCTCCTCTTTTGACTTGGACTATGACTTTCAACGGGATTATTATGATAGGATGTACAGTTACCCAGCACGTGTACCTCCTCCTCCTCCTATTGCTCGGGCTGTAGTGCCCTCGAAACGTCAGCGTGTATCAGGAAACACCTCATGAAGGGGCAAAAGTGGCTTCAATTCTAAGAGTGGACAGCGGGGATCTTCCAAGTCTGGAAAATTGAAAGGAGATGACCTTCAGGCCATTAAGAAGGAACTGACCCAGATAAAACAAAAAGTGGATTCTCTCCTGGAAAACCTGGAAAAAAATTGAAAAGGAACAGAGCAAACAAGCAGTAGAGATGAAGAATGATAAGTCAGAAGAGGAGCAGAGCAGGAGCTCCGTGAAGAAAGATGAGACTAATGTGAAGATGGAGTCTGAGGGGGGTGCAGATGACTCTGCTGAGGAGGGGGACCTACTGGATGATGATGATAATGAAGATCGGGGGGATGACCAGCTGGAGTTGATCAAGGATGATGAAAAAGAGGCTGAGGAAGGAGAGGATGACAGAGACAGCGCCAATGGCAAGGATGACTCTTAAGCACATAGTGGGGTTTAGAAATCTTATCCCATTATTTCTTTACCTAGGCACTTGTCTAAGATCAAATTTTTCACCAGATCCTCTCCCCTAGTATCTTCAGCACATGCTCACTGTTCTCCCCATCCTTGTCTTTCCCATGTTCATTAATTCATATTTCCCTGTGCCTAGTCCCATTTTCACTTCCTTTTTGACGCTCCTAGTAGTTTTGTTAAGTCTTACCCTGTAATTTTTGCTTTTAATTTTGATACCTCTTTATGACTTAACAATAAAAAGGATGTATGGTTTTTATCAACTGTCTCCAAAATAATCTCTTGTTATGAAGGGAGTACAGTTCTTTTCATTCATACATATGTTCAGTAGTTGCTTCCCTAACTGCAAAGGCAATCTCATTTAGTTGAGTAGCTCCTGAAAGCAGCTTTGAGTTAGAAGTGTGTGTTACACCCCAACATTAGTGTGCTCTGTGGGGCAGTTCAACACAAATGTAACGATGTATTTTTGTGAATGAGAGTTGGCATGTCAAATGCATCCTCTAGAAAAATAGTGTTATAGTCTTAAGATTTGTTTTCTAAAGTTGATACTTTGGGTTATTTTTGTGAACAGCCTGATGTTTGGGACCTTTTTCTTCAAAATAAACAAGTCCTTATTAAACCAGGAATTTGGAGAAAAAAAAAAAAAGATACAAAAATTAGATGGGCATGGTGGCTCGTGACTGTAATCCCAACTACTTGGGAGCCTGAAGTAGGAGAATTGCTTGAACGGGGACCCGGGAGGTAAAGGTTACAGTGATCAGAGATTGTGACACTGTACTCCAGCCTGGGCTACAGAGTAAGACTCCATCTCAAAAAATAAAATAAATAAATAAAAATAAAACAAGACAGAAGAAATATTAGTAAGTGAAGAGAGGAATTGAAAGCAGTATAATATAATTATTATTCTTTTTTCTCTTTTTTTTTGAGACGGGGTTTCACCATGTTGGTTAGGCTGGTCTTGAACTCCTGACCTCAGGTGATCCACGTGCCTTGGCCTCCAAAGTGCTTAGATTACAGGCCTGAGCCACTGCACCCAGCCCAGGAAATTTCTAAAGTGGATTCTTTTTGGTGCGGTTTGAACCCCATCGGGTAACTGCTCTTGCTGTCTCATCATATAACTAAGTTTTATTTCTTTTTTTCTTTGTTGGCATGTGGGGGTTTGTGTGTGTGGTGTGTGTTTTTGGCATGTGGTGTGTGGGGTGTGTGAGGGTATGTATGTGCATGTATCGGGGTGTGTTTGTGGTATGTGGTGTGCAGGTGTGTGTATGTGTGTGGTGTGTGTGACTTGTATGCATGTTGGCACGTGTATGTATGTGTGTATGTGTGGGTGTGTACATGTGTGGTATAGTTGTATGTGTGGGTGTGGATGTGTGTGTGGATGGTAGTGTGTGTGACAACTAAGTTTTCTACAGGAATAATGAAGTCCTTCTCTTCTCTAGCCAAGGAGTACTGTCCAGTGATTGAGGCCTTTGGGACCCAGAAGCTGTCATTCTGGACCCTCTGAACTGGGGTTATGTTAGGAGTGGGATTAGAAGGCACTAGCTCTCAGGCCTCTCATGGCCATCGGTCTCCTATGGTAGTTCCTCCACCTACCTACCAGGAGGTGACATTAAGAGAATGCGCTACATTTTCAGCTAGCTGAAGGAACAATTACCTTGTCTTTTTCGGGAGTTCTGGTACTGGCTCTTCTACCTCATTATAAAAAGTTTGGTATACTGGTTTGGTGGAGTGCCTTTGGAACTCCCCTCAAATTAGCATCTTAGCCCGTGAGTCAAGTCCAGTCCCATCAATCTGCTCCTCTGTTTTCCAACAGGGGTCTAAGAGGTTAGTAATTATTGGTTCTAATGTATTACAATGTCCAGGAGTACAAAAAAGATTATTTTTTCCCTTCCAAAGGAAGACATGGTCATTCTCATTCTTTCTGTCTCTTGACACACTTTTCCTAAGCTATTTTTTTTTTCTTTGAGATGGAGTTTCGCTGTTGTTGCCCAGGTTGGAGTGCAACCCAGGCACAATCGGGGTTCACGGCAACCTCCACCTTCTGGGTTCAAGCAATTCTCCTGCCTCAGCCTCCTGAGTAGCTGGGACTACAGGTGCGCACCACTATGCCCAGATAATTTTTGTCTTTCTAGTAGAGACGGGGTTTCACCTTGTTGACCAGGATGGTCTCGATCTCCTGACTTCATGATCCACCCACCTTGGCCTCCCAAAGTGCTGGGATTATAGGCACGAGCCACCGCACCCGGCCCCTAAGCTGTTTTTTGACGGTCTGATTCGTCCGCTCCACCTTTCCGGAACTCTGTGGTCGGTAGGTGGCCTGCAGCTTCCAGCTGATCCCCAACACTTTCACCTTCTTCTGAACCAAATCCGACACAAATGCTGGCCCGTTGTCTGAGCTGAAGCGCAATGGCAGTCCATACCTAGGGATGAGATCTCGGAAAAGCACACAAGTTAATTCCTGGGCTCCTTCGGTTCCTGTTGGACAAGGATCTTCCCTCCCAGAGTCTGTCCACACAAAAACTAGTAAATACCTGCTACCTCCACACTTAGGCATCTCAGTGAAGTCTACTTGAAGATCTTCAAAGGAGGCTGCTCCATAAGCTTGTATACAGGCAGGACGGTGGGACCTTGGCTAGCATTGTATTGTCGGCAAGTGATGCACCGCTGCACTACTGTTTTGGCCAGAGCCGACAGATGTGAGATGTAGAAATACCCACCTAGCAACTTCTTGAGTAATTCCTGGCCTAAGTGGGTGGTTCCAGGTACAGCCTGCATAACTGCAGCTCCCAGCAGCTGTGGCACAGCTATTCTTCTGTCCGGTAACCAGATCCATTCCTCTTTTTTTTTTTTTTTTTGAGACGGAGTTTCGCTCCTGTTACCCAGGCTGGAGTGCAATGGTGCGATCTCGGCTCACCGCAACCTTTGCCTCCTGGGTTCAGACAATTCTCCTGCCTCAGCTTCCCGAGTAGCTGGGATTACAGGCACGTGCTACCATGCCCAGCTAATTTTTTATATTTGTAGTAGAGATGGGGTTTCACCATGTTGACCAGGATGGTCTCGATCCCTTGACCTCGTGATCCACCTGCCTTGCCTCCCAAAGTGCTGGGATTACAGGCGTGAGCCACCGCACCCGGCCCCCTTCGATTGCCTGCCCTCCTGCCTGGACAAAGTTTTCTTCTTCCTTAAAATAAGTAGGCACCTTTAAGAGGCCAAGGCAGGCCGATCACGAGGTCAAGAGATCAAGATCATACTGGTCAACAAAGTGAAACCCCGTCTCTACTAAAAATACAAAAATTAGCTGGGCATGGTGGCGCGTGCCTGTAATCCCAGCTACTCAGGAGGCTGAGGCAGGAGAACTGCCTGAACCCAAGGAGGCGGAGGTTGCAGTGAGCCGAGATTGCGCCATTGCACTCCAGCCTGGGTAAGGAGAGCGAAACTCCGTCTCAAAAAAAAAATTTTTTTTAGGCCAGGCACGGTGCCTTGTGCCTGTAATCCCAGCATTTTGGGAGGCCAACGTGCGCAGATCACAAGGTCAAGAGTTCTAGACAAGCCTCGCCAACATGGTGAAACCCCATCTCTACTAAAAATACAAAAATTAGCTTGGTGTGGTGGTGGGTGCCTGTAATCTCAGCTTCAGGAGGCTTAGGTAAGAGAATTGCTTAAAACCAGGAAATGAAGGTTGCAGTGAGTTGAGATTGCACCACTGCACTCCAGCCTTGGTGACAAAGGTGAAACTATTTCACAAAAGAACAACAACTGAGTGTGGCTCTTGCAACTCAGTGAGACTTGATTTTCTATTTGAAAAACTGTCCATCCACACAGGAACCACAACCTAGTGCATGTCAATTCTCTCTCTCTTCTTTACTTTCTTTTTTTTTGAGACAGGGTCTCACTCTGTAGACCAGGCTGAAGGGCAGTGGTGCAGTCTCAGCTCACTTGAACCTCTGTCTTCTGAGTTCAAACAATTCTCCCATCTCAGCCTCCCAAGTAGCTGGGACTACAGGTGCCTGACCGAACACCCAACTCATTTTTGTATTTTATGGTAGAGACGGGGTTGGACCATGTTGGCCAATTTTGTCTTGAACTTTTGACCTCAAGTTATCTGCCTGCCTCAGCCTCCCAAAGTGTTAGGATTACAAGCATGAGACACTGCTGCCAGCCACATAACAATTCTCACACTAAGCCTGCTGAGAATTCACTATTTATCAATTTTTTTAAAAAAATTGAGGCTGGGTGCAGTGGCTCATGCCTGTAATCTCAGCACTCTGGGAGGCTAAGGCAGGCTTATCACCTGAGGTCAGGAGATCAAGACTGGCCTGGCCAATATCGTGAAACCCCCATCTCTATTAAGAATATAAAATTAGCCAGACAGAGCGGCATGTGCCTGTAATCCCAGCTACTCAGGAGGCTGAGGCAGGAAAATCACTTGATCCCAGTAGACAGAGGTTACTGTGAGCCAAGATGATGCCACTGCGCTCTACCCTGAACAACAAAGGTGAAACTCTGAGTCAAAAAAACAAAAAGAAAAGAGAAGAAAAAATTTAAATATTTCACCTAACAAAAAAAGTGAAGGAGATAAAGAGGATTTCACACCTAAAGTCTTTGTTTCCTTTAGAAAACCACAGCCCCTTGTCAGTTGATTTGTCCAAAGGTGTCTGACAGGCACTAATACTCTTAATGAATCAATCAGGAAAAATGGGTCTCTCAGGTGACAAGGAGTCACAATGGTACCTAAACCCAATCCATTCTCAGCTTTACATGGTGCCCCCCTCAGGAAGTGGTGTTAACCGTGTGAACCACATTCACTGGACAAGGCCAGAGGAGAGCGTGTTTAGGACAACACAACCATGAGGCTGCAAATCAAACTGCGGGCAGGAAGCGCAGGAGTTTCCATGGCCAAGACGCTGCTGGCCGTCCTTCGGTGTCACTTAAACTTCAGCGTGAAAGACATCCTTTCCCAGCTGGCTCAGAGAAACTAACAGACATTAGAATTGGAATCTGTTGCTTTTTTATTTTTCAGAATTTCTAAGATACGAAGGACACTCCAAAGGGCATTTAGCTATACATAAGGCTGAGGACCTGGCTGCTCTGGAGAGGGATGGCTGAGCAGCAGCCACCAGTTGTAAGAGCTGTGAAGCCCCTCACATAGGGTCAGGCCACCTCCACACACCCTCTCTTACTTCTCAGGCTCTGTCCCTGAGGTCTAGCTGAGGTATTGCCTTCCTCCCATCTCATTAGCTCTCCAAGAGAGTCCAGCTTCCTATAAAAGTTACCCTAGAATGGCAAGATGTAGACCCTCCTCCATTCTCCCAGCACAGTGGGACTTCCGGAGAGTGCTGCCTAAATCCTTTACCTCAAATCACCTGACAGAAGAAAGTGCCCAGGCAGTTAAATGTTCAATGACCTAACAGGTCCAGCATGCCCAGGGCCCAGCCCCACAGCCTAGCATCTCTCCTCCACCTGGCCTGCACTCCAGCCTTTTTCTTTTCTTTTCTTTCTTTCAGATGTAGCCACGCTCTGTTGCCCAGGCTGAAGTGCAGTGGTGCTGCAATCTTGGCTCACTACAATCTCTGCTTCCCAAGTTCAAGTGATTCTCCTGCCTCAGCCTCCCAAGTAGCTGGATTTACAGGGGCACACAACTATGCCTGGATAATTTTTGTACTTTTAGTGGAGTCAGGGTTTCACTATGTTCACCAGGCTGGTCTTGAACTCCTGACCTCATGATCCACCCGCCTTGTCCTCCCAAAGTGCTGGGATTATAGTAGTGAGCCACCATGCCCAGCCTTAGCATTTTTTCTTCTGTCACCAATGACAGGTGATGATCACCTGTGCCACACTCTTCTTTTTGAGACAGAATCTTGCTCTGTCACCAGGCTCCAGGCTGGAGTGTAGTGGTATGATCTTGGCTCACCGCAACCTCCACCTGCTGGATTCAAGTAATTCTCCTGCCTCAGCCTCCCGAGTAGCTAGGAACACAGGCACTCACTACCACGCCCAGCTAAGTTTTGTATTTTTTTAGTAGAGACAGGGTTTCACCATGGTCTCGATCTCTTGACCTCATGATCTGCCCGTCTTGGCCTCCCAAAGTGCTGGGATTACAGGCGTGAGTGGCAGGAGCCACACTCACCTTTCATTCTGTTGTTCTTTTGAGACATAGTTTCCCCTTTGTCACCAAGGCTGGAGTGCAGTGATGCAATCTCGACTCACTGAGTAAAACTTGATTTTCTATTTTCTAACTTCTGATTCAATCAAATGACCACTAGTCATAAAAAATAAATGTATTGCTGAGGCAGCCCTTGATATCAGGAGAAAGCTGCAGAAACAGGCCCTGGAGACCAAATAGTACCTTTTGTTTTTTTTGAGATGGAGTTTTGCTCTTGTTACCCAGGCTGGAGTGCAATGACTCGATCTCGGCTCACCACAACCTCCACCTTCTGGGTTCAAGCAATTGTCCTGCCTCAGCCTCCCAAGTAGCTGGAACTTCAGGCATGCACCACCATGCCCAGCTAATTTTTTTTTTTTTTTGTATTTTTAATAGAGACGGGGTTTCATTTTGTTGACCAGGATGGTCTCAATCTTTTGACCTTGTGATCCAGCCGCCTCGGCCTCCCAAAGTGTTGGGATTATAGGCCTGAGACACCGCGCCTGGCCTACTTTTTTTTTTATTTCAAAAGACGGGGTTTCATCATGTTGGTCAGGCTGGTCTTGAACTCCTGACCTCAGGTCATTCGCCTGCCTTTGCCTCCAAAGTGCTTGGATTATAGGCATGAGCCACCACGCCCGGCCCCAAATAGTACTTTTGAGAACCTCCTGAAAGTGGTCAACTCAGTCTTTTATAACAGAGATGGGAAGGCCCAGGAGAGAGGCAGGAAACACAAAAAAGAGGCAGAGGCTTTATTCCCACCATAAAAGCCAGCAAGCTCCAGCATCTTTGAGGGGCACCTGTTAACTGCTACAGATGTGGTAAGCCAGGGTTTTCTAGGAAGGATGGCCCAGGCAGCATGAGGAAGCCATCTTGATCCATCTCGGGATGCTGGTCACAAGGTACAAGGCCAATCTCTCAAATGGTTCATCAGGACTGACAGGCCCCAGAGCTCCTACCCCTGGCTCTGGCAATTCACACCACCATTATCAACCAAGCTCTGGGTGATCCTGGAAATCAATTGGAGAAAAGTGGACATTCTCCTGGACACCAGGGCTGCCCTCCTGGATTCAAGTTATTCTTTTGCCTCACTCTCCTGGGTAGCTGGGACTGCAAGTGCACACCACAGCACTTGCTAATTTGCATTTTTAGTAGAGACGGCGTTTCACCATATTGGACAGGGTGGTCTGAAACTCCTGACCTCATAATTCTCTTACCTTGGCCTCCCAGAGTGCTGGGATTACAAGCATCAGCCACAGTGCTCTGCAGGATGGACTACGTTAAAAGATGTAGCATTAGTTATACTTGCATGTATGAGTTTTTTATTAACATATGTATGTATGTATCTACATTTATGTTGAGATGGAGCCTCGCTCTGTTTCCCAGGCTGGAGTGCAACGGCATGATTTTGGCTCTCTGCAACCTTCATCTCCTGTGTTTAAGTGATTCTCCTTCTTGAGCCTCTCAAGTAGCTGGGATTATAGGCCTGCACCAGCATTATTGTGCTAATTTTGTTTTTTTAATAATGAACACGACTGCTATAATTTTTGTTTTTCTAGTAGAGACAGGGTTTCACCATGTTGGCCAGGCTGGTCTGGAACTCCTGACCTCACGTGATCCACTCACCTCAGCCTCTCACAGTGCTGGTATTATAGGGGTGAGCTACCATGCCCAGTCTAATCAGTATTTGTCATTATGAACACTTATCTGTGAAAGAAGTCTCAGGACCCCAAGATTACTAAGCCAATGGAAAAGTTGAGCTGGGAACTGTCAGATAAGCATGACTTCCTAAATAAGATTTTATTCCTAAATAAGGTAACTGCTGCAAATATAAAAGACTACATATCACCAGGCATGGTGGTTCACACCTGTAATCACAGCTCTTTCGGAGGTGAGGTGGGTGAATCATTTGAGATCTAAAGTTTGAGACCACTCTGACCAACATGGTGAAACACCATCTCCACCAAAAATACAAAAGAGGTAGCTGGGCATGGTGGCACATGCCTGTAGTCCCAGCTACTTTGGAGGCTGATGCAGGAGAATCACTTCATTCTTGAATACACTAATAGTATACTCAGGAATCTCGTGGGGGAGGTTGCAGTGAGCTGAGATTACTCCACTGTACTCCAGCCTGAGTGACAGAGCAATACTCCATCTCAAAACAAAACGAATTGAAAAAAACCCTATATACCTTTCTCACAATTTGCTTGCAAAGAAATTCCTTGTGAACAAAGAACAGACAGAACTCAGTCATCCCTCTGAGGCTCACCCGAGACAAATGCAGATCCCATAGCTTTTTCTACCCTATTGTTAATATAAGAATGCAGATTCACTGGGCCGAAGGACATTCTGTATTCAGTGGAAGGCTAATCAAAGACTCAATAGAATGCAACCTTTTGTCTCTTATCTACTTGTAACCTGGAAGCCCCCACTTCCAGTTGTCCTTCCTTACTAAACCAAGATACATTTTACACATATTGATTTCTTCCTAAGATGTATCAAAGGAACCTTGGGCACATGTCTTCAGGACCTCCTGGGACTGTGTCACAGGCCTATTCTTTACACTGGCAGAATAAACTTTCCGTATTAATCAAGACCTGTCTCATACACCTTTTGGGTTACACAGTCAAGGCCCTGCTAGCTAGTGCATCCCTGACTGAAGCTCCACCATTACAGAAACCCTCATTTTTGTTTTTGTTTTTTTGAGATGAAGTTTTGCTCTTGTTGCCCGGGTTGGAGTGCAATGGCACGATCTCAGCTCACTGCAACCTCCACCTCCTGGGGTCAAGCAATTCTCCTGCCTCAGCCTCCTGAGTAGCTGGGATTACAGGCATGCGCCACCATGCCCGGACAATTTTGTAAGTTTTAAAAGAAACAGGGTTTATCTATGCTGGTCTTTAACTACTCCGGCCCTCAGGTGGTCCGCTCACCTCTGCCTCCCAAAGTGCTCAGATTACAGGAGGGAACCACCTGACGAGGACAGGACTTAAGAAAAAAAAAAAAATTGTTTTATCTGAGTGTCAGGTGGGCCAGTGTGTACCTGAGACAGGAGCACAAAGCTCTTGGCGGTTGTCAGACGTACCAGGCACCAGCTTCCAGCCAGCCTAGACTGTGACTGTTTCAAATTCTTTTTTTTTCTTTGAGATAGAGTTTCATTCTTGTCACCCAGACTGGAGTACAGTGGCACAATCTCCGTTAACTGCACCCTCTGTCTCCTGTGTTCAAGTGATTCTCCTTTCAAGTTGCTGGAATTTACAGGCACCTGCCATCAGCCATGGCTAATTTTTTTTCTATTTATATTTAAGACAGGGTTTCACCATATTGGCCAGGCTTGTCTCAAACTCCTGGCCTCAGGAGATCTGCCTGCCTTGGCCTCCTGAAGTGCCGGGATTACAAGCATCAGCCACCGTGTCCAGCTGGTTTAGAATTCTTTCCAGTAGTGTGAAGATAGGAATAAACAGCTCCTGAATGCTAACAATGGCTGTTAGTACATTCTAGGGTAGTACAAGTTGTTGAGGCTGTGTTTCTTGGTCTTTCTGTGGCTCCTCTTTCAGTGGCTGGTGGCGTGGTTTTATTGGTCCTGTGATACAGTATGAATGTCTGTAATGGCAGTTGAGCACAGAGTGGAAGAGGAGGAAGAAGCCAGGGCTGTGGAGGGCACCTCCTGGCATTATTCTTTTTGCTTCGCAAATATATATTTATTTTATATATATATTATGTATATAATAAAAAAATAATATATCTTATATAATATATATTATATATTAAATATATATATATACACACACACACATATACATATATTAGAGAGAGAGATGGAGTTTCACTGTGTCACCAGGCTGGAGTTTGGTGACACAATCTTGGATCACTACAACCTCCCCCTCCCACGTCCAAATGATTCTCCTGCCTCAGCCTCACAAGTAGCTGAGACATGGTGGCACGTGCCTGTAATCCCAGCTACTCAGGAGGCTGAGGCAGGAGAATTGCCTGGACCCAGGAGGCGGAGGTTGCGGTGAGCTGACATCGCGTCATTGTACTCCAGCCTGGGTAACAAGAGTGAAACTCTGTCTCAAAAAAACAAAAAAAAAAAAGATGAAGATTAACATTTTATATTGTTTATAGCATTTGGTAAAACAAATGGGCTTTATGCTGGTCTATTAGAGATTGTTTGGCATATTAAGACTTCTCTCCCCAAAAATGAAGTTTTTCCCCACTCTCCTTTGGAACTCTTTATCACTTTGGTTAAATAAACGACTTATTTTAAAATGACCTGTGATATCAAGTGTTTTTAACCTTTGGTATTTTCACTGAGATTCGTTCTGTGAAACAAAGTTCCATCAAACTTTCCAAAATCAAATTAGAAGTTATGGATATTTAGAAGGAAAGAGAAAAAGATAAAAAATAGTTATGTATTTTTCTTACCTAATTAGTCCTTTAAAATATTACATCTCCTAAAGTTTAAAAATGAGATAATTTTGCTTATTTCTTATAAAAAATTATACAGAAAGCATTGTTGAATATAAAATGGTGCTTGCTTTTCTTTGGGCTGTATTTGTACAAATACATTAGTAGGTGTTCTAAAATTTGGGGGAACTCTTATATGACTTAGTGTACATGATCAGCAATCATAATTGTTAATTATTTACTTCTTTTTTTTTTTTTTGAGACAGAGTTTCACTCTTGTTACCCAGGCTGGAGTGCAATGACGTGATCTCGGCTCACTGCAACCTCCGCCTCCTGGGTTCAGGCAATTCTCCTGCCTCAGCCTCCTAAGTAGCTGGGATTACAGGGACGCGCCACCATGCCCAGCTAACTTTTTGTATTTTTAGTAGAGACGGGGTTTCACCATGTTGACCAGGATGGTCTCGATCTCTTGACCTCGTGATCCACCCGCCTCGGTCTCCCAAAATGCTGGGATTACAGGCGTGAGCCATCGCGCCCCACCTCATAATTGTTATGTTAAATTATTGTGGGCCACAGAGGTAACACATTTCCTTGTGTGTCTTTGACTATGACTGTCCTAAAACTATTTGTCATTCACAGAGAGTGGTTGTATTGCTTTGGTCCTCCTTAGAAGGTGGTTTTATAATCAGCTATAAAACTCTAACAGGGGCGGAATGATCCAAGATGGCCGATCACTAACATCTCGGGATTTCAGCTTTCAGTGGAAATGCAGAGAACTAGAGGACGCCACACTTTCAGACAAATTCTGGTTGCTCACGGAGCAGAAGATCCCCAGTGGAGGAGTCACACGGGTCACCAGCGCGACTCTTGTGACCCGCGCAGCGGTTTCACCAGCATCTCGGCGAGGCGCGGCAGCTCTTCGAGCAGAGTACACAGGACTGGCTCCCCTTCTGACTGAGGTTTGGAGAACCCACACGGGTCCCCAGCACGACTCCTGGGGCTGACGCAGCGGCTGTGACAGCACCTCGGCGTGGCAGCTCTCGGCGCAGAATAAACGAGACTGGTTCCCCTTCTGACCGAGGTGTGGAGCCCCAGGAAGGCAGAGTCACTTATTACGGACACAAGAAGGAAGCAAGACAGGAGAATTCTCGGCAGAAAAGCACCATCAGTCTCAACGCCGCTGTTCTGGCCCTGGGAACTAACAACTTCGATGTCCACTCAAGAGACATAATCTGAAAGTTGGTAATTTCAAAGATGACAGGAGGATAAATTTACAATGACGGGAAGAAACCAGCGTAAAAAGGCTGAGAATACTCAAAATCAGAACGCCTCTCCCTCTAAAGATGATCACAGTTCCACATCAGCAATGGAACAAGGCTTGATGGAGAATGAGCGCATCCCAATAACAGAATCACGCCTCAGGGAATGGATAATAAGATACTTCTGTGAGTTAAAAGAACATGTTGTAGCCCAACATGAAGAAACTAAGTACTTTGAAAAAAGGTTTGATGAAATCCTATTGAGAATGGACAATTTAGAGAGGAATATAAGTGAATTAATTGAACTGAAGAATACAATACAGGAACTCCGAGAAGTATGCACAGGTTTAAACACTCAAATTGTTCAAGCAGAAGAAGGGATATCAGAGGTCAAAGTCCAACTTAATGAAATAAAACAAGAAGACAAGATTAGAAAAAAAAGGATAAAAAGGAATGAGCAAAGTCTCCAAGAAATGTGGGACTATGTGAAAAGACCAAATTTACGTTTGATAGGTGTACCTGAATGCGATGGAGTGAATGAATCCAAGCTGGAAAATACCCTTCAGGATATTATTCAGGAAAATTTTCCTAAACTAGCAAAGCATCAATATTCAATCCCAGGTAATACAGAGAACACCACAAAGATATTCCTCAAGAAGAGCAACCCCAAGGCACACAATCGTTAGATTCACCAGGGTTGAAACCAAGGAGAAAATACTAAGGGCAGCCAGAGAAAGAGGTCAGGTTACCCACAAAGGCAAGCCTATCAGACTTACAGCAGATCTCTCAGCGGAAACTCTACAAGCCAGAAGAGGGTGGGGGCCAATATTCAACATCCTCAAAGAACAGAACCTTCAGCCCAGAATTTCATATCCAGCCAAACTAAGCTTCACAACTGAAGGAAAAATAAAATCTTTTATGAACAAGCAAGTACTCAGAGATTTTATTACCACCAGGCCTGCTTTACAAGAGCTTCTGAAAGAAGCATTACACACGGAAAGAAACAACCAGTATTAGACTTTCTAAAAATATACCAAAAAGTAAAGAGCACCAACATAAAGAAGAATTTACATCAACGAATGGATAAAACAGCCAGTTAATATCAGATGGCAGTAACCCTAAATTTAAACCGACTAAATCCCCCAATCAAAAGGCACAGCCAAAACCCAGTGGCATGGTACATCCAGACCTGTTTCACATGCAAGAATACACAGTCTCAAAACAAAGGGATGGAGAAAGATTTACCAACCAAATGGAGAACAAACAAACAAACAAACATAAATAAATAAATAAAAAGCAGGAATTGCAATTCTCATATCTGATAAAATAGATTTTAAAGCAACAAAGAGATAGTGGTAAAAGGATCAATGCAACAACAAGAGCTAATGATCCTAACACCCAGATACATAGAGACTTAGATTCAATGAGACAGAAAATTAATAAGGATATCAAGGACTCGAACTCAGATCCGGAACAAGTAAACTTAATGAATATTTATAGAGCTCTCCACTTCAAATACACAAAATATACATTCTTGTCAATACCACATCACACCTAATCATAGGTTTAAATGAAACATTGATTGGCCATTATTAATACCCATTTTTTTTTTCAGAATAAAGCAGTATTTCCGTTCACCCTCCCTCTTTCTCTTCCTCTTTCTTCCTCTCTTTTACTCATTTTTTTCTTTTTCTTTCCTTCTCTCAAAAAAAAAAAAAAAAAAAAATCAACTTGTAGACATCTAGATCCACGTCGGCAATGTCTCTCACTGCCTGATTTCCTTTGTTCCCTTCTCTCCCTCTCTCCCTCCCTTCCTCCCTCCCTTCCTCCTTTCCTCCCTTCCAAAAAAAAAAAAGAAAGAAAAGAAAAAGAAAAAATGGTTAAAAAAAAAACCCCACAAAACTCTAACAGGTGCTCTTGAATCAACGTTTCTGATAACTTTGGAGATTGTAAGAGAAAAAAACTTCAGGACTCATGAAGAGCTGAAAAGTTCATGAATATCAGGCAGAGCAAGGATTAACTGCATGCACTGAACTAACATAAGGCTGAAGTAATAAACTTTTTTTTTTGAGATGGAGTCTCCCTCTGTCAACAGGCATTTGAAGTGGCATGTCAGCTCACTGCAACCTCTGCCTTCCAGGTTCAAGCAATTCTTTGCCTTGGCCTCCCAAGTATCTGGAACTACAGGTGTGCATAGCCACTGCAGCCAGCTAATTTTATGTATATTTAGTAGACACAGGGTTTCACCATGTTGGCCAGGATTGTCTCAATATATTGAACTCATGAACCACCAGCCTCAGCCTCCCAAAGTGTTGGGATTACAGGCATCAGCCACTGCACCTGGTCCAGAATTGTTTTCTCTTTTAATAAGTAACAGGGCACAACTGGAGAAACTTGTTATTTTACCAAGGCTTTGACTGGCATAGTTTTTTTTTTTTTCTTTTAATCAAATTTGATTTATGGAGCCAATAATAGCCCCTTGGGAAAACTGAAATCTTCTCTACACAGTCCCTGTACTATATTTTCTACTTACCACAGACCAGGATTGTACTTTCTGAAAAATTCAGGAGTTTCAGGTTTATGTTAAAACCTCAACGAGAGAAATTCACCCAACTCAGGTATTTGATAGTACAAATAAATACACGACTGGGCTTGACTTTCAAAGTTTTTTTTTTTTCTTTTCTTTTCCACAGGTGCTACTGTAACCTTTTCTTTTTTTTTAATAAGAAAGTGTTTTGCTCGTTTCTTAAATTGGAGTGCATTGGCACAATCTTAGCTCACCACAACCAGTGCCTCCCAGGTTCAAGCGATTCTTTTGCCTCAGCCTTCCAAGTAGCTGGGATTACAGGCATGCACCACTATGCCCAGCTAATTTTTTTGTAGAGACATGAGTTTCTCCATGTTAATAAAGCTACTCTCAAGCTCCCAACTTCAGGCAATCTGCCTGCCTCCATCTACCAAAGGGCTGAGAGTAGAAGTGTGAGCCCAAGAGATTATTAGGTCGGCATTATTTATAATCTTTTCTACAGAAAACTACAGAAATTGAAACAGAAGATGCATAATGAAAATCTAAGTTGAGAGGCTCTTTGGGGTTGTTATACTATTGAGTGATGCATGAGGTAGGTATGTGTTCAGAGTCATATTCTGCATTATGAGAAGAAAACGTTTAATTTAAAAAAAATCAAACTGGTAGTGTATTTTTGTACTAATTGTACTTTTACATAATAAAATACAGTACTTTAAAAATTTTAATTATAAAGTTTTTTTTTTTTTGAGATGGAGTTTTGCTCTAGTTACCCAGGCTGGAGTGCAATGGCACGATCGACTCACCGCAACCTCCGCTTCCTAAGTTCAAGCAATTCTCCTGCCTCAGCCTCCTGAGTAGCTGGGATTACAGGCACAGGCCACCATGCCCAGGTAATTTTTTGTATTTTTAGTAGAGATGGGGTTTCACCATGTTGACCAGGATGGTCTCGATCTCTTGACCTCGTGATCCACCCACCTCAGCCTCCCAAAGTGCCGGGATTACAGGTGTGAGCCACTGTGCCCGGTTCAATTCAACATTTTTTTTTTTTTTTCTTTAGAGACAGATTCTTGCTCTGTCACCAGGCACCAGATTGGAGTGCAGTGGTGCAATCTTGGCTCACCACAACCGCCACCTTCTGGGTTCAAGCAATTCTCCTGCCTCAGCCTCCTGAGTAGCTAGGATTACAGGTGCATGCCACCACGCCCAGCTCATTTTTGTATTTTTAGTAAAGACAGTTTCACCATGTTGGCCAAAATGGTCTCGATATCCTGACCTTGTGATCCGCCCACCTCAGCCTCCCAAAGTGCTGGGATTATAGGCGTGAGCCACCGCACCCAGCCTTCAACATTTTTAACATGTTAAATACTACTGTGCATTCAGTGAAATGTTATCATACCACCACCTTTAACCTCTTCCACCTTACTAAAGGGTATAGGTAGAAGACGGTAACAATATGCTCTTTAATAACATGATGGATTAACATCTCTAGTGACTTTTCTGTGCCAGTGGCTTTCAGCTGCAAAGAATTTAAAGAACATCATTTCTGTAGGTATAATTTTTATTGTTGTTATTTAATTTTAACATCATTTTGAAAATGTTCTATGAAGTATTTCACTGCTAATGTCATGAGGTTGCATTGTATCTGTAGATTATTTTGTGTAATAGAAATATTTATTAATAATGCAAGTTCATGAATAATTATCTTAGTATGTATTACTTAATTTATATTATGTCCTTTATTGTAAAATGTATTCTTCTGAAAACCAATATGAATCTCACCAATATGATTTCTTTGATGGAAAGAAAAATTTGAAATGTTGTCAAAGCATATGTCACATGTTTCTGCTTTGTAGAGTTTCTTTCCAGTATGAATTATTTCATGTCTTTTAACAACTGAGGACTCATTAAAGGTTTTGCCATATTTTTCACCCTTATAGGGTTTCTCTTCAGTGTGGATTTTCTTATGTTTACTAAGATATGAATACTGGTTAAAGATTTTGCCACATTCTCCACATCTGTATACTTTCTCTCCTGTATGAATTCTCCTATGTCTCCTAAGGTATGAGGATAGGGTAAAGGCTTTGCCACAATTTTCACATTTGTAGGGTTTCTCTACAGTATGAATTCTTTTATGATTAGTAAGGTGTGATAATTGTTTAAAGTCTTTGCCACATTCTTCACATTTGTAGGGTTTCTCTCCAGTATGAATTCTTTTATGATTAGTAAGGTGTGATGATTGTTTAAAGTCTTTGCCACATTCTTCACATTTGTGGGGTTTCTCTCCAGTATGAATTCTCTCATGAATAGTAAGATTTGAGTAGTTGCTAAAGGCTTTATCACATTCTTCACATTTGTAGCGTTTCTCTCCTGTATGAATATTCTCATGTCGAGTAAGGTATGAGGATACGGTAAAGCCTTTCCCACATTCTTCACATTTGTAGGGTTTCTCTCCTGTATGAATTATCCTATGTCTAGTAAGGTATGAGGATCGAGTAAAGCCTTTGCCACATTCTTCACATCTGTAGGGTTTCTCTCCCGTATGAATTCTCCTATGTGCAGTAAGGTGTACGTGTCGGTTAAAAGCTCTGCCACATTCTTGACATCTGTAGGGTTTCTCTCCAGTGTGAATTCTCTTATGTCTAGTAAGGTACAAAGAAAGGGTAAACGCTTTGCCACATTCTTCACATTTGAAGGGTTTCTCTCCTGTATGAAATTTCTTATGATTAGTAAGGTTTAAAAAGTGTTTAAAAGCTTTGCCACATTCTTCACATTTGTAGTATTTCTCTCCTGTATGAATTGTCTTATGTCTAGTAAGGTGTGCGTGTTGGTTAAAAGCTCTGTCACATTCTTCACATTTGTAGGGTTTCTCTCCTGTATGAATTATCCTATGTCTAGTAAGGTGTGAGGATACGGTAAAGACTTTGCCACATTCTTCACATTTGTAGGGTTTCTCTCCAGTATGAATTCTTTTATGATTAGTAAGGTATGAGTACTGGTTAAAAGCTTTTCCACATTCCTGAAATTCATAAGAATTCTCTCTAATATGAATTCTTTTATGTTGACTTAGGTGTAAAAGCATGTAAAATGATTTGCCACATTTTTTACATTTGAAAGGTCTCTTTCCAGTAGGTCTTGTCTTCTGCCTATTTGAATTTAAGAATTTATGAAAGACTTTCACATGTTTATCATATTGAAATATTTTGCTTCCGTCAGTTTTCAAACACTGCTTTAGTTCATTATAACCTTCCTTGTACACATTAAACATCTTCCCACTTTTACGGCCTTTTCGTAACTGTAAATCCTTATGTCCACATTTTCCACTTTCTCTCAGAGTTACTTTTTGAAAAGAATCTTTTATTCGCAGCCTTGGCCAAAGGTCTTGGCCAAAATGAGAACATAGAACTGAAATAAATAAAAATAACAAATTACTTAACCTTACTAGGCTCAGATAAATATACATTACAATTCTAAACGGTAACATTATTATTATTATTATTTTTTTTTTTTCAGATGGAGTTTCACTCTCGTTACCCAGGCTGGAGTGCAATGGCACGATCTCACTTCACCGCAACCTCCGCCTCCTGGGTTCAGGCAATTTTCCTGCCTCAGCCTCCTGAGTAGCTGGGATGAGAGGCACACGCCACCACACCCAGCTAATTTACCTGTAACATTATAAAAACTACATAAACAAGATAGTATATAAAAATACAAGAGGCCCTAGTTTTTTTATAGACATTTATATGTAATAAAAACTAACCAAAATACATCTGAGAGAAAATGATAAATGAGCTACGTGTTTCAAGTGCCCCAAGTGAGCACTAAAGCTACATAAAAGGAGGAAATAAAAGGAGAAGGAAGAATCTGTTACATTTACCCAGCACTAGTCTTAATTTTTTTTTCTGTTCGCTGCCCCTCCCCCCACGGTCCCTTAAATTTTAAGTAAAAAGCAAAAAACTATAGACAAGGCGGGCATGGTGGCTCACACCTGCAATCCAAGTGCTTTGGAGGCCAATGTAGGCAAATCACCTGAGGTCAGGAGTTCAAGTTCAGCCAGACCAACATGGTGAAACCTTGTGTTTATAAAAAAAAAAAAAAAAAAGAAAGAAAAGAAAATTTCATACAAAACACACTTTAAGAATATGTCTGAGACTCTCAGAATCTCTGACCTGGACAATTGTTCCAAGTAGGTCAGGAGAAAGCCATATTATAAAGATGCCAGGAGAAATTCATATTATAAAGATTCAAACAGGTTAACTTTTTTAATGTTCAAATTTTAATAAAAGATTACAACATTAAAATAAGGCAATGTTGTTTCAACAAAAATATAAAATTTTCAGAAAGATTAAAAATTGATGTATAATTTTAACAACTGAAAATAAATTTAAATAATACTCAACTGAACTGTGAGCACAGAGAAGTATAGAAAATTAGAAAACTGAAAATAACAAAAATATAGAAAATATTAGAAAACCAAGTCAGGCACAGTGGCTTTGGCCTATAATCCCATCACTTTGGGAGGCCAAGGCGGGCATATCACGAGATCAGGAGATGGAGACTATCTTGGCCAACATGGTGAAACATTGTCTTTAATAAAAATCCACAAATTAGCTTGGTGTGGTGGCAGGGGCCTATAATTTCAGCTGCTTGAGAGGGCAAGGTAAGAGAATCGCTTGAACCAGGGAGGCAGAGATTGCAGTGAGCCAAGATTGCACTACTGCACTCCAGCCTTGTAATAGAGCAAGACTTAATTTAAAAAATGAAAAAAGAAAGAAAAACACAAAAGAGGTAAAAATATAAACAGGAGTAAGAGAAAACCCTTTTAAAAAATGATACAAAGAAGCTCAACAAACTAGGATACAGACTAACATGTTTATATCAAACAGATCTGTAAGCACAATTTTAAAAGTCAGAGAAAAGAGGATCTTGGAAGCTGCAAGGTAAAACTGACGAGTCGGCCGGGTATGGTAGAGCCCATGCATGTAAACCCAGCGTGTCGGAAGAACGAGGCAGGTGGATCACCTGTGGTCAGTAGCTTAAGACCAGCCTAACCAACATGAGAAAATTCCATCTCTATTAAAAACACAAACTTAGCCAGGAGTGGTGGTGTATCCCTGTAATCCTGGCAACCAAGGCTAAGGCAGGAGAAATGCTTGAACTCAGGAGGCAGAGGTTGCAGTGAGCCAAAATTCTTCCATTGCACACCAACCTGGGTAACAAGAGCAAAACTCCACTCCACAAAAAATAAAAATAAAAACAATTTAAAAATGTTCCAATACATGGAAATAAAACAACACGCTCATCAGCATGCTCCTGTCCAAAGATGGAAATAATATTTTTTAAATGCTCATAATGCTCAATGTACTGTACAGGTTTAATGAAATGTTTTTGAAATTTTTTTTCCATTTTTGAGGAAATAGAAATAGCAACCTCAAAAATATGCGGAATCTTAAGAGACAATGAAGTACACAACAGTCTTCCAAAGAAGAAACAATGATAAAGGCATTACAGTTTCAGATTTGCAAACACACTACAGGCCAGGCACAGTGTGCATACCTGTAATCCCAGCACTTTGGGTGGCTTAGGTGGGTGGATCACCTGAGGTTGGGAGTTCAAGAACAGCCTGGCCAACACGCTAAAATTTTGACTCTACTAAAAATTCAAAAAAATAAGTTGAGCATAGTGATGGGCACTTGTAATCAAAGCCATTTGGGAGACTGAGGCATGAAAATTGCTTGAACCCAAAAGACAGAGGTTGCAGTAAGCCAGGATGACACAACTGCACTGCAGCCTGGATGATGGGATGAGACTAACTCTTAGAGAAAAAAAAGAAAAAGAAAGAAAGAAAGAAAAACTCATTACAAAGCTACAGAATGAAAAGAATATGGGGGTAGAGCACAGTCATTCATGCCTGTAATCCCAACACTTTTGGAGGTGAAGACAGGAGAATCATTTTAAAGTCAGGAGTTTGAAACCAGCCTGGTCAACATGGTGAAACGCCCTATCTCCTAAATAGACAACAATTTGCCAAGCATGCTGGCAGATGCCTATAATCCCAGCTTCTCAACTGGCTAGGGCAGGAAAATCACTTGAGCCCAAAAGGCAGAGGTTGCAGTTAGCAACAATCATGCCATTCATTCCACTCCAGCCTGGGTGACAAGAGTAAAACTCTGTCTAAAAAGGAAAAAAAAAGAAAAAGAAAAAGAAAGACATAAAAAAAACACAATTCAGCATGGCACGGTGGCTCATACCTATAATCCCAGCACTTTGGGAGGCCGAGGCGGGTGGATCACGAGGTCGAAAAATCAAGACCATCCTGGTCAACAAGGTGAAACCCCGTCTCTACTAAAAATACAAAAATTAGCTGGGCATGGTGGCACACGCCTGTAGTCCCAGTTACTCGGGAGGCTAAGGCAGGAGAATTGCTTGAACCCAGGAGGTGGAGGTTGTGGTGAGCCAAGATCATGCCATATCACTCCAGTCTGGGTCACAACAGCGAGACTCCGTCTCAAAAAAAAAAAAAAGAACAGTCTGAGAAACACTGACTCTGCATATTAAACAGAACGTGGTGCTGGACAGCATAATGAAACCCTACATAAATACAAAGCCCTCTATTAAATGTAAATATACAGAAACACATAGAATGTTTTACTATCATAATGGCGGTGCATAAAATCCTTAAAGCACAAAGACTAATCACATCATAAAACAAGATCAACAAGTCTCCAAAATAACCAGTTAGCACCATAAAGACAAAGTCACACACAACAATATTAAAATTTAATGTAAATGGGCTAAGTGCCCCAATTAAAAGACACAGAATGGCAAGCTAAATAGAGTCAAGACTCATTGGTGTGCTTTATTCAAGAGACCCAACACATATGCAAAGACACACATAAGCTCAAAATAAAGAAAAGGGGAAATTTTACAAATAAAATAAAATAAGAAACAAAGCAAGGTTTGCAATCACAGTTTCTGACGAAACAGACTTTAAACCAACAAAAATTAAAAAAAGACAAGAGTACCCGGGCGCGGTGGCTCACGCCTATAATCCCAGCACTTTGGGAGGCCAAGGCAGGTCGATCACGAGGTCAAGA
Organism: Callithrix jacchus; assembly: GCF_049354715.1. Lineage (NCBI taxonomy): Eukaryota > Metazoa > Chordata > Mammalia > Primates > Cebidae > Callithrix > Callithrix jacchus. Next base: position 19,229,298 of record NC_133523.1, read on the forward strand.
GATCGAGACCATCCTGGTCAACAAACTGAAACCTCATCTCTACTAAAAGTACAAAAATAAGCTGGGCATGGTGCTGCGTGCCTGTAGTCCGAGCTACTCGGGAGGCTGAGGCAGGAGAATCGCTTGAACCTAGAAGGCCGAAGTTGCGGTGAACCGAGATTGTGCCATTGCACTCCAGTTTAGGTAATAAGAGCGAAACTCCATCTCAAATAAAGAAAGAAAACACATTATTAGAGACCTACAAAAAGACTTCGCTCATACAATAATAGTGAGAGATTTTAACATCTTACTGCCAATAATAGATAATTAAGAAATAAAAGTAGCAAGAAAATTCAGGACTCGAACTCAGCTCTGAGACAAGTGGACCTGACTGAAATCTACAGGCCTCTTCAGCCAAAAACAACAAAATACACATTCTTCTCAGTGCCACATAGCACTTATTCTTAAATTGATCACATAATTGGAGGTAAAACACTTCTCAGAAATGCAAAAGGACTGAAATCATAACAATCTCTCACAGCGCAGTGCGATCAAATTAGCACTCACAACTAATGCTACATGTCGTGGCTCAAGCCTGTAATCCTAGCATTTTGGAAGGTGGAGGCAGGTGGATCACGAGGTCAGGAGATCGAGACCATCCTGGCTAACATGGTGAAACCTCATCTCTACTAAAAATACAAAAAATTGGCCAGGCGGGTGACATGTGCCTTTAGCCAGCTACGCAAGAGGCTGAGGCAGTTGAATTGTTTAAACCCAGGGGCAGAGGTTGTACTGAGCCAAGATCTCACCACCGCATGCCAACCTGGATGACAGAGTAAGACACTGTCTAAAAACAAAAAAACAAAACCTCCTTTCCAAGCGTGGCGGCTCACATCTGTATCTCAGCACTTCGGGAGGCCAAAGTGGGCAGGTCACGAGGTCAGGAGCTTGAGGACCAGCCTGGGAAACATGATGAAACCCCGTCTCTACTAAATATACATAAATTAGCCGGGGGTGGTGGTGAATGCCTGTAATCCCTGCTACCTGGGAGGCTGAGGCAAAAGAATCACTTGAAACTGGAAGACAGAGGTTGCAATGAGCCTGGATTGTGCCCCTACAGTCCAGACTACTTGAAAGAGTGAAAATTTGTCTTCAAAAAACAACAAAATAACAAAAAACATTCACAACCACAAAACCACATGGAACTTGAACAACCTGCTCCTGAATGACTTCTGGGTAAACAATGAAATTAAATCAGAAATCATGAAAATCTTTGAAACCAATGAGAAAGATAGAAAAGGTGGGACTTTTCCTTAATTTACTCTATGAGGTCAGCATCATTCTGATAACAAAACGTGACAAAGATATTACAAATAAAGAAAACTTAAAGCCAATCATCTCTAATAAACATTCATGCAAACATTCTCAATAAAATAAACAATTAACTCAAGGTGAATTATAGACTTAAATGTGAAACCCAAAAGTATAAGAACCCTAAAACAAACTCTAGGCAATACCATTCAACACAGGTAAGAGCCAAGATTTCATAATGAAAACTCCGAAAGCATTTGCAACACAAGGAAACATTGATAAATGGGATCTAATTAAGCTAAAGAGCTTCTTCACAGCAAAAGAAACTGTCATCAGAGTGAACAAACAAGCTATAGGATAAAATAACATTTTTGCAACCTATCCAGTTAACAAAGATTAATATCCAGAGTCTACAGCAAACTTGAACAACTTTGCAAAAATAAAACAACTCTATTTAGAAGTGGGCAAAGTCAGGTGCGGTGGCTCACGCCTGTAATTCCAGCACTTTGGGAGGCTGAGGTGTGTGGATCACGAGGTCAAGAGATTGAGACCATCCTGGTAAACAAAGTGAAACCGTCTCTACTAAAAATACCAAAATTGGCTGGGCATGGTGGTGTGCGCCTGTAGTCCCAGCTACTCAGGAGGCTGAGGCAGGAGAATTGCTTGAACCCAGGAGGCGGAGGTTGCGGTGAGCCGAGATTGTGCCATTGCACTCCAGCCTGGGCTACAACAGTGAAACTCCAGCTCAAGAAAAAAAACAAACGAAAAAGTGGGCAAAGAACACGAAGAGACGCTTCTCAAAAGAAGACATGTGGCCAAAAAACATGAAAAAAAGCTCAACATTGGTGATCATTAGACAAATGCAAATCAAAATCAGAATGAGATACCATCTCACAGCAGTCAAAATGGTGACTACTAAAAAGCCAAGAACAACAGATGCTGGTGACGCTGTGGAGGACACACAAATGCTTTTACACTGTTCGTGGAAATGTGAAGACACTATGGCGGCTCCTCAAAGACCTAAAAGCAGACAGACCATTTGACCCAGCAATCTCATTACTAGATATAAACCCCAGAAATATAAATTATTCCATTATAAAGATACGTGGATGTGTATGTTCATTGCAGCACTATTCACAACAGCAAAGACTTGGAATTAATCCAAATGCCCATCAATGATAGACTGCATTAAGAAAATGTGGAACATATACACCATAGGATACTATGCAGCCATAAAAAAAAAGATAGTGTACTTTCAGAAATATGGATAAAGCTGGAAACCATTATCCTTAGTAAACTAATGCAGGAACAGAAAACCGAACAGCAAATGCTCTCACTTATCAGTGGAACCCGAACAGTAAGAACACACAGACATATAAAGGGGAACAACATACACTGGGGCCTGTTGTGGGAGAGAGAGAGAGAATCAGGATATTTAGGTAATGCATGCAGGGCTTAATACCTAGGTGATGAATTGACAGGTACTGTAAACCACCATGGCACACGTTTACCTATAATAAACCTGCATGTCCTGCACATATATCCCAGAATGTAAAATAAAATAGAAGAAAAAATAAACCGGCCGGGCATGGTGGCTCACGCCTATAATCACAGCACTTTGGGAGGCCGAGGCGGGTGGATCACGAGGTCAAGAGATCGAGACCTTCCTGGTCTACAAGGTGAAACCTTATCTCTACTAAAAATACAAAAATTAGCTTGGCATGGTGGTACGCGCCTGTAGTCCCAGGTATTCGGGAGACTGAGGCAGGAGAATTGCTTGAACCCAGAAGGCAGAGATTGTGGTGAGCCGAGATCGCAATAATACCAATACTGGTAATGGTAAATTCACTTATTTAAACAACTATTTTAAGCACATGTTAATTAAACTATTTGAATAAGAAATGTAATCTCAGGACTTTGGGAGGTCAAAGAGGGCTGAACACTTTAACTCAGGAGTCTGAAACCAGACTGGACAACATGACAAAAACCTCTCTCTACCAAAAAACTTGCTGGGCATAATGACACTATTTTTTTCTTTTTTTTTGAGATGCAGTCTCATTCTGGTCACTGAGGCTCAAGTACACTGGTATGATCTCAGCTCACTGCAACCTCTGCCTCCTGGGTTCAAGCTATTTTTCTACCTCATTCTTCCAAGTAGCTGGGATGACAGGCACGCATCACTACGCCTGGCTAATTTTTGAATTTTTAGTAGAGACGAGGTCTCACCATTTGGCCAGGCTGGTCTTGAACATCTGACCTCAGGGTGATCCACCTGCCTTAGCCTTCCAAATTGCTGGGGTTACGAGCCTGAGCTACTGCGCCCAGACCCTGATGACACATATTTGCAACCCAGCTACTCAAGAAGCTGGAATGAGATCATGTGAGTTTGGGAGGTTGAGGCCAAAGTGAGCTGTGATCATTCCACTGCAAATCAGTCTAGTTGACACAGTGAGGTTTTTTTTTCATTTAATTTTTACAAGAGGTCTCGCCTTGTCACCCAGGCTGGAGTGCAATGGCGGGATCTCAGGTCATGGCAACCTCTACCTCCTAGGTTCAAGCAATTGTCCTGCCTCAGCCTCTTGAGATGCTAGAATTACACAGGTATGGACAGGCACGGTGGCTCACGCCTGTAATCCTAGCACTTTGGGAGGCCAAGGTAGGTGGATCACCTGAGGTCAGGAGGTCAAGAACAGCCTGGCCATCACAGTGAAACCCCATCTTAAAAAAAAATTACACCGGTGTGTGCCACCACATCGGCTTATTTTTTGTATCTCTAGTAGAGATGGGGTTTCACCATGTTGGTCAGGCTGGTCCCAAACCCCTGACATCATGATCCACCCACCTCCGCCTACTAAAGTGATGGGATTACAGAAAGTGTGAGGTGAAGAAGCCAGGTTCTTTTAATGAACCTGCTCTCATTTTAATTAATGGAGTGAAAACTTTCTGATTATCAAACAGATGTTGCCAAGGCATTTATGAGGAACTTGCCTCCATGACCTAAACACTTCCCACCAGGTTCCACATCCAAAACTGACTTAGGATTACATTGTAGCATCAGGTTTGCAGAACACGGACTTCCAAACCATACCATAGACCAACTAGGCTTCACAGACATGTACAAAACTTTCCACTCAAAAGCCAAAGAATACGCAATATTCTTCATTGCACTAGATGTATTCTGTTACAAAATATAGCAAGTCTTATTAAAGAATACCAGCTGGGGTAGTGGCTAATACCTATAATCATAACAATTTGGAAGATGAAAGTGAGGGAATTACTTGGCGCCAGAAGTTTGAGACCAGCCTAAATAACAGTGAGACCTTGTCCCTACCAATAATTAAAAAATCAGCAAGGCATGGTTATGCATGTCGGTAGTCTCAGCTACTTGGGAGGCTTAGGTAAAAAGATCGTGTGAATCAGGAAGGCTGAGGCTTTAGTGAGCCAAAATTATGCCACTATACTGCACCCTGGGTGACAAGTTTGATCCTTTCTCAAAATAACAACAACAAATAATTTAAGACCAAAATCATACACTGTGTGTTTCCTACCAAAACTAAATGAAACTAAAAATTAAAAGCAAAAGAAAAGTGGCAAATCTAAGAATAAATAAAAATAAAACACACAGGGTGAGTGTGGTGGCTCACACCTGTAATACTGGCATTTTGGGAGGCTGGCAGGAGGATTGCTTGAGCCCAGGAGTTTAAAATTAGCCTGGGCTAGGCTGGGTGCAGTGGCTCAAGCCTGTAATGTAATCACTTTAAGAAACTGAGGCAGGCCAGCAGTTTGAAACCAGCCTGGCCAATATGGCGAAGCCCTGTCTCTACTAAAAATAGAAAACTTAGCTCGGTGTAGTGGCGCAAGCCTGTAGTCCCACCTACTTTTGGAAAACTGAGGCAAAATAATCGCTTCAACTTAAAAGGCAGAAGGTCGAGTGATCCAAGATTGCACCACTACACTCCAACCTGGGTAACAGAGCGAGACTGCGTCTAAAAAAAAAAAACAAAGGGGAAATGGAGACTGCAAACCACCATGGCATGTGTGTGCCTATGCAATAACCCTGCAGGATGTGCACATGTACCCCAGAGTTTAAAGTACAATTTGTTAAAAAAGGAAAAAATAAAACAAAATAATTAAAAAAAAAAAAGGCCTGGCACGGTGGCTCAGGCCTGTAATCCCAGCACTTTGGGAGGCCAAGACGGGTGGATCACGAAGCCAGTAGATCGAGATCATCCTGGTCAACATGGTGAAACCCCGTCTCTACTAAAAATACAAAAAATTAGCTGGGCCTGGTGGCGCGTGCCTGTAATCCCAGCTACTCAGGAGGCTGAGGCAGGAGAATTGCCTGAACCCAGGAGGCAGAGGTTGTGATGAGCCGAGATCGCACCATTACACTTCAGCCTGGGTAACAAAAGGGAAACTCCGTCTCAAAAAAAAAAAAAAAAAAAAAAAAAAAACACATAAATTACCCTGGGCAATACAGAAAAGCTGTCTCCTAAAAAAGAAAGAAAACTGAAACACACGCTTCATCATATACTTGCTCAAGAATCAAACAATTTAATTGTGTTAAAATGTCAATACAACCTACAGTGGTGAACAACTTAAATATCATCTATAAAAATCACAATAGCCAGAATGCCGTGGCTCCTGCCTATAATCCCAGCACCTCGAGAGCCTGAGGCAGGCAGATCATGAGGTCAGGAGTTTGAGACCAGATTGTCATTAGTAATAATACAAAAATTAGCTGGGTGTGGTGTCAGGCACCTGTAATCCCAGCTACTCGGGAGTCTGAGGGAGGAGAATTGCTTGAAACCAAAACTCAAAGGTTGCAGTAAGCCAAGATTGTACCAATGCACTCCAACATGGATGAAGAACAAAATTCCATCAAAAATAAACAAGCAAATAGATAAATAAATCACAATACCACAGTTTTATTACAGAAATATGGTTTCACATTTTATTTTTTTTTTAATTAATTTTTTTTGAGACGGAGTTTCGCTGTTGTTACCCAGACTGGAGTGCAATGGCAACATCTCGGCTCACCGCAACCTCCGCCTTCTGGGTTCAGGCAGTTCTCCCGCCTCAGCCTCCCGAGTAGCTGGGACTACAGGCATGCACCACCATGCCCAGCTAATTTTTGTATTTTTAGTAGAGACGAGGTTTCACCTTGTTGTCCAGGATGGTCTCAATCTCTTGACCTCGTGATCCACCCGCCTCGGCCTCCCAAAGTGCTGGGATTACTGGCGTGAGCCACTGCGCCCGGCCTTGTTTAACATTTTAAAACTTGATTATAAACTATATCTGGCAAAACATCCATGAAGAAGAAAAAAGAGACATTATACCTTTTGATTTTAAAACATATTAAAAGCTATAGTAACCAAAACAGTGTGATACTGGCACAAAGGAAGATAAAAGAATGAAAGAACAGAATAAAGGACCCAGAAATAAAGCCTTCTGTATATGATTACATGATCTTTCCTAAAGTTGCTATGAGCACACAATAAAGATGATCTTCTCAAAAAGTGTTAAAAACTGAACATCGACATAATTTAGAAAATAGATTATTTTAAAAAACCAAATCTCTTATAAAATAGAATAGAATTAAAATAGTGAATTTCTAACAATTTAACCAAAGAGGCAAGAAATCTTTACAATGAAAGATATAAATCAATAAAAGAGGCCGGGTGAGGTGGCTCACCCCTGTACTCCCAGCACTTTGGGAGGTTGAGGCGGCAAAGGGGGATTGTCTGAAGTCAGGAGTTTAAGAATAGCCTGGCCTACATGGTGAAACCCCATCTCTACTAAAAATACAAAAAATTAGCTAGAGGGGTAGCAGGTGCCTGTAATCCCAGCTACCCAGGAGGCTGAGACAGAAGAATGGCTTGAACCTGGGAGGTGGAGATTGCAGCAAGCCAAGATTGCACCACTGCACTTCAGTCTGGGCTACAAGAGTGAAACTCTGTCTCAAAAAAAACCAATCAATAAAAGAAATTAGAGAAGACATACATTTTAAAATATTTCATATTTATGCAAAGAATAAATATTGTTCAAGTACCATGTTCTCTAAAGTAATCTATATATTCAACAAACGTCCTATCAAAATTCCAGTGGCATTGTTTTCACAGCAATAAAAACTACATTTCTAAAATTTACAAGAAACTACAATAAGCTTCAAATAGCCATAGCAATCCTAAGGAAAACAACAATGCAAAGGGGCACTTATAATTTATACTTTCTAATTTCAAACTATATTTCAAGAATATAGTAATAAAAACCGGATGGAATGTGCAGAAAATTAACATAAAAACCCATAGAGGCTGGGCATGGTGGCTTATGCTGTAATTCCAGCAATTTGGGAGGCCGAGGTGGGTGGATCACCTGAGGTCAGGAGTTCAAGACCGACCTGATCAACATGGAAAAACCCCATCTATTAAAAATACAAAATCAGCCAAACATTGCGGCACATGCCTGTAATCCCAGCTACTTGAGAGGCTTAGGCAGAAGAATCTCTTGAACCTAGGAGGCAAAAGCTATGGTGAGCTGAGGTTGCTTTGCTGCACTCCAGCCTGGGTGACAGAGGGAGACTTCGTCTCAAAACCAAAACAAAACAAAACAAAAAAAACCAGACCACTATGAGTACACCATTTAGACATCATACAAAAAGAGAACTAAAAAATAAAGTTTCTCAAAATCATGCAGATATCTCTATGATACCACAAAATGATAAGAAAGCAGTCAGATTGTATAGTGTTTTATATGCCATGAACAGGATTTTGGCTCTCACTGTGAAGTTGAAGGAAGATCAATGTAGCAAAAGTAGACTCATTTGAGAATTTGAAAGCATAAGAGAGAAGATGGCCCTATGTGAGAACAACAACAAAACAAGCAAACACCTCAGGCTTCCCAGAAACTATTTGCTTTGGAACACAGCTTCCCAAATCACACTGTAGGGACTGGCTGGCTTTTTTCTTTTTTTTATCTTCCAACTTTTCAACTATGTCAACTGTTTTATTTACTCTCACCTACCTGGGGGTGTGGCTGCCATACTGTGTCTCTTCATATTCCAGGGATCTTTTCCTTGCTGCAGACAGGTGATCAGATCTGCCTTAGAGACAGCAATACCTGCTTTATAAAAAATAAATTACATGAATCTTTCTCAGATTCTCTAATTACCAACCTCTACCGTGCTTAGTAAAGAGATGTCATAGAATATTCTAGAAAATAATCCCAAAATACTATTTAATGACAGAAAGTTCTTAACATTTAGAAAATATTTTAAACTAGTAGGTTCTTAATGTCACTAGCAAGTACTTATGAGTCAAAAAGTAGTGGTGGCAAGCCGATTTTTACATGGGGGCGACAATATTTTATACCACGAAATTTCTGAAATTATTACTCCTCTGCAGTGAAGGATACAGACCAACTCAGGAATGTAAAAGGTTCAGGGCAAGATAAACCATCTCGAAGAAGTTTTTTTCTACATGAACAATTCCTCAAGACTTTTTGAAAACAGGGATTAGAAATTAATTTATGGAAAGCATAAATTACCAAAAATTATTATATAAAAATAGAGAAATGAAACCTTTAGGGTATATGAGGAATTGTGTATTAAAGTTATTCTCACCCAAGAAGACCAGGTTCCTGTAGTTCTCTAACATCACTTTTCTATACAAATCCTGCTGAGCAGTGTCCAGGCATTGCCACTCCTCCAGAGAGAATTCTATGGCCACATCCCTAAACGTCAACGGCCCCTGAAAAACACAAACACACACACATGCACACACACACAGATTTCCAAGTGTCCATGGGCAGAATTTATCATTTAAGGTTAAATAAGAGAGTAAAGAAAATTGGTTCAGACTCATAGGAATGAATGAAATTATCTAACAATTTTTAACAAAAAAATATTCTCTAATGTATTCTCTAACTCTGAGAGAAGAGACTGGTATAAGCTTCACAAAGCCAGTGTGTATGTATACATATATGAATGCTACTTTCATGAATAATAATGTATAAAACTAAAGGCATAAACACAAACGTACATTTTTAGTTCTGTATTTGCACCACAAAGAATGAACTGTCCATACGCTTCAAACTAAAAAGACATGTTGAGTTATAAGGCACCTCTTAAGACTCGGTGAGGTGGCTCATGCCTGTAATCCCAGCACTTTGGGGACCAAGGCAGGCGGATCATGAGGTCAAGAGTTCGAGACTAGACTGGCCAGCATTATGAAACCCTGTCTCGGCCGGGCGCGATGGCTCATGCCTATAATCCAAGCACTTCCGGAGGCCGAGGCGGGTGGATGACGAGGTCAAGAGATCGGGACCATCCTGGTCAACAAGGTGAAACCCCGTCTCTACTAAAAATACAAAAAATTAGCTAAGCATCGTGGCGCGCGGCTGTAGTCCCAGCTATTCAGGAGGCTGAGGCAGGAAAATTGCTTGAACTCAGGAGGCGGAGGTTGCGGTGAGCCGAGATCGCGCCACTACACTCCAACCTGGGTAACAAGAGCAAAACTCCGTCTCAAAAAAAAAAAAAAGCGTCTCTACTAAAAATACAAAAAAATTAGCAGGCATGGTGGCAAGTGGCTGTAGTCCCAGCTACTCAACACTGCACCCCAGCCTGGGTGACAAAGCAAGACTCAATCTAAAAATAAAAAAAATTTAAAAACCACCTCTTAAATTTTAATATGTAAAATAAACTGAAGATCTTGTGCAGATTTTTTTTTAAGAAGACACGAAATAAAGTCTGAGTCTCTGAATTTTTAACAATCTCACTAGCAATACCAATCTGCTTGGCCCAAAAAGAATATTTTCCCAAACATCCAGTAAGTGGAAAAGCCTGTGTTTTATCCAGTTTTTTGATCTGTAAACAAAGAACAAAAGACTCTTCATTTTCTAAAGACTGAGATAATAAAAAGAAAACCTATGAAAAAAAGGCAGCTACCGGATTAAATGTGATAGTTTATGCACAGCTCTTCTTTATCTACATAAATAAAGATAGTTAATAATGAGAAGAAAAATAAGTAACTCTATAGTGAAATAAATATTTCAGAGCTCTTTAAGTCAATTTTAAAATGAACTGCACTAGGACAACGTTTGATGATGTGCTGATGCACAGAGAAGAACACAACATCACTGCTGAGATATTGCCCCTAAAAAAGTAAATTATACTTGCCGGGCGCGGTGGCTCACACCTGTAATCGCAGCACTTTGGGAGGCTGAGGCGGGTGGATCACGAGGGCAAGAGATCAAGACCATCCCGGTCAACATGGTGAAACCCCGTCTCTACTAAAGATAGAAAAAATTACCTGGGTGTGGTGGCGCGTGCCTGTAATCCCAGCTACTCAGGAGGCTGAGGCAGGAGAATTGCCTGAACCCAGGAGGCGGAGGTTGCAGTGAGCCGAGATCACGCCATTGCACTCCAGCCTGGGTAACAAGAGCGAAACTCCGTCTCAAAAAAAAAAAGGTAAATTATAGTCTGAATTTAACCATAAAGAGAAATCAGTTTCATGCAGAGTTCAAGATCTAGTATTAAGGGTTAGGGGGGCAAAAAAAAAAAACAAAAAAAAATGCAGTGTCTTCTATGTTCTGTAATGTTTAATAACAACTTAAAGTAGTCTTTCTTTATCACTTTAGAGAGCAGGTATCACTTTTTTTTTTTTTTGAGACAGAGTTTCGCTCTTGTTACCCAGGCTGGAGAGCAATGGCGCAATCTCGGCTCACCGCAATCTCCGCCTTCTGGGTTCAGGCAATTCTCCTGCCTCAGCCTCCTGAGTAGCTGGGATTACAGGCACGCGTCACCACGCCCAGCTAATTTTTTATATTTTTAGTAGAGACGGGGTTTCACCATGTTGACCAGGATGGTCTCGATCTCTTGACCTCGTGATCCACCCGCCTCCGCCTCCGCCTCCGCCTCCGCCTCCGCCTCCCCAAGTGCTGGGATTACAGGCGTGAGCCACCGCACCCATCAAGAATAGCATCATTCTGATACCAAAACCTGGCAGAGAGGAAAAACAAAAAACTTCAGGCCAATATCCTTGAGGAACACTGAAGAAAATATTCTCAACAAAATACCGGCAAACCAAATCCACAAGAATATGAAAAAGCTCATCCAGTGTGATCAAGTAGACTGCATCTCTGAGATGCGAGATTGTTTCAACATACAAAAATTAATAAATGTAATTCATCACATAACAGAACTAAAAAGAAAACCATAATATTATCTTAATAGATGCTAAAAAAAAAGCTTTCAATAAAATTTAACATCCTTCATGTTTAAAACCCTCAACAAACTAGGCATTAAGGGTACATACTTCAAAATAATCAGTCATCTATGACAAACTTACAACCAAAATATTGAACGTACACAAGCTGGAAGCATTTTCTCCTTGAAAACTGGCACAAGACAAGGATGTCTGCTCTCAAAACTCCTATTCAGCATACGATTGGAAGTCCTGGCCAGAGCAATCAGGGAAAAGATGAAAATAAAAGGCATCCAAGCTGGGCACAGTGGCTCATGCCTGTAATCCCAGCACTTTGGGAGGCCGAGGCGGGTGGATCACGAGGTCAAGAGATCAACCATCATGGTCAACATGGTGAAACCCCGTCTCTACTAAAAATACAAAAAAATTAGCTGGGCATGGTGGCGCAGCCTGTAGTCCCAGCTACTTGGGAGGCTGAGGCAGGAGAATTGCTTGAACCCAGGAGGCGAAGGTTGCGTGAGCCGAGATCGCGCCATTGCACTCCAGCCTGGGTAACAAGAGCGAAACCCCGTCTCAAAAAAAAAAAAAGAAAATAAAACACATCCACTAGGAAGAGAGGAAGTCAAACTATCCCTTTGTGCAGATGAAAAGATTCTGTATCTTCAAAACCCTATAGTCTCAGCAGAATAGCTCTTTAAACTGATAAACAACTTCAGCAAAGTTTCAAGATGCCAAGTAAGTAGCATCCCTGAGGCGGAGGTTTCAGGGAGCCAAGATCGCCACTGAACTCATGCCCAGGCAACAGAGTGAGATTCTATCTCAAAAAAATAACTAATAAAGAAGTAGCATCCCTGTTCATCAACAGCATCCAGGCCAAAAGCCAAATCAAAAACATAATCTTATTCAAAATTACCACAAATGAATAGACCATGAATACAGCTAACTAAGGAGGTGAAAGATCTCTATGACAAGAATGACAAAACGCTGCTTGAAGAAGTCAGAGACGATGCAAACAGATGAAAAAAAAAAAAAGCAAACATTTATGCTCAAAGATAGAAAATATCAGTATTATTAAAATGGCCAAACTGCCCAAAGGCATTTACCAATTTATTGCTATTTCTATCAAACTACCAGAATCAGTGTTAACAAAACTAAAAAATAACTACTTTAAAATTTATATGGAGCCAAAATGAGCCTGAATAGCCAAGGCGATTTTAAACAAGAAGAACAAAGCTGGAGGCATTACATTACCCCACTTCAAACCACACTCACTAGAGGGCTACGGTAACCAAAGCAGCATGGTACTGGCACAAAAACAGACCCATAGACAAATAGTCTATGAGCAGAGAATAGAGAGCCCAGAAATAATGCCACACACCTCCAACCATCTGATCATTGACAAATCTGACAAGAGGAATGTGAGAAGAATTCCCTAGTTAATAAATGTGCTGGAATAGCTAGCTAGCACTATGTAGAAGATTGAAATTGTTTCCTCCCTGATAATATATATATAAATTAAATGAAGATAAAGACGTAAATGCAAAACTTAACATTATTTTTAAAATCTGGAAGATAAATAACCAAGAAAATACCCTTCTAAACATAGGAACGAGCAAAGATTTTCTGAGAAAGATAACAAAAGGAATTGCAACAAAAGCAAAAATTGACAAATGGAGCCTAATTAAACTAAAAAGCTTCTTCACAGCAAAGGAAACTATCAATGGAGTAAACAGATCACATACCAAATAAAAATAATTGCAAACTATGTTCCTGACAAAGGTTTAACATCCACAATTCATAAAGAAGTCTGCAAAACAAAAAAAAAAACTTTATTAAAAAGCATAAAACATGAACAGATGTTTTTCACCAAAAGAAAGACAAACATGTGGCTAACAAGCATGTGTAAAACATGCTTACCACTAATTCCTAGAGAAAAGAAAAAAAGAAAAAAGCCACAGTGAGACACCATCTCACACCAGTCAGCATGGCTGTTATTAGAAAGTCGATACCAGGCCGGCACAGTAATCCCAGCACTTCCGGAGGCCAAAGCCGGCAGATCACTGGAGGTCATGAGTTTGAGACCATCCTGGTCAAAATGGTGAAACTCCGTCTCTACTAAAAATACAAAAAGTTAGCTGGGCATGGTGGCGAGTGCCTGTAATCCCAGCTACTCAGGAGGCTGAGGCAGGAGAATTGCCTGAACCCAGGAGGTGGAGGTTGCGGTGAGCCAAGATAGCGCCATTGCACTCCAGCCTGGGTAACAAGAGCGAAACTCCGTCTCAAAAAAAAAAAAGAAAAGAAAAGAAAATCAGTTCCCTGTGGAGTCCAAAAACAAGCCGCAGGCAGGTCAACTGAGGTGTCTTCAGTCCCCGGATTTCTACTTTTAAAAAAACTAACTGAAGTGCATTTTTTAGTAAATTACTACATTAAAAGAAACAAAATCCAGCCTTAATCAACTACGAACTGCCAATTAACCATTAAATTTTCCCCCTTATATTACAAATGAAGAAACCACATAACTGTATCTAACCAATTCCTGAATTTGGTTTTCTTCATCACGCAGTTTGTAACAGTCTTTCCTTCAGTCCCCGCCCATGAAACACACATTACAAACCACAGCTGGGTGCTTGACAATTTTTGAATCACTCTGATTATTTTTAGGGTGACTCCCATACATTTTGAACAGAAGAAAAGAGGAGCTCGGAACCCCACGGACCAAAGCTCTTCACACTCGGAACCCGCACCCAGAGTCCGGATTCCCCCCGACGACCCTCTCTTGGTCCCCGCACAAACTGGGAGAGACGCGACGCTGCGGCTGCAGAGCCGCCCAGGGAGGGCTCCAAGCCAGGGCAGTCACTGCACAGGGAAGAGACAGGACGTCCGGGACTGGCGGTCAGAGCAGCCGCCATCTTATGGCTGAAGGGGACTGAGGCCGAGCTGGGCAAGAACTCCAGGAGCAGAGTGTGGAGCTGACTGCAGGGAGGCCAGAGTCCCCCCAACAGCCACTTCCCACCGGTTCTGGTTAGCCCCTTTCCCTCTCTCTGGAGTTTCCACCCGGCACTCTCACCATTTCTAGGCTTCCAGGGGGTCCCAGCTCCCAATACCTGCAGGTCACAGGGCCACAGAGAATAGACCTCTAAGAGTAGAGGACACAGAGGAGTAAAGACGAGACTTGAAGCTCCAGAAGCGAGAGATAAAGGCCCCGCCACATCCCGGAAGCCTTCCTGCCTGCTCCAGCTGCGTGCCTGATTGGTCGGTTCCAGCTCAGCGTCGCTAATTGGATAACGTTTAAAACCCCACCCTCTCAGGCCCTGAGTGACAGAAGATTCAATCAGATGCTGGATGAGTGAAGAAAAGGTGCCTAGGCTGCAGCCTTCTCAGGCAGGGCTTCCTTCCAAAGCTGAGCCCGGCCCACCACAGAGGATATTAGCCTTTAAGCTTGTGTGTAAAGTTATATGCATCTATAAATAATATTCTATATGGCTATTTACAAATGAAAAGAATATAATAACAATTATTTTAAAATTTTAGATTTTATGACCCTCCCAGCTTCTGGTTTTTGAGCAGTAAGGCTGAGATTTTAGAAGAGAGGCAATCCTCTGAAATAAAATGTGAGCCACAGGTGAATTTTAAACTTTCTAATATCCAAAGTTTAAGAAGGAACAAAGAACAGGTTGAATTCATTGTAACAATTTAGTTAACCCAATATGTCCATAATATTATCATTTTAATGTGTGAGAAATGTCTAATTATTATTATTATATTTTTTTTTTTTTTTGAGATGGAGTTTTGCTGTTGTTACCCAGACTGGAGTGCAATGGCACGATCTCGGCTCACCACAACCTCCGCCTTCTGGGTTCGAGGAGTTCTTCTGCCTCAGACTCCCGAGTAGCTGGGACTACAGGCATGCACCACCATGCCCAGCTAATTTTTGTATTTTTAGTAGAGACGGGGTACACCATGTTGACCAGGATGGTCTCGATCTCTTGACCTCGTGATCCACCTGCCTCAGCCTCCCAAAGTGCTGGGATTATAGGCGTGAGCCACCACGCCCAGCCAAGAAATGTGTAATCATTAATAAAGTATATAAATATTTGGAATTAAATCTTTGAAACTAACTCTGTATTTTACTTTTCTAGCACATGGCAGTTCAGACTAGGCCCATTCCAGGCACCCAGGAGCCACACATGGCCAATGGCTGCCACATTGAACTGCAGCTCTGATGTCAGGGAGGCGAAGGGCCCCAGCAGACCTTTTCTGCCAGAGGTGAAGCAGAGCCTCTCCCTACCAACATCTCTCTTCAGGTCTGAGGGTGGAACACATAGTGACCATAGAAAGAGCTGAGGGCAGCAAGAATAAAATAACCACAAGCAAAAAAAATACAAAAAATAAAATAAAATAACCGCAAGGACACCACTGCTGGCCACCTGTTGCTCACCATAGATCAGACAGAGAACAGAGGATGATGGTGCCACAGGAGAATAAAACTCTATGTCTTCAGTTCTGTCCATGCTCTTGACCTCCAATGTTTAGCTATGTAGAAAATAGATTAAAGGCAAACTTATTTTGTTATTCGGCCTTGGCCCAAATGGTCAGGCTGCGGTTATCTGTTCTCGTCTGTGGTGTGGGGGACCGTGTGAGTACAAGCAGCAATCACATGCATACATGGCTACCTGTATTTCTGCATTACTCAACGTTCTCTTACAAGACATCCAACTTTAATTCAGGGGAAAACATCAGTACCTACAGGGTGCCCACTGTTAGAAGGTAACTAGTAATCAACCTGTCGTTGAAGCCTGGCATTTTTTCTGCACTGGGTGCATGTATTAGTTAGCTATTGAAGTATAAGAAATCATACAAACTTACTAGTTCATAATTGAGATGGTCAGCCATTCAAGCTGAGCTGAGTGAGGCAATTCTTGTCTCAGCTGAGCTCCTTGAGACATGTATTATCAGCTGCTTGTTGATTAGCCAGCTGTGCTTCTGGGGGTAATCTCCCGCTTCTGGGGCTGTCAACAGGGGCACCTTGCTTCTTCTCCCCATGGTATCTTATTTTCCAGCTGGATAACATGGGTTTTATTCATGGAGATGGCAGCATTCTGAAAAACAGAAACATTCAAGACCATTTGTGCCCGGGCCCCAAATTAGCTCACTGTCATGTTCATAGTTTTCTACTATCCTGAACAAATAAGGCCAGTCAGATCTAGGGTTTGGAAAACAGAATCTGGATTTTGATCGAAGCAGCTGTAACAGCACCTGGCAATGGCATGGATACAGGAGGGATAAAAAATTGTCACCATTTTGCAATCAGTATCATTCTACCTTAGAACTCTTCCACATCAGGAAACT
Source organism: Callithrix jacchus (assembly GCF_049354715.1). Lineage (NCBI taxonomy): Eukaryota > Metazoa > Chordata > Mammalia > Primates > Cebidae > Callithrix > Callithrix jacchus. Next base: position 19,246,139 of record NC_133523.1, read on the forward strand.
TGTGCAAAGACCCACAGATACTAAGTGTCTGGGCTGAGGCTCAGGGTTAACTCTGACACCAAAGCCCGTGCACCTCCATAGATAACACTACTAAAGTGGCTGCCCTGCCCTAGACCCTTGAAATCCTGGAGAGTGACATTTCTACAGAAGAAGCCAGATTCCTTTCAGATTTGTGTTCATGTAGTACTGTTTATCATTGGAAATGATCATCTCAAGAAATTGCAGAAGCACAAGCTGGCTCACATCTGTATTTAGAGCACTTTGGTAGGCTCAGATGAGAGAATTAGGTGAGCTCAGGAGTTCCAGTGCAGCCTGGGCGACATAATCAGATGCTGTTTTCTTGAAAAATAAAAATAAAGGCCAGGCACAGTGGCTCACGCCTGTAACCCCAGCACTTTGGGAGGCCAAGGAGGGCAGATGACAAGATCAAGAGATCAAGACCATCCTGGCCAACATAATGAAAGCCCATCTCTTTAAAAATAAATAAATTAATTAAATTAAATTAGATTAAAATAAATAGCCAGCCATGGTGGTGCATGTCTGTAGTCTAAGCTACTTAGGTGGCAGAGGCAGGAGGATTGCTTGAACATGGAAGGTCAAGGCTGCAATCAAGACTGGGTGATAGAGTGAGGTTCTGTCTCCAAAGAAGGAGAGAGAGAAAAAAAAAAGAAATTAGAGAATCATTTTAAAAAGACATAGAATAGCTGGGCACAGTGGCTCAAGCCTGTAATCCCAGCACTTTGGGAGGCCGAGGCAGGTGGATCACGAGGTCAAGAGATCGAGACCATCCTGGTCAACAAGGTGAAACCCCGTCTCTACCAGAAATAGAAAAAATTAGCTGGGCATGGTGGCGCGTGCCTGTAATCCCAGCTACTCAAGAGGCTGAGGCAGGAGAATTGCCTGAACCCAGGAGGCGGAGGTTGCGGTGAGTCGAGATCACGCCATTGCACTCCAGCCTGGGTAACAAGAGAGAAACTCCATCTGAAAAAAAAAAAAGACAGAATAATTTAAGAAAATATCTGAGGGATGAGTTTAGGAAATCGAAGCCCAACAACATACTATTTATTTTTCATCATAAAAAAAATAAAAACTTTTGCCGGGTGCAGTGGTTCACACCTGTAATCCCAGCACTTTGGGAGGCTGAGGTGGGCAGATCACGAGGTCAAGGGATCAAGACCATCCTGGCCAATAAGGTGACACCCCGTCTCTACTAAAAATACAAGAATTACCTGGGCGTGTTGGCATATGCCGGTAGTCCTAGCTACTGTGGAGGCTGAGGCAGGAGAATTGTTTGAACCTGGGAGGCAGAGGTTGCAGTGAGCTGAGATCGCACCAGTGCACTCCAGACTGTCTGTCGCCTGGCGACAGAATGATATTCTGTCTCGAAATAAATAAATAAAAACTTTTAAAAGAAAAGGTCTTATTTTTTTCTTCTTTTATTCGATACAGAGTCTTGCTCTGTTACCCTGACTGGAGTGCTGTGGCCTGATATCAGCTCACTGCACCCTCTGCCTCCCAGGTTCAGTAATTCTCTTGCCTCAGCCTCCAGAGTAGCTGGAATTACAGGCATGTGCCACTATGCCCAGCTAATTTTTTTGTATTTTTGGTAGAGACGGGGTTTCATAACATTGGCCAGGCTGGTCTCCAACACCTGACCTCATGATCCACTCACCTCAGCCTCCCAGAGTGCCGAGCCACCACACTTGGCCTAAAGAAAAAAGAAAACTTTAGAGAAATTATATTTATTTAATAGAGTTTCTTTGAGCAGAAAATACTTTGCAAATTGGGCAGCCTGTGAATCCAGAGCAGGGTAAGAGAGACTCCAGAGCAGCCACATGATGAAAACAGATTTATTAACATAAAAGCAAAAACACATACAGAAAATGGACGTAAGGTACAGAAACAGCAAGATTAACTATGGCTTGGGATTTACTCTGTTTGAACATGGTTTGACTACTTGATGTTATTTTATTGGCAAAAACACAGTGTTTGGTACAACAAGTTACAGTCTATTTAAATATCCAGTTAGCTTGCGTTTTACTATGTCAAAAAAACAAAACAAAACAAAAAAACACCCATTGACCATAATTGAACAGGAAAGGGGGCAGCTTTAGGATGTAATTAAACAAATTTTCTATTAAGACAGAGTTTCACTCTTGTTGCCCATGCTCGAATGCAATGGTGCAATCATGGCTCACCGCAACCTCTGCCTCCTGGGTTCAAGCAATTCTCCTGCCTCAGCCTCCCGAGTAGGTGGGATTACAGGATGTGCCACTATACCTGGCTAATTTTCTATTTTTAGTAGAGATGGGGTTTCTCCATGTTGGTCAGGCTGGTCTCGAACTTCCAACCTCAGGTGATCCACCTGCCTTGGTCTCCCAAAGTGCTGGGGTGACAGGTATGAGCCACTGTATCTGGGCCACAAGGTCCATTCTTTTGCCAATGAGAAATTAGCCAGGCCGGGCGCGGTGGCTCACGCCTATAATCCCAGCATTTTGGGAGGCTGAGGCGGGTGGATCACGAGGTCAAGAGGTCGAGACCATCCTGGTCAACAAGGTGAAACCCCGTCTCTACTAAAAATAACAAAAATTAGCTGGGCATGGTGGCACGCGCCTGTAATCCCAGCTATTCAGGAGGCTGAGGCAGGAGAATTGCTTGAACCCAGGAGGCGGAGGTTGCAGGGAGCCGAGATCGCACCATTGCACTGCAGCCTGGGTAACAAGAGCGAAACTCTGTCTCAAAAACAAACAAACAAACAAAAACCTTATTTATTTATTTATTTATTTTTGAGACAGAGTCTTGCCCTGTCGCGAGGCGCCAGGATGGAGTGCAGTGGCACAATCTCTGCTCAGTGCAACCTCTGCCTCCTGGGTTCAGGCAATTCTCCTGCCTCAGCCTCCCGAGTAGCTGGGACTACAGGTGTGCACCACCACGCCCAGCTAATTTTTGTATTTTTTTATTAGAGACGGGGTTTCACCATGTCGGCCAGGATGGTCTACATCTCTTGACCTCGTGATCCGTCCGCCTCGGTCTCCCAAAGTGCTGGGATTACAGGCGTGAGCCACTGCGCCCCCCTATTAAAACTTTATGGGAGTCACTGTAAAAATATTACAGAATTTAATCAAAGAGTGGTTTTGGAATTGAAGAGAACTCAGCTGTGATTTGTAGTTTGTAGTCTATGGGAGAGGCTTGAAGGAAAGTTTTTTATAAAATACATGATGAAGAAAACCAAATTTAGTAATCGGTTAGATAGTTACATGGTTTCTTCGTTTGTACATTAAAGGTGAAAATTTTCTGGTTATGTAGTCAGAGCTTAATTGGCAGTTAATACTTGATGAAGCTTGAATTTTGTTTATCTGAATGTCGTAATTGAGAATAATGCACGTGAGTTACCTATTTCTCTCAATGTAATAATTTACTTAAAAATGCACTCCAGTTCGATATTATTAAATGTCGGAATCCAGGAACTACAGACACCTCAGTCTAAGTGCCTACCACTTAATTATTTTCACACTCCAGGGGGAACTGATTTTCTGCGGCATTTTACCCCTGTGTCACAAGCGGGATCTTAAGTCTAACACCCATCCCCCATTCCTCCAGCCTCACTCTGGCTTGCAGTAAGATACTGAATTTCCAGTTTTCTTCTAGCATTCACAAATGCCACCTTTTCCTCCCTAATTCACATTATCACCTATTTTTTAGTGTACTTCTTTTTATACCATATTTTAATTAATTATTTTTTGGCAAAGCATTAAATGGTGCTTTTTTTTTGTGACAAAGGTTCGCTCTTGTTACCCAGGCTGGAGTGCAATGGCACGATCTCGGCTCACCGCACCTCCGCCTCTTGGATTCAGGCAATTCTCCTGCCTCAGCCTCCTGAGTGAGTAGCTGGGATTACAGGCACGCGCCACATGCCCAGCTAATTTTTTGTATTTTTAGTAGAGACGGGGTTTCACCATGTTGACCAGGATGATCTCGATCTCTTGACCTTGTGATCCAACCACCTCGGCCTCCCAAAGTGCTGAAATTACAGGCTTAAGTCATCAGGCCCGTCCGGCGGTTTTTTCTTTTCTTTTCTTTTCTTTTTTTTGAGACGCAGTTTCGCTTTTATTACCCAGGCTAGAGTGCATGGTGCGATCGCGGCCCACCGCAACCTCCGCCTCCTTGGTTCAAGCAATTCTGCTGCCTCAGCCTCCCGAGTAGCTGGGACTACAGGCGCGTGCCACCATGCCCAGCTAATTTTTGTATTTTTAGTAGGGACGGGGTGTCACCATCCTGGTTTGACCAGGATGGTCTAGATCTCTTGACCTTGTGATCCACCCACCTCGGCCTCCCAAAGTGCTGGGATTATTATAGGCGTGAGCCACAGTGCCGTGTCTGGTTCTTTTGTTCTTTTAGTTGTGATGTTAGTGTGTCAATTTAAGATCTTTCTAGCTTTTTTTTTTTTTTTTTTTTTTCTGAGACGGAGTTTCGCTCTTGTTACCCAGGCTGGAGTGCAATGGCGCGATCTCGGCTCACCGCAATCTCCGCCTCCTGGGTTCAGGCAATTCTCCTGCCTCAGCCTCCTGAGTAGCTGGGATTACAGGCATGCGCCACCATGCCCAGCTCATTTTTTGTATTTTTTTAGTAGAGACGGGGTTTCACCATGTTGACCAGGATCGTCTCGGTCTGTTGACCTCGTGATCCCCCCGCTTCGGCCTCCCAAAGTGCTGGGATTACAGGCGTGGCCACCGCGCCCGGCCCTTTTTTTTTTTTTTTTTTTTTTTTACTAATAAGACAGACTCTTGCTCTATCGCCAAGGATGGAGTGGAATGGTGCAATCTTGGCTCACTGCAACCTCGGCCTCCTGAGTTCAAAGGATTCTCCTGCCTCAGCCTCCCAAGTAGCTGGGATTTCAGGAACCTGTCACCATGCCTGGTTAATTTTTGTATTTTTGTAGACAAAGTGCTAGGATTACAGGCTTCTGCCACGAGGCCTGGCCCTTTCAAGCTTTTTGATGTGGATATTTTGTGCTATAAATTTCCCACTTAACACTGCTTTAGCTGCATTCCAGAGATTCTGGTACATCGTGTCTTTTTTCTCATTGGTTTAAAAAAATTTTTTTTTATTATTTATTTTTATTAAAATTTTTTTTTTTCTTTTTAAAGACGGGGTTTCACCATGTTGGTCAGGCTGGTTTTGAACTCCCGACGTCAGGTGATCCACCCGCCTTGGCCTCCAAAGTGCTTGGATTACAGCCATGAGCCACCAAGCTTGGCCTTAATTGTATTATTTACCCAGAAGTCATTCAGGAGCAGGTTGTTTAATTTACATGAGTTTGTATAGTTTTGAGGTTTTTCTTTTTTTTTTCCTGGAGTGCAGTGCCACAATCTAAGCTCCTTGCAACCTCCGCCTTCCAATTTCAAGCAATTCTTCTGCCTCAGCCACCCGAGTACCTGGCATTACAGGTGCCCACCACCACATTTGGCTTATTTTTAGTGGAGACTGGATTTCACTATGTTGGCTAGGCTGGTCTCGAACATGTGACCTTGTGATCCACTTGCCTTGACTCCCAAAGTGCTGGGATTACAGGCATGAGTCATCACACCTGGCCGTAAATTGTGATTTGATTGCACTGTGCTTTGAGAGATTACACTGTTCTTTTGCATTTGCTGAGGAGTGTTTTACTTAAAATTATGTGACCAATTTAAGGCTAACTTAGAAGAATGTGTATTGTGTTGTTTTTGGCTGGAGAGTTCTGTAGATACCTATCAGGTCTGCTCCACCTAGAGCTGAGTTCAAGTCCTAAATACCTTGTAACTTTTTTTCCACAATTATCTGTCTAATATTGGCAGTGAGATGTTAAATCTCCCACTATTATTATGTTGGCAGTCTAAGTCTTTTGTAGGTCTCTAAGAATGTGTTTTTTAAAAATTTGGGTGCTCCTTGAAATTGATTCTTTTAGAATTATGTAATGCTTTTTTTGTCTCTTGATCTTTGTTAGTTCAGTCTGTTTTGTCAGAAACTACAATTGCAAACTTTGCCTTTTTTTCTGCTTTTATTTGCTTGGTGAATGTTTTTCTTTTCTTTTTAATTTCGAGCCTATTTGTATCTTTGCATGTAAGATGGGTCTTTTTTTTTCCTTTTTGAGACAAAGTTTGCTTTTGTCCTGGCTGAAGTGTTGTGTGCAACAGTACAATCTTGGCTCACTGCAACCTCCACCTCCTGGGTTCAAGCAATTCTCCTGCCTCAGCCTCCCGAGGAGCTGGAATTACAGGCATGTACCACCACGCCTGGCTAATTTTGTATTTTTGGTAGAGAGTCTCAAATTCCCAACCTCAGGTGATCAGTCTGCCTTGGCCTCCCAGAGTTCTGGAGCATTTAGCGCATTTACATTTAAGTTTAATATTGTTTAGTGTGAATTAGATCCTGTATTCATGGTTCTAGCTGGCTATTTTGCAGACTTTTTGATGTTTTTGTTTCACAGTGTCATTAGCCTTTGTACTTGAGTGCATTTTTGCAGTGGCTGATAATTCTTTTTCTTTTCCATATTTGCTTCTTTTAAAACCTCTTTCAAGGCAGGTCTCATGGTGACAAAATTCTTCCGTATTTGCTTATCTGACAAGGATTTTATTTCTCCTTCACTTATAAAGCATAATTTTGCTGGATATGAAATTCTTGGTTGAAAATTATTTTCTTTAAGAATGTTAATTAAAATGGGCTGGCTGCGATGGCTCAAGCCTGTAATCCCAGCACTTTGGGAGGCCGAGGCGGGTGGATCACGAGGTCAAGAGATCGAGACCATGCTGGTCAACATGGTGAAACCCCCTCTCTACTAAAAATACAAAAAATTAGCTGGGCACGGTGGTGCATGCCTGTAATCCCAGCTATTCAGGAGGCTGAGGCAGGAGAATTGCCTGAACCCAGGAGTCGGAGGTTGCAGTGAGCCGAGATCTCACCATTGCACTCCAGCCTGGGTAACAAGAGCAAAACTTCATCCCCCCCAAAAAAAAAGAATGTTGAGGCCCGGACGCGGTGCTTCACACCTGTAATCCCAGCACTTTGGGAGGCCAACGTGAGTGGATCACTAGGTCAACAGATCGAGACCATCCTGGTCAACATGGTGAAACCTCGTCTCTACTAAAAGATACAAAAAATTAGCTGGGCATGGTGGCGCGTGCCTGTAATCCCAGCTACTCAGGAGGCTGAGGCAGAATTGCCTGAACCCAGGAGGCAGACGTTGCAATGAGCCGAGATCACACCATTGCACTCCAGCCTGGGTAAGAAGAGCGAAACTCCGTCTCAAAAAAAAAAAAAAAAAAGAATGTTGAATATTGGCCCCCAATCTCTTATGGCGTGTAGGGCTTGTGCTTAGAGATCCACTGTGAGTCTGATTGGCTCCCCTTTGTAGCTGACCTGGCCTTTCTCTCTGGCTGTTCATATCATTTTTTCCTGCATTTCAGCCTTAAAGAACCTGATGATTATTTGTGTTGGAGTTAATTTTCTCATGAAATGTCTTACTGAGGTTTTTCGGATTTTCTGAATTTGAATGTCGGTCTGTCTTGTTTAGTTGGAAAAGTTCTACTGGATGATACTCTGAAATAAATTTTTCCAACTTGGCTCCATTCTCTTAATCTCTTTAAGTTACCCTAATCAGTGATAGTTTTGGTCATTTTACATAATCCCATAGTTATCAGAAATTTTATTTTCTAATTCTTTTTAAATCTTGTCTGCCTGTCTTATTTCAGCAAGCTATTCTTCGAGCTCGGATTTTTTTTTTTCTCTGCTTGGTCTACTCAGTTATTAATACTTGTGGTTGCATTATGAAGTTCTCATGTTGTTTTTCAGTTGCATCAGGTAATTCATGTTCATATCTAAACTGGTTATTCAGGTGAACAGCTCTGTAATGTTTTTCATGGTTCTTAGTGTCTTTGCATGGGCTTAGAACATGCTTCATTAGCTCAGCAAAGTTTATTATTACCCATTTTCTAAAGGCTATTTTCAATTTATCCATCTCAGCCATATCCAGTTCTGTGCCCTTGCTGGAGGTTATGTTGCAATTAGTTGAAGAGGGACCCTGGCTTTTTTAGTTTTCAGCATTTGTTGAAACTTCTTATCTTTATGAGTTTGTCTGGCTTTGATCTTTGAGGCTGTTGACCTTTGGATAGAGTTTTTGTGGGGACTTTCTTTTTTTGTTGTTGTTGCTGTTGTTGCTTTCTGTCTTTCTTTTAAAAGTCAGGCTTTTCTATTTTTTTTTTAGATGGAGTTTCACTCTGATAGCCCAAACTGGAGTGCAATGGTGTGATCTGGGCTCACTGCAACCTCTGCCTCCTGGGTTCAAGTGATTCTCCTGTCTCAACCTCTTGAGTAGCTGGAATTAGAGGCACTTGCCACTTCACCCATCTAATTTTTGCTATTTTTAGTAGAAACAGGTTTCACCATTTTGTCCAGGCTGGTCTTCAACTCCTGACCTCAGGTGATTCACCAACCTCGGCCTCCCAAAGTGCTGGGATTACAGGCAAGACAGGCTGTTCTTCTGTAGGGCTGCTGTGATTCACTTGGAATCCACTTCTGACTCTATTTGCCTGAGTTTTTCTCACACCTGGAGGTGTCACCAGTGGAGCCTGCAGAACAGCAGAGATGACTGCCTGTTCCTTTTTGTGAGATCTTAATCTCAGAGGGGCACCAACCTGATGACAGTGGGAACACTCTTTTCTAAGTTGTCTGACAATGCCTGTTCTGGGGAGAAGTCCCACCAAGTCAGGATGCACAAGATCCAGGAACCATTTAACAAAGCTCTCTGGCTGCCCATTGGTGGAGGGTGTGTGCCACACGGGGGGAAATTCCATACATCTGTACTGCCCAATTGCTCAGAGCAAGCGGGGAAAAGATCAAGTCTGCTGATGTGCAGAAACCACCTCATTGTTACTGTTTTATGTGTTTCTTGGAGACATGTTCTTCCTCATTTCCTGTTTTCTTTCTTAATTTTTGTTTAACTTTGTTGTGACATGCTTTGATTCCTTTTTTATTTTGTTTTGCACACTTTCTATAAATGTAATGTAATTATCTTGAAGTATACTGTAACCATCTTGACAAATGGAGATTACATAAAACATCTTAATGTTAAAACAATATATTTTAATCTCATAACTTAAATATGAAACCTATACTGCTATATTTTCTACCTTGTTATAGATATTACAAATTATACTATGTATCTATTAAGAGATTAATGCAGACTTGTTTTTTTATAGCTATATAATAACTTTAAGGGTTTTATGCACTCTCATTATGAGAGTAAAACATTCTATGTGTGTCTGTATGTTTACATTTAATAGAGAGCTTTATATTTATATGTTGTTTTATGATGCTGTCCAATATCATTTTGTTTTTTAACCTAATTGTAGGGAGCCAGGCCTACATCACCTCTGGATACCCTGTGTTCAGTGGGGACTAAGGAATGGGAAAAAGACAAATTAAGAGATAGTTGGACCAGGGGGTCTTTACTCATTACTTTGGAGGAGATAGTGAAGGTCTGAGCTCTGAACACCCACTCTATTTATTGGTTACAATTACTTTGATCCATAGGATAGGCTTGGAGTGATGGTGGAGTGAATCAGTGAGCAGAACTGGTGTGTCATCCTAAGAACTGATAACGGTGGCAGTTTGGGAGTTTCACAAAATAAGAACGTGTGGTTATCTTTAGCTTATTATGTATGTACAGCTGATGGAATGCTGGCCGTACAAGGAGCCTACAAGTCTGGCGACGTCATAGTGCTACGAAGGGTTTTACGTCCTTGAGCACAATGTTCATGTGACCACTGCTCTGTGAAAAAATGACTATAGTACTGTTTCTGAAAGGTATAATAAAGGACAAAATAGTGGATAATGTGAATTGAAGGGGAGAAATTGGCTTTGGGGAATGCTGAAAAGAAACTGGGAATTTAAGATTTTACTGCAAGCCTATCAAGTTCCGGCAAGGCTGAATAGAACACAGTAGTGGATTTGAGACCCTGCTTCCCACAAATATGAAAAATGCAGGGGGACACAAATGTCTCTGATTAAAGTTAAAATAATTAAATAGCAGGTAATTAGACTGAAGTGGCTCTTGGTCTAGGTTCCTATGAACAACAACAAAATCCAGCTCAAATGTCTTTTTTGTAAGTTGCTACCTTAAGACAAAACAAAATTCAGGTTTAATCAACCATGAATCTCAACTTAATCTGATCACATAACCAAAAAATGTTCTCCTGAACACTGCAAATGAAGCAACTACCCAACTGTACCAAATCTATTATTTAATTTTCCTTGCTTCATCACACACCTTTTAGAAGCCTTTTCTTCAGGACCTTCTGGTAGCCCCAAAACCACAAACCATCGGACATGGTGGCTCACGCTCATAATCCCAACATTTTGGGAGGCCGAGGCAGGCGGATCACCTGAGGTTGGGTGTTCAAGAACAGCCTGACCAACGTGGAGAAACCCTGTCTCTACTAAAACAATAAAATAAAATAAAATATTAGCGTGCCTGTAATCCCAGCTACTCAGGAGGCGGAGGTTGCGGTGAGCCGAGATCGCACCATTGCACTCCAGCCTGGGAAACAAGAGTGAAACTCCGTCTCAAAACAAAAGAAAACAAACCCGCAAACCATGGCCGGAAACTGTACCATTGATTAATCACTGTTTGTGCTTATTAAGGGTTTTTTTTTGAGACCAAGTCTCGCTATGTTCCAGTTTGGAGCCCAGTGACACGGGATCTTGGCTCACTGCATCCTTCACCTCCTGGGTTCAAACCGTTCTCCTGCCTCAGTCTTCGGAGTAGCTGGGAGGGACTACAGGCCTGTGCCACCACTGCCGGCTTATTTAGTTATTTATTTTTGTATTTTTAGTACAGTCAAGGTTTCTCCATGTTGGTCAGGATGGTCTGGAACCCCCGACCTCCCAAAGTGCTGAAATTACAGGTGTGAATCGTTGCGCACTGCCAATTTTTGCATTTTTAGGGACGGTGTTTCACCATGTTGGTCAGGCTGCTCTCGAACTCCTGACCTCGTGATCCGTTCCCCCCTTGACCTCCCAAAGTGCCGGAATTACAGGTGTCATCCACCACACCCGCGCAGTCAAGGAGGCGGACAAGCTGACTTTGGGGCAGGAGTTAAATTCAATAGCACCCCACGCGGTGGAGTCACTACTCCATGGAGCCCCGGGAAAATGAATGTCAAATGCCCACATAGTTCAATATCAGGCCTTACTTTTGGATCAGCCCCGCATAAAGTTCTTAAAGACCACAGTTTTAAACCTTGCTACATGGCTACCTGACAGCAAGCCAGAGGAGCCCTTACATGACTGCCAAAAGACAATAGACGTCCTCCACGCTGCGTGACTGGATCTCTCACCGACGTCCCCCTGCAGAACCCAGAAGAGGTACTGTATACAGATGGAAGCAGCTTCATGGTCAACGGAGTCAGGTATGCCGGGGCAGCTGTGGTCACCCTAGAGCGGGTTCTCTGGGCCCAGGCTCTCCCACACAGGACCTCAGCCCAGAAGGCAGAACTCATAGCTCTAATAAAGACCTTGGACTGGGCGGAGAAAAAAACTGTCAATATCTACACGAATAGTCGATATGCCTTTGCTACGGCCCATGTACATAAGGCCATTTATAAAGAAAGAGGGCTGCTTATCTCAGAGGGAAAAATCATCAAAAACAAAGAGGAAATCCTAGCCCTGCTAGAAGCTCTATGGAAGCCCAAGGCAGTGGCGTTAATACACTGCAAAGGACACCAGAAGGGAGATTCACCAGAGGCAGGGGAAATAGGGCAGCTGACCTGCAAGCCGGACAGGCAGCCTTGGGGCCAGTAAAACCTCTGACTCTTCTTGTGACTCTGCCAGCCCCAAACCTGCCTCCTACCCCAATGTACTCTCCTGAGGAAGAAAACTTTACTAAAGAACAGGGGGGAGGGCAAGATTCCACAGAATGGTGGATTCTACCAGACACAAGTATTGTGCTCCCCGAGGCTCTAGGAAAGTTTCTAGCTAAGGACACACATCAGGCTACTCACTTAGGGCAAACAAAACTAACTGAGCTGCTGAGGGCCAGATACTACATTCCACATTGATATGAGATTGTTAAGGAAACTTCTACTCGTTGTGACGTCTGTGCCAGAGTAAATCCAGGGGGCAGTAGGGCTAGTCAGGCAGGGATAAGACTCAGGGGTGCCAGCCCAGGGGAACACTGGGAGGTAGATTTTACTGAAATAAAGCCCCCAGCGTGTGGCTATAAATACCTCCTTGTGTTTGTAGACACTTTCTCTGGATGGGTCGAAGCTTTTCCTAGTAGGTCAGAGACCACACTGGTAGTAACAAAGAGATTGCTACAGGACCTGGTTCCTCGGTTCGGCTTGCCCCTGACATTGGCATCAGATAATGGCCCTGCCTTTACCGCACAGGTTTCACAGGGCCTGGCGAAGGCCCTGGGCATATCCTGGAAGCTACACTGTGCCTATCGACCCCAGAGTTCTGGACAGGTTGAAAGGATGAACCGGACCATAAAGGAAACTTGAACAAAATTTATCCTAGAGACCGGTGAAAACTGGGTCAACCTGCTTCCTTTTGCTCTCCTCTGTACCCAGTGTAAGTCCCTATAAGAAAGACTTTACTGCTTTTGAAATTATGTTTGGGAGGCTCCCTCCCTTACTCCCCAAACTTGCAGACACAATACATGCGGAAATCCATAACCATACACTCCTTAAGTCCTTGCAGGCACTCCAGTCTGTTCAGTCCCAGGTGCACCCGCTCATCAGGGGAGCTCAACCTACCTCGGGAGACCTCACTGACCAGCCGGTACACTCCTTCCAGCCGGGGGACAAAGTCCTGATAAAAAGATTCACCGCCTCTGGCCTGACTACTCGCTGGAAGGGACCCTACACCATGATTCTGGTCACCCCCACGGCTGTCAAGGTGGATGGACTAACTGCCTGGATTCACCACTCACATGTCAAGACTGCCCCCCCGGATGCACAATGGAGAGTGATCTCCGCTTCAGCAGACCACCTAAGGCTAAGACTTTTGCGCTCCTCACAGTAACCTTCCTTGCCCCCCTGATTCCTAATGTAGCCCTTAGGAGGGGACCCCCCCTTGACACCCACCTATTACCGATGGATCCTTACTGAAGGGGCCACTGGTGGATATATTAGTTCTAAAACTGAAAGGGGATCCACCTTTATCAATGTAACCCTAGAATACGTTCCAAGAGACCCCATAACCTTTTCCCTGGACCTTTGCGCCCTCTTGGGAGCTACTCTCAACCAAGGGGGAACAGGTGTCAGAAGAAAAAGGGTAGGCTTCGCTTGGGGAGGCAGAGTAACAACCCTAGATGTAATAAAACCCGGGTGTGGAAATGTGGGAGCCGAAAAACAGCTTCAGGGAATGGGGCTCTATCTATGCCCAGGGTCCACACCAGATAAGAGATGGAATTGTGGAAACTTAGATGAGTTCTTCTGTCCCCATTGGGGCTGTGAGTCTATTTTCACTATAACTGGATACACTACAGAGACACTTTCATCTTGTTCACCCGGGACTCTCCCCTGAGCCCTTGCCATACCAGATCTTGTAACCCACTTAAAATAACAGTTCTGCACCCAGATGAGAAATGGGCGACAGGGCGGACCTGGGGTCTTAGGGTATATATGAATGGTTGGGATAAGAAAAACATCTTTACCATCCAGCGTATATTATTGCCTAGAACTGACCTCCCAGTGGGACCTGTAGCTGAGGTCCTAAGGCCCTCAGAAATCATCCCCAAGGACAAGACAGCCCCCAGTCCTAGCCCTGTTACTCCCAATCTATCCTCCACTCCTAGCTCTGCTATCTCCACTCCAAACCTATTCACAGAAGCCCCCCCAGACATAGAAGGCTTGAACCTTCTAAACATGTTGTACTCCATGCACCACCTGCTCAACCAGACACACCCAAACCTAGGAAAAGATTGCTGGCTCTGCTTAAATCCACAGCCACCTTTTTACATTGGCCTAGCAGCCCAACATGACATAGCCCCCTCAAACACGTCATGTACTAAAAGGCAGGTCCACATAACTCTAGGTGATCTAGAGGGAGAAAGCAGATGTTTCCACTCCCCTAATTATAATCCCACCAACTCCCCTTACCGACAGTTTTGCAAAAATACCCTTATTTTGAGTTATAGCCAGAGAAGTGTTTATTACACGGCCCCCGACTCTGTTTGGTTCGCCTGTACTTTTAGCCCCACGAGCTGTATTTCCACCTACCAGTTCAGAAACTCCTCAAAACCCATTCTTTGTACCCCTGTGTATATACTGCCCCAGATAAATGTTTATAGTGGACCCCAAAATGAAATTCTCATAGCACCCAATACAGACAGATGTTGGAAACGGGCCCCCATAATTGTACCCCTATTAGTAAAACTTGGAATAGCAGGGTCCACCGCTATAGGAATATCTGCCTTACTCACTGGCGACCAAAATTTCCAAACTCTTTCACATCAAATAGATGCAGAAATTGCCCATCTGAAGAGTTCCATCACCAAATTAGCTAACAAGTAGACTCCTTAGCTGAAATAGTATTGCAAAATAGAAGGGGGATAGACTTGTTATTCTTGAAGGAAGGAGGGCTGTGTGTGGCTCTCGGTGAGCAATGTTACTTCTATGCAAATACTTCTGGAATTATCCAAGACAGTCTTACTATAGTTAGGAAAAACTTAGAAATGAGGAAACACCTCAGAGAAACCTCAGGAAATTGGTACCAAAAACTGTTCTCTTGGTCCCCCTGGCTGCCATCCCTGCTCACTGGGTTAGCAGTGAGCTATCACTTAGGACCCGTGGTGCTAGTGGTTCTAAGGCTAACATTTGGACCATGCCTTTTGAACATGCTCCGCAAATTTAACCAGGAAAGAATAGATTCAGTAAAATTAATGGTCCTAAGATCCAACTATAGGCCCCTGTGTCAAGAAGAGGACACCTATTGAAGATTAAATACATGTTATAAGAAACAGGGGGGAATGAGATATAGTTAGCCTAGCGTTAGAACCTGTACACTGCCATGTTATAAAGGACAAAACTGTTTCCATTCTCCTCACAAGGACTGCTAACCTTGGTTTCTGTAAACTGCTACATTACTTTGCAAAAAGGTAAAGCTGTATACTTTCTCTGTAACTACCAGAATTGCTGGCCTTTGATCATCAGTATTGGCCAAGAGTGAGCACCCCCGAATAGTTCCCACCTGGCACCAAGTAACTCCCACCCAGACGATGTGTAAGCAAATGGTTATCTTAAGTTCTGCAAATCTCTCTGCTAGCCCTCGGAGTGTCCGGAACCCATCACCCACCTCTTCTACCCAGGAAGAGATTTACAGCCCATGGAGATATCTCAATGGGATGAAGGTTATCTTTCATTCTCTGCTCCTTCCCCCCACTCTCAAAAGTAGTTTAGTGGGTATAAAAAGGTCTTGTCTCTCTTCTTTCAGGGCCGTGGGTTGGAGAGACATGAGTCCTCTGTGGTCACTGGCAATAAACCCTGCAATTTGGCATACTTTTGTTCTGGTGTTGACTTTCTGTGCTAAGTTCGATATAACACCTGAACCCAGGAGGTGGAGGTTGCAGTGAGCCGAGATTGTGCCATTGCACTCCAGCCTGGGTAACAAGGTAACGCTGTCTCAAAAAAAAATATTTTTTAGGCCAGGCATGGTGGCTTGTGCCTGTAATCCCAGAATTTTGGGAGGCCAAGGCGGGCAGATCACTAGGTCAGGAGTTCTAGACAAGCCTGGCCAACATGGTGAAACCCCATCTCTACTAAAAATACAAAAATTAGCTTGGTGTGGTGGTGGGTGCCTGTAATCTCAGCTTCAGGAGGCTTAGGTAAGAGATTGCTAAAAAACAGGAAATGAAGGTTGCAGTGAGTTGAGATTGCACCACTGCACTCCAGCCTTGGTGACAAAGGTGAAACTATGTCTCAAAAGAACAACAACTGAGTGTGGCTCCTGCAGCTCAGTGAGACTTGATTTTGAAAAACTGCCCATCCACACAGGAACCACAACCTAGCGCATGTCAATTCTCTCTCTCTTTCTTTTCTTTCTTTTTTTTGAGACAGGGTCTCACTCTGTAGACCAGGCTGAAGTGCAGTGGTGCAGTCTCAGCTCACTGGAACCTCTGTCTTCTGAGTTCAAACAATTCTCCCATCTCAGCCTCCCAAATAGCTGGGACTACAGGTGCCTGCCCCAACACCCAACTCATTTTTGTACTTTATGGTAGAAACGGGGTTGGACAATGTTGGCCAATTTTGTCTTGAACTCCTGACCTCAAGTTATTGGCCTGCTTCAGCCTCCCAAAGTGTTAGGCTTACAAGCATGAGACACTGCTGCCAGCCACATGACAATTCTCACACTAAGCCTGCTGAGATACCACTATTTACCAATTTTTAAAGAAAAATTGAGGCTGGGTGCAGTGGCTCATGCCTGTAATCTCAGCAATCTGTGAGGCTGAGGCAGGCTTATCACCTGAGGTCAGGAGTCCAAGACTGGCCTGGCCAATGTCGTGAAACCCCCATCTCGTAACCCCATTAAGAATACAAAATTAGGGCACGGCATGGTAGCTCAAGCCTGTAATCCCAGCACTTTGGAGGCCGAGGCAGGTGGATCACGAGGTCAATAGATCGAGACCATCCTGGTCAACAAGGTGAAACCCCGTCTCTACTGAAAATAAAAAAAATTAGCTGGGCATGATGGCACGTGCCTGTAATCCCAGTTAGTCAAGAGGCTGAGGCAGGAGAATTGCCTGAACCCAGGAGGCGGAGGTTACAGTGAGCCAAGATCATGCCACTGCACTCTACCCTGAAAAACAAAAGTGAAACTCTGACTCAAAAAAACAAAAAGAAAAGAAAAAGAAAAATTTTAATATTTCACCTAAAAAAAGAGTGAAAAAGAAAAACAGGATTTAACATGTAAAGTCTTTCTTTCCTTTAGAAAACCACAGCCCCTTGTCAGTTGATTTGTCCAAAGGTGTCTGACAGGCACTAATACTCTTAATGAATCAATCATGAAAAAATGGGTCTCTCAGGTGACAAGGAGTCACAATGGTACCTAAACCCAATCCATTCTCAGCTTTACATGGTGCCCCCCTCAGGAAGTGGTGTTAACCGTGTGAACCACATTCACTGGACAAGGCCAGAGGAGAGTGTGTTTAGGACAACACAACCATGAAGCTGCAAATCAAACTGCGGGCAGGAAGCGCAGGAGTTTCCATGGCCAAGACACTGCTGGCCGTCCTTCGGTGTCACTTAAACTTCAGCGTGAAAGACATCTTTTCCCAGCTGGCTCAGAGTAACTAACAGACATTAGAATTGGAATCTGTGGCTCTTTTATTTTTCAGAATTTCTAAGACAGGGACACTCCAAAGGGCATTTAGCTATACATAAGGCTGAGGACCTGGCTGCTCTGGAGAGGGATGGCTGAGCAGCAGCCACCAGTTGTAAGAGCTGTGAAGCCCCTCACATAGGGTCAGGCCACCTCCACACACCCTCTCTTACTTCTCAGGCTCTGTCCCTGAGGTCTAGCTGAGGTATTGCCTTCCTCCCATCTCATTAGCTCTCCAAGAGAGTCCAGCTTCCTATAAAAGTTACCCTAGAATGGCAAGATGTAGACCCTCCTCCATTCTCCCAGCACAGTGGGACTTCCAGAGAGTGCTGCCTAATTCCTTTACCTCAAATCACCTGAAAGAGGCAAGTGCCCGAGCAGTTAAATGTTCAATGACCTAACAGGTCCAGCATGCCCAGGGCCTAGCCCCACAGCCTAGCATCTCTCCTCCACCTGGCCTGCACTCCAGCCTTTTTCTTTTCTTTTCTTTTCTTTCTTTCAGATGTAGCCACGCTCTGTTGCCCAGGCTGGAGTGCAGTGGTGCTGCAATCTTGGCTCACTACAATCTCTGCTTCCCAAGTTCAAGTGATTCTCCTGCCTCAGCCTCCCAAGTAGCTGGATTTACAGGGGCACACAATTACGCCTGTCTAATTTTTGTACTTTTAGTGGAGTCAGGGTTTCACTATGTTCACCAGGCTGGTCTTGAACTCCTGACCTCATGATCTACCCGCCTTGTCCTCCCAAAGTGCTGGGATTACAGTAGTGAGCCACCATGCCTAGCCTTAGCATTTTTTCTTCTGTCACCAATGACAGGTGATGATCACCTGTGCCACACTCTTCTTTTTGAGACAGAATCTTGCTCTGTCACCAGGCTCCAGGCTGGAGTGTAGTGGTATGATCTTGGCTCACCGCAACCTCCACCTGCTGCTTTCAAGCAATTCTCCTGCCTCAGCCTCCCGAGTAGCTGGGAACACAGGCACTCACCACCACGTCCAGCTAAGTTTTGTATTTTTTAGTAGAGACAGGGTTTCACCATGGTCTCGATCTCTTGATCTCATGATCTGCCCGTCTTGGCCTCCCAAAGTGCTGGGATTACAGGCGTGAGTGGCAGGAACCACACTCACCTTTCATTTTGTTGTTCTTTTGAGACATAGTTTCCCCTTTGTCACCAAGGCTGGAGTGCAGTGGTGCAATCTCGACTCACTAAGACTTGATTTTCTATTTTTCTAACTTCTGATTCAATCAAATGACAACTAGTCAAAGAAAAAATAAAAGTATTGCTGAGGCAGCCCTTGATATCAGGAGAAAGCTGCAAAAATAGGCCCTGGAGACCAAATAGAACTTTTTTTTTTTTTTTTGATACAGAGTTTCACTTTTGTTACCCCAGACTGGAGTGTAATGGCACGATCTTGGCTCACCACAACCTCCGCCTTCTGGGTTCAAGCAATTCTCCTGCCTCAGCCTCCTGAGTATCTGGAACTACAGGCACGCACCACCATGCCCAGCTAATTTTTTTTTGTATTTTTAATAGAGACGGAGTTTCACCTTGTTGACCAGAATGGTCTCAATCTCTTGACCTCGTGATCCACCCGCCTCGGCATCCCAAAGTGTTGGGATTATAGGCCTGAGCCATCGTGCCCGGCCTACTTTTTTTTTATTTTAAAAGACGGGGTTTCACCATGTTGGTCAGGCTGGTCTTGAACTCCTCACCTCAGGTCATTCGCCTGCCTTGGCCTCCAAAGTGCTTGGATTACAGGCATGAGCCACCACGCCTGGCCCCAAATAGTACTCTTGAGAACCTCCTGAAAGTGGTCACCTCAGCCTTTTATAACAGAGATGGGAAGGCCCAGGAGAGAGGCAGGAAACACAAAAAAGAGGCAGAGGCTTTATTCCCACCATACAAGCCCACAAACTCCCGCATCCTTGAGGGGCACCTGTTAACTGCTACAGATGTGGTAAGCCAGGGCTTTCTAGGAAGGATGGCCCAGGCAGCATGAGGAAGCCATCTTGATCCAACTCTGGGGATGCTGGTCACAAGGTACAAGGCCAATCTCTGAAACGGTTCATCAGGACTGACAGGCCCCAGAGCTCCTACCCCTAGCTCTGGCAGTCCACACCACCATTATCACCCAAGCTCTGGGTGATCCTGGAAATCAATTGGAGAAAAGTGGATACTCTCCCGGACACCAGGGCTGCCCTTTTGGATACAAGTTATTTTTTTGCCTCACTCTCCTGGGTAGCTGGGACTGCAAGTGCACGCCACAGCACTTGCTAATTTGCATTTTTAGTAGAGACGGCGTTTCACCATATTGGACAGGGTGGTCTGAAATTCCTGACCTCATAATTCTCTTACCTTGGCCTCCCAGAGTGCTGGGATTACAAGCATCAGCCACAGTGCCCTGCAGGATGGACTACTTTAAAAGATGTAGCATTAGTTATATTTGCATGTATGAGTTTTTTATTAACATATGTATGTATGTATCTATATATATGTTGAGATGGAGCCTCGCTGTTTCCCAGGCTGGAGTGCAACGGCATGATTTTGGCTCTCTGCAACCTTCATCTCCTGTGTTTAAGTGATTCTCCTGCCTCAGCCTCTCAAGTAGCTGGGATTATAGGCCTGCACTGGCATTATTGTGCTAATTTTGTTTTTTTAATAATGAACATGACTGCTATAATTTTTGTTTTTTTAGTAGCGACAGGGGTTCACCATGTTGGCCAGGCTGGTCTGGAACTCCTGACCTCACGTGATCCACTCACCTCAGCCTCTCAAAGTGCTGGTATTATAGGGGTCAGCTACCATGCCCAGTCTAATCTGTATTTGTTATTATGAACACTTATCTGTGAAAGAAAAAGAAATCTCTGGTCCCCAAAATTACTAAGCCAATAGAAAAGTTGAGCTGGGAACTGTCAGATAAGCCTGACTTCCTAAATAAGATTTTATTCCTAAATAAGGTAACTGCTGCAAATATAAAAGACTACATACCACCAGGCATGGTGGTTCACATCTGTAATCACAGCGCTTTTGGAGGCTGAGGTGGGTGGATCATTTGAGGTCTAAAGTTTGAGACCACTCTGACCAACATGGTGAAACACCATCTCCACAAAAAATACAAAAGAGGTAGCTGGGTATGGTGGCACATGCCTGTAGTCCCAGCTACTTTGGAGGCTGATGCAGGAGAATCACTTCATTCTTGAATACACTAATAGTATATTCAGGAATCTCTTGGTGGAGGTTGCAGTGAGCTGAGATTACTCCACTGTACTCCCGCCTGAGTGACAGAGCAATACTCCATCTCAAAACAAAACGAATTGAATAAAACCCTATATACCTTTCTCACAATTTGCTTGCAAAGAAATTCCTTGTGAACAAAGAACAGACAGAACTCAGTCATCCCTCTGAGGCTCACCCGAGACAAATGCAGATCCCATAGCTTTTTCTACCCTATTGTTAATGTAAGAATGCAGATTCACTGGGCCAAAGGACATTCTGTATTCAGTGGAAGGCTAATCAAAGGCTCAAAAGAATGAAACATTTTGTCTCTTATCTACTTGTAACCTGGAAGCCCCCACTTCCAGTTGTCCTTCCTTACTAAACCAAGATACATTTTACACATATTGATTTCTTCCTAAGATGTATCAAAGGAACCTTGGGCACATGTCTTCAGGACCTCCTGGGACTGAGCCACAGGCCTATTCTTTACACTGGCAGAATAAACTTTCCGTATTAATCAAGACCTGTCTCATACACCTTTTGGGTTACACAGTCAAGGCCCTGCTAGCTACTGCATCCCTGACTGAAGCTCCACCATTACAGGGACCCTCGTTTTTGTTTTTGTTTTTTTGAGATGGAGTTTTGCTCTTGTTGCTCGGGTTGGAGTGCAATGGCACGATCTCAGCTCACTGGAACCTCCACCTCCTGGGGTCAAGCAATTCTCCTGCCTCAGCCTCCTGAGTAGCTGGGATTACAGGCATGCGCCACCATGCCCGGACAATTTTGTAACTTTTAGAAGAAACAGGGTTTATCTATGCTGGTCTTTAACTACTCTGGCCCTCACGTGGTCCGCTCACCTCTTCCTCTCAAAGTGCTGAGATTACAAGAGGGAACCACCTGACAAGGCCAGGACTTAAAAAAAAACAAAAAACAATTGTTTTCTTTGGGTGTCAGGTGGGCAATGGTACCTGAGACAGGAGCACTAAGCTCTTGGCAGTTGTCAGATGTACCAGGCACCAGCTTCCAGCAAGTCTAGACTGTGACTGTTTCAAACTTTTTTTTCTTGAGAGAGTTTCATTTTTGTCACCCAGACTGGAGTACAGTGGCACAATCTCCGTTAACTGCAACCTCTGTCTCCTGGGTTCAAGTGATTCTCCTGCCTTAGCCTTTTAAGTAGCTGGAAATTATAGGCATGTCTAATTTTTTTTCTATTTATATTTAAGACAGGGTTTCACCATATTGGCCAGGCTTGTCTCAAACTCCTGGCCTCAGGAGATCTGCCTGCCTTGGCCTCCTGAAGTGCCGGGATTACAAGCATCAGCCACCGTGTCCAGCTGGTTTAGAATTCTTTCAAGTAGTGGGAAGATAGGAATAAACAACTCCTGAATGCCAACAATGGCTGTTAGTACATTCTAGGGTAGTATAAGGTGGCCAGGCTGTGTTTCTTGGTCTTTCTGTGGCTCCTCTTTCGGTGGCTGGTGGAGTGGTTTTATTGGTCCTGTGATACAGTATGAATATCTGTAGTGGCAGTTGAGCACAGCGTGGAAGAGGAGGTAGAAGCCAGGGCTGTGGAGGGCACTTCCTAGCATTATTCTTTTTGCTTCACAAATATATATTTATTATATATTATATAATATACACACACATATACATATACTAGAGAAAGAGAGAGATGGAATCTCACTCTGTCACCATGCTGGAGTTTGGTGGCACAATCTTGGCTTAGTACAACCTCCCCCTCCCAGGTTCAAATGATTCTCCTGCCTCAGCCTTCAAAGTAGCTGAGACATGGTGGCGTGTGCCTGTAATCCCAGCTACTCGGAAGGCTGAGGCAGGAAAATTGCCTGAACCCACGAGGCGGAGGTTGTGGTGAGCCGAGATCCTGTCATTGCACTCCAGCCTGGGTAACAAGAGCAAAACTGCATCTCAAAAAAAAAAAAATTAACATTTTATATTGTTTATAACATTTTGAAAAACAAATGCACTTTATGGTGGTATATTAGAGATTGTTTGGTTGGCATATTAAGTCTTCTCTCCCCAAAAATGAAGTTTTTCCTCACTCTCCTTTGGAACTCTTTATCACTTTGGTTAAATAAATGACTTATTTTTAAATGACCTGTGATATCAAGTGTTTTTAACCTTTAATATTTTCACTGAGATTCTTTCTGGGAAACAAAGTTCCATCAAACTTTCCAAAATCAAATTAGAAGTTACGTATTTTTAAAAGGGAAGAAAAAAGATAAAAAATAAAGTTATGTATTTTTCTTACCTAATTAGTCCTTTAAAATATTACATCTCCTAAAGTTTAAAAATGAGATAATTTTGCTTATTTCTTATGAAAATTTATACAGAAAGCATTGTTGAATATAAAATGGTGCTTGCTTTTCTTTGGGCTGTATTTGTACAAATACATTAGTAGGTGTTCCAAAATTTGGGGGAACTCTTATATGACTTAGTGTACATGATCAGCAATCATAATTGTTATGTTAAATTATCGTGGGCCACAGAGGTAACACATTTCCTTGTGTGTCTTTGACTATGACTGTCCTAAAACTATTTGTCATTCACAGACAGTGGTTGTATTGCTTTGGTCCTCTTTAGAAGGTGGTTTTATAATCAGCTATAAAATTCTAACAGGTGCTCTTGAATCAAAGTTTCTGATAACTTTGGAGATTGTGACGTAAGAGACAAAAACTTCAGGACTCATGAAGAGCTGAAAAGTTCATGAATATCAGGCAGAGCAAGGATTAGCTGCATGCACTGAACTAACATAAGGCTGAAGTAATATACTTTTTTTTTTTTGAAATGGAGTCTCCCTCTGTCAACAGGCATTTGAAGTGGCATGTCAGCTCACTGCAACCTCTGCCTTCCAGGTTCAAGCGATTCTTTGCCTTGGCCTCCCAAGTATCTGGAACTACAGGTGTGCATAGCCACTGCAGCCAGCTAATTTTATGTATATTTAGTAGACACAGGGTTTCACCATGTTGGCCAGGATTGTCTCAATATATTGAATTCATGAACCACCGGCCTCAGCCTTCCAAAGTGTTGGGATTACAGGCATCAGCCACTGCACCTGGTCCAGAATTGTTTTCTTCTATTTATAAGTAACAGGGCTTATAACAGGAGAAACTTGTTATTTTACCAAGGCTTTGACAGGCAGTTTTTTTGTTTTTGTTTTTTAAATCAAATTTGATTTATGGAGGAGCCAATAATAGCCCCTTGGGAAAACTGAAACCTTCTCTACACAGTCCCTGTACTATATTTTCTACTTACCACAGACCAGGATTGTACTTTCTGAAAAATTCAGGAGTTTCAGGTTTATGTTAAAACCTCCACAAGAGAGAAATTCACCCAACTCAGGTATTTGATAGTACAAATACACGACTGGGTTTGACTTTCAAAGAGTTTTTTTTCTTTTCTTTCCACAGGTGCTACTGTAACCTTTTCTTTTTTTTTAATGAGAAAGTGTTTTGCTCGTTTCTTAAGTTGGAGTGCAATGGCACAATCTTAGCTCACCACAACCAGTTCCTCTCAGGTTCAAGCGACTCTTTTGCCTCAGCCTTCCAAATAGCTGGGATTACAGGCATGCACAATTATGCCCAGCTAATTTTTTTGTAGAGACATGAGTTTCTCCATGTTGGTCAAGCTGCTCTCAAGCTCCCAACCTCAGGCAATCTGCCTGCCTCCATCTACCAAAGTGCTGAGATTAGAAGCGTGAGCCCAAGAGATTCTTTATTAGGTGGGCATTATTTATAATCTTTTCTACAGAAAACTAAAGAAATTGAAACAGAAGACACATAATGAAAATCTAAGTTGAGAGGCTCTTTGGGATTTTTATAGGATTGAGTGATGCATGAGGTAGGTATGTGTTCAGAGTCATACTCTGCATTATGAGAAGAAAACGTTTAATTTTTTAAAAATATCAAATTGATAGGGTTTTTTGGACTAATTATACTTTTATATAATAAAAGACAGTACTTTAAAAATTTTAATTAAGAAGTTTTTTATTTTTTTATTTTTGAGACAAAGTTTTGCTCTAGTTACCCAGGCTGGAGTGCAATGGCGCGAGCGACTCACCGCAACCTCCGCCTCTTAAGTTCAAGCAATTCTCCTGCCTCAGCCTCCCGAGTCACTGGGACTAAAGGCGCGAGACAGCATGCCCAGCTTATGTTTTGTATTTTTAATAGAGATGAGATTTCATCTTGTTAACCAGTATGGCCTCGATCTCTTGACCTCATGATCCACTCGCCTCGGCCTCCCAAAGTGCTGGGATTACAGGTGTAAGCCACCATGCCCGGCCCAATTCAACATTTTTTTTTTTTTGAGACAGTCATGCACCAGGCACCAGACTGGAGTGCAGTGGTGCCATCTCAGCTTACAGCAACCTCCGCCTCCTGGGTTCAAGCAATTCTCCTGCCTCAGCCTCCTGAGTAGCTCAGATTACAGGTGCACGCCACCACGTCGAGTTAATTTTTGTATTTTTAGTAGAGACAGTTTCACCATGTTGGCCAGGATAATCTCGATCTCCTGACCTTGTCATCCGCCCAACTCAGTCTCCCAAAGTGCTGGGATTATAGGCGTGAGCCACCGGGCCCTGCCTTCAACATTTTTAACATGTTAAATACTGTGCATTCAGTGAAGTGTTATCATACCACCACCTTTAACCTCTTACACCTTACCAAAGGGTATAGGTAAAAGATGGTCACAATATGCTATTTAATAACATAATGGATTAACATCTCTAGTGACTTTTCTGTGCCAGTGGCTTTCAGCTGCAAAGAAGTTAAGGAATATTTTTTCAATAGGTAAAATTTTTATTGTTTTTTATTGTTTAAATTTATTTTGACATCATTTTGAAAAATTTCTATGAAGTATTTCACTGCTAATGTCATGAGGTTACATTGTATCTGTAGATTATTTTGTGTAATAGAAATATTTAACAATAATGCAAGTTCATGAATAATTATCTTAGTATGTATTACTTAATTTATATTACGTCTTTTATTGTAAAATGTATTCTTCTAATAACCAATATGAATCTCACCAATAGGATTTCTTTTATGAATAGATAAGTTTGAAATGTTGTAAAAGGCGTATGTCACATGTTTCGGCTTTGTAGAGTTTCTCTCCAGTATGAATTATTTCATGTCTTTTAAGAACTGAGGACTAGTTAAGGGTCTTACCATATTTTTCACCCTTACAGGGTTTCTCTTCAGTGTGGATTTTCTTATGTTTAGTAAGATATGAATACTGGTTAAAGGTTTTGTCACATTCTCCACATCTGTATGGTTTCTCTCCTGTATGAATTCTCCTATGTCTAGTAAGATATGACGATAGGGTAAAGGCCTTGCCACATTTTTCACATCTGTAGGGTTTCTCTCCAGTATGAATTCTCCTATGTGCAGTAAGGTATGAGCATAGGGTAAAGGCTTTGCCACATTTTTCACATTTGTAAGGTTTCTCTACAGTATGAATTCTTTTATGATCAGTAAGGTATGATAATTTCTTAAAGTCTTTGCCACATTCTTCACATTTGTAGGGTTTCTCTCCAGTATGAATTATTTTATGATTACTAAGGTGTGATGATTGTTTAAAGGCTTTGCCACATACTTTACATTTGTGAGGTTTCTCTCCAGTATGAATTCTCTGATGTATAGTAAGAACTGAGTACTTGCAAAAGGCTTTGTCACATTCTTCACATTTGTAGGGTTTCTTTCCTGTATGAATTCTCCTATGTCTAGTAAGGTATGAGAATAGAGTAAAGCCTTTGCCACATTCTTCACATCTGTAGGGTTTCTCCCCTGTATGAATTCTCCTATGTCTAGTAAGGTATGAGAATAGGGTAAAGCCTTTGCCACATTCTTCACATCTGTAGGGTTTCTCTCCCGTATGAATTCTACTATGTCCAGTAAGGTGTATGTGTCGGTTAAAAGCTCTGCCACATTCTTGACATCT
Source organism: Callithrix jacchus (assembly GCF_049354715.1). NCBI lineage: Eukaryota > Metazoa > Chordata > Mammalia > Primates > Cebidae > Callithrix > Callithrix jacchus. The sequence continues at coordinate 19,272,663 of NC_133523.1, forward strand.
GAAGGGTTTCTCTGCAGTGTGAATTCTCTTATGTCTAGTAAGGAGCGATGACCGGGTAAACGCTTTGCCGCATTCTTCACATTTGTATGGTCTCTCTCCTGTATGAAACTTCTTATGATTAGTAAGGTTTAAGGAGTGTTTATAAGCTTTGCCACATTCTTCACATTTGTAGGGTTTCTCTCCAGTGTGAATTCTCTTATGCGTAGTAAGGCTTGCCTGTTGGTTAAAAGCTCTGCCACATTCTTGACATCTGTAGGGTTTCTCTCCAGTGTGAATTCTTTTATGTCTAGTAAGGTATGAGGATAGAGTAAAGCCTTTGCCACATTCTTCACATTTGTAGGGTTTCTCTCCAGTATGAATTCTTTTATGATTAGTAAGGTAGGAGTACTGGTTAAAAGCTTTTCCACATTCCTCACATTGGTAATAATTCTCTCTAATATGAATTCTTTTATGTTGACTTAGGTGTAAAAGCATGTAAAATGATTTGCCACATTTTTGACATTTGAAAGGTCTCTTTCCAGTAGGTCTTGTCTTCTGTCTATTTGAATTTAAGAATTTATGAAAGACTTTCACATGTTTATCATATTGAAATATTTTGCTTCTGTTAGTTTTCAAACACTGGTTTAGTTCATTATAACCTTCCTTGTGCACATTAAACGTATTCACTCTTTTACAGCCTTTTCGTAACTGTAAATCCTTATGTCCACATTTTCCATTTTCTCTCAGTGTTACTTTTTGAAAAGAATCTTTTATTCCCAGCTTTGGCCAAAGGTCTTGGCCAAAATGAGAACACAGAACTGAAAGAAATAAAAATAACAAATTACTTCACTTACTAGACTCAGATAAATATATGCTACAATTCTAACCTGTACATTATTATTATTATTATTATTATTATTATTATTTTCAGACACAGTTTCGCTCTTGTTACCCAGGCTGGAGTGCAATGGCACGATCTCACTTCACCGCAACCTCCGCCTTCTGGGTTCAGGCAATTCTCCTGCCTCAGCCTCCTGAGTAGCTGGGATGACAGACACGCGCCACCACGCCCAGCTAATTTACCTGTAACATTATAAAAACTACATGAAGAAGATAGTATATAAAAATACAAGAGGCCCTAGTTTTTTATAGACATTTATATGTAACAAAAACTAACCAAAATACTTCTGAGAGAAAATGATAAATGAGCTAAGTGTTTCAAGTGACCAAGTGAGCACTAAAGCCACATAAAAGGAGGAAATAAAAGGAAAAGGGGAGTTTGTTACATTTACCCAGCATTAGTCTTAAATTTATTTTTTCTGTTCCCTGCCCCTCCCCCCACAGTCCCTTAAATTTTAAGTATAAAGCAAATAACTTTAGACAGGCCAGGCGTGGTGGATCACCTGAGGTCAGGAGTTGAAGATCAGCCAGACCAACATGGTAAAACACCATGTTTAAAAAAAAAGAAAGAAAGAAAATTTTAGACAAAACACCTTTTAAGAACATGTCTCAGAGACTCTCAGAATCTCTGACCCGGACAATTGTTCAAAGTAGGCCAGGAGAAAGCCATGTTATAAAGATGCCAGGAGAAAGCCATATTATAAAGATTGAAACAGGTTAACTTTTTTTAATGTTCAAATTTTAATAAAAGATTACAACGTTAAAATAAGGCAATGTCGTTTCAACAAAAATAAAAAATTTTCAGAAAGATTAAAAATTGATGTATAATTTTAAAAACTGAAAATAAATTTAAATAATACTCAATTAAACTGTGAACACAGAGAAGTATAGAAAATTAGAAAACTCAAAATAACAAAAATATTGAAAATATTAGAAAACCAGGTCAGGCACACTGGCTTAGGCCTGTAATCCCATCACTTTCGTAGGCCAAGGCGGGCATATCACGAGATCAGGAGATCGAGACTATCTTGGCAAACATGGTGAAACACTGTCTTTACTAAAAATCCACAAATTAGCTGGGTGTGGTGACAGGGGCCTATAATTTCAGCTGCTTGAGAGGCCAAAATAAGAGAATCGCTTGAACCAGGGAGGCAGAGATTGCAGTGAGCCAAGATTGCACCACTGCACTCCAGCCTTGTGACAGACCAAGACTTAATTTAAAAAATGAAAGAAGAAAGAAAAACAGAAAAGAGGTAAAAATATAAAGAGGAATAACTAAAAAACCTTTTAAAAAATGATACAAAGAAGCTCAACAAACTAGGATGTAGACTAACATGTATCAAACAGATCTGTAAGCACAATTTAAAAAGTCAGAGAACAGAGGATCTTAGAAGCTGCAAGGTAAAACTGACCTGTAGGCTGGGTGTGGTAGAGCCCATGTATGTAAACCCAGCGTGTTGGGAGAACGAGGCAGGTGGATCGCCTGGGGTCAGTAGTTTAAGACCAGACTATGCAACATGAGGAAATGCCATCTCTACTAGAAATACAAACTTAGCCAGGAGTGGTGGTGTATCCCTGTAATATTGGCAATTAAGGCTAAGGCAGGAGAAATGCTTGAACTCAGGAGGCAGAGGTTGCAGTGAGACAAAATTGTTCCATTGCACACCAACCTGGGCAACAAAAGCAAAACTCCACTCCACAAAAAATGAAAATAGAAACAACTTAAAAATGTACCAATACATGGAAATAAAGAAACACACTCATCAGCATGTTCCTGTTCAAAGATGGAAATATTCTTAAATGCTCATAACGCTCAATGTAATGTACAGATTTAATGAAATGTTTTTCAATTTTTTTTTTCATTTTTGAGCAAATAGAAATAGCAACCTCAAAAGTATATGGAATCTCAAGAGACAATGAAGTACCCAACAGTCTTCCAAAAAAGAACCAATAATAAAGGCATTACAGTTTCTGATTTGAACACACATTACAGGCCAGGCACAGTGTGAATACCTGTAATACCAGCACTTTGGGAGGCTTAGGTGGGTGGATCGCCTGAGGTTGGGAATTCAAGACCAGCCTGGCCAACATGCTAAAATCCTGTCTCTATTAAAAATTCAAAAAAATTAGTTGAGCATAGTCATGGGCACCTATAATCACAGCTATTTCGGAGACTGAGGCATGAGAGTTGCTTGAACCCAGGAGACAGAGGTTGCAGTAAGCCAGGATGACACAACTGCACTCCAGCCTGGATGATGGGATGAGACTAAGTTTTATAAGAAAAAAAAAAAGACAAAGAAAGAAAGAAAAACACATTATAAAGCTAGAGAATTAAAAGAATCTTGGGGTAGAGCACAGTCACTCATGCCTGTAATCCCAACATTTTTGGAGGTCAAGACAGGAGAATCACTTTGAAGTCAGGAGTTTGAAACCAGCCTGGTCAACATGGTGAAACGCCCTATCTCCTAAATAGACAAAAATTTGCCAAGCAGGCTGGCAGATGCCTATAATCCCAGCTCCTCAATTGGCAAGGGCAGAAAAATAACTTGAGCCCAAAAGGCAGAGGTTGCAGTTAGCCACAATCATGCCATTCATCCCACTCCAGCCTGGGTCACAACCCAGAGCAGCCACAGGGGCTCTCGGATGACGACATTATGAGGGACAGTGGGTCCGATCAGGATTTGAACTGAGTAGGGGTGCGGGCTTTTACACAGAGTAAAACTCTATCTATAAAAAAAAAGAAAAAAAGAAAAAGGAAGACATTAAAAAAAACACAATTCAGCATGGCGCAGTGGCTGATGCCTATAATCACAGCACTTTGGGAGGCCGAGGCGCTTGGATCACGAGGTCAAGACATCGAGACCATTCTGGTCAACATGGTGAAACCCCGTCTCTACTAAAAAAAAAAAAAAAAATTAGCTGGGCATGGTGGTGCATGCCTGTACTCCCAGAAACTAGGAAGCTGAGGCAGGATAATTGCCTGAACCCAGGAGGCAGAGGTTGCAGTGAGCGGAGATCCTGCCATTGCACTCCAGCCTCGGTAACAAGAGTGAAACTCCATCTCAAAACAAAAAAACAAAAAAACCACAATTCAGTATCAGTATAATCATAACATGAACGAATAAAACAGGCAGCACAGATATAAACTATTATGTACATACTAATATGAAGAGTTATTGGCATACCCATAATGATCGCAGCATTATTACTGAAAGCCAATAGGTAAAAGCAATTCAAAGTTCTGTAACCGAATTATGCAGTAGATACAAATTTAAAATATAAAAATACTCTTTTATCACACAGAATTTTATAAGCAGGATATATTCTAACAACTATAAAGATAAATTTTGACATTATACCAAAGGAAGTGAGTCAGCCACAAAAAGACAGAGATTATATGAAATATATGAAGCAGTTACACACTTAGAAAAAGAAAACAGAATGGCAGTGTTTGGAAATTCTGAGAAAATCAAAAATTTGTTGTAGTTGAATGTGTATTAAGATTAAGGTTTGCAAAATGAAAACACTGTAGAGATATGTTGCATAACATTGTCAATATAATATGAGAGAACAAAATATTAAAAAATATGTGATACCCTGGCACGGTGGCTCAAGCCTGTAATCACAGCACTTTGGGAGGCCGAGGCGGGTAGATCATGAGGTCAAGAGATCGAGACCATCCTGGTCAACATGGTGAAACCCCGTCTCTACTAAAAATACAAAAAAATTAGCTGGGCATGGTGGCGCATGCCTGTAGTCCCAGCTACTCAGGAGGCTGAGGCAGGAGAATTGCCTGAACCCAGGAGGCGGAGGTTGCGATGAGCCGAGATCGTGCCATTGCACTCCAGCGTGGGTAACAAGAGCAAAAGTCCATCTCAAAAAGAAGAAGAAGAAAAAGCAAAAACCATATATTTGATAACAAATTTTGTTGTGTTTTTGGTAATTAAAAATAATACCTAAAAAAATTCAGAGTTATGACAGTTTAAATATTATCTTTAAATCCCAAAGTGTTTCTCCCACACAAAAATAATACTGATTAACTATAGGCATTCAAAGTAGGTGTTCTGAAATCTAGGATAAATTAAAAAAAAAAAAAAAATTAGGAGGATTTTTTATGCCTACCAACCTAGATAAGACTGAAAAACCGTTTACAACAAACATACATAAAAAATATACAACTTATTTAATTAAAAAAACAGGAATAATACTTATAGGAAGAAAAACACTTCGATGTAATAATATTGGTAGTAGATATACAGCTGATTCATAGTTGATTTTGCTCAACACTGTCTTAAATTGTGCAGAGTTAAACAACTTCATACACAAGTATAATATAAACCAAAACGGCCCAGCGTGGTGGCTCACACCTATAATCCCAGCACTTTGAGAGGCCGAGGCAGGTGGATCACAGGTCAAGAGATCGAGACCATCCAGGATAACATGGTGAAACGCCGTCTCTACTAAAAATACAAAAAATTAGCTGGGCATGGTGATGAGTGCCTATAGTCCCAGCTACTCAGGAGGATGAGGTGGGAGAATTGCCTGAACCCAGGAGGCCCAGGTTGCGGTGATTTAAGATCATGCCATTGCACTCCAGCCTGTGTAACAACAGCGAAACTCTGTCTCAAAACAAAAAATATATCTATATCTATATCTATATCTATATATATATATATATAAAACAAAAGAAGAAAACACAATTAACTGGTTTGAGGCGGAATACCCTGAATTATATAACACAAAAATATAATCTGGCAAAACAAAATTAAAATATAAAATGTAAAACTTATACACCATTAAGTACATCAACATATTCAGAAAAGAAATCTTACAAGAAGAATATAAAGAAAAAGTAATACCCAGGTAACTTGAAGACAAAAAGAGACTGAGAACTTCCCAATTTTTGATGTAAAAAAAAAAAAAAATATATATATATATATATCTCCTAACCACTAATATTTATTCAGAATTATTTCACTTCAAATACAAGATAAAAATAAAGACTGTCCAAAATAGAAGCTCAGGATATTTATTACAACTAGCACGGTCTTATAAGAAAGGTTACATAGTGGTCAAACACAGTGGGTCATGCCCATAATTCTGCAGCTTTGGGAAACCAAGGCAGTCAGATCACTTGAGACAAGGAGTTCAAGAACAGTCTGAGAGGCCAGGCGTGGTGGCTCACGCCTATAATCCCAGCATTTTGGGAGGCCGAGGCAGATGGATCACGAGGTCAAGAAATCGAGACCATCCTGGTAAACAAGTTGAAACCCCATCTCTACTAAAAATACAAAAATTAGCTGGGCATGGTGGTGCATGCCTGTAGTCCCAGCTACTCGGGAGGCTGAGGCAAGAGAATGGCTTGAACCCAGGAGGCAAAGGTTGCGGTGAGCCAAGATCAGGCCATATCACTCCAGCCAGGGTCACAACAGAGAAACTATGTCTCAAAAAAAAAAAAAAAAAAAAAAGAATAGTCTGAGAAACACTGACTCTGCATATTAAACAGAACGTGGTGCTGGACAGCATAATGAAACCATACATAAATATAAAGCCCTCTATTAAATGTAAATATACAGAAACACATGGAATGTTTTACTATCATAATGGCGGTGCATAAAATCCTTAAGCACAAAGACTAATCACATCATTAAACAAGATCAACAAGTCTCCAATATAACCAGTTAGCACCATAAAGGCAAATTAACACAAAACAATATTAACCTTTAATGTAAATGGGCTAAGTGCCCCAATTAAAAGACACAGAATGGCAAGGTAAATAAAGAGTCAAGACTCATTGGTGTGCTTTATTCAAGAGACCCAACTCATATGCAAATACACACATAAGCTCAAAATAAAGAAAAGGGGAAATTTTACAAACAAAATAAAATAAGAAAAAAAGCTAGCTTTGCCATCACAGTTTCTAATGAAACAAATTTTAAACCAACAAAGATAAAAAAAGGCAAGAGTGGCTGGGTGCGGTGGCTCACACCTAAAATCCCAGCACTTTGGTAGGCTGAGGCGGTTGGATCACGAGGTCAAGAGATCGAGACCATCCTTGTCAACAAACTGAAACCTCATCTCTACTAAAAATACAAAAAATTGGCCAGGTGGGTGACATGTGCCTTTAGCCAGCTATGCAAGAGGCTGAGGCAGCTGAATTGTTGAAACCCAGGGGCAGAGGTTTTATTGAGCCAAGATCTCACCATCACATGCCAACCTGGGTGACAGAGTAAGACACTGTCTCAAAAAAAAAAAACCAAAAAAACAAAACCTCCGTTTCAAGCGTGGTGGCTCACATCTGTATCTCAGCACTTTGGGAGGCCAAAGTGGGCAGGTCACGAGGTCAGGAGCTTGAGGACCAGCCTGGGAAACATGATGAAACCCCGTCTCTACTAAATATACAAAAATTAGCCGGGGGTGGTGGTGGGTGCCTGTAATCCCAGCTACCTGGGAGGCTGAGGCAAAAGAATCACTTCAAACTGGAAGGCAGAGGTTGCAATGAGCCTGGATTGTGCCCCTACAGTCCAGCCTACTTGAAAGAGTGAAAATTTGTCTTCAAAAAACAACAAAATAACAAAAAAAATTCACAACCACAAAACCACATGGAACTTGAACAACCGGCTCCTGAATGACTTCTGGGTAAACAAAGAAATTAAATCAGAAATCATGAAAATCTTTGAAACCAATGAGAAAGATAGAAAAGGTGGGACTTTTCCTTAATTTACTCTATGAGGTCAGCATCATTCTGATAAAAAAACCTGACAAAGATATTACAAATAAAGAAAACTTAAAGCCAATCATCTCTGATAAACAGCTATGTGCCTGATTGGACGGTTTCCAGCCCAATGTCCCTGATTGGATAATGTTTAAGATCCTAGGGCAGCCAGAGAGAAAGGTCATGTTACCCACAAAGGCAAGCTTATCAGACTTACAGCAGATCTCTCAGCAGAAACTCTACAAGCCAGAAGAGAGTGGGGGCCAATATTCAACATCCTCAAAGAACAGAACCTTCAGCCCAGAATTTCATAACCAGCCAAACTAAGCTTCACAACTGAAGGAAAAATAAAATCTATTATGAACAAGCAAGAACTCAGAGATTTTATTACCACCAGGCCTGCTTTACAAGAGCCTCTGAAAGAAGCATTACACACAGAAAGAAACAACCAGTATTAGCCTTTCTAAAAATACACCAAAAAGTAAAGAGCACCAACATAAAGAAGAATTTACACCAACAAATGGATAAAACAGCCAGTCAACATCAAATGGCAGTAACCCTAAATTTAAATTGACTAAATTCCCAATCAAAAGACACAGCCAAAACCCAACAGCATGTTACATCCAGACCTGTTTCACATGCAAGGATACACAAAGACTCAAAACAAAGGGATGGAGAAAGATTTACCAACCAAATGGAGAGCAAAAATAAATAATAAATAAATAAAAAGCAGGAGTTGCAATTCTTGTATCTGATAAAATAGATTTTAAAGCAACGAAGATATAGTGGTAAAAGGATCAATGCAACAACAAGAGCTAACGATACTAACACCCAGATACATAGACTTAGACACAATGAGACAGAAAATTAATAAGGATATCAAGGACTCAAACTCAGATCCCGAACTAGTAAACTTAATAAATATTTATAGAGCCCTCCACTTCAAATACACAAAATATACATTCTTGTCAATACCACATCACACCTACCCATTAGTTTAAATGAAACATTGATTGGCCATTATTAATACCCAATTTGTTTCAAAATAAAGCAATATTTCCATTTACTCTCCCTCTTTCTTCCTCTCCTTTACTTATTATTTTTTTTCTTTCCTTCTCTCAAATCAACTTGTAAACCTCCAGATCCAGGTCGGCAATGTCTCTTTCATTGCTTGATTTCCTTTCTTCCCTTCCCTCCTTCCCTCCCTCCCTCCCCGCTTCCTCCCTTCCTTCCTTTCTTCATCCCTTCCTTCCTCCCTACCATCCTTCTTCACTTCCTTCCTGCCTTCCTCCCCCCCCCCAAAAAAAAAAAAAAAAAAGAAGCCAGGTTCCTTTAATGAACCTGCTCTCATTTTAATTAATGGAGTGAAAACTTTCTGATTATCAAACAGATGGTGCCAAGGCATTTATGAGGAACTTGCCTCCATGACCTAAACACTTCCCAGCAGGTTCCACATCCAAAACTGACTTAGGATTACATTGTAGCATCAGGTTTGCAGAACACGGACTTCCAAACCATACCATAGACCAACTAGGCTTCACAGACATGTACAAAACTTTCCACTCAAAAGCCAAAGAATACGCAATATTATTCATTGCACTAGATGTATTCTGTTACAAAATATAGCAAGTCTTATTAAAGAATACCAGCTGGGGTAGTGGCTAATACCTATAATCATAACAATTTGGAAGATGAAAGTGAGGAAATCACTTGGCGCCAGAAGTTTGAGACCAGCCTAAATAACAGTGAGACCTTGTCCCTACAAATAATTAAAAAATCAGCAAGGCATGGTTATGCATGTCGGTAGTCTCAGCTACTTGGGAGGCTTAGGTAAAAAGATCGTGTGAATCAGGAAGGCTGAGGTTTTAGTGAGCCAAAATTATGCCACTATACTGCACCCTGGGTGACAAGTTTGATCCTTTCTCAAAATAACAACAAATACATTTAAGACCAAAATCATACACTGTGTGTTTTCCTACCAAAAGTAAATGAAACTGAAAATTAAAAGCAAAAGAAAAGTGGCAAATCCAAGAATACATAAAAATAAAACACACAGGGTGAGTGTGGTGGCTCACACCTGTAATACTGGCATTTTGGGAGGCTGAGGCGGGAGGATTCTTCAGCCCAAGAGTTTAAAGTTAGCCTGGGCTAGGCTGGGTGCAGTGGCTCAAGCCTGTAATGCCATCACCTTGGGAAACTGAGGCAGGTCAGCAGTTTGAAACCAGTCTGGCCAATATGGTGAAACCCTGTCTCTACTAAAAATAGAAAAATTAGCTTGGCATAGTGGAGCAAGCCTGTAGTCCCAGATACTTTTGGGAGACTGAGGCAGAATAATCGCTTCAACTTAAAAGGCACAGAATGGAGTGATCCAAGATTGCACCACTACACTCCAACCTGGGTAACAGAGCGAGACTCCGTCTCAAAAAAAAAAAAAGCGGGGGGATGTAGACTGCAAACCACCATGGCATGTGTGTGCCTATGCAATAACCCTACAGGATGTGCACATGTACCCCAGAGCTTAAAGTACAATTTTTTAAAAAAAGAAAAAACAAAACAAAATAATTAAAGAAATTACCCTGGGCAATATAGAAAAGCTCTGTCTCCTAAAAATGAAAGAAAACTGAAACACACTCTTCATCATATACTTGCTCAAGAATCAAACAATTTAATTGTGTCAGGCACCTGTAATCCCAGCTACTCGGGAGTCTGAGGGAGGAGAACTGCTTGAAACCAAAACTCAAAGGTTGCAGTAAGCCAAGATTGCCCCACTGCACTCCAACGTGGATGAAGAACAAAATTCCGTCAAAAATAAACAAACAAACAAACAAATCACAATACCACAGTTCTATTACAGAAGTATTCTTTAACATTTTAAAATTTGCTTTTATTTTTTTTTTTTTTTGAGACGGAGTTTCGCTCTTGTTACCCAGCCTGGAGTGTAATGGCGCAATCTCGACTCACCGTGATCTCGACTCACCGCAACCTCCGCCTCCTGGGTTCAGGCAATTCTCCTGACTCAGCCTCCCGAGTAGCTGGGATTACAGGCACGCGCCACCATGCCCAGCTAATTTTTTGTATTTTTAGTAGAGACGGGCTTTCACCATGTTGACCAGGATGGTCCCGATCTCTTGACCTCGTGATCCACCCGCCTCGGCCTCCCAAAGTGCTGGGATTACAGGCTTGAGCCACCGCGCCCGGCTAAAATTTGCTTTTAAACTATATCTGGCAAAACATCCATGAAGAAGAAAAAAAAGACATCATACCTTTTGATTTTAAAACACATTAAAACCTATAGTAACCAAAACAGTGTGATACTGGTACAAAGGAAGATGAAAGAAAGAATGAAAGAAGAGAATAAAGGACCCAGAAATAAAGCCTTCTGTATATGATTACATGATCTTTCCTAAAGTTGCTATGAACACACAATAAAAATCATCTTCTCAAAAAGTGTTAAAAACTGAATATCAACATAATTTAAAAATAGACATTTTAAAAAACCAAATCTCTTATAAACATAGAAAAAATATAAAAAAGACATTATATGGGCCTAGGCACCATTTTCTTAGATATGACATTGAATGCATGAAGAACAAAGAAAATAAACAGAAAAATGTAACTATACTATACTTCAAATTTCTGCACGTTAAAAAAAATATTCAATTGAGTGAAAATGCCTTCTGGGAAGCAGGTGAAAATCTTTGCAAATCACATGTAATAGGAGTTCATGTTCAGTATAAACTCCTAAAACTGAACAATAAAGCAAAATAAATTTAGAAATGAGCAAAGCACTGAACAACATTTTATCAAAAAAATACACAAATACGCTGGGCGCGGGATCTAACACCCGTAATCCCAGCACTTTGGGAGGCCAACACAGGCAGATTGTGAGCTCGAGTTTGAGACCAGCCTGTCCAACATGGTGAAATCCCGTCTCTATTAAAAAATATATATATATACAAAAATTAGCCATGTGTGGTAGCATGCACCTGTAATTCCAGCTATTTGGGCAACTGAGGCAAAAGGATTGCTTGAACCTGGGAGGCAGAGGTTGCAGTGAGCTGAGATCATGCCACTGCATTTCAGCCTGGGCAACAGAGTGAGACTCCATCTCAAAAAAGAAAAAAAAAATACACAAATGGAATACAGCATTTGAAATAAAACATGAAATATTTTGGAGAGAAACACATACAAATAAAAAAACTGCCTCACACCCATTACGGTGACCACTAGAAAATGTTTAAAGACACCAAATCTATTCATGATTTAATAAAAATGAAACTCATGTTGATTGTTAGCAGGAAACCAAGACTCAGTCATCATTTAAAAATTTTATGTTTCTCAAATAATTAAAATGGACTTATCATCAAATACAGCAATTTTATTTATATATCTATAGTCCAAATATGCAATAGAAGACATGGAAGATATATTTGAACATCCGTATTTATTGGACCCATATTCACAAAAGACAAAAGGCTGAAGCAACTCAGATGTCTCTTGATTTATAAACAAAAATGTAACATATACATACAGTGGAATATTATTCAGTACTTTTTATTTGTTTTTAAAGCTACTACAAATCACTGTTATTCAGTATTGACAAAGAAAATTCTGTCACATTTTTAGGTAAACATTGCAAATATTATATCACCTATTATATAAACCAGTAATGAAGTGATGAATACTGTATGATTTCACTTACATGTATTAAGTAGTCATACATACAAAAACAGAAATTGGAAGGGCGTTTGTCAAGGGCTGGGGAGAGGGCAAATGGATTGTTGTTACTTAATGAGTATTTGCTTTTAGGTTCACGAGATGTAAAACTTTTAGAAGTTTTTTTCCTAACAATGTGAATATACTTAACATGCCTGAAATGTAAAACTTCTGACAACACAGGGTCTCACTCTGTCACTCAAGCTAAAGTGAAGTGGCACAAGTAAGGCTCACTTTAGCCTCAAACTGCCAGGCTCAAGTAATCCTCCTCTCTCCATCTCCCAAGTATCTGGAGCCACAGGTGCATACCACAATGCCTATTTTTTTAATATCTTTTTGTAAAGAAGAAATATTTATATGTTGCCCAGGCTGGTCTTAAACTTTTAAGCTCAAGTGAACTTCCTGTCTTGGCCTCTGAAATATCTGAAACAAAAGATGTGAGCCACCTACATATCTGACCCTGAAATGTACCCTTAAGTAGATTTAAGATGCAAAATTTCATGTTTTTACACTTTTCTAAAGGAAAAACTGCAAAAAATACAGATTCATAAATGTTTTCAGAAATTACCTTCACACCACAGACATGTTTCTCTTACACAAAGAAATATGTATTCATCATTAAATACATGGTGAAAATAAGAAATGGTAAAAATTTTTCCATGATTATTTGCTTATACAGGATAAAACAACCACTGAAAATCACCTAACAAAGAATATATACAAGTTACGCTATAACCAATATTGGGGTCATATTTATAGATAAACAAACAAACATATCTAATCTGTGATGGACATATGGCTATCTTTTTTTAAAAATTTATTTTATTATTATTTTTTTAAAGAAAGATGGGGGAGAGAGGTGAAGGGACGGAGGGAGAGAGACAGAGGGAGAGAGACAGATATATATTGTTAAATTCTGGAGTGCAGTGTTATCATCCTAGCTCACTCACTGCAGTCTGGACACTCCTTGGCTCAAGATTCTTCCACCTCAGCCTCCAGAGTACCTGGGACCACAGGCACGTGGCATTCTGCCCAGATTTTTTTTTTTTCTTAAGAGACCATGTTGGTCAGGCTGCTCTCAAACTCCCGACCTCAGGTGATCCGCCTGCCTCAGCCTCCCAAAGTGCTGGGATTACAGACGTGAGCCACCGTGCCTGGCGACATATGGCTTTTAATTAAACCTCATATTGACTTAAAGTATACACACAGAATTGCCAATTGACTAAAATTAAAACACATAAGAAAAAACAAAAAACACAATAAGCTGATGTTAAGAAACCTACACTAAAAAAACCACTAATATGAAACTGCACAGCAATAAAAAACATGTTCACTCATAATATCTGGTATGCAACATTAATGTACCATTAAACAATTTCTCTAACTATAGTATTTCACTGTAACTGTACTCATAAAAGGCAGGTATTTTGAATCATCGACATGCACTGTGTGGCAGTAAAATTTCAGAGAGCATTCAGTATAATTATAAACAAAATATTCAAAGGAGAAACTTTTAATAAATAAGCATCAAAAAAAAAAAAAAATGAGTGGCCAGGCGCAGTGGCTCACATCTGTAAGCCTGGCACTTTGCGAGGCTGAGACAGGCAAATCACCTGAGGTCAGGAGTTGAAGACCAGCCTGGCCAACATGGTGAATCCCCGGTTTCCAATAAAAATACAAAAAACTTCACTGGGCATGGTGGCGGGCACCTGTAATTAAAACTACTTAAGAGGCTGAGGCAGAAGAATCACTTGAACTGGGAAGGCAGAAGGTTAGCCTGGACAACAAGAGTGAAACGCTATCTCAAAAAAAAAGAAAAGAAAAAAAAAAAAAGAAAAGATAACTTTTATGTTTTAAACCATAAGCTATTTGTACACAAAATAAAATGGCTGTAATGAAACTTTAGAAGCAACGAATAGCCTTACACTGCTAAATATAAAAAATATATTTTTTCAAAATATATTTAAAACCTCTGATATATTAAACAAATATTTAGCAATAAATTATATTATCATTTAGACATATGCTAAAACAGGCAGGGAAAAATCCTGGTTTTTTTTTTTTTTTTTTGCCTGAAGAAAATTTAAATTTATAAGTAACTATTTTATTACACATGGAGTGTCTACCAATTATCTTAATTATTTTAGGCATTACATGTACATTCTGGCATACTGTCCTAAATGTCCTAATCTAGAATTACAGATCAATTTAAAATAGAAGATAGAAAATAAAAATGTATAGCAAGAGAAACATCAGTAGGATAAAAAAATGAAAACAGCTATATTTGCTTATCCCTCCCTCAACAAGAAAATGCCTCATCCATTTCTTAAATAAATGCCTTATGAGGGAGTCAAGCATCATGGCTCAAATCTGTAATGACAACTACATGGTACATAGAGGTTGAAGAACTGCTTCAGGCCTGGACTTCAAGACCAGCCTGGGTAATAAAGCAAGACCTTGTCTCCAGTATAAACGCCTTTAAGAGAGCTTTGAGATTTAGGGAGAGAGTTGTGAAACTCTGCTGAAGCCCAACATTGAGGAGTGTTCCTTTTCAGAGGGCAGGTCCTCATTCATGTGGGAAACTACAGGGCCCCTGATCTTGGCTACAGATACAGAAATGGCCCAGCCAACTTGGTCTCGCTGAGAATACTAAAGTTACTCTGAAGCCATCTCAAACTCCCCGCAGTTACAGTTTGGGAGATAATTCTGAAGTTACTCTGAAACCATCTCAAACTCCTCCCAGTTACAGTTTGGGAGAGGTCCTGGCATTCCTGAGACCTGGAGGAAGATACCCATTTGTAGCCATGCAGGCAGGCCTATAGACCTTGATCTTTACTGTGGTCCCTGAAGCAGGTCACTGACTCAGTTCCAGTTCCATGGGGAACCGTTCATGGCCTATTCTGTCTATACAGAAACCCAGAAATTTTCTCTGGTACTCAGTGAAAGCCGTACTCATTCACATCCTGATATAAAGGCCGTTTTATATGGACCTGACTGTAGAAACCTACTCTAGTGCCTGCTCCACATGTAAAAGTCCTGAAGAATATTCAATTAAAAAAAACAAAACACACTGGGAATTACAACTACCTAAGCCCCTTGTAACAAGCCAACTAAATGTGGACCCTAGTGCAGACGCAGAAGCCTTGTGACCAAGTTACAACCCAATTCACTACAAACCCCGGAGGCATTTTAGAACCCTGAGAAGCCAACAAAAGATCTTTACCTCCTGAAATCAGTGTATGCAAACTTGAGGAGTTGTTTGTTTTCACAGACACCAATATAAAACTATATTGTGTCCATTGTCAATGCTTCTATTTTAACACATCACTGGAAATATGTGGCAAAATAATGAATAAAAAGCATATTTTTTTATTCATTGAAATTGAAGACAAATTAGTAAAAAGTTGTTTGAGGAATAACCTTATACATAAAAAACTATAGATAGCTGGGTGTGGTGGCGCAAGTCTGTAATCCCAGCACGTTGGTAGGCCGAGGTGGGCGGATCACAATGTCAAGAGATTGAGACAATTCTGGCCAACATGGTGAAATCTGTCTAATAAAAATACAAAAATCACCTGGGCATGGTGGCACGCATCTGTAGTCCCAGCTATTAGGGAGGCTGACACAGGAGAATCACCCCCACCCAGGAGGCAGAGGTTGCAGTGAGCCAGGATCCAGCCACTGCACTGCAGCCTCTGACAGAGTAAGATTCCATCTCAAAAAAACAAACAAACAAACAAAAAGAACAGAAAAAAGAGAGTATATTGAAATTTGCCTAAACTAATAAATATACTCATTAAATTGACAAAATACAAGATTAACAGAAATGTACCAGTTACTGTTTTATACGCTTAAAACAAGCTATTGGATACAACAGAAATAAAAAATCTTTTGTTTTGTTTTTTGAGACTGAGTCTTGCTCTGTGGCCCAGGCTGGAGTGCAATGGCACAATCTCAACTCACTGCAACTTCTGCCTCCCAAGTTTAAGTGATTCTCCTGCTTCAGACTTCTGAGTAGCTGGGATTATAGGAGCCCACCACCACTCCTGGTTAAATTTGTATATTTTCAATAGAGATCATATAGGCCAGACTGATCTCAAACTCCTGAACTCAAGTGATCCACCTGCCTTGGCCTCCAAAAGTGCTGAAATTACAGGCCTGAGGTGCCAGCCGAGAAAACAATCCCTTTTAAAATAGAATTAAAATCCTGAATTTCATTTTTTTTTTAATTTTTTTTTTCTTTTTAGAAAGAAAAGGAAAAAAGAAAGGAGTGAAGAAGAGGAAGAAAAAGAGGGAGAGAAAATGGGAATATTGCTTTATTCTAAAAATGGGTATTAATAATGGCAGATCAATATTTTGTGTATTTAAAGTGGAGACTGTATATTTTGTGTATTTGAAATGGAGAGCTCTATAAATATTTATTAAGTTTACTTGTTCCGGATCTGAGTTCAAGTCCTTGTTGTCCTCATCAATTTTCTGTCTCGTTGACTCTAAATTTCTTTATAGGTCTTATGTACTTAAGAACTTTTTTTTTCAAAGTTCTTAGGGTGTTAGGGTCGTCAGCTCTTATCATTGCATTGATCCTTTTACCACTATATCTTTGTTCCTTTGAAATCTATTTTATCACATGCGAGAATAGCAACTCCTGCTTTTTATTTATTTATTTATTTTTGCTCTCCATTTTGTTGGTAAGTCTTTCCCCATCCCTTTGTTTTGAGTCTTTGTGTATGTTTGGATGTGAAATGGGTCTGGATGCAGCATACCGTTAGGTTTTGGCTCTATCTTTTGATTCGGGGATTTAGTCGACTTAAATTTAGGGTTACTGCCATTTGATGTTAACTGGCTGTTTTATCCATTCGTTGATATAAATTCTTGTTTATGTTGATGCTCTTTACCTTTTGGTATATTTTTAGAAAGGCTAATACTGGTTGTTCCTTTCTCTCTGTAATGCTTCTTTCAGAAGCTTTTGCAAAGCAGGCCTGGTGGTAATAAAATCTCTGAGTACTTGCTTGTTCATAAAAGATTTTATTTTTCCTTCAATTGTGAAGCTTAGTTTGGCAGGATATGAAATTCTGGGCTGAAAGTTCTGTTCCTTAAGGATGTTCAATATTGGCCCCCACCTTCTTCTGGCTTGTAGGGTTTCTGCTGAGAGATCTGCTGTAAGTCTGGTACGCTTCCCCTTGTGAGTAACCTGACCTTTCTCTCTGGCTGCCCTTACTATTTTCTCCTTGGTTTCAACCCTGGTGAATCTAACGATTATGTGCCTTGGAGTTGCTCTTCTAGAGGAATATCTTTGTGGTGTTCTCTGTATTACCTGGGGTTGAATATTGTTCTGCTTTGCTAAATTGGGAAAGTTTTCCTGAATACTATCCTAAAGAATATTTTCAGCTTGAATTCATTCTCTCCGTCGCATTCAGGTACACCGATCAAATGTAAATTAAGTCTTTTCACATAGTACCATACTTCTTGGAGACTTTGCTCATTCCTTTTTATCCTTTTTTCTCTATTCTTGTCTTCTCATTTTATTTCATTAAGTTGGTCTTCGACCTCTGATATCCTTTCTTCTGCTTGATCAATTCGAGTGTTTAAACCTGTCCATACGTCTCAGAGTTCCAATATTATATTCTTCAGTTCCATTAATCCACTTACATTCCTCTCTAAATTGTCTATTCTCATTAGGATTTCGTCAAACCTTTTTTGAAAGTTCTTAGTTTCTTTACACTGGGCTACAACATGTTCTTTTAACTCACAGAAGTTTCTTATTATCCACCTTCGGAAGGCTGAATTTCTAAGAATTTAACCAAAGAGGCAAGAAATCTTTACAATGAAAGATATAAATCAATAAAAGAGGCCGGGTGAGGTGGCTCACCCCTGTACTCCAGCACTTTGGGAGGTTGAGGCAGCAAAGGGGGATTGTCTGAAGTCAGGAGTTTAAGAATAGCCTGGCCTACATGGTGAAATCCCATCTCTACTAAAAATACAAAAAATTAGCTAGAGGGGTAGCAGGTGCCTGTAATCCCAGCTACCCAGGAGGCTGAGACAGAAGAATGGCTTGACCCTGGGAGGTGGAGATTGCAGCGAGCCAAGATTGCACCACTGTACTTCAGTCTGGGCAACAAGAGTGAAACTCTGTCTCAAAAAAAAAAAAAAAACAATCAATAAAAGAAATTAGAGAAGACATAACTTTTAAAATATTTCATATTTATGTATTCAAAGAATAAATATTTTTCAAGTACCATGTACTCTAAAGTAATCTATATATTCAACAAACTTCCTATCAAAATTCCAGTAGCATTGTTTTCACAGCAGTAAAAAGTACATTTCTAAAATTTACAAGAAACTACAATATACTTCAAATAGCCAAAGCAATCCTGAGGAAAACAACAATGCAAAGGGGCAGTTATAATTTATACTTTCTAATTTCAAACTATATTTCAAGAATATAGTAATAAAAACTGGATGGAATGTGCAGAAAATTAACATAAAAACCCATAGAGGCTGGGCATGGTGGCTTATGATTGTAATTCCAGCAATTTGGGAGGTAGAGGTGGGTGGATCACCTGAGGTCAGGAGTTCAAGACCGACCTGATCAACACGAAAAAACCCCATCTATTAAAAATACAAAATCAGCCAAACATTACGGTACGTGCCTGTAATCCCAGCTACTCGAGAGGCTTAGGCAGAAGAATCACTTGAACCTGGGAGGCAAAAGTTATGGTGAGCTGAGATTGCTCCACTGCACTCCAGCCTTGGTGACAGAGGGAGACTCTGTCTCAAAAACAAAAACAAAACAAAACAACAAAAACAGACCACGACAAGTACACAGTTTAGACATCATACAAAAAGAGAACTAAAAAAGTAATTTAAAATAAAGTTTCTCAAAATCATGCAGATATCTGTATGATGCCACAAAACGATAAGAAACCAGTCAGATCGTATAGTGTTTTATATGCCATGAAGAGGATTTTGGCTCTCACTGTAAACCTGAAGGAAGATCAATGTAGGAAAACTAGACTCATTTGAGAATTTGAAAGCATAAGAGAGAAGATGGCCCTATGTGAGAAAACAACAACAAAACAAGCAAACGCCTCAGGCTTCCCAGAAACTATCTGCTTTGGAACACAACTTCCCAAATCACATTGTAGGGACTGGCTTTTCTTTTTCTTTTTTTTATCTTCCAACTTTTGAACTATGTCAACTGTTTCATTCATTCTCACCTACCTGGGGGTGTGGCTGCCATACTGTGTCTCTTCATATTCCAGGGATCTTTTCCTTGCTGCAGAAAAGTGATCGGATCTGCCTTAGAGACAGCAATACCTGCTTTATTAAAAATAAATTACATGAATCTTTCTCAGATTCTCTAATTACCAACCTCTACCGTGCTTAGTAAAGAGATGTCGTAGAATATTCTAGAAATAATCCCAAAATACTATTTAATGACAGAAAGTTCTTAACATTTAGAAAATATTTTAAATTAATAGGTTCTTAATTTCACTACCCAGTACTTATGAGTCAAAAAGTAGTGGTGGCAAGCCGATTTTTACATGGGGGTGACAATATTTTATACCATGAAATTTCTGAAATTACTACTCCTCTGCAGTGAACAATACAGACCAACTCAGGAATGTAAAAGGTTCAGGCCAAGATAAACCATCTCGAAGAAGTTTTTTCTACATGAACCATTCCTCAAGATTTTTTGAAAACAAGGATTAGAAATTCATTTATGGAAAGCATAAATTACCAAAAATTATTATATAAAAATAGAGAAATGAAACCTTTAGGGTATATGAGGAATTGTGTATTAAAGTTATTCTCACCCAAGAAGGCCAGGTTCCTGTAGTTCTCTAACATCACTTTTCTATACAAATCCTGCTGAGCAGTGTCCAGGCATTGCCACTCCTCCAGAGAGAATTCTATGGCCACATCTCTAAATGTCAACGGCCCCTGAAAAACACACACACACACCAACAGACACACAGATTTACAAATGTCCATTAGCAGAATTTATCATTTAAGGTTAACTAAGAGAGTAAAGAAAATTAGATCAAACTTATACGAATGAATGAAATTATCTATCAATTTTTAACAAAAAAATATTCTCTAATGTATTCTCTAACTCTGAGAGAAGAGACTGGTATAAGCTTCACAAAACCAGTGTGTACGTATACATATATGAATGCTACTTTCATGAATAATAATGTATAAAACTAAAGGCATAAACACAAACATGTACATTTTTAGTTCTATATTTGCATCACAAAGAATGAGCTGTCCACACCTTTCAGACAAAGAAGACACGTTGAGTTAGAAGGCACCTCTTAAGACTCAGTGAGGTGGCTCACACCTGTAATCCCAGCACTTTGGGGGCCGAGGCAGGCAGATCATGAGGTCAAGAGTTCGAGACCAGCCTGGCCAGCATTATGAAACTGTCTCTACTAAAAATACAAAAAAATTAGCAGGCATGGTGGCAAGCGTCTGTAGTCCCAGCTACTCGAGACTGCACCCCAGCCTGGGTGACAAAGCAAGACTCAATCCAAAAATAAAATAAATTTTTAAAATACCTCTTAAATTTTAATATGTAAATTAAACTGAAGATCTTGTGCAGATTTTTTTTAAGAAGATACGAAATAAAGTCTGAGTCTCTGAATTTTTAACAATCTCACTAGCAATACCATGTGTTTGGCCCAAAAAGAAAAGAGTAAGTGGAAAAGCCTGTGTTTTACCCAGGTTTTTTTGTTCTGTAAACAAAGATCAAAAGACTCTTCAATTTCTAAAGACTGAGATAATGAAAACAAAACCTATGAAAAGAAGGCAGCTACCAGATTAAATTTGATAGTTTATGCACAGCTCTTCTTTAGCTACATAAATACAGATAGTTAATAATCAGAATAAAAATAAGAAACTCAATAGTGAAATAAATGTCTCAGAGCTCTTTAAGTCAATTTTAACATGAACTGCACTAGGACAACGTTTGATGATGTGCTGATGCATAGAGAAGAACACAACATCACTGCTGAGATATTGCCCCTCAAAAAGCAAATTATAGTCTGAATTTAACCATAAAGAGAAATCAGTTTCATGCAGAGTTCAAGATGTAGTATTAGGGGTTGAAGGGCAAAAAAAAAAAAAAAAAAAAAAAAAAAAAATGCAGTGTCTTCTATGTTCTGTAATGTTTAATACCAACTTAAAGTAGTCTTTCTTTATCACTTTAGAGAGCAGGTATCTTTTTTTTTTTTTTTTTTTTTGAGACAGAGTTTCGCTTTTGTTACCCAGGCTGGAGTGCAATGGCACGATCTCGGCTCACCACAACCTCCTCCTGAGTAGCTGGAATTATAGGCACGCGCCACGATGCCCAGCTAATTTTTTGTATTTTTAGTAGAGACGGGGTTTCACCATGTTGACCAGGATGGTCTCGATCTCTTGACCTCGTCATCCACCCGCCTCAGCCTCCCAAAGTGCTGAGATTACAGGCATGAGCCACTGCACCCGGCAAGAATAGCATCATTCTGATACCAAAACCTGGCAGAGAGAACAACAGAAAACTTCAGGCCAATATCCTTGATGAACACTGAAGAAAATATTCTCAACAAAATACTGGCAAACCAAATCCACAAGAATATCAAAAAGCTCATCCAGTGTGATCAAGTAGACTGCATCTCTGAGATGCAAGGTTGTTTCAACATATAAATATCAATAAATGTAATTCATCACAAACAGAACTAAAGAGAAAAGCACAATACTATCTCAATAGATTCTAAAAAGAAGCTTTCAATAAAACTTAACATCCTTCATGTTTAAAACCCTCAACAAACTAGGCATTGAGGGTACATACTTGAAAATAATCAGTCATCTATGACAAACTTACAACCAAAATATTGAACGTACACAAGCTGGAAGCATTTTCTCCTTGAAAACTGGCACAAGACAAGGATGTCCTCTCTCAAAACTCCTATTCAGCATACAATTGGAAGTCCTGGCCAGAGCAATCAGAAAAAAGATGAAAACAAAAGGCATCCGGGCTGGGCACAGTGGCTCACGCCTGTAATCCCAGCACTTTGGGAGGCCCAGGCGGGTGGATCATGAGGTCAAGAGATAGAGACCATCTTGGTCAACATGGTGAAACCCCGTCTCTACTAAAAATACAAAAAATTAGCTCGGCACGGTGGCGCTGCCTGTAGTCCCAGCTACTTGGGAGGCTGAGGCAGGAGAATGGCTTGAACCCAGGAGGCGGAGGTTGCCGTGAGCCAAGATCGCGCCATTTTACTCCAGCCATGGGTAATTAGAGCGAAACTCCATCTCAAAACAACAAAAAAAAAAAAAACAGAAAAAAGAAAAGAAAAGAAAAGATAAGGCATCCACCAGGAAGAGAGCAAGTCAAACTATCCCTTTGTGCAGATGAAAAGATTCTGTACCTTCAAAACCCTATAGTCTATGCAGAAAAGCTCTTTAAACTGATAAACAACTTCAGCACGGCCGGGCGCGGTGGCTCAAGCCTGTAATCCCAGCACTTTGGGAGGCCGAGGCGGGCGGATCACGAGGTCAAGAGATCGAGACCATTGAAACCCTGTCTCTAATAAAAATACAAAAAAGTAGCTGGGCATGGTGGCGCATGCCTGTAATCCCAGCTACTCAGGAGGCTGAGGCGGGAGAATTGCCTGAACCCAGGGGGTGGAGGTTGCGGTGAGCCGAGATCATGCCATTGCACTCCAGCCTGGGCGAAACTCCGTCTCAAAAAAAAACAAAAAATAAAAAACTTCAGCAACAGGATGCCAAATAAGTAGCATCCCTGAGGCGGAGGTTGCAGTGAGCTGAGATCGCCACTGCACTCCAGCCCAGGCAACAGAGAGTCTCTCTCAAAAAAATAATTAATAAAGAAGTAGCATCCCTGTTCATCACCAACATCCAAGCCAAAAGCCAAATAAAAAACATAATCTTATTCAAAATTACCACAAAAACAATAGAACATGAATACAGCTAACTATGGAGGTGAAAGATCTCTATGACAAGAATGACAAAACGCTGCTTGAAGAAGTCAGAGATGATGCAAACAGATGAAAAAAAAAAAAACATTTATGCTCAAGGATAGAAAATATCAGTATTATTAGAACAGCCAAACTGCCCAAAGACATTTACCAATTTATTGCTATTTCTATCAAACTACCAGAATCAGTGTTAACAAAACTAAAAAATAACTACTTTAAAATTTATATGGAGCCAAAATGAGCCTGAATAGCCAAGGCAATTTTAAACAAGAAGAACAAAGCTGGCGGCATTACATTACCCCACTTCAAACCACACTCACTAGAGGGCTACGGTAACCAAAGCAGCATGGTACTGGCACAAAAACAGACCCATAGACAAATAGTCTATGAGCAGAGAATAGAGAGCCCAGAAATAATGCCACACACCTCCAACCATCTGATCATTGACAAATCTGACAAGAGGAATGTGAGAAGAATTCCCTAGTTAATAAATGTGCTGGAATAGCTAGCTAGCACTATGTAGAAGGTTGAAATTGTTTCCTCCCTGATAATACATATAAAAATTAAATGAACATAAAGACTTAAATGCAAAACTTAACATTATTTTTTAAATCTGGAAGATAAATAACCAAGAAAATACCCTTCTAAGCATAGGAACGGGAAAAGATTTTCTGAGGAAGATAACAAAAGGAATTGCAACAAAAGCAAAAATTGACAAATGGAGCCTAATTAGACTAAAAAGCTTCTTCACAGCAAAGGAAACTATCAATGGAGTAAACAGATCACATACCAAATAAACAAAAATAATTGCAAACTATGTTCCTGACAAAGGTTTAACATCCACAATTCATAAAGAAGTTAAGTCTGCAAAACAAAAAAAAACTTTATTAAAACGCATAAAACATGAACAGATGCTTTTCCAAAAAAAGACAAACATGTGGCTAACAGGCATGTGTAAAACAGGCTTACCACTAATTCCTAGAGAAATGAAAAAGAAAAAAAAAAGCCACAGTGAGACACCATCTCACACCAGTCAGCATGGCTGTTGTTAGGAAGTCAGTAACAGGCCGGCACCGTAATCCCAGCACTTATGGAGGCCAAGGCAGGCAGACCACTTGAGGTCATGAGTTTGAGAGCAGCCTGGCCAAAATGGAGAAACCCCATCTTTACTAAAAATACAAAAACTGGCTGGGCACAGTGGCTCACGCTTGCAGTCTCAGCACTTTGGGAGGCTGAGATGGGCGGATCACAAGGTCAGGAGTTTGAAACCAGCCTGGCCAATGTGGTGAAACCACATCTCTAATAAAAATACAAAAATTAACTGGGAATGGTGGCCGGCGCCTGTAGTCCCAGGTACTTAGAAGGTTGAGGCAGGAGAATCACTTGAACCCAGGTGGTGGTGAAGGCTGCAGTGAGCCAAGATTGTGCCACTGCACTTGTCTGGCTGACAGAGCAAGACTCCATCTCAAAAAAAAAAAGAAAAAGAAAAAGAAAAAACAATCAGTCAGGCTTGGCCGGGCACATCTGCAGTTGACAGAGTGAGACTCTGTCTCAAATACAAGTGTCAATAACAGATGCTGGCAAGGTCGCAGAGAAAACGAAATGTTTATACACTGATGATGGAAGCGTAAATTGGTTCAAACGCTCTGAAAAGCAGTGTGGCGATTCCTCAGAGAACTGAAACAGAATTACTATTTGACCAAGAAACCTTCAAATTGGGTATGTACCCAAAGAAATATACATTATTCTACCATAAAGACACATGCACATCCATGTTTATTACACCACTGCTTGCAGTAACAAAGACATAGACTGGGCGCAGTGGCTCATGCCTGTAATCCCAGCACTTAGGGAGGTCGAGGCAAGCAGATCACCTGATGTCAGGAATTTGAGACTAGCCTGGATCAGCATGGCTGATCTCAAAAAAAAAAAAAAAAAAAAACCCATCTCTATGAAAAATGCAAAAATTAGCTGGGTGTGGTGGCATGCGCCTGTAGTCCCAGCTACCTGGGAGGCTGAGGTGAGAGAATCACTTGAGCCCGGGAGGTGGAGGTTTCAGTGAGCTGAGACCATGCTATTGCACTCCAGCCTGGGTGACAGATGACACTGTCTCAAAACAAAATAAAACAAACCTTGGGATTCCCACAACCTTCCTCCAGTTTAATAATTTGATCAAGCTGCTCACAGAACTCAGCAAAACAATGTAGTTATATTTACTGGTTTGTTATTTAAAAAAATACAACCCAGGAAAAGTCAAATGGAAGAAATGTATATGACAAAGAAAAGAGGTGGGGGACGATGAAGCACATACATAATCTGGGTAAACAGCTGTGATTAGTACAATTTTTCATCTTTTCTGTTCTCTAGAAATAGCTTACAGAAAACAACACCCTTCCCATTATGACTTACATGGTGCTCCCTTTTCTTATTTATCACATAGCCAGACAAGACTCTATCAGAAGCATATTGAACCAGAGCAACTCCATTTTGAATAGGGGCTGAATAAAAATAAAGCTGAGACCCACTGGGCTGCATTCCCAGATGGTTAGGCATTCTAACTGATAAGATGAGATAGGAGGTCAGCACAAGATACAGGACATAAAGACCTGGCTGATAACACAGGTTGCAGTATAGAAGCTGGATAAAACCCATCAAAATTAACATGGTATGAAAATGACCTCTGGTTGTCCTCTCTGCTACACTCCCACAAGTTCTATGATAGTTTACAAATGCCATGACAATGTCAGGAAGTCACCTACAATGGTTTAAAAAGGAGAGGCATACATATTCCACCCCTTGTTTAGCATATAAATAACCATAAAAATGTGCAACCAGCAACCCTTAGGACTGCTCTGCCAATGGAGCCAGCCATTCTTTTATTGCCACAAGTTAAAACTCCTGATCAGAGGATATTAAACACACGTTAAAACGCCTCTAATTCAGAGGCTGAATTAACAATGATAGGGCACCACTGGGGACAAGTTTAAGTCTTGCCAGTTTGATATCGGTTGCTACAAAGAGTGGCTAATGTCTATGTTTGTCACACATATTTGGCTCCGGCCAGAAGAGAAAAAGATAATTTTCTTTTGTGTTGTGCCTTGTCCCCCAGGGTTGTGGTGGAATCAGCCATGTCACTAGGGCTGCTCAGGGAAAGGGAACCCAGAAGCCTGGCATGCTGGCAAAAGGGTACAAATTTCTTACCAGACTTCTGGCCTCTGTGCAAACTGATTGAATGAATGGTTAAAAACAAAAACACTGTTTATCTCCTGTGTAAAGTTCTAATTAATATGAAAATGCATTTGTGAGGCTAGTCTTATACTGTAACAAATCTGTTGTACTTCGTGCTACAAATTTGTCTTTCCGTATTGTTCTGTCATTAAGAGGGGTACCTTCGGAGAAAATGCAGGCTTAGAACCCCTTAAGGCTGCTGTTCAAGATGGCCCAGCAAAGCGGTCAGTCATGTCCTTGGGAGCTTGACCCCGTGACCACAGGTACTTTCTTTTGGTTTTCACCATCACAATGGTGGCCCAGGTTCAGAGTTCAATTCCCAGCTTAGGGAATGAGTACGTTCTTGTTTGATGTTTGGGTGAGGGTGACCTTTACCATTTGTTGATTCTCTTTCCCTCCAGCAACTGTCTTGAATTTTTCTTTTTCAGAAAACCTGTGAAGTTACTTTTGATAAAGTGAAAAAGCCAGAGATACTGGCTGTTTGACCTGACTAAAGCCTAGTAATAAGAAATTTCAAAGAGCATTTTTAAAATACCACTATGGTTTTAAAAGTCAGTTTAATTAAAAGCAGATATTCAAGTTCTAACTGCCTGGGAACTCCTTGAAAAAAAACAGAAGAGGCAGCCTAGACCCTGTTTTGGGAAGCACTCATTTTTCCTCATCAAAGCTCCGGGATTGAAAGTGGGCCGATCCTTCTCAAAATCTAAAGTTCTGTTCTGTTTCCCATTGCATTATCTGATGTGTTCTACTTTCAGGGGTGTCAGAAATTACTTCACATTTTTATTGATTTTTGGGGGGTACAGAGTCTCTCTCCAAAGCCCAGGCTGGAGTGCAATGGCGTGATCTTGACTCACTGCACCCTCCGCCTCCCAGGTTCAAATGATTCTCCTACCTCAGCCTCCTGAGTAGCTGGATTACAGGCATGTGTAACCAGGCCGGGTTCGGTGACTCATGCCTGTAAACTCAGCACTTTGGGAGGCTGAGGCCGGCGGATCAAAAGGTCAGGAGTTTGAGACCAGCCTGGCCAACATAGTGGAACCATGTCTCTACTAAAAATTCAAAAATTAGCAGGGCATGATGGTGCACTCCTATAGTCCAGGAGAATTACTTGAACCCAGGAAGTGGAAGTTGTGGTGAGACTGGATTGTGCCACTGCACTCCAACCTGGGCAACACAGCAAGACTCTATCAAAAAAAAAACAACACTCTAATTTTATCTGAGTGGGAAAAAAAGAAAAACAGATAACAACAACAAAAACAGACATGCACCACCACACCCGGTTACTTTTGTATTTTTAGTAGAGAAGGGGTTTCTCCATGTTGGTCAGGCTGATTTCCATCCCCCAACCTCAGGTGATCCGCCTGCCTTGGCCTCCCCAAGTGCTGGGATTACATGTGTGAGCCACTGCGCCAGCAAGATAACAGGATTTGAACAGAGATACTCACTATTACAAATTTACCTTGCTAAATGAGGAACTGATGTTTTCATGAATCTATGTAACTCACCAATTACCACATTTTCTCATGGAAATGTATTCATTTTCTACAGTCAAAATGGAATAGAGATTTTCCCTATTTTTTCCCTTGGTAGCTAGCATTCTAAAAGCTAAGCCTTGGAATGCTGTTTAAATCCACTGAGCCAAAATAAAACAAAACAAACAAACAAAAAACACCTGAGAAAAATTTTAAACTCACTCTGGTTAAGAAAAAAAGAAGTAAATATTTTTTAACGAATGGAGTATATAATTAGACTTTTTTTTTTTTGAGACGAAGTTTTGCTCTTGTTACCCAGGCTGCAGTGCAATGGCGCGATCTCGGCTCACCGCAACCTCCGTCTCCTGGGTTCAGGCATTTCTCCTACCTCAGCCTCACGAGTAGCTGGGATCACAGGCGTGCGACATCATGCCCAGCTAATTTTTCGTATTTTTAGTAAAGACGGGGTTTCACCATGTTGACCAAAATGGTCTCGATCTCTTGACCTCGTGATTCACCTGGTGCTGGGATTACAGGCGTGAGCCACCGCGCCCAGCCTAGACTTTTTTTAAACCCACCTCTTTTATGCCCTTTGTAAATATTTTTCTACTTTTCAAGGTCTACTAAAATAATGGAATATAAAGCTAAAAGACGGGTTAAAATAAGTAACCAATATTTTGAAGGTGACAAACGCAGAGTGGCAGTGCTGATTAAAAAACAGATGTGTCTAGGCCGGGTGCGGTGGCTCAAGCCTGAAATCCCAGCACTTTGGGAGGCCGAGGCAGGCGGATCACAAGGTCAAGAGATCGAGAACATCCTGGTCAACATGGTGAAACCCGTCTCTACTGAAAATACAAAAAAATTACCTGGGCATGGTGGCGCGTGCCTGTAATCCCAGCTACTCAGGAGGCTGAGGCAGGAGAATTGCCTGAACCCAGGAGGCGGAGGTTGTGGTGAGCCGAGATCGCGCCATTGCACTCCAGCCTGGGTGACAAGAGCGAAACTCCGTCTCAAAAAAAAAAAACAAAAAAAAAAAGAAACAAAATTCAGCCTTAACCAACTAAGAACTGCCAATTAACAATTAAATTTTCCCCTCTATATTACAAATGAAGAAACCACATAACTGTATCTAACCAATTCCTGAATTTGGTTTTCTTCATCAAGCAGTTTGTAACAGTCTTTCCTTCAATCCCCGCCCATGAAACACACATTACAAACCACAGCTGGGTGCTTGACAATTTTTGAATCACTCTGATTATCGTTAGGGTGACTCCAATACATTTTGAACAGAAGATAAGAGGAGCTCGGAACCCCACGGAACAAAGCTCTTCACACTCGGAACCCGCACCCGGACTCAGGATTCCCCCCGACGACCCTCTCGTGGTCCCCGCACAAACTGGGAGAGACGCGACGCTGCGGCTGCAGAGCCGCCCAGGGAGGGCTCCAAGCCAGGGCAGTCACTGTACAGGGAAGAGACAGGACGTCCGGGACTGGCGGTCAGAGCAGCCGCCATCTTATGGCTGAAGGGGACTGTGGCCGAGCTGGGCAAGAACTCCAGGAGCAGAGTGTGGAGCTGACTGCAGGGAGGCCAGAGTCCCCCCAACAGCCACTTCCCACCGGTTTCAATCAGCCCCTTTCCCTCTCTCTGGAGTTTCCACCCGGCACTCTCACCATTTCTAGGCTTCCAGGGGGTCCAGCTCCCAATACCTACAGGTCACAGGGCCTCAGAGATTAGACCTCTAAGAGTAGAGGACACAGAGGAGTAAAGATGAGACCCGGAGCTCCAGCTGCGAGAGATGAAGGCCCCGCCACATCCCGGAAGCCTTCCTGCCTGCTCCAGCTGCGTGCCTGATTGGTCGGTTCCAGCTCAGCGTCGCTGATTGGATAACGTTTAAAACCCCGCCTTCTCAGGCCCTGAGTGACAGAAGATTCAATCAGATGCTGGATGAGTGAAGAAAAGGTGCCTAGGCTGCAGCCTTCTCAGGCAGGGCTTCCTTCCAAAGCTGAGCCCGGCCCACCACAGAGGATATTAGCCTTTCAACTTGTGTGTAAAGTTACATGCATCTATAAATAATATTGTATATGGCTATTTACAAATTAAAAGAATATAATAACAATTATTTTAAAATTTTAGATTTTATGACCCTCCCAGCTTCTGGTTTTTGAGCAGGAAGGCTGAGATTTTAGAAGAGAGGCAATCATCTGAACGAAAATGTGAGCCACACGTGAATTTTAAATTTTCTAATATCCAAAGTTTAAAAAGGAACAAAGAACAGATTAAATTCATTGTAACAATTTAGTTAACCCAATATGTCCATAATATTATCATTTTTATGTGTGAGAAAAGTGTAATTATTAATAAAGTATATAAATATTTGGAATTAAATCTTTGAAACTAACTCTGTATTTTACTTTTCTAGCACATGGCAGTTCAGACCAGGGCCATTCCAGGCACCCAGGAGCAACACATGGCCAATGGCTGCCACATTGAACTGCAGCTCTGATGTCAGGGAGGCGAAGGGCCCCAGCAAACCTTTTCTGCCAGAGGTGAAGCAGAGCCTCTCCCTACCAATATCTCTCTTCAGTTCTGAGGGTGGAACACATAGTGACCATAGAAAGAGCTGAGGGCAGCAAGAATAAAATAACCACAGGAAAAAAGAAATACAAAAAACAAAATAAAATAGGCCGGGTGTGGTGGCTCACGCCTGTAGTCCAAGCACTTTGGAGGCCAAGGTGGGTGGATCACCTGAGGTCGGGAGTTCAAGACCAGCCCGACCAACATGGTGAAACCCCGTCTTAAAATAATAAAAAATAAAATAAAATAACCACAAGGAGACCACTGCTGGCCACCTGTTGCTCATTTTTCTTCCATAGAGCAGACAGAGAACAGAGGATGATGGTGCCACAGGAGAATAAAACTCTGTGTCTTCAGTTCTGTCCATACTCTTGACCTCCAATGTTGAGATATGTAGAAAATAGATTAAAGGCAAACGTACTTTGCTATTTGGCCTTGGCCCTAATGGTCAGGCTGCGGTTATCTGTTCTCGCCTGTGGTGTGGGGGACCGTGTGAGTATAAGCACCAATCACATGCATACATGGCTACCTCTATTTCTGCATTACTCAACGTTCTCTTACGAGACATCCAACTTTGGGTCGGGCACGGTGGCTCAAGCCTGTAATCCCAGCACTTTGGGAGGCCGAGGCGGGTGGATCACGAGGTCAACAGATCGAGACCATCCTGGTCAACATGGTGAAACCCCGTCTCTACTAAAAATACAAAAAATTAGCTGGGCATGGTGGCGCATGCCTGTAATCCCAGCTACTCAGGAGGCTGAGGCAGGAGAATTGCCTGAACCCAGGAGGCGGAGGTTGTGGTGAGCCGAGATCCTGCCATTGCACTCCAGCCTGGGTAACAAGAGCGAAACTCCATCTCAAAAAAAAAAAAAAAAAAGACATCCAACCTTAATTCAGGGGAAAACATCAGTACCTACAGGGTGCCCACTCTTAAAAGGTAACTAGTAATCAACCTGTCATTGAATCCTGGCATTTTTTTCTGTACTGGGTGCATGTATTAGTTAGCTACTGCAGTATAACAAATCTTACAAACTTATTAGTTCATAATTGAGATGGTCAGCCATTCAAGCTCAGCTAAGTGGGGCAATTCTTCTTGTCTCAGCTGGCCCCCTTGAGACATGTGCTGTCTGATCACATATCCAGAAAATGTTCTCCTGAACACTGCAAATGAAGCAACTACCCAACTGTACCAAATCTATTATTTAATTTTCCTTGCTTCATCACACACCTTTTAGAAGCCTTTTCTTCAAGACCTTTTGGTAGCCCCAAAACCACAAACCATCGGACATGGTGGCTCAAGCCTGTAATCCCAACATTTTGGGAGGCCGAGGCAGGCGGATCACCTGAGGTTGGGTGTTCGAGAACAGCCTGACCAACGTGGAGAAACCCCGTCTCTACTTAAAAAAATAAAATAAAATAAAATATTAGCGTGCCTGTAATTTCACCTACTCGGGAGGCTGAGGCAGGAGAATCGCTTAAACTCAGGAGGCGGAGGTTGCGGTGAGCCGAGATCGCGCCATCGCACTCCAGCCTGGGAAACAAAAGTGAAACTCCGTCTCAAAACAAAAGAAAACAAACCCGCAAATCATGTCCGGAAACTGTCCCATTGATTAATCAGTGTTTGTGCTTATTAAGGGTTTTTTTTTTTTGAGACCAAGTCTCGCTATGCCCCAGGTTGGAGCCCAGTGAAGCGGGATTCTGGCTCACTGCATCCTTCGCCTCCTGGGTTCAAACCGTTCTCCTGCCTCAGTCTTCCGAGTAGCTGGGAGGGACTACAGGCCTGCGCCACCACTGCGGGCTTATTTAGTTATTTTTGTATTCTTAGTAGAGTCAAGGTTTCTCCATGTTGGTCAGGATGGTCTGGAACTCCCGACCTCCCAAAGTGCTGAAATTACAGGCGTGAATTATCGCGCCCTGCCAATTTTTGTATTTTTAGCAGAGACGGTGTTTCACCATGTTGGTCAGGCTGCTCTCGAACTCCTGACCTCGTGATCTGTTCCCCCCTTGACCTCCCAAACTGCCGGGATTACAGGCGTCATCCACCGCGCCCGCGCATATTAACTCTAGACCATCCCGTCAACATGGTGAAACCCCATCTCTACTAAAAATACAAAAAATTAGCTGGGCATGGTGGTGTGCGCCTGTAATCCGAGCTACTCAGGAGACTGAGGCAGGAGAATTGCCTGAACGCAGGAGGTGGAGATTGCAGTGAGCCGAGATCCTGCCATTGCACTCCAGCCTGGGTAACCAGAGTGAAACTCCGTCTCATAAAAAAAATTTTTTTAGGCGAGGCACGGTGGCTTGTGCCTGTAATCCCAGCATTTTGGGAGGCCAAGGCGGGCAGATCACAAGGTCAGGAGTTCTAGACAAGCCTGGCCAACATGGTGAAACCCCATCTCTACTAAAATACAAAAATTAGCTTGGTGTGGTGGTGGGTGCCTGTAATCTCAGCTTCAGGAGGCTTAGGTAAGAGAATTGCTAAAAAACCAGGAAATGAAGGTTGCAGTGAGTTGAGATTGCACCACTGCACTCCAGCCTTGGTGACAAAGGTGAAACTATGTCTCAAAAGAACAACAACTGAGTGTGGCTCCTGCAGCTCAGTGAGACTTGATTTTCTATTTGAAAAACTGCCCATCCACACAGGAACCACAACCTAGTGCATGTCAATTCTCTCTCTCTTTCTTTTCTTTCTTTTTTTTGAGACAGGGTCTCACTCTGTAGACCAGGCTGAAGGGCAGTGGTACAGTGTCAGCTCACTGGAACCTCTGTCTTCTGAGTTCAAACAATTCTCCCATCTCAGCCTCCCAAGTAGCTGAGACTACAGGTGCCTGACCGAACACCCAACTCATTTTTGTACTTTATGGTAGAGACGGGGTTGGACCATGTTGGCCAATTTTGTCTTGGAACTTTTGACCTCAAGTTATCTGCCTGCCTCAGCCTCCCAAAGTCTTAGGATTACAAGCATGAGACACTGCTGCCAGCCACATGACAATTCTACACTAAGCCTGCTGAGGTACCACTATTTACCAATTTTTAAAGAAAAATTGAGGCTGGGTGCAGTGGCTCATGCCTATAATCTCAGCACTCTGAAAGGCTGAGGCAGGTTTATCACCTGAGGTCAGGAGTTCAGGACTGACCTGGCCAATATCGTGAAACCCCCATCTCTATTAAGAATATAAAATTAGCCAGACAGAGTGGCATGTGCCTGTAATCCCAGCTACTCGGGAGGCTGAGGCAGGAAAATCACTTGATCCCGGTAGACAGAGGTTGCAGTGAGCCAAGATCATGCCACTGCGCTCTACCCTGAACAACAAAAGTGAAACTCTGACTCAAAAAAACAAAAAGAAAAGAAAAAGAAAAATTTAAATATTTACCTAAAAAAAAGTGAAGGAGAAAAAGAGGATTTCACACCTAAAGTCTTTGTTTTCTTTATAAAACCACAGCCCCTTGTCAGTTGATTTGTCCAAAGGTGTCTGACAGGCACTAATGCTCTTAATGAATCAATCAGGAAAAATGGGTCTCTCAGGTGACAAGGAGTCACAATGGTACCTAAACCCAATCCATTCTCAGCTTTACATGGTGCCCCCCTCAGGAAGTGGTGTTAACTGTGTGAACCACATTCACTGGACAAGGCCAGAGGAGAGCGTGTTTAGGACAACACAACCATGAGGCTGCAAATCAAACTGGGGGCAGGAAGTGCAGGAGTTTCCATGGCCAAGACACTGCTGGCCATCCTTCGGTGTCACTTAAACTTCAATGTGAAAGACATCTTTTCCCAGTTGGCTCAGAGAAACTAACAGACATTAGAATTGGAATCTGTTGCTTTTTTATTTTTCAGAATTTCTAAGACATAAAGGACACTCCAAAGGGCATTTAGCTATACGTGAGGCTGAGGACCTGGCTGCTCTGGAGAGGGATGGCTGAGCAGCAGCCACCAATTGTAAGAGCTCTGAAGCCCCTCACATAGGGTCAGGCCACCTCCACACACCCTCTCTTACTTCTCAGGCTCTGTCCCTGAGGTCTCGCTGGGGTATTGTGGCAGCGTTCACGCCAAGGGCTTGAGACAGCAGCGTGACTCGCCCATCTTGGCTGCTGGACCTGTGCTGCGCTCCCCCACGCTCTCGAGGGCTGTCGAGTTGAGGGAAAAGAATGGCTAAGCCACTGAGGCAAGAACAGAATGCAGAGTAAGGGCCTGCGGTTTGTGAGGACATTGTGCTGACTGCTTCATATCCCCCTTAGTCTCTGTGTAAGCAATAGGCTTGCTGCAATTGAGGTGCCTGAGAGGGGCAAGAGACCCCTGCCCACATTTTCTCAGGAGCTGAGCCTTTGCTCTACCTCCTGATGGAAAGCATAATGAACAAGCCACCTTTAAGGAGCCATTGTTTGCTTGCACTGTGTATCTTTGAAAAACGTTTATTAACTCTTGTACTGCTTTGTAAGCTATTCTCACAAGCCCCCTTAAACTGCTTTGTGAGCTGTTATCACAGGCCCCTGATAACTATTTTTACGTGATTTCTGTTCCCTTTTTTCTGCTGAGCTAAAGTAAATGTAACAAGAAAAAAGTATAAAAGCTGTGACC
Source organism: Callithrix jacchus (assembly GCF_049354715.1). Lineage (NCBI taxonomy): Eukaryota > Metazoa > Chordata > Mammalia > Primates > Cebidae > Callithrix > Callithrix jacchus. Next base: position 19,307,809 of record NC_133523.1, read on the forward strand.
TACAAAAATAAAGTGCTGTGTGCTGCTTGACTGCACGCAGACCTCCAGACTCTACTTTCCTGGATTCTTTGTTTTCCGCGCGCCTCCCTCAGGTTGAACGAGACATCTACGTTGGTGGTCTCGGGGACTCCCGCCGGTCGGTAGCCCCCCTGGCAGACGTGCCAGACCCCGACATCTGGCATCCCCGAACAGGGACCTGAGTACGAGAGGTACAGTGACGCACCCCAAATCAGAGGAGACAAGGTAAAGCCGCGGTTCTTGTAGTTCTGGACTCAAAATTCATCTGGAGTAAAAAAATGGAGCAGTGTGAGTCCAGAAATCAGTCTGTGTTTTTAATGTTGATGCATCAAATGTTAAGAAATGGAGGTGCCGATGTAAAAATGAAACGTGTTTCTAGGTTTTTAGAGATTGTCTATGTATTGTGTCCGTGGGTCCCTGAGGAGGGATCATTAGACGAGTCTACGTGGAGTGAAATAGGAACTAAGATTGAGGAATATGCCGCCACTCATCAATCTTCCTTGCAGGCAGAACTGTTACTTTCGGTTGGGCCGCAGCTGTTCCACGCTGTCTGCCTGCCTTCTTGCAACGCTGCAAGCGCTGACACTCACTGCTTTCCTGCTGCTTCTCTTGCTTCTAATCCCTCTTCCTCTTACAAATCTAACTCTGATGATGGGGGGGGTGGGCAGCTGTAATTTACCACCTTGTAATCCTCTAAACGAGCCCGATTCCGCCCTCGGAGTTGGACCTGGAGCCGGAAATGGAGGAGCTCGGGACGCCCCTGAGCAATTTTCCAGGCTCCTGGCTTCGCTTTCTAAACCTGCTCAAGCTTTTCCTGTGGTTACTACGCCTTCTTTTAGACACTGGAGCAGATGTTTCTGTAACTTCCTCAGAGTTCTGGCCCTCAACGTGGCCTATCTCTCAGGCTTTTATGTCTTTACAAGGCATAGGCACTTCCTCTAATCCTTATCAGTCTTCTCAATTGTTATCTTGGTCAGATAATGAAGGTCATAGTGGCTCTTTTCGTCCATATGTTTTGCCTGACATTCCCATCAATTTGTGGGGCCATGACATTTTACAGTCTATGAATGCTCACTTGGTTACTTCTAGCCCTGCTCTAAATATCATGATGAAACAAGGCTTCCATCCCTCTAAGGGTCTTGGCAGAAATTTGCAAGGTGACCCTGTGCCCTTAGAAGTTGTTCCTAAAAATGATCGTTCAGGGTTAGGGGTTTTTTCCAACGGGTCGCTGTGACTCCTGGCACCCACGCTGATTCCATCACTTGGCTTTCTGATTCTCCTGTGTGGGTAGACCAGTGGTCCCTTTCTGCTGAGAAAATCGCTGCAGCTAGAGAGCTGGTCCAGGAACAGCTCGCTGCTGGCCATTTAAGACATTCTAATAGTTTATGGAATACTCCTATTTTTGTCATTAGAAAGAAATCTGGTAAATGGAGACTCTTACAAGACCTTAGGAAAGTAAATGAAATGATGGAAGTCATGGGACCTCCACAACCTAGTCTCCCTTCGCCTGTTGTTGTTCCTCAAAATTGGGAATTACTAGTTATTGATTTGAAAGACTGCTTCTTTTCCATCCCCTTGGCACCTCAACATTGCTGCAGGTCTGCCTTCAGTGTTCCTGCCACGAATTTTGACAGGCCTTTTGAGCACTATGAATGGGCCGTTCTGCCTCAAGGTATGGCGAACAGCCCCACCTTGTGTCAGAAATTTGTTGCTCAGGCAATTGCTCCCCTCCGTGAGCGCTATCTGGATGTTCTTTTGCTACATTATATGGATGATCTCCTTTTGGCCGCTCCTTCCCCTGGCCTCCTACAGGAAGCCTTTTGGGATTTAAGGGACCTCCTTACAAATTCAAACTTAGCTATATCTCAGGATAAAGTCCAAAAGGTAACTCCTTTCCATTACTTAGGTCGCCTCACTGACTCCAATCAAGTGTCCTGTAAGACTCCTGTCTTCTCTACTGCCCATCTCAGTACATTAAATGAGTTCCAAAAGTTTTTGGGAGACATTAATTGGATCGGACCTAGCCTTAAATTAACTACTGGTCAACTCAAGCCTCTTTTTGATATGCTCAGAGGCCCGGCAGACCCAGAGTCTCCCCGGACACTTACTGATGAGGCTAGACATGCCTTGCAATTGGTGCAAGATGCTCTCTCAGAACAAAAGCTAAACCGTGTCACTGTTGGGGTATCTTGGTGTTTATGCATTTTACACACCTGCTACACCCCCACAGGCCTTTTCTGGCAAAAGGGAATTTTGGAGTGGCTCCATTTGTGTGCCAGTCAGCCTCGTATTGTAACCCGTTGTCATGATTTAGTGTCCACGCTAATTGCCAAAGGCCGCCTCAGGGCACTTGCTCTATTTGGCTCTGACCCACCTCTCATAATTGTTCCTTACACCACTCGAGAGCAGTCCTGGCTATGGTCGTTCTCTGACTCGTGGCAAGTGGCCCTTGCAGGCTTCTCAGAGCAGCTTTCCTGTCATTATCCTAAGGACAAAATATTGCATTTTTATTCTCAATGTAATCTCATTTTCCCCAAGACTTGTTCTTTGCAGCCAATTTCTCAAGCCGCTTTGGCATTTACAGACGGTTCCTCAAGCGGACTTGCTGCTGGACAGATTGATGATGTTTCCTTTTCTTTCCAGACACCTGAACCTTCCGCCCAAAGGGTGGAGTTGCTTGCTGTTCAACATGTGCTCTCCACTTGTGGTCAATCAGTTAATATATACTCTGACAGTCAATATGTAGGTAACTTGATTAATCTGCTGGAGACAGCACCCTTGTCATTTTCTGACAGTTCTGCCATAATACACCTACTTCTTCCTTTACAGCAGACTATCGGCAAGCGAACTCATCAATTTCTTATTGGCCATATTCGTGCTCATGCTAATTTACCCGGACCTCTCTCTGCAGGCAACAGGCATGCTGACGCTCTCACACGTCCTGCCTTTTCCCTTTTTCAACGGGTGGAAATGTCTCATGATTTACACCACCAGGGCTCCCGTAGCCTGCAGCTGCAGTTTCATATCACCAGAGAACAGGCTCGTGCCACTGTTTAGCAATGCCCTGCTTGTGTGACTCACCTGCCTCAAACTGCACATACCGGAGTAAACCCTCGTGGCCTACAGCCTGGCCACATCTTTCATATGAATGTCACCCATATTGCCTCTTTTGGTCATTTAAAATATGTGCATGTAACTATTGATGCCTTTTCTCATTTCATAATAGCTTCAGCCCATACAGGAGAGGCAGTCAAGGACGTGACTGCTCATTGTCTACTCGTGTTCTCCAGCCTAGGAGCACCAAAGATTTTGAAGACTGATAATGCCCCAGCTTACACCATTCTCCATTCCAAACCTTTTGTTCTCAATTTCAGGTGCTCCATAAGACAGGAATCCCCTATAATCCTCAGGGACAGGGAATTGTTGAACGTGCTCATGCCACCCTTAAAACTTTATTACTTAAACTAAATAATTCACCTCCTTTCTTTTGCAAGTCTCCACATGGTGTACTTCGGCATGCTCTTTATGTTCTAAATTTTTTAACCCTTGATGCCCAAAACCACTCAGCAGCTGATGGTTTCTGGAACCCAAGGGACTCAGCCACGCCTATGGTGTTATGGAAAGATTTATTCTCTAATCAGTGGAATGGCCCTGACCCAGTGTTAGTTTGGGGCAGAGGTTGTGTTTGTGTTTTTCCTAGATCTGCCCCCTCGCCTATCTGGGTACCTGAACGACATGTCAAGCATGCCCCAAAGAAGACAGTCCTCCCTAAGACCAGTGACTGTCCCATCACCCCGTCAGCCGTGCCCTCAGATAACTTCACCAAACTCCCTTCTCCTGAGAATACGACGTCTACATCTGCAGAGGACAACGCCCCGCCGTGCCCGTCGCCCTCGGCACCAGCCGCGCCTCCTCAAGAAATTCCAGTCCCGACCTGGACCCAGATGCAACGCCCGGTGACTGATGCGTCGCACATTGTTTGTCAGCAAGGACACTCTCTTAATCCAGCTACTCTGTTTTTAGCCATGCTAGCTGTTTTATCTTATGATCCTATGTTGGCACGTCCGGTGTCCACCTATGATTCCCCTGACGCTTTTTGGGCTTATGTCCCTGATCCCCCTTTGCTCCGCCCTGTTACTTGGGATGACCCTGCCTTTACTGTCTTTCTTAATGACACCTCAATATTTGGCACCCCTTCAGTCGCTCATATCTATCCTCAATCAGCAAAATACACCTTCTTTGGTCAATCCATTTCTCCTCCTATGTGTTTCCATGCTGCCAAACTGTATTCTATGCCCTTTTATATAGAGGATCCACATCACACCCCTGTTACTACTGGTCAGCCTTCACCCTCCTATTGCTTCAATTTAGGCATTCGCCGTTCCTTTGCTCATAGCGGCCTTGGACCTCCACTCAAGGTTACTTCCCAATTTGCTGAAAATTGGGTTGCATCTTATATTGGACTCAGGGAATCGTCAGAAGTTACTCCTGCTAAACTGCCTAAATACTACCAGCAACATTGCTTTAAGACCAACAAATCTCTTGACCCTGCACCTGCCTGGCACCCTTGTTCTCCCTCTTCAGCTCATGCTCTCCGCTCCCACCTAGTTACAGGGTTTTCTCTTTATGATTGGTCTGTACCCGCTCCTCTTCTTTCTGGCCTCCATTGATATGTAACCACCGGAGCATGGAATACTCCTCTATATACCACAGCCTCTCAAAACCTATTCCTCTTTGTGGAGGCTTTTTCTGGCTCTTCATCCTCCTACAGTCTATGCAGGCCGTGAAAGCAAAATTGCTAAGCCTGTACAAACCTTCTCCATTCGTTCTTGTGTAGCTGCTCCCTATGCCCTTTTACTGGGAAAAGTGTCCTTTTATGTTCAAAATGGTCATTATACTATTTCCTGTTTGGATTGCAAAGTCAAAAATTGTATTGATGCGTCCATGTTCCCTGTTGATACAATTCTTATTGTTCATCAACCCCCTTATGTTATACTCCCAGTAAATATTTCAGGTCCTTGGTAAAATGAGCATTCATACTCTCTGTTCTACAAAACCCAATCTCTGTTCCTTCAATGCCAAAAACGGTTCCTTGGTATGCTCATTGCTGGAATTGTTGCCATTGTGTCCGTGATAGCTTCTACAGCTACAGCTGCAGTCGGTCTTACTAAATCTGTTAATACTGCTGTATATGTAAATCATTTAACAAAAAATGTTTCTATTGCTATGGGAACCCAAATGTCTATTAATGATAAATTAGAAGCTAAACTGAATGCCTTAGAACAAATTGTAACCATACTAGGGGACAAAGTGTATAACTTGCGAAATAGACTTTCACTTCGCTGTCATGCTCATTATAAATATATATGTGTTACCAGCGCTCCTTACAATGGTTCCCAGGGGCAGTAGCAGCTGATTAAGGCCCATTTACACGGCATCTGGTCTCATAACAATCTCTCTCTTGACATCTCACGTTTGCAGCAAGAAATTTCGGCCATTGACCTTTCTCGGTCACAACTACCTGATGATGGCTCTATTGCTCACAGTTTTGTAGATGCCATGTCCTCCTGGGTTAAACAGTTTCATATCCCTTCTCTTTCATCACTGCTTGCCATTGCTGCTTGTTTTCTTGTATTGCTGATGTGCTTGCCATGTGTCTTCCGCCTCTTGTTCTCCACCCTCCGAGAAGTGCAATTGAAGGTGTTTACCATTCATTTGCAAAGTAAAAAACCAAGAAAGGGCAGCGGTCATGCCAAGGGCTTGAGACAGCAGCGTGACTCGCCCATCTTGGCTGCTGGACCTGTGCTGCTCTCCCCCCGCTCTCGAGGGCTGTCGAGTTGAGGGAAAAGAATGGCTAAGCCACTGAGGCAAGAACAGAATGCAGAGTAAGGGCCTGCGGTTTGTGAGGACATTGTGCTGACTGCTTCATATCCCCCTTAGTCTCTGTGTAAGCAATAGGCTTGCTGCAATTGAGGTGCCTGAGAGGGGCAAGAGACCCCTGCCCATATTTTCTCAGGAGCTGAGCCTTTGCTCTACCTCCTGATGGAAAGCATAACGAACAAGCCACCTTTAAGGACACCATTGTTTGCTTGCACTGTGTATCTTTGAAAAACGTCTATTAACTCTTGAACTGCTTTGTAAGCTATTCTCACAAGCCCCCTTAAACTGCTTTGTGAGCTGTTATCACAGTCCCCTGATAACTATTTTTACGTGATTTCTGTTCCCTTTTCTGTTTGCCCCCTTTTTCTGCTGAGCTAAAGTAAATGTGACAAGAAAAAAGGTATAATAGCTGTGACCTACAGAAATAAAGTGCTGTGTGCTGCTTGACTGCACGCAGACCTCCAGACTCTACTTTCCTGGATTCTTTGTTTTCCCGCGTGCTCTCTCCCTCAGGTTGAACGAGACATCTACGTTGGTGGTCTTGGGGACTTCCGCGGGTCGGTAGCCCCCCTGGCAGATGTGCCGGACCCCGATATCATTGCCTTCCTCCTATCTCATTAGCTCTCCAAGAGAGTCCAGCTTCCTATAAAAGTTACCCTAGAATGGCAAGATGTAGACCCTCCTCCATTCTCCCAGCACAGTGGGACTTCCGGAGAGTGCTGCCTAATTCCTTTACCTCAAAGCACCTGACAGAGGCAAGTGCCCGAGCAGTTAAATGTTCAATGACCTAACAGGTCCAGCATGCCCAGGGCCCAGCCCCACAGCCTAGCATCTCTCCTCCACCTGGCCTGCACTCCACCCTTTTTCTTTTCTTTTCTTTCTTTCAGATGTAGCCACGCTCTGTTGCCCAGGCTGAAGTGCAGTGGTGCTGCAATCTTGGCTCACTACAATCTCTGCTTCCCAAGTTCAAGTGATTCTCCTGCCTCAGCCTCCCAAGTAGCTGGATTTACAGGGGCACACAACTATGCCTGGATAATTTTTGTACTTTTAGTGGAGTCAGGGTTTCACTATGTTCACCAGGCTGGTCTTGAACTCCTGACCTCCTGATCCACCTGCCTTGTCCTCCCAAAGTGCTGGGATTACAGTAGTGAGCCACCATGCCCAGCGTTAGCATTTTTTCTTCTGTCACCAATGACAGGTGATGATCACCTGTGCCACACTCTTCTTTTTGAGACAGAATCTTGTTCTGTCACCAGGCTCCAGGCTGGAGTGTAGTGATATAATCTTGGCTCACCGCAACCTCCACCTGCTGGGTTCAAGCAATTCTCCTGCCTCAGCCTCCCGAGTAGCTGGGAACACAGGCACTCACCAGCACGCCCAGCTAAGTTTTCTATTTTTTTAGTAGAGACAGGGTTTCACCATGGTCTTGATCTCTTGACCTCGTGATCTGCCCGTCTTGGCCTCCCAAAGTGCTGGGATTACAGGCGTGTGTGGCAGGAGCCACACTCACCTTTCATTCTGTTGTTCTTTTGAGACATAGTTTCCCCTTTGTCACCAAGGCTGGAGTGCAGTGGTGCAATCTCAACTCACTGAGTAAGACTTGATTTTCTATTTTCTAAAGTCTGATTCAATCAAATGACAACTAGTCCAAAAAAATAAATGTATTGCTGAGGCAGCTCTTGATATCAGGAGAAAGTTGCAAAAAATAGGCCCTGGAGACCAAATAGTACTTTTTTTTTTTTTTTTTGAATACGAAGTTTCACTTTTGTTACCCAGACTGGAGTGCAATGGCACGATCTCGGCTCACCACAACCTCCGCCTTCTGGGTTCAAGCAATTCTCCTGACTCAGCCTCCTCAGTAGCTGGAACTACAGGCAGGCGCCACCATGCCCAGTTAATTTTTTTTTTTTTTTTTTGTATTTTTAATAGAGACGGGGTTTCACCTTGTTGACCAGGATGATCTCAATCTCTTGACCTCGTGATCCACCAGCCTCGGCCTCCCAAAGTGTTGGGATTATAAACGAGTGCCACCGCGCCCGGCCTACTTTTTTTTTATTTTAAAAGACAAGGTTTCACCATGTTGGTCAGGCTGGTCTTGAAATCCTGACCTCAGGTCATCCGCCTGCCTTGGCCTCCAAAGTGCTTGGATTACAGGCATGAGCCACCACGCCTGGCCCCAAATAGTACTCTTGAGAACCTCCTGAAAGTGGTCACCTCAGCCTTTTATAACAGAGATAGGAAGGCCCAGGAGGGAGGCAGGAAACACACAAAAAAGGCAGAGGCTTTATTCCCACCATAGAAGCCCGCAAACTCCCGCATCCTTGAGGGGCACCCGTTAACTGCTACAGATGTGGTAAGCCAGGGCTTTTCAGGAAGGATGGCCCAGGCAGCATGAGGAAGCCATCTTGATCCATCTCTGGGGATGCTGGTCACAAGGTACAAAGCCAATCTCTCAAATGGTTCATCAGGACTGACAGGCCCCAGAGCTCCTATCCTTGGCTCTGGCAGTCCACACCACCATTATCAACCAAGCTCTGGGTGATCCTGGGAATCAATTGGAAAAAAGTGGACATTCTCCTGGACACTAGAGCTGCCCTCCTGGATTAAAGTTATTCTTTTGCCTCACTGTCCTGGGTAGCTGGGACTCCAAGTGCACGCCACAGCACTTACTAATTTGCATTTTTAGTAGAGACGGCATTTCACCATATTGGACAGGGTGGTCTGAAACTCCTGACCTCATAATGTTCTTATCTTGGCCTCCCAGAGTGCTGGGATTACAAGCATCAACCACAGTGCCCTGCAGGATGGACTACTTTAAAAGATGTAGCATTAGTTATATTTGCATGTATGAGTTTTTTATTAATATATATGTATGTGTCTACATATATGTTGAGATGGAGCCTCGCTCTGTTTCCCAGGCTGGAGTGCAACGGCATGATTTTGGCTCTCTGCAACCTCCATCTCCTGTGTTTAAGTGATTCTCCTGCCTCAGCTTCTCAAGTAGCTAGGATTATAAACCTACACCGGCATTATTGTGCTAATTTTGTTTTTTTAATAATGAACATGACTGCTATAATTTTTGTTTTTTTAGTAGAGACAGGGCTTCACCATTTTGGCCAAGCTGGTCTGGAACTCCTGACCTCACGTGATCCACTCACCTCAGCCTCTCAAAGTGCTGGTATTATAGGGGTGAGCTACCATGCCCAGTCTAATCAGTATTTGTCATTATGAACACTTATCTGTGAAAGAAAAAGAAATCTCTGGACCCCAAGATTACTAAGCCAATGGAAAAGTTGAGTTGGGAACTGTCAGATAAGCCTGACTTCCTAAATAAGATTTTATTCCTAAATAAAATAGCTGCTGCAAATATAAAAGACCACATATCACCAGGCATGGTGGTTCACACCTGTAATCACAGCACTTTCGGAGGCTGAGGTGGGTGGATCATTTGAGGTCTAAAGTTTGAGACCACTCTGACCAACATGGTGAAACACCGTCTCCACAAAAAATACAAAAAAGGTAGCTGGGCATGGTGGCACATGCCTGTAGTCCCAGCTACTTTGGAGGCTGATGCAGGAGAATCACTTCATTCTTGAATACACTAATAGTATACTCAGGAATCGCTTGGTGGAGGTTGCAGTGAGCTGAGATTACTCCACTGTACTCCAGCCTGAGTGACAGAGCAATACTCCATCTCAAAACAAAACGAATTGAAAAAAACCCTATATACCTTTCTCACAATTTGCTTGCAAAGAAATTCCTTGTGAACAAAGAACAGACAGAACTCAGTCATCCCTCTGAGGCTCACCCGAGACAAATGCAGATCCCATAGCTTTTTCTACCCTATTGTTAATGTAAGAATGCAGATTCACTGGGCCAAAGGACATTCTGTATTCAGTGGAAGGCTAATCAAAGGCTCAAAAGAATGCAACCTTTTCTCTTATCTACTTGTAACCTGGAAGCCCCCACTTCCAGTTGTCCTTCCTTACTAAACCAAGATACATTTTACACATATTGATTTCTTCCTAAGATGTATCAAAGGAACCTTGGGCACATGTCTTCAGGACCTCCTGGGACTGAGCCACAGGCCTATTCTTTACACTGGCAGAATAAACTTTCCATATTAATCAAGACCTGTCTCATACACCTTTTGGGTTACACAGTCAAGGCCCTGCTAGCTAGTGCATCCCTGACTGAAGCTCCACCATTACAGAGACGCTAGTTTTTGTTTTTGTTTTTTTGAGATGGAGTTTTGCTCTTGTTGCCCGGGTTGGAGTGCAATGGCATGATCTCAGCTCACTGCAACCTCCGCCTCCTGGGGTCAAGCAATTCTCCTGCCTCAGCCTCCTGAGTAGCTGGGATTACAGGCATGCGCCACCATGCCCGGACAATTTTGTAACTTTTAGAAGAAACAGGGTTTATCTATGCTGGTCTTTAACTACTCCAGCCCTCAGGTGGTCCGCTTACCTCTGCCTCCCAAAGTGCTCAGATTACAGGAGGGAACCACCTGACAAGGCCAGGACTTAAAAAAAAAAAAATTGTTTTATCTGGGTGTCAGGTGGGCCAGTGTGTACCTGAGACAGGAGCACTAAGGTCTTGGCAGTTGTCAGACGTACCAGGCACCAGCTTCCAGCAAGTCTAGACTGTGACTGTTTCAAACTATTTTTTTTTCTTGAGATAGTTTCATTCTTGTCACCCAGAATGGAGAACAGTGGCACAATCTCCATTAACTGCAACCTCTGTCTCCTGGGTTCAAGTGATTCTCCTGTCTTAGCCTTTCAAGTAGCTGAAATTTACAGACATGGCTAATTTTTTTTCTATTTATATTAAAGATAGGGTTTCACCATATTGGCCAGGCTTGTCTCAAACTCCTGGCCTCAAGTGATCTGCCTGCCTTGGTCTCCTGAAGTGCTGGGATTACAAGCATCAGCCAGTCCAGCCTGTTTAAAATTCTTTGGAGTAGTGTGAAGATAGAAATAAACATCTCCTGAATGCCAACAACGGCTGTTAGTACATTCTAGGGTAGTACAAGTTGTTGAGGCTGTTTCTTGGTCTTTCTGTGGCTCCTCTTTCAGTGGCTGGTGGAGTGGTTTTACTTGTCCTGTGATACAGTATGAATATCTGTAGTGGCAGTTGAGCACAGAGTGGAAGAGGAGGTAGAAGCCAGGGCTGTGGAGGGCACCTCCTGGCATTATTCTTTGTGCTTTGCAAATATATACTTATTTTATATATATTATACATATATATACACACACACATATACATATATTAAAGAGAGAGAGATGGAGTCTCACTCTGTCACCAGGCTGGAGTTTGTTGGCACAATCTTGGCTCAGTACAACCTACCCCTCCCAGGTTCAAATGATTCTCCTGCCTCAGCCCCCAAAGTAGCTGAGACATGTTGGCGTATGACTGTAATCCCAGGTACTCAGGAGGCTGAGGCAGAAGAATTGCCTGAATCCAAGAGGCAGAGGTTGTGGTGAGCCGAGATCCCGTCATTGTACTCCAGCCTGGGTAAGGAGAGGGAAACTCCGTCTCAAAAAAAAAAAAGATTAAAATTTTATATTGTTTATAACATTTTGAAAAACAAATGGGCTTTATGCTGGTCTATTAGAGATTGTTTGGCATATTAAGTTGTCTCTCCCCAAAAATGAAGTTTTTCCCCACTCTCCTTTGGAACTCTTTATCACTTTGGTTAAATAAATGACTTATTTTAAAATGACCTGTGATATCAAGTGTTTTTAACCTTTGATATTTTCACTGAAATTCTTTCTGGGAAACAAAGTTCCATCAAACTTTCCAAAATCAAATTAGAAGTTACGTATTCTTAAAAGAAAAGAGAAAAAGATAAAAAATAAAGTTATGTATTCTTCTTACCTAATTAGTCCTTTAATATATTACATCTCCTAAAGTTTAAAAATGAGATAATTTTGCTTATTTCTTTTTTAATTTTTTATTGCATTTTAGGTTTTGGGGTACATGAGCAGAACATGCAAGACAGTTGGGTAGGTACACACATGACAGTGTGTTTTGCTTCCTTTCTCCCCTTCACCCACATTTGGCATTTCTCCCCAGGCTATCCCTCCCCACCTCCCCCTCCCACTGGCCCTCCCCTTTTCCCCCCAATAGACCCGTGTTTAGTACTCCCCTCCCTGTGTCCATGTGTTCTCATTTTTCATCACCTGCCTATGAGTGAGAATATGCGGTATTTCATTTTCTGTTCTTGTGTCAGTTTGCTGAGGATGATGTTCTCCAGATTCATCTGTGTCCCTACAAATGACACAAACTCATCATTTCTGATTGCTGCATAATATTCCATGGTGTATATGTGCCACATTTTTCCAATCCAGTCTATTATCAATGGGTATTTGGGTTGATTCCAGGTCTTTGCTATTGTAAACAGTGCTGCAATAAACATTCGTGTACATGTGTCCTTAATTTTGCTTATTTCTTATAAAATTATACAGAAAGCATTGTTGAATGTAAAATGGTGCTTGGTTTCCTTTGGGCTGTATTTGTACAAAAACATTAGTAGGTGTTCCAAAATTTGGGAGAACTCTTATATGACTTAGTGTACATTATCAGCAATCATCATTATGTTAAATTATCGTGGGCCACAGAGGTAACACATTTCCTTGTTTGTCTTTGACTCTAACTGTCCTAAAACTATTTGTCATTCACAGACAGTGGTTGTATTGCTTTGATCCTCCTTAGAAGGTGGTTTTATAATCAGGTATAAAATTCTAACAGGTGCTCTTGAATCAAAGTTTCTGATAACTTTGGAGATTGTGATGTAAGAGACAAAAACTTCAGGACTCATGAAGAGCTGAAAAGTTCATGAATAACAGGCAGAGCAAGGATTAACTGCATGCACTGAACTAACATAAGGCTGAAGTAATATACTTTTTTTTTTTTTTGAGATGGAGTCTCCCTCTGTCAACAGGCATTTGAAGTGGCATGTCAGCTCACTGCAACCTCTGCCTTCCAGGTTCAAGCAATTCTTTGCCTTGGCCTCCCAAGTATCTGGAACTACAGGTGTGCATAGCCACTGCAGCCAGCTAATTTTATGTATATTTAGTAGACACAGGGTTTTACCATGTTGGCCAGGATTGTCTCAATATATTGAATTCATGAACCACCGGCCTCAGCCTCCCAAAGTGTTGGGATTACAGGCATCAGCCACTGCACCTGGTCCAGAATTGTTTTTTTCTAAGAAAGAGGGCATAACTGGAGAAACTTGTTATTTTACCAAGGCTTTAACTGGCATAATTTAAAAAAAAAAAAAAAAATCAAAGTTGGTTTATGGAGCCAATAATAGCCCCTTGGGAAAACTGAAATCTTCTCTACACAGTCCCTGTACTATATTTTCTACTTACGACACCCCAGGATTGTACTTTCTGAAAAACTCAGGAGTTTCAGGTTTATGTTAAAACCTCAACGAGAGAAATTCACCCAACTCAGGTATTTGATAGTACAAATACAATACTGCGCTTGACTTTCAAAGAGTTTTTTTTCTTTTCTTTCCACAGGTGCTACTGTAACCTTTTTGTTAATGAGAAAATGTTTTGCTCGTTTCTTAAGTTAAACTGCAATGGCACAATCTTAGCTCACCACAACCAGTACCTCCCAGGTTCAAGCAATTCTTTTGCCTCAGCCTTCCAAGTAGCTGGGATTACAGGCATGCACCACTATGCTCAGCTAAGTTTTTTGTAGAGACATGAGTTTCTCCATGTTGGTCAAGCTGCTCTCAAGCTCCCAACCTCAGGCAATCTGCCTGCCTCCATCTACCAAAGTGCTGAGATTAGAAGCGTGAGCCCAAGAGATTCTTTATTAGGTGGGCATTATTTATAATCTTTTCTACAGAAAACTGAAGAAATTGAAACAGAAGACGCATAATGAAAATCTAAGTAGAAAGGCTCTTTGGGGTTTTTATAGGATTGAGTGATGCATGAGGTAGGTATGTGTTCAGTCATATTCTGCATTATGAGAAGAAAACGTTTAATTTTTAAAAATATCAAATTGCTAGGGTATTTTGGTACTAATTATACTTTTATATAATAAAAGACAGTACTTTAAAAATTTTAATTATAAAGTTTTTTTAAATTTTTGAGACAAAGTTTTGCTCTGCTTACCCAGGCTGGAGTGCAATGGTGCGATCGACTCACCACAACCTCTGCCTCCTAAGTTCAAGCAATTCTCCTGCCTCAGCCTCCCGAATCACTGGGACTAAAGGCGTGAGACAGCATGCCCAGCTTATGTTTTGTATTTTTAGTAGAGATAACATTTCATTTGTTAACCAGGATGGCCTCGATCTCTTGACCTCATGATCCACCCACCTGGGCCTCCCAAAGTGCTGGGATTATAGGGGTGAGCCACCGTGCCTGGCCCAATTCAACATTTTCTTTTTTTTTTTTTTTTGAGACAGTCATGCACCAGGCACCAGACTGGAGTGCAGTGGTGCCATCTCGGCTTACTGCAACCTCCGCCTCCTGGGTTCAAGCAATTCTCCTGCCTCAGCCTCCTGAGTAGCTGGGGTGACAGGTGCACGCCACCACACCCAGCTCATTTTTGTATTTTTCGTAGACAGTTTCACCATGTTGGCCAGGATGGTCTCGATCTCCTGACCTTGTCATCCACCCAACTGAGTCTCCCAAAGTACTGGGATTATAGGCCGCGCCCTGCCTTCAACATTTTTAACATGTTATATACTACTGTGCATTCAGTGAAGTGTTATCATACCACAACCTTTAACCTCTTCCAACTTACTAAAGAATATAGGTAAAAGATGGTAACAATATGCTATTTAGTAATATAATGAAATAACATCTCTAGTGACTTTTCTGTGCTAGTGGCTTTCAGCTGCAAAGAAGTTGAGGAATATTTTTTCTATACGTAAAATTTTTATTGTTTTTGTTTAAATTTATTTTAATTTTCACATCATTTTGAAAAATTTCTATGAAGTATTTCACTGCTAATGTCATGAGGTTGCATTGTGTCTGTAGATTATTTTGTGTCATAGAAATATTTAACAATAATGCAAGTTCATGAATAATTATCTTAGTATGTATTACTTAATTTATATTATGTCTTTTATTGTAAAATGTATTCTTTTCATAACCAATATGAATCTCACCAATAGGATTTCTTTTATGGATAGAAAAGTTTGAAATGTTGTCAAAGGCATATGTCACATGTTTCGGCTTTGTAGAGTTTCTCTCCAGTATGAATTATTTCATGTCTTTTAAGAACTAAGGACTAGTTAAGGGTCTTGCCATATTTTTCACCCTTACAGGGTTTCTCTTCGGTGTGGATTTTCTTATGCTTAGTAAGATATGAATACCGGATATAGGTTTTGTCACATTCTCCACATCTGTATGGTTTCTCTCTTGTATGAATTCTCCTATGTCTAGTAAGGTATAAGGATATGGTAAAGGCTTTGCCACATTTTTCACATCTGTAGGGTGTCTCTCCAGTATGAATTCTCCTATGCATAGTAAGGTATGAGGATAGAGTAAAGCCTTTGCCACATTCTTCACATTTGTAGGGTCTCTCTCCAGTATGAATTCTTTTATGAACAGTAAGGTATGATAGTTTTTTAAAGTCTTTGCCACATTCTTCACATTTGTAGGGTTTCTCTTCAGTATGAACTATTTTATGATTAGTAAGCTCTGATGGTTGTTTAAAGGCTTTGCCACATTCTTCACATTTGTGAGGTTTCTCTCCAGTATGAATTCTCTGATGTATAGTAAGAACCGAGTACTTGCAAAAGCCTTTGCCACATTCTTCACATCTGTAGGGTTTCTCTCCTGTATGAATTCTCCTATGTCTAGTAAGGTTTATGTGTCGGTTAAAACCTCTGCCACATTCTTGACATCTGCAGGGTTTCTCTGCAGCGTGAATTCTCTTATGTCTAGTAAGGAGAAATGACCGGGTAAACGCTTTGCCGCATTCTTCACATTTGTAGGGTCTCTCCCCTGTATGAAATTTCTTATGATTAGTAAGGTTTAAGGAGTGTTTATAAGCTTTGCCACAGTCTTCACATTTGTAGGGTTTCTCTCCAGTGTGAATTCTCTTATGTGAACTAAGGTTTGAGTATAGTTTAAAAGCTCTGCCACATTCTTGACATCTGTAGGGTTTCTCTCCAGTATGAATTCTCTTATGTCT
This sequence comes from Callithrix jacchus, assembly GCF_049354715.1. Classification (NCBI taxonomy): domain Eukaryota; kingdom Metazoa; phylum Chordata; class Mammalia; order Primates; family Cebidae; genus Callithrix; species Callithrix jacchus. The sequence goes on from NC_133523.1 coordinate 19,323,871, forward strand.
AGTAAGGTATGAGGATAGAGTAAAGCATTTACCACATTCTTCACATCTGTAGGGTTTCTCTCCAGTGTGAATTCTCTTATGTCTAGTAAGGTATGAGGATAGAGTAAAGCCTTTGCCACATTCTTCACATTTGTAGGGTTTCTCTCCAGTATGAATTCTTTTATGATTAGTAAGGTGTGAGTACTGGTTAAAAGTTTTCCCACATTCCTCACACTGGTAAAAATTCTCTCTAATATGAATTATTTTATGTTGACTTAGGTGTAAAAGCATGTAAAATGATTTGCCACATTTTTTACATTTGAAAGGTCTCTTTTCAGTAGGTCTTGTCTTCTGTCTATTTGAAATTAAGAATTTATGAAAGACTTTCACATCTTTATCACATTGAAATATTTTGCTTCTGTCAGTTTTCAAACACTGGTTTAGTTCATTATAACCTTCCTTGTGCACATTAAACTTATTCACTCTTTTACAACCTTTTCGTAACTGTAAATCCTTATGTCCACATTTTCCATTTTCTCTCAGTGTTACTTCTTGAAAAGAATCTTTTATTCCCAGCTTTGGCCAAAGGTCTTGACCAAAATGAGAACATAGAACTGAAAGAAATAAAAATAAGAAATTACTTCACTTACTAGACTCAGATAAATATATGCTACAATTCTAACCTGTAACATTATTATTATTATTAATTTATTTATTTTTTTTTTCAGACGCAGTTTCGCTCTTGTTACCCAGGCTGGAGTGCAATGGCACGATCTCGGCTCACCGCAACCTCCGCCTCCTGGGTTCAGGCAATTCTCCTGCCTCAGCCTCCTGAGTAGCTGGGATGACAGGCACGTGCCACCACGCCCAGCTAATTTACCTGTAACATTATAAAAACTATATAAACAAGATAGTATATAAAAATACAAGAGGCCCTAGTTTTTCATAGGCATTTATATGTAACAAAAACTAACCACAATACTTCTGAGAGAAAATAATAAATGAGCTAAGTGTTTCAAGTGCCCAAGTGAGCACTAAAGCCACATAAAAAGGAGGAAACAAAAGGAGGGGGGGAGTTTGTTACATTTACTCAGCATTAGTTCTTAAATTTATTTTTTCTGTTCCCTGCCCCTCCCTCCACAGTCCCTTAAATTTTAAGTAAAAAGCAAAAAACTTTAGACAAGCCAGGCGTGGTGGCTCACACCTGTAATCCAAGCGCTTTGGAGGCCTATGCGGGCGGATCACCTGAGATCAGGAGTTGAAGATCAGCCAGACCAACATGGTGAAACCCGTGTTTAAAAAAAAAAAGCAAGAAAGAAAAAAACTTTTAGACAAAACACATTTTAAGAACATGTCTCAGAGACTCTCAGAATCTCTGACCTGGACAATTGTTCAAAGTAGGCCAGGAGAAAGCCATATCAGAGAGATTCAAATAGGTTAACTTTTTTTAATGTTTAAATTTTAATGAAAGATTACAACGTTAAAATAAGGCAATGTCATTTGAACAAAAATAAAAAATTTTCAGAAAGATTAAAAATTGATGTATAATTTTGAACACCAAAAATAAATTAAATAATACTCAATTGAACTGTGAACACAGAGAAGTATAGAAAATTAGAAAACTCAAAATAACAAAAATATTGAAAATATTAGAAAAGCAGGTCAGACACAGTGGCTGAGGCCTGTAATCCCATCACTTTGGGAGGCCAAGGTGGGCATATCACGAGATCAGGAGATCGAGACTATCTTGGCCAACATAGTGCAACGCTGTCTTTACTAAAAATCCACAAATTAGCTCGGTGTGCCGACAGGGGCCTATAATTTCAGCTACCTGAGAGGCCAAGGTAAGAGAATTGCTTGAACCAGGAAGGCAGAGAATGCAGTGAGCCAAGATTGCACCACTGCACTCCAGCCTTGTGACAGAGCAAGACTTAATTTAAAAAATAAAATAAAAAAGAAAAACAGAAAAGAGGTAAAAATATAAAGAGGAATAACTAAAAAACCTTTTAAAAAATGATACAAAGAAACTCAACAAACTAGGATATACACTAACATGTTTATATCAAACAGATCTGTAAGCACAATTTTAAAAGTCCGAGAAAAGAGGATCTTGTAAGCTGCAAGGCAAAACTGACGAGTGGGCCGGGTGTGGTAGCCCATGCATGTAAACCCAGCGTGTTGGGAGAACGAGGCAGGCGGATCGCCTGGAATCAGTTGTTTAAGACCACACTATGCAACATGAGGAAATGCCATCTCTACTAGAAATACAAACTTAGCCAGGAGTCGTGGTGTATCCCTGTAATCCTGGCAACGAAGGCTAAGGCAGGAGAAATGCTTGAACTCAGGAGGCAGAGGTTGCAGTGAGACAAAATTGTTCCATTGCACACCAGCCTGGGCAACAAGAGCAAAACTCCACTCCACAAAAAATAAAAATAAAAACAACTTAGAAATGTACCAATACATGGAAATAAAACAACACACTCATCAGCATGCTCCTGTTCAAAGATGGAAATAATATTTTTAAATGCTCATATGCTCAATGTAATGTACAGATTTAATGAAATGTTTTTCAATTTTTGAGCAAATAGAAATAGCAACCTCAAAAGTATATGGAATCTCAAGAGACAATGAAGTACACAACAGTCTTCCGAAGAAGAAACAATAATAAAGGCATTACAGTTTCTGATTTGAACACACATTACAGGCCAGGCACAGTGTGCATGCCTGTAATCCCAGCACTTTGGGAGGCTTAGGTGGGTGGATCGCCTGAGGTTGGGAATTCAAGACCAGGCTGGCCAACATGCTAAAATCCTGTCTCTACTAAAAATTCAAAAAAATTAGTTGAGCATAGTGGTGGGCACCTGTAATCACAGCTATTTGGGAGACTGAGGCATGAGAGTTGCTTGAACCCAGGAGACAGAGGTTGCAGTAAGCCAGGATGACACAACTGCACTCCAGCCTGGATGATGGGATGAGACTAAGTTTTACAAGAAAAAAAAAAAAAAAGACAAAGAAAGAAAGAAAAACACATTATAAAGCTAGAGAATTAAAAGAATCTTGGGGTAGAGCACAGTCACTCATGCCTGTAATCCCAACATTTTTGGAGGTCAACACAGGAGAATCACTTTGAAGTCAGGAGTTTGAAACCAGCCTGGTCAACATGGTGAAACGCCCTATCTCCTAAATAGACAAAAATTTGCCAAGCATGCTGGCAGATGCCTATAATCCCAGCTCCTCAATTGGCAAGGGCAGAAAAATAACTTGAGCCCAAAAGGCAGAGGTTGCAGTTAGCCACAATCATGCCATTCATCCCACTCCAGCCTGGGTCATAACCCAGAGCAGCCACAGGGGCTCTCGGATGACGACATTATGAGGGACAGTGGGTCCGATCAGGATTTGAACTGAGTAGGGGTGCGGGCTTTTACACAGAGTAAAACTCTATCTATAAAACAAAAAAGAAAAAAAGAAAAAGGAAGACATTAAAAAAACACAATTCAGCATGGCACAGTGGCTGATGCCTATAATCACAGCACTTTGGGAGGCCGAGGCGCTTGGATCACGAGGTCAAAACATCGAGACCATTCTGGTCAACATGGTGAAACCCTGTCTCTACTAAAAATAAAAATAAAAAAATTAGCTGGGCACGGTGACGCGTGCCTGTACTCCCAGCAACTCCGGAAGCTGAGGCAGGATAATTGCCTGAACCCGGGAGGCAGAGGTTGCAGTGAGCCGAGATCCTGCCATTGCACTCCAGCCTCGATAACAAGAGTGAAACTCCATCTCAAAACAAAAAAACCACAATTCAGTATCAGTATAATCATTATGTGATATAGCTGGCCTAGAATTAGAACCAGTACAATGCCATTTTAAAATGGGAAAACTGTTTCCATTCTCACAATGACTACTAGCCATGGCTTCTGTAAAACTACTAAGATTACCTTGCAAAATGCAAAGAGAGGACAAGCTGCATACTTTCTCTTATCTGTAACTGCCAGAATTGCTGGCCTTTGTTTACCGAAGTAAGCACCCCCAGATAATTCCATCCTGGCGCCAAGTAACCTAAAATTATGTGGACCCCACACCTGTCCAAAAAATGTATAAACTAATGTTTACCTTGACCTCTGTAAACCACTTAAGTGGCAATCAGAATGACAAAAGTCCCCTGGCCCTTGGAATATCTGGAGCCCCCTCACCCTCCTCTCAGCCTAGGAGGTGATTGACAGCTTTCATTCCCATCTCCGGTCCTCACCCCCACTCCCAAGGTGGTTTTGTGGGTATAAAAAGGTCAATAAACCCTGCAATTTGATATACTTTTGTTCTGGTGTTGACTTTCTGTGCTAAGTTCAATGCAACAATTATAACATGAATGAATAAAACAGGCAGCACAGATATAAACTATCATGTACATACTAATATGAAGAGTTATTGGCATACCCATAATGATCGCAGCATTACTACTGAAAGCCAATAGGTAAAAGCAATTCAAAATTCTGTAACCAAATTATGCAGTAGATACAAATTTAAAATATAAAAATACTCTTTTATCACACAGAATTTTATAAGCAGGATATATTCTAACAACTATAAAGATAAATTTTGACATTATGCAAAACGAAGTCAGTCAGCCACAAAAAAGACAAACATTATATGAAATATATGAAGCAGTTACACACTTAGAAAAATAAAACAGAATGGTAGTGTTTGGAAATTTTGAGAAAATCAGAAAAATTTGTTGTATTTGAATGTGTATTAAGATTAAAGTTTGCAAAATGAAAACACTGTAGAGATATGTTGCATAACATTGTCAATATAATATGAGAGAACAAAATATTAAAAAATATGTGATACCCTGGCACGGTGGCTCAAACCTGTAATCACAGCACTTTGGGAGGCCGAGGTGGGTGGATCATAAAATCAAGAGATCGAGACCATCCTGGTCAACATGGCGTAACCCCGTCTCTACTAAAAATACAAAAAATTAGCTGGGCATGGGGGCACGTGCCTGTAGTCCCAGCTACTCAGGAGGCTGAGGCAGGAGAATTGCCTGAACCCAAAAGGCGGAGGTTATGGTGAGCCGAGATCACGCCATTGCACTCCAGCCTGGGTAACAACAGAGAAACTCCGTTTCAAAAAAAAAAAAAAAAAAAAAAAGAACAGTCTGAGAAACACAGACTCTGCATATTAAACAGAACGTGGTGCTGGACAGCATAATGAAACCATACATAAATACAAAGCCCTCTATTAAATGTAAATATACAGAAACACATGGAATGTTTTACTATCATAATGGCGGTGCATAAAATCCTTAAGCACAAAGACTAATCACATCACATCATTAAACAAGATCAGCAAGTCTCCCACATAACCAGTTAGCACCATAAAGACAAATTCACACAAAACAATATTAACCTTTAATGTAAATGGGCTAAGTGCCCCAATTAAAAGACACAGAATGGCAAGCTAAATAAAGAATCAAGACTCATTGGTGTGCTTTATTCAAGAGACCCAACTCATATGCAGACACACATAACCTCAAAATAAAAAAAAGGGGAAATTTTACAAATAAAATAAAATAAGAAAAAAAGCTAGGTTTGCCATCACAGTTTCTAATGAAACAGACTTTAAACCAACAAAGATTAAAGAAAGACAAGAGTGCCCGGGCGCGGTGGCTCACACCTAAAATCCCAGCACTTTGGGAGGCTGAGGTGGGTGAATCACAAGGTCAAGAGATCGAGACCATCCTTGTCAACAAACTGAAACCTCATCTCTACTAAAAATACAAACATAAGCTGGGCATGGTGGTGCGCGCCTGTAGTGCCAGCTACTCCGGAGGCTGAGGCAGGAGAATCGCTTGCACCCAGAAGGCAAAGGTTGCGGTGAACCGAGATTGTGCCATTGCACTCCAGGCTGGGTAACAAGAGTGAAACTCCATCTCAAAAAAAAGGAAGAAAGAAAACACACTCGTAGAGACCTACAAAGAGACTTCGCTCACACAATAATAGTTAGAGACTTTAACATTTCACTGCCAATAATAGACAGATAATTAAGAAATAAAAGTAGCAAGAAAATTCAGGACTTGAACTCGGCTCTGGGACAAGTGGACCTGACAGAAATCTATAGGAATCTTCAGCCAAAAATAACAAAATACACATTCTTCCCAGTGCCACACAGCACTTATTCTTAAGTTGATCACATAATTGGAGGTAAAACACTTCTCAGAAATGCAAAAGGACTGAAATCATAACAATTTCTCACATCACAGTGTGATCAAATTAGAACTCACAACTAAGGCTAGATGTCGTGGCTGAAGCCTGTAATCCTAGCACTTTGGAAGGTGGAGGCAGGTGGATCATGAGGTCAGGAGATAGAGACCATCCTGGCTAACATGGTAAAACTTCATCTCTACTAAAAATACAAAAAATTAGCCAGACTGGTGACACGTGCCTTTAGCCAGCTACGCAAGAGGCTGAGGCAGCTGAATTGTTTAAACCCAGGGGCAGAGGTTTTACTCAGCCACGATCTCACCATCACATGCCAACCTGGGTGACAGAGTAAGACACTGTCTAAAAACAAAAAAACAAAACCTCCTTTCCAAGCGTGGTGGCTCACATCTGTATCTCAGCACTTTGGGAGGCCAAAGTGGGCAGGTCACGAGGTCAGGAGCTTGAGGACCAGCCTGGGAAACATGATGAAACCCCGTCTCTACTAAATATACAAAAATTAGCCGGGGGTGGTGGTGAATGCCTGTAATCCCTGCTACCTGGGAGGCTGAGGCAAAAGAATCACTTGAAACTGGAAGACAGAGGTTGCAATGAGCCTGGATTGTGCCCCTACAGTCCAGACTACTTGAAAGAGTGAAAATTTGTCTTCAAAAAACAACAAAATAACAAAAAACATTCACAACCACAAAACCACATGGAACTTGAACAACCTGCTCCTGAATGACTTCTGGGTAAACAATGAAATTAAATCAGAAATCATGAAAATCTTTGAAACCAATGAGAAAGATAGAAAAGGTGGGACTTTTCCTCAATTTACTCTATGAGGTCAGCACCATTCTGATAACAAAACGTGACAAAGATATTACAAATAAAGAAAACTTAAAGCCAATCATCTCTAATAAACATTCATGCAAACATTCTCAATAAAATAAACAATTAACTCAAGGTGAATTATAGACTTAAATGTGAAACCCAAAAGTATAAGAACCCTAAAACAAACTCTAGGCAATACCATTCAACACAGGTAAGAGCCAAGATTTCATAATGAAAACTCCGAAAGCATTTGCAACACAAGGAAACATTGATAAATGGGATCTAATTAAGCTAAAGAGCTTCTTCACAGCAAAAGAAACTGTCATCAGAGTGAACAAACAAGCTATAGGATAAAATAACATTTTTGCAACCTATCCAGTTAACAAAGATTAATATCCAGAGTCTACAGCAAACTTGAACAACTTTGCAAAAATAAAACAACTCTATTTAGAAGTGGGCAAAGTCAGGTGCGGTGGCTCACGCCTGTAATTCCAGCACTTTGGGAGGCCGAGGTGTGTGGATCACGAGGTCAAGAGATTGAGACCATCCTGGTAAACAAAGTGAAACCGTCTCTACTAAAAATACCAAAATTGGCTGGGCATGGTGGTGTGCGCCTGTAGTCCCAGCTACTCAGGAGGCTGAGGCAGGAGAATTGCTTGAACCCAGGAGGCGGAGGTTGCGGTGAGCCGAGATTGTGCCATTGCACTCCAGCCTGGGCTACAACAGTGAAACTCCAGCTCAAGAAAAAAAACAAACGAAAGAGTGGGCAAAGAACACGAAGAGACGCTTCTCAAAAGAAGACATGTGGCCAAAAAACATGAAAAAAAGCTCAACATTGGTGATCATTAGACAAATGCAAATCAAAATCAGAATGAGATACCATCTCACAGCAGTCAAAATGGTGACTACTAAAAAGCCAAGAACAACAGATGCTGGTGACGCTGTGGAGACACACAAATGCTTTTACACTATTCATGGAAATGTGAAGACACTATGGCGGCTCCTCAAAGACCTAAAAGCAGACAGACCATTTGACCCAGCAATCTCATTACTAGATATAAACCCCAGAAATATAAATTATTCCATTATAAAGATACGTGGATGTGTATGTTCATTGCAGCACTATTCACAACAGCAAAGACTTGGAATTAATCCAAATGCCCATCAATGATAGACTGCATTAAGAAAATGTGGAACATATACACCATAGGATACTATGCAGCCATTAAAAAAAAAGATAGTGTACTTTCAGAAATATGGATAAAGCTGGAAACCATTATCCTTAGTAAACTAATGCAGGAACAGAAAACCGAACAGCAAATGCTCTCACTTATCAGTGGAAGCTGAACAATAAGAACACACAGACATATAAAGGGAAACAACATACACTGGGGCCTGTTGTGGGAGAGAGAGAGAGAATCAGGATATTTAGGTAATGCATGCAGGGCTTAATACCTAGGTGATGGGTTGATAGGTGCAGTAAACCACCATGGCACACATTTACCTATAATAAACCTGCATGTCCTGCACATATATCCCAGAATGTAAAATAAAATAGAAGAAAAAATAAACCGGCTGGGATCAGTGGCACACACCTATAATCCCAGCACTTTGGGAGGCCGAAGCGGGTGGATCACGAGGTCAAGAGATCGAGACCATCCTGGTCAACAAGGTGAAACCTCATCTCTACTAATAATACAAAAATTAGCTGGGCATGGTGGTGCGCGCGCGCCTGTAGTCCCAGCTACTCAGGAGGCTGAGGCAAAAGAACTGCTTGAACCCAGAAGGCGGAGGTTGCGGTGAGCCGAGATCGTACCATTGCACTCCAGTCTGGGTAACAACAGCGAAACTTCGTCTCAAAAAAAATAAAAAAAAAATACAATAAACCAATAATACCAATACTGGTAATAGTAAATTCATTTCTGTAAGCAACCATTTTAAGCATATGTTAATTCAACTATTTGAATAAGAAATGTAATCTCAGGACTTTGGGAGGTCAAAGAGGGCTGAACACTTTAACTCACGAGTTTGAAACCAGACTGGACAACATGACAAAAACCTCTCTCTACCAAAAAACTTGCTGGGCATAATGACACATTTTTTTCTTTTTTCCGAGATGCAGTCTCATTCTGGTCACTGAAGCTGGAGTGCACTGGTATGATCTCAGCTCACTGCAACCTCTGCCTCCTGGGTTCAAGCTATTTTTCTAACATCCTTCCAAGTAGCTGGGATGACAGGTACGCGTCACTACGCCTGGCTAATTTTTGAATTTTTAGTAGAGACGAGGTCTCGCCATTTGGCCTGGCTGGTCTTTACATCTGACCTCAGGGTGATCCACCTGCCTTAGGCTTCCAAAGTGCTGGGGTTATGGGCCTGAGCCACTGCGCCCAGCCCCTGATGACACATATTTGCAACCCAGCTACTCAAGAAGCTGGAATGAGATCATGTGAGTTTGGGAGGTTGAGACCAAAGTGAGCTGTGATCATTCCACTGCAAATCAGTCTAGTTGACACAGTGAGGTTTTTTTTTTTCTTTTAATTTTTACAAGAGGTCTCGCCTTGTCACCCAGGCTTGAGTGCAATGGCAGGCGTGATCTCAGGTCATGGCAACCTCTACCTCCTAGGTTCAAGCAATTGTCCTGCCTCAGCCTCTTGAGATGCTAGAATTACACAGGTATGGACAGGCACGGTGGCTCACACCTGTAATCCTAGCACTTTGGGAGGCCAAGGTGGGTGGATCACCTCAGGTCAGGAGGTCAAGAACAGCCTGGCCAACACTGTGAAACCCCATCTTAATAAAAAAAAAAAAAAAAAAATTACACCGGTGTGTGCCACCATATCAGCTTATTCTTTGTATCTCTAGTAGAGATGGGGTTTCACCATGTTGGTCAGGCTGGTTCCAAACCCCTGACATCATGATCCACCCACCTCCGCCTATTAAAGTGATGGGATTACAGAATGTGTGAGGTGAAGAAGCCAGGTTCTTTTAATGAACCTACTCTCATTTTAATTAATGGAGTGAAAACTTTCTGATTATCAACAGATGTTGCCAAGGCATTTATGAGGAACTTGCCTCCATGACCTAAACACTTCCCACCAGGTTCCACATCCAAAACTGACTTAGGATTACCTTGTAGCATCAGGTTTGCAGAACACGGACTTCCAAACCATAACATAGACCAACTAGGCTTCACAGACATGTACAAAACTTTCCACTCAAAAGCCAAAGAATACGCAATATTCTTCATTGCACTAGATGTATTCTGTTACAAAATATAGCAAGTCTTATTAAAGAATACCAGCTGGGGTAGTGGCTAATACCTATAATCATAACAATTTGGAAGATGAAAGTGAGGAAATTACTTGGTGCCAGAAGTTTGAGACCAGCCTAAATAACAGTGAGACCTTGTCGCTATAAATAATTGAAAATCAGCAAGGCATGGTTATGCATGTCGGTAGTCTCAGCTACTTGGGAGGCTTAGGTAAAAAGATTGTGTGAATCAGGAAGGCTGAGGCTTTAGTGAGCCAAAATTATGCCACTATTCTGCACCCTGGGTGACAAGTTTGATCCTGTCTCAAAATAACAACAACAAATAATTTAAGACCAAAATCATACACTGTGTGTTTCCTACCAAAACTAAATGAAACTAAAAATTAAAAGCAAAAGAAAAGTGGCAAATCCAAGAATACATAAAAATAAAACACACAGGGTGAGTGTGGTGGCTCACACCTGTAATACTGGCATTTTGGGAGGCTGAGGCGGGAGGATTCTTGAGCCCAAGAGTTTAAAGTTAGCCTGGGCTAGGCTGGCCACAGTGGCTCAAGCCTGTAATGCCATCACCTTGGGAAACTGAGGCAGGTCAGCAGTTTGAAACCAGCCTGGCCAATATGGTAAAACCCTGTCTCTACTAAGAATAGAAAAATTAGCTTGGCGTAGTGGCGCAAGCCTGTAGTCCCAGATACTTTTGGGAGACTGAGGCAGAATAATCGCTTCAACTTAAAAGGCACAGGGTGGAGTGATCCAAGATTGCACCACTACACTCCAACCTGGGTAGCAGAATGAGACTCCGTCTCAAAAAATAAATAAATAAATAAATAAGGGGGATGTAGACTGCAAACCACCATGGCATGTGTGTGCCTATGCAATAACCCTGCAGGATGTGCACATGTACCCCAGAGCTTAAAGTACAATTTTTTAAAAAAAGAAAAAACAAAACAAAATAATTAAAGAAATTACCCTGGGCAATATAGAAAAGCTCTGTCTCCTAAAAATGAAAAAAAACTGAAACACACTCTTCATCATATACTTGCTCAAGAATCAAACAATTTAATTATGTTAAAATGTCAATACAACCTACAGTGGTGAACAACTTAAATATAATCTATAAAAATCACAATAGCCAGAACGCCGTGGCTCCTGCCTATAATCCCAGCACATTGGGAGCCTGAGGCAGGCAGATCATGAGGTCAGGAGTTTGAGACTAGCTTGGTTAACATCATGAATCCCTGTCATTACTAATAATACAAAAATTAGCTGGGTGTGGTGTCAGGCACCTGTAATCCCAGCTACTCGGGAGTCTGAGGGAGGAGAATTGCTTGAAACCAAAACTCAAAGGTTGCAGTAAGCCAAGATTGTCCCACTGCACTCCAACGTGGATGAAGAACAAAATTCCGTCAAAAATAAACAAACAAACAAATAAATAAATAAATGACAATATCACAGTTCTATTACAAAAGTATTCTTAAACATTTTAAAATTTGATTTTATTTATTTATTTTTTGAAACGGAGTTTCGCTCTTGTTATCCAGGCTGGAGTGTAATGGCGCGATGTTGGCTCACCGCAACCTCCCCCTCCTGGGTTCAGGCAACTCTCCTGACTCAGCCTCCCGAGTAGCTGGGATTACAGGCACGCGCCACCATGCCCAGCTAATTTTTTGTATTTTCAGTAGAGACGGGGTTTCACCACGTTGACCAGGATGGTCCCGATCTCTTGACCTCGTGATCCACCCGCCTCGGCCTCCCAAAGTGCTGGGATTACAGGCTTGAGCCACCGCGCCCGGCTAAAATTTGCTTTTAAACTATATCTGGCAAAACATCCATGAAGAAGGAAAAAAAGACATCATACCTTTTGATTTTAAAACACATTAAAACCTATAGTAACCAAAACAGTGTGATACTGGTACAAAGGAAGATGAAAGAAAGAATGAAAGAAGAGAATAAAGGACCCAGAAATAAAGCCTTCTGTATATGATTACATGATCTTTCCTTAAGTTGCTATGAACACACAATAAAAATCATCTTCTCAAAAAGTGTTAAAAACTGAATATCAACATAATTTGAAAAATAGACATTTAAAAAAACCAAATCTCTTATAAATATAAAAAAATATAAAAAAGACATTATATGGGCCTAGGCACCATTTTCTTAGATATGACATTGAATGCATGAAGAACAAAGAAAATAAACAGAAAAATGTAACTATACTATACTTCAAATTTCTGTACGTTAAAAAAAATATTCAATTGAGTGAAAATGCCTTCTGGGAAGCAGGTGAAAATCTTTGCAAATCACATGTAATAGGAGTTCATGTTCAGTATAAACTCCTAAAACTGAACAATAAAGCAAAATAAATTTAGAAATGAGCAAAGCACTGAACAGTATTTTATCAAAAAAATACACAAATACGCGGGGCGTGGGATCTAACACCTGTAATCCCAGCAGTTTGGGAGGCCAACACAGGCAGATTGTGAGCTCGAGTTTGAGACCAGCCCGTCCAACATGGTGAAATCCCGTCTCTATTTAAAAAAAAAAAAAAATTGGGCCAGGCGCGGTGGCTCAAGCCTGTAATGCCAGCACTTTGGGAGGCCGAGGCGGGTGGATCACGAGGTCAACAGATCGAGACCATCCTGGTCAACATGGTGAAACCCCGTCTCTACTAAAAATACAAAAAAATTAGCTGGACGTGGTGGCGCGTGCCTGTAATCCCAGCTACTCAGGAGGCTGAGGCAGGAGAATTGCCTGAACCCAGGGGGCAGAGGTTGCAGTGAGCCGAGATCGCGCCATTGCCCTCCAGCCTGGGTAACAAGAGCGAAAGTCCGTCTCAAAAAAAACAAAACAAAACAAAAATTAGCCATGTGTGGTAGCATGCACCTGTAATTCCAGCTATTTGGGCAACTGAGGCAAAAGGATTGCTTGAACCTGGGAGGCAGAGGTTGCAGTGAGCTGAGATCATGCCACTGCATTTCAGCCTGGGCAACAGAGTGAGACTCCATCTCAAAAAAGAAAAAAAAAAATACACAAATGGAATACAGCATTTGAAATAAAACATGAAATATTTTGGAGAGAAACACATACAAATAAAAACAAAACGGCCTCACACCCATTACGGTGACCACTATAAAATGTTTAAAAACACCAAATCTATTCATGATTTAATAAAAATGAAACTCATGTTGATTGTTAGCAGGAAACCAAGACTCAGTCATCATTTAAAAATTTTATGTTTCTCAAATAATTAAAATGGACTTATCATCAAATACAGCAATTTTATTTATATATCTATAGTCCAAATATGCAATAGAAGACGTGGAAGATATATTTGAACATCCGTATTTATTGGACCCATATTCACAAAAGACAAAAGGCTGAAGCAACTCAGATGTCTCTTGATTTATAAACACATCAAAAATGTCACATATACATACCGTGGAATATTATTCAGTATTTTTTTTATTTGTTTTTAAAGCTACTACAAATCACTGTTATTCAGTATCGACAAAGAAAATGCTGTCACATTTTAAGGTAAACATTGCAAATATTATATCACCTATATAAACCAGTAATGAAGTGATGAATACTGTATGATTTCACTTACATGTATTAAGTAGTCATACATACAAAAACAGAAATTGGAAGGGCGTTTGTCAAGGGCTGGGGAGAGGGCAAATGGATTGTTGTCACTTAATGGGTATTCGGTTTTAGGTTCACGAGATGTAAAACTTTTAGAAGTTTTTTTCCTAACAATGTGAATATACTTAACATGCCTGAAATGTAAAACTTCTGACAACACAGGGTCTCACTCTGTCACTCAAGCTAAAGTGAAGTGGCACAAGTAAGGCTCACTTTAGCCTCAAACTGCCAGGCTCAAGTAATCCTCCTCTCTCCATCTCCCAAGTATCTGGAGCCATAGGTGCATACCACAATGCCTACTTTTTTTTAATTTTTTGTAAAGAGGAAATATTTATATGTTGCCCAGGCTGGTCTTAAACTTTTGGGCTCAAGTGAACTTCCTGTCTTGGCCTCTCAAATATCTGAAACAAAAGATGTGAGCCACCTACATGTCTGACCCTGAAATGTACCCTTAACTAGATTTAAGATGCAAAATTTCATGTTTTTACACTTTCATAAAGGAAAAACTGCAAAAAATACAGATTCATAAATGTTTTCAAAAATTACCTTCACACCACAGACATGTTTCTCTTACACAAAGAAATATGTATTCATCATTAAATACATGGTGAAAATAAGAAATGGTAAAAATATTTCCATGATTATTTGCTTATATAAAATAAAACAACCACTGAAAATCACCTAAGAAAGAAAATATACAAGTTAGGCTATAACCAATATTGGGGTCATATTTATAGATAAACAAACATATCTAATCTGTGATAGACATATGGCTATCTTTTTTTAAAAACTTATTTATTTTATTTTATATTTTTAATGAAAGATAGGAAAGAGAGGTGAAGGGAGGGAGGGAGAGAGACAGAGGGTGAGAGAGAGATATATATTGTTAAATTCTGGAGTGCAGTGGTATCATCCTAGCTCACTCACTGCAGTCTGGACACACCTTGGCTCGAGATTCTTCCACCTCAGCCTCCAGAGTACCTGGGACCACAGGAACGTGGCATTCTGCCCAGATCTTTTTTTTTTTTTTTTCCTTAAGAGACAGGGTTTGACCATGTTGGTCAGGCTGCTCTCAAACTCCCGACCTCAGGTGATCCGCCTGCCTCAGCCTCCCAAAGTGCTGGGATTACAGACGTGAGCCACCGTGCCCGGCGACATATGGCTATCTTTTAATTAAACCTCATATTGACTTAAAGTATACAAACAGAATTGCAAATTGACTAAAATTAAAACACATAAGAAAAAACAAAAAAACACAATAAGCTGATGTTAAGAAACCTACACTAAAAAAACCACTAATATGAAACTGCACAGCAATAAAAGACATGTTCACTCATAATATCTGGTATGCAACATTAATGTACCATTAAACAATTTCTCTAACTATAGTATTTCACTGTAACTGTACTCATAAAAGGCAGGTATTTTGAATCATCGGCATGCACTGTGTGGCAGTAAAATTTCAGAGAGCATTCAGTATAATTATAAACAAAATATTCAAAGGAGAAACTTTTAATAAATAAGCATCAAAAAAAAAAAAAATGAGTGGCCAGGCGCAGTGGCTCACATCTGTAAGCCTGGCACTTTGCGAGGCTGAGACAGGCAAATCACCTGAGGTCAGGAGTTCAAGACCAGCCTGGCCAACATGGTGAATCCCCGTTTCCAATAAAAACACAAAAAAATTCACTGGGCATGGTGGCGGGCACCTGTAATTAAAACTACTTGGGAGGCTGAGGCAGAAGAATCACTTGAACTGGGGAGGCAGAAGGTTAGCCTGGGCAACAAGACTGAAACTCTATCTCAAAAACAAAAAAAAAAAAAAGAAAGAAAAGGAAAAAAAGAAGTGATAACTTTTATGTTTCAAACATAAGCTATTTGTACACAAAATAAAATGGCTGTAATGCAACTTTAGAAGCAACGAATAGCCTTACATTGCTAAATTTAAAAGATATATTTTTTCAAAATATATTTAAAACCTCTGATATATTAAACAAATATTTAGCAATAAATTATATTATCATTTAGATATATGCTAAAACAAGCAGAAAAAAATCCTGGGTTTTTTTTTTTTTTTTGCCTGAAGAAAATTTAAATTTATAAGTAACTATTTTCTTACACATGGAGTGTCTACCAATTATCTTAATTACTTTAGGCATTACATGTACATTCTGGCATATTGTCCTAAATGTCTTAATCTAGAATTACAGATCAATTTAAAATAGAAGATAGAAAATAAAAATGTATAGCAAGAGAAACATCAGTAGGATAAAAAAATAAAAACAGCTATATTTGCTTATCCCTCCCACAACAAGAAAATGTCTCATTCATTTCTTAAATAAATGCCTTATGAGGGAGTCAAGCATCATGGCTCAAATCTGTAATGACAACTACATGGTACATAGAGGTTGAAGAACTGCTTCAGGCCTGGACTTCAAGACCAGCCTGGGTAATAAAGCAAGACCTTGTCTCCAGTATAAACGCCTTCAAGAGAGCTTTGAGATTTAGGGAGGGAGTTGTGAAACTCTGCTGAAGCCCAACATTGAGGAGTGTTCCTTTTCAAAGGGCAGGTCCTCATTCATGTGGGAAACTACAGGGCCCCTGATCTTGGCTACAGATACAGAAATGGCCTAGCCAACTTGGTCTCACTGAGAATTCTGAAGTTATTCTGAAGACATCTCAAACTCGCCGCAGTTACAGTTGGGAGATAATTCTGAAGTTACTCTAAAACCATCTCAAACTCCTCCCAGTTACAGTGTGGGAGAGGTCCTGGCATTCCTGAGACCTGGGGGAAGATACCCATTTGTAGCCATGCAGGGAGGCCTATAGACCTTGATCTTTACTGTGGTCCCTGAAGCAGGTCACTGACTCAGTTCCAGTTCCATGGGTAACCGGTTGTTCATGGCCTATTCTGTCTATACAGAAACCCAGAAATTTTCTCTGGTACTCAGTGAAAGCCGTACTCATTCACATCCTGATATAAGGGTCATTTTATATGGACCTGACTGTAGAAACCTACTCTAGTGCCTGCTCCACATGTAAAAGTCCTGAAGAATATTCAATTAAAAAAAACAAAAACCACTGGGAATTACAACTACCTAAGCCCCTTGTAACAAGCCAACTAAATGTGGACCCTCGTGCAGACGCAGAAGCCTTGTGACCAAGTTACAACCCAATTCACTACAAACCCCGGAGGCATTTTAGAACCCTGAGAAGCCAACAAAAGATCTTTACCTCCTGAAATCAGTGTATGAAAACTTGAGGAGTTGTTTGTTTTCACAGACACCAATATAAAACTATATTGTGTCCATTGTCAATGCTTCTATTTTAACACAGCACTGGAAATATGTGGCAAAATAATGAATAAAAAGCATATTTTTTTATTCATTGAAATTGAAGACAAATTAGTAAAAAGTTGTTTGAGGAATAACGTTATACATAAAAGACTATAGATAGCTGGGTGTGGTGGCACAAGTCTGTAACCAGCACGTTGGTAGGCCGAGGTGGGCGGATCACAATGTCAAGAGATTGAGACAATTCTGGCCAACATGGTGAAACCTGTCTAATAAAAATACAAAAATCACCTGGGCATGGTGGCACGCATCTGTAGTCCCAGCTATTAGGGAGGCTGACACAGGAGAATCACCCCCACCCAGGAGGCAGAGGTTGCAGTGAGCCAGGATCCAGTCACTGCACTGCAGCCTCTGACAGAGTAAGATTCCATCTCAAACAAACAAACAAACAAACAAAAAGAACAGAAAAAAGAGAGTATATTGAAATTTGCCTAAACTAATAAATATACTCATTAAATTGACAAAATACAAGATTAACAGAAATGTACAAGTTACTGTTTTATACGCTTAAAACAAGCTATTGGATACAACAGAAATAAAAAATCTTTTGTTTTTTGAGACTGAGTCTTGCTCTGTGGCCCAGGCTGGAGTGCAATGGCACAATCTCAACTCACTGCAACTTCTGCCTCCCAAGTTTAAGCGATTCTCCTGCTTCAGACTTCTGAGTAGCTGGGATTATAGGAGCCCACCACCACTCCTGGTTAAATTTGTATATTTTCAATAGAGATCATATAGGACAGACTGATCTCAAACTCCTGAACTCAAGTGATCCACCTGCCTTGGCCTCCAAAAGTGCTGAAATTACAGGCCTGAGGTGCCGGCCGAGAAAACGATCCCTTTTAAAATAGAATTAATATCCTGAATTTCATTTTTTTTTTCTTTTTAGAAAGAAAAGGAAAAAAGAAAGGAGTGAAGGAGAGGAAGAGGAAGAAAAAGAGGGAGAGAAAATGGGAATATTGCTTTATTCTAAAAATGGGTATTAATAATGGCAGATCAATATTTTGTGTATTTAAAGTGGAGACTGTATATTTTGTGTATTTGAAATGGAGAGCTCTATAAATATTTATTAAGTTTACTTGTTCCGGATCTGAGTTCAAGTCCTTGTTGTCCTCATCAATTTTCTCTCTCGTTGAGTCTCAATTTCCTTATAGGTCTTATGTACTTAAGAACTTTTTTTTCTAAAGGTGTTAGGGTGTTAGGGTCGTCAGCTCTTATCGTTGCATTGATCCTTTTAGCACTATATCTTTGTTCCTTTGAAATCTATTTTATCACATGTGAGAATAGCAACTCCTGCTTGTTATTTATTTATTTATTTTTGCTCTCCATTTTGTTGGTAAGTCTTTCCCCATCCCTTCGTTTTGGGTCTTTGTGTATCTTTGGATGTGAAATGGGTCTGGATGCAGCATACCGTTAGCTTTTGGCTCTATCTTTTGATTGGGGGATTTAGTCGACTTAAATTTAGGGTTACTGCCATTTGATGTTAACTGGCTGTTTTATCCATTCGTTGATATAAATGATTCTTTATGTTGATGCTCTTTACCTTTTGGTATATTTTTAGGAAGGTTAATACTGGTTGTTCCTTTCTCTGTGTAATGCTTCTTTCAGAAGCTTTTGCAAAGCAGGACTGGTGGTAATAAAATCTCAGAGTACTTGCTTGTTCATAAAAGATTTTATTTTTCCTTCAATTGTGAAGCTTAGTTTGGCAGGATATGAAATTCTGGGCTGAAAGTTCTGTTCCTTAAGGATGTTCAATATTGGCCCCCACCCTCTTCTGGCTTGTAGGGTTTCTGCTGAGAGATCTGCTGTAAGTCTGATATGCTTCCCTTTGTGAGTAACCTGACCTTTCTCTCTGGCTTCCCTTACTATTTTCTCCTTGGTTTCAACCCTGGTGAATCTAACGATTTTGTGCCTTGGGGTTGCTCTTCTAGAGGAATATCTTTGTGGTGTTCTCTGTATTACCTGGGGCTGAATATTGTCCTGCTTTGCTAGGTTGGGAAAGTTTTCCTGAATACTATCCTAAAGAATATTTTCAGCTTGGATTCATTCTCTCCGTCGCATTCAGCTACACCAATCAAACGTAAATTAAGTCTTTTCACATAGTCCCACATTTCTTGGAGACTTTGCTCATTCCTTTTTATCCTTTGTTCTCTAATCTTACCTTCCTTTTTTTATTTCATTAAGTTGGACTTCGACCTCTGATATCCTTTGTTCTGGTTGATCAATTCGAGTGTTTAAACCTGTGCATAGTTCTCAGAGTTCCCATATTGCATTCCTCAGTTCCATTAATTGCCTTATATTCCTCTCTAAATTGTCTATTCTCATTAGGATTTCATCAAACCTTTTTTCAAAGTTCTTAGTTTGTTTACATTGGACTACAACATGTTCTTTTAACTCACAGAAGTTTCTTATCATACACCTTCTGAAGCCTGAATTTCTAAGAATTTAACCAAACAGGCAAGAAATCTTTACAATGAAAGATATAAATCAATAAAAGAGGCCGGGTGAGGTGGCTCACCCCTGTACTCTCAGCACTTTGGGAGGTTGAGGCAGCCAGGGAGATTGTCTGAAGTCAGGAGTTTAAGAATAGCCTGGCCTACATGGTGAAACCCCATCTCTACTAAAAATACAAAAAATTAGCTAGAGGGGTAGCAGGTGCCTGTAATCCCAGCTACCCAGGAGGCTGAGACAGAAGAATGGCTTGAACCTGAAAGGTGGAGATTGCAGCAAGCCAAGATTGCACCACTGTACTTCAGTCTGGGCTACAAGAGTGACACTCTGTCTCAGAAAAAAACAATCAATTAAAGTACTTAGAGAAGACATACATTTTAAAATATTTCATATTTATGCATTCAAAAATAAATATTTTTCAAGTACCATGTTCTCTAAAGTAATCTATATATTCAACAAACGTCCTATCAAAATTCTAGTGGCATTGTTTTCACAGCAGTAAAAAGTACATTTCTAAAATTTACAAGAAACTACAATAAACTTCAACTAGCCAAAGCAATCCTGAGGAAAACAACAATGCAAAGGGGCACTTATAATTTATACTTTCTAATTTCAAACTATGTTTCAAGGATATGGTAATAAAAACCGGATCGAATGTGCAGAAAATTAACATGAAAACCCATAGAGGCTGGGCATGGTGGCTTATGCTGTAATTCCAGCAATTTGGAAGGCCGAGGTGGGTGGATCACCTGAGGTCAGGAGTTCAAGACCGACCTGATCAACATGGAAAAACCCCAACTATTAAAAATACAAAATCAGCGAAACATTACGGTACATGCCTGTAATCCCAGCTACTCAAGAGTCTTAGGCAGAAGAATCACTTGAACCTGGGAGGCAAAAGTTATGGTGAGCTGAGATTGCTCCGCTGCACTCCAGCCTTGGTGACAGAGGGAGACTCCGTCTCAAAAACAAAAACAAAACAAAACAAAACAACAAAAACAGAACACGACGAGTACACAGTTTAGACATCATACAAAAAGAGAACTAAAAAAGTAATTTAAAATAAAGTTTCTCAAAATCATGCAGATATGTGTATGATACCACAAAACAATAAGAAACCAGTAAGATCATATAGTGTTTTATATGCCATGAAGAGGATTTTGCCTCTCACTGTAAACTTGAAGGAAGATCAATGTAGCAAAAGTAGACTCATTTGAGAATTTGAAAGCATAAGAGAGAAGATGGCCCTATGTGAGAAAACAACAACAAAAAAAGCGAACGCCTCAGGCTTCCCAGAAACTATCTGCTTTGGAACACAACTTCCCAAATCACTCTGTAGGGACTGGCTTTTCTTTTTCGTTTTTTATCTTCCAACTTTTCAACTGTGTCAAGTGTTTCATTCATTCTCACCTACCTGGGGGTGTGGCTGCCATACTGTGTCTCTTCATATTCCAGGGAACTTTTTCTTGCTGCAGACAGGTGATCAGATCTGCCTTAGAGACAGCAATACCTGCTTTATTAAAAATAAATTACATGAATCTTTCTCATATTCTCTAATTACCAACCTCTACCATGCTTAGTAAAGAGATGTCATAGAATATTCTAGAAAAAATCCGAAAATACTACTTAATGACAGAAAGTTCTTAACATTTAGAAAACATTTTAAATTAGTAGGTTCTTAATTTCACTACCCAGTACTTATGAGTCAAAAAGTAGTGGTGGCAAGCTGATTTTTAAATGGGGGCGACAATACTTTATACCACGAAATTTCTGAAATTACTACTCCTCTACAGTGAAAGATACAGACCAACTCAGGAGTGTAAAAAGTTCAGGCCAAGATAAAACATCTTGAAGAAGTTTTTTCTACATGAACCATTCCTCAAGATTTTTTGAAAACAAGGATTAGAAATTCATTTATGGAAAGCATAAATTACCAAAAATTATTATATAAAAATAGAGAAATGAAACCTTTAGGGTATATGAGGAATTGTGTATTAAAGTTATTCTCACCCAAGAAGACCAGGTTCCTGTAGTTCTCTAACATCACTTTTCTATACAAATCCTGCTGAGCAGTGTCCAGGCATTGCCACTCCTCCAGAGAGAATTCTATGGCCACATCCCTAAATGTCAACGGCCCCTGAAAAACACACACACACACCAACAGACACACAGATTTACAAGTGTCCATAAGCAGAATTTATCATTTAAGGTTAACTAAGAGAGTAAAGAAAATTAGGTTAAACTTATATAAATGAATGAAATTATCTAACAATTTTTAACAAAAAAATATTCTCTAATGTATTCTCTAACTCTGAGAGAAGAGACTGGTATAAGCTTCACAAAACCAGTGTGTATGTATACATATATGAATGCTACTTTCATGAATAATAATGTATAAAACTAAAGGCATAAACACAAACATGTACATTTTTAGTTCTATATTTGCATCACAAAGAATGAGCTGTCCATACCTTTCAGACAAAGAAGACATGTTGAGTTAGAAGGCACCTCTTAAGACTCAGTGAGGTGGCTCACGCCTGTAATCCCAACACTTTGGGGGCCGAGGCAGGCAGATCATGAGGTCAAGAGTTCGAGACCAGCCTGGCCAGCATTATGAAACCGTCTCTACCAAAAATACAAAAAAATTAGCAGGCATGGTGGCAAGCGTCTGTAGTCCCAGCAACGCGAGACTGCACCCCAGCCTGGGTGACAAAGCAAGACTCAATCTAAAAATAAAATAAATTTTTAAAGTACCTCTTAAATTTTAATATGTAAATTAAACTGAAGATCTTGTACAGATTTTTTTTAAGAAGATATGAAATAAAGTCTGAGTCTCTGAATTTTAACAATCTCACTAGTAATACCATGTGTTTGGCCCAAAAAGAGAAAAGTAAGTGGAAAAGCCTGTGTTTTATCCAGTTCTCTTGGTCTGTAAACAAAGATCAAAAGACTCTTCATTTTCTACAGACTGAGATAATGAAAACAAAACCTATGAAAAGAAGGCAGCTACCGGATTAAATGTGATAGTTTATGCACAGCTCTTCTTTAGCTACATAAATACAGATAGTTAATAATCAGAATAAAAGTAAGTAACTCAATAGTGAAATAAATGTCTCAGAGCTCTTTATGTCAATTTTAACATGAACTGCACTAGGGCAACGTTTTATGATGTGCTGATGCATAGAGAAGAACACAACATCACTGCTGAGATATTGCCCCTCAAAAAGCAAATTATAGTCTGAATTTAACCATAAAGAGAAATCAGTTTCATGAAGAGTTCAAGATGTAGTATTAGGGGTTAGGGGGGCAAAAAAAAAAAAAAAAAAATGCAGTGTCTTCTATGTTCTGTAATGTTTAATAACAACTTAAAGTAGTCTTTCTTTATCACTTTAGAGAGCAGGTATCTTTTTTTTTGAGACAGAGTTTCGCTTTTGTTACCCAGGCTGGAGTGCAATGGCACGATCTCGGCTCACCACAACCTCCTCCTGAGTAGCTGGAATTATAGGCACGCGCCACCATGCCCAGCTAATTTTTTGTATTTTTAGTAGAGATGGGGTTTCAACACATTGACCAGGATGGTCTCGATCTGTTGACCTGGTGATCCACCCGCCTCAGCCTCCCGAAGTGCTGAGATTACAGGCATGAGCCACTGCACCCGGCAAGAATAGCATCATTCTGATACCAAAACCTGGCAGAGAGAAAAACAGAAAACTTCAGGCCAATATCCTTGACGAACACTGAAGAAGATATTCTCAACAAAATACTGGCAAACCAAATCCACAAGAATATCAAAAAGCTCATCCAGTGTGATCAAGTAGACTGCATCTCTGAGATGCGAGGTTGTTTCAACATATAAATATTAATAAATGTAATTCATCACAAACAGAACTAAAGAGAAAAGCACAATACTATCTCAATAGATGCTAAAAAGAAGCTTTCAATAAAACTTAACATCCTTCATGTTTAAAACCCTCAACAAACTAGGCATTGAGGGTACATACTTCAAAATAATCAGTCATCTATGACAAACTTACAACCAAAATATTGAACGTACACAAGCTGGAAGCATTTTCTCCTTGAAAACCGGCACAAAACAAGGATGTCCTCTCTCAAAACTCCTATTCAGCATACAGTTGGAAGTCCTGGCCAGAGAAATCAGAGAAAAGATGAAAATAAAAGGCATCCGGGCTGGGTACGGGGGCTCACGCCTATAATCTCGGCACTTTGGGAGGCCGAGGCAGGCGGATCACGAGGTCAAGAGATCGAGACCATCTTGGTCAACATGGTGAAACCCTGTCTCTAATAAAAATATAAAAAATTAGCTGGGCATGGTGACGCATGCCTGTAATCCCAGCTACTCAGGAGGCTGAGGCGGGAGAATTGCCTGAACCCAGGGGGTGGAGGTTGCGGTGAGCCGAGATCGCGCCATTGCACTCCAGCCTGGGTAACAAGAGCAAAACTCCGTCTCAAAAAAACAAAAAAAAAACAAAAAACTTCAGCAACAGGATGCCAAATAAGTAGCATCCCTGAGGCGGAGGTTGCAGTGAGCTGAGATCGCCACTGCACTCCAGCCCAGGCAACAGAGTGAGAGTCTATCTCAAAAAAATAATTAATAAAGAAGTAGCATCCCTGTTCATCACCAACATCCAAGCCAAAAGCCAAATAAAAAACATAATCTTATTCAAAATTACCACAAAAACAATAGAACATGAATACAGCTAACTATGGAGGTGAAAGATCTCTATGACAAGAATGATAAAACGCTGCTTGAAGAAGTCAGAGACGATGCAAACAGATAAAAAAAAAAAAACAAACACTTTATGCTCAAGGATAGAAAATATCAGTATTATTAGAACAGCCAAACTGCCCAAAGACATTTACCAATTTATTGCTATTTCTATCAAACTACCTGGATCAGTGTTAACAAAACTAAAAAATAACTACTTTAAAATTTATATGGAGCCAAAATGAGCCTGAATAGCCAAGGCAATTTTAAACAAGAAGAACAAAGCTGGAGGCATTACATTACCCCACTTCAAACCACACTCACTAGAGGGCTACGGTAACCAAAGCAGCATGGTACTGGCACAAAAACAGACCCATAGACAAATAGTCTATGAGCAGAGAATAGAGAGCCCAGAAATAATGCCACACACCTCCAACCATCTGATCATTGACAAATCTGACAAGAGGAATGTGAGAAGAATTCCCTAGTTAATAAATGTGCTGGAATAGCTAGCTAGCACTATGTAGAAGATTGAAATTGTTTCCTCCCTGATAATATATATATAAATTAAATGAAGATAAAGACTTAAATGCAAAACTTAACATTATTTTTAAAATCTGGAAGATAAATAACCAAGAAAATACCCTTCTAAGCATAGGAACTAGCAAAGATTTTCTGAGGAAGATAACAAAAGGAATTGCAACAAAAGCAAACATTGACAAATGGAGCCTAATTAAACTAAAAAGCTTCTTCACAGCAAAGGAAACTATCAATGGAGTAAACAGATCACATACCAAATGAACAAAAATATTCGCAAACTATGTTCCTGACAAAGGTTTAACATCCACAATTCATAAAGAAGTTAAGTCTGCAAAACAAAAAAAAAAACTTTATTAAAAAGCATAAAACATGAACAGATGCTTTTCCAAAAAAAGACAAACATGTGGCTAACAGGCATGTGTAAAACAGGCTTACCACTAATTCCTAGAGAAATGAAATGAAAAAAAAAAGCCACAGTGAGACACCATCTCACACCAGTCAGCATGGCTGTTGTTAGGAAGTCAGTAACAGGCCGGCACCGTAATCCCAGCACTTATGGAGGCCAAGGCAGGCAGACCACTTGAGGTCATGAGTTTGAGAGCAGCCTGGCCAAAATGGAGAAACCCCATCTTTACTAAAAATACAAAAACTGGCTGGGCACAGTGGCTCACGCTTGCAGTCTCAGCACTTTGGGAGGCGGAGATGGGCGGATCACAAGGTCAGGAGTTTGAAACCAGCCTGGCCAATGTGGTGAAACCACATCTCTAATAAAAATACAAAAATTAACTGGGAATGGTGGCCGGCGCCTGTAGTCCCAGGTACTTAGAAGGTTGAGGCAGGAGAATCACTTGAACCCAGGTGGTGGTGAAGGCTGCAGTGAGCCAAGACTGTGCCACTGCACTTGTCTGGCTGACAGAGCAAGACTCCATCTCAAAAGAAAAAAGAAAAAGAAAAAACAATCAGTCAGGCTTGGCGGGGCACATCTGCAGTTTCAGATACTCAGGAAGCTCAGGTATGAGAATCTGTTGAACCCAGGAAGTCGAGGTTACAATAAGCTGAGATCACACCACTGCACTCCATCCTAGGTGACAGAGTGAGACTCTGTCTCAAATACAAACGTCAATAACAGATGCTGGCAAGGTCGCAGAGAAAACGAAATGTTTATACATTGATGAAGGAAGCGTAAATTGGTTCAAACGCTCTGAAAAGCAGTGCGGCGATTCCTCACAGAACTGAGACAGAATTACTATTTGACCAAGAAACCTTCAAATTGGGTATGTACCCAAAGAAATATACATTATTCTACCATAAAGACACATGCACATCCATGTTTATTACAGCACTGCTTGCAGTAACAAAGACATGGACTGGGCGCAGTGGCTCATGCCTGTAATCCCAGCACTTAGGGAGGTCGAGGCAAGCAGATCACCTGATGTCAGGAATTTGAGACTAGCCTGGATCAGCATGGCTGATCTCAAAAAAAAAAAAAAAAAAAAAACCCATCTCTATGAAAAATGCAAAAATTAGCTGGGTGTGGTGGCATGCGCCTGTAGTCCCAGCTAGTTGGGAGGCTGAGGTGAGAGAATCACTTGAGCCCGGGAGGTGGAGGTTTCAGTGAGCTGAGACCATGCTATTGCACTCCAGCCTGGGTGACAGATGACACTGTCTCAAAACAAAATAAAACAAACCTTGGGATTCCCACAACCTTCCTCCAGTTTAATAATTTGATCAAGCTGCTCACAGAACTCAGCAAAACAATGTAGTTATATTTACTGGTTTGTTATTTAAAAAAATACAACCCAGGAAAAGTCAAATGGAAGAAATGTATGACAAAGAAAAGAGGTGGGGGACGATGAAGCACATACATAATCTGGGTCAACAGCTGTGATTAGTACAATTTTTCATCTTTTCTGTTCTCTAGAAATAGCTTATGGAAAACAACACCCTTCCCATTATGACTTACATGGTGCTCCCTTTTCTTATTTATCACGTAGCCAGACAAGACTCTGTCAGAAGCATATTGAACCAGAGCAACTCCATTTTGAATAGGGGCTGAATAAAAATAAAGCTGAGACCCACTGGGCTGCATTCCCAGATGGTTAGGCATTCTAACTGATAAGATGAGATAGGAGGTCAGCACAAGATACAGGACATAAAGACCTGGCTGATAACACAGGTTGCAGTATAGAAGCTGGATAAAACCCATCAAAATTAACATGGTATGAAAATGACCTCTGGTTGTCCTCTCTGCTACACTCCCACAAGTTCTATGATAGTTTACAAATGCCATGACAATGTCAGGAAGTCACCTACAATGGTTTATAAAGGAGAGGCATACATATTCCACCCCTTGTTTAGCATATAAATAACCATAAAAATGTGCAACCAGCAACCCTTAGGACTGCTCTGCCAATGGAGCCAGCCATTCTTTTATTGCCACAAGTTAAAACTCCTGATCAGAGGATATTAAACACACGTTAAAACGCCTCTAATTCAGAGGCTGAATTAACAATGATAGGGCACCACTGGGGACAAGTTTAAGTCTTGCCAGTTTGATATCGGTTGCTACAAAGAGTGGCTAATGTCTATGTTTGTCACACATATTTGGCTCCGGCCAGAAGAGAAAAAGATAATTTTCTTTTGTGTTGTGCCTTGTCCCCCAGGGTTGTGGTGGAATCAGCCATGTCACTAGGGCTGCTCAGGGAAAGGGAACCCAGAAGCCTGGCATGCTGGCAAAAGGGTACAAATTTCTTACCAGACTTCTGGCCTCTGTGCAAACTGATTGAATGAATGGTTAAAAACAAAAACACTGTTTATCTCCTGTGTAAAGTTCTAATTAATATGAAAATGCATTTGTGAGGCTAGTCTTATACTGTAACAAATCTGTTGTACTTCGTGCTACAAATTTGTCTTTCCGTATTGTTCTGTCATTAAGAGGGGTACCTTCGGAGAAAATGCAGGCTTAGAACCCCTTAAGGCTGCTGTTCAAGATGGCCCAGCAAAGCGGTCAGTCATGTCCTTGGGAGCTTGACCCCGTGACCACAGGTACTTTCTTTTGGTTTTCACCATCACAATGGTGGCCCAGGTTCAGAGTTCAATTCCCAGCTTAGGGAATGAGTACGTTCTTGTTTGATGTTTGGGTGAGGGTGACCTTTACCATTTGTTGATTCTCTTTCCCTCCAGCAACTGTCTTGAATTTTTCTTTTTCAGAAAACCTGTGAAGTTACTTTTGATAAAGTGAAAAAGCCAGAGATACTGGCTGTTTGACCTGACTAAAGCCTAGTAATAAGAAATTTCAAAGAGCATTTTTAAAATACCACTATGGTTTTAAAAGTCAGTTTAATTAAAAGCAGATATTCAAGTTCTAACTGCCTGGGAACTCCTTGAAAAAAAACAGAAGAGGCAGCCTAGACCCTGTTTTGGGAAGCACTCATTTTTCCTCATCAAAGCTCCGGGATTGAAAGTGGGCCGATCCTTCTCAAAATCTAAAGTTCTGTTCTGTTTCCCATTGCATTATCTGATGTGTTCTACTTTCAGGGGTGTCAGAAATTACTTCACATTTTTATTGATTTTTGGGGGGTACAGAGTCTCTCTCCAAAGCCCAGGCTGGAGTGCAATGGCGTGATCTTGACTCACTGCACCCTCCGCCTCCCAGGTTCAAATGATTCTCCTACCTCAGCCTCCTGAGTAGCTGGATTACAGGCATGTGTAACCAGGCTGGGTTCGGTGACTCATGCCTGTAAACTCAGCACTTTGGAAGGCTGAGGCCGGCAGATCAAAAGGTCAGGAGTTTGAGACCAGCCTGGCCAACATAGTGGAACCATGTCTCTACTAAAAATTCAAAAATTAGCAGGGCATGATGGTGCACTCCTATAGTCCAGGAGAATTGCTTGAACCCAGGAAGTGGAAGTTGTGGTGAGACTGGATTGTGCCACTGCACTCCAACCTGGGCAACACAGCAAGACTCTATCAAAAAACAACACTCTAATTTTATCTGAGTGGGAAAAAAAGAAAAACAGATAACAACAACAAAAACAGGCATGCACCACCACACCCGGTTACTTTTGTATTTTTAGTAGAGAAGGGGTTTCTCCATGTTGGTCAGGCTGATTTCCATCCCCCAACCTCAGGTGATCCGCCTGCCTTGGCCTCCCCAAGTGCTGGGATTACATGTGTGAGCCACTGCGCCAGCAAGATAACAGGATTTGAACAGAGATACTCACTATTACAAATTTACCTTGCTAAATGAGGAACTGATGTTTTCATGAATCTATGTAACTCACCAATTACCACATTTTCTCATGGAAATGTATTCATTTTCTACAGTCAAAATGGAATAGAGATTTTCCCTATTTTTTCCCTTGGTAGCTAGCATTCTAAAAGCTAAGCCTTGGAATGCTGTTTAAATCCACTGAGCCAAAATAAAACAAAACAAACAAACAAAAAACACCTGAGAAAAATTTTAAACTCACTCTGGTTAAGAAAAAAAGAAGTAAATATTTTTTAACGAATGGAGTATATAATTAGACTTTTTTTTTTTTGAGACGAAGTTTTGCTCTTGTTACCCAGGCTGCAGTGCAATGGCGCGATCTCGGCTCACCGCAACCTCCGTCTCCTGGGTTCAGGCATTTCTCCTACCTCAGCCTCACGAGTAGCTGGGATCACAGGCGTGCGACATCGTGCCCAGCTAATTTTTCGTATTTTTAGTAAAGACGGGGTTTCACCATGTTGACCAAAATGGTCTCGATCTCTTGACCTCGTGATTCACCTGGTGCTGGGATTACAGGCGTGAGCCACCGCGCCCAGCCTAGACTTTTTTTAAACCCACCTCTTTTATGCCCTTTGTAAATATTTTTCTACTTTTCAAGGTCTACTAAAATAATGGAATATAAAGCTAAAAGACGGGTTAAAATAAGTAACCAATATTTTGAAGGTGACAAACGCAGAGTGGCAGTGCTGATTAAAAAACAGATGTGTCTAGGCCGGGTGCGGTGGCTCAAGCCTGAAATCCCAGCACTTTGGGAGGCCGAGGCAGGCGGATCACAAGGTCAAGAGATCGAGAACATCCTGGTCAACATGGTGAAACCCGTCTCTACTGAAAATACAAAAAAATTAGCTGGGCATGGTGGCGCGTGCCTGTAATCCCAGCTACTCAGGAGGCTGAGGCAGGAGAATTGCCTGAACCCAGGAGGCGGAGGTTGTGGTGAGCCGAGATCGCGCCATTGCACTCCAGCCTGGGTGACAAGAGCGAAACTCCGTCTCAAAAAAAAAAAAACAAAAAAAAAAAGAAACAAAATTCAGCCTTAACCAACTAAGAACTGCCAATTAACAATTAAATTTTCCCCTCTATATTACAAATGAAGAAACCACATAACTGTATCTAACCAATTCCTGAATTTGGTTTTCTTCATCAAGCAGTTTGTAACAGTCTTTCCTTCAATCCCCGCCCATGAAACACACATTACAAACCACAGCTGGGTGCTTGACAATTTTTGAATCACTCTGATTATCGTTAGGGTGACTCCAATACATTTTGAACAGAAGATAAGAGGAGCTCGGAACCCCACGGAACAAAGCTCTTCACACTCGGAACCCGCACCCGGACTCAGGATTCCCCCCGACGACCCTCTCGTGGTCCCCGCACAAACTGGGAGAGACGCGACGCTGCGGCTGCAGAGCCGCCCAGGGAGGGCTCCAAGCCAGGGCAGTCACTGTACAGGGAAGAGACAGGACGTCCGGGACTGGCGGTCAGAGCAGCCGCCATCTTATGGCTGAAGGGGACTGTGGCCGAGCTGGGCAAGAACTCCAGGAGCAGAGTGTGGAGCTGACTGCAGGGAGGCCAGAGTCCCCCCAACAGCCACTTCCCACCGGTTTCAATCAGCCCCTTTCCCTCTCTCTGGAGTTTCCACCCGGCACTCTCACCATTTCTAGGCTTCCAGGGGGTCCAGCTCCCAATACCTACAGGTCACAGGGCCTCAGAGATTAGACCTCTAAGAGTAGAGGACACAGAGGAGTAAAGATGAGACCCGGAGCTCCAGCTGCGAGAGATGAAGGCCCCGCCACATCCCGGAAGCCTTCCTGCCTGCTCCAGCTGCGTGCCTGATTGGTCGGTTCCAGCTCAGCGTCGCTGATTGGATAACGTTTAAAACCCCGCCTTCTCAGGCCCTGAGTGACAGAAGATTCAATCAGATGCTGGATGAGTGAAGAAAAGGTGCCTAGGCTGCAGCCTTCTCAGGCAGGGCTTCCTTCCAAAGCTGAGCCCGGCCCACCACAGAGGATATTAGCCTTTCAACTTGTGTGTAAAGTTACATGCATCTATAAATAATATTTTATATGGCTATTTACAAATGAAAAGAATATAATAACAATTATTTTAAAATTTTAGATTTTATGACCCTCCCAGCTTCTGGTTTTTGAGCAGGAAGGCTGAGATTTTAGAAGAGAGGCAATCATCTGAACGAAAATGTGAGCCACACGTGAATTTTAAATTTTCTAATATCCAAAGTTTAAAAAGGAACAAAGAACAGATTAAATTCATTGTAACAATTTAGTTAACCCAATATGTCCATAATATTATCATTTTTATGTGTGAGAAAAGTGTAATTATTAATAAAGTATATAAATATTTGGAATTAAATCTTTGAAACTAACTCTGTATTTTACTTTTCTAGCACATGGCAGTTCAGACCAGGGCCATTCCAGGCACCCAGGAGCAACACATGGCCAATGGCTGCCACATTGAACTGCAGCTCTGATGTCAGGGAGGCAAAGGGCCCCAGCAAACCTTTTCTGCCAGAGGTGAAGCAGAGCCTCTCCCTACCAATATCTCTCTTCAGTTCTGAGGGTGGAACACATAGTGACCATAGAAAGAGCTGAGGGCAGCAAGAATAAAATAACCACAGGAAAAAAGAAATACAAAAAACAAAATAAAATAGGCCGGGTGTGGTGGCTCACGCCTGTAGTCCAAGCACTTTGGAGGCCAAGGTGGGTGGATCACCTGAGGTCGGGAGTTCAAGACCAGCCCGACCAACATGGTGAAACCCCGTCTTAAAATAATAAAAAATAAAATAAAATAACCACAAGGAGACCACTGCTGGCCACCTGTTGCTCATTTTTCTTCCATAGAGCAGACAGAGAACAGAGGATGATGGTGCCACAGGAGAATAAAACTCTGTGTCTTCAGTTCTGTCCATACTCTTGACCTCCAATGTTGAGATATGTAGAAAATAGATTAAAGGCAAACGTACTTTGCTATTTGGCCTTGGCCCTAATGGTCAGGCTGCGGTTATCTGTTCTCGCCTGTGGTGTGGGGGACCGTGTGAGTATAAGCACCAATCACATGCATACATGGCTACCTCTATTTCTGCATTACTCAACGTTCTCATACGAGACATCCAACTTTGGGTCGGGCACGGTGGCTCAAGCCTGTAATCCCAGCACTTTGGGAGGCCGAGGCGGGTGGATCACGAGGTCAACAGATCGAGACCATCCTGGTCAACATGGTGAAACCCCGTCTCTACTAAAAATACAAAAAATTAGCTGGGCATGGTGGCGCATGCCTGTAATCCCAGCTACTCAGGAGGCTGAGGCAGGAGAATTGCCTGAACCCAGGAGGCGGAGGTTGTGGTGAGCCGAGATCCTGCCATTGCACTCCAGCCTGGGTAACAAGAGCGAAACTCCATCTCAAAAAAAAAAAAAAAAAAAAGACATCCAACCTTAATTCAGGGGAAAACATCAGTACCTACAGGGTGCCCACTCTTAAAAGGTAACTAGTAATCAACCTGTCATTGAATCCTGGCATTTTTTTCTGTACTGGGTGCATGTATTAGTTAGCTACTGCAGTATAACAAATCTTACAAACTTATTAGTTCATAATTGAGATGGTCAGCCATTCAAGCTCAGCTAAGTGGGGCAATTCTTCTTGTCTCAGCTGGCCCCCTTGAGACATGTGCTGTCTGATCACATATCCAGAAAATGTTCTCCTGAACACTGCAAATGAAGCAACTACCCAACTGTACCAAATCTATTATTTAATTTTCCTTGCTTAATCACACACCTTTTAGAAGCCTTTTCTTCAAGACCTTTTGGTAGCCCCAAAACCACAAACCATCGGACATGGTGGCTCAAGCCTGTAATCCCAACATTTTGGGAGGCCGAGGCAGGCGGATCACCTGAGGTTGGGTGTTCGAGAACAGCCTGACCAACGTGGAGAAACCCCGTCTCTACTTAAAAAAATAAAATAAAATAAAATATTAGCGTGCCTGTAATCCCAGCTACTCGGGAGGCTGAGGCAGGAGAATCGCTTAAACTCAGGAGGCGGAGGTTGCGGTGAGCCGAGATCGCGCCATCGCACTCCAGCCTGGGAAACAAAAGTGAAACTCCGTCTCAAAACAAAAGAAAACAAACCCGCAAATCATGTCCGGAAACTGTCCCATTGATTAATCAGTGTTTGTGCTTATTAAGGGTTTTTTTTTTTTGAGACCAAGTCTCGCTATGCCCCAGGTTGGAGCCCAGTGAAGCGGGATTCTGGCTCACTGCATCCTTCGCCTCCTGGGTTCAAACCGTTCTCCTGCCTCAGTCTTCCGAGTAGCTGGGAGGGACTACAGGCCTGCGCCACCACTGCGGGCTTATTTAGTTATTTTTGTATTCTTAGTAGAGTCAAGGTTTCTCCATGTTGGTCAGGATGGTCTGGAACTCCCGACCTCCCAAAGTGCTGAAATTACAGGCGTGAATTATCGCGCCCTGCCAATTTTTGTATTTTTAGCAGAGACGGTGTTTCACCATGTTGGTCAGGCTGCTCTCGAACTCCTGACCTCGTGATCTGTTCCCCCCTTGACCTCCCAAACTGCCGGGATTACAGGCGTCATCCACCGCGCCCGCGCATATTAACTCTAGACCATCCCGTCAACATGGTGAAACCCCATCTCTACTAAAAATACAAAAAATTAGCTGGGCATGGTGGTGTGCGCCTGTAATCCGAGCTACTCAGGAGACTGAGGCAGGAGAATTGCCTGAACGCAGGAGGTGGAGATTGCAGTGAGCGAGATCCTGCCATTGCACTCCAGCCTGGGTAACCAGAGTGAAACTCCGTCTCATAAAAAAAATTTTTTTAGGCGAGGCACGGTGGCTTGTGCCTGTAATCCCAGCATTTTGGGAGGCCAAGGCGGGCAGATCACAAGGTCAGGAGTTCTAGACAAGCCTGGCCAACATGGTGAAACCCCATCTCTACTAAAATACAAAAATTAGCTTGGTGTGGTGGTGGGTGCCTGTAATCTCAGCTTCAGGAGGCTTAGGTAAGAGAATTGCTAAAAAACCAGGAAATGAAGGTTGCAGTGAGTTGAGATTGCACCACTGCACTCCAGCCTTGGTGACAAAGGTGAAACTATGTCTCAAAAGAACAACAACTGAGTGTGGCTCCTGCAGCTCAGTGAGACTTGATTTTCTATTTGAAAAACTGCCCATCCACACAGGAACCACAACCTAGTGCATGTCAATTCTCTCTCTCTTTCTTTTCTTTCTTTTTTTTGAGACAGGGTCTCACTCTGTAGACCAGGCTGAAGGGCAGTGGTACAGTGTCAGCTCACTGGAACCTCTGTCTTCTGAGTTCAAACAATTCTCCCATCTCAGCCTCCCAAGTAGCTGAGACTACAGGTGCCTGACCGAACACCCAACTCATTTTTGTACTTTATGGTAGAGACGGGGTTGGACCATGTTGGCCAATTTTGTCTTGGAACTTTTGACCTCAAGTTATCTGCCTGCCTCAGCCTCCCAAAGTCTTAGGATTACAAGCATGAGACACTGCTGCCAGCCACATGACAATTCTACACTAAGCCTGCTGAGGTACCACTATTTACCAATTTTTAAAGAAAAATTGAGGCTGGGTGCAGTGGCTCATGCCTATAATCTCAGCACTCTGAAAGGCTGAGGCAGGTTTATCACCTGAGGTCAGGAGTTCAAGACTGACCTGGCCAATATCGTGAAACCCCCATCTCTATTAAGAATATAAAATTAGCCAGACAGAGTGGCATGTGCCTGTAATCCCAGCTACTCGGGAGGCTGAGGCAGGAAAATCACTTGATCCCGGTAGACAGAGGTTGCAGTGAGCCAAGATCATGCCACTGCGCTCTACCCTGAACAACAAAAGTGAAACTCTGACTCAAAAAAACAAAAAGAAAAGAAAAAGAAAAATTTAAATATTTACCTAAAAAAAAGTGAAGGAGAAAAAGAGGATTTCACACCTAAAGTCTTTGTTTTCTTTATAAAACCACAGCCCCTTGTCAGTTGATTTGTCCAAAGGTGTCTGACAGGCACTAATGCTCTTAATGAATCAATCAGGAAAAATGGGTCTCTCAGGTGACAAGGAGTCACAATGGTACCTAAACCCAATCCATTCTCAGCTTTACACGGTGCCCCCCTCAGGAAGTGGTGTTAACCGTGTGAACCACATTCACTGGACAAGGCCAGAGGAGAGCGTGTTTAGGACAACACAACCATGAGGCTGCAAATCAAACTGGGGGCAGGAAGTGCAGGAGTTTCCATGGCCAAGACACTGCTGGCCATCCTTCGGTGTCACTTAAACTTCAATGTGAAAGACATCTTTTCCCAGTTGGCTCAGAGAAACTAACAGACATTAGAATTGGAATCTGTTGCTTTTTTATTTTTCAGAATTTCTAAGACATAAAGGACACTCCAAAGGGCATTTAGCTATACGTGAGGCTGAGGACCTGGCTGCTCTGGAGAGGGATGGCTGAGCAGCAGCCACCAATTGTAAGAGCTCTGAAGCCCCTCACATAGGGTCAGGCCACCTCCACACACCCTCTCTTACTTCTCAGGCTCTGTCCCTGAGGTCTCGCTGGGGTATTGTGGCAGCGTTCACGCCAAGGGCTTGAGACAGCAGTGTGACTCGCCCATCTTGGCTGCTGGACCTGTGCTGCGCTCCCCCACGCTCTCGAGGGCTGTCGAGTTGAGGGAAAAGAATGGCTAAGCCACTGAGGCAAGAACAGAATGCAGAGTAAGGGCCTGCGGTTTGTGAGGACATTGTGCTGACTGCTTCATATCCCCCTTAGTCTCTGTGTAAGCAATAGGCTTGCTGCAATTGAGGTGCCTGAGAGGGGCAAGAGACCCCTGCCCACATTTTCTCAGGAGCTGAGCCTTTGCTCTACCTCCTGATGGAAAGCATAATGAACAAGCCACCTTTAAGGAGCCATTGTTTGCTTGCACTGTGTATCTTTGAAAAACGTTTATTAACTCTTGTACTGCTTTGTAAGCTATTCTCACAAGCCCCCTTAAACTGCTTTGTGAGCTGTTATCACAGGCCCCTGATAACTATTTTTACGTGATTTCTGTTCCCTTTTTTCTGCTGAGCTAAAGTAAATGTAACAAGAAAAAAGTATAAAAGCTGTGACCTACAAAAATAAAGTGCTGTGTGCTGCTTGACTGCACGCAGACCTCCAGACTCTACTTTCCTGGATTCTTTGTTTTCCGCGCGCCTCCCTCAGGTTGAACGAGACATCTACGTTGGTGGTCTCGGGGACTCCCGCCGGTCGGTAGCCCCCCTGGCAGACGTGCCAGACCCCGACATCTGGCATCCCCGAACAGGGACCTGAGTACGAGAGGTACAGTGACGCACCCCAAATCAGAGGAGACAAGGTAAAGCCGCGGTTCTTGTAGTTCTGGACTCAAAATTCATCTGGAGTAAAAAAATGGAGCAGTGTGAGTCCAGAAATCAGTCTGTGTTTTTAATGTTGATGCATCAAATGTTAAGAAATGGAGGTGCCGATGTAAAAATGAAACGTGTTTCTAGGTTTTTAGAGATTGTCTATGTATTGTGTCCGTGGGTCCCTGAGGAGGGATCATTAGATGAGTCTACATGGAGTGAAATAGGAACTAAGATTGAGGAATATGCCGCCACTCATCAATCTTCCTTGCAGGCAGAACTGTTACTTTTGGTTGGGCCGCAGCTGTGCCACGCTGTCTGCCTGCCTTCTTGCAACGCTGCAAGCGCTGACACTCACTGCTTTCCTGCTGCTTCTCTTGCTTCTAATCCCTCTTCCTCTTACAAATCTAACTCTGATGATGGGGGGGGTGGGCAGCTGTAATTTACCACCTTGTAATCCTCTAAACGAGCCCGATTCCGCCCTCGGAGTTGGACCTGGAGCCGGAAATGGAGGAGCTCGGGACGCCCCTGAGCAATTTTCCAGGCTCCTGGCTTCGCTTTCTAAACCTGCTCAAGCTTTTCCTGTGGTTACTACGCCTTCTTTTAGACACTGGAGCAGATGTTTCTGTAACTTCCTCAGAGTTCTGGCCCTCAACGTGGCCTATCTCTCAGGCTTTTATGTCTTTACAAGGCATAGGCACTTCCTCTAATCCTTATCAGTCTTCTCAATTGTTATCTTGGTCAGATAATGAAGGTCATAGTGGCTCTTTTCGTCCATATGTTTTGCCTGACATTCCCATCAATTTGTGGGGCCGTGACATTTTACAGTCTATGAATGCTCACTTGGTTACTTCTAGCCCTGCTCTAAATATCATGATGAAACAAGGCTTCCATCCCTCTAAGGGTCTTGGCAGAAATTTGCAAGGTGACCCTGTGCCCTTAGAAGTTGTTCCTAAAAATGATCGTTTAGGGTTAGGGGTTTTTTCCAACGGGTCGCTGTGACTCCTGGCACCCACGCTGATTCCATCACTTGGCTTTCTGATTCTCCTGTGTGGGTAGACCAGTGGTCCCTTTCTGCTGAGAAAATCGCTGCAGCTAGAGAGCTGGTCCAGGAACAGCTCGCTGCTGGCCATTTAAGACATTCTAATAGTTTATGGAATACTCCTATTTTTGTCATTAGAAAGAAATCTGGTAAATGGAGACTCTTACAAGACCTTAGGAAAGTAAATGAAATGATGGAAGTCATGGGACCTCCACAACCTAGTCTCCCTTCGCCTGTTGTTGTTCCTCAAAATTGGGAATTACTAGTTATTGATTTGAAAGACTGCTTCTTTTCCATCCCCTTGGCACCTCAACATTGCTGCAGGTTTGCCTTCAGTGTTCCTGCCACGAATTTTGACAGGCCTTTTGAGCGCTATGAATGGGCCGTTCTGCCTCAAGGTATGGCGAACAGCCCCACCTTGTGTCAGAAATTTGTTGCTCAGGCAATTGCTCCCCTCCGTGAGCGCTATCTGGATGTTCTTTTGCTACATTATATGGATGATCTCCTTTTGGCCGCTCCTTCCTTCGGCCTCCTACAGGAAGCCTTTTGGGATTTAAGGGACCTCCTTACAAATTCAAACTTAGCTATATCTCAGGATAAAGTCCAAAAGGTAACTCCTTTCCATTACTTAGGTCGCCTCACTGACTCCAATCAAGTGTCCTGTAAGACTCCTGTCTTCTCTACTGCCCATCTCAGTACATTAAATGAGTTCCAAAAGTTTTTGGGAGACATTAATTGGATCGGACCTAGCCTTAAATTAACTACTGGTCAACTCAAGCCTCTTTTTGATATGCTCAGAGGCCCCGCAGACCCAGAGTCTCCCCGGACACTTACTGATGAGGCTAGACATGCCTTGCAATTGGTGCAAGATGCTCTCTCAGAACAAAAGCTAAACCGTGTCACTGTTGGGGTATCTTGGTGTTTATGCATTTTACACACCTGCTACACCCCCACAGGCCTTTTCTGGCAAAAGGGAATTTTGGAGTGGCTCCATTTGTGTGCCAGTCAGCCTCGTATTGTAACCCGTTGTCATGATTTAGTGTCCACGCTAATTGCCAAAGGCCGCCTCAGGGCACTTGCTCTATTTGGCTCTGACCCACCTCTCATAATTGTTCCTTACACCACTCGAGAGCAGTCCTGGCTATGGTCGTTCTCTGACTCGTGGCAAGTGGCCCTTGCAGGCTTCTCAGAGCAGCTTTCCTGTCATTATCCTAAGGACAAAATATTGCATTTTTATTCTCAATGTAATCTCATTTTCCCCAAGACTTGTTCTTTGCAGCCAATTTCTCAAGCCGCTTTGGCATTTACAGACGGTTCCTCAAGCGGACTTGCTGCTGGACAGATTGATGATGTTTCCTTTTCTTTCCAGACACCTGAACCTTCCGCCCAAAGGGTGGAGTTGCTTGCTGTTCAACATGTGCTCTCCACTTGTGGTCAATCAGTTAATATATACTCTGACAGTCAATGTGTAGGTAACTTGATTAATCTGCTGGAGACAGCACCCTTGTCATTTTCTGACAGTTCTGCCATAATACACCTACTTCTTCCTTTACAGCAGACTATCGGCAAGCGAACTCATCAATTTTTTATTGGCCATATTCGTGCTCATACTAATTTACCCGGGCCTCTCTCTGCAGGCAACAGGCATGCTGACGCTCTCACACGTCCTGCCTTTTCCCTTTTTCAACGGGCGGAAATGTCTCATGATTTACACCACCAGGGCTCCCGTAGCCTGCAGCTGCAGTTTCATATCACCAGAGAACAGGCTCGTGCCACTGTTTAGCAATGCCCTGCTTGTGTGACTCACCTGCCTCAAACTGCACATACCGGAGTAAACCCTCGTGGCCTACAGCCTGGCCACATCTTTCATATGAATGTCACCCATATTACCTCTTTTGGTCATTTAAAATATGTGCATGTAACTATTGATGCCTTTTCTCATTTCATAATAGCTTCAGCCCATACAGGAGAGGCAGTCAAGGACGTGACTGCTCATTGTCTACTCGTGTTCTCCAGCCTAGGAGCACCAAAGATTTTGAAGACTGATAATGCCCCAGCTTACACCATTCTCCATTCCAAACCTTTTGTTCTCAATTTCAGGTGCTCCATAAGACAGGAATCCCCTATAATCCTCAGGGACAGGGAATTGTTGAACGTGCTCATGCCACCCTTAAAACTTTATTACTTAAACTAAATAATTCACCTCCTTTCTTTTGCAAGTCTCCACATGGTGTACTTCGGCATGCTCTTTATGTTCTAAATTTTTTAACCCTTGATGCCCAAAACCACTCAGCAGCTGATGGTTTCTGGAACCCAAGGGACTCAGCCACGCCTATGGTGTTATGGAAAGATTTATTCTCTAATCAGTGGAATGGCCCTGACCCAGTGTTAGTTTGGGGCAGAGGTCGTGTTTGTGTTTTTCCTAGATCTGCCCCCTCGCCTATCTGGGTACCTGAACGACATGTCAAGCATGCCCCAAAGAAGACAGTCCTCCCTAAGACCAGTGACTGTCCCATCACCCCGTCAGCCGTGCCCTCAGATAACTTCACCGAACTCCCTTCTCCTGAGAATACGACGTCTACATCTGCAGAGGACAACGCCCCGCCGTGCCCGTCGCCCTCGGCACCAGCCGCGCCTCCTCAAGAAATTCCAGTCCCGACCTGGACCCAGATGCAACACCCGGTGACTGATGCGTCGCACATTGTTTGTCAGCAAGGACACTCTCTTAATCCAGCTACTCTGTTTTTAGCCATGCTAGCTGTTTTATCTTATGATCCTATGTTGGCACGTCCGGTGTCCACCTATGATTCCCCTGACGCTTTTTGGGCCTATGTCCCTGATCCCCCTTTGCTCCGCCCTGTTACTTGGGATGACCCTGCCTTTACTGTCTTTCTTAATGACACCTCAATATTTGGCACCCCTTCAGCCCCTCATATCTATCCTCAATCAGCAAATTACACCTTCTTTGGTCAATCCATTTCTCCTCCTATGTGTTTCCATGCTGCCAAACTGTATTCTATGCACTTTTATATAGAGGATCCACATCACACACCTGTTACTACTGGTCAGCCTTCACCCTCCTATTGCTTCAATTTAGGCATTCGCCGTTCCTTTGCTCATAGCGGCCTTGGACCTCCACTCAAGGTTACTTCCCAATTTGCTGAAAATTGGGTTGCATCTTATATTGGACTCAGGGAATCGTCAGAAGTTACTCCTGCTAAACTGCCTAAATACTACCAGCAACATTGCTTTAAGACCAACAAATCTCTTGACCCTGCACCTGCCTGGCACCCTTGTTCTCCCTCTTCAGCTCATGCTCTCCGCTCCCACCTAGTTACAGGGTTTTCTCTTTATGATTGGTCTGTACCCGCTCCTCTTCTTTCTGGCCTCCATTGATATGTAACCACCGGAGCATGGAATACTCCTCTATATACCACAGCCTCTCGAAACCTATTCCTCTTTGTGGAGGCTTTTTCTGGCTCTTCATCCTCCTACAGTCTATGCAGGCCGCGAAAGCAAAATTGCTAAGCCTGTACAAACCTTCTCCATTCGTTCTTGTGTAGCTGCTCCCTATGCCCTTTTACTGGGAAAAGTGTCCTTTTATGTTCAAAATGGTCATTATACTATTTCCTCTTTGGATTGCAAAGTCAAAAATTGTACCGATGCTTCCATGTTCCCTGTTGATACAATTCTTATTGTTCATCAACCCCCTTATGTTATACTCCCAGTAAATATTTCAGGTCCTTGGTAAAATGAGCATTCATACTCTCTGTTCTACAAAACCCAATCTCTGTTCCTTCAACGCCAAAAACGGTTCCTTGGTATGCTCATTGCTGGAATTGTTGCCATTGTGTCCGTGATAGCTTCTACAGCTACAGCTGCAGTCGGTCTTACTAAATCTGTTAATACTGCTGTATATGTAAATCATTTAACAAAAAATGTTTCTATTGCTATGGGAACCCAAATGTCTATTAATGATAAATTAGAAGCTAAACTGAATGCCTTAGAACAAATTGTAACCATACTAGGGGACAAAGTGTATAACTTACGAAATAGACTTTCACTTCGCTGTCATGCTCATTATAAATATATATGTGTTACCAGCGCTCCTTACAATGGTTCCCAGGGGCAGTAGCAGCTGATTAAGGCCCATTTACACGGCATCTGGTCTCATAACAATCTCTCTCTTGACATCTCACGTTTGCAGCAAGAAATTTCGGCCATTGACCTTTCTCGGTCACAACTACCTGATGATGGCTCTATTGCTCACAGTTTTGTAGATGCCATGTCCTCTTGGGGTAAACAGTTTCATATCCCTTCTCTTTCATCACTGCTTGCCATTGCTGCTTGTTTTCTTGTATTGCTGATGTGCTTGCCATGTGTCTTCCGCCTCTTGTTCTCCACCCTCCGAGAAGTGCAATTGAAGGTGTTTACCATTCATTTGCAAAGTAAAAAACCAAGAAAGGGCAGCGGTCATGCCAAGGGCTTGAGACAGCAGCGTGACTCGCCCATCTTGGCTGCTGGACCTGTGCTGCTCTCCCCCCGCTCTCGAGGGCTGTCGAGTTGAGGGAAAAGAATGGCTAAGCCACTGAGGCAAGAACAGAATGCAGAGTAAGGGCCTGCGGTTTGTGAGGACATTGTGCTGACTGCTTCATATCCCCCTTAGTCTCTGTGTAAGCAATAGGCTTGCTGCAATTGAGGTGCCTGAGAGGGGCAAGAGACCCCTGCCCATATTTTCTCAGGAGCTGAGCCTTTGCTCTACCTCCTGATGGAAAGCATAACGAACAAGCCACCTTTAAAAACACCATTGTTTGCTTGCACTGTGTATCTTTGAAAAACGTCTATTAACTCTTGAACTGCTTTGTAAGCTATTCTCACAAGCCCCCTTAAACTGCTTTGTGAGCTGTTATCACAGGCCCATGATAACTATTTTTACGTGATTTCTGTTCCCTTTTCTGTTTGCCCCCTTTTTCTGCTGAGCTAAAGTAAATGTGACAAGAAAAAAGGTATAATAGCTGTGACCTACAGAAATAAAGTGCTGTGTGCTGCTTGACTGCACGCAGACCTCCAGACTCTACTTTCCTGGATTCTTTGTTTTCCCGCGTGCTCTCTCCCTCAGGTTGAACGAGACATCTACGTTGGTGGTCTTGGGGACTTCCGCGGGTCGGTAGCCCCCCTGGCAGATGTGCCGGACCCCGATATCATTGCCTTCCTCCTATCTCATTAGCTCTCCAAGAGAGTACAGCTTCCTATAAAAGTTACCCTAGAATGGCAAGATGTAGACCCTCCTCCATTCTCCCAGCACAGTGGGACTTCCGGAGAGTGCTGCCTAATTCCTTTACCTCAAAGCACCTGACAGAGGCAAGTGCCCGAGCAGTTAAATGTTCAATGACCTAACAGGTCCAGCATGCCCAGGGCCTAGCCCCACAGCCTAGCATCTCTCCTCCACCTGGCCTGCACTCCAGCCTTTTTCTTTTCTTTTCTTTCTTTCAGATGTAGCCACGCTCTGTTGCCCAGGCTGAAGTGCAGTGGTCCTGCAATCTTGGCTCACTACAATCTCTGCTTCCCAAGTTCAAGTGATTCTCCTGCCTCAGCCTCCCAAGTAGCTGGATTTACAGGGGCACACAACTATGCCTGGATAATTTTTGTACTTTTAGTGGAGTCAGGGTTTCACTATGTTCACCAGGCTGGTCTTGAACTCCTGACCTCCTGATCCACCTGCCTTGTCCTCCCAAAGTGCTGGGATTACAGTAGTAAGCCACCATGCCCAGCCTTAGCATTTTTTCTTCTGTCACCAATGACAGGTGATGATCACCTGTGCCACACTCTTCTTTTTGAGACAGAATCTTGTTCTGTCACCAGGCTCCAGGCTGGAGTGTAGTGATATAATCTTGGCTCACTGCAACCTCCACCTGCTGGGTTCAAGCAATTCTCCTGCCTCAGCCTCCCGAGTAGCTGGGAACACAGGCACTCACCAGCACGCCCAGCTAAGTTTTCTATTTTTTTAGTAGAGACAGGGTTTCACCATGGTCTTGATCTCTTGACCTCGTGATCTGCCCGTCTTGGCCTCCCAAAGTGCTGGGATTACAGGCGTGAGTGGCAGGAGCCACACTC
Source organism: Callithrix jacchus (assembly GCF_049354715.1). Classification (NCBI taxonomy): domain Eukaryota; kingdom Metazoa; phylum Chordata; class Mammalia; order Primates; family Cebidae; genus Callithrix; species Callithrix jacchus. The sequence continues at coordinate 19,367,669 of NC_133523.1, forward strand.
ACCTTTCATTCTGTTGTTCTTTTGAGACATAGTTTCCCCTTTGTCACCAAGGCTGGAGTGCAGTGGTGCAATCTCAACTCACTGAGTAAGACTTGATTTTCTATTTTCTAACTTCTGATTCAATCAAATGACAACGAGTCCAAAAAAATAAATGTATTGCTGAGGCAGCTCTTGATATCAGGAGAAAGTTGCAAAAAATAGGCCCTGGAGACCAAATAGTACTTTTTTTTTTTTTTTGGATACGAAGTTTCACTTTTGTTACCCAGACTGGAGTGCAATGGCACGATCTCGGCTCACCACAACCTCCGCCTTCTGGGTTCAAGCAATTCTCCTGACTCAGCCTCCTCAGTAGCTGGAACTACAGGCAGGCGCCACCATGCCCAGCTAATTTTTTTTTTTTTTTTGTATTTTTAATAGAGACGGGGTTTCACCTTGTTGACCAGGATGATCTCAATCTCTTGACCTCGTGATCCACCAGCCTCGGCCTCCCAAAGTGTTGGGATTATAAACGTGTGCCACCGCGCCCGGCCTACTTTTTTTTTATTTTAAAAGACAAGGTTTCACCATTTTGGTCAGGCTGGTCTTGAAATCCTGACCTCAGGTCATCCGCCTGCGTTGGCCTCCAAAGTGCTTGGATTACAGGCATGAGCCACCACGCCTGGCCCCAAATAGTACTCTTGAGAACCTCCTGAAAGTGGTCACCTCAGCCTTTTATAACAGAGATAGGAAGGCCCAGGAGGGAGGCAGGAAACACAAAAAAAAGGCAGAGGCTTTATTCCCACCATAGAAGCCCGCAAACTCCCGCATCCTTGAGGGGCACCTGTTAACTGCTACAGATGTGGTAAGCCAGGGCTTTTCAGGAAGGATGGCCCAGGCAGCATGAGGAAGCCATCTTGATCCATCTCTGGGGATGCTGGTCACAAGGTACAAAGCCAATCTCTCAAATGGTTCATCAGGACTGACAGGCCCCAGAGCTCCTATCCTTGGCTCTGGCAGTCCACACCACCATTATCAACCAAGCTCTGGGTGATCCTGGGAATCAATTGGAGAAAAGTGGACATTCTCCTGGACACTAGAGCTGCCCTCCTGGATTAAAGTTATTCTTTTGCCTCACTCTCCTGGGTAGCTGGGACTACAAGTGCACGCCACAGCACTTGCTAATTTGCATTTTTAGTAGAGACGGCGTTTCACCATATTGGACAGGGTGGTCTGAAACTCCTGACCTCATAATGTTCTTATCTTGGCCTCCCAGAGTGCTGGGATTACAAGCATCAACCACAGTGCCCTGCAGGATGGACTACTTTAAAAGATGTAGCATTAGTCATATTTGCATGTATGAGTTTTTTATTAATATATATGTATGTGTCTACATATATGTTGAGATGGAGCCTCGCTCTGTTTCCCAGGCTGGAGTGCAACGGCATGATTTTGGCTCTCTGCAACCTCCATCTCCTGTGTTTAAGTGATTCTCCTGCCTCAGCTTCTCAAGTAGCTAGGATTATAAGCCTACACCAGCATTATTGTGCTAATTTTGTTTTTTTAATAATGAACATGACTGCTATACTTTTTGTTTTTTTAGTAGAGACAGGGCTTCACCATTTTGGCCAGGCTGGTCTGGAACTCCTGACCTCACGTGATCCACTCACCTCAGCCTCTCAAAGTGCTGGTATTATAGGGGTGAGCTACCATGCCCAGTCTAATCAGTATTTGTCATTATGAACACTTATCTGTGAAAGAAAAAGAAATCTCTGGACCCCAAGATTACTAAGCCAATGGAAAAGTTGAGCTGGGAACTGTCAGATAAGCCTGCCTTCCTAAATAAGATTTTATTCCTAAATAAAATAGCTGCTGCAAATATAAAAGACCACATATCACCAGGCATGGTGGTTCACACCTGTAATCACAGCACTTTCGGAGGCTGAGGTGGGTGGATCATTTGAGGTCTAAAGTTTGAGACCACTCTGACCAACATGGTGAAACACTGTCTCCACCAAAAATACAAAAAAGGTAGCTGGGCATGGTGGCACATGCCTGTAGTCCCAGCTACTTTGGAGGCTGATGCAGGAGAATCACTTCATTCTTGAATACACTAATAGTATACTCAGGAATCGCTTGGTGGAGGTTGCAGTGAGCTGAGATTACTCCACTGTACTCCCGCCTGAGTGACAGAGCAATACTCCATCTCAAAACAAAACGAATTGAAAAAAACCCTATATACCTTTCTCACAATTTGCTTGCAAAGAAATTCCTTGTGAACAAAGAACAGACAGAACTCAGTCATCCCTCTGAGGCTCACCCGAGACAAATGCAGATCCCATAGCTTTTTCTACCCTATTGTTAATGTAAGAATGCAGATTCACTGGGCCAAAGGACATTCTGTATTCAGTGGAAGGCTAATCAAAGGCTCAAAAGAATGAAACCTTTTGTCTCTTATCTACTTGTAACCTGGAAGCCCCCACTTCCAGTTGTCCTTCCTTACTAAACCAAGATACATTTTACACATATTGATTTCTTCCTAAGATGTATCAAAGGAACCTTGGGCACATGTCTTCAGGACCTCCTGGGACTGTGTCACAGGCCTATTCTTTATACTGGCAGAATAAACTTTCCATATTAATCAAGACCTGTCTCATACACCTTTTGGGTTACACAGTCAAGGCCCTGCTAGCTAGTGCATCCCTGACTGAAGCTCCACCATTACAGAGACGCTAGTTTTTGTTTTTGTTTTTTTTGAGATGGAGTTTTGCTCTTGTTGCCCGGGTTGGAGTGCAATGGCATGATCTCAGCTCACTGCAACCTCCGCCTCCTGGGGTCAAGCAATTCTCCTGCTTCAGCCTCCTGAGTAGCTGGGATTACAGGCATGCGCCACCATGCCCGGACAATTTTGTAACTTTTAGAAGAAACAGGGTTTATCTATGCTGGTCTTTAACTACTCCGGCCCTCAGGTGGTCCGCTTACCTCTGCCTCCCAAAGTGCTCAGATTACAGGAGGGAACCACCTGACAAGGCCAGGACTTAAAAAAAAAAAAATTGTTTTATCTGGGTGTCAGGTGGGCCAGTGTGTACCTGAGACAGGAGCACTAAGGTCTTGGCAGTTGTCAGACGTACCAGGCACCAGCTTCCAGCAAGTCTAGACTGTGACTGTTTCAAACTTTTTTTTTTTTCTTGAGATAGTTTCATTCTTGTCACCCAGAATGGAGAACAGTGGCACAATCTCCATTAACTGCAACCTCTGTCTCCTGGGTTCAAGTGATTCTCCTGTCTTAGCCTTTCAAGTAGCTGGAATTTACAGACATGGCTAATTTTTTTTCTATTTATATTAAAGATAGGGTTTCACCATATTGGCCAGGCTTGTCTCAAACTCCTGGCCTCAAGTGATCTGCCTGCCTTGGTCTCCTGAAGTGCTGGGATTACAAGCATCAGCCAGTCCAGCCTGTTTAAAATTCTTTGGAGTAGTGTGAAGATAGGAATAAACAGCTCCTGAATGCCAACAATGGCTGTTAGTACATTCTAGGGTAGTACAAGTTGTTGAGGCTGTTTCTTGGTCTTTCTGTGGCTCCTCTTTCAGTCGCTGGTGGAGTGGTTTTATTGGTCCTGTGATACAGTATGAATATCTGTAATGGCAGTTCAGCACAGAGTGGAAGAGGAGGTAGAAGCCAGGGCTGTGGAGGGCACCTCCTGGCATTATTCTTTGTGCTTTGCAAATATATACTTATTTTATATATATTATACATATATATACACACACACATATACATATATTAAAGAGAGAGAGATGGAGTCTCACTCTGTCACCAGGTTGGAGTTTGTTGGCACAATCTTGGCTCAGTACAACCTCCCCCTCCCAGGTTCAAATGATTCTCCTGCCTCAGCCTCCAAAGTAGCTGAGACATGGTGGTATATGCCTGTAATCCCAGGTACTCAGGAGGCTGAGGCAGAAGAATTGCCTGAACCCAAGAGGCGGAGGTTGTGGTTAGCCGAGATCCCGTCATTGTACTCCAGCCTGGGTAAGGAGAGGGAAACTCCGTCTCAAAAAAAAAAAAAAAAAAAAAGATTAAAATTTTATATTGTTTATAACATTTTGAAAAACAAATGGGCTTTATGCTGATCTTTTAGAGATTGTTTGGCATATTAGGTTGTCTCTCCCCAAAAATGAAGTTTTTCCCCACTCTCCTTTGGAACTCTTTATCACTTTGGTTAAATAAATGACTTATTTTAAAATGACCTGTGATACCAAGTGTTTTTAACCTTTGATATTTTCACTGAAATTCTTTCTGGGAAACAAAGTTCCATCAAACTTTCCAAAATCAAATTAGAAGTTACGTATTCTTAAAAGAAAAGAGAAAAAGATAAAAAATAAAGTTATGTATTCTTCTTACCTAATTAGTCCTTTAATATATTACATCTCCTAAAGTTTAAAAATGAGATAATTTTGCTTATTTCTTTTTTAATTTTTTATTGCATTTTAGGTTTTGGGGTACATGAGCAGAACATGCAAGACAGTTGGGTAGGTACACACATGACAGTGTGTTTTGCTTCCTTTCTCCCCTTCACCCACATTTGGCATTTCTCCCCAGGCTATCCCTCCCCACCTCCCCCTCCCACTGGCCCTCCCCTTTTCCCCCCAATAGACCCGTGTTTAGTACTCCCCTCCCTGTGTCCATGTGTTCTCATTTTTCATCACCTGCCTATGAGTGAGAATATGCGGTATTTCATTTTCTGTTCTTGTGTCAGTTTGCTGAGGATGATGTTCTCCAGATTCATCTGTGTCCCTACAAATGACACAAACTCATCATTTCTGATTGCTGCATAATATTCCATGGTGTATATGTGCCACATTTTTCCAATCCAGTCTATTATCAATGGGTATTTGGGTTGATTCCAGGTCTTTGCTATTGTAAACAGTGCTGCAATAAACATTCGTGTACATGTGTCCTTAATTTTGCTTATTTCTTATAAAATTATACAGAAAGCATTGTTGAATGTAAAATGGTGCTTGGTTTTCTTTGGGCTGTATTTGTACAAAAACATTAGTAGGTGTTCCAAAATTTGGGAGAACTCTTATATGACTTAGTGTACATTATCAGCAATCATCATTATGTTAAATTATCGTGGGCCACAGAGGTAACACATTTCCTTGTGTGTCTTTGACTATAACTGTCCTAAAACTATTTGTCATTCACAGACAGTGGTTGTATTGCTTTGATCCTCCTTAGAAGGTGGTTTTATAATCAGCTATAAAATTCTAACAGGTGCTCTTGAATCAAAGTTTCTGATAACTTTGGAGATTGTGATGTAAGAGACAAAAACTTCAGGACTCATGAAGAGCTGAAAAGTTCATGAATATCAGGCAGAGCAAGGATTAACTGCATGCACTGAACTAACATAAGGCTGAAGTAATATACTTTTTTTTTTTTTGAGATGGAGTCTCCCTCTGTCAACAGGCATTTGAAGTGGCATGTCAGCTCACTGCAACCTCTGCCTTCCAGGTTCAAGCAATTCTTTGCCTTGGCCTCCCAAGTATCTGGAACTACAGGTGTGCATAGCCACTGCAGCCAGCTAATTTTATGTATATTTAGTAGACACAGGGTTTCACCATGTTGGCCAGGATTGTCTCAATATATTGAATTCATGAACCACCGGCCTCAGCCTCCCAAAGTGTTGGGATTACAGGCATCAGCCACTGCACCTGGTCCAGAATTGTTTTTTTCTTTTTATAAGCAACAGGGCATAACTGGAGAAACTTATTTTACCAAGGCTTTAACTGGCATAATTTAAAAAAAAAAAAAAAAAAAAAACATCAAATTTGGTTTATGGAGCCAATAATAGCCCCTTGGGAAAACTGAAATCTTCTCTACACAGTCCCTGTACTATATTTTCTACTTACGACACCCCAGGATTTTACTTTCTGAAAAACTCAGGAGTTTCAGGTTTATGTTAAAACCTCAACGAGAGAAATTCACCCAACTCAGGTATTTGATAGTACAAATACAATACTGGGCTTGACTTTCAAAGAGTTTTTTTTCTTTTCTTTCCACAGGTGCTACTGTAACCTTTTTGTTAATGAGAAAATGTTTTGCTCGTTTCTTAAGTTAAACTGCAATGGCACAATCTTAGCTCACCACAACCAGTACCTCCCAGGTTCAAGCAATTCTTTTGCCTCAGCCTTCCAAGTAGCTGGGATTACAGGCATGCACCACTATGCTCAGCTAAGTTTTTTGTAGAGACATGAGTTTCTCCATGTTGGTCAAGCTGCTCTCAAGCTCCCAACCTCAGGCAATCTGCCTGCCTCCATCTACCAAAGTGCTGAGATTAGAAGCGTGAGCCCAAGAGATTCTTTATTAGGTGGGCATTATTTATAATCTTTTCTACAGAAAACTGAAGAAATCGAAACAGAAGATGCATAATGAAAATCTAAGTAGAAAGGCTCTTTGGGGTTTTTATAGGATTGAGTAATGCATGAGGTAGGTATGTGTTCAGTCATATTCTGCATTATGAGAAGAAAACGTTTAATTTTTAAAAATATCAAATTGGTAGGGTATTTTTGTACTAATTATACTTTTATATAATAAAAGACAGTACTTTAAAAATTTTAATTATAAAGTTTTTTTTAATTTTTGAGACAAAGTTTTGCTCTGCTTACCCAGGCTGGAGTGCAATGGTGCGATCGACTCACCACAACCTCTGCCTCCGAAGTTCAAGCAATTCTCCTGCCTCAGCCTCCCGAGTCACTGGGACTAAAGGCGTGAGACAGCATGCCCAGCTTATGTTTTGTATTTTTAGTAGAGATAACATTTCATTTGTTAACCAGGATGGCCTCGATCTCTTGACCTCATGATCCACCCACCTGGGCCTCCCAAAGTGCTGGGATTATAGGGGTGAGTCACCGTGCCCGGCCCAATTCAACATTTTCTTTTTTTTTTTTTTTGAGACAGTCATGCACCAGGCACCAGACTGGAGTGCAGTGGTGCCATCTCGGCTTACTGCAACCTCCGCCTCCTGGGTTCAAGCAATTCTCCTGCCTCAGCCTCCTGAGTAGCTGGGGTGACAGGTGCACGCCACCACACCCAGCTCATTTTTGTATTTTTCGTAGACAGTTTCACCATGTTGGCCAGGATGGTCTCGATCTCCTGACCTTGTCATCCGCCCAACTCAGTCTCCCAAAGTACTCGGATTATAGGCCGCGCCCTGCCTTCAACATTTTTAACATGTTAAATACTACTGTGCATTCAGTGAAGTGTTATCATACCACAACCTTTAACCTCTTCCAACTTACTAAAGAATATAGGTAAAAGATGGTAACAATATGCTATTTAGTAATATAATGAAATAACATCTCTAGTGACTTTTCTGTGTTAGTGGCTTTCAGCTGCAAAGAAGTTGAGGAATATTTTTTCTATACGTAAAATTTTTATTGTTTTTGTTTAAATTTATTTTAATTTTCACATCATTTTGAAAAATTTCTATGAAGTATTTCACTGCTAATGTCATGAGGTTGCATTGTGTCTGTAGATTATTTTGTGTCATAGAAATATTTAACAATAATGCAAGTTCATGAATAATTATCTTAGTATGTATTACTTAATTTATATTATGTCTTTTATTGTAAAATGTATTCTTTTCATAACCAATATGAATCTCACCAATAGGATTTCTTTTATGGATAGAAAAGTTTGAAATGTTGTCAAAGGCATATGTCACATGTTTCGGCTTTGTAGAGTTTCTCTCCAGTATGAATTATTTCATGTCTTTTAAGAACTAAGGACTAGTTAAGGGTCTTGCCATATTTTTCACCCTTACAGGGTTTCTCTTCGGTGTGGATTTTCTTATGCTTAGTAAGATATGAATACCGGATATAGGTTTTGTCACATTCTCCACATCTGTATGGTTTCTCTCTTGTATGAATTCTCCTATGTCTAGTAAGGTATAAGCATATGGTAAAGGCTTTGCCACATTTTTCACATCTGTAGGGTTTCTCTCCAGTATGAATTCTCCTATGCATAGTAAGGTATGAGGATAGAGTAAAGCCTTTGCCACATTCTTCACATTTGTAGGGTCTCTCTCCAGTATGAATTCTTTTATGAACAGTAAGGTATGATAGTTTTTTAAAGTCTTTGTCACATTCTTCACATTTGTAGGGTCTCTCTCCAGTATGAATTCTTTTATGAACAGTAAGGTATGATAGTTTTTTAAAGTCTTTGCCACATTCTTCACATTTGTAGGGTTTCTCTTCAGTATGAACTATTTTATGATTAGTAAGCTCTGATGGTTGTTTAAAGGCTTTGCCACATTCTTCACATTTGTGAGGTTTCTCTCCAGTATGAATTCTCTGATGTATAGTAAGAACCGAGTACTTGCAAAAGCCTTTGCCACATTCTTCACATCTGTAGGGTTTCTCTCCTGTATGAATTCTCCTATGTCTAGTAAGGTTTATGTGTCGGTTAAAACCTCTGCCACATTCTTGACATCTGCAGGGTTTCTCTGCAGCGTGAATTCTCTTATGTCTAGTAAGGAGAAATGACCGGGTAAACGCTTTGCCGCATTCTTCACATTTGTAGGGTCTCTCCCCTGTATGAAATTTCTTATGATTAGTAAGGTTTAAGGAGTGTTTATAAGCTTTGCCACAGTCTTCACATTTGTAGGGTTTCTCTCCAGTGTGAATTCTCTTATGTGAACTAAGGTTTGAGTATAGTTTAAAAGCTCTGCCACATTCTTGACATCTGTAGGGTTTCTCTCCAGTATGAATTCTCTTATGTCTAGTAAGGTATGAGGATAGAGTAAAGCATTTACCACATTCTTCACATCTGTAGGGTTTCTCTCCAGTGTGAATTCTCTTATGTTTAGTAAGGTATGAGGATAGAGTAAAGCCTTTGCCACATTCTTCACATTTGTAGGGTTTCTCTCCAGTATGAATCCTTTTATGATTAGTAAGGAGTGAGTACTGGTTAAAAGTTTTCCCACATTCCTCACACTGGTAAAAATTCTCTCTAATATGAATTATTTTATGTTGACTTAGGTGTAAAAGCATGTAAAATGATTTGCCACATTTTTTACATTTGAAAGGTCTCTTTTCAGTAGGTCTTGTCTTCTGTCTATTTGAATTTAAGAATTTATGAAAGACTTTCACATCTTTATCACATTGAAATATTTTGCTTCTGTCAGTTTTCAAACACTGGTTTAGTTCATTATAACCTTCCTTGTGCACATTAAACTTATTCACTCTTTTACAACCTTTTCGTAACTGTAAATCCTTATGTCCACATTTTCCATTTTCTCTCAGTGTTACTTCTTGAAAAGAATCTTTTATTCCCAGCTTTGGCCAAAGGTCTTGACCAAAATGAGAACATAGAACTGAAAGAAATAAAAATAAGAAATTACTTCACTTACTAGACTCAGATAAATATATGCTACAATTCTAACCTGTAACATTATTATTATTATTATTTTATTTATTTTTTTTTTCAGACGCAGTTTCGCTCTTGTTACCCAGGCTGGAGTGCAATGGCACGATCTCGGCTCACCGCAACCTCCGCCTCCTGGGTTCAGGCAATTCTCCTGCCTCAGCCTCCTGAGTAGCTGGGATGACAGGCACATGCCACCACGCCCAGCTAATTTACCTGTAACATTATAAAAACTACATAAACAAGATAGTATATAAAAATACAAGAGGCCCTAGTTTTTCAAAGGCATTTATATGTAACAAAAACTAACCACAATACTTCTGAGAGAAAATAATAAATGAGCTAAGTGTTTCAAGTGCCCAAGTGAGCACTAAAGCCACATAAAAGGAGGAAACAAAAGGAAGGGGGGAGTTTGTTACATTTACTCAGCATTAGTTCTTAAATTTATTTTTTCTGTTCCCTGCCCCTCCCCCCACAGTCCCTTAAATTTTAAGTAAAAAGCAAAAAACTTTAGACAAGCCAGGCGTGGCGGCTCACACCTGTAATCCAAGTGCTTTGGAGGCCTATGCGGGCGGATCACCTGAGATCAGGAGTTGAAGATCAGCCAGACCAACATGGTGAAACCCGTGTTTAAAAAAAAAAGCAAGAAAGGAAAAAACTTTTAGAGAAAACACATTTTAAGAACATGTCTCAGGGACTCTCAGAATCTCTGACCCGGACAATTGTTCAAAGTAGGCCAGGAGAAAGCCATATAACAGAGATTCAAATAGGTTAACTTTTTTTAATGTTTAAATTTTAATGAAAGATTACAACGTTAAAATAAGGCAATGTCGTTTGAACAAAAATAAAAAATTTTCAGAAAGATTAAAAATTGATGTATAATTTTGAACACCAAAAATAAATTTAAATAATACTCAATTGAACTGTGAACACAGAGAAGTATAGAAAATTAGAAAACTCAAAATAACAAAAATATTGAAAATATTAGAAAAGCAGGTCAGACACAGTGGCTGAGGCCTGTAATCCCATCACTTTGGGAGGCCAAGGCGGGCATATCACGAGATCAGGAGATCGAGACTAAGTTGGCCAACATAGTGCAACGCTGTCTTTACTAAAAATCCACAAATTAGCTCGGTGTGCCGACAGGGGCCTATAATTTCAGCTACCTGAGAGGCCAAGGTAAGAGAATTGCTTGAACCAGGAAGGCAGAGAATGCAGTGAGCCAGGATTGCACCACTGCACTCCAGCCTTGTGACAGAGCGAGACTTAATTTAAAAAATAAAATAAAAAAGAAAAACAGAAAAGAGGTAAAAATATAAAGAGGAATAACTAAAAAACCTTTTAAAAAATGATACAAAGAAACTCAACAAACTAGGATATAGACTAACATGTTTATATCAAACAGATCTGTAAGCACAATTTTAAAAGTCAGAGAAAAGAGGATCTTGTAAGCTGCAAGGCAAAACTGACGAGTGGGCCGGGTGTGGTAGCCCATGCATGTAAACCCAGCGTGTTGGGAGAACGAGGCAGGCGGATCGCCTGGAATCAGTTGTTTAAGACCACACTATGCAACATGAGGAAATGCCATCTCTACTAGAAATACAAACTTAGCCAGGAGTGGTGGTGTATCCCTGTAATATTGGCAATGAAGGCTAAGGCAGGAGAAATGCTTGAACTCAGGAGGCAGAGGTTGCAGTGAGACAAAATTGTTCCATTGCACACCAGCCTGGGCAACAAGAGCAAAACTCCACTCCACAAAAAATAAAAATAAAAACAACTTAGAAATGTACCAATACATGGAAATAAAACAACACACTCATCAGCATGCTCCTGTTCAAAGATGGAAATAATATTTTTAAATGCTCATACGCTCAATGTAATGTACAGATTTAATGAAATGTTTTTCAATTTTTGAGCAAATAGAAATAGCAACCTCAAAAGTATATGGAATCTCAAGAGACAATGAAGTACACAACAGTCTTCCAAAGAAGAAACAATAATAAAGGCATTACAGTTTCTGATTTGAACACACATTACAGGCCAGGCACAGTGTGCATGCCTGTAATCCCAGCACTTTGGGAGGCTTAGGTGGGTGGATCGCCTGAGGTTGGGAATTCAAGACCAGGCTGGCCAACATGCTAAAATCCTGTCTCTACTAAAAATTCAAAAAAATTAGTTGAGCATAGTGGTGGGCACCTGTAATCACAGCTATTTGGGAGACTGAGGCATGAGAGTTGCTTGAACCCAGGAGACAGAGGTTGCAGTAAGCCAGGATGACACAACTGCACTCCAGCCTGGATGATGGGATGAGACTAAGTTTTACAAGAAAAAAAAAAAAAAGACAAAGAAAGAAAGACAAACACATTATAAAGCTAGAGAATTAAAAGAATCTTGGGGTAGAGCACAGTCACTCATGCCTGTAATCCCAACATTTTTGGAGGTCAACACAGGAGAATCACTTTGAAGTCAGGAGTTTGAAACCAGCCTGGTCAACATGGTGAAACGCCCTATCTCCTAAATAGACAAAAATTTGCCAAGCATGCTGGCAGATGCCTATAATCCCAGCTCCTCAATTGGCAAGGGCAGAAAAATAACTTGAGCCCAAAAGGCAGAGGTTGCAGTTAGCCACAATCATGCCATTCATCCCACTCCAGCCTGGGTCACAACCCAGAGCAGCCACAGGGGCTCTCAGATGACGACATTATGAGGGACAGTGGGTCCGATCAGGATTTGAACTGAGTAGGGGTGCGGGCTTTTACACAGAGTAAAACTCTATCTATAAAAAAAAAAGAAAAAAAGAAAAAGGAAGACATTAAAAAAACACAATTCAGCATGGCGCAGTGGCTGATGCCTATAATCACAGCACTTTGGGAGGCCGAGGCGCTTGGATCACGAGGTCAAAACATCGAGACCATTCTGGTCAACGTGGTGAAACCCTGTCTCTACTAAAAATAAAAATAAAAAAATTAGCTGGGCACGGTGATGCGTGCCTGTACTCCCAGCAACTCTGGAAGCTGAGGCAGGATAATTGCCTGAACCCGGGAGGCAGAGGTTGCAGTGAGCCGAGATCCTGCCATTGCACTCCAGCCTCGATAACAAGAGTGAAACTGCATCTCAAAACAAAAAAACCACAATTCAGTATCAGTATAATCATTATGTGATATAGCTGGCCTAGAATTAGAACCAGTACAATGCCATTTTAAAATGGGAAAACTGTTTCCATTCTCACAATGACTACTAGCCATGGCTTCTGTAAACTACTAAGATTACCTTGCAAAATGCAAAGAGAGGACAAGCTGCATACTTTCTCTTATCTGTAACTGCCAGAATTGCTGGCCTTTGTTTACCGAAGTAAGCACCCCCAGATAATTCCATCCTGGCGCCAAGTAACCTAAAATTATGTGGACCCCACACCTGTCCAAAAAATGTATAAACTAATGTTTACCTTGACCTCTGTAAACCACTTAAGTGGCAATCAGAATGACAAAAGTCCCCTGGCCCTTGGAATATCTGGAGCCCCCTCACCCTCCTCTCAGCCTAGGAAGTGATTGACAGCTTTCATTCCCATCTCCGGTCCTCACCCCCACTCCCAAGGTGGTTTTGTGGGTATAAAAAGGTCAATAAACCCTGCAATTTGATATACTTTTGTTCTGGTGTTGACTTTCTGTGCTAAGTTCAATGCAACAATTATAACATGAATGAATAAAACAGGCAGCACAGATATAAACTATCATGTACATACTAATATGAAGAGTTATTGGCATACCCATAATGATCGCAGCATTACTACTGAAAGCCAATAGGTAAAAGCAATTCAAAGTTCTGTAACCAAATTATGCAGTAGATACAAATTTAAAATATAAAAATACTCTTTTATCACACAGAATTTTATAAGCAGGATATATTCTAACAACTATAAAGATAAATTTTGACATTATGCAAAACGAAGTCAGTCAGCCACAAAAAAGACAAACATTATATGAAATATATGAAGCAGTTACACACTTAGAAAAATAAAACAGAATGGTAGTGTTTGGAAATTTTGAGAAAATCAGAAAAATTTGTTGTAGTTGAAGGTGTATTAAGATTAAGGTTTGCAAAATGAAAAAACTGTAGAGATATGTTGCATAACATTGTCAATATAATATGAGAGAACAAAATATTAAAAAATATGTGATACCCTGGAACGGTGGCTCAAGCCTGTAATCACAGCACTTTGGGAGGCCGAGGCGGGTGGATCATAAAATCAAGAGATCGAGACCATCCTGGTCAACATGGCGAAACCCCGTCTCTACTAAAAATACAAAAAATTAGCTGGGATGGGGGTGCGTGCCTGTAGTCCCAGCTACTCAGGAGGCTGAGGCAGGAGAATTGCCTGAACCCAAAAGGCGGAGGTTATGGTGAGCCGAGATCACGCCATTGCACTCCAGCCTGGGTAACAACAGAGAAACTCCGTCTCAAAAAAAAAAAAAAAAAAGGACAGTCTGAGAAACACTGACTCTGCATATTAAACAGAACGCGGTGCTGGACAGCATAATGAAACCATATATAAATACAAAGCTCTCTATTAAATGTAAATATACAGAAACACATGGAATGTTTTACTATCATAATGGCGGTGCATAAAATCCTTAAGCACAAAGACTAATCACATCACATCATTAAACAAGATCAGCAAGTCTCCCACATAACCAGTTAGCACCATAAAGACAAATTCACACAAAACAATATTAACCTTTAATGTAAATGGGCTAAGTGCCCCAATTAAAAGACACAGAATGGCAAGCTAAATAAAGAGTCAAGACTCATTGGTGTGCTTTATTCAAGAGACCCAACTCATATGCAGACACACATAACCTCAAAATAAAAAAAAGGGGAAATTTTACAAATAAAATAAAATAAGAAAAAAAGCTAGGTTTGCCATCACAGTTTCTAATGAAACAGACTTTAAACCAACAAAGATGAAAGAAAGACAAGAGTGCCAGGGCACGGTGGCTCACACCTAAAATCCCAGCACTTTGGGAGGCTGAGGCGGGTGAATCACGAGGTCAAGAGATCGAGACCATCCTTGTCAACAAACTGAAACCTCATCTCTACTAAAAATACAAACATAAGCTGGGCATGGTGGTGCGCGCCTGTAGTGCCAGCTACTCCGGAGGCTGAGGCAGGAGAATCGCTTGAACCCAGAAGGCAAAGGTTGCGGTGAACCGAGATTGTGCCATTGCACTCCAGGCTGGGTAACAAGAGTGAAACTCCATCTCAAAAAAAAAGGAAGAAAGAAAACACACTCATAGAGACCTACAAAGAGACTTCGCTCACACAATAATAGTTAGAGACTTTAACATTTCACTGCCAATAATAGACAGATAATTAAGAAATAAAAGTAGCAAGAAAAATCAGGACTTGAACTCGGCTCTGGGACAAGTGGACCTGACAGAATCTTCAGCCAAAAATAACAAAATACACATTCTTCCCAGTGCCACACAGCACTTATTCTTAAGTTGATCACATAATTGGAGGTAAAACACTTCTCAGAAATGCAAAAGGACTGAAATCATAACAATTTCTCACATCACAGTGTGATCAAATTAGAACTCACAACTAAGGCTAGATGTCGTGGCTGAAGCCTGTAATCCTAGCACTTTGGAAGGTGGAGGCAGGTGGATCATGAGGTCAGGAGATAGAGACCATCCTGGCTAACATGGTAAAACTTCATCTCTACTAAAAATACAAAAAATTAGCCAGACTGGTGACACGTGCCTTTAGCCAGCTACGCAAGAGGCTGAGGCAGCTGAATTGTTTAAACCCAGGGGCAGAGGTTTTACTCAGCCACGATCTCACCATCACATGCCAACCTGGGTGACAGAGTAAGACACTGTCTAAAAACAAAAAAACAAAACCTCCTTTCCAAGCGCGGTGGCTCACATCTGTATCTCAGCACTTTGGGAGGCCAAAGTGGGCAGGTCACGAGGTCAGGAGCTTGAGGACCAGCCTGGGAAACATGATGAAACCCCGTCTCTACTAAATATACAAAAATTAGCCGGGGGTGGTGGTGAATGCCTGTAATCCCTGCTACCTGGGAGGCTGAGGCAAAAGAATCACTTGAAACTGGAAGACAGAGGTTGCAATGAGCCTGGATTGTGCCCCTACAGTCCAGACTACTTGAAAGAGTGAAAATTTGTCTTCAAAAAACAACAAAATAACAAAAAACATTCACAACCACAAAACCACATGGAACTTGAACAACCTGCTCCTGAATGACTTCTGGGTAAACAATGAAATTAAATCAGAAATCATGAAAATCTTTGAAACCAATGAGAAAGACAGAAAAGGTGGGACTTTTCCTTAATTTACTCTATGAGGTCAGCATCATTCTGATAACAAAACGTGACAAAGATATTACAAATAAAGAAAACTTAAAGCCAATCATCTCTAATAAACATTCATGCAAACATTCTCAATAAAATAAACAATTAACTCAAGGTGAATTATAGACTTAAATGTGAAACCCAAAAGTATAAGAACCCTAAAACAAACTCTAGGCAATACCATTCAACACAGGTAAGAGCCAAGATTTCATAATGAAAACTCCGAAAGCATTTGCAACACAAGGAAACATTGATAAATGGGATCTAATTAAGCTAAAGAGCTTCTTCACAGCAAAAGAAACTGTCATCAGAGTGAACAAACAAGCTATAGGATAAAATAACATTTTTGCAACCTATCCAGTTAACAAAGATTAATATCCAGAGTCTACAGCAAACTTGAACAACTTTGCAAAAATAAAACAACTCTATTTAGAAGTGGGCAAAGTCAGGTGCGGTGGCTCACGCCTGTAATTCCAGCACTTTAGGAGGCCGAGGTGTGTGGATCACGAGGTCAAGAGATTGAGACCATCCTGGTAAACAAAGTGAAACCATCTCTACTAAAAATACCAAAATTGGCTGGGCATGGTGGTGTGCGCCTGTAGTCCCAGCTACTCAGGAGGCTGAGGCAGGAGAATTGCTTGAACCCAGGAGGCGGAGGTTGCGGTGAGCCGAGATTGTGCCATTGCACTCCAGCCTGGGCTACAACAGTGAAACTCCAGCTCAAGAAAAAAAACAAACGAAAGAGTGGGCAAAGAACAGGAAGAGACGCTTCTCAAAAGAAGACATGTGGCCAAAAAACATGAAAAAAAGCTCAACATTGGTGATCATTAGACAAATGCAAATCAAAATCAGAATGAGATACCATCTCACAGCAGTCAAAATGGTGACTACTAAAAAGCCAAGAACAACAGATGCTGGTGACGCTGTGGAGACACACAAATGCTTTTAACACTGTTCGTGGAAATGTGAAGACACTATGGCGGCTCCTCAAAGACCTAAAAGCAGACAGACCATTTGACCCAGCAATCTCATTACTAGATATAAACCCCAGAAATATAAATTATTCCATTATAAAGATACGTGGATGTGTATGTTCATTGCAGCACTATTCACAACAGCAAAGACTTGGAATTAATCCAAATGCCCATCAATGATAGACTGCATTAAGAAAATGTGGAACATATACACCATAGGATACTATGCAGCCATAAAAAAAAAGATAGTGTACTTTCAGAAATATGGATAAAGCTGGAAACCATTATCCTTAGTAAACTAATGCAGGAACAGAAAAAAAAACAGCAAATGCTCTCACTTATCAGTGGAAGCTGAACAATAAGAACACACAGACATATAAAGGGAAACAACATACACTGGGGCCGGTTGTGGGAGAGAGAGAGAGAATCAGGATATTTAGGTAATGCATGCAGGGCTTAATACCTAGGTGATGGGTTGATAGGTGCAGTAAACCACCATGGCACACATTTACCTATAATAAACCTGCATGTCCTGCACATATATCCCAGAATGTAAAATAAAATAGAAGAAAAAATAAACCGGCTGGGATCAGTGGCACACACCTATAATCCCAGCACTTTGGGAGGCCGAGGCGGGTGGATCACGAGGTCAAAAGATCGAGACCATCCTGGTCAACAAGGTGAAACCTCATCTCTACTAATAATACAAAAATTAGCTGGGCATGGTGGTGCGCGCGCGCCTGTAGTCCCAGCTACTCAGGAGGCTGAGGCAAAAGAACTGCTTGAACCCAGAAGGCGGAGGTTGCGGTGAGCCGAGATCGTACCATTGCACTCCAGTCTGGGTAACAACAGCGAAACTTCGTCTCAAAAAAAATAAAAAAATAAAATAAACCAATAATACCAATACTGCTAATAGTAAATTCATTTCTGTAAGCAACCATTTTAAGCATATGTTAATTCAACTATTTGAATAAGAAATGTAATCTCAGGACTTTGGGAGGTCAAAGAGGGCTGAACACTTTAACTCACGAGTTTGAAACCAGACTGGACAACATGACAAAAACCTCTCTCTACCAAAAAACTTGCTGGGCATAATGACACATTTTTTTCTTTTTTTCCGAGATGCAGTCTCATTCTGGTCACTGAAGCTGGAGTGCACTGGTATGATCTCAGCTCACTGCAACCTCTGCCTCCTGGGTTCAAGCTATTTTTCTACCATCCTTCCAAGTAGCTGGGATGACAGGCACGCGTCACTACGCCTGGCTAATTTTTGAATTTTTAGTAGAGACGAGGTCTCACCATTTGGCCTGGCTGGTCTTGAACATCTGACCTCAGGGTGATCCACCTGCCTTAGGCTTCCAAACTGCTGGGGTTATGGGCCTGAGCCACTGCGCCCAGCCCCTGATGACACATATTTGCAACCCAGCTACTCAAGAAGCTGGAATGAGATCATGTGAGTTTGGGAGGTTGAGACCAAAGTGAGCTGTGATCATTCCACTGCAAATCAGTCTAGTTGACACAGTGAGGTTTTTTTTTTTCTTTTAATTTTTACAAGAGGTCTTGCCTTGTCACCCAGGCTGGAGTGCAATGGCGGGTGGGTTCTCAGGTCATGGCAACCTCTACCTCCTAGGTTCAAGCAATTGTCCTGCCTCAGCCTCTTGAGATGCTAGAATTACACAGGTATGGACAGGCACGGTGGCTCACACCTGTAATCCTAGCACTTTGGGAGGCCAAGGTGGGTGGATCACCTCAGGTCAGGAGGTCAAGAACAGCCTGGCCAACACTGTGAAACCCCATCTTAAAAAAAAAAAAAAAAAAAATTACACCGGTGTGTGCCACCATATCGGCTTATTCTTTGTATCTCTAGTAGAGATGGGGTTTCACCATGTTGGTCAGGCTGGTCCCAAACCCCTGACATCATGATCCACCCACCTCCGCCTACTAAAGTGATGGGATTACAGAATGTGTGAGGTGAAGAAGCCAGGTTCTTTTAATGAACCTGCTCTCATTTTAATTAATGGAGTGAAAACTTTCTGATTATCAAACAGATGGTGCCAAGGCATTTATGAGGAACTTGCCTCCATGACCTAAACACTTCCCAGCAGGTTCCACATCCAAAACTGACTTAGGATTACATTGTAGCATCAGGTTTGCAGAACACGGACTTCCAAACCATACCATAGACCAACTAGGCTTCACAGACATATACAAAACTTTCCACTCAAAAGCCAAAGAATACGCAATATTCTTCATTGCACTAGATGTATTCTGTTACAAAATATAGCAAGTCTTATTAAAGAATACCAGCTGGGGTAGTGGCTAATACCTATAATCATAACAATTTGGAAGATGAAAGTGAGGAAATCACTTGGCGCCAGAAGTTTGAGACCAGCCTAAATAACAGTGAGACCTTGTCCCTACCAATAATTAAAAAATCAGCAAGGCATGGTTATGCATGTCGGTAGTCTCAGCTACTTGGGAGGCTTAGGTAAAAAGATCGTGTGAATCAGGAAGGCTGAGGCTTTAATGAGCCAAAATTATGCCACTATTCTGCACCCTGGGTGACAAGTTTGATCCTGTCTCAAAATAACAACAACAAATAATTTAAGACCAAAATCATACACTGTGTGTTTCCTACCAAAACTAAATGAAACTAAAAATTAAAAGCAAAAGAAAAGTGGCAAATCCAAGAATAAATAAAAATAAAACACACAGGGTGAGTGTGGTGGCTCACACCTGTAATACTGGCATTTTGGGAGGCTGAGGCGGGAGGATTCTTGAGCCCAAGAGTTTAAAGTTAGCCTGGGCTAGGCTGGCCACAGTGGCTCAAGCCTGTAATGCCATCACCTTGGGAAACTGAGGCAGGTCAGCAGTTTGAAACCAGCCTGGCCAATATGGTGAAACCCTGTCTCTACTAAGAATAGAAAAATTAGCTTGGCGTAGTGGCGCAAGCCTGTAGTCCCAGATACTTTTGGGAGACTGAGGCAGAATAATCACTTCAACTTAAAAGGCACAGGGTGGAGTGATCCAAGATTGCACCACTACACTCCAACCTGGGTAGCAGAATGAGACTCCGTCTCAAAAAATAAATAAATAAATAAATAAGGGGGATGTAGACTGCAAACCACCATGGCATGTGTGTGCCTATGCAATAACCCTGCAGGATGTGCACATGTACCCCAGAGCTTAAAGTACAATTTTTTAAAAAAAGAAAAAACAAAACAAAATAATTAAAGAAATTACCCTGGGCAATATAGAAAAGCTCTGTCTCCTAAAAATGAAAAAAAACTGAAACACACTCTTCATCATATACTTGCTCAAGAATCAAACAATTTAATTATGTTAAAATGTCAATACAACCTACAGTGGTGAACAACTTAAATATAATCTATAAAAATCACAATAGCCAGAACGCCGTGGCTCCTGCCTATAATCCCAGCACATTGGGAGCCTGAGGCAGGCAGATCATGAGGTCAGGAGTTTGAGACTAGCTTGGTTAACATCATGAATCCCTGTCATTACTAATAATACAAAAATTAGCTGGGTGTGGTGTCAGGCACCTGTAATCCCAGCTACTCGGGAGTCTGAGGGAGGAGAATTGCTTGAAACCAAAACTCAAAGGTTGCAGTAAGCCAAGATTGTCCCACTGCACTCCAACGTGGATGAAGAACAAAATTCCGTCAAAAATAAACAAACAAACAAATAAATAAATAAATGACAATATCACAGTTCTATTACAGAAGTATTCTTAAACATTTTAAAATTTGATTTTATTTATTTATTTTTTGAAATGGAGTTTCGCTCTTGTTATCCAGGCTGGAGTGTAATGGCGCGATCTCGGCTCACCGCAACCTCCCCCTCCTGGGTTCAGGCAACTCTCCTGACTCAGCCTCCTGAGTAGCTGGGATTACAGGAACGCGCCACCATGCCCAGCTAATTTTTTGTATTTTCAGTAGAGACGGGGTTTCACCACGTTGACCAGGATGGTCCCGATCTCTTGACCTCGTGATCCACCCGCCTCAGCCTCCCAAAGTGCTGGGATTACAGGCTTGAGGCACCGCGCCCGGCTAAAATTTGCTTTTAAACTATATCTGGCAAAACATCCATGAAGAAGGAAAAAAAGATATCATACCTTTTGATTTTAAAACACATTAAAACCTATAGTAACCAAAACAGTGTGATACTGGTACAAAGGAAGATGAAAGAAAGAATGAAAGAAGAGAATAAAGGACCCAGAAATAAAGCCTTCTGTATATGATTACATGATCTTTCCTAAAGTTGCTATGAACACACAATAAAAATAATCTTCTCAAAAAGTGTTAAAAACTGAATATCAACATAATTTGAAAAATAGACATTAAAAAAAAACAAATCTCTTATAAATATAAAAAATATATAAAAAAGACATTATATGGGCCTAGGCACCATTTTCTTAGATATGACATTGAATGCATGAAGAACAAAGAAAATAAACAGAAAAATGTAACTATACTATACTTCAAATTTCTGCACGTTAAAAAAAATATTCAATTGAAAATGCCTTCTGGGAAGCAGGTGAAAATCTTTGCAAATCACATGTAATAGGAGTTCATGTTCACTATAAACTCCTAAAACTGAACAATAAATCAAAATAAATTTAGAAATGAGCAAAGCACTGAACAATATTTTATCAAAAACATACACAAATACGCAGGGCGTGGGATCTAACACCTGTAATCCCAGCAGTTTGGGAGGCCAACACAGGCAGATTGTGAGCTCGAGTTTGAGACCAGCCCGTCCAACATGGTGAAATCCTGTCTGTATTAAAAAAAAAAAAATGGGCCGGGCGCGGTGGCTCAAGCCTGTAATGCCAGCACTTTGGGAGGCCGAGGCGGGTGGATCACGAGGTCAACAGATCGAGACCATCCTGGTCAACATGGTGAAACCCCGTCTCTACTAAAAATACAAAAAAATTAGCTGGACGTGGTGGCGCGTGCCTGTAATCCCAGCTACTCAGGAGGCTGAGGCAGGAGAATTGCCTGAACCCAGGGGGCAGAGGTTGCAGTGAGCCGAGATCGCGCCATTGCCCTCCAGCCTGGGTAACAAGAGCGAAAGTCCATCTCAAAAAAAAAAACAAAACAAAACAAAAATTAGCCATGTGTGGTAGCATGCACCTGTAATTCCAGCTATTTGGGCAACTGAGGCAAAAGGATTGCTTGAACCTGGGAGGCAGAGGTTGCAGTGAGCTGAGATCATGCCACTGCATTTCAGCCTGGGCAACAGAGTGAGACTCCATCTCAAAAAAGAAAAAAAAAAATACACAAATGGAATACAGCATTTGAAATAAAACATGAAATATTTTGGAGAGAAACACATACAAATAAAAACAAAACGGCCTCACACCCATTACGGTGACCACTATAAAATGTTTAAAAACACCAAATCTATTCATGATTTAATAAAAATGAAACTCATGTTGATTGTTAGCAGGAAACCAAAACTCAGTCATCATTTAAAAATTTTATGTTTCTCAAATAATTAAAATGGACTTATCATCAAATAAAGCAATTTTATTTATATATCTATAGTCCAAATATGCAATAGAAGACGTGGAAGATATATTTGAACATCCGTATTTATTGGACCCATATTCACAAAAGACAAAAGGCTGAAGCAACTCAGATGTCTCTTGATTTATAAACACATCAAAAATGTCACATATACATACCGTGGAATATTATTCAGTATTTTTTTATTTGTTTTTAAAGCTACTACAAATCACTGTTATTCAGTATCGACAAAGAAAATGCTGTCACATTTTAAGGTAAACATTGCAAATATTATATCACCTATATAAACCAGTAATGAAGTGATGAATACTGTATGATTTCACTTACATGTATTAAGTAGTCATACATACAAAAACAGAAATTGGAAGGGCGTTTGTCAAGGGCTGGGGAGAGGGCAAATGGATTGTTGTCACTTAATGGGTATTCGGTTTTAGGTTCACGAGATGTAAAACTTTTAGAAGTTTTTTTTCCTAACAATGTGAATATACTTAACATGCCTGAAATGTAAAACTTCTGACAACACAGGGTCTCACTCTGTCACTCAAGCTAAAGTGAAGTGGCACAAGTAAGGCTCACTTTAGCCTCAAACTGCCAGGCTCAAGTAATCCTCCTCTCTCCATCTCCCAAGTATCTGGAGCCATAGGTGCATACCACAATGCCTATTTTTTTTTTAAATTTTTTGTAAAGAGGAAATATTTATATGTTGCCCAGGCTGGTCTTAAACTTTTGGGTTCAAGTGAACTTCCTGTCTTGGCCTCTCAAATATCTGAAACAAAAGATGTGAGCCACCTACATGTCTGACCCTGAAATGTACCCTTAAGTAGATTTAAGATGCAAAATTTCATGTTTTTACACTTTCATAAAGGAAAAACTGCAAAAAATACAGATTCATAAATGTTTTCAGAAATTACCTTCACACCACAGACATGTTTCTCTTACACAAAGAAATATGTATTCATCATTAAATACATGGTGAAAATAAGAAATGGTAAAAATATTTCCATGATTATTTGCTTATATAAAATAAAACAACCACTGAAAATCACCTAAGAAAGAAAATATACAAGTTAGGCTATAACCAATATTGGGGTCATATTTATAGATAAACAAACATATCTAATCTGTGATAGACATATGGCTATCTTTTTTTAAAAATTTATTTATTTTATTTTATATTTGTAATGAAAGATAGGAAAGAGAGGTGAAGGGAGGGAGGGAGAGAGACAGAGGGTGAGAGAGAGATATATATTGTTAAATTCTGGAGTGCAGTGGTATCATCCTAGCTCACTCACTGCAGTCTGGACACACCTTGGCTCGAGATTCTTCCACCTCAGCCTCCAGAGTACCTGGGACCACAGGAACATGGCATTCTGCGCAGATCTTTTTTTTTTTTTTTCCTTAAGAGACAGGGTTTGACCATGTTGGTCAGGCTGCTCTCAAACTCCCGACCTCAGGTGATCCGCCTGCCTCAGCCTCCCAAAGTGCTGGGATTACAGACGTGAGCCACCGTGCCCGGCGACATATGGCTATCTTTTAATTAAACCTCATATTGACTTAAAGTATACAAACAGAATTGCAAATTGACTAAAATTAAAACACATAAGAAAAAACAAAAAAACACAATAAGCTGATGTTAAGAAACCTACACTAAAAAAACCACTAATATGAAACTGC
Organism: Callithrix jacchus; assembly: GCF_049354715.1. Lineage (NCBI taxonomy): Eukaryota > Metazoa > Chordata > Mammalia > Primates > Cebidae > Callithrix > Callithrix jacchus. The sequence goes on from NC_133523.1 coordinate 19,391,634, forward strand.
ACAGCAATAAAAGACATGTTCACTGATAATAACTGGTATGCAACATTAATGTACCATTAAACAATTTCTCTAACTATAGTATTTCACTGTAACTGTACTCATGAAAGCAGGTATTCTGAATCATCGGCATGCACTGTGTGGCAGTAAAATTTCAGAGAGCATTCAGTATAATTATAAACAAAATATTCAAACGAGAAACTTTTAATAAATAAGCATCAAAAACAAACAAGTGGCCAAGTGCAGTGGCTCACATCTGTAAGCCTGGCACTTTGCGAGGCTGAGACAGGCAAATCACCTGAGGTCAGGAGTTCAAGACCAGCCTGGCCAACATGGTGAATCCCCGTTTCCAATAAAAACACAAAAAAATTCACTGGGCATGGTGGCGGGCACCTGTAATTAAAACTACTTGGGAGGCTAAGGCAGAAGAATCACTTGAACTGGGGAGGCAGAAGGTTAGCCTGGGCAACAAGATTGAAACTCTATCTCAAAAAAAAAAAAAAAAAAAGAAAGAAAAGGAAAAAAAGAAGTGATAACTTTTATGTTTTAAACATAAGCTATTTGTACACAAAATAAAATGCCTGTAATGCAACTTTAGAAGCAACGAATAGCCTTACATTGCTAAATTTAAAAGATATATTTTTTCAAAATATATTTAAAACCTCTGATATATTAAACAAATATTTAGCAATAAATTATATTATCATTTAGATATATCCTAAAACAAGCAGGAAAAAATCCTGGGTTTTTTTTTTTTTTTTTTTGCCTGAAGAAAATTTAAATTTATAAGTAACTAGTTTCTTACACATGGAGTGTCTACCAATTATCTTAATTATTTTAGGCATTACATGTACATTCTGGCATACTGTCCTAAATGTCCTAATCTAGAATTACAGATCAATTTAAAATAGAAGATAGAAAATAAAAATGTATAGCAAGAGAAACATCAGTAGGATCAAAAAATGAAAACAGCTATATTTGCTTATCCCTCCCACAACAAGAAAATGTCTCATTCATTTCTTAAATAAATGCCTTATGAGGGAGTCAAGCATCATGGCTCAAATCTATAATGACAACTACATGGTACATAGAGGTTGAAGAACTGCTTCAGGCCTGGACTTCAAGACCAGCCTGGGTAATAAAGCAAGACCTTGTCTCCAGTATAAACGCCTTCAAGAGAGCTTTGAGATTTAGGGAAGGAGTTGTGAAACTCTGCTGAAGCCCAACATTGAGGAGTGTTCCTTTTCAGAGGGCAGGTCCTCATTCATGTGGGAAACTACAGGGCCCCTGGTCTTGGCTACAGATACAGAAATGGCCTAGCCAACTTGGTCTCACTGAGAATTCTGAAGTTATTCTGAGGCCATCTCAAACTCGCCGCAGTTACAGTTGGGAAGATAATTCTGAAGTTACTCTGAAACCATCTCAAACTCCTCCCAGTTACAGTTTGGGAGAGGTCCTGGCATTCCTGAGACCTGGAGGAAGATACCCATATGTAGCCATGCAGGCAGGCCTATAGACCTTGATCTTTACTGTGGTCCCTGAAGCAGGTCACTGACTCAGTTCCAGTTCCATGGGGAACCGTTCATGGCCTATTCTGTCTATACAGAAACCCAGAAATTTTCTCTGGTACTCAGTGAAAGCCGTACTCATTCACATCCTGATATAAAGGCCGTTTTATATGGACCTGACTGTAGAAACCTACTCTAGTGCCTGCTCCACATGTAAAAGTCCTGAAGAATATTCAATTAAAAAAAACAAAACACACTGGGAATTACAACTACCTAAGCCCCTTGTAACAAGCCAACTAAATGTGGACCCTAGTGCAGACGCAGAAGCCTTGTGACCAAGTTACAACCCAATTCACTACAAACCCCGGAGGCATTTTAGAACCCTGAGAAGCCAACAAAAGATCTTTACCTCCTGATATCAGTGTATGCAAACTTGAGGAGTTGTTTGTTTTCACAGACACCAATATAAAACTATATTGTGTCCATTGTCAATGCTTCTATTTTAACACAGCACTGGAAATATGTGGCAAAATAATGAATAAAAAGTATATTTTCTTAATTCATTGAAATTGAAGACAAATTAGTAAAAAGTTGTTTGAGGAATAACCTTATACATAAAAAACTATAGATAGCTGGGTATGGTGGCGCAAGTCTGTAATCCCAGCACGTTGGTAGGCCGAGGTGGGCGGATCACAATGTCAAGAGATTGAGACAATTCTGGCCAACATGGTGAAATCTGTCTAATAAAAATACAAAAATCACCTGGGCATGGTGGCACGCATCTGTAGTCCCAGCTATTAGGGAGGCTGACACAGGAGAATCACCCCCACCCAGGAGGCAGAGGTTGCAGTGAGCCAGGATCCAGCCACTGCACTGCAGCCTCTGACAGAGTAAGATTCCATCTCAAAAAAACAAACAAACAAACAAAAAGAACAGAAAAAAGAGAGTATATTGAAATTTGCCTAAACTAATAAATATACTCATTAAATTGACAAAATACAAGATTAACAGAAATGTACAAGTTACTGTTTTATACGCTTAAAACAAGCTATTGGATACAACAGAAATAAAAAATCTTTTGTTTTGTTTTTTGAGACTGAGTCTTGCTCTGTGGCCCAGGCTGGAGTGCAATGGCACAATCTCAACTCACTGCAACTTCTGCCTCCCAAGTTTAAGCGATTCTCCTGCTTCAGACTTCTGAGTAGCTGGGATTATAGGAGCCCACCACCACTCCTGGTTAAATTTGTATATTTTCAATAGAGATCATATAGGCCAGACTGATCTCAAACTCCTGAACTCAAGTGATCCACCTGCCTTGGCCTCCAAAAGTGCTGAAATTACAGGCCTGAGGTGCCGGCCGAGAAAACAATCCCTTTCAAAATAGAATTAAAATCCTGAATTTCATTTTTTTTTTTAATTTTTTTTTTCTTTTTAGAAAGAAAAGGAAAAAAGAAAGGAGTGAAGGAGAGGAAGAGGAAGAAAAAGAGGGAGAGAAAATGGGAATATTGCTTTATTCTAAAAATGGGTATTAATAATGGCAGATCAATATTTTGTGTATTTAAAGTGGAGACTGTATATTTTGTGTATTTGAAATGGAGAGCTCTATAAATATTTATTAAGTTTACTTGTTCCGGATCTGAGTTCAAGTCCTTGTTGTCCTCATCAATTTTCTGTCTCGTTGAGTCTAAATTTCTTTATAGGTCTTATGTACTTAAGAACTTTTTTTTTCCAAAGTTCTTAGGGTGTTAGGGTCGTCAGCTCTTATCGTTGCATTGATCCTTTTAGCACTATATCTTTGTTCCTTTGAAATCTATTTTATCACATGTGAGAATAGCAACTCCTGCTTGTTATTTATTTATTTATTTTTGCTCTCCATTTTGTTGGTAAGTCTTTCCCCATCCCTTCGTTTTGGGTCTTTGTGTATCTTTGGATGTGAAATGGGTCTGGATGCAGCATACCGTTAGCTTTTGGCTCTATCTTTTGATTGGGGGATTTAGTCGACTTAAATTTAGGATTACTGCCATTTGATGTTAACTGGCTATTTTATCCATTCGTTGAGATAAATGATTCTTTATGTTGATGCTCTTTAACTTTTGGTATATTTTTAGGAAGGCTAATACTGGTTGTTCCTTTCTGTGTGTAATGCTTCTTTCAGAAGCTTTTGCAAAGCAGGCCTGGTGGTAATAAAATCTCTGAGTATTTGCTTGTTCATAAAAGATTTTATTTTTCCTTCAATTGTGAAGCTTAGTTTGGCAGGATATGAAATTCTTGGCTGAAAGTTCTGTTCCTTAAGGATGTTCAATATTGGCCCCCACCCTCTTCTGGCTTGTAGGGTTTCTGCTGAGAGATCTGCTGTAAGTCTGATATGCTTCCTTTTGTGAGTAACCTGACCTTTCTCTCTGGCTGCCCGTACTATTTTCTCCATGGTTTCAACCCTGGTGAATCTAACGATTTTGTGCCTTGGGGTTGCTCTTCTAGAGGAATATCTTTGTGGTGTTCTCTGTATTACCTGGGGCTGAATATTGTCCTGCTTTGCTAGGTTGGGAAAGTTTTCCTGAATACTATCCTAAAGAATATTTTCAGCTTGGATTCATTCTCTCCATTGCATTCAGCTACACCGATCAAACGTAAATTAAGTCTTTTCACATAGTCCCACATTTCTTGGAGACTTTGCTCATTCCTTTTTATCCTTTGTTCTCTAATCTTACCTTCTTTTTTTATTTCATTAAGTTGGACTTCGACCTCTGATATCCTTTGTTCTGCTTGATCAATTCGAGTGTTTAAACCTGTGCATACTTCTCAGCGTTCCCATATTGTATTGTTCAGTTCCATTAATCGCCTTATATTCCTCTCTAAATTGTCTATTCTCATTAGGATTTCATCAAACCTTTTTTCAAAGTTCTTACTTTGTTTACATTGGGCTAAAACATGTTCTTTTAACTCACAGAAGTTTCTTATCATACACCTTCTGAAGCCTGAATTTCTAAGAATTTAACCAAACAGGCAAGAAATCTTTACAATGAAAGATATAAATCAATAAAAGAGGCCGGGTGAGGTGGCTCACCCCTGTACTCCCAGCACTTTGGGAGGTTGAGGCAGCCAGGGAGATTGTCTGAAGTCAGGAGTTTAAGAATAGCCTGGCCTACATGGTGAAACCCCATCTCTACTAAAAATACAAAAAATTAGCTAGAGGGGTAGCAGGTGCCTGTAATCCCAGCTACCCAGGAGGCTGAGACAGAAGAATGGCTTGAACCTGAAAGGTGGAGATTGCAGCGAGCCAAGATTGCACCACTGTACTTCAGTCTGGGCTACAAGAGTGAAACTCTGTCTCAGAAAAAAACAATCAATTAAAGTAATTAGAGAAGACATACATTTTAAAATATTTAATATTTATGCATTCAAAGAATAAATATTTTTCAAGTACCATGTTCTCTAAAGTAATCTATATATTCAACAAACGTCCTATCAAAATTCCAGTGGCATTCTTTTCACAGCAGTAAAAAGTACATTTCTAAAATTTACAAGAAACTACAATAAACTTCAACTAGCCAAAGCAATCCTGAGGAAAACAACAATGCAAAGGGGCACTTATAATTTATACTTTCTAATTTCAAACTATGTTTCAAGGATATAGTAATAAAAACCGGATCGAATGTGCAGAAAATTTACATAAAAACCCATAGAGGCTGGGCATGGTGGCTTATGCTGTAATTCCAGCAATTTGGGAGGCCGAGGTGGGTGGATCACCTGAGGTCAGGAGTTCAAGACCGACCTGATCAACAGGGAAAAACCCCATCTATTAAAAATACAAAATCAGCCAAACATTACAGTACATGCCTGTAATCCCAGCTACTCAAGAGGCTTAGGCAGAAGAATCACTTGAACTTGGGAGGCAAAAGTTATGGTGAGCTGAGATTGCTCCGCTGCACTCCAGCCTTGGTGACAGAGGGAGACTCTGTCTCAAAAACAAAAACAAAACAAAACAAAACAACAAAAACAGAACACGACGAGTACACAGTTTAGACATCATACAAAAAGAGAACTAAAAAAGTAATTTAAAATAAAGTTTCTCAAAATCATGCAGATATCTGTATGATACCACAAAACAATAAGAAACCAGTCAGATCGTATAGTGTTTTATATGCCATGAAGAGGATTTTGGCTCTCACTGTAAACTTGAAGGAAGATCAATGTAGCAAAAGTAGACTCATTTGAGAATTTGAAAGCATAAGAGAGAAGATGGCCCTATGTGAGAAAACAACAACAAAAAAAGCGAACGCCTCAGGCTTCCCAGAAACTATCTGCTTTGGAACACAACTTCCCAAATCACTCTGTAGGGACTGGCTTTTCTTTTTCATTTTTTATCTTCCAACTTTTCAACTGTGTCAAGTGTTTCATTCATTCTCACCTACCTGGGGGTGTGGCTGCCATACTGTGTCTCTTCATATTCCAGGGATCTTTTTCTTGCTGCAGACAGGTGATCGGATCTGCCTTAGAGACAGCAATACCTGCTTTATTAAAAATAAATTACATGAATCTTTCTCATATTCTCTAATTACCAACCTCTACCATGCTTAGTAAAGAGATGTCATAGAATATTCTAGAAAAAATCCGAAAATACTACTTAATGACAGAAAGTTCTTAACATTTAGAAAACATTTTAAATTAGTAGGTTCTTAATTTCACTACCCAGTACTTATGAGTCAAAAAGTAGTGGTGGCAAGCTGATTTTTAAATGGGGGCGACAATACTTTATACCACGAAATTTCTGAAATTACTACTCCTCTACAGTGAAAGATACAGACCAACTCAGGAGTGTAAAAAGTTCAGGCCAAGATAAAACATCTTGAAGAAGTTTTTTCTACATGAACCATTCCTCAAGATTTTTTGAAAACAAGGATTAGAAATTCATTTATGGAAAGCATAAATTACCAAAAATTATTATATAAAAATAGAGAAATGAAACCTTTAGGGTATATGAGGAATTGTGTATTAAAGTTATTCTCACCCAAGAAGACCAGGTTCCTGTAGTTCTCTAACATCACTTTTCTATACAAATCCTGCTGAGCAGTGTCCAGGCATTGCCACTCCTCCAGAGAGAATTCTATGGCCACATCCCTAAATGTCAACGGCCCCTGAAAAACACACACACACACCAACAGACACACAGATTTACAAGTGTCCATAAGCAGAATTTATCATTTAAGGTTAACTAAGAGAGTAAAGAAAATTAGGTTAAACTTATATAAATGAATGAAATTATCTAACAATTTTTAACAAAAAAATATTCTCTAATGTATTCTCTAACTCTGAGAGAAGAGACTGGTATAAGCTTCACAAAACCAGTGTGTATGTATACATATATGAATGCTACTTTCATGAATAATAATGTATAAAACTAAAGGCATAAACACAAACATGTACATTTTTAGTTCTATATTTGCATCACAAAGAATGAGCTGTCCATACCTTTCAGACAAAGAAGACATGTTGAGTTAGAAGGCACCTCTTAAGACTCAGTGAGGTGGCTCACGCCTGTAATCCCAACACTTTGGGGGCCGAGGCAGGCAGATCATGAGGTCAAGAGTTCGAGACCAGCCTGGCCAGCATTATGAAACCATCTCTACCAAAAATACAAAAAAATTAGCAGGCATGGTGGCAAGCGTCTGTAGTCCCAGCAACTCGAGACTGCACCCCAGCCTGGGTGACAAAGCAAGACTCAATCTAAAAATAAAATAAATTTTTAAAGTACCTCTTAAATTTTAATATGTAAATTAAACTGAAGATCTTATACAGATTTTTTTTAAGAAGATATGAAATAAAGTCTGAGTCTCTGAATTTTTAACAATCTCACTAGTAATACCATGTGTTTGGCCCAAAAAGAGAAAAGTAAGTGGAAAAGCCTGTGTTTTATCCAGTTCTCGTGGTCTGTAAACAAAGATCAAAAGACTCTTCATTTTCTACAGACTGAGATAATGAAAACAAAACCTATGAAAAGAAGGCAGCTACCGGATTAAATGTGATAGTTTATGCACAGCTCTTCTTTAGCTACATAAATACAGATAGTTAATAATCAGAATAAAAATAAGTAACTCAATAGTGAAATAAATGTCTCAGAGCTCTTTATGTCAATTTTAACATGAACTGCACTAGGACAACGTTGTATGATGTGCTGATGCATAGAGAAGAACACAACATCACTGCTGAGATATTGCCCCTCAAAAAGCAAATTATAGTCTGAATTTAACCATAAAGAGAAATCAGTTTCATGAAGAGTTCAAGATGTAGTATTAGGGGTTAGGGGGGCAAAAAAAAAAAAAAAAAAAAAATGCAGTGTCTTCTATGTTCTGTAATGTTTAATAACAACTTAAAGTAGTCTTTCTTTATCACTTTAGAGAGCAGGTATCTTTTTTTTTGAGACAGAGTTTCGCTTTTGTTACCCAGGCTGGAGTGCAATGGCACGATCTCAGCTCACCACAACCTCCTCCTGAATAGCTGGAATTATAGGCACCCACCACCATGCCCAGCTAATTTTTTGTATTTTTAGTAGAGATGGTGTTTCACCATGTTGACCAGGATGGTCTCGATCTGTTGACCTGGTGATCCACCCGCCTCAGCCTCCCGAAGTGCTGAGATTACAGGCATGAGCCACTGCACCCAGCAAGAATAGCATCATTCTGATACCAAAACCTGGCAGAGAGAAAAACAGAAAACTTCAGGCCAATATCCTTGATGAACACTGAAGAAGATATTCTCAACAAAATACTGGCAAACCAAATCCACAAGAATATCAAAAAGCTCATCCAGTGTGATCAAGTAGACTGCATCTCTGAGATGCGAGGTTGTTTCAACATATAAATATTAATAAATGTAATTCATCACAAACAGAACTAAAGAGAAAAGCACAATACTATCTCAATAGATGCTAAAAAGAAGCTTTCAATAAAACTTAACATCCTTCATGTTTAAAACCCTCAACAAACTAGGCATTGAGGGTACATACTTCAAAATAATCAGTCATCTATGACAAACTTACAACCAAAATATTGAACGTACACAAGCTGGAAGCATTTTCTCCTGGAAAACCGGCACAAAACAAGGATGTCCTCTCTCAAAACTCCTATTCAGCATACAGTTGGAAGTCCTGGCCAGAGCAATCAGAGAAAAGATGAAAATAAAAGGCATCCGGGCTGGGCACGGGGGCTCACGCCTATAATCTCGGCACTTTGGGAGGCCGAGGCAGGCGGATCACGAGGTCAAGAGATCGAGACCATCTTGGTCAACATGGTGAAACCCTGTCTCTAATAAAAATATAAAAAATTAGCTGGGCATGGTGACGCATGCCTGTAATCCCAGCTACTCAGGAGGCTGAGGCGGGAGAATTGCCTGAACCCAGGGGGTGGAGGTTGCGGTGAGCCGAGATCGCGCCATTGCACTCCAGCCTGGGTAACAAGAGCAAAACTCCGTCTCAAAAAAACAAAAAAAAACAAAAAACTTCAGCAACAGGATGCCAAATAAGTAGCATCCCTGAGGCGGAGGTTGCAGTGAGCTGAGATCGCCACTGCACTCCAGCCCAGGCAACAGAGTGAGAGTCTATCTCAAAAAAATAATTAATAAAGAAGTAGCATCCCTGTTCATCACCAACATCCAAGCCAAAAGCCAAATAAAAAACATAATCTTATTCAAAATTACCACAAAAACAATAGAACATGAATACAGCTAACTATAGAGGTGAAAGATCTCTATGACAAGAATGACAACACGCTGCTTGAAGAAGTCAGAGACGATGCAAACAGATGAAAAAAAAACAAACATTTATACTCAAGGATAGAAAATATCAGTATTATTAGAACAGCCAAACTGCCCAAAGACATTTACCAATTTATTGCTATTTCTATCAAACTACCAGAATCAGTGTTAACAAAACTAAAAAATAACTACTTTAAAATTTATATGGAGCCAAAATGAGCCTGAATAGCCAAGGCAATTTTAAACAAGAAGAACAAAGCTGGAGGCATTACATTACCCCACTTCAAACCACACTCACTAGAGGGCTACGGTAACCAAAGCAGCATGGTACTGGCACAAAAACAGACCCATAGACAAATAGTCTATGAGCAGAGAATAGAGAGCCCAGAAATAATGCCACACACCTCCAACCATCTGATCATTGACAAATCTGACAAGAGGAATGTGAGAAGAATTCCCTAGTTAATAAATGTGCTGGAATAGCTAGCTAGCACTATGTAGAAGATTGAAATTGTTTCCTCCCTGATAATATATATAAAAATTAAATGAAAATAAAGACTTAAATGCAAAACTTAACATTATTTTTAAAATCTGGAAGATAAATAACCAAGAAAATACCCTTCTAAGCATAGGAACGAGCAAAGATTTTCTGAGGAAGATAACAAAAGGAATTGCAACAAAAGCAAAAATTGACAAATGGAGCCTAATTAGACTAAAAAGCTTCTTCACAGCAAAGAAAACTATCAATGGAGTAAACAGATCACATAACAAATAAACAAAAATATTTGCAAACTATGTTCCTGACAAAGGTTTAACATCCACAATTCATAAAGAAGTCTGCAAAACAAAAAAAAAAACTTTATTAAAAAGCATAAAACATGAACAGATGCTTTTCCAAAAAAAGACAAACACGTGGCTAACAGGCATGTGTAAAACAGGCTTACCACTAATTCCTAGAGAAATGAAATGAAAAAAAAAAGCCACAGTGAGACACCATCTCACACCAGTCAGCATGGCTGTTGTTAGGAAGTCAGTAACAGGCCGGCACCGTAATCTCAGCACTTATGGAGGCCAAGGCAGGCAGACCACTTGAGGTCATGAGTTTGAGAGCAGCCTGGCCAAAATGGAGAAACCCCATCTTTACTAAAAATACAAAAACTGGCTGGGCACAGTGGCTCACGCTTGCAGTCTCAGCACTTTGGGAGGCGGAGATGGGCGGATCACAAGGTCAGGAGTTTGAAACCAGCCTGGCCAATGTGGTGAAACCACATCTCTAATAAAAATACAAAAATTAACTGGGAATGGTGGCCGGCGCCTGTAGTCCCAGGTACTTAGAAGGTTGAGGCAGGAGAATCACTTGAACCCAGGTGGTGGTGAAGGCTGCAGTGAGCCAAGACTGTGCCACTGCACTTGTCTGGCTGACAGAGCAAGACTCCATCTCAAAAGAAAAAAGAAAAAGAAAAAACAATCAGTCAGGCTTGGCGGGGCACATCTGCAGTTTCAGATACTCAGGAAGCTAAGGTATGAGAATCTGTTGAACCCAGGAAGTCGAGGTTACAATAAGCTGAGATCACACCACTGCACTCCATCCTAGGTGACAGAGTGAGACTCTGTCTCAAATACAAACGTCAATAACAGATGCTGGCAAGGTCGCAGAGAAAACGAAATGTTTATACATTGATGAAGGAAGCGTAAATTGGTTCAAACGCTCTGAAAAGCAGTGCGGCGATTCCTCACAGAACTGAGACAGAATTACTATTTGACCAAGAAACCTTCAAATTGGGTATGTACCCAAAGAAATATACATTATTCTACCATAAAGACACATGCACATCCATGTTTATTACAGCACTGCTTGCAGTAACAAAGACATGGACTGGGCGCAGTGGCTCATGCCTGTAATCCCAGCACTTAGGGAGGTCGAGGCAAGCAGATCACCTGATGTCAGGAATTTGAGACTAGCCTGGATCAGCATGGCTGATCTCAAAAAAAAAAAAAAAAAACCCATCTCTGTGAAAAATGCAAAAATTAGCTGGGTGTGGTGGCATGCGCCTGTAGTCCCAGCTACTTGGGAGGCTGCGGTGAGAGAATCACTTGAGCCCGGGAGGTGGAGGTTTCAGTGAGCTGAGACCATGCTATTGCACTCCAGCCTGGGTGACAGATGACACTGTCTCAAAACAAAATAAAACAAACCTTGGGATTCCCACAACCTTCCTCCAGTTTAATAATTTGATCAAGCTGCTCACAGAACTCAGCAAAACAATGTAGTTATATTTACTGGTTTGTTATTTAAAAAAATACAACCCAGGAAAAGTCAAATGGAAGAAATGTATGACAAAGAAAAGAGGTGGGGGACGATGAAGCACATACATAATCTGGGTCAACAGCTGTGATTAGTACAATTTTTCATCTTTTCTGTTCTCTAGAAATAGCTTATGGAAAACAACACCCTTCCCATTATGACTTACATGGTGCTCCCTTTTCTTATTTATCACGTAGTCAGACAAGACTCTGTCAGAAGCATATTGAACCAGAGCAACTCCATTTTGAATAGGGGCTGAATAAAAATAAAGCTGAGACCCACTGGGCTGCATTCCCAGATGGTTAGGCATTCTAACTGATAAGATGAGATAGGAGGTCAGCACAAGATACAGGACATAAAGACCTGGCTGATAACACAGGTTGCAGTATAGAAGCTGGATAAAACCCATCAAAATTAACATGGTATGAAAATGACCTCTGGTTGTCCTCTCTGCTACACTCCCACAAGTTCTATGATAGTTTACAAATGCCATGACAATGTCAGGAAGTCACCTACAATGGTTTAAAAAGGAGAGGCATACATATTCCACCCCTTGTTTAGCATATAAATAACCATAAAAATGTGCAACCAGCAACCCTTAGGACTGCTCTGCCAATGGAGCCAGCCATTCTTTTATTGCCACAAGTTAAAACTCCTGATCAGAGGATATTAAACACACGTTAAAACGCCTCTAATTCAGAGGCTGAATTAACAATGATAGGGCACCACTGGGGACAAGTTTAAGTCTTGCCAGTTTGATATCGGTTGCTACAAAGAGTGGCTAATGTCTATGTTTGTCACACATATTTGGCTCCGGCCAGAAGAGAAAAAGATAATTTTCTTTTGTGTTGTGCCTTGTCCCCCAGGGTTGTGGTGGAATCAGCCATGTCACTAGGGCTGCTCAGGGAAAGGGAACCCAGAAGCCTGGCATGCTGGCAAAAGGGTACAAATTTCTTACCAGACTTCTGGCCTCTGTGCAAACTGATTGAATGAATGGTTAAAAACAAAAACACTGTTTATCTCCTGTGTAAAGTTCTAATTAATATGAAAATGCATTTGTGAGGCTAGTCTTATACTGTAACAAATCTGTTGTACTTCGTGCTACAAATTTGTCTTTCCGTACTGTTCTGTCATTAAGAGGGGTACCTTCGGAGAAAATGCAGGCTTAGAACCCGTTAAGGCTGCTGTTCAAGATGGCCCAGCAAAGTGGTCAGTCATGTCCTTGGGAGCTTGACCCCGTGACCACAGGTACTTTCTTTTGGTTTTCACCATCACAATGGTGGCCCAGGTTCAGAGTTTAATTCCCAGCTTAGGGAATGAGTACGTTCTTGTTTGATGTTTGGGTGAGGGTGACCTTTACCATTTGTTGATTCTCTTTCCCTCCAGCAACTGTCTTGAATTTTTCTTTTTCAGAACACCTGTGAAGTTACTTTTGGTAAAGTGAAAAAGCCAGAGATACTGGCTGTTTGACCTGACTAAAGCCTAGTAATAAGAAATTTCAAAGAACATTTTTAAAATACCACTACGGTTTTAAAAGTCAGTTTAATTAAAAGCAGATATTCAAGTTCTAACTGCCTGGGAACTCCTTGAAAAAAAACAGAAGAGGCAGCCTAGACCCTGTTTTGGGAAGCACTCATTTTTCCTCATCAAAGCTCCGGGATTGAAAGTGGGCCGATCCTTCTCAAAATCTAAAGTTCTGTTCTGTTTCCCATTGCATTATCTGATGTGTTTTACTTTCAGGGGTATCAGAAATTACTTCACATTTTTATTGATTTTTTGGGGGGACAGAGTCTCTCTCCAAAGCCCAGGCTGGAGTGCAATGGCGTGATCTTGACTCACTGCACCCTCCGCCTCCCAGGTTCAAATGATTCTCCTACCTCAGCCTCCTGAGTAGCTGGATTACAGGCATGTGTAACCAGGCTGGGTTCGGTGACTCATGCCTATAAACTCAGCACTTTGGAAGGCTGAGGCCGGCAGATCAAAAGGTCAGGAGTTTGAGACCAGCCTGGCCAACATAGTGGAACCATGTCTCTACTAAAAATTCAAAAATTAGCAGGGCATGATGGTGCACTCCTATAGTCCAGGAGAATTGCTTGAACCCAGGAAGTGGAAGTTGTGGTGAGACTGGATTGTGCCACTGCACTCCAACCTGGGCAACACAGCAAGACTCTATCAAAAAACAACACTCTAATTTTATCTGAGTGGGGAAAAAAAGAAAAACAGATAACAACAACAAAAACAGGCATGCACCACCACACCCGGTTACTTTTGTATTTTTAGTAGAGAAGGGGTTTCTCCATGTTGGTCAGGCTGATTTCCATCCCCCAACCTCAGGTGATCCGCCTGCCTTGGCCTCCCCAAGTGCTGGGATTACATGTGTGAGCCACTGCGCCAGCAAGATAACAGGATTTGAACAGAGATACTCACTATTACAAATTTACCTTGCTAAATGAGGAACTGATGTTTTCATGAATCTATGTAACTCACCAATTACCACATTTTCTCATGGAAATGTATTCATTTTCTACAGTCAAAATGGAATAGAGATTTTCCCTATTTTTTCCCTTGGTATCTAGCATTCTAAAAGCTAAGCCTTGGAATGCTGTTTAAATCCACTGAGCCAAAATAAAACAAAACAAACAAAAAACACCTGAGAAAAATTTTAAACTCACTCTGGTTAAGAAAAAAAGAAGTAAATATTTTTTAACGAATGCAGTATATAATTAGACTTTTTTTTTTTGAGACGAAGTTTTGCTCTTGTTACCCAGGCTGCAGTGCAATGGCGCGATCTCGGCTCACCGCAACCTCAGTCTCCTGGGTTCAGGCATTTCTCCTACCTCAGCCTCACGAGTAGCTGGGATCACAGGCGTGCGACATCATGCCCAGCTAATTTTTCGTATTTTTAGTAAAGACGGGGTTTCACCATGTTGACCAAAATGGTCTCGATCTCTTGACCTCGTGATTCACCTGGTGCTGGGATTACAGGCGTGAGCCACCGCGCCCAGCCTAGACTTTTTTTTAAACCCACCTCTTTTATGCCCTTTGTAAATATTTTTCTACTTTTCAAGGTCTACTAAAATAATAGAATATAAAGCTAAAAGACAGATTAAAATAAGTAACCAATATTTTGAAGGTGACAAACGCAGAGTGGCAGTGCTGATTAAAAAACAGATGTTTCTAGGCCGGGTGCGGTGGCTAAAGCCTGAAATCCCAGCACTTTGGGAGGCCGAGGCGGGCAGATCACGAGGTCAAGAGATCGAGACCATCCTGGTCAACATGGTGAAAACCCGTCTCTACTAAAAATACAAAAAAATTAGCTGGGCATGGTGGCGCGTGCCTGTAATCCCAGCTACCCAGGAGGCTGAGGCAGGAGAATTGTCTGAACCCAGGGGGCGGAGGTTGCGGTGAGCCGAGATCGCGCCATTGCACTCCAGTCTGGGTGACAAGAGCGAAACTCCGTCTCAAAAAAAAAAAAACAAAATTCAGCCTTAATCAACTACGAACTGCCAATTAACCATTAAATTTTCCCCTTTATATTAAAAATGAAGAAACTACATAACTGTATCTAACCAATTCCTGAATTTGGTTTTCTTCATCACGCAGTTTATAACAGTCATTCCTTCAATCCCCGCCCATGAAACACACATTACAAACCACAGCTGGGTGTTTGACCATTTTTGAATCACTCTGATTATTTTTAGGGTGACTCCAATACATAACAGAAGAAAAGAGGAGCTCGGAACCCCACGGAACAAAGCTCTTGACACTCGGAACCCGCACCCAGAGTCGGGATTCCCCCGTACGACCCTCTCGTGGTCCCCGCACAAACTGGGAGAGACGCGACGCTGCGGCTGCAGAGCCGCCCAGGGAGGGCTCCAAGCCAGGGCAGTCACTGCACAGGGAAGAGACAGGACGTCCGGGACTGGCGGTCAGAGCAGCCGCCATCTTATGGCTGAAGGGGACTGAGGCCGAGCTGGGCAAAAACTCCAGGAGCAGAGTGTGGAGCTGAGTGCAGGGAGGCCAGAGTCCCCCCACAGCCACTTCCCACCGGTTTCAACCAGCCCCTTTCCCTCTCTCTGGAGTTTCCACCCGGCACTCTCACCATTTTTAGGCTTCCAGGGGGTCCAGCTCCCAATACCTGCAGGTCACAGGGCCACAGAGATTAGACCTCTAAGAGTAGAGGACATAGAGGAGTAAAGATGAGACCCGGAGCTCCAGCTGCGAGAGATGAAGGCCCCGCCGACATCCCGGAAGCCTTCCTGCCTGCTCCAGCTGCGTGCCTGATTGGTCGGTTCCAGCTCAGCGTCGTTGATTGGATATGATTGGATAACGTTTAAAGCCCCACCCTCTCAGGCCCTGAGTGACACAAGATTCAATCAGATGCTGGATGAGCGAAGAAAAAGTGACGGCCTAGGCTGCAGCCTTTTCAGGCAGGGCTTCCTTCCAAAGCTAAGCCCGGCCCACCACAGAGGATATTAGCCTTTCAACTTGTGTGTAAAGTTATATGCATTTATAAATAATATTTTATATGGTTATTTACAAATAAAAAGAATATAATTATTATTTTAAAATTTCAGATTTTATGACCCTCCCAGCTTCTGGTTTTTGAGCAGGAAGGCTGAGATTTTAGAAGAGAGGCAATCCTCTGAACGACAATGTGAGCCACACGTGAATTTTAAATTTTCTAATATCCAAAGTTTAAGAAGGAACAAAGAACAGGTTGAATTCATTGTAACAATTTAGTTAACCCAATATGTCCATAATATTATCATTTTAATGTGTGAGAAAAGTGTAATTATTAAAAAGTATATAAATATTTGGAACTAAATCTTTGAAACTAACTCTGTATTTTACTTTTCTAGCACATGGCAGTTCAGACCAGGCCCATTCCAGGCACCCAGGAGCCACACATGGCCAATGGCTGCCACATTGAACTGCAGCTCTGATGTCAGGGAGGCGAAGGGCCCCAGCAAACCTTTTCTGCCAGAGGTGAAGCAGAGCCTCTCCCTACCAATATCTCTCTTCAGTTCTGAGGGTGGAACACATAGTGACCATAGAAAGAGCTGAGGGCAGCAAGAATAAAATAACCACAGGAAAAAAGAAATACAAAAAACAAAATAAAATAGGCCGGGCGTGGTGGCTCACGCCTGTAGTCCAAGCACTTTGGAGGCCAAGGTGGGTGGATCACCTGAGGTTGGGAGTTCAAGACCAGTCCGACCAACATGGTGAAACCCCGTCTTAAAAAAATAAAAAATAAAATAAAATAACCACAAGGAGACCACTGCTGGCCACCTGTTGCTCATTTTTCTTCCATAGAGCAGACAGAGAACAGAGGATGATGGTGCCACAGGAGAATAAAACTCTGTGTCTTCAGTTCTGTCCATACTCTTGACCTCCAATGTTGAGATATGTAGAAAATAGATTAAAGGCAAACTTACTTTGCTATTTGGCCTTGGCCCTAATGGTCAGGCTGCGGTTATCTGTTCTCGCCTGTGGTGTGGGGGACCGTGTGAGTATAAGCACCAATCACATGCATACATGGCTACCTCTATTTCTGCATTGCTCAACGTTCTCTTACAAGACATCCAACTTAGGGTCGGGCACGGTGGCTCAAGCCTGTAATCCCAGCACTTTGGGAGGCCGAGGCGGGTGGATCACGAGGTCAACAGATCGAGACCATCCTGGTCAACATGGTGAAACCCCGTCTCTACTAAAAATGCAAAAAATTAGCTGGGCATGGTGGCACATGCCTGTAATCCCAGCTACTCAGGAGGCTGAGGCAGGAGAATTGCCTGAACCCAGGAGGCGGAGGTTGCGATGAGCCGAGATCCTGCCATTGCACTCCAGCCTGGGTAACAAGAGCGAAACTCCATCTCAAAAAAAAAAAAAAAGACATCCAACTTTAATTCAGGGGAAAACATCAGTACCTACAGGGTGCCCACTCTTAAAAGGTAACTAGTAACCAACCTGTCATTGAATCCTGGCATTTTTTCTGCACTGGGTGCATGTATTAGTTAGCTATTGAAGTATAACAAATCTTACAAACTTATTAGTTCATAATTGAGATGGTCAGCCATTCAAGCTGAGCTGAGTGGGGCAATTCTTCTTGTCTCAGCTGGCCCCCTTGAGACATGTGCTGTCTGATTATATAACCAAAAAATGTTCTCCTGAACACTGCAAATGAAGCAACTACCCAACTGTACCAAATCTATTATTTAATTTTCCTTGCTTAATCACACACCTTTTAGAAGCCTTTTCTTCAAGACCTTTTGGTAGCCCCAAAACCACAAACCATCGGACATGGTGGCTCAAGCCTGTAATCCCAACATTTTGGGAGGCCGAGGCAGGCGGATCACCTGAGGTTGGGTGTTCGAGAACAGCCTGACCAACGTGGAGAAACCCCGTCTCTACTTAAAAAAATAAAATAAAATAAAATATTAGCGTGCCTGTAATCCCAGCTACTCGGGAGGCTGAGGCAGGAGAATCGCTTAAACTCAGGAGGCGGAGGTTGCGGTGAGCCGAGATCGCGCCATTGCACTCCAGCCTGGGAAACAACAGTGAAACTCCGTCTCAAAACAAAAGAAAACAAACCCGCAAATCATGTCCGGAATCTGTCCCATTGATTAATCAGTGTTTGTGCTTATTAAGGGTTTTTTTTTTTTTGAGACCAAGTCTTGCTATGCCCCAGGTTGGAGCCCAGTGAAGCGGGATCTTGGCTCACTGCATCCTTCGCCTCCTGGGTTCAAACCGTTCTCCTGCCTCAGTCTTCCGAGTAGCTGGGAGGGACTACAGGCCTGCGCCACCACTGCGGGCTTATTTAGTTATTTTTGTATTCTTAGTAGAGTCAAGGTTTCTCCATGTTGGTCAGGATGGTCTGGAACTCCCGACCTCCCAAAGTGCTGAAATTACAGGCGTGAATTCTCGCGCCCTGCCAATTTTTGTATTTTTAGCAGAGACGGTGTTTCACCATGTTGGTCAGGCTGCTCTCGAACTCCTCACCTCGTGATCCGTTCCCCCGTTGACCTCCCAAAGTGCCGGGATTACAGGCGCAATCCACCGCGCCGGCGCATATTTCTTGAATGTTTTCATGGTGGTTCAGTTTCTTTTTGAACAAGGTAAAGTAGGGACCGGGGACCCCACAGACCACTGCTCCTTCCACGCAGGAGCCCTGTACGCCGAGTCGACTTCCACCTCACAACCTGGGGAAGAGGCGGGGCTGCGGCCGTAGAGCTGCGCAAAGAGGCCAACGGGCTGGGGCTAAAGCCGCTGTGCTGAAACGGGACAGGACGTCTGGTGTCCCTGCACGGAGGAGACAGAGGCCTGAGCTGCGGGAAATTGGGGCTCACAGACTCCATCCAGCCACCGCCATTTCTGGCCGGTTCCGAAGAGGTCTCCCCAGGCTTGTGACGCCCGGCCCCGCACACTCACCATTTCTCGGCTTCAGAAATGTCCTGGAGTCTATGAATCTTCCAACACCATGAAGTCACAGAGTGATAGAAGCTGAGGCTGTGGCAGAATCACTGAGACCTCCCGGAAAGAGAACACAGGGAAGCGAAGAACTAACCCGGAGTTCTGGCTGCAGAGAAACAAAGGCCCCGCCAATACCTGGGGCCGCCCCTTCCTCTCCGACTGTGAACCTAATTGGACAGTTTCCTCCCCAGCGCCCTGAATGGATAGACCTACGGGTCTGCGCTCTCAGGCGATGAATGACAGAAGACGCGACCAGACATTGCACTCAATAAGGCGACAGTGACAGGTGTGGTGGCTTGACCTGGAATGCCGGCCACTCGGGAAGCTGAGGCAGAAGAATCGCTTGAACCCAGGAGGCAGAAGTAGCAGTGAGCCAAGACTGTGCCATTGCACTCGAGGGTGGGCAAGTGAGCCAGACGAAACCTAAAAACAATTAAAAAGTAAATTGCCAGCTTTAAATTTTTTTAAAGAAAGACGAGCACAATACTGGCTCCTTTATCTTTGTTGCTTGCTTGTAGGCGCCTTTCCAGACATGGGTTTCTGTCTCCCATGACATATAGTGCTGATAGTAATGGTGGTATACTTTGGAATGCCAGTTTGAGTCAGCTGAGACCAAAGATAGATGTTTCAGCAGTCGACAGAGGGCAGTAGCACAGGGAAGAAAAAAAAAAAAACAAAACAAAAAAGTGTAGCAAGCCACGACTAAGTATTAAGAAATAAGATAGGCCGGGTGCGGTGGCTCACGCCTGTAATCCCAGCACTTTGGAAGGCCGAGGCGGGCAGATCACGAGGTCACGAGATCCAGACCATCCTGGCCAACATGGTAAAACCCTGTCTCTACTAAAAACACAAAACAATTAGCTGGGCGTGGTGGAGAGTGCCCGTAGTTCCAGCTACTCAGGAGGCTGAGGGAGGAGAATTGCTTGAACCCGGGAGGCGGAGGTTGCAGTGAGCCGAGGTCACGCCACTGCACTGCAGCCTGGCGCCTGGTGATGCAGTGAGACTCTGTCTCAAAAAAAAAAAAAAAATTAGCCAGGCATTGTGGCACATGCCTGTAATTCTAGCTACTCAGGAGGCTGGGGCAGGAGAAATGCTTGAACCTAACAGACAGAGGTTGTGGTGACCTATGATCATGCCATTGCACTCCAGCCTGGGGAATATGAGCGAAAGTCCAGGTCAAAGAAAAAAATTTAAAAAGAAACTGGCCAGGCACGGTGGCTCAAGCCTGTAATCCCAGCACTTTGGGAAGCCGAGGCAGGTGGATCACAAGGTCAACAGATCGAGACCATCTGGTCAACATGGTGAAACCCCATCTCTACTAAAAATACAAAAAATTAGCTGGGCATGGTGGTGTGGGCCTGTAATCCGAGCTACTCAGGAGGCTGGGGCAGGAGAATTGCCTGAACCCAGGAGGGGGAGGTTGCGGTGAGCCGAGATCCTGCCATTGCACTCCAGCCTGGGTAACAAGAGTGAAACTCCATCTCATAAAAAAATTTTTTTTAGGCCAGGCACGGTGGCTTGTGCCTGTAATCCCAGCATTTTGAGAGGCCAAGGCGGGCAGATCACAAGGTCAGGAGTTCTAGACAAGCCTGGCCAACATGGTGAAACCCCATCTCTACTAAAATACAAAAATTAGCTTGGTGTGGTGGTGGGTGCCTGTAATCTCAGCTTCAGGAGGCTTAGGTAAGAGAATTGCTAAAAACCAGGAAATGAAGGTTGCAGTGAGTTGAGATTGCACCACTGCACTCCAGCCTTGGTGACAAAGGTGAAACTATGTCGCAAAAGAACAACAACTGAGTGTGGCTCCTGCAGCTCAGTGAGACTTGATTTTCTATTTGAAAAACTGCCCATCCACACAGGAACCACAACCTAGTGCATGTCAATTCTCTCTCTTTCTTTTCTTTCTTTTTTTTGAGACAGGGTCTCACTCTGTAGACCAGGCTGAAGGGCAGTGGTACAGTGTCAGCTCACTGGAACCTCTGTCTTCTGAGTTCAAACAATTCTCCCATCTCAGCCTCCCAAGTAGCTGGGACTACAGGTGCCTGCCCCAACACCCAACTCATTTTTGTGCTTTATGGTAGAGACGGGGTTGGACCATGTTGGCCAATTTTGTCTTGAACTCCTGACCTCAAGTTATCTGCCTGCCTCAGCCTCCCAAAGTGTTAGGATTACAAGCATGAGACACTGCTGCCAGCCAACACAACCATGAGGCTGCAAATCAAACTGGGGGCAGGAAGCGCATAGGAGTTTCCATGGCCAAGACACTGCTGGCCGTCCTTCGGTGCCACTTAAACTTCAATGTGAAAGACATCTTTTCCCAGTTGGCTCAGAGAAACTAACAGACATTAAAATTGGAATCTGTGGCTCTTTTATTTTTCAGAATTTCTAAGACATGGACACTCCAAAGGGCATTTAACTATACATGAGGCTGAGGACCTGGCTGCTCTGGAGAGGGATGGCTAAGCAGCAGCCACCAGTTGTAAGAGCTATGAAGCCCCTCACATAGGGTCAGGCCACCTCCACACCCTTTCTTACTTCTCAGGCTCTGTCGCTGAGGTCTAGCAGAGGTATTGCCTTCCTCCCATTTCATTAGCTCTCCAAGAGAGTCCAGCTTCCTATAAAAGTTACCCTAGAATGGCAAGATATAGACCCTCCTCCATTCTCCCAGCACAGTGGGACTTCCGGAGAGTGCTGCCTAATTCCTTTACCTCAAAGCACCTGACAGAGGCAAGTGCCTGGCAGTTAAATGTTCAATGACCTAACAGGTCCAGCATGCCCAGGG
This sequence comes from Callithrix jacchus, assembly GCF_049354715.1. Lineage (NCBI taxonomy): Eukaryota > Metazoa > Chordata > Mammalia > Primates > Cebidae > Callithrix > Callithrix jacchus. The sequence continues at coordinate 19,413,442 of NC_133523.1, forward strand.
CCTAGCCCCACAGCCTAGCATCTCTCCTCCACCTGGCCTGCACTCCAGCCTTTTTCTTTTCTTTTCTTTCTTTCAGATGTAGCCATGCTCTGTTGCCCAGGCTGGAGTGCAGTGGTGCTGCAATCTTGGCTCACTACAATCTCTGCTTCCCAAGTTCAAGTGATTCTCCTGCCTCAGCCTCCCAAGTAGCTGGAATTACAGGGGCACACAACTATGCCTGGATAATTTTTGTACTTTTAGTGTAGTCAGGGTTTCACTATGTTCACCAGGCTGGTCTGGTGAACTCCTAACCTCATGGTCCACCTGCCTTGTCCTCCCAAAGTGCTGGGATTACAGTAGTGAGCCACCATGCCCAGCCTTAGCATTTTCTGTCACCAATGACAGGTGATGATCACCTGGGCCACACTCTTCTTTTTGAGACAGAATCTTGTTCTGTCACCAGGCTCCAGGCTGGAGTGTAGTGATATGATCTTGGCTCACCGCAACCTCCACCTGCTGAGTTCAAGCAATTCTCCTGCCTCAGCCTCCCGAGTGGCTGGGAACACAGGCACTCACCACCACGCCCAGCTAAGTTTTGTATTTTTTAGTAGAGACAGGTTTTCACCATGGTCTTGATCTCTTGACCTCGTGATCTGCCCATCTTGGCCTCCCAAAGTGCTGGGATAACAGGCATGAGTGGCAGGAGCCACACTCACCTTTCATTCTGTTGTTCTTTTGAGACATAGTTTCCCCTTTGTCACCAAGGCTGGAGTGCAGTGGTGCAATCTCAACTCACTGAGTAAGACTTGATTTTCTATTTTCTAACTTCTGATTCAATCAAATGACAACTAGTCCAAAAAAATAAATGTATTGCTGAGGCAGCTCTTGATATCAGGAGAAAGTTGCAAAAAATAGGCCCTGGAGACCAAATAGTACTTTTTTTTTTTTTGATACGAAGTTTCACTTTTGTTACCCAGACTGGAGTGCAATGGCACGATCTCGGCTCACCACAACCTCCGCCTTCTGGGTTCAAGCAATTCTCCTGCCTCAGCCTCCTCAGTAGCTGGAACTACAGGCAGGTGCCACCATGCCCAGCTAATTTTTTTTTTTTTTTTTGTATTTTTAATAGAGACGGGGTTTCACCTTGTTGACCAGGATGATCTCAATCTCTTGACCTCGTGATCCACCAGCCTCGGCCTCCCAAAGTGTTGGGATTATAAACGTGAGCCACCGCGCCCGGCCTACTTTTTTTTTTATTTTAAAAGACAAGGTTTCACCATGTTGGTCAGGCTGGTCTTGAACTCCTGACCTCAGGTGATCCGCCTGCCTTGGCCTCCAAAGTGCTTGGATTACAGGCATGAGCCACCACGCCTGGCCCCAAATAGTACTTTTGAGAACCTCCTGAAAGTGGTCACCTCAGCCTTTTATAACAGAGATAGGAAGGCCCAGGAGGGAGGCAGGAAACACAAAAAAAGAGGCAGAGGCTTTATTCCCACCATACAAGCCGGCAAACTCCCACATCCTTGAGGGGCACCTGTTAACTGCTACAGATGTGGTAAGCCAGGGCTTTCTAGGAAGGATGGCCCAGGCAGCATGAGGAAGCCATCTTGATCCATCTCTGGGGATGCTGGTCACAAGGTACAAGGCCAATCTCTCAAATGGTTCATCAGGACTGACAGGCCCCAGAGCTCCTATCCCTGGCTCTGGCAATTCACACCACCATTATCAACCAAGCTCTGGGTGATCCTGGAAATCAATTGGAGAAAAGTGGACATTCTCCTGGACACCAGGGCTGCCCTCCTGGATTCAAGTTATTCTTTTTTCTCACTCTCCTGGGTAGCTGGGACTGCAAGTGCACGCCACAGCACTTGCTAATTTGCATTTTTAGTAGAGATGGCGTTTCATCATATTGGACAGGGTGGTCTGAACTCCTGACCTCATAATTCTCTTACCTTGGCCTGCCAGAGTGCTGGGATTACAAGCATCAGCCACAGTGCTCTGCAGGATGGACTACTTTAAAAGATGTAGCATTAGTTATATTTGCATGTATGAGTTTTTTATTAACATATATATGTATGTATCTATATATATGTTGAGATTCAGCCTCACTCTGTTTCCCAGGCTGGAGTGCAACGGCATGATTTTGGCTCTCTGCAACCTTCAACTCCTGTGTTTAAGTGATTCTCCTGCCTCAGCCTCTCAAGTAGCTGGGATTATAGGCCTGCACCAGCATTGCTGGGCTAATTTTGTTTTGATTAATAAGGAATATGACTGCTATAATTTTTGTTTTTTTAGTAGAGACAGGGTTTCACCATGTTGGCCAGGCTGGTCTGGAACTCCTGACCTCACGTGATCCACTCATCTCAGCCTCTCAAAGTGCTGGTATTATAGGGGTGAGCTACCATGCCCAGGCTAATCTGTATTTGTTATTATGAACACTTATCTGTGAAAGAAAAACAAATCTCAGGACCCCAAAATTACTAAGCCAATGGAAAAGTTGAGCTGGGAACTGTCAGATAAGCCTGCCTTCCTAAATAAGATTTTATTCCTAAATAAAATAGCTGCTGCAAATATAAAAGACCACATATCACCAGGCATGGTGGTTCACACCTGTAATCACAGCACTTTTGGAGGCTGAGGTGGGTGGATCATTTGAGGTCTAAAGTTTGAGACCACTCTGACCAACATGGTGAAACACCGTCTCCACAAAAAATACAAAAAAGGTAGCTGGGCATGGTGGCACATGCCTGTAGTCCCAGCTACTTTGGAGGCTGATGCAGGAGAATCACTTCATTCTTGAATACACTAATAGTATACTCAGGAATCGCTTGGTGGAGGTTGCAGTGAGCTGAGATTACTCCACTGTACTCCAGCCTGAGTGACAGAGCAATACTCCATCTCAAAACAAAACGAATTGAAAAAAACCCTATATACCTTTCTCACAATTTGCTTGCAAAGAAATTCCTTGTGAACAAAGAACAGACAGAACTCAGTCATCCCTCTGAGGCTCACCCGAGACAAATGCAGATCCCATAGCTTTTTCTACCCTATTGTTAATGTAAGAATGCAGATTCACTGGGCCAAAGGACATTCTGTATTCAGTGGAAGGCTAATCAAAGACTCAAAAGAATACAACCTTTTCTCTTATCTACTTGTAACCTGGAAGCCCCCACTTCCAGTTGTCCTTCCTTACTAAACCAAGATACATTTTACACATATTGATTTCTTCCTAAGATGTATCAAAGGAACCTTGGGCACATGTCTTCAGGACCTCCTGGGACTGAGCCACAGGCCTATTCTTTACACTGGCAGAATAAACTTTCCGTATTAATCAAGACCTGTCTCATACACCTTTTGGGTTACACAGTCAAGGCCCTGCTAGCTAGTGCATCCCTGACTGAATCACCACCATTACAGGGACCCTCGTTTTTGTTTTTGTTTTTTTGAGATGGAGTTTTGCTCTTGTTGCCGGGGTTGGAATGCAATGGCACGATCTCAGCTCACTGCAACCTCCGCCTCCCGGGGTCAAACAATTCTGCCTCAGCCTCCTGAGTAGCTGGGATTACAGGCATGCGCCACCATGCCCGGACAATTTTGTAACTTTTAGAAGAAACAGGGTTTATCTATGCTGGTTTTTAACTACTCTGGCCCTCACGTGGTCCGCTCACCTCTTCCTCTCAAAGTGCTGAGATTACAGGAGGGAACCACCTGACAAGGCCAGGACTTTAAAAAAACAAAAAAACAATTGTTTTATTTGGGTGTCAGGCGGGCCAGTGTGTACCTGAGACAGGAGCACTAAGCTGTTTGCAGTTGTCAGATGTACCAGGCACCAGCTTCCAGCCAGTCTAGATTGTTATTGTTTCAAACGTTTTTTTTCCTTGAGATAGAGTTTCATTCTTGTCACCCAGACTGGAGTACAGTGGCACAATCTCCGTTAACTGCAACCTCTGTCTTCTGGGTTCAAGTGATTCTCCTGCCTTAGCCTTTTCTATTTATATTAAAGATAGGGTTTCACCATATTGGCCAGGCTTGTCTCAAACTCCTGGCCTCAGGTGATCTGCCTGCCTTGGCCTCCTAAAGTGCCGGGATTACAAGCGTCAGCCACCGTGTCCAGCTGGTTTAGAATTCTTTCAAGTAGTGGGAAGATAGGAATAAACAACTCCTGAATGCCAACAATGGCTGTTAGTACATTCTAGGGTAGTATAAGGTGGCCAGGCTGTGTTTCTTGGTCTTTCTGTGGCTCCTCTTTCGGTGGCTGGTGGAGTGGTTTTATTGGTCCTGTGATACAGTATGAATATCTGTAGTGGCAGTTGAGCACAGCGTGGAAGAGGAGGTAGAAGCCAGGGCTGTGGAGGGCACCTCTTGGCATTATTCTTTTTGCTTCGCAATATATATATATATATATATAAAATATACTAATTTATCTTATATAATATTATATATATATATATATATATATATATACACACATATACATATATTAGAGAGAGAGAGAGATGGAGTCTCACTCTGTCACCAGGCTGGAGTTTGGTGGCCCAATCTTGGCTCAGTACAACCTCCCCCTCCCAGGTTCAAATGATTCTCCTGCCTCAGCCTCCAAAGTAGCTGAGACATGGTGGCGTGTGCCTGTAATCCCAGCTACTCGGGAGGCTGAGGCAGAATTGCCTGAACCCAAGAGGCGGAGGTTGTGGTGAGCCGAGATCCCGTCATTGCACTCCAGCCTGGGTAAGGAGAGCAAAACTCCGTCTCAAAAAAAAAAAAAATTAACATTTTATATTGTTTGTAACATTTTGAAAAACAAATGGGCTTTATGCTGGTCTATTAGAGATTGTTTGGCATATTAAGTCTTCTCTCCCCAAAAATGAAGTTTTTCCTCACTCTCCCTTGGAACTCATTATCACTTTGGTTAAATAAATGACTTATTTTAAAATGACCTGTGATATCAAGTGTTTTTAACCTTTAATATTTTCACTAAGATTCTTTCTGTGAAACAAAGTTCCATCATCAAACTTTCCAAAATCAAATTAGATGGTTGTTTGTTTTTTTTTTTTTTTGAGACAGAGTTTTGCTCTTCTTACCCAGGCTGGAGGGCAATGGCGCGATCTCGGCTCACCGCAACTTCCGCCTCCTGGGTTCAGGCAATTCTCCTGCCTCGGCCTCGTGAGTAGCTGGGATTACAGGCTCGCACCACCGTGCCCAGCTAATTTTTTGTATTTTTAGTAGAGACGGTGTTTCACCATGTTGACCAGGATGGTCTTAATCTGTTGACCTCGTGATCCACCCGCCTCCCAAAGTGCTGGGATTACAGGCTTGAGCCACCGTGCCAGGCCAGAAGTTATGTATTTTTAAAAGGAAAGAGAAAAAGATAAAAAATAAAGTTATGTATTTTTCTTACCTAATTAGTCCTTTAAAATATTACATCTCCTAAAGTTTATAAATGAGATAATTTTGCTTATTTCTTATAAAATTATACAGAAAGCATTGTTGAATATAAAATGGTGCTTGGTTTTCTTTGGGCTGTATTTCTACAAAAACTTTAGTAGGTGTTCCAAAATTTGGGAGAACTCTTATATGACTTAGTGTACATTATCAGCAATCATCATTGTTATGTTAAATTATCGTGGGCCACAGAGGTAACACATTTCCTTGTGTGTCTTTGACTATAACTGTCCTAAAACTATTTGTCATTCACAGACAGTGGTTGTATTGCTTTGATCCTCCTTAGAAGGTGGTTTTATAATCAGCTATAAAATTCTAACACATGCTCTTGAATCAAAGTTTCTGATAACTTTGGAGATTGTGATGTAAGAGACAAAAACTTCAGGACTCATGAAGAGCTGAAAAGTTCATGAATATCAGGCAGAGCAAGGATTAGCTGCATGCACTGAACTAACATAAGGCTGAAGTAATATACTTTTTTTTTTTTTGAGATGGAGTCTCCCTCTGTCAACAGGCATTTGAAGTGGCATGTCAGCTCACTGCAACCTCTGCCTTCCAGGTTCAAGCGATTCTTTGCCTTGGCCTCCCAAGTATCTGGAACTACAGGTGTGCATAGCCACTGCAGCCAGCTAATTTTATGTATATTTAGTAGACACAGGGTTTCACCATGTTGGCCAGGATTGTCTCAATATATTGAATTCATGAACCACCGGCCTCAGCCTCCCAAAGTGTTCGGATTACAGGCATCAGCCACTGCACCTGGTCCAGAATTTTTTTTTTTTTTTTATAAGTAACAGGGCACAACTGGAGAAACTTGTTATTTTGCCAAGGCTTTAACTGGCAGTGTTTAAAAAAAAATAAATTCAAATTTGATTTATCGAGGAGCCAATAATAGCCCCTTGGGAAAACTGAAATCTTCTCTACACAGTCCCTGTACTATATTTTCTACTTACCACAGACCAGGATTGTACTTTCTGAAAAACTCAGGAGTTTCAGGTTTATGTTAAAACCTCAACAAGAGAGAAATTCACCCAACTCAGGTATTTCATAGTACAAATACACGACTGGGCTTGACTTTCAAAAAGTGTTTTTTTTTCTTCTCTTTTCCACAGGTGCTACTGTAACCTTTTCTTTTTTTTATGAGACAATGTTTTGCTCCTTTCTTAAGTTGGACTGCAATGGCACAATCTTAGCTCACCACAACCAGTGCCTCCCAGGTTCAAGCAATTCTTTTGCCTCAGCCTTCCAAGTAGCTGGGATTACAGGCATGCACAATTATGCCCAGCTAATTTTTTTGTAGAGACATGAGTTTCTCCATGTTGGTCAAGCTGCTCTCAAGCTCCCAACCTCAGGCAATCTGCCTGCCTCCATCTACCAAAGTGCTGAGATTAGAAGCGTGAGCCCAAGAGATTCTTTATTAGGTGGGCATTATTTACAATCTTTTCTACAGAAAACTAAAGAAACTGAAACAAAAGACGCATAATGAAAATCTAAATAGAGAGGCTCTTTGGGGTTTTTATACGATTGAATGATGCATGAGTAGGTATGTGTTCAGAGTACTATTCTGCATTATGAGAAGAAAACGTTTAATTTTTAAAAAATCAAATTGGTAGTGTATTTTTGTACTAATTGTACTTTTATATAATACAGTACTTTAAAAATTTTAATTATAAAGTTTTTTTTAATTTTTGAGACAAAGTTTTGCTCTGCTTACCCAGGCTGGAGTGCAATGGCGCGATTGACTCACCGCAACCTCTGCCTCCTAAGTTCAAGCAATTCTCCTGCCTCAGCCTCCCAAGTCACTGGGACTAAAGGTGCGAGCCACCATGCCCAGCTAATGTTTTGTATTTTTAGTAGAGACAAGGTTTCATCTTGTTGACCAGGATGGCCTCGATCTCTTGACCTCATGATCCACCCACCTCAGCCTCCCAAAGTGCCGGGATTACAGGCGTGAGCCACCCTGCCCGGCCCAATTCAACATTTGTTTTCTTTCTTTTTTTTTTTTTGAGACAGAGTTTCGCTCTTGTTACCCAGGCTGGAGTGCAATGGCGCTTTCTCGGCTCACCGCAACCTCCGCCTCCTGGGTTCAAGGAATTCCCCTGCCTCAGCCTCCTGAGTAGCTGGGATGACAGGCGCACGCCACCACGCCCAGCTAATTTTTGTATTTTTAGTAGAGACGGTTTCACCATGTTGGCCAGGATGGTCTGGATCTCCTGACCTTGTGATCCGCCCACCTCAGCCTCCCAAAGTGCTGGGATAATAGGCGTGAGGCACCGCGCCCGGCCTTCAACATTTTTAACATGTTAAATACTACTGTGCATTCAGTGAAGTGTTATCATACCACAACCTTTAACCTCTTCCACCTTACTAAAGGGTATAGGTAAAAGATGGTAGCAATATGCTATTTAATAACATGATGGATTAACATCTCTAGTGACTTTTCTGTGCCAGTGGCTTTCAGCTGCAAAGAAGTTAAGGAATATTTTTTCTATAGGTAAAATTTTTATTGTTTTGAATTTTTAAATTTAATTTTGACATCATTTTGAAAAATTTCTATTAAGTATTTTACTGCTAATGTCATGAGGTTGCATTGTATCTAGATTATTTTGTGTAATAGAAATATTTAACTATTAATAATGCAAGTTCATGAATAATTATGTTAGTATGTATTACTTAATTTATATTATGTCTTTTATTGTAAAATGTATTCTTCTCATAACTAATATGAATCTTACCAATAGGATTTCTTTTATGAGTAGAAAAGTTTGAAATGTTGTCAAAGGCATATGTCACATGTTTCGGCTTTGTAGAGTTTCTCTCCAGTATGAATTATTTCATGTCTTTTAAGAACTGAGGACTAGTTAAGGGTCTTGCCATATTTTTCACCCTTACAGGGTTTCTCTTCAGTGTGGATTTTCTTATGTTTAGTAAGATATGAATACTGGTTAAAGGCTTTGTCACATTCTCCACATCTGTATGGTTTCTCTCCTGTATGAATTCTCCTATGTCTAGTAAGATATGACGATAGGGTAAAGGCTTTGCCACATTTTTCACAACTGTAGGGTTTCTCTCCAGTATGAATTCTCCTATGCATAGTAAGGTATGAGGATAGGGTAAAGGCTTTGCCACATTTTTCACATTTGTAGTGTTTCTCTCCAGTATGAATTATTTTATGATTAGTAAGGTGTGATGATTGTTTAAAGGCTTTGCCACATTCTTCACATTTGTGGGGTTTCTCTCCAGTATGAATTCTCTGATGTATAGTAAGATTTGAGTACTGGTTAAAGGCTTTGTCACATTCTTTACATTTGTAGGTTTTCTCTCCTGTATGAATACTCTCATGTCTAGTAAGGTATGAGGATAAGGTAAAGCCTTTGCCACATTCTTCACATTTGTAGGGTTTCTCTCCTGTATGAATTCTCCTATGTCTAGTAAGGTATGAGGATAAGGTAAATCCTTTGCCACATTCTTCACATCTGTAGGGTTTCTCTCCCGTATGAATTCTCCTATGTCCAGTAAGGTGTATGTGTCGGTTAAAACCTCTGCCACATTCTTGACATCTGTAGGGTTTCTCTCCGGTGTGAATTCTCTTATGTCTAGCAAGGTGCAAAGAAAGGGTAAACACTTTGCCACATTCTTCACATTTGTAGGGTTTCTCTCCAGTATGAATTCTCTTATGTGCAGTAAGGTATGAACATAGGGTAAACGCTTTGCCACATTCTTCACATTTGTACGGTTTCTCTCCAGTATGAATTCTGTTATGTGCAGTAAGGTATGAAGGTAGTGTAAACGCTTTGCCACATTCTTCACATTTGTAGGGTTTCTCTCCAGTATGAAATTTCTTATGATTAGTAAGGTGTAGGGACTGTTTAAAAGCTTTGCCGCAGTCTTCACATTTGTAGGGCTTCTCTCCCGTATGAATTCTCTTATGTCTAGTAAGATGTGCTTTTCGGTTAAAAGCTCTGCCACATTCTTGACATCTGTAGGGTTTCTCTCCAGTGTGAATTCTCTTATGTGCAGTAAAGTTTGAGGATAGGGTAAAGCCTTTGCCACATTCTTCACATTGGTAGGGTTTCTCTCCAGTATGAATTCTTTTATGATTAGTAAGGTAGGAGTACTGGTTAAAAGCTTTTCCACATTCCTCACATTGGTAAGAATTCTCTCTAATATGAATTCTTTTATGTTGACTTAGGTGTAAAAGCATGTAAAATGATTTGCCACATTTTTGACATTTGAAAGGTCTCTTTCCAGTAGGTCTTGTCTTCTGTCTATTTGAATTTAAGAATTTATGAAAGACTTTCACATGTTTATCATATTGAAATATTTTGCTTCTGTTAGTTTTCAAACACTGGTTTAGTTCATTATAACCTTCCTTGTACACATTAAACTTATTCACTCTTTTACAGCCTTTTCGTAACTGTAAATCCTTATGTCCACATTTTCCATTTTCTCTCAGTATTACTTTTTGAAAAGAATCTTGTATTTCCAGCCTTGGCCAAAGGTCTTGGCCAAAATGAGAACACAGAACTGAAAGAAATAAAAATAACAAATTACTTCACTTACTAGGCTCAGATAAATATACATTACAATTCTAACCTGTAATGTTATTATTATTATTATTTTATTTATTTATTTTTAAGACAGAGTTTTGCTCTTGTTACTCAGGCTGGAGTTCAATGGCACGATCTCGCTTCACCACAACCTCCGCCTCCTGGGTTCAGGCAATTCTCCTGCCTCAGCCTCCTGAGTAGCTGGGATGACAGGCACGTGCCACCATGCTCAGCTAATTTACCTGTAACATTATAAAAACTACATAAACAAGACAGTATATAAAAATACAAGAGGCCCTAGTTTTTTATAGACATTTATATGTAACAAAAACTAACCAAAATACATCTGAGAGAAAATGATAAATGAGCTAAGTGTTTCAAGTGCCCCAAGTGAGCACTAAAGCCACATAAAAGGAGGAAATAAAAGGAAAAGGAAGAATCTGTTACATTTACCCAGCATTAGTCTTAAATCATTTTTTTTTCTATTCCCTGCCCCTCCCACCACAGTCCCTTAAATTTTAAGTAAAAAGAAAAAAACTTTAGACAATCTGGGCATGGTGGCTCACACCTGTAATCCAAGCGCTTTGGAGGCCAAGGTGGGCAAATCACCTGAGGTCAGGAGTTGAAGATCAGCCAGGCCAACATGGTGAAACCCCGTGTTTAAAAACAAAAAAAAAAGAAACAAAGAAAGAAAATTTTAGACACATTTTAAGAACATGTCTCAGAGACTCTCAGAATCTCTGACCCAGACAATTGTTCAAAGTAGGCCAGGAGAAAGCCATATCATAAAGATTCAAACAGGTTAACTTTTTTGATGTTCAAATTTTAATAAAAGATTACAACGTTAAAATAAGGCAATGTCGTTTCAACAAAAATAAAAAATTTTCAGAAAGATTAAAAATTGATGTATAATTTTAAAAACTGAAAATAAATTTAAATAATACTCAACTGGACCGTGAACACAGAGAAGAATAGAAAATTAGAAAACTCAAAATAACAAAAATATTTAACATATTAGAAAACCAGGTCAGGCACAGTGGCTGAGGCCTGTAATCCCATCACTTTGGGAGGCCAAGGCGGGCATATCACGAGATCAGGAGATCGAGACTATCTTGGCCAACATGGTGAAACACTGTCTTTACTAAAAATCCACAAATTAGCTCGGTGCGGTGGCAGGGGCCTATAATTACAGCTACTTGAGAGGCCAAGGTAAGAGAATTGCTTGAACCAGGGAGGCAGAGATTGCAGTGAGCCAAGATTGCACCACTGCACTCCAACCTCATGACAAAGCAAGACTTAATTTAGAAAATGAAAGAAGAAAGAAAAACAGAAAGAGGTAAAAATATAAAAAGGAATAACTGAAAAATCTTTTAAAAAATGATACAAAGAAGCTAAACAAACTAGGATACAGACTAAGATGTTTATATCAAACAGATCTGTAAGCACAATTTTAAAAGTCAGAGAAAAGAGGATCTTGGAAGCTGCAAGGTAAAACTGACGAGTGGGCGGGGTGTGGTAGAGCCCATGTATGTAAACCCAGCATGTTGGGAGAATGAGGAAGGCGGATCACCTGAGGTGGGTAGTTTAGGACCAGCCTAACCAACATGAGGAAATTCTATCTCTACTAGAAATACAAACTTAGCCAGGAGTGGTGGTGTATCCCTGTAATCCTGGCAACCAAGGCTAAGGCAGGAGAAATGCTTGAACTCAGGAGGCAGAGGTTGCAGTGAGCCAAAATTGTTCCATTGCACACCAACCTGGGTAACAAGAACAAAACTCCACTCCACCAAAAAATAAAAATAAAAATGTACCAATACATAGAAATAAAACAACACACTCATCAGCATGCTCCTATTCAAAGATGGAAATAATATTTTTTAAATGCTCATAACGCTCAATGTAATGTACAGATTTAATGAAATGTTTTTCAGAATTATTTTCCATTTTTGAGCAAATAGAAATAGCAACCTCAAAAGTATATGGAATCAAAAGAGACAATGAAGTACACAACAGTCTTCCAAAGAAGAAACAATAATAAAGGCATTACAGTTTCTGATTTGAAAACACACTACAGGCCAGGCACAGTGGTGCATGCCTGTAATCCCAGCACTTTGGGAGGCTTAGGTGGGTGGATCACCTGAGGTTGGGAGTTCAAGGCCAGCCTGGCCAACACGCTAAAATCCTGTCTCTACTAAATATTCAGAAAAATTAGTTGAGCATAGTGGTGGGCACTTGTAATCACAGCCATTCGGGAGACTGAGGCATGAGAATTCCTTGAACCCAGGAGACAGAGGTTGCAGTAAGCCAGGATGACACAAGTGCACTGCAGCCTGGATGATGGGATGAGACTAAGTCTTAGAGAAAAAAAAAAAGAAAAAAAAGGAAAGAAAGAAAAACACATTACAAAGCTACAGAATTAAAAGAATCTTGTGGTAGAGCACAGTCACTCATGCCTGTAATCCCAACACTTTTGGAGGTCATGACAGAATCACTTTGAAGTCAGGAGTTTGAAAACAGCCTGGTCAACATGGTGAAACTCCCTATCTACTAAATAGACAACAATTTGCCAAGCATGCTGGCAGATGCCTATAATCCCAGCTCCTCAATTGGCTAGGGAGGAAAATCACTTGAGCCCAAAAGGCAGAGGTTGCAGTTAGCAAAAATCATGTCATTCATTCCACTCCAGCCTGGGTGACAACAGTAAAACTCTGTCTCAAAAGGAAAAAAAAAAGAAAGAGAAAAAGAAAGACATTAAAAAAAACACAATTCAGCTGGGCACGGTGGCTCATGCCTATAATCCCAGCACTTTGGGAGGCTGAGGCGGGTGGATCACGAGGTCAAGAGATCGAGACCATCCTGGTCAACATGGTGAAACCCCGTCTCTATTAAAAATCCAAAAGAAAAAATTAGCTGGGCATGGTGGTGCGTGCCTGTAATCCCAGCTACTCAGGAGGCTGAGGCAGGAGAATTGCCTGAACCCAGGAGGTGGAGGTTGCGGTGAGCCAAGATCACACCATTGCACTCCAGCCTGGGTAACAAGAGCGAAACTCAGTCTCAAAAAAATATATATATAGATACTTGATAACAAATTTTGTTATGTTTTGGTAAGTAAAAATAATACCTAAAAATATTCAGAGTTATGACAGTTTATATATTATCTTTAAATCCCAAAGTGTTTCTCCCACACAAAAATAATACAGATTAACTATAGGCATTCAAAGTAGGTGTTCTGAAATCTAGGATAAATTTTTAAAAAAGAAAAAAAAATTAGGAGGATTTTTATGACTACTCACCTAGATAAGACTGAAAAACCGTTTACAACAAACCTACACAACAAATATACAACTTATTTAAAAAAAGAAACAGGAATAATACTGACACAGGGAAAAAAACTTAGATGTAATGATATTGGCCATTGACACACAGCTGATTCATAGTTGATTTTGCTCAACACTGTCTTAAATTGTGCAGAGTTAAACAATTTCATACACAAGTGTAATATAAACCAAAACAGCCGGGCGCGGTGGCTCATGCCTATAATCCCAGCACGTTGGGAGGCCGAGGCCGGTGGATCACAGTTCAAGAGATCGAGACCATCGTGGTCAACAAGGTGAAACCCCGTCTCTACTAAAAATACAATAATTAGCTGGGCATGGTGGTGCACGCCTGTAGTCCCAGCTACTCGGGAGGCTGAGGCAGGAGAAGTGCTTGAACCCAGGAGGCGGAGGTTGCACTGAGCTGAGATCGTGACATTGCACTCCAGTCTGGGTAACAAGAGTGAAACTCCGTCTCACAAAAAAGAAAACACATTCTTAGAGACCTACAAAGAGACTTAGACTCTCACACAATAATACTGAGAGATTTTAACATCTCACTGCCAGTAATAGACAGATAATTAAGAAATAAAAGTAACAAGAAAATTCAGGACTTGAACTCAGCTCTGGGACAAGTGGACCTGACTGAAATCTACAGGACTCTTCAGCCAAAAACAAAAAAATACACATTCTTTTCAGTGCCACACAGCACTTATTCTTAAATTGATCACATAATTGGAGGTAAAACACTTCTCAGAAATGCAAAATAACTGAAATCATAACAATCTCTCACAGCGCAGTGTGATCAAATTAGAACTCACAACTAAAGCCAGATATGGTGGCTCAAGCCTGTAATCCTAGCACTTTGGAAGGTGGAGGCAGGTGGATCACAAGGTCAGGAGATCGAGACCATCCTGGCTAACATGGTGAAACCTCATCTCTACTAAAAATACAAAAAATTAGCCAGGCGGGTGACACATGCCTTTAGCCAGCTACTCAAGAGGCTGAGGCAGTTGAAATGTTTAAACCCAGGGGCAGAGATGGTACTGAGCCAAGATCTCGCCACCGCATGCCAACCTGGGTGACAGAGTAAGACACTGTCTCAAAAATAAAAAAAAAACCTCCTTTCCAAGCGTGGTGGCTCACATCTGTATCTCAGCACTTTGGGATGCCAAAGTGGGCAGGTCACGAGGTCAGGAGCTTGAGGACCAGCCTGGGAAACATGATAAAACCCCGTCTCTACTAAATATACAAAAATTAGCCAGGGGTGGTGGTGGGTACCTGTAATCCCAGCTACTTGGGAGGCTGAGGCAAAAGAATCACTTGAAACCGGAAGGCAGAGGTTGCAATGAGCCTGGATTGTGCCCCTACAGTCCAGCCTACTTGAAAGAGTGAAAATTTGTCTTCAAAAAACAACAAAATAACAAAAAAAATTCACAACCAGAAAACCACACAGAACTTGAACAAGCTGCTCCTGAATGACTTCTGGGTAAACAATGAAATTAAATCAGAAATCATGAAAATCTTTGAAACCAATGAGAAAGATAGAAAAGGTGGGACTTTTCCTTAATTGAGTCATGAGGTCAGCATCATTCTGATAACAAAACCTGACAAAGATTTTACAAAAAAAGAAAACTTAAAGCCAATTATCTCTGATAAACATTCATGCAAAAATTCTCAATAAAATAAAAAATTAGGCCGGGCGTGGTGGCTCAAGCCTGTAATCCCAGCACTTTGGGAGGCCGAGGCAGGTGGATAACAGGTCAAGAGATCGAGACCATCCTGGTCAACATGGTGAAACCCCGTCTCTACTAAAAATACAAAAAATTATCTGGTCACGGTGGTGTGTGCCTGTAATCCCAGCTACTCAGGAGGCTGAGGCAGGAGAATTGCCTGAACCCAGGAGGCGGAGGTTGTGGTGAACCGAGATCGCGCCATTGCACTCCAGCCTGGGTAACAAGAGCGAAACTCCGTCTCAAAAAAAAAAAAAAAAAAAATTAACTCAAGGTGAATTATAGACTTAAATGTGAAACCCTAAAGTATAAGAACCCTAAAAAAAACTCTAGGCAATACCATTCAAAACACAGGTAAAAGCCAAGATTTCATAATGAAAACTTCTAAAGCAATCGTAACACAAGGAAATATCGATAAATGGGATCTAATTAAGCCAAAGAGCTTCTGCACAGCAAAAGAAACTGTCATCAGAGTGAACAAACAACCTATAGGATGAAATAACATTTTTGCAACCTATCCAGTTAACAAAGATTAATATCCAGAGTCTACAGCAAACTTGAAGAACTTTGCAAAAATAAAACAACCCTATTAAAAAGTGGGCAAAGAACATGAAGAGATGCTTCTCAAAAGAAGACATGTGGC
Organism: Callithrix jacchus; assembly: GCF_049354715.1. NCBI lineage: Eukaryota > Metazoa > Chordata > Mammalia > Primates > Cebidae > Callithrix > Callithrix jacchus. The sequence goes on from NC_133523.1 coordinate 19,429,100, forward strand.
CAAAAAACATGAAAAAAAGCTCAACATTGGTGATCATTAGACAAATGCAAATCAAAATCAGAATGAGATACCATCTCACAGCAGTCAAAATGGTGACTACTAAAAAGCCAAGAACAACAGATGCTGGTGACGCTGTGGAGACACACAAATGCTTTTACACTGTTCGTGGAAATGTGAAGACACTATGGCGGCTCCTCAAAGACCTAAAAGCAGACAGACCATTTGAACCAGCAATCTCATTACTAGATATAAACCCCAGAAATATAAATTATTCCATTATAAAGATACGTGGATGTGTATGTTCATTGCAGCACTATTCACAACAGCAAAGACTTGGAATTAATCCAAATGCCCATCAATGATAGACTGCATTAAGAAAATGTGGAACATATATACCATAGGATACTATGCAGCCATAAAAAAAAAGATAGTGTACTTTTAGAAATATGGATAAAACTGGAAACCATTATCCTTAGTAAACTAATGCAGGAACAGAAAACCAAACAGCAAATGCTCTCACTTATCAGTGGAAGCTGAACAGTAAGAACACACAGACATATAAAGGGGAACAACATACACTGGGGCCTGTTGTGGGAGAGAGAGAGAGAGAATCAGGATATTTAGGTAATGCATGCAGGGCTTAATACCTAGGTGATGGGTTGATAGGTGCAGTAAACCACCATGGCACACGTTTACCTATAATAAACCTGCATGTCCTGCACATATATCCCAGAATGTAAAATAAAATAGAATAAAAAATAAACTGCCACACCCGGCCTCGGGTCATATTTATAGATAAACAAACAAACATATCTAATCTGTGATAGACATATGGCTATCTTTTTATTTTTTATTATTTATTTATGTATTTATTTTTTTAAACGAAAGACGTGGGGTTGGGGGAGAGAGACTGTTAAATTCTGGAGTGCAGGGTGGTGTCATCCTAGCTCACTCACTGCAGTCTGGACAGTCCTTGGCTCAAGATTCTTCCACCTCAGGCTCCAGAGTACCTGGGACCACAGGCACGTGCGATAGTGCCCAGATCTTTTTTTTTTTTTTTCAAAGACAGGGTTTCACAGCCAAGCCGGGCGGCTCACGCCTATAATCCCAGCACTTTGCGAGGCCGAGGCGGGTGGATCACGAGGTCAAGAGATCGAGACCATCCTGGTCAATAAGGTGAAACCCCGTCTCTACTAAAAATACAAAAATTCGCTGGGCATGGTGGTGCGTGCCTGTAGTCCCAACTACTCGGGGGGCTGAGGCCGGAGAATTGCTTGAACTCAGGAGGCGGAGGTAGCGGTCAGCCAAGATCATGCCATTGCACTCCAGCCTGGGTAACAAGAGCGAAATTCCATCTCAAAAAAAAAAAAAAAAAAAAAAGAGACAGGGTTTCACCATGTTGGTCAGGCTGCTCTCAAACTCCCGACCTCAGGTGATCGCCTGCCTCAGCCTCCCAAAGTGCTGGGATTACAGACGTGAGCCACCGTGCCTGGCGACACATGGCTATCTTTTAATTGAACCTCATACTGACTTAAAGTATACAAACAGAATTGCAAATTGACTAAAATTAAAACACATAAGAAAAAACAAAAAACACAATAAGGTGATGTTAAGAAACCTACACTAAAAAAACCACTAATATGAAACTGCGCAGCAATAAAACACATATGTACTCATAATATCTGGTATGCAACATTAATGTCCCATTAAACAATATGTCTAACTACAGCATTTGACTGTAACTGTACTCATGAAAGCAGGTATTCTGAATCATCGGCATGCATTGTGTAGCAGTAAAATTTCAGAGAGCTTCAGTATAATTATAAACAAAATATTCAAATGAGAAACTTTTGATAAATAAGCATCAAAAAGAAACAAGTGGCCAAGTGCAGTGGCTCACATCTGTAAGCCTGGCACTTTGCGAGGCTGAGACAGGCAAATCACCTGAGGTCAGGAGTTCAAGACCAGCCTGGCCAACATGGTGAATCCCCGGTTTCCAATAAAAATACAAAAAACTTCACTGGGCATGGTGGCGGGCACCTGTAATTAAAACTACTTAAGAGGCTAAGGCAGAAGAATCACTTGAACTGGGGAGGCAGAAGGTTAGCCTGGGCAACAAGACTGAAACTCTATCTCAAAAACAAAAAAAAAAAAAAAAGAAAAGAAAAGAAAAGAAAGAAGTGATAACTTATGTTTTAAACATAAGCTATTTGTACACAAAATAAAATGGCTGTAATGCAACTTTAGAAGCAACAAATAGCCTTACATTGCTAAATTTAAAAAATGTATTTTTCCAAATTATATTTAGAACCTCTGATATATTAAACAAATACTTAGCAATAAATTATATTATTATTTAGATATATGCAAAAACAAGCAGGGAAAAATCCTGGGTGGTTTTTTTTTTTTTTGCCTGAAGCAAATTTAAATTTATAAGTAACTATTACACATGGAGTGTCTACCAATTATCTTAATTACTTTAGGCATTACATGTACATTCTGGCATACTGTCCTAAATGTCTTAATCTAGAATTACAGATCAATTTGAAATAGAAGATAGAAAATAAAAATGTATAGCAAGAGAAACCTCAGTAGGATTAAAAAAATGAAAACAGCTACATTTGCTTATCTCTCCCACAAGAAGAAAATGTCTCATCCATTTCTTAAATAAATGCCTTATGAGGGAGTAAACATCATGGCTCAAATCTGTAATGACAACTACATGGTACATAGAGGTTGAAGAACTGCTTCAGGCCTGGACTTCAAGACCAGCCTGGGTAATAAAGCAAGACCTTGTCTCCAGTATAAACGCCTTTAAGAGAGCTTTGAGATTTAGGGAGGGAGTTGTGAAACTCTGCTGAAGCCAGAGACTGATGAGTGTTCCTTTTCAAAGGGCAGGTCCTCATTCACGTGGGAAACTACAGGACCCCTGGTCTTGGTTACAGATCAAGAAATGGACCCACCAACTTGGTCTCACTGAGAATTCTGAAGTTACTCTGAAGCCATCTCAAACTCCCCGCAGTTACAGTTTGGGAGATAATTCTGAAGTTACTCTGAAACCATCTCAAACTCCTCCCAGTTACAGTTTGGGAGAGGTCCTGGCATTCCTGAGACCTGGAGGAAGATACCCATTTGTAGCCATGCAGGGAGGCCTATAGACCTTGATCTTTACTGTGGTCCCTGAAGCAGGTCACTGACTCAGTTCCAGTTCCATGGGTAACCGTTCATGGCCAATTCTGTCTATACAGAAACCCAGAAATTTTCTCTGGTACTCAGTGAAAGCCGTACTCATTCACATCCTGATATAAGGGCCATTTTATATGGACTTGACTGTAGAAACCTACCCTAGTGTGTGCTCCACAGATAAAAGTCCTGAAGAATATTTAATTTAAAAAAAAAAACAAAAACCACTGGGAATTACAACTACCTAAGTCCCTTGTAACAAGTCAACTAAATGTGGACCCTAGTGCAGACACAGAAGCCTTGTGACCAAGTTACAACCCAATTCACTACAAACCCCGGAGGCATTTTAGAACCCTGAGAAGCCAACAAAAGATCTTTACCTCCTGAAATCAGTGTATGAAAACTTGAGTTGTTTTCACAGACACCAATATAAAACTATATTGTGCCCATTGTCAATGCTTCTATTTTAACATAGCACTGGAAGTATGTGGCAAAATAATGAATAAAAAATATTTTTTAAAAATTCATTGAAATTGAAGACAAAAAAGTAAAAAGTTGTTTGAGGAATAACCTTATATATAAAAAACTATAGCCAGCCGGGCGTGGTGGCGCAAGTCTGTAATCCCAGTACGTTGGTAGGCCGAGGTGGGCGGATCACAATGTCAAGAGATTGAGACAATCCTGGCCAACATGGTGAAACCTGTCTACTAAAAAAACAAAAATTACCTCGGCATGGTGGCACGCATCTGTAGTCCCAGCTATTAGGGAGGCTGACACAGAAGAATAGCCCCGACACAGGAGGCAGAGGGTGCAGTGAGCCAAGATCGAGCCACTGCACTCCAGCCTGCTGACGGAGTAAGATTCCATCTCAAAGAAAAAAAAAAAGTAAAAAAGACAGTACATTGAAATTTGCCTAAACTAACAAATACATTCATTAAGTTGACAAAATGTAAAATTAACATAAATGTTCATGTTACTGTTTTATACGCTTAAAACAAGCTGTTGGATACAACAGAAATAAAAAATCCTTTTTGTTGTTGTTGTTTTTTTGTTTTTGCTTTTTTAGACTGAGTCTTGCTCTGTGGCCCAGCCTGGAGTGCAATGGCACAATCTCAACTCACTGTAACTTCTGCCTCCCAAGTTTAAGTGATTCTCCTGCTTCAGACTTCTGAGTAGCTGGGATTATAGGAGCCCACCACCACTCCTGGCTAAATTTTTATATTTTCAATAGAGACCATATAGGCCAGACTGATCTCAAACTCCTGAACTCAAGTGATCCACCTGTCTTGGCCTCCAAAAGTGCTGGGATTACAGTCCTGAGGTGCCGGCCAAGAAAACAATCCTTTTTAAAATAGAATTAAAATCAGGAATTTCTAACAATTTAACCAAAAAGGCAAGAAATCTTTACAATGAAAGATATAAATCAATAAAAGAGGCCGGGTGAGGTGGCTCACCCCTGTACTCCCAGCACTTTGGGAGGTTGAGGCGGCAAAGGGGGATTGTCTGAAGTCAGGAGTTTAAGAATAGCCTGGCCTACATGGTGAAACCCCATCTCTACTAAAAATACAAAAAATTAGCTAGAGGGGTAGCAGGTGCCTGAAATCCCAGCTACCCAGGAGGCTGAGACAGAAGAATGGCTTGAACCTGGGAGGTGGAGATTGCAGCAAGCCAAGATTGCACCACTGCACTTCAGTCTGGGCAACAAGAGTGAAACTCTGTCTCAAAAAAACCAATCAATAAAAGAAATTAGAGAAGACATACATTTTAAAATATTTCATATTTATGCATTCAAAGAATAAATATTGTTCAAGTACCATGTTCTCTAAAGTAATCTATATATTCAACAAACGTCCTATCAAAATTCCAGTGGCTTTGTTTTCACAGCAATAAAAACTACATTTTTAAAATTTACAAGAAACTACAATAAACTTCAAATAGCCAAAGCAATCCTGAGGAAAACAACAATGCAAAGGGCCACTTATAATTTATACTTTCTAATTCCAAACTATATGTCAAGAATATAGTAATAAAAACCGGATGGAATGTGCAGAAAATTAACATAAAAACCCATAGAGGCTGGGCATGGTGGCTTATGCTGTAATTCCAGCAATTTGGGAGGCCGAGGTGGGTGGATCACCTGAGGTCAGGAGTTCAAGACCGACCTGATCAACATGGAAAAACCCCATCTATTAAAAATACAAAATCAGCCAAACATTGCAGCACATGCCTGTAATCCCAGCTACTTGAGAGGCTTAGGCAGAAGAATCACTTGAACCTGGGAGGCAAAAGTTATGGTGAGCTAAGATTGCTCCGCTGCACTCCAGCCTGGGTGACAGAGGGAGACTCTGTCTCAAAAACAAAAACAAAACAAAACAAAACAACAAAAACAGACCACGACGAGTACAGTTTAGACATCATACAAAAAGAGAACTAAAAAAGTAATTTAAAATAAAGTTTCTAAAAATCATGCAGATATCTGTATGATACCACAAAACGATAAGAAACCAGTGAGATTGTATTGCGTTTTAATGCCATGAAGAGGATTTTGGCTCTCACTGTAAACTTGAAGGAAGATCAATGTAGCAAAAGTAGACTCATTCGAGAATTTGAAAGCATAAGAGAGAAGATGGCCCTATGTGAGAAAACAACAACAAAACAAGCAAACGCCTCAGGCTTCCCAGAAACTATTTGCTTTGGAACACAACTTCCCAAATCACTCTGTAGGGACTGTCTGGGTTTTTTTTTCCTTTTTTTTAATCTTCCCACTTTTCAACTATGTCAACTGTTTCATTCATTCTCACCTACCTGGGGGTGTGGCTACCATACTGTGTCTCTTCATATTCCAGGGATCTTTTTCTTGCTGCAGACAGGTGATCGGATCTGCCTTAGAGACAGCAATACCTGCTTTATTAAAAATAAATTACATGAATCTCTCAGATTCTCTAATTACCAACCTCTACCGTGCTTACTAAAGAGATGTCATAGAATATTCTAGAAAAAATCCCAAAATACTATTTAATGACAGAAAGTTCTTAACATTTAGAAAATATTTTAAATTAGTAGGTTCTTAATTTCACTACCCAGTACTTATGAGTCAAAAAGTAGTGGTGGCAAGCCGATTTTTACATGGGGGCGACAATATTTTATACCACGAAATTTCTGAAATTACTACTCCTCTACAGTGAAGGATACAGACCAACTCAGAAATGTAAAAGGTTCAGGCCAAGATAAAACATCTTGAAGAAGTCTTTTCTACATGAACCATTCCTCAAGATTTTTTGAAAACAAGGATTAGAAATTCATTTATGGAAAGCATTAATTACCAAAAATTATTATATAAAAATAGAGAAATGAAACCTTTAGGGTATATGAGGAATTGTGTATTAAAGTTATTCTCACCCAAGAAGGCCAGGTTCCTGTAGTTCTCTAACATCACTTTTCTATACAATTCCTTCTGTGCTGTGTCCAGGCATTGCCACTCCTCCAGAGAGAATTCTATGGCCACATCTCTAAATGTCAACGGCCCCTGAAAAACACACAAACACATATTTACAAGTGTCCATGGGCAGAATTTATCATTTAAGGTTAAATAAGAGAGTAAAGAAAATTGGTTCAGACTTATAGGAATGAATGAAATTATCTAACAATTTTTAACAAAGAAATATTCTCTAATATATTCTCTAACTCTGAGAGAAGAGACTGATATAAGCTTTACAAAACCAGTGTGTGTGTGTGTATGTGTGTGTTTGTGTATAAATACTTTAATGAGTATTAAAGTACAAAACTAAAGGCATAAACACAAACATGTGCGGTTTTAGTTCTATATTTGCATCACAAAGAATGAGCTGTCTATACCTTTCGGACAAAGAAGACATGTTGAATTAGAAGGCACCTCTTAAACCTCGGTGAGGTGGCTCATGCCTGTAATCCCAGCACTTTGGGGGCCGAGGCAGGCGGATCATGAGGTCAAGAGTTTGAGACCAGCCTGGCCGGCATCGTGAAACCCTGTCTCTACTAAAAATACCAAAAAATTAGCAGGCATGGTGGCAAGCGTCTGTAGTCCCAGCTACTTGAGACTGTACCCCAGCCTCGGTGACAAAGCAAGACTCAATCTAAAAATAAAAAAAATTTAAAAAGCACCTCTTAAATTTTAATATGTAAAATAAACTGAAGATCTTGTACAGATTTTATTTTAAGAACATATGAAATAAAGTCTGAGTCTCTGAATTTTTTTTTTTTTTTTTGAGACCGAGTTTCGCTCTTGTTACCCAGGCTGCAGTGCAATGGTGCAATCTCGGCTCACCGAAACCTCCGCCTCCTGGGTTCAGGCAATTCTCCTGCCTCAGCCTCCTGAGTAGCTGGGATTATAGGCACACGCCACCATGCCCAGCTAATTTTTTGTATTTTTTTTAGTAGAGACAGGGTTTCACCATGTTGACCAGGACGGTCTCGATCTCTTGACCTCATGATCCACCCGCCTCAGCCTCCCAAAGTGTAGGGATTACAGGCATGAGCCACCGTGCCCGGCTTGATCTCACTCTTAAGATGCTTGTTTACACTTACAGATTCTGTCATCAGATTCTATTTACACCTGGAGCCTCTCACATAACTGCAGCATTCACCAAACAAGATCTGAAAAGCTTACCGAGCCACACTCTCAAAGGGGGGGTCTTTAAGATTTCTATGTTGATGGCCTGGCAAGGTGGCTCACACCTGTAATCCCAGCACTTTGGTAGGCGGAGGTGGGCCAACTACGCGATCTTTGACAAAGCTGATGAGAGGAATGTAAAAAGAATTCCCCATTTAATAAATGGTGCTGGAAGAACTAGCTAGTACTATGTAGAAGATTGAAACTGGGCACCTTCCTTACACCATATATAAAAATCAACTCAAGATGAGTTAAAGACTTGAATGCAAAACTTATAATTTAAAAAAAAAAATCTGGAAAATAAACCTAAAAAATACCATTCTAGGCCTAGAAACTAGCGAAGATTTTATGATGAAGATACCAAAAGGAATTGCAATAAAAGAAAAAATTGACAAATGGAAATAAAGAGCTTTTGCACAGCAAAGAAAATATTAACAGACTAAACAGACAATCTAGAAAATTTTTTAAAATTGCAAACTATTTTCTTATGGAGATTTAATGTCCAGAATTTAAAAACTTAAACAAGTTGACAAGAAAACAACATACCACTGAATTAAAAAGTAGGCAAAAAACACAAACAGATGGGGGCCGGGCACGGTGGCTCACATCTGTAATTCCAGCACCTTGGGAGGCTGAGACAGGCGGATCACCAGGTCAGAAGTTACAGATCAGCCTGACCAAAATGGTGAAACCCCATTCTCCTAAAATTACAAAAATTAGCCAGGTGTGGTGGCACACGCCTGTAATCCAGCTACTCTGGAGGCAGAGGCAGGAGAATCGCTTGAACGTGAGAGGCGGAGGTTGCAGAGAGCAGAGACCGCACCATTGCACTGCAGCCTGGCAACAAGAGTAAAAGTGTCTCAAAAAACAAACAGGCCGGGCATGGTACCTCAAGCCTGTATTCCCAGCACTTTGGGAGGCCGAGATTGGTGGATCAAATGAGGTCAGGAGTTCGAGACCAGCCTGGCCAACATGGTGACACCCATATCTAAAAAAAAAAAAAACATGAAGAGATGTTTTTGAAAATACAAATATGTGACTGGCAAAAATATTTGTTTAAATGTTCATCACATTAGAGAAATGCAAACAAAACTACAGTGAGATATCATCTCACACTAGTCAGAACGGCTGTTGTTAAAAAGTGAGTAACAGGCCGGCACCGTGGCTCACGCCTGTAATCCCATCGCTTTGGGAGGCCAACGCGAGCAGATCACCGGGTCAAGAGATCAAGACCATCCAGGCCAACATGGTGAAACCCCGTCTCTACTTAAAATACGAAAAAATAGCCTGGCATGGTGGTACGTGCCTGTGGTCCCAGCTACTCGGGAGGCTGAGGCGGAAGAATCGCTTGAACCCAGGAGGCAGAGGTTGCAGGGAGCCGAGATTGGGCCACTGCACTCCAGCCTGATGACGGAGCAAGACTCCGTCTCAAAAAAAAAAAAAAAAAGGTGGATAACAGATCAGGAACCGTGGCTCATGTAATCCCAGCACTTTGAGACCACCCTTGTCAAACAAGGTGAAACCCCATCTCTACTTAAAAAAAAAAAAAAAAATATATATATATATATATATAAACACAAAAATTAGCCGGGCACAGTGGCTCACGCCTGTAGTCCTAGTTACTTAGGAAGCTGAGGCAGAAAAGTCGCATGAACTAGAAAGGCGGAGGTTGCAGTGACCAGAGATCATGCCACTGCACTCCAGCCTGGGCGAAGAAGCAAGACTCCATCTCAGAACAACAACAAAACAGGTATCACGTAACTGTACCTAATCAATTACTAAATTCGGGTTTCTTCATTGTGCATTTTATAAAAAACTTTCCTTCAAGCCTCTCCCATAGACCGCAAACTACAAACCAAACCATAGTTGAGTGCTTTACAATTCTAGAACCACTCTTCGATTAAATTCTTTAATATTTTTGCAGAGACTCCCATACATTTTTAATAGGAGGAAATAGGAACTGGGAACCCCACAGAACAAAGCTCTTTTAATTCATGAAGCCGCACGCCAAGTCAGGATTCTTCCCTGACGACTCTTTCATGGTTCCTGCACAATCCGGGAGTGACGCGGCACAGCGGGTGCAAAGCTGCCCAGAGAGGGCTCCAGGCCAGGGCTCAGTCACTGCGCAGGGAAGAGACAGGACACCCGGCGCCGCTGTCAGTGCAGCGGCCATTTTATGGCTGAAGGGGACTGAGGCCGAGCTGGGCAAAGACAACTCAGGGCGGATTGCGGTGAGGACTGAGTCCCGCCACAGCCGCTTCCCACTGGTTCTACCCAACCCCTTCCTCTCCCTCCCGATGTCGGACTGGCACTCTCACCATTTCTAGGCTTCCAGAGGATCCCAGCGTCTTAGCTGTGGAGCCCGCAATGCCTGCGGGTCAGGGGGCCACAAAGGGTGGGCCTTTAGGAGCCGAGAACACAGAGGAATAAAGAAGAGACCTGGAGTTCGGGTTGCAAAGAGACGAACGTGGCAGCCGTCCTGTCTGCTTCAGCTGCATGCCTGATTGGACGATTCACTGCCCAGCGTCGCTGATTGGATAACGTTTAAAACCCCACCTCTCAGGTTCTGAGTGACAGATGTGGATTAGATGAGTCTGAAGAAAAAGTGACAGCCTGCCTAGGCTGCAGTATTTTCATGCAGAGCTTCCTCCCTGAACTGAGCCAGGCCCACCCCAGAGGGTATTTGCATTCAACCTTGTGTATAAGGTCATATGCATTTGTAAATAACATATGTATTGCACATGGCTATACATAAATAAAGAGTACTATAACATATGTTTTAGAATTTCAGCTTTTCTTTTCTTTTCTTTTGGCCAAGGCATGTGGATCACGAGGTCAGCCAAGCCAAGACGGTGCAACCCCATAGCTACTAAAAAATACAAAACTTAGCCGGGCGTGGTGGCCCTGTAATCCCAGCTACTCAGGAGGTTGAGGCAGAAAATTGCTAGAACCTGGGAGTAGGAGGTTCCAGTTAGCCAGGATCGCGCCACTGCATTCCAGCCTGGGCAATAGTGCAAGACTTCTTCTCACAAACAAACAAACAAACAAACAAAAAAAGATTGTAAAACATGTATGGAAATCTAGAGTGGTCAGAAATGACAAATTTGCTGGATTTATTTATAAAGCCTTATTATCATTTGCTTCAGTATAGATAAGAGACTAATACAAAAGTAAAAGTTTACTTCTCTGGACAAAAATTTTGTACTTTTTTTTTTTTTTTTTTTTAAGATGGGGTTTCACCATGATGGCCAGGCTGGTCTTGAACTCCTGACCTCAGGTAATCCACCCACCTCAGCCTCCCAAAGTGCTAGGATTACAGGCTTGAGACACCGCGCCGGCCTTGTACATTATTAATATGACAGAGTAAAATGTTTTTGATCACCTTTTGAATAAATTTGGAAACAAAGAGAGTAGAGTGAGAATTCTTCTCATGCTGTCTTTCTCAGGTGTTTAGATTGGGAAAATCAATCTCCTATGTCAAGCAGTAAATGATTTTATTATTTAAAATTATTTTATTATCACTTTGTCTAAGTGAATGACTACTATTTTATGGCGACCTGTGATTCTATTGTGGTAAAGCGTTTTAACCCTTTGATATATTTGACAAGATTCCCGAATTCACATTTCAGCAAAAAAAAAAATTGTCTTTTTTGTTTTTTTATCCCAAAGTTTTGGATGTTACAGAGGTCCAATGCAGCATCCAAAAAAATGATGAACAGAATTATCTGATATGGTGAACTACATGGAAAACACTGTCAAATTAAAAATGATGTTTGACCTTCTTTAACTTATATTTTAATAAATGTTATTAATGTTTATTCCAAAATTGCATGCAATTTTTCTTTTCTTTTTCTCTTTTTTTTTTTCTTGAAATAGAGTCTCACTCTGTCACCCAGTCTGGAGTGCAGTGGCACAATCTCTGATCACAGCAACCTCCGCCTTCCAGGTTCAAGCGATTCTCCTGCCTCAGCCTGCTGAGTAGCTGGGACTACAGGTGTGCGCCACAACGCCTGGCTAATTTTTTTGTTTTGTTTTTAGTAGAGATAGAGTTTCACCATGTAGCCAGGATGGTCTCAATCTCCTTATCTTGTGATCCACCCACCTTGACATCCCAAAGTGTTGAAATAACAGGCATGAGCTATGGCACCTGGACTATAATTTCTAAAAATCTAAGATACCTGAGTATATGCTATTAATCATAATTATTGTTATGACTATGTTATTATGAGAAATTATTGTAGGCCACAGACATCATCAACTTCTTTTCATTTGTTTCTTTATAACAATTTCAGGTTAATAGTTTAATTCTGATATAGTTTCTAAAAACTTCAAAAGCATGCGAAATTCGCCGGGCGTAGTGGCTCATGCCTGTAATCCAAGCAATTTGGAGGCCAAGATCACCTGAGGTCAGGAGTTCAAGACCAGACTGACCAACATGGTGAAACCCTGTCTTTAAAAAAATAAATAAATAAAAAATAAAAATAAAGTAAAAAAATTTAAAAATAAGAAATAAAATAAAATTAATTTAAAAATTTTTTTAAATAAAATGTTTAAAAAAAAGCATGCAAAATTCTAGAGTATAATGTTTTTAAGGAGGTTTATTAAAAGAGGAAAATGACCCAGGCAAGTTGAGTACAGGTTTCTGATAATTTGAGAATCATATTGTTTAGACTGGGTAAGGATTGTATGAATTCTAATGAAGAAACTGACTCATAAAATTTATAACCCAGGGAAGGCCGGGCATGGTGGCTCATGCCTGTAATCCAAGCACTTTGGAGGCCAAGGCAGGTGGATCACCTGAGGTTGGGAGTTCAAGACCAGCCTGACCAACATGGTGAAACCCCGTCTTAAAAAAAAAAAAAAGTATAACCCAGGGAAAATAAAAATCGATTAAATATTGGAAAAAGACTCTTTAACATGTTTATGCTAAATCTGCCAGTGCCGAATTTTTTAGCTATGCCTGCCATTTGAATAAACTTTGTGGTCCGTGTCAAATTACCTATGACAGTTACCAGTGCTATGCACCAAAACTGGAGAAACAAAGCCTGGTATTTAAGAGAAAATAAATTTTATGTTACATGTGGACTCATGGAAAACCCAGAAAGCCAGGCCGGGCACAGTGGCTCACGCCTGTAATCCCGGCACTTTGGGAGGCCGAGGCGGGTGGATCACGAGGTCAAGAGATCGACACCATCCTCGTCAACATGGTGAAACCCCATCTCTACTAAAAATACAAAAAATTATCTGGGCATGGTGGCACGTGCCTGTAATCCCAGCTATTCAGGAGGCTGAGGCAGGAGAATTGCCTGAACCCAGGAGGCGGAGGTTGCAGTGAGCAGAGATCGCGCCATTACACTCCAGCCTGGGTAACAAGAGTGAAACTCCGTCTCAAAAAAAAAAAAAGAAAAGAAAACCTAGAAAGCCAACAGTTCCTTGTTTATTCCTGGTTTCTTATAGCTTTTATTATTGAAAGTGTTGTATTCAATTACTCATCACAGATGAGATAAACTAATGTAAATTAAATAATTTATTAGGTTGGGCTCACACCTGTAATCCCAGAACTTTGGGAGGCTGAGGTGGTCAGATCACTTGATGTTAGAAGTTCAAGACCAGCCTGACCAAAATGGTGAAACCCCATCTCTACTAAAAATACCAAAGTTAGCAGGGCGTGATGGTAGGCACCTATAATCCCAGCTACTCAGGAGCTGAGGCAGGAGAATCACTAGAACCTGGGAGGCGGAGGTTGTGGTGAGCCAAGATGGCACTAGACACTCCAGCCTGGGCAACAAGAGCAAAACTCTGTCTCAAAAAATAATAATAATCCAAAGTCTGTCTTCTGAACACTAGATCTGGCTGGTCGTATTCACTCAGGGCAGTAGAAACCTGTGAACATGACAGTGAGCTAGTTTGGGGCCCAGGCTCAAATTGTCTTGAATGCTCTGTGTTTATTTCACAATGCTTCCATCTCTGTAGGAAAAGCCTATGTTAGCCAGCTGGAGAGTAAGATATCACGGACAGGAGAAACAAGGGGCCCCTGTTGACAGTTCCAGAAGCAGAAGCTCATTCCCAGAAACACAGCTGTTAGTCAACAAGCAGCTCGTGATACATGTCTAAAAACGCTCAGCTGAGCCTACAGAAATGGCCACACTGAGTCTAGCCTGAATAACTGACCATCTGAATTATGAGCTAATACATTTTGGATGGTTTGTTATGCTGCAGTAGCTAACTGATACATGCACCCAGTGTAGGTAAGATGCCAGGATTTAATGACAGGCTCAGTATTACTTACATTCTGACAGTGCACACCCTAAAGGTGCTGTTTTTTCCTCTGGTTTAGAGTTGGATGTCTTGTAAGGTAATACCGAGTAATGCAGAAATACATGTAGACATTTATGTGTGTGATTGGTGCTTATACCCACACAGTCCCCCACACCACAGGAGAAAACAGATAACCACAGCCTGGCCATTAGGGCCAAGGCCAAATAGCAAAATCAGCTTGCCTTTAATCTATCTTTTTCTTATCTAAAACTTGGAGGTCAAGAGTGTCAACAGGTCTGAAGACACAGGGTTCTCTTCTGCTGTGACCCCATCATCCTTTGTCACTAACTGATTTCTAGAAGGAGGGTGGGCATTGCCCTCTACTCTTTCTATGGCCACTATCTGTCCTACTCCTAAAACTGAAGAGAGATGTAGGCAGGGAGAGGCTGTCCCCTCATCTCTGGTAGAAAAGGGATGTTCAGGCCATTCACCCTCCTGATGTCAGAGCTGCACTTCAGTGTAGCAGCTATTGGCCATGTGTTGCTATTGGGTGCCTGGAATGTGCCTGGTCTGAACTACAGTGTCCTAGAAAGGTGAAATATGAGTTAGTTTCAAAGATTTTGTTCCAAACACACACACACACACACACACACACGTATATGTTTGCATATAATTAGTAATTACATATTTCTCACATATTAAAATGACAAGATTTTGGATATGTTGAGTTAAGTAAATTGTTATAGTCAATTTCATCTGTTCTTTGTTTCTTTTTAAAGTTTGGCTGCTAGAAAATTTAAAATTCACATGTGGCTCACATTTTATTATTTTATTTTATTTATTATTTATTTATTTATTTTTGAGACAGAATTTTGCTCTTGTTGCTCAGACTGGAGTGCAGTGGCGTGATCTCAACTCAACGTAACCTACATCTCCCAGGTTCAAGTGATTCTCCTGCTTCAGCCTCCCAAGTAGCTGAGATTACAGGCACCCACCACCATTTTTTTTTTTTTTTTAGACGGAGTTTCGCTTTTGTTACCCAGGCTGGAGTGCAATGGTATGATCTCGGCTCACCGCAACCTCTGCCTCCTGGGTTGAGGCAATTCTCCTGCCTCAGCCTCCCGAGTAGCTGGGACTACAGGCGTTCACCACCATGCCCAGCTAATTTTTGTATTTTTAGTAGAAAAGGGGTTTCACTATGTTGACCAGGATGCTCTTGATCTCAAGCTGCCTTGGCCTCCCAAAGTGCTGGGATTATAGACGTGAGCCACTGCACCCCATCCCACCACCATTTTTATAGAGATGGGAGTTTCACCATGTTGGCCAGACGGGTCTCAAATTTCTAACCTCAGGTGATCCACCCCTCTCGACCTCCCAAAGTACTGGTATTACAGGCATGAGGCACTGTGTCTGACCAGTGGCTCACATTTCATTTCAGAGGATTGCCTCCTTTTTTTTTTTTTTTCTTCAGATGGAGTCTCACTGTGTTGCCCAGGCTGGAGTGCAGTGGCGTGATCTCAGCTCACTGCAACCTCCACCTCCCGAATTCAAGCTATTCTCTTGCCTCAGCCTCCCGAGTAGCTGGGATTACATTCATGTGCCACCATGCCTGGCTAAGGATTGCCTCCTTTTTAAAATCTCAGGCTGCCTGCTCAAATGATTAGAAGCAAAAAAGGTCATAAAATTTAAAATTTTAGAACAATTGTTATTATGTTCTTTTAATTTGTGAATAGCCATATAGCATATTGTTTACAAGTGCATATGACCTTATACCCAAGGTTAAAGGCAACTACCCTCTGGAGTGGGCCTGGCTCAGCTCATTTAGGAAGCTCTGCCTGAGAAGGCTGCAGCCTAGGCTGTCACTCATTCAGCCCCAGCTCCTGGGTTTGGCAAGGCCTTTGTCTCTTGCTGCAGCTGGAGTTCCAGGTCTTGTCCTCACTGTTCTAAATCCTCTGCTCCTAGAAGCCCAGCCTCTGTGGCCCTGTGACCTGCAGGTATTTTGAGATCCACAGCTAAGATGCTAGGAACCCCTGGAAGCCTAGACATGGTGAGAGTGCCCAGTCAGACATCCCCAGAGAGGGGAAAAGGCTGGTTGGAACCAGTGGGAAGTGGCTGTGGCAGGACTCAGGCCCCCCCACAGTCAGCTCCACAGTCTGCTCCCTGAGTTCTCCTTGTCTAGCGCAGCCTCTCCCCTTCAGCCATAAGATGGCTGCGGCGCTGCCAATAGGGGTCCTGGGCGTCCTGTCTCTTCCCATCCCAGTGACTGTGCCTTGGCCTGGAGACCTCTCTGGGCAGCTTTGCATCTGCAGCACCACGTCTCTCCGAGATTGTGCAGGGACCAGGGGAAAGTCCTCGGGGGAGAATCCTGACTTGGGGTGTGGGATGATGAATGGGAAAAGCTTTGGTCCTTTGGGTTCCCAGTTTTTATGTTCTCCTATTCAAAATCTGTGGCAGTCCTCACAAAAATATTTAAGAATTTAATCAAAGAGTGATTCAATAATTGTGGTTTATGAGTGATTCAATAGTTTGTGGTTTATGAGAGAAGCTATTTGTAGTTTGGTTTATCAAAGAAGCTTGAAAGACTTATAAGGTGCATGATAAAGAAAACCGTATTTGGGCCGGGCACGGTGGCTCAAGCCTATAATCCCAGCACTTTGGGAGGCCGAGGAAGGTGGATCACGAGGTCAAGAGATTGAGACCATCCTGGTCAACATGGTGAAACCCCGTCTCTACTAAAAATACAAAAAATTAGCTGGGCATGGTGGCACGCGCCTGTAATCCCGGCTACTAGGGAGGCTGAGGCAGGAGAATTGCCTGAACCCAGGAGGCCGAGGTTGCGGTGAGCCGAGATCGTGCCATTGCACTCCACCTTGGGTAACAAGAGTAAAACTCCGTCTCAAAAAAAAAAAAGAAAACCGTACTTAACAATTGATTAGGTACAGTTACATAGCAGTTTTTATAAGTAGAAACCAGAGCCTCCTTAGTCTAATTGCCTGCCAGTTAATTATTCTCACTCTTCACAGGGGACTGATTTTCCCCTGCATTTTTTAACAAGTTTGTGTTCCCTGAAGGGTCTCAAGTGTACCTCCCACCCCCACTCCTCCCGCCTAACTCTGGCCTGCAGTTAGGTTTGAATTGCAAATAAACTAAAATACTAAATCCAGTTACTTCTGACATTTCTAAATGCCAACTTCTCTTCCCTTTTTTTTTTTGAGACGGAGTTTCGCTCTTGTTACCCAGGCTGGAGTGCAATGGCGCGATCTTGGCTCACCGCAACCTCCGCCTCCTGGGTTCAAGCAATTCTCCTGCCTCAGCCTCCCAAGTAGCTGGGATTACAGGCACACACCACCATGCCCAGCTAATTTTTTGCATTTTTTTTTTTTTTTAGTAGAGACGGGGTTTCACCTTGTTGACCAGGATGGTCTCGATCTCTTGACCTCGTGATCCACCTGCCTCGGCCTCCCAAAGTGCTGGGATTACAGGCTTGAGCCACCGCGCCCGGCCTCAATTTCTCTTTCCTAATTCACATTATCAACTATTTTTTGTTTGAAAATATTTCTCATAAGAAAAAAGCAAAAAATAATTCCTTGACACTTTTTGCACAAAGTTGCTATGCCTCTTTTTTTTTTTGAGACGGAGTTTCACTGTTGTTACCCAGACTGGAGTGCAATGGCAGGATCTCGGCTCACCACAACCTCTGCCTTCTGGGTTCAAGCAATTCTCCTGCCTCAGCCTCCCGAGTAGCTGGGACTACAGGTGCGCACCACCATGCCCAGCTAATTTTTGTATTTTTAGTAGAGACGGGGTGTCACCTCGTTGACCAGGATGATCTCGATCTCTTGACCTTGTGATCCACCCGCCTCAGCCTCCCAAAGTGCTGGGATTATAGGCGTGAGCCACCGTGCCTGGCCTGCCTCTTTTTTTTTTTAATCTTCCTTAGGCACAGAAATCTTAGAATATTTTCAAAGCAAAGTTTTTCTTTGGAAACTTTATGTTAGAATGATGTGTTTTCAGCTCACCTTTATTTTTTTACTGGTCCTGGGTTACAGTTATGTCTCAGGGTAAACCAAGATACACACCATAACTTTTTCTGCCAGAGTGTTTAGTGAATATCAGCTCCTGGGTCATTTTCTCCCTAAGGACAACCTGAGGTATGAAGTGTAGCTTCTCAACAAAGCAGGTGGATGCCCTGGGGCTAAACTCAGCAATAAGTCTTCTCTCTTCTGTGGGCAAGGAACAGGCAGGAGAGGAAAGTCACATCACCTCTGTGTTGGGCCCAACGTTATGTCACAGTCTCTTTTTGGGCAACATTTAGGTAAGAGAAGAAGGTCTCATCAAATAGTCAGAGGGCCCAAAGATATGTCACAATGCACCTTGTAGTGAGGGTCCAGGCAGGAAACTCACATCATATTGGTTCTGGACCCAGGAATTAATCATCATGCCTTCTTTTTTTTTTGAGACGGAGTTTTGCTCTTGTTACCCAGGCTGGAGTGCAATGGCGAGATCTCAGCTCACCGCAACCTCCGCCTCCTGGGTTCAGGCAATTCTCCTGCCTCAGCCTCCTGAGTAGCTGGGATTACAGGCATGCGCCACCATGCCGACCTAATTTTTTTTTTTAGTAGAGACAGGGTTTCACCATGTTGACCAGGATAGTCTCAATCTCTTGACCTCGTGATCCACCCGCCTCAGCCTCCCAAAATGCTGGGATTACAGGCGTAAGCCACCACACCTGACCTTCATCATGCCTTCTAAGGGCAGTGTCAAGGCAAAAGTGTATGCTACCTTAGAATTAGGTCCACCGACATGTCACAATATCCTTTTCAGGCAGAACCTAGAGAGAGTGGGACAGTCATGTGAGCTAGGTTCTGAGCCCAGTGCTATGTCACAACCCCTTCTGTGAGCAGAGGCCAGGCAAGAGAAAAGAGCATTACCTGTGTGATGGGTGCAGGGATTTGTCACAATGACTTCTGTAGGCAGGACCTAGGCAGTAGAGTTACATCAACCTGGGTATTGGACCCAGCAAAAGTCACACTGGCCCACATGGGCAGGGCACAGGCAGGAGAGTCATATAACCTGTATTTGGGGCTCAGTGATATGACACAGTGTCCCCTGGGAAAGAGCCAAGGCTGGAGAGAGGATTCACATCACCTGGATACAAGATCCAGTGATGTCACAATGTTCCCTGTGGGCAGTGGCAAGGCAATAGAATAGTCACACCACCTCACTGCTGGGTCCAGGGATATGTCACAATCCCTTCTGTGGGCTGGGCAGTGCAGGAGCACCAAATCACTCTGGTGCTGGGAAAGTCATATGTCATTATCATACCAGAAGGAATGTTCAGACACAAGATTAGGCATCTAGACTGGAAAGAATCGATACATCAAAAACATGACTAGACCGTGCATGGTGGCTCATACCTGCAGTCCCAGCAGGTTAGGCGGCCATGGAGGATACCTGGAACCCAGGAGTTGAAGACTATTCTGGGGGAATCATGGTGAGATGACATCGCTGTTAAAAAATAATAATTAAAGTTAAAAAATATAAATATATTCAGAGCCTGGACAACATAACAAGATCACATCTTTACTAAAAAGATGGTAGATAGATAGATACATAGACCAGAAAGACAGACAGAGCCTGCCAGATAGATAGATAGACAAAGCCAGACAGACAAAGATAGATGATAGATAGAAGATAGATAGATAGATGACAGACAGACAGATAGACAGATAGCTAGCCAGGCAGGATGGCTTATGCCTATAATCCCAGCACTTTGGGAGGTCAAGGATGGTGGATTGCTTGACCACAGGAGTTTGAGACCAGCCTGAGAAACATGGTCAAATGTCATTTCTACAAAAATAAAAAGTAAAATATACAAAAAAAAGAAAAAAAGACCAAGCATGGTGGTGCATGACTGTAGTACTAGCTACCGGGGGAGCTAAAACGGAAGAATCCCTGAGTCCAAGCAGGTCCAGGCTGCAGTAAGTCGTGATTACACATCTGCACTGCAGCCTGGGTGACAGAGTGAGAAGACCTCATTATATATATAAGTATATATTTATTTATTTCTCTGTGTGTGTGTGTGTGTACACACACACACACACACATATATATGAAAGAAGAAAAAAATTTAAGACAACAGCAATGTCAGTGTGCAGGAGGAAAGCGCATAAGAGAGAAAGAAAAGGAAAAAGTAATAGAAACTCAATGTACTGTGGAAACAAACTCAAAGTGGGGCTAGGAAAAAAAAAATTTAAAAACCACAAAAACAAAAACAAATAAAACCTCAGAAAAGTCCCCAGAGCTGCAGCTACTCTGTAGGCAGAAGTGGGAGGATGACCTGGGTGAGCCCGGGAAGGGAAGGCCGCGTGAGCCGTCATCGCACCCTCTACTGGACCAAAGCGGTATTGCCGCCGGCTAAAGCTATCTGGTCCACCTTAAACATTTCAAGCAGGCAGCCAGGTCCTTGCTTTGGGGCTGACACCTGGTGGACCCGGCAGCTGGACAGAGAAGCCAGCCGGTGTCGAGGGCAAAGGCCCAGCGGGTACACCCTACAGGTCAGGTGTGGCCGAGTGGCGCGAGGGGCCTGAAGCCATCTGTCTGGAGTCTAACTCCAACAACCTTCCTTCCCACCGCTCCCCGACATTGTCTGCTGGTTCACCCAACCTCCTAAGTAGTTCAACCTCCTAAATAGCTGGGAGTATAGGCATGCAACACCTCAACTGGCTAATTTTTTATTTTTAGTAGATACAGGGGTTCACTATGTTGGCCAGGTTGCTCTCGAACTCCTGACCTCAGGTTATCCGCTGGCCTCAGTCTCCCAGTGTTGGGATTACAGGTGTGACCCACCACACCCAGCCGATTTTTTAAATTTCTTATGTGTATGGTCCTGTAATAGAGCAGAATAATAGTAGCCTCAGAGTCCATGAGACCAGAAGCTGACATCTTAAATGTCTGTTTAGAATAAATTTAACAAGCCAATCTCTCTAACATAAAACTCCCGGAAAGACAAGCGATTTTTTTTTCTTTTTTCAATTTTTTTTTTTTTTTTAAGATGGGGTTTCACCATAATGGCCAGGCTGGTCTTGAACTCCTGACCTCAGGTGATCCACCCACCTCGGCCTCCCAAAGTGCTAGGATTACAGGCGTGAGCCACCGCACCCCGCAAGACAAGCGATTAAAAAAACATTGTGGCCAGGAAGTGAATCACGCCTGTAATCCCGGTATTTTAGAAGGCCAAGGCAGGGGGATCGCTTGAGCCTAGGAGTTCCAGACCAGCCTGGGCAACATCGTAAAAACCTCATCTCAAGCCAAAATACAAAAATTAGCCAGTTTTATAACCTCATCTCAAAATACATTAATAAATAGATTAAAATTTAAAAGGCTGGGCGTGGTGGCTAACACCTGTAATCCCAGCACGTTTGGAGGCCGAGGTGGGAGGATTGTGATGTCAGGCATTTGAGATTAGACTAGCCAGCATGGTGAATCCCCATCTGTACTAAAAATATAAAAATTAGCCGGGAGTGGTGGTGGGCACCTGTAATCCCAGCTACTTAGGAGGCTGAGGCAGGAGAATCACTTCAACCCAGGAGGCAAAGGTCACAGTTAGCCAAGACTACACCATTGCACTCCAGCCTGGGCAACAGAATAAGACTCCGTCTCAAAATAAATAAATTAATTAAATTAAAAATAAAATTTTTAATGTTGCATTCTGTTAATTTTGCTACCTACCCTGAGAAGGGCATAAAATATCTGTGGCTTGCTTCTTTGTTTATGAAGGGTCTCACTTTGTCACCCAGGCTGGAGTGCAGTGACACCATAATGGCTTATTGCAGTCTCAACCTCCCTAGGCTTAGATGATTCTCTCATCTCAGCCTTTTAAGTAGCTGACATCACAGGTATGCGCCAGCACACCCAGCTACTGTCCCAAACTCCTGGGCTCAAGTGATTCTCCTGTGTTGGCCTCCCAAAGTGTAGGATTACAGGCATGAGCCATCACGCCTGGTCTTCCTTAATATATCTGATCTCACTACATTCTGGTACTAAAGCCTCACATCAAAAAGTTAGAAAGATCTCAAGGTAACAACCTAAACATCACGACTAAAAGGACTAGAGAACCAAGACCAAACAAATCCCGAAGCCAGCAGAACTCAAGAAATAACCAAAATCAGAGCTGCACTGAACAAAATCGTGGCATGAAAACACATTCAAAAGACCAACAAATCCAGCAGCTGGTGTTTGAAAAAAATAACTAACAAGACCACTAGCTAGACTAATGAAGAAAATGGAGAAGATTCAAATAAACACAATCAGAAACAATAAGGGGGTATCAGCACTGACCCCAGAGAAATACAGAAATACAGACAATCACCAGAGAATATTATGAACAACTTGATGCACAGAAACTAGAAAATCTAGAAGAAATGGATAAATTCCTGCAATCACACACCCTGTCAAGATTGAACCAGGAAGAAACTGAATCCCTGAACAGACCAATAATGAGTTAGGAAATTGAGGCCATAATAAATAGCCTGCCAATTGATAAAAGTCCTGGACTAGATGGATTCACAGCTGAATTCTCCCAGATGTACAAAGAAGAGCTGGTACTGTTCCTACTGAAATTATTCCAAAAAACTGAAGAGAAGGGACTCCTCCCTAAACTCATTCTATGGGACCAGGAGTATCTTGACATGAAAACCTGAAAAAGATATAACAAAAAAGAAAAGCTTCATGGCAATATCCTTGACGAACATTGATGCAAAAATCTTCCAACAAAATACTAGCAAAGCAAATTCAGCAGCAAATCAAAAACGTATCCACCATGCTCAGGTGGGCTTCATCTCTGGGATGTAAGTTTGGTTCCACATACCCAAATGAATAACTACGATTCATTACAGAAACAGGACTAGGGACAAAAAACACATGACTATTTCAGTAGATGCAGAAAATGCGTTTATTAAAATTTAAAATCAATTCATATTAAAAACTCTCAGTAAACTAGGTATTGGGGAAAAAAGCTCAAAATAATAGCCGGGTGAGGTGGCCCATGCCTGTAATCCCAGCACTTTGGGAGGTTAAGTTGGGTGGATCACCTGAGGTTGGGAGATCAGCCTCAGGTCAAGACCAGCCTGACTAACATGGAGAAATCCCATCTCTATTAAAAATACAAAATTAGCCGGGTGTGGTGGCACATGTGTGTAATCCCAGCTACTTGGGAGGCTGAGGCAGGAGAATCACTTGAACCTGGGAGGTGGAGATTGCAGTTAGCCGAGATCATGCCACTGTACTCTAGCCTGAGCAACAAGGGCAAAACTCTGTCTCAAAAAAAAAAAAAAAAAAAACCTCAGAATAATAAGAGCCACCTATGACAGATCCACAGCCAACATTATACTGAATGAGAAAAAGCTGGAAGCATTCTCCTTGAAAACCAGAATGAGACAAGAATGTCATTTCTCATCACTCCTATTCAACATAGTACTGGAGGGGTTTTGGTCTGGGTATTCAGGCAAAAGAAAGAAAGAAAGGGCATCCAAATACAAAGAAAGGCAATCAAACCATCCCTGTTTGCAGATTACATGATTCTGTTTCTAGAAAACCTGATAGTCTCAGCCCAAAAGCTTCTTAAACTGATGAAGAAGCTTTTGGGCTCTGGTAAAGTCTCAGAATAAAAAATCAACGTGCAAAAATTGCTAGCATCCCTATACACAAATAGTAAAGCTGACAGCCAAATCATGAAGAAACTCACATTCACAATTGCCACAAAAAGAATAAAATACCAGCCGGGTGCGGTGGCTCACGCCTGTAATCCCAGCACTTTGGGAGGCCGAGGCGGGTGGATCACAAGGTCAAGAGATCAAGACAATCCTGGTCAACATGGTGAAACCCTGTCTCTACTAAAAATACAAAAAATTAGCTGGGCATGGTGGCGTGTGCCTGTAATCCCAGCTACTCAGGAGGCTGAGGCAGGAGAATTGCCTGAGCCTAGGAGGCGGAGGTTGCGGTGAGCCGAGATTGCACCATTGCACTCTAGCCTGGGTAACAAGAGGGAAACTCCGTCTCAAAAAACAAAAAAAAACCTTTTAAGTTCAAAGGTACAAGTGCAGGTTTGTGACATAGATAAACTTGTGTCATGATGGTCTGTTGTATAGATTATTTAATAACTCAGGTATTAAGCCTAGTACTGATTAGTTATTTTTTCTGATCCTCTTTCTCTTCCCACCTTTTACTTTTTAAAAGAAACTAATGTGTGTCGTTCCTGTCCCTGTGTCTGTGTGTTCTCATTATTTACCTCTCACTCATAAGTGAGCACTGTGGTATTTGGTTTTCTGTTCCTGTGTCAGTTTGCTAAAGACAATAGCTTCCAGCTCCATCCACATCTCTGCAAAGGGCATAACCTCGTTTTTCTTCTGGCTGCAAAGTATTTCATGGTGTATATGTACCACATTTTTTTGGTCCAGTCTATCACTGATGAAAGTTTAGGTTGAGTCCATGTGTTTGCTATGCTGGTGGTGCCACAGTGACCATACATGTGGATGTGTATTTATAACAGAATTTATATATTTGGGGGTATATACCCAGTAATGGGATTGCTCATCACACTGGACCAGGCATGGTGGTTCACGCCTGTAATCCCAGCATTTTGGGAGGCATAGGTGGGTGGATCACCTGAGGTCAGGAATTCTAGACCAGCCTGGCCAACATGGGGAAATGTGGGTGGAAGTTCTCGTAAGTGCCAAAGCAGGAGACTGAAGCCTCAGTCAGTTCCTGTTTAATAAATAGAATACAGAAAGAAGAATATAGTTAAGAATAAGTATCATGAGTAATTAGATATTAATCTTATTGAATATTTAGCCTTGATTAAAGCCTTCTTGTACTTTATGTATAATTATCTAGGAACATTCAGGTTGCTGTGTCAGGAACTGGTAAAGGACACTATGGGATGCGGCCACGGCCACGAGGCAAGAGCATTAATACCTGTCAAACATCAACTGGTGGCAATCAGCAGGGGCAACCTGTTGAATGCTAAAACCAAGCCGTCTATCACACCATAAGTGTTGCTGGAGGGCGTCTAAAATCTTTGTGGTAGCACCGGTGCTTCGGGAAGCACCTGCTACTCAGCAGACCACGGAAAGAAACATCCCCTGTCCGTGGGTGAGCTGGAGAACACTCTACTACCCCACACTCTTGTGGAAGGACTGACACCAGTCAGCCCAAGCCACAGTTGTCCAGGGACTTAATTGCCTCTATGTGGTGCTGTGCTATGTTTGGTCACAATCTGTGTCTACTTTCACTCCCTGCCTCTGCACCTGGTTCCTCTTTTGCAGATATCAGTAAGAAGAAGCATAATTCAAGCCGCAGTGGCTCAGGACAGTTGTCTTGGCGCTTGAGGAGGTGAGGCTATGTGTTCGAGGCCAGCCTGGGTAACATAAGAACCTCTCATTCATTTAAAAAACAAAAGCAGCAGCATATTTCTTGAAGCCTTTGATCTTACTTGACAGGCACAACATCAAGTGCTGACGCATTTCATCACCCCTGCTTAGGCTACTTGAAAGCCCTGGGCCCCCTTGTTCCTTAGACCCGTGATTTGCTCGACCCTATCAATAACTGTGGATGGCTCATCCTACTTACAGTGCCCCCCTGCTTTGTATCCAATCAAAGTCAGTGTGTCCAGGCACTCGGGGCCACTGCCAGTCTCATGAACTGGTGGCAGTGGTCCCCTGGACACAACCCTTTTCCCTTGATCTCAGTGTATTGTGTCTTTATTTCTACAGTTTCTCGTCTCCGCACCAGTAGAGAACATCCTTTAGACCAAGTAGGGCTGGACCCTACAGCGAAACCCCATCTTCACTAAAAATACAAAAATTAGCTGGGCGTGGAGTCTTGTGCCTGGAATCCCAGCTACTCGGGAGGCTGAGGCAGAAGAATCACTTGAACCCGGGATGTGGAGGTTTCAGTGAGCCAAGATCATGACATTTGCACTCCAGCTTGGGGAACAAGAGCAAAACTCCAAGAAAAAAAATCATCACACTGTCTTCAACAATGGCTGAACTAATTTACACTCCCACCAACAGTATACAAACATTTCTTTTTTTCCACAACCTAACCAGCAGCTGTTATTTTGTTAACTTACTAAAAATAGTCTTTCTGACTGCCGTGAGATAATCTCTTATTGCAATTATGATTTGCATTTCTTTCATAATCAGTGATTGTTGACCACAGGTAGGTTTTCTTTTAATACACTTCTGTTCATGTTCTTCCCCAGCTCTTTTTTTTTTTTTTTCTGAGATGCAATATTGGCTGGGCGTGGTGGCTCATGCCTGTAATCCAAGCACTTTGGAGGCCAAGGCAGGCGGATCACCTGAGGTCCAGTGTTCAAGACCAGCCTGACCAACATGGTGAAACCTCGTCTTAAAAAAAAAAAAGAGAGATGCAATATTGCTCTGTCACCCAGACTGGAGTTCAGTGGCAGGATCCTGGCTCACTGAAACCCTCTACCTTCTGGGTTTAAGCAATTCTCTTGCCTCAGCTTCCCTAGTAGCTGGGATTACAGGTGTCCACCACCATGCCCAGCTAATATATATATATGTATATGTATATACACACATATATATGCATATACATATATACACACATATGTGTATATATATTATATATATATTTATGTATATATAATATAATATATACATGTATATATTTTAAGATGGAGTTTTGCTCTTGTTGACCAGGGTGGAGTGCAATGGTGCAATCTCAGCTCACCGAAACCTTCACCTCCCAAATTCAAGTGATTGTCCTGCCTCAGCCTCCTGAGTAGCTGGGATTACAGGCATGTGCCACCACACCTGGCTAATACTGTATTTGTAGTAGACATATGGGATTTCTCCATTTGGTCAGACTGGTCTTGAAATCCCTACCTCAGGTGATCCTCATGCCTCAGCCTCCCAAAGTGCTGAAATTACAAACGTGAGCCACGGCACCCGGTGATATTTTATATATATATTTTTTTTTTGAGACGGAGTTTTGCTCTTGTTACCCAGGCTGGAGTGCAATGGTGTGATCTCGGCTCACCGCAACCTCCACCTCCTGGGTTCAGGCAATTCTCCTGCCTCAGCCTCCTGAGTAGCTGGAATTACAGGCACACGCCACCGTGCCCAGCTAATTTTTCGTATTTTTTAGTAGAGACGGGGTTTCACCATGTTGACCAGGATGGTCTCGATCTCTTGACCTCGTGATCCACCCGCCTCGGCCTCCCAAAGTGCTGGGATTACAGGCTTGAGCCACCGCGCCCGGCTAATTTTTGTATTTTTATTAGAGACGGGGTTTCACCATGTTGACCAGGATGGTCTTGATCTCTTGACCTCGTGATCCACCCACCTCGGCCTCCCAAAGTATTGGGATTACAGGCGTGAGCCACCGTGCCCGGCCAATATTTTGTATTTTTAATCGAGATGAGGTTTTACCATGTTGGCTAGGCCGGTCTGGAACTCCTGACCTCAAGTCATCTACCCACCTGCCAAGGTGCTGGAGTTAACAGGTGTGAGCCACTGAGCCCGGTCCTATTTTATTCACTTTTTTATGGAGTTGTTGTTTTTCTTTTTCTTTCCTTTTATTTTTATTTTTGCAATGGAGTCTCTCTCTGTCACACAGGCTGGAGTGTAATAGCATGATCTTGGTTCACTACAACCTCTGCCTCCTGAGTTCATCAATTCTCCCATCTTACCCTCCCAAGTAGCTGGGACTACTGGTGCCCACCGCTATGCCTGACTAATTTTTGTATTTTATGGTAGAGACAGGGTTTGACCATGTTGGCCAGTCTGGTTTCGAACTCCTGACTTCAAGTTATCTGCCTGCCTCAGCCTCTGAAAGTGCTAGGATTATAGTTGTGAGCCACTGCTTCCAGCCACATGACAGTTCTCACATTAAATTTGCCGAGATACCACTATTTACCATTTTTTAAAGAAAAATTGAGGCTGGGTGCAGTGGCTCATGCCTGTAATCTCAGCAATCTGGGAGGCTGAGGCGGGCTTATCACATGAGGTCAGGAGTTCGAGACCCACCTGGCCAACATACTGAAACCCCATCTCTACTAAAAATACAAAATTAGCTGGGTGGAGTGGCACGTGCCTGTAATCCCAGCTACTTAGGAGGCTGAGGCAGAAAAATCACTTGATCCTGGTAGGCGAAGCCGAGATCATGGCACTGCACTCCAGCCTGAACAACAAGAGCAAAACTCTGCCTCAAAAAAAAAAAAAAAAAGAAAAGAAAAGAAAAGAAAAAGAAAAATTGAAATATTTCACCTAAAAAAAAGTGAAGGAGAAAAAGAGGATTTCACATCTAAAGTCTTTGTTTTCTTTATAAAACCACAGCCCCTTGTCAGTTGATTTGTCCAAAGGTGTCTGACAGGCACTAATACACTTAATGAATCAATCAGGAAAAATGGGTCTCTCAGGTGACAAGGAGTCACAATGGTACCTAAACCCAATCCATTCTCAGCTTTACATGGTGCCCCCCTCAGGAAGTGGTGTTAACCGTGTGAACCACATTCACTGGACAAGGCCAGAGGAGAGCGTGTTTAGGACAACACAACCATGAGGCTGCAAATCAAACTGCGGGCAGGAAGCGCATACGAGTTTCCATGGCCAAGACACTGCTGGCCGTCCTTCGGTGTCACTTAAACTTCAACGTGAAAGACATCTTTTCCCAGTTGGCTCAGAGAAACTAACAGACATTAGAATTGGAATTTATTGGTTTTCTATTTTCCAGAATTTCTAAGACATGAAGGACTCTCCAAACACTCCAAAGGGCATTTAGCTATACATGAGGCTGAGGACCTGGCTGCTCTGGAGAGGGATGGCTGGGCAGCAGCCACCAGCTGTAATAGCTGTGAACTCTCCTTTTATAGGGTCAGGCCACCTCCACACACCATTGCTTACTTCATAGGCTCTGTCCCTGAGGTCTACCTGGGGTATTGCCTTCCTCCCATCTCATTGGCTGTCTAGGAAACTCCAGCTTCCTATAAAAGCTACCCTAGAATGGCAAGATGTAGACCCTCCTCCATTCTCCCAGCACAGTGGGACTTCCGGAGAGTGCTGGCTAATTCCTTTAACTGAGCTGACAAGGGAAAGTGCCCGGCAGTTAGATGTTCAGTGAGCTAACAGGTCCAACGTGCCAGGGCCTAGCCCCACAGCCTAGCATCTCTCCTCTAGGCTTTTTCCCTTTTTTTTTTTTTTTTTTTTTGTCAGATGTAGCCACGCTGTTGCCCAGGCTGGAGTGCAGTGGTGCAATCTCAGTTCACCACAATCTCCACCTCCCAATCTCAAGCAATTCTGCCTCAGACTCCTGAGTAGCTGGGATTACAGGTACATGCAATCACACCTGGCTAATTTTGTATGTTTACTGGAGTCAGGGTTTCACTATGTTAGCTAGGTTGGTCTTGAACTCCTGACCTCATGATCCACCCGCCTTGGCCTCCCAAAGTGCTGGGATTACAGGAGTGAGCCACCACACCAGGCCTTAGCCTTTTTTCTTCTGTCACCAATGACAGGTGATGTTCACCTGTGCCACACACTCATGAGCCTAGCAAATGGTGTGGGTAAATTCCAACTGAGTGCCTGTGACTCCACACTCTTACTTCCCACTCAACTGGCATTGGAAGTATAACCGTCAATATGATCTAATTTACACATATTTCTCTCTTAGTAACCTTTCTGACAACAGCCCTCACAATCAAATGAGACTGGGTTACAGAACACAGGGGTAAGGCTGGAGCAGCAGTTTATAGAAACTTACTTTATTCTAATGTAATATAAAAATGGGATGTTTTAAAAACAAGAAAACATTTTAAATCAGCTATGGGGATGCTACACTTGCTAGTTCATGCCCACTCCCTTTAAAACAAGGTATCTGGGCAAACCATATTCACAGGTAGCTTTTTGCAAAACCCCAGGCAGAAGCCCCAGTCAGACGCAGCTCCCTCGGCTCACAGGGTGGCAACCTCCTTCTCCATGTTAGGGCTCTGACAGCAGGAAAGTGAGGGAGCACAGGCAGGTGGGGACAGAGAGCAGCCTGGACCTCAGGTGATCCGCCCACCTCGGCCTACAAAAGTGCTGGGATTACAGGTGTGAGCCACCACGCCCAGCCCTGCTTTTCTTTTCTTTTTTTTTTTTTTTTGATACGGAGTTTCACTCTTGTTACCCAGGCTGGAGTGCAATGGTGCGATTTCAGCTCACTGCAACCTCCGCCTCCTGGGTTCAAGCAATTATTCTGTCTCAGCCTCCCGAGTAGCTGGGACTACAGGCACGCGCCACCATGCCCAGCTAATTTTTGTATTTTTAGTAGAGACGGGGTTTCACCTTGTTGACCAGGATGGTCTGATCTCTTGACCTCGTGATCCACCCGCCTCGGCCTCCCAAAGTGCTGGGATTATAGGCGTGAGCCACCGCGCCCGGCCCCCTGCTTTTCTTTTAAAATCCCAGGTTGCCTACTCAAAAGACCAGAGATCAGAAAGCTTATGAAATGTTAAATATTAAAATAACTGTTATTACCATGTTTCCATTTGTGAGCAATGTCCTGTCCCGTTTCAGCACAGTGGCTTTGGCCCCAGCCTGTAGCCCTGTTTGCACAGCTCTGCACCCGCAGCCCCGCATCTTCCCCAGGTTGTGAGGCAATAAGGAGAAGGTCATCGAGGAAAGACGCCGACTGGGTGTGCAGGGCTCCAGCACAGAAAAAGCTCTGGTCTGTGGGGTCCCCAGTCCCTATTTTACCCTATTAAAAATATATGTGTGTATGAATAAAATGATCAATTGCATAACCTTCTATCTACACAAGATTTTTGTTCGTTTTTTTTGAGATGGAGTCTCGCTTTGTTACCAGGCTGGAGGGCAGTGTGGCGCGATCTCGGCTCATTACAACCTCTGCTTCCAGGGTTCAAGCGATTCTCCTGCCTCAGCTTCCGGAGTAGCTGGGACTACAGGCGCGCACAACCATGCCCAACTAATTTTTGTATTTTTAGTAGAGACGGGGTTTTACCATTTTGGCCAGGCTAGAATTGTCTCGAACTCTTGATCTTGTGATCCACCCTCCTTGGCCTCCCAAAGTGCTGGAATTAGAGGCCTGAGGCACCACGCCCGGCCTACACAGGATTTAAAAATAACCCTGGGCACGGGTGGGCCCAGCCCATAGAGAAAGCACTTCCTGAAAATGACTGAAGCCAGAAGCCTGTCACTCTCGCCTTATTCAATGCAGTGTCTGGTCGCATCTTCTGTCACTCCAGAACTGAGGGCGCGGACCCGCAGCTGTATCCATTCAGGGCGCTGGGGCGGGAACTGTCCAATCAGGTTCACAGTCAGAGAGGAAGGGGCGGCTGCCAGTGTCCGGCGGGGACTTTGTTTCTGGCTCTACTCGGAGATCCAGTTTAGTTCTTCGCTTCCCTGTGTTCTCTTTCCGGGAGGTCTCGGTGATTCTGCCACAGCCTCAGCTTCCATCGCTCTGTGACTTCATGGTGTTGGAAGATTCATAGACTCCAGGACATTTCTGAAACCGAGAAATGGTGAGTGTGCGGGGCAGGGCGTCGTCCGGAGATTGGGGAGACCTCTTCAGAACCCCCCAGAAATGGCGGTGGTGGGACGGAGTCTGTGAGCGCCCGCTTTTAGCAGCTCAGACCTCTGTCTCCCCCGGTGCAAGGACCCCGGGAGTCCTTTCTCGTTTCAGCACAGCGGCTTTAGCCCCAGCCTATAGCCCTCTTTGCGCAGCTGTGCACCCGCAGACCTACATCTTCCCCAGGTTGGGGGTGATGAGGGGAAGGTCATCAGGGCAAGATCCCGACTGGGTGTGCGGATTTCCTGCGTGAAAGGAGCAGTGGTCTGTGGGTTCCCCAGTTCCTGCTTTACCCTGTTCAAAAATAAACTGAAGCACAATTGAAACATTAAAGAGTTAACATGGGTGGGCGCGGTGGTTCACACCTGTAATCTCAACACTTTCGTAGGCCAGGGGGAAGGGGGAGCGGATCACGAGGTCACGAGTTCGAGAGCAGCATGACCAACATGGTGAAACCTTGTCTCTACTAAAAATGCAAAAATTGGCCACGCGCGGTGACTCACGCCTGTAATCTCAGCATTTTGGGAGGCCGAGGCGGGCGGATCACCTAAGGTCGGGAGTTCCAGACCAGCCTGACTAACATGGAGAAACCCCATCTCTACTGAAAATACAAAAAAAATTAGCTGGGCGTGGGGGCGTAGGCCTGTAATCCCAGCTACTCCGCAGGCTGAGGCAGGAGAATTGCTTGAACCAGTGAGGGGGAGGCTGTGGCGAGCCAAGATTGCGCCACTGTGTTCCAGCCTGGGTGATAGCGAAACTCCCTCTAAAAAACAAACAAGGCCGGGCGCGGTGGCTCACGCCTAGCACTTTGGGAGGCCAAGGCAGGCAGATCACAAAGTCAGTTCGAGACCAGCCTGACTAACATAGTGAAACCCCGTCTTAAAAAAAATTACAAAAATTAGTCAGGCATGGTGGCGCGCAACTTTAATCCCAGCTACTCAGAAGCCAGAGGCAGGAGAATCGCTTGGACCCTGGAGGTGGAGGTCGCAATGAGCCGAAATTGTGCAGCTGCCCTCCAGCCTGGGCAACAGAGCGATTCCATCTCAAAAAGAAAAGAAAGAAAAAAGAAAAAAAGTGTATTTTAGACAGTTCTGTCATCTTGGCCAGTGTGTAGTATCACAATCATTGCTCAATCTAACCTTCAATTTCTTAGGTCTCAGCCCCCTTAGTAACTGGTACTACAGGTACACACCACCACACTGGCTAGTTTAATTTTTTTTTTTTTTTGTAGAGATGGTGTCTCATTATGTTGCCCAGGCAGGTCTCAAACTCCTGTCCTCAAGTGATCCTCCCACCTTTGCCTCCCCAGATGCTTGAATTACAAGCATGAGTCATAGTACCTGGCCTCTGTATGACCTTTAATTTTTTTTATTCCGTTTTCCCATGTTTGTAACATGTTTCAAATTATACAGTGTTTCCATGGTGGATGTGGCAGATTCACCAAATGAAAATACAGAAGGCACAATTACATTTAAATTTGGGATAAACACCAAATAACTTTTTAGTATAGCTATGCAATATTTACATATTGATATAAATGTAAACGATTATTGGAATATATTTATACAAATGATAATTTATAATTTACCTGAATTTCAAATTAAACCAATTATATTTTTCTTTTTTTTTTTTTTAGATGGAGTCTTGCTCTGTCACTGACGCTGGAGTGCAGTGGCACAATCTCCACTCACTGCAACTTACGCCTCTGGGGTTCGACTCTCCTGCCTCAGCCTCTCGAGTAGCTGGGAGTACAGGCATGTACTACCATGCCCGGCCAATTTTATAGTTTTAGTAGAGACAGGGTTTCTCTTTGTTGGTCATGCTGGTCTCGAACTCCCAACTTCAGGTGATATGCCTGACTCAGCCTCCCAAAGTGCTGGAATTGCAAGTGTAAGCTACCACGCATGGCCAGGACTTTTTTTTTTTTTTTTGTAAGAGTTGTTTTATTTGGGTGTCAGGTGAGCAGATGTGTACCTGTGACTTTAGCACTAAGCTCTTGGGGATTGTGAGATGGTCCAAGCACCAGCTTTCAGCCAGTCTATACTGTGACTGTTTTTTTTTTCCCCCCTCGAGATAGTTTCATTCTTGTCTCCCAGGCTGGAGTGCAGTGATGCGAACTTTGCTCACTGCAACCTCCATCTCCCGGGTTCAAGTGATTCTCCTGCCTCAGCCTTCCAAGTAGCTAGGATTACAGGCATCCGCCACAACACCTGGCTAATTTTTTTGTATTTTTAGTAGAGACAGTGTTTTGCCATGTTGGCCAGGCTGGTCTTGAACTCCTAGCCTCAAGTGATTCACTTGCCTTGGCCTCCTAAGGTGCTGGGATTATAAGTATGAGCCACCATAGCTGGCCTGTTTAAAATTCTTTGGAGTAGTGTGAAGATAGGAATAAACAGCTCCTGAATGCTAACAATGGCTGTTAGTACATTCTAGGGTAGTACAAGGTGGCCACGCTGTGGTTCTTGGTCTTTCTGTGGCTCCTCTTTCAGTGGCTGGTTGAGTGGTTTTTAGTCCTGTGATACAGTATGTATGTGTGTAAGGGCAGCTGAGCACAGGGTGGGAAAAGCAGGTAGAAGCCAGGGCCTTGGAGGGCATGTCCAGGCATTAGGTTTTTTGCTTGCTTGGCAATTTTTTTTTTTTTTGTCTTGCTCTGTTACCAGGCTGAAGTGCAGTGGCATAATCTTGGCTCACTATAACCTCTTTCTCCCAGGTTCAAGTGATTCTTCTGCCTCAGTCTCCCAAGTAGCAGGGACTACAGGTGTGTGCCACCATGCCCAGCTACCTTTTGTATTTTTAGTAGATGCAGGATTTTACCATGTTGGCCAGGATGGTCTTGATCTCCTGACCTGGTAATCTGCTCACCTCAGCCTCTCAAAGTGCTGGGATTACAGGTGTGAGCCATTGAGCCCAGCCCAGAATTTTTATTTTAATGTGTTGGTTGTTAATGGTTCAGAACAATCTAGCTCTTTGAGGTCTGCATAATTTATCAAGCCCAGAGAGATGAGAGTATGAGAGGTAAATCTCACCCCACATCTGTGCCCAGGAGCAACTGCTTAAAAACATTTGTTTCTGACTAGCTGTCTCACCCATTATATATATATATATTTTGAGATAGAGTTTCGCTCTTGTTACCCAGGCTGGAGTGCAATGGCGCTATCTTGGCTCACTGCAACCTCCGCCTTCTGGGTTCAGGCAATTCTCCTGCCTCAGCCTTCTGAGTAGCTGGGATTACAGGCATGCGCCACCATGCCCAGCTAATTTTTTATATTTTTAGTAGAGACAGGGTTTCACCATGTTGACCAGGATGGTCTCGATCTCTCGACCTCGTGATCCACCCGCCTCAGCCTCCCAAAGTGCTGGGATTACAGGTGTGAGCCACCGTGCCTGGCCCCATTATTTATATTTTTGTAGAATATGTAAAACAAAGAAATATATGTAGCCAATCAATACCCAATCAATTTACCAAAATTTTTCATGTCAATTCTTGGTACACAACTTAGAAACAGTTGGGCACAGTGGCTCACACCTGTAATCCTAGCACTTTGGAAGGCTGAGGTGGGCAGATTACCTGAGGTCAGGAGTTTTTTTGTTTGTTTTTTTAGGAGATGGGGTCTCACTATGTTGCCCAGGCTGGAGTGCAGTAGCTATTCACCAGCGGGATCCCACTACTGATCATCATGGGAGTTTTGACCTGCTCTGTTTCTGACTTGGGCTGGTTCACCCCTCCTTAGGCAACCTGGTGGTCCCCTGCTCCTGGGAGGTCACCATATTGATGCTGAAGTTAGTGCGGACACCCGATCAGCATAGCGCATGACAGCCCAGAACTCCTGAGCTCCAGCAATCCCTGAGGTCAGGAGTTCTAGACTAGCCTGACAAACATGAAGAAACCCATCTCTGCTAAAAATACAAAATTAGCCAGGTGTGGTGGTGCATGCCTGTGATCCCAGCTACTCTAAAGGCTGAGGCAGGAGAATCACTTGAACCTGGGAGGTAGAGGTTGTGGTCAGCCAAGATTGCGCCACTGAACTCCAGCCTGGGCAACAGGAGCAAAACTTTATCTAAAAACAACTTAGAATCTGCCTTTGTATTGTTTCAAAAAGATAGACTTGTAATGGCTACAAATTGGAATATATATTCAGGGTAGCTTAAATCTATTGTCTGGTGTCCATCCTTAATATCTGATCTTAAATGAATTCAAATTAGATTCTGACCTTTTTCATTTTAGGTTAAGTAGGGTCTGGCCTGGAATACTGTCCTAGATGAAAATAGTCTTAACTATGAGCTACCTTCTCAGCAGATGAGATGAAATTAAAACTATTCAACTCCTCAAGGCCCAGGGAGTATCACAGAAGAGGTGGGCATGTGAGACTGTAAGAACTGATTTTGATAGATACAGTAAGTTTAGTTTTTCTGTAAATTAATCATTCATGTCAAAGGCACACTGATGCAACACCAGACTAGTGGTCTCTGTGCGAGATTAACAAGGTTTTCTTGAAGCATTAACTGACTCCTTATTAAAGGTTCTTGAGGCCAGGCGTGGTGGTTCATGCCTGTAATCCAAGCACTTTGGAGGCCAAGACGGCCTGAATTTATTTATTTATTTATGTATTTATTTATTTTTAAGACAGAGTCTCGCTCTGTTGCCAGGCTGCAGGGCAGTGGCGTGATCTCAGCTCACTGCAACCTCTGCCACCCTGGTTCAAGTGATCCTCCTGCCTTGGCTTCCTGAGTAACTGGGACTACAGGCTCGTGACATCACAACCAGCTAATTTTTTGCATTTTTAGTAGAGACGGTGTTTCACCATGTTGGCCTGGATGGTTTGGATCTCTGGACCTCATGATCCACCTGCCTTGGCCTCCCAAAGTGCTGGGATTACAGGCATGAGCCACCATGCCCAGCCTTTAAAAGTCTTATCTGAGGCCAGGCATGGTGTCTCATACTTGTAATTTCAGCACTTTGGGAGGCTGAGGCAGGTGGATTGCCTGAGCTCAGGAGTTCAAGACCAGCCTGGGCAATACAGAAAAACCCAGACTCTACTAAAACTACAAAGAATTAGCTGGGCATGGTGGTGTGGGCCTGTAGTTCCAGCTACTCGGGAGGCTGAGGCAGGAGATTGAACCCGAGAAGCAGTTTGCAGTAACCCCAGATTTCACCACTACACTGCAGCCTGGGCGACACAGCAAGACTCCTCTAAAAAATAAAAATAAACAAGGGCCAGGCACTGTAGCTCATGCCTGTAATTCCAGCACTTTAAGAGGCCAAGGCAGGCAGATCACCTGAGATCAAGAGTTCAAGATCAGCCTGACCAATGGAGAAACGATGTCTCTACTAAAAAAAAAAAAAGTTAGTTGGGTATGGTGGTGCATGCCTGTAATCCAATCAAACTTGGGAGGCTGAGGCAGGAGAATCTCTTGAACCTGAGAGGTGGAGGTTGCGGTGAGCAGATTGTGCCATTGTACTCCAGCCTGGGCAACAAGAGTGAAACTTCGTCACACTCACCAAATAAAGAGTGTTCATACTAGAATATATTTTTCCAGACGCAATAAAAAAAAAAAAAAAAAATTGGATCCATAATTAAGTGTATGCAAGTAAATTATGGTAGGAATATATAAGTCACTGAACACTTCAGATATACTAAATCAGAGTGCTGAGTATAGGAAATCTAAAACTAAGTTGGTAGAAAAATTATTTGTATATAACCTTTTTTTGTGTGTGAGACGGAGTCTTGCTCTGTTGCCAGACTGGAGTGCAGTGGTTCAATCTCAGCTCACTGCAACCTCTGCCTCCTGGATTCAAGTGATTCCTCTGCCCCAGCCTCCCAAGTAGCCAGTTCTACAGGTGTGTGCCACCAGGCGCTGCTAATTTTTTTAATATGTATTTTAGTAGAGACAGGTTTTCACCATGTTGGCCAGGATGGTCTTGATCTTCTGACTTAATGATACCCACCTTGGCCTCCCAAAGTGCTGGGATTCCAGGCGTGAGCCACTAAACCCAGCCTTGTATATAACTTCAAGAGGATCAGAAGGTTTTTTGCAGTTATAATTACATCTAAAGTATATTTCTTGAAAAGGATTTCAGGTATTGTGAAAAGAATAATGATATCATTCAACTCTGAAATTATTTCCTACTGTTTCTTCATTCCTATTGGATTCCCATGTGAAAGCATGGGATCAATTGTTTCTGCATCAAAGATATGAGAGATTCATTTTGTTTTAATATTTGTTTTTTGAGTTGGAGTTCCACTCTTTTGCCCAGGCTGGAGTGCAGTGGCGGGATCTTTGCTCACTGCAACCTCTGCCTTCAAGCAATTCTCCTGCGTCAGCCTCCCAAGTAGTTGGGATTACAGGTACCTGCCATGATGCACAGCTAAATTTTTTTATTTTTAGTAGAGACAGGGTTTCAACATGTTGGCCAGGCTAGTATTGAACTCCTGAACTCATGATCTGCCTCAGTCTCCCAAAGTGCTGGGATTACAGGCATGAGCCACACCTGGCAAGAGATTATTTTTTATTAGGTGGACATTATTTATAATCTTTTTTATAGAAAAATAAAGATTAAAATGTAAAATGCACAATGAAAATCTAAATGGAGAGGTTCTTTGGAGTCAATCTGAGTGATGCATGAGGTTGGTTTTTAGAGTAATATTATACATTATCATGAGAAGAAAACATGTTTTATTTAAAATTAAATTAGTGTTTGTACTGATTGTATTTTTTATATAATACATTTTTAAAATTTAATTTAGACATAATTAAGTTTCTGATATTGCTAGTAATGCCATAGAGGTTGCATTATATCTGTAGATCATTTTGTGTAATACAAATATTTAACTATTAATAATGCCAGTTCATAAATGAGTAATATCTCATTATGTATTAATTTACATAGCATTCTTTAGGGTAAAATGTATTGTTATAACCAATATGAAATCTCATCAATATGATTTCTTTTATGGTTAGAAAAGTTTTAGGTGTTTTCAAAAGCACCGTCACATCTTCCTGCTTTGTAGAGTTTCTCTCCATGTCTTTTAAGAACTGAGGACTAGTTAAAGGCTTTGCCATATTTTTCACTCATAGGATTTCTCTCCAGTGTGAATTTTTTTCATGTCTAGTAAGAATTGAGGACTGGTTAAAGGTATTGTTACATTCTTCACATTTGTTAGATTTTTCTCCTCTGTGAATCATTTTGTTCAATATGGTTTGAGGACTGGTTAAAAGCTTTGCCACATTGTTAACATTTGTAAGGTTTATCTCCAGTATGAATTATATTGTTTAGTAGGAGTTGAGGACTGGATAAAGGTTTTACCACATTCTTCACATTTGTAAGATTTTTCTCCAGTATGAGTTATCCTGTGTTTAGTAAGGTTTGAGGATTGGTTAAAACCTTTGCCATATTCTTCACATTTGTAGGGTTTCTCTCCAGCGTGAATTATCTTATGTGTAGTAAGGGTTGAAGATTGGTTAAAAGCTTTGCCAGACGCGGGTGGATCTTGAGGTCAAGAGATCGAGACCATCCTGGTTAACATGGTGAAACCCCGTCTCTACTAAAAATACAATAATTAGCTGGGCATGGTGGTGTGTGCCTGTAATCCCAGCTACTCAGGAGGCTGAGGCAGGAGAATTGCCTGAACCCAGAAGGTGGAGATTGCAGTGAGCCGAGATCGCGCCATCACACTCCAGCCTGGGTAACAAGAGCAAAACTCTGTCTCAAAAAAAAGCTTTGCCACATTTTTTTACATTTGTAGGGCTTCTCTCCAGTATAAATTATCTTATGTGCTGTAAGTTGGGGACACTGGTTAAAAGCTTTGCCACATTCCTCACATTTATAGGTTTTTCCTTCAGTATAAATTATGTTTAGTAATGGATGAGAATTTGTTAAAAGCTTTGCCACATTCTATACATTTGTATGATTTCTCTACTATATTAATTAAGTTTAGTAAGGCATGAGAATCAATAAAAGCTTTGAGACGTGTAGGATTTCCCTCCAGCATGAATTATCTTATGTGTAGTCAGGGTTGAGAAGTGAAAACTTTATCACATTCGTCACATTTATATGATTTCTCTTTGGTATGAATTCTTTTATGTTTAGTACAGGCGGAGGACCAATAAAGCCTTTTCCACATTCTTCACATTTGTAGAATTTATCTCCAGTATGAATAATCTTAAGTTTAGTAAGGTATGACAATCAATAGAAACCTTTGTCACAGTCTTCACATTTGTAGGATTTCTCTCCAGCGTGAATTGCCTTATGTGTACAAGGGTGAGTATCAGTTAACAGCTTTGCCATTCTTCACATTTTACGATTTCTCGCCAGTGTGAATTCTCTTATGTATAGTAAGGTGTGAGTACCTGTTAAAAGCTTTGCCACATTCTTCACATTTGTAAGGTTTTTCTCCACTGTGAATTATTTTATGTCTAGTAAGTATTGAGAGTACCCTAAAGGCTTTGCCACATTCTTCACATTTGTAGGGTTTCTCTCCAGTATGAATACTCTTATGTGTAATAAGGTGTGAGTACTGTTTAAAATCTTTGCCACATTCTTCACATTTGTAGGGTTTTCTCTCACCATGAATTCTCTTATGTCTAGTAAGGATTGAGAGTACCCTAAAGGTTTTGCCACATTCTTCACATTTGTAGGGTTTCTCTCCAGTATGAATTACCTTGTGTGCAGTAAGTTTTGGGGACCGGTTAAAGGCTTTGCCACATTCTTCACATTTGTAGGGTTTCTCTCCAGTATGTATTATCTTATGATTAGTTAGGATTGAGAGTACCCTAAAGGCTTTGCCACAGTCGTCACATTTGTAGGGTTTTTCTCCAGTATGAATTCTTTTATGTGTAGTAAGGTGTGAGGATCTGTAAAAAGCTTTGCCACATTCTTCACATTTGTAGGATTTCTCTCGAGTATGAAATATCTTATGTGATGTAAGGTGTGAGGATAGGTAAAAAGCTTTGCCACATTCTTCGCATTTGTAGGGTTTCTCTCCAGTATGAATTACCTTATGATTAGTAAGGATTGAGAGTACCCTAAAGGCTTTGCCACATTCTCCACATTTGTAGGGTTTCTCTCCAGTATGAATACTCTTATGTGTAGTAAGGTGTGAGTGCTCTTTAAAATGTTTGCCACATTCTTGACATTTGTAGGGTTTTTCTCCACCATGAATTCTCTTATGTCTAGTAAGGTTTGATAATACACTAAAGGCTTTGCCACATTCTTCACATTTGTAGGGCTTCTCTCCAGTATGGATTCTCATGTGTCTAGTAAAGGTTGAGAACCAGTTAAAGACTTTACCACATTCTTCACATTGGTAAGAATTCTCCCTAGTATGAGTGCTTCTATGTTGACTTAGGTGTAAAAGCCTGCAAGACGATTTGTCACATTTTTTACATTTGAAAGGTTTCTTTCCAGTATATCTTATCTTATTTATGTTTGAATTTGAAAATTTATAAAAGATGTTCACATATTGATCACATTGAAATATTTCACTCTGGGTAGTTGTCAAACACTGGTTTAGTTCATTATAACCTTCTTTGTGCAGATTACACTCTTCCACACTTTTACATCCTGTTCTTAACTGTAAATCTTCATGTCCACATTTTCTATATCTTCTCAACATGACTTCTTGGAAAGAATCTTTTATGCCCTGCTCTGGCCAAAGGTCTTGGGCAAAACGAGAATATATAACTGAAAGAAATAAAAATAACAAATTGCTCCATTTACTAGACTCAGATGAATATGCTTTATAAATCTAACCCAGAAAATTATACAAACTACATATACAAAATGGCACAGCAAAATACCAAAGGTCCTAATTTTCTAGACATGTAACAAAAACATACAACAAAAATACATCTGAGGAAATGTATAAAAGAGTTAAGTGTGGGAAGTGCCCAGCTGAGCACAACAGAGAGTGACAGAGAAGAAAAAGAAAAGTCTGTTACATTCACCCAGCACAGCTCTTCCGGCTCCCCAATATAACATAGCGCCTTTCCAAGTAAACTGCCAACTTATGGTTTCTTTTTAAAAAGACAAGTAAAATACTGCACATACATCTTCATCTTTAGTACTTGCTTCTAAGGGCTTTTCTAGACACTGGTTTCTGGCTTTTCTGACATACAGTGCTGAAAGAAATGGTGGTATACTTTGGAATAATAACAAAGCTAAATGTTAAAACAGCAGAGAGGCTGCAGTGCCACACAAAAAACAGGTGTAGCACGTGATTACTGACTATTGTTAGGGAAACACCCAAATAGGCCAGGTGTGGTGGTTCATGTCTGTAATCCTAGCACTTTGGGAGGCCAAGGCTGGTGGATCACCTGAAGTCATGAGTTTTGAGACCACCCTGGCCAACATGGTGAAACTCCATGTCTACTGAAAAAAAAACAAAAAAAAAAACAAGCCAGGTGTGGTAGCACACACCTGTATTCCCAGCTACTTGGGAGGCTGAGGTGAGAGAACTGCTGGAACCCAGGAAGCAGAGGTTGCAGTGAGCCAAAATCATGCCACTGAACTTCAGTCTGGGAGGCAAAGTAAGACTTTGTCTCAAAAAAAAGACACAAAAAACTTTTTTAGCTAAAAAATAAACTCAAAATTGTAGACAAGACACATTCTAGGAAAACGAGAGACTTCCAGAATCTCTAAACAAGACAATTGTTAAACTATGCCACAACAAAGCTTTTTTTTAATGTCCAAATTTCAATCAAAGATTACAATGTATACAAAATAGGATAATATGGTTTTTGTTTGTTTGTTTTGAGACAGCGTTAAGCTCTTGTTACCCAGGCTGGAGCGTAATGGCGCGATCTCAGCTCACTGCAACCTCCGCCTTCTGGGTTCAAGCAATTCTCTTGCCTCAGTCTCCTGAGTAGCTGGGATTAGAGGCACGCGCCACCATGCCCAGCTAATTTTTGTATTTTTAGTAGAGATGGGGTTTCACCATATTGACCAGGATGGTCTTGATCTCTTGACCTTGTGATCCACCCACCTCGGCCTCCCAAAGTGCTGGGATTATAGGTGTGAACCACCGTGCCCAGTTCGATAATATGGTTTTATCAAAAATACTATAAAAGTTTCAGACACCATAAAAATGTACATTAATTTTAAAAA
Organism: Callithrix jacchus; assembly: GCF_049354715.1. Classification (NCBI taxonomy): domain Eukaryota; kingdom Metazoa; phylum Chordata; class Mammalia; order Primates; family Cebidae; genus Callithrix; species Callithrix jacchus. Next base: position 19,471,885 of record NC_133523.1, read on the forward strand.
TTGAAAATAAATACTATCCAGTGAGTAAAATAGAAACAGAACTACGGAAAGTTAGAAAAATGAGGATAAGAACAAAAATATGTAAAATATCTAAAAACAGAAATTACGAAGGTAAAAAATATCAAAAACAGTAACTGAAGCACCCTGAAAAAAGAAATGACAGAAAAATGAAGCTCAAAAAACAAACTAGGATATTTATAGCAAACATATATAAGCACAATTTCAAAAGTCACAGACAAAAAGATAATCTTGGAAACTGCAAGATAAAAGTGATGTGTCATTGGCAAGCATAATCTTATGATATAGCCAGTAAACTGTCAACAAAAATTTTGCAGGCCAGAAGAGTACTGTCTGATATAGTAAAAACCCTTAAATACATATGTGGCTATCAAGTGAGTATAATACCATCAGCAAATTTGTCCTGCTAAATAAATTTTTAGAAACCTTCGAAACTAACCAAATTCTGAAAAAGTGTATTGGCACTGCCTTACATATAAAAGTTGCTGAAAGCAGTTGCTTCCAATGAAAATAGTGTGATTGAACAAAACAACACATAATCATATCAAAACACATTTTCTGGAAAAGAAATACAGAAACACAAAAATTGATTTTTAAAGCATAATGGTACAGAAAACATTTTTAATTCTCTAAAATTTGAAAGTTAAAAGCGTAGAAATCATTATAAACGTGTTAATGAATATACAACCTAAAAAGATATCATTTGAAACATCAATGACAAATTTGAGAGCAGATGAGAAAAAATTTTTGCATGCAACTAAAGTGTTTTTTCTTTTTTCTTTTACCAGACTGAAATATGTTACATCTCTTGGAGGTTTTATGTAATCCCCATGGTAGCACAAAGAACACAGTTGCATAGCAACACCAAACAAGAAAGAAGTAAAAGCATATCAACATACAAATAAAAAAGACACAAATTAAGAGAGAAAATGAGAAACAAAGCTACAAGAATGAAATAATAAAATAACAATAAGTCTTTCTGTTTCAGAGTTTATATATTTTGGCTCACTGCAACTTCTGCTGCCCGAATTCAAGCGATTCTCCTGCCTCAGCGTCCAGAGTAGCTGGGATTACAGATGTGCACCACCACACCCAGCTAAGTTTTTTATTTTTGGTAAAAATAGGGTTTCACTATGTTGGCCAGGATGGTCTCAATCTCTTGACCTCATGATCCACCTGCCTTGGCTTCTCAAAATGCTGGGATTACAGGTATGAGCTACTGCACCCGGCCAAAAAAAGAAGTCTTAACAAATTTTTTAAAACTGAAATGAATTAAATTCTATGACCAAAATGAAATGAGTAAAAAGCAATAGACAAAAACTAAAAAATTTACAGCTATATAGAAATTAGACAACACTCTTCAGCATACTTATTTTCAAAGCTTGAAATAATACTTTGAAAATGTCCAGGCCGAGCGCGGTGGCTCATGCCTGTAATCCTAGCACTTTGGGAGGCCGAGGTGGGTGGATCACGAGGTCAAGAGAGCAATACCATCCTGGTCAACATGGTGAAACCCCCTCTCTACTAAAAATACAAAAATTAGCTGGGCATGGTGGCTCGTGCCTGTAGTCCCAGCTACTGGAGAGGCTGAGGCAGGAGAATTGCCTGAACCCAGGAGGCGGAGGTTGTGGTGAGCTGAGATCGTGCCATTGCACTCCAGCTTGGGTAACAAAAGCAAAACTCCGTCTCAAAAAAAGAAAGAAAGAAAATGTCCATACTGCTCAATGTAATCTAGAGATTTAATGCAATTTTTTTTAAGAATCTCTCATTTCATGTTTGAGGAAATAGAAACCGCAACCACAAAAGTATATAAAATCTCCAGAGACAATAAAGTAACCAAGGTCTTCAAAATAAAAGGAACAATGTTGAAGTCATTAGAGACCTGATATCAAAATACATTACAAAATTACAGAATAAAAACAATTTAGTATGACTATAATGGTTTAAAATAAACTTAAAAAACAATGCAGCATGTAAACTTTTACATATATGATTATATGAAGTTATTTGCATACTTATTATTATTGCAGCATTGTTACTGAAAGCCAATAGGTAAAAGCAATGGTAAAGTCCCAGCTACTCAGGAGGCTGAGGCACGAGAATTGCTTGAATCCAGGAAGCGGAGGTTGCAGTGAGCTAAGATCACACCGCTACACTCTAACCTGGGTGACAGAGAGAGACTATCTCCCAAACAAAAAAGAAGAAAGAAAGAAAACATATTACAAAGCTACAGAGTTAAAACAATTTGGGGGCATAGCACAGTGGCTCATGCCTGTAATCCCAGCACTTTGGGAGGTCGAGGCAGGAGGATCACGCTGAAATCAGGAATTTGAAACCAGTCTGGTCAAAATGGTGAAACCCCCCCTCTACTAAATATACATGGTGGCAGAAGCCTATAATCCCAGCTACTCAGGAGGCAGGAGAATCGCTTGAACCCATAAGATGGAGGTTGTAGTTGGCTGCAATAATGCCATTCCACTCCAGCCTGGGCAACAAAACTTCATCTCAAAGGAAAAAAAATAAAATAAAATAAAAGGAAGAATAAAACCCCATAAAATTTAACAGCACCTTGAAAAATGGACTGAAAAACCACACAACTCAGTAGGAGTATAATCATTATAAAAGAAACCAATAAAAGAGGCAGCACATATATATATAAACTTCATAGTCATATAAAGAATTATTTGCATACCCATAATTATTGCAGCATTATTACTGAAAGCCAATAGGTAAAAGCAATTCAAAGTTGTGTCACAGAATTATTCAGTAGATACAATCTGAACTATAAAAATACTGTTGGGTGGGCGTGGTGGCTCAATGCCTGTAATACCAGCACTTTGGGAGGCCGAGGTGGGCAAATCATGAGGTCAAGAGATTGAGACCATCCTGGCCACCATGATGAAACCCCATCTCTACAAAAAAACACAAAAATTAGCTGGGCGTGGTGGCACATGACTATAGTTCCAGCTACTCAAGAGGCTGAGACAGGAGAATTGCTTCAGCTTAGTAGGTGGAGGTTGCAGTGAGCTGAGATTGTACCACTAAACTCCAGCCTGGAGACAGAGTGAGACTCCATCTGAACAAATACTGGATTATCAACACAGAATTTTATAAGCAGGAAATATTCTAACAACTATAGAGATAAATTTTGACATTATGCAAAATGAAATGAGTCAGCCATAAAAATTCAGGTATTGCATGAAATAGATGAAGCAGTTACACTCTTAGAAAAAGAAGACAGTGGTGTTTGGAAAATTCCAGAAAATCAGAAAAATTGTTTTTTAATGTGTATTGAGATTAGGTTTGCAAGATGAAAACATTGTAGAGATTGTTGCATGACATTGTGAATATAATATGATGAAACAGAATATTTAAAAATGTTTGACAACAAATTTTGTTATGTGTTTTTGACAAGTAAAAATAATACCAAAAAATATTCAGAGTTATGACAGTTTTAATATTATCTTCAAATTTCAAAGTGTTTCTTTCACACAAAAATAATAGATTCATATTAGACATTGAAATTAGGAGAATTTTTATGGCTGCTCACCTAGACAAGATTGAACAACCCTTTAAAAGTTATTAAACCTACACAACAAATACACAAGTTAGTAAAAAAAAAACAGGAATAATATTTATAGAGAAAAACAAACAGTGGTAATGCTATTGGCAGTAGGCATATGGGTAATTCATAATTGATTTTGCTCAACACTGTCTTACACTGTAGAGTTAAACACTGTTACACTAATCATAATATAAAACAAAACAAGAAAACACAATTGGTTTGAGGTGACATACTCTGAAATATATAACATAAAAATATAATATTGCAAAATTAACATATGGAATGTAAAACTCACTGGACACCATCAAATAGATCAATATATTCATGAAAGAAATCTTCGAAACAGAATATAGAGAAAAAGTAATACCCAGGTAACTTGAAGACAAAAAAAGACAGAACTTTCCAAATTTTGACATAATAAAAAAAATGCTAACCAGTAATACTTAATTCAATTTTATTTTACTTCAAAAACAAGATAAAGACCTTCCAAAATAGAAGCTCAGGATATTTATTGTAACTAGAACGGTCTTATAAGAAATGTTACCTAATGATCAGACACAATGGCTCATGCCTGTAATTCTACAGCTTTAGGAAGCCAAGGCAGTCAGATCACTTGAGATAAGGAGTTCACGAACAACCTGAAAAACATAGACTCTGCTTATTAAACAGAAAAATGCTAAAATAGGCCAGGCGCGGTGGCTCACGCCTATAATCCCAGCACTTTGGGAGGCTGAGGCGGGTTGATCACAAGGTCAAGAGATCGAGACCATCCTGGTCAACATGGTGAAACCCCATCTCTACTAAAAATACAAAAATTAGCTGGGCATGGTGGCACACGCCTGTAGTCCCAGTACTCGGGAGGCTGAGACAGGAAAATTGCCTGAACCCGGGAAGCGGAGGTTGCAGTGAGCCGAGATCATGTCATTGCACTCCCGCCTGGGCAACTAAAGTAAATCTGCCTCAAAAAGAAAAAAAAAAAAAAAGCCTGACTGTAAAAAGAAAACCAAACAGACAGAAAGCAACAACAACAGCACCAACAAAAAAGTCCCCACAAAAACCCTATCCAAAGGTCAGCAGCCTCAAAGATCGAAGCCAGACAAACTCATGAAGATGAGAAGATTCAACAAACAAATGCTGAAAACTCAAAAAGCCAGAGTGCCTCTTCTCCAAATTATCACAACATATCCAGCAAAGTCACAGAACTGGGTGAAGGCTGAGATGGATAAACTGACAGAAGTAGGCTTCAGAAAATGGGTAATAATCAACTTTGCCGAGCTAACAAAGCATGTTTTTTTTTTTTTTTGGGAGACAGAGTTTTCGCTGTTGTTACCCAGACTGGAGTGCAATGGCACGATCTTGGCTCACCACAACCTCCGCCTTCGGGGTTTAGGCAACTCTCCTGCCTCAGCCTCCCGAGTAGCTGGGACTACAGGCGTGTACCATCATGCCCAGCTAATTTTTGTATTTTTAGTAGAGATGGGGTTTCACCATATTGACCAGGATGTAATCCCAGCTACTCGCGAGGCTGAGGCAGGAGAATTGCCTGAACCCAGGAGGCGGAGGTTGCGGTGAGCCGAGATCGCGCCATTGCACTCCAGCCTGGGTAAGGAGTGAAACTGCGTCTCAAAAAAAAAATAAAAAAAAAGGACATTCAGGACTTGAACTCAGCTCTGGATCAAGTGGAACTGATAGATATCTACAGTACTCTTGAGCCAAAAACAACACGTTACAAATTCTCGGTTCCACATGGCACTTATTCTTAAATTGGTCACATAGTTAGAAGTAAAACACTCCTTGGCAAATGCAAAAGAGCTGAAATTTTAACAGTCTCTCACAGCACAGTGCAATGGAATTAGAACTCCGTGCTGGCCAGGCGCGGTGGATCACGAGGTCAGGAGATCAAGACCATCTTGGTCAACAAGGTGAAACCCCGTCTCTACTAAAAATACAAAAACTAGCTGGGCATGGTGGTGCACACCTGTAGTCCCAGCTACTCGGGAGGCTGAGGCAGGAGAATTGCTTGAACCCAGGAGGCGGAGGTTGCGGTGAGCCAAGATAGTGCCATTGCACTCCAGTCTGGGTAACAACAGCGAAACTCCATCTCAAATAAAAAAAAAAAAAAAAAAAAGAACTCCATGCCAAGGCCAGGTATGGTTGCTCATGCCTGTAATCCTAGAACTTTGGGAGGCTGAGGCAGGCAAATCACAAGGTCAGAAGATTGAGGCCATCCTGGCTAACATAGTGAAACCTTTTTGCTACAAAAAATAATTAGCCAGGCATGGTGGCATGTGCCTGTAGCCAGCTACTCAGGAGGCTGAGGCAGGACAATAGCTTGAACCCAGGAGGTGGAGGGGTTGCAGTAAGCCGAGATCACACCACTGCACTCCAGCCTGGGTAACAGAGCGAGACTCTGTCTCAAAAAGAGAGAGAGGAAAAAACCTCATGGCCAGGCACGGTGCTCATGCCTGTAATCTCAGCACTTTGGAAGGCCAAACGGGGCAAAACATGAGGTCAGGAGTTTGAGGTCCAGCCTGGCCAACATGATAAAATCCCATTTCTACTAAAACTACAAAAATTAGTCAGGGGTGGTTGCGGGTGCCTGTAATCTCAGCTACTTGGGAGGCTGAGGCAAAGGAATTGCTTGAAACTGGAAGGCAGAAGTTGCAATGAGCCTAGATCGTGCCTCTGCACTCCAGCCTAGGCAAAGGAGCAAAATTTGTCTCAAACAAACAAACAAAAAGCAACCACATGCCGGGCCCAGTGGCTCACGCCTGTAATCCCAGCACTTCAGGAGGCTGAGGCAGGCAGATTACGAGGTCAGGAGATAGAGACCATCCTGGCTAACACGGTGAAACCCCATCTCTTAAAAAAAAAAAAAAGAAAAAATTCACAACCACACAACCACATGGAACTTAAACAACCTGCTCCTGAATGACTTCTGGGTAACTAATAAAATTAAATCAGAAATCAAGAATGTCTTTGACACCAATGAGAATGATAGAAAAGGTGGGACTTCTCCTTATTTCACTCTATGAGACCAGCATCATCCTGATATCAAAACCTGTCAGAGATATTTAATAAAAGAAAACTTCAATATCTCTGATAAACATTCATGTAAACATTCTCAATAAAATACAAAAATTAACCAAGGTGGATTAAAGATGTAAATATGAAACCCATAAGAATAAGAACCCTAGAAGAAAATCTAGGCAAAACCATTCAAAACATAGGCAAGGCTGGGCGCCGTGGCTCATGCCTGTAATCCCAGCACTTTGGGAGGCCGAGGCGGGTGGATCACGAGGTCAAGAGATCGAGACCATCCTGGTCAACATGGTGAAACCCCGTCTCCTAAAAATACAAAAATTAGCCGGGCATGGTGGTGCTCGCCTGTAGACCCAGCTACTCGGGAGGCTGAGGCAGGAGAATCGCTTGAACCCAGGAGGTGGAGGTTGCGGTGAGCTGAGATTGCGCCATTGCACTCCAGCCTGGGAGACAAGAGCAAAAAAAAACATAGGAAAAACAAAGATTTCATATGAAAACTTCAAAAGCAATTATAACAAAAGCAAACATTGACAAATGGGATCTAAATAAAGAGATTTTGTACAGCAAAAGAAACTATCATCAGAATGAACAGACAACCTACAGAATAATATTTTTCCACTCTATCCAGCTGACAAAAGTTAATATCCAAAGTCTACAGGGCACTTGAACAAATTTACAAAAATGAAACAACCCCACTAAAAAGTGGGCAAAGACCATGAACAGATATTTCTCAAAAGAAGACATTTATGTGGCCAAGAAACACACAAGAAAAGCTCACCATTGGTGATCATTAGAGAAATGCAAATCAAAATCAGAATGAGATACCATCTCACAGCAGTCAAAATGGTGACTACTGAAAAGCCAAGAACAACAGATGCTGGTGACGCTGTGGAGAAATAGAAATGCTTTTAAACTGTTTGTGGAAATGTGAAGACAGTATAGTGTCTTCAAAGACCTAAAACCAGACATGCCATTTGACCCAGCAATCTCATTACTAGGTATAAATCCCCAAAATGCAAATTATTCCATTATAAATATACATGGATGTATACGTTCATTGCAGCACAATTCATAATAGCAAAGGCATGGAATTAATTTAAACTAATTGCAGACAAAAAAAAAGATCGTGTACTTTGCAGGGACATGGATGGAGCTGGAAGCCATTATCTTTAGCAAACTAGTACAAGAACAGAAAACCAAACACCAAATGTTCTCACTTATCAGTGGAAGCTGAACAATAAGAACACATGAACATATGAAGGGGAACAACACACACTGGGGCCTGTCCAAAAGAGAGAAAGAGCATTAGGATAAATAGGCAATGCATGCAGGGCTTACTACGTAGGTGATGGGTTGATAGGTGCAGTAGACCACCATGGCACATGTTTACCTGTAACAAAGCTGCACATACTGCACATATATCCCAGAATGTAAAATAAAATAGAATTTTAAAAAAACAATAATAAAAATACTGGTAATAGTAACTTTGTTTCTTTAAGAAACCATTTTAAACATGTGTTAATTAAAATACATAATTTAAAAAATGGAATCTCAGGACTTTGTGAGGTCAAGGAGCGGGGCTAAAGACTTTAACTCAGGAGTTGAGACCAGACTGGACAACATGGCAAAACCCAGTCTGCACACAAAAAAAAACAAAACTCACCGGGCATGATGATATCTTTTCTTTTTTTTCTTTTTTTTTTTGAGACAGAGTCTTCCTCTGTCACCAGGCACCAGGCTGGAATGCAGTGGCATGATCTCGGCTCACTGCAACCTCCACTTCCCGGGTTCAAGCAATTCTCCTGCCTCAGCTTCCCGAGTAGCTAAGACTACAGACACGTGCCAACACGCCCAGCTACTTTTTATATTTTAGTAGAGACATGGTTTCACTATGTTGGCGAAGATGTTCTCAATCTCTTGACCTTGTGATCTGCCGCTTCAGCCTCCCAAAGTGCTGGGATTATAGGCATGAGCCACCGTGCCCGGCCTACCTTTTCCTTTATGAGATGGAGCCTCATCTGTCACCCAGGTTGTAGTGTATTGGCATGATCTCAGCTCACTACACCCTCTGCCTCCTGGATTCAAGCTATTATCCTGCCTCATCCTCCTAAGTAACTGGGATTACAGTCACACACCAATACACCTGGCTAATTTTTGTATATTTAGTAGAGATGAGGGCTCACGATTTGGCCAGGCTGGTATTGAATGTCTGGCCTCCAGGTGATAGCCCACCTTAGCCTCCCAAAGTGCTGGGGTTACAGGCCTGAGCCACTTCGTCTGGCCCATGATGATACATTATTTGCAAACCAGCTACTCAGGAAGCTAAAATGAGATCATCTGAGTTTGGGAGATTGAGGCTACAGTGAGCAGTGATCATGCCACAGTAAATCAGACTGGTTGACACAGTGAGGTTTTTCTTTTTCTTTTTAGATGAAGTCTCACCCTGTCATCAAGGCTGGAATGCAATGGCATGATCTCAAGTCATGGAAACCTCCGCCTCCTGGCTTCAAGCGATTGTTCTGCCTCAGAATCTCGAGCTTGCTGGGATTACAGCTGTGTGCCACCATGCCTGGCTAACTTTTTGCATCTCTAGTAGAGATGAGATTTCACCATGTTGGCCAGGCTGGTCTCAAACTCCTGACCTCGTGATCCACCTGCCTTGGCCTCCCAAAGTGCTGGGATTACATCAAGTGTGAGGCGAAAAAGCCAGTTTCTTTTAATGAACCAGCTATCATTTGAATGAATGGAGTAAAAACTTTATGATTAACAAGAAGATGGTGCCAAGGCATTTATGAGGGACTTGCCTCCATGACCTAAACACTTCCCTCCAGGTTCTACATCCAACACTTAGGATTACATTAGAGCATGAGGTTTGCATGCGTGAAGAAAAAGAAACAGAAAAATGTAACTACACCATACTTCAAAATTTCCGTACATTAAAAAAATATTCAATAGCTGGGCGCGGTGGCTCACGCCTATAATCCCAGCACTTTAGGAGGCCAAGGCGGGTGGATCACGAGGTCAAGAGCTCGAGACCATCCTGGTCAACAAGGTGAAACCCCGTCTCTACTAAAAATACAAAAATTAGCTGGGCATAGTGGCGCACACCTGTAGTCCCAGCTATTCGGGAGGCTGAGGCAGGAGAATTGCTTGAACCCAGGAGGCGGAGGTTGCGGTGAGCCAAGATCGTGCCATTGCACTCCAGTCTGGATAACAACAGTGAAATTCTGTCTCAAAAAAAAGAAAAAAATTCAATTGAGTGAAAATGCCTTCTAGAAAATAGGTGAAAATATTTGCAAATCACATATAATAGGAGTTAATATTCAGAATATATAAATGCTTAAAACTGAACAATAAACCTAAATAAATTAATTTAGAAATCAGCAAATAAACAATATTTTCGGCCAGAAGTGGTGGCTCACGCCTGTAATCCTAGCACTTCAGGAGGCCGAGGCAAGTGGATCACAAGGTCAAGAGATTGAGACCATACTGGCCAACATGGTGAAACCTTATCTCTACTAAAAAAAAAATGCATATATACAAAAATTAGCTGGACGTGGTGGTGCGCGTCTGTAATCCCAGCTACTCAGGAGGCTGAGGCAGGAGAATTGCTTGAACCTGGGAGGCGGAGGTTGCAGTGAGCCGAGATCACACCAGTACACTCCAGCCTGGCGCCTAGCAACAGAGCAAGACTCTGTCTCAAATAAAACAAAACAAACAAAAAAAAAAACAATATTTTCATAAAAAAATACAGAAATAGGCCAATCGTGGTGACTCATGCCTGTAATCCCAGCACTTTGGGAGGTCAAGGCAGGTGGATCATGAGGTCAGGAGTTCAAGATCAGCCTGTCCAACATGGTGAAATGCCATCTCTACAAAAAATACAAAAATCAGCCAAGCATGGTGGCGTGCACCTGTAGTTCAAGCTACTCAGGAGGCTGAAGCAAAAGAATTGCTCAAACTTGGGAGGCAGAGGTTACAGTGAGCCAAGATCACACCATTGCACTCTAGCCTGGGCAACAAGAGTAAAACTCCATCTCAAAAAAAAAAAAGAAAAAAGAGAGAGAGTGATAACTTTTATATTTTAAATATAAGCTATTTGTACACAAAATAAAACAGCTGTAAACCAACTTTAGAAGCAAAGAATACTCTTACATTGCTAATTTTTTAAATTATATTTTGCAAAATACAATTAGAGCCTCTGATATATTCAACAAATATTTAGCAATAAATTATGTTATTTAAGTATACACCGAAGCAGATAGGTAAAAATCCTGGTTTTCTTTTTTTTAAATATTTTTTTGAGTCAGAGTCTCGCTCTGTTGCCCAGGCTGGAGTACAGTGGCATGATCTTAGCTCACTGCAACCTCCGCCTCCTGGGTTCAAGTGATTCTTCAGCCTTAGCCTTCTGAATAGCTGGGACTACAGGCACATGCCACCACACCCAGCTAGTTTTTTGTATTTTTTTAGTAGAGATGGGGTTTCACCATGTTGGCCAGGCTGGTCTCAAACTCCTGACCTCCAGATCCGCCCACCTCAGCCTCTCAAGGTGCTGGGATTATAGGCGTGAGCCACCACACTGGCAAAAATTCTGTTTTTTGTTTTGTTTTTGCCTGTGACAAATTTAAATATTTAAGTATTTCAGTAAACATGGAGTTACCACCAATTATCTAAATAACTTTAGGCATAACATGTAAATTCTGGCATAGTGTTCTAAATGTCTGAACCTAGAAATACAGATAAGTTTAAAATAAAAAACAAGGGCCGGGCACGGTGGCTCACCCCTGTAATCCCAGCACTTTGGGAGGCCGAGGCGGGTGGATCACGAGGTCAAGAGATCTAGACCATCCTGGTCAACATGGTGAAACCCCATCTCTACTAAAAAAAAAATACAAAAAATTAGCTGGGCGTGGTGGCGCATGCCTGTAATCCCAGCTACTCAGGAGGCTGAGGCAAGAGAATTGCCTGAACCCAGGAGGCGGAGGTTGCAGTGAGCCGAGATCGCGCCACTGCACTCCAGCCTGGGTAACAAGAGCGAAACTCCATCTCAAAAAAAAAAAAATAGAAAACAAAAATGTATAGCAGGAGAAACATCAGATGATAAAATTAAAAGGGCTGTATTTGCTTATCCCTCCCACAGCAAGAAAATGTCTCATCCATTCCTTAAATAAATGCCTTATGAGAGTCAAGCATCACAGCTCAAATCTGTAATGACAGTTACATTAAGGTTGGAGAATTGCTTCAGGCCTGGATTTCAAGACCAGTCTGGGTTATAAAGCAAGACCTTGTGTCCAGAATAAATGCCTTTAAGAGAGCTTTGAGATCTAGGGAGGGAGTTGTGAAACTGCTGAAGCCCAAGATTGAGGAGTGTTCCTTTTCAGAGGGCAGGTCCTCACTCACGTGAGAAACTACAGGACCCCTGGTCTTGGCTACAGATCAAGAAATGGCCCAACCACCTTGGTCCCACTGAGAATTCTGAAGTTACTCTGAAACCATCCCAAACTCCTCCAGTTACAGTATGGGAGAAGCCCTGCCCTTCCGGAGACCTGGAGGAAGTACTCATTTGCAGCCATGTGGGCAGGCCTACAGACCTTGTTCTTTACTGTGGTCCCTGAAGCAGTTCAATGACTTAGTTCCAGCTCCACAGGTAACAGTTTATGGCCAGTTCTGCTTACATAGAAACCCTCACAGTAATCTGTGGAAATTCTCTCTGGTACTCAGTGAAGGCCATACTTATTCACATCCTGAAATAAGGGCCATTTTATCTGGACCTGACTGTAGAAACCTGCCCTAGTGTCTGCTCCACAGATAAAAGTCCTGGAGGATATTTAATCTATGAAAAAAAGGGGGGGAATTACAACTCCTTAAACCCTTGTAACAAGCCAACTAATTGTGGACCCTAGTGGAGACCCAGAAACCTTGTGACCAAGTTACCACCCCACTCCACTACAAATCTAGGGGCATTTCAGAACCTTGGGAACCCAATAAAAGATCTTTACTTCCGGATAGTTTATGAAAACTTGAGGAGTTCTTTGCTCTTTCAAATTCACCGACACCAATATAAAACTATATTATGCCTATTGTCAATGCTTCTATTTTAACATAGCACTGGAAGTATGTGGCAGAATAATGAATAAAAAGTATTTTTAAAAATTCATTGAAATCAAAGACAAATAGGTAAAAAATTGCTGTTTGTGGAATAATCTTATACATAAAAAACCATAGACAGTGCATTGAAATTTGCCTAAACTAATAAATACACTCAGTAAATTAATAAAATAGAAAATTAAGAAAAGTACAAGTTATTGTTTTGTACACTTAAAACAAGCTATTAGATACAATAGAAATAAAAAATCTTTTTTTTATTTTGAGACCGAATCTTGCTCTCTCACCCAGGCTGGAGTGCAACGGCAGGATCTCACTGCAACCTCCACCTCCTGGATTCAAGCAATTCCCTTGCCTCATACCCCCAAGTAGCTGGGATTACAGGTGCCTACCATCACACCTGGCTAAATTTTTATATTTTTAGTAGAGCCCATATGGGCCAGACTGGTCTCAAACTCCTGAACAAAAGTGATCCACCTGCTTTGGCCTCCAAAAGTTCTGCGATTACAGGCCTGAGCCATCATGCCAGTCAAGAAAAATATTCTTTTTAAAATATACTTACAATAATAAATTCCTTTTTTTACGATTATTATTTTTTTATCACCCCCCCCCCCACAATAATGAATTTCTAAGAATTTAACCAAGGAGGCAAAAAAATCTTTACAATGAATCCCAGCACTTTGGAAGGTTGAAAGGGGGGGGATCACCTGAAGTCAGGAGTTCAAGACCAGCCTGGCCAACATAGTGAAACCCCATCTCTACTGAAAATATAAAAAACTGGCTGGGGATGGCGATGGGCACCTGTAATCCCAGCTGCCCGGGAGGCTGAGACAGGATAATTGCTTGAACCTGAGAGGTGGAGGTTGCAGTGAGCCAAGATTGTGCCACTGCATTCCATTCTGGGCAAGAAGAGCAAACCAATGTCTCAAAAAAAAAAAAAATTAATAAAAGAAATTAGAGAAAACTATTGTTCTTGAGACAAAGTCATGCTCTTTTGCCCAGACTGTAGTAAAATGGCATGATCTCATTGCACTCTCTGCCTCCCGGGTTCAAGTGATTCTCCCAACTCAGCCTCCCGAATGGCTGGGATTTCAGGTGTGTGTCACCCCACCCAGCTAATTTTTGCATTTTTAGTAGAGACGGGGTTTCACCATATTGGCTGGTCTTGAACTCCTGACTTTGCAATCCACTTGCCTCAGCCTCCCAAAGTGCTGGTTTACAGGCGTGAGCCACTACGCCTGGCCTACAGCACCATATTCTGTAAAGGAATCTATAGATTCAACCAACTTCCTATTTTTTTTTTTTTTTTTTAAGAGACAGGATCTCACTATGTTGCCCAGGCTGGAGTGCAGTGGCTATTCGCAGGCTCGATCCCACTACTGATCAGAGTTTTGACCTGCTCCTTTTCTGACCTGGGCCTGTTCACCTCTCCTTAGGCAACCTGGTGGTCCCCTGCTCCCAAGAGGTCACCATATTGATGCCGAACTTAGTGCAGACACCTGATTGGCATAGCAGACTACAGCCCAGAACTCCTGGGCTCAAGTGATCCTCCCAACTCAGCCTCCCAAAAAGCTGGGACTACTGGCATGCACCACTGCACCTGGCCCAACTTTCTATTAAAATTATAGTGGCTTTTTTTTACAGTAATAAAAACAACAATTCTAAAATTTACAGGAAACTATAATAAACTTCAAATAGCCAAAGCACTCTGAGGAAAAAGAAGAAAGCAGAGAAACATCATACTTTATAATTTCAAACTAAATTTCAAGAATATAGAAATCAAAACAGAATAGAATGAGCAGATAATTAACACAAAAACCAATAGAGGCTGGGCATGGTGGCTCATGCCTGTAATCCCAGCAATTTGGGAGGCTGAGGTGGGTAATAACCTAAGTCAGGAGTTCAAGACTGACCTGACCAACAAAGAAAAACCCTGTCTCTTAAAAGGGAGGCAAAGATTGCAGTGAGCTGAGTTTGCACCACTGCACTCCAGCCTCAACAACAGAGTGAGACTGTATCCAAAAAAAAAAAAAAAAAAAACCACCAACAGAACAGAGACCACTACTATCACACATTTTAGACATAATGCAAAAAGAGAACTAAAAAAATAGTTTAACATAAAGTTTCTCAAAATCATGCAGATATCTATGTGTCTCCCAAAACAATGCAAAGGCAGTCAGATTGTGGAGTCTTATATGCTATGAAGAGGACTTTGGCTCTCACTGTAAACTTAAAGGAAGATCAATGAAGGGAATGTAGAATTCCTTTTTTTTTTTGCAGATTAAATATCTCAGGAGTAGAATGCTTAGAGAATTTTAAAGGGTAAGAGAGAACATGGCCCTATGTGGGAATAATAACAACAAAACAAACAAACCAACACCTCAGGCTTCCCAGAAACTACTTGCTTTGGAACACAGCTTTTCAAAACACATTGTAGGGACTGGCTTTTTTTGCCCCCTAATCTTCCAACCTTTCAACTGTCAAATGTTTTATACACTCTCACCTACCTGGGGGTGTGGCTGCCATACTGTGTCTCTTCATATTCCAGGGATCTTTTTCTTCCTGCAGACAGGTGATCAGATCTGCCTTAGAGACAGCAATACCTGCTTTATTAAAATAAGTAACATGAATCTTGCTCATATTCTCTAATTACCAACCTCTACCGTGCTTACTAAAAAGGATGTCATAGAACATTCTGGAAAATTAATCCCAAAACACTATTAAATGACAGAAAGTTCTTAACATTTAGAAAATACTTTAAATTTATAGGTCCTTAATTAACTACCTAGTACTCTAAGTCAAAAATTAGTGGTGGCAAATTGATTTTAACACAGGGGCAACAATATTTTAAACCACTAAATTTCTAAAATTACCACTACTCTAGAGTGAAGGATACAGACCAGTTCAGGAATGTAAAAAGTTCAGGCCAAGATCAAACATCTTGAAGAAGTTTTTTTCTACGTGGACAATATCTCAAGACTTTCTGAAAACAGGGATTAGAAATTCATTTATGGCCAGGCGCGGTGGCTCAAGCCTGTAATCCCAGCACTTTGGGAGGCTGAGGTGGGTGGATCACGAGGTCAAGAGATCGAGACCATCACCATGGTCAACATGGTGAAACCCTGTCTCTACTAAAAATACAAAAAAAATTAGCTGGGCATGGTGGCGTGCGCCCATAATCCCAGCTACTTGGGAGGCTGAGGTAGGAGAATTGCTTGAAACCAGGAGGCGGAGGTTGCGATGAGCCGAGATTGCGCCATTGCACTCCAGCCTGGGTAACAAGAGCGAAACTGTCTCAAAAAAAAAAAAAAAAAAAAAAGGAAATTCATTTATGAAAAGCATAAATTGGCTGGGTGTGGTGGCTCACAACTGTAATCCCAGCACTTTGGGAGGCCAAGGCGGGTGTATCACCTAAGGTCAGGAGCTTGAGACCAGCTTAACTAACATAGAGAAACCCCATCTTTAAAATAATAAAAAGGTTAGAAAGAAAGAAAGAAAAGAAAAGCATAAATTACCAAAAATTATTCTACAAAAATAGAGAAATGAAACTTCTAGGGTATATGAGGAATTGTGTATTAAAGTTATTCTCACCCAAGAAGACCAGGTTTCTGTAGTTCTCTAACATCACTTTTCTATACAAATCCTGCTGAGCAGGGTTCAGGCATTGCCACTCCTCCAGAGAGAATTCGATGGCCACATCCCTAAATGTCAACGGCCCCTGAAAAACACACATATACGCGCGTGCGCGCGCACACACACACACATATTTACAAGTGTCCATAGGCAGAATTTGTCATTTAAATTATACTTAAATGAGAAAGTAAAGAATATTGGTTCTGACTTATAGGAATGACTGAAATTATCCAACAATTTTTAACACAGAAATATTCTCTAATGTATTCTCTAACTCTTGAGAAGGGAATGCTATAAGATACACAACACTAGTGTATATATGATACACTAATGAATAATACAGTATAAAGCTAAAGGCATAAACATAAACGTACATTTTTAGCACTATATTTGCATCACAAAGAATGAGTTGTGCATGTTTTTCAGACTAAAAAGACATGATGAGTTAGAAGTCACCTCTTAAGTTTTAATGTGTACAGTAAACTGGAGATCTTGCGCAGATTTTTTCTTTTTCAGAACATCTGAAATAAATTATGAGTTTCTGAATTTCATTCTTTTTTTTGAGACGGAGTTTCCCTCTTGTTGCCCAGGCTGGAGTGCAATGGCGCCATCTCGGCTCACCACAACCTCCGCCTCCTGGGTTCAAGCAATTCTCCTGCCTCAGCCTCCCGAGTAGCTGGGGTTACAAGCGCGAATCACCATGCCCAGCTAATTTTTTATATTTTTAGTAGAGACGGGGTTTCACCTTATTGACCAGGATGGTCTCGATCTCTTGACTTCGTGATCCACCCGCCTCGGCCTCCCAAAGTGCTGGAATTACAGGCATGAGCCACCACTCCCGGCTAAGTTTCTGAATTTCTAACAAGCTCACTAGTAACACCAACGTGTTTGGCACAACAAGAATATTTTGTCAAACATCCATTAAGTGGAAGAACCTGTGTTTTACCCAGCTTTTCTGGCCTGTAAAGAAAGATCAGAGTCTTTATTTTCCAAAGACAGAGATATGCAAAAAAAGAAAGGCAGCTGCCAGATTAAATGTGATGGTTTATGCACAGCTCTTCTTTAGCTACATAAACATACTTAATAATGAAGAGAAAAAAAAACTCTATAGTAGGGCTGGGAATGGAGGCTCATGCCTGTAATCTAAGCACTTTGGAGGCCAAGGCGGGCGGATCACCTGAGGCCGGGAGTTCAAGATCAGCCTGACCATCATAGCGAAACCCTGTCTTTTAAACACAAACAAACAAACAAAAAAAAAAAAACTCTATAGTCAAATAAATAGTTCAGAGAGCTCTTTAAGTCAATTTTAAAATCAACTGCACGGCAGGGCGCAGTGGCTCACGCCTATAATCCCAGCACTTTGGGAGGCCGAGGCGGGTGGATCACGAGGTCAAGAGATAGAGACCATCCTTGTCAACAAGGTGAAACCCCGTCTCTACTAAAAATACAAAAATTAGCTGGTCATGGTGTTGCACGCCTGTATACGGGAGGCTGAGGCAGGAGAATTGCTTGAACCCAGGAGGCAGAGATTGCAGTGAGCCGAGATCGTGCCACTGCACTCCAGTCTGGGTAACAACAGCGAAACTCCAGCTCAAAAGTAAATATAAATAAATAAATTAATTAATTAATTTAAAAAATCAACTGCACTAGTACAAAGTTTTATGATGTGCTGATGCATAGAGAAGAACACTGTATGTCTGTTGAGATACTGCCCCTCAAGAAGTAAATTATATTTGGCAGGCATTTGTTCTGGGAAATAAAAAAAAAAAAAGTAAATTATAGTCTGAATTTAACCATACAGAAAAATCAGTTTTATGCAGAGTGCAACATGCAGATATCTTCTATGTTCTGTAATTTTAAATAACAATTTAGTCTTTCTTTATCACCCTAGAGAGCAAGTATCTCTCAATAATTCTTTTTTCAGAACTTTCAGGGTAATAAATGTCATCCTGTTTAAATAAGCATTTTCTTAATCCTGTTCTGCATAGAGCTAATGGAGAACACAGATAAAACCTCAACATTACATGTTCTCCATCTTTACTAAGACCCCAGCTTTTCTGCATTAGGAATCTTGAGTATCCACATCTTCCCATGTTCAACAAAAACAAAGGGAACATTTTTAATATCACAGATTATAAATTCATGGTGAGATTTCTGCATGGCATATAAAAAGCCACAATTTAGAGAGTGTAGCGAAGGCTCTGGGATATAGGAGATAAATATTTTGCAGAGACTCTTGACTATCAAAAGAATTTTAAATAATAGTTAAAACAAACTCACTAGGGGAAAAGAAACACAAATAGAGAAGTAAAGGTTTGCAAGGACTAAACGCTTGGCACTCCAGGAGGCAGAGTGGACATAGCTCTTTATCTGAGACATATTTAGCTTAAAAAAAAAAGCCATTTTTTTCTCCTTTGCCTTATTTAAAAATCCTTTTTAGATTTACACTAGCATTTTAAGAAAATGCCTTTAAATGTGTCAGCACCACCTGTTTACCTGCTACCCTCACACTCACAGATAAAAGAACTTAAACCTGCAGGAAAAGTCCACCCATTTTTTTATTCTTTTTTTATGTTTATTTATTTATTTTCTTGAGACTGGGGACAGCGGGGGGGTCTCTCACTTTGTTGCCCAGGATAGAGTGCAGTGGCTATTCACAGGCGCGATCCCACTACTAATCAGTATGGGAGTTTCGACCTGCTTTGTTTCCGACCTGGGCAGGTTCACCCATCCTTAGACAACCTGGTGGTCCCCCACCCCTGGGAAGTCACTATATTAATGCCGAACTTAGTATGGACACCCTATTGAGATTGCGCACTATAGCCCAGAACTCCTGGGCTCAATCGATCCTCCCACTTCAGCCTCCTGAGTAGCTGGTACTACAGGAATGCGCCACCATGGGTGGATCATTTCTATTCTTTATAACAGAAGAGATTCACGAACAATGAGCTCCTCCATGAATTAAAAATATGTTTCTCTATTTCTGTCTTCAGGAGCCCACCCTGCCACAAATACCAGCAAGTTCTGCTACAGTAATGAAAATATGGGTCACACTGACCTATTCCCATGAAAACCAAACCGAAGAGTTCCTATGACCAAATGTAAAGGAGAAACTTCACTCTCATGAATGTATCTTGAACCTCTCATACTTAATTCTGGCCTCACCTCAGAGTCACATGAGACACAATAAAAACACAATAAATACTTTCACCTAGAACAATAAACAGAATCTGTGGAAAAGATACAAGTAAAGAGATTTTTGTAAATTGGCCATGGAATCCTAATGAGAAGCCTGGGCTGATAACCACTTAGCTAAGCATTGCCTCTCAAACTTTAATGAGCTCAAAAATCACTTGGTAATGTTGGTCCCACTCTATGTCACGTGATTCTGCAGGTTTGGAAAGGGTCCATGGATGTGTGTTTCAAACAAGTCCCCTCTCAATGCTGATGTTGCTCCCCCTGGGCTCATTATTAGCATTAGTTAGACAAGAGTGCTGAGCATAAGGGACTCTGTGCCTACAGAGTCCTTATTTGTACCAGAAGTATTTGTGGTCTTTATTTGTACCAGAAGTGTAAGGGACTTACACTCAGCACTCTTGTCACACCACAAATACTTGGGATACAAATAAAGACAAAAAATTTCCATTCACTCTTCAGGAGATGTTGTCTGCAGGCACTCAAAATGGTCCAGCAGCAAATTAAAAAAAAAAAAAAAAAATGGTCTAACATTTCATATACCAGTGTAGGTTTTCCAACAATACAGCCTGTAACAAAACTAGGCTGTCATGAACCCCTGGTAATAGAATTGTTTACCTTTATACCAAGAAGAACGGGAAAGCACCAGAATCTGTATGTGCTATATGCCCAGGCAAACTTCAAGAGGTTCATGCGCTAAGACCAAAGGTTCTTAAGAAATTGTCCAAACCAAAGAAACATGTCAGCAGGGCCTATGGTGGTTCCATGTGTGCTAAATGTGTTCGTGACAGGATCAAGCATGCTTTCCTTACTGAGGAGCAGAAAATCATCATGAAAGTTTTGAAGGAGCACACACAGTCAGAAAGCTAAATAAAACATGAAATGATTTTATGTAATCAGAATGAAAAGTTGTTTTTTGGTTTTTTTTTTGAGATGGAGTCTCGCTCCATCTCTAACCTGGAGTGCAGTGGCGCAATCTCAGCTCACTGCAACCTCTGCCTCCCTGGTTCAAACAATTCTCCTGCCTCAGCCTCCGAAATAGCTGGGACTACAGTTGTGTGCCACCATGCCCAGCTAATTTTTGTATTTTTAGTAGAGACAGGGTTTCACCATGTTGGCCAGGATGGTCTCTAACTTTTGACCTCATGATCTACCCACCTCCGCCTCCCAAGGTGCTAGGATTACAGGCATGAATCACCTCAACCGGCTTAAAAATGAAAATATTTTTTTAAAAAGACAAAAAAATCTCCATTCCAAATTTTCCTGTTCTTTGTTGTCTCTTTAAAGTTTACAGAAAAAAACAAAAGGCAGCAATGTCTGAATAAGTCTGCATTTAAAAAATGTATACATGAAGTAATGCAATGTTTATTAAGAAGGTACCATGTGCTGCAACTGTAAGAGGAGGTAATGGGTTCCTGGCCACACCACAATTGGTGGTAACCCTGGTGATTGCTGTTTTCCTCTCTTCCGCTACTGGCAGAAGGATCTTTGTGGTGCAGGAGCTGCTATAGCCTGAGGTGAGGTCTTGCCCTCTTCTCCCTTTATCCTCTGCCTCTTCCTCCAGCAGGGAAAATGTAGCAGGGATGCCCTGGAGGTGGCTGAGCCCCTGTCTAGAAAAGGAGGCAAGCTCTGTTGACACAGGTCTTTTGTAAGGGCACAAGGTTTAAGCTGGTGGCCCAGGACCATCATTCTACTATAATAAAGATCGTGAAATAATAATATAATAATAATAATAAAAAGAAGGTACTATGTGCTCAAGAGTGTGTTACAGGGCACTGTGCTGTGATTATATCCTAATAACACCTTGAAAGTCCATACTAAGTACTCAATAATTCTCAGGATTTAATGAGCCCAGAATTAATATTTATTTCTCTGGTTCTCTGTCATTGATTTTCTTAAAAACAGATAAACAAAAAGCTAAAAATGTGGACAGATGAAGATATATAAATAACTAAATGGTAAATATAGACAAATGAAGATCTACAGATAAAGAACTATAAACATACAGTTTAATGTAGTTTAGAGAATTTTTTGTGTTTATATTTACTTGTTTGTGACTTGTGCAGCTACTACTGGATCTGCAGGAAAACAAGTTGCTAAATGAAATCTTGTTATAAGCACTGGTTTTACTACAAAATTTAAAAATTAAGATCTTGAAATATATACTTTATTTTTCTTATGTATCTGCTTTTGGGTTTCAGGATATTGTGAGCACCAGTTCTAGAAAATCAGCATGATTTGCCAGCCAACACTTGAATTATGAATCAGTTTTGTAAGGAAAGACTCCAGAGTGGGGCCAGACCTAAATAAAGCCTCCAAAATGGGTGAATCTGATTAGAACTGGGGCAGGGAGAAGACCCTCGGTAGAATTTGTTGTCTATGCCTCTGGGGTATTTCCAGTTCTTCCTAAGCTTACCTAAAAACTTAAATTTCAGAGTTTATGTAACTTTAATCTATTTTTGCCACTGCTTTGTCAATTTTAAAACATATACTAATAAGCAATTTAAACAAATCTTTTAAAGTTTTCTAGGATAATTTTATTAGAAGATAAATATCGATTCTTAGAAAAGTAAAACAAATAATAGCAACTCCTCAGTTCATAAATAGCCCTTCAGGTAATAACACAAGTCATAGCAATATTAAAAATATTAAAAAAAAGGGGGCCCAAGTTTTTTGTTTTTGTTTTTTTCACACATCTATTCATTATACCAACCACATGATGTTTAATTCAATCATGTATCCAGTTGCTAGTCTAGACTAAAAGTTTGTGGACAGTAGGGACCATGACTGCTTCATCTATTTTTTGAATGACCATATGTAACGGAAGCAATTCGTTTATTTGTTTGAGTCACCAGACCTCCTCTTTGTCTTTCACCCAAGTACCAGGAAACTTCAGAAACTCTCATCTGGGTACCAACCAAAGTTATCTCTTGTATCAGGGAGAAGACAACACAGGATGACTCCTTTCTCTTACACCGATACAGAAGCAAAATTAATCATTCTTGTCAGCCTGACACAATTCTGCCCTGGACATCCTCAAATGTCTTAAAGATACCTAGCTGGTTGTGAGAGGATTCCCTGTAACCTAGGGCTGATGGCCCAATGATAACCCACGCTGGAGAAACTCAGGCTGATTCTAATAAAAAATGGGGGCTCTGCCCGTGACCTGTCTCCCACGTACTCCAGCTTCCATTCCTCGCCCTGCCCCCAACCGATCCTGTATCAGCCCTTTACCCTCAAACTTTTCTACAGTAGCGTTCAATAAAGTGCACGTGTTCCTGGAATAAAAAAAATGGAACTACCTTGGTGGAGCTCCAGAAGCTGGATCACTTATCCTGATTTGCTAGCTTTTGAGTGAAAAGAAGGACAAGAATACTCTACTCCAATATCACAATTTAAAGGTAGGTAGTTGTGATCATGGCTCTGGATACTTTGTGGCCTTAATCTCTCACTCTTAAGATGCTTGATTACACTTACAGATTCTGTCATCAGATTATATTTATACCTGGAACCTCTCACATAACTGTATCGGTCACTAAACAAGATCTGAAAAGCTTACCGAGCCACACTCTCAAAGGGGGGTCTTTAAGATTTCTATGTAGATGGCCAGGCACGGTGGCTCATGCCTGTAATCCCAGCACTTTAAGAGGCCGAGGCGGGCCAACTATCTGATCTTTGACAAAGCTGATGAGAGGAATGTGAGAAGAATTCTCTATTTAATAAATGGTGCTGGAACAACTAACTAGCACTATGTAGAAGATTGAAACTGGTCCCCTTCCTTACACCATATATAAAATCAACTCAAGATGAATAATTAAAGACTTAAATGCAAAACTTATAATTTAAAAAAAAAGCACACACCTGGAAGATAAATAATCTAGAAAATACCATTCTAGGCATAAAAACTAGCAAAGATTTTATTATGAAGATACCAAAAGTAACTGCAATGGAAGCAAAAATTGACTAATGGAACATAACTAAAGAGCTTTTGCACAGCAAAGGAAAATTTTTTTTTCTTTTTCTTTTTTTTTTAAGACGGGGTTTCACCATGTTGGTCAGGCTGGTCTTGAACTCCCAACCTCAGGTGATCCGCCCTCCTTGGCCTCCAAAGTGCTTGGAGTACAGGTGTGAGCCACCACACCCAGCCGGAAAATATTAACAGACAATCTACAATATAAAAACAAAATATTGCAAATTATTTTTTACAGAGATGTAATATCCAGAATAGAGAAGCTAAAACAAGCTTACCAGAAAACAACATACCACTGCATTAAAAAGTAGGCCAAAAACATAAACATATTTTTGAAAACACATATATGTGTCTAGCAAAACTATTTTATAAAATGCTCATCACATTAGAGAAATGCAAAGAAAACAAAACCAAAAACTGCAATGAGATACCATCTCACACCAGTCAGAATGGCTGTTGTTAAAAAGTGAATAACAGGTCGGGCACGGTGGCTCATGCCTGTAATCCCAGCACTTTGAGAGGCTGAGGCGGGCGGATCACAAGTTCAGCAGTACCAGACCAGCCTGGTCAAACATGCTGAAACCCCATCATTACTAAAATAAATACATAAAACAAACGTTAGCCAGGTGCAGTGGCTCAGGCTTGTAGTCCCAGCACTTGGGAAGCTGAGACAGAAAAATTGTGTGAACCCAGGAGGCAGCGGTTGCAGTGAGCCAATATCGCGCCATTGCACTTCAGCCTGGGGGACAGAGTGCGGGTCCTTCTAAAAAAAAAAAAAAAAAAAAAATATATATATATATATACCACGTAACTGTACTTAACCAATTACTAAATCTGATTTTCCTCATCATGAATTTTATAAAAGACTTTCCTTCAAGTCTCTCCCATAGACCACAAACTACAAACCATAGCTGGGTGCTCTACAATTCTAGAACCACTTACATTAAATTCTTTAATATTTTTACAGTGACTCCCATAAATTTTTAATAGGAGAAAACAGTAACTGAGAACCCCGTGGAACAAAGCTCTTTCCATTCATAAACCCGCACCCTAAATCAGGATTCTCCTCTGATGACCCTCCCGCGGTTCCTGCAGAATCTGGAAAAGACGCGGCGCTGAGGGTGCAAAAGCTGACAGAGAGGACTCCAGGCCAGGGCACAGTCACTGCGCGAAGAAGAGACAGGGCGCCCGTGAGCTGGCTGTCAGGGCAGCCGCCATCTTATGGCTGAAGGAGACTGAGGCCGAGCTGGGCAAGGAGAACTCAGGCCTCAGATTGTAGAGCTGACTGCGGGGAGGCCTGAGTCCCGCCACGGCCACTTCCCACTGGTTCCAACCAACCCCTTCCCCTCTCTAGGGACATTGACCCAGCATTCTCACCATTTCTAGGCTTCCAGGGGGTCCTGACATCTTAGCTGTGGATCTCTCAATGCCTGCAGGTCACAGGGCCACAGAGGCTGAGCCTCCAGGAGCAGGAGACACAGAATTAAAAACCAAACCTGGAGCTCTGACTGCCCAGAGAGACAAAGGGCCCGCCATATCCCGGAAGCCGTCCTGTCCGCTCCAGCTGTGTGCCTGATTGGACGGTTCACAGCCCAGCGTCGCTGATTGGATAACGTTTAAAACCCCACCCTCTCAGGCCCTGAGTGACAGAAGATGTGATTAGATACTGGGCTGAATGAAGAGTGACAGCCTAGGCTGCAGTTTTTTCAGGCAGGGCTTCCTCCCTGAGCTGAGCTAGGCCCACTCCAGGGGGTATTTGCATTCAACCTTGTGTGTAAGGTCATATACATTTGTAAATAATATATCATATGTCTATATATAAATGAAAAAAATATAACAAATGTTTTAAAATTTCAGATTTTTTTTTGTGGCAGGGCACAGTGGCTCACGCCTGTAATCTCAGCTCTTTGGGAGGCCGAGGCAGGTGGATCACCAGGTCAAGTGTTCAAGACCAGCCTGGCCAAGATGGTGAAACCCCGTCTCTACTTAAAAAATACAAAAATTGGCCAGGCGCGGTGGCTCACGCCTATAATCCCAGCACTTTGGGAGGCTGAGGCAGGTGGATCACGAGGTCAAGAGATCGAGACCATCCTGGTCAACGTGGTGAAACCCCATCTCTACTAAAAATACAAAAAATTAGCTGGGCATGGTGGCACGTGCCTGTAATCCCAGCTACTCAGGAGGCTGAGGCAGGAGAATTGCCTGAACCCAGGAGGCGGAGGTTGTGGTGAGCCGAGATCGCGCCATTGCACTCCAGCCTGGGTGACAAGAGCGAAACTCCGTCTAAAAAATAAATAAATAAATACAAACATTAGCCAGGCGTGGTGGCACATGCCTATAATCCCAGTTACTCAGGAGGCTGAGGCAGAGAATTGCTTACACCCCGGAGGCAGAGGTTGCAGTGAGCCAAGATTGTGCCGCTGCACTCCAGCCTGGGTGACAGAGCAAGACTTTGTCTAAATAAATAAATAAAATAAAATTTCATCTTTTTTACCTTCCTGGCTTCTGGTTCTCTGAACAGGCAGCCTGAGATTTTTAAAAGGAGGTAATCCTCTGAAATAAAATGTGAGCTGTTATGCATGTCGCTCATGTAAACAGACCACCAGGCAGGCTTTGTGTGGGCAACAAGGCCATTATTTCATGCTTGGATGCAGCAGGCCAAGTCTGAGAAAGGAGTTAGGCAAAAGAGGTAAGAGAGGGGATTGGTTATATAGGTTGGGGCAAATGGTCAGCTAAAGGTGGTAATCTATCTTGGGGAAGAGGAGGAAGTCACAGGATGCATGACCTCAAGGGTCAGGGTAGGTAATCTGTCTGAGGGAGGGGAAGGGCGTCACAGGATGCAATAATCACAAGGTAGGGGTCACTTATTAACATCAGACGTAATCACAAGGGTGGCGAGTATGATCACAAGGCTAGGGGTCATTTATTAAAAACAGGCATGATCATAAGGGTGGGAAGTATCAGTTGCAGTCAGAGAGGAGGGTGCGGTAGATTACATATTACAAGAGTGGGGGGTCTTGAGGAAAATTTTTGCAAGGCTGAACAGGAACAATGGGTACAGGTTTGCAGAGCCATTAGTTGAGGTAGAAACAAGTTGTTTTACTTCTTTCTGTGGCCACCTGGTCACTTGAGGTTACTTTAGACTTTCTGGTTCCTGGGGACTTTCCAGAGGTGTATGTGTGGGTCACCAAGGCTAAAATGACCAGGCCTGGACTTGGAGGCCTAATATGAGCCACATGTAAATTTTGAATTTTCTAGAAGCCAAATTTTAAAAAGAAACAATGGACCAGGCAGCTCACACCTGTAATCCCAGCACTTTCAGAGGCTGAGGTGGATGGATCACAAGGTCAGGAGTTTGAGACCAGCCTGGCTAACATAGTGAAACCCCATCTGTACTAAAAATGCAAAAATTAGACGGACATGGTGGCAGATATCTGTAATCCCAGCTACTCGGGAGGCTGAGACAGGAGAATTGCTTGAACCTGGGAATCAGATATTGCAATGAGCCAAGATTGCACCACTGTGCTCCTGCCTGGGTGAACAGAGCATAACTCTGTCTCAAAGAAAACAAACAAATAAGGGGCCAGGCACAGTGCCTAACGCCTGTAATTCCATACCTTGGGCAGCCGAGGAGGGCGGATCACGAGGTGAAGAGATCAAGACCATCCTGACCAACATGGGGAAACCCCATCCCTACTGAAAAAAATACAAAAATTAGCTGGCGTGGTGGCATGTCCCTGTAGTCCCAGCTACTCAGGAGGCTGAGGCAGGAGAATTGCTTAAACCCGGGATGCAGAGGTTGCAGTGAGTTGAGATTATGCCACTGCACTCCAGCCTGGCTACAGAGCGAGACTTCGTCACAAAAACCAACAAGGAACAGGTTGAATATATACAAAATATTATCATTTTAATATGTGAGGAATATGTAATTATTAATGTAGTATATAAATAATTATGAACGATCCAAGATGGCCGATCGCTAACATCTCGGGATTACAGCTTTCAGTGAAGGCGCGGAGAACTAGAGGACGCCACACTTTCAGACAAATTCTGGTCGCTCACGGAGCAGAAGATTCCCAGTGGAGGAACCACACGGGTCGCCAGCGCGACTCTTGTGCCTGGCGCAGCGGTTTCGCAGCCACCTCAGTGCGGCAGCTCTCGGAGCAGAGTAAACAGGGCTGGCTCCCCTTCTGACTGAGGTTTGGAGGACACACAGGGCTCCCCAGCACAACTCCTGAGGCCGGGGCAGCAGCTGCGACGGCACCTCGGCGGGGCAGCTCTCGGCGCAGAGTAAACGAGACTGGTTCCCCTTCTGACCGAGGTTTGGAGCCCTGGGAAGGCAGAGTCGCCTATTACAGACACAAGAAGGAAGCCAGACAGGAGAATCTGGGGCAGAAAAGCACCATCAGTCTTAACGCCGCTGTTCTGGCCCTGGGAACTAACAACTTGGACATCCACTCAAGAGACCTAATCTGAAAGTTGGTAATTTCAAAGACGACAGGAGGATAAATTTACAATGACGGGAAAAGGCTGAGAATACTCAAAATCAGAACGCCTCTCCCTCTAAAGATGATCACAGTTCCACATCAACAATGGAACAAGGCTTGAGGGAGAACGAGCGCATCCTGATGACAGAATCACGCTTCAGGGAATGGATAATAACAAACTTCGGTGAGTTAAAAGAACATGTTGTAGCCCGACGTAAAGAAACTAAGAACTCTGAAAAAAGGTTTGATGAAATCCTATTGAGAATAGACAATTTAGAGAGGAATATAAGTGAATTAATGGAACTGAAGAATACAATACAGGAACTCCGAGAAGTATGCACAGGTTTAAACACTCAAATTGTTCAAGCAGAAGAAAGGATATCAGAGGTCAAAGTCCAACTTAATGAAATAAAACAAAAAGACAAGATTAGAGAAAAAAGGATAAAAAGGAATGAGCAAAGTCTCCAAGAAATGTGGGACTATGTGAAAAGACCAAATTTACGTTTGATAGGTGTACCTGAATGCCACGGAGAGAATGAATCCAAGCTGGAAAATACCCTTCAGGATATTATTCAGGAAAATTTTCTTAAACTAGCAAAGCACGTCAATATTCAACCCCAGGTAATACAGAGAACACCAGAAAGATATTCCTCAAGAAGAGCAACCCCAAGGCACATAATCGTTAGATTCACCAGGGTTGAAACGAAGGAGAAAATACTAAGGGCAGCCAGAGAGAAAGGTCAGGTTACCCACAAAGGCAAGCCTATCAGACTTACAGCAGATCTCTCAGCAGAAACCCTACAAGCCAGAAGAGAGTGGGGGCCAATATTCAACATCCTCAAAGAAAAGAACCTTCAGCCCAGAATTTCATATCCAGCCAAACTAAGCTTCATAACTGAAGGAAAAATAAAATCTTTTATGAACCAAGCAAGAACTCAGAGATTTTATTACCACCAGGCCTGCTTTACAAGAGCTTCTGAAAGAAGCATTACACACAGAAAGAAACAACCAGTATTAGCCTTTCTAAAAATACACCAAAAAGTAAAGAGCACCAACATAAAGAAGAATTTACACCAACGAATGGATAAAACAGCCAGTTAACATCAAAAGGCAGTCACCCTAAATTTAAATCGACTAAATCCCCCAATCAAAAGACACAGCCAAAACCCAATGGCATGTTACATCCAGACCTGTTTCACATGCAAGGATATACAAAGTCTCAAAACAAAGGGATGGAGAAAGATTTACCAACCAAATGGAGAGCAAAAATAAATAATGAATAAATAAAAAGCAGGAGTTGCAATTCTCGTATTGGATAAAATAGATTTTAAAGCAACAAAGAGATAGTGGTAAAAGGATCAATGCAACAACAAGAGCTAACTATCCTAACACCCAGATACATAAGGACTTAGACTCAATGAGACAGAAAATTAATAAGGATATCAAGGACTTGAACTCAGATCCGGAACAAGTAAACTTAATAAATATTTATAGAGCTCTCCACTTCAAATACACAAAATATACATTCTTGTCAATACCACATCACACCTACTCATAAGTTTAAATGAAACATCGATTGGCCATTATTAATACCCAATTTTTTTCAGAATAAAGCAATATTTCCGTTCATTCTCCCTCTTTCTCTTCCTCTTTCTTCCTCTCCTTTACTCATTTTTTTTCTTTCCTTCTCTCAAAAAAAAGAAATCAACGTGTAAACCTCTAGATCCAGGTCGGCAATGTCTCTCTCATTGCTTGATTTCCTTCCTTCCCTTCCCTTCCCTTCCCTTCCCTTCCCTTCCCTTCCCTCCCTCCCTCCCTCCCTCCTTCCTTTATCTCTTCCTTTCTCCCTACTGTTCTCCTTCCCTCCCTTCCTGCCTTCCTCCCTAAAAAAATAAAATAAAATAAAAAAATAAAAATAAATAAAAAATAAATAATTACAACTAATTTTTTTTCTTGAGACAGAGTTTGCTTTTTTTGCCCAGGCTGTAGTGCAATGGCATAATCTCAGCTCACCGAAACATCTCCTTTTTGGGTTCAAGCGATTCTCCTGCCTCAGCCTCCCGAGTAACTGGGATTACAGGCATGTGCCACCACATCCAGATAATTTTGTATTTTTAGTAGAAATGGAGCTTCTCCATGTTGGTCAGACTTATCTTGAACTCCTGACCTCAGGTGAATTGCCCACTTTGGCCCCCCCCAAAAAATTCAGTTGCAGGCCAGGTGTGGTGGCTCATCCCAGCAAGCATAAGCCACCGCACTAGGCCTGCAACTAAATTTTTTTTTTTTTTTTTTTTTTTGAGACAGAGTTTTGCTCTTGTTACCCAGGCTGGAGTGCAATGGCGAAATCTCGGCTCACTGCAACCTCCGCCTCCTGGGTTCAGGCAATTCTCCTGCCTCAGCCTCCCGAGTAGCTGGGACTACAGGCACGCACCACCATGCCCAGCTAATTTTTGTATTTTTAGTAGAGACAGGGGTTTCACCTTGTTGACCAGGATGGTCTTGATCTCTTGACCTCGTGATCCACCCGCCTGGGCCTCCCAAAGTGCTGGGATTATAGGAGTGAGCCACCGTGCCCAGCCAAGAATTTGTAAACTTATAAAACTTGCAAAGCAGGATACAATCCCACTGGAAGGGAAATAACTCAAGGATGTTAGCTTATAAAAAAGAAGAAAATTTTAATTTATTCTCCCCTTTCCAGCATTAATTCCAACTCTGCCATAAACATGGCTCTTTGAAATCCAATTTAAGTAAGACAGTAACCTCTGAAGGGAGAGAAATTAGAGCTGGCCCATGAATTAGTGAGAGCAATTAAAAGCCAGCCACACAGCCTGCTCCTCAGTAGAAATGAATGTCCTAATTAGCCGATAAGTTGCAAAACCTGTTTTCTGTCTTAACCGGTAACACTACTAGTACGAGCCTTATTTACCCTTAATTTTGTAAATTTAAATGATAAATTTCAATCAGCTAGAAAAGAAGGCCCATGAATTAAAGAGGAATTAAAAACTAAGCATGTGGAACCACACATTATCCTTTAAAGGAAAACTTTAAGCCAAATTAATATTTGTTGAATTAAAAAGTAAAAAATGTGGTACCCACTCTCAAAAAGTGAAAAAAATTTTATGAAAGTGTAATGAAAACATATGTAGGAAAGACTAGAGACAGTCTTTGCTCTAGTAAGTCATTGTTTTCAGAACAGTTAGCCAGTTTAAGGTTCATAAACTTGATCAGCTTGAAAACTCAATTGCAAAATTTAAGCTATTCTGCCTGTGACTTTAAGCACAGGCTTAACATATATTCTTTGAGTCTCTGCTTTCAGAAATAGTTTCACAAAACTTTTTAAACTTCACATTACCAATTTCAGCTTGCCATTGTAATGATTAATACAGTCAATTGCTAAGTTACAATCCTACTATCATCAAGATTCCTTTAAGGAAAGAGCAATTCAAAGCAGTATCGCACTTCTCCATACCTAATACTTCAGCAGCTTTTTACAATGGTTGAACTAATTTACACTCCCACCGGCAGTGTTACAAGTATTTTGTTTCCTCTCCAGCTTTGCCAGGATCTATTGGTCTTTTTAACAATGTCCATTCTGACTGGTGTGAGAAGGTATCTCATTGAATTTTTTTTTTTTTTTTTTACATTTTTCTAATAATTAGTGATGAGCATTTTATTTATTTATTTATTTTTTGAGACAGTCTTGCTCTGTCGCCAGGCACCATGCTAGAGTGCAGTGAGTGGCACGATTCCGGCTCACTGCAACCTCTGCCTCGCAGGTTCAAGTAATTCTCCTGCTTTAGCCTCCCAAGTAGCCGGGACTACAGGCATGCACCACCACGCCCAGCTAATTTTTGTATTTTTTAGTAGACAGGGGGTTTCACCACATTGGCCAGGATGGTTTCGATCTCTTGACTTCCTGATCTGCCCACCTCAGCCTCCCAAAGTCCTGGGATTACAGGCGTGAGCCATCGCGCCCAGCTGAGCATTTAAAAAATATGCTTATGGCCTGACGTGGTGGCTCACGCCTGTAATCCGAGCACTTTGGAGGCCAAGGCGGGCAGATCACCTGAGGTCGGGAATTCAAGACCAGCCTGACCAACATGGTGAAACCCCATCTTTAAAAAAAATAATAAAATAGGCCGGGCGCGGTGGCTCAAGCCTGTAATCCCAGCACTTTGGGAGGCCGAGGCGGGTAGATTACAAGGTCAAGAGATCAAGACCATCCTGGTCAACATGGTGAAACCCCCTCTACTAAAAATACAAAAAATTAGCTGTGCATGGTGGCACGTGCCTGTAATCCCAGCTACTCAGGAAGCTGAGGCAGGAGAATTGCCTGAACCCAGGAGGCGGAGGCTGCAGTGAGCCGAGATCGCGCCATTGCACTCCAGCCTGGGTAACAAGAGCGAAACTCCGTCTCAAAAAAAAAATAATAATAATAATAAACTAAAATAAAAAATATGCTTGTTAGCCACATATATGTCTTGTTTTGAAAGCATCTGTTCAGCCATGAGTGATGGCTCACGCCTGTTAACTCAGCATTTTAGGAGGCTGAGGCAGGTAGATCATTTGAAGCTAGGAGTTCAAGACAATCCTAGCCAATGACAAAATCCTGTCTCTACTGAAAGTACAATAATTAGCTGGGCATGGTAGCACACATCTGTAGTCCCAGCTACTAGAGAGACTGAGGCAAGAGAATCACTTAAACCCAGAACTGGAGGTTACAATGAGCCAAGATCATGCTACCGCACTTCAGCTTGGGCAACAGACCAAGATTCTGTCTCAAAAAGAAAAACATCAATTTATGTCCTTTGCCTTTTTTTTTTCAAAGATAGGGTTTCACCATATTGGTCAAGCTGGTCTCGAACTCCTGACCTCAGGTGATCCACCCACCTTAGCCTCCCAAAGTGCTGGGATTACAGGTGTGAGCTACCACGCCCAGGCCTTTGCCTACTTTTTAATGAGGTTGTTGTTTTTTTTTCTTGCAAACTTGTTTAAGTTTCTAACGAATTCTGAGTATTAGAGTTCCTCAGAAGCATCAAATATTTTGTTTTATTCCATCGGTTGTCTTTTTACTTTGTTGATAGTTCCCCTTATTGTTAAGAAGGTTTTTAGTTTAATTAGGTTCCATTTGTCAATTTTTGCTTTTGTTACAATTGCTTTTGGTATCTTCACTGTAAAATCTTTGCCAGTTCCTATATCTCAAATAGTAGTATTGCCTAGGTTATTTATCTTCCAGGGTTTTTGGTTGGTAACCAGATGAGAGTTTCTCCAGTTTTCTGGTACTTGGGTAAAAACAAAAAGGAGATCTGGAGACTCAAGTAGATAAACTGATGCTGTAATTATTTTCTTTTCTCTTTTTCTTTTTTTTTTGAGATGGAGTTTCACTCTTGTTGTTCAAGCTGGAGTGCAATGATGGCACCATCTTGGCTCACTGCAACCTCCGCCTCCCGGGTTCAACTGATTCTCCTGCCTGAGCCTCCTGACTAGCTGGGATTACAGGCATGTGCCACCATGCCTGGCTAATTTTGTATTTTTAGTAGAGATGTGGTTTCTCCATGTTGGTCAGGCTGTTCTTGAATTCCTGACCTCCGGTAATCTGCCTGCCTTGGCCTCCCAAAGTGCTGGGATTACAGGCATGAGCCACCTTGCCCAGCCAAAAAAAAAAAAAGCACTTTTACACTTTTGGTGTGAATATAAACCAGTGCAACCACTATGTAAAACAGTGTGGAGCCACCACACCCGGCCACAGATAAGACTTTTTAAAAGCCAAGCCCAGCCATGAATTTATACCTCAAATACCTGAGTTGTGTGAATTTCTCTCTTCTTGAGATTTCAAGAGAAACCTTGGACTCCTGAGTTTCTCAGAAAGTGACATTCTTTACTTACCGCAGGTCAGAAATCCTGACCTGCGGTAAATAAAAAATGTCATAGTTCAGAAACTATGTAGACAAGTTTGAGTCCAGTTTCTCCAGGGCTTTTATTGGCTCCAAAAATCAAGTATGGTTCCTTAAGAAAAGAAGATCAGGCTGGGCACGGTGGCTGACACCTGTAATCCCAGCACTTTGGGAGGCCGAGTCAGGCTAATCACAAGGTCAGGAGTTTGACACCAGCCTGGCCAATATGGTGAAAGCCCACTCTACTAAAAATACAAAAAATTAGCCAGGTGTGGTGGCACCCGCCTGTATTCCCAGCTACTCAGGCAGCTGAGGCAGAAGAATCACTTGAACCTGAGAGGTGGAGATTGCAATGAGCTGAAATCATGCCACAGCACTCAAACCTGGGTGACAGAGTGAGACTCTGTCTAAAAAATAAAAATTAAAAAAAGAAAAGAAAGAAAATCATTCCAGCCAAAATCTTGGTAAAATAACCAGTTTCTTCAATTGTGTTCTGTTACTTATAGAAAACAGATTCTTGGCTAGACAGGGTGGCTTATTCCTGTAATCCCATCACTTTAGAGGCCAAGGCAGGCAGATCACTTTAGGTCAGGGATTTGAGACCAGCCTGACCAACATGGAGAAAGTTTGTCTCTACTAAAAATTATGGCCGGGCGTGGTGGCTCATGCCTGTAATCCCAGCACTTTCGGAGGCCGAGGGAGGTGGATCACCTGAGATTGGGAGTTCCAGACCAGCCTGACCAACATGGAAAAACCCCGTATCTACTAAAAATATAAAAATTAGGCAGGTGTGGTAGCTCATGCCTGTAATCCCAGCTACTCAGGAGGCTGAGGCAAAAGAATCATTTGAACCCGGGAGGCAGAAGTTGTGGTGAGCCAAGATTGTGCCATTGCACTCCAGCCTGGGCAACAAGAGCAAAATTCTGTCTCAAAAACAAAAAACAATTAGTCGGGTGTGGTGGCACATGCCTAGCTACTGGGGAGGCTGAGGCAGGAGAATTGCTTCAACCCAAGAAGTGGAGGTTGCTGTGAGCTGAGATTGCGCCAATGCACTCCAGCCTGGACAAGAAGAGTGAAACTTTGTCTCAAAAAAAGAAAGAAAGAAAGATATGTCATAATACTTCTGTGGGCATTTCTCATGACATAAACTTGTATCACCTGGGTGCTGAATCCCAGTATATGTCACAATACACGATGTATGCAGGGCTTAGGCAGAAGAGGAGAATCATAACAGCTAGGTAGTGGGCCCAGCAACACATCACAATCCCTGCTTGGGCAAAGCTCAATCCATAGAGGAGAGCCACATCACCTATGTACTGGGTTCGGCAATGTGTCACACTACACCTTGCAGGGACGGCCCATGCAAGAGTCACATCACCTAAATGATGGGTGCAAAAACATGTCAAAATTCTGTGGGTATGGCTCAGGAAAAATAATAATAACAATTACATGACCTAGGGCTGGACCCAGCTATATCTAACAAACACGTCAGTTGGTAGGGCACAAGCATGAGAGAACAGTCACATCACCTAGCTGCTGGGCTCAGTGATATGTAACAATCCTTTTTTGGCAGGGTCCAGGCAGAAGAGGAGTGTCACCTCACCTAGAGAATAGAATGACAGCTCATAACCATGGGTGGAGCCCATGCAGGAGAGTTGCATTACCTAGGTGTTGAACCCAGTGACATGTCTCCATACACAATGTAGGCAGGTCCTAGGCTGGAGAGGAGAGTCACCTCATCTAGGTTCTTGACAGAGTGATACGTCACGATCTATTTTTAGGTAGAGACCAAACAGTAGGGAAGAGTCACATCACCTAGATGCTGGGCTCAGCAATGTCACAATATCCTGAGAAAAGGGCCCAAACAAAAGAGTCACATCAATTGAGGGTCTCAGAGATATGACACAATGGAACCTGTGGGTGGGGCTCTGGAAGAAGTGTGGAGTCACATAACCCTGGGGCTGGGCCCAGCCGCATGTCAAAATCACCCCAGTGGCTGTTCTTGAATTCCTGACCTCCGGTGATCTGCCTGCCTTGGCCTCCCAAAGTGCTGGGATTATAGGCATGAGCCACCTTGCCCAGCCAAAAAAAAAAAGCACTTTTACACTTTTGGTGTGAATATAAACCAGTGCAATCACTATGTAAAACAGTGTGGAGCCACCACACCCGGCCACAGATAAGACTTTTTAAAAGCCAAGCCCAGCCATGAATTTATACCTCAAATACCTGAGTTGTGTGAATTTCTCTCTTCTTGAGATTTCAAGAGAAACCTTGGACTCCTGAGTTTCTCAGAAAGTGACATTCTTTACTTACCGCAGGTCAGAAATCCTGACCTGCGGTAAGTAAAAAATGTCATAGTTCAGAAACTATGTAGACAAGTTTGAGTCCAGTTTCTCCAGGGCTTTTATTGGCTCCAAAAATCAAGTATGGTTCCTTAAGAAAAGAAGATCACATCATGTAGGTTCTAGGCCAAGATCAGCCTGAGAAACATGGCAGAACATCATCTCTATAAAAATAAAAACTAAAAGCTACAAAAAAACAAAAACAAAAAAACCAGCCAGTGTGGTGGCGAGTGGCTGTAGTACCAGCCACCCGGGGAGCTGAGACTGGAGAATCTTTGGAGCCCAAGGAGGTCCAGGCTGCAGTGAGCCATAATCACACACCTGCACTTCAGCCTAGGTGACAGTGACAAGACCCCATGCAATATATATATTCATGTGTGTGTATATATGTATGCATACACACATATATGTGAAAGAAGAAAGAAATTTAAAACAACAGCAACTTCAGTGTGCAGGAAGGAGCGTAAGAGAGAAAAAACAAAGAAAAACAATAGTGCTGGGTGCGGTGGCTCACGCCTGTAATCCCAGCACTTTGGGAGGCCGAGGCGGGTGGATCACGAGGTCAAGAGATCGAGACCATCCTGGTCAACATGGTGAAACCCCGTCTCTACTAAAAACACAAAAAATTAGTTGGGCATGGTGGCGCGTGCCTGTAATCCCAGCTACTCAGGAGGCTGAGGCAGGAGAATTGCTTGAACCCAGGAGGCGGAGGTTGCAGTGAGCCGAGATCATGCCACTGCACTCCCGCCCGGATAACAAGAGCGAAACTCCGTCTCAAAAAAAAAAAAAAAAAAACAATAGTAACTCAATGTACTATGGAAACAAACTCAAAGTGCGGCGAAGAAAAAAAAAAAAACTCAGAAAGGTCCCCAGAGCTGCAGATACTCTGGAGGCCAAAATGAGAGGATGATCTGGGTGAGCACCGAAGGTGGAGGGCGGGTAAACCATCATCGCACCCTCTACTTAAGCAGTACTGCCACCAAAGCAACTGGACAGCCAGTGGCAGGGCGGAGGCCCACGGGGTTCACCCTACAGGCCGGGTGTGGCCGAGTGCGGCGCGTGGGGCCTGAAGCCGTCCATCCGCAGCCTAACTCCGCCAACCTTCCCTCCCACCGGTTCTCCGACGATGTCTGCTGGTCGGGCACCCACCCGGGTGGCAGAAGGACGGAGAAGGGCTCAAAAGGGGGCAACCGGCCCCTCCTCCCCGCTCCTCCTCCCTGTGGAATGGGAGAGGTCCAGGACCCTGAAGGCCAACCCCCGACCCCACAGCCACCCCGGGACGGGGGCGTCGGGCCACACCCTCCGACACCCGCGCGTCCGCCATTCCCACCACGCTCCCCCAGCCTTGTCCCAGCCCGGGGGACAAGCCAACAGCAGGGTGGGAAGAAGCGGAAACCACAGCGGGTGGACATCAAGTGCCCCGAACCTGCGGCGGTCTCGGAGCAGCACGTGGTTCCTTCGGCGCTCGGAAAGCCCTTGAACGGACGTTCCTGGCCCTGGGAAGATGGCACTGCAAGGTCTCCGACTCTCCATGGGGACTTGAGAAGAAAATCGGCTGGAGCCTCAGACGGCCAGGACCCACGCGGGCTCGCGACCAGGCCTGGAGGGTGTCCCCGGCCCCCTGCGTCATGCCTGGTGGGTCCTGCGGTGATCTGGGGACCAGCCCGGACAGTCCCACACTTGGCTAGTGCCGGAAGTGCCGTGACAGCCTCCTCTCCACAACCCTGCACGCCTGAGTTATGACTCACAGGGAAGGAGACCGAGCTCTGGCACCATCGGGACAGTTCTGCTGAAGGCTGCAGGACTCCCGAGCTCTGCCCAGCTCACATCGAAGACTGTTCCTACCTCGGCAGCTGTCGCTGGAGCTGAGGGACAATAGAACTCTTCAAAGACGACCGCCCAAGCGGGCCACATGCTTTGCGGTCAGCCCAAGCAGCCTCTAGAGAAAGAAGCGTGTACGGCCAAATGGCCGCTAGGTGGCGCCCAACGAGCACCCACGCAATGGTCAGCAGTTTATGGGAAAAAAAAAAGACCGCTAGCCAGACTAACAAAGAAGAAAGGGAAGAAGATTCAAATAAACACAATCAGGAACAATAAGGGGGATATTACCACTGACCCCAGAGAAATAAAGACAACAATCAGAAAATATTATGAAAACTCGATGCACAGAAACTAGGAAATCTAGAAGAAATGAATACACTCCTGGAAGCATACACACTGTCAAGACTGAACCAGGAGGAAACTGAATCCCTGAACAGAACAATAATGAGTTAGAAAATTGAGGCAGTAATAAATAGCCTGCCAATCAATAAAAGTCCTGGACTAGATGAATTCACAGCTGAATTCTCCCAGATGTACAAAGAAGAGCTGGTACTGTTCCTACTGAAATTATTCCAAAAAACTGAAGAGAAGGGACTCCACTCCTCCCCCAACTGATTCTGTGATGCCAGAACCATCTTGACATGAAAACCTGAAAAAGATATAACGAAAAAGAAAGCTTCATGTCAATATCCTTGATGAATTTTGATGCAAACATCTTCAAAAAAAATACTAGCACAGCTAATTCAGCAGCAAATCAAAAACGTATCCACCATGCCCAGGTGGGTTTCATCTCTGGGATGCAAGTTTGGGTCAACATGCCCAAATTAATAAATATGATTCATTACAGAAACTGAACTAGGGACAAAAAACACATGATTATTTCAATAGTTGCAGAAAAGATTTTCATTAAAATTCAACATCTATTTATGTTAAAAATTCTCAATAAATTGGCATTTTTGAAACCTCAAAATAATAAAAGAATTATTTT
Organism: Callithrix jacchus; assembly: GCF_049354715.1. Taxonomy (NCBI): domain Eukaryota; kingdom Metazoa; phylum Chordata; class Mammalia; order Primates; family Cebidae; genus Callithrix; species Callithrix jacchus. The sequence continues at coordinate 19,510,945 of NC_133523.1, forward strand.
AAAATTTATACGAAACCAGAAAAAAGACTGAATAGTAAAGGCGATCCTAAGCAAAAATAACAAAGTGGAGGCCTCATGCTACTCAACTTCCAGTTATACCACAGGGCTATGGTAACCAAAACAACATGGTACTGTTGGTAGGTGGATCACCTGAGGTCGGGAGTTCGAGAGCAGCCTGACTAACATGGAGAAACCCTTTCTCTACTAAAAATAGAAAAAATTGGCCAGGCACGGTGGCTCACGCCTGTAATACCAGCACTTTGGGAAGCCGAGGCGGGTGGATCACCAGGTCAAGAGATCAAGACCATCCTGGCCAACATGGTAAAACCCTGTCTCTACTAAAAATTAAAAAATTAGCCAGATGTTTGGCACGCACCTGTAGTCCCCCTACTCAGGAGGCTAAGGCAGAAGAATCGCTTGAACCCGGGAGGCGGAGGTTGTAGTGAGCTGAGACTGCGCCACTGCGCTCCAGCCTGGCGACAGAGCAAGACTCCGTCTGAAATAAATAAATAAATAAATAAAAATACAAAAAATTAGCCAGGTATATTGGTGCATGCCTGTAATCCCAGGTACTAGGAAGACTGAGGCAGGATAATTGCTTGAACCCAGGAGGTGAAGACTGTGGGGACCCAAGATTGCACCGTTGCACTCCAGCCTGGCCAAAAAACAAGAGCAAAACTACACATCAAAAAGAAAGAAAGGAAAGAGAGAGAGGAAGAAACCATGAAAAGAGTATGTCATAACCGAAGTACTGGCAACATAGGTGAAAAACAACACATAGATATTTCTTTTTTTTGAGATGGAGTTTCACTTTTGTTACCCAGGCTGGAGTGCAATGGCACGATCTTGCTCACCGCAACCTCCGCCTCCTGGGTTCAGGCAATTCTCCTGCCTCAGCCTCCCAAGTAGCTGGGATTACAGGCACGCGCCACCATGCCCAGCTAATTTTTTTGTATTTTTAGTAGAGGCGGGTTTTCACCATGTTGACCAGGATGGTCTCGATCTCTTGACCTCGTGATCCACCCGCCTCGGCCTCCCAAAGTGCTGGGATTACAGGCGTGAGCCACCGTGCCCGGCCCAACACATAGACAACAGACATTTGGCTAATTCATGTATAAATTAAGCATCATATTGTCTAAAGTTTAAGATTGAAAATTATTAATTCGATTTATATAAAGCTTTAAAAGTAAACATACAATTAACTGATCTGAAAAAACATACCCCCCCTCAAGAAACACTAATATAGAATTTAAAATAAGAGGGATTTTATTTTATTTTACTTATTTATTTATTTTTTGAGATAGAGTATTCCTCTTGTCACCCAGGCTGGAGTGCAGTGGCACAATCTTGGCTCACTGAAAGCTCTGCCTACTGAGTCAAGCTATTCTCCTGCCTTGGACTCCAAAGTAGCTGGGATAACAGGAGCCCACCACCATGCCTGGCTAATTTTTGTTTTTGTTTTAGTACAGACAAGGTTTCACCATGTTGGCCAGGCTGGTGTCAAACTCCTGACTTTAGGTGACCCACCTGCCTTGAGCACAAGTTCTGGGATTACAGGTGTGAGCCACCACACCCGGCCAAGAGAGATTTTAATGCATAAAATGCTAACTACAGGAACAATCCAAGATGGCCGATCGCTAACATCCCGGGATTGCAGCTCTCAGGGAAGGCGCGGAGAACTAGAGGACGCCACACTTTCAGACAAAGTCTGGTCGCTCACGGAGCAGAAGATCCCCCAGTGGTGGAAACACACGGGTCGCCAGCGCGACTCTCGTGGTCGGCGCAGCGGTTCCGCCAGCACCTCGGCGCGGCAGCTCTCGGAGCAGAGTAAACGGGACCGGTTCCCCTTCTGACCGAGGTTTGGAGCCCCGGGAAGGCAGAGTTGCCTACTACGGACACAAGAAGGAAGCCCGACAGGAGAATCCTGGGCAGAAAAGCACCATCAGTTTTAACGCCGCTGCTCTGGCCCTGGGAACTAACAACCTGGACGTCCACTCAAGAGACCTAATCTGAAAGTTGGTAATTTCAAAGACGACAGGAGGATAAATTTACAATGACGGGAAGAAACCAGCGTAAAAAAGCTGAGAATACTCAAAGTCAGAACGCCTCTCCCTCTAAAGATGATCACAGTTCCACATCAACAATGGAACAAGGCTTGATGGAGAACGAGCGCCTCCTGATGACAGAATCACTCTTCAAGGAATGGATAATAACAAACTTCGGTGAGTTAAAAGAACATGTTGTAGCCCAACGTAAAGAAACTAGGAACTTTGACAAAAGGCTTGATGAAATCCTATTGAGAATAGACAACTTAGAGCGGAGTATGAGTGAATTAATGGAACTGAAGAATACAATACAGGAATTCCGAGAAGTATGCACAGGTTTAAACACTCGAATTGTTCAAGCAGAAGAAGGGATATCAGAGGTCAAAGTCCAACATAACGAAATAAAACGTGAAGAAAAGATTAGAGAAAAAAGGATAAAAAGGAATGAGCAAAGTCTCCAAGAAATGTGGGACTATGTGAAAAGACCAAATTTACGTTTGATAGGTGTACCTGAATGCGACGGAGAGAATGAATCCAAGCTGGAAAATACCCTTCAGGATATTATTCGGGAAAATTTTCCTAAACTAGCAAAGCAGGTCAACATTCAACCCCAGGTAATACAGAGAACACCACAAAGATATTCCTCAAGAAGAGCAACCCCAAGGCACATAATCGTTAGATTCACCAGGGTTGAAACGAAGGAGAGGATACTAAGGGCAGCCAGAGAGAAAGGTCGGATAACCCACAAAGGCAAGCCTATCAGACTTACAGCAGATCTCTCGGCAGAAACTCTACAGGCCAGAAGAGAGTGGGGGCCAATATTCAACATCCTCAAAGAACAGAACCTTCAGCCCAGAATTTCATATCCAGCCAAACTAAGCTTCACAACTGAAGGAAAAATAAAATCTTTTATGAACAAGCAAGAACTCGGAGATTTTATTACCACCAGGCCTGCTTTACAAGAGCTTCTGAAAGAAGCATTACACACAGAAAGAAACAACCAGTATTAGCCTTTCTAAAAATACACCAAAAAGTAAAGAGCACCAACATAAAGAAGAATTTACACCAACAAATGGATAAAACAGCCAGTCAACATCAAATGGCAGTAACCCTAAATTTAAATTGACTGAATTCCCAATCAAAAGACACAGCCAAAACCCAACGGCATGTTACATCCAGACCTGTTTCACATGCAAGGATACACAAAGACTCAAAACAAAGGGATGGAGAAAGATTTACCAACCAAATGGAGAGCAAAAATAAATAATAAATAAATAAAAAGCAGGAGTTGCAATTCTTGTATCGGATAAAATAGATTTTAAAGCAACAAAGATATAGTGGTAAAAGGATCAATGCAACAACAAGAGCTAACGATCCTAACACCCAGATAGGAGACTTAGATTCAATGAGACAGAAAATTAATAAGGATATCAAGGACTCGAACTCAGATCCGGAACAAGTAAACTTAATAAATATTTATAGAGCTCTCCACTTCAAATACACAAAATATACATTCTTGTCAATACCACATCACACCTACCCATTAGTTTAAATGAAACATTGATTGGCCATTATTAATACCCAATTTTTTTCAAAATAAAGCAGTATTTCCATTTACTCTCCCTCTTTCTCTTCCTCTTTCTTCCTCTCCTTTACTTATTTTTTTTTTTTCTTTCCTTCTCTCAAAAAAAAAGAAATCAACTTGTAAACCTCTAGATCCAGGTCGGCAATGTCTCTTTCATTGCTTGATTTCCTTTCTTCCCTTCCCTCCCTCCCTCCCTCCCTCCCCGCTTCCTCCCTTCCTTCCTTCCTTCATCCCTTCCTTCCTCCCTACCGTCCTTCTTCCCTTCCTTCCTGCCTTCCTCCCCCCACAAAAAAAAAAAAAAAAATGCTAACTACAACATAGATATACTATTAAAAATAATTATTTAGATATCTGCAGTATTTAACTATGTGTACTCATGCAGAGCAGACATTCTGAATCACTGGCATTTACTAAATGGCAGCAAAATTGCTAGGAAAAATGCATCACAATCATTAATAATAGGCTCCAAGGAGAACATTTAATGAATAAATATTAAAAGGACAATAGAAAAATTTCTTTATGGATGGGCACGGTAGCTCACATTTGTAATCCCAGCACTTTGAGAAAGCCAAGGAGGGTATCACCTCAGGTCGGGAGTTTGAGACCAGCCTGACCAACATGGAGAAACCCTGTCTCTACTAAAAATACAAAACTAGCTGCGCATATTGGCACATGTCTGTAATCCCAGCTACTCGGGAGTCTGAGACAGGAGAATCGCTTGAACCCAGGAGGCAGAGGTTGGGGTGAGCCGAGATTGCAACATTGCATTCCAGCCTGGGCAACAGGACTTCATCTAAAAACAAAGAAAAAAAAAAGGAAGTCACTGGATTTCTTTCATTAATGGGTGTGTTTCACTTTCTATTTGAAAATGGCCAACTGTCCTCTGTAGGTGTCCTGATTTGATTTGCTAGTTTAGACCCTGGAGATAGAAGTGAGAAAACACTTGAGCCATATCAGACACCTTTTTTTCAACTGGAGGATATACAGGAATTCTTTAATAATATCTAACACTTTTCTCAGTACCCATTAGATTTAACAGTGATAGCTTGGAGGGAAGGGAGGGGACACAGATGACACAACCTTAGAATTTCACAGTTTTGTTTTAAGTTTTTGTGTTTTGTTTTGGAGACAAGATCTCACTATGGTGCCCAGGCTGGAGTGCAGTGGAACAATCATACCTCCTAATTTGGTTGTAACAGTTCTTTAAAAAATATTTTTGGGGCTGGGCATAGTGGCTCACGCCTGTAATCCCAGCATTTTGGGAGGCGGAGGTGGGCAGATCACAAGTTCCAGACAAGGCTGGCCAACATGGTGAAACCCTGTCTCTACTAAAAATACAACAACAAGCTGTGCGTGGTGGTGTGTGCCTGTAATCTCAGCTATTCAGGAGGCTGAGGCAAGAGAATCACTTGAACTGGAGAGGCAGAGGTTACAGTGAGCTGAGATTGTGCCACCACACTCCAGCCTGGGCAACAAGAGTGAAACTCCATCTCAAAACAACAACAACAAAAACAAAATGAAAGGTGAGTGTGGCTCCTGCAACTCAGTGAGACTGGGTTTTCTTTTTTTTTTTTTTTTTGAGACGGAGTTTCGCTCTTGTTACCCAGACTGGAATGCAATGGCCCGATCTCGGCTCACCGCAACCACCGCCTCCTGGGTTCAGGAAATTCTCCTGCCTCAGCCTCCTGAGTAGCTGGGATTACAAGCATGCGCCACCATGCCCAGCTAATTTTTTGTATTTTTAGTAGAGACGGGGTTTCACTATGTTGACCAGGATGGTCTCAATCTCTTGACCTTGTGATCCACCCGCCTCGGCCTCCCAAAGTGCTGGGATTATAGGCGTGAGCCACCGCGCCCGGCTGTGAGACTTGGTTTTCTATTTTGGAAAACTGCCCATCCACACAGGAACAACCTGTGAGAATTGGCATGTGGCTGGGAACAGTGGCTCTTGCCTAGAATTACAGGCAAGATTGAGCCAACGGGGAACTAATCTCTCTCTCTCTCTCAATCTCTCTCTCTCTCTCTGTCTCTGTTTTGAGACAGGGTCACACTCTGTAGCCCAGGATGGGTGCAGTGGTGCAGTCTCAGCTCTTTGCAACCTCTGCCTCCTGGGTTCAAGCGATTCTTCTGCCTCAGCCTCTGGAGTAGCTGGGACTACAGGCACCCATCATCAGGCCTGACTCATTTTTGTATTTTGTGGTAGAGTCAGGGTTTCACCGTGTTGGCCAGTCTGGTCTTAAACTCCTGACCTCAAGTTATCTGCCTGCCTCAGCTTCCCAAAGTGCTGGGATTACAGGCAAGAGCCACCGCTCCCAGCCACATGCAAATTCTACACTAAGCCTACTAAGATACTACTATTTACTTTAAAAAAAAAAAAAAAAAAAAAAATTGAGGCCGGGGGCAGTGTCTCATGGCTGTAATCTCAGCACTGTGGGAGGCTGAGGCAGGCTTATCACCTGAGGTCAGGAGTTAGAGATCAACCTGGCCAACATAGTGAAACCCCCTCTCTACTAAAAATACAAAATTAGATGGGCAGAGTGGCACGTGCCTGTAATCCCAGCTACTCAGGAGGCTGAGGCAGGAGAATCACTTGAATCAGGTAGGCAGAGGTTGCAGTGAGCAGAGATCATGCCATTGCACTCCAGTCTGAAATACAAGAGCAAAACTCTGTGTCAAAAAAAAAAGAAAATATTTTACCTACAAAAAAAAACCATGAAGGATAAAAAGAGAATTTTACATCTAAAGTCTTTGTTTTCTCTATAAAACCACAGCCCCTTGTCAGCTGATTTGTCCAAAGGTGTCTGACAGGCACTAATAGTCTTAATGAATCAATCAGGAAAAATGGGTCTCTCAGATGACAAGGAGTCACAATGGTACCTAAACCCAATCCATTCTCAGCTTTACAAGGTGCCCCCCTCAAGAGGTGGTGTTAACTGTGTGAATCACATTCACTGGACAAGGCCAGAGGAGAGCGTGTTTAGGACAACACAACCATGAGGCTGCAAATCAAACTGAGGGCAGGAAGCGCAGGAGTTCCCATGGCCAAGACACTGCTGGCCGTCCTTCGGTGTCACTTAAACTTCAACGTGAAAGACATCTTTTCCCAGTTGGCTCAGAGAAACTAACAGACATTAGAATTGGAATTCGTTTTTTTTTTTATTTTTCAGAATTTCTAAGACATAAAGATGATCCAAACACTCCAAAGGGCATTTAGCTATACATGAGGCTGAGGACCTGGCTGCTCTGGAGAGGGATGGCTGAGCAGCAGTGACCAGCTATGATAGCTGTGAAGTCCCCTCACATAGGGTCAGGCCACCTCCACACACCCTCTCTTACTTCTCAGGCTGTCCCTGAGGTCTAGCTGGGGTATTGCCTTCCTCCCATCTCATTGGCTCTCCAAGAGAGTCCAACTTGCTCTAACACCTACCCTAGAATGGGAAGATGCAGACCCTCCTCCATTCTCCCAGCACAGTGGGACTTCCGGAGAGTGCTAATTCCCTCACTTCAACTGACCCGACAACAGAAAGTACCCCGGCAGTTAGATGTTCAGTGAGCTAACAGGTCCAACATGCCAGGGCCTAGCCCCACAGTCTACCATCTCTCCTCCAACTGGCCTGCACTCCAGCCATTTCTATTTTTTATTTATTTTTGAGATGTAGCCATGCTCTGTTGCCCAGGCTGGAGTGCAGTGGCCCAATCTTGGCTCACCACAATCTCTGCCTCACAAGTTCAAGCAATTCTCCTGCCTCAGCCTCCCGAGGAGCTGGGATTACAGGTGTATGCAACCATACCTGGCTAATTTTTGTATTTTTAGTAGAGACGGGGTTTTACCATGTTGGCCTCGTTGGTCTGTAACTCCTCACCTTAGGTGATCTAACCACCTCAGCCTCCCAAAGCACTGGGATTATACATGTGAATCACCGTGCCTGCTCTAACCTATATTTGTTTTATGAATACTTATCTGTGAAAGAAAAAGAAATCTCAGGATTCAAAAATCACTAAGCCAATGGAAAAGTCAAGCTGGGAACTGTCAGGCAAGCCTGCCTTCCATTTTATTCATAAATAAGATAGCTGGTCGTATAATCCCAGCACTTTGGGAGGCCGAGGCGGGTGGATCATGAGGTCAAGAGATTGAGACCATCCTGGTCAACATGGTGAAACCCCATCTCTACTAAAAGCACAAAAGTTAGCTGGGCATGGTGGCACATGCCTGTAGTCCCAGCTACTCAGGAGGCTGATGCAGGAGAATTGCTTGAACCCAGGAGGTGGAGGTTGCGGTGAGCTGAGATCGCACCATTGCACTCCAGTCTGGATAACAAGCGAAACTCCGTCTCAAAAAAAAAAGTTCTTTTTTTTCCCCCGGAGATGGATTTTCATTCTTGTCACCCAGACTGTAATGCAGTGGCACAATCTCTGCTCACTGCAACCTCTGTCTTCCAGGTTCAAGTGATTCTCCTGCCTCAGCCTTCTGAGTAGCTGGGATTACAGGTGCCCGCCATCAGACCTGACTAATTTTTTTTTCTATTTTTATTAGAGACAGGGTTTCACCATGTTGACCAGGCTAATCTCGAACTCCTGGCCTCAAATGATCTGCCTGCCTCGGCCTCCCAAAGTGCTGGTATTACAAGCATAAGCCACCGTGTCCAGCCTGTTTAAAATTCTTTGGAGTAGTGTGAAGATAGGAATAAACAGCTCCTGAATGCTAACAATGGCTGTTAGTACATTCTAGGGTAGTACAAGGTGGTCAGGCTGTGGTTCTTGGTTTTCTGTGGCTCCTCTTTCAGTGGCTGGTGGAGTGGTTTTATTGGTCCTGTGATACAGTATGAATGTCTGTAAGGACAGTTGAGCACAGCGTGGAAAAGGAGATAGAAGCCAGGGGCTGTGGAGGGCACCTGCAGGCATTATTCCTTTTGCTTGGCATTTTTTTTTTTTTTTCTGAGATGAAGTCTCACTCCGTCACCAGGCTGGAGTGTGGTGGCACAATCTTGGCTCCCTGCAACCTCCCCCTCACCAGTAGCTAAGACTAAAGACACACACAACCACATTCAGCTAATATTTGTAGTTTTAGTAGAGACAGGGTTTCACCATGTTGACCAGGATGGTCTTGATTTCCTGACCTTGTGATCTGCCAGCCTCAGCCTCCCAAACTGCTAGGATTACACTTGTCATCCACCGCACTCAGCCCCAAATTTTTATTTGAATTTGTTTCTTGTTAAAGGTTTATGTGTTTTGAGCAAGACTGTGAGAAAAGTAGCTCAGAGCAGTCTGATGAATTTATCAAACCCAGAGGGATGAGTAAGAGACTTCAATCTCAGCCATATCTATGCCTAGGGGCAATTGTTTAAAGACATTTTGTTTCTAACTAGCTGTCTCACCTATTATTTTTGTTCTAGAATATGTAAAACAAAGAAATATATGTAGCCAATTAATACCCAATCAATTTGCCAAGAATTTTAATGTAAAGTCTTGGTAAACAAATTAGAAACTGCCTAATTTGTGTATTATTTCAAAGAAGGGTCTGTAATGGCTACTAATTAGAATATATATTCAGGGTAACTTCAATCTAGTATTTGGTGGCCATCCTCAAAATCTGACCTTAAATAAATTCTTTTCCAATTAGATTCTGACCTTTTTTATTATTTTAGGTTAAGTGGGATCTGACCTAAAGTATACTCCTAGATGAAAATAGTCCACCCATGAGCCTTCTCAGCAGATGAGATTAAATTAAAGATACTCAACTCCTCAAGGCCCAGTGACTATCACTAATGAGGTGGGCAGGTGAGACTGTAAGAACTGATTTTGAGATAAAATAACTTGTTTTTCTGTCAATTCATCATTAATGTCAAAGGCACACTGATGCAAGACCAGAATGGGGACTCCTGTGTTAGATTAACAAAGTCTTCTTGAAGCACTGACTCCTTAATAAAAGTTCTAAAAGGATTATAGAAGTTATATTTTATGGTCAAGAGTAGAATTTTACAGATTGTTCATAACATTTTGAAAATCAAATTTAATCAAGTTCATGCAGTTTTATTAGACATTATGTTTGGCAAATTAAGTCTTCTCTCTCAAAGAATGAAGTTTTTTCTTTTTCTTTTTTAATCCTGCCTCAGGTTTATTTGTACAAATAGCACAGGAGGACCCCAGCCCCATGCAGATGGCAGCCCCAGGGGAGTTACACCAGTCCTTCTGTCCTCACATTAGCAGACAAAGATATCTATTCTGAAGCCTTTGTAGGGGCCTGGGCACCTTTGAGAGCCTGAGCTGGAACTGAAACTGGAGCTGAAGCCTGGGCCTTGGTTTGATCCTTGGCCTTGGCCTTGACCTTGACCTTTGGCCGGCAGCGCCTGAGCCCCTTGGCAATGCGTGCCCGAACACGCTTCCCAAGCTTGGGGTGGGCAATGTAGGCAAGTCGATCGAGCTTGCAGCTGACACCCTTTGGGATCTTGGGCTTAACCTCCTTGGGCTTTACGAGGGCCTTGATGGCCTCGGCACGTGCACTCATGGCCTTGGCATTGTTGGCCTGCATCTTCTTTAGGCCCTTCTTGTTGTGCTTCTTGGCAAAGCGCATGTTCCTCAGGAACTTGGGGTCCACCCCCTTAAGAGACTCGTATCTTTGTGATCGGGGTTTCTTGATACCATTTCTGTGCCATTTTCGGGACTGGTGGTGTGTGGTGTGGTTCTTGGACTTGGCCATGTCTGCACCCAAGCTGCGGTTCCCCAAGAATGAAGTTTTTTTTGATTTTCTTTTTCTTTTCAAATCTTTGTTATCAATTTGGTTAAATAACTTATTTTAAAATGACCTGTGGTATCAAGTGTTTTCAATCTTTGATATTTTACTGAGATTGTCTGTGAAACAAAGTTTCATCAAACTTTCCAAAATCAAATTATAAGTTATGTATTTTTCTGATTAGTTCTTTAAAAAGCTTCCTAAAGTTTAAAAATAACATAATTTTGCTTATTTCTAATGAAAAACTTACACAGAAAACATTGTCGAATATGAAATGGTGTTTGGTTTTCTTTGGGCTGCATTTGTATAAATAAGTGTTCCAAAATTTGGGGGAACTCAAAACTCTTACATGGCTCAGCGAACGTTATCAACAATAATTAAAATTATGTTAAATTTTGTGCGCCACAGAGGTAACAAATTTCCGCGTCTATTGTGTCTTTGACTATGGCTGTCCTAAAACTTTTGGTCATTCACAAACAACTGTTAAATTGTTTTGATCCTCTTTAGAAGGTGGTTTTACAATCAGCTATAAAATTCTAAAGGTGCTCTTGAATGCAAATTTCTGATAACTTCAGAGATTGTGACATCACAGAAAAAAACTCCAGGACTCATGGAGAGCTGAAAAGTTCGTGAATATCAAGCAGAACAAGGATTAACTGCATGCACTGAACTAATAGAAGACTGAAGTAATCTTTTTCTTTCTTTTTTTTTTTTTTTTTTGAGACTGTCTTGCTCTGTCAACAGGCTGGAGTGCAGTGGCATGATGTCAGCTCACTGCAACCTCTGCCTTCCAGGTTCAAGCCATTCTCCTGCCTTGGCCTGCTAAGTACCTGGGACAACAGGTGATTGCCACCATGCCCAGCTAATTTTATGTATTTTTAGTAGAAATAGGGTTTCACCATGTTGGCCAGGATGATCTCAATCTATTGAACTCATGATCCGCCCACCTTAGCCTCCCAAAGTGTAGGGATTACAGGTGTGAGGCACTGCGCCTGGCTATGAATCTGTTTTTTATAAGTAACAGGGCACAATTGGAGAAACTGGTTATTTTACCAGGGGTTTGACTGGCATGGGTTGTTTTTTTTTTTAAAAATCACACTTAATTTATGGAACCACTAATAGCCCCTTGGGAAAACTGAAATCTTGTCTACGCAGTCCCTGTACTCTGACATTTTGTACTTACCCCAGAACTTCTGACCTGTGGTAAGTAAAAATATATCACTTTTAGGCCAGGCGCAGTGGCTCAAGTCTGTAATCCCAGCACTTTGGGAGACCAAGGCGGTGGATCATGAGGTCAAGAGATCGAGATCATCCTGGTCAACAGGGTGAAACCCCGTCTCTATTAAAAATACAAAAAATTACCTGGGCATGGTGGTGCGTGCCTGTAATCCCAGCTACTCAGGAGGCTGAGGCAGGAGAATTGCCTGAACCCAGGTGGCGGAGGTTGCCGTGAGCCGAGATCGCGCCATTGCACTCCAGCCTGGGTAACAAGAGCTAAACTCCGTCTCGGAAAAAAAAAAAAAGTCTTTTTTTTCCTAAGGCAACATTTTGCTCTTGTTTTTTAGGCTGGAGTGCAATGGCACAATCTTGGCTCACTGGAACCTCTGCCTCCTGGATTCAGGCAATTCTCCTGCCTCAGCCTCCTGAGTAGCTGGGATTGCAGGCATGCACCACCATGCCCAGCTGATTTTTTTGTAGAGACAGGGTTTCTCCATGTTAGGCTGCTCTCAAACTCCCAACTTCAGGTAATGACTGCCTCAGTTTCCCAAAGGGTGGGGATTACAGGTGTGAGCCAGTGCTTCTGGCAAGAGATTTTTTTTATTAGGTGGGCATTATTTATGATATTTTCTATAGAAAACTAAAGATATTAAAATGTAAGGTGCATAATGAAAATCTAAGTTGAGTGGCTTTTGGGGTTAAGTTATAATATTGAGTGATGCATGAGGTAGGTGTTCAAACTAATCTTCTGTATTATTAGAAGAAAACATTTTGAATTTTTTTAGAAATTAAATTTGTAGTGTATTTTTGTACTAATTGTACTTTTATATAATAAAATACAGTACATGTTTTAAATTTTAAATTGTGAGGTTAATAGTTTAACTCAACATTTTTAACATGTGAGATACTATAGTACATTCAGTGAAGTGTTATCATACCACAACCTTTAACCTCTCCCACCTTACCAAAGGGTATAGGTAAAAGATGGTAGCAATATGCTATTTAATAACATGATGGATTAACATCTCTAGTGACTTTTTGTGCCAGTGGCTTTCAACTGCAAATAAGTTAAAGAATATTGTTTCTGTAGGTTAAATTTGTATTCTATTTTCAATTATTTAAATGTATTTTAATTTTGACATACTTTAAAAAAATTTATGTGAAGCATGTCACTGGTAATATCATGAATGTTGCATTATATCTGTAGATCATTTTGTGTGATACAAACATTTAATTATTTAAAAAAATTTTTTTAAAGATGGGGTTTCACCATGATGGCCAGGCTGGTCTTTAACTCCTGACCTCAGGTGATACACCCACCTCGGCCTCCCAAAGTGCTAGGATTACAGGTATGAGCCACTGCGCCTGGCAAACATTTAACTATTAATAATGCCAGTCCATGAATGAGTAATATTATTTTATTATGTATTACTTAAGTTCTATCATGACCTTTAGAGTAGAATAGAGAAATTTGAGGTGTTGTCAAAAGCATTGTCACATCTTTCTGTTTTGTAGAGTTTCTGTCCAGTATAAACTATCTCATGTCTTTTAAGAACTGAAGACTAGTTAAAGGCTTTGCCATATTTTTCACACTCAGGATTTCTCTACAGTGTGAGTTTTTTCATGTTTAGTAAGATATGAGTATTGGTTAAAGGCTTTGTCACATTCTTCACATTTGTAGACTTTCTCTCCTATATGAATACTCTTACGTCTAGTAAGGTATGAGGATAGGGTAAAGCTTTTGCCACATTCTTCATATTTGTAGGGTTTCTCTCCAGTATTAATTATTTTATGATTAGTAACATGTGAGGAGTATTTAAAGTCTCTATCCAGTATAAATCATCTTATGTTAACTAAGGGTGGAAAATACATTAAAGGCTTCATCACATTCTTCACATTTGTAGGGTTTTTCTCCAGTACAAATTTTCTTATATATAGTAAGGTGTGAGAACAGGGTAAAGGCTTTGCCACATTCTTCACATTTCTAGGGTTTCTCCCTAGTATGAATTCTCTGATGTGTACTAAGAGTTGAGGACTGGTTAAAGGCTTTGCCACATTCTTTACATTTGTAGGGTTTCTCTCCTGTATGAATTCTCTTATGTCTAGTAAGGTGTGAGGGTACAGTAAAGGCTTTGCCACATTCTTCACATTTGTAGGATTTCTCTCCTGTATGAATTATCTTATGTCTAGTAAGGTGTTCGTGCCGGTTAAACACTTTGCCACATTCTTCACATTTGTAGGGTTTCTCTCCAGTATGAATTCTTTTATGTGTAATAAGGTATGAAGATAGAGTAAAGGCTTTGCCACATTCTTCACATTTGTAGGGTTTCTCTCCAGTATGAATTTTCTTATGATTAGTAAGGTTTAAGGACTGTTTAAAAGCTTTGCCACATTCTTCACATTTGTAAGGTTTCTCTTCAGTATGAATTATCTTATGTTTAGTAAGATATGAGGACCGGTTAAAAGCTTTTTCACATTCTTCACATTTGTAGGGTTTCTCTTCAGTATGAATTTTTTTATGTCTACTAAGAGTTGATGAATGCTTAAAAGCTTTTCCACATTCTTTACATTTGTAAAATTTCTCTGCAGTATGAACTCTCCTGTGTGTATGAAGGGTTGAGACCCGCCAAAAGGCTTTGCCACATTCTTCACATCTGTAGGGTTTCTCTCTTCTATGAATTCTCTTATGTTGAGTAAGGTATGAGGATAGGGTAAAGCCTCTGCCACATTCTTTACATTTGTAGGGTTTCTCTCCAGTATGAAATTTCTTATGATTAGTAAGGTTTGAGGACCGTTTAAAAGCTCTGCCACATTCTTCACATTTGTAGGGTTTGTCTCCAGTATGAATTACCTTATGTCTAAGAGTTGAGGAATCCTTAAAAGCTTTTCCACTTTCTTCACATTGGTAAGGATTTGCTCTTAAATGAATTGGTTTATGTTGACTTAGATGTAAAAGCATACAAAATGATTTACCACATTTTTTACATTTGAAAGGTTTCTTTCCAGTATGTCTTGTCTTATGTCTATTTGAATTTAGCAATTTAAGACAGACTTTCACATATTCATCACATTGAAGTAATTTGCTTCTGTTAGCTGTCAAACACTGGTTTAGTTCATTATAACCTGCTTTGTGCACATTAAACTTCTTCACACTTTTACAGCCTTTTCTTAACTGTAAATCCTTATGTCCACATTTTCCATATTCTCTCAGTACCACTTTTTGAAAAGAATCTTTTATTCCTGGTCTTGGCCAAAGGTCTTGGCCAAAATGAGAACATAGAACAGAAAGAAATATAAATAATAAATTACTCCAGTTACTAGACTCAGATAAATAGACATTATAAATCTAACCTGTAACATCATACACACTACATATGCAAGATAGCGTAGCAAAATACTAACGGCCCTAATTTTTAAGACATATATATGTTACAAAAACATACTAACCAAAATACATCTGAGAATAAATTATAAATGAGTTAAGTGCCCCGTGTCCCACGACGCAAAAAGGAACAAAGAAGAAAAAATAATGTTTGTTACATTTACCCAGCACAGCTCTTTAATTTTCTTTAAGTAAAAAATAAATACAAAATTTCAGACAAGACACATTCTAAGAACATGTTTGAGAGACTTGCAGAATCTCTGACCCAGACAATTGTTCAAAGTATGCCAAGAGAAAGCCATATTATAAAGATTGGGACTGGTAACTTTAATGTTCTAATTTTAATAAAAGACAAAATGTATATAAAATAGGGCAATGTGGTTTCAAGAAAAATATGATTTTCAGAAAAAAATGAAAATTGATGTACATGTTGACTTTAAAAATTGAAAATAAATTGAACAATACTCAATGAGTGAACTGTGAACACAGAGAACCATAAAAAAATCAGAAAACTGGAAATAACAAATATATTTAAAATATTAGAAAAACAGGGTGTGGTGGCTCAAGCCTGTAATCCCAGCACTTTGGGATGCCGAGGCGGGTGGATCATGAGGTCAAGAGATGGAGACCATCCTGGTCAACATGGTAAAACCCCGTCTCTACTAAAAATACAAAACTTAGCTGGGCATGGTGGCGCAGCCTGTAGTCCCAGCTACTCGGGAGGCTGAGGCAGGAGAATTGCCTGAACCCAGGAGGCGGAGGTTGCGGTGAGCCGAGATCGCGCCATTGCACTCCAGCCTGGGTAATAAGAGCGAAACTCCGTCTCAAAAAAAGAAAGAAAAAGAAAAACAGGCCTTGTGTGGTGGCTCACAATTGTAATACCAGCACTTTGGGAGGTCGAGGCGGGCAGATCACGAGGTCAGGGGACAGATCATTCTGGCCAAAATGGTAAAACCCTGTCTCTACTAAAAATACAATAATTAGCCATGTATTGTGGCTGTAATCCCAGCTACTTGGGAGGCTGAGGTAGGAGAGTTGCTTAAACTGGAGAGGCAAAAAGACTGCAGTGAGTCAAGATCATGCCACTGCGCTCCACCCTGGTGTTAGAGCGAGACTTCATCTAAATAAATAAATAAATGAAAAATAAAAACAGAAATTATAGAGGTAAAAATATAAAAAGGAATAACTGAAAAATCTTTTTAAAATGATGCAAAAATGAAGAAGCTCAACAAACAAACTGGGATACAGACAAAAATATTTATATCCAACAGATATGTAAGCACAATTTTAAAAGTCACAGAAAAGAGAATCTCAGGAGCTGCAAGATAAAAGTGATGTGCTGGCTGGGCATGTACCGCATGCATGTAAACCCAGCACAATGGGAGGCCTAGGTGGAAAATCACCTGAGGTCAGTAGTTCAAGGTCAGCCTAACCAAAATGGAGAAGCTCTGTACCTACTAAAAATGCAAACTTAGTTAGATGTGGTGATGTATCCCTGTAATCTTGCAACTCAGGAGGCTGAGGCAGGAAAAAAGCTTGAACCCAAGATGTAGAGGTTGCAGTGAGCCGAAATAGTTCATTGCACTTCAGCCTGGGCAAAAAGAGTAAAACCCTAGCCCTTCCAAAAAATAAAAATAAAAAAATAACTGAAAATCTACAGATACATAGAAAGAAAACAACACACTCATCAGTATGCTCCTGTTCAAAAATTGAAATAATATTTTGAAGATGTTCATAATGCCCAATGTAATGTTTAGATTTAATGCAATGTTTTTTGAAATTTCTCATTCCATATTTGAGGAAATTCAAATAGCAACCTCAAAAGTATATGAAATCTCAAGAGACAATGAAGTACCCAACAGTCTTCAAAAAAAGAAACAATGATAAAGGCATTACAGTTTCTGATTTGAAAACACCTGGCCTGTAATCCCAGCACTTTGGGAGGCTGAGTTGGTGGATCACCTGAGATCGGAAGTTCCAGATGAGCCTGGTGAACATGGTGAAACCCCATCTCTACTAAAAATTCAAAAAAAAAAGTTGGGTGTAGTGGTGGGCACCTGTAATCACAGCTACTCAAGAAGCTTAGGTGCTAAAAACTCTTGAACCTGGGAGGCAGAGATTGCCATAAGCCAGGATCACACCACTGCACTCCAGTTTGGGCAACAGAGCAAGACTCTGTCTTAAAAAATAAATAAATAAACAATTACAAAGCTACAGAATTAAAACAATTTGGGGGCAGTAGACATACAGCTAATTCATAGTTGATTTTGCTCAACACTGTTTTATGTACAGAGCTAAACATTATCATACACAATTATAATATAAACCAAAACAAGAAAACACAATTAACTGGTTTGAGGTGGCATACTCTGAAATATATAACACAAAAATAAAATATTGCAGAACAAAATTAAAGTATGGAATGTAAAACTGACTGGACGGGCACCACCAAGTAAATCAATATATTCATGAAATATTCTTAGAAGCAGAATATAGAGAAATAGTAATACACAGGTAACATGAAGAAAAAAAGACTAAGAACTTCCCAAATTTTGATATAATAAAAAAATTCTAACCAATCATACCTAATTCAAAATTATTTTACTTCAAAAACAAGATAAAAATAAGACCTTCCAAAATAAAAGCTCAGCATATTTATTACAACTAGAACAGTCATAGATTCTCCATATTAAAAAGAGAAATAATAAAATAGTCCACTATGTTGAAAAATAAGTGGTACTAGACAGCATCATAAAACCATATATTTAGCTCTCCATTAAATGTAAATATACAGCCACACATAGAACGTTGTAGTTCATAACGGTGGGTGCACAAAACCTTTAAAGTACAAGGACTAATGACACTATGAAACAACAATGTCAAGTCTGCAAAATAACCAGCTAGCACCCTGAAGACAGGATCAAATTCACACAAACAATATTAACCTGAAATGTAAATGGACTAAATGCCCAGTTAAAAGACACAGAATGGCAAGCTAAATAAAGAGTCAAGACTCATTGCTGTGCTTTATTCAAGAGACCCATCTCACGTGCAAAGACACACATAGGCTCAAACCAAATAGGAGGAAATTTACCAAGCAAATAAAAGCAGAAAAAAAAGCAAGTGTTGTAATCACTGACAAAACAGACTTTAAACCAACAAAGAAAAAAAGAGCTTTATAGGCCAGGTGCAGTGGCTCACGCCTATAATCCCAGCACTTTGGGAGGCCGAGGCGGGTGGATCACTAGGTCAAGAGATCGAGACCATCCTGGTCAACATGGTAAAACGCCGTCTGTACTAAAAATACAAAAATTAGCTGGGCATGGTGGTGCACACCTGTAATCCCAGCTACTTGGGAGGCTGAGGTAGGAGAATTGCTTGAACCCAGGAGGCGGAGGTTGTGGTGAGCCGAGATCCTGCCATTGCACTCCAGCCTGGGTAATAAGAGCGAAACTCTGTCTCAAAAAAAAAAAAAAAAAAAAAAAAGAGCATTATATAATGCTGAAAGAACTAATTCAAGGAGCATCCAAATTACAAAACACATTCTTAGAGACCTACAAAAAGACTTAGACTCCCACACACTAACAGTGAGAGACGTTAACACCTCACTGTCAATAATAGATTATTGAGAAATAAAAGTAACAAGGATATTCAGGACTTCAACTCAGCTCTGGGTCAAGTAGACCTGATAGATATCTGCAGGACTGACTCATCAGCCAAAAACAACACAGTATGTATTCTTCTAAGTGCAACGTGGCACTTACTCTTAAATTGGTTACATAACTGGCAGTAAAACTCTTCTCAGCAAATGCAAAAGAAATGAAGTCCCAACAATCTCTCACAGCACAGTGCAATCAAATTAGAACTCGTGGCTGAGGCTGGGTGTGTGGCTCACGCCTTTAATTCTAGCACTTTGGGAGGCTGAGACAGGTGGATCCTATGGACAGATGATCAAGACCATCCTGGCTAACAAGGTGAAACCAGTGAAAACCCGTTTCTACTAAAAATGCAAAAAATTAGCCAGATGTGGTGGCACATGACTGCAGTCAGCTACTTGGGAGACAGTTCAATTGCCTGAACCCGGGAGGCAGAGGTTGCACTGAGCCATGATCACACCACTGCACTCAGCCTGAATGACAGAGACTCCATCACACACACACATACACACAAAAACTCAAAAAATGGTGCCTCTCACTTGTAGTCTCAGCACTTTGGGAAGCCAAGGGGAGCAGATCATGAGGTCAGGAATTTGAGGACCAGCCCGGCCAACATGATGAAATCCCATCTCTACTAAAAATACATAAATTACCCTGGGCTGGTGGCAGGTGCCTGTAATCCCAGCTATGTGGGAGGCTGAGGCAAAAGAATCATTTGAAACTGGAAGGCAGAGATTGCAATGAGCATAGATCAAGCCACTGCACTCCAGCCTAGGTGAAAGAGCAAAAATTTGTCTCGGAAAACAAACAAACAAACAAAAAACCCCACTCACAACCTAAATGACTTCTAGGTAAATAATAAAGTTAAATCAGAAATCAAGAAAGTCTTTGAAACCAATGAGAATGATAGAAAAGGAGGGACTTCTTAATTCATTCTATGAGGCCATCATCATTCTGATACCAAAACCTAGCAGAGATATTACCAAAAAAAAAAAAAAAAATTAAAGCCAATAGCTCTGATAAACCTAACTTAAGATGGATTATAGACTTAAATATGAAACCCAAAAGTATAAGAACCCTAGAAGAAAATCTAGGCAATATCATTTAAAACACAGGCAAGATCCAAGATTTTATGACGAAAACTTCAAAAGCAATTACAACAAAAGTAAACATTGATAGATGGGGTCTAATTAAACTAAAGAGCTTCTGCACAGTAAAAGAAACTGTCATCAGAGTGAACAAACAACCTACAGGATGAGATAACATTTGTGCAATCTAACCAGCTATCAAAGGTTAATATCCAGAGTTTACAGGAAACTTGAACGCATTTACAAAAATGTAAAGACAATACGACGGTTCCTCAAAGACCTAACACCAGACATACCATTTGATCCAGCAATCTCATTACTAGGTATAAACCCAAAAAATATAAATTATTCCATTATAAAGATACGTGGATGTGTATGTTCACTGCAGCACTATTCACAACAGCAAAGACATAGAATTAATCCAAATGCCCATCAATGATAGACTGGATAAAGAAAATGTGGAACATATCTATGATAAAATACCATGCAGCCATAAAAAAAAATAAAGCTCATGTACTTTGCAGGGACATGGATAAAGCTGGAAATCATTATCCTTAGCAAACTAATGCAGAAACAGAAAACCAAACACCAAATATTCTCACTTATCAGTGGAAGCTGAACAATAAGAACACATGGACATATGAAGGGGAACAACACACACTGGGGCCTGTCGGGAAAGAAGGAGAAAGCATCAGGATAAATTGATAATGCATGCAAGCTTAATACCTAGGTGATGGGTTGATAGGTGCAGTAAACCACCATGGCACACGTTTACCTATAACAAACCTGCATGTCCTGCATGTATACCCCAGAATTTAAAATAAAATAGAATAAAAAATAAACCAATAATTACAATACTGGTAACAGTAACTTCATCTCTTTAAGCAACCATTTTTAAAATGTTAATTAGGCCTGGCGCGGTGGCTCACGCCTATAATCCCAGCACTTTGGGAAGCCGAGGTGGGCGGATCACGAGGTCAAGAGATCAAGACCTCCTGGTCAACATGGTGAAACCCCGTCTCTACTAAAAATACAAAAATTTGCTGGGCATGGTGGCACATGCCTGTAATCCTAGCTACTCAGGAAGCTGAGGCAGGAGAATTGCCTGAACCCAGGAGGCGGAGGTTGCAGTGAGCCGAGATCACGCCATTGTACTCTAGCCTGGGTAACAAGAGCAAAACTCTGTCTCAAAACAAAAAACAAAACATGTTAATGAAACTACTTAATAAAAAAATGTAATCTCAGGACTTTGAGAGGTCAAGGAGGGCTGAACACTTTAACTCAGGAGTTTAAGACCAGACTAGACAACATGGCAAAACCCTGTCTCTACCAAAACAACAACAACAACAAAAACTCGATGGGTGTGATGGCACTTTGTTTTTTTGAGATGCAATCTCATCCTGGTCACTCAGGCTAAAGTGCATTGATATGATCTCAGCTCACTGCAACCTCTGTTTCCTGGGTTCAAGTTATTTTTCTGCCTCATCCTCCCAAGTAGCTGGTAATACAGGTACACGCACTACACCTGGCTAATTTTTGTATTCTTTTTTTTATTTTAATTATTTTTATTTTTTGTTAATCAATGAGAGCTTATAACGTTGCTCAGGTTGGCCTTGAACTCATGGCCTCGCCTCCTCAAGTGCCAGGACAACTGGCCGGAGCCACCTCGGCCCCCAATTTTTGTATTCTTAGTAGAGATGAGGTCTCATCATTTGGCCATCTAGTTTTGAACGTCTGGACCTCAGGGTGATCTGCCCGCCGTAGCCTCCCAAACTGCTGAGGTGACAGGCCTGAGCCACTGTGCCCAGCCCTGGATGACACATATTTGCAACCCAGACACTCAAGAAGCTGAAATGAGATCATGTGAGTTTGGGAGGTTGAGGCTGCAGTGAGCTGTAATCATTCCACTGCAAACCAGCCTGGTTGACACAGTGAGGTCTTTTTTCTTATTTTTAAATGAAGTCTCACCCTGTCACCTAGGCTAGAGTGCAATAGCGCAATCTCAAGTAATGGCAACCTCTGCCTGCTGGGTTCAAGCAACTGTCCTGCCTCAGCCTCTCGAGCAAGTGGAATTACAGAGGTGCATGCCACCATGCCGGCTTATTTTTTGTATCTTTAGTAGAGACAGGGTTTCACCATGTTGGCTAGGCTGCTTTCAAACTCCTGACATCATGATCCACTCACCTCGGCCTCCTAAAGTGCTGGGATTACAGCAAGTGTGAGGTAAAGAAGCCAGGTTCTTTTAATGAACCAGCTCCCATTTGAATTAATGGAGGAAAAACTTTTTAATTACTAAAAAGATGGTGCCAAGGCATTTATACAAAACTTGCCTCCATGACCTAAACACTTCCGACCAGGTTCCACATCCAGCACTGATTTAGGATTACATTGTAGCATCAGGTTTGCAGAACACAGACTTCCAAACCATACCATAGACCAACCAGGCTTCACAGACATGTACAAAACTTTCCACTCAAAAGCCAAAGAATACGCAATATTCTTAGTTGCACCTGATGTATTCTGTTAGGAAATACAGCAAGTCTTATTAAAGAATACCAGCTGGGGGCAGTGGCTAATACCTATAAACATAACAATTTGGAATATGAAAGTGAGGGAATCACTTGGCACCAGAAGTTAGAGTCCAACCTGGATAAGATAGTGAGACCCTGTTGCTACAAATAATTGGAAAATTAGCCAGGCATGGTTGGCCCATGTCTGTAATCTCAGCTACCTAGGAGGCTTAGGTAAAAAGATCATTTGAATCAAGGAGGCTGAGGTTGCAGTGAGCCAAAATGATGCCACTATAGGCCACCCTGAGTGACAAGTTTGATCCTGTCTCAAAATGAAAGCAACATTTGCTACCAAAATCATACACTGTGTGTTTTCTTACCAAAACTGAATAAAACTAAGAATTAAAATAAAAAATAAAAGTGGTAAATCCAACAATAAATAAAACACACAGGCTGAATGTGGTAGCTCACACTTGTAATACTGGCATTTTGGGAGGCTGAGGCAGGAGGACTGCTTGTGCCCAGGAGTTTGAAATTAGCCTGGGCAACATAAAAAAAAACCCTGTGTCAAAAGAAGAGAAAAGAGAAGAGACGAGAAGGAAGGAAAGAAGGGAGGGAGGGAAGGAAGGAAAGGAAGACAGGAGGGAAGGAGGGAAGAAAGGAAAGAAAAAGAAAAAGAAAGGAAGGAAGGAAAAGAAAAGAAAAAACTGAAACACACTCTTCACTTCATCATATTCTTGGTCAGGGGTAAAAAAATTTCATTGTGTTAAAATGTCAGTACAACATACAGTGGTGAACAACTAAAATATCGTCTATAAAAATCACAATAGCATGAAAGGCAGTGGTTCCTGCCTGTAATCCCAGCACATTGGGAGGCTGGGGCAGGCAGATCAGGAGGTCAGAAGTTTGAGACTAGCCTGGTTAACATCTAGAAACCCTGTCTTTAATAATACAAAACTTAGCTGGGTGTGGCGGCAGGAGCCTGTAATCCCAGCTACTTTGGAGGCTGAGAAAGAAGAATCACTTGAAACTGGAAGGTGAAGGTTGCAGTGAGCTGATATCACACCACTGCACTCCAACCTGGGAAAAAGAACAAAACTCCATCTCAAGAAAAAACAAAAACAAAAAACACAGTTTTAATACAGAAATATTGTTTAACCTTTTAAAATTTGATTGTAAGCTATATGTAGCAAAAATCTGTGAAAAAGAACAAAGATACATTATAATTTCTGATTTTAAAACATTAGAAGCTATAGTAACCAAAACAGTGTGATACTGATACAAACTAGAATAAAAGGATAAAAGAACAGAATAGCCCAGAAATGAAGCCTTCTGTAAATCATTACATCTTTCCTAAAGTTGCCATGAGCACACATAGAGAAAAGATAATTTTCTCAAAAAATGTTAAAAACTGTAGTCAACATGAATAAAATAAAGTTGGATCACATCCTTGAACCACATACAAATAATTTTTAAAATACTTAGACATTTAAGAAAACTCTATAAAAAAGACATGATATGAATCTAGGCACCATTTTTTTTTCTTTGAGACAGGGTTTTTCTCTGTCACTCAGGCTGGAGTCCAGTGTCGAGATCTCGGCTTATTGCAACCTCCACCTCCCGGGTTTAAATCATTCCCCTGCCTCAGCCTCCTGAGTAGCTGGGATTATAGGTACCCACCCAGCACCATGCCCGGCTAATTTTTGTATTTCTTATAAAGATGAGGTTTTGCCATGTTGGTCAGGCTGCTCTCAAACTCCTGACCTCAGGTGATCCGCCCGCCTTGGCCTCCCAAAGTTCTCAGATCACAGGTGTGAGCCACCGCGCCCAGCTTCTAGGCACCATTTTCTTAGATATGACATTCAATGCATTAAGAACAAAATAAATAAATAAATATATATACATATATAAAACTACACTATACTTCAAAATTTCTGGACATAAAAAAACTACATTCAATTGAGTGAAAATGCCTTTTAGGAAATAGGTGAAAATATTTGCAAATCACATGTGATATTAGTTAATATTTCCAATATATAAACTTTTAAAACTGAACAATAAAGCTAAATAAATTGATTTAGAAATGAGCAATGCATTGAACAATATTTTATCAAAATAATACAAATAGGCCGGGTATGGTGTCTCACACCTGTAATCCCAGCACTTTGAGAGGCCAAGACAGGCAGATCACAAGGTCAGGAGTTTGAGACCAGCCTGTCCAACATGGTGAAATCTAGTATCTACCTAAAAATACAAAAATTAGCCAGGTAGGCCGGGCACAGTGGCTCACGCCTATAATCCCAGCACTTTGGGAGGCCGAGGCAGGTGGATCACGAGGTCAAGAGATCGAGACCATCCTGGTCAACAACGTAAAACCCTGTCTCTACTAAAAATACAAAAATTAGCTGGGCATGGTGGTACGCACCTGTAGTCCCAGCTACTCGAGAGGCTGAGGCAGGAGAGTTGCTTGAACCCAGGAGCAAAACTCCGTCTCAAAAAAATAAATGAGTGGGCAGGCATAGTGGCTCATGTCTATAAGCCTAGCACTTTGGGAAGCCAAGACAGGTGGATCACCTGAGTTCAAGAGTTCGAGACCAGCCCGGCCAACATGGTGAAATCCCATCTCTGGTAAAAATGCAAAAAACTTAGCTGGTATGATGGTGGGTGCCCGTTATTAGCAAGTTGGGAGGCTAAGGCAGAACAATTGCTTGAACTTGGGAAGTGGAAGGTTAGCCTGTGTAACAAGAGTGAAATTCCAACTTAAAAAAAAGATAACTTTTGTGTTTTAAATATAAGCTATTTGTACACAAAATAAAATGGCTATAACCCAGCTTTAGAAGAAAAGAATAGCCTTATATTGTTAAATTTTTTTTTTTTTTTTGAGACGGAGTTTCGCTGTTGTTACCCAGACTGGAGTGCAATGGCACGATCTCAGCTCACTGCAAACTCCGCCTTCTGGGTTTAAGCAATTTTCCTACCTCAGTATCCTGAGTAGCTGGGACTACAGGCGCACACCACCACACCCAGCTAATTTTTTTGTATTTTTAATAGAGATGGGGTTTCACCTTGTTGACCAGGATGGTCTCAATCTCTCGACCTCGTGATCCACCCACTAGGCCTCCCAAAATGCTGGGATTATAGGCATGAGCCACCGCTCCCGGCCATATTGTTAAATTTTAAAAAATTATATTTTATAAAATATAGTTAGAGACTCTCATATATTAAAGAAATATTTAGCAACAAATTATGTTATCATTTAGATTTACACTGAAGAAGGTGGGAAAAAGTTTTTTTTTTTTCCTGCAGCAAATTTAAATTTTTGAGTATTTCAGTAAACATAGAGTGACTACCAATTATCTAAATTACTTTAGGCATAACATGTAAATTCTGGCATAGTGTCTTAAATGTCTGAACCTAACATTACAGAAAAGTTTTTTTTTTTTTTTTTTGAGACGGAGTTTCACTCTTGTTACCCAGTCTGGAGTGCAATGGCGGGATCTCGGCTCACTGCAACCTCCGCCTCCTGGGTTCAGGCAATTCTCCTGCCTCAGCCTCCTGAGTAACTGGGACTACAGGCATGCGCTACCGTGCTCAGCTAATTTTTTGTATTTTTTAGTAGAGACTGGGTTTCACCATGTTGACCAGGATGGTCTTGATCTCTTGACCTCGTGATCCGACCACCTCGGCCTCCCAAAGTGCTGGGATTATAGGCTTGAGCCACCGCGCCCGGCCTCAGAAAAGTTTGAAGTAGAATATAAAAATGTACAGCCAGAGGAATATCACTAAGATAAAAAAATGAAAAGTGCTCTATTTGCTTCTCTCTCCCACAGCAAGAAAATGCTTCAGCCATTTCTTAAGTAAATGCCTTATGAGAGAGCCAAGCATCACAGTTCAAATCTATAATGATAACTACATGGTACATTGAGTTTGGAGAATTGCTTCAGGCCAGGATTTCAAGACCAGCCTGGGTTATAAAGCAAGACCTTGTCTCCAAAATAAATACCTTTAAGAGAGCTTTGAGATCTAGGGAGGGAGTTGTGAAACTGCTGAAGCCCAAGATTGAGGAGTGTTCCTTTTCAGAGGGCAGGTCCTCACTCACATGGGAAACTACAGGACCCCTGGTCTTGGCTACAGATCAAGAAATGGCACAGTCAACTTGGTCTCACTGAGAATACTGAAGTTACTCTGAAGCCATTCCAAACTCCTCCCAGTTACAGTTTGGGAGAGGCTCTGCCCTTCGAGAGACCTGGAGGAAGATACCCATTTATAGCCATGTGGGCAGGACTACAGACCTTGGTCTTTACTGTGGTCCCTGAAGCAGTTCAATGACTCAGTTCCAGTTCCATGGGTAACAGTCCATGGCCAGTTCTGCCTACCTAAAACCCCACACAGTGACCTGTGGAAATTCTCTCTGGTACTCAGTGAAAGCCATACTCATTCACATCCTGATATAAGGGCCATTTTGTATGGAACTGACTGTAGAAACCTGCCCTAGTGTCTGCTCCACAGATAAAAGTCCTGAAGGATATTTAATCTACCAAAAAAAAAAAATTGAGAATTACAACTACCTAAGCTCTTTGTAACAAGTCAACTAAATGTGGACCCTAGTGCAGACCGAGAGCCTTGTGACCAAGCTACAACCCCACTCCACTACAAACCCAGGGGCATTTCAGAACCCTGGGAACCCAACAAAAGAATACTTTTACTTCCTAAAATAAATTTATGAAAACTTGAGGAGTCGTTTGCTTTTTCAAACTCACAGACACCCATATAAAACTATATTGTGGAGGCTGGGCACAATGGCTCAAGCCTGTAATCCCAACACTTTGGGAGGCCGAGGCGGGTGGATCACGAGGTCAAGAGATCACGACCATCCTGGTCAACATGGTGAAACCCCGTCTCTACTAAAAATACAAAAAATTAGCTGGGCATGGTGGTACATGCCCCTAATCCCAGCTACTCAGGAGGCTGAGGCAGGAGAATTGCCTGAACCCAGGAGGCGGAGGTTTCGGTGAGCCGAGATAGTGCCATTGCACTCCAGCCTGGGTAACAAAAGTGAAACTCCATCTCAAAAAAAAAAATGAACTAGAAATATGTGGCAGAATAATAAATAAATAAAAATTTTTTTAAAGCCATTGAAATTGAAGACAAATAAGGAAAAAGTTGCTGTTTCTGGAATAATCTCATACATAAAAAACCATAGACAGCTAAGCACAGTGGCACACGCCTGTAATCCAAGCACTTTGGGAGGGCAAGGTGGGCAAATCATGAGGTCAAGAGATCGAGAATATCCTGGCCAACATGGTGAAACCTCATCTCTACTAAAAGTACAAAAATTAGCTAGACATGGTGGTGCACATCTGTAGTCCCAGGTACTAGGGAAGGTGAGGGAGAATAGCTAGAACCCAGGAGGCAGAGGTTGCAGTGAGCCAAGATAACGCTATTGCAGTCCAGCCTGCTGATGGACTGAGATTATATCTCAAAAAACAAAAAAATAAAAGATACTACATTGAAATTTGGTGATACTAATAAATACACTCAGTAAATTAACAAAATAAAAAGTCTCTTTTTGGCCGGGCGTGGTGGCTCACACCTATAATCCTAGCACTTTGGGAGGCTGAGGTGGGTGGATCACCTAAGGTCAGGAGTTCAAGACAAGCCTAGCCATCATGGTGAAACCCCATCTTTACTTATTAAAAAAAAAAAAAATCTTTTTTTGTTTTTTGGTGACTGAGTCTCATTCTGTGGCCCAGGCTGGAGTGCAACGGCACAACCTCAGCTCACTGCAACCTCTGCTTTTCTAGTTCAAGCGATTTTCCTGCTTCAGACTCTCTAGTAGCTGGGATTATAGGTGCGGGCCAACACATGTGGCTAAAGTTTTATATTGTCAGTAGGACCATATAAGCCAGACTGGTCTTGAACTCCTGAACTCAAGTGATTCACCTGCCTTGGCCTCCAAAAGTGCTGGGATTACAGGCCTGAGGCACTGTGCCAGTCAAGAAAATAACCCTTTTTAAAATAGAATTAAAGATGGGTGCGGTGGCTCATGCCTGTAATCCCAGCAGTTTGGGAGGCTGAGATGAGCAGATGACGAGGTCAGGAGTTCAAGACCAGATGGCCAACCCCATCTCTATTAAAAATACAAAAATAATAATACTAATAACAAGCCGGGCATGGTCGTGGACACCTATAGTCCCAGCTACTTAGGAGGCTGAGGCAGGAGAATTGCTTGAACCCAGGAGACAGAGGTTGCAGTGAGCCGAGATCATGCCACTGCACTCCAGCCTGGGCAACACGGCAAGACTCTGTCTCAAAAATAAAAATAAAAATAAAAATAAAATGGAATTAAAATAATGAATTTCTAAGAGTTTAACCAAAGAGGCAAAAAAATATTTAGAATGAAAGATATAAATCAATAAAAGATACTGGGTGCAGTGGCTCACACCTGTAATCCCAGCACTTTTAAAGGTTGAGGCAGTGGGATGGTCTGAAGCCAGGAGTTCAAGAACAACGTGGCCTACATGGTGAAACCCTTTATCTACTAAAAATACCAAAAATTAGCTGGGGATGGTGATGGGCGCCTGCAATCCCAGCCACCCACGAGGCTGAGACAGGAGAACCACTTGACCCTGGGAGGCAGAAGTGAGCTAAGATTGTGCCACTGCACTCCAGCCTGGGAAATAAGAGGCAAACTCTGTCTAAAAAACAAACAAAAAAAATCAATAAAAGAAATTAGAGAAGACACAAATTTTAAAATATTTCATATTTACGGATTCAATGAATAAATTTTGTTAAAATACCATGTTCTCTATCCTACAGATTCCAAAAAATTCCTATCAAAATTCCAGTAGCATTTTTTTTGCAATAATAAAAACTACAATTTTAAAATTTACAAAAAACTACAATAAACTTCAAATAGCCAAAGCAATCCTAAGGAAAAAACAAATGCTGTGGGACAACATATGGATTACTTTATAATTTCAAACTATATTTTAAGAATGTAGTAATAAGGCTGGGCACCGTGGCTCACGCCAATAATCCCAGCACTTTGGGAGGCCGAGCGGGTGGATCACGAGGTCAAGAGATCGAGACCATCCTGGTCAACAAGGTGAAACCCCGTCTCTACTAAAAATACAAAAATTAGCTGGGCATGGCGGCGCGCACCTGTAGTCCCAGCTACTCGAGAGGCTGAGGCAGGAGAATTGCTTGAACCCAGCAGGCGGAGGTTGCGGTGAGCCGCGATCTCGCCATTGCACTCCAGCCTGGGTAACAAGAGCAAAACTCCGTCTCAAAAAAAAAGAACAGAGACGACTACTCTCACGCATTTTATACATGATGCAAAAAAGAGAACTAAAAAGATAATTTAACATAAGGTTTCTCAAAATCATGCAGATGTCTGTGTGATACCCCAAAACAATGAAAAAGCGGTCAGATTATGCAGTCTGTTCTATGCCATGAAGAGGACTTTGACTCTTACTGTAAACTTGAAAAAAGATCAGTGAAGGGAAAGTAGACGCCTTTGAAAATTTGAAAGCATAAGAGAGAAGATGGCTCTATGTGAGACCAACAACAACAAAACAAACGCCTGAGGCTTCCCAGAAACTATTTACTTTAGGACGCAGCTTCCCAAATCACATTGTAGGGACTGGCTTTTTTTTTTTTTTTTTTTTTAAATCTTCCAACTTTTCAACTATGTCAACTGTTTTATTCACTCTCACCTACCTGGGGGTTTGGCTACGATACTGTGTCTCTTCATATTCCAGAGATCTTTTCCTTGCTCCAGAAAGGTGATCAGATCTGCCTTAGAGACAGCAATACCTGCTTTATTAAAAATAAATTGCATGAATCTTGCTCACATTCTATAATTATCAATCTAGTATTGTGCTTGGTAAAGAGGATGTCATAGAATATTCTAGAAAATAATCTCAAAATACTATTTAATGACAGAAAGTTCTTAACATTTAGAAAATATTTTAAATTAGTAGGTTCTTAATTTCACTACACAGTACTCATGAGTCAAAAAGTAGTGGTGGCAAGTAATTTTTACATAGGGGCGACAATATTTTATACCACTAAATTTCTGAATTACCACTACTCTAGAGTGAAGGATGCAGACCAGCTCAGGAATGTAAAAAGTTCAGGCCAAAATAAAACATCTTAAAGAATTTTTTTCTACATGAACAATTCCTCAAGATTTTTTAAAAAACAGGAATTAGAAATTCATTTATGGAAAGCATAAATTACCAAAAAGTATTCTACACAAATAGAGAAATGAAACCTTTAGGGCATATAAGAAATTGTGTATTAAATTTATTCTCACCTAAGAAAGTCAGGTTCCTGTAGTTCTCTAACATCACTTGTCTATACAAATCTTGCTGTGCAGCATCCAGGTATTGCCACTCCTCCAGAGAGAATTCTATGGCCACATCCCTAAATGTCAACACTCCCTGAAAAACACACACACATACACATTTACAAGTGTCCATGGGCAGAATTTATTATTTAAGTTAAGGTTAAATGAGAGAGTAAAGAAAATTGTTTCTGACTTAAAGGAATGACTAAAATTATCCAATAATTTTTAATACAAAAATATTCTCTAATGTATTCTTTTTTTTTTTTTTTAAGACGGGGTTTAACCATGTTGGTCAGGCTGGTCTTGAACTCCTGACATCAGGTGATCCGCCTGCCTTGGCCTCCAAAGTGCTTGGATTACAGGCATGAGCCACCACACCTGGCCATGTATTCTCTAACTCTGAGCAAAGAGACTGTTATAACATCCACAACACCAGTGTAAAAAAATAGTTTTATGGGCCGGGCACAGTGGCTCAGGACTGTAATCCCAGCACTTTGGGAGGCCGAGGCGGGTGGATCACGAGGTCAAGAGATCTAGACCATCCTGGTCAACATGGTGAAACCCCGTCTCTACTAAAAATACAAATATTAGATGGGCATGGTGGCACATGCCTGTAGTCCCAGCTACTCGGGAGGCTGAGGCAGGAGAATTGCCCGAACCCAGGAGGCGGAGGTTGTGGTGAGCCGAGATCGTGCCATTGCACTCCAGCCTGGGTAACAAGAGTGAAACTCCGTCTCAAAAAAAAAAAATAGTTTTATGAAGAATAAAGTATAAAACTAAAGGCATAAACACAAACATGTATATTTTTAGTGCTATATTTGAATCACAAAGAGTGAGTCGTGCATACATTTCAGACAGAAAAGACATGTTGAATTAGAAGGCACCTTTTAAGGCCAGGTGAGGTGGTTTACACCTTTAATCCCAGCACTCTGGGGGCTGAGGTCAGAAGTCCAGCCTGGCCAGCATGGTGAAACACTGTCTCTACTAAAAATACAAAAAATTAGTGGGCATGGTGGCAGGCATCTATAGTCCCAGCTGCTTGGGATGTTGAGGCCAGAGAATTGCTTAAACCAAGCAGGTGGAGGTTATAGTGAGCCAAGATCTCACCACTGCATTTCAGCCTGGGCGACAGAGCCAAACTCAATCTTGAAAAAAACAAAAATCAAAAAAACAGCACCTCTTAAATTTTAATGTGTAAATTGAACTGGAGATCTTGGGCAGATTTTTTTTCTTTTAAGATTTGAGTGGGGCATGGTGGCTCATGCCTGTAATCCCAGCACTTTGGAAGGCCAAGGCAGGTAGATCACATGGTCAGGAGTTCCAGACCAGCCTGACCAATATGGTAAAACCCCGTCTGTACTAAAAATACAAAAATTAGCTGGGCGAGGTGGCATGTGCCTGTAATCTCAGCTACTCGGGAGGCTGAGGCAGGAGAATTGCTTAAACCTGGGAGGCGCAGAGGTTGCAGTGAGCCAAGATCACCCCATTGCACTCCGTCCTGGTGACAGAGTGAGACTCTGTCTATAAAATAAAACTCCTTTAAAAGAAAAGATCTGGCCGGACACGGTGGCTCACGCCTGTAATCCCAGCACTTTAGAAGGCCGAGGCGGGTGGATCACGAGGTCAAGAGATTGAGAGCATCCTGGTCAACATGGTGAAACCCCATCTCTACTAGAAATACAAAAAAAATTAGCTGGGCATGGTGGTGCATACCTGTAGTCCCAGCTACTCAGGAGGCTGAGGGAAGAGAATTGCCTGAACCCAGGAGGCGGAGGTTGTGGTGAGCCGAGATCGTGCCATTGCACTCCAGCCTGGGTAACAAGAGCGAAACTCCATCTCAAAAAAAAAAAAAAAAAAAAGCAAAAATTGACAAATGAAACCTACTTAAACTAAATAGCCTTTGCACAGCAAAGGAAAATATTAACAAACTAAGCAATCTACAAGATAATAAAAATTGCAAACTATTTTCTTAGAGTTTTAATATGCATAATTAAGACACTTAAATTTACAAGGAAACAACATACAACCACATTAAAAAGTAGGCAAAAAACGTGAACAGATATTTTTAAAAACACAAATATGTGGCTAGCAAAAATGTTTTTTAAAATGCTCATCACATTAGAGAAATGCAAACAAAACAAAACAAAAAATTACAATGAGATACCATCTCACATCAGTCAGAATGGCTGTTTAAAAATAATTAACAGTATCCAAATCATGGCACCAGGTGGAAAAATATTTAAAAATTAAAAAATTTTTTAAAAACTGAATAACAGGTCAGGCATTGTGGCTCCTGCCTGTAATACCAGCACTTTATGAGGCCAAGGTAGGCGGATCACAAGGTCAGCAGTTCAAGACCACCCTGGTCAAACCCGGTGAAGCCCATCTCTACTCAAAAAACAAACAAACAAACAAACAAACAAACAAAAATATTAGCTGGGCGCAGTGGCTTTCTCCTGTAGTCCCAGCTTCTTGAGAAGCTGAGGCAGAAAAATCGAGTTACCTGGGAGGCAGAGGCTGGGATCTCAGCTGGATCCACTGCTCTCCAGCCTGGGAAAAGAAGCAAGACTCAGTCTTAAAAAAAACAAAAACAGTACCACATAACTGTACCTAACTAGTTACTAAATTTGGTTTTCTTCATCATGCATTTTATAAAAGACTTTCCTTCTAGCCTCTCCCATAGACCACAAACTTAAAACTCGAGCTTTGAATGAAGAAACCACCAAACAGGCTTTGTGTGAGCAACATGGCTGTTTATTCACAGGGGTGCAGGTGAAGCTCCACTGGGTGATCAGTGATAATGGCGATTTGAGATAATGGGGAATGCAGGCGCGAGGTGGGAGGCGACTAGCTGAGGCTGGCAGAACTTCAGACTTTCTGGGTCTCGGCTTGCACGTGGAAGCCTGACACACACTTCAAAACATTGTGCTACAATTGTGCTACAATTCTAGAACCACTCTTTGATTAAATGCTTTAATATTTTTGCTGAGACTCCCATAAATTTTTAATAGGAGAAAATAGTAACTGGGAACCTCATGGAACAAAGCTCTTTCCATTCATGAATCCGCACCCCAAGTCAGGATTCTTCCCTGACGCTCCACCCATGGTCCCTGCACAATCCGGGAGAAACGCGGCGCTGTGGGTGCAAAGCTGCCCACAGAGAGCTCCAGGCCAGGGCAGAGTCATTGAGCAGGGAAGAGACAGGATGCCTGGAGCCGGCTATAGGTACAGCCGCCGTCTTATGGCTGAAGGGGACTGAAGCCGAGCTGGACAAGGACAACTCAGGCCCAGATTGTGGAGCTGACTGCAGGGAGGCCTGAGTCCCACCACAGACACTTCCCACCGGTTCCAACCAACTCCTTTCCTCTCTCGGGATGTCGGACCCAGCATTCTCACCATTTCTAGGCTTCCAGGGAGTCCCGGAGTCTTAGCTGTGGATCTCCCAACGCCTGCTGGTCACGGGGCCACAGAGGCTGGGCTTCTAGGAGCGAAGAACCAGAGGAGTGAAGAGGGGACCTGGAGCTCCGACTGCTGTGAGAGACAAAATGCCCGCCACATCCCTGAAGCTATGCTGTTGGTTCCAGCTGCGTGCCTGATTGGACGGTTCACAGCCCAGCGCTGCTGATTGGATAACGTTTAAAACACCACCCCCTCGGGCCCTGAGTGACAGAAAAGGTGATAAGATTTTGGGGTGAAGAAAGAACGACTGGGCTGCAGTCTTTTCAGGCAGGGCTTCCTCCCTGAGCTGAGCTGGGCCATTCAATCTTGTGTATAAGGTCATATGCATTTGTAAATATTATATTGCATGGCTATACATAAATGAAAAGAATATAATAACAAATGTTTTTAAATTTCAGCCTTTTTTTTTTTTTAATGGCCGGGCACAGTGGCTCACGCCTGTAATCCCAGCACTTTGGGAAGCCGAGGCAGGTGGATCACGAGATCAGGAGTTTAAGACCAGCCTGGCCAAGAGGGTGAAACCCCGTCTCTACTAAAAAACACAAAAATCAGCTGGGCGTGGTGGTACATACCTGTAATCCCAGCTACTCCGGAGTCTGTGGCAGAAAATTGCTTGAACCTGGGAGTAGGAGGTTGCAGTGAGCCAAGACGCTCCAACCTGGGCAAAAGAGCGAAACTTCGTTTCAAAATACATACATAAATTAATTAATTAAATAAAAATAAAATGTTACCTTTTTTACCTTCCTAGCTGTTAAAACGTGTGTGCTGAATGAACACACACCCTCAATAGGCTTTGTGTGAGCAACATGGCTGTTTATTCACCTGGGTTCAGGCGGGCTGGGGCCAAAAAGGGTATCAGCAGAGGACGCTGGGATAGGAGTTGGTTTTATAAGTTGGGGCAAGTGGTCAGTTAAAAGTGGTAATCTATTTTAGGGAGGCGAAGGGCGTCACGGAATGCATGGTCACAAGGGTAGGGGTCATCTCTTACAAACAGGCATGTTCATAAAGGTGGGGGGTATCGGTTGCAAGCAGAGGGGAAGGTGCGGTAAATTACATAGTTACAGGGGTGGGAGTCTTGAGAAACCCAATGTCCAGGGGGAAAATTCCGCAAGGCAGAGCAGGAATAATGGTTGCAGGTTGCAGGTTCCAGGTTGCAGGGGAAGAGCAATTAGTTGAGGCAGGCACAAGTTGTTTCACTTCTTCCTATGGCCACACAGTTACTTGTGGTTACCTCAGACTTTCTGGCTTCTGGGGACCATCCAGAGGTGTATGTGTGGGTCACCAAGTTTATAATAGCCAGGCTTGAACTGGAGGCCTACCACCGGCTTATGGTTCTTTGAACAGGCAGCCTGGGATTTTAAAAAGGAGGTAATCCTCTGAAATAAAATGTGAGCTACATGTGAGTTTTAAATTTTCTAGTAGCCAAACTTTAAAAAGAAACAAAGGGCTGGGTGCGGTGGCTCACGCCTGTAATCCCAGCACTTTGGGAGGCTGAGGTGGGCGGATCACCTGAGGTCAGGAGTTTGAGATCAGCCTGACCAATATGGTGAAACCCCATCTTTTTTTTTTTTTTTTTTTTTTTTTTGAGACGGAGTTTCGCTGTTGTTACCCAGACTGGAGTGCAATGGCACGATCTTGGCTCACCGCAACCTCTGCCTTCTGGGTTCAAGCAATTCTCCTGCCTCAGACTCCCAAGTAGCTGGGACTACAGGCGTGCACCACTATGCCCAGCTAATTTTTTGTATTTTTAGTAGAGACGGGGTTTCACCATGTTGACCAGGGTGGTCTCGATTTCTTGACCATGTGATCCGCCCACCTCAGCCTCCCAAAGTGCTGATTACAGGCCAGAGCCACCATGCCAAGCCTACATGAGTAA
The DNA here is from genome assembly GCF_049354715.1 of Callithrix jacchus. Taxonomy (NCBI): domain Eukaryota; kingdom Metazoa; phylum Chordata; class Mammalia; order Primates; family Cebidae; genus Callithrix; species Callithrix jacchus. The sequence continues at coordinate 19,546,847 of NC_133523.1, forward strand.
GTTATTTAGTGGTGATCTGTGAGATTTTGGTGCACTCATCAGTGGAGCATTACGCACTGCACCATATTTGTAGTCTTTTATCCCTCACCCCTTCCCACTCTTTCCTCCAAATCCCCAAAGTCCACTGTATCATTTTTATGCCTTTGCATACTCATAGCTTAGCCCCCACACATCAGAACATACCATGTTTGGTTTTCTATTCCTGAGATAATTCCTGAGAGTAATAGTCCCCAATCTCAACCAGGTCACTGCAAATGCTGTTCATTCATTATTTTATGGCTGCATAGTATTCTAGCATATATATATGTTTGTGTGTGTGTATCCCACGGTTTCTTTATCTACTTGTTGATTGATGGGTGTTTGAGTTGCTTCCATGATTTTGCTATTGTGAATTGTGCCACTATAAACGTGTGTGCAAATATCTTTTTCCAATAATGATTTATTTTGCGGTGGGATGGCTGGATCAAATGGTAGTTCTACTTTAAGTTCTTTAAGGAATCTCCTCACTGTTTTCCATAGTGACTTTTCTACTTTACGTTTCCACCAGCAGTGTAGAAGTGCTCGCTGTTCACCCACCCCGGGGAGAAAGCCCTTCCTGAAAATTACTAGAGCCAAGAGCCTGTCACTCACGCCTTAGTCAGTGCAATGTCTGGTCCCATCTTCTGTCACTCAAGGCCTGAGGGTGCGGATTCTGGAGCTGTATCCATTCAGGGCGCTGGGGAGGAAACTGTCCAATCAGGTTCACAGTCAGATAGCAAGGGGCGGCTCCCAGTACCTGGCGGGGCCTTTGTTTCTTGCTTCAGTCAGAACTCCGGGTTGGTTCTTTACTACCCTGTGTCCTCTTTCTCGGAGGTCTCGGTGATTCTGCCACAGCCTCAGCCTCCATCGCTCTGTGACTTGACGGTGTTTGAAGATTCATGGACTCCAGGACATTCCTGAAGCCCAGCAATGGTGAGCGTGCGGGGCAGGGCGTCGTCCAGAGACTGGGGAGACCTCTTCGGAACCGGCTGTAAATGGCGGTGGCGGGACGGAGTCTGTGAGCCCGTTCCCCGTAGCTCAGTCCCGTCTCCTCTGATGCAGGGACCTGGGCGTCCTGTCCCGTTTCAGCACAGCGGCTTTAGCCCCATCCTGTGGTGCTCTCTGCGCAGCACTGCACCCGCAGCCCCGCATCTTCCCCAGGTTGTGAGGTGATGAGGGGAAGGTCACCAGGGAAAGACGCTGACTGGGTGTGCAGGGCTCCTGCGTAGAACAAGCTGTGGTCTGTGGGGTCCCCAGTCCTTACTTTACCCTGTTCGGAAATAAACTGAAGCAACATTAAAACATTAAAGAATTAGTATGGGCATGCACGGTGGTTCACTCCTGTAATCACAGCATTTAGGGAGACCGAGAGGGGTGTATCACGAGGTCAGGAGTTCAAGACCAGCCTGACCAACGTGGTGAAACCGCGTCTCTACTAAAAATACAAACATTGACGGGGCGCGGTGGCTCACACCTGTAATCCCAGCATTTTGGGAGGCCGAGGCGGGCGGATTTGCCTGAGGTCAGGAGTTTCAGACCAGCCTGACCAACGTGGAGAAACCTCGTCTCCACTAAAAATACCAAAAAAAGAAAATTAGCCGGACGTGGTGGCCCACTTCTGTAATCTCAGCTACTTGGGTTACTAGGGCAGAAGAATCGCTTGAACCCGTGGGGCAGAGGCTGCGGTGAGCCAAGATCGCGCCACTGTGCTCCAGCCTGCTTGATAGCAATACGCCGTCTCAGAAAAAAAAAAAAAAAAAAAAGTCATAATATGTACAAACAGTGATTAACCAATGGGACACTTCCTGGAAATGGTTTATGGGTTTGTTTGGTTTTGTTTTGAGAGGCAGTTTCGCTCTTGTTGCCCAGGCTGGACTGCAATGGTGTGATCTCGGCTCACCGCAACCTTCGCCTCCGGGGTTCAAGTGATTCTTCAGCCTCACCCGCTGGAGTAGCTGTGATTACAGACCTGCACCAGCATGCCGGCTAATTTTGTATTCTTAGTAGAGACTGTGTTTCTCCATGTTGGTTAGGCTGGTCTCGAACACCGAACCCCAGCTGATCCGCCACTTCAGCCTCTCAAAAGTGTGGGGATTACAAGCGAGAGCCACCACGACTGACTGACTGTGATTTTGGGGCTACCAGAGGGTCTTGAAGAAAAGGCTGCCATAGGGCATGTGAGGAAGCAAAGCAAATTAAATAAGTGGTCGTGTACAGTCAGGTAGTTACTTCCTTTGCCCTGTCCAGGAGAACATTTTTTGATATGTAATCAGATTAATTGGAGTTTTATGGTTGATTAAGCCTGAATTTTGCCTTCTCTTAAGGTGGTAACTTACAAAAAAGACATTTGAGCTAAATTTTATTGTTGCTATTGTATAGGAACCTAGACCACCAGCGTCACTTCAGTGGAATTACCTGCTATTTAATTATTTTAACATTAATCAGAGGCACTGGTGTCCCCCTGCATTTTCCAAATGTGTGGCAAACAGGGTATCAAATCCACTCTCTGTTCTGTTCTGTCTTGCCAGGATTTGCCAGGCTTCTAGTAAAATCTATTTTTTTTTATCTTTTTTTGAGACCCAGTCTTTCTCTGTCACCCAAGCTGGGGTGGATTAGCGCAATCTCAGCTCACTGCAACCTCTGCCCCCCAGATTCAAGTGATTCTCATGCCTCAGACTCCTGAGTAGCTGGGACTACAGGTGTGTGCCACCACCCCTGGCTTGTTTTTTGTATTTTCATTAGAGATGGAGTTTCACCTTGTTAGCCAGGATGGTCTCAATCTCCTGACCTTGTGATCTGGCCGCCTCGGCCTTCCAAAGTGCTGGGATTACAGTCGTGAGCCACTGTGCCCAGCTGCAATAAAATCTTAAATTCCCAATTTCTTTCCAGCATTCCCCGAAGCCAACTTCTCCCCTTCAATTCACAACACTATCAACTGTTTTTGTCCTTTATTGTACCTTTCAGAAACAGTATTTTAATTAATCAACTTTTCACAGAGCAATGGATGACACTTTTAAAAATACTTGATTTCACCGGGTGCTGTGGCTTATGCCTATAATCCCAGCACTTTGGGAGGCCAAGGCAGGTGGATCATGAGGTCAAGAGATCGAGACCATCTTGGTCAACAAGGTGAAACCCCGTCTCTACTAAAAATACAAAAATTAGCTGGGCATGGTGGTGCGTGCCTGTAGTCCCAGCTGCTCGGGAGGCTGAGGCAGGAGAATTGCTTGAACCCAGGAGGCGGAGGTTGCGGTGAGCCAAGATCATGCCATTGCACTCCAGCCTGGGTAACAACAGCGAAACTCTGTCTCAAAAAAAAAAAAAAAAAACAACTTGATTTCTGTTTGTAAATACTTTACATGAGAGAAAAGTAAAAAATAGTCCCTTTAAATTCCACTGTCAAAAATCTTCCTGCTTTTTTTTCTTTTATTTTCCATAGGCACAAATATGCCTTACCAGGACATATTTGAATTGAGGTTTTCCTTTGGAAACTTGATGGGGCCATGTGTGCTCAGGCACACTCTGGTCGTTTTTTAGTCTTGAGTTCTGGAACTGTCTTTAGTATTTCTGTTTTTTGGGGTGACAGTCTCACTGTGTCAACCAGGCTGGAGTGCAGTGGTGCGATCTCGGCTCAATGCAATATCCACCTCCTGAGTTCAAGCAATTATCTGCCTCAGCCTCCTCCAGAGTAGCTGGGATTACAGGCACCCACCACCACACCCAGCTAATATTTTTTGTATTTTTAGTAGAGATGGGGTTTCTCCATGTTGGTCAGGCTGGTCTGAAACTCCTGAACTCAGGTGATCTGCCTGCTTCAGCCTCCCAAAATGCTGGGATTGCAGATGTGAGCCACCACACCCAGCCTGTAGTTTATTTTCCTTTATTATTTTTTTGAAATGGCATCTTCATCTGTCGTCCGGGCAGGAGTGCAGTGATGTTATCTTGGCTCACTGCAAACTCGACTTAAAAGAGTCCTTTCTGGCCGGGCGCGGTGGCTCAAGCCTGTAATCCCAGCACTTTGGGAGGTCGAGGCGGGTGGATCACGAGGTCAAGAGATCGAGACCATCCTGGTCAACATGGCGAAACCCCGTCTCTACTAAACATACAAAAATTAGCTGGGCATGGTGGCGCGTGCCTGTATTCCCAGCTACTCAGGAGGCTGAGGCAGGAGAATTGCCTGAATCCAGGAGGCGGAAGTTGCAGTGAGCCGAGATCGCGCCATTGCACTCCAGCCTGGGTAATAAGAGCGAAACTCCGTCTCAAAAAAAAATAAATAAATAAAGAGTCCTTTCTATCTTCTGAACCAATCAAATGACAACTAGTTTTAAAAAATAAATGTAGGGGCTGGGCGCGGTGGCTCAAGCCTGTAATTCCAGCACTTTGGAAGGCCGAGGCGGGTGGATCACGAGGTCAAGAGATCGAGACCTTCCTGGTCAACATGGTGAAACCCCGTCTCTACTAAAAATACAAAAACTTAGCTGGGCACGGTGGCGCGTGCCTGTAATCCCAGCTACTCAGGATGCTGAGGCAGGAGAATTGCCTGAACCCAGGAGGCGGAGGTTGCGGTGAGCCGAGATTGCGCCATTGCACTCCAGCCTGGGTAACAAGAATGAAACTCTGTCTCAAAAATAAATAAATAAATAAATAAAATAAATTAAAATAAATTTAGGCTGGGTGCGGTGGCTCACGCCTATAATCTCAGCACTTTGGGAGGCCGAGGCGGGTGGATCACGAGGTCAAGAGATCGAGACCATCCTGGTCAACAAGGTGAAACCCCGTCTCTACTAAAAATACAAAAATTAGCTGGGCATGATGGTGCGCACCTGCAGTCCCAGCTACTCAGGAGGCTGAGGCAGGAGAATTACTTGAACCCAGGAGGTGGAGGTTGCGGTGAGCCGAGATCGTGCCATTGCACTCCAGTCTGGGTAACAACAGCGAAACTCTGTCTCAAAAAAATAAATTTATTGCTGAGGCAGCCCTTCATAGAAAGCTGCAGAAACAGGCCCTGGGGACCAAATAGTACTCTTGAGAACCTCCTGAAAGTGGTCACCTCAGCCTTTTATAACCGAGATAGGAAGGCCCAGGAGAGAGGCAGGAAACACAAGAAAAGGCAGAGGCTTTAGTCTTACCATACAAGCCCACAAACTCCAGAATCCTTGAGGTGCACCTGTTAACTGCTCTACATGTGGTAAGCCAGGGCTTTATAGGAAGGATGGCCCAGGCAGCATGAGGAAGCCACGTTGATCCTGTCCAATCTGCATTGGAAACCACTGGAATGAGGACTGTCCTGGGGATGCTGGTCACAAGGTACAAGGCTAATCTCCCAAATGACTCAGCAGGACTGACAGGCCTCAGGGCTCCTCTCCCTGGCTCTGGTAGTCCAGACAACCATTATCAACCAAGCTTTGGGTGATTCTGGAAATCGAAGGGAGAAAAGTGGACATCCTCCTGGACACTAGGGCTGGCCTTCTGGGTTCAAGTGATTCTTCTGCTTCAGCCTCCTCAGTAGCTGGGACCATAAGCACACACCACCATGCTGGCTAATTTTGTATTTTCAGTAGGGACAGGGTTTTACCATATTGGCCAGCTGGTCTCAAACTCCTGACCTTGTGATTCTCCCAACTCAGCCTCCCAAATTGCTTGGATTACAGGCGTGAGCCACAGCGCCTTGAAGGATGGACTATTTTAAAAGATGTAGCGTAAATTGTGTTTATGCATTTTCTATTAATCTGTATTTGTTTTGTTTCGTTTTGTGTTCTGAGATGGAGCCTTGCTCTGTTTCCCAGGTTGGAGTACAATGGCGTGATTTCAGTTCTCTGCAACCTCTGCTTCCTGGGTTCAAGCAATTCTCCTGCCTCAATTTTCTAAGTAGCTGGGATTACTCCTCACCTTAGGTGATCCACCCACCTCGGCCTCCCAAAGCACAGGGATTACACGTGTGAGCAACCAAGCATGGCCTAACATATATTTGTTGTTATGAATACTTATCTGTGAAAGAAAAAGAAATCTCAGGACCCCAAAATCACTAAGCCAATGGAAAAGTCAAGGTGGAAATTGTCACGCAAGCCTGTCTCCCATTTTATTTCTAAATAAGATAGCTGCAAATATAAAAAACTACATACTTCCAGGCATGGTGGCTCACACCTGTAATCGCAGCACTTTCAGAGGCTGAGGTGGGTGGATCATTTGAGTTCTGGAATTTGAGACCAGCCTGACCAACACAGTGAAATCCCATCTCTACTAAAAGTACTAAAAAATTAGCTGGGCATGGTGGCACATGCCTGTAGTCCCATCTACTTGGGAGTCTGACACAGGAGAATCTTGATTCTTAAATATACTTGAGTATACTCAGGAATCGCTTGGTGGAGGTTGCAGTGAGCTGAGATTACTCCAATGCACTCCAGCCTGAGCAACAGAGTAATACTCCGTCTCAAAAGAGTAATACTCCGTCTCAAAAACACAACAAAATGAAAAAAAAAAATTGTATATACCTTTCTCACAATTTGCTTGCCAAGAAATTTCTTGTGAACAAAGAACAGACAGAACTCAAAATCATCCTTCTGAGGCTCACCTAAGACAAATGCAGATCTGATAGCTTTTTTACCCTATTGTTAATGTAAGAATGCAGATTCACTGGGCCAAAGTACATTCTGTATTCAGTGGAAGGCTAATCAAAGGCTCAAAAGAATGAAACCTTTTGGCTCTTACCTACTTATAACCTGAAAGCCCCCACCTCTAGTTGTCCTGCTTACTGGATCAAACCAACATTCATCTTACACATATTGATTGATGTCTCATGTCTGCCTAAGATGTATAAAAGTAACCTTGGGCACATGTCTTCAGGACCTCCTGGGACTGTGTCACATGCCTATCCTTTACATTGGCAGAATAAACTTTCAGTATTAATCAAGACCTGTCTCATATACCTTTTGGGTTACACAGTCAAGGTCCTACTAGCTAGTGAATCCCTGATTGAAGCACCACCATTACAGGTACTCTTGTTTTTGTTTTTTTGAGATGGAGTTTTGCTTTTGTTGCCCAGGTTGGAGTGCAACGTCGTGATCTCAGCTCACTGCAACCTCTGCCTCCTGAGGTTCAAGTGATTCTCCTGCCTAAGCCTCCCGAGTAGCTGGGATTATAGGCATGCATCACCATGACTGGCCAATTTTGTATTTTTAGTAGAAACGGGGTTTCTTTATGTTGGGCTCGAACTCCCGACCTCAGGTGATCCGCCCACCTCGGCCTCCCAAAGTGCTCAGATTACAGGAGTGAGCCACCGCGAATGGCCAGGACTTTATTATTTTTTTTTAAATAACAAGTGTTTTATTTTGATATCGGGTAGGCTGGGGTGTACCTGAGACAGTAGCACTAAGCTTTTGGGAGTTGTGAGATATACCAAGCAGCAGCTTCCAGCCAGTCTAGACTGTGACTGTTTAAAATTCTTTTTCTTTTTTCAAGATGGAGTTTTATTTTTATCACCCAGACTGGAATGCAGTGGCACAATCTCCGCTGACTGTAACCTCTGCCTCCTGGGTTCAAGTGATTCCCTTGTCTTAGCCTTCCAAGTAGCTGGGATTACAGGTGCCTGCCATCAGGCCTGGCTAATTTTTTTTTTTTTTTTATAGAGACGGGGTTTCACCATGTTGACCTGGATGGTCTCGATCTCTTAACCTCGTGATCCACCCGCCTCGGCCTCCCAAAGTGCTGGGATTACAGGCTTGAGCCACCGCACCCGGCCTGGCCTGGCTAATTTTTTTTTCTATCTTTATTAGAAACAGGGTTTCACCATGTTGGCCAGGCTTGTTTCGAACTCCTGGCCTCAAGTGATCTGCCTGCCTTGGCCTCCCAAAGTGCTGCGATTACAAGCATGAGCCACCGTGTCCAGCCTGTTTAAAATTCTTTAGAGTAGTATGAAGAGAGGAATAAACAGTTTCTGAATGCTAACAATGGCTGTTAGTACATTCTAGGGTAGTACAAGGTGGTCAGGCTGTGGTTCTTGGTTTTTCTGTGGCTCCTCTTTCAGTGGCTGGTGGAGTGGTTTTATTGGTTCTGTGATACAGTATGAATGTCTGTAAGGGCAGTTAAGCACAGGGTGGAAAAGGAGGTAGAAGCCAGGGCTGTGGAGGTACCTCCGGGTATTATTTTTGCTTAGCAAATATATATATATACATATATACATACATATATATATATATATATATATTATTATTTGAGATGGAGTCACTCTATCACCAGGCTGGAGTATGGTAGCACGATCTTGGCTCACTGCAACCTCCCCCTCCCAGGTTCAAGTGATTCTCCTGCCTCAGCCTCCCTCATAGCTGAGACTACAGGTGCACGCCACCACGCCCAGCTAATGTTTGTATTTTTAGTAGATACGGAGTTTCGCCATGTTGGCCAGGATGGTCTCCATCTCCTGACCTTGTGATCTGCCCACATCAGCCTCCCAAAATGCAGGGATTAAAGGTGTCATCCACAATACCCAGTCCACAATTTTTATTTGAATTTGTTTCTTGTTAATGATTTATGTGTTTTGAGCAAGGCAAAGATGAGAAAAGTAGCTCAGATAAGTCTCAGCTCTTTGAAGTCTGATCAATTTATCAAGCCTAGAGATGAGAGTATGAGACTTCTATCTCACTCCACATCTGTGCCCAGGGGCAATTGTTTAAAGATATTTTGTTGGCCGAGCGAGGTGGCTCAAGTCTGTAATCCCAGCCCTTTGGGAGGCCGAGGCAGGTGGATCACAAGGTCAAGAGATCGAGACCATCCTGGTCAACATGGTGAAACCCCGTCTCTACTAAAAATACAAAAAATTAGCTGGGCATGATGGCACGTGCCTGTAATCCCAGCTACTCAGGAGGCTGAGGCAGGAGAATTGCCTGAACCCAGGAGGCGGAGGTTGCGGTGAGCCGAGATCGTGCCATTGCACTCCAGCCTGGGTAACAAGAGCAAAACTCCGTCTCAAAAAAAAGAAAAGATATTTTGTTTCTGACTAGATGTCTCACTCATTTCTTTTTTCCTAAAATGTGTAAAACAAAGAAATGTATATCCAATTTAAAAAAAAGAAATATATATCTAATCAATACCAAATCAATTTACCAAGAATTTTAATGTCAATTCTTGGCAAACAAATTAGAAACTGCCTTGCCTTGTTTCAAAGACCAGCCTGTAATGGTTACTACTTGGAATATATATTCTGGGTAACTTAAATCTAGTATTTGCTGGCCATCCTTAATATCTGACCTTAAATAAATTTCTTTTAGAGTCTAACCTTTTTGATTATTTTAGGTTACGTGGGGTCTTGCCTGAAGTACACTCCTAGATGAAAATAGTCCAACCATGAGCCACCTTCTCATCAGATGAGAGAAAATTAAAGCTATTAAACTCCTCAAGGCCCAGTGACTATCACAGAAGAGGTGGACATGTAAGACTGTAATAACTGATGCAAGACCAGAATGGGGGCTCCTGTGTAAGATTAATGAGGTCTTCTTGAAGCACTGACTCCTTAATAAAGGTTCTAAAATGCTTATATAAGTTATATCTTATGGTCAAAATTAGAATTTTATAGATTGTTTATAACATTTTGAAAAACAAATTTAATTAGCTTCATGCTGTTTTATTAAAGATTATTGTTTGGCAAATTAAGTCTTCTCTCCCAAAGAATGTTTTTTTTTCCCCCTTTGGAAATCTTTAAGTTATCACTTTGGTTAAATAAATGACTTATTTAAAAATGACCTGTAGGCTGGGCATAGTGGGTCACGCCTGTAATCCAAGCACTTTGGAGGCCAAGGGGGGGGCGGATCACCTGAGGTCGGGAGTTCAAGACCAGCCTGACCAACATGGTGAAACCCTGTCTTATTTATAAAAAAAAAAAAAAAAATGACCTGTAATATCAAGTGTTTTCAACCTTTGCTATCTGACTGAGAGTCTTTCTGTGAAACAAAGTTCCTTCAAACTTTCCAAAATCAAATTATGTTATATATTTCTCACCTAATTAGTTCTTTAAAATATTGTTTCCTAAAGTGTAAAGATGACATAATTATGCTTATTTCTTTTCTTTTCTTTTTTTTTTTTTTTTTTGAGATGGCGTTTCGCTCGTTACCCAGGCTGGAGTGCAATGGCGCAATCTCGACTCACCACAACCTCCGCCTCCTGGGTTCAGGCAATTCTCCTGCCTCAGCCTCCTGAGTAGCTGGGATTACAGGCATGCGCCACCATGCCCAGCTAATTTTTTGTATTTTTAGTAGAGACGGGGTTTCACCATGTTGACCAGGATGGTCTCGATGTCTTGACCTCGTGATCCACCTGTGTTGGCCTCCCACAGTGCTGGGATTATAGGCTTGAGCCACTGCGCCCAGCAATTATGCTTATTTCTTATAAAAAAAAAACATACAAAAAGCATCATATATGTAATAGTGTTTGCTTTTCTTTGGGCTGTGTTTGTATAAATACATTATTGGTACATGTTCCAAAATTTGGGGGAACGCTTTTTATTTTTTTAAAGATGGGGTTTCATTCACCATGTTGGCCGGGCTGGTCTTGAACTCCGGACCTCAAGTGATCCTCCCACCTCGGCCTCCCAAAGTGCTGGGATTACAGGCATAAGCCACCACACCCAGCTGGGGGAACTCTTATAACTCTTATATGACTTAATATACATTATCAGCAATCATTGTAATTTTTATGTTAAATTATTGTGTGCCACAGAGGTAACAAATTTCCTTAATTCTGTCTTTGACTATGGCTGTCCTAAAACTTTTTGTCATTCATAGACAATTGTATTGTTTTGGTTCTCTTTAGAAGGTGGTTTTATAATCAGCTGTAAAACTCGAACAGGTACTCTTGAATGCAAGTTTCTGATAACTTTGGAGATTGTGAAATCAGAGTAGAGAAAAAAATTTCAGGACTTGTGGAGAGTTGAAAAGTTCATGAATATCAAGCAGAACAAGGATTAACTGCATCTACTGAAATAATATAAAATTGAAATAATTTTTTTTTTTTTGAGACGAAGTCTCGATCTGTCAACAGGCTAGAGTGCAATGGCATGAGATCAGCTCACTGAAACCTCTGCCTTCCGGGTTCAAGCAATCCTCCTGCCTTGGCATCCTGAGTACCTGGGACTAGAGGTGGGTGCCACCACGCCCAGCTAATTTTATGTATTTTGAGTAGAGATGGAGTTTCACCATGTTGGCCAGGATGGTCTTGATCTATTGAACTAATGATCCGCCCACCTCAGCCTCCCAAAGTGTTGGGATTACAGGCATGAACCACTGCGCCTGGCCAATAATCTGGTTTTTATAAGTAACAGGGCACAATTGGAGAAACTGGTTATTTTACCAAGGTTTTGACTGGCATGGTGTTGTTTCTTAAAAAAATCAAACTTGATTTATGGAGTCAATGATAGTCCCTTGGGAAAACTGAAATCTTGCCTACATAGTCCCTGTCCTATGACATTTTGTACTTATCAGGATTTCTGACCTGTGGTAAGTAAAAAATAACACTTTCTGAAAAATTCAGGAGCTCCAGGTTTATCTTGAATTCTCAAGAGGAGAGAAATTCACCCAACTCAGGTTGGTACAATTATACAAATCCATGGCTGGGCTTGGCTTTTAAATACTTTTTTTTTTCTACCTGTGCTTCCTGAGTTCAAGAGATTCTCCTGCCTCAGCCTTCCAGGTAGCTGGGATTACAGGCATGCGCCATCATCCTTGGCTAATTTTTTTGTAGAGGCAGTGTTTCTCCATGTTGGTCAGGCTGCTCTCAAACTCCTGACCTCAGGCGATCTGCTTGCCTCGGTCTTCCAAAGTGCTGGGATTACAGGTGTGAGCCAGTGACTCCATCAAGAGATTGTTTTTTATTAGTTGGGCATGATTTATGATCTTTTCTATAGAAAACTAAAGATAGTAAAATGTAAGGTACATAATGAAAATCTAAGTTGAGAGGCTTTTTGGGGTTAGATTATAATATAGAGTGAAACAAGAGGTAGGTGTTCAGACTAATCTGCATTATGAGAAGAAAACATGTTGAAGTATTTTACAAATCAAATTGGTATTGTATTTCTGTACTAATTCTACTTTTATATATTATATAAATTTGTATACATAAAAATTTTATAAAATATTAAATTTTATAACATGTATTTTATGATAAAAATATAAAATTTGGCTGGGCACGGTGGCTCAAGCCTGTAATCCCAGCACTTTGGGAGGCCGAGGCGGGTGGATCATGAGGTCAAGAGATCGAGACCATCCTGGTCAACATGGTGAAACCCCGTCTCTACTAAAAATACAAAAAATTAGCTGGGCATGGTGGCACGTGCCTGTAATCCCAGCTACTCAGGAGGCTGAGGCAGGAGAATTGCCTGAACCCAGGAGGCGGAGGTTGCAGTGAGCCGAGATTGCGCCATTGCACTCCAGCCTGGGTAACAAGAGCTGAAACTCCGTCTAAATATATATGTATATAATTTGATAAAATATAATATTTGAACCTCTGGTTATATAAAATTTTATATAATTTACAAAATTATATAAAATTATAAAAATATGTAAAATTATATACAGATGCAGTACTTTTAAAACATTTTAGATTGTGAAATTAATAGTGCAATTGAACATTTAAAAATGTTAAATAGTATTTTACATGCAGTGAGGTGTTATTATGCCACAAACTATCCTCTTCCACTTTACTCAAGGGTGTAGGTAAAAGATGGTAACAATATGCTATTTAGCAGCATAATGGCTGAATATCTCTAGTGATTTTTTTGTGTCAGTAGCCTTCAACTGCAAATAAGTTAAAGAATATTGTTTCTGTAGGATAAATTTTTATTCCGTTTTCAATCATTTAAATTTATTTTAATTTTGACATACTTTTAAAAAATTTCTAAGAAGCATGTCACTGGTAATGTCATAGAGGTTGCATTATATCTGTAGATCATTTTGTGTAATACAAATATTTAACTATTAAAATGCCAGTTCATGAATGAGTAATAATATTTCATTATGTATTACTTAATTTCTATCACATCCTTTAGAGTTGAATGTATTGTTGTTATAACCTTTATGAAATCTCACCAACATGATTTCTTTTATGGTTGGAAAAGTTTGAGGTGTGGTCAAAAGCATTGTCATGTTTCTGCTTTGTAGAGTTTCTCTCCAGTATGAATTATCTCATGTCTTTTAAGAACTGAGGATTAGTTAAAGGCTTTGCCATATTTTTGACACTCATAGGGTTTCTTTACAGTGCGAATTTTCTTATGTTTAGTAAGATATGAGTACTGGTTAAAAGCTTTGTCACATTCATCACATTTGTAGAGTTTTTCTCCTGTATGAATACTCTTAGGTCTAGTAAGGTATGAGGATAGGATAAAGCTTTTGCCACATTCTTCACATTTGTAGGGTTTCTCTCCAGTATGAGTTATTTTATGATTAGTAAGGTGTGAGGACTGTTTAAAATCTTTGCCACATTCTTCACATTTATAGGGTCTCTGTCCAGTATGAATTATCTTATGTTTACTAAGGGTTGAGAATACATTAAAGGCTTTGTCACATTCTTTACATTTGTAGGGTTTCTCTCCTGTATGAATTCTCTTGTGTCTAGTAAGGTATGAGGATAGGGTAAAGCCTTTGCCACATTCTTCACATATGTGGGGTTTCTCCCCTGTATGAATTCTCTTATGTCTAGTAAGGTGTGCATGCCGGTTAAAAGCTTTGCCACATTCTTCACATTTGTAGGGTTTCTCTCCAGTATGAATTCTCTTATGTGCAGTAAGGTATGAAGATAGGGTAAAGGCTTTGCCACATTCTTCACATTTGTAGGGTTTCTCTCCTGTATGAAATTTCTTATGATTAGTGAGATTTAATGACTGTTTAAAAGCTTTCCCACATTCTTCACATTTATAAGGTTTCTCTTCAGTATGAATTATCTTATGTTTAGTAAGGTGTGAGGACCGATTAAAAGCTCTTCCACATTCTTCACATTTGTAGAATTTCTCTCCAGTATGAATTTTTTTATGTCTACTAAGAGTTGAGGAATCCTTAAAAGCTTTTCCACATTCTTTACATTTGTAAAATTTCTCTGCAGTATGAACTCTCCTGTGTGTACGAAGGGCTGAGACCCAGGAAAAGGTTTTGCCACATTCTTCACATTTGTAGGGTTTCTCTCCTGTATGCATTATTTTATGTCTATTAAGAGTTGAGGAATCCTTAAAAGCTTTTCCACATTCTTCACATTTGTAAAATTTCTCCGCAGTATGAACTCTCTTATGTGTATGAAGGGCTGAGACCCAGGAAAAGGCTTTGCCACATTCTTCACATTTATAGGGTTTCTCTCCTGTATGAATTATCTTATGTCTAGTAAGGTATGAGGATAGGATAAAGCCTTTGCCACATTCTTCACATTTATAGGGTTTTTCTTTAGTATGAATTATCTTATGTGTAGTAAGGGTTGAGAATACACTAACGGCTTTGCCACATTCTTCACGTTTGTAGGGTTTCTCTCCAATATAAAATTTCTTATGATTAATAAGGTTTAAGGACTGTTTAAAAGCTTTGCCATATTCTTCACATTTGTAAGGTTTCACTCCAGTATGAATTATCTTATGTTTACTAAGGTTTGAGGACTGGTTAAAAGCTTTTCCACATTGTTCACATTTGTAGAGTTTCTCTCCAGTATGAATTATCTTATGTCTACTAAGAGTTGAGGAATTCTTAAAAGCTTTTCCACATTCCTCACATTTGTAGAGTTTCTCTCCAGTATGAATTATCCTGTGTCTACTAAGACTTGAGAAATGCTTGAAACCTTTTCCACATTCTTCACATTGGTAAGAATTCTCTCTAATATGAATTCTTTTATGTTGACTTAGGTGTAAAAGCATACAAAATGATTTGCCACATTTTTTACATTTGAAAGGTTTCTTTCCAATATGTCTTGTCTTATGTCTATTTGAATTTAGCAATTTAAGAAAGACTTTCACATATTCATCACATTGAAATATTTTGCTTCTGTTAGCTGTCAAACACTGGTTTAGTTCATTATAACCTGCTTTGTGCACATTAAACTTCTTCACACTTTTACAGCCTTTTCTTAACTGTAAATCCTTATGTCCACATTTTTCATATTCTCTCAGTACCACTTTTTGAAAAGAATCTTTTATTCCTGGTCTTGGCCAAAGGTCTTGGCCAAAATGAGAACACAGAACTGAAAGAAATAAAAATAACAAATTACTTCACTTATAGGCTGAGATAAATATACATTATAAATCTAACCTGTAACATCATACAAACTACGTAAGTAAGATAGCATAGCAAAACATACTAACCAAAATACATCTGAGTAGAAATTATAAATGAATTGTTTCAAGTGCCCCAGGTGAGCAAAGTGCAAAAGGCACATAGAAGAAGAAGAAGAAAAGAAACAATTTGTTATATTTACCCAGCACAGCTCTTTTTAATTTTTTTTTTTTTTGAGACGGAGTTTCACTCTTGTTGCGATCTCGGCTCACCGCAACCTCCGCCTCCTGGGTTCAGGTAATTCTCCTGCCTCAGCCTCCTGAGTAGCTGGGATTACAGGCACACAACCATGCCCAGCTAATTTTTTGTATCTTTAGTAGAGACGGGGTTTCACCATGTTGACCAGGATGGTCTCGATCTCTTGACCTCGTGATCCACCCGCCTCGGCCTCCCAAAGTGCTGGGATTACAGGCGTGAGCCACTGCGCCCGGCATAATTTTTTTTAAGTAAAATATAAACACAAAATTTCAGACAAGACACATTCTAAGAACAGGTTTGAGAGACTCTTAGAATCTCTGACCCAGACAATTGTTCAAAGTATGTGAGGAGAAAGCCATATTACAAAGATTGGGACAGGTTAACTTTAATGTTCACATTTTAATAAAAGATTAAAATGTATATAAGAAAGGGCAATGTGGTTTCGAGAAAAATATAAAATTTTCAGAAAGAAATAAAAATTGATGTATATGTTAATTTTAAAAATTAAAAATAAATTAATAGTGAGTGAACTGTGAACACAGAGAACTATACAAAATCAAAAATGTGTAAATAACAAAAATATTCAAAATATTAAAAAAAAAAAAAACAGCCCAGGTGTGGTGGCTCACACCTGTAATCTCAGCACTTTGGGAGGTCAAGGTGGGCCGATCACAAGGTCAGGAGATTGAGATCATTTTGCCCAACATGGTGAAACACCTTCTCTACTAAAAATACAAAAATTAGCTGAGTATTGTGGCAGGTGCCTATAATCACAGCTACTTGGGAGGCTTAGGTAGGAGAATTGCTTGAACCAGAAAGGCAGAGATTACAGTGAGCCAAGATCACACCACTGCATTCCAGCCTGGTAACAGATTGAGACTTCATCTAAAAAAAAAAAAACAAAAAACAGAAATTAACTATTTTAAAAGTCACAGAAAAGAGAATCTTAGAAGCTGTGAGATAAAAGTGATGTGTTGGCTGGGAGTATACCTTGTACATGTAAACCCAGCACATTGGGAGGTTGAGGCAGAGTATCACCTAAGGTTGCTAATTTAAGAACAGCCTAACCAACATGGAGAAACTCTGTACCTACTAAAAATACAAACTTATTTAGGCTCTAACTAAGTTTGTATGTGGTGGTGTATCCCTGTAATCCCACCAACTCAGAAAGCTGAGGCAGAAGAAACACTTGAACCTGAGATGCAGAGGTTTTGGTGAGCTGAAATTGTTCCCATTGCACTGCAGCCTGATCAAGAAGAGTGAAACCCCACCCCCACCAAAACAAATGAAAAAAAAAAAAAAAAACTAAAAATGTACCAATACATAGACATAAAACACACTCATCAGCATGCTCTTGTTAAAGGGTTGAAATAATATCTTGAAGATGTTCATAATGTTCAATGTAATGTACAGAATAAATACAATGTTTTTCAAAATTTCTCATTCCATTTTTGAGGAAATAAAAGTAGCAACCTCACAAGTTTATGAAATCTCAAGAGACAATGAAGTACCCAACAGTCTTCAAAAGAAAAAACAATGATAAAGGCATTACAGTTTCTGATTTGAAAACACGTTACAGGACGTTTTTGAGAGAGGGGGCTAAAAAAGAAAAAACATTACAGGCCAGGCATAGTGGTGCATGCTTGTAATCCCAGCACTTTGTGAGGGTGAGGTGGGTGGATCACCTTAGGTCAGAGGTGAACATGGTGAAACCCCATCTCTACTAAAAATTCAAAAAAATTAGTTAGGTGTAGTGGTAGGCACCTGTAATCACAGCTACTGAAGACCTGAGGCACAAAAATAGCTTGAACCTGGGAGGCGAGGTTGCCATAAGCTGAGATCATACCACTGCACTCCAGCCTGGGCAACACAGCAAGACTCTGTCTTAAAAAAAAAAAAATTACAAAGCTACAGAGTTAAAACAATTTGGGGCAGTAGACATGACTAATTCATAGTTGATTTTGCTCAAGACTGTCTTAAATTGTACAGAATTAAACATTGTCATACACAATTATAATATAAACCAAACCAAGAAAACAGTTAACTGGTTTGAGGTGGCATACCTTGAAATATATAACTCAAAAAATATAATATTGCAGAACAAAATTAAAATATGGAATGTAAAACTTACTGGACACCATCAAGTAGATCAATATATTCATGACAGGAATCTTAGAAGCAGAATATAGAGAAAAAGTAATACACACGTAACATGAAGACAGAAAGACTGAGAACTTCCCAAATTTTGATGTAATAAGAAAAATTCTAACCAGTAATACCTACTTCAAAATTATTTTACTTCGAAAACAAGATAAAAATAAGGATCTTCCAAAATAGAAGCTCAGGATATTTATTACAACTGGCACAGTCTTATATGAAATGTTACATAGTAGTCAGACACAGTAGCTCATACCTGTAAATCTATAGCTTTAGGAAGCCAAGGCAGTCAGAGCACTTGAGACAAGGAGTTCAAAAACAGCCTGAGAAACATAGACTCTGTATATTAAACAGAATAGTCCATTATGTTGAAAAATAAGTGGTGCTGGACAGCATCATCAAGCCATATATAAATATAATGCTCTCTATGAAATGTAAATATATAGACACACATAGAATGTTTTACTACCATAATGATGGTGCATAAAACCCTTAAAATACAAAGACTAATGACACTATGAAACAACAACATCAAGTCTGCAAAATAACCAGCTAGCACCATGAAGAGAGGATCAAATTCACACAAAACAATATTAACCTTAAATGTAAATGGGCTAAATGCCCAATTAAATGACATAACGACAAGGTAAAGGGTCAAGACTCATTGGTGTGCTGTATTCAAGAGACCCATCTCACATGCAAAGACACACATAGGCTCAAATTAAAGAATAGGAAGAAAATGTACCAAGCAAATAAAAGCAGAAAAAAAAGCAAGGGTTGCAATCACTGACAAAACAGACTTTAAATCAACAAAGAAAAAAAGACAAGAGCATTATGTAATGCTAAAAGAATCAATTCAAGGAGAATCCAGATTAAAAAACACATTCTTAGAGACCTACAAAAAGTCTTAGACTCTCACACCATAACAATGAGATTTAACACCTCATTGCCAATAATAGACAGATTATTGAGAAATAAAAGTAACAAGGATATTCAGGACTTCAACTCAGCTCTGGGTCAAGTGGACCTGATAGACATCTACAGGACTCTTCAGCCAAAAACAACACAGTACGTATTCTTCTAAGTGCCACACTTATTCTTAAATCAGTCACGTAATTGGAAGTAAAACACTTCTCAGCAAATGCAAAAGAACTAAAATCACAACAATCTCTCACAGCACAGTGCAATCAAACTAGAACTTATAGCTGAGGCCAGGTTTTGTGGCTGAGGCCTTTAATCCTAGCACTTTGGGAGGTTGAAGCAGGTGGATCCTGAGGTCAGGAGATCCAGACCATCCTGGGTAACACAGTGAAACCGGTGAAACCCAGTCTCTACGAAAAATACAAAAAATTAGCCCAGTGTGGTGGTACATGCCTGTAGCCTGCTACTTGTGAGGCTGAGGCACTTGAATTGTTTGAACCTGGGAAGCAGAGGTTGCACTGAGTCAAGATCATACCACTGCACTCCAGCCTGGTGACAGACTGAGACTCTGTCTCCAAAAAAAAAAATCCTCATGTTTTGGCACAGTGGCTCATGCCTATAATCTCAGCACTTTGGGAGGCTGAGGCAGACAGATCATGAGGTCAGGAGTTCAAGCACCGGCATAGCCAACATGATGAAACCCTGTCTCTACTAAAAATACACAAATTACCCTGGGCTGGTGGCAGGTGCCTGTAATCCCAGCTACTTGGGAGGCTGAGGCAAAAGAATAGCTTGAAACTGGAAGGCAGAAGTTGCAATGAGCCTAGATCGAGCCACTGCATTCCAGCCTAGGTGAAAGAGCAAAAGTCTGTCTAAAAAAAAAAAAAACAACTCACAACCACATAGAATCTGAACAACCTGCTCCTGAATGACTGTGGTAAATAATGACATTAAATCAGAAATCACAAAAGTCTTTGAAATCAATGAGAATGATAGAAAAGGAGGGACTTCTTAATTTATTCTATGAGGCCAGCATCATTCTGATATGAAAACCTAGCAGAGATATTACAAAAAAAGAAAACTTAGAGCCAATAACTCTGATAAACATTCATGCAGAAATTCAACTCAAGATGGCTTATAGACTTAAATGTGAAACCCAAAAGTATAAGAACCCTAGAAGAAACTCTAGGCAATACCATTCAAAACACAGCAAGGACTAAGATTTTATGATGAAAACTTCAAAAGCAATTGCAACAAAAGCAAACATTAATAAATGGGATCTAATTAAAGAGCTTCTGCACAGTAAAAGAATCTGTCATCAGAGTGAACAGAAAACCTACAGGATGAGACAACATTTTTGCAATCTAACCTGCAGTGGTTAATTTCCAGAGTCTACAGAAAACTTGAACACATTTAGAAAAATAAAACAATCCCATTAAAAAATGGACAAAGAGTATGAATCAGACACTTCTCAAAAGAAGACATTTATGTGGTCAATAAACATGAAAAAAAGCTCAATACTGGTGATCATTAGAGAAATGCAAATCAAAAGCAAAATGAGATACCATCGCTTTCTGCCCGTGAATGCCGCCAAAGCAGCATCGTTAAAGTCTCTCTTCTCCCTGCGATCATGTCTAAGTCAGAGTCTCCTAAAGAGCTGGAACAGCTGAGGAAGTTCTTCATTGGAGGGTTGAGCTTTGAAACAACCGATAAGAGGCTGAGTAGCCATTCTGAGCAATGGGGAACACTCACGGACTGTGTGGTAATGAGAGATCCAAACACCAAGCACTCCAGGGGCTTTGGGTTTATCACATATGCAGCTGTGGAGGAGGTGGATGCAGCCATGAATGCAAGGCCACACAAAGTGGATGGAAGAGTTGTGGAACCAAAGAGAGCTGTCTCAAGATTCTCAAAGACCAGGTACCCACTTACTGTGAAAAAAATATTCGTTGGTGGCATTAAAGAAGACACTGAAGAACATCACCTAAGAGATTATTTTGAACAGTATGGAAAAATTGAAGTGATTGAAATCATGATGGACAGAGGCAGTGGCAAGAATAGGGGCTTTGCCTTTGTAACCTTTGACGACCATGACTCCGTGGATAAGATTGTCATTCAGAAATCCCATACTGTGAATGGCCACAACTGTGAAGTTAGGAAAGCCCTGTCAAAGCAAGAGACGGCTAGTGCTTCATCCAGCCAATGAGGTCGAAGTGGTTCTGGAAACTTTGGTGGTGGTCGTGGAGGTGGTTTTGGTCGGGGAGGAAACTTCAGTGGTCGTGGTGGCAGCCGTGGTGGTGGTGGATATGGTGGCAGTGGGGATGGCTATAATGGATTTGGTAATGATGGTGGTTATGGAGGAGGCGGCCCTGGTTACTCTGGAGGAAGCAGAGGCTATGGAAGTGGTGGACAGGGTTACGGAAACCAGGGCAGTGGCTATGGCGGGAGTGGCAGCTATGACAGATAACAACGGAGGCGGAGGCGGCTTTGGCGGTGGTAGTGGAGGCAATTTTGGAGTTACAATGATTTTGTACAATGATTTTGGCAGATACAACAATCAGTCTTCAAATTTTGGACCCATGAAGGGAGGAGACTTTGGAGGCAGAAGCTCTAGCCCCTATGGTGGTGGCGGCCAATACTTTGCCAAAGCACGAAACCAAGGTGGCTGTGGCGGTTCCAGTAGCAGCAGCAGCTATGGCAGTGGCAGAAGATTTTAATTAGGAAACAAAGCTTGGCAGGAGAGGAGAGCCAGAGAAGTGACAGGGAAGCTACAGGTTACAACAGATTTGTGAACTCAGCCAAGCACAGTGGTGGCAGGGCCTAGCTGCTACAAAGAAGACATGATTTAGACAAATACTCGTGTATGGGCAAAAAACTCGAGGACTGTATTTGTGACTAATTGTATAACAGGTTATTTTAGTTTCTGTTCTGTGGAAAGTGTAAAGCATTCCAATAAAGGGTTTTAATGTAGATATTTTCTTTTTCTTTTTTTTTTTTTGCACCCATGCTGTTGATTGCTAAATGTAATAGTCTGATCGTGACACTGAATAAATGTCTTTTTTTTTTTTTAAAAAAAAAGAATGAGATACCATCTCACACCAGTCAGAATGGTGACTATTAAAAACCAAGAACAACAGATGCTGGGGATGCTGTGGAGACACACAAATGCTATTACACTGTTTGTGGAAATGTGAAGACACTATGACAGTTCCTCAAAGACCTAAAACCAGACATGCCATTTGACCCAGCAATCTCATTACTAGGTATAAACCCAAAAATAAATAATTCCATTAAAAAGATACATGGATGTGTATGTTCAGTAAGCACTATTCATGATAGCAAAGACATGGAATTAATCCAAATGCTCATCAATGACAGACTAGAAAAGAAAATGTGGAATATATATACCATAGGATACTATGCAGCCATAAAAAAAATAAAGCTCATGTACTTTCAGGGTATGGATAAAGCTGTAAACCATTATTTTTAGCAAACTAATGTAAGAACAGAAAACCAAACATAAAATGTTCTCACTTGTCAGTAGAAGCTGAACAGTAAGAACAAATGGACATATGAAGGGGAGCAACACACACTGGGGCCTATTGGGAAAGAGGGAGAGAGCATCAGGATAATTAGCTAATGCATGCAGGGCTTAATACCTAGGTGATGGGTTGATAGGTGCAGTAAACCACCATGGCACACGTCTACCTATAAAAAGTCTGCATGTCCTGCATATATATCCCAGAATGTAAAATAAGATAGAATTTTTAAAACAATAATATCAATACTCATAATAGTAATTTCATTTCTTTTTTTTGAGACGGAGTTTCGCTGTTGTTACCCAGACTGGAGTGCAATGGCACAATCTCGGCTCACCGCAACCTCTGCCTCCTGGGTTCAGGCAATTCTCCTGCCTCAGCCTCCTGAGTAGCTGGGATTACAGGCACGCACCACCATGCCCAGCTAATTTTTGTATTTTTAGTAGAGATGGGGTTTCACCATGTTGACCAGGATGGTCTCGATCTCTTGACCTCGTGATCCACCCGCCTCGGCCTCCCAAAGTGCTGAGATTACAGGTGTGAGCCACCGTGCCTGGCCTAATTTCATTTCTTTAAGCAACCATTTTTAAAAATGTTAATTAAACTACTTAATACAAAAAATGTAATCTCAAAACTTTGGGAGGTCAAGGGTAGCTTGACCTCAGGAGTTTAACTCAGGAGTTTAAGACCAGACTGGACAACATGGCAAAACCCTGTCTCTACAAAAAAATAACAAAACAACTCATTGGGCCTGCTAACACTTTTTTTTTTTTTTTGACTTACAGCCTGTCTCATTCTGGTCACTCAGGCTGGAGTGCATTGGTATGATCTCGGCTCACTACAACCTCTGCCTCCTGTTCTCCTGCCTCATCCTCCCGAGTAGCTGGGATTACAGGCATATACCACTACACCTGGCTAATTTTTGTATTTTCAGTAGAGTCGTCGCACCATGTGGCTAGGCTGGTCTTGAATGTCTGACCTCAGGGTTATCCGCCTACCTTAGTCTCCCAAACTACTAGGGTTACAGGCCTGAGCCAATGCACCTGGCCCATGATGATACATTTGTAACCCAGATACTCAAGAAACTGAAATGAGATCATGTGAGTTTGGGAGGTTGACGCTGCAGTGAGCCATGATTATTCCACTGCAAACCAGCCTGGTTGCCACAGTGAGGTTTTTGTTTTATTTTTAATTTTTTTCTTTCAAATCATTTTATCTTTAATAATCTTGCAGTAATTTAAAATATGAGTAAAAAAGTCAAACATGCTTCCTTTACAGGTGATGCCAGGCTCATACAAGCATCATCAATTGCCATGATAAGACTAGATGCCAAAGAGTATGGCTGGTAAAACGCATCTGGGCTCACGGGTTGAAGAGTTTGGTTATGGAGTCTCTGAGGGGTAAGAGGCAGCAGAAGAGACCTAAATTTAAGGGACTTTCAGAGGACAGGGTGCAGTTGCTGGGTCATGAGCATCTTGAAGCATTTTTTGATGGTAATTTGGTGTTGGGAGTATTTATCATCTGGGGAGAACCAAGTAGGATGGAAGCAGGTCTGTTGTCACATCAGGTCAAATTTCTTCAGCATATAGACCTGATCTCTCTCCTCATTGAGGTAATACTGGAGAAACATGATCACTCTTGTGGTGACCTCACACCTGTAATCCCAGCACTTTGGCTGTTTTATTTTTTTATTTTTATTTTTTTTTGAGATGGAGTTTCACTCTTGTTACCCGGGCTGGAGTGCAATGGCACAATCTCGGCTCACTGCAACCTCCGCCTCCTGGGTTCAGGCAATTCTCCTGCCTCAGACTCATGAGTAGCTGGGATTACAGGCACGCGCCACCGTGCCCAGCTTATTTTTTGTATTTTTAGTAGAGACGGGGTTTCGCCATGTTGACCAGGATGGTCTCAATCTCTTGACCTCGTGATCCACCCACCTCGGCCTCCCAAAGTGCTGGAATTACAGGTGTGAGCCACTGCGCTTGGCTGTCTGTTTTATTTTTAAATGAAGTCTTGTCCTATCACCTAGGCTGGAGTGTAATGGTGCAATCTCAGGTCACCACAACCTCTGCCTCCTGCAAGGGTTCAAGCAATTGTCCTGCCTCAGCCTCTTGAGAAAGTGGAATTACACAGGTGCATGCCCCCACGTCGGCTTATTTTTTGTATTTTCAGTAGAGATGAGGTTTCACCATGTTGGCCAGGCTGATCTCAAACTCCTGACATCATGATCCACCCACCTCGGCCTCCTAAAGTGCTGGGATTACAGCAAGTGTGAGGTGAAGAAGCCAGTTTCTTTTAATGAACCAGTTCTCATTTGAATTAATGGAGTGAAAACTTTCTGATTACCAAAAAGATGGTGCCAAGGCATTTATGCGGAACTTGCCTCCATGACCTAAACACTTCCCAGCAGGTTCCACATCCAACACTTAGGATTACATTATAGCATCAGGTTTGTAGAATATGGATATCCAAACCATACCATAGACCAACTAGTTTTTTTTTTTTTTAGACCAACTTAACAGACATGTAGAAAACTTTCCAGTCAAAGGTCAAAGAATACACAATATTCCTAGTTGCACCTGATGTATTCTGTTAGGAAATATAGCAAGTTTTATTGAAGAATACCAGCTGAGAGCCAGGTGCAGTGGCTCATGCCTATAATCCCAGCACTTGGAAGGCCAAGGCAGGAGTTCGTGATCAACCTGACCAACACGGAGAAACCCTGTACTAAAAATACAAAATCAGTTGGGCATGGTGGCGTGGGCCTGTAATCTCAACTACTTGGGAGGCTTAGGCAGGAGAATCACTTGAACCTGGAAGGCAAATGTTGCGGTGAGCTGAGATCATGCCATTATATTCCAGCCTGGACAACAAGAACGAAACTCCTTCTCAAAAATAAAAAATATAATAATAAAATAGAATACCAGCTGAGGATAGTGGCTAATACCTATAATCATAACAATTTGGAAGATGAAAGTGACGGAATCACTTGGCACAAGAAGTTTGAGACCAGCCTGGATAACATAGTGAGACCCTGTCCCTACAAATAATAAATTAGCCAGGCATGGGTGTGCATGTCTCTAGTCTCAGCTACCTCGGAGGCTTAGGTAAAAAGATCATTAAATCAAGGAGGCTAAGGTTGCAGTGAGCAAAAATTATGTATGACAGTATACTCCACCCAGGGAGTATACTGGCATAATTTTGAGACAGGATCAGACAAATTTGATGCTGTCTACAAATGATAACAACAAATACATTTAACACCAAAATCATACACTGTATGTTTTCTTACCAAACCTGAATAAAACTAGGAATTAAAAGCAAAACTGGCAAATTCAAGAATAAATAAAAATAAAACACACAGGCTGAGTGCAATGGCTCACACCTGTAATACTGGCATTTTGGGAGGCTGAGGCAGGAGAAATGCTTGAGCCCAGGAGATTGAAATTAGCCTGGCAATATAGAAAAACCCTGTCTCTTAAAAAAAGAAAGAAAACTGAAACACACGCTTCATCATATTCTTGCTAAAGGGTCAAAAAATTTAATTGTGTTAAAATGTCAGCACAACCTACAGTGGTGAACAACTTAAATATCATCTATAAAAATCACAATAGTGCCAAATGCAGTGGCTCCCATCTGTAATCCCAGCACATTGGAGGCTGAGGAGGACAGATCATGAGGTCAGGAGTTTAGACTAGCCTGGTTAAAACCGTGAAACCCTATCTTTACTGATACAAAAATTAGCCAAGTGTGGTGGCAGGCACCTGTAATTCCAGCTACTTGGGAGGCTGAGGGAGGAGAATCACTTGAAACCAGAAGGTGAAGGTTGCAGTGAGCCAAGGTCACACCACTGCTCTCCAACCTCGGCAAAAGAACAAAACTCGGTCTAGAAAAAAAAGTTACAATACCACAGTTTTATTACAGAAATATTGTTAAATGTTTTAAAATTTTATTGTAAATGATACCTAGCAAAACATCCATGAAAAAGAACAGAGACATTATACTTTGATTTTAAAACATATTAAAATCTATAGTAACCAAAACAGTGTGATACTGATACAAATGAAGATAAAAGGATGAAAGAACAGAATAGAGAACCCAGAAATGAAGCCTTCTGTATATGATTACATGATCTTTCCTAAGTTGTCATGAGCACATAATGGAGAAAATATATTTTTTCAAAACATGTGGAAAACTGAAATCAACATTAATAAAGTTGGATTGTTTCCTTGAACCAAATACAAATAATTTAAAAAATACTTAGACATTAAAAAAAGCATCTTAGAAAAAATATTTTAAAAAGACAAGTTATGGGTCTAGGCACCATTTTCTTTTTCTTTTTTTGAGACAGGGTTTTGCTCTGTCACCCCGGCTCTAGTCCAGTGTCGTGATCCTTGGCTCACTGCAACCTCCACCTTCCAGGTTTAAGTGATTCCCCTGCCTCACCTCCTAAGTAGCTGGGATTACAGGCACCCACCACCATGCCCGGCTAATTTCTATAATTTTTGTAGAGGCAGGGTTTTCCCATGTTGGCCAGACAGGTCTCAAACTCCTAAACTCAGGTGATCCACCCGCTTTAGCCTCCAGAAGTGCTGGGATTACATGCGTGAGCCACTGCACCCAGCCTCTAGGCAACATTTGCTTAGATAGTGACGTTCAGTGCATGAAGAACAAAGGAAACAACAGAAAAATGTAACTACACTATACTCCAAAATTTCTGCACATTAAAATATATATATATATTCAATTGAGTGAAAATGCCTTCTAGGAAATAGGTGAAAATATTTGCAAATCACATATGATAGGAGTTAATATTAAGAATATATCACCTTTTTAAACTGAACAATAAAGCTAAATAAATTGATTTAGAAATGAGGAATGCATTGAACAATATTTTATCAAAAAAAATACACAAATAGGCGGGGCATGGTATTTCCCGCCTGTAATCCCAGCACTTTGGGAGGCCAAGACAGGCAGATCGCAAGATCAGGAGTTCGAAACCAGCCTGTCCAACATGGTGAAATCCCATCTCTACCTAACGATACAAAAATTAGCCAGGTGTGAAGGTGCCCAACTATAGTCCTAACTACCTTGATGGCTGAGACAGAAGAATTGCTTAAACCTGAGAGGTAGAGGTTGCAGTGAGCTGAGATCACATCACTGCATTCCTGCCTGGGCAAAACAGTGAGACTCCATCTTAAAAAAAAAAAATATACAGGCCGGGTGCGGTGGCTCACGCCTGTAATCCCAGCACTTTGGGAGGCCGAGGCTGGTGGATCACGAGGTCAAGAGATCGAGACCATCCTGGTCAACATGATGAAAACCCATCTCTACTAAAAATACAAAAAATTAGCTGGGCACGGTGGCGCGTGCCTATAGTCCCAGCTACTCGGGAGGCTGAGGCAGGAGAATTGCCTGAACCCAGTAGGCGGAGGTTGCAGTGAGCCGAGATCGCACCATTGCACTCCAGCCTGGGTAACGAGCGAAACTCCATCTCAAAAAAACAAAAACAAAGATGCAGCCATTATATTAAAATGTTATGTTTCTCAAATAATTAAGATGGAGTTATCATCAAATACAGCCATTTATTAATCTATAGTCCAAATATGCAGTGCAAGACCTGGAAGACATTTAAACATGCATATTTATTGTACTCATATTCACAAAAGCCAAAAGGCTGAAGCAATTCAGATGTCTCTTGATTTATAAACACATCAAAAATGTAACATATACATACAATGGAATATTCAGTATTAAAATCTTGTCATATTTTAATATAAACTTTGCAAATATTATGTCACCTATATAAGCCAGCAACAAAGTGATCAATACTGTATGATCTCACTTAGATATCTTAGGTAATCACACTTATAAAAACAGACACTGGCCGGGCGCGGTGGCTCAAGCCTGTAATCCCAGCACTTTGGGAGGCCGAGGCGGGTGGATCACGAGGTCAAGAGATCGAGACCATTCTGGTCAACATGGTGAAACCCCGTCTCTACTAATGATACAAAAAATTAGCTGGGCATGGTGGCACGTGCCTGTAATCCCAGCTACTCAGGAGGCTGAGACAGGAGAATTGCCTGAACCCAGGAGGCGGAGGCTGCGGTGAGCCGAGATCGCGCCATTGCACTCCAGCCTGGGTAGGTAATAAGAGCGAAACTCGGTCTCAAAAAAAAAAAAAAAAAAAAAAAAAAAAAAAAAACAGACACTAGAAGAGTGTTTGTAAAGGGCTGGGGAGAGAGCAAATGGATTGTTGTTGCTTAATGGATACTGGGTTTTAGTTTCACAAGACGTAAAATTTTTAGAAGTCTTTTGCATAACAATGTGAATATATTTAACATGCCTGAAATTTAAACCTTCTTTTTGAGACAGAGTCTCACTCTGTCACCCGAGCTGAAGTGACGTGGAACAATTAAGGCTCACTTCAGCCTCAAACTTCTAGGCTTAAGTAATCCTCCCCTCTCAATCTCCCAAGTAGCTGGAACCACAGGTGCACACCACAATGCCTGTCTATTTAAAAAAAAAAAAATTATAAAGAAGAAATCTTCATATGTTGCCCAAGCTGGTCTTAAACTTTGGGCTCAAGTGATCTTCCTGTCTTGGCCTCTAAAATTTCTGAAACTACAGATGTGAGCCACCCACATGTCTGGCCCTGAAATGTATACTTAAATAGATTTAAGATATGAAATTTTAAATGTTATGTGTTCTTAACAACAATTAATTTTCTAAAGGAAAAACTGGGAAAAATATAGAATTATAAATCTTTTTAAACATTACCTTGAAATCACAGAAGTGTTTATCTTACACAAAGGAAATACATATTCAATGAAAATATATATATTCAGTGAAAATAAGAAATGGTGGAAATATTTCCATGACTACTTGCTTATACAAGACAAAACCACTGAAAATCACCCAAGAAAAAATATATACAAGACAAGCCATAACCAATATTGAGATCGTATTTATAGATTAACACACTTATATAATATGACTGTGATAGACATATAGCTGATTTATCTTTTAATTAAACCTCACATTGACTTAAAGTGTAGAAACAGGATTGCAAATTGACTAAAATTAAAACACATAAGAAAAAACAAGAAACACAATAAGCCAATGTTAAGAAACCTACACTAAAAAAACCACTAATATGAAACTGCGCAACAATAAAACACATATGTACTCATAATATCTGGTATGCAACATTAATGTACCGTTAAACAATATGTCTAACTACAGCATTTGACTGTAACTGTGTACTCATGAAAGGCAGGTATTTTGAATCATTGGCATGTACTATGTGGCAGTAAAATTTTAGAGAGTATGCAGTGTACTTAAAATATTCTGATGAGAAACTTTTAATAAATTAGCACTAAAAAGAAATGAGTGGCCAGGCGCAGTGGCTCATGTCTGTAAGCCTCACACTTTGGGAGTCCAAGACAGGTAGATCACCTGAGGTTAGGAGTTTGAGACCAGCCTGGCCAACATGGTGAAACCCTGTCTCCAGTAAAAATACAAAAAAATTAGCTGGGTATGATGTTGGGTGCCTGTAATCACAGGTACTTGGGAAGCTGAGGCAGAAGAATTGCTTGAACTTGGGAGGCAGAAGGTTAGCCTGGGCAACAAGAGTGAAACTCTAATTCAAAAAAAAAAGTGATGGATCATCTGAGGTCAGGAGTTTGAGAATGACCTGACCAACATGGAGAAACCTTGTCTATTAAAATACAAAATTAGCTGGGCATCATGGCACATGCCTGTAATCCCAGCTACTTGGGAGGCTGAGGCAGGAGAATCACTTGAACCTGGGAGGCAAAGTTAACGGTGAGCTGAGATCACACCACTGCACTCCAGCCTGGGTGACAAAGCAAGACTCCATGTCAAAAAACAAACAAACAAGCAAATAAAAAAACAAAAAAAAAAGCCAATAGAACAGAGATCACTACTCACACACATTTTATACATGATGCAAAAAGAGAACTCATATGCCATGAAGAGGACTTTGGCTCTCACTGTAAACTTGAAGGAAGATCAATGAAGGAAAAGTAGACTCCTTTGAGAATTTGAAAGCATAAGAGAGAAGATGGCCCTATGTGAGAAAACAACAAGAAAACAAACAAACACCTCAGGCTTCCCAGAAACTATTTGCTTTGGAACACAGCTTCCCAAATCACACTGTAGGGACTGGATTTTCTGTTCTTTTTTTTAATCTTCCAACCTTTCAACTATGTCAACTGTTTTATTCACTCTCACCTACCTGGGGGTGTGGCTGCCATACTGTGTCTCTTCACATTCCAGGGATCTTTTTCTTGCTGCAGACAGGTGATCAAATCTGCCTTAGAGACAGCAATACCTGCTTTATTAAAAATAAATTACATGAATCTTACTCATATGCTCAAATTATCAATCTAGTATCATGCTTAGTAAAGAGGATGTCATAGAATAGTCTAGAAAATTAATCCCAAAATACTATTAATGACAGAAAATTCTTAACATTTAGAAAATATTTTAAATTAGTAGGTTCTTAATTTTACTACCTGGTACTCATGAGTCAAAAATTAGTGGTGGAAAGTAGAATTTTACATAGGGGCAACAATATTTTATACCACTAAATTTCTGAAATTGCCACTACTCTAGAGTGAAGGATACGGACTAACTCAGGAATGTAAAAAGTTCAGGCCAGGCCGGGCACGGTGGCTCATGCCTCTAATCCCAGCACTTTGGGAGGCCGAGGTGGGTGGATCATGAGGTCAAGAGATCAAGACCATCCTGGTCAACGAGGTGAAACCCCGTCTCTACTAAAAATACAAAAAATTAGCTGGGCATAGTGGCACGTGCCTATAATCCCCAGCTACTCAGGATGCTGAGGCAGGAGAATTGCCTGAACCCAGGAGGTGGAGGTTGCAATAAGCCGAGATCGTGCCATTGCATTCCAGTCTGGGTAACAACAGCAAAACTCTGTCTCAAAAAAAAAAAAAAAAAAGTTCAGGCCAAAATAAAACATTTAAGTTGTTTCTACATGGACAATTCCTCAAGATTGTTTGAAAACAGGAATAAGAAATTCATTTATGGAAAGCATAAATTATCAAAAATTATTTTAGAAAAACAGAGAAATGAAACCTTTAGGATATATAAGGAATTGTGTATTAAAGTTATTCTCACCTAAGAAAGCCAGGTTTGCATAGTTCTCTAACATCACTTTTCTATACAAATCTTGCTGAGCAGTGTCCAGGCATTGCCACTCCTCCAGAGAGAATTCTATGGCCACAT
Source organism: Callithrix jacchus (assembly GCF_049354715.1). Classification (NCBI taxonomy): domain Eukaryota; kingdom Metazoa; phylum Chordata; class Mammalia; order Primates; family Cebidae; genus Callithrix; species Callithrix jacchus. Next base: position 19,578,240 of record NC_133523.1, read on the forward strand.
CCCTAAATGTCAACGACCCCTGAAAAACACACACACACATACACACATACACATTTACAAGTGTTCATGGGTGGAATTTATTAAGTTAAGGTTAAATGAGAGAATAAAGAAAATTGGTTCTGACTTACAGAAATGACTAAAATTATCCAACCATTTTTAACACAGAAACATTATCTAATTTATTCTCTAACTCTGAGAAGAGAATGGTATAAGATCCACAACACCAGTATATATAATACTTTTATGAATAATAAAGTATAAAACTAAAGGCATAAGCACAAACATGTACATTTTTAGTGTTATATTTGCATCACAAAGACAAAAAACATGTTGAATTAGAAGGCACCTTTTATGGCAGGGTGAGGTGGCTCAGACCTGTAATCCCAGCACTTTGGGGGCCAAGGCGGGCAGATCACAAGGTCAGGAGTTTGAGTCCAGCCTGGTCAGCATGGTGAAACCCTGTCTCTACTAAAAATAACAAAAAATTAGCAGGCATGGTGGCAGGCATCTATAGTCCCAGCTACTCAGGCAGCAGTGAGCCAAGATTGTGCTACTGCACTCCAGCCTGGGCGACAGAGCAAGACTCAATCTCAAAAAAAAAAAAAAAAAAAAAAAAAAAGGCACCTCTTACATTTTAATGTGTAAATTAAACTAGAGATCTTGTGCAGATTTTTTTTTCAGAAGGTCTAAAATAAAGTCCAAGTTTCTGAATTTCTTTTTTTCTTTTCCAGTTCCTAAACTCTTTTATTCAATTGTATATAAATTTCTGAATTTCTAACAAGCTCACTAGTAACGCCAATGTGTTTGGCACAAAAAGAGTAATTTCCCAAACATCCAGTAAGTGGAAACAAACATCCTGTGTTTTACCCAGTTATTCTGACCTGTAAACAGGGAGACTTCATTCTCCAAAGACAGAGATATGGGGGGAAAAAAAAAAAAGAAAGAAAAGAAAGAAAGAAAGAAAAGAAAGAAAGAAAGAAAGAAAGAAAAGAAAAGAAAGAAGACAGCTGCCAGATTAAATGTGATGGTTTATGCGCAGCTCTTTTTTAGCTACATAAATAAACTTAATAATGAGGAGAAATACAAGTAACTCTATAGTGAGATATATATTTTAGAGAGCTCTTTAAGTAAATTTTATTTTATTTTTTCTTTTTTTTGAGACAGAGTCTGGCTCTGTCACCAGGTGTCAGGCTGGAGTGCAGTGGCACAATCTCAGCTCACTGCAACCTCTGCCTCCTGGGTTCAAGCAATTCTCCTGCCTCAGCCTCCCGAGTAGCTGGGACTACAGGCATGTGTCACCATGCCCAGCTAATTTTTTGTAGTTTTTAGTAGAGACAGGGTTTCACCATGTTGGCCAGTATGGTCTCAATCTCTTGACCTTGTGATCCACCCACCTCAGCCTCCCAAAGTGCTGAGATTATAGGCGTGAGCCACCACGCCCGGCAACTAAGTAAATTTTAAAACCAACTGCACTAGGACATTTTTTTTTTTTGGTGCTATGACTCAGATACAAACCAAGGTTATTGCGGGCACAGGACAGTGTTTTATGATGTGCTGATGTACGGTGAAGAAAGCATCACTGCTGAGATATTGCCCCTCAAAAAGAAAATTATAGTCTGAATTTAACCATACAGAAAAATCAGTTTTATGCAGCATTCAAGATGCAGATATCTTCTATGTTCTGTAATTTTTAATAACAATTTAAAGTAGTCTTTATCACCCTAGAGAGCAGGTATCTCCCAATAATTTTTGTTTCAGAGCTTTTGTAATAACCGAGCGAGTTAGAAGGAATGCACCATTCACTGAGTTCCAAATTAAGAGTCCTTTTTATTAGCTGTATTAGCCAGACCTCGGCTAATGCTCAAAGTTCTCCTGGCCCCAAGGAAGGGGCTTGATTATCTTTTATACCTTGATTTAGGAAGGGGAGTGGGAGCCTAGCTGAGGCAGAATTTTACTGAAGCAGAACTAGCAAGTTAGATAAGAAGCAGGTAACCAGGGGACAGGAGGTTCCCAGGATTGTTGGTTGCTAAGGGTATTTCCATACAATCACTCAGGGGGATAGCAGGGGGAACTTTCCATACAGTCAATTACCAAGGAAGGGATTCACAATAGCAGACAGACTTGGGAAGCAAGGTGTGGTTACAATGGTTACAGGTGCTGTGAACCACTTTTAACCCTTCAAAGCTCTGAGTGCAGCATGTGACCCAGTAATGCACCTGAGGGGCCTTGGCAGAGAGGGAGAGGCTTGAGAGAGCTTGTCAGGTTTGCAGCTAAGATGGAGTCAGTTAGGCTAACCCAGGTTAGGTTATTACACTTTCAGGGTAATAAATGCCATCCTGTCTAAATAAGCATTTTCTTAATCCTCTTCCACATAGAGCTAATGAATGAAACCTCAACATTACATGTTGTCCATCTTTACTAAGGACCCCAGCTTTCCCCCAATAGGAATCTCGAGTACACACATCTTCCCATGTTCAACAGCAACAAAGGAAACATTTTTAATACTGCAGATAATAAATGCATGATGAGAATTCTGCATGGCATATAAAAAGCCATGATTTAGAAAGTGCAGAGATGGCTCTGTGATTAAGGAGATAAATATTTAGCAAACACCCTTGACTGTCAATGGAATTTTTAAAATTAGTTAAAACAATTCATTAGAACAAAAGAAACACAAGTAGAGAAGTAAAGGTTTGTGGCAACTAAACGCTTGGCACTCCAGGATGCAGAGTGTACACAGCTCTTCATCTGACACGTTTAGCTAAAACAAACAAACAAAAAAAAACAATTCTTTCTCTTTCACCATTTTTGCAAATTCTTTTTCAGATGATGTTCTCTGGAGTAGATACACCAGGATCCTCAGAACATTCCTTTAAAGTGACAGCACCGCTTGTTTACCTGCTAGCCTCATACCCACAGATAAAAGAACTAAGACCTGCAGAAAAGCCCACCCATTTCTGTTCTATATAACAGAAGACTTTCAGGAACGAGCTGCTCCATTAATATAAAAATAGGTGTCTCTATTTCTGTCTTCAGGAATCCACGCCTGCCAAAAATACCAGCAAGTTCTGCTACAGTAATGGAAATACAGGTCACACTGACCTCTCCCTATCAAAACCAAACAGAATAGATCCTGTGACCAAATGTAAAGGTGAAACTTCACTCTCATGAATGTATCTTGAACCCTTCATACTTAATTCTGGTCTCACCTCAGAGTCACATGAAACACAATTAAAACAACATAAATACTTTCACCTAGAAAAATAAACAACCCATGGAAAGGTACAAGTAAAGAGATTTCTGCAAATTGGCCACGTAATCCTAATGAGAAGCCTGGGCTGATAACCACTTAGCTAAGCATTGCCTCTCAAACTTTAATGAGCTCAAAAATCACTTAGTAATGTTGGTCCCACTCTATGTAATGTGATTCTGGAGGTTTGTAAAGGGTCCATGGATGGCTGTTTCAAAGAATTCCCCTGTCAATGCTGATGTGCTCCCCCTGGGTGAGGTGTTAGCATTAGTTAGAGAAAGCAGGCACAGCACAGAGTCCCTTACACTCTTTTCACACCACAAATAATTCTGGTACAAATAAAGACAAGCTACATTCACTCTTTAGGAGACGTTATCTACAGGTACTCAAAATGGTCCAGCATTTCACATACCAATGCAGGCTTCCCTACAATACAGCCTCTAACGAAACTAGGCTGTCCTGAACCCCGGTAAAAGAATTGTTTACCTTTATACCAACCAAAGCACCAAAATTTGAATGTGGTGCATGCCCCGGCAGACTTCGAGGGGTTCATGCCATAAGACCAAAAGTTCTTATGAGATTGTCCAAAACAAAGAAACATGTCAGCAGAGCCTATGGTGGTTCCATGTGTGCTAAATGTGTTTGTGACAGGATCAAGCATGCTTTCCTTACTGAGGAGCAGAAAATCATCATGAAGGTGTTGAAGGTGCAAGAACAGAGTCAGAAAGCTAAATAAAAAATGAAACTTTTTTGAGTAATAAAAATGAAAAGGAGGCCGGGCATGGTGGCTCAAGCCTGTAATCCCAGCACTTTGGGAGGCCGAGGCGGGTGGATCACAAGGTCAAGAGATCGAGACCATCCTGGTCAACATGGTGAAACCCCGTCTCTACTAAAAATACAAAAAATTAGCTGGGCATGGTGACGCGTGCCTGTAATCCCAGCTACTCAGGAGGCTGAGGCAGGAGAATTGCCTGAACCCAGGAGGCGGAGGTTGCGGTGAGCCGAGATCGTGCCATTGCACTCCAGCCTGGGTAACTCCGTCTCAAAAAAAAAAAAAAAAAAAAAAGAAAAGGTTTTTGTTTGTTTAAGATGGCGTCTCACTCTGTCCCCAGGCTGGAGTGCAATGGCATGATCTTGGCTCACTGCAACCTCCACTTCCTGGGTTCAGGTGATTCTCCTGCCTCAGCCTCTCGAGTAGCTGGGACTACAGCCATGTGCCATCATGCCCAGCTAATTTTAGTATTTTTAATAGAGATGGGGTTTCACCATGTTGGCCAGGATGGTACTGATCTCTTGATCTCGTGATCCACAAGCCTCAACCTCCCAAAGTGCTGGGATTACAGGTGTGAGCCACCACGCCTGGCCTAAAAATAAAAGATTTTTATAAAAAGACAAAAAAATCTCCATTCTAAAGTTTCATATTCTTTGCTGGCTCCTTAAAATTTATAGGAAAAACAGAAGGCAGCAATATAAATAACTAAAAGCTAAATATAGACAGATGAAGATCTACAGATAAAGAAATATAAACATAGAAAAAATGTAATATAGTTTAGAGAAAATTTTGTGTTTATATTTACTTGTTTGTGACTTGTGGAGTGACTCCTAGATCTGCAGGAATAGAAACCAAGTTGCTAAACAATGTTTCTGTAAGCATTGGTTTTACTACAAAATTTAAAAACTAAGATCTTGAAATGTATACTTCATTTTTCTTATGTATCTGTTTTTGGGTTTCAGGATATTGTGAGCACCAGCTCTAGAAAGTCAGCACAGTTTACCAGCCAAAACTTGAATCTTTATACATCAGTTTTGTAAGGAAAGTCTCCAGAGTGGGGCCAGACCTAAATAAGGCCTCCAAAAAGGGTGAATCTGATCAGAACTGAGGCAGGGAGAATTTGTTGTCTCTGGGGTATTTCCAGTTCTGTTTTTCCTAAGCTTATCTAAAAACTTAAATTTCAGAGTTTATGTAACTTTAATCTATTTTTTTGCCACTGCTTTGTCAGTTTTATAACATGTACTAATAAGCAATTTAAATCAATCTTTTAAAGTTTTCATTTTCTAGGATAATTTTAGAAGATAAATATGTATTTTTAGAAAAGTAAAAAAAAAAAAACTCTTCCATCCACAAATATCCCTTCAGATAATAACATCAGAAATCACAACAATACTTAAAAAAAAAAGTGGACCGAGTTTTTTATTTGTTTGTTTGGCACACATCTATTCATTGTACCAACCACATGATGTTTAATTCAATCATGTATCCAGTTGCTAGTCTAGACTAAAAGTTTGTGGATAGTAGGGACCATGACTGCTTCATCTATTCTTTGAATGACCATATGTAATGGAAGCAATTAGTTTATCTGTTTGAGTCACCAGACCTCCTCTTTGTCTTTCACCCAAGTACCAGGAAACTTCAGAAACTCTCATCTGGGTACCAACCAAAGTTAGCTCTTGTATCACGGAGAAGACAACACAGGATGACTCCTTTCTCTTACACTGATACAGAAGCAGAATTAATCATTCTTGTCAGCCTGACATAATTCTGCCCTGGACATCTTCAAATGTCTTAAAGACAGCTAGCTGGTTGTGAGAGGATTCCCTGTAACCTAGGGCTGATGGTCGAATGATAACCCACGCTGGAGAAACTCAGGCTGATTCTAAATAGAAAATGGAACTGCCTTGGTGGAGCTCCAGAAGCTGGATCACCTATCCTGATTTTCTAGCTTTTGGGTAAGAAGAAGGACAAGAATATTCTATTCCAATATCATAATTTAAAGGTAGATATAGTTGTGGTCATGGTCCTGAATACTTTGTGGCCTTGATCTTTCAGTCTTAAGATGCTTGTTTACAATTACAGATTCTGTCATCAGCTTCTATTTACACCTGGAGCCTCTCACATAACTGTAGCAGTCACTACACAAGATCTGAAAAGCTTAAAGAGCCGCATTCTCAAAGCGGGGGCTTTAAAATTTCTGTGTTGAGGGCCTGGCACCATTGCTCACGCCTGTAATCCCAGCACTTTGGAGGCTGAGGTGGGTCAGCTATCTGATTTCTGACAAAGCTGATGTAAAGAATGTGAAAAGAACTCCCTACTTAAGAAATGGTGCTGGAACAACTAGTTAGAACTATGTAGAAAATTAAAACTGGTCCCCTTCCTTATACCATATGTAAAAATCAACTCAAGATGAATTAAAGACTTAAATGCAAAACGTATGATTAAAAAAAAAACTGGAAGATAAATAACCTAGAAAATACCATTCTAAGCATAGAAACTAGCAAAGATTTCATGATGAAGATACCAAAAGCAATTGCAGCAAAAGCAAAAATTGACAAATGGAACCAAATTAAACTAAAGAGCTATCTGATTTCTGACAAAGCTGATGTAAAGGAAAATATTAACAGACTAAACAGACAATCAACAAAAATTTTTTTAAAGTTGCAAACTATTTTCTTACAGAGGTTTAATATTCAGAATTAAGACACTTAAATAACTTTACAAGAAAGCAACATACCATCGTATTAAAAAAGTGGGCAAAAAACATGAACAGATGTTTTTGAAAATACAAATATGTAGCTAGCAAAAAAATTTTTTTTTTTTTTGAGACAGAGTTTCACTCTTATTACCCAGGCTGGAGTGCAATGGCACGATCTCGGCTCACCACAACATCCGCCTCCTGGGTTCAAGCAATTCTCCTTCCTCAGCCTCCCGAGTAGCTGGGACTACAGGTTGCGCCACCATGCCCAGCTAAGGTTTTGTATTTTTAGTAGAGATGGGGTTTCACCATGTTGACCAGGATGGTTTCGATCTCTTGACCTAGTGATCCACCCGCCTCGGCCTCCCAAAGTGCTGAGAATATAGGCGTGAGCCACCGCGCCCGGTCTACAAAAATATTTTTTAAAATTCTCATCACATTAGAGAAATGCAAACAAAACAAAACAAAAAACTACAGTGAGATACCATCTCACACCAGTCAGAATGGCTATTATTAAATAGCGAAGTATCCTAGTCACGGCACCAGAAAGAAAAAAAAAGAAAAAAGTGAATAACAGGTCCTGCATGGTGGCTTATGCCTGTAATCCCAGCACTTTGAGAGGCCGAGGCAGGCAGATCACATGGTCAGCAGTTCGAGACCACCCTGGTCTACAGTGGTGAAACCCTGTCTGTACTAAAAAAAAAAAAAATTAGTCAGGTGCAGTGGCTCATGCCTGTAGTCCCAACTACACTTGGGAAGCTGTTGGGGAAAACAGCAAAGGAGAAAGGACTTACAGAGTGCCTACATAAATTGGTTATGAGTAACACATAAACAAGGAACAACAAACTGCAGAAGACTGCAGGAGGCCTCTGAGGAGGAAGGCCTCTCCATGCCTCATCTTCCAGTGCAGGGTGACCTCGGCTCTGTTACCATAAACATTGTGCTCAAGGATGTAAAACCCCTTCGTAGCACTATGATGTAGCCAGACTTGTAGGCTCCTTGTAAGGCCAGCATTCCATCAGCTGTACATAGATAATAAGCTAAAGATAACCACATGTTCTCGTTTTGCGAAACTCCCAAACTGCCACAGTTATCAATCCTTAGGATGACACACCAGTTCTGCTCACTGATTCCCTCCACCATCACTCCACCCCTACCCTATAGATCATAGTGATTGTAATCAATAAATGGTGTGGATGATCAGAGCTCGGGACCTCTGCTGTTTCCTCCAAGTTAATAAAGTGATGTCCCCATGCTCCCACTTTTTCTCTTAATCTTATTTTCATTCCTTCATCACCACCTAACTTGGGGTACCCATGGGTGATGTAGGGCTGGCTTCCTACAGAAAGCCCAGGCAGAAAAATTGCGTGATCCGAGATCACGCCACTGCACTCCAGCCTAGGTGAAGGAGCAAGACTCAGTCTCAAAAAAAAAAAAAAAAAAAAAAAAAAAAAACCACTAACTGTATCTAACCAATTACTAAATTTGGTTTTCTTCATCATGCATTTTATAAAAGACTTGCCTTCAAGCCTCTATTATAGACCACAAACTACAAACCATAGCTGGTGCTCTACAATTCTAGAACCACTCTTTGATTAAATTCTTTAATATTTTTGCAGAGACTCCCATATATTTGTAATAGGAGAAGATAGGAACTGGGAACCCCATGGAACAACTCTGTTCCCATTCATGTACCCGCAGGCCAAGTAGGATTCCCCTGACGACCCTCCCGTGGTCTCTGCACAGTCTGGGAGAGGAGCCGCTTCGGGTGCAAAGCTGCCCAGAAAGTGCTTCAGGCCAGGGCACAGTCAGGGCGCAGAGAAGAGACAGGACATCCGGGGCCGGCTGTTGGCGCAGCCACCACCTTATGGTTGAAGGGGACTGAGGCTGAGCTGGGCAAGGAAAACTCAGGCACAGATTGTGGAGCTGACTGTGGGAAGGCCTGAGTCCCGCCACAACCACTTCCCACCCGTTCCAACCAATCCCTTCCCCTCTCTGGAGATGTGAGACCCAGCACTCTCACCATTTCTAGGCTTCCAGGGGATCCCGGCATCTTAGCTGTGGATCTCCCAATGCCTGCAGGTGACGGGACCACAGAGGCTGGGTTTCTAGGAGCGGAGAACCAGAGGAGTGAAGACCGGACCTGGAGCTCCGGCTGCTGTGAGAGACAAAGGGCCCGCCACATCCCGGAAGCTGTCTGTCACTCCAGCTGCCTACCTGATTGGACTGTTCACAGCCAAGCGTCGCTGATTGGATAACGTTTAAAACCCCACCCTCTCAGGCCCTGAGTGACAGAAGATGTGATCAGATGGCGGACTGAAGAGTGACAGCTTAGGCTGCTGTCTGTTCAGGCAGGGCTTCCTCCCTTAACTGAGCTAGGCCCACCACAGAGCGTATTTGCATTCAACCTTGTGTATAAGGTCATATGCATTTGTAAATAGTATATCATATGGCTATACATAAATGAAAAGAATATAATAACAAATGTTTTACATTTTCAGCTTTTTTTTTTCCCGTGGCCAGGCACCATTGCTCACACCTGTAATCCCAGCTCTTGGGGAGGCAGGGGCAGGTGGATCACGAGGTCAGCATGGCCAGGATGGTGAAACCCCATCTCTACTAAAAAATACGAAAATTAGCCGGGCATGGTGGCATATGCCTGTAATCTCAGCTACTCAGGAGGCTGAGGTAGAAAATTGCTTGAACCCGGGAGTAGGAGGTTGCCTTAAGAAACCTAATGTCCAGGGAGGAAATTCTGCAAGGCTGAGCAGGAACAATGGTTGCAGATTGCATGTTACAGGGGGAAAGCAGTTAGTTGAGGCAGGAAAATGTTTCACTTCTTTCTATAGTCACATGATTACTTGTGGTTACCTCAAACTTTCTGGCTTCTGGGGACCATCCAAAGGTGTATGTGTGGGTCACCAAGGTTATAATGGCCAGGCTTGGACTCGGAGGCCTACCGTTGGCTTATGGTTCTTTGAACAGGCAGCCTGAGATTTTAAAAAGGAGGGAATCATCTGACATAAAATGTGAGCTACATGTAAATTTTGAATTTTCTAGTAGCCAAACTTTAAAATGAAACAAGGGGCCAGGTGTGGTGGCTCATGCCTGCAATCACAGCACTTTGGAAGGCCTAGGCGGGTGGATTACGAGGTCAGGAGTTTGAGACCAGCCTGGCTAACATGGTGAAACCCCGTCTCTACTAAAAATACAAAAGTTAGCCAGACACGGTGGCAGGCCTCTGTAATCCCAGCTACTCAGGAGGCTGAGGCGGGAGAATTGCTTGAACCCGAGAGGCAGATATTGCAGTGAGCAGAGATTGTACTGCTATACTGCAGCCTGGGCAAACAGAGCAAGACTCCCTCTCAAAGAAAAAAAAAGAAGAAAAAAAAGAAAACAGGGGGCCAGCACCATGGCTAACGCCTGTAATCCCAGGACTTTAGGCAACTAAGGTGGGCAGATCAAGAAGTCAAGAGATTGAGACCATGTTGATCAACATGGTGACATCTCTACTGAAAAAATACAAAAATAAGCTTGGCATGGTGGCGCACACCTCTATTCTTAGCTCCTGGAGAGGCTGAGGCAGGAGAATTGCTTGAACCTGGTAGGCAGAGGTTGCAGTGAGCCAAGATTATGCCGCTGCACTCCAGCTTGGCTACAGAGTAAACTCCATCTCAAAAGCAAACAAACAAAAACTAACAAGAAACAGGTTGAATTCATTGTAACAATGTAATTAGCCTCATATATCCAAATATTATCATTTTAATGTGTAAGGAATATGTAATTATTAATTAAGTATATAAGTATTTGCAGTATTTTTTTGAGACAGAATTTTGTTCTGTTTGCCTAGGCTGCAGTGCAATGGAAAGATCTCGGTTCACCACAACCTCTGCCTCCAGGGTTCAAGTGATTCTCCTGCCTTAGCCTCCCATGTACCTGGGATTACAGGTGACCGCCACCAAGCGCAGCTAATTTTTTATATTTTTTAGAAGCGGGAGTTTCATCATGTTGGCAGACTGTTCTCGAATTCCTGACCTAGGGTGACCCACCATCCTCAGCCTCCCAAAGTACTGGCAGGTGTGAGGCACTGTGCCTCACCTGTGGCTCACATTTTATTTCAAAGGATTGCCTCCTTTTTAAAATCTCAGGCTGCCTGCTCAAAGGACCAGAAGCCAGGAAGGTCATAAAATTTAAAATTTTAGAATAATGGTTATTCTATTCTTTTATTTTGTGAATAGCCATATAGCATGTTATTTACAAGTGCATATGACCTTATACACAAGGTTAAAGGCAAACACCCTCTGGGGTGGGCTTGGAGCAACCCAGGGAGGAAGCTCTGCCTAATAAGGCTGCAGCCTAGGCTGTCACTCTTCATTCAACCCAGTGCTGATCACATCTGTCACTCAGGACCTAAAGGGGTGGGTCTTACACATTATCCTGTAAGGGACTCTGAGCTGGGATAGTTCAGACACGCAGCTGGAGGGGATAGGTGGCTTCCGGGTTTTGCAGGGCCTTTGTCTCTCGATGCAGCCTGAACTCCAGGTCTCATCTTCACTGCTCTGTGTCCTCTGCCCCTAGAGGCCCAGCCTCCGTGGCCCTGTGACCTGCAGGTATTTGGAGATCCACAGCTAAGATGCCAGGAATCCCTGGAAGTCTAGACATAGTGAGAGTGCCCAGTCAGACATCCTGAAAGAGGGGAAGGGGCTGGCTGGAACCAGTGGGAAGTGGCTGTGGTGGGATTCAGGACTCCCTGCAGTCAGCTCCACAATCTGCTCCCCTAATTCTCCGTGCCCAGCTCAGCCATAGTCCCTTTCAATCATAAGACTGCAGCTGTGCTGACAGCAGGGATCCTGGGCATCCTGTCTCTTCACTGAGTAGTGACTATGCCTTGTCCTGGAGCCCTCTCTGGGCAGCTCTGCATCCTCAGTGCCGAGTCTCTCCCAGATTGTGCAGGGATCATTGGAGGGTCCTCAGGGGAGAATCCTGACTTGGTGTGTGGGTTTACGAATAGGAAGAGCTTTGGTCTGTGAGGTTCACAGTTTTTATTTTCTCCTATTAAAAATCTGAGGCTGCCGGGCGCGGTGGCTCACGCCTATAATCCCAGCACTTTGGGAGGCTGAGGCGGGTGGATCACGAGGTCAAGAGCTCGAGAACATCCTGGTCAACAAGGTGAAACCCCGTCTCTACTAAAAATACAAAAATTAGCTGGGCGTGGTGGTGCGTGCCTGTAGTCCCAGCTACTCAGGAGGCTGAGGCAGGAGAATTGCTTGAACCCAGGAGGCGGAGGTTGCGGTGAGCTGAGATTGTGCAGTTGCATTCCAGTCTGGGTAACAACAGCAAAACTCCATTTAAAAAAAAAAAAGCCTGGCCCAGGTGAGATGGTGCAAGAACTTGCAAAGTAAAATGCACCTGGGACATAATGTAGTGTCTCCTGAGAGAGTGGTTATTGAGCATTTAAGGTGAGCAGAATGGGGTGGGTGAATATCTCAAGTGATTGGATGGCCCAACTTGACAAATGAATCAGATGCATCTGTTTCCTAATTAGCTTGACCACTCCCTGGATTTGTCACCTTGAAAAAATTTGTTGATTTTCTTTGCCTTTCATTATTTAACTGTAACTTGCATTTCATTAGGACTTGAAAGGTAAGAAAATATTAACAAAGGGCATAAAACAGGTAGGTTTCAGAAAAAAATTAACATCTAATCATGTCTTATTTGTGAGAAATTCTCATTTTCCTTTTTTTTCTTTCTCTTTTTGGAGATGGAGTCTCTTTCTGTCACCCAGGCTGGAGTGCAGTGGCACGATCTCAGCTCAGGGCAACCTTTGCCTCCTGAGTTCAAGCAATTCTCCTGCCTCAGCCTGTGAAGTAGCTGGGACTGCAGGCTCACGCCACCATGCTCAGCTAATTTTTCGTATTTTAGTAGAGACAGGGTTTTGCCGTGTTGCCCGGGCTGGTCTTGAACTCCTGAGCTCAGGCAATCTGCCTAGTTCAGCATCCCAAAGTGCTAGGATTACAGGAGTGAGTCACTGTACACGACCACTTTTTTCTTTCTTAGATAGAGTACGTTTAGAAATTTTCTCAGCTGTATATTTTTGTGAATATATATATAGTGTGTGTGTGTGAGCCACGGATTTATTTCTTCATTTCTTGCACTTGAAATACTCTCCGATATCATCCTTGGCCTGAGACTCCTTGCGATAGTCCTTAACTACTACACAACTGCAACTAACCCTTTACGAGGTTTCCCCTCTCCATCAGTTTTACAAAGTCTTACCCATCCCCCTGGTTTCTTGTTGTCATCAACCTTAATTCGGTTGATTTGGTGCTCAACACAAAGGGCCTCCACCAACTTGACAGACATAGACTCGTTACAGTTGGATGTAAGCACACAAAGATGGGCTTGGCACTTGTCTAAGGCTTTGACAGGTTTGTGAATTCCACGTGCTAGGCCATGGTGGATGAGGGCGGTCTTCAGCACCTCTTGTAAAGCAGTATTAATGTTTATTACATCTCCAGCAGCAATGATTGTTTTTGGTCATGGCAGTGGGTTATGGGTAAAGCCAAATCTTGAACGCACCCGAGCTTCTGCCTCCGCATTACTTGACAATGGCAGCATATATATTTTAAATGAAATCTCTCTCTTGTCGCCCAGACTGGAGTGCAATCGCATGATCTCAGCTCACTGCAACCTCTCCCTCCCGGGTTCAAGCAATTATCCTGCCTCACTTTCTCGAGTAGTTGGAATTGCGGGTGGGCACACCATCATGCCCAACTAATTTTTGTATTTATAGTAGAGAACAGGTTTTTGCCGTGTTGGCCAGGCTCTTCTCGAATTCCTGATCTCAAACGATTTACCTCCCTTGGCCTCCCAACGTGCTGGGATTACAGGTGTGAGCCGCCAGGCCCAGTCTATGATATTTTATACATATATTTTATATCTATATATTTTTAAGCGTAATTATATATATATATATATATATGAAATATGTAGTGCATATGACCTTAAACACAAGGTTAAGGCAAACACCCTCTGTCTCTCTCTGGAACCCAGGCTGGAGTGCAGTGGCGCAATCTTGGCTTACTGCAAACTTCACTTCCCACATTCAAGCAATTCTGCCTCAATCTCTCAAGTAGCTCGGATTACACGCGCACAGCACCACACCTGGCTAATTTTTGTATATTTAGTAGAAGCAGGGTTTCACCATGCTGGTCAGGCTGTTCTTGAACTCCTGACCTTGTGTTCCGTCCACCTCAGCCTCCCAAAGTGCTGATTACAGGCAGGTGCAACCATGCCAAGCCTACATGAGTAAGTTCTTTAGTGGTGATCTGTGAGATTTTGGTGCACTCATCAGTGGAGCATTACGCACTGCACCATATTTGTAGTCTTTTATCCCTCACCCCTTCCCACTCTTTCCTCCAAGTCCCCAAAGTCCACTGTATCATTTTTATGCCTTTGCATACTCATAGCTTAGCCCCCACACATCAGAACGTACCATGTTTGGTTTTCTATTCCAGAGATAATTACTGAGAGTAATAGTCCCCAGTCTCATCCAGGTCACTGCAAATGCTGTTCATTCATTATTTTATGGCTGCGTACTATTCCAGCATATATATATGTGAGTGTGTGTGTGTGTGTGTGTGTGTGTGTGTATACCACAGTTTCTTTATCTACTCATTGATCGATGGGCATTTGAGTTGGTTCCACGATTTTGCTATTGTGAATTGTGCCAGTATAACTATGCATGTACAAGTATCTTTTTCCAATAATGATTTAACCCTAACCCTAACCCAGTAGTGGGATTGCTGGATGAAATACTGGTTCTACTTTTAGTTCTTTAACGAATCTCCACACTGTTTTGCACAGAGACTTTTTTAGCTTACATTCCCATCAGCAGTGTAAAAGTGCTCCCTGTTCACCACATCCATGCCAACATCTACTAATTTTTTACTTTTTGATCCTGTCCTTTCTTGCAGGAGTAAGATGGTTTCGCATGGTGGTTTTAATTAGCATTTCCATTACTGCTGTTGACTATTTTAAAAATAGATTTGTTGGCCATTTGTATATCTTCTTTTGAGAATTATATATTTATATAATTAGTCCAGTTTTTGATGTGATCGTTTGTTTCGGACTGATTTGAGTTTCTTATAGACTCTGGATATTAGTTCTTTGTCAGATGTCTAGAATGTGAAGATTTTTTCCCACTCTGTGAGTTGCCTGTTTACTCTGCTGACTGTTCCTTTTGCTATGCAAAAAGTCTTTTTTTTTTTTTTTAGACAGAGTCTCTCCTTGTCACCCAGTCTGAAGTGCGATGGCGCGATCTCGGCTCACCGCCACCTCTGCCTCCTGGGTTCAAGTGATTCTCCTGCTTCAGCCTCCTGAGTAGCTGAGATTACAGGCATGTGCGACCACACTGGCTAATTTTGTATTTTTGGTTGGGACGAGATTTCTCCACGTTGGTCAGTCTTGTCCGGAAATCCTGACCTCAGGAGATCTACTGCCTTGGCCTTTCAAAGTGCTGGGATTACAGATGTGAGCCATGGTGCCCAGCCTGTTTTTTGATATTTTTCATATTTTTTATTGTTTTCCTCATTTTTTCTCATCTTCAGTAGTTGTCTGTGTTCTTGTTTCACTCATTGTGTAGTATTTAATTTATTTTAAGGTTAAAAAAATTATACCTCTTTATATTGTTTTTTGTTGTAGTTTTGTTGTTGTTTTTGATTTGGAGTTTCACTCTTGTTGCCCAGGCTGGAGTGCAATGGTGCGATCTCAGCTCACCACAACTTTTGCCTCCTTGGTTCAGGCGAGTCTCCTGCCTCAGCCTCCCAAGTAGCTGGGATTACAGGCCTGTGCCACCATGGCCGGCTAATTTTGTAATTTTAGTAGAGACGGGTTTCTCCTTCTTGGTCAGGCTGGTCTCAAACTCCCAACCTCAGGTGATCTGGCCACCTCGGCCTCTCAAAGTGTGATAAATGTGTCAAAGTCTCTCATAAATATTCAAATTAAAAGCCAGTATCACCCTAATGCCCAAATTAGGAAATGACATAGCAACAACAACCCAAAAAAATACAGACCAATATTCCTTATAAACATACATGCAATCCTGGAGACGGCGGCCGGAGTGAGCCAAGATTGTGCCATTGCACTCAAGCCTAGCGACAAAGTGAGACTCCCTCTCAAAACAACAACAGTAAAAAAAGCTGAAATTTTAAAACATGTTATTATTTTCATTTGTGTATAGCCATATAATATATATTTGCAAATGCATATAACCTTATTTATACACAAGGTTGAATGCAAATACCCTCTTGAGTAGGCCTGGCTCAGGCCTCCTGGCTCAGCTCCGGGAGGAAGCCCTGCCTGAAAAGACTGCAGCCTAGGCTGTCACTCTTTCTTGATTCAGCCCAGCACCTAACCACATCTTCTGTCACTCAGGGTCTGAGGGGGTGGGATTGTAAACGTTATCCAATGAACGACTTGCTGGGAACTGTCCAATCAGACACGTAGCTGGAGCGAACAGGCGGGATTCCGGGACGTGGCGGGTTTTTTGTCTCTCGCTGCAGCTGGAGCTCTAGATTTTCTCTTTGGTGCTCTGTGTTCTCTGCTTCAAGAGGCCCAGCGTCTGTGGCCCTGTGACCTGCAGGTATTTGGGATCCACAGCTAAGACGCGGGACCCGCTGGAAGCCTAGAAATGGTGAGAGTGCCGGGTGCGTCAGACCGAGAGAGGGGAAGCGCTTGGTTGGAACCCGTGGGAAGCGGCTGTGGTAGGATTCAGACCTCTCCCGCGGTCGGCTCCACAATTTGCGCCCAGTTCTCCTGACGCAGCTCGGCCTCAGTGTCCTTCAGCCACAAGATGGCGGCTGCACTGACAGCAGGGCCCCGGGCGTCCTGTCTCTTCTCTCCCAGTGACTGTGCCCTGGTCTGGAGCCCTCTTTGAGCAGCTTTGCACCCGCAGCCGCGTCTCTCTCAGATTGTGCAGGGATCACGGGAGGGTCGTCAGGGGAGAATCCTGACTTGGGGTGTGAGTTCATGAATGGGAACAGCTTTGGTCCGTGGGGTACCCAGTTCCTATTTTCTCCTATTAAAAATTTATGGGAGCCACTGCAGAAATATTAAAGAATTTAATCAAACGGTGGTTCTAGAACTGTAGCGCACCCAGCTATAGTTTGTAGTTTGTGGTCTATGGGAGAGGCTTGAAGCAAAGTCTTTATAAAATGCATGATGAAGAAAACCAAATTAGTAATTGGTTAGGTGCGGCTGCGTGGTATCCTAATTTGTACATTAAAGGTGAAAATTTCCTGGTTATGTAATCGAGCTTAAGTGGCAGATTATAGTTGCTGAAGCCTAAATTTTGTTTCTCTGAATGTAGTAATTAAAAATAATGCGCCTGAGTTACTTTGCTGTTGTTGTGTGTGTGTTTTGTTTTTTGAGAGGGAGTCTCACCCTGTCGCCCAGGCTGGAGTGTAATGGCGCTAGGCTCACTGCAAGCTCTACCTCCTGGGTTCAAATGATTGTCCTGACTCAGCCACTGCAAAAAAGAGTTTATTAAAGGCCCAGTTAGTTTTTTCTGGAGAGTCTCCCTTGCACATGTCCCAGGCTGCTCACTCCAGTCATGGAAGAAGCCTTTCTGCTGAGAGAAGCTGCAGAACCCCGGAAAGCCACAGGCAGATGCAGTTAAGGTCAGACAAAAGGGAACTGGGAGGATCTTACTGACAATGAGGTTGTTATTGCTTTAAGACAGTTTCTATGCAAAGATGGCGGCACCGCGGTTGCTGGAGTCAGACCTGCCAAGTGCCGTGACACTTCTAAAAAATCTCCAGGAGCAAGTGATGGCTGTAACTGCACAGGTACAATCACTGACAAAAAAAGTTCAAGCTGGTGCCTATCCTACAGAAAAGGGTCTCAGCTTCTTGGAAGTGAAAGACCAGCTGCTGCTCATGTACCTTATGGATTTGACCCACCTCATTCATCAGAGAGATGCAAATCAAAACCACATTGAGATACCATCTCACGCCAGTTAGAATGGCGATCATTAAAAAATCTGGAGACAACAGATGCTGGAGAGGATGAGGAGAAAAAGGAACACTTTTACACTATTGGTGGGAGTGTAAATTAGTTCAACCATTGTGGAAGACAGTGTGGCAATTCCTCAAGGCCTTAGAAATAGAAATTCCATTTAACCCAGCAATCCCATTATTGGGTATATATCCAAAGGACTATAAATGGTTCTACTATAAGGACACATGCACACGAATGTTCATTGCAGCACTGTTTACAATAGCAAAGACCTGGAATCAACCCAAATGCCCATTGATGATAGACTGGATTGGGAAAATGTGGCACATATACACCATGGAATATTATGCAGCAATCAGAAATGATGAGTTTCTGTTGTTTGTAGGAACATGGATGAATCTGGAGAACATCATTCTCAGCAAACTGACACAAGAACAGAAAATGAAATACCGCATATTCTCACTTATAGGCGGGTGATGAAAAATGAGAACACATGGACACAGGGAGGGGAGTACTAAACACTGGGGTCTATTGGGAAGAAAAGGGGAGGGCCAGCGGGGATGGGGGAGCTGGGAAGGGATAGCCTGGGGAGAAATGCCAAATGTGGGTGAAGGGGAGAAAGGAAGCAAAACACACTGCCATGTGTGTACCTATGCAACTGTCTTGCATGTTCTGCACATGTACCCCAAAACCTAAAATGCAATAAAAAATTAAAAAAAAAAAAAAAAAAAAAAGACAGTTTCTAGGCCGGGTGCAGTGGCTCACGCCTGTAGTCCCAGCACTTTGGGAGGCCAAGGCTGGTGGATCACAAGGTCAAGAGATCGAGACCATCCTGGTCAACATGGTGAAACCCCGTCTCTACTAATAATACAAAAAATTAGCTGGGCATAGTGGTGCACGCCTGTAATCCCAGCTACTCAGGAGACTGAGGCAGGAGAATTGCCGGAACCCAGGAGGTGGAGGTTGCCGTGAGCCGAGATCACGCCATTGCACTCCAGCCTGGGTAACAAGAGCGAAACTCCATCTCAAAAAAAGAAGTTTCTAGACTTTGTAATATATAACAAAGTTAGAGTTCTGTTAAAAATTTGAATTCAGAGCCAGGTGCAGTGGCTCATGCCTGTAATTGTAATATTTTCTATCCATAGCATAAAATGGTTTTCCATTTGTTTGTGTCATCTGACTTCTCTAAGCAGTATTTTGTCAGTCTTGTCATAGAAAGCTTTTGCCTCTCTGGTTTGCTGTATTCCTAGATATTCTTTTCTTTTCGTGGCAATTTTTTAGTTAAATAAATTTGACTCTGAAGTATTTATTTTCTTAAAAATAGCTGTGGTAGCCAGCGCAGTGGCTCACGCCTCTAATCCCAGCACTTTGGGAGGTGAGCTAGGTGGATCATGAGGTCAAGAGTTTTTTGTTTTGTTTTTTGTTTTTTTGAGACGGAGTTTCACTCCTGTTACCCAGGCTGGAGTGCAATGGCGCAATCTTGGCTCACCACAACCTCCGCCTTCTGGGTTCAGGCAATTCTCCTGCCTCAGCCTCCTGAGTAGCTGGAACTACAGGCACGTGCCAGCATGCCCAGCTAATTTTTTGTATTTTTAGTAGAGATGGGGTTTCACCTTGTTGACCAGGATGGTCTCCATCTGTTGACCTCATGATCCACCCGTCTCAGCCTCCCAAAGTGCTGGGATTATAGGCCTGAGCCACTGCGCCCACCCTAGTTGGTATGTTTTTTATTACTAATTCAATTTCATTATATATTTTATATATTTTTACCCTGCTCAAGAGTTGTTTCTTCCTGGTTCAATCTTGGAGAGTTGTGTGTCTCCAGGACATATTTTCTCCAAATTCTCTAGTTTGCAGGCATAGTGATGTTCATAGCAGTCTCTGATGATTTTTTGTATGTAGAATTAGTTTTGATTTCACATCTCTAACTTAAATAGATGCAGAGTGCAAAAAGAAAAAAATGCACAAAAGAAGTTTGAAAAAATTTAACATTCCCTTATGATAAATCTCTGAAAAAATTAGGTATAAAGCAAATGCACTTCATCCAATAAGTGCCACATATAACCAAAAAATGCTCACTGTACTCAACAGGGATATGTTACTAGCTTTTACTCTTAAGAGCCAGAATGAAGTAAGGATACCGCGCCCGGCCAACAAATTAAACTTTCAAAATATAAAAGCACCATCAAAAAGTCATACCATTTCTATACATTAATAACTATCTTCAGATCTTGCACGGCGGCTCACACCTGTGATACCAGCACTTTGGAAGGCTGAGGTGGGCAGATCATGAGGTTAGGAGTTCAAGACCAGCCTGGCCAATAGGGTAAAATCCCATAACTTCTAAAAGTACAAAAATTAGCTGAGTCGGTGGCAGGCAGCTGTAGTCCCATGTACTCCGGATCTGAGGCATAAGAATTTATTTTTAACCCGGGTGGAGGAGGTTACAGTGAGCTGAGATAGCACTAATGCACTGCAGCCTGGGTGACAGTGAGACTCAGTCTCAAAAGAAAAAAAAGACAATAAAAAACAAAAAACAAAAAGCTCTCTCCAAATGAAATTAAAAAACAATTTCATTTACAATAACTATAGTTTGATATAAATTTAACCAAAATTTAAAATTTATATCATTTTATTAAATTTAACTTTATATTCTACTGTAAAGAACATTATAGAAATTTAAAATACATAAATGGAATAATATCCATGAACTGGCATTATTAATAAATATTTGTATTACACAAAATTTCCTATAGGTTTAATGCAACCTCTATCAAAATACCAGTGACATATTTCATAGAAATTCTTAAAAAGTATATCTAAAATTCATATGGTACCACAAAAGACCCTGAATAGCCAAAGCAATCAAGACAAAAGAAGTGGAGGTATCACCCTACCTGAGTTTGAAATGTACTATAAAGCTATGGTAACCAAAACACTATGGTACTTGAATAAACAGAGAAACCTAGGTCCATGGAGCAGAAGAAAAAAAGAGCAGAAATATATCCATGTATTTATAGCTAACTGATTTTAAATATAGGTGACTTTTTTTTCTTTGAGATGGAGTTTCGTTGTTGTTACCCAGACTGGAGTGCAATGGCATGATCTCGGCCCACCGCAACCTCTACCTCCTGAGTTCAAGCAATTCTCCTGCCTCATCCTCCTGAGTAGCTGGGATTACAGGCACGAACCACCTTGCCCAGCTAATTCTTTTTGTATTTTTAGTAGTGACATGGTTTCACCTTGTTGACCAGGATGGTCTCGATCTCTTGACCTTGTGATCCACCCACCTCGGCCTCCCAAAGTGCTGGGATTATAGGCATGAGCCACCGTGCCCGTCCAAGGTGACTTTTTAAAAGGGAAAGAACAGTATCTTCATTAAATGATGTTAAGAAAACTTTATAGTCACATGCAGACAAAAAAAAAAAAATGAGACCCTCTTCTCACACCATATGTAAAAATAAACTGAAATTAAATTAGCGGCTTTAAGGCCTGAAACTCTGAAACTATTATCAAAAAAAATACACTGAATGCCCTATAACATTGGTCTGGGCAGCAAGTATTTTGATTTAACGTAAATATCCCAGGACACAAAGAATAAATAAGTCACATCACTTCAAATTAAAAAGCTGCTGTGCAGAATCTGATACAATCAACAGAAGGTAACAACTAAAAAAAATGACGAAAATATTTGCAAATTATACATGTGACAAGGTGTTGATATCAAAAATATATTAACAATTAAAAAACTAATAACTACTAAAAATAAGCAAGTAGCTGAAATAAGTATTTTTCAGGAAAAGACATACATCTGTCCAATGGATATATTTGAAAATGCTCAATGTCAATTATTATCACAAAAAGGTAAGCCAAAATATAAAAACTATGAGATATCAACTCATTCCTGTTAGAATGACTCATTAAAAAGAAAAAAGTGTTGGTAAAAATGTGAAGTAAAGGGAATCCTTGCAGAGTTTGGTGTTTTGTTTTTTTTTTTTTTTTGAGACGGAGTTTCGCTCTTGTCACCCAGGCTGGAGTGCAATGGCGCGATCTCGGCTCACCGCAACCTCCGCCTCCTGGGTTCAGGCAATTCTCCTGCCTCAGCCTCCTGAGTAGCTGGGATTACAGGCACGCGCCACCGTGCCCAGCCAATTTTTTTTGTATTTTTAGTAGAGAGGGGGTTTCACCATGTTGACCAGGATGGTCTTGATCTCTTGACCTCGTGATCCACCCGCCTCGGCCTCCCAAAGTGCTGGGATTACAGGCGTGAGCCACCGTGCCCAGCCAACAGAGTTTGGTTTTAATGTAAATGAGGACAGCCATTATGAAAAAATGAAATAGAGATTTCCAAAAAAACTTAACTACCATGTAATACAGCAATTGCACTACTGGATATATATACAAAACAAATAATATCAGAATGAAGAAACGTTTGCACTTCTGTTGTTTGCAGCACTTTTCACAATAGTCAAAATACAGAATAAACAGTTCAACATCCAATAAGTAAATGAAGACAAGGTGGTAGGTATACACAATGGAATACTATTTATTATTTTGTTTGTTTGTTTGAGACAGAGTCTCTCTCTGTGACCAGGCGCCAGGCTGAAGTGCAGTGGTGCGATCTTGGCTGACTGCAACCTCCACCTCCTGGGTTCAAGCAATTCTCCTGCCTCAGCCTCCTGAAGTAGCTGGGACCACGTGTCAAGGTATTTAGAATGGAGGGTTGAAAAAATGTCTGTCAAATAATACATAATTACAGTCGAATAGGACAAATAATTTTAAGAGATTTACTGTACAACATGGTGACTACAGTTCATAATGTATTTGGATTTTTGAAAAACAAGACAATGTCACATGATCTCACCAAAAAATGTTAACTATGTAAAAGTATTAGTTACTTTCTCTGAGATGAAGTTACAAACTAACTGCAGCAGGAATCTTTGCGAATCATTATGGAGAATCTATTACAGAGCAAAACCTGTAAGGTATGTTTGCTACCTTTATATATAAAAACATCCTCATGACTTGCTGAGTGCGGTGACTCAAGCCTATAATCCCAGAACTTTAGGAGGCAGAGGCGGGTGGATCACCTGAGGCCAGGAGTTCAAGACCATCCTGGCCAACATGGTCAAACCCCATCTCTACTAAAAAAAAAAAAAAAAAATTACCTGGGCGTGATGATGCGTGCCTGTCATGACACATGCCTGTAATCCCAGCTACTTGGGAGGCTGAGGCTGAGGCTGAGAATCACTTGAACCCGAGAGATGGAGGTTGCAGTCAGCCAATCATGCCACTGCACCATTGCACTCCAGCCTGGGCAACACAGCCGGACTCTGTCTCAAAAAAAAAAAAGGAAAAGAAAAATCCTTAAATGACTTATGAAGCCTCTCTAGTACTTAGCTGAACAAATTAACTCAATAGATAAAAATACTTATGTCAATTATAATAAGTGAAAGGAACAATCACTAAAGAAAAGAAAGCTTATATATTGTTCTCCCATTAAAAGAACAAAATGGAGTGCACCAACTCAATAAAGTGTAACAATACATTAATTTTGGAATTAACATCTAAAAATTATTTTGAGTGTACTAAATTTTCTTTTTTGGGGGGACGGAATTTCGCTCGTTACCTAGGCTGGAGTGCAATGGCGCGATCTCTGCTCACCGCAACCTCCGCCTCCTGGGTTCAGGCAATTCTCCTGCCTCAGCCTCCTGAGTAGCTGGGATTACAGGCATGCTGCACCATGCCCAGCTAATTTTTTGTATTTTTAGTAGAGACGGGGTTTCACCATGTTGACCAGGATGGTCTCGATCTGTTGACCTTGTGATCCACCCGCCTCGGCCTCCCACCGCGCCCGGTCGAGTGTACCAAATTTTATAAAAATTCTTGAATGGGTGCGGTGGGTCACGCCTGTAATCCCAGCACTTTGGGAGGCAGAGGCGGGTGGCTCACGAGGTCAAGAGATCGAGACCATCCTGGCCAACATGGTGAAAACCCGTCTCTACTTAAAAAAATCCAAAAATTAGCTGGGTATAGTGGCGTGCGTATATAGCCCCAGCTATTTGGGAGGCTGAGGCAGGAGAATTGCATGAACCCAGGAGGTGGAGGTTGCAGTGACCCAAGATCGCGCCACTGCACTCCAGCCTGGTGCCTGGCGACAGAGCAAGACTGTCTCAAAAAAAAAAATAAATAAATAAATAAATAAAAATAAAAATTCTTACAATCACAGACCAGTTCACATAATGAATACTTCATAAAATATAAAACAAACAAAAAATATGTAAGAACAAAAAAAGTAGGGGTCTAGCATGAATACTAGGCAAGTAAATACAGAGAATTTGCATGTGAAGATTCAGAACTGTAAGTCATGGATTTTGCAGTAAGAAATTCAATACAAAGCAGAAAGTATATATTTGCTTTCAGCATTTTTTTTAGATTTTAAAATTTTATAGTAGTCACCTTAATTTTTTTCCCCATATTACCCTTTTCAAACTCATACTCATATAAACGCACTCCATAATTTTCTTACACCTAAGGTTTGTCTTTACACTAATATATATTTAACTCTATGTAAGTCAAAAGTAAAAGTCTGTATGTTTTTGCAGGCAGACAGGCCACACGTTCAAAGAAAAATATATAAAATTTGAAAAAACATTTATTAAGAATCTAAAAATGAATTATATCATACTTGTCTATAATTTTTATGACCATAAAAATAACCCTGTAGTAAATAAAAATTGTACCTGTAAAAAATTTTTTTAAGCATAGAATTGGATTGTTTGTAAAACAAAAGATAAATGCTAGCACTGAAGGATGCCTCACTTAATGCTGATATGACTATTACATATTCTACTCCTGTATTAAAATAAGGCATATATCACATAAATGTGTACTCATATTATGTACCCACCAGGATTAAAATAGATTTAAATGATTAAAAACAGAATAAAAATTTAACCTGGTCGGACATGGTAGCTCATGCCTATAATCCAAGCACTTTGGAGTCCAAGGCAGGCGGATCACCTGAGGTCGGGAGTTCAAGACCAGCCTGACCAACATGGTGAAACCCCATCTTAAAAAAAAAAACATTTAACCTACAGAAATAATATTCTTTATTTGCAGTTGAAAGCCACTGGCAAAAAAAAATTACTAGAGACATTAATCCATTATGTATATTGTTATGATCTTTTACCTATACCCTTGGATAAGGTGGAAGAGGCTAAAGTTTGTGGCATAATAATGCTTCATTGAATGCACAATGGTGTTTAACATGTAAAAATTTTGAATTAAAGTATTAACTTTATTAATCTAAAATTTTTTAATGTACTGCATTTCATTATATAAAAGTACAGTTAATATACTACTAATTTAATTTTAAACACGTTGTCTTCATATGACAATGCACAATATTACTCTGAACATCTCCGTCATGCATCACTCAATATTATGTTAACCTTTAAGAGCCTCTCCACTGAGATTTTCATCAGGCATTTTACATTTTAATGTCTTTACTTTTGTATAGAAAAGATCATAAATAATGCCCACCTAATAAAAAAGAACTTCTTGTCTAGAGGCCCAGGTGGGTGGATTACAAGGTCAGGAGTTTGAGACCAGCTTGACCAACATGGTAAAACCGCATCTCTATTAAAAATGCAAAAATTGGTTGGGTGTGGTGGCAGGTGCCTGTAATCCCAGCTACTTGGGAGACTGAGACAGGAAAATTGCCTGAATCCAGGGGATAGAGGTTGCAGTGAGCTCAGTCGTGCCACTGCACTCCAGCAAGACTCTGTCTTAAAAAAAAAAAAAGCCAGATGCAGTGGCTCACACCTGTAATTCCAGCACTTTGGGAAGCCGAGGTGGGTGGATCACAAGGTCAGGAGTTCAAGATCAGTCTGGCCAAACAGTGAAACCCCATCTCTACTAAAAATACAAAAATTAGCTGGGTGTCATGGTGCACATCTGTGATCCCAGCAACTCAGAGGCTGAGGCAAGAGAATCACTTGAACTCAGAGGCAGAGGATGATGCAGTGAACCGAGATTGCGCCACTGCACTCCAGCCTGGGAGAATGAGCAAAACTCCCTCTCAAAAGAAAAAAAACAAACCAAAACAAAAAAGAATGTCTCCTATCTTTGATGCAACAATTGATCCATGCTTTCATGTGTGAGTCCAATAGAAATGAAGAAACAGGGAATAATTTCAGGATTGAATGACATTATTATTTACTTCTCAAAAAATATGTAATATATTTTAAGAAATATACTTTGAATGTAATAATAACTGCAAAAAAAACTTCTGATTCTCTTAAAGTTATATACAAATAATTTTTCTACCAACTTTAGTTTTAGATTTTCTATACTCAGCACTCTGATTTAGGATATCTGATGTGTCAGTGCCTTATATATTTTTATCATAAGTACTCTGATATTTGCATAGACTTATGTATTAATTTAACTTTTACTGCATCTGCATAAATATCCTCTAGTATAAACTGTTATTTTCTAAGATGTAGGTTTTGAAAAAGTGTTTTTCCAAATCTATTACATCTGCACAACTTTTCTTCAATATAAATCCCCTGATGCAGAACAAAGTTTGAGCAACTACTTCAGAGTTTTCCTCTAGAACAAAATGTCTATAATAAGATCTATGATACCGGTAAAGAGGTATAACTCTCTTTATATTTGTAATGTTCATCTTCAAAATAAATACTCTTCACTATGAAAGCTTGTATTTTCTGAAAAATCTTGACAGAAATTGCACTTATAATCCTTTTATTAAGTACGAATTCTCTGGTGTTAAGAGGTGAGCATGTGGTGTGAGATGTGAGCAAGTAAGACGTAAGTAAGATATGAAAATGGATGATTTTCCAGTCTTTATATAATTTATCTCAAGTATAAAGGCTTTCTTGTACAATAAGGTGTGAGCATTGGTTACAAGTTTTGCCACATTGTTCAAACGTGTAGGCCTTTTTTATAGTATAAATTATCTTACCTAAATCAAGTGTGACAACCATTTAAAGGCCTTGTCTCATTCTTCAGATTTCTAGGATTTCTCACCACGATAATTTCTTTTATAGTTAGAAAAGTTTGAGGTGTTGTCAAAAGCATTGTCAAGTATTTCAGGTTTGTAAAGTTTCTTTTCAGTATAAATTATTTTATGTCTGTTAAGAATTGAGGGCTGGCCGGGTGCAGTGGCTCATGCCTGTAATCCTAGCACTTTGGGAGGCCGAGGCGGGTGGATCACCAGGTCAAGAGATCGAGACCATCTTGGCCAACATGGTGAAACCCTGTCTCTACCAAAAATACAAAAATTATCTGGGCGTGGTGGTGAGCGCCTGTAGTCCCAGCTACTCAGGAGGCTAAGGCAGGAGAATTGCCTCAACCCAGGAGGTTTAGGTTGTGGTGAGCCGAGATCACACCATTGGACTCCAGCCTGGGTAACAAGAGCAAAATTCCGTCTCAAAAAAAAAAAAAAAAAAAAAAGAATTGAGGGCTTATTAAAGGCTTTGCCAAGTTTTTCATACTTGTAGGATTTCTGTACAGTATAAATTTAATACTTAGTAAGACTTGAGAAATGGTTAAAAGCTTTGTCACATTCTTTACATTTGTAGAGTTCCTCTCGAGTATGAATTATTTTGTTTAATAAGGTTCAAGGTCTGGTTAAACGTATTGCCACATTCTTCATAGTTGTAAGGTTTCTTTCCAGTATGAATTTTCCTATGTTTAGTAAGAGTTGAGGATTGGTTAAAGGCTTTACCACATTCCTCACATTTGTAAGGTTTCTCTCCAGTATGAATTATCTTATGTTTAGTAAGGTTTGAGGACCGATTAAAAGCTTTGCCACATTCTTCACATTTGTAAGGTTTCTCTCCAGTATGAATTATCTTATGTTTAGTAAGGTTTGAAGACCGATTAAAAGCTTTACCACAGTCTTCACATTTGTAGGGTTTCCCTTGAGTGTGAATTTTCTTATGTGTAGTAAGGATTGAGGACCGATTAAAAGCTTTGCCACAGTCTTCACATTTGTAGGGTTTACCTCGAGTGTGAATTTTCTTATGTGTAGTAAGGATTGAGGACCGATTAAAAGCTTTACCACATTCTTCACATTTGTAAGGTTTCTCTCCAGTATGAATTATCTTATGCTTAATAAGGTTTGAGGACCGATTAAAAGCTTTGCCACAGACTTCACATTTGTAGGGTCTCTCTCCAGTGTGAATTCCCTTATGTTTAGTAAGGTTTGAGGACCGATTAAAAGCTTTGCCACATTCATCACATTTGTAAGGTTTCTCTCCGGTATGAATCATCTTATGTGTGGTAAGGTTTGAAGACTCATTAAAGGCTTTGCCACATTCTTCACATTTGTAGGGTCTCTCTCCAGTATGAATTCTTTTATGATTAGTAAGGGTTGAGGACCAGTTAAAGCCCTTGCCACATTCTTCACATTTGTAAGGTTTCTCTCCAGTATGAATTATCCTATGTGCAGTAAGTAGTGGGGACTGGTTAAATGCTTTGCCACATTCTTCACATTTGTAGGGTTTCTCTCCAGTATGAATCATCTTATGTGTAGTAAGGTTTGAAGGCTCATTAAAGGCTTTGCCACATTCTTCACATTTGTAGGGTTTCTCTCCAGTATGAATTCTTTTATGTGTAATAAGGGTTGTGGAAAATTTAAAAGCTTTGCCACATTCTTTGCATTTGAAGGGTTTCTCTTCAATATGAATTCTCTTGTCTCTAGTAAAGGTTGAGAACCACTTGGAGCTTTTGCCATGTTCTTCACATTGGTACAAATTCTCCCCAGTATGAACTCTTTGATGTTGACTTAGGTGTAAAAGCATGCAAAACGATTTGTCACATTTTTCACATTGGAAAGGTTTCTTTTTAGTCTGTCTTATCTTATGTCTATTTAAATTAAAAAATTTATGAAAGACTTTCGCATATTGATCACATTGAAATACTTTGCTCCGGGTAGTTGTGAAACACTGGCTGAATTCATTATAACCTTCTTTGTGCACCTTACATTCATCCACCACACTTTCACAGCCTTTTCTTAACTGTAAATTCTCATGTCCACATTTTCCGTATCTTCTCAGTATCACTTGTTGAAAAGAATCTTTTATGTCTTGATCTGGCCAAAGGTATTTGGGAAAATAAGAACACATAGCTGAAAGAAATAAAAACAACAAATTGTTAAACTTACTATGCTTAGATAAACATACTTTACAAATTGAACCTATATTATAAAGGTAGCTGAGGACTGTAATCCCAGCACTTTTGGAGGCCAAGGCAGGCATATCACCTGAGGTCAGGAATTTGAGACCATCCTGACCAACATGGAGAAACCCTGTCTCTACTAAAAATACAAACTTAGCTGGGTGTAGTGGTGCATGCCTGTAGTCCCAGCTACTAGGGAGGCTGAGGCAGGAGAATCACTTCAACATGGGAGGCTGAGGTTGTGGTGAGCCAAGATCATGCCATTGTACTCCAGCCTGGGCAACAAGAGCAAAACTCTGTCTCAAAAAAAAAAAAAATTCTGAGGCCCAGGGCAGTGGCTCACGTCTATAATCCCAGCACTTTGGGAGGACGAGGGGGGTGGATCACAAGGTCAAGAGTTTGAGACCATCCGGGTCAACATGGTGAAACCACATCTCTACTAAAAATACAAAAATTAGCTGGACATGGTGGCGCGCACCTGTAGTCCGAGCTACTAGGGAGGCTCAGGCAGGAGAATTGTTTGAATCCCGAGTTCATACTGGGGAGAATTTGTACCAATGTGAGGCTCAGGCAGGAGCCAGAGGTTGTGGTGGGCCGAGATCGAGCCATTGCACTCCAGCCTGGGTAACAAGAGCAAAACTCTGTCTCAAAGAAAAAAAAAAATTCTGAAACAAAAAATGTTGAAATAAAGAGGCTCAACAAACAAACTAGGATACACACAAAGATGTTTATAACAAACATATATATAAGAACAATTTCAAAAGTCACAGAAAAGAGAATGGAGCTGCAAGATAAAAATGATGTGTCACTTACAAGCATAGTCCTATGAGATAGGTGTGAACTGTCAACAAAAACTGTGCCAGCCACAAAGAAACTGTGCGATATAGTTAACATCCTGAAGAAAATAGCTATCAAGTGAGAATAATACCATCAGCATATCTATCCTGCCAAATAATTTTATAAAAAGACCTTAAAACATAACCAAATTTTGAAAAGTTATGTTGCAATTCATATGCCCTAAATATAAAGAGAGCTGAAAACAGTTGCTTTTACTGAAAATAACATGATTCAACAAAACAACACATAATTGTATAAAATGCCTTATTTTCTGGGAAGAAAATGGACATATACAAAAATGGAATTTCTTAGCATTATAATAATGGTGCAAAAACATTTTTAGTTATTCTCTAAAATTTGAAAGGTAAAAGCATATAAATCATTATAAACATTTATTAATGAATATACAACATGATATATATAATTAGCAACATCAATGACAAATTTGAGGGCAGATATGAGAAAAAAATTTTTGGATGCAGCTGAAGTTCATTTTCACCAGATTGAAATAGATTTTTGTATCTTTTAGAGGCTTTGTGTAATCCCCAAGGTACCACCAAGAATATGTCTGCATAGATACACAACACAAAATAAAAAAGTGAAAGCATATCAAGATAAGTATAAAAAAGACACAAAGACAGAAAAAGAGAATGAAGAACAAAGATACAAGAAGCAAATAAAACAAAATAACAATACTAAGTTTTCATAAGTGAAGAAATGTAAAATTATTCTCATACAAGCAAATGCTGAAGGAATACATCACCACCAGGCCTGCCTTGCTAGAGCTCTACAAAGAAGCACGAAATATGGGAAGAAAAAACCATTACCAGTCATTGCAAAAACACACTGACGTACCAAATCAATGACACTATAAAACAACTACATCAACAACTCTTCAAAATAAGCAGCTAGCACCATTTGGACAGAATCAAAACCACACATAACAATATTAGCCTTAAATGGTATAGACTGAATGCCTCAATTGAAACAGAAGGGCAAGCTGGATACAGTTACGATACAGTTACTCATTCTATAAAACCAGCATTGTCCTGCTATCAAAACCTGGCAGAAATTAAAAAAAATAAACAAACTTCAAGCCAATATCCCTGATAAACATCAATGCAAAAATTCTCAATAAAATACTAGCAAACTGAATCCAGCAGCACATCGAAAAGCTTATCCACCACAATCGAGTTAGCTTTATTCCCAGGATGCAAGGCTGGGTCAACATACAAAAATTGACAAACCTAATTCATCACATAAACAGATCTAAAGACAAAAATCACATGATTATCTCAATAGATGCAGGCCGGGCATGGTGGCTCAAGCATGTAATCCCAGCACTTTGGGAGGCTGAGGCAGATGGATCACGAGGTCAAGAGATCGAGACCAACCAGGTCAACATGGTGAAACCCCATCTCTACTAAAAATATGGAAAAAAAAAAGAATTAGCTGGGCATGGTGGCACGTGCCTGTAATCCCAGCTAATCAGGAGGCTGAGGCAGGAGAATTGCCTGAACCCAGGAGGTGGAGGCTGCAGTGAGCTGAGATCGTGCCATTGCACCCCAGCTTGGGTAGCTAAGTGAGACTCCATTGCCAAAAAAAAAAAAGATAGATGCAGAAAAGGCCTTTGACCAAATTCAACATCCCTTCATGTTAAAAACTCTCAATAAGCTAGGTATTCATGGAACATACCTCAAAATAATAGGAACTATCTATGACAAATCCACAGCCAGTAGCATACTAAAAGGGAAAAAGCTGAAAGCATTCCCCTTGAAAACTGGCACCAGACAAGGATGCCCTCTCAGCACTCCTATTTAACATAGTATTGAGTTCTGGCAGGGAAATTAGGCAAGAGAAATAAGTGATATTCAAATAGGAAGTCAAACTGTCTCTGCAGACGACAGGATCCTAGATCTAGAAAGCCCCCCTGTCTCAGCCCAAAACCTTCTTCATCTAATAAGCAACTTCAGGAAAGTACTGAGATACAAAATCAGTGTGCAAAAAACACAAGCATTGCAATAGGCCAACAATAAACAAGCAGAGAGCCAAACTACAAAGAAACTCTCATTCACAATTGCTACAAAGAGAATAAAGTACCCAGGAGTACAGCTAACAAGGGAAGCGAACGACCTCTTCAAGGAGAACTGCAAACCACTGTGCAAGAGGATCAGAGAGGACCCAAATAAAAAAGACAGAAAGAATCAATATTGTAGAGATGGCCATACTGCTCAAAGTAATTTATAGATTCAATGCTATTCAGACTAAACTACCATTAACATTCTTCACAGAATTAGAAAAAAACTATTTTAAAATTCATATGAAACCCCAAAAGATCCCATATAGCCAAGAGAATCCTAAGCAAAAAGAACAAAGCTGAAGGCATCATGATATCCAACCTAAAAGTGTCCTACAAGACTGTAGTAACCAAAGCTGCCTGAAACTGTTATAAAAACAGACACGGAGACCAATGGAACAGAATACAGAACTCAGAAATAAGATTCCGTATCTACAACCATCTGATCTTTGAAAAACCTGACAAAAACAAGCAATGGGAAAAGGATTCCCTTTTAATAAATGGTACTGGGAGAACTGGCTAGCCATATGTAGAAGGTTGAAACTGGACCCCTTTCTTCCGTCTATACAAAAATTAACTAAAGATGAATTGAAGACTTAAATGTGAAACTCAAAACTACAAGAATCCTAGAGGAAAATCTAGGCAGTACCATTCAGAACATAGGCATAGGCAAAGATTTTATGATGAAAGCAATTGCAACAGAAACAAACATTGACAAATGGGATCTAATTAAAGAGCTTCTGCACAGCAAAAGAAATTATCATCAGAATGAACAGACAATCTACAGAATGGAAGCACATTTTTGCACTCTATCCATCTGACAAAGGTTAACATCCAGAGTCTACAAAGAACTTAAACAAATCTACAAGAATAAAACAACCCCATTGGAAAGCGAGCAAAGAACAAGAATAAACACTTCTCAAAAGAAGACATTTATGTGGCCAAAATCATGAAAAAACATTCAACATTAGTGATCATTAAAGAAATGCAAATCAGGCCAGGTGCAGTGGCTCAAGCCTGTAATCCTGAGGTGGGCCGATCATGAGGTCAAGAGATCGAGACCATCCTGGCCAACATGGTGAAACCCTGTCTCTACTAAAAACACACAAAAAAAATGAGCTGGGCGTTTTGGCGTGTGCCTGTAGTCCCAGCTACCTGGGAGGCTGAGGCAGGAGAATTACTTGAACCCGGAGGCGGAGGCTGCAGTGAGCCGAGATCACGCCACTACATTCCAGCCTGGCACCTGGCAACAGAGCAAGACTCTGTCACAAAAAAGAAAAAAAAGAAAGAAATGCACATCAGAATCACAATGAGATACCATCTCACGCTAGTCAGAATGGTGATTATTAAAAAGTCAAGAAACGGGCTGGGCGCGGTGGCTCAAGCCTGTAATCCCAGCACTTTGGGAGGCCGAGGCCGGTGGATCACGAGGTCAACAGATCGAGACCATCCTGGTCAACATGGTGAAATCCCGTCTCAACTCAAAATACAAAAAATTAGCTGGGCATGGTGGCGCGTGCCTGTAATCCCAGCTACTCAGGAGGCTGAGGCAGGAGGATTGCCTGAACCCAGAAGGCGGAGGTTGCGGTGAGCCGAGATCGCACCATTGCACTCCAGCCTGGGTAACAAGAGCGAAACTCCTTGAGAAAAAAAAAAAAAAAAAAAAGTCAAGAAACAACAATGTTGGGGAGGCTATGGAGAAGCAGACGTGCTTTTACACTTTTGGTGGGAATATAAATTAATTCAACCATTGTGAAAGCCAGCATGGTGACTCCTCAAGATCTAGAACCAGGTATACTACTGGACCCAACAATCCCATTAGTGGACATATACCAAAAGAATATAAATCATTCTATTATACAGATACACAAATGTGTATCTTCATTGCAGCAAAATTCACAATAGCAAAGACATGGAATCAACTCAAGTGCCCATCTACAATGGACTGGATAAAGAAAATGTGGTGCTGGGCATGGTGGCTCATGCCTGTAATCCCAGCACTTTGGGAGGCTGAGGTGGGTGGATCACGAGGTCAGGAGTTCAAGACCAGCCTTACCAACAAGGTGAAACCCCATCTCTATTAAAAATGCAAAAACTGGCCGGGCATGGTGGCTCACGCCTGTAATCCCAGCACTTTGTGAGGTCGAGGCAGGTGGATCACGAGGTAAAGAGATAAAGACCATCCTGGCCAACATGGTGAAAGCCCATCTCTACTAAAAATACAAAAATTAGCTGGGCGTGCTGGCATATACCTGTAGTCCCAGCTACTCAGGAGGCTGAGGCAGGAGAATTGCTTGAACCCAGGAGGGGGAGGTTGCAGTGAGCCGAGATCGTGCCACTGTACTCCAGCCTGGTGCCTAGCAACAGAGTGAGACTCTGTCTAAAAAAAAAAAAAAAAATGCAAAAATTAGCCAGGCATCGTGGCATGTACCTGTAATCCCAGCTACTCAGGAGGCTAAGGCAGGAAACTCACTTGAACCCAGGAAGCAGAGATGGCAGTAAGCCAAGTTCATACCACTGCACTCCAGCCTGGGTGACAGAGTGAGACTCCACCTCAAATATAAAAATAAAAAAAAAAAAATAAAAGGTGCTCTACTTGATTATCCTCTTTACAGCAAAACAACTTTTCAGTAATCCCTGAAAAAAATGCCTTCATGAGAGAGCCAGGCATCATGGCTCACATCTGTAATGACAACTATGGGGCACACTCAGGTTGGAGAATTTCTCCAGGCCAGGATTTCAAGACCAGCCCAGGCAATACACAAGACCCCATCTCCAAAGTAAGTGCTGTTAAGAGACCTTTGAGATTTACAGAGGGAATTGTGAAATTCTGCTAAAGCCCAAAATTGAGGAGTGTTTTTTTCAGAGGACAGGACCTCATTCAGGTGGGAAACTACCTGATCTTGGCTACAGAACAAGAAATGGCCCAACCAACTTGGTCCCACTGAGAATTCTGAAGTTAACCCTGTAATTATTACAACCGCCTCCCTGTTACAGTTTGAGAGAGGTCCTGCCCTACCAGAGATGTGGAGGAAGATACCCATTTACAGCCACACAGTTTTTACTGTGGCCCCTCAAGCAGTTCAGTAACTCAGTTCCAGATCTCTGAGCCAAACTTCATTACCACTTTTGCCTAAACAGAAATTCACACAGTGACTTGAAACCACTCTGTGTACTCACTCAGTGAAAGCCATACCCATTCACCTGCTGATGTAACGGCCATTATATATGGACCCAACCGCAGAAACCTGTCCTACAGATCAAAGTCCTGAAGGATAAAATCTGTCCAAAAATAAAATGGAAATTACAACTACCCAAACCCTTTGTAACAAGCCACCTAAAGGTGGACCCTAGTGCAGACGCAGCAGCCTGTGACCAAGCTACAAACCCTCCACTACAAACCCAGAGGGCATCCCATCACTCTAGGCACACAACAGAAAATGATCTTTGCCTCCTGAAACCAGTTTATAAAATCGTAAGGAGTTGTTGCTCCTTCAAATTCACAGACACCAATATGAAAACATATTGTGCCCACCGTCAATGCTTCTATTTTAATGTGGAACTGAAAGTGTGTGGCACAAGAATTACTCAAAAACATTTTTAAAAAGCCATTGGAATTGAAAAGAAATAAGTAAAAATTGCTGTTGTGGATTATATGATCTTATATATAAAAAACCATAAACAATATATTAAAATTTGTCTAAACTAATAAATACAGTCAGTAACTTAAAGTATAAAATTAACACAGAAGTTATGATTCCATACACTTAACACAAAATATCTGATACAATAAAGAAAACAATCTCATTTATAATAGCATTAAAATAATAAATTTCTGAGAACAAATTTAACCAACAAGATGAACAATCTTTGCGATGAAATATATAAGACTTTTTTTTGAGACTGAGTTTCGCTCTTGTTACCCAGGGTGGAGTGCAATGGCATGATCTCGGCTCACCACAACCTCTGCCTCCTGGGTTCAGGCAATTCTCCTGCCTCAGTCTCCTGAGTAGCTGGGATTACAGGCACGTGCCACCATGCCCAGCTACTTTTTGTATTTTTAGTAGAGACCGGGTTTCACCATGTTGACCAAGATGTCTTGATCTCTTGACCTTATGAGCCACCGTCCTCGGCCTCCCAAAGTGCTGGGATTATAGGCTTGAGCCACTGAGCCTGGCCAGAAATATATAAGATATTAATGAAAAAAATTAGAGAAGACAAAAATAAATTTAAAAATATTTTATGCTGGCTGAGTGTGATGGCTCACACCTGTAATCCCAGCACTTTGGGAGGCTGACGCAGGTGGATCATGAAGTCGGGAGACAGAGACCATCCTTGACAACATGGTGAAACCCTGTCTGTACTAAAAATACAAAAATTAGCCAGGCATGGTGACACATGCCTATCATCCCTGCTACTTGGGAGGCTGAGGTAGGATACTCACTTTAACTCGAGAAATGGAGGTTGCAGTAAGCCAAGATCACACCATTGCACTGAAACCTGAGTGACACAGTGAGAATATGTCTCAAATAAAAAAAATTATGCCTATGGATTGAAAGAATAAATATTACCGGGTGTGGTGGCTCACTCCTGTAATCTCAGCCCTTTTGGAGGCTGACGCTGGCATATCACCTGAGGTCATGAGTTCCAGACCAGCACAACCAACAGAAGAAACCGTCTCTAGTAAAAATACAAAATTAGCCAGGAGTGGTGGTGCATGCCTGTAATCCCAGCTATTCGTGAGGCTGAGGCAGGAGAATCGCTTGAACCCAGGAGATGGAAGTTGCGGTGACCTGTATTGTACCATTGCACTACAGCCTGCGAAATAAGTGAAACTCCATCTCAAACAAAAACAAACAAAAAACAACAAAAAAGGAAGAATAAATATTGTTAAAGTGTCACATTATAAGTATTCTACACATTCAATAAACTTCCTGTCCAAATTCCACTGGCATTTTTTTCATGGTAATAGAAAATACAATTCTAAAATTTACAAGAAACTACAATAAACTTAAATAGCCAAAGCATTCTTGAGAAAAAAGAACAAAGCAGAGGAACATCATAATTCACCATTATTTATTTATTTTTTGTTTTATTTTATTTTTTTGTGACGACGTTTTGCTCTTTTTGCCCAGGCTAGAGGGCAATGGCACCATCTTGGCTCACTGCAACCTCTGCCCTCCAGGTTCAAGAGATTCTCCTGCCTCAGCCTTGCAATTAGCTGGGACTACAGGCACGCCACCACACCTGGATAATTTTTGCATTTTTAGTAGAGACGGGGTTTCACCTTGTTAATCAGAACCACCTCCTTGGCCTCCCAAAGTGCTAGGATCACAAGCATAAGCCACCATGCCCAGCATAATTTTCAATTCCAAACTATATTTTAAGACTATAGTAATATAGTTGGCTTGGCACGGTGGCTCACACCTGTAATCCCAGCGCTTTGGGAGGCTGAGGCGGGTGGATCATGAGGTCAAGAGATCGAGACCATCCTGGCCAACATGCTGAAACTGTCTCTACTAAATACAAAAAAAAATTAGCCAGGCATGGTGGCACATGCATGTAATCCCAGCTACCTGGGAGGCAGAGACAGGAGAATCATTTGAACCCAGGAGGCAGAGGTTGCGGTGAGCAGAGAATGCGCCATTGCACTCCAGCCTGGGCAACAAGAACGAGAACCTTCGCTTCAAAAAAAAAACAAAAAAGGCCAGGTGCAGTGGCTCATGAGTATAATTCTAGCACTTTGGGAGGCCGAGGCGAGGGGATCACGAGGTCAAGAGCTTGAGACCATCCTGGTCAACATGGTGAAACTCCGTCTCTAATAAAAAAGTACAAAAATTAGTTGGGCCCGGTGGTAAATGCCTGTAGTACAAGCTACTCCGGAGGCTGAGGCAGAAAAATTGCTTGAACCTAGGAGGCGGAGGTTACTGTGAGCCGAGATCGCGCCACTGCACTCCAGTCTGGGTAACAACAGTGAAACTCTATCTCAAAAAAAAAAAAAGGCTATAATAATACAAACAGAATGGAATCTGCAGAAAAATTAACAAAGACGCCTCTAATGCTACAGAAATCACTACTCTCACACATTCCAGACATGAAGCAAAAAGAGAACTAATAGTTTAACATAGAGGTTTTCAAAATTATGCAAATATTTGTGTGTCCCCCAAAAACAATTAAAAAGCAGTCAGATTGTACGGTCTCTACTATGCCATGAAGAGAACTTTAAGTAGAATTTTTAGAGAATTTAAAAGCATAAGACAAAAGATGCCTCCACGTGAGAGAAAAATTTAAGAAAATACTCAGGCTTCCCAAAAACTATTTGCTTTTCAACATACCTTCCCAAATCCAGTTGTAAGAACTGCTTTTTTTTTTTTTTTTTTTTTAACCTTTGGACCTCTCATCTGTGATGTCTATTGTATTCACTTTCACCTACCGTTGGGTCTGGCCACCATCTCATGTCTCTTCACGTTACAGGGCTCTTTCCCTTGCACCAGACAGGTGATCGGGTTTTCCTTACAGACAGTAATACCTGCTTCATTAAAAATAAATAACATGTATCATTCTTCTATTCTCTAATTACTAACCTAGTACTGTGCTCAGTAAAAAGTATGTAATAGAATATTCCAGAAAATTAATCCCCAAATACTAATTAATGAGAGACATCTCTAAATATTTTAAATTTGTAAGTCCTTAATTTTACTACCTAGTACTTATGAATTAAAAATTGATGGCGGTAAATAGAGTTTAAA
This sequence comes from Callithrix jacchus, assembly GCF_049354715.1. Classification (NCBI taxonomy): domain Eukaryota; kingdom Metazoa; phylum Chordata; class Mammalia; order Primates; family Cebidae; genus Callithrix; species Callithrix jacchus. The sequence goes on from NC_133523.1 coordinate 19,616,847, forward strand.
ATATGGGCAATGATATTTTATGCCACTAAATTTCAGGAATTACCATTAATCTAGAGTAAAGGATACAGGGCAGCTGAGGAATGTGGAAAGTTCAGGTCAAGATCAAACATGTTGAATAAATTCTTTTCTACATAAACAAATTCATCAAGATTTTCTTAAAAAAAAAATCAGAAAGTCATTTATACAAAGCATAAATTACCAAAATTAAAAATTCTACAGAAAAAGAGACATGAAACTTTTAGGATATATTAATAATTGTGTAATAAAGTTATTCTCACCCAAGAAGACCAGGTTTCTGTAGTTCTCTAACATCACATTTCTATACAAATCCTGCTGAGCAGGGTTCAGGCATTGCCACTCCTCCAGAGAGAATTCTATGGCCACATCCCTAAATGTCAGTGTCTCCTGAAAAACACACAGACACACATATATTTAACAAGTGGCCATGGGAAGAATTTCTTATTTGAGTTAAGGTGAAATGACAGCGTAAAGACAATTGGTTCTGACTTACAAAAATAACAAATTATCCAATAATTTTCAACGCAGAAATATTTTCTAATGTATTCTCTTCCCTTGAGGGCAGAGGAAGGCATAAGATACACATCACCAGTGCCTATCTGATAGTCTTCTGGATGATAAACTGTGGGTGGGAGACCCCTTAAGTATGAGGAAGGAGTCAGAAGCCTCAACCTGTTCCCATATAAATAATGAAGAAGAAAATAACTAGAGATATAACTATAGTGGTTATTCCTAGGTGATCTTAGTTATTCAGAGGTTATCTTAGTTATTCATAGGTAACCATCAAGATATATATACATATACTCAGCATAATCTTTTACTAAAGCCTCTGAGGTCGAAGTATGAATCTAAGGTGACAGTGTGAAAGAAGTGACCAGAAAACACTGTTAAATGTGAAATAATGTTTCACTATTATTGAACTATGTTGTGTAAATATGTTATTGGTATGTGTTCCAAAACTATGGAAAACTCCTATAATTCTAATATGACTAAGTGTACAACATTAATAATCACAATTGTTACATAAAATTATTGTATGCCACAGAGCTAACCAAACTTCATTTTCAATCATTTTTTTTTACTGTGACTACACTAAGACTTTACTATCCAATCGTCTTCTGTTGATCCTCTTCAAAAGATGATTTATTCTTAAGACTTTCACATATTTTGTTGTTTGTTTTTTGTATTTTTGAGGAGTCGTCTCACTCTTTCACCCAGGCTGGAGTGAAGTGGCATAATCTCAGCTCACTGCAACCTCTGCCACCCAGGTTCAAGCGATTATCCTGCCTCAGCCACTTAAAAAGCTGGGATTACAGGCACCCGCCACCACACCCAGCTAATTTTTGTGTTTTTACTAGAGATGAAATTTTGCCATTTTGGCCAGGCTGGTCTCAAACTCCTGACCTCAAGTAATCCATCCACCTGGCTCACCCTCCCAAAGTGCTAGGATTAGAGGCATGAGCTACTGCATCTGTCCGACAGATATTCTTAAATGAAAGCTTATGATAACTTTAGGAATTGTGGCATTAGAAGAGAGAATAAATTTTAGTATTTGGGAAGTGAAATGTTCATGACTATCAAACAGAATAGGAATTAACTGAAGGGACTGAATTAATAGAAGACTGAGTAATATTTTTGACTTTGCATAAAATGTCACTGATCCTTTGGTTTTTCACACTCAAGAAACTCTGGGCCAGGTGCGGTGGCTCACGCCTGTAATTCCAGCACTTTGGGAGGCTGAGGCAGATGGGTCACCTGAGGTCGAAAGTTCGAAACCAACCTGACCAACATGGAGAAACCCTGTCTCTAATAAAAGTACAAAATTACCCAGGCGTGGTGGCACATGCCTGTATTCTCAGCTACTGGGGAGGCTGAGAAAGGAGAATTGCATGCACCCAGGAGGCAAAGGTTGCGGTGAGCTGAGATCGCATCATTGCACTCTAGCCTAGGCAACAAGAGCAAAACTCCATCTCAAAAAAAAAAAAGAAAGAAAAACTGAATAGTTAGGCAAAAATATCATCACCCCTATTCAGCATGAAATAGTTACAGAAAACGGATCTTCATCCCTCTACAATCCTTAGGACTAACGGTGCCCTTGTAGAAAAAAAAAAGAGGCGGGAGATGTCAGAGGTAGACGGAACCAGAGCAAATCTATTTTGAATAGGGGCTGGGTAAAACAGGGCTGAGATTACTGGACTGCATTCCTGGAGAGTTAGGCATTCTAGGTAATAGGATAGGATAAAATGTCAGCACGAGATACAAGTCGTAAAGACCTTGCAGATAAAACAGTTTGCAGTAAGGAAGTCAAATAACATCCACCAAATCCAAGCTGTAACAAGAGTGACCTCTGGTCGCCCTCACTGCTACACTGCTCCCAGTGTCATAACAGTTTACAAATGCAATGGAAACATCAGGAACTTACCCTATGTGGTCTAAAATTGGGAGGCATAAATAATCCACCCCTTGTTTAACATATAATCAAGAAATAAAGAGAAAAATGTGCAACCAGCATCCCTCGGGGCTGCTCTGCCTATGGAGTAAGCCATTCTTTTCTTTCTTTTCTTTCTTAATTTTTTTTTTTTACTGTACTGTATGGACTCACCCTGAATTTTTTCTTGAGCGAAATCCAAGAATCCTCTTGTGGGGCTTGAATTGGAAGCTCTTTTCAATAAGAACTCTGCACATTTTCTTCTTTTTCCCATTAAAAGAATCAGCTGAATTTGTCTCCAGCCGTCTAAATAAAATTTTTCACAGGCTCCAGAACTTTGAACTATTCTCAGTCTGAGTCAACATACAACCTCATTTTATATCTCTTCTAAGAGCATGATGACTTCACAATAAAATATTCTCTGATCTAAAAATCTGATTTTTCACCCTTCATTTGCCATTCCACTCCCACCTTCTCTCTAATCTTGTTTGCTGCTCCCTAGAAAAGAAAGCCCCTGTCTGTCTAAACTTTGCCATCCTTTCTTTTGTGTAAGACCCTCTCAGTCCCCTTTCATCTTAACCTTAACTGCATTTAGCAGTAAGTCTTCTTCCATAACTGGGATGCGCAGGCTGAGACATCTGCAGAAAAGGCATGCCAGAAGAAAAACTAACGTTGCTTTTAAAAACTTTTCGCAAGCTCAATATTAGCCTTAGCTCTTAGTCACTGGGCTCAAGATTTAATTTCCATGTTAGTTACTCACTTGGTTTTTGAAACTACATGTTTGAAAAATTCAGCAAAATTACTCAAACACAGTGTTCATGTAAGGGAAGGATATTTTAAGCTACTTATATTTTATACATAAACAAGAAAAGCAGAAGTGTCTATTCCTATCAGATAATATATAAATTACTTTTATTGAAAATCATGTAGTAAACAATTAGTCATATAGGAACACTTCTAAATGGTACCAAATTACATCTTATAAAACTCAGAAATCAAGATAAGACGTGAACAGAGATATTCACTCTCAGAAATTTACCCTCCTAAATGAATCTATGTAACTCACCAATTATCTACCACATTTCTCATGAAAATGTATTAATTGGCCGGGCGTGGTGGCTCATGCCTGTAATCCTAGCACTTTGGGAGGCCCAGGCAGGCAGATCATCCCAGGTCAGGAGATCAAGAGCAGCTTAGCCAACATGGTGAAACCCCATCTTTACTTAAAAAATACAAAAATTCGCTGGGTGTGGTGGTATGTGCCTGTAATCCCAGCTACTCAGGAGACTGAGGCAGTAGAATCACTTAAACCTGGGAGGAGTAGGTTACAGGGAGCTGAGATCTTGCCACTGGACTCCACTATGGGCAACAAGAGTCAAACTCTGTCTCAAAAAAAAAAAAAAAAAAATATGGCCGGGCGCAGTGGCCCACGCCTATAAACCCAGCACTTTGGGAGGCCGAGGCGGGTGGCTCACAATGTCATGAGATCGAGACCATCCTGGTCAACAAGGTGAAACCTGAAAATACATAAATTAGCTGGGCATGGTGGTGTGCGCCTGTAGTCCCAGCTACTCAGGAGGCTGAGGCAGGAGAATTGCTTGAACCCAGGAGGCGGAGGCTGCAGTGAGCTGGGATCGGGTCATTGTACTCCAGCCTGGGTAACAACAGCGAAACTCTGCCTCAAAAAAAATAATAATACTAATAAAATAAAATAAAATTATACCTTTCAAGCCCTACTAATGTAATGCAATTTACATCTGAAAAACTGAGATCAAAATAAGTAATATTTTTCAACGTGACAAACCAGGCAGTGCTGATTAAAAACAGATGTGTCTGACTTATGTTTTAAGTCACGCCATTCAATCACTTGAGAACCACCCATTCAGGAGACGCTGCATCATGCCCCAGTGACTGCCCAAAGGGCATTTGACTTTGCAGGTTCTGACACCATCTCTCTGGAGTCACTTTTTGTTTGGTCTTCTGGGACACTATTTTGTCTGTGACAAATTTTGGGCTTTTTAACACTTTTTCTTTCACTATATTTCTTTCATTATCTTTCTCCACCCTTAGAGAATACAGGGGGCAGAGATTATTTCTGTGTTTTCCCCTCAGTACCAGCATCTGACTGGCTGACCAGCAATGTGTGTCCAAGAAATAAAAGCTGGGTTTGGTGTAGACAATTTTAATGCCTCAGGGGTTACGTTTTGAAAAAAAAGAGTACACCAGAAGATTCCTCGGAGCCCCAGGGCATCCACTTGCTTCTTTGAGAGGAAACATTTTATACCTCAGGTCGTCCTATGGGAGAAAATAACCCAGAAGCTGATAGACCCTAGGCACTTTAGCTGACATAACCATGGTGGATATCTTGGTTTATCCCAGACGGTACTGAAACCCAGGACCAGAAAAAAACTAAAGGGTGGCTGAGGACACATCACCTCATAGAGATTCCAAAGGATAACCTGGACCCCAAACATTCTAACGAGATCTCTGTGCCTAGAGAGGATGTAAGGAGAAGAGGCACAAAGAGCTTTTACAATACAGCGTCAGGGGGATTATTCTTTGCTTTCTTCTCATGGGCAATATTTACAAACAGATACAAATCTTTTTAAAACTGTCATTTAATGCTTTGCAAAAATAATTAATTAAACATGATATAGAAAAGTACACTAGATAAATAGCTGATGCTGTAAATTACGGAGGACAAGCTGACATTTGGGAATGCCAGATGAAACTGGAAATTCACTATCTTACTGCGAGCCAGAGTGAGGCTGCAGAAATGAGGGACAGAGGTTAGACTTAAGACACTGATTAGGACACAGGTGAAAAATGCAGCAGAAAATCAGTTTCCCCTGGAGTTTGAAAATAATTAAATGTCAATTAGACCGAGGTGTCTCTTGTCCCTGGATTCGTACTTAAAAAAAAAATCTAACTGAGGGGCATTTTTTAGTAAATAACTACACTGAGAGAAAATTCAGCCTTAACTATAAACTGCCAATTAACCTCTGATTACATAACCAAGAAATGTTCACCTTTATTGCACAAATGAAGAAACTCCATAACTGTACCTAACCAGTTAGTGAATTTGGTTTTCTTCATCATGCAGTTTATTTATTTGTATTTTTATTTCTGATGAATTCACAGAAACAGGCTTCAGAAGGTGGGCATCATGCAGTTTATAACGCTCTTTCCTTCAAGCCCCGTCCATGAACCACAAATGACAAACCACAGCAGGTGCTTGACAACTGTTGAATCACTCTTCGATTAAATTATTTAATGTTTTTAGGGTGACTCCCATACATTTTTAGCAGAAGAAAAGAGCTGGGAACCCCACGGACTAAAGCTCTTCACACTCATGGAACCCGCACCCGGAGTCAGGATTCTCCCCCTGACGACCCTCCTGTGGTCCCTGCACAATCGGAGACGCGACGCTACGGGTGAAGAGCCGCCCAGGGATGGCTCCAGACCAGAGCACAGTCACTGGGCAGGGAAGAGGCAGTACACCGGGCCCGGCTGTAAGCGCAGCCGCCATCTTATGGCTGAAGGGGACTGAGGCCGAGCTGGGCAAGAACTCCGGGCGCAGACTGTGGAGCTGACTGCGGGGAGCCCTGAGTCCCCCCACAGCCACTTCCCAACGGTTCCAACCAGCCCCTTCCCCTGTCTCGGGAGGTTCGACCCGGCACTCTCACCATTTCTAGGGCTCCAGGGGGTCCCGGCGTCATAGCTGTGGAACTCCCAATACCTTCAGGTCGCAGAGCCACAGAGGCTGGGACTCTAGGAGCAGAAGACACAGAAAAGTGAAGATGAGACCCGGAGCTCCTGCAGCGGGAAACAAAGGCCGCGCCACATTCCGGAAACCTTCCGGTCCGCTCCAGCTGCGTGCGCGATTGGACGGTTCCCAGCCCAGCGTCGCTGATTGAATAACGTTTAAAACCCCACCCTCTCAGGCCCTGAGTGACAGAAGATGTGATCAGACGCTGGACTGAGTGAAGAAAAAGTGACAGACAGCCTAGGCTGCAGCCTTTTCGGGCAGGGCTTCCTTCCTGAGCTGAGCCTGGCCCACCACAGAGTATTAAATGCCTTTACACTGGTGTGTCAAGTCGTATGCATTTACAAATAATATTTTACGTGGCTCTTTACAAATAGAAAGAATATAAGAACAATTATTTTTAAATTTCACATTTTATGACCTTCCCGGTTTCTGGTGTTTGAGCAGGAAGGCCGAGATTTTAGAAAGGAGGCAATCCTCTGAAATAAAATGTGAGCCGCACGTGAATGTTAAACTTTGTAGTATCCAAAATTTAAAAAGAAAGAACAGGCCGGGCGCGGTGTCTGAGCCTATAATCCCAGCACTCTGGCAGGCTGCTGAGGTCCGCGGATTACTAGGTCGAGGGATCAAGACCATCCTGGCCAACACGGTGAAACCCCGTCTCTATTTTCTTTTTTAATATATTTTTTAAAAAAGAAAGAGAAAGAAAGAACAGGTTGAATTGATTGTAACAATTTAGTTAACCCAGTATGTCCATAATATTATTTTAATGTGTAATATGTACTTATTAATAAAGTATATGAATATTTGGAAGTAAATATTTGAAACTAACTCTGTATTTTACCTTTCTAGCACATCGCAGTTCGAAACAGCCTGGCTCATTTTTGTATTTTTAGTAGACAAAGTGCTAGAATTACAGGCGCCAGTCATCACGCCCGGCCATTTAAAGGTTTTTGATGTGGGTATTTTGTGCTATAAATTTCCCACTTAACGCTGCTTTAGCTGCATTCCAGAGGCTCTGGTACATTGCATCTTTTTTCTTATTGGATTCAAAGACTTTGTTGATTTCTGACTTAATTTTTTTTTAACAGTCTCTGGAGTGCGATGGCATGATCTCAACTCACTGCAACCTCCGCCTCCCAGGTTCAAGTGGTTCTCCTGCCTCAGCGTCCTGAGTAGCTGGGACTACAGGCGCCCACCATCACACCCAGTTACTTTTTGTATTTGTAGTAGAGATGGGGTTTCACTATGTTGGCCAGGCTGGTCTCAAACTTCTGACCTGGTTATCTACCCGCCTTGGCCTCCCAAAGTGCTTAGAATACAGGCTTGCGCCACGGTGCCCGGCCCTTAATTTTACTATTTACCCAGAAGTCATTCAGGGGCATGTTGTTCAATTTCCATATGGTTGTATAGTGTTGAGATTTTTGTTCGTTTGCTTGTTTTTAGACGAAGTTTCACTTTTTCGCTCAGGCTGGTGTGCAGTGGTGTGATCCAGGTTCATTACAACCTCTGCCGTCCAGTTTCAAGCAATTCTTCTGCCTCAGCCTCCCGAGTACCTGGGATTAGAGCTGCCCGCCACACACCCAGCTAATTTTTCTATTTTTAGTACAGACTGGATTTCACCATGTTGGCCAGGCTGGCCTCAAACTCCTGACCTTGTGATTCCCTTGCCTTGGATCTCAAAGTGCTGGGATTACAGTCGTGAGCCATCACACCCGGCTATAAATTCTAATTTGATTGCACTGCACTGAGAGAGATTGTTATAATTTTAGTTCTTTTGCATTTACTGAGGAGTGTTTTACTTCAATTATGCAACCACTTTCAGGCTAACTGCCATGTGGAACTTAGAAGAATGTGTGTGTCGTTTTTGGCGGGAGAGTTCTGTAGATCTCTGTCAGGTCCGCTTAACCCAGAGCTGAGTTCAAGCCCTAAATATCCTTGTTCCTTTTTTTCACAATTATCTGTCTACTATTGGCAGTGAGGTGTTAAAGTCTCCCACTGTTATTGTGTGGCAGTCTAAGTCTTTTTGTAGGTCTCTAAGAATGTGTTTTTTTTAATCTGAGTGCTCCCTGAATTGATTCTTTTAGCGTTATGTAATGGTCTTTTTGTCTTTTTTGATCTTTGTTAGTTCAAAGTCTGTTTGTCAGAAACAATGGCTGCAACCCCTGCCTTTGCTTCTGCTTTTATTTGCTTGGTAATTTTTTTTTTTTAATTTTTAGTCCTATTTGTGTCTTTGCATGTGGGATGGGTCTTTTTTTTTTTTTTTGAGACAAAGTTTCACTTTTGTTTTGCCTAGAGTGCTGGTGTGCAACGGTGTGAACTTGGCTCACCACAACTCCACCTACTGGGTTCTAGTGATTCTCCTGCCTCAGTGTCCCAAGTAACTAGGACTACAGATATGTACCACCACACTGGCTAATTTTGTGTTTTTGGTAGAGTCTTTAACTCCCAACCTCAGGTGATCTGCCTGCCTTGGCCTCCCAAAGTGCTGGGATTACAGGTGTGAGCCACTGCACCCAGCCCACGAGATGGGTCTCTTAAATACAGCACAGCAATGAGTCTTGACTCTTTAACTTCCATTCTGGGTCTTTTAATTGCGGCATTTAGCCCATTTACATTTAAGGTTAATATTGTTTTGTGTGAATCTGATCCTGTCTTCACGGTGCTAGCTGGTTATTTTGCAGACTTGATGTTGTTTCACGGTGTCATTAGTCTTTGTACTTGAGTGTGTTTCTGTAGTGGCTGGTAATTCTTTTTCGTTTCCATATTTACTTTTTTTTAAAACCTCTTTCAAGGCAGGCCTCATGGTGATGACAGATTTTTTCAGCATTTGCTTATCTGACAAGGATTTTATTTCTCCTTCACTTATAAAGCTTAATTTTGCTGAATGTGAAATTCCTGGTGGAAAATTATTTTCTTTAAGAATGTTGAATAAGGGCTGGGCGCGGTGGCTGAAGCCTGTAATCCCAGCACTTTGGGAGGCCGAGGCGGGTGGACCACGAGGTTAAGAGATCGAGACCATCCTGGTCAACATCGTGAAACCCCATCTCTACTAAAAATACAAAAAATTAGCTGGGCATGGTAGCGTGTGCCTGTAATTCCAGCTACTTGGGAGGCTGAGGCAGGAGAATTGCCTGAATCCAGGAGGTGGAGGTTGCGGTGAGCAGAGATCGTGCCATTGCACTCCAACCTGGGTAACAAGAGCGAAACTCTGTCTCAAAATAAAAAAAAAAAAAAGAATGTTGAATATTGGTCCCCAATCTCTTTATGGCTTGTAGGGCTTCTGCTTAGAGATCCGCTGTGAGTCTGATGGGCTTCCCTTTGTAGGTAACCTGGTCTTTCTCTCGGGCTGTTGATATTATTTTTTCCTGCATTTCAACCTTGAAGAACCTGATGATTATGTGTGTTGGGTTTGATATTCTCATGAAAATCATTTTCTCATGTATTTTCTGAATTTGAATGTTGGTCTATATGGTTAAGTTGCAAAACTTCTTCCGGATGATACTCTGAAATGAGTTTTCCAACATCATTCCATTATCTTAATCTCTTTAAGATACCCTGGTCATAGTTTCAGTCATTTTACATAATCCCATAGTTATCAGATATTTTATTTTTTAATTCTTATTTAATCTTGTCTGCCTGTCTCATTTCACCAAGCTATTCTTCAAGCTCTGAAGAATTGAGGAAGCTCGATACTTGTGATATTATTACAAAATGTTTCCATTATCTCATATAGTAAGATATCATAAATTTAATAAATCTTAATTTTTTTTTTTGAGACAGAGTTTCGCTTTTGTTACACAGGGCTGGAGTGCAATGGCGCGATCTTGGCTCACAGCAACCTCCGCCTCCTGGGTTCAGGCAATTTTCCTCCCTCAGCCTCCTGAGCAGCTGGAACTACAGGCATATGCCATCATGCCCAGCTAATCTTTTGTATTTTTAGTACGGACGGGGTTTAACCATTTTGACCAGGATGGTCTCGATCTCTTAACCTCGTGATCCACCCGCCTCAGCCTCCCAAAGTGCTGGGATTACAGGTGTGAGCCACTGTGCCCGGCCAAATTTAATAAATCTTAAAATATTACAAACATGCTAGAGTTCCTCAAAACTAAAAAAAATAAGCAAAATAACTAAATCATTCAAAATTCGCTTTTTTTTTAAAGTTTTTTTTCTTTTTTAAAGATGGGGTTTTACCATGATGGCCAGGCTGGTCTTGAACTCCTGACCTCAGGAGATCCACCCACCTCGGCCGCCCAAAGTGCTAGGATTATAGGTGTGAGCCACCCCACCCATCCGTAAATGTAAAGTTTAAGGCGAATTGTATGCATAATACAACCAGCCCCTTCCTTATATTAATACATTTACAATTTGACATGAGATTTGGGTGGGGATACACAGTCAAATTACATCATTCTACTCCTGGCCCTCACAAACCTCATGTCCTAGTCACATCTGTTTTTATTTTTTTCCTTCATTTTTTTTTGAGACGGAGTTTCACTCTTTTAACCCAGGCTGGAGTGCAATGGTGTGATCTCAGCTCACCACAACCTCTGCATCCTGGGTTAAGGCAATTCTCCTGCCTCAGCCTCCCGCGTAGCTGGGATTACAGGCACGCGCCACCACGCACAGCTAATTTTTTGTATTTTTTAGTAGAGATGGGATTTCACCATGTTGACCAGGATGGTCTCGATTTCTTGACCTTATGATTCACCCACCTCGGCCTCCTAAAGTGCCGGGATTACAGCCTTAAGCCAACACGCCCAGCCCTTGTTTTTTTCTTAAGGAGTGTTGCTCTGTTGCCCAGGCTGGAGTGCAATGGCGTCACCTCGGCTCTCCACAATCTCTGCCTCCCAGGTTCAACCTATCCTCCTGTCTCAGCCTCCCGAGCAGCTGGGATTACAGGCACCCACCAGCATGCCCAGCTAATATTTTGTATTTTTACTAGAGACAGGGTATCACCATGTTGGCCAGGCTGGTCTCGAACTCCTGACCTCAAGTGATCCATTTGCCAGGGCCTTCCAAAGTGCTGAGATTGCAGGCGTGAGCCACCGAACCCGGCCTGGCCCCCTAATTTTTTAACACATTTCAGCATAAACTTAAAAGTCCAGCCGAAAGTCTTATCTGAGACAAGGCGAGTCTTTTGCACCTATAAGCCTGTAAATTAAAATGCGAGTTAGTCTAAATAACGGAAAAAAGCCATATAGATGTAATATTTTTATATCTCATTGGAATCAATATCGATATGAAGCAGATTCTGGTAAATTAAGATGTATATTGTCCGGGCACGGTGGCTCATGCCAATAATCCCAGCACTTTGGGAGGCCGAGGTGGATGGATCACTGAGGTCAGGAGTTTGAGACCTGCCTTGCAAATATGGTGAAACCCCATCTCTACTAAAAATAAAAAAATTCGCGCCTGTTATCCCAGCACTTTGGGAGGCCATGGCAGGCAAATCACAAGATCGGGAGTTCGAGACCATCCTGACCAACATGGTGAAACCCCATCTCTACTAAAAATACAAAAATTAGCCAAGTTTGGTGGTGTGCCTGTAAACCCAGCTACTCAGGAGGCTAATGCATGGCAATTGCTTGAACCTAGGAGGCGGAGTATGCAGTGAGGGGTGATCACGCCACTGCACTCCAGCCTGGGTAACCAAGCCAGACTCCATCTCAAAAGAAAATGAAACAAACAAAATACAAAAATTAGCCAGGCATGGTGGTAGGTGCTGTAATCCCAGCTACTGGGAAGGCTGAGGCAGGAAAATCACATGAAACCAGGAGTTGGAAGTTGCAGTGAGTTGAGATTGTGCCACTGCACTCCAGCATAGGCAACAAGTGCAGTGGTAAAAAAAAGTATATTATAAGGCCTAGAAAAAATAAAAAAGTTACTTCAAAAGCATGAACAATCACTATAGAAATTTAAATATTACATGGAAAGTATTTAATGTTAAAAGAAAACACTTGAGCCGGGCACAGTGGCTCACGCCTGTAATTCCAACACTGGGAGGCCAAGGTGGGGGATTACGAGGTTAAGAGATCGAGACCATCCTGGTCAACATGGTGAAACCCCGTCTCTACTAAAAGTACAAAAAATTAGCTGGACGTGGTGGCGCGTGCCTGTAATCCCAGCTACTCAGGAGGCTGAGGCAGGAGAATTGCCTGAACCCAGGAGGTGGAGGTTGCGGTGAGCCGAGATCGCGCCATTGCACTCCAGCCTGGGAAACAAAAGCGAAATTCCGTCTCAAAAAACAAAAAAAAAGAAAGAAAAAGGAAAGCACTTAAGAAAGACTAGGCCAGGCATGGTGGTTCACACTTGTAATCTCTGCACTTTGGGAGGCCAAGGCAGATGGATCCTGAGATCAGGAGTTCAAGACCCGCCTGGCCAAGATGGTGAAACCCTATCTCTACGGAAGATACAAAAATTAGCTGGGCATTGTGGCGTGTGCCTGTAACCCAGCTACTCAGGAGGCTGAGGCAGAGAATTGCTTGAACCTAAAAGGTGGAGGTTGCAGTCAGCTGAGATCCAGTCACTGCACTCCAGCCTCGGTGACAAAAGGAGACTCTTTTTCAGAAAAAAAAAAAAAAAAAAAAAAAAAGAGCCAGATATGGTGGCTTACACCTGTAATCCCAGCACTTTGAGAGGCCAACGCGCGTGGGTCACGACTTCAGCAGTTTGAGACCAGCCTGGCCAACATAGCAAAACCCCATCTCTATGAAAACTACAAAAAATTACCTGGCTGTGGTCAAGGGTGCCTGTAATCCCAGATACTCTGGAGACTGAGGCAGGAGAATGGCTTCAACCCGAGAGATGGACGTTGCAGTGAGCCGAGATTGCACCAATTACACTCCAGCACAGGCAACAGTGCAAGACTCCATCTCAAAAAAAATAATTAATTAAAAAACAAACGGTTGGGTGTGGCGGCTCACGTCTATAATTCCCACACTTTGGGAGGCCCAGGCAGGTAAATCACCTGAGATCGGGTGGTTTAAGACAAGCCTGACCAACATGGAGAAACCCCATCTCTACTAAAAGTACAAAATATTAGCTGGGCATGGTGGCACATGCCTGTAATCCCAGCTGCTCTGGAGGCAAAGGCACAAGAATCACTTACACCTGGGAGGCGGAGGTTGCAGTGATACCTTGTTTCTACAAAAATTAGCCAGGTGTAGTGGTGGGTGTCTGTAGTCTCAGCTACTTGGGAGGCTGAAGCCAGAGAATCGTTTGAACCCATGAAACAGAGATTGCAGTGAGCCGAGATCACGCCACTGCACCCCAGCCTGAACAACAGACCAACAATTCATCTCAAACAACAACAAAACAAATTAAACTTTCAACATATAAAAGCACCATCAAAATGTCATAGCACTTTTTTTGAAATTTTTTTTTGAGACGGAGTTTCGCTGTTGTTACCCAGACTGCAGTGCAATGGCAGGATCTCGGCTCACTACAACCTCCGCCTCGGGGATTCACGCAATTCTCCTGCCTCAGCCTCCCGAGTAGCTGGGACTACAGGCGCGCACCACCATGCCCAGCTAATTTTTGTATTTTTAGTAGAGACGGGGTTTCACCTTGTTGACCAGGATGTTCTCGATCTCTTGACCTCGTGATCCACCAGCCTCGGCCTCCCAAAGTGCTGGGATTATAGGCGTAAGCCACCGCGCCCCGCCAAGTCATAGCATTTTTATACATTAATAACTATCTTCAGACCTTGCACGGCGGCTCACGCCTGTGATACCAGCACTTTGGGAGGCTGACGTGGGCAGATCATGAGGTTAGGAGTTCAAGACCAGTTTGGCCAATAGGGTGAAACCCCATAACTTCTAAAAGTACAAAAATTAGCTGAGTGGGTGGCAGGCAGCTGTGGTCCCATGTACTCAGGAGATGAGGCAGAAGAATTTTTAACCCAGCTGGAGGAGGTTACAGTGAGCTGACATAGTGCCACTGCACTGCAGCCTCGGTAAGAGTGAGACTCAGTCTCAAAAGAAAAAAACAAAGTAAAACAAAAACAAACAAAAAACAAAAATCTTTCCCCAAATGAAATTAAAAAACAATTTCATTTCAATAACTATAGTTGGATATAAATTAAACCAAATTTAAATTTATATCATTTTATTAAATTTTATTAAATTTAACACTTTATATTCTACTGTAAAGAACATAATAGAAATTAAAAAATACATAAATGGGGCCGGGCACAGTGGCTCACGACTATAATCATAGCACTTTGGGAATCCGAGGCGGGTGGATCACGAGGTCAAGAGATCGAGACCATCCTGGTCAACATGGTGAAACCCCGTCTCTACTAAAAATACAAAAAATTAGCTGGGCATAGTGGCGCACGCCTGTAGTCCCAGCTACTCAGGAGGCTGAAGCAGGAAAATTACCTGAACCCAGGAGGCGGAGGTTGTGGTGAGCCAAGATTGCAACATTGTACTCCAGCCCTGTGTAAGGAGAGCAAAACTCGTCTAAAAAAAAAAAAAAAAAAAAAAAAACAACCATAAATGGAATATTATCCATTAACTGGCATTATTAATAAATATTTGTATTACACAAAATTTTCTATAGGTTTAATGTAACTTCTATCAAAATACCAGTAACATACTTCATAGAAATTTTTAAAAAGTGTATCTAAAATTCATATGGTACTGCAAAAGACACTGAATAGCTGAAGCAATCAAGACAAAAGAAGTGGAGGTATCACCCTACCTGACTTTGAAATATATTATAAAGCTATGGTAACCAAAACAGTATGGTACTTGAATAAAAAGAGAAACCTAGGTCCATGGAGCAGAAGAAAAAAAAGAATGGAAATATATCAATGTATTTACAGCTAACTGATTTTAAATATAGGTGACTTTTTAAAATGGAAAGAACAGTATCTTCATTAAATGATTTTAAGAAAACTTTATATTCACATGCATACAAAAAAAAATGAGACCCTCTTCTCACACCATATGTAAAAATAAACTGAAATTAAATTAGCGGCTTTAGGGCCTGAAACTCTGAAACTACTATTATCAAAAAATACAACCGGGCGCGGTGGCTCATGCCTGTAATCCCAGCACTTTGGGAGGCCGAGCCGGGTGGATCACGAGGTCAAGAGATCAAGACCATCCTGGTCAACATGGTGAAACCCTGTCTTTACTAAAAATACAAAATATTAGCTGGGCATGGTGGCGCATGTCTGTAATCCCAGCTACTCAGGATGCTGAGGCAGGAGAATTGCCTGAACTCAGGAGGCAGAGGTTGCGGTGAGCCGAGATTGCGCCATTGCACTCCAGCCTGGGTAACAAAAAGCGAAACTCCGACTCAATTAAAAAACAAAACAAAACACTGAATGCCCTATAATATTGGTCTGGGCAGCAAGTTTTTTGATTTAACATAAATATCCCAGGAAACAAAAGAAAAAATAAATAAGTCACATCACTTCAAATTATAAAGCTGCTGTGCAGAATCTGATACAATCAACAAAAGGTGACAACTAAAAAACTGACAAAAATATTTGCAAATTATACATGTGACGAGGGGTTGATATCAAAAATATGTAAAAATCTCAAATGAAAATACAATTAAAAAACTACTAAAAATAAGCAAGTAGCTGAAATAAGTATTTTTCAAGACAAGACATACATCTATCCAATGGATACATTTGAAAATGCTCAATGTCAATTATTATCACAAAAATGCAAGCCAAAATATAAAAACTATGAGATATCAACTCATTCCTGTTAGAATGACTCTCATTAAAAAGAAAAAAGTGTTGGTAAAAATGTGAAGTAAAGGGAATCCTTGCAGAGTTTGGTTTTAATGTAAATGAGGACAGCCATTATGAAAAACAAAATAGAGATTTCCAAAAAAACTTAACTACCATGTAATACAGCAATTGCACTACTGGATATATATACAAAACAAATAATATCAGAATGAAGAAACGTTTGCACTTCTGTTGTTTGCAGCACTTTTCACAATAGTCAAAATACAGAATAAACAGTTCAACATCCAATAAGTAAATGAAGACAAGGTGGTAGGTATACACAATGGAATACTATTTATTATTTTGTTTGTTTGTTTGTTTGAGACAGAGTCTCTCTCCGTGACCAGGCGCCAGGCTGGAGTGCAGTGGTGCGATCTTGGCTGACTGCAACCTCCACCTCCTGGGTTCAAGCAATTCTCCTGCCTCAGCCTCCTGAAGTAGCTGGGACCACGTGTCAAGGTATTTAGAATGGAGGGTTGAAAAAATGTCTGTCAAATAATACATAATTACAGTCGAATAGGACAAATAATTTCAAGAGATTTACTGTACAACATGGTGACTACAGTTCATAATGTATTTGGATTTTTGAAAAACAAGACAATGTGATCTCACCAAAAAATGTTAACTATGTAAAAGTATTAATTACTTTCTCTGAGTTGAAGTTACAAACTAACTGCAGCAGGAATCTTTGCGAATCATTATGGAGAATCTATTACAGAGCAAAACCTGTAAGGTATGTTTGCTACCTTTATATATAAAAACATCCTGATGACTTGCTGAGTGCGGTGACTCAAGCCTATAATCTCAGAACTTTAGGAGGCAGAGGCGGATGGATCACCTGAGGCCAGGAGTTCAAGACCATCCTGGCCAACATGGTGAACCCCATCTCTACTAAAAAAAAATTACCTGGGCATGACGACGCGTACCTGTCATCACGCATGCCTCTAATCCCAGCTACTCGGGAGGCTGAGGCTGAGAATCACTTGAACCCGAGAGATGGAGGTTGCAGTCAGCCAGTCATGCCACTGCACCGTTGCACTCCAGCCTGGGCAACAGGATTCTGTCTAAAAAAAAAAAGAAAGAAAAAATCCTTAAGTGACTTATGAAGACTCTCTAGTACTTAGTTGATCAAATGGACTCAATAGTTAAAAATACTTATGTCAATTATAAAAAGTGAAAGGAACAATCACTAAAGAAAAGAAAGCTTATATATTGTTCTCCCATTAAAAGAACAAAATGGAGTGCACCAACTCAATAAAGTGTAACAATACACTAAGTTTGAAATTAACATCTAAAAATTATTTTGAGTGTACTAAATTTTATAAAAATTATTGGCCAGGCCCACGCCTGTAATCCCAGCACTTTGCGAGGCTGAGGTGGGTGGATCATGAGGTCAAGAGATCAAGACCATCCTGGGAAACATGGTGAAACAACGTCTCTACTAAAACAATACAAAAATTAGCTGGGCATGGTGGTGCGCGCCTGTAGTCCCAGCTACTCAAGAGGCTGAGGCAGGAGAATTGCTTGAACCCGGGAAGCGGAGGTTGCAGTGACCCGAGATCGCGCCACTGTGCTCCAGCCTGGTGCCTGGCAACAGAGCAAGACTCTGTCTCAAAAATAAATAAATAAATAAAAATAAAAATAAAAATTCTTACAATCACAGACCAGCTCAAATAATGAATACTTCATAAACTATAAAACAAACAAAAAATATGCAAGAAACATAAAAAGTAGGGGTCTAGCATAAATACTTGGCAAGTAAATACAGAGAATTTGCATGGGAAGATGCAGAACTGTAAGTCATGGATTTTGCAGGAAGAAATTCAATACAAAGCAGAAAGTATATATTTGCTTTCAGCATTTTTTTAGATTTTTTAGTTTTATAGTAGCCACCTTAATTAAAGTAATTTTTGTTCCCATTTTGCTCTTTTCAAACTCATACAAACACACTCTATAATTTTCTTACACCTAAGGTTTGTCTTTACACTAATATATATTTAACTCTATGTAAGTCAAAAGTAAAAGTCTGTATGTTTTTGCAGGCAGACAGGCCACACGTTCAAAGAAAAATATATAAAATTTGAAAAATCATTTATTAAGAATCTAAAAATGAATTATATTTATACTTGTCTATAATTTTTATTATGACCATAAAAATAACCCTGTAGTAAATAAAAATTGTACCTGTGAAAATTTTTTATATGTGTAAAATTGGATTGTTTGTAAAACAAAGGATAAATGCTAGCACTGAAGGATGCCTCACTTAATGCTGATATGACTATTACATATTCTACTCCTGTATTAAAATACGCCATATATTGCACAAATGTATATTCATATTATGTACCCAACAAGATTAAAATAAATTTAAATGATTAAAAACAGAATAAAAATTTAACCTGGCCAGGTATAATAGCTCATGCCTATAATCCAAGCACTTTGGAGGCCAAGGCAGGCAAATCACCTAAGGTCGGGAGTTCAAGACCAGCCTGACCAACATGGTGAAACTGCATCTTTTTATTTTTGAGATGGAGTTTCGCTCTTGTTACCCAGTCTGGAGTGCAATGGTGCGATCTCGGCTCACCGCAACCTCCGCCTCCTGGGTTCAGGCAATTCTCCTGCCTCAGCCTCCTGAGTAGCTGGGATTACAGGCACGCACCACCATGCCCAGCTAATTTTTTGAATTTTTAGTAGAGACGGGGTTTCACCATGTTGACCAGGATGGTCTCGATCTGTTGACCTCGTGATCCACCCGCCTCGGGTTCCCAAAGTGCTGGGATTACAGGCGTGAGCCACCGCGCCCAGCAACCCCATTTTACGAAAAAAAAAAAAAAAAATTTAACCTACAGAAATAATATTCTTTAACTTATTTGCAGTTGAAAGCCACTGGCAAAAAAAATTACGTTAATCCGTTATGTATATTGTTACGATCTTTTACATATACCCTTGGATAAGGTGGAAGAAGTTAAAGTTTGTGGCATAATAACGCTTCATTAAATGCACAAGAAGTAAAAATTTTGAATTAAAGTATTAACTTTATTAATCTAAAATTTTTTAATGTACTGCATTTCATATATAAAAGTACAGTTAATATACTAATTTAATTTTAAACATGTTGTCTTCATATGACAATGCACAGTATTACTCTGAACATCTCTCATGCATCACTCAATATTATGTTAACCTTTAAGAGCCTCTCCACTGAGATTTTCATCAGGCATTTTACGTTTTAATGTCTTTACTTTTGTATAGAAAAGATCATAAATAATGCCCACCTAATAAAAAAGAACTTCTTGTCTAGAGGCCCAGGTGGGTGGATTACAAGATCAGGAGTTTGAGACCAGCTTGTCCAACATGATAAAACCACATCTCTATTAAAAATACAAAAATTGGTTGGGTGTGGTGGCAGGTGCCTGTAATCCCAGCTAATTGGGAGACTGAGACAGGAAAATTGCCTGAATCCAGGGGGTGGAGGTTGCAGTGAGCTGAGTTGTGCCACTGCACTCCAGCAACTCTGTCTTAAAAAAAAAAAAAAAAGCCAGATGCAGTGGCTCACACCTGTAATTCCAGCACTTTGGGAAGCTGAGGTGGATGGATCACGAGGTCAGGAGTTCAAGATCAGTCTGTCCAACATAGTGAAACCCCATCTCTACTAAAAATACAAAACATAGCTGGGTGTCATGGTACGCATCTGTGATTCCAGCAACTCAGAGTCTGAGGCAAAAGAATCGCTTGAACCCAGAGGCAGAGGATGCAGTGAACCGGGATTGTGCCACTGCACTCCAGCCTGGGCGAATGAGCAAAACTCTCTCTCTAAAGAAACAAAACAAAACAAAAAAAAGAATGTCTCCTATCTTTGATGCAGCAACAATTGATCCATGCTTTCATGTGTGAGTCCAACAGAAATGAAGAAACAGAATAATTTCAGGATTGAATTACATTATTATTCGCTTCTCAAAAAATCTGTAATATTTTTTAAGAAATATACTTTGAATGTAATAATACCTGCAAAAAAACCTTCTGATTCTCTTAAAGTTTTATACAAAGGATTTTTCTACCAATTTTAGTTTTAGATTTTCTATACTCAGCACTCTGATTTAGGATATCTGATGTGTCAGTGCCTTATATATTTCTACCATAAATACTCTGATATTTGCATAGACTTAATTACGTATTAATTTTTTTAACTTTTACTGCATCTGCAGAAATATCGTGTAGTATAAACTGTTATTTTCTAAGATGTAGGTTTTGAAAAAGTGTTTTTCCAAATCTATTACATCTGCACATCTTTTCTTCACTATAAATCCCCTGATGCAGAACAAAGTTTGAGCAACTACTTCAGAGTTTTTCTCTAGAACAAAATGTCTATAATAAGATCTATGATACCAGTAAAGAGGTATAACTCTCTTTATATTTGTAATGTTCATCTTCAAAATAAATACTCTTCACTATGAAAGCTTGTATTTTCTGAAAAATCTTGACAGAAATTGCACTTATAATGCTTTTATTAAGTACAAATTCTCTGGTGTTAAGAGGTGAGCATGTGGTGTGAGATGTGAGCAAGTAAGACATGAGTAAGATATGAAAATGGATTTTTCAGTCTTTATATAATTTATCTCAAGTATAAAGGCTTTCTTGTACAGTAAGGTGTGAGCACTGGTTACAAGTTTTGCCACATTGTTCAAACGTGTAGGCCTTTTTTATAGTATAAATTATCTTACCTAAATCAAGTGTGACAACCATTTAAAGGCCTTGTCTCATTCTTCAAATTTCTAGGGTTTCTCACCATGATAATTTCTCTTATGGTTAGAAAAGTGTGAGGTGTTGTCAAAGGCATTGTCAAACATTTCTGGTTTGTACAGTTTCTCTCCAGTATAAATTATTTTATGTCTGTTAAGAACTGAGGGCTGGCTGGGTGCAGTGGCTCATGCCTGTAATCCTAGCACTTTGGGTGGCTGAGGCAGGTGGATCACCAGGTCAAGAGATCGAGACCATCTTGGCCAACATGGTGAAACCCCGTCTCTACTAAAAATACAAAAATTAGCTGGGCATGGTGGTGAGCGCCTGTAGTCCCAGCTACTCAGGAGGCTGAGGCAGGAGAATTGCCTCAACCCAGGAGGAGTAGGTTGTGGTGAGCCGAGATTGCGCCATTGCACTCCAGCCTGGGTAACAAGCAAAACTCCATCTAAAAAAAAAAAAAAAAGAATTGAGGGCGTATTAAAGGCTTTACCATGTTTTTCACACTTGTAGGATTTCTGTACAGTATCAATTTAATACTTAGTAAGACTTGAGAAATGGTTAAAAGCTTTGCCACATTCTTCACATTTGTAGAGTTTCTCTACAGTATGAATTATCTGTTTAATAAGGTTCAAGGATTAAAAGCATTGCCACATTCTTCATAGTTGTAAGGTTTCTTTCCAGTATGAATTCTCCTATGTTTAGTAAGAGTTGAGGATTGGTTAAAGGCTTTACCACATTCTTTACATTTGTAAGGTTTCTCTCCAGTATGAATTATCTTATGTTTAGTAAGGGTTGAGGACCGATTAAAAGCTTTGCCACATTCTTCACATTTGTAGGGTTTCTCTCCAGTATGAATTATCTTATGTTTACTAAGGTTTGAAGACCAATTAAAACCTTTGCCACACTCTTCACATTTGTAGGGTTTCCCTCCAGTGTGAATTCTCTTATGTGTAGTAAGAAATGAGAACCGATTAAAAGCTTTGCCACAGTCTTCACATTTGTAGGGTTTCCCTTGAGTGTGAATTTTCTTATGTTTGGTAAGGATTGAGGACCAATTAAAAGCTTTGCCACATTCTCCACATTTGTAAGGTTTCTCTCCAGTATGAATTATCTTATGTTTCATAAGGTTTGAGGACCGATTAAAAGCTTTGCCACAGTCTTCACATTTGTAAGGTCTCTCTCCAGTGTGAATTCTCTTATGTTTAGTAAGGTTTGAGGACCAGTTAAAGCCCTTGCCACATTCTTCACATTTGTAAGGTTTCTCTCCAGTATGAATTATCCTATGCGCAGTAAGTAGTGGGGACTGGTTAAACACTTTGCCACATTTTTCACATTTGTAGGGTTTTTCTCCAGTATAAATCATCTTATGTGTAGTTAGATTTGAAGGCTCATTAAAGGCTTTGCCACATTCTACACATTTGTAGGGTTTCTCTCCAGTATGAATTTTCTTATGTTCAGTAAGGACTGAGAAATATTTAAAAGCCTTGCCACAGTCTTCACATTTGTGGGGTTTTGCATCAGTATGTATTTTCTTATGACTAGTAAGCCTTGACTGGTACATAAAGGATTTGCCACATTCTTCACATTTGTAGGGTTTGTCTCCAGTATGAATTATTTTATATGTAATAAGGGTTGCGGAAGATTTAAAAGCTTTGCCACATTCTTTGCATTTGAAGGGTTTCTCTTCAATATGAATTCTCTTGTCTCTAGTAAAGGTTGAGAACCACTTGGAGGCTTTGCCATGTTCTTCACATTGGTACAAATTCTCCCCAGTATGAACTCTTTGATGTTGACTTAGGTGTAAAAGCATGCAAAATGATTTGTCACATTTTTGACAGTTGAAAGGTTTCTTTCTAGTCTGTCTTATATTATCTCTATTTGAATTAAAAAATTTATGAAAGACTTTCACATATTGATCACATTGAAATACTTTGCTCTGGGTAGTTGTGAAACACTGGTTGAGTTCATTATAACCTTCTTTGTGCACCTTACATTCATCCACCACACTTTCACAGCCTTTTCTTAACTGTAAATTTTCATGTCCACATTTTCTGTATCTTCCCAGTATCTCTTGTTGAAAAGAATGTTTTATGTCTTGCTCTGGCCAAAGGTAATTGGGAAAATAAGAACAGATAGCTGAAAGAAATAAAAACAACAAATTGTTAAACTTACTATGCTTAGATAAACATACTTTACAAATTGAACCTACATAATAAAGGGAGCTAAGGCCTGTAATCCCAGCACTTTTGGAGGCCAAGGCAGGCATATCACCTGAGGTCAGGAATTTGAGACCATCTGGACCAACATGGAGAAACCCTGTCTGTACTAAAAATACAAACTTAGCTGCGTGTAGTGGTGCATGCCTGTAGTCCCAGCTACTAGGGAGGCTGAGGCAGGAGAATCACTTCAACCTGGGAGGCTGAGGTTGTGGTGAGCCGAGATCACGCCATTGTACTCCAGCCTGGGCAACAAGAGCAAAACTCTGTGTCAAAAAAAAAAAAAATTCTGAGGCTGGGCACGGTGGCTCACGTCTATAATCTCAGCACTTTGGGAGGCCGAGGCGGGTGGATCACAAGGTCAAGAGATGGAGACCATCCTGATCAACATGGTGAAACCACGTCTCTACAATAAATACAAAAATTAGCTGGACATTGTGGTGCGCACCTGTAGTCCCAGCTACTCGGGAGGCTGAGGCAGGAGAATTGCCTAAACCCAGGAGGCAGAGGTTGCAGTGAGCCGAGATCAAGCCATTGCACTCTAGCCTGGGTAACAAGAGCGAAAACTCTGTCTCAAAAAAAAAAAAATTCTGAAAGAAAAAATGTCAAAATAAAGAGGCTCAACAAACAAACTAGGATACACACAAAGATGTTTATAACAAACATATATATATGAACAATTTCAAAAGTCACAGAAAAGAGAATGGAGCTGCAAGATAAAAATGATGTGTCACTTACAAGCATAGTCCTATGAGATAGGTGTGAACTGTCAACAAAAACTGTGCCAGCCACAAAGAAACTGTGCGATATAGTTAACATCCTGAAGAAAATAGCTATCAAGTGAGAATAATACCATCAGCATATCTATCCTGCCAAATAATTTTATTAAAAGACCTTAAAACATAACCAAATTCTGAAAAGTTATATTGCAATTCATATGCCCTAAATATAAAGAGAGCTGAAAGCAGTTGCTTTTACTGAAAATAACATGATTCAACAAAACAACACATAATTGTATAAAATACCTTATTTTCTGGGAAGACAATGGACATACACAAAAATGGAATTTCTTAGCATTATAATAATGGTGTAAAAACATTTTTAGTTATTCTCTAAAATTTGAAAGGTAAAAGCATATAAATCATTATAAACATTTATTAATGAATATACAACATGATATATATAATTAGCAACATCAATGACAAATTTGAGGGCAGATATAATGAGAAAAAAATTTTTGGATGCAGCTGAAGTTCATTTTCACCAGATTGAAATAGATTTTTGTATCTTTTAGAGGCTCTGTTTAATCCCCAAGGTACCACCAAGGATATGTCTGCATAGATACACAACACAAAATAAAAAAGTGAAAGCATATCAAGATAAGTGTAAAAAAGACACAAAGACAGAAAAAGAGAATGAAGAACAAAGATACAAGAAGCAAATGAAACAAAATAACAATACTAAGTTTTCATAAGTGAAGAAAAGTAAAATTATTCTCACACAAGCAAATGCTGAAGGAATACATCACCACCAGGCCTGCCTGGCTAGAGCTCTACAAAGAAGCACGAAATATGGGAAGAAAAAACCATTACCAGTCATTGCAAAAACACACTGAAGTACGAAAACAATGACACTATAAAACAACTACATCAACAACTCTTCAAAATAAGCAGCTAGCACGATTTGGACAGAATCAAAACCACACATAACAATATTAGCCTTAAATGGAATAGACTGAATGCCTCAATTGAAACAGAAGGGCAAGCTGGATACAGTTACGACCCATATGTATGCTGTATTCAAGAGACCCATTTGACAGGAAAAGACAAACCCAGGCTCAAAGTAAAGGAATGGAGGAAAATTTACAAGGCAAATAAAAGCATAAAAAAGCAGGGGTTGCAATCATAGTTTCTGACAAGACAAACTTTAAGCCAACAAACATCAAAAAAGAAAAAAGAAATGCAATACATAATGGTAAAGAGATCAATTCAAGCAGCACGCAGATTCAGAAAACACATTCGTAGAGACCTACACTCCCACATAATAATAGTGAGAGACTTTTAACACCCCACTGTTAGTATTAGACAGATTCGTGAGACAGAAAAGTAAGAAGAGTATTCAAGACTTGAACTCAGCTGTGGGTCAAATGGACCTGATAGATATCTATCTACAAAACTCTGTAGCCACAAACACCACAATACACATTCTTCTAAGGTGCACATGGCAGTTAAATATACATATTGATCATATAATTGGAAGTAAAACACTTCTCAGCAAATGCAAAAGAACTGAAATCATAACAGTCTCTCAGACTGCAGTGAAATCAAATTAAAACACAAGAGTAAGACTCACCAGGCACGATGGCTCATACCTGTAATCCCAGCACTTTAAGAGGCTGAGGTGGGTGGATCACTTGAGGTCAGGAGGTTGGGATCAGCCTGGCCAACATGGTGAAACCCCATCTCTACCAAAAATACAAAAAGTTACCTGAGCATGGTGACACATACCTGTAGTCGCAGCTGCTCAGGAGACTGAGGCACAAGGATCACTTGAAGCCAGGAGGCAGAAGTAGCAGTGGGCTAAGACCATGCCACTGCACTCCAGCCTGGGTGACAGAACAAGACTCTGTTACAAAAAAGCAAAACAAAAAACACCTCAAAAGTAAGAAACTCATTCAAAAGCACACAACTACATAGAAATTGAGCAACCGGCTCCTGAATGACTTCTGGCTAAATAATAAAATCAGCAGTGGGCATCTATGCCTACACCCTTCTGATCATACCTGATCTCTGTATCTAAGCAGGGTTGGGCCTTGCTGAGACTTGGATGTGAGACCACCTGGGAATACTGGGTGCTTTATGCTTTCGCTGGGCATGGCGGCTCACTCCATCCAACACTTTGGGAGGCTAAGGCAGGCAGATAATCTGAGGTCAGGAGTTTGAGACCAGCCTGGCCATCATGGCGATACACTGTCTCTACTAAAAATACAAAAAACTTAGCTGGATGTGGTTGTGGACACCTGTAATTCCAACTACTCAGGAGTTTGAGGCTGGAGAATCACTTGAAACTGGGAGGTGGAGGTTACAGTGAGCCAATATCATGCCACTGCACTCCATCTAAAACTAAATAGATAGTTTTAGATAGAGGAAAACTCCATCTAAAAAAAAATCAGAAATAAAAAAATTATTTGAAACCAATGAGAATGAAGAGACATTCATTGTACCAGAATCTCTAGCACACAGCTAAGGTAGTGTTAAGGGGGAAATTTATAGCACTAAACACCCACATCAGAAACCTAGAAAGATCTGAAATGGACACTAACGTCATAACTAAAAGAATGAGAAGACCAAGAGCAAAGAAACCTTCTAGCAGAAGACAAGAAGTAACCAGATTCGAGTGGAAGTGAAAGACAGAGACAAAAAAACTCTTCAAAAACGGGAACTTTTTTTTTTTTTTCTGAGACGGAGTTTCGCTCTTGTTACCCAGGCTGGAGCGCAATGGCGCGATCTCGGCTCACCGCAACCTCCGCCTCCTGGGTTCAGGCAATTCTCCTGCCTCAGCCTTCTGAGTAGCTGGGATTACAGGCACGCGCCACCGTACCCAGCTAATTTTTTGTATTTTTAGTAGAGACGGGGTTTCACCATGTTGACCAGGATGGTCTCGATCTCTCGACCTTGTGATCCACCCGCCTCGGCCTCCCAAAGTGCTGGGATTACAGGCTTGAGCCACCGCGCCCGGCTTTTTTTTTTTTTTTTTTTTTTAAACAGAGTCTCGCTCTGTCGCCAGGCTGGAGTTCAGTGACACGATCTCGACTCACTGGAATCTCTACCTCCCAGGTTCAAGCAATTCTCCTGCCTCAGCCTCCCGAGTAGCTGGGACTACAGGCGAACACCACTACACCCAGCTAATTTTTGTATTTTTAGTAGAGACGGAATTTCACCATGTTGGCCAGGATGGTCTCTATCTCTTGACCTCGTGATCGGCTCGCCTCGGCCTCCAACAGTGCTGGGATTATAGCCATGAGCCACCACGCCCGGCTGGAACTGGTTGTTTTTGTTGTTTTTTTTTTTGACAAAATTAATAGACTGCTAGCTACAGTAATATAGAAACAGAGAATGAAATAGATAATAAAAAATGGTAAAGGGGATATGATCACTGACCCCATAAAGTAAAAAGAACCTTCAGAAAATACTGTAAACACCTGTATGTACATAAATTGAAAAATCTAGAAGAAATTAATAAATTCCTGGACCCATCCTTTCAAGACTGAACCAGAAAGAAGTTGAATCCCTGAAAAGACCAATAACAAGTTCTGAAACTGAGGCAGTAAATAGCTTACCAACCAAAAAAGGCCAGGACCAGATGAATTTATAGCTGAATTCTACCAGAGGTACAAAGAGAAACAAAAAGAAACCGTTTCTTCTGAAACGATTGCAAATGATAGAAAAGGAGGGGACTCTTCTTCTTCTTCTTTTTAAGAAAGGAGTCTCGCTCTTTTGCCCAGACTGGAGTGCAGTGGTGCGATCTTGGCTCACTGTGGCCTCCGCCTCCTGGATTCAAGCAATTCTCCTGCCTCAGCCTCCTGAGTAGCTGGGACTTTAGGCATGTGCCACCACGCCCGACTAATTTTTCATATTTTTAGTAGAGACGGGTTTCATTATGTTAGCCAGGATGGTCTCAATCTCCTGACCTCGTGATCCATCTGCCTCTGCCCCCCAAAGTGCTGTGATTACAGGTTTGAGCCACCGCGCCTGGCTGGGGCCTCTTCCTAACTCATTCTATAAAACCAGCATCGTCGAGCCCCGCCCCGCCCAGTGGGCCCCCTGCGGCGGCCAGACTTGCACTCCTCTAGCAGCAGTTCCACGTCGTGCCGATGGCCCGCTACCAGGAGGTTCTAAGGACGCTGGACGGAAAAGCTGGTGCCCCGACTGCGTGCAGGCTGAACCAGTGGTACAAGAGGGGCTGAAGCACGTTAGTGAAGGATGTGTGTTCATCTACTGCCAAGTAGGAGACAAGCCTTATTGGAAAGATCCAAATAATGACTTCAGAAAAAACTTGAAAGTAACAGCAGTGCCTACACTACTTAAGTATGGAACACCTCAAAAACTGGTAGACTCTGAGTGTCTTCAGGCCAACCTCGTGGAAATGTTGTTCTCTGAAGATTAAGATTATATGATGGCAATCATGTCTTGATTTCCTGATTTTAGTATCAATAAACTGTATACGTGCTTTGAATTCTTATTAGCAATAAATGTTAAAAAAAAAACTGGCATTTAAAACTGCTATTAAAATGCCCATGATTTCCTGATTTTAGTATCAATAAACTGTATACGTGCTTTGAATTCTTATTAGCAATAAATGTTAAAAAAAAAACTGGCATTTAAAACTGCTATTAAAATGCCAATGATTTCCTGATTTTAGTATCAATAAACTGTATACGTGCTTTGAATTCATATTAGCAATAAATGTCAAAAAAAAAAAAGCATCATCCTGATATCAAGACCTGGCAGAAATTAAAATAAATAAAATAAACAAACTTCAAGCCAATATCCCTGATAAACATCAATGCAAAAATTCTCAATAAAATACTAGCAAACTGAATCCAGCAGCACATCGAAAAGCTTATCCACCACAATCGAGTTAGCTTTATTCCCAGGATGCAAGGCTGGGTCAACATACAAAAATTGACAAACCTAATTCATCACATAAACAGATCTAAAGACAAAAACCACATGATTATCTCAATAGATGCAGGCCGGGCACGGTGGCTCAAGCATGTAATCCCAGCACTTTGGGAGGCTGAGGCAGATGGATCACGAGGTCAAGAGATCGAGACCAACCAGGTCAACATGGTGAAACCCCATCTCTACTAAAAATATGGAAAAAAAAAAAAGAAAGAATGAGCTGGGCATGGTGGCACGTGCCTGTAATCCCAGCTAATCAGGAGGCTGAGGCAGGAGAATTGCCTGAACCCAGGAGGTGGAGGCTGCAGTGAGCTGAGATCGTGCCATTGCACCCCAGCTTGGGTAGCTAAGTGAGACTCCATTGCCAAAAAAAAAAAAGATAGATGCAGAAAAGGCCTTTGACCAAATTCAACATCCCTTCATGTTAAAAACTCTCAATAAGCTAGGTATTCATGGAACATACCTCAAAATAATAGGAACTATCTATGACAAATCCACAGCCAGTAGCATACTAAAAGGGAAAAAGCTGAAAGCATTCCCCTTGAAAACTGGCACCAGACAAGGATGCCCTCTCAGCACTCCTATTTAACATAGTATTGAGTTCTGGCAGGGAAATTAGGCAAGAGAAATAAGTGATATTCAAATAGGAAGTCAAACTGTCTCTGCAGACGACAGGATCCTAGATCTAGAAAGCCCCCCTGTCTCAGCCCAAAACCTTCTTCATCTAATAAGCAACTTCAGGAAAGTACTGAGATACAAAATCAGTGTGCAAAAAACACAAGCATTGCAATAGGCCAACAATAAACAAGCAGAGAGCCAAACTACAAAGAAACTCTCATTCACAATTGCTACAAAGAGAATAAAGTACCCAGGAGTACAGCTAACAAGGGAAGCGAACGACCTCTTCAAGGAGAACTGCAAACCACTGTGCAAGAGGATCAGAGAGGACCCAAATAAAAAAGACAGAAAGAATCAATATTGTAGAGATGGCCATACTGCTCAAAGTAATTTATAGATTCAATGCTATTCAGACTAAACTACCATTAACATTCTTCACAGAATTAGAAAAAAACTATTTTAAAATTCATATGAAACCCCAAAAGATCCCATATAGCCAAGAGAATCCTAAGCAAAAAGAACAAAGCTGAAGGCATCATGATATCCAACCTAAAAGTGTCCTACAAGACTGTAGTAACCAAAGCTGCCTGAAACTGTTATAAAAACAGACACGGAGACCAATGGAACAGAATACAGAACTCAGAAATAAGATTCCGTATCTACAACCATCTGATCTTTGAAAAACCTGACAAAAACAAGCAATGGGAAAAGGATTCCCTTTTAATAAATGGTACTGGGAGAACTGGCTAGCCATATGTAGAAGGTTGAAACTGGATCCCTTTCTTCCGCCTATACAAAAATTAACTAAAGATGAATTGAAGACTTAAATGTGAAATTCAAAACTACAAGAATCCTAGAGGAAAATCTAGGCAGTACCATTCAGGACATAGGCATAGGTAAAGATTTTATGATGAAAGCAATTGCAACAGAAACAAACATTGACAAATGGGATCTAATTAAAGAGCTTCTGCACAGCAAAAGAAATTATCATCAGAATGAACAGACAATCTACAGAATGGAAGCACATTTTTGCAGTCTATCCATCTGACAAAGGTTAATATTCAGAGTCTACAAAGAACTTAAACAAATCTACAAGAATAAAACTAACAACCCCATTGGAAAGTGAGCAAAGAATAATAAACACTTCTCAAAAGAAGACATTTATGTGGCCAACAAACATGAAAAAACATTCAACATTAGTGATCATTAAAGAAATGCAAATCAGGCCAGGCGCAGTGGCTCAAGCCTGTAATCCCAGCACTTTGGGAGGCCGAGGCCGGCCGATCATGAGGTCAAGAGAACCAGACAATCCTGGCCAACATGGTGAAACCCCGTCTCTACTAAAAACACACACACACACACAAACACACAAATGTGCTGGGCGTGGTGGCTTGTGCCTGTAGTCCCAGCTACCTGGGAGGCTGAGGCAGAATTGCCTGAACCCGGAGGCGGAGGTTGCAGTGAGCCAAGATCACGCCATTGCACTCCAGCCTGGGTAACAAGAGCGAAACTCCGTCTCAAAAAAAAAGAAATGCAAATCAGAATCACAATGAGATACCATGTCACGCCAGTCAGAATGGTGATTATTAAAAAGTCAAGAAACAACAGTGTTGGTGAGGCTATGGAGAAACAGACATGCTTTTACACTTTTTGTGGGAATATAAATTAATTCAACCATTGTGAAAGCCAGCATGGTGACTCCTCAAGATCTAGAACCAGGTATACTACTGGACCCAACAATCCCATTAGTGGATATATACCAAAAGAATATAAATCATTCTATTATAACGATACATGGATGTGTATCTTCATTGCAGCACAATTCACAATAGCAAAGACATGGAATCAACTCAAGTGCCCATCTACAATGGACTGGAAAAGGAAATGTGGTGCCGGGTAATCACACCACATGGTGGCTCACGCCTGTAATCCCAGCACTTTGGGAGACTGAAGTGGGTGGATCACGAGGTCAGGAGTTCGAGACCAGCCTTACCAACAAGGTGAAACCCCATCTCTATTAAAAATGCAAAAATTAGCTGGGCGTGCTGGCACACACCTGTAGTCCCAGCTACTCAGGAGACTGAGGCAGGAGAATTGCTTGAACCCAGGAGGCGGAGGTTGCAGTGAGCCGAGATCATGCCACTGCATTTCAGCCTGGTGCCTAGCAACAGAGTGAGACTCTGTCTCAAATTAAAAAAAAATGCAAAAATTAGCCAGGCATGGTGGCATGTACCTGTAATCCCAGCTACTCAGGAGGCTAAGGCAGGAAACTCACTTGAACCCAGGAAGCAGAGACGGCAGTGAGCCAAGATGATACCACTGCACTCCAGCCTGGGTGACAGAGTAAGACTCCATCACAAAAAAAAATTTAAAAATAAAGAAAATAAAAGGTACTCTGCTTGATTATCCTCTTTACAGCAAAACAATTTTTCAGTAATCCCTGAAAAAATTGCCTTCATGAGAGAGCCAGGCATCATGGCTCACATCTGTAATGACAATTATGGGGCACACTCAGGTTGGAGAATTTCTACAGGCCAGGATTTCAAGACCAGCCCAGGCAATAAACAAGACCCCATCTCCAAAGTAAGTGCCTTTAGGAGACCTTTGAGATTTACAGAGGGAATTGTGAAACTCTGCTAAAGCCCAAAATTGAGGAGTGTTTTTTTCAGAGGACAGGACCTCATTCAGGTGGGAAACTACCTGATCTTGGCTACAGAACAAGAAATGGCCCAACCAACTTGGTCCCACTGAGAATTCTGAAGTTAACCCTGTAATTATTACAACCGCCTCCCTGTTACAGTCTGAGAGAGGTCCTGCCCTACCAGAGACGTGGAGGAAGATACCCATTTACAGCCACATAGTTTTTACTGTGGCCCCTCAAGCAGTTCAGTAACTCAGTTCCAGATCTCTGAGCCAAACTTCATTACCACTTTTGCCTAAACAGAAATTCACACAGTGACTTGAGACCACTCTGTGTACTCACTCAGTGAAAGCCATACCCATTCACCTGCTGATATAAGGGCCATTATATATGGACCCAACTGCAGAAACCTGTCCTACAGATCAAAGTCCTGAAGGATAAAATCTGTCCAAAAATAAAATGGAAATTACAACTACCCAAACCCTTTGTAACAAGCCACCTAAAGGTGGACCCTAGTGCAGACGCAGCAGCCTGTGACCAAGCTACAAACCCTCCACTACAAACCCAGAGGGCATCCCATCACTCTAGGCACACAACAGAAAATGATCTTTGCCTCCTGAAACCAGTTTATAAAATCGTAAGGAGTTCTTGCTCCTTCAAATTCACAGACACCAATATAAAAACATACTGTGCCCACCGTCAATGCTTCTATTTTAACATGGATCTGAAAGTGTGTGGCACAAGAATTACTCAAAAACATTTTTAAAAAGCCATTGGAATTGAAAAGAAATAAGTAAAAATTGCTGTTTGTGAATTATATGATGTTATATATAAAAAACCATAAACAGGCCGGGCGCGGTGGCTCAAGCCTGTAATCCCAGCACTTTGGGAGGCCAAGGCGGGTGGATCACGAGGTCAAGAGATCGAGACCATCCTGGTCAATATGGTGAAACCCCGTCTCTACTAAAAATACAAAAAATTAGCTGGGCATGGTGGTGCATGCCTGTAATCCCAGCTACTCGGGAGGCAGATACAGGAGAATTGCCTGAACCCAGGAGGCGGAGGTTGCGGTGAGCCGAAATCACGCCATTGCACTCCAGCCTGGGTAATGAGCGAAAACTCTGTCTCAAAAAAAAAAAACATAAACAATATATTAAAATTTGTCTAAACTAATAAATACAGTCAGTAACTTAACAAAGTATAAAATTAACATAGAAGTTATGGTTCCATACACTTAACACAAAATATCTGATACAATAGAGAAAGAAAACAATCTTATTTACAATAGCATTAAAATATTAATTTCTGAGAACAAATTTAACCAAGAAGATGAACAGTCTTTGCAATGAAATATATAAGATATTAATGAAAGAAATTAGAGAAGACAAAAATAAATGTAAAAATATTTTATGCTGGCTGAGTGTGGTGGTTCACACTTGTAATCCCAGCACTTTGTGAGGCTGAGGCAGGTGGATTATGAAGTCTGAAGATAGAGACCATCCTTGACAACATGGTGAAATCCTGTCTCTACTAAAAATACAAAAATTAGCCAGGCATGGTGACACATGCTTGTAATCCCTGCTACTTGGGAGGCTGAGGTAGGATACTCACTTAAACTCAAGAAGTAGAGGTTGCAGTGAGCCAAGATCACACCATTGCACTGAAACCTGAGTGACACAGTGAGAATATGTCTCAAATAAAAAAAATTATGCCTATGGATTGAAAGAATAAATATTACCGGGTGTGGTGGCTCACTCCTGTAATCTCAGCCCTTTGGGAGGCTGAGGCCGACATATCACCTGAGGTCATGAGTTCCAGACCAGCACGACCAACAGAAGAAACCATCTCTAGTAAAAATACAAAATTAGGCAGGAGTGGTGGTGCATGCCTGTAATCCCAGCTATTCGTGAGGCTGAGGCAGGAGAATCGCTTGAACCCAGGAGATGGAAGTTGCGGTGACCTGTATTGTACCATTGCACTACAGCCTGCGAAATAAGTGAAACTCCATCTCAAACAAAAACAAATAAAAAACAACAAAAAAGGAAGAATAAATATTGTTAAAGTGCCATATTATAAGTATTCTACACATTCAATAAACTTCCTGTCCAAATTCCACTGGCATTTTTATCATGGTAATAGAAAATACAATTCTAAAATTTATAAGAAACTACAATAAACTTAAATAGCCAAAGCATTCTTGAGAAAAAAGAACAAAGCAGAGGAACATCTTAATTCACCATTATTTATTTATTTTATTTTATTTTATTTTTTTGTGACGACGTTTTGCTCTTTTTGCTCAGGCTAGAGGGCAATGGCACCATCTTGGCTCACTGCAACCTCTGCCCTCCAGGTTCAAGAGATTCTCCTGCCTCAGCTTCGCAATTAGCTGGGACTAAAGGCATGCCACCACACCTGGATAATTTTTGCATTTTTAGTAGAGACGGGGTTTCACCTTGTTAATCAGAACCACCTCCTTGGCATCCCAAAGTGCTGGGATCACAAGCATAAGCCAGCATGCCCAGCATAATTTTCAATTTCAAACTATATTTTAAGACTATAGTAATATAGTCGGCTGGGTGCAGTGGCTCACGCCTGTAATCCCAGCACTTTGGGAGGCTAAGGCAGGTGGATCACGAGGTCAAGAGATCGAGACCATCCTGGCCAACATGCTGAAACCCTGTCTCTACTAAATAAAAAAAAAAAAAAATTAACCGGGCATGGTGGCACATGCCTGTAATCCCAGCTACTTGGGAGGCTGAGACAAGAGAATCGTTTGAACCCAGGAGGTGGAGGTTGTGGTGAGCCGAGAATGCGCCATTGCACTCTAGCCTGGGCAACAAGAGCAAAACTCCGTCTCAAAAAAAAAGACTATAGTAATACAAACAGAATGAAATATGCAGAAAAATTAACAAAGACGCCTCTAATGCAACAGAAATGACTACTCTCACACATTCCAGACATGATGCAAAAGGAGAACTAATAGTTTAACATAGAGGTTTTCAGAATTATGCAAATATTTGTGTGTCCCCCAAAAACAATTAAAAAGCAGTTAGATCGTACCGTCTCTAATATGCCATGAAGAGGACTTTGGCTCTCACTAGAAATGAAGGAAGGTCACCCAAGGAAAAGTAGAATTTTTAGAGAATTTAAAAGCATAAGACAAAAGATGCCTCCACGTGAGAGAAAAATTTAAGAAAATACTCAGGCTTCCCAAAAACTATTTGCTTTTCAACATACCTTCCCAAATCCAGTTGTAAGAACTGGCTTTTTTTTTTTTTAACCTTTGGACCTCTCATCTGTGATGTCTATTGTATTCACTTTCACCTACCATTGGGTCTGGCCACCATCTCATGTCTCTTCACATTACAGGGCTCTTTTCCTTGCACCAGACAGGTGATCGGGTTTTCCTTACAGACAGTAATACCTGCTTCATTAAAAATAAATAACATGTATCATTCTTCTATTCTCTAATTACTAACCTAGTACTGTGCTCAGTAGGAAGTATGTAATAGAATATTCCAGAAAATTAATCCCCAAATACTAATTAATGAGAGACATCTCTAAATATTTGGAAATATTTTAAATTTGTAAGTCCTTAATTTTACTACCGAGTACTTATGAATTAAAATTGATGGCAGTAAATAGAGTTTAAAATATGGGCAATGATACTTTATGCCACTAAATTTCAGGAATTACCATTAATCTAGAGGAAAGGATACAGGGTAGCTGAGGAATGTAGAAAGTTCAGGTCAAGATGAAACATGTGGAATAAATTCTTTTCTACATAAACAAATTCATCAAGATTTTCTTAAAAAAGAAATCAGAAAGTCATTTATACAAAGCATAAATTACCAAAATAAAAAATTCTACAGAAAAAGAGACATGAAACTTTTAGGATATATTAATAATTGTGTAATAAAGTTATTCTCACCCAAGAAGACCAGGTTTCTGTAGTTCTCTAACATCACATTTCTATACAAATCCTGCTGAGCAGGGTTCAGGCATTGCCACTCCTCCAGAGAGAATTCTATGGCCACATCCCTAAATGTCAGTGTCTCCTGAAAAACACACATGCACACATATATTTAACAGGTGGCCATGGGAAGAATTTCTTATTTGAGTTAAGGTGAAATGACAGCGTAAAGACAACTGGTTCTAACTTACAAAAATAACAAATTATTCAATAATTTTCAACGCAGAAATATTCTCTAATGTATTCTCTTCCCTTGAGGGTAGAGGAAGGCATAAGATACACATCACCAGTGCCTATCTGATAGTCTTCTGGATGATAAACTGTGGATGGGAGACCCTATAAGTATGAGGAAGGAGTTAGAAGCCTCAACCTGTTCCCATATAAATAATGAAGAAGAAAATAACTAGAGATATAACTATAGTGGTTATTCCTAGGTGATCTTAGTTATTCACAGGTTATCTTAGATATTCATAGGTAACCATTAAGATATATATACATATACTCAGCATAATCTTTTACTAAAGCCTCTCAGGTCAAAGTATGAACCTAAGGTGACACTGTGAAAGAAGTGACCCTAACGCAAGATACTCTAAGCCCTCTGTCACGCCCACGTAAGGGCTGCTGGAGGGTGCCTTGGCTGTGCAGCAGCGCCAGCACTGGGAAAGGGCCTGCTGTTTAGCCAGCTGTGGAAGGGGACGTTTATGATGTCTCCTTCTCCAGAGGAGCTAGGAGAAAACATGGCTACCCCAAGCTCTTGTGGTATGTGACATCTGGGGACTTAATTGTCTCTATGTGATGCTGTGCTTCAGTGGTCATATTCCATGTCCACTTTCATCTTCCGCTTCTGCACCTGGTCTTTCTTTTTCTTAGAAGATATTAGTAATACTAACATAAATCTCAAGGTCTTTATTCTTTCTTGACAAGTATGAAAAAAAGTGTTGGCGTATTATGCTTCTTACCTC
This sequence comes from Callithrix jacchus, assembly GCF_049354715.1. Classification (NCBI taxonomy): domain Eukaryota; kingdom Metazoa; phylum Chordata; class Mammalia; order Primates; family Cebidae; genus Callithrix; species Callithrix jacchus. The sequence goes on from NC_133523.1 coordinate 19,653,647, forward strand.
ATCTTGGCTACTTGAAAGTTCTGGGCCGCCATTCCTATGGCACATAATGTACTAGACGCTACCACTGACAACCATGACCTCACCCTACCTACCCTGCCCCCTGCTTTTTATTCAATAAAAGTCAGAGTGTCCAGGTACTCGGGGCCACTGCCGGACTCCGTGCTTTGGCTGGCAGTGGACCCCTGGACCCAAACTCTGTTATCTCTTTCTCAGTGTCTTGTGTCTTTTATTTCCACAGTTTCTCATCTCCACACCTGTAGAGAGGGGCTCACAGAACTCTGTAAGGGCTGGACCCTACAATAAAATATATAATTAAGGATATAAACACAAATGTATACATTTTTTAGTGTTATATTTACATCATGATGAGTTGTGTATTTTTTCAGACAAAGAAAACATGATGAGTTATAAGGTAACTCTCAAATTTAAATGTACAATAAACTAGAGATCCTGTCATGACAATTGTTTTTTTTCCCAGAAGATTTGGAATAAAGTGTTCGTTTTTAAAATTCTAATGAGGTCACTAGTAATGCCAGTGTTCTTGACCCAAGAAGACTATTTTGTCAAACATTCAGTAAGTAAAAGAGACTGTTGTCCCCAATTTTTCTGGCCTGTAAACAAAGACAAGAGCCGGCCAGGCAAGGTGGCTCCTGCATGTAATCCCAGCACTTTGGGAGGCTGAGGTACTCAGATGACGAGGTCAAGAGATCAAGACCATCTTGGCTAACATGATGAACCCCCGTCTCTACTATAAATACAAAAATTAGCTGGATGTGGTGGCACAAGCCTGTAGTCCCAGCTACTTGGGAAGCTGAGGCAGGAGAACTGCATGAATCCAGGAGGCAGAGGTTGCAGTGAGCCAAGATCATGCCACTGTACTCCAGTGAGGAAAAAAGAGTCTTCATTTTCCAAAGACAGATAGGTGCAAAAAATAAAAAGTAAAAAAAAAAACCTAAGAAAAAATGTCAGGTGCCAGATTAAATGTGATGGTTTATGCACATTAGTTGCATAAAGATACTTAACAATGAAGAGAAAAATAATTAACTCTATAGTTAACAACAACAAAAAAAGAGAGCTCTTTAAGCAAGTAAAGTATTAACATCAACTACTCAGAACAATTTCTCATGATGTGCTATTGCACACAGAAAAACAGCATCACTGCTGAGGTACTGCCCCTCAAAAAGTCAATTATAGACTGAATTTAACCATAAAGAAAAATTAGTTTAAGCAAAGGTGAAGATATCTTCCATATTCTATACTTTTTACAATGATTTTAAGTAATCTTTCTTTAGCACCCTAGAGAGCAGGTATCTCTCAATAATTTTTTCAGAACTTCCTGGGTAATAAATGCCATCCCGTTTAAATAAGCATTTTCTTAATCCTGTTCTGCACAGTGCTACCGGAGAACACAGATGAAACCTCAACATTACATCTTCTCCATCTTTACTAATGACCTCAGCTTTCCCCCAACAGGAATCATGAGTATCCACATCTTCCCATGTTCAAGAGCAACAAAAAGAACACTTTTAATATGGAAGATCATAAATTCATGGTAGGAATTCTGCATTGCATATAAGAAGCCATGATGTAGAGAAGTCTCTGGTACATAGGAAAGAAATATTTTTTAGAGACTCCTGACTATCACAACATTTTAAAAAGTACTTGGAACAAACTCATTGGGGAGGAAAAACACAAGGAGAGAAGTAAAGCTTTGTGAGTCCTAAATGCCTGGCACTCCAGGAGGCAGAGTGGACACAGCTCTTGATCTGAGACATGTTTAGCTGAAAAGAAGCTATTTTTCCTCTTTTTCCTCCTTCTCTGGAAAACATTTTCAGAGAAGATTCTCTGGACAAGTAATACCCGTATCATGAGAAAATGCCCTTAAAGACTCAGCACCACCTGCTTACCTGCTAGTCTCACACCCACAGACAGAAGGACCAAGACCAAAAGGTCCACCCATTTCTCTCCTTTAAAAGAGAAGAGATTCAGAAACAATGAGCTTCTCCATGGAAATAAAAATATCCGTTCTTCTTCTCCCATCTGCAGGTGCCCTCCTTGCCACACACACCAGCAATTTCTGCTACTGTAATGGAAATACAAGCCACATTGCCCTGTCCCTACCAAAGCAAACATGACACTTAACTCTCAGGAATGTATCTTGAAGCCCTCACACTTGATTCTGGCCTCACCTTAGAGTCATACGAGGCACTTAATTAAAATAACATGAATGCTTCCATCCAGAACCATAAACAAAACCAGTGAAAAGGGCACAAGTAAGACTTCTGCAAATTGACCATGACATCTGAATGAGAAGAGTGGGCTGATAAGCACTGCCTCTCAAGCTTTAATGAGCTTAAAAATTACGTGGTAATGTTGGTCCCACTGTTTAATGTGAATCTGCAGGTTTGAAAAAAGTCCATGAATGTGTGTTTCAAACAAGTCCCCTGCCAGTGCTGATCTTGCTCCCCTGGATTCATTATTAGTAATAGTTAGAGAAAGCAGGCACAGCAGAGATTCCCTTATACTCAGCACTCTTGTCACAACATAAATACTTCTGATACAAATGAAGACAACCAATCTCCATCCTAAAGTTTCATAGTCTTTGCTGGCTCTTTAAAGTTTTCAGAGGAAACAGAAAGCAGCAATTTCTGAATAAGTCTGCATCTGAAAAACAACATATACACACGTAATAATACAATGTTTATTAAGCAGGTACTATCTACTCAAGAGTATGTTACAAAGCACTGTGCTGGGAATAACACATTATGTGATTTCATCCTCATAACACCCTGGAAGTTGATATCAACATTCAATAATTCCCAGATTTAGATAAAATGTCTGCCATTTCTATTTCTTCCTGTTTCTCTGTCATTGATTTTTTTTAAATGTATAGAATAAAAGTTAAATACTGACAGATGAGAGGAATATACAAAAGTTTATGTCATTTAGAGAAATTTTTATGTGTTTATATTTAATTTTTGTTACTTGTGGAGCAACTACTGGATCTGCAGGAATAGAACACAAGTTACTAAATGGAATGTTTCTCTAAGCAATGGTTTTAACACAAAATTTAAAAATTAAAATCCTAAAACATATATTTATTTTTCTCATTTACTTGCGTTTGCGTTTCTGAAAATGTGAGCACCAGCTCTAGAAAAGCAGCAGAATTCACCAGACAAAACTCTTATTTATTAATTTATTTGACAAATTCTTGCTCTGTCACCCAGGCTGGAGTGCGATGGCATGATTATCCATTTGTTGAATGACCGTATGAAATGGATGCAATTAGCTTATCCGTTTGAGTCACCAGACCTCCTCTTTGTCTTTCACCCAAGTACCAGGAAACTGGAGAAACTCTCATGTCAGTACCAACTAAAGTTATCTCTTGTATGAGGGAAGAAAAAAAAAAAACAGGATTATTTCCTTCTCTTATACTGAGACAAAAGCAGAGTTAATCACTCTCTTTAGTCCGACACAGTTATAACCTGGACTTCCTCAAATGTCTCAAAGATGGCTAGGTGATTATAAGAGGGTTCTTAGTGAGCTGGGGCTGATGGCCCAATGATAAACCAGGCTGGAGAGACTCAGGCTGACTGTAACTAGAAAACGTAACCACCTTGGTGGAGCTCTAGGACCTGGATCACCAATCCTGATTCATTCACTTTTAGGTAAGAGGATCTAGGACACTCTACTCCAACATTGTATTTTACAGGTAGGTATAGTTGTGGTCATAGTTCTGGATGCTTTGTGGCCTTGATCTCTCACTATTAAGATGCTTATTTAAAAATTAAAGATTATGTCATCAGACTGTATTTACACCTGGAACCTTTCACATTACTGTAGCAGGTCACTGAACAAGATCTGAAAATCTCAAAAAGCCACACTCTCAAAGGGGGATTTTAGATGTCTATGTTGATATCTCACAATGGAGAAAATGCCTCCTTGTTAAGTTTTCTGTATATTCTCAATCCAAAGTCTAGTCCTGTCTTGTGAAACCCACGCAGAGGCAAGACCTTATGTGCAGATTCTAGGTGGGATCAACCTGGCTTGCCTCCTTGGGTGTTACAGCAGAGCACAATCAAAGGAGAAATCTCCTCTTAGAGGCTGCTCTAATACGCTCTAAGTAATATGTCTACCTAAAAGGAAAAGGCTCAGGCCACATGAATATAAGTAGAGAGTTCACTTGGGCTAAACATGAGGATTGTAACCCTGAAGCAAAGATACATCCTCCAAAGACTGAACAACAACAGCAACAAAAGAGAATCCCTGAATAGGCCAATAACAAGCTCCAAAACTCAATTAGTAATAAATAGCCTAACAACAACAAAAAAACACAGGACCAGACAAATTTATAGCTGAATTCTACCTGATGTACAAAGAGCTGGTACCACTTCTACCAAAATTATTTCAAAATACTGAGTAAAAGGGACTATTTTTTAACTCATTACATAAGAATAGCATCATTCTGATACCAAAACCTGGCAGAGATAACACACAACATAAAAAGCTTCAGGCCAATATCCAAGATAAACACTGAAGACAATATTCTCAAAAAAAAATACTGATAAATCAAATACAGGAGAACCCCAAAAAGCTAACCCAGTGTGATCAAGTAGGTTATATCTCTGGGATGCAAGGTTGTTTCAACATACAACAATTAATAAATGTTATTCAGCACATAAACAGGACAAAAGAAAAACCACAAGACTATCTCATTAGATGCTACAAAAGCTTTCAATAAGATTTAACATCTTTCATGTTTAAAACCCTCAAAAAGCTAGGCACTGAAGGTACATACTTCAGAACAGTGAGTCACCTATGACAAACTTACAACCAACATATTGAATGGACACAAGCTAGAAGCATTCCTCCTTGAAAACTGGCACAAGGATGCTTGCTCTTAAAACTCCTATTCAACATAGAATTGGAAGTCTTGGCCAGAGCAACCAGGGAAACGATGAAAACAAAAGGCATCCAAAAAGGAAGAGAGGAAGTCGATCTATTCCTATGTGTAAATGAGAAGATCCTATATCTTCAAAATATTACAGTCTCAGCAGAATTTATTTTAAAGGGGGGAGAAGGATTTTATTTTAATTTTTTTAGAGACAGGGTTTCACCATTTTGAGCAAGTTGGTCTCGAACTTCTGATATCGTGATTTGCCCACCTTGGCCTCCCAAAGTGCTGTAATTACAGACAAGAGCCACTGTGCACAGCCAGAAAACCTCTTTAAACTGATAAACAACTTCAGCAAAGTTTGAGGACACTAAATCAGTAGCATCCCTGTACATCAACAACATCCAAGTCAAAAGCCAAATCAAAACTGTAATTCCTTTCACAATTACCACAAAAAGAATGTAGAATATCTAGGAATACAGCTAACCAGGGAGGTGAAAGATCTCTATAACAAGAATGACAAAACACTACTTAAAGAAGTCAGAGATGACACACACAAATGAAAAACACAATGTGGGCCGGGCACGGTGGCTCACGCCTGCAATCCCAGCACTTTGGGAGGCCGAGGCAGGTGGATCACGAGGTCAAGAGATCCAGACCATCCTGGTCAACATGGTGAAACCCCGTCTCTACTAAAAATACAAAATATTAGCTGGGCATGGTGGCGCGTGCCTGTAATCCCAGCTACTCAGGAGGCTGAGGCAGGAGAATTGCCTGAACCCAGGAGGCGGAGGTTGCAGTGAGCCCAGATCGTGCCATTGCACTCCAGCCTGGGTAACAAGAGCGAAACTCCGTCTCAAGAAAAAAAAAAAATACAATGTATGCTGATGAATAGAAAAGATCAATATTATTAAAATGACCAAACTGCCCAAAGACCTTTACCAATTTAATGCTATTCCCATCAAACTACCAAAAACATTGTTAACAAAACTAAAAAGTAACTATTTTAAAATTTATATGAAGCCAAAATGAGCCTCAATAGCTAAGGAAATTTTAACCAAAAAGAACAAAGCTGCAGGCATTACATTACCCCACTTCAAACCACACTCACTAGAGGGCTACGGTAACCAAAGCAGCATGGTACTGGAACAAACATACTCACAGACAAATGCAACAAAACAGAAAGCCCAGAAATAATGCCCCACACCTCCAACAATCTGATCTTTGACAAAGCTGACAAGAAGAATGTGGGCAGAATTCCTTATTTAATAAATGTGCTGAAATAACTAGCTAGCACTATGTAGAAGATTGAAACTGGTCACCTTCTTCTCTCTCTCTCTCTCTCTCTGTATACATATATATATGAAGATAAATTAAAGACTTAAATGCAAAACTTAAAATTATTTTTAAAACCCTGGAAGATAAATAACCAAGAAAATGCCATTGTAGGCATAGAAATGAGCAAAGACTTTATGAGGAAGATACAAAAGGAATTGCAATAAAAGCAAAACTTGACAAATGGGACCTAATTAAACTAAGAAGCTTCTTCACAGCACAGGAAACTATCAATGGAGTAATCACACAACATACCTAATAAATAAAAATATTGGCAAACTATGTTCCTAACAAAGGTTTAACATCCAGAATTCATCAAGAAGCAAGTTTATAAACAAATAACCAAGAAAAAAAAACTTCATTAAAAAGTAGGCAAAAAACATGAAAAGTTCTTTCTATTTATTTATTTATTTATTGAGACGGAGTTTCGCTCTTGTTACCCAGGCTGGAGTGCAATGGCGCGATCTCGGCTCACCACAACCTCCGCCTCCTGGGTTCAGGCAATTCTCCTGCCTCAGCCTCCTGAGTAGCTGGGATTACAGGCACACACCACCGTGCCCAGCTAATTTTTTGTATTTTTACTAGAGACGGGGTTTCACCATGTTGACCAGGATGGTCTCGATCTCTTGACTTCGTGATCCACCCGCCTCGGCCTCCCAAAGTGCTGGGATTACAGGCGTGAGCCACCGCGCCCGGCCGAAAAGTTCTTTTTAAAAAGAAGACAAACGTGGCTAACGAGCATGTGCAAAAAATGTTCACCACTAATCACTGGAGAAATCAAAAGAAAAAATGAGATACCATCTCACAGCAGTCAGAATGGCTGCTGTTAGAAAGTCACTAAAAGGCCTTTGGGAGGTTAAGGTGGGTAATTCATTTGATATTATCAGTTTGAGACCAACCCAGCCAACATGGAGAAACCCCATCTTCACTAAAAATACAAAAATTAGGATTGGTGGTGCACATCTGTAGTTCCAGCTAAGATGTGCTGGTAACTAAGACAATAATCTATTGAACATAAGAGGTGAAGGTTACAATGAATTGAGATCACACCACTGCACTCCAGCCTGGGTGACAGAGTGAGACTGTCTCAAAAACAAAAAAGTCAATAACAGATGCTGGCAAGGTTGCAGAGAAAATGGAATGTTTATACACTGCTGATAGAAGGGTAAACTAGTTCAACCACTGTGAATAGCAGTGTGGCGATTTCTCACAGAGCTGAAAACAGAATTACTATTTGACCCAGCAACCTCCAAATTGGGTATATACCCAAAGAAATATAAATTACTCTACCATAAAGGCACATGCACATGCATGTTTATTACAGCACTGTTTGCAGTAACAAAGACAGGGGCTGGGCATGGTGGCTTATGCCTGTAATCCCAGCACTTTGGGAAGCTGAGGCGGGTGGATCACCTGAGTTCAGGAGATTGAGATCAGCTTGGCCAACATGGAGAAGCCCTGTCTCAACGAAAAATACAAAAATTAGCCAGGTCTGGTAGCACACACCTGTAGACCCAACTACTTTGGAGGCTGAGGCGGGAGAACTGCTTGAACCTGGGAGGTGAAGGTTTCAATGACCCAAGACCATGCCGTTGTACTCCAGCCTGGGTGACAAGAGTGAGACTCCAATTCAAAAAAAAAAGTGTGTGGGGGGGGACTCCCACAATGTTCCTCAAGTTCAATAATTAGATCAAGCTGCTCACAGAACTGAGCAAAACAATGTAGTTATGCTTACTAGCTTATTATAAAAAACACTACCCAGGAAGAGTCAAATGGAAGAAATGCATATGACAAAGAAAAGAGGTGGGGAACGATGAAGCACATACATAATCTGGGTAAATAGCTGTGATTAAGAAAATTCGTCATTCTTTGTGTTCTCTAGAACAGTTTATGGAAAGAAGCACCTTTCCCATTATGACTTACATGGTGCTCCCTTTTCTTATTTATCGCATAGCCAGACACAGACTGTCAGAAGCATATTGAACCAGAGCAACTCCATTTTGAATAGGGGCTGAGTAGAACAAGGCTGAAACGCACTGGACTGCATTCCCAGATGGTTAGGCATTTTAACTCATGAGATAGGAGGTCAGCACAAGATACAGGATGTAAAAACCTGGCTGATAACACAGGTGCAGTATAGAAGCAGGATAAAACCCACCAAAATTAACATGGTAATGGGAGTGTTATCTCTGGTCATCCTCTCTGTTACACTTCCACCAGTGCTATGAGAGTTTACAAATGCCATAGCAACATCAGCAAGTTACCCTTAATAATTTTGTTTTTGTTTTTCTGGGACGGAGTTTCGCTGTTGTTACCCAGACTGGAGTGCAACGGCATGATCTCGGCTCACCACAACCTCTGCCTCTTGGGTTCAAGCAATTCTTCTGCCTCAGACTCCCGAGTAGCTGGGGCTACAGGCGCGCACCACCATGCCCAGCTAATTTTTGTATTTTTAGTAGAGACGGGGTTTCACCTTGTTGACCAGGATGCTCTCGATCTCTTGACCTCGTGATCCACCCTCCTCGGCCTCCCAAAGTGCAGGGATTAGAGGCATGAGACACTGCACCCGGCCTCCTATAACAGTTTAAAAAGGAGAAGCATAAATATTCCACGCTTGTTTAGCATATAATCAAGAAATAACCATAAAAATGTGCAAGCAGCACATTTCTTTACTTTATAAAAAACTTGCTTTTGGTAGTGCACGGTGGCTCAAGCCTGTAATCCCAGCACTTTGGGAAGCCGAGGCGGGTGGCTCATGAGGTCAGTACATTGAGACCATCCTGGTCAACATGGTGAAACCCCGTCTCTACTAAAAATACAAAAATAAATTAGCTGGGCATCGTGGCGTCTGCCTGTAATCCCAGCTACTCAGGAGGCTGAGGCAGGAGAATTGCCGGAACCCAGAAGTCGGAGGTTGCGGTGAGCCGAGATTGCGCCATTGCACTCCAGCCTGGGTTACAAGAGCAAAACTCCGTTTCAAAAAAAAAAAAACTTGCTTTCACTTTACTCTGTGGATTTGCCCTGAATTCTTTCTTGAGCAAGATCCAAGAATCCTCTTCGGTTCTGGATCAGAACTTCTTTCCAGTAACATCTTTCCAGCAACCACTAAGGGAGTATACTGAAAGACCTTTGACCCAAAGGAAAATCATCTGTGTGCTCGAATTGGCTGACTTTGGGTGACGGGGGTGCATATACCTGAGTAAAGGATAAGACTGGATCAGAGGCATAACTTAGGGGAATTAGAGTCTCTCCTAAGAGTGGGTTAAAGGCTCCTTTTAATAAAAAGCAAGGATGCTTGACTGAACTTGAATTCGAGGCCCAACTTAAGAAGGTTATATTCCTTCCTAAGATTTAGAAAGTTAGATTTCTCTCGGTAAAATCCATCTCAGCTAAGAACAGGTTTGACACTGAGATATTCATTGCTCTTCTCTTTGGATCAGTCTTCCTTGTGCTCTTTGCTGATGGCTATGGGTGACAGAACTAGGCATCTATAGGACCATGGGACATGGGGATCTTTTCTTCTCCAAAAGGGAAAACTTCAGTGCTAATGGGACTGCTGGAAAAATCTCTGCTACCAAGGAGCGAACATCTGAACTTTTTATTATTGCTGTAATGGGAAGGTCTTTGTCTGGCTCCCTGAGCTCTTTGCCTTCCCCACCCTGCCATAAACAATGCCTTTTCTCTTTTCTATTACTCAGAGTAATAACCATCTTGCCCAGAGACCACGAGTTGAAACTCCTGATTGCAGCTGAATTGACAATGACAGGGCCCAACTAGGGACAAGTTTAAGTCTTACCAGTTTGATATCGGTTGCTAAGCAGAGTGGCTAATGTCTATGTTTGTCACGCATGTTTTTCTCTGGCCAGAAGAGGAAAAAGATCATTTTCCTTTGTGTTGTGGCTTGGCCCCCAGGGCTGTGGTGCACCCAGTCATGTCACTAGGGCCACTCAGGGAAAGGAAACCCAGAAGCCTGGCATGCTGGCAAAAACAGTAAAAATTTCTTACCAGACTTCTGCCCTCTATGCAAAGTGATTAAATGAATTGCTAAAAAAAATTACTGTTTATCTCCTGTGTAAAGTTCTAATTAATTAGAAAATGCATTTGTGAGGCTAGTCTTAAGCTATCACACATCTGTTGTACTTTGTGCTATAAATCTGTCTTTCTGTATTGTTCTGTCATTAAGAGGGGTACCTTAGGATAGAATGCAGGACTAAGACCCCTTAAGGCTGCTGTTCAGGTTGGTCCAGCAAAGTGTTCAGTCATGTCTTTGGATGCTTGACCTTGTAACCACATGACAGTCCTTTCTCTTGGTCTCCACCATCAATGATGGCCCAGGTTCAGGGTTCAATTCCCAGCTTAGGGAATGATTACTTTCTTGTTTGGTATTTGGGTGATTTTTACTATTTGTTGATTCTCTTACCCTCCAGGAACCATCTTGCATTTTCCTTTTCCAGAACACCTGTGAAGTTACTTTTAATAAAACTAAAAAGCCAGAGATATTGGCTATTTGACCTGAGTAAACTCTGGTAATAAGAAATTTAAAAGGACTTTTTAAAAGAGCACTATGGGTTAAAAGTCAGCTTAATTAAAAGCAGATATTCAAGCTCTAACAGCCTGGAACTCCTTGGGAAAAACAGAAGGGGCATGACAGACTCTGTTTTGGGAAACACCCCCTTTTTCTCATGAAACCCCAGGAATTGAAAGTGGATAGATCCTTCTCAAAAGCTAAGTTTCTGTTCTGTTCTGTTTTACATTGCATTATCTGGTATTTCTGACTTGTGGAGTATCAAAAATTACTTCATATTATAAAAGAATTTTGGTATATATTAACTAGGTGAGAAATATACTTTTCAAATGGCTAATGCGAGTTATAAGGAAATACTCAGCTCTTCACATTTGGATCAGAGAAACATACTCTTGACCCTCACTGTTAAATACAAATGTCTTCAAAATATAAACAAGTGTTCTAAATTATATACGTCAGATGTTAGATTTACCAAATACTTTCTGATCATAAATTGGTTTTTTGACTTATAAGAATTCTTCAATTTACCTATCTTGAAGCCATTAAATTATAAGACTTCCCTTGGGATGAACTGATTCTCTCCTTTTTAGATCCAAGATCTGATGTAAAAATGGGACCCTTAATTTAGGGAAATGTTTTGTTTTCCAGCTCTGTTTACTGTTTAAGCCATAGAAACTACAAGCTTTCCTGACCCTGGGCTCCATCCTGAAGCCAGTAATCCAATTCAGAAACTGACAGGCCGGGTGCAGTGGCTGACACTTATAATCCCAGCACTTTGGGAGGCCAAGACAGGTGGGTCACCTGAGGTTGGGAATTCGAGACCAGCCTGACCAACATGGAGAAACCCTGTCTCAACTAAAAATACAAAATTAGTTGGGCATGGTGGCACATACCTGTAGTCCCAGCTACTTGGGAGGCTGAGACAGGAGAATCATTTGAACCCAGGAGGCCGAGGTAGCAGTGAGCTGCAATGGAGCCACTGCCCTTCAGCCTGGGCAACAAGAGAGAAACTTCGTTTCAGAAAAGAAACTGACAAAGAAAAGCCTTACAACTACTGAATCTTCTGTCTGTGTATTTACATATGTTGTGTGTATGATATGAAAGAACTCTGATTAATTGGTTTCAAAATAGTAAGAGCTTAAATCAAATATTTTGGCAGAAAACTAAAAAGTCTAATGCCTTTTAGTTCACGTGACAAATAATCAATTGAAAATAAAAACACTTTTAATGATCATAGGGAAAATAAAAATGTATTTATAATATAAAAATTTGTTCTAAATTATGTAGGTCAGATATTAGATTTACCAAATACTTTCTGGTCATAAATTGATTTTTTGACTTTTAAAAATTGTTCAATTTATGTATCTTGAAGCCATTAAATTATAAGGCTTTGGGACATATGAAATTAGCCATGCCCCCTAAATATACAAAGGTTATAAAGAAAAGAGATTTTGGGCAGACACAGTGGCTCATGCCAGTAATCTCAGCACTTTGAGAGGTCAAGGCAGGCAAATCACCTGAGGTCCGGAGTTCCAGCCTGGCCAACATGGTGAAACCCTGTCTCTAAAAAAATACAAAATTTAGCCAGGCGTGGTGACAGTTGCCTGTAATCACAGCTACTCAGTAGTCTGAGGCAGGAGAACTGGTTGAACCTGGGAGGCAGATGTTGCAGTGAGCTGAGATCACATCTGAATCTTAAAAAAAAAGAAAGAAAAGAGATTTTATATATGAAAAGATCATAGATAGTAAATCATTATCCTAAAATTAAAGGACTTGCTATTTAAAAAGAGGGATGTTGCCCGGCACGGTAGCTCAAGCCTGTAATCCCAGCACTTTGGGAGGCCAAGGCGGGTGGATCACAAGGTCAAGAGATCCAGACCATCCTGGTCAACATGGTGAAACACCGTCTCTACTAAAAATACAAAAAATTAGCTGGGCATGATGGCGCGTGCCTGTAGTCCCAGTTACTCTGGAGGCTGAGGCAGGAGAATTGCCTGAACCCAGAAGGCAGAGGTTGTGGAGAGCCGAGATCACACCATTGCACTCCAGCCTGGGTAACAAGAGCGAAACTCTGTCTCAAAAAATAAAAAAATAAAAAAAATAAAAAAAATAAAAAAAAAAAGGAGGGATGTTTAGGATGAACAAAAAAGTCTAAACATATGGTAGATGATCTGTGTAATAATTCACTAAAGGAAATTTATGCAAAAAATGTTGTACAATTTAAAGGTCATTAGGCCTCTTAAAGATGTCACAAAATGCCACTATGACTCTTTACTGTACAACTTGCCTACTTTACAGATGCGTAAAGCCTGCGACACATCAAGTTAATACACTGCAGTCAGTCCTTATATGCACTTCTGTCCTAGACTCCACATCTAGTTCACAATTAAAATCCCTTCCTTACCAAAGTTTTCACCAAAAGTGAAAGTTGCTAAGAGTTAACATTGTAACACATAATTTTAACTATGAAAATACAGTTTTATGCTAGGTATGCAGAGAAAGTGAAATGTATTTTTTATAAAAGATTATAAGAAAACATAGAAAGGTGGATTTTTTCACCTAGATTAAAAAATTAAAGGATTTTTTTAAATTAGAAAGCATAAAACTGGAGATTAAAACAAACTGTGAAAGATTTGTTAAAATTTAATTGCAAAAGAGATTTTGTGTGTGAACATACTGACTAAAGTTAAATGGGTATCATTCAGTTTTTCTATAAATAGAACATTGAGATAATAATGATGGCTTCTCTTAACTCACTGATTTACTCTTTAACAATAAAGACTTTGTGAAGAGTTATAAAAGGTTTATGAGAATGTTACCTTATGGTCAAACATTAAAATTGGATAGATTTGTCTAGAAAGATTCATTAAGAACTGGGTTTGACATCAATAATACATAAATACCATAGTAAAATTTGGCTCATTTAGTATAAAAATCACACAGAAAACTGTTAAATGTGAAATAATGTTTCACTATTATTGAACTATGTTGTATAAATGTTATTGGCATGTGTTCCAAAACTCTGGGAAACTCCTGTAATTCTAATATGACTAAGTGTACAACATTAATAATCACAATTCTTACATAAAGTTATTGTATGCCACAGAGCTAACCAAACTTCATTCTCAATCATTTTTTTTTACTGTGACTACACTAAGACTTTACTATCCAATCGTCTTCTGTTGATCCTCTTCAAAAGATGATTTATTCTTAACTTAGGACTTTGACAGATTTTGTTGTTTGTTTTTTGTTATTTTGAGAAGGAGTCTCATTCTTTCACCCAGGCTGGAGTGAAGTGGCATAATCTCGGCTCACTGCAACCTCTGCCACCCAGGTTCAAGCGATTATCCTGCCTCAGCCACTTAAAAAGCTGGGATTACAGGCACCCGCCACCACACCCAGCTAATTTTTGTGTTTTTACTAGAGATGAAATTTTGCCATTTTGGCCAGGCTGGTCTCAAACTCCTGACCTCAAGTAATCCACCTAGCTCACCCTCCCAAAGTGCTAGGATTAGAGGCATGAGCTACTTCATCCCTTCGACAGATGTTCTTAAATGCAAGCTTATAATAACTTTAGGAATTGTGACATTAGAAGAGAGAATAAATTTTAGTATTTATGGGAAGTGAAATGTTCATGACTATCAAACAGAATAGGAATTAACTGAAGGGACTGAACTAATAGAAGACTAAGTAATATTTTTGACTTTGCATAAAATGTCACTGATCCTTTGGTTTGTTTATCACACTCAAGAAACTCTGGGCCAGGTGTGGTGGCTCACGCCTGTAATTCCAGCACTTTGGGAGGCTGAGGCAGATGGGTCACCTGAGGTCGAAAGTTCGAAACCAACCTGACCAACATGGAGAAACCCTGTCTCTAATAAAAGTACAAAATTAGCTAGGCGTGGTGGCACATGCCTGTATTCTCAGCTACTGGGGAGGCTGAGAAAGGAGAATTGCATGAACCCAGGAGGCAAAGGTTGCGGTGAGCTGAGATCGCATCATTGCACTCTAGGCAACAAGAACAAAACTCCACCTCAAAAAAAAAAAAAAAAAAAAAGAGAAAACTGAATAGTTAGGCAAAAAATATCATCACCCCTATTCAGCATGAAATAGTTACAGAAAACGAATCTTCACTCCTCTACAATCCTTAGGAATAATGGTGCCCTTGTAGAAAAAAAAAAGAGGCGGGAGATGTCAGAAGTAGACGGAACCAGAGAAAATCAATTTTGAATAGGGGCTGGGTAAAACAGGGCTGAGATTACTGGGCTGCATTCCTGGAGAGTTAGGCATTCTAGGTAACAGGATAGGATAAAATGTCAGCACGAGATACAAGTCGTAAAGACCTTGCAGATAAAAGTTTGCAGTAAGGAAGTCAAATAACATCCACCAAATCCCAGCTGTAAGGAGAGTGACCTCTGGTCGCCCTCACTGCTACACTGCTCCCAGTGTCATAACAGTTTACAAATGCAATGGAAACATCAGGAACTTACCCTATGTGGTCTAAAATTGAGAGGCATAAATAATCCACCCCTTGTTTAACATATAATCAAGAAATAAAGAGAAAAATGTGCAACCAGCATCCCTCGGGGCTGTTCTGTCTATGGAGTAAGCCATTCTTTTATTTCGTTCTTTTTTTTTTTGAGACGAAGTTTCGCTCTTATTACCCAGTCTGGAGTGAAATGGCGCCATCTCGGCTCACCGCAACCTCGGCCTCCAGGGTTCAGGCAATTCTCCTGTCTCAGCCTCCTGAGTAGCTGGGATTACAGGCACGTGCCACCATGCCCAGCTCATTTTTTAATATTTTTAGTAGAGACGGGGTTTCACCATGTTGACCAGGATGGTCTCGATCTCTTGACCTCGTGATCCACCCGCCTCGGCCTCCCAAAGTGCTGGGATTACAGGCTTGAGCCACCGTGCCCGGCTTCTTTCCTTTCTTAATTAATATTTTTTTTTACTGTACTGTATGGACTCACCCTGAATTTTTTCTTGAGCGAAATCCAAGAATCCTCTTGTGGGGCTTGAATTGGAAGCTCTTTTCAATAAGAACTCTGCACATTTTCTTCTTTTTCCCATTAAAAGAATCAGCTGAATTTGTCTCCAGCGGTCTAAATAAAATTTTTCACAGGCTCCAGAACTTTGAACTATTCTCAGTCTGAGTCAACATACAACCTCATTTTATATCTCTTCTAAGAGCATGATGACTTCACAATAAAATATTCTCTGATCTAAAAATCTGATTTTTCACCCTTCATTTGCCATTCCACTCCCACCTTCTCTCTAATCTTGTTTGCTGCTCCCTAGAAAAGAAAGCCCCTGTCTGCCTAAACTTTGCCATCCTTTCTTTTGTGTAAGACCCTCTCAGTCCCCTTTCATCTTAACCTTAACTGCATTTAGCAGTAAGTCTTCTTCCATAACTGGGATGCGCAGGCTGAGACATCTGCAGGAAAGGCATGCCAGAAGAAAAATTAACGTTGCTTTTAAAAACTTTTTGCAAGCTCAATATTAGCCTTAGCTCTTAGTCACTGGGCTCAAGATTTAATTTCCATGTTAGTTACTCACTTGGTTTTTGAAACTACACGTTTGAAAAATTCAGCAAAATTACTCACAGTGTTCATGTAAGGGAAGGATATTTTAAGCTACTTATATTTTATACATAAACAAAAAAAGCAGAAGTGTCTATTCCTATCAGATAATATATTTATTACTTTTATTAAAAATCATGTAGTAAACAATGAGTCATATGGGAACACTTCTAGGTGGTACCAAATTTCATCTCATAAAACTCAGAAATCAAGATAATAAGACGTGAACAGAGATATTCACTCTCAGAAATTTACCCTCCTAAATGAATCTATGTAACTCACCAATTATCTACCACATTTCTCATGAAAATGTATTAATTGGCCGGGTGAGGTGGCTCATGCCTGTAATCCTCGCACTTTGGGAGGCCCAGGCAGGCATATAATCCCAGGTCAGGAGACCAAGAGCAGTTTAGCCAACACGGTGAAACCCCATCTTTACTTAAAAAATACAAAAATTCGCTGGGTGTGGTGGTATGTGCCTGTAATCCCAGCTACTCACGAGACTGAGGCAGTAGAATCACTTAAACCTGGGAGGAGTAGGTTGCAGTGAGCCTAGATCTTGCCACTGTACTCCAGTATGGGCAACAAGAGTGAAACTCTGTCTCAAAAAAAAAAAAATACGGCCGGGCACGCTGGCTCACACCTATAAACCCAGCACTTTGGGAGGCTAAGGCGGGTGGCTCACGATGTCAAGAGATCGAGACCATCCTGGTCAAAAAGGTGAAACCCAGTCTCTACTAAAAATACATAAATTAGCTGGGCATGGTGGCGCGTGCCTGTAGTCCCAACTACTCGGAAAGGTGAAGCAGGAGAATTCCTTGAACTCAGGAGGCGGAGGTTGCGGCGAGCCGGGATCCGGACATGGCACTCCAGCCTCGGTAACAACAGCGAAACTCCGCCTCAAAAAAAAAAATAATACCAATAAAATAAAATTATACCTTTCAAGCCCTACTAATGTAATACAATTTACATCTGAAAAATTGAGATCAAAATAAGTAAACAAATATTTTTCAACGTGACAAACCAGGCAGTGCTGATTAAAAACAGATGTGTCCGACTTATGTTTCAAGTCACGCCATTCAATCACTTGAGAACCACCCATTCAGGAGACGCTGCATCATGCCCCAGTGACTGCCCAAGGGGCATTTGACTTTGCAGGTTCTGACACCATCTCTCTGGAGTCACTTTTTGTTTGGTCTTTTGGGACACTATTTTGTCTGTGACAAATTTTTGGCTTTTTAACACTTTCTTTCACTATATTTCTTTCATTATCTTTCTCCACCCTTAGAGAATACAGGGGGCAGAGATTATTTCTGTGTTTTCCCCTCAGTACCAGCATCTGACTGGCTGACCAGCAATGTGTGCCAAGAAATAAAAGCTGGGTTTGGTGTAGACAATTTTAATGCCTCAGGGGTTACATTTTCAAAAAAAAGAGTACACCAGAAGATTCCTCGGAGCCCCAGGGCATCCACTTGCTTCTTTGAGAGGAAACATTTTATACCTCAGGTCGTCCTATGGGAGAAAATAACCCAGAAGCTGATATTCCCTAGGCACTTTAGCTGACATAACCATGGTGGATATCTTGGTTTATCCCAGACGGTACTGAAACCCAGGACCAGAAAAAAACTAAAGGGTGGCTGAGGACACATCACCTCATAGAGATTCCAAAGGATAACCTGGACCCCAAACATCCTAACGAGATCTCTGTGCCTAGAGAGGATGTAAGGAGAAGAGGCACAAAGAGCTTTTACAATACAGCGTCAAGGGATTATTCTTTGCTTTCTTCTCATGGGTAATATTTACAGATAACAAATCTTTTTAAAACTCTCATTTAATGCTTTGCAAGAAGTAATTAAATAAGATATAGAAAAGTGCACTAGATAAATAGCTGATACTGTAAATTAGGGAGGACAAGCTGGCATTTGGGAATGCCAGATGAAACTGGAAATTCAGTATCTTATTGCGAGCCAGAGTGAGGCTGCAGAAATGAGGGACAGAGGTTAGACTTAAGACACTGCTTAGGACACAGGTGAAAAATGCAGCAGAAAATCAGTTTCCCATGGAGTGTGAAAATAATTAAATGGCAATTAGACTGAGGTGTGTCTTGCCCCTGGATTCGTACTTTAAAAAAAATCTAACTGAGGTGCATTTTTCAGTAAATAACTACACTGAGAGAAAATTCAGCCTTAACTATACACTGCCAATTAACCTCTGATTACATAACCAAGAAATGCTCAGCTTTATTGTACCAATTAAGAAACTCCATAACTGTACCTAACCAGTTAGTGAATTTGGTTTCCTTCATCATGCAGTTTATTTATTTGTATTTTTATTTCTGATGAATTCACAGAAACAGGCTTCAGAAGATGGGCATCGTGCAGTTTATAACGCTCTTTCCTTCAAGCCCCGTCCATGAACCACAAATGACAAACCACAGCAGGTGCTTGACAACTGTTGAATCACTATTTAATTAAATTATTTAATGTTTTTAGGGTGACTCCCAAACATTTTTAGCAGAAGAAAAGAGCTGGGAACCCCACGGACTAAAGCTCTTCACACTCATGGAACCCGCACCCGGAGTCAGGATTCTCCCCCTGACGACCCTCCTGTGGTCCCTGCACAATCGGAGAGACGCGACGCTACGGGTGAAGAGCCGCCCAGGGATGGCTCCAGACCAGAGCACAGTCACTGGGCAGGGAAGAGGCAGTACACCGGGCCCGGCTGTAAGCGCAGCCGCCATCTTATGGCTGAAGGGGACTGAGGCCGAGCTGGGCAAGAACTCCGGGTGCAGACTGTGGAGCTGACTGCGGGGAGCCCTGAGTCCCCCCACAGCCACTTCCCACCGGTTCCAACCAGCCCCTTCCCCTCTCTCGGGGGTTCGACCCTGCACTCTCACCATTTCTAGGGCTCCAGGGGGTCCCGGCGTCATAGCTGTGGAACTCCCAATACCTTCAGGTCGCAGAGCCACAGAGGCTGGGACTCTAGGAGCAGAAGACACAGAAAAGTGAAGATGAGACCCGGAGCTCCTGCAGCGGGAAACAAAGGCCGCGCCACATTCCGGAAACCTTCCGGTCCGCTCCAGCTGCGTGCGCGATTGGACGGTTCCCAGCCCAGCGTCGCTGATTGAATAACGGGTAAAACCCCGCCCTCTCAGGCCCTGAGTGACAGAAGATGAGATCAGACGCTGGACTGAGTGAAGAAAAAGTGACAGACAGCCTAGGCTGCAGCCTTTTCGGGCAGGGCTTCCTGTCTGAGCTTAGCCTGGCCCACCACAGAGTATTAAATGCCTTTAAACTGGTGTGTCAAGTCGTATGTATCTTTAAATAATATTTTACGTGGCTCTTTACAAATAGAAAGAATATAATAACAATTATTTTTAAATTTCACATTTTATGACCTTCCCGGTTTCTGGTCTTTGAGCAGGAAGGCCGAGATTTTAGAAAGGAGGCAATCCTCTGAAATAAAATGTGAGCCGCACGTGAATTTTAAACTTTGTAGTATCCAAAATTTAAAAAGAAAGAACAGGCCGGGCGCGGTGTCTAACGCCTGTAATCTCAGCACTTTGGGAGGCTGAGGTGGGCGGATTAGTAGGTCAAGGATCAAGACAATCCTGGCCAACACGTGAAAACCCGTTTCTATTTTCTTTTTTTTTAAATATATTTTTTAAAAAAGGAAGAGAAAGAAAGAACAGGTTGAATTGATTGTTACACTTTACTTAACCCAATATGTCCATCATATCATTTTAATGTGTGAGTAATATGTACTTGTTAATAAAGTATATAAATATTTGGAAGTAAATATTTGAAACTAACTCTGCATTTTACCTTTCTAGCACATCGCAGTTCGAAAC
The DNA here is from genome assembly GCF_049354715.1 of Callithrix jacchus. NCBI lineage: Eukaryota > Metazoa > Chordata > Mammalia > Primates > Cebidae > Callithrix > Callithrix jacchus. Next base: position 19,673,833 of record NC_133523.1, read on the forward strand.
AGCCTGGTTCATTTTTGTATTTTTAGTAGACAAAGTGCTAGAATTACAGGTGCCAGTCATCACGCCCGGCCATTCAAAGCTTTTTGATGTGGGTATTTTGTGCTATTCCCACTTAATGCTGCTTTAGGTACATTCCAGAGATTCTGGTACATTGCATCTTTTTTCTTACTGGTTTCAAAGACTTTGTTGATTTCTGACTTAATTTTACTTAATCTTTTTTTTTTTTTTTTGACACAGAGTTTCGCTCTTGTTACCCAGGCTAAAGTGCAATGACGCGATCTCGGCTCACGCAACCTCCGCCTCCTGGGTTCAGGCAATTCTCCTGCCTCAGCCTCCTGAGTAGCTGGGATTACAGGCACGCACCACCATGCCCAGCTAATTTTTTGTATTTTTAGTTGAGACGGGGTTTCACCATGTTGCCCAGGATGGTCTTGATCTCTTGACCTTGTGATCCACCCGCCTTGGCCTCCCAAAGTGCTGGGATTACAGGCTTCAGCCACCGTGCCTGGCCAATTTTTTTTTTTAACAGTCTCTGGAGTGCGATGGCATGATCTCAACTCACTGCAACCTCCGCCTCCCAGGTTCAAGTGGTTCTCCTGCCTCAGCGTCCTGAGTAGCTGGGACTACAGGCGCCCACCATCACACCCAGTTACTTTTTGTATTTGTAGTAGAGACGGGGTTTTACTCTCTTGGCCAGGCTGGTCTCAAACTTCTGACCTGGTTATCCACCCACCTTGGCCTCCCAAAGTGCTCAGATTACAGGCTTGTGCCACAGTGCCTGGCCCTTAATTTTACTATTTACCCAGAAGTCATTCAGCGGCATGTTGTTCAATTTCCATGTGGTTGTATAGTGTTGAGGTTTTTGTTTGCTTGTTTTTAGATGAAGTTTCACTTTTTCGCTCAGGCTGGTGTGCAGTGGTGTGATCCCAGCTCATTACAACCTCTGCCGTCCAGTTTCAAGCAATTCTTCTGCCTCAGCCTCCCAAGTACCTGGGATTAGAGCTGCCCGCCACACACCCAGCTAATTTTGTATTTTTAGTACAGACTGGATTTCACCATGTTGGCCAGGCTGGTCTCAAACTCCTGACCTTGTGATTCACTTGCCTTTGCTCCCAAAGTGCTGGGATTACAGTTGTGAGCTATCAGACCGGCGGTAGATTCTAATTTGATTGCACTGTGCTGAGAGAGATTGTTATAATTTTAGTTCTTTTGCATTTACTGAGGAGTGTTTTACTTCAATTATGCGACCACTTTCAGGCTAACTGCCATGTGGAACTTAGAAGAATGTGTGTGTCATTTTTGGCGGGAGAGTTCTGAAGATCTCTGTCAGGTCCGCTTAACCCAGAGCTGAGTTCAAGCCCTAAATATCCTTGTTCCTTTTTTTCAGAATTATCTGTCTACTATTGGCAGTGAGGTGTTAAAGTCTCCCACTGTTATTGTGTGGCAGTCTAAGTCTTTTTTTAGGTCTCTAAGAATGTGTTTTTTTAAATCTGAGTGCTCCTTGAATTGATTCTTTTAGCGTTATGTAATGGTCTTTTTGTCTTTTTTGATCTTTGTTAGTTCAAAGTCTGTTTGTCAGAAACAATGGCTGCAACCCCTGCCTTTGCTTCTGCTTTTATTTGCTTGGTAAATTTTTTTTTTTTTTTAGCCTATTTGTGTCTTTGCATGTGAGATCAGTCTTTTTTGTTTTTTTGGGGGGGGAGGAGGAAGGCAGGAAGGGAGGGAAGAAGGACGGTCGAAGGAAGGGATGAAGGAAGGAAGGAAGGGAGGAAGCGGGGAGGGAGGGAGGGAGGGAGAGAAGGGAAGGAAGGAAATCAAGCAATGAGAGAGACATTGCTGACCTGGATCTAGAGGTTTACAAGTTGATTTCTTTTTCATTGAGAGAAAGAAAGAAAAAAAATAATAAGTAAAGGAGAGGAAGAAAGAGGAAGAGAAAGAGGGAGAGTAAATGAAAATATTGCTTTATTTTGAAAAAAATTGGGTATTAATGATGGCCAATCAATGTTTCATTTAAGCTTATGGGTAGGTGTGATGTGGTATTGACAAAAATGTATATTTTGTGTATTTGAAGTGGAGCGCTCTATAAATATTTATTAAGTTTACTTGTTCCGGATCTGAGTTCGAGTCCTTGATATCCTTATTAATTTTCTGTCTCATTGAATCTAAGTCTCATATCTGGGTGTTAGGATCGTTAGCTCTTGTTGTTGCATTGATCCTTTTACCACTATATCTTTGTTGCTTTAAAATCTATTTTCTCCGATACGAGAATTGCAACTCCTGCTTTTTATTTATTTATTATTTATTTTTGCTCTCCATTTGGTTGGTAAATCTTTCTCCATCCCTTTGTTTTGAGTCTTTGTGTATCCTTGCATGTGAAACAGGTCTGGATGTAACATGCCATTGGGTTTTGGCTGTGTCTTTTGATTGGGGGATTTAGTGAATTTAAATTTAGGGTTACTGCCATTTGATGTTGACTGGCTGTTTTATCCATTCGTTGGTATAAATTCTTCTTTATGTTGGTGCTCTTTACTTTTTGGTGTATTTTTAGAAAGGCTAATACTGGTTGTTTCTTTCTGTGTGTAATGCTTCTTTCAGAAGCTCTTGTAAAGCAGGCCTGGTGGTAATAAAATCTCTGAGTTCCTGCTTGTTCATAAAAGATTTTATTTTTCCTTCAGTTGTGAAGCTTAGTTTGGCTGGATATGAAATTCTGGGCTGAAGGTTCTGTTCTTTGAGGATGTTGAATATTGGCCCCCACTCTCTTCTGGCTTGTAGGGTTTCTGCTGAGAGATCTGCTGTAAATCTGATAGGCTTGCCTTTGTGGGTAACCTGACCTTTCTCTCTGGCTGCCCTTAGTATTTTCTCCTTCGTTTCAACCCTGGTGAATCTAACGATTATGTGCCTTGGGGTTGCTCTTCTTGAGGAATATCTTTGTGGTGTTCTCTGTATTACCTGGGGTTGAATGTTGACCTGCTTTGCTAGTTTAGGAAAATTTTCCTGAATAATATCCTGAAGGGTATTTTCCAGCTTGGATTCATTCTCTCCGTAGCATTCAGGTACACCTATCAAACGTAAATTTGGTCTTTTCACATAGTCCCACATTTCTTGGAGACTTTGCTCATTCCTTTTTATCCTTTTTTCTCTAATCTTTTCTTCGCATTTTATTTCATTAAGTTGGACTTTGACCTCTGATATCCTTTCTTCTGCTTGAACAATTCGAGTGTTTAAACCTGTGCATACTTCTCAGAGTTCCTGTATTGTATTCTTCAGTTCCATTAATTCACTCATACTCCTCTCTAGGTTGTCTATTCTCAATAGGATTTCATCAAACCTTTTTTCAAAGTTCCTAGTTTCTTTACGTTGGGCTACAACATGTTCTTTTAACTCACTGAAGTTTGTTATTATCCATTCCTTGAAGAGTGATTCTGTCATCAGGATGCGCTCGTTCTCCATCGAGCCTTGTTCCATTGTTGATGTGGAACTGTGATCATCTTTAGAGGGAGAGGAGTTCTGACTTTGAGTATTCTCAGATTTTTTATGCTGGTTTCTTCCCGTCATTGTAAATTTATCCTCCTGTTGTCTTTGAAATTACGAACTTTCAGATTAGGTCTCTTGAGTGGATGTCCAGGTTGTTAGTTCCCGGGCCAGAGCAGCGGCGTTAAAACTGATGGGCTTTTCTGCCCAGGATTCTCCTGTCCGGCTTCCTTCTTGTGTCCATAGTAGGTGACTCTGCCTTCCCGGGGCTCCAAACCTCGGTCAGAAGGGGAACTGGTCCTGTTTACTCTGCGCCGAGCGCTGACGCGCCAAGGTGCCTTCGCAGCCGCTGCTGCTGCGCCGGCTCTGGTGCCCTGCTGGGGACCCGTGTGGGTCCTTCAAACCTGTTTACTCTGCTCCGAGAGCTGCCGCGCCGAGGTGCCGGCGGAACCGCTGCGCCAGCCACGAGAGTCGCGGTGGCCACCCGTGTGTTTCCGCCACTGGGGGATCTTCTGCTCCGTGAGCGACCAGAATTTGTCTGAAAGTGTGGCCTCCTCTAGTTCTCCGCGCCTTCCCTGAGAGCTGCAATCCCGGGATGTTAGCGATCGGCCATCTTGAATCGTTCTCCTTTTTTTTTTTTTTTTTTGAGACAAAGTTTCACTTTTGTTTTGCCTGGAGTGCTGGTGTGCAATGGTGTGAACTTGGCTCACCACAACCTCCACCTACTGGGTTCTAGTGATTCTCCTGCCTCGGCGTCCCAAGTAACTAGGATTACAGATATGTTCCACCACACTGGCTAATTTTGTAATTTTGGTAGAGTCTTTAACTCCCAACCTCAGGTGATCTGCCTGCCTTGGCCTCCCAAAGTGCTGGGATTACAGGTGTGAGCCACTGCACCCAGCCCACGAGATGGGTCTCTTAAATATAGTACAGCAATGAGTCTTGTATTTACCTTCCATTCTGTGTTGTTTAATTGGGGCATTTAGCCCATTTACATTTTAGGTTAATATTATTTTTGTGAATCTGATCCTGTCTTCATGGTGCTCGCTGGTTATTTTGCAGACTTGATGTTGTTTCACGGTGTCATTAGACTTTGTACTTGAGTGTGCTTTTGCAGTGGCTGGTAATTCTTTTTCTTTTCCATATTTACTTTTTTAAAAAACCTCTTTCAAGGCAGGCCTCATGGTGATGACAGATTTCTTCAGCATTTGCTTGTATGACAAGGATTTTATTTCTCGTTCACTTATAAAGCATAATTTTGTTGAATATGAAATTCCTGGTTGAAAATTATTTTCTTTAAGAATGTTGAATATTGGTCCCCAATCTCTTTATGGCTTGTAGGGCTTCTGCTTACAGATCCACTGTGTGTCTGCTGGGCTTCCCTTTGTAGGTTACCTGGTCTTTCTCTCTGGCTGTTGATATTATTTTTTCCTGCATTTCAACCTTGAAGAACCTGATGATTATGTATGTGTGTTGGGTTTGATTTTCTCATGAAAATCATTTTCTCATGTATTTTCTGAATTTGAATGTTGGTCTGTCTGTATGGTTAAGTTGCAAAACTTCTTCCGGATGATACTCTGAAATGAGTTTTCCAATGTCATTCCATTATCTTAATCTCTTTAAGATACCCTGGTCATAGTTTTGGTCATTTTACATAATCCCATAGTTATTGGAAATTTTATTTTTTAATTCTTATTTAATCTTGTCTGCCCTGTCTTATTTCACCAAGCTATTCTTCAAGCTCTGAAGAATCGAGGAAGCTCAATACTTGTAATATTATTACAAAATGTTTTCATCATCTAATATAGTAAGATATCATACATTTATAAATCTTAATTTTTTTTTTTTTTGAGACGGAGTTTCGCTCTTGTTACCCAGGCTGAAGTGCAATGGCGCAATCTCGGCTCACTGCAACCTCCACCTCCTGGGTTCAGGCAATTCTCCTCCCTAAGCCTCCTGAGCAGCTGGGACTACAAGCACACGCCACCATGCCCAGCTAATTTTTTGTATTTTTAGTTGAGACGGGGTTTCACCATGTTGACCAGGATGGTCTCGATTTCTTGATCTCGTGATCCACCTGCCTCAGCCTCCCAAAGTGCTGGGATTACAGGCGTGAGCCACCATTCCCAGCCAAATTTAATAAATCTTAAAATACTTTAAACATGCTAGAGTTCTTCAAAACTAAAAAAAATCAGCAAAATAACTAAACCAATCAAATTGGCTTTTTTTTAAGTGTTTTTTTTTTTTTTTTTTTTTTTTTAAAGATGGGGTTTCACCATGATGGCCAGGCTGCTCTTGAACTGCTGACCTCAGGAGATCCACCCACCTCAGCCGCCCAAAGTGCTAGGATTATAGGTTTGAGCCACCGCGCCCATCCTTAAATGTAAAGTTTAAGGCTAATTGTACGCATAATACAACGAGACCCTTACTTATATTAATACATTTACAGTATGACATGAGATTTGGGTGGGGATACAGAGTCAAACCACATCATTCTACTTCTGGCCCTCACAAAACTCATGTCCTAGTCACATCTGTTTTTCTTTTTTTTTGTTGTTATTTTGTCATTATTTCATAATCATAAACTTAACTCTGCAATCCAGCTAGGCATGGACGGGAACAAGGAAAACATGGAACCCAAAGGGAACTGCAGCGAGAGCACAGATTTTAGGATACTGAGAGCAAATGGGGTGGAGGGTGCTGTCCTGAGCTACAGAAGGAATGGTCTGGTGGTTAAGATAAAACACAAGCCAAACTTATTAAAGTTGTCCACAGTCAGCAATGGTGATCTTCTTGCTGGTCTTGCCCTTCCTGGACCCAAAGCGCTCCATGGCCTCCACAATATTCATGCCTCCTTTCACCTTGCCAAGGACCACATGCTTGCCATCCAACCACTCAGTCTTGACAGTGCAGATGAAAAACTGGGAACCGTTTGTGTTGGATCCAGCATTTGCCATGGACAAGATGCCAGGACCTGTATGCTTTAGGATGAAGTTCTCATCATCAAATTTCTCACCGTAGCTGGACTTGCCACACCAATGCCATTATGGCGTGTGAAGTCACCACCCTGACACATAAACCCTGGAATAATTCTGTGAAAGCAGGAACCCTTATAACCAAATCCTTTCTCTCCAGTGCTCAGAGCACGAAAGTTTTCTGCTGCCTTTGGAAACTTGTCTGCAAATAGCTCGAAGGAGACGCGGCCCAAGGGCTCGCCGTCGAAGGCAATGTCGAAGAACACAGTGGGGTTGACCATGGCTGATACTACAAGGCTCCAGGAGGCAGCGGCGTCTGCAAAGCCTCTTTTTTTCTTTTTTTGAGACGGAGTGTCGCTCTTGTTACCCAGGCTGGAGTGCGATGGCGTGATCTCGGCTCACCGCAGCCTCCCACTCCTGGGTTCAAGCAGTTCGCCTCCCTCAGCCTCACGAGTAGCTGAGACTACAGGCACGTGCCACCATGCCCAGCTAATTTCTGTATTTTTAGTAGAGATGGGGGTTCACATTGTTAATGGAGACAAGGATGGTCTCCATCTCTTGACCTCATGATCCACCCGCCTCAGCCTCCAGAAGTGCCGGGATTACAGGCTTGAGCCAACACGCCCAGCCCCTTTTATTTTCTTAAAGAGTCTCGCTCTGTTGCCCAGGCTAAAGTGCAATGGCGTCACCTCGGCTCTCCACCATCTCTGCCTCCCAGTTTCAACCTATTCTCCTGTCGCAGCCTCCCGAGTAGCTGGGATTACAGGCACCCACCACCATGCCCAGCTAATATTTTGTATTTTTACTAGAAACAGGGTATCACCATGTTGGCCAGGCTGGTCTCGAACTCCTGACCTCAAGTGATCCATTTGCCAGGGCCTTCCAAAATGCTGAGATTGCAGGCGTGAGCCACAGAACCCGGCCTGGCCCCCTAATTTTTAACACATTTCAGCATAAACTTAAAAGTCCAGCCAAAAGTCTTATCTGAGACAAGGCGAGTATTTTCCACCTATAAGCTTGTAAAATAAAATGTGAGTTAGTCTAAATAATGGAAAAATAGCCATATAGATGTAGTATTTTTATATCTCATTGGAATCAATATCGATATGAAACAGATTCTGGTAAATTAAGATGTATATTGTCCAGGCACAGTGGCCCATGCCAATAATCCCAGCACTTTGGGAGGCCCAGGTGGATGGATCACTGAGGTCAAGAGTTTGAGAACTGTCTTGCAAATATGGTGAAATCCCATCTCTACTAAAAATAAAAAAATTCGTGCCTGTTATCCGAGCACTTTGGGAGGGGTGGCAGGCAAATCACGAGATCGGGAGTTCGAGACCATCCTGACCAACATGGTGAAACCCCATCTCTACTAAAAATACAAAAATTAGCCAAGTGTGGTGGTGTGCCTGTAATCCCAGCTATTCAGGAGGCTAATGCATGAGAATTGCTTGAACCTGGGAGGCGGAGTACAAAAATTAGCCAGGTGTGGTGGCAGGTGCTGTAATCCCAGTTACTGGGAAAGTTGAGGCAGGAAAATCACATGAAACCAGGAGGTGGAAGTTGCAGTGAGCCGAGATTGTGCCACTGCATTTCAACAAAGGCAACAAGTGCAGTGGGGAAAAAAACGTATATTATAAGGCCTAGACAAAATAAGAAAGTTACTACAAAAGCATGAACAATCAGTATAGAAAGTTAAATATTACATGGAAAGTATTGAATGTTAAAAGAAAGCACTTGGGCCGGGCACGGTGGCTCACGCCTGTAATCCCAGCACTTTGAGAGGCTGAGGCGGGTGGATCACACAGTGAAGAGATTGAGACCATCCTGGTCAACATGGTGAAACCCCGTCTCTACTAAAAATACAAAAAATTATCTGGGCGTGGTGGCGCATGCCTATAATCCCAGCTACTCAGGAGGCTGAGGCAGGAGAATTGCCTGAACCGGGGAGGCGGAGGTTGCAGTGATCCAAGATTGCGCCATTGCACTCCAGCCTGGGTAACAAGAGCGAAACTCCATCTCAAAAAAAAAAAAAAAAAAGAGGCCGGGCGCGGTGGCTCAAGCCTGTAATCCCAGCACTTTGGGAGACCGAGGCGGGTGAATCACAAGGTCAACAGATCGAGACCATCCTGGTCAACATGGTGAAACCCCGTCTCTACTAAAAATACAAAAAATTAGCTGGGCATGGTGGCGCATGCCTGTAATCCCAGCTACTCAGGAGGCTAAGGCAGGAGAATTGCTTGAACCCAGGAGGCGGAGGTTGTGGTGAGCCGAGATCGCGGCATTGCACTCCAGCCTGGATAACAAGAGCGAAACTCCGTCTCAAAAAAAAAAAAAAAAAGAAAGCACTTAAGAAAGACTAGGCCAGGCACGGTGGTTCACGCTTATAATCTCTGCACTTTGGGAGGCCAAGGCAGGTGGATCCCGAGATCAGGAGTTCAAGACCAGCCTGGCCAATATGGTGAAACCCTATCTCTACGGAAGATACAAAAATTAGCCGGGCATGGTGGCAGGCACCGGTAATCCAGCTACTCAGGAGGCTGAGGCAGAGAATTGCTTGAACCCAGAAGGTGGAGGTTGCAGTCGGCTGAGATCCAGCCACTGCACTCCAGCCTGGGTGACAAAAGGAGACTCTGTTTCAGAAAAAAAAAAGAAAAGAAGAGCCAGATATGGTGGCTTACACCTGTAATCCCAGCACTTTGAGGCCAACACGCGTGGGTCACGACTTCAGCACTTTGAGACCAGCCTGGCCAACATAGCGAAACCCCATCTCTACGAAAACTACAAAAAATTACCTGTCCGTGGTCAAGGGTGCCTGTAATCCCAGATACTCTGGAGACTGAGGCAGGAGAATCGCTTCAACACGAGAGGTGGATGTTGCAGTGAGCAGAGATTGCACCATTTACCCTCCAGCACAGGTGACAGTGCAAGACTCCATCTGAAAAAATATAAATTAATTAAAATATAAATGGTTGGGTGTGGCAGCTCACGTCTGTAATTCCAGCACGTTGGGAGGCAGAGGCAGGTAAATTACCTGAGATCGGGAGTTTGAGACCAGCCTGACCAACATTGAGAAACCCCATCTCTACTAAAAGTACAAAATATTAACTGGGCATGGTGGCACATGCCTGTAATCCCAGCTGCTCTGGAGGCAGAGGCACAAGAATCACTTACACCTGGGAGGTGGAGATTGCAGTGATACCTTGTTTCTACAAAAATTAGCCAGGTGTAGTGGTGGGTGTCTGTAGTCTCAGCTACTTGGGAGGCTGAGGCCAATCATTAGAACCCAGGAAGCAGAGATTGCAATGAGCCGAGATGACGCCACTGCGCCCCAGCCTAAACAACAGACCAACAATTCATCTCACACAACAACAACAAAACAAATTAAACTTTCAAAATATAAAAGCACCATCAAAAAGTCATACCTTTTATTTTATTTTATTTTATTTTGAGATGGAGTTTCACTGTTGTTACCCAGACTGGAGTGCAATGGCACGATCTCGGCTCACTGTAACCTCCGCATCCTGGGTTCAAGCAATTCTCCTGCCTCAGCCTCTGGAGTAGCTGAGACTGCAGGCTTGCACCACCATGCCCAGCTAATTTTTGTATTTTTAGTAGAGACAGGGTTTCACCTTGTTGACCTAGTTGGTCTCGATCTCTTGACCTCGTGATCCATCTGCCTCGGCCTCCCAAAGTGCTGGGATTATAGGCGTGAGCCACCGTGCCCGGCCAAGTCATAGCATTTTTATACATTAATAACTATCTTCAGACCTTGCACGGTGGCTCACGCCTGTGATACCAGCACTTTGGGAGGCTGACGTGGGCAGATCATGAGGTTAGGAGTTCAGGACCAGACTGGCCAATAGGGTGAATCCCCATAACTTCTAACAGTACAAAAATTAGCTGAGTGGGTGGCAGGCAGCTGTGGTCCCATGTACTCAGGAGATGAGGCAGAAGAATTTTTAACCCAGGTGGAGGAGGTTACACTGAGCTGACATAGTGCCACTGCACTGCAGCCTGGGTAAGAGTGAGACTCAGTCTCAAAAGAAAAAAACAAAGTTAAACAAAAACAAACAAAAAACAAAAATCTTTCTCCAAATAAAATTAAAAAACAATTTGATTTACAATGACTATAGTTTGATATAAATTTAACCAAAGTTTAAATTTATATCATTTTATTAAATTTTATTAAATTTAACACTTTATATCCTACTGTAAAGAACATAATAGAAATTTAAAAATCCATAAATGGGGCCAGGCACGGTGGCTCACGCCTATAATCATAGCACTTTGGGAGGCAGAGACAGGTGGATCACAAGGTCAAGAGATCAAAACCATTGTGGTCAACATGGTGAAACCCCATCTCTACTAAAAATACAAAAATTAGCTGGGCATGGTGGCGCATGCCTGTAGTCTCAGCTACTCGGGAGGCTGAGGCAGGGGAATTGCTTGAACCCAGGAGGCGGAGGTTGCGGTGAGCTGAGATCTTGCCATTGTACTCCAGCCTGGGGAACAAGAGCGAAACTCCGTCTCAAAAAAAAACAAAAAAAAACCAAAAAAAAAACATAAATGGAATATTATTCATTAACTGGCATTATTAATAAATATTTGTATTACACAAAATTTTCTATAGGTTTAATGCAACTTCTGTCAAAATACCAGTAACATACTTCATAGAAATTTTTAAAAAGTATATCTAAAATTCATATGGTACTGCAAAGGACACTGAATAGCCGAAGCAATCAAGACAAAAGAAGTGGAGGTATCACCCTACCTGACTTTGAAATATACTATAAAGCTATGGTAACCGAAACAGTATGGTACTTCAATAAAAAGAGAAACCTAGGTCCATGGAGCAGAAGAAAAAAAAGAACAGAAATATATCCATGTATTTACAGCTAACTGATTTTAAATATAGGTGACTTTTTAAAACAGAAAGAACAGTATTTTCATTAAATGATCTTAAAAAAACTTTATATTCACATGCAGACAAAATAAAATGAGACCCTCTTCTCACACCATATGTAAAAATAAACTAAAAATAAATTAGCGACTTTAAGGCCTGAAACTCTGAAACTACTATTATCAAAAATTACAGTGAATGCTCTATAAGATTGATCTGGGCAGCAAGTTTTTTGATTTAACCTAAATATCCCAGGACACAAAAGTAAGTATAAGTCACCTCACTTCAAATTAAAAAGCTGATATGCAGAATCTGATACAATCAACAGAAGGTGACAACTAAAAAACTGACAAAAATATTTGCAAATTATACATGTGATGAGGGGTTAACATCAAAAAAATATAAAAAAACTCAAATGACAATACAATTAAAAAACTAATTACTAAAAATAAGCGATAGCTGAAATAAGTTATTTTTCAAGACAACACATACATATGTCCAACAGATATGTTTGAAAATGCTCAATGTCAGCCGGGCACAGTGGCTTAAGCCTGTAATCCCAGCACTTTGGGAGGCTGAGGCAGGTGGATCACAAGGTCAAGATATCGAGACCATCCTGGTCAACATGGTGAAACCCTGTCTCTACTAAAATCAGAAAAAATTAGCTGGGCATGGTGGCGTGTGCCTGTAATCCCAGCTACTCAGGAGGCTGAGGCAGGAGAATTGCCTGAACCCAGGAGGGGGAGGTTGCGGTGAGCCGAGATTGTGCCATTGCACTCCAGCCTGGGTAACAAGAGCAAAACTCCATCTCAAAAAAAAAAAAAAAAAGAAAATGCTCAATGTCAATTATTATCACAAAAAGGGAAGCCAAAATATAAAAACTATGAGATATCGACTCATTCCTGTTAGAATGACTCTCATTAAAAAATAAAAAGTGTTGGCAAAAATGTGAAGAAAAGGGAATCCTTGGAGACTTTGGTTTGAATGTAAATGAGGACAGCCATTATGAAAAACAAAATAGAGATTTCCCAAAAAACTTAACTACCATGTAATACAGCAATTGCACTACTGGATATATATACAAAACAAATAATATCAGAATGAAGAAATGTTTGCACTTCTGTTGTTTGCAGTACCTTTCACAATAGTCAAAATATAGAATAAACAGTTTAACATCTAATATGTAAATGAAGACAAGGCGGTAGGTATACACAATGGAATACTATTTATTATTTTGGTTTGTTTGTTTGTTTGAGACAGAGTCTCTCTCCATGACCAGGCACCAGGCTGGAGTGCAGTCGTGTGATCTTGGCTGACTGCAACCTCCACCTCCTGGGTTCAAGCAATTCTCCTGCCTCAGCCTCCCCCAAGTAGCTGGGACCACGTGTCAAGGTATTTAGAATGGAGGGTTGAAAGAATGTCTGTCAAATAATACATAATTACAGTCGAATAGGACAAATAATTTCAAGAGATTTATTATACACCATGGTGACTACAATTCATAATAATGTATTTGGATTTTTGAAAGTAAATTTAAATGATTAAAAACAGAAGAAAAATTTAACCTGGCCAAGAGTGGTAGCTCATGCCTGTAATCCAAGCACTTTGGAGGCCAAGTCAGGCAAATCACCTGAGGTCGGGAGTTCAAGACCAGCTTGACCAACATGGTGAAACCCCGTCTTTTTTTTTTTTTTTTTGAAACGGAGTTTCGCTCATTACCCAGGCTGAAGTGCAATGGCGCAATCTTGGCTCACCGCAACCTCCGCCTCCTGGGTTCAGGCAATTCTCCTGCCTCAGCCTCCTGAGTAGCTGGGACTACAGGCTGCGCCACCAGCCCAGCTAATTTTTTGTATTTTTAGTACAGACGGGGTTTCACCATGTTGATCAGGATGGTCTCGATCTCTTGACCTCGTGATCCACGCGCATCAGCCTCCAAAAGTGCTGAAACTACAGGCGTGAGCCACTGCACCCAGCAATCCCATCTTAAAAAAAAAAAAATTTAACCTACAGAAATAATATTCTTTAACTTATTTGCAGTTGAAAGCCACTGGCAAAAAAAATTACTAGGGACGGTAATCCGTTATGTATATTGTTACGATCTTTTAGAAATGCCCTTGGATAAGGTGGAAGAGGTTAAAGTTTGTGGCATAATAACGCTTCATTGAATGCACAATAGTGTTTAACATGTAAAAATTTTGAATTAAAGCATTAACTTTATTTAAAATTTTTTAATGTACTGCATTTCATTATATAAAAGTAGTTAATATACTAATTTAATTTTAAACATGTTGTCTTCATATGACAATGCACAATATTACTCTGAACATCTCCGTCATGCATTACTCAATATTATGTTAACTTTTAAGAGCCTCTCCACTCAGATTTTCATCCTGCATTTTACATTTTAATGTCTTTACTTTCATATAGAAAAGATCATAAATAATGCCCACCTAATAAAAAAGAATTTGTCTAGAGGCCCAGGTGGGTGGATTACAAGGTCAGGAGTTTGAGACCAGCTTGTCCAACATGATAAAACCACATCTCTTAAAAATACAAAAATTAGTTGGGTGTGGTGGCAGGTGCCTGTAATCCCAGTTAATTGGGAGACTGAGACAGGAAAATTGCCTGAATCCAGGAGGTGGAGGTTGCAGTGAGCTGAGTCGTGCCACTGCACTCCAGCAACTCTGTCTTAAAAAAAAAAGCCAGATGCAGTGGCTCACACCTGTAATTCCAGCACTTTGGGAAGCTGAGGTGGATGGATCACGAGGTCAGGAGTTCAAGATCAGTCTGTCCAACATAGTGAAACCCCATCTCTACTTAAAATACAAAACATAGCTGGGTGCCATGGTGTACATCTGTGATCCCAGCAACTCAGAGTCTGAGGCAAGACAATTGCTTGAACACAGAGGCAGAGGATGCAGTGAACCAAGATTGCGTCACTGCACTCCAGCCTGGGAGAATGAGCAAAACTCCCTCATAAGAAAAAAACAAACAAAAACAAAAAAGAATGTCTCCTATCTTTGATGCAGCAACAATTGATCCATGCTTTCATGTGTGAGTCCAACAGAAATGAATAAACAGAATAATTTCAGGATTGAATGACATTATTATTCACTTCTCAAAAAATCTGTAATTTTTTTAAGAAATATACTTTGAATGTAATAACTGCCAAAAAACGTTCTGATTCTCTTAAAGTTTTATACAAAAAATTTTTCTACCAACTTTAGTTTTAGATTTTCTATACTCTGATTTAGGATGTCTGATGTGTCAGTACCTTATATATTTCTACCATAAATACTCTGATATTTGCATAGACTTAATTATGTATTAATTTAACTTATACTGCAACTGCATAAATATCTTCTAGTATAAACTGTTATTTTCTAAGATGTAGGTTTTGAAAAAGTGTTTTTCCAAATCTATTACATCTGCACATCTTTTCTTCAATATAAATCCCCTGATGCAGAACAAAGTTTGAGCAACTATCTCAGAGTTTTTCTCTAGAACAAAATGTCTATAATAAAATCTATGATACCAGTAAAGAGGTATAACTCTCTTTATATTTGTAATGTTCATCTTCAAAATAAATACTCTTCACTATGAAAGCTTGTATTTTCTGAAAAATCTTGACAGAAATTGCACTTATAATCCTTTTATTAAGTACGAATTCTCTGGCGTTAAGATGTGAGGAAATAAGACATGAGTAAGATATGAAAATGGATTTTTCAGTCTTTATATAATTTATCTCAAGTATAAACGCTTTCTTGTACAATAAGGTGTGAGCATTGGTTACAAGTTTTGCCACATTGTTCAAACGTGTAGGCCTTTTTTATAGTATAAATTATCCTTGTTTTTTTTTTGTTTGTGTTGTTTTTTTGAGACGGAGTTCGCTGTTGTCATCCAGACTGGAATGCAATGCCGTGATCTCGGCTCACCGCAACCTCCGCCTCCTGGGTTGACGCAATTCTCCTGCCTCAGCTTCCTGAGTAGCTGGGACTACAGGTGTGCACCACCATGCCCAGCTAATTTTTGTATTTTTAGTGGAGACGGGGTTTCACCATGTTGACCAGGATGGTCTCGATCTCTTGACCTAGTGACCCACCCGCCTCCGCCTCCCAAAGTGCTCGGATTATAGGCGTGAGCCACCGCGCTCGGCTAGTATAAATTATCTTACCTAAATTAAGTGTGACAAGCATTTAAAGGCCTTGTCTCTTTCTTCAGATTTCTAGGATTTCTCACCACGATAATTTCTTTTATGGTTAGAAAAGTTTGAGGAGGGGCCGAGCACGGTGGCTCAAGCCTGTAATCCCAGCACTTTGGGAGGCCGAGGTGGGTGGATCATGAGGTCAAGAGATCTAGACCATCCTGGTCAACATGGTGAAACCCCGTCTCTACTAAAAATACAAAAATTAGCTGGGCATGGTGGCGTGTGCCTGTAATCCCAGCTACTCAGGAGGCTAAGGCAGGAGAACTGCTTGAACCCAGGAGGCGGAGGTTGCGGTGAGCCGAGATCGTGTCATTGCACTCCAGCCTGGGTAACAAGAGCGAAACTCCATCTCGAAAAAAAAAAAAAAAAAAGAAAAGTTTGAGGTGTTGTCAAAAGCATTGTCAAGTATTTCTGGTTTGTAGAGTTTCTTTCCAGTATAAATTATTTTATGTCTTTTAAGAATTCAGGGCTTATTAAAGGCTTTGCCATGTTTTTCACACTTGTAGGATTTCTGTACAGTATCAATTTAATACTTAGTAAGATCTGAGAAATGGTTAAAAGCTTTGCCACATTCTTCACATTTGCAGTTTCTCTACAGTTTGAATTATTTGTTTAATAAGGTTCAAGGATTAAAAGCAGTGCCACATTCTTCATAGTTGTAAGGTTTCTTTCCAGTATGAATTCTCCTATGTTTAGTAAGAGTTGAGGATTGGTTAAAGGCTTTGCCACATTCTTCACATTTGTAAGGTTTCTCTCCAGTATGAATTATCTTATGTTTAGTAAGGGTTGAGGACACATTAAAAGCTTTGCCACATTCTTCACAATTGTAGGGTTTCTCACCAGTATGAATTCTTTTATGTGTAGTAAGGTTTGAGGACTGCATAAAAGCTTTGCCACATTCTTCACATTTGTAAGGTTTCTCTCCAGTATGAATTCTTTTATGTATAGAAAGGTATGAGGACCGATTAAAAGCTTTGCCACAGTCTTCACATTTGTAGGGTTTCCTTGGAGTGTGAATTTTCTTATGTGTAGTAAGGATTGAGGACTGATTAAAAGTTTTGCCACAGTCTTCACATTGGTAGGGTTTCTCTCCAGTATGAATTCTTTCATGATTAGTAAGGGCTGAGGACCAGTTAAAGCCCTTGCCACATTGTTCACATTTGTAGGGTTTCTCTCCAGTATGAATTCTTTTATGATTAGTAAGGGTTGAGGGCCAGTTAAAGCCCTTGCCACATTCTTCACATTTGTAGGGTTTCTCTCCAGTATGAATTATCCTATGTGCAGTAAGTAGTGGGGACTGGTTAAATGCTTTGCCACATTCTTCAGATGTGTACGGTTTCTCTCCAGTATGAATTCTTTTATGTGTAATAAGGGTTGTGGAAAATTTAAAAGCTTTGCCACATTCTTTGCATTTGAAGGGTTTCTCTTCAATATGAATTCTCTTGTCTCTAGTAAAGGTTGAGAACCACTTGGAGGCTTTGCCACGTTCTTCACATTGGTACAAATTCTCCCCAGTATGAACTCTTTGATGTTGACTTAGGTGTAAAAGCATGCAAAATGATTTGTCACATTTTTCACATTTGAAAGGCTTCTTTCTAGTCTGTCTTATATTATGTCTATTTGAATTTAAAAATTTATGAAAGATTTTCACATATTGATCACACTGAAATACTTTGCTCTGGGTAGTTGTGAAACACTGGTTGAATTCATTATAACCTTCTTTGTGCACCTTACATTCATCCACCACACTTTCACAGCCTTTTCTTAACTGTAAATTCTTAGGTCCACATTTTCCGTATCTTCCCAGTATCACTTGTTGAAAAGAACCTTTTATGTGTTGCTCTGGCCAAAAGTATTTTGGAAAATAAGAACACATAGCTGAAAGAAATAAAAACAACAAATTGTTGAACTTACTATGCTTAGATAAACATACTTTACAAATTGAACCTATATTATAAAGGTAACTGAGGCCTGTAATCCCAGCACTTTTGGAGGCCAAGGCAGGCATATCACCTGAGGTCAGGAATTTGAGACCATCCTGACCAACGTGGAGAAACCCTGTCTCTACTAAAAATACAAACTTACCTGGGTGTAGTGGTGCATGCCTGTAGTCCCAGCTACTAGGGAGGCTGAAGCAGGAGAATCACTTCAACCCAGGAGGCGGAGGCTGTGGTGAGCCGAGATCATGCCATTGCACTCCAGCCTGGGCAACAAGAGCGAAACTCTGTCTTAAAAAAAAAAAAAAAAAAAAATTCTGAGGCTGGGCGCGCTGGCTCACACCTATATCCCAGCACTTTGGGAGGCCGAGGCAGGTGGATCACGAGGTCAAGAGATGGAGACCATCCTGGTCAACAAGGTGAAACCCGGTCTCTACTAAAAATACAAAAATTAGCTGGGCATGGTGGTGTGCGCCTGTAGTCGCAGCCACTTGGGCGGCTGAGGCAGGAGAATTGCTTGAACCCAGAAGGCGGAGGTTGCGGTGAGCCGAGATTGTGCCATTGCACTCCAGCCTGGGTAACAACAGCGAAACTCCATCTTAAAAAAAAAATTCTACAGAAAAAGAGACATGAAACTTTCAGGATATATTAATAATTGTGTATTAAAGTTATACTCACCCAAGAAGACCAGGTTTCTGTAGGTCTCTAACATCACATTTCTATATAAATCCTGCTGAGCAGGGTTCAGGCATTGCCACTCCTCCAGAGAGAATTCTATGGCCACATCCCTAAATGTCAGTGTCTCCTGAAAAACACACAGACACATATATATTTAACAAGTGGCCACGGGAAGAATTTTTTTTTTTTTTTTTCCGAGACAGAGTTTCGCTTTGTTACCCAGACTGGAGTGCAATGGCAGAATCTCGGCTCACCACAACCTCTGCCTTCTGGGTTCAAGCAATTCTCCTGCCTCAGCCTCCCGAGTAGCTGGGACTACAGGCGCGCACCACCATGCCCAGCTAATTTTTGTATTTTTAGTAGAGACGGGTTTTCACCTTGTTGACCAGGATGGTCTCAATCTCTTGACCTTGTGATCCACCCGCCTTGGCCTCCTAAAGGTCTGGGATTATAGGTATGAGCCATCGCGCCCGGCCGGGAAGAATTTCTTATTTGAGTTAAGGTGAAATGAGAGAGTAAAGACAATTGGTTCTGAGTTATAAAAATAAGAAATTATTCAATAATTTTCAACACAGAAATATTCGCTAATGTATTCTCTTCCTTTGAGGGCAGAGGAAGGTATAAGATACACATCACCAGTGCCTATCTGATACTCTTCTGGATGATAAACTGTGGGTGGGAGACCCCTTAAGTATGAGGAAGGAGTCAGAAGCCTCAACCTGTCCCATATAAATAATGAAGAAGAAAATAACTAGAGATATAACTATAGTGGTTATTCCTACGTGATCTTAGTTATTCACAGGTTATCTTAGATATTCATAGGTAACCATCAAGATATATATACATATACTCAGCATAATCTTTTACTAAAGCCTCTCAGGTCAAAGTATGAACCTAAGGTGACACTGTGAAAGAAGTGACCCTAACGCAAGATACTCTAAGCCCTTTGTCACGCCCACGTAAGGGCTGCTGGAGGGTGCCTTGGCTGTGCAGCAGCGCCAGCACTGGGAAAGGGCCCGCTGTTTAGCCAGCTGTGGAAGGAAGGTTTACAATGTCTCCTTCTCCAGAGGAGCTAGGAGAAAACTCGGCACCCCCAACCTCTTGTGGTATGTGACATCCGGGGACTTAATTGTTTCTATGTGATGCCGTGCTTCAGTGGTCATATTCCATATCCACTTTCATCTTCCACTTCTGCCCCTGGTCCTTCTTTTTCTTAGAAGATATTAGTAATACTAACATAAATCTCAAGGTCTTTATTCTTTCTTGACAAGTATCAAAAAAGTGTTGGCGCATTATGCTTCTTACCTCATCTTGGCTACTTGAAAGTTCTGGGCCGCCATTCCTATGGCACATAATGTACTTGATGCTACCACTGACAACCATGACCTCACCCTACCTACCCTGCCCCCTGCTTTTTATTCAATAAAAGTCAGAGTGTCCAGGCACTCAGGGCCACTGCCGGACTCCGTGCTTTGGCTGGCAGTGGACCCCTGGACCCAAACTCGGTTTTCTCTTTCTCAGTGTCTTGTGTCTTTTATTTCCACAGTTTCTCATCTCCATACCTGTAGAGAGGGGCTCACAGAACCCTGTAAGGGCTGGACCCTACAATAAAATATATAATTAAGGATATAAACACAAATGTATACATTTTTTAGTGTTATATTTACATCATAATGAGTTGTGTATATTTTCAGACAAAGAAAACATGATGAGTTATAAGGTAACTCTCAAATTTAAATGTACAATAAACTAGAGATCCTGTCATGACAATTGTTTTTTTTCCCAGAAGATTTGGAATAAAGTCTTCGTTTTTAAAATTCTAACAAGGTCACTAGTAATGCCAGTGTTTTTGACCCAAGAAGACTATTTTGTCAAACATTCAGTAAGTAAAAGAGACTGTTTTCCCCTATTTTTCTGGCCTGTAAACAAAGATAAGAGCCGGCCAGGCAAGGTGGCTCCTGCATGTAATCCCAGCACTTTGGGAGGCTGAGGTACTCAGATGACGAGGTCAAGAGATCAAGACCATCTTGGCTAACATGATGAAACTCCATCTCTACTAAAAATACAAAAATCAGCTGGATGTGGTGGCACAAGCCTGTGGTCCCAGCTACTCGGGAAGCTGAGGCAGGAGAACTGCATGAACCCAGGAGGCAGAGGTTGCAGTGAGCCAAGATCATGCCACTGTACTCCAGCCTGGTGACAGAGCAAGACCCTGTCTGAAAGAAAAAAGAAAGAATCTTCATTTTCCAAAGACAGATTGGTGAAAAAAATAAAAATAAAAACCCTAAGAAAAAATGTCAGGTTCCAGGTTAAATGTGATGGTTTATGCACATTAGCTGCATAAATATACTTGACAATAAAAGAAAAATAATTAACTCTATAGTTTAAAAAGAAACAGAGAGCTCTTTAACCAAGAAAAGTATTAACATCAACTACTCAGAACAATTTCTCATGATGTGCTATTGCACACGGAAAAACAGCATCACTGCTGAGGTACTGCCCCTCAAAAAGTCAATTATAGACTGAATTTAACCATAAAGAAAAATTAGTTTTAGCAAAGGTGAAGATATCTTCCATATTATATACTTTTTAACCATGATTTTAAGCAATCTTTCTTTAGCATCCTAGAGAGCAGGTATCTCTCAATAATTTTTTTCAGAACTTCCTGGGTAACAAATGCCATCCCGTTTAAATAAGCATTTTCTTAATCCTGTTCTGCACAGTGCTACCGGAGAACACAGATGAAACCTCAACATTCTATGTTCTCCATCTTTACTAATGACCTCAGCTTTCCCCCAATAGGAACCATGAGTATCCACATCTTCCCATGTTCAACAGCAAAAAAAGGAACACTTTTTTTTTTTTTTGAGACGTAGTTTCGCTCTTGTTACCCAGACTGGAGTGCAATGGTGCGATCTTGGCTCACCACAACCTCCGCCTCCTGGGTTCAGGCAATTCTCCTGCCTCAGCCTCCTGAGTAGCTGGGATTACAGGCACGCACCACCATGCCCAGCTAATTTTTTGTATTTTTAGTAGAGACGGGGTTTCACCATGTTGACCAGGATGGTCTCGATCTCTTGACCTCGTGATCCACCCACCTCTGCCTCCCAAAGTGCGGGGATTACAGGTGTGAGCCACTGCGCCCAGCCTCACAGATGTTCTTAAATGCAAGCTTATGATAACTTTAGGAATTGTGACATTAGAAGAGAGAATAAATTTTAGTATTTATGGGAAGTGAAATGTTCATGACTATCAAACAGAATAGGAATTAACTGAAGGGACTGAACTAACAGAAGACTGAGTAATATTTTTGACTTTGCATAAAACGTCACTGATCCTTTGGTTTGTTTTTCACAGTCAAGAAACTGAGCCGGGCGCTGTGGCGCATGCCTGTAATTCCAGCACTTTGGGAGGCTGAGGCAGATGGGTCACCTGAGGTTGGGAGTTTGAAACCAGCCTGACCAACATGGAGAAACCCTATCTCTAATAAAAGTATAAAATTACCCAGGCGTAGTGGCACATGCCTGTATTCTCAGCTACTGGGGAGGCTGAGGTAAAAGAATTGCTTGAACCCAGGAGGCAAAGGTTGCGGTGAGCTGAGACCGCATCATTGCACTCTAGCCTAGGCAACAAGAGCAAAACTCCACCTCAAAAAAAAAAAAAGAAAGAAAGAAAACTGAATAGTTAGGCAAAAAATATCATCACCCCTATTAAGCATGAAATAGTTACAGAAAACGGATCTTCATCTCTCTATAATCCTTAGGACTAACGGTGCCCTTGTAGAAAAAAAAAAGAGGCGGGAGATGTCAGAGGTAGATGGAACCAGAGCAAATCTATTTTGAATAGGGGCTGGGTAAAACAGGGCTGAGATTACTGGACTGCATTCCTGGAGAGTTAGGTATTCTAGGTAACAGGATAGGATAAAATGTCAGCACGAGATACAAGTCGTAAAGACCTTGCAGATAAAACAGTTTGCAGTAAGGAAGTCAAATAACATCCACCAAATCCCAGCTGTAACGAGAGTGACCTCTGGTCGCCCTCACTGCTACACTGCTCCCAGCAGTGTCATAACAGTTTACAAATGCAATGGAAACATCAGGAACTTACCCTATGTGGTCTAAAATTGGGAGGCATAAATAATCCACCCCCTGTTTAACATATAATCAAGACATAGAGAGAAAAATGTGCAACCAGCATCCCTCGGGGCTGCTCTGCCTATGGAGTAAGCCATTCTTTTCTTTCTTTCCTTTCTTAAATAGTACTTTTTTTTTTTTAACTGTACTGTATGGACTCATCCTGAATTTTTTCTTGAGCGAAATCCAAGAATCCTCTTGTGGGGCTTGAATTGGAAGCTCTTTTCGATAAGAACTCTGCACATTTTCTTTTTTCCATTAAAAGCATCAGCTGGGCTTTTTTGCAGACGCCGCCGCCGCCTGGAGCCTTGTAGTATCAGCCATGGTCAACCCCAACCGTGTTCTTCAACATTGCCGTCAACGGCGAGCCCTTGGGCCGCGTATCCTTCGAGCTGTTTGCAGACAAGTTTCCAGAGCAGAAAATTTTCATGCTCTGAGCACTGGAGAGAAAGGATTTGGTTATAAGGGTTCCTGCTTTCACAGAATTATTCCAGGGTTTATGTGTCAGGGTGGTGACTTTACACGCCATAATGGCATTGGTGAGGCAAGTCCATCTATGGAGAGAAATTTGATGATGAAAACTTCATCCTAAAGCATACACGTCCTGGCATCTTGTCCATGGCAAATGCTGGATCCAACACAAACGGTTCCCAGTTTTTCATCTGCACTGTCAAGACTGAGTGGTTGGATGGCAAGCATGTGGTCCTTGGCAAGGTGAAAGGAGGCATGAATATTGTGGAGGCCATGGAGCGCTTTGGGTCCAGGAAGGGCAAGACCAGCAAGAAGATCACCATTGCTGACTGTGGACAACTTTAATAAGTTTGACTTGTGTTTTATCTTAACCACCAGACCATTCCTTCTGTCGCTCAGGACAGCACCCTCCACCCCATTTGCTCTCAGTATCCTAAAATCTGTGCTCTCGCTGCAGTTCCCTTTGGGTTCCATGTTTTCCTTGTTCCCGTCCATGCCTAGATGGATTGCAGAGTTAAGTATATGATTATGAAATAAAGACGAAATAACAACAGCAACAACAACAAAAAGAGTCAGCTTAAGGGCCGAGAGCGGTGGCTGAAGCCTGTAATCCCAGCACTTTGGGAGGCCGAGGTGGGTAGATCACAGGGTCAAGAGATTGAGACCATCCTGGTCAACATGGTGAAACCCCGTCTCTACTAAAAATACAAAAAATTAGCTGGGCATGGTGGCGCGTGCCTGTAATCCCAGCTACTCAGGAGGCTGAGGCAGGAGAACTGCCTGAACCCAGAAGGCAGAGATTGCGGTGAGCCGAGATCGCGCCATTGCCCTCCAGCCTGGGTAAGAAGAGGGATATTCCGTCTCAAAAAAAAAAAAGGGCTGGGCGCGGTGGCTCAAGCCTGTAATCCCAGCACTTTGGGAAGCCGAGGTGGGTGGATCATGAGGTCAAGAGATCGAGACCATCCTGGTCAACATGGTGAAACCCCGTCTCTACTAAAAATACAAAAAATTAGCTGGGCATGGTGGTACGTGCCTGTAATCCCAGCTACTCAGGAGGCTGAGGCAGGAGAATCGCCTGAACCCAGGAGGCAGAGGTTGCGGTGAGCCGAGATTACGCCATTGCACTCCAGCCTGGGTAACAAGAGCAAAACTCCGTATCAATTAAAACAAACCAAGAAACAAAAGGATCAGCTGAATTTGTCTCCAGTGGTCTAAATAAAAATTTTCACAGGCTACAGAACTTTGAACTATTCTCAGTCTGAGTCAACATACAACCTCATTTTATATCTCTTCCAAGAGCATGATGACTTCACAATAAAATACTCTCTGATCTAAAAATCTGATTTTTCACCCTTCATTTGCCATTCTCCTCTCACCTTCTCTCTAATCTTGTTTGCTGCTCCCTAGAAAAGAAAGCCCCTGTCTGCCTAAACTTTGCCATCCTTTCTTTTTTTCTCTCTCTCACGTACCTATGACTCAACTTTGCCATCCTTAAATTTTTTTTTATTTATTTCTTTATTTTGAGACAAGGTCTTGGTTTATCGCCCAGGCTGGAATGCAGTGGTGCGACCTTGGCTCACTGCAACCTCCACCTCCCAGGTTCAAGCAATTCTGCCTCAGCCTCCTGAATAACTGGGATTACACATATATGCCACCCACGCCCGGCTAATTTTGTATTTTTTGTAGAGACGGGGTTTCTTCATGTTGATCAGGCTAGTCTCAAAGTCCCGACCTCAGGTGATCTGCCCACCTCAGCCCCCAAAGTGTGAGCCACCACATCTGGCCCTTGAAGTTTTTAATAATTGGTACTTTTTCCTGTTGCAATACTCCTTTGGAATTCAATTTTTTTAAAACATAAATCTAACTTTGTTTTATATTCCAAAGCCCAGAAACTGCCTCAAAACAATAATAACTTCATCACCCGTAAGACCCTCTCAGTCCCCTTTCATCTTAACCTTAACTGCACTTAGCAGTAAGTCTTCTTCCATAACTGGGATGCGCAGGCTGAGACATCTGCAGGAAAGGCAACCCAGAAGAAAAACTAACTTTGCTTTTAAAAACCTTTTTGCGGCCGGGCGCGGTGGCTCACGCTTGTAATCCCAGCACTTTGGGAGGCCGAGGCGGGTGGATCACGAGGTCAAGAGATTGAGACCATCCTGGTCAACAAGGTGAAACCCGTCTCTACTAAAAATACAAAAAATTAGCTGGGCGTGGTGGCACGTGCCTGTAATCCCAGCTACTCAGGACGCTGAGGCAGGAGAATTGCCTGAACCCAGGAGGCGGAGGTTGCGGGGATCCGAGATCGCGCCATTGCACTCCAGCCTGGGTAACAACAGCGAAACTCCGTCTCAAAAAACAAAACAAAACAAAACAAAAAAAAACAGATGTGTCTGACTTATGTTTCAAGTCAGGCCATTCATTCAATCACTTGAGAGAACCACCCATTCAGGAGAGCCTGCATCTTGCCCCAGTGACTACCCAAGGGGCATTTGACTTTGCAAGTTCTGACACCATCTCTCTGGAGTCACTTTTTGTTTGGTCTTTTGGGACACTATTTTTTTCTGTGACAAATTTTTGGCTTTTTTTTTGAGACGAAGTTTCGCTCTTGTTACCCTGGCTGGAGTGCAATGGCGGGATCTCGGCTCACCGCAGCCTCCCCCTCCTGTGTTCAAGCAATTCTCCTGCCTCAGCCTCCCGAGTAGCTGGGACTACAGGCCCGCACCACCATGCCCAGCTAATTTTTGTATTTTTAGTAGAGACAAGGTTTCACCTCGTTGACCAGGATGGTCTCAGTCTCTTGACGTTGTGATCCACCCGACTCAGCCTCCCAAAGTGCTGTGATTATAGGCGTAAGCCACCGCGCCCAGCCATTTTTGGCTTTTTAACACCTTTTCATTCACTATATTTATTTCATTCTTTCTCTACCCTTAGAAAATCCAGGGGGCAGAGATTATTTCTGTGTTTTCCCTTCAGTACCAGCATCTGACTGGCTGACCAGCAATGTGTGCCAAGAAATAAAAGCTGGGTTTGGTGTAGACAATTTTAATGCCTCAGGGGTTACCTTTTCAAAAAAAAAGAGTACACCAGAAGATTCCTCGGAGCCCCAGGGCATCCACTTGCTTCTTTGAGAGGAAACATACCTCAGGTCGTCCTATGGGAGAAAATAACCCAGAAGCTGATATTCCCTAGACACTTTAGCTGACATAACCATGGTGGATATCTTGGTTTATCCCAGTCAGTACTGAAACCCAGGACCAGAAAAAAACTAAAGGATGGCTGAAGACACATCAGCTCATAGAGATTCCAAAGGATAACCTGGACCCCAAACATTCTAACAAGATCTCTGTGCCTGGAGAGGATGTAAGGAGAAGAGGCACAAAGAGCTTTTACAATACAGCGTCAGGGGATTATTCTTTGCTTTCTTCTCATGGGTAATATTTACAAACAGGTAACAAATCTTTTTAAAACTCTCATTTAATGCTTTTCAAAAATAATTAATTAAATATGATATAGAAAAGTACACTAGGGCCGGGCGCGGTGGCTCACGCCTGTAATCCCAGCACTTTGGGAGGCCGAGGCGGGTGGATCATGAGGTCAAGAGATCCAGACCATCCTGGTCAACATGGTGAAACCCCGTCTCTACTAAAAATACAAAAAATTAGCTGGGCATGGTGGCGCGTGCCTGTAATCCCAGCTACTCACTCAGGAGGCTGAGGCAGGAGAATTGCCTGAACGCAAGAGGCGGAGGTTGCAATCTCCAGCCTGGGTAACAAGAGAGAAACTCTGTCTCAAAAAACAAACAAACAAACAAACAAAAAGTACACTAGACAAATAGCTGATACTGTAAATTAGGGAGGACAAGCTGGCATTTGGGAATGCCAGATGAAACTGGAAATTTAGTATCTTACTGCAAGCCAGAGTGAGGCTGGAGAAATGAGGGATAGAGGTTAGACTTAAGACACTGCTTAGGACACAGGTGAAAAATGCAGCAGAAAATCAGTTTCCCATGAAGTGTGAAAATAATTAAATGGCAATTAGACTGAGTTGTGTCTTGTCCCTGGATTCGTACTTTTAAAAAAAATCTAACTGATGTGCATTTTTTTTAGTAAATAAGTACACTGAGAGAAAATTCAGCCTTAACTATACACTGCCAATTAACCTCTGATTACATAACCAAGAAATGTTCACCTTTATTGCACAAATGAAGAAACTCCATAACTGTACCTAACCAGTTAGTGAATTTGGTTTCCTTCATCATGCAGTTTATTTATTTGTATTTTTATTTCTGATGAATTCACAGAAACAGGCTTCAGAAGGTGGGCATCATGCAGTTTATAACGCTCTTTCCTTCAAGCCCCGTCCATGAACCACAAATGACAAACCACAGCAGGTGCTTGACAACTGTTGAATCACTCTTTGATTAAATTGTTTAATGTTTTTAGGGTGACTCCCATACATTTTTAGCAGAAGAAAAGAGCTGGGAACCCTACGGACTAAAGCTCTTCACTCATGGAACCCGCACCCGGAGTCAGGATTCTCCCCTGACGACCCTCCTGTGGTCCCTGCACAATCGGAGAGACGCGACGCTACGGGTGAAGAGCCGCCCAGGGATGGCTCCAGACCAGAGCACATTCACTGTGCAGGGAAGAGGCAGTACACCGGGCCCGGCTGTAAGCGCAGCCGCCATCTTATGACTGAAGGGGACTGAGGCCGAGCTGGGCAAGAACTCCGGGCGCAGACTGTGGAGCTGACTGCGGGGAGCCCTGAGTCCCCCCACAGCCACTTCCCAACGGTTCCAACCAGCCCCTTCCCCTGTCTCGGGGGTTCGACCCTGCACTCTCACCATTTCTATGGCTCCAGGGGGTCCCGGCGTCATAGCTGTGGAACTCCCAATAGCTGCAGGTCGCAGAGCCACAGAGGCTGGGACTCTAGGAGCAGAAGACACAGAAAAGTGAAGATGAGACCTGGAGCTCCTGCAGCGGGAAACAAAGGCCGCGCCACATTCCGGAAACCTTCCGGTCCGCTCCAGCTGCGTGCGCGATTGGACGGTTCCCAGCCCAGCGTCGCTGATTGAATAACGGGTAAAACCCCACCCTCTCAGGCCCTGAGTGACAGAAGATGAGATCAGACGCTGGACTGAGTGAAGAAAAAGTGACAGGCAGCCTAGGCTGTAGCCTTTTCGAGCAGGGCTTTTTTCCTGAGCTGGGCCTGGCCCACCACAGAGAGTATTAAATGCCTTTAAACTGGTGTGTCAAGTCGTATGTATTTACAAATAATATTTTACGTGGCTATTTACAAATAGAATATCATAACAATTTTTTTTTTTTTTTTTTTTTTTTTTTTTTTTAAGAAGGAGTTTGGCTCTTGTTATTTAGGCTGGAGTGCAACGGCGCCATCTCGGCTTACCACAACCTCCGCCTCCTGAGTTCAGGCAATTCTCCTGCCTCAGCCTCCCGAGTAGTTGGGACTACATGCGCGCGCCACCATGCCCAGCTAATTTTTGTATATTTAGTAGAGACAGGGGTTTCGCCTTGTTGACCAGGATGGTCTCGATCTATTGACCTCGTGATTCACCTGCCTCTGCGTCCCAAAGTTCTGGGATTATAGGCGTGAGCCACCGCGCCCGGCGCATCTTTTTTCTTATTGGTTTCAAAGACTTTCTTGATTTCTGACTTAATTTTACTTAATTTTTTTTTTTAAACAGAGTCTCACTCCGTTAGGCTGGAGTGTGATGGCATGATCTCAACCCACTGCAACCTACGCCTCCCAGGTTCAAGTGGTTCTCCTGCCTCAGCCTCCTGAGTAGCTGGGACTACAGGCACCCACCATCACACCCAGTTAATTTTTGTGTTTTAGTAGAGGCAGGGTTTCAGTATGTTGGCCAGGCTGGTCTCAAACTTCTGACCTGGTTATCCGCCCGCCTTGGCATCCCAAAGTGCTCAGATTACAGGCTTGAGCCACCGCGCCTGGCCCTTAATTTTACTATTTACCCAGAAGTCATTCAGGGGCATGTTGTTCAATTTCCATGGTTGTATAGTGTTGAGGTCCTTGTTTGTTTGCTTGTTTTTAGACCAAGTTTCACTTTATCGCTCAGGCTGGTGTGCAGTGGCGTGGTCCAGGCTCATTACAACCTCTGTCTTCCAGTTTCAAGCAATTCTTCTACCTCAGCCTCCCGAGTAGCTGGGATTAGAGCTGCCCGCCACACGCCCAGCTAATTTTGTATTTTTAGTACAGACTGGATTTCACCATGTTGGCCAGGCTGGCCTCAAGCTCCTAGCTTGTGATTCACTTGCCTTGGCTCCCAAAGTGCTGGGATTACAGACGTGAGCCATCACACCCGGCCGTAAATTCTAATTTGATTGCACTGTGCTGTGAGCAATTGTTATAATGTTAGTTCTTTTGCATTTGCTCAGGAGTGTTTTACTTCGATTATGTGACCACTTTCAAGTTAACTGCCATGTGGAACTTAGAAGAATGTGTGTGTTGTATTTGGCGGGAGAGTTCTATAGATATCCGTCAGGTCCGCTTGACCCAGAGCTGAGTTCAAGTCCTAAATATCCTTGTTCCTTTTGTTTTTCACAATTATCTGTCTAATATTGGCAGTGAGGTGTTAAAATCTCCCACTATTATTTTGTGGCAGTCTAAGTCTTTTTGTAGGTCTCTAAGAATCTTTTTTTTTTTTTTTTTTGAGACAGAGTTTCGCTCGTGTTACCCAGACTAGAGTGTAATGGCGCGATCTCGGCTCACCGCAACCTCCACCTCCTGGATTCAGGCAATTCTCCTGCCTCAGCCTCCTGAGTAGCTGGGATTACAAGCATGCGCCACCATACCCAGCTAATTTTTTGTATTTTTAGTAGAGACGGGGTTTCACCATATTGACCAGGATGGTCTCGAACTGTTGACCTCGTGATCCACCCACCTCGGCCTCCCAAAGTTCTGGGATTACAGGCTTCAGCCACCGCGCCCGGCCTAGAATGTGTTTTCTTTTAAATCTGGGTGCTCCTTCAATTGATTCTTTTAGCGTTATGTAATACTCTTTTGCCTTTTTTGATCTTTGTTAGTTCAAAGTCTGTTTTGTCAGAAACTATGGTTGCAACCCCTGCCTTTTCTTCTGGTTTTATTTGCTTGGTAAATTTTTCTTTCTGTTTTTTTTTTGTTTGTTTTGTTTTTAATTTTGAGCCTATTTCTGTCTTTGCATTTAAGATCGGTCTTTTTATTTATTTATTTATTTTTTTGAGACAAAGTTTCACTTCTGTTTTGGCTGGACTGCTGGTTTACAATGGTGTGATGATGAATCACCACAACCTCTACCTCCTTGGTTCAAGTGATTCTCCTGCCTCAGCCTCCCAAGTAACTAGGATTAAAGATATATACCACCACACTTGGCTAATTTTGTATTTTTGGTAGAGAGTCTTTAACTCCCAACCTCAGGTGATCTGTCTGCCTGGGCCTCCCAAAGTGCTGGGATTACAGGTGTGAGCCACTGCACCCAGCCCATGAGATGGGTCTCTTAAATACAGCACAGCGATGAGTTTTGACTCTTTATTGAACTTCCATTCTGGCTGGGCATAGTGGCTCATGCCTACAATCCCAGCACTTTGGGAGGCCGAGACGGGTGGATAACAAGGTCAAGAGATAGAGACCATCCTGGTCAACATGGTGAAACCCCGTCTCTACTAAAAATACAAAAATTAGCTGGGCATGGTGGTGCATGCCTGTAGTCCCAACTACTCGGGAGGCTGAGGCAGGAGAATTGCTTGAACCCAGGAGGCGGAGGTTGCGGTGAGCCAAGATCGTGCCATTGCACTCTAGTCTGGGTAACAACAGCGAAACTTCGTCTCAAAAATAAAATAAAATAAAACCTCTTTCAGGCCACGCGCGGTGGCTCACGCCTATAATCCCAGCACTTTGGGAGGCCGAGGCGGGTAGATCACGAGGTCAAGAGATCAAGACCATCCTGGTCAACAAGGTGAAACCCTGTCTCTACTAAAAATACAAAAATTAGCTGGGCATGGTGGTGTGCACCTGTAGTCCCAGCTATTTGGGAGGCTGAGGCAGGAGAATTGCTTGAACCCAGAAGGTGGAGGTTGCGGTGAGCCAAGATCGTGCCATTGCACTCAAGTCTGGGTAACAACAGCGAAACTCCGTCTCAAAAATAAATTAAATAAATAAATAAATAAAACCTCTTTCAAGGCAGGCCTCATGGTGATGTCAGATTTCTTCAGCATTTGCTTGTCTGACATGGATATTATTTCTCCTTCACTTATAAAGCATAATTTTGCTGAATATGAAATTCTTAGTTGAAAATTATTTTCTTTAAGAATGTTGAGGCTGGGTGTGGTGGCTCACGCCTGTAATCCCAGCACTTTGGGAGGCTGAGGTGGGTGGATCATGAGGTCAAGAGATTGAGACCATCCTGGTCAACATGGTGAAACCCCGTCTCTACTAAAAATACAAAAAATTAGCTGGGCATGGTGGCACGCACCTGTAATCCCAGCTACTCAGGAGGCTGAGGCAGGAGAATTGCCTGAACCCAGGAGGCGGAGGCTGCGGTGAGCCGAGATCATGCCATTGCACCCAGCCTGGGTAACGAGAGCAAAACTCCATCTCAAAAAAAAAAAAAAAAAGAATGTTGAATGTTGGTCCCCAATCTCTTTATGGCTTGTAGCGCTTCTGCTTAGAGATCCACTGTGATTCTGATGGGTTTCCCTTTGTAGGTAACCTGGTCTTTCTCTCTGGCTGTTGATATTATTTTTTCCTGCATTTCAACCTTGAAGAACCTGATGATTATGTGTATTGGGTTTAATTTTCTCATGAAATATCTTACTGAGGTTTTTGGATTTTCTGAATTTGTATGTTGGTCTGTATTGTTAAGTTGGAAAACTTCTTCTGGATGATACTCTGAAATACATTTTCCAACTTCATTCCATTATCTTAATCTCTTTAAGATACCCTGATCACTCATAGTTTCAGTCATTTTACATAATCCCATAATTATCAGAAATTGTGTTTATTTTTTAATTCTTATTTAATCTTGTCTGCCTGTCTTATTTCACCAAGCTATTCTTCAAGCTCTGAAGAAGCAAGGAAGCTCAATACTCGTAATATTATTACAAAATGTTTCCATTATCTTATTTAGTAAAAGATCATACATTTAATAAATCTTAAAATATTATAAACATACTAGAGTTTCTCAAGAAAAAAGGAAAATAACTAAATCATTCAAAATTGGCTCTTTTTTTTTTAATGTAATGTAGTTTTTTTTATTTTTTGAGATGGAGTTTTGCTGTTGTTACCCAGGCTGGAGTGCAATGGCACGATCTCGGCTCACCACAACCTCCACCTCCTGGGTTCAGGCAATTCTCCTGCCTCAGCCTCCTGACTAGCTGGGATTACAGGCATGCGCCACCATGCCCAGCTAATTTTTTGTATTTTTAGTAGAGACGGGGTTTTACCTTGTTAACCAAGATGGTCTCGATCTCTTGACCTCGTGATCCACCCGCCTCTGCCTCCCAAAGTGCTGAGATTACAGACATAAGCCACTGCGCCTGGCCTACAATGTTATTTACAATCTATTTTACTATACCCTTTGTGAATAAAGAGATAATTATGTACATGAAGCTACCTACAGTTGTTTCTTTCCAACTGACAAACCATAACTGTAGAAAAAGGATGAGAGTTAAAAGGTGCTGCAGCTCAAAATCATTATGATCAATTTAGATTCTGCAAATTTTCCCAGGGTTCAAAAATGCTGGTTAAATCAGGAAAGAAGAGGAGGCAAATGAGTGCACCCCACTCCTCCCCCATTTTTGCATGGTGCTCCCTTACTTAACTAGTGAAGACCAGCACCTGAATTCTAGACAATTTCATATACAACAGGCCTCTTATTATGGGTCCATACCAGATGATTTAGGGTAGACATTTAAAAATTATCAATGCTAATAGCCTATCAGTGACTTTTATGACTGCTCAATCTTTGTTTTAATGGTAGCCAAGAAACTATCAAGTGGAATGCCTGATCTGAACATGTTTCCACTGTGGCTTTGGCGAAGCCGACTATCTGCAGTATAAAATTTTATGGTTTGATCAGAAGCCTCATTTTGACTAGGAACAGTAAAGAACAACGCTATTAAGATCAATGGAATGGTTCTGAATACCTGTTTGCTATAGAAGGATCCGATGAAATTTTTTCTTTTTTGAGACAGGGTCTTGCTCTATCACCCAGGCAGCAGTACAGTTGCATGATCTCGGCTTACTGCCATCTCCACCTCCCGAGTTCAAGCAACTCCCCAGCCTCAGCCTCCCAAGTAGCTGGGATTACAGGCATGTGCCATAACACCCAGATAATTTTTGTATTTTTAGTAGAGATAGGGTTTCACAATGTTGGCCAGGTTCACTGAGCTCCCGACTTCAAGTGATCCATCCACGTAGGCCTCCCAAAGTGTTGGGATTCAGGTGTGAGCCACTGCACCCTGCCTAGATGAAAGTTTTAAAAAGTCTGGGATAATAAAATAGTCCATCACTTTTTTTATGGTTAAAGCACTAAAAAGCTGCCACAGCACCTTTGAGATGAGAACATAAGGCCTGTGTGGCTTTATGATAGATACTGTTAGTCATTTCATTTGATTAAGCCCTTGGTCAGTCATCTATACCTTAATTAATATTTTGTTCTTATAGAAAAATACAATCTATTTTATGAGTTACTAGAAATAAATAATGGAGAAAAATAGACATTACCTGTTCCTAATGGTCTCTCTGGAAATTACAGCTTTTGCCTGGGAAGATACACATATAGAATATAATTTAACTTCAAAATATATTTAATTCTATTCTATCCATTTTATTTTTTTTGTTTTTGTTTTTTGAGACAGAGTCTTGCTCTGTCACCCAGGCTGGAGTACAGTGACACAATCTAGGCTTACTGCAACCTCTGCCTCCTGGGTTCAAGCAATTCTCCTGCCTCAGCCTCCCGAGTAACTGGGACTACAGGTGCCCACCACTACGCCTGGCTAATTTTTGAATTTTTAGTAGAGATAGGGTTTCACCATACTGGCCTGGCTGGTCTCAAACTCCTGACCTTGTGATCCGCCTGCCTCAGCCTCCCGAAGTGCTGGGATTACAGGCGTGAATCACTTTCCCCAGCCCGTTGTTTTTTCACTCTGTTGCCCAGGCTGGAGTGCAGTAGAGCACTCTCGGCCTCCTGGGTTCAAGTGATTCTTTTGCCTCAGCCTCCCAAATAGCTGGGATTACAGGCGTGTGCCACCACACCTGACTAATTTTTGTATTTTTAGTAGAGAAGGGATTTTGCCATGTTGGACAGGCTTGTCTTGAACTCCTGACCTCAGGTGATCCAACCATCTCGTCCTCCCAAAGTGCTGGGATTACAGGCATTAGCCACTGTGCCTGGCCCTACTCCTTTTAATTTTCTAAGTGACTAGGAATAAGCAACCTTTTTTTTTTTTTTTCTTTTTTGAGATGGAGTTTCGCTCTCGTTACCCAGGCTGGAGTGCAATGGCGCGATCTCAGCTCATCGCAACCTCCGCCTCCTGGGTTCAGGCAATTCTCCTGCCTCAGCATCCTGAGTAGCTGGGATTACAGGCACGCGCCACTATGCCCAGCTAATTTTTTGTATTTTTAGTAGAG
Source organism: Callithrix jacchus (assembly GCF_049354715.1). NCBI lineage: Eukaryota > Metazoa > Chordata > Mammalia > Primates > Cebidae > Callithrix > Callithrix jacchus. The sequence continues at coordinate 19,708,251 of NC_133523.1, forward strand.
ACGGGGTTTCACCATGTTGACCAGGATGGTCTCGATCTCTTAACCTCGTGATCCATCCGCCTCGGCCTCCCAAAGTGCTGGGATTACAGGCTTCAGCCACCGCTCCCGGCCGAATTTTTCAATTTCAATATATGTCTTCTCCCTTTTCCTTTGGTGGAAACTTTCTTTTCAGCGGCCGGAGCAGATTTGTATTTAGTGTTTCTGAGCCGAGCAGACCTCCTGTGAATTTCCTGCTTACTCTGCTTGCCGCCCCCGCTCCCATTACTCTGCGGAGGGGCGGCGGAGGTGCTGGCAAAGGTCGCCGCGCGAAATCTGCTGCCGCCGTCGTCGCCGCAGCTGCGGCCTCCAGTCCCTCCCGCCGCCCCCGAGCCGGCAGCCCCGCCGCCCACGCCGCCCGGGCCCGTGCAGTGATGGCAGAGGATCTCCCCCTGAGCGCCCTTCTTCCACGTGGAGGAGACGTGGTCTTGCAGACGCTGCAGGTGGGCTTCAGGCCCAGCGGCATGGTGGCCGGCTCGGGCGGCCCCCGCGGGCGCAGAGACACTGGAATGGTGGAGGCTGGCCCGGCTGCCCGCTGGTCGGTCAGCCACTCCGGCGATAGGAAGAGCTGTGAGGCCGATGGCACCGAGCTGCCCGTGAAGGGACTAGGCCTCGGCCGCTGTCCTCTGGAGGCGGGAAGCGGTTCAGCCAGCTCTGCCGGTTCAGCCCCAGCACCAGCCCCGGGAGGCCGGAGACACTGGGAAGCAGGACGGACCTGGCCCAGGAATCAAATATTTTAAAAAAGTGTCAACTGCTCTGTGAAAAAGTGTTAAAATACTGCTTCTGAAATGTACAATAAAGGACAAAATTAGTTGGTCATGTTGTGAATTGAAGGGGAGAACTTGGCTTTGGGGAATGTTGGAAAGAAACTGGGAATTTAAGATTTTACTGCAAACCTGGCAAGTCCTGGCAAGGCTGAACAGAACAGAGAGTGGATTTCGACCCTCTTTGCCACACATTTGGAAAATGCAGGGGGACACCAGTGTCTTTGATCAAAGTTAAAATAATTAAATAGCAGGTAACTTGACTGGAGTGGCTCTAGTGGTCTAGGTTCCTATGTAACAACAACAACAAAATCAAGCTCAAATGCATTTTTTTAACTTACTACCTTAAGAAAAAACAAAATCCAGGCTCAATCAACAATAAATCTCCAATTAATCTGATATATAACCAAAACATGTTCTCCCGACACAGCAAATGAGTTGACTACCTAACTGTACCCAGTGGATTATTTAATTTGCTTTGCTTCTTCACACGCCTTACAGAAGCCTTTTCTTCAACACGTTCTGGTGGCTCCAAAACCACAAGCTATTGGGACTGTGGCTCACGCCTGTAATCCCAGCACTATGGGAGGCAGGTGGATCACCTGCCTGGGAGCTCCAGACCAGTCTGACCAACATGGAGAAACCCCGTCTCTACTAAAAATACAAAATTAGCCGGGCACGGTGGTGCATGCCTGTAATCCCAGTTGCTTGGGAGGCTGAGGCAGGAGTATTCCTTGAACCCAGGAGTCGAAAGTTGTGGTAAACTGGGATTACAGGCATGAGCCACTTCACCAAGCCAAGTTTTGTATTTTGTGAAGTGAAACTAGTTCCTGCTTCAACTGATTGCTCTCCCCTGCAACCTTCAACCATTGTTCCTGTTCAGTCTTGTGAAAATTTCACCCCTAGACATTAGGTTTCTCAAGACCCCCACCCCTGTCACCATGTAATTTATCTCACCCTCTCTCTGCTTATAACCAATAACCCCCACTCTTATGATCATGCCTGTTTGTTATAGACGACCCCTACCCTTGTGGCCATGCATCCCTTCCTTTCCCTAAAATAGATTTCCCACTTTTAACTAACAATTTTCCCCAACCTATATAACCAGCCCCCTTTCTTTTTTTTTTAAATAAAGATTGGGTTTCACCATGATGGCCAGGCTGGTCTTGAACTCCTGACCACAGGTGATCCACCCATCTCAGCCTACCAAAGTGCTAGGATTACAGGTGTGAGCCACTGTGCCTGGCTAACCAGCCCCTTTTCTTACTCCCCTTGCCTAACTCCTTTTTCGGACTTGGCCTGCTTGCACCCAAGCATGAAATAGAATGGCCTCATTGTCCACACAAAGCCTGCCTGGTGGTCTCTTTATGGGAGTGAGGCACCTAACAGTGCTGCTGGATGTGAGTGATGGAAAGGGGGCAGCATATTTGTCATAGGAGATTATGAGCTGACCAGATCCCTTTTGACAGCCCCCCAGGACAAGTGGGGGCTGGTGCTGCATTGAATGATGCCCCCTAGAAAATGCGTTTGCACTGGCTTAATAAATATGCAATGCAGAGGCCTACACGAAGACACATGAACGGCGTATGCAAACATCAGCTTGCAGCTGGGAAACAGGTGCCTCTCAGGCCCCACATTCTCCCCAGCAAGTGTGGAATGTGTCCATGCCCATGAGTGTATAGATTTGTCCTTCTTAACTTGTACACAATTCCAGGTCAGTTCTGAGTGAATGACGTGTAGATGGGATTGCTCAGGTTTCTCAGGTCATTTGTATGTTTCATATTATGGCTGCTGTTTTGCTGCTACTACCCGCAGTCCCAACCTGGTTCGAAGTTCAGGATTTAGGTCAAAAAGATGGAGGGCTTTCTTGGGTTATGGAATGGGACGTCGAGATCTGTGGTACTGCTGGCAGTTTGGGTACCCTTGACTTTTGTGGCAGGATGAGAGGGGCAGTGGTTTTAATGGTGATTGACCTGGCCTGGTTGTAGCTCTGGGTGATGAAAAGGGAGTCAGCAGTGGTGGTCTCCCAGCATTCATGTGCTCAGGTCTGGCCTGCCTGCCCTCAGGCCCAGCAAAGGCACCACCACAGGCACAATTACCCTGAGAATAGCTGCTTCACACAGAATGTTTGAGGAGCCTTTTAAGATGAATACATTTGGCCAACATAATTCATGCTTATCCATTCCCAGCCCCTGCTGTCCCTGCCATTCCTTTTTTTTTTTTTTTTTTTTTGGTTGGGGGGGAACGGAGTTTCACTCTTGTTACCCAGGCTGGAGTGCAATGGCGTGATCTCGGCTCACCACAACCTCCGCCTCCTGGGTTCAAGCGATTCTCCTACCTCAGTCTCCCGAGTAGCTGGGATTACAGGCGCGCGCCAACATGCCCAGCTAATATTTTTAGTGGAGACGGGGTTTCACCATGTTGAACAGGATGATCTCGATCTCTAGACCTCGTAATCCACCAGCCTCGGCCTCCCAAAGTGCTGGGATTACAGGCGTGAGCCACCGCGCCCGGCTGTCGCTGCCATTCCTAATGGCCATCTGATGATATGGTCAGCAGTAGGGTACAACATGGTGAGAGAGGGGCTCAGGGATGGGATGAAGTTCCTTCCTGCATTATCAAAATGATTAAAAAGTTGTTAAAAAGGTGTCCAATTTTTTTTTTTTACCTTTAAATAGCTACTAAGATGTATTATACAAGCCGACCCAAGTAAGAGAAAGAGCAAGGGCATTTCAAGCCTCAGCTCGCTTCTTGATTAGCTGTAATTCTCTGGGAACATGACTGCCTGTTTGAGCCTTTTTCCCGTCCGTAAAATGCGCTAATGTTAGGGAGGGTGCGGCCAGGAGGTGGGTCTTGAAGGTTTATCCAATCGTGGCGCAGGCGCGGGTACCGCCCCATTAGTCGCCCAATTGGAGAGGAGGGCGTGGCTTCCCGCATTTGGCTGGGCCTTAGTCTCTCGCTCCCGCCAGAGCTTGGGATCCGTCTTCACCGTTCTGCGTCCTCCACCTCTGGAGCCTCCAGTGACTTTGTCACAGCCTCTGTTGCCCTGTGATCTGCAGGTCCTGGGAGAGGCACAGCTAAGATGCCAGGACATCCTGGAAGCTGGGAAACGGTGGGTGTGCTGGGTTGGACATCCCGACAGGGGAGAGCCGGCTGTGAAACCGTCTGGACCCGCCTCCACACAGTCCGCTTTCCAGTGGCCGACCTGAGTCCCCGCTGGCGCAGCTCCGCCCCAGGCCCCTCTGGCCGCAAGATGGCGGCTGGGCCCGCAGCCCCGCGTCCCGCCTGTCCCTGCGCGGCGCCCTGTCTGGAGCTCTCTGGGCAGCTCCGCACCCGCTTCCCCGAGTATTTCCCAGATTGTTCATGGATGACAGGCGGGTCATCAGGGCAGAATTCCCACTCTGTGTGGGTGGGAGGGGCTGCGGTTCGTGGGGTCTTCAGTCTTTCCTGATCATTATTGTGTTTTTTTTTTTGTTTTTTTTTTTTTTTGTGAGACGGAGTCTCGCTCTTGTCGCCCAGGTTGGAGTGCAGTGGCGCGATCTTGGCTCACTGCCACCTCCGACTGCCGGGTTCAAGAGATTCTCGTGCCTCAGCCTCCGGAGTATCTGGGATTACAGGCACCCGCCACCGCGCCCGGCTAATTTTTTGTATTTTTAGGCGAGACAGGGTTTCACAATGTTGGCCAGGCTGGTTTTGAACTCCTAACCTCAGGTGATCTGCCTGCCTCGGCCTCCCAAAGAGTTGTCATTACAGGCGTGAGCCACCGCTCCCCGCCATAAAGAAATTTCTGTACCATCCTTTTAATATTTATTCATTGCATTTTCTCATTAGAGCCTATTATTGATTGTAATGCATTTCTCTGCGAAATTTTGCTGCCATTCATTTAATGCCAATGATTCAGAATGCCTGCTTTGCATGAGTACACGCAGCTAACAACTGTAGATATCCAAAGAATTATTTTTTATAGTCTATCTATGTTGTATTCAGCATTTTATGCATTAAAATCTTTCTTGGCCAGGCGTGGTGGCTCATTCCTGTAATCCCAGCACTTTGGGTGGCCAAGGTGGGTGGATCACCTAAGGTCAGGAGTTGGAGACCAGTGAAACCCTGTCTATACTAAAAAAACATAGCCAGGCCTGTTGGTGGGTGCCTGTAATCCCAACTACTTGGGAGGCTGAGTCAGGAGCATTTCAGTAGGCGGAGGTTGCAGTGAGCTGCAATTGTGCCACTGCACTTCCAGCTTGGATATATTGTTGTATATAATCTATACAGCAAACCCCCATGACACAAGTTTACCTATGTCACCAACCTGCACTTTTACCCTTGAACTTAAAAGTTTTTAGAAAGACCTATTTGTACATTTAAAGAGGAATCATTGAGTATTTTTCAAAGATAGTCTTGTTTATAAAACATAATCTTTCACTTGTCCAGTAGATACTCTTCATATATAGATTGATTGATTGATTCATTCATTGGGGACAGACACTGTCTCCCAGCCTGGAGTGCCGCGGTGCAATCTCATCTTCTGCAACCTTTGCCGCCCAGGTTCAAGTGATTCTCCTGCCTCTGCCTCCTGAGTAGGTGGGATTATGTCCATGCCGCAACACCTGGCTAATTTTTTATTAGTAGTAAAGACGGGGTTTCACCATGTTGGCAAGGCTCACCAGCCCAGATTCACAATGCCCAGCCAGAAGCTCTAACTTAATTTGATCCCATTTGTTAATTTTTGCTTTTGTTGCAATTGCTTTGGCATCTTTGTCATGAAGTCTTTGCCTGTGCCTATATCCTGAATGGTATTGCCTAGGTTGTCTTTCAAGTTTGGTTTTTGTTTTTTTTTTTTTTTTTTTTTTTTCTGGAGATGGAGTTTCACTCTTGTTCCCCAGGCTGGAGTGCATGGCAAGATCTCCACTCACCGCAACCTCCGGGTCCTAGGTTCAAGTGATTCTTCTGTCTTAGCCTCCCAAGTAGCTGGGATTACAGGTTCCTGCCTCTGCGCCCAGCTAATTTTTGTATTTTCAGTAGAGACAGGGTTTCACCATGTTGGCCAGGCTGGTCTTGAACTCCTGACCTCAGGTGATCTGTCGCCTCAGCCTCTGAAAATGCTGGGATTATAGGTGTGAGCCACCATGCCCAGCCCTCCATTTAAGTCTTTAATCCATCTTGAGTTAATTTTTGTATTTAGTGTAAGGAAGGGGTCCAGGTTCAATTTCTAGTCAGCTGGTTCTCCCAGTACAATTTATTGAAAATTCTTTCCCCATTGCTTCTTTTTGTCAGCTTTGTCAAAGGTCATATGGTTGTAGGTGTGAGGCTTGATTTCCGGCCCTCTATTCTATTCCATAGATCTGTTTCTGTTCTCGTACCAGTACCATGCTGTTCTGGTTACTGTAGCTCTGTAGTATAGCTGGAAGTTGAGTAGCAAGATGCCTCCAGCTTTGTTTTTCTTTTTTTTAGGGAGGATGGAGTTTTGCTGTTGTTACTTTGGCTGTAGTGCAATGGCATGATCTCGGCTCTCTGCGACCTCCACTTCCTGGGTCCAAGCGATCCTCCTGCCTTGGCCTCCTGAATAGCTGGGATTACAGGCATGCACCACCATGCCTGGCTAATTTTATATTTTTAGTAGCGACGGGGTTTCTCCATATTGGTCAGGCTGGTCTTGAACTCTCTACCTCAGGTGATCCACTTGCCTCGGCCTCCCAAAATGCTGGGATTACAGGTGTGAGTCACCATGCCCAGCCAGCTTTATTATTTTTGCTCAGGATTGCCTTGGCTATTTAGGCTCTTTTGGTTTCCTTTTTTTCTTTCCATTGCCCAGGATGAAGTGCAATGGCATGGTCTTGGCTCATTGACAACCTCTACCTTTCGTGTTCAAGTGATTCTCCTGCCTCAGCCTCCTGAGTAGCTGGGCTAACAGATGCCCACTACCATGCCCTGTTAATTTTTGTATTTTTAGTAGAAACGAGGTTTCATCCTGTTGCCCAGGCTGGCTGGAACTCTTGACCTTGTAATCTGTCTGCCTCGCCCTTCCAAAGTGCTGGGATTATAGGTGTCAGCCTCCATGCCTGGCCTCCGGCTCTTTTGGCTTCATATAAATTTAAAAATTATTCTTTTAAATTCTGTGAGAATGTTAGTGATTGTTTATGGGGAATAGCATTGAATGTATAAATTGCTTTGGGCAGTATGGCCATTTTAATGATACTGATTCTTTCTATTCATGAGCATGGAATGTATTTTAATCTGTTGGTGTCATTTCTGATTTCTTTGAGCAGTGCTTTGTAGTTCTCCTTGAGAACCTTCACCTCCGTAGTTAGCTGTATTGCTAGGTATTTTACTCTTTTTGAGGCAATTGTGAATGTGAGTTCATTCATGATTTGGCTCTCAGCTTGACTGTTGTTTGAGTATAGGAATGCTAGTAATTTTTGCACATTGATTTTGCATTCTGAGACTTTGCCTAAGTTTTTTATCAGTTTAAGGAGCTTTTGGACTGAGACTATGGGGCGTTCTAGATATACGATTATGTAACCTACTAACAGAGATGGGTTGATTTCCTTTCTTAGTATTTGGATGCCCTTTATTTCCTTCTCTTTCCTGACTACCCAGACCACAACTCCCAGTAGTTTGCTGAATAGGAGGGATTAGAGATGACACCCTTGTATCATTCTGGTTTTCAAGGAGAATGCTTCCAGCTTTATCCCATTCAGTATCATGTTGGCTGTGGGTTTGTCATAGATAGCTCTTATTATTTTGAGTTTTTTTTCCTTAATACCTAGATTATTGAGAGTTTTGTTTTGTTTTGAGACAGAGTCTCGCTCTGTCACCAGGTGCCAACCTGGAGTGCACTGGCACAATCTTGGTTCACTGCAACCTCCACCTCCCGGGTTCAAGCAATTCTCCTGCCTCAGCCTCCTGAGTAGCTGGGACTACAGGCGTGCGCCACCATGCCCAGCTAATTTTTGTATTTTTTTAGTAAAGACGGGGTTTCACCATGTTGGCCAGGATGGTCTGGATCTCTTGACCTCATGATCCACCCGTCTCGGCCTCCCAAAGTGCTGGAATTACAGGCATGAGCCACTGCGCCCGGCCTATTGAGAGTTTTTAACATGAATAGATGTTGAATTTTAATGAAAGTCTTTTCTGTTTTTTTTTTTTCTGTGTTTTTGTTTTTGAGACAGTTTCGCTTTTGTTACCCAGGCTGGAGTGCAATGGCGTGATCTCGGCCCACTGCAACCTCCACCTCCTGGGTTCAAGCAATTCTCCTGCCTTGGCCTCCGGAATAGCTGGGACTACAGGCGCGTGCCACCATGCCCAGCTAATTTTTGTATTTTTAGTAGAGAAGGGGTTTCACCTTGTTGACCAGGATGGTCTTGACCTATTGACCTTGTGATCCACCTGCCTTGGCCTCCCAAAGTGCTGGGATTATAGGCTTGAGCCACCGCGCCTGGCCGATGAAAGTGTTTTCTGAATCTATTGTAATGATCATGTGGATTTTGTTCCTAGTTCTGTTTCTGTAATGAATTGTATTTATTTATTTGGGTATTTTGACCCAGACTTGCATCCCTGAGATGAAGCCCACCTGAGCATGGTGGATACGTTTTTTGATTTGCTACTGAATTTGCTTTGCTAGTATTTTTTTGGAAGATTTTTGCCTCAATGTTCATCGAGGATATTGACATGAAGCTTTCTTTTTTGTTGTCACTTTTTCAGGTTTTTATGTCAAGATGGTCCTAGCCTCATAGAATGAGTTTAGGGAAAAGTCCCTTCTCTTCCATTTGGAATAGTTTCAGTAGGAACGGTACCAGCTCTTCTTTGGAAGAATTCAGCTGTAAATCCATCTGGTCCTGGACTTTTATTGATTCGTAGGCTGTTTATTACTGCCTCAATTTCAGAACTCATTATTGTTCTGTTCAGGGATTCAGTTTCTTCCTGCTTCAGTCTTGACAGGGTGTACGCTTCCAGGAATTTATCCATTTCTTTGAGATTTCCTAGTTTCTGTGCATCGAGTTGTTCATAATATTCTCTGGTGTTTGTCTGTATTTCTGTGGGGTCAGTGGTAATATCCCCCTTATTGTTTCTTATTGTGTTTATTTTTATGACTCCATCTTAGCTGTAAACTCCAACCTGGCTTCCCCTCCCTACCACAGTCCCTTTGGGTGCATAACTGGGCCACACTGACACTGTGCTTATGTCACGCTGACTCTGTGCTTATCCTACCATATAACCAATGTAACTACATCCTGCTTGGCAAGCACACCTTCTATATGTGTAACTCTCTTTGAACCCCCCCTTGGTGATTGTTTGAAAATACCCTTAGCAACCAACAATCCTGGGAACCTCCTCCCCCCTGGTTACTAGCTAACTTGCCTCTTCTGCTTCTGTAAAATTCCACTTCAGCTAGGCTCTTACTCCCCTACCTAAATCAAGGTATAAAGGGAAATCCAGCCCCTTCCTTGGGGCCGAGAGAACTTTGAGCATTAGCCGTCACAGGCTAATTAAAAGGACTCTTAATTTGAAACTCAGTGTGTGGCGCATTCCTTCTAACTGGCCTGGATGTTAGAATTTGAATCTTCTCCCTTTTCTTTTTTGTTAGTCCAGCTAGTGGTGTTTTTAGTTATTTTATTTTATTTTATTTTTTTCAAAAATCCAGCTCCTGAATTTGTTGGTCTTTTGAATATGTATTCTTGTCACTATTTTGTTCAGTGCAGCTCTGATTTGGGTTATTTCTTGTTTTCTGCTGGCTTTGGGATTTGTTTGCTCTTGGTCCTTTAGTCCTTTTAGTTGTGACATTAGGTTGTTAACTTGAGATCTTTCTAACTTTTTGCTGTGAGGCTTTAGTGCCAGAATGTAGTGAGATCAGATGTATTAAGGAAGGCCAGGAGTGATGGCTCATGCCTGTAATCCTACACTTTGGGAGGCCAACACAGGAGAATCACTTGAGCCCAGGAGTTTGGGACCATGCAGGGAAACGTGGAAAACCCGTCTGTACTGAAAATACAAAAATGAGCCGGGCGTGCTGGCGCACACCTGTGATTTCAGCTACTTGGTAGGCTGAGGTGGGAGAATCATCTAAGCCTGGGGAGGTTGAGGCTGCATGAAGCCATGATGGTGCCACTGCACTCTACTCTGGTGACAGAGTGAGACCCTGTCCTAAACAAATAAGCAAGCGACATATTTTATGCCCTTCTCAGGGTAGGAAACAAAATTAACTATATACAGTATTTTAAAATTAAAATTTTATTTTTAAATTTTTTCTTTTTTTTTTTTTTTGAGATGGAGACTCACTCTGTTGTTAGGCTGGAGTGCAATGGTGCGGTCTCCACTCACTGCAGTCACTACCTCCTGGGTTTAACTGATTTTCCTGCCTCAGCCAACTAAGTAGCTGATAGCACAGGCGCCCGTACCACACTCGGCTAATTTTTGTATTTTTAGTAGAGATGCGGTTTCACCATGTTGGCCAGGCTGGTCTCGAATGCCTGACCTTGTGACCTGTCTGCCTCAGCCTCACAAAAGTGCTGAGATTACAGGTGTGGGATACGTCACCCAATTTTTAAAATTATAATCTACTTATTTATGTATTTTGAGATGAGGTTATAAAACTGGCTAATTTTTGTGTTTTTGCTTCAGATGTAGTTTTACCATCTTGCCCAGGCTGGTCTTGAACCCCTAGGCTCAAGCAATCCGCCTTAGTCTCCTGAAGTACTGGGATTACAGGCGTGATTCACTGTCTGGCCGTGATTTTTTTTTTTCTAATTGCTTTTCTTTCTGAGAGTTTCATGGTAAAGAGTTTGGTTTGTTTAAATTCATTCTAAATAGACATTTAGGATGTCAGCTTCTGGCCTCATGGACTCTGAGGTTACAAGTCCCCTGGTCTATCACAGGACCATACACGTAAGAAAGAAAAAAATCAGCTGGGCATGATGGCTAATGCCTGTAATCCCAACACTTTGGAAGCCTGAAGCCGGCAGATCACCTGAGGCCAGAAGTTTGAGACCAGCCTGACCAACGTGGTGAAACCCCGGCTCTACTAATAATGATAAATGAGCCGAGCCGGGAGAGGTGGTGCGTGCCTGTAATCCCAGCTACTCAGAAGGTTGAGGCACCAGAATCGCTTGAAGCTGGGAGGCGGAGGTTGCAGTGAGCCGAGATCGTGCCACTGCACTCCAGCCTGAGCGACAGAGCAAGACTCCATCTCAACAAATCATAACATTTATAAGTAATTTTGTTTATTTTATTATTTTTTTCCTATTTTAATTTAATTTTTTTTTTTTAAGAGATGGGGTTTCTCCAAGTTAGCCAGGCTGGTCCCAAACTCCTGACCTCAAGTGATCCGTCCACCTCGGCCTCCCAAAGTGCTGGGATTACAGGCGTGAACCACCGCGCCTGGCCTTTGTTTATTTTATTTTATTTTATTTTTTGTCTTGTTTTTTTCCTTTTTGTGGAGAACGGGGTCTCGCTATATTGCCCAGGCAGGTTTCAGACTCCTGGGCTCAAGCTGCCCTCCCGCCTCTGTCTCCCTAAGAGCTGGGGATTACAGGCGTGAGCCACAGCGCCCAGTAGTAATTTTGTTACATTGAAATATAGTTATGTACCAGAAACCCAGGTCTCACAGAGGAAAGAAAGCACTGGCCGCCTGTGCAGACTGCGGCAGCTGTCTTCTCTACCTTCCCCACCTTAAAGTAGCTTTCTCCCTTGTTGCCTAGAAAATCACCTCCCTGATTATGATTTTTCTTTGATCAGTATATGCACGCGCGCACACACACACACACACACACAGACACACACACACGTTTACACACACTTTTTTCCCCTTCTTTCCAGGCTGACCATTGCGTGGGTGGTCCTTGGTCGCCACCTAGCGACCGTGTAGCGGTACAGCCCTCCAGAGGCCGCCTGGGTTGAAGGCACAGCGTGTGGCCCACGGGAGCCCCCGCCTTCCTGGAGTTCTCTTGTTCTCCGGAGCTCCAGCGGCAGCTGCCGAGAGAGGGACAGTCCCCGCTGTGAGCTGGGCAGAGCTCGGGAGTCCCGCAGCCTTCAGCAGAACTGTCCCAATGGTGCCGGAGTTCTGTCGCGTCCCTTGTGAGTCAGAGCTCAGCTGTGCAGGGCAGTGGAGGAGAGGCTGTCTCCGCGCTCTCGGGATGAGCCCAGTGTGGGGCTGCCCGGGCTGGTCCCCGGCTCACCGCAGCTGCAGAGGCGCCACCCACGGGACCCACCAGGCATGATGCAGGGTTCCAGGGACACCCAACAGGATGACGGCTCAGGCGCCCTTCACCTTCCCGGGGTCAACCAGGTCATCCTCCCATTTTGGCCTCCAGAGTAGCTGCAGCTCTGAGGATCTGTTTTTCAGTCTTAGGTTTTTTTTTTTCCTACCCTCGCTTTGGTTTGTTTCCACAGTCCATTGGGGTATTGTTTCTTCTTTGGTTTGTTTTTTCTCTCTCTCATGCTCCTTCGTCACAGTGAAGTTGCTGTCGTTTTAAATGTCTGTCTTCTTTTATATACATGTGTATACAAATGAATATATACCTTTATATAGACATAAATATATATATTGCATGAGGTCTTCTCACTCTGTCACCCAGGCTGAAGTGCAGGTGTGTAATCATGGCTCACTGAAGCCTGGACCTCCTTGGGCTGAGGACCCTCCCGTCTCAGCTCCCCTTGTAGCTGGTACTACAGTCACTTGCCACCACGCTGCCTCTTTATTTTGTAATTTTTACTTTTTATTTTTGTAGAGACATGGTTCTGTTATGTTTCTCAGGCTGGTCTTCAACTCCTGTGCTCAAGCAATCCACCAGCCCTGACCTCCCAAAGTGCTGGGATTACGGGCATGAGCCATCCTGCCTGGCTATCTATCTATCTATCTATCAGTCATCTATCTACCTGTCATATATCTCCGTCTCTCTGGCTCTATCTATCTATCTATCTGGCTGGCTCTGTCTGTCTTTCTGGTCTATCTACCGATCATTTTTTTTAGTAGATATGTAATCTTGCTATGTTGTCCAGACTCTGGATATGTTGTTTTTTGTTTTTGTTTTTGTTTTTGAGACAGAGTCTCACTCTGTCGTGCAGGCTGGAGTTCAATGGTGTGCTCTCGGCTCATGGCAACCTCTGCCTCCCAGGTTCAAGCAATTCTCCTGCCTTAGCCTCCCAGGTAGCTGTGATTACAGGTGCACACCACCACGCTGGCTAATTTTTGTATTTTTAGGTAGAGACAGGGTTTCATCATGTTGGTCAGGCAGGCTAGTCTTGAACCCCTGACCTCGTGATCCACCGCCTCAGCCTCCCAAAGTGCTGTGATTACAGGTGTGAGCCACCGTGTCCAATTTATGTATTTCTTTTTTTAAGTTTAATTATTATTATTTAATAAAGATATCATCTCATCACGTTGCCCCCAGGATAGTCTTTGGACTCCTGGATTTCAGGTATCCTACGTGGCCTCCCTCAGTTTTGGGATTACAGGTGTGAGCACTGTACATGGTCTGGTCATATTTTTGATGTGTTGATTCTTTCCAAATCAGGTGCATAATCTCATATCTGAACATTCCCACTATATGACTTTACCCAGCACCAGAGTGATTTGGTGCTCCTGCACTGGCCCTGCCCACAGAAGGGATTGTGACATATCCCTGGACTCATCACTAGGGTGATGTGACTATTTTACTGTCTTGCCACAGCCACAAGGGACATTGTGACATCACTAGGTCTTGTACCCAAGTGATAGGAATCTTCTCTCCAGCCTTGGCTCTTCCACAGGGGACATTGTGTCATATTGCTGGGCCCCACACATAGGTTATGTGACTCTCCTGCCTGTGCCCTGCCCTTGTGAGCCATTGTGACCTTTTCTGGGTCTAACACCCAGGTGATGTAACTGTGCTGCCTATGTCCTGCCTACAGAAGACATTGTGACGTATTTCTGCATCCATCACACAGGTAATGTGGCTCTCTTCTCCTGCCTGGCCCCTGCTCACAGAAGGGATTGTGATGTATCATAGAGCTCAGCACCTAGCTGGGTTTTCTTTGGTGATACTCATGTTTTCCTGATTCTTTTTTGTGTGTTTGTTTTTGGGAGGGAGTGTTGCTCTGTCGCCCAGGCTGGAGTGCCATGGCACAGTCTAGGCTCACTGCAACCTCCGCGCCCCAGGTTCAAGTGATTCTCCCGCCTTAGCTGTGTTCTTGGTTTTCTAATTCTTTTAGTTGTGATGTTTGGTTAACTTGATGTCTTTCTAACGTTTTGATGTGAGGCTTCAGTGCCAGAATGTAGTGAGGTCAGATGTATTAAGGCCAGGGGTGGTGGCTCACGCCTGTAATCCCTACACTTTGGGAGGCCAGCATGGAAAATCACTTGAGCCCAGAAGTTTCAGACCAGACTAGGAAACATGTGGAGAATCTTTCTTTACTGAAAATATGAAAATTAACTGGGTGTTCTGGCTGTGATTTCAGCTACATGGGAGGCTGCAGTGGGAGAGTCATCTAAGCCTGGGGAGTTTGAGGCTGCATTCCATGCTGGGCGACAGAGTGAGACCCTGTCACAAACAAACAAGCAGGCAACAGATATTTTATGCCCTTCTCAGGGTAGGAAGCCAAATTAGCAAAATACAGCATTTTAAAATTTAAATTTTATGTTTAATTTAATTTAATTTTTTTGAGACAGAGTCTTGCTCTAGTGTTTAGGCTGGAGTGCAATGGTGGGATCTCGGCTTACCACAACCTCCACCTCCTGGGTTCAAGTGATTCTCCTGACTCAGCCTCCTGAGTAGGTGGGAGTACAGGCATGCACTGCTACGCCTGATTTTTAGTAGAGACAAAGTTTCTCCATGTCGGTTAGGCTGGTCTCAAACTCCCTACCTCGGTGATCTGCCCACTCTGGCCTTCCAAAGTGCTGGGATTATGGGTGTGAGCCACCATGCTTGGCCTTAAATTTTATTTTTAAATTTTAATCTATTTATTTATGTATTTTGAAATCAGGTTATGAAACTGGCTCATTTTTGTATTTTTGATTGAGATGAGGTTTTACCATCTTGCCCAGGCTGGTTTTGAACTCCTGGGCTCAAGCAATTCACCGTCTTGGCTTTCTAAAATACCGGAATTACAGGTGTGATTCACTATGCCTGGCTGCAATTTTTTTTTTAATCGTTTGTCTTTCCAAGAGTTTCATGGGAGAGAGTTTGGTTTGTTTATATTCATTCTAAATAGACATTTAGGTTGTCAGCTTCTGTCCTCATGAACTCTGAGGCTACAAGTCCCCTGGTTTATCATAGGACCATGCAGGTGAAAAATAAAACAATAGAGCTGGGCACAATGGCGCGCAAGAATCACTTGAACCTGGGAGGTGGAGGTTGCTGTGAGCCAGGATCATTCCACTGCATTCCAGCCTGGGCAACAAAGCAAGACTCAATCTCAGGCTGGGCGTGTTGACTCACTCCTGTAATTCTAGCACTTTGGGAGGCTGAGCGGACAGATCACAAGGTTAGGAGTTCAAGACCTGCCTGGCCAACATAGTGATACCACGCCTCTTCTAAAAGTAATACATAAGATAGCGGGGGATGGTGGTGTGTGCCTGTAATCCTAGCTACTCGGGAGGCTAAGGCAGGAAAATCGCTTGGACCTGGGAGGTGGAAGTTGCAGTGAGCTGAGATCAGCCATTGCACTCCATCCTGGGTGACAAAATCAGACTCCATTTAAAAAACAAAACAAACAAACAAAAAACACCTCTATCTCCAAAAGTAAAGAAAGAAATAAGAAAACATAATGTTTATAATAGGTCATTTTGTGATAAAGAAATAGTTATATACCCTAAACCAAGGTCTTAGAGAGAAAAGGAAACCTGTGCACAGACTGGGGCAACTGTGTCTTCTCTACCGTCCCCACCTCAAAGTTGCTTTCTCCCTTGTTCCCTAGAAAATCACCCGATTGGGTATGATTGTTCTTTGATCAGTATGTGCATTTTTTTTTTTTTTGAGACGGAGTTTCGCTCTTGTTACCCAGGCTGGAATACAATGGCTCATTCTCGGCTCACCGCAACCTTTGCCTCCTGGGTTCAAACGATTCTCCTGTCTCAGCCTTCCAAGTAGCTGGGATTACAGGCATGTGCCACCATACCCGGCTAATTTTTTTGTATTTAGTAGAGACGGGGTTTCACCATGTTGGCCAGGATGGTCTCGATCTCTTCACCTCGTGATCCACCCGCCTTGGCCTCCCAAAGTGCTGGGATTACAGGCGTGAGCCACCGCGCCCGGCGCATATATATTTTTTTATTCTTTCCAGGCTGACCATTGCGTAGGTGGTCGTTGGGCGTCACCTAGCGGCCGGCTTGCAGTACAGGCCTCCTCCCGAGGCCTCCTGGGCTGGGCGAACAGCACAGCCTGTGGCCCGCGGGGGCGACCGTCTTTCTAGAGTTTTCTTGTCCTCCGGAGCTCCAGCGGCAGCTGCCGAGGGAGGGACAGTTCCCGCTGTGAGCTGGACAGAGCTCGGGAGTCCTGCAGCCTTCAGCAGAACTGTCACAATGGTGCTGGAGCTCTGGTGCGTTTCTTGTGAGTCAGAGCTCAGACGTGCAGGGCTGTGGAGGGGAGGCTGTCACCGCGCTCCTGGCACGAGCAGAGTTGGGGGCTGCCCGGCTGGTCCCCAGCTCACAGCAGCTGCAGAGACCCCACCCGCGGGATTCACCAGGCATGGTGCAGGGGGCCGGGCACAGCCTCCAGGCCCAGCTGTGGGCCCGCGTGGGTCCTGACCGTCTGAGGCTCCGGCCGATGTTTTTCCCAAATCCCCATGAAGAGTTGGGACAATCCTGTGCCATCTTTGGAGGGCCGGGAAAGCTCTGTCTGTGGGCTTTCCGAGCGCAAAGGGGCCATGGGCTGCTCCGAGGCTGCCACAGGTTCGGGGGGCGCCCCTGCTTGGTGTCCACTCCCTCTGGTTTCCTCTTCCCATCCTTTGGGTGGCTCATCCCCCGGGCTGGGACTGGGCTAGGGGAGTGTCCTGGGGATGGCTGAGATGCGGTTGTCGGAGGGTGAGGCCTGGCCGTCCGGGTCCTGGGCCTCGCCCACTGAGCGGTGGGAAGGAGGGGCGGGTCACCCCCCTTGAGCCCTTCTCCGTCTTTCTGCCGCCCGGGTGGACCAGCAGACAGCGTGGGGGAGCGGTGGGACAGAAGGTTGGCGGAGTTAAACTCCCGGCAGACGGCTTTAGGCCCCGTGCGCCACACTCGGTCACACCTGGCCTGTGGGTGGCCCGGTGGGCCTCTGCCCTTACCACTGGCTGGCTTCTCTGTCCAGCTGCCGGGTCGACCAGATATCAGCTCCGGGGCTAGGACTTGGCCACCGGCTTGAAATGTTTAAGGTAGACCAGATGCCACTCTGCCTCTCGCCGGCGGCAGTACCTCTTAGGTCCAGTAGAGGGCGCCATGACGGCTCACGGCCCTCCACCTTCCCGGGCTCACCCAGGTCATCCCATTTCCGCCTCCAAAGTAGCGGCGGCACTGGGGATCTTTCTGTTTTGTTTTGTTTTTTCCTAGCCCCACTTTGAGTTTGTTTCCACAGTACATTGAGTAATTGTTTGTTCTTCGTTTTTTTGCTCTCTCTCTTATGTTCTTTCCTGCACACTGAAGTTGTTTCTTGTGTGTGTGTATATTTATAATACATATGTGTATATGTATGTGTACACATTTTTTTTCGAATGAGGTCTTCCCACTTCGTGACTTAGGCTGAAGTGCAGGTGTGTGATCACGACTCACTGCAGCTTGGACCTCCTTTTTGTAGAGACGAGGTTCTGCCATGTTTCTCCGGCTGGTCCCAAACTCCTATGCTCAAGCAATCCACAAGCCTTGACCTCCCAAAATACTGGGATTACGGGTACGAGCCATCCTGCCTGGCTGTCTATCTATCTGTCTGTCTGTCTAACTGTTTATCTATCTATCATCTATCTCTGTATGTCTGGTTCTAGCTGTCTATCTGGCCAGCTCTGTCTGTCTTTCTGGCCTATCTTTCATCTTTTCAGTAGAGATGTGATCTTGCTATGTTCTCCAGGCTCTGGATATATATTTCTTTTTTAAGTTTAATCACTGTTTCTTTTAGAGATGTTGTCTCTCCATGTTGCCCCAGGATAGTCTTGGAACTCCTAGGTTGCAGGTATCCTCTGTGGCCTCCCAAAGTGCAGGGATTACAGGTGTGAGTCACTGTGCATGCTCTGGTCATGTTTTTGATGTGTTGATTGTTTCCAGTCCAGGTGCATAATCTCATGTCTGAACATTCCTGCTGGTGTGATTGTGACATTTGACTTTACCTAGTACCAGAGTGATTTGGTGCTCCTGCACTGGCCAAGCCCACCGAAGAGAATGTGAAATATCCCTGGACCCAGCACTGAGTCGGTGTGACTATTCTCCTGCCTTGGCACTGCCCACAGGGGACATTGTGACATCACTGGCTCTTGTAGCCAGGTGATATGAATCTTCTGTCCAGCTTTGGCTCTTCTACAGGGGACATTGTGTCATATCGCTTTTTGATGTGACTCTCCTCTGTTACCTGGATGTGGCCCAAAAAGAGATTGTGACATAACTTTGGGCCCAACAGAGAAGTAATGTGACTCTTCTCTCCTTCCCATTCCTTGCCCACAGAAGAGAAAATGACTTATTGCTGAATTAGCACACAGGTGATGTGATTCTTCTGCCTGCTCACAGAAGTCATTGTCATATATCTGGGCCTATCACTGAGATTATGTGACTCTCTTCTTCCTGGGACCTGTCCACAGTGGGGAGTGTGACATATCGCTTGGCCCAGAACCTACATGATGTGGCTCTCCTCTTATGCCCAGCCCCAAGGTTGTGTGACTCCACCTTCTTCCTGAGCCCCACCCACAGGGGCCATTGTGTCATATGTCTGAGACCCTCCATTAGGTGATGTGACTCTTTTGTTTGGGCCCTTTTCTCAGGATATTGTGACATCGCTGAGCCCAGCATCTAGGTGATGTGACTCTTCCCTACTGTTTGGTCTCTACCCAAAGAAGGATTGTGACGTATCAGTCTGTCAAGAACCTAGATGAGGTGACTCTCCTCTCCAGCTAGGACCTGCCTACATTGTGTATGGAGACATGTCACTGGGTCTAACACAGAGGTAATGCAACTCTCCTTCATGGGCCCTGCCCATAGGGGTATTATGAGCTGTCTTTCTATTAATCACCTAGGTGAGGTGACACACCTCTTCTGCCTGGGACCTGTCAAAAAAGTATTGTTGGTATCACTGAGCCCAGCACTAGGTGATGTGACTCTCTCCCATGCTTGGGCCCGGCCAATTGGGGTGTTTGCTACATACAGCTCAGCCCACCCCCCAGGTCACGTGATTCTTTTTTTCCTGAGTCCTACCCACAGAGAGAATTTGGACCTATTTTTGGGCCCATCATTTAGGTGATATGAAACTTCACGGGCCCTCCCCGCGAGGTGTAGTGTGACACATTGCTAAACCCAGTACACAGGTGATGTGACTCTCCTCTGTGGGTTGGGCTTTGCCCAAGCAGGGACTGTGATGTGTTGCTGGGCCCACCACTCAACTGCTGTGATTCTTCTCTTCTGCCTAAGCCCTGCGTACATCATGTATTGTGCCATATACTTGGATTTAGCACCCAGGTGATAGAACTTTATATCATGAGACCTGCCCACAGTATTATGACATATCTCTTTTTCTTTTTTAATTTTTGAGATGGAGTTTCTCTCCTGTTTTCCGGGCTGTAGCGCAATCTTGGCTCTCGGCAACCTCTGCCTCCCAGGTTCAAGCAATTCTCCTTCCTCAGTCTTCTGAGTAGCTAGGCATGCGCCACCACGCCTGGCTAATTTTTTGGTTTTTGGTTTTTGTTTTTAGTAGAGAAAAGGTTTCTCCATATTGGTCAGGCTGATCTCAAACTCTCGACCTTAGATGATCTGCCCTCTTCAGCCTCCCAAAATGCTGGGATTACAGGCGTGAGCCACCGCACTTGGACCTGTGATGGGGTCTTTTTATGTTAGCCAGGTTGGTCTTGAATTCCTGGCCGAGGCTGTTCTACCTCAATTTCTTCAATTTTTTTTTATTACAAGTGTAAGCCACCATACTTGGCCTACTTCTCCATTAGATTTCTCATTTTGTTTCATACAAAATTTTCAGTTATCTATTTATCTTTTTTTATTATTTTTTGAGACGTCTCTGTCACTCAGGCTGGAGTGCAGTGGTGCGATCCTGAGAATAGCCGCTTTACACAGGATGCTTGAGGAGCCTAAGATGAGCAACTTTGGCCAACATAATTCATGCATAGCCATTCCCAGCCCCCGCTGCCCCCGATTCCTAATGGCCTCCCACGATGTGGTCAGCAGTGGGGAACAGCATGGTGAGAGAGGGGCTCAGGGATGGGATGAAGGTTTTTCCTGCATTATCAAAATGGTTAAAAAGTTTTCAAAAAGGTGTCCAAACTTTCTTTTTACCCTCAAGTTGATACTAGGATGTATTAAACAAGCAGACCCAGGTAAGGGAAAGAGCAAGTGCATTTCAAGCCTCAGCTCACTTCTTTATTAGCTGTAATTCCCTGGGCCTGTGGCCCTTCCTGTGGGAGCCTGTTTCCCTGACTTTAAAAAGCGTTGATGGGGGGAGGGTGGGAGTGGGAGGTGGGCCCGGATCTTTATCCAGTCAGTGGCCCTGGCGCGGGAACCTCCCAATCAGGCCCGCAGTTGGAGCTGAGGGCGTGGCTTCCGGCATTTGGCGGGGCCTTTGTCTCTGCTCCCGCCAGAGCTTGGGATCGGTCTCTGCGGCTCTGAGTCCTCCACCCTGGGATCCCTCGTGACTTGGTTACATCCTCTGTTCCCCTGTGATCTGCAGGTCCTGGGAGACGCGCAGCTAAGATGCCAGGAGACTCTGAAAGCTGCGAAACAGTGAGTGTGCGGGGCTGGGTATCCCGAGAGGGGAGAGCGGGCTGTGAAACCGGCTGGACCGGCCTCCCCACAGTCCGCTCCCAGGTCGCCTACCTGAGTTCCCGCAGGCGCAGCTCCGCCCCAAGCCCCTCTGGCCGCAAGATGGCGGCTGGACCCGCAGCCAGGACCCCCGCGTCCTGCCTGTACCTGCGGGGCGCCCTGTCTGGAGCTCTCTGGGCAGCTCTGCACCCGCAGCCCCGGGTATTTCCGACATTGTTCAGGGATTTCAGGCGGTCATCAGGGCAAAATTCCCACTCGGTGTGTGCGTGGGAGGGGATGCAGCCCGTAGGATCTTCAGCCTTTCCTGATAATTATTTTTGTGAGTGTGAGACGGAGTCTCGCTCGTCTCCAGGCTGGAGTGCAGTGGTGCCCTCTCGGCTCACTGCAACCTCCGTCTCCCGGGCTCAAGCGATTCTCGTGACTCAGCCTCTTGAGTATCTGGGATTACAGACACTTGCCGCCGCTCCGGGTGAATTTTTTGTATTTTTAATAGAGCCGGGGTTTCACTATATTGGCCAGGCTGGTCTTGAACTCCAGGCCTCAGGTGAACCCCCCACTTTGGCCTCCCAAAGTGTTGGGATTACAGGCATGAGCCACCACGCCCGGCCATAAAGAAATTATTCTATCGTCCTTCTAATATTTATTAAACTTCATATTATCGTAATGAGTTTTTCTGTGAAATTTTGCTGCTATTCATTGAATGCCAATAATTCAGAATGCCTGCTCTCCATGAGTACACACAGATTAAAACTATAGATATCTAAAGAATTATTTAATAGTATATCCATGTTGTATTCAGCGTTTTGCGCATTAAAATCTCCCTTGGCTGGCGCCGTGGCAAATCACTTGAGGTCAGGAGTTCAAGACCAGCCTGGCCAACATGGTGAAAGCGTCTCTATTAAAAATACAAAAATTAGGGCTGGGTGCAGTGGCTCACGCCTGTAATCCAGCACTTTGGGAGGCCGAGGAGGGTGGATCACGAGGTCAAGAGATCAAGACCATCTTGGTCAACATGGTCAAACCCCGTCTCTACTAAAAATACAAAAAATTAGCTGAGCACGGTACCCCGTGCCTATAATCCCAGCTACTCAGGAGGCTGAGGCAGGAGAATTGCCTGAACCCAGGAGGCGGAGGTTGCGGTGAGCCGAGATCGCGCCATTGCACTCCAGCCTGGGTGACAAGAGCGAAACTCCGCCTGAAAAAAAAAAAATTAGCTGGGCGTGGTGGTGCACACCTGTAATCCGAGCTACTGGGGAGGCTGATGCTGGGGAATCACTTGAACCCAGGAGGCGGTTGCAGTGAGCCCAAATTTCACCACTGCACTCCAGCCTGTGGGACAGAGTGAGAATCTATCTTAAAAAAAGAGGAGGGAGGCAGGCAGGCAGGCAACAATTCCATAAAAAAGTGGATGAATAGGGCCAGGCTCAGTGGCTGACACCTGTAATTCCAGCTCTTTGTGAGGTCAAGGTGGGTAGATCACTTGAGGTTAGGAGTTCAAGACTAGCCTACCCAATATGGTAAAACCCTATCTCTATTAAAAATACAGAATATTGGCTTGGGCGCTGTCGCTCACGCCTGTAATACTAGCACTTTGGGAGGCTGAGGTGGGCCGATCACAAGGTCAGGATTTCAAAACCAGTCTGGCCAACATAGTGAAACCCCATCTCTACTAAAAATACAAATTAGCCGGACGTGGTGGCCCATTCCTATAGTCCCAGCTCCTTGGGAGACCGAGGCAAAAGAATCGCTTGAATCCTGGAGGCAGAGGTTGCAAGTGAGCCGAGATCACACCACTGCACTCCAGCCTGGGTAACAGAGAGAGACTCCATCTCAAAAAACAACAACAACAACATTCCAACCAACCAAAATATTGTCAGGTGCGGTGACTCACGCCTGTAATCTCAGTACTTTGGGAGGCTGATGAAGGTGGATCACCTGAGGTCAGGAGTTCAAGACTAGCCTCACCAACATGGAGAAACCCCATCTCCACTAAAAATATAGAATTAGCCGGGTGTGGGGGCACATGCCTATAATCCCAGCTACTTGGGAGGCTGAGGGAGGAGAATCTCTTGAACCCGGGAGGTGGCAGTTGTGGTGAGAGGAGATCACATCATTACACTCCAGCCTGGGCAACAAGAGCAAAACTCTCATTAAAAAAAAAGTAAGGCTGAGCGCGGTGGCTCCCAGCACTTTGGAAGGCCGAGGCGGGTAGATCACGAGGTGAAGAGATCGAGACCATTCTGGTCAACAAGGTGAAACCCTGTCTCTACTAAAAATACAAAAATTAGCTGGACATGGTGGCACGTGCCTATAGTCCCAGTTAGTCAAGAGGCTGAGGCAGAGGAATTGCTTGAATCCAGAAGGCGGAGGTTGTGGTGAGCCAAGATCATGCCATTGCACTCCAATCTGGGTAACAACAGCGAAACTCCATCTCAAAAAAAAAAAAGTATATATATGTATATATATACATATGTGTGTATATTTACATATTAGTTGGGCATGGTGGTGGACACCTGTAATCTCAGCTACTGGGGGGGCTGAGACAAGGGAATTGCTTGAACCCGGGAGGCGGAGGTTGCAGTGACCCGGGATTATGCCACTGCACTCTGGCTGGGTGACAGAGCAAGACTGCGTCTCAAAAAA
Organism: Callithrix jacchus; assembly: GCF_049354715.1. NCBI lineage: Eukaryota > Metazoa > Chordata > Mammalia > Primates > Cebidae > Callithrix > Callithrix jacchus. The sequence continues at coordinate 19,731,600 of NC_133523.1, forward strand.
AAAAAAAAGTTGGGAAAGGACATGAGCAGACATGTATTAAAAGAAAACTTTCGTGTGGTCAACACTCATATGAACAAAAGCTCAACATCACTGATTATTAAAGAAATGCAAATAAGATACCATCTCATGCCAGTCAGAAAGGCGTGTTTTGTTTTGTTTTTTGAGACAGAGTCTAACTCTGTCACCAGGCGCCAGGCTGGAGTGTAGTGGCACAATCTTGGCTCACTGCAGCCTCCGCCTCCCGGATTCAAGCAATTCTCCTGCCTCAGCCTCCTGAGTAGCTGGGACTACAGGCGCACGCCACCACGCCCTGCTAATTTTTGTATTTTTAGTAGAGACGGGGTTTCACCATGTTGGCCAGGTTGGTCTCGATCTCTTGACCTTGTGATCCACCCGCCTCGGCCTCCCAAAGTGCTAGGATTACAGGCTTGAGCCACTGAGCCCGGCCAGAAAGGTGATTTTTTTAACAAGTTAAAGAAGTAACAGATGCTGATGAGGTTCTTGAAAAAAAGAAATGCTTATACTGTTGGTGGGAGTGTAAATTAGTTCAGCCATTGTTGAAGACAGTATGATTATTATTATTATTTTTCTAAGACAGAGTTTCTCTCTTGTTGCCCAAGCTGAAGTGCAATGGCACGATCTCAGCTCACTGCAACCTCCACCCCTTGGGTTCAAGCAGTTCTCCTGCCTCAGCCTCCCGAGTAGCTGAGATTACAGGTCTGTGCCACCATGCGGCTAATTTTTGAACTTTTAGTAGAGACTGGATTTTGCCATGTTGTCCAGGCTGGTCTCAAATTTCTGACTTCAAGTGATCTGCCCACCTCAGCCTCCCAAAGTGCTGTGATTACAGGCGTGAACCACCATGCCTGGCCCAGTGTGATGAGCAATTCTATTACTGGTTATATGCCCAAAGGAATATAAATTATTCTGTTATAAATACACATGAACATGTATGTTCACTGCTGCACCATCCACCACAGCAAACACATGGACTCAATGTAAACTTCCATAAATGATAGACTGTACAAAGAAAAATGTGGTACATATACACTATGAAATATGCACCCATAGCTGGGCGCAAAGGCTCACACCTGTAATCCCAGCACTTTGGGAGATCGAGGCGGGTGGATCACGAGGTCACAAGATCGAGACCATCTTGGCCAACATGGTGGAACCCCCATCTCTACTAAAAATACAAAAAAAAAATTAGCCGGGTGTGTTGGCGAATGCCTGTAATCCCAGCTACTCGGTAGTTTGAGGCAGAATTGCTTGAACCCAGGAGACAAAGGTTGCAGTGAGCCAAGGTCGCGCCATTGCACTCCAGCCTGGGCAACAAGAGCAAAACTCCCGTCTCAAAAAATAAAAATAAAAATGCTACACAGCTATAAGAAAAATGAGACCATGCCCTTTGCAGGGGTGTGGATGGAGCTGGAGAGCTGGAGGCCATTATCCTTAGCAAACTAACACAGGAACAAAACAAATGCCACATTTTCTCCCTTATGATTGAGAGGTAAATAATGAGAACACACAGACACAGGGAAGGAAGCAACACACACTGGGGTTTTTCAAAAAGTGGAAGGTGAGAAGAGAAAGAGGATCAGAAAAAATAACGAACGGGTACTAGGCTCAGTACCTGGGTTAGTAAATAATCCATACAGGAAATCCCCGTGACACAGTTTACCTATGTCACAAACCTGCACTTGGATCCTTGAACTTAAAAGTTTTTTAAAAGAACTATATTTTGAGACAGTCTTGCTCTGTAGCCCAGGCTGGAATGGAGTGAGTGGCGTCATCTCCGCTCACTACAACCTCCATCTCCTGGTTTCAAGCGATTCTTCTGCCTCAGACTCCCGAGTAGATGGGATTCCAGGGATGCATCACTAGGCCCGGCTATGTTTGTACCTTTTAAAGAGGAATCAACCAGTATTTTCAAAGATGGTTTTGTTTATAAAACATAATCTTCCACTTGTCCAGTAGACCAGTAGATACTCTTCATATATTGATGGATTGACTGGAGACACTGTCTCCCAGGCTAGAGTGCAGTGGTGCGATAAGCTCACTGCAACCTTTGTCTCCCGGGTTCAAGCAATTCTCCTGCCTCAGCTTCCAGAGTAACTGGGATTACAGGTGTATGCCACCACATCTGGCTAATATTTTATAGTTAGTAGAGATGAGGTTTCACCATGATGGCCAGGCTGGTCTTAAACTTTCGACCTCAGATGATCCACCCACCTCAGCCTCCCAAAGTGTTGGGATTACAGGCTTGAGCCACCACACCCAGCCGGAAGCTCTTTAACTTAATTAAATCGCATTTGTCAATTTTTGCTTTTGTTGCAATTGCTTTGGCATCTTCGTCATGAAGTCTTTGCCTTTGCCTATGTCCTGAATGGTATTGCCTAGGTTGTCTTTCAGGGTTTTTATAAGTTTTGGGTTTTACATTTAAGTCTTCAATCCATCTTGAGTAAATGTTTGTATAGGGTATAAGGAAGGGGTCCAGGTTCAATTTTTTGCTTATGACTAGCCAGTTCTCCCAGCAAAATTTACTGAAAATTCTTTCCCCATTGCTTCATTTTGCCAGCTTTGTCAAAGGTCAGATGGTTGTAGGTGTGCAGCTTGATTTCTGGCCCTCTGTTCTGTTCCACTGATCTATGTTTCTGTTCTTGTATCAGTACCATGCTGTTTTGGTTATCATAGCCTTGTAGTATAGCTGGGAGTTGAGCAGCATGATGCCTCTAGCTTTGTTATTTGATTAGGATTACCTTGGCTATTCAGGCTCTTTTGGTTTTATATAAATTTTAAATAATTCTTTTAAATTCAGTAAGAATGTCAGTGGTTGTTTATTGGGAATAGCGTTGAATATATAAATTGCTTTGGGCAATATGGCCATTTTAATGATATTGATTCTTTCTGTTCATGAGCATGGAATATGTTTGTTTGTGTCACTTCTGATTTCTCTGAGCAGCGATTTGTAGTTCCTGAGATCTTCTGCCTCCCTGGTAGTTATCTGTATTCCTGGGTATTTTATTCTTTTTGTGACACTGTGAATGTGAGTTCATTCATGAGTTGGCTCTTGTCTTGACTGTTGTTTGAGTATAGGAATGCTAGTAATTTTTCACATTGATTTTGCATTCTGAGATTTTTGCTGAAGTTGTTTATCAGCTTAAGGAGCTTTTGGGCTGAGACTATGGGGTTTTCTAGATATAGGATCATGTAACCTGCAAACAGGGATAGTTTGATTTCCTCTCTTCCTATTTGGATGCCCTTTCTTTCTTTCTGTTGCCTGATTACCCAGACCAGAACTTCCAGTTGAATAGGAGAGATTAGAGACGACATTTTTGTCTCATTCCTATTTTCAAGGAGACTGCTTCCAGCTTTTTCCCATTCAGTATAATGCTGGGTTTGTCATAAATGGCTCCTATTGAGGTTTTTTTTTTTTCCCAATAACTAGTTTATTGAGAGCTTCTTTTCTGCATTGACTGAAATGATCATGTGGATTTTGTCCCTTGTTCTGTTTCTGTAATGAATTGTAGTTATTAATTTGGGTATTTTGACCCAGACTTACATCCCTGAGATAGAGCCCACCTGAGCATGGTGGATAAGTTTTTTGATTTGCTGCTGAATTTGCTTTGCTAGTATTTTGTTGGAAGATTTTTGCATCAATGTTCATCAAGGATATTGACATGAAGCTTTCTTTTTTGTTGGGACTTTTTCAGGTTTTTATGTTAAGATGGTTCTGGCCTGATAGTATGAGTTTAGGGAGTCCCTTCTCTTCAGTTTTTGGAATAGTTTCAGTAGGAACAGTACCAGCTCTTCCTTGGGAGAATTCAGCTGCGAATCCATCTGGTCCTGGACTTTTATTGATTGGCAGGCTATTTATTACTGCCCCAATTTCAGAACTTATTATTGTTCTGTTCAGGGATTCAGTTTCTTCCTGGTTCAGTCTTTTTTTTTTTTTTTGAGATGAAGTTTCGCTCTTGTTACCCAGGCTGGAGTGCAATGGCGCGATCTCCGCTCACTGCAGCCTCTGCCTCCTGGGTTCAGGCAATTCTGCCTCAGCCTCCTGAGTAGCTGGGATTACAGGCATGTGCCACCATGCCCAGCTAATTTTTTATGTTTTTAGTAGAGACGAGGTTTCACCATGTTGACCAGGATGGTCTCGATCTCTTGACCTCGTGATCCACCCTCCTCAGCCTCCCAAATGCTGGGATTACAGGCGTGAGCCACCACGCCCGGCTCCCTGGTTCAGTATTTACAGGGTGTAAGCTTCCAGGAATTTATTGCTTTCTTCGAGATTTTCTAGTTGATGTGCATTGAGTTCATAATATTCTCTGATAGTTGTCTGTATTTCTCTGGGATCAGTGATACCCCCTTATTGTTTCTGATTCTGTTTATTTGAATCTTCTCCCTTTTCTTCTTTATTAGTCCAGCTAGTGGTCTTTTTAGTTATTTTATTTTATTTCATTTTTCAGAAAACCAGGTCCTGGATTTGTTGGTCTTTTGAATGTGTTTTCACGTCACTTGTTTAGTGCAGCCCTGATTTTGGTTATTTCTTGTCTTCTGCTGGCTTTGGTTTTTTTTGCTCTTGGTTCTCTAAGCCTTTTAGCTGTGATGTTAGGTTGTTAACTTGAGATCTTCCTAACTTTTTGATGTGAGGCCTTAGTGCCAGAATGTAGTGAGGTCAGATGTACTAAGGAAGTCCAGGAGTGATGGCTCATGCCTGTATCCTTACACTTTGGAAAGCCAACACAGGAGAATCACTTGAGCCCAGGAGTTTGAGCCAGACTGGGAAACATGTGGAAAACCCATCTGTACTGAAAATACAAAAATGAGCCGGGTGTGCTGGCACACACCTGTGATTTCAGCTACTTGAGAGGCTGAGGTGGGAGAATCATCTAACCCTGGGGAGGTTGAGGCTGCATGAAGCCATGATGGTTCCACTGCACTCCAGCCTGGGTGACAGAGTGGCACTGTGTCACAAACAAGCAACAGATATTTTGTGCCCTTCTCAGAGTAGGAAGCAAAATTAACAGAATGCAACATTTTAAAATTGACATTTTATTTTTAAGTTTTAATAAACTCAAGATGAGGTTATGAAACTGGCTAATTTTTGTATTTTTGCTTGAGATGAGGTTTTGCCATGTTGCCCAGGCTGGTCTAGAATTTCTGAGCTCAAGCCATCTACCTGCTTTGGCCTCCTAAAGTACTGGGATTTCAGACAGGATTCACTGCCTGGCTGCAATTTTTTTTTTTTGAGACGAAGTTTCGCTCTTGTTACCCACATTGGAGTGCAATGGCGTGATCTCGGCTCACAGCAACCTCGGCCTCCTAGGTTCAAGCAATTCTCCTGCCTCAGCCTCCTGAGTAGCTGGTACTACAGGTGTGTGCCACCATGCCCAGCTAATTTTTGTATTTTTAGTAGAGACAGATGGTCTCGATCTCTTCACCTCGTCAGCCACCGTGCTTGGCCCATTTTTTTTTTTTTATTTAAATATTTGCCTTTCTGAGAGTTTCGTGGGAGAGAGATTGAGACGGAGTCTTACTCTGTCGCCCAGGCTGGAGTGCAGTGGTGGAATCTCGGCTCAATGCAACCTCTGCCTCCCTGGCTCAAGCTGTTCTCCTGCCTTAGCCTTCCAATAGCTGAGATTACAGGCACCAGCTACCACACCCAGCTTATTTGTATTTTTAATGGAAACTCTTAACCTTGTGATCCGCCTGCCTTGGTCTCCCAAAGTGCTGGGATTACAGGTGTGAGCCACCATGCCCTGCCTGTTCTTTGTTTTCTCTCTCTCTCTCTGTCTCTTATGCTTCTTCCTGCACACTGAAGTTTCTGTTGTTTTAAATTTCTTTCTTTCACACATATATGTACGTACGTATATATATATACACTACGTACGTATATATATGTATATATATACATATATACGTACGTACTTATGTATGTGTGTGTGTATATATATATATATATACCATATTTTTGTTATTGTTGGTTGGTGGGCATTTATGCAGGTTCCATATCTTTGCAATTACACTAGTTTACATTCACACCAGAAGTGTAAAAGTGCTTTTTTTTGAAACCACATTTATGCCAATATCTATTACTGGTTGAAGTTTTAATGATGGCCATTCTTGGCCGGGTACAGTGATTCATGATGTAATCGCGGCACTTTGGGAGGCTGACGTGGGTGGATCATTTGAGGTTAGAAGTTTGAGACAAGCCTGGCCAACATGGCAAAACTCCATCTCTACTAAAAATACAAAAATTAGCCGGGTATGGTAGCTGGTGCCTGTAATCTCAGCTATTTGGGAGGCTAAGGCATGAGAATTGCTTGAACCCAGGACGTGGAGATTGCAGTGAGCTGAGACTGTACTGCACTCCAGCCTGGGCAATAGTGTAAGACTTAGTCTCAAAAAAAAAAAGGCGGGGGGGGGGGGCTTTTTTTTTTTTTGAGACCAAGTTTTACTCTCATTGCCCAGGCTGGAGTGTAGTGGCATGATCTGGCCATTCTTACAGGAGTAAGGTGGTATCGCACTGTGCTTTTGATTTGCATTTCAAATCGAAGTCCCATTTATTTATCTTCATTTTAGTTGCATTTGCTGTTGGGTTCTTGGTCATTAAATCTTTGTCTACAAAAGTTTTTCTGATGTTGTCTGTAGAATTGTTAGTTTCAGGTCTTAGGTTTAAGTCTTTAATTCATCTTTGACTTCTCTATAAGATGAGAGATGAAGATCCAGTTTTATTCTTCATGTACCTTGATCGTTATTCCAGCAACATTCATTGAATACGGCATCCATTCCCCACTTTACTTGGTCAAAGATCAGTTGGCTGTTAGTATTTGACTTTATTTCTGGGTTTTCAATTTTGTTCCGTTGCTCCATGTGCCTACTTTTATACCAGTACCATGCTGTTTTGGTAGCTATAGCCTTGTAGTATAGTTTTACATTGGATAATGTGATGCTTTTAGGTTTCTTCTTTTTCCTTAGTTTTGCTTTGGCTATGTGTGCTTTTCTTTGGTTCCATTAAGAATTTTAGAATTGTTTTTTTCAAGTTCTGTAAAGATGATGTTATTATGATGGGAATTGACTCAAATGTATAGATTGCTTTTGCTTAGGTTGGTCACTTTTACAATATTGACTCTACCCATCCACGAGCATGGGATGTGTTTTTCTTTTTTTTTTTTTTTTGTCATCTATGATTTCTTTCCTTTTTTTCCTCTCTCTCTCTTTTGATCCCTCAGATAAAGAATATGATTTCTTTCTTTCAGCGGTGTTCTGTAGATTTTCTTTTAGAGATTTTTCACTTCCTCAGTTAGCTACTTTTCTTTTTTTTATTTTTTTCTTGACAGAGTTTCACTCTTGTTCTCCAGGATGGAGTGAATTGGTGCAATCTCGGCTCACTGCAACATTCGCCTCCCAGGTTCAAGTGACTCTCCTGCCTCAGCCTCCCAAGTAGCTGAAATTATGGGCATGCGCCACCATGCCCAGCTAATTTTATATTTTTAGTAGAAACGGGGTTTCTCCATGTTGGTCATGCTGGTCTCAAACTCCCAACCTCAGGTTATCTGCCCGCCATGGCCTCCCAAAGTGCTGGGATTACAGGCGTGAGCCACCGTTCTCATCCCCGATTAGGTGTATTTCTAATTATTTCATTGTTTTTTTACAGCTGTTACTAAAAAGTTTGAGTTCTGTATTTGATTCTCAGTTCGGTGACTGTTAGTGTGTAGCAGTGCTACTGATTTGCGTACATTGACTTTGTATCCTCAAACTTTACTGATCTTATCATCAGTGAACAGTGATAGGTTAACTTCCTCTTTGCCAATTTGGATGTCCTTTCTTTCCTTCTCTTGTCTGAATGTTCTGTCTAGGACGGCCAATACTATGTTGAATAGAAGTGGTGAAAGTGGCCATCGTTTTCTTGTTCCAGTTCTCAGGGGGAATGTTTTCAACTTTTCCTCGTTCCGTATATTGCTGGCTGTGGGTTTGTCATAGATGGCTTTTTTTTTTCTTTTTGAGACGGAGTCTCGCTCTTTCTCGAGGCTTGAGTGCAGTGGGGTGATTTGGCTCACTGCAGCCTCTGACTCCTGGGTGTTAAGTGTGCTCTAAATGAAGATAACCCCATTCCCCTTAACAGGCTTTGTGTGAGCAACATGTTTTATTCACCTTGGTGCGGCCAGGCTGAATCGGAAAAGAGAGTCAGCGGAGGGCGGTGAGATAGGAGTTGCTTTTATAGGTTTGGGGTAGGCAGTGGAAAGTTACAGAAGTTATAGTTCAGGGAGGTTTTTTGCAAGCAGGGGTGGGGGTGTCACAAAGTCCAAGGTCCAGTGTTACAAAGTTGGCTTATCAGTTGAGGCAGGAAGGGTTGAGGCAGGAACAGTGGCAAAATGGTGCAAGGCCGGTTAATCAGGTCATAGGGTCCAATGTCATAAGGTAGACTCAGACTTTCTGGCTCCGGCAGTCCATCTGGAGGTGTATATGTGGGTCACAGAGGTCACTGTGACTTAGTCCATGGTGCAGCCAGTTCAAAGCACCTTGCACTGGGTTCAAGTGATTCTCCTGCCTCAGCCTCCTGAGTGCCTGGGATTATAACCGCACACCACCACGTCTGGCTAATTTTGTATTTTTAGCAGAGACAGGGTTTCACAATGTTAGCCAGGCTGTTCTCAAACCTCTGACCTTGTGATCCACCCGCCGTGGCCTCCCAAAATGCTGGCATTACAGGCGTGAGCCACCGCGCCCAGCCCCTTGTTTCTTTTTAAAGTTTGGCTACTAGAAAATTCAAAATTTACATGTGGCTCACATTTTATCTGAGAGGATTCCCTCCTTTTTAAAATATCAGGCTGCTCAAAGGACCATAAGCCAAGAAGGTAAAAATGCTAAAATTTTAAAACACTGGTTATTATATTCTTTCATTTGTGCATAGCCATATGATATATTATTTACAAATGCATATGACCTTATACACAAGGTTGAATGCAAATACCTTCTGGAGTGGGCCTGGCCCAGTTCAGGGAGGAAGCCCTGCCTGAAAAGACTGCAGCCTAGGCTGTCACTCTTCAGTCCGGCATCTAATCACATCTTCTGTCACCCAGGGCCTGGGAGGGTGGGGTTTTAAACGTTATCCAGTCAGCGACATAGGGCTGGGAACTGTCCAATCAGGTAGGCAGCTGGAGCGACCGACAGCTTCCGGAATGTGGCCGGTCCTTTGTCTCTCCCTGCAGCTGGAGCTCCAGGTCTTGTCTCCACTGCTCTGTGTCTCTGCTCCTTAAGGCCCAGCCTCTGTGGCCCTGTGACCTGCAGGTATTGGAAGATCCACCGCTAAGATGCAAAGACCCCATGCAAGCCAGGAAATGGTGAGAGTGCTGGGTCCAACATCCCAAGAGAAGGAAAGGGGCTGGTTTTAACTGGTGGAAAGCGGCTGTGGCGGGACTCAGGGCATTCCGCAGTCAGCTCCACAATCTGCACCCTGAGTTCTCTTTGCCCAGCTTACCCTCACTTCCCTTCATCCATAAGATGGCGGCTGTGCCAACAGACGGCCCTGGGGCATCCTGTCTCTTCCCTACACAGCGAGTGTGCCCTGGTCTGGAGCCCTCTCTGGGCAGCTTTGCACCTGCAGCTGCATCTCTCCAAGATTGTGCAGGGACCCCAGGGGGGTCGTCAGGGGAGAATCCTTACTTGGGGTACTGGTTCATGAAAGGGAAAAGCTTTGGCCCGTGGGGTTCCCAGTTCCTGTTTTCTCGTATTAGAAATTTATGGGAGTCACTGCAAAAATATTAAATAATTTAATGTAAGAGTGGTTCTAGAATTGTAGAGCACCCAGCTATGGTTTGTGGTTTATGGTCTATGGGAGAGGCTTGAAGGAAAGTCTTTTATAAAGCGCATTATGAAGAAAACCAAATTTAGTAATTGGTTAGGTGCATTTATGTAGTATCTGAATTTGTACATTAAAGGTGAAAATTCCCTGGTTATGTGATCAGAGCTTAAGTGGCAGTTTAGAGTTGCTGAAGTCTGAGTTATGTTTCTCTGAGTGTAGTAATTAAAAATAATGCGCCCGAGTTAGATTTTTTTTCTAAGTAGAAACCTAGAAGAAATTGAATTCCAGAAGATTCCAGGAGGAATGCCAACTATATAAGGAATGCAATTTTAGGCAGACAAAGGCTTTTTTTCAGAGTGGAGCCTACAAGGTTAGAAAGAATGGAGGGGAAGGGCAAATGGGGGCTTAAAAAATCAATTTTACATCAGAGAATGTTTTACACTGAAGTCAGCATGTTCTTAGGAGGGACACAGACTGAAGCTGTATAATTACACAGACTGAGGGTAGCTCAAAGTTTAGTAGCCTGTGAAAAATTTTTAGACCACTGAAGACAAATGCAGGTGATTGTTTTAATGAGAAAAAGAAGAATATGTGCCAAGTTTTTACCAAAAAAAGGTTCCAATTTAAACCCCAAGAGAGGGTTCCTTTGATTTTACTCAAGAAAGAATTCAGGCTGAGTCCATAGAATAAAATGAAAGCAAGTTATTAAGAAAGTAAGAAAATAAAAGAATTGGTTACTCCATTGGCAGAGCAGTCCAGAGTCCTACTGGTTACCTATTTTTATGGTTATTTCTTGATTACACACTAAACAAGGGGTGGGTTATTTGTGCATCCCCATTTTAGACCATATAGGTTAACTTCCTGATGTTTTCATGGCATTTGTAAACTCTCATGGCACTAGACGGAGTGTAGCAATGAGAATGACCAGAGATCACACTCGTGACCATCTTCATTTTGTTGGGTTTGTCCCAATTCTTTACTGCAAGCTGTTTTGTCAGCCAGGTCTTTATGACCAGTATCCTGTGCTGACTCTTATCCATAACTCTGAGTTCCAACAAAAGGGGTTATCTCAAAACTTAATAAGTGTTTAATTTAAGAAAACATCCAGGCTGGGAATGGTAGCTTACGCCTGTAATCCCAACACTTTGGGAGGCTGAGGTGGGCAAATCACTTGACGTCAGGAGTTTGAGACCAGCCTGACCAACATGATGAAATCCTGTCTCTACCAAAAATACAAAAAGTTAGCCAGGCGTGGTAGTGTTTGCCTGTAATCCCAGCTACTCAGGAGGCTGAGGCAGGAGAATCACTTCAACCCGGGAGGTGGAGGTTGCAGTGAGCCAAGATCACGCCACTGCCCTCTAGCCTGGGTGACAGTAGGAGACTCCATCTCAAACAAAAAGAAAAAGAAAACATTCAGTAAGTTTATCCTGCATTTCTAACAAAGAGTACAACTGCAATATATTTTACAACAAGTTCAGGCAGCCGCTTGGTAGCAAAAGGATTTTTTTCAGCAGTCCCATCAGCTCTCAGGTCTTTCATTTTTAAGAGAAAAAGCTCCCCATGTCCCATGGCCCTATAGATGCCTGATTCTGTCACCCATAGCCACCAGAGCGAAGAGTGCAAGATAGATTAATCCAAAAAGGATAGCAGTTCACTTCCTGTAGTGTGAAACCAGTTCTTAGCTGAGAGGGACTTTACTGAGGGGGTTCTCTAACCTTCTAAATCTTAGGAAGGACTTAACCTTCCTAAGTTGATCCTTGAATCCAAGTAGAGTCAAACATTCTTGCCTTGTATTAAGAGGAGCCCTTAACCCACTCTGTATAGAACAAAAACAGAGGTGAAAAGATAAAATACACAGATAATCCACTAGGACCACTATCTGTAGAACAAACAATTCTTTCCAGTTATATTGCACTCTTCTGCACTCGGGTTTTTCTTAACTTTTCTTTTTGGTTCAGGTGTACACGTGCAGTTTTGTAATGTAGGTAAAATCGTTTCATGGGAGTTTGGTATCGATTATTTTGTCACTGAGGTCCTGAGTGTAGCACTAAACAGGTATTTTTTCTGATCTTCTTTGTCCTTTTATCCTTTATCCTCAGCTAGGCCTCCGTGACTGTTCCTTCTTTGTGTCCATGTGTTCTTATTATTTAGCTCTTACTTATGAATGATGACATGCATTTGGTTTTCTGTTTCTGCATCAATTTTCTAAGAATAAGGGTCTCCAGCTCCATCCATGTTACTGCAAAGGACTTAATCTTGGTGTTTTCTGTTTGCTTGTTTGTGTTTTGAGACAAATTCTTACTCTGTCACCCAGGCTGGAGTGTAGTGGCATGATCTCGGCTCACTGCAACTTTCACCTCTCAAGTTCAAACGATTCTTCTGCCTCAGCCTCCTGAGCAGCTGTGATTACAGTAGCCCATCTCAATGCCAAGCTAACTTTATTGTATTTTTAGTAGAGACGGGGTTTTAGCATGTTGGCCAGGCTGGTCTCAAACTCCTGATCTCAAGTAATCTTCTTGTCTTAGCTTCCCGAAGTGCTGGGATTGCAGGCATGACCCACAGTGCCTGGCTTTGTGTTGTTTTTAAATGGCCACATAGTCTTACATGTTTTTTGTGTACCATATTTTAATTTTCTTTTCTTTTTTTTTTTCCTTTCCCACTTACTGGTATTCGAGCCATATTTCGTTTTTATTAAATCTTTATTTTGCTTTTGGAGGCAGTGTCTCACTGTCACACAGGCTGAAGTGCAGTGGTGCAATCTTGGCTTATTTCAGCCTCAACCTCCAAGACTCAAGGACTCCTCCTACCTCAGCCCCTTAAGTAACTGGGACTATAGGCACACAACACCACACGTAATCTTTCTATTTTTATTTTTTGTAGGGATGTGGTTTTGTCATGTTGCGCATTAGATCTTGAACTAATTTACACTCCCACCAGCAGTATATAAGCATTCCCTCTTCTCTGGAACCTTGCTGGCCTCTGATATTGACTTGTTTTTGAGACAGAGTCTCACTCTGTCACCCAGATGGAGTGCAGTGGCGTAATCTCACCTCACTGTAACCTCCGCCTCACGGGTTCAAGCTATTCTTATGCCTCAGCCTCCCGAGTAGCTGATAAAACAGAAGTGCACCATCACGCTCCACTAATTCAAGATTTCAGGACCTTAAACCTTGGGTTGATAATCTCACAACTCAGAAGGACCCCTTTAAACATTTGCAGTTGTATGCCCATTGGAGATCTTAAGGTAAATCTAACCAGTAAAGTTTCTTCTCAGTAGCAGTTGGCAACATTAATATAGATAGCTTTTTTGGGGGTGGGGGACAGAGTCTCACTGCCCAGGGTGTAGTGCAGTGGTGTGATCTCAGCTCACTACAACTGCCGCCTCCCAGGTTCAAGTGATTCTTCTGCCTCGGCCTCCCAAGTAGCTGGGACTACAGGTGTGTGCCACCATGCCCATCTAATTTTTGTATTTTCTTTTTTTTTTTTTTGGGACGGAGTTTTGCTCTTGTTACCCAGCCTGGAATGCAATGGCGTGATCTTGGCTCACCACAACCTCCGCCTCCTGGGTTCAGGCAATTCTCCTGCCTCAGCCTCCTGAGTAGCTGGAATTACAGGCATGCGCCACCGTGCCCAGCTAATTTTTTGTATTTTTAGTAGAGATGGGGTTTCACCATGTTGACCAGGATGGTCTTGATCTCTTGACCTCGTGATCCACCCGCCTCTGCCTCCCAAAGTGCTAGGATTACAGGCGTGAGCCATCGCACCTGGCCTTAACTTTTGTATTTTCAGTAGAGACGGGGTTTCACCGTATTGGCCAGGCTGGTCTCGAACTGCTGACCTTGTGTTCTGCCTGCCTCGGCCTCTGAAAGTACTGGAATTACAAGCATGAGCCACTGCTCCCAGCCCTGTTTTTAGTTCTGTTAGGTATTGCCACGCTGCTTTTCACAATAGTTGAATTCACACTCCCACCAATGGTGTACAAGCATTCCCTCTTCTCTGCAACCTTGCCACCATCTGTTGTTACTGACTTTCGTTTTTGAGATTCAGTCTCGCTCTGTTGCCTAGACCAGAGTGCAGTGACACAATCTCAGCTCACTGTAACCTCTGCCTCATGAGTTCACGTGATTCTCATGCCTCAGCCTCCTGAGTAGCTGAAACTGCAGAAGTGCACCACCACGCCCCGCTAATTCTTGTATTTTTAGTAGAGATGAAGTTTCACCATGTTCGCCAGGCTGCTCTTGAAGTCCAGATCTCACATGATTCGCCCTCCTTGGCCTCCCAAAGTGCTGAAATTACAGGCATGAGCCACCGTGCCCAACCTGTTACTCACTTTTATAACAACAGCCATTCTGACCCGTGTGAGGTGGTATCTCCTTGTAGTTTTTTTTGATGTTGTTTTGTTTTTGTTTACATTAATATAATGAGCATTAAAAAAATATTTTTGCTAGCCATATATTTGTGTTTTGGAAAGCATTTGTTCATGTTTTTTGCCTACTTTTTATTGTGGTGGTATGTTGCTTTTTGTAAACTTAAGTTTCTTAATTCTGGATATTAAATCTCTAAGAAGAATAGTTTGCAAGTTTTTTTGTAGACTGTTTAGTCTGTTAATACTTTGCTGTGAAAAACTAATTAGGTTCTATTTGTCAATTTTTGCTTTTCTTGCTATTGCTTTTAGTATCTTTATTATAAAAATCTTTGCTGGTTTCTATGCCTAGGATGATAGTTTCTAGGTTATTTATGTTCTGGGTATTTTTTTTTTAACTATAAGTTTTGCCTTTAAGTCTTTAATTCATCTTGAGTTGACTTTTTTTTTTTTTTGAGACGGAGTCTCGCTGTTGTTACCCAGACTGGAGTGCAATGGCATGATCTCGGCTCACCGCAACCTCTGCCTTCTGGGTTCAAGCAATTCTCCTGCCTCAGCCTCCTGAGTAGCTGGGACTACAGGCGGGCACCACCATGCCCAACTAATTTATGTATTTTTAGTAGAGACGGGGTTTCACCATGTTGACCAGGATGGTCTCAATCTCTTGACCTCGTGATCCACCTGCCTCGGCCTCACAAAGTGCTGGGATTACAGGCTTGAGCCACCGCCCCCGGCAGATCTCCAGTTTATTGTACCCATTGAAACTTGAGAGGTGCCTTCTAATTCAACATTTTTTTTGGTCTGGAAAATATGCACAATTCATTCTTTGTGATGCAAATTTAGCACTCAAAAGTATCATATACACTGGTTTTGTGGATCTTATACAATTCTCTCAGAGTTAGAGAATACATGAGAGGATATTTCTGTGTTGAAAATTATTGAATAATTTTCAGTCATTCCTACAAGTCAGAACCAATTTTCTTTACTCTTGTTTAACCTTAATTCAAATGATAAATTATGCCCCTGGACATTTGTAAATATATGTGTGTGTGTGTTTGTGTGTGTGTGTGTGTGTGTGTGTGTGTGTGTGTGTGTGTGTGTGCATGTTTTTCAGGGGCCGTTGACATTTAGGGATGTGGCCATCGAATTCTCTCTGGAGGAGTGGCAATGCCTGGACACTGCTCAGCAGGATTTGTATAGAAAAGTGATGTTAGAGAACTACAGAAACCTGGTCTTCTTGGGTGAGAATAACTTTAATACACAATTCCTTACATTTCCTAAAGGTTTCGTTTCTCTATTTTTATATAATAATTTTTGGTAATTAATGCTTTGCATAATGAGTTTCTGATCCCTGTTTTCAAGAAATCCTGAGGATTTGTTCATGTAGGAAAAACTTTCTTCAAGATGTTTTATTTTGGCCTGAATTTTACATTCCTGAGCTGGTCTGTATCCTTCACACTAGAGTAGTCGTAATTTCAGAAATTTAGTGGTATTATTGTTGCCCCATGTTAAAATCGATTTGCCACCACTAACTTTTGACTCATGAGTACAGGATAGTGAAATTAAGGACCTACAAATTTAAAATATTTTCTAAATGTTAAAACTTTGTGTCATTAAATAGTATTTTAGTATTAATTTTTTAGAATATTCTATGACATTCTCTTTACTAAGCAAGGTACTAGGTTTGCAATTAGAGAATATGAGCAAGATTCATGTAATTTATTTTTAATAAAGCAGGTATTGCTGTCTCTACGCCAGATTGGATCACCTGTCTGGAGCAAGGAAAAGATCCCTGGAATATGAAGAGACACAGTGTGGTAGTCACACCCCCAGGTCGGTGAGAGTGAATAAAACAGTTGACATAGATGAAAGGTTGGAAGATTAGAAAAAAATGCCAGTCCCTACAATGTGTTTTGGGAAGCTGTGTTTCAAAACAAATAGTGTCTGGGAAGCCTGAAGTGTTTAAGCGCTTGTTTTATTGTTCTTACTTAGGGTCATCTTCTCTCTTCGGCTTTTAAATTCTCCAAGGATTCTACTTTCCCTTCATTGATCTTCCTTCAAGTTTACAGTGAGAGCCAAAGTCCTCTTCGTAATATATGAGACTGCACATTCTGACTGCTTTTTCATTGTTTTGGGGGACACACAGATATCTGCATTATTTTGAGAAACTTTATGTTAAACTATTTTTTTGGTTCTTTTTTTGCATCATGTCTAAAATGTATGAGAGTAGTGGTCTCTGTTCTATTGGGTTTTTTGTTTTGTTTTGTTTTTTTGAGAGAGTCTCTCTCTGTCACCCAGGCTGGAGTGCAGTGGTGCGATCTCAGCTCACCTCAACCTCTGCCTCCTGAGTTCAAATGATTCTTCTGCCTCAGACCCCAGGTAGCTGGGATTACAGGCATGTGCCCCAACGCCCGGCTAATGTTGTATTTTTAGTAGAGATGGGGTTTCTCCACATTGGTCAGGTCGGTCTCGAACTCCTGACCTCAGGTGATCCACCCACCTCAACTTTCCAAATTGCTGGGATTATAGTCATGAGCCACCATGCCTGGCCTCTTTTGGTTTTTATGTTAATTTTCTGCACATTCCATCCTGTTTTTATTACTATATTCTTGAAATATAGTTTGAAATTGTAAAATATGATATCCCTGAGCTTTGTTCTTTTTCCTCAGGATTGCTTTGGCTATTTGAGGTTTATTGTAGTTTCTTGTAAATTTTAGAATTGTATTTTTTATTACTGTAAACAAAAAATGCCACTGCAATTTTGATAGGAAGTTTGTTGAATCTATAGATTACTTTAGAGAAGATTGTGCTCTAACAATATTTATTCTTTCAATCCATAAATATGAAATTTTTTTTCTTTTTTATTTGAGACAGAGTTTTGCTGTTTTCGCCCAGGCTGGAGTACAGTGGTGCGATCTCTGCTCACTGCAACCTCCTGGGTTCAAGCGGTTCTCTTGCCTCAGCCTCCCGAGTAGCTGGGATGACAGGTACCCTCCACCATCCCTGACTAAGTTTTTGTATTTTTAGTAGAGATGGGGTTTCACCATGTTGCCCAGGCTGGTCTAGAACTCCTGACTTCAGGCAATCCACCCACCTCAGCCTCCCAAAGTGCTGGGATTACAGGGGTGAGCCACCATGCCTAGCCTCTTTTATTGATTTATATATTTCATTGTAAAGACTTTTTTGCCTCTGGTTAAATTCTTAGAAATTCATTATTTAATTATATTTTTAAAAGGATTGTTTTCTTAGCTGGCATGGTGGCTCAGGACTGAATTTCAGCCCTTTTGGAGGCCAAGGCAGGTAGATCACTTGAGTTCAGGAGTTCAAGTCCAGTCTGGCCTATATGATCTCTACTGAAAATATAAAAATTAGGAGGCTGAGGGAGAAGAATTGCCTGAACCCAGGAGGCGGAGGTTGCGGTGAGCTGAGATTGCCCCATTGCACTCCCGTCTGGGTAACAAGAGCGAAACTCCATCTCAAAAAAAAAAAAAAGAAAAGAAAATATAAAAATTTAGCCAGGTGTGGTGGCCTGAACCTGGGAGGTAGAGGTTCCAGTGAGCCTAGATTGCACCGTTGTATTCCAGCCTGAGCCACAGAGCAAGACTCTGTCTCAAAAAAAGGAAAAGACTTTATGTCTGATAGCTTGTTTAAAGTATATAGACAATAATATATTTTTATGGTAATTTTATATTTTGTTAATTTACTGAGTGTATTTATTAGTGTAGCCAAATTTCCATGTACTGTCTAGTCTTTTATGTGTAAGATTATTCTAGAAATAGCAACATTTTACTAATTTGTCTTCTTCACGTTCTTTTTTTTTTTTGAGACAGAGTTTCACTCTTGTTACCCAGACTGGAGTGCAATGGCACGATCTCGGCTCACCACAACCTCCGCCTCCTGGGTTCAGGCAATTCTCCTGCCTCAGCCTCCTGAGTAGCTGGGATTACAGGCACGTGCCACCATGCCCAGCTAATTTTTGTATTTTTAGTAGAGACGGGGTTTCACCTTGTTGGCCAGGATGGTCTCGATCTGTTGACCTCATGATCCACCCGCCTCGGCCTCCCAAAGTGCTGGGATTATAGGCGTGAGCCACTGCGCCCGGCCTATGTATCTTCACTTTCAATGGCTTTTTAAAATATTTTCTTTTTTTTTTATTTTTATTTTTGCCACCACCCCCACCCCCACCCCCACTCCCAAAAATATTTTTTATTCATTATTCTGCAGTATATTTCCAGTGTTAACGTTAAAACAGAAGCATTGACAATGGGCACAGTATAGTTTTATATTGGTGTCTGTGAATTTGAAAAAGCAAACAACTACTCAATTTTCATAAACTGATTTGGGGAAATGAAGATCTTCTCTTGTTGGCTTCTCGGGGTTCCTAATTGCCCTCTGTGTTTGTAGTGGAGTATGGTTGTAACTTAGTCAAAAGGCTTCTGGGTCTGCATAGGGTCCACATTTAGTTGGCCTTTTTTTTGGGGGGTGGGGGATAGAGTCTCAATCTGTTGCCCAGGCTGGAGTGCAATGGCATGATCTCAGCTCATTGCAACCTCCGAGTCCCAGGTTCAAGTGATTCTCCTGCCTCGGCCTCCTGAGTAGCTGGGATCGCAGGTGTGTGCCACCATACCCAGCTAATTTTTGTATTTGTACAAGAGATGGGGTTTTACCATGTTGGTCAGGCTGTTCTCAAACTTCTGATCTTGTGATCTGCCAGCCTTGGCCTTTCAAAATGCTGGGATTGTAAGCGTAAGCCATCGTGCCCACCCTTATTGGGGGTACAGTGGCTTATTACAAGGAGCTTAGGTAGTTGTTATTTTCCTTTTTTTTTTTTCTTTTGACAGATTAAATATCCTAATGACTTTTATCCGTGGAGCAGACACTAGGGCAGGTTTCTTCAGTTAGGTCCATTTAAAATGGCCCTTATATTAGAATGTAAATGAATATGGCTTTCACTGGATACCAGAGACTTCTACAGGTCACTGTGTGGGTTTCTATGTAGGTAGAACTGACCATGAACTGTTAATCATGGAGCTGGAACTGAGTCATTGAACTGCCTCACGGACCACAGTAAAGATCAAGGTCTGTGGCCGGGTGGGGTGACTCAGTCCTGTAATCCCAGCACTTTGGGAGGCTGAGGCGGGCAGATCACGGGGTCAGGAGATTTGTTATTTTTAAAAATTATTTGTATATAGTTCAAAGAAATGATCCAACTTCATTTCATCAGTGTTGATATTCAGTTTTTAACGTTTTCTCAGAAGATTATCTTTTCTCTATTGTGTGCTCATGGCAGTGTCATGAAAGATCATGTAATCATATACATATCTTTTATCCTTTCATCTTTTTATCTTTCTTTGTCAGTATCACACGGTTTTTGTTATACCTTTTAATATGTTTTACAATCAGGAAGTACAATGTCTCTGTTTGTTTTCATGGGTGTTTTGCTAGGTATAGTTTATAATCAAATTTTAAAATGTTAAACATTTCTGTAATAAAACTGTGGTATTGTGATTTTTTTTTTTTTTTTGAGATTGAGTTTCGTTCTTTTGCCCAGGTTGGAGTGCAGTGGCGCGATCTCGGCTCACTGCAACCTCCACCTCCCTGGTTCAAGCGATTCTCCTGCCTCAGCCTCCTGAGTAGCTGGGATTACAGGCACGTGCCATCGTGCCCAGCTAATTTTTGTATTTTTAGTAGAGACGGGGTTTCACCATGTTGACGAGGATGGGCTCGATCTCTTGACCTCGTGATCCACCCACCTCAGCCTCCCAAAGTGCTGGGATTACAGGCGTGAGCTACCGCACCCGGCCCTGCCTCCAGTTTCAAGCGATTCTTCTCCCTCAGCCTCCCAAGTATAGGTGCCTGCCACCACACCTGACTAATTTTTGTATTATTAATAAAGCTGGCCTCAAACTCCTTACCTTGTTATCAAATTTGAGACCAAGCTGATCTCAAACTCCTGACCTTGTGTTCTGCCCACCTCGGTCTCCCAACATGCTGGGATTACAGGTGTGAGCCACTGCATTCAGCACTATTGTGATTTTTATAGAGATTATACTTAATTTTTTACCACTGTATGTTGTATTGACATTTTAATGCAATTAATTTTTTTTACCCTTGAGCCAAGAATATGATGAAGAGCATGTTTTAGTTTTCTTTCTTTTCCCCTTTCTTACCTTTTTCTTTTTCCTCCCTCCCTCCCTCCCTCCCTCCCTTCCTTCCTTCCTTCCTTCCTTCCTTCCCTTTCTTTCTTTTCTCAGGGTTTTTCTATGTTGCCCAGACTAATTTCAAACTCCTGGCCTCAAGCAATCCTCCTACCTCAGCCTCCCAAAATGCCACTATTACCGGTTTGAGCCACTGCACACAGCCTGTGTGATTTATTTTTATTTGTTCTTCTATTTGCCACTTTTACTTTTGCTTTTAATTTTTAGTTTCATTCAGTTTTGGTAAGAATACACACAATGTATTTTTTTGGAACTGTATTTATTTGTTGTTGTCATTTTGAGACAGGATCAAACCTGTCACCCAGGGTAGAGTATAGTGGCATCCTTTTGGCTCACTGCAACCTCAGCCTCCTTGATTCAAATGGTCTTTTTACCTAAGCCTCCCAAGTAGCTGAGACTACAGACATGAACAACGATGCCTGGATAATTTTTTTATTATTTGTAGTGCAGGATCTAACTATGTTATCCAGGCTGGTCTCAAACTTTTGGTCCCAAGTGATTCTTTCACTTTTGTCTTCCAAATTGTTAGGATTATAGGTATTAGTTAGTCACTACCCTCAGGTGGTATTCTTCAAAAGACTTGTTATGTTTTCTAACGGAATACTTGAGGTGCAAATAAGAATATTGTGTATTCTTTTGCTTTTAAGTGGAAAATTGTGTGCATGTCTGTGAAGCCTAGTTGGTCTATGGTATGGTTTCGATGTCCATGTTCTGCAAACATGATGCTGCAATGTAACACTAAGTGTTGGATGTGGAACCTGGTGGGAGGTGTTTAGGTCATAAGGGCAACTTCATCATAAATGCCTTCTCACCATCTTTTTGGTAATCAGAAAGTTTTCGCTTTATTAATTCAAATGAGAGCGGTTCGTTAAAAGAACTTGGCTTCTTCACCTCACACTTGCTGTAATCCCAGCACTTTGGGAAGCCGAGGCGAGTGGATCACAAGGTCAGGAGTTCAAGACCAGCCTGGCCAACATGGTGAAAGCCCATCTCTACTAAAGATACAAAAAATCCAGGCATATTGGCACGAACCTGTAATCCCACCTGCTCAAGAGGCTGAGGCAGGGCAATGGCTTGAACCCAGGAGGCAGGGATTGGGGTGACCTGAGATCACTCCATTGCACTTCAGTCTGAGCGACAGGGCAAGACTTCATCAAAAATATTTTATTTATTTTTGAAATTGTGTCTCCCTGTGTCCGCCAGGTGCAATCTCAGGTTACTGCAACCTCTGCCTCCCAAGTTCAAGCAATTCTCCTGTCTCAGCCTCCTGAGTAGCTGGGATCACAGGTGCCTGCCACTACATCTGGGTAATTTTTTGTATTTTTAGTAGACATGGGTTCACCATGTTGGCCAGGCTTATCTTGAACTCCTTACCTCAGGTAATCTGTCTGCCTTGGCCTTCTAAAGTGCTGGGATTACAGATGAGACAGGCATTTTTTTTTTTTTTTAAAGAGATTGGGTCTCGCTATGTTGCCCAGGCTGGAGTGCAGTGGCTATTCACAGGCGCGATCCCACTACCGATCAGCACAGGAGTTTTGACCTCCTCCATTTCCGACGTGGGCCGGTTCACCCCTCCTTAGGCAACCTGGTGGACCCCCGCTCCTGGGAGGTCACCATATTGATGCCGAACTTAGTGCGGACACCTGATCAGCATAGCGCACTACAGCCCAGAACTCCTGGGCTCAAGCGATCCTCCCACCTCAGCCTCCTGAGTAGCTGGGACTACAGGCACATGCCACCGCGCCTGGCCAGGCTTTTTTTTTTTTTTTTTTTTTTCCTGTCAGGCTGCTGTGATTTGCTGGGAATCTAATTGAGACTCTATTTGCCTGGGTTTCTCTCACACCTGGAGGTGTCACCAGTAGAGGCTGCAGAACAGCAGAGATAACTCCCTGCCCCTTTCTCTGAGATTTTAATCCCAGAGGGGCACCACCTGATGACAGTGGGAACACTGTTTTATAAATTACCTAACAATGCCTGTTGCGCGGGGTGGTCTCACCAAGTCAGGATGCACAAGATTTGGGAACCAGTTAACAAAAGCTCTCTGGCTGCTCTTTGGTGCAGGGTGTGTGCCTCACAGGGGGAAATACTGCCCGGTTGCTCAGAGCCAGCAGGGGGAAAGACTAAGTCCGCTGATCTGCAGAAACCACCTCATTGTTACTGTGTTTCTTGCCGACATATTTTTTCTCATTTGTTGTTTTACTCTCTTAATTTTTGTTTAACTTCGTTGTGACATGCTTGATTCCTTTTTTAGTTTGTTTTACATGCTTTCTATAAATATAATCATCTTGAAGTATACTGTAACCATCTTGACAGAGATTACATAAGACATCTTAAAGTTAAAACAATATATTTTAATTTCATAACTTCAATTAAATACAAAACCTATACTGTTATATTTTCCAGTTTGTATAGATATTACAAATTATATTATATTGTGTATCTATTAAAAGATTTATGCAGATTTATGTTGCTTTTTATATCTATAGAAGAATTTTTAAGGGTTTTATGTACCATCATTAGGATAGTAAAACATTCTATATATGTTATTTACATTTAATAGAGAGCTTTATATTCATATACGGTTTTATGATGTTGTGCAGCATCATTTATTTTTCAACATAATGGACCATTTTAGCGTTTCTCTGTTTATATGCAGAGTCTGTTTCTCAGGCTGTTCTTGAACTCGTCTCAAGTGATCCGACTGCGTTGGCTTCCTAAAGCTGTAGAATTACAGGCATGAGGCAAGGTGTCTAACCACTCTGTAACGTTTCTTATAGACTGTGCTAGTTGTAATAAATACCCTGACCTTCTATTCTGGAAGACCTTTAGTTTTATCTTGTTTTTGAAGTAAAATAATTTTGAATTAGTATTATTTGTTAGGATTTTTTTTTATTACATCAAACTGGGAAGTTCTCAGTCTCTTTTGTCTTCACCTCACAGCAGTTAATTCTGTTTTGTTGTTTTGGTTTTTTTTTTTTGAAACGGAGTCTCGCTCTTGTTACCCAGGCTGGAGTGCAATGGTGCGATCTCGGCTCACCGCAACCTCCGCCTCCTGGGTTCAGGCAATTCTCCTACCTCAGCCTCCTGAGTAGCTGGGACTACAGGCACGCGCCACCGTGCCCAGCTAATTTTTTTGTATTTTTAGTAGGGATAGGGTTTCACCATGTTGACCAGGATGGTCTCGATCTCTTGACCTCGTGATCCACCTGCCTTGGCCTCCCAAAGTTCTGGGATTACAGGCGTGAGCCACAGCGCCCAGCTGTTTTGGTTTATATTATAATTATGTATGACATTGTTTAACTCCGTACAGTGTAAGACAGTGTTGAGCAAAATCAACTATGAATCAGCCATGTGTCTACGGCCAATATCATCACCTCTATGTTTGTGTCCCTCTATAAATATTATTCCTGTTTTTTTTAAATAACTTGTATATTTGTTGTGCAGGTTTGTTGTAAATGGTTGTTCAATCTTTTCTAGGTGAGCAGGCATAAAAATTCTCCTAATTTCAATGTCTATTGTAAATCTATATTATTTTGTGTGGAAGAAAAACTTTGGGATTTGGAGATAATATTAAAATTATCATAACTGTATATTTTTACATATTATTTTTACTTGTCAAAAACCAATAACAAAATTTATTACCAAATATTTTTAAACATTCTGTTTAGTCATATTGTACTGACAGTGTTATGCAGTATATCTCTAGATGTTTTGATTTTGCAAAGCCAAATCTCCATACACATTAAACAACAACCAATTTTTCTAATTTTCTGTAATTTTCCCA
Organism: Callithrix jacchus; assembly: GCF_049354715.1. Classification (NCBI taxonomy): domain Eukaryota; kingdom Metazoa; phylum Chordata; class Mammalia; order Primates; family Cebidae; genus Callithrix; species Callithrix jacchus. The sequence continues at coordinate 19,755,773 of NC_133523.1, forward strand.
AGACCACTCTCTTTTTTCTAAGAGTGTAACTGCTTTATATATTTCAGGCAATCTCTCTCTTTTTGTGGCTCACTCATTTCATTTTGCATAATGTCAAATGTATCTTGATAGTTAGAATATTTCCTGCTTATAAAATTCCATGTGATACTGCAATATTTTTATATTTCAAATTATAGCTACTGAATAATTTGGTGACAGAAATTTGAATTGCTTCAGCTATTGGCTTTCAGTAATGATGCTGCAAATATGAAAGTTTAGATATGTGCTGCCTATTTTATCAGTTCACTTAATAATGATTATACTCAGACCAAATTGGTTTTTTTTTAAATGTCTATTTTTTTCTTTTTTGTGAGATGGAGTTTTACTCTTGTCCCCTAGGCTGGAGTGGAATGGCATGATTGCAGATAACTGCAACCTCCAACTTACTGAGTAGCTGGGATTACAGGCGCCTGCCACCATGCCCAGCTAATTTTTGTATATTTAGTTGAGATGGGGTTTCGCCATGTTGACCAGGCTGGTTTCAAACTCCTGACCTCAGGGTGATCCTTCACTTCAACCTGCCAAAGTGCTAATTACAGGCTTAAGCCATTGTGCTTTAATCCCCAAATTGTTTTAACTCTGTAACTTTGTAATATGTTTTCTTTTTTTTCTTTTCTTTCTTTTTTTTTTTTTGAGATGGAGTCTCACTCTGTCATGCAGGCCGGAGTGCAGTGGTACCATCTCGGCTCACTACAACCTCCGTCTCCTGGGTTTAAGCAATTTTTGTGCCTCATCCTCCTTCCAAGTAACTGTGATTACAGGTGCCCACCACTGTACCCAACTAATTTTTTTTGAATTTTTAGTAAAGATGGGGTTTCATCGTGTTAGCTGGGTTGGTCTTGAACTTCCGACCTCAGAGGATCTGCCCATCTTGGCCTTCCAAAATACTGGGATTACAGGCATGCACCACTATCCCTGGCCTGGAATGTGTTTTGAAATCAGAAACTGTAATGCCTTTAACATTGTTTTTCCTTTGAAGACTGTTGGGTACTTCCTTGTCTCTTGAGATTCCATATACTTTTGAGGTTGCTATTTGTATTGCCTCAAAAATGGAATGAGAAATTTTGAAAAACATTGCATTAAATCTGCAGATTACATGAGCAGTATGAACATCTTCAGATTATTTCAACCTTTGAACAGGAGCGTGCTGATGAGTGTGTTGTTTAATTTGTATTGGTACATTTTAAATTTTTATTTATTATTTATTTATTTTGGTGTCGAGGGACAAGGTTTCGCTCTTGTTCAGGCTGGAGTGCAATGGAAAGATTTCGGCTCACTGCAAACCTCCACCTTTCAGGTTCAAGCAATTCTCCTGATTCAGCCTCTCAGGTAGCTGGGACTACAGGCACGCACCATCATGCCTAGCTAACTGTGTATATTTAGTAGAGGTGCAGTTTCTCCATGTTGGTCAGGCTGTTCTTGAACTCCTGACCTCAGGTGATCTGCCTGCCTCAGCCTCCCAAAGTGCTGGGATTACAGGCTTGATCCACTGCGCCCGACCTTTTTTTCTATTTTATACTTTTATTCCATTTTGGTCATAGAATGTAATCCATAAAATGTCAATTTTAACAATTTTTTAAGACTCCTTTTTTGGCCTAGCAGGTGGTCTATCAAAGAGAATGTTGTATAAGCTTTTGAGAAGAATGTGTTTCCTGATCTTGTCGAGGAGTTTTCTCTATGTCTCTGTTAAGAACAATTGTATTACACGGCCTTCAATTCCTCTCTTCACTTACGAATACTGTCTTGTTTTATTTTTATTATAGAAAGTGGGATATTGAAATGTCCTATTTTTTTCTAAATATTTCTTTCAGTCTGTCAATATTTGCTTTATAGATTTCAAACCTTAGTGTGACATACACATACACACACACACACACACACACACACACATTTGTGATAGGTTCCCAGTAAATAAATCTATTATTGTTTAATGTTCTTTGTCTCTTTGCAGTTTTGACTTAAAGTACTTTATATAAAAATGACAGTTTTTGACTTAAGATGTAGCTTTTGTAATACTATTATGACCTCTTCTGCTCTCATTTGGTTAATATCTGCATGCAATGTCTGAATCCATCTTGCCACCTTCTTTTTTTTTTTTTAATTGTTAGATGTCAGTTGACCCTTGTAGAAAGGCAAATTGGATCTTGTTTTTTAATAATTTTAAATACATTTCTTTATTGAAATTATGTCTCTTCAGGGCTGGGAGTGGTGGCTCATGCCTGTAAATCCCAGCACTTTGGGAGGCCGAGGTGGGCAGATCACAAGGTCAGGAGTTCAAGACCAGCCTGACCAACATGGTGAAATCCCCGTCTCTTAAAAAAAAAAAATACAGAAATTAGCTGAGTACAGTGTTGCACACCTGTAGTCCTACCTATTCATGAGGCTGAGGCAGGAAAATTGCTTGAACCCAGAAAATGGAGGTTGCAGTGAGCTAAGATCTCACCACTGGACTCCAGCTTGGGTGACAGAGTGAGACTTCGTCTCAAACAAAGAAAGTATGTCTCTTGACTGAAAAATTTTCTAAAACAAAGACACTTACTAATAATTACTTCTTGTTCTCTTGGATTCTTTGCACCTTTTATATGTAAGGCAGTGCCAACACTTTTTTAGAATACGGTTATTTTTGAAGTTTTTTTCTTTTTCTTTGGTAGGACAAATTTGGTGATGGTATTTTACCCACTTGAAAGCTGTATTTTTCAATACTTTGGCTATATCACACAGTTTACTTCTAGCCTGCAAAATTTTTATTCAGAATTCACTGCCTATCTCATTAGGGTATTCTTGCAAATAACACTTTACTTTTTTTTTTTTTTTTTTTTTTTGACACGAAGTTTTGCTCTTGTTGCCCAGGCTGGAGTGAAATGGTGCAATCTCAACTCACTTCAACCTCTGCCTCCCAGGTACAAGCGTTTCTTCTGCCTTAGGCTCCTGAGTTGCTGGGATTACAGGCATACACCACCATGCTTATCTAGGTTTGTGTTTTTAGTACAGGCAGAGTTTCTCCATATTGGTCAGACTGGTCATGAACTCCCAACCTCAGGTGATCGATCGCCTGCCTTGGCCTCCCAAAGTGCTGGGTTAGCAGCTCCCAAGATTCTCTTTTCTGTGACTTTTAAAATTGTGCTTACATATGTGTTTCATATAAATATCTTTCTCTGTATCCTTGTTTGTTTGTTGGGCTTCTTCATTTTTGCATCAGTTTTGAGAGATTTTTCAGTTATTCCTTTTTGTATTTTTTATCTTCATAATTTCTGTTTTTCTTTGTTTTTTAGATGGAGTCTTGCTCTGTCGCCAGGCTGGAGTGCAGTGGCACAATCTCTGCTCACTGCAATCTCCACTTCCCAGGTTCAAGCGATTCTTCTGCCTCAGACTTCTGAGTAGCTACGATTATAGGCACCTGCCACCACACCCCACACCCGGCTAATTTTTGTATTTTTAGCAGAGATAGAGTTTCACCATTTTGGCCAGGATGGTCTTGATCTACTGACCTCATGATCTGCCTGCCTTGGCTTCCCAAAGTGCTGAGAATACAGGCATGAGCCACCATGTCCTGCCTGTTTTTCTAATATTTTAAATGTATTTGTTATTTCCAGTTTTCTGATTTCTATAGTTCTCTGTGTTCATAGTTCACTCATTGATTGTTATTCAGTTTATTTTCAATTTTTAATACTTTTGTTGGAAAAACATTGCCATATTTTATATACGTTGTAATATTTTTAATGTGTAACTAAACATTTATTTTAACTAATTTAACTTTTTCTAACTCTGATCTGCAAATGAGATTCATAGTTAAAACTGAATATACAAATCAACATATTAGAAGGATCAAAATTTACAGTACTCAAACGTGACTTAAAACTGACTTTGACATGTTCTTTCAACTTTATTCAAATCAGTTGTCCCCCATCCACGTCAGCATTTACCATTTAAAAAAATCAATTTAATGCTATCAGAAGGTGATGTTTATCTTAATCCTGTTTGCCTTCATGCCACTGTAATGAACCTTCATTTCAGGCCACATACACAAAGAGGGCCAGGTAATCTTTTATTAAAATTTGAACATTAAAAAAAGTTACCTGGGCTGGGCGCGGTGGCTCACACTTGTAATCCTGACACTTTGGGAGGCCGAGATGGGCAGAACACAGGGTCAGGAGTTTGAGACCAGACTATCCAATATGGTGAAGCCTGGTTTCTACTAAAAAATACAAAAATTAGCCGAGCATGATCCCACACAACTGTAGTCCCAGCTACTCAGGAGGCTTAGGCAGGAGAATCTCTTGAACCCAGGAGGCGGAGGTTGCGGTGAGCCAAGATCGTGCCACTGCACTCCAGCCTGGGTGACAGAGTGATACTCTAAGAAAAAAACAAAAGTTACCTGTTTCAATCTTTATAATATGGCCTTCTCCTGGCATACTTTGAACAATTGTCTGGGTCAGAGATTCTGAGAGTCTTGTAAACATGTTCTTAGAATGTGTCTTATGTGAAGCTTTGTAATTTTAGCTAAAGAAAATTATTTATCTTCTTTCTTGATACTCAGTAATCGCTTCCTACACCTTTTTTCTTTTTCTCTTTCCTTTTTTCTGTGTTACTGAAGTCTCCACTGCTGCAACATTTCCCTTTGGTCTCAGCAGACTCAAACTGTCATTCCAAAGTACACCACCATTTCTGTCAGCACTATGTGTTATGGGAGACAGAAACCAGTGTCTAGAAAGGCACCTACAAGCAAGTAACAAAGATGTAGGAGCCAGTATTTTACTAGTCTGTCTTTCTTTTTTTTTTTGAGACGGAGTTTCGCTCTTGTTACCCAGGCTGGAGTGCAATGGTGCGATCTTGGCTCTCCGCAACCTCCGCCTCCTGGGTTCAGGCAATTCTCCTGCCCCAGCCTCCCAAGTAGCTGGGATTACAGGCACACGCCACCGTGCCCAGCTAATTTTTTGTAATTTTTAGTAGAGATGGGGTTTCACCATGTTGACCAGGATGGTCTCGATCTGCTGACCTGGTAATCCACCCGCCTCGGCCTCCCAAAGTGCTGGGATTACAGGCTTGAGCCACCACACCCGGCCTACTTGTCTTTCTTTAAAAAAAATTGGAAGTTGGCAGTTTACTGTTCTGTTGTTGTTGTTGTTTGAGATGTTGTCTTGCTCTGCTACCCAAGGTGGAATGCAGTGGCACAATCTTGACTCACTGCTACCTCTGCCTCCTGCTTTCAAGGGATTCTCTTGCCTCAGCCTCTCGAGTGGCTGGGATTGCAGATTGAGCCACCATGCCTGGCTGGCAGTTTATTTCTAAAGGCATTATATTATATTGGGGAGCTGGAAGAGCTGTGTTGGGTAAATGTAACAAAGTTTTTTTTTTTCCTTCTATGTGGCTTTTTGCATTGTGCTCACATGGGGCACTTCAAACACTTAACTCATTTATAATTTTTTCTGAGATGTATTTTGGTTAATGTGTTTTTGTTACATATATATGTCTATAAAAATTATATCCTTTGGTATTTTGCTATGTCATCTTGTTTATATAGTTGGTATAATGTTACAGGTTAGATTTGTAATCTATATTTATCTGACACTAGTAAATGGAGTAATTTGTTATTTTTATTTCTTTCAGTTCTTTGTTCTCATTTTGGCCAAGACCTTGGGCAAAGGCCAGGCATAAAAGATTCTTTTCAAAAAGTGATACTGAGAGAATATGTAAAATGTGGACATAAGGATTTACAGTTAAGAAAAGGCTGTAAAAGTGTGAATGAGTGTAATGTGCACAAAGAAGGTTATAATGAACTAAACCAGTGTTTGACAAGTAACCAGAGCAAAATATTTCAATGTGATACATATGGGAAAGTCATTCATAAATTGTTAAATTCAGATAGACGTAAGACAAGACATGCTGGAAAGAAACCTTTCAAATGTAAACAATGTGGCAAATCATTTTACATGCTTTTACATCTAAGTCAGCATAAAAGAATTCATGTTAGAGAGAATTCTTACCGATGTGAAGAATGTGGCAAAGCCTTTTACTGGTTCTCAACCCTTACTAGACACAGGAGAGTTCATACTGGAGAGAAATCTTACAAAGATGAAGAATGTGGAAAAACTTTTAACCAGTCCTCAACTCTTAGTAGGCATAAGATAATTTATGCTGGAGAGAAACACTACAAATGTGAAGAATGTGGCAAAGCTTTTAAATGGTCCTCACACCTTACTAAACATAAGAAAATTCATAGTGGAGAGAAACCTTACAATTGTCAAGAATGTGGCAAAGCCTTTAATGTGTTCTCAACCCTTACTAGACATCAGAGAATTCATGCTGGAGGAAAACCCTACAAATGTGAAGAATGTGGCAGAGATTTCAGTATATTTTCAACCCTTGCTACACACAAGAAAATTCATATTGGACAGAGACCCTACAAATGTGAGGAATGTGGCAAAGATTTTAACTGGTACTCACACCTTACTACACATAAGAGAATTCATACTGGAGAGAAACCCTACAAGTGTGAAGAATGTGGCAAAGCATTTAGTGTTTGCTCAACCCTTACGACACATAAGAGAATTCATACTGGACAGAGACCCTACAAATGTGCGGAATGTGGCAAAGCTTTTAATTGTTACTCACACCTTAGTAGACATAAGAAAATTCATACCAGAGAGAAACCCTACAAATGTGAAGAATGTGGTAAAGCTTTTACCCTGTCCTCATACCTTAGTAGACATAAGAGAATTCATACTGGAGAAAAACCGTACAAATGTGAAGAATGTGGCAAAGCCTTTACCGTACTTTCAACCCTTACTAAACATAAGATAATTCACACTGGAGAGAAAACCTACAAATGTGAGGAATGTGGCAAAGCTTTTAACCAGTTCTCACACTTTACTAAACATAAGAAAATTCATCCTGGAGAGAAGCCCTACAACTGTGAAGAATGTGGCAAAGCTTTTAATTGGTACTCACACCTTACAAGACATAACAGAATTCATACTGGAGAAAAACCCTACAAATGTGAAGAATGTGACAAAGCCTTTAGTTTATTCTCAAACCTGACTACACATAGGAGAATTCATTCTGGAGAGAGACCCTACAAATGTGAAGAATGTGGCAAAGGCTTTAAGCAGTCCTCAACCCTTAAGGAACATAAGAAAATTCATAGCAGAGAGAAATCCTATAAATAGGAAGAATGTGATAAAGCTTTTAACCACTTCTCAACCCTGACTACATGTAAGATAATTCATTCTGGAGGGAAACCCTATGAATAATGAAGAATGTCTCAAAGCTTTTTATTGATTCTCATACCTTAACATAAAATAATTCATACAGGAGAGAAATCATAAAATGTGAAGAATGTAGCAAAGCTTTTAACAAATCCTCATCCATTACTAAACATAATTCATACTGGAGAGAAAATCTGCAAATGTGAGGAATGTGGCAAAGCCTTTAAGCAATTCTCCCAACTTACTACACATAAGTTATACTGGAGAGAAGCCTTAGATATGTGAAAAGTGTGGCAAAGTTTTTAACCAATCCTCAACTCTTACTACTCATAGTATAATTCATGCTGGAGGGAAACGCTACAAACAAGACCAGTGTGCCAAAACTTTCAACCAATACACCTTATTGTACAGCAAAGCATTTATTTTTGAGAAAAATTGTACAAATATAAGACTGTGAGAAACACATTAATATTGGCTCACATCTTGTGCATCACCAGAGAGTTCATACTTAGTAAAAACATGGTAAGTGCAATTATTGCCAAAAGGTCTTTGAGCCGGGTGCGGTGGCTCACACCTGTAATCCCAGCACTTTGGGAGCCCTAGGCAGGCAGATCACCTGAAGTCAGGAGCTTGAGACCAGCCTGACTAACATGGAGAAAGAAACCCTGTCTCTACTAAAAACATACAAAATTAGCCAGGCGTGGTGGTGCATGCCTGAGAAAACATAAACCTGTGAAGTGATTAAGAGTATTTCTGTTGAAGGTGAACATCACAAATGTGAAGAGGGCTCTAGTACCTTTACTTGTATTAGATCTTATTGTACGCCTTTTGTACTAGAGGAAAACTGAAGCAGTTGCTCACAAACTTTCCAAAATTGAACCAGGAAGAAACAGAAGTCTTGCACCAGGCAAAAATGTGTAAAATAGATGATGAAACTGAATTAGTAATAAGAAACCTACCAACCATAAGAGCCCTGAATTATATAAAATCACAGACAAATGTTACCAAATATACAAAGATGAGCTCTTCCTCCTACTGAATGTACTCCAAATACTCAATGTGGGATTACACCTTAACTCATTTTACAAAATCAGTATTATCTCGATACTAAAATCTAGGGAAGGCACAAAGAAAGGAAACTACAGGCCAATAGTTTTGGTAAACATTGAAACAAAAATCCTCCATGAAACACTAGCAATCTGAGTTCATAAGCAAATCAAAAGATTGTTTTGTCACAGTTGTGAGCTTTATTCATGTATGTGAAGATGTTTCATCGTATGCAAGTCAGTAACTGCAATTCACCAAGTAAAGATAATTAAAGCAAAAAGTTACACAATTAACAGATGAAGAGAATGCACTTAGGGAATTCAATATTCATTCACAAGTATATTCTCAACAAAGGAAGTATTGGCAAAACATACCTCAAAATAATAAGAGACATATGAAAAATCCTCAGCCAACATACTAAAAACACAAACAGTTGCATGTATTCTTCATTAGAATAAAAATGAGACAAGGATATCTACTACTGTAACACTCCTATTGAACGTAATTGTAGAATCCTAGTCAGACAAATCCAACAAAATTTTAAAAAGCCAGTGGCTCACGCCTATAATCCCAGCACTTTGGGAGGCCGAGGCGGGTGGATCACGATGTCATGAGATCGAGACCATCCTGGTCAACAAGGTGAAACCCCGTCTCTACTAAAAATACAAAAATTAGCTGGGCATGGTGGTGCGCATCTGTAGTCCCAGCTACTCGGGAGGCTGAGGCAGGAGAATTGCTTGAACTCAGGAGGCGGAGGTTGTGGTAAGCCAAGATCGTGCCACTGCACTCCAGTCTGGGTAACAACAGCGAAACTCCATCTCAAAAAAACAAAAACAAACAAAAAAAGCATGTAAGTAAAAAAAAAAAAAATTAAACTTTCTTTACTGATGATATAATACTCTACCTAGAAAACCTTTCAAGAAAAAGGTTTCCAGAGCATTTTGTTTTTAAAATATAAATTGTGACTTAAATATCTTCATTTCTATGCATTTTTTTATTAATATGGCTGACAACGTATTTTTTGTTGTTTTTTATTTGGTTGTTGTTTTTTGAGACAATCTCAAAACTCTGCTGGTCTTGAAATTTTAACTTCAGGTGATTCGCCCGCCTTGGCCTCCCAAAGTGTGGGATTACTGTTGTGAGCCACCACACCAGGCCCAGAAACATCAGTTTTAAGAAAATACCTTGGGTCAAGGCCATGACTTTATTATTAACATAATTGGAGACAAAATAGTAGTGAAGTCAACGTTGAGACTAATGAATGTCTAGCCCCTGGTAATAATTTTCTCTCCCCCCCCAACATGAAAGCACCATCATTCTGTAATCTCTTCCACTTGTAACAGTTTTAAGAACGAAGCTTCTCATCAAATTGACCAGCATAAAATTTTATAAAATTTAACTGTTTTGATCTGAAAATTACCAGAAAAGTTGATATTTTGAGATGTATTATTTTACTCTATTCTATTTAAACACTTCAGAAAAGCTAAACTGCCAAAGCATGCGTTTAACTTTTTCAGTTTTTCAGCTTGCCATGTAAATTCTAAGCCACTGTAAATAACTACCTTGTAAAGATGTCTAATTTAGGCCAGGCACGGTGGCTCACGCCTGTAATTCCAGCACTTTGGGAGGCCTAGATGGGCAGATCCTGAGGTCAAGAGTTTGAGACCAGCCTGGCCAACATGGTGAAACACCGTCTCTACTAAAAATACAAAAATTAACCTGGTGTGGTGGCACATGCCTGTAGCCCCAGCTACTCAGGAAGCAGAGGTTGCAGCAAGCTGAGATTGTGCCACTGCACTCCAGCCTGGGCAGCAAAAGTGAGGCTCTGGCTCAAAAAAAAAAAAGCATAATTTATATCTTGTATTTATTTACCTTTACCATAAATATTTATTAAGCTGTAATTTTCACATTTTATTTTCATTCTGATATCTACAACTATCTATAACACCAATTCCAGTATTTTAATAAATGGAATGTATATATATCTTTGCAAAACATAAAAGGTTGATACATTTATATCTATAAGATTTGTAGAATTAATTTCCTAAGGCTCAAGACTTATATTCAAATTGAATGCTATGTAAAATTTCTTACCAGACACACAAAATATAAATTGAATCATGAATGCACTGCTGATAATCGATATCACAACTTACAAATGTGATTTCCAGTTAAAAAGAGAAAAATAATGGCCAGGTGTGGTGGCTCAAGCATGTAATCTTACCACTTTGGGAGGCCGAGGTGGGTGAATCACAAGGTCAAGAGATCGAGATCAGGCTGGGCGCGGTGGCTCACGCCTATAACCCTAGCACTTTGGGAGGCTGAGGCGGGTGGATCACAAGGTCAAGAGATCGAGACCATCCTAGTCAACATGGTGAAACCCTGTCTCTACTAAAAATACAAAAATGAGCTGGGCATGGTGGTGCATGCCTGTAATCCCAGCTATTCAGGAGGCTGAGGCAGGAGAATTGCCTGAACCCAGGAGGCAGAGGTTGCGGTGAGCCGAGATCGTGCCATTGCATTCCAGCCTGAGTAACGAGTGAAACTCCATCTCCAAAAAAAAAAAAAGGAGGAAAATAATTGCCTTCCTGGATTTTCAGTGTGTGCAAATTACCATTACAAAAGATCTGTTTAATTACAGATTATCCAGACAGGTAACACATCTAAATATTAAATTGACACTACATTTAAATATTTAAATCTGCAAAAGGACACTAGAACATACGGTCAATAATACCATGAGCTGCCACAGAATTTTAATAGGTAATACAAATAACAATCAGCTCTTTATGCCACAAGAGAAAACTGGTACTGGTGAATCTCATACATATGGAAGAATAAAATGCAGAATTCAATGTATAAAAAAGATTGTTTGTACCAGATCCATACATTATAATCATGGGTTTCTGATATGAATATTAAGTGTTCTCTTAGAGCTTGCAAAATATAATTCCGTTGATTATGAGTGATTAGCAAAAGCCCAACTATTCAAATGGTCATAAAAATTTTTTGGAAAATTATGTATCTTTTTTGAGACAGAGTTTAGCTCTTGTGACCCAGGCTGGAGTGTAATGGCGTGATCTCGGCTCACCGCAACCTCCACCTCCTGGGTTGAGGCAATTCTCCTGCCTCAGCCTCCTGAGTAGCTGGGATTACAGGCACACGCCACCGTGCCCAGCTAATTTTTTGTATTTTTAGTAGAGACGGGGTTTCACCATGTTGACCAGGATGGTCTAGATCTCTTGACCTCGTCATCCCACCCGCCTCGGCCTCCCAAAGTGTTGGGATTACAGGCTTGAGCCACCGCGCCTGGCTAATTATGTATCTTTTTAAAAAGTTGGAAGTGAGACTGTTGCCCAGGCTGGAGTGCAGTGGCACGATCTGGGCTCACTGCAACCTGTGACTCCAGGGTTCCAGCGATTCTCATGCCTCAGCCTCCTGAGTAGCTGGGATTACAGGCCTGCGCCACTACACCAGGCTAATTTTTTTGTACTTTTACAGGAAATAGGGTTTCACTATGTTGGTCAGGCTGATCTGAAACACCTGACCTCATGATCTCCCTTCCTTGGCATCCTAAAGTGCTGGGATTACAGGCGTGAGTGACCGTGCCCACCCAAATTATGTATCTTTTTTAAAAAAAGGTGAAAGTGAAACTTTTGACCACTTAGCAGCCTTAGAATTTCCTTTTAATTGTAGTTAGATGGCAAGAGTTGCATTTTGGTTGTCAGCCAATTCGAAAACCAAAGTGAGGTTATCAGGTATCAAATTTTAAAGCAGATTTTATTTAAAACTTTTATTTTTCTTTTTTTTGGATATAAGTTTCGTTCTATCACCAGGCTGGAGTGCAGTGTTAGCATCTCGGCTCATTGCAACCTCTGCCTCCCAGGTTCAAAGCTATTCTTCCGCCTCACCCTCCCAAGTAGCTCACAGGAGGTTGCAGTGAGCCATGATCATGCCACTGCACTCCAATCTAGGCAACAGAGTGAGACTGTTTAAAAAGAAAATGAAAAAAGAAATTAATTGCCAGATGCGATGGCTCACGCCTATAATCCTAACACTTGGGGAGGCCAAGTTGGGTGGATCACCTGATGTCAGTAGTTCGAGACTGGCCAGATCAACATGGTGAAACCCTATCTGTACTAAAAATACAAAATTAGCTGGGCAGTGGCACATTTACTTGGGAGGCTGAGGCAGAAGAATCGCTTGTACCAGGGAGGTGGATGTTACAGTGAGCCAAGATCACGCCACTGCACTCCAGCCTGGGAAACAGGAGTAAAACTCTGACTCAAAAAACAAAATATAAAAGGCACGCACTGTCGACAGGTAAGTGGAATAAATTAATTAGGATTGTTTTTCTTTGTTTTTAAAAGAAAAATCTTAGATTCTTAGTGTGGCAAATATAAAACTTGCTAGAAACAAAAATTAAATTTTTAAGAGTTAGTGGTAAATAATTTTAATTGTTTATGATATGCTTACAGCACAAATTATATTTCTATGCAGAATCTTTTAAGTGTGAGTGTTAAAGGTTGCAGAATAATGAAATGACCTCTGTGAATTTACAGTTTAGAAAAATAATGTCTTTTCTATGTGAATTTTACAATTTGGAGACATTTCTCACTCATTTTTTAATAGTTCTTTTAGTGGGAGATTAGTCTACAGTTTGTATTTATTGAAATTTTATTACTGTTATTTTTTGAGATGAACGCTTAGTCTGTCACCAGTCTGGAGTGCAGTGGCACAATCTCGGCTTCCTGCAACCTCTGCCTCCCAGGTTCAAACGATTCTCCTGCCTCTCTTTTTTTTCTTTTTGCACTCTGCATCTATTTAAATGTTACAGATGTGAAATCACAACTAATTCTACATACATACAAAACATACATACATACATGCAAAAAAATCATCAGTGACTACTATGAAAATCTCTGTGCCTGCAAACTAGAAAATTTGGAGAAAATAAACTTCTAAATACACACAACTTTCCAAGACTGAACCAGGAAGAAATAGAACTCTTGAACAGGAAGAAAATGTATAAAATATATGATGAAAGTGAAGTAATAATTTAAAAACCTACCAACCTTGAAAGCCCTGGATTATATAAAATCATAGCCAAATTTTACCACATATAAAAAGATGAGTTGGTACTAATTCTACTGAATGTATTAAAAAAAAAAAAACCCAGGTGAAATTCTACCTTAATTCATTATATAGAATCTGTATCATCTTGATATCAAAGTTTAGTGAAAACCCAACAAAAACAAAAAACTACAGGCCAATATTTTTGGTGAACATTGAAACAAAAACCCTCCATGAATACTAGCAAGCTGAGTTCACAGGCAAATCAAAAAGTGGTTTTGCCACATCATGTGATCATTATATCACATATGCAAGGATGTTTCAGCATATACAAGTCACTGTGCGATTCACTGTACATATGTAATTAAAAATAAAATATATGATTAACGAAATAGATCCAGAAAAAGCATTCACAGAAATTCAGTATTCATTCAAGAAAATATTCTCAACCAAGTAGGCATTGATGAAATATATCTCAAGATAACAGGAGCCACTTAAAGCATCTTAAGAAGCAGCAGAAATTGCTGGGTGCAGTGGTTCACACCTGTAATCCCAGCACTTTGGGAGGCTGAGAAGTTGAGACCAGCCTGATCAACATGGAAAAACCCGGTCTCTACTAAAAATACAAAATTAGCCAGGCATGGTGGTGCATGCCTGTAATCCCAGCTACTGGGGAGGCTGAGGCAGGAGAATTACTTCAACAGGGGAGGCAGAGGTGGTAGTGAGCTGAGCTGGCACCACTGCACTCCAGCCTGGGCAAGAAGGGTGAAACTCCATCTCAATTAAAAAAAAAAACAAAAATACAAAACATCACTGAACGTAATCAGAGAGAATGCAAATAAATAAAGGCATTCTACCCTCATGGATTTCAAGAATGAATATAAAATACCTATGCTTCCTAGAGAAGCCTGAAAATGAAGTGTTATCTTTATCAAACTGTCTATATACCTTTAGGCAGTCTTCCTCTGTCACCTAGGCTGAAGTGCAGTCGTGCCATCTGAGCTCATTGCAACATCCGCCTCACCAGTTCAAGCGATTTTCCTGCCTCAGGCTCCTGAGTTGCTGGGATTACAGGTGCCTGCTACCACACCTTAATTTTGTTACTTTTAGTAGAGATAGGGTTTTGCTGTGTTGGCTAGGTTGGTCCTAAACTCATGACCTCAAGTCAGGGCATATGACATCTATTCTTGATCTCCCCACCTCAGCCTCCCAAAGTGCTGGGGTTATAGGCCTGAGGCACCACGCTGGGCCCAACCCCCTATTATTTCTGGTAACAAAGCACAGCAACACGATTTCTTGAATTGTGCCTGGATCTTAATTCATAAAAGAAAGGTGAATGCCATTGAAAGGTGTTTAATACACTTCCACCAGAAACAAGAAGCAAGGCAGGCCATTGGGGAGCCTCGCAGAGGCTGTCTCATGCAAGTGGGGGAGAAGCAGTGCTATCAGGGAACTGGGACGATTTCTTTATGACCGTGATAGTTGAAAGCAAAAACATGAGGCTTTTCCCTATTAAATAGAAAGTAAATACTGCATGTTGGTGTCTGGTTGGAAATAATACATTTGCAGTCTCATAAGAGCTACCTGACAAAAAGCATGTAAACAGTGATTGCTCCTATGGCCTTCCCTGTGATTCAGCAGGCTTATGGAGCAGTTAAGAACAGGAGATGTCGGCTGGGCACAGTGGCTCATGCCTGTAATTCCAGCACTTTGGGAGGCCGAGGTGGGTGGATTACCTGAGCTCAGGACCAGTCTGACCAACATGCTGAAACCCCGTCTCAAAAAAAAAAAAAAAAAGAATAGATGTCATAAAAACTATTATCATTAGTGGAAATACTGAATTGATTCATTTCTTTTAAAAAAATGTTTTTTTGAGACGGAGTCTTGCTCTGTCAACCAGGCTAGAGTGCAGTGGCACGATCTCAGCTCACTGCATCCTCCACCTCCTGGGTTCAAGCGATTTTCCTGCCTCTGCCTCCTGAGTCGCTGGGATTACAGGTGCCCACTACTGACTGAGTGCACACCTAATTTTTGTACTTTTAGTAGAGACAGGGTTTCACCATCTTGGCCAGGCTGGTCTGGAACTCCAGACCTCGTGATCCTCCTGAGTTGGCCTCCCAAAGTGCAGGGATTACAGACTGGAGCCACAGCATCCCGCAATTTTTTTTTTTTTTTTTTTTTCTTTTTGAGACAGAATCTCCCTCTTTCGCACAAGTGGGAAAGCAATAGTGCGATTTTGTGTAACTGCAGCTTCCATTTCCCAGCCTCAAGCAAGTCTCCTGTCTCCAGAGTAGCTGGGACTACGGTTGTGTGCCACCACGCCCGGCTAATTTTTGTATTTTTAGTAGAGATAGGGTTTCACAGCTGGCCAGGCTGGTCTGGAACTCCTGACCTCAGGTAATTCATCCGTTGGCCTCCCAAAGTGCTGGGATCACAGACGTGCACCACCATGCCCAGCTAATTTTTGTATTTGTTTTTAGTAGAGATGGGGTTTCACAATGTTGACCAGGATGGTCTCAATCTCTTGACCTGGTGATCCACCCGCCCTAGCCTCCCAAAGTGCTGGGATTATAGGCGTGAGCCACAGTGCCTGGCCTCACCATTGATATTTTTCATCTCTGACTTGAAGTTACAAACTAACTCCAGCAGGAATATTTATGAATTACTATGGAGCATCTATTGCACAGCAAGAACTCTGTTTGCTACATTTACTTATAAAAAATCCTCATGGGCCAGGCGCGGTGGCTTAAGCCTGTAATCCCAGCACTTTGGGGGGCTGAGGTGGGTGGATCACGAGGTCGAGATCAAGACCATCCTGGTCAACATGGTGAAACCCCCGTCTCTATTAAAAATACAAAAAACTAGCTGGGCATGGTGGCGCGTGCCTGTAATCCCAGCTACTCAGGAGGCTGAGGCAGGAGAATTGCCTGAACCCAGGAGGCGGAGGTTGCGGTGAGCCGAGATCACGCCATTGCACTCCAGCCTGGGTAACAAGAAAAAAAACAAGATGGAGGCCAGGCGCAGTGGCTCACGCCTATAATCCCAGCACTTTGGGAGGCCGAGGTGGGTGGATCACCTGAGGTCAGGAGTTCAAGACCAGCCTGTCCATCATGGTGAAACCCCATCTTTAAAAATAAATATAAATAATTAATTAATTAACAAGGTGGAGGCCAGAGGTGATGGTTCACGCCTGTAATCCCAGCACTTTGAGAGGACAAGACAGGTGGATTACAGGGTCAAGAAATCAAGATGAGCCTGACCAACATGGTGAAACCCCGTCTCCACTAAAAATACAAAAATCAGCCGGGCATGGCGGTTTGTGCCTGTAATCCCAGCTACTCAGGAGGCTGGGACAGGAGAATTGCTTGAACCTAGGAGGTGGAGGTTGCAGTGAGCTGAGATCATGCCACTGCACCCCAGTCTGGGTGACAGAAGGAGACTGTCAAAAAAAAAAAAAAAAATGGAGGGCTCTAAATGAATAGTAAATTAATACACTAATTTTGAAATTACAGCTAAAAATTGTGTGCACTTAATTTCATAGAAAAATCTTACCACAGACCAGCTTACATAATGCTTCATAAACCATAAAACAAACAAAAAATCTCAGAAACAAAAATGTATGGGTCTAGCATGAGTACCAGGCAAGTAAATACAAAGAATTTGCACGGGAATATTCAGAACTGTAAGTCATAGATTGTACAGTAGTAAACTTAATACAAAGCAGAAAGTATACGTTGTTTTCAGCATTTTTTAGGTTTCTAGTTTTATAGGTAGTCACCTTATTAAAATGAGTTTTGTTTCCATATTTCTCTTTTGAAAATACACAAGCTCATACACAAACACTTCATAATTTTGTTACATTTGAGGTTTGTCTTTTGACTAATATATATTTAATTCTATGTAAATCAAAACTAAAAGTCTGTATGTGTTTGCAGGCAGACAGGCCACAAGTTCAGAGAAATATAAGAAATTTGAAAAAAAATTATTAAGAATTGAAAAATGGGGAAAGCATGATGGCTCACGCCTGTAACCCTAACACTTTGGAAGGCCGAGGCATGTGGAACACAAAGTCAGGAGTTTGAAACCAGCTTGACCAACACAGTAAAACCTCGTCTCTACTAAAAATACAAAATGAGCTGGCTGCGGTGCACACCTGTAATCCCAGCTACTGGAGGCTGAGACAGGAGAATCGCTAGAACCCAGGAGGCGGAGGTTGCAGTGAGCCAAGAGGCAAAATCGTGCCTCTGCATTAAAAAAAAAAAAAAATTAAAAATGAATTTTAAGGCTGGGTGAGGAGGCTCACACTTGTAATCCCAGCAGTTTAGTAGGCTGAGGTGGGTGGATCACAAGATCAGGAGTTCAAGACCAGCCTGGCCAACATGGTGAAACCCCATCTCTACTAAAAATACAAAAATTAGCCAGGCATGGTGGCCGCCTGTAATCCCGGCTACTCCGGAGGCTGAGGCAGCAGAATCACTTAAACCTGGGAGACAGAGGTTGCAGTGAGCCAAGATCACACCACTGCACTCCAGCCTGGGTGACAGAGCAAGGCTCCGTCTCAAATAAATAAATGAAAATGAATTTTATTTATAATTATATAATTTTTATTATGACCATAAAAATAACCCTGTAGTAAATAACAATTTAACTATACACTTAAAAATATAAAGTGTAGGCCGGGCGCGATGGCTCAAGCCTGTAATCCCAGCACTTTGGGAGGCCGAGGCCGGTGGATCACGAGGTCAAGAGATCGAGACTATCTTGGTCAACATGGTGAAACCCCGTCTCTACTAAAAGTACAAAAAAATTAGCTGGGCACGGTGGCGCGTGCCTGTAATCCCAGCTACTCAGGAGGCTGAGGCAGGAGAATTGCCTGAACCCAGGAGGCGGAGGTTGCGGCGAGCCGAGATCGCGCCATTGCACTCCAGCCTGGGTAACGAGCGAAACTCCATCTCAACAACAACAACAAAAGCCATATATTGCATAAATATATACTCAGGTACCCACCAAAATTAAAATAAATTTAAAAGATTAAAAACAATAAAAATTTAACCTATAGAAACAATATTCTTTAACTTATTTGCAGTTGAAAGCCACAGGCAAAAAAAAAAAAAAAAATCACTAGAGATGTTAATCCATTATATTACTAAATAGCATATTGTTACCACCTTTTACCTATACCCTTTAGTAAGGTGGGAGAGGTTAAAGGTTGTGGTATGATAACACTTCATTGAATGGAGAGTAGTATTTTACATGTTAAAAATGTGGAATTAAACTCTTAACTTCACACATCATCTAAAATTTTAACTATTGCATTTATTATATAAAACTGCAATTAGTATGATACTAATTTTAAATAAAACATGTTTTCTTGTCATGATAATACAGACTATTACTCTGAACACTTACCTCATGCATCAGTCAGTATTACAAGTTAACCCCAAAGAATCCCCATTTAGGTTTTCATTATGCATCTTACATTTTAATGTCTTTATCTTTCTATAGAAAAGATCATAAATAATGCCACCCAAAAAAAAATTTGCTGGGCGCAGTGGCTCGCACCTGTAATCCCAGCACTTTGGGAGACCGAAGTGAGTGGATCATGAGGTCAGTAGTTTGAGACCAGCCTGGCCAACATGGTAAAACTCCATCTACTAAAAATACAAAAATTGGCTGGGCACGTTGTTTCACGCCTGTAATTCCAGCACTTTGGGAGGACGAGGCGGGTGGATCGCCTTAGGTCAGGAGTTTAAGACCAGCCTGAAACCCTGTCTCTATAAAATGTGTATACACACACACACAAATTTAGCCGGGCGTGGTTGTGGGCACCTGTAGTCCTAGCTACTTGGGAGGCTAAGGCAGAAGAATCGCTTGAACACGGGAGGTGAAGGTTGCAGTGAGCCAAGATCGTGCCACTCCACTCTAGCCTGGGCAACAGTGCGAGACTGCGTCTCAAAAAAATAAATAAAAATACAAAATTTTACCAGGCGTGTTGACAGGTGCCTGTAATCCAGCTACTCAGGAGCCTGAGGCAGGAGAATCACTTGAAACTGAAAGAGGTTGCAGTGAGCCGAGATCATGTCTGCACTCCAGCCTGGGCGAAAGAGTGAAACTCCGTCTCAGAAAAACAAAAAGAGTCTCTTATATCTATTTTTTTTAAGCCGTCGCGCCCCTGCGAAGGGCCCCCGAGGGGGTGGGCGCCGGGTCATAGCTTTGATGCCGCAACAATTGATCCCATGTTTTAACATGTGAATCCAATAGGAATGAAGAAATCGCAGGAAGTAATTTCAGAGTTGACTGACATCATTATTCACTTTGCAAAAAATCTGTAATATTTTTTAAGAAATATATTTTGAAAGCCGGGCGCGGTGGCTCACGCCTATAATCCCAGCACTGTGGGAGGCCGAGGCAGGTGGATCACAGGGTCAACAGATCAAGACCGTCCTGGTCAACATGGTGAAACCCCGTCTCTACTAAAAATACAAAAATTAGCTGGGCATGGTGGCGCGAGCCTGTAGTCCCAGCTACTCGGGAGGCTGAGGCGGGAGAATTGCTTGAACCCAGGAGGCGGAGGTTGCCGTGAGCTGAGATCACGCCACTGCACTCCAGCCTAGGTAAGGACCGAAACTCCCTCTCAAAAAAAAAAAAAAAAGCAATATATTTTGAATGTAATTATAACTGCAAAAAAACCTTCTGATCCTCTTAAAGGTATATACAAATAACTTTTCTACCAACTTTACTCAGCACTGTGATTTAGTATATCTGAAGTGTCAGTGCCTTATATATTTCTACCTTACATTCTCTTGGTATTTGCATAGACTTAATTACAGATTCAGTATTTCTTTTACTGCATCTGCAAAAATATGTTCTGGTATAAACTCTCTAGTTTTCTAAGCTGTCGTTTTTGAAAAAGTGTTTTTCCAGCTGAGCACAGTGTCTCACCTGTAATCCCAGCACGTTGGGAGGCCAAGGCAGGCAGATCATGAGGTCAAGAAATCGAGACCACCCTGGTCAACGTGGTGAAACCCGTCTCTACTAAAAATACAAAAAAATTAGCTGGGCATGGTGGCACGCGCCTGTAGTCCCAGCTACTCGGGAGGCTGAGGCAGGAAAATTGCTTGACCCCAGGAGGCGGAGGTTGCTGTGAGCCAAGATCGCGCCATTGCACTCCAGTCTGGGTAACAAGAGCGAAACTCCGTCACAAAAAAAAAAAAAAAAAAAAATTGCGGCCAGGCAGTGAATCCCTCCCACCAAACAGTCTCACACTGTAGCCCAGGCTGAAGTGCAGTGGGGCCATCTTGGCTTACTGCAACCTCCCCCTTCCAGGTTCAAGCGATTCTCTTTGCCTCAGCCTCCCAAGTAGCTGGGATTACAGATGCCCACCACCAGGCCTGGCTAATTTTTTTTTTTGTATTTTTAGTAGAGACAGGGTTTCACCATTTTGGCCAGGCTGGTCTCAAACTCCTGACCTCAGGTGATCCGCCCGCCTCGGCCTCCCAAAGTGCTGGGATTACAGGCGTGAGCCACCATGCCTGGCCTCACAATTTTTTTTTTTTTTTCATCTCTTGTCTTTCTGAGAATTTCGTGGCAGAGATTTTGGTTTGCATAAATTTATTTGAAATAGACATTTAGAGTGTCAGCTTCTGGGCTCATGGACTCTGAGGTGGTCTATCACAGGACCATACACATAAGAAATAAAAAAAAGTTGGGGGGCCCTGTGGCTCAGGCCTGTAATCCCAACACTATGGGAAACTGAGACGTGGATCACCTGAGATCCGTCTCTACTAACAATAAAAACTGCACTCCAACCTGGGCGACAGAGAAGGAATTCATCACACACACAAAAAAGACTCTGTCTCAAAAAGTAAAGAAAGAGATTTTTAAAAAACACACATAATGTTGTAAGTAATTTTGTTATAAAGAAATACAGTTATGTACCTCAAACCAAGTTGTCACAGAGAAAAGCCTGTGCACCGACTGGGGCAACTGTGTCTTCTCTACCGTCCCCTCTTCAAAGTTGCTTTCTCCCTTGTTGCTTAGAAAATCACCACCCTGACTGGGTATGATTGTTCTTTGATCAGTTTAGGCATGTACATATATTTTCTTTCTAGCCTGGCTGACTATTGCGTGGGTGGTCGTTGGGCTCCACCTAGCGGCTGGCTAGCAGTAAAGGCCCCCTTCTCCAGAGGCCACTTGGGCTGACAGCACAGTCTGTGGCCCACCGGGACGACCGTCTTTCCAGAGTTGCCTTGTCCACTGCCGCTGGAGTTCCGGAGAACAGCAACAGCAACTTCAGTGTGCAGGAAGAAGCGTGAGAGAGAGAAAAAAACAACAGTAACTCAATGTACTGTGGAAACAATGGCCCCCGTGGGTGGGGCTCAGGAACAAGTGTGGAGTCACATAACCTTGGGGCTGGGCCCAGCTACATATCAAAATCACCCCAGTGGGCGGGGCCCAGGCATAAGAAAGGAGTCACATCATGCAGGTTCTGGGCCAAGCAAAATGTCACGCTCCCCACTGTGGACAGGTCACAGGAAGAAGAGAGTCACATAATCTCAGTGATAGGCTCAGATATATGTCACAGTGACTTCTGTGAGCAGAAGAATCACATCACCTGTGTGCTGAACTCAGCGATAAGTCGTTCTCCTGTGGGCAAAGAATAGGCAGGAGAGGAGAGTCACATCACCTCTGTGTTGGGCCCAAAGTTATATCACAATCTCTTTTTTGGGCAACAGGTAAGAGCAGAGTCACATCAAATATTCAGAGGGCCCAGAGATATGTCACAATGCACCTTGTAGGGAGGGTCCAGGCAGGAGACACATCACATGGGTTCTGAGCCCAGCAATCAATCACCATCCCTGGTCTGAGCACCCAGGTGATGTGACTGCTGACTGTATTCTGCTTTCAGGAGGGGATTGTAACATATCCCTAATTGAGTACCCAGGAGATGTGACACTGCTGCCTGGTCCCTGCCCTCAGAGGAGATTGTGACATATCACTGCCCCAAAACCCAGGTGATGTGAGTCTACTGGCCAGTCCCTATTCGCTGGGGGGATTGTGACGTATATCTCGGCCCAGCTTGCAGGTACAATAATGACTTCCATACCTCGACACAACCAATAGCAGTTACACTGCCTGTCATAGCCAGGGTTTGGAAAATGAGTAATATCTTAGTCTTTTCTTTGTATGAAGATCATAGAGAATCACCACTCTCACATACTGTGTAAAGCTGTCAGTGGGTACAGCGAATGTCCCAACAGAACTCAACACACAGATGAAGTTGTGACATTCATATGTATAACCTGCCAACAGCAAAATTTCATCTGTCCACATAAACACAGCTCACCATTGAGGTTCTGAATCTCATACCCTGAGGCAGTCAGATGTTGGAAAATCGAAACTCATATGTGAATTTAGTCCATGGTGGCATTGGCGTCTTTCAGACCAAGATTTGGCACACCTGTGAGTCTGTGACTATACTTAGGGGACACAGTTTGCAGGAGGGATTGAGGCTCTCATACACGGATCCAGACCATCATTGAAATTGTGACTCATGTACTTAGACCCAACATACGGGAGGTGTTAGATCTCATACCTAGAACTAGGAAATATATGGGATTGTTAATATCGTGCTTCGACCTTCATGCAGGTGTGATTGTGACGTGCACCTCTGCCCAGCAGCTGAGTGATTGGACTCTTCTGCCTGGGCCCAACATACAGATGGGATTGTGACATATTGCTGGACCCAGCACCTAGGTGACGTGAGTTTATTCTCTTGCCTCAGTGCTTTTCACAGAGGGCCTTCAGACATATTACTGGGCCTAGTGCCCAGATGATGTGACTGGACTTTACTTCCTGGACTTTTCCCAAGAAAGGATTTTAATATATTGCTGGGACCAGCCCCTAGGTGATGTGACTCTACTCTTCTGCTTGGTTCCTCTTGTATTGTGACATGTGGCTGGTTCTGACACCTTGGTGATGTGAATCTCATTCGTGGGCCCTGCACTCAGAGGTATAATAACATATATCTTCATTCATCATCTAGGTGATATAATTCTCCTCTTTTGCCTGGACCTGAAAAAAGGTGGGGATTGTGGGATATCACTGGATCCAGCACCTAGGAGATGTGACTCTCCTGTTTTTCCTGGGCCTCATATATTTTGGGAATTGTAAAATATCACTAGGCCCAACGCCTATGGGATTGCATGCTCCTACCTTGGCTCTACCCACAGGGACCGTGTGACATATATCTGCACCCATGACCTAGAAGATGTGACATTTATCTTTTGCCTGCACCCTCCCCTGCACAGGAATGATTGTGACATGTCCTTGGAATCAGACACTAGGTGATGTGGCTCTTCTGCCTCTGTCTTGCCCACAGGGAACATTGTGACAGTGCTGAGCCCAGCACCCAGGTGATATTGACTCTGTGGCCTGTGCTGTGCTTTCAGAACAGAAATGTAACATATCCCTGGCTCAGCACCCAGGTGATGTGACACTCCTGCTTGGCTCCCTCAGGGAAGACTGTGAGATACCCTTGGCTGAAATCCCAGCTGATGTGACTCCCCTGCTAGCTCCCTTCCTAGGGACATATACTGTGGTCAGCTTACAAGTGTGATGATGAGTCTCATACCTCAAGTCAGCTGTTAGAAGAAATACTGTCTTTCACAGCTCAGAAAAATGAGCAACATCCTGGGTCTTCTCTTTGTATGAAGGTTATAAAAGACTGCCACAAGGCCAGGCGCGGTGGCTCAAGCCTGTAATCCCAGCACTTTGGGAGGCCGAGGTGGGTGGATCACGAGGTCAACAGATTGAGACCATCCTGGTCAACATGGTGAAACCCCATCTCTACTAAAAATTACAAAAAATTAGCTGGGCACGGTGGCGCGTGACTGTAATCTCAGCTACTCAGGAGGCTGAGGCAGGAGAATTGCCTGAACCCAGGGGGCAGAGGTTGCGGTGAGCCGAGATTGCGCCATTGCACTCCAGCCTGGGTAACAAGAGCGAAACTCCGTCTCAAAAAAAAAAAAGATTGCCACAGCCCCACATGTGATATAATGCCCTCAGGTGTTACAGAAAGTGTCATCCCAGGGCATAGCACACAGGCAAGATTGTTTCTCATATGCACACCTCACCAACCATTAAGATTATCACCCTCACACAAGGAAACAGTCCACTGCTGAGGTCTTGAGTCTCATGCAAATAGTCCACAGTTGGAATTGTGACTGTCATATGTGAGCATCCAGCTGCAATTGGGATGTTGACACTTTTCTAAACTCAGATCATAGGCAGATGAGGACTCTACTATTTGGACCCAGCCAATTGGAAAAATGTTGACTCTCACACCTGGGCTTAGGGCCATAGGTATCATCATGGTGCATATATACACGAAGGGGTTAGAGTTGTGACTCATTCATATTGCCTAAAGTCCTTGGATGGTGTAGAGTGTACTAACAAGGTCCAGCTCACAGGGGAGATTGTGACAGTTGTATGCATATCCACCCAACAGTATATGTCATCATTTTCTTACATGGGCACAGCCCAGTTTTGGCGTTCTGAATCTCACACCTATAGGCAGTCAAAGGTTGGAAACTTGACACTCGTGGATTCAGTCCACAGGTAGATTGGTGACACTCAGAGAAAGATTCAGCACAGCTGTGAGTCTGTGACTTCACTAATTAGACATGGCCTGCAGGAAGAGTTGAGGCTCTCATGTGCAAATTTAGTCCACCACTGAGATTGTAACTCCTGTTCTTAGACACAACATATAAGGAAGTTAACACCAGGACATGTGTGGAATTGTCAATGTCATCCCGGGACCTTCCTGAAGGTTTAATTGTGACCTTTTTCTCTGCCAGCCACCTGAGTGATCTGACTCTCTTGCCTGGGACCAGCCCACAGGTAGGATGGTGACATATTACTGAACCCAGAATGGAAGGGATATGACTCTATTCTGCCTTGGTGCTGCTCACAGAGGACATTGTGACATCTTATTGGGCCTTGTGCTTAGGTGATGCAAGTCTCTTCTGCCTTGGCGCTGCTCACAGGGGGCATTGTGACATAGCTCTGGGCCTATGTCCAGGTTATATGACTTTCATGCCTGTGCCCTGACCACATTGTGACATATTGCTGGCTCCAACACCCTGGTAACGTAACTCTACTACCTAGGTTTTGCCAACAAGGAGCATTGTGACATTTTTTTTTCACCCATTACCCAGGTTATATGAATCTGTGCTTTTGCCTGGTTCTGCTCACAGGGGGAATTGTGACATATCACTTGGTCCAGTACCAAGCAAGTGTGCCTCTTTTATTTATCATAAGTTCTGCTTTCAAGGGAGATTGGGACATATTGTGGGGCTCAACACCAATGTGACATTACTGTGTTGCGTTGGCCTAGACTTCAATCAAAAGGCACTGACATATTGCCAGTGACATATCCCAGCAACAAGGTTCTGAGAAGTTCTGTGTGGACACTTACAACAGAGAGCATTTTGACATGTTTGGGAACAGCCATTTGATGCGACTCTCCTTTTTTTTTGCGGGGGGGAAGGAGTTTTGCTGTTGTTACCCAGACTGGAGTGCAATGGCACGATCTCGTCTCACCGCAACCTCCGCCTTCTGGGTTCAAGCAATTCTCCTGCCTCAGCCTCCCGAGTAGCTGGGACTACAGGCGTGCACCACCATGCCCAGCTAATTTTTGTATTTTTAGTAGAGACGGGGTTTCACCTTGTTGACCAGGATGGTCTCAATCTCTTGACCTTGATCCACCCACCTCGGCCTCCCAAAGTGCTGGGATTATAGGCATGAGCCACCATGCCCGGCCTGTGACTCTCCTTTTATACGAAGGCTTTGCTCATAGCGGTGATTGTGATGTATCTTTTGGCCCAGAAATCAAGGGATGTGTTTCTTCTGCCTGGGCTTTGGTCACAGAAAGCATTGTGACATATCATTGAGCCCAGCACCCAGGTGATGGGACTCTGCTGTCTGTGCTCTGCTTTCAGGAGGAAATTGTAACATCTCTCACCGAACAACCAGGTGATAACTCTTCTGCCTGGTCCCTCCCCTCAGGGAAGATTTTGACATACTCTGCCCCAGCACCCAGATGATGCAGATGATATAACTCTCCTCACTCTCTATTCACAGGTAAAATTGTGACATATAATTGCGCCCAGCTAACTTTTGCCTTTTAATAGAAACGGCGTTTCACCTTGTTGACCAGGATGGTCTTGATCTCTTGACCTCGTGATCCATCCGCCTCGGCCTCCCAAAGTGCTGGGATCATAGATGTGAGCCACTGCACCAGGCATGGTGGTTCATGCCTATAATCCCAGCACTTTGGGAGGCCGAGGCGGGTGGATTGTGAGGTCAAGAGATCGAGACCATCCTGGTCAACAAGGTGAAACCCCCATCTCTACTAAAAATACAAAAATTAGCTGGGCATGGTGGTGCGCGCCTGTAGTCCCAGCTACTCGGGAGGCTGAGGCAGGAGAATTGCTTGTACCCAAAAGGTGGAGGTTGCTGTGAGCCGAGATCATGCCATTGCACTCCAGTCTGGGTAACAACAGTGAAACTCCGTCTCAAAAAAAAACCCTATGTTGTAGCCACAGCTGGAGCCTGGGTCCTCTGCACAGAGACTCTGGTGCAGGTCTTGACGAGGTGGTCAGTGAAGGACTGGTAGGGAGACTTGGTGAACACAGTCTCCTTCCAGAGGTTGCGAGTCAGGTAGCTGTAGGTCTTAGAGATGGCATCAAAGGTGGCCTTGGCGAAGTTATCCAGGGTGGCAGTGCAGCCCCTGGCCAAGGTTTAGCAGCCATCAGTACCAGCCATCATAAGCAGCTTCCTGGGCACAGGTGCCGAGTTGATGCCAGTGCCCCTGGGCACAGGGGTGAGGCACACCAGCACAGAGCCACAGCGGCCTGTCACCTTGCAAGGGACGGTGTGGGGCTCGCTGATCTTGTTCCCCCAGTAGCCTCTGCACACAGGGACAATGGAGAGCTTGGCCAGGATGATGGCCCCGCGGATGGCAGTGGACACTTGCTTGGAGCACTTAACACCCAGACCGACATGGCCATTGTAGTCCCCAGTGGCAACAAATGCCTCGAACCTGGTGCACTGGCCGGGGCAGGTCTGCTTCTGCACCGGCATAATCTTCAAAACCTCGTCCTTGTGAGAGGCCCCCAGGAAAAAGTCAATGATCTCAGATTCCTTGATGGGCAGGGAGAAGAGATAGATCTCCTCCAGGGACTTGATCTTCATGTCCTTGACCAGGCGGCTCAGCTTGGTGACAGGCATTCACTCCTTATCCTTGGCCTTGACTCCGAAAGCTCCACAGCCGCGACGCCAGCCTAGGATGCCACTGTTGAAACCTCCGCAGAAGCCACCGCGGTTCCCCATCCCAGGGCCCCTGCCCCATGTTGCATTGGTGTCATCTGCCATTTGGTGTTTTCTTGGAGAAGCATGCCCAGCTAATCTTTGTATTTTTAGCAGATGTGATTTCACCATGTTGGCCAGGCTGGTCTCAAACTCCTGACCTCAGGTGATCCACCCACCTCAGCCTCCCTAAGTGCTGGGATTACAGGTGTGAGCCACCGCACCTGGCTGACATGAGCTTTTCTGTAGGAGACACTGAAACATGTCTGGGCCAAGCACCTGGTGATGTTACTCTTCTCTCCTGCCTGGGCCCTGACCAAAGAAGGGAAAGTTACTTATCCTCAGGCCCAGCATGCAGGCGACATAATTTTTCTGCCTAATCCCTGTCCATGGGGGACATTGTGATATGCCCCTGGGACCATAAACTAGATAATATGACTTGCCTTTTGTCTCTGAGATCTGTCCACAGTGGGGATTGTGACATATCACTTGTCTTAGCACCGACATCATGTTTCTTTCATCACATTTACCTACTGGGGTAATTGTGACATACAGCTAGGCCCAGTTAGTAGGTTATGTGACTCTTCTATTCTTCATAAGCATTACCCTTATAGCACATTTGGACATTTCCCTGAAGCTGACTCCTACATGGGCCCCTTTTTCTCAGGGGTTATTGTACCATATATATATATTTTTTTTTTTTTTTTCTTTTTTTGAGATGTAGTCTCACTCTGTTGCCTAGGCTGGTGTACAGTGGCATGATCTCGGCTCACTGCAATCTCTGCCTCCCAGGTTCAAGTGATTCTCCTGCCTTGGCCTCACAAGTAGCTGGGATACAGGAGCATACCGCTATGCCCAGGTTTTTTTTTTTTTTTTTTTTTTTCATTTTTAGTAGAGACGGGGTTTCACCATGTTGGCCAGGCTGATCTCGAACACCTAACCTCAAGTGATCTGCCTGCCTCCCAAAATTCTGGGATTACAAGCTTGAACCATGACCGCTGGCCTGTGCCATATTTGACCTAGCAACAAGGTTATGTGACTCTCCTTTACTGCTTGGGCTCTGTGTACGTTGTGTATATTAAAATATGGCTGAGTCCAGCACCGAGGTGATTTGACTCCATGGGCCCTGCTAACAAGGGGATTATGACGTATCTCTTTGTTTATCACCTAAGTGATGTGACTTTCCTTTTCTACCCGAATCCTGTAAAAAGGGGGGATTATGACATATCACCGGACCTAGCATCTAGGTGATATCACTTTTCTCTTTCACCTGGGCCTATTGTATTTTGGGTATTACGACATATTGCCGGGTCAAACCAAATGGGTGAAAGGTTTTTGCCTGGGCCCTGCCCACAGGAGGTCTCATTAAGTATCTGTGCATCCATTACTTTGGAGGTGTGACTCTCTTCCATCTGCACCACACCACACAGAACATTGTGACATATGTTTGCATTCAGCAACCAGGTAGTGTGTCTCTTGTACCCAAGCCTTGCCTGCAGAGAGACTTGTGACACAGCTGGGCCCACTACACAAATGATGTGACTTTGAGGTCTGTGCCTTGCTTTGAGGAGGGGATTTTAGGGTAGCAAACCCTGGTCAGGCAACCAGGTGATATGACTCTCTTGCCTGGTTTCTTCCCTGGAAAAACTGTGATATATTCCTGACCCAGCGCCCAGGTGATGTTATTCTTTAATTTACTTTCTACTCACAGGTTGGATTGTGTCATATACTTTAGCCCAGCTCACAGTTATGATGATGACACTTATACCACAAATCATCCAGTAGGAAAGATACACTTGCAGCTAAACTTAGAGAAACAGGTAAATTCCTGGATCTTCTCTAGGTAAGAACATCGTAAAGGATAACCATTCTTTCACATTTTGTATAAAGTCTTTGTATAGTACAGAGAGTATCGTCACAGGATCAGGCTCACGGTTGAAACTGTTGCTTACATCCACAACCTACCAAATGTTAGGGTTGTCACCCTCACAGGTGGACAGAGCCCACTGGAGAGATTATGAATTTCACTTATGGATGTAGTTCACAGTAAAATTGTGACCACATGTGTAATCATGTGACCACAGTTAAGCTGGTGACTCGTTTCTAAACCCAGCTCATAGGCAGGTGAGGACTCTCCTCTCTGGACCCAGCCAATTGGAGAGATGTTGACTCTCATACATGGGGTTAGGTCCACAGGTACGATTATCAGTTCATACTAGACCAAAGGTCTTAGCAAATTGTGACTATCATGCATATTACATAAAGTCCTCAGGTGGTACAGAGAGTTTTGTAACAGAACAGGGCTCAGCAAACAGGTCACATTGTGATGCTCATATATACAACCAGCCAACAGTAAAGACTCGTCTTTTCATATGAACGCAGCTCACTGTTGAAGTTCTAAATCTCACACCTGGAGGAAGCCAAAAGTTGGAAACCTGACTCTCACACATGGATTTGGTTCACATGTGGGCTGGTGACTCTCAGACCAAGATTCAGCATACCTGTGAGGCTGAGTCCACTAAGGGGACAGAGTCCACTGCAAAGATTGAGGCTCTCACGCATGTATCCAGTCCACCATTGAGACTGTGACTTGTGTACTCAGCCTCAACATATAAAAGGTGTTGCCGGCCGCGGTGGCTCACACCTGTAATCCCAGCACTTTGTGAGGCCGAGGCGGGTGGATCACAAGGTCAAGAGATCGAGACCATCCTGCTCAACATGGTGAAACCCCGTCTCTACTAAAAATACAAAAAAAAATTAGCTGGGCGTGGTGGTGCGTGCCTGTAGACCCAGCTACTCAGGAGGCTGAGGGACGAGTATTGTCTGAACCCAGGAGGCGGAGGTTGCGGTGTACCAGGATTGCGCCATTGCACTCCAGCCTGGGTAACAAGAGCGAAACGCCATCTCACACAAAAATAAATAGGGCCGGGCGCGGTGGCTCAAGCCTGTAATCCCAGCACTTTGGGAGGCCGAGGCAGGTGGATCACGAGGTCAAGAGATCGACACCATCCTGGTCAACATGGTGAAATCCCATCTCTACTAAAAATACAAAAAAAATTAGCTGGGCATGATGGCGCGTGCCTGTAATCCCAGCTACTCAGGAGGCTGAGGCAGGAGAATTGTTTGAACTCAGGAAGTGGAGGTTGCGGTGAGCCGAGATCGCACCATTGCACTCCAGCCTGGGTAACAAGAGCGAAACTCCGTCTCAAAATAAATAAATAAATAAATAAATAATAAAAGGTGTTGACTCTAATACCTAGAAATGGGACGTGTGGGATTGTTAGTTTTGTCCCTGCAATTTTCTGCATCTGTGATTGTAACATACACCTCTGCCCAGCAGCTGAGTGATTTGATTCTTCTGCCTGCTGTTCAGCATACAGATCAGGTTGTGAGACATCGCTGGACCCAACAACTAGGTGGTGTGACTGTACTTTTGTGACATATCACTGGGCCCCACACCCTAGTTATGTGACCCTTTTACCTGTGCCCTGCCTTCATGGGCCATTGTGACATATTGCTATGTACAACATCCAGATGAGGTAAGCCTCCTTTCTGGGTTCTGTCTACAGGAAGCATTATGATATCTGTGTACCCATCACCTAGGTAATGTGACTCTCTCTCCCAGGTTCCTGCTCACAGAAAGGATTGTTACTTATCACTGGCCTAGAGCTGATACAACTCTTCTCTTCTACCTGTGTTGTACTTACATTGTACATTGTGATGTACTGCTGGGCTGAACACTAAGGCGATGTTACATTTTTGCCTTGGCATTTTTTTTCATCAGGCATTGTGACATATTGTTGGACTCAGAACCAAGGTGATGTGATCCCTCTGCCTGAACCTTGCCCAAGAGTCAACACCTTTTGCCCAACAGGAATAGTGGCACATCTGTGAATCCATCATCTATGTGATGTGACTCTCTTAACTTGGGTTTTGCCAGTAGGAGAGATTGTGACATATCTCAAGATCCAGCGCCTAAATAATGTGACTCTTCTTTCCTGCCATGGCCATGCTCCCGTAAAAGAGAGTGACTTATCCCTGGGATCAGCCCACAGGCTATGTGATTCTTCTGCCTGGTCCATATCTACAGGCGTTATTTTGATGTATCTCTGGGCCCATCACCGAGATGATGAGACTCTCCTTTCCGCTATCTGTCACCAGTTGGTCTAGCACCTATGTGATGTGACTCTTTTCTAATGCTTTGGCCCTGCCCACTGGGGTTGTATATGTAGCTGGGTCCAGCTATTAGGTTATGTGATCTTCCTTTTCTTTCTGAGTCCTACCCACAGGGGCCATCGTGACATATCTCTGGTCCTCTCACTTAGATAATGTGACTTTTCTGCCAGGGCTCTTCCCAGGACCTAGGTGATGTGACTCTCTTCTACTGTTTGGGTTCCGCTCGAGATGTGACTTTTTTGTTGTTGTTATGGGCTTTGCATACCTGGTGTGTTGTGATGTATGGCTGGGTTCAAGACCAGGTAATGTGACCCTAACTCATGGGTTCTGTTCAGAAGGATATTATGACATATCTTTTTATCCCTTAGGTGTTGTGACTCTCATCTTCTGACTGGACCCTGCCAAAAAGGGTGACTGTGACATATCCCTGGAACCAGCACCTTGGTGATGTGACTCTCCTCTCCTCCTTGGGCCATGCATACATTGTGTATATTGAAATATGGCTGGTCCAACGCCTAGGTGATGTGACTCTCCTGCATAGGCCCTGCTAATAGAGGAATTATGATAAATACTTTTTTTTTTTTTGAGTTGGAGTTTTGCTGTTGTTACCCAGACTGGAGTGCAATGGCACGATCTCGGCTCACTGCAACCTCCGCCTTCTGAGTGCAAGCAATTCTCTTGCCTCAGCCTCCTGAGTAGCTGGGACTACAGGTGCGCACCACCATGCCCAGCTAATTTTTATATTTTTAGTAGAGACAGGGTTTCACCTTGTTGACCAGGATGGTCTCGATCTCTTGACCTCGTGATCCACCCGCCTAGGCCTCCCAAAGTGCTGGGATTATAGGCGTGAGCCACCGCGCCCAGCCGATAAATACTTTTTTAAAAATCACCTAAGTGATGTTACTCTTCTTTTCTTCCTGAATCCTGTGAAAGGGGGGGATTGTGACCCTATCATTGGACCCAGCACATCAGTAATATGGCTTTCCTGCATAGGCTCTGTTCAGAAGGGGATTATGATATGCTTTTTGTTCATCACTTGGGTGTTGTGCCTTGTCTTTTGACTGGAACCTGCCAAAAAGTGTGATTGTGACATATCATTGGACCCAGCACCTAGGTAATGTGACTCTCCTTTTTTCCTGGGTCTCACGTGTTTTGGGTATTGTAATATATAGCTGGGCTCAACACCTAGCGGTTGGGGAGCTCCTTCCTTGACCCTTTCCACAAATAACATATTTCTGCATCCATGACCTAAATATGTGACTCTTCTTTCCTGCCTGCATCCTGATAACAGAGAAGATTGTGACAAATTGCTAAGTGCAGTGCGTCTTACGCTGACCTCCTATCTCATCCTGTGACTAAGAATGCCTAACCTCTGGGGAATGCAGCCCTGTAGCTCTCAACTTCAACTTACCCAGCTGCTATTCAAAAATAGAGTCACTCTGGTTTGAATGCCTCTGACATTAAGATCCACTATAAAATTATGGGAAAAGTTTATGTGAATTATAGCAAATGAGAAATGAAATAATTAGAATGAGCTGTTCTAAAAGATATAGCATTAGTTATATTTGAGTTTGAGGTATTTTGTTTGTTTTTTTTTGAGACAGAGTCTCGCTCTTTTGCCAGGCATCAGGCTGGAGTGCAGTGACCCAATCTCGGCTCAAGCCAAGGGTTCAAGCGATTCTCCTGCCTCAGCCTCCCGAGTAGCTGGGACTATATAGGCACATGCCACCACACCCAGCTAATTTTTGTATTTTAGTAGAGATGGGGTTTCACCATTTTGACCAGGATGGTCTCAATCTCTTGACCTCATGATCCACCCACCTCAGCTTCCCAAAGTGCTGGGATTACAGGTGTGAGCCACCGTGCTAGGCGAGGTTTCTTTTTTTTTTTTGAGATGAAGTTTCACTCTTGTTGCCCAGGCTACAGTGCAGTGGCGCAATCTTGGCTCACTGAAACCTCTAACTCCTGGGTTCAAGTGATCCTCCTGCCTCAGCCTCCCAAGTAACTGTGATTACAGGCACCTGCCATATTGCCCAGATAATTTTTTGTATTTTTTAGAGAGACAGGGTTTCTCCATGTTGGCCAGGCTAGTCTTGAACTCCTGACCTCAGATGACCCACTCACCCTGGCCTCCCAAAATGCAGGGATTACAGGCATGAACCACTGTGTCTGGCCCATGTGTTTGAGTTTTCTATTAAGCTATACTTGTTACCTATGAATAAATATCTTGTTTTACTCTGTCTAAACAGATATACTAGGTGGGGTGCAGTGGCTCATGCTTGTAATTCCAACACTTTGGGAGGCCGAGGTGGTTGGATCACCTGAGGTTAAGAGTTCAAGACCAGCCTTACCAACATGGCGAAATCCTGGCTCTACTAAAATATAAAAAGTAGCTGGGCATGGTGGCAGACACCTGTAATCCCAGCTACTCCAGAGACTGAGACAGGAGAATCGCTTGAACCCAGGAGGCGAAAGTTGCAGTGAGCGGAGATCATACCACTGCACTCCGCCTGGGTGACAGAGTAAGACTTCATCTCAAAAAAAAAAAAAAAATTGCAGATTCACTGAGCCAGACTAAGTTGTATATTCAGCGGAAGGCAGATCAAGGACACCAAAGAATCCAACCTTTGTGGCTTGTCTACTTATAGACTGGAAGCCCCCACCTCAAGTTGCTCTGCCTCACTAGACCAAACCAATATACATCTTACACATATTGATTGATGTCTCATGCCTTCCTACAACGTATAAAAGCAAGCTGTACCTTGACCACCTTGGGCACATGTTGTCAGAACCTCCTGGGGCTGTGTCACGGGCTTGTCCTTAACCTTGGCAAAATAAACTTTCTAAATTGAGACCTGCCTCTGATACCTTTTGGTTTACACAGCCAAGGACTTGCTCACTTTTTCTCTACTGCTAAGTACTGCACCCCTATAGTGAACATTACTAATGGTGATGCATCACCATTACTGGGACTCTGGTTTCTGGTTTCTGTTCTGTTTTCTTTCGTTTTTTTGAGACAGAGTCTCAATCCATCACACAGGCTAGAGTGCAACCGTGCATAATCTCAGCTCACTGCTACCTCTACCTCCTGGGTTCAAGTGATTCTCCTGCCTCAGTGCCTCAAGTAGCTAAGATTACAGGCACGCACCACTGTGCCTGGGTAATTTTTGTATTTTTAGTAGAGGTGGGGTTTAACCATGTTGGCCAGTCTGGTCTCGAACGCCTGACCTCAGATGATCCACCCAACTTGACTTCCCAAAGTCCTGGGATTACAGGCATGAGCCACTGCACCCAGCCAAGGGACACTGGTTTCTTGGTAACAGCTGTTTCATTTGGGTGGTAGGTGTGTACGTGAGACTGCAGCACTGAGCTCCTGGGAGATATGGGATGTTCTAAGCAGCAGCTTCCAGCCAGTCTAGCATGTTACTATTTAAAATTATTTACTGTAGTGTGAAGATTGGAAGAAACAACTCCTGAATGCTAACAGTGGCTGTTAATTCTAGGCCGGTCCAGGGTGGCTATGCAGGGGTTCTAGGTTCTTCTTTGGCTCCTTCTTCAGTGGCTGGTGGAATATTTTTTTGGTCTTATTATCCAGGGTGTGTGTGTGTAAGGGGAATTGAGGGCAGGGTGGGGAAAAGAGGTGAGAACCAGTTACTGGAGGGGACTTCCAGGCATTAATCTGGTGGCTTGGCAAGTTTATTATTCAGATTTGTTTCTTGGTTTTTTTTTTTTTTGAGACGGAGTTTCTCTCTTGTTACCAGGCTGGAGTGCAATGGCGCGACCTTGGCTCACTGCAACCTCCGCCTCCTGGGTTCAGGCAATTCTCCTGCCTCAGCCTCCCGAGTAGCTGGGATTAAAGGCACGCATCACCATCCCCAGCTAATTTTTTGTATTTTTAGTAGACACGGGGTTTCACCATGTTGAGCAGGATGGTCTCGATCTCTTGACCTCGTGATCCACCCGCCTCGACCTCCCAAAGTGCTGGTATTACAGGCTTGAGCCACTGCACCCAGCAGATTTGTTTCTTGTTAACAGTCATGCGTCCTGAGCAAGGGGTGAGAAAAGAAAAATAGCTCAGAACAGTCTCAGCCTCCCAAAGTGCTGGGATTACAGGCGTGAGGCACCGCGCCTGGCCCTCATTTTGAATTTATCATGGAGATAGAATACTCTTCTCTAAAAATATCCCATTAGTATACTAAAACTTAAAGTCGGAAAAACTAAACTTCTCTTTTTCTAGGCATATTATCTATGTAATATTTAGTTACTTTAATTTAATTGCTTTCGATTTTAGTGTTTGCTTTTTAATCTGTTTCTAAAATATGCATAACATTCCCTTGGATTCCATTAATGGACCTCAATGCTGTTTTTTATATTTTGATATAAGTAAAACCTCAGTCTGGATGTAATGATTCATGCCTGTAATCCCAGCAATTTGGATAGCTGATATGAGAGGATTAATTGAGCCCAGGAGTTAGAGATCACCCTGGGCTACATAGTGAGACCTCATCTCTACAAATAGAAAATAATAATAAATTAGCTGAGCATGGTGGCACATGCCTGTGGTCCCTGCTACTCAGAAGGCTGAACGGGGAGAATTGCTTGAGCCCAGATTGTAGGCTGCAGGGAGCTGCAATCATGCCACTGCACTCTAGGCTGGTTGACAGAGAGAAACACTCTTTCAAGGAAAAGAAAAAAAGAAAACAACAAAAATAATAAAATATTTAATGTTTGCAAAGCTTTAATTGCATTACAGATTTCTGGAAGTCAGTTGACAGAATCCAAGGCTATTGCCTAGATATTTTATACATTTCTTCCTCCATTGATTATATAATTTGGGCTTCTCAAGATAAATGAAAAAGAAAAGCATAAATTACAGTAAGATTGCACACAATTATGAATACGGCAACCATGCAGAGAAAAGTTGCAAAGACTTTGTGCTGGTGAAAATGGGCCTGGGCATGGTGGCCCACACCTGTATTCCCAGCACTTTGTAAAGTGTGCTCTCTCTCTCTCTCTCACTTTAGTTTTTATCCTTTTTTTTTTTTTAAGGGACGACATTTATTCCTTTTCCAAATGTTACAGTAAAACCAGGTGGAAGAGAATGGTTTCAGCAGTTAAAAAAAAAAGTACAAATCTGGGGTTTGGCCATTAAAAGTTATTTACAACAATGGGAGAAAAACAGACAAGAGGCTGTTTCACATTACAGACCTGCCCCCACCCCAAAGCCTAATATTTGCTTACCAAGTCAAAAAAGAGGCAGTTGATTCACAAGCTGGAGGTTTGAACTTGAGTAAGACATTTATAAAAACCTAGACGGGGCAGTGTCCTCCCCAGCCCAGGTGCCACTAGGCACAGTAGAAGAGGCTAAAAACAACAGGGGAAGGCTGGACATTCAAGGTTTGGGAGTATAACCACTCCACTTTGGCTCAGAGATTTGGGGAGTAGGGTAAACAAAATCTATTTGGAAAAGAATTGAGGAAGAAAACCGACAACTGCCTTATGCAGGGGTGGGGACAGGGAAGGAGGTAGGGCCAGGGACAGGAGCATTTCACATCACTAACCTAACTTGGGAAGCTGTAAGGGACCATCTTCAACTGGCCTTAAGAGGAAAACCAGATGGCTGATGGGAGAATCCACAGGAGGGAGAGGAGGAAAGGGAACGTGGCTGGGAGGAGGCAATAGCCCCTTCCTTTCTGGGCACAGGAAAGCAGGCAGGGCACCAGGTCCAGGCAGTGACCTCACAAGGACAGCACAGTTTTTGCAGCTTAGAGATCACCCACCTGGCTACTCATTCTGCTCAGCGCTGGCTGGTGTAGGGCCACTCTCCGGCCCTGAGGGAGTGGATGGCTCTATAGCCTGGGGCCCTGCCTCTTATTCTGAGGCCGCACTAGCCTCTGCCCCCTTGGCCTGGGGCTCCTGGCTCTCAGGGGTGGCAGCAGCCTTCCCTTCCTGGGCAGTGCCCTCGCCCTCGTCGCTTCAGGCACCGATCTCCCCCTGCTCCTGCTCTTCCTCTGGGGGTGAGGAGGCAGAAGAATCACCCCCACCCTCCTTCCGATTTCTCTTGAAGGACAGGCCGCTCAATTTGAAAGGCTTCTTGAAAGAGAATTTCTTCTTCTTGGGGGACCTCCTAGGGGGTGCTGGCTCGATGGAATCGCCAGTGGCCCCTGCTGCCTCATCTGTTCCGTTCACGGGTGCGACTCCCCTTCACCCTTGGAGGATAAGTCTCCATTGCTTTTCACGTGGCCTTTCTCCTGGCCGTTGGCCTTCGCGGGGGAAGCGCCTGCTGCCTCCTCGGCGGTCAAGTCGCCCCGGGGAGCCTTGGAGCTCTGGCTACCCATGATAGGGGTCTGCTGGGGGCGCCCGGAGCCGCCCCGGGCTCGCGCCTCAGGGGATAGTACGGCGGGGTCGGTCGGGCCGGCAGAGGGGTGGGGCTGGCGCCCGAGGGGGAGGGTGCCGGGGGAAGCCGAGCCGCACCTCCCCTCCGCGGCCGATCCGCACCTCCCCTCCGCCGCCGACCCGCACCTCCCCTCCGCGGCCGAGCCGCACCTCCCCTCCGCCGCCGACCCGCACCTCCCCTCCGCCGCCGACCCGCACCTCCCCTCCGCCGCCGACCCGCACCTCCCCTCCGCCGCCGACCCGCACCTCCCCTCCGCCGCCGACCCGCACCTCCCCTCCGCGGCCGACCCGCTAGCTGCGCCCGCGACCGCTCCGCTCCGCTCCGCGCCAGAATGCCCCTTTAATTTTTATTCTTAACCTTACAACCACTCCATACTCAAATACACAGAATAAGAAAGATTAACTTTTTCTTTTTTTTTGAGATGTAGCCCTCGCTCTGTCGCCCAGCCTGAAGCGCAGTGGTGCGGTCTTGGCTCACTACAACCTCCGCCTTTCAGGTTCAAGCAATTCTGCCTCAGCCTCCCGAGTAGCTGAGATTGTTTGAACACAGGATTTTAAGAGCAGCCTGGGCAAGAAGAATAATCACTGGTTACCAAAAAACGAATATAAGTAGAAGTTTACTACAAATAAGAAGCATAATTTTTAGGGTAGTGAAACAGTTCTGTATGGTATGTGACTCTAAAGAGTTGCCAAATCTTTTGCAATTGAACATTGGGCCGGGCGCGGTGGCTCACGTCTGTAATCCCAGCACTTTGGGAGGCCGAGGCGGGTGGATTACGAGGTCAAGAGATCGAGACCATCCTGGTCTACATGGTGAAACCCCCCTCTCCTAAAAATACCAAAAATTAGCTGGGCATGGTGGCGCGTGCCTGTAATCCCAGCTATTCAGGAGGCTGAGGCAGGAGAATTGCCCGAACCCAGGAGGCGGAGGTTGTGGTGAGCAGAGATCACGCCATTGCACTCCAGCCTGGGTAACGAGCAAAACTCCGTCTCAAAAAAAAAAAAAAAAAAAAGTATTACCTAACCCTTTAGAAGAAGGTTGAAATGAAAGGTCTTGATTTAAATCACTGAAAAACCGTTTTTATTAAATGCTGTGAAAGTCAAGAACTGAACACAAACACTGTATTCTTGTTGGTATTGTTTTTTCATAAGCATATGAATTAGCAATTTTTTTTTTGAATCAGAGTCTCACTCTGTCACCCAGGCTGTAGTGCAGTGGTGTGATATTGGCTTGCTTCAACCTCCGCCTCCCGGGTTCAAGCGATTCTCCTGCCTCAGCCTCCTGAGTGTCTGGGGTAACAGGTGCCTGCCTCTACGCCTGACTCATTTTTGTATTTTTAGTAGAGACAGGGTTTCACCATCTTGGCCAAGCTGCTCTTGAACTTCTGACCTCATGATCCACCCACCTCAGCCTCCCAAAATGCTGGGATTACAGGCATAAGCCACTGCATATAAGCCACTGTGCCCAGCCAGGATTAGCAATTTTGAAAACTATATGTTAGTGTACACACACACACACACACACACACACACAGAGAGAGAGAGAAATTAGTGCCTGCTTCTCTTTGATGTTAAAAAAGTTAGAAACAGGGCTGGTGTGGTGGCTCACACCTGTAATCCCAGCACTTTGGGAGGCCAAGGCGGGTGAGTTACCTGAGGTCAGGAGTTCCAGACCAGTCTGACCAACATGGTGAAACCCCGTCTCAAATAAAAAAAATTTTTTTTATAAAGAAAAAAAAGTTAGAAACAAGGGGAGACTTCTAGAATATTTGTTGTTTTGTTTGAGAGAGACTTGCTGTCATCCAGGCTGGAGTGCAGTTGTGTGTTCTCTGCTCATAGCAGCCTCTGCCTCCTGGGTCAAAACAATTTTCTCTTCTTAGCCTTCAGGAGAGCTGGATGTGCACCATCATGCCTGGCTAATTTTTGTATTTTTAGCAGTGGTAAGATTTCGCCATGTTGGCCAGACTGATCTTAAAATCCTGTCCTCAATTAATCCACCTGCTTCACCCTCAAAAAGTGCTGGCATTACAGGCATGAGCCACCATGCCCAGCCAGGAATATTTGGATAAATGCATGTCTCCTAATATATTCATTGAGAGAGAGGGAGACATTAAAAAAAAGAGAGATGTGTTTATAAATGGGTGTATATTAATATGTACATTTCCAAACTATCAACTGAGAGGTTTCAGAAGCAGTGACACCCCAGTGTTAGTGAGTTTACCTACCTCTCGTGTTATGGTTTCTTTTTCTTTCTTTTTTTTTTTGATACAGAGTTTCTCTCTTGTTGCCCAGGCTGGAGTGCAATGGCACGATCTTGGCTCACCGCAACCTCCGCCTCCTGGGTTCAAGCAATTCTCTTGCCTCAGCCTCCCGAGTAGCTGGGACTACAGGCTCATACCACCACACCCAGCTAATTTTTGTATTTTTAGTAGAGACGGGGTTTCACCTTGTTGACCAGGATGGTCTCGATCTCTTGACCTCGTGATCCACCCACCTCAGCCTCCCAAAGTGCTGAGATTATAGGCGTGAGCCACCACGCCCGGCTCGTGTTATGGTTTCTAAATACTGTTCTTCAATAAAAGGAAGCAACATTATTCTAAAAATAGATAATTCTAGCACTGGAGTGGAAATTCCAAGTTAAGAATCTATCTTGTGAAGCCAGAAAGTTAAAAAGTGTTTTATGACCCCA
This sequence comes from Callithrix jacchus, assembly GCF_049354715.1. Classification (NCBI taxonomy): domain Eukaryota; kingdom Metazoa; phylum Chordata; class Mammalia; order Primates; family Cebidae; genus Callithrix; species Callithrix jacchus. Next base: position 19,796,768 of record NC_133523.1, read on the forward strand.
GAACCGAAAGTACTATATATATATATAATGCTTTATTAACAACAGAAAAAGACATGTCAGAGGATGCCAACCTGAAAAACTTCCCAGCAGCCTGAGAGCTGGAACAATGTGAGAAACAAAATAAATAATCATAACCGCCGGGCACGGTGGCTCACGCCTATAATCCCAGCACTTTGGGAGGCCGAGGCGGGTGGATCACAAGGTCAAGAGATTGAGACCATCCTGGTCAACATGGTGAAATCCCGTCTCTACGAAAAATACAAAAATTAGCTGGGCATGGTGGCGCGTGCCTGTAATCCCAGCTACTCAGGAGGCTGAGGCAGGAGAATTGCCCGAACCCAGGAGGTGGAGGTTGCAGTGAGCCAAGATCGCGCCATTGCACTCCAGCCTGGGTAACGAGCAAAACTCCGTCTCAAAATAAATAAATAAATAATCATAACCTTGGATTATAACTCAGAATAAAAGAGACACCCATTAGTCCATGCAGATGTAGACAAAATTCAATAAGAAAATAAAGAGAAAAAAATCTTAACAGAATTCTAAGTAGTAATCAATGTAGATGAATATTCAAAACAAAATCACTACCGGGACACTACAGTAATAGTTACTATAGACAAGATGTATGAAAGGATATGGAAATTGTGGGTAAAATTAGAAGAAAAACAGAGTATTTACACAGCCCCAAAGTATCTGCCTCCAAATATTTATAAGTACTATTTCCCTTAATTTTTATGACTTATGACTATTTACAGAAAAAATTGTAGTATAATACTGTAAGATATAGGATGTGTAGTTGTAAAATTTATGAATAGCACAAAGAATAAAAGAAGGTAATTAAAACTCTTCAACAGCACCTGGTGCGGTGGCTCACGCCTGTAATCCCAGCACTTTGAGAGGCCGAGGTAGGCAGATCACCTGAAGTTGGGAGTTTGAGACCAGGCTGACCAACAAGGAGAAATCCCGTCTCTACTAAAAATAAAAAATTAGCCAAGTGTGGTGGCACATGCCTGTAATCCCAGCTACACAGGAGTCATTGGAAGGCCTATGTGCCTAACAGAACCTTATGTATCTTCTGCTACTAACATCTAACATAAATTCAACAAGGCTTAAATGCATTATGGCAAAGTATATATTCATCAGGTGAAGAAAGCCTTTCCTAGTCTGACTGAAGAGAGTAAAACCCTTTATAATCAAGAACCCAATAGGCTGGGCGCAGTGGCTCACACCTGTAATCCCAGCACTTTGGGAGGCCGAGGCGGGTGGATCACGAGGTCAGGAGTTCGAGACCAGCCTGACCAACATGGTGAAACCCTGTCTCTGCTAAAAATGCAAAAATTAGCCAGGCGTGGTGGTGTGTGTTTGTAATCGCAGCTACTCAGGAGGCTGAGGCAGGAGAATCACCTGAACATGAGAGGTGGAGGTTGCAGTGAGCTGAGATTGTGCCTCTGCACTTCAGACTGGGCAACAGAGTGAGACTCCATCTCAAAAAAAAAGAAACCCAGAGATTGAGTCTGCCTGCCAGCTACACTGAAGCAAGACTTCAAGACCTTGAACACTGGGTTGATAATCTAACAACTTAGAAGCACCCTCCAAACTCTTACAATTGTAAATCCATAGGAGATTTTAAGGTAAAGCTAACCAGGAAAGTTTGTCCTCAAAAGCAGATAGTCACTTCCATGTAGACAGCTTTTTTCACAAGATCGAAAATCAAGACATCTTTGTTATCATAATAACACTCTTGGCCGGGCGCGGTGGCTCAGGCCTATATTCCCAGCACTTTGGGAGGCCGAGGCAGGTGGATCACGAGGTCAAGAGATCGAGACCATCCTGGTCAACATGGTGAAACCCAGTCTCTACTAAAAATACAAAACTTAGCTGGGCACGGTGGTGCGGGCCTGTAATCCCAGCTACTCAGGAGGCTGAGGCAGGAGAATTGCCTGAACCCAGGAGGTGGAGGTTGCGGTGAGCCGAGATTGCGCCATTGCACTCCAGTGTGGGTAACAACAAGAAAACTCCGTCTCAAAAAATAAAAAAATATAAAAAATAACACTCTTAGTTCAGTTTGTTTATCGTTCTGCAAACAATGGAAATAAAAAGGTGGTTTCTTGTGTGCACTCATGGGGTATACTTATATGTAGAGAATTTTGCAGCCAACCTTATATATGAGGAAACTTAATCCTTGAAAGGTAAAAGATGAAGGGTCAATGTGGGTAAGAAATTTAAATGACACATTTGTTTTCTCACAATATCAAAAACAATATTGGTCCTCTGCTCTTAACCTACTTCATAAGTTAATAAGAACTTATTCAGAATAGGTTAAAGAGCTTTGCCAGGAGGCCATTACTCTTCTGAATGGATATCATGGTTTAGAGTCAATGAGGCAATGGTTAAAAATTTATCAGCCGGGCGCGGTGGCTCACGCCTGTAATCCCAGCACTTTGGGAGGCCAAGGCAGGCGAATCACGAGGTCAAGAGATTGAGACCATCCTGCTCAACATGGTGAAACCCCATTTCTACTAAAAATACCAAAAAATTAGCTAGGTGAGGTGGCAGGCGCCTGTAGTTCCAGCTACTCGGGAGGCTGAGGCAGGAGAATTGCTTGAACCTGGGAGGCGGAGGTTGCAGTGAGCCGAGGTCATGCCACTGCACTCCAGCCTTGTGCCTGGTGATGGAGTGAGACTCTGTCTCAAAAAAAAAAAATTATCACTCTCAGGCTGGGAGTGGTGGCTCACGCCTGCAATCCTAGCATTTGAGAGGCTAAGGCGGGCAGATTACGAGGTCAGGAGTTCGAGACCAGCCTGACCAACATGGTGAAACCCCATCTGTACTAAAAATACAAAATTTAGCCAGGCATTGTAGTGCATGCCTATAATCCCAGTTACTCAGGAGGTTGAGGTAGGAGAATCGCTTAAACCCAGGAGGTGGAGGTTGCACTCCGGCCTGGGTGACAGAGCGAGACTCCCTCTCAAAAAAAAAAAAGTATTCCTCATAATACGGCTCTATAGCAGATTATACCATAAAGCCTATGCTTACACAATAGACTTTAATAAGTAGACCATATACCCAGCTAATTATTTAATCTATTTAATTTTAATTGGTTGTTTATGGGGACCCCGGCTAAAAAGCATGTTTCAAACTCTTGATGTTATCCTCCTGATAGTCAAAATAGTAATCTTCCTACTGCTCTGTATGGTCTCTCTCTCTCTCTTTTCTTTTTCTTTTGAGATGAAGTCTTGTTCTTTCCCCAGGCTAGAGTACAGTGGCTTGATCTCAGCTCACTGCAAAGCTCCGCCTCCCAGGTTCAAGCAATTCTCCTGCCTCAGCTTCCCAAGTAGCTGGGATTACAGGCACATGCCACCGCGCCCAGCTAAATTTTTGTATTTTTAGTAAAGACACGGTTTCATCATGTTGGTCAGGGTGATTTAGTTCCAAAAATATATATAATGAACTAATAATTACATATTGCTGTGAACCCAGAAAATCTGAGAAAGGTCTCAGTTAATTTAGAAAGTTTATTTTGGGGCCGGGTGCGGTGGCTCACGCCTGTAATCCCAGCACTTTGGGAGGCCAAGGCGGGTGGATTCCGAGGTCAAGAGATCGAGACCATCCTGCTCAACATGGTGAAACCCCATTTCTACTAAAAATACAAAAAATTAGCTGGGCACGGTGCCGCGTGCCTGTAATCCCAGCTACTCAGGACACTGAGGCAGGAGAATTGCCTGAACCCAGGAGGCGGAGGTTGCAGTGAGCTGAGATCGCGCCATTGCACTCCAGCCTGGGTAACAAGAGCGAAACTCCGTCTAAAAAAAAAAAAATAGTTTATTTTGCCAACGTTGAGGACATGCCTGTGACACAGCTTCAGGAAGTCCTGAGGACATCTGCCAAAGGTGGTTAGGGAACATCTTGGTTTCTATACATTTTAGGGAGACATGAGACATCAATCAATATCTCAGTGAGCAGAGAAGTGACTGAATAGAAGGGTGGCAGGTTTGCTCCAAGGAGTTTCCAGCTTGAGTTTTCCTTAGTGATTTTGGGGGTCCAAGATATTTTCGTTTCACATTGCTCATCACATATTAAAATGATAATATTTTATTTTGTTTTATTTTTTGAGACGGAGTTTCGCTCTTGTTACCCAGGCTGGAGTACAATGGCGCGATCTCGGCTCACCGCAACATCCGCCTCCTGGGTTCAGGCAATTCTCCTGCCTCAGCCTCCTGAGTAGCTGGGACTACAGGCACGTGCCACCATGCCCAGCTAATTTTTTGTATTTTTAGTAGGGGGGGGGTTTCACAATGTAGACCAGGATGAGTCTCGATCTCTTGACCTCGTGATCTACTCGCCTCGGCCTCCCAAAGTGCTGGGATTACAGGCTTGAGCCACCGCGCCCGGCCCTATTTTATTTTTTAAAGATGGAGTTTCACCATGTTGGTCAGGCTGGTCTTGAACTCCCGAACTCAGGTGATCCACCCGCCTTGGCCTCCAAAGTGCTTGGATTACAGGCGTGAGCCACCACGCCCAGCCAAAATGATAATATTTTAAACATATTGGGTTAATTACATTGTAACAATCAATTCCACGTGTTTCATGTTTTCTTTTAAAGTTTGGCTGCTAGGAAATTAAAAATTCACCTGTGGCTCACATTTTATTTCAGAAGACTGCCTCCTTTTTTTTTTTTTTTTTCAAGCATCACAAATCTCATGTTCTTTTTGGACATTTAGGAGTTATTTTCCAGTGCTGATGTGACTTTAACATTTCAAGAGCATCTACAATGTTCACATATAACAATCGTAAGATTCTCTGATTATACAATAAAAATGTTAACATACTTGGATCATAATTATTAAGATAGGGAGATTATCCTGGTTTATCTGGGTTTTCCCAGTGTAATCACAAGAGTCCTCAAACATGGCAGAGGGAGAGAGAACACTCAAGTGTTAAGAGTGATGTAAGACTGATTGGTCACTGCTGGTTTTGAAAGGAGGCCCCAAACCACAGAATTTAAGCAGCTTCTAGAAGCTTGAAGGGCAAGGAAAGACGCTCCCCTAGAGCTTCCGAAAGGAAAAGCAGCCCTGTCAACAGCTTGATTTAGCCCTGTGAGGTGCATTTGGACTCCAGACTTCCAGAACTGTAGGATAATAATTTTGCATCATTTTAAGGCATCAGATCTGTGTTAGCTTGGTGCAGCACCCATAAGAAACTTAACAGTTTTACTTCCGCATTTGTTATAGTCATAGGTTTTCGTTACATAATACCATTCCTGGGGCTCAAGATGTCACCCCGCGACCCCCGTACACTACAAACGCGACTGCAGGCTTTAGGGATGGCGGCCGGCTAGGGTCACACCGCGTTTTTCCCGACTGCCTCCTTTTTAAAATCTCTGGCTGCCTGCACAAAGGACCAGAAGCCAGGAAGGTCATAAAAGCTACAATTTTAAAATAATTATTACATTCTTTTCATTTGTGAATCGCCATATCGTATATTATTTATCAATGCGTATGACCTTATACATAAGGTTCTATGCAAACACCCTCTAGGGTGGGCCTGGCTCAGCTCAGGGAGGAAGCCCTGCCTGAAAAAGCTGCAGTTTAGGCTGTCACTCTTTCTTAATTCAGCCCAGCAACTGATCACACCTTCTGTCACTCAGAGCCTGAGGGGGCTGGTCTTAAACATTATCCAATCAGGAACGGAGCTGGAACGGACCGGCCGGCTTTTGGAATATGGCGGGGGCTCTTGTCTTTCGCCGCAGCGGTAGCTCCAGGTCTCGTCATTTCTGTGTCCTCTGCTCCTAGAGGCCCAGCTTTTGTGGCCTGTGACCTGCAGGTATTGGGAAGCCACAGCTAAGACGCCGGACCTCCGGAAGTCTAGAAATGGTAAGATTGCCGGTTCGATATGCCGAGAAAGGGGGAGGGGCTGTGGCGGGACTCGGGCATCCCGTGCAGTCAACTCCACAATCTGCGCCCCGGAGTTCTCCTTGCCCAGCTCGGTGTCAGTCCCCTTCACCATAAGATGGAGGCTGGGCTGGCAGCCGGGACCCGGGCGTCCTGTCTGTTCTCTGCGCCGTGACTGTACCCTGGCGTGGAGCCCTCTTTGGGCGGCTCTGAGCCCTCTCTGGGCAGCTCTGCACCTGCAACATCGCGTGTCTCCCAGATTGTGTAGGGACCACGGGAGATTCGTCAGGGGAGAATCGTGACTTGGGGTGCAGGTTCATGAGCGGGAGGTCCGTGGGGTTCCCAGTTTATATTTTTTTCTATTAAAAATCTATGGGAGTGGTCGGGCGCGGTGGCTGACGCCTGTAATCCCAGCAGTTAGCTCGGAGGCAGGCGGATCACTTGAGGTCAGGAGTTAGAGAACAGCCTGGCCGACGTGGTGAAACCACGTCTCTACTAAAAATACAAAAATTAGCCGGGTGTGGTGGCAGGCACCTGTAATCCCAGCCATTCGGGAGGCTGAGACACAAGAATCGCTTGAACCCGGAGACCAAGATTGTTCCATTGCACTCCAGGCTGGTTGACACAATGAGACTGAAAAAAAAAAAAAAAAAAAATGGAATCACCCCCAACATTTTAAAAAGAATTTAATTAAAGAGTGTCTCTAAAATTGTAAAGCACCCAGCTATGGGATGTAGTTTGTGGTCCTTTGGCTGAGCTTGAAGGAAATATTTTGTTCTTTTTTTTCTTTCATTTTTTTTTCAAGATCTTCAAGAAGGAAGTATTTTGTGCATGATACAAAAAGGAAAATTGAGTAATGGGTTAAATACAGACACCTAGTTTCTTATCTTGAGCGTACAATTTCCTGGTTTTGTAATCAGAGCTTAATTCCAGGGTTTTAAGGTTTGTTAAGCCTGAATTTGTTTTCCCTAATGTAGTAATTTACAAAAAAAAATTTGAGTTAGTTTTTTTTTTTTTTTTTGAGACAGAGTTTTACTCTTGTTGCCCACGCTGGAGTGCAATTGTGCGATCTTGGCTCACTGCAACCTCTGCCTGCCAGGTTCAAGCGGTTCTCCTGCCTCAGCCTCCCAAGTAGCTGGGATTATAGGCAGGCACTACCACGCCTGGCTAATTTTGTGTTTTTAGTAGAGACCGGGTTTCTCCATGTTGGTCAGGCTGGTCTCGAACTCCCAACCTCAGGTAATCTGCTTGCCTTAGCCTCCCAAAGTGCTGTGCGTTAGATTTTTTAAAAGTAGGAATTCAGGCCGGGCATGGTGGCTCACACCTATAATATCATGAGGTCAAGAGATTGAGACCATCCTGGTCAACAAGGTGAAACCCCGTCTCTACTAAAAATACAAAAATTAGCTGGGCATGGTGGCGCATGCCTGTAGTCCCAGCTACTCGGGAGGCTGAGGCAGGAGAATTGCTTGAACCCAGAAGACGGAGGTTGCGGTGAGCCGAGATGATGCCATTGCACTCCAGTCTGGGTAACAATAGCGAAACTCCATCTCAAAAAAAAAAAAGTAGGAATTCAGGGACTACGTTAACCTTAGTCGAATTGCCTGCCACTTAACTGTTTCACTCTCTACACAAAACTGATGTTCCCCTGCATTGTTCACAGGTGTCCCAAGCAGGGTCTCAAGTCTACCTTCCACCCCCCCATTCCTCTAGCCTAACTCTGGCTTGCAGTAAAAGACTAAATTTCCAGTTTCTCATGACAATCTCAAATGCCAACTCCCTCTCCCTAATTTACACTATTAACTATTTGTCCTTTAGTGTATATTTTTAATACTGTATTTTAGTTAAACATTTTTTTGACAAAGCATTGGATGGCACATTTAAAAAGATTTGTTTCTCTATGTAAATATTTTCCATGAGAAGAAAGCAAAGAATAATTTTCTGACACTGTATTGTAAAAAAATCTCTGTGTCTCTTTTCCTTTTATCTTCTCTAGGCACAGAGGTCTTATGAGAATGTTTTGGCATCAAGGTTTTTCTTGGAATTTTTATGGGGTGATGTGTCATCAGCCACCCTTTAGTTTTTTCCTGGTCCTGGGTTTCCGTACTATCTATGAATAAACCAAAGATATCAGTAGTGGCTATGTCTGCGAGACTGTCAAATGAGTATTAATTCCTGGGTCATTTTCTGCCATAGGACAACTGTGGTCTGGAATATAGCCTCTCAAGGGAGCAGGTGGATGCCCTGGGGCTGAGAGGAATCTCCTAGTGTACTCTTCCTTTGAAAAGCTAACCCCTTGAGATGTTTAGATTCTCTTCACCCAACCCAGCTTCCCTTTTTTGGGGACACATTACTGGTCAGCCAATCAGATATTGGCATTAAGGTGAAAACAAATAATTTCTCTCCCCTCAATTCTCTACAATTTGTGAAAAAAACGTAGTATATCAGCCAGGTGCAGTGGCTCACACCTGTAATCCCAGCACTTTGGGAGGCTGTGGCGGGTGGATCACCTGAGGTCAGGAGTTCAAGACCAGCCTGACCAACATGGAGAAATCCCGTTTCTACTAAAAATGCAAAATTAGACGGTTGTGGTGGTGCATGCCTGTAATCCCAGATACACGAGAGGCTGAAGCAGGAGAATTGCTGGAACCTGGGAGGCAGAGGTTGCTGTGAGCCAAAATCGCGCCATTGCACTCCAGCCTGGGCAACAAGAGCAAAACTTCGTCTCCAAAAAAAAAAAAAAGGTAGTATCTCAAAAGACCAAAAAAGCCATCACTCCAATGAGATGAGACAAGAAATTGCAAAGTAAAATGTACTTGGGGCACTCACTGTCGTGCAGAGTCTTCTGAGAGGGTGGTCATTGAGCACTTAAGTGAGCAGGAGTGGGGGGGAGAATCTCTCAAGTGATTGAATGGCCTGACTTGATACATGAGTCAGACACACCTGTTTTCTTATCAGCACTGCCGCTCCCTGGGTTTGTCACCTTGAAAAGATTTGTTCACTTTATGTTGACTTCAGATTTTTAAGTCTTCATTGCAATTAGTAGAAGTTGAAAGGAAAGAAAATGTTTACAATGGGCATAAAAGAGGTGGGTTTCAGAAAAAAATCTAACCTTTTTTTGTTGTTGTTGTTAAAAATTCTCATGTATCTTTTTCTTTCCTAAAGTGAGTTTAGAAATTTTCTCAGGCATATTTGCTATGGCTGGTTAATTTCAAACAGAATTCCAAGACTTTGCTTTTAGAATGCTACCAAGGAAAAAAATAGGGAAAATATCGATTCCATTTTGACTGTAGAATATGAATACATTTTCAGAAGAAAATGTGAGAGATGATAAATAAGTTACATAAATTCAAGAAAACATTAGTTCTTTTTGTAGGATAAATTTTTGACAGTGACTCTCTCTGTTCTATATCTTGTTGTCTTGATTTCAAAGTTTAGTGCTAAATTTTATAAGATGAAACTTGGTACCCCTAAAAGTGTTCCCATATCATTTACTACAAGATTTTTTTTTTTTTTTTTAGATAGAGTCTCGCTCTGTTACCCAGGCTAGAGTGCAGTGGCGCAATCTTGGCTCACTGCAACCTCCGTCTCCTGGGTTTAAGCAATTCTTCTGCCTCAGCCTCTTGAGTAGCCATTGCCTGGCTAATTTTTTTTTTTGTATTTTAGTAGAGACAAGGTTTCACTGTGTTGCCCAGGCTGGTCCCTAACTCTTGAGCTCAGGCAATTTGCCTGCCTCGGCCTCCCAAAGTGCTGGGATTACAGGCGTGAGCCACTGCTCCCAGCCTACTATATGATTTTTAATGAAAATAATAAAATAGGCTGGGCACGGTGGCGCACGCCTGTAATCCCAGCACTCTGGGAGCCCGAGGTAAGCGGATCACCTGAGGTTGGGCGTTCAAGACCAGCCTGACTAATGTGGTGAAACCCCGTCTTTATTTAAAAAAAAAAAAAAAATTAAATAAGACATTTATAATTTAAAAGGAATAGATACTTTTGCTTCTGCTGTTGAGGTATGAAATGTAAGCATTGTAGAAAAAGAAAAATAAAGAATAAAAAAATAAAAAGAAATGTAAGCATTGTAAAGTTACCTTGTTTTTATATGAAAACAGTAATTTTGCTGGATTTTTCGAACACTTAGTTTCAAAGACCAAGTACATAACTCTGACATGGAAATTAAAACTTGAACCCAGTGACTCCAGGCTAAGGCTAATACAGATCCTGCAAAAGGAGGTTATTTAAGGTCCAGTTAGTTCTTTCTGGGGAGCCTCCCCAGCAGGTATCCTAGCCTGCCCACCCCAGCCATGGAAGGGGCTTTTATACTGAGAGAAGCTGCAGAGCCCTGGAAAGCTGGGGACCCACAGGCTGATGCAGTTAAGGTTAAGGTGGAATGGGACTGGGAGGATCTTACCCAAGATAAAGTTATTCTTGTTTTGAGGCAGTTTTTAGACTTTATAAAATAAAACAAAGTTAGATTTATGTAAAAAAAATTGAATGACCAAGAAGTATTGCAATAGGAGGAAATACCAGCCGTAAGAGCTTTAGAAAGAATTGCAGAGTTTAGGAAGACAAGGGCTTTCTTTCATAAGGGTGAGCAAAGAAGATGGGAGGGGAATGGCAAATGGAGGGTAAAAATAAATCAGATTCTTGGTCAGAGAATGTTTTATCCCAAAGTCAGGATGTTTTTTTTTGTTTGTTTGAGAAGGAATTTCGCTCTTGTTACCCAGGCAGGAGTGCAATGGCATGATCTTGGCTCACTGCAACCTCCGCCCCCTGGGTTCAAGCAATTCTCCGGCCTCAGCCTCCTGAGGAGCTGGGATTACAGGCATGCGCCACCATGCCCAGCTAATTTTGTATTTTTAGTAGAGACAGAGTTTCACCATGTTGGTCAGGCTGGTCTCGATCTCCTGTCCTCAGGTGATCTGCTCGCCTTGGCCTCCCAAAGTGCTGGGATTACAGGTGTGAGCTACTGCGCCTGGCCAAATTCAGCTAATATTTTTATGAGAACAAAAAAAAATGTGTGGAATCGATGTCTCTGGCTTATGTGATAGGCAAGAGTAGAGAGCACCATCTAAGTCTTAATGGGAAGGGTGTTTCTGTGCGACCCCCTTGTAGACCCCTGCCCGGTACCCGACCCCAAATAACAGCTCGAGCGAGAGTTGGAAGCCGAGTTCAGGTTTATTGGGACCAGCGGGCAGGCCAGGAAAGGAAGGAGATCGGGGCTGGCTGCGACTGCGCTGCTGGGGTAGGAGGGTTTTATAGGGGGGTGGACGGGGCGTGGACACAGGGCTGGCGGAGTGTCGGAGCTTAGGATAGGCTGTCCGTCTCTGGGCAGGCTGCTGAGGTGGCTCAGAGGGTTATGTGTCGGTTCAGGACAGGCTGAGGCTTGGCGGGCTTTACTGCTGGAATGGTTGGCTGCTTGTTGTTGCTGGGCAGAACAGAGCAGGCTTGGCGGGCTTTACTCAGGGCAGCAGGAAGCCTGAGGGGAGGGTGGGGGCAAGAAACCTGGGGGAAAGATGGCGGGACTTTCTACCGAACATTCCCGACTCCTTAAAAAGGAAAAAAAGGGCGGTGGAAATCGATCTGGCTACTTCCTGCTGGACAGGGGCGGAGTGGGGTTTTTTACGGAGTCTGGGAGGTTGGTAGGGGGGTATATGCACAATCTGGATGGCTGAGGACTGGTTGTAGCAGCATCTGGTTGATGGTGATCCGGGTGAGCTCCTGGAAACGGCGCTGCAAGAACTGAAAGAAACAAGGGGCGACAAGTAAGAAGAGACAGAGGATAAGCAGAGGCCCTATCAGTGAAGATAGGAGGGTGTACATGGATGACGACCACCATGCGGTGGCTTTAGTGGTAAACTGGTAACTTTGTAGCTCCGTCTTGATCTTCTGGAGATTTTCGATGCGGGTTTCTACTATCCCGGATTCATTGATGTAGTAGCAACATTCTTCCTGTAAGAAGATGCAGGTCCCTCCTCGCTTGGCCGTAAGCAGGTCCAGGGCTCTTCGGTTTTGTAAGGCTACTTGAGCAACCGAAGTGACTTGTCGCTGGAGAGATGCTAGGGAGGCAGCAGAGTCATCAATTGCAGTTTGCAGCTGTGAGGAAAGGCGGGCTAGGGCCTGGTGGGTGTTAATCAGGGCCCCGCTTCCTAGGCCTATAGCAGCTGTGGATCCTGCGAGGGAGAGCCCAATAGCTATGGGAAGAAAGGCAGCCCTTCATTGGCGATGGGGGCTGGGGCGTGCAGAAGACATGCTAGTGTGCATCATAAGGAACTCAGCCGGTAAATAGACAGTAAGGCGTGGGACCAAGGTGACAGGGAGACAGCGGGAATGTCCTCTAAGGTCGGACTGGGTTAGTAGTTCGGAGAGGGTACCATCGCACCAAAAGTAAAAACCTCGGGGAGCTGTTAGATTGGTTGTGAGTTGTTGAGTTTTGTTGCATGTGGGGTCTGAGCTCTGAGAAGAGTAGCAGGCCGGAAAGGGTGAAGTGTTGAGATAGAAGAGTGGGACGTCTGGAATTGGGGGGTGTCGGCCTGTCCCGTTGATGTGGCTTGTAAAGAACATGGTCGGGACTGCGACTAGAGGAGTTTGTCCAAGAGCCGCACACAGGAGGCAAGAGGTCAGATTGGTCAGCCCTGTCTGATTGGCAAGCTTTAGGCCTTCTCTCATAAGGGTTAACCACGAGAAAGGGGCTAGCTGAGTTTTTAATGTAGTTTCTTGCACTTGGATTGTGTTGTGGATTTCTGGAGAGGTGAGGACATATGCCCGCCAGATATATAAGTGTGAGGACGGATAACTTATAGTACTGGTCTCGTAGACTGAGGCCTTTTGGGGTGCTTGCCATCTATCGTCCCAGGGGTCTGGAATGGTTAGAGTAAGTTGGGTTTCTTTGCTGGGGTTGCCTTCTGAGTCGAATTTTGTGGTCCTCTTAAGGAGGGAAGGGGAGCGGCCACCCTGCTCCCATTCGTCAGCTGTGGGATCACTCTGACAGGAGCCCCAGACACATCCCAGACAAGAGTGCCAACTGGAGGTCTTACAAGCACCTGTCTGTGTATAGTTAAAGCATAGCAATGGGTGAGTATTGTGGACGTTGTTAAAGGTGGAGAAGTTGAGTTGGATGGGGAATGCACATCCTGTGGTGGGGCAATCTGACGTGGTCAGGTGGTTATGGGAGTAAGGAGGGGTCGAGCAAATCCCAGTAGTTTTGGTATAATTTTCAGTGAGAAAAAATTCTCCAGACATACTGTGGGTTAGCTAAGGACAATTCAGGGCTTAAAGAGCTTAAGTGATAGAGGACCAGTAGGAACACACTCCCAACAGGAACTGGAAGGGCCATCGGGATACTTTTTTACTCTTGAGAGATGGACCCAAGATGGAATCTGAGCAACTTTGACGGCCGTTGGGGTGGCTAAAATGACGGTGTAGGGCCCTTCCCAGCGGGGTGAGAGGGGTTTTGGAGTGAGAGTTTTAATGAAGACAGAGTCACCAGGGGCAACCTTTCCCAGAGCGGGTGGAATCTCTGAGGTCTGGGGTATGGAAGCGTTGGCGTGTTCCCTGAGTAGATGTCTGAGGAGGGTAAAATAGGGAAGGTAGGTGCTCAGAGGGGAACTTCCTGGAGAAGGTGGAGTGGATAGCAGGAAAGGTCGCCCGTATAGGAGCTCGAATGGACTGAGCTGTGAGGCTCCTCGGGGGCGGGCCCGCAGCCTGGTAAGAGCTAACGGTAGTAAGGAGACCCACGACTGCTTAAGCTCGAGAGAGAGTTTGGTAAGCTGATCTTTGATGAGTCCGTTAGCCTGTTCTACCTTACCCGATGACTGGGGGTGGTAGGCCGCATGCAGCTTCCACTGAATTCCTAGGGAAGCACAGACAGCGTTAGTAACTTTGGAGACAAAGGCTGGGCTGTTGTCTGACTGAATAGTGTCTGTAAGCCCAAACCGAGGGATGATGTCCTGGATGAGATGGGCAGCGACAGTGTCGGTGGACTCCGAAGTGGTGGGAAAAGCTTCGATCCAGCTGGAGGAGGTGGGAGGGCTTGAGGTTGCAGTGAAGTAGGTCAGTGGCGAGTGCTTGGCCGAATAGGTGCGGGCTATCTCGGAAGCCCTGTGGAAGGACTGTCCAGGCCAGTTGTTGGGACATGTTCGTGAGGGGGTCATCCCCAGTGAAGGCAAAGATAAAGTAGGAGTTGGGGTGTAGAGGTATAGTAAAGAAGGCATCCTTTAGGTCTAAGACTGAGAAACAGGTGGTCTCTGGGGGAATGTTAGAGAGAATGGTGTACGGGTTGGGGACACCTGGATGTATGGGAATTACAGCTTCATTGACTAAGCGCAAGTCCTGGATTAGTCTATATTGTCCTGAGGGTTTTCGTACTGGGAGGATGGGGGTATTACATGGGGAGTTAATGGGAATTAGGAGGCCTTGACCTTTTAGTTTCTCTATGATGGGTCGGATACCCATACGGTGGGCTTTAGAGATGGGAAATTGAGGGCGGCAGAGAAAATGAGGCGAGGAGTCTTTAAGGCGGACCTGAACTGGCTGGTGGTGGGTAGCTACAGACGGGTTGTTAATGTCCCAGACCTGAGGGTGGACTCCGGGGAGTAGTTCTGACAGGGCTTTTTGGGGTTCAGTGTCTGAGGTGAGGGCTAGGAGAAAGAGACTGTGTGGGTTGGCGGAGGGGAAGGTTATGACGGCCTTCAGCTTTGAAAGGATGTCTCGCCCCAGAAGGGGAACTGGGCAGGTGGGGATTACTAAAAAGAGTGGGTAAATGGAGTAGAGTTATATGAGCACATGAGTGGTGGGGTTTGGTAGGGGATACTCGGGGTCCCATCGATTCCCATGACTAAGACCTGGGAAGGGGTGAGATGGCCAGAATAAGAAGGAAGTGTGGAGTAGGTAGCCCCCATGTCTTGTGACCCTAGGCTCGGCGAGGGTAACCGGAGTCGGAAAGCCAGGGCCCCACTAGTCGTCTAGCAGCCCTAGTAGACTGGGGAACGGAGCTCCCTCGGAGGTCGGCTCCTGGCAAGCAGGCTCCTCCCTCCTGAGGGTGACCGCCGGCTGCGTAACGCCAGTGTGTCTGTTTTGAGGAACCGGCACCCTGGGGAAGCTGGGGCAGTCTGACTTCCAGTGTCCCGGGAGCTGACAGATAGGGCAAGGCTTAGTTGGTGGCCATGGTTGTGGACAGGCTCGGGACCAGTGTCCTTCCTTTCCACATTTGAAACATGCTCCCGGGGGGGCATGGGTTTCGGCCTTGGGCTTCTGGTTCCCTGCCGGCCTTAGAGCCGCCACTAGGGCTTGGGTCTGGAGGGCAGCCTTCTGCTTCATGCGAGTTTGGCGGGCAGCCTCAGCCGCATCTTCCCTGGCATTGAATACTTTAAAGGCCATTTTTACCAGGTCTTGGATGGGAGTCTCTGGCCCCTCTTCTGCTTTCTTTAGTTTCTTTCTTATGTCGGGGCGCTGATTGGGAGATAAAATGGGAGGCTAATACAGTGGCCCCGTTTTGGGGGGCTGGATCTAGTCGAGTATACCAGACTAGGGCTTCTTATGCTTAAGTGAGGTATTGGAATTCCTTAATATAGGTGGACGGGTCGGCTGAGAAGGATCCTAAACGTTTCTCAATTTGGGACAGGTCTTTGGAGTGAGAAAGGAACATGGACCCTGATTAAACCTTCTGCGCCTGCTACTTCTCGGAGTGGGGCCAGGATAGCTGGCTGGTGGGAGCGGGTGTGGGCCGCCACCGGAGAGGCAAGAGGAAGTGCGGCCTCTGAGGGAGGGGGCTCGGAGGGAGTAGAGGGAGAGCGAGGCATGGCCTCTGAGGTAGGAGGTGCAGAGGGAGCAGAGGAAGAGCGTGCCGCTGATGGCGGCTGGTTGCTGAGATTGGCAGGAGAGGATAGATGTTCAGGCAGATCCTCCGGTGAGGAGTGGGGAGGGGGAGAGGTAGTGGACTTCCGGAGTGGGAACAAAGGGGGAAGACATGTGGTCAGGCATCTCTTCCTGTAGAGTATAGGGAGGTGGCTTGGTTGGGGAGGTAGGAGTCTGCGGTGGGGGAGTTCGGGCTAAGAGAACTTGGTGAGTGGAGCAAGAAGAGCAGAGGTCAGGATGGAAACGCAGGTCCCAAAAAGCCTGAACATAAGGCACTTCTTTATCTTTGCCAGTTCGGTGGCAGAAGTTATCTAGGTCGCGGAGCACATTGAAATCGAAAGTGCCGGTGGGAGGCCAATGCGACCTGTTATCGAGCTGATACTGGGGCCAGGCCACCTGGGAGAGGAAGACAAGCTTTTTTCGCCTAAGGGTTTTGGGAGTAGCCCAAGCGGGTAAAGTCGAGAAGTAAACAACCTAGTGGGGTGTTTTTAGGAATTTTGGACTCCACGCTCCCCATGATGCGTGCGGCAAAGGGTTCCTGCCAGCCGAGGGCAGTCTCGGAACAGTATCCGAGTGGGCTGGGGTAGTGTGGGGGAGGCGTCCCTCCAACCCACCAGCTTCCCCAGAGGAAGGTGGATAGGAAAGACCAGATAAGGTGTCCCCTGTCTGATCGTTCCTATTTAATGGATTTGGATTGGGTGGGTCAGAGAAGGCGTCCCTTGTCTGCCGACCCAAGGCTCCTGGAGCCTGGTTGGGGGATCCTGCTCGGGCCGGCCGGCGCTTGGCGAGGGATCCGTGGAGTGGGACTGGGAGGAAGCGTCTTTGCCACACGCACCACGGAAGGAGAAGGTAAGAAACAGGACTTACCTGGTCCGGAGTGCTGAGGCCGAATTGGAGGAGGGCTGGGGAGGTCGCTGGAGGGAGGGGGTCGCTAGGGGGGGCTAGCGACCCTCCGTCCCGGGTTTTCGGCACCAAATGTGCGACCCCCTTTTAGACCCCTGCCCGGTACCCGACCCCAAATAACAGCTCGAGCGAGAGTTGGAAGCCGAGTTCAGGTTTATTGGGACCAGCGGGCAGGCCAGGAAAGGAAGGAGATCGGGGCTGGCTGCGACTGCGCAGCTGGGGTAGGAGGGTTTTATAGGGGGGTGGACGGGGCGTGGACACAGGGCTGGCGGAGTGTCGTAGGAGCTTAGGATAGGCTGTTCGTCTCTGGGCAGGCTGCTGAGGTGGCTCAGAGGGTTATGTGTCGGTTCAGGACAGGCTGAGTCTTGGCGGGCTTTACTGCTGGAATGGTTGGCTGCTTGTCATTGCTGGGCAGAACAGAGCAGGCTTGGCGGGCTTTACTCAGGGCAGCAGGAAGCCTGAGGGGAGGGTGGGGGCAAGAAACCTGGGGGAAAGATGGCGGGACTTTCTACCGAACAGTTTCTTTAAAAAAAAAATTTTTTTTTACATAAATCTAACTTTGTTTTATTTTACAAAGTCCTAGGATTACAGGTGTGAGCCATTTTGCCCAGCCTCAGCATGTTCTTAGAATGTACATAGAATTGGGTTGTATGTTGGCTCAGACTGAAGGTGGCCCAATGTTCAGGAGCCTGTGGGAAGGAGATAAATTTAAGTGAGGTTTGATATAGAAGTACAGGAAAGTGGTCCCAATCCAGACTCCAAGATACGGTTCTTGGATCTCACATAAGGAAGAATTTACGGTGAGTTCATAAAGTGAAAGCAACTATATTAAGAAAGTAGGGGAGGCCAGGCATGGTGGCTCATGCCCGTAATCCCAGCACTTTGGGAGGCCAAGGTGGGCGGATCACCTGAGGTTGGGAGTTTGAGACCAGCCTGACCAACATGGAGAAACCCTGTTTCTACTAAAAAAATTACAAAATTAGCCAGGCGTAGTGGCAGACACCTGTAATCCCAGCCATCCCAGAGGCTGAGCCAGAAGAATCACTTGAACCTAGGAGGCAGAGGTTGCAGTGAGCGGAGATTGTGCCACTGCTCTCTAGCCTGCGCAATAAGAGCAAGACTCCCCTCCTCTGCCCAAAAAAAGAAGGTAGGAGAATAAAATAATTGCTGCTTCACAGACAGAGCAACCCGGAGGGCTGCTGGTTGACCTTTTTTTTTTTTTTTTTGAGACAGAGTTTCGCTCTTGTTACACAGGCTGGAGTGCAATGGCGTGATCTCGGCTTACCACAACCTCTGCCTCCTGGGTTCAGGCAATTCTCCTGCCTCAGCCTCCTGAGTAGCTGGGATTACAGTACGCGCCACTGTGCCCAGCTAATTTTTTGTATTTGTAGTAGAGACGGGGTTTCACCATGTTGACCAGGATGGTTTCGATCTCTTGACGTCGTGATCCACGGACCTCGCCTCCCAAAGTGCTGGGATTACAGGCGTGAGCCACCGCGCCCGTCCTGGTTGACCATTTTTATGGTAATTTCTTGACTATATGCTAAACAAGGGGTGGATTATTCATGCCTCCCCTTTTTAGACCATATAGGGTGACATCCTGACGTTGCCACTGATGGGAGTGTAGCAATGAGGATAATCAGGTTACTCTCATGGCCCTCTTGGTTTTGGTGGGTTTTAGCTGGCTTCTTTACTGTAACACACTTGTTTTATCAGCAAGGTCTTTATCATGACTTGTATCTTGTGCCAACCTCTTATCTTGTGACTTAGGATCCCTTAACTGTTTGGGAATGCAGCCTGGTAGGCTCTATTTTTTTTTTTTTTTTCCTTTTTTTAGTAGAGATTTCACCATATTGCCCAGGCTGGCGGTGAACTCTTGAGTTCATGCAGTTTGCCTGCCTCAGCCTCTCAAAGTGCTGCGATTACAGGCTTGAGCCACCACACGCAGCTTTAAGCACTGGTTTAAATGCCTCTTACAGAACTATTTTATATTTACCACTGAAGACAAATTCAGGCAATTTTTCTTTTGAGGCAGTCTCATGCTCTGTCACCTCGGCTGGAGTGCAGTAGCACGATCTCGGCTCACTGCAACCTCCGCCTCCTGGGTTCAAGCGATTCTGTTGCCTCAGCCTCCCGAGTAGCCAGGATTACAGGTGTGTGCCACCATGCCTGGCTAATCTATTGTATTTTTAGTAGAGATGGGATTTCACCATGTTAGCCAGGCAGGTCTCAAACTCCTAACCTTAAGTGAACCACTCACCTCGGCCTCCCAAAGTGCTTGGACTACAGGTGTGAGCCACTGCACCCGACCAAATTCAGCTAATATTTTATGAGAGCAAGAAGAAAATGTGTGGAGTCTGTGTCTGGCTTATGTGATAGGTAGGAATAGAGAGCACCGTCTACGTCGTAATGGGAAGGGAGTTTTTTTCTTAAACTATTTCTGGAGCACAAAAAGGATTGATATTTTCCAGTATTCATGTGCTTTTTATTTTCCCACCTCTTTTCTTTGTCCTATACATTTCTTCCATTTGACTTCTCCTGGGATGTATCTTTCATAATAAACTGGAAAACATAACTACAGTGTTTGCTGAGTTCTGTGGGTAGCTCTATCCAATTATTAAACTTCAGAGAGGTTGTGAAAGTCCTGAATTTTTAAACGGTAGCTCAGAAGCATAGATAGGCCTGTGGGGTTTGAGACTGGCATCTAGACTAAGGACAGTGTTACGGGACTGAGCCCTGAAGCAGAGACTGTGCTGACTCTGGATAGTGTCAGAATTCAAACGTTAGACAATGAGTTGGTGTTGGAGAATTGCTTGATTTTCAGAAAACTGCTGATTCAGTGCCAGAAAAAAGGTATGGAGGCCTGGCCTGGCATAAAACTCTGGTGTCTGAGAATGGGAGGCTCTGCTCTCCTGTACACAGGCTGTCACACTGCCCATTGTCCTGTCATTCCAGGTCTCCTCTTAGGGTGAGAGAGGATAAAAACTTAGAAGAAATGAGCACTGATAACAGACCCCCTTTTCCCACAGCTGCCACCACAGGATTCCAACCGACCCATAAACATATTCACTAGACATTGATGTATCCACACCCCTTCCAGGACTAGATTAGGCACCACCCTTAGGAACTTCACTACGGCAATTTTTTTTAAGATGGAGTTTCGCTCATATTGCTCAGGCTGGAGTGCAATGGCACAATCTTGGCTCACTGCAACCTCCAACTCCCGGGTTCAAGCAATTCTCCTGTCTCAGCCTCCCAAGTAGCTAGGATTACAGGCGTGAGCTACCACGCCTGGCTAATTTTTTGTATTTTTAGTAGAGATGGGGATTGTCCATGTTGGTCAGGCTGGTCTCGAACTTCCAACCTCAGATGATCCACCCACCTCGGCCTCCCAAAGTGCTGGGATTACAGGCGTGAGCCACCACACCCGGCCAACAAAGGATTTTTTAGCAAAGCAAATTTACTTTTGCACAGGAGGGTGCTTTTTGTAAGCCTTGTTGCTATGAGAGTACACAGAACAAAGGAAAGTAGAAGTTACTATTTTTAGCATGACTCATGCCCCTGCATCCTTCTTTTATTGACTGGGGTTGGACTGCACAATGTAAACTAGACTTGATTGGCTAAATAGTTAAACTTTTTTTTTTTTTTTTTTTATGAGATGGAGTCTTACTCTGTTGCCTAGGCTGGAGTGCAATGGTGCAATCGCCATTCATTGCAAACTCCACTTCCTGGTTTCAAATGATTCTCCTGCCTCAGCCTCCCAAGTAGCTGGGATTACAGGCTCATGCCACCACACTTGGCTAATTTTTTGTATTTTTTTTTTTTGAGACGGAGTTTTGCTGTTGTTACCCAGACTTGAGTGCAATGGCACGATCTCGGCTCACTGCAACCTCTGCCTCTTGGGTTCAAGCAATTCTCCAGCCTCAGCCTCCCGAGTAGCTGGGACTACAGGCGTGCACCATCATGCCCAGCTAATTTTTGTATTTTTAGTAGAGATGGGGTTTGACCTTGTTGACCAGGATGGTCTCGATCTCTTGACCTCGTGATCCACCCGCCTCTGCCTCCCAAAGTGCTGGGATGCCAGGCTTGAGCCACCATGCCCGGCACCAGTTGGAGATTTTTTTAAATCAGTATTTACTTGCTGAGATAGAGACACTAGTCCAGTTTCTCCCTGGACCAGAGCAGCAGTGCCGATTGCTGCTGACGCAGTTATGCTAAGGCTGGCCAGAGGGGCACCAGGAGTGGGGCCTGTCAGCGGCAATTCAGGGGGCGCGATGAGAAGTTGTCCTTCTGATCAGCCGGTGTTCGTGTAAACCTGAGGAATCACATGAACTAACATGCACAGGAGAGGTCCAGGGTCAGTCCCCTTGATGCAATGGGTGAGGCCCGAGGTGCAAGCTGGCTGAATATTGTTGAGTGCCTGATAGGAGACTGAAGGTTTAGGGAAATAAGCAGAGACTGGGCACAGGTAGCTAGATAGGGAGAAGTAGATAGTTTGTACCCCTTTCTGATTAGGCAGGAGGCATTTCCTGAAACGTCCCCTAGTGTAAGGGAATGGGGACAAAAAAGAGGGCCAGTGTTAAACTCAACTTTAACTCCCAATCCAACATAGTATGGGGGTTTGGCCTTCTTGATGCGGAAGAGGTGAATTTAAGCAGGAATGCCGTTAACTTTCAGGGCTGTGGGTGAGGCGAGGATGACGGTTTGAGGTCCTTTCCAAGCAAGAACGAGTCCTTCCTTCTGAAACTTTTTGACATACACCAGGTGACCACGACGGAAAGGGTGGCAGGGCCTAGTCAGGTCAGGAACTGGATTAGGGTGTGCTCCCGGGACAAGCAGCTGGATGGTGTCTTGAACCTGCTGGGGAGACTGCAGGTGCTGTAACAAGTTAGCTTGGGATATTTCTGCTAACTGGGTGTCCCTTAGTTTAGGCAAGATAGGTGGGGCCCTCCCATACATTATTTTAAACAGAGAGAATCACGCCTTGTAAGGGGTGCATCTAACTTTCAGAAGGGCTAAAGGAAGGGAGCTTATCCAATTTCCAGGATTAATTTGGTAAGAGTACTTTTTAATGTACAATTCATGCATTCTACCTGTCCAGAGCTCTGGGGGTGATAGACACAAGGAGTTTCCAGTGAATATTTAACTCCTTGCTGACTGACTGAGTTATGGACGAGGTGAAGGCCAGTCCATTATCAGACCCTAAGGTGACAGGCAGCCCATATTGAGGAATGATTTCATTAAGAACTACCGTAGTGGCAGTTTTGTTCTTGGTGGCAAATGTCTCAGTTTATCCAGAAAAGGCATCTACCAGCACCAGGAGGTACTTATACCCTGCCTGGTGTGGTTTCATTTGGGTAAAGTTAACTTCCCACCTCTCTCTCCTGGGCTACATCCTCGGAGATGATGGCCCAATTCAGGCTTCAGACGTTGCTTGGCGTTCACCTGTACACAGGCCGTGCATTGGGAG
The DNA here is from genome assembly GCF_049354715.1 of Callithrix jacchus. Classification (NCBI taxonomy): domain Eukaryota; kingdom Metazoa; phylum Chordata; class Mammalia; order Primates; family Cebidae; genus Callithrix; species Callithrix jacchus. Next base: position 19,818,881 of record NC_133523.1, read on the forward strand.
GCCACGTGGCCAGTTAAGTCTGGGGGTGCGGAATGTTAACACGGCTCCTTAAAAGCTGGGCCAACTTCGTTCCTCCCAGGTGGGTGGAATATGGAGGCAGCTGATTAAAGTTTCCCCGACTGGGGGCAGGAAGACTCTGGAGTCTGGGAGGATCCACCATCCATCCTGATTTTCATTGGCGAAGATCCGAGGCTTGCTTCTCTTCTTCAGAGGAGTATGTCGGGAGGTCGGGGAGATTAGGCTGTGGGAAAGAGGTGGCTGGAAGCAGAGTTCATGGGGTAACCAAGAATGCAGCCGCTTTGCGGGCTGCACAGTCTGCCTTTTAATTTCCTCTGTCAGCAGCCGTTTTTTTCCCTGGCGTCCTTTGTAATGAATTACAGCCACCTGCAGGGGGAGCCAAACAGCCTCGAGCAGGGCTAAAATTTCTTGTTTTTAATAGTCTTTCCTGCTGAAGTGAGTAGCCCACGCTTCTGATAGATGGCCCCGTGAACATGCGCTGTGGCGAAAGCATATTGGCTGTTAGGATAAATGTTAATACGTTTGTCCTTACCCCATTGGAGGGCTTGGGTGAGGGCTACTAACTTAGCCTTCTGTGCAGAGGTACCCGCTGGCAGTGCCTGGGCCCATGGTATGTCTGTCTCCGTGGTGACAGCTGTACCTGCCTTTTGCAGTCCTTGCTTGAGAAAACCGCTACCGTCTGTAAACACAGTGGCATCTGCCTTTTCCAAAGGAACATCCTGGAGATCAGGTCAGTCAGTTTCCGTGGTCCCCAGCAGTTCCTGACAGTCAGGACAGGTGCGGTGAAGGCTGGATCAGGGAATAGAGTAGCTGGATTTAAACACCTGGTGAGGGAGACAGTTCAACGAGGCTGCTGTAACGTACGCTCTGGTACTGCAGTATTCGGGCATTTGGCATCCATTTGCCAGTGGCCCTGCATAGCAGCGTTTTAACGGCATGAGGAGCCGTGAGGGTTGAGTTCTGGCCCAGGGTCAGTTTATGAGCTTCCTGGACCAGGCTTGCTGTTGCGGCAACAGCTCACAGACAACTCGGCCACCCGGAGGCTACGGGGTTTAGTCTTTTAGACAGACAGGCTACTGGGCCTTGCCATGGCCCCAGAGTCTAAGTGAGTAGCCCCTTAGCGACTCCCTGACTCTCATGAACAAACAGGTGAACTGGCTTTGAGATCTTTGGGAGGGCTAGAGCAGGGGCCTCCGTCAGTGCCTTCTTCAGGTTCTGAAGGCCTGTTCTTTGTGTCAGTCCAGACTAGCGGGCCATTTCCTCCTGTAGCTGTGTACAGAGGCTTGGCAGTTTCAGCAAACCCCAACATCCGCAGGCGGCAGAACCCCACGGCACCCGGAAACGCACGGACCTGTCTCTTGATGCCCTGTCAGCTGCGTGGGCTGCCTGCTTTTGCTTTTCAGCTTCTTGATTAAGAACTTTCTGGACTATCTCTAAAAGTTGAGTAACGTTCATTCCAGCAAATCCCTCCAGTTTTTGTAACTTTCTTTGATGTCAGGAGCTGCCTGGGCCACAAATGCCAAATTAATAGCACGGCTGTTTTCCGGAACTGCTGTATTAATCGGGGTGTAAATTTGATGGCCTCCTGGAGGTGCTCTGACAACGCTCCGGGTGACTTATCGGCCCTGGGACAACTTCAGGTGTCTTAGGCGAGTTTGTAGGTTTCCGGGAGGCTCCGTAATACCCGCAAGGAGATACCAGTGGACATTTTCCAAAGCCCTTCTTCCCCCTGCAGGGTCGGGGTCCCACTCAGGTCGAGTAGACGGAAAAACCTCCTCAAGGAGGTCTTGGGCTTCCTCCTCTGGCCTCCGGACGGAGGTAAGGAAATACTTTCTGGCCTCCCTGTCTTCAGAGGTGAAAAGAGTGAGAAGGAGTTTCTGGCAGTCATCCCCTGGGGCCTATGGGTCTGGAGCACAGACTCCATCTGTTTGGTAAGGACCTGGGCTTTTCAGAAAAAGGATTTTTGGGCCCTTCAGTTGTACAGGTTAGAGGTGGAAAAGGGGACATAAACCAGAGAGGGAGCAGAACGCTCGCTACCTGACGGTGGTGGTGCCTTCCTCAAGGGGAGGAGTGCACTAGCTGCCTCTGACCGAGGCCTTAGCCAAGAGGCAATAGGTGGAGAGACAGCAGAAGACAATGGCTCGGGGTGGTGGCAGCCGAGGGACCCCAGGAGGTGATAACGAATAAACTGTAGGGGGTCTGTGGGGAGTAGGAGGATTTAAAGGACGGAGGCAGGGGGAGAAGAGAGTTCTCCTCTTCAGAGGGAGGCAGAACAGGGGGAGCAGGGGGAGCCGAGGGGTGGGGCACCGGAGACATTTGGCTCAAAAGGACGTTGGAGGTGGGATTATGAATGGCACATGAGTGGAGCCATGGAGGGGGATTCCAGACCAAATTTAGCCATTGATTAATGTAAGGAAACTGATCAGGATATCTGGGCTTTTCAGTGACGACCTGCCACACAGCCTGAACTGTTGTGGGGTCCAGTGACCCTTCTGGGGGCCACCTGGTTCCAAAATTTGGCCATTCTACCTTACAGAGAGTCTGGAGTTTGCCTTTAAAGACAGACTAATTGTCTGAGAAGCCCAGAGAAAAGTGGTTTAACGTACATTGGGGAAGGTTTTGTGGTCGGTGGCTGGAGGAAGTTTCCCATTTTGGAGGCAGTCTGACAAGGTTTGAGCAAGAATATTAAACCCAGCACAGACAGAAATATTCATGGCCTGGGGGCCTGGGGAATCAGCAAGCTAGGAGTATATAACCAGAAGTAGGAATAAGGTTATAGCCAATGTTCTTTTGCCACATAGGGTTTCCCTAAGCTTTTGAGTTATGGGGAGAAGGCAAACGACCTGGGGGGGCTCTTTACACTGCTGCCTGGGACTGGGGAATGCCGGAGAGGCCTGCCAGAGCCAAGCACCAGGCCGCCGAGCTCCCTGGCTCCCTTCAGGCTCAGGCTGTACCTTGCCCCTCTTCGCTGTTTTCTCTGGCCCTGCTGTGTCTTGCTGCACAGCTGAGCTGCGGGTGGTCCCAGTTCCTGCGGCTGGGCAGTTCCCAGCCAGCACGGAGTGAAAGGGGCAGTGCTCGCCAGCTGTACCCCACAGGCTCCCTCAGGAAAAAAAACTGCACTTTTAAATTGCAGCCAGCCACACCGCTGTGGCTCAGCACCGCTGCTCCGGCTTTCTTAAAGAGACAGGACAGAATGAGACGTACGGGGTAGAGGATGGGGTTGAGGCGGAAAAGGGCCACTTGAATCTTCCCGAAGATTAGAGAGCAGCCACGAGGGGATAAAAGTGCAGAAGGAGCAGGGCTTTCTAGGCGTTGGTCTCCCTGCACAGTGCCTTATTAAAGGGCACAGGGAAAGTTATGGGATGACAAAAAAGGTGGGCAAGGAGGTCAGCCAAGTGGCTCTTTTGAATCCACCACTGGCCTGCATGGAAATCAGACCAGTCGTTGGGGCATGGAGTATGGCAATCCAGGCTCCAACAACTGTAAATATGCCAGAAATTCCAAGTCGGATGTTTTTCACAATTTTTCCCGTAACAACATCTGATCTGTTTTTGACAGAAAAGATAGGACTGGGATGGCCAGCCCAACCAGCACATGAGGGATTTGACCTCCTCAGATACGGAGTTTGCACTGAGAACCTTAAAGAAGTTCTCTCTCAGTCACCTGGACTATAGCGACAATGGAACATTCAAATGCAGACATTAGGGACAGACAGGATAAAGACTTTTAGGTATGTATAACCACTTATGGCAATCTAAGGACAGACAAAAGAGAGGGGTCAGTTCAGATGCCCAACTGGCCACACTCCTTATGGAGACTTAGGCGCCTCTTGGCATCAGCATGTCGGTATAACCCCCTGACTCAGATCAGGCTTGGCTTGATACTGCCATAAGCCTTCTGAGGTTGCCACGGAACCGCAGGTGAGGGCCCACTTGGACTCCATAGTTTTCACTGTAGAGCCACAGACTGCAGATTCAGGTGCAAACCCCTGAATTCCACATTCATTCACTCACTCACAAAGAGTTTATTGCACTTTTTTATACCCATCCTAAGATAGAGCCCTCTCTAAAATGAACAAGAGGGGTGGGGAAGGGAGAGGGACCACATTTAACAGAGATGCTCACTCACAGAAACTGGGACTCTGCTCTCCAGCGTCCTGGAGTGCTGACGGTCGTGAGTGAGGACCCTCGTCAGGACCTTCCTGGGACCAGAAACAGGACTCAGGAACAGAATTTGGTGGGCACACTGGCAGTTGATCCGTTCCCCTTCAGACGGCGGTGGCTACGGGCCCTGGAACGTCTCTGGGTGCCTCCCCTATAGGCCGCTGTTAGTCTGGGGGAGCCTGGAATGAGACCGGTCACGTTCGGGGGTGAATATCTCACTGCAGCCTCTAAATGTTGTACCTAAGCGAGTCAAGGAATGCGCCACACTCTGAGATTGAGTTCAGAGTCCTTTATTGCCAACGACCAAGAAACGGCTAACACCCAAAATTCTCTCGGCAGGTGGTTTTTTATACCCTAGTTTGAAAAGGGAGGGTGAACCTAGCTGAAGCAATTTTTCACAGAAGCAGAGCAAGCATAAAGTTAAAAGATAAACTAGTACATAAGAAGTAAACAGTACCAGGTGCAGGGGCTTAAGCTGTTATGGAAGACATACAACTTATAGATACGGGGGCTGTGGGCACTTAACGTCTGCATTCCCAGGGGCTGCTGGTACTGCTTGATTCCGTATCTTATCTAAATGCATTCTTGAGTCTGCTTGGCATCAGCTTAACCTGGCTACGTGCTCAGGGGAAAGGGGGAGAAAAAGGAAGGCAAGTGAAGAAACTGACATGGAGTCTGTCCAGCTCAAGAAGCTAACATGACGCCTGAACAGCTCTCAGCTAAGAGAGAGTAAGTTAGGCTAACAAAGGGTAGGTTATCATACAGCAAAGAGTATGATACTTTAGCATACAGATGAGTTGTCCTCATTTGTATCAGAAGTTTTGGTGATGGGACAAGAGTGCTGAGTGTAAGGTACTCTGTGCTGTTCTGCTTTCTCTAATTAATGCTAATAAGGAGCCGCGGGGGGTGGGGGGCGGGGGGCGGGGGGCGGGGTGGAAGCAACATCAGCCTGGACAGGACTTGTTTAAACACCAATTTGGACCCACCCCTTTCAGTTTTTCAGAATTACTAAGTGATTTATAATCTCATTAAAGCTTGAGAGGCAGTGCTTTGCTAAGTGGTTATCAGCTGAGGTTTCTAATTAGGATTCCATGGCCAATTTGCAAAAATCTGTTTACTTGTGCCCTTTCCACTGGTTCTGCATAGAAGTATTCATGTTGTTTTAATGAAGTGCCTCACGGTGACTCTAAGGTGAGGCCAGAATCAAGTATAAAAGCTTCAAGACACATTCATGAGAGTTAAGTTCCAGCTTTGCACTGAAGGGTGGTCACAGGGCCTGTTCTGTTTGGGATTGGTAGGGACAGGGCAGTATGGTCCATATTACCGTTACTGTAGCAGAAACTGCTAGTGTCTGTGGCAGGGGAGGGCACCTGAGGACAGGAAAGAAGAAACGTATCTCCATGGAGCAGTGCAGTGTTCCTGAATCTCGTGTGTTATAAAGAGAACTAGATGGACTTTTTCTACAAGTCTTGGTTCTTGCCTGTGGGTGTGGTGGTAGCAGGTAAAGAGGTGGTGCTGACATTTTAAAAGGCATATTCTCAAGATACAGGCGTACATCTGTTTGGAGAATCTCATCTGAGCAGGAATTTCAGAGAAAGGGGAGTAAGAATAAATGGTGATTTTTTTTTTTTTTTTTTTTCTTCCAGCTAATCATGTCCCAGATCAAGAGCTGTGTCCACTCTGCCTCGTGGAATGCCATGTGTTTAGCACTTGCAAGCCTCTGCTTCTCTTTGTGTTTTTCCTCCCTAATGAGTGTGTTTTAACTATTTTTTAAAATTCTTTTTTTTTTTTTTGAGATGGAGTTTCGCTCTTGTTACCCAGGCTGGAGTGCAATGTCTCGATCTCGACTCACTGCAATCTCCGCCTCCTGGGTTCAGGCAATTCTCCTGCCTCAGCCTCCTGAGCAGCTGGGATTACAGGCACGTGCCACCATGCCCAGCTAATTTTTGTATTTTTAGTAGAGACAGGGTTTCACCATGTTGACCAGGATGGTCTCAATCTCTTGACCTCGTGATCCACCTGCCTCGGCCTCCCAAAAAGTGCTGGGATTACAGGCTTGATAAAATTCTTATAATAGTCAAGTCTCTGAAAAATATTTCCTTCCTATGTACCAGATCTTTCTCTACTTTCCCTATCCCATAGCTTTTTATATGCCACGCAGAATTCTCACCAAGAATTTATAATCTGCAATATTAAAAATGTTTCCTTGTGACCATGGAACATGAGGTGTGGATACTCAAGGTTTCCACTGGGGTAACCTTGATTCTCCTCAGTAAAGATGGAGAATGTGTAATGTTGAGGTTCCATCTGTGTTCTCTATTGGCTTTATGCAGAACAGGATTTTTAAAATGCTTATTTAAACAGGATGACATTTATTACCCAGAAAATTCTAAAAATATGTATTAGGAGAAACCTCTCTAGAGTGCTAAAAAAAGATTACTTAAAATCACTATTAAAAATTACAGAACACTTGGCCGGGCAAATGCCTGCAATTCCAGCACTTTGAGAGGTCGAGGTGGGGGCATCACTTGAAGTCAGGAGTTTGAGATCAGTCTGACCAACCTGGTGAAACCCTGTCTCTATTAAAAATACAAAAATTAGCTGGGTGTGGTGGTAGATGCCTGTAATCCCAGTTACTCAGGAGCTGAAGCAGGAGAATCACTTGAACCTGGGAGGCAGAGGTTGCAGTGAGCTGAGATTGTGCCATTGCACTCCAGCCTGGGCGACAGAACAAGACTCCATCTCAAAAAAAAAAATTACAGAACACATGAGATATCTGTATCTTATAGTTTACATAAAATTGATGTTTCTTTATGGTTAAAATTCAGACTGTAATTTACTTTTGGGGGGCAATGTCACATCAGTGAAGCTGTGTCTTTGTGCACCAGGACATTATAAAACTTTTAGTGTAGTTGATGTTAATGATTAACTTGCTTAACGAGCTCTCTGACTCTTTTGCTCTAAAGTTGATTATTTTTTCATTATTAACAACTATCTTTATGCAGTCAATGTGTATAAACCATCAAGTTTAATCTGGCACCTGCCCTCCTTCCTTAGGTTTTCTTTGCATGTATCTGTCTTTGGAAAATGAAAGCTCTCATCTTTGTTTACAGGACAAAAAAAAAAACAAAAAACGGGAAAAACTACAGGTTCTTACACTATTGGATGTTTGACAAAATATTCTTTTGGGGCCAAAAACATTGGCATTACTGGTGAAAAATAATCTGCATTCACAAAATCTTCAGTTCATTGAACACATTAAAATTTGAGAGGTAAATTCTAACACAGCGTCTTTTTGATCTGAAAAATATACACAACTCATTCTGTAAATGTAAACATAGTACTAAAACGTGTGTTTGTGTTCATGCCCTTAATTTTATGCTTCATCATTAAGAAAAATGTCATATATGCACTGATGTTGTGGATCTTATGCCACTGTTTTCTCAATGTTAGAGAATATATTAGAGAATATTTCTGGCCAGGTGCGGTGGCTCACGCTTGTAATCCTAGCACTTTGGGAGGCCAAGGTGGGTGGATCACCTGAAATCAGGAGTTCAAGATCAGCCTGGCCATCATGGTGAAACCCCATCTTGCCTTTAAAAAAAATAAATATATATTTTTTTCGAGACGGAGTTTTGCTGTTGTTACCCAGACTGGAGTGCAATGGCACTATCTCGGCTCACCGCAACCTCCGCCTTCTGGGTTCAAGCAATTCTCCTGCCTCAGCCTCCCGAGTAGCTGAGACCACCATGCCCAGCTAATTTTTGTATTTTTGTTAGAGACGAGGTTTCACCTTGTTGACCAGGATGGTCTCGATCTCTTGACCTCGTGATCCACCCACCTCAGCCTCCCAAAGTGCTGGGATTATAGGCATGAGTCACCACTCCCGGCCTTAAATATTTTTTAATTAAAAAAAAAAAAAAAAAAAAAAGGATATTTCTGTTTGAAAATTATTGAATAATTTCAGTCACTTGTATAAGTCAGAAACAATTCTCTTTACTCTGTCATTTCACCTTGAATTAAATAAAAAATTCTGCCTGTGGCTACTTGGGATAGATGTTTATCTCTCTCTCTTTCTCTCTCTCTCTCTGTGTGTGTATGTGTTTCAGGGACCATTGACCTTTATAGATGTGGCCGTAGAATTCTGTCTGGAGGAGTGGCAATGCCTGGAGACTGCACAGCAGAATTTATATAGAAATGTGATGTTAGAGAACTACAGAAACCTGGTCTTCTTGGGTGAGGATAACTTTAATACGCAATTCCTTATATACCCTAATATTCATTTCTTCTCTTCGTAGAATGTTTATTGGTAATTTATGCTTTGCATAAATGAATTTCAGATTACTGTTTTTAAGAAAATTTGAGGGATTTGTTCATGTAGCAAAGAATTTCTTCAAGATGTTTTATCTTCACCTGAACTTTGAATATTCTTGAGCTGATCTGTATAAAGTACTCTTGATTAGTGATAATTTCAGGAATTGAGTGGCCTAAAATATTGTTGCCCACACCTTAAAATATAATTACCACAATCAGTTTTTTTTGGGTAGTACTGGGCAATGAAATTAAGAACCTACAAATTTAAAATATCTAAATACTTGGAAAATTCTTTTATAAATTAGTGTTTGGGGATTAATTTACTAGAATATTCTATTATATCCTCTTTACGGAACACATTACTAAATTGGTAATTTCAGAATATAAGCAAGATTTATTAATATTCCTTATTTTTAATAAAACAGGTATTGCTGTCTCTAAGCCAGGCCTGATCACCTGTCTAGAGAAAGAAAAAGAGCCCTGGAATATGAAGCGACATGGGATGATGGATGAACCCCCGGGTAGGTGAGAGTGAACACAACAGACAACATGGATGAGAGGTCCCAAGGCCAAAAACAAAGCCAGTCCTTACAATGTGATAGTTTCGGAAAAGCTGTGTTTTAAAAAATTTTTGGCCTGGCACAATGGCTCAGGCCTATAATCCCAGTATGTTGGGAGCCTGAGATGGGTGAATTACCTGAGGTCAAGTTTGAGACCAGCCTGGCCAACATGGTAAAACCCCATCTCCACTGAAAATACAAACATTAGCTGGGCATGGTGTCACATGCCTGCAATCCTAGCTGCTTAGGAGGCTGAGGCAGGAGATTTGCTTGAACCCAGGAGGCGTAGGTTGCAGTGAGCCAAAATCACACCATTGCACTGCAGTCTGGACAACAAGAGTGAAACTCCATCTCAAAAAACAAACAGAAAACACCTGTCTTAGTGTCTGCCCTCAGAGCAAAGTCCTGAAGAATATTCATTCTGTCAACAAATAAAATGGGAATTACAACTACCCAAGCCCTTGTAACAAGCCAACTAAAGGTGGACCCTAGTGCAGACCCAACAGCCTGTGACCAAGCTACACCCTGTCTCCACTACAAACCCAGAGGGCATCCCATCACTCTGGGGCCCAAGAAGAGAAGATCCTTACCTCCCGAATCCAGATTGTAAAAACTTGAAGAGATGTTTGCTTCTTCAAATTCGCAGACACCAATGCCAAACTGTGCTGTGCCTATTGTTAATACCTCTAATTTAATATAGCACTGGAAGTGTGTGGCATAAAAATTAGTCAAAACAAGGCCGGGCGCGGTGGCTCACGCCTATAATCTCAGCACTTTGGGAGGCCGAGGCGGGTGGATCACGAGGTCAAGAGATCGAGACCATCCTGGTCAACGAGGTGAAACCCCGTCTCTACTAAAAATACAAAAATTAGCTGGGCATGGTGGTGTGTGCCTGTACTCCCAGCTACTTGGGAGGCTGAGGCAGGAGAATTGCTTGAACCCAGAAGGTGGAGGTTGCGGTGAGCCAAGATCGCGTCATTGCACTCCAGCCTGGGTAACAACAGCAAAACTCCGTCTCAAAAAAAAAAAAAAAAAGTTAGTCAAAACAATAGAAAATACACTGGCCACAGTGGCTCACACCTGCAATCCTAGCTACTTGGGAGACCGAGGCAGGGAGAATTACTTGAACCCAGGAGGCAGAGGTTGCAGTGAGCCAAGATCGTGCTATTGCATTCCAGGCTGGGTGCAGAGCAAGACTATGTCTCCAAAAAAAAAAAAAAGTGATTGAAATTGAAAACAAATGAGTAGCCGGGCGCGGAGGCTCATGCCTATAATCCCAGCACTTTGGGAGGCCGAGGCAGGTGGATCACGAGGTCAAGAGATCGAAACCTTCCTGGTCAACAAGGTGAAACCCCGTGTCTACTAAAAATACAAAAAATTATCTGGGCATAGTCACGTGTGCCTGTAATTCCAGCTACTCAGGGGGCTGAGGCAGGAGAATTGCCTGAACCCAGGAGGCGGAGGTTGCGGTGAGCTGACGTCTCACCATTGCACTCCAGCCTGGGTAAAGAAGAGCGAAACTCCGTCTCAAAAAAAAAGAAAGAAAGAAAACAAATGAGTAAAAAGTTGTTGTTTGTAAATCATGTAATCTTATATTGTACATTAAAACCTGTATAAAGTAATAAATGCCCTCAGTATATTAGCAACATATAAAATTAACATACCAGTTACGGTTCCATAGACTTAACATATCTGATAGGAGAGAGAAAGAAAACAATCTAATTTACAATAGCATTAAAATAATTAAATTTCTGAAAACAAATTTAACCAAGGAGGTAAAAACTTTTTACAATGAAAGAAATTAGAAAAGACATAAATTTTAAAGTATTTCATGTCTATGGATTGAAAGAATATTTTTAAAGTGCCATATTATTTAAAGTGATCTATAGATTCAGTGAATTCCCAATGAAAATTTCAGTGTTTTCTTTTCCCACAGAAATGGAAAAATGCAGTTTTACAATTTACATGAAACTACAATAAACTTTGAATAGCGGAAGCTTTATGACCAAGGCTTGTGACCAAAGCAGTCTGAGGAAAAACAGCAAAGCAAAAGAACATCATACTTTATAGTGTCAAACTATATTTCAAGACTATAGTAATAGAAACGTGGTGGAATGTGCAGAGAAATTAGCAAACACCACTGGAACAGAAACCACTACTCAAACAAAACCATTTCAGACATGATGCAAAAATAGAACCTAAAAACTAGTTTAGCAGAGAGTTTCTCAATATTAGGCAGATTTATGTGTCCCCAAAGCAGTGAAAAAGCAGTCAGATTATGCTATATATCATATGCAATGAGGAGCACTTTGGCTCTCGCTGTAAGCTTGAACAAACTTCACTGAGGGGAAAGTAGAACCCTTAAAAAATTTAAAAGCATAAGACAAGATGCCTCCATGTGAGAGGAAAAATTTTTTTGTTGGGGGACGAAGTCTCACTTTGTCACCCAGGCTGGAGTGTAGTGATGTGATCTTGGTTCACTGCAACCTCTGCCTCCTGGATTCAAGCAATTCTCTTGACTCAGCCTTTCACGTAGCTGGGACTACAGGCGTGCCACCCCCATGCCTGGCTAAGTTTTGTATTTTTAATAGAGATGAGATTTCGCCATGTTGGCCAGGCTGGTCTCAAACTCCTGACCTCGTGACCCACCCTCCTCAGCCTTCCAAAGTGCTAGAATTACAGGTGTGAGCCACCACGCCCGGGCTATTTTTTATTTTTATTTATTTTTTTGAGATGGAGTCTCGTTCTGTTGCCCAGGCTGGAGTACAGTGGTGCGATCTTGGCTTACCATAACCACCTCCGCCTCCTCCCAGGTTCAAGCGATTCTCCTGCCTCAGCCTCCTGAGTAGCTGGGATTACAGGTGCATACCACCACCTCAACTAATTTTCAAATTTCCAATATTATTTTTTATCTTTTCTGTATTGGATGTTCATGGCAATTTTGTGGAAGATCATATACAATAGGGTTTATTTCTGGACTTTATTCTTTCATCTGTTTATCTGTCTTCTTATTGGTACCATATTGTTTTTGCTATAGTAGCTTTTAATATGTTTTCAAATAAAAAACTATAATGCCTCTCTATTCTTTTTCATGGGTGTTTGGGTATAGTTTATAATCACATTTAAAAGTTTTAAACAATATTTCTATTAAAAACTGCTATTGGGATTGTTTAGGGATTATATTAAATTTGTTTATCATTATATGTTGAACTGACGTATTTGAAAAATTTTTTGAACCTGAGTAATAAAATGTTGAAGAGTGTGTTTTATTTTCATATATTTTTTGATTTTCCAGTTTTGCTTTTAGTTCCTAGTTTTATTTAGTTGTGGCTAGAAAACACAGAGCATGTCATTTTGATCTTTTAAAATTTATTTATTGTTTTGAGACAGGATTTTACTCTGTCACCCAGGTTGATATGCAGTGGCATTATTTTGGCTTAATGCAGCCTCAACCTCCTGGGTCAAGTGATCCTGAGTAGCTGAGTCTACAGACATGTGGTACCATGTCTGGCTAGTGCAGTTTTAAATTATTAGTAGGGATAGGATTTCACTGTGTTGCCCAGGCTGGTCTCAAACTTCTGGCTCCAAGAAATCCTTCCTCCTTGGTTTCCAAAGTGTTGAGATTATAGGCATGAGCCACTGCACCCAGCCAATGTTCCTCAAGTTAATATGACTTGATATGTGGCCCAACAGAATACACCAGGTCCAAATAAGAACATTTTGCTTTTGATGAGAGAATCTCTTGCTTTCAACTGGAAAGTTTTGTATGAGTCTCTTAAGCCAAGTTGTTCCATAATACGGTTTGAATGTTTATGTTCTCCAAATCTGTGGCTGGCTCATTTCATTTCACATCGTATTATTGAGCTTTATCTTTATGGTTATTAGAATATTTCCTGCTTTCTCAAACTTGGGTGATATTTTAGTATATTTATATTTCAAATTATATCTACTGAATAATTGGCTGACAAATTATCATCGGTTCAATCTATTGGCTTTAGTAACAATGTTACAGTAATGATGGGTATGCAAATGGCTCTTCATATGATCATATATGTGTACGTTTATGTGCTGGATTCTTTTTTTTGAGACGAAGTTTCGCTGTTGTTACCCAGACTAGAGTGCAATGGCGCGATCTCGGCTCACCGCAACCTCCGCCTTTTGGGTTCAAGCAATTCTCCTGCCTCAGCCTCCCGAGTAGCTGGGACTACAGGCGTGCACCACCATGCCCAGCTAATTTTTGTATTTTTAGTAGAGATGGGGTTTCACCTTGTTGACCAGGATGGTCTCGATCTCTTGACCTTGTGATCTACCCGCCTTGGCCTCCCAAAGTGCTGGGATTATAGACGTGAGCCACTGTACCCGGCCATGTGCTGGATTCTATATGATTAGTCTACTTTTTCACCTTGACATGCCAATTTGTTTTAATTCTGTAGCTTTTTTTTTTTTTTTTGAGACAGAGTATCGCTGTTGTTACCTGGGCTGGAGTGCAATGGCACGATCTCAGCTCACCGCAACCTCCGCCTCCTGGGTTCAGGCAATACTCCTGCCTCAGCCTCCCGAGTAACTGGGACTACAGGCGTGAACCACCATGCCCAGCTAGTTTTTATATTTTTAGTAGAGACGGGTTTTCACCATGTTGAGCAGGATGGGCTCAATCTCTTCACCTTGTGATCCACCCGCCTCGGCCTCCCAAAGTGCTGGGATTATAGGCTTGAGCCACCGTGCCCGGCCTTTTTTTTTTTTTCTTAATAAAGACGGGGTTTCGCCATGTTGGTCAGGCTGGTCTTGAACTCCTGACCTCAGCTGATCCGCCCTCCTTGGCCTCCAAAGTACTTGGATTACAGGCGTGAGCCACCATGCCCGGCCTCTTTTTTTTTTTTTTTTTTTTTTTTTTAAATAAGATGGAGTTTCACCATAATGGCCAGGCTGGTCGTGAACTCCTGACCTCAGGTAATCCACCCATCGCCTCCCAAAGTGCTAGGATTACAGGCGTGAGCCACCGTGCCCGGCCTTAATTCTGTAGCTTTGTAACGTATTTTGAAATCAAGAACTGTAATTCATCCAACATTATTCCTTTCTTAAAGATCGTTGGGTACTTTGTTGTCTCTTGATATTTCATATACTTTGGGAGTGACCGTTTCTGTTTCTTCAAGAGTGCAATGAGAAATTTGGAAAACATTGCATTGAATCTGTAAATTTACATTGAGTAGTATGATTATCTTCACACCATTAGTTATTTAAACCTTTGAACTAAATATGCTCAAGAGTGTGTTGCTTAATTTCTTATCTCTCTCTTGTTTTTGAGACAGAGTCCTGCTCTGTCACCCAGGCAGGAGTGCAGTGCCATGATCTTGGCTCACTGCAACCTAATTTCTATATGTTGGTGAATGTTTCAGTTTTTTATTTTATTGTTGTATACTCTCATTCAATTTTGGTCATAGAAAGTAATCCATAATATTTCAGTTTTTAAAAATTTGTTAAGACTTCTTTTTTGGCCTAACAGGTGATCTAGCAAGAAAAATTTGAATGAGCATTTGAGAAGGGTGTGTATCCTGATGATGTTTAGGAGTATTCTCTGTAACTCTGTTAGGAATAACAGTTTTATACTACCTTCAATTCCTCTCTTCCCTTATTAATGTTCTTTCTTGTCTTACTATTATTACAGGAAGTGGGTACTGAAATATCCGGCTATGATTATATTGCTTTCTATGTGTTTCTTTTTTTTTTGAGACCGAGTTTCCCTGTTGTTACCCAGGCTGGAGTGCAATGGCACGATCTTGGCTCACTGCAACCTCCGCCTCCTGGGTTCAAGCAATTCTCCCGCCTCAGCCTCCTGAGTAGCTGGGATTAAAGGCGCGTGCCACATGCCCAGTTAATTTTTTGTATTTTTAGTAGAGGCAGTGTCCACAGCTAGGGGCAGCGCCATTCCTTCCGCCAAAGCGCAGGTGGTGAACCAAGTACCAACCGGAAGTCTGTCTGTCTCACTGCACCAGGCCAAATTAATCTAGGATTGGAAGATCCTTCATCATAGCCTGCTCTTCCTCCATCTGTTTCTGGTTCCACTTAATTAGGTTATCTAGGGAACCTTTTAGTAGAGAAACCGCTTCACACTGCCCACCCCCCGCCCCCCTCGAGCCAAACTGCTTTAGAAGGAAAACAAGTGGACCTCCGTCCCTCAGCAGGAAGACCCCGTCAGGAAGCCCCAACGTGAAATGCCCGTTTGGCCGAGGGACTAAGGGGTACTCCTTCGGAAGGGACGCCCCGCGCCTGCTCGGGCTGTCCAGCCGGGTGGAGGCTACGAACATGCAAACCAAGGTTGGCCTGCGGGCAGAACCCACCAAGAAACATGCCAGCCAGGGCAGGGACGAGCAGGAGGGGTTTGATAACCCGAGAGACGAGTGGGAAAGCAGGAAGGGTGGGAGTAAAGCAAGGCAAACAAAAGGGAGGAGGGAAGAGGTCCAGGGGCACCAACACCACAGTCCCCACGTAAAGGACAAGTGTCCCCTCCCGTCCGTCTGGGTCTGAGGGCGGTCGCCCTCGGGCCGGGGAGGGGCGCTGCTGGCCTCGTCTGGGTGCGGCCCGGAGCACCGAGCAGCTGTGCTGGGATTACCCATCAGCTGCTCCCGGTCCAGGCCCCGCGGTGCCCCGGACGCTCCGCGAAGCCAAGTGCGAGGGTTACCCCGGGCGGCAGGTCAGAGGCTGGGGACTATCCACGAAGGGCACGTGGGCCGGAGCTCACCTTGGCCAAGGCGCGGCGGACGCTGGGCTAGCTAGATGAGGGGCGGCGAAGCCGCGAAGGGAGGGCAGCGGCCTCTGAGCCTTCCTCAGGAGGCCGGGCGCTCCCCAGCCCTGTCTCCTCCCTCTTCCTGCCCCAGACTCCCCCGACCCGGGGATCCCGGCTCTCGCTCCCGGACCCGCCTCGCGGCGGCCTCGTCTGCCCCAGACAGAGCATTCTTGTAAACTTCTCTTCAGTAGGAACGGTCCCGCTCTCGGATATTTCAGGGCATCCCCACCCTGGGCCTGCCCCTCCTTTCGGGTTTGGTTTTAGAAAGTGGGCGACTGTAGAAATCAAAGAACCCAGCCATCCTGCGGATGGGGCACGCTGGCGCAGAACCAGAGGTACCTGCTCTGTGGGCACCTACGGGTCTAGGAATTATTTTCTAGATGACCTTGCAGGGAGTGGCACGGGGAGTCCTATCAACCTCAGAGGCACTAGGATTTGGTTGTTCTCAGATTAGCCCTAGGAGGTCCATCCGGGGTCTCGGCTGCCTGTCCCAGGTCGGGGCGGTGGGGGGGGGGACCCAGCACCTCCCCAGCAGCCGGGCTCCCCGCCCTGCCGGGCCCTCGAGGTGCCAGAGAGAGGGTGTGATTTGGCTTGTCAGCTCCCAGAGGCGTCACAAACCCTCTGTTGAACAGGGGATTTTCTGCTCCTTGTGTGGCTTCACTTGACCAATAGTTCAGTTTCAGTGTGGCTAATGTTAAAAACTGGCTTGGCGTGGTGGTTCACACCTGTAATCCCAACACTTTGGGAGGCCAAGGGCGGGCAGATCACTTGAGGTCAGGAGTTCGAGACTAGCCTTGCCAAAATGGTGAAACCTTGTCTCTACTGATACAAAAAGTTGTTGGGAAAGGTGGTGCGCTCCTGATATCCCAGGAGACTGAGACATGAGAATCGCTTGAACCTGGGAGAGGGAGGTTGCAGTGAGGTGAGGTCACGCCACTTAACTCCAGCCTGGGTGTCAGAGTGACTCCGTCTCAAAAAAAAAAAAAAAAAAGTTTAAAACTAAGTTTCCAAGGCATTATGCTTTGGTCCTTAAAAGTCCTTTAGAAGAATTTTCTGGAATGAATTTAGAGAAAACCTAAGTGTTTCCTAGGGGATGCTTACCTACTCCTCGCCCCTCCCCCACCTCCTTTTATTTGAATTGCGATTTAGGGTTAAATACAAACTACTAGCACTGTTGGTGGAAAAGAGCCCAGTCCCAAACTCTGGGGGTTTCCTTTGTTCCCAGGGGAGGCCTTGGAAAGAATGAGCAGACTTGGGGAATCCTCCAAGTGCCACCTCTGACTAATCTTGGCTGTTCCCAGGAAAACCTAACTTGGATTTCAGCTATTGCTTTTCCTGCAGCCTGGTGCTGACTATTCAAGTGGACAGCTTGTCTTCTAGGATCTTGCTGTATACAGTATTTCCCAGTCCCCAGGTCACAGTCATCAGTGGAGGAAATCTTGGATCTCTTTTGTCACAGGGATTGGAATGCTACTGGGTTTGGAATAGGAATGCCTGGGTTTGCATACCCCTACTCATCTGATTTCTTCATCTAGTCCACAGACCTTAAAAGCGCTTTAGTGTATGTGCATACGCCTGGGAATTCAGGGATTAAGGAATCAGTCTCTTCCCTCCAAGAGCTTGGGAGTTAGATAAGCAAACAATGTAAATTTAGTGTGCTCAGTGAATGGTAGAGGATACTATCAGATACTAGGAGAACACTGAGGAGGGGCTTTCAAGTTTCCTTGGAGTGGTCACAATAATTCTTGCAGGATGCAACATTGGTAGAAATTAAAAAATAATAACACTTATTAGAACTTTAAAATCTGTACAAAGATTCTATCCTTAGAAGGCTTGGAAAACATACGAATGTATAAAATGTGATTTATAAAAACATGAACCAAAGGTCAATATTTTCCTATTTCTTTCTAGTCTTTTTATGTATATATGACAAATATTTACATAATTCTGATTATACTGGTTATAAAATTGAGTACAGTCATTTACTGCATAACAGTGTTTGAGCCAACAATGGATCATGTATACAGCAGTGGTCCCTCAAGGTTATAATAGAGCTAAAAAACTCCTTTTGCCTAGTGACCTCGTAGCCGTCTAATGCAGTACTCATGTGCTTGTGGTGATGCTGGTGTGAACACACTGCTGCACCGCCGGTTGTGTAAAAATACAGCACGTACCGCTTATGTGTAGAAAACAGTACTTGAGAATGGTAATAAATGACTTACTGCTTTATGGATTTGCTATACTTGTCATCATTATTTTAGAGTGTACTCCTTCTACTTATTAAAAAAGACAGTAAAACTTAACAAAAAGTTTTAAAAACAGCCTCAGGCAGCTCTTTCAGGAGGTTTTCCAGAAGGAGGCACTGTTACCATAGGAGATATGTGTTTAATTGCCCTGAAGGACCTTTCAGTGGGGCAAGATGTAGAAGTGAAAGCAGACCTAGGCTACGATGTGCGTTGGTGTCTTAGTTTTTCGTGTATGTGTCTTAGTTTTAAACAGAAAAGTTAAAAAGTAGAATAAATAATTTGAAAAATAGAAAATATTTTCTACAGCTGTACAATGCGTGCTTTAGGCTAGGTGTTATTACAGAAGAGTCAAACGTTTAAAGAATTTACAAGTTTGTAACACATTTGCAGTAATCTAAGGTTAATTTATTATTATTTTGGTTTTCTTTGAGACAGGGGCTCCCTCTGTCGCCCAGGCTAGGGCATAGTGGTGTGATCTCGGGCTCACTGTAAGCTCTACCTCCCTGGTTCAAGCGCTTCTTGTCCCTCAGCCACTCGAGTAGCTGGGATTACAAGCACGTGCCACAATGCCTGGATAATTTTTGTATGTTTAGTAGAGACGGGGTTTCACCATTTTGGTCCGGCTGCTGTTGAACTCTTGGCCTCAGGTGATCCGCCCGTCCTGGCTTCCCAAAGTGCTGGGATTGCAGGCATGAGCCACTGTATCCGACCAGCTTAATTTATTATTGATAAAGAAAAACGGTTTTAAATATAGTATAGTCTTAAGTGTACAGTGTTTCTAAATTCCACAGTAGTGTCCTAGGCCCTGACATTCCCTCATCACTCACTCACTGACTCACCCAGAACAACCTCCAGCCCTGCAAGCTCCATTGATGGTAAGTGTGCTATGTGGGTGCAGCATTTTTAATCTTTTATGCCATATTTTTACCACTTTTTTTATGTTTAGGTACACAAATACTTAGCATTGTGTTACATTTGTGTACAGTATATACCATACAGCCTAGTTGTGTAGTAGGCTCCACCACCGAGGTTTTCACAAGTACGTTCTATGATGATTGCAGGATGAAATCGCCTAAGGACACATTTCTCAGAATGTAATGTCATCATTAAGTGACACATGATTGTTTCTATTTTTGTCCCAAATTCTTTCCTTTTGTTCTTACTCTTTTCTGTTATTAAATATTTATCAAGAGCACGAATATTTATTAATTTACTCATTCTTTTCAATTTTTTATTTAACAAGTAACTATTCAACTATAGTGTACTGTGGCTTCTCTTTTCTCTCTTCTCCAGTCTACCTGCAGCACTCGGAGGCCCTAGGGGGTGCATCTCCAGGAGGATGCTGCAGGGTTTCTAAAACATTGTGCTAAGTACTGAGGATACAGTGGTGAAAATGGTCAACACATCTTATGATTCCTGTCCTCATGTGGCTTCTTTTTTTTTTTTTTTACAAACAGAAGACATGGTTCTCTTGTTTTAAATAAATAGTTAAACACGATTTGGGTCCTACAAGCATCTGGACTGCAGGTCTGAGCACTGGAGTGTCTCACCCGGGGCCCGAGAGGAAGCCATGGTTCCCTCCCCCCGTGATCAAGACATGGAATCGGGCATGGATGGCTGGATCACGGTGTGCCCCCTTTTCTAGAACCTTCCCTGGCTGTCTGCAGGCAGGATCCGGCTGGGAAAGAGACTGGAATTTCTGGAAGGTTGATGGTCCGCTCGGTTGAGGATTCTACGTGGTTGTGTTGGGGTGTGTGTGTGTGCGTGTGTGTATGTGTGCGTGTGACGCCGCACCCTTAGATGACCTTCTTCAGCTCGTCTTACAGGACCAGCACGAAGGCGCCCCCCATGCCGCGGAGGACGTTGGACCAGGCACCCTTGAAGAAGGCCTTGCCCCCCTCGTCTCTGAAGATCTTCCGCCAACAGTCGACGGTGCCCGTGTACATTATGTCAGCTCCTTTGCGGCCTGACTGCATAATCATGCGCCGGCGCACCGTGTCGAAGGGGTAGGAGACCACGCAGGCCACAGCCCTCACCATCTGCGCGATCATCCAGCTCACCACGATGTGCGTGTTCTTGGGGTCGGGCAGCATGCCCTTGGCCGTGTCGTAGACGCCGAAGTAGGCGGCGCGGTAGATGATGATGCCCTGCACGGAGACGCTGAAGCCCTGGTACAGGCCGCGGACGCCGTCGGACTTGGTGATCTTCACCAGGCAGTCTCCCAGGCCGCGGAACTCGCGCTCCGTGCCCGACTTGCCCACGTCGGCGGCCAGGCGGGTTCTGGCGAAATCCAGGGGGTACACGAAGCAGAGGGAAGTGGCGCCGGCCGCCCAGCCGGAGGCCAGGTTGCCCGCAAAGTACCGCCAGAACTGCGTGTGCTTGTCCACGCCCCCCAGGAAGATCTGCTTGTACTTATCCTTGAAGGCGAAGTTGAGGGCTTGCGTGGGGAAGTAGCGGATGACGTTGGCCAGGTTGCCCCTCCAGAAGGACAGCACGCCCTGCTCCTTGGGGATGCGGACGATGCAGTCCACGATGCCCTTGTACTGCTTGTCCGCGGCGGTCTGCTTGCTGGCGTGCTGGACCTGCAGCAGCAGTTTGACCCGCTCAATCGGGGCCACGGCCGTCTTGGAGATGGCGGCGGCGATGCCTCCGGCGAGGAAGTCCTTGGCAAAGGAGATGGCCTGTTCCGTCATGGTGGCGGGGCGGGCAGCGGAGCGGGTGGACAGACGGAGAGCGGGCGAGGAGAGTCAAGGGAGGGTGTCTCTGGATCAGCCCTGCCGCCGCCCCTCATGTGGCTTCTTAATGATTCTATGTCTATGTATTGGCAGGTCCATAAAGCCTCAAGTATCAGCCATGCTTACAATCTCTCTAGGAAAAGGGGTCCCATGCACTTCTTTTTCCTGGAAGTAGTTATACCTTCTCAACCACATGCATACAATGAAGCCCGCTCGGCTTCCCTAGTGAGAACTGACTGCACCAGGGACCAGCGCCTGAGCCTGAGCTGCCCAGCAAGGACACTGTCCTCGCAGGAGAGTAGCCAACTGAATGGCCATTGGAGGAATGAGAGCAGAGGCTCCATCCATCTGGTCTCTGAAATGATGAGAAGGCGTTGTTGAACTCCTCCACGAGGCCTGAGATATGTTCCAATGTACAAAATGCTGGGAGCTGGAGAGAGCGATCCACTATTGAAGCAGTATTGGGTATTTTACCACTTCTCCATGTGGCACAGCCACAAAATCCTGTTATTTTGTGGTTTTAAAAAACAAACTTTTTTCTGTTTGTGGCCATGCTAGTATTTTTAGCAGCACATTTGAAAGGATTAATTTGCATGTATAGTAATTACACTGTGATACTGTTGACACTCAGCATAGTGTCATTGTTTGAATAGAACTATTTACTGCCCTGTGCTCTCTTAGATACTCATGAAGCAAAGTTCTCACAGGTCTTAGCAAATGCATAGTCTTGTTTCTTGGTGTGTATCAAGCTGTGGCCTGTATCACATGGAAACCTGTGAAAACTCAACTCAGCATTCCTGTCTCAGCAAAAAGTTTTTGCTGGCAATCTAAAAAGGAAGACAAACCAACCCATATATGGCTGTGTTAGTAGCCCCTGAATAGGGAAGTACTATAATTTGTTAAACATTTTCCATGTTTTTCAAGCATTTAGGTTGTTTCTAATTTTGTACTGTGAAAACGAACTGTATATCAAAGACTATTTTTGAAAAAATATTTCTGCCCACACGTTTGTTTGCTTAGGCTATATTTCTATCAGGAGCTGTTTTTTCATGTATTTATGTGGATTTTAAGGGACTAGTAGGAATAAGCCCCATTCTGTGGGGGCAGACAGGAGGGGAAGGCATGTGTCGGATGGAACTGTGAGATAGTGTGTCTGTGCCAGGAACTGCCTGCAGTTCTGCATGAGGAGAGTGCAGCGTCTTTCAGAACCTTGAATGGGGATGAGTCTTGAAAGGAGGTGCCTTAGATATTCTGCTACGGAATTTCCTATTTCCCCTGGTACTAGGAGCCACTGAAGAATGTGAAAAAGGGCATTATTAACTGCATGGCTCTGGGCGATTCATTTCACCAGTATGAACCTGGGTCTCTACCTGTCTTCTGGGGCGAGGGAAAAGACTGAATCATCTAGTGAACATGAAGGCGTCCAGCTCAGAAAGCAGCAGCTTCTGGAGGGCAGATCCCCACCTCCTCTGTGTGATTTCCCACTCTGTGGAGGGGCCATTTGAAGGAAGCCAAGCGGGGCTCTTCTGTGGCCCAGGGTTTCTAGTGTGTGTGATTTGTGAATGCCTTTGAGCAGACTTCTCTTTAGGGGACTGGGAGGACTCCACCGGGGCTGTGCTTGCTGTGCTGACATACCTCTTAGAGCTGCAAAAGCTGAAGGACTGCACGTTTTTTATTTTTATTTTTAGACATAGGAGAGCTCTTAGACTAGGGTTGAAAACCATCTGTGTTCTATAGGTGAGCTGCAAATTCTAACACTTAGAATCTATCAAATATTTACTGAGTACCTACATTCCCTGCATGTTATGGGGTCCAGGAGATATGTCAATGACTGAGGCAGACAAATATCTGCACTCACAGACCTTACATTATAGGGGAAAATGATGCAGGGAAGCCCCAAAGTGGAGCTTAGCCACTGGGTTCTTGGCTTTCCCCAGGAAATTCAAGGGCAAGCCGAAGGTAGAAGAAAACAGCTTTAGTGAAGAGGCGGTGTTACGGCTCCATGACTGTTCCTGCAGAGCAGCGCTACCCCGTAGGCAGAGAGCAGTAGCTCAGGGGAGTTTTGCAGTCATATTTCTATAACCCACTTTTAATTGCATACAGATTAAGGGGTGGTTTATGCAGAAATTTCTAGGGAAAGCAGTAGTAACTTTTGGGTCATTGGGTCATTGCCATGGAAAGGAGTGATAACTGCCTGGGTGTTGCCATGGCAATGGTAAATTGACCTGTCTGATTGAAAGTCGCTTTTGCCCAAGCCTTGTTTTAGCTAGTCCTCAATCTGGTCTGGTGTCTGAGCTCTGCCTCTGGTGTCAGGTCCCACCTCCTGCCTCAGGAAGGCAAATAAAATAGAAATAGGGGGGAAATGAAACTAATAGAAAAATTCGGTACATTTGTAATGAGTTCCATCATGGGAAATGAAGAATCTGAGTAAGAGAATTGAAAAACCCATTCTAGGAAGGAAACCAGGAAAGGCTGTTCTGAGAAGGGAATACTTAAACCCAGACTTAGAGGAAGAAGAGAAACTATGGTTGCAAATAAAGGGGGCGTGGGCGGAAATATTTCAAGGGGAGGGAAGAGCCCATGTAAAGACCCAGAGATGGGGAGAAGCTGGGTCTGACAAAGGAATTGAAAAACCGCCAGTGTGTCTGAAGCGAAGTGGGTGTGGCATGGGATGAGGATGAGAGGAAGTACAACTAAGCTTCCGGGATCTGGGTAACACTTTTTGTTAGCAATGGAAAAAATAAAAACTATGGAGTTTCAGACAGGCTTGGGAGCAAATTACATTTTCTCTGCCGCTCATTGGCTGTGTGATCTTGGACATTTCCTTTCCCAAGGAGGAGGCAACTTACTCTGCACCTTCAGTGAAGTGATCAGGCAGAATGGAACAGCAGCATGTCTGAATCCCAGTGTTTGGCACTGGGGGAGAATTCTGCAGGTCATGAGCAGCCTGCCCATCATGGGCTGTGGTCTGCCAGTCTGATAAGCTGCATTTCCCCTTTCTGTGTTGAAACTTGAGAGCAAGTGGTGTTCCAGGCAAAAATTCAGATGCTGTGTCAAAGGGAAACAGTTACTGAAGCCACAGATACTCTTTGTTCATTGATGATACTAGAATCTGGCTGGGGAGGGCTGAGACCCACAGAAATTGGACTCTGGGACCCCAGTGACTCAAACCCCTTGTGAAATGCTGGCTGCTTGGTATGAACTGATGGCTCAACAGTATTAGCAGCAGCTAGCTGTGGAGTTTCTGGGCAGTTCTGTCGGCTGGAAGCTGGGGAGGCTGCCGTAAGGCTGTCTGGATAATATTTAAAATGGACAATTTACTGGGAAAGGGTGTGTCCTTGCTTTGTAGCTAATGCTGTGGGGACCTCTGGTGGCCACAGTGGGAGTAGCTCAGCAGTGGGGTTTGCTTTCTCTTAAGTGCCCCAGGCAGGAAGCCTTGGCTGGAAAACAGAGGACTGAATGTGGGGCAGGAAAGATGACCCAGTTGGCTTGAGATGGAGGCTGTGATTTAGGTTGACACCCCACCCCATTTTCTCTTGCTTTTGATAGCATTTGTCTGGGCTTGAGCAGTGAGAAAAGTAATGCTCTGTGTACAAGATGTTAAAAAAATAAATAAATAAAAAGATGAAAATAGAGATCTTAAGTTGAATTAGTGTCTGGTACCATATGGAGCAAAACCTCCGTTTGGGCATAGGATTCCACCAGTCTCCTTGGCTGATTTTAAGTAAATTCATTCTAACAGTTTTGAGCACAGATATTCTGAAAGGCAAAGTGGTTAGCTGTTGGAGGATGTACTGGGTGGTGATTAGTGGGGCATCTGCGAGGTCTATGTTGGTCATATGATATAGAACACAAATGTACTCCAAGTCCTCTTATTAAAAATTAACACAATAATGTTATATTCCACAAAGTTCTGTCTCATATGTTATCTGTTTCTTGTGATCACCCCAAGAAATATTTTAGGTTGATTGGTGCTATGATGATAGTAATAATGGTGGTTTACATATATTATCTGTAATTCTGACAAAAGCTTTGTAAAATAGATACCCAATCTGTTTTCATATGTGGAAAGGAAGCGCCGAGAGGCTACATAACTTCTCTAAGGGCACTGAGCTAGCCCTATTGGAACCCAGATGAGCTTAGTCTCAAAGCCTCCTCTCTTGCCACCGGTTTTATTGGTTGACTTTTAAGTAAATTCATTCTACTCTCCCTTACTCTTGGTAGAGCCACAGCGATGACAGCTGCTTGGGAACATAACCACAATCTGGGAAGGGACATGAGAAGTGTTCACAACTAGCACTGTGGCAAATTAGCGTGTGTGGCCCGTGCTGCACAGGAGACTTCAGAGCAGCAGGCTTCCTCTTCGCTGGATTTTTAAGAATAACTTCATAGGTGACATGGGATTTGAAGTGAACTTTGCAGGTTGGATCAGTTTTGATAGGCATTGACTGAGCATGTGGGACAGGGCTGAGAGAAGAGCAGCACGCGGGGAGGAGTGACATGAGGGCAGATGCTGAGGGGAGCATGCACAGGACACATTGGAGGAACAGCAAGAGTGGCTAGAAAGAGGTATTGGGTGAGGGATGAGGGCTAGATTATTGACGCTGTTGCATTCCAGGCTAAAAACTTAAATGGTAGACACAGTGAAATCACAGAGGGAGGAACCACGGCCAGCTGTGGAGTAGGGAGCAGCTGTGATGAGAGAATGGGGTGGAGCTGGGAGCAAATGAGGGGCAGGAGATGAGGGAGGTCCACACTGGAATGATGGTGGTGAGGGTGGATGGGAAGGTATGCATTTGAGAGAAAGAACAGGAAGAATCTGCAGGCTGCTGCTGCTGAGCTCTCGGCCATAGGGAGAGGAAGGAGCAGAACTGCCTAGAAGTTTCCAGACTTGTACACCTTATACTCTGGTGCCTGCCAAATGCAGGGAGGAGCACTGTTTTGGGAAGGAAGGTGCTGACTGAGCTGCTGAGCTGCTGAGCTGCTGTTGGGGTTTCCTAGGTAAAAACCTGCTTTGTCATTAGTCTTGAATTATTTGTTCCACCTCTGACATGGTGACCTGCAAGGAAGGGTGTGTAGACACTGGTTCTCTCAGTTGTCAGTTCATAGATAACTCTTTCCTGGGGAGCACTCTATGGCTTCCTGCACAGCTCACAGGCTGAACTCTGGCTGGATACCTGGCAACAGCATAGTCTTCCCCAGCCAGGCTCAGCCATCTAGTGGTGAGGGCATTAGACTAGGAGTCTTGTCATTTGGCTCTAGCTGCTGGGCTTGTGAAAGTACAGGGAATTCCCCTATTCTCCCTTGTCCTGTAGCACAGGATTTCCTCTATCATGTGTATCTTGTATTAGTGTGATACATATTTACAATTGATTAATCAATATTGAAACATTGTTCTTAACTAAACTCCATAGTTTACATTAGGGTTCATTCTTTGAGTTTTATAGTTATAAGAGTTTTGACAATTACCTAATGTCCTGAATCCCCAGTACAGTATCACAGAGAAGAGTTTCACTGCTGAAAACCACAGTGAAAACCAGAGACCATTTCACTGTCTCTACCATTTTGACTTTCCTGGAATGTCCTAGTGTTGGAATCATACAGTGTGTAGAGTCTTTAGACTAGTTTCTTCCTAGCATTATGTATTTAAAGTTCCTCCATGTCTTCTCATGGCCTGATAGCTTATTTCATTTAACACTGAATCACATTCTCTTGTACAGATATACCACAGTTTGTTTAGCCATTCACTTAGTGAAGGACATTTTGGTTACTTCCAGTGTTTGGACAAGTATGAGTAAAACTGTCATAAATACTTACATGCAAGTTTTTGAGTGAACATAGTTTAACATATCTTTGGTAAATATCTAAAACTGCTATTTGCTGGATTATATGGGAAGACTTTGTTTATCTTCGTAAAAAAGCCTGCCGAACTGTTTTCCAAAGTAACTAGCATTTTGCATTTTCACTAGCAACGAATGAGAGTTCGTGTTGCTCTGCATCTTTTCCAGCCTGTGGTATTGTCACTTCTTTGGATTTGAGCCTTCCTATTTGGTATATATTATCGTATAGTGGTATCTCATTGTTTTAATATGCAATTTCCTAGTGACACATGACTTTGAGCATCTGTTTCATATGCTTAGTTGCCATTCATATGTCTTTTCTGGTGAAGTATCCAGATCTTCTGCCCATTTTTAAATTGGGTTGTTTGCTTTCTTATTATTGAGTTTTAAGAGTCCTTTATAGCCGGGCGCGGTGGCACATGCTTGTAGTCCCAGCTACTTGGGAGGCTGAGGTGGGAGGATCGCTTGAGCCCAGGAGTTCTGGGCTGTAGTGCGCTGTGCTGATCGGGTGTCCACACTAAGTTGAGCATCAGTATGGTGATGCCGGGAGCGGGGGACCACCAGGTTGCCTAAGGAGGGGTGAACCGGCCCAGGTCAGAAATGGAGCAGGTCCAAACTCCCCTGCTGATCAGTAGTGGGATCGCACCTGTCAATAGCCCCTGCACTCCAGCCTGGGCAACATAGCGAGACCCCGTTTCTTTAAAAAAAAAAAAAAAACGGTGAGTGTTTTATATATTTTGGACACCAGTCTTTCATGAGATCTGTATTTTGCTAATATTTTTCCACCAGTCTGTCACTTGTTTATTTATTTCCTTAACAATGTCTTCCACAGAGAAGATGTTTTTAATTTTAATGAAGTTCAAGCTTTCAATTTTTTCTTTCCTGGATTGTGCTTTTGGCATCGTATTTTAGAAGTAAGTCATCACCAAGCCCAAAGTCACCCAGATTTTCCCCTATGTGATCATCCAGGAGTCTTAGAGTTTTGTACCTCACATTCAGGTGTAAGATCTGTTTTGTGGAAGGTGTAAAATCTGTGCCTAGATTTATTTATTTTTCACATGTGGATGTCTAGTCATTCTAGCATCATTTGTTGAAAAGTCTATCGTTTCCCTGTGAAATTGCCTTTGTGCCTTCCTCAAAGATCAGTTGAGTGTTTGTGTAGGTCTATTCCTGAGCTCTGTATTCTTTCCTAGTGACCTGTTTGTCTGTGTTTTCTTTCTTCATCATTTCCACAGTTTGGTTACTGTAGCTTTATAATTAGTACTGAAGTCGGCAGTGTCAGTTCTCTGGGGATTTTTCTGATCTTTACTATGAGAACCTGGTTGGGCTCCTGGTGGTAACACGTAGAAAAGTGTGAGATCCCCAGTAAATCTGAGCCCCAAGGAATTTTTAATGCTCAAGCCAGGCCTCCGTCAGCTTCTAGGAATCTGTGAGTACCATTTAAGAGCTCCTTTCAGTTGCTGGCTTCAGCAGCTTCTGTTCCCTGTATTTGCCTGTCTGTCTGGTTTTCAGCATGGCAATTTGCCCTGTGACCTCTCCTCTACTCCCTGTAATAAGGTTGAAATTTTTCAGTTTTTTCAGATTTTTTCTAGTTGTGAGGACAAGTGGTGACCTCCTGGCTCCTTACAAGTTGGAGTAGAAACCAGAAATATCATTTAAGAAATTACTCACAATAAAAGTCACTAATTGTAAATGTAGAACTTAATAATTTAAGTAGGCATAGAATTTTGCAGCCGTCACCTCAGTCCCCTCTTAGAATACATTTCTTCCCTCCCGAGATTCCCCAGAGCCTCTTAGCAGTCATTTTCCAATTTCTGTTCACGATGGCAGAGCCTGAACAAAATTAAAATTTGGAAGACAGACAACATTACATTTTAGGTTTTATTAGATTGGAATTTTATATAATGGACCATCGTCTTACTCTTATGGCAACTAGAGGAGATTTTTATTCTAAGGACTTTCTTTAGGGGAACTTAGTGGTATCCTGTTCATTGCTTTTCTGGAATCGCTTCATCTTTGCTGGTGTCAGTTGCTATCAAACCTTGTCTGGTGAGCATGAGTGAAAGATCTAAAAGAAAATCTTCGATTAGAAATGTAGATTAATTTGCAGATAATATTATGCCGAGTTAAGTTTTGTTTTTTGTTATTTTTTGAGCCAGAGTTTCACTCTTGTTGCTCAGGCTGGAGTGCAATGGTGCGACCTTGGCTCGCTGCAACCTCTGCCTCTCAGATTTAAGCAATTCTCCTGCTTCAGCCTCCCAAGTAGCTGGGATTACAGGCATGCACCACCACGCCAAGCTAATTTTGTATTTTTAGTAGAGACAGGGTTTCTCCATCTTGGTCAGGCTCTTCTTGTACTCCCGACCTCAGGTGATCTGCTCGCCTCGGCCTCCCAAAGCGGTGGGATTACAGGCATGAGCCACCATGCTGGAGTGCTATGTGCAGTCTCAGCTCACTGCAACTTCTACGTCTAGGGTTCAATTGATTCTTGTGCCTCAGCCTTTCAGTTGCTAAGGATTTCAGGCATGCACCACCATGCCCTGCTAATTTTGTATTTTGAGTAGAGACAGAGTTTGTCCATGTTGGTCAGGCTGGTCTCGAACTCCCAACCTCAGGTGATCTACCCACCTTAGCGTCCCGAAGTGCTGGAATTACGTGTGTGAGCCACCACACCTGGCTGGCAGTTAAGTATTTTACCATCTTTTTACTTTCACAGATTGGGTTGGTAACATTGAAGAGTCGCTTCTCAATGAAATGGCCTACATTATCTTCAAGTTGCAAGGGCTCCGGAACAGCCCTTGCAGTGCTCCTGTAAAGGTAAGCATCACATTTTACTGTAGTTCTTCGCTTTTTTTCCTTTTTTGTGCCTATAGGGATTAGCATACATGTATGTGAAAATATCAAAAGAGTACAGTTAGGCACCTGTAACTAGTTTTTGTTGCTACCTATTAACACATTATAACAAGTTAGTGGTTTGAAACCACAGAAATCAGGAATGACTGGGTTCTCTGATGGGGGTCTTAGGAGGCTGAAATCCAGTTATGTGCTGCCTGTGTTTTTCATCTAGAGCTCAGGCTATCACTACAGATGTATTGGCAGAATCCATCTTCTTGTGGGTGGAGGACTGACATCCTTTTGCAGTCCTCCTACTCCTGGCTCAGCCAGAAGACACTCTGACTCCAGAGGCCACCTGCATTCTTTCTCACTTTCCCCATCTTCCATCCAACAACAGCTCATGGAATTCTTCTCCAGCTCCCATCGTCTCTCTGACTTTGTCTTCTCCCCACTAGAGAAATCTGTGACTCTTAGGGAGGGGTGTGATTAGATCCGGCCCACTCAGGAAAGCTCAGCCTTTGTATTAGTCTGTTCTTGCAATGCTATAATGACCTGAGGCTGAGATTTATAAAGAAGAGATTTAATTAGGTCATGGTTCTGTGGGCTGGCAGGAGAGAGAGAGAGAGAGAGAGAGAGACAGAGAAAGGGGAAGTGCTACATAGTTTTAAAGAGCCAGATCTCATGGAAACTCTTATGCAACAGCACTTGGGGAATGGTGCTACGCCATTAGAAACCATCCCCATGATCCAGTAACCTTGTGCCAGGCCCCAATCTAACACTCAGGATTATAATTCAACATGAGATTTGGGTGGGGACAGAGAGCCAAACCATATCACTCTTTAAAGTCATATGACTGCCATGTAAAATGTAATCACAGGAATATCTCATCACTTTAACAGGTTCCACAGATAAGGGTACAACATGTTTGGAGACCATTTTAGAAATTCCACGTATCACAGTTCAACTTCAGGTCCCTAGACATTCACATTCCTCACAGATGCCAAATACATTCACCCTCTCACCTGAGGTTTCCAAGTTTCATGTCATTAATGCATTAGGGGAAAGTGAACAGTGTCATGTAGCTTTACTGTGATCAGAAGTTTAAAATCTCATTTAAATAATCTACACCAAGTTTCAATGAGGCTTCTGAGGGTTTTCATTAAGTATAGATTCCTTTTGAGAGTGAGTCTTGGTCTGTCACCCATGCTGGAGTGCAGTGGTGCGATTTTGGCTTACTGTGATTTCTGCCCCCTGGGTTCAAGCGATTCTCCTGACTCAGCCTCTGGAGTAGCTGGGAATACAGACATGCACCACTGCATTCAGCTATATTTTTGTATTTTTAGTAGAGATGGGGATTTGCCCTGTTGTCCAGGCTAGTCTGAAACTCCACCTCAGGGGCCATCCCCACTCAGCCTCCCAAGGTGCTAGGATTTCAGGTAGCCACCATGCCCAGCCTAAGTACAGATCCTTGATATAATTCCCTTACCCCTGTTGACCTGTGAAACAGATTAAACAGCTTATCTGTCCTCAGTGTGCAATGGTGGGACAGTCACAGAATAACACTGCTAGTGATTCTTGTTCAAAAAGAGGGAAAGTGGAGGGAACAAAGTCACTGATCCAAAGCCATTTTGACATGGGGCTGAGCAAAGTCCAGCCAGAAATTCTTCATTAGGCTCCACAGCCTGGAACTAACCCTCTGTGATGGGGATTTTGCCTCCGGGCTCTGCATTTTTTTCTATCATTATGGAAAACATTTTATTTTCCTTCTCCCCCTCCTCTTTTGGTTCTTCCTTTTTCTCCTCGTGGCAGCATCCTCCACTTAATCCTTGTTGCGTCATCACCCGCGGAATTGGTCAGACATTGCCTGTGTCACGGTCCTGGCCATCTCCACAAGAGGATGTCCTTGTGAGCCCGTGCTCGTCTTCACTCACCTGACCGCTCTCAGTCATAATTGCTTTCAGCTGCCCTGGCTGGCTTAGGAGAAAACCTAAGACTATGGAGTCCCAGAACCAACCTCTGCCCTCTCTATCTTTAAGAGAGGAAGAAAATAACAGGGATCTTTATGGAGAAATGACCCACAGGAGGGCCTGGACTCTCCAGCAGTTACAGCAGCAGAAAGTTTCTGAAGAAGAATGGAGGAGCTGAGAGCCCAGGCCGGGAAAGCAGGGTTGTGTGAAACACTATTTAATCCTATGTGCTCCCTTCCCCAATATAGCAGCCAGTGAGTGACAACTGACCCAGGTGTAAAGGCCAGGACTGTAGAACTGTGATAAAGGGTTTGTCCAAGGAAAGGGGCTTTTCCCGTTTTTGTTTTCACAGAGGAAATTACTATTTTTCATCTAAAGTTTTCTGAATGGCAGCAGTGAGCTTCTGGAGAGTGAGTTACCTGCTCTGCGCAGGGAGGCTGAGGCCAAGACTCGTGTGGTGGATCTGCTGCCACCAAGTGTTGAGAGAGGGAGCCTGGGAGAGTCTCAGTGTTTCTGGGCTTCAGTGTTTCCTCATCAGTAAGGTAGAGGCTTATTGTACCTCTCTGAGGTCCCTTCCTGCTCTGTTTTCTCTGAGCTTCTGAGGAATTGAGATGCTTTTCAGTACTTCCTGGGAGCTTCAGCTGAGACCTGATTCTGTGTGTCTCCTGCAGGAGCCTGAGCTGAGTCTACAGGCTGGAATCCCAGAGCTGCAGGAACAGGTGGAAGAAAGAGTCAGCAGGTTTAGGGGATGAGAATAATTTCCAAAGAAGCCATTGGTAAATAAAAACCAAAGAAGGGGAGAATAAAGACAGAGCAGGACAGAAGCCTCAGGGGAAATGGGCAACGCCTATGATCATTTAAACCCTCAAGGAGCTGCATGAGCTGAGCAGTGGGGACTGAGAGAAACTTATTTGACAGGAATCTCCTGCCTCTGGCCAGGGAGAGCCACAGGTTAGATCAGAGCTGGTTTATAATGAGGGGCAGCTTCAACTCCAAGAAAGGTTCAGAGGTTTGTAATCAGTTTTATTCAGTCATGGATGAACACTCCCCAGACCCAGGAGCGTCTGCATTGGTGCTGCTATAGCAGTGGATGCTCTTCGGTTCATTGTGAGTTAGAGGGAATAACCATGCGTGGAGAAGGGTTGGAGACGTCCATTCTTCCATCAAACAGCTCTGCCCTAGGTCAGGTGCCAGTGTAAGTGTCCCTTGCTTGTATATGAAGCAGTGATACTAATAATATTCCTCTGTACATTCAGTTGAGGGAAGTTTCTCATAAATATTTATTATTTAATTTTCTTTGTACTGTGCTAAGCACTTGGGATTCAGGTATTTAATGTCTCTCTAAAGAAACTCAAGCCAGTGAGTGGAAGAACACAAACAGATCATTTCAACAAGATACGGTAGTGCTACCCAACTGAGGTGTTGTGGCAGCCCGGAGTACGGGAGTGTATGTCAAAGGACATTACTCCTAATGACAGGGGGAGGCATAAGAGAACATTTTCAGGACAGACTAGTCTTCCTTGAAGCTCCCACAGGAGAGGATCCTGTGGCAGGGATGGTGTAGGGCAGGCACCTCTCTAGGGAAGGGGATTTGCAGCATTCTGAGAGAAAGAGCATCCCTTACAAGACATTGGGGACAGAAATGTAGGTGAAAGGGTTGGAGGTTTGTAATTTATTTTATTCAGTCACGGATGAACACTGCTGAGAGGACCCTCTGTGCTCGCCCTCAGCTAAGGATCGTGACCACAGAGGTGAGTAAAATAGGATCCCAGGTTTCACAGTTTTCAGTCTAGTGACTGGTGATTCATGAGAAGTGTAGTGATGGTGGAAGCAGTGGCCCATGCCGCATGAGATGACCTCAGTGGATGTCCCGGGCCAGTGACCCTGGACTTCAGCCATATTTCAGCATCTCGATGTACAGTACACCAACACCTCAGCTCCATGTTGAGTCAAAGCAGTTAACACAGCCAAGGTATTCAGAGGACACTGATGATATCAGTAGCTCTTGACTGTTTCCAGATGGGGAAATAAAGAAGTAAATTTAATAACTCTTCTAAATTTTTCCTTGCCAGGCTGGGCACGGTGGCTGAAGCCTGTAATCCCAGCACCTTGGGAGGCCAAGGTGGGTGGATCACAAGGTCAAGAGATCGAGACTATTTTGGTCAACATTGTGAAACCCCGTATCTGCTAAAAATACAAAAAATTAGCTGGGCATGGTGGCGTGTGCCTGTAATTTTAGCTACTCAGGAGGCTGAGGCAGGAGAATTGCCTGAACCCAGGAGGCGGAAGTTGCAGTGAGCTGAGATAGCGCCATTGCACTCCAGCCTGGGTAACGAGCAAAACTTCATCTCAAAAAACAAAATTTGTCATTGCCATACTGATAACTTTATCTTTATAATGAATTATATTGTGGCAAGTTAATTATAACTTATAATGAAAAGTAACTTTATGCTGAGTACAGCAGACACACTAGATTTTGAGGACACATGCCTGATGATTTTGATGAAGATATCATGTCCAAATATGTGACAGTTGGACCTACGGGCAGCTTTGAAACAGTGGAAGACCTTGTTTCAAATTTGTTTGCTTTGAGTAGAAATTCACTTTACCTCTTTTTGCATGGCAATGGGGCCAGTCTTCCCTAAACTAATTCTTACAAGAAAAGGAATCATTCTGGTAAGAATTCAGACTTCAGCAAACATGGGGTAGTAAGGAAGTCTTATAAATGTATTTTAGCCACCTAGCAAGAAACCAGGAATTTAGCAAGTTCATTCACATTCAGGACAGTTGTGTTCACTAGATCAGAGGCCCTGAGACATGAAGAAGAGACCCCCTAACAAGAGAAAGTGTTTCTTCCTGTCCTAGGATATCACTGCCAACTTCAGGGAAGTGGGAACACAGCTGCCGCTTTACAATATGGGCTGGTTTTGTGCCTGGAATGTGTGTGATGTCCTGAGACCTGTACCTATTTCAGGGAGCCTTGGGAGGAGCCTGAATCACTGATGTATTGGACAGTGCATGGAGATGGTTGAGCAGGACAAGGGTAAGTGCAGGGGCATGGCCAGGTCATACTGGGAGAACTGAGTGGCACTGATGGGGACAAAGATATACAGACCTTCTCTTGTATATTCCAAAGGTCCAGGGAAATTCCAGGTCTAATTCCATGAAAAATAGAGGTTATTTTTCATGCTGTTAAAGCAAGGTTGCAGACACTTGTGAATTTTGGTCCCAATATACTTGGAGGACACATCTTTGTCCTGGAAAATGATACAGGGATGAATACTCTTCCGGTGACTCATTCTGGTCATTTGTCTAGCATCACAGAAAACAGAAAATGGAAATACGGCCAAATTCATGATTTGCTAGCCCTCTTGTTCAGGTTTCTTACCTGATTCTTAGGATAACAGTGTTACCTTGAGGATTCTGATGAAGATATACTCTCCAAATATGTGCAGAGTTTTGAGCAAAATGCCTCATAGAGATTGGTCAACAAATAATTAGTGAATAATTATATGAATATTTACTGAATGACATGGATCCTATGAATAATTATGGAATAATTGTTGTGATTGCTTTCATTGGCACTGCTCAAAACTCATCCCTGTGTGACCTGAAGTCAGCCACATAACTTTGTGAACCTGCAGTTTCATCATTTTTATAATGAAGAGACCTGACAGATTTTGCTTCTGCCAGAGAATGTCAGGCCTCCCAGACACCAGAACATGTATATACATAAAGCCTTTGACGTGTCTCTAAGCGGTGTGCTTACAGTGTTGCTGGAGGATGATGGGGGCTGTAGAGAGGCACGTTTTCCAATGGGATTGATCTGGTCCTCCTTGCTTCACTTCCACATGAATGCTGGGCAGCCCAGGGTCACACCCATTGTACCCTCGACTCAGCAAGCCCAGGAAGCAGCCAAACATAGGAGACCTGGGCTACAGAACAGTCTCCCAAGTCCCAGGCTCACAAAACCTGGGTGGTGATGAAAGCTGAGAAAGTGAGGAGGAGGTTCAGGGATCACTCTTCCTACTCGTTCCTGTCATCTCCAATTCACCTTCTATTGCACAGCAACGCGGAGGACCACCAACCACCCCCACCATCACCTTGATCTTACCGTGTTTGGTAAGTGGGATGTAACCACACATCAATGGCATTAGACCAACTCAGAAAAATGTGTCAAACAGTATTCCATAAGGACCGCTCATGGCCCTGTTGTTTTCAATATGTGGACAACATGAAATGAAAACAACAAAATCATACCAGGTTTACCAGACTTCCCAAGATAGATGGTCACATATGCTTTCAGGAGATCTCCATAGAAATGGTTTTGATGACTTGACACCTTCTGAAGAGCTCTTCTGGGACGAAATTGCCATTTAGCCCCAGAAGAGCTTTTCTGGGACTAAATTGCCATTTATAAGTGACAAGAATGAGATGTAGTGTTCAGTCACATTAGAAAACCAATCATCCCACACAGAGGAAGCTTTGGATATAGGGACATCAAACTGGTCTTAAGTGTAATGAAAAGTCTCTTCTGCCACAAATATCAGTGTAGTGATATCTGATAGTAAGAAAATATAAATCAGCATAACCATGGGATGCAGCAAGAGGAATATTGAACCAGGAAAGAAAGCATTTTAATTCATTAAAAAAATGAATTACTCATTCAGTCTCTAGTGGATACAGAAAAAGCTGCAGAAGAGTCAGAGGATTTCATGGCAGTGTAATAGGATGATATGTTAAACTTGTGGAAAAGCCTTTAATTCTGTTTTAACATATGAGAAGGAGGGATGACTGACTTCATGATTAGCATTAAGAAAATATCACATGTTGGGAAACTTTCTGCCTTGATGATTTTATACACACAAGAGATGAAAAAATGAGGCACATGCTTAGATATGTTGGGAATGAGATGGGACTGTGGCATCGTCACAAGGGTACACAAATACTGAGAGTGAATGATAGAGGAACGGTTCCCCATTGGTTGTGAGCTCAGGTGAGACCAGGAGGCCTGTGTTTTAGCAAACCCTGGGCAGTTGGAATGAAGATTCCATGACACGCCCAGCTTACAATTCTATTATTGCAACAGCAGACCGTTACCTGGGAAACCGGCCCTGTCTCCCACACTCTTGTCAGAGTCTGAGCTAGAGGCAGCACCTTCTGCTCTGAGCTCAAGCATTTCCTACATTGTTTTGGCAGTTAAGGACCCTAAAATTCTGTGAGGAGGGATCGTTTTTCTAAACAGTAAGTTAGGGATTTGAGTTATTGAAATTCCTCAGTCCTGATTAAACCTATTTGATTTTCAGTTTTTAACCCATCCTGTGTTTGGGTTTCTTCTCTCTAGTTCCTGGCTGTGCCTTTGGTACCCCAAATGTCACCATGGCGGCACCTGGCAGGGCGTGTTCCAGGCAAACCACAGAGGTGAACTTTCCTGATATAGTCGAGAATTCCTACACCCAGCAGGAAGAGACCAAACCGAGTTTCAGAGACAGCAAAAATAGACTTCTTCTGAGCCAGGTGGCCTACTTCCAGAACTACCAGCTGAAGACAGACAGTAAGTTGTATAGGTTCACCACCATGAAACTTGAGTGACATCCTGTCTTGTCTCTAGACACTAACCGTTCTCTTCATCAAAATTAATTTCATCCTTCCCATACTTGTAGAAAATAGCAGTGGGTATTTTAACATTAAGTTAAAGATGGAAGACAGAGGCCAAAGTATTTATCAACTGTTCCACGTCTGCAGTAAGGTGTGTGAGGGACTGGGGTTACAATCCCAGCTCTTGATTTCTGATGCAGGCACAGAACCACCTGTTTTTCTCAGCAAAAGGCTAAATCCTGTTTACAGGAATCCTCTCTGTATTGTATAAGATTCTGCAGACAAGTAGCGTCCAGTCTGTTGGTCTAAATATCTGAGGCTACTGAACTTCCATTAGGTTCCAGAGACTGCTGAGGCCCAGTAGGCAAAGGTGTGTTCTGGGGACACTGGGGGAAACAGTGAAAGCAGACAGTACCCACTGTGAGGAGTTTGAAGGGGACGCTGCTGCTGATAGAACCTGTGGTTTGTATAAGTGGCATCATCAAAAGCAGGAAGTACCCCGGTACTGGTACCTCAACCTCGCAATCAGCTGGGATTTCTGGTGGGCACTAGCACACCTGGCTAACTATTGTATATTTAGTAGAGGTGGGGTTTCATGATGTTGGCCAGGCTGGTCTTAAACTCCTGAGATTAAGGGATCTGCCCTGCTGTGCCTCCTAAATTGCTCGGATTCCAGGCATGAGCCACCATGCTGGTTCCACAGATTCTTTTTTCAGTAAAGGTTGTTAGAATTCATCAGGTGGTTCAGTCTCCTATATAAATTTCTCTATCCATTAATTGACCATAATATATGATGAGATAAATCAGTATTGCAGCAATGCTTCTGGAAAGTATTTAGGGCAATTTTTGGAAGATTTTGGATGAAACATTTTAATTTTTGCACTGGCTTAGGTCAGAGGATAAGTGATTAAGGTTTACCAGATGAGGGAAATTTTGTCCCATGGATGTGAAAAGCAGGCTCATCCACTTCTAGGGCAACTTAGTCTAGGGCCCATTAGAACATTGCTGTCAGAATAACACATTCTTGCACTGAGAATATTTTACATTTATGTGCTATTACTGGACACTGATTTGGTCTTGTGTGCAGTGCGATTTGCTTAATGTGACCTGCTCTTCTGAATTTGTTTATAGAAGATCGAAAAGATGACGATGAAGAACAGAAATATAGAGACAGCAAAAATAAACATTTTTTGAGTCAAGTGGCCTACTATCTGGGCTGCCGGCTAAAGACAGAAGGTAAGTTCTATAGGTTCCCATCACAGAAGTGCTGGACAATGTCCTGTCTTATCTCTGAGAAATTACACACGCTCGTCTTCAAAGTTAATTTAATCCTTCCCATACTTCTAGGAAAATAGCAATGGGTATTTTAACATTATGGTAAAGATGGAAGTCAGAGGCCAAGGCATTTAGCAATGCTTCCACATCTGCAGTAAGGTGGGTGTCGGACTAGGGTTAATAACGCAGCTAATGATTCTTGACACAGGCACAGAACCACCTGTTTTTCTCAGGAAGAGACTAAATCGCTTTGTCAGGAATTCTCTCTAACACATAGGATCCTTCAGAACGTATAAGCAAGATAAAGCTAGAAGCGTTTATATCCTGGTTTCAGGGTGACTGAGTAGCTAAGACAAGTTGACTTTAAGGAGATCAAGAGTGGAGATGAGAAGAGTAAAAGCAGGGAAACACCATATGCCATAGGCAAGGCTGTCAGTGACATCCCTTAGTCCTGATTAAACTAACTTGACCTCTCCAGTTTCTAACCCATTATATGTTTGTGTTTCTTTGCCCCAGTTTCTGGCTTTCTGTGTTGTGCCCCAAAAGTCAACATGGTGACATCTGGCAGACGTCCTTCCAGAAAAATCCCAGAGGAGAACATTACAGAAGGCATTGAGAAATCCTGCTCACAACAGGAAGAAAACAAACCGAATTTCGGAGCCAGCAAAAATAGACTTCTTCTGAGTCAGGTGGCCTACTTCCAGAACTACCGGCTGAAGTCATACAGTAAGTTCTGTAGGTTGACCACCACGGACGTGATCAATGATGTCCTGTGTTGTTTTGAGAAACTCACAGTTCTCTTCATCAAAATTAATTTCATTCTTCCCATACTTGTAGAAATTAGCAATGGGGACTTTAACATTTTGTTAAAGATGAAGACAGAAGCCAAAGTAGTTAACAACTTTTCCACATCTGCAGTAAGGTGGGGGTACGACTGGGGTCACAATCCCAGCTATCAATTTCTGACACAGGCACAGAACCACCTGTTTTTTTCAGCAAGAGGCTAAATCCATGTTTACAGGAACCCTCTCTGTACAGTATAAGATCCTGCAGACAAGTAGCATCTACTCTGTTGGTCAAAATGTCTAAGGCAACTGAACTTCCATTTGGTTCTGGTTTTCTGAGGCCCAGTAGGCAAAGCTCTGTTCTGGGGATACTGGGGGAAACGTGATAGCACACAATATCTCCTGTGAAGAGCTTGAAGGGGGCTCTGCTCCAATAGCATCTGTGGTATGTGTATGTGGCACCATCAAGAGCAGGGAGTACCCTGGTACTGGTGCCTCAGCCTTCCAATTAGCTGGGATCCCTGGTGGGCAGCATCGCAAATGGCCAATTTTTGTATTGTTAGTAGAGGCAGGGTTTCACCCTGTTGGCCAGGCTGGTCTTCAACTCCTGAGGTCAAGTGATCTCCCTCCCTGAGACTGCTAAAGTGCTGGAATTCCAGGTGTGACATTGGGCTGGCTCCATGGATTCTTTTTTAAGTAAAGGTTTTTAGGATTCATCCATCAGTCCAGTCTTCTATATAAATTTCTCTAACTATTCATTGACCGTGATAGATGATGAGGTAACTCGGTATTGCAGCAATGCTTCTGAAGAGCAGTTAGGGCAGTTTTTGAAGATTTGGGGAAAAAGGTTTAATCATTTGCACTGACTTAGGTCGGAGGATACATGATTAAGATCTACCAGATGAGGGAGATTTTGTCCCATGGATCTGAAGAGCAGGCTCATATACTACTGAGGCAACCTAATCAAGGGCCTGTAAGAACATTCCTTCAAAATATCACATTCTTACCCTGAGAATATTTTACGTCCTTGTGCTATGACTGGACACTGATGTGGTGCTGTGTGAAGCGCGATTTCCTTAATGTGACCTGCTCTTCTGAATTTATTTACAGATGATCAAGAAGATCACAGTGAAAAACAGAAATGCAGAGACAGCAAAAATAAACTTCTTATGAGTGAAGTGGCCTACTACCTGGCCTGCCGGCTGAGGATGAAAGGTGAGTTTCATAGCTTCACCATTACGGAAGTCCTGAACAATGTTCTGTCTTGTCTCTGACAAGTGCTACACTCTCTTCTTTAAAGTTTAATTTTATCCTTTCCATACTTCTACGCAGGTAGCAATGGGTATTTTAACATTTTGCTAAAGACGTAACATGGAGGGAGGCGAAACTATGTAGCAACGTTTCCACATCTGCAGTAAGACAGGTGCGAGACTAGGGTTAACATCCCAGCTATTGATTCCTAACACAGGCACCAAACCACCTGCTTTTCTCTGCAAGAGGCTAAATCATGTTTACAGGAATCTTCTCTGTAGCATATAAGATCCTTCAGAACTTATAAGCAGAATCAAGGTAGAAATGTGGATGTCCTGGCTTCAAGGCAAATGAGTAGCTAAGACAAGTTGACTTTAAGGTGATCGAGAGTGCAGGCGAGGAGAGTAATTCGGGGAAATAACATCTTCAAATCAATAGGCAAGGCTGTCAGTGACATCCCTCCGTCCTGATTAAACCGATTTGACGTCACCGGTTTCTAACCCATCGTGTGTTTGGGTTTCTTCTTTCCAGTCCCTGGCTTTCCGTGTTCTGCCCGAAATGTCATCACGGTGGCATCTGGCAGGGCTGTGGCCGGAACAATTCCAGGGGCGAACGTTCCAGAAGCCATTGAGAAATCCTGCTCCCAGCGGGAAGATAACAAACCGGATGTCGGAGTCCGCCAAAATAGATGTCTTCTGAGTGAGGTGAACTACTCCCTGAACTACCGGCTGAGGACATACGGTGAGTTCCATAGGTTCCCCTCCACAAAAGTGATGAACGCTGTCCTGCCTCGTCTCGAGAAACTGACCGCTCTCTTCCTCAAAGTTAATCTCATGTTTCCCATACTCCTAGAAAATAGAAATGGGTATTTTACCATTTGGTTAAAGAAGGAAGACAGAGGCCAAAGTGTTTAGCAACTTTTCCACGTCCGCAGTAAGGTGGGTGTGGGACTGGGCTTACAATCCCAGCTATGGATTGCTGACACAGGCACAGGACCCTTTTGCTTTTCTCGGCAAGAGGCTAAATCCATGTTTGCAGGAATCCTCTCTGTACAGTATAAGATCCTGCAGAGAGGTAGCAACTAGTCTGTTGGTCTAAATGTCTGAGGCTGCTGAACTTCCATTTGGTTCCGGTTTCTTCTGAGGCCCAGCAGGCAAAGCTGTGGGTTGGGGACCCTGGGGGGAAACACAGCGATAGCAGACAGTACCTCCTGTGAGGAACAGAAAGGGGATCCTGCTCCTGATAGAACCTGTGGTATGTGTAAGTGGCCCCATCAAGAGCAGGAAGTACCCTGGTACCGGTGCCTCAGCCTCCCCATTAGCTGGGATCCCCAGTGGGCACCACCACGCCTGGCTACTGTTTGTGTTTGATGTAGAGGCGGGGTTTCTCCATGTTGGCCAGGCTGATCTCGAACTCCTGAGGTCAAGGGATCTGCCCTCCTAGACCTCCTAAAGTGCTGGGATTGCGGGCATGAGCCACCATGCCGGCTCCACAGATACTTTTTTTAAGTAGAGGTTGTTTAAATACATCCGTCGGTCCAGTCTCCTGTATACATTTCTCTAACCCTTCGTTGACCGTGATACAGAATGAGCCAGATCAGTATTGCAGCAAGCCTTTGGGAAAGCAGTCAGGGGAAGTCTTGAAGATTTTGGGGTAAAAGTTTTAATCGTTTGCACTGACTTAAGTCAGAGGATATGGGATTGAGATCTACAAGATGAGACAGAGTTTGTCCCATGGATCTGAAGAGCAGGCTCATCTGCTTCTGAGGCAACCAAATCTAGGGCCCGTTAGAACATTCCCATGATAATATTCGCATTCTTCCATTGAGAATATTTTACATCCTCGTGCTATGACTGGACACCGATTTGGTCTTGTGTGAAGTGCCATTTGCTTACTGTGACCTGCTCTTCTGAATTTGTTTACAGAAGCTCGAGAAGATGACGATGAAGAACGGAGATACGGAGACTGCAAAAATAAACTTTTTATGAGTCAACCGGCCTACTGCCTGGGCTCTCAGCTTAAGATGGAAGGTAAGTTCTATAGTTTCACCATAACGGAAGTGCCGAGCAGTGTTCTTCCTTGTCTCTGAGAAAGGATACTCTCTCTTCTTCAATGTTAATTTCATTTTGTTCCTGCTTCTGGGAAAATAGCAATGATTATTTTAACATTTTGGTAAATCTGGAAGTCAGAGGCCAAGGTATTTAGCAACTCTTTTCATGTGTGCAGTAAGGTGGGTAAGGGACTAGGGTTAATATCACAGCTAATGATTCCTCACACAGGCACAGAATTACTTGTGTTTCTCAGCAAGAAACTAAACTATGTGTACAGGAATCTTCTCTAACATGTAGGATCCTGTAGAACTTATAAGCAAGATAAAGGTAGAAGTGTGTATGTTTTGGTTTCAGGGTTACTGAGTAGCTAAGACAAGTTAACCTTAAGGAGATCAAGAGTGGAGATGAGAAGATTCAAAGCAGGGAAACAACATGTCCAATAGGCAAGGCTGTCGGTGATATCACTCAGTCCTGATTAAAACAATTTGACGTTAGCAGTTTCTAACTTATCATGTGTTTGGGTTTCTTTTCCTTAGTCCCTGGCTTTCTGTGTTCTGCCCCAAATATCAACATGGTCGCCTCTGGCAGGCCTTCTTCCAGAATACACCCAGAGGTGAACGTTCCAGAAGGCATTGAGAAATCCTGCTCACAACAGGAAGAAAACAAACCAAAGTCTGGAGCCTGCAAAAACAGACTTCTTCTGAGTCAGGTGGCCTACTTCCAGAACTACCGGCTGAAGTCATACAGTAAGTTCTATAGGTTGACCACCACGAACGTGATCAATGATGTCCTGTGTTGTTTTGAGAAACTCACAGTTCTCTTCATCAAAATTTATTTCATTCTTCCCATACTTGTAAAAAATAGAAATGGGTATTTTAACATTTTTGTTAAAGACGGAAGACGGAAACTGAAGTATTTAGCTACTTTTCCACGTCTGCAGTAAGATTGGTGTGGGACTGGGGTCACAATCCAAGCTATCAATTTCTGACACAGGTACAGAACCTCCTGTTTTTCTCAGCAAGAGATCAAATTTATGTTTACAGTAATCCTCTCTGTACAGTATAAGATCCTACAGCCAAGTAGCATCTTGCTTGTGGATCAAAATGTCTGAGGCTTCTGAACTTCCATTTGGTTTTGGTTTTATGAGGCTTAGTAGGCAAAGCTGTGTTTTTTGGACCCTGTGTGAAATGTGGTGATAGCACACAGTTCCTCCTGTGAAGAGGTCGAAGGGGCTCTGCTTCTAATAGAACCTGTGGTATGTTTAGGTGGCACCAGCAAGAGCAGGAAGTACCCTTATAATGGTTCCTCAGCCTCCCCGTTAGCTGGGATCCCTGGTGGGCACCATAGCAAATGGCTAAGTTCTGTATTGTTAGTAGAGGTGGGGTAGACCTCTTGAACTCCTGAGGAGGTAGACCTCTTGAACTCCTGAGGAGGTAGACCTCTTGAACTCCTGAGGAGGTAGACCTCTTGAACTCCTGAGGAGGTAGACCTCTTGAACTCCTGAGGAGGTAGACCTCTTGAACTCATGAGGAGTAGACCTCTTGAACTCCTGAGGTCAAGTGATCTGCGTTCCTGGGCCTCCTAAAATGCTGGGATTTCAGGTGTGAGACACCAGGCTGGCTCCATGGATTCTTTTTTAAGTAAAGGTTGTTAGAATTTGTCCATCGGTCCAGTCTTTTATATAAATTTCTCAAACCATTCATTGACCACGATATATGAGGAGCTAGATCAGTATTGCAGCAATGCTTCTGGAAAGCAGTAAGGGCAAATTTGGAAGATTTGGGAGAAAAGTTTTAATTATTTGCACTGACTTAGGTCAGAGGATACATGATTAAGATGTACCAGATGAGGGAGATTTCGTCTTATGCATCTGAAAAGCAGGCTCATATACTACTGAGGCAACCTAATCTAGGGCCTGTTAGAACATTCCTGTCAGAATATTACATTCTTACCCTGAGAATATTTTACATCCTTGTGCTATGACTGGACACTGATTTGGTGCTGTGTGAAGTGCGATTTCCTTAATGTGACCTGCTCTTCTGAATTTATTTACAGAAGATCGAAAAGATCACGATGAAGAACAGAAATACAGAGACAGCAAAAATAAACTTCTTATGAGTCAAGTTGCCTACTACTTGGGCTGCCGGCTGAAGATGGAAGGTAAGTTCTATAGGTTCAGCATCATGGAAGTGCTGAACGATGTTTTTTCTTTTCTCTGAGGAATTATACACTCTCTTCTTCAAAGTTAATTTCATTCTTCTCATACTTTTAGGAAAATAGCAATGGGTATTTTAACATTTTGTTAAAGACATAACACTGAGGCGAAATTTTTAGCAACTTTTGCACATCTGCAGTAAGACATGTGTGAGACTAAGGTTAACATCCCAGCTATTGATTCCTAACACAGGTACCAAACCACCTGCTTTTCTCTGCAAGAGGCTAAATCATGTTTACAGGAATCTTCTCTGTACCTTATAAGATCCTTCAGAACTTAGAAGAAGAAAGAGG
Organism: Callithrix jacchus; assembly: GCF_049354715.1. Lineage (NCBI taxonomy): Eukaryota > Metazoa > Chordata > Mammalia > Primates > Cebidae > Callithrix > Callithrix jacchus. The sequence continues at coordinate 19,863,811 of NC_133523.1, forward strand.
TAGAAATGTTTATGTACTGGCTTCAATTTGAATGAGTAGCTAAGACAACTTGACTTTAAGGAGATCAAGAGTGGAGATGAGAAGAGTAATTCGGGGAAATAACATCTTCAAATCAATAGGCAAGGCTGTCAGTGACATCCCTCAGTCCTCATTAAACTAATTTGACGTCACCAGATTCTAACCCACCATGTGTTTGTGTTTCTTCTCCCCAGTCCCTGGTTTTCTGTTTTCTGCTTCAAACATCAGCAAGGTGGCATCTGGCCGGCCTCCATACAGAAACTACACAGAGGTGAATGTTCCAGAAGGCATTGCGAAATCCTGCTCCCAGCAGGAAGATAAACTGAATGTCAGAGTCAGGAAAAATAGATGTCTTATGAGTGAGGTGAACTACTCCCTGAACTGCCGGCTGAGGACATACAGTAAGTTCTATTGTATGGATGAGTAAGTACTGACCCATTGGTTCAGTCTCCGATATGAATTTCTCTAACCATTCATTGACCATGATATAATGAGATAGATCAGTATTGCAGCAACGCTTCTGGAAAGTAGTTAGGGCAAGTTTTGAAGATTTTGGGAAAAAAGTTTTAATTGTTTGCACTGAGTTAAGTCTTAGGATATGGGATTGATTTCTACAAGATGAGACAGATTTTGTCCCATGGATCTGAAAAGCAGGCTCATCTGCTTCTGAGGCAACTTAATCTAGGGCTCATTAGAACATTCCCATCATAATACCACATTCTTCCATTGAGAATATTTTATGATTTTGTGCTATGACAGGACACTGATTTGGTCTTGTGTGAAGTGAGATTTGCTGAATGTGACCTGCTCTTCTGAATTTGTTTACAGAGGATCAAAAATATGATGAAGAACAGAAATACAGAGACAGCAAAAATAAACATCTTATGAGTCAAGCGGCCTACTACCTGGACTGCCGGCTGAAGACGGAAGGTAAGTTCTATTTGTTCACTATCACGGAAGTGCTGAACAATATCCTGTCTTTTCTCTGAGAAACTGAACACTCTCTTTGTCAGAATTTATTTCTTTGTTTTCATACTTCTAAGCCAATGTAAATTTGTATCTTAACATATTGTTATAAGCAGATGAGAGAGGCCAAAGTATGTAGCCACTTTTCCACATCTGCAGTAAGGTGGGTGTGGGTCTCCGTAACATCTCAGCTATTGACTTCTGACACAAGCACAGAACCACCTGTTTTTCTCTGCAATAGGCTTAATCATGTTGACAGGAATCCTCTCTGTACCACATAAGATTCTGCAGACAAGTAGCATCCAGTCTGTTGGTCTAAATGCCTGAGGCTCGTGGACTGCCATTCAGTTCAGGTTTCTGCTGAGGTCCAGTAGGCAAAGCTCTGTCCTCGGGTCCTGGGGGAAATGCGGTAATAATATACAGAACCCACTGTGGGGAGCTTAAAGAGGACTCTGCTCTTTACATAATTCTGATGGAAGGTGGTCTTTGGAACAAGAGGCAGCATCTTTCCAGGTGTAAAGGACAGGAAGGAAGCTGTGACAGTTGAGGGGTTGTTGGAGTGGAAAGATCTCTGGATTGAGAATGAAGGTTCCTAGGCTGTATCTTCAGCAGTGTCTTTAGTAACTGTCACTGAGCACTTGATTTCTCTCCTTCCTTACTTTCTGTCTCTCCATCTGCAAAGTCAGGCCAATTTCTCTCTCTCCATCTGCAAAAGCAGACATCTTGCAGTGTCTGAGGCATTGAAATGTGCGAACACTTATGAGCGCTTATCAAAATGAGGTAAAGCCCCTCGCTTTGTGATGTTGGGACCGCAGGTGCCCATCACCACACCAAGCGAACTTTTTATTTTTAGTAGAGACGAGGTTTCACCATATCGGCCAGGCTAGTCTTGAACTCCTGACCTTAAATTTTTCACCTACTTTGTCCTTTCAAATCATAGATTTTGTTTTGTTTTGTTTTGTTTTGGAGGTGGAGTCTCTCTCTGTTAATCAGGCTGGAGTTGAGTTGCATGATCTCAGGTCACTACAAACTCTGCCTGCTGGGTTCAGACGATTATGCTCCCTCAGCCTCTTGAGTAGCTGAGAGTGTAGGCGCGTGCCACCATGCCCAGCTAATTTCTTTGTATTTTTAGTCGAGACAGGCTTTCACCGTATTAGCCAGGATGGTCCTGATCTCGTGAGCTTGTGAAGTGCTCACCTCGGCCTTTCAGAGTGCTGGAATTACAGGCGTGAGCCACCATGAGATTGTTTTTTGTTTGTTTTTGCTTTTGTTTTGTCTTTTTTTAATTCCTTCTCCCTAGAGACTGTCAAAAATTGTCAATGCCGACTCTATTACATGTCATCTCGGCGGGGTATTGGGAACGTTTTCAATTAGCGATAATCTCATCTCAGATAAACCCCATTGGCTACGATCCTGCCACTGCGCAAACTTACAGATTGTTTTTGCAGCAAGTGTTGTTAGAATTTACATATCCATCTCGTTTCATGTATAGATGCTTCTGACCATTCAATGACCTTGCTCCCTGGTGAGATAAGTCAGTATTGCAGCAACACTCCCAGAAAAGAGTTTGACTTATTTTTGGAGATTGTCTGGGAAAAAATTTGGTTTAAGTTTGCATAGACTCAGGGAGAGAATATGGCATTATGGTCTACCCGTACAGGGGGCTTTTGGCCTGTGCATCTGGAAAGCAGGCTCATCTACTCACCAGGCTTCATCTAGGGCACCCTAGAATCTTCCTGTCAGAATTTGTATTCTTGCCGTGAGAACATTTCTGTTCCTGTGCTATGACTAAACACTGATTTGGTCATATGTGAAGTGTGATTTGCTTAATGTGACCTGCTTCTCTGAATTTATTTACAGAAAGTCAAGGTGATGTTGAGGAAGAGGAGGAGAAAGGGCCAATGCCCCCCAGGTAATGCTGTGGACCTGTGGGCTGTTAGTTTCATAGTGACATCTGGAGACTGCAGATCCAGGAAAAGGAGAAAATGACTAGAACTCTGCCTTCCATTCACCCAGCTACAGATTGTCCTCATTGACAATGCTGTGGGTGATGTGTGGCACTTGTATAGGTTTTAATGTCTTAGTCCTCCCAAGATAGGGACCTGCAATCTGCTGAGCCACGTGAACTCAGCAAACAGGGATTTCCTGGTTTCGCCTGTTCTCTCCCATGGGTTTAATTCCCGGGAGAGACGTGGATATGCTTTCTGCCCATTTGTTTTTAGCATGTTTGCTAGGATTTGTGAAGAGAAGAAATTCAAAAAATATACATATGCTATCAAAATACTGGAAAAGGGAGGCCCTTAGTACACAAGATCTGGGTGTCTGAAATGCCTCAGGAGCTCTGTTCACTTGAATGCTGCATGTAAAATTCAACACAACTTATGTGAGGTAGTTGAATCCCCGTCTTAGTGCTCATGCTGCAGTTCATGATGAGAGTTTACAGGGAGTCTGGGTGGCCTGCAGTGGCTCATCTGTGCAAATGCACTGAGCACCTGCTGCTCATTTGTGCTGCATACCCAGGGTAGTCACCCTTCACCCTGCATTTAGAAGGATAGCTCTTTTTTTTTCTCTTGAAGGAAAAATGCCTCTGCTTTCTGTGACCACTCCATTCTGACTTCCATCAGATCAGCTGGGGGACTTTGTTGTCTAATCTCTGTTGGTTTAATCTGTCATTCTGTCCTGCCTGGCTCATCAGGGATCTGCAGGAGTCTGTGGAGGAGGAAGCCCCCCAGGAGTCCTGGGACGAAGGTGATTCGACTCTCTCAGTTCCTCCTGGCCCATCTGCCTTCAATGAGACTTTCAGGAGCAACTTTCACTCATTAGAGGAGCAGCAAGTCAACTTGGCTGTTGACATAGACAGTGAGTACTCCATTGTGAAGGCACTAAAGCTCCATTTTGTGTCCCCATTAGACCTCATAGTCTTTGGGCATTGCTCCCCTGGCCAGGCTGAGAGTTGTCATCACTGTGGGCTGAGCCTGTACATGAGTGTAGATTGCAGTCACTCTGGATTCCAGTCTTAAGCAACGGCATGGGGTGGGTCAGTGAGCTCTGCCCTGTCTCTAGTCTCAGGCCATGCCCGTCGTACCCTGGAGCGACTGTCAGGACATTGAAACTTAAGGAAGGTGTTGCACACTCACACCAAGCTATGCAGCACATGCCCACAAGTTATCTGTCAATCTGAATTAAATGTCTCTTGCCAGCTATTAAGTTTCTCATGAGTTTTGTTCCCCAAGCATGTCTGTGAGGTTCTTCTCTGTTTGTACAAACTTGGTGTAACTCTTTGTACAAACTTGGGATAAAAGGATAACGGTCTACCAGAATAGGGACATTTCATCATTGGTCTGAGACAGAAACCAAGAAATCTCTCTCATGATTGGCCTTCAGACCTCCTGAAGTCTCTCTCTCACATTATCCTGTTGTCATGCTGAGGAGCCTGAGGTCCCTGTGCAGGGATTAGACAGTGGACGGTTATGGGTGTAGGCGAATTGGCTTATTTTGTCTGTCCCTGTCTGAATTTATTGCAGAGATTAAAAATGACCAAGAAGAAGAAGAAGACCAAGGCCCACCATGCCCCAGGTAACTTTGAGCAATTGTGAACAGCTAATTTTGTGTTGACACCCGGAGACACCAGGTCCAGGGAAAAGAGTGGGCTGACAATATCGATACCATGTTTTCAGTGAAGCCTGAATGATTTCTACTAACATTGCTGTTGGTTTTCATTGCGGTAGATATTTCAGTTTCCATTTCTCCCTCTCCTTATCATTTACTAACTACCGTAGATTAACGATACTTGTTTTTATGAGCAGTGTACGCTGTGTGTCCTGAGGGTACTCACTCAGAGTGTCCTTTCACTCCCTCATCAGTGTGTCACCTGGACGGATCACTGAGCTTACTTTCCCTCTCTCTCTTTCATTCTTTTTTACCCTACTCTTGCTCACCACGACATAAAGCAATAATTTTTTATGTCATTAATGGATGTATGTTTTTTCTTTATTAACCACTTTCTTGTGCTCCCCATGAAATGTAGTTGGGGCTCTGCGGTGTCTTATTTTCCCTGACTTATTCTTTGGTTTTTCCTCCTTTTCTAGGCTCATCATGGAGCTGGTGGAAGCAGAAGAACCTGAAGTCTTCAGGTACTCACTGGATCTATTGTATTCAACGTATACAGCTTATCCTGAGTTTTATTTCACATTCCAGGCTTACACGTATGTTATTTTTTTATTTGTGGAAGAGCATGTTCGCTTGACTTTGGACATGGGCAGTAGGTTTGTTACTATGACGGTGACAAGACTCCCCCTGGTCTCCTGGGTAGGGGTCATATTTCCACACTAAGACATGATGTCATGTGGGACTCTGCCGGTGCAGAGTATGAACACCACCATGTTCTTGCTGAAACACTGAGCCTGAGTTTCATAGCCTGAGGTAATCTCCAGACAACTTCAGAATGTAGACCAGTGAGCAGCACAAGTGACCTTTCTCCTTCAGAAAGCCCATGTCACCACAAATCACACAACTAAAAGGAGAAGAGACATTTTGGGTTGAAAAAGAGTAAAAAGATAATGTAGCTACATTTCTTTAGTTCTTTTAAACCCAAAGTGTCTCCTCACCTTTTGTTGTTGTCATTGATGGTGGTGATATGGGCTTGTTTGCAGAGGATAGGTCAGCTGTCTGGCTCAATGCTCTACACTCTAAAGTTGTCTGAAAATGTCTTCATGATTAAATTCAGCCTAAGTGTTTTTCCGGGAACACTGCAGGGTCAATGCTACCTCACCCATCTGCAGGCAGAGAAGGTCCCATGTGTCTCCCACCGTTGATCATGGTACCAGGACTGTTCCACCATTTGTCTACCACCATGTTCATGGTACCAGGACTGTTCCACCATTTGTCTACCACCATGTTCATGGTACCAGGACTGTTCCACCATTTGTCTACCACCATGTTCATGGTACCAGGACTGTTCCACCATTTGTCTACCACCATGATCTTGATACCAGGACTGTTCCACCATTTGTCTACCACCATGATAGTGGGTACCAGGACTGTTCCACCATTTGTCTACCACCATGATAGTGGGTACCAGGACTGTTCCACCATTTGTCTACCACCATGATCATGGTACCAGGACTGTTCCACCATTTGTCTACCACCATGATAGTGGGTACCAGGACTGTTCCACCATTTGTCTTCGACCATGATCTTGATACCAGGACTGTTCCACCATTTGTCTACCACCATGATCGTGGTACCAGGACTGTTCCACCATTTGTCTACCACCATGATCGTGGTACCAGGACTGTTCCACCATTTGTCTACCACCATGATCTTGATACCAGGACTGTTCCACCATTTGTCTACCACCATGATCGTGGTACCAGGGCTGTTCCACCATTTGTCTACCACCATTATCATGATGCCAGATCTGTACCTTTCAGAGACACCTGATTTATACTGAAGTAATTGGAAAAATGGTTTTTAAAAGTATTAATATGCTGTGTTCAAATGACCATCCCCTAAACATTTTCTTCATTAATCATCCCTGGCGGTGTCAATTATTATATTTATATCTCTCTACTAGAAATTTTCAATTTTTCCTGTATCTTTACTTTTCCTAGTTGTCTGTTGTTGGAAAAAAAATTTCCTGCCTGCATTTTAATTTTTGCCAAACTTAACTTTAATCTGCACTATTAAAATTTTTTCTCTTAAGATAAGACTGTCAGCACATAAGTCCACAGCAAAACAGAGAATTCACTGATTTTGAAGCCTTTGTTGATATGTGGCTGACAAGAGACGTAGTTTTTTTAGTTAGCTGCTAATATCTATTTGAGCAGCCAGGAAAGGTCTATCAGACTAAGGACATGCAAAGCCCAGGCCATTCTCTTTGAGTCTTTTAAACTATTTCAAAAGAGAAGAGAATAGGTAGATTCCACATATCTGGACAGGAAGGAGAATACACTAAAAGCAACAGACAACTATTTCCCAAAACAGAATCAAAAATTAGATTTAAATAAACATACACCATTAAAATTCATTAAACATTTTCTCATGAAATGTAATCTCTCTAAACTTACCTGTTATATGAAAGTCAGTTCTTAATATGCCACACTGCATTGACTGTTGACATTCATAAGAACATATTTCCAAGTTTATTATTTGAAAAAGCAAATGGACTGTAATCCTTTTTTTTTTTTGCAGTAATCTTTTTAAGATTGAAGATTTTATTCAAAATAAAACCAAAGATTATAAAGATAGAAAATGACATTAAAATTTATCTTCTCAAAGTAATGATGTTCAACTCTGTGTATCTTACGCCTGTTTATAGTGTAACTGTCAAGTGATCGTTTAACCATTCTTTAAATATTTCAAATTACTGGGGACGTGTACAAACACATAATGAACCAATGCCTACTCGGTGAGGGACTGCCTTGTGAGCAACCCCAAGGGCCCTGGCTCATGAAGCCCTTGGCTAGAAAGGTGGCGGGATCAGCCAGGTGGGCACACAGCAGGTTTTTTGTTTTCTTCTGGCAAACACACACACAAATATCAGCACCTGCTCACTGGAGTCTCTGGCAACCCTGACCAGGCTTCATGATGGGTGAGGTGGGCTGGAAATGGGAAAGTGGATGACCCCAGACCTAGAGACTGCCACTGTCACCTGGGCACCTGGAATATGCGTGGAGGAGTCTCCCACAGATTTTGGCCTGGATCAATGCCCAAACACGCACAAGGACAGGACTCTTGGCCTGGATGTTTGCAGAGCTCCCAATCTTCTAAAGAGGCTGGTGGTGGGGAGGAAGGTTCAACAAAACAGAAGAGTTATGGGTACTTGAGCTTGGCAACAGAGAATACCTCCCTGTACTACTAAATGACAGTATCTGACAATGATGAATGACACACTTGAGCAACAGCTTTCACTGTTTCACAAGCAGTGTCTCTGGACCACTAGGTTGGTGCTGTCAGATGTTGACTGAAACGTCGGTGGTTCGAGCCCATCCAGTCACATTAATGTTTCTAGCTGACATGACCTTCCATCTGAAGAGTCTCTTCCTTGGACCAAATATATCTTAAAACTTCTCTTCAGGCCGGGTGCTGTGGCTCACGCCTGTAATCCTAGCACTTTGGGAGGCCAAGGTGGGTGGATGACCTGAGGTTAGGAGTTCAAGACCAGCCTGGCCATCATGGTTAAACCCCATCTTATATAAACACACACACACACACACACACACACAAACTTTTGTCTCTTGTCTATTTTCCAACGTGTCTATTTGTCGCTTGTGGCAAAAAAAAAAGTCCATTTTTAATCTCCCCCCAACAAACATCTTCCCTTACTTATCTTGGTGTTTAGGGTTTTGAGTTTGTTTCCTCAGCTGCTCATACTTGGAACACTGGAAATTCCTAAAATGGAAAATGACAGAACCTGAGTCACACCTCTGGTGAAGCCACAGACTCTGAGGGAGAAATCTAATGTGCCAGGGTTTGAAGTTAAACACATGAATTTTTTGTGCCTCCATTTCTATATGTCAAATGCACTAAACCAGAATACTCAGGTTGCCCAATGTTTAAATGAGCTGTGCAGGAAAAGCGTGGAGCCCAATGCCTGTCACATAGTAATTGTTCAATACACATGAGCTCCTATCAGCACCGTTGCCTCCAGCATTTCCATCAGGCTTTGATCTTTTAAACATCCTTCTTGATACAAGTGGATCATTCTTCAACCCTTCTCTAACTGATGGCCGTGAAATTGCTCCAGTGTGTATTATTACAAGCACAGCTGTAAAAAGATCAGACTGACACCTACATCTGTTGTGCATCCCCTGTCTACTTCTCCGCAGATACCTGGAAATGGAATGGCCAGATCAAGGTATTTATACATTTCTGATTTTGCTAATTTCTGCCCAAATTACTGTGGAAAGATGATATAACAAGTCACATTTTTAACATTTTGTGAGAATACTTTCTATCTCCTTCTTCTGGCCAAAACTGGGTGGTATTGCCTACCATTTCCTCTGAGCTTCCTTTGCCAACATTTCTGTAGTCATTCGGTGGGGACACGTGTTATGCATGACATCAAACTCAAATCCTTAAATGAAAAGAGGGATTAACGACTGTACAAATTTATATTCAAAATACGATTAATAGAAATATATATGTGGATGTAAATATATACACAAAATATATGGCAAGATGTTTTTTATTTAGGATACTTCATCAAAGTTACGTATACTTCAAAATTTGTTTAGTAAAACAGCAGGCCCCATGTGTAGTCCCAGAGTTCCATCATCTGTACGTAATTATTTAGCTCCTTATCTCTAAATAGCTATTAGTCTTTGCTTTCTGAGTTTAGGCCCTATCTCTCCTTCACATACTCGCTGATCACCACTACCCCAAACACGCCTCTCAACACCTCACCCTCTAACATGTTCGTGTCCTAGTTTGCTGAGTCAATTACTACATTATTATAACTTGTACATTTTCTTCAGAGCTCAGTCACATTGGATATACACAGCAGGAATGAAGGACCAGTATCTTCCGGGACTCTCTCTCAAGTGGATGAGCTTCAGAGATTCATGTAGTCTTTGGCCATTCTGCCTGTCTTCTATTCCAGGTAAGTACTGGATATGATGGCCCAGCTCAGATCAGGCACTCTCCGTGAGCAGGGAGGGCAGGACATCTTCATGTACAGTAGCAGAAAGACACTGTTCACAGAGGGAGAGGCAGTTCTGCAAAAGAAAGGTCAGTCTGGGGCATGGGCAGGAAACCGAGGATGTGAAGAAAACAGTGTCTGCGCTGTGAGGGGAACATGCAGTAGAGGCTGGATTCAGAGTGGGAGGAAAAGAGTTTTTGGAAATATGGACCACGGATATTCCTGTGTGAGCTGGAACCACACAAGACTGTGGGGGACTTAAAGGGGCAGGGAGCTTAGGAGAATCTGCACTCCCCAACCTGGGAGACAGGTGAGAGAACTGTCCTGGTCACCAGAGATAGGGTCTGGTCCAGGCAGTTCTGATGGGAAAGAAAGGACAGGACATCTTTTTAAGGTAAGGTCCTGAGTTCAGGTCTTGGTAGGGAGGGAGGCTGCCTTGGGCATTGGCAGCGGCAGATGGTTGGCCAGATGAGGGCACTGAAATCTATGTGCTATCACCTTGTGGTTCTAGTAAAAGAATCGCTGTGGGCCAGGCCCGGTGACTCATGCCTGTAATCCCTGCACTTTGGGAGGCCGAGGCGGGTGGATCACGAGGTCAAGAAAGATCGAGACCATCCTGGTCAACATGGTGAAACCCTGTCTCTACTAAAAATACAAAAATTAGCTGGGCATGGTGGTGCAAGCCTGTAGTCCCTCCCAGTTACTCAGGAGGCTGAGGCAGGAGAATTGCTTGAACCCAGGAGGTGGAGGTTGTGGTGAGCCGAGATCGTACCATTGCACTTCAGCCTGGGTAACAAGAGTGAAACTTTGTCTCAAAAAAAAAAAAAAAAAAAATGCTTAAACCACTGGCAGCTTTCTTCTGTCCAGTGCATCCTCTCATGGAAAGGTAGAGCAAGACCAGCTTTACCCTCCTCTCCTGTATGTCTCATGTAGGTAAATCAAGGTCCACTAGGATTCTGGGAACTCTCATATCCTTCAAAGACTAGAATCATCATGGTTAACCTCTGAATTATTTTTGACAAAGGATTTTCTCTTTCTCTCTCTTTTTTTTTTTTTTGACGGAATCTCACTGTGTCGCCAGGCTGGAGTGCAGTGGTGTGATCTTAGCTCACTGCAACCTCCTAGTCCCTGGTTCAAACTATCCTGCCTCAGCCTCTGGAGTTTTGTATTTTTAGTAGAGCGGTTGCATAATGTTGGTCAGGGTGATCTCGATCTCCTGAACTCGTGATTCGCCTGCCTCCACCTCACAAAGTGCTGGGATTACAGGCATGAGCAACTACAGTCAGCTCTCTCTCTCTCCCTTTTTTAACTGTCATTCATTTAGCGCTTTCCAAATGCTTTTGAAGTTAAATTGGTTCTAAGATTTTACAATTACATTTAATGCTCTAGTCATTCTTGTATAGGTGTTTGTGGCCAGTTTGTATTTCTATGGGACAGAGGAGCAATCACTGCACAAAGAGCAATGACTATCACAGCGTTCACACGGGTTATAAGTCATTCCATTCTCTCTCCTCTGTTGGCTTATTAGCTGTCACTCTCTTTTGTTATTTTAGCAATTGCCTTAGGGCTTCTAGCCTGAGTTTTTTAACTTACCACAGTCTACCTTCATGTGATATTATACCTCCCCTTCTGGCCTTGCTGCTGTCCCTGACATGCACTTTGCTTTTACACACGTTATAAACCTTACAACCCATTGCTATTGCTTTTGTTTAAATGGTCAAATTTTTACAAAAAAGATTTACAAAATAAGAAAAAAACTAGTGTAGTTACCCATTTCCGATGCTCTTCATTTCCTTGTGCAGATCTGGATTTTCATCTGGAATCTGTTTCCTTCTGCCTGGAGGACTCCTTTGATGTTCCTTGTATTGTGGGTCGGCTGGTAGTGGATTTCGTCAGCTATTGTACATCTCTAAATGTCCTTATTCCACGTCCAGTTTCGGGAGTATGTTTTTTTGGCACAGTGCTTATTCTGGGTAAATTTCCCCTGCCCTCAGTATTGTAAAGATGGCGTTTGCTGTCTGCTCCCGTGCATTGCTGCTTCTGGTGGAGGCCAGAAAGAGCAGAAAGCAAGCTGATGCCATCTCGTCTTTGCTCCTGTGCATGCACGATGCCTTTCTTTTCTGGCTGGATTTGAGCAACGTTATTATAATGTATCTAGGAGCGGTTTTCTTTGTGTTTCTTGGGCTTCAGTTTCCTCAGCTTCTTGGGTCACTGGATTTGTGATTTTCATTATGACTAGGAACTTTTCAGCTATTACTTCTTCGGAAATGGGATGGCCACAGTAACTCACACCTTCATAGTGCCGAACTGGAAGGTGTCAGAGTGAGGCCTAGCATTCGAGACCAGCCTGGGAAACATGTTGAGACCACCACCCCTGATAAAAATAAAAAAGAAAGTAAATATTTACTTTCCACCCTCCTCCTTTCTGGCCACTGTTGTATTTCTTTCATTTTTTCTTTTTGAGATGGAATTTCACTCTTGTCACCCAGACTGGAGTGCAATGGTGCGATCTCGGCTCACTGCAACCTCCGCCTCCTAGGTTCAAGCAATTCTCCAGCCTCAGCCCCTGGAGTAGCTGGGATTGCAGGTGTTCACTGTCACATCCAGCTAATATTTGTATTTTTAGTAGAGACAGTGTTTTGCCATATTGGCCAACTTCTCAAACTTCTGACCTCAGGTAATCCACCCACCTTGGCTTCTCAAAGTACTGGGATTACAGGCATGTGCCACCATGCCCAGACCCACTGTTTCATTTCTATAGGTTAGAGGGGCAGGTACTATAGAAAGTCCCTTTCAGGGACTCCCATTACTTAGTCTGTTCCACTGTTCACTGATAATCTTTTCATTAAAGAAAATCTTTCAACTGTCAGTTTCATTTTGCATATTTTTAATTATTCATGGTTCCATGTTCTCCGATCATTTCTTGTGTAACATGTAATCTGCTGTTATTCCCATCTAGTGAATTTATTATCTCTGACTTTTTTTTTTTTTTGAGATAAGGTCTTACCCTGTAGCCCGAGCTGGAGTGCGGTGGCACAATCTTGGCTGACTGTAACCTCTGTCTCCCAGGCTCAAACGATCCTCCCATGGCCACCTCCTGAGTAGCTGGGACTACAGGCACACACCACCATACCCAGGTATTTATTGGTATTTTGTGGTAGGGATGAGGTTTTGTCATGTTGCCCAGGCTGGTCTGAAACTTTAGGGCTCAAGCGATCTGCCCACCTTGGCCTCCCACAGTGCTGGGATTACAGGCGTGAGCCATAGCACCTCACTCCTGATGGTGTTTTCATCTCCAGAATTTGATGTGGGTCATTTTACATATTCCATGTCTCTACTTAATTCTTTGGACCTGTGGAATGCAGTCATAACTGTTTAAGGTCCCTCAGCTAATTCTACCATCACGGCAGTGCTGGTTCGGTTTCCACTGGTCATTTCCTTCATTATGAGTCCTGGTCTCCTGCCCTTTGCCTGCCTGGTATTCTCTGATTGCATGTCAGACATGGTGAAGTTTACGTTTTGTCTCCTGGCTAATAAAACTTGCAACACCAAGTTACTTTCGTTGTTATTCTTTTTCTGGGACACCAGTTAAGTGACTTGGGATCCATGTAATTCTTCCGGGTCTTGCTTTTAGGATTTTTTTTTTTTTTTTTGCAGGTAAGTGTAGATAGAACTCATTATTCACACTAGTTAAGCAAGGACTTCCTGTGAATTCTACCCAAATGCCCACAGATTGCAAGTAGTTCAGTTGGGCTGGCGGGATCCAGGCACTGTTCATAACCCTTTCAGAAGTTTCCTTCCTTGGCCTCGGGAAGTCTCTTCACAAGCATGCGCTGCTTGATGCTTAAGGGAGACCCTTCCCATCTCCCCAGATCCTCTCTCCATCCATGTCCCTCACTGCTGCATCTTGTCCTTTGAGCCCTAGCTGCCTTGCTGTCCACGGAGGCTCAGCTTCATCTCCTCAGTCCAGGAGTTGGCCTCAGATTCCTGCCTGGGTTCTAGCCTGAGAACCCCCTGAAGGCAGCAAGCTGGGGCAATGGCGGGGCTCACCTTGTTTGTTTCTCATCCCTCAGGGGTTCTGTCCTTTGTCACCTCATTTCCAGTGTCGTGGAAAGTGTAATTTCACTTTTTTGTCTATGTTTGTTTGCAGAGAGGAGCAGTGGGCAGATTTCAGGCAAGGAAGTAAATCGAGCATCTGTTATTAAACATTTTCTGGGAGCAGAAGGCATCTCTTTATGAGTCTTAGCTTTACTTTAATAAGAGGTGTGCCCATGTATCTTCCAATATATTTTTCCATTTCAATGAGACAGTCCTTTCCTTATAGGGAGGAAAGCTCATTCAGGTGTCCTCTAGACTTGGAATAAACATTATAAAAAACACCCAGAGGCCGGGCGCAGTGGCTCACGCCTATAATCCCAGCACTTTGGGAGGCCGAGGCGGGCGGATCAGGAGGTCAAGAGATCGAGACCATCCTGGTCAATGTGGTGAAACCCCATCTCTACTAAAAATACAAAAATTAGCTAAGCATGGTGGTGTGCACTTCTAGTTCCAGCTACTTGGGAGGCTGAGGCAGGAGAATTGCTTGAACCCAGGAGGAGGAGGTTGCGGTGAGCCGAGATCCTGCCATTGCACTCCAGCCTGGGTAACAAGAGCAAAACTCTATCTCAAAAAAAAAAAAAAGTTTCAAGCTTTAAGATCAGAAGCTTTCTATGTTTACCAAAAGATCTACATTTTCTTGGTTTCAGACCAAGAGAGAGATTGTACAGATCGCAGTCTGCAGTTAACCAAATAAAAAACCAAATAATTTTCTGAACAACAGGATGCATGGGGTCAAAGAACGACCACCCTACAGAACTGCTTTTTGGCCTGAGCACAGGGAATGACAAAGCGGCATCAACTAAATGGGATGAAGCTGCAGGTGTGGGCTGGATGCGGTGGCTCACATTGTAATCCCAGCACTTTGGGAGGCTGTGGGTGGATCCCTTGAGATCAGGAGTTTGAGACCAGCCTGACCAACATGGTGAAACCCTGTCTCTAATAAAAATACAAAAATTAGCCAGATGTCATGGTGGGCACCTGTAATCCCAGCTACTAGGGAGGCTGAAGCAGGACTATTGCTTGAACCTGGGAAATGGAGGTTGTAATGAGCCAAAATTGTGCCACTGCACTCCAGCCTGGGCAACAGACCGAGATACCTTCTCAAACAAAAACAAAAGGCTGCAGGTTAAAAAAAAAAAAAAAATCTGGATTTTGGTTCAGAGCCCCTGGACCTTCTTCCAGAGTTTCCTCTTTCCTTGAAAAAGGAAGCCTGTCTCAGTTTCTGCATCTCTCTGAGTCCTGGAGATTGAGGATGGTGAGGTCTCAGTGCTTGGCCCCCTCTGACTTTGGAGACCTCCCCTCCCGTGGGTCAACCTGGTCAAGTGCACAGGCCCCAGTTCCGGCGACCATCTCACCCCACTTTGCTCCCAGCAAAGGCCGTTTTTAGGTCGGTTGTGCGGTGCAGCCAGGACAGGGCAAGGTGCAGCCAGGACAGCCAGGACAGTTGCTTGTTGCAGCCAGGACAGGGCGACCCGCTCCGTGATTTTTGGCTCTGGAAGGCCGCGAGCGCTGTGGTCCTGCGGAACTCTGTCTCCCTCTTGTGGAGAAAGTGTGGAGGGCAGCGAGGGCTGCACCTGCACCTGCTGAGGCAAGCGGCAGTTCCGGGAGCTCAGTGCAAAAGACAATTGTCATCTGAGAGGCTGGACTCAGTTATAATAATTTTAAATTTTTCAATAAAAACTGAATGGAAATTTGTTTTCTTACTTGTAGAAATCTCCTCACAAGAGCTCCCATCTTATATTCCAGGGAAAATTGGGTATTCCACGAAGATATACGGTGGACTGCGGTTCTGATCTGCAGGCCTCCATGCCCTGCACAGGAGCACCAGTGCACGGCCAAAGTCTTTCCCCTTCACAAAGAAAGGGTGTTATGTCTACGACCAAACGAGGACACTAACAGCCCCCCAAAAGCACTGCTTTTATTCCAAAGAAAACCACCAGTTCTCTCTCTCTCTCTCTCTCTCTTTTTAGACGGAGTTTTGCTCTTGTTACCCAGGCTGGAGTGCAATGGGGCGATCTCGGCTCACCGCAACCTCTGCCTCCTGGGTTCAGGCAATTCTCCTGGCTCAGCCTCCTGAGTAGCTGGGATTACAGGCACGTGCCACCATGCCAGCTAATTTTTTGTATATTTTTTAGTAGAGACGGGTTTTCACCATGTTGACCAGGATGGTCTCGATATCTTGACCTCGTGATCCACCGGCCTAGGCCTCCCAAAGTGCTGGGATTACAGGCTTGAGCCTCCGCACCTGGCCAAACCATCAGTTCTAAATACAACTTCTACCTGGCTTTATCAGCTGAGTACACGTTTCCCCAGTACAGAAATCCTACAAATTCCCATGAATACTGTGGCAAAAAGCAGGAGCTACCCAGGCGCGATGGATCACACCTTAATCCTAGCACTTTAGGAGGCTGGGCGGATCACTTGAGCCCCAGAGTTGGAGACCAGCCTGAGAACATGTTGAAACCACTACAAAAAAAGAAAGAAAGAAAGAAAGAAAGAAAGGAAGAAAAAAAGAAAAGGAGGCTGGGCATGGTGGCTTATGTCTGTAATCCCAGCACTTTGGGAGGCTGAAGCCGGTGGATCACGAACTCAGGAGATCGAGACCATCTGGCTAACGTGGTGAAACCCGTCTCTACTAAATATACAAAAAAATTCGCTGGGTGTGATGGCATATGCCTGTAGTCCCAGCTACTCGGAGGCTGAGGCAGGAGAATCGCTTGTACTTGGCAGGTGGCGGTTGCAGTGAGCGGAGCGAAATAGCGCCACTGCACTCCAGCCTGGACGAAAGACGAGACTCCATCTCAAAAAAAGAAAAGTGTAAAAGAAGAAAGAGAGAGACGGGAAGGGGAGACGTGAGGGCAGGGGAGCGGAGGGAGGGAGAAAAACACAAAAAGCACAAATTAGCCTAGCCAGGTGTGGTGGCGGGTGCTTGTCCTACTCAGGAGGCCTGAGATAGGAAGATTGCCGGAGCCGAGATCATGCCACTGCTCTAGCAGTGGCCATCTAAGAGCTAACTTCTGGGGATAGCGGGAAAACACTACATTTGTTAAGAATTGTTAAAAGCCCTCGGTGGCTCACGTCTGTAATCCCAGTACTTTGGGAGGCCGAGGAGGGTGGATCACGAGGTCAAGAGATCGAGGTCATCCTGGTCAACAAGGGGAAACCCCATCTCTACTAAAAATACAAAAATTAGTTGGGCATGGTGGTGCGTGCCTGTAGTCCCAGTTACTCGGGAGGCTGAGGCAGGAGAATTGCTTGAACCCAGAAGGCGGAGATTGCGGTGAGCTTAGATCATGCCTTTGCACTCCAGCCTGGGTAACAAGGGCGAAACTCAGTATTATTAAAAAAAAAAAAAAAAAAATTGTTAAAAGCCCTGTGGAGGGCCGCTGATGTACAAAACAGCCCCATGCTAGATGCCTGCGCTCCCACTAACAAGCACTTAGCCTCCTGAAAAACAAGTGAATAACACCAGTCCAAGAACAATCTCAGAAAACACCAAGTTAAGCGCCCAAAAACAAGCGATTATGGAGAAGCAGCGTTGTTGCCTATCACTTACACCACAAAAAGCCAGGCGAAAGCACGAACGCAGTCCCCCGCTACCACAAATTATGCAGTCGAGTTTCCCACATTTGGGGAAATGGCAGGGGTCAGCACATCCGGAGTGCAATGGGTAAGCCTCGCCCTGGGAAAACCACCTTCGTGATCATGGTATCCCCCCTGTCAGGTAAGTATGAGGTCACTCGCCTCCGCCCCGACACAGCCTCATACGCCTCACCCTTTAGACACATGGTCACTTACCGCGGGCACCGCACCCCTAGCCCTCCTAGCCCTGACACACAGCTGGGACTCTCTGGTCCGACCAGTGGTCCTGGACTCGTTCCCACAGCAGGCAACATGGCTGAAGCCAGCTCTAAGGCTTTGAAAAATTTATCTTGGCACCAATTCTGATGGAACTCTGGACATAAAAAGGAATCTCAGGCCAGGTGCGGTGGCTCACGGCTGTAATCCCAGCACTTTTGGAGGCCGAGGTGGGTGGGTCATCTGAGGTCAGGAGTTTGAGACCAGCCTGACCAACATGGTGAACTCTTATCTCTACTAAAAACACGTAAATTAGCTGGGAGTGGTGGCCGGCACCTGTAATCCCAGCTATTTGCGAGGCAGAGGCAGGAAAATCGCTTAAACCCAGGAGGTGGAGGTTGCAGTGAGCAGAGATTGCACCATTGCACTCCAGCCTGGGCAACAAGATGGAAACTCCATCCAAAAAAAAGGAATCTCAGAGGATTTTTCACATCCTCACCCACTTTCAAGTCACCTACTCTCATTCTCACCTTAATTTAACAAATATTCATTAGGCACCTACTGTGTCATGCCTCTTTTAGGCACTAGAACTTTTGCATGCAGCAGATAAAACAGACAAACATTTCTGCTCTTGAGAAATGTATATTTTAAAACGAGACTTGTTAAAAGAGACCTCGGTTTTATTTTGTATGTATGTAGAGCCGGGGAGTCTAGAGCCTTGGTGTATGATGAATATGTGTTTCAATCTTCTCTGTTCTATAATCTTGGGCAGCTATTTTAACTTCTCTGAGCCTCAGCTTTCTCAATCCTAAAGTGAAGAGACAAATTCCTACCTCATCCTCAATCGGTTAAATATAGAATTCACTAAGGGCCAGACGCTGTGGCTCACGCCTGTAATCCCAGCACTTTGGGAGGCCGAGGCGGGTGGATCACAAGGTCAAGAGATTGAGACCATCCTGGTCAACATGGTGAAACACCGTCTCTACTAAAAAAATACAAAAAATTAGCTGGGCATGGTGGCGTGTGCCTGTAATCCAGCTACTCAGGAGGCTAAGCCAGGAGAATTGCCTGAACCCAGGAGGCGGAGGTTGCGGTGAGCTGAGATGGCGCCATTGCACTCCATCCTGGGTAACGAGAGCGAAACTCTGTCTCAAAAAAAAAAAAAATTTACTATATGATCCTCCAAGTTCATTCTTAGGTTATATACCCAAGGAAAATGGAAACATATGTCCACACAAAAACTTGTGAATATTCATAGCTGCAGTATTCATAATCGCCAAAAGTAGAAACAATTCAAATGGCTGTCAATTAATTAATAATTAAATGAAATGTGGTAAATCCATACAATGAAATATTCAGCAATAAAAAGGAATGAAGTACTGACACATGCTAAGGCACGGATGGACCTTTCGCATAGCATCTTATGTGAAAGCCAGACACAAAATCTCACATATTCTGTTTCCATTTAAAAAAATTTTTATTTATGTATTCATTTTAATTTTGAGGTGGAATTTCACTCTTATTGCCCAGGCTGGAGTGCAATGGCAGGATTTCGGCTCACTGCAACCTCTGCTTCCCAGGTTTAAGTGATCCTCCTGCCTCAGCCTCCTGAGTAGCTGGGATTACAGGTGCCTGCTACCACACCCAGCAAATTTTTTTCTATTTTTAGTATAGATAGGGTTTCACCATGTTGACCAGGTCTCAAACTCCTGACCTCAGGTGATCCACCTGCCTCAGTCTCTGAAAGTGCTGGGATTAGAGGCTCGAGCCACCACACACCTGGCCTCTTTGTTTCCATTTATATAAAATGTTTAGAATATACCAATCCACACTCAGAAATTACATTAGTGGTTGCCTAGGGCTGGAAGCTATGGAGTAATTAGGGTGTCATGGTTAAGGGGCATAGAATTTCTTCTGAGTATAATTAAAATATTCTAAAATAGATTAGATTTTAGTGGTGATAGATGCACAACTCTGTGAATTTACTGAAAACCATTAAATTGTGCACTTTAAATGAGTGATTTTTCTAGTATGCAAATGATATTTCAATTAAGTTGTAAGAATAAAAAGTTCTACTGTGTAGGGTTCTTTAAGGACTAAATAAGCTAAGGTTACAATGTGCCTAGTGCATCGAGTATACATAGTGCCTGGCATTTGTTAGATATTCCAAACATGCGAACTTTTATTCCGTTGGTAATTCTTAACAGGCTGGTTTATATAAAACTTACAATTATGTTCATTGTTAATGTAATACTGATGCATTCCCTTCATAATCAATGTGTGCCTTCAGCAGATACTTTTTTTTTTCTTGAGACTGAGGAAAAGTCTCTTTTGAGACTGCACCCAAGCTGGTGTGCAGTGGAGCAATCTCGGCTCACTGCAACCTCTGCCTCCCAGGTTCAAGCAATTCTCCTGCCTCAGCCTCCCAAGTAGCTGGGACTGCAGGGGTGTGCCACCACGCCCAGCTAATTTTTTTGTATTTTTAGTAGAGACGGGGTTTTACCATGTTAGCTGGATGATGTCAATCTCCCGACATTGTGATCTGCCTTCCTCACCCTCCCAAAGTGCTGGCATTACAGGTGTGAGCCACTGCACCTGGCCGATAGTCCTTGTTTACCCTCAGTTCCTGCCCTTTCTGTGCTTCTTGAAATTTTATGTGTTTCACGACCCAGCTCAGATGTCGCCTCTCAAAGCCTCCTTGTTGGTTCAACTAAAAATCCTGGGCATTCTGTGTAGCATCCCCAACAAGGGGCATTCAGAGGCAAGCTCTGGTCAGCATCTGCCTTGTTTCCAAATTCTTTGTGAATGCACCACCTGTCCCTGTGTCCTGCCCTCTGCAGCATGGAGGCACCTGGCACAGAGGGAGTGATCCTGATTGAATGTGTTCACAGCACACCTGCTCTGTGTCCCTTGGCACAGCACCTATGGTAGGTAGAACCCTGAGATGATCCTTCTGACCTCTGCCCCTTGGTGTTAAGGCCATAATTATGTGACATGGCAAGAGAAAATGTGTAGATGTCATTAAAGTCGGTAATCAGCAGACCTTGTGCTAGAGAGAGGGGCGGACCTGACCTAACCACAGACGCCCTTTGAAAGCAGTTTTCTTTGGCTACTAGCAGAATAGGCCATCAGAGGTTCAAAGTGGAAGATGGATTTGACTTGAGGGAGGTTTTCAGTTACTGAGTTGTAGGGTTCCTTGAGACAGAATGGAGAACAGTCTCTAGGAGCAGGGAGCAGCATCCTGGCTGGCAGCTATAAAAAAGGACCTGGGGCCAGGTGTGGAGGCCTACACCTATAATCCCAGCACTTTGGGAGGCTGAGGCAGGTGGATCACGAGGTCAAGAGATTGTGACCATCCTGGACAACATGGTGAAATCCCATCTCTACTAAAAATACAAAAATTAGCTGGGCATGGTGGCAGGCGCCTGTTATCCTAGCTACTCTGGAGACTGAGGCAGGAGGATCACTTGAACCTGGGAGGCAGAGGTCTCAGTGAGCTGAGATTGTGCCACTGCACTCCAGTCTGGTGACAGAGCGAGACTTTCCCAAAAAAAAAAAATAATTAAAAAAACTTCATGCAATGCATGCTCAGCGTTTTGTAAAATACACATTTGGAAAAAGTTATATCAAAAATGTCACAGTGATGGGTGGTCTCTGAGTGGTAATGAGTCTTAAGTCCGTGGAAAAGAACAGTGGACCCCGTTCTGGAGGAGGGAGGAAGACGTTCTTCCAAGAAGATCACGGATTCACTTATTGTTCTCTCCCCCTTACAACTTAAAAAAAATAACAATAGTTAATATCACTAAGCACTTACTATGAGCCAAGCACTGTTGCTAAGCATGTTGTGTAATAACTCATGTTTTTTTTTTTTTCTTTGAGACGGAGTTTCGCTCTTGTTACCCAGGCTGGAGTGCAATGGCGCGATCTTGGCTCACCGCAACCTCCGCCTCCTGGGTTCAGGCAATTCTCCTGCCTCAGCCTCCTGAGTAGCTTGGATTACAGGCACACGCCACCATGCCCAGCTAATTTTTTTGTATTTTTAGTAGAGACGGGGTTTCCCCATGTTGACCAGGATGGTCTCGATCTCTTGACCTCGTGATCCACCCGCCTCGGCCTCTCAAAGTACTGGGATTACAGGCGTGAGCCACCGGGCCCCACCTGTAATAACTCATTTAACCTCATGGCAACTCTACCAGGCCTATGTGATTCCAGTGCTTATTGCCCATTGTTTCCCCAAGTGCGGCTGCATTTAGGGGAATGTTTTTCCTCCTTTGTAGGGTTCGAAACCGTTCTTTATCTGTGAAGAGAGATATTCTGATTTCTTTTAACGGATTGATATTTTCTAATTATTCTGCAATGTCCAGCTATCGTTTTTCCACTAGAAAAAAGGCTTACAGGTTTATTTTTGTCAGCATGCTGAGGGGTATGATGTATGTTCCTAGAAAGTGCTGTGGGAGCATAGAAGAGAGACTGGTTCATACCACTTTAGGAAACTGAAGAGAAGTCACGCACAGACGGTGACCTGAATTTTAAAGGCAGGGCATGAGCTCAGCAGGTGAAGGTAGAACTTCTTTGGCGAAGGTGTGACATTGTACCTGGGACCCAACACACAGTGAATTCAGGAGCGACATGGTGGGGGTGCAGGAAGTGAGACTAGTAGGTGGCCAGGAACCCGGCCATAAGGGCACTTAGGAGCTGGGGTCATTCTGAGGGCAATGAGGAGTCACCGAAAGGTACAGCCAGGTGAGGGCCTGGTTGGGGTGCTGTTTTGGAAGCTCAAGCTGGTGCTTCATGAAGGGCAGGCAGCCTGGGGACAGAGAGGCCAGTGAGAGGCAGGAGCAGCAGCCCAGGCTGTCACGGAGGAGGGGACATTGTGGCAAAAATGGAGAAGTGCATAGGAGTCTGGAAGGTCCAGACAGATGTGGTTTTTCCCGCCTCCTCACCCCACTCCCCACTCCCCACTCACTTATTAGCTGTGAACCCCAAGCAAGGCACTTCCCTCTGAGCCTTTATGACTTAGCCGAGCTGACAACTAAATGGGAAAAGTGCCTGGCTGATGACCCGTAAGAATTAGGTGAAGTGGTAGCTCCTTTCCCTGCCCTGTTAAGGCAGAAGCTGGTGACCAATGCTTCCCTCCAAGTGACCCAGCTGGTGACAGGGAAAGTCTGAGGCTTCTTGTTCAGAGAGGGTCACCACTATGCCCCAGCACGACAGACATGCTGCTGGGACCAGTTCTGGATGTCAGAGACCTGGAGGGCTTGGTCTCCGACGGCTGTACAAAGAAACAAAAAGCCGGTTAAGCCAAAGCAGCAGGTGGTAAACACTGAGCCGAGAGACTTTCCCCTCTTGGGCCTCAGTTTCCGTTTCTGTAGAATACAGGTGAAGAGGCCTAGACTCATGCTTCCTAAAGCCCTGTGCCAAGCAAGGACGGCGATCGGCGTTTGCCTTCCTTCCCCAGCCTGCCCGAGAGCGTTTGCTGGGGCGGGGCAGCACCTGGGACCGGTTCCAGGCAGTTCCAGGGGCTGGGTCCGCAGCTGTGCTCCCCCATGCTGCCCGGGACGCCCGGTCAACGACAAGGCCCTCGCCCTGTAGCTTCAAGGAGGGGCGGGGCCGGGCACGGCGGTACGTGGAGTCTGGGCGGGACCCGGCGGCGGCGCGCGCGGACCAAGGAGAGGCAGTCCGGAGCCCAAGGACCCCCCGGCCGGCCGCAGTCGGCCCAGCCAGGGCCCGGGGCTCACCACCGGCCTCAGGGACTAGCCACGGCGCCTGCGGGCTGGATCTGGGTTCGGACCCTCAGAACCCGGGCGGGCGGCCGGCCGAGCAGACGCGGCTGGCGGTGGCGGCGGGAGAGCGCCCTGGACCCGTCCGGAACCCAATTCCGCGGCGCTTCTGCGGGCCTCCCCCAACGAGCGCCCGAGGGGACTCCAGGGGCCGCAGCCGCGGGCAGGTGCGCCCAGCCCGGCTCCCCGCGCCGCATGCCGCTGGCTACAGATCGGCTGCGGTCCAGGTGGGTGAAAACGTCCGTCTCCTCCTTTTCTGGGCGCACTAGGCTCCCCGTAACGCGATCCTGCCTGCACCCTTGCCCTTCACGTTGACCGCGATGGCTGATGGGCAGTGGCGCGGGGTGGGGGGGGATGTCACCCTGGGCTCCGCCTGAGTGACTTGGGCCCTGGGGATCAGTGTCCCTGTTCGTTAGACCAGGGCGCCTTGAGACACTTGTTGCTCAGGTTTCTTCTTTTTTTTTTGGAGACAGAGTTAGTTTCGCTCTTGTTACCCAGGCTGGAGTGCAATGGCACGATCTCGGCTCACCGCAACCTCCGCCTTCTGGGTTCAAGCAATTCTCCTGCCTCAGCCTCCCAAGTAGCTGGGACTACAGGCACGCACCACCATGCCCAGCTAATTTTTGTATTTTTTAGTAGAGACGAGGTTTCACCTCGTTGACCAGATGGTCTTGATCTCTTGACCTCATGATCCACCCGCCTCGGCCTCCCAAAGTGCTGAGATTATAGGCTTGAGCCACCGCGCCCGGCAGGAGGTTTCTTCTTTACAGAAAGCGGCCCCACACGCCCTTCCTGGTGGCAGGAGCAGGGCAGTGGTAAGATCTGTCCTGCTCCGTGGGACTGGGGGAGGAGGCGGCGGCTCTCCCATCTCCGCTGTGCTGACCGGAGTAGGGCGTTTCTATCCGCAAACTTTTTGCTGAAGACGCTGCCGGCCCCCCGGCCCCACGACCTTTCGCCAGGGACAGAAAATAGATCCAGGCTGCCCTGCTCCTGGTGGGTAGGCAGAGCCAGGCGGAGGTGGGGCAGGTACTAAGTGTTGCTGCAGAAATGAAAATCATTGTAATAGGAGAATAAATGGTTTTCATATATTTTAATTCTTACTATCAATAGAATGTTCTTGTGCCCATTTGACAGAGGAGGGCACCACGTGGAGAAGCTCCGTAACTTGAGAGTTAGGGCCCATCCTCTGTCATCCCTGTGTGACCTGCTTCCCTTACAGCTCACCGTCTCATAACCTGCTTCTGCTGGGAGCAGGGATTTGAGCTCAGAGGTGTTGAGGAGCCTGTGCAAGGTCCCAGAGCTCACAGGAGGAAGGACCACCATAGTGACAGGGAGGCACAGGTGGAGCTGTCCCTCCTCCCTCCAGCTGAGGGAGAGTGCTCCCTGACATCTGGCTAGAGAGAGGAGGGGACAGCCACAGACAGGGTTGAGGGAAGGGGTGAAATGAGGGCCCTAGATGCGAGCAGAGGGCTCCCTGGAATGGAGCACAGGCCTAGTAGAGGCTTCCAGATGATAGGAGCTTTTGGGAGGATTGAGAAGGCATTTGAGGGAGGGCGGGCCACCCTGGGAGGCCCTGCCTGGGTGCTAGGGTTGGGGGTGGGACTTCTCTGGGATGGCCTTATGCCTTCCAGGGCAGGTAACTCTTCTTTTCCCAGCAGGGTACAGGTTCTGGAGGTGCACAGTGTAAGAGACTAGTAACTTGCTTGACCACTTCTCTGATATGTGTCAAGGAAAATCTTGGGGTGGGACATGCTGCTGACAGAGCCCTGATCCCTAAAAGTAAAGAAAACAGCCATTGCAAAACAGAGCAGGCTGTCCTTCCTCCGGTAGACACTGACCCTCTCTACGTGCTCCTAACCGTTTAGATGGCAGATTAGAATGTGCCCTGCCTGCCATGGGGAGTCACATGGAAGGAGGGAGACCCACACAGAAGGAAGTGACTACAATACCACATGAGACTATGCAAAGGGCAATTAAGGGGGCTGCTCTGAGGTGTGGGAGAGGTTAAGCCAGTAAGGCAGGCAGTGCATTCTAGAGTGACAGCTGCCTATGCCAGAGACTTACATGTGCACACATTCACAGCATGGTCTCAACATATGTATTAAAAAATAGTGATAAGCTGGCACAATGGCTCACGGTTGTAATCCCAGCACTTTAGGAGGCCAAGGTGGATGGATCACTTGAAGTCAGGTGTTTGAGATTAGCCTGACCAACATGGTGAAACCCTGTCTCTATTAAAAATACAAAATTAGCTGGGTGTGGTGGTGCATGCCTGTAACCCCAGCTACTTGGGAGGCTGAGGCAAGGGAATCACTTAAACCCGGGAGGCAGAGGTTGCAGTAAGCTGAGATCACGCCATTGCACTCCAGCCTGGATGACAAGAGCAAAACTTCGTCTAAAAAAATAAAAAGGCTGGGCATGGTGGCTCACACCTGTAATCTCAGCACTTTGGGAGGCCGAGGTGGGCAGATAACGAGGTCAAGAGATCGAGACCATCCTAGCCAACATGGTGAAACCCCATCTCTACTAAAATACACAAATTATCTGGGCTTGATGGCACATGCCTGTAGTCCCAGCTACTTGGGAGGGTGAGGCAGAATTGCTTGAACCTGGGAGGCAGAGTTGCAGTAAGCTGAGATTGTGCCACTGCACTACAGCCTGGCACCTGGTGACAGAACAAGACGCTGTCTCAAAAAAAAAAAAAAAGTGATAAACTTGGCTGTGCAAACAGACAGGGATTTGACTAGACCTGGGTCCAAATCCAGCAGCAACCTTGGACAAGGGGTCACCCTAGGAGTCCCAGCGTCCTTGGGACATACACTGTGGTGAGGAGTAAGAGGTCTGTAAAGCGCGTGGAGCGGTGCCTGGCCTCTAAGTGCCCAGCACACACCTGCTGCCACCATCGTCCTGTGTGGTGTGGAGACAAAGGGAGAAGTGCACAGGCCGAGGGAGAAATGGACAAGAGACTTTTCATGGGGATCACGCTCATCTGTGAGAAGCAAGATTATATGTATTTTTCATTCTCATTTTCCTGTGGCTTTCTCCTTTTCCCACAATGAGCAGAAAGTAAAATGTATTGTAAGTTGCCTTGCGCAGGTGTGCCCCAGTGAGAGCTCCTCTAGTGCTGAGAACTCTGCTCTACCCGGCTACGGGCAAGATTCTTCACCATTTGGGGTTCAGTCTCCTCATCTGTAAAATGAGATGCTGGGGGGTGAAGAACTTTTGAGTATTATATCACACAGACAAGGGTTACTGTTCTGAATTTGCTTGTGTGTTCCTCCCAAAGTAGTTTTCTCCTTTTTTTTTTTGAGATGGAGTCTTGCTCTGTCACCTGGGCTGGAGTGCAGTAGCACAATCTCAGCTCACTGCAACCTCCACCTCCAGCAATGCTCCTGCCTCAGCCTCCTGAGTAGCTGGGATTAGGCACTTGCCACCATGCTCAGCTAACTTTTGTATTTTTTGTAGAGATGGGGTTTCACCATGTTTGCCAGGCTGGTCTCGAACTCCTGACCTCAAGTGATCTGCTTGCCTAGGTCTACCAAAGTGCTGTGGGATTACAGGCATGTGCCACTGTGCCCTGCAAAGTGTTTTCTCTTAACAGCTTTCTCTGGCTGTCAACTTTGGGGAGTGGGGAGTAGTCAGGTTCTTTCAGCTGGAGACATGAGGTACTTGCCCCCAGGACAGATTCACAGGAATAGAACTGCAGGGAATTTACAAATGGCATTTCTTTTTACGTGTCTAGTGGTCTAAGGGTTCAAAGATACTGGGGTCCATTCCAAGAGCACCGCTTTTGTAAGTATACATTGTCTTTCTCTCTCTCTGAAACTCTCTCACACACACACATCTGTAAACATATTTGAAACGATACCCTTTTGAATTCTAAAGTTTCATCTCCTATATCTTAAAAACGTGCCATGCCCTTCCTCACCCATGGGAACATGACTTTGAACCACTGTGTATTGTCGTTTGGCTGGGCCAGCCTCATTTTCAAAGGATGGCTGATTCCTGGCATCTTCCTTAAGATTTATGTTCCTTTGCTTCCTTCGTTACTAAGCCTCTGGAAGAGCAGAGGCTGGTGCATCTGCAAATCCTACTCTCAGCCTGCCAGAGAGCCTGCCTTTCAGTGACAGCAGGCCCAGCCTATCACTTAAAGGGCAGGTTCTCTGGCAGGCTGAGAGGATTGAGAGGCACTGTGACATATTTCTGGGCCCAGCATAAAGGTTATGTGAATCTCCTGCTTGGACCCTGCCGTCAGGGGAATTGTGATATATCTCTGGGCCTGTCAACTCTTTAATATTCTTTTTCTACCTGGGCTTTGTTCATTGAAGAGATTGAGACATATCTCTCGGTCCCACACCCACGTGATGGGACTATCCTCGCCTGCCTTGGCCATGCCATCTGCGGCGATTTTGATAGATGGGCAGAGCCCCCAGGTTATGTAACTATTCTCTCATGCCTGTTCTCTGCCA
The DNA here is from genome assembly GCF_049354715.1 of Callithrix jacchus. Lineage (NCBI taxonomy): Eukaryota > Metazoa > Chordata > Mammalia > Primates > Cebidae > Callithrix > Callithrix jacchus. The sequence goes on from NC_133523.1 coordinate 19,891,581, forward strand.
GAAGGGGTGGTGTGATATATGGCTAGCTAGGCCCAGCTTCTAGGGTACGTGACTGTCCTCTTCTGTTTTGCCTTACCCATGAAAGGCATTTTGTCCTATCTCTGGGCTCCTTACCTAAGTGATGAGTCTCCTTCCTGATCCTCCTCTCGGGGAATATTAGGACATATTTCTGCACTCAGCACCTAGAGGATCTGACTCTCCTTTACTGCTTTGGCTCTTCCCAGTGAAGGTACCAAGGTTGTTGTAATTTTCTTCTTCTGTCTGGGTGCTGCCAAAAAAGGGGAGGGACATATTACTGACCCAAGCACCTAGGTGATGGGACTTTTCGTTTTTTTCCCAGGCGTCACATATTTTGGATGTTGTGATCTATCACTAGGACCAACAACGAAGGCTGCAAGGCTCCTGCCTAGGCCCTGCCTGCATACACCAGGGTGACGCATTGCTGAGTTCTACACAAGCTCATGTAACTCTTCCGCCTCAACTCTGCCTACAGGGGACATTGTGTCATATAGCTTTCCCATCACCCAGGTGATTTGACTCTCCTACCCTGCCTGCTCTATGCTCACAGGGGAAACTGTGGCATATCATTGAGCCTAGTACCTAGTTTATGTGACTTGTTCATTCGTTTGTTCTTTTTTCCTTTCTTTCCTTCCTTTTGAGAGTTTTGCTCTTGTTGCCCAGGAGGCTGTGATGCAATCTCAGCCCACTGCAACCTCTGCCACCTGGGTTCAAGCAATTCTCCTGCCTCAGCCTCCTGAGTAGCTGAGATGACAGGTGCCTGCCACCGTGCCCAGCTAATTTTTTGTTTTTAGTAGAGATGGGGTTTTACCATGTTGACCGGGATGGTTTTGAAATCCTGGTCTCAAGCAATCCACCCATCTCTGCCTCCAAAGTGCTAGGATTACAGGCGTGAGCCACTGTGCCTAGCTTTGTTCTTTCCAGATTTTTCCAGCAAGGCAGATTTTGACATATTTCTGGGCCAAAAATCTGATGTTACACTTTAGCCGTGACGCTGCTCTCAGCATTGTGACATATTACTAAACCCCACACCAAGGTGATGTGTCTCTAGCCTGAACCCTGCCCACAGGAGGCATTGTGACACGTCTCTGAGCCCATCATATATATGATGTTTCTCTCATCTTTTACCTAAGCTTTGCCTATAAAAGAGTTTGTGACATATCTCTGGGCCCAGCACGTAGGGGATGAGACTCTCTTCTTTTGTCTGAGCCCTGCATTTTTTGGGTGTTGTGACATATTGCTAGTCCCAAAAACAAAAAAATGAGAGGCTCCTTCTTGGGTTCTGCCCACCAGGGGCTGTAGGACATATTTCTGCATGCATCAACTAACAGATTTGACTCACATTTTATGCCTGCACCTTGCCTACAAGGGAAGACTGTGACATATTGCTGGGCCCAGCATCCAGGTGTTGTGTCTCTCCTGCCTGGGCCTTGCCCACACAGGGCATTGTGACATAATGCTGGGGACAGCACAGAGTTTATATGTCTCTGCTGCCTGTGCCCTGCTTTCAGGAAGGGAGTGTAACATATTCCTGGCCTAGCACCCCGGCGATGTGACTCTACTGCTCACTTTCTACCCACAGGTAGAAATATGACATATATCTTGGCCCAGGTAACAGGTGTAATGATGACTCCCAGCCAAGAGGAGAGATACTGTCTCTCATAGCTAAACTTAGAAAAAAATAGGTAAGATTCTGGGTCTTGTTTTTGTACAAACTAACAAAGCATTACCACTCTCACATATCACATACAGAACTCAGATGGTACAGAGAGTGCCATCACAGGGCCCAACAGCAAGGAGACACTGTTCTCTCACATGCACATGCCACCAACCATTAGGACTGGCATCCTCACACATGGACAAAGCCCAGTTGTCAGGTCCTGAATCTCACATGCTGATGCAATCCAATTGTGACTTTCATACGTGAACATTCAGCCACAGTTGAGATGGTGACTCATTTAAAACCCATCTCAAAGGCAGTTGAGGACTCTTCTCTGGACCCAGCCGGTACAGGTATGATCACGGATCCATACCAGTGCAAGGGTCTCAGAGGGGATTTTGACTTTCATGCATACTGGATAAAGCCCTCCGGGGCTGGGCGTGGTGGCTCACACCTGTAATTCCAGCACTTTGGGAGGCTTAGGCAGGTGGGTCACTTGCGGTCAGGAGTTTGAGACCAGCCTGGCCAACATAGTGAAACATCATCTCTACTAAAAATACAAAAAATTAGCCCAGTGTGGTGGTGGGCACCTGTAATCCCAACTACTTGGGAGGTTGAGGCAGGAGAATCACTTCAACTCAGGAGGCAGAGATTGTAGTGAACTATCACCCCACAGCACTCCAGCCTGGGCTACAGAGTGAGACGCCATCTCAAAAAAACAAACAAAAACAACAAAAAAAACCAAAGCCCTCTGGTGGTGCGGAGAGTGTCCTAACAGGGCCAAGCACACAGGTGAGATTTTGACACTCGATTCCACACCAGCCAACAGGAAAGACTGTCATCTTCCTAAATGAACAAAGCCTACTGTGGAGCTTAAGAATCTCACAATCGAAGGCAGCCAAAGTTTGGAAAATTGGCTCATAAGTGGAACCCAGGAGGTGTAGGCTGCAGTGAACGGAGATCATGCCACTGAACTCCAGCCGGGTGACAGAGTGACATTTCATGTCAAAGAAAAAAAAAATTTTTTTGTTTTACTCAGAAAAGCAATGCTAACTGATGTAATCCTCTTACCTGTGGATGGTATATCACTATTAACTGATCTGAAAGTAATATAGATAAGCAAATTCTCCATTTAAAATCAACTTTTTGTATATTGAAACTACCAGTTTTCTCATTAGAACCAATAAAGTACCGTGTGAAATGACACGGCATGAAGACAACAATGAGAAAACCGTCCCGTAAAACAGAAAAAGAAGGGCTGTGATACACACACAGCTGGAATACACGCAACAAGACAGAAAACTGAAGGTAACTAGGGAATAAAAGCAGCAGAATTTCTTTTTAAATTCAGCAACAGTCAGCTTTGCAGCCTGAAAACAAAATTCCTCTGGACAAGAATAAATCAATGTTAAGAAATAACATCTCTTGACCTCGTGATCCACCTGCCACGGCCTCTCAAAGTTTGAGATTGTTATCTTTCATTTCTGATTTGAAGCTGCAAACTAACTCCCACAGAAGTATTTATGGCTAATTATGTAGCACCTGCTACACAGCAAGCTCTGCCATGTTTGTTTGCTGCATTTATATGTAAAAACATCCTCGTGACTTAGGAAGCCGCCCTACTACTTACATAACTTGGCTGAATTAATAAAGAAATCTACTTATTTCAAAATTCTAAAAAGTGAAAGGAACATTAGCTTAAAAAAAGTAGGCTTATGTAGGATTCTTGAATAAAACAAAATGGAATGTTCTAACTAAATAAAATATAACAATACACAAATTTTGGAATTAGGTCTAACAATGATTTTTTGCGCATTATTAAATTTTATAAAAATCATTGATATACTCCCTGACCAACTCACAAAATGAATAGTTTACAAACTATAAAAGAACAAAATATAAGAAACAAAAATAATATGTCTAGAATGAGTACCAGGCAAGTAAAAAACAGGTAATTTGCATGGGGAGATTCTGAATCATAAGCCATACAATTTCACAGTAATGAATTCAATACAAAGCAGACAGTATATATTTGCATTTGGCGTTTTTGAGGTTTCTAGTTTTCTAGTACGTTAGTTACCTTATTAAAATGCTTTATTTTTTCCAATATTGCTCTATTTTTCTGAAAATAGGTAAATTTGTACTCACAGAAACACACTCCATAATTTTCCTGCACCTACGCATTATCTTGAGAGTAATATATGTGCATATTTAACTCTATGTAAATCAAAACTGTCTGTACGTGTTTGCAGGCAGAGAGGCCACATGTTCAAAAATATATATATTAAAAATTATTTAGGCCGGGCACGGTGGCTCACGCCTATAATCCCAGCACTTTGAGAGGCCGTGGCAGGTGGATCACGAGGTCAGGAGATCGAGACCATCCTGGTCAACAAGGTGAAACCCTGTCTCTACTAAAAATACAAAAATTAGCTGGGCATGGTGGCGCGCACCTGTAGTCCCAGCTACTCCAGAGGCTGAGGCAGGAGAATTGCCTGAACCCAGGAGGCGGAGGTTGCGGTGAGCCGAGATTGCGCCATTGCACTCCAGTCTGGGTAACAACAGTAAAACTCCGTCTCAAAAAAAAAAAAAAAAAAATTGTTTAAAGCCAGGTGCGGTGGCTCAAGCCTGTAATCTTAGAACTTTGGGAGGCTGACTGAGGTCGGGAGTCTCAGACCAGCCAAGACAATATGGCAAAACCCCATCTTTACTAAAAATCCAAAAGTAGCCGGGGATGGTGGCACACGCTTGTAATCCCAGCTACTCAGGAGGTCGAGGCAGGAGAATGGCTTGAACCCACAAGGAAGAGGCTGTGGTGAGGTGAGATCACACCACTGCACTCCAACTCAGGTAACAGAATGAGACTCTGTCTCAAAAAAAAGATTATTTTAAATATATTTTTAGGACTCAGAAATGTATCAATTTTATTTATACTTTTGTATACTTTTTATTATGACCATAAAAATGACCCTGCAGTCAATAGAAATTCTACATTTTAAAAACTAAAAGTGTGTAACTGAATTTTTTTTTTTCTGAGATGGAGTTTTGCGCTTGTTACCCAGGCTGGAGTGCAATGGCGCGATCTCGGCTCACCGCAACCTCTGCCTCCTGGGTTCAGGCAATTCTCCTGCCTCAGCCTCCTGAGTAGCTGGGATTACAGGCACGCGCCACCATGCCCAGCTAATTTTTTGTATTCTTAGTAGAGACGGGGTTTCACTATGTTGACCAGGATGGTCTCGATCTCTTGACCTCGTGATCCACCCGCCTCGGCCTCCCAAAGTGCTGGGATTACAGGCTTGAGCCACTGCGCCCGGCCAATTGTTTTTAATGAAAGGGATAAATGCGAGATGTGAAGGATACCTCGTTTATCCTAATACTACCATTACTACATATTGTATGCCTGTATCAGAATATGCCTTGGATTATATAAATAAATACATATGTTATGTACCCACAAAATTTAACAAAAAATAATTTGAATTAAAAAAAATCATAAACATTGAATTTAAGGGAACAATATATTTTTTGTTTTTTGTTTTGGAGACGGAGTTTCGCTCTTGTTACCCAGACTAGAGTGCAATGGCACAATCTAGGCTCACTGCAACCTCCGCCTCCTGGGTTCAAGCAATTCTCCTGCCTCAGCCTCCCAAGTAGCTGGGACTACCACCATGCCCAGCTAATTTTTGTATTTTTAGTAGAGACGGTGTTTCACCTTGTTGACCAGGATGGTCTTGATCTCTTGACCTCGCGATCCACCCGTCTCCCAAAGTGCTGGGATTATAGGCGTGAGCCACCACGCCCGGCCGGGAACAACATTTTTTAGCTTATTTGCAGTTTAAAGCAACTGGCAAAAGAGATTACAAGAGCTGTTATTCCATTATGTTACCAGTATCCTATTTAAGTTGCTACCGTCCTTTACCTACACCCTTGAGTAAGGTGGAATAGCTTCAAATTTGTGGCATAATGCTTCACTAAATGCACAATAGTCTCCACATGGTAAAAAGATATGTATATAATCTGCAAAGTTTAAAATGTACTGCACTTTATGACATAAAATCACAATCAGTAAAATGACATACTACTATTTTAATTTTCATTACTTCTAAGTAAAATTAAAACTGTTTTTCTCTCACTATAATACAGAAGAATATTACTCCCAACACCCACCTCACACAACACTCAACAAGTGAACCACAAAGAGCCTCTCAACTTAGATTTCTATTATGCATCTTATATATGAATGTCCTCACTTTAATAAAGTCGTCCATAATGCCCACCTAAGAATCTCTCATACCTTTGATGCAACAATAACTGATCACATGCTGTCACATGTTAACACAATAGGAAGAAACAGCATAAAGTAATTTGAGACTTGAGTTACATCATTAGTTTTTTAAAACTTCCAAAACCTTTTCAAGAAAAAAGTATAGTTGAAATGTAATTATGACTTTCCAAAAAAATCTTTAGGTTATATATATAACTTATGTAACAACTTCAGGTTCAGATTATTTTTTATACTCAGCACTATGATTTAGTGTAATATCTGAAGTGTCAATGCCTTCGTTATTTCTACGTGACTCTGGGATATTTACAGAAACCTAATTTCAAATTAAATACTTTTTATACATATTGCATCTCCAAAAATATATTTTAGTATAAACTTTGTTTTCTGGCCTATAGTTTTGTAATAAAATACTGCTTCATGTTTCTCTAGTACAAAATGCGTACAGTAAGATCTGCAACACTCTGTGACATTTTTCTTCAGAATAAATATGTGTCACTTGAAAGGCTTATGTTTTCTGAAAAATCATTTGATAGTAATTGCACTTAAAATGTTTTATTAAGTATAAACTCTTGACCTGGCACAGTGGCTCATGCCTGCAGTCCCAGCACTTTGGGAGGCTGAGGCAGGTGCATCACAAGGTCAGCAGTTTGAGACCAGCCTTACCAACACGGGGAAACCACATCTATACTAAAAATACAAAAATTAGCCAGGCATGGTAAGGCATGCCTGTAATCTTAGCTACTCAGGAGGCTGAGGCAGGAGAATTGCTAGGATCCAGGAGGCAGATGTTGCAGTGGGCCAAGATCACACCACTGCCCTCTAGCCTGGGAAACAGAGCAAAACTCCATCTCAAAAAAAAATATAAGCTTTTTGATGTTGAGTAAGATATAAGCAGATATTAATGGCTTTTCCATTCTTAATATTTGTACACATTTTCTCAAGTGCAAATGCTTTCCTGTGCAATAAGGTGTGAACACTGCTGAAGTTATGCCACAGGCATGGTGGTTCCCACCTTTAATCCCAGTACTTTGGGAGGCCGAAGCAGGTGGATCAATTGAGGTAAGAAGTTTAAGACTAAGCCTGGCCAACATGGTGAAACCCCATCTCTACTAAAAACACCAAAATCAGCCAGACATTGTGGCAGGTACCTGTAATCCCAGCTACTTGGGGAGGCTGAGGCAGGAGAATCACTTGAACCTGGGAGGTGCAGATTGCAGTTGGCCAAGATCACGCCACTGCACTGTGGCCTGAGTGACAGGGTGAGACCCCATTTAAAAAAAAAAAAAGTTTTGCCACATTCTTTACACTTGGAGTTCCTCAGTCAAAATTATCTTACCTACAATCAAGTGTGGAAACCATTTAAAGGATTTGTCACATTCTTCACATTTCCAGGGTTTTGTACCAGTATGATTACTTTTATGTTTGGAAAGGTCTGAGGTGTTGTTAAAAGCATTGTCACCTCTTTCAGGTTTGCAGAGTTTCTCTCCAGGATGAATTATGTCTGTTAAGAACTGAGGACTTGTAAAAGGCTTTGCTTCATTCTTCACACTTGTACAGTTCATCTCCAGTATTATGTGAGCTAAGGGTTGAGAACTCGTTAAAGCATTCATCACATTCTTCACATTAGCAGGGTTCATTTTCCACGTGAATTTTCATTTTTAGCAAAAGTTGAGGACTGGTTAAAGGCTTTGCCACATTTAACACATTTGTAGGATTTCTCTCCAGTATAAATTATCTTATGTTTAGTAAAGGTTGAGAATTGGTTAAAATTTTTGCCATATTCTTCACACTTTTAGGGTTTCTCTCTACCATGTATTCTCTTATGCATAGTGAGGTTTGAGGACTGGTTAAAGGCTTTGCCACATTCTTCACATTTGTAGGATTTTCCTCCAGTATGAATTATCTTATGTGCAGTGAGGGTTGAGGACAGATTAAAGGCTTTGTGACATTCTTCACATTTGTAGGGTTTCTCTCCAGTATGAATTATCTTATGTGCAGTAAGCTTTGAGGACTCATTAAAGGCTTTGCCACATTCTTCACATTTGTAGGGTTTTCCTTCAGTATGAATTATCTTATGTTTATTAAGGGTTGAGGGAAGGGTAAAGACTTTGTGACATTCTTCACATTTGTAGGGTTTCTCTCCAGTATGAATTCTCTTATGTGTAGTAAGGGTTGAGAAACGGTTAAAGGCTTTGCCACATTTTTCACATTTGTAGGATTTCTCTCCTGTATGAATTCTTTTATGTCTAGTAAGGATTGAAGACTGGTTAAATGCTTTGCCACATTCTTCACATTTGTAGCGTTTCTCTCCAGTATGAATCATCTTATGTGCAGTAAGGTTTGACAACTCATTAAAGGCTTTGCCACATTCTTCATATTTGTAGGGTTTCTCTCCAATTTGAATTCTTTTATGTTGAGTTAGTAGGGAGAGCATGCAAAATGATTTGCCACATTCTTTACAATTGAAAAGTTTCTTTCCTGTATGTCTTATTTTATGTCTATTTGAGTTTGAAAATGTATGACAGACTTCCACATATGTATGACATTGAAACCTTCTGCTCTGAGTAGTTGGCAAACATTGATCAAGTCGACTATAATCTCCTCTGTGCAGTTTACACTCATCCACACTTCTGCAGCCTTTCCTTAATTGTAAGTTATCATCTCCACATTTATTGTATCTCCTCAGTATCACTTTTTGGAAAGAATCTTTTATATTTTGCTCTGGCGAAAGTTCTTTGACAAAGTGAGAACACATAACTAAAAGAAATTAAAACAACAAATTACTCCACTTGCTAGACTCAGATAAATATACTTTACAAATCTAACCTACAAAAGCATACAAATGACATAAGTAAACTAGCATATCAAAACACCACAGGTTCTAATTTCTTCATAAATATATAAATGTAACAAAAACATACTGGTCAAAATACATTTGTAGAAAATTTATAAATAAGTGTGTGCAGTGCCACAGGTGAGCACAATGCAAAGAGCTGGGCAGGATGGCTCAGACCTGTAATCCCAGCACTTTGTGAGGCCAAGGCGGGTGGATCACAAAGTAAGGAGTTCGAGACCAGTCTGACCAACATGGTGAAACCCCGTCTCTACTAAAAATACAAAAATTAGCCAGGCGTGGTGGCGCTAATCCCAGCTTCTCAGGAGGCTGAGGCAGAAGAATCACTTTAACCTGGGAGGTGGAGGTTGCAGTGAGCCGAGATGATGCCACTGCACCCCAGCCTGAGCGAAAGAGCAAGACTATCTTTAAAAAAAAAAGGAAAGGAAAAGTCTATTACATTTACTTCTGCCTTCAGAAGTAAATTGCTAATTTCTGGTTTCTATTTTAAAATACCAGAAAAATATTAGCACATACATTTACATTTCTGGCTTCTAGAGGTCTTACCAGACACTGGTTTCAGTTTCCTATGACATAAAATGCTGAAAGAAATGGGGGTATACTTTGGAATAACAGTTTGAGTCTGCTGAGGCCAAAGATAAATGGGACAGCAGCACAAAGACTGCAGTACTACAGACAGGGAAGAGGTGTAGCCAACGATTACTGACTATTAAAAGAAACATGATCCGAGTGGGCGTTGGACATTCAATTAAAACACGCGCACGCACACACACACACACACACACACATATACAAAAGAAGAAACACGAATAAACTTTCACTTCAAGAAAAACAAAACCAAACCAAAAAACCTCACAAAACTTTAGACAAGATACATTCTAAGAACATGTTTGAGAGACTTACAGAATCTCTAGCCAAGACAATTTGTTTCAGACTATGCCAGGACAAAGCTGTATTACAGACTGTGACAGATAACTTGTTTTTAATTTCCAAATCTCAATCAGATTACAATGTATACAGAGTATTAGGGCAGCATGGGCCCATCAAAAACATAATCCAATGTTCAGAAAGCAATCACAAAAAATGATACAAATACGAAGAAGCTCAACAAACAAACAGGGACACACACACGAGGTATCTGTATCAAACTCATATAAAAGAGCAATTTCAAAAGTCACAGACAAGAAGAAAATCTCAGGAGTGGCAAGACAAAAGTGACGTGTCATTTACAAGCTTAGTCTTATAAAACCAGTGAATTTGTGAACAAGACTTTTGCAGGCCAGAAGGCCTGACTGTGTCACATAGTCAAAGTCCTGGGAAAAAAAAAACAACTGCGGTGAACTGCGAAAAATAGCATCAGCAAAACTGTCCTAACAAATAAAAAGTAGAAGACACTCCAAATAATGAAATCCTGAGAAAGTATATTGGCACTGCGTATGTCCTATATATCAAAGGTGCTGAAAGCAGTTCCTTCCACTGAAAATAACACGATGCAATAAAACAACACATAATCATATATAAATACTAACTTTGGGGAAAGATATGCACATACCCAATAATAGAATTTCATAACATTACCATAATGGTGCAGAAAACATTTTTAATTTTTCTCTAAAAGTTGAAAGATAAATGCACAGAAATTATACAAACATATATTAATGAATATACAACATAAAACGATATAATTAGCTACATCGATAACAAAGTTAAGAGCAAATACAATGAGGAAGAATTTCTGTATGCAACTTGAGTTTAATTTTTACCAGATTAAAATATATAGCTGTATCTTTTAAGTTTTATGTAATCCCCAAGGTACCAGAAAGGAAATATCTGTATAGATACATAAAAGAAAATAAGAAATAAAAGCATATCAATACAAAAATCAAAAAGACAGAAAAAGAGAAAATGAAGGACAGAGATAAAAGAATAAAATACAATTAATAGAATAATATTAGTCTTTCTCCTTTAGAAAATTATTTAAATATATATAAAATTAATTTTCCAATCAAGATACATACTTTCAATAAAGGCATTTATTTGAAAAATTTAAAAATCAAAATCCAACTTGCCTTTCTACAAAGAGGCAGTTGAGATCTAATAATAAAAAAACAACTGAAAGTGGCAAGATGGAAGTAGACATAGCATGCAAATACTAACCAAAGGAGAGCAGAAGAGGTCAAAATAACGTTAGACAAGCTATATGTTAAGTCAAAAACTGTCATATTTTATATGTACTTGAAACCAACTGTACCTGAAGACAAAACTCCAAAGGGACAAAAAAGAACATTAAATAATAACAGATTACTTTACTGGGATCCTATAACAAATTTGTGTGCATGTGTGTGTATCTCATTAGTGTGTTGTGTGTGTGTGTGTGTATCTCATTAGTGTGTGTGTGTGTGTGTATCTCATTAGTGTGTGTGTGTGTATCTCATTAGTGTGTTGTGTGTGTGTGTATCTCATTAGTGTGTGTGTGTGTGTGTGTATCTCATTAGTGTGTTGTGTGTGTGTGTATCTCATTAGTGTGTGTGTGCGCGCGCGCGTGTATGTGTGTGTGTGTATCTCATTAGTGTGTGTGTGTGCGCGCGCGTGTATGTGTGTGTGTGTATCTCATTAGTGTGTGTGTGTGTGTATCTCATTAGTGTGTGTGTGTGTGTATCTCATTAGTGTGTGTGTGTGCGCGCGCGCGTGTATGTGTGTGTGTGTATCTCATTAGTGTGTGTGTGTGTGTGTATCTCATTAGTGTGTGTGTGTATCTCATTAGTGTGTGTGTGTGCGCGCGCGCGTGTATGTGTGTGTGTGTATCTCATTAGTGTGTGTGTGTGTGTATCTCATTAGTGTGTTGTGTGTGTGTGTGTATCTCATTAGTGTGTGTGTGTGTGTATCTCATTAGTGTGTTGTGTGTGTGTGTGTATCTCATTAGTGTGTGTGTGCGCGCGCGCGTGTATGTGTGTGTGTATCTCATTAGTGTGTGTGTGTGCGCGCGCGTGTATGTGTGTGTGTGTATCTCATTAGTGTGTGTGTGTGTGTGTATCTCATTAGTGTGTGTGTGTGTATCTCATTAGTGTGTGTGTGCGCGCGCGCGTGTATGTGTGTGTGTGTATCTCATTAGTGTGTGTGTGTGTGTGTATCTCATTAGTGTGTGTGTGTGTATCTCATTAGTGTGTGTGTGTGTATCTCATTAGTGTGTGTGTGTGTATCTCATTAGTGTGTGTGTGTGTGTATCTCATTAGTGTGTGTGTGTGTATCTCATTAGTGTGTGTGTGTGTGTATCTCATTAGTGTGTGTGTGTGTATCTCATTAGTGTGTGTGTGTGTATCTCATTAGTGTGTGTGTGTGTATCTCATTAGGGTTCCTAACAAATAAAGCAAATACTGACAAAATTGAAGAAGCACATAGAGAGCAATATAATTATACTAGGATATTTCAATACTCCACTTTTTGTAATAACAATAAAATGAGACAGAATATTAGTAAGGAAACAGAGGACTTCAAGGCAATTATTTCCAACAACATCAGGATATACACCCTTCTCAATAGCTCATACAATATTCTCCTTGACAGATCATTTGTTAAGCAAAAACATAAATTAAAAAGTCTTAACTAAATTTTTTAAACTGAAATCTTACGGATTACCTTCTATGACCAAAATGGAATAAGAATATAAAATAATAATAGAAAAAGCTGATAATTTTGCAAATATATAGAAATTAAGGTACACACTCTTGAGCGTGCTCTTGTTCAAAGGTTAAAATGATTACTATTGTAAAACTGTCCATACTACTCCATGTAATCTACAAATTTAATGCAGTGTTTTCCAAAACTGTCACTGCATTTTTGAAGAGATCGAAACAGCAACCCAAAGAGCACAGGGAATCTCAAGAGACAACAACGTGCACAAAAATCTTCAAAAAGAGGAACAATGTCAGCGGCATTACAGTCCCTAATTTCAAAACACATTAAAAAGCTACAGAATGAAGACAAATTGGTAGGACTATCAAGGTGGAAAGGTGGACTAATCAAATTGAATGCAGGCCACAGATAAACTTTTACAGGCATAGTGATGTAAAGAATGACTTGCATATCCGTAATTATTGCAGCGTTGTTACTAAAGCCGATAGGAGATGCAAGCAAAGGTCACCGAATTATTCAGTATATATAATTTGAGATATAGAAATACTAAAATATCACCCAAGTTTTAAAACACAGGAAATATTCTAACAACTATAAAGTTAAAACTCAGTGACATTATGCAAAATAAAATGAGCCAGCCAGTGCAGGTTTTGAGAACATGAACATCCAAATCACATTATAGACAAACAAGGCTTAACAGACTCATACAAACCTTTCCAGTCAAAAGCAAGAGATTCTCTCCAATAAAAAGCACAGTATTATAATTTGCACCTGGTGTATTCTGTTAGGACATATACCAAGTCTCATAAAATTTAGGAATACCAGCTGGCTGCGGTGGCTCACGTCAATAATCTCAATATTTTGGCAGACCAAGGTAGGAGGATCACTTGGGGCCAGAAGTTTGAGACCAACCTGGGCAACATAGTGAAACTCTGTCCCTACAATAATCAAAAAATTAGCCAGACATGGTAGTGCATGTCTGTAGTTTCAGCTATTTGGGAGGATGAGGTAGAAGAATCACCTGAGCCCAGGAGGCTGAGGATGCATTGATCCAATATCATGCCACTGCACTCCCTTGGGGCAGGATCTCACCCTGGGTGACAGAGTCCCAAAACAACAACAAATTTAAGATCAAAATGATTTAGTTTTCTAAGAAAAACTGAATGAAACTAGAAATTAAGAGCAAATGTAAAACTGGCAGATCAAAAAATATATAAAAATTAAACACGCTCTTCAACATTTTCTTGCTCAGGGGTCAAAAAATTTAATTTTTCAGAGACGTCAATACAAATTACCACAGTGAACAAATTCAATATAATCTCTATAACAATCTCAAGAGCATAGATTTTCTTTTTACAGAAAAAATGTTTAGAATTTTAAAATTTGATTTGAAACTATAGCCAAACACCCATATAAAGGAACAAAGAGGGCCAGATGTGGTGGCTCATGCCTGTAATTGCCAGCACTTTGGGAGGCTGAGATGGGTGGATCACTTGAGGTCAGGAGTTTGAGACCAGCCTGGCCAACAAGGAGAAACCCAACTCTACTAAAAATATAAAAATTAACCAGGTGTGGTGGTGGGTGTGTGTAATCCCAGCTACTCATGAGGCTGAGGTAGGAGAATCATCCCAGGAGGCAGAGCTGAGATCGTACCAAAAAAAAAAAAAAAAAAGGAACATAGAGGCATTATACTTTCTAATTTCAAAACATATTAAAAGTTACAATAACAAAAACAATGTGGTACAGACACAAAGACAGATAAACAGATGAAAGAGTAGACTGGAGAACCTACAAATGGACTCTTCTGTATATGATCAAATCACCTTCCACAGAGTTGCCATGAACACAGAATAGAGAAAAGATACCCTCTTCAAAAAATAATGTGGAGCCTGGCAAACATGATAAAACCTGTCTCTACCAAAAATACAAAAATTAGCGAGGTATGGTGGTGGATGCCTACAATCCCAGCTGCTTGGGAGGCGGAGGCAGGAGAATTGCTTGAGCCAGGGAGGCAGAGGTTGCAGTGAGCCAAGATAGCACCACTGCACTGCAGCCTGGGCAACAGAGCAAGACTCTGTCTCAATTTAAAAAAAACAAAACAAAACAAAAAAATGAAACACTTAACTGCAGTATAAATCAAAATTTTTGCACATCAAAGAAAATATTCAATAGGTGACAGTGCCTCTTAGGACACTGGTAAAAATAAGAAGATAAAAATAATTAAAAAAATAAAATAAAGGACATTGGTAAAAATATTTGCAAATCACATGTGATAGGAGTTAATATTCAGAATATATGAACAATTCTTTAAACAATACAGTTGAATAATAACTTGTTTTAGAAATAGCAATACTTGTCTAATTTTTATCAAAAAAGATACACAAAGGCTGGACGCAATGGCTCATGCCTGTAATCCTAGCACTTTGGGAGGCTAACGTGGTTGGATCACACGAGGTCAGTAGTTCAAGACTAGCCTGGCCAACATGGTGAAACCCTGTCTCTAAGAAAAACAAATTAGCTGAGCATGGTGGTGGCGCCTGTAATCCCAGCTACTTGGGAGGCTGAGGCAGGAGAATCACTTGAACCTGGGAGGCAGAGGTTGCAGTGAGCCAAGATTGTGCCATTTGCACTCCAGAATGGGTGAGAAGAGCAAAACTCCATCTCAAAAAAAAAAGAAAAGAAAAGAAAGTAGAAGAGTGTGTTTGTCAAGGGCTGCACAGAGGGTAAAATGGGTATTGAGTTTTAATTTCACAAGATGTTTAAATTCTAGAATTCTTTTGCATAACGATGTGGTATACTTAACATGTCTGAAATGTACAGCTTTTTTTCAGACAAGGTCTCACTCTGTCACCCAAGCTGGAATGCAGTGGCACAATTATGTTTCACTTTAGTCTCAAACTCTTAGTCTCAAATAATCCTCCCCACTCAATCTGCCAAGTAGCTGGAACAATAGGTGCACACCACCATGCCTGGCTATTATTAACCTTTTTTGGTAAAGAGAAAATCTTTATATCTTTCCCAAGCTGGTCTCCACATTTTGGGCTTAAGAGATTCTCCTGTCTTAGCCTCCCCAAATCCAAGAATTACAAATGTGAGCCACCACCATGCTGGGGCCTAAAATGTACACTTCAGTAGATTTAAGATGGTAAATTTTATGTGTTTTTACAACAATCAAGTTTTAAAAATAAAAGCAAAAAAATACAGAAGTATAAATCTTTTAAAAATTACCTTCAAATCACTAAAGTGTTTCTCCTACACAAGGAAATATATATTCATCATTAATCACATGGTGAAAATAAGACTATTCCATGACTACTCACTTCGACAAGACAAACTACCACTGAAAATCAGCTATGAAAAACTACTGGCCGGGCGCGGCGGCTCATGCCTGTAATCCCAGCAGTTTGGGAGGCAGAGGCCAGTGGATCACGAGATCAAGAGATTGAGACCATCCTGGTCAACATGGTGAAACCCCGTCTCTACTAAAAACGATACAAAAAATTAGCTGGGCATGGTGGCGTGTGCCTGTAATCTCAGCTACTCAGGAGGCTGAGGCAGGAGAATTGCCTGAACCCAGGAGGCGGAGGTTGCGGTGAGCCGAGATCGTGCCATTGCACTCCAGCCTGGGTAACAAGAGCGAAACTCCATCTCAAAAAAAAAAAAAAAGAAAAAATACATATATAATAAGCTATAACCAAAATTGTGGTTATATTTATAGGTAAACATACACAGATATATAATCTGATGGTGATAGATGTATGGCTAATTTCTCTCTTAATTAAACCCCACATTGACTTAAAGTGTACAAAGAGAATTGCAAATTGTCTAAAATTATATAAGTAAAACCAAAAAGCACAATAAATGGATGCTAGGAAGCCTACACTGAAGAAACACACTAATACAGAACTGCAAAACAGTAACAAATGCTTACTCATAAAATCTGGTATGCAACATTAATGAAGGCACCATTAAAAAACTCTGTCCAGATAACTACAATATTTGACTGTAACTGCATACTCATGGAAGGCATTGAGTCATTGGCATAAACTGTGTAACAGCGACATTTCAGAGAAAATGCAGTATATTCGTAAACAGAAGATTCTGATGAGAAACTTTTTAACAAATACGCATTAAAAAGAAACTGGAGTTGATTTTTGTGTTTCAAATATGTGCTATTCTTACACAAAATGAAACTGCTGTAATCCAACTTTAGAAGCAAATAGCCTTACACACACACACACACACACACACGCACACACACACACACGCACACACACACACACGCACACACGCACACACGCACACACACACACGCAAAATAGGGTTAGACCCTCTGATATATATAACAAATATTTAGAAATGAAGTATGCTCTTATTTAGGTATAGGCTAAAGAAAGTAAATGCAAACTCTATAATTCTTTCTTTGCCTTCAGAAACAAATTTATAAGTAACTATTTTAGTAAATGTGGAGGGCCTACTAACTATCTAATTTACTTCAAACATAACATACATTCTGGCATGTTGTCATAAATGTCTGAATCTAAAATTACAGACAAATTTGAAATAGAAAATAAAAAGTAAAAGCATATAGGGAGAGTGACATCAGTAAGACGGAGAAATAAGTTACCCTATTTTCTTATCCCTCCACAGCCATCCCTGACAAAAATGCCTTTATGAGAATCAGGCCTCATGGCTTGAACCTGTAACGACAGCTACATGGTACATTAAGGTTGGAGAAGTGCTTCAGGCCAGGATTTTGAGCTCAGCCTGGGTTATGTAGCAAGACTCCATCTCCAAAATGAGTACCTTTCAGAGAGCTTTGTGATCCAGGAAGGGAGTTGTGAAACAGCTAAAGCTCAAGACTGAGGAGTGTTTCTTTTCAGAAGGCAGACCCTCATTCAGGTAGCGTGCCACAAGACCCCTGTTCTTGGCGACAGACCAGAAAATGGCTCACCTGATTTGGTCCCGCTGAGAATTCTGCTTACTCTGTAATCATCCCAAACATCTCCCAGCCACACTCTGGGAGAGGTCCTATTCTTCCAGAAACCTGGAGGAAGACAATCATTTATAGCCATGCAGGCAGGCCTGCAGACCTTGGTCTTTATGTGGTCTCTGAAGCAGTTCGATTACTTTGTTCCAGCTCTCTGAGCCACAGTTCATGGCCAGTTCTGCTTCCGTAGATATTCACACAATGACCCAGAGAAATGTTCCCTGCTACTCAGTGAAAGCCATACTCATCCACATCCCAAATAAGGCCCACCATATGCAGACCCGACTGCAAAGTCATGGTGGCTCACACCTGTAATCCCAGCACTTTGGGAGGCTGAGGCGGGTAGATCACCTGAGGTCGGAAGTTCAAGACCAACCTGACCAACATGGAGAAACCCCGACTCTACTAAAAACACAAAATTAGCCGGGCATGGTGGTGCATGCCTATAATCCCAGCTACTCGGGAGGATGAGGCAGGAGAATCGCTTGAACCCAGGAGGCAAAGGTTGCGGTGAGCCAAGATCATGCCATTGTACTCCAGCCTGGACAACAAGAGCAAAATTCTGTCTCAAAACAACAACAACAACAACAACAAACCTATCCTGGTATCTGCCCTATAGCGCAAAATCCTAAAGGACATTCAGTCTGTCCAAAAATAAAATGGGAATTACAACCCAAGCCTCTGTTACAAGCCAACTAAAGGTGGACCCTAGTGAACGCCCAGCAGCCTTGTGACCAAGCCACAACCCCACTTCACTACAAATTCAGAGGACATCCCATCACTCTGGAACTCAATCAAAGATCTTTACCTCCAGAAACCAGTTTATAAAACTTGAAGAGGTTTGCTTCTTCGGATTTACAGACACCAATGCAAAACTATATTGTGCCCATTGTCAATGCTTCTATTTTAACATTGCACTGAAAGTATATGGCAGAAGTAAAAAAAAAAAAAAAAAGTCACTGAAACTGAAGACAGCCAGGTGTGGTGGCTCATGCCTGTAATCCCAGCACTTTGGGAGACCGAGGTGGGTGGATCACAAGGTCAGGAGTTCAAGACCAGCCTGGCCAAGATAATGAAGCCCTGTCTCTACTGAAAATACAAAAATTAGCAGGGAATCCAGCTATTTGGGAGGCAGAGGCAGGAGAATCGTTTGAACCTGAGAGATGGAGGTTGCAGTAAGCTGAGATCATGCCACTGCACTCCAGCATGGGTGACAGAGCAAGACTCAATCTCAAAAAAAAAATGAAGACAAAATAGTAAAAAGTTGCTGTTTATACATCATATAACCTTACATTTTAAAAACCACAAACGGCACTGGGTGCAATGGCTCACACCTGTAATCCCAGCACTTTGGGAGGCTGAGGCGGGTGGATCATTTGAGGTCAGGAGTTTGAAATCACCCTGGCCAACATGGTGAAACCCTGTCTCTACTAAAAATACAAAAGTTAGCCAGGCATGGTGGTCCACGCCTGTAATCCCAGCTATTCAGGAAGGTAAGGCAGGAGAATTAGTTGAACTCAGAATGTAGAGGTGGCATTGATCCAAGATCGCACCACTGTACTCCGGCCTGGGTAACAGAGCCAGACTTCATCTCAAAAGAAACAAACAAACAAACAAAGCCATAAACAGTACATTAAAACCTGTCTAAATTAATAAATGCATTCAATAAATTAGCAAAATATAAAATTAACATACAAGTTATGGTTTCATACATTAAAATAAACTGATAAAATAGAAAAAAGAAATCTTATTTATAATATCATTAAAATAATACATTTCTGAAAACAAATTTATCCAAGGATGTAAAAAATCTTTACAACCAATGATATATCAATGAAAGAAATTAGAAAGGACATAAATTTAAAAACATTTTATATCTATGAATTGAAAGAATAAATACTGTTAAAGTGCCATATTATTCAAAGTGATCTCTAGATTGAATACACTTTTTTGAGTCATAACGTCTTATGAAAAAAAACAAAAGAAAATAAATTTAAAAATTAAAGCAAAAAGATTCAATAAACTCCCAATCAAAACTTCAATGATTTTTTTTTCACAGTAATGAAAAACACAATTCTAAAATTTACATGAAACTACAATACATTTTGAATAACCAAAGCAATCTTGAGGAAAAATAAAAATAGAAGAACATCATACTTTAAAATTTCGAACTATATTTCAAGACTATAGTAATGAAGACGGGATGGATTGTGCAGAAAAACCACCACGAAAAAATAGAACAGAAACCACATGTTTCAGACATAACACAAAAAGAAAACATAAAAGATAGTTTAACATAGAGTTACTCAAAATTATGCAGCTATTTGTGCCTACCCAAAAACAATGGAAAAGGAGTCAGATGGTACAGTCTGTTACATGCCATGAAGAGGACTTTGGCTCTCACTTAAGCTTTAAAAGAGATCAGAGGGGAAAGCAGAATCCTCAAAGAATTTAAAAACGTAAGATGAGGAGGGGCATGGTGGCTCATGCCTGCAATCCCAGCACTTTGAGAGGCTGAGGCAGGCAGATCATGAGGTCAAGAGATTGAGACCATCCTGGCCAACATGGTGAAACCCCATCTCTATTAGAAATACAAAAATTAGCTGGGCATGGTGGCACGCACCTATAGTCTCAGCTACCAGAGAGGATGAGGCAGGAGAATTGCTTGAACCTGGGAGGCAGAGCTTGCAGTGAGCCGAGATTGCATCACTGCACTCCAGCCTGGGTGACAAGAGCAAAACTCTATCTCAAAAAAAAAAAAAAAAAAAAGCAAGAAATGGAAGATGCCACTATGTGAAAGGAAAATTTTTAAAAACAACCCAGCTTTACAGAAATTATTTGTTTTGAAACACATCTTCCCAAGTTAATTTTTAAAGACGCTTTCTCCTTGACCTTGGGACCTCTCAATGGTGTCATCTGCTGTGTTCACTCTCACCTACCTGGGGGTTCATCCACCATTTCATGTTGCTTCATATTCCAGGGCTCTTTTTCTTTCTCCAGACAGGTAATTAGGTCTGGCTTAGAGACAATAAAACCTGTTTTATTAAAAATAAATAATATGAATCTTGCTCATCTTCTGTAGTTACCAACTAAATAATGTGCTCAATAAAGAGGATGTAATGGAATATTCTAGTAAGTTAATCCCAAAACAATAATTTATATCAGAAATTTCTAAATATTTACAAACTATTTTCAATTTGTAGGTACTTAATTTCACTACCCAGTACTAAGGAATCAGAAATTGATGGTGGCAATTAGATTTTAAAGTGTGGGCAACAATATTTAAGCCACAAAATTTCTGGAATTAATATTTAATCCAGCCCAGGTACGGTGGCTCACGCCTGTAATCCTAGCACTTTGGGAGGCTGAGGCGGGTGGATTGCTTGAGGTCAGGAGTTGGAGACCAGCCCGGCCAACATGGTAGAACCCCATCTCTATAAAAAACAATAAAAATTTTTTTAAATTAAAAAATAAATAAATAAAACATGAATCCAGAGTGAAGGATACACATCATCTCAGGAATGTGGAAAGTTAAGGTCAAAATGAAACATCTTGAAGAAATTCTCTTCTACATGGATTAACTCCCAAGATTTTCTTGAAAACAAGGATACGAAACTCATTTATGCAAAGCATACTTTACCAAAACACATTCTACAAAAAGGAGAAGTAAGCCTTTAGGATATATTGGGAATGGTGTATTGAGGTTATCCTCACCGAGGAAGACCAGGTTTCTGTAGTTCTCTAACATCACATTTTTATATAAATTCTGCTGTGCTTTGTCCAGGCATTCCACTCCTCCAGAGAGAATTCCATAGCCACATCTGTAAATGTCAACGATGCCTGAAAAACACACAAACACACATATTTACCAAGTGGCCATGGGCAGAATTTTAAATTTGACTCAAGGTGAAATGAAAGAGCAAAGAGAACTGGTTCTAACTCATAGGACTGCCTAAAATTTTCCAATAAAATGAATTTCAAAACAGAAATATCCTCTCTGGGAAAACAGAGTGGCATAAAATCTACAATATCAGTGCTTTTCTGTTCTCCTGAATAATAAAGTATAAAATCAGGGGCATAAACACAAACGTACATTTTTGAGTGCTACATTTACATTCTAAAGAACGAGTTGTGTGTATTATTCAGATCAAAAGGATGTTAAGTTAGAAGGTACCTCTTAAATTTTAATGTAATAAACTTGAGATCGTGTTAATGCAGATACTTTTTTCAGAAAATCAGAAATAAAGTCTGAGTTGCTGAATTTCTAACAAGCTCACCATTAATGCCAACGTTTTTGCCTCAAAAAGAAGATTTTGTCAAAAACACTAAGTAAAAGAGCCTGTGTTTTTCCCAGTTTTTCTGGCCTATAATCAAAGATGAGAGCTTTCACTTTCCTAACACAGATACATGCAAAGTAAACCTCAGAAAGAAGGGCAGCTTCCAGATTAAATATGATAATTTAGCACATCAGCTGCAAAAAGATACTTAATAATAAAGAGGAAAATAATTAACTCTATAGTAAAAAAAAAAATCTGTCCGAGAGTCTTTAACCAAGTGAATCGTTAACATCAAGTGCACTAGAACCAATTTTCATGATGTGCTGATACACACAGGACACAGCATCACTGCTGAAATGTTGCCATCCTGAAAGTTAATTATAGTCTGCATTTAACCAGGCAGAAGCATGAGTTTATGCAAAGTTTAAGATACAGATATCTTCCATGTTCTGTAACTTTTAATACTGATATTAAGTAATCTTTCTTTAGCACCCTGTACAGCAAGTATCTTCCAATTTTTTTAATTTAAGTTCTGGGGTACATGTGCAGATCTTGCAGGATTATTACATAGGTATACACATGCCATGGTGCTTTGCTGCCTCCATCCCCCATCACCTCCATTAGGTATTTCTCCTAATGTTATCCCTCTCCAATCTCCCCACCCCCTGCTATCCCTCCCCGAGCCTCCCATCCCCCAACAGACCCAAGTGTGTGATGTTCCCCTCCCTGTGTGCACATCAGAATGGTGATCATCAAAAAATCTGGAGACCACAGATGCTGGAGAGGATGTGGAGAAATAGGAACACTTTTACACTGTTGGTGGGAGTGTAAATTAGTTCAACCATTGTCGAAGACAGTGTGGCAATTCCTCAAGGACCTAGAAACAGAAATTCCATTTGACCCAGCAATCCCATTACTGGGTATATACACAAAGGATTATAAATCATCCTAATTTTTAAAAATAACTTTATGGGAATAAGTGCCATCCTGTTTAAATAAGCATTTTTTATATCCTGTTCTGCACAGAGCTAATGGAGAACACAGATGGAACCTCCACATTATATGTTCTCCATTTTCACTAAGGATGGACCCCTAATTTCCTCAACAGAAATCATGAGTTGCTACATCTTCCTATGGTCCACAACCACAAAGGGAACAATTTTAATATTGCAGATTATAAATTTGTGGTGAAAATTCTGCAGGGCATATAAGAAACCAAGACGTAGAGAACGGAGAAAAGGCTCTGGTGTACAGGAAAGAAATATTTTGCAGAGACCCTTGGATATTACATGAATTTTTAAAAGCTGTTAAACTCATGAGGGAGGAAAAACACAAGAAAAGAAGCAAAGGCTTGCCAATTACTAAGCGCATGGCAGTCCAGGAAGCAGAGAGGACACAGCTCTTGATCTGAGATACGCTTAGCTAAAGGAAAGGCCATTTTTTTCCTTATTTCTCCCCCTTCTCTGGATTCCTGCTCAGATGAGATTCTTAATGAATTACATCTGCATCTTGAAAAAATGCCTTTAAAGGTTTCAGCACTGCCTGTTTGTTCTTTATAACAAAAGGGATTCAGGAACAATAAGCTGCTCCATGGGAGCAAAAATATAAATTTCTCTTTTCCTGTTCTCAGGTAACCTCCCCTGCCACAAGCACCAGCAATTTCTGCTATAGTAATGGAAATATGGGCCACTCTGCCCTGTCCCTACCAAAGCTGAACAGAAAAAGGCCCTGTAACCACCCTTTAGTGCAAAGGTGAAATTTAACTCTCATGAATGTATTTTGAAGCCCTCATACCTGATTCTGGCCTCACCTTAGAGTCACATGAGGCACTTCATTAAAACAACATGGATGCTTCCACCCAGAATAATAAACAGAATCCATGGAAAAGGGTACAAGTAAGTAGATGTAGGGAACCAGTCCCACATCCCACCAGGGGGTACCTCAAGTTCAGTGGCAACAAAGGACTGAGAAAAAGACAGATTAAGAATGAAAGTGGGACCAGGGGACCATCACTTGTAATGGAGGCAGTGAAGGCCCCGAGCTCTGGTTTCCACAGTGTTTATTGAACACAATCACTTTTATCTGTAGTGCAGGTGGCAGGGTGACTCCGTGAAGGGAGGCTGTGTATCAAACAGAATTGATAGCAGTGGCGGTTTATGTGAGTTTCTCAAGAACTAAAATCATATGCTTATCTATAGTGCAGCTGGTGGGAGTGGGCTTAGCAAGCAGCCTACATGCCTGGTTACATTACAGTGCTTCAAGGAGTGTTATGTCCTTGGGCACAGTGTTTAGAGTATCAGAGCTTAGGTCACTCTGTTCCTGGGAACATGCTGGCATAGGGAGGCCTTCCTCCCCAGAGGTCTCTGCGGCCTTCTGCAGTTCATTGTTTCTGATTTCTTTTATCCATTACTTATGCCTAGTTTATTTAGGCACACTGTGAACCGTTCCTCCACTGCTGCTTCCCCCAACAAGTAGAGATTTCTGCAAACTGTCCATGTAATCCTAATCAGAAATCTGGGCTGTGGTGGGCACAGCGACTCACACCTGAAATCCCAGCACTTTGGGAGGCTGAGGAAGGCAGACCACAAGGTCAGGAGATCGAGACCAACCTGGCCAACATGGTGAAACCCTGTCTCTACTAAAAATATAAAAACTAGCTGCGCATGGCAGCACGTCCCTGTAGTCCTGGCTGCTTGGGAGGCAGAGGTTGCAGTGAGCCAAGATTGCGCCACTGCACTCCAGCCTGGTGACAGAGCTAGACTCCAACTCAAAAAAAAAAATCTGGGCTGATAACATTTAGCTAAGCATTGCCTCTCAAACTTTAGTAAGCTTAAAAATAACTTGGTTAAAAAATAAATAAATAAAAATAACCTGGTAATTTTGACCCCATTCTACATATTGTAATTCATACAAGGGATCTAAAATGGGTGTTTTAAACCAGTCTCCATCAATGCTGATATTGCTCCCCCTGGGCTCATTATTGGCACTAGTTAGAGAAGCAGGCACAGCACAGAGTCTCTTATACTCAGCACTCTTGTCACAACATAAATACTTCTAGGACAAATGAAGACAACTTTTATTTCCATCCTAAAGTATCATATTCTTTGCTGACTCTTTAAAATTAATAGAATAACCAGAAGGCAGCAAAGTCTGAATGAGTCTGCATCATAAACCTGTGCACATGTACTAATGCAATAATTATTATACAGATACTATGTGCTCAAGAGTATGTTACAGGCCGGGCGCGGTGGCTCAAGCCTGTAATCCCAGCACTTTGGGAGGCCGAGGCGGGTGGATCACGAGGTCAAGAGATGGGAGACCATCCTGGTCAACATGGTGAAACCCCAGCTCTACTAAAAATATAAAAAATTAGCTGGGCATGGTGGCGTGTGCCTGTAATCCCAGCTACTCAGGAGGCTGAGGCAGGAGAATTGCTTGAACCCGGGAGGCAGAGGTTGCGGTGAGCCGAGATCGCGCCATTGCACTCCAGCCTGGGTAACAAGAGTGAAACTCCGTCTCAAAAAAAAAAAAGGGGGTATGTTACAGAGCATTGTGCTGGGAATAACACATTATGGGATTTAATCCTCATAACACCCGAGAGCTGGTACTAAGTGCTTAATAATTCCCAAAATTTAGAAAAAGGTCCAGTATTTTTATTTCTTCTGTTTCTGTCATCAATTTCTTTAAAAACTGTATAGTATAGGGAGCCACCATGGCTCAGGCTAGTTGTCCTGGCGCTTGAGGAGGTGAGGCTACACGTTCAAGGCTAGCCTAGGCAACCTAAGAACCATTCATTAAAATAAATAAATCAATAACTGTATAGAATAAAAGCTAAAGATACAAGATGGGAGAAAAAAAGAGTTTTAATGTAGTTTTGAGAAATTTTATTGTGTTTAATTTTTTGTGACTTGTGTAGCAACTAGTGGATCTGCAGGACCAGAAAACAACTTACTAAATGGAATGTCTCTGCAAGCACTGGTTTTAATAGAAAACTAAAAACTTAAGACCCTAAAATACATACTTTTTTCCACTTATCTGCTTTAGGGTTAAGAAAACATGAGCACAAGCTCTAGAGAGGAAACAGGATTCACCAGCCAAAACTCTGATCTCTTCTCATCAGTTATGTGACACAAGGCTCCAGAGTGGGGACAGATCTAAATAAGGCCTCCAAAAAGGGTGAACTGAACAGAACTGGGGCAGGGAGGGGACCCTTTTTTGAATTCTGCTCTCTAGGCCAATGAAAGCACTACCAGTTCCATTTTTCTTAAGCTTACCTAAGAAAAACTTAAATCTCAGACTTTGTATAATTTTTACAACTGCCCCCTCAATTTCATAACATACACTATTAAGCAATTTAAACAAATCTCTTACTGATTTCTAGGGTAATTTTATTATAAGTTAAATATGTATTCTTAGCAAGGTAAAAGAAATAGAAATAACAATAAAAGCTCTCCATCTGTAAACAGCCCTTCAGGTGATGACATCAGAAGTCACGACAATATAAAGAACCTGGCCCCAGAAAAGCCCAAGATCTTTGTGCACCCATCTATTCATTCTATAACTATATGATGCTTAATCGCCAGTTCTAGTCTAGGCTAAAAGTTCCTAAATGGCAGAGACCAAGACTGCTTCACCTATTTTTCTGTGGTCATATGAAATGGAACCAACTAGTTTATTTGTTCGAGTCCCAGACCTCCTCCTCATTTTTCACCCAAGACTAGAAAACTGGAGCAACTGTTATCTGCGTAGCAACCAAAGACATCTCTTGTATCAAGGGAGAAACAAACACAGGATGACTCATTTCTCTTATGTTGAGACAGAAGCAGACTTAACAACTTGTCAGCCTGATACAGTTCTGCTCTAGACATCCTCAAATGTCTCAAAGATGCCTCCATGACTGTGAGAGGATTCCAAGTGACTCTGGGCTGATGGCCCAATGATAAGCCAGGAAAGAGAGACTCAGGCTGATTCTAAATACAAAATGACACTGCCCTGGTGGAGCTCCAGAACCTGGATTATCTGTCCTGATCAGATAAGAAGATTATCTAACTCTTAGATAAGAAAAAAGATAAGAATATTACAGTATCGCATTTTACAGGTAGGTATAGTATACTTGTATTTATGGCTCTGGATACATTGTGGCCTTGATCTCTCATTCCTAAGATGCAGATTTTGCCATCAAATTCTATTTACACTGGGAGCCTTTCACATAATTGCAGCAGGTCACTGGACAAGATCTGAAAAGCTCAAAGAGCCACAGTTTATTTTATTTTATTTTTTGAGATGGAGTTTCGCTCTTGTTACCTAGGCTGGAGTGCAATGGTGCAATCTCAGCTCACCGCAGCCTCCGCCTCCTGGGTTCAGGCAATTGTCCTGCCTCAGCCTCCTGAGTAGCTGGGATTACAGGCACGTGACACCATGCCCAGCTAATTTTTTGTATTTTTAGTAGAGACGGGGTTTCACCATGTTGACCAGGATGGTCTCGATCTCTTGACCTCGTGATCCACCCGCCTCGGCCTCCCAAAGTGGGATTACAGGGGAGAGCCACGGCGCCCGGCTAAGAGCCACACTTTTAAAAGGGAACTACAAGATGTCTATGTTAACATCTCACAATGCAGAAAATGCCCCCTGTTGATTTTCTGTACATTCTCAATTCAAAGTCCATGCCTTTTTTATAAATCCCAGGCAGAGGCCAGACCTTATGTGCAGATTATAGGTGGGACCAACCTGGCTCTGCATCCTTGGATGTTACAGCAAGCAGAGTATAATCAAAAGAGAAATCACCTCACAGAGGCTGCTCCAGCACAGTCTAAATGACATGTCTACCTAAAAGGAAAAAGCTGGGGCAACATGAATAGAAGTAGACAGTTTATTTGGACCAAGCTTGAGGATTACAATTTGGAAGGACACATTCAAGTTGCCTGGAATCTATATTTTGATTAGCAACACTTACAAGTAGATTTATAAAGGCAAAAAAAGAGGGACAGTGAGTGGGCTGATACAAAGCTGTTTGTCACAAATTGTTTATTTACAGAAATAGCATTGATCATTGATTGGATATACATCGTTAAGGTTTAGAGTATGGGTTACAGTGTCTACTTAGGCACTAATTTATAGCTACTGACGGCAACATTGAACACTTTCAATAGATAAATAAATGCACAGTTCAAACAGAGGAGAAAGAAATCATTGTGTTCTCATTTTAATGTCTCTCTGGGTCTGAAAACTAAAAGGACTTGCATTTCACAAATGAAAGTTTATCTTTATTCCCAAATTTCAAGACCTAGATTCAAATTTTGGAGCTACAGTCGGGCGCGGTGACTCACGCCTGTAATCCCAGCACTTTGGGAGGCCGAGGCAGGTTGATCACGAGGTAAAGAGATGGAGACCATCCTGGTCAACATGGTGAAACCCCGTTTCTACTAAAAATACAAAAAATTAGCTGGGCATGGTGGTGCGTGCCTGTAATCCCAGCTACTCAGGAGGCTGAGGCAGGAGAATTGCCTGAACCCAGGAGGTGGAGGTTGCGGTGAGCTGAGATCATGCCATTGCACTCCAGCTTGGGTAACAAGAGCCAAACTCCGTCTCAAAAAAAAAAAAAACCCCACAAAATTTGGAGCTACAGATTTTGGTCCTGGATGGGTGGAGTAGCACAAGGTGTTAATCTGCACATTTGTGGGCATTGTAGCAAGAGAATAAAGTGGAAATTGGAGATTCTCAAGTCTACATGTTTACTCAATGCACATGTGTTAGTCTGATTAGATTCTTGAGCCCCCTGGTCTATGAATCAGTTTCGGGTATGAAGATATAGGAGTCATTGAAAGAGGTACAGTGGTTGATTGCTGCCCTGTGAAGTTTTAGAAATCTAGTCTAGCCTCTCTAGAAATGACTGTGGAGGACTATAGATACCAAAATAGATACCAAATAGGCAGAGACACAATTCTGCCTGCATATTTAGGAAACAGCATGCACTTTGCAGCACAATTGGGAGTTGACTGGAAGCCTGAGAGTAAGAGTTTGCTCTAGAGTAAAGCTTTGTTGGCATCTTATATGTTTATATTATGTCTGTTAATTCTAGACAGTGTTTGGGAACTATAAAAGAAAAATCGTCTCCAGCTCCAGAGAAAGTCCACAATGATAAAACAGAAAGAAAGCTGTTTTGGGAAAGGGGATGGGGGGAGGGGGGAAAGAAAGCTGCTTTAGGCCAGGTAGGCCAGGCAGTGGCTCACGCCTGTAATCCCAGCACTTTGGGAGGCCGAGGTGGGCAGATCATCTAAGGTCAAGAGTTCCAGACCAACCTGACCAACATGGAGAAACCTCATCTCCACTAAAAATACAAAAATTGGCTGGGTGTGGTGGTGCATGCCTGTAATCCCAGCTACTCAGGAGGCTGAGGCAGGAGTATTGCTTAAACCTGGGAAGTGGAGGTTGTAGTAAGCTGAAATCACACCATTGCATTCCAGCCTGAGCAACAAGACTCTGTCTCAAAAAAAAAAAAAAAAAAAAACAGAAAGAAAGAAAGCTATTTTATTACACAATTAAACCAGAATGTGACATGCATTAGTCAATCTGCTTAAGAGATGCAAAGATAAAAGGATGGTCACCATAATTAGTTCACAAGTAGAGGAATTTCCAGCATCATCTTATAAATAGTTTATCTACATTCACCTGGAGATTGGGGAGGCCATCGTGTATGCTAATTGGTTATATTGAAGGACAAAATAAACTTTTTTACATCTTCATAACAGGAGGTAACTTTGCAACTTGAAGCCAGGTGTCTGTCTCACCCTCCCGCAGAAATGGTTGAATGTGGTGCTATCTTTTTGGCTATTTACATTTTAAAGCAATGGCTCTCAACTCCCTGAGCACTGGGTGGGCTACAGCACCCTGCTGCCCTCTCCTGATGGCTCATGTCCTTCCTTGACTCCTACCGTCCACCACTGAGGCACAGCACAGGGTTCACAGGTAGCAGCTCACATCTTATGTGAACCCCAATTGCCATAGCAGCACTCCAGTGCCACATCAGAGAGGGAAGCCAGAGCTGCAGGAGGAGAGCCTGCAGGTCTCCTGGGTAGAACTGCACCTTCACAATAATGGAAATGGGAGCAGTGTTTCAGCGTCAGTTTCTATTTATAATGGTGACATGGAAAAAACATTGCCGGATTTTCAGCATGAGTCTAGACAACGACAGCTTCAAGAGTTCTTGGCCGGTGTAGTGGCCTACACCTGTAATCCTAGCACTTTGGGAGGCTGAGGCAGGCGAACTGCCTGAGCTCAGGAGTTCGAGACCAGTCTGGGAAACACGGTAAAATCCTGTCTCTACTAAAATACAAAAAAATTAGCTGGGCATGGTGGTGTATACCTGTAGTCTCAGCTACTTGAAAGGCTGAGGCAAAAGAATTGTTTGAAACCTGGAGGCGGAGGTTGCAGTGAGCCGAGATTGCACCACTGCACTACAGCCTGGGTGACAAAGCAAGATTCTGTCTCTTAAATTAAAAAAAAGTTATCACTGACAGCCCACCTCATTCACACACACCACAGGATACTAATGGGGCTCTGGAGCACAAAGCATTGGAGAGAAAAACAGCTCTTCATCTGAGTAAGATTGTATTCAGAGAAAAAAGAAGTTAAATGCATCCTTATAAAAACTCAGATTAGGCCGGGTGTGGTGGCTCAAACCCGTAATCCCAGCACTTTGGGAGGCCGAGGGGGGTGGATCACAAGGTCAAGAGATCGAGACCATCCTGGCCAACATGGTGAAACCTCATCTCTACTAAAAATACAAAAATTAGCTGGGTGTGGTAGTGCGCGCCTGTAGTTCCAGCTACTCAGGAGGCTGAGGCAGGAGAATTGCTTGAACTCGGGAGGTGGAGGTTGCAGTGAGCCGAGATTGTGTCACTGCATTGCAGACTGGAGCCTGGCAACAGAGTGAGACTCTGTCTCAAAACAAAAACAAACAAACAAAAAACTCAGATTAAATATAAGTTTGTGTGGGAAGTGGAAAAGTTCCTTTTTAATGTTTCCTTTCTAGTTGAAGAATAAGTATGCTAGTAAGTTTCTTAAGCCCTATACTTTTTTTTTTTGGAGATGGAGTCTCACTCTGTAGCCCAGGCTGGAATGCAGTAGCGTCATCTCTGCTCACTGCAACCTCTGCCTCCCAGGTCCACGGTCAAACAATTATCCTGCCTCAGCCTCCCAAATAATTGGGATCACAGGCACGTGAAAGCATGCCCAGCTAACTTTTCTGTATTTTTAGTAGAGATGGGGTTTCACCACGTTGGCCAGGCAGGTCTTGAACTCCTGATCTCATGATTTGCCCACCTCGGTTTTCCAAGTGTTGGGATTACAGTGTGAGCCACTGTGCCTGGCCTAAGTCCTATCCTATGTAGCTGTTAAACATGCCATGCTTACAGGCACGTAGTAGATTCTATGTCCTTGTACTTTAACCAGGATATCTCTGCTAGACATGCTCACAGGCCATGTCCCAGCTCTCCATTGCTTTTACCTGTTTAGAAAAGTTTTAAGTTGTTAGCCAATAGGGTTTTAGTTTAGATTGTGAGGTCTGGTTCCAGCCAACGGAGATCAAACACAGCAGTTTAAGGACAATCCCAAATGAATGGGGGGTACCCTTTACTCACTGTACTCTCGTGGCAAGTTGGCTAGTAAGAGTACCCGTCCTGCAGTCCAGGAAGTAAAACTTGTGTTGTTAAATAATCCTTTGTCTCAGTGCTAATTTTTCTTTGCGGCACCAAGCATCTATTTCCAACATATGATTTATCAAGGTGACCAGAAAATATTCCCCTAAAAGGAATCTCTCTCTAAACACCCAAGTACACAGCTACTCTCAGCATGAGAAATATGAGCATTATGAAAAAAGGCCTTGGCGGGGTCCAAAGTGGCTCCCGCCGGAGGTCATGGCGCTCGTGAAGGCGAGGTCATCAGTTCAAGGCTAACCTGAGCAACCTCATAGGCTCAAACTGATTGGCAAAAAAAGAAAAAAGGCCTTGGGCATCCTGTGTGTGCTTCAAAGAATATTCATGAAGGAAAAAAGCAGAAAACAGAAAGCTGTTATAAAAAAAATCCATAGATATACATGAATAAAGCAAGTTCTTAGAGAGCTATGAAGAGACTTAGATTTTGACACAATAATAGTGGGAGATTACAACATCCCACAGAAACTAATAGAGATCATTGAGGCAGAAAATTAACAGACATCAGGACCTAAACTCAACATTTGACCAAATAGTCCTAATAGAAATCTATAGAACTCTTCATCTAAGGCCAGGCGTGGTGGCTCACGTTTGTAATCCCAGCACTTTGGGAGGCCGGGGCGGGGGGATCACGAGGGTCAAGAGTTTGAGACCATCCTGGTCAAGATGGTGAAACCTCGTCTCTACTAAAAATACAAAAAATTAGCTGGGCATGGTGGCACGTGCCTGTAATCCCTGAGGCTGAGGCAGAATTGCCTGAACCCTGGAAGCAGAGGCTGCAGTGAGCCGAGATCATGCCATTGCACTCCAGCCTGGGTGACAGAGTGAGACTCTGTCTCAAATAAAAAAAAAAAAGAAAGAAAGAAATCTATAGAACTCTTTATCTAAGGCCGGGTGCGGTGGCTCACGCCTGTAATCCCAGCACTTTGGGAGGCCGAGGCGGGTGGATCACGAAGTCAAGAGACCGAGACCATCCTGGTCAACATGGTGAGACCCTATCTCTACTAAAAAATATACAAAAAATTAGCTGGGCATGGTGGCGCATGCCTGTGATCCCAGCTACTCAGGAGGCTGGGGGAGAAGAATTGCGGAGGTTGCGGTGAGCCGAGATCACGCCATTGCACTCCAGCCTGGGTAACAAGAGCGAAACTCCGTCTCAAAAACAACAACAACTCTTCATCTAAAACCAACACATTATATTCTTCTCTCAACACCAGAGGTCATAATACCCTAAAATTGAGCACACAATCAAAAACAGAACAAATCTCTACAAATTCAAAAATTTCAAAATCATACCAAATGCATATTTAGACCACAGCTTAATAAAGATATAATTAAATACAAAGAAAACTACTTAAAATCATACAATTACATAAAAATTAAGCACGTAAATGATTTTTGGGTAAATAATAAAATTAGGATAGAAATAAAGAAATTCTTTGAAACAAATGGGAGTAACGATATAACATACCAGAGATTCTGCAACACAGCTCAGGCAATGTGAAGAGGAAAATTTAACTCTAAACGCTCAAATCAAAAAAAAAGAAAGGTCTGAATTTAACCACCTAACATTATAAATAACAAAATAAGAGAAGCAAGAGAAAAACCAGCCACTAAGGTAGCAGAAGACAAGAAATAACCCAAATCATATCTGAACTGAAAGAGATTTAGACATAAAAAGTCATATTAATTAGCTGGGCATGGTGGTGTGTGCCTGTAGTCCCAGCTACGCGGGAGGCTGAGGCAGGAGAATTGCTTGAACCCAGGAGGTGGAGGTTGCAGTAAGCCGAGATCCTGCCATTGCACTCCAGTCTGGGTAACAACAGCGAAACTCCATCTCAACAACAACAAAAAAGTCATATTAAAAAAAAAATTAAGAAATTTAGGAGTTGGCAGGGTGCTGTGGCTCACGCCTACAATCCCAACACTTTGGGAGGCTGAGGCGGGTGGATCACAAGGTCAAGAGATAGAGACCATCCTGATCAACATGGTGAAACCCGGCTCTACTAAAAATACAAAAATTAGCTGGGCATGGTAGCGCATGCCTGTAGTCCCAGCTACTCGAGAGGCTGAGGCAGGAGAATTACTTGAACCCGGGAGGCAGAGGTTGCGGTGAGCCGATATCGCGCCATTGCCCTCCAGCCTGTATAACAAGAGCGAAACTCTGTCTCAAAAAAAAAAAAAACAACGAAAAATTTAGGAGTTAAATCTTTTGAAAAAATTAATAAGATATATAAACCACTAGCAAGCTTAATGAAGAGAAGATTTGAAAAAAAGAAACGAAATTAGAAATGACAAAAGGGACATTATCACTGATCACAAAAAATAGAATTAACTACTGAAGGCATACTATGAACAGTTCTATGTACATACACTCCGTTTCTAAAAGAAATCAATAAATTCTTGGACAAATACAACCTCCCATAACTGGAGGCATACTATGAACAGTTCTATGTACATACACTCCGTTTCTAAAAGAAATCAATAAATTCTTGGACAAATACAACCTCCCATAACTGAACAACAACAAAGAATCCCTTTTCCTTTTTTTCTTTTTTTTTTGAGACGGAGTTTCGCTCTTGTTATCCAGACTGGAGTGCAATGGCACAATCTCGGCTCACCATAACCTCCGCCTCCTGGGTTCAAGCAATTCTCCTGCCTCAGCCTCCCGAGTAGCTGGGACTACAGGCACGCACCACCATGCCCAGCTAATTTTTGTATTTTTAGTAGAGACGGGGTTTCACCTTGTTGACCAGGATGGTCTTCGATCTCTTGACCTCGTGATCCACCCGCCTTGGCTTCCCAAAGTACTGGGATTACAGGCGTGAGCCACCGCATCCAGCCCCCTTTCATCACTTCTATTAGACATCGAATTGGAAGTCCTGACCAGAGCGATCAGGCAAGATAAAGAAATAAAAGGCGGTGACGTCATTTCCGGCGCGACCGTCTTCTCGGCGTAGTCCAGGGTGATCTTGGGAACTATGCCGAAAGTAGTGTCTAGGTCGGTAGTCTGCTCTGACACTCGGGACCGGGAGGAGTATGAAGACGGCGAGAAGCCCCTCCATGTGTACTACTGTTTGTGCGGCCAGATGGTCCTAGTGCTGGACTGCCAGTTAGAGAAATTGCCCATGAGGCCCCGGGACCGGTCCCGTGTGATTGATGCTGCCAAACATGCCCATAAGTTTTGCAACACGGAAGACGAGGAGACTACGTATCTGCGGAGACCTGAAGGCATTGAACGACAGTACAGGAAGAAATGTGCAAAGTGTGGACTGCTGCTCTTCTACCAATCGCAGCCAAAGAATGCTCCAGTTACTTTCATTGTCGATGGAGCAGTAGTCAAGTTTGGCCAGGGCTTTCGAAAAACAAACATATATACTCAGAAACAAGAGCCTCCTAAGAAGGTGATGATGACCAAACGGACCAAAGACATGGGAAAGTTCAGTTCCGTCACTGTGTCTACCATCGATGAAGAGGAAGAGGAGATTGAGGCTAGGGAAGTTGCCGATTCATATGCACAGAATGCCAAAGTGATTGAAAAACAGCTAGAGCGCAAAGGCATGAGCAAGAGACGACTGCAAGAGCTGGCTGAACTGGAAGCCAAGAAAGTGAAAACGAAGGGGACCTTGATTGACAAGCAGTTCAAATAACCAGACTGTTTCCTGAGTCCTAGACTGGAGGCAGACATTTAGATCAGGAGGCAAAGTACTTCCTTGATTACATAGACTGGTTCCTATTTATGTCCTAGCAGAAGTCTTTACATTGTTTCCCATTGATTCTCCTGCATTCGGTGAGGTCTTTAACTGGGACCTGCTTTCTAGGAGATGGAGTTTTCTAAATTTTTCTCTACTTAGGTTTTCTGTACTATTTTTTGTCCATTTGATGCAAACTTCTTCAGCTGTGTAGAAACTTTACTAATAGATCAGTGCTTGAATGTTTCCAGTCTCTAAAGTGGCTGCTTTTATTCTTTCTTCAAAGTTAATAACATGTTTCAAGATATTTGGACAAAATATTAAAGTGTATCATAGAGAAAAGCAGTGTGAATTATATTTAGGCATAGCAAGTCAGATCCTTTCAAGTGATTGTCTCTGTTCTTAGAAGGGTTCTTGGAATTGGCTGTGGTTTGAATCTTTCTACAGTCAGAGGAGACCCATTAAAAGCCAGAATCTGCATAAAGCTTTCTTTACTTCAAACACTAAAGCTATAGGTGTGCCATCCCATGTCAGACTTTATACTCACAGAAGGGAAAGCCAGATTGCAGTGAAGGGGGTAGGGCAGCTCAGATCCAAATGAAAATAGGGTCTCAATAAGTCACCCAAGGGAGCTACCATCTTGTAGGGCAGCTAGTACCGCTTCCTTGCATGGATTCATTTATAAGAGGGAGATGTTATAGATTAATAAATGATAGCGAGATAAACAAAATGATCTGTTAGGTATCTTTTAGTTTACATTTGCTATTTGCAAAGGAGTGTTGTATATATAGATATTATTTTATGTCACACTGCTTCAGAGATACCTATATCCATGTGTTTGTATTCATGTATTATCCATCCACCTGTATTAAAAGATGTTGGGACAGGAAGAAAAAAAAAAGAAATAAAAGACATCTAAACAGATAGAAACTCAGACTATTTCTGTTTGCAGATGACATAATTCTATATCTAGAAAACACTGTAGTCTTGGCTGAAAAGCTCTTTAAACTGACAACTTCAGCAAAGTTTCAGGATACAAAATGAATGTACAAAAATCAGTAGCATTCCTGTACATTAACAACACCCAAGCCGAAAACCAAATCAAAAACACAATTCATACTTGCTACAAGAATAAAATATCTAGAAATAAGCAGAGAGGTAAAAGATTTCTACAACAATTACAAAACACTTCTTAAAGAAGTCAGAGATAACACAAACAAATGGAAAACTATTTTATGCTCATGGACAGAAAAAAAATCAGTATCATTAAAATGGCCATACATCCAAAGAAATTTACAGATTTAATGCTCTTCCTATCAAGAGCCCAGAAATAATACCACATACCTACAACCATTAGATATTTGACAAAGCTGACGAGAGAAATGTAAAATTAATTCCCTATTTAATAAATGGTGCTGGCATAACTAGCTAGCACTATGTAGAAGATTGAAACTGAACCCCTTCATTATACCACCTGCAAAATGAATTCAAGATGAATTAAAGACTTAAATGTAAAACTTAAAGTTATAAAAAGAAAAACCATGAAAGATAACCTAGGAAATGCCATTTAGACATAGAACCTGGCAAAGATTTCATGATGAAGATACCAAAAGCAACTGCAAAACCAAAACCTGACAAATGGAACCTAACTAAATTGAAGTTTTTTTCACATTAAAAAATAATCATCAGGCCGGGCGCGGTGGCTCACGCCTGTAATCCCAGCACTTTGGGAGGCCGAGGCGGGTGGATCACGAGGTCAACAGATCGAGACCATCCCGGTCAACATGGTGAAACCCCGTCTCTACTAAAAATATAATAAATTAGCTGGGCATGGTGGCACGTGCCTGTAATCGCAGCTACTCAAGAGGCTGAGGCAGGAGAATTGCCTGAACCCAGGAGGTGGAGGTTGCGGTGAGCCGAGATCGTGCCATTGCATTCCAGCCTGGGTAACGAGAGCGAAACTCCGTCTCAAAAAATAAATAAATAAATAAAACATTTTAAAAAAAACATCAACAGGGTAAATACACAACCTATAGAATAAAAGAAAATAATTGCAGAACATGCCACTAAAAAAGGTGTAATATCTAGAATCCATAAGGAATATAAACAAATTTACAAGAAAAAAAAACCTTATTAAAAAGTAGGCAAAAAACATGAACAGATAATTTTCAAAACACATATATGTGGCTAATGACCACATGAAAGAAATACTCGGCCAGTGTGTGGCTCACACCTGTAATCTCAGCAGTTTGGGAGGCCGAGGCAGGCGGATCAGCTGAGACCAGGAGTTCAAGACCAGCCTGGCCAACATGGTGAAACCCTGTCTTAAAAAAAAAAAAAAAAGAAAAAACAGAAATACTCATCACTAAACATTACAGAAATGTTAAGAAAAACCATAATGACATACCATCTCAGACCAGTCAGAATGACTATTACTAAAGTCAAAAAATGTTTGGAGGCCAAGGCGGGTGGATCACCTGAGGTCGGGAGTTCAAGACCAGCCTGACCAACATGGTGAAACTCTGTCTTTAAAAAAAAAAAAAAAAGTCAAAAAATGATAGATGCTGACAAGGTTGCGTAGAAAGGAGGATGCTTATATACTGCTGGTGGGAGTGTAAATCAGTTCGACCATTGCGAAAAGCAGTGGCAGTGTGGCGATTTCTCAGAGAACTAAAATCAGAATTATCATTGACCCAGCAACCTCATACATGGATAGATTCCCAAAGAAATGTAAGCTATTCTGTCATAAAGACACATGTACACACACGTTTACTGTAGTACTATTCACAATGGCAAAGACACAGAATCAACGTCAATACTTATCAGTGGTAGACTGGATGAATAAAATGTTGCTCAGTTGTCACGGTGGCTCACACCTGTAATCCCAACACCTTGGGAGGCCGAGGAAGGCAGATTTCCTGACCTCAGGAGTTTGACACCAGCTAAAGCAATCTAGGAAAACCCCATTTCTACAAAAAACACACAAAAAATTAGTCAGGCATAGTGGTGTATGCCTGTAGTCCAAGCTACTTGAACGGCTGAGGTAGAAGAATTGTTTGAGCCCAGAATGTTGAGGCTGCAGTGAGCCAAGATTGTGCCAGTGCATTCCAGGCTGGGTGACAATGTAAGACCCTGTCTCCACAAAAAATAAAATAAAATAAAATAAAATAAGAATTTTAAAAATACTTGATACATAAACATCATGGAATACTCTGTGGCCATGAAAATGAACAGGATGATGTTCCCTGCAGCCACATGGAGGTGATCTTCAGGAAAACTAAGGCAGAAACAGAAAACTAAATTCGTGTTCTCATTTATAAGTAAGAGCTAAATAGTAAGAACACATGGACACAAAGAGGGGAACGGCAGACAATGAGGTCTAGTCTAGGGTGGAAGGTAGGGAGCAAAGAGGATCAGAAACGATACCTTTTCGATGCGATGCTTAGTATCTCAGTAACAAAATAATCCTTACCAAACTTCCATGACACAATTTCATCTGTATAATAAACCTGCATGTGTACCGCTGAACCAAAAATAACAGTTAAAAGGAAAAAACTTCATGGGTGGCAGAGAGTGCAATGTAGTTGGAAGGGCTGCTTTATGCTTCAGGTAGTGACTCATATGGCACTGTACTCTGATTTATTTCTGTCCATGCAGGCCTATGAGATTATGAACAGGTGGCCTGGAAACCTCAGCTGGTGGAGAAAACAGGTTGCTGCTGCAGATTTAATGCCTGCGGGTAGGGTTATGTCAGGACACTCATAGACACTTTTATGGGTTTTTAGCAACACTAGAAATAAAAATACTGGCCGGGCAGGGTGGGTCATGCCTGTAATCCCAGCACTTTGGGAGGCCAAGATGGGTGGATCACAAGGTCAGGAGTTCGAGACCACCCTGACCAATACGGTAAAACCCCATCTCTACTAAAAATATAAAAACTAGCTGGGCGTGGTGGTGCACACCTGTAGTCCCAGCTACTTGGGAGGCTGAGGCAGGAGAATCACTTGAAGCTGGGAGGCAGTGGTTGCAGTGAGCTGAGATTATGCCGCTGCACTCCAGCCTGGGTGACAGAGTGAGACTCCTCTCAAAAAAAAAAAAAAAAGAAAAGAAAAAAAAATGTTGTGGTGAATTTTCTGAGAATGCTGCCTAGTCCTGGGAAGGGTGCAAACATGTCAATGTCTAGTGTACGTGTTTGTGAGTGGGTGGGAATCCTGTGGTGGCAACTGTAGATAACAAGGATCTTTCATCAGAGCTCCTTTGCTCTAAGTTTTCAGTCCTGTCACTCTGGGAGCAGACATGGCATCACAGGACAATGGGCTGTGTATAGGAAAGCAGAGCCTCCCATCCCAGACACCCAGAGTTTTATTCCAGGCCAGGCCTCCATGATATATTTTTTTTCCTGACACCAAATATGTAGAGTTTGCTGAACACAGAGCAATTCTCCAACACCAACTCATTGTCCAATATTTAAATTCTGACACCAGCGAGTCAGCACAGACCCTGATTCCAGGGTCAGTCCCACAACATCGTCCTTACTGCAGATGCCAGCCACAAAGCCCATGAGTCCGTCCATACTTCCGAGGTACTGTTTAAAATTCAGGACTCCTGTAGCATCCCTCAAGTTCAGTAATTTGATAGTGCTACTCACAGAACCCAGCAAAACACTGTAATTATGTTTACCAGTTTATTATAAAAGACACAACCCAGAAAAAGTCAAATAAAAGAAACGTACAGGACAAAAAAAAAAAAAAAGGTAGGGAAAGATGAAGCACATACATAATCCTGGTAAATAGCTAAGATTAGTAAGACTTTCCATCCACTGTGTGTTCCAGGAACAGTTTATGGAAAGAAACACCCCGGCCGGGCGCAGAGGCTCAAGCCTGTAATCCCAGCACTTTGGGAGGCCGAGGTGGGTGGGTCACCAGGGCAAGAGATCGAGACCATCCTGGTCAACATGGTGAAACCCCATCTCTATTAAAAATACAAAAAATTAACTGGGCGTAGTGGCGCATGCCTGTAATCCCAGCTACTCAGGAGGCTGAGGCAGGAGAATTGCCTGAACCCAGGAGGCGGAGGTTGTGGTGAGCTGAGATTGTGCCATTCCACTCCAGTCTGGGTAACAAGAGTGAAACTCCATCTCAAAAAAAAAAAAGAAACACCCTACCCATTATGACTTAGATAGTATTCTCCTATCACACAGCCAGACACACACTCTGCACATTTTCTTCTTTTTCTAGTAAGAAAATCAGCTGAATTTGTCTTCAGTGGTCATAATAAAATACTTCTTAATCAAATTTTACCTAACTTTCTTTCCCACATGTTCCTGAACTTTGAGCTACCATCAGTCTCAGTGAACACAGGACCCCATTTTATGTCCCTCCTAATAACATTCTGACTTTGGGGTAAAACATTTTCTCATCCAGAATCTGATTGTTTAACCCTCCATCTGCCATTCTTCTCCCATCATCTTTCTAATCTTGTTTGCTTTTCTCTAGGAAAGAAAGCCCCTGTCTGCCTTTGCAGTCAGTAAATATCTTATAGTTGGTACTTATTCCTATTGCAATACTTATTTGGAATTCAAATTGTTTTTATATAAACCAAACTTTGTTTTTATTTTACAAAGTCTAAACACTGCCTGAAACAATAACTTCATCTTCAGTAAGATCCTCCCAGTTATCTTTCATCTTAACCTTAACTGCATCTGCCCGTGGGACCCCAGCTTCCGAGGGCTCTGCAGCTTTTCTCAGGATAAAGGCTTCTTGCGTGGCGGGGATGAGCAGGCTGGGACGTCTGCAGGAGAGGCTCCCCAGAAAGAACTAGCTGGGCCTTTAATAACCTCCTTCTACAGGCTCTTTATTAGCCTTAGCTTGGAGTCACTGGGCTCAAGCTTTAATTTCCACTTCAAAGTTATTCACTTGGGTTTTGAAACTAAGTGTCTGAAATGTCCAGCAAAATTGCTCAAACACAGCATTCGTATGAGCAAAGAAACTTTTACGATGCTTACATTTCATACCTTAACAAGAAAAGTAAAAGTATTCCTTTCAGACAATAAATATATTCCTGTATTATTTTCATTAAAAATCAGGTAGTAAATAATTATTCGTCTGAAAACACTTCTAGGAAGTACCAAGATTCATCTTATAAAATTTAGCATGAAACATAGAAATCAAAATAACAGGACATAAAATAGAAATATTCACTGTCACAAATTTACACTGCAAAAAGAGGAACTGATGTTTTCATGAATCCATGTAACTCACCAATTATTTACCATATTTTATTGTGGAAATGTATTCATTTTCTACAGTCAAAATAAAAGATTTTCCTCATTTTCTTCCTTGGTGCATTCTAAAAGCTAAGCCTTGGAAGTCTGTTTAAAATCACCTAACCATAAAAAAACACACCTGAGAAAACTCCTTTACTCAGAAAAAGAAAAAAGTAAATGAGAATTTTTAACAACGACAAAAAAATTAGATTTTTTTCAAAACCCATCACTAGTACGCCCTTTGTAAATATTTTTGTACCTTTCAAGCTCTACTAATAAAATTCAATTTACAGTTAAAAACCTGAAGTCTACATAAGTGAACAAATCTTTTCAAGGTGATAAATCCAGGGAGTGGTAATGCTGATTAAAAAACCGACGTGTCAAGCTGGGCATCCTGGTCAACATGGTGAAACCTCGTCTTTACTAAAAATACAAAAAATTAGCTGGGCACCGTGGCACACACCTGTAATCCCAGCTACTTGGGAGGCTGAGGCAGGAGAATTGCTTGAAACCAGGAGGCAGAGGTTGCGGTGAGCCGAGATGGCGCCGTTGCACTCCAGCCTGGGTAACAAGAGGGAAATTCCGTCTCAAAAAAAAAAAAAAAAATTTAAAAATTAAAAAAAAAATTGAGGCCGGGCGCGGTGGCTCACGCCTCTAATCCCAGCACTTTGGGAGGCCGAGGCGGGTGGATCAGGAGGTCAAGAGATCAAGACCATACTGGTCAACATGGTGAAACCCCGTCTCTACTAAAAATACAAAAAATTAGCTGGGCATGGTGGCGCGTGCCTGTAATCCCAGCTACTGGGGAGGCTGAGGCAGGAGAATTGCCTGAACCCAGGAGGTGGAGGTTGCGGTGAGCTGAGATCGCGCCATTGCACTCCAGCCTGGGTAACAAGAGCGAAACTCCATCTCAAAAATAAAAGAAAAGAAATGGGGGTGAGGGGGCCCAGCTCGGCAGCTCATGCCTGTAATCCCAGCACTTTGGGAGGCCATAGCGGGCCGATCACCTTGAGGTCAGGGGATCAAGACCAGCCTGGCCAATATGGTGAAACCCTGTCTCTTTAAAAAAAAAAAAAAAGGACAAATTGTTAAATTATAGCCTAAAGCTGCCCCCTTTTCTGTTTAATTTTGGTCACTACGTGTTTTGTACATAGTAAAGTGAAACTTAACTGGATATATAAATAGGCTGTAG
Source organism: Callithrix jacchus (assembly GCF_049354715.1). Classification (NCBI taxonomy): domain Eukaryota; kingdom Metazoa; phylum Chordata; class Mammalia; order Primates; family Cebidae; genus Callithrix; species Callithrix jacchus. Next base: position 19,934,157 of record NC_133523.1, read on the forward strand.
CCCGTTTTTGTACCAACCACAGGTTTTTTGCCAATAAAAGAACATGAAGTGTTCAAATCATAATTAAATAAAGCAAATCTCAACCTGTAATCAGTCTGGCTGCTTCTGTACCTCACTTTCATTTTCTGCATGTCACTTTGCGTTTGCTGTCTATAAATCTGTTTTCATTATGTGGCTGTGCTGGAGTCTCTCTGAGCCTACTCTGGATCCACAGGCTGCCCAGTTTGCAAATCATTCCATGCTCAGTTGAACTCTGTTAAATTTAATTTCTCTAAAGATTTTTTCTTTTAAAAGATTTCAATTATTTTATTTTTTCTTTCTTTCTTTTTTTTTTTTTTAATAAGATGGGGTTTCACGACAATGGCCAGGCTGGTCTTGAACTCCTGACCTCCGGTGATCCACCCACCTTGGCCTCCCAAAGTGCTAGGATTACAGGCGTGAGCCACTGCACCTGGCCATTTCAATTATTTTCTTTCTCCCTCCCTTCCCTTCCTTTCCCGTCCTTTCCCTTCCCTCCCCTCCCTTCCTATCCTTTCCCTTCCTTTCTCCTCCCCTCCCCTCCCCTCCTCTCTCCTCCCCTCTCCTCTCCTCTCCTTCCCTTCCTTCCCCTCCCCTCCCTTTCCTTTCCTTCCCTTCCTTCTTGCTCTCCTTTTTTTAGACAGAGTTTCACTCTGTCACCCAGGCTAGAGTGCAGTGGTGCGATCTCGGCTCACTGCAGCCTCCACCTCCTAGGTTCAAGGGATTCTCCTGGCTCAGCCTCCCAAGTAGCTGGGACTACAGGTGCACACCACCATGCCTGGTTAATTTTTTTGTATTTCTTTTTTTTTTAAGACAGGGTTTCACCATGTTGGTCAGGCTGGTCTTGAACTCCCGACCTCAGGTGATCCATCCGTCTTGGCCTCTAAAGTGCTCGGATTACAGGCGTGAGCCACCATACTCAGCCAATTTTTTTGTATTTTTAGTAGAGATGGGGTTTCACAGTGTTAGCCAGGAGGGTCTCGATATTCTGACCTCGTGATCTGCTTGTCTCAGCCTCCCAAAGTGCTGGGATTACAGGTGTGAGCCACTGCGCCCGGCCAGATTTCAAATATTTTCTGTGATGAAAAAGAAATAATGTGCTATTGGGCTTTGATTTTCTAATCTCACCCCTCAGCTCTTTCCCCAAATTACTTTATGTCTTTTCACCAAAATGCTTCTCCAATTTCTTTTCTTTCTTTTTTTGGGGGGGGTGGGGACAGGGTCTCCCTCTGTCACCCCGTCTTGATCGCAGTGGTGTAACCCCTCATAGCTCACTGCAACCTTGACCTTCCAGGCTCAAGCAATCCTCCGGCCTCTGCCACCTAAGTAGCTGGGACTACAGGCATGCACCACCATGGCTGGCTAATTTCTCCACTTTTGTCATGGAAACAGAATCTTACTACGTTGCTCAGGCTGCACTGGAACTCCTGAGCTCACATAAATCTCCCATCTCAACCTCCCAAAGTGCTGAAAATATAGGTGTGAGCAACCTTATACTTCTGCAATTTCCTGTGAGAATTATTTCCAATGATAAAAAGTACTATATGAGCACAAATCTAAAAGAAATCTGACTTCCTTTGCAGAAGTGTCACTCTCCAGGATTTCAAGAGTCTAGGGCAGGGCATCTACTTTAGTAATGTAATCTATGGAGGTGGATGGGCTTTAGAGTCAGATAAAGTTGGTCCTGAGTCTCAGCCCAGCCACTTGGAGCCATGGGTCTTTGCACAAATTTCTTGATGTGGAAGACTTCTATATAGCACATATGCAAAAAAGATAGAATGATACTAATTGCAAACTGACAACATTATATTTTGGGGGCGGGGGACAGAGTCTCACTCTGTCATCCAGGCTGGAGTGCAGTGGCACAATCTTGGCTCACTGCAACTGCCACCTCCCAGGTTCAAGCAATTCTCCTGCCTCAGCCTCCCGAGCAGCCAGGATTACAGGCACGTCCCACCACGCCTGGCTAATTTTTGTATTTTTAGTAGAGACAGGGTTTCACCATCATGGTCAGGATGGTCTCGATCTCCTGACCTTGTGATAAGCCTGCCTTGGCCTCCTTATGTGCTGGGATTACAGGTGTGAGCCACCGCACCCTGTGAAAACTGACGACATTCTTTCATCCCTCTTGTATCTAATGCCATAGCCAAGTGCTCTTAGAGCTGTTTTCATCAAGATCAGGAATCTGTTTTCCAAACCCTACATCTGGCTGGCCTTATTTGCTCAGGTAAATAGAAACCTGAGAACATGATAGTGTGCTAGTCTGGGACCTGGGTTCAAATAGTCTTGACTGCCTCTGGTTTTTCTTTTAGAATGGTGCCATTTCCATGAATAATGCCCATGTTAGCCAGCTGGAAAATAAGATACCATGAAGAGAAGAAGCAGGATGGCCCCGTTGATCATTCAGCCCAGCATCTGATCAGAAGCAGAAGCTCACCCCTAGAAGCACAGCTGGCTAGTCAACAAGCAGTTGCTGATACGTGGTCAAGGAGCTCAACTGAGACCAGAAGAACGGCCCCACTCAGCCCAGCCTAAATGGCTGACCATCTCAGTTATGAACTAGTAAGTTTTGGATGATTTGTTATGCCACAATAGCTAACTAATACATGCACCCAGTGCAGATAGGATGCCAGGATTCAGGGACAGGTTGATTACCAGTTGGTGTCTAACAGTGGGCACCCTCTGGGTACTGACTTCTTCCCCTGATTTAAACTTGGATGCCTTGGCCAGGTGCAGTGGCTCATGCCTGTAATCCCAGCATGTTGGGAGGCTGAAATGGGTGGATCATGAGGTCAGGAGTTTGAGACCAGCCTGACCAATATGGTAAAACCCTGTCTCTACTAAAAATAAAAAAATAAAAAAAATTAGCTGACATGATGGTGTGCGCCTATAGTCACAGCTACTTGAGAGACTGAGACAGAAGAATCACTTGAGCCCGGGAGGCAGAGGTTGCAGTGAGCCAAGATCGTGCCACTGCATTCCAGCCTGGGTGGCAGAGCGAGACTCCATCTAAACAAAAAAAAGTTGACTGGCTGGCTTGTAAGAGAATGTTGAGTAATGCAGAAATACTTGTAGACATATATTCATGTGATTGCTGCTTAGACTCACACAGTCCCCCACACCACAGGAAAAAACAGATAACCACAGCCTGGCCATTAGTGCCCAGACCAAACAGCAAAGTATGTTTGCTTTTAATCTACTTTCTCCATATCTAAATATTGGAGGTCTAGTGTGTGGACAGAACTGAAGACCTAGCTTTTTTTTTTTTCTCCTGTGGCCCATCATCCTTCGTTCACTATTTGGACTCTAAAAGAAAGGTGGGGGCCGGGCGCGGTGGCTCACGCCCATAATCCCAGCACTTTGGGAGGCCGAGGTGGCTGGATCACGAGGTCAAGAGATCGAGACCATCCTGGTCAACAAGGTGAAACCCCGTCTCTACTAAAAATACAAAAATTAGCTGGGCATAATGGTGCACGCCTGTAGTCCCAGCTACTCAGGAGGCTGAGGCAGGAGAATTGCTTGAACCCAGAAGGCGGAGGTTGTGGTGAGCCGAGATCGTGCCATTGCACTCCAGCCTGGGTAACAACAGTGAAACTCTGTCTCAAAAAAAAAAAGAAGAAAGGTGGGCAACAGGTGGCTTAGCAGTTGTCTACTTGTGGTTATTTTATTCCTGCTGCCCTAAGCTCTTTCTATGGGCATTATGTGTTTTGCCCTAGGAACTAAAGAGACGTTTGTAGGGAGATTATTCTTTCACTCTGGCAGAAAACAGAGTTCAGGCCCTTCACACCGCTGACATCAAAGCTGCACTTCAATGTGGCAGCTATTGGCCATGTGTGGCTACTGGTTCCTAGAATATGCCTGGTCTGAACTGCGATGTGGTAGAAAGGTAAAATACAAAGTTAGTTGCAAAGATTTCGTTCCAAATATTTATTTATTTGTTTGTTTGTTTGTTTTTGAGACGGAGTTTCATTCTTGTTACCCAGGCTGGAGTGCGATGGCGCAATCTCGGCTCACCGCAACCTCCGCCTCCTGGGTTCAAGCAATTCTCCTGCCTCAGCCTCCTGAGTAGCTGGGACCACAGGCGCGCACGACCATGCCCAGCTAATTTTTGTATTTTTAGTAGAGATGGGGTTTACACCATGTTCACTAGGATGGTCTCGATCTCTTGACCTTGTGAGCCACCCGCCTCGGCCTTCCAAAGTGCTGGGATTATAGGCGTGAACCACGGTGCCCGGCCCCAAATAGTCATATACTTCATCAATAATGATATATTTCTCACACAGTAAAATGATAATATTTTGAATATAATGGGTTAATTTCATTGTTAACAATCAATTCAATTAGTTTCTTGTTTGTTTTTATAGTTTGGCTACTAGAAAATTTAAAATTCACATGTGGCTTACATTTATTTTAGATGATTGCCTCCTTTTTAAAATCTCAGGCTGCCTGCTCAAAGGGCCAGAAGCCAGGAAGGCCATAAAAGCTGAAGTTTCAAAATAATTGTTATTATATTCATTTGTGTATAGCCATATAATATATTATTTATTTATGCATATAACCTTATACACAAGTTTAAAGGCAAATACCCTCTGGGGTGGGCCTGGCTCTGCTCAGGGAGGAAGCCCTGTCAGAAGACGGGGTGGTCTAGCCTGTCACTCTTTCTTCTTTCAGTCCCGCATCTGATCACATCTTCTGTCACTCAAAGCCTGATGGGGCGGGGATTTAAGCAATATCCAATCAGAGACGCTGGGATGGAAACTGTCCAATCAGGCACGCAGCAGGAGCGGACTGGACGGCTTCCGGGTTTGGCGGGGCCTTTGTCTCTTGTTGTAGCCGGAGCTCCCGGTCTCTTTCCTGCTCTGTGTCCTCTGCTCGTAAAAGCCCAGCCTCTGTGGCCCTGTGACCTGTAGGTATTAGGAGATCCACAGCTAAGACGCCAGTACCCCCGGAAGCCTAGAAATGGTGAGAGTGCCGGGTCTGACATCCCAAGAGAGGGGAAGGAGTGGGTTGGAACTGGTGGGAAGTGGCTGTGGCGGGACTCTGGCCTCCCCGCAGTCCGCTCCACAATTTAAGCCCCGGGTTCTCCTTGTCCAGCTCGGCCTCAGTCCCCTTCAGCCATAAGATGGCGGGTGCGCTAACAGCCGGGACCCCGGGTGTTCTGTCTCTTCCTTTCGCAGTGTCTGTGCTCAGGCCTGGAGCCGTCTCCGGGCAGCTCTGCACCCGCAGCGTGGAGACTCTCTCAGATTGTACAGGGACCACGGGAGGGTCGTCAAGGGAGAATCCTGGCTCGGGGTGCGGGTTCATGAATGGCAAGAGCTTTGGCCCGTGACTTTCCCAGTTCCTCTTTTCTCCTATTAAAAATATGTAGGCGTCACTGCAAAAATATTTAAAAAAAATTTTTTTTCTTGAGACAGAGTTTTGCTCTTGTTGCCCAGGCTCTGGAGTGCAATGGCACCATCTCAGCTCACTGCCAACATCTGCCTCCCAGGTTCAAGCAATTCTCCTGCCTCAGCCCCAGAGTGGCTGGGATTACAGGTGCCTGCCACCGTGTCTGGCTAAATTATTTTGTGTTTTTGGTAGAGACGAAGTTTCCCCATGTTGGCCAGGCTGGTCTCGCACTTCAGCCTCAGGTGATCTGCCTGCCTCGGCCTCCCAAAGTGCTGGGATTGCAGGCATGAGCCACTGCGCCTGGCCTAAAGAATTTAATCAAAGGAGTGATTCAAGAATTGTATAGCACCCAGCTATGGTTTGTAGTTTGTGGGCTATGGGAGAGGCTTGAAAGAAAGTCATTTATAGAATGCATGGTGAAGAAAACTAAATTTAGTAATTGGTTAGGTACAGTAATGTAGTTTCTGAATTTGTACAATAAAGGTGAAGATTTTCCCTTTATGTAATCAGAGGTTAATTATCAGTTTATAGTTGTTTAAGCCTAAATTTTCTCTGAATGTAGTATTTTTTTAAAAATGCCACACAAAACAAAAACAAAATCAAGATGGCTGCAAACTAGGAAAAGACTAACATCAGTAATGTTATGTCAGAAGTTTCAAAAAAAATAAAAAATAAAAAAATAAAAATGCACCTGAGTTAGATATATTTTTTTAAAGTAGGAATCCAGGGATTAGAGACGTCTATGTCTAATTGCCTGACAATTTTTTTTTCTCCTGAAACCACACTTATTTTCACACTCCATGGGGGACTGATTTTCTGCTGCATTTTTCACCTGTATCCCAAGCAGTGTCTTAAGTCTTAACCCCCATCCCCCATTTCTTCAGCCTCACTCTGGCTTGCAGTAAAATACTAAATTTCCAGTTTCTTCTAGCTTTCCTAAATGCCAGCTTTTCCTCCCTAATTCACATTATCACCTATTTGTCCTTTAGTGCACTTTTTTTATGCCATATTTTAATTATTTTTGACAAAATATTAAATAGCACTTTTAAGAAGATTTTTTATTCATTTGTAAATATTTCCCAGGAAAAGGAAACAAAGAATAATCCCTGACACTTTATTATAGAAAATACCTGTCTCTTCCTTTTATCTTCTCTAGGCACAGAGATCTTATCAGAATGTTTTTGGGTGAAGGTTTTGCTGTGGAAAAATATATTGGGTAATGTGTCCTTAGCCACCATTTAGTTTTTTCCTTGTCTTGGGTTTCAGTACAGTCTGGGGATAAACAAAGATGTCCAACATGGTTCTGTCAGCCAAAGTGCCTAGTGATTATCAACTTCTGGGTTATTTTTTCCCATAGGATGACCTGAGGTACGGAGTGTGTCCTCTCAAGGGAGCAAGTGGATACCCTGGGGCTGACAGGAATCTTCTGGTGTACTCTTACTTTGAAAAGGTAACCCTTTGAGACATCAAAATTGCCTTCACCCAACCCAGCTTTCATTTCTTGGAGGGAGACACATTGCTGGTTGGCCAATCAGATGCTGGTATTGAGGGGAAAACACAAAAATAATTTCTGCTCCCTGGATTATCTAAGGGGGCAGAAAAATAGTAAAATAAATATAGTTAAAGAACAATAGTGGGGGAAAATTTGTTACCAAAAAATAAAAGTGAAAAATTTGTTACCAAAAAAATAGTATTCCAAAAGACAAACAACAACAACAAAACTGACACCAGTGAGATGGTGTAACAGCTTGCAAAGTAAAATGTACCTGGGGCAGTCACTGGGACATAACGCAGTGTCTTCTGAATGGATGATTCTTTTTTTTTTTTGAGATGGAGTTTCGCTCTTGTTACCCAGGCTGGAGTGCAGTGGCACAATCTCAGCTCACCACAACCTCCGCCTCCTGGGTTCAGGCAATTCTCCTGACTCAGCCTCCTGAGTAGCCGGGATTACAGGCACACACCACCATGCCCAGCTAATTTTTTGTATTTTTTTAGTAGAGACGGGGTTTCACCATGTTGACCAGGATGGTCTTGATCTCTTGACCTCATGATCCACCCGCCTCAGCCTCCCAAAGTGCTGGGATTACAGGCATGAGCCACCGAGCCTGGCCAAAAGTTCTTTTTTTTTTTTAAGAGATGGGGTTTCACCATGTTGGTCAGGCTGGTCTTGAACTCCTGACCTCGTGATTTGCCCACTTCGGTCTCCTAAAGTGCTAGGATTACAGGTGTGAGCCACTGTGCCCGGCCTGCTACTTTTGCTTTTCATATTGAGGTATAAAATGCAAGCACCTTAAAATTGTCTTCCCTTATATGAACACTGTTTGCATAATTTTGCTGGATTTTTCAGACACTTAGTTTCAACAACCAAATGAATAACTCTTAACATGGAAATTGAATGTTTATTTTGAAGATGGAGTTTTGTTCTGTCACCCAGACTGGAGTGCAGTGGTGACATCTTGGCTCACTGCAACCTCTGCCTATGGAGTCCCAAAGACTCAGAGCTAAGGCCAATATTGAACCTGCAAAGGGGGTTTATGAAAGGCCCAGTTAGTTTTTTTATGGGAAGCCTCTCCTGCAGATGTCCCAGGCTGCTCACTGCAGCCATGGAAGCAGCCTTTCTGTGGAGAGAAGCTACAAAGTCCTGGAAAGGTGGAGGCCCACAGGCAGTTAAGGTTAAGATGCAGTTAAGGTTAAGATAAAAGGGGTTTGGGAGGATCTTAATGACAGTGAAGTTGTTGCTGTTTTAAGGCAGTTTCTATACTTTGTGATTTATGCTAAATATTTATGCTAAATAATTTGAATTCCAAAAAAGTATTGCAACAGGAGGAATACCAACTATAAAAACTTTAAGAATTGTAAGTTTAGGCAGGCAAGAGCTTTCTTTCATACAGTGGAAAATACAAGATTAGCAAGACGGTGGGAAGGGAATGGCTGTTAGAGAGTGAAGAAATCACATTTTAGATCAGAGAATGTTTTACCCTGAAGTCAGCATGTTCTTTGGAGGGGCAAATAATGAAGTTGTAAGTTGGCTCAGATTGAGGTTAGCTCAAAGTTTAGGAGCCCATGTAAAATTTTATTTAGACCACTGAAGACAAATTTAGCTGGTTTTTTTTTTTTTTTTGAGATGGAGTCTTGCTCTGTCACCTAGGCTGGAGTGCAGTGGTACAATCTTGGCTTACTGCAAACTCTGCCTCCCAGGTTCAAGCAATTCTCCTGTGTCAGCCTCCCAAGTAGCTGGGATTACAGGCATACCACCATGCCAGCTAATTTTTGTGTTTTTAGTAGAGATGGGGTTTCACCATTTGGCAAGGATGGTCTCGATCTCCTGACCTCAGATCTGCTGCCTGGGCCTCCCAAAGTGCTGGGATTATAGGTGTGAGCCACCGCGCCCAGCTGCTTTTATCGTTTTTAAACTAATTAATCAGAGTTCTTTCATATCACACACACAACACAGATCCCTGAACAGACAGACAGAAGGTTCAGTAGTTGTAAGGTTTTTCCTTTGTCAGTTTCTTAATTGAATTACTAGCTTCAGGGTGGATCCCAGGGCCAGAAAAACATGTAGTTTTTATGGCTTAAATGTAAACACAGCTGGAAGGCAAAACAGAGCCTCCAAAACCAAGAGTTCCATTTTAAAATTAGATCTTGGATCTAAAAAGAGAATCAGTTTATTCCCATGGAAATCTTATTTCTCAGTTGGGTGTGGGGACATCCCCATACTTCTGTGTGGTTAAGAGTATATTTCTCTGCCCAGGTACAGTGGCTCACACCTGTAATCCTAGCACTCTGGGAGGCGGAGGTGGGCAGATTACTAGGTCAGGAGTTCGAGATCATCTTGACCAACATGGTGAAACCCTGTCTCTACTAAAAATACAAAAATTAACCAGGTGTGATGCTGCACACCTTAATCCCAGCTACTCAGGAAGCTGAGGCAGGAGAATCACTCGAACCTTGGAGACGGAGGTTGTGGTGAGCTGAGAGCTTGCCATTGCACTCCAGCCTGGGTGACAGAGCAAGACTCTTGTCTCAAAAAAATGAAAAGAAAAAAAAAGAGGCCGGGCGCCGTGGCTCACGCCTATAATCCCAGCACTTTGGGAGGCCGAGGCGGGTGGATCACGAGGTCAGCAGATCGAGACCATCCTGGTCAACATGGTGAAACCCCGTCTCTACTAAAAATACAAAAATTAGCTGGGCATGGTGGTGCGCGCCTGTAGTCCCAGCTACTCGGGAGGCTGAGGCAAGAGAATTGCTTGAACCCAGGAGGCAGAGGTTGTGGTGAGCCGAGATCGCGCCATTGCACTCCAGCCTGGGTAACAAGAGCAAAACTCCGTCTCAAAAATAAGAAAAGAAAAATGATTTCTCCATAACCGCTATTAGCCATCTTCAAAAGTATATTTCTTACTTTTGTAAGAAATGTTGTTGGTAGTTGTTACATACCAAAGTTCTTTCATATGTGAAATAATTTCTGATACTCCTGAAAGTAAAAAATGTCAGGCAGTGAATATAAAACAGAACAGAACCTCAGATTTTGAGAGCGATCTATCCACTTTCCTTTTTTTTTTTTAAAGATGGGGTTTCACAATGTTGGTCAGGCTGGTCTTGAACTCCAGACCTCAGGTGATCTGCCCACCTTGGCCTCCCAGAGTGCTAGGATTACAGGTGTGAGCCACTGTGCCCCGCCACATTTTTTTTCCACTTTCAATTTCTGGGGTTTCATGAGGAGAAAGGGGTGTTTCCCAAACAGGATCTATGGTACCTCCTCTGTTTTTCCCAAGGAGTTCCAGGCTATTAGAGCTTGAGTATCTACTTATAATTAAGGCTGACTTTTAAGCATAGTTCTCTTTTTAAAAATCCTTTTAAATTTCTTATTACTAGACTTTAGTCAGGTTAATGGCCAATATCTCTGGCTTTTGAACTTTGCCAAAAGTGACCTCACAGGTTTTCTGAGAAAGGAAAACTGAAGACGGTTCCTGGAGAAAGAGAATCAACAAATTGTAACAGTCACCAAAATATCAAACAAAAAAGTACTCATTCCTTAAGGTGGAAATTGAACCCTGAACCTGGGCCACCATTGTGATGGTGGAGACCAAGAGAAAGTACTGTCACATGGGTACAAGGTCAAGGTTCCAAAGACATGACTGACCAGTTTGCTGGGCCATCTTGAACCTATGAGGTCCTAGGCCAGCATTCTGTCCTGAGGTTCCCTCAGGATATGTAATGACAGAACAATACAGAAAGACATTTATAACACAAAGTACAACAGATTTGTTACCGCTTAAGACTAGTTTCACAAATGTATTTTCTTTTTTTTATTTATAAAATTTCCTTTATTTATCTACAGCAATAATATGAGCTTACAAAGGGACCCATGACATCTTTTTAATCTTGCACAAGCACTGCAGCAAGGTTAATCCTGTATGTGAAAACTTCTGAGCAACTATCTCAAAGTCTACATGTTATATAACCTGCTGAGTTTTCTGACATTGTAATATTAGATACAAGATTTCTGAATAACTCTTTACATTTATAAATTCTTCTATAGCTTTAATAAGGTCCATCATTTTAATAATGATATTGGCTACAAGAATAATGATCATATTGTTTACCAAATGATTTACCATTTATAAAGCAACAAATTTTCCAATAAGAATTAAACTGTAGTTATAGCATCTGAAATTATTAGAAAATTATATTAGTGTGGAAATATGTTCATGATATATCACTGAGTGAAAAAAAATCTGGCCACCAAAAATGTAGTCTGTCCATTTTGAATATGTGTATATTACATGTAATTGTATAATGTTAACTTGGATAGGCAAAATTCTTGGTATTGAATTTAGGATGTTTTAAGAATTATTAAAAAGATATATTTAGTGTCTGCTTTTTGATAGCGTGTTTTCATGTAATGCTTAATATATCAAAGTCAACCATTCAAGATTTATTTTATTGGGTGATACTATTTATTGACTGTGTTCTGAAATGGCCACAGTGTTAGGAAATGTGATGTGAGTTTTATTTGTGGACTAAGGATGAAATAATCATATTATGCTAATATACCTTTTATTATAAATGACTAAAAATTTGGATATATAACTGATGTTTTACTATACAAATTACAGAGATAATATAATTATATCATTATTAAATAATTAGGAAATGAAAATAAGCAAAAGTCACCCATGTTCCCAGTTCTCATCTCCCAAAGATAATTATAACTAGCTTTTTATTTTGTACTCTTCCCATTAATTAGTTTCTAGTGTACTTTCCCCTGTAGCTGAAATTAAGCTGAGAAAAAAGGAATAGTTCCTCCATCCTTTTTCTCTCTTCCACTCTGTCTCTCTCCTGTACTGTGTATATATACAAATATGTATGCATATATATATAATGTACATAATATATATAAAGTACAAACACTATTGTGCATATTTTCAAAAATACAAATGTATTTTCAAATTAACAAAAACTTTACAGAGGAGATAAACAGTGACTTTTACCATTCATTCAATCAGTTTGCATATATAGAGAGAGGCCAGAATTCTGATTGGTAAGAAATTTGTATCCTTTCGCCAGCATGTCAAGCTTCTGAATTCCCTGTCCCTGAGTGGCCCTATTGACGTGGTTGGTTGTACCACAGCCCTGTGGGCCAAGCCACAACACAAAGGAAAATTATCTTATTTCATTTTTACCAGAGCAAAATATGTGTGACAAAATATAGACATTAGCCTCTCTACTTAGCAATCAATATCAAACTGGTAAGCCTCAAACGTGCCTCCAGTTGGGCCCTCTCGTCTTTAATTCAACCTCTGATCAGGAGTTTCAACTTACGGTCTCTGGGCAAGATGGTCATCCTGAGTAATGGGAAAGATAATAAAGGAAAAGGAGAGGAAAAAGCATTGACTGTGGGAGGACTGAGAAAGCAAAGAGCTCAGGGAGGCCAGAGAAAGACCCACCAATTGAAGGGACAATGAAAAGTTCAGGCGACCGCTTGTTGGTAGCAAAAGGATCTTTTCCAACGGTTCCATCAGCTCTCAGGTTTTTTTGGTTTGGAGAGGAAAAAGCTCTCCATGTTCCATGTCCTGTAGGTGCCTAATTCTGTCACCATAGCTACCAGCAAAGACTGCAGATTAATAAAAAATAAAAGCAATTAACATCCTGGAGTTCCAAACCAGTGCTTAGCTTAGAGGGACTTTACTGAGAGGGGTGTCTAAGCTTCTAAATCTTAGAAAGGACTATAACCTTCCTAAGTTGGGCATCGAATCCAAGTTCAATCAAGCATCCTTGCCTAACCCAAGCTGTATTAGGAGAGATTATAACTCCCCTCAGTTGTGCCTCTAACCCAATCCCATTCTTTACTCTGGTAAATACACCCCACTCACCCCAAAATCAGCCATTAGTGCACACAGATGATTTTCCTTTGGGTCAGAGGTCTCTCCAATATAATCCCTCTGTGGTTGCCAGAAAAATGTTACCAGAAAGAAGTCCTGACCCATACCCAAAGACAGGGTTCTTGGGTCTTACACAAGAGTGAATTCAGGGCAAGACATAAAGTGAAAGCAAATTTATTAAGAAAGTGAAGAAATAGGCTGGGTGCGGTGGCTCAAGCCTGTAACCCCAGCACTTTGGGAGGCCGAAGGTGGTGGATCACCTGAGGTTAGGAGTTCGGGACCAGCCTGGCCAGTATGGTGGAACCTTGTTTCTGCTAAAAATATAAAAATCAGCCAGTTGTGGTGGTGGGCACCTGTAATCCCAGTACTTTGGGAGGCTGAGGCAGTTGGATCACCTGAGGTCAGGAGTTTGAGACCAGCCTGACCCACATGGAGAAACCCCGTCTCTTCTAAAAATACAAAAAAATTATCCAGGTGTGGTGGCACTTGCCTGTAATCCCAGCTACTTGGGAGGCCGAGGCCAGAGAAATGCTTGAACCTGGGAGGTAGAGTTTGCAGTGAGCCGAGATCATGCCAGTGCACTCCAGCCTGGGTGACAGAGTGAGACTCCTTCTCAAAAAAAAGTAAAGAAATGAAAGAACGGCTTTCTCCATAGGCTGGTTGCCCTTTTTTACGGTTATTTCTTAATTATATGCTAAACAATGGGTGGAATATTTATGCCTTTCCTTTTTAGACCATTATGGTGTAACTTCCTGTTGTTGCCATGGCATTTGTAAACTGTCCTGGCACCGGTGGGCGTGTAGCAGTGAGGATGACCAGAGGACACTCTCATCACCATGCTGGTGTTGGTGGGTTTTATCCCGCTTCTATACTGCAAGCTGTGTTATCAGCCAGGTCTTTATGTCTTGTATCTTGTGCTGACCTCCTGTCTCATCCTGTGACTTAGAATGCCTGACCATCTGGGAATGCAGCCTAGGAGTCTCAGCCTTATTTTACTCAGCCCCTATTCAAAATGAAGTTGCTCTAGTTCAATACATGTCTGACAGAGTTTATGTCTGGCTATGTGATAGGTAAGAAAAGAGAGCACCATCTAAGTCATAATGGAAAGGGTGTTTCTTTCCATAAGCTGTTTCTGGAGAACTCAGAGGATGAAGAATTTTATTAATCACAGCTATTTACCAAGGTTATCTATATAGGTCATCTTTCCCTACCTCTTTTTTTCTATACATTTCTTCTATTTGACTTTTCCTGGGTTGTATTTTTTATGATAAACCGGTAAACATAACTAGAGTGTTGTGCTGAATTCTGTGAGTAGCTCCATCAACTTACTGAACTCGAGGAAGGTCGTGGGAGTCTCCAGTTTTTAAACAGTAGCTCAGAAGCTAGGTGAGCCTATGAGGTTTGTGACTGCCATCTGCAAAGCAGACAATGTTGTGAGACTGAGCCCTGAACCACGTCTGTGCTGACTCTGGGTGGTGTCAGAATTCAAATGTTAGACATTGTGTTGGTGGTGGAGAATTGCTTGGTGTTCAGCAAACTACAGATTTGGTGTCAGAAGAAACATATCACAGAAGCCTGGCCTGGAATGGAACTCTGGGTGTCTGGGAATGGGAGGCTCTACTGACCTGTACACAGGCTGTCACACTGCCCATTGTCCTGGGATTCCTGGTCTCTTCCTAGGGTGTTATAGGAAGGGAACCCTGATGACAGACCTCCTTTCCCCACAGCTATCACCTCAGGATTCCTATCCACTCACAAACACACACACTAGATATTGACATGTCCACACCCCTCCCAGGTCTAGTCATCACCCTCAGGAATTTCACCACAGCATTTTTGATTATAGCGTTTCTTGCCAAAAACCCACAAAAGTGTCTACAAGTCTCCTGGCATATCCCCACCCCTAGACACCGAATCTACAGTAGCAAACTTGTTTTCTCCGCCAGCCTAGAGTTCTGGAGCACCTGTTCATAATCTCATCTGCCTGCATGCACACAGAAAAAAATTAGAGTACAGCCACACTTGGGCCACTATTTGTAGTGCAAACAATTACCAATGATATTGCACTCTTCCTCACCCATGGGCTTTCTTTTTTTAACGTTTCTTTTTGGTTCACATGTACACATACAAGTTTGTTATGTGGGTAAAATTGTGACATGGGGGTTTGGTGTAGATTACTTTGTCACCTAGGTACTAAGCATAACACCAAGCAAGTATTTTTTCTGATTCTCTTTGTCCTTTCATCCTCCATTCTCTACTAGGCCTCCACGACTGTTCCTTCTTTGTGTCCATGTGTTCTTATTATTTAGCTCTTATAAATGATGACGTGCATTGGGTTTTGTGTTTCTGCATTGGTTTTCTAAGGATAATGGTCTCCAGCTCCATCCACGTTGCTGCAGAGATGTTAATATTGGTGTTATTTGTTTTATTGTCACATATTCATGATATTTATGTACGATATTTTGTTTTTATTAATTTTTTTTATTTTGCAGACAGTGTCTCACTCTGTCACACAGGCTGAAGTGCAGTGGTGCAATCTTGGCTTATTTCAGACTCAAACTTCAAGGCTCAAGGAATCCTCCTACCTCAGCCCCATTAAGTAACTGGGACTGTAGGCACACACCACCAAGTCTGACTAACTTTTCTGTTTTTACTTTTTGTAGAGATGGGGTTTTGCTATGTTGCCCAGGCTTGTCTTGAACTCTTAAGCTAAGGCAATCCACCTGCCTCAGCCTTCCAAAGTGCTGGGATTACAGGAATGAGCGCCATCGCCCGACCATACCATATGTTTTTCAGTCTAGGCTACCATTCATAGTCATTTAGGTTTATTACATGTGTTTGTTACTGTGAAACAGTATTGAAATGAACATGCATGTGTGTGTGTCTTTATGGTAATTTATATTTCTTTCTTTTTTTGTTTTTGAGACGGAGTTTCACTCTTATTACCCAGGCTGGAGTGCAATGACGCGATCTTGGCTCATCGCAACCTCCGCCTCCTGGGTTCAGGCAATTCTCCTGCCTCAGCCTCCTGAGTAGCTGGGATTACAGGTACGCACCACCATGCCCAGCTAATTTTTTGTATTTTTAGTAGAGATGGGGTTTCACCATGTTGACCAGGATGGTCTCGATCTCTTGACCTTGTGATCCACCCGCCTCGGCCTCCCAAAGTGCTGGGATTACAGGCTTGAACCACCGCGCCTGGCTCTTTCTTTTTTTTTCGAGATGGAGTCTCACTCTTCTCACCCAGGCTGGAGTGCAGCAGCATGATCTCAGCTCACTGCAACCTCCGCCTCCTGGGTTCAAGCAATTTTCCTGCCTCAGCCTCCCAAGTACCTGGGATTATAGGCATGTGCCACCACACCTGGCTAATTTTTTAGTATTTTTAGTAGAGATGGGCCAGGCTGGTCTTGAAATCCTGACCTCAGGTGATCCACCTGCCTCGGCCTCCCAAAGTACTGAGATTACAGGCATGAGCCATCACACCTGGCCTATATTTCTTTGAATATATATATAATTAAGAAGTTGCTGGGTCAAATGGTAATTCTATTTTTAGTTCTGTGAGGAATCGCCACACTGCTTTTCACAATGGCTGAACTAATTTACACTCCCACTAGCAGTGTATAAGCATTTCCTTTTCTCTGCAACCTTGCCAGCATCTGTTATTGACTTTTTTTTTATTTTGAGACAGTCTCACTCTGTGACCCAGGCTGGAATTCAGTGGCAAAATCTCAGCTCACTGCAACTTCTGCCTCATAGGTTCAAGTGATTCTCATGCCTCAGCCTCTCGATTAGCTGGAACTACAGATGTGCACCACCACGCCCTGCTAATTCTTGTATTTTTAGTAGAGATGAAGTTTTGCCACAATGGCCAGGCTGGTCATAACTCCTGATCTCAAGTGATCTACCTGCCTCAGCCTCCCAAAGTGCTGGAATTACAGGCATGAGCCACCATGCTCAGCCTGTTACCCACTTTTTAACAACAGCCAATTCTGGCTGGTGAGATGGTATCTCACTGTAGTGTTGTTGTTTTTTTTTTTTTTGCATTTCTCTAATGATTAGTGATGAACTTTTTTTTTTTTTTTTTTAAGATGGGGTTTCACTGTGATGGCCAGGCTGGTCTTGAACTCCTGACCTCAGGTGATCCACCCACCTTGGCCTCCCAAAGTGCTAGGATTATAGGCGTGAGCCACTGCACCCGGCGTGATGAACATTTTATAAAATAATCTTCTTGGCCACATGTTTGTCTTTTGAAAACCAACTATTCATGTTTTTGTTTTTGTTTTTCCCCCTTTTCATGAGTTTTTTTTTTTTAGCATGTGTGTTTTGTTTTGAGACTGAGTCTCACTCTGTTGCCCAGACTGGAGTGCAGGGGCAGATCTTGGCTTACCAGAACCTCCACCTCCTAGGTTCAAGGCGTTCTCCTGCCTCAGCCTCCCGAGTAGCTGGGATTACAGGTGTGTGCCACCATACCTGGCTAATTTTTGTATTTTTAGTAGAGACAGAGTTTCACCATGTTGGCCAGCCTGATCTTGAACTCCTGACCTCTTGATGCACTCGGGTCAGCCTCCCAAAGTGCTGGGATTGCAGGCTTGAGCCACTGCACCTGGCCTGCTTGTTTTTTTCTGGTAAACTTATTTAAATTCCTTATGGATTCTGGATATTAAATCTTTGTCAGAAGCATAGTTTGCAAATATATATATTTTTTATTTTGTAGGTTGTCTGTTTAATCTGTTGATAGTTTCCTCTGCTGTGAAGAAGCTCTTTAATTAGGTCCCCAATTGCTTTTGGTATCTTCATCATAAAATCTTTGCTAGTTTCTATGCCTAGAATGGTACTTCCTAGGTTATTTGTCTTCCAGTTTTTTTTTTTAAGTTTTGAATTTAAGTCTTTAATTCATCTTGAGTTGATTATTTATTTGTTTGTTTATTTATTTGAGACAGAGTCTCACTCTGTCACCAGGCTGGAGTGTAGTGGTGCCATCTCTGCTCACTGAACCTCTGCCTCCTGGGTTCAAGTGATTCTCCTGCCTTAGCCTCCTGAGTAGCTGTGACTACAGGTATATGCCACCATGCACAGCTAATTTTTGTATTTTTAGTAGAGACGGGATTTTACCATGTTGGTCAGTATGGTCTGGATCTTTTGACTCATGATCTGCCTGCCTTGGCTTCCCAAAGAGCCGGGATTACAAGTGTGAGCTACCTTGCCCAGTGAGTTGGTTTTTATATATGGTATAAGGAAGCGGTCCAGTTTCAATCTTCTACATAGTGCTGGCTAGTTATTCTAGCACCATTTATTGAATAGGAAATACTTTCCACATTCCTCTTGTCAGCTTTGTCAAAGATCAGATAGTTGGAGGTGTGTGGCATTATTTCTGGATTCTGTATTCTACCTGTCTTGGCCTCCCAAAGTGCTGGGATTACAGGTGTAAGCCACCGTGGCCAGACTTTTTTTTTTTGAGACAGGGTCTTGCTTTGTCACCAGGCTGGTTCCACAATAGTTGGACTAATTTGCCTTTCCATGAACAGTGTATAAGTGTTCCTATTTCTCCACAATCTCACCAGAATCTGTTTCCTGACTTTTTAATAATTGTCATTTTGACTGGTGTAAGATGATATCTCATTGCATGATTTTGATTTGCGTTTCCGTGATGATCAGTGATGTTGAGCTTTTTTTCATGTTTGTTGGCCATGTAAATGTCTTCTTTTCAGAAGTGCCTGTTCATGTCCTTTGCCCACTTTTTGATGAGGTTATTTTTTCTTGTAAATTTGTTTAAATTCCTTGTAAATTCTGGATATTAGTCCTGTGTCAGATGGGTAGATTGCAGCCTGGGTGACAGAGTGAGACTCCATCTCAAAAAAAAAAAAAGAATACATATGTATCTTCTAATAAAATTATTCCGGAAAACTTTTTCTTTCTTTTTTTGAGACAGAGTCTTGCTCTGTCACCAGGTGCCAGGCTGGAGTGCAGTCGTGCGATCTCGGCTCACTGCAACCCCTGCCTCCCGGGTTCAAGCAGTTCTCCTGCTTCAGCCTCCCGAGTAGCTGGGACTACAGGCATCCACCAACATGCCTGGCTAATTTTTGTATTTTTTAGTAGAGACAGGGTTTCACCATGTTGGCCAGGATGGTCTCGATCTCTTGACCTCGTGATCTGCCCACCTTGGCCTCCCAAAGTGCTGGGATTACAGGTGTGAGCCACCGTGCCCAGCCTCCAGAAAACTTTAAAAGAATCACTTAAATTGCTTGTTAGTATAGTTATAAAATTGACAGAGCAGTGGCAAAAATAGATTAAAGTTACATAAACTCTGGGATTTAAGTTTTTCATAAGTAAACTTAGGAAAAACAGAACTAGAAATACCCTAGTGGCATAAAGAACAGAATTCTATATAAGGTTGTCTCCCTACCCCAGTTCTGTTCAGATTCACCCCTTTTGAAGGCCTTATTTATATCTGGCCCATTCTGGAGTCTTGCCTTACAGAACTGATTTATAAAGATCAGAATTTTGGGCCAGGCGCGGTGGCTCACACCTGTAATCCAAACACTTTGGAGGCCAAGGTGGGTGGATCACCTGAGGTCGGGAGTTCAAGACTAGCCTGACCAACATGGTAAAACCCTGCCTTTAAAAAAAAAAAAAAAAAAAAAAAGATCAGAATTTTGGCTGGTAAATAAATTCTGCTGTCTTTCTGGAGCTGGTGCTCAAAATTTTCTGCAACCAAAAAGCAGATAAATAAACTATACATTTTAAGATTGTTTTTTTTTTTTGACCAAAATGCAGTGAGTAAAGATCTTATTTTTTAAAAATTTTGTATTGAAACCAGTGCTTAGAGAAACATTCTGTTTAGCAACTTGTTTTCTATTTCTACAGATCCAGTATTTGCTCCACAAGTCACAAACAAGTAAATATAACCACAAAAAAAGTCTTAAACTCTTTCTGTGCCCCTCTCCTCTGTCTATATTTGGCTTTTATTCTATACATTAAAAAAAAAATCAATGACAGAGAAACAGGAAGAAATAATAATGCTGGGCCCTTTATCTAAATTCTGAGAATTATTGAACACTTAGTATCAACTTCCAAGTTGTCACGAGGATTAAATCCCGTAACGTGTGTAATGTGTTACGCCCAGCACAGTGCTCTGTATCGTACTCTTGAACACATAGTACCTGCTTCATAAACATTGCATTAGTACATGTGTACATGTTGTTTTTCAAATGCAGGCTTGTTCCAATATTGCTGCCTTCTGTTTTCTCTGTAAACTTTAAAGAGCCCAGCAAAGAGGCCGGGCGTGGTGGCTCATGCCTGTAATCCCAGCACTTTGAGAGGTTAAGGCAGTGGATCATAAGGTCAGAAGTTCAAGACCAGCCTTGATGGTGAAACTCCATCTCTACTAAAAATACAAAAATTAGCTGGGCGCAGTGGCAGGCACGTGTAATCCCAGCCACTTGGGAGGCTGAGGAAGGAGAATTGCTTGAACCCAGGTGGCAGAGGTTGCAGTGAGCTGAGATTGTGCCATTGCACTCCAGTCTGGGTTACAGAGTGAGACTATGTCTCCAAAAAACAAAAACAAAAGGAGCCAGCAAAGAATATGATACTTTAGGATGGAGATTGGTTGTCTTTATTTGTACCGGAAGTATTTGTGGTGTGACGGGAGTGCTGAGTGTAAGGGACTCTGTTCTGTGCCTGCTTTTTCTAACTAATGCTAATAATGAGCCCAGGGGGAGCAACATGAGCATTGACAGGGGACTTGTTTGAAACACCCATTCATGGATCCTTTCCAAACCTGCAGAATCACATTACATAGAGTGGGACCAACATTACCAAGGGATTTTTAAGTTTATTAAAGCTTGAGAGGCAGTGCTTAGCTAAGTGGTTATCATGCGCAGGCTTCTCATTAGGATCACTTGGCCAATTTGCAGAAATCTTTTTTTTTTTTTCCAGCTAAACATGTCTCAGATCAAGAGCTTTGTCTACTCTTTCTCTTGGAGTCTCATGCATTTAGTATTTGCAGACCTTTACTTCTCTACTTGTGTTCTGCCTTACTAATGAGTTTAACTACTTTTTAAAATTCTAATGATAGTCAAGGATCTATGCAAAATATTTCTTTCCTGTGTACCATAGCCGTCTCTACATTCTCTACATCATGGCTTCTTATATGCCATGCAGAATTTCTCCCATGAATTTATGATCTGTAATATTAAAAATGTTCCCATTGTGGCTGTTGAACATGGAAGGGTGTGGATACTCAAGATTCCTGTTGGGGGAAAGCAGGGGTTTACACGGAGAATATGTAATATCGAGGTTCCATCTGTGTTTTCCATTAGCTCTATGCAGAACAGGATTAAATTTCTGAATTATTATTTAAATAGGATGGCATTTATTACCTAGAAAGTCCTGAAAAAAATTGAGAGGTACCTGTTCTATAGGGTGCTAAAGAAAGACTTACTTAAAATTGTTATTGAAAATTACAGAACATTGGAGATATCCGTATCCTGAACTTTACATAGAACTGATGTTTCTGCGTGATTGAATTCAGACTATGATATACTTTTTGAGGGGCAATATCTAGGAGATGATGCTATGTTCTTCTCTGTGCACCAGCACACCATAAAAATTTGTCCTAGTGTGGTTGATACTAATTATTTACTGGTTCGAAAGCTTTCTGATATTTCTTACACTACAGAGTTAACTATTATTCTTGTCATTATGAAGTATCTTTATGCAGCTAATGTGCATAAGGCACCACATTTAATCTGGCAGCTGCCCTTTTTTCTTAGGTTTTCTTTGCATATATTTGTCCTTGGAAAATGAAGGCTCTTATCTTTGTTTACAGGCCAGAAAAATCAGATAAAACACAGGCTCTTCCACTTAGTGGATGTTTGGCAGAATATTCTTTTTGGGCCAAAAACATTGGCATTACTAGTGAGCTTGTTAGAAGTTCAAAAAAACAGACTTCATTCCAGATCTTCTGAAAAAGAAGTCTACACAAGATCTGCAGTTTATCATACACTTTAAAATTTGAGAGGTGCTTTCTAACTCAATGTCTCTTTTTTTGTCTGAAAAATATGCACAGCTCATTCTTTGTAATGTAAATATAGCACTCAAAAATGTACATGTTTGTGTTTATGCTCTTAATTTTATACTTTATTATCTAGAAAAGTAACATATGTACATTGGTGTTGTGGATCTTACACCATTCTTTTCTCTCATAATATTTTCAAGAATATTTTTATGTTGAAAATTTTTGGATAATTTCAGTCATTGCTATTAATCAGAACCAATTCTTTTTACTCTGTCACTTTATTTTAATTCAAATAAGTTCTTTTCATGGCCACTTGTTAAATGTATGTGTGTCTGTGTTCTTGTGTTTTTCAGGAGCCATTGACATTTAGAGATGTGGCCATAGAATTCTCTCTGGAGGAGTGGCAATGCCTGGACACTGCTGAGCAGGATTTATATAGAAAAGTGATGTTAGAGAACTACAGAAACCTGGTCTTCTTGGGTGAGAATAACTTTAATACACAATTCCTAATATACTCTAAAGGTTTCATTTTTCTTTTTTTGTAGAATAATTTTTAGTAATTTATACTTTGCCTAAATGAGTTTCCGATTTTTCAAGAAAATCTTCAGAATTTGTCTGTGTGGAAAAGAATTTCTTCAAGATGTTTCATTTTGAACTTAACTTTCCACATTTCTGAGCTGATCTATAGCCTTCTCTCTAGATTAGTAGTATAATTCAAAAAATTTAGTGGCATAAAATATTGTTGCTCCATATTTTAAAATTAAAATCTATTTGTCACCACCAATTTTTTGATTCATGAGTGCTGGGTAGTGAAATTAAGGACCTACAAATAGGCTCTGGGGAGTCGCCATGCCTACAACACAGCAGTCCCCTCAGGATGAGCAGGAAAAGCTCTTGGATGAAGCCATACAGGCTGTGAAGGTCCAGTCATTCCAAATGAAGAGATGCCTGGACAAAAACAAGCTTATGGATGCTCTAAAACATGCGTCTAATATGCTTGGTGAACTCTGGACTTCTATGTTATCACCAAAGAGCTACTATGAACTTTATATGGCCATTTCTGATGAACTGCACTACTTGGAGGTCTACCTGACAGATGAGTTTGCTAAAGGAAGAAAAGTGGCAGATCTCTATGAACTTGTACGGTATGCTGGAAACATTATCCCAAGGCTTTACCTTTTGATCACAGTTGGAGTTGTATATGTCAAGTCATTTCCTCAGTCAAGGAAGGATATTTTGAAAGATTTGATAGAAATGTGCCGTGGTGTGCAGCATCCCTTGAGGGGTCTGTTTCTTCGAAATTACCTTCTTCAGTGTACCAGAAATATCTTACCTGATGAAGGAGAGCCAACAGACGAAGAAACAACTGGCGATATCAGTGATTCCATGGATTTTGTACTGCTCAACTTTGCAGAAATGAACAAGCTTTGGGTGCGAATGCAGCATCAGGGACATAGCCGAGATAGAGAAAAAAGAGAAAGAGAAAGACAAGAACTGAGAATTTTAGTGGGAACAAATTTGGTGTGTCTCAGTCAGTTGGAAGGTGTAAATGTGGAACGTTACAAACAGATTGTTCTGACTGGCATATTGGAGCAAGTTGTAAACTGTAGGGATGCTTTGGCTCAAGAATATCTCATGGAATATATTATTCAGGTTTTTCCTGATGAATTTCACCTCCAGACTTTGACTCCTTTTCTTTGGGCCTGTGCTGAGTTACACCAAAATGTAAATGTGAAAAACATAATCATTGCTTTAATTGATAGATTAGCTTTATTTGCTCACCGTGAAGATGGACCTGGAATCCCACCAGATATTAAACTTTTTGCTATATTTTCACAGCAGGTGGCTACAGTGATACAGTCTAGACAAGATATGCCTTCAGAGGATGTTGTATCTTTCCAACATTAAGTCTCTCTCATTAATCTTGCCATGAAATGTTACCCTGATCGTGTGGACTATGTTGATAAAGTTCTAGAAACAACAGTGGAGATATTCAATAAGCTCAACCTTGAACATGTTGCTACCAGTAGTGCAGTTTCAAAGGAACTCACCAGACTTTGGAAAATACCAGTTGACACTTACAACAATATTTTAACAGTCTTGAAATTAAAACATTTTCACCCGCTCTTTGAGTACTTTGACTATGAGTCCAGAAAGAGCATGAGTTGTTATGTGCTTAGTAATGTTCTGGATTATAACACAGAAATTGTCTCTCAAGACCAGGTGGATTCCATAATGAATTTGGTATTCACGTTGATTCAAGATCAGCCAGATCAACCTGTGGAAGACCCTGATCCAGAAGACTTTGCTGATGAGCAGAGCCTTGTGGGCCGCTTCATTCATCTGCTGCGTTCTGAGGACCCTGACCAGCAGTACTCGATTTTGAACACAGCACGAAAACATTTTGGAGCTGGTGGAAATCAGCGGATTCGCTTCACATTGCCACCTTTGGTATTTTCAGCTTACCAGCTGGCTTTTCGATACAAAGAGAATTCTAAAGTGGATGACAAATGGGAAGAGAAATGCCAGAAGATTTTTTCATTTGCCCACTAGACTATCAAAGCAGATCTGGCAGAATTGCCCTTAAGACTTTTTCTTCAAGGAGCACTAGCTGCTGGGGAAATTGGTTTTGAAAATCATGAAACAGTGGCATATGAATTCATGTCCCAGGCATTTTCTCTGTATGAAGATGAAATCAGTGATTCTAAAGCACAGCTGGCTGCCATCACCTTGATCATTGGCACTTTTGAAAGGATGAAGTGCTTCTGTGAAGAGAATCATGAACCCCTGAGGACTCATGTGCCCTTGCTGCATCCAAACTTCTGAAGAAACCTGATCAGGGCCGAGCTGTGAGCACCTGTGCACATCTCTTCTGGTCTGGGAGAAACACGGACAAAAATGGAGAGGAGCTTCATGGAGGCAAGAGGGTAATGGAGTGCCTAAAGAAAGCTCTAAAAATAGCAAATCAGTGCATGGACCCCTCTCTACAAGTGCAGCTTTTTATAGAAATTCTGAACAGATATATCTGTTTTTATGAAAAGGAAAATGTTGCAGTAACAATTCAGGTTTTAAACCAACTTATCCAAAAGATTCGAGAAGACCTCCCAAATCTTGAGTCCAGTGAAGAAACAGAGCAGATTAACAAACATTTTCATAACACACTGGAGCATTTGCGCTTGCGACAGGAATCACCAGAATCTGAGGGGCCGATTTATGAAGGTCTCATCCTTTAAAAAGGAAACAGCTCACCATACTTCTTTTCATGTATATCCAGTGAGGGTTTTATTACGCTAGGTTTCCCTTCCATAGATTGTGCCTTTCAGAAATGCTGAGGTAGGTTTCCTGTTTCTTACCTGTGATATGTTTTACCCAGCACCTCCGGACACTCACCTTCAGGACCTTAATAAAGTTATTCACTTGGTAAGTGTTCAAGTCTGTCTGATCACCCCAAGTAGCATGACTGATTTAAAATTCCTGTGATCTGTAAAAAAAAAAACAAAAAACAAAAAAACACAAAAAAACCCACAAGCACTGATCTTGGCTACTAATGAAGCTCTTCCTCCTTTTTTTTTGTTTTGTTTCATTGTTGATTGTGTATTTTCTTCATTACTGGGGAGTACTAACCCAAAAGTGTCTTGTCTGTTTTCTTCTCTACTCCAATTTCAGATTAATTTAGAAGAAATGAATACTGTATGTGAACTTCATCTTGGGCTTCTCCCTAAATTGCAAGATATGACCATGTGTAAAATTTTCCCTAAAGCTAGAATATATTAATGCATGTTTGAGAATTTTAAAGCATCATGGTCAAAACCAGAAGCTATATTTTGCATATTTGGATTCAGCCACCCATTAAGAACTTATGTTGTCCTCTGGGCATATTTATCAAAATAATTTGGTTTTAAATAGTATAAAAGAAAATTTGTGATCTATATAAATTATGTATCTTCATTGTAAATTTAGCAGGAAATGCATCACAATTATGATTTTTCTTTTCACCAGTGAAACAATAAAGTTGCTATTAAAAAAAAAAAGGACCTACAAATTTAAAATATTTTCTAAGTATTTAGAAATTTCTCTAATTCATTAGTATTTTGGGATTAATTTTCTAGAATATTCTATTACATCCTCTTTACTAAGCATACTACTAGGTTGGTAATTGGAGAATGTGAGAAAGATTTATGTTATTTATTTCTAATAAAGCAGGTATTGCTCTCACTAAGCCAGACCTGATCACCTGTCTGGAGCAAGGAAAAGTGCCCTGGAATATGAAGAGACAAGAGATGGCAGATGAACCCCCAGGTAGGTGAGAGTGAATACAAGAGATGACACAGATAAGGGCTCCAAAGGTCAAAAAGAATGCTGGTCCCTAAAATGTGATTTGGGAAGCTGTGTTCCAAAGGAAATAGTTTCTTGGAAGCCTGAGTTTTTTTTGTGTTTTTTTTTTTTGTTGTTGTTGTTGTTATTTTTTGCTCTCACATAGGGGCATCTTCTGTCTTACGCTTTTAAATTCTTTAAAGATTTTACTTTTCCTCTGGTGATCTTTCTTCAAGTTCGCAATGAGAGCCAAAGTCCTTTCCATGGCGTATAAGAGACTGCACAATCTGACTGCTTTTCCTTTGTTTTTGGGGACACACAGATATCTGCATAATTTTGAGAAACCCTGTTAAACTATTTCATAGTTCTCTTTTTGTATCATATCTGAAATGTGTAAAAGTAGTGATTTCTGTTCCATTTTTTTGTTAATCTTTCTGCACATTCTGTCCTGTTTTTATTACTGTAGTCTTGAAATATAGTTAGAAATTATTCAGTCTAATGCCCCTCTGCTTTGTTCTTTTTCCTCAAAATTCCTTTGGCTATTTGAAGTTTATTGTAGTTTCTGGTAAATTTTAGAATTGTATTTTTTATTACTATGAAAAAAATGCTACTGGAGTTTTAATAGGAAGTTTGTTGAATCTATAGATTGCTTTAGATAATATGGCAGTTTAACAGTATTTATTCTTTCAATCCATAGACATGAAATATTTTAAAATCTGTGTCTTCAATAATTTATTTCATTGTTATCTTATATTTTTTATTGTAAAGATTTTTTTTTTTTTTGAGATGGAGTTTTGCTCTTCTTGCCCAGGCTGGCACGAATGTTGGTCAGGCTGGTCTCAAACTCCCGACCTCAGGTGATCTGCCCGCCTTGGCCTCCCAAAGTGCTGGGATTACAGGTGTGAGCCACAGTACCCAGCCAAAGTTTTTTTATCTTCATGGTTAAATTTGTTCTCAGAAATTTGTTATTTTAATGCTATTGTAAATCAGATTGTTTTCTTCATTGTATCAGATTGTTTTAAGTGTATGGAACAATAATTTATACTTGTATGTAAATTTTACATTTTGCTAATTTGCTGTGTGTTAGACAAATTTCAATGTAATGTTTATGGTTTTTTATATATAAAATCATATGATTTACAAAGAGCAACTTTTTACTTATTTGTCCTCAATTTCAATGGCTTTTTAAAGATGTTTTTGACTCATGATTCTGCCGCATACTTCCAGTGCTACATTAAAATAGAAGCATAGATAATGAGTACAATATAGTTTTGCATTGGTGTCTGTGAATTTGAAGGAGCAAACACCTCTTCAAGTTTTTATAAACTGCTTTCAAGAGGTAAAGATCTTTTGCTCGGTCCCTAGAGTGATGCCCTCTAGGTTTGTAGTAGAGGGGCTGTAGCTTGGTCACAAGGCTGCTGTGTCTGCACTAGGGTCCACTTTTAGTTGGCTTGTTACACAGGGCTTGGGTAATTGTAATTCTCATTTTATTTTTATTCCTGTATATCCTTCAAGACTTTTTTCTGTGGAGCAGATACTAGGGCAGTTTTCTGCAGTCAGGTCCATATGTAATGGCCCTTATGTCAGGATGTGAATGAGTATAGCTTTCACTGAATACCAAAGAGGATTTCCACAGGTCACTGTGTGGGATTTTAGGTAGGCAGAGCTGGCCATGGACTGTTACCCATCGAGCTGGAACTGAGTCATTGAACTGTTTCAGGGACCACAGTGAAGACCAAGGTCTGCAGTCCTGCCCACATGGCTATAAATGGGTACATTCCTCCGGGTCTCTGGAAGGGCAGGACCTCTCCCAGACTGTGGCTAGAAGGAGTTTGGGATGCTTACAGAGTAAGTTTGGAATTCTCATGGGACCACGTTGGGTGGGCCATTTCTTGGTTTGTAGTCAAGGCCAGGAGTCCTGTAGTTTCCCACCTGAATGAGGACCTGCCCTCTGAAAAGAACACTCCTCAAACTTGGGCTTGGGCGGAGTTTCACAACTCCCTCCCTAGATCTCAAAGTTCTTTTAAAGGTACTTATTTTGGAGACAAGGTCTTGCTTCATAACCCAGGCTGGTCTTCAAATCCTGGCCTAAAGCAATTCTCCAACCTCAATGTACCATGTAGTTTTCATTACAAGTATGAGCCAAAATGCCTGATTCTCTTATAAAGGCATTTTTGTAAAGAATGGCTGACATTTTCTTGCTGTGGGGAACATAAGCAAATAGAGTACCTTTCATTTTTTTTTTTTAATCTTTCTTATGTTACTCTTCCTATATATTTTTACATTCCTTTTTTTTTTTTAAGATACAGCCTTACTCTTTTGCACAGGCTTGAGTGTAGAGGCACAATCTCAGCTCACTGTGACCTCCATGTCCCTGGTTCAAGTGATTCTCCCACCTCAGCCTCTTGAGTAGCTAGGATTACAGGCACCTGACACCACACCTGGCTGAGTTTTGTATTTTTAGTAGAAACGAGGTTTCACCATGTTGGCCAGGCTGGTCTGAAATTCCTCACCTCAACTGATCCAGACACTTCGGCCTTCCAAGGTGCTGGGATTACAGGTGTGAGCCATCACACCTAACCTATATTTTTGCTTTCTATTTTTTATTTCAAACTTGTCTAAAATGTTAGATTTAAACATTTCAGACAATGTTGGAATTTACATATTATGCCTGAAGTAAGTTAGATAATTGGTAGGCACACCAAGTTTACTAAAAGTTACTTATATATAAATTTAGGTTTGCTGTAGGCAAAAAGGAATTTTAGGATTTTTACCCACTTTCTTTAGCGTACAACTAAATGATAATTTATAGTAAAATATTTGTTTTATGTATCAGAGGCTCTAACTATATTTTGCAAAATACAATTTTTTAAAATTAGTACTATAAGGGTATTCTTTTTTTTTCCTTTGGAGACAGTCTCACTCTATACCCAGGCTAGAGTGCAGTGGCACAGTCTCGGCTCACTGCAACCTCTACCTTCCCGGTTCAAGCGATTCTCCTGCCTCAGCCTCCTGAGTAGCTGGGACTACAGGCATGCACCAGTACACCCAGCTAATTTTGTATTTTTATAGAGATGGGTTTCTACGTGTTGGTCAGGCTGGTCTTGAACTCCCAGCCTCAGGTGATCAACCCACCTCATCCTCCAAAAGTGCTAGGATTACAGGCATAAGCCACCACACCCGGCCTTAGAATATTTTATTTATGTCCTGCGTATTCTCTGATATTTTTCTGCCATACAGTGCATGCTAATGGCTCAAAATACTTGCCTTGTATGAGTACACAGTTACAGTCAAATATTGTAGTCAGTTAGACAAATTCTTTTTAATGGTACATCAATGTTGCATAACAGACTTTATGAGTAAACATGTCTCTTATTGTGCAGTTTCATATTAGTGTTTTTAGTATAGGTTTCTTAACATCAGCTTATTGTGTTATCTGGTTTTACATATGTATTATAATTTGATACAATTTGTAATTCTGTTCATACACTTTAAGTCAATGTGATGTTTAATTAAGAGAGAAGTCAGCCATATGTCTATCATGATCAGATTATATATGTATGTGTGTTTATCTGTAAATATGACCCCAATATTGGTTAGGGCTTAACTTGTATATAGTCTTTCTTAACTGATTTTCAGTGGTTGTTTTATCTTGTCTAAGTGAGTAGTCATGGAAATATTTTCACTACATTTAATGATGAATATGTACTGCCTTTGTGTGAGAGAAACACTTTTATAATTTGAAGGTAATTTTTGAAAATAATTTTTTGTAGAGAGGAATCTCCCTCTGTTGCTCAGGCTGATCTCAAATTTTTAGGCTCAAGTGACCCTCCTTTTTTGTCCTGTTAAAAAAAATTCTGTATCAAAAAGGTTTTTTATGTCTTAGAAAAATTAATGATTGTGGCTGACTGTGGTGGTTCACTCCTGTATTCATAGCACTTTGGGAGACTGAGGCATGAAGATCACCTGAGGTCAGAAGTTCGAGACCAGCCTGGTCAACATGAAACCCTGTCTCTACTAAAAATACAAAACATTAGCTGGGTGTGGCTTGATCACCTATATTCCCAGCTACTCGGGAGACTAAGGCAGGAGAATCATCTGAATCCATGTGGTGGAGGTTGCAGTGAGCCAGAATTCTGCCACTGCACTCCAGCCTGGGCAATAAGAGTAAAAATCCATGTCAAAAGAAAAAGAAAAATTAATGGTTGTAAAAATACATAACGTAAAATGTAGCATCTTAAATTTATTTAAGTGTACTTTTCAGCCAGACATTGTGGTGGCTTACAACTGTAATCCCAGGATTTAGGGAGGCCAAGAAAGGAGGATCACTTGAGCCCAAAAAATTGAGACCAGCCAGGACAACACAGGCAGATTATTTTTAAAATTGCTGGACGGGCATGGTGGCTCATGCCTGTAATCCCAGCACTTTGGGATGCCAAGACAGTCAGATAACCTGAGGTTGGGAGTTCAAGACCAGCCTGAGAAACAGGGAGAAAGCTTGTCTCTACTAAAAATACAAAATTAGCCAGGTGTGGTGGCACATACCTGTAATCCCAGCTACTCAGGAGGCTGAGGCAGGAGTATTGCCTGAACCTGGGAGGCAGAGGTTGTGATGAGCCAAGATCGCGCCATTGCACTCCAGTCTGGGCAACAAGAGCAAAACTCTGTTTCCAAAAAAAAAAAAAAAAAAAATTGCCAGGCATAGTGGTGTGCACCTGTGGTTTCAGCTACTTGGGAAGTTGGGAGAAGAGAATTACTTGAACCTGGTAGTTTTGAGGCTTAAGTGCGCATAATTGTGCCACAACACTCCAGCTTGGGTGACAGTGAGAGTCAAAAAAAAAGTTTTGTAGGCCGGATGTGGTGGCTCACACCTGTAATCCCAGCACTTTGGGAGGTCGAGGTAGGCAGATAAACTGAGGTCAGGTGTTTGAGACCAGCCTGACCAACATGGTGAAACCCTCTCTCTACTAAAAATATAAAAATCAGCCAGGTGTGGTGGCAGGTGCCTGTAATCCCAGCTACTCAGTAGACTGAAGCAGGAGAATTGCTTTAACCCGGGAGCCAGAGGTTGCAGTGAGCTGAGATCACTCCATTGCACTCCAGCCTGGGCAAGAAGAGTGAAATACTGTCTCAAAAAAAAAAATTTTTTTTTTTTTTTTGCATTTTCAGCATGTTACCTATATTCACGTTGTTATGCAAAAGACTTTTAGAAATTTTACATCTTGTGAAACTAAAAGTAAATGCCCATTACATAACAGCCCATTTTGGCCGGGCATGGTGGCTTATGCCTGTAATCCCAGCACTTTGGGAGGCTGAGGCGGGTGGATCACAAGGTCAGAAGTTCAACACCAGCCTGGCCAACATGGTGAAACCTTGTCTCTACTAAAAATACAGAAATTAGCTGGGCATGGTGGCATGCACTTGTAATCCCAGCTACTTGGGAGGCGGAGGCAGGAGAATTTTTTGCACTGGGACCCGGGAAATGGAGTTTGCAGTGAACCAAGATCATGCCACTGCACTCCAGCCTGGGCTACAGAGCATGACTGTCTCAAAAAAAAAACAAAAAACAAAATCATTTGACCCTCTCTCCAGCCCTTGACAAATATCCTTCTACTTTCTGGTTGTTTTTTTTTTTCCCCTGTCACCCAGGCTGGAGTACAGTGACACTATCTCGGCTCACTTAGCCTCCACCTCCCAGGCTCAAGCAATTCTCCTGCCTCAGTCTCCTGAGTAGCTGGGATTACAGGCGTGTACCACCATGTCTGGCTAATTTTTGTATTTTTGGTAGAGATAGGGTTTCACTATATTGGTTAGGCTGGTCTTGAACTCTTGACCTCATGATCCATCCACCTCAGCCTCCCAAAGTGCTGAGATTACAGGCTTGAGACACCATGCCTGGCTGCACTTTGTTTTTATGAATGTGACTATTTTAAGATATCTCATATAAGTGGAATCATGTAGTATCCATCATTTTGTTTGGCTTATTTCAGGTGACATAATATTCTCAAAGTTTATCTTAAAATATAGCCAGGCACAGTGACTTGTGCCTGTAATCCCAGCACTTTGGGAGGCTGAATTGGGTGGATTATGAGGTTAGGAGTTCGACACCAACCTGGCCAATATGGTAAAACATGTCTCAACTAAAAATACAAAAATTAGCCAGGTGTGGTGCCTCATGCTTGTAGTCCCAGCTACTCGGAGGTTGAGGCAGTAGAATTGCTTGAACCTGGGAGCTGGAGGTTGCAGTGAGCCGAGATCAAGCCACTGCATTTCAGCATGGGCAACAGAGTGAGACTCCATCTCAAAAAATATATATGTAATATGACTAGATTTTCTGCTTTAAGACCTAATAATATTCCATTGTATGTATATGTTACATTTTTGATACATTCATAAGTCAAGAGATATCTGGGGTGCTTCAGCCTTTTGGCTTTTGTGAATACAGGTACAATAATCACAGATGTTCATATATGTGTTCTAGGTCTTTTGTTGCATAGTTTATAGATTCAAAAGGAATTCCTGTATTGATACTAATTCCATTTTAAATTTGAGAAACATTTATAATATTTTAAAATAATGACTGAATCTATGTTTTCTATTAACAATCAACAGAGGTTTCATTTTCATTGCATCAACAGATTCCGCCTTTTTGTTTTTGTTTTGAGACAGTTTTGCTTTTGTCACCTAAGCTGGAGTGCAATGGCACAATCTTGGCTCACTGCAACCTCTACCTCCCAGATTCAAGGGATTCTCTTGCCTCAGCCTCCCTAGTAGCTGAGATTACAGGCTTGTGCCACCACTAATTTTTATATTTTTGTAGAGATGGTGTTTCAGCATGTTGGCCTGGCTTGTCTTGAACTTCTGACCTCAGGTGATCTGCCCACCTCAGCCTCCCAAAATGCTAGGATTACAGGGGGTGAGCCACTGTGCCCGGCTGAATATTTTATCACATGTAATTTGCAAATATTTTTACTTATTTCCTGTGAATCATTTTCACTCAGTTGAATGTGGGTTTTTTTGTTGTTTTTTTGAGATGGAGTCTCACTCTGTTGCCCAGGCTGGAGTGTGATGGTACAGTCTTGACTCACTGCAACCTCCGCCTACTGGGTTCAAAGGATTCTCCTGCCTCAGCCTCCCGAGTAACTGGGACTGCAAGTGTGTACCACCACACCCAACTAATTTTTTTTATTTTTAGCGGAGATGGGGTTTCACTATGTTGGCCAGGCTGGTCTCAAACTCCTGAAACTCCTTATGATCCGCCAACCTTGGCCTCCCAAAGTGCTGGGATTACAGGTGTGAGCCACTGTGCCTGGCCAATTTTTTGATTTTTAATGTGCAGAAATTTTGAAGTCTAGTGTAGTTAAGTTTTTCCATTCTTTTTTTGTTTTTGCTCATGCATTTAATGTTGTGTCTAAGAAAATGGTGCCAAGACCCACATCATGCCTTTTTTCCATTTTGTTGTAAGAGAGTTTATTTTTTTATGTGTAAATATTTTATTCAAAACATTTTTCATATATGGTTCAAGGAAATGATCAACTTGATCAGTATTGACATTTAGTTTTTAACATTATTTTTTGAAAATAATTCTCTATTGTGTGTTCATGGCAACTTTGAAGATCATTTAATCTTACACACAAGGGTTCATTTCTGAACTCTATTCTGCTCTTTTGTCTGTTTATCTGTCTATTGGTATCATACTGTTTTTGTTATTGTAGCTTTTAATGTTTTAATATCAGGAAATATAATGCCTGTTCTTTTTCATGGGTGTTTATAGTTTATAATCAAATTTATAATTTTTAAGGAATATTTCTGTAATAAAACTGTGCTACTGAGATTTTTGTAGAGATTATATTGAATTTATTCACCTCTGTAGGTTATACTGGCATCTTAACAAAATTAAAATTTTTGACCATTGAGCAGGAATATGTTGAAGAATGTGTTTTATTTTTATTTTATTTATTAGAGACAGGGTCTTCCTATGTTGCCCAGGGTGGTTTTGAACTCATGGCCTTAAGCAATCCTCCTGCTTCAGCCTCCCAAAATGCTAGTATTACAGGTGTGAGCCATTGCAGCACTTGGCCTGTGTGTTTTATTTTTAGATATTGTTGGATTTTCCAGTTTTACTGTTGCTTTTAGTTCCTACTTTCATTCAGTTTTGGTCAGATACCATACAGTGTATAATTTTGTCTTTAAGTTATTTGTTGTCTTCGTTTTCAGACAGGATCATACTCTGTCACCCAGGCTAAACTATAGTGGCATAATTTTGGCTCACTGCAACCTCAGCCTCCTTGACTTGAGTGATCTTTCCACGTCAGCCTCCTGAGTAGCTGAGACTACAGACATGCACTACCATGCCTCGCGAATTTTTTGATTATTTGTAGAAATAGGGTTTCACTATGTTAACAACACTGATCTTATACTTGTGGTCCTAAGTGATCCTCTCACTTTTGTCTTTTGAATTGTTGAAATTATAGGTATCAGCCACTACACCTAGCTGGTATTCTTTAATAAGACTTGTTATGTGTTCTAACAGAATACATTGCGTTCAAATAAGAATATTGTGTATTATTTTTCTTTAAACTTTCTGTTAAGCTTAGTTGGTCTGGGGTATGGTTTGAAGGTCCATGTTCTGAACTTCCTGCTGCAATTTAATCCTCAGTGTTGGATGTGGAACCTGGTAGGAGGTGTTTATGCCATGGGGGCAAATTTCTCATAAATGCCTTGGCACCTATTATCCTTTTGATAATAGGAAAGTTTGGACTCCATTAATTCAAATGAGAGCTGGTTCATTAAAATAACTTGGCCTTTTTTTTTTTCTGAGATGGAGTTTTGCTCTGTTGCCCAGGCTGGAGGGCAACGGTGCAATCATGGCTCACTGTAACCTCTCCCTCCCACATTCAAGTGATTCTCTTGCCTCAGCCTCCCAAGTATCTGGGATTACAGGCACCTGCCACCATGCCTAGACATTTTTGTAGTTTTTTAGTAGACATGGGATTTCTTTCTCTTTTTTTATTTCCTGGGTAACTGGGACCAAGAGATAGAATTTCACCACGTTGATCAGGTTGGTCTCAAACTTCTGACCTCAGGTGATCCGCCCACCTTGGCCTCCCAAAGTGCTGGAATTACAGGCTTGGTCCACCATGTCCAGCCTGAACCTGGCTTTTGCACCTCATACTTGCTCTTTCTCTTACCATGTGATATGTTCAGTTATTCTTTGCCTTCCACTGTAAGTTTTCTGAGACTGTCTCTAGAAGTAGAAACTGGCACACACTTTCTATACAGTCTGATGAACTGTGAGCAAAATAAACATTTTTTCTCAATAAGTTATACACTCTCAGGTATTTCTCTATATGCAGAATAGTTAATAAATCTATAATGTCATTGAACTTTTATCTAAATTTTCTATTATTGCAAATGGGGTCTTGATGTCTACAGTTATTTGTTGCGATGTATTTTTTGCTTCACCTTTCCCAAAATTCGCTTTATATATTTTAGAGCCCTGATGTTTTATATGTGTGTATATATATATATTAATAAATATGAGTTATAGATTCCTGGTCAATTGACTCATTTGGCCATTATATAATCAGTCTTTGTCTCATGCTGTTATTTGATTCAAAGCATATTATATTTAATATAATTATTACCTCCTCACCCAATCATAGGTACTATTTTCATGAAATACAGATTCTTTCCATTCTGTTACTTTCAGCTTATTTCACTCAATGCTAAAATGCGTTACTCATAGCATATTGCACGCTTTTTTATGTAAGCCACTCGAGCATCTTAATTTTTTTTTTCCTTTTTATAAACATTTATTTTTGAGCTGGAGTCTCAGTTTGCCAATCAAACTGGTTTGCAGTGGCATGATCATAGCTCACTGTAGCCTTCACCTCCCAAACTCAGATGACTCGTTTCAGCTTCTCAAGTAGCTGGGTTGTAACAATGTACCCTCACACCCAGCTAGTTTACTTTTATTTACATATTTTTTTTTGGAGAGACAGGGTTTTGCTATATTCTCCAGTCTGGTCTCAAACTCCCAAGTTAAAGTGATCAGCCCTCCCATGGCCTCTCAAAGCCCCATGGCCTGAGCCACTGTGGTCAGCCAAAATTTTATATTTTTGTGGAACCATATTGCGTTATTTTATATACATTGTCATCTTTGATTGAAATTTGGACATTAAAGAAAGCTACCTGTCACAATCTTTATAATGTAGCTTTGTCCTGGCATAGTCTGAACAATTGTCTTGGTTAGGGATTTTGAGAGTCTCCTAAACATGTTCTTAGAATGTGTCTTATCTGAAATTTTGTCTTTATTTTTTAGTTGAAGGAATTTATTCGTGTTTCTTACTCATAGTAATCACGTGCTACACCTGTTTTCTGTCTGTGGTACTGCAGTTTCTCTAGTGCTGTAACGTTTCCCTTCGGGTCTCAACAAACTTAAACTGTCATTCCAAAGTATACCACCATTTCTTTCAGCATTATGTTTCATGGGAGACACAAACCAGTGTCAGGAAAGACTCCTGGAAGCAAGTAATAACGAGGAATGTGCCAGTATTTTACTTGTCATTTAAAAAAAGTTGGCACCAGTCATGGTGGCTCATGCCTGTAATCCTAGCACTTTGAGAGGCTGAGGTGGGTGGATCACCTGAGGTCAGGAGTTAGAGACCAGCCTGGTCAACATGGCAAAACCCCATCTCTACTAAAAATACAAAAATTAGCTGGGTGTGGTGATGGGCACCTTCATCCCAGCTACTGAGGAGGCTGAGGCAGGAGAATCACTTGAACCTGGGATGTGGAGGTTGCAGTGAGCCAAGATTGTGCCACTGCACTCCAGCCTGGGCAACAAGAGCGAGACTCCATCACAAAAAAAAAAAAAAAAAAAAGTTGGCAATTGAGTTCTAAAGACACTATGTTATATTGAGGAACAGGAAGAGCTCTGTTGGGTAAATGTAACATATGTTTACTTTTTTTTGTTAAGTAGAGATGGGGTTTCACCATGTTGGCCAGGCAGGTCTTCAACTCCTGACCTCAGGTGATCCGTCAGCCTCAGCCTCCCAAAGTGCTGGGATTACACAGACTTTTACTTTTAAGTGGCTATTTGCATTGTTCTCACCACAGACACTTCACACACTTAACTCATTTATAAATTTTGCTTAGTAATTTTTTGTTTTTTATATGTCTATAAAGGGATTAGGGTCTTTGATATTTTCCTGTGCCATCTTGTTTATGTAGTTTGTATAATATAGGTTAGATATTTATCTGTGTCTAGTAAGTAATTTGTTATTTTTATTTCTTTCAGTTATGTGTTCTAATTTTCCCCAACACCTTTGGCCAGAGCAGGACATAACAGATACTTTTCAAGAAGTGCTACTGAAAAAATATGGGAAATGTGGACATGAGAACTTACAGTTAAGAAAAGGGTGTAAAAGTGTGGATGAATATGAATGGAAGGTGCACAAAGATAACAAACTAAACCAGTGTTTGACAGCTACCCAGAGTAACATATTTCAGTGTGATCCGTATGTGAAAGTCTTACATAAATTTTCAAATTCAAACAGACTTACGATAAGACATACTGGAAAGAAATCTTTCAAATGTAAAAAATGTGAAAAATCATTTTGTATGCTCTTACACCTAACTCAACATAAAATAAATCATATTACAGAGAATTCCTACCAATGTAAAGATTGTGGCAAAGCCTTCAACTGGTTCTCAACCCTTGCTACACACAGGAGAATCCATACTGGAGAGAAACCCTACAAATGTGAAGAATGTGGGAAAGCATTTAACCGGTCCTCACACCTTACTACACATAAGATAATTCATACTGGAGAGAAACCCTACAAATGTGAAGAATGTGGCAAAGCTTTTAGCCGGTCATCACACCTTACTACACACAGGATAATTCATACTGGGGAGAAACCCTACAAATGTAAAGAATGTGGCAAAGCTTTTAGCCGGTCATCACACCTTACTACACACAGGATAATTCATACTGGAGAGAAACCCTACAAATGTGAAGAATGTGGCAAAGCTTTTAACCAATCCTCAACCCTAACTACACATAAGATAACTCATGCTGGAGAGAAACCCTACAAATGTGAAGAATGTGGAAAAGCTTTTTACCGATTCTCATACCTTACTAAACATAAGATAAGTCATACTGGAGAGAAATTCTACAAATGTGAAGAATGTGGCAAAGGCTTTAACTGGTCCTCAGCCCTTACTAAACATAAGAGAATTCATACTGGAGAGAAACCCTACAAATGTGAATATTGTGGCAAAGCCTTTAATGAGTCCTCAAACCTTACTACACATAAGATGATTCATACTGGAGAGAAACCCTACAAATGTGAAGAATGTGGCAAAGCCTTTAACCGGTCCTCACAACTAACTGCACATAAGATAATTCATACTGGAGAGAAACCCTACAAATGTGAAGAATGTGGCAAAGCTTTTAATCGATCTTCAAACCTTACTAAACATAAAATAACCCATACTGGAGAGAAATCTTACAAATGGGAAGAATTTGGTAAAGCCTTTACCAGTCCCTAAGCATTACTAAACAAAATAATTCATACTGGAGAGAAACCCTACAAATGTGAAGAATGTGGAAAAGCCTTTAACCAGTTCTTAACTCTTATTAAACATAAAAAAATTCATACTGGAGAGAACCCCTGTGAGTGTGAAGAATGTGGCAAAGCCTTTAATAAGTTCTCAATTCTTAACAATCATAAGATAATTCATACTGGAGAGAAACTCTACAAACCAGAATTATGTGGCAATGCTTTTGAAAACATTTCAGCTTTTCTAAACATAAATTATAGTGGTGAGAAATCCTAGAAATATGAAGAATGTGACAGAGCTTTTAAATGGTTTTCACACTTGATTGGAGGTAAGAATAATTTATGCTGAAGAAAACTTCTCCATGTGTAAACAGTGTGGGAAAACTTTCAGCCAGTGCTCATACCTTACTGCACAGGAAAGCATTTATACTGGAGAAAAATTGTACAAATATAACGACTGTGAAAAAGCCATTAATATATGCTCACATCTTACTCAACATTAGAGTTCATACTTAATAAAAACATTTTAAGTGCAATTACTGTCAAAATATCTTTAAGAAAATGTAAGCCTTTAAAGTAAAGAATATTTTGAAGAAGAACATTGTTGTTGGGTTGTAGTATGTTTACTTGTATCACAGATCTTATTGTACCCATTTTGTACTAGAGGAAACCTCTGAAGCAGTTGCTCAAACTTTGTCCAGTATCAGGGAATTTATATTGGGAAAAAAACCCTGCAAATTTAATAAATTTGGAAAGATACTTTTTCAAAAACTACAGCTTAGACAACACCAGAGAGTTTACACTAAAACATATTTTTGCAGATGCAGCAAAAATTTTTTGAAAAGTGAATAATGATGTAATTCAACTCTCAAACTATTTCCTGTTTCTTCATTTCTATTTACATGTGAAAGCATGTGATCATTTGTTGCTGCATCAAAGATACGAGAGATTCTTTTTTATTAGGTGAGCATTATTTATAAACTTAGTTATGGAATAGTAAGGACATTAAAACGTAAGATGCATGATGAAAACCTAAGTGAAGAGACTTTGTGGTTAACTTATGATATTAAGTAATTAATGTTAATATTAAGTAATATAACATAACTTATTAAGTAATATATGCATTAGGTGTTCAGAGTAATCTGCATTATCATGAGAAAAAAATTTTTGATTTATAAGTAAATGAAAATTAGTATAGTGTACTAATACTTTTATATAAAATGTGGTATATTTTTGAAATTTTAGATTTTATGTGACATTAATATATTCAGCATTTTTAACATGTTAAATACTATTGTGCATTCAATGAAGTGTTATATGCCACAAACGTTACCCTATTCCACCTTATTCAAGAATGTACGTAAAATATGGTAACGATATGTACTATTTGGTAACATAATGGTTTAACATCTCTAGTAATCTCTTTTCCAAAGGCTTTGACTAAAAATAAGTTAAAGAATTTATTTCTGGCCGGGCGTGGTGGCTCAAGCCTGTGGTCCCAGCACTTTGGGAGGCCGAGGCGGGTGGATCACGAGGTCAACAGATCGAGACCATCCTGGTCAACATGGTGAAACCCCATCTCTACTAAAAATACAAAAAATTAGCTGGGCATGGTGGCGCATGCCTGTAATCCCAGCTACTCAGGAGGCTGAGGCAGGAGAATTGCCTGAACCCAGGGGGCGGAGATTGCGGTGAGCCGAGATTGTGCCATTGCACTCCAGCCTGGGTAACGAGGGAAACTCTGCCTCAAAAAAAAAAGAATTTATTTCTGTAGGTTAATTTTTAATTTTTATTTATTTATTTATTTATTTACTATGTCACCAAGACTGGAGTGCAGTGGTATGATCTCAGCTCACTGCAACCTCTCCTCCTGGTTTCCAGTGATTCTCCTGCCTCATCCTCCCGAGTAGCTGGGACTGCAGGCGTGCGCCAACATGCCTGGCTCATTTTTGTGTTTTTCGTAGAAGCGGGGTTTCACCATGTTGGTCAGGCTGGTCTCAGATTTCTGACCTTGTGATCTGCCCACCTTGGCCTTCCAAAGTGCTGGGATCACAGGTGTGAAATACAGTGTCCAGTTATTTTATTTTTTATTTTTAGAGGGAGTCTTGCTCTGTTGCCCAGGTTGGAATGCAGTGGCACAATCTTGGCTCACTACAATCTCTGTCTCCTAGGTTCAAGAGATTCTCCTGCCTGAGTCTCCCAAGTAACTAGGATTACAGGTGCCCGCCCCCACACCTGGCTAATTTTTGTATTGTAGTAAAGACAGAGTTCAACTATGTAGGTAGGGTGAGCTGATCTCAAACTCCTGAACTCAAATGATCTGCCTGCCTCAGCTTCCCAAAGTGCTGGAATTACAGGAGTGAGCCACTGTACCTGGCCAAATTTTTATTTTTTAATTTTTTTTTAATTTTTTATTGGATTTTAGGTTTTGGGGTACATGAGCAGAGCGTGCAAGACAGTTGCGTAGGTACGCACATGGCAGTGTGCTTTGCTTTGCTTCTCCCCTTCACCCACATTTGGCATTTCTCCCCAGGCTATCCCTCCCCACCTCCCCCTCCCACTGGCCCTCCCCTTTTCCCCCCAATAGACCCCAGTGTTTAGTACTCCCCTTTCTGTGTCCATGTGTTCTCATTTTTCATCACCCGCCTATGAGTGAGAATATGTGGTGGTTCATTTTCTGTTCTTGTGTCAGTTTGTATTTTTTAATTTAAATTTATTTTTCTTAATTATTTGGGTTGCATGAGTATATGTTCATGCAATATATGGCATATTTTAATACAAGAATACAGTATATAAGAATCACATCAGGGTAAATAAGGTATCCATCACCTCTAGCGTTTATCCTTTGTATTACAAACAATCCAATTTTGTACTTTTAGTTATTTTAAAATGTACAATTAAATTGTTATTGATTACAGGGTTATTTTTGTGGTCATAATAAAACTTATGTAGAAGTAGGCCAGGCATGGTGGCTCAAGCCTGTAATCCCAGCACTTTGGGAGGTCAAGGTGGGTGGATCACAAGGTCAAGAGATCGAGACCATCCTGGTCAACACGGTGAAACCCTGTCTCTACTAAAAATACAAAAATTAGCTGGGCATGGTGGTGCGTGCCTGTAATCCCAGCTACTCAGGATGCTGAGGTAGGAGAATTGCCTGAACCCAGGAGGTGGAGGTTGCAGTGAGCCGAGATTGTGCCATTGCACTCCAGCCTGGGTAACAAGAGCGAAACTCCATCTCAAAAAAAAAAAAAGTTATGTAGAAGCATAAATAAAATCCATACATTTCTGAGTCCTGAATAAATATTTGTAAAGTTTTCTGATACTTATTTTTGAGCATGTTTTCTGTCTGCCTGCAACACATGCAAACTTTTAGTTTTGATTTACATAGAGTTAAATATACGTTAGTCTTTTGTGAGTATGAATTTGTACCTATTTTCAGAAGAAAAGAGCATACTGAACAAATCATTTTAACAAGATGACTACTAGAAAACGCAAAACCTCAAAATGCTGAAAGCAGATGTATTCTCTGGTTTGTACTGAATTCATTACTGTACAATCTATGGCTTATAGTTCTGAATCTCCCCATGCAAATTATCTGTTTACACTTGTCTGGTACTCATGATAGACCCCTAATTATTTTGTATCTTTTATTCATTCATTCATTCATTTATTTAATTTTTGAGATGGAGTCTGGCACTGTGGCCCAGGGCTGTAGTGCAGTGGCGGAATCTTGGCTCACTGCAATCTCCGCCTCCTGGGTTCAAGCAATTCTCCTGTCTCAGCTTCCTGAATAGCTGGGACTTCAGCCATGCACTACCATGTCCAGCTAATTTTTTTGTATTTTTAGTAGAGACATGGTTTCACCATGTTGGCCAGGATGGTCTCGATCTCCTGACCTCATCATCTATTCACCTTGGCCTCCCAAAGTTCTGGTATTACAGGTTTGAGCCACCGTTGCCTACTAAAAATAATTTTTATAAAATGTAGTGCATACAAAAGAATTTTTAAATTGATTCCACAATTAGCGAATTAAGTTACATAGCAAACATACATGATAGTTCTTGCTGTGTAACAGATGCTCCATAAGCCATAAATATTCCTGCCAAAGTTAATTTTATTTAATTAGAACACTTAATTTTGAAAGCCCTATATTTATAGCCCTTTAGTTATTTTTCTTTTTGCTTTTTGTAATTGACATAAGTACATTTATTTATTATTTATTTTTATTTTTCTCAACCTCTGTCCCTCCAGTACATTTATTGAGTTAATTTGCTCAGATAAGTACTAGGGAAGATTTACAAGTAATGAGGATGTTCGTTTGTTTGTTTGTTTATGAGACAGCATCTCCCACTGTCGACTGGGCTGGAGTGCAGAGGTGGGATCTAGCTTACTTCAACCTCCGCCTCCCAGGTCCAAGCGATTCTCCTGCTTCTTGCTCCCAAATAGCTGGGATTACAGGGGCCTGCCACCACGCCCAGCTAATTTTTTGTATTAGGATTTTTTTCCTTTTTGAGACGGAGTGTCACTGTTGTTGCCCAGGCTGGAGTGCAATGGCGGATCTCAGCTCACTGCAACCTCCGTCTCCCAGATTCAGGCAATTTTCTTGCCTCGGCCTTCCGAGCAGCTGGGATTACAGGCATGCGCCACTACACCTGGCTAATTTTGTACTTTTGGTGGAGACGGGGGTCTTTCTATGTTGGTCAGGCTGGCCTCAAACTCCCGACCCTCAGGTGATCCGCCCGCCTTGGCCTCCAAAAGTGCTGGGATTGCAGGCGTGAGCCACGGCACCCGGCTGGATGTTTTTATATTTAAATGTAGCAGACATACATGACAGTTCTTGCTGTGTAACAGATGCTCCATAATAAGCCATAAATATTCCTGCCAATGTTAATTTGTGGACTGAGTGCGGTGGCTCAGGCCTGTGGTCCCAGCACTTCGAGAGGACAAGGTTGATGGATCACGAGGTCAGGAGTTCAAAACCAGCTTAACCATGGTGAAACATCATCTGTAATAAAGGTGCAAAAATTAGTACTCCCTGAACCTGGGAGTTGGAGTAAAAATAAAGTTAGTTTGTAGCTTCAAGTCAGAGATGGAAAACATCAGTGGTGAAGAAATGAAATTGATTCTTCATGTGGAGAGGACATATTTTCCTGGCTTCAATGCTGAATTTAAAGAGAAGTTCTGCATTTTTTATTTCTCAATTATCTTCAGATTTGTCTGTATTTATTTATTATATGTATCCCAGTTATGTATGCATCACAGCCCTTCTTTTTCTGTTATAGCTTCACTTTTCTCACTGTTAATGCCATTTCATTTCACATGATACTTTGTAAATTTTGATGAGAAAGTTGGTAGTTGTGTGTGTGTGTCTTGCTCTGTTGCCCAGGCTGGAGTGCAGTGGCACAATGTTGGCTCTCTGTCTTATAGGTTCAAGCAATTCTGCCTCAGCCTTTCAAGTAGCTGGGATTACAGGCACCTGCCACCACATCTGGCTGGTATTTTCTTTTGTGTTTTTAGTAGAGATGGCGTTTCACCATCTTGGCCTTCCTGGTTTTGAAATCCTGGCCTCATGTGATCCACCTGCCTCAGCCTCCCAAAGTGCTGGGATTACAGGTGTGAGCCATCGTGCCTGGCCAAAAATTGGTATTTTTTAAAGGACTGAAGAGTTGGTTTTAACTGGAGAGTTTGCTTATCAATATAATTTTCAAATCAGTTAATTAAGATAAAAAGCATACACTGTCCACAGGTGAGAGGATTAAAGCAGTTAGCATGACTTTGTAAAAACAAAACTTATTGGCCAAGCATGGTGGCTTATGCCTGTAATCTCAACACTTTGGGAGGCCAAGGAGGCAGATCACCTAAGGTCAGCAGTTTGATACCAGCCTGGCCAACATGCTGAGACCCCGTCTCTACTAAAACAAAATTAGCCAGGTGTGGTGGTATATGCCTGTAATCCCAGCTACTTGGGAGGCTGAGGCAG
The DNA here is from genome assembly GCF_049354715.1 of Callithrix jacchus. NCBI lineage: Eukaryota > Metazoa > Chordata > Mammalia > Primates > Cebidae > Callithrix > Callithrix jacchus. The sequence goes on from NC_133523.1 coordinate 19,978,827, forward strand.
GAGAATTGCTTAAACCTAGGAGGCAGTGGTTGCAGTGAGGCAAGATGGTGCCACTGCACTCCAGCCAGTGTGACAGAGCGAGAGTCTGTCTCAGAAAAAAAAACAAAAACAAAAAGAACAATTTACTAGATTACACAAAGTGTGGTAAATATAAAATTTGCTAGAAAATATACAAATGACTTAAAAATTTTTTGTTTTGAGAGACAGAGTTTCACTCTTATTGCCCAGGCTAGAGTGCAATGACATGATCTCCACTCACCATAACTTAGGCCAGGACAACCTCTGCTTCCTGGGTTCAAGTGACTTTCCAGTCTCAGCCTCCCAAGTAGCTGGGATTAAAGGCATGAGCCACCACACCCAGCTAATTTTGTATTTTTAGTAGAGATATGGTTTCTCCATGTTGGTCAGGCTGGTCTCCAACTCCCAACCTCAGATGATCCACCCCTTTGGCCTCTCTCAAGTGCTGGGATTATAGGCCTGAACCACAGTGCCCAGCCCCAGAAATTCAATTTTTAAGAGTTAATGTTAAGTAAACAATTTTTTTTTTGAGATGGAGTTTCGCTGTTGCTGCCTAGGCTGGAGTGCAATGGCTCGATCTCAGCTCACTGAAACCTCTACCTCACAGGTTCAAGCGATTCTCCTGCCTCAGCTTCCCGAGTGGCTGGGATTACAGGCACCCACCACCACTCCTGGCTAATTTCTGTATTTTTTGTAGAGACGGGGTTTCCCATGTTGGTCAGTCTGGTGTCAAACTCCCGACCTCAGGTGATCTGCCCACCTTGGCCTCCCAAAGTGCTGGGATTACAAATGTAATCCACCGTGCCCAGCCAGTGAACAGTTTTAAATTTACTTTTCTATGATATAGTGCAACTTAAGTTTCCATGGAGAATCTTCTATTTTTAAGTGTGAATGTTAAATGTTGCAAAATAATAAAATGAGCTCTGTGAATTTGAAATTTGCAAGATTATTACTTTTTTTTTTTGAGACAGAGTCTCACTCTTTCACCAGGCTAGAGGGCAGTGGAACGATCTCTGCTCACTGCAACCTCCGCCTCCTGGGTTCAAGCAATTCTTCTGCCTCAGCCTCCCGAGTAGCTCGGACTACAGGTGTGCACTACCATGCCCAGCTAATTCTTATATTTTTAGTAGAGACAGGGTTTCACTATATTGGCCAGGATGGTCTTGGTCTCTTGACCTTGTAATCTGCCCACCTCAGCCTCCTAAAGTGCTGGGATTACAGGCGTGAACCACTGCACCCGGCCCCAACCCTCCATTTTTTCTAAATACCTTGGACTCTAGTGTTCACCATTTTACTCTACATCCATGAGATTGAGTTGTTTTGGAATCCTTTTCTAAGTGAAATCATAAACTATTAATCTTTCTGTGCCTGGCTTATCTCAACATAACGCTCCCCAGCTTAATCCATGTGATTAAAAATAGAATTTTTTTAGGCCAAGTGTGGTGGCTCACACCATAATTTTAGCATTATGCAAGGCCAAGGCAGGTATATTGCTTGAGCCCAGGGGTTTGAGACCAGCCTGGGCAACATGGAGAAATCCTATTTCTACTAAAAATACAACAGAAAATTAGCTGGGCATCGTGGTGCACAGCTGTAATCCCAGCTACTCTGAATTCTGGGGCATGAGAATCCCTTGAACCAGGGATATGGAAGTTGCAGTGAGCTTGACTACAACACATTCTGGGTGATAGAGTGAGATTCGGTATGAAAAAAATAATTTTTTTAAGTAATAGTATTTCATTGTCTTTATATCTACCACATTGTCTTTATTTACTCATTAGATGTTGAACTATTGATTCTATATTTTGGTTATTGTGAGGAGTGCTGCAAATAACAGAAGTGTAAATGTTTCTTCTGATTTCATTTGTTTTGGATATATACAAAATAGTGCAACAGCTGTATTACCCGGTAGTTTGATTTTAAGTTTTATTGAGAAATCTCTGTTTTTTTCTTTCTTTAATTTTTTTTTATTGCATGTTTTGTTTTTCACAATGGCCATCTTCATTTACATTCAAACCAACAGTGTGCACGCATTCCCTTCTCATCTTTACCAACATTTTCTTCTTTTTCTTTTTTTTTTTTTTTTTTTGAGAGGAAAGCGCCTTTTTAATTCCCCTGCTTTATAAGCACAAATTCCTATCTATCAGCATGTGGATTCCAGCCACGGCCAACCAGAATTGCCTGTCAAAGACCAGAAACTCAGAAGACTAGAAGAATATCCTGTTGCAGAAATATCTCTTCCACTTCTGCTTGTCCCCCAGCCATTCAGCACCAGATACACTTTGGTAATTCTGTCTGCTGATTTCTGATCAGATGCATTTATCAGCTCCTAATGTCTCTCCTTCCTCTTTGACTGCCTCTTCCATGATTGACAGAATAAGCTAAGCACGGACATACAGACATGGAAATGCATTATTATTATTTTTTTTTACCACAGTTTAAAGAAAAAAGAAAAGAAAAAAATGCACAATCTTTGAAACAAAAGAATTAAAGGCAGAAATTTAAAGGAAAAATACATATTCAAAGAACATAGTGAGGTATAAAAAGTATTCTTTCTTTTTTTGTGTGTTTTTTTGTTTGTTTGTTTTTCCTCTTCATCTTGCTATAGAGTTCTTCTACTAGTAAATATTGCAATAGCCAGGCCTCATGAACTGGGGGGTTGTCCCATTTGCAGGGGTCTCACGTCACTTCAGTAGGGGGCAAATCGGCTGTAGCCACCTCGGTATAAACTCGCCACAGCGCCAACTCCATAGCTAGCGGCAGGGGCAAGGGCATGGTAGGGGTCGGCTGTGTACACCCTGCCATAACCGTCGCTGTAAGCTGCGGCAGCGGCTGCAGCAGCGGTGGCTGCGGTTGCAGTAGCAGGCTGTGCATATCTGTAGGCTGCATATCCACCATAGAGGTCAGCACCGTAAAATCCGTCCTGATAAACCACACCTGGATAGGCGGGGATGGCTGTTGGAGGCACCGCTCGGACTGCACCATATACTGTCCGCCCTCTGACCCTCAAATGGGCTCCTCTGAAAGCGGCTGCCGTGGTGGCTGCAGTAGGGTAAGGGAAGCCAGGAATGATTAAAGGAATGTAAGTGTTGATACCCCCTCTTCCTGACAGGGGCACTGCTGCATCATTGCCTAGAGATACATCTGCTTGAAAGCTGGATGCTGCATATAACTCTGGACCATATACAGCTCCAACTACTGGGCTTAATTTCCAACCATTTGCATATGGCGTGACCATCTTCTTATTGGTCATTACACGTGCTGTAGCATTATTTACCTCGATTTTACGGCCCTCTACCACGGTGCCGTGTAATTTCTCCCTGGCCCTGTCTGCATCAGCACTATTCTCGAAAGTTACGAACCCGAATCCCTTAGAGCCTCGTTCATTAAAGATTATTTCTACATCTAGGATTTTGCCAAACTGCCCAAACATCTGCCGGAGGTCAGGGTCCCGGAAGCGGAAAGGAATATTAGAGACATGCAGCCGTTTCGGGGTAGATTTACTCTCTGAATTTTCACTACTTTGTGTCTGTGACTGCTGGCCATCCGTCTGTGCTCCACCTTCTGTCGTAAGAGATCCATTTTGTGTGCTGGGTGAGTTGCTGCTCTGCTCCCCATGGGCTTGCGTACTTCCATAGAGTGTCAGGTCATGCTCACCGGTCTGGCCGGCATAGTCTTGAGTGTGTGGCACCCCATATTCTGTGGGAATTCCATTCTGCGGAGGTGGTGGAAATGGGATGGTAGTAAAAGGCTGAACCATCGCGTCAGGAGTTGTTGTTGGCTCCTGGTTACCCTGAGTTACCATTTTCTTTTTCTCCATAAACCAAACGAATAGATGATAAACGCTTCAAAGCAGCCGGGCAGGGGCACACCTCCACAGCTTTCTTTTCCACCCCCTTCCCCCGCAATCTAGCTATTTGAGGGTGGGTAATTGATCTCCCTTTATACCGTTTTCCTTCCTTTTTCTTTCTAATGTTTCTTCCTTTCTTTTCTCTTCCTCTCTGCCAGTCTCTCCCCCTCCTTCTTTCTCCAGCTCCCTCCCATATCTCAGGCAGATCTCTTTTTCTTTTTAATAAGAGTCATTCTAACAAGAGTGAGTTGATGTCTCATAGTATTTTTGGCTTGGCTCTCCCTGATCATAATTGACAGTGGGCATATTTAAATATATCTATTGGCCATATGTATATCTTTTCTTGAAAAATATTTAAGCCTTTTGCTCATGTTAATAGTTATTTGTTTTTGTTGTAGTCAATAGAGTCTCATATATTATGAAACATTTTTGATATTAACTCCTTGTTACATGTTTAATTTGCAAATATTTTCTCTCTCATTTTTTAATTGTCTCATTCTGTTGATTGTATCAGATTCTGTGCAGCAGCTTTTTAATCTGAAGTAATCTGACTCATCTATTTTTCCTTTTATTTCATAAGATTTTGAGGTTTAAAAAAAAAAACTGGCCGGTGACTGGTGGTTCACATCTGTAATCACAGCACTAAGGCAGATGGATCACCTGAGGCCAGAGTTCAAAACCAGCCTGGCCAACATGGTGAAACCCCATCTCTGCTAAAAATATGAAAATTAGCTGGGTATGGTGGTGCAGCCTCTAATCCCAGCTACTCGGGAGGCTGAGATGAGAGAATCATTTGAGGCCTGGGTGGGGGGTGGGCACAAGTTGCAGTGAGCTGAGATCACACCATTGCACTCTAGCCTGGCTGGTTGATAGGGTAACACTGTCTCAAAAAAATTACAACTTGTCTAAACTAATAAATATAGTCAATAAATTAGCAATTATAAAATTAACATGCAAGTATAAGTTATGATTCCATACACTTAAACTATCTGATGCAATAGAAAAAAATACAATAGCATTAAAATAACGAATTTCTAAAGACAAATTTTACCAAGGAGGTATAAAGTTATGCAATTAAACATATAAAATAACAAAGAAGTTAGAGAAACACAAATAAATTTAAAAATATATCTATTAATCAAAAGAATAACTATTGTTAAAGTGCCATATTATCTAGAGTAATCTATAGATTTAATAAACTTCCCATCAGAATTCCAGCGGCATTTTTTCACAGTAATGGAAAATACAATTTTAAAATGTACAGGAAACCACAATAAACTTTGAATAGGCAAAGCAATATTGAGGAAAAAGAATAAAGCAGAGGAACATACTTTGTAATTTCAGACTGTATTTCAAGACCATAGTAATAAAAACAGGATGGAATATACAGAAAAATTAACCAAAAACCAATGAAACAGAAACCACTACTCTCACATATTTCAGACACGATGCAGAGATAACTAAAAAAAAATAAAGTTTCTCAAAATTATGCAGATATTTGTGTGTCCCCAAAACCATGGAAAAGCAATCAGATTGTGCAGTCTCATATATGCCATAAAGAGGACTTCGGCTCTCACTGTAAACTTGAAGGAAGATCATCCAAGGAAAAGTAGAATCCTTAGAGAATTCAAAAGCATAAGACAAACATGCCCCTATGTGAGAGAAAAATTTAAAAAAAAAAAGAAAAAAGAAAAGAAACCTCAAGCTTCCCAGAAACTATTTGCTTTGGAACACAGCTTTTCAAATTACATTTTAAAGACTGGCTTTCTTTTTGACCTTTGGACCACTCATTGGTGAAATCTGTTTTATTACTTTGATCTACCTGAGGGTTTGGCTACCATCTCATGCCTCTTCATATTCCAGGGCTCTTTACCTTGCTCCAAACAGGTGATCAGGTCTCGGTTAGTGAGAACAACACCTGCTTTATTAAAAATAACATAAATCATTCTCATGTTCTCCAGTTAGTAACCTACTACTGTGCTCATTCAAAAGAATGTGGTAGAATACCCTAGGAAGGGCCAGGCATGGTGGCTCATGCCCACAATCTCAGCACCTGGGAGACAGAGATGGGTGGATCACTTGAGGTCAGGAGTTGAGGCCAGCCCGACCAACATGGTGAAACCCTATCTCTACTAAAAATACAAAAATTAGCCAGGCATGGTGGCACACACCTATAGTCCCAGTTACTTGGGAGGCTGAGGCAGGAGAATTGCATGAACCAGGGAGGCAGAGATTGCAGTGAGCCAAGATTGTGCCACTGCACCCCAGCCTAGGTGACAGAGTAAGACTCCATCTCAAAAAAGAATATCCTAGAAAGGTAATCCCAAAATACAAATTGATGAAAGAAATTTCTAAATATTTAGAAAATATTTTAAATTTGTAGGTCCTTAATTTTACTACCCAGTACTCATGAATCAAAGATTGGTGGTGGCAAATAGATTTTCTGATATGGGCAACATATTTTATGCCTGTAAATTTCTGGAATTGCCACTAATCTAGAGTGAAGGATACAGACCAGCTCAGAAATGTGGAAAGTTCAGATCGAGATGAAACATCTTGAAGAAATTCTTTTCTGCACAGACATATTCTCAAGATTTTCTTGAAAAGATGAATTAGAAATTCATTTATGCAAATAAATTACCAAAAATCGTTATACATAAAAAGAGAAATGAAAGTTTTAGGGTGTATTTGAAATTGTGTTATTAAAGTTATTCTCACCCAAGAAGGCCAGGTTTCTGTAGTTCTCTAACTTCACTTTTCTATACAAATCCTGCTGAGCAGTGTCCAGGCATTGCCACTCCTCCAGAGAGAATTCTATGGCCACACCCCTAAATGTCAATAGCCTCTGAAACACACACACACACGAGAGAAAGAGAGACATACATATATTTACCAAGTTGCCATGGGCAAAATTTATCATTTAAATTAAGGTGAAATAAGAGTAAAAAGAATTGGTGCTGACTTATAGGAATGACTGAAATTAACCAATAATTTTCAACACAGACATATTCTCTAATGTATTCTCTGACTCAGAGAGAAGAGAATAGCATAAGATCCACAACAGGCCAGGCACAGTGGTGCACACCTGTAATCCCAGCACTTTGGGAGGCCGAGATGGGTAGATTACCTGAGGTCAGGAGTTCAAGACCAGCCTGACCAATATGGAGAAACCTCATCTCTACTAAAAATACAAAATTAGCCAGGCATGGTGGCACATGCCTGTAATCCCAGCTACTTGGAAGGCTGAGGCAGTAGAATCGCTTAAAGCCCAGAGTTGAAGGTTGCAGTGAGCCAAGATCATGCCACTGCACTGTAAACTGGGTAACAGAGCGAGACTCCATCTCAAATAAATAAATAAATAAATAAACAAACTTTCACAACACCAGTGTATGTAAGATATTTTCTGGATAACAAAGTATAAAACTAAGGGCATAAACACAAACATAAATTTTTAAGTGCTATATTTACAACATAAAGAATAAGATATGTTTTTAAGACAAAAAGACATGTTGAATTAGAAGGTACCTCTCAAATTAAAATGTGTACAATAAACTGAAGATGTTGTTGTGCAGGTTTTTATTTTTCAGAAGATCTGCAATAAAGTCTGAGTGTTTGGATTTCTAACAAGGTCACCAGTAACATCAATGTTTTTGGCCCAAAAAGACTATTTTATCAAACATGTAGTAAGTGGAAGAGTTTGTATTTTACCCAGTTTTTTGGCCTGTAAACAACGATAAGGGCCTCCACCCCGCCCCGCCCCCCGCCTTTTTGTGTGTGTGTGTGTGACAAAGTCTTGCTCAGCCACCCAGGCTGGAGTGCAGTGGCACAATCTTGGCTCACTGCAACCATCATCTCCTGGGTTCAAGTGATTCCCTTCTAAGTAGCTGGGATTACAGGCACCTGCCATCATGCCTGGCTAATTTTTGCATTTTGGTAAAGATGGGGTTTCACCATGTTGGCCAGGCTGGTCTTGAACTCTTGACCTTAGGTCATATGCCTGCCTCAGCCTCCCAAAGTGCTGGGATTACATGTGTGAGCCACTGTGCCCAGCCGAGCCTTCCTTTTCCAAAGACAGATATAAGCAAACTAAACCAAAGAAGAAGGGCTACTGCCAGATTCAACATCATGATTTATGCACATCAGCTGCATAAATATACTGTATAATAAAGAGAAAAATAATTCCACAGTAAAAACAAAAAGTCAGAGCTCTTTATCCAAGTAAATCATTAACATCAACTGCACTAGAACAAATTTTTATGATGTGCTGATGCACACAGAAGAACATACCATCACTGCCAAAATATCGCCCCTCAAAAAGTAAATTATAGTCTGAATTTAACCATACAGGAACAACAACCTAATTCGAAGTTCAAGATACAGACAACCCCTATGTTCTGTAATTTTTAATAATGATTTTTTTTTCCTAGTAGAACAGGTAGGAAATACTGCTAAAAATTCTTTTCTTTTTTTTTTTTTTTTGAGATCGAGTTTTACTCTTGTTGCCCAGGCTGGAATGCAATGGCACAATCTCGGCTCACCACATTTACCTCCCAGGTGCAAGTGATTCTCCTGACTCAGCCCCCTAAGTAGCTGGGATTACAGGCAGTGCCACCATGCCCAGCTAATTTTGTATTTTTAGTAGAGATGGGGTTTCTCCATCTTGGTCAGGCTGGTCTTGAACTCCCAACCTCAGGTGATCTGACTACCTCGGCCTCCCAAAGTGCTGGATTACAGGTGTGAGCCACTGCACCTGGCCCAATAATGATTTTAAGTAATCTTTCTTTATCACTCTAGAGAGCAGGTATCTCTTAATTTATTTCAGAACTTTCAGGGTAATAAGTGCCATTCTGTTTAAATAAGCATTTTCTTAATCCTGTTCTGCATAGAGATAATAGAGAACATAGATTGAACCTCAACATTAAAATATCTTTCAGTAAAGACGTTCTTTATCTTTACTAAAAATCCCAGCTTTCCCCCACTAGAAATCTTGAGTATGGACATATTCAGCAGCTACCAAGGGAACATTTTAAATATTGCAGATAATAAATTCATGGTAGGTATTCTGTATGAAATATAAGAAACCATGTTGTAGAGAATGTAGAGAAGACTCTGGGATATAGAAAAGGAATATTTTGCAGAGATCCTTGGCAAGCACAAAAATTTTAAAAAATAGTTAAAACAAACTCATCAGGGGTCAGCATAGACATGGTTCAGGGCTGAGTCTCACAACATTGCCCTTATTGCAGATCCCAGTCACAAACTCGATAGGCCCATCTATGCTTCTGAGGTGCTGTTTAAGAACTGGGGACTCCCACAACCTTTCTCGAGTTCAATAATTTGATGGAGCTACTCATAGAGCTCAGCAAAACACTGTAGTTGTGTTTACCAGTTTATTATAAAAGATACAACCCAGGAAAAGTCAAACAGAAGAAATGTATAGAAGAAAAAAAAAAAGAGGTATGGCCGGGCGCAGTGGCTCAAGCCTGTAATCCCAGCACTTTGGGAGGCCAAGGCGGGTGGAACACGAGGTCAAGAGATCAAGACCATCCTGGTCAACATGGTGAAACCCCGTCTCTACTAAAAATACAAAACATTAGCTGGGCATGGTGGCGCGTGCCTGTAATCCCAGCTACTCAGGAGGCTGAGGCAGGAGAATTGCCTGAACCCAGGGGGCAGAGGTTGCAATGAGCCGAGATTGCGCCATTGCACTCCAGCCTGGGCAACAAGAGCGAAACTCCATCTCAAAAAAGAAAAAAGAGGTAGGGAAAGATGAAGCATATAGATAATCCTGGTAAATAGCTGTGATTAATACAATTCTTCATCCTTTGTCTTCTCCAGAAACAAGTTTATGGAAAGAAACACCCTTCCATTGTAACTTAGATGGTGCTCTCTTTTCTTATTTATCACATAGCCAGAAACAGACTGTCAGACATGTATTGAACTAGAGCAACTCCAGTTTGAATAGGGGCTGAGTAAAATAAGGCTGAGACTCCTAGGCTGCATTCCCAGATGGTCAGGCATTCTAAGTCACAGGATGAGACAGGAGGTCAGCACAAGATACAAGACATAAAGACCTGGCTGATAACACAGCTTGCAGTAAAGAAGCGGGATAAAACCCACCAACACCAGCATGGTGATGAGAGTGTCCTCTGGTCATCCTCACTGCTACATGCCCACCGGTGCCAGGACAGTTTACAAATGCCATGGCAACAACAGGAAGTTACACCATAATGGTCTAAAAAAGAGAGTCATAAGTAATTTACCTCTTGTTTAGCATATAATTAAAACTAGCCATAAAAATGGGCAACCAGACTGTGGAGGAAGCCATTCTTTTATTTCTTTACTTTCTTAATGAATTTGCTTTCACTTTATTCTATAGACTCACCCTGAGTTCTTTCTTGAGTGAAATCCAAGAACTCCATCTTGGTATTTGGATTGGGACTTCTTTCTAGTAACATTTTCCTGGCAACCACAAAGGGACTATACTGAAGAGACCTCTGACCCAAAGGGAAATTACTTGTGCTGACTTTGGGTGAGTGGGATGCATATACTTCGGTAAAGCAGGAGATTGGGTTAGAAGCCCAATTTAGGGGAGTTACAGTCTCTCCTAAAATAGAGTGGATTAAAGGTTCCTTTTAATAAAAGGCAAGGATGCTTGATTGAACTTGGATTCGATGTCCAACTTAGGAAGGTTATGGTACTTCTTAAGATTTAGAAGCTTAGACACCCCTCTCAGTAAAGTGCCTCTCAGCTAAGAACTGGTTTGGAACTATGGGATGTTAATTGCTATTCTCTTTAGATAACTGTCTTATGCTCTTTGTTGCTAGTTATGGGTGACAGAATTAGGCCTCTACAAGACTATGAAACATGGGGAGTTTTTTCCTCTTTAAAAGGGAAAACTTGAGAGCTGATAGAACTCCTGAAAAATATACTTTTGCTATTGACAAGCGGCCACCTGAACTTTTCATTGTCCCTTCAATTGGTGGGTCTTTCTCTGGCCTCCCTGAGCTCTTTGCTTTCCCAGTCCTCCCACAGTCAATGCTTTTTCCTCTCCTTTTCCTTTATTATCTTTCCCATTACTCAGGATGACCATCTTGCCCAGAGACCGTAAGTTGAAACTCCTGATCAGAGGTTGAATTAAAGACGAGAGGGCCCAGCTGGAGGCACGTTTGAGGCTTACCAGTTTGATATTGATTGCTAAGTAGAGAGGCTAATGTCTATATTTTGTCACACATATTTTGCTCTGGCAAAAATGAAATAAGATAATTTTCCTTTGTGTTGTGGCTTGGCCCACAGGGCTGTGGTGCAGCCAACCATGTCACTAGAGCCACTCAGGGACAGGGAATTCAGAAGCTTGGCATGCTTGCAAAAGCATAAAAATTTCTTTTCTTTTCTTTTGTTTTTCTGAGATGGAGTCTCATTTTATCACCCAGGCTGGAGTACAAAGCTATGATTTAGGTTCACTGAAACATCTGTCTCCCAGGTTCAAGCAATTCTCCTGTCTCAGCCTCCCAAGTAGCTGGAATTACAGGTGTCTACCACCTGTCTCAGCCTCCCAAGTAGCTGGAATTACAGGTGTCTACCACCATGCCCAGCTAATTTTTGTATTTTTAGTAGAGACAGGATTTTTTCATGTTGGCCAGGCTGGTCTTGAACTCCTGATCTTAAGTGATCTGCCCACCTCAGCATCCTAGAGTGAGTGCTGGGATTACAGGTATGAGCCACCATGCGTGACCAAACATGTGCAAATTTTACCAATCAGACTTCTGGCTTCTCTCTCTATATGCAACCTGCTTGAATAATTGGTAAAAATTACTGTGTATTTCCTCTGTGAAGTTTTTTGTTTTAAGATGGAGTCTTGCTCTGTTGCACAGGCTGGAGTGCAGAGGCACGATCTTGGCTCACCACAACCTCTACCTGCCAGATTCAAGTGATTCTCCTACCTCAGCCTCCCAAGTAACTGGGACTAGAGGCACGCACCACCATGCCCAGCTAATTTTTTTATTTTTAGTAGAGACGGGTTTCACTATGTTGGCCAGGCTGGTCTCAAATTCCTGACCTCGTCATCTGCCTGCCTCGGCCTCCCAAAGTGCTGAGATTACAGGTGTGAACCACTGTGCCCAGCCTCTCTCTGTGAAGTTTTAACTGGAACATGCATTTGTGGGGCTAGTCTTAAGCCGTAACAAATCTGTTGTGCTTCATGTTCTAAATGTCTTTCTGTATTGTTCCATTATTAAGAGGGGTACCTTAGAATAGAATGCTGGTATAGGACCCCATAAGCCTGCTGTTTAAGACGGCCCAGGAAACTGATCACTCATGTCCTTGGAATCTTGACTCTATAATCATGTTACAGTATTTTCTCTTGATCTCCACCATCACAGTGATGGCCCGGCTTCAGGGTTCAATTCCCGGCTTACAGAACGAGTAGTTTCTTGTTTATTTTCGTGATATTTTAACATTTTGTTGATTCTATTCCTCTCCAGGAGCTGTCTTGAATTTTCCTTTCTCAGAAAACCTTTGAAGTTACTTTTGGCAAAGTTCAAAAGACAGATAATGGCTGTTTGGCCTGACTAATGTCTGGTCGTAAGTACTTTAAACATCCTTTTTTTTTAGACAGTGTTTTACTCTGTTGCTCAGGCTAGAGTGCAATGATGCCATCTCAGCTCACTGCAAACTCTGCCTCCCAGGTTCAAGTTAATTCTCTGCCTCAGCCTCCAGAGCAGCTGAGATTCCAGGCACACACACCAAGCCTGGATAATTTTTATATTTTTATTACAGAGGTGTTTCACCATGTTGCCCAGGTTGGTCTGGATTTCCTTTTTTTTTTTTTTTTTGAGATGGAGTTTTGCTCTTGTTACCCAGGCTGGAGTGCAACGGTGCGATCTCGGCTCACCGCAACCTCTGCCTCCTGGGTTCAGGCAATTCTCCTGCCTCAGCCTCCTGAGTAGCTGGGATTACAGGCACCTGCCACCATGCCCAGCTAATTTTTTGTATTTTTAGTAAAGACGGGATTTCACCATGTTGACCAGGATGGTCTCGATCTTTTGACCTCGTGATCTACCCACCTCGGCCTCCCGGTCTGGATCTCCTGACCTCGTGAACCACCCACCTCAGCCTTCCAAAGTGCTGGGATTACAGGTGTGAGCCACTGTGCCTGGCCAATACTTTAAACTTTCTAAAAGAGCACTATGGTGAAAAGTCAGCTTAACTAACAGCAGATATTCAAGCTCTAAGAGTCTGGGACTCTTTGGGAAAAATAGAAGGTACCACAGACCCTGTTTTGGAAAACACCCCTTTTTCCTCACAAAACCCCAGGAATTGAAAGTGGATAGATCTCTCTCAAAATGAGGTTCTATTCTCTTTTGCATTGCATTATCTGATATTTTTGGCTTTGTGAGTTATCAGAAATTTCATATTATGAAAAAACTTTGGTATGTAATAACAAGGTAAGAAATATGCCTTTGAGAATGGCTAATAGCAGTTATAGGGAAATAATCAGTTCTTCACGTTTGGCTCAAAGAAGCATACTCTTGACTGCCTAGGAAATAGGGAGATGTAACCCCCCCCCATACCCCCAGTGAGAATTAAGACTTCCATGGGGATAAACTGATTCTCCTTTTTTTTTTTTTTTTTTTTTTAGACGGAGTTTCCTCTTGCTACCCAGGCTGGAGTGCAATGGCGCGATCTCGGCTCACCGCAACCTCCGCCTCCTGGGTTCAGGCAATTCTCTTGCCTCAGCCTCCTGAGTAGCTGGGATTACAGGCACGCGCCACCATGCCCAGCTAATTTTTTGTATCTTTAGTAGAGACGGGGTTTCACCATGTTGACCAGGATGGTCTTGGTCTCTTGACCTTGTGATTCACCCGCCTCGGCCTCCCAAAGTGCTGGGATTACAAGCTTGAGCCACCACGCCCGGCCTGATTCTCTCTTTTTTAGATCCAAGATCTGATGTAAAAATGAGACCCTTGGCTGGGAGTGGTGGCTCATGCCTGTAATCTGAGCACTTTGGGATGCCAAGGAAGGTGGATCATGAGGTCAGAAACTTGAGACCAGCCTGGCCAACATGGTGAAACCCTGTCTCTACTAAAAATACAAAAATTAGACCAGGCATGATGGCTCATATTTGTAGTCCCAGCACTTTGGGAGGCTAAGGTGGGCAGATCACCTGAGGTCAGGAGTTTGAAACCAGCCTGGCCAACAGAGCAAAATCCCTTCTGTACTAAAAACATAAAAATTAGTCCAGTGCAGTGGTGGGTGTCTGCAATTCCAGCTATGGGGAGGCTGAGGCAGGAGAATCATTTGAACCCGGGAGGCCAAGATTGCACTAAGCCAAGATCACGCCATTGCACTCCAGCCTGGGCAACACCGCGAGACTCCATCTCAAAAAAAAAAAAAATTAGCCTGGCATGGTGGCACTCACATGTAGTCTCAGCTACTTGGGAGACTGAGGCAGGAAAATTGCTTGAACCCAGGAGGCAGAGATTGCAGTGAGCCAAGATCATGCCACTGCACTCCAGCCTGGGCGACAGAGTAAGACTCTGTCTCAAAAATAATAATGATAATAAATAACATAAAATAAAAATAATCCCACCTACAATAACTGTAGTAACTATATTTAAAAATAAACATACGCAAAAGGGTGAAACAGCTTACATTATAATCTAAAGAACATCAAGTAAAAAATTAAATAATATACAAGTGGAAAAATATTACTTCAGTTATGATTTGGTATTATTAATATTTTAAAATATGTTTTACACAAAATGACCTACAGATATAATATAACCTCTATCAAAATACCAGTGACATACTTCATAGAAGTTTTAAAAAATATATCTAAAATTTTTATGGTACCACAAAAGACCCTGGATACCTAAGCAATCAAGCAAGAAAAGAAAAGCTGAAGGTATCACACTGACTTTGAAACCTACTACAAAACAATAGTAAGCCAAGCAGTATGATCCTTAAATAAAAACAAAGACATAGGTCAATGGAGCAGAAAAGACAGATCAGAAATATATCCATGTATTTACAGTTAACTGATTTTGAATATAGGTGACAGTTTTATAGAAAAGGAACAGTATCTTTAATAAATGGTGTTGAGAAAACTTTATGGCCACATGCAGAGCAATGAAATGAGATCCCTAGTTAACACCACATACAAAAGTCAACTCAAAATAAATTAGAAACTTAGATGTAAGATTTAAATCCCTAAACTAATAGAAAAAAATAGAGGGAGAGCACCATAACATTGCTCTGGGCAGTGACTTTTTTGCTTTAACCTCAAAATTCCAGAAAACCAAAGGAAAAATAGATGAGTCCGATTACTTCAAATTAAAAAGCTACTGCACAAAATCTGCTACAATCAACAGGATGAGACAACTAAAAATGGTAAAAAATATGTGCAAATCACACATGTAACAAAAGGTTATTGACAAAATAAAATCAGCAGTTCAGCAACTAATGAATAAATAAAGGAAATGTGGTAGATAGGCATAAGTAACAAGACCTTAGTTCAAGGGTGCGCTGTGTCCTTTTGTCTTCATACCAGCAGTGACATGATGGGGTACACTCTGGATGAGAAACTGTGGCTGCAGCAGCTGCAAGCACTGAGAAGGCAACGGCTAAAGGACCAGGAACTGAGCCCTTGGGAGCCGGGGCTGCCTCCAGAGAAGATGTGGCCTATGGAGAAATTCTGGAATAAGTTTTTGGTGAATAAGTTCCCTTGGCGGAACATGGTCTATAAGGTATATGGCAAGAGTATGTTTATTTTTACTCATGTACTTATACCTGTCTGGATTGTTCATTATTACATGAAATATCTTGTGGCTATGAATTCATATGCCATCGTTCAATTGAAGGCCAGATATTCCCAGGTGATACAATTGTGGAGACTGGAGAAGTAATTCAACCTATGAAAGAATTTCCTGATCAACATCATTAAAGATTATGTAAAAATTTAAAAGGCTCTGGGGGCCACGTTGGCACCGGCCAGTTGTCCTGGTGCTTGAGGAGGCAAGGCCATGAGTTCAAGGCCAACATGAGCAACGTTACAAGCTCTAATTGATTAACAAAAAAAAAAAAAAAAAAAAATTGAAAAGGCTCATGAGCCTAAGTTTGTTCCTACATAACCATATTTACTGAATTTTCTGGAACAGTAATTTAATAAACGTTAATCTCAGAAATTGTCATATTCCTTTTCAAGCATTGTACAATTTGAGACTGAGTAATTTAACAATAAATAAAAACTGGATATGCTAAACAAAACAAAAAAGGAAAATGTGGTAGATATACACTATGGAATAGTATTCATCTAAAAAATTCTATTATTTTCTTTTTTTTAAATTGTACTTTAGGTTCTGGAGTACATGTGCAGACCACACAGGACTGTAGCATAAATACACACATGGCAATCTGGTTTGCTGCCTCCATCCCCCTGTCACCTACATTTGGCATTTCTCCCCATGTTATCCCTCCCCGACCTCCCCACCCCCCCACCCCCACACTCCCCCACCACTGTCCCTTCCTTGACCACACCCAACAGACCTCAGCAGTGTGTGATGCTCCCCTCCCTGTGTCCCTGTGTTTTCATTGTTCAACATCCGCCTATGATTGAGAACATGCAGTGTTTGATTTGCTGTTCTTGTGTCAGTTTGGTGAGAATGATGGTTTCCAAATCCATCCATGTCACTACAAAGGACATGAACTCATCATTTTTTATGGCTGCATAGTATTCCATGGGGTACATGTGCCACATTTTCCTTGTCCAGTCTATCATCAATGGGCATTTGGGTTGGTTCCCGGCCTTTACTATTGTAAACAGTGCTTCTATGAACATACATGTGCATGTGTCTTTATAATAGAATGATTTGTAATCCTTTGGGTATATGCCCAGTAATGGGATTGCTGGGTCAAATGGAATATCTATTTCTAGGTCCTTGAGGAAGTGCCACACTATCTTCCACAATGGTTGAACTAGTTTACACTCCCACCAACAGTGTAAAAGTGTTCCTTTCTCTTCACATTCTCTCCAGTGTCTGTTGTCTCCAGATTTTGTAAAGATCACCATTCTGACTGGCATGAGGTGGTATCTCAATTTGGTTTTGATTTGCATTTCCCTAATAATCAGTGATGATTAGCATTTTTTCAAATGTTTGTTGGCCTCATATATGTCTTCTTTTGAAAAGTGTCTGTTCATATCCTTTACCCCCTTTTGGATGGGTTTGGTTTTCTTCTTGTAAATTTGTTTTAGTTCTTTGTAGATTCTGGATATTAGTCCTTTGTCAGATGGGTAGATTGCAAAAATTTTTTCCCATTCTGTTGGTTGCTGGTTCACTCTAATGATTGTTTCTTTTGGTGTACAGAAGCTCTGGAGGTTAATTAGATCCCATTTGTATAATTTGGCTTTTGTTGCCAATGCTTTTGGTGTTTTAGTCATGAGGTCCTTGCCTAATGGTTTTGCCTAGGTTTTCTTCTAGGGTTTTATGGTGTTAGGTCTTATGTTTAAGTCTTTAATCCATCTGGAGTTAATTTTAGTGTAATGACAGGAAGGGGTCCAGTTTCTGCTTTCTGCACATTGCTAGCCAGTTTTCCCAACACCATTTATTAAACAAGGAATCCTTTCCCCATTGCTTGTTTTTGTCAGGTTTGTCAAATATCAGATGGTTGTAGATGTGTGGCATTGCCTCTGAGGCCTCTGTTCTGTTCCATTGGTCTCTATTTCTGTTTTGATACCAGTATCATGCTGTTTTGATTATGGTAGCCTTGTAGTATAGTTTGAAATCAGGTAGCGTGATGCCTCTGGCTTTGTTCTTTTTGCTTAGGACTGTCTTGGCTATGCGGGCTCTCCTTTGGTTCCATATGAAGTTTAAGGTGGTTTTTTCCAGTTCTGTGAAGAAGGTCATTGGTAGCTTGATGGGGATAGCATTGAATCTATAAATTACTTTGGGCAGTATGGCCATTTTCATGATATTGATTCTTCCTAACCATGAGCATGGAATGTTTCTCCATCTGTTTCCTCCCTTATTCCATTGAGCAGTGGTTTGTCATTCTCCTTGAAGAGGTCTTTTACGTTCCTTGTTAGTTGCATTTCTAGGTATTTTCTTTTCTTTTCAGCAATTGTGAATGGGAGTTTGCTCATGATTTGGCTGTCTGTTAGTTTGCTACTGGTGTATAGAAATGCTTGTGATTTCTGCACATTGATTTTGGATCCTGAGACTTTGCTGAAGTTAGTTATTAGTTTAAGGAGATTTTGGGCTGAGATGATACAATCTTCTAAATATACAATCATGTCATCTGCAAATAGAGACAATTTGACTTCCTCCTTTCCTAACTGAATACCCTTTATTTCTTTTTCTTGACTAATTGCTCTGGCTACAACTTCCAATACTATATTGAATAAGAGTGGTGAGAGAAGGCATTTTTGTCTAGTGCCAGATTTCAAAGGGAATGCTTCCAGTTTTTGCCCATTTGGTATGATATTGGCTGTAGGTTTGTCATAAATAGCCTTGATCATTTTGAGATATCTTCCTTCGATATGTAGTGTATTCTGTTTATGTGGTGAATTATGCTTATAGATTTGCGTATGTTGAACCAATCTTGCATCCCCAGGATAAAACCTACTTGATCATGATGGATAAGCTTTTTGATGTGCTATTGCAATTGGTCTGCCAGTATTTATTGAAGATTTCTGCATCGATGTTCATCACAGATATTGGCCTGAAGTTTTCATTTTTTGATGAATCTCTGCCAGGTTTTGGTATCAGGATGATGTTGGTCTCATAAAATGATTTGGGAAAAAAATCCCTCTTTTTGTATTGTTTGGAATAGTTTCAGAAGGAATGGTAACAACTCCTTTTTGTACATCTGGTAGAATTCAGCTGTGAATACGTCTGGACCTGAACTTTTTTTGGTTGCCAGGCTATTAATTGCTGCCTCAACTTCAGCCCTTGTTATTAAGGTTTCAACTTCTTCCTGGTTCAGGCTTGGGAGGGTGCAAGTGTCCAGGAATTTATCCATTTCTTCCAGGTTCACTGGTTTATGTGCATAGTTGTTTGTAGTAATCTCTGAGGGTAGTTTGCATTTCTGTGGAATCCTTTTTTCATTTTTTATTGAATCTATTTGATTCTTCACTCTTTTTTTTTTATTAATGGCTAGTAGTCTGTCTATTTTGTTGATCTTTTCAAAAAACCACCTCCTGGATTTATTGATTTTTTGACAGGTTTTTTATATCTCTGTCTCCTTCAGTTCTGCTCTGATCTTAGTTATTTCCTGTCTTCTGCTAGCTTTTGAGTTTTTGATCTTGCTCCTTTAGCTCTTTCAATTTTGATGATATGGTGTTGATTTTTCGATCTCTCCTTGCTTCTCTGGTGGGCATTTATTGCTATAAATTTCCCTCTAGATACTGTTTTAAATGTGTCCCAGAGATTCTCATACATTGTGTCTTTGTTCTCGCTGGTTTCAAAAAACACCATTATTTCTGCCTTCATTTCATTGTTTACCCAGTTGACATTCAGAAGCAGGTTCTTCAGTTTCCATGAAGTTGTGCAGTCCTGAGTTAGTTTCTTAATTCTGAGTTCTAATTTGATTGCCCTGTGGTCTGAGAGACTGTTATGATTTCTGTTCTTTTGCATTTGCTGAAGTGATTTACTTCTGATTACATGGTCAATTTTAGAGTAAGTGCAATGTGATGCTGAGAAGAATGTATATTCTGTGGATTTGGGGAGGAGATTTCTGTAGATGTCTATTAGGTCTACTTGGTCCAGGTCTGAGTTCAAGTCCTGGATATCGTTGTTCATTTTCTGTCTCATTGATCTAATATTGACAGTGGAGTGATAAGGTCTCCCACTTTTATTGTGTGGGAGTCTAAGTCTCATTGTAGGTCATTAAGAACTTGCTTTATGTACCTGGGTGCTCCTGTATTGGGTGCATATATATTTAGGATCATTAGCTCTTCTTGAGGCATTGATCCTTTTACCATTATGTAATGCCCTTCTTTGTCTCTTTTGATCTTTGTTGGTTTAAAGTTAATTTTATCAGAGACAAGGATTGCAACTCCTGCTTTTTTTGTCCTCTATTTTCTTGATGAATCTTCCTCCATCCCTTTATTTTTCGCCTATTTGTGTCCTTGCATGTGAGATGGGTTTCCTGAATACAGCACACCAATGGGTCTTTACTTTTTGTCCAATTTGCCACTCTGTGTCTTTTGACTGGGGCATTTAGCCCATTTACATTTAAGGTTAATATTGTTGTGTTTGAATTTGACACTGCCATTTTGATGCTAGGTGGATGTTTTGCCTGTTAGTTGACATATTTTCTTCATTGTGTCAATGATCTTTACCATTTGGTACATTTTTGGAGTGGCTGGTACTGGTTGTTCCTTCCTTGTTGAGTGCTTCTTTCAGGAGCTCTTGTAAGGCAGGCCTGGTGGTGATGAAATCTCTCAGCAATTCCTTGTCTATAAAGGATTTTATTTCTCCTTCACTTATGAAGCTTAATTTGGCTGGATGTGAAATTCTAGGTTGAAAGTTCTTTTCTTTTAGGATGTTGAATATTGGTCCTCACTCTCTTCTGGCTTGTAGGGTTTCTGCGGAGAGATCTGCTGTAAGTCTGATGGGCTTCTCTTTGTGGGTAACCCGATCTTTCTCTCTGGCTGCTCTTAGCATTTTTTCCTTCATTTCAACCCTGGTGAATCTGACGATTATGTGTCTTGGGGTTGCTCTTCTTGAGGAATATCTTTGTGGTGTTCTCTGTATTTCCTGGACTTGAACGTTGGCCTACTTTGCTAGGTTGGGGAAGTTCTCCTGGATAATATCCTGAAGAGTATTTTCCAGCATGGATTCATTCCCTCCATCACATTAAGGTAACCTACCAAACGTAGATTAGGTCTTTTCACATAATCCCATATTTCTTGGAGACTTTGTTCATTTATTTTCACTCTTTTTTCTCTATTCTTGAATTCTCATTTTATTTGTTTGAGTTGATCTTCAATCTTTATATCCTTTCTTCTGCTTGGTCGATCTGGCTATTGAAACTTGTGTATGCTTTGTGAAGTTCTCGTGCTGTTTTTTTCAGCTCCATCAAATCATTTATATTCTTCTTTAAGCTGTTTATTATAGTTAGCATCTCATCTAACATTTTTTCTATGATCTTAGTTTCTGACCAAGGTGAAACCCCATCTCTTAAAAAAAAAAAAAGAGGTTTGGAAAGATTGAATTATAAAAAATTAATAAAAATAACATTAATGCAGGAAAGAGAAGCAGAAATTAAATTTTTATTTTATAATCAAACTTCCCTGTGTCCTTCTCCCTCCTGTGGAATTGTATCCTGCTTTGCAAGTTTTATAAATTTATAGAGTCTTGTATTCCTGTTCACTATACCTGATAACTGTAAGATTCTGTAACACAATGAAGGTCCTTTGCATTGGGTTAGCACATGTTCTTTTAGCTCTGAGAAGTTTGTTATTACCCACCTTCTGAAGCCTGTTTCTGTCAATTCATCAAATTCATTCTCAATCCATCTTTGATCCCTAGCTGGTGAGGGGTTGTGATCCATTGAAGGAGGAGAGACATTCTGGTTTTTGGTGTTTTCTTCCTTTTTGCTCTGGTTTCTTCCCATATTAGTGGCTTTATCTACCTGTGATCTTTGTAGTTGGTAACTTTCAGATGGGGTCTCTGAGTGGACGTCCTTTTTGTTGATGTTGAAGCTATTTCTTTCTTAGTTTTCCTTCTAACAGTTAGGCCCCTCTGCTGCAGGGCTGCTGGAGGTCCATTCCAGACCCTACTTGCCTGGGGATCACCCAAGGGGGCTAAAGAACCGTAAGGGTTGCTGCCGGTTTTTTATTCTGTTATCTTTGTTCCAGAAGGGCACCTGCCAGATGTTGGCCTGAGCTCTCCTTTATGAGGGTCTCTTTGGTTGGGGAGCTGCTTGAGGAGACAGTCTGTCCCTTATAGGAGCTCAAGTGCTGTGCTGGGAGCTCCACTGCTCCATGCAGAGCTGCTGGGCAGGTACCTTTAAGTCTGCTGCAGCTGAACTCATTACCAACTCTTTTTCCAGGTGCTCTGACCTAGGAAGGTCGGCTTTATTTATAAGTTCCTGACATGTTGCTGCCTTTTTTCAGAGATGCCCTGCCCTGAACGGAGTAGTCTAGACACAGTTGGCCAAAAAAGGTTTCGCTGAGCTGCTGCAGGCTCTGCCCAGCTGCTGTGTGAACTGCCTCAGTGGATGCACTTCCCCCCACTGAGCTGGACTGTCTTGGTTCCAGCTGTGCTTGCTGTGAAACTCTCAATACAGAGTGTTTCAGATTGCTTGTTTTGTGGGGGTGGTACTTGCCAAGCCAGATCACCTGGCTCCCTGTCTCAGCCTCCTCCCTTTCAGTTGAATGGGCAGCTCTGTCTCCCAGGTATTCCAGGTGCCTGTTGAAATGGCTGCCCAGATTTGTGTGAGTTTCTGTGTACCTACCCGCAGCACCAGCCATGCTGAAAACTCATGGTGCTTTTCAGCCTGGGAATCTTCTGGTCTCTGGGCAGTGAAAACTTGTTTGAAAATACGGTGAGCATTCATCCTCTGTGTTGTTCTTGCTGGGAACTGCACTCCGGAGCTGTTATTCTTCAGCCATCTTGGATTGCCCCCCACAAAATTCTATTATTTTCATTCACATGGATTAAACTGGAAGACATTAGTTGAAATTAGCCAGGCACAGAAAAATGAATATTTCATGATTTCATTTACACATAGACTTTAAATAACTTAATCTCATCAAAGTAGAAAGTAAAATGGTGAGGCCAGGTGCAGTGGCTCACACTTGTAATCCCAGCACTTTGGGAGGCCAAGGTTGGTCAATCATGAGGTCAGGAGCTCCAGACCGGCCTGGCCAAGAGAGTAAAACCCTGACTCTACTAAAAATACAAAAATTAGCTGGGTGTGTTCACAGGTGCCTATAATCCCAGCTATTTGGGAGGCTGAGGTAGGGGAATTGCTTGAACCCAGGAGGTGGAGGTTACAGTGAGCCAAGATCATGTCACTGCACTCTAGCCTGGGTGACAGAGTATAACTTCATCTTGGGAAGAAAAAAGGAAAAGAAAAATGGTGACCACCAGATGCCAAGATATTCAGAAAAAGAGAAGTTGGAGGCTGGACATGGTGGCTTATGCCTGTAATCTCAGCACTTTGGGAGGACAAGGTGGGTGGATCACCTGAGGTCAGGAGTTTGAAACCACCTTGACCAACAAGGTGAAACCCCATCTCTCAAAAATAAATAAACAGAAAAAATTAAAAAGAAAAAGAGAAGTTTGGAAAGATTGACTAGAAAAAAATTAATAAAAATAAAATTAATGTAGGAAAGAGAAGCAGAAATTAAATTTTTGTTTTCTAAACAAACTTCCCTGAGTCCTTCACCCTCCCATGGAAATATATCCTGCTTTGCAAGTTTTATAAGTTTATAAATCCTTGTATTCTTATTTTCTATAGCTGACAACTAAGTTTCTGTAACACAGGAAGGTCATAAGAAATGCTGAAGCATGCAAGACTCTGGCCTTCTGGGCACTGTAGCAGCAGGCAATAGATAAGGCCCATGCTAGAACACTTGAAGCTCTACAGATAGTGAACATCTGCATTGTATAGCAACAGTCATATGTAAGCCAAAGTTAAGTGCCTATTATTGCTAATTGCCTTCCTTATACACCTGCAAACTTGTTTTTGTGCCACTGTATCCTTCATGCATAAAAAGTCAAGCCCGGTCTTTGTTAAGGGCTCAGCCATTTTGTTTCCAAGCTGGGCTGGTGTATACCTAAAATAAACTTTTTCTGCAACCTCAACAGTCTCTGGAGTCTTTGAAATTCTGCAACAAGATGTCAATAAATACATAATTTTAATTATATAGGAGAAATAAGTTCAACATATTTTTGGTACAGCACAATGACTATATAATAGTGCATTTGGACTTTGGAAAAGTGATGACAATGGCATGTGCTTTCACCACAAAAATGGTAACTATGTGAGATTACCATTAACGAGCTCAAATTAAGCATTTGACAATGTATATACAGTTCAAAACATCATGTTTTACAGAATGCATATTTTATCCATCAAGTTGAAAATATTTTTAGAATTCTGGCACAGAGCTAAGCAATGGTGGGTACAGATAGCAGGTCAGCCACAGAGCAGAGGTACAGCTCGGCTTCCCCCTCAGTGCCAGCCCCACCCCTCCACATGCTGAGCAATCCTGCGGTACTATCCCCTGTGGGGGGAGCCCAGGGCAACTCCAGGCACCCTCCAGTGGACCCACATCATGGGCACTCAGAGCTCCAATGCTTCCAGGGCGACTTGATCTTCAAGGAGGCAGAAGTTGCTTCTCCTGTGAAAGCCAAGGGCCAGGAGAATGGCCATGTGAAAAGCAATGAAGACTTATCCCCCAAGGGTTAAGGGGAATCACCCCCGTGAATGGAACAGATGAGGCAGCTGGGACCACTGGTGATGCCATCGAGCCAGCACCCCTAGCTAGGATGTTGAGGCCAAGGGGGAGGTTGCCCCATGAAGACCCCCAAGATGAAGAAATTCTCTTTCACAAAGCCTTTTAAATTGGCCTGTCCTTCAAGAGGAATCATAAGGAGGGTGGGGGTGATTCTTCTGCCTCTTCACCCACAAAAGAAGAGCAGGAGCAGGGGGAGATTTGTACCTGCAGCAACAAAGGCACTGCCCAGGAAGGAAAGGCGACTGCAACCCCTAAGAGCTAGGAGTCCCAGGCCAAGGGGGCAGAGGCTAGTGCAGCCTCAGAAGAGGCAGAGCCACAGGCTACAGAGCCATCCACTCCCTAAGGCCAGAGTGGCCCTGCACCAGACAGCACTGAGCAGAATGAGTAGCTAGATGGGGACAGGTAGGTGATTTCTAAGCTGCAAAAACTGCACTGTGAGGTCACTGCCTAGACCTGGTGCCCTGGGTGCTTTCCTTTGCCCAGAAAGGAATGGGCTATTGCCTCTTCCTAGCCACATTCCCTTTCCTCCTCTCCATCCTGTGGATTCTCCCATCAGCCATTTTATTTTCCTCTTAAGGCTAGTTGAAGATGGTCCCTTATAGCTTCCCAAGTTTGGTTACTGACGTGAAATCCTCCTGTCCATGGCCCTACCTCCTTCCCTGTCCCCACTCCTGCAAAAGGCAATTGTTTGTTTTCTTCCCCAATGCTTTTCCAAGTAGGTTTTGTTTACCCTACTTCCCAAATCCCTGAGCCAAAGTGGAGTGCTTATACTCCCAAACCTGGAGTGTCCAACCTTCCCTGTTGTTTTTAGCCTCTTCTGCTGTGCCTAGTGGCACCTGGGCTGGGAAGGACACTGCCCTGTCTAGGTTTTTATAAATGTCTTACTCAAGTTCAAATCTCCAGCTTGTGAAATCAACTGTCTCTTTTTTGACTTGGTAAACAAGTATTAGGCTTTGGGGTGGTGGGAAGGCCTGTAATGTGAATCAAACGCAAAACAACTCCTTGTCTTTTTCTCTTCAGTTGTTCTAAATAACTTTTAATGGCCAAACCCCAGATTTGTACTTTTTTTTTTTTTTGAGATGGAGTCTGAATCAGTCGCTCAGGCTGGAGTGCAGTGGTGTGATCTTGGTTCACTGCAACTTCCATCCAGCTGGGTTCAGGCAATTCTCTGCCTCAGCTTCCCAAGTAGCTGGCATTACAGGCACAGGACATCACGCTCAGCTAATTTTTGTATTTTTAGTAGAGATGGAGTTTTATCATCTTGGCCAGGCTGGTCTTGAACTCCTGACCTTGTGATACACCCGCCTCGACCTCCCAAAGTGCTGCGATTACAGGCATGAGCCACCATGCCCAGCTATACCTTTTAATTTTTTTCCGTCACTGCTAAAACCATTCTCTTTCACCTGGTTTTACTGTAACATTTGGAAAAAAAAAGCCAGGCGCGGTGGCTCACACCTGTAATCCCAGCACTTTGGGAGGCTGAGGCGGGTGGATCACAAGGTCAAGAGATCGAGACCATCCTGGTCAACATGGTGAAGCCCTGTCTCTACTAAAAATACGAAAAATTAGCTGGGCATGGTTACTCGGGAGGCTGAGGCAGAAGAATTGCCTGAACCCAGGAGGCGGAGGTTGCGGTGAGCCGTGATCGTGACATTGCACTCCAGCCTGGGTAACAAGAGCGAAACTCGGTCTCAAAAAAAAAAAAAAAAAAAAAAAGGAAAGGGAATAAACGTCATCCCTTTAAAAAAACTTTAGAACTTTATAGAAAGATAACAATGTTTGAAATATCTTGTCTTTGTCATAAACCTGGCTGATAGTATCAAAAAGTTTTTGTGCTATTGTTTTCATTTTGTCAGTCATAATCTTAAGAATTTTGTTATTGAACACTGTTCTGCAGACAGCACAGTGAATGGGAGGAGCCAGTGTAGTTTAAGGCTTTTACTTTAAGCTTGGGGAACCTGAAGTTTCTGGTGCCAATGGTAATGGCATGAGAGTAAAAGGGGAGATGGTGCTTGTGATCCCATGACTGGTCACTCTGAACATAGTTAAGTTTGCATGCAAAATACTAAGACCTGTTGAAACCCAAAAGCTGCCATGATCTCAAAATATTTTCTGAGAAAATGACCAAGGATTTGGCTACACTTAGGTGGCTAAAACTAAAAACTGTAAGCCATGGGCAGTGGCTCATACTTGTAATCCCAGTACTTTGGGAGGCTGAGGAGGGCAGATCAAGAGGTTAGGAGTTTGAGACCAGCCTGACTAACATGGTGAAATGCCATCTCTACTAAAAATATGAAAATTAGCTGGGTGTGGTGGTGAGCATGTAATCCCAGCTACTTGGGAGGCTGAGGCAGAACTGCTTGAAACCACAAGGCAGTGGTTGCAGTAAGCCAAGATCGTGCCACGGCCCTCCAGCATGGGCAAAAAAGCAAAACTCCATCTTAAAAAAAAAGCCATGTATACGGCCTAAACATATACACATATATGTACACAAAAATCTTTAAAACAGAAACCTACAGCATGCATATATAGTTTAATGCATAAATATATGCATAATATTTGTATATATATATTTTCATTTGTTGGAATGAAGGGACGAGATCTCAGCTCACTGCAACCTCTGCTTTCCAGTTTCAAGTGATCTCCTGCCTCAGTCTCCCAAGTAGCTGGGATTATATGCATTTACCATCATCCTCAGCTAATTTTCCTATTTTTAGTAGAGCTGGGTTTTCACCATGTTGGCCAGGCTGGTCTCAAACTACTGACCTCAGGTGATCCTGTCTCAGCTTCCCAAAGTGCTAGGATCACAGGCATGAGACACTGTGCCTAGACCCAGCAGAATTAAAAATTTTTAACTTATTTGCAGTTGAAAGCTACTGACAAAAAGATTACTAGAGATGTTCCTCCATTATGTTACCAAATAGTATATTGTTACTTTTACCTACACCGTTAAGTAAGATGGGTTACGTTAAAGTTCCTGGCATAATAGGCCAGTTGCAGTGGCTCACATCTATAATCCCAGCACTTTGGGAGGTTGAGGTAGGTGGATCACGAGGTCAAGAGATCAAGACCATCCTGGCCAACATGGTAAAACCTTGTCTCTACTAAAGATACAAAAATTAGCTGGGCGTGGTGACATGTACCTGTAGTCCCAGCTACTCAAGAGGCTGAGGCAGAAAATAGCCTGCACCTGGGAGCAGAGGATGCAGTGAGCTGAGATAGTGCCACTAAACTCGACTGGCCACAGAGCGAGACTCCATCTCAAAAAATAAAAAATGGTAGTGGCATAAGAACACTCTTTCATCGAATGCACAATAGTCTTAATGTATTAAAAAAATGTTTAATTAAAAAATTAATTTTCCATGTAATCTGAAAAATTTTTAATGTACTGCATTTTACTAAAGTATATTTAGGAAAATGACATACTACTAATTTAATTTTAATAAAACTTAAAAGTTTTCTCACTATAATGTGGAAGAATATTACTTTGAACACCTACTTCATGCATCATTCAATAGGAGTGTCTCCACTTAGATTTCATCATGCATGTTCCATTTTAATGACCTTACTCTTCTATAGAAAGTCATAAATAATGCTCACCTAATAAAAAAAGAATATCTTATATCTTGATGCAGTGACAACTGATCACATGCAATTACAATATAAAGAAATAGCATGAAGTAATTTCAGAGATGAATTACATCATTAGCTTTTAGAAAAATACCTACTTTTTGTCAAGGAAAAATAATATACTATGAATGTAATTATAACCTTCCAAAAAATACTTCTACTTTTACAGGTATAAACAAATAATCGATCTACCTACCAATATTAGTTTGGGATTTTTTTTAAACTCAACACTCTGATTTAGTGTAATGCCTAAAGTATCTATGCCTTAGTTTTTAATTTTTATTTTATTTTTTAGATGAAGTCTTGCTGTCGCCCAGGCTGGAGTGCAGTGGAGTGATTTTGGCTCACTGTAACCTCCACCTCCTGAGTTCTAGTGATTCTCCTGCTTCACTCTCCTGAGTAGCTGGGATTACAGGTGTGTGCCACCATGCCTGGCTAATTTTTGTGGTTTTTTTTTTTTTGTTTTTTTTTTTTTTGCTAATTGTGAGGATCAGATGGGACCACCGGTAGGAGCATAATACTACACCACGAGGGACTGGGGCAGAGCAGGGTGGTGAGGGAAGGCTGGAATTCCTGATGGTGGGATGCCCAATCTGGGGTGATGGCTTAGCAGAGCGGCAGCAGAGCCGAATTGTACTGAGGGAAGTTTCCTGCCTTGCCAAGCCCTCTTGGCGCTTCCGGTTATGCCAGGGAGAATGTTTCAGCTTGGCGCGTTTCTGTCTTCAACTCTTTTTTGTCACCAGCTTATGACTTTTCTCAATAAACTGAAGAGGTTCCATTCTTCCTCCACCAGTCCAGAGCACTTAGCTAGAATTAAATAATGTTGTTTCTGTTGTTTTTATGTTTAACTTTCTTAGCCTCCCAGAGCACTATAATATGTATTTTAAAGGGAATATTTACACTTCAGTGACATTTTCTTCTTTTTTATTTATTTATTTTATTTTTTTAAAGAAGGGAAAAAAAAGAAAAAGAGGGAAAAAGGAATATTACTTCATTCCTAAAATGGGTTTCAATAATGGCCGATCAATATTTTGAGTGTTTAAAGTGGTTAATGCATATTTTATGTGTTTAAAATGGAGACCTCTATTGTGTTTATTTGTTCTGGCTCTGAGTTCAAGTCCTGGATATCGTTATCAATTTGTTGTCTCGTTGAATCTAAATCTCTTTATGTGTCTTATGTATCTGGGTGTTAAGATCTCTTATTGTTGCATTAATCCTTTTACCCTTGCATCCTTGTAGCTTTGAAATCTATTTTATTAAATGTGAGAATTGCAACTCCTGCTTTTTATTTATTTATTTTTGCTCTTCATTTGGTTGGTGAGTTTTTTTTCCATCCCCTTGTTTTGAGTCTTTGTATATCTTTAGATATATCGTTAGATTTTGTGGAGAATATATATTTTGTGTGTTTAAAATGGAGAGCTCTATTGAGTTTATTTGTTCTGGATCTTAGTTCCAGTCCCGGATATCGTTATCAATTTTCTGTCTCGTTGAATCTAAATCTCATTATGGGTCTTATGTATCTGGGTGTTAAGATCTCTTATTATTACATTAATCCTTTTACCCTTGTATCCTTGTAGCTTTGAAATCTATTTTGTCAAATGTGAAAATTGCAACTCCTGCTTTTTATTTATTTATTTTTGCTCTCCATTTGGTTGGTACATTTTTTTTTTCCAACCCTTTATTTTGAGTCTATGTATATCTTTGGATATACCGTTAGATTTTGTCTGTATCTTTTAATTGGGAGATTTGGTCAATTTAAATTTAGGGTTGCTGCCATTTGATATTAACTGGCTATTTTGTCCTTTCGTTGATAAAAATTCTTCTTTATGTTAATGCTCTTTACTTTTTGGTGTATTTTTAGAAAGGGTCATACTGGTTGTTCCTTTCTGTGTATAATGCTTCTTTTAGAAGTTCTTGTAGAGCAGGCCTGGTGGTAATAAAATCTCTGAGTACTTGCTTGTTCCTGAAAGATTTTATTTTTCCTTCATATGTAAAGCTTAAATTGGCAGGATATGATATTCTGGGATGAAAGTTCTGTTGATTAAGTATATTGAATATTGGCCCCCACTCTCTTCTAGCTTGTAGGGTTTCCGTTGAGAGATCTGCTGTAAGCCTAATAGGCTTACCTTTATGGGTAACTTGATCTTTCTCTCTGGCTGCCCTTAATATTTTCTCCTTCGTTTCGATCTTGGTGAATCTAACGATTATGTGCCTTGGGGTTGGTCTACTTGAGGAATATCTTTGTGGTGTTCTCTGTATTGCCTGGGGTTGAATAGTGTCCTGCTTTGCTAAATTAGGAAAATTTTCCTGGATAATGTCCTGGAGAGTATTTTCCAGCTTGAATTCATTCTCTCCGTCACATTCAGGTACACCAATCAAGCGTATATTAGGTCTTTTCACATAGTCCCATATTTCTTGGAGACTTTGCTCATTCCTTTTTATCCTTTTTTCTCTATTCTTGTCTTGTTGTTTTGTTTCATTAAGTTGATCTTCGACCTCTGATACCCTTTCTTCTGCTTGATCCATTCGGCTGTTTAAGCTTGTACATATTTCACTAAGTTCTCGTGTTGTATTTTTCAACTCCATAGTTCATTTGTATTCCTCTCTATATTGTCTATTCTTTTCAACATTTCATCGAACCTTTTTTCCAAGTTCTTAGTTTCTTTACATTGGGTTAGAACAAGTTCCTTTAACTCCCAGAAGTTTCTTATCATCCACCTTTTAAAGCCTACTTCAGATAATGGAACACAGTCCTTTTCCATCAGGGCTTGTTCCGTTACTGATGAGTCCTTTTCCATCACGGCTTGTTCCGTTGCTGATGGGATCTGATTTTGGGTATGCTCGGCCTTCTTAGGCTGTTTTTTTCCCTTCATTGTAGATGACCCGCCTTTCTAATTAGTTTTCTGAGTCGACGTCCGACTTATTGATTCCCAGTGCTGGGATCCGAGCAACCCACTGTGGCGGCCTAAATAGCATCGATAAGACTGATGGTGCTCTTCTGCCCGGGAATCTCTGGTCTGGCTTCCCTCTTGAGTCTGCAACAAGCGGCTCTGACTTCCCGGAGCTCCAAACTCCGGTCAGTAGGGGAAGCAGTCCCGTTGGCTCTGCATGAAGAGCTGCTGCGCCTAGACGGCAAAACCGCTGCGGCGGCCACAAGAGTCGCGCTGGCGACCCGTGGGGCTCCTCCACTGGGAATCGGCTGATCGGTGAGTGACGAAAATTTTTCTAAAAGTGTGGCGTCGTCTCGTTCTCTGGGCTTTCACTGGGAGCTACAGTCCTCAGCTGTTAGTGGTCGGCCATCTTGGATCAATCTCCATTTTTGTGTTTTTAGTACAGACACTGTTTCACCATTTGTTCAGGTTGGTCTTAAACTCCTAACCTTGTGATCCACCCACCTCAGCTTCCCAAAGTGTTGGGATTACAGTCATGAGCCACCATGCCTGGCCACCTTAGTTATTTCTACTGTGAATTCTCTGATACTTACATAGACTCAATTTTGAATTAATTTTTTCATACTTACATCATTCACAAAAATACATCTTAGAACCCTCTGGAGTTGTCTAAGTTAGAGTTTTTGAAAAAACATTTTTTCAAATTTATTACATTTGGAGTTTTCTCCAATATAAATTCTCTGATGTTAAAGTTTCAGCAACTGTTTCAGGGTTTTCCTCTAGTACAAACATGTACAGTAAGATCTGTGATACAAATAAACAACCCTCTTTATATTTGTAATGTTTGTCAACATAAATACACTTCTTCACTTTAAAAGCTTGTATTTTCTGAAAGATCCTGACAGTAATTCCATTTATAATGCTTTTATTAAGTACTATTATGATGTGAGCAGATATTAATGCCTTTTCCACATCTTTTATATTTACACAGTTTTTCTCAAGTATAAATAAATGCTTTCCTTGTATTAAGGTGTGAGCATAGGTTAAAAGTTTTGCCTCATTCTTCACACTTTTAAGTTTGTACACCCGGGCACAGTAGCTCCCACCTGTAAGCCCAGCACTTTTGGAAACCAAGGTGGGCAGATCACAAGGTCAGGAGATTGAGACATTCTGGCCAACATGGTGAAACCCTGTCTCTACTGAAAAATACAAAAATTAGCTGGATGTGGTGGTGAGGATCTGAAACCTCAGATACTGGGGAGGCTGAGGCAGGAGAATCATTTGAATCAGGGAGCTGGAAGTTGCAGTGAGCAGACATTGCACCACTGCATACCTGCCTACCAACAGAGCAAGGCTCCGTCAAAAACAAAGTTTGTCCAGTATAAACTACTCTACCTACAATCAAGTGCGACAATCATTTACAGGCTTTGTCACATTTTTTATATTTCTAAAATTTCTCACCACTATACTTTCTTTTACATTTAGAAAAGTTTGAGGTGGCCAGGCATGGTGGCTCATGCATGTAATCCGAGCACTCTGGGAGGCTGAGGTGGGCAGATCACCTGAGGTCGGGAGTTAGAGACCAGCCTAATCAACATGGAGAAACCCCATCTCTATTACAAATACAAAATTAGCTGGGCAGGGTGGAGCATGCCTGTAATCCCAGGTACTCAGGAGGCTGAGGCTGGAGAATCACTTGAACCTGGGAGGTGGAGGTTGTGGTGAGCCAAGATTGTGCCATTGCACTCCAGCCTGGGCAACAAGAGTGAAACTCCATGTCAAAAAAAAAAAAGAAAAAAGAAAAAAAGAAAAGTTTGAGGTGTGTCAAAATTACTGTGACATCTTCCAGGTTTGTAGAGTTTCTCTCCATTATAAATTTTCTTATGTTTAGTATGACTTAAAAAACAGTTAAAAGCATTGCCATACCATTCACAGTTGTAGGGTTTCTATCTAGTACAAATTATCTTACGTTTATTAAAAGCTGAGAATGCACAAAGGCTTTGCCATATTATCTACATTTCTAGGGGTTTCTTTTCAGTATGAATTCTTATGTCTTGTAAGGGTTGAGAACCAGTTAAAAACTTTGCCACGTTCTTCACATTTGTTGGGTTTCTCTCCAGTATTTATTATTTTACGTTTCATTAGAGTTGAGGCATATTTAAGAGCTTTGCCACATTCTTCACATTTGTTGGGTTTCTCTCCAGTATTTATTATTTTACGTTTCATTAGAGTTGAGGCATATTTAAGAGCTTTGCCACGTTCTTCACATTTGTTGGGTTTCTCTCCAGTATTTATTATTTTACGTTTCATTAGAGTTGAGGCATATTTAAGAGCTTTGCCACGTTCTTCACATTGGTAGGGTTTCTCTGCAGTATGAATCATTTCATGCATAGTAAAGGTTGAGGGTCAGTCAAAAGCTTTACCATATTCTTCACACTTGTAAGGTTTCTCTCCACTATGAATTATCTTATGACTAGAAAGGTTTGAGTAGTTAAAAAGCATTGCCATTCTTTGTAAGGTTTCTCTTCAGTATGAATCATCTTATGTTGAGTAAGGCTTGAGAATGCACTAAAGGCTTCACCACATTCTTCACATTTGTAGGGCTCTTCTCCAGCATTAATTACCTTGTGACTAGTAAGGTCTGATGACTGCATTCTTCACACTTGTAGGATTTGTCTCCAGTATGAATTATCTTATGAGTAGTAAGAATCGAGGACTGCTTAACTTACGTTTAGTAAGGTTTGAAGAATGATTAAAAGCTTTGGCACATTTTTCACATCTGTAGATTTTCTCTTATGAATTTTCTTATGTGTAGTATGGTTTGAGGACTTGTTAGAGGCTTTGGCACATTTTTCACATTTGTAGATTTTCTCTTATGAATTTTCTTATGTGTAGTATGGTTTGAGGACTTGTTAGAGGCTTTGGCACATTTTTCACATTTGTAGATTTTCTCTTATGAATTTTCTTATGTGTAGTGTGGTTTGAGGACTTGTTAGAGGCTTTGGCACATTTTTCACATTTGTAATGTTTCTCTCCAGTATGAATTATCATATGCATAGTAAGAGTTGAGGATCAATTAAAAGCTTTGCCACATTCTTTACATTTGTAGGGCTCCTCTCCAGTATGAATTATCTCTAGTAAGAGTTCAGGGCTGATTAAAAGCTTTACCACATTTTTCAAATTTGTCCAGTTTCTCTCCAGTATGAATTATCATGTCTAGTAAGAGTTGAGGACCGGTTAAAAGCTTTGCCACACTTTTCACATTTCACATCTGTAGGGTTTCTCTCCAGTATGAACTTTCTTATGTTTAGCAAGGTGTGAAGAGTGGGTAAAGGCTTTGCCACATTTTTCACATTTGTAGGGTTTCTTTCCAGTATGTATTTTCTTATGACTTGCAAAGCTTGACTGGTACATAAAGAGTTTGCCACATTCTTCACATTTGTAGGGTTTCTCTCCAGTATGAATTATCTTATGCACAGTAAGGGCTGAGGATTGGTTAAAAGCCTTGCCACACTCTTCACATTTGTAGGGTTTTGCACCAGTATGTATTTTCTTATGACTAGTAAGCCTTGACTGGTACGTAAACGGTTTGCCACATTCTTCACACTTGTAGGGTTTCTCTCCAGTATGAATTCTCTTATGGATATGAAGACATGAGGACTGGTTAAAAGCTTTGCCACATTTTTCACACTTGTAAGGTTTCACTCTAGTATGAATAATCTTATGAGTAGTGAGAGTTGCAGACTGGTTAAAAGTTTTGCCATGTTCTTCAAATTGGTAGGATTGGTCTCTAGTATAAATCATCTTATGTCTAGTAAGGTCTGAAGAACTCTTAAAAGCTTTGCCACATTCTTCACACTTGTACAGTTTCTTTCCAGTATGAATTATCTTATGTATAGTAAGGATGGAGAATCTGTAAAAAGCTTTGCCACATTCTTCACACTTGTACGGTTTCTCTCCATTATGAATTATTTTATGTATAGTAAGGGTGGAGGATTGGCTAAAAGCTTTGCCACATTCTTCACATTTGTAGGGTTTCTCTCCAGTATGAACTCTCTTATGCACAGTAAGGGTTGAGGATCGGGTAAAAGCTTTGCCACATTTTTCACACTTGTACAGTTTCACTCCAGTATGAATGATCTTATGAGTAGTGAGACTTGCGGACTGGTTAAAAGTTTTGCCACATTCTTC
Organism: Callithrix jacchus; assembly: GCF_049354715.1. NCBI lineage: Eukaryota > Metazoa > Chordata > Mammalia > Primates > Cebidae > Callithrix > Callithrix jacchus. The sequence continues at coordinate 20,013,877 of NC_133523.1, forward strand.
AAATTTGTAGGATTGGTCTCTAGTATAAATTATCTTATGTTTAGTAAGGTCTGAAGAACGCTTAAAAGTTTTGCCACATTCTTCACACTTGTACGGTTTCTCTCCAGTATGAATTATTATGCATAGTAAGGGTTGAGGATCGGGTAGAAGCTTTGCCACATTGTCCACATTTTCCACATCTTGTCAGTATCTCTTGTTGGAAAGAATTTATGTTTGCTTTAGCCAAAGGTCTTTGGGAAAATAACTCAAAACTGAAAGAAATAAAAATAACAAATTGTTTTATTTACTAGACTCAGATGAATATACTTTACAAATCTAATCTATATTATACAAACTACGTAAGTAAGATGGCACAGCAAAATACCACAGGTCCTAACTCCTTGTAGACAAATAAATGTGATAAATATTCTGACCAGAATACATTTGTAAAAAAAAATTATAAATAATTGTGGGCAGTGCCCCAGGTGAGCATAATGCAAAGAGCTCCACAGAAGAAAAAAAAAGTCTGTTAGATTTACCTGACACAGCTCTTTCTGCTCCCCAATATAACATGATGTTTTCAGAAGTAAATTGCAAATTCCTGGTTTCTTTTTTAAAAGACAAAAAAATAGTGGCACATACATCTTTCTGGTTTCTAGGGCCCTTTCCAGACACTGGTGTCTGTATCTGTCTCCCATGACATAAAGTGCTAAAAGAAATGGTATAATTTGGAATTACAGTTTTAGTCTGTTTAGATCAAAGGTATGTGTTATAGAGGCAGAGAGACTGCAGCACAGGAAACAGACAGGAAACAGGTGTAGAGAGTGATTACTATTAAAAAGTGATTACTATTTTTCTTTTTTTTTTTGAGACAAACTTTCGCTTGTTACCCAGGCTGGAGTGCAATGGTGCAATCATGGTTCACTGCAACCTCCACCTCCTGGGTTCAGGCAATTCTCCTGCCTCAGCCTCAAAAGTAGCTGGGATTACAGGCACACGCCACCATGTCCAGCTAATTTTTTGTATTTTTACAAGAGACGGGGTTTCACCTTGTTGATCAGGATGGTCTCAATCTCGTGACCTCGCGATCCACCAACCTCGGCCTCCCAAAGTGCTGGGATTAACATATTTCTTTATTTAAAAAAAACACACAAAATTTTAGACCAGTCACATTCTAAGAACATGTTTGAGAGACTTCCAAAATTTCTAGGCAAGAGAATTGGTTTCAGGCTGTGCCAGGACAAAGCTACATACATTATTTTATTTTATTTTATTTTGAGACGGAGTTTCTCTTTTGTTACCCAGGCTGGAGTGCAATGGCATGATCTCGGCTCACTGCAACCTCCGCCTCCTGGGTTCAGGCAATTCTCCTGCCTCACCTCCTGAGTAGCTGGGATTACAGGCACATGCCACCATGCCCAACTAATTTTTTGTATGTTCAGTAAAGACGGGGTTTCACCATATTGACCAGGATGGTCTCGATCTCTTGACCTCATGATCCACCCGCCTCGGCCTCCCAAAGTGCTGGGATTACAGGCGTGAGCCACTGCGCCCGGCAAGCTACATACATTATAAAGACAGTGACAGGCAGCTTGTTTTCAATATCCAAATCTCAAAAATTAGAATATATACAAAATATTAGGGCAACATGGCCCATCAAAAACATTATCAAACTTTCGGTAAGCAATCCTAAAAATGTAAATATGTATGAATTATTATTATTATTATTTTTGCCAATCAGTTTGAGCTTATAAGGTTGCTCAGGTTAGCCTTGAACTCATGACCTCGCCTTTGCAAGCGCCATGACCTCTGGCAGGAGCCACTGTATGAATTATTTTTAAACATTTAAGATAAATACTACACAATAAGTGAAATAAAAAAAAAGACAACTTAAAAATCAGAAAAATAATGAAAATAATTGTGCGACCCCCTTGTAGACCCCTGCCCAGTACCCGATCCCAAGTAACAGCTCGAGCGAGAGTTGGAAGCCAAGTTCAGGTTTATTGGGACCAGCAGGCAGGCCAGGAAAGGAAGGAGATCGGGGCTGGCTGCGACTGCGCAGCTGGGGTAGGAGGGTTTTATAGGGGGGTGGACCGGGCGTGGACACAGGGCTGGCGGAGTGTCGTGGGAGCTTAGGATAGGCTGTCCGTCTATGGGCAGGCTGCTGAGGTGGCTCAGAGGGTTATGTGTCGGTTCAGGACAGGCTGAGGCTTGGCGGGCTTTACTGCTGGAATGGTTGGCTGCTTGTCGTTGCTGGGCAGAACAGAGCAGGCTTGGCGGGCTTTACTCAGGGCAGCAGGAAGCCTGAGGGGAGGGTGGGGGCAAGAAACCTGGGGGAAAGATGGCGGGACTTTCTACCGAACAATAATAATATCAAAAAACATAAATTATAGAGATAAGTCAGGGACAACAAAAGAATCTTGGGAACTGCAAGATAAAATCATGTGTCATTTTTAAGAATAGTCTTATGAGATAGCCAATGAACTTATAAAAAAATTCGTTAGACGTGAATGGAACTGGGTGATATAGTCAGAGTCTTGAAAAAAAAATAGCTGTTCAGTGAGAATAACACAAATAACAAAACTGTCCGACCACATCAAAATAAAAGACCTTCCAAAATAACCTAATCCTAAGAAAGAATATTGGCACTGCACATACCTTACATATCAAAGATCCTGAAAGGAGTTCCTTCCACTGCAAATAACGTAATATAAGAAAACAACACAAAACCCTACCAAGAAAAAAAAATTCTGGGAAAGATATGTACACGCACAATAATAGCATTCTTTAGCATTATCATAATGAGGCAGAAAACATTTTTAATCATTTTCTAAAATTTGAAAGATAAAAGCATAGAAGTGATGATAAACATCTGTTAATAAGTAGTAACATAAAAAGATATAATTAACAACATCAATATCAAACTTGAGAGCAGATGTACTGAGGAAGAATTTTTGTATGCAAATGAAGATAATGTTTTACCAGATTAAAACCATTTTAACTTCTAGAGTTTGTATGCAATCTCAAAGGTGCCATAAAGGAAATATCTGTATAGATATATAAAAGAAAATATGAGAGAAGTGAAAGCATATCAATGCAAAAATATAAAGTGAAAAAAGGAAGACAGAGAGAAAATGAAAGACAAAGATACAAGAATCTAATAAAATAATAAAATAACATTCATGTTTCGCTTTCAGAAAATTATATAAGTAAAATTTATATACAAATTATGTGACATATATTATATATAACAAACTTTCCAATCAAGCTTGCCTTTCCATAAGAGTCAGTTGAGAGCTAATAATAAAAAGGGACTGAAAGTTCCAAGATAAAAGTAGATTTTTTTGTAAATATTAACCAAATGAGAGAAGAAGAGGTCAAAATGATATTACACAGCTACAAGTTAAGTCAAAACCTGTCATATATAATAAAATGTACTTTAAGTCAAAACTCCAAAGAGACAAAGAAGGACATTAAAAAATATAGATTCAGTCACTGGAAACTTATGACAAATTTGTACGTGTATGTGTATCTCACATTGAGGTTCAAAAAATATAAAGCAAACATTGACAGCACTGCAGAAACACACAGAGAGTAATATAATTATAGTAGAATATTTCAATATCCCACTTTCTGTAATTAAAAGAAAAGAATACTAGTGAGGAAACAGAAAAATGAAAGCAGTATAAAACAATTATTTCTCAACATTGAAGGTATGGAAAGCTCAACATCAAGGCCGGGCGTGGTGGCTCACGCCTATAATCCCAGCACTTTGGGAGGCCGAGGCGGGTGGATCACGAGGTCAAGAGATCAAGACCATCCTGGTCAACAAGGTGAAACCCCGTCTCTACTAAAAATACAAAAAATTGGCTGGGCATGGTGGCGCGTGCCTGGAATCCCAGCTACTCAGGAGGCTGAGGCAGGAGAATTGCCTGAACCCAGGAGGCGGAGGTTGCAGTGAGCTGAGATCATGCCATTGCACTCCAGTCTGGGTAACAAGAGTGAAACTTCATCTCAAAAAAAAAAAGGAAGCTTAACATCAGAATACGCACCCTTCTCATTAGCTCATACAACACTCCCCTTGAAAGAACCACCTGTTAGGTCAAAAAAGAAGTCTTAATAAATTTTTTAAAACTGAAACTATATGGGTTGCTTTCTATAACCAAAATGCAATGAGAATATAAAACAATAATAGAAAAAAAGGGAAAAATTCACAAATATATAGAAATTAACACACATTTGAGTGTGCTATTGTTCAAAGGTTGAAATAATTAACATTGCTCAATGTAATCTACAGAGTTAATGTAATGTTTTTCAAATTTTTCCAAAAAAATAGAAACAACAACTCCAAAAGTATATGAAATCTCAAGAGACAATAAAGAACCCAACAATATTCAAAACAAGCAAATTGCAGTTTCTTATTTCAAAACACATTGCAAAGCTACAGAACTAAATTAATTTTCTAAGAATATAAATTTAATTAAGTATACTGTAAGCCAACAACAACAAAAAATAATATAAAGTTAAGAAAGTAGAATGCAGCACATGTATAAACTTTCACATATTCGGTCATATAAAGAGTCACTTGCATACCCATAATTATTGCAGCAGTGTCACTGAAAGCTAGTAGGTACAAGCAATGCAAATTTCTGTCACCAACCTATTCAGCAAATATAATTTGAAATATAAATATACTGGAATATCATTTAGTTTGCAAAAAGCAAAAAATATAACTATAAAGATAAATCTTTATGACATTATGCAAAATAAAGTGAGCCAGTCACATTAATACAGAGATTGGATGATATGTAAAACAGTTATATTCAGAAACAAAACAGTGGTGTTTCAAAAGGGCCACAAAATGGGAGAACTGGTGGTTGTTTAATGTATATTGAGATTTACCTTTGCAAGATCAAAGCATTTTAGCAATATGTTTTATGACAGTGTCAGTATCATTAATAAGACTATGCTAAATATATTTAAATATTTTGGACAGGGCGCAGTAGCTCATGTCTGTAATCCCAGCACTTTAGGGGGCTGAGGAAGGTGGATCACTTGAGGTCAGGAGTTCATGACCAGCCTGACCAACATGGTGAAACCCAGTCTCTGCTAAAAAAAAACATACACACAAAAAAATTAGCTGGACATGGTTGTGCCCACATGTAATCCCAGCTACTTGGGAGGATGAGGCCAAGAATTGTTTGAACCCAGGAGGCAGAGGTTGCAGTGAGCCGAGATTGCACCACTACACTCAGCCTGGGTGAGAGAGCACAACTCCATCTCAAAGAAAAAAGAAAACAATATTTATTCTAAATTTTGTTATGTGTTTTGGACAAGTAAAAATAAACAATAATACCTAAGAGAGATACAGATTTATCATAGTTTCAAATTATCTTTAAATTCAAAACTGCTTCTCCCACACTAAAATAATACAGATTCAGCCGGGTGCAGTGGCTCATGCCTGTAATTCCAGCACTTTGGGAGGCTAAGGTGGGTGGATCACAAGGTCAAGAGATCGAGACCATCCTGGTCAATACGGTGAAACCCCGTCTCTACTAAAAACACAAAAAATTAGCTGGGCATAGTGGCGTGTGCCTGTAATCCCAGCTACTCAGAAGGCTGAGGCAGAATTGCCTGAACCCAGGAGGCGGAGGTTGCAGTGAGCCGAGATCGTGCCATTGCATTCCAGCCTGGGTAACAAGAGCGAAACTCATAATGTCAAAATTAGGAGGATGTATATGACTGCTCACTTAGAATTAAACAACCATTCACAAAAAACCTTACAGAGCAAATATACAAGTTATAAAAAAAATACAGGAATAATATTTATACAAACAAACAGATAATTATATTGGCACTAGACTTATGGCTAATTCATATTTGATTTACTCAACACTGTCTTAAATTGTTCAGACTTAAATACTGTCATACGGAGTATTATAAACTAGATAATAAAAACACAATTAACTGATATGAGGTGGCAAACCCTAGAATATTTAACACAAAAATATAAAATTGCACAGAATACAAAATTTATTTGGCATCATCAAGTAGATCAATGTCTGGCTGTAGTTTTAGGCTTGCCGTGCCGGATGGTAGAAAAAATAAAGCCAATGGAACGTCCAAGCTTTATTAGGAGCTCCGGGCGGACTAAGCACCACTGTACAAACCGAAGTGGGTAGCTGCGCCTAGGAGGTGGGCTGAGTGGCTTATATAATAGCAGGAGCTAGTAATTTTCCACTGCAGTTGGTTAGGGGGAAGGGGAAAGGGGTGAGGTCAGTACTTTTCCACTGCCGTTGAGCGAGAGAGGGGACGTGCTCGTTCTCAGGCACAGTTTCTTGCGGCTTATCAGCTATCTCCTAACAAAGGAGGGTTTCGAGGCCTGCCGCGAAAAGGGAAGGAGGGGGTTGGGGTTTTACAACCTAGCTAAACATTAATGGCAGTACTTTTCCACTGTCGTTGGGGTTTTTCCAGTTGACTGTGGTAGGGGGAAGGGAAGGCCGGTCCTAACAATCAATATATTCATGAAAGGAATCCTAGAATATATGTCAAAAGTAATACGAGGACACTTGAAGGTAAATAAAAGCTGCGAACTTTCCAAATTTTAATGTAATAAAAAATTTTTAACCATTAATACTTGGTTCAAAATTATTTTACTTCAAAAACAAGATGAAAATAAAGACTTCAAAAACAAGATGAAAATAAATAATGCGCCAACACAGTGAGACAGCACTTGGGAGACCGAGGCGGGCTAATTGCCTAAGCTCAGGAGTTCAAGACTAGCCTGAGCAACGTGAGGAAACTGTCTCTACTAAAACACACACACACACACACACACACACACACAAACCTCAGTGACTCATGAATATAATCCTGCAATTTTAGGAGGCCAAGACAGTCAGATCACTTGAGACCAGGAGTTCAAGATCAGCCTGATCAACACAGTGAGACTGCATATAAACAAAGACAAATCCTAAAATGCATCCATTCGGTTGAATATTAAAATGATGTTGGATAGCATTATAAAGCCATATATAATTGTAAAGCTCTCCATTAAATACAAACATAGAGACACATTTTTTTTTTTTTTTTTTTTTTTTGGAGACAGGGTCTTACTCTATTGCCAGACTGGAGTACAGTGGCATGATCTCAGCTCACCAAAACCTCCTCCCAGGCTCAAGCGATTCTCCTGCCTCAGCCTCCCAAGCAGCTGGGGAAGACGCCACCATGCCCAGCTACTTTTTTTTTTTCTTTTGTATTTTTAGTAGAGACAGAGTTTCACCATATTGGACAGCTCGTCTCCAACTCCTGACCTGAAATAATCTACCTGTCTCGGCCTTCCAAATTGGTAGGATCACAGGCGTGAGCCACCACACCCAGGTAAAAATTCTTTACTATCATAACAATGGTATATAAACCCTTAGAGTTACACTTTTTAATAACTGAAAAATATAGAGGCATAGTATTAAATTGAAGTAGTTATGAGATTAAAATATATTGTTTTAGCTTTAAGATGTTTTATGTAATCTCCATTTTTTTTTCTTTTTTTTTGAGACTGAGTTGCCCTCTTGCTGGAGTGCAATGATGGGATCTCGGCTCACTGCTACCTCCCCCTTTCGGGTTCAAGCAATTCTCCTGCCTTAGCCTCCCAAGTAGCTGGTATCACACGTATGTCCTACCACACCCAGCTAATTTTGTATATTTAGTAGAGACGGCAGTTCTCTATATTGGTAAATTCCTGGTAAATTCCACGATTTACCAGGAATCCATACCTATTATTGAAATGAACTAACCTGACTCCATCTTAGAAGTAAGTCTGACAAGCTCCAGCTTAGCTTCTCCCTCCCTGAGTCACACTATATTCAGAGCCTTGAACTGTTGAGGTTTGAGTCACACTGTTCTCAGTACCTGTAACCGAGGTAACCATGTCCTGCTTGGTAAGTCTACCTGCTATTGTGAATAACTCCTTCGTGATCGATTATATGGAAATACTCTTAGTAATTAGCAATCATGAGAACCTCCACCTCCCCTGGTTACCAGTTTCCTCCCCTAACTTGTTTATTCTGCTTCTGTAAACTTCCGCTTTGCTCCCTTACCCTAAGCAACACATAAAAGGAAATCAAACCCCTTCCTTGGGGCCAAGAGAATTTTGAGTGTTAGCTGCCTCTTGGTCACCAGCAATAAAGGACTCACAATGAGAACTCAGAGTGTGGCACTTTCTCTAACTCACTCAGATAAAACATTATATCCATCTGTATGTGTATGCGTATGTGAATGTGTGTGTGTGTCTCTGAATACACACACACACAATATTTTTTTTTTTGAGATAAAGTTTCGCTATTGTTACCCAGACTGAAGTGCAATGGCAGGATCTCGGCTCACCGCAACCTCCGCCTTCTGGGTTCAAGCATTTCTCCTGCCTCAGCCTCCCAAGTAGCTGGAACTACAGGTGTGCACCACCATGCCCAGCTAATTTTTGTGTTTTTAGTACAGACGGAGTTTCACCTTGATGACCAGGATGGTCTCAATTTCTTGACCTCGTGATCCACCTGCCTCGGCCTCCCAAAGTACTGGGATTATAGGCATGAGCCACCGTGCCCGGCCAGTATTCACACACACACACACACACACACACACACACCAGGGCTAAAATATTATATGAAGCAAATACTGACAAAAGTGAAGTAAGAAATATATAGCAACATAATCATTATAAACATCAAGACCCCATTTGCAGTAATAAATAAAAAAACAAAAAACTTAGACAACAATATAGACTGTATTAATTATTCTGCATATAGAGAAATGCCTGAGAGTAGATAATTTATAAAGATAAAAGGGTCGGGCATGGTGGTTCACACGTGTAATCCCAGCACTTTGGGAGGCAGAGGCAGGCAGATCACAAGGTCAGGAGCTAAAGACCAGCCTGGCCAATATAGTGAAACCCTATCTCTATTAAAAACACAAAAATTAGGGCTGGGCACGGTGGCTCACGCCTGTAATCCCAGCACTTTGGGAGGCTGAGGTGGGTGGATCACAAGGTCAAGAGATCGAGACCATCCTGGTCCACATGGTGAAACCCCATCTCTACTAAAAATACAAAAAATTAGTTGGGCATGGTGGTGCGTGCCTGTAATCCCAGCTACTCAGGAGGCTGAGGCAGGAGAATTGCCTGAACCCAGGAGGTGGAGGTTGCGGTGAGCCGAGATCGCGCCATTGCACTCCAGCCTGGGTAACAAAAGTGAAACTCTGTCTCAAAAAAAAAAAAAACCAAAAACAAAAATTAGACAAGTGTCGTGGTGCACACCTGTAATCCCAGCTACTTGGGAGGCTGAGGCAGGAGAATCAATTGAACCTGGAAGGCAGATACTGCAGTGAGAAAAGAAAGTGCCACTGCATTCCAGCCTAGGCGACAGAGCGAGACTCCAGCTCATAAATAAATAAATAAATAAATAAGGATTGGCTCACAGTTCCGAAGACTATACAATAAGTGTGAAGTGTGTGCCAGCATCTGCCTCCTGTGAGGTTTTCAGGACTTACAATCATGACGGAAGGCAAAAAGTAACTGGACTAATCACATGGTAAGTAAGAGAGTAACTGTGAGGTGAAGGATCCAGGTTCTCTTAATAAACCAGCTCTCATTTGAGTAGAGTGTAACCTTTCTGATTGCCAAGAGGATGGTGTCAAGCCGTTCATGAGGAATTTGCCCCTAATGACCTGAACATCTCCCACCAGGTTCCACATCCAACACTGAGGATTACATTACAGCATTAGGCGCACATCCAAACCACATCACAGAACAGCTAGGCTTAGCAGGCATGTACAAAACTTTCCAGTCAAAAGCAAGATAAGGCCAGGCGTGGTGGCTCATGCCTGTAATCCCAACACTTTGAGAGGCTAAGGCAGGTGGATCAAAAGGTCAGGAGTTCAAGACCAGCCTGGCCAATATGGTGAAACCCCGTTTCTACTAAAAATACAAAAATTAGCCAGACATGGTAGCACATGACTGTAGTCTCAGCTATTCGGGAAGCTCAGGCAGCAGAATGCTTTGAACCCAGGAGGCAGAAGTTGCAGTGAGCCAAGACTGCGCCACTGTACTTTAGCTGGGATGACAGAGCAAGACTGTCTCAAAAAATGAAAAAGCAAGATAATACACATATTCATATTTTCACCTGGTGTATTCTGTTAGGACACATACCAAATTGTATTAAATTTAGGAATATCAGCTGGGTGCAGTGGCTCATGACTATAATCCCAGCATTTTGAGAGACCAAGGTGGAAGGATCACTTGGCTGAGACTGAGATCAGCATGGGCAACATAGTGAACACCTGACCCTACTAATAATAAAACAAACCAGGAATGATAGTGTGTCTATAATTCCAGCTCAGGAGGCTAAGGTGGAAGGATTATTTGAGTATAGTAGGTTGAGATTGCAGTGAGCCAAGATCATGCCACTGCACTACAGCCCTGTTGACAGAGTAAGATCTTGTCTTTCTTTTTTTCTTTAAATTTTTTTTTTTTTTTTTTTACAGAGGCAGGGTTTCACCATGTTGGTCAGGCTGGTCTTGAACTCCTGACTTCAGGTGATCTGCCCGTCTCGGCCTCCCAAAGTGCTGGGACAGGCATGAGCCACTGTGCACAGCCAAGATTCTGTCTTAAAACAAAAACACCAAATAAAGAAGACCAAAAGTAGACAGTATATGTTTTTCACCAAAACTGGATGAAACTAGAAATTAACAGCAAAAGCAAAACTGGTAAATACAAATATATATGAAAATAAAGGAAACTCAGGATGGGCCCAGTGGCTCCCGCCTGTAATCCCAGCACTTTGGGAAGGTGAGGCAGGGAGATCACCTGAGGTCAGAATTCGAGAACAGCCTGACCAACATGGAGAGACCCCGTTTCAACTAAAAATACAAAACTAGTTGGGCGTGGTGGCACATGCCTGTGATCGCAGCTACTCGAGAGGCTAAAGCAGGAGAATTGCTTGAACCAAAAAGGTGGAGGTTGCAGTGACCAAGATCCAGCCATTGCACTCCAGCCTGGGCAACAAGACCAAAAACGCTGTCTCAAAAAAAAAAAGGAAAAAGAAGAAAAGAAATTATTCAACATATTCTTGCTCAAGGGTCAAAAAATTTAATTTTTCAAAGATGTTAATATGACCTACAATGGTAAACAAATTCAAAATGATCTCTGTAACAATCCCAATGCACAGCTTTTAACAGAAATACAATTAAAATTTTTAAATTTGATAATAAACTATGGACAAATACCCATGAATAGGAACAAAGAGGCATTATACTTCCTGATTTTAAAACATATTAAAACCCACAATAACAAAAACAATGTGGTACTGCCACAAAGATAAATGGATAAAAGAATAGAATGGAGAACACAGAAATGAACCCTTCTATATATGACCAAGTGATCTTCACATGAGCAAACAATGAGAAAAAGATTATCTCATCAAAAAATAATATTACCCACAGCCAATATCATAGTGAATGGGCAAAAACTGGAAGCATTCCCTTTGAAATCTGGCACTAGACAAGGATGCCCTCTCTCCCCACTCCTATTCAATATAGTATTGGAAGTTCTAGCCAGAGCAATCAGGCAAGAAAAAGAAATAAAGGGTACTCAGTTAGGAAAGGAGGAAGTCAAATTGTCTCTATTTGCAGATGACATGATTGTATATTTAGAAGACCCCATCGTCTCAGCCCAAAATCTCCTGAAACTGATAAGTAACTTCAGCAAAGTCTGAGGATACAAAATCAATGTGCAAAACTCACAAGCATTCCTATACACCAATAACACACTTAAAGAGAGCCAAATCAAGAACGAACTGCCATTCACAACTGCTACAAAGAGAATAAAATACCTAGGAATACAACTAACAAGGAATGTAAAGGAACTCTTCAAGGAGAACTACAAACCACTGCTCAATGAAATAAGAGGGGACACAAACAGATGGAGAAACATTCCATGTTCATGGTTAGGAAGAATCAATATCGTGAAAATGGCCATACTGCCCAAAGTAATTTATAGATTCAACACTATCCCCATCAAGCTACCAATGACATTCACAGAACTTGAAGAACCCACCTTAAACTTCATATAAAACCAAAAGAGAGCCCGCATAGCCAAGTCAATTCTTTCTTTCTTTTTTTTTTTTTTGAGATAAAGTTTCGTTCTTATTACTCAGGCTGGAGGGCAATGGCGCGATCTTGGCTCACCACAACCTCCGCCTCCTGGGTTCGCGCAATTCTCCTGCCTCAGCCTCCTGAGTAGCTGGGATTACAGGCATGTGCCACCATGCTCAGCTAATTTTTTGTATTTTTAGTAGAGACAGGGTTTCACCATGTTGACCAGGATGGTCTAGATCTCTTTACCTCGTGATCCACCCGCCTCGGCCTCCCAAAGTGTTGGGATGACAGGCTCGCACCCGGCCTCGCCAAGTCAATTCTAAGAAAAAAAAAAACAAAGCTAGAAGCATCATGCTACCTGACTTCAAACTATACTACAAGGCTACAGTAATCACGACAGCATGGTACTGGTACCAAAACAGAGATATAGACCAATGGAACAGAACAGAGGCCTCGGAGGCAACGCCACTCATCTACAACCTTGTGATCTTTGACAAACCTTACAAAAACAAGCAATGGGGAAAGGATTCCTTGTTTAATAAATGGTGTTGGGAAACTGTCTAGCCATGTGCAGAAAGCAGAAACTGGACCCCTTCCTGACAGCCCACACTAAAATTAACTCCAGACAGATTAAAGACTTAAACATAAGACCTAACACCATAAAACCCTAGAAGAAAATCTAGGCAAAACCATTCAGGACATAGGCATAGGCAAGGACTTCATGACTAACACACCAAAAGTATTGGCAACAAAAGCCAAAATAGACAAATGGGACCTATTAAACTCCAGAGCTTCTGCACAGCAAAAGAAATGATCATTAGAGTGAATCAGTAACCAACAGAACAGGAAATAATTTTTGCAATCTACTCATCTGCCAAAGGGCTAATATCCAGAATCTACAAAGAACTAAAACAGATTTACAAGAAAAAAAAAACGAGCCCATTCAAAAGTGGGCGAAGACATCAACAGACACTTTACAAAAGAAGACATACATGAGGCCAACACATATGAAAAAATGCTCATCATCACTCGTCAGTAGAGAAATGCAAATCAAAATGACATTGAGATACCATCTCACGCCAGTTAGAAAGGTGATCATTAAAAACTCTGGAGACAACAGATGCTGGAGAGGATGTGGAGAAATAGGAACACTTTAACACCGTTGGTAGGAGGGTAAGTTAGTTCAACCACTGTGGAAGACAGTGTGGCGATTCCTCAGGGACCTAGAAATAGAAATTCCATTTGACCCAGGAATCCCATTACTGGGTATATATCCAGGGGAATATAAATTGTTCTGTTATAAGGACACATGCACAGGAATGTTCACTGCAGCACTGTTTACAATAGCAAAGACTTGGAACCAACCCAAATGCCCATTGATGATAGATTGGACAGGGAACATGTGGCAGATATACATCATGGACTACTATGCAGCCATAAAGAATGATGAGTTCATGTCCTTTGTAGGGACATGCATGAACCTGGAAACCACCATTCTCAGCAAACTGACAAGAACAGAAAATCAAACACCACATGATCTCATTCACAGGCGGGTGTTGAACAATGAGAACACATGGACACAGGGTGGGGAGCATCACACACTGAGGTCTGTGGTAGGCAACTAGGGAAGGGAGAGCAGGAGGTGGGGACTTGGGGAAGTATAACATGGGGAGAAATGCCAGATATAGGTGATGGAGAGGAAGGCAGCAAACCACATTGCCATGTATGTACCTAGGCAACAATCCTGCACGTTCTTCACATGTACCCCAAAACCTAAAATGCGGAGAACGATCCAAGATGGCCGATCGCTAACATCACGGGATTGCAGCTCTCAGGGAAGGCGCGGAGAACTAGAGGACGCCACACTTTCAGACAAAGTCTGGTCGCTCACGGAGCAGAAGATCCCCCAGTGGTGGAAACACATGAGTCGCCAGCGCGACTCTCGTGGTCGGCGCAGTGGTTCCGCTGGCACCTCGGCGCGGCAGCGCTGGCGCAGAGTAAACGGGACCGGTTCGCCTTCTGACCGAGGTTTGGAGCCCCGGGAAGGCAGAGTCGCCTACTACGGAAACAAGAAGGAAGCCAGACAGGAGAATCCTGGGCAGAAAAGCACCATCAGTTTTAACGCCGCTGCTCTGGCCCTGGGAACTAACAACCTGGACGTCCACTCAAGAGACCTAATCTGAAAGTTGGTAACTTCAAAGACGACAGGAGGATAAATTTACAATGACGGGAAGAAACCAGCGTAAAAGAGCTGAGAATACTCAAAATCAGAACGCCTCTCCCTCTAAAGATGATCACAGTTCCACATCAACAATGGAACAAGGCTTGATAGAGAACGAGCGCCTCCTGATGACAGAATCACTCTTCAAGGAATGGATAATAACAAACTTCGGTGAGTTAAAAGAACATGTTGTAGCCCAACGTAAAGAAACTAGGAACTTTGAAAGAAAGTTTGATGAAATCCTATTGAGAATAGACAACTTAGAGAGGAGTATGAGTGAATTAATGGAACTGAAGAATACAATACAGGAACTCCGAGAAGTATGCACAGGTTTAAACACTCGAATTGTTCAAGCAGAAGAAGGGATATCAGAGGTCAAAGTCCAACTTAATGAAATAAAACGTGAAGAAAAGATTAGGGTAAAAAGGATAAAAAGGAATGAGCAAAGTCTCCAAGAAATGTGGGACTATGTGAAAAGACCAAATTTACGTTTGATAGGTGTACCTGAATGCAATGGAGGGAATGAATCCAAGCTGGAAAATACCCTTCAGGATATTATTCAAGAAAATTTTCCTAAACTAGCAAAGCAGGTCAACATTCAACCCCAGGTAATACAGAGAACACCACAAAGATATTCCTCAAGAAGAGCAACCCCAAGGCACATAATTGTTAGATCACCAGGGTTGAAACGAAGGAGAGGATACTAAGGGCAGCCAGAGAGAAAGGTCGGATAACCCACAAAGGCAAGCCTATCAGACTTACAGCAGATCTCTCAGCAGAAACTCTACAGGCCAGAAGAGAGTGGGGGCCAATATTCAACATCCTCAAAGAACAGAACCTTCAGCCCAGAATTTCATATCCAGCCAAACTAAGCTTCACAACTGAAGGAAAAATAAAATCTTTTATGAACAAGCAAGAACTCGGAGATTTTATTACCACCAGGCCTGCTTTACAAGAGCTTCTGAAAGAAGCGTTACACACAGAAAGAAACAACCAGTATTAGCCTTTCTAAAAATACACCAAAAAGTAAAGAGCACCAACATAAAGAAGAATTTACACCAACGAATGGATAAAACAGCCAGTCAACATCAAATGGCAGTAACCCTAAATTTAAATTGACTAAATTCCCAATCAAAAGACACAGCCAAAACCCAACGGCATGTTACATCCAGACCTGTTTCACATGCAAGGATACACAAAGACTCAAAACAAAGGGATGGAGAAAGATTTACCAACCAAATGGAGAGCAAAAATAAATAATAAATAAATAAAAAGCAGGAGTTGCAATTCTTGTATCAGATAAAATAGATTTTAAAGCAACAAAGATATAGTGGTAAAAGGATCAATGCAACAACAAGAGCTAACGATCCTAACACCCAGATAGGAGACTTAGATTCAATGAGACAGAAAATTAATAAGGATATCAAGGACTCGAACTCAGATCCAGAACAAGTAAACTTAATAAATATTTATAGAGCCCTCCACTTCAAATACACAAAATATACATTCTTGTCAATACCACATCACACCTACCCATTAGTTTAAATGAAACATTGATTGGCCATTATTAATACCCAATTTTTTTCAAAATAAAGCAATATTTCCATTTACTCTCCCTCTTTCTCTTCCTCTTTCTTCCTCTCCTTTACTTATTATTATTTTTTTTCTTTCCTTCTCTCAAAAAAAAAGAAATCAACTTGTAAACCTCTAGATCCAGGTCAGCAATGTCTCTTTCATTGCTTGACTTCCTTTCTTCCCTTCCCTCCCTCCCTCCCTCCCCGCTTCCTCCCTTCCTTCCTTCCTTCATCCCTTCCTTCCTCCCTACCGTCCTTCTTCCCTTCCTTCCTGCCTTCCTCCCCCCCCCAAAAAAAAAAACCTAAAACGCAATAAAAAATATATATATAAATAAATAAATATTGAAAACTGGATATCTACAATGGTAAAATAAAGTTGGAATATTCCCTTGAACCATATACAAAAAATATTATAAATAAAATATTTAAAACATAGAAGATAACAAATCTTTTAGAAAAAATATACATAAAAGATATGATATTGGCTTTTGCAAAGTTTTCTTAGAACATGAAATATATGAGCAACAACAGCAAAAAAAAAAAAAAACCAGAAAAATGTAACTGCACTGTACTTCAAAATTTCTGCACATCAAATAAAAAAAAACCAAAATTTCCATACACAATGCCTCCTAGAAAATAGGTGAAAATCACATGTGATAGGAGTTAATGTTCAGAATATATAAACAACTCTTAAAACTTACCAATAAAGTTGAATAACTTGATTTGCAAAAACAAAACAAAACAAAACAAATAATATAGCTAAATTTTTATCAAAAGAGATACACAAGGCCAGGTGCGGTGGCTCACGCCTATAGTCCCAGCACTTTGGGAGGCCAAGGCAGGCAGATCATGACGTCAGGAGTTTGAGACCAGCCTGAGCAATATGGTAAAACATTATCTCTAACAAAAAATACAAAAATTAGCCAGGCATGTTGGTGTGCACCTGTGCTCCCAGCCACTTGAGAGTCTGAGGCAGGAGAATCACTTGAATCCAGGAGGTGGAAGTTGCAGTGAGTTGAGATTGTGCCACTACACTCCAGTCTGGGCAACAGAGCAAGACTCCATCTCAAAAAACAAAAAATAAAACAAAAACAACACAAAACAAAGATACACAAATGAGAAAAAGCACTTGAAAGGAAATGCAAAATTAATATTTTGCAGAGAAAAACATAAAATAACAATAAGAAACAAAACTGCCTCACACTCATTAGAATGGCTACTTTTTTTATTGAGACAGAACTTTGCTCTTGTTCCCCAGGCTGTGGTGCAATGGCACGGTCTCGGCTCACTGCAACCTCTGCCTCCCAGGGTCAAGTAATGCTACCCCCTCAGCCTCCTAAGTAGCTGGAATCACAGGTACCCATCTCTGTATCTGACTAATTTTTGTATTTTTAGTAGAGACAAGGTTTCACCATGTTGGCCAGGCTGACCTCATGTGATCTGCCCACCTCGGCCACCCAAAGTGCTAGAATTACAGGCATGAGCCACAGCGTCCAGCCTAAATTTTTAAAAACACCAAATCCATTGATGTTACAATGAAAATAAAATTTAAACATTCATGTTTATTGTACCAGTATTCACAAAAGCCAAACCAAAAGGCTGAAGCAACACAGATGTCCCTTGATTTATAAACACATCAAAAAATGTAACATATACATACAATGGAATACTACTCAGTCTTAAAAAAGAAAATTTTGGACGGGCATGGTGGCTCAAGCCTGTAATCACAGCACTTTGCGGGGCCAAGGCGGGCAGATCACTAGGACTCCTGTTCAAGGCCAGCCTGGCCACGATGGTGAAATCCTGTCTCTACCATAAATACAAAAATTAGCCAGGTGCAGTGGTGGCCACCTGTAATCTCAGCTTCGTGGGAGGTTGAGGCAGCAGAATCGCTTGAACCCAGGAGGTGGAGGTTGTAGTGAGCCAAGATTGCGCCACTGCACTACAGCTTGGGCAACAAGGGTGAAACTCCAACTCAAAAAAGAAAATAAATAAAATAAAATTTAAAAAAATTTAAAAGAAAAATTTGTCACATTTTAAAGTAAACTTTTAGAATATCATGTCACCTGAATAACCCAGTAACAAAATAATAGTATATGATTCCACTTATGACATACCTCAAGTGGTCACACTCATAAAAACAGAAAGTGGCCGGGTGCGGTGGCTCAAGCCTGTAATCCCAGCACTTTTGGAGGCCGAGGCGGGTGGATCACGAGGTCAAGAGATCAAGACCATCCTGGTCAACATGGTGAAACCCCGTGTCTACTAAAAACACACAAAAAAATTAGCTGGGCACGGTGGTGTGTACCTGTAATCCCTGAGGCAGGAGAATTGCCTTGAACCCAGGAGGCAGAGGTTGAGGTGAGCCGAGATCACGCCATTGCACCCCAGCCTGGGTAACAAGAGCAAAACTCGTCTCAAAAACAAACAAACGAAAAAAAGAATTATAACTATTGGAAAATCTAATACAGAACACTTATAATATCAAACAACCGTCAATATTATATCTGGAACAAACCTTATATATCAAATTCTGCATTTCTCTCTTTATTGATATGTATAATGTACCAGTTTTTCTCCAGTAGTTTCATAAATAGTTGATTGTCAGGCCGGGCGCGGTGGCTCACGCCTATAATCCCAGCACTTTGGGAGGCCGAAGGGGGCGGATCACGAGGTCAAGAGATCGAGACCATCCTGGTCAACGACGTGAAACCCCGTCTCTACTAAAAATACAAGAATTAGCGGGGCATGGTGGTGCGCACCTGTAATCCCAGCTACTCGGGAGGCTGAGGCAGGAGAATTGCTTGAACCCAGAAGGCAGAGGTTGCGGTGAGCCGAGATCGCTCCATTGCACTCCAGCCTGGGTAACAAGAGCGAAACTCTGACTAAAAAAAAAAGTTTATTGTCATTAAAATTATCTGCCAAAAATTGTGGCAGCTCATGGTATTATTTTGACCATATGTTCTCATGTCTTTTTGCAAAGTTAAATATTTTACTGTAATCAATTTCATATTTAGATACGTGTGAACTCTCTGAATACTGTGTAATTTATTTTTTTTGTAATGATGATCCTAATTAGTACACACAGAAAATCCAACAAAACAATAATTTTCTTTTTTTTGAGACGGAGTCTCAACTCTGTCTCCAGGCTGGAGTGGTGCAGTGGCGCAATCTCGGCTCACTGCAGCCTCCGCCTGGGTTCAAGCGACTCTTCTGCCTCAGTCTCCCGAGTAGCTGAAACCACAGGCACGTGCCACCACACCCGGCTAATTTTTGTATTTTTAGTAGAGACGGGGTTTCACCATGGCCAGGATGGTCTCCATCTCTTGACCTCGTGATCCGTTCGCCTTGGCCTCCCAAAGTGCTGGGATTACAGGCGTGAGCCACTGCGCCTGGCCGATTTTCTTTTTAACTGAAAATCACATTTGTGAGTTATGATACCTATTATCAACACTGCATTTATGATTCAATAATATGTAAATCTGTTTATAAATTTTATTTTTGAGACAGAGTCTCCCTCTGTCACCCAGGCTGGAGTTTAGTAGCATGATCTCTGCTCACTGCAACCTCCACCTCTCAGTTCAAGCGATTCTCCTGCCTCAGCCTCCTGAGTAGCTGGGATTACAGATGCGCACCACCGCATCCGGCTTTTTGTTTTTTGTATTTTTAGTAGAGATGGGGTTTCACCATGTTGGTCAGGCTGGTCTCGAACTCCTGACCTTGAGATCCACCCGCCTTCGCCTCCCAACTGCTGGGATTATAGACAGGCGTAAACCACTGTGCCCGGCCTAGAAATTTTATATAGTATTTAATTTGACAGTATAAATCTATTTGGTTTGAATGTAATACAGTGTGTGTTTGTATACTTTAGGACTTCGATGCTTGGAATATTCTACAAATATACAGATATATCAGGCTTACTGTTTTGCAACATTTCTCCTGTTTATTAAAATACTAACATTGGTGTTGTTTAGTATGTTTCTAGATCTCAAAACAGAAATAGAATATTGGACAAAATTATAGCTTAATGTTTATAATAAATAAATAATAAAAACATACGTCTTTACAAGATAGTTATTTACAATTGCTTTCCACTTACCTGGCCAGGCAAGGCCTATCTTCTTCAAGACTGTGTTAAAATCACATCTGCTTACTTACAGTATCTTTTGGAAAGAAATCAACCTGACTGAGAATGGCCAGGAAAAGAATAATAAAATTTTGGTGAAGAAATTTTGTTTAAAGAAACAAATCTGTTGAAAAGAAAATGTTCAGAGAAAAATTAATTTTTCCTGTTACTTTTAAGAAAAGTAGTGCTTCAAAGTGTACTGAATTGTTTATTTAATTAAAAAATTACGCCAGGCGCGGTGGCTCAGGCCTGTAATTCCAGCACTTTGGGAGGCCGAGGCGGGTGGATCACGAGGTCAAGAGATCCAGACCATCCTGGTCAACATGATGAAATCCCCTCTCTACTAAAAATCAAAAAATTAGCTGGGCATGTAGCGCGTTCCTGTAATCCCAGCTACTCAGGAGGCTGGGGTGGGAGAATTGCTTGAACCCGGGAGGCGGAGGTTGTGGTGAGCCGAGATCCCACCATTGCACTCCAGCCTGGGTAACAAGAGAGAAACTTCGTCTCAAAAAAAAAAAAAAAAAAAAAAAAAAAAAAAAAAATTGCAAATACAGTAGAGAATAAAATTAAAGGTCTTTGTCTTCATGGAGTTTATATTGCAGAGTTTGGAAAATAGACAATTAGAGAATAAATAATCCCTCATATAATGCTGGTAGTATAAATTGGTACTGCATACTGGAACAGGGCTTGCAATGCCTACGCACGCTGAAATATAAATATATTTTAATTATATTTGTGGTTATATATTTAGTTGACCAATTTCTTTAAAAATGCATGTCATTCTATAGAAGAGCTGAATAATCTGGAATGTTCATGAACAGTTGAATAAATTGCAGTGTATTTATATAGTCACATTGCAGATCAGTCAATATGGGTAAATCTCAACGAGAGACAGCAACAGAGACCAATCTCACAACGTTGAACAAAAAAGCTGGTCAAAAATGAGAAGTTATTGTATTAAGACACATATTTGAAGTTCAAAAACAGGGAATTCGTATTGATTGTACAAAATGCCAGGATGTAAGTTACACTTCAGGGAACTGAATAATTTTCTTGAATGACTTTTCTGAAACGATTGTGATAATCATGTGATTTTTAAAAATCGTATTTACAAGATAAATTTAGCTTATTGACTTGTATATATAAAAAATCCTTGTATTTATGAAGTAAAGCAAAGATTATTGTGGCAAAGTAAGTTTTTTATTTTCTTATGGACTCAACTTGCTATTTAATGGAGGATTTGTTTCAATGTTCGCCAGGAATATTAGCCTATGGTTTTTTTTTGTTGTTGTTGTTGTTTTGTCCTCACTAGATTTTAGTATCAAGATAATGCTGGTTTCACATGAGCGAGGGAGAAATCCCATCTTGATTGTTGGAATAAATTCAGAATTACTAACAGCTCATCCTTTTATTTGTGATAAAATTTAGCTGTAAATTCACCTGATCCAGAACTATTTACAGTTGGTGGATGATTTATTGCTAGTACCATTTCGTTATATATTTTTGCTCTGTTCAAGATTTTTGTTTCTTATTGGTTTAATCTTGGGAGGTTCTGTGTATCTAGGAGTTTATCTTCCCTCTATTTTCTAGTTGGCATGCATAGAAATGTTCATAGTAGTCTCTGAGGATATTTTGTATTTATGTGAGATTAATTGATGCAGAATAAAAGCGTGACAAAAATCACATTCCGTCATAATAAATCTCTGAAAAAACTAGATGCAGAACAAATGCACCTGAAGATAACAAATGCCACAAATAACAACAACAACAAAAAATTAAGGCCGGGCACGTGGCTCACATCTGTAATCCTAGCACTTAGGGAGACCGAGGCAGGCGGATCATGAGGTCAGGAGCTCAAGACCAGCCTGACCAACATCGTGAAACCCTGTCTTTACTAAAACATACAAACATTAGCCGGGCATGGTGGTGCAGGCCTATAATCTCAGCTACTGGAAAGGCTGAGGCAAAACAATCGCTTGAACCCAGGAGGTGGAGATTGCAGTAAGCTAATATTGCACCACTGCATTCCAGCCTGGGCAACAGACCCAAGATTACATCTCAAAAAAAAAAAAAAAAAATTCCTCCAACTTGTAAATTTTTTTTTGCAACATATAACACTCAGATTTAAAAATAGTAGAAGACTTCATGGAAAAGTGTACTTTGTGCTATATTGTAGAATTTTTTATTTTTTGAGATGGAGTTTTGCTTGTCACCCAGGCTGGACTGCAATGGCATGATCTTGGCTCACTGCAACCTCCACCTCTTGGGTTCAAGTAATTCTCTTCCCTCAGCCTACTGAGTAGCTGGATTTATAGGTGCCCACTACCACACCCACCTAATTTTTGTATTTTTCATAGAGACTGGGTTTCACCATGTTGGCCAGGCTGGTCTCAAACTCCTGTCCTCAAATGATCCACCTGCCTTCAGCCTCCCAAAGCACTGGGAATACAGGCATGAGCCACCGCACCCCGCCAGAACATTTAATTTAAAATTATTGAGGCCGGGCACGGTGGCTCAAGCCTGTAATCCCAGCACTTTGGGAGGTCGAGGAGGGTGAATCACGAGGTCAAAAGATCGAGACCATCCTGGTCAACATGGTGAAAAGCTGTCTCTACTAAAAATACAAAAAATTAGCTCGGCGTGGTGGCGTGTGCCTGTAATCGCAGCTACTCAGGAGGCTGAGGCAGGAGAATTGCTTGAACCGAGGAGGCGGAGGTTGCGGTGAGCCGAGATCGCACCATTGCACTCCAGCCTGGGTAACAAGAGCGAAACTCCGTCTCAAAAAAAAAAAAAAAAAAAAATATATATATATATATATATATATATATATATATATATATATAATTATTCATTTACCATGAGCTCTAAAAATTTTTAAATATTTTCTAGCATTTTGTATTTGTCACACTGTGTCTAAGTATAAGGTGTTTGTTTTACAAACAGAGAAAATGCTAATTTTGTCCTCTTACCTGTGGATAGCATATGCCTTTTATTTAATTAGCTGATCTGAAAGTTATATTCATAAAAGATGTTTAAATATTTTTCAGAGAATTAAAAATACCAATTTTCTCATCAAAACCTACAAAGTACCATGTGAAATGACATGGCATGAATGTAACAGTGAGAAAACCGTAGGCATCAAACTAATAAAGGAGAAGGGCTGTAATGCATACATAATTGGAATACATGAGACAAACAAAACAAGATATTTAGGAAATAAGCAGAATGTATCTTTAAATTCAGCAAGAGTCAGTTTCCCAGTTTTGGGAAAACGTCCTCTCCAGATAAGAATCAGAATTATTTCTTCATCATTGATATTTTCCATTTCTGACTTGAAGTTACAAACTAACTCCAGCAGAAATATTTTTGGCTTATTATGGACAATCTGTTACACAGCAAGCATTGTCACGCTTGTTTGCTACATTTATGTATAAAAACATCTTCATAAGGTGAGCACTGTGGCTCATGGCAGTAATCCCAGCACTTTGGGAGGCAGAGGCAGGCAGATCAGCAGGTCAAGAGATTGAGACCATCCTGGCCAACATGGTGAAACCCCGTCTGTACTAGAAATACAAAAACATTTAGCCAGCCGTGATGGAATGTGCCTTTAGTTCCAGCTACTTGTGAGGCTGAGGCAGGAGAATCCTTTGAACCCGGGAGGCAGAGGTTGCAGAGCTGAGATTGCAGCACTGCACTCCAGCCTGGGCGACAGGGGGAGACTCCATCTCATAAAAAAACAAAAAACAAATCCTCATAATTTCTGAAGCCTCCCTAGTACCTACCTGAACTAATTAGCTCAATAAATAAATATATTTACATGTCAATTATAGAAAGTGAAATGAACAATAACTAAAGAAAAGTAGGTTTATATAGACTTCTCCAATTAAAGGAACAAAATAGAATGTTCTAACTAATTAAGATATAACTTAAAACATGAATTGCATCTAAAAATTATTTCGTGTGCACAACTAAATTTTTTTTTTTTTTTTGAGACGGAGTTTCGCTCTTGTTACCCAGGCTGGAGTGCAATGGCGCAATCTCGGCTCACCGCAACCTCCGCCTCCTGGGTTCAGGCGATTCTCCTGCCTCAGCCTCCTGAGTAGCTGGGATTACAGGCACGCGCCACCATGCCCAGCTAATTTTTTTGTATTTTTAGTAGAGACGGGGTTTCACCATGTTGACCAGGATGGTCTGGATCTCTTGACCTCCTGATCCACCCGCCTTGGCCTCCCGAAGTGCTGGGATTACAGGCGTGAGCCACCGCTATTGGCCTTTTTTTTTTTTTTGAGACGGAGTTTCACTCGTTACCCAGGCTGGAGTGCCATGGCGCGATCTCGGCTCACTGCAACCTCCGCCTCTTGGGTTCAAGCAATTTTCCTGCCTCAGCTTCCTGAGTAGCTGGGACTACAGGTGCGCACCACCATGCCCAGCTAATTTTTGTATATTTAGTAGAGATGGGGTTTCACCTTGTTGACCAGGATGGCCTCGATCTCTTGACCTCGTGATCCACCCGCCTCAGCCTCCCAAAGTACTGGGATTATAGGCGTGATCTACCACGCCTGGCCTAACTAAATTTCACAAAAATTATTCTTATAATCCACCCTATTCAGCTCACATAATGAATATCTCTTAAAGTATAAAAGAAAAAAAAAAGTTACTTGCTCCATAATTTTTTTTTTTGGTGTCGTGACTCGGATGCTCCATAATTTTCTTACACTTAATGTTTATCTTTAAAGTATGTGTACATTTAACTCTATGTAAATAAAAACTAAACTCTGTATTTGGAGGCAGAGCAGCCACATGTTCAAATAAATATATATAACAATTTTTCATGTTTATTCATGACAGAAATGTATGGATATTATTCTTCTATATAATTTGTACAATTAAAACGACCCTTTAGTTAATAACAATTGTACATTGAAATAATGAAAAGTGTAAAACTGGCTTGTAATACAAAGGATAAAGGCTGAAGGTAATGGAATTTTATTTATCCTGATGTGACTAATACATATTATATGCCTGTGTGAAAATATGTCATATATTGCATAAGCATATACACATACTGTGTACCCACAGAAATTAAGAACAGTAAGTTTAAATAAGACAAAAAAATTTTAACCTATGGAAACATTTTTTAACTCATTGGCAGATGAAAGCCACTGGTGAAAGAGATTACTAGAAACGTTAGTCCATCAGGTTACCAAATAGTATATTGTTACCATCTTTTACATACACCCTTGAGTAAGGTGGAATACGTTAAAGTTAGCAGCATAGTGATGCTTCATTAATGCACAAGGGTCTTACTAAATTAAAAAGTTACATTTACATGTAGTCTAAAAATATAAAAATGTACTTCATTTAATTACATACAATTACATTAAATGATATATACTAATTTAACTAAAATGTTTTCTCACTATAATGCAGAATATTACTCTGAAAACCTACCTCATGCATCACTATAAGTTACCCAAAAAAGAGTCTCTCCAATTACCTTTTCATCACGCATCTTACATTTTTTTTGAGACTGAGTTTTACTTTTGTTGGCCAGGTTGAAGTGCAATGGTATGATTTAGGCTGTCACCTCTGACTTTCAGGTTCAAGTGATTTCCGTTTCAGCCTCCCAAGTAGCTGGGATTACAGGGATGTGCCACCACACCTGGCCAATTTTTTTTATTTTTAGTAGAGACAGGGTTTTGCCATGTTGGTGAGGCTGGTGTCAAACTCCTAACCTCAGGTGATCCACCGGCCTCAGCCTCCCAAAGTGTTGGAATTACAAGCGTGAGCCACTGTGCCCAGCTGCATCTTACATTTTAATATCCTTACTATTCCATAAAAAATATTTTACATAATGCCCACCTAATAATCTCTCATCTTTGATGCAGCAACAACTGGTCGCATGCTTTCACATGTGAATACAGGAGGAATGAAGAAACAGCATCAAGTTGCGTTTTATTATTCACTAATTTAAAAATCTGTAATTTTTTTCAAGATAAAACCATACTTTTAATGTAATTATAACTCTGAAAAGGTTCTATTTCTTTTAATGTTATATACAAATAATTTATCCATCAATTTTTAGTTTGGATTGTTTTCTATACTCAGCACTGATTTAGTGTAATGTCTGAAGTGTCAGTGAATTAGGTATCTCTACTGTGAATTCTCTGACATTTACATAAATTTTGGATTAATGTTTTTTCATATTTACTGCAGCTACAATACGTTTTAGTATGAACCCTCTGGTATTTTTTATGCTGTGGTTTTTGAAAGATGTTTTTCCAAACTTATTACACTGGTAGGGTTTCTCTGTAATATAAATTCCCTTATATTGAACAAAGTTTGTAACATACACCAAGTATTACAGACTCTTTTTATAAGCTGTAGGTTTTCAAAACTGTTTTTATAAATTTGTTACATTTCCAGGAGTTTCCTCCAACATAAATTTTCTGATGTTGAACAATATTTAAGCAACTGCTTCAGGGTTTTCTCTAGTAAAAACTGTGGGTCAGATCTGTGATACAAATAATGGTACTATAACCCTCTTTGTATTTGTAATGTTTGTCTTCAGGATACTCTTCTTCACTTTAAAGGCCTATTATTTTCTGAAAGTTTTTGACACTAATTGCATTTATAATGGTTTTATTAAGTGCAGACTCTAATGTTGAGTAAGATATGAGCAGATATTAATGGTTTTCCCATTCTTTTGTGTGTACACCGTTTCTGAAATAAAAATTATTTCCCATGCAATAAGGTATGAGAATTAAAAGTTTTGCCACATTCTTCATACTTGTAGTTGTTTACTCCAATATAAATGACCTTACCTACAATCAAGTGTGACAACCATTTAAAGGCTTTGTCACATTCTTTACATTTCTAGGATTTCTCACCAGTATAATTTATGTTTTATAAAGTTTGTGGTGTTGTTGAAATCCCTGTCACAGCTTCGGGTTTGTTGAGTTTCTCTCCAGTATGAATTCTGTTATGTGTAGTAAGGTTTGAATATTGGTTGAAAGCTTTGCCACATTCTTTACATTTGTAGGGTTGCTCTTTAGTATGAATTCTCTTATGCGTATTAAGGTGTGAGGAATAGTTAAATGCTTTGCCACACTGTTCGCATTTGTAGGGTTGGTCTCCAGTATGAATTTTCTTATGTTCAATAAGGTTTGATGATCGGTTAAAAGCTTTACCACATTTTTCACATTTGAAGGGTTTCTCTCCAGTATGAATAATCTTATGTGTAGAAAGGGTTGAGGATAGTTTAAAAGCTTTCCCACATTCTTCACATTTGTAGGGTTTCTCTCCAGTATGAATCTTCTTATGTTTAGTAAGGGTTGAGGACCATTTAAAGGCTTTGCCACATTTTTCACATTTGTAGGGTTTCTCTTCAGTGTGAATTATCTTATGTTTACTAAGAGTTGAGAACTGGTTAAAAGCTTTGCCACATTCTTCACATTTGTAGGGTTTTCCTCCAGTATGAATTTTTTTATGTGTAGTAAGGTTTGAAGATTGCGTAAAAGCTTTGCCACATTCTTCACATTTGTATAATTTCTCTCCAGTATGAATTTTCTTATGTGTAGTTAGGTTTGAGGACTGGGTAAAAGCTTTGCCACATTCTTCACACTTGTAGGGTTTCTCTCCAGTATGAATTCTCTTATGTTTGGTAAGAATTGAGAAATGGTTAAAAGCTTTGCCACATTCTTCACATTTGTAGGGTTTCTCCCCAGTATGAGTTATCTTATGTTCAGTAAGCTTTGAGGACCACTTAAAAGCTTTGCCACATTCTTCACATTTGTAGGGTTTCTTTTCAATGTGAATTTTCTTATGTTTACTAAGGTTTGAGGACCGGCTAAAAGCTTTGCCACATTCTTCACATTTGTAGGGTTTCTCTGCAGTATGAATTCTTTTATGTGTAGTAAGGTTTGAGAACTGATTAAAGGCCTTGCCACATTCTTCACATTTGTAGGGTTTCTCTCCAGTATGAATTCTGTTATGTTTAGTAAGGGTTGAGGGCCAGTTAAAGGCTTTGCCACATTCTTCACATTTGTAGGGTTTCTCTCCAGTATGAGTTAACTTATGTTCAGTAAGCTTTGAGGACCACTTAAAAGCTTTGCCACATTCTTCACATTTGTAAGGTTTCTTTTCAGTATGAATTTTCTTATGTTTAGTAAGGTTTGAGGACCGGCTAAAAGCTTCATCACATTCTGTACATTTGTAGAATTTCTCTGCAGTATGGATTCTCTTATGTGTAGTAAGGTTTGAGAACTGGTTAAAGGCTTTGCCACATTCTTCACATGTGTAGGGTTTCTCTCCAGTATGAATTCTCTTATGCTTAGTAAGAGTTGAGGGCCAATTAAAGGCTTTGCCACATTCTTCACATTTGTAGAGTTTGTGTCCAGTATCAATCTTTTTATGTATAGTAAGGCGTGAGGACCCATTCAAGGCTTTTCCACATTTATCACATGTGAAGGGTTTCTCTGCACTACAAATTCTCTTATGTTTAGCGATGATTGAAGGCCACTTAAAGGCTTTTCCACATTTTTCACATTTGCAGAAATTCACTCTGGTATGAATTATTTTATGTTGAGTTAGATGTGAAAGCATGCAGAATGATTTGCCACATTCTTTACATTTGAAAAGCTTTTTTTCAGTATGGCTTATCTTATGTCTATTTGAATTTGAAAATTTATGAAAGGCTTTCACACATTTATCAAATAGAAATGTTTTTCTCTGGGTAGGTGGCAAACATTGGTTAAATCCATTACAACCTTCTCTGTGCACCTTACACTCATCCATACTTTTACAGTCTTTTTTTAAATGTAAATTTTTATGTTCACCATTTTTATATCTTCTCAGTGTCACTTTTTGGAAAGGATCTTTTAGATGTTGCTCTGGCCAAAAGTCGTGGGCAAAATGAGAACACATAACTGAAAAAAATAAAAATAATGAATTATTGCACTTGCTAGACTCAGTAATAAATATACTTAGTATATTTAACATATAAAATTATACAAGGTACATAAGCAAGATGGTACAGAAAAATACCACAGGTCCTTATTTATATATAGGCATATAAATGTAACAATAACATACTAATCAAAATGCACTGGCGAAAAATGTATAAATCAGCGACGTGCCCCAGGTGAGCCCAACACAAAGAGCCACATGAAAAGGAAAGATAAATTGGTTACATTTACCCAAAACAGTTTTTTCTGCTCTCCAACATAATATACTGCCTTTAGAAGTAAATTGCCAACTCCAATTATTTTGCATATAGGGAAATACCTGAGAGTGGATAATCTATTAAGAAAAAAGGAGCCGGGCACGGTGGCTCACGCCTATAATCCCAGCACTTTGGAAGGCTGAGGCGAATGGATCACGAGGTCAAGAGATCGAGACCATCCTGGTCAACAAGGTGAAATCCCGTCTCGACTAAAAATACAAAAATTAGCTGGGCATGGTGGTGCATGCCTATAGTCCCAGCTACTCGGGAGGCTGAGGCAGGAGAATTGCTTGAACCCAGGAGGCAGAGGTTGTGGTGAGCTGAGATCGTGCCATTGCACTCCAGTCTGGATAACAACAGCGAAACTCTGTCTCAAAAAAAAAAAAAGAAAAAAGGTTTATTTTGCTCACAATTTGGCAGATTGTACAAGAAGTGTGTGCCAGCATCTGCTTCTGGTGAGGGTCTCAGGAAGCTTACTGAAAAAGAGTGGAAATATCACATGGTAATAGAGAAAGTGTGAGGTGAAAAAGCCAGGGTCTTTTTTTTTTTTGAGACGGAGTTTCGCTCGTTACCCAGGCTGGAGTGCAATGGCGAGATCTCCACTCACCACAACCTCCGCCTCCTGGATTCTGGCAATTCTCCTGCCTCAGCCTCCTGAGTAGCCGGGATTACAGATGTGCGCCACCATGCCCAGCTAACTTTTTGTATTTTTAGTAGAGACAGGGTTTCACCATGTTGACCAGGATGGTCTCAATCTCTTGACCTCGTGATCCACCCGCCTCAGCCTCCCAAAGTGTTGGGATTACAGGCATAAACCACCGTGCCTGGACCGAAGCCA
This sequence comes from Callithrix jacchus, assembly GCF_049354715.1. Taxonomy (NCBI): domain Eukaryota; kingdom Metazoa; phylum Chordata; class Mammalia; order Primates; family Cebidae; genus Callithrix; species Callithrix jacchus. The sequence continues at coordinate 20,043,982 of NC_133523.1, forward strand.
GGTTCTTTTAATGAACCAACAGTCTTGAGTGTAAACTGTTTTATTTTTTCTTTTTCAGATGAAGTCTCGTTTTGTCATCCAGGCTGCGGTGCCAGTGATGTGATCTCAGCTCACTGCAACCTCTGCCTCTCAGGTTCAAGCGATTCTCCTGCCTTAGCCTCCCAGGTAGCTGGGACTACAGGTACATGCCACCACACCAAGCTAACTTTTTTTATTTTAGTAGAGATAGGGTTTTACTATGTTGGCAAGGTTGGTCCAAACTCCTGATCTCAGGTGATCTGCCCACCTTGGCCTCCCAAAGTTCTGGGATTACAAACATGAGCCACCATGCCCAGCCGAGGGTAAACTTTTTTATTAAAATTTATTATTTTTAAAAGTTTTTTTATTACTTTTATCTTCAGGAATGGTGCCAAGTCATTCATGAAGAATTCACTCCCATGACAAAAACACCTCTTTCCAAGTCCTACATTCAACACTAAAGATTACGTTGTAGCATGAGGTTTAGAAACATGGATATTCAAACCATATCACAAAGTATACTTAACAGACTCATACAAACCTTTCTAGTAAAAAGCAAGAGACTATACAATATTCTTATTTGCATTTTGTGTATTCTATTAGGATGAATACCAAGTTTTATTAAATTTAAGAATACCAGCTGGGTACAGTGGTTTATAGCTATAATCCCAAAATTTGGGAAACAAAGGTAGGAGGATCACTTGGGGCCAGAAGTTTGAAACCAGCCAGGGCAACACATTGGGGCCCTGTCTCAACAAATAATTTAAAAAAAAATTAATCAGGAATGGCAGTGCATGTCTGTACACCCAGCTACTTGAGGGGCTGAGGCTGAAGGATCACTTGAGCCCAGGAATTTGAGGCTACAGTGAGCCAAAATCATGCCACTGCACTTCAGTATGGGCAACAGAGCAAGATCCTGTCTCAAAACAACTACAACCAATAAATGTAAGAAGGCAAAAATTATTCACTGTGTTTTCTGACCAACATTGCATAAAACTAGAAATTAGAAGCAAAACTAAAATAATATGAAAATAAAACACACTTTTTGGCCAGGCACGGTGGCTCACGCCTTTAATCCCAGCACTTTGGGAGGCCAGGGCGGGTGGATCACAAGGTCGAGATTGACACCATCCTGGTCAACAAGATGAAACCCCGTCTCTACTAAAAATACAAAAATTAGCTGGGCATGGTGGTGCGTGACTGTAGTCCCAGCTACTCGGGAGGCTGAGGCAGGAGAATTGCTTGAACCCAGGAGGTGGAGGATGCGGTGAGCCGAGATTGTGCCATTGCACTCCAGTCTGGGTAACAACAGCGAGAATCCATCTCAAAAAAAAAAAACCCATACTTTTCAACAAATTCTTTTTTTTTTTTTAAAGACACAGTTTCGCTCTTGTTGCTCAGGCTTGAGTGCAATGGCACAGTCTTGGCTCACCACAACCTCCGTCTCCCAGGTTCAAGCCATTCTCCCCTCTTGGCCTCCCAAGTAGCTAGGATTACAGCCATGCACCACCATGCCCAGCTAATTTTTTGTATTTTTAGTAGAGATGGGGTTTCTCCATGCTGGTCAGGCTGGTCTTGAACTCCTGACCTCAGGTGATCTGCCCACCTCAGCCTCCCAAAGTGCTGAGATTACAGATGTGAGCCACTGCGCCCGGCCTCAACATATTCTTGCTTAAGGATCAAAGAATTTAATTTTTGCAAAGTTGTCCATACAAGCTACAGTGATGAACTAATTCAATATTATCTCTACAAAAAATTCAATAGTACAAGTTTTTACAGAAATATTCTTCACAATTTTAAATTTGATTAAAAACTACAGCCAAACAAGTATAAAAACAATGAAGAGGTATTATACTTTCTAATTTCAAAGCATAAACAACAATGTGGAATTGACACAAAGACAGATAAGCCGATGAATAAACAGAATAAAGAGCCCTAAAATGAACCCTTCTGTTTATGATCAAATGATCTTCCACAAAGTTGCCAAGAGCAAAAATAGAAAAACAAGTCTTCAAAAAATAATGTTGAAATGTGGATATCAAAGTAATAAAATAAAGTTGGATCATTTCCTTAAATTATATATACACAATTAATTTAAATAGCCAAAAAGAAGTAACTAACAAATCTTTTTTTTTTTTGAGATGGAGTATGGCTCTTGTTACCCAGGCTGCAGTGCAATGGCACAATCTCGGCTCACCGCAACTTCCACCTCCCGGGTTCAGGCAATTCTCCTGCCTCAACCTCCCGAGTAGCTGGGATTACAGGCGTGCGCCACCATGCCCAGCTAATTTTTCGTATTTTTAGTAGAGACGGGGTTTCACCATGTTGACCAGGATGGTCTCGATCTCTTGACCTCGTGATCCACCCGCCTCAGCCTCCCAAAGTGCTGGGATTACAGGCATGAGCCACCGTGCCCGGCCCGTAACTAACAAATCTTTTAAAAAGAAATATGAGGCCGGGTGCGGTGGCTCAAGCCTGTAATCCCAGCACTTTGGGAGGCCGAGGCGGGTGGATCACGAGGTCAACAGATCGAGACCATCCTGGTCAACATGGTGAAACCCCGTCTCTACTAAAAATTACAAAAAAAAAAAAGAAATATGAAAAAAAGACATGACATTGGTCTTGGCACCATTTTCTTAGATACAACCTTAAATGCATGAACAACAAAGAATAGAAAAAATTTAACTATATTATACCTCGAAATTTCTGTACATCAAAGAAAACATTCGATAGAGTGACAATGCCTCCTAGAAAATGAAAGTATTTGCAAATACCATGTGATATTTATTCATTGATATTCAGCATATATAAATAACTCTTAAAACGGAACAATAAACTTGAATAACTTGATTTGGAAACAGACAAATAGTTGAACTAAATTTTTATCAGAAATATACACAAATGGGAAGAAGTATTTGAAAACACACAAAATTACGATTTGTAGAGAAATGCATAAAAATCGCGATGAAAAACAAAATCACCTCACACCTATTTAGAATAGCCACTATAAATTTTTTTTAAAACACAAAATCTGTGGATAATGCAATAAAAATAAACCAGTCAGGTACAAGGGCTCACATCTTTAATCGCAGCACTGTGGGAGGGCGAGACAGGTAAATCACCTTAGGTCAGGAGTTCAAGACCAGACTGGCGAACATGGGATAACCTCATCTCTACTAAAAATAAAAAAATTAGCAAAGCATGGTGGTGGGTGCCTGTAAATTTCAGCTACTCCAGAGGCTAAGGCAGGAGAATTGGTTGAACCTGGGAGATGGAGGCTGCTGTGAGCTGAGATTGAGTCACTGCACTCCAGTCTAGGTGACAGAGTAAGACCCAATTAAAAAAAAAAATCTGTGTGGTGGAAAACAAGTATGCAGCCATTATTTAAAATATTATTTTCTCAAATAATTAAAAATTAAATTATCATCAATACGGAAATCTCATTTATGAATCTATATTCATGACAGAAAACGCAGGACCTGTATGACATATTTGAACATCCATATTTATTGTATTAGGAGGCACAAAACCCAAAAGGCTGAAGAAACTTAGATGTTCCTTGATTGATAAATATATCAAAAAATAATTTTAAGATAAATTTTGAGATTATGTCACCTGAAATTAACAAGTATGAAAATTATGGATATCATATTACTCAACTTATTTGACATATCTTAGGTAGTCACACTAAATAAAAACAGAAAGTAAAAGGGTGTTTGTTAAAAGCTGACGAGAGTAAAATGAGTACTAGTTACTTAATGTGTATTTAGTTTCACATGGGTAAAATTTCTAGATGTTTTTTGAATAACAATGTAAATATGCTTATCATGCCTGAAATGTACAGCTTTTTTTTCTTTTCCTTTTTTGAGTCAGGGGTCTCACTCTGTCACCCAAGCTGAAGTACAGTGGCACAATTATGGTCCACCATAGACTGTAACTTCAAACCTCATATAATCCATCCCCCTTAATCTCCCAAAAAGCTTAGACCATGGATGCACACCACTATGCTTGGCTATTTTTAAAAATTATTTGTAGAAGGAATCTCCGTATGTTGCGCAGACTAATCTCAAACTTTGGCCTCAAGCAATCCACCTGTCTTGGCCTCCCAAAATCCTGGGATTACAGATGTGAGCCACCACCATGCCTGAGATGTACACTTCAATAGATTTAAGATGGTAAATTTTATGTTATATATTTTTATAACACTAAGATTAACAAAAAGAAAAACCTAAAAAAGGCCAAGGGGGGTGGATCACGAGGTCAAGAGATTGAGACCATCCTGGTTAACATGGTGAAACCCCGTCTCTACTAAAAATACAAAAAATTAGCTGGACATGGTGGCTATAATCCCAGCTACTCAGGAGGCTGAGGCAGGAGAATTGCCTGAACCCAGGGGGCGGAGGTTGCGGTGAGCCGAGATCACGCCATTGCACTCCAGCCTGGGTAACAAGAGCGAAACTCCATCTCAAAAAAAAAAAAAAAAAAAAAAAAGGAAAAACCTAAAAAAAAAAAAATACAGAATTATAAATCTTTTTAAAAATTAGCTTCAAATCACAAAAGTGTTTCTCTCACGCAGAGAAAATATATATTCATCAATAAACAAATGGTGGAAATAGACTACTTCCATGACTACTCACTAGAGAAGATAAAACCACCATTAAATATTAGGTAAAAGGCACGCGGAGGAGGATCGGCGGCCGGTACGGGAGCAGCAAGCCTGGTCTCTTCTGATTGAAGAAGGCGGCTCCGGGTTCCCGTGGGGGAATCACACACATACCTCAGAATGCCAGGTCTAAGTTGGAGATTTTATCAACACAAATTTCCTGAGGTAGAAGATGTAGTGATGGTGAATGTAAGATCCATTGCTGAAATGGGTGCTTATGTCAGCTTGCTGAAATACAACAACATTGAAGGCATGGTTTTTCTTAGTGAATTATCCAGAAGGCGTATCCGTTCTATAAACAAACTGATCCAAATTGGCAGGAATGAGTGTGTGGTTGTCATTAGGGTGGACAAAGAAAAAGGATATATAGATATGTCAAAAAGAAGAGTTTCTCCAGAGGAAGCAATCAAATGTGAAGACAAATTCACAAAATCCAAAACTATTTACAGCATTCTTCGTCATGTTGCTGAGGTGTTCAAATACACCAAGGATGAACAGCTGGAAAGCCTATTCCAGACGACTGCCTGGGTCGTTGATGACAAGTACAAGAGACCTGGATATGGTGCCTATGATGCATTTAAGCATGCAGTCTGAGACCCGTCTATTTTGGATAGTTTAGGTTTGAATGAAGATGAATGGGAAGTACTCAATAATATTAATAGGTGCTTGACCCCACAGGCTGTCAAAATTCCAGCGGATATTGAAGTGGCTTGTTACGGTTATGAAGGCATTGATGCTGTAAAAGAAGCCCTAAGAGCAGGTTTGAATTGATCTACAGAAACCATGCCCATTAAGATTAATCTAATAGCTCCTCCTCGGTATATAATGACTACCACAACCCTGGAGAGAAGAGAAGGCCTTTCTGTCCTCAGTCAAGCAATGGCTGTTATCAAAGAAAAGAGTGAGAAAAAGAGGGGTGTGTTCAATGTTCAAATGGAGCCCAAAGTGATCAGATATAGATGAGACTGAACTTGTGAGACAGATGGAGAGGCTTGAAAGAGAAAATGCCGAAGTGGATGGAGATGATGATGCAGAAGAAATGGAAGCCAAAGCTGAAGATTAACTTTGTGGGAAACAGAGTCCAATATAAGGAACACAGAGCAGCCCTTCCTGGCTGAAATCCTAGACTTGAAAGTTTTCTAGTATTAAAAACTTCAGGCCAGGCGCGGTGACTCAAGCCTGTAATCCCAGCACTTTGGGAGGCCGAGGCGGGTGGATCACGAGGTCAAGAGATCGAGACCATCCTGGTCAACATGGTGAAACCCTGTCTCTACTAAAAATACAAAAAATTAGCTGAGCATGGTGGTGCGTGCCTGTAATCCCAGCTAATCAGGAGGCTGAGGCGGGAGAATTGCTTGAACCCAGGAGGTGGAGGTTGCGGTGAGCAGAGATCGCGCCATTGCACTCCAGCCTGGGTAACAAGAGCGAAACTCTGTCTCAAAAAAAAAAAAAAAAAAGAAGATATAAAATAAAACTTCAAAGCTGAATATTTTTTATTTCCAAGTATTTAAATGTTCTAACAGATCAAAACATGAAATGCCCTCCTAAATGTCAGCTGTTTTCACACAGTAGCTCTAACACTTTGAGCATTTTTAAGGGAGTTGCCTCATTTCACTAGAGACAAATCTTTAAGAATAGTTTTAAAATTAGGCTTGTGATTTCCGTTTCTGATGTCTCCACATTGGCACCCCTTTCTATTTCAATGCCTCATGAGATTTACCAGGGGCATCCAAAGCAAACAATCTCAATCTTTCTACATAAAATGTATTGAAGCAAACATCAAATAAATTTCTGGGATATTAAAAAAAAATCAGGTAAAAAATAATATACACAAGATATGGCATAACCAAAATTGGGGTCATATTTACAGATAAACAAACACATATATAATATGATTGTGATAGACATATGTTGATTTATGTCTTAATTAAATCCCACATTGACTTAGAGTGTACAGAAGTGAAAATTGTCTAAGGCCGGGCGTGGTGGCTCACATCTGTAATCCCAGCACTTTGGGAGGCCAAGGCGGGTGGATCACTTGAGGTCAGGAGTTCGAGACTAGCCTGGCCAGCATGGTGAAATCCTGTATCTACTAAAATGAATAAATAAATAAATGAAATTAGCTGGGTGTGATGGCACATGCCTGTAGTCCCAACTACTTGGGAGGCTGAGGCAGGAGAATGGCTTGAACCCGGAAGGTGGAGGTTGCAGTGAGCCAAGATCGTGTCATTGTACTCCAGCCTGGGCAACAGAGCAAGACTGTCTCAAAAAAAGAAAAGAAAAGAAAATTGTCTGGAAATTATAATACATATGTAAAACCAAAAAACACAATAAACTGATGTAAGAAACCTACACTAAAAATATGAAGCTGGAAAACAATAATACGAGAAATGTTTACTCATAATATCTAGTTTGCAAGGCCAGGCATGGTGGCTCATGCCTGTAATACAAATACTTCAGGAGGCCGAGGCAGGCGAAATATCTGAGGTCAGGACTTCAAGACCAGCTTGGCCAATATGATGAAACCCCGTCTCTATTAAAAATATAAAAATTAGCTGAGAGTGGTAGCACGCACCTATAATCCCAACTACTCAGGAGGCTGAGACAGGAAAATTGCTTGAACCCAGGAGTTGGAGGTTGAAGTGAGCCCAGATTGTGCCATTGCACTCCATACTGGGCAAAAAGAGCAACATTCTGTCTAAAAAAAAAAAAAAAAAAAAAAAAAAAAAAAAAAAAAATCTGGTATGCAAAATAGATGCACCATTAAAGAAGAATTTGTCTAGATACCTATATTTGACTGTAACTATGTACTTTTGAATCATTGGCATGAACTATACAAAAGTAAAGTTTTAGAGAAAATGCAATATAATCATAAATACAAGACTCTATTGAGAAACTTTTAATAAGCTTTTAAAATAAACTATAGGTAACATTTATATTTTAAATATATGCTATACTTACAAAAATAAAACTGCCATAATCCAACTTTAGAAGCAAAAAATAGCCTTACCTTACTAAATTATATATTATAATATATACACATATATATTGAAGAATATGGTTAGAGCCTCTGATATATAAAACAAATATCTGGGAATAAATTATATTATTTAGATATAGAATACAATACCTTTTTACCCACAGCAAAGTTAAATTTTTTTTTTACGATGGGGTTTCTTTTTTTTTTTTTTGAGACAGAGTTTCGCTCATTACCCAGGCTGGAGTGCAATAATGGTGCGATCTCGGCTCACCGCAACCTCCACCTCCTGGGTTCAGGCAATTCTCCTGCCTCAGCCTCCTGAGTAGCTGGGATTACAGGCACGCACCACCGTGCCCAGCTAATTTTTTGTAGTTTTAGTAGAGACGGGGTTTCACCATGTTGACCAGGATGGTCTTGATCTCTTGACCTCGTGATTCACCTGCCTTGGCCTCCCAAAGTGCTGGGATTACAGGCGTGAGCCACCGTGCCCGGCTAAGATGGGGTTTCACCATGTTGGCCAGGTTGGTCTTGAACTCTTGACCTCAAGTGATCCACCTGCCTTGGCCTCCCAAAGTGCTGGGATTACAGGCGTGAGCCACTGTGCCCAGCCCAGCAAACTTAAATTTATAAGTTACTATATTAGTAAATATATAGTAATAATAATTACTAAATTAGTAAATATTATCTAATTTACTTCAGACATAACATGCAAATTCTCGTATAATTGTCCTAAATGTCTGATTCCAAAATTATAGACAAATTTGAAATAAAAAACAAACTGGGCCAGGCAGTGGCTCATGCCTGTAATCCCAGCACTGTGAGAGGCTGAGGTGGGTAATTTGAGGCTAGTTTCAGACCAACCTGACCAACGTGGCAAAAAATCCCATATCTACTTAAAATATAGAAAAACTAGCTAGGTTTGATGGTGGACAACTGTAACCTGAGCTATTTGGGAGGCTGAGGCAGAAGAATCATTTGAACCTGAGAAGTGGAGGTTGCAATGAGCTGAGATTGTGCCATTGCACTCCAGCCTGGCTGATAGAGCAAGACTCTGACTAAAGAAAAAAAAGAAAAAAGAAAAAAAAAATAGAAAAAAGAAACTATAAACTAAAAATGTGTGAGAGTGACATCAGTAAGATGGAAAAATAAAAGGTGCCCAGATGCCCTACTGGCTTACCCCCATAGAGAAAGAAAATTTGTCAGCCATCCCAGACAAAAATGCCTTTATGAGAGCCAGGCATCATGGCTCACAGCTATAATAACAACTACATGGTATATTGAGGTTGGAAAATTGCTTCAGGCTAGGATTTTAAGATCAGGCTGGGTTATGTAGCAAGATCTCATCTCAAAAATAACTGCCTTTGAAAGAGCTTTGAGATCCAGGGAGGTAGTTGTAAAACTCTCATAAAGCCCAAGATTAAGGAGTTTCTTTTTTTTTTTTTAGAATGCAAGCTCTCTTCAGGTGGCAAACTACGAGACCCCTGTTCTTAACTACAGACCAGAAAATGGACCACCCAACTAGGTCCCACAGAAAATTCTGAACTTACTCTGTAACCATCCCAAACTGCTTCCAGCCACTGTATGTGAGAGATCCTGTTTTTCAAAAGGCCTGGAGGAAGATACCAGCTTAGAGCCACGAAAGCCTTTACAATGACCCTGATGCAGTTCAGCGACTGTTCCAGCTCCCTGAGCCATGGTTTACCACCAGTTCTGCCTCCTAGAAACCCACACAGTTACCTGGAGAAATCTTCTCTAGGACTCAGTGAAAGCCATACTCATCCACATCCTGATATAAAGCCCACCATATGCAGACCTAACTACAAAAACCTGCCCTAGTGCCTGCCCTATAGAGCAAAGTCCTGAAGGATATTCACTCTGTCCAAAAATAAAATGGAAATTACAACTACCCAAGTCCCTTGTAACAAGCCAACTAAAAAGGTGGCCCGTAGTGCAGACCCAGCAGCCTTGTGATCAAGCTATGACCCCTCTTCCACTACAGGCCAGGAGCAGTGGCTCATGCCTCTAGTCCCAGCACTTTGGGAGGCGAGGCGGATAGATCACTTTAGGTTAGGAGTTTGAGACCAACATGTCAAAACCCTGTCTACTAAAAATTCAAAAATTAGCCAGGCATGGTAGTACATGCCTGTAATCCCAGCTACTCGGGAGGCTGAAGGAGGAGAATCACTTGAACCCGGGAGGTGGAGGTTGCAGTGAGATGAGATCATGCCAGTGCACTCCAGCCTGGGTGACATAGCAAGACTTTGTCTTAAAAAAAAAAAAAAAGCCATGTTATCCCAAGTGAGCTATAAATTTTATAAACTTTCTATCAAGTTCCTGTGGTATTTTTTTCACAGTAATGAAAAATATAAATCTAAAATATACATGAAACTAGAATAAACTTTGAACAAAGCAATCTTGAGGAAAAAGAACAAAGCAGAGAAACATGGTAATTCATAATTTCAAATTATTTAAAGACTATAGTAATAAAAACAGAATGAACTGTGCAGAAAATACACACAAAAATCCAATGGAACAGAAAGTACTACTCACACATTTCAGATGTGATGCAAAGAAAGAATTTAAAAGGCCGGGTGCAGTGGCTCACACCTGTAATCCCAGCACTTTGGGAGGCCGAGGCAGGTGGATCATGAGGTCAAGAGATCGAGACCATCCTGGTCAACATGGTGAAACCCCGTCTCTACTAAAAATACAAAAAATTAGCTGGGCATGGTGGTGTGTACCTGTAATCCCAGATACTCAGGAGGCTGAGGCAGGACAATTGCCTGAACCCAGGAGGTGGAGGTTGCGGTGAGCCGAGATCGCGCCATTGCACTCCAGCCTGGGTAACAAGAGCGAAACTCCATCTCAAAAAAAAAAAAAAAGAACTTAAAAAATAATTTAATACAGAGTTTCTCAAAAGTATGCAGATATTCGTGTGTCCCCAAAAAGAATGAAAAAGCAGTCAAATTGTGCAGTGTCTTAAATGTTATGAAGAGGAATTTGGCTCTCACAGTAAACTTGAAGGAAGATCACCAAAGGGAAATTAGAATCCTGAGACAATTTAAAAGCATCAGACAAAAGATAACCCTATGTGAAAGCAAAATGAAAAAACTCAGGCTTCCCAGAAACTGTTTCCTTTGGAACACAGCTTCTCAAGTCATATTTTAAGGACTGGCTTTCTTAACCTTTGCACTTCTCATCTGTGTTGTCTGTTGTGTTGACGTTCACTCTCACCTACCTGAGGATTTGGCAACCATCTCATGTCTCTTCATATTCCAAGGTTCTTTTTCTTGCTCCAGACAGGTGATCAGGTCTGGTTTAGAGACAGCAATACCTGTTTTAATAAAAAATAAATTACACGCATCTTGTTCATATTCTCCAATTATTAATCTAGTAATGTGTCCAGTATGAAGGGTATGAAAGAATATCCTAATAATTAATCCCAAAATATTAATTTTTATTTCTGGAGATGGAGTCTCAATCTGTCACCAAGGCTGGAGTCCAGAGGTGTGATCTCGGCTCACTGCAATCTCTGTCTCCTGGGTCCAAGCGATTCCAATGCCTCAGCCTCCAAAGTAGCTGGGATTACAGGCGTATGCCACTATGCCTGGTAAATTTCTGCATTTTTAGTAGAGACAGGGTTTTAGTAGAGGCAGGAATTACAAGCACCTGCTACCACACCAGGTTACTTTTTTTTTTGTATTTTTATTAGAGACAGGTTTTTTACCATGTTGGCCAGGCTGGTCTTGAACTCCTAACCTCAGGGTGATGTGCTTGCCTTGGCCTTCCAAAGCGCTGGGTTATAGGCATGAGCCACCATACCTGGCCCCAAAATACTAATTTTTCTTTCTTGCTTTCATTCATTCATTCTTTTTTTTTTTGAGACAGAGTCTTGCTCTGTTGCCCAGGCTAGAGTGAAATGGTGTGATCCCAGATCATTACAACCTCTGTCTCCCGAGTTGAAGCGATTCTTCTGCCTCAGCCTCCCAAGTAGCTGGGATTACAGGTGCCTGCCACCACACCCAGCTAATTTTTGTGGTTTTAGTTGAGACAGGATTTCACTATCTTGGCCAGGCTGGTCTCAAACTCCTGACTTCATGATCCACCCGCTGTGGCCTCCCAAAGTGCTGGGATTACAGGTGCGTTCCAACATGCCCAGCCTAATTTTTAACAAAAATTTATTTTATTTTTAGATGGAGTCTTGCTCTGTTGCCCAGAATGGAGTGCAGTGGTGCAGTCACAGCTCACTGCAACCTCCGCCTCCCAGGTTCAAGCCATTCTCCTGCTTCAGCCTCCTGAGTAGCTGGAATTACAGGTGTGCACCATCACGCCTGGCTAATTTTTATATTTTTAGTAGAGACAGGGTTTCACCATCCTGGCCAGTCTGGTCTCAAACTCCTGGCCTTGTGATCCACCCACCTTGGCCTCCCAAAATGCTGGGATTACAGGCGTGTTCCACCATGCCTGGCCTAATTTTTAACATAAATTTCTTTTCTTTGAGACGGAGTCTTCCTCTGTTGCCCAGGATGGAGTGCAGTGGTGCGATCTAGGCTCACTGCAACCTCCGCCTCCCAGATTCAAGCCATTATCCTGCCTCAGCCTCCTGAGTAGCTGGGTTTACAGGCATGCACCATCACGCCTGGCTAATTTTTCTATTTTTAGTAGAGACGGGATTTTGCCATGTTGGTCAGGCTGGTCTTGAACTCCTGATGTCAGGTGATCTGCCTGCCTCGGCCTCCCAGAGTGCTGGGATTATAGGAGTGAGCCACCATGCCTGGCCTTTAACAAACATTTCCAAATATTTAGAAAATATCTTATTTTGTAACTTCTTAATTTCACTACCTGATAATACTGAATCAAAAATTAGGTTGGCCATTAGATTTTAAGTCGTGGGAAATAATATTTTATGACACTTTATTTCTGGAATTACCACTAATCCAGAGTGAAAGACACAGATTAGCTCAGAAATGTAAAAATGTGATGAAACATCTTGAAAAAATTCTTTGGTCCACCAAAAAAATCTCCAAGATTTTTCTGAAAACAAGAAATCTGAAACTCATCAATGCAATGCACAAATTACCAAAAAACATTCTACAAAAAAGAAAAATGAAATATTTAGGGTATATTAGGAATTGTATATTGAAGTTATGCTCACCCAGGAAGACCAGGTTTCTGTAGTTCTCTAACATCACATTCCTATATAAATTCTGCTGTGCAGTGTCCAGGCATTGCCACTCCTCCAGACAGAATTCTATGGCCACATCCATAAATGTCAATGGTCCCTAAAAAATACACATACACACATACACATTTATCAAGTGGCCATGGGAGAATTTGTAATTTGACTGAAGGTAAAATGAGAGAGTAAAGAGAAGAGGTTCTGACTTATAGACAAATTATTCAATAAAATAATTCTTTACGTGAAAATACTCTCTATTTTTTTTTTAGATGCAGTTTTGCTCTTGTTGCGCAAGCTGGAGTGCAATGGCACGATCTTGGCTCACCACAACCTCCACCTCCTGGATTCAATCGATTCTCCTGCCTCAGCTTCCCGAGTAGCTGGGATTACAGGCATGCACTATCACGTCTAGCTAATTTTGTATTTTTTAGTAGAGACGGGGTTTCTCCATGTTGGGCAGGCTAGTCTCCAACTCCCGACCTCAGGTGATCCACTTAACTCAGCCTCCCAAAGTGTTGGGATTATAGGCATGAGGCACCGTGCCCAGCCCTTAATGTATTTTCTACTCCCGAGAAAAGAAAATGGCATAAGTTCTACAACAGTGTACATATTGTACTCTTCCATATTTTTCTGGATGATAAACTATAAAATTAAGGGCATAAACAAATGTGAATTTTTTTTTTTTTTGAGATGGAGTTTCGCTCCTTACCCAGGCTGGAGTGCAATGGCGCGATCTCGGCTCACCGCAACCTCCACTTCCTTGGTTCAGACAATTCTCCTGCCTCAGCCTCCTGAGTGGCTGGGATTACAGGCACGTGCCACCATGCCCAGCTAATTTTTTGTATTTTTAGTAGAGACGGGGTTTCACCATGTTGACCAGGATGGTCTCGATCTCTTGACCTCATGATCCACCCACCTCGGCCTCCCAAAGTGCTGGGATTACAGGCTTGAGCCACCGTGCCCAGCCAAATGTGAATTTTTGAGTTCTCTATTTGCATCATAGAGAATGAGCTGCATATATTTTTCAGATAAATCCAGTAAGTGGAAAATGCTGTGGTTTTTCTAGTTTTTCTGACCTGTAAACAAAGAGCTTTCATTTTCAAAAGACAGATAAATGCAAATAAAACCTAAGAAAGAAGAGCAGTTGCCAGATTAAATGTGATGGTTTACACACATTAGATGCATAAAGATTCTTAATGATAAGGCCAGGTATGGTGGTTCATGCCTGTAATCTCAGCACTTTGGGAGGCTGAGGCAGGTGGATCACCTGAGATCAGGAATTTGAGACCAGTCTGGCCAAAATGGAGAAACTCCATCTCTACTAAAAATACAAGAATTAGCCGGGCATGGTGGCACATCCCTGTAGTCCCAGGAGGGACTTGGGAGGCTGAGGCAGGAGAACCATTTGATCCCAAGAGCGGAGGTTGCAGTAAGCTAAGATCATGCCATTATATTCCAGCCTGGGTGACAGAGATTCTATCTCAGAAAAAAAAAAAAGTTCTTAATAATAAAAAAAATATAACTAATTAACTAACTATATAGGGAAACAGTCTATCAGTGAGCCCTTTAATCAAGTGAATAATTAACATAAACTGCACTAGAACAATTTTTTTTTTTTTGAGACGGAGTCTTGCTCTGTTGTCCAGTCTGGAGTGCAGTGGCGCATCTCAGTTAGCTGCAACCTCCACCTCCCATGTTCAAGTGATTCTCCTGCCTCAGTCTCCCAAGTAGCTGGGACTACAGAAGCCTGCCACCACGCCCTTCAAATTTTTGGCATTTTCAGTTAGAGATGGAGTTTCATGATTTTAACTAGGATGGTCTCAATCTCCTTACCTTGTGATCTGCCCACCTCAGCCTCCCAAAGTGCTGAGACTATAGGCATGAGCCATTGTGCCTGGACTAGAGCAAATTTTTTAAATGTGCTGATGCATGCAGGAAGACACAGCATCACTTCTGTGATAATGCCCCCAAAAAGTAAATTATAATCTAAATTTAACCACAAGGAAATATCAGTTTTATGCAAAGTTCAAGATAAAGATATCTCTCACATTCTGTCATTTTTTTCTTTTCCTTTGAGATGGAGTTTCCCTCTTGTTGCCCAGGCTGGTGTGGAATGATGTGGATCTTGGCTCACTGCAACCTCTGCCTCCTGGGTTCAAGCAATTCTCCTGCCTCAGCCTCCCAAGTAACTGGGATTACAGGCATGTGCCACCACACCTGGCTAATATTTTTGAATTTTTAGTAGAGATGGAGTTTCACCATGTTGGTCAGGCTGGTCTCGAACTCCTGACCTCCAGTAATCCACCCACCTTGGCCCCCCAAGTGCTGGGATAACTGGTGTGAGCCACTGCACCCACCTATAAGTTTTAATAGTAATTTTTAGCAGTCTATCTTTAGCACCCTAGATAGCAAATATAACCTGATGTTTTTCAGAACTTTCTTGTTTATAAATGCCTTCTTGTTTAAATAAGCATCTTTTGAATCCTGTTCTGCATTGAGCAAATAAAAAACACAGACTGAACCTCAACATTACACGTTCTCCATTTTTAGTAAGAACTCCAGCTTCTCCCCAATAGCAATCTTGAGTATTTACACCTTTTCATGTTCAACAGCCACAAAAGGATCATTTTTAATATTGCAGTTTATAAATTCATGGTGAGTATTCTGCACGGCATACAAGCCCTGATGTAGAGAATGTAGAGAAGGCTCTGGTATATAGAAAAGAAATATTTGGCAGAGATCCTTGACTATCATAAAAATTTAGAAAGCAGTGAAACTCACTGGGGAGAAAAACCGCGAGTAGAGAAGTAAAGGTTTGCAGTACTAAACACACGGCACTCCAGGAAGCAGAGTGGACACAGCTCTTGATCTGAGACGTGTTTAGTTGAAAAAAAAAAAAAAAAAAAGCCATTTTTTCTCTATCTCCTTCTCTGGGAATCTTTCCCAGATGAGAATTTTCTGGACAAACTACACTTGCATCTTGTGAATATGGCTTTCAAGCTGTCAGCACCACATGTTTACCTGCTACCACCACACTCATAGGCAGAAGGACCAAGACCTGCAGAAAAAGTTCACCTATTTTTGTCCTTTATAACAGAACAGATTTAGTAAGAATGAAGTGTTCCATGCAGACACTAGTATGAGTTTCACCCTTCCTATTCTC
The DNA here is from genome assembly GCF_049354715.1 of Callithrix jacchus. Lineage (NCBI taxonomy): Eukaryota > Metazoa > Chordata > Mammalia > Primates > Cebidae > Callithrix > Callithrix jacchus. Next base: position 20,059,985 of record NC_133523.1, read on the forward strand.
AGGAGCCCTCCTCTGCCATGGACACCAGCAATTTTTGCTACAGTAATGGAAATATAGGCCACACTGTCCTGTCCCTACCAAACCCAAACAGAATAGGCCCTGTAACCACCCTTTAGCGCAAAGGTCAAACTTAACTCTCGTAAATGTATCCTGAATCCTTTATACTTGATTCTAGCCTCATTTTAGAGTCATAGGAGGCACTTAATTAAAACAATATGGACTGGGCTTGGTGGCTCACGCCTGTAATCCCAGCACTCTGGGAGGCCGAGGTTGGGAGTTTGACAACAGCCTGGCCAGTATCATGAAATCCCGTCTCTATTAAAAATACAAAAATTAGCTGGTCATGGTGGCGGGTACTAGTAATCCCAGCTACTCAGGAGGCTGAGGCAGGAGAATCACTTGAATCCAGAAGGTGGAGGTTCAAGTGAGCCAAGACTGCACCACTAGCCTGGGTGACAAAGCAAGACTCTGTCTCAAAAAAAAAAAAAAGGCCAGGTACAGTGGCTCACGCCTGTAATCCCAGAACTGTAAAAGGCCAAGTGGGAAGATAATGAGGTTAGGAGATCAAGACCATCCTGGCTAACGCGGTGAAATCCTGTCTCTTAACAAAAAAAAATTAAATTTAAGAAAAAAACAAAAAACATGCATGCTTCCACCTAGAACAATAAACAGAACCTGAGCCAAACTACAAACACAACAATAAACCTAAATAAGGCATCGAAAAGGGGTGAATCTGAATAGAACAAAAGCAGAGAGAGCAAACTATGTAGAATTCGGTCCTCTATTTCCTGTTTTGTTTTTCCTAAGTTTACCTACGACAACCTTTTTGAGTTTGCAAAATTTTAATCGTTTTTAGCAACTGCTTTGTCAATTTTATAACATATACAAATAAGCAATTTAAACAAATCCCTTAAAGTTTTCTAGGATAATGTTATTATTTTATAAGATAAATATTTATTCTAACAAGGTAAGATGAATAAACAACATAAACTCTTCTTTTTTTTGAGACAGAATCTCACTTTGTTGTCAGGTGCCAGGCTGGAATGCAGTGGCACAATCTTGGCTCACTGCAACCTCTGCCTCCTGGGTTCAAGCAATCCTCCTGCCTTAGCCTCCCAAGTAGCTGGGACTACAGGCGCACACCACCACGCCCAGCTAATTTTTATATTTTTAGTAGAGATGAGGTTTCACCATATTGGCCGGGACGGTCTCAATCTCTTGACCTTGTGATCTACCCACCTCGACCTCCCAAAGTGCTGGGATTACAGGCTTGAGCCGCACCTGGCCCAACTCTTTTGTCTGTAAACATTTCTTCAGGTAAGGATATCAGAAGTCACAACAATATAAAGTGGCCCAAATAAAGCCCAAGTGTTTTTGCACACATCTCCTCACTGTACCAACCACATGATGCTAAATTCAACCATTGTATCCAGTTGCTAGTCTAGACTAAAAACTCCTGGATGGTAGGGACCACGACTGCTGCATCTATTTTTCAAATGGCCATATGAAATGGTAGAAATGGCCGGGCGCGGTGGCTCACGCCTATAATCCCAGCACTTTGGGAGGCTGAGGCGGGTGGATCATGAGGTTAAGAGATCAAGACTATCCTGGTCAATGAGGTGAAACCCCATCTCTACTAAAAATACAAAAATTAGCTGGGCATGGTGGTGCGCACCTGTAGTCCCAGCTACTCGGGAGGCTGAAGAAGGAGAATTGCTTGAACCCAGAAGGCGGAGGTTGAGGTGAGCTGAGATCATGCCATTGCACTCCAGTCTGGGTAACAACAGCGAAACTGTCTCAAAAAAAAAAAAAAAAAAAGAAATGGTAGAAACTAGTTTATCTGTCTGAGTCTCCAACCTCCTCTTTGGTTTTCACTCAAGTACAAGGAAACTAGAAAAACATCTCATCTGTCTACCAACCAAAGACATCTCTTATGTTAGAGGAGAAACAAAAACAGAATGACTCATTTATCTTAGACTGAGAGAGCAAATTAACTACTCTTGACAACCTGACACAATTCTGTTCTGACTTGAAAATGTCTCAAAGATGTCTAGTTGATGATTATGATAGGGTTCCCAGTAACCTAGAGCTGGTTGCCCAATGATAAGTCAAGCAAGAGAGAAACAGGCTGATTTATTTTTTCTTTTTTCTTGAGACAGTTTTACTATTGCTGCCCAGGTTGCAGTGCAATGGCACAATCTCGGCTCACTGCAACCTCCACCTCCCAGGTTCAAGTGATTCTCCTGCATCAGCCTCCCAAACAGCTGGGATTATAGGCATGTGCCACCATGCCTGGCTACATTTTTTTTTTTTATTTAGTAGAGATGGGGTTTTACCATGTTGGTCGGGCCGGTCTTGAACTCCTGACCTCAGGTGATTCACCCACTTTGACCTCCCAAAGTGCTGGGATTACAGGCCTGAGTCACTTGACCTGTCCTGTCCTGGTAGAGCTCCAGAACCTGCATCACATGTCCTGATTAGCTAGCTCTTTGGTACGAAAAAAGACAAAAGGCCCAGCACGGTGGCTCATCCCAGCACTTTGGGAGGCTGAAGGGGGCTGATCACTTAAGGTCAGGAGTTCAAGACCACCCTGGCGAACACGGTAAAACCTTGTCTCTACTAAAAATACAAAAAATTAGCCGGGTGTGGTGGGCCTGTAATCCCAGCCACTGGGGAGGCTGAGGCAAGAGAACTGCTTGAATCCAGGAGGCAGAGGTTGCAGTGAGCTGAGATGGAGCCATTGCACTTCAGCCTGGGCAACAGAGCAAGACTCAGTCTCAAAACAAAAACAAAAACAAAAAGTAGTCTACTCCAGTATCACAGTTTATGGGTAGGTATAGTTGTAGTCACAGCTCTGGACATTTTGTGGCCTTAATCTCTCATTCCTAAGATGCTTGTTCACACTTACAGATTCTGCCATCAGATTCTATTTATACCTGGAGACTCTCACATAAGTGTAGCAAAATCTGAAAAGTCCAAAAAGCCACACTCTCAAAGAGGTCTTTAAGATGTCTATGTTGCTCAAGGAGTTCAAGACACGCCTGGCTAGTCTTGAAAATGCCTCGTTGATTTTCTGTACATTCTGAATCCAAAACCTGGCCCCGTCTTGTGAATCCCAGGCAGGGGCCAAACTCTGTGTGCAGATTCTATGTTGGATCAACCTGGCTCTGCATTTTTGGGTGTTAAAGCAAGCAGAGTAAAATCAAAAGAGAGATCCCCTCAGAGGATGCTATAACACTTTTTCTTTCTTTCTTTTTTTTTTTTTTTGAGATGGAGTGTCGCACTGTTGCCTGGGCTGGAGTGCATTAGCGGGATCTTGGCTTACTGCAACCGCCATCCACCTCCTGGGTTCAAGCGATTCTCCCATCTCAGCCTCCTAAGTCGCTGGGATTACAGATGCCTGCCACGATACCCTGATATTTTTTGTATTTTTAGTAGAGACAGGGTTTCACTATGTTCGCCAGGCTGGTCTTGAACTCTGACCTCATGATCTGCCTGTCTCAGCCTTCCCTGTCTTGGCCTCCCAGACTGCTGGGATTAAAGGCGTGAGTCATCACGCCTGGCCTATAGCACATTTTTAATAATATGTCTACCTAAAAGAAAAAAGCTAAGGCAACATGAATATAAGTAGATCATTCATTTGGGCCAACCTTGAGGATTATAACCTGAAAACAATGATTCTGGAATCTAAACTTTAGCAGCAGTTACAAGTAGATCTGTAAAGGCAAAAAAAGAGGGGCAGAGAGTGGACAGGTAGAAAGAAGTTTGTCAGGTTCACTTAGGCCAGGCGCAGTAGTTCATGCCTGCAATTCAGCACTTTGGGAAGCCAAGGCAGGTTGATCACCTGAGGTCAGGAGTTCAAGACCAGTCTGGCCAACGTGTTGAAATCCCGTCTCTACTAAAAATACAAAAAATTAGCCAGGCATGGTGACACATGCCTGTAATCCCAGCTACTCCAGAGGCTGAGGCAGGAGAATTGCTTGAACCCAGGAGATGGAGGTTTCAGTAAGCCTAGATTGCACCATTGCACTCCACCCTGGGAAATAAGAGCGAAACTCTGTCTTAAACACAAACAAAAAACCCAAAGTTGTTTGTCGGAAAGTCTTACTTACAAAAATGACATTGATTATTGATTAGATATGCATTGTTAAGGTTTAAGTTATGGGTTATAGTGTCCAGTGTGGCATTATTAGTTTCATTTATAGCTACCTATGGAAATACCAAATAATTTCAAGAGATTAATACATAATTCAAAGGGAGGAGAAAGAATTGTGCTCTCATTTTAATGTTTCCCTGAGTTTGACAAATAAAAGGACTTCCATTTCTCATAGTAAAGTTTATTTCTCAAATCTCAAAAGCTAGAATCAGAATTTGGAGTTGCAGATTTAGTGGAATGAAATCTAGTGGAGTAGCAGTAGGTTTTACTTGCACATTTTTGGTTATTTTTAGCAAGAGGAAGAAAGGGAAAGTAGAGATTCTCACGTCTCCATGTCTACTCAATGCACATGTTACTCTGACTGGGTTTCTGTGCCCCATGGTCTGTGAATTACTTTCAGGTCTGAGGATAAAAGAGGTAAAATGGTTGATTGCTTCCCTGTGAAGTTTGTAGAAATCTTGTCTATCCCTCCCTAGAAGTGACTATAGATAATTACATATACCAAATAGGCTAAGAAACAATTCCAACTGCATATTTAGGTGACAACACGCACTTTACAGCACAATTGTTAGTTGGCTGGAAGCCTGAGAGGCAAAGTCTCCTTTAGAGTAAAGCTTGGTTGGCACCTTATATGTTTATATTATGTCTGGTAATTCAAGACAGTGTTTGGAAAATATAATTAAATATAAAATTCTGTATTTTTCTCAAAACAGAAAAAAGAAAAATAAATAAATTCTGCAGCCCCAGAGAAACTCCAAAACAACAGAACAGAAATAAAACTCTTGGCCAAGCGTGGTGGCACACACCTGTAATCCAAGCACTTTGGAGGCCAAGGCGGGTGGATCACCTGAGGTCGGGAGTTGAAGACCAGCCTGACCAACACGGTGAAACCCCGTCTTAAAAAAGAAAAAGAAAAAAAACTTTTTATTACACAACTAAACCAGAATGCGAGTGGCATCTCAGTAAATCTCAAAGACAGAAAGACAGTTGAGCAGGCTCACTCAGCCTGAGTAGTGATTCAGGCTCAGTTTCTATTTATAATGATGACATGAAAAAAATACTTCTGGGTTTTCAGCATGAGTTCAGATGATGATAGCTCCAAAAGTTTTCATTGTGTATTCACAGACAACATGGGATATTAACAGAGACCCAAAGCATTAGAAAGAAAAATAGCTTGGCTGGGTGAATCATGAGGTCAGAAGTTTGAGACCAGCCTGACCAACACGGTGAAACCCCATCTCTACTAAAAACAGAAAAATTAGCCAGGCATGGTGGTGCGTGCCTGTAATCCCAGCTACTCAGGAGGCTGAGGCAGGAGAATCGCTTGAACCCGGGAGGTGGAGACTGCAGTGAGCCAAGATTGATTGAGCCACTGCACTCCACTCTGAGTGACAGAGCAAGACTTCATCTCAAAAAAAACAAAAAAGTAAAAATAAAAGGAAAGAAAACACAGCTCTCCATCTAATCAAGATTATATTGAGAAAAAAAAAAGTAAAAGCATCTTAAGAAAAAACAGATTAGATGTAAGATTGATTGAGTCAGCCAAAAAATCAAGTCAGCCAGAAAATATTCCCCTTAAAGAAATTTTTCTCTAACCAAAGTGCACAGCTACTCTCAGCATGAGAAAAATGAGCATTATGAAGAAAAAGAAAATATTCTTAGTAGAATTTTCTAAGGTTTCTCTTCCATGTCTGCTGCTCTCTCATCTCCTAGCCATTGGATGGGGGTTCCATATTGGAATACATCACACAATTTCGACAAGCACCTTTTGATGAAGATCTGACTTTGTTCATATAGTGGAATATATCCAAGCTTGCAACACAGCTAACTGAAGAGCTATTTTTTCTGAGTGGCCACTTGACATGTTTTATTTGTCTTGCAATAGCAGCATTCCAATTTAGTTAAATGAAAGATGCTAAAATTAAGCTTACTTGTAATCATCCTTTTTTTTTAAGATGGGGTTTCACCATGTTGGTCAGGCTGGTCTTGAACTCCTGACCTTAGGTGATCCGCCCTTCTTGGCCTCCAAAGTGCTTGGATTACAGGCCTGAGCCACCATGCCCGGCAATTATCCATTTTGGATAAATTAATAAGCATGTAAGACTAATATCTATTGTAACAATTTGGTAGTGAATTTGCTTTGGATATTATATATAAATATCTAAGTATAAACAATGTTAATGTGCTAGTCATAATGTATGTTGTATTTTAAAAAATTGTCTGTAAGCATACTTCAGTTAAAACACTTTCTGGCTGGGCGCGGTGGCTCATGCCTGTAATCCCAGGAGGCTGAGGTGGGCGAATCACTTGAGGTCAGGAGTTCAAAACCAGCCTGGCCAACAAGGTGAAACCCCGTCCCTACTAAAAATACAAAACAATTACCCAAGCGTGGTGGCAGGTGCCTGTAATCGCAGCTACTTGGGAGGTTGAGGCAGGAAAACTGCTTGAACACAGGTGGCAGAGGTTGCAGTGAGCCAAGATAGTGCCACTGCACTCCAGCTTGGATGACAGAACAAGACTCGGTCTAAAAAAAAAAAAAATGGGTGCACATGAATAAAGTGAGTTCTTAGAGACCTATGGAGACTTAGATTCTGACACAACGAGAGTAGGAGACCACAACACCCCAGAGACACTAGTAAACAGATTACTGAAGCAGAAAATTAAAAGATATTAGGACCTAAACTTAACATTTGACCAAATAGTCCCAAAAGATGTCTAGAGAACTCTCTATCTAAAAGCATATATAAAATAATATGCATTATTTTAGAGATAATGCATATCTAAAAATAATATGCATTATTCTCATTACCACATGGCAAGTACTCTAAAACTGATGCCACAATCAGAAATAAAACAATCCTCAGCAAATCCAAAAATCCCCAAATCATACCAACCACATACTCAGATGACAGCTTGACAAAACAACATTCAATATAAAGAAAACCACTTGAAACAAGCGAATTACATGGAAATTCAACAACTAGTACTTGAATAACTTTTGGGTAAGTAATAAAATTTACCCAATAAATGGGTACAGAATAAAAATAAATGGGTACAGAAAATAAAAAAGAAAAAAAAAATGGGTACAAAATTGCAATGTACCAGAATCTCCGCAACATGGCCAAGGCAATGTTAAGAGAGAAATTTACGGCTGGGTGCGGTGGCTCACACCTGTAATCACAGCACTTTGGGAGGCTGAGGCGGGCAGATCATGAGGTCAAGAGATCGAGACCATCCTAGCCAACATGGTGAAACCTCGTCTCTACTAAAAATACAAAATTTAGCTGGGCGTGGTGGTGCACGCCTGTAGTCCCAGCTACTCAGGAGGCTGAGGCAGGAGAATTGCTTGAATCTGGAAGGTGGAGGTTGTAGTGAGCTGAGATTGTGCCACTGCACTCCAGCCTGGTGCCTGGCAACGGAGCAAGACTGTTTCAAAAAAAAAAAAAAAAAGAGAGAGAGAGAAATTTATAGCATTAAATGCTCAAATCACAAAGTAAGAAAAATCTCAATTTAACAACCTGGGCTGGGTATGATGGCTCATGCCTGTAATCCCAGCACTTTGGAAGGCTGAGGAGAGTGCATCACCTGAGGTCAGTAGTTCCATCTCAGCTCAGTGCAGATCAAGTTTTGTTTTTGTTTTTGAGACAGAGTTCTTGTTGCCCAGACTGGAATGCAATGGCATGATCTCAGCTCACTGCAATTTCTGCCTCTTGATTTCAGTAGATCAAGCCTGACCAACATGATGAAACTCCTTCTCCACTAAAAATACAAAAATATTAGCCAGGCGTGGTGGCAGGTAACTGTAATCCCAGATACTAAGGAGACTGAGGCAAGAGAATTGCTTGAACCTGCGAGGCAGAAATTGCAGTGAGCTGAGATCACACCATTGCACTCCAACCTGGGCAACAAGAACTCTGTCTCAAAAGCAAAAACTGACATCATAAATAAAAGAATGAGAGAAGAAAAAGCAAATCGACCTCTAAGCTATCAAAGTACAAGAAATAATGAAAATTGGCTGAGTGCAATGGCTTGTGCCTGTAATCTACCACTTTGGGAGGCCAAGGCTGGCAGATCACAAGGTCAGAAGTTCAAGATCAGCCTGGCCAAGATGGTAAAACCCCGTCTCTACTAAAAATACAAAAATTAGCCAGCTGTGGTGGTAGGCACCTGTAACCCCACTTGTACTCGGGAGGCTGAGGCAGAGAACTGCTTGAACCTGGGAAACGGAGGTTGCAGTGAGCTGAGATGGCGCCACTGCACTCCAGCCTGGGCACCAGAGAGAGACTCTGTCTCAAAACAAAAATAAAATAAAATAACAAAAATCAGATCTGAACTGGAGATTTAGACATTAAAAAAAAAATTTAAAAATATGGAGAACTTTAGGAGTAAAATCTCTGCAAGAATTAATAATAATCCACTATGGGGAGAGAGGGGAGGGTGGGGAGGGACAACATGGGGAGAAATGCCAGATATAGTATGCACTTAAAGTAAAATAAATAAATTAAATAATAATAATAATCCACTAGAGAGATTAATGAAGAAAGAAGATTCAAATAAACACAACTAGAAATGTCAAAATGAACATGAACACTGACCCAACAAAAAAACAAATGACTACTAAACTCTGTAATGAACACTTCTGTGCAAACAAACTAGAAAATCTAGAAAAAATAGACAGATTCCTGGACATATACATTCTCCAAAGACTGAAACAAACAAAAAAATTGTATCCCTTAACAGACCTAGAAGACCCAAAATTGAATGTGTAATAAATAGCCTATAAACCAAAAAAAAGCCCAGGACCAGACAGATTCATAGCAGAATCCTACCAGATGTACAAAAAAGAGTTGGTAACATTCTTACTAAAGCCATTCCAAAAAATTGAGACGGAACTCCTCCCCTACTCATTAAATAAGAATAGCATTATTCTGCTACCAAAACCTGGTATAAAACAAGAAAAGAAAACTTTATGCTGAAGTTCTTAATTAACACTGATGGAAAAATTCTCAACAAAATACTGGCAAACCGAAGCCAGCAGCACATCAAAAAGCTAATCTACTATGATCGAGTAGCCTATATCTCTGGGATACAAGGTTATTTCAACATACACAAATCAATAAATGTCATTAATCACATAAACAGAAATAAAAACCAAAACCATGGCTCACTGCAACCTCTGCTTTACAGGTTCAAGAGATTTTCCTGCCTCAACCTCCTGAGTAACTAGGATTACAAGCACTGCCACCGTGCCCGGCTAATTTTTGTATTTTTAGTAGAGACGGGATTTTGCCATGCTGACCAGGATGGTCTCGAACTCCTGACCTCAGGTGATCCACCCACCTCGGCCTCCCAAAGTGCTGGGATTACAGGCATGAGCTGCCGCGTCTGGCCAGGGCTCCATTCCTTTAAGTTTTCAGTTCTTTCTCATTCTGGAAGAAGACCTGAAATCACAAGACAACAGGCAGTGTGACAGCCTGTGTATGGGAGAGCAGAGCCTCCCATTCTCAGACACCCAGAGTTCCATTCCAGGCCAGGCCTGTGTGATATGTTTCTTCTGGCACCAAATCTGTAAAGTTTGCTGAACACCAAGCAATTTTCCACCACCAACATATTGTCTAACATTTCAATTCTGACCCTACTCAGAGTCAGCCCAGACTCTGATTTAGGCCTCATTGCCACAATGTTGTCCTCACTGCAGATGACAGTTACAAACCCCAGAGGCCCATCTATGATTCTCAGCTATTGTTTAAAAATTCAGAACTTCCTTTCGGATGCTGAAGTGGGAGAATTACCTGCGGTCAGGAGTTCGAGACCAGTCTGGCCAATGTGGTGAAACTCTGTTTCTACTAAAAATACAAAAAAATTTAGCTGGGCATGGTGGCACACGCCTGTAGTCCCAGCTACTCAGAAGGCTCAGACAGGATTGCTTGATCCTGGGAGGCAGAGGCTGCAGTGAGCCGAGATCGCGCCACTGCACTCCAGCCTGGGCAACAGTGTTAGACTTTGTCTCCCCCCCCTCAAAAAAAAGCCCCACAACTTCCATAACCTCCTTCAAGTTCTAATTTGATAGGCGCTACTCACAGAACTCAGCAAGACACTGAATTCAACAAAACACTACAGTTATGTTTACCAGTTTGTTATAAAAAATACAACTCAGGAAAAGTCAAATAGAAAAAGTGCATAGGACAAAGAAAAGAGATGGGCAAAGGTGAAGCACATAGATAATCCTAGAAAATAGCTGTGATTAATACAATTCATTCTTTGTGTTCTGCAAAACAGTTTATGGAAAGAAACACCCTTCTCATTATGCCGTAGATGGTGCTCTCTTTCTATCACCAAGTTAAGACACTGACCCTGAATTTTCTTCTTTTTCTCAAATTAGCTAAATTTGTTTCCTGTGATCAAAATAAAACACTTCTTAATCACAGTTATATAAGTTTATCTCCTTCCCACAGGCTTCTTAACTTTAAGCTACCCTCAGTCTGAGCCATCAGGCAACTCCATTTTATGTTCCTCCTAAGAACATGGTGACTTCACGGTAAAATATTTTCTGATACAGAATCTGATCTTTTAGCCTCCATTTGCCATTCCCCTCCCACCTTCTTTCTAATCTTGTTTGCTCTTCCCTAGGGCTCACACCTGTAATCCCAGCACTTTGGGAGGCTGAGGCCCACGGATCACTTGAGGTCAGGAGTTTGGGACCAGCCCGGCCAACATGGTAAAACCCCGTTCTTCTAAACATACAAAAATTAGCTGGGCATGGTGGTGAGCGCCTGTAATCCCAGCTACCTAGGAAGCTGAGGCAGGAGAATCACTTGAACCTGGGAGGCAGAGGTTACAGTGAGCTAAGATCTCACCATCGCACTCCAGCCTGGGGAACAAGAGTGAAGCTCCAGAAGGGAGGAAGGGAGGCAGAGAGAAAGGGGAAGGAGGGAAGGCAGGAAGGCAGGAAGGAAGGGAGGGAGGGAAAAAGGGAAGGAGGGAGGGAGGGAGGGAAGAAGGAGAGGGACAGAGAAGGAAAATAAGAGAAAGAAAGGCTTTGTCTGCCTAAACTTGACAATCCTTAAAGATGTTATAGTTGGTACTTCCTTCGGTTGCAATACCCCTTTAGAATTAAAATTTTTTACATAAATCAAACTTTATTTTACAAAGTCTACAACCTGCCTCAATACAAAAACAACTTCATCTTTACTCTCCAAATCCCCTTTCATCTTACCTGTAACTGCATCTGCTTGTGGGTCCCCAGCTTTCCAGGGCTCTGCAGTTTCTCTCAGAACAAAGCCTTTTTCCATGGCTTGGGTGAGCAGGCTGGGACATCTGCAAGGGAGGCTCCCCAGAAAGAACTGGGCCTTTAATAACCTTCCTTTGCAGGCTCAATATTAGCCTTAGCTTGGAGTCACTGGGCTCAGGCTGTTAAGTCAGAGTGATCCAGGTGGTTTTTGAAACTAAGTGTTTGAAAAATCCAGCAAAATTACACTAACACAGTGTTTATATATAAAAAGAAAATTTTAAGGTGCTTACATTTCACACCTCAATAAGAAGAGCCAAAGTAGCTATTCCTTTCAGACAATAAATGTTATTATTGTATTATTTCCATTAAAAATTATGTATCCAGGAGTGGCCAACTTGTGGGAAAAAAAAATTATGTAGTAAACAATTAGTCACATGAAAACACTTCTAGGAGGTACCAAGTTTCATCTCATAAAATTTAGCATTAAATTCAGAAACCAAGAAGATAGGATATAGAACGCAGATAGTCACCTTCACAAATTTACCCTGAAAAAGAGCAACTGATGATGTCTTTATGAATCTATAACTCATCAATTATATACTATGTTTTCTTACGGAAATGTATTCCTTTTCTACAGCCAAAGTAAGAGAGATTTTTCCCTATTTTTTTCCTTGGTAGCATTCTAAAAGCTAAGCCATGGCAATCTATTGAAAATCACCTAGCCGTAAAATAAAAGACATCTGAGAAGATTCCTAAACCCATTCTGGGAAATAAAAAGGTAAATGAGAATTCTTAACAAATGAAATATATAATTAGGTATTTTTTTTCCTGAAACCCACCTCTTTTATGCTCTTTGTAAATATTTTCTCATCTTTTATATCCTACTAAAAAAATGCAATTAAAAAACTGAAGTTAAGCCTGGGTGCAGTGGCTCAAGCCTGTAATCCCAGCACTTTGGGAGGCTGAGGCAGGTGGGTCACGAGGTCAGGACTTCGAGACCATCCTGGCGAACACGGTGAAACCCCATCACTACTAAAAATACAGAAATTAGCTCGGCATGGTGGCACATGCCTATAGTCCCAGCTATATGGGAGGCTGAGGCAGGAGAATCGCTTGAACCTGGGAGGCGAAAGTTTCAGTGAGCCAAGATCAGGCCACTGCACTCCACCCTGGGCAACAGAGCAAGACTCTGTCTTAACAACAACAACAACAACAACAACAACAAAACTGAAGTTAAAATAAGTGCACACAGTTTTTTCAAGGTGACAAACTGAGGGATTGGCAGTGCTGATTAGAAAAGAGATGTTTCTGACTCGTGTCAACTCAGGCCATCCAATCACTTGAGACATTGTCCCACCCACTTCTGTTCACTCAAGTGCACAATGACAACCCTCTCAGGAGACATCGCACTACGCCTCAGTGACTGCCAAGGTGCATTTTACTTTGCAACTTCTTGCACCATCTCACTGGGGTCAGGCTTTTTGTTTTGTTTTGTTTTTGAGATACTATTTTCACTTTCACAAATCTTAGAGAATCCAGGGGGCAGAAATTATTTGTTTTCCCCTCAATATCAGCATCTGATTGGCCAACTAGCAATGTCTTTCCATGAATTAGAAGCTAAGCGGACTTGTGTGAAGACAATCTTAATGTCTCAAAGGGGTTGCTTTTCAGTGGAAGAGTTCCCCAGGAGATACACTCAGCCTCAGGAATCCACGGGCTCCCTTGAGAGACTACACTCCATACCTCAGGTTGTCCTATAGGAAAAAATGACCTGGAAGCTGATATTCAGTAGACACTGTAGCACACACAGCCATGGTTGTTATCTTGGTTTATCCCCAGACAGCACTAAAACTCAGGACCAGAAAAAAAAAAAACAAAAAACGAAGTGTGGCTGAAGGCACATCACCCCACAAATTTTCCTAAGGAAAAATTTTACCTCAAAACATCCTGAAAAACTCCCTCCGCCTAGGGAAAACAAAAGAAAAAGAGAAGCCAGCCATGGTGTCTGAGGTGGGAGGATCACCTGAGGTTAGGATTCAAGATCAGTCAGGCCAACATGGAAAAACCTAGTCTCTAATAAAAATACAAAAATTAGGCCAGGCGTGGTGGTTCGCGCCTGTAATCCCAGCACTTTCAGAGGCAGAGGCCAGCGGATCACTTGAGGTTAGGCGTTCAAGAACAACCTAACATAGTGAAACCCCATCTTCATTAAAAATACAAAAATTAGCCGGGAACGGTGGCGCATGCCTGTAATCCCAGCTACTCTAGAGTCTGAGGCAGAAGAATTGCTTAAACCCAGGAGGCAGAGGTTGCAGTGAGCTGAGATCGCGCCATTGCATTACAGCCTGGGAGAAAAGTGCAAAACTCCGTCACATTAAAAAAACAAAACAAAACAAAAGCTGGGCGTTGTAGTAGGTGCCTACAGTTTCAGCTACTCAAGTGGCTAAAGCAAAAGAATCTCTTGAACCAGGGAGGCAGAGGTTGCAGTGAGCTGAGATCGCGTCCACTGCACTATAGCCTGGGTGAAAAGAGCGAAACCGCGTCACAAAGAAAGATAAATAACAAAAATTTAAAAATAAATAAATAAATTAGTCAGGCGTGGTGGTAGGTGCCTATGGTTCCAGCTAATCGAGTGGCTACAGCAAAAGAATCGCTTGAACCAGGGAAGTAGAGGTTGCAGTCAGCCGAGATCACGCCATTGCACTCCAGCCTGGGAGACAGAGCGAGACTCCGTCAAAAAAAAAAAAAAAAAAGTCAAATACATACTTTATAAAATACTACACTGGGAAAAACAAAATTCAGGCTTAACCAACTAAAAACTGCCAATTTACCTGATTACGTAACCAGGATATTTCCACCTTAATCGTACAAATTTAAAAAACTATACCTAACGAATTACTGAATTTGGTTTTCTTCATCCTGCACCTTATAAAAGTGTTTCCTGGCCGGACGCGGTGGCTCACACCTGCAATCCTAGCATTTTGGGAAGCCGAGGCGGGTGAACTGCCAGAGCCCAAAAATTGGAGACCAGCCTGGGCAACATGGTGAAACCGCATCTCTACTAAAATAGAAAAAATATGCTGGGCGCGGTGGTGCGTGCCTGTAGTCCCAGCTACTTGGGAGGCTGAGGCAGGAGAATAGCTTGAACCCGGAAGAGGGAGATTGCAGTGAGCCAGAATCGTGCCACTGCACTCCAGCCTGGGCGACAGAGCGGAGACTCCGTCTTAAACAAATAAACAAATGTCTTTCCTTCATTCCCCATGGACCACAAACTACAAACCATAGCTGGGTGTTCTGCAATTCTTAAATTGCTCTTTAATTAAATTCTTTAATATTTTTGTGGTGACTCTCATAAATTTATTTTCTTTTTTTTTTTGAGACAAGAGTCTCGCTGCGATGCCCAGGATGGAGGGAAATGGCACGATCTCAGCTCACTACAACCTCAGCCTCCTGGGTTCAAGCTAAACTCCTGTCTCAGCCTCCTAAGTAGCTGGGACTACAGGTGCGCACCACCATGCCCGAATAATTTTTGTATTTTCAGTTGAGACGGGATTCACAATATTGGCCAGGCTGGTCTCGAACTCCTGACCTCAAGTGATCTGCCCGCCTCGGCCTCCCATAGTGGTGGGATTACAGACGTGAGTCACAGCGCCCGGCCGACTCTCATAAGTTTCTAATAGACGAAAAGAGGGACTGGAAACGCCACGGACCAAAGCTCTTCTCGTTCATGAACCCGCACCCCGAGTCAGGATTCTCCCCTGACGCCCCTCCCATGGTCACTGCACAATGTGAGAGAGATGCGGTGCTGCGGGTGCAGAGCTGCCCAGAGAGGGCTCCAGGCCAGGGCACAGTCACTACGCAGGGAACAGACAGGACGCCCGAGGGCCCAACTGTCAGCGCGGCCGCCATCTTATGGCTGAAGGGGACTGAGGCCGAGCTGGGCAAGAACTCCGGGCGCAGACTGTGGAGCTGACTGCGGGGAATCCTGAGTCCCGCCACAGCCCTTCCCCTCTCTCCAGAGGTCGACCCGGTACTCTCACCATTTCTAGGCTTCCAGAGGGTCCTAGTGTCTTAGCTGTGGATTTCCCAGTATCTGCAGCTCACAGGCCCACAAAGGCCGTAGCTCAAAGCGCAGAGAAAACAGAGAAGTGAAGACAAGACCTGGAGCTCCGGTTGCCTGGAGAGACAAAGGCCCCGCCACATCCCGGAAGCCGCCCTGTCCGCTCCAGCTGCGTGCCTGATTGGACGGTTTCCACCCCAGCGCCCCTGATTGGATAATATTTAAGGTCCTGCCCCCTCAAGCCCTGAGTGACAGAATATGTGATCAGACGCTGGGCTGAATGAAGAGAGCGACAGCCTAGGCTGCAGCGTTTTCTGGCAGGGCTTCCTCCCGGAGCTGAGCCAGGCGGACCCCAGAAGGTATTTGCCTTTAATCTGTGTATAAGGTCATATGCATTTATAAATAATACACTATATGGCTACTAAAAAATGAAAAGAATAATTATTTTAAAATTTCAGCTCCTATGACCTTCTTGGCTTCCGGTCCTTTGAGCAGGAAAAATTACAAACATTATTTATTATTTTTTATTGTCTGTCTTTTTCTTTCTTTTCTTTCCTTTCTTTTTCTTGAGAGAGCCTCTCTGTTCCCCAGACTGGAGTGCAGTGACATGATTGCAGCTCACTGCAGCCTCAGGAGTCTAGGCTCTACCAACTTACCTCAGCCTTCTGAGTAGCTGGGACCACTGGCATGTGTCACCATATTCAGCTAATTTGTTATTATACTGTAGAGACGAAGCCTCATTATGTAGCCCAGGCTGGTCTCAAACTCTAGGGCTCAATTGATCCTCCTACCTCAGCCTCCCAAAGTGCTAGGATTACAGGCATGAACCATCATATTCAGACAGTTTTTTAATATTAAATTATATATATATATATGGCACTGGCCAATATGTTCACACACAGAATCTCTTGGGATGCAGTGGCTCACGCCTGTAATCCCAAGCACTTTGGGAGGCCGAGGTGGGTGGATCACGAGGTCAGGAGTTCAAGACCAGTCTGGCCAAGATGGTGCAACCCTGTCCCTACTAAAAAAATAAAAATTAGCTGGGCGTGGTGGCGGGCGCCTGTAATCCCAGCTACTTGGGAGGCTGAGGCAGAGAACTGCTTGAGCCAAGATCGCACCACTGCACTCCAGCCTGGGCAACAGAGCAAGACTCCATCTCAAAAAAAAAGAAGAAGAAAAAAAAAATTGAGGTCCATTAATAGAATTCAAGGAAATGTTATGCATATTTTTTAAAAGTACACTAAAAATCATATACTAAAAGAGAAAAAAATAAGTAACTAAATATTATATAGGTAATACTACCAGAAAAAGTTTAGATTTCCTGACTTTAAGTTGCAATATGCTAATGAGATATTCTTAGTGGAGAGTATTCTATTTTTATAATAAGTTCAGAATCAGGTAATTTCTGTTTTAGTGACTGATGCAAAACATAAAAATACAGAAAATCTCTAATGTGTTCCCATGATGTAGTATTACTTGAAAAATCACTGGGCAAACTCAGGAAAAGACAATTTAATTTCAAGTTTCCAAATAGGTACAGAACTTTTTTTTTTTTGAGACAGTGTCAGCTCTGTTGCCCAGGCTGGAGTGCAGTGGCAAGATCTCAGCTCACTGCAACCTCCGCCTTTCAGGTTCAAACAATTCTCCTGCCTCAGCCTCCTGAGCAGCTGTGATTACATGCTCCCGCCACCACACCCAGCTAGTTTTTGTATTTTTAGTAGAGACGTTAGTCAGGCTGGTCTCAAATCCCTGACCTTGTGATCCACCTGCCTCAGCCTCCCAAAATGCTGGGATTACAGGTGTGAGCCACTTCACCCGGCCTAGGTACAGAACTTCTAATAAAATAATAAATGGAATCCACAACCTCCGCCTTTTAGGTTCAAGCGATTCTCCTTCCTCAGCCTTCTGAGTAGTAGGGATTATAGGTCTGCACCATCATGCTCAGCTAATTTTGTATTTTTAGTAAAGACAGGGTTTCTCCATGTTGGTCAGGCTGGTCTCGAACTCCCAACATCAGGTGATCCGCCTGCCCCGGCCTCCCAAAGGGCTGGGATTGCAGGAGTGAGCCACAGCGCGTGTCCTGTTAAACTCAATTTGTAATAAAACCTGATAAACATATTTGCCCAATTTTAATGTTTAACCATAAGGTAAGATTCTTATAAATCTTTTATAAACCTTTACATTGTAAGTGTGTGTGTATTGTGTGTGTGCATGAAAGAGCAGATCAATGCTTCAAGAAAACCTGTATACCCATTTAATTTAGCCAATATGTTCACACACAGAATCTCTTAAAATTAATTTTGATAAACCTTCCACAACTTGTTTAAACCTTTAGTTTTTTTAAACTTAAAACAACTATTTAATGCTTTAATCTAGGCAGAAAAAAAAATCTACATTCTCATGACTTCTTTCACACCAAAAACACATTTTACTTTCTTTTCCCACCTTCCATGTAAAATTGTTTCCTCAGTAGTTTCAATTATGTTACAATGTTAACTTTAGCAAGTTTTATTTTTTGTGAAAACCTTAGCAAGCTCAAGATTTTCTTTGATTATTATTATTATTATTTTATTATCATTTTGACACAGAGTCACACTCTGTTGCCTGGCTGGAATGCAGTGGCACGATCTTGGCTGGATGCAACCTCCACCTCCAGGGTTCAAGCAATTCTCCTGCCTCAGCCTCCTGAGTCGCTGGGACTACAGGCATGCACCACCCACACCCGGCTACCAAGTTAGAAATTTTAATTGTGTACTAGGTGTGGAGCCTAGCCTAGGACACACCAGGCCCAAGTGCAGATTAGAGCTGACTCTACAGCATAGCCAAGGGGGTGTGGCTAACTCCACATGTCCCCAGGCCTTACCTAGCAGTAAAGTAGGCAAGCTGTACAATAAGAGTCATAGTGACATTTCATGAAGCATTTAGGACACGTAACAACCTTTGAATTGTATATTTCTTACATAAATTCTCTTTCACAAATCCTTTCACGACTTACCAGACCATCTGAGACATTCTTTGACTTTCTAACCTGCCCTAAACATTCCTCCTTTTTTCTCTTTTCTGAGACAGTCTGGCTCTGTCACCCAGGCTGGAATGCAATGGTGCGATCTCGGCTGACTGCAACAACACCTCCCAGGTTCAAGCAATTCTCCTGCCTCAATCTCCTGAGTAACTGGGATTAGGTATGTACCACCATCCCCAGCTAATTTTTTTGTATTTTTAGTAGAGACAGGGTTTCACCATGTTGGCCAGGCTGATCTCTTAACTCCTGACCTCATGATCCGCCTGCCTCAGCCTCCCAAAGTGCTGGGATTACAGGCATGAGCCACCATGCCCAGCCATGACATTCCTCCTTTTAAACAACTAGTCATTTTACTTTTGGACAAGAATTTACCATATGAGATCATTTCTTACATAAAATCTTTCTTTATAATCTTTGACATGGCTAATTCCACGTCTCCAGGCCTTATCTAGAATCTAATGACCTTAAGCTAGGTAACTTGCTCTAAAAGATAAAGAAGCAATTTATGACGTTAAAGCATTTAGCAAACTTAACATCTGATCTGCATAATTTGGACTAAATGTTTTTATCAGTAATTTTAAAGCTGTTTTTATTTCCCAAAGATTATTAAAGTTACATGACCTCAAAGGCATTACACTTTTTATTTTTCTTTCAAAATATTTGATTTAAGCACTTATGTTTGTTGAGTCAATTAATTTATGATAAGCCAAGAGCGCACCATTGCACTCCAGCCTGAGCGACAGAGGAAGACTCCATCTCAGGAAAAAAAAATAATAATAAAGAAAGTAAACGACCACCCTGGCCAACATGGTGAAACCCAGTCTCTTTTTTTTTTTTTCCTAGCAAACAATATTCTGTCACAGAAACCCAGTCTCTACTAAAAATATAAAAATTAGCTGGGTGTGGTGGTGCATGCCTGTAGTCCCAGTTACTCAGGAGGCTGAGGCATAAGAATCGTTTGAACCTGGAGGCAGAGGCTGCAGTGAGCTGAGACTGCACCACCACACTCCAACCTGGGCAACAGAGCGAGACTTTGTCTCAGGAAAAAGTAAAGAAATAAAAGAATAGCTAGCTACTCTAGGCTGGGCATGGTGGCTCATGCCTGTAATCCCAGCCCTTTGGGAGGCTGAGGCGGGTGGATCACCTGAGGTAGGGAGTTCAAGACCAGCCTGACCAACATTGAAAAATCCCATCTCTACTAAAATTACAGAAAATTAGTCAGGCATGGCGGCACATGCATGTAATTCCAGCTACTTGGGAGGATGAGGTAGGAGAATCGTTTGAACCCGGGAGGTGGAGGTTGCAGTGAGCCGAGATCAGACCATTGAACTCCAGCCTGGGCAACGAGAGCTAAACTCCATCAAAAAAACAAAAAAAAAGAATGGTTACTCCTCCATAGGCAGAGCAGCTCCAAGGGGTGCTGGTTGCTCATGTTTATGGTTATTTCTTGAGGGCAGGCTGAACGAAGGGTGGATTATTTATGTCTCACCTTTTCGGACAATACAGGGTAACTTCATGATGTTGCCATGGCATTTGTAAACTGTCATGGCTCCGGTAAGAGCGCAGCAGTAACGACAACCGGAGGTCACTCTCACTGCCATTTTGGTTTTAGTGGGGTTTGGCCAGCTTTTTTACTGCAACCTGTTTTATCAGCAAGGACTTTATGACCTGTATTCTATCTCATCCTGCGACTTAGAGTACCTTAACTGTCTGGGAATGCATCCCAGGAGGTTTCAGCCTCATTTCACCCAGCTCCTATTTAAAATAGAGGAGCTGGTCAGAGGTGTGCTTTATAAAAAGCTGGTGGGGGGATTTGGGTCAGGAAAGGCCAGGCTGTCCAAACATTCAGAAACATCTATGTGACTGTCCTTTCCATTAGGAGCCAGGACCCAGAGAGCCACCCACTTCATGTGTCTTTAACCTACGCTAGGCCCTGCTGTTGATTCACTTCTACTGAACAAGTGGCTTATGGTTGGGCTATTTACACTCAGGATTATATTCCAGCTAGCAGGGCCATGGCTGTGTAAACCAAAAGGTATCTGAAACAGGTCTCAATCAATTTAAAAGGTTTATCTTGCCAAGGTTAAAAATAAACCTATGACACAGTGTCAGGAGGTCCTGATGATATGTGCCCAAGGTGGTCAGGGCACAGCTGCTTTTATACATTTTGGGAAGACATGAGGCATCAATCAATATGAGTAAGATGTACATTTCATTCAGAAAAGCAGGACAACTTGAGGTAGGGGCTTCCAGATCATAAGTAAATAAGAGACAAAAGGTTGGATTCTTTTGAGTTTATCCTTGATAAACATTCAACTGAATATACAATTTACTCTGGCTCAGTGAATCTGCATTTCTAAATTAACAGTAGTGCAGAGGAAGCAATCAGATATGCATTTATCTCAGGCAAGGCTCAGAGAAATGGTTTTGAGTTCGGTCTGTCATTTGTTCTCAAGGAATTTCCTTGTTGGCTAATTGTGAGGTACATAGCTTTTTTATCTTTGTAGCTATCTTATTTATAAATAAAATGGGAAGCAGGTTTGCCAGACTTAGTTCCCAGCTTGATTTTTCTATTCACTTGGTAATTTTGGCATCAAGAGATTTATTTTCCTTTAACAGTGGAAATCCCTTTCATGATCAAGTGTATCTGTTTAAACTAGACAGAACAAAACAAAATATCTATTCTAAAGTAACAAAGGTTAATTTAAAAAAACTCATAAACACAAATATAACTATCACTACATCTTTCAGAAGAGCCCACCCTAATTCTTATAATTCTCATTCACTATAATTCAAATAGACTTTTTGTGTCTGTTTTAACTAGACAGAACAAAATATCTATTCTAAAGTAACAAAAGTTAATTTAAAAAAACTCATAAACACAAATATAACTATCACTACATCTTTCAGAAGAGCCCACCCTAATTCTTTTAATTCTCATTCACTATAATTCAAATAGACTTTTTACATAATTTTATAGTGGATCTTAATGTCGGAGGCATTCAAACCAGAGCAACTCAATCTTGAATAGCAGCTGCGTGAAATGATGTAAACCCTACTTGTCTGCATCCCCAGGTTAGGCATTCTTGTCACAGAATAAGATACACTGCACTTAGCAATTTGTCACCATCTTCTCTGTTAGCAGGGTGCAAGCAGAAACAAAGCGTCACATATTTAGGTCATGAATGCAGATATGTCACAAAGCCTCTCTCGTCAGGGTCAAGAAAGGAGTTTCCCATCCCCTATGTGTTGGTCTCAGATTCAATATATACAATACTCAAACAATGTGAGACTCAGGAAAAAGGGAGAGTCATGACACCTAGGTGCTGAGTCCAGTGATATGTCACAATTATCCTTTGTAGGAGTTTCTAGTAAAAAAAGGAGAGTCACAACACTTAAGTGATTAAAAAAAAAATATGTCATAATACCTTGCTGAACAGAGCCCATGCAGGAGACTCACCTAGACTTACCTAGGTGTTGGACCCAGCCATATATCACAATATGAACTATATGCAGAGATCAGGCAAAAAAAAAAAAAGTCACATCTTAGGCAGAACCCAGGCAGTAGAAGAGTCACATCACCTAGGTTCTGGTTCCAGAAATGTCATGATACTCTCTAAGAAAAGAACCCTGGCAGAAGACTTACATCATCGAGGTGAAAGGAACAGAGATATGTCACAATGCCCCCTGTGTGTAAGGCTCAACATGAAAAAAGAAAAATCACATAACCTAAGAGCTGGGCCCAGCTACATTATCACAAGCACCCCAGTGGACAAGACCAAAGCATGAGAAAAGTCACATCACATGGGTGCTGGACTAAGTGAGATGCTGCAATCCAAACTGTAAACACATCCCAGGAAGAAGAGGAGTCACATTGTCTAAGTAATGGGCCCAGAGATATGTCGAAGTAACCCTGTGGAGAGGAACCAGGCAGAAGAATCATGTAGCCTCTGTGCTGATCCCAGTGATAAGTCACTGTGTTTTATGAGAGCAGGGCCACGGCAGGAAAGAAGAGTCACATTATCTAGGTTCCAGGGCCAAATATATGTCACAGTCTCTCCTATAGGCTACAGCCAAGTAAGAAAGTCACATTACGCCATTACATAACTTCACCTGAAACCAACAGAACGCTCATCACAGTTACCATGGGCTCATTTACTTCACTAGTAATGAACATGGCCATGGAAATTCTGGTGGATGTAGTGGTCCATTTTCTTATGGATGAGATAGAAAAATGGCTTCTATCACATTATAGTCCAGGCATGGTAGCTCACACGTGTAATCCCAGTTAATGACACACTTGCCAAAACTAGCAACGAGAATCTTTTTTTTTTTTTGAGACGGAGTTTTGCTCTTGTTACCCAGGCTGGAGTGCAATGGCGCGATCTCGGTTCACCGCAACCTCCGCCTCCTGAGTTCAGGCAATTCTCCTGCCTCAGCCTCCTGAGTAGCTGGAATTACAGGCACGCGCCACCATGCCCAGCTAATTTTTTGTATTTTTAGTAGAGATGGGGTTTCACCATGTTGACCAGGATGGTCTCGATCTCTTGACCTCGTGATCCACCCACCTCGGCCTCCCAAAGTGCTGGGATTACAGGCTTGAGCCACCGCGCCTAGCCTGCAATGAGACTCTTAATTGCCAGGTTGATGATTCTAATAAAAAACATGATCAATCTATGTACTCAATAAGGCAGCTTCCCTTGCTTACGAGATGCTGAAATGCTTCAAAAACAACATCTTGTATTTTTTCAAGAAGATGATGCCTGGACAACCAGCACAAGTTATCAAGGAAGAAGAGGGTAATTTGGTTGAGTTTCCTGAGCTACCTGATGCTGTGATTCAACAACTACTAGGAAATTTGATGATGGTGTTTTCCAATCTCCTCCCTCTCTCGGACAAAGACAAAAGCATTGAAACTAGGAAAATATCCCACAATAGACTGTGTGAATAAAGAATAAAAATATGTAAAAATAAAAAAAGAAACTAGGAAAATAGAGTGTTATTTGGCTGAAAAAAAAACCACATTATAGGCCAGGCATGGTAGCTCACACGTGTAATCCCAGCCCTTTGGGAGGCCAAGGCCTCAGATCATCTGAGGTGGGGAGTTTCAGACCAGGCTGAGCAACATGGCGAAACCCTGTCTCTACTAAAAATACAAAAATTAGCCGAGCATGGTTGTAGGTGCCTGTAATCCCAGATACTCTGGAGGCTGAGGCAGAAGAATTGCTTGATCCTGAGAGGCGGAGGTTGCGGTGAGCCAAGATCGCACCATTGCACTCTAGCCTAGGCAACAAGAGTGAAACTCCATCTCAAAAAAAAAAAAAAATAGTCACATTATATAGATGATGGGTTCACAAATATGTCACTATGCCCACTGTGGGCAGGGTTCAGGCGAAGGCTCACATTACCTTAGTTCTGAGCCGAACAACATGTCACAATGGCTGATGAGGAAAGTGCCAATGAAACAATGTAACATCATGTTGATGTTTGGCCCAGCAGTATGTCAAAATCTACACTGAGAATGTAGGTAGAAAAGAAGCATCTCAACACCTAGGTGCTGGGCCCAGTGATAGATAATAATTCTATGAGCCAGAACCTAGTAGAAAGAGAGTCACATGGGCCAGGCATGGTGGATTAGTCCTGCAATTGCAGCAATTTGGGAGGCCGAGGCGGGTGGGTCACCTGAGGTCAGGAGTTTGAGGCCAACCTGACCAACATGACAAAACCCCCTCTCTACTAAAATACAAATATTAGCCAGATGTGGTGGCAGCTGCCTGTAATCCCAGCTACTCAGGAGGCTGAGACATGAGAATAGCTTGAACCCGGGAGGCGGAGACTGCAGTGAGCCAAGATTGCACCACTGCACTCCAGCCTGGGCAACAGAGTGAGACTCTGTCTGAAGAAAGTCTCATTACCTGGATGATGGGTGCACAGATAGATTATAATGCTTCCTGCAGGCAGGATCCCACCGAACAAGTTGTATCACCTGGATGTTGCACATAGCAATATGTCACAATGGCCCATGAAGGCAGGACACAAGCAGAACAGTCACATAACCAGGGTGTGGAGCTTAGCGATGTCACAATGCTCCACAGTGGGCAGTGCTGAGGCAAAAATACAGAGTCACACCACCAAGGTGTTGGATTCAGCAATGTGTCACAATCCAATCTGTAGGCTAGGTACCAGGCAGGAGAGTCAAATCACTCAGGGCTGGGCAAAGGGGTATATCACAATCACAGTTGCAAAAAATGTAGGAATGAACTTAAAAATCCCACATGTTCTATTTCTAAGTATTAGAGTCAATACATTTTCTATGTTCAGTCTAAGTACACAAGAGTCAGTCTCAAAGGTGGATTAGAAACATGCATGGGAGCCTCAATCATTGCTGCAGACTGTGTCCCCTTAATGGACTCACAGCCTCACAGGCATGCTGAATCTTGGTCTGAGTGTCACCAACCCACATGTGAACCCAATCCACACGAGGGTCAATTTTCCCACTTTTGGCTATCTCACATCTCACCCAGATGTGAGAGTCAGAACTTCGACAGTGAGCTGTGTTCATGTGAAAAGCTGACAATTTTTTACTGTTGGCTGGGTTTGCATGAGTGTCATAATGTCACCTGTGTGCTAGGCCCTGAGTGCTTTAAACAATAGGCACGTACCACCTGAGTGCTTTATACAATAGGCATGACAGTCACAATTTGTTCTGAGACTTTGTCTTTGTGGAGACAGAGTTTTGTTCTTGTTGCCCAGGCTGTAGTGCAATGGTGCAGTCTCAGCTCACGGCAACCTCTGCCTCCTGGGTTCATGAGATTCTCGTGCCTCAGCCTCCCAAGTAGCTGGGACTACAGGCGCACACCACCAGTCCCCCTAATTTTTGGATTTTTATTAGAGATGAGGTTTCACCATATTGGCCAGGCTGGTCTCAAACTCCTGACCTCAGGAGATCTACCCATCTAGGCCTCCCAAAGTGCTGGGATTACAGGCATGAGCCACCGTGCCTGGTCAAGACTTTCCGGCCAAGGCTTTTTTTCTAATACAAACTCATAATCATACCTGTGGATCTAAGCTCATGTATTAAAGTCAACATCTTTCCAATTGTCTGGGTCTGGAGAAAAGAGCCCTCACCTGTCTATGAGCTGGGTTTAGAAATGAGTCACCATCTTAACTGCTGTCACGTGATTACATATGACAGTCACAATTTTCACTGTGGACTCCATTCACATGTGAAATTCAGGATCTCCCAGTGTGCTCTGTCTATGTGTGAGGGTGTCAGTGTTAATATTTGGTAGGTTCTGGATATGAGAAACACAGTCTCACCTGTGTTCTTGGCCCTATCATAACACTCTCTGTACTGTCCAAAGACTATATACAAAATGTAAAGGAATGGTAATCCTTTATGATGTTCTTCCCTAGAGAAGACCCAGGACTTTACCCATTTCTCTAAGTCTAGCTACAAGCACCAGTATCTCAGCTACTGACTGGTTTGTGGAATGAGGATCATTATCACAACTCTGAGCTGGGCGAAAGCAAGGCGCAGAAAAAATAAAATAAAATAAAAAAAGAAACAACAAAAACATTAAAAAAAAAAAAAAAAAGCAAGCAAGGAGCAGACAACAATCACATTACTTGGATACTGGGACCAGCTACATCACAATTCTCTGCAGGCAAGGCCTGGGCACAAGAGACACAGCACCTGGCTGCTGAACCCAGATGTGCATCACAATCTTCCTGTGGGCACAGTGCAGATGGAAGAAGAGAGTCATACCTCCAAAGTAATGGATGTACAGATATGTCACAAGGATTCCTATAGACAAGGCCCAGGCAAGAGCTTTTCACCCATTTGGTTTGACCCAGCGATATGTCAAAATACCCACAACACAAGAGGCCCAGGTTAAAGAGAAGAGTGGTGGTATCACCTAGCTGTAGAGTACAGTGATATGTCACAATCATCCCCTTTTATACGGTTCAGGTAGAAAAGAAGAGTTACAGCTGGGCACAGTGGCTCACGCCTGTAATCCAAGCACTTTCGGAGGCCGAGGCAGGTGGATCACGAGGTCAGGAGTTCGAGACCCGCCTGGTCAACATGGTGAAACACTGTCTCTACTAAAGTTACAAAAAATCAGCCAGTCATGGTAGTGCGTGCCTGTAATCCCAGCTACTTGGGAGGCTGAGGCAGGAGAATCGCTTGACCCCAGAAGGCGGAGGTTGCAGTAAGCAGAGTTACATCACTTAGGTGATAAACAAAAAGATAAGTCATAATTCCTCTATTAGCAGGGCTCATGCAAGAGAGTCACATCACCTAGGTGTTGGACCAGCCATATTTTAATATATACAATTTGTTTTCCCTCGGTGTTAGTGAACCGTGTATGGTACATACTGAAAATTGTGTATATTTAAAAAAAATGGTTGGGTGCAACAACTAGGTGATGTGACTTTCCTACATGGGTCCTACTAACAGAATTATGACATATCTTTCTGTTTCTCCTCTAAGTGATGTGATTCTCCTTTTCTACCTGAAACCTAGAGTAGGAGAGGAGAGTCATGCCAACAAGGTACTGGGCCCAGTGATAAATCACAATCTCTCCTCGGGCAAAAACCAAGCAGAAGACAAGGGTCACATCATCTTGTTACTAGCTCAAAAATATGGCCCAATACTTTCTGAAAAGAAGGGGCCCATGCAGCAAAGTCACATCATCTAAGAGAAGGCTCCAGAAATATGTCAAAATGCCCCAAGTGAAGAAGAGAAGAGTCACATAACCTAGGAATTGGGCCTAGTTATATGTCATGATCACCCCAGTGGGCAGGACTGAGGCATGGAACAAAAACCACATTATATAGGTCCTGAGACAGGTGATATGTCATAATTCCAACTGTGGACAAGTCTCAGAGACAAAAGGAGAGTCACATCATCTAGTTTATCAGTGCAGGCAAATGTATACAATGTCCTCTCTGGACAGGGATCACATTTGTGCTGGGCCTAGTGATAAGTCATCCCCTCTTCTGTGGTCAGGGCCCAGGCAGAAGAGAAGAGTAACATCACCTAGGTGCTTGGCCCAGATACATTACAATGTCTCCTAGGGAAAACCCCATGTAAAAGTGGAGAGTAACATAAAATAGATGATGGATTGGCCAGGCGTGGTGGCTCATGCCTGTAATCCCAACACTTTGGGAGGCCAAGGCAGGTGGATCACCTGAGGTCAGAAGTTCGAGACCAGCCTGACCAACATGGTGAAAACCTGTCTCTACTAAAAATACAAAAATTAGCTGGGCGTGGTGGCACATGTCTGTAATCCCAGCTACCTAGGAGGCTGAGGCAGGAGAACTGCTTGAACCTGGGAAGCAGAAGCTACAGTGAGCCAAGATTGCCCCACTGCACTTCAGCCTAGGTGACAGAGCAAGACTCCATCTCAAAAAAAAAAAAAAAAAAAAAAAAAATGATGGGTCCAGAAATATGGCAAAATGTCTCCTGTAGCCAGGGTCTAAGTAGGAGATTCATATCACCTGGTTGTTAGACCCAGCAATATGTTACAATAGACCATGTGGCACAGAAAAAATAAACACAGGCCGGGCACGGTGGCTCATGCCTGTAATCCCAGCACTTTGGGAGGCGGGGCGGGAGGATCACAAGGTCAAGAGATCGAGACCATCCTGGTCAACATGGTGAAACCACGTCTCTACTAAAAATACAAAAAATTAGCTGGGCATGGTGGCGTGTGCCTGTAATCTCAGCTACTCAGAAGGCTGAGGCAGGAGAATTGCCTGAACCCAGGAGGCGGAGGTTGCCGTGAGCTGAGATCGCGCCATTGCACTCCAGCCTGGGTAACAAGAGCAAAACTCCGTCTCAAAAAAAGAAAGAAAGAAAGAAAGAAAAGATAAATTTATTACCTGGGTACAGGGACTACTGATATGTCACAATGCCCTCTGTGGGAGCACCCCAATGCAAGAATACAGGGTCATATCATCTACATGCTGGGTCCAGCGATATGCCGCAATCCTATCTGTGTGCTGGGCCCAGGCAGGAGAGTCAAATCACTCATGTTCTGAGCAGTGGCATGTGTCACAATTATACCTGCAGAAATACCCAGAAATGAGAGAAACAATTCTTCATGTGTCTTCATTCTAGGTATGAGAGTCAGTACCATTTGGATGTTGGGTTTAAGTACAGAAGCCACAATCTCAATGTAGATGAATCCATGCACAACAGCCTCAATCTCTTCTGCAGACTGTGTCTCCTCAGTAAAATCATAGTCTCACAGGTGTGCTGAACCTTGATCTGAGAGGCACCAATCCATCTGTGAACCAGATTTACAAAGAAGAGTCAATTTTACCATCGGGCATGGTGGCTAACACGTGTAATCCCAGCACTTTGGGAGGCCTAGGCAGGTGGATCACCTAATGTCAGGAGTTGGAGACCAGCGTGGCCAACATGGTGAAACCCTGTCTATACTAAAAATACCGAATTAGCCGGGCATGGTGGCATGTGCCTGTAGTCCCAGCTACCCGGGAGGCAGAGGCAGAACTGCTGAAATCCAGGAGGTGGATGTTGCAGCGAGCTGAGATCATGCCACTGCACTCCAGCTCAAAACAAACAAACAAACAAAAAAAAGAATCAATTTTGCAACTTTCCACTGCCACCAGGTGTGACATCCAGAACTTCAGAAGTGGGTTGTGGTTATGTTAAGGGATGACAATATTTACTATTAGCTGGTTGTGCATGAGTGTCACAATGTCACCTATTTGCTGGGCCACGTAAGGGCACTCAGTGTGTTACCCAAAGGCTTTATACAATATACATTAGATTCAAATCCATTCTGAGATCTTCATGGTCGCATGAACACATGATTGTACCTGTGGCCCTAGGCCAAGAGTCAACCTCTCTCCAATTGAATGATCCATATTGGAGAGCCCTCACCTGTCTATGGGCTACATTTAGAAATGAGCCATCAAAGCTGGGCATGGTGGCTCAAGCCTGTAATCCCAGTATTTTGGGAGGCTGAGGCGGGTGGATCACGAGGTCAAGAGATCCAGACCATCCTGGTCAACATGGTGAAACCCCATCTCTACTAAAAATACAAAACATTAGCTGGGCATGGTGGCACGTGCCTGTAATCCCAGCTACTCAGGAGGCTGAGGCAGGAGAATTGTCTGAACCCAGGAGGCAGGAGAATTGCCTGAACCCAGGAGGCGGAGGTTGCGGTGAGCCGAGATCGTGCCATTGCACTCCAGCCTGGGTAACAAGAGCAAAACTCTGTCTCAAAAAAAAAGAAAAAAAAGAAATGAGCCATCATTCCTGCTCTGGCTGGATGTTTGCATATCACAGTCACAGTTCCAACTGTGGACTGCATCTGCATGTAAGATTTAGGACCTTGTCAATGAGCTTTGTCCATGTTAAGGTTATAATTATAACGATTGGCAGGGTGTTCATTTAAGAAATACAATCTCGGGCCGGGAGCGGTGGCTCATGCCTGTAATCCCAGCACTTTGGGAGGCCAAGGTAGGCGGATCACCTGAGGTCAGGAGTTTGAGACCGGCCTGATCAACACGGTGAAACCCTGTCTGTACTAAAAATACAAAAAATTTGCTGGGCATGGTGGCTGGTGCTTATAATCCCAGTTACTTGAGAGGCTGAGGCAGGAGAATCGCTTGAACCCGGGAGGGAGAGGCAGTAAGCCAAAATTGTACCACTGTACCCCATCCTGGGCAATAAGAGCAAAACTCTGTCTCAAAAAGAAAGAAAGAAAGAAATACAATCTCAACCAGGTGTAGTGGCTCATGCCTGTAATCCTAACATTTTGGAAGGTCAAGGCAGGTAGATCACCTGAGGCCAAGAGTTTGAGACCAGCCTGACCAACATGATGAAACTCTATCTCTAATAAAAATACAAAAATTAGCTGGGCATGGTGATACACGCCTGTAATCCCAGCTACTCGGGAGGCTGAGGAAGGAGAATCACTTGAACCCAGGAGGTGGAGGTGCAAGTTCATCTCACTTGCAATGAACTGAGATCGCACCACTGCACTCCAGCCTGTGCTGGAGGGGAGGGAAACTTAGTCTCAAAAAACAAACCAAAAAACCCACAATCTCATCTGTGTTTTTGGCTTGTGATAATACTCTCTGTGCCACCTGAGAGCTTTTTACAACATTTGAGAGAGTGGTAATTCTCTATGACCTTTGCAAAAAAAGAAAACTCAGAATCATGTTTGTTTTCCCAAGCCTAGCTAGGCAATGTGTATCTATCTCTTTTACTGCCTGGTTCAAGGTATGAGAATCATCATAGTGATTGAAGCTGGGGCAAAACATATGTTACAACTACACCTATGGGTAGGGAGTGAGCAGGAGAGTCACATCACCTGGGGCTGGTCCAGAGATATGTCACAATCTTTTTTGAGGGCAAGGACCAGGCAGGAGAGTCACATCACCTAGATGCTTGGCCAGAGATGCTTTAAAATCTCTCCCTATAAGATGGGCACAGGCAGCAAGTTACATCACCTGGGTGCTGGGCCCAACGATATGTTACAATGCTCTCTGTGAGCAATACCCGGAGAGGTGAGACACATTATCTGGTTGCTGATCCCAGTGCTGTGTTACAATCTTTTTTTGGGACATGGTGCATATAGATGAGGAAAGTCACATCTTATAATTGATAGATGTCTAAATATGTCACAAGGTTCCCTGTGGGCAGGGCCCAGGCAGGAGCCTCCCATCCCCAAATGTCAGACCCAGTGATATGTAACAATATCCAGGCCGGGTGCGGTGGCTCATGCCTGTAATCCCAGCACTTTGGGAGGCCGAGGCGGGTGGATCATGAGGTCAAGAGATAGAGACCATCCTGGTCAACATGGTGAAACCCCATCTCTACGAAAAATACAAAAAATTAGCAGGGCATGGTGGCACGTGCCTGTAATCCCAGCTACTCAGGAGGCTGAGGCAGAGAATTGCCTGAACCCAGGAGGCGAAGGTTGCGGTGAGCCGAGATCGCGCCACTGTACTCCAGCCTGGGTAACAAGAGTGAAACTCTGTCTCAAAAAAAAAAAACAAAAAAAAACAAAAACCAATATCCAAAATATGCAGTGTCCAGGCGAAAGAAGAGAATTACATCATCTAGGTGCCGGGTCTAGTGATACATCACAATCCTCCTTAGGCAGGGCGCAGGCTGAAAAAAATTCACATCACCTAGGTGATGAATTAATAAAATATGTCATAACACCCTCGTGGCCAGGGCTTATGTCAGAGACTCCCATCACCTTGGTGACAGATCCAGCTATATGTCACAATAAAAGATGTATGCAAGGCCCAGACAAGACAAGACAAGAATTCCATTGTGTAGGGGCTGGGCCTAGTCATACATCTCAATCTTTTTTTTTGGTCAGTGTCCAAGCAGTAGAGAAGATGTCATATCAACCAAATGCTGCATCCAGCAACATCCAGTCACAATACCCTCTGAGAGGAGAGTCCAGGCAGAAAAGTCATCACCTAGGTGAAAGGCCCAGAGAGATTTCCTAGTGCTACCTGTTGCAGGGCTCAGGAAGAAGACAAGAGTCAGATAATGCAGGAGCTGATGGCACAATCACTACAGTGGGCAGGGCCTAGGCCTGAGAGGAGAGTCACATCACATAGGTGCTGGGCCAAAAGACATCTCACATTTCCTACTGTGGACAGGTTCAGAAAAAAAGAGGAGAGATTTATTATTTAGGTGATTGGCCGAGAGATATGTCACAGTGACTACTGGGACAGGAACCAAGCATAAGAATCACATCACTGGCCAGGCACGGTGGCTCACGCCTGTAATCCCAGCACTTTGGGAGGCTGAGGTGGGTGGATCATGAGGTCAAGAGAGCGAGACCATCCTGGTCAACAAGGTGAAATCCCGTCTCTACTAATACAAAAATTAGCTGGGCATGGTGGCGCGTGCCTGTAGTCCCTGCTACTCAGGAGGCTGAGGCAGGAGAATTGCTTGAACCCAGGAGGCGGAGGTTGCGGTGAGCCGAGATCGCGCCATTGCATTCCAGCCTAGATAACAAGAGCGAAACTCCATCTCAAAAAAAACAAATCACATCACCTGTGTGCTGGGCCAAGCAATAAGTCACTCTTCTTAGTGTTAGCACGACCCAGGCCCAAAGATATATTACAATCTGACCTATGGACAAAGCCCAGATAAAAAAGTAGAGTCACATAAAATAGCTGATGAGCTCAAATATATATCAAAATATTTTCTCTAAGCATAGTCCAGGCAGGAAACTGACATCACTTGGATGTAAAACCCACCAGTATGTCACAATGTCTTATTTGAGCAGGGCCAAGAAAAAAATGAGTAGTATCACTTTGGTGCTGGATTCAGCAATATTTCACAATCTTCCCTGCAGGAAAAACTAAGAAAACAAAGAAAATTAGGGCCAGGCACAGTGGCTCACACGTGTAATCCCAGCACTTTGGGAGGCCCAGGCAAGCAGATCACCTGAGGTCAGGAGTTCAAGACCAGTCTAACCAACATGGAGAAACCCTATTCTCTACTAAAAATACAAAATTAGCTGGGCGTGGTGGTGCCTACCTATAACCCCAGCTACTAGGGAGGCTGAGGCAGGAGAATCGCTTAAACCCAGGAGGTGGAGGTTGTCTGTGTTGAGCTGAGATCACGTCACTGCACTCCAGTCTTGGCAACATGAGCGAAACTCCGTCTCAAAAAAAAAAAAAAAAATATATATATATATATATATAAAATCAGCTATGTGCTGCAAAATGTCACAAAACTTCCTGAGAGCAGAGACCAGTAAGACAGAAAGTCAAATCACCTGTGTGACTGCAGACATTTCAAAATGTCACCCATAAGCAGGGTCCAGGCATAAAAGTTGTATCACCCGGCTATTGGACCCAGCAATATGTCACAAGGGCCCAAGTGGGCATATCACAGGCAGAAGAGTCAGATAACATCAGTGCAGGACCCAGCAATATGTCACAATGTCTGCTGCAGGCAAAACCTAAAACCAGGGAAGAAGCCCATCAGCTAGGTGCTGGGTGTAGCAATATGCTACAATGTTCCAGGAAGCAGGGACCATGCGGAAGAAGACAGTCACACCACCCGGATGCTGGGCCCAGCAACATGTCAATCACCATTCCAGTAATAAAGACCCAGGCAGAAACATACATCATTTGGTTGCTGGTCACAGCAATATGCCTCAATTTTCCCCGTAGGCAGGGTGCAGG
This sequence comes from Callithrix jacchus, assembly GCF_049354715.1. Taxonomy (NCBI): domain Eukaryota; kingdom Metazoa; phylum Chordata; class Mammalia; order Primates; family Cebidae; genus Callithrix; species Callithrix jacchus. The sequence goes on from NC_133523.1 coordinate 20,093,661, forward strand.
CAGAAGAAGAGTTACATCTCCTAGGTGAGGAAGGCAGAGACATGTCACAATGCTCCCTGTAGGAAGGACCCAGGTAGGAGACTCCCATCCTTTAGGTATTGAGCCAAGCAATATGTCACAATACACAAATATGTAGGGCCTAAGAAAAGAGAGTCACATCACCTTGATGCTAGGTCTCTGTGAGCACAGACCAGGCAGAAGAAAGTAACATCACTGGCTGGGCACAGTGGGTCACACCTGTAATCCCAGCATTTTGGGAGGCCAAGGCTGGTGGATCCCTTGAGGTCAGGAGTTCGAGACCAGCATGGTCAACAGGGTGAAACCCCATCTCTATTAAAAATACAAAAATTAGCCGAGCGTGGTAGCACATGCCTGTAGTCCCAGCTACTCAGGAGGCTGAGGCGAGAATCAGTTGAAACTGGGAGACAGAGGTTGCAACGAGCCAAGATCATACCATTGCACTCCAGCCTGGGTAACAGAGCAAGACTCCATCTCAACAACAACGACAACAAGTAACATCACCATGGTGATGGGCATCATTGAGTTATATGACAAAGAAAGCTTCATGCAGGCAAGGTCCAGAAAGAAAGTGTTACATACCCTGGGGGCTGGACCCAGCAATATGTAACTTTTTTTTTTGAGACAAGAGTCTCATTCTGTCACCCAGGCTGGAGTGCAGTGGCGAATCTCAGCACACTGCAACCTCCATGTCCTGGGTTCAAGCAATTCTCCTATCTCAGCCTCCTGAGTCACTGGAACTACAGGCGCTCTGTAGTTCCCACTCCCAGATAATTTTTGTATTGTTAGTAGAGATGGGTTTTTACCATATTGATCAGGCTGGTCTTGAACTCCTGACCTAAGGTGGTACACCTGCTTCAGCCTCCCAAAAGTGGTGGCATTATATGCATGAGCCATTGTCCCCGGTCTTATATGTAACCATTTCTAATGCAACGTATTGTGCCACAATACGGCACAACACGTAGGGTACAAGTGGGAGAGTCATATAACATGGGTGCAGAATCTGGTAATATTTTATAATACTCAAAATTTGTGGGGTCCCATAAAAAGAGGACTGGGTGCTGGGACCAGTGATATACTATAATCTTACCTTTGGGATGGGACCAGGCAGGAAACTGAAATCACTCAGGTGCTGGACAAAGGAGTATGTCACAATCACAACGGCAGGAAGGTCCAGTGATGAAGTAACAATCCCACAGAGGTTCCCATTCTAGGTATGAGAGTCACCATATTCTTTATGTTGGGTCTAAGTACACTACTGACAATCTCACCAATGAACTGAACCTGTGCATGAGATCCTCCATCCCTCTTGTGAACTGTGTTCGCTCTGCCCTCAACTCGGGTAGGAGAGTCAACATGTCCTCAGGAGGACATGAAGGCAGAATTTTCATTGATTCAGACAGAAAAATTCTCACCTGCCTATGAACTAGATTTAGAAATGAGTCATTATTCAAACTTGCCAAATGTTCACATATGACACCCACAATTTCAACTGTGGACTGTGTCTGTACATGAGATTCAGGACCTTACCAGTGGGCTCCATCACTATGTGAGGGTGACAATTCTAAGGTTAGTAGGTGAGCAAAGAAAAGAAACACAATCTCACCTGTGTGCTGAACCCTATAATGACACTCTCTGTACCACAAGAGATTTATATAGTATTCAAAAAAGTGGTAATTCTTGACTGGGCATGGTGGCTCATACCTGTAATCCCAGCACTTTGAGAGGCCGAGGTGGGTGGATCACTTGAAGTCAGCAGTTCAAGACCAGCCTGGTCAACATGGCGAAATCCTATCTCTACTAAAAATATAAAAATTCCCGGATGTAGTGGCATGCATATGTGATCCCAGGTATTTGGGAGGCAGAAGCAGGAGAATCACTTGAACCCAGGAGGAGGAGGCTGCAGTGAGCCAAGATCATGCCACTGCACTCCAGCCTGGGTGACAACGTGAGACTCCGTCTTCAAAAAAAAAAAGGCCAGGTGTGATGGTTCACACCTGTAATCCCAGCACTTTGGAAGGCCGAGGCGGGTGGATCACGAGGTTAGGAGTTTGAGACCAGCCTGACCAACACGGTGAAACCCCGAATCTACTAAAATACCAAAAATAAAAAATAAAAAATTAGCAGGACATGGCGGCATGCGCCTATAGTCCCAACTACTTGGGAGGCTGAGGCAGGAGAATTGCTTGAACCCGGGAGGCAGAGGTTGCACAGATCCGAGATCGCGCCACTACACTCCAGCCTGGGCTACAGAGCCACATTCCTTCTCAAAAAAACAAACAAAAAAAATTAACAACATAAACTGAAGACCCCAGGACCGCAGCCCGTACCGCGTACACACCGAGTCAGGATTCACCCCGCTGACTCGCCTCTGAACAATCTGGGCAATACTCGGGGATGCGGGTGCAGAGCTGCCCAGGGAACTCCAGACAGGGCGCCACGCAGGGAAGTGGGGCAGAGGGGTGGAACGCAGGGGTCTCAGCCGAGGGCCCAGCCGCCATCTTGCGGACAGGGAGGCCTGGGGCGGAGCCGCGCTAGCGGGAACTCAGGTTGGTGACCCAGGAGCGGACGGTGGGGAGACCGGTTCCGCCTGTTTCACAGCTCGCTCCCCGCTTTCGGGAGGCCCAAGCTCGCCTACTCACCATTTCCCAGCTTCCAGAATGTCCTGGCATCTTAGCTTTGCGTCTCCCAGGACCTGCAGATCACAGGGCAACGGAAGCTGTGACAAAGTCAAGGGGCGGGGAAGGGGATACCGACAAGGAAGAGCGGAACAGCAGAGACGGATCCCAACTTCTGGCGGGTGCGGGAGACAAAGGCCCCGCCACACGCTGGAAGCCACGCCCTCCTCTCCGACGGCGCTTCTGATTGAACGGTTCCCACGCCAGCGCCACTGATTGGATAAAGCCCCAGGACCACCTCACACCCTTACCCTCCCCAGCATTAGTGCATTTTTTGGACGAGGAAACAGGCTCAAGTAGGCGGGATCACAAGCCTGAATTACACAGCTAATTAACGAGTGAACTGAGGCTTGAAATACACTTGCTCTTTCCCTTACCTGGGTCTGCTTGTATAATGCATTTTAGTAGTTACCTAAGGGTAAGAAACCGAACATTTGGACACATGAATTATGTTGCCCAAATTTGCTCATCTTAGAAAAGCTTCTAAACCGATCTTTGTGAAGTGTCTATTCTCAGGGTAATTTTGCCCTGACTGTGCTGCATCTCAGCCTGACCTCTCTTTTTTAAAATTACTGGATTGGGCCAGACGCGGTGGCTCACGCCTGTAATCCCAGCACTTTGGGAGGCTGAGGTGGGTGACCTGAGGTCAGGAGTTCGAGGCCTGCCTGACCAATATGATGAAACCCCTGTTTCTACAAAAACTACAAAAAAAAAAAAAAAAAATAGCGGGGCATGGCGGCATGCGCCTGTAATCCCAGCTACTCCAAAGGCTGAGACAGGAAAATCACTTGAACCCCGGAGGCCGAGGTTGCAGTGAGCTGAGATTGCACCATTGCACTCGAGCCTGGGCAACAAGAGCAAAACGCCATCTAAAAAAATAAATAAAATAAAACAAAGTTGCTGAATTGGCTGGGTACAGTGGCTTGCCTCTGTAATCCCAGCACTTTGGGAAGCAGAGGCCAGTGGATCAAAAGGTTGGGAGTTCGAGACCAACCTGACCAATATGGTGAAACCCCATCTCTAATAAAAATACAAAAAACTTAGCCAGGTATGGTGGCACACACATGTAATCCCAGCTACTCCAGAGGCTGAGACAAGAAAATTGCTTGAACTCAGGGGGCGGAGGTTGCAGTGAGCTGAGATCACGCCACTGGACTCCACCATGGGCCAGAGCAAGACTCTGTCTCAAAAATAATAATAATAAAGTAAATAAATAAAATTACTGCATTACTCTCATTAAAGGGGTTATTTCAGCCGGGCGCGGTGGCTCACGCCTGTAATCCAGCACTTTGGGAGGCCGAGGCGGGTGGATCACGAGGTCAAGAGATCGAGACCATCCTGGTCAACGAGTGAAACCCCGTCTCTACTAAAAATACAAAAAAAAAAAAAAAAAATTAGCCAGGCATGGTGGTGCGCACATGTAGTCCCAGCTACTCGGGAGGCTGAAGCAGGAGAATTGCTCGAACCCAGGAGGCGGACGTTGCGGTGAGCCGAGATCGTGCCATTGCACTCCAGTCTGGGTAACAACAGTGAAATCTCCGTCTCGAAGAAAAAAAAAATAAATGAAGGGGTTATTTCACTTTCTATTTGAAAATGGCCAATTGTCCTCTATAGGTGTCCTAATCTGATTTGCTAGTTTAGACCCTGGAGGTAGGTATGAGAAAATACTTGAGAGGGCCAGGCACAGTGGCTCTTGCCTGTAATCTGCCACTTTGGGAGGTGGAGGCAGGCAGATCACCTTAGGTCAGGAGTTTGAGACCAGCCTGGTCAACATGGTGAAGCCCTGCCTGTACTAAAAATACAAAAATTAGCTGGGCATGGTGACATGTACCTGTAATTTCAGCTACTCGAGAGTCTGAGGCAGGGGAATCGGTTGAACCTGGGAGGCAGAGATAGCTGTGAGCAGAGATTGTGCCATTGCACTCCAGCCTGAGTGACAGAGGAAAACTCCATCTCAAAAAAAAAAAAAAAAAAAAAGAAAGAAAAAGAAAATACTTGAGCTACATCAGAACACCCTCAACTGGAGGATATATAGGAATTCCTTCATAATATCTAGCAGTTTTCTTTTTTCTTTCTTTCGACTTCCCTACTATTGAATTTTTTTTCTCTTTTGTTCTTTTAACAGTTTTCTCATTATCCATGACATTTAACAGTGACAGCTTGGAGGGCAGAGAGGGGAAACACATGACACAAAATTAGAAGTTCAATTTTGTTATAAGTTTATTTTGTTTCGTTTTTGTACACAAGGTCTCACTTTGGCCCCCAGGCTGGAGAACAGTGGCACAATCATAGATCATATTTTGGTTGTAACAGTTTTTTATAAAATATTTGTTTCTGGGTGTGGTGTCACACCTGTACTCCAAACACTTTCTGAGGCCATGGTAGAATGATCACTTAAGTCCAGGAGTTCAAGATCAGTCTGGGAAACAAAGTGAGACTCAGCCTCTACAAAACATTATAAAAATTAGCTGGACGTGGTGTTGCATGCCTGTAGTCCCAGTTATTCAAGAGATGGAGGTGAAAGAATCACTTGAGTCTAAGCAGTTGAGGCTGCAGTGATCCATGATTTAGCCACTGCACACCAGCCTGGGTGACAGAGAAACCTGTATACGTGTGTATATACACACGCACATGCACACGCACATATACACATATATAATAAAAATAATATGTATGTTAAAAAATTCAAGCACGGAAGAAAAGTGAAAGACAAAGGTATGGGATGTGCAGAAAGGTGAGTGTGGTTCCTCCAGCTCAGTGAGACTTGGTTTTCTGTCTTTATTTATTTATTTGAGAAGGAGCTTCACTCTTGTTGCCCAGGCTGGAGTGCAATGGCACAATCTCAGCTCACCACAACTTCCATCTCCCGGGTTCAAGTGATTCTCTTGCCTCAGCATCCCAGTAGCTGGGAATACAGACATGCACCACCACGCCGGGCTAATTTTGTATTTTTAGTAGAGATGGAGTTTCTCCATCTTAGTCGGGCTGGTCTTGAACTCTCAACCTTAGGTGGTCCACCTGCCTCGGCCTCCCAAAGTGCTGGGAATACAGGCATGAGCCACCGCGACCATCTTGAAGAACTGTACATCCACATTGAAATCACAACCAAGCACATGCCAATTCTCACATGAAACCTTTTCAGATACCACTATCTACCCTTAAAAAAAATTGAAATGTTTCACCTAGGAAAAGAAGAAAAGCATTTTACATCTAAAGCTTTTGTTCTTTTTTAAAAGAACAGCTCCTGTCCTTTGAGTTATCCAATGATGTCTGAAATTGCTAATACACTTAAGTACAAATGGGCCTCTCAGGTGACCAAGAGGCACAGAGATAACTAAATGTAATCCATTATCAGTTTTACATGATGCTCCCGTCTCAAAAAGTGGTGTTAACCGTGTGAACCATATTCACTGGACAAGGTCAGAGAAAAGCATGTTTAGGACAATACAACCATGAGGCTACAAATCAAATTGGGGGCAGAAAGCAGGCAGGAGACTTCCATGGCCGATACACTGGTGGTTATCCTTAGGTGTCACTTAAAATTTCCAGGTCATCCCAGCACTTTGGGAGGCGGAGGCGGGTGGATCACGAGGTCAAGAGATCGAGATCATCTTGGTCAACATGGTGAAACTCGTCTCTACTAAAAAAAATACAAAAAATTAGCTGGGCATGGTGGTGCGCGCCTGTAATCCCAGGTACTCAGGAGGCTGAGGCAGGAGAATTGCCTGAACTCAGGAGGCGGAGGTTGCAGTGAGCCGAGATCGGGCCATTGCAGTTCAGCCTGGGTAATAAGAGCGAAACTCCGTCTCAAACAAACAAACAAACTTCCAGGTCAGGCCGGGCGCAGTGGTTCACGCCTATAATCCCAGCACATTGGGAGGCTGAGGCTGGTGGATCACGAGGTCAAGAGATCGAGACCATCCTGGTCAACAAGGTGAAACCCCGTCTCTACTAAAAATACAAAAATTAGCTGGGCATGGTGGTGCGCGCCTGTAGTACCAGCTACTCAGGAGGCTGAGGAAGGAGAATTGCTTGAACCCAGGAGGCGGAGGTTGCGGTGAGCCGAGATCGTGCCATTGCACTCCAGCCTGGGTCACAACAGCGAAACTCCATCTCAAAACAAAACAGCAACAACAAAAAACTTCCAGGTCAGCCGGGCGCAGTGGCTCACGCCTGTAATCCCAGCACTTTGGAAGGCTGAGGCGGGTGGATTGTCTGAGCTCGGAAGTTCACGACCAGCCAGGGCAACACGGTGAAAACCCATCTCTACTAAAATATAAAAAATTAGCCAGGCGTGGTGGCGTGAGCCTGTAGTCCCAGCTACTCGGGAGGCTGAGGCAGGAGAACTGCAAAAAGGCGGAGGTTGCAATGAGCCGAGATCATGCCACTGCACTCTAGCCTGGGTGATAGACTGAGACTCCATCTCAGAAAAAAAAAAAAAAAAAAAAAAAACTTCCATGTCAAGGACATCTTTTATTCCAGTTGATTCAGTGAAATTAACACACTTTAAGATTGTAATTTTGGGTTTTCTTTTCAGAATTTCTGAAACATAAAGGACTCGCCAAATGCCCCAAAAGGCATTTCAATCTGGAGTGCAGTGAGTAGGAAAGGAAGTAAAAGCCTGTAGTGACAGCTTTTGCTAAGCCTGAGGGCAGGCAGGCCAGGCCTGGGCACATGGATTTATCCGGGACCACCACTGCTGACTCCTTCCCCTTCACCTGGAGCTACAACCAGGCCAGGCCAATAAGGATTAATAAAATCACTGCAGCTCTTATCCTGCCACAAAACTAATGTGTACCCCAATCCCTAGCCTTACACATATCTCTGACTTCCCATCCCAGAAGACAGAATGCCCTTCTTTTTGACCTAAAGCCTCAATTTGATTTTTTAAATTTTTCCCCCCAAGATGGAGTTTCACTCTTGTTGCTCAGCCTGGAGTGCAATAGCGCGATCTCAGCTCACTGCAACCTCTGCCTCCTGAGTTCATGTGACTCTCCTGCCTCAGTCTCTTCAGTCTAATTTTTGCATTTTTAGCAGAGATGGAGTTTCATCATGTCGGTTAGGCTGCTCTCAAACTTCTGACCCCAGGTGATCCACCAACCCTGGCCTCCCAAAGTGCTGGGATTATAGGCGTGAGCCTCCGCAACCGGCCTATTTATTTATTTATTTATTTATTTATTTTTTGAGACGGTGTTTTGCTCTTGTTACCCAGGCTGGAGTGCAATGGCACGATCTTGGCTCACCGCAACTTCCGCCTCCTGGGTTCAGGCAATTCTCCTGCCTCAGCCTCCTGGGTAGCTGGGATTACAGGCATGCACCACCATGCCCAGCTAATTTTTTGTATTTTTAGTAGAGACGGGGTTTCACCATGTTGATCAGGATGGTCTCGATCTCTTGACCTCGTGATCCACCAGCCTCGGCCTCCCAAAGTGCTGGAATTACAGGCATGAGCCAGCGTGCCCAGCCCCTATTTATTTATTTTTAACAGAGTCTCGCTCTGTCACCCAGGCTGGAGTGCAGGGACTCGATCTCGGCTCACTGCAGCCTCTGCCTCCTGGGTTCCAGTAATTCCCCTGCCTTAGCCTCCTGGGTAGCTGGGATTACTGGCACACACCACCACACCCAGCTAATTTTTGTTTTTTTTGTTTTTTTTTTTTAGTAGATGGGGTTTCACTATGTTGCCTAAGCTGGTCTGGAACCCTTGACCTCAGGTGATCAGCCCAACTCGGCCTCCCAAAGTGTTGGGATTACAGCTGTGAGCCACTGTGCCCCAGCCCAGCCTGGACTTTAATCCAGGTTGGGCCTTGGGGTAGTGGCAGCCAAAGCAGCAGCCATAATGTCGAACATACGAATGACCTGAGAAATCTCATCTGCACGTTATTCACTCAGACCGGACCTGGAGTTGTGTACAAGTTAAGAAGGACAGAACTATATACTCATGGGCATGGACACATTCCACCCTTGCTGGGGAGGATGAGGGGCCTGAGAGGCACCTGTTTCCCAGCTGAAAGTTGATGTCCACATAGCACCGTTCACATGTCTTGATTCAGGACTCTGCATTGTATATTCATTGAGCCAGTGCATACACAATTTTTTAGGAGGCATAATTTAGTGTAGCACCAGCCTCCGATTGGCCTGAGGGGCAGTCAGCAACAACTGGTCAGCTACTAAACCCTAGGACAAAGGTGCTTCCCCTTTCCAGCACTCATATCCAGCAGCAACATATCATAATGGCTTTTGTTTTTTGTTTTGAGACGGAGTTTCGCTCTTGTTACCCAGGCTGGAGTGCAATGGCACGATCTCGGCTCACCGCAACCTTCACCTCCTGGGTTCAAGCAATTCTCCTGCCTCAACCTCCCGGGTAGCTGGGACTACAGGGCGCACCACCATGCCCAGCTAATTTTTGTATTTTTAGTAGAGACGGGGTTTCACCTTGTTGACCAGGATGGTCTCGATCTCTTGACCTCGTGATCCACCCGCCTCAGCCTCCGGAAGTGCTGGGATTACAGGCGTGAGCCACCGCACCCGACCTAAAGTTTCTTTTCTTTTCTTTTTTTTTTTGAGACGGAGTTTCGCTCTCGTTACCCAGGCTGGAGTGCAATGGCGCGATCTCGGCTCACCGCAACCTCTGCCTCCTGGGTTCAGGCAATTCTCCTGCCTCAGCCTCCTGAGTAGCTGGGATTACAGGCACACGCCACCATGCCCAGCTATTTTTTGTATTTTTAGTAGAGACGGGGTTTCACCATGTTGACCAGGATGGTCTTGATCTCTTGACCTTGTGATCCACCCGCCTCGGCCTCCCAAACTGCTGGGATTACAGGCATGAGCCACTGCACCCGGCCTATGTCACATTTTCTTTATCCAGTCTATCATTGATGGGCATTTGGGTTGGTTCCAATGGTACTCTACACGTTCAGAGAAACTTCTCTAGTAACAAGCTATAGAAAGGATCCCTGAAAGTATAGTCTTCCACGATGGTTTCTATCAAACACGAACAGCATGAGGTAGCTCACCTTTCTTCGCATCCCTTACAATGGTCTTTCACTTTTCTTGTATGCTTGAATTTTTTTTTTACATACACATTATTATGTATACATATATATGTGTGTGTGTCTTCTGTACTTGATTTTTTTACATACACATTATTCTTATGTATACATATATGTATGTGTGTGTGTCTTCTGTATTTCTTCTTGAATTTGTTTACATACATATTATTACTATATATACATAAGTGCATGTGTGTCTATACACACACATACAGGTCTCACTCCGTCACTCAGGCTGGAGTACAGTGGCCGAATCATGGTTTACTGCAGCCTCTTAAACTTATATGATTCTTCCATCTCGCCTTCTCAGGGATGCAACACCACACCAAGTCAATGTTTAGAATTTTTCGTAGAGACTGAGTTTCATTATGTTGCCCAGACTGATCTTCAACTCCTGGGCTTAAATGATCATTCCACCATGGCCTCCCAAAGCCTTTAGATTACAGATGTGAGCTACAACACCCAGAGGAAAATATTTTACAAAAAACTGTCACAACTAAAATATGATCTATGATTGTGCCACTCTTCTCCAGCTTGAGTCCGAGTAAGACCTTGTCTCCAAAATCAAAACAAGAAAATTTGGCTGGGCGCAGTGGCTCACGCCTGTAATCCCAGCACTTTGGAAGGCCGAGGCTGGTGGATCACAAGGTCAAGAGATCGAGACCATCCTGGTCAACATGTTGAAACCCCGTCTCTACTAAAAATACAAAAGTTAGCTGGGCATGGTGGTGCGCGCCTGTAGTCCCAGCTACTTGGGAGGCTGAGGCAGGAGAATTGCTTGAATCCAGGAGGCGGAGGTTTCGGTGAGCCAAGATCGCGCCATTGCACTCCAGTCTGGGTAACAACAGCGAAACTCTGTCTCAAAAACAAAACAAAACAAAACAACTTATAACAAAATTGAGTGTCTAAGTTTGTGTCACCTGTTTTCCCTCTGTGCCCTCCAAGCTATCACTGTTAAATATAATGGGCATTGAGAAAAGTGTGAGTTATTATTATTATTTTTGAGACAGAGTCTCACTCTGCAGCCCAGGCTGGAGTGCAGTGGCACGATCTTGGCTCACGGCAACCTGCACCTCCCAGTCCCAATTCAAGCACCTCTCCTGCCTCACCTCCCGAGTAGCTCGGATGACAGGCATGTGCCACCATGTCCAGCTAATTTTTTTTGTATTTTTAGTAGAGACAGGGTTTCATCATATTGGCCAGGCTAGTCTCAAACTCCTGACCTTGTGATCCGCCCCCCTCAGTCTCTCAAAGTGCTGGAATTACAGGCGTGCGTCACTGGGCCCGGCCTCTTTTTTTTTGAGACAGAGTTTTGCTCTTGCTGTCCAGGCTGGAGTGCAATGGCACGATCTCGGCTCACTGCATCCTCCGCCTCCCAGCTTCAAGCGATTCTCCTGCCTCGACCTCCCCAGTAGCTGGGATTACAGGCACGCGCCACCACGCCCGGCTAATTTTATATTTTCAGTAGAGACGAGGGTTCTGTATGTTAGTTAGGCTGGTCTCAAACTCCTGACCTCAGGTAACCCGACCGCCTCAGCCTCCCAAATTGCTGGGATTACAGGCAAGAGCCGCCGGGCCCAGCTGAAAACTGTGAGATATTATTAATGAATTCCTGTATATCCTCCAGCTGAAAATAAGGTGTTCTGATTTGGCTCAAGTATTTTCTGACCGCTAGCTCCAGGGTCTAAACTAGCAAAGTCAAATCAGGACACCTACAGAGGACAGTTGGCTAATTTCTTTATTTTATTTATTTATTTTTTTTAGAAGTTTCGCTGTTGTTACCCAGACTGGAGTGCAATGGCACGATCTAGGCTCATTGCAACCTCCGCCTCCTGGGTTCAAGCAATTCTCCTGCCTCAGCCTCCCGAGTAGGTGGGACTACAGGCGTGCACCACCATGCCCAGCTAATTTTTGTATATTTAATAGAGACGGGGTTTCACCTTGTTGACCAGGATGGTCTCGATCTCTTGACCTCGTGATCCACCAGCCTCGGCCTCCCAACATGCTGGGATTATAGGCGTGAGCCACCGCGCCCGCCCCCCCCCTTTTTTTTTTTTAACGGAGGTGCTATAATTTATTTGACATGTCCCTTGTTGATTATCTTTTTTTTTTTTAGTGCTTCCTTTTTTTTTATTGCATTTTAGGTTTTGGGGTACATGTGAAGAACATGCAAGACAGTTGCATAGGTACACACGTGGCAGTGTGATTTGCTGCCTTCCTCCCCTTCACCTATATCTGGCATTTCTCCCCATGCTATCTCTCCCCAACTCCCCACCCCCCGCTGTCCCTCCCCTATTCCCCCCAACAGACCCCAGTGTGTAGTGCTCCCCTCCCTGTGTCCATGCAGATAGGAACAACCGTGCACGACCTCTCCTGTTAAAAATTAAAGAGTCAGGCCGGGCGCGGTGGCTCAAGCCTGTAATCCCAGCACTTTGGGAGGCCGAGGCGGGTGGATCACGAGGTCAAGAGATCGAGACCATCCTGGTCAACATGCTAAAAATTACAAAAAATTAGCTGGGCGTGGTAGTGCGCGCCTGTAATCCCAGCTACTCAGGAGGCTGAGGCAGGAGAATTGTCTGAACCCAGGAGGCGGAGGTTGCGGTGAGCCAAGATCCCGCCATTGCACTCCAGCCTGGGTAACAAGAGCGAAACTCTGTCTCAAAAAAAATTAAAGAGAGTCAATTTTAAAACGGAAACGACTTTATTTGAGCAAACAACGACTGGTGAAATGGAAAGCACCCAGTCATGATTTGTGCTCCACCTGAGGGGCATGAAGAAAAGGTTTTTCTATAAAGTGCTTGAGAAGGCAAACCAAATTCAAGAATTGGTTACATTTATGTAGTCTCCTTCTTTGCAGGGTCCCGGTGGAAATTTCTCGGTTATATAATCAGAGGTTAAATTAATCGCAGGTTTACGATTGGTTAAGCCTAAATTTTGTTTCTATCTAAGATAGTAATTCGTAACAAATGCATTTGAGTTAGGTTTTAGATTTTTTTATCTAGGAACAACAGGGCACTAAAGCCACTTCAGTCGAATTTCCCGCTCATTAATTATTTTAACACTATACAAAAGGACTGTTTTGTTTTTCTTTCTGTGTCTTCCTAATGTATGGCAAGCAGGGCCTCTAATTCACTACCCTTTTCCACTAGCCTAACTCAGACTTGCAGTAAAATTCGACATTTCCGCTTTCATTCCTACATTCTCTTTTTTTTATTTGAGAGGGAGTTTCGCTCTTGTTACCCAGACTGGAGTGCAATGGCACGATCTTGGCTCACTGCAACCTCCGCATTCTGGGTTCAAGCAATTCTTCTGCCTCAGCCTCCCGAGTAGCTGGGACTACAGACGCGCACCACCATGCCCAGCTAATTTTTGTATTTTTAGTAGAGATGTGGTTTCACCTTGTTGACCAGGATGGTCTCGATCTCTTGACCTCGTGATCCACCTGCCTCGGCCTCCCAAAGTGCTGGGATTATAGGCGTGAGCCACCGTGCCCGGCCATTCCTACATTCTCAAACGTAGAAAATGAGGCCAACTTCTCTCCAGTTTACCACACTATGAACTATTTGTCCTTTATTATATATTTCAGAAACAGAATTTTAATTGTTAATTGTGTTTATTTTTATTTTTTTGAGACAGAGTTTCACTCTTGTTGCCAAGGCTGGAATGCAATGGCTCAATTTTGGCTCACCACAACCTCCACCTCCCCAGTTCAAGTGATTCTCCTGCCTCAGCCTCCAGAATAGCTGGGATTAAGGCCCCTGCCACCACACCCAGCTAATTTTTTGTATTTTTAGTAGAGACGTAGTTTCACCATGTTGGCCAGGCTAGGCTCGAACTCCTTGAGTCAGGGATCCACCCACCTCGGCCTCCCAAAGTGCTGGGTTTATAGGCATGAGCCACCACGCCCGGCCACTTGTGAATTTTTATTTCACTGGGAAAATCTGTAAATAAATTTCAGAGTCAAGGGGCAAAATTTGTTTTTAATAATTTATTTAAAGGGGTATACTCTGCATCAGCATTGACACAAAAACTTCTATTAAACTCTGACACTGAGATGTCACCTTCTATAAAAAGGCCTCCTTGATTTCCCAAAGTTATGTTTGTGGCAATATTGATCACGACTACCATTCAGCTACCAATACCTTTTACGTCTTTTTATTTATAAGCATTATTCTCCAGAATAAATTAATCATTTTTCCATCTATCTATGCTAATGAACTATAAAGTCATACAAGGCAGTTATGTGGAGCCGTGTTCATCTGTGTTATATAAATTTCCAATACATAACAGCATATATATACAAATAGAATTAAAATGCTCTCAGGAAATTATTGGAAAAGCAACCAAAATTACTTTTTTAAAAACTTTGAGGCCAGGTGCAGTGGCTCATGCCTACACCTATAATCCTAGCACTTTGGGAGGCTGAGACAGGTGGATCACCTGCGGTCAAGAGTTCAAGACTTGCAGCTGAGAAGCAAGCAAGGCGGTCACGTGACTGCACTGCAGCCTGGGCAAAAAGAGCAAAAGACGGTCTTAAAAAACAATGTGCAAGTGTGTTAAAAAATGTCCTTTTCTCGATCTAATTTTTATTTTTATAGACATTGGTGATCAGCCAGTCAGAAGTTGGTATTGAGGAGAAAAGGCAGGAATAATTCCTACTATTGTATTCTTTTAGTTTTTTTTTTGAGATGGAGTTTCACTCTTGTTGCCTGGGCTGGAGTACAGTGGCGTGATCTTGGCTCACCGCAACCTCTGCATCCCAGGTTCAAGCAAGCAATTCTCCTGCGTTACCCTCCCCACCCCAAGTAGCTGGGATTACAGGCATGAGCCACCATGCCCAGCTAATTTTGTATTTTTAGTAGAGACGGGTTTCTCCAAGTTGGCTGGTCTCAAACTCCCGACTTCAGGTGATCCGCCCACCTTAGTCTCCCAGAGTGCTGCGATTACAGGCGTGAGCCACTGAGGCTTTTTTTTTTTTTTTTGGAGAGAGTCTTGCTCTGTTGCCAGGCTGGAGTGCAGTGGCGTGATCTCGGCTCACTGCAACCTCCACCTCTTGGGTTCAAGTGATTCTCCTGCCTCAGCCTCCTGAGTAGCTGGGATTACAGATGCACACCACTACACCCAGCTAATTTTTGTATTTTTAGTAGAGATGGGATTTCACCATGTTGGTAAGGCTGGTCTTGAACTCCTGACTTTGTGATCCACCCACCTCGGCCTCTCAAAGTGCTGGGATTAAAGGTGTGAGCCACCGTGCCTGGCCTCTTTCTGATTTTTGATGATATATATATATTTATATATATATATAAATTTAAATATATTTATATATATTTTTTACATATATAAATATATATTATTTATATATATAAATATATATATTATTATATATAAAATATATATTATTATATATGTATTTATTTATATATATATATATATATATATTTTTTTTTTTTTTTTTTTTTTTTCCTGAAGAACAAGAAGTATCTATCCCAGTAAGGCAATGCAAGAACCTGAAGGCAAAATATACCTGAGGCCCACAGTGGGTACAGTACAGTGTCTCCTGGGAAGGTGGTCACTGAGTAATTTAATGGGCAGAATGGAGATGGGAGAATGTTTTGAGGGATAGCATGGTCTGACTGGACTTGTTGAGTCAGACATATTTGTGTTCCAATCAGCACTGCCACTTCCTGAGTTTGTCACATTTGGAGGATTTTTTTTCACTTATTTCAATTTCAATTTTTCAACAACTGTAAATTACATTGTATCAGTAGAGCCTAAAGGTTTTTTTTTAATAGTGTACATTTATTGAACACTTACTAAATACTGTATCCTATACATTTTCTCTAGAGAAGAATCTCCCAGCTTTCTACATGGCGTGGGGAGAAGCCTGGCTTTCAAGTAAGACTTGGAATTTCTGAGAAATGGATGTTCAACCTTACTATGAATGTATTATAACATTTAATGCTCAAAACAACCCTATTTAGTACAAGTATAACATTAAATGTATTTCTTTTTTTTATTGTACTTTAAGTTCTGAGGAACATGTGCAGATCTTATTGTTGCATAGATACACACATGCCGTGGTGGTCTAACACTCCGTCACCTACATCAGCCATTTCCCCACCCCCAACCTAAAAGATTTTTTCAAAGTCAAAGACCATGAAACATAGGTGTCAGAAAAATCTAGTGATATATTTTATTTGTTAAAGATTTTTTTTGTTTGTTTCTTTGTTTGGCTTTTCTTAGACCAAGTTTCACTCTTGTTGCCCAGGCCGGAGTGCAATGGTGTGATCTTGGTTCACTGTAACCTCTGCCTCCCCTGTTAAAGCGATTCTCCTGCCTCAGCTTCCCAATTAGCTAGGATTACAGGCCTGTGCTCCCACCCCTGGCTAATTTTGTATTTTTAGTAGAGATGGGTTTTCTCTGGGTTGGTCAGGCTGGTCTCAAACTCCCAACCTCAGGTGATCCACCTGTCTTGGCCTCTCAAAAGTGTTGGGATTACAGGCGTTGAGCCACCGAGACTGGCTCAGTTAAAGATTCTTATTTACCTTTATCTTTACCAGAGTGAGTGTCATTAGTTTCTCATGTCTGTTTTTTGGGGGGTGATTTCAAATAAAGAATTCCAGGGCTTTGCTTTGGGAATGCTACTGGGGAAAAGAAATAGAGAAAATCCTTCTTTGTTCATGGCTATAGAAAGTGAATACGTTTTCACAGGCAATGTAAAAAAGATAATTTGGTGTATTGCATATATTTGTCAAAACATCGGCTCCCCTTTTTTGCAGGGTTTAGAATTTGTGACAGTTGATATCTATGTTCTGTATCCAGTGGTCTGGATGTCCAAATTTAATGCTAAATTTTATGAGATGAAATTGTCACCTTCTAGAAATGTTCACTTATTATTTATTAAATCATAGAAATATTTAGTTGACGTGTTTATTGTCTGAAAAAGACAGATATTTCAGCTTTTTTTTTTTTTTTTTTGAGATGGAGTTTCGCTCTTATTGCCCAGGCTGGAGTGCAATGGCACGATCTCGACTCACCGCAACCTCTACCTCCCAGGTTCAAGTGATTCTCCTGCCTCAGCCTCCAGAGTAGCTGGGACTACAGGTATGTGCCACCATGCCGGCTAATTTTGCATTTTTAGTAGAGATGGGGTTTCTTCATGTTGGTCAGGCTGGTCTTGAGCTCCCAACCTCGGGTGATCTGCCCACCTCGGCCTCCCAAAGTGCTGGGATTACAGGTGTGAGCCACCATGCCCGGCCGATACTTCAGCTTTTCATGTTGAAGTATAAAATTTAAGTGTCTTACAATCACCTTACAGTAATCTTCAAACACTGTGTTTGAGTGATTTTGCTCTTTTCTTCAAATACTGGTCATTTGTTTATTTAAGTGAATAACACTGACTGGGAAGTAGAAGCCTGAACTCAGTGACTCCAAGCTAAACATAGTTTTTCCTGCAAAGGGACATCATTGAAGAAGCAGTCAGTTCTGCCTGAGGAGCCTCCCCTGCACATGTCCCAGCCTGCTCACCATAGCCATGGACAGAGCCTTTACACTTAGGGAAGCTGCAGAGCCCTGAAAAGCTAGAAATCCACAGGCAGATGCAGTTGGGGTTGGAATGAAAGTGGGGCTGGGAGGCTCTTTCTGAGGATGGAGTTTTTATTGTCCTAGGGCTGTTTACAGATTTTGTAAAATAAGACAAATTCAGATTTAGGTAAGAAGTTACTTAATTCCTGGTTGGGCACAGTGGCTTATTCTTGTAATCTTGGTGCTTTGGGAGGCTGAGGCAGGCGGATCACTTGAGGTCAGGAGTTTGAGACCAGCCTGGCCAATATGGTGAAACCCCATCTTTACTAAAAATATAAAAATAGCCGGGCATAGTGGTGCACACCTGTAGTCCCAGCTACTTGGGTGGCTGAGGCAGGACAATCTCTTGAACCTGGGAATCAGAGGTTGCAGTGACCCCAGTTTGTGTCATTGCACTCCAGCCTAGGTATCACAGTGAGACTTCATCTCAAAAAAATAAAGTTAATTCTGAAAGAGTATTGCAACAAGGGGAAAGCACCAACTATAAGATGTTGGAGGATCTCAAAGGTTAGTCAGAAAAGGACTCTCTTTCATTAGGATAAGCAAAGAAGGTCAGAGAAAAGCATGCAAGGAAAAGGGAGAGCTATAACATGGTAAAATCAGAGCCTAGAGGAGAGATTGTTTCACCCAGGAGTCACCCCGTTCCTAAGAGGGTCATTAAGAAAGCTTGTACGTTAGCTCAGTAAGGTTGAGTCAAGGTTTGGGGGCCTGAAGAAGAAAAACTTAAGCAAAGTTTGATTACCAGGTATTTTGTTCTAACTGTTAAAGACAAATTTATTACTTAATTGTTTATGAGTCTGTTTATGAGTCAAAAAATGGGAATTTAGAGAGTCTCTGGCTTTGTGATATCAAAAATAAAGTTTTTTTTTTTTTGCAGTAAGATGATTTGGAAAACACAAAGGAAGTGGGATTTCGTTAACTACAGCTGTTACCTATCCACCCCATCTCCCCCTGGAACTTTTTCTTGCCCTGTATACTTCCTGTATATGGCCTTTCTGACTTGCATCTTTATAATTAACTGGTAAATGCAACTATAGTGTTAGGTGAGTTCCGCGAGTCGTTGTATCAAATTATTGAACTTGAGAAGCAGGATATGGGAGTCCCCAACATATAAGCAGTAGCTGAAAAATACAGATGAGTCCCTATGAAGTGTGACTGAGATAGGGAGGGGGCAGTGTTGTGGGACTGAGCCCTGAGCTTGCGGGGGTCTGCACTGACTCAAGGTGGTGTCAGAATTGAGTTTTGGACCACCAATGGGTGTTGGAGAATTGGCTGCTGTTCAGCGAACTCCACACATTCAGTGTCAGGAAGAAAACTGAGAAATACTTGGCCTGGAGAGAGATTATGTGTCTCTGGGAAGGGAGGCTCTGTTCTCCTAGACATAGACTGTCACAATGCATACTGTCATCTGATTCCAGATCTCCTTCCAAGGTAAAAGGGGACTGAGGACTTAGATGAAAGGAGTTCTGAGGACAGACTCCCTGCCCCCAACCTGCTACCACATGATTCCCACCTACTCATGTACATACCCACTAGGAATTCATGTGGCCACACATTTCACAAAACAGAAGACTTGACCTTCAGGGATTATGCCTATAGCGCCTTTGCCTGTAGAATTTCTTGCCAAAAAATTACACAAGTGCCTAAAGAACTTCTGGCTTATCTCTACCAGAGACCCTGAACCTGCAGCAGCAACCTAGTCTCTCCATCAACCTCGGCTTGTGGACCACCAATCATAACCTCATCCACCTGCATGGGCGCAGGAATATGTCAGAACATGGCCCTGCCTGGGTCAGTATCTGAGCATAAACCAGTCCTTCCGGATACGGTGCATTGTCCCCCATGCATGGTCCTTGATAGTACCTTTCACTCTTCTGCCTTTTACTTCTCCACAGACCCTTTCTGATATGGACAGTGTGCCCAAGACCAGCCCTCAGGTGCCTGAATCCAGCACCTGCTAGAATTCAGATGTCCCTGAGTTCAAGATCATGGCCCTAGACATGGCCGTTGTAAGGACTGATACAAATTAGGTATATAGGCTTCATCCTCTTTTTGAAAATAAAGAAATAGATGTTTCTCTTTGTTTCCTAAAGGATTTACTTGAGAAAACTCTTATATTTAAATTCTTTTTCTGCCTTCTTGAAAGATATACAAGTTATTCTAGCTGCTAAACAGGTCCTTTTTTTTTTTTTTAGTGTTTTTGACTCAGGACTATCTTTTTCTAGGACTTGGAAATTTTTTTTTTCTTTTTTGAGACAGAGTTTCACTCTTGCTGCCCAGGCTGGAGTGCAATGGCTTGATCTTGGCTCACTGCAATCTCCACCTCCTGTGTTCAAGCAATTCTCCTGCCTCAGCCTCCTGAGTAGCTGGGATTACAGGCATGTGCCATCATGCACAGCTAATTTTTGTATTTTTAGTATTGACAGGTTTTCACCATGTAGGTCAGGCTGGTCTTGAACTCCTGACCTCCAGTGATCTGCCTGCCTTGGCCTCCCAAAGTTTTGGGATTATGGGTGTGAGCCACCACACCTGGTCGATCCATCATCTATTTTGTGTTACTCTCCACTTTTACATGGGCTTTTCTCTAGGAGACATTGTAACATATCTGGGCCAAGCACCTAGGTGATGTTACCCTTCTCTCATGCCTGAGCCCTGATCACAGAAGAGGGGGTGACTTATCACTAGGCCCAGCACACAGGTGATGGCCAGAATACAGAGCCAGATTAATGGTACCTAGAATCCACACATAAGAGCTGATATCCACCTGGGATTCACAAGAAAGGACCAGAGTTTGGATCTTGTCCAGTGAGCTGTTGTGGTTGTGTTAGGGTCTCCTGGTGTAAACTGAATCTGGTGGCAGAATCTCTTAAGTGCAAAGAAACACGGAAGCAGAGGGAGGACAGGGCCACGACTGTCCAGAACCATGAACACAGCTACATCTCCCATGCGTGAATTGTATTACTGGAGAAAGGCATTCCTTGTACCCAGCGGTTAGTTGAGCAGGTATAGGTAATATCAAATCTGGATTGAAAATTAAAGGCTGTTCTTTTCTCTTTTCTTTTTCTTTTCCCCTCCCTCCCTCCCTTTCTTCCTTCCTTCCTTTTTTTTTTTTTTTTTTTGGTTGACAAATGCTGTTTATTGGTCTGTTACACAGAAAAGTATAGTTTCTGAGGCAAAAAACATACATACTCTGCTCCTCACAAAGCCACTGAGTCACTAGAACAGGCACACAATGGCCACACATGCTTGGTGGAGGCCAGGGACTCGTGGATGACAAGGATGGGCAATGGGGTGGTCTGGCCCCTAAACAGACTGGGAAGGTCGGGATGGATTCAGAGGGCCGCTGGATCCTTTCTCATGTTTCTCAAATGCAGAAAGTCTGCCAGGCTTTGGTGGCTGCTGGAAAGGCCCCAGCCAAGGGCAGGGCCATCAGGTCCCAGGACAAGGCTAGCCTGCATGTTTGGAGGTAGAGGAGAAAGTGGGAATGGTGGAGCCAGCTGCATGCTTAGGCCTGGGGACAGGACCTATGCCCTTTCTGGCGCTCTTGTGAGCAGAGCTCCTCGAAGGGGGTTTCTGAGTTTCTAGGCCTCTTGGCATCCTGAGGAGCATGTGGAAGGCAGTCTTGCTTCTCACCAGTGACAGATGGGGTCACCCATGCATCCCCTGCCTCGCTCAGCCCGAGGGACACAGCAGATGCCTGCGACAGATGATGGCCTGCCCTAGAGCTGAGGCCTGTCCCTGAGAGGAGGCTGTGACAGGATTGCTGTCTTACACCATTACCCTGAAATTTCTCTCAGAGCAAGTGCTCCTTGTCACATTCCAGATCATCCATTGGCAAGACTGTCACTTACACACAGTTTTCAGAGAACTCTCTAATGCAGAATGCAAGGGTTGGGTGGCAGGAGTGAGGGGCTGTATAGATAAATGCAGGTGCACTCTACAGGGCTGGGGAGTCCTGGGGGTTACCTCAGGTGGCCAAAGGCAGTAACAGTGCTGCCAAGGTGGGCTGCTCCCACCCAGAGCCCACATCTTCTGACTGCCCCAGAATCTCAGGGGAGTTGCTTGAAGGCAGCCCAGGTCTCCTGCACCCAGGACATGTGCCTAAACTGGCAGCAGTTATGGCTGCTCCAGCTGGGGCTGGTACACATACCATATACTGGGACTGCAAAGGGACCCTCAGAAGGAATACAGCACAGAGCCTCTTGCCCTATGCCACCCTAGCTAAGTTGGGCCCAGGCCACTATAGCCCCTGCTAATCCTTTGGAGCCCCAGTTTCACTCATGGGCAGCAGTCAAGGCTGTGGCTGCAGGTGGCAGTGGGGCTATTCCCAGATGTTTGAGAAGGGAGCAGAGTAGTTGTG
The DNA here is from genome assembly GCF_049354715.1 of Callithrix jacchus. Lineage (NCBI taxonomy): Eukaryota > Metazoa > Chordata > Mammalia > Primates > Cebidae > Callithrix > Callithrix jacchus. The sequence goes on from NC_133523.1 coordinate 20,115,350, forward strand.
TCCCGCAAGGCAAGGCTGTTCTCTTTTTTATTCTGGCCCCACTGAGTCAGCCTGAGTCTCCACTGGTTGAATAACTACTGGAGCATCAGCCCAGGGCCACTGCGGATCCTCTCACTAATACCTAGGAGTCTTTGAGACATTTGGGGATGTCCTGTGCAGATAGGGGTCAGGCTGACAACAGAATCCAACCTTCATCCCATCTTAGAGAAGGAATGAGTAATCCAGGGCTTGTTTCTCCCCTCACAGAAGCAATCTCCTTTTTTGGTGTCCAAACGGAAGTTGCTTCAGTTTTCTGATACTTGGGTGAAGAACAAATAGGAGGTCTGGAGGCTCAAACTGATAGGTTCACAAATTGCTTCTATTTCATTTGGCCATGAGGTGAAGCACTCATGGATCCAGACATCCAAGAATTTTTATTGTAGAGCCAAAGAACATGAGGCTACTCATGAATTGAAGAGTTTTTGTTACTATTATTATTGCTATTGCTTTCCCTTTATTAAGAATAAATGGTTACTGGGCTGGGTGTGGTGGCTCACGCCTGTAATTTCAGCACTTTGGGAGGCCGAGGCGGGCAGATCACGAGGTCAACAGATCGAGACCATCCTGGCCAACATGGTGAAACCCTGTCTCCATTACTAAAATTACAAAAAAATTAGCTGGGCGTGGTAGTGCGTGCCTGTAGTCCCAGCTACTTGGGAGGCTGAGGCAGGAGAATTGCTTGAAACCCGAAAATGGAAGTTGCAGTGAGCTGGGATCGCACCACTACACTCCATCCTGGCGATAGAGCGAGATTCTGTCTCAAAAAAAAAAAAAAAAAGTTTCTAATATAATTTTTCTAGAAAGACCTACATGTTTTCATTAAATGATTGCTATTGGCCAGGTGCGGTGGCTCATGCCTATAATCCCAGCACTTTGGGAGGCCGAGGTGGGTGGATCTTGAGGTCAAGAGATCGAGACCATCCTGGTCAACGAGATGAAACCCCGTCTCTACTAAAAATACAAAAATTAGCTGGGCATGGTGGTGCGCGCCTGTAGTCCCAGCTACTCGGGAGGCTGAGGCAGAATTGCTTGAACCCAGGAGGCGGAGGTTGCGGTGAGCCAAGATCATGCCGTTGCATTCCAGTCTGGGTAACAACAGTGAGACTCTGAGACTCCGTCTCAAAAAAAAAAATTGATTGTTATTGTATTATGCAAAATAGATAAGGTTGAGGCTTAAACTATTTATTTATTTATTTATTTTTTTGAGACGGAGTTTCACTCTTGTTACCCAGGCTGGAGTGCAATGGCACGATCTCGGCTCACCGAAACCTCCGCCTCCTGGGTTTAGGCAATTCTCCTGCCTCAGCCTCCTGAGTAGCTGGGATTACAGGCAGGCACCACCATGCCCAGCTAATTTTTTGTATTTGTAGTAGAGACGGAGTTTCGCCATGTTGACCGGGATGGTCTCGATCTCTTGACCTCGTGATCCACCAGCCTCGGCCTCCCAAAGTGCTGGGATTACAGGCTTGAGCCACTGCTCCCGGCCGAGGCTTAAACTATTAAAACCAGAAACATTCTGGGAGTCAAGTTCTTGCTGGTCAGGTTTAGAACAGAAAGAACTGAAAATAAATCAGCAACATAGAAATGAGAAGTTGAGGACCAGCTCCCTGTCCCAGCCCTTCCTGGCTCTACCCCTCTTCTGAGCCTTGTCCAGGTCTTGCCCCACCCTGAAATCTTCACAGAACTGATTAGAGGAGATCAGACTTTTGTGTGGCTACTCATCAGGGTGTCTCTTCAGAGCTGGAGGTCACCATTTCCCCAAACCCAAAGGCAGATAAATGGGAGAAAAGAGCCTTATTTGGAGCCTTTCTCTCATTGAAACCAGTGCTTCTGATACATTTCACACAGCAGTCTGTTCTACACTTCTGCAGATCCAGTAGTTATTCCACAAATTATGAGAAATTAAATATAAACACAATTAAAAGTTTTTTGGAACTCCACATAACCCCCCCATTTCTATATCCCTCCCATCTGTCTGTATTTCTGATAGGAAAACAAGAAGAAATAGAAAGCCTGGGTGGGCCATCATCTAAATTCTGGAGATTATGGGACACTTAATACCTATCTTCCAGAGTTTTTTTGTGGTTCAACTCACAACATGTGCGTTTCCTAGCACGCCACACACAACATACTTATGAACACACAGTATAAGCTCAATAAACATTGTATTAATGCAAGTATATGTGTCGTTTTTCAAATGCAGACTTAGACATTGCTGCATTCTGCAGCCTTCCATAGACTTTATTTTTAATTTTTATTTTTTCGAGATGGAGTTTTGCTCTTGTTGCCCAAGCTGGAGTGCAATGGCATGATCCCGGCTCACTGCAACCTCTGCCTACCAGGTTCCAGCGATTCTCCTGCCTCCGAAGTAGCTGGGATTACAGGTTCATGCCACCACGCCCAGCTGAGTTTTTGTATTTTTAGAAGAAACAGGGTTTCACCATGTTAGCTAAGCTGGTCACAAACTCCTGACCTCAGGTGATCTGGCCACCCCAGCCTCCCAAAGTGCTGGGATTACAGATGTGAGGCATCATGCCCACCTTGTAGACTTTAGTTGGCAAAGGATGTGATCTTTTGGGACAGTGGTGATTAGTGGTCTTCACTGTAAACAAAAAGTATTTATGTTGCAGTAAGGGTATTAGATGTAAGGCACTCTGTGTGCCTTGCCTGCTTTCTCTGAGTGCTGGAGAGCAACATCAGCATTGCCAGGGAACTTTTTTTTTTTAAAAGATGGGGTTTCGGCTGGGCGCAGTGGCTCATGCCTGTAATCCCAGCACTTTGGGAGGCCGAGGCAGGTGGATCACGAAGTCAAGAGATCGAGATCATCCTGGTCAACAAGATGAAATCCTGTCTCTACTAAAAATACAAAAATTAGCTGGGCATGGTGGTGTGCGCCTGTAGTCCCAGCTACTCAGGAGGCCGAGGTAGGAGAATTGCTTGAACCCAGAAGGTGGAGGTTGCGGTCAGCCGAGATTGTGCCATTGCACTCCAGTCTGGGTAACAACAGCAAAACTCCATCTCAAAAAAAAAAAAGAAAAGAAAAAAGACAGGGTTTCACCGTGTTGGTTAGGGCTGGTCTTGAACTCCCGACCTCAGGCGATCCGCCCATCATGGCCTCAAAAGTGCTTGGATCACAGGCGTGTGCCACTGCACCCGGCCTAAGAAATCTCTCCTTGTTTTTTTATTTTTATTATTATTACTTTTTTAAAGATGGAGTTTTACCATGTTGGTCAGGCTGGTCTTGAACTCCCGACCTCAGGTGATCCACCCGCCTTGGCCTCCAAAGTGCTTGGATTACAGGCATGAGCCACCACGCCCAGCCTGCCAGGGAACTTTGTTAAACAAGTCAACTCCTGGACGCCTTAAAAACCTGCAGCATCACATTACTGAGAGAAGGGCCCAGAATACCAAATGACCTTTGGTCATTGAAGTTTGAGAGGCAACGGTCAGCTAAATGATTTTAGCCCAGGCTTCCAGTAAATATTATATGGCCAGTTTGAGGAAATACCATCACCTGTGTCTTCCCCTACACGTTCCTTTTTTTTTCTGATTATGTTAAAAGGATTTACAGGGCCGGGTGCAGTGGCTCACGCCTGTAATCCCAGCACTTTGGGAGGCCGAGGCGGTTGGTTGGATCACGAGGTCAAGAGATCCAGACCATCCTGGTCAACATGGTGAAAACCCGTCTCTACTAAAAAAATACAAAAAATTAGCTGGGCATGGTGGTGCGTGCCTGTAGTCCCAGCTACTCAGGAGGCTGAGGCAGGAGAATTGCCTGAACCCAGGAGGCGGAGGTTGCGGTGAGCCGAGATCGCGCCATTGCACTACAGCCTGGGTAACAAGAGTGAAACTCTGTCTCAAAAAAAAAAAAGTAGAATTTACAGCTGGGTGCTGTGGCTTGGGCCTGTAATCCTAGCACTTTGGGAGGCTAAGGCAGGCAGATTGCTTGAGCTCAGGAATTCAAGACCAGCTTGGACAACACGGTGAAATCCCATCTCTACTAAAATATTAAAAAAATTCGCCAGTCGTGGCGGTGTGTGCCTGTAGTCCCAGCTACTCAGGAGGCTGAGGCAGGAGAATTGCTTGAACCCCGGAGCTGGACGTTGCAGTGAGCTGAGATCGCACTCCACTGCACTCCACTCCAGTGTTGGTGACAGAGCTTTTTTCACCCACCAATATCACAGCATTAATTATGGGCCTATCTGTGCATTGGCCCCTGAATCCAATTCGTCTCATTACAGCTGATGCTAACTTTATTCTGGCTAAGGTGTTTTCTGCCGAATTGCTTCACTATGAGGTTTGTAAGTTTTCTATCATTAATGAGTAAAGCCTTAGTCTTGAGCTCATTAACATCTGAATTTTAGTCGGTACAGGATTCAGGCACCTGAGAGACGGACTTGGGCACACTATGTGGTGTGCACAGAAAAGGAGGTTTGTTGGGAAGAGAAAAGCAGAAGAGGAAAAGGTGCTATCAAGATCCGTGGCTGGGGTTCAGTGTAGGATTCATGAAGGAATGGTTTGTGCTGCACATACAGGCCCAGACAGGGCTAAGATCTGACTTATTCCTGTGTCTGTACGGGCAGAAGAGATTAGATCAGGTGGTCCAGAAGCCAGAGTTGGTGAAGGAGACAGCTTCCTGCTACAGATTCAGTGTCTGGGGTTGACATAAGCCAGAAACCTTCTAGGCAGAAAACTCTAAGAGCAAAGCTGTTGTGGGCATAATTCCTGAGGATAAAACCCTGTCCTGGGACAGAAGTGGCCATGTCAATTTTTAGTGGGGATGGTCATGAGTGGGTTAGAATCATGTAAGGGTTGGCACCAAAGTGGGGAGAGAGGATACGTTCTCAGAACATTTTTACTCTAAGTTCTCTGTTCCCTCTCACCCTAGGAGACCCAGAATAACAGGACAATGTACAGTATGACAGCCTGTGTGCAGAACAGAGCCTCACTTCTGTCAGACATCTGAAGTCTCCCTCCAGCCCAGGCCTGTGATGGTTCATATTGAGTGTCAACCTGATTGAATAGGAGGATGCAAAGTATGGATCCTGGCTGTGTCTTTGAGGATGCTGCCAAAGGAGATTAACATTTGAGTCAGTGGGCTGGGAAAGGCAGACCTACCCTTAACCTGGGTGGGCACTGTCTAATCAGCTGCCTGCGAGGCCAGGATATAAAGCAGGCAGGAAAATGCAACTGCTCAGCCTACATCTTCCTCCCACTGGATGCTTCCTGCCCTCAAACACCGGACTCCAGGTTTTTCAGTTTGGGGCTCAGACCGGCTCTCCTTGCTCCTCAGCTTGCAGACCGCATATTGTGGGACCTTGCGATCGTGTGAGTTAATACTTAATAAACTCCCTTCTGTACATATATATCCAGCCTATTAGTTTTGTCCCTCTACAATACAAGGCCCCTGTGATAGCTTTCTTCTGACAAAAAACATTGTAGTTTACTGAACACCTGTCAATTATCCAGCACCAACTGGCTTCCAACAACTCAATTCTGACACCACCCAGAGTCAACACAGAATCCACAAGTTCAGGACTCAGTCCCACAACACTGTCCCAACTACAGATGCCAGTCACATGCCTCTGGATGATGTTTATTTCTGAACTACTGCTAACAAACATGCCCCTCCTCAAGTTCAATAATTTGACAGAACTACTCGGAGAACTCAGCGAAGCACTGAACTTATATATACTAGTTTATTATAAAAGATACGACTCAGGAACAGCTGAATGGAAGAGATGCATAGAACAAGAGATACTGGTGGGTAAATAGCTGTGATTTTAAAAATCCCTCATCCGGCCAGGTGTGGTGGCTCATGCCTGTAATCCTAGCACTTTGTGGGGCTGAGGCAGATGGATGGATTAAGCCCTGGTATTCAAGATTAGCCCGGGCAACATGGTGAAACCCTGTCTCTACAAAAATACAAAAATTAGCTAGGTAGGTGGTGTGCACCTGTAGTCCTAGCCACTTAGGGGGACTCAGGTGAGAGGATTGCTTGAGCCCAGGAGGTCTGGGCAGTGTTGACACCACTGCACTCCAGCCTGGATGACAAAGTGAGACCTTGTCTTTTTTTTTTTTTTTTTTTTTTCCGACACAGAGTCTAGCTCTGTGGCCCAGGCTAGAGTACAATGGCAAGGTCTTGGCTTACTGCAAATTCTGCCTCCCAGGTTCAAGCTATTCTCTTGCTCAGCCTCCCAAGTAGCTGGGATTACATTTGTCTACCACCATGCCTGGCTAATTTTTGTATTTTTTTGGTTTTCTGAGACAGAGTCTCATGCTGTTGCCCATGCTGGAGTGCAATAGAGTGATCTCGGCTCACTGCAACCTCTGCCTCCTGGGTTCAAGCAATTCTCCTGCCTCAGCCTCCTGAGTAGCTGGGATTACAGGCACATGCAGCCACACCCAGCTAATTTTTTTTGTATTTTAGTAGAGACGGGGTTTCATCATGTTGGCCAGGCAGGTCTGGAACTCCTGACCTCATGATCCGCCTGCCTCAGCCTCCCAAAGTGCTGGGATTACAGGCATGAGCCACGCCGCCTGGCCGAGACCCTGTCTTAAAAAAAAAATTCCTAATCTGTTTTGTTCTCCAAAAGTAGCTTAATAAAAAGAAACACCCTTCCTATTACAACTTTGAGGATGCTCTCATTTTTACCTATCACAAAGCCAGACACAGACCACCATTTTGCTTTTTTTCTTACAAACAATCTGCTGAACAGGCCGGGCGCTGTGGCTCAAGCCTGTAATCCCAGCACTTTGGGAGGCCGAGGTGGGTGGATCACAAGGTGAAGAGATCGAGACCATCCTGGTCAACATGGTGAAACCACGTCTCTACTCAAAATACAAAAAAATTAGCTGGGCATGGTGGCACGTGCCTGTAATCCCAGCTACTCAGGATGCTGAGGCAGGAGAATTGCCTGAACCCAGGAGGCGGAGGTTGCAGTGAGCCGAGATCACGCCATTGCACTACAGCCTGGGTAACAAGAGCAAAACTCCGTCTCAAAAAAAAAAAAAATCTGCTGAACAATTTCATCTTTAGTGATCATAAAAATAAAAAAACAACAAAAAACAGGACGTTAACTAAATTTTGCCTAAGTTTCTGTCATGTCCTCAGGCCCCTGAACTTTGGTCTATTCTCAACCTAAGCCAACATTTAACCTCTCCTTATTAACCTCCTCAGAATAGGCTGAATTCAGGATGGAACATTCTCTGTTCTAGAATCTGATTTTGCTACCCTCCATCCTGCTCTTCCTTTCTAACTTCCTTCTAACCTTATTTGCTGTTTTCAATTTTAAAAAGCCCTCTTTTAGGCCAGGTGGGATGGCTTAGAATTCCAGCACTTTGAGGCCAAGGTGGGCAGATAACGAGGTCAGGAGTTCAAGACCAGCCTGGCCAACATGGTGAAACCTTGTCTCTACTAAAAGTACAAAAATTAGCTGGGTATGATGGTGCATGACTGTAATCTCAGCTGCTAGGGAGGTTGAGGCAGGAGAATGGCTTGAACCCAGGAGAAGGAGGTTTCAGTGAACTGAGATCGTGCCATTGCACTCCAGCCTGCATGACAGAGCGAGACTCCATCTCAAAAAAAAAAGGGAGCCACGGTGGACCAGGCCAGTTGTCCTGGCGCTTGAGGAGGCAAGGCTATGTGTTCGAGGCCAGCCTGAGCAACATAAAAACCTTATTCATTTTAAAAAAAGCCCAGGCACGGTGGCTCACACCTGTAATCCCAGCACTTTGGGAGGCCAAGGCGGGTAGATCACGAGGTCAGGAGTTCAAGACAAGCCTATTCAATATGGCAAAACCCTGTCTCTACTAAAAATACAAAAATTAGCTGGGCATGGTGGTGTGCACCTGTAGTACCAGCTGCTCAGGAGACTGCGGCAGGAGAATTGCTTGAACTTGGGAGGTAGAAGTTTCAATGAGCCGAGATCACACCACTGCACTCCATCCTGGGGGACAGCCCTTTTCTGCCTATTCTTTGAGATTTTTCAGAGATCTTACGGTTAGCATTTTTCCCTTGTCACAATACTTTTTTAGGATCCATTTTTCCCCTAAATTTAAATGTGTTTTATTTGACAAAATCTAGCAAGAGCCCCAGGACAGTAACAAGTCCTTCCTCAGAAAGAGGCTCCCCAACTCCTTCTATCCCTACTCTAACTGCATCTGCCAGCAAATTCCCAGCTTTCCAGGGCTCTGTAACGTCTCTCAGTATAAAGAATCCTTCCATGGCTGGTGTGAGTAGGCTAGGACACCTGCAGAGGAAGCTCACCAGGAATAAACAACCAATTTAGTATTCAATGATCTCCTCTTGTGGGCTCAAGATTGGCCTTGGCTTAAAGTCACTGACCTTGGGTGTCCATTTTCCAATCAGGGTTGTTCACTTGGTTTTATATTAAAAAATTCTCTTTGGGAGGCCGAGGCAGGTGGATCACTTGAGGTCAGGAGGTCAAGACTAGCCTGGCCGACATAGTGAAACCCCATCTCTACTAAAAATAAAATTAGCCGGGTGTGGTGGCATGACATGTAATCCCAGCTACTGGGGAGGCTGAGGCAGGAGAATCACTTGAACCTGGAAGACGAAGGTTGCAGCGAGCTGAGATCATACCATTGCACTTCAGCCTGGGCAACAAGAGTGAAACACCATCTCAAAAATGTAAACAAAAATTCTGTGTTTGAAGATTCTAGCAAAATCACTCAAACTCAGTGTTTATGAAAGGGAATTGAATTGTAAGGCATTTATATTTTATATCTCAACAAAAACAAGTGTTTATCCCTTTCAGACAATAAATGTCAATTTTTTTTTTTTTTCAGACGGAGTTTTGCTCTTGTTACCCAGGCTGGAGAGCAATGGCGCGATCTTGGCTCACCGCAACCTCCACCTCCTGGGTTGAGGCAATTCTCCTGCCTCAGCCTCCTGAGTAGCTGGGATTACAGTACGCGCCACCATGCCCAGCTAACTTTTTGTATTTTGAGTAGAGACGTGGTTTCACCATGTTGACCAGGATGGTCTCGATCTGTTGACCTCGTGATCCACCCGCCTTGGCCTCCGTGGTGACTCACGGCTGAAATCCCAGCACTTTGGGAGGCCTAGGTGGGTGGATCCCGAAGTCAGGAGATTAAGACCAGCCTGGCTAACACAGTGAAACCCAGTCTCTACTAAAAATACAAAAAAAATTATCCAGGCGTGGTGGAATGTGTCTGTAATCTCAGCTACTGAGGAGGCTGAGGCAGAAGAATTGCTTGAACCTGGGAGGTGGAGGTTGCAGTGACCCAAGATTGTGCCACTGTACTTCAGCCTGGGTGACAAAGTGAGACTTGGTCTCAAAAAAAAATTTTTGGCCAGGCACGGTGACTCAAGGCTGTAATCCCAGCACTTTGGGAGGCCGAGGCAGGTGGATCACGAAGTCAAGAGATAGAGACCATCCTGGTCAACATGGTGAAACCCCATCTCTACTAAAAATACAAAAAATTAGCTGGGCATGGTGGCGCGTGCCTGTAATTCCAGCTACTCAGGAGGCTGAGGCAGGAGAATTGCCTGAACCCAGGAGGCAGAGGTTGCAGTGAGCGGAGATCGCGCCATTGCACTCCAACCTGGGTAACAAGAGCGAAACTCTGTCTCAAAAAAAAAAATTTTTTTTTAAGTACTTTTAGAAGGTGCCAAGGACCATCTTATAAAATTTAGCATCACGGCCGGGCCTGGTGGCATACGCCTGTAATCCCAGGACTTTGGGAGGCCAATGCGGGTGGATTGCCTGAGGTCAGGAATTTGAGACCAGCCTAGCCAACATAGGGAACCCTGTCTCCACTACAAATACAAAAAATTAGCTGGGCATGGTGGTGGGCGCTTGTAATTTCAGCTACTCAAGAGGCTGAGGCAGGAGAATCACTTGAACCTGGGAGGTGGAGGTTGCGGTCACCCATGATCGCGCCACTGCATTCCAGCCTCGGCAAGAAGAGTAAAACTCTGTCTCAGGAAAGAAAAAAAAAATTAACTGCAAGCCAAGTTAGGCTGGCAGATCAGAGTAGTGGATTTGAGACTCTGCTTGCCACACATTTGGAAAATGTGGGGGACACCAGAGCCTCTGATTAAAGTTTAAATAATTAAATAGCCTCTGATTAAAGTTTAAATAATTAATATAGACTGAAGTGGCTATAGTGGTCCAGGTTCCTATATAACAACAGCAACAACAACAAAATCAATTTCAAACGCATTTTTTTGTAAGTTACTACTTAGGGAAAACAAAATTCAGGCTTAACCTGTTGCATTGAACTTAACACAGAAAGTCAACACCAGAACAAAAGTATGCCAAATTGCAGGGTTTATTGCCGGAGACCACGGAGGACTCACGTCTCTCCAACCCGTGGCAGAGAAAGAAGAGTGACAAGACCTTTTTATACCCACAAAACCACCTTGGGAGTGGGGGTGAGGAGCGGAGATGGGAATGAAAGCTGTCAATCACCTCTTAGGCTGAGACGAGGGTGAGGGGGCTCCAGATATTCCAAGGGCCAGGGGACTTTTGTCATTCCGATTGCCACTTAAGTGGTTTACAGAGGTCAAGATAAACATTAGTTTATACATTATTTGGACAGGTGTGGGGTCCACAAAATTTTAGGTTACTTGGCGCCAGGATGGAATTATCTGGGGGTGCTTACTTTGGTAAACAAAGGCCAGCAATTCTGGCAGTTACAGATAAGGGAAAGTATGCAGCTTGTCCTCTCTTTGCATTTTGCAAGGTAATCTTAGTAGTTTACAGAAGCCGTGGCTAGCAGTCATTGTGAGGAGAATGGAAACAGTTTTCCCATTTTAAAATGGCATTGTACTGGTTCTAATTCTAGGCCAGCTATATCACAAATCAGCTATATAGTTCCAATTAATCCCCGGTTACATAACCTGAAAAGTTTCTCCCAGGCATTCCAAATGAAGTGACCACCTACTGTGCCCAGTTATTTAATTTGCTTTGCTTCCTCTCACATCTTATAGAAACCTGTTCTCGAAGACCCTCAGGTAGTCCCCAAACCACAAACCATGTCTGGGGGCTATCCCATTGATTTATCATTGTTTGTGCATATTAAGTCTGTTTTTTGTTTTTTGTTTTGAGACAGAGTTTCACTCTTGTTACCCAGGCTGTAGTGCAATGGCACGATCTCTGCTCACCGCAACCTCCGCCTCCTGGGTTCAAGCAATTCTCCTGCCTCAGCCTCCTGAGTAGCTGGAATTACAGGCATGTGCCACCACGCCCAACTAATTTTTGTATTTTTAGTAGAGACGGGGTTTCACCATGTTGACCAGGATGGTCTTGATCTCTTGACCTCATGATCCACCCGCCTCGGCCTCCCAAAGTGCTGGGATTATAGGTGTTAACCACCGCGCCTGGCCTGTTTTTTTTTTTTTTTTTTTGAGACAGAGTTTTGCTCTTGTTGCCCAGGCTGGAGTGCAGTGGCATGATCTTGGCTCACTGCCACCTCTGCCTCTCGGATTCAAGGGATTCTCCTGCCTCAGCCTACCAGGTAGCTGGGATTACAGGCATGCACCACCACATCCAGCTACTTTTGTATTTTTGGTTGGGGAGGGGGGTTCTCCATGTTGGTTAGGCTAGTCTTGAGCTCCTGACCTCAGGGGATCTACCTGCCCTGGCCTCCTGAAGTGTTGGGATTATAGGCATAAACCACCGAACCCGGCCAGGGTACAAGTTTTTTTTTAACCAGTCAAGATTTTAGCATCCTTCTTCCTGTGCGAAGTGGTAAAATGTCTTGGTATTTTTCAGCGGTCCTTACTACCCTTGTTTCACTTTGATCCATGTTTTCTAATAACCTGGTTTGTCTCTTCTTGCCTTCAGGTCATCAGTCTTTAAATGGTCATGCAACTGGGAGCCTCGGACAACTGCCACTTTTGCTGGGAACCCACAGATAGGCTTCTGAGGGAGATCTGACTGTTGCTTTTCCAAAACAGCGCCCCCTGTCAGCAGAAAGCAGTTAAAATCAAATCGGATTTCCTTATCCTCTTTATCCTCATTGTAATGGCGGTTAGGTGTCCTTTTCTTGCTTTTTTGTTTTTGAGATGGAGTCTCGCTCTGTCGCCTAGGCTGAAGTGCAGTGGCATGATCTCGGCTCACTGCAACCTCCGCCTCCACGGTTCAAGCAATTCTCCTGCCTCAGTCTCCTGAGTAGCTTGGATTACAGGTGCAGGTTACCACACCCAGCTAATTTTTGTATTTTTAGTCCAGACAGGCTTTCACAATGTTGGTCACGCTGGTCTTGAACTCTTGACCTCATGACCCCATGACTCAGCCTCCCAAAGTGCTGGAGATTACAGGCGTGAGCCACTGTGCAGGGCCCAGATGTACTTCTTTAGGCAGGAGAATGAAATGGCCATGTTACAAAAGGTTCCAGAAGAATCTCCAACCCGCCTGCATACTGGGAAGACAGGGTGAAGACTTGTGAAGTTTATGCCATTTGCAGCGGGGAGGAGTCTGGCCTTTCCTGTTTCTGTGTGAAGACATGGGATCAAATCAGCTTGGTGGACAGCCTGTTAGCAGGACCTCATCTCACTTTGCTGTTTTTCCTTTTTCCTTTTCATTCAATAATTTTACTCCTCACCCTTCTGTGTGTCTGCGAGCCTAATCTTTCCTGGTTGTGTGACAAGAACCCAGTATTTTCTTTTTCTTTTTAAGAGACAGGGGTCTCGCTATATTGCCCAGGCTGGAGTGCAGTGGCTATTCACAGGCACGTTCCCACTAATGATCAATAGGGGAGTTCTGACCTGCTCCATTTCTGGGTTCAAGCGATCCTCCCACCTCAGCCTCCCAAGTAGCTGGGACCATCGTGCCCGGAGGAAACCCAGTATTTTCTTTTCTTTTAAAATGGAGTTTCCCAGGCTGGAGTGCAATGGCATAATCTCGGCCCAATGTAACCTCTGCCTCCCAGGTTCAAGCGATTCTCCTGCCTCAGCCTCTGGAGTAGCTGGGATTACAGGCATGCACCACCGCGCCTGGCTGATTTTCGCATTTTTAGTAGAGACGGGGTTTCTCCATGTTGATCAGTCTGGTTTCGAACTCCCGACCTCAGGTGATCCCTCTGCCTTGGCCTCCCAAAATGCTCGGATTACAAGCATGAATCACTGCGCCCAGCCAAGAACCCAGTATTTTCTACAACAATATTTTATGCATTTCTTTCAACACCGATTATATAATTATGGCTTTTCAGCAGAAAAAAAAAAAAAAAAGAATAAATCACAAAGCTTTTTTGAGCCCAGGGATTTTGAGAGCAGCCTGGGAAACATAGCAAGACATTAAAGAAGAAGAGGAGGCCAGACTTGGTGGCTCACGCCTGTAATACCAGCACTTTGGGGAGCTGATGTGGGTGGATCACCTGAGGTCGGGAGTGATCTCAGCCCGAAAAACAAGAGTGAAACTCTGTCTCAAAAAACAAAAACAAACAAACAAACAAAAAACGGGCCGGGCGCGGTGGCTCATGCCTGTAATCCCAGCACCTTGGGAGGCCCAGGCGGGTGGATCACGAGGTCAAGAGATCGAGACCATCCTGGTCAACAAGGTGAAACCCCGTCTCTACTAAAAATACAAAAATTAGCTGGGCATGGTGGCGCGCGCCTGTAGTCCCAGCTACTCGGGAGGCTGAGGCCGGAGAATTGCTTGAACCCAGAAGGCTGAGGTTGCGGTGAGCCGAGATCACTGCACTCCAGTCTGGGTAACAACAGTGAAACTCCGTCTCAAAAAAAAAAAAAAAAAAAAGAATTTAACCGCCAGGCACGGTGGCTCACGCCTGTCATCCTGGCACTTTAGGAGGCCAAGGCAGGTGACTTGTTAGGGTCACAGCAAGGCAAGCCCATAGGCCCCCTCCCCTGCTAAGCTGAGCTTATAACAAAACAGCCTCAAGCCTTGTAAACAGGGCACCTGGGTTCCAGGATGTGGTCGCACCCGGCTCTCGAACCCAGGTTGTTAACTTGATTAAGCAGAATGTCAGCCCCTGAGAACCAAGATGCGGTTTTTCTTAGACTAGCACCTGGCTACCTGCAAACCCCGCTATGTAACCCCCACAGTCTGTAAGCCAGGCTGCTGCCTTTCCTGCCTGTAGTGAGGCAGCCAGCCTGTCAGGTTGAAAGAAACTTGCTAAACCTAATCCTGGATCTGCCTCTCCATCCTTTCTGTCAACCTCACAGGGATCACCTGAGGTCAGGAGTTTAGCCTCCCAAAGTGCTGGGACTACAGGCATGAGCCATTGCGCCCAGCCAATGGATTAGCAATTTTTAAAACTGTACGTTGGCATATATATATATACACACACACACACACACGTAGCTACCTACACACATACTATACACACGGTAATTAGTGCCTGCTTTTCTTTGAAGTTGAAAAAAGAAACGGAGAGTTTTAGAATACGTGCTTTAGTGCTGGACCGGAATTGCAAATATTTGTTGTCATTTTGAGAGATTCTTGCTTTGTCATCCTGGCTGTAGTGCAGTTGTGCATTCTTGGCTCACTGCAGCCTCCACCTCCCACGTTCAAGTGATTCTCATTACTCAGCCACCCAAGTAGCTGAAATTACAGATGTGCACGAACATACCTGGCTAATTTTTTTTTTTTTTTTTGAGACGAAGCCTCCCTCTGTCACCCAGGCTGGAGAACAATGGCATGATCTCAGCTCACTGCAACCTCCATCTCCTGGGTTCAAGTGATTCTCCTGCCTCAGCCTCCCAAGTAGCTGGGATTACAAACACGCACCATCACACACAGCTAATTTTTGTATCTTTAGTAGAGACAGGGTTTTGCCATGTTGGCCAAGCTGGTTTCAAACTCCTGACCTCATGATCTGCCTGCTTCAGCCTCCCAAAGTGCTGGGATTACAAGTGTGAGCCACTGCACCTGGCCACACCTAGTTAATTTTTTTCTGTTTAGTAATGATGGGGTCTCACCATGTTGGCCAGGCTGGTCTCAAATTCCTAGCCCCTAACCCACCTTCCTCAGTCTCCCAAAGCATTGGCATTATAGGCATGAGCTACGATGCTTAACTGGAAATATTTGGGCAAATTATGTCTCATAAATATTCATTGAGAGAGGGAAGCAGAGATTAAAAGATTTATTCCTACATGAATGTATTAATATGTACATTTTCATACTCCAACTGCTGAAAGGGTTCAGAAGCAGTGACACCCCAGTATTTTTTTTTGAGTGATTTTTTTTTTATTTAAGAAAAGATTACACAATTTCGGCTCATAGTAAAAAATTCACATGGTAGAAGTGTGTATGTAGAAGGCATTCCCCATTCCCACTGCAGGAGTTTGGGTATCATTCTAGAAGTGTCGGTCAATATGCATTTTTCATTTAAAAACACACACACACGGGATCCCGTGTTCTTCTGTAACTTGTGTCTTTATAAAGAAAACCCACCACATTACATAGATATCTTTCCAATTCAGCACATTCAGACCTCCATAACTCTTTTCAAAGACTGGATAATTGATTTAACCAACTGCCTAAAGATGAACATTGTGATTGATCCCAGTATTTTATATGTAACTTTCTTTACATATTGGAGCACTGAATGGGAGTGGGTGAGTCCTAGGAAACATTCTCTCCTAAAAGTTTACATTTTTCATTGACTAGAAGTAATCAAAATAGATTCTATTCAAGAGAAGAGACTTGAAAGCAGTGTGGTCAGGTTGGCAGGTGAGTGGCATCAAGAACTTAGGATCGGTCCACTTTCAGCCTGGTATAGGCTTTTAAAACATATAAAAATGGCTTCCAAAAGAGCTCTGGTCCTCCTGGCTAAAGGAGAGGAGGAAACGGAGACCGTCATCCCTGTAGATGTCATGCGGCGAGCTGGGATAAAGGTCACCCTTGCAGGTCTGGCTGGAAAAGACCCAGTACAGTGTAGCTGTGATGTCATGATTTGTCCTGATGCCAGTCTTGAAGATGCAAAAAAAGAGGGACCATATGATGTGGTGGTTCTACCAGGAGGTAATCTGGGTGCACAGAATTTATGTGAGTCTGCTGCTGTGAAGGAGATACTGAAGGAACAGGAAAACCGGAAGGGTCTGATAGCCGCCATCTGTGCAGGTCCTACTGCTTTGTTGGCTCATGAAATAGGTTTTGGAAGTAAAGTTACAACACATCCTCTTGCTAAAGATAAAATGATGAACGGAGGTCATTACACCTACTCTGAGAATCGGGGTGGAAAAGGATGGCCTGATTCTTACAAGCTGTGGGCCTGGGACCAGCTTTGAGTTCACGCTTGCAATTGTTGAAGCTCTGAATGGCAAGGAGGTGGCGGCTCAAATGAAGGCTCCACTTGTTCTTAAAGACTAGAGCAGCAAAATGTGACAGTCACCTAGAGAAACAGGCCTTAGGAATCTATTCTCACTGTGTTCGCTCTGAATAAAACAATGGTAGGTTAATGTGTTCCTAAGCTGCCCTAATTACTGCTTTTGTGAAGTACAGTTTTGAAGTCATAGCTACACAGAGATCGTCCAACCTACAAATTGTGTCTATATATTTCTTTTCTTTTCTCTTTTTTTTTTTTTTTTTTGAGACAGAGTTTCACTCTTGTTACCCAGGCTGGAGTGCAATGGCATGATCTCGGCTCACCGCAGCCTCCGCCTCCTGGGTTCAGGCAATTCTCCTGCTTCAGCCTCCTGAATATCTGGGATTACAGGCACACGCCACCATGCCCAGCTAATTTTTTGTATTTTTAGTAGAGATAGGGTTTCACCATGTTGACCAAGATGATCTCGATCTCTTGACCTCGTGATCCACACGCCTTGGCCTCCCAAAGTGCTCAGATTACAGGCTTGAGCCACCGTGCCCAGCCATGTGTCTATATATTTCTAAGCCTTGTTTGCAGAATAAACAGGGCATTTAGCAAACTACCAAAAAAAAAAAAAAAAAAGAACTTAGGATCTCATTGCTGTTGAAAGAACATGACCATTCCTACTACAGTTCTGAAACAGTGATTTAGTCACATTCTAATGCTGTCTCAGATGAGTAATTGCAAATCACTTCAGAAAGTAGGGTAGCTTTGTGAAAAAGGTACTGCCACTTCATGTAGGGAAAATAACAAATATTTGCAAATAACAAAATAAAAAGAAATGGTTTCAGTGCAAGCTCTTATACTCACTTGGTATCAAAATAGTCCAAGATAAATCTGAACACTGTGGCAAGTTGTAGCTGTGTTAATGATGAAATGTGATAGTTACTGTTTAAATTCAGCAGCTGGAAGAATCTCCTTATAAGGAAGATAGAAAATACGTTTATATCCAGACTGCATTACTCTTTGGAAAAATATGACTGATTAGATTTTGGGCATTATTGTTACAACCTTTTCCTTCACCTCTGCATCATCATGATGAAATAAAGCTCTTACTTTCTGGGCACATTCTTCTCCATATAACAGGAAAAACAATGAACCTTCAGTGAAAGTGGCTGCACAGCTAAATGGCCTTCTATTTTGAGGCAGTTATTCATATTCTGAAATAGTGTAAGTACTTGAAGAAGAATCTCCTTTGCTACATGGCTGCCATAAAGGAAAAAGAATGACGTATCCACTTGGGCACAGAGAAGTCCGTCTGTCATGGCTGGATTTTCAGACAAATTCAAAAGCAGTTTCAAAACTTGGACTTTCGTGTTTCCACTTCCAGTAAGTAACACCTGGGACCGGTCTGTAATATAACTGTGAAGCATGTGCTGGTGGTCATTGGTAACAGTCATGTTTGTCAACAATCTCAGTCTGGCCAGCTGCACAGCAGAGTTCAGAGGACCAGAGAAGACATCCTCACAGACTTGGCTGATGTATATCCTTATCTTGATTTGATTTTCAACATTCACACTCCCGTTGTTAAGTGCATTTAAAGCCTTCTCTTTAATACTCTGGTTGGAATGGTTGATTTTGTTTCCAGCAATTGGAATACCCTCCAATTCATGAATAATAGCTTGGTTCACTGAAAAGGCTGCATTGTTACCCAAAGTAATCAAAGCTTTTTCAATAATTATAGGATCCTCAGTTGACTCAAGCAGGTAAAGGAGTTTCTGAAGTTATTCGGCATTCAGAACATCATCATATGAACCATCAGTTAAGTCTTCTGTGGACTGTGAGGAGCGCAGACTGAGCCCACGGCTGCCCTGCCGCTGACTGCGTGTCAGCCTGTAAATGCAGTAGCATGCATCCGTGCTGAGGAGCAGGCCTGTCTCGACCCAGCCTGTGCCCCAGGTGCCACCCATGCTGCTGCCATGGCAGAGCCACAGGGCCTGGCCCAGGCAGGAGGCTCGTAAAGGCCAGTGCAGAGATCTTCAGAACAGGCGGGCCTTGCTGCCACAGCAGCCGCAACACCCCAGTATTAATGAGCCCACCTAGCTCTCATATTATGGTTGCTAAATACTATTCCTCAATGAGAGGAAAAACACTATAGTAAAAATAGATAATTCTAGGCCAGGTGCAGTAGCTCATACCTGTAATCCCAACACTTTGGGAGGCCAAAGTGGGTGGATCACAAGGTCAGGAGTTCAAGACCAACCTGACCAAGATGGTGAAATTCCATCTCTTATAAGAAAAAAAATAACAAAAATAGGCTGGGTGCGGTGGCTCATGCCTATAATTCCAGCACTTTGGGAGGCCGAGGTGGGTGGATCACGAGGTCAAGAGATCGAGGCCATCCTGGTCAACAAGGTGAAACCCCATCTCTACTAAAAATACAAAAAGTAGCTGGGCATGGTGGTGTGCACCTGTAGTCCCAGCTACTCGGGAGGCTGAGGCAGGAGAATTGCCTAAACCCAGGAGGCAGAGGTTGCGATGAGCCGAGATCGTGCCATTGCACTCCAGTCTGGGTAACAACAGTGAAACTCTGTCTCAAAAAATAATAATAATAAAAAAATAACAAAAATAGATAATTCTAGTACTGGAGTGGAAAATCCAAGTTAAGGCAGAGTATCTTGTGAAAACAGACAGTTAAAAAGTACTTTATGAACAACAGAAGAAGACATGTCACATGAAGCCAACCTGGAAGACTTTCCAGCAGTCCAAGCTGGAACAATGTGAGAAGCAAAATAAATAATCATAGCCTTGCATTATAACTCAGACAATATAGGAAATATCCACAAATTCATGCAGATATATAAAAAATTCAATAAGAAAACAGAAGAGGAAAGAGAAAAAATCTTTATAGAATTCCAAGTACTAATCAATGTAGACAGACATGCAATAGAGAAAATCACCACTAGACACCGCAGTAATAATTACTGTAGACAAGATGTATTTAGGAATGCAGAAATTGTGGGTGAAATCTAAAGAGGAAACAGTGTGCTTACATAGCCTCAAAATAACTGCCTCCAAATATTTATAAATACCATTTTCTCTTAATTTCTTCATAAGACTTATGACTCCCACCTTAGACTCTCAAATAGCCTGGGCTATCTGGTAGGACCCTGTCTGTACATAAAAAAAAATACTGACCGGGTGCGGTGGCTAATGCCTGTAGTCCCAGCACTTTGGGATGCTGAGGTGGGTGGACCATGAGGACAGGAGTTTGAGAACAGGCTGGCCAATGTGGTGCAACCCTGTCTCTACTAAAAATAGAAAAATTAGCCAGGCGTGATGGTGTGTGCCTGTCCTCCAGGTACTCAGGAGGCTGAGGCAGTATTGCTTGAAACTGGCAGATGGAGGTTGCAATGAGCTGAGACTGCACCACTGGACTCCAGCTTGAGCAACAACAGAGTGAGACTCTGTCTCCCAAAAAAAAAAAAAGCCACCATGGCTGGCTGTTTTTTGTTTGTTTTGACCAAAAGTCTCACTCTGTTGCTCAAGCTAAAGTGCAGTGGCCTGATCTTGGCTCACTGCAACCCCCACCTCCTGGGTTCAAGCGATTCTCCTGCCTAAGCCTCTGGAGTACCTGGGATTACAGGGCACACCACCTCACCCAGCTAATTTTTGTATTTTTAGATGACCAACAAATGTTGGTCAGGCTGGTCTTGAACTCCTGACCCCCTGATCTGCCTTGGCCTCCCAAAGTGCTGGGATTACAGGTGTGAGCCACCGTGCCCAGCCAAACCCAAATCTTTTTATTTTTACCTCATTTTAATACAGGTCATGTTTTTCAATTTTCAGTGATACACCTTTTTTCTTTTTCAGAAAATTTTTCCATCACAGTAATGATCACCAGTAACGGGGCACCTAGCACAGTGCCTTGAACAGTGTGCACTAAGTGTATGTGGAACTGGGTTGATTCAGGAACAAAACCAACAGCAAGGTTGGTTCAGTAAAGAATAATAATGTGGTAACACTGGGAAGACTGAAAGGCCATGACTTAGTGGCAAACTTTTTTTTTTTTGGGGGGGGGCGGGAGGAAGGCAGGAAGGGAGGAAGGAAGGGATGAAGGAAGGAAGGAAGGAAGGAAGGAAGGAAGGAAGGAAGGAAGGAAGGAAGGGAGAAAGCGGTGAGGGAGGGAGGGAGGAAAGGGAAGGAAGGAAATCAAGCAATGAGAGAGACATTGCCGACCTGGATCTAGAGGTTTACAAGTTTACTTCTGTTTTTTTGAGAGAAGGAAAGAAAAAAATATATAAGTAAAGGAGAGGAAGAAGGAGGAAGAGAAAAAGGGAGAGTAAATGGAAATATTCCTTTATTTTGAAAAAAATTGGGTATTAATGATGGCCAATCAATGTTTCATTTAAGCTTATGGGTAGGTGTGGTGTGGTATTGACAAGAATGTATATTTTGTGTATTTGAAGTGGGGAGCTCTATAAATATTTATTGTTTACTTGTTCCAGATCTGAGTTCGAGTCCTTGATATCCTTATTAATTTTCTGTCTCATTGTGTCTAAGTCTCTATGTATCTGGGTGTTAGGATCGTTAGCTCTTGTTGTTGCATTGATCCTTTTACCACGATATCTTTGTTGCTTTAAAATCTATTTTATCTGATACGAGAATTGCAACTCCTGCTTTTTATTTATTATTTATTTTTGCTCTCCATTTGGTTGGTAAATCTTTCTCCATCCCTTTGTTTTGAGTCTTTGTGTATCCTTGCATGTGAAACAGGTCTGGACGTAACATGCCATTGGGTTTTGGCTGTGTCTTTTGATTGGGGGATTTAGTCAATTTAAATTTAGGATTACTGCCATTTGATGTTGACCAGCTGTTTTATCCATTCGTTGATGTAAATTCTTCTTTATGTTGGTGCTCTTTACTTTTTGGTGTATTTTTAGAAAAGCTAATACTGGTTGTTTCCTTCTGTGTGTAATGCTTCTTTCAGAAGCTCTTGTAAAGCAGGCCTGGTGGTAATAAAATCTCTGAGTTCTTGCTTGTTCATAAAAGATTTTATTTTTCCTTCAGTTGTGAAGTTTAGTTTGGCTGGATATGAAATTCTGGGCTGAAGGTTCTGTTCTTTGAGGATGTTGAATATTGGCCCCCACTCTCTTCTGGCTTGTAGAGTTTCTGCTGAGAGATCTGCTGTAAGTCTGATAGGCTTGCCTTTGTGGGTAACCTGACCTTTCTCTCTGGCTGCCCTCAGTATTTTCTCCTTCGTTTCAACCCTGGTGAATCTAACGATTATGTGCCTTGGGGTTGCTCTTCTTGAGGAATATCTTTGTGGTGTTCTCTGTATCACCTGGGGTTGAATGTTGACCTGCTTTGCTAGTTTAGGAAAATTTTCCTGAATGATATCCTGAAGGGTATTTTCCATCTTGGATTCATTCTCTCCGTCGCATTCAGGTACACCTATCAAACGTAAATTTGGTCTTTTCACATAGTCCCACATTTCTTGGAGACTTTGCTCATTCCTTTTTATCCTTTTTTCTCTAATCTTTTCTTCACGTTTTATTTCATTAAGTTGGACTTTGACCTCTGATATCCCTTCTTCTGCTTGAACAATTCGAGTGTTTAAACCTGTGCATACTTCTCGGAGTTCCTGTATCGTATTCTTCAGTTCCATTAATTCACTCATACTCCTCTCTAAGTTGTCTATTCTCAATAGGATTTCATCAAACCTTTTTTCAAAGTTCCTAGTTTCTTTACGTTGGGCTACAACATGGTCTTTTAACTCACCGAAGTTTGTTATTATCCATTCCTTGAAGAGTGATTCTGTCATCAGGATGCGCTCGTTCTCCATCAAGCCTTGTTCCATTGTCGATGTGGAACTGTGATCATCTTTAGAGGAAGAGGCGTTCTGACTTTGAGTATTCTCAGCTTTTTTACCCTGGTTTCTTCCCGTCATTGTAAATTTATCCTCCTGTCGTCTTTGAAATTACCAACTTTCAGATTAGGTCTCTTGAGTGGATGTCCAGGTTGTTAGTTCCCAGGGCCAGAGCAGCAGTGTTAAAACTGATGGTGCTTTTCTGCCCAGGATTCTCCTGTCTGGCTTCCTTCTTGTGTCCGTAGTAGGTGACTCTGCCTTCCGGGGGCTCCAAACCTCGGTCAGAAGGGGAACTGATCCCGCTTACTCTGCACCGAGCGCTGCCGCGCCGAGGTGCTGTCACAGCCGCTGCGCGGGGCTCTGGTGTCCTGCTGGGGGCCCTTGTGGGTCCTCCAAACCTGTTTACTCTGCTCCGAGAGCTGCCGAGCCGAGGTGCCGGCGGAACCGCTGCACCGGCAAGAGTCGCGCTGGCCACCCGTGTGTTTCCTCCACTGGGGGATCTTCTGCTCCGTGAGCGACCAGAATTTGTCTGAAAGTGTGGCATCCTCTAGTTCTCTGCACCTTCCCTGAGAGCTGCAATCCCGGGATGTTAGCGATTGGCCATCTTGGATCGTTCTTCGTGGCAAACATTTTTACATTCATTAAAGAAATATTTTGCAACAGGCTGGGTGCGGTGGCTCATGCCTATAAGCCCAACAGTTTGGGAGCCCGAGGCGGGTGGATCACAAGGTCAAGAGATCGAAACCATCCTGGTCAACACGGTGAAACCCCGTCTCTACTAAAAATACAAAAAGTAGCTGGGCATGGTGGCGCATGCCTGTAATCCCAGCTACTCGGGAGGCTGAGGCAGGAGAATTGCCTGAACCCAGGAGGCGGAGGTTGCTGTGAGTCGAGATCACACCATTGCACTCCAGCCTGAGTAACAAGAGCGAAACTCTGTCTCAAAAAATATATATGTATATTTTTTCCAACTAGGTCACCTAAAAATGCTGGTTTGTAGCTGTGGCATTTGAGCTTGGCTGCCCTCTGTCATCACCTACAGAGATTTAAACCGCACTATTGCCTGGGTTCTACATAAGCAATTCTAATTTAATTTGAGTGTGTCAACTTGTGTTTAGGGAATTTTTAACCCCCTCACCAAGGGATTTTTACATGCAGACTGGGACAGAACTAAAAACAATTGGTTCAGGGTGAGGAATGCATTCTGTGCATGATTTCTGTGTGTGCTGCTGAGATGTGCCCCATGGCTGCTTCTGACTTTCAGATCTTGAATAGTAGCTCTGCCACTGTAAAAATCAAAGGACAACTTCAAGATGTACTCAGCTACTTTGCTAAACTTCAGTAGAATGAAACATCTTAGCAGATCTGTCTATGTAGTCACTTCATTCAAATAGGAGGTTGTTTCAGGCACAGTAACGTTTTCTTGTTTTTCATTGTCTGCTTGTTGAGACAGAGTCTCACTCTTTTGCCTAGGCTGGAGTGAAGTGCTGCAATCTCAGCTCACTGCCACCTCTGATCCCCGGGTTTAAGCTATTCTCCTGCCTCAGCCTCCCAAGTAGCTGGGATTATAGGCGCGTTCCACCATGCTAGGCTAATTTTTGTATTTTTAGTAGAGATGGGGTTTCACCACATAGGCTAGGATGGTCTCAATCTCCTGACTTCATGATCCACCCGCCTTGGCCTCCCAAAGTACTGGAATTGTAGGTGTGAGCCATTGTGGCCAGCCAATATACATATATATCTTTAGCAGAGATAAGGGTTTTACCATATTGGCCAGGCTGGTCTTTAACTTTTGATCTCAGTTGATCCACTTGCCTCGGCCTCCCAAACTGCTAGGATTAAAGGGGTGAGCCACCACGCCTGGACCAGGAACAGTAGTTTTAGGGTTGAAAGTCATAAATAGCCTACACATATCAAAAAAGTGTTTTAATCCTTTGACATATTTGACAGGTTTTCCAAAATCAAATTTTAGCTTTAAAATTGTCTTTTTTTAACCCCTAACTTTTGAATGCTACAGAGGGCCAATACAGCATTTAAAAGAATGATAGACATGGGCCAGGCACGGTGGCTCACGCCTGTAATCCCAGCTACTCGGCAAGCTGAGGCAGGAGAATTGCCTGAACCCAGGAGGCGGAGGTTGCGGTGAGCCAAGATCGCGCCATTGCACTCCAGCCTGGGTAACAAGAGCAAAACCCCGTCTCAAAAAAAAAAGAATGACAGACATATTTGATATGTTCAATTACATGGAAAGCATTGCCAAATTAAAAATGATGTTTGAGGCCAGGCATGGTGGCTCATGCCTGTAATCCCAACATGTTGGTAGGCCAAGCTTTCTCAAAAAAAAAAAGTCTCCTGCCTTGGCCTCTCAACTAACTGGTATTACCGGCACCCACCACCACACTTGGGTAAGTTTTGTATTTTTAGTAGAGACGGGGTTTCATGATGTTGGTCAGACTGGTCTCGAACTCCTGACCTCATGATCCACACCCCTCAGGCTCCCAAAGTGCTGAGATTACAGGTGAGAGCCACCATGCCTGGCAGAGTATTGTGCATTAAGGAGGCTCATGAATAGATAAAAAAAGACAAGTTGAGTACATGCTTCTGATTATTTTAGGATCACATTGTTTGGGCTGGGTAAGAACTGTGAGAATTCTAATAAAGAAACTGACTTATAAAACTGCTAATCCAGGCAAAACAAAAATTAATTGAGGCCAGGAGCAGTGACTCACTCATGTTATGCCAGCACTTTGGGAGGCCGAGGCGGGTGGATCATGAGGTCAGGAGTTCAAGACCAACCTGGCCAACATGGTGAAATCCAATCTCTACTAAAAATACAAAACTTAACTGGGTACAGTGATAGGAGCCTGTAATCCCAGCTGGTAGGGAGGCTGAGGCAGGAGAATCGCTTGAACCCAGGGGGCAGAGGTCACAGTGAGCCAAGATTGGGCCATTTAGGAGCCTGTAATCCCAGCTAGTAGGGAGGCTGAGGCAGGAGAATCGCTTGAACCCAGGGGGCAGAGGTCACAGTGAGCCAAGATTGGGCCATTTTACTCCAGCCTAGGTGAGAGCAAAACTCTGTCTCAAAAAAGACAAGGGAAAAAAAAAAAAAGATACTGCATAGAAACAAAAGTTATGCTATAAACATATCATAGAAAATTAAATTTAAAATTGCTCATTTACCATTAACTCTATTTAGAATCTAATTTCTAAAATACATTTTTTTTTTTTTTTTTTGAGACGGAGTTTCACTCTTATTACCCAGGCTGGAGTGCAATGGTGCAATCTGGGCTCACAGCAACCTTCGCCTCCTGGGTTCAGGCAATTCTCCTGCCTCAGCCTCCGGAGTAGCTGGGATTACAGGCACGAGCCACCATGCCCAGCCAATTTTTTGTATTTTTAGTAGAGACGGGGTTTCACCATGTTGACCAGGATGGTCTCGATCTCTTGACCTCATGATCCACCCGCCTCAGCCTCCCAAAGTGCTGGGATTACAGGCGTGAGCCACCGTGCCCGGCCAAACACACTTTTCTAATCTGCTCTATGACTGGATCAGCCATAGTGGACTGTGCATGTAAAGGAGCCCACACACCAGTTCCTGTGAACTATTCTATGGCAATATTAATCAGAGGTTGAACTATATTAGCTTGAATATTAGCCTCCTCAGTCCACCAGGTCTTAAATTATAAAAATTGAGAGGGAGATAAGTTTGGGTTAAAGTATCCCAGTCTACTCTTTTTTTTCTTTTATTTTTTTCAAGAGCCCTTCAAAGCTACTGCAAATCAATTTTATACTTCCAGCTCACCCTAAGAGATTTTTGAAGAGTTCTCAGACTAATTCCAAGCTCCCCAATTTATGCTGGGAGACTTTTTCAAGTGTTATCGGGCTACTTCTGGGCTCCCCCAACTTACCCTGGGAGATTTTTTTCAAGAGTTCCTGAGATACCTTCAGCTTAGCTTCTCCCTTCTCTGTCATTCAAGCGACCCTTGTCCCAGGTTTGAGTCCCACACCTGGGCACCACTTACCGAGACCAGCTCCACAATACAGACCCCTACCCTGGCAGCGCTTAAGGCATTAAGCAGACACCCAGATAGAACAGCAAAGTGGGACTATCCAGGGGCCTACAGCCGTCGGAGCTGAGCTTCAGGGGGCTAACAGCATTCCTGGCTGAGGGTCTTGAGCAGATTCTGACTTGTGCATTTATTCTCTCTGAACAGGTGATTAGTATTAAGTTTTCCTTGCCATTGTTCTTATTAGCAAACAATATATTTTATCACTCAGCATTTCTCAGTAATCATACACTCAGCATTTCTCAGCATACATCTCTATGAATTTTATTACTCAAAAATAACCCTGTAGTAAAGAACAATTGTAAATTGTAAAACAAAGTATTTTTAATATTTTAAAATAACTAAAAGTATTTAAAAATAACTAACAGTATTTTAGTCATTCTAATCAAATTGTAATAAAAAGGATAAATTCTTCCCAGACATCAGAGAGGAAAACAAAACAAAACAAAACAAAAAAAGGATAAATTCTAGAGGTGGGTACCTCATTTATCCAGATGTAATTCTTTTTTTTTTTGCCAATCAGTTTGAGCTTATGAGGTTGCTCAGGTTAGCCTTGAACTCATGACCTCGCCTTCACGAGCGCCACGACCTCCGGTGGGAGCCACTTTGGCCCCTCAGATGTAATTCTTACATATTATATGCCTGTACCAAAATATGCCATATATGGCATAAATATATACACATACTGTGTAACCACAAAAATTAAAAATAAATAAGAAAAAAACAAAAATGTAATCTATGGAAAAACTATTTTCACCTATTTGCAGTTTGAAACTACTGGCAGGAGAGATTACTTAGAGCTGTTATTCCACTATGTTGCCAAATGGTATATTGTTACCACATTTTACCTACCCCCTTGAGTAAGGTGGGGTATGTTAAAGTTAGTGGAATAATAATGCTTCGTTGAATGCACAACATTCTTCGTTTTTCCTTGAGATGGAGTCTTGCTCTTGTTGCTCAGGCTGAAGTGCAATGGCATGATCTCGGTTCACTGCAACCTCTGCCTCCCAGGTTCAAGGGATTCTCCTGCCTCTATCTTCCTAGTAGCTGGATTACAGGTGTCCACCACCTGTGGCTGATTTGTTGTATTTTTGTAGAGACTGGGTTTCACCATGTTGGCCAGGCTGGTCTCAAATTCCTGCCCTCAAGTGATTTGCCCACCTCAGGCTCCCAAAATGCTGAGATTAAAGGCGTGAGCCACCACGCCCAGCCAGAATGTATAATAGTCTTAACATGGTAAAAGAAAATATTTAATTAGAAATTAAGTCCACACATAATCTAAAAATTTTTAAATGTTCATTTTATTAAATAAAAGTACAATTAGTAAAATTATATGCTATTTTAATTAATATTTTACTAAAGTTAAAAATGTTTTTCTCTAATGGTAACAGGAAAGAATATTACTCTGAACAGCTACCTCATACATTACTGAGAAAGTTAACCATGAAGAGCCTCCCCACTTAGATGCTTATCATGCCTTTTTTTTTTGAGACGAAGTTTTGCTGTTGTTACCCAGACTGGAGTGCAATGGCACGATCTCGGCTCACCGCAACCTCCACCTTCTGGGTTCAAGCAATTCTCCTGCCTCAGCCTCCTGAGTAGCTGGGACTACAGGCATGCACCACCATGCCCAGCTAATTTTTGTATTTTTTTAAGTAGAGACGGGGTTTTACCTCGTTGACCAGGATGGTCTCGATCTCTTGACCTCGTGATCCACCCACCTCGGCCTCCCAAAGTGCTGGGATTATAGGCGTGAGTGCATCTTACATTTTGAGTTGAATCACACCATTATTTACTTTTAAAAACTTTTAAGGGCCGGGTGCGGTGGCTCACACCTGTAATCCCAGCACTTTGGGAGGCCGAGGCAGGTGGATCACGAGGTCAAGAGATCGAGACCATCCTGGTCAACATGGTGAAACCCTGTCTCTACTAAAAATACAAAAAATTAGTTGGGCATGGTGGCGTGTGCCTGTAATCCCAGCTACTCAGAAGGCTGAGGCAGGAGAATTGCCTGAACCCAGGAGGTGGAGGTTGCGGTGAGCCAAGATTCGCCATTGCACTCCAGCCTGGGTAACAAGAGCGAAACTCTGTCTCAAAAAACAAACAAAAAAAAAACTTTTAAATCTTATCAAAAAAGTATACCTGAATGTAATTATAACTTTTTAAAGAAATTTCTACTCACTTTAAAGTTATATAAAATTAATTTACTTACCATTGTAGTTTTGAATTTCCTATACCCAGCACTCTGATTTAGTGTAATGTCTGAAGTGTCAGTGCCTTAGATATTTCTATTGTTAATTCTGATATTTACATAAATATCAATTTGAATTAAATATTTTTTCATACTTATTGCACCTGCAAAAGTACATTTTAGTATGAGCTCTCTGACATTTTCTAAGCTACAGGTGTCTTTCCAAATTCATTACATTGGCTGAATTTTCTCCAATATAAATTCCCTAATGTTAAACAAAGTTTGAGCAACTGCTTGAGTTATTCTCCAGTACAAAATGTGTACAATAAAATCTGTGATATAAGTAAAAGTACTCCAACCTTCATTGTATTTGTAATGTTTATCTTGAGAACAAACTCTTCACTTTAAAGCCTTATGTTTCTAAAAGATCATTTGACAGTAATTGTATTTATAATACTTTTATTAAATATAAACTCTGATGTTGCATAATATGATGAGCAGATATTAATGACTTTGGCGCATTCTTTATATTTGTACACCATTTCTCAAGTATAAATGCTTGCCTGTGCAATAAGTTGTGAACACTGGTTAGGAGTTTTGCCATATTCTTCACTCTTGGCGTTATTTCCAGTATAAATTATTTTTCCTGCAATCAACTGTGAAAACCATGTAAAAGATTTTTCACATTATGTCTCTAGAGTTTTGCACTAGTATACGTATTTTTTATGTTTAGAAAACTTTGAGGTGTTGTTAAAAGCACTGTGACATCATTCAGGATTGTAGCATTTCACTCCAGTATAAATCATCTTATATCTGTTAAGAATTGAGAAGATGTTAAGGGCTTTGTGACATTCTTCACACTTTAGGATTTCTGTTGAGTATAAATTATATGTAATAAGGGTTGAGGACTTTTAAAGACTTTCTCACTTTCTTCGTATTTGTAGGCTTTATCTTCTACATGAATTCTCATGTTAGTGAGAGTTGAGAACTGGGTAAAGGCTATGCGACAGTCATCCCATTTGAAGGGTTTCTATCCAGTACGAATTACTTTGTGTTTAGTAAATATTGATGACTTATTAAAAGCCAGCCCACATTCTTCAGATTTGTAGGGTTTCTCTATTATGAATTCCCTTATGTTTAGTAAAGACTGAGGAACTGTTAAAAGCTTTGACATGCCGGGCGCGGGGGCTCAAGCCTGTAATCCCAGCACTTTGGGAGGCCGAGGCGGGTGGATCACGAGGTCAAGAGATTGAGACCATCCTGGTCAACATGGTGAAACCCTGTCTCTACTAAAAATACAAAAATTAGCTGGGCATGGTGGTAATCCCAGATACTCAGGAGGCTGAGGCAGGAGAATTTCCTGAACCCAGGAGGCAGAGGTTGCGGTGAGCCGAGATCACGCCATTGCACTCCAGCCTGGGTAACAAGAGCGAAACTCAGTCTCAAAAAAAAAAAAGCTTTGACACATTCTTTACATTTGTAGGGTTTTTCTCCAACATGGGTTATGTTTAATAAGGTTTGAGGAATTGTTACTAGCATTGCCACATTCTTCTCATTTGTTGGGGTTCTCTCTAGCATGAATTCTCTTATGTACAGTAAAGTTTGAGAAACAATTAAAAGGTTTGCCACATTCTTCACATTTGTAGGGTTTCTTTCCAGTATAAATTATCTTATGCTTTGCCACATTTTTATACTTGTATGGTTTCTTTCCAGTATGAATTATTTTATGTTGAGTAAGTGTTGAGAAGTCGTTAAAGGCTTTGCCACATTCTTTACCCTTGTAGGGTTTCTCTCCAGTATGAATAATCTTATGTTGAGTAAAAGTTGAGGACTGCTTAAAGGCTTTGCCACATTCTTTACATTTGTAGGGTTTCTCTCCAGTGTGAATTCTCTTATGTTGAGTAAGGTGTGAAGACCAGTTAAAGGCTTTCCCACACTGTTCACATTTGTAGGGTTTCTCTCCCGTATGAATTATCTTATGTCGAGTAAGGTGTGAAGACCAGTTAAAGGCTTTGCCACATTGTTCACATTTGTAGGGTTTCTCTCCGGTATGAATTATCTTATGTCGAGCAAGGGTTGAGAAGTAATTAAAGGCTTTGCCACACTGTTCACATTTGTAGGGTTTCTCTCCAGTATGAATTGTCTTATGTCGAGTAAGGGCTGAGAAGTCATTAAAGGCTTTGTCACATTCTTTACATTTGTAGGGTCTCTCTCCAGTATGAATTCTTTTATGTTGGGTCAGGTATGAGGATCGGTTGAAGGCTTTGCCACACTGTTCACACTTGTAGGGTTTCTCTCCAGTGTGAATTATCTTATGTCGAGTAAGGTGTGAAGATCGGTTAAAGGTTTTGCCACACTGTTCACATTTGTAAGGTTTCTCTCCACTATGAATTATCTTATGTCGACTAAGGTATGAAGACTGGTTAAAGGTTTTGCCACATTCCTCACATTTGCAGGGTTTCTCTCCACTGTGAATTCTCTTATGTCGAGTTAGGTATGAGGACCGGTTAAAGGCCTTGCCACACTCTTCACATTTGCAGGGTTTCTCTCCACTATGAATTCTCTTATGTCGAGTAAGGTATGAAGACCTGTTAAAGGCTTTTCCACATTCTTCACACGTGTGGGAATTCTCTCTAATGTGAATTCTCTTATGTAGAGTTAGTTGTGAAAGCATGCAAAATGATTTGCCACATTCTTTACATTTGAATGTCTTCTTTTTAGTATGTCTTATCTTATGACTATCTGAATTTGAAAACTTATAAAAGACTTTCACATATTTATCATATTGATATAATTTGCTCTCAATAGTTATCAGACATTGGTTAAGTCTGTTATAATCTCCTTTGCACACCTTATGTTCATCCGTACTTTTACAGCCTTTTCTTAACTGTAAATTCTCATGTCCACATTTATCATATCTCCTCAGTATGACTTTTTGGAAAAAATCTTTTATGTCTTTCTCTGGCCAAAGGTCTTCAGCAAAATGAGAACAAATCACTAAAAGAAATTAAAACAACAAATTATTCCACTTACTAGACTCAGGTGACAGGTAGCTTTTTTCTTTTTTTAATGTCTAAGTCTCAAAGATTACAATGTATGGAAAATATTTGGGCAACATGGCCCCATCAAAAAAATTGTAAAATTTTCAGAAAGCAATCATCATAAAATAAAAATATATAGATTAATTTTGGAAATTTAAAATAAGTTGAATAATGAGTAAAAGAAGCACAATTACTGAAAATTAGAAAAAATGTAAATTAGCAAAAATATTAAAAGTATTTTAAAAACAGTAATTGTGGAGGTAAAAAATACAAAAAGAGATAACTAACCAATTCCAAAAGAAAAAAATGGCATAAAAATATAAAGTTTGGCTGAGCATGGCTCACACCTGTAATCCCAGCACTTTGGGAGGCCAAGGAAGGTGGATCACAAGGTCAAGAAATCGAGACCATCCTGGACAGCACTGTGAAACCCCATCTCTACTCAAAACACACAAATTAGCTGCGTGTGGTGGCAAGTGCCTGTAGTCCCAGCTACCCGGGAGGCTGAGGTCGGAGAATGGCTTGAATCCGGGAGGCAGAGGTTGCAGTAAATTGAGATCGCAGCACTGCACTCCAGCCTAGGGACAGAGTGGAACTGTCTCCAAAAATAAATAAATAAATAAAATAAAAAATAAAGAAGCTCAACAAACTAAAACACACACACAAGATATTTCTAAAAAACACATATATAAGAACAACTTAAAATGTCACAGACAAGAGAGAATCTCAAGAGTTGCAAGATAAAGGTGATGTGTCATTTATAAGCATAGACTTACACACTAAACAGTGAGTTTAAAAAAAAAAAAAATTAGGCTGGGTGCGGTGGCTCAAGCCTGTAATCCCAGCACTTTGGGAGGCCAAGGCGGGTGGATCACGAGGTCAAGAGATTGAGACCATCCTGGTCAACATGGTGAAACCCCATCTCTACTAAAAATACAAAATATTAGCTGGGCATGGTGGCGCGTGCCTGTAGTCCCAGCTACTCAGGAGGCTGAGGCAGGAGAATTGCCTGAACCCAGGAGGCGGAGGTTGCGGTGAGCCGAGATCGCGCCATTGCACTCCAGCCTGGGTAACAAGAGCTAAACTCCGTCTCAAAAAAAAAAAAAAAAAAAAATGCAGGCCAGAATTAAACTGTGTTATACTGTCAAAGTCCTGAAGAAAAATAGCTGTCAAGTAAGAGTAATAATCATCAGTGAAAATGTCCTACCAAAGACAAAAAAAAAAAAAAAAGGACAGAAAATAACCAAATCCTGAGACAGTATATTGGCATCGCATATGGCCTATTATCAAAGATGCTGGAAAAAGCTTTTTTCCACTAAAAATAACATGATGCAAGAAAACAACACATAATCATAAAAAACATATAAGTTCCTGGGAAATATACACACACAAAAATAGAATTCCTGCTCGTCTCTGAGTCACAGAGCCAAAAAAAAAAAAAAGAATTCCTTATCATTACCATAATGGATCAGAAAACACTTATAATTATTCTCTAAAATTTGAAAAATAAGAGCAGAGAAATTATTGCAAATATTTGTTAATAAACATACACCTTAAAAAGATATAATCAGCAACATCAATAACAAAGTTGAGGGCAGATGTCATGAGGAAAAATTTTTGTCTGTAACTGAAGTTCATTTTTCACCAGATTAGATTATTTATATACTGTTTTATCTTTTAGAGTTTTTTTTTTTTTTTGAGATGGAGTCTGGCTCTGTCAACAGGCTGGAATGCAGTGGCGAGATCTTGGCTCACTGCAACCTCTGTCTCCCAGGTTCAAGGGAGTCCCTTGCCTCAGTCTCCTGAATAGCTGGAACTACAGATGTATGCCACCATGCCTGGCTAATTTTTTGTATTTCATTAGAGATGGGGTTTCACTATGCCCAGGATGGTCTGATCTCCTGACCTCGTGATCTACCCACCTCAGCCTCCCAAAGCTCTGAGATTACAGGCATGGGCCACCAAGCCCAGCCTCAGAGATTTTATGTAATCCCCAAGGTACCACAAAGGAAATATCTATAGAGACCCAAAAGAAAATAAGAAAGAAGTAAAAGCGTATCAATACTAAAATGAAACAGACACAGACAGAAAGAGAGAACATGAGGGATAAAGATACAAGAATCAAGTAAAATACAAAAGTAACAGGAAGTCTTTGTCTTTCAGAAAATTACTTAAATATATAATTAACTTTTTAATCAAGACACGTACTTTCAACAAAGGGATTTATTTAAAAAAATTAAACTCGGCTGGGCTCGATGGTTCATACCTATAATCCCAGCACTTTGGGGAGGCTAAGGTGGGTGGATCACCTGAGGCTGGAGTTCGAGACCAGCCTGACCAACATGGAGAAACCCCATATCCACTAAAAATACAAAATTAGCTGGAGGTGGTGGTGTATGCCTGTAATCCCAGCTACTCAGGAGGCTGAGGCAGGAGAATTGCTTGAACCCAGGAGGTGGAAGTTGTGGTGAGCTGAGATCACGTCATTGCACTCCAGCCCGGGAAACAAGAGCGAAATTCTGTCTCAATAAATAAATAAAATAAAAAAAATAAAATCTCAAGACTTGACTTGCCTTTCTACAAGAGTAAGTTTAGAACTAATAATAAAAAAAAGCCTGAAAGTGGCAAAATTGAAGTAGACATTTTATCCAAATATTAAGCAAATGAGAGCAGAAAAGTCAAAGTAGTAATACACGAGCTACATTTTTTTGTTTTTTTGAGACAGAGTCTTATTCTGTCTCCCAAGCTGGAGTGCAATGGCCCAATCTCGGCTCACTGCAATCTCGGCTCACTGCAACCTCGTCCTCCTGGGTTCAAGTGATTCTTCTACCTCAGTCTCCCAAGTACCTGGGATTACAGGCGCCTGCCACCGCGCCCATCTAATTTTTGTATTTTTTAATAGAGATGGCGTTTCGCCATGTTGGCCAGGTTGGTCTCAAATTCCTGACCTCATGTGATCCACTTGCCTTGGCGTCCCAAAATGTTGGGATTACAGGCGTGAGCCACCATGCCCAGCCACAAGCTATATCTTTAATCAAACCCTCATATCATATAAAATGTGTATGAAGTCAAAACTCCAAAAAGACAAAGAAGTACATTAAGCAATAATAGATTTATTCACTGAGAACCTATGAAAAACTTGTGTGTGTGTGTGTGTGTGTGTATGTGTGTGTATCTCACATTAGGTTTACAAATATGGAACATAAATATTGACATAATTCAAGAAACACATAGAAAACATAATTATAATAGGACATTTCGATACTTCACTTTCTCTGATAATAAAACAAGAGAATATTAGTAAGGAAACAGTGGACTTGAAGGCAGTGTAAAAAAAAGTATTTCTAACAGAGATACAGAGAACACTTCACAACATCAGGAAACACACCCTTTGCAATAGCTCATACAACATTCTTTTGGATAGACCACTTGGTAGGCTGGAAAACAAATCTAAACAAATATTTTTAAACTAAAATTTTGAGCCAGGTGTGGTAGCTTACACCTGTAATCCTAGCATTTTGGGAGACTGAGACAGGCAGATCACTTGAGGTCAGGAGTTCAAGACCATCCTGGCTAACACAGTGAAATCTCGTCTCTACTGAAAATACAAAATTAGCTAGGTGTGGTGGCATATGTCTGTAATCCCAGCTACTTTGGAGGCTGAGGCAAGAGAATCACTTTGACCCGGCAGGAAGACACTGCAGTGAGCCAAGACCACATCACTGCACTCTAGCCTGGGTGACAGAGCAGGACTCCATCTCAAAAAAACAAACAACCAACCTAAAATTTTGGCCAGCCGTGGTGGCTCATGCCTGGAATCCCAGCACTTTGGGATGCCAAGGAGGTGGATCACCTGAGGTCAGGAGTTTGAGACCAGCCTGGCCAACATGGTGAAACCCCATCTCTACTAAAAATACAAAAATTAGCCAGGTGGCCGGGCGCGGTGGCTGAAGCCTGTAATCCCAGCACTTTGGGAGGCCGAGGCGGGTGGATCATGAGGTCAAGAGATCGAGACCATCCTGGTCGACATGGGGAAACCCGTCTCTACTAAAAATACAAAAAATTAGCAGGGCATGGTGGCGCGTGCCTGTAATCCCAGCTGCTCAGGAGGCTGAGGCAGGAGAATCACCTGAACCCAGGAGGTGGAGGTTGTGGTGAGCCGAGATTGCGCCATTACACTCCAGCCTGGGTAACAAAAGCGAAAACTCCGTCTCAAAAAAAAAAAAAAAAAAATTAGCCAGGCTTGGTGGCACGTGCCTATAATCCCAGCTACTCAGCAGATTAAAGTACAAGAATTGTTTGAACCCAGGAAGCAGAGGTTGCAGTGAGCTGATGCCATTGCACCGCAGTCTGGGCAACACAGTGAGACTCTGGCTCAAAAACAACAACAAAAGAAAACCTAATTTTTTTAAAGGTTTCAAATCTATTTTTTTTTAAATGGAGTTTTGCTCTTGTTTTCCAGCTGGAGTGCAATGGTGCAATCTCAGCTCACCATAACCTTTGCCTCCTGGGTTCAATCGATTCTCCCGCCTCAGCCTCCTGAGTAGCTGAGATTATAAACATGTGCCACCACACCTGGCTAATTTTGTGTAAGAAATGTACAAATAGGCTGGGCGCGGTGGTTCATGCCAATAATCCCAGCACTTTGGGAGGCTCAGGTGGGTGGATCACGAGGTCAAGAGATCGAGACCATCCTGGTCAACATGGCGAAAACCCGTCTCTACTCCAAATACAAAAATTAGCTGGGCATGGTGGCATGTACCTGTAGTCCCAGCTACTTGGGAGGCTAAAGCAGGAGAATTGCTTAAACCCAGGAGGCGGAGGTTGTGGTGAGCTGAGATCGCGCCACTGCACTCCAGTCTGGGTAACAAAAATGAAACTCCGTCTCAAAAAAAAAAAAAAAAAAAAAATTCCAAATTCTCTTTCAATAATATACTAAAAAAAAATAATGGAATATGCAGAAAAATTAACAAAAATTCAATGGACCAGGAACCACTTCTCCATTCATTTCAGACATGATGCAAAAGGAGGACGTAAAAAATTGTTTAACATAAAGTTTTTGAAAATTATGCAGATATTTGTGTGTCCCTAAAAACAATGAAAAAGCAGTCAGATTGTCCAGTCTCTTCTATGCCATGAAGAGGACTTTGGCTCTCACTATAAACTTGAAGGAACATGACTGAAAGGGAAGTAGAATCTTTAGATAATTTAAAAGCATAAGACAGAAAACGTCCCTATGTGAAAGCAAAGAAAATAACAACTCAGGCTTCCAGAAACTATATCCTTTGGAACACAGCTTCCCAAATGACATTTTAAGGATTTGCTTTCTCCTTGACCTTTGGATCTCTCATCTGTTTTATTCGGTTTCACTCTCACCTACCTGGGGGTTTGGCCACCATCTCAGGTCTCTTCATATTCCAGGGCTCTTTTCCTTGCTCCAGACAGGTAATCATGTCCGGCTTAGAGACAGCAATACCTGTTTTATTAAAAATAAGTAACATGCATCTTGCTCATATTCTCCAATTACCAACTTAGTAATGTGCTCAGTAAAAAGGATGTAATATTCTAATACATTTACCCCAAATACTAATTTTTAACAGAAATTTCTAAATATTTAGAAAATACTGTATATTTGTAGGTTCTTAATTTCACTACCCAGTACTACTGAATAAAAAAATTGGTGGTAGCAATTAGTTTTTACGGTGTGGGCAACAATATTTTATGCCACTAAATTTCTGGAATTACCACTAATCTAGAGTGAGGGATACTGATCAGTTCAAGATGAAATATCTTGAGGAAATTTTTTTTCCTACACTGACAAATCCTTATGATTTTCTTGAAACAGAAATTTGAAACTCATGTATGCAAAGCATAGTTATCAAAATCACCAAATTACCAGAAAACACTCTACAAACAAACAAAAACAGAAATAAAGCCTTTAGGGTATATTAGGAATTGAGCATTAAAGTTATCCTCACCCAGGAAGGCCAGGTTTCTGTAGTTCTCTAACATCACATCCCTGTATAAATTCTGCTGTGCAGTGTCCAGGCATTGCCACTCCTCCAGAGAGAATTCTACAGTCACATCCCTAAATGTCAATGGCGCCTGAAAAACACACAAACACAAGACATGCATGTATTTACCAAGTGGTCATGGACAGAATTTTTAATCTGACTCAAGGTATAGTTAAAGAACACAGAAAACAGGTTCTGACTTATAGAAGTGACTGAAATTACCCAAGAAAATAGCTTTTATTTTATTTTTAAAAATTTTTAAATTTTTTCCTTGTTTTTTTGAGAAGGAGTCTCACACTCTTGCCCAGGATGGAGTGTAGTGGTGTGATCTCAGCTCACTGAAACCTCTGCCCTCTGAGTCCACTTGATTCTCTTGCCTCAGTCTCCTGAGTAGCTGGAATTACAGGCACACACCACCACACTTGGCTAATTTTTTATATTTTTAGTGGAGACGGGGTTTCACTATGTTGGCCAGGCTGGTCTCAAACTCCTGACCTCGTGATCTGCCTGCCTCGGCCTCCCCAAGTGCTGGGATCTACAGGTGTGAGCCACCATGCCTGGTCAAGAAAATAATTTTTTTTTTTTGAGATGGAATTTCACTTTTGTTGCCCAAGCTGGTGTGCAATGGCGAAATCTTGGCTCACCACAACCTCTGCCTCCCAGGTTCTCCTGCCTCAGCCTCCCGAGTAGCTGGGAATAGAGGTAAGCACCACCATGCCGGGCCAATTTTTTCTGTATTTTTAGTAGAGACAGTTTTCTCCATATTGATCAGGCTGGTCTCAAACTCCTGACCTCAAGTGATCTGCCTGCCTCCGCCTTCCAAAGTGCTGGGATTACAGGCATGAGCCACCACACCTGACTAAGAAAATAATTTTTAACACAGAAATATTCTCTAATGTATTCTCTGACTCTACAAAACACACCCACAAACACATTCACCAAGTGGCCATGGGCAAAATTTTTGACATGACTCAGGGTCAAATGAGAGTAGAGAACTGGTTCTGATTTCTATAAGTGACTAAAATTATCTAATAAAATAGTTTTCAACATAGAAACATTTTCTAATGTGTTCTCTGAGAAAAGAGTGGCAAAGGATCCACAAGATCAGTGTATATATGCTATTTTTCTGAATAGTCAAGTATAGAATTAAGGGCATAAACACAAACATGCATTTTTGAGCGTTATATTCACATGATACAGAATGAGTTGTGTATATTTTTCAGATCAAAAAGACATGTTGAGATAGAAGGTACCCCTCAAATTTTAACCTGTACAATAAACTGGATAACTTGTTAATGCAGATTATTTTTTCGGAAGATTTGGAATAAAGTCTGAGTTTCTGAATTTCTAACAAGTTCACCAGTAATGCCAATGTTTTTGGCCCAAGAAGAATATTTTGTCAAACATCCAGTTAGTAAAACAGCCTGTGTTTTTCCTAGTATTTCTGGACTGTAAAAAAGCGGGACAGAGAGTGTTAGCAACAAACAATTTTGGGAGTGAGATCAAGGCAACAAAGTATCCAGAGTCATAACCGTAACTTTACCTACCTTTCTTACTGATCTACAGCAATAACATTGGCTATTGATTGGCTCTCCATCATTAAGGGTTACAGTTTAAGTCTTACAGTGTTCAGTGTTGCATTATTAAATTGATAGCTAATTGTGGCAATGGTGAATGGTTTCAAGAGATGAATACACAGCTAACATGGGGGAGAAAGACATAATTGTGCTCTTACTTTACTTTTTTTGAGACGAAGTCTCGCTCTGTCGCCCAGGCTGGAGTGCAGTGGCACGATCTCGGCCCGCTGCAACCTCTGCCTCCTGGGTTCATGCAATTCTCCTGCCCCCTGAGTAACTGGGATTACAGGCACATGCCACCATGCCCAGCTAATTCTCGACAGAATTTTATAAGGTTTCTTTTTCATCTCTGCTGCTCTCTCATCTCCTTGCCACTGAATGGGGGATGTACGTTGAAATACACCTGACAACTTCCACCAGCACTTTCTGATGAAGAAGAATTAGAATCCCTCTCTTTTCATATACTAGAACATATTTGAGCTTACAACACAGTTAACTTAAGAGCTATTATGGGGCCGGGCGCGGTGGCTCACGCCTGTAATCCCAGCAGTTTGGGAGGCCGAGGCAGGTGTATCAAGAGGTCAACAGATTGAGACCATCCTGGTCAACATGATGAAACGCCGTCTCTACTAAAAATACAAAAAATTAGCTGGGCATGGTGGCACATGCCTGTAATCCCAGCTACTCAAGAGGCTGAGGCAAGAGAATTGCCTGAACCCAGGAGGCGGAGGTTGCGGTGAGCGGAGATCGTGCCATTGCACTCCAGTCTGGGTAACAAGAATGAAACTCCGTCTCAAAAAAAAAGAACTATTATGGTTTTTGGGTGGCCATGTCACCTGTGTTTGTCCTGTAATAGCAGCATTCCAAGTTAGTGAAATACAAGATACTAAAATTATGCTTACCTAGAGTTATCCCTATTAGATAGATTAATAAGCATTTTAGACTAATATCTACTATAACAATTTTATAGTAAATTTTTTGGATATTAAATATAAATATCTAAGTATATATAATTTTAATGTACTAGTCATAATGAATGTAAATTTTTTTTAAATGTCTGTAACTGCCGGGTGCAGTGGCTCATGCCTATAATCCCACCGCTTTGGGAGGCCAAGGCAGGCAGATCACCTGAGGTCTCAAGTTCAAGACCAGCCTGACCAACATGGAGCAACCCTGTCTCTACTAAAAATACAAAATTAGCCGGGTGTGGTGGCGCATGCCTGTAATTCCAGCTACTTGGAAGGCTCAGGCAGGAAAATCATTTGAACCCAGGAGGCAGAGGTTGTGGTGAGCCAAGATGGAGATCGTATCATTGCACTCCAGCCTGGGTGACAAGAACCAAACTCTTTGTCAAAAAAAAAAAAAAGGCCAGGTACGGTGGCTCACAACTGTAATCCCAGCACACTTTGGAAGGCCAAGATGGGTGGATCATGAAGTCAGGAGTTCAAGACCAACCTGGCCAAGATGGTGAAACCACATATCTACTAAAACTACAAACAAAAATTAGCAGGGCGTGGTGGTGGGTGCCTGTAATCCTAGCTACTCAGGAGGCCGAGAACTGCTTGAACACAGGTGGCAGAGACTGCAGTGTGCTGAGATTGTGCCGCTGCACTCCAGCCCAGGAAACAGAGTGAGACTGTCAAAAAAGAAAAAAAAAGTTTGTTACCATATTTCAGTTAAAACACTTTATATTTCAAAAGTATAAATAATAATACTAAAATGCCTCTTTAAGAGATTAATTGAAAGTAAATTTTGTGGACTTATAGTCATACTATATTGGAGAAAATATATATATTTTTTGAGACAATCTCACTCTGTCACCCAGGCTAGAGTGCAATGGTGTGGTCTTGGCTCAGTGCAGCCTCCCCTTCGTGGGTTCAAGCGACTCTCCTGCCTCAGCCTCCCAAGTAGTTGGGACTACAGGCTGTGCCACCACACCAGCTAATTTTTGTACTTTTAGTAGAGACAGGGTCTCGCCATGTTGGCCAGGCTGGTCTCAAACTTCTGACCTCATGATCTGCCTGCCTTGGCCTCCTAAAGTGCTAGGATTACAGGTGTGAGCCACCACACCAGACCAGAAATACTTTGTAATTTACATAAATGCAGGTTGTCTACAAACACTACATATAACTATGCTAATTGTTATGAAGTAATAAACAGAAACCTAAGTACAACTAAAGACCTCACTGTTCAGTTTATATACTGAACTGCTCTCTTTTGCAGTGTGAGTACTTCAGCCTGCAAATAATAGATAATTACCTTGAATAATCAGTTTTCTGTCAAAGAAACTACTCAGTATCTTTTAGTCTTTATCATTCTGTATTGCCAAATTTAATCCTATTTTTGTGCTCCACTTTTGTATGCTTTTAAAATGAGCTTTGATCTAAACAAATCTGTGTCTACTTTAAAAGACTAAAAATGGGCCGGGGAGATGGCTCAAGCCTGTAATCCCAGCACTTTGGGAGGCCGAGGTGGGTGGATCATGAGGTCGGGAGATCGAGACCATCCTGGTCAACATGGTGAAACCCCGTCTCTACTCAGAATACAAAAATTAGCTGGGCATGGTGGCGCACACCTGTAGTCCCAGCTACTCGAGAGGCTGAGGCAGGAGAATTGCTTGCACCAGGGAGGCAGAGGTTGCGGTGAGCCGAGATTGCGCCATTGTACTTCAGCCTGGGTAACAAGAGCAAAATTCCGTCTCAAAAAAAAAAAAAAAGACTAAAAATGAGACCGGGCACGGTGGCTCATGCCTGTAATCCCACCACTTTGAGAGGCTGAGGCAGGCAGATCACGAGGTCAAGAGATCAAGACCATCCTGGCCAACATGTTGAAACCCCATCTCTACTAAAAATACAAAAATTAGCTGGGCATGGTGGCGCGTGCCTGTAATCCCAGCTACACAGGAGGCTGAGGAGGAGAATTGCCTGAACCCAGGAGGCAGAGGTTGCGGTGAGCCGAGATCGTGCCATTGCACTCCAGCCTGGGTAAACAAGAGCGAAACTCTGCCTCAAAAAAAAAAAAAAAAAAAAAAGAATGTTTATGGGGAAAAAAAGCAGAAGAGAGAAATGTATTATAAAAAATCCATGGGTATACATGAATAAATAAAGTTCTTAGAGAACTATGAGGAAATTTTGATTCTGACACAAAAATACTGAGAAACTACAACACCCCACAGAAACTATTAGATCCTTGAGTCAGAGAATAAACAACGATAACAGGATCTAAATATCACACTTGACCAAATAGTTCTAATAGACACCTACAGAACTCTCTATCTAAAAACAACATAATACACGTTATTCTAATCACCACGTGAAACAAAATCTACTACCATACAATCAGAAATAAAACAGAAACTAAACAACACTTGGCAAATACAAAAATCTCTAAATTATACCAACAACAGAAATAAAATAAATCCCTAAATTTTACCATACAATCAGAAATAAAACAACACTCGGCAAATACAAAAATCCCTAATTATACCAACCACACGCTAAGACCACAGACTGATGAAAATATAATTCAGCTACAAAGAAAACCACTTGAAAACACACAATTATATGAAAATCAAACAACCTGCATTTAAACGACTTTTAGGCAAATAATGAAATTAAGACAAAAATCAAGAAGCTGTTTGAAACAACTAAGAATAAAGATACAACATACCAGAA
Source organism: Callithrix jacchus (assembly GCF_049354715.1). Classification (NCBI taxonomy): domain Eukaryota; kingdom Metazoa; phylum Chordata; class Mammalia; order Primates; family Cebidae; genus Callithrix; species Callithrix jacchus. Next base: position 20,158,085 of record NC_133523.1, read on the forward strand.
TCGCTGCAACACAGCTAAGGCAGTGTTAAGAAGGAAACTGATAATACTAAATGCCTGAATCAAAATGTTAGAAAGATCTCAATTTAGTGACCTAATATTACAAAACAAGGAATGAGAAGCAAAAGCAAATCAAGCCCTAAGCTACCAGAATGTGAAAAATAACCAAAAGCACATCTGAACTGAAGAAGCCTTAGACATGTAAAACTATACAAAAGATCAATAAATCCAGGAGTTAAATCTTTGAAAAAAATTCATAAGCTAGGACTGGTGCAGTGGCTCATACCTGTAATCCCAGCACTTTGGGAGGCTGAGGCAGGTGGATCACCTGAGGTCAGGAGTTCGAGAGCAGCCTGACCAACTTGGAGAAACCCGTCTCTACTAAAAAAATAAAAAATAAATAAGTAAAATAAGAAAGACAAATATTGATAAGATAAATAAACCACTGGCTAGATTAATGAAGAGCCAAATAAACACAATTAGAAATGACAAAGGGACATTGCCACTGACCCCACAAAAATACAAATAACTGTTGAAGTCTACTATGAACATCTTTACGCACACAGACAAGAATATCTAATATAAATAAATTCCTGGACAAATATATCCTGCCAAGACTCAACACAAATATATACGGCCAAGATTCAACACAAAAAGTTGAAGCCCAGAACAGACCAATTACAAGCTCCAAAACTGGATTAATAATATATAGCCTACCATCCAAAACATGCGGAGGACTAGAGAGATTTGCAGCTAAATTCTGTAAGTTGAACAAAGAAAACCTGGTGCCATTTCTGCTAAAAGTATTCTCCCAAAATTGAGAAGAGCTGGGTGTGGTGGCTCACACCTGTAATCCCAGCACTTTGGGAGGCCGAGACGGGTGGATCACAAGGTCAAGAGATTGAGACCATCCTGGTCAACATGGTGAAACCCTGTCTCTATTAAAAATACCAAAAAAAAAAAAAAAAAAAAAATTAGCTGGGCATGGTGGCATGTGCCTGTAATTCCAGCTACTCAGGAGGCTGAGGCAGGAGAATTGCCTGAACCCAGGAGGCGGAGGTTGTGGTGAGCCGAGATCGCGCCATTGCACTCCGGCCTGGGTAACAAGAGCGAAACTCCGTCTCAAAGAAAAAAAAAAAGCCCTACTAAAGAAATGCAACTTATAAAGTTAAAAAACTGAGTCCTGCTGAGCAGTCTAGACGTAAAAAATTTTAAAACAAACAAACAAAAACAACAAACTGAGGTCAAGATAATTGAAAACAATTCTTTTCAATGACACAAACCCAGGGAGTAGCAATGCTGATTAAAAAACAGATGTGTCTGACTTATGTGTCAAGTATGGCCATCCAATCACTTGAGAGATTCTCCCACCCCATCCTGTTCTAAGTGCTCAATGACCACCCTCTCAGGAGACACTGCACTATGCCCCAGTGAGTGGCCCAGGATCATGTCACTTTGTAAATTCTTGTACCAACTAACTGGGGACAGTTTTCTTTCTTAAAATTTTTGTCTTTTGAAATACTATTTTTTGGCTAGGTGTCGTGGCTCATGCCTGTAACCCTAGCACTTTGGGAGTCCAAGGTGGGTGGATAACCAGAGGTCAGGTGTTCAAGACCAGCCTGGCCAACATGGCAAAACCCTATCTCTACTAAAAATACAAAAATTAGCCAAAAGTGGTGGTGGGCGCCTGTAATCCCAGCTACTCAGGAGGCTGAGGCAGGAGAATCACCTGAACCCAGGAGGCGGAGGTCGCAGTGAGCCACTATCAGGCCACCGCACCACAGCCTGGGCAACAGAGTGAAACTCTGTCTCAAAAAAACAAAACAAAACAAAAAACCCCTGATTTTTTATTTCACAAAATTTTTACTATTTCACAATTTCTCTGCTTAATCCAGGGGGCAGAAATTATTTCTACGTTTCTTTTTTTTTTTTTTTTAAGATGGGGTTTCACCACGATGGCCAGGCTGGTCTTGAACTCCTGACCTCAGGTGATCCACCCACCTCGGCCTCCCAAAGTGCTGGGATTACAGGCGTGAGCCATTGCACCCAGCCATTTCTGTGTTTGTTTTTACCAGTATCTGATTCGCTTAACAGCAATGTGTCTTTAAGAAATGGAAGGTGGGTTGGGTGAAGACAATCTTAATGTGGTCGAAAAAGAAAAACAGGAGATTCCTCTTGGCCCTGGGGCAGCCATCTTCTTCAAGCGGCTACACTTCGTAAGTCAGGTTGTGCTATCAAAGAAGACCCAGGAGTTGATATCCACCAGACACTGTAGCAGATACAGGCATGGTGGGTATCTTGATTTATCCCCAGGTAGTACTGAAGCCCAGGACCAAGAACAAAACTAAAAGGTGGCTGAAGACATCTCACCTCATAGTTTCCAAAGGGAAACCGTGACCCAAAAACATTCTAAGATCTCTGTGCCTATAGAAGATAAAGGCAAAAGAGGAATAAAATTTTTTTAACACTACAGCGTTAGGGAATTATACTTTGCTTTCTTCTCATGGAAAGTATTTACAAATAGAAAACAAATCTTTTTAAAGTGCCATCCAATGCTTTGTCAAAAAATGATTAATCAGGCCAGGCAAGACAATTTTAACATCTCAAGGGATTACCTTTTCAAAATAAGACTACACCAGGGCCGGGCACAGTGGCTTACGCCTGTAATCCCAGCACTTTGGGAGGCTGAGGTGGGTGGATAACCTGATGTCAGGAGTTTGAGACCAGCCTGACCAACATGGAGAGACCCTGTCTCTATAAAAAATACAAAATTAGCCAGGTGTGGTGGCGCATGCCTGTAATCCTAGCTACTTGGGAGGCTGAGGCAGGAGGATCACTTGAACCTTGAGAGACAGAGGTTGCAATGAGCCAAAATCACACCCCTGCACTCCAACCTGGGTGACAAAGTGAAACTCCTTCTCTGGAAAAATAAAAATTAAAAAAAATCAGCAGAAAATTATTCTCCTGTGGATTGTGATAACAATTAAGTGGCAGGCAACTAGAAAAATAATTAAGTGGCAGGCAATTAGGTGGCTCTAGTCCCTGGATTTCTACTCGAAAGAAATCTAACTCAAACGCATGTTTTCACAAATTACTAAACTGAGGGAAACAAACTGAGGCTTAGTCAACAATAAACTGCTAATTAATCTCTGAATACATAATCAGGAAATGTCCACCCTGATCATACAAATTAAGAAACTATGTAACTGTCCTAACCAATTATTGAATTTGTTTTTTTTTTTAATCTCAACTTATGAAAGTCTTTTCTTCAAGCCCCTCCTATGGATGACAAACTACAAACCATAGCTGGGTACTCTATAATTTTTGAATCACTCTTTGATTAAATTCTGCAATATTTTTGCGGTGACTTCTCTACATTTATAACAGGAGAAAAGAGTGACTCAGAACCCCACAGACCAAAGCTTTTCCCATTTATAAATGGCCTCCAAGTCCAAGGCTGGCCATTACAGCCTCGGTGACCCGCACATACACCTCTAGATGGTCCCCAGAAGCCACAAAGTCTGAAGTAACCACAAGTAACCAGGTGGCCACAGAAAGAAGTAAAACAACCTGTTACTGCCCCGACTAATTGCTCTGCAATCTGTAACCATCATTCCTGTTCAGGCTTACCAAAATTTCTCCCTGGACATTGGGTTTCTCAAAACCCCCACCCCTGTAACTATGTAATCTACTGCATCCGCCTTTTTGACTGCAACCGATACTCCCCACCCTTACGATCATGCCTGTTTGTAATAACTGGCCCTACCTTTGTGATCACGCATCCTATGATGCCAATCCCCTCCCCAAGGTAAATTCCCAACCCCTAACCTTGTAATCATGCATTCTGTGATGTCCTCCCACTCCCCAAGACAGATTTCCACCTTTACCTAAGCATTTGCCCCAACCTATATAACCAATTCCCTCTCTATCCCCTTTGCCTACCCCTTTCTCGGACTTGGCCCGCTTGCACCCAAGCGCAAAATAAACGGCCTTGTTGCCCACACAAAGCCTGCCTGGTGGTCTCTTTACGTGAGCGACACGTGTGACAAAACCCGCAACTCGAGTCAGGATTTTCCCTTGACGACCCTTTTGTCGTCCCTGCACAAAATGGGAGAGACCTGGCGCTGTGGATGCAGAGCTGCCCGGAGAGGGCCTCAGACCAGGGCGCAGTCACTACTCTGGCAAGAGACAGAACGCCCCGGCCAGCTGTCAGTGCAGCTGCTATCTTATGGCTGAAGGGGACTGAGACCCAGTTGGGCAAAGAGAACTGAGGCGCAGATTGTGGGGCTGACTGCGGGGAGGCCCGAGTCCTGCTACGGCCACTTCCCACCGGTTCCAACTAGCCCACTCCCCGCTCTCTCGGGATATCAGACCCGGCATTCTCACCATTCTTAGGCTTCCAGGAGGTCCTGGCGTTTTAGCTGTGATTCTCCCAATACCTGCAGGTCACAGGGTCACAGAACTGGGCCTCCTGGAGCAGAGGACACAGAGCCGGGAACACGAGACCTGGAGCTACCACCGCAGCCAGAGACAAAGGCCCCGCCAAACCCGGAAGCTGCCATGTCCGCTCCAGCTGCTTGTCTGATTGGAAGGTTTCCAGTCCGGCGTTCCTGATTGGAAGACGTTTACAGCCCCGCCCCTTCAGGCCCTGAGTGACAGGAGATGTAATTAGATGTTGGGCTGAAAGAAGATGTAGTAACAGCCTCAGCTGCAGCGTTTTTAGGGAGGGCTTCCTCCCTGAGCGGAGCCAGGGCCACCCCAGATGGTATTTGCATTTAACCTTGTGTATAAGGTCTCATGCGTTTATTTGTTTATTTTTTTTTTTATTTTTTGAGACGGAGTTTCGCTTTTTTATTTTGAGACGGAGTTTCGCTGTTGTTACCCAGGCTGGAGTGCAATGGCGCGATCTCCGCTCACGGCAACCTCCGCCTCCCGGGTTCAAGCAATTCTCCTGCCTCAGCCTCCCAAGTAGCTGGGACTACAGGCGTGCAATACCACATACAGCTAATTTTTTTTTGTACTTTTAGTAGAGACGGGGTTTCACCATGTTGACGAGGATGGTCTTGATCTCTTGACCTCGTGATCCACCCGCCTTGGCCTCCCAAAGCGCTGGGATTACAGGCGTGAGCCACCGCGCCCGTCCGGTCTCATGCGTTTATACATTATACATTATATGGCCGAGCACGGTGGGTCATGCCTGTAGTCCCTGCTACTCGGGAGGCTGAGGCAGGAGAATCGCTTGAACCTGGGAGATGGAGGTTGCAGTGAGTCAAGATCGCACCATTGCACTCCAGCTGGGTGCAAAGAAAAAAAAATAAAACGAAAAGAAAAAAAAAAAATTATATGATATTCACAAACAAAAATAATACAGTAAAAATTATTTTAAAATTTCCTCTTTTATGACCTTCCTGGCTTCTGACTTTTTTTGATCAGGCTGAGATTTTAAGGAGGCACTCTTCTGAAATAGAATGTGAGCCAAATGTGAATTTAAAATTTTCTTTTCTTTATTTTTTTATTTTAAGATGGGGTTTCACCATGATGGCCAGTCTGGTCTTGAACTCTTGACCTCAGGTGATCCAACCACCTCGGCCTCCCAAGGTGCTAGGATTACAGGCGTGAGCCACTGTGCCTGAAAAATTTTAAATTTTCTAGTAGCCAAACTCTAAAAAGAAAGAAGAGCAAGACTCACTCTCAAAAACAAAAATTTTTTAAAAATTAAAAATTAAAAAAAAAATTGAGGCCGGGAGCAGTGGCTCACGCCTATAATCCAGCACTTTGGGAGGCCGAGGCGGGTGGATCACAAGGTCAAGAGATGAAGACCATACTGGTCAACTTGGTGAAACCCCGTCTCTACTAAAAATACAAAAAATTAGCTGGGCATGGTGGTGCGCGCCTGTAATCCCAGCTACTCGGGAGGCTGAGGCAGGAGAATTACTTGAACCCAGGAGGCGGAGGTTGCAGTGAGCCAAGATTGCACCATTGCACTCCAGCCTGGGTAACAAGAGCGAAACTCCGTCTCAAAAAAAAAAAACAAAAATTGAAAGAAGAAACAGGTCAAACTGATTGTAACAATTTAGGTAACCCAATATATCCAAAATATTATATAAGCAAGGTGTGATTATTAATGTAGCATGTATATATTTGGAACTATATCTTTGGAACTAAGTCTGTATTTTGTCTTTCTAGCACATCACAGTGTAGACCCAGTCACATTCCAGGCACTCGGAAGCCACACATGTCCAGTAGCTGCCACACTGAAGTGGGGCAGTGAAGGGCCTGAAGAAATTTATTCTGCCAGCGTGAAGGACAGGTCTCTTCCTAATGATATCTCTCTTCAGTTTCGGGGATGGAAAAGATAGCGGCCAAAGAAAGAGCAGAAGGCAGCAGGAGTAAACTAACCACACGTAGACAACTGTGGCCACCTTCAGCCCACCTTCCTTCCAGAGATCAGACAGTGAACAAAGGACGATAGGGCCAAAGGAGATGAAAACTCTAAGTCTTCACATCTGTACACACTCTTGACCAGCAATGTTTATATATGGAGAAAACAGATTAAATACCAACGTATTTTGCTATTTGGCCTTGAACCTAATCATCAGACCTCCCAGATTCAAGCAATTCTTGTGCCTCAGCCTCCAGAGTAGCTGGGATTACAGGCATGTAGCACCATGCTCAGCCAATTTTTTTTTTTTTTTTGTATTTTTAATAGAGATGGGGTTTTACCATGTATGCCAGGCTGGTCTTGAACTCCTGGCCTCAGGTGACCCACCCACCTCAGTCTCTCAAACTACTGTAAGTAATTACAGTCATAAGCCACTGTGCCTGGTTGTGATATATTTTTACATTTATGGTTTAGACGTGTTTTTCTTTGCCCAGCCCCCCAAAATGTGGGATGATGACATACTCCCGGACGTAGCACCTAGGTAATTCTGACACTTGTATTTTTGCATAGGCCCCACATATTTTGAGTACTGTGACATATCATTAGACCAAACACCTAGAAGATGGGAGGTACCTGTCTATGCCCTGTAAACAGGGCATGAGCCCTACCATTCTCAGGAGGCTCGTGACATCTGTCTGCATTCATCACCTAGGAGATGCGACCCTCCTCTGCTGCCTGCATCCTGCCCACAGGAAAGACTGTGATGTAACATTTGGCTCAGCAACAGGGTGATGTGTTTTCTTTTCCTGGATCTTGCTCACAGGAAGCATTGTGGCCTATCACTGGGCACAGCACTCAGTTTCTGGGTGGTTCCCTGGCCAAGAACCCAGGTGAGGGGACTCTTCTTTCTGGTTTCTGCTATAAGAAAAGATTGTGACATATCTCTGGTCTAGCACCAAAATCATGTAACTCTCTTGCTCACTCTCTATGCACAGTTGGGACTGTAAAGTGTATTTTTGTTCAGCTCATAGGTGAGATAGTAACTCTCATACTTCAAATCAACAAAATGTGCAGGCAGGACAGTCACATTACCTGGGTACTCAGCCAGTGATATGTTACAATTTTCTTCTAAAAGCAGGGCATGGTCGGCATAGTCATATCACCTAGTTTCTGGAACCAGCAATATCTCACAGTGCTTTCTGGGGGGCTATGCCCAGGCTGGAGAGACACATGACCTGGTTGTTGGACCCAGAGTTATGTCACAATCTTCCCTGAAGGCAGGGTGCAGGCAGAGGAGAGAAACATCCCCCAGGTGATAGATGCAGGGAAATATCAAAAAGCCCTCTGTAGTCAGGTCCAAGGCAAAAGTCTCTCATCTCCTAGGTTTTGGACCCAGCAATATGTCACAATAACAAAATTATGCAAGGCCCACGTAAAAGAAGAGAATCACATCATTATGTGCTTGGTCCCATGATGAGTCAGTATCCTTCTTTTTGTCAGGACCCAGAAGGAAGGGGTGAATGACATCACCTAGGTAACTAACGTGACATGTGATAATGCCCCTGTGGGAAGGGCCCATACAGGAGTCTCACATGACCTAGACATTGTACCCAACCATATCACAATAGCAATGTATGTACAGCCCAGGGAGGAGAGGGACATCACATAACGTGGGCCTGGTGACACATCACAATCTTTTATTGGACAGAACCCAAGCAGCAGAGAAGAGTCATATCACTTAGTTGCTGGGTCTTACAACATATAACAATACACCCTGAGGAGGAGATCAGGCAACAGAGTCACATTACTTAGGTGATGGGCTCAGATATGTTATAATGTCCCCAGGTGAGCAGGGCTAAGGAGCAAGAGAAAAGTCATATAAACTAGAGCCAGGGCCAAGCTATATGTCGAAATTACTCCAGTGGGGAGCACTGAGGCATGAGAGGAAAGTCACATCATGCAGGAGCTGGGCCAAGCAATATGTAGCAGTCTCCACTTTGAACAAGTCTGAAAATAAGAAGGGTCACATCAACTAGGTGATGAACTCAGAAACATGTCAAAATGATTCCTGTCAGGAAGATCAGGTAGAAAAATTACATTATGAGTGCCGGGCCCAAAGTTATGTCACAATATCTTCCATGGAGAAAGCCTAGGCAAGACAGACGAGACACATCAAATTGTTGATGGGCCCAGAGGTATATCACAATGCCCTTGTGAATGGGGTCCAGGCAGAAGAGGCAAAAGAGCAACATCACCTTGGTGTTGGGCCCAATGATATGTTACAATGCTCCCCATGGGCAAAACCTAGAAAGAAGAGAAGAGTCACATCAGCTAGGTGCTGGGGCTAGCTATCTCTTTCAATACCCCCCAGGAAAAGAGAGTTAGGTCACCTGTGTGATGGGCACAGAGATGTGTCACAATACTTTCTGTAGATTGGACCTAGGCAAGAGAGTTACGTTAGACCCAGCAATATGTCACAGTGGTCCGTGTGGGCAAGGCACAGGCAGGAGAGTCACACAACCTGGTTATGGTTCCCCTATGTTAGGTGCAGTAATATGTCACGGTGCGCCCTGTGAGGAGCGCCAAGGCAGGAATAAATTTACATCACCTAGATCCTGGGTTCAGTGATGTGTCACAATCTAATCTGTGGACTGAGCCCAGGCAGGAGAGCCAAAAAACTCAGGTGCCAGATAAGGTGTATGTCACAATCGCAGCTACAGGAAGGTCCATGAATGAGAGAAACCATCCTGCACATGCTGAGGTTGCAGGTATGAGAATTAACACCTCCTTTATGTGGGATCTATGTTCTGGAGTTGCAGGCTCAGCCATGGACTTGATCTGTGCATGAGACCTTCAACTCGTCCTCTAGACTGTGTCTTCTTAGTGGACTCACAGTCTCTCAAGTCTCAGGTGTGCTGAATCTTGGTTTGAGAGTCACCAGCTTACCTGTAAACTTTATTCAAGAATAAAAGTCAATTTTTCAACTTTTGAAATTTTTATTATTATTATTATTATTTTGAGATGGAGTTTCGCTCTTGTGGTTCAGGCTGGAGTACAATGGCATGATTTCAGCTTACCACAACCTCAGCCTCCTGGGTTCAAGCAATTCTCGAGACTCAGCCTCCTGAGTAGTTGGGATTACAGGTGTGTGCCACCACACCCAGCTAATTTTGTATTTTTAGTAGAGATGGGTGTCCGACCTACCCTCTGCGGGAGGACTGAGCTCGTTTGGAACAAAAACCGGACCGCAAGTTAGAAGAAATTCCTTAAGTTCAGGGTTTATTGAGAGGAAAGAGCCTCCGGGCGGACCAGCTGGGAAGAAGAGGAAAATGGCCGTGCCGCTCAGAGGGGCAGGGTTCTTTTATAGGGGGGCTGAAGGACCGAGGGAGAGAGCTGAGGTGGTGGGCAACGTTTGGTCAGTTTGAACCGCTGGGCGGGAAGCTGGGGAGAGCTGATGAGGCAGAAGCCGGGCGGCGGGGAGCTGGGGAGTGCTGATGAGGCAGAAGCCGGGCGGGAGGTGGCTGCGGCTGGGCAGGAAGGCTAGGGCGGTATGTAGAGTGAGAGATAAGGGAGCCTCTTTGTGGGGGAGGGAAAGAGAGAGAGCTTTCAAGGTAGGGGCAGAGTTTTCCAAACATTCCCGACTCCTTAAAAGAAAAGAAAAAGAGGGGGTCAGGGGCGCCGGTTGTCTCTCTGGCTACTTCCTGCTGACAAGGGTCGACGGGGGGTTCTGAAGAGGTCTCTTTTCCTAAGGAGCCTGGGTGTTCGGGGAGAGGTCCGCTTCTAGCACTCGTTCAGGGTAGGGTTGGAGCAGCATCTGGTGGATGGTGACTCGAGTCAGTTCTTGAAAGCGCTGCTGTAGGAACTGTAGAAGGCAAGGAGCAATAAGATTAGGCAAACGGCTACTAGGGGCCCAAGCAACGGGGACAAGAGGGTATACATAGAGGAAGACCACCACGCTGTGGCTTCAGCCGAGAACTTCTGATTCTGCAGGTTAGTTTTGAGTTTCTGGAGGCTCTCGATTCGGGTTTCTACTAGGCCGGATTCATTGATGTAGTAACAGCACTCTTCTTGTAGGAAGATACAGGCCCCTCCTCGTTCAGCAGTGAGCAGGTCTAGGGCTCTTCGGTTCTGCAAGGCAACTTGGGCAACTGAGGTGATCTGTCTTTGGAGAGAGGCTAAAGATTCTGTAGAATTGTCGATGGCGGCCTGAAATTGAGAGGTGAGTCGTGCTAGAGCCTGATGGGAGTGGGCTAGGGCTCCTCCCCCTAGTCCGGCTCCTATGGCTGATCCGGCGAGAGAGAGACCTACTATGAGGGGTAAAAAGGCGGCCCGTCATACACGATGATGTATGAATTGTTGTTGGAACTCTGCTGGGGAGTAAATGGTTAATCGGGGTACGAGGGTTACTGGTAAGCATAGGCTGCGGGAGTGTGTAGAAGGGTTGAGGGTTTTAAAAAGTGTTCTGTTGCACCATCGTGTTCTCGGAGAAGAGCTCGGAGAAGGGTGAAATAGGGCAGGTAGGTAGATAGAGGAGGGGGGTCTGGTGGTAGGGGGGAGGAGAGTAAGAAGGGCCGTCCGTAGAGCAGCTCAAAAGGGCTGAGTTGTGAGGGGCCCCGGGGGCTTGCTCGGAGCCTTGTCAAAGCGATAGGAAGTAGGGTAACCTAGGACTGGCGGAGTTCGAAGGCAAGTTTTGTTAGGTGTTCTTTGATGAGGCCGTTGGCCTGTTCTACTTTACCCGAGGATTGGGGATGGTAGGCTGCATGCAGTTTCCACTGAATCCCTAAGGATGTGGAAACAGCAGTGGTAATCTTAGAAATAAAGGCAGGTCCGTTGTCTGACTGGATGGTAGAAGGAAGGCCGAATCGGGAAATGATGTCCCGGACGAGGTGCTCGGCTACAACTCCTGCGGTTTTATAAGCTGTGGGGAAAGCTTTGATCTAGCTGGAGTAAGGAAGAAGGGGAGATGTTACATTGCTGCAGGTCTGTCGCCAGGGCCTGGCTGAACAGGTGGGGGCTGTCCCGGAAGCCTTGAGGGAGGACCGTCCACGTTAACTGTTGAGACAGATTGGTGACAGGATCTTTCCAGGTAAAAGCAAAGAGGAAGTAGGAGTCAGGGTGTAGCGGGATAGAGAAAAAGCATCCCTAAGATCTAGGACTGAAAAGTGGGTTGTGGACGGTGGGATATGTGAGAGGATGGTATAGGGGTTGGGGACTACTGGATGGACCGGAATGACTGCTGCATTGATAAGGTGGAGGTCTTGGACCAGGCGGTACTGACCTGAGGGCTTTTTCACAGGCAGAATGGGAGTGTTGCAGGGGGAGTTTGCAGGAATGAGTAGTCCTTGAGCTTTCAGTTTATTTATGATAGGTAGGAGGCCGAGGCAGTGAACTTTGGAGATAGGAAACTGAGGGCGAGAAGGGAAGGCTGTGGGGTCTTTTAGGTGTATGAGTATGGGTCGGTGGTGTGAGGCTACAGTGGGGGTGTCACTATCCCATACTTTGGGATTTACGTCAGGGAGGAGTTCGGCCGGAGGAGGGGGGAAGGTGAGTTGGCGATGAGGGGTAAGAGGAAGGTCTCTGTGTGTGGAAAAGTAATGGTAGCTTGCAATTTTACTAGGATATCTCATCCTGGGAGAGGTACAGGGCAAGAGGGAATGACTAGAGAGGAGTGGGTAAAAATGGAAGGGCCAAACAGACAGGTTGAGGGTGGAGTTTGGTGAGGAGTGGAGGGGGACCCATCAATTCCTATAACAGAGACCTGGGAAGGGGTGGTTTTGCCTGAAAAGGAGGGAAGAACAGAGTAGGTAGCCCCCATGTACGCTCTTACCCGCTACCTGGAGCATGACCCTGGGCTCAGCAAGGGTAACTGAGGTTGAGGAGCCAGGGCCCTGTTAATCATCCCTGAACCCTAACAACTTTGGGATTGGAGATTCCTGAATGCCTGGCTCCTGACCAGCTGAGGCAGAAGCCTGGCTCCGGGGGATGTTACCCTGCTGCCCCCTCGTGCCAGAGTTTTGAGGAACTGAGGCCTGAGGTGAGTTAGGGCAATCCGACTTCCAGTGTCCCATGAGCTGACAAATAGGGCAGGGCTTGGTAGGAGGCCGTGGCTGGGGGCAGGCTTTTGACCAGTGCCTTTCTTTTCCACATTTGAAACATGCCCCGGGAGGGGTGCGGGTATTTGCTTTACCCTTGTTATTTCTGCCGGCCGAAGGGCTGCTACTAGGGCTTGGGTCTGTAGAGCGACTTTCTGCTTCATGCGAGTTTGGCGGGCAGCCTCAGCCGCATCTTCCCTGGCATTGAATACTTTAAAGGCCATTTTTACCAAGTCCTGTATAGGGGTTTCGGGGCCATCTCCTAGCTTCTTCAGTTTTTTCCAGATATCAAGGGCGGACTGAGATATGAAATGAGATGCTAGGACAGTCGCCCTGTTTTGTGAGGCTGGGTCTAGGCGAGTAAAGCAGGTAAGGGCGTCTTGAAGACGGGTGAGAAACAGGGCAGGGTTTTCATCGGGTAGTTGGGTGATTTCTCTCAGTTTGTCATAGTTTACAACTTTGTTAGATACAGTATCCATTCCCCTGAGGAGGTATCTAATCATGCGGTCCCTCTTGGGTATGTCAGACCCTCGATTAGCCTGATAGTCCCATTGGGGGTCTTCACCTGGGATTACTTCGGGGCCTAAGGGGATCTGGTTATCTATAGCATGATCTTTGTCTGCTTGGTTTCTGGCTGCAGCTAGGATGTGCTCGTGCTCCTCTACAGTGAGGGTGGAGGAGCAGATAACGCGAATATCATGGCAAGTGAGGCTGTAGGCTTGAGTGAGGTATTGGAATTCCTTAATATAGGTGGACGGGTCGGCTGAGAAGGATCCTAAATGTTTCTCGATTTGGGACAGGTCTTGGAGTGAGAAAGGAACATGGACCCTGACTAAGCCTTCAGCGCCTGCTACTTCTCGGAGTGGGGCCAGGATAGCTGGTTGGTGAGAGTGGGTGTGGGCCACCACCGGAGAGGCAAGAGGAAGTGCGGCCTCCGAGGGAGGGGCCCAGAGGGAGTAGAAAAAGAGCGAGGCATGGCCTCTGAGGTAGGAGGTGCAGAGTGAGTGGGGGAAGAGCGTGCCGCTGATGGCGACTGGTTGCTGAGGTTGGCAGGAAGGGACAGATGTTCAGGCAGATCCTCCGGTGAGCAGTAGGGAGGGGGAGAGGTAGTGGAGGAAGATTTACGAGGGGTATGAACTAAGAGGATTTGGTAGGTGGAGCAGGAAGAACATAGGTCAGGGTGGGTACGGAGGTCCCAAAAAGCCTGGACTTAAGGAATTTCATTGTCTTTGCCCGTGCGGCGACAAAAATCGTCGAGATCTCGGAGAGTGTTGAAATCGAAAGTGCCAGTTGGGGGCCAATGTGACTGGTTACTGAGTTTGTATTGGGGCCAAGCCACCTGGGACAGGAAGACAAGCTTTTTCTTTCTGAGGGTTTCGGAGTATCCCAATTTGGTAAAATTTCGCAGCAAGCACCCAAGGGGGGTGCCGGAAGTCATTTTGGACTCTGAATTTCCCATGGCAGGCGCAGCTACAGACCCTCCAGTGCGGATGGGCAGATGCAAAGAAAAGGTGTCCCCGTTCGCTTCAAATTCCCCGGAGTACGGTTAAGTATGGATAGGGAAGCGGTCAGAGGGGCGTCCCCCATCTGGAGGCTGTCCCTCGGAAGGCTCCTGGAGCCGGAATGGAGGACTTCCTCGGCTCGGCCGAGACTAGGCGAGGAGTCCGTGCGGAACGCCGGAGGGAGCAACTGCACCGTGCCGTAGGAAGAGGAGATGGGAAGGGCGGGGTAAAGCAAGAAAAACTTGGCTTACCTTAGTCGGAGCATGGAGGTGGCAGGGCCAGTGTTGGGTAGGTTGGGAGGGGGGCCGTGGCCGGGCCAATGGCCCCTCCCTCCCGGGTTTTCGGCACCACTTGTCTGACCTACCCTCTGCGGGAGGACTGAGCTCGTTTGGAACAAAAACCGAACCGCAGGTTAGAAGAAATTCCTTAAGTTCAGGCTTTATTGAGAGGAAAGAGCCTCCGGGCGGACCAGCTGGGAAGAAGAGGAAAATGGCCGTGCCGCTCAGAGGGGCAGGGTTCTTTTATAGGGGGGCTGAAGGACTGAGGGAGAGAGCTGAGGTGGTGGGCAACGTTTGGTCAGTTTGAACCGCTGGGCGGCGGGAAGCTGCGGAGTGCTGATGAGGCAGAAGCCAGGCGGGAGGTGGCTGCGGCGCGGGAAGGCTAGGGCGGTAGGTAGAGTGAGAGATAAGGGATCCTCTTTGTGGGGAGAGGGAAAGAGAGCTTTCACAGTAGGGGCAGAGTTTTCCAAACATTGGGGTTTCTCCATGTTGGTCAGGCTGGTCTCAAACTCCCGACCTCGGCCTCCCAAAGTGCTGCAGTTACCGGCGTGAGCCACCGTGCTGGCCTTTTTTTATTGGTTTTGAGATTCAGAATCTCAACAGTGGGCTGTGGAAGGATGATAATCATTACTGCCAGCTGGGTCTGCATATGAGTGTCACAATCTCACCTGTGTGTTGAGATGTGTTAGGATATTTTCTGTCCCACTTGAGGGCTTTATACTCTATGCATACCTGAGACCTTTATGCTGGTATGGACCTATGGTCATACCTGTGGTCCTGGGCTCAGGTATGAGACTTGACATGTCTCCAGTTGGCTGAATCTGGATAAGAGATTTCTTACCTGCTATGAGCTGGTTTAGAAATATTTTACCATTTCAAGTCTGGCTGGATATTCACATATGACAGTCACAATTTCAACTGTGGACTGTATCCACTTATGAGGTTAGAACCTCCGAAGTGAGCTCTGTGTGGGTGGGTTCCAATCCTAAGGGTTGCTGTGTTGTGCACATGAGAAACACACCTCACTTGTGTGCTAGGCTCTATGATGACACTGTCTGTACCATCCAAGAGCTTTACACAGTACGCAAGTGAATGCCAATTCTGTATGGTCTTTATAAAGAGAAGACCCAGAAAGTTATGTGGGTGCCAAACTTTGCAAAGAGACACAGAATCTCCGCTATTGGCTGGTTAAATGTATGATAGTCTTTTTTTTTTTTTTTGTCTTTTTGAGATGGAGTCTGGCTCTGTCTGCTCAGAGAGGCCTGCAGCGGCGCTGTCTCGGCTCAGCTCAGGGAGGAGTCCGTCCCTGAAAAGGCTGCAGCTTAGGTTGTCACTCAGTCTTCACTGAGCCCAGCATCTGATTACCTCTCCTGTCATTCAGGTCCTGAAGGGGCAGGGCCTTCAACGTTATCCAATCAAGGACGGTGAACTGGAAACCGTCCAATCAGACACGCAGCTGGAGCGGGACAGGGCGGCTTCCGGGTTTGCAGGGGCCTTTGTCTCTTAGAAGCTGTGGGAGCTGAATGTCTCATGTTTCCTACCCTGTGTCCTCTCCATGTAGAAGCCCAGCCTCTGTGGCATTGTGACCTGCAGGTATTGGGAGATCCACAGCTATGACGCCAGGACCCCCTGGAAGCCTGGAAATGGTGAGAGTGCCGGTCCGATCCGGGAGGGAGGGGGGGGGAAGGGGCTGTGGCGGGACTCAGGCCTCCCCAAAGTGGCTCCACCATGTGCGTCCGGAGTTCTCTCTTAGCTTGGCCTCAGCCCCCTTCAGCCATAAGATGGCAGCTGCGCTGAGGCCCGGCCCCAAGCTTTCTGTCCCTTACCTGCGCAGCGACTGTGCCCTTGCCTGGAGCCCTCTCTGGGCAGCTTTGCTCCCGCAGGTCCCTGTCCCTCCTAGATTGTGCAGGGACCACGGAAGGGTAGACACAGGAGAATCCTGACTCGTGTGGCGGGTTCATGAATGGGAAGAGCTTTGGTCTGTTGGGTTCCGAGTCTTTCTTTTTTCCTATTAAACATGTAGAGAAGTCACCGCAAAAATATTAAATAATTTAATCAAAAAGTAATTAAAAAATTGTAGCGTACCCAGCTATGCTTTGTCTTCCTGTGAGGTAGCTTGTCGTCCTGTGAGGTTGACCGAAAGGATGGAGAGTCAGGATTAGTAAGTTTATTTCAACCTGCCAGGCTGGCTGCCTCACCACAGGCAGTGATGGCAGCAGCCTGGCTTACAGACTGTGGAGGTTATATAGAAAGTTTGCAGGTGGCTGGGTGGTATTCTAAGAAAAACTGCCTCTTGGTTCTTAAGCGCTAGCATCCTGCTTAATTGGGTCACCATCCTGGGTTCCAGAGCCGGGTGCGACCACATCCTGGAACCCAGGTGCCCCTGTTTGTGTAAGGTCTGAATGAAGCAATTGAGGTTTAAATGAGGCAACTGAGGCCAGTTATTAAAATAAAGAAATTTAATCGGCTCCTGGGCGAGGTTCTGCGGTCCGGCCGATAGCCTTGCTAAGAGCCGGATGAACAACACCCACCCCTCTCTATGCCTGATAACAGTTTCAGGCAGAACACATTACTCAGCATTTGACTCCTCCATGCGGGCTCCCCTCGCCCACTTCTGCATTCTGCCCCCAGGTATTCAGCACTAGACTATGCACTCTCAGCACCAAGCTATGCATTTGAACCTCAGCACTAAACTGTGCACTCTCAGCACTAAACTATACAGCTGAACCCGCGAAAATTGAAGAAATCCCGCCAAGCCTTACCCAATGGCAGCCCACCCCATGCATCCTAGGCCAGCCCCCCTCTAACCCCCGTAAAACCCCCTGCCCTGAGAAGTCAAGCGCGACTTCTCTGGCCCCCTTTCCTTAGGACCACAGAACCTCGCGGGAGGTAAATAAATTGGTATCTGATTGTTCTTATACTGGCCTTAGTTTCCTTATTTTAAACTCGGCAGTAACCATTACAACGAGGGGCCAGAGAAGTCGCGCTGACTTTCCGGGGCGTGGGGTTTTTATGGCATGGTGAAACGGGCAACAGCAGGGCGCTTTGATTGGCTCCGGGGGAGCGGGATTGGGACGGGGCGGGCCGCCCTTGGCTGGCGGGTTGTCGGGCGGGTTTTTTGGGTGCAAGAGCTGGCTAGGATTGCATTAGCCTGGGCGTGGTTGGCTTGCAGTGTTCCTGTACGGGGCAGACAGCGGCAGGAGGGGAGGGGTGTGGAATATCAGGGAGCCTTCCGGGCGAGGATACCGGCCTGACAGTTTGCAGGGCGTGAGGCTGTTTTTGCTGTGAGCTCGGCTTAGCGGGGAGAACGGGGAGGGTGTCTATGGAATTGCCTTGCTGTGACCCTAACACGTCCATAGAAGGGGCTTGAAGAAAAGATGTGATAAAGAAAACCAAATTCAATTAATTGGTTAGGTACAGTTACATAGTTTCTTAATTTGTACAATCAAGGTGGACATTTCCTGGTTATGTATGCAGAGGTTAATTGGCAGTTTATACTTGGCTAAGCCTCAATTTTGTTTCCCCCAATTCAGTAATTTATAAAAACATGCGTTTGAGTCAGATTTCTTTAAAGTAGGCCGGGCGTGGTGGCTCACACCTATAATCCAGGCACTTTGGGAGGCCGAGGTGGGTGGATCACGAGGTCAAGAGATCGAGACCATCCTGGTCAACATGGTGAAACCCCGTCTCTACTAAAAATACAAAAATTAGGTGGGCATGGTGGCGTGCGCCTGTAGTCCCAGCTAGTCGGGAGGCTGAGGCAGGAGAATTGCTTGAACCCAGGAGGCGGAGGATGCGGTGAGCTGAGATCGCACCATTGCACTCCAGCCTGGGTAACGAGCGAAACTCCATCTCAAAGGAAAAAAAAAAATGATTCTCCTGCCTCAGCCTCCCAAGTAGCTGGGATTACAGGCATGTGCCACCATGCCTGGCTAATTTTGTACTTTTAGTAGAGATGGGATTTCTCTGTTTGTCAGGCTGGTCTCAAACTTCTGACCTCAGGTGATCTGCCTGCTTCAGGGTCCTAAAGTGCTGGAATTACAGGTGTGAGCCACTGCACAGGCCTAAGTAATCATTTTTTGACAAAGCATTGGATGGCACTTTAAAAAGGTTTGTTTGCTATTTGTAAATACTTTCCACGAGAAGAAATCAAATGTAATTTCCTGACGCTGTAGTGTAAAAAAAATAATTGTTCCTGTTTTGGCTTTATCTTCTACAGGCACAGAGTTTTTTTTTTTTTTTTTTTTTTGAGACTCAATCTCACTGTGTCACCCTGGCTGGAGTGCAGTGGCAGGATCTGATCTTGGCTCACTGCAACCTCTGCCTCTCAGGTTTAAGCGGTTCTCCTACAGGTACATGCCACCATGCCCGGCTAATTTCTTTTTTTTGTACTTTTAGTGGAGACAGGATTTTACCATGTTAGCCAGGATGGTCTCGATCTCCTGACCTCCTGATCTGCCTGCCTCAGCCTCCCAAAGTGCTGAGATTACAGGCATGAGCCACTGCACCTGGCAGGCACAGAGATCTTATCAGAATGTTTTTGGGTTAAGGTTTCCCTTTGGAAACTATGAGGTGAGATGTCTTCAACCACCCTTTGGTTTTGTTCTTGGTCCTGGGCTTCAGTACTGCCTGGGGATAAATCAAGATACCCACCATGGCTGTATCTGCTGGAGTGTCTGGTGGATATCAGCTCCTGGTCATTTTTAATTTTTTTTTTTTTTTTTTTTGAGATGGAATTTCGCTCTTGTTACCCAGGCTGGAGTGGAATGGTGCGATCTCGGCTCACCACAACCTCTGCCTCCCGGGTTCAGGCAATTCTCCTGCCTCAGCCTTCCGAGTAGCCGGGATTACAGGCATGCGCCACCATGCCCAGCTAATTTCTTTGTATTTTTAGTAGAGACAGGGTTTCACCGTGTTGACCAGAATGGTCTTGATCTCTTGACCTCGTGATCTACCTACCTGGGCCTCCCAAAGTGCTGGGATTATAGGCGAGAGCCACTGTGCCTGGCCTAATTTATTTTACAAACAGCAAAACCTAAAAACCTCTTAAGATGGTGGCTGCCCCAGGGCTGAGAGGAGTCTCCTTTTGTCATTCTTTTTTTTTCTGGACAATGGGATTATGAGTGTTTTTTTAAATTTATTTTTATTATTTATTTATTATTATTATTTTTTTAATTTACAAAGAACTCAAACAGATTTATAAGAAAAAACAAGCCTATTCAAAAATGGACAAAAGATATGAACAGACACTTTACAAAAGAAGACATATATGAGGCCAACAAACATGAAAAAATGCTCATCATCACTGGTTATTAGAGAGATGCAAATCAAAACCGCATTGAGATACCATCTCACGCCAGTTAGAATGGCAGTCATTGTTTTTTAAAGACATTAAGATTGTCTTCACCCAACCCAGTCTCCATTTCTTAGAGACACACTGCTGTTAAGCCAATCAGAAGCTAGTAAAAAACACAGAAATTTCTGCCCCTTGGATTCTCTAACTGAGCAGAGAAATAGTGAAATTAAAAATAGTGAAAATTTTGTGAAAGATTAAAGTTTTGGCCGGGAGCGGTGGCTCACGCCTGTAATCCCAGCACTTTGGGAGGCTGAGATGGGTGGATCACCTGAGGTCAGGAGTTTGAGACCAGCCTGGCCAACATGGTGACACCCCATCTCTAATAATTTTAAATTAAAACAAAAAAAAAAGATAAAAGTTTTTGTTGTTGTTGCTGTTTTTTTTTTTTTTGAGACGGAGTTTTGCTCTTGTTACCCAGGCTGGAGTGCAATGGCATGATCTCGGCTCACCGCAACCTCTGCCTCCTGGGTTCAGGCAATTCTCCTGCCTCAGTCTCCTGAGTAGCTGGGATTACAGGCACACATCACCACTTTTGGCTAATTTTTGTATTTTTAGTAGAGATAGGGTTTTGCCATGTTGGTCAGGCTGGTCTTGAATACCTGACCTCTGGTTATCCACCCACCTTGGACTCCCAAAGTGCTAGGATTACAGGCATGAGCTACGACACCTAGCCAAAAAATAGTATTTCAAAAGACAAAAATTTTAAGAAAGAAAACTGACCCCAGTTAGATGGTACAAGAACTTACAAAGTGACATGATCCTGGGCCACTCACTGGGGCATAGTGCAGTGTCTCCTGAGAGGGTGGTCATTGAGCACTTAGAACAGGATGGGGTGGGAGAATCTCTCAAGTGATTGGATGGCCATACTTGACACATAAGTCAGACACATCTGTTTTTTAATCAGCATTGCTACTCCCTGGGTTTGTGACATTGAAAACAATTGTTGTTTTCACTTATCTTGACCTCAGTTTTTTAAACTATAAGTTGCATTTCATTAGTAGGGCTTTAAAGGTAAGAAAATATTTACAAAGGTACCTGGGAGCGCTGTCTAATGCTGTAATCTCAGCACTTTGGGAGACCGAGGTGGGTGGATCAGCTGAACTGAGGATTTTGAGACCTATCCAGGCTGAAAGTCCATGAAAGCCCGCCACCATCCTGGCTAATTTTTGTATTTGTAGTAGAGCTGGGTTTTCACCATGTTGTCCAGGCTAGACTGGAACTCCAGATGTCAAGTAATCTGCCTGCCTCAGCCTCTAAAAGTTCTGGGATTACAGGCATGTGCCACCATACCTAGCCCTCATTTACTTTTACAGTTTCTTTTCTGTAGTGAATTAAGGAATTTTTTCAAGTGTGTATTTTTACATCTGTGTCATTACAAATGAAATTCCAAGGCTTAGTTTTTAGAATGCTACCAAGGAAAAGAATAAAAAAAAAACTTTCTATTTTGGCAGTAGAAAATGAATACAGTTCCATAAGAAAATAAGGTAGATAATTGGTGAGTTACATGGATTCATAAAAGCATCAGTTTCTTTTTTTGCAGGGAAAGTTTGTAATAGTGAATATCTCTATTCCTTATCCTGTTATTTTGATTTTTTGATCCTGTTATTTATTTTAGTTTCATGCTAAATTTTATGAGAGTAAACTTGTTACCTCCTAGAAGTGTTCACATATTACTAATTGTTTACTACATGATTTTTTGTGAAACTTATACAATAATACATTTATTGTCTGAAAGGAATACTTTTTTTCTCTTTCTTTTTTAATTTTTTTTTTTTTTTATAGAGTTGGGGTTTCACCATGTTGGCCATGCTGGTCTTGAACTCCTGACCTCTTGTGATCCACCTGCTTCAGCCTCCCAAAGTGCTGGGATTACAGGCGTTAGCCACCGTGCCCAGCCAGGAATAGATACTTTTGCTTTCCTTATTGAAGTATAAAATGTAAGGACCTGAAATTTTTTTTTTTCCCTTGGCCCAAGCGAGTTGGCTCACTCCTGTAATCCCAGCACTTTGGGAGGCCGGGCTGGGCAAATCAAAGGTCAGGGAATTCGAGACCAGCCTGGCCAACGTAGGAAAACCCTGTCGCTACTAAAAATACAAAAACTAGCCAGTCATGGTGGCACATGCCTGTAGTCCCAGCTACTGGGGAGGCTGAGGCAGAAGAATCACTTGAACCCAGGAGGTGAAGATTGCAGTGAGCTGAGATCATGCCACTGCACTCCAGCTTGGGCAATAGAGTGAGACTTCATCTCAACAAAAAATATATTTTTTCTTATATGAGTAATATGTTTGATAATTTTGCTAGATTTTTTTAAACAGTTTCAAAAACTAAGTGAGTAACTCTGTCATAGAAATTAAAGCTTGAGCCCAGTGACTCCAAGCTGAGGTTAATATTGAGCCAGCCAAAATGGTTATTAAAGGCCTAATTCTGTTTTTTTGTTTTTGGGTTGGAGTTTGGCTCTGTCACCCAGGCTGGAGTGCAGTGGTTCCATCTTGGCTCACTGCAACCTCTGCCTCCTGGGTTCAGGCAATTCTCCTGCCTCAGCCTCGTGAGTAGCTGGGATTACAGGCATGCGCCACCATGCCCAGCTAATTTTTTGTATTTTTAGTAGAGATGGGGTCTCACCATGTTGACCAGGATGGTCTCGATCGCTTGACCTCGTGATCCACCTGCCTTGGCCTCCCAAAGTGCTTGGATTACAGGCTTGAGCCACCGCACCCGGCCAAGAAGTATTTATTTTGAAAATTGAAGACAAATTCAGCTGATTTTTTTTTTTTTTTTTTTTGAGATGAAGTCTCACTCTTTTGCCCAGGGTGGTGTGCAATGGTGTGATCTCGGCTCAGTGCAATGGCATCTGCCTCCTGGGTTCAAGCGATTCTCCAACTCAGCCTCTCAGGTAGCTGGGATTACAGGCATGTGCCATGATGTCCAGCTAATTTTTTAATATTTTTGTAGAGATAAGGTTTCACCATGTTAGGCAGGCTGGTCTTGAACTACTGACCTCAGGTGATCTGCCCACCTCTGCCTCCCAAAGTTCTGGGATTATAGGCATGAGCCACATCACCTGGCCAAATTCAGCTCATTTTTATATGAGAAAAAGAAGAAAATGTGCAGAGTCTGTATCTGGCTGTATGATCAGTAAAAAAAAGATTGATTGATTTATTTTGTCCTGTACATTTATTCCATTGGCTTTTTCTGGGTTGTATCTTTTATAATTAACTGGTCAACATAACTGTGGTACTTTGCTTGTTCTGTAGTGGCTCTATCAAATCATTGAACTTGGGGGAGGTTATAGGAGTCCCCGATGTTTAAACCGTAGCTCAGAAACATAGATGAGTCCATTAGGTTTTTTAATGACATCTGCAGTAAGGACAGTATTGTGGGACTGAGCCCTGAATCAGGGTCTGTTCTGACTCTGGATGGTGTCAGAATGCAGATTTTAGACAATACGTTGATGTCGGAGAACCTTGGTGTTCAGCAGACTCTACAGATTTGGTGCCAGAAGAAAACTATCACAAAGGCCCGACCTGGACTGGAACTCTGGGAGGCTCTGCTCTCCTGTCTGTCACACTGCCCATTGTTTATGATTCTAGGTCTCCTCCCAGGGTGAGAGAGGACTGAAACCTTAAGGGACAGAAGCTCTGATAGCAGATTCCCTTTTTCCACAGCTGCCAGCACAGGATTTCTACCCACTCACAAACACGCACTAGACATTGAGGTATCTACACCACACCCAGGGCTAGACATCACACTCAGGAATTTTACCACAGCATTTTTGATCCTAGTGTTTCTTGCCAAAACCCTACGAAAGTGTCTACAAGTCTCCTGGCGTATCCCCACCCCCAGGCACTGAATCTGCAGCAGCAACCTGTTTTCACCAACCAGAAGCAACCTAGGGTTCTGGACCACCTGTTCATAATCTTGGCCTGTATGAAACCAGAAATAAATGAGTCACACCCGGGTTACTGTCTGTACCACACACCAGTCCTGTCGCCTACATTGCACACTCCCAAACGCATGAGTTTTTTTTCCTTATTTTTTGTTCATGGGTACACATGCAGCTTTGTTATACAGGTAAAATTGTGTCATGGGCATTTGATATGCAGATTATATTGTCACTGAGATAGTAAACATTGCACCAAACAGGTATTTTTTTGTGATCTTTTTATCCTCCCACCCTCCACCATTAACTAGCCCTCAGTGTCTGTTGTTCTCTTTGTGTCTGTGTGTTCTTATTATTTAGCTCTTACTTATAAATGGTAACATTTATTTATTTTGTTTTTTTTGAGAGGAGTTTCGCTCTTGTTACCCAGGCTGGAGTGCAATGGTGTGATCTCTCGGCTCACTGCAACCTCTGCCTCCTGGGTTCAGGCAATACTCCTGCCTCAGCCTCCTGAGTAGCTGGGATTACAGACACGTGCCACCATGCCCAGCTAATTTTTTGTATTTGTAGTAGAGATAGGGTTTCACCATGTTGATCAGGATGGTCTTGATCTCTTGACCTCGTGAACCACCTGCCTCGGCCTTCCAAAGTGCTGGGATTACAGGCTTGAGCCACCACACCTGACAACATTTAGTATTTTGTCTTTACATTAGTTTTCTAAAAATAATGATCTCTAGTTCCATCCATCATGCTACAAAGGACATGATTTTGTTTTCTTTCTTTTTATGACCACATAGTATTCTATGATGCTTATGTACCATATTTTGTTTTTATTAAATCTTTTATTTAGTTCATTTATATTTGAAGAAAGGGTCTTTAACACAGGCTGAAGTAGAGTGGTGTGATCTAGGCTCAATGCAGCCTCAATCTCCTGAGCTCAAGCAGTCCTCTTACCTTAGTTCCCCTAGTAGCTGGGACTATAGTCACATGCCATCACACCCATGAGTTTTTTTCTGTTTCTGTATATATATATATATATATATATATATATATATATATATATATATTTTTTTTTTTTTTTTTTTTTGAGACATGCCCAGCTAATTTTTTTTTTTTTTGGGTGGGGGGGAGGAAGGCAGGAAGGGAGAGAAGAAGGACGGTAGGGAGGAAGGAAGGGATGAAGGAAGGCAGGAAGGGAGGAAGCGGGGAGGGAGGGAGGGAAGGGAATCAAGCAATGAGAGAGACATTGTCGACCTCGATCTAGAGGTTTACAAGTTGATTTCTTTTTTTTTTTGAGAGAAAGAAAGAAAAAAAAATTAAGAGGAAGAAAGAGGAAAAGAAAGAGGGAGAGTAAATGGAAATATTGCTTTATTTTGAAAAAAAATGGGTATTAATAATGGCCCATCAATGTTTCATTTAAACTTATGGGTAGGTGTGGTGTGGTATTGACTAAAATGTATATTTTGTGTATTTAAAGTGGAGAGCTCTATAAATATTTATTAAGTTTACTTGTTCCAGGTCTGAGTTTGAGTCCTTGATATCCTTATTAATTTTCTGTCTCATTGAATCTAAGTCTCATATCTGGATGTTAGGATCATTAGCTCTTGTTGTTGCATTGATCCTTTTACCACTGTATCTTTGTTGCTTTAAAATCTATTTTATCTGATACGGGAATTGCAACTCCTGCTTTTTATTTATTTATTATTTATTTTTGCTCTCCATTTGGTTGGTAAATCTTTCTCCATTTCTTTGTTTTGAGTCTTTGTGTATCCTTGCATGTGAAACAGGTCTGGATGTAACATGCCATTGGGTTTTGGCTGTGTCTTTTGATTAGGGGATTTAGTCAGTTTAAATTTAGGTTACTGCCATTTGATGTTGACCGGCTGTTTTATCCATTCGTTGGTGTAAATTCTTCTTTATGTTGGTGCTCTTTACTTTTTGGTGTATTTTTAGAAAGGCTAATACTGGTTATTTCTTTCTGTGTGTAATGCTTCTTTCAGAAGCTCTTGTAAAGCAGGCCTGGTGGTAATAAAATCTCTGAGTTCTTGCTTGTTCATAAAAGATTTTATTTTTCCTTCAGTTGTGAAGTTTAGTTTGGCTGGATATGAAATTCTGGGCTGAAGGTTCTGTTCTTTGAGGATGTTGAATATTGGCCCCCACTCTCTTCTGGCTTGTAGAGTCTCTGCTGAGAGATCTGCTGTAAGTCTGATAGGCTTGCCTTTGTGGGTAACCTGACCTCTCTCTCTGGCTGCCCTTAGTATTTTCTCCTTCGTTTCAACCCTGGTGAATCTAACGATTATGTGACTTGGGGTTGCTCTTCTTGAGGAATATCTTTGTGGTGTTCTCTGTATCACCTGGGGTTGAATGTTGACCTGCTTTGCTAGTTTAGGAAAATTTTCCTGAATAATATCCTGAAGGGTATTTTCCAGCTTGGATTCATTCTCTCCGTCGCATTCAGGTACACCTATCAAACGTAAATTTGGTCTTTTCACATAGTCCCACATTTCTTGGAGACTTTGCTCATTCCTTTTTATCCTTTTTTCTCTAATCTTTTCTTCACGTTTTATTTCATTAAGTTGGACTTTGACCTCTGATATCCCTTCTTCTGCTTGAACAATTCGAGTGTTTAAACCTGTGCATACTTCTCGGAGTTCCTGTATTGTATTCTTCAGTTCAATTAATTCACTCATACTCCTCTCTAAGTTGTGTATTCTCAATAGGAGTTCATCAAACCTTTTTTCAAAGTTCCTAGTTTCTTTACGTTGGGCTACAACATGTTTTTTTAACTCACCGAAGTTTGTTATTATCCATTCCCTTGAAGAGTGATTCTATCATCAGGAGGCACTCGTTCTCCATCAAGCCTTGTTCCATTGTTGATGTGGAACTGTGATCATCTTTAGAGGGAGAAGCGTTCTGACTTTGAGTATTCTCAGCTTTTTTACGCTGGTTTCTTCCCGTCATTGTAAATTTATCCTCCTGTCGTCTTTGAAATTACCAACTTTCAGATTAGGTCTCTTGAGTGGAAGTCCAGGTTGTTAGTTCCCAGGGCCAGAGCAGTGGCGTTAAGACTGATGGTGCTTTTCTGCCCAGGATTCTCCTGTCTGGCTTCCTTCTTGTTTCCGTAGTAGGCGACTCTGCCTTCCCGGGGCTCCAAACCTCGGTCAGAAGGGGAACCAGTCCCGTTTACTCTGCGCTGAGCGCTCCCGTGCCGAGGTGCTGTCACAGCCGCTGCGCGGGGCTCTGGTGTCCTGCTGGGGACCCGTGTGGGTCCTTCGAACCTGTTTACTCTGCTCCGTGATCTGCCGCGCCGAGGTGCCCGCGGAACCGTTGCGCCGGCCACGAGAGTCACGCTGGCCACTTGTGTGTTTCCTCCACTGGGGCATCTTCTGCTCCGTGAGCGACCAGAGTTTGTCTGAAAGTGTGGCGTCCTCTAGTTCTCCACGCCTTCCCTGAGAGCTGCAATCCCGGGATGTTAGTGATTGGCCATCTTGGATTGTTCTCCCTAATTTTTGTATTTTTAGTAGAGACAGGGTTTCACCATGTTTGCCAGGCTGGTCTCGAACTCCTGACCTTGTTATCTACCCACCTCAGCCTCCCAAAGTGCTGGAATTACAGGCGTCAGCCACCACGCCTGGTCCCTTTGCCTACTTTTTAGTGAGGTTTTTTTTTTTTTAATTTCTTAAGTTTTTTATGATAGGATATTAGACCTTTTTCAGAAGCATAGTTTGAAAAGTTTTGTTTTATTCTGTACAGAATGTGTGTGTGTGTGTGTGTGTGTGTGTGTGTGTGTGGGTGGGTGTATATATATATATGTAAACCTACAGAATACATACATATTTTTTATGAGATGGAGTCTCACCCTGTTGCCCAGGCTGGAGTGCAATGGTGTGATCTTGGCTCACTGCAACCTCCACCTCCTGGGTTCAAGCAGTTCTGCCTCAGCCTTCTGAGTAGCAGGATTACAGGCACACACCCCCATGCCCAGCTAATTGTTTTTTTTGTATCTTGAGTAGAGTTGGGCTTTCACCATGTTGGCCCGGCTGGTCTCAAGCGCCTAATCTTGTGATTTCCCTCAACTCAGCCTCCCAAAGTGCTGGGAGGTGTGAGCCACCAGTGATTTTTTTATTTTATTGTTTATTTTTGCTATGAAAAAGCTCTTTAGTTTAATTAGGTTCTGTTTGTCAGTTTTTGCTTTTGTTGCAACTGCTTTTCATATCTTCATTATGAAGTCTCTGCCAATTTCTGTCTAAAATAGTATTTTCTAAGTCATCTTCCAGAGTTGTTGTTTTTTTTTTAATTTAAGGTTTACATTTAAGTCTTTAACCAGTCTTTCTTACTTGAGATAGAGTTTTGCTCTTGTCACCCCAGCTGGAGTTCAGTGGAATGATCACAGCTGACTGCACCCTCTGCCTTCTGGCTTCAAGTGATTCTCCTACCTCCACCTCCAGAGTAGCTGGGATTACAGGTGCCTGCCACCACACCCAGCTGTTTCTTGTATTTTTAGTAGAGATGTGGTTTCACCATGTTGGCCAGGCTGGTCTCGAACTCCTGACTTAAGGCGATTTGCCTGCCTCAGCCTCCCAAAGTGCTGGGATTACAGGCACACGCCACCATGCCCAGCTAATTTTTTTTGTATTTAGTAGAGACGGGGTTTCATCTTGTTGACCAGGATAGTCTCAATCTCTTGACCTCATGATCCACCCGCCTTGGCCTCCGAAAGTGCTGGGATTACAGGCGTGAGCCACCGCACCCGGCCCGTCTGTTTATTCTTAAAAGATATGAAGGTCACTTTGGGAGGTTAAGGTGGGCAGATCACTTGAGGTAAAAAGTTTGAGACCAGTCTAGTCTACATGGTGAAACCTTGTCTCTACTAAAAATACATAGATTAGTTGAGCATGGTGGTACACACCTGTAGTACCAGCTACTCAGAAGGCCGAGGCAGGAGAATTGCTTGAACCTGGACGTGGAGGTTGCAAACCTGAGCCAAGATTGCACCACTGCGCTTCAGCCTGGGCATCAGAGTGACACCCCGTTTAAAAAATAAATAAATAGGGGCAGGCGGGATGGGTCATGCCTATAATCCCAGCACATTGGGAGGCTGAGGCAAGTGGATCACGAGGTCAGGAGTTCAAGACTAGCCTGGCCAACATGGTAAAACCCTATTTCTACAAAAATACAAAAATTAGCTGGGCATGGTGGCACACACCTGTAAGCCCAGCTACTGAGGAGGCTGAGGCAGGGGAATTGCTTAAACACAGGAGACAGAGGTTTAAGTGAGCCGAGATCATGCCACTCTGTTCCAGCCTGATGACAGAATGAGACTCCATCTAAAAAAAAATGAAATAAAATTAAAAAAAAGAAGGTATGAAGGTTATATGGGTGAATTTATTTGCCAAAAATTTTCAGTTAGAATTAGTGCCTCCTAACATATGTATATGTTATGTATATGTTCACCAGTGATATAACTGTATACCTAGGAAACCCTAAATACTCACCTAAAAAGCTTTCAGGGCTGGGTTCAGTGGCCCAAGTCTGTAATTCCAGCATTTGGGAGGCCGAGGCAGGTGGATCACCTGAGATCAGGAGTTCAAGACCAGCCTGTCTAACATGGTGAAACCCTGTCTATGCTAAAAATACAAAAATTAGCTGGGTATGGTGGCGGGTGCCTGTAATCCAAGCTACTAGGGAGGCTAAGGCAAAAAAATTACTTGAACCCAGGAGGTGGAGGTTGCAGTGAGCTGAGATTTTGCCACTGGACTCCAGCCTGGGAGACAGAGTAACACCCTATCTCAAAAAAAAAAAAAAAGCTTTTAGCTACATAAGTTCAGTAAAATGTTAGGATACAAAATCAATATGTGCAAATTAGTGGAACTGTTGTACACTAACAGTGACCAAACCAAGAATTAAGAACTCAACTCATTTAAAAATAGCAGCAAAAAAATTAAATAATTAGAAATATATCTAACCATGGTGGTGAAAGCTATGACATGTTGCTAAAGAAATCATAGACAGCACAACAAATGGAAACACATTCCATGCTTATGGATGGGTAGGGTCAATATTGTGACAATGATCAACCTAGCAAAGGCAATCTACAAATTCAATGTAATTCCCATCAAAATAACATCATTCTTCACAGAACTAAAAAATAAAAATCCTAAAAAAAAAAATATATATATATATATATAAAGCCTGCATAGTCAAAGCAAGACTAGGAAAAAAAACATAATAAACCCCCAACAAAGCCAAAAGCATACCAAAAAAAAAAAAAAAAAAAAAAATTAAAGGCATCACATTATCAGACTTCGCCACTATACTACAAGGCTATAGTTACCAAAACAGCATTGTATGAGTATAAAAATTCATATGTAGACCAATGAAACAAAATAGGAAAACTGGAAATAATCCCAAATACTCAACAGCCAACTGATCTTTGACAAAGTAAACAAAGATAAAAGTGAAGAAAAGACACCCTGTTCAATAAATGGTGCTGGGATAACTGGCAAGCCACGTACTGTAGAATAAAACTGGATCTTCATCTCTCACTTCATACAAAAATCAACTCAAGATGGATCAAATACTTATGCCTGACACTATACAAATTCTAGAACATAACATTGGAAAAACTCTTCTAGACATTGACTTAGGCAAAGAGTGCATGACCAAGATCCCCAAAACAAATGCAACAAAAACAAAGACAGATGGGACTTAAACAGTTCTCAAAAGAATTTGTACAAATAGCCAACAAACAGAAAAAAAATGCTGAACATCACTAATGATTAGTGATCAGGGAAATGCAAATCAAAAGCACAATGTGATACCACCTTACTCTTGCAGAGTGACCATAATTGACCAGGCATGGTGGCTCATGCCTGTAATCCCAGCACTTTGGGAGGCCGAGGTGGGTGGATCACCTGAGGTCAGGAGTTCAAGAGCAGTCTGGCTAACGTGGTGAAACCCCGTCTTTATAAATAAAAATAAATAAAATAAAAAATAATTATATAATGAACTCTGGGCACTCAGCAGAAAGGGGAAGGGATAAAAGACTATACGTTGGGTACAGTGTACAGTGCTTGGGAAATGGGTACACCAAAATCTCAGAAATTACCACAAAAGAACTTTCTGTACCCCCAAACTATTCAAATAATAATTTAAATATAAACAAAAACCCCCCCCCGAAACCCCCATAAGTTTACATGCTTTACCTTTATTTATTTATTTATTTATTTATTTTAGAAAGGGTCTCACTCTGTCATCCAGAATGGAGTACAATGGCGTGATCAGGGCTCACTGTAGCTGCAACCTCCTGGGGTCAGGCAGTCCTACTATTAGCTCCTGAATAGCTTGGTACTACAGGTACAGGCCACCATGCTAAGCTAATTTTTGTATTTTTTGTGGACGTGGGTTTTTGCCATGTTGCCCAGGCTGGTCTTGAATTCCTGGGCTTACACAGGCTTCATGTCTTGGTCTCCCAAAATGCTGGGATTATAAGCAGAGCCACCATGTCTGACCAGAATGCTTTTGTTATATGATACGGAAAACAAAACATGGCTGGGCGTAGTGGCTCACGCCTATAATCCAAGCACTTTGGAGGCCAAGGTGGGTGGATCACCTGAGGTCGGGGGTTCAAGACCTGCCTGACCAATATGGTGAAACCCCATCTTTAAAAAAAACAAAAAACAAAATATATTTAGATCTGTTAGTTAACCAAAAAATTGAAAAAAATATTTTATTAAAATACACACACACACACACACACACACACACACACACACACACACACACACAGAGTTTGTGACGGAGTCTTGCTCTCTCACCCAGGCTGGGGTGTAGTGGCGCAATCTTGGCTCACTGCAACTTCCCCCTCCCGGGTTCAAGCTAAAAAAAGTTTAAATTATAGAAACTCCAATTTAAGTTCCATTAAATAACCTTAAAAAAAAAGAACTGAAGGCCGAGTACGGTGGCTCACACCTGTAATCCCAGCACTTTGGGAGGCCATGGTGGGCGGATCACCTGAGGTTGGGAGTTCCAGACCAGCCTGACCAACATGAAGAAACCCCGTCTTTACTAAAAATATAAAATTAGCTGAGTGTGGTGTGCATGGCTATAATCCGAGCTACTCAGGAAGCTGAGGCAGGAGAATTGCTTGAACCCAGGAGGTGGAAGTTGCAGTGAGCTGAGATTGCACCATTGCACTCCAGCCTAGGCAACAAGAGTGAAACTGCATCTCAAAAACAAACAAAAAAACCAAACCCTGAAAGTACTCCCCAGTGGCATAGAGCACAGAATTCTACACTGGCTGTACACCCTGACCCAGGCTTGTTCATATTCAACCTTTCTGGAGGCCTTATTTATGTCTGGCTCTACCCTGGAGTTTTGCCTCACAGAACTGATTAGAAGAGATCAGAGTTTTGGGTCATGAATCCTGTTGCTTAGAGCTGGTGCTCGACATTTTTTGAAACCCAAAAGCAGATAAATGGAAAACATAAAGTATGTATTACAGGATTTTACTTTTTTTTTTTTTTTTTTTTTTTTAATTTTTTATTGGATTATAGGTTTTGGGGTACATGAGCAGAGCATGCAAGACAGTTGCGTAGGTACACACATGGCAGTGTGCTTTGCTTTTCTTCTCCCCTTCACCCACATTTGGCATTTCTCCCCAGGCTATCCCTCCCCACCTCCCCCTCCCACTGGCCCTCCCCTTTTCCCCCCAATAGACCCCAGTGTTTAGTACTCCCCTTTCTGTGTCCATGTGTTCTCATTTTTCATCACCCACCTATGAGTGAGAATATGCGGTGTTTCATTTTCTGTTCTTGTGTCAGTTTGCTGAGGATGATGTTCTCGAGATTCATCCATGTCCCTACAAACGACACAAACTCATCATTTCTGATTGCTGCATAATATTCCATGGTGTATATGTGCCACATTTTTCCAATCCAGTTTATTATCAATGGGCATTTGGGTTGATTCCAGGTCTTTGCTATTGTAAACATTGCTGCAATGAACATTCGTTTACATGTGTCTTTATAGTAGAACGATTTATAGTCTTTTGGATATATACCCAGTAATGGGATTGCTGGGTCAAATGGAATTTCTATTTCTAAGGCCTTGAGGAATCGCCACACTGTCTTCCACAATGGTTGAACTAATTTACACTCCCACCAACAGTGTAAAAGTGTTCCTTTTTCTCCACATCCTCTCCAGCATCTGTTGTCTCCAGATTTTTTAATGATCGCCATTCTAACTGGCGTGAGATGGTATCTCAATGTGGTTTTGATTTGCATCTCTCTGATGACCAGTGACGATGAGCATTTTTTCATATGATTGTTGGCCTCATATATGTCTTCTTTCGTAAAGTATCTGTTCATATCCTTTGCCCACTTTTGTATGGGCTTGTTTGTTTTTTTCCTGTAAATCTGTTTGAGTTCTTTGTAAATTCTGGATATCAGCCCTTTGTCAGATGGGTAGACTGCGAAAATTTTTTCCCATTCTGTTGGTTGCCGATCCACTCTAGTGACTGTTTCTTTTGCCGTACAGAAGCTGTGGAGTTTCATTAGGTCCCATTTGTTTATTTTGGCTTTTGTTGCCAATGCTTTTGGTGTTTTGTTCATGAAGTCCTTGCCTACTCCTATGTCCAGGATGGTTTTGCCTAGATTTCCTTCTAGGGTTTTTATGGTGCCAGGTCTTATGTTTAAGTCTTTAATCCATCTGGAGTTAATTTTAGTTTAAGGTGTTAGGAAGGGGCCCAGTTTCTGCTTTCTGCACATGGCTAGTCAGTTTTCCCAACACCATTTGTTAAACATGGAATCCTTTCCCCATTGCTTGTTTTTGTCAGGTTTATGAAAGATTGTATAGTTGTATGTATGTTGTGTTGCCTCCGGTGCCTTTGTTTTGTTCCACTGGTCTATATCTCTGTTTTGGTACCAGTACCATGCTGTTTTGATTACTGTAGCCTTGTAGTATAGTTTGAAATCCGGTAGTGTGATGCCCCCCGCTGTGTTCTTTTTGCTTAGAATTGACTTGGCTATGCGGGCTCTCTTTTGGTTCCATATGAAGTTCATGGTGGTTTTTTCCAGTTCTGTGAAGAAAGTCAATGGTAGCCTGATGGGGATAGCGTTGATTCTGTAAATTACTTTGGGCAGTATAGCCATTTTCACGATATTAATTCTTCCTAACCATGAACATGGAATGTTTCTCCATCTGTTTGTGTCCTCTCTGATTTCGTTGAGCAGTGGTTTGTAGTTCTCCTTGAAGAGGTCTCTTACGTTCCTTGTCAGTTGTATTCCAAGGTATTTTATTCTTTTTGTAGCAATTGTGAATGGCAGTTCGCTCTTGATTTGGCTTTCTTTAAGTCTGTTATTGGTGTAGACGAATGCTTGTGATTTTTGCACATTGATTTTATATCCTGAGACTTTGCTGAAGTTGCTTATCAGTTTCAGGAGTTTTTGGGCTGAGGCAATGGGGTCTTCTAGGTATACTATCATGTCGTCTGCAAATAGAGACAATTTGGCTTCCACCTTTCCTATTTGAATACCCTTTATTTCTTTTTCTTGCCTGATTGCTCTGGCTAGAACTTCCAGTACTATATTGAATAGGAGTGGTGAGAGAGGGCATCCTTGTCTAGTGCCAGATTTTAAAGGGAATGCTTCCAGTTTTTGCCCATTCAGTATGATATTGGCTGTTGGTTTGTCATAAATAGCTTTTATTACTTTGAGATACGTTCCATCGATACCGAGTTTATTGAGGGTTTTTAGCATAAAGGGCTGTTGAATTTTGTCAAATGCCTTCTCTGTGTCAATTGAGATAATCATGTGGTTTTTGTTTATGGTTCTGTTTATGTGGTGAATTACGTTGATAGACTTGCATATGCTGAACCAGCCTTGCATCCCCAGGATGAATCCTACTTGATCATGATGGATAAGTTTCTTGATTTGCTGTTGCAATTGGCTTGCCAATATTTTATTGAAGATTTTTGCATCTATGTTCATCATGGATATTGGCCTGAAGTTTTCTTTTCTTGTTGGGTCTCTGCCCGGTTTTGGTATCAGGATGATATTGGTCTCATAGAATGATTTGGGAAGGATTCCTTCTTTTTGGATTATTTGGAATAGTTTCAGAAGGAATGGTACCAGCTCCTCCTTGTGTGTCTGGTAGAATTCGGCTGTTAACCCGTCTGGACCTGGGCTTTTTATGTGTGGTAGGCTCTTAATTGCTGCCCCAACTTCAGACGTTGTTATTGGTCTATTCATAGTTTCAGCTTCTTCCTGGTTTTGGCTTGGGAGGACACAGGAGTCCAGGAATTTAGCCATTTCTTCCAGGTTTACTAGTTTATGCACATAGAGTTGTTTGTAATATTCTCTGATGATGGTTTGAATTTCTGTGGAATCTGTGGTGATTTCCCCTTTATCATTTTTTATTGCATCTATTTGGTTGTTCTCTTTTTTTCTTTTTAATCAATCTGGCTAGTGGTCTGTCTATTTTGTTGATCTTTTCAAAAAACCAGCTCTTGGATTTATTGATTTTTTGAAGGGTTTTTCGTGTCTCAATCTCCTTCAGCTCAGCTCTGATCTTAGTTATTTCTTGTCTTCTGCTGGGTTTTGAGTTTTTTTGATCTTGCTCCTCTAGCTCTTTCAATTTTGACGATAGGGTGTCAATTTTGGATCTCTCCATTCTCCTCATATGGGCACTTATTGCTATATACTTTCCTCTAGAGACTGCTTTAAATGTGTCCCAGAGGTTCTGGCACGTTGTGTCTTCGTTGTCATTGGTTTCGAAGAACTTCTTTATTTCTGCCTTCATTTCGTTGTTTACCCAGTCAACATTCAAGAGCCAGTTGTTCAGTTTCCATGAAGCTGTGCGATTCTGGGTCGGTTTCTGAATTCTGAGTTCTAACTTGATTGCACTATGGTCTGAGAGGCTGTTTGTTATGATTTCAGTTGTTTTGCATTTGTTGAGCAGTGCTTTACTTCCAATTATGTGGTCAATTTTAGAGTAGGTGTGATGTGGTGCTGAGAAGAATGTGTATTCTGTGGATTTGGGGTGGAGAGTTCTGTAAATGTCTATCAGGTTTGCTTGCTCCAGGTCTGAGTTCAAGCCCTGGTTATCCTTGTTGATTTTCTGTCTGGTTGATCTGTCTAATATTGACAGTGGAGTGTTAAAGTCTCCCACTATTATTGTGTGGGAGTCCAAGTCCTTTTGTAAGTCCTTAAGAACTTGCCTTATGTATCTGGGTGCTCCTGCATTGGGTCCATATATGTTTAGGATCGTTAGCTCTTCTTGTTGTATTGATCCTTTTACCATTATGTAATGGCCTTCTTTGTCTCTTTTGATCTTTGTTGCTTTAAAGTCTATTTTATCAGAGATGAGAATTGCAACTCCTGCTTTTTTTTGCTCTCCATTAGCTTGGTAAATCTTCCTCCATCCCTTTATTTTGAGCCTTTGTGTATCCTTGCATGTGAGATGGGTTTCCTGGATACAGCACACTGATGGGTTTTGGATTTTTATCCAATTTGCCAGTCTGTGTCTTTTGATTGGTGCATTTAGTCCATTTACATTTAGGGTTAGTATTGTTATGTGTGAATTTGATACTGCCATTTTGATGCTAAGTGGCTGTTTTGCCTGTTAGTTGTTGTAGATTCTTCATTATGTTGAAGCTCTTTAGCATTCAATGTGATTTTGGAATGGCTGGTACTGGTTGATCCTTTCTATGTGTAGTGCCTCTTTTAGGAGCTCTTGTAAAGCAGGCCTGGTGGTGACAGAATCTCTGAGTACTTGCTTGTTCACAAAGGATTTTATTTTTCCTTCACTTCTGAAGCTCAGTTTGGCTGGATATGCAATTCTG
Source organism: Callithrix jacchus (assembly GCF_049354715.1). Classification (NCBI taxonomy): domain Eukaryota; kingdom Metazoa; phylum Chordata; class Mammalia; order Primates; family Cebidae; genus Callithrix; species Callithrix jacchus. The sequence continues at coordinate 20,194,413 of NC_133523.1, forward strand.
GGTTGAAAGTTCTTTTCTTTAAGAATGTTGAATATTGGCCCCCACTCTCTTCTGGCTTGTAGTGTTTCTGCCGAGAGATCTGCTGTGAGTCTGATGGGCTTCCCTTTGTGGGTGACCCGACCTTTCTCTCTGGCTGCCCTTAGTATTCTCTCCTTTATTTCAACCCTGTTGAATCTGACGATTATGTGCCTTGGGGTTGCTCTTCTTGCGGAATATCTTTGTGGTGTTCTCTGTATTTCCTGCAATTGAGTGTTGGCCTGTCTTGCTAGGTGGGGGAAATTTTCCTGGATGATGTCCTGAAGAGTATTTTCCAGCTTGGATTCATTCTCATCGTCCCCTTCTGGTATACCTATCAAACGTAGGTTAGGTCTTTTCACATAGTCCCACATTTCTTGGAGACTTTGTTCATTCCTTTTTGCGCTTTTTTTCTCTGATCTTGGTTTCTCGTTTTATTTCATTGAGTTGGTCTTCGACTTCAGATATTCTTTCTTCTGCTTGGTCAATTCGGCTATTGAAACTTGTGTTTGCTTCGCGAAGTTCTCTTATTGTGTTTTTCAGCTCCTTTAATTCATTCATATTCCTCTCTAAGTTATCCATTCTTGTTATCATTTCCTCGAATCTTTTTTTAAGGTTCTTAGTTTCTTTGCATTGATTTAATACATGATCTTTTAGCTCACAAAAGTTTCTCATTATCCATCTTCTCAAGTCTAATTCCGTCATTTCGTCACAGTAATTCTCCGTCCAGCTTTTTTCTCTTGCTGGTGAGGAGTTTTGGTCCTTTCTAGGAGGTGAGGTGTTCTGGTTTCGGGTGTTTTCCTCCTTTTTGCGCTGGTTTCTTCCCATCTTTGTGGATTTGTCCGCTGGTCGTCTGCGCAGTTGCTGACTTTTCGATTGGGTCTCTGAGTGGACACCCAGAATGTTGATGATGAAGTATTTCTGTTGCTTGGTTTTCCTTCTACCAGTCTAGCCCCTTCGCTGTACGACTGCTGAGGTCCGCTCCAGACCCTGCTTGTCTGGGGTGCACCTCTAGCAGCTGTGGCACAGCGAGGGATGCTACCAGTTTCTTTTTCTGCTATCTTTGTCCCAGGATGATGCCTGCCTAATGTCAGTCTTTTGGATATAGAGGGGTCAGGGAGCTGCTTGAGGCTTAATTGCTGAGCTGTGCGCTCTATTGTTTATTCAGGGCTGCTAGGCTGCTATGTTTGATTCTGCTGCCACAGAGCTCATTAAAAAACCCTTTTTTTTTTTTTTTCTCAAATGCTGTGTTGAGGGGTTTGGGCTTTATTTTTGGATGTTCGATGAGGTGTCCTGCCCAGCTAGAAGGCAGACTAGCAACTGTTTGGCTGCCAAGGCTCCACCCTGCTGTTGTGTGATTCGCCCTGTTCCTGCAGGCTCTGCTGTGGTCTCCGCCATGCCCTCCGGTGCAGACTCTTCGTTGTAGCGTGTTGCCTCGGCAACGGCAGGCTGCGTCAGCAGTGTGCGTGTATCTCAGTAGGGACGGGTTGCCTCGGCAACGGCTGGCTGCGTCAGCAGTGGGCGTGTATCTCAGTTGGGGCGGGTTGCCTCGGTAGTGGTGGACGCCCCTCCCCCACAGAGCGTCTCGGACCGTCTGCTCGGGATAGTTTGAAATCACGGTTTTGTTCGTCCCACTGGGTATCCCAAACGATCTGTCCTTGCAATCCCCTGGGCTGGACTACTGTCCAAGTCTCGTTCAGTCTCAAGTCCAGCCCTCTCAAGTCTCAGGTTGCCGGTTCAACAGCGCACCCGGACGAGCGCGCCCTGTGGGGATTGCTGGGTAGGGCCGGCCACCGCCGCCCCGGCTGCCAGCTTCGCCAGGCAGACCTACTGCCTGGCGTCCGGTGTCTTTTTATACTTGGGAGTTTCCCCGTTCTGTGGGCAACAAAGATCGGTCTGGAAATGCAGCTCTGACTCACCGTTTGCGGATTCAACGCAAGCTCCAATCCTGGGTTGTTCTCACAGCGCCATCTTGAGTCCTCCAGGATTTTACTTCTTAAATTTTTTATTAAAACCAGTGCTTGCAGAGACATTTCATTTAGCAACTTGTTTGTTCCCTAAGATCTAGTAATTGATTCACAAGTCACAAGAAAGTAAATACAAATTTATCTAAATTGCATTAAACTTTTCTTCTGTATCTTTCATCTGTCTATATTTAGCTTTTATTCTATGCATGTTTTTGAAAAAAATTAATGACAAACAGAAATAGAAATAAAAATGCTGGGGTATTTAAAGCCTTGGAATTATTGAACACTTATTATCATCCCACAGGGTATTAGTTATAGTCACATAACGTGCTATTGCAGTGCTCTGTAACATCCTATTGTGCACATAGTACCTGCTAAATAAACATTGCTTTAGTACATGTGCATATGTTGTTTTTCAATGCAGACTTACTCAGAAATTGCCGCTTTCTGTTTTCTCCGTAAGCTTTAAAGAGTCAGCAAAGAATGTAATACTTGTTATTTTTTATTTTTTTATAAGACGGGGTTTCACCAAGTTGGTCAGGCTGGTCTTGAACTCCCGACCTCAGGTGATCTGCCCGCCTTGGCCTGCAAAGTGTTTGGATTGAATGTAATGCTTTCTGATGAAGAATTATTTCTTTTGTACCAGAAGTATTTGTGTTGTGACAAGAGTGCTGAGTGTAAGGGACTCTGTGCTGTGTCTCATTTCTCTGACTAATGCTAATAAGCCCAGCAGGAGCAACATCATTATCAACAGGGCACTTGTTTAAAAGACTCATTTATGGACCCTTACCATACCTGCAGAATTACATTTCATAGAGTGGGGCCAAAATTACCAGGTGATTTATAAGCTCATTAGAGCTTGAGAGGAAATGCTTAGTTAAGGGTTTATCAGCCTTGGTTCTAATTAGTATCACCTGGCCATTTTGCAGAACTCTCCTTACTTGTGTCCTTGCCATGGATTCTGTTTATTGCTCTGGGCAGAAGCATCCATGTTGTTTTAATTAAGTGCCTTGTGTGACTCTAAGGTGAGGCCAGAATCAAGTATGAGGAATTCAAAATACATTTATGAGAGTTACGTTCCCTCTTTGCATTAAAGGGTAGTCCTAGAACCTGTTCCGTTTGGATTTGGTAGGGACAGGACAGTGTGGCTCATATTTCCATTACTGTAGCGGAAATTACTGGTGTCTGCGTCAGGTGATGGCTCCTGAAGACAAAAATAGAGAAACATTTTTATCTCTATGGAGCAGCTCATTGTTTCTGAATCTCTTCTGCTATAAAGGATGGAAATGGGTGGAGTTTTTCTGCCTTCGTTCTTCTGCCTGTGGCTGTGGTGACAGCAGGTAGATCTGTGGTGCTTACACCTTTAAAGGCATATTCTCAAGATGGAGGTGTAATTTGTCCAGATAATTTTTTTTTTTTTTTTTGAGATGGAGTTTCGCTCTTGTTACCAGGCTGGAGTGCAATGGCGCGATCTCGGCTCACCACAACCTCCGCTTCCTGGGTTCAGGCAATGAGGCCAGGCGTGGTGGCTCAAGCCTGTAATCCCAGCACTTTGGGAGGCCGAGGCGGGTGGATCACGAGGTCAGGAGATCGAGAACCATTCTGGTCAACATGGTGAAACCCCGTCTCTACTAAAAATACAAAAAATTAGCTGGGCATGGTGGCGTGTGCCTGTAATCCCAGCTTCTCAGGAGGCTGAGGCAGGAGAATCGCTTGAACCCAGGAGTCGGAGGTTGCGGTGAGCCAAGATCGTGCCATTGCACTCCAGCCTGGGTAACAAGGGCGAAACTCCGTCTCAAAAAAAAAAAAATTAGATAAATAAGAAAAAATAACAACCCCCCGCAAAAAAATTCTTAACGATAGTCAAAGTCTCTGAAAAATATTTTATCTATATACCAGAGCCTTCTTTCTCTACATTATGGCTTCTTATATGCCATGCAGAAATGTCACCATGAATTTATAATCTGCAATATTAAAAATGTTCTCTTTGTAGCTGTTGAACATAGGAAGGTGTGGATACTCAAGATTCCTATTGGGAAAAACCTGGGGTTTTTGGTGAAGATAGAGAACATGTAATGTTGAGGTTTCATTTGTGTTCTTTATTGTGTCTATGCAGTGCAGGATTAAGAAAATGCTCACTGAAGCAGTATGGTATTTATTACCCAGAAAGTTCTAAAAAGTTATGAGGAGATACCTGCTCTCTAGGGTGCTAAAGAAAGACTATTTAAAATCACTATGAAAAATTACAGAACATAGGAGAGACCTGCAGTTTCCATAAAACTGATGTTTCCTTATGGTGAAGTTTAGATTATAATTTACTTTAGGGAGGGCAATATCTCAGAAGTAATGCTTGTCCTTCTGGGCGCATCAGCACATCATAAACATTTTTTCTAATGCATTTGATGTTAATAAATCACTTGGTTGATAAGCGCTGACAGATTTTTTTCACTATAGAATTAATTATTTTTCTCTTTATCATTAAGTATCTTTATGCAGCTGATGTGAATAAACCATCACATTTAATCTGGCAGGTACCCTTCTTTCTTAGGTTTCCTTTGCATTTATCTGTTTTAGGAAAATGAAGGCTCTCATCTTTATTTACAGGCCAGAAAAAGTGAGAAAAACACAGACTCATTAAATTACAGACTGATAAAATAGTCTTTTTGGGACAAAAACATTGGCATACTGATGAGCTGGTTAGAAATTCAGCAACTCAGACTTTACCACGGATCTTCTGAAAAAGCAAAAACAAAAAAAACAAAATTAAACTCAAAAACAAAAACTTGCGTTAACAGGATCTCCATTTTATTGTATTGTACACATTAAAATCTGAGTGATACCTTCTAACTCAGTAGGTCTGTTTTATCCAAATAATATACACAACTATGTCTTTTCCATCTGAAAAATACATACAACTAATTCTGTATGATGTAAATATAGCACTCAAAATTGTACATGTCGGTGTTTATGCCCTCAGTTTTATGTTTTATTATCCAGAAAAGTATCATGTATACACTGATGTTGTGGATGTAATACCACTCTTTCAGAGTTAGAGAATACATTAGAGAATATTTCTGTGTTGAAAATTATTTTATTGAATAATTTCAGTCACTTATAAGACTGATTGAACCAGTTCTCTTTACTCTGTCATTTTTCCTTGAGTCAAATTAAAAATTCTGCCTATGACCACTTAGTAAATGTGTGTGTTTGTGTGTGTTTTTCAGGAACCATTAACATTTAAGGATGTGGCCATAGAATTTTCTCTGGAGGAGTGGCAATGCCTGGACACGGCACAGCAGGATTTATATAGGAATGTGATGTTAGAGAACTACGGAAACCTGGTCTTCCTGGGTGAGCATAACTTTAATACGCAACTTCTAGTACACCATATAGGTTTCATTTCTCTTTTGAGGAATTTTTATTTTTTGGTAATTTATGCTTTTAGATTTCTGTTTTCAAGAAAATCATAGGGATTTTTCCATGTAGAAAACAATTTCTAGGCCGGGTGTGGTGGCTCACACCTATAATCCCAGCACTTTGGGAGGCCGAGGCTGGTGGATCACGAGGTCAAGAGATTGAGACTATCCTGGTCAACAAGGTGAAACCCCGTCTCTACTAAAAAAAATAATTATAATCTGGGCATGGTGGTGCACGCCTGTAGTCCCAGCTACTTTGGAGGCTGAGGCAGGAGAATTGCTTGAACCCAGGAGGCGGAGGTTGCGGTGAGCTGAGGTCGTGCCATTGCACTGTAGTCTGGGTAACAACAGCAAGACTTCGTCTCAAAAAAAAAAGAAAAGAAAACAATTTCTTCAGGATGTTTCATCGTGACCTAACCTTACCACATTCTTGAGCTGATCTGTGCCCCTCACTTTAGATTAGTGGTAATTTCAAAAGTTTACTGGGATAAAATATTGTTGCTCATACTTGAAAATCTAATTGCCACCACCAATTTTTAATTCAGTAGTACCAGGTGATAAAATTAAGAACTTACAAAATTAAAATATTTTCTAAATATTTAGAAATTTCTCTCATAAATTAGTATATTGGGATAAATGTATTAGAATATTCTATCATATCCTGTTTATTGAGCACATTACCGAGTTGGTAATTGTAGAATATGAGCAACATGCATGTTACTTATTTTTAATCAAACAGGTATTGCTGTCTCCAAGCCAGACCTGATCACCTGTCTGGAGCAAGGAAAAGTGCCCTGGAATAGGAAGAGACATGAGATGGTGGCCAAACCCCCAGGTAAGTGAGAGTCAATACAGCAGACAACAAGGATGAGCAGTCCAAAGTCAAGGAGAAAGCCAGTCCTTAAGGTGATTTGGGAAACTGTTCCAAAGGAAATGGTTTCTGGAAAGTCTAATTTGTATTTGTTTTAAATAATTTTCCTCTCACGTAAGGGCATCTTCTGTTGTATGCTTTTAAAATTTCTAAGAATTCTACTTTCCCTTCAGTAATCTTCCTTCAGGTTACAGTGACAGGCAAAGTACTGCTCATGTCATACAGGAAAGTGCACACTCTGACTTCTTTGTTTGTGTTTGTGGGTACACAGATATCTGCATCATTTTGAGATACGCCATGTTAAACTAAAGTTCTGTAGTGTGTGAGAGTAGTGGTTTCTGTTCCATTGTGGTTTTTTGTTTGTTGTTGTTGTTTTTCTGCACATTTCATCCTGTTTTTATTACTACAGTCTTGAAATATAGTTTGAGATCACATTGGACAATATGACACTTTAACATTTATTTTTTGAATCAATAGACTTAAAACATATTTAAAGTTATGTGCTCTCTAATTAGTTTTCATTGATAAATCTTTCACTTGAAATGTTTTTGACCTCCTTGGTTAAATTTGTTCTCAGAAATTTATTATTTTAGTGCTATTGTAAATAAGATTGTTTAATTAATTGGTTTTTTTTTTTTTTTTTTTGAGATGGAGTTTCGCTCTTGTTACCCAGGCTGGAGTGCAATGGCATGATCTGGGCTCACTGCAACCTCCACCTCCTGGGATCAGGCAATTCTCCTGCCTCAGCCTCCTGAGTAGCTGGGATTACATGCACGCGCCACCATGCCCAGCTAATTTTTTGTATTTTTAGTAGAGACGGGGTTTCACTATGTTAACCAGAATGGTCTCGATCTCTTGACCTCATGATCCACCCGCCTCAGCCTCCCAAAGTGCTGGGATGATAGGCGTGAGCCTCCACGCCTGGCCAATTTTTGTATTTTTAGTAGAGACGGTGTTTCACCTTGTTGACCAGGATGGTCTTGATCTCTTGACCTTGTGATTCACCCACCTCGGCCTCCCAAGGTGCTGGGATTATAGGCATGAGCCACTGTGCCTGGCCTATTTTTTTATTCTTATACTCATACTAGATTGCTTTAATTCTGTAGCTTTGTAATGTGTTTTGAAATCAGATACTTTAAGCCTGTGACATTTTTCCTTCTTTCTTTTTCTAAGTTTCTTGGATACTTTATTTTCCTGTGAGATTATGTACTTTTGAGGTTGCTGTTTCTGTTTCTTCAAAAATGCAATAAGAAATTTGAAAAACATCTTATTTTTATTTATTTATTTATTTTAAGACTGAGTGTCACTCTTGTCACTGAGGCTGGAGTGTAATGGCATGATCTTGGCTCACTGCAACCCCGTCTTCCTGGTTCAAGCAATTCTCCTGCCTCAGCCTCCCAAGAGCATAATGGCACATGCTGGGATTGCAGGCGTGTGCCATTATGCTCTGATAATTTTTTTGTGTTTTTAGTGGAGATGGGGTTTCACCATGATGGCCAGGGTGGTCTTGAACTCCTGACCTTGGGTGATCTCCACTTGCCTCAGCCTCCCAAATTGCTGGGATTACAGGGGTGAGCCACCATGCCCGGCTGGAGAAACATGTTATTAAATCTGTAGATTACATTGAGCTGGATGAATATCTTTACAATATGAACTATTACAGCCTTTGCATAAGAGCATGAGTGAGTGTTTTGTGAAATTCCTATATTTTTTTTTTTCAGTTTTTTTCCTATTATTGTTGTATTCTCTCATTCCAGTTTAGTCATAAAAAATAATTCATAACATTTCAATTTTTAAAAATGTGATAAGACTTCTTTTTTGGCTTAAGAGGTGGCCTATCGAGAAACATGTATGAGCTACTGAGGAGGGTGTGTATCCTGATGTTGAGTGTTCTCTATACCTGTTAGAAATAGTTGTTTTATACCACCTTCAAGTAGTCTGTTTTCCTACTAATATGCTGTTTTCTTTGATTTTTATTACAGAAAGTTTGGTATAATAATATCCTACTGGTTGGGCATGGTGGCTCATGCCTGTAATCCCAGCATTCTGGGAGGCTGAGGCAGGTGGATCACCTGAGGTCAGGAGTTTGAGACCAGCCTGGCCAACATGGTGAAACTCCATCTCTACTAAAAAATACAAAAAGTTAGCCAGGTGTGGTGGCTGGTGCCTGTAATCTCAGTTATTCGAGAGGCTGAGGCAGAAGAATCGCTTGAACCCACTAGGCAGAGGTTGCAGTGAGTCAAGATCATGGCCCTGCACTCCAGCCTGGGCAACAGAGTGAGAGTGTATCTCAAAAAAAAAAACCTACTGTAATTATGTTGCTCTCTATGTGTTTCTTTTATTCTGTCAATATTTGCTTTATATATTTGTAATCCTAATGTGAGACACAGACACACACACACACACACACACACACAGACGTCTACACAAATATGTATATACAAATTTATCATAGGTTCCCAGTTAATGAATCTATTATTTTTTGATATCTTTCTTTGTCTCTTTGGAGTTTCAGTGTCAAATGCGTTTTATAAAATACAAGTTTTTGACTTAAGATTTAGCTTGAGCTCTTCTGCTCTCATTTAATTAATACTTGCACGAAATGTCTACTTCCATGTTGCTACTTTGAGTCTTTTTTTTTTTTAATCATTAGACTTCAACTGACTCTTGTAGAAAGGCAAGTTGGATCTTGATATTTAAAGTTTTCTAATAGGCTGGGTGTGGTTGCTCATGCCTATAATTTCAGCACTTTGGGAGGCTGAGGTGAGTGGATCACCTGAGTTCAGGGGTTCCAGACCAGCCTGGCCAACATTGTGAAATCAGATCTCTACTAAAAATACAAAAATTAGCTGGGCGTGGTGACAGATGCCAGTAATCCCAGCTACTTGGGAGTCTGAGGCAGGAGAATTGCTTGAACCCTGGAGGTAGAGGTTGCAGTGAGCTGAGTGAGATAGCACCATTGCACTCTAGCCTGGGCAACAAGACTGACACTGTCTCAAAAAAAAAAAAAAAAAAAAAAACAAATTTTAATCTATTAAAAGCATATATGTTGATCTGAAAGTTAATTTTCTAGGCTGTGCATGGTAGCTCATGCCTTTAATCCCAGCAGTTTGAGATGCTAAGGTGGGCTGATCATGAGGTCAAGAGATTGAGACCATTCTGGCCAACATGGTGAAACCTCGTCTGTACTATAAATACAAACATTAGCTGGGCATGGTGGTGCACACTTGTAGTCCCAGCTACTCGGGAGGCTGAGGCAGGAGAATGGCTTCAACTCGGAAGGTGGATGTTGCAGTGAGCCATGAAAGTGCTCTGTTGCCAGGCTGGAACAGAGACTCAGTCTCAAAAGAAAAAAAGGTAATTTTCTATATATTTAAATAATTTCCTGAAAGAGGAGGACTTACTTTTATTTTATTACCTATTCTATTTGATTCTTACATCTTTGTCCCTCATTTTCTCTTTCTTTCTTTTTGATTTTTTTATCAATGCTTTTACTTTCTATCTTTCTTTTGCATATCTATACAGATTTTTTTGGAAGGGTAGTACTTTGGGGATTACGTGAAACCTCTAAAAATACAAAAACATATTTTAATCTGGTAAAATTTTAACTTCAGTTGGATAAAAAATTCCTCCCTATTACATCTGCCCTTAAATTTGTCATTGATGTTGCTAAGGGTATTTATTTATGTTGTATAGTGATTAACAGGTGTCTATAATAATTCCTATGCTTTTATCTCTCAAAGAATACTTAAAAATGTTTTCTGCACCATTTGAATAATGCTAGAAATCCAATTTTTGGTATGTGCATTTCTTTTCTAGAAAATAATGTATTTTTATATGATTAGGTGTTGTTTTCTTGAATCACGTTATTTTCAGTGGTAAAAAGTGCTTTCAGCATGTCTCCTATGAAGAGACATGTAATGCCAATGTACTTTTTAAGAATTTGGTTATTTTGAAGTTTTATTTCTTTATTTTTTATTTTAGGCAGGATAGATTTGCTGATGGTATTATTATTTATTTATTATCGACTTTGACTATATCACATGGTTCTCTTCTGGCCTGAAAGTGTTTTGTTGACAGTTCACTGGTTATCTCATAAGACTATATTTGCAAATGACACGTCACTTTTATCTTTCAGCTCTCAAGTATCTCTTTTTGTCTGTAACTGTTGAAATTGTGATTATAGGGCCAGGTATGGTGGCTCATGTGTGTAATCCAAGCACTTTGGGGTGGCCAAGGCAGGTGGATCACAAGGTCAGGAGTTCAACACCAGCCTGGTCAATATGGTGAAACTCCATCTCTATGAAAAAAATATAAAAATAGCCAGGCATGGTGGCGGGCACCTGTAGTCCCAGCTACCTGGGAGGCTGAGGTAGGAGAATTGCTTGAACATGGGACGCAGAGGTTGCAGTGAGCTAAGATCATGCCACTGTACTCCAGCCTAGGCAACAGAGTGAGACTCATCTCAAAAAAAAAAAAAAGAAGAAAGAAAGAAATTGTGATTATAAATATGTTTTTATTACCAATGTCTTTATATGTATCCTAATTTGCTTTTTAGCTTTTTCATGTTTACATCATTTTTTCTTAATTTTAGAATTGTTATTTCTTTTTTTTTGTCAGACGAAGTTTCACTGTTGTTACCCAGACTGGAGCACAATGGCACAATCTCGGCTCACTGCAACCTCCGCCTTCTGGGTTCAAGCAATTCTCCTGCCTCAGCTTCCCAAGTAGCTGGGACTACAGGTGTGCACCACCATGCCAGGCTAATTTTTGTATTTTTAGTAGAGATGGGGTTTCACCTTGTTGACCAGGATGGTCTCGATCTCTTGACCTCGTGATCCACTGCCTCGGCCTCCCAAAGTGCTGGGATTATAGGCGTGATCCACCTCGCCTGGCTCTTTTTGTATTTTTTACCAACACAATTTAAATATTTTTGTTATATCATTTTTCTGATTTTCAATAGTTGTCTGTTTTCCTGTTTTAATCATTATTATTCAATTTTTAAAATTAGTATATACATTTTTAATGATTTCTTTCTGAAAATTTTATAGTATTTTATGAGATTATTTTGCCCTAGTTTGTAGAGATTGTACTGTTTCAGATTTGGACATTTAAAAAGGCTACCTGTCACAAAATTTACAATGTAGCTTTGTCCTGGCATAGTCAGAAAACAGTGGTCTTGGCTGGACATATGGGAATCTCTTGAATATCATCTTCAGGTTTAACCTGTCTGAAATTTCGTGTTTACTTCTAGCTAAAGGAGATTATGTTTCTTCCGAAAAGGAAGTAATCACTTGTGACACGTGTTCTCTCTCTGCAGCACTGCAGTGCTCTTCTGCAGTGGCCTAATTTGTTATTTTATTTCTTTTCAGTTGCATGTTTTTATTTTGCCCAAGATCTTTGGTCTCAGCTGACTCAAACTCTCATTTCAAAGTATATTACCATTTCTTTCAGCACTTTATGTCATGGGAGACAGAAACAGTGTGAAAAGGCCCGTTGAAGCTAGAAATTAAGTTGTATATGCCAATATTTTTCTTGTCTTTTAAGAACCAAACCAGAAGTTGACAACTTACTTCTAAAGAAACTATGTAATATTAGGAAGCAGAAAGTGTTGTGTTGGGTAAATGTAAGAAACTTTTTATTTTTTCTATGTGGATTTTTGCATTGAACTCACTTTAGGCGCTGCACACACTTAACTCATAAATTATGTACATATGTATTTTGGTTTGTATGCTTTTTGTCTGTGTAGGGGCGACAAGAGTTTTGCTTTTGTTGTCGAGGCTGGGGTGCAATGGCACGATCTTGGCTTACGACAACCTCCTCCCGGGTTTAAGCAATTGATTCTCCTGCCTCAGCCTCCTGAGTAGCTGGGATTAGAGGCATGTGCCACCACACCTGGCTAATTTTCTATTTTTAGTAGAGACAGGGTTCTTCATGTTGGTCAGGCCGGTCTCAAACTCCTGATCTCAGGTGATCTGACCACCTTGGTCTCCCAAAGTGCTGGGATTACAGATGTGAGCCACCATGCCCAGGTGGTGTGTATGTTTTTATAACACTTACATGTCTCTGAAGTACTTAGGGCCTGTGGTATATTGCAATGTCATCTCATTTTTGTGGATTGAATAATTTTATCGGTTAGATTTGTAAAATATATTCATCTGAGTCTAATAAGTGGACTAATTTGTTATTTTTATTTCTTTTCAGTTGTATGTTCTTATTTTGCTCAAGACCTTTGGCTAGAGCAGGGCGTAGAAGATTCTTTTCAAAAAGTGATATTGAGAAGACATGGAAAATGTGGACATGAGAATTTGCAGTTAAAAATTTGTTGCGCCAATGTGGATGAGTCTCAAGTTCACAGAAAAGGTTATAATAATCTTAACCAGAGTTTGACAACTGCACAGAGCAAAGTATTGCAATGTGATAAATATGCCAAAGTCTTTCATAAATGTTCAAATTCAAACAGACACAAGATAAGGCATACTGGAAAGAAACTTTTGAAATGTAAAGAAGATGACAGATCATTTTGCATGCCTTCACACCTATCTCCACATAAAAGAATTTATACTAGAGAGAATTTCTTCGAATGTGAAGAATGTGGCAAAACCTTTAATAGGTCCTCAGCGCTTACTTATCATAAGAGAATTCATACTGGAAAGAAAGCCTACAAACGTGAAAAATGTGGCAAAGCCTTCAACTGGTCCTCAAGACTTACTGAACATAAGAGAGTTCATGCTGGAGAGAAACCCTACAAATGTGAAGACTGTGGCAAAGCTTTTAATCGATTTGGAATTTTTACTAAACATAAACTAATTCATGCTGGAGAGAAACCCTACAAATGTAAAGAATGTGGTAAAGCTTTCTCCTGGGCCTCAAGCCTTAGTGAACATAAGAGAAATCACACTGGAGAGTACCCCTACAGATGTGAAGAATGTGGCAAAGCCTTTAAAAAGTCCTCGCTTCTTACTAGACATAAGGTAATTCATGCTGAAGAGAGACCCTACAAATGTGAAGAATGTGGCAAAACTTTTAACCGGTCTTCAACCCTTACTGAACACAATAAGAGTGTTCATGTTGGAGGGAAACCCTACAAGTGTGAAGAATGTGGCAAAGCTTTTAATCACCCCTCAATGCTTACTAAACATAAGAGGGTTCATGCTGGAGAGAAACCCTACAAATGTGAAGAATGCGGTAAAGTGTTCACCTGGTCCTCAAACCTTATGGAACATGTAAGAATTCATACTGGAGAGAAACCCTACAAATGTGAAGAATGTGGCAACGCTTTCTCCTGGGCCTCAAGCCTTAGTGAACATAAGATAAATCATACTGGAGAGTACCCCTACAGATGTAAAGAATGTGGCAAAGCCTTTAAAAAGTCCTCACATCTTACTAGACATAAGGTAATTCATACTGAAGAGAGACCCTACAAATGTGAAGAATGTGGCAAAGCCTTTAAAAAGTCCTCGTTTCTTACTAGACATAAGGTAATTCATGCTGAAGAGAGACCCTACAAATGTGAAGAATGTGGCAAAACTTTTAAACGGTCTTCAACCCTTACTAATCATAAGAGTGTTCATGTTGGAGGGAAACCCTACAAGTGTGAAGAATGTGGCAAAGCTTTTAATCACCCCTCAATGCTTACTAAACATAAGAGGGTTCATGCTGGAGAGAAACCCTACAAATGTGAAGAATGTGGTAAAGTGTTCACCTGGTCCTCAAACCTTATGGAACATGTAAGAATTCATACTGGAGAGAAACCCTACAGATGTGAAGAATGTGGTGAATCCTTCACTTGGTTCTCAAGCCTTTCTAATCATAAGATAATTCATACTGGAGAGAGACCCTACAAATGTGAAGAATGTGGCAAAGCTTTTAATCGATTTGGAATTTTTACTAAACATAAACTAATTCATGCTGGAGAGAAACCCTACAAATGTAAAGAATGTGGCAAAGCTTTCTCCTGGGCCTCAAGCCTTAGTGAACATAAGAGAAATCACACTGGAGAGTACCCCTACAGATGTGAAGAATGTGGCAAAGCCTTTAAAAAGTCCTCGCTTCTTACTAGACATAAGGTAATTCATGCTGAAGAGAGACCCTACAAATGTGAAGAATGTGGCAAAACTTTTAACCGGTCTTCAACCCTTACTAGACATAATAAGAGTGTTCATGTTGGAGGGAAACCCTACAAGTGTGAAGAATGTGGCAAAGCTTTTAATCACCCCTCAATGCTTACTAAACATAAGAGGGTTCATGCTTGAGAGAAACCCTACAAATGTGAAGAATGTGGTAAAGTGTTCACCTGGTCATCAAACCTTATGGAACATGTAAGAATTCATACTGGAGAGAAACCCTACAGATGTGAAGAATGTGGCGAATCCTTCACTTGGTTCTCAAGCCTTTCTAATCATAAGATAATTCATACTGGAGAGAGACCCTACAAATGTGAAGAATGTGGCAAAGCTTTTAATCGATTTGGAATTTTTACTAAACATAAACTAATTCATGCTGGAGAGAAACCCTACAAATGTGAAGAATGTGGCAAAGCTTTCTCCTGGGCCTCAAGCCTTAGTGAACATAAGAGAAATCACACTGGAGAGTACCCCTACAGATGTGAAGAATGTGGCAAAGCCTTTAAAAAGTCCTCACTTCTTACTAGACATAAGGTAATTCATGCTGAAGAGAGACCCTACAAATGCGAAGAATGTGGCAAAACTTTTAACCGGTCTTCAACCCTTACTTATCATAAGAGAATTCATACTGGAGAGAAACCCTACAAATGTGAAGAATGTGGCAGAGCCTTTAGCTGGTCCTCAAGCCTTTCTAATCATAAGAGAATTCATACTGGAGAGAAACTAAAAATGTGAAGAATGTGGCAAAGCTTTTACTCAATTCTCAATTTTTACTAAACATAAGATAATTCATGCTGGAGAGAAACCCTACAAATGTGAAAAATGTGGCAAAGGCTTCACCTGGCCCTCAAGCCTTAGTGAACATAAGAGAAATCATAAACCCCTCCAAATGTAAAGAATGTGGCAAAGTCTTTAAAAAGTCCTCACTTCTTACTAGACATAAGGTAATTCATACTGAAGAGGAACCCTCCAAATGTAAAGAATGTGGCAAAGCCTTTAACCGGTCATCAGCCCTTACTCATCATAAGAGAATTCATATTGGAGGAAAAACCCTAGAAATGTGAAGAAGGTGGCAAACCTTTTAACTGTTCCTCAATTCTTTGCTTTTTTTGTGAGACGGAGTTTCGCTCTTGTTACCCAGGCTGGAGTGCAATGGCGCGATCTCGGCTCACTGCAACCTCCGTCTCCTGGGTTCAGGCAATTCTCCTGCCTCAGCCTCCTGAGTAGCTGGGATTACAGGCACGTGCCACCATGCCCAGCTAATTTTTTGTATTTTTAGTAGAGATGGGGTTTCACCATGTTGACCGGGACGGTCTCGAACTCTTGACCTCATGATCCACCCACCTCGGCCTCCCAAAGTGCTGGGATTACAGACTTGAGCCACCGCGCCTGGCCCCTCAATTCTTACTAAACATAAGGTAATTCATACTGGAGGGAATCCCTACAAGTGTGTGCAATGTGTCAAAGCCTTTAAGTAGTCCTTGAGGTTTACTATATATAAGACAACTCATACTGGAAAGAAACCCTACACACGTGAAGAATGTGGGAAAGCCTCTAACAGATCCTCAATTCTTTTTTTTTTTTTTTTTTGAGATGGAGTTTCGCTCTTGTTACCCAGGCTGAAGTGCAATGACGCAATCTCGGCTCACCGCAACCTCCGCCTCCTGGGTTCAGGCAATTCTCCTGCCTCAGCCTCCTGAGTAGCTGGGATTACAGGCACGCGCCACCATGCCCAGCTAATTTTTTGTATTTTTAGGAGAGACGGGGTTTCACCATGTTGACCAGGGTGGTCTCAATCTGTTGACCTCGTGATCCACCCGCCTCGGCCTCCAAAAGTGCTGGGATTACAGGCTTGAGCCACCGCGCCCAGCCGATCCTCAATTCTTAACAGACTTAAGATAATTTATGCTAGAGAAGCTACAAACCTGAAAGATGTGACAATGCTTTTGGCAGCACCTCAAACTTTTCTAAGTATAAAAGAAATCATACTGATGAGAAATCCTAGAAATGTGAAGAATGTGATAAAGCTTTCAAATGGCTGTCACACTTGATTAGAGAAAACTACTAATGTGAACAATGTGGTAAATATTTACCCAGTGCTTACACCTTATTGCACAGGAAAGCATTTATATTTGAGAACAAATCTTCAAATATAAAGTAAGTGTAGGCTGTGCATGGTGGTGGCTCATCCCTGAAATCTGAGCACTTCGGGAGGCTAAAATGGGCAGATCACTTAAGGTCAGGAGTTCAAAACCAGCCTGGCCAACATGGCAAAACCCATCTTTACTAAAAATGCAAATAAATTAGCCAGGCATAGTGGTGGCATGTGTAATTCCAGCTACTCTGAAGACCGAGGCAGGAGAATCACTTGAATCCAGGAGACACAGCTTGCACTTAGCCAAGATTGCACTACTGCACTCCAGCTTGGACTACAGGGAGAGACTCTGTCTAAAAAAAAAAGGCAGTGTGAAAGTCATTAATATCTGCTCACATTCAACATCAGAGAGTTTATGCTAAATAAAAGCATTAAAAATGCAATTACTCTCAGAAGATCTTTCAGAAATATAAGGCCTTAAAGTGCAGAAGAATGTTTATTCTCAACAGAAACATCACAAATATAAAGAGGGTTGTAGTCCTTTTACTTCTGTCACAGAATTTATTGTTCACACTTGGTACTAAAGGAGACCCCTGAGGCAGTTGTTCCCACTTTGTTTAACATCAGGGAATTTATATAATTAGGAAAAATATTTTTTCAAATACTACAGATTATAAAACACCAGAGAGTTTATACTAAAATATATTTTTGTGGATACAGTAAATATTTTAAAAAATTAATCCAATATTAAGTTCATGTAAGTATTAGGGCAGTCACAGTAGAAATATCTGTCTCTCAGACATCAGACATTACACTAAATCAAATTGCTGAGTATAGTAAAAAATCCAAAAATAAAGTTGATAGAAAATTTATTTGTATTTAACTTTAAAAGAACTAGATCTTGGTCAGGCTCCGAGGCTCACACCTGTAATTCCAACACTTTGGGTGGCCAAGGCATGTGGATCTCAAGGCCAGAAGTTCAAGACGAACCTGGCCAAGACAGTGAAAATGTAATTCTACTAAAAACTACAAAAATTAGTTGGGTGTGGTAGCAGGTGCCTGTAATCCCAGCTGTTCAGAAGGCTGAGACAGGAGAATCGCTTGAACGTGGGAGGTGGAGGTTGCAGTGAGCTGAAATTTTCCCACTGTACTGCCTGGGTGACAGAGCGAGACTCTGTCTCAAGGGAAAAAATAAATAAATAAATATATATATAGTTTGGAAACTGAAAAATGATGGAATTCAACTTTAAATCACTTCATGCTGTTTCTTCATTTCTATTGTATTCACATATATAAACGTGATCAATTCTTGCTGCACCAAAGAATTGGGACTCTTTTTATTAGGTGGTTATTTATGACATCTCTTTTTTTGTTTTGAGACGGAGTTTCGCTCTTGTTACCCAGGCTGGAGTGCAATGGCACGATCTCGGCTCACCACAACCTCCACCTCCCGGGTTCAGGCAATTCTCCTGCCTCAGCCTCCTGAGTAGCTTGGATTACAGGCACGTGCCACTATGCCCAGCTAATTTTTTGTATTTTTAGTAGAGACGGGGTTTCACCATGTTGACCAGGATGGTCTCAATCTCTTGACCTCGTGATCAACCCGCCTTGGCCTCCCAAAGGGCTGGGGTTAGAGGCGTGACCCCCTGCGCCCAGCCTAGTAATTGTACTTTTATGTGATAAAACTACGTTTTTTTTTTTTTTTTTGAGATGGAGTTTCGCTCTTGTTTCCCAGGCTGGTGTGCAATGGCACGATCTCAGCTCTCCGCAACCTCCACCTCCTGGATTCAAGTGATTCTCCTGCCTCAGGTTCCCCAGTAGCTGGGACTACAGGCACTTGCCATTATGCCCAGCTAATTTTTTTGTATTTTTAGTAGAGACGGGGTTTCACCGTGTTGACCAGGATGGTCTCGATCTCTTGACCTCGTGGTCCACCTGCCTCGGCCTCCCAAAGTGCTGGGATTATAGGTGTGAGCCACTATGCCCGGCGATAAAACTACATTTTACCGTCTCTAGTTTTCTTTGCCAGTGGCAAATAAGTTAAATATGGTTCCTGTAGGTTAATTTTTTTCTTTTACATTTAAATTCATTTTTCTTAGTTTTCCTGTGTACCTAATATGTGTATATATTTGTTATATATGGTATATTTTGATACAGTCATACAATTTATAGTAATCACATTAGGGTAAAGTACTTAAAACCTTTGGCTTTTATGGTTTTCATTACAGACAATTCACTTCTGCAGTCTTAGTTACTCTGAAATGTGCACTGAAATTCTTACTGACTACAGCATCATTTTTATGGTCATTATAAAACTTATACAAGCATAAATGAAATCAGTATACACTCAAACCAATAGTGTGCAAGCAATTTTTTAAATTCACATTTCTACCAACACTTGTTTCTTCTTAATTAGTGTCATTCTAACAAGTGATATTGCCTAGTTTTTTTTTTTTGTTTTTTTTCTTTTTTTTTTTTGGCTTGCCTTTCCCTGATAATAGACAGTGATTATTTTTTGAATGATCCATTGGCCACATGTATGTCTTTTTTTGAAAAATACGTAAGCCTTTTTCTCATTTTTAATAGTTTTTTATTTTTTAATTTAAAGATGGGGTTGGGCCAGGCGCAGTGGCTCAGGCCTGTAAATCTCAGCACTTTGGGAGGCCGAGGCGGGTGGATCACGAGGTCAAGAGATCGAGACCATCCTGGTCAACATAGTGAAACCCTGTCTCTACTAAAAATACAAGAAATCAACTGGGCATAGTGGTGCACGCCTGTAATCCTGGCTACTCGGGAGGCTGAGGCAGGAGAATTGCCTGAACCTAGAATGCAGAGGTTGCGATGAGCCGAGATCGCGCCATTGCACTCCAGCCTGGGTAGCAAGTGAAACTCCGACTCAAAAATAAAATGAAGATGGGGTTTCACCATGTTGGTCAGGCTGGTCTTGAACTCCCAACCTCAGGGGATCCGCCAACCTTGGCCTCCAAAGTGGTTGGAGTACAGGCGTGAGCCACCGTCAAATGAGTTTGTTGTATAGCTTTGCTTTTTTTTTTTTTTTTTTTTTTAAGGCGGAGTCTCGCTCTTGCCAAGCTGGATAATCTCAGCTCATTGCAACCTCTGCCTCCTGGGTTCAAGCGATTCTCTTGCCTCAGCTTCTCAAGTAGCTGAGACTAAAGGTGTGCACCACCACACTCAGCTAATTTTTGTATTTTTTTTTTTTTTAAGACGGGGTTTCACCATATTGGTGAGGCTGGTCTTGAACTCCCGACCTCAGGTGATCCGCCCGCCTTGGCCTCCAAAGTGCTTGGATTACAGGCGTGAGCCACTACACCCAGCCTAATTTTTGTATATATATATATATATATATATATTTTTTTTTTTTTTTTTTTTTTTGAGACGGAGTTTCTAGTAGAGATGGGGTTTCACCATTTTGGCCAGGATGGTCTCGAATTCTTGACCTTATGATTCATCCACCTCAGCCTCCCAACTGCTGGGATTACAGGTGTGTGCCAGCATGCCTGGTCTGTATAGTTTTGATATTAATCCCTGTCACATACAATCCTGTTGATTGTATCCTATTCTCTGCAGGAGCTTTTTAATTTAAAACAATCTGATTTATCTATTTTTTCATTTTGTTCTTTAGGATTCGAGGTCAAATTTTAAAAGTCACTGCCCAACCAATGTTAAAGGGATTTCAGTATGTGTTTTTTTTCTAGTAGTTTCAGAGTTTTAGACCTTACGTTTAAGTATTTAATTTATTTTGTGTTGATTTTTATATATGATGTGAGTTGAGAGTCTCATTTTATTCCTCTGCATGTGGATATAAAATTTTCTTAACATCATTTATTGAAAATATTGCCTTTTTTCTAAAAAATTGCCACCTTTATTTAAAATCGGTTGATTGTAAATGTATATATTTCTGGTCTCCTTTTTCTTCTCTATTGGCCTGTGTGTCTGTTTTTATTCAAGTACCATACTGTTTTTTTGTTTTTATTTTTCTAACTATAGCTTTGTAGTATGTTTGAAAGGTAGAGTGATACCTTCACTTTTTCTATTGCTTTATTGCTTGATTGCTTTGGCTATTCAGGGTCTTTTGTGATACCATAGAAATTTTAGATTATTTTTTAATTTGTTAATTATGTCACTGGTATTTTGATAGAGGTTGTATCATATCTGTACACCGTTTTGTATAAGATAGACATTTAACAATATTAGTAATGTTGATTGATGAAGGTAGTATTTTTTCAATTGTGTATGAGTTTTTGTTTTTTTTTTTTTTTGAGATGGAGTTTTGCTGTTGTTACCCAGACTGGAGTGCAATGGCACAATCTCGGCCCCCTGCAGCCTCTGCCTCCTGGGTTCAAGCAGTTCTCCTGCCTCAACCTCCCGAGTAGCTGGGACTACAGGCGTGCACCACCATGCTCAGCTAATTTTTGTATTTTTAGTAGAGACAGGGTTTCACCTTGTTGACCAGGATGGTCTCGATCTCTTGACCTCGTGATCCACCCGCCTCGGCCTCCCGGAAGTGCTGGGATTATAGGCATGAGCCACCATGCCTGGCCCCGTTTTTTAAATATATATATATATATTTTTTGAGATAGAGTCTCACTCTGTTGCCCAAGCTGAAGTGCAATGGTGCAATCTCAGCTCACTGCAACCTCCACCTCCCAGGCTCAAGCAATTCTGCCTCAGCCTCCCGAGTAGCTAGAATTACAGGAGCACACCAACACGCCCGGCTAATTTTTGTATTTTTAGTAGAGATGGGGTTTCACCATGTTGGCCAGGATGGTTTCTATCTTTTGACCTCGTGATCCACCCGCCTCCGCCTCCCAAAGTGCTGGGATTACAGGCGTGAACCACCGCGCGCAGGCTCGATTTCATTTTGAAATAGTTGTCTGTGGATAGAAATGCTACAAACACTTGGATGTTGCTTTTGTATCCACCAGTTTGGTGAGTTGGTTTATTTTTTTCAGTAGTGTTTAGCAATATCTTAGGCTTTTGTTTACTTAAGATTATGTGTAGGAATAAAAGGCACGGGAATAATTTAACATTTTTTCTACTCTGGGTGCTTTGATTTTCGAATTTCTCTAGGATATTTAGTACTGTGTTTAATAAGACTGAAGAAAGTGGGCATTTTGGTCTTGTTCTTGCTCTTATAGTAAAAGCTTACACTACTTTTCTGTTTAGTATTTTATTAGCTGTACTTCTTTGGTTATATGTGGCATTTAATGGCTTGAGGTTTGTTTTTCTATACCTACTATTTTCAGAAATTTATTATGAAGGAATGTTGAATTTCGTTTAACTTTTATTCTGTATTTATTTAAATGTTAGAGATGCAAAATCACATCTAATTCTGCATAGATTTTAAAAAAAGATCCTCAGAGACTTCTATGAACATGCCTGCAAAATAGAAAATTTAGAGAAAATAAACTTGTAGATACACACAACTTTCCTAGATTGAACCAGAAAAAGAAGTCTTTAACAGAGCAAAAATGTATAATGACGTTACATAAGTATTAATAAACCTACCAACAATGAAAAGCCCTAGATCATGTAAAATCACAGCCAAATTTTACCACATGTACAAAGATAGTCTGGTCCTAATCATACTGAATGTACTCGAAAAAATCAATTTGGGATTTCACCTTAACTCCTCGTATGAATTCAGTGAACTATACAAAACCAAAATCTAGAGAAGAAAAAAAGAAAACTGCAAGTCAATATTTTGGGTAAACATTGGAAGATCAATCTCATTAAACACTAGCAAACTGAGTTCCAAAGCAAGTCAGAAAGTTATTTTACTGCAATAAACGTTATTCCATAAATACAGGTACATTTTATCATATGCAAGTAAATTAGTGTGATTGACCATGTAAAGGTAATTAAGATAAAAAAATATTGAACACAATAGGGGCAGTTAAAGCATTCAATTAAATCCAATATTGACTCAAAATTGTTCTCAACACACTAGACATTTTTGAAACATACCTCAAAATAATAAAAGCCATCTATGACAAATCCTTAGCCAACATGATACTCCAAAAGCAAGAGCTGGATGCATTCTCCATATGAAAAATAAGAAAAATATCCATTCTAAACGGTTCTATTAAACATAGTTATGAAAGTCCTAACCAGAGTAATGCAACAAAATAAATAAAAGGAATCCAAATGGAAAACAAAGTAAAATTACCTGTATTGATCATACAATTCTCTACCTAGAATAGTTTAAAGATTTCACCAGGTCTCCACCCCCTATCCCCGCTCACCTCCTCACAAAAAAAAGAAAAGATTTCATCAAAAGACTTCTAAGCCTAAAAAAAGACTTAAAAAAAGTCTCAGAATACAAAATCAACACAATCAGACTAAAAAAAGACTTAAAAAATGTCTCAGAATACAAAATCAATAGCATTTCAGTACACCAATAATATTGAAGCTGAGAACAAAATTTTTAAAAATTTATATTTACAATAGCCACAAAAAAATTCTAGAGATACATTAAATCAATAAATTTAATGTAAGTTTATTACATTAAATTTTATAAACTTTTTGCTTCTGCACAGTAAGATAAACTATCAACAAAGTAAACTGATGACGTATAGTATGAAATAAAATATTTGCAAACTGCAGAAAATGAAGGATTAATATGCAGAATGCATAAAAATTTTTATTAAAAAGCAAATGATATGAATAGGCTTTTCTCAAAGGAAGACAGAGCTGCCAATAAATATGTAAAGTTGCTCAACATTTCTAATTATTAGAAAGATGTAAATAAAAGTGACAATATGATACCATTTCACATCAGTACGAATGACTGTCAGTAAAAGTAAAGAAAAAGAGGTTGAAGTTATGGAGAAAAGGAAATCTTCCTACACTGTTGGTGGGAATGCAAATTAATTTAGCCCCTGTGCTAAGCAGTTTGGAGATTTCTCAAAGTACTAAAAATAGAATTGCCAGTTGATAACCCCACTGCAGGGTATCTACACCCCAAAATAAGTAATTTTGCTAAAGAGACACTTGCACTCATGTTTATTGCAGCACTATTCACAATAGCAAAGACAATCAAACCAGTTACCCATGAATCTTTTTATGGGATAAGAAAAATGAAGTACTCATATACCCTCCAATATGCAGCAACAGAAGACAATGAATTAATGTCTTTTGCAGCAACACAAATGCAGCCGAAGGCCATTATTTTAATCCAATTAATGCATCAGAAAAACAAATGCCACATGTTCTCTTACATCTATGCTAAAAATTGGATAGGCATGGAAACAAAGACAAAAACAACGAACACTGGGAATTCTAAAAAGAAGGAAGGGAGACACGCATTGAAATCTACTTAGGTATGATGTACACTACTTGGGCAATGAAATTATTAAGTGCCCAAACCTCAACACCATGTAGTATTTCTGTTATACAGATCTGCACATGTACCACTTAAATGTAAAATAAAAATAATAAAATGCTTTTTGGTATAACGACATGTTCTATTTCTCCAGTTCTGGGTTAATAGTTGAAATTAGGGCTGAAAGACACATTTTCGCCCCTTAAAGCATAGGGGTAAATACCAGGTCTCCCACATTTTATAAGCTAACCTCTCTGAAAGCTCTTGGTCTATAGCCCAAAAAGAGTTTTATTTTCAAGCGCGGAGCTGAAATAAACTACATCTTTACTATTTATTTATTTACTGTACACTAGACTATTGATTTAATTTATTTAATCTTTTTGGGGGAAAAGCAGCAAGTGGTTTAATCACTTTTTTTTAGAATGTACCACTGTTGAAAATGTGAGACTGTAAAAATTATGCTAAATTACTGAGTTAAAAAAATTAAAAACAAAGATATCTTATGGTCATATTCTAAAAATAATAAAACAGAAAGTGCATATTATTTAGGACCACAGTGCTGCAAATGCTCATTCCATTACAGTCATTCTTGTGAAGAATAGAAATAATGGGTCCGCAGGTATTTTAGATTATTTGCTATTGCAGTGTTAAATTATTGCCTTTATTACTTGCCATATGAAAGTCTGTACTTGAGGGCCAGGCGCTGTGGCTCACGCTTGTAATCCCAGCACTCTGGGAGGCCGAGGCGGGCAGATCACCAGGTCAGGAGATCAAGACCATCCTGGCCAACATGGTGAAACCCCGTCTCTATTGGGGAAAAACAAATAAAAAAAGTCTGTACTTGAACAAAAGATGCCACGAATTTCAAGTTAATATGCTCACACATGTATTCTCCACAGAAGGGCACTGGCGTATTTGCAGTCAGGGTTTCTTGGCTGCCTTGTGCTGCTGTGTCTGTGTGAAATAAAAAGGCAGCAGGTAAAGAAGAATCAATCGTGAAATTTCCAGTTTCAACAGCCACAGCCTCTGTAATTGAGTGTTATGTCACCTAGAAATAATGACTATTTCAAAACTGAGAAAAAGAAAGTGATACTTTATATTTTTAGTTTGTTGTTTATAAAAATTCATAGTTTCTGATTTATTATATGCTAAACAACCTGAACGTGCAGATACCTAAAGTTCCCACCTAGATGATAGCATTAATATTTTAACAGCTTATAATTGAGAGTCAGAATTGCCCTCTTGGGTTTACTAAAAAGCAGTTATTTTTAGTAAGATATTTATCTTCTAAGTGTAAATAGGTTTCCCATAATCTTAAACATACAGATCTATTAAGATTAGTGCTATGTCTAGATTTGAATAAAATGTATAGGTTTGTAGTAACAAATTTTCATATTTATTTTCTAATAAAAATCAAAAAGTAAAAGAAATGTTAAAATGAATTTAAAAGAAACTTTACATTTCTTCATTAAGTAACATTTAAAATGACATTGTGAGTGATCAGTAATTGCAATCTTTTTTAGTCACTGAGAAAACTTAAGATTTTTAAATTATTCGATTGGGGAAGTATTCTCATATCAATGTTTCTGAAATTCGGAAACTGTAGACCACTCAATAGATGATGTACATGCAGACCACACATTTTCCATATAATAATAGGCTAATCCTAGCTTTTTATATAAAAATGTAATGTACTTCTAAATTAAAATTAGTGTATTCTCAATTATTTTCTCTGGAAAACGTCTAGAAATCGTGGCAGCTTTTTGATTAAAACATTTTTTGTTATTTTTTATGCAAATTAGTTTACTGTGTTCACAGAGTGGCCAGTCTTGGGACCATAAGTTACACTTGCTCTTTTAGTGTCTTTCATACCATTACCGTCAGCACCAGAAACTCCAGGTGCCCCAAGCTTAAAATAAAGGACTAAAGTACATTGCTCGTCCCATGCACTGTGATGGGTTTAAAACATGCTGCCAAGTATCACAGTTCCTATGTTATGACTGGCACATGACAAAAGCAGCACCAAGACTATTTTTTATACTATTCCGCCAACTTTATGACAAAGACACAAACATTATTTGAAATATTGTTACCTTTTTGTAAATTTTTAAAAATATATTCTCTAATTTGAAAGATAAAATATATTTTTTCTGTGAAACAACATTTTGAAGGATATACCCGTGATCAAATGCTTAGCTCTAGGTAATTAATGCTTTATCTCAAATAGTTAACATCTTTTGTGGTGAAATCACAGAACATTGTTAGCATTTTTCACACATAACAAATGCAATATTATAAAGTGTAGTCACAATGCTGTCCAATATTGAAAGTCCTCCTCCTATCCAGCTATAATTATGTATTCTTTCACAGACATCTTTCCAATTCCTCATTTTTTCTAAATACCTTGGCATCTGGTGGTCCCATTTTGCTCTCTACATCAGTGAGATTAAGTTTTTTAGAATCCACGTGTAAGTGAAATTATGGGATGCTAAAACTATGACTTATTTCAACTGATGTCCTTAGGGTTAATCCATGTGATAGGAAATAATAGAATTTTCTAAAGATAAATAGTATTTCATTGGGTATATATACCATGTTGTCTTTATTTACTCATAGATGTTGAACTGTTGACTGTATAATTGGGCTGTTCTGAAGAGTGCTGCAAACAACATGGAAGTGTGGATATTTATTCTGATTTTGTTCTGGATATACAACAGTGAAATGGTTTTGCTATATAATAGTTAGATTTTAAGTTTTTTCTTTTCTTGTAAACTCTGCTTTGTTATTTATAATGGCTGTCCTCATTTACATTCAAAGCATTTTCTTTTATTCATATCTTCGCCAACTAATGCTTTTTAATTTAATTAATTAATTAATTTTCTTTTTTTTGAGACGGAGTTTTGCTGTTGTTACCCAGACTGGAGTGCAATGGCAGGATCTCGGCTAACCGCAACCTCCCCCTCCCGGGTTCAAGCAATTCTCCTGCCTCAGCCTCCCGAGTAGCTGGGACTACAGGCACGCACCACCGTGCCCAGCTAATTTTTTTTTTGTTTATTTTTAGTAGAGAGGGGGTTTCACCTTGTTGACCAGGATGGTCTCAATCTCTGGACCTCGTGATCCATCTGCCTCGGCCTCCCAAAGTGCTGGGATTATAGGCGTGAGCCACCGTGCCCGGCCTAATTTAATTTATTTGGTTTTGAGACAGAGTCTTGCTCTGTCACCCAGGGTGGAGTGCAATGGTATGAGTCTCACCTCACGGCAACCTCTACCTCCTGGATTCAAGTGATCTCCTGCTTCAACCTCCGGAGTAGCTGGGATTACAGGTTCCTGCCAGCACACCCAGCTATTTTTTTTTTTTTTTTAGTATAGATGAGGTTTTGCCATGTTGACCAGGCTGGTTTCAAACTCCTGATCCACCTACCTTGGCCTCCCAAAGTGCTAGGATTACAGGCATGAGCCACTGCACAAAGCCTTTTTTCCTTTTCCTTTTTTTTTTTTTTTTTTTGAGACGGAGTTTTGCTATTGTTACCCAGACTGGAGTGCAATGGCACGATCTTGGCTCACTGCAACCTCTGCCTCCTGGGTTCAGGCGATTCTCCTGCCTCAGCCTCCCGAGTAGCGGGACTACAGGCGCGCACCACCATGCCCAGCTGATTTTTTTTTTTATTCTTTTGAGACGGAGTTTTGCTGTTGTTACCCAGGCCGGAGTGCAATGGCAGGATCTCGGCTCACCGCAACCTCTGCCTCCTGGGTTCAGACAATTCTCCTGCCTCAGCCTCCTGAGTAGCTGGAATTACAGGCACGTGCCACCATGCCCAGCTAATTTTTCGTATTTTTAGTAAAGACGGGGTTTCACCTTGTTGACCAGGATGGTCTCGATCTCTTCACCTCGTGATTCACCCCCCTCGGCCTCCCAAAGTGCTGGGATTATAGGCCTGAGCCACGGCGCCGGGCCCCTTTTTTCTTTTTTTAAGAGTCATTCTAATGAGTGAGTTGAGATAATCATTTTTTTTTTCTCTTGCTTTCTCTATTAATAATTGACATTTAGCATATTT
Source organism: Callithrix jacchus (assembly GCF_049354715.1). Lineage (NCBI taxonomy): Eukaryota > Metazoa > Chordata > Mammalia > Primates > Cebidae > Callithrix > Callithrix jacchus. The sequence goes on from NC_133523.1 coordinate 20,222,303, forward strand.
CAGTATATCTGTTTGCCATATGTACGTATTCTCTTGAAAAATATGCTTTTTACTCATTTTAATAGTTACTTGTTTATTGTTTTATGCTCATTTAAGTTTCTTACATATTTTTATCTTAACCCCTTGTTCCATATTTTAGTTATCCTGTTGATTGTATCATCTTCTGCGAAGCAGCATTTTAATTTTAAGTATTGTGACTCTTATTATTTCTTTTGTTCCCTGGGATTTTGAGGTTAAATTAGTCACTGCCCAACCAATGTTATGGAACTTTCACTCATTTTTTTTTTTTTTTTTTTTTTTAGTAATAGTAGTTTCAGAGTTTGAAGCCACACATTTATGCATCTAATTTATTTTGAGTGAATTTTTATATGTGGTGTGAGTTGAGGTTCTCCTTTTAGTGCTCTACATGTGTCCATAAAGTTTTCTCAACAGCATTTACTGTCTTTTTCCTAAGAAATTGTCACCTTCATTTAAAATCAGTTAGCTGTAAGTACATGGCTATATTTCTGATTTTTTTTTTTTTTGCTTCATTCGCTCACTGTTTTTATTCAATTGCCATAATGTTTTTGTTAGTATAGTTTTGTAGTATATTTAAAAGTCAGGTAGGCTGATAACTTTACTTTTCTGTTTGATGGCTTCGGCTATTCAGGATCTTTTGTGCTACCATATACATTATTGATGTATTTTTAATAATCTTTTAATTTTTTTGAGACAGAGTCTTGCTCTGTTCCATGCTGGAGTGCAGTGGTGTGATCTTGGCTTTCTGCAACCTCTGCCTCCTGTGTTCAAGCATTTCTGACACCTCAGTCCCATGCAAGTAGCTGGTACTACAGGCACGAGCCACCATGCCTAGCTAATTTTTGTATTTTTAGTAGAAATGGGGTTTCACCATGTCTGTCAGGATGTTACCGATCGCTTGACCTTGTGATTGATCTGCCCACCTTGGCCTCCCAAAGTGCTGCAATTACAGTAGTGATCCACAGCACCTGACCTATTCTTAAGGATTGGTATTAAGTATGTCACTGATATTTTCATTGAGGTTGCCTTATATCTGTAGATCATTCTGTGTTATACAAATATTTAACACTATTAATAATGGCAGTTCATTAATGATTAATATATCAATTTAATGTTTTTTAGGGTACAATGTAAGATGCTTCATATTTTTGGTAAAATTTATTTCAAAGTATAGTTATCACAGTTATTGTAGATGGAATTGGTTTTTAAATTTATTTTGAGATACGTGTTAGTTTATAGAAATGCTACTGACAGGCCGAGAGTGGTGGCTAATGCCTGTAATCACAGCACTTGGGGAGGCTGAGACAGGAAGATCATGAGGTCAGGAGTTGTAGACCAGCCTTGCCAATATGGTGGAACCCTGTCTCTACTAAAAATACAAAAATTAGCTCGTCATGGTGGCATGTGCCTGTAGTCCCAGCTACTGGGGAGGCTGTGGCAGGAGAATCGCTTGAACCCAGTAGGTAGAGGTTGCAGTGAGCCAAGATCATGCCACTGCACTCCAGCCTGGGTGACAGAGCAAGACTTCTCAAAAAATAATGATTATTATAATTATGATAAATAGTACTAGGAAAACTGCTTGGTCATATGCAGAAAAAAGTGGACCTCTACCTCTTTCCATATAGAAAATATAAGTCAAGATAGACTGTGATAACCTGCTTTTTGTTAGCTTAAACTGACTCTCTTCTTAGCTGAGAGCGGTTCAGGCTTCATGTTAGCTTCTTGAGCTGGACAAACTCCATCTTAGCGTCTTCATTTTAGTTACTCCCGTCATTAAGTATGTAACTGGGGCAGGATGACACCAGGCACATCCAGGAGTGCATTTGTTGATAAGAGGCCAAATTAGGTGGCACCAGCAGAGCCTGGGAATGCAGGTGCTGTCGAGTACCCAGAGCGCCCATATCTATAAGATGTATGTCTTTTTATGACAGCTCTAGCCTTGCACCTGGTACTGTTTTATTTCTTATGTACTAGTTTATCTTTTAACTTTTTGCTTACTCTGCTTCTGTGAGAAAATTGCTTCAGCTAGATTCCCCCCTGCCTTTTCAACCTAGGGTATAAGAAACCTTTTAACTCTTTCTTCGGGGCTGAGAGAATTTTGGGTGTTAGCCACCTCTCGGTCGCCAGCTAAAATAAAGGACTCATAATTCAATCTCAAAGTGTGGTGCATTCCTTGACTCACTCGGGTATAACAAGACTAAAGACTTACCTGTGAGTTTTCAAGCTACAAAAATTCTAGAAGAACACTTAGAGAGTACTCTTCTAGACACTGTCTCTGGAATGAGTTTCTGAATAACATCTTAAAAGTGAGTGCAACAAAAATAAAAATAAAAACTTTGCATCTAATTAAACTCAAGAGCTTCTGTACAGCCAAAGAAACTTATCAACAAAGAAACAGACACTTTACAATATGAAATATTTCCAAACTACATACAAGTGATTAATACATAGATTCTATAAGAAATTTAATTTGAAAAATCAGTAATATAGACACTTCTCAAAGGAAGACATAAGAGTTTCCAATAAACATTCAAGAAATGCCTAACACCCCAAACATCAGAGAGATGTCAACCAAAATGACAAAGTGACACCATTTTACACCTTTTAGAATGACTGTTTTTATAAGTCAAAAAATAGCATGTCTAAGTTGTGGAGAAACAGGTATCATTATAATGGTTGTTGGGATTGCAATAAAATGTAGCCCCTCTGGAAAGAAGTTTGGGGATTTCTCAAAGATCTAAAATAGAGCTGCCATTTAATCCGCCAGCCGCATCACTCCAAAGAAGAACAAATTCTTTTTTGCCAAAAGACACCTGCACTGACATGTTTATGGCAGCAAAATTCACAACACCAAAAGACACAGAATTAAACAGGGTGTCTATAAATCTTAGATTGGATAAGAGAAATGAGGTGCTTATACTGCATGCAATACTATGCAGCCACAGAAAAGAATGAAGTAATTTTTTTTTTTTTGGCACAACGTGAATGCAGCCGAAGGCCATTAATGTAAGCAAATTAACACAGATCCGTAAAACAAATACCACACATTCTCACTTATATGTGGGAGGTAAACATTGGGTGCAGAAGAAAACAAAGATGAAAATAGATGTTTAAAAAGATGGAAGAAGAGGCCAGTCGCGGTGGCTCACACCTATAATCCCAGCACTTTGGGAGGCCGAGGCAGGTGGATCATGAGGTCAAGAGATCGAGACCATCCTGGTCAACAAGGTGAAACCCCGTCTCTACTAAAAATACAAAAATTAGCTGGGCATGGCGGTGTGTGCCTGTAATCCCAGCTATTCAGGAGGCTGAGGCAGGAGAATTGCTTCAACGCAGGAGGCGGAGGTTGCGGTGAGCCGAGATCGTGCCATTGCACTCCAGCCTGGGTAACAAGAGCGAAACTCCGTCTCAAAAAAAATAAAAAAAGATGGAAGAAGAAAGGGAGACAAGCATTGAAAAGCTACTTTCAGGTATGATGTTCACTACTTGGGCAATGGGATTATTAAGTATCCAGACCTCAACGCCATGCAGTGTACATATGCTGCAAATCTTCCCTGAACCTAAACTAGAAATAACAAGATGTTTTGTGGCATAATGACATGTTTCTTTAGTTCCAAGTTAATAGTTGGAATCAGCAGTGAGAGAGAATTATTTACTCCTTAACGTACGGGGTAAATGTTTCTGTACCAGGTCCCCACAATTTGGGAGCTATCTTCTCTGTAAGCTCGTGGCCTATAGCCCAAGGTGTGTTTTATTCCCAAGTGTGCAGTTAAAACAGATGACGCTACATCTGTACTTTTTATGTATTAACTATACACTAGACTATATGGTTAATTTGTTACTCTGTTTGAGGAAAAGTGGTAGGTGATGTAATTACATTTTCTTAAGAATGAACCATTTTTGAAAATATGAGGCTGTGAAGATTATGCTAAATAATTAACATTTGTCTGAAAAGAAGCATAGAAGTTTTATGACCATAGCCCAAGAATGATGAAACAGAGAGTGGGAGAGTGGGTTAAGATCACACTGCTGTAGCCATTCCATCACAATCCTTCTCATAATAATAATAATAATGGGTCAAAAGGAATTTTTAGAATACTTTTCTTAATTCCATCAAAGTATTAAATTTTTATTTGCTGTATTTGCTGCTTCTGCTGCTGCTTTATTTTTTTTATATTAGCTGGAGATTCACTCTTGTTGCCCATGCTGGAGTACGATGGTGCAAACTCAGCTCATTGCAACCTCTTCCTCCCAGGTTGGCCAGACTGGTCTTGAGGTCCTGACCTCAAGTCATCTGCATGCCTCAGCCTCCAAAAGTGCTGGGATTATAGGTATGGGCCACTGAGGCCAGCCAAACATGTTTAAATTAAAAATACCTTCAGCAACTTAGGCCTGAAATTTGATAAAAAATTGTTTACTCATCATTAATCAATATCAGGTTAAACTAGAAAATTTTGAAAACATTGTACAGAAAGTTAAATAAGATTTGTCAACATTCCCCAGACTTAATCTGATTAAAACAGGACATCTGGGTATTTAAAAACACCAGATTGGCTGGGTGAGGTGGCTCATGCCTATAATCCCAGCATTTTGGGAGGCCAAGGTGAGCAGATCACCTGAGATCAGGAGTTCGAGACCAGCCTGGCCAATATGGTGAAACCCAGTCTCTCTTAAAAATACAGAAATTAGCCAGGCTTGGTTACACACACCTGTAGTCCCAGAAACTCAGGGGGCTCAGGCGGAACAATCACTTAAACCCAGGAGGCAGAGGTTACAGTGAGCCAAGATTTCGCCACTGCACTCCAGCTGGTGACAGAGTGAGATTCCATCTAAAAAAAAAAGAAAAAACAGAAAACGAAAAACACCAAATTAGTGATGAAAAGTATTTATTTTTAAAAGATTTTTGACCTTATATATATAAAAACATTGTTTTTTTTTCCTGTATATATATATGCTATCATTGTTTCATCTGTGTCTTGCTTATTTATATATATATAAGTTTGAGATTCCACACTGCAAATAAACTTTAACGTATATTACATTTTCCATCACCACAATCCAGGTGATAAATATGTTCATTCCCTCCAAAGTTTCCTTGTGTCCTTGTGTTTTGTTTTTATCTTGTGTGTGTTAAAGACACTTAACACAAGATCTACCCTCCATAAATTTTTTTTTTTTTTTTTTTTTTTTTTCAGTGGAAAGTAACTTTTATTGAGACCCCACCAGCTGCAAAATGTGTTCCTGGCATTAAGCTCCTTCTTCCTTTGCAATTCGGTTTTTCTTGAGTGGTCCCATGAACGCTTTCTTCTCCTCCATGGTCTGGAAGCGGCCATGGCCAAACTTAGAGGTGGTGTCAATGAACTTAAGGTCAATCTTCTCCAGAGCCCACCACTTGGTCTGCACCAGCAAGGACTTTCGGAGGGTGAGCACTCGCTTCTTGGTTCCCACCACACAGCCTTTCAGCATGACAAAGTCATTGGTCACTTCACCATAGTGGACAAAGCCACCCAGAGGGTTGATGCTCTTGTCAGACAGGTCATAGTCAGTGGAGGCATTGTTCTTGATCAGCTTGCCGTCCTTGATAAGGTAGCCCTGGCCGATCTTATAGATCTTCTTGTTGATCTCAGTGCGGTGATGGTAGCCTTTCTGCCCAGCACGTGCCACAGAGAAGGCCACACGGGCAGGATGCCATGCCCCAATACAGGCCACCTTGCGCAGGCCTCGGTGGGTCTTGCGGGGCAGCTTCTTGGTGTGCCAACGACTGGTAACCCCTTTGTAGCCTTTGCGCTTGCTCACCCCGATCACGTCAATCATCTCGTCCTGCCCAAACACTTGGTTCACAGGTACCTGCTGCTCCAGCCTCTTGCGGGCCCAGTCCAGCTTCTCGGACACGGTGCCTCCATTCACCTGGATCTCCATCAGGTGGGCCTTTTTCTGGCGCAGAGGAAGCAGGCGCATCTGGGTGTGGGCAATGACGCGGATGACTTGGCAGTATTTCTTCATGCTGCTGAAGTCCTTCTCCAGCTGCTTCTTGCCATCCTCATCCTGCCATTTCTTGCAGTACTTGGTGAAAGCCTTCTTCTTAGATTTATGCCAGTTCTTATAGAAACGCCTTTTGCACTCATCACTGATGTGTTCGGCGAAGACAGTCTTGAAGGTCCGGAGGCCTCGAGGGGTTTCCACGTAGCCCACAATGCCCACAACCACCATGGGTGGCGTCTCCACAATGGTCACAGCCTCCACCACCTCCTTCTTGTTCACCTTGGATCCTGGCCTATCGACCTCCCGCACGATATGGGTCATGCCAGCCTTGTATCCCAGGAAGGCTGTGAGGTGGACCGGCTTGGAAGGGTCATCCTTGGGGAAGCTCTTCACCTTCCCACGATGCCTGCTGTTGCGCTTCTGAGGCAGGAAGCCGAGGGACCCATGTCTGGGAGCGGAGAACTTCCTGTGAGACATGATACCGTCAAATCCAGTCGCAGAGCCATAAATTTTTTTTTTAACTGTACTTTAGGTCCTGGGGTACTTGAACAGATAGTGCAGGATTTTTGCATAGGTACATACATGGCAAGGTGGTTTGCTGCCTTCATCCCCCCCAATCACGTATATCTGGTATTTCTCCCCTCATTATCCCTCCCCACCCCCCACTTTTCTCCTTTAGCCCCTGAACTGATCATAATGTGTGATGTTCCCCTCCCTGTGCCCATGTGTTCTAATTGTTCAACACCCACCTATGAGTGATAACATGCAGTGTTTGGTTTTCTGTTCTTGTGTCAGTTTGCTGAGAATGATGGTTTCCAGATTCATCCATGTTCTCTCAAACGCTGTGCTGGGATTGGGCAAGTTTCTTAACCTCTCTGATTTTTCTGTTACTTAAGAGGTAATAATATGGCAGTCATGGACACAGGGAGGGGAGCATCACACACTGGGGTCTATCGGGGGGAAATAGGGGAGGGACAGCGAGGGGTGGGGAGTTGGAGAGAGAGAGCATGGGGAGAAATGCCAGATATAGGTGATGGGGAGGAAGGCAGCAAATCACACTGCCATGTGTGTACCTATGCAACAATCTTGCATGTTCTTCACATGTACCCCAAAACCTAAAATGCAATAAAAAATAAAAACATGGCAGTGAAATCCGTGTTGTTATTTGAATGTTATAATAAGTTAGATAAAGTTACATTAAGAACAATAAAAACATTAAAAAAGACAGAACATAGATACATTCGAGACTTAAACATTAGATAATATTTTAAACAATTTTTTGGGGCCGGGCGCGGTGGCTCAAGCCTGTAATCCCAGCACTTTGGGAGGCTGAGGCGGGCGGATCACGAGGTCAAGAGATCGAGACCATCCTGGTCAACAAGGTGAAACCCTGTCTCTACTAAAAATACAAAAAATTAGCTGGGCATGGTGGCGCGTGCCTGTAATCCCAGCTACTCAGGAGGCTGAGGCAGGAGAATTGCCTGAACCCAGGAGGTGGAGGTTGCGGTGAGCCGAGATCGCGCCATTGCACTCCAGCCTGGGTAACAAGAGTGAAACTCTGTCTCAAAAAAACAAACAAACAACAAAAAAACGATTTTATTTAATTATGAAATTTAGATAAAACTACCTGTTTTTCCAGAAGAATAAGTGACAAAAAACTGATTGAGGAAAAAATAAAAAAGGTAAATAGAAAAATTCAAAAAAATGTTTTTAATTTGACACACCTAAAAAGCACATACGTTATAAAAGAACAGCTTGATAAATTTGTACAAAATGCATATACCGTGAACCCAGCACCCAGTGATGGAAGAGTGTGAGCATCCTGGCACTCTCCCTCCTTTATTCTCCTTTCCCGTCACTGTTCACTCAAGAGAAACGTATATCCTGGCTTTTTATACGATAAATAATATTTGCCTGTTTTTGAACTTTAGATTAAGACAGTAAGTTCTCATTTTTGTCCAGGTTTTTTTGGTTCATCATTGTTTGTGAGATTAATCTCCGTTGCTGCATATAGTTTGCATATTCATTGATCTACAATGTGACATCATATAAACTAAATTCACTTATTCAACTGTTAATGAACAGCTGGTAATTTTCCAGGCTTTTCAGCACTTCTATAGACCATCTTGTGGATTTTTAAAGATAAATTTGTGCAATTATGTAGATATTTAACCACAAATATAATTAAAATCAATTTCTTTCTTCAGCTTGTGCAGACATTGGCAAGCCCTCTTTCAGAATGTAGTACCAACCTATACCAGCAGCACTTGTGAGGATTATTTATTACCTAATTGTCTTTGTTTTCAAACCCTACAGTGTAAACTTTGTGGTCAGAGGCCTTTAATTGCATTCACCATTGTACTTACAGTTTTTAGTTGAATAAATAAATTTGATTTGACTTTGAAGCTTTTATTTTTTGAAAAAATAACTGTGGTAAAATTGATTTATTTATATTTCCCTGAACATTTATTTCCCACAGCTCTGTTTCTTTACACATAAGATTTATCTGCAACAATTTTTTTATTCTTATTTTGACCATTCTTAGTAAAGATTATTTCACCCCAGGAGATACTGTAATGAAGTTGCCATTTCAGCAGGTTTTCAAGAAGATAGGCCTCGGCTGACCAGGTGAGCTCTAAGCAATTGTTAACAACTACCTTCTAAATATGTATTATTTATATATTTACATACCATGAACATTTAGTAAGCTATAATATTTACAATATTGTTTCTGTTCTGAGATCTACATAACACCAATGACAGTATTTTGATCAATAGGAGGAATATACATACAGCCTTGCACAAAAAACAACTAATACATTTGCATCTGTATAAGATAATGTAAAATCAATTTTTCAAAGCCCAAGGGACTGAAACACACACATACACATGCACAACTTCCTATTACAAGATTCATCATTTCTCCTGTTTGCTGGGTCCGGGTATGAGAGTCATCACTGCGCCTATGAGCTGGGTTCAGAAATAAGACATCCCACCTGTGGTAAAATTCACATATACAGTCACAATTCAAACTGTGAGCTGTATCCATAAGTGAGACCCATACCCTCAGCAGTGGGCTCTGTTAATTTGTGAGGGTGATGATCCTGTCAGCTGGATGTGCACAGAGGAGTCACAATCTCACCTTTGTACTGGGTCCTGTTATAAAACTCTGTGAACTTTAAGGGCTTTATATTATATGCATGAGTGGGGTAATCTCTCAGAACTTTCTGCAGACAGAAGACTTGGGGCCTTACCCAATGCCCTAAGCCCAGCTACAAAATCAACACCTCTTCTATTGGCTAAATTCAAATATGAGGGTCATCATTACACCTGTGAGCTTGGACTAGAAATGAGTCATCATCTCACACGTTGCCGAATTTACATAGGACAGTCACAACTCTAACTGTGGATGATGTCCACATGTGTGACTCCGGACCTCACCAGTAGGTTCTGCCCATGTGTAAGAGTGACAATTCTAATTGTTGGCTGGGCATGCCTATGGGATGCACAATCTCACCTGTGTGTTGGTGCTTCAGTGTCATCCCCTTCTGTGAATTACCACAAGCAGAAAACAGAAGACCTGACCTATTCTCCTAATTCCAGCCATGAGAGTCAAAATCTTTCCTATCGGTTGGGTCCACATATGAGAGTCATCATCACACCTGTGAGCTAGGCCGGTGTAAAGAGACCAAACAGGAGAGTCACGCTGATTGAATGCTGGTCTAGGAATATTTCAAGAAACCTCTATATTCAGGGCCCTGGCAAGAAAGTCACATTACTTGAATGCTGAGCTCAGCAATATGTCACAATGCCTCTTATGGGCAGGGCCCAGCCTAGAGAACCACATCACCTTGGTCCTGTGCAAAGCAGTATTTCACAATTAACTCCATTTACGGGGCTCAGGAAGGAGAGGAAAGTCACATCATGTAGGTTCTAGCCTATTGGATAGGTCACAATGCTTTTATTTGGCAGAACTGAGGCAGCAGAGTCACATCATTTGGGTGTAGGGCCCAGCAATATGCCAAAATCCTCACTGATGTCAGGGCCCGTGCAAAAAAAAAAAGAAGAGTCATGTCACCTAGGTGCTGGACAAGAAATATGTCACAGTCCCCCTGTAGATTCAGCCCTGGCCCATCAGTCACATCTCCTGAGCACTAAGTTCAGCAATATGTCACAATGCCCTCTATGGTACAGGCCAGAGCAGAAATATCACATCACCTAGGTGATATGCCTAGTAATATGTCACTATACTGTGGGCAAGGCCCAAGCAAAAGAATTACATCATCTAGGTGATGAGCCCCATGATATGTCACAATGCCCACTTTGTGTAGGGCCCAAGCAGAAGTGAAAACTTACATCATTGTGTCTTGGGCCTAATGTAAGCAGTGCTTAGGCAGAAGAGTCCCATTACCTAGGTATTGAGCCCAGAGATATATGGAAATCTTCCTGTGCGCAGAGCACAAGCAGGTGAGGAAGGTCACATCACCTAGGTGGTAGGCCCAGAGATATGTCACAATTCCCCCTTTAGGCCAGGCCAATGCAGAAGAGTCACATCACCTGAGAGATAGTCCCCACACTATGTCACCTTGCCCCTTGTAAACAGGGCCCTGAGAGAAGCTGAGAATCACATTACCACAGACCATAAGTGCTGGTCTCAGTGATATCTTACCACTCTCTTCTAGGACAGAGTCCAGGCAGGAGAGGGAAGTCACATCACCTAAGTACTGAGCCCAGTGACATGTCACCATTTTCACTGAGGGGAGGGCCCAGGAGATTCACATCACCAAGATGCTAGGTTCAGTGATGTGTCAAAATCGCCCCTATGGGCAGGGCCCAGACAGGACAAAGAGTGACATGGTTTGGCTGTGTCCCCACCAAAATCCCACCTTGAATTGTAATACTCCCCATGTGTCAGGAGTGAGACCAGGTAAATATAATTGAACTATAGAACCGGTTCTCCTATACTGTTCTTGGGGTAGCGAATAAGTCTCATGGGATCTAATGGTTTTATAAAGGGGAGTTTCCCTGCACAGGCCTTTGTGCCTGCCACCATGTAAGATGCCTTTTTCCTCTTCCTTCATCTTTTACCATGATTGTGAGGCGTCCTCATCCATGTGGAACTGTGAGTCCACTAAACCTATGTCTTTTATAAATTACCCAGTCTTGAGTATGACTTTATTAGTAGTATGAGAACAGACTAATATGGAAAGTCACATTTTTAGTTGATGGGCCCATACATGTATCACACTGCCCTCTGTGGGCAGGGTCCATGCAGCAGAGTGAAAACACTTGAGTGCTGGGCCCAGCGTTTTGTAACAATCACAGCTGTGGGCAGCACCTATTCAGAAGAGAATAGCCACTTCACCCAGGTGATGGGGCAAGAGATATGTCACAATGTCCCTTTTGGCCAAGGCCCAGGTAATAGAAGAGAGTCACCTTACCTAGTTTTTATACACACACACATATATATATATATATATATATATATATATACACACACATATATATTTATGCATATATATTATATGCAAGACAGGAAAATACAATATATATATATATAAATACAATATATATAAAATACTATATTTATATGTGTGTGTGTGTGTGTGTATATATATATATATATATATATATATATATATATATATATATATAGTATGTAAGGCGCAGGAGAAAAGTCTCATCACCTAGGTTCTTGGTTCAGGGATATGTCACAATTTTTCCTATGAGAAGGACAGAGGCAGAAGGGTCACCTTACCTACATGCAGTGTACAGTGATATGCCACTATTTTGACTAAGAACGGGGCTCTGGCAGGTAAAAACGAGTCCCATTACTTGTGTGATGAGCAGAAAGATACATCACAATGCCTTTTGTGGGCTGCCAAGGCCAGGCAGAAGAGAAACATCACCTCGGTCCTGGGCTCAGCAACATGTCACAGTCTTCCCTTGGGCATTGACCAGGCATAAAAAGGGGGATACCTCCAAATACATGTCACAATTTACCCTAAAAGCAAGGCCTAGAAAAAAAATAGGAATACATTACCTAGGTGCTGGGTCCTGTGATATGTTACATTCTCTTCTGTCAGCCAGAACCAGACAGGAGAGTCACATCACATGGATGCGGAGACATGTCACACTGTTCTCCATAGGCAGAGCCTGGGTAGGAGAGTGAAATTATCTGGATTCAAGGCCAAGCTCTATGTCACAATGACCCCTATGAGCAGGGCCCAATCAGGAGAAAAGAGTCACATCATTTAACTGTTGAACATGGTAATATGTAACAACACCCACTGTGGGTGGGTCAAGAAAGGGGAGAAGCATGACATCATCTAGATGATGAGCCCAGTGACATGTCACATTTCCCACTGTGGGGAGGGCCCAAAGAGGTGGGGAGGGTCACATTACCTAGGTGCTGGGCCAAGCGGTATCTAACTCTTCCCTACTGAGCAAATTCCAGGCAGGAGAGGAAAGTGACCTCATCTAGTTGCTGGGCTCGGCAATATATTACCATTCATACTGTGGATGGGGTCCGAGCAGCAGAGGAGAATCCGATCACCTAGGTTCTGAGTCCAGTGATATGTCATAATTCCCCCTGAGGGAATGACCCAGGTATGAGAGAGGAGTCCCTTAATCTAGTTAATGTTCCCAGAGAAATGTCACAATGCTCCTGTAGGAACAGGGAGGGATGTCACAATATCTCATATTCCAGGGAGGAATATTTCCCAATGTTCCATATTCCAGGGAAGAATATATCACAATGTCGCTGGAGGAAGAATCACATAACCTAAATGCTGGGCTTAGCAACATGTCTCAATCTTTTCTGTTTGCAGCTCCCAAGCAAAAGAAGAAAGTCACAGCCTTTAAGTGCTTGCCCCGGTATATGTCACAATTTCAGTTTGGGGCTGGGCCTGGGCAGGAAAGTCAAATTTCTAAGGGGCTGGGCAAAGGCATATGTCATAATCACATTTGTGGGAAGGTACAGGGATGAGATTGACAATCCTGTGTATGTTCCAGCTCTAGGTATGAGATTCAACATCTGTGTGTTGGGTCCTAGAACAGGAGTCACAAACTCAGTGGTGGACTGGGTATGTGCATGAGACCTCAATCTCACCAGCAGACCATGTCCCAGTAGGGAACTCACAGCCTCACAGGTGTGTCAGATCCAGGTCAGGGAGTCACTAACTCACTTGTGGACTGGATTCTTGTCTGAGACACAATTCCAAATGTTGACTGCCTCCAGCTCTGAGATTTGCCAACACTGTGCTATATTCAAGTGGGAGGGTGACAATTCTTACTTTCAGCTGGCTGTGGATACAAGAGTCACAGTCTCATTGGTGTCCTGGGCCCTATTATGACACACTGTGCAGCTAAATGGCTTTAAAATATACACCTGAGAGTCAGTATCTGCTCTGAGACCTTCCTGCCTGTGGATCCACAATCTTATTCATTCCCTAGAATCAGGAACGAGATTGAACATCTCTCTTCTTGGCTGGATCCAGGTATGAGAGTTATCACTGTTCCTGTGATCTGAGTCCATCAATGAGTCACCATGGAAACTGTGGCCATATTCACTTATGATCATCACAGGCCCAGAACCTAGAGGATGTGAGGCTCCTGCCTGAGCCCTGCCTGCAGTGAGCCTGTGACATATGTCTGCATCCATCACCTCAGAGTTGTGACACATTTTCTGCCTGAACTTTGCCAACCAAAAAAATTGTGACTTATTTCTGCACCCAGCAACCTGTTGATGTGTCTCTCCTGCCTGGGATTTTCCCACAGAGGGCATTGTGACATATTGCTGGGCCCAGCACCCAGGTGAGCTGATTTTGTTCCTGTTGCACTGCTTTCAGGAGGAGATGTTAAAATGTTCTTGGCTAAGCACGCTAATGATGTGACTCTCCAGCCTGGTCTCTGCTTTCATAACAGACTGTGACATATCCATGGCCTAGTGCCTGGGTGCTGCGTCTCTCCTGCTTGTTCCTACTGAGAGGTGGCATTGTGACATATACCTTGGTTCAGCTCACAGGTGTAATAATGACTAGCATACCTTGTGTGCTGAACCAGCCAACAGAAGAGATACTGACTCTCCTATTTAGGCTTAGAAAAATAAGTAAGGCCCTGTGTCTCCTCTTTGTGAGAAGGTTATAGAAAGTTACTACTCTCACCTACCCTCTCACATTGATAGAGCCTACAGGTGATGTTTTGAATCTCACATGCAAATGCAGTCTACAGCTTAAATTGTGACACTGACACCGCAACATCAAGCCACAAATGGAATGGTTACTCATGTTTAAACACAGCTTGTAGGCAGGTGAAAACTCTCCTATCTGGACACAGTCAATAAGAAAGATGTTGACTCTCACCCCTGGGCTTAGGGCCAAGGTACAATCAAAGGTCCCTCTAGTGTGAAAATTTCAGAGTAAATTTTGACTCACATATATTGTATAAAGCCCTCGAGTGGTACAGAGAGTGTTCTAGCAGGACCAGCACACAAGTGAGATTGTAACGTATATGCACACCCAGGCGAGAGGAAAGATTGTCATTGTTTCACATGAACACGGCTCACTGTTGAGGTTCTGACTCTCACACCCTGAGGTGGCTAAAAGTTGACTCTCATACATGAATCTGTTCCACAAATGCATTCATGACACTCAAATTAAGATTCAGGAAACCCATGAGGCTTTGACTCTACTTACAAAACACAATTCACAAAAGGAATGGGGCTCTCACACGGAGATCCTGTTGACCACTGAGATTGTGACTTGTGTACTTAGAGCTACCCTACAGAAGTGGACCCATGCCTAGAACAGGGACATGTGTGAGATTGTTAATCTCAACCCTGGACCTTCTGTAGGTGTTATTGTTACATATGCCCCAGTCCAGCACCTGAGTGATTTGACTCTACTGCCTGGACCCAGCTCACATATGAGATTGAAACATATAACTGCGCTGAGCAGAGGGGGCATTTTGACATCACTGGGCCTTGCACTCAGGTGGTGTGTCTCCTCTGGTGCCTTGATGCCGCCCACAGGAGGCATTGTAATATACCAGTGGGCCTATGCCCATGTCATTGAACTCTCTTGCCTAAGGCCTCCCTGTATAGAAAATTGTTTCATATCCTTGTTTCATATCCCAGAACTGTCACCCAAGTGCTGTCACTATCTTTATTTGCCTGGTCTTAGCTCTTAGGGGAGAATAAAACATCACTTTGTTCATTACTGAGCTGATGTGACTTCTCTTGTCTTCTGAGGTTTTGCTCGCAGGGGAGATTGTGACATAAAGCTGGGCCCAAAAC
Source organism: Callithrix jacchus (assembly GCF_049354715.1). Classification (NCBI taxonomy): domain Eukaryota; kingdom Metazoa; phylum Chordata; class Mammalia; order Primates; family Cebidae; genus Callithrix; species Callithrix jacchus. The sequence continues at coordinate 20,237,598 of NC_133523.1, forward strand.
CATGGTGATGTTACTCTTTGCCTTGGCACCGTCCTCAGAAGGCATTGTGAATACTGCTGTTACCAGCGCCAAGGTGAAGTGTGTCTTGTGTTTGGACCCTGCCCACATAGTGCATTGTGACATATCTTTGGGCTCATCAGCTATTTGATTGGACTTTCTCCCCTTACCACATCTTTGCCTATAACAGATACAGTGAAACACATCTGGGCCTAGCACCGAGGAAATGCGATGCTCCTTTTATGCCTGGACTACGTTTAGAAAGAAAGAGTGATGTGTTGCTGTTTGTCACCTAGGCCATGCGACCCAGCACATTGCCTAGCGCAAAGGTGATGGGACACTTCTGCCTGGTCCCTGCCAATAGAGGTAATTGGAATATATCTCTGGGCCCATTACCTAGATGAAGTGTCTCCTTTTCTTTTTTGAGTGTGTCCACAGTGGAAATTATGATATATTGCCAGTCCTCACACCCAGGTTTTGTGACTTTCCTGCTTGTGTCATTCCCACAATGTTTTGTGGGGCATTGTGACAATATTCTGAATCCAATATTATTCTTGCCTGGAATTTTGTGACATCTGTCTGCACCATCACCCAGGTGACTTGACTCCTTTCTCTTGCCTAATTCCTGCTCAATCTTGTGACTCTCCACTCATGCCTCAACCATGCTCACTAGGGTGACTGTGAAGTATGACTTGGTCTACCCTACAGGCTTTGTGACTTTCTTCTTCTTCCTGAGCCCTAACACAAAAAGCACTGGGATACACCTGTGTGTCACTGCCCAGGTGAGGAGATTTTTCTGCCTAGGCCCTTTTCTTAGGGGATATTGTGACCTATATGCACCTAAATGATGACGTGACTGTGTTCTACTGCTTGGGCTCTGCCCGAGAAGGAATTGTGATGTATCACAGAGCCGAGATTCTAGGTGCTGGGGACTTTTCTTCTTCCTGGGCTCTGCGTATATTCTGTGTTGTGATACATGGCTGGGATCAAAACCTACCTGATGCGACTCTTCTAACCGGGCCCTGCCAACAGGGATATTGTGACATCTTTTTGTTCATCACTCATATGTTGTGACTCACTTCTTCTGCCTGTGTCCTGACAAAAAGGGTACAGGGGCATGTCCCTTGATCTAGCTCCCAGGTAATGTGATTGTCTTATTTGTCTGGCCCTTGCATATATGGAATATTAAGATGGCTGATTCCTAAATCAATAAGATTTAACTATCCTCCCTTATCCCTGCCAACAGAAAGCCTTTCTACATATCCCTGAATCCATCACCTAAGATATGTGACTTTCCTTTTCTGCCAGCATTCTACCCACAGGAAAGACTGGGACACAATGCTGGGCCCACCATTGAGATGATGTGTCTTTTCTGCCTGGGTATTGCCCACAGGAAGCATTGTGACATATCGCTGGGCCCAGCACCCAGGTGATGTGACTGTGCATCCTGTGCCCTGCTTTCAGGAAGGGGTTGTAAACTATCCCTGGCCGAGCACCCAGGTAATGTGACTCTTCTGCCTGGTCTTTGTCCTCAAGGAAGATTGTGACATATGCCTTGTCCAGCTCCCAGCTGAGATGACTCTCCTGCTCACCCTCTACCCATAGGCAGGATTATGATGTATAGCTTGGCCCATCTCACAGGTCAGATGCTGAGCCTCTTTCCTCAAACCTGTCAATATAAGAGATACGTTCATAGCTAGGCCTGGTGAAATGGGTAAGGTCCTGTATCTCCTCTTTGTATGAAAGTCATAGGAAACTATACCTTCCTTATATCTTATATCAAGGCCTCCAGTGGTACAGAGGATGTCATCTCAGGGCCCAGAAAACAAGCAAGATTCTGTTTCTCATACAGACACCCAGACAACTGTTAGGATTGTCACCCTCACACCTAAAAGAGCCTACTGGTGAAATGCTGAACTCAGAAGCAGACACAGTCTGCGGTTAAAATTCTGACTGTCACATGTGAACACCTGGCCACAGCTGGGATGGTGACTCATTCCTAAATCCAGCTCACTGAGAGGTCAGGACTCTCCCATCTAGATTCAGCCAATAGGAGAGATGTGGACTCTCATACGTGGACTTAGGGCCACACATACAATCATGGGTACTTACCGCCATGAAGGTCCCAGAGCAGATGTTGACTCTCATACATAGTATGCACAGCCCTTGAATAGTGAGAGGCTGTCCTCACAGAGCCAGCACACAGGTGACAATGTGACACTCCTTTGGACAGGCCGCCAATAGTAAAGACTGTCTCCTTTTACATAGACACAGCCCACTGTTGAGGTTCTGAGTCTCCCACCTGGAGGCAGTGGAAAGTTGGAGAATTAACTCTCACACATGGATCTGGTCCATAGGTGGGTTGGTGAATCTCAGACCAAGATTCCCCACAGCTGTGAGGCTGGGCCTGCGCTAAGGGAAAACAGTTTTCAGAAGAAATTGAGTCTCTTTTATACAGATCCAGTTTATTCTTGAGATTGTGGCTCATGTACATAGACCAAACCTACAACTGGGACATCTGTGAGATTGTGAATCTCATCCCTGGCCCTTCCTGTAGGTGATTCTGATGTAAGCCTCTGCCCAGAATCCGAATGACTCTTTCCCAGATCTCTCTAGTAGAGACTATGACATGTCATTTTGCCCCACACTTAGCTGATGTGATCTGTTCTCCTGTCTTGGTTCTGTGATGTATTTATAGGCCCTGCACTCAGGTTATGTGATTTTTTCCTGTGGCCCGCCCACATTGCCTATTTTGACTTACTGAACAGTCCAGCAGCCAGAAGATTTTACTCTCTTGTCTGGGCCCTTCCTACAGGGAGCATTATGAAATATTTCTGTGTCCATTATTTGCGTGTGGGTATGTGTTTTGAGACAGAGTCTCGCTGGAGACTCCCAGGCTGGAGTGCAGTGGCACAATCTCAGCTCACTGCAACCTCTACCTCCCAGGTTCAAGCAGTTCTCATACCTCAGCCTCCAAGTAGCTGGGATTATAGGCACCCACCATCACGGCCAGCTAATTTTTGTATTTTTAATAGAGACATGGTTTTACCATGTTGGCCGGGCTCTTTTCAAACTCCTGACCTTAAGCGATCCACCCACCTCAGCCGTCCAAAGTGCTGGGACTACAGGCATGGGTCACCATGCCCGGGCATACCCGTGTGTTTTGACTCTCTTCTTTTGCATAATTTCTGTCGATGGGGGGATCGAGACATATCTCTGGGCTCGGCACCCTGCTGATATGACTTGTCTCTTTTTCCTATGTTCTGCTCACATAAACCATAGTGACATATCGCTAGGCCAAATAAAGTGACATTCCTGTCTTGATTTGGTCCTGCTCTCAAAAGTCATTGTGACATATTGCTGGGCTCAGTACAAAAGTGGTTTGAGTCTCATGCCTGGTTTCTGCTAACAGGGGCATTGTGACGTATCTCTGGGCCTGTCAACTATTTGATGTGACCCTCCTTTTCCACCTGGGCTTTGCCTATAGAGGACATTGTGACATTTCACTCAGTTTTGCACCCAACTGACTTGACTTGCCTCTTCTGCCTGGGCAATACTTACAGGAAACACTGATATGTACTGTGGCCCCAGCATGTAGATGATGTGACTTTTTTCTTGGACCCATCCACAGTGGGAATTGTGACATATCACTTGGCTTAGCATTTCTGGGATGTGACTATCCTCTCATGCCTAGGCCCTGCCCAGTGGGGTGACTGTGACACGTATCTGGGTGTAGCCCCTGGGTTATATGATGCTCCTCTTTCCCATGATCCCTACGTATAGTGTGCATTGTGGCATCTCTGGTTTACTCACCTTGGCTATGTGACTGTCTTTCACTTGCCCTTCCATCAGGGGGCATTGTGACATATTGTGGGCTCATTATCTAGATGATTTGACCCTCCTCACCTGCCTGCATGCCACCTAAAGGGGACGTTGTGACATATCTCTGAACTAATTTTCTACATAATGTGCCTCTTCTCTGCTGCCCTAGACATGCCTAAAAAAAGATTCTTTAGGCCCCTGGGACACATCTCTTGGCCTGGCACCCAAATATCATGACTCTCCTGACTGGCCTCTGTCTAGAGGAATTATTATGATATGTCACTGGGCCCTGAACACAACTTATGTGACTCTTCTGCCTAGGCCTTGCCCTTAGAGGGGATTGAGACATACTCCAGGTGAAGAATCAAGTAATGTGACTCTTATTTCTCAGCCTTTCCCAGAGGTAAGATTGTGACATATAACTCAGCCCGGCACACAGATGAGATTTTTACTCTTGTAGGCAAACCCAGCCAAAAGTTACTATTGTCACTATTACACGTGAACAAAGACCACTGTTGAGGTCCTAAATCTCATATGTGAACACAGCCAACCGTTGGAATTGGGACTGTCATGTGTGTATCTTACCAGAAGTGAGATGGTGACTCATGGATTCAGCTCACAGGGATGGTGATGGCTCTCATCCCTGGACTCAGCTAATAAGAGAGATGTTGACTCTGGTAGCGAGGCTTTGGGGTCTGGGCTCTTTAATTGTAGGAAGGTAACAGAAGATTATGACACTCTTGTACGTCGTATAAATCTCTTGGGAAATACAGAGTGTCATTACATGGCCCAGTCCACAGGTGACATTGAGACTCTCCTATGGCTCAATCTCACCTAGCCATCAATTTGAATTGCCATGCTCATACATAGGCAGAGCCTACTAGTGAGGTTTTAATCTTACACATGAACCTATTCCACCATTGAAATTGTGACCGTCATATGTGGATCCAGCCAGGTTGGATGGTAACAAATTCCTGAACCCAACTCACTTGCACAATGAACCCAGACAATAGAAGGTATGTTGACACTTGTCCCTAGGCTTAGGTCAACAGGTAAAGTTTTGGGTTTCCTACTTGTATAAACATCACAGAGGATTCTCGCACTCACTTATATTGTATAATGCCCTGAGGGTTGTAAAGAGAATGTCATTACATAACTCAGCACAAAGTGGAGATTGTGACTGTCACATGCACACTCAGCCAACAGTAAGAACTGTCATTCACACACATGGACAGAACCCACTGGTGAGGTCCTGGATTTTACTCACAGATGCAATCCACAGTTGGATTTTTAATGTTGTGTCACTTCCCACAAAATTCCTCTTGTGGTGACATGGGTCAGCATCCCCCCTTTACAGTTTAATTTTAATTTAAAGGGGGGGATGGTGACCCATGTCACCACAAGAGGGATTTTGACAAATAAGTGCACCCAGCACACAGATGAGATGGGAAGGGACTCTTGTATGCTCATCCAGCCAACAGTTATGAGTGTCACCCTCACACATGAACAGAGACCTCTGGTGAGGTCCTGACACAGTCCACAGTTGGAAATTTGACTGTCATGTACACATCTAGTCACAGGAGTGATGGTAGTTCACAGGCACAGCGATGACTCTCATTACTGGACCCAGCCAATTAAAAACAAGCAAACCCAAAAACATGCTGACCCTTATAGTTAGGCTTAAGAAAACTGCTAGTGTCCTGGGTCTCCTACCTGTGTGAAAGTCACCGCAGATTATTAAACTTATGCATGTTGTATAGTGCCCCCTGGTGGTTCAGAGTTTTACACAGGGTGAATTTATGACTGATATGCAGGCACAGCTAAGAGTATTGTCACCTTGGTGCAGAGGCCAGTAATACAACGCAATCCTGTTTTAGGCAGAGCCCTAGGAGCAGAAAAGAGTCACATTGCCGAGGTGCTGGGTCGAGCAATGTGTCACCACACCCCTTGAGAAAAGAGCACAGGTAAGATAGTCACATCAACGAGGTGAAAGACCCCAGCAATATTTCACAATCTTCTCTGGAGTCAGAAACTGGATAATAGAGGAGTGACATCAGCTTGGTACTGGGCCCAGTGAAATGCCATGTTGGGCATAAGTCCATGAGTCATGATCTCAATGGTGTGCTGGATCCATGCACGACAGCATCAATCTGCCCTGTGCACTGCCTTTTTAGCAGAGTGACAGCCTCACAGGTTTGCTGAATGTTGGTTGGAGAGTCAGAAACCCAAATGTGAGGACAATCTGCACATGAGAGTCAATCATGGCTTTGGGTGGGAGACTCAGAACCTCCACAGTCGGCTGTGTTCATGTGAGATGAGGAGTCTATACTGCTGGCTGGGTGTGCCTATCTGTGTCACAATCTCAGCTGTGTGCAGTGCTCAGGCAGAAAAGAGAGTCAAATCACCTAGGTGAATAATTGAGAAATTTTACTCTCTTTCATTAACCTTTTCTCTACCTCTATCGGCAAAGCCAATGGAGGAGAGTTGCATCCCTTATGTTTTAGACACAGCTATAGGTCACAATACACAATGTATGCAGGGCCCAGGAAGTAGAGGGAAGTCAAGTAACCTAGGTGCTGGACCCAGTGATACATCACAACACCTCCTTGGAGAGAGCCCAAGCAGTAGAGGAGAGTCACATGATCTCAGTGCTGAGTGGATGGCTCACTCATGAAAGTCACGCCACCTAGGTGAGGGACTCAAACATCTGTTGCAATGCCCCCTAGTGGGTAGGGCTCAGAAGGAAAAAAAAAGGCACATAACTTAGGGGTTGGGCCCAGCTTCAAGTCACAATCATTCCAGTTGAAAGAGACAGGACATGAGAGGTTTGATGCATCACATAGATGCTGGGCCCAGTAATATGTCACATTCCTCACGTGGATGGGTCCTATGAATAAGAGAAGAGTCACATCATCTAGATGATGGGCCCAGAGAAATGTCCCCATGCCCCCTGTCACCTGTGTGCTGGGGCCAGTCATAAGTAACTGCCTTTGTTGTTGTTGTTTTTTGTTTGTTTGTTTTTATTGAGACAGAGTCTTGCTCTGTTGCCAGGCTGGAGCACAGTGGCGCAATCTTTGCTCCATGCCACCTCCACCCTCCTGGGTTCAAGAGATTCTCACACCTCAGCCTCCCGAGTAGCTGGAGCAATAGGTAATTGCCACCACACCCAGCTAATTTTTGCATTTTTTGTAGAGAAGGGCTTTCACCATGTTGACCAGGATGGTCTTTATCTATTGACCTTGAGATCTGCCCACCTCAGCCTTCCAGAGTGCTGGGATTACAGGCGTGAGCCACCGCACCTGGCAGTAACTGCCTTCTGTAGGCATGGCCAGGCAAGAGAGGACAATCACATCACCTCGCTGCTGGTCCTAGAGATATGCTACAATCTATTCTATGGGCACAGTTCAGGTAAGAAAGGAGGAAAGTCACATTATCTAGGTGATTGGCTCAGAGCTATGTCGCAATGCCCCTACAAGGCAGAATCCAGGCAGGAAACTCAAATCACCTTGGTGCCAAGCACGGCAATATGTCACAATCTTCCCTGTAGGCAGAACCTGAGAAAAAGAGTCACATCAATAAGATGTTGGCCCACTGAGAAGCCGTAATCTTCCCTGTGGGCAGCAAAGAGGCAGTAGAAGAGGTTCACATTACCTGTGTGATTGGCACAGAGATATGTCAAAATGCTTTCTGCAGGCAGACCCCAGGCAGCTTATGGCTGGCTTTGGGTAGGACACTCAACCTCAACAGTGGGCTGTGTCATGTGGGATGATGACAGTCTATACTGCTGGTTGGGTGTGCGTATCAGTGTCACAATCTCAGCTGTGTGCAGTGCTCAGGCAGAAAAGGAGTCAAATCATCTAGATGAATAATTAAGAAGTATTATTCTCATACCAAAAATATGTCACAATGACCCATACAATCTGGGCACAGGTAGAAGAGGCATATAACCTGAGTGCTGAGTGCAGGGTCTAGAAACATGTGCTTATGTAGGCAGGGCCAAGGCAGAAGAAGAGTAACATCACACAGGTTCTGGGTCTAGTGGTATGTCACAATTTCATCTGTGGGCTGGGTTCAGGTGGGAGACTCAAATCATGCTGGGTGCTGGGCACATGATATGTCACAATCACACCTGCAGAAAGGTTCAGGGATGAGATGAACAATCCTGCACATATCCCAGTTTTAGGTTTTAGAGTCAACACCTCCTGAATGTTGGGTCCAGCTAAATGAGGACAATCTCATCAGTGAACCAGATCATCAGAATCTCAATTTCTATTGCAGAATGTGTTTAGTGAGGTCCCAGCCTCCCTGGAGTGCTGAATTCTAGTCTAAGAGTCACCAATCCACGTTGGACCACATATATGTACAAGAGCCTTTTAACAAAAAGTCTTCTGACTGCCTCTGGGTGTGAGATTCAGATCTCAACAGTGCACTGTGTTGATGTAGGAGGTTGATCATCTTTACTCTCAGCTTTGTGTTCATATGAGTGTGACAATCTCACGTGTCTGCCGGGCCCTGTGAAAACATTCTCTGTGCCAACTGATGGCATTATACAGTGTGCATTAGTGTCACAATTCATGCTCAGAAATTCATGCTGGAATGATCAATGATGGTACCTGTAGCCCTAAGCCAAGATTTGGGAGTCAACGTAACTCCAGCTAGCTCGGTCCAGATAGGAGAGTCCTGCCTATGAGTGGATTTAGAAATGAGTTACCAAACTGCCAAGCCGGGCATCAGGGAGATGACCGAGACCGACCCCAAGACCATGCAGGACTTCATCTTGGTGGTGCAGACACTCCTGCAGCAGATGCAGGGAAACTTCAGACCCTGTCTGACCAGATCATTGGGAGAATTAATGATACGGGTAGTCACATTGACAATCTAAAGAAGAACATCGCAGACCTCATGACACAGGCTGGGGTGAAAGAACTGGAAGGTGAAAACAAGATACCTGCCACACAAAAGAGTTGAAGTTTGCTAATAATTTGTACTGGAATTTCGAGCACCATTTTTCCAAGCCAAGAAAGATTGAATCGCATTTTTCAGCTAACTACAATGTGCAGAAAAGTTTATATTATAAAGTATGCATTCCTGTCACATAATATACAGTTGGTTTATAGAGTGATTTACCCCACAGTTTCTGTCTTTCCTTTTTTCTTTTTAAAGATGGAGTTTCACTCTTGTTACCAAGGCCAGAGTGCAATGGCGTGATCTAGGCTCACTGTAACTTACGCCTATGGGTTCAAGCAATTCTTCTGCCTCATCCTCCAAAGTAGCTGGGAGTACAGACCCGTGCAAACATGCCCAGATAATTTTTGTATTTTTAGTAGAGACAGGGTTTCATCATGTTGATCAGGATGGCTTCGATCTCTAGACCTCGTGATTACCTACCTTGGCCTCCCAAAGTACTGAAATTATAGGCATGAGCAACCACATTTAAAGAACTCTTCTGAATATAGTCTTTGTTTTCCTTCCTAATTCCTTTCAGAAGATAATCAAATCCCTCATTGGCAATATAGATGGAAACAGATAGAATGAATGACTCAATTGAATGACTCAATTCGTTGACTCTTGGTTTTTAGGGGCAGATTAAATTGGATGCAGTCAGCCATAGGATAACATCACAGTGGGCTTGGAGTCATGAACAATTGCAGTCGCGGTCATGTAAGAAAACATTAATGTATTTACCTTTCTATGTCTTTCTGTCGAGAATCATTTGGTAACGAATGATTACCTCGGTGACCCGCACATACGCCTCTAGATTGTCCCCAGAAGCCACAAAGTCTGAAGTAACCACAAGTAACCAGGTGGCCACAGAAAGAAGTAAAACAACCTGTTACTGCCTCGACTAATTGCTCTGCAATCTGTAACCATAGTTCCTGTTCACTTACCAAAATTTCTCCCTGGACATTGGGTTTCTCAAAACCCCCACCCCTGTAACTATGTAATCTACTGCATCCGCCTTTTTGACTGCAACCGATACTCCCCACCCTTACGATCATGCCTGTTTGTAATAACTGGCCCTACCTTTGTGATCACGCATCCTGTGATGCCAATCCCCTCCCCAAGGTAAATTCCCAACCCCTAACCTTGTAATCATGCATTCTGTGATGTCCTCCCACTCCCCAAGACAGATTTCCACCTTTACCTAAGCATTTGCCCCAACCTATATAACCAATTCCCTCTCTATCCCCTTTGCCTACCCCTTTCTCGGACTTGGCCCGCTTGCACCCAAGCGCAAAATAAACGGCCTTGTTGCCCACACAAAGCCTGCCTGGTGGTCTCTTTACGTGAGCGACACGTGTGACAAAACCCGCAACTCGAGTCAGGATTTTCCCTTGACGACCCTTTTGTCGTCCCTGCACAAAATGGGAGAGACCTGGCGCTGTGGATGCAGAGCTGCCCGGAGAGGGCCTCAGACCAGGGCGCAGTCACTACGCTGGCAAGAGACAGAACGCCCCGGCCAGCTGTCAGTGCAGCTGCTATCTTATGGCTGAAGGGGACTGAGACCCAGTTGGGCAAAGAGAACTGAGGCGCAGATTGTGGGGCTGACTGCGGGGAGGCCCGAGTCCTGCTACAGCCACTTCCCACCGGTTCCAACTAGCCCACTCCCCGCTCTCTCGGGATATCAGACCCGGCATTCTCACCATTTCTAGGCTTCCAGGAGGTCCTGGCGTTTTAGCTGTGGTTCTCCCAATACCTGCAGGTCACAGGGTCACAGAACTGGGCCTCCTGGAGAAGAGGACGCAGAGCCGGGAACACGAGACCTGGAGCTACCACTGCAGCCAGAGACAAAGTCCCCGCCAAACCCGGAAGCCGCCATGTTCGCTCCAGCTGCTTGTCTGATTGGAAGGTTTCCAGCCCGGCGTCCCTGATTGGAAGACGTTTACAGCCCCGCCCCTTCAGGCCCTGAGTGACAGGAGATGTGATTAGACGTTGGGCTGAAGGAAGACGTAGTAACAGCCTCAGCTGCAGCGTTTTCAGGCAGGGCTTCCTCCCTGAGCGGAGCCAGGGCCACCCCAGATGGTATTTCCATTTAACCTTGTGTATAAGGTCTCATACGTTTATACATAATACATTATATGGCCGGGCACGGTGGGTCATGCCTGTAGTCCCAGCTACTCGGGGGGCCGAGGCAGGAGAATCGCTTGACCCTGGGAGGTGGAGATTGCAGTGAGTTAAGATCGCACCATTGCACTCCAGCTGGGTGACAGAGTGAGACTCTGTTTCAAAAAAGAAAAAAAAAATTATCGGGGGCCGCGGTAGCTCCGGCCAGTTGTTCTGGCACTCGAGGAGGCGAGGCCATGAGTTCAAGGCCAATCTGAGGAACATCACAAACTCTCACTGATTAACAACAACAACAACAAAAAATTATATGATATTCACAAACAAAAATAACATAGTAACAATTATTTTAAAATTTCAGCTTTTTTTTTTTTTTTTTTTTTTTTTTTGAGATGGAGTTTCGCTCGTTACCAAGGCTGGAGTGCAATGGCCCGATCTCGGCTCACCGCAACCTCCGCCTCCTGGGTTCAGGCAATTCTCCTGCCTCAGCCTCCCGAGTAGCTGGGATTACAGGCACGCGCCACCATGCCCAGCTAATTTTTTGTATTTTGAGTAGAGACGGGGTTTCACCATGTTGACCAGGATGGTCTCAATCTCTCGACCTCGTGATCCATCCGCCTCGGCCTCGCAAAGTGCTGGGATTTCAGGCTTGAGCCACCCCGCCCGGCAAAATTTCAGCTTTTATTACCTTCCTGGCTTCTGACTTTTTTTTTTATCAGGCTGAGATTTTAAGAAGGAGGCACTCTTCTGAAATAAAATGTGAGCCAAATGTGAATTTTAAATTTTCCTTTTTTTTTTTTTTTTTATTTTAAGACGGGGTTTCACCATGACGGCCAGGCTGGTCTTGAACTCCTGACCTCAGGTGATCCACCCACATCGGCCACCCAAAGTGCTAGGATTACAGGCGTGAGCCACTGTGCCCAGCAAATTTAAAATTTTCTAGTAGCCAAACTTTAAAAAGAAAGAAGAGCGAGACTCCCTGTCAAAAACAAGTTTTTTTTTTTAATTTAAAAATTAAAAAAAAAAATTGAGGCCGGGCGCGGTGGTTCACCCCCATAATCCCAGCACTTTGCGAGGCCGAGGTGGGTAGATCACGAGGTCAAGAAATCAAGACCATACTGGTCAACATGGTGAAACCCTGTCTCTACTAAAAGTACAAAAAAATTAGCTGGGCATGGTTGTGCGCACCTGTAGTCCCAGCTACTTGGGAGGCTGAGGCAGGAGAATTACTTGAATCCGGGAGGTGGAGGTTGCAGTGAGCCGAGATCGAGATCGAGCCATTGCACTCCAGCCTGGGTAACAAGAGCGAAACTCTGTCTCAAAAAAAAAAAAAACAAAAATTGAAAGAAGAAACAGGTCAAACTGATTGTAACAATTTAGGTAACACAATATATCCAAAATATTATATGAGCAAGGTGTGATTATTAATGTAGCATGTATATATTTGGAACTTGGAACTATATCTTTGGAACTAAGTCTGTATTTTGCCTTTCTAGCATATCACAGTGTAGACCCAGCCACATTCCAGGCACTCAGAAGCCACACATGTCCAGTAGCTGCCACACTGAAGTGGGGCAGTGAAGGGCCTGAAGAAATTTATTCTGCCAGCGTGAAGGACGGGCCACTTCCTAATGATATCTCTCTTCAGTTTCGGGGATGGAAAAGATAGCGGCCAAAGAAAGAGCAGAGGGCAGCAGGAGTAAAATAACCACACGTAGACAACTGTGGCCACCTTCAGCCCACCTTCCTTCCAGAGATCAGACAATGAACAAAGGACGATAGGGCCAAAGGAGATGAAAACTCTAAGTCTTCACATCTGTACACACTCTTGACCAGCAATGTTTATATATGGAGAAAACAGATTAAATACCAACATATTTTGCTATTTGGCCTTGAACCTAATCATCAGCCCTCCCAGATTCAAGCAATTCTTGTGCCTCAGCCTCCAGAGTAGCTGGGATTACAGGCATGTAGCACCATGCTCAGCCAATTTTTTTTTTTTTTTGTATTTTTAATAGAGATGGGGTTTTACCATGTATGCCAGGCTGGTCTTGAACTCCTGGCCTCAGGTGACCCACCCACCTCAGTCTCTCAAACTACTGTAAATAATTACAGTCATAAGCCACTGTGCCTGGCTGTGATATACTTTTACATTTATGGTTTAGACGTGTTTTTCTTTGCCCACCCCCCAAAATGTGGGATGATGACATACTCCCGGATGTAGCACCTAGGTAATTCTGACACTTGTATTTTGTATAGGCCCCACATATTTTGAGTACTGTGACATATCACTAGACCAAACACCTAGAAGATGGGAGGTACCTGTCTATGCCCTGTAAACAGGGCATGAGTCCTACCATTCTCAGGAGCCTCATGACATCTGTCTGCATTCATCACCTAGGAGATGCGACCCTCCTCTGCTGCCTGCATCCTGCCCACAGGAAAGACTGTGATGTAACATTTGGCTCAGCAACAGGGTGATGTGTTTTCTTTTCCTGGATCTTGCTCACAGGGAGCATTGTGGCCTATCACTGGGCACAGCACTCAGTTTCTGGGTGGTTCCCTGGCCAAGAACCCAGGTGAGGGGACTCTTCTTTCTGGTTTCTGCTATAAGAAAAGATTGTGACATATCTCTGGTCTAGCACCAAAATCATGTAACTCTCTTGCTCACTCTCTATGCACAGTTGGGACTGTAAAGTGTATTTTTGTTCAGCTCATAGGTGAGATAGTAACTCTCATACTTCAAATCAACAAAATGTGCAGGCAGGACAGTCACATTACCTGGGTACTCAGCCAGTGATATGTTACAATTTTCTTCTAAAAGCAGGGCATGGTCGGCATAGTCATATCACCTAGTTTCTGGAACCAGCAATATCTCACAGTGCTTTCTGGGGGGCTATGCCCAGGCTGGAGAGACACATGACCTGGTTGTTGGACCCAGAGTTATGTCACAATCTTCCCTGAAGGCAGGGTGCAGGCAGAGGAGAGAAACATCCCCCAGGTGATAGATGCAGGGAAATATCAAAAAGCCCTCTGTAGTCATGTCCAAGGCAAAAGTCTCTCATCTCCTAGGTTTTGGACCCAGCAATATGTCACAATAACAAAATTATGCAAGGCCCACGTAAAAGAAGAGAATCACATCATTATGTGCTTGGTCCCGTGATGAGTCAGTATCCTTCTTTTTGTCAGGACCCAGAAGGAAGGGGTGAATGACATCACCTAGGTAACTAACGTGACATGTGATAATGCCCCTGTGGGCAGGGCCCATACAGGAGTCTCACATGACCTAGACATTACACCCAGCCATATCACAGTAGCAATGTATGTACAGCCTAGGGAGGGGAGGGACATCACATAACGTGGGCCCGGTGACACATCACAATCTTTTATTGGACAGAACCCAAGCAGCAGAGAAGAGTCATATCACTTAGCTGCTGGGTCTTACAACATATAACAATACACCCTGAGGAGGAGATCAGGCAACAGAGTCACATTACTTAGGTGATGGGCTCAGATATGTTATAATGTCCCCAGGTGAGCAGGGCTAAGGAGCAAGAGAAAAGTCATATAAACTAGAGCCAGGGGAAAGCTATATGTCGAAATTACTCCAGTGGGGAGCACTAAGGCATGAGAGGAAAGTCACATCATGCAGGAGCTGGGCCAAGCGATATGTAGCAGTCTCCACTTTGAACAAGTCTGAAAATAAGAAGGGTCACATCAACTAGGTGATGAACTCAGAAACATGTCAAAATGATTCCTGTCAGGAAGATCAGGTAGAAAAATTACATTATGAGTGCTGGGCTTAGTGATAAGTCATTATCCCTTCTGTGGGCATGGTACAGGCAGAAGGAAAAAGTCAGATTGCCTAGATGCTGGGCCCAAAGTTATGTCACAATATCTTCCATGGAGAAAGCCTAGGCAAGACAGACGAGACACATCAAATCGTTGATGGGCCCAGAGGTATATCACAATGCCCTTGTGAACGGGGTCCAGGCAGAAGACACACCAACCTGCTGTTGGGACCAGCAATACGTCTCAGTGCTTTTTGAGCGCAGGGCCAAGGCAAAAGAGCAACATCACCTTGGTGTTGGGCCCAATGATATGTTACAATTCTCCCCATGGGCAAAACCTAGTAAGAAGAGAAGAGTCACATCAGCTAGATGCGGGGCTAGCCATCTCTTTCAATACCCCCCAGGAAAAGAGAGTTAGGTCACCTGTGTGATGGGCACAGAGATGTGTCACAATACTTTCTGTAGATAGGACCTATGCAAGAGAGTTATGTTAGACCCAGCAATATGTCACAGTGGTCCGTGTGGGCAAGGCACAGGCAGGAGAGTCACACAACCTGGTTATGGTTCCCCTATGTTAGGTGCAGTAATATGTCACGGTGCGCCCTGTGAGGAGCGCCAAAGCAGGAATAAATTTACATTACCTAGATCCTGGGTTCAGTGATGTGTCACAATCTAATCTGTGGACTGAGCCCAGGCAGGAGAGCCAAAAAACTCAGGTGCCAGATAAGGTGTATGTCACAATCGCAGCTACAGGAAGGTCCATGAATGAGATGAACCATCCTGCACATGCTGAGGTTGCAGGTATGAGAATTAACACCTCCTTTATGTGGGATCTATGTTCTGGAGTTGCAGTCTCAGCCATGGACTTGATCTGTGCATGAGACCTTCAACTCGTCCTCTAGACTGTGTCTTCTTAGTGGACTCACAGATTCTCGAGTCTCAGATGTGCTGAATCTTATTCTGAAATTCACATCTTACCTGTAGACTTGATTCAAGAATGAAAGTCAATTTTTCAACTTTTGAAACTTATTATTATTATTATTATTTTGAAATGGAGTTTCGCTCTTGTTGTTCAGGCTGGAGTACAATGGGATGATTTCAGCTTACCACAACCTCAGCCTCCTGGGTTCAAGCAATTCTCGAGCCTCAGCCTCCTGAGCAGTTGGGATTACAGGTGTGTGCCACCACGCCCAGCTAATTTTGTATTTTTAGTAGAGATGGGGTTTCTCCATGTTGGTCAGGCTGGTCTCAAACTCCCGACCTCGGCCACCCAAAGTGCTGCAGTTACAGGCGTGAGCCACCGTGCTGGTCTTTTTTTATTGGTTTTGAGATTCAGAATCTCAACAGTGGGCTGTGGAAGGATGATAATCATTACTGCCAGCTGGGTCTGCATATGAGTGTCACAATCTCACCTGTGTGTTGAGATGTGTTAGGATATTTTCTGTCCCACTTGAGGGCTTTATACTCTATGCATACCTGAGACCTTTATGCTGGTATGGACCTATGGTCATACCTGTGGTCCTGGGCTCAGGTATGAGACTCAACATGTCTCCAGTTGGCTGAATCTGGATAAGAGATTTCTTACCTGCTATGAGCTGGTTTAGAAATATTTTACCATTTCAACTCTGGCTGGATATTCACATATGACAGTCACAATTTCAACTGTGGACTGTATCCACTTATGAGATTAGAACCTCCGAAGTGAGCTCTGTGTGGGTGGGTTCCAATCCTAAGGGTTGCTGTGTTGTGCACATGAGAAACACACCTCACCTGTGTGCTAGGCTCTATGATGACACTGTCTGTACCATCCAAGAGCTTTACACAGTACGCAAGTGAATGCCAATTCTGTATGGTCTTTATAAAGAGAAGACCCAGAAAGTTATGTGGGTGCCAAACTTTGCAAAGAGACACAGAATCTCCGTTATTGGCTGGTTAAATGTATAATAGTCATTTTTTTTTTTTTTTTCTGTCTTTTTGAGATGGAGTCTGGCTCTGTCTGCTCAGAGAGGCCTGCAGCGGCGCGATCTCGGCTCAGCTCAGGGAGGAGTCCGTCCCTGAAAAGGCTGCAGCTTAGGTTGTCATTCAGTCTTCACTGAGCCCAGCATCTGATTACATCTCCTGTCATTCAGGTCCTGAAGGGGCAGGGCCTTCAACGTTATCCAATCAAGGACGCTGAATTGGAAACCGTCCAATCAGACACGCAGCTGGAGCGGGACAGGGCGGCTTCCGGGTTTACCGGGGCCTTTGTCTCTGGAAGCCGCGGGAGCTGAATGTCTCATGTTTCCTACCCTGTGTCCTCTCCATGTAGAAGTCCAGCCTTTGTGGCATTGTGACCTGCAGGTATTGGGAGATCCACAGCTATGACGCCAGGACCCCCTGGAAGCCTGGAAATGGTGAGAGTGCCAGGTCCGATCCCGAGAAGGAGGGGGAGGGGCTGGCTGGAACCGGTGGGAAGTGGCTGTGGCGGAACTCAGGCCTCCCCAAAGTGGCTCCACCATGTGCGTCCGGAGTTCTCTCCTAGATTGGCCTCAGCCCCCTTCAGCCATAAGATGGCAGCTGCGCTGAGGCCGGGCCCCGGGCTTCCTGTCCCTTACCTGCGCAGTGACTGTGCCCTTGCCTGGAGCCCTCTCTGGGCAGCTTTGCTCCCGCAGCTCCCTGTCCCTCCTAGATTGTGCAGGGACCACGGAAGGGTCGACACTGGAGAATCCTGACTCGTGTTGCGGGTTCATGAATGGGAAGAGCTTTGGTCTGTTGGGTTCTGAGTCTTTCTTTTTTCCTATTAAACATGTAGAGAAGTCACCGCAAAAATATTAAATAATTTAATCAAATAGTAATTAAAAAATTGTAGCGTACCCAGCTATGCTTTGTCTTCCTGTGAGGTAGCTTGTCGTCCTGTGAGGTTGACCGAAAGGATGGAGAGTCAGGATTAGTAAGTTTATTTCAACCTGCCAGGCTGGCTGCCTCACCACAGGCAGTGATGGCAGCAGCCTGGCTTACAGACTGTGGAGGTTATATAGAAAGTTTGCAGGTGGCTGGGTGGTATTCTAAGAAAAACTGCCTCTTGGTTCTTAAGCGCTAGCATCCTGCTTAATTGGGTCACCATCCTGGGTTCCAGAGCCGGGTGCGACCACATCCTGGAACCCAGGTGCCCCTGTTTGTGTAAGGTCTGAATGAAGCAATTGAGGTTTAAATGAGGCAACTGAGGCCAGTTATTAAAATAAAGAAATTTAATCGGCTCCTGGGCGAGGTTCTGCGGTCCGGCCGATAGCCTTGCTAAGAGCCGGATGAACAACACCCACCCCTCTCTATGCCTGATAACAGTTTCAGGCAGAACACATTACTCAGCATCTGGCTCCTCCATGCGGGCTTCCCTCGCCCACTTCTGCATTCTGCCCCCAGGTATTCAGCACTAGACTACGCACTCTCAGCACCAAGCTATGCATTTGAACCTCAGCACTAAACTGTGCACTCTCAGCACTAAACTATACAGCTGAACCCGCGAAAATTGAAGAAATCCCGCCAAGCCTTACCCAATGGCAGCCCACCCCATGCATCCTAGGCCAGCCCGCCTCTAACCCCCATAAAACCCCCTGCCCTGAGAAGTCAAGCGCGACTTCTCTGGCCCCCTTTCCTTAGGACCACAGAACCTCGCGGGAGGTAAATAAATTGGTATCTGATTGTTCTTATACTGGCCTTAGTTTCCTTATTTTAAACTCGGCAGTAACCATTACAACGAGGGGCCAGAGAAGTCCCGCAGACTTTCCGGGGCGTGGGGTTTTTATGGCATGGGGAAACGGGCAACAGCAGGGCGCTTTGGCTCCGGGGGAGCGGGATTGGGACGGGGCGGGCCGCCCTTGGCTGGCGGGTTGTCGGGCGGGTTTTTTGGGTGCAAGAGCTGGCTAGGATTGCATTAGCCGGGGCGTGGTTGGCTTGCAGTGTTCCTGTACGGGGCAGACAGCGGCAGGAGGGGAGGGGTGTGGAATATCAGGGAGCCTTCCGGGCGAGGATACCGGCCTGACAGTTTGCAGGGCGTGAGGCTGTTTTTGCTGTGAGCTCGGCTTAGCAGGGGAGAACGGGGAGGGTGTCAATGGAATTGCCTTGCTGTGACCCTAACACATCCATAGAAGGGGCTTGAAGAAAAGACTTCTATAAGGTGTGATAAAGAAAACCAAATTCAATTAATTGGTTAGGTACAGTTACATAGTTTCTTAATTTGTACAATCGAGGTGGACATTTCCTGGTTATGTATGCAGAGGTTAATTGGCAGTTTATAGTTGGCTAAGCCTCAATTCCGTTTCTCCCCAATTCAGTAATTTATAAAAACATGCATTTGAGTTAGATTTCTTTAAAGTAGGCTGGCGTGGTGGCTCACGCCTATAATCCCAGCACTTTGGGAGGCTGAGGCGGGTGGATCACGAGGTCAAGAGATCGAGACCATCCTGGTCAACATGGTGAAACCCCATCTCTACTAAAAATACAAAAATTAGGTGGGCATGGTGGCGTGCGCCTGTAGTCCCAGCTAGTCGGGAGGCTGAGGCAGGAGAATTGCTTGAACCCAGGAGGCGGAGGATGCGGTGAGCCGAGATCGCGCCATTGCACTGCAGCCTGGGTAACAAGAGCGAAACTCCCTCTCAAAAAAAAAACCTAGAAATCCAGGAACTACAGCTACATAGTTGCCTGCCACTTAATTATTTTTCCAGTTGCCTGCCACTTAATTATTTTCACACTCCACAGGAGACTAATTTTCCACTTTCTTTTTTCTTTTCTTTTCCTTTTTTTTTTTTTTTTTTTTGAGAGGGAGTTTTACTCTGTTGCCCAGGCTGGAGTGCAGGGCCGTGATTTCGGCTCATTGCAACTTCTGCCTCCTGTGTTAAAGTGATTCTCCTGCCTCAGTCTCCCAAGTAGCTGGGATTACAGGCATGTGCCACCATGCCTGGCTAATTTTGTCTTTTTAGTAGAGATGGGATTTCTCTGTTTGTCAGGCTGGTCTGAAACTTCTGACCTCAGGTGATCTGCCTGCTTCAGGCTCCCAAAGTGCTGGAATTACAGGTGTGAGCCACTGCACAGGCCTAAGTAATCATTTTTTGACAAAGCATTGGATGGCACTTTAAAAAGTTTTGTTTGCTATTTGTAAATACTTTCCATGAGAAGAAATCAAATATAATTTCCTGACGCTGTAGTGTAAAAAAAATAATTGTTCCTGTTTTGGCTTTATCTTCTACAGGCACAGATATTTTTTTTTTTTTTTGAGACTCAATCTCACTGTGTCACCCTGGCTGGAGTGCAGTGGCAGGATCTGATCTTGGCTCACTGCAACCTCTGCCTCTCAGCTTTAAGCGGTTCTCCTACAGGTACATGCCACCATGCCTGGCTAATTTCTTTTTTTTGTACTTTTAGTGGAGACAGGATTTTACTATGTTAGCCAGGATGGTCTCGATCTCCTGACCTCCTGATTCACCTGCCTCAGCCTCCCAAAGTGCTGAGATTACAGGCATGAGCCACTGCACCTGGCAGGCACAGAGATCTTATCAGAATGTTTTTGGGTTAAGGTTTCCCTTTGGAAACTATGAGGTGAGATGTCTTCAACCACCCTTTACTTTTGTTCTTGGTTCTGGGCTTCAGTACTGCCTGGGGATAAATCAAGATACCCACCATGGCTGTATCTGCTGGAGTGTCTGGTGGATATCAGCTCCTGGTCATTTTTAATTATTATTATTATTTTTTTTTGAGATGGAGTTTTGCTCTTGTTACCCAGGCTGGAGTGCAATGGCGCGATCTTGGCTCACTGCAACCTCCGCCTCCTGGGTTCAAGCAATTCTGCCTCAGCCTCCCGAGTAGCTGGGATTACAGGCGCGTGCCACCATACCCAGCTAATTTTTGTAGTTTTAGTAGAGACGGGGTTTCACCTTGTTGACCAGAACGGTCTCGATCTCTTGACCTCGTGATCCACCCGCCTGGGCCTCCCAAAGTGCTGGGATTATAGGCGAGAGCCACTGTGCCTGGCCTAATTTTTTTATAAACAGCAAAACCTGAGTTATGGAGTGTAGCCTCTTAAGAATGTGGCTGCCCTAGGGCTGAGAGGAGTCTCCTTTTGTCATTCTTTTTTTTTTCTGGACGATGGGATTATGAGTGTTTGTTTTTTTTTTTAAATTTTTATTTATTTATTTATTTATTTACAAAGAACTCAAACAGATTTACAAGAAAAAAACAAACAAGCCCATTCAAAAATGGGCAAAGGATATGAACAGACACTTTACAAAAGAAGACATACATGAGGCCAACAAACATATGAAAAAATGCTCATCATCACTGGTCATTAGAGAGATGCAAATCAAAACCTCACTGAGATACCATCTCATGCCAGTTAGAATGGCGGTCATTCTTTTTTAAAGACATTAAGATTGTCTTCACCCAACGCAGCTTCCATTTCTTAGAGGCACACTGCTGTTAACCCAATCAGAAGCTAGTAAAAAACACAGAAACTTCTGCCCCTTGGATTCTCTAACTGAGCAGAGAAATAGTGAAATTAAAAATAGTAAAAATTTTGTGAAAGATTAAAGTTTTGGCCGGGAGCGGTGGCTCACGCCTGTAATCGCAGCACTTTGGGAGGCTGAGATGGGTGGATCACCTGAGGTCAGGAGTTCGAGACCAGCCTGGCCAACATGGTGACACCCCATCTCAAATAATTTTAAATTAAAAAAAAAAAAAAAAGATAAAAGTTTTTGTTGTTGTTGCTGTTTTGTTTTTTTTTTTTTTTGAGATGGCGTTTTGCTCTTGTTACCCAGGCTGTAGTGCAATGGCACGATCTCAGCTCACCGCAACCTTCGCCTCCTGGGTTCAGGCAATTCTCCTGCCTCAGTCTCCTGAGTAGCTGGGATTACAGGCACACGTCACCGTGCCCAGCTAATTTTTTGTATTTTTAGTAGAGACAGGGTTTCACCACGTTGACCAGGATGGTCTCCATCTCTTGACCTCATGCTCCACCCGCCTCAGCCTCCCAAAGTGCTGCGATTACAGGCGTGAGCCACTGCACCCGGCTATTGTTTTTGAGACAGAGTCTCACTGTATTGCCCAGGCTGGGAACAGTGGCGTGGTATTGGCTCACTGCAATCTTTGCCTCCTGGGTTCAAGTGATTCTCCTGCCTCAGCCTCCCAAGTAGGTGGGATTATAGGCGCCCACCACCACTTTTGGCTAATTTTTGTATTTTTAGTAGAGATAGGGTTTTGCCATGTTGGCCAGGCTGGTCTTGAACACCTGACCTCTGGTTATCCACCCACCTTGGACTCCCAAAGTGCTAGGGTTACAGACATGAGCCACCACACCTAACCAAAAAATAGTATTTCAAAAGACAAAAATTTTAAAAAAGAAAACTGACCCCACTTAGATGGTACAAGAACTTACAAAGTGACATGATCCTGGGCTACTCACTGGGGCATAGTGCAGTGTCTCCTGAGAGGGTGGTCATTGAGCACTTAGAACAGGATGGGATGGGAGAATCTCTCAAGTGATTGGATGGCCATACTTGACACATGAGTCAGACACATCTGTTTTTTAATCAGCATTGCTACTCCCTGGATTTGTGACATTGAAAACAATTGTTTTCACTTATCTTGACCTCAGTTTTTTAAACTATAAGTTGCATTTCATTAGTAGGGCTTTAAAGGTAAGAAAATATTTACAAAGGTACCTGGGAGCGCTGTCTAATGCTGTAATCTCAGCATTTTGGGAGACCGAGGTGGGTGGATCAGCTGAATTCAGGATTTTGAGACCTATCCAGGCTGAAAGTCCGTGAAAACCCGCCACCATCCTGGCTAATTTTTGTATTTGTAGTAGAGCTGGGTTTTCACCATGTTGTCCAGGCTAGACTGGAACTCCAGATGTCAAGTAATTTGCCTGCCTCAGCCTCTGAAAGTTCTGGGGTTACAGGCATGTGCCCCCATACCTAGCCCTCATTTACTTTTATATTTTCTTTTCCATAGTGAATTTAGGAATTTTTTCAAGTGTGTATTTTTACGTCTGTGACGTTACAAATGAAATTCCAAGGCTTAGTTTTTAGAATGCTACCAAGGAAAAGAATAAAAAAAAACTCCCTATTTTGGCAGTAGAAAATGAACACAGTTCCATAAGAAAATAAGGTAGATAATTGGTGAGTTACATGGATTCATAAAAGCATCAGTTTCTTTTTTTGCAGGGAAAGTTTGTAATAGTGAATATCTCTATTCCTTATCCTGTTATTTTGATTTTTTGATCCTATTTATTTTAGTTTCATGCTAAATTTTATGAGAGTAAACTTGTTACCTCCTAGAAGTGTTCACATATTACTAATTGTTTACTACATGATTTTTTGTGAAACTTATACAATAATACATTGATTGTCTAAAAGGAATAGATACTTTTTTTTCTCTTTCTTTTTTAATTTTTTTTTTTTATAGAGTTGGGGTTTCACCATGTTGGCCATGCTGGTCTTGAACTCCTGACCTCTGGTGATCCACCTGCTTCAGCCTCCCAAAGTGCTGGGATTACAGGCGTTAGCCACCATGCCTGGCCAGGAATAGATACTTTTGCTTTACTTATTGAGGTATAAAATGTAAGGACCTGAAATTTTTTTTTCCCCTTGGCCCAAGCGAGTTGGCTCACTCCTGTAATTTCAGCACTTTGGGAGGCCGAGCTGCGCAAATCAAAGGTCAGGGAATTCGAGACCAGCCTGGCCAACGTAGGAAAACCCTGTCGCTACTAAAAATACAAAAACTAGCCAGTCATGGTGGCACATACCTGTAGTCCCAGCTACTGGGGAGGCTGAGGCAGAAGAATCACTTGAACCCAGGAGGTGAAGATTGCAGTGAGCTGAGATCATGCCACTGCACTCCAGCTTGGGCAATAGAGTGAGACTATTGCGGTTTCACCGCGTTAGCCAGATGGTCTCGATCTCCTGACCTCATGATCTACCTGCCTCGGCCTCCCAAAGTATTGAGATTACAGGCGTGAGCCACCGTGTTCAGCAGGCCAAATTAATTCTTTCTGGAGAGTGCCCCAAAGATGTCCCAGCTATTTTATCCCAGCCATGGAAGAAGGCTTTATCCTGAGAGGAGTTACAGAGCTCTGGATAGTTGGGACCCACAGGCACATACAGTAAAAGTTAAAATAGAAGGGGTCTCGGAAGGTCTTACTGAAGATGAAGTTATTATGAGATAGTTTCTAGACTTTGTAAAATATAAAGTTAGATTTATGTTACCAAAAAAGGAGAATTTCTAGAGTTTTGATCAGATAATTTTTTTTTTTTTTTTTTGAGATGGCATCGAAAAATCTCCAGCCTGTTGCCCAGGCTGGAGTGCAAGGACATGATCTCTGCTCACTGCAACCTCAGCCTCCTGGGTTCAAATGATTCTCCTGCCTTAGCCTCCTGAGTAGCTGGGATTACAGATGTGTGCCATTACAATCAGCTAATTTTTGTATTTTTAGTAGAAACAGAGTTTCACCATGTTGGCCAGGCTGGTCTGGCCACCTGATCTGCCCACCTTGGTCTCCCAAAGTGCTGGGATTACAGGTGTGAGCCACTGAACCTAGCCAGAGAATTTTTTTCTCTGAAGTCAGCATGTTCTTAGGAGGAACATAAAATGGAGTTAATGTGTTGGCTCAGACTAAATGTACCCCAAATTTCAGGAGCAGGTGGAAAAGAGATTAAAATTAAGTATTTATTTATTTATTTATTTGAGACAGAGTTTCCCTCATTACCCAGGCTGGAGTGCAATGGCGCGATCTCGGCTCACCACAACCTCCGCCTCCTGGGTTCAGGCAATTCTCCTGCCTCAGCCTCGTGAGTAGCTGGGATTACAGGCACGCGCCACCATGCCCAGCTAATTTTTTGTATTTTTAGTAGAGACAGGGTTTCACCATGTTGACCGGGATGGTCTTGATCTCTTGACCTCGTGATCCACCTGCCTTGGCCTCCCAAAGTGCTGGGATTACGGGCTTGAGCCACCGCGCCCGGCCACAAAGTATTTATTTTGAAAATTGAAGACAAATTTCAGCTGATTTTTTTTTTTTTTTTTGAGATGGAGTCTCACTCTTTCGCCCAGGGTGGAGTGCAATGGTGTGATCTCGGCTCAGTGCAATGGCATCTGCCTCCTGGGTTCAAGCGATTCTCCCATCCTGAGAGAGGACTGAAAACTTAAGGGACAGAAGCTGTGATAGCAGATTCCCTTTTTCCACAGCTGCCAGCACAGGATTTCTACCCACTCACAAACACCCACTAGACATTGAGGTATCTATACCACACCCAGGGCTAGACATCACACTCAGGAATTTTACCACAGCATTTTTGATCCTAGTGTTTCTTGCCAAAACCCTACGAAAGTGTCTACAAGTCTCTTGGCACATCCCCACCTCCAGGTACTGAATCTGCAGCAGCAACCTGTTTTCACCAACAAGAACCAACCTAGGGTTCTGGACCACCTGTTCATAATCTCGGCCTGTATGAAACCAGAAATAAATGAGTCACACCTGGGTTACTGTCTGTACCACACACCAGTCCTGTCGCCTACATTGCACACTCCCAAACTCATAAATTTTTTTTCCTTATTTTTTTGTTCATGGGTACACATGCAGCTTTGTTATACAGGTAAAATTGTGTCATGGGCATTTGATATGCAGATTATATTGTCACTGAGATACTAAACATTGCACCAAACAGGTATTTTTTTGTGATCTTTTTGTCCTCCCACCCTCCACCATCAACTAGCCCTCAGTGTCTGTTGTTCTCTTTGTGTCTGTGTCTTCTTATTATTTAGCTCTTATAAATGGTAACATTTATTTATTTATTTATTTATTTTTTGAGAGGAGTTTCACTCTTGTTACCCAGGCTGGAGTGCAATGGTGCGATCTCGGCTCACTGCAACCTCCACCTCCTGGGTTCAGGCAATTCTCCTGCCTCAGCCTCCTGAATAGCTCAGATTACAGGCACGTGCCACCATGCCCAGCTAATTTTTTGTATTTTTAGTAGAGACGGGGTTTCACCATGTTGACCAGGATGGTCTCGATCTCTTGACCTCGTGATCCACCAGCCTCAGCCTCCCAAAGTGCTGGGATTACAGGCGTGAGCCACCGCACCTGACAACATTTAGTTTTTTTTCTCTACATTAGTTTTCTAAAAATAATGATCTCTAGTTCCATCCATCTTGCTACAATGGACATGATTTTGTTTTCTTTCTTTTTTTTTTATGACCCCATAGTATTCGGTGATGCTTATGTACCATATTTTGTTTTTATTAAATCTTTTAGTTTATTTATATTTGAAGAAAGGGTCTTTCACACAGGCTGAAGTAGAGTGGTGTGATCTAGGCTCAATGCAGCCTCAATCTCCTGAGCTCAAGCAGTCCTCCTACCTTAGTTCCCATAGTAGCTGGGACTATAGTCACATGCCATCACACCCCTGAGTTTTTTTCTTTTTCTATATATATATATTTTGAGACATGCCCAGCTAATTTTTGTCTTTTTAGTAGAGACGGGGTTTCACCTTGTTGACCAGGATGGTCTCAATCTCGTGACCTCATGAACCACCCGCCTCAGCCTCCCAAAGTGCTGGGATTATAGGTGTGAGCCACCACGCCCGGCTGTTTTTCTATTTTTTGTAGACAAGAGGTTTTGACACATTTCTCAGGCTGCTCTCAAACCCCTGAGCTCTGACAATCCACCTGCTTTGGCCTCGTGAAGTGTTGGATTACCGACATGAGCCACCATATCTGCCCATACCGTAATTTCTTTATGCAGTCTAGCATCGATAGGCATTTAGGTTGATTCCAAGACTTTGCTATTATGAATAGTGGTGCAGTGAACATGCATGTGCATGTGTTTTTATGACAGAATAATTTATATTTCTTTGGGTATATACCCAATTACAAGGTTGCTGAGTCAAATGGCAATGTGGTTTTTAGTTCTGTGAGGCATTGCATTACATTGGTTTTCACAATGGTTGAACTAATTCACACTCCCACAGCAGTGGATAAGCATTCCCTTTACAACCTTGACAGCAACTGATTTTTTTTCACTTTTTAGTAATAGCCGTTCAGATTTGTGTAAGATGGTATCTCACTGTGGTTTTTCTTTGCATTTCTCTAATGATTAGTGATGAGCATTATTTATAGGCTTGTTTACCACATATATGTCTTTTCAAAAGCATCTGTTGATGTCCTTTGCCTACTTTTTTTTTTTTTTTGAGACAGAGTTTTCGCTTGTTACCCAGGCTGGAGTGCAATGGCACGATCTCGGCTCACCACAACCTCCGCCTCCTGGGTTCAGGCAATTCTCCTGCCTCAGCCTCCTGAGTAGCTGGGATTACAGGCACGCGCCACCATGCCCAGCTAATTTTTTGTATTTTTAGTAGAAACGGGGTTTCACCATATTGACCAGGATGGTCTCGATCTCTTGACCTCGTGATCCACCCACCTCGACCTCCTAAAGTCCTGGGATTACAGGCTTGAGCCACCGCGCCCGGCCGCCTACTTTTTTTTTTTTTTTTAATATCCAAGATGGAGTCTTGCTCTGTCACCCAGGCTGGAGTGCGGTGGCCTGATCTTGACTCACTGGAACCTCTGCCTCCTCGGTTCAAGCAATTCTCCTCCCTCAGCCTCCTGAGTAGCTGGGATTACTGGTGCCTGCCATCACACCCAGCTAATTCTTGTATTTTTAGTAGAGACGGGGTTTCACCATGTTGGCCAGGCTGGTCTCGAACTCCTGACCTCGTTATCTACCCACCTCGGCCTCCCAAAGTGCTGGATTACAGGCGTCAGCCACCATGCCTGGCCCCTTTGCCTACTTTTTAGTGAGGTTTTTTTTTTTAATTTCTTAAGTTTTTTATGAATTTAGGATATTAGACCTTTGTCAGAGGCATAGTTTGAAAAGTTTTGTTTTATTCTGGACAGAATGTATATATGTATACACATTTATATATATAAACCTACAGAATATATATATATTTTTTATGAGGTGGAGTCTCACCCTGTTGCCCAGGCTGGAGTGCAATGGTGTGATCTTGGCTCACTGCAACCTCCACCTCCTGGGTTCAAGCAGTTCTGCCTCAGCCTTCTGAGTAGCGGGATTACAGGCACACACCCCCATGCCCAGCTAATTGGTTTTTTTGTATCTTTAGTTGAGTTGGGCTTTCACCATGTTGGCCTGTCTGGTCTCAAGTGCCTAATCTTGTGATTCCCCTCAACTCAGCCTCCCAAAGTGCTGGGAGGTGTGAGCCACCAGCGATTTTTAAATTTTATTGTTTATTTTTGCTATGAAAAAGCTCTTTAGTTTAATTAGGTTCTCTTTGTCAGTTTTTGCTTTTGTTGCAATTGCTTTTCATATCTTCATTATGAAGTCTCTGCCAATTTCTGTCTAAAATAGTATTTTCTAAGTCATCTTCCAGAGTTGTTTTTTTTTTAATTTAAGGTTTACATTTAAGTCTTTAACCAGTCTTTCTTATTTGAGATAGAGTTGTGCTCTTGTCACCCCAGCTGGAGTTCAGTGGAATGATCACAGCTGACTGCACCCTCTGCCTTCTGGCTTCAAGTGATTCTCCTACCTCCACCTCCAAAGTAGCTGGGATTACAGGTGCCTGCCACCACACCCAGCTATTTCTTGTATTTTTAGTAGAGATGTGGTTTCACCATGTTGGCCAGGCTGGTCTCAAACTCCTGACTTAAGGCGATTTGCCTGCCTCAGCCTCCCAAAGTGCTGGGATTATCGGTGTGAGCCATGGTCCCTGGCCTAATAAATCTTGAGTTGATTTTTGTATATGGTGTAAGAAAGGGGTTCAGTTTCAATCTTTTACATAGTTCAAGTTAGTTATTCCAGCAAAGTTTATTAAATAGGGAATTTTTTTCTCAAATTCCTCTCATCATCTTTGTCAAAAATCAGATGGTTGTAGGTGTGCAGAGTAATTTTGGGACCCTTTAATTTGTTGTTTTGATCTCCGAGCATGTTTTTGTACCAGTACCATGCTGCTTTTGTTACTGTAGCCCTGTAGTATATTTGAAGTTTGGTAATGTAAGGCCTCCAGCTCTGTTCCTTTTACTTAGCATTGCCTTGGCTATTTGGGCTCTTTTTTTTTGTTGTTGTTCCATATGAATTTTTTTCTTTCTTTTTTTTTTTTTTTTAACCATCTGTCAAGCAGGAATGTTCCATATGAATTTTAAACTAGATTCTTTTAGTTCTTTTAAGAATATTTTTTGGGTGGGCACAGTGGCTCAGGCCTGTAATTCCAGCAGTTTGGAAGGCAGGTGGATCACCTGAGGTTAGGAGTTTGAGACCAGCCTGGACAACATGGTGAAACCCCATTTCTTCTAGAAATACAAAAATTAGTTGGGTATGGTGGCCAGTGCCAGTAATTCCAGCTACTTGGGAGGCTGAGGCAGGAGAATCACTTGAACCCAGGAAGTGGAGGTGGTAGTGAGACGAGATCACATCATTGCACTCCAGCCTGGGCAACAGAGTGAGACTCCATCTCAAAAAAAAAAAAAAAAAAAATAAGGTGGGGGGGGCGTAAAAAAAAGAAGAGAATATTTTTGGTAGTTTGATAGAAATGGTATTCAATCTGTAGATTATTTTGGGCAGTATGCCCATTTTAATATTGATCTTTTCTATCCATGAGCATAAAATGATTTTTCATTTTTTATCATCTCTGACTTATGTAAGTGATGTTTTTTTGTTTTGTTTTGTTTTAATTTTTGTTATAGAGATCTTTCACCTCTCTGGTTAGCTGTATTCCTAGATATTTATTTTTTTGTAGTAGGTGTAAATGAGATTTTGTTTTTGATTTGGCTTTTAGTTCTGGCATTGTTGATGTACATGGATACTACTGATTTTTGCACATTTATTTATTTATTTATTTATTTATTTTATTCTTTGAGACGGAGTTTCGCTCTTGTTACCCAGGCTGGAGTGCAATGGCGCGATCTCGGCTCACCGCAACCTCTGCCTCCTGGGTTTAAGGCAATTCTCCTGCCTCAGCCTCCTGAGTAGCTGGGATTACAGACACACGCCCCCATGCCCAGCTAATTTTTTGTATTTTGAGTAGAGACGGGGTTTCACCACGTTGACCACGATGGTCTTGATCTCTTGACCTCGTGATCCACCCACCTCGGCCTCCCAAAGTGCTGGGATTACAGGTATGAGCCACCGTGCCTGGCGTTTTACATTTATTTTGTATCCTGAGGCTTCTGCAGTTGTTTATCAGTTTAAAGAGCTTTTCTGCCATGACTATAGTCTTCTAGATATATATAGAATCATGTCGTCTGCAAAAAATGAAAGTTTGGCATCCTCCCTTCCTGTTTGGATGCCTTTTTTTTCCTCATCTGATTGCTCTGGGCAGCACTTCCAATCCTGTCTTGAATAGGAGTGGTGAGAGAAGACATCTTTGTCTTGTGCCATTTTTTGAGGGGAAATGTTTCCAGCTTGTGTCCATTCAGTATGTTGACTGTGGGTTTGTCATAGATAATTTGTTATTTTGAAGTATGTACTTTTTCAATGCCTAATTGGTTGAGGGCTATTAACATAAAGAATGTTAAATTTTGTTGAACAACTTTTTTTTTATTTTTGAGATGCAGTTTTGCTCTTGTTTCCCAGGCTGGAATGCAGTGGTGGGATTTTGGCTCAATGCAGCCTCCATTTCCCAGGTTCAAGCAATACTCCTGCCTCAGCCTCCTGAATAGTTGGGATTACAGGCATGTGCTACCACTCTCGGCTAATTTTGTATTTTTAGTAGAGATGGGGTTTCTCTATGTTGGTCAGGCTGTACCCATAGATGTTTTTTCTTTCTTTTTTTCTCTTTCTCTTGTTTCCTAGACTGGAATGCAGTTGCACAATCTCAGCTCAATGCAACCACCGCCTCCCGGGTTCAAGCAATCCTCCTGAGTGGCTGGGATTACAAGCACATACCACCCATACCCAGCTAATTGTATTTTTAGTAGAGATGGGGTTTCACCATGTTGGTCAGGCTGTTCTTGAACTTCTGACCTTGTCATCCACCCACCTCGGCCTCCCAAAGTGCTGGGATTACAGGCGTGAGCCACCGCGCCCAGCTGATGTAAAATTATTAAAAGCACAAAAAAAGGAGCAATTGAAACTCTTCAACAGCAAGGTCTTCATACATTTATTAAAATAGTACTGTATTAACTCTAGGTTGATTGTGATATGTTAAAGATGCATATGCTTATACCTGGAGAAACTACTAAAAAAGGTAAAGAGGTGTCACTTAAATGCTAACAAAGAAATTGAATTATGTATCAAAAGGTATTTGTACGAGAATGTTTATAGACCTTTTACTCATAATAGCTTAAAGCAGGAAGCAACCCAAATGTCTATTTCTAGGATGATGACTACACAAACTGTAGCTCATTCATACAAAAGGAGACTATTCAGCCATAGAAAGAAACAAACTACTGAAGCACACACCCTGGGTGAGTCTCATAAAACTGCTACGACAAGCTTGAAATAAAATGATACATATTGTGTAATGCCAAGAAAAATGAACCAATTGTAAAAAACATCACCAAGGAAATAGCCTCTGGTAGAGAATAACGTTGTCTAGAAAAAAGCATGAGGAAAATATATGAGAATGAAAAAAAGATTTTGTTGTTCAATTCTGTTTTATTAATAGAGAAATAGTCTGTTCATTCATTTTTTTTTTTTTTTTTTTGAGACGGAGTTTCGCTCTTGTCACCCAGGCTGGAGTGCAATGGCGCAATCTCGGCTCACCGCAACCTCCGCCTCCTGGGTTCAGGCAATTCTCCTGCCTCAGCCTCCTGAGTAGCTGGGATTACAGGCACGTGCCACCATGCCCAGCTAATATTTTGTATTTTTAGTAGAGACCAGGTTTCACCATGTTGACCAGGATGGTCTCGATCTCTTGACCTTGTGATCCACCCGCCTCGGCCTCCCAAAGTGCTGGGATTATAGGCTTGAGCCACTGCGCCTGGCCGAATTCTCTTTTTTTAATTTACTGCATTACCTCTAAATTTCCCAAAATCATCTTTTTGTTTTTTTGCAGCAATGTGATGTTCATAAGATTTGATAACTGTCTAGAGTCACATACCCATTTTCAAAGTACCACCCAGGACTGTTTCATTGCCTTAATTTTCTTTCTCCTCCATCTCCCCTTTCTTCTTTTCCACTTTCTTCTCCATCTCCTCTCTCCTCTCCTGCCTTCTTCTTCTTCTTTTTTTTTTTTTCTGAGATGGAGTTTTGTTGTTGTTACCCAGGCTGGAGTGCAATGGTGTGATCTCGGCTCACCACAACCTCCGCCTCCTGGGTTCAGGCAATTCTCCTGCCTCAGCCTCCTGAGTAGCTGGGATTACAGGCACAGGCCACCATGCCCAGCTAATTTTTTGTATTTTTAGTAGAGACGGGGTTTCACCATGTTGACCAGGATGGTCTCGATCTCTTGACCTCGTGATCCACCCGCCTCGGCCTCCCAAAGTGCTGGGATTACAGGCGTGAGCCACCGTGCCCGGCCAGTCTGTTCATTCTTAAAATATATGAAGTTCACTTTGGGAGGTTAAGCTGGGCAGATCACTTGAGGTAAAAAGTTTGAGACCAGTCTAGTCTACATGGTGAAACCTTGTCTCTACTAAAAATACATAAATTAGCTGAGCGTGGTGGTGCACAGTTGTAGTACCAGCTACTCAGAAGGCCGAGGCAGGAGAATTACTTGAACCTGGAGGTGGAAGTTGGAAACGTGAGCCAGGATTGCACCACTGCACTTCAGCCTGGGCAACAGAGTGAGACCCCGTTTAAAAAATAAATAAATAGGGGCAGGTGGGATGTATCATGCCTATAGTCCCAGCACATTGGGAGGCTGAGGCAAGTGGATCACGAGGTCAAGAGTTCAAGACTAACCTGGCTAACATGGTAAAACCCTGTTTCTACAAAAATACAAAAATTAGCTGGGCATGGTGGCACACACCTGTAATCCCAGCTACTTAGGAGGCTGAGGCAGGAGAATTGCTTAAACCCAGGAGACAGAGGTTTCAATGTGCCGAGATCATGCCACTCTGTTCCAGCCTGATGACAGAGTGAGACTCCATCTAAAAAAAATGAAATAAAAAAGGATGAATTTATTTGCCAAAAATTTTCAGTTAGAATTAGTGCCTCCTAACATATGTATATGGTCACCAGTGATATAACTATATACCTAGGAAACCCTAAATACTCACCTAAAAAGCTTTCAGGGCTGGGTTCAGTGGCTTGAGCCTGTAATTCCAACACTTGGGGGGCCGAGGCAGGTGGATCACCTGAGATCAGGAGTTCAAGACCAGCCTGTCTAACATGGTGAAACCCTGTCTATGCTAAAAATACAAAAATTAGCTGGGCATGGTGGCGGGTGCCTGTAATCCAAGCTACTAGGGAGGCTAAGGCAAAAAAAATCACTTGAACCCAGGAGGTGGAAGTAGCAGTGAGCTGAGATTGTGCCACTGAACTCCAGCCTGGGAGACAGAGTAAGACCCTGTCTCAGAAAAAAAAAAGCTTTTAGCTACATAAATTCAGTAAAGTTTCAGGATACAAAATCAATGTGTGCAAATTAGTGGAACTGTTGTACACTAACAGTGACCAAACCAAGAATTAAGAACTCAACTCATTTAAAAATAGCTGCAAAAAAATTAAATAATTAGAAATATATCTAAGCATGGTGGTGAAAGCTATGACATGTTGCTAAAGAAATCATAGACAGCACAACAAATGGAAGCACGTTCCATGCTTATGGATGGGTAGGGTCAATATTGTGACAATGATCAACCTAGCAAAGGCAATCTACAAATTCAATGTAATTCCCATCAAAATAACATCATTCTTCACAGAACTAAAAATATATATATATATATATAAAGCCTGCATAGTCAAAGCAAGACTAAGAGAAAAACCATAATAAACCCCCAACAAAGCCAAAAGCCCACCAAAAAAAAAAAAAAAAAAAAAAAAATTAAAGACATCACATTATCAGACTTCGCCACTATACTACAAGGCTATAGTTACCAAAACAGCATTGTATGAGTATAAAAATTCACATGTAGACCAATGAAACAAAATAGGAAAACTGGAAATAAACCCAAATACTCAACAGCCAACTGATCTTTGACAAGTAAACAAAGATAAAAGTGAAGAAAAGACACCCTGTTCAATAAATGGTGCTGGGATAACTGGCAAGCCACGTACTGTAGAATAAAACTGGATCTTCATCTCTCACTTTATACAAAAGTCAACTGAAGATGGATCAAATACTTATGCCTGACACTATACAAATTCTAGAACATAACATTGGAAAAACTCTTCTAGACATTGACTTAGGCAAAAAGTGCATGACCAAGATCCCCAAAACAAATGCAACAAAAAGACAGATGGGACTTAAACAGTTCTCAAAAGAATATGTACAAATGGCCAACAAACAGAAAAAAAAATGCTGAACATCACTAATGATTAGTGATCAGGGAAATGCAAATCAAAACAATGTGATACCACCTTACTCTTGCAGAGTGACCATAATTGACCAGGTATGGTGGCTCATGCCTGTAATCCCAGCACTTTGGGAGGCCAAGACGGGTAAATCACCCAAAGTCAGGAGTTCCAGACTAGCCTGGCTAACATGGTAAAACCCGTTTCTACTAAAAATACAGAAATTAGCTGGGCATGGTGGTGTGTTTCTGCAATCCCTGCTGAGGCTAAGGCAGGAGAATTGCTTGAACTGGGAAACAGATTGCAGTGAGACAAGATTGTGCCACTGCACTCCAGTTTGGGTGACAGATGGAGACTCCATCTCATAAACAAACTAACAAAAAAGACCATAATTAAAACATAAAAAAAATAGGCCCGTCATGATGGCTCATGTTTGTAATCCAAGCACTTTGGGAGGCTGAAATGGGCAGATCACCTGAGGTCAGGAGTTTGAGACCAGCCTTGCCAATTGGTGAAACCCTATCTCTATTAAAATACAAAAATTAACGGCATGGTGGTGGGTGCTGGTAGTCCCAGCGACTCAGGAGGCTGAGGCAGGAGAATCACCTGAACCTGGGAGAAGGAGGTTGCAGTGAGCCGATATCACACCATTGCATTCCAGCCTGGGTGGCAAGCAAAATTCCATCTCAAAAAAAAGAAAAAAGAAAAACCCAAGTATTGTATGTTCTCACTTACAAGTAGGAGCAAAGCCATGACGATACGAAGGCATCAGAATTATATAATGTAGGCCCGCACGGTGGCTCATGCCTGTAATCCCAGCACTTTGGGAGGCCGAGGCGGGTGGATCACCTGAGGTCAGTAGTTCAAGACCAGTCTGGCTAACATGGTGAAACCCCATCTTTATAAATAAAAATAAATAAAATAAAAAATAATTATATAATAAACTCTGGGCACTCAGCAGAAAGGGGAAGGGATAAAAGACTATACATTGGGTACAGTGTATAGTGCTTGGGAGATCGGTACACCAAAATCTCAGAAATTACCACAAAATAACTTTCTGTACCCCCAAACTATTCAAATAATAATTTAAAAATAAACAACAACAAAAAACACCCCAAACCCCCATAAGTTTACATGCTTTACCTTTATTTATTTATTTATTTATTTATTTATTTATTTATTTTAGAAAGGGTCTCACTCTGTCATCCAGAATGGAGTACAATGGCGTGATCAGGGCTCACTGTAGCTGCAACCTCCTGGGGTCAGGCAGTCCTACTATTAGCTCCTGAATAGCTTGGTACTACAGGTACAGGCTACCATGCTAAGCTAATTTTTGTATTTTTTGTGGACGTGGGTTTTTGCCATGTTGCCCAGGCTGGTCTTGAATTCCTGGGCTTACACAGTCTTCATGTCTTGGTCTCCCAAAATGCTGGGATTATAAGCATGAGCCACCATGTCTGACCAGAATGCGTTTGTTATATGATATGGAAAACAAAACATGGCTGGGCGTAGTGGCTCACGCCTGTAATCCAAGCACTTTGGAGGCCAAGGTGGGTGGATCACCTGAGGTCGGGAGTTCAAGACCAGCCTGACCAATATGGTGAAACCCCATCTTTAAAAAAAACAAAAAATATATTTAGATCTGTTAGTTAACCAAAAAATTGAAAAAAATATTTTATTAAAATACACACACACACGCACACACACACAGAGTTTGTGATGGAGTCTTGCTCTCTCACCCAGGCTGGAGTGTAGTGGCGCAATCTTGGCTCACTGCAACTTCCCCCTCCCGGGTTCAAGCTAAAAAAAATTTAAATTATAGAAACTCCAATTTAAGTTCCATTAAATAAGCTTACAAAAAAAAAGAACTGAAGGCCGAGTACGGTGGCTCATACCTGTAATCCCAGCACTTTGGGAGGCCATGGTGGGCGGATCACCTGAGGTTGGGAGTTCAAGACCAGCCTGACCAACATGAAGAAACCCCGTCTCTACTAAAAATATAAAATTAGCTGAGTGTGGTGTGCATGGCTATAATCTGAGCTACTCAGGAGGCTGAGGCAGGAGAATTGCTTGAACCCAGGAGGTGGAAGTTGCAGTGAGCTGAGATTGCACCACTGCACTCCAGCCTAGGCAACAAGAGTGAAACTGCATCTCAAAAACAAACAAACAAAAAAACCAAACCCTGAAAGTACTCCCCAGTGGCATAGAGCACAGAATTCTACACTGGCTGTACACCCTGACCCAGGCTTGTTCATATACAACCTTTCTGGAGGCCTTATTTTTGTCTGGCTCTACCCTGGAGTCTTGCCTCACAGAACTGATTAGAAGAGATCAGAGTTTTGGGTCATGAATTCTGTTGCTTTCTTAGAGCTGGTACTCGACATTTTTTGAAACCCAAAAGCAGATAAATGGAAAACATAAAGTATGTATTACAGGATTTTACTTCTTAAATTTTTTATTAAAACCAGTGCTTGCAGAGACATTCCATTTAGCAACTAGTTTGTTCCCTAAGATCTAGTAATTGATTCACAAGTCACAAGAAAGTAAATACAAATTTATCTAAATTGCGTTAAACTTTTCTTCTGTATCTTTCATCTGTCTATATTTAGCTTTTATTCTATGCATGTTTTTGAAAAATATTAATGACAAACAAATAGAAATAAAAATGCAGGGGTCTTTAAAGCCTTGGAATTATTGAACACTTATTATCATCCCACAGGGTATTAGTTATAGTCACATAACGTGCTATTGCAGTGCTCTGTAACATCCTATTGTGCACATAGTACCTGCTAAATAAACATTGCTTTAGTACATGTGCATATGTTGTTTTTCAATGCAGACTTACTCAGAAATTGCCGCTTTCTGTTTTCTCCGTAAGCTTTAAAGAGTCAGCAAAGAATGTAATACTTTTTATTTTTAATTTTTTTATAAGACGGGGTTTCACCAAGTTGGTCAGGCTGGTCTTGAACTCCCGACCTCAGGTGATCTGCCCGCCTTGGCCTGCAAAGTGTTTGGATTGAATGTAATACTTTTTGATGAAGAATGATTTCCTTTGTACCAGAAGTATTTGTGTTGTGACAAGAGTGCTGAGTGTAAGGGACTCTGTGCTGTGCCTCATTTCTCTGACTAATGCTAATAAGCCCAGCAGGAGCAACATCATTATCGACAGGGCACTTGTTTAAAAGACTCATTTATGGACCCTTTCCATACCTGCAGAATTACATTTCATAGAGTGGGGCCAAAATTACCAGGTGATTTATAAGCTCATTAGTGCTTGAGAGGAAATGCTTAGTTAAGGGTTTATCAGCCTTGGTTCTAATTAGTATCACCTGGCCATTTGCAGAACTCTCCTTACTTGTGTCCTTGCCATGGATTCTGTTTATTGCTCTGGGCGGAAGCATCCATGTTGTTTTAATTAAGTGCCTTGTGTGACTCTAAGGTGAGGCCAGAATCAAGTATGAGGAATTCAAAATACATTTATGAGAGTTACGTTCCCTCTTTGCATTAAAGGGTAGTCCTAGAACCTGTTCCGTTTGGATTTGGTAGGGACAGGACAGTGTGGCTCATATTTCCATTACTGTAGCAGAAATTACTGGTGTCTGTGTCAGGTGATGGCTCCTGAAGACAAAAATAGAGAAACATTTTTATCTCTATGGAGCAGCTCATTGTTTCTGAATCTCTTCTGCTATAAAGGATGGAAATGGGTTGAGTTTTTCTGTCTTCGTTCTTCTGCCTGTGGCTGTGGTGACAGCAGGTAGATCTGTGGTGCTCACACCTTTAAAGGCATATTCTCAAGATGGAGGTGTAATTTGTCCACATAATTTTATCTGAGAAAGAATCCTAGAAAAGGAGGAGAAGGGAAAAACATGGCTCCCTCCCCCCCAGCTAAACATGTCTCAGATCAGGAACTGTCTTCACTCTGCCTCCTGGGATGCCATGAGTTTAATACTTGCAAACCTTTACTTCTCTACCTGTGTTTTTCCTCCCTAATGAGTTTGTCTTAATTACTTTTAAAAATTCTTAGGGGCCGGGCGCGGTGGCTCAAGCCTGTAATCCCAGCACTTTGGGAGGCCGAGGCAGGTGGATCACGAGGTCGAGAGATCGAGACCAACCTGGTCAACATGGTGAAACCCCGTCTCTACTAAAATACAAAAAATTAGCTGGGCATGGTGGCACGTGCCTGTAATCCCAGCTACTCAGGAGGCTGAGGCAGGAGAATTGCCTGAACCCAGGAGGCGGAGGTTGCGGTGAGCCGAGATCGCGCCATTGCACTCCAGCCTGGGTAACAAGAGCGAAACTCCGTCTCAAAAAAAAAAAAAAAAAATTCTTAATGAATATAAATAAAAATAAAAGCAAATGAAAATTCTTAACGATAATCAAAGTCTCTGAAAAATATGTTTTTCTGTATACCAGAGCCTTCTCTACATTATGGCTTCTTATATGCCATGCAGAAATGTCACCATGAATTTATAATCTGCAATATTAAAAATGTTCTCTTTGCGGCTGTTGAACATGGGAAGGTGTGGATACTCAAGATTCCTATTGGGAAAAACCTGGGGTTTTTAGTGAAGACAGAGGACATATAATGTTGAGGTTTCATCTGTGTTCTTCATTGTGTCTATGCAGTGCAGGATTAAGAAAATGCTCACTGAAGCAGTATGGTATTTATTACCCAGAAAGTTCTAAAAAGTTATGAGGAGATACCTGCTCTCTAGGGTGCTAAAGAAAGACTATTTAAAATCACTATGAAAAATTACAGAACATAGGAGAGACCTGCAGTTTCCATAAAACTGATGTTTCCTTATGGTGAAGTTTAGATTATAATTTACTTTAGGGAGGGCAATATCTCAGAAGTAATGCTTGTCCTTCTGGGCACATCAGCACATCATAAACATTTTTTCTAGTGCATTTGATGTTAATAAATCACTTGGTTGATAAGCGCTCTGACAGATTTTTTTCACTATAGAATTATTTTTCTCTTCATCATTAAGTATCTCTTTATTTTTTAAAATTTTTATTTATTTATTTATTTACCCAGGCTGGAGTGCAATGGCGCAATCTCGGCTCACCACAACCTCCACCTCCTGGGTTCAGGCAATTCTCCTGCCTCAGCCTCCTGAGTAGCTGGGATTACAGGCACGCGCCACCATGCCCAGCTAATTTTTTGTATTTTTAGTAGAAACGGGGTTTCACCATGTTGACTAGGATGGTCTCGATCTCTTGACCTCGTGATCCACCCGCCTCGGCCTCCCAAAGTGCTGGGATTACAGGCATGAGCCACCGTGCCCAGCCTCAGCAAGTATCTTTATGCAGCTGTTGTGAATAAACCATCACATTTAATCTGGCAGCTACCGTTCTTTCTTAGGTTTCCTTTGCATTTTTCTGTTTTAGGAAAATGAAGGCTCTCATCTTTATTTACAGGCCAGAAAAACTGAGAAAAACACAGACTCATTCAATTACAGGCTGTTTGACAAAATAGTCTTTTTGTGACAAAAACATTGGCATACTGATCAGCTGGTTAGAAATTCAGCCACTCAGACTTTATCCCAGATCTTCTGAAAAAACAAAAACAAACAAAAAACAAAACTAAACTCAAAAACAAAAACTTGCATTAACGCGATCTCCAGTTTATTGTATTGTACACATTAAAATCTGAGTGATACCTTCTAACTCAGTAGGTCTGTTTTATCCAAATAATATACACAACTATGTCTTTTCCATCTGAAAAATACACACAACTAATTCTGTATAGCACTCAAAATTGTACATGTCGATGTTTATGCCCTCAGTTTTATGTTTTATTATCCAGAAAAGTATCATGTATACACTGATGTTATGGATGTAGTACCACTCTTTCAGAGTTAGAGAATACATTAGAGAATATTTCTGTGTTGAAAATTATTTTATTGAATAATTTCAGTCACTTATAAGAGTGACTGAATCTGTTCTCTTTACTCTTTCATTTTACCTTGAGTCAAATTAAAAATTCTGCCCATGACCACTTAGTAAATGTGTGTGTTTGTGTGTGTTTTTCAGGAACCATTAACATTTAAGGATGTGGCCATAGAATTCTGTCTGGAGGAGTGGCAATGCCTGGACACGGCACAGCAGGATTTATATAGGAATGTGATGTTAGAGAACTACGGAAACCTGGTCTTCCTGGGTGAGCATAACTTCAATATACAATTCCTAATATACCCTAAAGATTTCATTTTTCTTTTGAGGAATTTTTATTTTTTGGTAATTTATGCTTTTAGATTTCTGTTTTCAAGAAAATCATAGGGATTTTTCCATGTAGAAAACAATTTCTTCAGGATGTTTCATCGTGACCTAACCTTACCACATTCTTGAGCTGATCTGTGTCCTTCACTTTAGATCAGTGGTAATTGCAAAAGTTTACTGGGATAAAATATTGTTGCTCATACCTTAAAATCTAGTTGCCACCACCAATTTTTAATTCAGTAGTACCAGGTGATAAGAACTTACAAAATTAAAATATTTTCTAAATATTTAGAAATTTCTCTCATAAATTAGTATATTGGGATAAATGTATTAGAATATTCTATCATATCCTGTTTATTGAGCACATTACCGAGTTGGTAATTGGAGATTATGAGCAAGATGCATGTTACTCATTTTTAATAAAACAGGTATTGCTGTCTCCAAGCCAGACCTGATCACCTGTCTGGAGCAAAGAAAAGTGCCCTGGAATAGGAAGAGACATGAGATGGTGGCCAAACCCCCAGGTAAGTGGAGTGAATACAGCAGACAACAAGGATGAGCAGTCCAAAGTCAAGGAGAAAGCCAGTCCTTAAAGTGATTTGGGAAACTGTTCCAAAGGAAACAGTTTCTGGAAAGTCTAATTTGTATTTTTTTTTTTTTTTGAGAGGAGTTTCGCTCTTGTTACCCAGGCTGGAGTGCAATGGTGCGATCTCGGCTCACCGCAACCTCCACCTCCTGGGTTCAGGCAATTCTCCTGCCTCAGCCTCCTGAGTGGCTGGTATTACAGGCATGTGCCACCATGCCCAGCTAATTTTTTGTATTTTTAGTAGAAACGGGGTTTCACCATGTTGACCAGGATGGTCTTGATCTCTTGACCTTGTGATCCACCCGCCTTGGCCTCCCAAAGTGCTGGGATTACAGGCATGAGCCACCACGCCTGGCTGTATTTTTTTTTTTTCTTTAATTTTCCTCTAACGTAGGGACATCTTCTGTTGTATGCTTTTAAAATTTCTAAGAATTCTAATTTCTCTTCAGTAATCTTCCTTCAGCTTACAGTGACAGCCAAAGTACTGTTCATGTCATACAGGAAAGTGCACACTCTGACTTTTTTGTTTGTGTTTGTGGGTACACAGATATCTGCATCATTTTGAGATACTCCATGTTAAACTAAAGTTCTGAAGTGTGTGAGAGTAGTGGTTTCTGTTCCATTGTGGTTTTTTGTTTGTTGTTGTTGTTTTTCTGAACATTTCATCCTGTTTTTATTACTATAGTCTTGAAATATAGTTTGAGATCACATTGGACAATATGACACTTTAAAATTTATTTTTTGAATCAATAGACATAAAACATTTAAATTAATGTGCTTTCTATTTTTCATTGATAAATCTTTCACTTGAAATGTTATAGACCTCCTTGGTTAAATTTGTTCTTAGAAATTTATTATTTTAGTGCTATTGTAAATAAAATTGTTTATTTTATCAGATAGTTTGTTTTAAGTGCATGGAATTGTAACTTGTACGCTAATTTTATATTTTGCTAATTTACTGAGTGTTTGTAGTGTATTTATTAGTTTGAAAAGTTTTTTTTTTTTTTTTTTGATGGAGTCTCACTCTGTTGGCAGGATGGAGTGCAGTGGTGCAATCTTGGCTCACTGCAACCTCCGCCTCCTGGGTTCAAGCAATTCTCCTGCCTCAGCCTCCTGAGTAGCGGGCACTACAGGCACACACCACCATGCCCAGCTAAATTTTGTATTTATAATATAGATGGGGTTTCACCATGTTGGCCAGGATGGTCTCAATCTCTTGACGTCATCATCTACCTGCCTCAGTCTCCCAAAGTGCTTGGATGACAGGCATGAGCCACCACATTAAGAACCAAAGTCTGCAGGCCTGCCAGCATGGCTATAAATGAGTGTCTCTTTTGAAGCTTCTGAAAGTACAAGACCTCTCAGACTGTGGCTGGGAGGAGATTGGGATGCTTATAGAGTAAGTTCAAAATTCTCAGTGAGACCAAGTTGGGTGGGAGATTTCTTGGTCTGTAGCCCAGAACAGGGGTCCTGTAGTTTGCCACCTGAATGAAAGCCTGCCTTTTGGAAAGGATGCTCTTCAATCTTGAGCTTTAGCAGAGTGTCACAACTCCCTCCCTGCATCTCACAGCTGTCTTAATAAAGGCACTTATTTTTGAGATGGGGTCTTGCTACATAACACAGGCTGGTCTTAAAATTTTGGCTTAATTCTCCAACCTAACTGTACCATGTAGCTGTCATTACATGTGTTAACCATGATGCCTGGTTCTCTCATTGAGACATTTTTGTCATGGATGACTGATAAATTTTCTTGCTGTTGGGATAAGCAAATAGGGTACCTTTTATTTTTTCTTCTAAGAGTGTAACTGCTTTATATATCTATTTATCACATACATTCTTTTTCTTTTTTTGGTTGACTTATTTCATTTTGCATTATGTAATGAAGATTTATCTTTGTAGTTGGTAGAGTATTTTCTGCTTTTTGAAAACCAAGTGATATTTCAGTATTTTTATATTTCTTCAATTTATATTTACGAAATGATTTGGTGACAGAAATTTGCATTGCCTTTACCTATTAGCTTACAATAATAATGATTGATACGTAAATGATTCCACCTATGACAATATGTTAAAATGTATACAGTAGTTGCTACCTTTTTATTCTTTTTTGTTTTTGAGATGGAGTTTTACTCTTGTTACCTAGGCTGGATTTTTTTTTTTTTTTTTTTTTGAGACAGAGTTTCGCTCTTGTTACCCAGGCAACAAGTGCAATGGAGTGATCTCGGCTCACAGCAACCTCTGCCTCCTGGGTTCAAGCAATTCTCCTGCCTCAGCTTCCCAAGTAGCTGGGACTACAGGCGTGTACCACCATGCCCAGCTAATTTTTTAATTTTTAGTAGAGACAGTGTTTCACCTTGTTGACCAAGATGGTCTCAATCTCTTGACCTCATGATCCACTCACCTCGGCCTCCCAAAGTGGTGGGATTATAGGCATGAGCCACCGCGCTGGGCCTACTTTTTTATTCTTATACTCATACCAGATTGTTTTAATTCTGTAGCTTTGTAATGTGTTTTGAAATCAGATACTTTAAGCCTGCGACATTTTTCTTTTTTCTTTTTCTAAGTTTCTTAGGTACTTTATTGTCTTTTGAGATTAAGTACTTTTGAGGTTGCTGTTTCTATTTCTTCAAAAATGCAATGAGAAATTTGAAAAACATGTTATTTTTATTTATTTATTTATTTATTTTGAGACTGAGTGTCACTCTTGTCACTGAGGCTGGAGTATAATGGCATGATCTTGGTCACTGCAACCCCACCTCCCTGGTTCAAGCAACTCTCCTGCCTCAGCCTCCCAAGAGCATAATAGTAGATGCTGGGATTGCAGGCGTGTGCCATTATGCTCTGATAATTTTTTTGTGTTTTTAGTGGAGACGGGGTTTCACCATGTTGGCCAGGCTGGTCTTGAACTCCTGACCTCTGGTGATCTCCACTTGCCTCAGCCTCCCAAATTTCTGGGATTACAGGGGTGAGCCACCATGCCCGGCTGGAGAAACATGTTATTAAATCTGTAGATTACATTGAGCAGAATGAATATCTTTACAATATTAACTATTACAGTTTTTGCATAAGAGCATGAGTGAGTGTTTTGTGAAATTCCTATATTTTTTTTTCAATTTTTTTCCTATTATTGTTGTATTCTCTCATTACAGTCTAGTCATAAAAAATAATTCATAACATTTCAGTTTTCAAAAATGTGATAAGACTTCTTTTTTGGCTTAAGAGGTGGCCTATCGAGAAACATGTATGAGCTACTGAGGAGGGTGTGTATCCTGATGTTGAGTGTTCTCTATACCTCTGTTAGAAATAGTTGTTTTATACCACCTTCAAGTAGTCTGTTTTCTTACTAATATGCTGTTTTCTTTGATTTTTATTACAGAAAGTTTGGTATAATAATATCCTACTGGTTGGGCATGGTGGCTCATGCCTGTAATCCCAGCATTCTGGGAGGCTGAGGCAGGTGGATCACCTAAGGTCAGGAGTTTGAGACCAGCCTGGTCAACATGGTGAAACCCCATCTCTACTAAAAAACACAAAAAGTTAGCCAGGTGTGGTGGCTGGTGCCTGTAATCTCAGTTATTCGAGAGGCTGAGGCAGAAGAATCGCTTGAACCCACTAGACAGAGGTTGCTGTGAGTCAAGATCATGGCCCTGCACTCCAGCCTGGGCAACAGAGTGAGAGTGTGTCTCAAAAAAAAAAAAACCTACTGTAATTATGTTGCTTTCTATGTGTTTCTTTTATTCTGTCAATATTTGCTTTATATATTTGTAATCCTAATGTGAGACACAGACACACACACACACACACACACACACACACAGACGTCTACACAAATATGTATATACAAATTTATCATAGGTTCCCAGTTAATGAATCTATTATTTTTTGATATCTTTCTTTGTCTCTTTGGAGTTTCAATGTCAAATGCATTTTATAAAATACAAGTTTTTGACTTAAGATTTAGCTTGAGCTCTTCTGCTCTCATTTAATTA
Source organism: Callithrix jacchus (assembly GCF_049354715.1). Taxonomy (NCBI): domain Eukaryota; kingdom Metazoa; phylum Chordata; class Mammalia; order Primates; family Cebidae; genus Callithrix; species Callithrix jacchus. Next base: position 20,282,499 of record NC_133523.1, read on the forward strand.
ATACTTGCACGAAATGTCTACTTCCATCTTGCTACTTTGAGTCTTTTTTTTTTTTTTTTTTTTTTTTGAGAAGGAAAGAAAAAAAAAAAGTAAGTAAAGGAGAGGAAGAGAAAGAGGGAGAGTAAATGGAAATATTGCTTTATTTTGAAAAAAATTGGGTATTAATAATGGCCAATCAATGTTTCATTTAAACTTATGGGTAGGTGTGATGTGGTATTGACAAGAATGTATATTTTGTGTATTTGAAGTGGAGAGCTCTATAAATATTTATTAAGTTTACTTGTTCTGGATCTGAGTTCGAGTCCTTGATATCCTTATTAATTTTCTGTCTCATTGAATCTAAGTCTCCTATCTGGGTGTTAGGATCGTTAGCTCTTGTTGTTGCATTGATCCTTTTACCACTATATCTTTGTTGCTTTAAAATCTATTTTATCCGATACAAGAATTGCAACTCCTGCTTTTTATTTATTTATTATTTATTTTTGCTCTCCATTTGGTTGGTAAATCTTTCTCCATCCCTTTGTTTTGAGTCTTTGTGTATCCTTGCATGTGAAACAGGTCTGGATGTAACATGCCGTTGGGTTTTGGCTGTGTCTTTTGATTGGGAATTTAGTCAATTTAAATTTAGTGTTACTGCCATTTGATGTTAACTGGCTGTTTTATCCATTTGTTGGTGTAAATTCTTCTTTATGTTGGTGCTCTTTACTTTTTGGTGTATTTTTAGAAAGGCTAATACTGGTTGTTTCTTTCTGTGTGTAATGCTTCTTTCAGAAGCTCTTGTAAAGCAGGCCTGGTGGTAATAAAATCTCTGAGTTCTTGCTTGTTCATAAAAGATTTTATTTTTCCTTCAGTTGTGAAGCTTAGTTTGGCTGGATATGAAATTCTGGGCTGAAGGTTCTGTTCTTTGAGGATGTTGAATATTGGCCCCCACTCTCTTCTGGCCTGTAGAGTTTCTGCTGAGAGATCTGCTGTAAGTCTGATAGGCTTGCCTTTGTGGGTAATCTGACCTTTCTCTCTGGCTGCCCTTAGTATCTTCTCCTTTGTTTCAACCCTGGTGAATCTAACGATTATGTGCCTTGGGGTTGCTCTTCTTGAGGAATATCTTTGTGGTGTTCTCTATATTACCTGGGGTTGAATGTTGACCTGCTTTGCTAGTTTAGGAAAATTTTCCTGAATAATATCCTGAAGGGTATTTTCCAGCTTGGATTCATTCTCTCTGTTGCATTCAGGTACACCTATCAAACGTAAATTTGGTCTTTTCACATAGTCCCACATTTCTTGGAGACTTTGCTCATTCCTTTTTATCCTTTTTTCTCTAATCTTTTCTTCACGTTTTATTTCATTAAGTTGGACTTTGACCTCTGATATCCCTTCTTCTGCTTGAACAATTCTTCAAGTATTGTATTCTTGTATACAACAATTCTGCTTGTATTGTATTCTTCAGTTCCATTAATTCACTCATACTCCTCTCTAAGTTGTCTATTCTCAATAGGATTTCATCAAACCTTTTTTCAAAGTTCCTAGTTTCTTTACGTTGGGCTACAACATGTTCTTTTAACTCACCGAAGTTTGTTATTATCCATTCCTTGAAGAGTGATTCTGTCATCAGGATGCGCTTGTTCTCCATCAAGCCTTGTTCCATTGTTGATGTGGAATTGTGATCATCTTTAGAGGGAGAGGCGTTCTGACTTTGAGTATTCTCAGCTTTTTTACGCTGGTTTCTTCCCGTCATTGTAAATTTATCCTCCTGTCGTCTTTGAAATTACCAACTTTCAGATTAGGTCTCTTGAGTGGACGTCCAGGTTGTTAGTTCCCAGGGCCAGAGCAGCGGCGTTAAAACTGATGGTGCTTTTCTGCCCAGGATTCTCCTGTCGGGCTTCCATAGTAAGCGACTCTGCCTTCCCGGGGCTCCAAACCTCGGTCAGAAGGGGAACCGTTCCCGTTTACTCTGCGCGGAGCGCTGCCGCCTCGAGGTGCTGGCGGAACCGCTGCGCCGACCACGAGAGTCGCGCTGGCGACTCGTGTGTTTCCACCACTGGGGGATCTTCTGCTTCGTGAGCGACCAGACTTTGTCTGAAAGTGTGGCGTCCTCTAGTTCTCCGCACCTTCCCTGAGAGCTGCAATCCCGGGATGTTAGCGATTGGCCATCTTGGATCGTTCTCCCTTTTTTTTTTTTTTAATCATTAGACTTCAACTGACTCTTGTAGAAAGGCAAGTTGGATCTTGATATTTAAAGTTTTCTAACAGGCTGGGTGTGGTTGCTCATGCCTGTAATTTCAGCACTTTGGGAGGCTGAGGTGAGTGGATCACCTGAGTTCAGGGGTTCCAGACCAGCCTGGCCAACATTGTGAAATCAGATCTCTACTAAAAATACACAAATTAGCTGGGCGTGGGGGCAGATGCCAGTAATCCCAGCTACTTGGGAGTCTGAGGCAGGAGAATTGCTTGAACCCTGGAGGTAGAGGTTGCAGTGAGCTGAGATAACACCATTGCACTCTAGCCTGGGCAAGAAGAGCAACACTCTGTCTCACAAAAAAAAAACCAAAAAACAAATTTTAATCTATTAAAAGCATATATGTTGATCTGAAAGTTAATTTTCTAGGCTGTGCATGGTAGCTCATGCCTTTAATCCCAGCACTTTGGGAGGCCGAGGCGGGTGGATCACGAGGTCAAGAGATCAAGACCATCCTGGTCAACAAGGTGAAACCCCATCTCTACTAAACATACAAAAATTAGCTGGGCATGGTGGTGCGGGCCTGTAGTCCCAGCTACTCGGGAGGCTGAGGCAGGAGAATTGCCTGAACCCAGGAGGCAGAGGTTGCAGTGAGCCGAGATCATGCCATTGCACTCCAGTCTGGGTAACAATAGTGAAACTCCATCTCAAAATAATAATAATTATTATTATTATTCCTATGCTTTTATCTCTCAAATGTTAAAGAATACTTAAAAATGTTTTCTGCACCCTTTGAATAATGCTAGAAATCCAATTTTTGGTATGTGCATTTCTTTTCTAAAAAATAAGGTATTTTTATATGATTAGGTGTTATTTTCTTGAATCATGTTATTTTCAGTGGTAAGAAGTGCTTTCAGCATTTCTCCTATGAAGAAACATATGTAATGCCAATGTACTTTTTAAGAATTTGGTTATTTTGAAGTTTTATTTCTTTATTTTTTATTTTAGGCAGGATAGATTTGCTGATGGTATTATTATTTATTTATTTTTTTTTACTTTGACTATATTACGTGGTTCTCTTCTGGCCTGAAAGTATTTTGTTGACAGTTCACTGGTTATCTCATAAGACTATATTTGCAAATGACATGTCACTTTTATCTTTCAGCTCTCAAGTATCTCTTTTTGTCTGTAACTTTGAAATTCTGATAATAGGGCCAGGTATGGTGGCTCATGCCTGTAATCCAAGCACTTTGGGATGGCCGAGGCAGATGGATCACAAGGTCAGGAGTTCAACACCAGCCTGGTCAATATGGTGAAACCCCGTCTCTATTAAAAAAATACAAAAATAGCCAGGCATGGTGGCGGGTGCCTATAGTCCCAGCTACCTGGGAGGCTGAGGCAGGAGAATTGCTTGAACACGGGAGGCAGAGGTTGCAGTGAGCCAAGATCATGCCACTGCACTCCAGCCTAGGCAACAGAGTGAGACTCATCTCACAAAAAAAGAAAAAAATGAAATTGTGATTATAAATATGTTTTTGTTACCAATGTCTTTGTAAGTATCCTAATTTGTTTTTGAGCTTTTTCATGTTTACATCATTTTTTCTTAATTTTAGAATTGTTCTTTCTTTTTGTATTTTTTACCACCACAATTTAAATATATTTGTTTTATCATCTTTCTGATTTTCAAGTCATCTGTTTTCCTGTTTTAATTATTATTCAATTTTTTAAATTAGTATATACATTTTTAATGATTTCTTTCTGAAAATTTTATAGTATTTTTGATGAGATTATATTGCCCTAGTTTGTATAGATTGTACTGTTTCAGATTTGGACATTTAAAAAGGCTACCTGTCACAAAATTTACAATGTAGCTTTGTCCTGGCATAGTCAGAAAACAGTGGTCTTGGCTGGAGATATGGGAGTCTCTTGAACATCATCTTCAGGTTTAACCTGTCTGAAATTTCGTGTTTACTTCTAGCTAAAGGAGATTATGTTTCTTCCGAAAAGGAAGTAATCACTTGTGACACGTGTTCTCTCTCTGCAGCACTGCAGTGCTCTTCTGCAGTGGCCTAATTTGTTATTTTATTTCTTTTCAGTTGCATGTTTTTATTTTGCCCAAGATCTTTGGTCTCAGCTGACTCAAACTCTCATTTCAAAGTATATTACCATTTCTTTCAGCACTTTATGTCATGGGAGACAGAAACAGTGTGAAAAGGCCCATTGAAACCAGAAATTAAGTTGTATATGCCAATATTTTTCTTGTCTTTTAAGAAAGAAACCAGAAGTTTACCACTTACTTCTAAAGAAACTATGTAATATTACGAAGCAGAAAGTGTTGTGTTGGGTAAATGTAAGAAACTTTTATTTTTTCTATGTGGATTTTTGCATTGAACTCACTTTAGGCGCTGCACACACTTAACTCATAAATTATGTACATATGTATTTTGGTTTGTATGCTTTCTGTGTGTCGGGGGGCAACAGAGTTTTGCTCTTGTTGTCCAGGCGGGGGTGCAATGGCACGATCTTGGCTTACGACAACCTCCTCCCGGGTTTAAGCAATTGATTCTCCTGCCTCAGCCTCCTGAGTAGCTGGGATTAGAGGCATGTGCCACCACACCTGGCTAATTTTCTATTTATAGTAGAGACAGGGGTTCTTCATGTTGGTCAGGCCGGTCTCAAACTCCTGATCTCAGGTGATCTGACCACCTTGGTCTCCCAAAGTGCTGGGATTACAGATGTGAACCACCATGCCCAGCTGGTATGTATGTTTTTATAACACTTACGTGTCTCTGAAGTAGTTAGGGCCTGTGGTATATTGCAATGTCATCTCATTTTTGTGGATTGAATAATTTTATTGGTTAGATTTATAAAATATATTCATCTGAGTCTAATAAGTGGACTAATTTGTTATTTTTATTTCTTTTCAGTTGTATGTTCTTATTTTGCTCAAGACCTTTGGCTAGAGCAGGGCGTAGAAGATTCTTTTCAAAAAGTGATATTGAGAAGACATGGAAAATGTGGACATGAGAATTTGCAGTTAAAAATTTGTTGCACCAATGTGGATGAGTCTCAAGTTCACAGAAAAGGTTATAATAATCTTAACCAGAGTTTGACGACTGCACAGAGCAAAGTATTGCAATGTGATAAATATGCCAAAGTCTTTCATAAATTTTCAAATTCAAACAGACACAAGATAAGGCATACTGGAAAGAAACTTTTGAAATGTAAAGAAGATGACAGATCATTTTGCATGCCTTCACACCTATCTCCACATAAAAGAATTTATACTAGAGAGAATTTCTTCAAATGTGAAGAATGTGGCAAAACCTTTAATTGGTCCTCAATGCTTACTTATCATAAGAGAATTCATACTGGAAAGAAAGCCTACAAACGTGAAAAATGTGGCAAAGCCTTCAACTGGTCCTCAAGACTTACTGAACATAAGAGAGTTCATGCTGGAGAGAAACCCTACAAATGTGAAGAATGTGGCAAAGCTTTTAATCAGTCCTCAACCCTTACTAAACATAAGAGAGTTCATGCTGGAGAGAAACGTTACAAGTGTGAAGAATGTGGCAAAGCTTTCAGCTGGTCCTCAAAACTTACTAAACATAAGAGAGTTCATGCTAGAGAGAAACCCTACAAATGTGAGGAATGTGGCAAAGTGTTCACCTTGTTTTCAACCCTTATGGAACATAAAAGAATTCATACTGGAGAGAAACCCTACAAATGTGAAGAATGTGGCAAAGTGTTCACCTGGCCCTCAAGCCTTATGAAACATATAAGAATTCATACTGGAGAGAAACGCTACAAATGTGAGGAATGTGGTGAAGCCTTCAACTGGCCCTCAAGCCTTTCTAAGCATAAGATAATTCATACTGGAGAGAAACCCTACAAGTGTGAAGAATGTGGCAAAGCTTTTAATCGATTTGGAATTTTTACTAAACATAAACTAATTCATGCTGGAGATAAACCCTACAAATGTGAAGAATGTGGCAAAGCTTTCTCCTGGGCCTCAAGCCTTAGTGAACATAAGAGAAATCATACTGTACAGTACCCCTACAGATGTGAAGAATGTGGCAAAGCCTTTAAAAAGTCCTCATTTCTTACTAGACATAAGGTAATTCATGCTGAAGAGAGACCCTACAAATGTGAAGAATGTGGCAAAGGTTTTAATCGATTTGGAATTTTTACTAAACATAAACTAATTCATGCTGGAGAGAAACCTTACAAATGTGAAGAATGTGGCAAAGCTTTTAACCAGTCCTCAACCCTTACTAAACATATGGTAATTCATAGTGGAGAAAAACCCTACAAATGTGAAGAATGTGGCAAAGCTTTTAACCAGTCCTCAACCCTTACTAAACATATGGTAATTCATATTGGAGGAAAACCCTACAAATGTGAAGAATGTGGCAAAACTTTTAATCGATCCTCAACCCTTACTAAACATAAGAGAGTTCATGCTGGAGAGAAACTTTACAAATGTGAAGAATGTGGCAAAGCTTTTAACCGGTCCTCAAACCTTACTAAACATAAGATAATTCATGCTGGAGAGAAACCCTACAAATGTGAAGAATGTGGCAAAGTGTTCACCTGGTCCTCAAACCTTACAGAACATAAAAGAATTCATACTGGAGAGAAACCTCACAAATGTGAAGAATGTGGCGAAGCCTTCACCTGGTTCTCAAGCCTTTCTCATCATAAGATAATTCATACTGGAGAGAAACCCTACAAATGTGAAGAATGTGGCAAAGCTTTTAATCGATTTGGAATTTTTACTAAACATAAACTAATTCATGCTGGAGAGAAATTCTACAAATGTGAAGAATGTGGCAAAGTGTTCACCTTGTCCTCAACCCTTACGGAACATATAAGAATTCATACTGGAGAGAAACCCTACAAATGTGAAGAATGTGGCAAAACTTTTAAACGGTCTTCAACCCTTACTTATCATAAGAGAATTCATACTAGAGAGAAATTCGACGAATGTGAAGAATGTGGCAGAGCCTTTACCAAGTCTTCAAGCCTTTCTAATCATAAGAAAATTCATACTGGAGAGAAACCCTACACATGTGAAGAATGTGGCAAAGCTTTTAATCAATTCTCAGTTTTTACTAAACATAAGATAATTCATGCTGGAGAGAAACCCTAAAAATGTGGAAAATGTGGCAAAGCCTTCACCTGGCCCTCAAGCTTTAGTGAACACAAGAGATATCATAAACCCCTCCAAATGTAAAGAATGTGGCAAAGTCTTTAAAAAGTCCTCACTTCTTACTAGACATAAGGTAATTCATACTGAAGAGGAACCCTACAAATGTAAAGAATGTGGCAAAGCTTTTAACCAGTCATCAACCCTTACTCATCATAGGAGAATTCATATTGGAAAACCCTAGAAATGTGAAGACGGTGGCAAACCTTTTAACTGTTCCTCAATTCTTACTAAACATAAGGTAATTCATACTGGAGGGAATCCCTATGTGGATTCCCTAAGTATGTGGAATGTGTGAAAGCCTTTAAGTAGTCCTTGACATTTACTACATATAAGACAACTCATACTGGAAAGAAACCCTACACATGTGAAGAATGTGGGAAAGCCTCTAACGGATCCTCAATTCTTAACAGACATAAGATAATTTATACCAGGGAAATTACAAACCTGAAAGATGTGACAATGCTTTTGGCAACACCTCACACTTTTCTAAGTATAAAAGTAATCATACTGATGAGAAATCCTAGAAATGTGAAGAATGTGATAAAGCTTTCAAATGGCTGTCACACTTGATTGGAGAAAACTACTAATGTGAACAATGTGGTAAATATTTACCCAGTGCTTACACCTTATTGCACAGGAAAGCATTTATACTTGAGAACAAATCTTCAAATATAAAGAAAGTGTAGGCCATGCATGGTGGCTCATGCCTGAAATCTGAGCACTTTGGGAGGCTGAAATGGGCAGATCCCTTGAGGTCAGGAGTTCAAAACCAGCCTGGCCAACATGGCAAAACCCAACTTTACTAAAAATGCAAATAAATTAGCCAGTCATGGTGGCAGGCACCTGTAATCCCAGCTACTCTGAAGGCCGAGGCAGGAGAATCGCTTGAATCCAGGAGGCACAGCTTGCACTTAGCCAAGATTGCACTACTGCACTCCAGCTTGGACTACAGGGAGAGACTCTGTCTAAAAAAAAAAAAAAAAAGGCAGTGTGAAAGTCATTAATATCTGCTCACATTCAACATCAGAGAGTTTATGCTAAATAAAAGCATTAAAAATGCAATTACTCTCAAAAGATCTTTCAGAAATATAAGGCCTTAAAGTGCAGAAGAATGTTTATTCTCAACAGAAACATCACAAATATAAAGAGGGTTGTAGTCCTTTTACTTCTATCACAGAATTTATTGTTCACACTTGGTACTAAAGGAGACCCCTGAGGCAGTTGTTCCCACTTTGTTTAACATCAGGGAATTTATATAATTAGGAAAAATATTTTTTTCAAAAACTACAGATTATAAAACACCAGAGAGTTTATACTAAAATATATTTTTGTGGATACAGTATATATTTAAAAAATTAATCCAATATTAAGTTCATGTAAGTATTAGGGCAGTCACAGTAGAAATATCTGTCTCTCAGACGTCAGACATTACACTAAATCAAATTGCTGAGTATAGTAAAAAATCCAAAAATAAAGTTGATAGAAAACTTATTTGTATTTAACTTTAAAAGAACTAGATCTTGGTCAGGCTCCGAGGCTCACACCTGTAATTCCAACACTTTGGGTGGCCAAGGCATGTGGATCTCAAGGTCAGAAGTTCAAGACCAGCCTGGCCAAGACAGTGAAAATGTACTTTTAAAAACTACAAAAATTAGTTGGGTGTGGTGGCAGGTGCCTGTAATCCCAGCTGCTCAGGAGGCTGAGACAGGAGAATCGCTTGAACCTGGGAGGTGGAGGTTGCAGTGAGCCATGGTCGTGCCACTGCACTCCAGCCTGGGTGACAGAGAGTTTGTCTGAAAAAAAAAAAAAAAATCTTTGAAGAGTTATATTTAGCATACTTTTTTTTTTTTAGATATACATTTTTTTTTGGGCCAGACACAGTGGCTCACGTCTGTAAGGCCAACACTTCAGGATGCTGAGGTGGGCAGATCACTTGAGGTCAAGAGTGAAAGACCAGTGTGCCCAACATGGTAAAACCCCACCTCTACTAAAAAGTAATACAAAAATTACCTGGACTTGGTGGTGCACACATGTAGTTCCAGCTACTTGGGAGGCTGAGACATGATAATCCCTTGAACCTGGGAGGTGGAGGTTGCAGTGAGCTGAAATTTTGCCACTGCACTGCAGCCTGGGTGACAGAGCAAGACTGTCTGAAGGACAAAAAAAAAAAAAAATATATATATATATATATATATATATATATATATATAGTTTGGAAACTGAAAAATGATGGAATTCAACTTTAAATTACTTCATGCTGTTTCTTTATTTCTATTGTATTCACATATAAAACCATGTGATTAATTCTTGGACCAAAGAATTGGGAGACTCTTTATTAGGTGGTCATTATTTATGACATCTCTTATTTTTTTTTTTTTTTTTTTGAGACGGAGTTTCGCTCTTGTTACCTAGGCTGGAGTGCAATGGCATGATCTCGGCTCACCGCAACCTCCACCTCCTGGATTCAAGTGATTCTCCTGCCTCAGCTTCCCGAGTAGCTGGGACTACAGGCGCGTGCCATTATGCCCAGCTAATTTTTTTTGTATTTTTAGTAGAGATGAGGTTTCACCATGTTGACCAGGATGGTCTCTATCTCTTGACCTTGTGATCCACCTGCCTCACCCTCCCAAAGTGCTGGGATTATAGGCGTGAGCCACCATGCCTGGCAATAAAACTACATTTTACTGTCTCTAGTATTCTTTGCCAGTGGCAAATAAGTTAAATCATGGTTCCTGTAGGTTAATCTTTTTCTTTTACATTTAAATTGATTTTTCTTAGTTTTTGTGTGTACCTAATATGTGTATATATTTATGTTATATATGGTATATTTTGATACAGTCATACAATTTATAGTAATCACATTAGGGTAAATAAAGTACTTATAACCTCTGGCTTTTATGGTTTTCATTACAGACAATTCTGCAGTCTTAGTTACTCTGAAATGTGCACTGAAATTCTTACTGACTACAGCATCATTTTTATGGTCATTATAAAACTTATACAAGCATAAATAAAATCAATATACACTCAAACCAATAGTGTGCAAGCAATTTTTTAAATTCACATTTCTACCAACACTTATTTCTTCTTAATTAGTGTCATTCTAACAAGTGATATTGCCTAGTTTTTATTTGGCTTGCCTTTCCCTGATAATAGACAGTGATTATTTTTTGAATGATCCATTGGCCACATGTATGTCTTTTTTTGAAAAATATGTAAGCCTTTATCTCATTTTTAATAGTTTTTTTATTTTATTATTTTTTTAAATTTAAAGATAGGGTTGGGCTGGGCACGGTGGCTCACGCCTGTAATCCCAGCACTTTGGGAGGCTGAGGCCGGTGGATCACAAGGTCAAGAGATCAAGACCATCCTGGTCAACATGGTGAAACCTGTCTCTACTAAAAATACAAAAAATTAGCTTCGCATGGTGGCATACGCCTGTAATCCCAGCTACTCAGGAGGCTGAGGCAGGAGAATTGGCTGAACCCAGGAGGCGGAGGTTGTGGTGAGCCGAGATTGCACCATTGCACTCCAGCCTGGGTAACAAGAGTGAAACTCTGTCTCAAAAAAACAAAAATAATAAAATAAAGATGGGGTTTCACCATGTTGGTCAGGCTGGTCTTGAACTCCCGACCTCAGGTGATCCGCCCCCCCTTGGCCTCCAAAGTGCTTGAATTACAGGCATGAGCCACTACACCCAGCCTAATTTTTGTATTTTTAGTAGAGATGGGGTTTCACCATTTTGGCCAGGATGGTCTCGAATTCTTGACCTTACGATTCATCCACCTCAGCCTCCCAAACTGCTGGGATTGCAGGTGTGTGCCAGCATGCCTGGTCTATATAGTTTTGATATTAATCCCCATCACATACAATCCTGTTGATTGTATCCTATTCTCTGCAGGAGCTTTTTAATTTAAAACAATCTGATTTATCTATTTTACATTTTGTTCTTTAGGATTTAAAGTCAAATTTTAAAAGTCACTGCCCAACCAATGTTAAAGGGCTTTCAGTGTGTGTTTTTTTTCTAGTAGTTTCAGAGTTTTAGACCTTACGTTTAAGTATCTAATGTATTTTGTGTTGATTTTTATATATGATGTTAGTTGAGTCTCATTTTATTCCTCTGCATCTGGATATAAAATTTTCTCAACACCATTTATTGAAAATATTGCCTTTTTTCTAAGAAATTGCCATCTTTATTTAAAATCGGTTGACTGTAAATGTATCAATATATTTCTGGTCTCTTTTTTCTTCTCTATTGGCCTGTGTGTCGGTTTTTATTCAAGTACCATACTGTTTTTTTGTTTATATTTTTCTAACTAGAGCTTTGTAGTATGTTTGAAAAGTACAGTGATACCTTCACTTTTTCTATTGCTTTATTGCTTGATTGCTTTGGCTATTCAGGGTCTTTTGTGATACCATAGAAATTTTAGATTTTTTTTTTTTGAGACGGAGTTTCACTCTTGTTACCCAGGCTGGAGTGCAATGGTGCGATCTTGGCTCACCTCAACCTCCACCTCCTGGGTTCAGGCAATTCTCCAGCCTCAGCCCCCTGAGTAGCTGGGACTACAGGCATGTGGCACCGTGCCCAGCTAATTTTTTCTATATTTAGTAGAGGTGGGGTTTCACCATGTTGACCAGGATGGTCTCGATCTCTTGACCTCGTGATCCACCCGCCTTGGCCTCCCAAAGTGCTGGGATTACAGGTGTGAGCCAAAGGGCCGGCCCTAGATTTTTTTTTTAATTTGTTAATTATGTCACTGGTATTTTGATAGAGGTTGTATCATATCTGTACACCATTTTGTATAAGATAGACATTTAACAATATTAGTAATGTTGAGTTATGAAGGTAGTATTTTTCCAATTGTGTATCAGTTTTTTGTTTGTTTGTTTGTTTTGAGATGGAGTTTTGCTGTTGTTACCCAGACTGGAGTGTAATGGCACAATCTCGGCTCACTGAAACCTCCGCCTCCTGGGTTCAAGCAATTCTCCTGCCTCAGCCTCCCCAGTAGCTGGGACTACAGGCGAGCACCACCATGCCCAGCTAATTTTTGTATTTTTAGTAGAGACGGGGTTTCACCTTGTTGACCAGGATAGTCTCAATCTCTTGACCTCGTGATCCATCCGCCTCGGCCTTCCAAAGTGCTGGGATTATAGGTGTGAGCCACCGCGTCTGGCCCCGTTTTTTAAATATATATATATTTTTTGAGATAGAGTCTCACTCTGTTGCCCAAGCTGAAGTGCGATGGTGCAATCTCAGCTCACTGCAACCTCCACCTCCCAGGCTCAAGCAAATTCTGCCTCGGCCTCCCGAGCAGCTAGAATTACATGAGCACACCAACACGCCCAGCTAATTTTTGTATTTTAGTAGAGATGGGGTTTCACCATGTTGGCCGGGATGGTCTCTATCTCTTGATCTCATGATCCACCCACCTCGGCCTCCCAAAGTGTTGGGATTACAGACGTGAGCCACCTCGCAGGCTAAATTTTATTTTGAGATAGTTGTCCGTGGATAGAAATGCTACAAACACTTGGTTGTTGCTTTTGTATCCACCAGTTCGGTGAGTTTATTTTTCCCAGTAATGTTTAGTAATATCTTAGGCTTTTGTTTACTTACGATTATGTGTAGGAATAAAAGACACAGGAATAATTTAACATTTTTTTCTACTCTGGGTACTTTGATTTTCTAATTTCTCTAGGATATTTAGTACTGTGTTTAATAAGACTGAAGAAAGTGGGCATTTTGGTCTTGTTCTTGCTCTTATAGTAAAAGCTTACACTATTTTTCTGTTTAGTATTTTATTAGCTGTGCTTTTTTGGTTGTATGTGGCATTTATTGGCTCGAGGTCTGTTTTCCTATACCTACTATTTTCAGAAATTTATTATGAAGGAATGTTGAATTTCATTAAACTTTTATTCTGTATTTATTTAAATGTTAGAGATGCAAAATCACATCTAATTCTGCATAGATTTTAAAAAAAGATCCTCAGAGACTTCTATGAATATGCCTGCAAAATAGAAAATTTAGAGAAAATAGATAAACTTGTGGATACACACAACTTTCCTAGATTGAATCAGAAAAAGATAGAAGTCTTTAACAGAGCAAAAATGTATAATGACGTTAAATAAGTATTAATAAACCTACCAACGATGAAAAACCCTAGATCATATAAAAATCACAGCCAAATTTTACCACATATACAAAGATAGGCTGGTCCTAATCCTACTGAATGTATTCCAAAAAGTCAAGGTGGGATTTCACCCTAACTCCTCGTATGAAATCAGTGAACTATATAAAACCAAAATCTAGAGAAGAAAAAAAGAAAACTGCAAGCCAATATTTTGGGTAAACATTGGAAGATCAATCTCATTGAATACTAGCAAACTGAGTTCCAAAGCAAGTCAGAAAGTTATTTTACTGCAATCCTGTAAGCGTTATTCCATAAATATAGGTACGTTTTATCATATGCAAGTAAATTAGTGTGATTCACCATGTAAAGATAATTAAGAGAAAAAAATATTAAACACAATAGGGGCAGTTAAAGCATTCAAGTAAATCCAATATTGACTCACAAAATTGTTCTCAACACACTAGACATTTTTGAAACATACCTCAAAATAATAAGAGCCATCTATGACAAATCCTTAGCCAACATGTTACTACAAAAGCAAAAGCTGGATGCATTCTCCATAAGAAAAATAAGACAAAAATATCCATTCTAAACGGTCCTATTAAACATAGTTATGAAAGTCCTAACCAGAGTAATGCAACAAAATAAATAAAAGGAATCCAAATGGAAAACAAAGTAAAATTACCTGTATTGATACAATTCTCTACCTAGAATAGTTTAAAGATTTCACCAGTTCTCCACTCCGTTTCCCCACTCCCCTCCTCCCTCGCCTCCCCACAAAAAAAAAAGAAAAAAAAGATTTCATCAAAAGACTTCTAAGCCTAAAAAAAGACTTAAAACAAATCTCAGAATACAAAATCAACACAAATGCATAGCATTTCTGTACACCAATAATATTGAAGCTGAGAACAAAATGTATAAAAAATTATATTTACAATAGCCACAAAAAATTCTAGACATACATTAAATCAATAAATTTAATGTAAGTTTATTACATTAAATTTTATAAATTTTTGCTTCTGCACAGTAAGATAAACTATCAACAAAGTAAACTGATGACGTATAGTATGAAATAAAATATTTGCAAACTGCAGAAAATAAAGGATTAATATGCAGAATGCATAAAAATTTTTATTAAAAAGCAAATGATATGAATAGGCTTTTCTCGAAGACAGAGCTGCCAATAAATATGTAAAGTTGCTCAACATTTCTAATTATTAGAAAGATGTAAATAAAAGTGACAATATAATACCATTTCACATCAGTAAGAATGACTGTCAGTAAAAGTTAAGAAAAAGAGGTTGAAGTTATGGAGAAAAGGAAATCTTCCTACACTGTTGGTGGGAATGCAAATTAATTTAGCCCCTGTGCTAAGCAGTTTGGAGATTTCTCAAAGTACTAAAAATAGAATTGCCAGTGTATCAATCAACCCCACTGCAGGGATTCTACCCCCAAAATAATTTTGATAAAGAGACACCTGCACTCATATGCTTATTGCAGCACTATTCACAATAGTAAAGACAATCAAACCAGTTACCCAGGAATCTTTTCATTGGATAAGAAAGATGAAGTACTCATACACCCTCCGATATGCAGCAACAGAAGACAATGAATTAATGTCTTTTGCAGCAACACGAATGCAGCCGAAGGCCATTATTTTAATCAAATTAATGCATCAGAAAAACATGCCGCATATTCTCATACATCTATGCTAAAAATTGGATAGGCAAAAACAATGAACACTGGGAATTCTAAAAAGAAGGAAGGGAGACACGCATTGAAATCTACTTAGGTATGATGTACACTACTTGGGCAATGAAATTATTAAGTGCCCAAACCTCAACACCATGTAGTATTCCTGTTACACAGATCTGCACATGTACCACTTAAATGTAAAATAAAAATAAAATGCTTTTTGGTATAACGACATGTTCTATTTCTCCAGTTCTGGGTTAATAGTTGAAATTAGGGCTGAAAGACACATTTTCACCCCTTAAAGCATAGGGGTAAATATTTCTATACCAGGTCTCCCACGTTTTATAAGCTAACCTCTCTGAAAGCTCTTGGTCTATAGCCCAAAAAGAGTTTTATTTTCAAGTGTGCAGCTAAAATAAACTATATCTTTACTATTTATGTATTAACTGTACACTAGACTATTGATTTAATTTATTTAATCTTTTTGGGGGAAAAGCAGCAAGTGGTTTAATCACTTTTTTTTTTTAGAATGAACCACTTTTGAAAGTGTGAGACTGTAAAAACTATGCTAAATTACTGAGTTAAAAAAATTTTTTAAAAAGCAAAGATATCTTATGATCATATTCCAAAAATAATAAAACAGAAAGTGCGTATTATTTAAGACCACAGTGCTGCAAATGCTCATTCCATTACAGTCATTCTTGTGAAGAATAGAAATAATGGGTCCGCAGGTATTTTAGATTATGTTTATTTGCTATTGCAGTGTTAAATTATTGCCTTTATTACTTGCCATATGAAAGTCTACTTGAGGGCCAGGCGTTGTGGCTCACGCTTGTGATCCCAGCACTCTGGGAGGCCGAGGCGGGCAGATCACCAGGTCAGGAGATCAAGACCATCCTGGCCAACATGGTGAAACCCCGTCTCTATTGGGGAAAAAAAAAAAAAGTCTGTACTTGAACAAAAGATGCCACGAATTTCAAGTTAATATGCTCACACGTGTATTCTCCACAGAAGGGCACTGGCGTATTTGCAGTCAAGGTGTGGCATTTCTTGCCTGCCTTGTGCTGCTGTGTCTGTGTGAAATAAAAAGGCAGTAGGCAAAGAAGAATCAACCATGAAATTTCCAGTTTCAACAGCCACAGCCTCTGTAATTGAGTGTTATGTCACCTAGAAATAATGACAGTATTTCAAAACTGAAAAAAAGAAAGTGATACTTTATATTTTGTTTGTTGTTTATAAAAATTCATAGTTTCTGATTTATTATATGCTAAACAACCTGAACGTGCAGATACCTAAAGTTCCCACCTAGATGAGAGCATTAATATTTTAACAGCTTATAATTGAGAGTCAGAATTGCCCTCTTGGGTTTACTAAAAAGCAGTTATTTATCTTCTAAGTGTAAATAGGTTTCCCATAATCTTAAACATACAGATCGGCCGGGCTCACGGCTATAATCCCAGCACTTTGGGAGGCTGAGGCGGGTGGATCACAAGGTCAAGAGATCGAGACCATCCTGGTCAGCAAGGTGAAACCCCGTCTCTACTAAAAATACAAAAAAATTAGCTGGGCATGGTGGTGCGTGCCTGTAGTCCCAGCTACTCAGGAGGCTGAGGCAGGAGAATTGCTTGAACCCAGGAGGCGGAGGTTGCAGTGAGCCGAGATCGTGCCATTGCACTCCAGTCTGGGTAACAACAGCGAAACTCAGTGTCAAAACAAAACAAAACAAAACAAAAAAACATACAGATCTTTTAAGATTAGCGCTATGTCTAGATTTGAATAAAATTTATAGATTTGTAGTAACATAAATTTTCATCTTTATTTTCTAATAAAAATGAAAAAGTAAAAGAAATGTTAAAATGAGTTTACCAGAAACTTTATATTTCTTCATTAAATAACATTTAAAGGCCAGGCGCGGTGGCTCACGCCTATAATCCCAGCACTTTGGGAGGCCGAGGCAGGTGGATCACGATGTCAAGAGATAGAGACCATTCTGGTCAACATGGTGAAACCCTGTCTCTACTAAAAATACAAAAATTAGCTGGGCATGGTGGTGCGCACCTGTAGTCCCAGCTACTCTGGAGGCTGAGGCAGGAGAATTGCTTGAACCCAGAAGGCGGAGGTTGTGGTGAGCCGAGATCGTGCCATTGCACTCCAGTCTGTGTAACAACAGCGAAACTCCATCTCAAAAATAAATAAATAAATAAATAAATAAATAAATAAAATTTAAAATGACATTGTGAGTGATCAGTAATTCCTATATATTTTTAGTCACTGAGAAAACAATATTTTTAAATTATTCGATTGGGGAAGTATTCTCATATCAGTGTTTCTGAAATTCGGAAACTGTAGACCACTCAATAGATGATGTACATGCAGACCACACATTTTTCATATAATAATAGGGTAATCCTAGCTTTTTATATAAAAATGTAACGTACTTCTAAATTAAAATTAGTGTATTCCCAATTATTTTCTCTGAAAAACTTCTAGAAATCGTGGCAGCTTTTTGATTAAAACATTTTTTGTTATTTTTAATGCAAATTAGTTTACTGTGTTCACAGAGTGGCCAGTCTTGGGACCATAAGTAACACTTGCTCTTTTAGTGTCTTTCATACCATTACCGTCAGCACCAGAAACTCCAGATGCCCCAAGCTTAAAATAAAGGACTAAAGTACATGCTCGTCCCATCACTGTGATGGGTTTAAAACATGCTGCCAAGTATCACAGTTCCTATGTTATGACTGGCACATGACGAAAGCAGCACCAAGACTATTTTTTATACTATTCAGCCAACTTTATGACAAAGACACAAACATTATTTGAAATATTGTTATCTTTTTGTAAGGTTTTAAAAATATATTCTCTAATTTGAAAGATAAAATGTATATTTTTTCTGTGAAACAACATTTTGAAGGATATACACGTGATCAAATGCTTAGCTCTAGGTAATTAATGCTTTATCTCAAATGGTTAACATCTTTGTGGTGAAATCACATAACATTGTTAGCATTTTTCACACATAACAAATGCAATATTATAAAGTGTAGTCACAATGCTGTACAATACTGAACTTCCTCCTCCTATCCAGCTATAATTATGTATTCTTTCACAGACATCTTTCCAATTCCCCATTTTTTTCTAAATACCTTGGCATCTGATGGTCCCATTTTGCTCTCTACATCAATGAGATTAAGTTTTTTAGAATCCACGTGTAAGTGAAATTATGGGATGCTAAAACTATGACTTACTTCAACTGATGTCCTTAGGGTTAATCCATGTGATAGGAAATAATAGAATTTTCTAAAGATAAATAGTATTTCATTGGGTATATATACCATGTTGTCTTTATTTACTCATAGATGTTGAACTGTTGACTGTATAATTGGGCTGTTCTGAGGAGTGCTGCAAACAACATGGAAGTGTGGATATTTATTCTGAGTTTGTTCTGGATATACAACAGTGAAATGGTTTTGCTATATAATAGTTAGATTTTAAGTTTTTTCTTTTTTTGTAATCTCTGCTTTGTTATTTATAATGGCTGTCCTCATTTACATTCAAACCAACAGTGTGGAAGCATTTTCTTTTATTCACATCTTTGCCAACTAACGCTTTTTAATTTATTTGTTTTTGAGACACAGTCTTGCTCTCTCACTCAGGGTGGAATGCAATGATGTGATTCTCACCTCACGGCAACCTCTACCTCCTGGGTTCAAGTGATCTCCTGCCTCAACCTCCACAGTAGCTGGGATTACAGGTTCCTGCCATCGCACCTAGCTATTTTTTTTTTTTTTTGTATTTTTAGTATACATGGGGTTTTGCCATGTTGGCCAGGCTGGTTTCAAACTCCTGATCCACCTGCCTTGGCTTCCCAAAGTGCTGGGATCAGAGGCATGAGCCACTGCACAAAGCCTTTTTTTTTTTTTTTTTTACAAATAAACTAAAGGCTTTATGTGGATGACTGCATGCAGCATCTGTAGAACATGCATTCTTTTCAAGGGCCCATGAACCTTCGCTAAGGTCAAACATATGCTGGGCCATGAAGCAAATCTCAATACATTTCAAAGGATAGCAGTAATACAGAGTGTGTTTTATGATCACAATAACAAAAATATAACTAGGAAGTTTCCATATGTTTGGAAGTCAAAAAATACACTTCTAAATAACCCATGTTATCTGTTGTGATTCCCCAATTTTCATTCCTACCTTTATTTGTAGTTTTTTTTAATTTTTCAATCACATCAGAGGTTTATCAATTTTCAGTCTTTTCAAAGTACCAACCTTCACTTTGTTGGTCTTCTTTATTGTTTCCTATTTCAACAACTTTTGCTCTCTTTTCTATTTCCTTCCTTTAACTTTTAAAAAGATAAGTCAATTTAACAAAGTTTATACAAATTTTTATAAAATACAGAGCATTTTTATTAAGCCTTAAAGTAATCTTGTAAATAGGTCTTTTCCTTCATTTTATAGATGGGAAAATGATAGAAGAGGAAATAAATTTATATTATTGCATTGAACGGAACATGGCCCTACAGTTTGTACCCAAGACCAGAGGAACTTTGCCTGCTCCTCTCTTGTTGGTCTTTGCCCTGCCCAACCCAGAATCACTGCTTATCCTACACTTGATTTAGCCAAAAGACCCAGAAGCAATACATTGCTTATCCTTTGAGATCTTAAAAGACACTCACCGGAAATAGCCATGGTTAACACAGTTAACCAAAGCCTTTTTTCAAGAGTCATTCTAATGAGTGAGTTGAGATATCATTGTTTTTTTCTCTTGCTTTCTCTATTAAGAATTGACATTTAGCATATTTCAGTATATCTGCCATATGTATGTATTCTCTGGAAAAATACACTTTTTGCTCATTTTAATAGTTACTTGTTTATTGTTTATGCTCATTTAAGTTTCTTACATATTTTTATATTAACCCCTTGTTCCATATTTTAGTTATCCTGTTGATCGTATCATCTTTTGTGCAGCAGCATTTTAATTTTAAGTATTGTGACTCTTACTTTTTCTTTTGTTCCCTGGGATTTTGAGGTTAAATTAGTCACTGCCCGACCAATGTTATGGAACTTTCACTCTTTGTTGTTGTTGTTGTTTGTTCGTTTTTAGTAATAGTAGTTTCAGAGTTTCAGGCCACACATTTATGCATCTAATTTATTTTGAGTGGGTTTTTATATGTGGTGTGAATTGAGGGTCTCCTTTTATTGCTCTACATGTGTCCATAAAGTTTTCTCAACAGCAGAAAACTGTCTTTTTCTGTCAGTTGAGAAAACTTTATGGACACATGTAGTCCATAAAGACTGTCTCTACTGTCTTTTTCCTAAGAAATTGTCACCTTCATTTAAAATCAGTTAGCTATAAGTAGATGGCTATATTTCTAGTCTCTTTTTTTTTCTTCATTGGCTCCATGTCTGTTTTTATTCAATTGCCATAATGTTTTCATTACTATAGTTTTGTAGTAGATTTAAAAGTCAGGTAGGCTGATAACTACTTTTTCTGTTTGATGGCTTTGGATATTCAGGGTCTTTTGTCCTACCATATAAATTATAGATGTATTTTTACTAATCTTTTTTTTTTTTGAGAGACAGAGTCTTGCTCTGTTTCCATGCTGGAGTGCGGTGTTGTGATCTTGGCTCCCTGCAACCTCTACCTCTTGGGTTCAAGCATTTCTGACACCTCAGTCCCATGTGAGTAGCTGGTACTACAGGCATGAGCCACCATGCCCAGCTAATTTTTATATTTTTAGTAGAAATGGGGTTTCACCATGTCTGCCAGGATGGTACCGATCTCTTGACCTTATGATCTGCCCACCTTGGCCTCCCAAAGTGCTGAAATTACAGTAGTGATCCACAGCGCCTGACCTATTCTTAAGAATTTGTATTAAGTATGTCACTGATATTTTCATTGAGGTTGCATTATATCTGTAGATAATTTTGTGTAATACAAATATTTAACACTATTAATAATGGCAGTTCATTAATGATTAACTAATATATCAATTTCTTTAATGTTTTTTACGGTACAATGTAAGATGCTTCATATTTTTGGTAAATTTATTTCAAAGTATAGTTATTACAGTTATTGTAGATGGAATTGGTTTTTAAATTTATTTTGAGATACGTGTTAGTTTATAGAAGTGCTACTGACAGGCTGAGAGTGGTGGCTAATGCCTGTAATCACAGCACTTGGGGAGGCTGAGACAGGCAGATCATGAGGTCAGGAGTTGAAGACCAGCCTTGCCAATATGGTGGAACCCTGTCTCTACTAAAAATACAAAAATTAGCTGGTCGTGGTGGCATGTGCCTGTAGTTCCAGCTACTGGGGAGGCTGTGGCAGGAGAATCGCTTGAACCCAGTAGGCAGAGGTTGCAGTGAGCCAAGATCATGCCACTGCACTCCAGCCTGGGTGACAGAGCAAGACTTTATCTCAAAAAATAATGATTATTATAATTATGATAAATAGTACTAGGAAAACTGCTTGGTCATATGCAGAAAGAAGTGGACCTCTACCTCTTTCCATATAGAAAATATAAGTCAAGATAGACTGTGATAACCTGCTTTTTGTTAGCTTAAACTGACTCTCTTCTTAGCTGAGAGCGGTTCAGGCTTCATGTTAGCTTCTTGAGCTGGACAGACTCCATCTTAGCGTCTTCATTTTAGTTACTCCCGTCATTAAGTATGTAACTGGGGCAGGATGACACCAGGCACATCCAGGAGTGCATTTGCTGATAAGAGGCCAAGTTAGGTGGCACCAGCAGAGCCTGGGAATGCAGGCGCTGTCGAGTACCCAGAGCTCCCATATCTATAAGATGTATGTCTTTTTATGACAGCTCTAGCCTCACCTGGTACTGTTTTATTTCTCATGTACTAGTTTATCTTTTAAGTTTTCGCTTGCTCTGCTTCTGTTAGGTTCCCCCCTGCCTTTTCAACCTAGGGTATAAGAAACCTTTTAACTCTTTCTTCAGGGCTGAGAGAATTTTGGGTGTTAGCCACCTCTCGGTTACCAGCTAAAATAAAGGACTCATAATTCAATCTCAAAGTGTGGTGCATTCCTCGACTCACTCGGGTATAACAAGACTAAAGACTTACCTGTGAGTTTTCAAGCTACAAAAATTCTAGAAGAACACTTAGAGAGTACTCTTCTAGACACTGTCTCCGGAATGAGTTTCTGAATAACATCTTAAAAGTGAGTGCAACAAAAATAAAAATAAAAACTTTGCATCTAATTAAACTCAAGAGCTTCTGTACAGCCAAAGAAACTTATCAACAAAGAAACAGACACTTTACAATATGAAATATTTCCAAACTGCATACAAGTGATTAATACATAGACTCTATAAGAAATTTAATTTGAAAAACCAGAAATATAGACACTTCTCAAAGGAAGACATAAGTTTCCAATAAACATTCAAGAAATGCCTAACACCCCAAACATCAGAGAGATGTAAACCAAAAGGACAAAGTGACACCATTTTACACCAGTTAGAATGACTGTTTTATAAGTCAAAAAATAGCATGTCTAAGTTGTGGAGAAACAGGTATCATTATAACAGTTGTTGGGGATGCAATAAAATGTAGCCCCGTGGAAAGAAGTTTGGGGATTTCTCAGAGAACGAGAAATAGAGCTGCCATTTAATCCACCAGCCGCGTCACCCCAAAGAAGAACAAATTCTTTTTTGCCAAAAGACACCTGCACTGACATGTTTATGGCAGCAAAATTCACAACACCAAAAGACACAGAATTAAACAGGGTGTCTATAAATCTTAGATTGGATAAGAGAAATGAGGTGCTTATACTGCATGCAATACTATGCAGCCACAGAAAAGAATGAAGTAATTTTTTTTTTTTTGCCACAACATGAATGCAGCAGAAGGCCATTAATGTAAGCAAATTAACACAGATCCGTAAAACAAATACCACACATTCTCACTTATATGTGGGAGGTAAACATTGGGTGCAGAAGAAAACAAAGATGAAAATAAACACTAAAAAGATGAAAATAAATGCTTAAAAAGATGGAAGAAGAGGCCGGTCACGGTGGCTCACACCTATAATCCCAGCACTTTGGGAGGCCAAGGCTGGTGGATCACGAGGTTAAGAGATCGAGACCATCCTGGTCAACAAGGTGAAACCCCGTCTCTACTAAAAATACAAAAATTAGCTGGGCATGGCGGTGTGTGCCTGTAGTCCCAGCTACTCAGGAGGCTGAGGCCGGAGAATTGCTTGAACCCAGGAGGTGGAGGTTGCGGTGAGCCGAGATCGTGCCATTGCACTCCAGCCTGGGTAACAATAGCGAAACCGTCTCAAAAAAAAAAAAAAAAGATGGAAGAAGAAAGGGAGACAAGCATTGAAAAGCTACTTTCAGGTGTGATGTTCACTACTTGGGCAATGGGATTATTAAGTATCCAGACCTCAATGCCATGCAGTGTACATATGCTGCAAATCTTCCCTGAACCTAAACTAGAAATAACAAGATGTTTTGTGGCATAATGACATGTTTCTTTAGTTCCAAGTTAATAGTTAGAATCAGCAGTGAGAGAGAATTATTTACTCCTTAACGTACGGGGTAAATGTTTCTGTACCAGGTCCCCACAATTTGGGAGCTATCTTCTCTGTAAGCTCGTGGCCTATAGCCCAAGGTGTGTTTTATTCCCAAGTGTGCAGTTAAAACAGATGACACTACATCTGTATTTTTTAATGTATTAACTATACCCTAGACTATATGGTTAATTTGTTACTTTGTTTGAGGAAAAGTGGTAGGTGATGTAATTACATTTTCTTAAGAATGAACCACTTTTGAAAATATGAGGCTGTGAAGATTATGCTAAATAATTAACATTTGTCTGAAAAGAAGCATAAAAGTTTTATGACCATAGCCCAAGAATGATGAAACAGAGAGTGGGAGAGTGGGTTAAGATCACACTGCTGTAGCCATTCCATCACAATCCTTCTCATAATAATAATAATAATGGGTCAAAAGGAATTTTTAGAATACTTTTCTTAATTCCATCAAAGTATTAAATTTTTATTTGCTGTATTTGCTGCTTCTGCTGCTTCTTTTTTTTTTTTTTTTAGATGGAGATTCACTCTTGTTACCCATGCTGGAGTACGATGGTGCAAACTTGGCTCATTGCAACCTCTTCCTCCCAGGTTGGCCAGACTGGTCTTGAGGTCCTGACCTCAAGTCATCTGCATGCCTCAGCCTCCAAAAGTGCTGGGATTGCAGATATGGGCCACTGAGGCCAGCCAAAAATTTTTAAATTAAAAATACCTTCAGCAACTTAGTAGGCCTGAAATTTGATAAAAGATTGTTTACTCATCATTAATCAATATCAGGTTAAACTAGAAAATTTTGAATACATTGTACAGAAAGTTAAATAAAATTTGTCAACATTCCCCAGACTTAATCTGATTAAAACAGGACATCTGGGTATTTAAAAACACCAGATTGGCTGGGTGAGGTGGCTCATGCCTATAATCCCAGCATTTTGGGAGGCCAAGGTGAGCAGATCACCTGAGATCAGGAGTTTGAGACCAGCCTGGCCAATATGGTGAAACCCAGTTTCTATTAAAAATACAGAAATTAGCCAGGCGTGGTTACACACACCTGTAGTCCCAGCAACTCAGTGGGCTCAGGCAGAACAATCACTTAAACCCAGGAGGCAGAGGTTACAGTGAGCCGAGATTTCGCCACTGCACTCCAGCTGGTGACATAGTGAGATTTCATCAAAAAAAAACAAAAACAAAAAAACAGAAAATGAAAAACACCAAATTAGTGATAAAAAGTATTTATTTTTAAAAGATTTTTGACCTTATATATATAAACACATTGCCTGTTTTTTGCCTGTATATATATATGCTAGCATTGTTTCATCTGTGTCTTGCTTATTTATATATATATAAGTTTGAGATTCCACACTGCAAATAAACTTTAACGTATATTACATTTTCCATCACCATAATCCAGGTGATAAATATGTCCATTCCTCCAAAGTTTCCTTGTGTCCTTGTGTTTTGTTTTTATTTTGTGTGTGTTAAAGACACTTAACACCAGATCTACCCTCCATAAATTTTTTTGTTACTGTACTTTAGGTCCTGGGGTACTTGAACAGATCGTGCAGGATTTTTGCATAGGTACATACATGGCAAGGTGGTTTGCTGCCTTCAGCCCCCCAATCATGTACATCTGGTATTTCTCCCCTCATTATCCCTCCCCACCCCCCACTGTTTCTCCTTTAGCCCCTGAACTTACCACAATGTGTGATGTTCCCCTCCCTGTGTCCATGTGTTCTAATTGTTCAACACCCACCTATGAGTGATAACATGCAGTGTTTGGTTTTCTGTTCTTGTGTCAGTTTGCTGAGAATGATGGTTTCCAGATTCATCCATGTTCTCTCAAACGCTGTGCTGGGATTGGGCAAGTTTCTTAACCTCTCTGATTTTTCTGTTACTTAAGAGGTAATATGGCAGTCATGGACACAGGGAGGGGAGCATCACACACTGGGGTCTATTGGGGGGAAATAGGGGAGGGACAGCGGTGGGTGGGGAGTTGGGGAGAGATAGCATGGGGAGAAATGCCAGATATAGGTGATGGGGAGGAAGGCAGCAAATCACACTGCCATGTGTGTACCTATGCAACAATCTTGCATGTTCTTCACATGTACCCCAAAACCTAAAATGCAATAAAAAAAATAATAAAAACATGGCAGTGAAATCCGTGTTGTTATTCGAATGTTATAATAAATTAGATAAAGTTACATTAAGAACAATAAAAACATTAAAAAAGACAGAACATAGATACATTCGAGACTTAAACATTAGATAATATTTTAAACAATTTTTTGGGGCCGGGCACAGTGGCTCAAGCCTGTAATCCCAGCACATTGGGAGGCCGAGGTGGGTGGATCAAGAGATTGAGACCATCATGGTCAACAAGGTGAAACCTCGTCCCTACTAAAAATACAAAAAATTAGCTGGGCATGGTGGCACATGCCTGTAATCCCAGCTACTCAGGAAGCTGAGGCAGGAGAAATTGCCTGAACCCAGGAGGCGGAGGTTGCGGTGAGCCGAGATCGCGCCATTGCACTCCAGCCTGGATAACAAGAGTGAAACTTCGTCTCAAAAAAACAAACAACAAAAAAATGATTTTATTAAATTATAAAATTTAGATAAAACTACCTTTTTTTCCAGAAAAATAAGTGACAAAAAACTGATTGAGGAAGAAATAAAATAGGTAAATAGAAAAATTCAAAGAAATGTTTTTAATTTTACACACCTAAAAAGCCACATATGTTATAAAAGAACAGCTTGATAAATTTGTACAAAATGCATATACCGTGAACCCAGCACCCAGTGATGGAAGAGTGTGAGTATCCTGGCACTCTCCCTCCTTTATTCTCCTTTCCCGTCACTGTTCACTCAAGAGAAACGTATATCCTGGCTTTTTATACGATAAATAATATTTGCCTGTTTTTGAACTTTAGATTAAGACAGTATGTTCTCATTTTTTTTATAGGTTTTTTTGGTTCATCATTGTTTGTGAGATTAATCTCGGTTGCTGCTTATAGTTTGCGTATTCATTGATCTACAATGTGACATCATATAAATAAACTAAATTCACTTATTCACCTGTTAATGAACAGCTGGTAATTTTCCAAGTTTTTTAGTGCTTCTGTAGACCATCTTGTGGAATTTTAAAGATAAATTTGTGCAATTATGTAGATATTTAACCACAAATATAATTAAAATAAATTTCTTTCTTCAGCTTGTGTAGACATTGGCAAGCCCTCTTTCAGAATGTAGTACCAACCTATACTACCAGCACTTATGAGGATTATTTATTATCTAATTGTCTTTGTTTTTCAAACCTACAGTGTAAACTTTGTAGTCAGAGGCCTTTAATTTCATTCACCATTGTACTTACAATTTTTAATTGAATAAATAAATTTGATTTGACTTTGAAGCTTTTATTTTTTTTTAAAATAACTGGTAAAATTGATTTATTTATATTTCCCTGAACATTTTTTTCCCACAGCTCTGTTATTTTACACATAAGATTTATCTGCAACAAATTTTTTAATCTTTTTTGGACCATTCTTAGTAAAGATTATTTCACCCCAGTATTTACTGTAATGAAGAAGTGCAATTTCAGCATGGTTTTCAAAAAGATAGGCCTTGGCTGACCAGGTGAGCTCTAAGCAATTGTTAACAACTACCTTCTGAAGGAGACTCAAGATGGCGCTGTGAGAACAACCCAGGATTGAAGCTCTCGGTTAATCAGCGGAGAGGTGAGTCAGAGCTCTATTTTCAGACTGATCTTTGTTGCCCACAGAACGGGGAAATTCTAAAGTATAAAGGAGATGCGGGACACCAGGCAGAGGCTCTGCCTGGAGAAGCCGGCAGCCAGGGTGGCGGTGGCCGGCCCTACCCAGCGATCCCCACAGGGCACGCTTGTACAGGTGCCCTTTTGAAACGGCAACCTGAGACTTGAGAGGGCTGAACTCGAGACTGAAAGGGACTTGGGCAGTGGGCCAGCCCAGGGGATTGCAGGGACACAGCGTGTGGGATACCGCAGTGGGACAGACAAAACGGCGATTCCAAACGGTCTTGCCATGGAGACCGTCCCTGAGGCGCTCCGTGGGGGAGGGGCATCCACCATTACCGAGGCAACCCGCCCCGACTGAGGCACATGCCCACTGCTGACACAGCCTGCCGTTGCCAAGGCAACCCGCCACAACAGAGAGACTCTGCTGCAGGGCGGCAGAACAGCAAGAGCCTGCAGGAACAGGGCGAGCCTCACAACAGCAGGGCGGAGCCTCCGCGGTCAAATAGTGATTAGACTGCCTCCTAGCGGGGCAGGACACCTCAACAGACATCCAAAAGCAAAACCCCAACCCCCAAGACAGAGCATTTGAGAAAAAAAAAAGGTTTTTTAATGAGCTCTGTTGCAGCAGAATCAAACATAGCAGCCTAACAGCCCTGAATGAACAACAGAGCTCACAGCTCAGCAATTGAGCTCCTATAAAGTACAGACTGTCTCCTCAAGCAGCTCCCTGACCCCACTTTATCCAAAAGACTGACATTTGGCAGGCATCATCCTGGGACAAAGATAGCAGAAAAAGAAACTGGTAGCATCCCTCACTGTTCCGCAGCTTCCATAGGTGTACCCCAGACAAGCAGGGCCTGGAGTGGACCTCAGCAGTCATACAGCGAAGGGGCTAGACTGGTAGAAGGAAAACCAAGTAACAGAAATACTTCATCACCAACAATCTGGGTGTCCAATAAGAGACCCAATAGAAAAGTCAGCAACTATGCAGACGACAAGTGGATAAATCCACAAAGATGGGAAGAAACCAGCGCAAAAAGGAGGAAAACACCCGAAACCAGAACACCTCGCCTCCTAGAAAGGACCAAAACTCCTCACCAGCAAGGGAACAAAGCTGGACGGAGAATGACTGTGATGAAATGACGGAATTAGACTTCAGAAGATGGATAATGAGAAACTTCCATGAGCTAAAAGAACATGTTCTAAATCAATGCAAAGAAACTAAGAACCTTGAAAAAAGATTTGAGGAAATGATGACAAGAATGGATAACTTAGAGAGGAATATGAATGAACTAAAGGAGCTGAAAAACACAATACGAGAACTTCGCGAAGCATGCACAAGTTTCAATAGCTGAATTGACCAAGCAGAAGAAAGAATATCAGAAGTCGAAGACCAACTCAATGAAATAAAACAAGAAACCAAGATCAGAGAAAAAAGCGCAAAAAGGAATGAACAAAGTCTCCAAGAAATGTGGGACTATGTGAAAAGACCTAACCTACATTTGATAGGTGTACCAGAAGGGGGCGAAGAGAATGAATCCAAGCTGGAAAATACTCTTCAGGACATCATCCAGGAAAATTTCCCCCACCTAGCAAGACAGATCAACACTCAAATGCAGGAAATACAAAGAACACCACAAAGATATTCCGCAAGAAGAGCAACCCCAAGGCACATAATCGTCAGATTCAACAAGGTTGAAATGAAGAAGAAAATACTAAGGGCAGCCAGAGAGAAAGGTCAGGTCACCCACAAAGGGAAGCCCATCAGACTCACAGCAGATCTCTCGGCAGAAACACTACAAGCCAGAAGAGAGTGGGGGCCAATATTCAACATTCTTAAAGAAAAGAACTTTCAACCCAGAATTTCATATCCAGCCAAACTGAGCTTCAGAAGTGAAGGAAAAATAAAATCCTTTGCGAACAAGCAAGTACTCAGAGATTTCGTCACCACCAGGCCTGCTTTACAAGAGCTCCTGAAAGAGGCACTACACATAGAAAGGAACAACCAGTACCAGCCATTCCAAAATCACACTGAATGCTAAAGAGCATCAATATAAGGAAGAATCTACAACAACTAAAGGGCAAAACAGCCACTTAGCATCAAAATGGCAGTATCAAATTCACACATAACAATATTAACCCTAAATGTAAATGGACTAAATGCACCAATCAAAAGACACAGACTGGCAAATTGGATAAAAATCCAAAACCCATCAGTGTGCTGTATCCAGGAAACCCATCTCACATGCAAGGATACACAAAGACTCAAAATAAAGGGATGGAGGAAGATTTACCAAGCAAATGGAGAGCAAAAAAAAGCAGGAGTTGCAATTCTCATCTCTGATAAAATAGACTGTAAAGCAACAAAGATCAAAAGAGACAAAGAAGGCCATTAGATAATGGTAAAAGGATCGATAAAACAAGAAGAGCTAACGATCCTGAACATATATGGACCCAGGGCAGGAGCACCCAGATACATAAGGCAAGTTCTTAATGACTTACAAAGAGACTTAGACTCCCACACAATAATAGTGGGAGTCTAAGTCTCTTTTTTTTTTTGAAGGGGCCCAGGGCAGCGCTGGGTGCTTTATTTCCATGCCGGGCACCTGGGGGGTATGTACATGGGGTGTGTGGCAGGCACTCTCTCGGGACCCAGAGAGGCTGGGGAGCGGGGCCTGCCGGGTGTTGCACTCATTTACCCGGAGACGCGGAGAGGCTCTTCTGCGTGTAGTGGTTGTGCAGAGCCTCATGCATCACGGAGCACGAAAAGACGCTCCCCTGCTGCCACCTCTGCTTGTCCACGGTGAGCTTGCTGTAGAGGAAGAAGGAGCCGTCGGAGTCCAGCACGGGCTGCGTGTTCTTGTAGTTGTTCTCTGGCTGCCCGTTGCTCTCCCACTCCATGGCGATGTCGCTGGGGTAGAAGCCTTGGATCAGGCAGGTCAGGCTGACCCGGCTCCTGCTCATCTCCTCCCACGCTGGGGGCAGGGTGTACACCTGCGGCTCTCGGGGTGTCCCTTTGACTTTGTGGATGGTTTTCTGGACGGGGGCCGGGAGGGCTTTGTTGGTGACCTTGCATCTGTACTCCTTGCCCTTCAGCCAGTCCTGGTGCAGGACAGGGACGGCGCTGACCACGCGGAACGTGCTGTTGTGCTGCTCCTCCCTTGGACTCGTCTTGGCAGTGTGCACCTCCACGCCGTCCACGTACCAGTTGAACTGGACCTCGGGGTCGTCCTGGCTCACATCCACCACTACGCAAGTGACCTCAGGGGTCCCGGTGATCCTGAGGATGTCCTTGGGTTTCGGGGGGAAGAGGAAGACTGATGGTCCCCCCAGGAATTCAGGTGCTGGGCATGGGGGACAGGGTTGTGGGCCATTAGGTTTCACTGGCACTGGCACGTCCTTCTTGAAGCCGGTGGGCGTGTGGACGACGTTGCAGGTGTAGGTCTGGCTGCCCGCGCTGCTGGTGGTCACCATGCTGCTGAGGGAGTAAAGTCCTGAGGACCGCAGGACAGCAGGGAAGGTGTGCACGCCGCTGGTCAGGGCGCCCGAGTTCCAGGACACGGTCACCGGCTCGGGGAAGTAGTCCTTGACCAGGCAGCCCAGGGCCGTTGTGGTCCCAGAGGTGCCGCAGGGCGTCAAGGGGAAGACATACACTGATCTCTTGCAAGAAATTTGATCTCAGTTATAATCTAAATTACCACAAGTTATGTTCAGATTTTCAAGAGGATATTGTATTTCATTTTTCCCTGGGCTGGTCTTCCCTTGTACATCGGTTTTTGGGCCCTAGAAATGCTCAAAGGGTGCTTCTAGGATTATCAGAGCCTATCTTTCAGCTCCCTAGATCTTTAGCTTCTACTCCCACTGCTCCTCCCAGTCCAGCAGTGCCAGATAATGCATCACAGGAGGAACTCATGATTACGTTACTAACAGCATTGGCTTCTCTTACATCTAGAACTTCTATGGGCATCATTATTGTTGGAGGAGTGATTTGGAAAACTATAGGCTGCAAACTCATATCTGTTTCATTAACTATGTATGGAGCTTTGTATCTTTATGAAAGGCTGTCTTGGACCACCCATGCCAAGGAGAGAGCCTTTAAACAGCAATTTGTAAACTATGCAACTGAAAAACTGAAGATAATTGTTAGCTCCACGAGTGCAAACTGCAGCCACCAAGTAAAACAACAAATGGCTACCACTTTTGCTCGCCTGTGCCAACAAGTTGATACTACTCAAAGACAACTGGAAGAAGAAATTGCTAGATTACCCAAAGAAATAGATCAGTTGGAGAAAATACAAAACAATTCAAAGCTCTTAAGAAATAAAGCTGTTCAACTTGAAAATGAGCTGGAGAATTTTACTAAGCAGTTTCTCCCTTCAAGCAATGAAGAATCCTAACAACAGAGATTGCTTTGGTGACCATGATAGGAAGAAACGAAACTTGTAAGATTGGGACAGTTATTTTTATGAAAGGACTTTAAATATGAATTGTACTAACTGTACCTAAATAGCAAAGCCCTGTGTAGATTCTGATAGTGCTCTATCTCAGGGTATTTGTATTTTGGAGAGTGTTATGTCCTTAGTTTTAATTTTGGGTAAAGAAAAGGCTTAAATTATGAATTAGTTACAAGCAACAATACCAACTTATGTGACCCCTGAGGGGTGGGGCTGTGAGCTCTTCATATGTTTTTGATTCTGAAAAACTTTGCTTCCTGGCATCCAGGAGTTAGAGATTGAGCCTTTCATCTTCTTTCTCAAAACTAGTTTTTGATGCTATCTTTCATGGGAATAGTCACTTTTTAATTTTATTTAATAAACTGCATTGCCGGAAAAAAAAAATGTTCTGTTCTCATACTGCTAATAAAGTCATATCAAGACTGGGTAATTTATAAAAGACATAGGTTTAGTGGACTCACAGTTCCACATGGATGAGGACGCCTCACAATCATGGTAAAAGATGAAGGAAGAGGAAAAAGGCATCTTACATGGTGGCAGGCACAAAGGCCTGTGCAGGGAAACTCCCCTTTATAAAACCATTAGATCCCATGAGACTTATCCACTACCCCAAGAACAGTATAGGACAACCGGTTCTATAGTTCAATTATATTTACCTGGTCTCACTGCTGACACATGGGGAGTATTACAATTCAAGGTGGGATTTTGGTGGGGACACAGCCAAACCATGTCACTCTTATCTCCTGTCTGGACCCTGCCCATACGGGAGATTTTGACACATCACTGAACCCAGCATCTTGGTGATGTGAATCTCCTGGGCCCTCCCCTCAATGAAAATGGTGACATGTCACTGGGCTCAGTACTTAGGTGATGTGACTTCCCTCTCCTGCCTGGACTCTGTCCTAGAAGAGAGTGGTAAGATATCACTGAGACCAGCACTTATGGTCTGTGGTAATGTGATTCTCAGCTTCTCTCAGGGCCCTGTTTACAAGGGGCAAGGTGACATAGTGTAGGGACTATCTCTCAGGTGATGTGACTCTTCTGCATTGGCCTGGCCTAAAGGGGGAATTGTGACATATCTCTGGGCCTACCACCTAGGTGATGTGACCTTCCTCACCTGCTTGTGCTCTGCCCACAGGAAGATTTCCATGTATCTCTGGGCTCAATACCTAGGTAATGGGACTCTTCTGCCTAAGCACTGCTTACATTAGGCCCAAGACACAATGATGTAAGTTTTCACTTCTGCTTGGGCCCTACACAAAGTGGGCATTGTGACATATCATGGGGCTCATCACCTAGATGATGTAATTCTTTTGCTTGGGCCTTGCCCACAGTATAGTGACATATTACTAGGCATATCACCTAGGTGATGTGATATTTCTGCTCTGGCCTGTACCATAGAGGGCATTGTGACATATTGCTGAACTTAGTGCTCAGGAGATGTGACTGATGGGCCAGGACTGAATCTACAGGTGGACTGTGACATATTTCTTGTCCAGCACCTAGGTGACATGACTCTTCTTCTTTTTTTTGCACGGGCCCTGACATCAGTGAGGATTTTGGCATATTGCTGGGCCCTACACCCAAATGATGTGACTCTGCTGCCTCAGTTCTGCCAAAAGAAAGCATTGTGACCTATCCAATAGGCTAGAACCTACATGATGTGACTTTCCTCTCCTTCCTGAGCCCCGTAAA
Organism: Callithrix jacchus; assembly: GCF_049354715.1. Lineage (NCBI taxonomy): Eukaryota > Metazoa > Chordata > Mammalia > Primates > Cebidae > Callithrix > Callithrix jacchus. The sequence continues at coordinate 20,316,185 of NC_133523.1, forward strand.
TGGAGTTAATTGTGAAATACTGCTTTGCACAGGACTAAGGTGATGTGGTTCTCTAGGCTGGGCCCTGCCCATAAGAGGCATTGTGACGTATTGCTGAGCTCAGCATTCAAGTAATGTGACTTTCTTGCCAAAGCACTGAACACAGAAGTTGCCTGAAATAACATTCAATCAGCGTGACTCTCCTGTTTGGTCTCTTTACACCGGCCTAGCTCACAGGCATGATGATGACTCTCATATGTGGACCCAACTGATAGAAAAAATTTTGACTCTCATGGCTGAAATTACGGGAATAGGCCAGGTCTTCTGTTTTCTGCTTGTGGTAATTCACAGAAGGGGATGACACTGAAGCACCAACACACAGGTGAGATTGTGCATCCCATAGGCACGCCCAGCCAACAATTAGAATTGTCACTCTTACACATGGACAGAACCCACTGGTGAGGTCCTGAGTCACACATGCGGACATCACTCACAGTTAGAGTTGTGACTGTCATATGTAAATTCGGCAACGTGTGAGATGATGACTCATTTCTAGACCAAGCTCACAGGTGTAATGATGACCCTCATATTTGAATTTAGCCAATAGAAGAGGTGTTGATTTTGTAGCTGGGCTTAGGGCATTGAGTAAGGCCCCAAGTCTTCTGTCTGCAGAAAGTTCTGAGAGATTACCCCACTCATGCATATAATATAAAGCCCTTAAAGTTCACAGAGTTTCATAACAGGACCCAGTACAAAGGTGAGATTGTGACTCCTCTGTGCACATCCAGCTGACAGGATCATCACCCTCACAAATTAACAGAGCCCACTGCTGAGGGTATGGGTCTCACTTATGGATACAGCTCACAGTTTGAATTGTGACTTATACAGTGTGAATTTTACCACAGGTGGGATGTCTTATTTCTGAACGCAGCTCATAGGCGCAGTGATGACTCTCATACCTGGACCCAGCAAAGAGGAGAAATGATGAATCTTGTAATAGGAAGTTGTGCATGTGTATGTGTGTGTTTCAGTTCCTTGGGCTTTGAAAAATTGATTCTACATTATCTTATACAGATGCAAATGTATTAGGTGGTTTTTTTGCAAGGCTGTATGTATATTCCTTCTGTTGATTGAAATATTGTCACTTGTGTTATGTAGATATATTTGTAGATCTCAGAACAGAAACAATATTGTAAATATTATAGCTTAATAAATGTTGATGGTATGTAAATATATCAATAATACATATTTAGAAGGTAGTTGTTTTTTTTTTTCTTATTTTTTTATTGCATTTTAGGTTTTGGGGTACATGTGCAGAGCATTCAATACAGTTGCATAGGTACACACATGGGAGTGTGTTCTGTTTGCTTTCACCCCTTCACCCACATTTGGCGTTTCTCCCCAGGCTATCCCTCCCCACCTCCCCCTCCCACTGGCCCTCCCCTTTTTCCCCCAATAGACCCCAGTGTTTAGTACTCCCCTCTCTGTGTCCATGTGTTCTCATTTTTCATCACCTGCCTATGAGTGAGAATATGCGATGTTTCATTTTCTGTTCTTGTGTCAGTTTGCTGAGAATGATGTTCTCCAGATTCATCCATGTCCCTACAAACAACACGAACTCATCATTTCTGATTGCTGCATAATATTCCATGGTGTATATGTGCCACATTTTCCCAATCCAGTCTATCATCAATGGGCATTTGGGTTGATTCCAGGTCTTTGCTATTGTAAACAGTGCTGCAATAAACATTCGTGTGCATGTGTCCTTAAAGTAGAATGATTTATAGTCCTTTGGGTATATACCCAGTAATGGGATTGCTGGGTCAAATGGAATTTCTATTTCTAAGGCCTTGAGGAATCGCCACACTGTCTTCCACAATGGTTGGACTAATTTACACTCCCACCAACAGTGTAAAAGTGTTCCGTTTTCTCCACATCCTCTCCAGATTTTTAATGATTGCCATTCTAACTGGCGTGAGATGGTATCTCAATGTGGTTTTGATTTGCATCTCTCTGATGACCAGTGACGATGAGCATTTTTTCATATGATTGTTGGCCTCATATATGTCTTCTTTCGTAAAGTGTCGGTTCATATCCTTTGCCCACTTTTGAATGGGCTTGTTTGTTTTTTTCCTGTAAATCTGTTTGAGTTCTTTGTAAATTCTGGATATCAGCCCTTTGTCAGATGGGTATACTGCAAAATTTTTTTCCCATTCTGTTGGTTGCCGATTCAGTCTAGTGACTGTTTCTTTTGCCATGCAGAAGCTGTGGAGTTTGATTAGGTCCCATTTGTCTATTTTGGCTTTTGTTGCCAATGCTTTTGGTGTCTTGTTCATGAAGTCCTTGCCTACTCCTATGTCCTGTATAGTTTTGCCTAGATTTCCTTCTAGAGTTTTTATCATGCCAGGTCTTATGTTTAAGTCTTTAATCCATCTGGAGTTAATTTTAGTGTAAGGTGTCAGGAAGGGGTCCAGTTTCTGCTTTCTGCACATGGCTAGCCAGTTTTCCCAACACCATTTGTTAAATAGGGAATCCTTTCCCCATTGCTTGTTTTTGTCAGGTTTATCAAAGATTGTATAGTTGTAGATATGTTGTGTTTCCTCCGGTGCCTCTGTTTTGTTCCATTGGTCTATATCTCTGTTTTGGTACCAGTACCATGCTGTTTTGATTACTGTAGCCTTGTAGTAGAGTTTGAAATCCGGTAGTGTGATGCCCCCCGCTGTGTTCTTTTTGCTTAGAATTGATTTGGCTATGCGGGCTCTCTTTTGGTTCCATATGAAGTTCCTGGTGGTTTTTTCCAGTTCTGCGAAGAAAGTCAATGGTAGCTTGATGGGGATAGCATTGATTCTGTAAATTACTTTGGGCAGTATAGCCATTTTCACGATATTAATTCTTCCTAACCATGAACATGGAATGTTTCTCCATCTGTTTGTGTCCTCTCTGATTTCGTTGAGCAGTGGCTTGTAGTTCTCCTTGAAGAGGTCCCTTACGTTCCTTGTGAGTTGTATTCCTAGGTATTTTATTCTTTTTGTAGCAATTGTGAATGGCAGTTCGTTCTTGATTTGGCTTTAAGTCTGTTATTGGTGTAGACGAATGCTTGTGATTTTTGCACATTGATTTTATATCCTGAGACTTTGCTGAAGTTGCTTATCAGCTTCAGGAGTTTTTGGGCTGAGGCGATGGGGTCTTCTAGGTATACTATCATGTCGTCTGCAAATAGAGACAATTTGGCTTCCACCTTTACTGTTTGAATACCCTTTATTTCTTTTTCTTGCCTGATTGCTCTGGCTAGAACTTCCTGTACTATATTGAATAGGAGTGGTGAGAGAGGGCATCCTTGTCTAGTGCCGGATTTCAAAGGGAATGCTTCCAGTTTTTGCCCATTCAGTATGATATTGTCAGTATGAAATGCCAAATGTGGGTGAAGGGGAGAAGGGAAGCAAAGCACACTGCCATGTGTGTACCTACGTAACTGTCTTGCATGCTCTGCTCATGTACCCCAAAACCTAAAATCCAATGAAAAATAAAAAAAAAAAAAGGAAAGAAAGAAACTGTGGGGTAAATCACTCTATAAACCAACTGTATATTATGTGATAGGAATGCATACTTTATAATATAAACCTGTCTGCCATTGTAGTTAGCTGAAAAATTTCTTCAATCTTTCTTGGCTTGGAAAAATGGTGCTCAAAATTTTAGTACAAATTATTATCAAGCTTCAACTCTTTTGTGTGGCAGGTATCTTGTTTTCACCTTCCAGTTCTTTCACCCCAGCCTGTGTCATGAGGTCTGCGATGTTCTTCTTTAGATTGTCAATGTGACTACCCGTATTATTAATTCTCCCGATGATCTGGTCAGACAGGGTCTGAACTTTCCCTTGCATCTGCTGCAGGAGTGTCTGCACCACCAAGGTGAAGTCCTGCATGGTCTTGGGGTCGGTCTCGGTCATCTCCCTGATGCCCGGCTTGGCAGTCTGGTAACTCATTTCTAAATCCACTCATAGGCAGGACTCTCCTATCTGGACCAAGCTAGCTGGAGTTACGTTGACTCCCAAATCTTGGCTTAGGGCTACAGGTACCATCATTGATCCATTCCAGCATGAATTTCTGAGCATGAATTGTGACACTAATGCACACTGTATAATGCCATCAGTTGGCACAGAGAATGTTTTTACAGGACCCGGCAGACACGTGAGATTGTGACACTCATATGAACACAAAGCTGAGAGTAAAGATGATCAACCTCCTACATCAACACAGTGCACTGTTGAGATCTGAATCTCACACCCAGAGGCAGTCAGAAGACTTTTTTTTTAAAAGGCTCTTGTACATATATGTGGTCCAATGTGGATTGGTGACTCTTAGACCAGAATTCAGCACTCCAGAGAGGCTGGGACTTCACTAAGCAAACACAGTCTGCAATAGAAATTGAGACTCTGATGATCCGGTTCACTGATGAGATTGTGCCTCAAGTAGCTGGACCCAACATTCAGGAAGTGTTGACTCTAATACCTAAAACTGGGATATGTGCAGGATTGTTCATCTCATCCCTGAATCTTTCTACAGGTGTGATTGTGACATATCATGTGCCCAGGACCCAGCATGATTTGAGTCTCCCACCTGAACCCAGCCCACAGATGAAATTGTGACATACCACTAGACCCAGAACCTGTGTGATGTTACTCTTCTTCTGCCTTGGCCCTGCCTACATGAGCACATATTTCTAGACCCTGCACTCAGCACTCAGGTTATATGTCTCTTCTACCTGTGCCCAGATTGTATGGGTCATTGTGACATAATTTTGGTATGAGAATAATATTTCTTAATTATTCATCTAGATGATTTGACTCTCCTTTTCTGCCTGAGCACTGCACACAGCTGAGATTGTGACACTGATACACACACCCAGACAGCAGTATGGACTGTCATCATCCCACATGACACAGCCCACTGTTGAGGTTGAGTGTCCTACCCAAAGCCAGCCATAAGCTGCCTGGGGCCTGCCCGCAGAAAGCATTTTGACATATCTCTGTGCCAATCACACAGGTAATGTGAACCTCTTCTACTGCCTCTTTGCTGCCCACAGGGAAGATTACGGCTTCTCAGTGGGCCAACATCTAATTGATGTGACTCTTTTTCTCAGGTTCTGCCTACAGGGGAGATTGTGACATATTGCTGTGTTTGGCACCAAGGTGATTTGAGTTTCCTGCCTGGATTCTGCCTTGTAGGGGCATTGCGACATAGCTCTGAGCCAATCACCTAGATAATGTGACTTTCCTCCTTTCTTACCTGAACTGTGCCCATAGAATAGATTGTAGCATATCTCTAGGACCAGCAGCGAGGTGATGTGATTGTCCTCTCTTGCCTGGCCATGCCTACAGAAGGCAGTTACTGCCAGGTGTGGTGGCTCACGCCTGTAATCCCAGCACTCTGGAAGGCTGAGGTGGGCAGATCTCAAGGTCAATAGATAAAGACCATCCTGGTCAACATGGTGAAAGCCCTTCTCTACGAAAAATGCAAAACTTAGCTGGGTGTGGTGGCAATTGCCTATTGCTCCAGCTACTTGGGAGGCTGAGGTGTGAGAATCTCTTGAACCCAGGAGGGTGGAGGTGGCATGGAGCAAAGATTGAGCCACTGTGCTCCAGCCTGGTGACAGAGCAAGACTCTGTCTCATTAAAAACAAACAAACAAACAACAACAACAACAAAGGCAGTTACTTATGACTGGCCCCAGCACACAGGTGACAGGGGGCATGGGGACGTTTCTCTGGACCCATCATCTAGATGATGTGACTCTTCTCTTATTCATAGGACCCATCCACATGAGGAATGTGACATATTACTGGGCCCCGCATCTATGAGATGCATCACACCTCTCATGTCCTGTCTCTTTCAACTGGAATGATTGTGACTTGAAGCTGGGCCCAACCCCTAAGTTATGTGCCTTTTTTTTTCCTTCTGAGCCCTACCCACAAGGGGGCATTGCAACAGATGTTTGAGTCCCTCACCTAGGTGGCGTGACTTTCATGAGTGAGCCATCCACTCAGCACTGAGATGATGTGACTCTCCTCTACTGCTTGGGCTCTCTCCAAGGAGGTGTTGTGATGTATCACTGGGTCCAGCACCTAGGTTACTTGACTTCCCTCTACTTCCTGGGCCCTGCATACATTGTGTAGTGTGACCTATAGCTGTGTCTAAAACATAAGGGATGCAACTCTCCTCCATTGGCTTTGCCGATAGAGGTATAGAAGAGGTTAATGAAAGAGAGTAAAATTTCTCAATTATTCACCTAGGTGATTTGACTCTCTTTTCTGCCTGAGCACTGCACACAGCTGAGATTGTGACACAGATAGGCACACCCAGCCAGCAGTATAGACTCATCTCACATGAACACAGCCGACTGTGGAGGTTCTGAGTCTCCCACCCAAAGCCATGATTGACTCTCATATGCAGATTGTCCTCACATTTGGGTTTCTGACTCTCCAACCAACATTCAGCAAACCTGTGAGGCTGTCACTCTGCTAAGAAGGCAGTGCACAGGGCAGATTGATGCTGTCGTGCATGGATCCAGCACACCATTGAGATCATGACTCATGGACTTATGCCCAACATGACATTTCACTGGGCCCAGTACCAAGCTGATGTCACTCCTCTATTATCCAGTTTCTGACTCCAGAGAAGATTGTGAAATATTGCTGGGGTCTTTCACCTAGTTGATGTGACTATCTTACCTGTGCTTTTTTCTCAAGGGGTGTGGTGACACATTGCTCGACCCAGCACCTCGGCAATGTGACTCTTTTCTGCTCCTAGGGCTCTGCCTAAAACATGATTGCTTTGTATTACTGGGCTCTGCACCAATGTGACAATACTGTTAGCTCTGCCTGCATATCAGTCATAAATTCACCCTGTGTAAAACTCTGAACCACCAGGGGGCACTATACAACATGCATAAGTTTAATAATCTGCGGTGACTTTCACACAGGTAGGAGACCCAGGACACTAGCAGTTTTCTTAAGCCTAACTATAAGGGTCAGCATGTTTTTGGGTTTGCTTGTTTTTAATTGGCTGGGTCCAGTAATGAGAGTCATCGCTGTGCCTGTGAACTACCATCACTCCTGTGACTAGATGTGTACATGACAGTCAAATTTCCAACTGTGGACTGTGTCAGGACCTCACCAGAGGTCTCTGTTCATGTGTGAGGGTGACACTTATAACTGTTGGCTGGATGAGCATACAAGAGTCCCTTCCCATCTCATCTGTGTGCTGGGTGCACTTATTTGTCAAAATCCCTCTTGTGGTGACATGGGTCACCATCCCCCCCTTTAAATTAAAATTAAACTGTAAAGGGGGGATGCTGACCCATGTCACCACAAGAGGAATTTTGTGGGAAGTGACACAACATTAAAATTCCAACTGTGGATTGCATCTGTGAGTAAAATCCAGGACCTCACCAGTGGGTTCTGTCCATGTGTGTGAATGACAGTTCTTACTGTTGGCTGAGTGTGCATGTGACAGTCACAATCTCCACTTTGTGCTGAGTTATGTAATGACATTCTCTTTACAACCCTCAGGGCATTATACAATATAAGTGAGTGCGAGAATCCTCTGTGATGTTTATACAAGTAGGAAACCCAAAACTTTACCTGTTGACCTAAGCCTAGGGACAAGTGTCAACATACCTTCTATTGTCTGGGTTCATTGTGCAAGTGAGTTGGGTTCAGGAATTTGTTACCATCCAACCTGGCTGGATCCACATATGACAGTCACAATTTCAATGGTGGAATAGGTTCATGTGTAAGATTTAGAACCTCACTAGTAGGCTCTGCCTATGTATGAGCATGGCAATTCAAATTGATGGCTAGGTGAGATTGAGCCATAGGAGAGTCTCAATGTCACCTGTGGACTGGGCCATGTAATGACACTCTGTATTTCCCAAGAGATTTATACGACGTACAAGAGTGTCATAATCTTCTGTTACCTTCCTACAATTAAAGAGCCCAGACCCCAAAGCCTCGCTAACAGAGTCAACATCTCTCTTATTAGCTGAGTCCAGGGATGAGAGCCATCACCATCCCTGTGAGCTGAATCCATGAGTCACCATCTCACTTCTGGTAAGATACACACATGACAGTCCCAATTCCAACTGTTGGCTGTGTTCACATATGAGATTTAGGACCTCAACAGTGGTCTTTGTTCACGTGTAATAGTGACAATAGTAACTTTTGGCTGGGTTTGCCTACAAGAGTAAAAATCTCATCTGTGTGCCGGGCTGAGTTATATGTCACAATCTTACCTCTGGGAAAGGCTGAGAAATAAGAGTCACATTACTTGATTCTTCACCTGGAGTACGTCTCAATCCCCTCTAAGGGCAAGGCCTAGGCAGAAGAGTCACATAAGTTGTGTTCAGGGCCCAGTGACATATCATAATAATTCCTCTAGACAGAGGCCAGTCAGGAGAGTCATGATATTTGGGTGCCAGGCCAAGAGATGTGTCCCAGAGGCCTAAAGAATCTTTTTTTAGGCATGTCTAGGGCAGCAGAGAAGAGGCACATTATGTAGAAAATTAGTTCAGAGATATGTCACAACGTCCCCTTTAGGTGGCATGCAGGCAGGTGAGGAGGGTCAAATCATCTAGATAATGAGCCCACAATATGTCAACATGCTCCCTGATGGAAGGGCAAATGAAAGACAGTCACATAGCCAAGGTGAGTAAACCAGAGATGTCACAATGCACACTATACGTAGGGATCATGGGAAAGAGGAGCATCATATAACCCAGGGGCTACACCCAGATACGTGTCACAGTCACCCCACTGGGCAGGGCCTAGGCATGAGAGGATAGTCACATCCCAGAAATGCTAAGCCAAGTGATATGTCGCAATTCCCACTGTGGATGGGTCCAAGAAAAAAGTCACATCATCTACATGCTGGGGCCACAGATACATATCAGTGTTTCCTGTAAGTATTGCCCAGGCAGAAGAGGCAAGTCAAGTCAGTTGGGTGCAAAACTGAGTGAAATGTCACAATGTCTTCTATAGGCAAAGCCCAGGTGGAAAAGGAGGGTCACATCAAATAGTTGATAGGCCCAGAGATATGTCACAATGCCCCTGTAAGCAGAAACCAGGCATGAGACTCAAACCACTTTTGTGCTGAGCCCAGCAATATGTCACAATGACTTTTGAGAGCAGGACCAAATCAAGACAGGAATGTCACTTTATTTGGCCTAGCGATATGTCACTATGGTTTATGTGAGCAGAACATAGGAAAAAGAGACAAGTCATATCAGCTGGGTGCCGAGCCCAGAGATATGTGTCGATCCCCCCATCAACAGAAATCATGCAGGAGAAGAGAGTCAAAACACACGGGTATGCCCGGGCATGGTGACCCATGCCTGTAGTCCCAGCACTTTGGACGGCTGAGGTGGGTGGATCGCTTAAGGTCAGGAGTTTGAAAAGAGCCCGGCCAACATGGTAAAACCATGTCTCTATTAAAAATACAAAAATTAGCTGGCCGTGATGGTGGGTGCCTGTAATCCCAGCTACTTGGAGGCTGAGGTATGAGAACTGCTTGAACCTGGGAGGTAGAGGTTGCAGTGAGCTGAGATTGTGCCACTGCACTCCAGCCTGGGAGTCTCCAGCGAGACTCTGTCTCAAAACACATACCCACACGCAGGTAATGGACACAGAAATATTTCATAATGCTCCCTGTAGGAAGGGCCCAGACAAAAGAGTACAATCTTCTGGCTGCTGGACTGTTCGGTAAGTCAAAATAGGCAATGTGGGCGGGCCACAGGAAAAAATCACATAACCTGAGTGCAGGGCCTATAAATACATCACAGAACCAAGACAGGAGAACAGATCACATCAGCTAAGTGCGGGGCAAAATGACATGTCATAATCTCTACTAGAGAGATCTGGGAAAGAGTCATTCGGATTCTGGGCAGAGGCTTACATCAGAATCACCTACAGGAAGGGCCAGGGATGAGATTCACAATCTCACAGATGTCCCAGTTGTAGGTTTGGTTTATGTACATGAGCCACAATCTCAAAAATAAACTGGATCTGTATAAAAGAGACTCAATTTCTTCTGAAAACTGTTTTCCCTTAGCGCAGGCCCAGCCTCACAGCTGTGGGGAATCTTGGTCTGAGATTCACCAACCCACCTATGGACCAGATCCATGTGTGAGAGTTAATTCTCCAACTTTCCACTGCCTCCAGGTGGGAGACTCAGAACCTCAACAGTGGGCTGTGTCTGTGTAAAAGGAGACAGTCTTTACTATTGGCGGCCTGTCCAAAGGAGTGTCACATTGTCACCTGTGTGCTGGCTCTGTGAGGACAGCCTCTCACCATTCAAGGGCTGTGCATACTATGTATGAGAGTCAACATCTGCTCTGGGACCTTCATGGCGGTAAGTACCCATGATTGTATGTGTGGCCCTAAGTCCACGTATGAGAGTCCACATCTCTCCTACTGGCTGAATCTAGATGGGAGAGTTTTGACCTCAGTGAGCTGGATTTAGGAATGAGTCGTCATCCCAGCTGTGGCCAGGTGTTCACATGTGACAGTCAGAATTTTAACCGCAGACTGTGTCTGCTTCTGAGTTCAGCATTTCACCAGTAGGCTCTTTTAGGTGTGAGGGTGACAATCCTAACAGTTGTCTGGGTGTCTGTATGAGAAACAGAATCTTGCTTGTTTTCTGGGCCCTGAGATGACATCCTCTGTGCCACTGGAGGGCTTGATATAAGATACAAGGAAGTTATAGTTTCCTATGACTTTCATACAAAGAGGAGATGCAGGACCTTACCCGTTTCACCAGGCCTAGCTATGAACGTATCTCTTATATTGACAGGTTTGAGGAAAGAGGCTCAGCATCTGACCTGTGAGATGGGCCAAGCTATACATCATAATCCTGCCTATGGGTAGAGGGTGAGCAGGAGAGTCATCTCAGCTGGGAGCTGGACAAGGCATATGTCACAATCTTCCTTGAGGACAAAGACCATGCAGAAGAGTCACATTACCTGGGTGCTCGGCCAGGGATAGTTTACAACCCCTTCCTGAAAGCAGGACACAGGATGCACAGTCACATCACCTGGGTGCTGGGCCCAGCGATATGTCACAATGCTTCCTGTGGGCAATACCCAGGCAGGAAAGACACATCATCTCAATGGTGGGCCCAGCATTGTGTCCCAGTCTTTCCTGTGGGTAGAATGCTGGCAGAAAAGGAAAGTCACATATCCTAGGTGATGGATTCAGGGATATGTAGAAAGGCTTTCTGTTGGCAGGGATAAGGGAGGATAGTTAAATCTTATTGATTTAGGAATCAGCCATATATCTTAATATCCCATATATGCAAGGGCCAGACAAATAAGACAATCACATTACCTGGGAGCTAGATCAAGGGACATGCCCCTGTACCCTTTTTTTTTTTTTTTTTTACACAGGCAGAAGAAGTGAGTCACAACATATGAGTGATGAACAAAAAGATGTCACAATATCCCTGTTGGCAGGGCCCGGTTAGAAGAGTCGCATCAGGTAGGTTTTGATCCCAGCCATGTATCACAACACAGAATATACGCAGAGCCCAGGAAGAAGAAAAGTCCCCAGCACCTAGAATCTCGGCTCTGTGATACATCACAATTCCTTCTCGGGCAGAGCCCAAGCAGTAGAACACAGTCACGTCATCATTTAGGTGCATATAGGTCACAATATCCCCTAAGGAAAGGGCCGAGGCAGAAAAATCTCCTCACCTGGGCAGTGACACACAGGTGTATCCCAGTGCTTTTTGTGTTAGGGCTCAGGAAGAAGAAGAAAGTCACAAAGCCTGTAGGGTAGACCAAGTCATACTTCACAGTCACCCTAGTGAGCATGGTTGAGGCATGAGTGGAGAGTCACAAGATTTAGGTGCTGAGCTGAGTGATGTATCACAATGTCCTCTGTGAGCAGGAATTAGGCAAGAGAAAGGAGTCAAATCACTTGGGTGATGGTGCAGACAGATGTCACAAAATTCCAGGCAAGAGTAATATCATCTTGGTGTTGGATTCAGAAATATGTCACAATGCCCCACAAAACATTGTGGGAATGACACAAGCAGGAAAGTCACAAAACCTGGGTGTGAGGACTGGCAATAAATCATAATTTCCCCTGTGGACACACTCAAAAAGGAAAAGGAGACTCCCTTCATCTAGGTAATGGGCCCAGAGATATATTCCAATTACCTCTATTGGCAGGGACCAGGCAGAAGTGTCCCATCACCTTTGCGCTAGGCAATGTGCTGGGTCGCATCGCCTAGGTGACAAACAGCAACACATCACTCTTTCTTTCTAAACGTAGTCCAGGCATAAAAGGAGCATTGCATTTCCTCGGTGCTAGGCCCAGATGTGTTTCACTGTATCTGTTATAGGCAAAGATGTGGTAAGGGGAGAAAGTCCAATCAAATAGCTGATGAGCCCAAAGATATGTCACAATGCACTATGTGGGCAGGGTCCAAACACAAGACACACTTCACCTTGGCGCTGGTAACAGCAGTATTCACAATGCCTTCTGAGGACGGTGCCAAGGCAAAGAGTAACATCACCATGGTTTTGGGCCCAGCTTTATGTCACAATCTCCCCTGCGAGCAAAACCTCAGAAGACAAGAGAAGTCACATCAGCTCAGTAATGAACAAAGTGATGTTTTATTCTCCCCTAAGAGCTAAGACCAGGCAAATAAAGATAGTGACAGCACTTGGGTGACAGTTCTGGGATATGAAACAAGGATATGAAACAATTTTCTATACAGGGAGGCCTTAGGCAAGAGAGTTCAATGACATGGGCATAGGCCCACTGGTATATTACAATGCCTCCTGTGGGTGGCATCAAGGCACCAGAGGAGACACACCACCTGAGTGCAAGGCCCAGTGATGTCAAAATGCCCCCTCTGCTCAGCGCAGTTATATGTTTCAATCTCATATGTGAGCTGGGTCCAGACAGTAGAGTCAAATCACTCAGGTGCTGGACTGGGGCATATGTAACAATAACACCTACAGAAGGTCCAGGGTTGAGATTAACAATCTCACACATGTCCCTGTTCTAGGCATGGGTCCACTTCTGTAGGGTAGCTCTAAGTACACAAGTCACAATCTCAGTGGTCAACAGGATCTCCGTGTGAGAGCCGCATTCCTTTTGTGAATTGTGTTTTGTAAGTAGAGTCACAGCCTCGTGGGTTTGCTGAATCTTAATTTGAGTGTCATGAATGCATTTGTGGAACAGATTCATGTATGAGAGTCAACTTTTAGCCACCTCAGGGTGTGAGAGTCAGAACCTCAACAGTGAGCCGTGTTCATGTGAAACAATGACAATCTTTCCTCTCGCCTGGGTGTGCATATACGTTACAATCTCACTTGTGTGCTGGTCCTGCTAGAACACTCTCTGTACCACTCGAGGGCTTTATACAATATACGTGAGTCAAAATTTACTCTGAAATTTTCACACTAGAGGGACCTTTGATTGTACCTTGGCCCTAAGCCCAGGGGTGAGAGTCAACATCTTTCTTATTGACTGTGTCCAGATAGGGGAGTTTTCACCTGCCTACAAGCTGTGTTTAACCATGAGTAACACAGCTTGATGTTGCGGTGTCAATGTCACAATTTAAGCTGTAGACTGCGTTTGCATGTGAGATTCAAAACATCACCTGTAGGCTCTATCAATGTGAGAGGGTAGGTGAGAGTAGTAACTTTCTATAACCTTCTCACAAAGAGGAGACACAGGGCCTTACTTATTTGTCTAAGCCTAAATAGGAGAGTCAGTATCTCTTCTGTTGGCTGGTTCAACACACAAGGTATGCTAGTCATTATTACACCTGTGAGCTGAACCAAGGTATATGTCACAATGCCACCTCTCAGTAGGAACAAGCAGGAGAGACGCAGCACCCAGGCACTAGGCCATGGATATGTCACAGTCTGTTATGAAAGCAGAGACCAGGCTGGAGAGTCACATCATTAGCGTGCTTAGCCAAGAACATTTTAACATCTCCTCCTGAAAGCAGTGCAACAGGAACAAAATCAGCTCACCTGGGTGCTGGGCCCAGCAATATGTCACAATGCCCTCTGTGGGAAAATCCCAGGCAGGAGAGACACATCAACAGGTTGCTGGGTGCAGAAATAAGTCACAATTTTTTTGGTTGGCAAAGTTCAGGCAGAAAATGTGTCACAACCCTGAGGTGATGGATGCAGACATATGTCACAGGCTCACTGCAGGCAGGGCTCAGGCAGGAGCCTCACATCCTCTAGGTTCTGGGCCTGTGATGATCATAAGTGAATATGGCCACAGTTCCTATGGTGACTCATTGATGGACTCAGATCACAGGAACAGTGATAACTCTCATACCTGGATCCAGCCAAGAAGAGAGATGTTCAATCTCGTTCCTGATTCTAGGGAATGAATAAGATTGTGGATCCACAGGCAGGAAGGTCTCAGAGCAGATACTGACTCTCAGGTGTATATTTTAAAGCCATTTAGCTGCACAGTGTGTCATAATAGGGCCCAGGACACCAATGAGACTGTGACTCTTGTATCCACAGCCAGCTGAAAGTAAGAATTGTCACCCTCCCACTTGAATATAGCACAGTGTTGGCAAATCTCAGAGCTGGAGGCAGTCAACATTTGGAATTGTGTCTCAGACAAGAATCCAGTCCACAAGTGAGTTAGTGACTCTCCGACCTGGATCTGACACACCTGTGAGGCTGTGAGTTCCCCACTGGGACATGGTCTGCTGGTGAGATTGAGGTCTCATGCACATACCCAGTCCACCACTGAGTTTGTGACTCCTATTCTAGGACCCAACACACAGATGTTGAATCTCATACCTAGAGCTGGGACATATACAGGATTGTCAATCTCATCCCTGTACCTTCCCACAAATGTGATCATGACATATGTCTTTGCCCAGCTCCTTAGAAATTTGACTTTCCTGCCCAGGCCCAGCCCCAAACTGAAATTGTGACATATACCGGGGCAAGCACTTAAAGGCTGTGACTTTATTCTTTTGCTTGGGAGCTGCAAACAGAAAAGATTGAGACATATTGCTAAGCCCAGCATTTAGGTTATGTGATTCTTCCTCCAGCGACATTGTGATATATTCTTCCCTGGATTATGGAACATTGGGAAATATTCCTCCCTGGAATATGAGATATTGTGACATCCTTCCCTGTTCCTACAGGAGCATTGTGACATTTCTCTGGGAACATTAACTAGATTAAGGGACTCCCCTCTCATACCTGGGTCATTCCCTCAGGGGGATTATGACATATCACTGGACTCAGAACCTAGGTGATCGGATTCTCCTCTGCTGCTCGGACCCCATCCACAGTGGGGTAATATGAATGGTAATATATTGCCGAGCCCAGCAACTAGATGAGGTCACTTTCCTCTCCTGCCTGGAATTTGCTCAGTAGGGAAGAGTTACATACCGCTTGGCCCAGCACCTAGGTAATGTGACCCTCCCCACCTCTTTGGGCCCTCCCCACAGTGGGAAATGTGACATGTCACTGGGCTCATCATCTAGATGATGTCATGCTTCTCCCCTTTCTTGACCCACCCACAGTGGGTGTTGTTACATATTACCATGTTCAACAGTTAAATGATGTGACTCTTTTCTCCTGATTGGGCCCTGCTCATAGGGGTCATTGTGACATAGAGCTTGGCCTTGAATCCAGATAATTTCACTCTCCTACCCAGGCTCTGCCTATGGAGAACAGTGTGACATGTCTCCGCATCCATGTGATGTGACTCTCCTGTCTGGTTCTGGCTGACAGAAGAGAATGTAACATATCACAGGACCCAGCACCTAGGTAATGTATTCCTATTTTTTTTCTAGGCCTTGCTTTTAGGGTAAATTGTGACATGTATTTGGAGGTATCCCCCTTTTTATGCCTGGTCAATGCCCAAGGGAAGACTGTGACATGTTGCTGAGCCCAGGACCGAGGTGATGTTTCTCTTCTGCCTGGCCTTGGCAGCCCACAAAAGGCATTGTGATGTATCTTTCTGCTCATCACACAAGTAATGGGACTCGTTTTTACCTGCCAGAGCCCCGTTCTTAGTCAAAATAGTGGCATATCACTGTACACTGCATGTAGGTAAGGTGACCCTTCTGCCTCTGTCCTTCTCATAGGAAAAATTGTGACATATCCCTGAACCAAGAACCTAGGTGATGTGACTTTTCTCCTGCGCCTTACATACTATATATATATATATATATATACACACACACATATATATATATAGTATTTTATATATATTGTATTTATATATATATATTGTATTTTCCTGTCTTACATATAATATATATGCATAAATATATATGTGTGTGTATATATATATATGTGTGTATAAAAACTAGGTAAGGTGACTCTCTTCTATTACTTGGGCCTTGGCCAAAAGGGACATTGTGACATATCTCTTGCCCCATCACCTGGGTGAAGTGGCTATTCTCTTCTGAATAGGTGCTGCCCACAGCTGTGATTGTTTCAAAACCCTGGGCCCAGCACTCAAGTGTTTTGACTCTGCTGCATGGACCCTGCCCACAGAGGGCAGTGTGATACATGTATGGGCCCATCAACTAAAAATGTGACTTTCCCTGCGTCGCAAGCTCGTCGTCCTGAAGCGGAGGCCAGAGAAGAGACAAGGGCATGAGCATTGGATAGTTACAGACATGCCTTTCTTGGACGTGCAGAAAAAGTTCGGCATTAACCTAGATCGGTGGTGGACAATCCAAAGTGCTGAACAGCCCTACAAGTTTCCTGCTCGATGCCATGCTTTTGAAAAAGAATGGATAGAATGTGCACATGGAATCGGTACTATCCGGGCAGAGAAAGAGTGCAAGATAGAATATGATGATTTCATAGAGTGTATACTTCGGACAAAAACAATGAAACGTATGGATACCATCTGGAGGCAACGGGAAAAACTGATGAAGGAAGGGAAGTACACCCCTCCACCTCACCACATGGGCAAGGGGGAGCCTCGGCCCTGAGCAGACACAGCTATTGATATCTGGAAGCTGATTTTCATGTTCTCTGTTCTCCACTGGAAAGGTTGTTTATGGAAAACCTCCTTGTCAAAGTGTGGAAAAATAAAGTATTGCTCCATCCTAAAAAAAAAAAAGTGACTTTCCATATTAGTCTGTTCTCATACTACTAATAAAGTCATACTCAAGACTGGGTAATTTATAAAAGACATAGGTTTAGTGGACTCACAGTTCCACATGGATGAGGACGCCTCACAATCATGGTAAAAGATGAAGGAAGAGGAAAAAGGCATCTTACATGGTGGCAGGCACAAAGGCCTGTGCAGGGAAACTACCCTTTATAAAACCATTAGATCCCATGAGACTTATTCGCTACCCCAAGAACAGTATAGGAGAACCGGTCCTATAGTTCAATTATATTTACCTGGTCTCACTCCTGACACATGGGGAGTATTACAATTCAAGGTGGGATTTTGGTGGGGACACAGCCAAACCATGTCACTCTTTGTCCTGTCTGGGCCCTGCCCATAGGGGCGATTTTGACACATCACTGAACCCAGCATCTTGGTGATGTGAATCTCCTGGGCCCTCCCCTCAGTGAAAATGGTGACATGTCACTGGGCTCAGTACTTAGGTGATGTGACTTCCCTCTCCTGCCTGGACTCTGTCCTAGAAGAGAGTGGTAAGATATCACTGAGACCAGCACTTATGGTCTGTGGTAATGTGATTCTCAGCTTCTCTCAGGGCCCTGTTTACAAGGGGCAAGGTGACATAGTGTGGGGACTATCTCTCAGGTGATGTGACTCTTCTGCATTGGCCTGGCCTAAAGGGGGAATTGTGACATATCTCTGGGCCTACCACCTAGGTGATGTGACCTTCCTCACCTGCTTGTGCTCTGCCCACAGGAAGATTTCCATGTATCTCTGGGCTCAATACCTAGGTAATGGGACTCTTCTGCCTAAGCACTGCTTACATTAGGCCCAAGACACAATGATGTAAGTTTTCACTTCTGCTTGGGCCCTACACAAAGTGGGCATTGTGACATATCATGGGGCTCATCACCTAGATGATGTAATTCTTTTGCTTGGGCCTTGCCCACAGTATAGTGACATATTACTAGGCATATCACCTAGGTGATGTGATATTTCTGCTCTGGCCTGTACCATAGAGGGCATTGTGACATATTGCTGAACTTAGTGCTCAGGAGATGTGACTGATGGGCCAGGGCTGAATCTACAGGTGGACTGTGACATATTTCTTGTCCAGCACCTAGGTGACATGACTCTTCTTCTTTTTTTTGCACAGGCCCTGACATCAGTGAGGATTTTGGCATATTGCTGGGCCCTACACCCAAATGATGTGACTCTGCTGCCTCAGTTCTGCCAAATAAAAGCATTGTGACCTATCCAATAGGCTAGAACCTACATGATGTGACTTTCCTCTCCTTCCTGAGCCCCGTAAATGGAGTTAATTGTGAAATACTGCTTTGCACAGGACCAAGGTGATGTGGTTCTCTAGGCTGGGCCCTGCCCATAAGAGGCATTGTGACATATTGCTGAGCTCAGCATTCAAGTAATGTGACTTTCTTGCCAGGGCCCTGAATATAGAGGTTTCTTGAAATATTCCTAGACCAACATTCAATCAGCATGACTCTCTTGTTTGGTCTCTTTACACCGGCCTAGCTCACAGGCGTGATGATGACTCTCATATGTGGACCCAACTGATAGGAAAGATTTTGACTCTCATGGCTGGAATTAGGGGAATAGGTCAGGTCTTCTGTTTTCTGCTTGTGGTAATTCACAGAAGGGGATGACACTGAAGCACCAACACACAGGTGAGATTGTGCATCCCATAGGCATGCCCAGCCAACAATTAGAATTGTCACTCTTACACATGGGCAGAACCTACTGGTGAGGTCCTGAGTCACACATGTGGACATCATCCACAGTTAGAGTTGTGACTGTCGTATGTAAATTCGGCAACGTGTGAGATGATGACTCATTTCTAGACCAAGCTCACAGGTGTAATGATGACCCTCATATTTGAATTTAGCCAATAGAAGAGGTGTTGATTTTGTAGCTGGGCTTAGGGCATTGAGCAAGGCCCCAAGTCTTCTGTCTGCAGAAAGTTCTGAGAGATTACCCCACTCATGCATATAATATAAAGCCCTTAAAGTTCACAGAGTTTTATAACAGGACCCAGTACAAAGGTGAGACTGTGACTCCTCTGTGCACATCCAGCTGACAGGATCATCACCCTCACACATGAACAGAGCCCACTGCTGAGGGTATGGGTCTCACTTATGGATACAGCTCACAGTTTGAATTGTGACTGTATATGTGAATTTTACCACAGGTGGGATGTCTTATTTCTGAACGCAGCTCATAGGTGCAGTGATGACTCTCATACCTGGACCCAGCAAAGAGGAGAAATGATGAATCTTGTAATAGGAAGTTATGCATGTGTATGTGTGTGTTTCAGTTCCTTGGGCTTTGAAAAATTGATTCTACATTATCTTATACAGATGCAAATGTATTAGGTGGTTTTTTTGCAAGGCTGTATGTATATTCCTTCTGTTGATTGAAATATTGTCATTGGTGTTATGTAGATATATTTGTAGATCTCAGAACAGAAACAATATTGTAAATATTATAGCTTAATAAATGTTGATGGTATGTAAATATATCAATAATACATATTTAGAAGGTAGTTGTTAACAATTGCTTAGAGCTCACGTGGTCAGCCAAGGCCTATCTTCTTGAAAACCATGCTGAAATGGCACTTCTTCATTACAGTATCTCTTGGGGTAAAATAATCCTTACTAAGAATGGTCAAAATAAGATTTAAAAATTTGTTGGAGATAAATCTTATGTGTAAAGAAACAGAGCTGTGGAAAAAAAATGTTCAGGGAAATATAAATAAATCAATTTTACCACAGTTATTTAAAAAAAAAAAAGCTTCAAAGTCAAATCAAATTTATTTATTCAACTAAAAATTGTAAGTACAATGGTGAATGAAATTAAAGGCCTCTGACCACAAAGTTTACACTGTAGGGTTTGAAAAACAGACAATTAGATAATAAGTAATCCTCATATAGTGCTGGTAGTATAAGTTGGTACTACATTCTGAAAGAGGGCTTGCCAATGTCTACACAAGCTGAAGAAAGAAATTTATTCTAATTATATTTGTGGTTAAATATCTACATAATTGCACAAATTTATCTTTAAAAATCCACAAGATGGTCTATAGAAGTGCTGAAAAGCCTGGAAAATTACCAGCTGTTCATTAACAGTTGAATAAGTGAATTTAGTTTATATGATGTCACATTGTAGATCAATGAATATGCAAACTATATGCAGCAACGGAGATTAATCTCACAAACAATGATGAGCCAAAAAAACCTGGACAAAAATGAGAACTTACTGTCTTAATCTAAAGTTCAAAAACAGGCAAATATTATTTATCGTATAAAAAGCCAGGATATACGTTTCTCTTGAGTGAACAGTGACGGGAAAGGAGAAAAAAGGAGGGAGAGTGCCAGGATGCTCACACTCTTCCATCACTGGGTGCTGGGTTCATGGTATATGCATTTTGTACAGATTTATCAAGCTGTTCTTTTATAACATATGTGCTTTTTAGGTGTGTAAAATTAAAAACATTTCTTTGAATGTTTCTATTTACCGTTTTTATTTTTTCCTCAATCAGTTTTTTGTCACTTATTTTTCTGGAAAAACAGGTAGTTTTATCTAAATTTTATAATTTAATAAAATTGTTTTTTTGTTGTTTGTTTGTTTTTTTGAGAGGAAGTCTCACTCTTGTTACCCAGGCTGGAGTGCAATGGCGCGATCTCGGCTCACCGCAACCTCCGCCTCCTGGGTTCAGGCAATTCTCCTGCCTCAGCCTCCTGAGTAGCTGGGATTACAGGCACGCACCACCTTGCCCAGCTAATTTTTTGTATTTTTAGTAGGGATGGGGTTTCACCTTGTTGACCAGGATGGTCTCGATCTCTTGACCTCGTGATCCGCCCGCCTCAGCCTTTCAAAGTGCTGGAATTACAGGCTTGAGCCACCGCGTCCGGCCCCAGAAAATTGTGTAAAATATTATCTAATGTTTAAGTCTCGAATGTATCTATGTTCTGTCTTTTTTAATGTTTTTATTGTTCTTAATGTAAATTTATCTAATTTATTATAACATTCAAATAACAACACGAATTTCACTGCCATGTTTTTATTATTTTTTATTGCATTTTAGGTTTTGGGGTACATGTGAAGAACATGCAAGATTGTTGCATAGGTACACACATGGCAGTGTGATTTGCTGCCTTCCTCCCCATCACCTATATCTGGCATTTCTCCCCATGCTCTCTCTCTCCAACTCCCCACCCCCCGCTGTCCCTCCCCTATTTCCCCCCCATAGACCCCAGTGTGTGATGCTCCCCTCCCTGTGTCCATGACTGCCATATTATTACCTCTTAAGTAACAGAAAAATCAGACAGGTTAAGAAACTTGCCCTATCCCAGCACAGCGTTTGAGAGAACATGGATGAATCTGGAAACCATCATTCTCAGCAAACTGACACAAGAACAGAAAACCAAACACTGCATGTTATCACTCATAGGTGGGTGTTGAACAATTAGAACACATGGGCACAGGGAGGGGAACATCACACATTATGATCAGTTCAGGGGCTAAAGGAGAAAAAGTGGGGGATAGGGAGGGATAATGAGGGGAGAAATACCAGATGTACGTGATTGGGGGGATGAAGGCAGCAAACCACCTTGCCATGTATGTACCTATGCAAAAATCCTGCATGATCTGTTCAAGTACCCCAGGACCTAAAGTACAGTAACAAAAAAATTTATGGAGGGTAGATCTGGTGTTAAGTGTCTTTAACACACACAAAATAAAAACAAAACACAAGGACACAAGGAAACTTTGGAGGGATGGACATATTTATCACCTGGATTGTGGTGATGGAAAATGTAATATACGTTAAAGTTCATTTGCAGTGTGGAATCTCAAACTTATATATATATAAATAAGCAAGACACAGATGAAACAATGCTAGCATATATATATACAGGCAAAAAAACAGGCAATGTGTTTATATATATAAGGTCAAAAATCTTTTAAAAATAAATACTTTTTATCACTAATTTGGTGTTTTTCATTTTCTGTTTTTTTGTTTTTGTTTTTTTTTGAGATGAAATCTCACTCTCACTAGCTGGAGGGCAGTGGCGAAATCTCGGCTCACTGTAACCTCTGCCTCCTGGGTTTAAGTGAGTGTTCTGCCTGAGCCCACTGAGTTGCTGGGACTACAGGTGTGTGTAACCACGCTTGGCTAATTTCTGTATTTTTAATAGAAACTGGGTTTCACCATATTGGCCAGGCTGGTCTCAAACTCCTGATCTCAGGTGATCTGCTCACCTTGGCCTCCCAAAATGCTGGGATTATAGGCATGAGCCACCTCACCCAGCCAATCTGGTGTTTTTAAATACCCAGATGTCCTGTTTTAATCAGATTAAGTCTGGGGAATGTTGACAAATTTTATTTAACTTTCTGTACAATGTATTCAAAATTTTCTAGTTTAACCTGATATTGATTAATGATGAGTAAACAATCTTTTATCAAATTTCAGGCCTACTAAGTTGCTGAAGGTATTTTTAATTTAAAATTTTTTGGCTGGCCTCAGTGGCCCATATCTGTAATCCCAGCACTTTTGGAGGCTGAGGCATGCAGATGACTTGAGGTCAGGACCTCAAGACCAGTCTGGCCAACCTGGGAGGAAGAGGTTGCAATGAGCTGAGTTTGTGCCATCGTACTCCAGCATGGGTAACAAGAGTGAATCTCCAGCTAAAAAAAAAAAAAAAGAAGCAGCAGAAGCAGCAAATACGGCAAATAAAAATTTAATACTTTGATGGAAGTAAGAAAAGTATTCTAAAATTTCTTTTTGACCCATTATTATTATTATTATGAGAAGGATTGTGATGGAATGGCTACAGCAGTGTGATCTTAACCCACTCTCCCACTCTCTGTTTCATCATTCTTGGGCTATGGTCATAAAACTTCTATGCTTCTTTTCAGACAAATGTTAATTATTTAGCATAATCTTCACAGCCTCATATTTTCAAAAATGGTTCATTCTTAAGAAAATGTAATTACATCACCTACCACTTTTCCTCAAACAAAGTAACAAATTAACCATATAGTCTAGTCTATAGTTAGTACATAAAAAATACAGATGTAGCGTCATCTATTTTAACTGCACACTTGGGAATAAAACACACCTTGGGCTATAGGCCACGAGCTTACAGAGAAGATAGCTCCCAAATTGTGGGGACCTGGTACAGAAACATTTACCCCGTACGTGAAGGAGTAAATAATTCTCTCTCACTGCTGATTCTAACTATTAACTTGGAACTAAAGAAACATGTCATTGTGCCACAAAACATCTTGTTATTTCTAGTTTAGGTTCAGGGAAGATTTGCAGCATATGTACACTGCATGGCTTTGAGGTCTGGATACTTAATAATCCCATTGCTTAAGTAGTGAACATCACACCTGAAAGTAGCTTTTCAATGTTTGTCTCCCTTTCTTCTTCCATCTTTTTTTTTTTTTTGAGACGGAGTTTCGCTGTTGTTACCCAGGCTGGAGTGCAATGGCACGATCTCGGCTCACCGCAACCTCCACCTCCTGGGTTCAAGCAATTCTCCGGCCTCAGCCTCCTGAGTAGCTGGGACTACAGGCACACACCGCCATGCCCAGCTAATTTTTGTATTTTTAGTAGAGACGGGGTTTCACCTTGTTGACCAGGATGGTCTCGATCTCTTAACCTCGTGATTCACCAGTTTTGGCCTCCAAAAGTGCTGGGATTATAGGTGTGAGCCACCGTGACCAGCCTCTTTTTCCATCTTTTTAAACATTTATTTTCATTTTTTTAGTGTTTATTTTCATCTTGGTTTTCATCTGCACCCAATGTCTACCTCCCACATATAAGTGAGAATGTGTGGTATTTGTTTTACGGATCTGTGTTAATTTGCTTACATTAATGGCCTTCTGCTGCATTCATGTTGTGGCAAAAAAAAAAAAATTACTTCATTCTTTTCTGTGGCTGCATAGTATTGCATGCAGTATAAGCACCTCATTTCTCTTATCCAATCTAAGATTTATAGACACCCTGTTTAATTCTGTGTCTTTTGGTGTTGTGAATTTTGCTGCCATAAACATGTCAGTGCAGGTGTCTTTTGGCAAAAAAGAATTTGTTCTTCTTTGGGGTGACGCGGCTGGCAGATTAAATGGCAGCTCTATTTCTCGTTCTCTGAGAAATCCCCAAACTTCTTTCCACAGGGGCTACATTTTATTGCAATCCCAACAACCGTTATAATGATACCTGTTTCTCCACAACTTAGACATGCTATTTTTTGACTTATAAAAACAGTCATTCTAACTGGTGTAAAATGGTGTCACTTTGTCCTTTTGGTTTACATCTCTCTGATGCTTGGGGTGTTAGGCATTTCTTGAATGTTTATTGGAAACTCTTATGTCTTCCTTTGAGAAGTGTCTCTATTTCTGATTTTTCAAATTAAATTTCTTATAGAGTCTATGTATTAATCACTTGTATGCAGTTTGGAAATATTTCATATTGTAAAGTGTCTGTTTCTTTGTTGATAAGTTTCTTTGGCTGTACAGAAGCTCTTGAGTTTAATTAGATGCAAAGTTTTTATTTTTATTTTTGTTGCACTCACTTTTAAGATGTTATTCAGAAACTCATTCCGGAGACAGTGTCTAGAAGAGTACTCTCTAAGTGTTCTTCTAGAATTTTTGTAGCTTGAAAACTCACAGGTAAGTCTTTAGTCTTGTTATACCCGAGTGAGTCAAGGAATGCACCAAACTTTGAGATTCAATTATGAGTCCTTTATTTTAGCTAGCGACCGAGAGGTGGCTGACACCCAAAATTCTCTCAGCCCTGAAGAAAGAGTTAAAAGGTTTCTTATACCCTAGGTTGAAAAGGCAGGGGGTAATCTAGCTGAAGCAATTTTTTCAGAGAAGCAGAGTAAGCAAAAAGTTAAAAGATAAACTAGTACATGAGAAATAAAACAGTACCAGGTGCAAGGCTAGAGCTGTCATAAAAAGACATACATCTTATAGATATGGGCGCTCTGGGTACTCGACAGCGCCTGCATTCCCAGGCTCTGCTGGTGCCACCTAACTTGGCCTCTTATCAGCAAATGCACTCCTGGATGTGCCTGGTGTCATCCTGCCCCAGTTACATACTTAATGACGGGAGTAACTAAAATGAAGACGCTAAGATGGAGTTTGTCCAGCTCAAGAAGCTAACATGAAGCCTGAACCGCTCTCAGCTAAGAAGAGAGTCAGTTTAAGCTAACAAAAAGCAGGTTATCACAGTCTATCTTGACTTATATTTTCTATATGGAAAGAGGTAGAGGTCCACTTTTTTCTGCATATGACCAAGCAGTTTTCCTAGTACTATTTATCATAATTATAATAATTATTATTTTTTGAGATAAAGTCTTGCTCTGTCACCCAGGCTGGAGTGCAGTGGCATGATCTTGGCTCACTGCAACCTCTGCCTACCGGGTTCAAGCGATTCTCTTGCCACAGCCTCCCCAGTAGCTGGGACTACAGGCACACACCACCACAATGAGCTAATTTTTGTATTTTTAGTAGAGACAGGGTTCCACCGTATTGGCAAGGCTGGTCTCCAACTCCTGACCTCATGATCTGCCTGTCTCAGCCTCCCCAAGTGCTGTGATTACAGGCATTAGCCACCACTCTCGGCCTGTCAGTAGCACTTCTATAAACTAACACATATCTCAAAATAAATTTAAAAACCAATTCCATCTACAATAACTGTAATAACTATACTTTGAAATAAATTTTACAAAAAATATGAAGCATCTTACATTGTACCCTAAAAAAACATTAAATTGATATATTAATCATTAATGAACTGCCATTATTAATAGTGTTAAATATTTGTATTACACAAAATGATCTTCAGATATAAGGCAACCTCAATGAAAATATCAGTGACATACTTAATACCAATTCTTAAGAATAGGTCAGGCACTGTGGATCACTACTGTAATTTCAGCACTTCGGGAGGCCAAGGTGGGCAGATCATAAGGTCAAGCGATCGGTACCATCCTGGCAGACATGGTGAAACCCCATTTCTACTAAAAATACAAAAATTAGCTAGGCATGGTGGTTCGTGCCTGTAGTACCAGCTACTTGCATGGGACTGAGGTGTCAGAAATGCTTGAACCCAGGAGGCAGAGGTTGCAGAAAGCCAAGATCACACCACTGCACTCCAGCATGGAACAGAGCAAGACTCTGTCTCAAAAAAATTAAAAGATTATTAAAAATACATCAATAATTTATATGGTAGCACAAAAGATCCTGAATAGCCGAAGCCATCAAACAGAAAAGTAAAGTTATCAGCCTACCTGACTTTTAAATATACTACAAAACCATACTAACAAAAACATTATGGCAATTGAATAAACACAGTGAGCGAATGAAGCAAAAAAAAAAAAAAAATCAGAAATATAGCCATGTACTTACAGCTAACTGATTTTAAATGAAGGTGACAATTTCTTAGAAAAAAGACAGTAAATGCTGTTGAGAAAACTTTATTGACACATGTAGAGCACTAAAAGGAGAACCTCAACTCATACCACATATGAAAATCCACTCAAAATAAATTAGATGCATAAATGTGTGGCTTCAAACTCTGAAACTACTATTACTAAAAAAAAAAAAAAAAATGAGTGAAAGTTCCATAACATTGGTTGAGCAGTGACTAATTTAACCTCAAAATCCCAGGCAACAAAAGAAATAATAAGAGTCAGAATACTTAAAATTAAAATGCTGCTTCACAGAAGATGATACAATCAACAGGATAACTAAAATATGGAACAAGGGGTTAAGATAAAAATATGTAAGAAACTTAAATGAGCATAAAACAATAAACAAGTAACTATTAAAATGAGTAAAAAGTGTATTTTTCCAGAGAATACATACATATGGCAAACAGATATACTGAAACATGCTAAATGTCAATTCTTAATAGAGAAAGCAAGAGAAAAAAACAATGATATCTCAACTCACTCATTAGAATGACTCTTAAAAAAAGAAAAAAGGGGCCCGGCGCGGTGGCTCACGCCTATAATCCCAGCACTTTGGGAGGCCGAGGGGGGTGGATCACGAGGTCAAGAGATCGAGACCATCCTGGTCAGTAAGGTGAAACCCCGTCTCTACTAAAAATACAAAAATTAGCTGGGCATGAAGGTGCGCGCCTGTAGTCCCAGCTACTCGGGAGGCTGAGGCAGGAGAATTGCTTGAACCCAGAAGGCGGAGGTTGTGGTGAGCCGAGATCCTGCCATTGCACTCCAGCCTGGGTAACAACAGCAAAACTCCGTCTCAAAAGAATAAAAAGAAAATCAGCTGGGCATGGTGGTGCGCGCCTGTAGTCCCACTACTCAGGAGGCTGAGGCAGGAGAATCTCCTGAACCCAGGAGGCAGAGGTTGCAGTGAGCCAAGGTCGTGCCATTGCACTCCAGTCTGGGTAACAAGAGCTAAACTCCGTCTCAAAAGAAAAAAGAAAGGAAAAAGTCTTTGTGCAGTGGCTCATGCCTGTAATCCTAGCACTTTGGGAGGCCAAGGCAGGTGGATCAGGAGTTTGAAACCAGCCTGGTCAACATGGCAAAACCTCATCTATACTAAAAATCCAAAAAAAAAAAAAAAAAAAAATAGCTGGGTGTGGTGGCAGGAACCTGTAATCCCAGCTACTCCGGAGGTTGAAGCAGGAGATCACTTGAACCCAGGAGGTAGAGGTTGCCGTGAGGTAAGACTCACATCATTGCACTTCACCCTGGGTGACAGAGCAAGACTCTGTCTCAAAAACAAATAAATAAATTAAATTAGGCCGGGCGCGGTGGCTCACGCCTATAATCCCAGCACTTTGGGAGGCTGAGGCGGATGGATCACGAGGTCAAGAGATTGAGACCATCCTGGTCAACAAGGTGAAACTCCATCTCTACTAAAAAAACAAAATTAGCTGGGCACGGTGGCGCGTGCCTGTAGTCCCAGCTACTCGGGGGGCTGAGGCAGGAGAATTGCTTGAACCCGGGAGGGGGAGGTTGCGGTGAGCCGAGATCCTGCCATTGCACTCCAGTCTGGGTAACAACAGCGAAACTCCGTCTCAAAAAAAAGAAAATTAATTAATTAAATTAAAAAGCGTTAGTTGGCGAAGATATGAATAAAAGAAAATGCTTCCACACTGTTGGTTTGAATGTAAATGAGGACAGCCATTACAAATAACAAAGCAGAGATTACAAAAAAAGAAACAACTTAAAATCTAACTATTATATAGCAAAACCATTTCACTGTTGTATATCCAGAACAAACTCAGAATAAATATCCACACTTCCATGTTGTTTGCAGCACTCTTCAGAACAGCCCAATTATACAGTCAACAGTTCAACATCTAATGAGTAAATAAAGACAACATGGTATATATACCCAATGAAATACTATTTATCTTTAGAAAATTCTATTATTTCCTATCACATGTATTAACCCTAAGGACATCAGTTGAAATAAGTCATAGTTTTAGCATCTCATAATTTCACTTACACGTGGATTCTAAAAAACTTAATCTCATTGATGTAGAGAGCAAAATGGGACCATCAGATGCCAAGGTATTTAGAAAAAAATGGGGAATTGGAAAGATGTCTGTGAAAGAATACGTAATTATAGCTGGATAGGAGGAGGAAGTTCAATATTGTACAGCATTGTGACTACACTTTATAATATTGCATTTGTTATGTGTGAAAAATGCTAACAATGTTATGTGATTTCACCACAAAAGATGTTAACCATTTGAGATAAAGCATTAATTACCTAGAGCTAAGCATTTGATCACGTGTATATCCTTCAAAATGTTGTTTCACAGAAAAAATATACATTTTATCTTTCAAATTAGAGAATATATTTTTAAAACCTTACAAAAAGATAACAATATTTCAAATAATGTTTGTGTCTTTGTCATAAAGTTGGCTGAATAGTATAAAAAATAGTCTTGGTGCTGCTTTTGTCATGTGCCAGTCATAACATAGGAACTGTGATACTTGGCAGCATGTTTTAAACCCATCACAGTGATGGGACGAGCATGTACTTTAGTCCTTTATTTTAAGCTTGGGGCACCTGGAGTTTCTGGTGCTGATGGTAATGGTATGAAAGACACTAAAAGAGCAAGTGTTAACTTATGGTCCCAAGACTGGCCACTCTGTGAACACAGTAAACTAATTTGCATAAAAAATAACAAAAAATGTTTTAATCAAAAAGCTGCCACGATTTCTAGAAGTTTTCCAGAGAAAATAATTGAGAATACACTAATTTTAATTTAGAAGTACATTACATTTTTATATAAAAAGCTAGGATTAGCCTATTATTATATGGAAAATGTGTGGTCTACAAGTACATCATCTATTGAGTGGTCTACAGTTTCCGAATTTCAGAAACACTGATATGAGAATACTTCCCCAATCGAATAATTTAAAAACATTAAGTTACTCAGTGACTAAAAAAGATCGGAATTACTGATCACTCACAATGTCATTTTAAATGTTATTTAATGAAGAAATATAAAGTTTCTTTTAAATTCATTTTAACATTTCTTTTACTTTTTCATTTTTATTAGAAAATAAATATGAAAATTTATGTTACTACAAACCTATATATTTTATTCAAATCTAGACATAGTGTTTGGAAAACTCTGTCCCTGTCGTGAAAGCCCTTCCCCTCCCACACAAAGAGGCTCCCTTATCTTTCACTCTACATAGGGCTCTAGCCTTCCCGCCCAGCTGCAGCCACTTCCCGTCAGCAACCGGCTGACCAATCACCGCCTGCCTCATCAGCTCTCCCCAGCTTCCCGCCGCCCGGCTTCCCCGCCCGGCATTTCAAACTTCAAACTGACCAACCGTTGCCCACCACCTCGGCTCTCCCGGTCTTCCCACTCCCTCAGCCCTTCAGCCGCCTATAAAAGAACCCTGCTCCCTGTAATCCCAGCACTTCGGGAGGCCGAGGCGGGTGGATCACGAGGTCGGCAGATCGAGACCAACCTGGTCAACATGGTGAAACCCCGTCTCTACTTAAAATTACAAAAAAATTAGCTGGGCATGGTGGCGCGTGCCTGTAATCCCAGCTACTCAGGAGGCTGAGGCAGGAGAATTGCCTGAACCCAGGGGGCGGAGGTTGCGGTGAGCCGAGATCGCGCCATTGCACTCCAGCCTGGGTAACAAGAGCGAAACTCCGTCTAAAAAAAAAAAAAAAAAAAAAAAAAAAAAAAAAAAAAAAAAAAAGAACCCTGCTCCTCTGAGCACGCGCGGCCATTTTCCTGTTCTTCCCGGCTGGTCCGCTGGGAGGCTCTTTCCTCTCAATAAAGCCTGAACTTAAGACTCTCTTCTAACCTGCGGTCTGGTTTTTTCTGAACGAGCTCTGTCTTCCCGTAGAGGGTAGGTCGGGCACATAGCACTAATCTTAATAGATCTGTATGTTTAAAATTATGGGAAACCTATTTACACTTAGAAGATAAATAACTGCTTTTTAGTAAACCCAAGAGGGCAATTCTGACTCTCAATTATAAGCTGTTAAAATATTAATGCTATCATCTAGGTGGGAACTTTAGGTATCTGCACGTTCAGGTTGTTTAGCATATAATAAATCAGAAACTATGAATTTTTATAAACAACAAACTAAAAATATAAAGTATCACTTTCTTTTTCTCAGTTTTGAAATACTGTCATTATTTCTAGGTGACATAACACTCAATTACAGAGGCTGTGGCTGTTGAAACTGGAAATTTCATGGTTGATTCTTCTTTACCTGCTGCCTTTTTATTTCACACAGACACAGCAGCACAAGGCAGGCAAGAAACCCTGACTGCAAATACGCCAGTGCCCTTCTGTGGAGAATACATGTGTGAGCATATTAACTTGAAATTCGTGGCATCTTTTGTTCAAGTACAGACTTTTTTTTTTTTTTTCCCCCAATAGAGACGGGGTTTCACCATGTTGGCCAGGATGGTCTTGATCTCCTGACCTGGTGATCTGCCCGCCTCGGCCTCCCAGAGTGCTGGGATTACAAGCGTGAGCCACAGCGCCTGGCCCTCAAGTACAGACTTTCATATGGCAAGTAATAAAGGCAATAATTTAACACTGCAATAGCAAATAAACATAATCTAAAATACCTGCGGACCCATTATTTCTATTCTTCACAAGAATGACTGTAATGGAATGAGCATTTGCAGCACTGTGGTCCTAAATAATATGCCCTTTCTGTTTTATTATTTTTGGAATATGACCATAAGATTGCTTTTTTAAAAATTTTTTTAACTCAGTAATTTAGCATAATTTTTACAGTCTCACACTTTCAAAAGTGGTTCATTCCAAAAAAAAGTGATTAAACCACTTGCTGCTTTTCCCCCAAAAAGATTAAATAAATTAAATCAATAGTCTAGTGTACAGTTAATACATAAATAGTAAAGCTGTAGTTTATTTTAGCTGCACACTTGAAAATAAAACTCTTTTTGGGCTATAGACCAAGAGCTTTCAGAGAGGTTAGCTTATAAAACGTGGGAGACCTGGTATTTACCCCTATGCTTTAAGGGTTGAAAATGTGTCTTTCAGCCCTAATTTCAACTATTAACCCAGAACTGGAGAAATAGAACATGTCGTTATACCAAAAAGCATTTTATTATTTTTATTTTACATTTAAGTGGTACATGTGCAGATCTGTGTAACAGGAATACTACATGGTGTTGAGGTTTGGGCACTTAATAATTTCATTGCCCAAGTAGTGTACATCATACCTAAGTAGATTTCAATGCGTGTCTCCCTTCCTTCTTTTTAGAATTCCCGGTGTTCATTGTTTTTGTCTTTGTTTCCATGCCTATCCAATTTTTAGCATAGATGTAAGAGAACATGTGGCATTTGTTTTTCTGATGCATTAATTGGATTAAAATAATGGCCTTCTGCTGCATTCGTGTTGCTGCAAAAGACATTAATTCATTGTCTTCTGTTGCTGCATATCGGAGGGTGTATGAGTACTTCATCTTTCTTATCCAATAAAAAGATTCCTGGGTAACTGGTTTGATTGTCTTTACTATTGTGAATAGTGCTGCAATAAACATATGAGCGCAGGTGTCTCTTTAGCAAAATTACTTATTTTGGGGGTAGATACCATGCAGTGGGGTTGATTGATACACTGGCAATTCCATTTTTAGTACTTTGAGAAATCTCCAAACTGCTTAGCACAGGGCTAAATTAATTTGCATTCCCACCAACAGTGTAGGAAGATTTCCTTTTCTCCGTAACTTCAACCTCTTTTTCTTAACTTTTAGTAAGTCATTCTTACTGATGTGAAATGGTATCATATTGTCATTTGTATTTACATCTTTCTAATAATTAGAAATGTTGAGCAATTTTACATATTTATTGGCAGCTCTTATGTCTTCCTTTGAGAAAAGCCTATTCATATCATTTGCTTTTTAATAAAAATTTTTATGCATTCTGCATATTAATCCTTCATTTTCTGCAGTTTGCAAGTATTTTATTTCATACTATACGTCATCAGTTTACTTTGTTGATAGTTTATCTTACTGTGCAGAAGCAAAAAGTTTATAAAATTTAATGTAATAAACTTACATGAAATTTATTGATTTAATGTATTTCTAGAACTTTTTGTGGCTATTGCAAATATAAATTTTTATAAATTTTGTTCTCAGCTTCAATATTATTGGTGTACAGAAATGCTGTGCATTTGTGTTGATTTTGTATTCTGAGATTTGTTTTAAGTCTTTTTTTAGGCTTAGAAGTATTTTGATGAAATCTTTTCTTTTTTGTTGTGAGGAGGCGAGCAGGGAGGGGAGTGGGGAAAGGGGGTGGAGACCTGGTGAAATCTTTAAACTATTCTAGGTAGAGAATTGTATCATCAATACAGGTAATTTTACTTTGTTTTCCATTTGGATTCCTTTTATTTATTTTGTTGCATTACTCTGGTTAGGACTTTCATAACTATGTTTAATAGGACCGTTTAGAATGGATATTTTTGTCTTATTTTTCTTATGGAGAATGCATCCAGCTTTTGCTTTTGTAGTAACATGTTGGCTAAGGATTTGTCATAGATGGCTCTTATTATTTTGAGGTATGTTTCAAAAATGTCTAGTGTGTTGAGAACAATTTTGTGAGTCAATATTGGATTTAATTGAATGCTTTAACTGCCCCTATTGTGTTCAATATCTTTTTCTCTTAATTATCTTTACATGGTGAATCACACTAATTTACTTGCATATGATAAAACATACCTGTATTTATGGAATAACGCTTACAGGATTGCAGTAAAATAACTTTCTGACTTGCTTTGGAACTCAGTTTGCTAGTATTCAATGAGATTGATCTTCCAATGTTTACCCAAAATATTGACTTGCAGTTTTCTTTTTTTCTTCTCTAGATTTTGGTTTTATATAGTTCACTGATTTCATACAAGGAGTTAAGGTGAAATCCCAAATTGATTTTTTTGAGTACATTCAGTAGGATTAGGACCAGACTTTCTTTGTACATGTGGTAAAATTTGGCTGTGATTTTACATGATCTAGGGTTTTCATCGTTGGTAGGTTTATTAATACTTATTTAACGTCATTATACATTTTTGCTCTGTTGAAGACTTCTTTTTCTGGTTCAATCTAGGAAAGTTGTGTGTATCTACAAGTTTATTTTCTCTAAATTTTCTATTTTGCAGGCATGTTCATAGAAGTCTCTGAGGATCTTTTTTAAAAATCTATGCAGAATTAGATGTGATATCGCATCTTTAACATTTAAATAAATACAGAATAAAAGTTAAATGAAATTCAACATTCCTTCATAATAAATTTCTGAATATAGTAGGTATAGAAAAACAAACCTCAAGCCATTAAATGCCACATATAACCAAAGAAGTATAGCTAATAAAATACTAAACAGAAAAATAGTGTAAGCTTTTACTATAAGAGCAAGAACAAGACCAAAATGCCCACTTTCTGCAGTCTTATTAAACACAGTACTACATATCCTAGAGAAATTCGAAAATCAAAGTACCCAGAGTAGAAAAAAATGTTAAATTATTCCCGTGCCTTTTATTTCTACATATAATCGTAAGTAAACAAAAGCCAAAGATATTGGTAAACACTACTGGGAAAAATAAACCAACTCACCAAACTGGTGGATACAAAAGCAACATCCAAGTGTTTGTAGCATTTCTATCCACAGACAACTATTTCAAAATGAAATTGAGCCTGCGTGTGGTGGTTCACGCCTGCAATCCCAGCACTTTGGGAGGCCGAGGCAGGTGGATCACGAGGTCAAAAGATAGAAACCATCCTGGCCAACATGGTGAAACCCCATCTTTACTAAAAATACAAAAATTAGCCGGGCGTGTTGGTGTGCTCCTGTAATTCTAGCTACTCGGGAGGCTGAGGCAGACAGAATTGCTTGAGCCTGGGAGGTGGAGGTTGCAGTGAGCTGAGATTGCACCATTGCACTTCAGCTTGGGCAACAGAGTGAGACTCTATCTCAAAAAAAAAATATATATATATATATTTAAAAAATGGGGCCAGGCGTGGAAGCTCACGCCTATAATCCCAGCACTTCTGGGAGGCTGGGCGGATGGATCACGAGGTCAAGAGATCGAGACCATCCTGGTCAACAAGGTGAAACCCCGTCTCTACTAAAAATACAAAAATTAGCTGGGCATGGTGGTGCACGCCTGCAGTCCCAGCTACTCGGGAGGCTGAGGCAGGAGAACTGCTTGAACCCAGGAGGCAGAGGCTACGGTGAGCCGAGATTGTGCCATTGCACTCCAGTCTGGGTAACAACAGCAAAACTCCATCTCAAAAAAAAAAAAAACTGATACACAATTGGAAAAATACTACCTTCATCAATCAACATTACTAATATTGTTAAATGTCTATCTTATACAAAATGGTGTACAGATATGATACAACCTCTATCAAAATACCAGTGACATAATGAACAAATTAAAAAATAATCTAAAATTTCTATGGTATCACAAAAGACCCTGAATAGCCAAAGCAATCAAGCAATAAAGCAATAGAAAAAGTGAAGGTATCACTCTACCTTTCAGACATACTACAAAGCTATAGTTAGAAAAATAAAAACAAAAAAACAGTATGGTACTTGAATAAAAACAGACACACAGGCCAAGAGCAGAAAAAGGAGACCAGAAATATATACATTTACAATCAACCGATTTTAAATAAAGGTGGCAATTTTTTGGAAAAAAGGCAATATTTTCAATAAATGGTGTTAAGAAAATTTTATATCCACATGCAGAGGAATAAAATGAGACTCTCAACTCACATCATATATAAAAATCAACACAAAATAAATTAGATACTTAAACGTAAGGTCTAAAACTGAAACTACTAGAAAAAAAACACATACTGAAATCCCTTTAACATTGGTTGGGCAGTGACTTTTAAAATTTGACTTCAAATCCTAAAGAACAAAATGAAAAATAGATAAATTAGATTGTTTTAAATTAAAAAGCTCCTGCAGAGAATAGGATACAATCAACAGGATTGTATGTGATAGGAATTAATATCAAAACTATATAGACCAGGCATGCTGGCACACACCTGCAATCCCAGCAGTTTGGGAGGCTGAGGTGGATGAATCATAAGGTCAAGAATTCGAGACCATCCTGGCCAAAATGGTGAAACCCCATCTCTCTACTAGAAACTCCGCCTCAAAAAAAAAAAAAAAAAAAAAAAAAAAATATATATATATATATATATACACAAAAATTAGGCTGGGTGCAGTGGCTCACGCCTGTAATCCAAGCACTTTGGAGGCCAAGTCGGGCGGATCACCTGAGGTCGAGAGTTCAAGACCAGCCTCACCAATATGGTGAAACCCCATCTTAAAAAAAAAAAAAAAATACGAAAATTAGCTGAGTGTGGTGGTACACACCTTTAGTCTCAGTTACTTGAGAAGCTGAGGCAAGAGAATCGCTTGAACCCAGGAAGCAGAGGTTGCAATGAGCTGAGATTATCCACCCTGGCAAGAACGAGACTCCGCCTTAAAAAAAAAAAAAAAAAGCTATACAACAAACTCATTTGACGGTGGCTCACGCCTGTACTCCAAGCACTTTGGAGGCCAAGGTTGGCAGATCACCTGATGTTGCGAGTTCAAGACCAGCCTGACCAACATGGTGAAACCCCATCTTTATTTTATTTATTTTTGAGTCGGAGTTTCACTTGCTACCCAGGCTGGAGTGCAATGGCGCAATCTCGGCTCACCGCAACCTCTGCCTCCTAGGTTCAGGCAAATCTCCTACCTCAGTCTTCCGAGTAGCCGGGATCACAGGCGTGCGCCACCATGCCCAGCTAATTTTTTGTATTTTTAGTAGAGACGGGGTTTCACCATGTTGACCAGGATGGTCTCGATCTCTTGACCTCGAGATCCACCTGCGTCAGCCTCCCAAAGAGATTACAGGCGTGAGCCACCGCGCCCGGCCCAACCCCATCTTCAAATTAAAAAATAAAAAATAAAATAAAAATATTAAAAATGAGAAAAAGGCTTACATATTTTTCAAAAAAAAGACATACATGTGGCCAATGGATCATTCAAAAAATAATCACTGTCTATTATCAGGGAAAGGCAAGCCAAAAAAAAAAAAAAAAAAAAAAAAAACTAGGCAGTATCACTTGTTAGAATGACAATTAAGAAGAAACAAGTGTTGGTAGAAATGTGAATTTAAAAAATTGCTTGCACACTATTGGTTTGAGTGTATATTGATTTTATTTATGCTTGTATAAGTTTTATAATGACCATAAAAATGATGCTGTAGTCAGTAAGAATTTCAGTGCACATTTCAGAGTAACTAAGACTGCAGAGGTGAATTGTCTGTAATGAAAACCATAAAAGCCAGAAGTTATAAGTACTTTATTTACCCTAATGCGATTACTATAAATTGTATGGCTGTATCAAAATATACCATATATAACATAAATATATACACATATTAGGTACACACAAAAACAGAAAAATCAATTTAAATGTAAAAGAAAAAAATTAACCTACAGGAACCATATATACCTTATTTGCCACTGGCAAAGAATACTAGAGACAGTAAAATGTAGTTTTATCGGCGGGCATAGTGGCTCACGCCTATAATCCCAGCACTTTGGGAGGCAGAGGCAGGTGGACCACGAGGTCAAGAGATCGAGACCATCCTGGTCAACATGGTGAAACCCCGTCTCTACAAAAAATACAAAAAAATTAGCTGGGCATAATGGCAAGTGCCTGTAGCCCCAGCTACTGGGGAAGCTGAGGCAGGAGAATCACTTGAATCCAGGAGGTGGAGGTTGCGGTGAGCTGAGATCGTGCCATTGCACACCAGCCTGGGAAACAAGAGTGAAACTCCATCTCAAAAAAAAAAAAAATGTAGTTTTATCACATAAAAGTACAATTACTAGGCCGGGCGCAGGGGCTCACGCCTCTAATCCCAGGCCTTTGGGAGGCCAAGGCGGGTTGATCACAAGGTGAAGAGATTGAGACCATCCTGGTCAACATGGTGAAACCCCGTCTCTACTAAAAATACAAAAAATTAGCTGGGCAGAGTGGCACGTGCCTGTAATCCAAGCTACTCAGGAGGCTGAGGCACGAGAATTGCCTGAACCTGGGAGGTGGAGGTTGTGGTGAGTCGAGATTGCGCCATTGCACTCCACCCTGGGTAACAAAAGCGAAACTCCGTCTCAAAACAAAAAAAGAGATGTCATAAATAACCACCTATTAAAAAGAGTCCCAATTCTTTGGTGCAGCAAGAATTGATCACATGCTTATATATGTGAATACAATAGAAATGAAGAAACAGCATGAAGTAATTTAAAGTTGAATTCCATAATTTTTCAGTTTCCAAACTATATATATATTTATTTATTTATTTTTTCCCTTGAGACAGAGTC
This sequence comes from Callithrix jacchus, assembly GCF_049354715.1. Lineage (NCBI taxonomy): Eukaryota > Metazoa > Chordata > Mammalia > Primates > Cebidae > Callithrix > Callithrix jacchus. The sequence continues at coordinate 20,354,205 of NC_133523.1, forward strand.
TCGCTCTGGTCACCCAGGCAGTACAGTGGGAAAATTTCAGCTCACTGCAACCTCCACCTCCCAGGTTCAAGCGATTCTCCTGTCTCAGCCTTCTGAACAGCTGGGATTACAGGCACCTGCTACCACACCCAACTAATTTTTGTAGTTTTTAGTAGAATTACATTTTCACTGTCTTGGCCAGGCTGGTCTTGAACTTCTGACCTTGAGATCCACATGCCTTGGCCACCCAAAGTGTTGGAATTACAGGTGTGAGCCTCGGAGCCTGACCAAGATCTAGTTCTTTTAAAGTTAAATACAAATAAATTTTCTATCAACTTTATTTTTGGATTTTTTACTATACTCAGCAATTTGATTTAGTGTAATGTCTGACGTCTGAGAGACATATTTATACTGTGAATACCCTAATACTTACATGAACTTAATATTGGATTTTTTTAAATATTTACTGTATCCACAAAAATATATTTTAGTATAAACTCTCTGGTGTTTTATAATCTGTAGTATTTGAAAAAATATTTTTCCTAATTATATAAATTCCCTGATGTTAAACAAAGTGGGAACAACTGCCTCAGGGGTCTCCTTTAGTACCAAGTGTGAACAATAAATTCTGTGATAGAAGTAAAAGGACTACAACCCTCTTTATATTTGTGATGTTTCTGTTGAGAATAAACATTCTTCTGCACTTTAAGGCCTTATATTTCTGAAAGATCTTCTGAGAGTAATTGCATTTTTAATGCTTTTATTTAGCATAAACTCTCTGATGTTGAATGTGAGCAGATATTAATGACTTTCACACTTCCCTTTTTGTTTTAGACAGAGTCTCTCCCTGTAGTCCAAGCTGGAGTGCAGTAGTGCAATCTTGGCTAAGTGCAAGCTGTGCCTCCTGGATTCAAGCGATTCTCCTGCCTCGGCCTTCAGAGTAGCTGGGATTACAGGTGCCTGCCACCATGACTGGCTAATTTATTTGCATTTTTAGTAAAGATGGGTTTTTGCCATGTTGGCCAGGCTGGTTTTGAACTCCTGACCTCAAGGGATCTGCCCATTTCAGCCTCCCAAAGTACTCAGATTTCAGGCATGAGCCACCATGCATGGCCTCCACTTTCTTTATATTTGAAGATTTGTTCTCAAGTATAAATGCTTTCCTGTGCAATAAGGTGTAAGCACTGGGTAAATATTTACCACATTGTTCACATTAGTAGTTTTCTCCAATCAAGTGTGACAGCCATTTGAAAGCTTTATCACATTCTTCACATTTCTAGGATTTCTCATCAGTATGATTTTATACTTAGAAAAGTTTGAGGTGCTGCCAAAAGCATTGTCACACCTTTCAGGTTTGTAGCTTCTCTAGCATAAATTATCTTAAATCTGTTAAGAATTTAGGATCGGCCGGGAGCAGTGGCTCAAGCCTGTAATCCCAGCGCTTTGGGAGGCCGAGGCGGGTGGATCATGAGGTCAACAGATCGAGACCATCCTGGTCAACATGGTGAAACCCCGTGTCTCCTAAAAATACAAAAAATTAGCTGGGCATGGTGGCGTGTGCCTGTAATCCCAGCTACTGAGGAGGCTGAGGCAGGAGAATTACCTGAACCCAGGAGGCAGAGGTTGCAGTGAGCCGAGATTGTGTCATTGCACTCCAGCCTGGGTAACAAGAGCGAAACTCCGTCTCAAAAAAAAAAAAAAAAAAAAAAAAAAGAATTGAGGATCTGTTAGAGGCTTTCCCACATTCTTCATGTGTGTAGGGTTTCTTTCCAGTATGAGTTGTCTTATATATAGTAAACCTCAAGGACTACTTAAAGGCTTTGACACATTGCACACACTTGTAGGGATTCCCTCCAGTATGAATTACCTTATGTTTAGTAAGAATTCAGGGGCCAGGCGCGGTGGCTCAAGTCTGTAATCCCAGCACATTGGGAGGCCGAGGCGGGTGGATCATGAGGTCAAGAGATCGAGACCGTCCCGGTCAACATGGTGAAACCCCGTCTCTACTAAAAATACAAAAAATTAGCTGGGCATGGTGGCACGTGCCTGTAATCCCAGCTACTCAGGAGGCTGAGGCAGGAGAATTGCCTGAACCCAGGAGGCGGAGGTTGCAGTGAGTCGAGATCGCGCCATTGCACTCCAGCCTGGGTAACAAGAGCGAAACTCCGTATCACAAAAAAGCAAAGAATTGAGGAACAGTTAAAAGGTTTGCCACCTTCTTCACATTTCTAGGGTTTTTCCTCCAATATGAATTCTCTTATGATGAGTAAGGGCTGATGACCGGTTAAAGGCTTTGCCACATTCTTTACATTTGGAGGGTTCCTCTTCAGTATGAATTACCTTATGTCTAGTAAGAAGTGAGGACTTTTTAAAGACTTTGCCACATTCTTTACATTTGGAAGGGTTTATGATATCTCTTATGTTCACTAAGGCTTGAGGGCCAGGTGAAGCCTTTGCCACATTTTTCACATTTGTAGGGTCTCTCTCCAGCATGAATTACCTTATGTTTACTAAAAATTGAGAATTGAGTAAAAGCTTTGCCACATTCTTCACATTTGTAGGGTCTCTCTTCAGCATGAATTACCTTATGATTAGAAAGGCTTGAGGACCAGCTAAAGGCTCTGCCACATTCTTCACATTTGTAGGGTTTCTCTCCAGTATGAATTCTCTTATGATAAGTAAAGGTTGAAGACCGGTTAAAAGTTTTGCCACATTCTTCACATTTGTAGGGTCTCTCTTCAGCATGAATTACCTTATGTCTAGTAAGAAGCGAGGACTTTTTAAAGGCTTTGCCACATTCTTCACATCTGTAGGGGTACTCTCCAGTGTGATTTCTCTTATGTTCACTAAGGCTTGAGGCCCAGGAGAAAGCTTTGCCACATTCTTCACATTTGTAGGGTTTCTCTCCAGCATGAATTAGTTTATGTTTAGTGAAAATTCCAAATCGATTAAAAGCTTTGCCACATTCTTCACATTTGTAGGGTCTCTCTCCAGTATGAATTATCTTATGATTAGAAAGGCTTGAGAACCAAGTGAAGGATTCGCCACATTCTTCACATCTGTAGGGTTTCTCTCCAGTATGAATTCTTACATGTTCCATAAGGTTTGAGGACCAGGTGAACACTTTACCACATTCTTCACATTTGTAGGGTTTCTCTCCAGCATGAACCCTCTTATGTTTAGTAAGGTTTGAGGACCGGTTAAAAGCTTTGCCACATTCTTCACATTTGTAAGGTTTCTCTCCAGCATGAACTCTCTTATGTTTAGTAAGGATTGAGGATTGATTAAAAGCTTTACCACATTCTTCACACTTGTAACGTTTCTCTCCAGTATGAATTATCTTATGTTTAGTAAGGGTTGAGGACTGATTAAAAGCTTTGCCACATTCTTCACATTTGTAGGGTTTCTCTCCAGCATGAACTCTCTTATGTTCAGTAAGTCTTGAGGACCAGTTGAAGGCTTTGCCACATTTTTCACGTTTGTAGGCTTTCTTTCCAGTATGAATTCTCTTATGATAAGTAAGCGCTGAGGACCTATTAAAGGTTTTGCCACATTCTTCACATTCGAAGAAATTCTCTCTAGTATAAATTCTTTTATGTGGAGATAGGTGTGAAGGCATACAAAATGATCTGTCATCTTCTTTACATTTCAAAAGTTTCTTTCCAGTATGCCTTATCTTGTGTCTGTTTGAATTTGAAAATTTATGAAAGACTTTGGCATATTTATCACTTTGCAATACTTTGCTCTGTGCAGTTGTCAAACTCTGGTTAAGATTATTATAACCTTTTCTGTGAACTTGAGACTCATCCACATTGGCGCAACAAATTTTTAACTGCAAATTCTCATGTCCACATTTTCCATGTCTTCTCAATATCACTTTTTGAAAAGAATCTTCTACGCCCTGCTCTAGCCAAAGGTCTTGAGCAAAATAAGAACATACAACTGAAAAGAAATAAAAATAACAAATTAATCCACTTATTAGACTCAGATGAATATATTTTACAAATCTAACCGATAAGATTATTCAATCCACAAAAATGAGATGACATTGCAATATACCACAGGCCCTAAGTACTTCATAGACATGTAAGTGTTATAAAAACATACACACCACCTGGGCATGGTGGCTCACATCTGTAATCCCAGCACTTTGGGAGACCAAGGTGGTCAGATCACCTGAGATCAGGAGTTTGAGACCGGCCTGACCAACATGAAGAACCCCTGTCTCTACTAAAAATAGAAAATTAGCCAGGTGTGGTGGCACATGCCTCTAATCCCAGCTACTCAGGAGGTTGAGGCAGGAGAATCAATTGCTTAAACCCGGGAGGAGGTTGTCATAAGCCAAGATCGTATCATTGCACCCCATCCTGGACAACAAAAGGAAAACTCTGTCGCCCCCCCACACACAAAAAGCATACAAACCAAAATACATATGTACATAATTTATGAGTTAAGTGTGTGCAGTGCCTAAAGTGAGTTCAATGCAAAAATCCACATAGAAAAAATAAAAAGTTTCTTACATTTACCCAACACAACACTTTCTGCTTCCTAATATTACATAGTTTCTTTAGAAGTAAGTTGTCAACTTCTGGTTTGATTCTTAAAAGACAAGAAAAATATTGGCATATACAACTTAATTTCTAGCTTCAATGGGCCTTTTCACACTGTTTCTGTCTCCCATGACATAAAGTGCTGAAAGAAATGGTAATATACTTTGAAATGAGAGTTTGAGTCAGCTGAGACCAAAGATCTTGGGCTAAATAAAAACATGCAACTGAAAAGAAATAAAATAACAAATTAGGCCACTGCAGAAGAGCACTGCAGTGCTGCAGAGAGAGAACACGTGTTACTTCCTTTTCGGAAGAAACATAATCTCCTTTAGCTAGAAGTAAACACAAAATTTCAGACAGGACAAACCTGAAGATGATATTCAAGAGACTCCCATATCTCCAGCCAAGACCACTGTTTTCTGACTATGCCAGGGCAAAGCTACATTGTAAATTTGTGACAGGTAGCCTTTTTAAATGTCCAAATCTGAAACAGTACAATCTCTACAAACTAGGGCAAAATAATCTCATAAAATACTATAAAATTTTCAGAAAGAAATCATCAAAAATGTATATACTAATTTTAAAAATTGAATAATGATTGAAACAGGAAAACAGACGACTACTGAAAATCAGAAAAATGATATAACAAAAATATTTAAATTGTGTTGGTAAAAAATACAAAAAGAGCCAGGCGAGGTGGCTCACGAGGTCAAGAGATCGAGACCATCCTGGTCAACAAGGTGAAACCCCATCTCTACTAAAAATACAAAAATTAGCCTGGCATGGTGGTGCACACCTGTAGTCCCAGCTACTTGGGAAGCTGAGGCACAAGAATTGCTTGAACCCAGAAGGCGGAGGTTGCAGTGAGCCAAGATTGTGCCATTGTACTCCAGTCTGGGTAACAACAGTGAAACTCCGTCTGAAAAAAAAAAAATACAAAAAGAAATAACAATTCTAAAATTAAGAAAAAATGATGTAAACATGAAAAAGCTAAAAAGCAAATAAGGATACATATAAAGACATTGGTAATAAAAACGTATTTATAATCACAATTTCTTTCTTTTTTTTTATTGAGATGAGTCTCACTCTTGCCTAGGCTGGAGTACAGTGGCATGATCTTGGCTCACTGCAACCTCTGCGTCCCATGTTCAAGCAATTCTCCTGCCTCAGCCTCCCAGGTAGCTGGGACTACAGGCGCCCGCCACCATGCCTGGCTAATTTTTGTATTTTTTTCGTAGAGATGGAGTTTCACCATATTGACCAGGCTGGTGTTGAACTCCTGACCTTGTGATCCACCTGCCTCGGCCACCCCAAAGTGCTTGGATTACACACATGAGCCACCGTACCTGGCCCTATAATCACAATTTCAACAGTTACAGACAAAAAGAGATACTTGAGAGCTGAAAGATAAAGGTGACATGTCATTTGCAAATATAGTCTTATGAGATAACCAGTGAACTGTCAACAAAACACTTTCAGGCCAGAAGAGAACCATGTGATATAGTCAAAGTCAAAAATAAATAAATAATAATACCATCAGCAAATCTATCCTGCCTAAAATAAAAAATAAAGAAATAAAACTTTCAAAAAAACCAAATTCTTAAAAAGTACATTGGCATTACATATGTCTCTTCATAGGAGACATGCTGAAAGCACTTTTTACCACTGAAAATAACATGATTCAAGAAAACAACACCTAATCATATAAAAATACATTATTTTCTAGAAAAGAAATGCACATACCAAAAATTGGATTTCTAGCATTATTCAAAGGGTGCAGAAAACATTTTTAAGTATTCTTTGAGAGATAAAAGCATAGGAATTATTATAGACACCTGTTAATCACTATACAACATAAATAAATACCTTTAGCAACATCAATGACAAATTTAAGGGCAGATGTAATAGGGAGGAATTTTTTATCCAACTGAAGTTAAAATTTTACCAGATTAAAATATGTTTTTGTATTTTTAGAGGTTTCACGTAATCCCCAAAGTACTACCCCCCAAAAAAAATCTGTATAGATACGCAAAAGAAAGAAAGTAAAAGCATATTGATAAAAAAATCAAAAAGAAAGAAAGAGAAAATGAGGGACAAACATGTAAGAATCAAATAGAATAGGTAATAAAATAAAAGTAAGTCCTCCTCTTTCAGGAAATTATTTAAATATATAGAAAATTACCTTTTTTTCTTTTGAGACTGAGTCTCTGTTGCCAGGCTGGAATGCCAGTGAGCATTCCAGCCTGGCAACAGAGCACTTTTGTGGCTCACTGCAACATCCACCTTCCGAGTTGAAGCCATTCTCCTGCCTCAGCCTCCCGAGTAGCTGGGACTACAAGTGTGCACCACCATGCCCAGCTAATGTTTGTATTTATAGTACAGACGAGGTTTCACCATGTTGGCCAGAATGGTCTCAATCTCTTGACCTCATGATCAGCCCACCTTAGCATCTCAAACTGCTGGGATTAAAGGCATGAGCTACCATGTACAGCCTAGAAAATTGACTTTCAGATCAACATATATGCTTTTAATAGATTAAAATTTGTTTTTGTTTTTGTTTTTTGACACAGAGTGTCACTATTGTTGCCCAGGCTAGAGTGCAATGGTGCTATCTCACTCAGCTCACTGCAACCTCTACCTCCGGGGTTCAAGCAATTCTCCTGCATCAGATTCCCAAATGGCTGGGATTACTGGCATCTGTCACCACGCCCAGCTAATTTTTGTATTTTTAGTAGAGATCTGATTTCACAATGTTGGCCAGGCTGGTCTGGAACCCCTGAACTCAGGTGATCCACTCACCTCAGCCTCCCAAAGTGCTGAAATTACAGGCATGAGCAACCACACCCAGCCTGTTAGAAAACTTTAAATATCAAGATCCAACTTGCCTTTCTACAAGAGTCAGTTGAAGTCTAATGATTAAAAAAAAAAGACTTAAAGTAGCAAGATGGAAGTAGACATTTCATGCAAGTATTAATTAAATTAGAGCAGAAGAGCTCAAAATAGTATTACACAAGCTAAATCTTAAATCAAAAACTCGTATTTTATAAAACACACTTGACATTGAAACTCCAAAGAGACAAAGAAAGATATCAAAAATAATAGATTCGTTAACTGGGAACCTATGATAAATTTGTATATACATATCTGTGTAGACGTCTGTGTGTGTGTGTGTGTGTGTGTGTGTGTGTGTGTGGTGTGTGTGTGTGTCTGTGTCTCACATTAGGATTACAAATATATAAAGCAAATATTGACAGAATATAAGAAACACATACAGAGCAACATAATTACAGTAGGTTTTTTTTTTGAGATACACTCTCACTCTCTTGCCCAGGCTGGAGTGCAGGGCCATGATCTCGACTCACTGCAACCTCTGCCTAGTGGGTTCAAGCGATTCTTCTGCCTCAGCCTCTCGAATAACTGAGATTACAGGCACCAGCCACCACACCTGGCTAACTTTTTGTATTTTTTAGTAGAGATGGGGTTTCACCATGTTGGCCAGGCTGGTCTCAAACTCCTGACCTCAGGTGATCCACCTGCCTCAGCCTCCCAGAATGCTGGGATTACAGGCATGAGCCACCATGCCCAACCAGTAGGATATTATTATACCAAACTTTCTGTAATAAAAATCAAAGAAAACAGCATATTAGTAGGAAAACAGACTACTTGAAGGTGGTATAAAACAACTATTTCTAACAGAGGTATAGAGAACACTCAACATCAGGATACACATCCTCCTCAGTAGCTCATACATGTTTCTTCATAGGCCACCTCTTAAGCCAAAAAAGAAGTCTTATCACATTTTTAAAAACTGAAATGTTACGAATTATTTTTTATGACTAAACTGGAATGAGAGAATACAACAATAATAGGAAATAAAACTGAAAAAAAAATATAGGAATTTCACAAAACAATCACTCATGCTCTTATGCAAAAACTGTAATAGTTAATATTGTAAAGATATTCATTCTGCTCAATGTAATCTATAGATTTAATAACATGTTTCTCCAGCCGGGCATGGTAACTCACCCCTGTAATCCCAGCAATTTGGGAGGCTGAGGCAAGTGGAGATCACCAGAGGTCAGGAGTTCAAGACCAGCCTGGCCAACATGGTGAAACCCCATCTCCACTAAAAACACAAAAAAATTATCAGAGCATAATGGCACACGCCTGCAATCCCAGCATGTGCCATTATGCTCTTGGGAGGCTGAGGCGGGAGAATTGCTTGAACCAGGGAGGCGGGGTTGCAGTGAGCCAAGATCATGCCATTACACTCCAGCCTCAGTGACAAGAGTGACACTCAGTCTCAAAATAAATAAATAAATAAAAATAACATGTTTTTCAAATTTCTCATTGCATTTTTGAAGAAACAGAAAAAGCAACCTCAAAAGTACATAATCTCACAAGACAATAAAGTACCCAAGAAACTTAGAAAAAGAAAAATGTCGCAGGCTTAAAGTATCTGATTTTAAAACACATTACAAAGCTACAGAATTAAAACAATCTAGTATGAGTATAAGAATAAAAAAGTAGGCCAGGCACAGTGGCTCATGCCTATAATCCCAGCACTTTGGGAGGCCGAGGTGGGTGAATCACAAGGTCAAGAGATCAAGACCATCCTGGTCAACAAGGTGAAACACCGTCTCTACTAAAAATACAAAAATTGGCCAGGCGTGGTGGCTCACACCTATCATCCCAGCACTTTGGGAGGCTGAGGTGGGTGGATCATGAGGTCAAGAGATCGAGACCATTCTGGTCAACATAGTGAAACCCCATCTCTACTAAAAATACAAAAAATTAGCTGGGCATGGTGGCACGTGCATGTAATCCCAGCTACTCAGGAGGCTGAGGCAGGAGAATTGCCTGATACCAGGAGGTGGAGGTTGCAGTGAGCCCAGATCACACCATTGCACTCCAGCCTGGGTAACAAGAGTGAAACTCCGTCTCAAAAAAAAAAAAAAGTATACAAGAATTAGCTGGGCATGGTGGTGTGTGCCTGTAATCCAGCTACTCAAGAGGCTGAGGCAGGAGAATTGCTTGAACCCAGGAGGCGGAGGTTGCGGTGAGCCGAGATCACGCCATTGCACTCCAGCCTTGGTAACAAGAGCGAAACTCCGTCTCAAAAAAAAAAAAAAAAAAAAAGAATAAAAAAGTAGCAACTACTATATACATTTTAACATATTTTCATAGGTGGAATCATTTACATATCAATCATTATTATTTTAAGCTAATAGGTAAAGACAATGCAAATTTCTATCACCAAATCATTCAGTAAATATAAATCAAAATATAAAAATACTGAAATATCACTTGGTTCTCAGAAAATACCAACTATAAAGATAAATCATCATTACATTATGTAAAATGAAATGAGTCAACCACAAAAGGAAAAAGAATGTATGTGATAAATAGATATATAAAGCAGTTACACTCTTAGAAGAAAAAATAAAAGGTACCCTATTTGCTTATCCCAACAGCAAGAAAATTTATCAGTCATCCATGACACAAATGTCTCAATGAGAGAACCAGGCATCATGGTTAACACATGTAATGACAGCTACATGGTACAGTTAGGTTGGAGAATTGCTTAAGCCAAACTTTTAAGACCAGCCTGGGTTACGTAGCAAGACCCCATCTCAAAATGTCCCACCCAACTTGGTCTCACTGAGAATTTTGAACTTACTCTATAAGCATCCCAATCTCCTCCCAGCCACAGTCTGAGAGGTCTTGTACTTTCAGAAGCTTCAAAAGAGACACTCATTTATAGCCATGCTGGCAGGCCTGCAGACTTTGGTTCTTAATGTGGTGGCTCATGCCTGTCATCCAAGCACTTTGGGAGACTGAGGCAGGTAGATGATGAGGTCAAGAGATTGAGACCATCCTGGCCAACATGGTGAAACCCCATTTATACTATAAATACAAAATTTAGCTGGGCGTGGTGGTGTGTGCCTGTAGTGCCCGCTACTCAGGAGGCTGAGGCAGGAGAATTGCTTGATCCCAGGAGGCGGAGGTTGCAGTGAGCCAAGATTGCACCACTGCACTCCAACCTGCCAACAGAGACTCCATCAAATGAAGAAAAACTTTTCAAACTAATAAATACACTAAAAACACTCTGTAAATTAGCAAAATATAAAATTAGCATACAAATATAAGTTACAATTCCATGCACTTAAAACAAACTATTTGATAAAATTAATTAAACAAGCCGGGCGTGGTGGCTCAAGCCTGTAATCCCAGCACTTTGGGAGGTCGAGGCGGGTGGATCACGAGGTCAAGAGATCGAGACCATCCTGGTCAACATGGTGAAACCCCATCTCTACTAAAAATACAAAAAATTAGCTGGGCATGGTAGCGTGTGCCTGTAATCCCAGCTACTCAAGAGGCTGAGGCAGGAGAATTGCCTAAACCTGGGAGGCGGAGGTTACGGTGAGCTGAGATCACGCCATTGCACTCCAGCCTGGGTAACAAGAGCGAAACTCTGTCTCAAAAAAAAACCAATTAATTAAACAATCTTATTTACAATAGCACTAAAATAATAAATTTCTGAGAACAAATTTAACCAAGGAGGTCAAAAACATTTCAAGTGAAAGATTTATCAATGAAAAATAATTAGAGAGCACATAAATTTAAATATGTTTTAAGTCTATTGATTCAAAAAATAAATGTTAAAGTATCATATTGTCCAATGTGATCTCAAACTATATTTCAAGACTATAGTAATAAAAACAGGATGAAATGTGCAGAAAAACAACAACAACAAACAAAAAACCACAATGGAACAGAAACCACTACTCTCACACATTTCAGAACTTTAGTTTAACATGGAGTATCTCAAAATGATGCAGATATCTGTGTACCCACAAACACAAACAAAGAAGTCAGAGTGTGCACTTTCCTGTATGACATGAACAGTACTTTGCCTGTCACTGTAAGCTGAAGGAAGATTACTGAAGGGAAAGTAGAATTCTTAGAAATTTTAAAAGCATACAACAGAAGATGCCCTTACGTGAGAGGAAAATTATTTAAAAAAATACAAATTAGACTTTCCAGAAACCGTTTCCTTTGGAAGTTTCCCAAATCACCTTAAGGACTGGCTTTCTCCTTGACTTTGGACTGCTCATCCTTGTTGTCTGCTGTATTGACTCTCACTTACCTGGGGGTTTGGCCACCATCTCATGTCTCTTCCTATTCCAGGGCACTTTTCCTTGCTCCAGACAGGTGATCAGGTCTGGTTTGGAGACAGCAATACCTGTTTGATTAAAAATGAGTAACATGCATCTTGCTCATAATCTCCAATTACGAACTCGGTAATGTGCTCAATAAACAGGATATGATAGAATATTCTAATACATTTATCCCAATATACTAATTTATGAGAGAAATTTCTAAATATTTAGAAAATATTTTAATTTTGTAAGTTCTTAATTTTATCACCTGGTACTACTGAATTAAAAATTGGTGGTGGCAATTAGATTTGAAAGTATGAGCAACAATATTTTATCCCAGTAAACTTTTGAAATTACCACTAATCTAAAGTGAGGGGCACAGATCAGCTCAAGAATGTAGTAAGTTTAGGTCACGATGAAACATCCTGAAGAAATTGTTTTCTTTTTTTTTCTTTTTTTTTTGAGACGGAGTCTTGCTGTTGTTACCCAGACTAGAGTGCAATGGCACGATCTCAGCTCACCGCAACCTCCGCCTCCTGGGTTCAAGCAATTCTCCTGCCTCAGCCTCCAAAGTAACTGGGACTACAGGTGTGCACCACCAGGCCCAGCTAATTTTTGTATTTTTTTTTTTTAGTAGAGACGGGGTTTCACCTTGTTGATAAGAATGGTCTTGATCTCTTGACCTCGTGATCCACCAGCCTCGGCCTCCCAAAGTGCTGGGATTATAGGCGTGAGCCACCGCGCCCGGCCTAGAAATTGTTTTCTACATGGAAAAATCCCTATGATTTTCTTAAAAACAGAAATCTAAAAGCATAAATTACCAAAAAATAAAAATTCCTCAAAAGAGAAATGAAACGTATACGGTGTACTAGAAGTTGCGTATTGAAGTTATGCTCACCCAGGAAGACCAGGTTTCTGTAGTTCTCTAACATCACATTCCTATATAAATCCTGCTGTGCCGTATCCAGGCATTGCCACTCCTCCAGACAGAATTCTATGGCCACATCCTTAAATGTTAATGGTTCCTGAAAAACACACACAAACACACACATTTACTAAGTGGTCATGGGCAGAATTTTTAATTTGACTCAAGGAAAAATGACAGAGTAAAGAGAACTGGTTCAATCAGTCTTATAAGTGACTGAAATTATTCAATAAAATAATTTTCAACACAGAAATATTCTCTAATGTATTCTCTAACTCTGAAAGAGTGGTATTACATCCACAACATCAGTGTATACATGATACTTTTCTGGATAATAAAACATAAAACTGAGGGCATAAACACCGACATGTACAATTTTGAGTGCTATATTTACATCATACAGAATTAGTTGTGTGTATTTTTCAGATGGAAAAGACATAGTTGTGTATATTATTTGGATAAAACAGACCTACTGAGTTAGAAGGTATCACTCAGATTTTAATGTGTACAATACAATAAACTGGAGATCCTGTTAACGCAAGTTTTTGTTTTTGAGTTGTTTTGTTTTTTGGTTTTTTTTGTTTTTGTTTTTTCAGCAGATCTGGGATAAAGTCTGAGTTGCTGAATTTCTAACCAGCTCATCAGTATGCCAATGCTTTTGTCCCAAAAAGACTATTTTATCAAACAGTTTGTAATTTAATGAGTCTGTTTTTCTCAGTTTTTCTGGCCTGTAAACAAAGATGGGAGCCTTCATTTTCCTAAAACAGATAAATGCAAAGGAAACCTAAGAAAGAAGGGTACCTGCCAGATTAAATGTGATGGTTTATTCACATCAGCTGCATAAAGATACTTAATGATAAAGAGAAAAATAATTAATTCTATAGTGAAAAAAATCTGTCAGAGCGCTTATCAACCAAGTGATTTATTAACATCAAATGCACTAGAAAAAATGTTTATGACGCCCAGAAGGACAAGCATTACTTCCGAGATATTGCCTTCCCTAAAGTAAATTATAATCTAAACTTCACCATAAGGAAACATCAGTTTTATGGAAAGTGCAGGTCTCTCCTATGTTCTGTAATTTTTCATAATGATTTTAAATAGTCTTTCTTTAGCACCCTAGAGAGCAGGTATCTCCTCATAACTTTTTAGAACTTTCTGGGTAATAAATACCATACTGCTTCAGTGAGCATTTTTTTAATCCTGCACTGCATAGACACAATAAAGAACACAGATGAAACCTCAACATTACATGTTCTCTATCTTCACCAAAAACCCCAGGTTTTTCCCCATAGGAATCTTGAGTATCCACACCTTCCTATGTTCAACAGCTACAAAGAGAACATTTTTAATATTGCAGATTATAAATTCATGCTGAGATTTCTGCATGTCATATAAGAAGCCATAATGTAGAGAAGGCTCTGGTATATAGATAAAATATTTTTCAGAAACTTTGACTATCGTTAAGAATTTTTTTTTGGGGGGGGGAGTTATTTTTTCTTATTTTTCTAATTTTTTTTTTTTTTGAGACGGAGTTTCCCTCTTTTTACCCAGGCTGGAGTGCAATGGCACGATCTCGGCTCACCGCAACCTCCGACTCCTGGGTTCAAGCGATTCTCCTGCCTCAGCCTCCTGAGTAGCTGGGATTACAGGCACGCGCCACCATGCCCAGCTAATTTTTCGTATTTTCAGTAGAGACGGGGTTTCACCATGTTGACCAGGATGGTCTCGATCTCTTGACCTCGTGATCCACCTGCCTCGGCCTCCCAAAGTGCTGGGATTACAGGCTTGAGCCACCGTGCCCGGCTTTGGTTTTTATTTTTATTTATATTCGTTAAAAATTTTTTAAAGTAGTTAAGACAAAAAATAATAATAATAATTAAAACAAACTCATTAGGGAGGAAAAACACAGGTAGAGAAGTAAAGGTTTGCAAGTACTAACCTCATGGCATCCTAGGAGGCAGAGTGAAGACAGAGCCTGATCTGAGACATATTTAGCTGGGGGGGGGAAAGCCATGTTTTTCTCTTTCTCCTCCTTTTCTAGGATTCTTTCTCTCTTTTTTTTTGTTTCTTTTCTCGAGACGGAGTTTCGCTCGTTACCCAGACTGGAGTGCAATGGTGCAATCTCGGCTCACCACAACCTCCACCTCCTGGGTTCAGGCAATTCTCCTGCCTCAGCCTCCCGAGTAGCTGGGATTACAGGCGCGCGCCACCATGCCCAGCTAATTTTTTGTATTTTGAGTAGAGACGGGGTTTCACCATGTTGACCAGGATAATCTTGATTTCTTGACCTCGTGATCCACCCGCCTCGGCCTCCCAAAGTGCTGGGATTACAGGCTTGAGCCACCGCGCCTGGCCTCATTGCCTGAACCCAGGAGGCGGAGGTTGCGGTGAGCCGAGATCGGACCATTGCACTCCAGCCTGGGTAACAAGAGCGAAACTCCGTGTCAAAAAAAAAAAAAAAAAAAAATTATCTGAACAAATTACACCTCCATCTTGAGAATATGCCTTTAAAGGTGTGAGCACCACAGATCTGCCTGCTGTCACCACAGCCACAGGCAGAAGAACGAAGACAGTAAAACTCCACCCATTTCCATCCATTATTGCAGAAGAGATTCAGAAACAATGAGCTGCTCCATAGAGATAAAAATGTTTCTCTATTTTTGTCTTCAGGAGCCATCACCTGACACAGACACCAGTAATTTCTGCTACAGTAATGGAAATATGAGCCACACTGTCCTGTCCCTACCAAATCCAAACGGAACAGGTTCTAGGACTACCCTTTAATGCAAAGAGGGAACGTAACTCTCATAAATGTATTTTGAATTCCTCATACTTGATTCTGGCCTCACCTTAGAGTCACACAAGGCACTTAATTAAAACAACATGGATGCTTCCGCCCAGAGCAATAAACAGAATCCATGGCAAGGACACAAGTAAGGAGAGTTCTGCAAATGGCCAGGTGATACTAATTAGAACCAAGGCTGATAAACCCTTAACTAAGCATTTCCTCTCAAGCACTAATGAGCTTATAAATCACCTGGTAATTTTGGCCCCACTCTATGAAATGTAATTCTGCAGGTATGGAAAGGGTCCATAAATGAGTCTTTTAAACAAGTGCCCTGTCGATAATGATGTTGCTCCTGCTGGGCTTATTAGCATTAGTCAGAGAAATGAGGCACAGCACAGACTCCCTTACACTCAGCACTCTTGTCACAACACAAATACTTCTGGTACAAAGGAAATCATTCTTCATCAAAAAGCATTACATTCAATCCAAACACTTTGGAGGCCAAGGCGGGCAGATCACCTGAGGTCGGGAGTTCAAGACCAGCCTGACCAACTTGGTGAAACCCTGTCTTATAAAAAAATTAAAAATAACAAGTATTACATTCTTTGCTGACTCTTTAAAGCTTACGGAGAAAACAGAAAGCGGCAATTTCTGAGTAAGTCTGCATTTAAAAACAACATATGCACATGTACTAAAGCAATGTTTATTTAGCAGGTACTATGTGCACAATAGGATGTTACAGAGCACTGCAATGGCACGTTATGTGACTATAACTAATACCCTGTGGGATGATAATAAGTGTTCGATAATTCCAAAGCTTTAAAGATCCCTGCATTTTTATTTCTATTTCTGTTTGTCATTAATTTTTTTCAAAAACATGCATAGAATAAAAGCTAAATATAGACAGATGAAAGATACAGAAGAAAAGTTTAACGCAATTTAGATAAATTTGTATTTACTTTCTTGTGACTTGTGAATCAATTACTAGATCTTAGGGAACAAACTAGTTGCTAAATGGAATGTCTCTGCAAGCACTGGTTTTAATAAAAAATTTAAGAAGTAAAATCCTGTAATACATACTTTATGTTTTCCATTTATCTGCTTTTGGGTTTCAAAAAGTGTCGAGCACCAGCTCTAAGAAAGCAACAGGATTCATGACCCAAAACTCTGATCTCTTCTAATCAGTTCTGTGAGGCAAGACTCCAGGGTAGAGCCAGACATAAATAAGGCCTCCAGAAAGGTTGAATATGAACAAGCCTGGGTCAGGGTGTACAGCCAGTGTAGAATTCTGTGCTCTATGCCACTGGGGAGTACTTTCAGGGTTTGGTTTTTTTTTTGTTTGTTTGTTTTTGAGATGCAGTTTCACTCTTGTTGACTAGGCTGGAGTGCAATGGTGCAATCTCAGCTCACTGCAACTTCCACCTCCTGGGTTCAAGCAATTCTCCTGCCTCAGCCTCCTGAGTAGCTCAGATTATAGCCATGCACACCACACTCAGCTAATTTTATATTTTTAGTAGAGACGGGGTTTCTTCATGTTGGTCAGGCTGGTCTTGAACTCCCAACCTCAGGTGATCCGCCCACCTTGGCCTCCCAAAGTGCTGGGATTACAGGTGTGAGCCACTGTACTCGGCCTTCAGTTCTTTTTTTTTAAGCGTATTTAATGGAACTTAAATCGGAGTTTCTATAAATTTTTTTTAGCTTGAACCTGGGAGGGGGAAGTTGCAGTGAGCCAAGATTGCGCCACTACACTCCAGCCTGGGTGAGAGAGCAAGACTCCGTCACAAACTCTGTGTGTGTGTGTGCGTGTGTGTGTGCATTTTAATAAAATATTTTTTTCAATTTTTTGGTTAACAGATCTAAATATATTTTGTTTTTGTTTTTTGTTTTTTTAAAGATGGGGTTTCACCATATTGGTCAGGCTGGTCTTGAACTCCCAACCTCAGGTGATCCACCCACCTTGGCCTCCAAAGTGCTTGGATTACAGGCGTGAGCCACTACGCCCAGCCATGTTTTGTTTTCCATATCATATAACAAACGCATTCTGGTCAGACATGGTGGCTCTTGCTTATAATCCCAGCATTTTGGGAGACCAAGACATGAAGCCTGTGTAAGCCCAGGAATTCAAGACCAGCCTGGGCAACATGGCAAAAACCCACGTCCACAAAAAATACAAAAATTAGCTTAGCATGGTGGCCTGTACCTGTAGTACCAAGCTATTCAGGAGCTAATAGTAGGACTGCCTGACCCCAGGAGGTTGCAGCTACAGTGAGCCCTGATCAAGCCATTGTACTCCATTCTGGATGACAGAGTGAGACCCTTTCTAAAATAAATAAATAAATAAATAAATAAATAAATAAAGGTAAAGCATGTAAACTTATGGGGGTTTGGGTTTTTTTGTTTATTTTTAAATTATTATTTGAATAGTTTGGGGGTACAGAAAGTTCTTTTGTGGTAATTTCTGAGATTTTGGTGTACCCATTTCCCAAGCACTGTACACTGTACCCAATGTATAGTCTTTTATCCCTTCCCCTTTCTGCTGAGTGCCCAGAGTTCATTATATAATTATTTTTTATTTTATTTATTTTTATTTATAAAGACGGGGTTTCACCATGTTAGCCCGACTGCTCTTGAACTCCTGACCTCAGGTGATCCACCCACCTCGGCCTCCCAAAGTGCTGGGATTACAGGCATGAGCCACCGTGCCTGGTCAATTATGGTCACTCTGCAAGAGTAAGGTGGTATCACATTGTGCTTTTGATTTGCATTTCCCTGATCACTAATCATTAGTGATGTTCAGCATTTTTTTTCTGTTTGTTGGCTATTTGTACATATTCTTTTGAGAACTGTTTAAGTCCCATCTGTCTTTGTTTTTGTTGCATTTGCTTTGGGGATCTTGGTCATCCACTCTTTGCCTAAGTCAATGTCTAGAAGAGTTTTTCCAATGTTATGTTCTAGAATTTGTATAGTGTCAGGCATAAGTATTTGATCCATCTTCAGTTGATTTTTGTATGAAGTGAGAGATGAAGATCCAGTTTTATTCTACAGTATGTGGCTTGCCAGTTATCGCAGCACCATTTATTGAACAGGGTGTCTTTTCTTCACTTTTATCTTTGTTTACTTTGTCAAAGATCAGTTGGCTGTTGAGTATTTGGGTTTATTTCTGGGTTTCCTATTCTGTTTCATTGTCTCTATGTGAATTTTTATACTGATACAATGCTGTTTTGGTAACTATAGCCTTGTAGTATAGTGCGAAGTCTGATAATGTGATGTCTTTAAATTTTTCTTTTTTTTTTTGGTATGCTTTTGGCTTTGTTGGGGGTTTATTATGTTTTTTTTTTCTAGTCTTGCTTTGACTATGCAGGCTTTATATATATATATATATATTTTTTTTTTTTTTTAAGATTTTTATTTTTTAGTTCTGTGAAGAATGATGTTATTTTGACGGGAATTACATTGAATTTGTAGATTGCCTTTGCTAGGTTGATCATTGTCACAATATTGACCCTACCCATCCATAAGCATGGAACGTGTTTCCATTTGTTGTGTTGTCTATGATTTCTTTAGCAACATGTCATAGTTTTCACCACCATGGTTAGATATATTTCTAATTAATTAATTTTTTTGCTGCTATTTTTAAATGAGTTGAGTTCTTAATTCTTGGTTTGGTCACTGTTAGTGTACAACAGTTCCACTAATTTGCACACATTGATTTTGTATCCTGAAAGTTTACTGAATTTATGTAGCTAAAAGCTTTTTTTTTTTCTTTTGAGATAGGGTCTTACTCTGTCTCCCAGGCTAGAGTCCAGTGGCAAAATCTCAGCTCACTGCAACCTCCACCTCCTGGGTTCAAGTGATTTTTTTGCCTTAGCCTCCCTAGTAGCTTGGATTACAGGCACCCGCCACCATGCCCAGCTAATTTTTGTATTTTTAGCATAGACAGGGTTTCACCATGTTAGACAGGCTGGTCTTGAACTCCTGATCTCAGGTGATCCACCTGCCTCGGCCTCCCAAGTGCTGGAATTACAGACTTGGGCCACTGAACCCAGCCCTGAAAGCTTTTTAGGTATTTAGGGTTTCCTAGGTATATAGTTATATCACTGGTGAACATATACATAACATATACATATGTTAGGAGGCACTACTTCTAACTGAAAATTTTTGGCAAATAAATTCACCCATGTAACCTTCATACCTTCTTTTTTTTAATTTTATTTCATTTTTTTTTAGATGGAGTCTCATTCTGTCATCAGGCTGGAACAGAGTGGCATGATCTCGGCTCACTTAAACCTCTGTCTCCTGTGTTTAAGCAATTCCCCTGCCTCAGCCTCCTCAGTAGCTGGGCTTACAGGTGTGTGCCACCATGCCCAGCTAATTTTTGTATTTTTGTAGAAATAGGGTTTTACCATGTTGGCCAGGCTAGTCTTTAACTCCTGACCTCATGATCCACTTGCCTCAGCCTCCCAATGTGCTGGGATTATAGGCATGACCCATCCCGCCTGCCCCTATTTATTTATTTTTTACACGGGGTCTTACTCTGTTGCCCAGGCTGAAGCGCAGTGGTGCAATCTCGGCTCAGGTTTGCAACCTCCACCTCAAGGTTCAAGCAATTCTCCTGCCTCGGCCTTCTGAGTAGCTGGTACTACAGGTGTGTACCACCACGCTCAACTAATCTATGTATTTTCAGTAGAGACAAGGTTTCACCATGTAGCCTAGACTGGTCTCAAACTTTTTACCTCAAGTGATCTGTCCACCTTAACCTCCCAAAGTGACCTTCATATCTTTTAAGAATAAACAGACAGGCCAGGCGCAGTGGCTCACGCCTGTAATCCCAGCACTTTCGGAGGCCGAGGCGGGTGGATCACGAGGTTGAGACTATCCTGGTCAACAAGATGAAACCCCGTCTCTACTAAATACAAAAAAAATTAGCCGGGCATGGTGGCATGTGCCTGTAATCCCAGCTACTTGGGAGGCTGAGACAGGAGAATCGTTTGAACCCAGGAGGCGGAGGGTGCAGTGAGCTGAGATCGCGCCATTGCACTCCAGCCTGGGTAACAAGAGCGAAACTCCGTCTCAAAAAAAAAAAAAAGAATAAACAGACTATTTATCTACTAATAAAACAGAATAGAATAATAAAGTCTTGTTTTCATTCTCATATATTTTCCTTATTCTTTTTTCTAGACAACTTTATTCTCTACCAGAGGCTATTTCCTTGGTGATGTTTTTTACAATTGGTTCATTTTTCTTGGCATTACACAATATGTATCATTTTATTTCAAGCTTGTCATAGCAGTTTTATGAGACTCACCCAGGGTGTGTGCTTCAGTAGTTTGTTTCTTTCTATGGCTGAATAGCCTCCTTTTGTATGAATGAGCTACAGTTTGTCTAGTCATCTTCCTAGAAATGGACATTTGGGTTGCTTCCTGCTTTAAGCTATTATGACTAAAAGGTCTATAAACATTCTTCTACAAATACCTTTTGATACATAATTCAATTTCTTTATTAGCATTTAAATGACACCTCTTTACCTTTTTTAGTAGTTTCTCCAGGTATAAGCATATGCATCTTTAACATATCACAATCGGCTGGGACCGGTGGCTCACGCCTATAATCCCGGCACTTTGGGAGGACGAGGCTGCTGGATCACGAGGTCAAGAGATTGAGACTATCCTGGTCAACAAGGTGAAACCCCGTCTCTACTAAAAATACAAAAAATTAGCTGGGCATGGTGGCGCGTGCCTGTAATCCCAGCTACTCAGGAGGCTGAGGCAGGAGAATTGCCTGAACCCAGGAGGCGGAGCTTGTGGTGAGCCAAGATCCTGCCATTGCACTCCAGCCTGGGTAACAACAGCGAAACTCCATCTCAAAAAACAAAAACACATCACAATCAACCTAGAGTTAATACAGTACTATTTTAATAAATGTAAAATATGAAGACCTTGCTGTTGAAGAGTTTCAATTGCTCCTATTTTTGTGCTTTTAATAATTTTACATCAGCAAGGCGCGGTGGCTCACGCCTGTAATCCCAGCACTTTGGGAGGCCGAGGTGGGTGGATGACGAGGTCAGAAGTTCAAGAACAGCCTGACCAACATGGTGAAACCCCATCTCTACTAAAAATACAATTAGCCGGGTATGGGTGGCATGTGCCTGTAATCCCAGCCACTCAGGAGGCTGAGGCAGGAGAATTGCTTGAACCCGGGAGGCGGCGGTTGCATTGAGCTGAGATTGTGCAACTGCACTCCAGTCTGGGAAACAAGAGAAAGAGAGAAAAAAAGAAAGAAAAAAAAAAACCCATGGGTACAGCCTGACCAACATGGAGAAACCCCATCTCTACTAAAAATACAAAATGAGCCAAGAGTAATAGTTACATGCCTGTATTTCCAACTACTCAGGAGGCTGAAGCAGGAGAATTGCTTCAACCTGGGAAGCAGAGGCTGCATTGAGCCAAGATCCTGCCACTGCCCTCCAGCCTGGGAAACAAGAGCAAAACTCCATCTCAAAAGAAAGAAAGAAAGAAAGAAAGTTGCTCAACAAAATTTAACATTCTTTATGTTAAAAGCCCTCAACCAGGCCGGGCGCGGTGGCTCAAGCCTGTAATCCCAGCACTTTGGGAGGCCAAGGCAGGTGGATCACGGAGTCAAGAGATCGAGACCATCCTGCTCACTATGGTGAAACCCCGTCTCTACTAAAAATACAAAAAATCAGCTGGGCATAGTGGCGAGTGCCTGTAAATCCCAGCTACTCGGGAGGCTGAGGCAGGAGAATTGCTTGAACCCAGGAGGCGGAGGTTGTGGTGAGTCGAGATCGCGCCATTGCACTCCAGCATGGGTAACAAGAGCGAAACTCCGTCTCAAAAAAAAAAAAAAAAAAAGGCCTCAACCAATTAGGCACTGAAAAAGTACATACTTCAAAATAATGAATTATCTATGACAAACCCACAGTCAACATACTGAATGGAAACAAGCTGGAAGCATTTCTCGTCAAAAAATGGCATAAGACAAAGATTCAAGATAGGATTGGAAGTGCTGCCCAGAGCAATCAGATGAGGGGGGAAAAAAAGGCATCCAGCCAGACTCGGTGGCTCAAGCCTGTAATCCCAGCACTTTGGGAGGCCAAGGCGGGTGGATCACGAGGTCAAGAGATCGAGACCATCCTGGTCAACATGGTGAAACCCCGTCTCTACTAAAAATACAAAAAATCAGCTGGGCGTGGTGGCACGTGCCTGTAATCCCAGCTACTCAGGAGGCTGAGGCAGGAGAACTGCCTGAACCCAGGAGGCGGAAGTTGAGGTGAGCCAAGATCGCACCATTGCACTCCAGCCTGGGTAACAAGAGCGAAACTCCGGCTCTAAATAAATAAATAAATAAATAAATAAATAAATGTACAAAAATCAGTAGCACCCATGTACATCAATAATGCCAGAACCAAAAGCCAAATCAAAAACAAAATCTCATTTACACCTACCACAAAAAAATGTAATACCTAGGAATACAGCTAACCAGAGAGGTGAAATATCGGTATAACAATATTTAAAACAAAACAAAACAAAGAAACATCGCTTACATAAGTCAGAGATGACAAACAAATGGAAAATCATTTTATGCTCATGGATAGAAAAGATCAATATTAAAATGGGCATACTGCCCAAAAAAATCTACAGATCGAATACCATTTCTATCAAACTACCAAAAATATTATCTTCTTTTTTTTTTACCCCCCCGCCTTATTTATTTTTTTTTTTTGAAATGGAGTCTCACTCTGCTGCCCAGGCTGGAGTGCAATGGTGTGATCTCGGCTCACTACAACCTCCATTTCCTGGGTTCAAGTGATTCTCCTGCCTCACCCTCCCAAGTAGCTGGAATTACTGGCACCAACCACCATATCCAGCTAATTTTTGTATTTCTAGAAGAAACGGGGTTTCACTATGTTGTCCAGGCTGGTCTCAAACTCCTAACCTCAGGTGATCCACCTGCCTCCCAAACTGCTGACAGGCCTAAGCCACTGTGCCCATCCAAAAAATATTCTTAAAAGAACTAAAAGAATCTAGTTTAAAATTCATATGGAACATTCCTGCTTCACAGATGGGAAAGAAAGAAAGAGAGGAAAGAGAAAGAAAGAAAGACAGAAAGCAAGAAAGAAAGAAAGAAGAAAGAAGAGAGAGAGAGAGAAAGAAAAGAAAAGAGGGAGGGAGGGAGGGAGGGAGGAAGGAAGGAAGGAAGGAAGGAAGGAAGGAAGGCAGGCAGGCAGGCCGGGCACAGTGGCTGAAGCCTGTAATCCCAGCACTTTGGGAGGCCGAGGTGGGTGGATCACGAGGTAAAGAGATCGAGACCATCCTGGTCAACATGATGAAACCCCGTCTCTACTAAAAATACAAAAAAATTAGCTGGGCATGGTAGCACGCGCCTGTAATCCCAGCTACTCAGGAGGCTGAGGCAGGAGAATTACCTGAACCCAGGAGGCTGAGGTAGCGGTGAGCCGAGATTGCGCCATTGCACTCCAGCCTGGGTAACGAGAGCGAAACTCCGTCTCAAAAAAAAAAAAAAAAGAAAGAAAAAAAAATTCATATGGAACAAAAAAAAAAGAGCCCAAATAGCCAAGGCAATGCTAAGTAAAAGGAACAGAGCTGGAGGCCTTACATTACCAAACTTCAAATATACTACAGGGCTACAGTAACAAAAGCAGCATGGTACTGGTACAAAAACATGCTCGGAGATCAAAACAACAAATTAAAGGGTCCCAAAAGTACTCTGCACACCTACAACCATCTGATTTTTGACAAAGATGACGAGAGGAATTTGAGAAAAAAATTCCCTATTTAATAAACTTTGCTGGAATAACTAGCTTGGACTATTTAAAAGATTGAAACTGAACCCCTTTCTTACACCATATACAAAAATCAACTCAAGATTTATTAGGCCAGGGACCATGGCTCACACCGATAATCCCAGCACTTTGGGAGGCTGAGGCAGGCAAATCGCCTTAAGTCAGGAGTTCGAGACCAGCCTGGCCAACATGGTGAAACCATATCTCTACTAAAAATACAAGAAATAGCTGGGTGTGGTGGCAGGCACCTGTAATCCCAGCTACTCTGGAGGTGGAGGTAGGAGAATCGCTTGAAGCCAGAAGGCAGAGGGTGCAGTCAGCTGTGATCGTGCCACTGAACTCCAGCTGGGGTGACAAAAGCAAAACTCTATCTCAAATAAGAAAGACTGGTTAAAGACTTAAATGTAAACCTTAAATTTAAAAAACAACAACAACAACTCTGGAAGATGACTTAGAAAATACTATTTTAGATAGAAATTGGCAGAGACTTCATAATGAAGATATGAAAAGCAATTGCAACAAAAGCAAAAACTGACAAACAGAACCTAATTAAACTAAAGAGCTTTTTCATAGCAAAAATAAACAATAAAATTAAAAAATCGCTGGTGGCTCACACCTCCCAGCACTTTGGGAGGCTGAGTTGAGGGGAATCACAAGATTAGGCACTTGAGACCAGCCTGGCCAACATGGTGAAAGCCCATCTCTACTCAAGATACAAAAAAAGACAATTAGCTGGGCATGGTGGTGTGTACCTATAATCCCACTACTCAGAAGGCTGAGGCAGAACTGCTTGAACCCAGGAGGTGGAGGTTGCAGTGAGCCAAGATCACACCACTGCACTCCAGCCTGGGCAACAGGGTGAGACTCCATCTCATAAAAAATATATATATATTCTGTAGGTTTACATATATATATATATACTCACATTCTGTACAGAATAAAACAAAACTTTTTAAACTATGCTTCTGACAAAGGTCTAATATCCTAAATTCATAAAAAACTTAAGAAATTTAAAAAAAGAAACCTCATTAAAAAGTAGGCAAACAGGCCAAGCGTGGTGGCTGATGCCTGTAATTCCAGCACTTTGGGAGGCCGAGGTGGGTAGATAATGAGGTCAGGAGTTCGAGACCAGCCTGGTCAACATGGTGAAACCCCATCTCTACTAAAAATACAAAAATTAGCTGGGCATGTCTCAAAAAATATATATATATATAGAAACAGAAAAAAACTCATGGGTGTGATGGCATGTGAATATAGTCCCAGCTACTAGGGGAACTAAGGTAGGAGGACTGCTTGAGCTCAGGAGATTGAGGCTGCATTGAGCCTAGATCACACCACTCTACTTCAGCCTGTGTGAAAGACCCTTTCTTCAAATATAAATAAACTAAAATAAAAGATTTAATAAAAACAAAATATGGTATATAAGCATCATAGAATACTATGTGGTCATAAAAAAAAAAAAAGAAAACAAAATCACGTCCGTTGTAGCAAGATGGATGGAACTAGAGATCATTATTTTTAGAAAACTAATGTAAAGACAAAATACTAAATGTTGTCAGGTGCGGTGGCTCAAGCCTGTAATCCCAGCACTTTGGAAGGCCGAGGCAGGTGGGTCACGAGGTCAAGAGATCGAGACCATCCTGATCAACATGGTAAAACCCTGTCTCTACTACAAATACAAAAAATTAGCTGGGCATGGTGGCACGTGTCTGTAATCCCAGCTACTCAGGAGACTGAGGCAGGAGTATTGCCTGAACCCAGGAGGCGGAGGTTGCGGTGAGCCAAGATCGCGCCATTGCACTCCAGCCTGGGTAACAAGAGCGAAACTCCTCTCAAAAATAAATAAATGTTACCATTTATAAGAGCTAAATAATAAGAACACACAGACACAAAGAGAACAGACACTGAGGGCTAGTTGATGGTGGAGGGTGGGAGGACAAAAAGATCACAAAAAAATACCTGTTTGGTGCAATGTTTACTATCTCAGTGACAATATAATCTGCATACCAAATGCCCATGACACAATTTTACCTGTAAAACAAAGCTGCATGTGTACCCATGAACAAAAAATAAGGAAAAAAAAACTCATGCGTTTGGGAGTGTGCAATGTAGGCGACAGGACTGGTGTGTGGTACAGACAGTAACCCAGGTGTGACTCATTTATTTCTGGTTTCATACAGGCCGAGATTATGAACAGGTGGTCCAGAACCCTAGGTTGCTTCTGGTTGGTGAAAACAGGTTGCTGCTGCAGATTCAGTACCTGGAGGTGGGGATGTGCCAAGAGACTTGTAGACACTTTCGTAGGGTTTTGGCAAGAAACACTAGGATCAAAAATGCTGTGGTAAAATTCCTGAGTGTGATGTCTAGCCCTGGGTGTTGTGTAGACACCTCAATGTCTAGTGGGTGTTTGTGAGTGGGTAGAAATCCTGTGCTGGCAGCTGTGGAAAAAGGGAATCTGCTATCACAGCTTCTGTCCCTTAAGTTTTCAGTCCTCTCTCACCCTGGGAAGAGACCTAGAATCATAAACAATGGGCAGTGTGACAGACAGGAGAGCAGGGCCTGCCAGAGTTCCAGTCCAGGTCGGGCCTTTGTGATAGCTTTCTTCTGACACCAAATCTGTAGAGTCTGCTGAACACCAAGGTTCTCCGACATCAACGTATTGTCTAAAATCTGCATTCTGACACCATCCAGAGTGAGCATAGACCCTGATTCAGGGCTCAGTCCCACAATACTGTCCTTACTGCAGATGTCATTAAAAAACCTAATGGACTCATCTATGTTTCTGAGCTACGGTTTAAACATCGGGGACTCCTATAACCTCCCCCAAGTTCAATGATTTGATAGAGCCACTAACAGAACGAGCAAAGTACCACAGTTATGTTGACCAGTTAATTATAAAAGATACAACCCAGAAAAAGCCAATGGAATAAATGTACAGGACAAAATAAATCAATCAATCTTTTTTTTACTGATCATACAACCAGATACAGACTCTGCACATTTTCTTCTTTTTCTCATATAAAAATGAGCTGAATTTGGCCAGGTGATGTGGCTCATGCCTATAATCCCAGAACTTTGGGAGGCAGAGGTGGGCAGATCACCTGAGGTCAGTAGTTCAAGACCAGCCTGCCTAACATGGTGAAACCTTATCTCTACAAAAATATTAAAAAATTAGCTGGACATCATGGCAGATGCCTGTAATCCCAGCTACCTGAGAGGCTGAGTTGGGAGAATCGCTTGAACCCAGGAAGCAGATGCCATTGCACTGAGCCGAGATCACATCATTGCACTCCACCCTGGGCGAAAGAGTGAGACTCCATCTCAAAAAAAAAAAAAAAAAAAAAATCAGCTGAATTTGTCTTCAATTTTCAAAATAAATACTTCTTTGCTGGGTGCGGTGGCTCAAGCCTGTAATCCAAGCACTTTGGGAGGCCAAGGCAGGTGGATCACGAGGTCAAGAGATTGAGAGCATCCTGGTCAACATGGTGAAACCCCATCTCTACTAAAAATACAAAAAATTAGCTGGGCATGGTGGCGCGTGCCTGTAATCCCAGCTACTCACGAGGCTGAGGCAGGAGAATTGCCTGAACCCAGGAGGCGGAGGTTGCAGTGAGCCAAGATGGAACCACTGTACTCCAGCCTGGGTGACAGAGCCAAACTCCAACCCAAAAATAAAAAAACAGAATTAGGCCTTTAATAACCATTTTGGCTGGCTCAATATTAACCTCAGCTTGGAGTCACTGGGCTCAAGCTTTAATTTCTATGACAGAGTTACTCACTTAGTTTTTGAAACTGTTTAAAAAAGTCTAGCAAAATTATCAAACATATTACTCATATAAGAAAAAAATATATTTTTTGTTGAGATGAAGTCTCACTCTATTGCCCAAGCTGGAGTGCAGTGGCATGATCTCAGCTCACTGCAATCTTCACCTCTTGGGTTCAAGTGATTCTTCTGCCTCAGCCTCCCCAGTAGCTGGGACTACAGGAATGTGCCACCATGACTGGCTAGTTTTTGTATTTTTAGTAGCGACAGGGTTTTCCTACGTTGGCCAGGCTGGTCTTGAATTCCCTGACCTTTGATTTGCGCAGCTCGGCCTCCCAAAGTGCTGGGATTACAGGAGTGAGCCAACTCGCTTGGGCCAAGGGGAAAAAAACATTTCAGGTCCTTACATTTTATACCTCAATAAGTAAAGCAAAAGTATCTATTCCTGGCTGGGCACGGTGGCTAATGCCTGTAATCCCAGCACTTTGGGAGGCTGAAGCAGGTGGATCACCAGAGGTCAGGAGTTCAAGACCAGCATGGCCAACATGGTGAAACCCCAACTCTATTAAAAAAAAAAAAAAAATTAAAAAAGAAAGAGAAAAAAAAGTATCTATTCCTTTTAGACAATCAATGTATTATTGTATAAGTTTCACAAAAAATCATGTAGTAAACAATTAGTAATATGTGAACACTTCTAGGAGGTAACAAGTTTACTCTCATAAAATTTAGCATGAAACTAAAATAAATAACAGGATCAAAAAATCAAAATAACAGGATAAGGAATAGAGATATTCACTATTACAAACTTTCCCTGCAAAAAAAGAAACTGATGCTTTTATGAATCCATGTAACTCACCAATTATCTACCTTATTTTCTTATGGAACTGTATTCATTTTCTACTGCCAAAATAGGAAGATTTTTTTTTATTCTTTTCCTTGGTAGCATTCTAAAAACTAACCCTTGGAATTTCATTTGTAATGACACAGATGTAAAAATACACACTTGAAAAAATTCCTTAATTCACTACAGAAAAGAAACTGTAAAAGTAAATGAGGGCTAGGTATGGGGGCACATGCCTGTAACCCCAGAACTTTCAGAGGCTGAGGCAGGCAGATTACATCTGGAGTTCCAGTCTAGCCTGGACAACATGGTGAAAACCCAGCTCTACTACAAATACAAAAATTAGCCAGGATGGTGGCGGGCTTTCATGGACTTTCAGCCTGGATTGGTCTCAAAATCCTGAGTTCAGCTGATCCACCCACCTCGGTCTCCCAAAGTGCTGAGATTACAGCATTAGACAGCGCTCCCAGGTACCTTTGTAAATATTTTCTTACCTTTAAAGCCCTACTAATAAAATGCAACTTATAGTTTAAAAAACTGAGGTCAAGATAAGTGAAAACAATTGTTTTCAATGTCACAAACCCAGGGAGTAGCAATGCTGATTAAAAAACAGATGTGTCTGACTCATGTGTCAAGTATGGCCATCCAATCACTTGAGAGATTCTCCCACCCCATCCTGTTCTAGGTGCTCAATGACCACCCTCTCAGGAGACACTGCACTATGCCCCAGTGAGTGGCCCAGGATCATGTCACTTTGTAAGTTCTTGTACCATCTAACTGGGGTCAGTTTTCTTTCTTAAAATTTTTGTCTTTTGAAATACTATTTTTTGGCTAGGTGTCGTGGCTCATGCCTGTAATCCTAGCACTTTGGGAGTCCAAGGTGGGTGGATAACCAGAGGTCAGGTGTTCAAGACCAGCCTGACCAACATGGCAAAACCCTATCTCTACTAAAAATACAAAAATTAGCCAAAAGTGGTGGTGGGCGCCTGTAATCCCAGCTACTCAGGAGGCTGAGGCAGGAGAATTGCCTGAACCCAGGAGGCGGAGGTTGCAGTGAGCCGAGATCGCACCATTGCACTCCAGCCTGGGTAACAAGAGCAAAACTCCGTCTCAAAAAAAAAAAAAAAAAAAAAAAAACAGCAACAACAACAAAAACTTTTATCTTTTTTTTTTTTAATTTAAAATTATTAGAGATGGGGTGTCACCATGTTGGCCAGGCTGGTCTCAAACTCCTCACCTCAGGTGATCCACCCATCTCAGCTTCCCAAAGTGCTAGGATTACAGGCGTGAGCCACCGCTCCCAGCAAAAACTTGAATCTTTCACAAAATTTTCACTATTTTTAATTTCACTATTTCTCTGCACAGTTAGAGAATCCAAGGGGCAGAAATTTCTGTGTTTTTTACTAGCTTCTGATTGGCTTAACAGTAGTGTGTCTCTAAGAAATGGAGACTGGGTTGGATGAAGACAATCTTAATGTCTTTAAGAAACAATGACCGCCATTCTAACTGGCGTGAGATGGTATCTCAATGCGGTTTTGATTTGCATCTCTCTAATAACCAGTGATGATGAGCATTTTTTCATGTTTGTTGGCCTCATATATGTCTTCTTTTGTAAAGTGTCTGTTCATATCTTTTGCCCATTTTTGAATGGGCTTGTTTGTTTTTTCTTATAAATCTGTTTGAGTTCTTTGTAAATAAAAAATAAATAAATAAATAATAAAAATAAATTTAAAAAAACACTCATAATCCCATCGTCCAGAAAAAATAAGAATGACAAAAGGAGACTCCTCTCAGCCCTGGGGCAGCCACTGTCTTAAGAGGTTTTTAGGTTTTGCTGTTTGTAAAATAAATTAGGCCAGGCACAGTGGCTCTCGCCTATAATCCCAGCACTTTGGGAGGCCCAGGCAGGTAGATCACGAGGTCAAGAGATCAAGACCATTCTGGTTAACACGGTGAAACCATGTCTCTACTGAAAATACAAAAAAATTAGCTGGGCATGGTGGCGCGTGCCTGTAATCCCAGCTACTCGGGAGGCTGAGGCAGGAGAATTGCCTGAACCCAGGAGGCAGAGGTTGTGGTGAGCCGAGATCGCGCCATTGCACTCCAGCCTGGGTAACAAGAGCGAAATTCCATCTCAAAAAAAAAAAAAAAAAATTAAAAATGACCAGGAGCTGATATCCACCAGACACTCCAGCAGATACAGCCATGGTGGGTATCTTGATTTATCCCCAGGCAGTACTGAAGCCCAGGACCAAGAACAAAACCAAAGGGTGGTTGAAGACATCTCACCTCATAGTTTCCAAAGAGAAACCTTAACCCAAAAACATTCTGATAAGATCTCTGTGCCTGCCAGGTGCAGTGGCTCATGCCTGTAATCTCAGCACTTTGGGAGGCTGAGGCAGGCAGATCAGGAGGTCAGGAGATCGAGACCATCCTGGCTAACATGGTAAAATCCTGTCTCCACTAAAAGTACAAAAAACGAAATTAGCCGGGCATGGTGGCATGTACCTGTAGGAGAACCGCTTAAACCTGAGAGGCAGAGGTTGCAGTGAGCCAAGATCAGATCGTGCCACCGCACTCCAGCCAGGGTGACAGAGTGAGATTCAGTCTCAAAAAAAAAAAAAAAAAAAATCTCTGTGCCTGTAGAAGATAAAGCCAAAACAGGAACAATTATTTTTTTTACACTACAGCGTCAGGAAATATTTGATTTCTTCTCGTGGAAAGTATTTACAAATAGCAAACAAACCTTTTTAAAGTGCCATCCAATGCTTTGTCATAAAATGATTACTTAGGCCTGTGCAGTGGCTCACACCTGTAATTCCAGCACTTTGGGAGCCTGAAGCAGGCAGATCACCTGAGGTCAGAAGTTTGAGACCAGCCTGACAAACAGAGAGAAATCCCATCTCTACTAAAAGTACAAAATTAGCCAGACATGGTGGCACATGCCTGTAATCCCAGCTACTTGGGAGGCTGAGGCAGGAGAATCATTTTTTTTTTTTTTCTTTGAGACGGAGTTTCGCTCTTGTTACCTAGGCTGGAGTGCAATGGTGCGATCTCAGCTCACCGCATCCTCCGCCTCCTGGGTTCAAGCAATTCTCCTGCCTCAGCCTCCCGACTAGCTGGGACTACAGGCGCACGCCAGCATGCCCACCTAATTTTTGTATTTTTAGTAGAGACGGGGTTTCACCATGTTGACCAGGCTGGTCTAGATATCTTGACCTCGTGATCCACCCGCCTCGGCCTCCCAAAGTGCCTGGATTATAGGCGTGAGCCACCACGCCCGGCCTACTTTAAAGAAATCTGACTCAAACGCATGTTTTTATAAATTACTGAATTGGGGGAAACAAAATTGAGGCTTAGCCAACTATAAACTGCCAATTAACCTCTGCATACATAACCAGGAAATGTCCACCTCGATTGTACAAATTAAGAAACTATGTAACTGTACCAAACCAATTAATTGAATTTGGTTTTCTTTATTACATCTTTTCTTCAATCCCCTTCTATGGACGTGTTAGGGTCACAGCAAGGCAATTCCATAGACACCCTCCCCGTTCTCCCCTGCTAAGCCGAGCTCACAGCAAAAACAGCCTCACGCCCTGCAAACTGTCAGGCCGGTATCCTCGCCCGGAAGGCTCCCTGATATTCCACACCCCTCCCCTCCTGCCGCTGTCTGCCCCGTACAGGAACACTGCAAGCCAACCACGCCCCGGCTAATGCAATCCTAGCCAGCTCTTGCACCCAAAAAACCCGCCCGACAACCCGCCAGCCAAGGGCGGCCCGCCCCGTCCCAATCCCGCTTCCCCGGAGCCAATCAAAGCGCCCTGCTGTTGCCCGTTTCACCATGCCATAAAAACCCCACGCCCCGGAAAGTCTGCGGGACTTCTCCGGCCCCTCGTTGTAATGGTTACTGCCGAGTTTAAAATAAGGAAACTAAGGCCAGTATAAGAACAATCAGATGCCAGTTTATTTACCTCCCGCGAGGTTCTGTGGTCCTAAGGAAAGGGGGCCAGGGAAGTCGCGCTTGACTTCTCAGGGCAGGGGGTTAGAGGCGGGCTGGCCTAGGATGCATGGGGTGGGCTGCCATTGGGTAAGGCTTGGCGTGATTTCTTCAATTTTCGCGGGTTCAGCTGTATAGTTTAGTGCTGAGAGTGCACAGTTTAGTGCTGAGGTTCAAATGCATAGCTTGGTGCTGAGAGTGCATAGTCTAGTGCTGAATACCTGGGGGCAGAATGCAGAAGTGGGCGAGGGGAGCCCGCATGGAGGAGCCAGATGCTGAGTAATGTGTTCTGCCTGAAACTGTTATCAGGCATAGAGAGGGGTGGGTGTTGTTCATCCGGCTCTTAGCAAGGCTATCGGCCGGACCGCAGAACCTCGCCCAGGAGCCGATTAAATTTCTTTATTTTAATCACTGGCCTCAGTTGCCTCATTTAAACCTCAATTGCTTCATTCAGACCTTACACAAACAGGGGCACCTGGGTTCCAGGATGTGGTCGCACCCGGCTCTGGAACCCAGGATGGTGACCCAATTAAGCAGGATGCTAGCGCTTAAGAACCAAGAGGCAGTTTTTCTTAGAATACCACTCAGCCACCTGCAAACTTTCTATATAACCTCCACAGTCTGTAAGCCAGGCTGCTGCCATCACTGCCTGTGGTGAGGCAGCCAGCCTGGCAGGTTGAAATAAACTTACTAATCCTGACTCTCCATCCTTTCGGTCAACCTCACAGGACGACAAGCTACCTCACAGGAAGACAAAGCATAGCTGGGTACGCTACAATTTTTTAATTACTATTTGATTAAATTATTGAATATTTTTGCGGTGACTTCTCTACATGTTTAATAGGAAAAAAGAAAGACTCAGAACCCAACAGACCAAAGCTCTTCCCATTCATGAACCCGCAACACGAGTCAGGATTCTCCTGTGTCGACCCTTCCGTGGTCCCTGCACAATCTAGGAGGGACAGGGAGCTGCGGGAGCAAAGCTGCCCAGAGAGGGCTCCAGGCAAGGGCACAGTCACTGCGCAGGTAAGGGACAGGAAGCCCGGCGCCCGGCCTCAGCGCAGCCGCCATCTTATTGCTGAAGGGCCCTGAGGCCAAGCTACTAGAGAACTCCGGACGCACATGGTGGAGCCACTTTGGGGAGGCCTGAGTCCCGCCACAGCCCCTTCCCCTCCCTCTCGGGATCGGACCCGGCACTCTCACCATTTCCAGGCTTCCAGGGGGTCCTGGCGTCATAGCTGTGGATCTCCCAATACCTGCAGGTCACAATGCCACAGAGGCTTGGCTTCTACAAGGAGAGGACACAGGGCAGGAAACACGAGACACAGCTCCCGCGGCTTCTAGAGACAAAGGCCCCTGCAAACCCGGAAGCTGCCCTGTCCCGCTCCAGCTGCGTGTCTGATTGGACGGTTTCCAGTTCACCGTCCTTGATTGGATAACGTTGAAGGCCCTGCCCCTTCAGGACCTGAATGACAGGAGAGGTAATCAGATGCTGGGCTCAATGAAGACTGAATGACAACCTAAGCTGCAGCCTTTTCAGGGACGGACTCCTCCCTGAGCTGAGCCGAGATAGCGCCGCTGCAGGCCTCTCTGAGCAGACAGAGCCAGACTCCATCTCAAAAAGACAAAAAAAAAAAAAGACTATCATACATTTAACCAATAGCGGAGATTCTGTGTCTCTTTGCAAAGTTTGGCACCCACATAACTTTCTGGGTCTTCTCTTTATAAAGACCATACAGAATTGGCATTCACTTGCGTACTGTGTAAAGCTCTTGGATGGTACAGACAGTGTCATCATAGAGCCTAGCACACAAGTGAGGTGTGTTTCTCATGTGCACAACACAGCAACCCTTAGGATTGGAACCCACCGACACAGAGCTCACTTCGGAGGTTCTTAATCTCATAAGTGGATACAGTCCACAGTTGAAATTGTGACTGTCATATGTGAATATCCAGCCAGACTTGAAATGGTAAAATAGTTTTAAACCAGCTCATAGCAGGTAAGAAATCTCTTATCCAGATTCAGCCAACTGGAGACATGTTGAGTCTCATACCTGAGCCCAGGACCACAGGTATGACCATAGGTCCATACCAGCATAAAGGTCTCAGGTATACATAGAGTATAAAGCCCTCAAGTGGGACAGAAAATATCCTAACACATCTCAACACACAGGTGAGATTGTGACACTCATATGCAGACCCAGCTGGCAGTAATGATTATCATCCTTCCACAGCCCACTGTTGAGATTCTGAATCTCAAAACCAATAAAAAAAGGCCAGCACGCTGGCTCACGCCTTTAACTGCAACACTTTGGGAGGCCGAGGTCGGGAGTTTGAGACCAGCCTGACCAACATGGAGAAACCCCATCTCTACTAAAAATATGAAATTAGCTGGGCATAGGGGCACACACCTGTAATCCCAACTACTCAGGAGGCTGAGGCTCGAGAATTGCTTGAACCCAGGAGGCTGAGGTTGTGGTAAGCTGAAATCATCCCATTGTACTCCAGCCTGAACAACAAGAGTGAAACTCCATTTCAAAATAATAATAATAATAATAATAAGTTTCAAAAGTTGAAAAATTGACTTTCATTCTTGAATCAAGTCTACAGGTAAGATGTGAATTTCAGAATAAGATTCAGCACATCTGAGACTCGAGAATCTGTGAGTCCACTAAGAAGACACAGTCTAGAGGACGAGTTGAAGGTCTCATGCACAGATCAAGTCCATGGCTGAGACTGCAACTCCAGAACATAGTTCCCACATAAAGGAGGTGTTAATTCTCATACCTGGAACCTCAACATGTGCAGGATGGTTCATCTCATTCATGGACCTTCCTGTAGCTGCGATTGTGACATACGCCTTATCTGGCACCTGAGTTTTTTGGCTCTCCTGCCTGGGCTCAGTCCACAGATTAGATTGTGACACATCACTGAACCCAGGATCTAGGTGATGTAAATTTATTCCTGCCTTGGCGCTCCTCACAGGGCGCACCGTGACATATTACTGCACCTAACACAGGGGAACCATAACCAGGTTGTGTGACTCTCCTGCCTGTGCCTTGCCCACACGGACCACTGTGACATATTGCTGGGTCTAACGTAACTCTCTTGCATAGGTCCTATCTACAGAAAGTATTGTAACACATCTCTGTGCCCATCACACAGGTGACCTAACTCTCTTTTCCTGGGGGGTATTGAAAGAGATGGCTAGCCCCGCATCTAGCTGATGTGACTCTTCTCTTCTTACTAGGTTTTGCCCATGGGGAGAATTGTAACATATCATTGGGCTCAACACCAAGGTGATGTTGCTCTTTTGCCTTGGCCCTGCGCTCAAAAAGCACTGAGACGTATTGCTGGTCCCAACAGCAGGTTGGTGTGTCTTCTGCCTGGATCCTGTTCACAAGGGCATTGTGATATACCTCTGGGCCCATCAACGATTTGATGTGTCTCGTCTGTCTTGCCTAGGCTTTCTCCATGGAAGATATTGTAACATAACTTTGGGCCCAGCATCTAGGCAATGTGACTTTTTCCTTCTGCCTGTACCATGCCCACAGAAGGGATAATGACTTATCACTAAGCCCAGCACTCATAATGTAATTTTCCTACCTGATCTTCCTGACAGGAATCATTTTGACATGTTTCTGAGTTCATTACCTAGTTGATGTGGCCCTTCTTATTTTCAGACTTGTTCAAAGTGGAGACTGCTACATATTGCTTGGCCCAGCTCCTGTACGATGTGACTTTCCTCTCATGCCTCAGTGCTCCCCACTGGAGTAATTTCGACATATAGCTTGCCCCTGGCTCTAGTTTATATGACTTTTCTCTTGCTCCTTAGCCCTGCTCACCTGGGGACATTATAACATATCTGAGCCCATCACCTAAGTAATGTGACTCTGTTGCCTGATCTCCTCCTCAGGGTGTATTGTTATATGTTGTCAGACCCAGCAACTAAGTGATATGACTCTTCTCTGCTGCTTGGGTTCTGTCCAATAAAAGATTGTGATGTGTCACCAGGCCCACGTTATGTGATGTCCCTCTCCTCCCTGGGCTGTACATACATTGCTACTGTGATATGGCTGGG
The DNA here is from genome assembly GCF_049354715.1 of Callithrix jacchus. Classification (NCBI taxonomy): domain Eukaryota; kingdom Metazoa; phylum Chordata; class Mammalia; order Primates; family Cebidae; genus Callithrix; species Callithrix jacchus. The sequence goes on from NC_133523.1 coordinate 20,391,119, forward strand.
TGCAATGTCTAGGTCATGTGAGACTCCTGTATGGGCCCTGCCCACAGGGGCATTATCACATGTCACGTTAGTTACCTAGGTGATGTCATTCACCCCTTCCTTCTGGGTCCTGACAAAAAGAAGGATACTGACTCATCACGGGACCAAGCACATAATGATGTGATTCTCTTCTTTTACGTGGGCCTTGCATAATTTTGTTATTGTGACATATTGCTGGGTCCAAAACCTAGGAGATGAGAGACTTTTGCCTTGGACATGACTACAGAGGGCTTTTTGATATTTCCCTGCATCTATCACCTGGGGGATGTTTCTCTCCTCTGCCTGCACCCTGCCTTCAGGGAAGATTGTGACATAACTCTGGGTCCAACAACCAGGTCATGTGTCTCTCCAGCCTGGGCATAGCCCCCCAGAAAGCACTGTGAGATATTGCTGGTTCCAGAAACTAGGTGATATGACTATGCCGACCATGCCCTGCTTTTAGAAGAAAATTGTAACATATCACTGGCTGAGTACCCAGGTAATGTGACTGTCCTGCCTGCACATTTTGTTGATTTGAAGTATGAGAGTTATTATCTCACCTATGAGCTGAACAAAAATACACTTTACAGTCCCAACTGTGCATAGAGAGTGAGCAAGAGAGTTACATGATTTTGGTGCTAGACCAGAGATATGTCACAATCTTTTCTAATAGCAGAAACCAGAAAGAAGAGTCCCCTCACCTGGGTTCTTGGCCAGGGAACCACCCAGAAACTGAGTGCTGTGCCCAGTGATAGGCCACAATGCTCCCTGTGAGCAAGATCCAGGAAAAGAAAACACATCACCCTGTTGCTGAGCCAAATGTTACATCACAGTCTTTCCTGTGGGCAGGATGCAGGCAGCAGAGGAGGGTCGCATCTCCTAGGTGATGAATGCAGACAGATGTCATGAGGCTCCTGAGAATGGTAGGGCTCATGCCCTGTTTACAGGGCATAGACAGGTACCTCCCATCTTCTAAGTGTTTGGTCTAGTGATATGTCACAGTACTCAAAATATGTGGGGCCTATACAAAATACAAGTGTCAGAATTACCTAGGTGCTATGTCCGGGAGTATGTCATCATCCCACATTTTGGGGGGCTGGGCAAAGAAAAACACGTCTAAACCATAAATGTAAAAGTATATCACAGCCAGGCACAGTGGCTTATGACTGTAATTACTTACAGTAGTTTGAGAGACTGAGGTGGGTGGGTCACCTGAGGCCAGGAGTTCAAGACCAGCCTGGCATACATGGTAAAACCCCATTTCTATTAAAAATACAAAAAAAAAAATATTGGCTGAGCATGGTGCTACATGCCTGTAATCCCAGCTACTCTGGAGGCTGAGGCACAAGAATCGCTTGAATCTGGGAGGCCTGATGATTAGGTTCAAGGCCAAATAGCAAAATATGTTGGTATTTAATCTGTTTTCTCCATATATAAACATTGCTGGTCAAGAGTGTGTACAGATGTGAAGACTTAGAGTTTTCATCTCCTTTGGCCCTATCGTCCTTTGTTCACTGTCTGATCTCTGGAAGGAAGGTGGGCTGAAGGTGGCCACAGTTGTCTACGTGTGGTTATTTTACTCCTGCTGCCCTCTGCTCTTTCTTTGGCCGCTATCTTTTCCATCCCCGAAACTGAAGAGAGATATCATTAGGAAGAGCCCGTCCTTCACGCTGGCAGAATAAATTTCTTCAGGCCCTTCACTGCCCCACTTCAGTGTGGCAGCTACTGGTCATGTGTGGCTTCTGAGTGCCTGGAATGTGGCTGGGTCTACACTGTGATGTGCTAGAAAGACAAAATACAGACTTAGTTCCAAAGATATAGTTCCAAATATATACATGCTACATTAATAATCACACCTTGCTCATATAATATTTTGGATATATTGGGTTACCTAAATTGTTACAATCAGTTTGACCTGTTTCTTCTTTCAATTTTTGTTTTTTTTTTGAGACAGAGTTTCACTCTTGTTACCGAGGCTGGAGTGCAATGGCTCTATCTCGATCTCGGCTCACTGCAACCTCCGCCTCCCGGATTCAAGTAATTCTCCTGCCTCAGCCTCCCAAGTAGCTGGGATTACAGGCGCGCACAACCATGCTCAGCTAATTTTTTTGTAGTTTTAGTAGAGACAGGGTTTCACCATGTTGACCAGTATGGTCTTGATCTCTTGACCTCGTGATCCACCCACCGCGGCCTCCCAAAGTGCTGGGATTATAGGGGTGAACCACCGGGCCCGGCCTCAATTTTTTTTTTTAATTTTTAAATTACAAAAAAAATTTGTTTTTGAGAGGGAGTCTCGCTCTTCTTTCTTTTTAAAGTTTGGCTACTAGAAAATTTAAAATTTGCTGGGCACAGTGGCTCACGCCTGTAATCCTAGCACTTTGGGTGGCCGATGTGAGTGGATCACCTGAGGTCAGGAGTTCAAGACCAGCCTGGCCGTCATGGTGAAACCCCGTCTTAAAATAAAAAAAAAAAAAAAAAGAAAATTTAAAATTCACATTTGGCTCACATTTTATTTCAGAAGAGTGCCTCCTTCTTAAAATCTCAGCCTGATAAAAAAAAAGTCAGAAGCCAGGAAGGTCATAAAAGCTGAAATTTTGCCGGGCGCGGTGACTCAAGCCTGTAATCCCAGCACTTTGGGAGGCCGAGGCGGATGGATCACGAGGTCGAGAGATTGAGACCATCCTGGTCAACATGGTGAAACCCCGTCTCTACTCAAAATACAAAAAATTAGCTGGGCGTGGTGGCGCGTGCCTGTAATCCCAGCTACTCGGGAGGCTGAGGCAGGAGAATTGCCTGAACCCAGGAGGCGGAGGTTGCGGTGAGCCGAGATCGGGCCATTGCACTCCAGCCTTGGTAACGAGCGAAACTCCATCTCAAAAAAAAAAAAAAAAAAAAAAAAAAAGCTGAAATTTAAAAATAATTGTTACTATGTTATTTTTGTTTGTGAATATCATATAATTTTTTGTTGTTGTTGTTGTTAATCAGTGAGAGTTTGTGATGTTCCTCAGATTGGCCTTGAACTCATGGCCTCGCCTCCTCAAGCGCCAGAACAACTGGCTGGAGCTACCGCGGCCCCCGATAATTTTTTTTCTTTTTTGAAACAGAGTCTCACTCTGTTGCCCAGCTGGAGTGCAATGGTGCGATCTTAACTCACTGCAATCTCCACCTCCCAGGGTCAAGCGATTCTCCTGCCTCGACCTCCCGAGTAGCTGGAACTACAGGCATGACCCACGCGCCCGGCCATATAATGTATTATGTATAAACGCATGAGACCTTATACACAAGGTTAAATGCAAATACCATCTGGGGTGGCCCTGGCTCCGCTCAGGGAGGAAGCCCTGCCTGAAAACGCCGCAGCTTAGGCTGTTACTCCGTCTTCTTTCAGCCCAACGTCTAATCACATCTCCTGTCACTCAGGGCCTGAAGGGGCGGGGCTGTAAACGTCTTCCAATCAGGGACGCCGGGCTGGAAACCTTCCAATCAGACAAGCAGCTGGAGCGAACATGGCGGCTTCCGGGTTTGGCGGGGACTTTGTCTCTGGCTGCGGTGGTAGCTCCAGGTCTCGTGTTCCCGGCTCTGCGTCCTCTTCTCCAGGAGGCCCAGTTCTGTGACCCTGTGACCTGCAGGTATTGGGAGAACCACAGCTAAAACGCCAGGACCTCCTGGAAGCCTAGAAATGGTGAGAATGCCGGATCCGATATCCCGAGAGAGCGGGGAGTGGGCTAGTTGGAACCTGTGGGAAGTGGCCGTAGCAGGACTCGGGCCTCCCCGCAGTCAGCCCCACAGTCTGCGCCTCAGTTCTCTTTGCCCAACTGGGTCTCAGTCCCCTTCAGCCATAAGATAGCAGCTGCACTGACAGCTGGCCGGGGCGTTCTGTCTCTTGCCAGCGTAGTGACTGCGCCCTGGTTTGAGGCCCTCTCCGGGCAGCTCTGCATCCACAGCGCCAGGTCTCTCCCATTTTGTTCAGGGACGACAAAAGGGTCGTCAAGGGAAAATCCTGACTCGAGTTGCGGGTTTTGTCACACGTGTCGCTCACGTAAAGAGACCACCAGGCAGGCTTTGTGTGGGCAACAAGGCCGTTTATTTTGTGCTTGGGTGCAAGCGGGCCAAGTCCGAGAAAGGGGTAGGCAAAGCGGGTAGAGAGGGAATTGGTTATATAGGTTGGGGCAAATGCTTAGGTAAAGGTGGAAATCTGTCTTGGGGAGTGGGAGGACATCACAGAATGCATGATTACAAGGTTAGGGGTTGGGAATTTACCTTGGGGAGGGGATTGGCATCACAGGATGCGTGATCACAAAGGTAGGGCCATTTATTACAAACAGGCATGATCGTAAGGGTGGGGAGTATCGGTTGCAGTCAAAAAGGAGGATGCAGTAGATTACATAGTTACAGGGGTGGTGGTTTTGAGAAACCCAATGTCCAGGGAGAAATTTTGGTAAGCCTGAACAGGAACGATGGTTACAGATTGCAGAGCAATTAGTCGAGGCAGTAACAGGTTGTTTTACTTCTTTCTGTGGCCACCTGGTTACTTGTGGTTACTTCGGACTTGTGGCTTCTGGGGACAATCTAGAGGTGTATGTGCGGGTCACCGAGGCTGTAATGGCCAGCCTTGGACTTGGAGGCCTAACAGGTTTATGAATGGGAAAAGCTTTGGTCTGTGGGGTTCTGAGTCACTCTTTTCTCCTATTAAAAATGTAGAGAAGTCACTGTAAAAACATTACAGAATTTAATCAAAGAGTGATTCAAAAATTATAGAGTACCCAGCTATGGTTTGTAGTTTGTCGTCCATAGGAGGGGCTTGAAGAAAAGCCTTTCATAAGCTGAGATAAAGAAAACCAAATTCAATAATTGGTTAGGACAGTTACATAGTTTCTTAATTTGTATGATCAGGGTGGACATTTCCTGATTATGTATTCAGAGATTAATTAGCAGTTTCTTGTTGACTAAGCCTCAGTTTGTTTCCCTCAGTTTAGTAATTTATGAAAACATGTGTTTGAGAGTTAGATTTCTTTAAAGTAGAAATCCAGGGACTAGAGCCACCTAATTGCCTGCCACTTAATTATTTTTCTTTTCTTTTTTTTTTTTTTTGAGACGGAGTTTCGCTCTTGTTACCCAGGCTGGAGTGCAATGGCGCGATCTCAGCTCACCGCAACCTCCACCTCCTGGGTTGAGGCAATTCTGCCTCACCTTCCCAAGTAGCTGGGACCACAGGCACGCACCACCATGCCCAGCGAATTTTTGTATTTTTAGTAGAGATGGGGTTTCACCTTGTTGACCAGGATGGTTTCGATCTCTTGACCTCGTGATCCACCCGCCTCAGCCTCCCAAAGTGCTGGGATTATAGGCAAGAGCCACCTCGCCCAGCTGATAAGTTTTAGATCTAATTCCAAAATTAGTGTGTTGTTATATTTTAATGTTTGAATTTATTAATTGGATAAATGTGTATCAGCCTAATTTTCTTTAGTTGTTTGTTTCTTTCACTTTTTGTAATTGACATAAGTAAATCTATTAATTGAGCTTATTTGTTTGGTAAGTACAAGGGAGATTTCAGAAGTCATGAGGATGTTTTTACATATAAATGTAGCAAACATGACAGCTCTTCTGAGTAAAACATGCTTATAATAAGTCATAAATATTTTTACTGGAGTTACTTTGTAACTTCAAGTCAGAGAGAGAAAATAGCAATGGTGAAGAAATAACATTAATTCATGATGTGGAGAGGACATTTATTTTCTGGCTGCAAAGCTGACTTGCTGAATTTAAACACAAATTCTGCTTCTTTTATTTTCTGATTATCTTCAGTTTTTTTTTGTTTTTTTTTTTTTTGAGACGGAGTTTTGCTCTTGTTACCCAGGCTGGAGTGCAATGGTGCGATCTTGGCTTACCACAACCTCCGCCTCCTGGGTTCAGGCAATTCTCCTGCCTCAGCCTCCTGAGTAGCTGGGATTACAGGCATGCACCACTAAGCCCAGCTAATTTTTTGTATTTTTAGTAGAGACAGGGTTTCACCATGTTGACCAGGATGGTCTCGATCTCTTGACCTCGTGATCCACCCGCCTCGGCCTCCCAATGTGCTGGGATTACAGGCGTGAGCCACTGCGCCTGGTCCTATCTTCAGTTTTGTGTTTGTGTTTGTGTTATCCTACTATGTATGCATCACAGCCTTTCTGCTTTTTCAGTGTTATGACTACAGTTTTTTCATTGTTGTCTTCATTTTATGTCATTTTACATGGTACTTTGTAGGTTCTAATGAGAAAGTTGGTATTCTTTAATGAACTGAAAAATTGGTTTTAACTGAAGATTTCCTTATCAGTATAACTTTCAGATTAGTTAACTTAGAGAATAGACATACACTGTTAACAGGCGAAAAGATTACATCAGTTAGATTTGTTTTTCTTTGTTAAAAAAAAAAGTTTTATTCTTACAAAACGCATGGCAAATATAAAATTTGTAAAAAATGTATTTTAGAAATTAGATTCTAAATAGAGTTAATGGTAAATGAGCAATTTTAAATTTAATTTTTTATGATATTTTTATAGCACAACTTTTGTTTCTATGCGATAAGTTTATAGCACAACTTTTGTTTCTATGCAGCATTTTTTTCCCCTTGTCTTTTTTGAGAAGAGTTTTGTTCTCACCTAGGCTGGAGTAAAGTGGCCCAATCTTGGCTCACTGTGACCTCCACCCCTGGGTTCAAGCGATTCTCCTGCCTCAGCCTCCCTACTAGCTGGGATTACAGGCTCCTACCACTACACCCAGTTAAGTTTTGTATTTTTAGTAGAGATGGGATTTCACCATGTTGGTCAGGCTGGTCTTGAACTCCGGACCTCATGATCCACCTGACTCGGCCTCCCAAAGTGCTGGCATAACATGAGTGAGTCACTGCTTCTGGCCTCAATTAATTTTTGTTTTGCCTGGATTAGCAGTTTTATGTCACTTTCTTCATAAGAATTCTCACAGTTCTTACCCAGCCCAAACAACTTGATCCTAAAATAATCAGAAGCATGTACTCAACTTGTCTTTTTTCATCTATTCATGAGCCTCCTTAATGGCACAGTACTCTGCCAGGCATGGTGGCTCTCACCTGTAATCTCAGCACTTTGGGAGCCCCAGGGGTGTGGATCATGAGGTCAGGACTTCGAGACCAATCTGACCAACATGGTGAAACCCTGTCTCTACTAAAAATACAAAACTTACCCAAGTGTGGTGGTGGGTGCCTGTAATATCAGTTAGTTGAGAGGCCAAGGCAGGAGACTTTTTTTTTTTTTTTGAGGCAGCTTGGCCTACCAACGTGTTGGGATTACAGGCATGAGCCACCATGCCTGGCCTCAAACATCATTTTTAATTTGGCAATGCTTTCCATGTAATTGAACATATCAAATAATTATGTCTATCATTCTTTTAAATGCTGCATTGGCCCTCTGTAGCATTCAAAAGTTAGGGGTTAAAAAAAGACAAAGCTAAAATTTGATTTTGGAAAACCTGTCAAATATGTCAAAGGATTAAAACTCTTTTTTGATATGTGTAGGCTATTTATGACTTTAAACCCTAAAACTACTGTTCCTGGTCCAGGTGTGGTGGCTCACCCCTTTAATCCTAGCAGTTTGGGAGGCCGAGGCAAGTGGATCAACTGAGATCAAAAGTTAAAGACCAGCCTGGCCAATATGGTAAAACCCTTATCTCTACTAAATATATATATGTATATTGGCTGGCCACAATGGCTCACACCTACAATTCCAGTACTTTGGGAGGCCAAGGCGGGTGGATCATGAAGTCAGGAGATTGAGACCATCCTAGCCTCTGTGGTGAAACCCCATCTCTACTAAAAATACAAAAATTAGCCGGGCATGGTGGAACGCACCTATAATCTCAGCTACTTGGGAGGCTGAGGCAGGAGAATAGCTTAAACCCGGGGATCAGAGGTGGCAGTGAGCTGAGATCGCACCACTTCGCTCCAGCCTAGGCAAAAGAGTGAGACTCTGTCTCAACAAGCAGACAATGAAAAACAAGAAAAAGTTACTGTGCCTGAAACAACCTCTTATTTGAATGAAGTGACTATATAGACAGATCTGCTAAGATGTTTCATTTTACTGAAGTTTAGCAAAAAATAGCTGAGTACATCTTGAAGTTGTCCTTTGATTTTTACAGTGGCAGAGCTACTATTCAAGATCTGAAAGTCAGAAGCAGCCATGGGGCACATCTCAGCAGCACACACAGAAATCATACACAGTGAATGCATTCCTCACCCTGAACCAATTGTTTTTAGTTCTGTCCCAGTCTGAATGTAAAAATCCCTTGGTGAGGGGGTTAAAAATTCCCTAAACACAAGTTGACACACTCAAATTAAATTAGAATTGCTTATGTAGAACCCAGGCAATAGTGTGGTTTAAATCTCTGTAGGTGATGACAGAGGGCAGCCAAGCTCAAATGCCACAGCTGCAAACCAGCATTTTTAGGTGACCTAGTTGTAAAGTATTTCTTAAATGAATGTAAAAATGTTTGTTACTAAGTCATGGCCTTTCAGTCTTCCCAGTATTACCAAATTATTATTCTTTACTGAACCAACCTTGCTGTTGGTTTTGTTCCTGAATCAACCCAGTTCCACATACACTTAGTGCACACTGTTCAAGGCATTGTGCTAGATGCCCCGTTACTGGTGATCATTACTGTGATGGAAAAATTTTCTGAAAAAGAAAAAAGGTGTATCGCTGAAAATTGAAAAACATGACCTGTGGCCGGGCGCGGTGGCTCACGCCTGTAATCGCAGCACGTTGGGAGGCCAAGGCGGGGGATCACGAGGTCAAGAGATCGAGACCATCCTGGTCAACATGGTGAAACCCCGTCTCTACTAAAAAAAAAATACAAAAAATTAGCTGGGCATGGTGGTGCGTGCCTGTAATCCCAGCTACTCAAGAGGCTGAGGCAGGAGAATTGCCTGAACCCAGGAGGCGGAGGTTGCGGTGAGCCAAGATCGCGCCATTGCACTCCAGCCTGGGTAACAAGAGTGAAACCCCGTCTAAAAAAGAAAGAAAGAAAGAAAAAAAGAAAAACATGAGCTGTACGAAAATGAGGTAAAAATAAAAAGTCTTGGGTTTGGCTGGGCATGGTGGCTCACACTTATAATCCCAGCACTTTGGGAGGCCAAGGCAGATCACGGGGTCAGGAGTTCAAGACCAGCCTGACCAACATTTGTTGGTCGTCTAAAAATAGAAAAATTAGCTGGGTGAGGTGGTATGCTCTGTAATCCCAGGTACTCCGAGGCTGAGGCAGGAGAATTGCTTGAACCCAGGAGGCGGAGGTTGCAGTGAGTCAAGATCAAGCCACTACAGTCTCACTTGAGCAATAGAGTGAGACTCTTGGTCAAAACAAAAAACAGCCAGCCATGGTGGCTTTTTTTTTTTTGAGACAGTCTTACTCTGTTGTTGCCCAAGCTGGAGTCCAGTGGTGCAGTCTCATCTCATTGCAACCTCCGTCTGCCAGTTTCAAGCAATCCTCCTGCCTCAGCCTCCTGAGTACCTGGAGGACAGGCACACAGCATCACGCTTGGCTAATTTTTCTATTTTTAGTAGAGACAGGGTTTTGCCATATTGTCCAGGCTGTTCTCAAACTCCTGTCCTCATGGTCCACCCACCTCAGCATCCCAAAGTGCTGGGACTACAGGCATTAGCCACCACACCCAGCCAGTATTTTATTTTATGTACAGACAGGGTCCCACCAGATGGCCCAGGCTATTTGAGAGTCTAAGGTGGGAGTCATAAGTCTTATGAAGAAATTAAGAGAAAATGGTATTTATAAATATTTAGAGGCATTTATTTTGAGGCTATGTAAGCACACTGTTTCCTCTTTAGATTTCACCCACAATTTCTGCATTCCTAAATACATCTTGTCTACAGTAATTATTACTGCGGTGTCTAGTGGTGATTTTCTCTATTGCATGTCTGTCTACATTGATTACTACTTGGAATTCTGTAAAGATTTTTTTCTCTTTCCTCTTCTGTTTTCTTATTGAATTTTTCATATATCTGCATGAATTTGTGGATATTTCCTATATTGTCTGAGTTATAATGCAAGGCTATGATTATTTATTTTGTTTCTCACATTGTTCCAGCTTGGACTGCTGGAAAGTCTTTAAGGTTGGCTTCATTTGACATGTCTTCTTCTGTTGTTCATAAAGCACTTTTTAACTGTCTGCTTTCACAAGATACTCTGCCTTAACTTGCATTTTCCACTCTGGTACTATCTATTTTTATTATTTTTTTTCTTAGATGGAATTTCACCATCTTGGTAAGGTTGGTCTTGAACTTCTGACCTTGTTATTCACCCACTTTGGCCTCCAAAAGTGCTGGGATTACAGGTGTGAGCCACCACACCTGGCCTAGAATTACCTATTTTTACTATAGTGTTTTCCCTCTCATTGAGGAATAGTATTTAGCAACCATAATATGAGAGCTAGGTGGGCTCATTAATACTGGGGTGTCATGGCTGCTGTGGCAGCGAGGCCCACCTGTTCTGAAGATCTCTGCACTGGCCCTTACGAGCCTCCTGCCTGGGCTGAGCCCTGTGGCTCTGCCACGGCAGCAGCATAGGTGTCGCCTGGGGTGCAGGCTGGGTGGCGACAGTCCTGATCCTCGGCACGGACTCATGCTACTGCATTTACAGGCTGACACACAGTCAGCGGCAGGGCAGCTGCGGGCTCAGTCTGCACTCCTCACAGTCCACGGAAGACTTAACTGATGGTTCATATGATGATGCTCTGAATGCCGAACAACTTCAGAAACTCCTTTACCTGCTTGAGTCAACTGAGGATCCTATAATTATTGAAAAAGCTTTGATTACTTTGGGTAACAATGCAGCCTTTTCAGTGAACCAAGCTATTATTCGTGAATTGGAGGGTATTCCAATTGCTGGAAACAAAATCAACCATTCCAACGAGAGTATTAAAGAGAAGCCTTTAAATGCACTTAACAACGGGAGTGTGAATGTTGAAAATCAAATCAAGATAAAGATATACATCAGCCAAGTCTGTGAGGATGTCTTCTCTGGTCCTCTGAACTCTGCTGTGCAGCTGGCTGGACTGAGATTGTTGACAAACATGACTGTTACCAATGACCACCAGCACATGCTTCACAGTTATATTACAGACCGGTTCCAGGTGTTACTTACTGGAAGTGGAAACATGAAGGTCCAAGTTTTGAAAATGCTTTTGAATTTGTCTGAAAATTGAGCCATGACAGACGGACTTCTTCGTGCCCAAGTGGATGCGTCATTCTTTTCCCTTTATGACAGCCATGTAGCAAAGGAGATTCTTCTTTGAGTACTTACACTATTTCAGAATATGAATAACTGCCTCAAAATAGAAGGCCATTTAGCTGTGCAGCCACTTTCACTGAAGGTTCATTGTTTTTCCTGTTATATGGAGAAGAATGTGCCCAGAAAGTAAGAGCTTTATTTCATCATGATGATGCAGAGGTGAAGGAAAAGATTGTAGCAATAATGTCCAAAATCTAATCGGTCATATTTTTCCGAAGAGTAATGCAGTCTGGATATAAACGTATTTTCTATCTTCCTTATAAGGAGATTCTTCCAGCTGCTGAATTTAAACAGTAACTATCACATTTCATCATTAACACAGCTACAACTTGCCACAGTGTTCAGATTTATCTTGGGCTATTTTGATACCAAGTGAGTATAAGAGCTTGCCCTGAAACCATTTCTTTTTATTTTGCTATTTGCAATTATTTCTTATTTTCCCTACCTGAAGTGGCAGTAACTTTTTTCACAAAGCTACCCTACTTTCTGAAGTGATTTGCAGTTACTCATCTGAGACAGCATTAGAATGTGACTAAATCACTGTTTCAGAACTGTAGTAGGAATGGTCATGTTCTTTTAATAGCAATGAGATCCTAAGTTCTTGATGCCACTCACCTGCCAAACTGACCACACTGCTTTCAAGTCTCTTCTCTTGAATAGAATCTATTTTGATTACTTCTAGTCAATGAAAAAATGTAAACTTTTAGGAGAGAATGTTTCCTAGGACTCACCCACTCCCATTCAGTGCTCCAATATGTAAAGAAAGTTACATATAAAATACTGGGATCAATCACAATGTCCATCTTTAGGCAGTTGGTTAAATCAATTATCCAGTCTTTGAAAAGAGTTATGGAGGTCTGAATGTGCTGAATTGGAAAGCTATCTATGTAATGTGGTGGGTTTTCTTTATAAAGACACAAGTTACAGAAGAACACAGGATCCCGTGTGTGTGTGTGTGTTTTTAAATGAAAAATGCATATTGACTGACACTTATAGAATGATACCCAAACTCCTGCAGTGGGAATGGGGAATGCCTTCTACATACACACTTCTACTGTGTGAATTTTTTACTATGAGCCGAAATTGTGTAATCTTTTTTTAAATAAAGAAGAAAATCACCCAAAAAAAAAAAATACTGGGGTGTCACTCCTTCTGAACCCTTCAGCAGTTGGAGTATGAAAATGTACATATTAATACATTCATGTAGGAATAAATATTTTAATCTCTGCTTCCCTCTGTCAATGAATATTTATGAGACATAATTTGCCCAAATATTTCCAGCTAAGCATCGTAGCTCATGCCTGTAATGCCAGCACTTTGGGAGACTGAGGAAGGTGGGTTAGGGGCTAGGAATTTGAGACCAGCCTGGCCAACATGGTGAGACCCCATCACTACTAAACAGAAAAAATTAGCTAGGTGTGGCTGGTGCAGTGCCTCACACTTGTAATCCCAGCACTTTGGGAGGCTGAGGCAGGCAGATCATGAGGTCAGGAGTTTGAAACCAGCCTGGCCAATATGGCGAAACCCTGTCTCTACTAAAGATACAAAAAATTAGCTGTGTATGATGGTGCATGTCTGTAATCCCAGCTACTTGGGAGGCTGAGGCAGGAGAATCACTTGAACCCAGGAGATGGAGGTTGCAGTGAGCTGAGATCACACCATTGTTCTCCAGACTGGGTGACAGAGGGAGGCTTCGTCTCAAAAAAAAAAAAAAAATTACCCAGGTATGTTCGTGCACATCTGTAATTTCAGCTACTTGGGTGGCTGAGTAATGAGAATCACTTGAACGTGGGAGGTGGAGGCTGCAGTGAGCCAAGAATGCACAACTGCACTACAGCCGGGATGACAAAGCAAGAATCTCTCAAAATGACAACAAATATTTGCAATTCCGGTCCAGCACTAAAGCACGTATTCTAAAACTCTCCGTTTCTTTTTTCGACTTCAAAGAAAAGCAGGCACTAATTACCGTGTGTAGGTAGCTACGTGGGTGTGTGTGTGTGTATGTGTGTGTGTGTGTGTGTGTGTGTGTGTGTGTATATATATATATATATATATATATATATATGCCAACGTACAGTTTTAAAAATTGCTAATCCATTGGCTGGGCGCAATGGCTCATGCCTGTAGTCCCAGCACTTTGGGAGGCCAAACTCCTGACCTCAGGTGATCCGTGTGAGGTTGACAGAAAGGATGGAGAGGCAGATCCAGGATTAGGTTTAGCAAGTTTCTTTCAACCTGACAGGCTGGCTGCCTCACTACAGGCAGGAAAGGCAGCAGCCTGGCTTACAGACTGTGGGGGTTACATAGTGGGGTTTGCAGGTAGCCAGGTGCTAGTCTAAGAAAAACTGCATCTTGGTTCTCAGGGGCTGACATTCTGCTTAATCGGGTTAACAACCTGGGTTTGAGAGCCGGGTGCGACCACATCCTGGAACCCAGGTGCCCTGTTTACAAGGCTTGAGGCTGTTTTGTTATAAGCTCAGCTTAGCAGGGGAGGGGGCCTATGGGCTTGCCTTGCTGTGACTCTAACAAGCCACCTGCCTTGGCCTCCTAAAGTGCTGGTATGACAGGCGTGAGCCACCGTGCCTGGCGGTTAAACTCTTTTTTTAAAATGTACTGCATTACCTCTAAATTTCTCAAAATCATGTTTTTGTTTTTTTGCAGCAATGTGATGTTCATAAGATTTGACAACTGTCGAGAATCACATACCCATTTTCAAAGTACCACACAGGACTGTTTCATTGCCCTAATTTTCTTTCTCCTCCATCTCCCCTTTCTTCTTTCCCACTTTCTTCTATCTCCTCTCTCCTCTCCTGCTTTCTTTTTTTTTTTTGAGACAGAGTTTCACTCTTGTTGTCCAGGCTGGAGTACAATGGTGCAATCTCATCTCACTGAAACCTCCACCTCCCAGGTTCAAGTGATTCTCCTGCCTCAGCCTCCCAAGTAGCTGGGATTACAGGCATGTGCCACCACACCCGGCTAATTTTGTATTTTTAGTAGAGATGGGGTTTCTCCATGTTGGTCAGGCTGGTCTTGAACTCCCGACCTCAGGTGACCCACCCACATCAGCCCCCCAAAGTGCTGGGATTACAGGCGTGAGCCACCAAGCCTGGCCTCCTCTTCTTCTTTAATGTCTTGCTATGTTTCCCAGGCTGCTCTCAAAATCTCTGGGCTCAACAACTCTTTGTGATGTAAGCTTTCTTTTTATTTTTTTTCCACTGGAAAGTCGTAATTATATAATCAATGTAGAAAGAAATGTATACAATATTGCAGCAGAAAATATTGGGGTATTGTCACACGACCAGGAAAGATTAGTCCCACAGACACATAGAAGAGTGAGGAGTAAAATTACTGAATAAGAAGGAAAAAACACTCAGCAAAGTGAGGTACAGTCCTGCTAAAAGGCTCTCCTAATAGCCGAGGTTGACTGGATGGCTCTCATTTAGGCTTGTCTGCGGTGGACCACACGGCTCTCGCCTAGCCATGTCTGAGGTCGATCATCCGTCTCTCACATAGCCCTGTCTGAGTTCCACAAAATGGCTCTCATCTTGCCTTGTCTGAGGTCTACCGAAGCTCTCGTCTAGCCAAGTCTCAGGTCGACTCCGAGGCTCTCGACTGGTCAGCCAGTCTAGGTAAGCCACCTCTACCTCTACCTCCACCTCTTCCCTTTTCTTCTTCTCCCTCCCCTTCTCCTTTTCTGCTTCTTCCCCCGCCCCCCCCTTTTTTTTTCCTGCTGAAAAGCCGTAATTATATAATTGGTGTCGAAAGAAATGCATAAAATATTGTTGTAGAAAGTACTGGGTTCTTGGCTGGGAGCAGTGATTCATGCTTGTAATTTGAGCACTTTGGGAGGCCAAGGCAGGGAGAACACCTGAGGTCGGGAGTTCGAAACCAGACTGATCAACATGGAGAAACCCCGTCTCTACTAAAAATGCGAAAATCAGCCAGGCATAGTGGTGCATGCCTGTAATCCCAGCTACTCCAGAGGCTGAGGCAGGAGAATCGCTTGAACCTGGGAGGCAGAGGTTACATTGGGCCGAGATTATGCCATTGCACTCTAGCCTGGGAAACTCCGTCTCAAAAGAAAAGAAAATACTGGGTTCCCTCCATGCACGGTGGTGCATGCCTGTAAGTCCCAGCTACTTGGGAGGCTGAGGTGGGAGGATCACTTGAGCCCAGAAATGGAGCAGGTCAAAACTCCCGCATTGATCAGTAGTGGGATCGCGCCTGTGAATAGCCACTGCACTCCAGCCTGGGCAATATAGCGAGACCCCTGTCTCTTAAAAAGCAAAAGAAAATACTGGGTTCTTGTCACACAACCAGGCAAGATTAGGCTCGCAGACACACAGAAGGATGAGGAGTAAAATTATTGAATGATTAATAATTCATTCAAATCAGCCTGTCCACCAAGCTGATTTGATCCCATGTCTTCACACAGAAACAGGAAAGGCCAGACTCCTCCCCGCTGCAAATGGCATAAACTTCACAAGTCTTCACCCTGTCTTCCCAGTATGCAGGCGGGTTGGAGATTCTTCTGGAACCTTTTGTTACTTGGCCATTTCATTCTCCTGTCTAAAGAAGTACATCTCGGCCCTGCACGGTGTCTCATACCTGTAATCTCCAGCACTTTGGGACTCACATGGGGTCATGAGGTCAAGAGTTCAAGACCAGCGTGACCAACATTGTGAAAGCCTGTCTGTACTAAAAATACAAAAATTAGCTGGGCGTGGTAACCCGCACCTGTAATCCCAGCTACTCAGGAGACTGAGGCAGGAGAATCGCTTGAACCGGGGAGGCAGAGGTTGCAGTGAGCCGAGATCATGCCACTGCACTTCAGCCTAGGCGACAGAGTGAGACTCCATCTCAAAAACCAAAAAAGTACATCTAACTGCCATTAGAATGAGGATAAGGGTGAAATCCGATTTGATTTTAACTGCTTTCTGCTGACAGGGGGCGCTGTTTTGGAAAAGCAACAGTCAGATCTCCCTCAGAAGCCTATCTGTGGGTTCCCAGCAAAAGTGGCAGTTGTCCGAGGCTCCCAGTTGCATGACCATTTAAAGACTGATGGCCTGAAGGCAAGAAGAGACAAACCAGGTTATTAGAAAACACGGATCAAAGTGAAACAAGGGGAGTAAGGACCGCTGAAAAATACCAAGACATTTTACCACTTCGCACAGGAAGAAGGATGCTAAAATCTTGACTGGTTAAAAAAAAACTTGTACCCTGGCTGGGTGAGGTGGCTTATGCCTATAATCCCAACACTTCAGGAGGCCAGGGCAGGTAGATCCCCTGAGGTCAGGAGCTCAAGACCAGCCTAACCAACATGGAGAAATGCCCCTCACACACTAAAAATACAAAAGTAGCCGGGTGTGGTGATGTATGCCTGTAATCCCAGCTACCTGGTAGGCTGAGGCAGGAGAATCCCTTGAATCTGGGAGGCAGAGGTTGCAGTGAGCCAAGATCATGCCACTGCACTCCAGCCTGCGTAACAAGAGTGAAACTCCATCTCAAAACAAAAAAAAACCAAAAAACAGACTTAATATGCACAAACAATGATAAATCAATGGGACAACCCCCAGACATGGTTTGTGGTTTGGGGACTACCTGAGAGTCTTCGAGAACAGGTTTCTATAAGATGTGAGAGGAAGCAAAGCAAATTAAATAACTGGGCACAGTAGGTGGTCACTTCATTTGGAATGCCTGGGAGAAACTTTTCAGGTTATGTAACCGGGGATTAATTGGAACTATATAGTTGATTAAGCCTGAATTTTCTTTTCCCTAAGTAGTAACTTACAAAAAAATGCGTTTGAAATTGATTTTGTTGTTGTTGTTGTTATATAGGAACCTGGACCACTATAGCCACTTCAGTCTAATCATCTGCTATTTAATTATTTAAACTTTAATCAGAGGCTCTGGTGTCCCCCTGCATTTTCCAAATGTGTGGCAAGCAGAGTCTCAAATCCACTACTCTGATCTGCCAGCCTAACTTGGTTTGTAGTGAATTTTTTTTTTTCTTTCCTGAGACAGAGTTTTACTCTTGTTGCCCAGGCTGGAATGCAGTGGCACGATCATGGCTGACCGCAACCTCCGCCTCCCAGGTTCAAGGGATTCTCCTGCCTCAGCCTCCTGAGTAGCTGAAATTACAAGCGGCCACCACCATGCCCAGCTAATTTTTTGTATTTTTAGTAGAGACGGGGTTTCACCATGTTGACCAGGATGGTCTTGATCTCTTGACCTAGTGATCCACCCGCCTCAGCCTCCCAAAGTGCTGGGATTACAGGCTTGAGGCACCGTGCCCGGCCAAAACAATTTTTTTGAGAAGAAGTCTCGCTTTGTCACCCAGGCAGAAGTACAGTGGCACAATCGTGGGTCACTGCAACCTCTTCCTCCCAGGTTCAAGCAATTCTCCTGCCTCAGCCTCCTGAGTAGCTGGGGTTACAGACACATTCCACCACGCCTGGATAATTTTTTTTTGTATTTTTAGTAGAGACTGGGTTTCGCCATGTTAGCCAGGATGGTCTTGATCTCCTGACTTCGGGATCCACCAACCTAGGCCTCCCAAAGTGCTGGGATTTCAGCTGTGAGCCACCACGCCTGGGCCTATTAAATATTTTTTATAAAAATTGATGTTTATTGTCTGAAAGGGATAAACACTTGTTTTTTTTGAGATATAAAATATAAATGCCTTACAATTCAATTCCCTTTCATAAACACTGAGTTTGAGTGATTTTGCTGGATTCTTCAAACACAGAATTTTTGTTTACATTTTTGAGATGGTGTTTCACTCTTGTTGCCCAGGCTGAAGTGCAATGGTATGATCTCAGCTTACTGCAACCTTCGTCTTCCAGGTTCAAGTGATTCTCCTGCCTCAGCCTCCCCAGTAGCTGGGATTACAGGTCATGCGACCACACCCGGCTAATTTTTTTATTTTTAGTAGAGATGGGGTTTCACTATGTCGGCCAGGCTGGTCTTGACCTCCTGACCTCAAGTGATCCACCTGCCTCGGCCTCCCAAAGGGAATTTTTTAATATAAAACCAAGTGAACAACCCTGATTGGAAAATGGACACCCAAGGTCAGTGACTCCAAGCCAAGGCCAATCTTGGGTCCAGAAGAGGAGATCATTGAATACCAAGTTGGTTGTTTATTCCTAGTGAGCTTCCTCTGCAGGTGTCCCAGCCTGCTCACACCAGCCATGGAAGGATTCTTTATACTGAGAGACGTTACAGAGCCCTGGAAAGCTGGGAATTTGCTGGCAGATGGAGTTAGAGTAGGGATAGAAGGAGTTGGGGAGCCTCTTTCTGAGGAAGGACTTGTTACTGTCCTGGGGCTCTTGCTAGATTTTGTTAAATAAAATACATTTAAATTTAGGGAAAAAATTGATCCTAAAAAAAGTGTATTGTGACAAGGGAAAAATACTAACCATAAGATCTCCGAGAATCTCAAAGAATAGGCAGAAAAGGGCTGTCCCCCAGGCTGGAGTGCAATGGTGCGATCTCGGCTCACTGAAACTTCCGCCTCCCAAGTTCAAGCAATTCTCCTGCCTCAGTCTCCTGAGCAGCTGGTACTACAGGTGCACACCACCATGCCCAGCTAATTTTTGTATTTTTAGTAGAGACAGGGGTTTCACTATGTGTTTGAGGCCAGCCTGGACAACATAAAAACCTCATTCATTTAAAAAAAAGCCCAGGCACAGTGGCTCACACCTGTAATCCCAGCACTTTGGGAGGCCAAGGTGGGGGGATCACGCGGTCAGGAGTTCAAGACGAGCCTGTCCAATATGGCAAAACCCCATCTCTACTAAAATACAAAAAAAATTAGCTAGGTGTGGCTGTGTGTGCCTGTAATCCCAGCTACTCGGGAGGCTGAGGCAGGAGAATTGCTTGAACCCAGGAGGCACAGGTTGCAGTGAGCCGAGATCACGCTATTGCACTCCAGGCTGGGTAACAGAATGAGACTCTGTCTCAAAAAAAAAAAAAAAAAAAAAATACAAAAATTAGCCAGGCATGGTGGTAGGCAAATGTAATCCCAGCTACTTGGGAGGCTGAGCAAGAGAATAGCTTGAACCTGGGAGGCAGAATTTGCAGTAAGCCAAGACCTTGCCATTGTACTCTAGCCTGGGAGACAGAGCTAGACTCCGTGTTGGAAAAAAAAAAAAAAAAAAAGACAAGGTCTCACTTTGTCATCCAGGCTGGAGTGCAGTGGTGTCAACACTGCCCAGACCTCCTGGGCTCAAGCAATCCTCTCACCTGAGTCCCTCTAAGTGGCTAGGACTATAGGTGCACACCACCTACCTAGCTAATTTTTGTATTTTTGTAGAGACAGGGTTTCACCATGTTGCCCAGGCTAACCTTGAATACCAGGGCTTAATCCATCCATCTGCCTCAGCCCCACAAAGTGCTAGGATTACAGGCATGAGCCACCACACCTGGCCGGATGAGGGATTTTTAAAATCACAGCTATTTACCCACCAGTATCTCTTGTTCTATGCATCTCTTCCATTGAGCTGTTCCTGAGTCATATCTTTTATAATAAACTAGTATATATAAGTTCAGTGCTTTCCTGAGTTCTCCGAGTAGTTCTGTCAAATTATTGAACTTGAGGAGGGGCATGTTTGTTAGGAGTAGTTCAGAAATAAAGGTCATCCAGAGGCATGTGACTGGCATCTGTAGTTGGGACAGTGTTGTGGGACTGAGCCCTGAACTTGTGGATTCTGTGTTGACTCTGGGTGGTGTCAGAATTGAGTTGTTGGAAGCCAGTTGGTGCTGGATAATTGACTGGTGTTCAGTAAACTACAATGTTTTTTGTCAGAAGAAAGCTATCACAGGGGCCTTGTATTGTAGAGGGACAAAACTAATAGGCTGGATATATATGTACAGAAGGGAGTTTATTAAGTATTAACTCACACAATCGCAAGGTCCCACAATATGTGGTCTGCAAGCTGAGGAGCAAGGAGAGCCGGTCTGAGCCCCAAACTGAAAAACCTGGAGTCTGGTGTTTGAGGGCAGGAAGCATCCAGTGGGAGGAAGATGTAGGCTGAGCAGTTGCATTTTCCTGCCTGCTTTATATCCTGGCCTCGCAGGCAGCTGATTAGACAGTGCCCACCCAGGTTAAGGGTGGGTCTGCCTTTCCCAGCCCACTGACTCAAATGTTAATCTCCTTTGGCAGCATCCTCAAAGACACAGCCAGGATCCATACTTTGCATCCTCCTATTCAATCAGGTTGACACTCAATATGAACCATCACAGGCCTGGGCTGGAGGGAGACTTCAGATGTCTGACAGAAGTGAGGCTCTGTTCTGCACACAGGCTGTCATACTGTACATTGTCCTGTTATTCTGGGTCTCCTAGGGTGAGAGGGAACAGAGAACTTAGAGTAAAAATGTTCTGAGAACGTATCCTCTCTCTCCACTTTGGTGCCAACCCTTACATGATTCTAACCCACTCATGACCATCCCCGCTAAAAATTGACATGGCCACTTCTGTCCCAGGACAGGGTTTTATCCTCAGGAATTATGCCCACAACAGCTTTGCTCCTAGAGTTTTCTGCCTAGAAGATTTCTGGCTTATGTCAACCCCAGACACTGAATCTGTAGCAGGAAGCTGTCTCCTTCACCAACTCTGGCTTCTGGACCACCTGATCTAATCTCTTCTGCCGGTACAGACACAGGAATAAGTCAGATCTTAGCCCTGTCTGGGCCTGTATGTGCAGCACAAACCATTCCTTCATGAATCCTACACTGAACCCCAGCCACGGATCTTGATAGCACCTTTTCCTCTTCTGCTTTTCTCTTCCCAACAAACCTCCTTTTCTGTGCACACCATACAGTGTGCCCAAGTCAGTCTCTCAGGTGCCTGAATCCTGTACCGACTAAAATTCAGATGTTAATGAGCTCAAGACTAAGGCTTTACTCATTAATGATAGAAAACTTACCAACCTCATAGTGAAGCAATTCGGCAGAAAACACCTTAGCCAGAATAAAGTTAGCATCAGCTGTAATGAGACGAATTGGATTCAGGGGCCAATGCACAGATAGGCCCATAATTACTGCTGTGATATTGGTGGGTGAAAAAAGCTCTGTAACCAACACTGGAATGGAGTGCAGTGGAGTGTGATCTCAGCTCACTGCAACCTCCAGCTCCGGGGTTCAAGCAATTCTCCTGCCTCAGCCTCCTGAGTAGCTGGGACTACAGGCACACACCGCCACGACTGGCTAATTTATTGTATTTTAGTAGAGATGGGGTTTCACCCTGTTGTCCAAGCTGGTCTTGAACTCCTGAGCTCAAGTAATCCGCCCACCTTAGCCTCCCAAAGTGCTAAGATTACAGGCATAAGCCACTACGCCCAGCTGTGAATCCTACTTTTTTTTTTTTTTTTTTTTTTGAGATGGAGTTTCGCTCTTGTTACTCAGGCTGGAGTGCAATGGCCCGATCTCGGCTCACCGCAACCTCTGCCTCCTGGGTTCAGGCATTTCTCCTCCCTCAGCCTCCTGAGTAGCTGGGACTACAGGCACATGCCACCATGCCTAGCTAATTTTTTGTATTTTTAGTAGAGACGGGGTTTCACCATGTTGACCAGGATGGTCTTGATCTCTAGACCTCGTGATCCACCCGCCTCGGCCTCCTAAAGTGCTGGGATTATAGGCGTGAGCCACTGCAACTGGCCCTGTAAATCCTACTTTTAACATAATCAGAAAAAAAGAAAGGAACCTGTAGGGGAAGACAGGTGATGGTATTTTTTCAAACTGGCCATATAATCCTTATTGGAAGCCTGAGCTTAAAATCATTTAGCTGACTGTTGCCTCTTTGTTTTTTTGATGATGAGATTATATATTTGAAAAAAATTTCAAGTGTCAAATACCTTTTTAAACTCAGTCAGGGATACAGATAAAAAAGAACCAAAAGACATTTATTTACAAAATTTCTTCCTTGACCAGTGGTGACAGCCAAAAAACAGTACACCAGAAAAAAAACAACTAACACCCCACTATTAGTCTTTAGGACAGTTCATACAAGGGAACCACAAGAGCAGATCCTATTAGGCTAGAAGGATGTCTTCCTGAGTGTTCTTAAATTGCACAAGAATTTACATTTAACCAAAGAGGTCTGTGCAAGTAGCACTGTGGTGCTTGTAGGCTCAATTGACACACAGCTTCTAGAGTGCTGCTCCCTGTATACCTTACATAGCTTTTTCACCACTTTTGTTGATGTCTTTGTCAGCTTCTTCCCCTTTTTCTCCTCCTTTGTCAGTTTCCTCTTCTCTGTTGATTCCTTCCTCTTTTTCTTCTCCACTATCAACTCCTTTCTCTCCTCTATTCTTGGTGTTCTCTTCTCCCCTGTCAGCTCTTTTTTCTCCTCCATTGTTGACTTCTTTCTCTCCTTCTTTGTCCTGAACACTGATATAAACAGCTTTGTTATAGCCTTCCCGGTTCAGAGCAATTTCAATGGCAAAGAATTGTATCCTGGGGCCAAAGATGGTGTTTTCTTCAGTGTAGCCCTGAGAACAATCTAGTTGCAGCAAAGTACCATAGTTGAAGTCTTCAACAATCCCATTAAACTTTAAGCAGAATGGCCTCCACTTCTCTTTGGCTGATTCTGACTTGAGTTCTTCTGGGTCCAATACATCTATCTTCAGCTTCTCAAAATTTTTCCGGAACTCAGAGTAAATTTGGTCATCTACTTTGGTGAGTTTCAGGAACTGTGGGTCAACTGATGAAATCAGCTTGTAATAGACTTCAGCATGCTGCATTGCCCTCATGGCCCAAGCCATCTCAATGTCAGGATCGTTGCCATAGGACTCTGCTGGGTGGGAAAGCGCATGTGCCACAGACACCAACTCCCCGGAAACCGGTTCTTCAGTTCCACTGGTAGCCGCCATGTTGTAACCCAGAAAGACTGTTGCCTCTTAAACTTCAATGACCAAAGGTCATTTGGTATTCTGGGCCCTTCTCTAAGTAATGTGATTCTGCAGGGTTTTTTTTTTTTTTTTTTTTTTTTTTTTGAGACGGAGTTCCGCTCTTTTTACCCAGGCTGGAGTGCAATGGCGCAATCTTGGCTCACCACAACCTCAGCCTCCTGGGTTCAAGCAATTCTTCTGCCTCAGCCTCCTGAGTAGCTGGGACTCCAGGCGCGCACCACTATGCCCAGCTAATTTTTGTATTTTTAGTAGAGACGGGGTTTTACCATGTCGACTAGGCAGGTTTCGAACTCCTGACCTCAGGTCACCCGCCTCAGCCTCCCAAAGTGCTGGGATTACAGGCTTGAGCCACCGCACCCGGCAATGAGCAGATTTCATGTGAGAATTGGCATGTGCTTGGTGGTGGTTTCAGTGTGGATGCACAGTTCTTCAAGATGGTCCTGGTGGCTCATGCCTGTATTCCCAGCATTTGGGAGGCCGAGGCAAGTGGACCACCGAAGGTTGAGAGTTTAAGACCAGCCTGACTAACATGGAGAAACTCCATCTCCACTAAAAATACAAAATTAACCCGGCATGGTGGTACATGTCTGTATTCCCAGTTACTGGGATACTGAGGCAAGAGAATCACTTGAACCCGGGAGACGGAAGTTGTGGTGAGCTGAGATTGTGCCATTGCACTCCAGCCTGGGCAGCAAGAGCAGAGCTCCTTCTCGAATAAATAAATAAAGATAGAAAACCAAGTCTCACTGAGCTGGAGGAACCACACACCTTTCTGCACATCCCACACCTTTGTCTTTCACTTTTCTTCTGTACTTGAATTTTTTTAACATACATATTATTTTTATTATATACGTGTGTGTGTGCGTGTGTATATACACACGTATACAGGTTTCACTGTCACCCAGGTTGGAGTGCAGTGGCTAAATCATGGGTCACTGCAGCCTCAACTGCTTAGACTCAAGTGATTCTTTCACCTCCATCTCTCGAATAACTGGGACTACAGGCATGCAACACCACATCCCGCTAATTTTTATAATGTTTTGTAGAGGCTGAGTCTCACTTTGTTTCCCAGACTGATCTTGAACTCCTGGACTTAAGTGATCATTCTACCATGGCCTCAGAAAGTGTTTGGAGTACAGGTGTGACACCACACCCAGAAACAAATATTTTATAAAAAACTGTTAAAACCAAAATATGATTTATGATTGTGCCACTGTTCTCCTGCCTGGGCGCCAAAGTGAGACCTTGTCT
Organism: Callithrix jacchus; assembly: GCF_049354715.1. Lineage (NCBI taxonomy): Eukaryota > Metazoa > Chordata > Mammalia > Primates > Cebidae > Callithrix > Callithrix jacchus. Next base: position 20,415,609 of record NC_133523.1, read on the forward strand.
ACAAAAACGAAACAAAACAAATAAACTTATAACAAAATTGAACTTCTAATTTTGTGTCATGTGTTTCCCCTCTCTGCCCTCCAAGCTGTCACTGTTAAATGTAATGGATAATGAGAAAACTGTTAAAAGAACAAAAGAGAAAAAAGAATCAAAAGTAGGGAAGTCGAAAAAAGAAAAAAAAAACTAAACTAGTAGATATTATGAAGGAATTCCTATATATCCTCTAGTTGAGAGTGTTCTTCTTTTTTTTTTTTTTTTTTTTTGAGACGGAGTTTCGCTGTTGTTACCCAGGCTGGAGTGCAATGGCACGATCTTGGCTCACCGCAACCTCTGCCTTCTGGATTCAAGCAATTCTCCTGCCTCAGCCTCCCGAGTAGCTGGGACTACAGCACACACCACCATGCCCAGCTAATTTTTGTATTTTTAGTAGAGACGGGGTTTCACCTTGTTGACCAAGATGGTCTCCATCTCTTGACCTCGTGATCCACCCACCTCGGCCTCCCAAAGTGCTGGGATTATAGGCGTGAGCCACCGAGCCTGGCAGAGTGTTCTGATGTAGCTCAAGTATTTTCTTCCTCCTCCTCCTCCTCCTCCTCATCTTCTTCTTCCTTCTTTCTTCTTTCTTCTTCTTCTTCTTTTTTTTTTGAGATGGAGTTTTCCTCTGTCACTCAGGCTGGAGTGCAATGGCACAATCTCTGCTCACAGCTACCTCTGCCTCCCAGGTTCAACCGATTCTCCTTCCTCAGACTCTCGAGTAGCTGAAATTACAGGTGCATGTCACCACACCCAGCTAATTTTTGTATTTTTAGTACAGGCAGGGCTTTACCATGTTGGCCAGGCTGGTATCAAACTCCTGACCTAAGGTGATCTGCCTGCCTCCACCTCCCAAAGTGGCAGATTACAGGCGAGAGCCACTGTGCCTGGCCCTCTGAAGTATTTTCTCATACGTACCTCCACGGTGTAAACTAGCAAATCTGATTAGGATACCTATAGAGGACAACTGGCCATTTTCAAATACAAAGTGAAGTAACCCCGTTAATGAGAGTAATCCAGTTTTATTTATTTACTTTATTATTATTATTTTTGAGATGGAGTCTTGCTCTGGCCCATGGTGGAGTCTAGTGGCATGATCTCAGCTCACTGCAACCTCTGCCTCCTGGGTTCAAGCAATTTCTTGTCTCAGCCACTGGAGTAGCTGGGATTACATGTGTGCCACCATACCTGGCTAAGTATTTTGTATTTTTATTAGAGAAGGGGTTTCACCATATTGGTTGGGTTGGTCTCGAACTCCCGACCTTTTGATCCACTGGCCTCTGCCTCCCAGCATGCTGGGATTACAGAGGCGAGCCACTGCATCCAGCCAATCCAATAACTTTATTTTATTTATTTTTTTTAGATGGTGTTTTGCTCTTGTTGCCCAGGCTCTAGTGCAATGGTGCAATCTCAGCTCACTGCAACCTTGGCCTCCGGGGTTCAAGTGATTTTCCTGTCTCAGCCTTCGGAGTAGCTGGGATTTCAGGCGCATGCCACCATACCCAGCTAATTTTTTTTTTTTTTTTGTAGAAATAGGGGTGTCATCATATTGGTCAGGCAGGTCTCGAACTCCTGACCTCAGGTCACCCACCTCAGTGTCCCAAAGTGCTGGGATTACAGGCGTGAGCCGCCGCATCTGGTCCAGTCCAGTAATTTAAAAAAGAGAGGTCAGGCTGAGATGCAGCACAGTCAGGGCAAAATTACCCTGAGAATAGCCACTTCACAAAGATCGGTTTAAAAACTTTTCTAAGTTGAGCAAATTTGGGCAACATAATTCCTGTGTCCAAATGTTCTGTTTCTTACCCTTAGGTAACTACTAAAATGCATTATACAAGCAGACCCAGGTAAGGGAAAGAGCAAGTGTATTTCAAGCCTCAACTCACTTGTTAATTAGCTGTAATTCAGGCTTGTGATCCCGCCTACTTGAGCCTGTTTCCTGGTCCAAAAAATGCACTAATGCTGGGGAGGGTAAGGGTGTGAGGTGGTCCCGGGGCTTTATCCAATCAGTGGCGCTGGCGTGGGAACCGTTCATTCAGAAGCGCCGTCTGAGAGGAGGGCGTGGCTCCCAGCGTGTGGCGGGGCCTTTGTCTCCCGCACCCGCCAGAAGTTGGGATCCATCTCTACTGGTCCGCTCTTTCATGTCGGTTCCCACCCCCCCACCCGTGACTTTGTCACAGCTTCCGTTGCCCTGTGATCTGCAGGTCCTGGGAGACGCAGAGCTAAGATGCCAGGACATTCTGGAAGCTGGGAAATGGTGAGTATGCAAGCTTGGGCCTCTGGAGAGCGGGGAGCGAGCTGTGAATCAGGCGGAACCGGTCTCCCCACCGTCTGCTCCTGGGTCACCAACCTGAGGCCCAGCTGGCGCAGCTCCGCCCCAGGCCTCCCTGTCCGCAAGATGGCGGCTGGGCCCTCTGCTGAGACCCCTGCGTTCCATCCCCCTGCCCCACTTCCTTGCGTGGCGCCCTGTCTGGAGTTCCCTGGGCAGCTCTGCACCCGCATCCCCGAGTATTGCCCAGATTGTTCAGAAGCGAGTCAGCGGGGTGAATCCTGACTCGGTGTGTAAGCCGGACGGGCTGCGGCCCTGGGGTCTTCAGTTTATGTTGTTAATTTTTTTTTTGTTTTTTTGAGACAGAGTCTCGCTCTGTAGCCCAGGCTGGAGTGTAGTGGCCTGATCTCAGATCTGTGCAACCTCTGCCTCCCGGGTTCAAGCAATTCTCCTGCCTCAGCCTCCCGAGTAGTTGGGACTACAGGCGCATGCCGCCATGCCCTGCTAATTTTTTTTTTTGTTTTAAAGTAGATTAGGGGTTTCACCGTATCGGTCAGGCTGGTCTCGAACTCCTAACCTCGTAATCCATCCGCCTTGGCCTCCCAAAGTGCTGGGATTACAGGTGTTGAGCCATCATGCCCGGCCTTTTTTTTTTTTTTAAAGATGGAGTCTCACTTTGTCACCCAGGCTGGAGTGCAGTGGCATGATCTTGGCTCACTGCAGCCTCCTCCTCCTGGGTTCAAGTGATTCTCCTGCTTCTGCCTCCCAAATACCTGGGATCACATGTGCATGCCACTACATCCAGGTAATTTTTCTATTTTTAGTAGAGATAGGATTTCGCAATGTTGACCAGGCTGGTCTTGAACTGCTGACTTCAAGTGATCCACCCACCTCGGCCTCTCAAAGTGCTGGGATTACAGGTATGAGCCACCATGCCCAGTCAAGAATTACCACTTTTTTGAATACTATATAAATCTCTTGTGGTACAGAGAGTGTCATTATAGGGTTCAGCACACAGGTGAGATTGTGTTTCTTCTTTGCTCACCTACTGACCGTTAGAATTGTCACCCTCACATAGTGATGGAGCCCACTGGTAAGGTCCTGAATCTCATGTACAGACACAGTCCACAGTTGAAATTGTGGGTGTCATATGTGAACATTCGGCAAGAGTTTGAATAATGACTCATTTCTAAATCTAGTTCATAGGCAGGTGAGAATTTTTCTATCTGAACCAATGAAAATTCTGCCTTCATGTCCTCCTGAGGACATGTTGACTCTCCTACCCGAGTTGAGGGCAGAGCGAACACAGTTCACAAGAGGGATGGAGGATCTCATGCACAGGTTCAGTTCATTGGTGAGATTGTCAGTAGCGTGCTTAGACCCAACATAAAGAATATGGTGACTCTCATACCTAGAACGGGAACCTCTGTGGGATTGTTACTTCATCACTGGACCTTCCTGCAGTCGTGATTGTGACATACTCCTTTGTCCAGCACCTGAGTGATTTCAGTTTCCTGCCTGGTCCCATCCCAAAGGTAAGATTATAGTATATCACTGGTCCCAGCACCCAGTCCTCTTTTTATGGGACCCCACAAATTTTGAGTATTATAAAATATTACTGGATTCTGCACCCATGTTATGTGACTCTCCCACTTGTACCCTACGTGTTGTGCCGTATTGTGGCACAATACGTTGCATTAGAAATGGTTACATATAAGACCGGGGACAATGGTTCATGCATATAATGCCACCACTTTTGGGAGGCTGAAGCAGGTGTACCACGTTAGGTCAGGAGTTCAAGACCAGCCTGATCAATATGGTAAAAACCCATTTCTACTAACAATACAAAAATTAGCTGGGAGTAAGAAATACAGGGGGCCTCTAGTTCCAGTGACTCAGGAGGCTGAGACAGGAGAATTGCTTGAAGGTTGCAGTGAGCTGAGATTTGCCACTGCACTCCAGCCTGGGTGACAGAATGAGACTCTTGTCTCAAAAAAAAGTTGCATATTGCTGGGTCCAGCCCCCAGGGTATGTAACACTTTCTTTCTGGACCCTGCCTACATGAAGCTTTCTTTGTCATATAACTCAATGATGCCCATTACCATGGTGATGTTACTTTCTTTTTGTTGTTGTTGTTGAGATGGAGTCTTGCTCTGTTACCCAGGCTGGAGTGCAATGGTGTGATCTCGGCTCGCTGCAACCTCCGCCTCCAAGGTTCAAGTGATTCTCCTGCCTCAGCCTCCTGCGTAGCTGGACTACAGGCATGTGCCACCACGCTTGGCTAATTTTTGTATTTTTAATAGAGATGGGGTTTCACCCTGTTGACCATGCTGGTCTCGAACTCCTGACCTCTAGGGATCCACAGGCCTTGGCCTCCCAAAATGCTGGGATTACAGGTGTGACCCACTGTGCCCAGCCGGTGATGTTACTTTCTTCTGCCTGGTCTGTGCTCACGGAGACCTAGCATCAAGGTGATGTGACTCTCTTTTCTTAGGCCCTACATATTTGTGGATTGTGACATATTTCTTGGCTCAATACCTAAAGGATGGGAGTCTCCTACCTGGGTCCTTCCTACAGGGAGCATTGTGACATGTCTCTGCCTTTCTCACCTAGGGGATGTAACTCTTCTTCTGCCTGCACCCTGCCTACGGGGAAAATTGAGGCATATTGCTGTGACCAGCAACCAAATGATGTGTGTTTCTGCCTGGGTCTTTATTACTGGAATGGTGGTTGACATGTTGCTGGGCCCAGCATCCGGGTGGTGTGACTGTCTTCTTCCGCATGGTCCCTGCTTACTGGAACATTGTAGCATATTGCTACACCCAGCACCTAGCTGATGGGATTCTTCCCTGGTTTTAGGTTTTGCCTGCAGCAGACATTGTGACATATTGCTGGGCCCTGCACTGATGTTATCTGACTCTTCTGCCTGTGATATGCCCACTTGGGCCCTTGTGACATATTGCTGGGTCCAGCAGCCGGGTGATAGAACTTTTATGCCTGGACCCTGCTTATGGGTGACATTTTCAAATGTCTGCAGTCACACAGGTGATTTGACTTTCTGTCTTACTGGTATCTGCTCTCAGGAAGTTTTGTGACATTTTGCAGCACATAGCTGATTTTTTTTTGAGACGGAGTTTTTGCTGTTGTTACCCAGACTGGAGTGCAATGGCACGATCTCGGCTCACCGCAACCTCTGCCTTCTGGGTTCAAGCAATTCTCTTGCCTCAGCCTCCTGAGTAGCTGGGACTACAGGCATGTACCACCATACCCAGCAAAGTTTTGTATTTTTAGTAGAGACGGGGTTTCACCTTGTTGACCAGGATGGTCTCGATCTCTTGACCTTGTGATCCACCCGTCTCAGCCTCCCAAAGTGCTGGGATTATAGGTGTGAGCCACTGCGCCCGGCTAGCTGATTTTATATATATATATTTTTTGAGAAGGAGTTTCGCTCGTGTTGCCAAGGCTGGAGTGCAGTGGCGTGATCTCAGCTTGACACAGACAACCTCCACCTCCCGGGTTTAAGCGATTCTTCTGCCTCAGCCTTCCTAGTAGCTGGGGTTACAGGTAGGCACCACCATGCTCAGCTAATTTTGTATTTTTAGTAGAGAATAGGGTTTCTCCATGTTGGTTAAGCTGGTCTTGAACTCCTGACCTCAGGTGATCTGCCTGCCTGGGCCTCCCAAAGTGCTGGGATTACAGGTGTGAGCCACTGTGCCTGGCCCTAATTTTCTTTGTTTTCTTAGTTTTTCCTGCAGGGAAGATTGTGAAATATTGCTGAACCCAGCACCAAAGTGATACTACTCATTTTTTTTCTTGGCCCTGCTCAAATAAGACATTGTGACATACCAGGGTGGGTTTTACATCCAAGTGATGTGAGTTTCCTGCCTGGACTATGCTTACAGAAAATATTTTGATACATATTTGAGCTCATCAACTATTTTATGTGATTCTACTTTTTTATCTGGGCTTTGTCCATAGGTCAGATTGTAATATATCTTTGGGCCTGGGTCGTGCTAACAGTAAGGAGAGTAACTTATTGCTTGGCCCAGCACACAGGTGATGTGATTTTTTTTTTTTTTTTTTTGAGTTGGAGTTTCGCTCTTGTTACCCAGGCTGGAGTGCAATGGCGCGATGTTGGCTCACTGCAACCTCCACCTCCTGGGTTCAAGCAATTCTCCTGCCTCAGCCTCCTGAGTAGCTGGGACTACAGGCATGCGCCACCATGCCCAGCTAATTTTTGTATTTTTATTAGAGACGGGGTTTCACCTTGTTGACCAGGTTGGTCTCGATCTCTTGACCTCGTGATCCACCCGCCTCGGCCTCCCAAAGTGCTGGGATTATAGGCGTGAGCCACCGCTCCCAGCTGGTGATGTGATTCTTATGCTTGGTTCCTGTCCCAGTAGTCACTGTGACGTATCTCTCGGCCAGTCACCTAAATAATAAACCTCTCCTCTTTTTTTCTGAACCTGTCCACAGTAGGAAATGTGAGATGTCTTTTGGCCCAGCACCTATGTGATGTGACTCTCCTCTCATGCCTAGGCCCTGCCCACTGTAGTGATTGTGCCATCAGCTCCTACATTATCTGACTCTGTCTTCTTCCTGAGCCCTGCAAACAGGTAGCACTAGGAAATATCTCTGGGCCTTTCACCTAGGTGATGACTTTTCTGCCTGGACTCTCCTCTCAGAGGGTATTGTGACATGTTGCTGGATGCAGCATTTAGTTGATATGACATCTTCTCTACTGCTTGGACTCTGACCAAAAAAAAAAGATTGAGATGTATGACTAGGCCCAGCCCCTACACAATGGAATTCTTGTCTTGTCTTGTCTGGGCCTTGCATACATCTTTTATTGTGACATATAGCTGGATCTGTCACCAAGGTGATGGGAGTCTCTGACATAAGCCCTGGCCACGAGGGTGTTATGACATATTTTATTAATTCATCACCTAGGTGATATGACTTTTTTTCAGCCTGCGCCCTGCCTAAGGAGGTTTGGGATGTATCACTGGACCCAGCACCTAGATGATGTAATTCTCTTCTTTTGCCTGGACGTTGCATATTTTGGATATTGTTACATATCACTGGGTATGTAACATTTGGGGATGGACATTTGGGGATGGGAGACTCCTGCCTGGGCCCTGCCCACAGGGAACCTTGTGACATATTTAGATATCTATCAATTATAAGATGTGACTTTACTCATCTAAATGCACCATGTCCAAAAAAAAGATTGTAACATATCACTGGGATCAGCAACCAGATAATGTGTCTCACCTCTCCGGGTATTGCTCACAGAGAGCATTGTAACATACCGTTGGGCCCAGCACCCAGGTGATGTAACTTGCTGCCTGTGCCCATCTTATAGGGAGAGATTTTAAGGCATCTCTGGCCAAGCATCTAGGTGATGTGACTCTTCTGCCTGGTCCTTGCCCTCAAAAAAGATTGTGACATATCTCTGGACTAGCCCCAGGTGATGTGACTCTCCTGCTCACTCCCTACCCATAGGTGTAATTGTAACATAGGTTTTGCCCCAGCTTCAATCACTATGATGATTCTCATACCTTGAACCAGGCAGTAAAAGAGATACACATTGCCTAGCTAGGCTTGGGAAAACAAACATGATTCTAAGTTTTCTTTTTTTGCAAAGGTCATAGAGAATTACCACTCTCTCAAATGTTGTAAAAAGCTCTCAGGTGGCACAGAGAATGTCATCACAAGCCAAAAACACAGATGAGATTGTGGGTTTTTTTGTTTGTTTTTTGAGTCTGAGTTTCACTCCCCTCCAGCACAGGCTGGATTGCAGTGGCACAATCTCAGTTCATTGCAACCTCCACCTCCTGGGTTCAAGTGATTCTCCTTCCTCAGCCTCCCGAGTAGCTGGGATTACAGGCATGTACCGCCATGCCCGGCTAATTTTTGTATTTTTGTTAGAGATAAAGTTTCACCATGTTGGTCAGTCTGGTCTCAAACTCTTGGCCTTAGGTGATCTACCTGCCTTGACCTTCCAAAATGTTAGGATTACAGGCATGAGCCACTACACCTGGCTGAGATTGTGTCTTCCTTCCTTCCTTCCTTCCTTCCTTCCTTCCTTCCTTCCTTCCTTCCTTCCTTCCTTCCTTCCATCCATCCTTCCTTTCCTCCCTCCCTCCCTTATTGCCCAGGCTAGGGTGCAGTGGTGTAATTTTGGCTCACTGCCTCTCCCTGCTGGGTTCAAGCGATTCTCCTGCCTCAGCCTCTCAAGTAACTGGGATTACAGGCACCAGCCACCATGCCCAGCAAATTTTTTGTATTTTTAGTACAAGACAGGGTTTCACCGTGTTGGTCAGGCTGGTCTCGAACTCCTGACCCCAAGTGATCTGCCTGCCTCGGCCTCCCAAAGTGCTGGGATTACATGCATGAGCCACCCCCGGCCCGAGATTGTGTTTCTTAAATGAACACCCTGCCAATGGTTACAATTATAACCTTAACATGGACAGAGCTCATTGATGAGGTCCTAAATCTCGCATGTAGATGCAGTCCACAGTTGGAATTGTGACTGTGATATGCAAACATCCAGCCAGAGTAGGAATAATGACTCATTTCTAAACATAGCCCATAGACAGGTGAGGACTCTTCTATATGGATCATTCAATTGGAGAGATGTTGACTCTTAACTCTGGGCCTAGGGCCACAGGTACGATCATGTGTTCATGCCACCATGAAGATCTCAGAGTGGATTTGAATCTAATGTGTATTGTATAAAGCCTTTGGGTAACACACTGAGTGCCCTTACGTGGCCCAGCACATAGGTGACATTGTGACACTCATGCACAACCAGCCAACAGTAAATATTGTCATCCCTTAACATAACCACAACCCACTTCTGAAGTTCTGGATGTCACACCTGGCGGCAGTGGAAAGTTGCAAAATTGACTCTTTTTTTGTTTGTTTGTTTGTTTGTTTTGAGCTGGAGTGCAGTGGCATGATCTCAGCTCGCTGCAACATCCACCTCCTCGGTTTTAGCAGTTCTGCCTCTGCCTCCCGGGTAGCTGGGACTACAGGCACATGCCACCATGCCCGGCTAATTTGGTATTTTTAGTATAGACAGGGTTTCACCATGTTGGCCAGGCTGGTCTCCAACTCCTGACATCAGGTGATCCACCTGCCTCGGCCTCCCAAAGTGCTGGGATTACCCGTGTGGGCCACCATGCCCGACGGTAAAATTGACTCTTCTTTGTAAATCTGGTTCACAGATGGATTGGTGCCTCTCAGATCAAGGTTCAGCACACCTGTGAGACTATGATTTTACTGAGGAGACACAGTCTGCAGAAGAGATTGAGGCTGTTGTGCATGGATTCATCTACATTGAGATTGTGGCTTCTGTACTTAAACCCAACGTCCAAATGGTACTGACTCTCATACCTAGAATGAAGACACATGAAGAATTGTTTCTCTCATTTCTGGGTCTTTCTGCAGGTTTAATTGTGACACATGCCACTGCTCAGAACATGAGTGATTTGACTCTCCTGCCTTGGCCCAGCACACAGATAGGATTGCGGCATATCGCTGGACCCAGCATGTAGATGATGTGACCCTGTATTCTTGGCTTGGTGCTCCCACAGAGGGCATTGTGACATATCAGTAGTCCCTGCACCCAGGTAATGTGTTTATCTTTTCTGTGCCACATGGGCTATTGTAACATATTGCTGGGTCTAACAACCAGGTGATATGAATCTCCTACTTAGACCCTGGCTACAGGAGACATTTTGCCATATTTCTGGACCCATCATCTTTTTTTTTCTGAGATGGCGTCTTGCTCTGTCACCTAGGCTGAAGTGCAGTGGTACAATCTTGGCTCACTGCAGCCTCTGCTTCCCAGGTTCAAACAGTTCTCCTGCCTTAGCCTCCCAAGTAGCTGGGACTGTAGGCATGCATTGCATACCTGGATTTTTTGTATTTTTGGTAGAGATAGGGTTTCACCATGTTGGCCAGCTTTGTCTCAAACTCCTAACTTCAGGTGATCCACTGGCCTCGGCCTCCCAAAGTGCTGGGATTACAGGCGTGAGCCACCACACCTGGCTCTATTATTTTTTTTTTAGATGGATTTTTGCTCTTTTTGCCCAGGCTGGAGTGCAGTGGCACGATCTTGGCTTACCACAACCTTTGCCTCCAGGTTCAAGTGATTCTCCTGCCTCCCAGGTAGTTGGGATTACAGACTTGTGCCATCACGCCCAGCTAATTTTTGTATTTTTAGTATAGACAGGTTTTCACTGTGTTGGTCAGGCTAGTCTTGAACTCCTGACCTCAGGTGATCCACCTGCCTTGGCCTCCCAAAGTGCTGGGATTATAGGCGTGAGCCACTGTGCCCAGCCTGTTTGTTTGTTTTTTGAGACAGAGTCTTGTTATGTCACCCAGGCTGGAGTGCAATGGCAAAATTTCTGCTTACTGCAACCTCTGCCTCCTGAGTTCAAGTGATTCTCCTGCCTCAGCCTCCCAAGTAGCTGGGATTACAGGCACACACTATCATGACTGGCTAATTTTTTGTATCTTTAGTAGAGACAGTGTTTCACCATGTTGACCAGGCGGGTCTCGAGAACTCCTGACCTTGTGATCTACCCGCCTCGGCCTCCAAAAGTGCTTGGATTACAGGCGTGAGCCACTGCGCCCAGCCATAACTCTTCTTTTCTAACCTTGAACCCTATAAAAGGGGATGATTGTGACATATCACTGTACTCTACATATAGGTGATACCACCACTTTTCTCTTTAACCTGAGCCTCTTGTGTTGTGGGTATTTTGACATATTGCTGGGTCAAACCAAATGGGTGAAAAGCTCTTGCCTGGGCCTTGTCTATAGGAAGCCTTGTGACATATCTGTGCATCCATTACTTTGGAGGTATGACTCTCTTCTTCCATATGCACCGTGCCCACAGGAAGATTGTGATGCACATCTGGGTTCAGCAGCCAGGTGCTGTGTCTCTTGTGCCCAAGCCTTGCCTGCAGAGAATTGTGATGTAGCTGGTCCCAGTATCCAAGTAATGTGATTGTTGTCTGCGCCTTGCTTTTTTTTTTTTTTTTTATGTTTTTGTTGTTTCTTTTTTTATTTTATTTTTTCTGCGCCTTGCTTTCGCCCAGCTCACAGTTGTGATAATGATCCTCATTCCACAAACCAGTCAGTAGCTGAGATACTGGTGCTTGTAGCTAGACTTAGAGAAATGGGTAAAGTCCTGGGTCTTCTCTAGGGAAGAACATCATAAAGGATTACCATTCCTTTACATTTTGTATATAGTCTTTGGACAGTACAGAGAGTGTTATGATAGGGCCAAGAACACAGGTGAGACTGCGTTTCTCATATCCAGAACCTACCAAATATTAACACTGACACCCTCACACATAGACAGAGCACACTGGGAGATCCTGAATTTCACATGTGAATGGAGTCCACAGTAAAAATTGTGACTGTCATATTTAATCACTTGACAGCAGTTAAGATGGTGACTCATTTCTACACCCAGCTCATAGACAGGTGAGGGCTCTTTTCTCTAGACCCAGACAATTGGAAAGATGTTGACTTTAATACATGAGCTTAGATCCACAGGTATGATTATGAGTTTATATTAGAGAAAAAACCTTAGCCGGAAAGTCTTGACCAGGCACGGTGGCTCATACCTGTAATCCCAGCACTTTGGGAGGCCGAGATGGGTAGATCTTTTGACGTCAGGAGTTTGAGACCAGCCCGGCCAATATGGCGAAACCTCGTCTCTACTAAAAATACAAAGATTAGTGGGGCTGGTGGTGTATGCCTGTAGTCCCAGCTACTTGGGAGGATGAGGCACGAGAATCGCATGAAGCCAGGAGGTGGAGGTTGCAGTTAGCTGAGACTGTGCCAGTGCACTACAGCCTGGGCAACAAGAGCGAAACTCTGTCTCCAAAAAGACAAAAAAAGTCTCAGAACAAATTGTGACTATCATGCCTATTGTATAAAGCACTCAGGTGGTACGTGCCTATTGTTTAAAGCACTCAGGGCCTAGCACTTTGGTAACATTATAACACTCATATGCAAACCCAGCCAACAGTAAAAACTTGTCAACTTTTCACATGAACACAGCTCACTGTCGAAGTTCTGATTCCCACATCTGGGTGAGATGTGAGATAGCCAAAAGTGGGAAAATTGACCCTCATGTGGATTAGGTTCACATGTGGGTTGGTGACACTCAGATCAAGATTCAGCATGCCTGAGAGGCTGTGAGTCCATTAAGGGGACACAGTCTGCAGCAAAGACTGAGGCTCTCATGCATGTTTCTTTTTTTCTTTTCTTTTCTTTTTTTGAGATAGAGCTTCGCTGTTGTTACCCAGACTGGAGTGCAATGGCACGATCTCGGCTCACTGCAACCTCCGCCTTCTGGGTTTAAGCAATTCTCCTGCCTCAGCCTCCCATGTAGCTGGAACTACAGGCATGTACCACCATGCCCAGCTAATTTTTGTATTTTTAGTAGACACGGGGTTTCCTGTCATTGACCAGGATGGTCTTGATCTCTTGACCTCGTGATCCACCCACCTCGGCCTCCCAAAGTGCTGGGATTATAGGCGTGAGCCACCGCGCCTGGCCACATGTTTCCAATCCACCTTTGAGATTGTGACTCTTGTGTACTTAGACTGAACATACAAAATGTATTGACTCTAATACTTAGAAATAAGACATGTAGGATTTTTAAGTTCATTCCTACAGTTTTTGCAACTGTGATTGTGACATACCCCTTTGCCCAGCCCTGAGTGATTTGACTCTCCTACCTGGTACCTCGCCTACAGATTGGATTGTGACACATTGCTGAATCCAACACCTTGGTGGTGTGACTCTGTATTTTTGCCTCAGCACTGCCCACTGTGGAGCATTGTGACATCACTAAGCTCCACACCCTGGTTATGTGACTGTTCTGCTTGTGTCCTGCCTTCATGGGCCATTGTGACATATTGCTATGTGCAATATCCAGGTGATACAACTTGTTCAGTGGGATCCTGCCTGCAGGAAGCATTATAATCTATCTGTGCACCCATCATCCAGGTAATGAGACTTTCTTCAGACAGAGTCTCACTCTGTTGCCCAGGCTGGAGTGCAGTGGTGCAATCTTGGCTCACGGCAATCTCCACCTCCCTGGTTCAAGCTATTCTCATGTCTCAGCCTCCTGAGTAGCTGGGATTACAGGCAGCTGCCACCACATCTGGCTAATATTTGTATTTTAGTAGAGATGGGGTTTTGCCGTGTTGGTCAGGTTGGCCTCAAACTCCTGACCTCAGGTGACCCACCCGCCTCGGCCTCCCAAATTGCTGCAATTGCAGGACTAATCCACCATGCCAGGCCCATGTGACTCTCTTTCTACTAGGTTCCGGCTCATAGAATTATTACCTATCACTGGGCCCAGCACCTAGGTGTTGAGATGCTTCTTTTCTGCCTACATTCTCAGTGTAGATTTTGACATACTGCTGGGCCAAACATCAACATGATGTTACATTGTTTCGTTGGCACTTTCCTCATCAGCCATTGTGACATGTTGTGCGGCTGGGAACTAAGGTAATGTGAGCCTTCGCCTGAACCCTTCCCACAGTGGGCATGGTGACATATTTATGAACCCATCATCTATATAATGTGACTTTTTTTTTTTTTTTTTGAAATGGAGTTTCACTCTTGTTGCCCAGGCTGGAGTGCAATGGTGCGACCTTGGCTCACCGCAACCTCTGCTTCTCAGGTTCAAGAAACTCTCCTGCCTCAGCCTCCCGAGTAGCTGGGATTACAGGCACCCACAACCATGCCCAGCTAATTTTTGTATTTTTAGTAGAGACAGGGTTTTGCCATGTTGGTCAGCCTGGTCTGAAACTCCCCACCTCAGATGATCTGCCCACCTTGGCCTCCCAAAGTGCTGGGATTACAGGTGTGAGCTACCATGCCTGGCCTATAATGTGATATTTTTTTTCAGCCAAATAACACTCTATTTTTTGAGACGGAGTTTCACTGTTTTTACCCAGACTGGAGTGCAATGGCAAAATCTTGGCTCACCGCAACCTCCGCCTCCTGGGTTCAAACAATTCTGCCTCAGCCTCCTGAGTAGCTGGGACTACAGGCGCGCACCACCATGCCCAGCTAATTTTTGTATTTCTAGTAGAGATGGGGTTTCACCTTGTTAACCAGGATGGTCTCCATCTCTTGACCTTGTGATCCACCCGCCTCAGCCTCCCAAAGTGCTGGGATTATAGGCGTGAGCCACTGAGCCTGGCCTATTTTTATATATTTTTATTCTTTATTCACACAGTCTATTGTGGGATATTTTCCTCGTTTCAATGCTTTTGTCTTTGTCCAAGAGAGGGATGAGATTGGAAAACACCATCATCAAATTTCCTAGTAGTTGTTTTTTTTTGTGACAGAGTTTCACTGTTGTTACCCAGACTGGAGTACAATGGCACAATCTTGGCTCACTGCAACCTCCACCTCCTGGGTTCAAGCAATTCTGCCTCAGCCTCCCGAGTAGCTGGGACTATAGGCGTGCACCACCATGCCCAGCTAATTTTTGTGTTTTTAGTAGAGATGGGGTTTCACCTTGTTGACAAGGATGGTCTCGATCTCTTGACCTTGTGATCTACCCGCCTCGGCCTCCCAAAGTGCTGGGATTATAGGCGTGAGCCACCACACCTGGCCCCTAGTAGTTGTTGAATCACAGCATCAGAGTAGCTCAGGAAACTCAACGAAATTATCATCTTCCTCTCAATGACTTGTGCTGGTTGTCCAGGCATCATCTTCTTGAAAAAATACAAAACATTAGGCCGGGTGTGGTGGTTCACGCCAGTAATCTCAGCACTTGGGAGGCCGTGGCAGGTGGATCATGAGGTCAAGAGATCGAGACCATCCTGGTCAACATGGTGAAACGCTGTCTTTACTAAAAATATATAAATTAGCTGGGCATGGTGGCACGTGCCTGTAATCCCAGCTACTCAGGAGGCTGAGGCAGGAGAATTGCCTGAACCCAGGAGGTGGAGGTTGCAGTGAGCCGAGATCGTGCCATTGCACTCCAGCCTCGGTAACAAAAGCGAAACTCGGTCTCAAAAATACAAGATGTTGTTTTTGAAGCATTTCAGCATCTTGTAAGCAAGGGAAGCTGCCTTGTTGAGTACATAGTTTGAGCATGTTTTTTATTAGAATCATCAACCTGGCAATTAAGAGTCTGATTGCTCGTTTTGGCAAGTATGTCATTAACTGGACAGGAAGCCATTTTTCTATGTCATTTATAAGAAAATGGACCACTACATCCACCAGAATTTCCATGGCCATGTTCATTACTGGTGAAGTAAATGAGCCCATGGTAACTGTGATGAGCGTTCTGTTGGTTTCAGATGAAGTTATGTAATGGCCTAATGTGACTTTCTTACTTGGCTTTAGCCTATAGGAGAGACTGTGACATATATTTGGCCCTGGAACCTAGATAATGTGACTCTTCTTTCCTGCCGTGGCCCTGCTCTCATAAAACACAGTGACTTATCACTGGGATCAGCACAGAGGCTACATGATTCTTCTGCCTGGTTCCTCTCCACAGGGTTACTTCGACATATCTCTGGGCCCATTACTTAGACAATGTGACTCCTCTTCTTCCTGGGATGTGTTTACAGTTTGGATTGCAGCATCTCACTTAGTCCAGCACCCATGTGATATGACTTTTCTCATGCTTTGGTCTTGTCCACTGGGGTGCTTGTGATATGTAGCTGGGCCCAGCTCTTAGGTTATGTGATTTTTCTTTTTTCATGTTGAGCCTTACACACAGGGGGCATTGTGACATATCTCTGTTCGTTTCACCTCGATGATGTAAGTCTTCTGCCAGGGTTCTTTTCTTAGAGAGTACTGTGACATTTCTGGACCCAGAACCTAGGTGATGTGACTCTCTTCTACTGCCTGGGTTCTGCCTAAGATGTGACTTTTTTTTTTTGCCTGATCTCTGCATATAGTTCATATTGTGATATATGGCTGGGTCCAACACCTAGGTAAGTCTAGGTAAGTCTCCTGCATGGGCTCCGTTCAGCAAGGTATTATGACATATTGTTTTTTTTAATCACTTAAGTGTTTTTTATTTATTTTTGAGACAGAGTTTCGCTGTTGTTACCCAGACTGGAATGCAATGGCATGATCTTGGCTCACTGCAACCTCTGCCTCCTGGGTTCAGGCAATTCTCCTGCCTCAGCCTCCTGAGTAGCTGGGACTACAGGCACGCACCACCATGCCCAGCTAATTTTTGTATTTTTATTAGAGACGGGGTTTCACCTTGTTGACCAGGATGGTCTCCATCTCTTGACCTCGTGATCCACCCGCCTTGGCCTCCCAAAGTGCTGGGGATTATAGGCATGAGCCACCGCGCCTGGCCCATCACTTAAGTGTTGTGACTCTCCTTTTTTTACTTGAAACTGCTACAAAGGATAATTGTGACATATCACTGGGCTCAGCACCTAGGTGTCGTGACTCTCCTTTTTTCCTGAGTCTCACATTGTTTGAGTATTGTATATATTGAATCTGAGACCAACACATAGGGGATGGGAAACTCCTTTCTTGACCCTGACCACAGAGGCTTTGTGACATATCTGCATTCATGACCTAAATATGTGACTCTTTGTTTCTGCTTGCACCCTGCTAACAGAGAAGATGGTGACAAATTGCTAAGTGCAGTGTATCTTGTGCTGACCTCCTGTCTCATCCTGTGACAGGAATGCCTAACCTGGGGATGCAGAAAAGTAGGGTTTGCATCATTTCACGCAGCTGCTATTCAAGATTGAGTTGCTCTGGTTTGAATGCCTCTGACATTAAGATCCATTATAAAACTATGTAAAAAGTCTATTTGAATTATAGTGAATGAGAATTAAAAGAATTAGGGTGGGCTCTTCTGAAAGATGTAGTGATAGTTATATTTGTGTTTATGAGTTTTTTTAAATTAACCTTTGTTACTTTAGAATAGATATTTTGTTTTGTTCTCTCTAGTTTAAAGATACACTTGATCATGAAAGGGATTTCCACTGTTAAAGGAAAATAAATCTCTTGATGCCAAAATTACCAAGTGAATAGAAAAATGAAGCTGGGAACTAAGTCTGGCAAGCCTGCTTCCCATTTTATTTATAAATAAGATAGCTACAAAGATAAAAAAGCTATGTACCTCACAATTTGCCAACAAGGAAATTCTTTGAGAACAAATGACAGATGGAACTCAAAACCATTTCTCTGAGCCTCGCCTGAGATAAATGCATATCTGATTGCTTCCTCTGCACTATTGTTAATTTAGAAATGCAGATTCACTGAGCCAGAGTAAATTATGTATTCAGTTGAATGTTTATCAAGGATAAACTCAAAAGAATCCAACCTTTTGTCTCTTATTTACTTATGATCTGGAAGCCCCTACCTCAAGTTGTCCTGCTTTTCTGAATGAAATGTACATCTTACTCATACTGATTGATGCCTCATGTCTTCCTAAAATGTATAAAAGCAGCTGTGCCCTGACCACCTTGGGCACATATCATCAGGACCTCCTGACACTGTGTCATAGGCTTATTTTTAACCTTGGCAAGATAAACCTTTTAAATTGATTGAGACCTGTTTCAGATACCTTTTGGTTTACACAGCCATGGCCCTGCTAGCAGGAATATACTCCTGAGTGTAAATAGCCCAACCATAAGCCACTTGTTCAGTAGAAGTGAATCAACAGCAGGGCCTAGCATAGGTTAAAGACACATGAAGTGGGTGGCTCTCTGGGTCCTGGCTCCTAATGGAAAGGACAGTCACATAGATGTTTCTGAATGTTTGGACAGCCTGGCCTTTCCTGACCCAAATCCCCTCACCAGCTTTTTATAAAGCACACCTCTTTGCCAGAGGTGTGAACCAGAGCAACTCTATTTTAAATAGGAGCTGGGTGAAATGAGGCTGAAACCTCCTGGGATGCATTCCCAGACAGTTAAGGTATTCTAAGTCGCAGGATGAGATAGAATACAGGTCACAAAGTCCTTGCTGATAAAACAGGTTGCAGTCAAAGAGCTGGCCAAACCCCACTAAAACCAAAATGGCAGTGAGAGTGACCTCCGGTTGTCGTTACTGCTGCGCTCTTACCGGAGCCATGACAGTTTACAAATGCCATGGCAACATCATGAAGTTACCCTGTATTGTCCGAAAAGGTGAGACATAAATAATCCACCCTTCGTTCAGCCTGCCCTCAAGAAATAACCATAAACATGAGCAACCAGCACCCCTCGGAGCTGCTGTCTATGGAGGAGTAACCATTTTTTTTTTTGATGGAGTTTGGCTCTCATTGCCCAGGCTGGAGTGCAATGGCCTGATCTCTGCTCACTGCAACCTCCGCCTCCCGGATTCAAGCGATTCTCCTACCTCATTTTCCCAAGTAGCTGGAATTACATGCATGTGCCGCCATGCCTGGCTAATTTTCTGTAATTTTAGTACAGACGGGATTTCTCCATGTTGGTCAGGCTGGTCTTGAACTTTCTACCTCAGGTGATCCGCCTGCCTCAGCCTCCCAAAGTGCTGGGATTACAGGCATGAGCCACCATGCCTACCCTAGAGTAGCTATTCTTTTATTTCTTTACTTTTTCTTGAGGCAAAGTCTCGCTCTGTTGCCCAGGTTGGAGTGCGGTGGTGCAGTCTCAGCTCACTGTAGCCTCTGCCTCCGGGTTCAAATGATTCTTATGCCTCAGCCTCCTGAGTAGCTGGGACTACAGGCATGCAACATTATACCCAGCTAATTTTTATATTTTTAGTAGAGACTGGGTTTCTGTGACAGAATATTGTTTGCTAGGAAAAGTAAAAAAAAAGAGACTGGGTTTCACCATGTTGGCCAGGATGGTCGTTTACTTTCTTTATTATTATTTTTTTTTCCTGAGATGGAGTCTCGCTCTGTCGCTCAGGCTGGAGTGCAATGGTGCGCTCTTGGCTTATCACAAATTAATTGGCTAAACAAACAAAAGTGCTTAAATCAAATATTTTGAAAGAAAAATAAAAAGTGTAATGCCTTTGAGGTCATGTAACTTTAATAATCTTTGGGAAATAAAAACAGCTTTAAAATTACTGATAAAAACATTTAGTCTAAATTATGCAGACCAGATGTTAAGTTTGCTAAATGCTTTAAGGTCATAAATTGCTTCTTTAACTTTTAAAGAAAGTTACCTAGCTTAAGGCCATTAGATTCTAGATAAGGCCTGGAGACGTGGAATTAGCCATGTCAAAGATTATAAAGAAAGATATTTTATGTAAGAAATGATTTCATATGGTAAATTTTTGTCCAAAAGTAAAATGACTAGTTGTTTAAAAGGAGGAATGTCATGGCTGGGCATGGTGGCTCATGCCTGTAATCCCAGCACTTTGGGAGGCTGAGGCAGGCGGATCATGAGGTCAGGAGTTAGAGACCAGCCTGGCCAACATGGTGAAAGCCTGTCTCTACTAAAAATACAAAAAAATTAGCTGGGGATGGTGGTACATACCTGTAATCCCAGCCACTCAGGAGGCTGAGGCAGGAGAATTGCTTGAACCTGGGAGGTGGTGGTTGCAGTGAGCCGAGATTGCGCCATTGCATTCCAGCCTAGGTGACAGAGCCAGACTGTCTCAGAAAAGAAAAAAAAAGGAGGAATGTTTAGGGCAGGTTAGAAAGTCAAAGAATGCAGGTGGGGCGAGGTGGCTCACACCTATAATCCCAGCACTTTGGGAGGCGGGTCGATCATGAGGTCAAGAGATCAGACCATCCTGGTCAACAAGGTGAAACCCCGTCTCTACTAAAAATGCAAAAATTAGCTGGGCATGGTGGTGCGTGCTGGTAGTCCCAGCTACTTGGGAGGCTGAGGCAGGAGAATTGGTTGAATCCAGAAGGTGGAGGTTGCGGTGAGTCGAGATTGTGCCATTGCACTCTAGTCTGAGTAACAACAGTAAAACTCCGTCTCAAAAAAAAAAAAAAAAAAAGTCGAAGAATGTCTCAGATGGTCTGGTAAGTCGTGAAAGGATTTGTGAAAGAGAATTTATGTAAGAGATATACAATTCAAAGGTTGTTAGGTTTCCTAAATGCTTCATGAAATGTCACTATGACCCTTATTGTACAGCTTGCCTACTTTACTGCTAGGTAAGGCCTGGGGACATGTGGAGTTAGCCACACCCCCTTGGCTATGCTGTAGAGTCAGCTCTAATCTGCACTTGGGCCTGGTGTGTCCTAGGCTAGGCTCCACACCTAGTACACAATTAAAATTTCTAACTTGGTAGCCGGGTGTGGGTGGTGCATGCCTGCAGTCCCAGCGACTCAGGAGGCTGAGGCAGGAGAATTGCTTGAACCCTGGAGGTGGAGGTTGCATCCAGCCAAGATCGTGCCACTGCATTCCAGCCAGGCAACAGAGTGCAACTCCATGTCAAAATGATAATAAAATAATAATAATAATAATCAAAGAAAATCTTGAGCTTGCTAAGGTTTTCACAAAAAATAAAACTTACTAAAGTTAACATTGTAACGTAATTGAAACTGAGGAAACAATTTTACATGGAAGGTGGGAAAAGAAAGTAAAATGTGTTTTTGGTGTGAAAGATAAGTCATGAGACTGTAGATTTTTTTCTGCCTAGATTAAAGCATTAAATAATTGTTTTAAGTTAAAAAAAAATCTAAAGGTTTAAACAAGTTGCGGAAGGTTTATCAAAATTAATTTTAAGAGATTCTGTGTGTGAACATATTGGCTAAATTAAATGGGTATACAGGTTTTCTTGAAGCATTGATCTGCTCTGTCATGCACACACAGAACACACACACTTACAATGTAAAGGTTTATAAAAGATTTATAAGAATCTTACCTTATGGTTAAACATTAAAATTGGGCAAATATGTTTATCAGGTTTTATTACAAATTGAGTTTAACAGGACAGGCGCCGTGGCTCACTCCTGCAATCCCAGCCCTTTGGGAGGCCGGGGAAGACAGATCACCTGATGTTGGGAGTTCGAGACCAGCCTAACCAACATGGAGAAACCCTGTCTTTACTAAAAATACAAAATTAGCTGAGCATGATGGTGCAGACCCATAATCCCTGCTACTCAGAAGGGTGAGGAAGGAGAATTGCTTGAACCTAGAAGGCAGAGGTTGTGGATTCCATTTATTATTTTATTAGAAGTTCTGTACCTAGGCTGGGTGAAGTGACTCACACCTGTAATCCCAGCATTTTGGGAGGCTGAGGTGGGTGGATCACAAAGTCAGGGATTTGAGACCAGCCTGACTAATGCCTCTACTAAAAATACAAAAATTAGCTGGGCATGGTGGCGGGAGCATGTAATCACAGCTACTCAGGAGGCTGAGGCAGGAGAATTGTTTGAACCAGAATGGCATAGGTTGCAGTGAGCTGAGATCTTGCCTCTACACTCCAGCCTGGGCAACAGAGCTGACACTGTCTCAAAAAAAAAAAGTTTTGTGTCTATTTGGAAACTTGAAATTAAATTGTCTTTTCCTGAGTTTGCCCAGTTATTTTTCAAGTAATGCTACATCATGGGAGCACATTAGAGATTTTCTGTATTTTTATGTTTTGTATCAGTCACTAAAACATAGAAATTATCTCATTCTGAATTTATTATAAAAATAGAATACTCTCCAACTAAGAATATCATTAGCATATTGCAACATAATGTCGGGAAATCTAAACTTTTTCTGGTAATATTACCTATATAATATTTAGTTATTAATTTTTTTCTCTTTTAACATATGATTTTTAGTGTACTTTTTAGAAATATGCATAACATTTCCTTGAATTGTATTAATGGACCTCAATGTTTTTTTTTTCTTTTTCTTTTTTTTTGAGATGGAGTCTTGCTCTGTGGCCCAGGATGGAGTGCAGTGGCGCGATCTTGGCTCACTGCAACCTCTGCCTCCCTGGTTCAAGAGATTCTTTTGCTTTAGCCACTTGAGTAGCTGGAACTATAGGCACCTACTACCACGCCCAGCTAATTTATTTATTTTTTTTAATGTGGCGGAGTTTTGTTCTTTTCACCCAGGCTGTAATGCAATGGTGCGATCTCAGCTCACTGCAACCTCTGCCTGCTGGGTTTAAGCAATTCTCCTGACTCAGACTCTAGAGTTGCTGGGATTACAAGCATGCGCCACCGTTCCCGGCTAATTTTTGTATTTTTAATAGAGATGGGGTTTCACTATGTTAGGTTGTTCTTGAACGCCTAACCTCAAGTGATCCGCGGGCCTCCGCCTCTGAAAGTGCTGGGATTACAGGCGCAAACCACCATGCCTGGCCTAATTTTTGTATTTTTGTTAGAGACTAGGTTTTCCATGTTGGCCTGACTGATCTTGAATCCTAACCTCAGGTGATCCACCCACCTCAGACACCATGGCTGGCTTCTCTTTTTCTTTTGTTTTCCCTAGGCGGAGGGAGTTTTTCAGGATGTTTTGAGGTAAAATTTTTCCTTAGGAAAATTTGTGGGGTGATGCGCCCTCAGCCACACTTCATTTTTTTTTTTTTTCTGGTCCTGAGTTTTAGTGCTGTCTGGGGATAAACCAAGATAACAACCATGGCTATGTGTGCTACAGTGTCTACTGAATATCAGCTTCCACGTCATTTTTTCCTATAGGACAACCTGAGGTATGGAGTGTAGTCTCTCAAGGGAGCCCGTGGATTCCTGAGGCTGAGTGTATCTCCTGGGGAACTCTTCCACTGAAAAGCAACCCCTTTGAGACACTTCTAATTCATGGAAAGACATTGCTAGTTGGCCAATCAGATGCTGATATTGAGGGGAAAACAAATAATTTCTGCCCCCTGGATTCTCTAAGATTTGTGAAAGTGAAAATAGTGTCTCAAAAACAAAACAAAACAAAAAGCCTGACCCCAGTGAGATGGTGCAAGAAGTTGCAAAGTAAAATGCACCTTGGCAGGCACTGAGGCGTAGTGCGATGTCTCCTGAGAGGAGGGTTGTCATTGTGCACTTGAGTGAACAGAAGTGGGTGGGAGAATCTCTCAAGTGATTGGATGGCCTGAGTTGACACATGAGTCAGACACATCTGTTTTCTAATCAGCACTGCCAATCCCTCAGTTTGTCACCTTGAAAAAATGTGTGCACTTATTTTAACTTCACTTTTTTTTTTTTGGTCGTCATCGTTAAGACAGTCTTGCTCTGTTGCCCAGGGTGGAGTGCAGTGGTGTGGAGTGCAGAGGCTCACTGAAACTTTCACCTCCTGGGTTCAAGCGATTCTCCTCCCTCAGCCTCCCGTATAGCTGGGACTATAGGCATGTGCCACCATGCCGAGCTAATTTCTGTATTTTTAGTAGAGATGGGGCTTCACTGTGTTAGCCAGGATGGTCTCGAAGTCCTGACCTCGTGACCCACCTGCCTCAGCTTCCCAAAGTGCTGGGATTACAGGCTTGAGCCACTGCACCCAGGCTTAAGTTCAGTTTTTTAATTGCATTTTTTTAGTAGGTTATAAAAAATGAGAAAATATTTACAAAGAGCATAAAAGAGGTGGGTTTCAGGAAAAAAAAATACCTAATTATATATTTCATTTGTTAAGAATTCTCATTTACCTTTTTATCTCCCAGAATGGGTTTAGGAATCTTCTCAGATGTCTTTTATTTTACGGCTAGGTGATTTTCAATAGATTGCCGTGGCTTAGCTTTTAGAATGCTACCAAGGAAAAAAATAGGGAAAATCTCTCTTACTTTGGCTGTAGAAAAGGAATACATTTCCGTAAGAAAACATGGCATATAATTGATGAGTTATAGGTTCATAAAGACATCATCAGTTGCTCTTTTTCAGGGTAAATTTGTGAAGGTGACTATCTGCGTTCTATATCCTATCTTCTTGGTTTCTGAATTTAATGCTAAATTTTATAAGATCAAACTTGGTACCTCCTAGAAGTGTTTTCATGTGACTGTTTACTACATAATTTTTTTTTCCCACAAGTTGGCCACTCCTGGATACATAATTTTTAATGGAAATAATACAATAATAACATTTATTGTCTGAAAGGAATAGCTACTTTGGCTCTTGTTATTGAGGTGTGAAATGTAAGCATCTTAAAATTTTCTTTTTATATATAAACACTGTGTTAGTGTAATTTTGCTGGATTTTTCAAACACTTAGTTTCAAAAACCACCTGGATCACTCTGACTTAACAGCCTGAGCCCAGTGACTCCAAGCTAAGGCTAATATTGAGCCTGCAAAGGAAGGTTATTAAAGGCCCAGTTCTTTCTGGGGAGCCTCCCTTGCAGATGTCCCAGCCTGCTCACCCAAGCCATGGAAAAAGGCTTTGTTCTGAGAGAAGCTGCAGAGCCCTGGAAAGCTGGGGACCCACAAGCAGATGCAGTTACAGGTAAGATGAAAGGGGATTTGGAGAGTCTTACTAAAGATGAAGTTGTTTTTATTTTGAGGCAGGTTGTGGACTTTGTGAAATAAAATTTGATTTATGTAAAAAATTTTAATTATAAAGGTATTGCAACCGACGGAAGTACCAACTATAACATCTTTAAAGATTGCCAAGTTTAGGCAGACAAAGGCTTTCTTATTTTCCTTCTCTGTCCCTCTCCTTCCCTCCTTCCCTTTCTCCCTCCCTCTTTTCCTTCCTGCCTTCCTGCCTTCCCTCCTTCCCCTTTCTCTCTGCCTCCCTTCTGGAGTTTCACTCTTGTTCCCCAGGCTGGAGTGTGATGGTGAGATCTCAGCTCACTGTAACCTCTGCCTCCCAGGTTCAAGTGAGGTCTCCTGCCTCAGCTTCCTAGGTAGCTGGGATTACAGGCACTCGCCACCATGCCCAGCTAATTTTTGTATGTTTAGAAGAGACGGGGTTTTACAATGTTGGCCAGGCTGGTCCCAAACTCCTGACCTCAAGTGATCCGTGGGCCTCAGCCTCCCAAAGTGCTGGGATTACAGGTGTGAGCCCTAGGGAAGAGCAAACAAGATTAGAAAGAAGGTGGGAGGGGAATGGCAAATGGAGGCTAAAAGATCAGATTCTGTATCAGAAAATATTTTACCGTGAAGTCACCATGTTCTTAGGAGGAACATAAAATGGAGTTGCCTGATGGCTCAGACTGAGGGCAGCTTAAAGTTAAGAAGCCTGTGGGAAGGAGATAAACTTATATAACTGTGATTAAAAAGTGTTTTATTTTGATCACAGGAAACAAATTTAGCTAATTTGAGAAAAAGAAGAAAATTCAGGGTCAGTGTCTTAACTTGGTGATAGAAAGAGAGCACCATCTACGGCATAATGAGAAGGGTGTTTCTTTCCATAAACTGTTCCTGCAGAACACAAAGAATGAATTGTATTAATCACAGCTATTTTCTAGGATTATCTATGTGCTTCACCTTCACCCATCTCTTTTCTTTGTCCTATGTACTTTTTCTATTTTTTTCCTAAGTTGTATTTTTTATAACAAACTGGTAAACGTAACTGTAGTGTTTTGTTGAATTCAGTGTCTTGCTGAGTTCTGTGAGTAGCGCCTATCAAATTAGAACTTGAAGGAGGTTATGGAAGTTGTGGGGCTTTTTTCTTTGGCGAGGGGGAGACAAAGTCTAATACTGTTGCCCAGGCTGGAGTGCAGTGGCATGATCTCGGCTCACTGCAGCCTCTGCCTCCCAGGATCAAGCAATCCTGCCTCAGCCTCCTGAGTAGCTGGGACTACAGGCACGTGCCACCATGCCCAGCTAAATTTTTTTGTATTTTTAGTAGAAACAGAGTTTCACCACATTGGCCAGACTGGTCTCGAACTCCTGACCGCAGGTAATTCTCCCACTTCAGCATCCGAAAGGAAGTTCTGAATTTTTAAACAATAGCTGAGAATCATAGATGGGCCTCTGGAGTTTGTTACTGTCATCTGCAGTGAGGACAACATTGTGACAATGAGGCCTAAATCAGAGTCTGGGCTGACTCTGAGTAGGGTCAGAATTGAAATGTTAGACAATATGTTGGTGGTGGAAAATTGCTTGGTGTTCAGCAAACTTTACAGATTTGGTGCCAGAAGAAAGATATCACACAGGCCTGGCCTGGAATGGAACTCTGGGTGTCTGAGAATGGGAGGCTCTGCTCTCTCATACACAGGGTGTCACACTGCCTGTTGTCTTGTGATTTCAGGTCTTTTTCCAGAATGAGAAAGAACTGAAAACTTAAAGGAATGGAGCTCTGGCCAGGCGCGGTAGCTCATGCCTGTAATCCCAACACTTTGGGAGGCCGAGGTGGGTGGATCACCTGAGGTCAGGAGTTCGAGACCATCCTGGTCAGCATGGCAAAATCCCATCTCTACTAAAAATACAGAAATTAGCCGGGCACGGTGGCAGTGCTTGTAATCCTAGTTACTCAGGAGGTTGAGGCAGGAAAATCGCTTGAACCTGAAAAGCAGAGGTTGCAGTGAGCCATGGTTTTGGTCTTTATTTCTGTTTATGTGGTTAATCACATTTATTGATTTGTGTATGTTGATATAACCTTGCATTCCAGGGATATAGGCTACTTGATCATAGTAGATTAGCTTTTTGATGTGCTGCTGGCTTCGGTTTGCCAGTATTTTGTTGAGAATTTTTCCATCAGTATTAATTAAGAACATTGGCATAAAGTTTTCTTTTGTTGTTTTATACCAGGTTTTGGTAGCAGAATAATGCTATTCTTATTTAATGAGTTGGGGAGGAGTTCCTTCTCAATTTTTTAAAATGGCTTTAATAAGAATGTTACCAACTCTTTTTTTGTACATCTGGTAGGATTCTGCTATGAATCTGTCTGGTCCTGGGCTTTTTTTTGGTTTATAGGCTATTTATTACACATTCAATTTTGGGTCTTGTAGGTCTGTTAAAGGATACAATTTTTTTGTTTGTTTCAGTCTTTGAAGAATGTATATGTCCAGGAATCTGTCTATTTCTTCTAGATTTTCTAGTTTGTTTGCACAGAAGTGTTCATTACAGAGTTTAGTACTTATTTGTTTTTTTTTTTTTGAGATGGAGTTTCGCTCTTGTTACCCAGGCTGGAGTGCAATGGTGCAATATCGGCTCACCGCAACCTCCGCCTCCTGGGTTCAGGCAATTCTCCTGCCTCAGCCTCCTGAGTAGCTGGGATTATAGGCATGTGCCACTATGCACAGCTAATTTTTTTGTATTTTGAGTAGAGACGGGGTTTCACCATGTTGACCAGGATGGTCTCTATCTCTTGACCTTGTGATCCACCCGCCTTGGCCTTGGAAAGTGCTGAGATTACAGGCGTGAGCCACTGCACCCGGCAATAGTAGTTATTTGTTTTTTTGTCGGGTCAGTGTTGATGTTCATTTTGTCCTTTCTAGTTGTGTTTATTTGAATCTTCTTTCTTCATTAATCTCTCTAGTGGATTATTATTATTAAATTTATTTATTTTACTTTGGGTGCATACTATATCTGGCATTTCTCCCCATGTTGTCCCTCCCCACCCTCCCCTCCCTCCCCATAGTAGATCATTATTAATTCTTCCAAAGATTTTACTCCTGGAGTTCTCCATATTTTTTTATTTTTTTTTAATGTCTAATTCTCCATTTCAGATCTGATTTTTGTTATTTTATTTTATTTTTGTTTTGAGACAGAGTCTCTCTCTGGTGCCCAGGCTGGAGTGCAGTGGTGCCATCTCAGCTTGAACCTGCTTCCCAGGTTCAAGCAGTTCTCTGCCTCCGCCTCCCAAGTACCTGGGGTTACAGGTGCCTACCACCACAGCTGGCTAATTTTTGTATTTTTAGTAGAGATGGGGTTTTACCATCTTGGCCAGGCTGACCTTGAACTCCTGACCTTGTGATCTGTCTGTCTTGGCCTCCCAAAGTGGTATATTACAGGCACAAGCCATTGCACCCAGCCAGTCTTCATTATTTCTTGTACTTTGATAGCTTAGACGTCGATTGGCTTTTTCTTCTCTCATTCTTTTATTTATGATGTCAGTTTTTGTTTTTGTTTCTGCTTTTGAGACAGAGTTCTTGTTGCCCAGGTTGGAGTGCAATGGCGTGATCTCAGCTCACTGCAATTTCTGCCTCGCAGGTTTAAGCAATTCTCTTGCCTCAGTCTCCTAAGTATCTGGGATTACAGTTACCTGCCACCACGCCTGGCTAATATTTTTGTATTTTTAATGGAGAAGGAGTTTCATCATGTTGGTCAGGCTTGATCTACTGAAATCAAGAGGCAGAGATTGCAGTGAGCTGAGATCATGCCATTGCATTCCAGCCTGGGTGATAAGAACTCTGTCTCAAAAACAACGAAACTTGATCTGCACTGAGCTGAGATGGCACTACTGACCTCAGGTGATGCACTCTCCTCAGCCTCCCAAAGTGCTGGGATTACAGGCGTGAGCCATCACAGCCAGCCAGGTTTTTAAATTGAGGTTTTTCTAACTTTGTGATGTGAGCATTTAATGCTATAAATTTCTCTCTCTCTTTTTTTTTTTTGAGACAGAGTCTTGCTCTGTCGCCAGGCGCCAGGCTGGAGTGCCGTGGCGCAATTTTGGCTCACTGCAACCTCCACCTTCCGGGTTCAAGTAATTCTCCTGCCTCAGCCTCCTGAGTAGCTGAGACTACAGGCGTGCGCCACCACGCCCAGCTAAATTTTGTATTTTTAGTAGAGACGGGATTTCACCATGTTGGTCAGGATGGTCTCTTATCGCTTGACCTCATGATCCGCACGCCTCAGCCTCCCAAAGTGCTGTGATTACAAGTGTGAGCCACCGCGCCCAGCCGTAAATTTCTCTCTTAACACTGCCTTGGCCGTGCTGTGGAGATTCTGGTACGTTGCAATTTTGTACCCATTTTTCTTTCTTTTTTCTTTTCTCTACCCATTTATTTTTAAAGAACTTGTTGAGTTCTGCCCAAACAATAAAATTTGGGTAAATTTTATTACTTATCCAAAAGTTATTCAAGTACTAGTTGTTGAATTTCCATGTAATTCGCTTGTTTCAAGTGGTTTTCTTTATATTGAATGTTGTTTTGTCAAGCTGTCATCTGAGTATGTGGTTGGTATGATTTGGGGATTTTTGGATTTGCTGAGGATTGTTTTATTTCTGATTGTGGCATCAGTTTTAGAGTATTTGCCATGTGGTAATGAGAATAATGCATATTATTTTATATATGCTTTTAGATAGAGAGTTCTCTAGACATCTTTTGGGACTATTTGGTCAAGTGTTAAGTTTACGTCCTAATATCTTTTAATTTTCTGCTTCAGTAATCTGTTTACTAGTGTCTCTGGGGTGTTGTAGTCTCCTACTCTCGTTGTGTCAGAATCTAAGTCTCCATAGGTCTCTAAGAACTCACTTTATTCATGTGCACCCATTTTTTTTTTTTTTTAGACCGAGTCTTGTTCTGTCATCCAGCTGGAGTGCAGTGGCACTATCTTGGCTCACTGCAACCTCTGCCACCTGTGTTCAAGTAGTTTTCCTGCCTCAACCTCCCAAGTAGCTGCGATTACAGGCACCTGCCACCATGCTTGGGTAATTGTTTTGTATTTTTGGTAGAGACAGGGTTTCACCTTGTTGGCCAGGCTGGTTTCGAACTCCTGACCTCAAGTGATTCGCCCACCTCAGCCTCCTGGGATTACAGGCATGAGCCACCGCGCCCAGCCGGAAAGTGTTTTAACTAAACTATAGTTACAGGCAATTTTGAAAAATACAACATACACTATGACTAGCACATTAACATTGTTTATACTTAGATATTTATATATAATATCCAAAGCAAATTCACCACCAAATTATTACAATAGATATTAGTCTTACATGCTTATTAATTTATCCAAAATGGATAATTGCCGGGCATGGTGGCTCACGCCTGTAATCCAAGCACTTTGGAGGCCAAGAAGGGCACCTGAGGTCGGGAGTTCAAGACCAGCCTGACCAACACGGTGAAACCCTGTCTTAAAAAAGGAAATGGATAATTACAGATAAGCTTAATTTTAGTTAAATTTCCATTTAAATTGGAATGCTGCTATTACAAGACAAATAAAACAGGTCAAGTGGCCACCCAGAAAAAATAGCTCTTCAGTTAGCTGTGTTGCAAGCTTGAATATATTCCACTATATGAACAAAGTCAGATCTTCATCAAAAGGTGCTTGTCGAAATTGTGAGATGTATTTCAATATAGAACCCCCATCCAATGGCTAGGAGATGAGAGAGCAGCAGACATGGAAGAGAAACCTTAGAAAATTCTGCTAAGAATATTTTCTTTTTCTTCATAATGCTCATTTTTCTCATGCTGAGAGTAGCTGTGCACTTTGGTTAGAGAAAAATTTCTTTAAGGGGAATATTTTCTGGCTGACTTGATTTTCTGGCTGACTCGATCAATCTTACATCTAATCTGTTTTTTCTTAAGATGCTTTTAACTTCTTTTTTTTCCCCCCTCAATATAATCTTGGTTAGAGGCGGAGCTGTGTTTTCTTTCCTTTTCTTTTTCCTTTTTTTTTTTTTTTTTGAGATGAAGTCTTGCTCTGTCACCCAGGGTGCAGTGCAGTGGCTCAATCTTGGCTCACTGCAGTCTCCACCTCCTGGGTTCAAGCAATTCTCCTGCCTCTGCCTCCTGAGTAGCTGGGATTACAGGCACGCACCACCATGCCTGGCTAATTTTTCTGTTTTTAGTAGAGATGGGTTTCACCGTGTTGGTCAGGCTGGTCTTGAACTCTTGACCTCAGGTGATCCGCCCGCCTTGGCCTCCAAAGTGCTTGGATTACAGGCGTGAGCCACTGTGCCTGCCTGAGAGTTTTATTTGTGTTCTATCATTTTGGAATTTCTCTCCAGAGAAACTGCAGAATTTATTTATTTTTCTTTTTTCTGTTTTGAGAAAATACAGAATTTTATTTTTAATTATATTTTCCAAACACTGTCTTGAATTACCAGACATAATATAAACATATAAGGTGCCAACCAAGCTTTACTCTAAAGGAGACTTTGCCTCTCAGGCTTCCAGCCAACTAACAATTGAGCTGTAAAGTGCATGTTGTCACCTAAATATGCAGTTGGAATTGTTTCTTAGCCTATTTGGTATATGTAATTATCTATAGTCACTTCTAGGGAGGGATAGACAAGATTTCTACAAACTTCACAGGGAAGCAATCAACCATTTTACCTCTTTTAGTGACTTTTTTTATCCTCAGACCTGAAAGTAATTCACAGAACATGGGGCCCAGAAACCCAGTCAGAGTAACGTGTGCGTTGAGTAGACATGGAGACATGAGAATCTCTACTTTCCCTTTCCTCCTCTTGCTAAAAATGCCCAAAAATGTGCAAGTAAAACCTACTGCTACTCCACTAGATTTCATTCCACTAAATCTGCAACTCCAAATTCTGATTCTAGCTTTTGAGATTTGAGAAATAAACTTTACTATGAGAAATGGAAGTCCTTTTATTTGTCAAACTCAGGGAAACATTAAAATGAGAGCACAATTCTTTCTCCTCCCTTTGAATTATGTATTAATCTGTTGAAACTATTTGGTATTTCCACAGGTAGCTATAAATGAAACTAATAATGCCACACTGGACACTATAACCCATAACTTAAACCTTAACAATGCATATCTAATCAATAATCAATGTCATTTTTTAAGTAAGACTTTCCGACAAACAACTTTGGGTTTTTTGTTTGTGTTTAAGACAGAGTTTCGCTCTTATTTCCCAGGGTGGAGTGCAATGGTGCAATCTAGGCTTACTGAAACCTCCATCTCCTGGGTTCAAGCAATTCTCCTGCCTCAGCCTCTGGAGTAGCTGGGATTACAGACATGTGTCACCATGCCTGGCTAATTTTTTGTATTTTTAGTAGAGATGGGATTTCAACACGTTGGCCAGACTGGTCTTGAACTCCTGACCTCAGGTGATCAACCTGCCTTGGCTTCCCAAAGTGCTGAATTGCAGGCATGAACCACTGCGCCTGGCCTAAGTGAACCTGACAAACTTCTTTGTACCTGTCCACTGTCTGCCCCTCTTTTTTGCCTTTACAGATCTACTTGTAACTGCTGCTAAAGTTTAGATTCCAGACAACTTGAATCATTGCTTTCAGATTATAATCCTCAAGGTTGGACCAAATAAATGATCTACTTATATTCATGTTGCCTCAGCTTTTTTCTTTTAGGTAGATATATTATTTAAAATGTGCTATAGGCCAGGCGTGATGACTCACGCCTGTAATCCCAGCACTCTGTAAGGCCGAGACAGGCACATCACAAGGTCAGAGTTCAAGACCAGCCTGGCGAACATATTGAAACCCTGTTTCTGCTAAAAGTACAAAAAATTATCAGGGTATCGTGGCAGGCATCTGTAATCCCAGCAACTCAGGAGGCTGAGATGGGAGAATCACTTGAACCCGGGAGGCGGATGGAGGTTGCAATAAGCCAAGATCCCGCCGTTGCACTCCAGCCCAGGCAACAGTGCAACACTCCATCTCAAAAAAAAAAAAAAGAAAGAAAGAAAGAAAATGTGTTATAGCATCCTCTGAGGGGATCTCTCTTTTGATTTTACTCTGCTTGCTTTAACACCTAAAAATGCAGAGCCAGATTGATCCAACATAGAATCTGCACACAGAGTTTGGCCCCTGCCTGGGATTCACAAGATGGGGCCAGGTTTTGGATTCAGAATGTACAGAAAATCAACAAGAGGCATTTTCAAGACTAGCCAGGCTAGTCTTGAACTCCTTGAGCAACATAGACATCTTAAAGACCCCTTTGAGAGTGTGGCTTTTTGGACTTTTCAGATTTTGCTACACTTATGTGAGAGTCTCCAGGTATAAATAGAATCTGATGGCAGAATCTGTAAGTGTGAACAAGCATCTTAGGAATGAGAGATTAAGGCCACAAAATGTCCAGAGCTGTGACTACAACTATACCTACCCATAAACTGTGATACTGGAGTAGACTACTTTTTGTTTTTGTTTCGAGACTGAGTCTTGCTCTGTCACCCAGGCTGAAGTGCAATGGCTCCATCTCAGCTCACTGCAACCTCTGCCTCCTGGGTTCAAGCAGTTCTCTTGCCTCAGCCTCCCCAGTGGCTGGGATTACAGGCCCACCACACCCGGCTAATTTTTTGTATTTTTAGTAGAGACAAGGTTTTACCGTGTTCGCCAGGGTGGTTTTGAACTCCTGACCTTAAGTGATCAGTCCCCCTCAGCCTCCCAAAGTGCTGGGATGAGCCACCATGCTGGGCCTTTTGTCTTTTTTCATACCAAAGAGCTAGCTAATCAGGACATGTGATGTAGGTTCTGGAGCTCTACCAGGACAGTTCTATTTTCTATTTGAAATCAGCCTGAGACCAGGTCAAGTTACTCACGCCTGTAATCCTAGCACTTTGGGAGGCCAAAGTGGGTGGATCACCTGAGGTCAGGAGTTCGAGACCAGCCCGACCAACATGATAAAACCCCATCCCAGGCTGGGCGTGGTGGCTCACGCCTGTAATTCCAGCACTTTGGGAGGCCTAGGCAGGTGGATCACGAGGTCAAGAGATCGAGACCATCCTGGTCAACATTGTGAAACCGCATCTCTACTAAAAATACAAAAAATTAGCTGGGCATGGTGGTGTGTGCCTTTAATCCCAGCTACTCGGGAGGCTGAGGCAGGAGAATTGCCTGAACCCAGGAGGCGGAGGTTGCGGTGAGCCGAGATCGCGCCATTGCACTCCAGCCTGGGTAACAAGAGCGGAACTCCGTCTCAAAAAAAAAAAAAACCCATCTCTACTAAATACAAAAAAAATTTAGCCAGGCATGGTGGCACATGCCTATAATCCCAGCTGTTTGGGAGGCTGATGCAGGAGAATCACTTGAACCTGGGAGGTGGAGGTTGCAGTGAGCTGAGATTGTGCCATTGCACTTCAGCCTGGGCAGCAAGAGTTAAACTGTCTCAAGAAAAAAACAAAAATCAGCCTGTTTTTCTCTTGCTTGACTTATTGGGCAACCAGCTCTAGGTTACTGGGAACCCTATCATAATCAACTAGACATCTTTTTTTTTTTTTTTTTTGAGACGGAGTTTCGCTCTTGTTACCCAGGCTGGAGTGCAATGGCGCGATCTCGGCTCACCGCAACCTTCGCCTCCTGGGTTCAGGCAATTCTCCTGCCTCAGCCTCCCGAGTAGCTGGGATTACAGGCGCGCGCCACAACGCCCAGCTAATTTTTTTTGTATTTTTAGTAGAGACGGGGTTTCACCATGTTGACCAGGATGGTCTCGATCTCTTGACCTTGTGATCCACCCGCCTCGGCCTCCCAAAGTGCTGGGATTACAGGCTTGAGCCACCGCACCCAGCCCCAACTAGACATCTTTGAGACATTTTCAAGTCAGAACAGAATTGTGTCAGGTTGTCAAGAGTAGTTAATTTGCTCTCTTAGTCTAAGATAAATGAGTCATTCTGTTTTTGTTTCTCTAATATAAGAGATGTCTTTGGTTGGTAGCCAGATGAGACGTTTTTCCAGTTTCCTTGTACTTGGGTGAAAACCAAAGAGGAGGATGGAGACTCAAACAGATAAACTAGTTTCTACCATTTCTTAATGGCCATTTAAAAAATAGATGCAGCAGTCATGGTCCCTACCATCCAGGAGTTTTTAGTCTAGACTAGCAACTGGATACAATGGTTGAATTTAGCATCATGTGGTTGGTACAGTGAGGAGATGTGTGCAAAAATACTTGGGCTTTATTTGGGCCACTTTATATTGTTGTGACTTCTGATATCATTAGCTGAAGAAATGTTTACTGAAAGAAGAGTTGGGCCACGTGCGGTGGCTCAAGCCTGTAATCCCAGCACTTTGGGAGGCCGAGGTGGGCAGATCACAAGGTCAGGAGATTGAGACCATCCTGGCCAACATGGTTAAACCTCATCTCTACTAAAAATATAAAAAATAGCTGGGCATGATGGTGTGCGCCTGTAGTCCCAGCTACTTGGGAGGCTAAGGCAGGAGGATTGCTTGAACCCGGGAGTTGGAGGTTGCAGTGAGCCGAGGTTATGCCACTATACTCCAGCCTGGCACCTGGCAACAAAGTGAGACTCTGTCTCAAATAAAAAAAAGAAGAGTTTATATTGTTGGTTTATCTTACCTTGTTAGAATACATATTTATCTTATAATAACATTACCCTAGAAAACTTTAAGGGATTTGTTTAAATTGCTTATTTGTATATGTTATAAAATTGACAGAGCAGTGGCTAAAAACGATTAAAAATTGTGCAAACTCTGGAATTTAAGTTTGTCGTAGGTAAGCTTAGGAAAAACAAAACAGGAAATACCCCAGTGGTATAGAGGACAGAATTCTACATAGGTTGCTCTCTCTGCTTTTGTTCTGTTCAGATTCACCCCTTTTGGACGCCTTATTTAGGTTTATTGTTGTGTTTGTAGTTTGGCTCAGGTTCTGTTTATTGTTCTAGGTGGAAGCATGCATGTTTTTTGTTTTTTTCTTAAATTTAATTTTTTTTTGTTAAGAGACAGGATTTCACCGCGTTAGGCAGGATGGTCTCGATCTCCTAACCTCATTATCTTCCCACTTGGCCTTTTACAGTTCTGGGATTACAGGCGTGAGCCACTGTACCTGGCCTTTTTTTTTTTTTTGAGACAGAGTCTTGCTTTGTCACCCAGGCTAGTGGTGCAGTCTTGGCTCACTTGAACCTCCACCTTCTGGATTCAAGTGATTCTCCTGCCTCAGCCTCCTGAGTAGCTGGGATTACTAGTACCCGCCACCATGACCAGCTAATTTTTGTATTTTTAATAGAGACGGGATTTCATGATACTGGCCAGGCTGTTGTCAAACTCCCAACCTCGTGATCCACCCACCTCGGCCTCTCAGAGTGCTGGGATTACAGGCGTGAGCCACCAAGCCCAGTCCATATTGTTTTAATTAAGTGCCTCCTATGACTCTAAAATGAGGCTAGAATCAAGTATAAAGGATTCAGGATACATTTACGAGAGTTAAGTTTGACCTTTGCACTAAAGGGTGGTTACAGGGCCTATTCTGTTTGGGTTTGGTAGGGACAGGACAACATGGCCCATATTTCCATTACTGTAGCAAAAATTGCTGGTGTCCATGGCAGAGGAGGGCTCCTGAGAATAGGAAGGGTGAAACTCATACTAGTGTCTGCATGGAACACTTCATTCTTACTAAATCTGTTCTGTTATAAAGGACAAAAATAGGTGAACTTTTTCTGCAGGTCTTGGTCCTTCTGCCTATGAGTGTGGTGGTAGCAGGTAAACATGTGGTGCTGACAGCTTGAAAGCCATATTCACAAGATGCAAGTGTAGTTTGTCCAGAAAATTCTCATCTGGGAAAGATTCCCAGAGAAGAAGGAGATAGAGAAAAAATGGCTTTTTTTTTTTTTCAACTAAACATGTCTCAGATCAAGAGCTGTGTCCACTCTGCTTCCTGGAGTGCCGTGTGTTTAGTACTGCAAACCTTTACTTCTCTACTCGTGGTTTTTCTCCCCAGTGAGTTTAACTGCTTTCTAAATTTTTATGATAGTCAAGGATCTCTGCCAAATATTTCTTTTCTATAAGGCTTCTCTACATTCTCTACATCAGGGCTTGTATGCCATGCAGAATACTCACCATGAATTTATAAACTGCAATATTAAAAATGATCCTTTTGTGGCTGTTGAACATGAAAAGGTGTAAATACTCAAGATTGCTATTGGGGAGAAGCTGGAGTTCTTACTAAAGATGGAGGACTGTGTTTTTTATTTGCTCAATGCAGAACAGGATTCAAAAGATGCTTATTTAAACAAGAAGGCATTTATAAACCAGAAAGTTCTGAAAAACATTATCAGGTTATATCTGCTATCTAGGGTGCTAAAGATAGACTGCTAAAAATTACTATTAAAACTTATAGGTGGGTGCAGTGGCTCACACCTGTTATCCCAGCACTTGGGGGGCCAAGGTGGGCGGATCACTGGAGGTCAGGAGTTTGAGACCAGCCTGACCAACATGGTGAAACTCCATCTCTACTAAAAATACAAAAATATTAGCCAGGTGTGGTGGCACATGCCTGTAATCCCAGTTACTTGGGAGGCTGAAGCAGGAGAATTGCTTGAACCCAGGAGGCAGAGGTTGCAGTGAGCCAAGATCCACGTCATTCCACACCAGCCTGGGCAACAAGAGGGAAACTCCATCTCAAAGGAAAAGAAAAAATGACAGAACATGAGAGATATCTTTATCTTGAACTTTGCATAAAACTGATATTTCCTTGTGGTTAAATTTAGATTATAATTTACTTTTTGGGGGCATTATCACAGGAGTGATGCTGTGTCTTTCTGCATGCATCAGCACATTTAAAAAATTTGCTCTAGTCCAGGCACAATGGCTCACACCTATGGTCTCAGCATTTCGGGAGGCTAAAGTGGGCGGATCACAAGGTGAGGAGATTGAGACCATCCTGGCTAAAATCATGAAACTCCATCTCTACTGAAAACGCAAAAAATTAGATGGGCGTGGTGGTGGGCTCCTGTAGTCCCAGCTACTTGGGAGACTGAAGCAGGAGAATCACTTGAACATGGGAGGTGGAGGTTGCAGCTAACTGAGATGCGCCACTGCACTCCAGACTGGGCAACAGAGCAAGACTCCATCTCAAAAAAAACATTTGTTCTTGTGCAGTTTATGTTAATTATTCACTCGATTAAAGGGCTCTCTGACAGACTGTTTCCCTATATAGTTAGTTAATTAGTTATATTTCTTTTTATTATTAAGAACTTTTTTTTTTTTCTGAGATAGAGTCTCTGTCACGCAGGCTGGAATGCAATGGCATGATCATAGCTTACTGCAACCTCTGCCTCCTGGGATCAAATGGTTCTCCTGCCTCAGCCTCCCAAGTCCCTCCTGGGACTTCAGGGATGTGCCACCATGCCCGGCTAATTTTTGTATTTTTAGTAGAGATGGGGTTTCTCCATGTTGGCCAGACTGGTCTCAAATTCCTGATCTCAGGTGATCCACCTGCCTCAGCCTCCCAAAGTGCTGGGATTACAGGCATGAGCCACCACACCTGGCCGTATTATTAAGAATCTTTAGGCCATTTTGCTGGAGCCTGTGACCCAGTGGGAGTGGAGTAGAGCGGCCGTTGTTGCCGACTCTTTCCTCTTC
This sequence comes from Callithrix jacchus, assembly GCF_049354715.1. Taxonomy (NCBI): domain Eukaryota; kingdom Metazoa; phylum Chordata; class Mammalia; order Primates; family Cebidae; genus Callithrix; species Callithrix jacchus. The sequence continues at coordinate 20,453,920 of NC_133523.1, forward strand.
CCTGCGGTCGAGTCAGCGGGTTAAGTAGGCCATCGGCCCTCGAGCCGAGACTTGTCTCTTTCTTAGTTCTGGGGAGCGTCTGGTCGACATGAGTGATGTAGAGGAGAACAACTTCGAGGGCAGAGAGTCTCGCTCTCAGTCAAAATCTCCAACGGGAACTCCTGCTCGTGTAAAATTGGAGAGCAGGTCAGGATCTCGTAGTCCATCCAGGGTTTCCAAACACTCTGAATCCCATTCTCGATCAAGATCAAAATCCAGGTCAAGGTCAAGGAGACATTCTCATAGACGTTATACTCGATCCAGATCCCACTCTCACTCTCATAGGAGACGATCTCGAAGTAGATCATATACACCAGAATACCGGCGGCGAAGGAGCCGAAGCCATTCTCCAATGTCTAACCGGAGAAGACATACTGGCAGCAGGGCAAACCCAGATCCCAACACTTGCCTTGGAGTGTTTGGCCTCAGTTTGTACATAACAGAGAGAGATCTTCGTGAAGTATTTTCTCGATATGGACCATTGAGTGGTGTCAATGTGGTTTATGATCAGCGAACGGGGCGATCTCGAGGATTTGCTTTTGTATATTTTGAGCGAATAGATGACTCAAAGGAGGCTATGGAAAGAGCAAATGGAATGGAGCTGGATGGTAGAAGAATTCGAGTGGATTATTCTATCACCAAGAGAGCGCACACACCTACACCAGACATCTACATGGGCAGACCAACCCATGGTGGTGGTGGTGGAGGAGGCGGTGGCGGTGGAGGTGGAGGTGGTGGCAGACGTCGAGATTCTTACTATGATAGAGGTTATGATCGTGGGTATGACAGATATGAAGACTATGATTACCGGTACAGAAGACGATCACCTTCTCCTTATTAAAGTCGATACAGATCACGATCACGATCTCGTTCCTACAGCCCAAGACGCTACTGAAAACGGAATGGTTGCAATTAAGGACATTTTTCCTCTTTTTTTTTTAAATTCTGAGATTTCCCCAAGCTTCGGATTCTTCCTACTCGTTAAGAAAAAAAAAGCTTTGGTTTATTTAGCATCTACACTTTTGTCAATTGTGTTGCTGTTTTCCACCCTTTTTATTATACTCCTAAAGACGTAATTGTCATTTTGAGTAGTTAAATGTCTTGAGTATAACAGGAACCCCAGTGTTACCCTTTGTATTTTTATTATTATTATTATTATTTTTTGCTTTTGCTGAGATAAACTTCTGGCTAATCAAAAAAGGAAAAAATTGTGTTTTTATAGCTTCTTTTGTGTTAGATATTGTATTAGAGATCTGCATTTATGAGTAGCTCATTTTTTAACTTTTTTTTGGGGAATATAGTAACACATGAAGTAATTCATTCACGTCAGGTTTGTCTGGGGTGGCATGGAACAGTCAGGTAGTTGAGTGTAGAAAGTTTGAAGCTATAGAAGAAAACACTTGGATACATCTTTTGAAGAACGGGATTTTTGAACCCTAAAAATTAAGTCTTTTTTTTTTTAAGAGATGAAAAGCTTGTGGACTCCTGTAAAACATGCTGTATTTGAAATACATCTGTTAAAACTTAAAAAAAAAATTTATGCATCTAATGTATGTAAATCATCACATTTAATCTCGCAACAGCTCTTCTTAGGTTTTCTTTGCATTCATCTGTCCTTTGAAAATGAAAGCTCTTTGTTTACAGGTCAGAAAAACTAGAAAAAACACAGAATTTTCCACTTACTGGATTTATCTGAAAAATATATGCAACTCATTCTGTATGATCCAAATAGAGAACTCAAAAATTCACATTTATTTATGCCCTTAATTTTATAGTTATTATCCAGAAAAATATTATGGAAGAGTACAATATGTACACTGTTGTAGAACTTATGCCACTTTCTTTTCTCGGGAGTAGAAAATACATTAGAGGGCTGGACATGGTGCCTCATGCCTATAATCCCAACACTTTGGGAGGCCGAGTTAAGTGGATCACCTGAGGTTGGGAGTTGGAGACCAGCCTGACCAACATGGAGAAACCCTGTCTCTACTAAAAAATACAAAATTAGCCGGGTGTGGTGGTGCATGCCTGTAATCCCAGCTACTGGGAAGCTGAGGCAGGAGAATCGATTGAATCCAGGAGGTGGAGGTTGTGGTGAGCCAAGATCGTGCCATTGCACTCCAGCTTGCGCAACAAGAGCGAAACTCCATCTAAAAAAAAAAAAAAAATAGAGAATATTTCCACATAAAGAATTATTTTATTGGATAATTTGTCTATAAGTCAGAACCTCTTCTCTTTACTCTCTCATTTTACCTTGAGTCAAATTATAAATTCTCCCATGGCCACTTGATAAATGTGTGTGTGCGTATGTGTATTTTCTAGGGACATTGACATTTATGGATGTGGCCATAGAATTCTGTCTGGAGGAGTGGCAATGCCTGGACACTGCACAGCAGAATTTATATAGGAATGTGATGTTAGAGAACTACAGAAACCTGGTCTTCCTGGGTGAGCATAACTTCAATATACAATTCCTAATATACCCTAAAGATTTCATTTTTCTTTTTTGTAGAATGTGTTTTGGTAATTTGTGCATTGCATTGATGAATTTCAGATTTCCTGTTTTCAGAAATCTTGGAGATTTTTTTGGTGGACTAAAGAAATTTTTTCAAGATGTTTCATCTTGACCTGAACTTTTCACATTTCTGAGCTAATCTGTGTCTTTCACTCTGGATTAGTGATAATTCCAGAAATAAAGTGTCATAAAATATTATTTCCCACAACTTAAAATCTAATGGCCAACCTAATTTTTGATTCAGTATTATCAGGTAGTGAAATTAAGAAGTTACAAAATAAGATATTTTCTAAATATTTGGAAATGTTTGTTAAAGGCCAGGCATGGTGGCTCACTCCTATAATCCCAGCACTCTGGGAGGCCGAGGCAGGCAGATCATCTGACATCAGGAGTTCAAGACCAGCCTGACCAACATGGCAAAACCCCGTCTCTACTAAAAATAGAAAAATTAGCCAGGCGTGATGGTGCATGCCTGTAATCCCAGCTACTCAGGAGGCTGAGGCAGGATAATGGCTTGAATCTGGGAGGCGGAGGTTGCAGTGAGTCTAGATCGCACCACTGCACTCCATCCTGGGCAACAGAGCAAGACTCCCTCTCAAAGAAAAGAAATTTTTGTTAAAAATTAGGCCAGGCATGGTGGAACATGCCTGTAATCCCAGCATTTTGGGAGGCCAAGGCGGGTGGATCACAAGGCCAGGAGTTTGAGACCAGCCTGGCCAGGATGGTGAAACCATGTCTCTACTAAAAATATAAAAATTAGCCAGGTGTGATGGTGCATGCCTGTAATCCCAGCTACTCAGGAGGCTGAGGCAGGAGAATGGCTTGAACCTGGGAGGCGGAGGTTGCAGTGAGTTGTGGATATGGATATTGAACATGAGAAAGAGTGGATTCTCGATTTTTTTTTTTTTTTTTGAGACAGAGTCTTGCTGTGTCACCAGGCTGAAGTACAGTGGCGCAATCTTGGCTCGCTGCAATCTCCGCCTCCTGGGTTCAAGCAATTCTCCTACCTCAGCCTCCCGAGTAGCTGGGACTACAGGCACATGCCACCACACCCAGCTAATTTTTGTATTTTTTCAGTAGAGACGGGGTTTCACCAAGTTGGCCAGGATGGTCTCGATCTCTTGACTTTGTGATCCGCCCACCTCAGCCTCCCAAAGTGCTGGGATTACAGGTGTGAGCCACGGGGCCTGGCCCTCTCAAGATCTTTATTAGGGAAGAGCTGGGAAGTCCTTAGCAAAGATGGAGGACTTGTAATGTTGAGGTTCCCTCTGTGTTCTCCGTTAGCTATATAAAGGACAAAATTTTAAAATGCTTATTTGAACAGGATGGCATTTATTACCCGGAAAGTTCTGAAAAAGAATTACTGGGAAATACCTGCTTTCTAGGGTGCTAAAGAGATACTACGTAAAATCACTATGAAAAATTACAGAACAAGAGAGATAGCTCCTCCATCTTGAACTTTACATAGAACTGATGTTTCTTCGTGGTTAAATTCAGCCTGTACTTTTGGGGGAAGATATTCTAGCAGTGATACTGTGTTCTTCTGTGTGCATCAGCACTTTCTATAAATCTGTTCTAGTGCAGTTGATGTTAACGATTCACTTGGTTAAAGAGCTCCCTGACAGATGTATTTCACTATTGAGTTAATTATTTTTCTCTTCATTATTAAGTATCTTTATGTAGCTAATGTGGTGTATACATTATCACATTTAATCTGGTGGCTGCCCTTCTTTTTTTGGTTTTCTTTGCACATACCTGCCTTTAGAAAATGAAACCACTCATCTTTGTTTACAGGCCAGATAAACTGGGAAAAACACAGGTGCTTCTGCTTACTGGATGTTTGACTAAATACTCTTCTTGGGTCAGAACATTGACATTACTGATCGTCTTATTAGAAATTCAGAAACTCAAACTTTATTCCAGATCTTCTGAAAAAATAATCGGCATTAACAAGATCTGCAGTTTGTTGTACCCATTAAAATGTGAGAGGCATCTTCTAACTCAACACTTTTTTTCCATCTGAAAAATGTACACAACTCAGTTTGTAGGATGTAAATATAGCAGTAAAAAATATACATATTTGGGTGGGACGCAGTGGCTCATGCCTGTAATCCCAGCACTTTAGGAGGCTGAGGCGGGTGGATCACGAGGTCAACAGATGGAGACCATCCTGGTCAACATGGTGAAACCCTGTCTCTACTAAAAATACAAAAAATTAGCTGGGCATGGTGGTGTGTGCCTGTAATCCCACCTACTCAGGAGGCTGAGGCAGGAGAATTGCCTGAACCCAGGAGGTGGAGGTTGCGGTGAGCTGAGGTCACGCCATTGCACTCCAGCCTGGGCAACAACAGCGAAACTCCGTCTCAAAAAAAAAAAAAAAAAAGTACGTATTTGGGTGGGGCACAGTGGCTCACGCCTGTAATCCCAGCACTTGGGAGAGGACGAGGTGGGCACATCACCTGAGTTCGGGAGTTCGAGACCAGCCTGACCAACATGGAGAAACCCTGTCACTACAAAAAATTACCTGGGCGTGGTGGCATGTACCTGTAATCCTAGCTACTCCAGAGGCTGAGCAGGAGAATTGCTTGGACCCAGGATGCAGAGGTTGCAGTGGGCCAAGATCACGCCATTGCACTCCAGCCTGAGCAACAATAGAGAAACTTTGTCTCAAAAAACAAAATAATTTTGCGTTCATGCTCGTAACATATATTCACTGATGTAAGTCTTATGTCACTTTTTTTCTCATAGAGAATATATTAGATAATATTTCTGTGTTAAAAAATATTTAATTAGATAATTTTAGTTACTCCTGTAAGTTATAACAATTCTCTTTAGTGTCTCATTTCACCTTGAGTCAAATTGAAAATTCTGCCCATGGTTTTTACAGAATATCCAAGAGACTGGAGAGACTAATGGGTGAAACAGGATTTTATTAAGGTGGCCACCAGCTCAGAGGATTAGCATTCTAAGTGTGAGCCCTGAAAGAAGAGAATGGGGTACTTTTATACATCCAGGATTACATAGCAGCTAACACGTTTACAGAAGTGAGAACAAAGAACAATTAATTTGCAACATGTCTTGTGATGTGCGTTACATTTAAAAAATAGCTTTTTGATAAATGCGTTGTACATTCTTCGGGTGTTATCTTGCCCTGTGACCTTGCAGCTGGTTAGCCGGAGAAACGGGAGTCCTGAGATGCCTGGGAACTTTGCTGAGAATGTGGGAGAATAGATAAGATAGGTTTTACAGGGAGTTAATTTTAAGCAGAGCTGGGGGTTAGGTTTTATATTAAACAGTACACAACACACCAAAATTTACTTTATTATATAGCAACTATAAATTATAAGGTTTTGTTTTACTATTTTTGATATTATTTAATTCTCTTCTTCATGGTCACTTGGTAAATGTGTATATGTTTTTCAGAGACCATTGACGTTTATGGATGTGGCCATAGAATTCTCTCTGGAGGAGTGGCAATGCCTGAACACAGCACAGAAGAATTTATATAGAAATGTGATGTTGAGAACTACAGAAACCTGGTTTTCCTGGGTAAGGATAACTTCAAAACACAATTCCTAATATGTCCTAAATGTTTCATTTCTATTTGTTGTATAACGTTTTCTGGCAATCTATGCTTTATGTTTCAGATCCCTGTTTTTAGGAAAATCTGGGATTTGTTCATGTAGATTTTTTTTTTTCTTTCATTAATCTACTCATTTTTCTGAAAACTTTCCTGCTTTATCAATACAAAACAGTCACATCTCTCCTTATAATTATATCTTAACATAGATATAGTGGGAATAAAATAATGGAAATAAAACCCTGCTAGTTTCCCCAATGTACACTACAACAGCAAAATTATTTTTATTCATGATTTGTACTACTGCAGGGCGGCAAGCAGGGGTGAAGTTATTGAGGGGAAGGGGATGGTGGGAACAAATGCCAGAACCAAAACACAGATAAGTGAACAATACCTACTCTAAAAGCAAAACAATGAATAAAGGAGAGAAGGAGAGGAAGAAAGAGAAGAGAAAGAGAGGGGATGGGAAGGGAGGAGAAAAGAGAGGGCACTCAAATAATTAATGCTACAGGTCTCAGACCTTTTAGAATCTTTAAACGAAAAAATTATTGCTATCAACACACATGTCATTTTTCTTTCTCCAGTTTTTTACATTAATATCCTCTGCTTATTTGAAAAAAAAAAACACTAAAGTAACTCAACATCTCAAATGATCTATAAATTCACCAAGAAATACTCTGTCACTTAAGTTCTCATAGATAATAAAGCACTGGTAATGACCTTGGACAATGAGACTTCCAACAAGTGTCTGCGGTTGATTGGTTATCAGCTGCTTCTCTATAACACGCTAACATTTCTCTTTCATGAATATAATCTGGTCTCACTATATCAGAGCTCGACAAGGTTCATGTCTCACACTCTGCCTCTGCTAGTTCCAAATGTTTTTCTCCTTTAAATGAAAAAAAAAAAAAAAAGCTAGTTTTAAATTCTGAAAATTCACTGGTTATTATATTATTTGCCACAGGAGGGAGGTATGTGTGAGGTGAGAGAGGGTTAATGAAAAAAAAAAACATACCTAAATCTAAAATTGCAACATATACAGAAACTTATTTCCAAAATGAAGGGGAAAAAAAGGAGAGAAGAGGAAGGTAGTGGCACTAACCAAAGTCATAAAGCCAGGTTGGAACAAGAACAAATCACTTTGGTTCCTAGAGCCAAACCTGAAGAGAAAACAGGCAGAAGGGAAGACCAAATTGGAAGATTTCTGTAGTCAATTGGAATCTTTTTTTATCTCAATGATTTAGTTATAAATATAGATTACTAGTCTTCTCTCTATACATGTAACAAATGCCAAACTTACGACCACAAAATTACTAAAATGACTTTTTCACATTTGTTAAAAAAGGTAAAAGTCACATACTTTTCTTCCCTTCCTTCAGGTCAAGTTCTGAACTAAAATATTACATGTAACAACAGCTAGTCCTAACTTTTGTACAAAGTGAAACTATATAGAGCTCCTTTGCCAGCATAAGGAGCTACGTAATTTCTGTTACACTTGCCTAGGCATGAGAAACTCAACAGCAACTTAAAAGGTGGAAGTAAGGAAAGGAAAGCTATGAAGGAGAGAAAGACTCAGATGAAACATACTCTGAAAAACTCAAATCTGCCATTCAAGTATTGGAAATACCCCCAAGGGGACAATTAATGGGATCTAGTACATTAAAGTCTGGAAAGTAAAATGCAAATCTCAGTCTTGATAAATGGCTCTGTTAGGCTGTTTGCTGAAAGACCTAAGGCTGGTGATTCAGTCCACAGTTCCTTTTGGACCCTCAAGAAGGGGTTCATATGAAAATCATAATTTCATTTTTGCAATTTTCTCTTTGTTGTCTTCAGAGAATAGTCATTTCCTTCTTTCATCCAGGTTATGCAGACCATTTCTTTAAACCCCCAAAAGTAATAATTTTCATATACGAAAATACTTTTTTTAGAAAGTGGGAAAAAGAATATGAGGCCACAGCAGTGATGTTGACAGTTACTCTTCATTGCTTCTTGAGCTGCCATGATGTGGTGTCAAGCTAGATAGTGGTTTGGCCAGTTTCAGGAAAGGCGGCCGTAATAATTCTTTGGCTGAACCCCTTTTTTCCACATCCATTTCCAAACATTGATTTAAGAAGTCCTGGAATATTGGGGAAAGTTTCTCTGGATTCTGAAGTTCTGGGATTCCATTAGTTGCTATTAGGTAAAAGGTCCTCAAGAGATTTTCTCTAAGGTGTGGAGGCTCTCCGTCTACCATCTTAATAGCCATGATACCCAGAGACCATATGTCAACATTACGGCCATAAGCTTTCTGCGTAACCACCTCTGGTTCTATCCAGTATAGTGTTCTGACCATGGTACTGCCATTGCTTTGCTCTGGGGTCATCTGGGCACAGAAACCAAAGTCAGTAAGCAACTGATCCTTCCATTCCCAAAAGTACATTGTCACTTTTGATGTCTCTGTGGATCACTTGATTAGCATGTAAAAACCCCAGTGCCTGAAACACTCTCTGCATACAGCAGCAATCTGTGCTTCATCCATACAGGTTTCTGATACAACGACAGTAAGTGATCCACCAGCAAGTTACTCCCATTACCACAAACAATTAATCTCCTACCAGGTAATTGTCCAAGAAGTTAAATATGTTGGGATTTTTTAATTCTTTCATCACCAGAATATCGTTAATGATCAATTCCTTCTTTGGCTGTTTCTGTAAATCTGTTTGATGCAACCTCCTCTCCCAATGCATCAGTAGCAGTGAAAATGTACCAGAAGTCCCTTGACCAATTTTTGCATATCTTGTGTATTGTTTCTTAGGGTCACCTATGCTCAAAGTAGTTCTGAATTTCTCCATAATCTCTTCATCTGTCATCTTAGTCTTCTTTTTCTGTTTGTCTGAAGACCTGGCACCACCATCAACGTTTGAATCACCAACTGGTGCAGAAACGGTCAATTACAGACCATGTGTAAATTGATTTTGTATGATCTGGTCCTGGGGCAGTAACAGGAGGAGCGGTTTCTTCATCATCATCATCATCTTCCTCTGTCACTACTGCTGATGTTTCTGGTCCCTTGGCATTCAGTGGTGGTGTTGCAGAAGGGAAGCCATTTTTCTCAGGAGGAGTAAAGCTCAGATATTTTTGCTGCTTCACTGTGTTGGAGCCGTAGAACTTTGAGACATCCAGCACAGCCTGAGGATTCTTCTTTTGCTCTAGTTTGGTGATATTGGAGGTCTGTAGTAATCAAGCCCACTGTTCTGGCATGCCAGTGAATTCTCCTGTAACAGCATCAAAGCCAACATGGATAGTGTGTTCAAAATCAGATGGAGGAGAAATGTCTGGCCATTCCTTTTCTTTCTTTTTACTTCTGTTTCTTTGCCTGAGAATATGGAGATGATTTTATTCCTGGGCTTTTTCTCCTCTGGAACAGAGGGCAAAGGTTTCAAACTATGATTGGCTGACAAAGGATCTTTGCCTCCAGTGCTAAAAATGGTACTGCTCATTCCCACAGGAGGTGCTGGAGGCTTGTCTTCCATTTCTCCGTTATCAGACACAATTCAGAATTGTGAAATAGCCATAGGTGAGCCAAGGTCTCCACCCCAGTGAGGCACCTTGGTTGGAGCTTGGGGCGGGGGTGCCTTGCGGAGCCATTCTAGGAGCCATTCTAGGCCAGCGCCAGGTGCAAGGAGGGGAGAGGAGGGAAGGGGAAGCAGGGCAGGGCAGGAAGAGACACCCGTTGGAGCAGTTGCTGCTACTGCTAGGCCCAGCTGTGGGGAGCCCTGTGACCACCAGGGAGGGGAAGGGAGGGAGCCTATGACAAGGGGAAGCGGAACCTCATGTAGATGTTTTATCTTGACCTGAACTTCCCACATTTCTGAGCTGATCTATGTCCTTCACTCTAGATTAATGGTAGTTCCAGAAATTTAGTGGCATAAAACATTGTTGCCCACACCTTAAAATCTAATTGCCAACACCAATTTTTGATTCAGTAGCACCGGGTAGTAAAATTAAGAATCTACACATTAAAAATATTTCAGGCCAGGTGTGGTGGCTCATGCCTATAATCCCAGCACTTTGGGAGGTTGAGCCAGGCAGATCACCTGAGGTTGGGAGTTCAAGACTAGCCTGACCGACATGGAGAAACCCCGTCTCTACTAAAAATACAAAATTACCTGGGCGTGATGGCACGTGTCTATAACTTCAGTTACTTGAGAGGCTGATGCAGAATAGCTTGAATCCAGGACATGGAAGTTTTGATGAGCTGAGATCACGCCATTGCACTCCAGCCTGGGCGACAAGAGCAAAACTTTGTCTCAAAAAAAAAAGTCTAAATATTTAAAAATTTCTGTTATGAATTAGTATTCTAAGATTAATTTGCTAGGATATTCTATTACATCTTCTTTACTGAGAAAATTACTAAGTCAATAACTGGACAATATGAGCAAGATTCATGTTATTTATTTATTTAAAAAAACAGGTGTTGCAGTGTCTAATGTAGACCTAATCACGTGTCTGGAGAAAGGAAAAGAACCCTGGAATATGAAGAGATATAGGATGGTAGCCAAACCTCAAGGTAAGTAAGAGTGAATTCCACACATGACACAGCTAAGACGTCCTATGGTGAAAGATAAAGTCAGTCCTTAAAATGTGACTTGGGAAGCTGTGTTCCAAAGAAAATAGTTTCTGGACAGTTGGGTTGTTTTTGTTTTTGTTTCTTCAACATGGGGACATCTTCTCTCTTATGCTTTATTATTATTTTATTTTTGACAGAGTTTCACTCTGTCACCCAGGCTGGAGTGCAATGGCGCAATCTCAGCTGCAACCTCTGTCTGCTTCCTGGGTTCAAGCAATTCTTCTGCCTCAGCCTCCCAAGTAGCTGGGATTACAGGTGCCTGCTACCATGCTCAGCTAATTTTTTGTTTTTAATAGAGACGGGACTTCACCATGTTAGCCAGGCTGATCTCGAACTCCTCACCTCAGATAACCTACCCGCCTCAGCCTCCCAAAGTGCTGGGATTACAGGGGTGAGCCATGTCTTATCCTTCTAAATTCTTTAATAATTATACTTTCCCTTTGGTGATCTTCCTTCAAGCTTACAATAACAGCCAAAGACCTCCTCATGGCATATAAGAGACTGCACAATCTGACTCCTTTTCCATTGTTTTTCGGGACACACAAATATCTGCATATTTTGAGAAACTCTAGTTCAACCATTTGTAAGTTCTCTCGCTGCATCATGTCTGAAATGTGTGTGAGTAGTGGTTTCTGTTCCATTGGTTTTTAAATTTTTCTGCACATTGCATCCTGTTTTTATTACTAGAGTCTTGAAATATAGTTTGAAATTATAAAGTATGATGGCCCTCTGCTTTTTTTTTTTTTTGAGACAGAGTTTTCCTCTGTCGCCCAGGCTGGAGTGCAGTGGTGCGATCTCAGCTCACTGCAACCTCTGCCTCCTGGGTTTAAGCAATTCTCCTGCCTCAGCCTCCTGAGTAGGTGAGATTACAGGCATGCACTACCATGCCCAGCTAATTTTTGTAAAAACTAAATACATTGCTGTGCTCAGTGGCTCATGCCTGTAATCCCAGCTACTTGGGAGGCTGAGGCAGGAGAATCTCTTGAACCTAGGAAACGGAGGTGGCAGTGAGCCGAGATCTTGTCATGGTACTCCAGCCTGGGCAACAAGAGAGTGAAACTTTGTCTCCCCCCCCAAAAAAACCCATATATTTAAAACATAAAAATTAAATTTAGTTTCTTTTACATGCTTATTTATTTAAAGTTTCTCAATATAATCTTCTATTTATAATTATACTGCATTTTCTCTGAAATTTTGCTGTTATGCAGTACATGCCAATGATTCAAATACCTACCTTCCATGAGTACACAATTATAGTCAAATATTGTAGTTACCTAGACAAGTTCTTTTTCTTTTTTTCGTTTTTTTGAGACGGAGTCTGCTGTGTCCCAGGCTGGAGTGCAGTGGTGCGATCTCAGCTCACTGCAACCTCTGCCTTCCAGGTTCAATTGATTCTCTTGCCTTAGCCTCCCCAATAGCTGAGATTACAGGTGTGCACCACCATGCCTGGCTAATTTTTTGTATTTTAGTAGAAACGGGGTTTCACCATATTAGCCAGGCTGGTCTCAAACTCCTGACCTCAGGTGATCTGCCTGCCTCGGCCTCCCAAAGCGTTGGGATTACAGGCCTGAGCCACCATGCCTGGCCGACAAATCCTTTTTTAGTGGTTTATCAATGTTGCATGCCATATTTTATGAGTAAGAATTTCTTATTATTTTTATGCAGTTCCATATTAATGTGTTTTTTTGTGTAGTTTCTTAAAATCAGTATATTGTGGTCTTTGCTTTTAGTTATGTATTATAATTATAGAAAATTTGCAATTCTGTATACTTTAAAGTCAATATGAGGTTCAGTTAAGAGATGAATTAGTCATATGTTTATCACAATCTAATTATACGTGTGTATGTATTTATCTATAAATATGATCCCAGTTTTGGTTATGGCTTATCTTGTATCTATTCTTTCTTAGCTGATTTACAATGGTTGTTTTATCTTGTCTAAGTGAATAGTAATAGAAATAGTCTTATTTTCACCATGTGTTTAATGATAAATAATGTATTTCCTTTGAGAGAAACACTTTTTATGATTTGAAGGTTATTTTTGAAAGATTTATAATTCTGTATTTTTTTTCACTTTTTCCTTTAGAAAAATTAATTGTTGTAAAAACATATAACATGAAATTTACCATCTTAAATTTATTTAAGTGTACATTTCAGGGTCAGAAATAGTGGTGGCTCACATCTGTAATCCTAGGATTTGCAGAGTTTAAGACAGGAGGATTGGCCGGGCATGGTGGCTCACACCTGTAATGCCAGCACTTTGGGAAGCCGAGGTGGGTGGATCGCCTGAGGTCAGGAGTTCGAGACTAGCCTGACCAACATAGTGAAACCCTATCTCTACTAAAAATGCAAAAACTTAGCCGGGTGTGGTCACAGGCACCTGTAATCCCAGCTACTCAGGAGGCTAAGGCAGGAAAATCACTTGAACCCAGGAGGTGGTGGTTGGTTGTGGTGAGCCGAGATTGCTCCATTGCAATCCATCCTGGGCAACAAGAGCAAAACTCCATCTCAAAAAAAAAAAAAAAAAAGACAGGAGATTACTTGAGTCCAAAAGTTTGAGACCAGCCTGGGAAACATCATGATTCCCTCTCTACAAAAATTTTTTAAAATAGCCAGACATGGTGATGTGCACCTTGTGATCCCAGCTACTTGGGAGATTGAGTGGAGAGGATTATTTGAGTCTGGGAGTTTGAGGCTGAAGTGTACCATAATTGTTCCACTACACTCCAGGTTAGGTGACAGAGTAAGACTCTGTCTCAAAAAGAATCTGTACATTTCAGACACGTTAAGTATATTCACATTAGGCCAGGTGCGGTTGGTTGCTCATGCCTGTAATCCCACCACTTTGGGAGGCTGAGGCAGGCAGATCACAAGGTGAAGAGATTGAGACCATCCTGGCCAACATGGTGAAACCCTGTCTCTACTAAAAATACAAAAGTTAGCTGGGTGTGGTGGCATGCTCCTGTAGTCCCAGCTACTAGGGAGGCTGAGGCAGGAGAATTGCTTGAACTGGGGAGGTGGAGGTCTCAGTGAACCGAGATCCTGCCACTGCACTCAGCCTGGAGCCTGGCACCTGGCAACAGAGCAAAACTGTGTCTAAAAAAAAAAAAAGTATGTTCACATTATTATGCAAAAGACTTCTAAAAATTTTCTATCTTGTGAAACTAAAAGTCGATACCCCATTCAGTTACAAAAATCTATTTTACTGTCTCTGCAGCCCTTGACAAACACCTTTCCCCTTTCTGTTTTTATGACCACTTGAGGTATGTCATAAGTGGAATCATATACTATTATATTGTTACTGGCTTATTCAGGTGACATAATATTCTAAAAGTTTACTTAAAATGTGACAAATTTTTCTTTTCAAATTTTTAAATTTTATTTTATTTATTTTCTTTTTTGAGTTGGAGTTTCACCCTTGTTGCCCAAGCTGTAGTGCAGTGGCGCAATCTTGGCTCACTACAACCTCCACCTCCTGGGTTCAAGCGATTCTGCTGCCTCAACCTCCCACGAAGCTGAGATTACAGGTGCCCACCACTGCACCTGGCTAATTTTTGTATTTATGGTAGAGACAGGATTTCACCATCGTGGCCAGGCTGGCCTTGAACAGGAGTCCTAGTGATCTGCCCGCTTCGGCCCCGCAAAGTGCTGTGATTACAGGCTTAAGCCACCACGCCCGTCCAAAATTTTCTTTTTTAAGACTGAGTAGTATTCCATTGTATGTATATGTTACATTTTTTGATGTGTTTATAAATCAAGGGACATCTGTGTTGCTTCAGCCTTTTGGTTTGGCTTTTGTGAATACTGATACAATAAACATGAATGTTTAAATTTTATTTTCATTGTAACATCAATGGATTTGGTGTTTTTAAAAATTTAGGCTGGACGCTGTGGCTCATGCCTGTAATTCTAGCACTTTGGGTGGCCGAGGTGGGCAGATCACATGAGGTCAGCCTGGCCAACATGGTGAAACCTCGTCTCTACTAAAAATACAAAAATTAGCCAGATACAGAGGTGGGCACCTGTGATTCCAGCTACTTAGGAGGCTGAGGGGGTAGCATTACTTGACCCTGGGAGGCAGAGGTTGCAGTGAGCCGAGGCCGTGCCATTGCACCACAGCCTGGGGAACAAGAGCAAAGTTTTGTCTTAATTTAAAAAGTACCCATTCTGATGAGTGTGAGGCAGTTTTGTTTCTTATTGTTATTTTATGTTTCTCTACAAAATATTAATTTCACATTTCCTTTCAAGTGCTTTTTCTCACTTGTGTATCTTTTGTTGTGTTGTTTTTGTTTTATTTTTTGTTTTTTGAGATGAAATCTTGCTCTGTTGCCCAGACTGGAGTGTAGTGGCACAGTCTCAACTCACTGCAACTTCCACCCCCTGGATTCAAGTGATTCTCCTGCCTCAGACTCTCAAGTGGCTGGAAGCACAGGTGCACACCAACATGCCCAGCTAATTTTTATATTTTTTGGTAGAGACAATGTTTTACTATATTGCTCAGGTTGGTCTCAAACTCTTGACGTCATGATCTGCCTGCCTTGGCCTCCCAAAGTGCTGGGACTATAGGCGTGAGCCATCGCGCCTGGCCTTGTGTACCTCTTTTGATAAAAATTTAGCTGTATTATTTGTTTTTTTGCAAATCAAGTTATTAAACTTTATTGTTTTAAGAGTTGTTTATATATTCTGAATATTAACTCCTATCACATGTGATTTGCAAATATTTTTACCTATTTCTAGGAGGGATTGTGTATTGAAAATTTTTTTTTTTTTTTGATGTGCAGAAATTTTGAAGTACAGTGCAGTTACATTTTTCTGTTTTTTTGTCGTTGTTTTTGCTCACACATTTAATGTCATTCTAAGAAAACTTTGCAAAAGCCAATATCATATCTTTTTTATATATTAAGATTTATCTTTTATGTCTTAAATATTTTATTTATAATATTTTTTGTATATGGTTCAAGGGAATATTCATTCCCTTTATCATTGTAGATATCCAGTTTTATATATATATATATATTATTATTTTTTTTTTTATTGCGTTTTAGGTTTTGGGGTACATGTGAAGAACATGCAGGATTTTTGCATAGGTACATACAGAGCAATGTGGTTTGATGCCTTTTTCCCCATCACCTATATTTGGCATTTCTCCCCATGTTATACCGCCCCAACTCCCCATCTCCTGCTGTCTTTTCCCTAGTTCCCTACCACAGACCTCAGTGTGTGATGCTCCCCACCCTGTGTCCATGTGTTCTCATTGTTCAACACCCGCCTCTGAGTGAGAACATGTGGTGTTTGATTTTCTGTTCTTGTGTCAGTTTGCTGAGAATGGTAGTTTCCAGGTTCATCCATGTCCCTACAAAGGACATGACCTCATCATTCTTTATGGCTTGCATAGTATTCCATGGTGTATATCTGCTACATTTTCCCTGTCCAGTCTATCATCGATGGGCATTTGGGTTGGTTCTAATTCTTTGCTATCGTAAACTGTGCTGCAATGAACATTCGTGTGCATGTGTCCTTATAACAGAATGATTTATATTCCCCTGGATATATACCCAGTAATGGGATTGCTGTGTCAAATGGAATTTCTATTTCTAGGTCCTTGAGGAATTGCCACACTGTCTTCTACAATGGTTGAACTAATTTATACTCCCACCAATGGTGTAAAAGTGTTCCTATTTCTCCACATCCTCTCCAGCATTTGTCTCCAGAGTTTTTAATGATCACCTTTCTAACTGGCGTGAGATGGTATCTCAATGTAATTTTGATTTGCATTTCTCTACTGACCAGTGATGATGAGCATTTTTTCTTATGTGTTGGCCTCATATATGTCTTTCGTAAAGCGTCTTTTGATATCTTCGCCCACTTTTGAATGGGCTTGTTTGTTTTTTTCTTGTAAATCTGTTTTAGTTCTTTGTAGATTCTGGATATTAGCCCTTTGGCAGATGAGTAGATTGCAAAAATTTTTTCCTGTTCTGTTGGTTGCCAATTCACTCTAATGATCATTTCTTTTGCTGTGCAGAAGCTCTGGAGTTTAATAGGTCCCATTTGTCTACTTTGGCTTTTGTTGCCAATACTTTTGGTGTTTTACTCATGGAGTCCTTGCCTATGCTTATGTCCTGAATGGTTTTGCCTAGATTTTCTTCTAGGGTTTTATGGTGTTAGGTCTTATGTTTAAGTCTTTAATCTGTCTGGAGTTAATTTAGTGTGGGCTGTCAGGAAGGGGTCCAGTTTCTGCTTTCTGCACATGGCTAGCCAGTTTTCCCAACACCATTTATTAAACAAGGAATCCTTTCCCCATTGCTTGTTTTTGTAAGGTTTGTCAAAGATCAGATGGTTGTAGATGAGTGGTGTTGCCTCTGAGGCCTCTGTTCTGTTCCATTGGTCTATATCTCTGTTTTGGTGCCAGTACCATGCTGTTGTGATTACTGTAGCCTTGTAGTATAGTTTGAAGTCAGGTAGTGTGATGCCTCTAGCTTTGTTCTTTTTGCTTAGAATTGACTTGGCTAGGCCGGGTGCGGTGGCTTGAGCCTGTAATCCCAGCACTTTGGGAGGCCGAGGTGGGTGGATCACGAGGTCAAGAGATTGAGACCATCCTCGTCAACATGGTGAAACCCCGTCTCTACTAAAAATACAAAAAATAAGTTGGGCATGGTGGCATGTGCCTGTAATCCCAGCTACTCAGGAGATTGAGGTAGGAGAATTGCCTGAACCCAGGAGGCAGAGGTTGCGGTGAGCTGAGATCTCACCATTGCACTTCAGCCTGGGTAACAAGAGCGAAACTTCGTCTCAAAAAACAAAACAAAAAAAGAATTGACTTGGCTATGCAGGCTCTTTTTTGGTTTCATATGAAGTTTAAGGTGGGTTTTTTTTTCCAGTTCTGTGAAGGCCATTGGTAGCTTAATGGGGATAGCGTTGAATCTATAAATTACTTTGGGCAGTATGGCCATTTTCACGATATTGATTCTTCCAAACCATGGGCATGGAATGTTTCTCCATCTGTTTGTGTCCCCTCTTATTGAGCAGTGGTTTGCAGTTCTCCTTGAAGAGTTCCTTTACATTCCTTGTTAGTTGTATTCCTAGATATTTTATTCTCTTTGTAGCAATCGTGAATGGCAGTGCATTCTTGATTTGGCTCTCTTTAAGTCTGTTATTGGTGTAGAGGAATGCTTATGAGTTTTGCACATTGATTTTGTATCCTGAGACTTTGCTGAAGTTGCTTATCAGTTTCAGGAGATTTTGGGCTGAGATGATGGGGTCTTCTAAATATACAATCATGTTGTCTGCAAATAGAGACAATTTGACTTCCTCCTTTCCTAACTGAATACCCTTTATTTCTTTTTCTTGCCTGATTGCTCTGGCTAGAACTTCCAATACTATATTGAATAGGAGTGGGGAGAGAGGGCATCCTTGTCTAGTGCCAGATTTCAAAGGGAATGCTTCCAGTTTTTGCCTATTCAGTATGATATTGGCTGTGGGTAATACTATTTTTTGATGAGATCATCTTTTTCTCATTGTTTGCTCATGTGAAGATCACTTGGTCATATATAGAAGGGTTCATTTCTGTGTTCTCCATTCTATTCTTTTATCCATTTATCTTTGTAGCAGTACCACATTGTTTTTGTTATTGTAGGTTTTAATATGTTATTTTTTTTTGAGACGGAGTTTCGCTCTTGTTACCCAGGCTGGAGTGCAATGGCGCGATCTCGGCTCACCACAACCTCCGCCTCCTGGGTTCGGGCAATTCTCCTTCCTCAGCCTCCCTAGTAGCTGGGATTACAGGCACATGCCACCATGCCCAGCTAATTTTTTGTATTTTTAGTAGGGATGGGGTTTCACCATGTTGACCAGGATGGTCTCCATCTCTTGACCTCGTGATCCACCCGCCTCGGCCTCCCAAAGTGCTGGGATTACAGGCTTGAGCCACCGCTCCCGGCCCTTAATATGTTTTAAAATCAGGAAGTATAATGCCTCTTTGTTTTTATTTATGGGTATTTGTCCATAGTTTATTATTAAATTAAACAATTTTAAATTATATTTCTGTTAAAAGCTGTGCATTGGGATTGTTACCGAGATCATATTGAATTTGTTTACCACTGTAGGTCATATTAATATCTTTGGAAAATTAAATTTTTTGACCCTTGAGCAAGAATATGTTAAATAATTTCTTTTCTTTCCTTTTTTTTTTTTGAGACAGCATTTTTGGTCTTGTTGCCCAGGCTGGAGTGCAATGGCTGGATCTTGGTCACTGCAACCTCCACCTTTTTGGTTCAAGTGATTCTCCTGCTTCAGCCTCTCGAGTTGCTGCGATTACAGGCATGTGCCACCACGCCCAACTAGTTTTGTATTTTTAGTTGAGACAGGGTCTCTCCATGTTGGTCAGGCTGTTTTCGAATTCTGACCTCAGGTGATCTGCCTGCCTCACCTTCCCAAAGTGCTGGGATTACAGGCGTAAGCCACTGTGCCCGTCCTGAGTTTTCCTTTATTTTCATATATATTTGTATTTGCCAGTTTTGCTTTTGCTGTTAATTTCTAGTTTCATCCAGTTTTGGTGAAAAAACATATACTGTCTACTTTTGGTCTTCTTTATTTGGTGTTTTTGTTTTAAGACAGGATCTTGGCTGTGTACAGTGGCTCATGCCTGTAATCCCAGAACTTTGGGAGGCCGAGATGGGCAGATCACCTGAAGTCAGGAGTTGAAGACCAGCCTGACCAACATGGTGAAACCCTGTCTCTGTAAAAAAAAAAAAAAGACAAGATCTTAACTCCATCAACAAGGCTATAGTGCACTGGCATGATCTTGGCTCACTGCAGTCTCAACCTGCTATACTCAAGTGATCCTTCCACCTCAGCCTCTTGAGCTGGAATTATAGACATACTATCATTCCTGGTTTGTTTTATTTATTTATTTATTTTTTGACACGGAGTTTCGCTCTTGTTACCCAGGCGTGTAATGGCGTGATCTCGGCTCACCGCAACCTCCACCTCCTGGGTTCAGGCGATTCTCCTGCCTCAGCTTCCTGAGTAGCTGGGATTACAGGCACATGCCACCATGCCCAGCTAATTTTTTGTATTTTTAGTTGAGTCGGGGTTTCACCATGTTGACCAGGATGGTCTCAATGTGTTGACCTCGTGATCCACCCGCCTCGGCCTCCCAAAGTGCTGGGATTACAGGCTTGAGCCACCGCGCCTGGCCTTCTGGTTTGTTTTATTAGTAGTAGGGTCAGGTGTTCACTATGTTGCCCATAATGATCTCAGTCTCAGACAAGTGATCCTTCCACCTTGGTCTCTCAGAGTGCTGGGATTATAGTCATGAGCCACTGCACCCAGCTGATATTCCTAAATTTAATAAGATTTGGTATGTGTCCTAACAGAATATACCAGGTGAAAATATGAATATGTGTATTATCTTGCTTTTTCATTTTTTGAGACAGTCTCGCTCTGTCACCCCAGCTAAAGTACAGTGGTGCAGTCTTGGCTTAATGCAACTTCTGCCTCCTGGGTTCAAAGCATTCTGCTGCCTCAGTCTCCCGAATAGCTGGGACTACATTCATGTCCCACCGTGTCCAGCTAATTTTTGTATTTTTAGTAGAGACGGGGTTTCACCATATTGGCCAGGCTGGTCTTGAACTCCTGACCTTTTGATCCACCTGCCTTAGCCTCCCAAAGTGTTGGGATTACAGGCATGAGCCACCACGCCTGGCCTTATCTTGCTTTTGACTGGAAAGTTTTGTACATGCCTGCTAAGCCTAGTTGTTCTGTGATGTGGTTTGGATGTGCGCCTCATGCTGTAATGTAATCCTCAGTGTTGGATGTGGAACCTGGTGGGAGATGTTCAGGTCATTAGGGGCAAATTCCTCATGAATGGCTTGACACCATCCTCTTGGCAATCAGAAAGGTTACACTCTACTCAAATGAGAGCTGGTTTATTAAGAGAACCTGGATCCTTCACCTCACAGTTACTCTCTTACTTACCATGTGATTAGTCCAGTTACTTTTTGCCTTCCGTCATGATTGTAAGTCCTGAAAACCTCACAGGAGGCAGATGCTGGCACACACTTCACACTTGTTGTATAGTCTTTGGAACTGTGAGCCAAACCTTTTTTCTTTTTTTTTTGAGCTGGAGTCTCGCTCTGTCGCCTAGGCTGGAGTGCAGTGGCACTTTCTTGTCTCACTGCAGCATCTGCCTTCCAGGTTCAATTGATTCTCCTGCCTCAGCCTCCCAATTAGCTGGGATTACAGGTGTGCACCACGACACTTGGCTAATTTTTGTATTTTTAATAGAGACAGGGTTTCACTATATTGGCCAGGCTGGTCTTGAGCTCCTGACCTTGTGATCTGCCTGCCTCGGTAATCCCAAAGTGCTGGGATTACAGGTGTGAACCACCACGCCTGACCCTTTTATCTTTATAAATTATCTACTCTCAGGTATTTCTCTATATGCAGAATAATAAATACAGTCTATGTTGTTGTCTAAGTTTTTTGTTTTTTTATTTATTACTGCAAATGGGGTCTTGATGTTTACAATTATGATGTTGCTATATATTTCTTACTTCACTTGTGTCCGTATTTGCTTCATATATTTTTTGAGCTCTGGTGTGTGTGTGTGTGTGTGTGTGTGTGTGTGTAAGAATATTGGCCGGGCGCGGTGGCTCATGCCTATAATCCCAGCACTTGGGGAGGCTGAGGCGGGTGGATCACGAGGTCAAGAGATCGAGACCATCCTGGTCAACAAGGTAAAACCCCGTCTCTACTAAAAATACAAAAATTAGCTGGGCATGGTGGTGTGCGACTGTAGTCCCAGCTACTCGGGAGGCTGAGGCAGGAGAATTGCCTGAACCCAGGAGGTGGAGGTTGCGGTGAGCCGAGATCATGCCATTGCACTCCAGTCTGGGTAACAATAGCAAAACTCTGCCTCAAAAAAAAAAAAGGATATTTTGTGTGTGTGTGTGTGTGTGTGTGTCCACACACACACACACACACACACACACACACAGACACATACAGATGGATATAATGTTATATCTGAGCGAGTTAGAGAAAGTGCCACACTCTGAGTTCTCATTGTGAGTCCTTTATTGCTGGTGACCAAGAGGCAGCTAACACTCAAAATTCTCTTGGCCCCAAGGAAGGGGTTTGATTTCCTTTTATGTGTTGCTTAGGGTAAGGGAGCAAAGCGGAAGTTTACAGAAGCAGAATAAACAAGTTAGGGGAGGAAACTGGTAACCAGGGGAGGTGGAGGTTCTCATGATTGCTAATTACTAAGAGTATTTCCATATAATCAATCACAAAGCGGGTATTCACAATAGCAGGTAGACTTTCCAAGCAGGACATGGTTACCTCGGTTACAAGTACTGAGAACAGTGTGACCCAAACCTCAGCAGTTCAAGGCTCTGAATACAGTGTGACTGAGGGAGGGAGAAGCTAAGCTGGAGCTTGTCAGACTTATTTCTAAGATGGAGTCAGGTTAGTTCATTTCAATAATATGTATGGATTCCTGGTAAATTGTGGAATTTACCAACATAGAGAAATGCAATCTCTACTAAAAATACAAAATTAGCTGGGCATGGTAGCACATGCCTGTGATCCCAGCTACTTGGGAGGCTAAGGCAGGAGAACTGCTTGAACCCGAGGTAGCAGTGAGCCGAGATCCCATCATTGCACTCCAGGCAGCAAGAGGGCAACTCAGTCTCAAAAAAACAATATATTTTAATCTCATAACTACTTCAATTTAATACAAAAACTATACCTCTATATTTTTCAGTTATTAAAAAGTGTAACTCTAAGGATTTATATACCATCATTATGATAGTAAAGAATTTTTACCTGGGTGTGGTGGCTCACGCCTGTGATCCTACCAGTTTGCACGGCTGAGGCAGGTGGATTCAGGTCAGGAGTGGGAGACGAGCTGGCCAACATGGTGAAACTCTGTCTCTACTAAAAATACAAAAGAAAAAAAAAAAGTAGCTGGGCATGGTGGCGCCTTCCCCAGCTACTTCGGAGGCTGAGGCAGGAGAATCGCTTGAGCCTGGGAGGAGGAGGTTTTGGTGAGCTGAGATCATGCCACTGTACTCCAGTCTGGCAATAGAGTAAGATCCTGTCTCAAAAAAAAAAAATCTTCATGTGTCTCTATGTTTGTATTTAATGGAGAGCTTTACAATTATCTATGGCTTTATAATGCTATCCAACATCATTTTAATATTCAACCGAACGGATGCATTTTAGGGTTTGTCTTTGTTTATATGCAGTCTCACTGTGTTGATCAGGCTGATCTTGAACTCCTGGTCTCAAGTGATCTGACTGTCTTGGCCTCCTAAAATTGCAGGATTATATTCATGAGTCACTGAGGTTTTTTTTTTTTTTTTTGTGCGTGTGTGTGTGTTTTAAAATAGAGACTGTTTCCTCACGTTGCTCAGGCTAGTCTTGAACTCCTAAGCATAAGCAATTATCCCACCTCAGTCTCCCAAGTGCTGGGATTAGAGGCGGGAGCCAGTGCACCCAGCCAATATAGTACTTTTTGTAAGACTGTGCTAGTCGTGTTAACAACCACACTTTTTGTTTTTGAAGTCTTTATTTTCATCTTGTTTTTGAAGTAAAATAATTTTGAACCAAGCATTATTGGTTAAAAAATTTTTATTACATCAAAATTTGGAAAGTTCGCAGCTTTTATTTACCTTCAAGTGTCCTCATACTACTTTTGACATATATTCTAGGATTCCTTTCATGAATATATTGATCGACTTGATGATGCCAAATAAGTTTTGTATTCTGTACAATTTTATATTTTTGTGTTATATATTCTAGGGTTTGCCACCTCATATCAGTTAATTGTGTTTTGATTATCTAGTTTATAATACTGTGTATGACAGTATTTAAGTCTAAACAATTTAAGACACTGTTGAATAAATCAAATATGAATCAGCCATAAGTCTATTGCTGATATAATTATCTCTGTTTGTCTGTATAAATATTATTCCTGTATTTTTTTTTTATAACTTGTGTATTTGCTGTGTGGGTTTTTTGTGAATGGTTGTTTAATTCTAAGTGAGGAGTCATATAAATCCTCCTAATTTTGACATTACAATTTCTGTATTATTGTGAATCTGTATTATTTTTGTGTGGGAGAAGCAGTTTTGGATTTAAAGATAATTTGAAACTATGATAAATCTGTATCTCTCTTAGGTATTATTGTTTATTTTTACTTGTCCAAAACACATAACAAAACTTAGAATAAATATTGCTTTCTTTTTTATTTGAGATGGAGTTGTGCTCTCTCACCCAGGCTGAGTGTAGTGGTGCAATCTCGGCTCACTGCAACCTCTGCCTTCTGGGTTCAAACAATTCTTGGCCTCAGCCTTCCAAGTAGCTGGGATTACAGGTGGGCACAATCATGTCCAGCCAATTTTTTTGTGTGTTTTCTTTTTTAGCAGAGACTGGGTTTCACCATGTTGGCCAGGCTGGTCTTGAACTCCTGACCTCAAGTGATCCACTTTCCTCAGCCCCCTAAAGTGCTGGGATTACAGACATGAGCTACTGCACCCTGCCCAAAATATTTAAATATATTTAGCATAGTCTTATTAATGATACTGACACTGTCATAAAACATATTGCTAAAATGTTTTGATCTTGCAAAGGTAAATCTCAATATACATTAAACAACCACCAGTTATTCCCGTTTTGTGGCCCTTTTGAAACACCACTGTTTTGTTTCTGAATATAACTTTTACATATCATCCAATCTCTGAATTATTGTGACTGGCTCATTTCATTTTGAATAATGTCATAAAGATTTATCTTTAGTGAAATTTTTTGCTTTTTGCAAAGTGATATTCCTGTATATTTATACGTCAAATTATATTTGCTGAATAATTTGGTGACAGAAATTTGCATTGCTTGTACCTACTAGCTTTCAGTGACACTGCTGCAATAATTATGGGTATGCAAGTGACTGTATGACCGAATATGTGGAAGTTTATACATGTGCTGCATTCTACTTTCTTAACTTTATATATAAATATTTTTTTTTTGAGACAGAGTTTCGCTGTTTTTACCCAGACTGGAGTGCAATGGCACGATCTCGGCTCACTGCAACCTCTGACTCCTGGGTTCAAGCAATTCTCCTGCCTCAGCCTCCCGAGTAGCTGGGACTACAGGTGCGCACCACCATGCCCAGCTAATTTTTGTATTTTTAGTAGAGACGGGGTTTCACCTTGTTGACCAGGATGGTCTTGATCTCTTGACCTCGTGATCCACCCGCCTCGGCCTCCCAAAGTGCTGGGATTATAGGTGTGAGCCACCGCGCCCGGCCATTAACTTTATATTATTTTTGTTGTTGTTGGCCTACAGTATACTTAATTAACTTTATATTATTTTTGTTGTTGTTGGCTTACAGTATACTTAATTAACTTTATATTCTTACAGAATTATTTTAGTTTTGTAGCTTTGCAATGTGTTTTGAAATAAGAAACTCATACCTTCAGCAATTTTCTTGTTTTGAATATTGTTGGGTCCTTTATTGTCTCTTGAGATTTCATATACTTTTGGAGTTGTTGTTTCTATTTTTTTGAAAAATTTGAAAAACATTACATTAACTCTGTAGATTACATTGAGCAATGTTAATTATTTCAACCTTTGAACAATAGCACACTCAAATGTGTGTTAATTTCTATACATTTGTGAATTTTTCCATTTTTTTCTTTTATTGTTTTATACTCTCATTGCATTTTGGCCATAGAAAGTAACCCATATAGTATAGTTTCAGTTTTAAAAAATGTATTAAGACTTCTTTTTTGACCTAACAGGTGGTTCTTTTAAGGAGAGTGTTAAGCTAATGAGAAGGGTGTGTATTCTTGATGTTGAGCTTTCTATACCTTTAATGTTAAGAAATAATTGTTTTATACTGCCTTCAAGTTTTCTGTTTCCTCACTAGTATTCTTTTCTTTCAATTACAGGAAGTGGGATATTGAAATATTCTACTATAATTATATTACTCTCTGTGTTTCTGCAGTCCTGTCAATGTTTCCTTTATATATTTTGAACCTTAATGTGAGATACACATACATGTACAAATTTGTCATAGGTTTCCCGTGACTGAATCTATTATTTTTTAATGTCCTTCTTTGTCTCTTTGGAGTTTTGACTTAAAGTACATTTTATTATATATGACAGGTTTTGACTTAACTTGTAGCTGTGTAATATCATTTTGACCTCTTCTTCTCTCATTTGGTTAATATTTACCAAAAAAATCTACTTTTATCTTGGAACTTTCAGTCCCTTTTTATTATTAGATCTCAACTATTATGGAAACGCAAGCTTGATTGGAAAGTTTGTTATATATAATATGTCACATAATTTGTATATAAATTTTACTTAATTTTCTGAAAGAGAAACATGAATGTTATTTTATTATTTTATTAGATTCTTGTATCTTTGTCTTTCATTTTCTCTGTCTTCCTTTTTTCACTTTATATTTTTGCATTGATATGCTTTCACTTCTCTCATATTTTCTTTTATATATCTATACAGATATTTCCTTTATGGCACCTTTGAGATTGCATACAAACTCTAAAAGTTAAAACGGTTTTAATCTGGTAAAACATTATCTTCATTTGCATACAAAAATTCTTCCTCAGTACATCTGCTCTCAAGTTTGATATTGATGTTGTTAATTATATCTTTTTATGTTACTACTCATTAACAGATGTTTATCATCACTTCTATGCTTTTATCTTTCAAATTTTAGAAAATGATTAAAAATGTTTTCTGCCTCATTATGATAATGCTAAAGAACGCTATTATTGTGCGTGTACATATCTTTCCCAGAATTTTTTTTTTTGGTAGGGTTTTGTGTTGTTTTCTTACATTACGTTATTTGCAGTGGAAGGAACTCCTTTCAGGTTTGATATGTAAGTTCTTAGGATTAGGTTATTTTGGAAGGTGTTTTATTTTTATGTGGTCGGACAGTTTTGTTATTTGTGTTACTCTCACTGAACAGCTATTTTTTTTCAAGACTTTGACTATATTACCCAGTTCCATTCAGGTCTAACGAATTTTTTTTAAAAGTTCATTGGTTATCTCATAAGACTATTCTTATAAATGACACATGATTTTATCTTTCAGTTCTGAAGATTCTCTTCTTGTCCCTGACTTTTTATCTCCATAATTTATGTTTTTTGATATTATTTTTGTTATTTTTTTTCTGATTTTTAAGTTGTCTTTTTTCTATTTCACTTATTGTATAGTATTTATTTTAAATTTTTAAATATAGTTCATACATCTTCATATTTTTATGATTACTTACCGAAAGCTTGATAATGTTTTTGATGGGCCATGTTGCCCTAATATTTTGTATATATTCTAATTTTTGAGATTTGGATATTGAGAACAAGCTGCTTGTCACTGTCTTTATAATGTATGTAGCTTTGTCCTGGCACAGCCTGAAACCAGTTCTCTTGCCTAGAAGTTTTGGAAGTCTCTCAAACATATTCTTAGAATGTGTCTTGTCTAAAATGTTGTGTGTGGTTTTTTTTTTTTAATAAAGAAATATGTTAGTGTTTCTTCTTAATAGTAATTACTCTCTACACCTGTTCCCTGTCTGTGGCGCTGCAGTCTCTCTGCTGCTATAACACTTACCTTTGGTCTAAACAGACTCAAACTGTAATTCCAAATTATACCATTTCTTTTAGTACTTTATGTCATGGGAGACAATAGAGACAGCAGTGTCTGGAAAGGGCCCTAGAAACCAGAAAGAAAGATGTATGTGCCAGTATTTTTTTGTCCTTTAAAAAAGAAACCGGGAATTTGCAATTTACTTCTGAAAACATCATGTTATATTGGGGAGCAGAAAGAGCTGTGTTGGGTAAATGTAACAGACTTCTTTTTTTCTTCTGTGGAGTTCTTTGCATTGTGCTCACCTGGGGCCCTGCACACACTTATTTATAATTTTTTAACAAATGTATTCTGGTCAGAATGTTTTATTACATTTATTTGTCTGCAAGGAATTAGGACCTGTGGTGTTTTGCTGTGCCATCTTACTTACGTAGTTTGTATAATATAGATTAGATTTGTAAAGTATATTCATCTGAGTCTAGTAAATAAAATAATTTTTTATTTTTATTTCTTTCAGTTTTGAGTTATTTTTCCAAAGAACTTAGGCCAAAGCAAAACATAAAAAATTCTTTCCTACAAGAGATACTGACAAGATATGGAAAATGTGGACATGAGAATTCAGAATTAAGTAAAGGTTGTAAAAGTGTGGATGAGTGTAACAGACACAAAGGAAGTTATAATGGACTTGACCAATGTGTGACAACCTCTCAGAGTAAAACATTTCAATGTGATAAATATGTGGAAGTCTTTCATAAATTTTCAAATTTAAGTAGACATAATATAAGACATACTGGAAAGAAACCTTTCAAATGTAAAGAATATGACAAATCATTTTGTATGCTTTCACATCTAATTCAACATAAGATAACTCATACTGGAGAGAAACCATGTAAGTGTGAAGAATGTGGCAAAGCTTTTACCTGATCCTCAACCCTTACTATGCATAAGAGAGTTCATACTGGCGAGAAACCCTACAAATGTGAAGAATGTGGCAAAGCCTTTAAACAGTCTTCAAACCTTACTACACATAAGAAAATTCATAGTGAATCAAAACCATTCAAGTGTGGACAATGTGGCAAAGTTTTTAACCGATCCTCCACCCTTACTGTGCGTAAGAAAATTCATACTGGAGAGAAACCGTATAAGTGTGAAGAATGTGGCAAAGCTTTTAAGCGTTCTTCAGAACTTACTGGACATAAGATAATTTATACTAGAGACCAATCCTACAAATCTAAGAATCTGGCAAAACTTTTAACCAGTCCACAACTCTCACTACTCATAAGATCATTCATACTGGAGTGAAACCGTACAAGTGTGAAAAATGGGGCAAAGCTTTTACCCGATCCACAACCCTTACTGTGCATAAGAGAGTTCATACTGGAGAGAAACCCTACAAATGTGAAGAATGTGGCAAAGCTTTTGAACAGTCTTCAAACCTTAATAGACATAAGAAAATTCATAGTGAATCAAAACCATTCAAGTGTGGACAATGTGGCAAAGCTTTTAACTGATCCTCCGCCCTTACTATACATAAGATAATTCATACTGCAGAGAAACCACACAAGTGTGAAGAATGTGGCAAAGCTTTTAAGCATTCTTCAGACCTCACTAGACATAAGATGATTTATACTAGAGACCAATCCCACAAATTTGAAGAATCTGGCAAAACTTTTAACCAGTCCGCAACTCTCACTACTCATAAGATCATTCATACTAGAGTGAAAGCTTACAAGTGTGAAAAATGTGGCAAAGCTTTTAACCAGTTCTCATATCTTATTATCCACAAGAGAATTCATACTGGAGAGAAACCCTACAAATGTGAAGAATGTGGCAAACCCTTTACTTACCAGTCAAGGCTTACTAGTCATAAGAAAATACATACTGGTGCAAAACCCTACAAATGTGAAGAGTGTGGCAAGGCTTTTAAATATTTCTCAGTCCTTACTGAACATAAGAAAATTCATACTGGAGAGAAACCCTACAAATGTGTAGAATGTGGCAAAGCCTTTAACCGGTCCTTTGCGCTTTCTAGACATAAGATAATTCACATTGGAGAGAAACGTTACAAATGTGAAGAATGTGGCAAGGCTTTTAAACTGTCTTCAAGCCTTACTAGTCATAAGAAACTTCATAGTGAACAGAAACCCTACAAATGTGAAGAATGTGGCAAAGCTTTTAACCAATCCTCAACCCTTACTGTGCATAAGAGAATTCATACTGAAAAGAAACCCTACGAATGTGAAGAGTGTGGCAAAGCCTTTACCAATTCTTCACACCTTGCTGAACATAAGACAATTGATACTGGAGAGAAACCCTACAAATATGAAATGTGAAAAGTGTGGCAAAGCTTTTAACCGGTCCTCAACTCTTACTAGACATAAGATAATTCATACTGGAGAGAAACTGTACAAATTTGAAAAATGTGGCAAAGCTTTTAACCATTCTTCAAACCTTACTAAACGTAAGTTAAGCAGTCCTCAACTCTTACTACTCATAAGGTAATTCATACTTGAGACAAATCCTACAAGTGTGAAAAATGCAGCAAAGCTTTTAGTCATCAGATCTTACTAGTCACAAGGTAATTCATTTTGGAGAGAAACCCTACAAATGTGAATAATGTGGCAAACCATTTAATAAGTTCTCAAACCTTACTAAACATAAGAAAATGTATACTGGAGAAGAGCCCTACAAATGTGAAGAATGTGGTGAAGCCTTTAGTGCATTCTCAAGCCTTACTCAACATAAGATGATTCATACTGAAGAGAAACCTTACAAAGAATGGCAATGCTTTTTAACTACTCAAACCTTTCTAGTCATAAGATAATTCATAGTGGAGAGAAACCTTACAAGTGTGAAGAATATGGTAAAGCTTTTAACTGACCCTCAACCTTTACTATGCATGAAATGATTTATGCTGCAGAGAAACCCTACCAATGTGAAGAACGTGGCAAAGCTCTTAAATATGCCTCAACTCTAATGAAACGTAAAATAATAAATACTGGAGAGAAACCCAACAAATGTGAAGAACGTGGCAAAGCTCTTAAATATGCCTCAACTCTAATGAAACGTAAAATAATAAATACTGGAGAGAAACCCAACAAATGTGAAGAACGTGGCAAAGCTCTTAAATATGCCTCAACTCTAATGAAACGTAAAATAATAAATACTGGAGAGAAACCCAACAAATGTGAAGAACGTGGCAAAGTTTTTAACTGGTTCTCAACCCTTACAAGACATAAGAATTCATACTGAAAAAAAAAAACCCTAGAAATGTAAATAATATGGCAAAGCCTTTTTGTATTCCCAGCTTTTAATAAACGTAAGATAATTCATACTAGATAGAAACCCTACAATTGTGAATGGTATGGCAATGCTTTTAACTGTTTTTTAAGTCATACTAAACAGAAAAAATTTATAATAGAGAGAAACTCTACAAACCTGGAAGATGTCACAGTAATTTTGACACACCTCAAACTTTTCTTTTTTTCTTTTTTTTTTTTTGACATGGAGTTTCACTCTTGTTGCCCAGGCTGGAGTGCAATGGCGCAATGTTAGCTCACTGCAACTTCACCTCCCGGGTTCAAGTGATTCTGCAGCCTCAGACTCCTGAGTAGCTGGGATTACAGGCATGCTCCACCCTGCCCAGCTAATTTTGTATTTTTAGTAGAGATGGGGTTTCTCCATGTTGGCCAGGATGTCTCAATCTCCTGACCTTGTGGTCTGCCCACCTTGGTTTCCAAAAGTGCTGGGCTTACAGGTGGGAGCCACTGCGCCCAGATGTACAAACTCTTAAAAGTGTGAAGAATGAGGTAAAACTTTTAACCTATGCTCACACCTTATTACCAGGAAAGCATTTATTTATACTTGAGAAAAAAATGTGTAAATATAAAGGATGTGGAATAGGCATTAATACCTGCTCACATCTTACTCAATAGTACTTAATAAAAGCATTATAAATGCAATTACTGTCAAGATCTTTCAGAAAATACAAGCTTTTAAAGTGAAGAAGTGTATTTCTGTTGACAAACATTACAAATATAAAGAGGGTTGTTTATTTGTATCACAGATCTTACTGTACATGTTTGTACTAGAGGAAAACCCTGAAACAGTTGCTGAAACTTTAACATCAGAGAATTTATATTGGAGAAAACTCCAAATGTAATAAATTTGAAAAAACGTTTTTTCTGAAACTCCAACTTAGATAACACCAGAGAGTTCATACTAAGATATGTTTTTGTGAATGATGTAAGTATGAAAAAATATCTAATTCAAAATTGAGTCTATGTAAGTATCAGAGAATTCACAGTAGAAATAACTAAGGTGGCCAGGCATGGTGGCTCGTGGCTGTAATCCCAACACTTTGGGAAGCTGAGGTGGGTGGATCACCAGATTAGGAGTTCGAGACCAACCTGAACAAATGGTGAAACACTGTCTGTACTAAAAACACAAAAATTAGCCAGGCATGGTGGCACACACCTGTAATCCCAGCTACTCAGGAGGGTGAAGCAAGAGAATCACTTGAACTCAGGAGGCAGAGGTAACTGAGCCAAAAATCACACCACTGCACTCCAGCCTGGGCGACAGCAAGACTTCATCTAAAAAATAAAAATAAATAACTGGCCGGGTGCGGTGGCTCACGCCTATAATCCCAGCACTTTGGGAGGCCGAGGCAGGTGGATCATGAGGTCAAGAGATCGAGACCATCCTGGTCAACAAGGTGAAACCCCGTCTCTGCTAAAAATACAAAAATTAGCTGGGTATGGTAATGCGTACCTGTAGTCCCAGCTACTCGGGAGGCTGAGGCAGGAGAATTGCTTGAATCCACGTGGCAGAGGTTGTGGTGAGCTGAGATCGTACCATTGCACTCCAGCCTGGGTAACAGTGAAACTCCATCTCAACAAAACAAAACAAAAAACGGGGCCACCTTTCTTCTTCTCTTCATGGTATCTTATTTTCCAGCTGGCTAACATGGGCATTATTCATGGAGATGGCAGCATTCTAAAAGAAAAACCAGAGGCAGTCAAGACTATTTGAGTCCAGGACCCAGACTAGCCCACTATCATGTTCTCAGGTTTCTATTTACCTGAGCAAATAAGGCCAGCCAGATGTAGGGTTTGGAAAACAGATTCCCGATCTTGATGGAAACAGCTGTAAGAGCACCTGGCTATGGCCTTAGATACAAGAGGGTTGAAAGAATGTCGTCAGTTTTCACAGGGTGCTGTGGCTCACACCTGTAATCCCAGCTCTTTAGGAGGCCAAGGCAGGCAGATCACAAGGTCAGGAAATCGAGACCATCCTGACCATGATGGTGAAACCCTGTCTCTACTAAAAATACAAAAATTAGCCAGGCGTGGTGGGACGTGCCTGTAATCCTGGCTGCTCGGGAGGCTGAGGCAGGAGAATTGTTTGAACCTGGGAGGTGGCAGTTGCAGTTGACTCTTGAAATCCTGGAGAGTGACACTTCTGCAGAGGAAGTCGGATTCCTTTTAGATTTGTGCTCATATAGTACTTTTTATCATTGGAAATAATTATCACAGGAAATTGCAGAAGTATAAGGTTGCTCACACCTATATTTTTAGCACTTTGGGAGTTTGAGATGGGAGATTTATGTGAGCTCAGGAGTTCCAGTGCAGCCTGAGCAACGTAGTAAGATTCTGTTTCCATGACAAAAGTGGAGAAATTAACCAGCCATGGTGGTGCATGCCTGTAGTCCCAGCTACTTAGGTGGCAGAGGCCGGAGGATTGCTTGAGCCTGGAAGGTCAAGGTTGCAGTGAGCTATGAGTGGTTACACCACTTCAATCAAGACGGGGTGACAAAGGGAGACCCCGTCCCCGCCCCCCCCCAAAAAGAAAAGAAATTGGAGAAGCATTTTGAAAAGACAAAGTAATTTGGGGAAAGAGCTGAGGGGTGAGTTTAGAAAATAAAAGCCCAACAGCACATTAGTTGCTTTTCATCACAGAAAATATTTGAAATCTGGCCGGGCACGATGGCTCACGCCTGTAATCCAAGCACTTTGGAGGCCAAGGCGGGTGGATCACCTGAGGTCAGGAGTTCAAGACCAGCCTGACCAACATGGTGAAACCCCATCTTTAAAAAAAAAATACAAAAAAAATTAACCAGGCTTGGTGGTGTGTGCCTGTACAGCTACTTAGGGGGCTGAGCCAGAATTGCCTGAACCCAGGAGGCGGAGGTTGCAGTGAGCTAAGATCATGCCATTGTACTCCAGCCTGGGTAATAAGCGAAACTCCATCTCAAAATATATAAATAAATAAAAATTTTAAAAAGGCCGGGCGCAGTAACTCATGCCTGTAATCCCAGCACTTTGGGAGGCCGAGAGGGTGAATCACGAGGTCAGGAGACCGAGAACATCCTGGTTAACATGGTGAAACCCCGTCTCTAATAAAAATACCAAACAATAGCTGGGCATGGTGGCGTGTGCCTGTAATCCCAGCTACTCAGGAGGCTGAGGCAGGAGAATTGCCTGAATCCAGGAGGCGGAGGTTGCGGTGAGCTGAGATAGGGCCATTGCACTCCAGCCTGGGTAACAAAAGCAAAACTCTGTCTCAAAAAAAATAAAAAATAAAAAAGAGAGAGAAAGAAGGGCAGGAAGGGAAGGCAAGGGGAGGGGAGGGGAGAGGAAAGAAGGGGAGGGGAGGGAGGGAGAAAGGAAAGGAAGGGAAGGGAGGAAGGGGGGGAAAGGAAGGGAAGGGAGGGAGAAAGAAAATAATTGAAATGGCTGGGTGCGGTGGCTCACGCCTGTAATCCTAGCACTTTGGAAGGCCGAGGTGGGTGGATCACCTGAGGTCAGAAGTTCAAGATCAGCCTGGCCATCAGGGTGAAACCCCATCTTATTAAAAAAAAAAAAAAAAAAGGAAAATAATTGAAATCTTTTAAAAGAAAAAAATCTTTAGAGAAATTAAATTTAACAGAGTTCAACTGAGCATGGAATGATTTGCAAACTGGGCAGCCTGTGGATCCAGAGTAGGCTCAGAGAGACTCCAGCACAGCCACATAATGAAAACAGATTTATAGACAGCAAAAGCAAAGTGACATGCAGAAAATGAAAGTGAGGTACAGAAGCAGCCAGACTGATTACAGGTTGAGATTTGCTTTATTTAATTATGATTTGAACACCTGATGCTCTTTTATTGGCAAAAAATCCTGTGGTTGGTACAAAAACGGGCTACAGCCTATTTATATATCCAGTTAAGTTTCAGTTTACTATGTACAAAACACGTAGTGACCAAAATTAAACAGAAAAGGGGGCAGCTTTAGGCTATAATTTATTTAACAATTTGTCCTTTTTTTTTTTTTTTTTTTTTTTTTTTAATAGAGACAGGGTTTCACCATATTGGCCAGGCTGCTCTTGATCTCCTGACCTCAGGTGATCCGCCCGCCTCGGCCTCCCAAAGTGCTGGGATTACAGGCATGAGCCACCGAACCCGGCCCCTCCCCACCATTTCTAATGGTCACCCCACGATGTGGTCAGCAGTGGGGTAAGGCATGGCAAAAGACGGGCTCAGAGATGGGATGAAGGTCTTTCCTGTAGTATAAAAATGATTAAAAAGGTTGTTTAAAAAGGTATCCAAGTGTTTTCCTTCTTACCTTTAAGTAGTTACTAAGATGCATTATTGAAGCCGATCCAGGTAAGGTAAGGAGCAAGTGCATTTCAAGCCTCAGCTCACTTCTCAATTATGTGGAATTCCTTGGGCCTGTGACCCCGCCTACGTGAGCCGGTTTTCCTGTCCCTAAAATGCAGTTATGCTGGGAGGGTGGGGGTGAGGTGGGTCTGGGGCTTTATCCAGTCAGTGGCGCCGCGTGGGAACCGTCCAATCAGGCGCGCAGTTGGAAAGGAGGGCGTGGCTTCCGGCCCTTGGCAGGACCTTTGTCTCTCGCTCCTGCTCCTCGGTATATCCTGGTGACTTTGTCACAGCTTCTGTTGCCGTGTGATCTGCAGTTCTTGGGAGACGCACAGCTAAGATGCCAGGGCATCCTGGAAACTGGGAAAGGGTGAGTGTGCGGGGTAGGGCATCCCCAGAGGGGAGAGCGGGCTGTGAAACCGACTGGACCGGCCTCCTAACAGTCCGCTTCCGGGTCGCCGACCTGAGTCCCCGCTGGCGCAGCTCCGCCCGAGGCCCCTCCCGCCGCAGGATGGAGGCTGGTTCCGCAGCCGGGACCCTGCGTCTGTCCCTGCGAGGCGCCCTGTCTGGAGCTCTCTGGACAGCTCTGCATTGTTGTTCAGGGATCTACAGGCGGGTCATCAGGGCAGAATCCCGACTCGGTGTGTGACAAATGGTGCTGTCAGCTCTTCTACTTGAGAACTAATTTTATGGTGTCTATTTGCAATTGAGTGTCTTTTGCAGTCTCTTAGCAGTTTGTCAATAATGCCCTCACATTCTAGTCTAATTGTGTAATGAAACAGTTTTCTTTCTTTCTTTCTTTTCTTTTTTTGAGACGGAGTTTCGCTCTTGTTACCCAGGCTGGAGTGCAATGGCGCGATCTCGGCTCACCGCAACCTCCGCCTCCTGGGTTCAGGCAGTTCTCCTGCCTCAGCCTCCTGAGTAGCTGGGATTACAGGCACGCGCCACCATGCCCAGCTAATTTTTTTGTATTTTTAGTAGAGACGGCGTTTCACCATGTTGACCAGGATGGTCTCGATCTCTCGACCTCGTGATCCACCTGTCTCAGCCTCCCAAAATGCTGGGATTACAGGCTTGAGCCACCGTGTCCGGCCAGTTTTCTTTCTGTTCTACCATTGTGAATAGTTTTTCTGAGGCTGCAGATAATTTTGTTTTTATTTATTTATTTGAGATGGAGTTTCGCTGTTACCCAGACTGGAGTGCAATGGCACGATCTCGGCTCACTGCAACCTCCGCCTTCTGGCTTCAAGCAATTCTCCTGCCTCAGCCTCCCCAGTAGCTGGGACTACAGGCGTGCACCACCATGCCCAGCTAATTTTTGTATTTTTAGTTGAGACAGGGTTTCACCTTGTTGACCAGGTTGGTCTCAATCTCCTGACCTCGTGATCCACCCGCCTCGGCCTCCCAAAGTGCTGGGATTATAGGCGTGAGCCTGGCCAATTTTGTTTTTAATTATATTTCTCTAACATTGCCCATAATTACTAGGGAAGATATGAACACATGATGTGTCCACCAGGCTTTACTCTGTATGGACCTTTCCCTCTTGGGCTACCAGTCACAACCCACAATGGTGCAGCAAAGTACACACTGCCCTCCACATCTGCAGGCAGAATGGTCTTTCTGCCTATTTGTGATCTATGATCTTTTTTTTTTTTTTTCTTTTTGAGACGGAGTTTCGCTGTTGTTTCCCAGACTGGAGTGCAATGGCATGTCACCGCAACCTCCGCCTTCTGGCTTCAAGCAATTCTCCTGCCTCAGCCTCCCGAGTAGCTGGGACTACAGGCGCGCACCACCATGCCCAGCTAATTTTTGTATTTTGAATAGAGACAGGGTTTCACCTTGTTGACCAGAATGGTCTTGATCTCTTGACGTTGTGATCCACCTGCCTCGGCCTCCCAAAGTGCTGGGATTATAGGTGTGAGCTACCACGCCTGGCTGATCTATGATCCTTAATAGTGCAATTTGACTAGAATTCTATAAAAATAACTAAAGGGCAGCAATCAACAATTCCAGCTTTGCCTTTTCATGCCCCTGGCATCTTCAGATGTGAAATAGATTCAAATACCACATGGCCTGAAAACCCAACCAGGTTCACACACTGCATTGTGTGGGCCTGAGAATCGAAACATTTCACTCATTCTCTTGCCCAAATGCCCATGAATGTGCCAAGGGTGCCTGTAGCTTGCTTCCCTGACTCTCCAGATTCTAAATCTGTGTTCCAAATTTTGAGGTCATGTTCTAGGGTTTTTGAGTATGTGTTAGAGCAGCCTTTTGTGGGGATTTCTCTCCAGCTTTCCTCTTGTCACTGTAACACCCAGAATACAGAGCCAGATTAATGGTTTCTAGAATCTGCACAGAAGGGCTGACATCTGTCTGGGATTCGCAAGACAGGGCCAGACTTTGGATTTTGTTCAAGAGCTGCTGCAATTGTGTGAGGGGGTCCTCATGTAAACTCAATCTGGTAGGGTAATTCCAGCACTTTGGGAGGCGAAGGCAGGTGGATCACTTGAGGTCAGGAGTTCGTGACTAGCCTGACTAACATGGTGAAACCCCATTTCTCAAAAAGAAACCAAGAAGCACCTTAGCAGAGGGAGGGCAGGGCCACCACTGTCTAGAGCCATAAATACAACTCCATCTCCTATGTATAAATTGTGCCACTGGAAAAGGATATTCTTATTTGTGTACCCAACAGTTAACTGAGCAGGTGTAGGTAATACCAGATCTGGGTTGAGAATTAAGGGCTGTTATCTTTTTTTTGAGATGGAGTTTGGCTCTTGTTACCCTGGCTGGAATGCAATGGCATGATCTCGGCTCACCGCAACCTCCTCCTCCCAGGCTCAAGCAATTCTCCTGCCTCAGCCTCCCAAGTAGCTGGGACTACAGGCGTGTACCACCATGCCCAGCTAATTTTTGTGTTTTTAGTAGAGTTGGGGTTTCACCATGTTGACCAGGATAGTCTTGATCTCTTGACCTTGTGATCCACCCACCTTGGCCTCCCAAAGTGCTGGGATTATAGAAGTGAGCCACTGCACCTGGCCTTGGGCTGTTCTCTTTTTTTATTCAGGTCCCACTGAGTCAGCCTGAGTCTCCACTGTTTGAATAACTACTGGAGCATCAGCCCAGGGCCACTGCAGATCCTCTCACTAGCACCTAGGAGTCTTTGAGACATTTGGGGTTACCCTGTGCAGTCTGAGGTCAGGCTGATGATGGAGTATAACCTTCTTCCCATCTCAGAGAAAGAATGAGTAATCCAGGGCTTATTTCTTTCCTCATAGAAGGAATGTCCTTATTTGGTGTCCAAATGGAAGCTGCTCCAGTTTTCTGATACTTGGGTAAAAAACAAACAAGTAGGAGGTCTGGAGGGCCAAACTGATAGGAAAACAAATTGCTTCCATTTTATTTGGCCATTAGAAAAACAGGTGAAGCCGGGTGCGGTGGCTCATGCCTGTAATCCTAGCACTGTGGGAGGCCAAGGTGGGTGGATTACCTGAGGTCAGGAGTTCAAGACCAGCCTGGCCATAGTGGTGAAACCCCATCTTTAAAAAAAGGAAAAACAGGTGAAGCAGTAATCGACACTACCATCAAGACATTTTTGTTCTAGAGCCAGTGAATAAATGATTGAATTAAGACTAGTGTGATCAGAGGCTTGATGAGGTGGCTCATGCCTGTAATCCCACCACCTTGGGAAGCCAAGGCAGGTGGATCATCTGAGGTCAGGAGTTCAAGACCAGCCTGATCAACATGGAGAGATCCGTCTCTAATAAAAATACAAAATATTAGCCAGGCGTAGTGGTGCATGCCTATAATCCCGGTACTTAGAGGCTGAGGCAGGAGAATTGTGCTTGAACCTGGGAGGCAGAGGTTGCAGTGAGCCAAGGTTGCACTCTAGCCTGGGCAACAAGAATGAAACTCCGTCTGGAGGGATGGGGAAGAAGTGGGGGATAATGTGATTAAAACAAAGAAGGGAGTTGGGTATCATTTGGGACACTGCTCTTATGTTCTTGTTGTGAGTTCTGATATCACCACCTGAAGGGCCATCCATGGGCAGAGGAGTTGTTACAATTAATATTGCTTTTTCCTTGTTAAGAATGAATAGTTTCTAACATAATTTTTCTAGAAAGATCTACATGTTTTGATTATATTGCTTGTTATTGTATTATGCAGAAGAGATATGGATAAGGCTTAAACTGTTAAAATTGGAAAAATTCTGGGAGTCAAGTTCTTTTTGGTCAGGTTTAGAAAAGATACAACTGGGCCGGTGGCTCACGCCTATAATCCCAGCACTTTGGGAGGCGTAGGTGGGTGGATCATGAGGTCAAGAGATTGAGACCATCCTGGTCAACAAGGTGAAATCTTGTCTCTACCAAAAATACAAAAGTTAGCTGGGCATGGTGGCATGCGCCTGTAGTCCCAGCTACTTGGGAGGCTGAGGCAGGAGAATTGCTTGAACCCAGAAGGTGGAGGTTGTGGTGAGCCGAGATCGTGCCATTGCACTCCAGTCTGGGTAACAACAGCGAAACTCCATCTCAAAAAAAAAAAAAAAAAGATACAACTGAAAATAAGCCAGCAGCATAGAAAGGAGAAGCTGAGGGCCGGCTCCCTCCCCCAGCCCTACCTGGCTCTACCCTCTTCTGAGGTTTGTTCAGGTCTGGCCTCACTCTGATTCTCTCTCATGGTACTGATTAGAGGAGATCAGACTTCTGTGTGGCTACTATTGGTGTCTCTTCAGAGCTGGATCTCACAATTTTCTCAAACCCAAGAGCAAATAAATGGGAGCAAAGGACTATATATTTGGGACCTAATTTCTTTCTTTTTAAAATTAAAACCAGTGCTTGTAGAGATATTTCACCTAGCAACCTATTTTACATTTCTGCAGATCTAGTAGATGTTCCAGAAGCTATGAGAAAGTAAATATCAACACGGCTATAAAAAGTCCCTTATTACTTTTCTATATCCCTCTAATCTGTCTATATTTAAGTTTTTTTTTTTGTTTTTGAGACAGAGTTTCCCTCTGTTGCCCAGGCTGGAGTGCAATGTCACAATCTCAGCTCACTGCAACTTCCACCTCCTGGGTCAAGTGATTCTCCTGCCTTAGCCTCCCAAGTAGCTGGGACTACAGGCGAGTGCCACCATGCATGTCTAATTTTTGTATTTTTAGTAGACACGAGGTTTCACCGTGTTGGTTGGGCTAGTCTGGAAGTCCTGACCTCATGATCTGCTCACCTTGGCCTCCCAAAGCGCTGGGATTACAGGTGTGAGCCACTGCGCCCAGTTATATTTAGTTTTTATAGTGATAGGGAAACAGAAACAGGAACAGACTGGGCCATCATTTAAATTTTGTTGGGAATAATGGGACACTCAATATCCACCTCTCAGAGTTTGTTTTTTTTTTTTGAGATGGAGTCTTGCCCAGGCTGGAGTGCAATGTCGTGATCTCTGCCCACCACAGCCTCGGCCTCCTGGGTTCAAGTGATTCTCCTGCTTCAGCCTTCAGAGTAACTGGGATTACAGGTGCATGGCACCACACCCAGCTAATTTTTGATATTTTTGTAGAGGTGGGGTTTCACCATGTTGGCCAGGCTGGTCTTGAACTCCTGACCTCACAATCTACCCCATCGGCTTCCCAAAGTGCTGGGATTACAGGTGTGAGCCACCACACCCTGCTTTTTTTCTTTTTTTGAGACAGTCTTGCTCTTGTTGCCCAGGCTGGAGTGCAATGGTATGATCTTGGCTTTCCGCAACCTCTGCATCTGGGGTTCAAGCGATTCTCCTGCTTCCGCTTTACTAGTAGCTGGGATTACAGGCATATGCCACCGTGCCTGGCTAATTTTGTATTTTTATTAGAGATGGAGTTTCTCCATGTTGGTCAGGCTGATGACATATGTCTGAAGGAGGTCAGCAGAGACCAAGAGAATGGCCGCACTGAGCCCAACCTAAATGGCTGACCATTTCAATTATGAGCTTGTGACATGGTAAAAGCCCCATAAAACTGCGTACTTCAACCATACCTCAGGTTTCTGTTGAAACTGCTCTCTGTAACCCCTAATGTGACAGGCAAGCAGTCCAAACCCATGCCATCTTGTCCACTGCGACTTGTAATAAGTAATTAAGGTCTGTAATTTCCACCCTACCCAGACAACGTGTAAACTAATGCTTATCTTGACTTCTGTGAACCACTTAAGTAACAATCAGAATGTCCGAAGCCCCTCACCCTCATCTCCTCCCAGGAGCTGATTTACAGAATCCACTAGCCCTCGGAATGTCTGAAGCCCCTCACCCCCTCCCCGCCCCTCACCCTCGCCCCCAAGGTGGTTTTACAGATATAAAACATCTTGACACCCTCCTTTTGCAGCCACAGGTTGGGGCCACGGGTTAGAGAGATGTGAGTCCTCTGTGGCTGCCGGCAATAAAGACCCTGCAATTTGGCATACTTTTGTCTTGGTGTTGACTTTCTATGCTCGCTCCAGTACAACAAACTAATCAGTTTTGGATAGTTTGTTATGCTGCAATAGCTAACACATGCACCCAGTGCAGATAGGATGCCAGGATTTAATTACAGGTTGACTACTAGTTCCGTTCTAACAGTGGGTACCCTAAAGGTATGTTTTTTTCCCCTGATTTCAAGTTGGGTGTCTTGTAAGAGAATGTTGATCAATGCAGAAATACATGTAGACATGTATGCATGTAATTGGTGCTTATACACACACAGTTCCCCACACCACAGGGGAATACAGATAACCACAGTGTGAGCATTAGGGCCAAGGTCAAATGGCAAAGGAAATTTGCTTTTGGCATATTTTTTTCATATGTAAACATTAGAGGTCAAGACTGTAGTCACATCTGAAGATGTAAAGTTTTCTTCTCCTGTGGCCCCAGCATTTTCTGTTTCCTGCCTGATTTCTGGAAGAAAGGTAGGCAACAGATGGCCAGCAGTGGTCTTGTCAGGCCTCCATGTGCAAGCCCGGACCCAGAAAGTCTAAAGTCCTGCCTACCTCTGCTGATCACACCTACCCCCCACCTGCATTTGCCATTTTCCCTAATAGCTCAGCAGAGTTTCTGGTTAAGATGGCCCACTCCACCGTGCCATCTTAACTTATTAAGATAATGTGAATACTCCCTGCCCCACCCTACCATTCATCTTACTACTCTTACCCCACCTGCCATCGTAACTGAACTTATGGTGTGTATACTCCTTGCCCCTACCCCCACCACTGTAACTGATCTTACTCTGTAACTTTCCACTGCCCACCCCAAACCTGTAAAACCAACTCCTGTCCCACCACCCTTCACTAACGCCCTTTTCGGCCTTAGCCCACCTGCACCCAGGTGAATAAACAGCCATGTGGCTCACACAAAGCCTATTTGGGGGTTTCTTCATTCAAAGTGCAAGTTTTAGCAAGTCTACCTGTGGATGTTTTATTCTTGCTACCTTATGCTCTTTCTGTGGCTATTATCTCTTTCACTCATAACTGAAGAGAGATGTTGGTAGGAAGGCACTGTCCCCTCACCTGTGGCAGAAAAGGAATGTTCAGGCCCTCTACCCCCTGACATCAGAGCTGTACTTCACTGTGGCAGCTGTTGGCCATGTGTGGGTGCCTGGAATGTGCCTGGTCTGAACTGCAGTTTGCTAGAGGAATAAAATACAGAGTTGATTTTGAATATTTAGTTCCAAAAATATATATACTTAATTAGTAATAACATATTGCTTATGTATTAAAATGATGATATATTGGATTAATTGAATTGTTACAATCAATTCCACTTGTTTGTTTCTTTTTAAAGTTTGGCAGCTAGAAAATTTAAAATCATTTGTGGCTCATATTTTATTTCTTTCTTTTTCTTTTTCTTCTTTTTTTTTTTTGAGATGGAGTTTCACTCTTGTTACCCAGGGTGGAGTGCAATGGCGCGATCTCGGCTCACTGCAACCTCCGCCTCCTGGGTTCAACCAATTCTCCTGCCTCAGCCTCCTGAGTAGGAGAATTTTGTATTTTTAGTAGAGACGGAGTTTCACCTTGTTGACCAGGATGGTCTCGATCTCTTGACCTCGTGATCCACCGTGCCCGGCCATTTTGTCTCCTTTCTAAAATCTTGGGCTGTCTGCTCCAAGGACCAGAAGAAGGTAAAACTAAAATTCTTCTTTCCATTTGTGAATAGACATATAGCATATTACTCATACACTTATATAACTTTATACATAAGGTTAAAGGCAAATACCCAGTGGGATGGGCCTAGCTCAACTCAGGGAGGAAGCCCTGCCTGAAAAGGCAGCAAGCCTAGACTGTCACCCAGTGTCTGATCACATCTTCTGTCACTCAGGGTCTGAGAGGGTGGGATTTTAAACGTTATCCAATCAGCGACGCTGGGCGTGGAACCGTCCAATCAGACACTCAGCTGGAGCGGACAGGGCGGCTTCCGGGATAGGGCGGGGCCTTTGTTTCCGGCTGCAAGTGGAGCTTCAGGTCTCGTCTTTCTTGCTGGGTGGCTTGGCTCCTGGAGGCCTAGCCTCTGGCCCTGTCACCTGCAGGTACTGTGAGAACCACAGCTAAGGCGGCAGGACCCCCTGGAAGCCTAGAAATGGTGAGAGTGCCTGTCCGACATCCCGAGAGAGGGGAAGGGGCTGGTTGGAACTGGTGGGAAGCGGCTGTGGCCGGACCCAGGCCTCCCCACAGTCAGCTCCACAATCTGCGCCCTAAATTATCCTTGGCCAGCGCGACCTCAGCCCGCTTCAGCCATAAGATGGCGGCTGCGCTGACATCCAGGACCCCGAGCGTCCTGTCTTTTCGCAGTGTCTGTGCCCAGGCCTGGAGCCCTCTCTGTGCAGCTCCGCACCTGCAGTGCGCGTCTCCGAGATTGTGTAGGGACCATGGGAGGATTGTCAGGGTAGAATCCAGGCTCGGGGTGCGGGTTCATGAATGGAAAGAGCTTTG
Organism: Callithrix jacchus; assembly: GCF_049354715.1. Classification (NCBI taxonomy): domain Eukaryota; kingdom Metazoa; phylum Chordata; class Mammalia; order Primates; family Cebidae; genus Callithrix; species Callithrix jacchus. Next base: position 20,497,838 of record NC_133523.1, read on the forward strand.
GTCTGTGGGGTTCCCAGTTTCTCTTCTTTTCTTTTCTTTTTTTTTTTTTTTTGAGATTGAGTCTCGCGTTTTTGCCCTGGGTTCAAGAATTGCTTGAACCCAGGAGGTGGAGGTTGCGGTGAGAAGGCGGTTTTGCAGTGGCTTCATCTCTGCTCACTTCAACCTTCGCCTCCCGGGCTCAAGGAATTCTCCTGCCTTAGTCTCCTGGGTAGCTGGTATTACAGGTGCGCGCCGGCAAGCCCGGCTAATTTTTTGTATTTTTAGTCGAAGCAGGGTTTCACCATGTTGGTCAGGCTGGTCTCGAACCCCTGATCTCAAGTGATCCGCCCGCCTTGGCCTCCCAAGGCGGAATTACAGGCATGAGCCACCGTGCCTGACCTCTCTCTTTTCTTCATGGGAGTCACCGCAAAACTACTGAAGAATTTAATCAAAATATAGATCTAAAATTGTGCGGCACCCAACTATGGGTTGTAGTTTGTGGTCAAATTCAATAATTGGTTAGGTACAGTTACATAGTTTCTTTCTTTCTTTTTTTTTTTGAGTCAGAGTTTCGCTCTTATTACCCAGGCTGGAGTGCAATGGCGCGATCTCGGCTCACCGCAAACTCCGCCTCCTGGGTTCAGGCAATTCTCCTGCCTCAGCCTCCTGACTAGCTGGGATTACAGGCACACGCCACCATGCCCAGCTAATTTTTTGTATTTTTAGTAGAGACAGGGTTTCACCATGTTGACCAGGATGGTCTCAATCTCTTGACCTGGTCATCCACCTGCCTCAGCCTCCCAAAGTGCTGGGATTATAGGTGTGAGCCACCGGGCCGGCCAGTTACATAGTTTGTTAATTTCCATTAAGAAGACTTGAGCGTATGTAATTGTCAGTTTATCGTTGCTTAAGCCTGAATTTTGTTTTTCCCAAGGTGGTAATTTCCAAAAAAAAGCATTTGAGTTGGATTTTTAAAAGTAGGAATCCAGGGACTAGAGCTACCTCTAGTTAATTGCCTGCCACTTACCTGTTTTCACATTCCACAGGGAACTGATCTTCCCCGGGCACTTTTTACCTGTGTCTCAAACAGGATTTCAGGTCTACTCCACACCACCCATTCCTCCAGCCTAACTCTGGTTCGCAGTACAATACTAAACTTCCAGGTTTTTTCTGAGACTCTCAAATGCCAACTTCTCCCTAATCACTTTTTTTTTTTTTTCGAGATGGAGTCTTGCCATTTGTTCAGTGGCGCAATCTCGGCTCATCAGTACCTCCACCTCCTGGGTGCAAGCGATTGTTTTGCTTCAGCCTCAGCCTCAGCCTCCGGAGTAGCTGGGTTTACAGGCATGCGCCACCACACCCAGCTAATTTTTTAGTTTTAGTAGAGATGTGGTTTCACCATGTTGGTCATACTGGTCTCGAGCTCCCCGACCTTAGGTGATCTACCTGCCTTGACCTCCCAAAGTGCTGGGATTACAGGCATGAACCACCACGCCTGGCCCCTAATTCACATTAACTATTTATCCTTTAGTGTACATTTTTGATATCATATTTTAATCTTTTTTTGACAAAGTATTGGATGGCACATTTAAAAAGATTTATTGGCCGGGCGCGGTGGCTCACGCCTATAATCCCAGCACTTTGGGAGGCTGAGGCAGGTGGATCACGAGATCAAGAGATCAAGACCATCCTGGTCAACAAGGTGAAACACCATCTCTACTAAAAATACAAAAATTATCTGGGCATGGTGGCACGCACTTGTAGTCCCAGCTACTCGGGAGGCTGAGGCAGGAGAATTGCTTGAACCCAGGAGGCAGAGGTTGTGGTGAGCTGAGGTCTCACCATTGCACTCCAGCCTGGGTAACAAGAGTGAAACTCCATCTCAAAAGAAAAAAAAAAGATTTATTTTCTGTTGTAAATATATGCCATGAGAAAAAAGCAAAGAATAATTCCATGACACTGTATTGTAAAATATGTCTCTTTTTTTAATATATATTCTCTAGGTATAGAGATTTTATAAGAATGTTTTGGGGTCAAAGTTTTTTATAGAATCTTATTTATTTATTTTAAATTAATATATTATTATTATTTTTTTATTTTTTATTTTTATATTTTTTAAATTTTTTATTGGATTATAGGTTTTGGGGTACATGAGCAGAGCATGCAAGACAGTTGCATAGGTACACACATGGCAGTGTGCTTTGCTTTTCTTCTCCCCTTCACCCACATTTGGCATTTCTCCCCAGGCTATCCCTCCCCACCTCCCCCTCCCACTGGCCCTCCCCTTTTCCCCCCAATAGACCCCAGTGTTTAGTACTCCCCTTTCTGTGTCCATGTGTTCTCGTTTTTCATCACCCACCTATGAGTGAGAACATGTGGTGTTTCATTTTCTGTTCTTGTGTCAGTTTGCTGAGGATGATGTTCTCCAGATTCATCCATGTCCCTACAAACGACACAAACTCATCATTTCTGATTGCTGCATAATATTCCATGGTGTCTATGTGCCACATTTTTCCAATCCAGTCTATTATCAATGGGCATTTGGGTTGATTCCAGGTCTTTGCTATTGTAAATAGTGCTGCAATGAACATTCGTGTACATGTGTCCTTATTGTAGAACGATTTATAGTCTTTTGGATATATACCCAGTAATGGGATTGCGGGGTCAAATGGAATTTCTATTTCTAAGGCCTTGAGGAATCGCCAGACTGTCTTCCACAATGGTTGAACTAATTTACAGTCCCACCAACAGTGTAAAAGTGTTCCTTTTTCTCCACATCCTCTCCAGCATCTGTTGTCTCCAGATTTTTTAATGATCGCCATTCTAACTGGCGTGAGATGGTATCTCAATGTGGTTTTGATTTGCATTTCTCTGATGACCAGTGACGATGAGCATTTTTTCATATGATTGTTGGCCTCATATATTATTTTTTTTGAAAGATGGGGTTTCACCATGATGGCCAGGCTGGTCTTGAACTCCTGGCCTCAGGTTCCATCCACCTTGGCCTCCCAAAGTGCTAGGATTATAGGCGTGAGCCACCGTGCCCGGCCCTTTATTGAATCTTTGTGGGGTTATGTGTCCTCCTCATCCACCCTTTAGTTTTTTCCTGGTCCTGGTTTTCAGTACTGTCTCTGAATATATCAGCCATGACTGTGCCTGCTGGAGTGTCTAATGAATATTAGTTTCTGGGTCACTTTTTCTCATATGAAGTGTGGTATGAATTGTGGCTTCTCAAAGGAACAGGTGGATGCCCAGGAGCTGAGATAAATTTTTTGGTGCACTCCTCCTTTGAAAAGCTAACTCCTCGAGATGTTGTTTTCACTTATCTCACGTTTCATTTCTTGGAGACACTGCTGATCAGCCAATCAGATCTACTGAGGAAAAAACAAGTAATTTCTGACCCCAGATTCTCTGATATTTGTGGGAAAAAAATACTATCCAAGAAGTAAAGAAAACAAACAAACAAACAAACAGAAAACAAAAAAACTCACCCCAGAGAGATCATTCGAGAACTTGCACAGTAAAATGCACTTAGAGCAGTGACTGGGTCATAGTGCAGTGTCTCCTGAGAGGGTGATCATGGAGTACTTAAGGGAGCAGGATGGGATGGAAGAATCTCTAAAGTGACTGGATGGCCTGACTTGACACATGAGTCAGACACATCTGGTGTGTGTGTGTGTGGTGTGTGTGTACATCTGGTGTGTGTGTGTGTGTGTGTGGTGTGTGTACATCTGGCGTGTGTGTGTGTGTGGGTGTGTGTGTGTTTTGAGATGGAGTCTCACTCTGTCGCCCAAGCTGGAGTGTAGTGGCTTGATCTCTGCTCACTGCAACCTCTGCCTCCAGGGTTCAAGCGATTCTCCTGCCTCAGTCTCCTGAGTAGCTGAGATTACAGACATGTACCACCGCACCTGGCTAATTTTTAAAAATATTTTTAGTAGAGACAGGGTTTCAACATGTTGGTCAAGCTGGTCTTGAACTCCTGACCTTGTGATCCACCTGCCTCAGCCTCCCAAAGTGCTGGGATTACAGAGGTCAGCCACCGTGCCCAGCTTGACACATCTGTTTTTTAATCAGCACTGCCACTCCCTGGGTTTATCACCTTGAAAAGATTTGTTCACTTATGTAGACTTCAGGTTTTTAACTGTAAATTGAATTTTATTAGTAGAGCTTGAAAGTTACAAAAATATTTACAAAGGGCGTACTAGTGATGGGTTTAAAAAAAATCTAATTTTTTGTTGTTGTTGTTAAAAATTCTCATTTACTTTTTTCTTTTTCTGAGTAAAGAAGTTTTCTCAGGTGTGTTTTTTTATGGTTAGGTGATTTTAAGCAGACTTCCAAGGCTTAGCTTTTAGAATGTGCCAAGGAAAAAATAAGGAAAATCTTTTATTTTGACTGTAGAAAATGAATACATTTCCACAATAAAATATGGTAAATAATTGGTGAGTTACATGGATTCATGAAAACATCAGTTCCTCTTTTTGCAGCGTAAATTTGTGACAGTGAATATTTCTATTTTATGTCCTGTTATTTTGATTTCTATGTTTCATGCTAAATTTTATAAGATGAATCTTGGTACTTCCTAGAAGTGTTTTCAGACGAATAATTATTTACTACCTGATTTTTAATGAAAATAATACAGTAATATATTTATTGTCTGAAAGGAATACTTTTAATTTTCTTGTTAAGGTATGAAATGTAAGCATCGTAAAAGTTTCTTTGCTCATACGAATGCTGTGTTTGAGCAATTTTGCTGGACATTTCAGACACTTAGTTTCAAAACCCAAGTGAATAACTTTGACGTGGAAATTAAAGCTTGAGCCCAGTGACTCCAAGCTAAGGCTAATAAAGAGCCTGTAGAAGGAGGTTATTAAAGGCCCAGCTAGTTCTTTCTGGGGAGCCTCTCCTGCAGATGTCTCAGCCTGCTCATCCCCGCCACGCAAGAAGCCTTTATCCTGAGAAAAGCTGCAGAGCCCTCGGAAGCTGGGGTCCCACAGGCAGATGCAGTTAAGGTTAAGATGAAAGATAACTGGGAGGATCTTACTGAAGATGAAGTTATTGTTTCAGGCAGTGTTTAGACTTTGTAAAATAAAAAAGTTTGGTTTATGTAAAAACAATTTGAATTCCAAATAAGTATTGCAATAGGAATAAGTACCAACTGTAAAATATCTACCGACTGCAAAGGCAGACAGGGGCTTTCTTTCCTAGAGAAAAGCAAACAAGATTAGAAAGATGATGGGAGAAGAATGGCAGATGGAGGGTTAAACAATCAGATTTTGGATGAGAAAATGTTTTACCCCAAAGTCAGAATGTTATTAGGAGGGACATAAAATGGGGTCCTGTGTTCACTGAGACTGATGGTAGCTCAAAATTCAGGAACAAGTGGGAAAGAAAGTTAGGTAAAATTTGATTAAGAAGTATTTTATTATGACCACTGAAGACAAATTCAGCTGATTTTCTTACTAGAAAAAGAAGAAAATGTGCAGAGTGTGTGTCTGGCTGTGTGATAGGAGAGTACTATCTAAGTCATAATGGGTAGGGTGTTTCTTTTTTTTTTTTTTTTGAGACAGAGTTTCGCTCTTGTTACCCAGACTGGAGTGGAATGGCACGATCTCAGCTCACCACAACCTCCGCCTCCTGGGTTCAGGCAATTCTCCTGCCTCAGCCTCCTGAGTAGCTGGGATTACAGGCATGCGCCACCACGCCCAGTTAATTTTTTGTATTTTTAATAGAGATGGGGTTTCACCATGTTGATCAGGATGGTCTCGATCTCTTGACCTGGTGACCCACCCGCCTCGGCCTCCCAAAGTGCTGGGATTACAGGCTTGAGCCTCTGCGCCCAGCCTGGGTGTTTCTTTCCATAAACTGTTCCTGGAACACACAGTAAATGGAAAGTCTTACTAATGTTAGCTATTTACCAAGATTATCTATGTGCTTATGTGCTTCATCTTTCCCCACCTCCTTTTTTTTTTTTTTGTCCTACAGATTTCTTTTATTTGACTTTTTCTGGGTTATGTCTCTTAAACTGGTAAACATAATTACAGTGTTTTGCTGGGTTCTGTGAGTAGCACTATCAAATTACTGAACTTGAGGGATGCTACAGGAGTCCTGAATTTTAAACAGTACCTCGGAAGTATGGATGGACTCATGGGCTTTGTGGCTGGCATCTGCAGTAAGGACGATGTTGTGGGACTGACCGTGGAATCAGGGTCTGTGCTGACTCGCTGGTGTCAGAATTTAAATATTGGACAATGAGTTGGTGTTGGAGAATTGCTCTGTGTTCAGCAAACTCTACATATTTGGTGTCAGGAAAAAAAAAATATCATGGAGGCCTGGCCTGGAATAAAACTCTGGGTGTCTGGGATGGGAGGCTCCGCTTTCCTATACACATCCCATTGTCCTGTGATGCCATGTCTGCTCCCAGAGTGACAGGACTGAAAACTTAGAGCAAAGGAGCTCTGATGAAAGATCCTTGTTATCTACAGTTGCCGCCACAGGATTCCCACCCACTCACAAACACGTACACTAGACATTGACATGTTTGCACCTTTCCCAGGACTAGGCAGCATTCTCAGAAAGTTCACCACAGCATTTTTTTTTCTGAGAGGAGTCTCACTCTGTCACCCAGGCTGGAGTGCAGCGGCATAATCTCAGCTCACTGTAACCACTGCCTCCCAGCTTCAAGTGATTCTCCTGCCTCAGCCTCCCAAGTAGCTGGGACTACAGGTGTGCACCACCACGCCCAGCTAGTTTTTATATTTTTAGTAGAGATGGGGTTTTACTGTATTGGTCAGGGTGGTCTCGAACTCCTGATCTTGTGATCCACCCACCTCGGCCTCACAAAGTGCTGGGATTACAGGCATGACCCATCCTGCCCGGCCAGTATTTTTATTCCTAGTGTTGCTAAAAACCCATAAAAGTGTCTATGAGTGTCCTGACATAACCCTACCCGCAGGCATTAAATCTGCAGCAGCAACCTGTTTTCTCCACTAGCTGAGGTTTCCAGGCCACCTGTTCATAATCTCATAGGCCTGCATGGACAGAAATAAATCAGAGTACAGTGCCATATGAGTCACTACCTGAAGCGCAAAGCAGCCCTTCCAACTGCATTGCACTCTCTGCCACCCATGAAGTTTTTTCCTTTTAACTGTTATTTTTGGTTCAGCGGTACACATGCAGGTTTATTATACAGATGAAATTGTGTCATGGAAGTTTGGTAAGGATTATTTTGTTACTGAGATACTAAGCATTGCATTGAAAAGGTATCGTTTCTGATCCTCTTTGCTCCCTACCTTCCACCCTAGACTAGACCTCGTTGTCTGCCGTTCCCCTCTTTGTGTCCATGTGTTCTTACTATTTAGCTCTTACTTATAAATGAGAACACGAATTTAGTTTTCTGTTTCTGCCTTAGTCTTCCTGAAGATCACCTCCATGTGGCTGCAGGGAACATCATCCTGTTCATTTTCATGGCCACAGAGTATTCCATGATGTTTATGTATCAAGTATTTTTAAAATTCTTATTTTATTTTATTCAGTTTTTTGTGGAGACAGGGTCTTACATTGTCACCCAGCCTGGAATGCACTGGCACGATCTTGGCTCACTGCAGCCTCAACATTCTGGGCTCAAACAATTCTTCTACCTCAGCCGTTCAAGTAGCTTGGACTACAGGCATACACCACTATGCCTGACTAATTTTTTGTGTGTTTTTTGTAGAAATGGGGTTTTCCTAGATTGCTTTAGCTGGTGTCAAACTCCTGAGGTCAGGAAATCTGCCTTCCTCGGCCTCCCAAGGTGTTGGGATTACAGGTGTGAGCCACTGTGACAACTGAGCAACATTTTATTCATCCAGTCTACCACTGATAAGTATTGACGTTGATTCTGTGTCTTTGCCATTGTGAATAGTACTACAGTAAACGTGTGTGTACATGTGTCTTTATGACAGAATAACTTACATTTCTTTGGGTATCTATCCATTTATGAGGTTGCTGGGTCAATGTTAATTCTGATTTTATTTTATTTTTTTTATTTATGAGATGGAGTTTCGCTGTTGTTACGCAGGCTGGAGTGCAATGGCGCGATCTCAGCTAACCACGACCTCCGCCTGCTGGGTTCAGGCAATTTTCCTGCCTCAGCCTCATGAATAATTCTGATTTTAGTTCTCTGAGAAATCGCCACACCTCTTTTCACAATGGTTGAACTGATTTACACTCCCTCCAGCAGGGTATAAGCATCCTCTTTTCTATGCAACCTTGCTAGCATCTATCATTTCTTGACTCTTTTTTTTTTTTTAAAAAAAGACGGAGTTCACCATGTTCGTCAGGCTGGTCTTGAACTCCCGACCTCAGGTGGTCCACCCACCTTGACCTCCAAATATTTTTTGACTTTTTAATGATAGTTATTCTGACTGGTCTGAGATGGTATGTCATTGTTGTTTTTCTTAACATTTCTCTAATGATTAGTGATGAGTATTTCTTTTTTTTCTTTTTTTAAGACAGGGTTTCACCATTTTGGCCAGGCTGGTCTTGAACTCCTGGTCTCAGCTGATCCGCCCGCCACGGCCTCCCAAAGTGCTGAGATTACAGGCGTGAGCCACCACACCCGGCCGAGTATTTCTTTCATATGGTCATTAGCCACATGTGTGTGTTTTGAAAATCATCTGTTCATGTTTTTTGCCTACTTTTTAATAAGGTTTTTTTTCTTATATATCTGTTTATATTCCTTATGGATTCTAGATATTAGACCTTTTTTAGTAGCATGTTCTGCAATTATTTTCTTTTATTCTGTAGGTTGTGTATTTACCCTGGTGATAATTTTTTTTTAATGTGAAAAAACTTCAATTTAATTAGGTTCCATTTGTCGTGTTTTGGTTTTGCAGTTGCTTTTGGTATCTTCATCATGAAATCTTTGCCAGGTTCTATGTCTAAATGGCATTTCCTAGGTTATCTTTCATGGTTTTTTTTTTTTGTAACTTTAAGTTTTACATTTAAGTCTTTAATTCATCTTGAATTCATTTTGCAGGTGGTATCATGAAGGGGTTCAGTTTCAATCTTCTACATAGTGCTAGCTAGTTATGCCAGCACCATTTATTAAATAGGGAATTAATTTTACATTTCTCTCGTCAGCTTTGTCAAAGATCTAATGGTTGTAGGTGTGTGGTATTATTTCTGGGCTCTTGATAGGAAGGGCATTAAATCTGTAAATTTCTTTGGATGTATGGCCATTTTAATGATACCGATTTTTTTCTGTCCATGAGCATAAAATAGTTTTCCATTTGTTTGTGTTATCTCTGACTTAAGAAGTGTTTTGTAGGGCCAGGTGCGGTGGCTCACGCCTATAATTCCAGCACTTTGGGAGGCTGAGGTGGGTGGATCACGAGGTCAAGAGATCGAGACCATCCTGGCTGAGAGATCAAGGCCACAATGTATCCAGAGCCATAAATACAAGTATACCTACCTGTAAAATGTGATACTGGAATATTCTTGTCTTTTTTCTTATCTAAGAGTTAGATAATCTTCTTATCTGATCAGGACAGATAATCCAGGTTCTGGAGCTCCACCAGGGCCGTTTCATTTTTTATTTAGAATCAGCCTGAGTCTCTCTTTCCTGGCTTATCATTGGGCCATCAGCCCAGAGACACTTGGAATCCTCTCACAGTCATGGAGGCATCTTTGAGACATTAGAGGATGTCTAGAGCAGAACTGTATCAGGCTGACAAGTTGTTAAGTCTGCTTCTGTCTCAACATAAGAGAAATGAGTCATCCTGTGTTTGTTTCTCCCTTGATACAAGAGATGTCTTTGGTTGCTACGCAGATAACAGTTGCTCCAGTTTTCTAGTCTTGGGTGAAAAATGAGGAGGAGGTCTGGGACTTGAACAAATAAACTAGTTGGTTCCATTTCATATGACCACAGAAAAATAGGTGAAGCAGTCTTGGTCTCTGCCATTTAGGAACTTTTAGCCTAGACTAGAACTGGCGATTAAGCATCATATAGTTGTAGAATGAATAGATGGGTGCACAAAGATCTTGGGCTTTTCTGGGGCCAGGTTCTTTATATTGTCGTGACTTCTGATGTCATCACCTGAAGGGCTATTTACAGATGGAGAGCTTTTATTGTTATTTCTATTTCTTTTACCTTGCTAAGAATACATATTTAACTTATAATAAAATTACCCTAGAAATCAGTAAGAGATTTGTTTAAATTGCTTAATAGTGTATGTTATGAAATTGAGGGAGCAGTTGTAAAAATTATACAAAGTCTGAGATTTAAGTTTTTCTTAGGTAAGCTTAAGAAAAATGGAACTGGTAGTGCTTTCATTGGCCTAGAGAGCTGAATTCAAAAAAGGGTCCCCTCCCTGCCCCAGTTCTGTTCAGTTCACCCTTTTTGGAGGCCTTATTTAGATCTGTCCCCACTCTGGAGCCTTGCGTCACAAAACTGATGAGAAGAGATCAGAGTTTTGGCTGGTGAATCCTGTTTCCTCTCTAGAGCTTGTGCTCATGTTTTCTTAACCCTAAAGCAGATAAGTGGAAAAAAGTATGTATTTTAGGGTCTTAAGTTTTTATTTTAATGAATGGTTCTTAGGTTGCCTAGGCTAGCCTTGAACGTGTAGCCTCACCTCCTCAAGCACCAGGACAACTGGCCTGAGCCACGGTGGCTCCCTATTCTATACAGTTTTTAAAGAAATTGATGACAGAAACAGAAGAAATAAAATGCTGGACCCTTTTTCTAAATTTTGCTCTGTAACATACTCTTGAGCACGTAGTATCTGCTTAATAATTATTGCATTAGTACATGTGCACATGTTTATGATGCAGACTCATTCAGACTTTGCTGCCTTCTGGTTGTTCTATAAATTTTAAAGAGCCAGCAAAGAATATGATACTTTAGGATGGAAATAAAAGTTGTCTTCATTTGTCCTAGAAGTATTTATGTTGTGACAAGAGTGCTGAGTATAAGGGACTCTGTGCTGTGCCTGCTTCTCTAACTAGTGCCAATAATGAGCCCAGGGGGAGCAATATCAGCATTGATGGGGACTGGTTTAAAACACCCATTTTAGATCCCTTGTATGAATTGTAATATGTAGAATGGGGTTACAATTACCGGGTTATTTTTATTTTCTTTCTTTTTACCAAGTTATTTCTAAGCTTACTAAAGTTTGAGAGGCAGTGCTTAGCTAAATGTTACCAGCCCAGATTTCTTTTTTTTTTTCTGTTTTGAGTTGGAGTCCAGCTCTGTCACCAGACTGGAGTGCAGTGGCGCAATCTTGGCTCACTGCAACCTCTGCCTCCCAAGCAGCCAGGACTACAGGCACGTGCTGCCATGCGCAGCTAGTTTTTATATTTTTAGTAGAGACAGGGTTTCACCATGTTGGTCAGGATGGTCTCGATCTCCTGACCTTGTGATCTGCCTTCCTCAGCCTCCCAAAGTGCTGGGATTTCAGGCGTGAGTCGCTGTGCCCACCACAGCCCAGATTTCTGATTAGGATTACATGGACAGTTTGCAGAAATCTCTACTTGTTGGGGGAAGCAGCAGTGGAGGAACGGTTCACAGTGTGCCTAAATAAACTAGGTATAAGTAATGGATAAAAGAAATCAGAAACAATGAACTGCAGAAGGCCGCAGAGACCTCTGGGGAGGAAGGCCTCCCTATGCCAGCATGTTCCCAGGAACAGAGTGACCTAAGCTCTGATACTCTAAACACTGTGCCCAAGGACATAACACTCCTTGAAGCACTGTAATGTAACCAGGCATGTAGGCTGCTTGCTAAGCCCACTCCCACCAGCTGCACTATAGATAAGCATATGATTTTAGTTCTTGAGAAACTCACATAAACCGCCACTGCTATCAATTCTGTTTGATACACAGCCTCCCTTCACGGAGTCACCCTGCCACCTGCACTACAGATAAAAGTGATTGTGTTCAATAAACACTGTGGAAACCAGAGCTCGGGGCCTTCACTGCCTCCATTACAAGTGATGGTCCCCTGGTCCCACTTTCATTCTTAATCTGTCTTTTTCTCAGTCCTTTGTTGCCACTGAACTTGAGGTACCCCCTGGTGGGATGTGGGGCTGGTTCCCTACATCTACTTACTTGTACCCTTTTCCATGGATTCTGTTTATTATTCTGGGTGGAAGCATCCATGTTGTTTTAATGAAGTGCCTCATGTGACTCTAAGGTGAGGCCAGAATCAGGTATGAGGGCTTCAAAATACATTCATGAGAGTTAAATTTCCCCTTTGCACTAAAGGGTGGTTACAGGGCCTTTTTCTGTTCAGCTTTGGTAGGGACAGGGCAGTGTGGCCCATATTTCCATTACTATAGCAGAAATTGCTGGTGCCTGTGGCAGGGGAGGTTACCTGAGAACAGGAAAAGAGAAATTTATATTTTTGCTCCCGTGGAGCAGCTTATTGTTCCTGAATCCCTTTTGTTATAAAGAACAGAAACGGGTGGGCTTTCTCTGCAGGTTCTGGTCCTTCTGCTGTGGATGTAAACAGGCGGTGCTGAAACCTGTAAAGGTATTTTTTCAAGATGCAGATGTAATTTATTAAGAATCTTATCTGAGCAGGAAGCCAGAGAAGGAGGAGAAACAAGGAAAAAAATGGCCTTTCTTTTAGCTAAGCATATCTCAGATCAAGAGCTATGTCCTCTCTGCTTCCTGGACTGCCATGCGCTTAGTAATTGGCAAGCCTTTGCTTCTTTACTTGTGTTTTTCCTCCCTCATGAGTTTAACAGCTTTTAAAAATTCATGTAATATCCAAGGGTCTCTGCAAAATATTTCTTTCCTCTATACCAGAGCCTTTTCTCCATGTCTTGGTTTCTTGTATGCCATGCGGAATTTTCACCATGAATTTATCATCTGCAATATTAAAATTGTTCCCTTTGTGGTTGTGGACACAAAGGGATGTAGCAACTCATGTTGAGGAAATTAGGGGTCCATCCTTAGTGAAAATGGAGAACATATAATGTGGAGGTTCTATGTGTGTTCTCCATTAGATTAGCTCTGTGCAGAACAGGATGTAAAAAATGCTTATTTAAACAGGATGGCACTTATTCCCATAAAGTTATTTTAAAAAATGAACATGATTTATAATCCTTTGGGTATATACCCAGTAATGGGATTGCTGGGTCAAATGGTATTTCTATGTCTAGATCCTTGAGGAATCGCCACATTGTCTTCCACAATGGTTGAACTAATTTACACTCTGACCAACAGTGTAAAAGTATTCCTATTTCTCTACATTCTCTCCAGCATCTGTGGTCTCCAGATTTTTTGATGATCACACAAGGAGGGGAACATTCTGATGTGCACACGGGGCGGGGGAGCATCATACACTAAGGTCTGTTGGGGGATGGGAGGCTAGGGAAGGGATAGCAGGGGGTGGGGAGATTGGAGAGGGATAACATTAGGAGAAATACCTAATGGAGGTGATGGGGGATGGAGGCAGCAAAGCACCATGGCATGTGTATACCTATGTAATAATTCTGCAAGATCTGCACATGTACCCCAGAACTTAAATTAAAAAAATTAGAAGATACTTGCTGTACAGGGTGCTAAAGAAAGATTACTTAATATCAGTATTAAAAATTACAGAACATGGAAGATATCTGTATCTTAAACTTTGCGTAAACTCATGCTTCTGCCTGGTTAAATGCAGACTATAATTAACTTTCAGAATGGCAATATTTCAGCAGTGATGCTGTGTCCTGTGTGTATCAGCACATCATGAAAATTGGTTCTAGTGCACTTGATATTAACGATTCACTTGGTTAAAGAGCTCTCGGACAGATTTTTTTTTTTTTACTATAGAGTTAATTATTTTCCTCTTTATTATTAAGTATCTTTTTGCAGCTGATGTGCATAAATTATCATATTTAATCTGGAAGCTGTCCTTTCTGAGGTTTACTTTGCATGATCTGTGTTAGGAAAGTGAAAGCTCTCATCTTTGATTATAGGCCAGAAAAACTGGGAAAAACACAGGCTCTTTTACTTACTCAATGTTTTTGACAAAATCTTCTTTTTGAGGCAAAAACATCAGCATTAATGGCGAGCTTGTTAGAAATTCAGCAACTCAGACTTTATTTCTGATTTTCTGAAAAAAGTATCTGCATTAACACGATCTCAAGTTTATAACATTAAAATTTAAGACGTACCTTCTAATTTAACATGTCCTTTTGATCTGAATAATACACACAACTCGTTCTTTAGAATGTAAATATAGCACGCAAAAATGTACGTTTGTGTTTATGCCCCTGATTTTATACTTTATTATTCAGGAGAACAGAAAAGCACTGATATTGTAGATTTTATGCCACTCTGTTTCCTCAGAGAGGATATTTCTGTTTTGAAATTAATTTTATTGGAAAATTTTAGTCAGTCCTATGAGTTAGAACCAGTTCTCTTTGCTCTTTCATTTCACCTTGAGTCAAATTTAAAATTCTGCCCATGGCCACTTGGTAAATATGTGTGTTTGTGTGTTTTTCAGGCATCGTTGACATTTACAGATGTGGCTATGGAATTCTCTGTGGAGGAGTGGCAATGCCTGGACAAAGCACAGCAGAATTTATATAAAAATGTGATGTTAGAGAACTACAGAAACCTGGTCTTCCTCGGTGAGGATAACCTCAATACACCATTCCCAATATATCCTAAAGGCTTACTTCTCCTTTTTGTAGAATGTGTTTTGGTAAAGTATGCTTTGCATAAATGAGTTTCGTATCCTTGTTTTCAAGAAAATCCTGGGAGTTAATCCATGTAGAAGAGAATTTCTTCAAGATGTTTCATTTTGACCTTAACTTTCCACATTCCTGAGATGATGTGTATCCTTCACTCTGGATTCATGTTTTATTTATTTATTTTTTAATTTAAAAAAATTTTTATTGTTTTTTATAGAGATGGGGTTTTACCATGTTGGCCAGGCTGGTCTCCAACTCCTGACCTCAAGCAATCCACCCGCCTCAGCCTCCCAAAGTGCTAGGATTACAGGTGTGAGCCACCACACCTGGGCTGGATTAATATTAATTCCAGAAATTTTGTGGCCTAAAATATTGTTGCCCACACTTTAAAATCTAATTGCCACCATCAATTTCTGATTCAGTAGTACTGGGTAGTGAAATTAAGTACCTACAAATTGAAAGTAGTTTGTACATATTTAGAAATTTCTGTTATAAGTTATTATTTTGGGATTAACTTATTAGAATATTCCATTACATCCTCTTTATTGAGCACATTATTAAGTTGATAACTACAGAAGATGAGCAAGATTCATATTATTTATTTTTAATAAAACAGGTGTTATTGTCTCTAAGCCAGACCTAATTACCTGTCTGGAGAAAGAAAAAGAGCCCTGGAATACGAAGCAACATGAAATGGTGGATGAACCCCCAGGTAGGTGAGAGTGAACACAGCAGATGACACCGTTGAGAGGTCCCAAGGTCAAGGAGAAAGCATCTTTAAAAATTAACTTGGGAAGATGTGTTTCAAAACAAATAATTTCTGTAAACCCAGGTTGTTTTTAATAATTTTCCTCTCACATAGGGACATCTTCCATTTTGTGCTTTTTTTTTTTTGAGATAGAGTTTTGCTCTTGTTGCCCAGGCTGGAGTGCAGTGGTGCAATCTCGGCTCACTGCAAGCTCTGCTTCGCAGGTTCAAGCAATTCTCCCGCCTCATCCTCTCTGGTAGCTGAGACTATAGGTGCGTGCCACCATGCCCAGCTAATTTTTGTATTTCTAATAGAGACGGGGTTTCACCATGTTGGCCAGGATGAGTTCAATTTCTTGACCTCATGATCTTCCTGCCTCAGCCTCTCAAAGTGCTGGGATTGCAGGCATGAGCCACTATGCCTGGCCTCATCTTACACTTTTAAATTCTTTAAGGATTCTGCTTTCCCCTCTGATCTTTTTTAAAGCTTAAGTGAGAGCCAAAGTCCTCTTCATGGCATGTAACAGACTGTACCATCTGACTCCTTTTCCATTGTTTTTGGGTAGGCACAAATAGCTGCATAATTCTGAGAAACTCTATGTTAAACTATCTTTTATGTTTTCTTTTTGTGTTATGTCTGAAATGTGTGAGTAGTGGTTTCTGTTCTATTTTGGTTGTTGTTTTTTTGCACATTCCATCCTGTTTTTATTACTATAGTCTTGAAATATAGTTTGAAATTTTAAAGTATGATGTTCTTCTACTTGTCTTTTTCCTCAAGATTGCTTTGGTTATTCAAAATGTATCGTAGTTTCATGTAAATTTTAGAATTGTGTTTTTCATTACTGTGAAAAAAAAATCATTGAAGTTTTGATTGGGAGTTTATTGAATCTTTTTGTTTTAATTTTTAAATGTATTTTCTTTTTTCTTTTTCGCAAGACGTATGACTCAAAAAAGTTTATTCAGTCTATAGATCACTTTGAATAATATGGCACTTTAACAGTATTTATTCTTTCAATCCATAGATATAAAATGTTTTTAAATTTATGTCCTTTCTAATTTCTTTCACTGATATGTCTTTGATTGTAAAGATTTTTTACATCCTTGGATAAATTTGTTTTCAGAAATGTATTCTTTTAATGCTGTTGTAAATAAGATTGCTTTTTTTTTTCTATTTTATCAGTTTGTTTTAATGTATGGAACCATAACTTGTACATTAATGTTATATTTTGCTAATTTATTGAATGCATTTATTAATTTAGGTTTTAATGTACTATTTATGGCTTTTTTTGTTTGTTTGTTTATTTTTTTCTTTTGAGATGAAGTCTGGCTCTGTTACCCAGGCCGGAGTACAGTGGTGTGATCTTGGATCAATGCCACCTCTACATTCTGAGTTCAACTAATTCTCCTGCCTTAGCCTCCTGAATAGCTGGGATTACAGGCGTGGACCACCATGCCTGGCTAATTTTTGTATTTTTAGTAGAGACAGGGTTTCACCATGTTTGCCAGGGTGATTTCAAACTCCTGACCTCAAATGATTCACCCACCTCAGCCTCCCAAAGTGCTGGGATTACAGGTGTGAGCCATTGCACCCAGTGCCATTTGTGGTTTTTAAAATGTAAGATTATATGATCAACTTTTTACTTTTTTGTCTTCATTTTTTGTTTTTGTTTTTTTTTTGAAATTGAGTCTTGCTCTGTCACCTGCGCTGGAGTGCAGTGGCATGGTCTCAGCTTACTGCAACCTCTATCTCTCAGGTTCAAGTGATTCTCCTGCCTCTGCCTCCCAAATAGCTGGATTCCCTGCTAATGTTTGTATTTTCAGTAGAGACAGGGCTTCATTATCTTGGCCAGGCTGGTCTTGAACTCCTGACGTCGTGATCCACCCACCTTGGTCTCCCAAAGTGCTGGGATTATAGGTGTGAGCCACCACACCTGGCTGTCTTCAGTTTCAGTGACTTTTTTTTTTTTTTAAATACTTCTGCCATATACTTTCAGTGCAATGTTAAAATAGAAGCATTGACAATGGGCACAATATAGTTTTGCATTGGTGTCTGTCAATCTGAAGAAGCAAACCTCTTCAAGTTTTATAAACTGGTTTCTGGAGGTAAAGATCTTTGATTGAGTTCCAGAGTGATGGGATGTCCTCTGAATTTGTAGTGAAGTGGGGTTGTGGCTTGGTCACAAGGCTGCTGGGCGTTCACTAGGGTCCACCTTTAGTTGGCTTGTTACAGAGGCTTGGGT
This sequence comes from Callithrix jacchus, assembly GCF_049354715.1. Taxonomy (NCBI): domain Eukaryota; kingdom Metazoa; phylum Chordata; class Mammalia; order Primates; family Cebidae; genus Callithrix; species Callithrix jacchus. The sequence goes on from NC_133523.1 coordinate 20,515,470, forward strand.
TGTAATTCCCATTTTATTTTTGGACAGACTGAATGTCCTTTAGGATTTTGCGCTATAGGGCAGATACCAGGATAGGTTTGTTGTTGTTGTTGTTGTTGTTTTGAGACAGAATTTTGCTCTTGTTGTCCAGGCTGGAGTACAATGGCATGATCTTGGCTCACCGCAACCTTTGCCTCCTGGGTTCAAGCGATTCTCCTGCCTCAGCCTCCCGAGTAGCTGGGATTATGGGCATGCACCACCATGCCCGGCTAATTTTGTGTTTTTAGTAGAGTCGGGGTTTCTCCATGTTGGTCAGGTTGGTCTTGAACTTCCGACCTCAGGTGATCTACCCGCCTCAGCCTCCCAAAGTGCTGGGATTACAGGTGTGAGCCACCATGACTTTGCAGTCGGGTCTGCATATGGTGGGCCTTATTTGGGATGTGGATGAGTATGGCTTTCACTGAGTAGCAGGGAACATTTCTCTGGGTCATTGTGTGAATATCTACGGAAGCAGAACTGGCCATGAACTGTGGCTCAGAGAGCTGGAACAAAGTAATCGAACTGCTTCAGAGACCACATAAAGACCAAGGTCTGCAGGCCTGCCTGCATGGCTATAAATGAGTGTCTTCCTCCAGGTCTCTGGAAGAATAGGACCTCTCCCAGAGTGTGGCTAGGAGATGTTTGGGATGATTACAGAGTAAGCAGAATTCTCAGCGGGACCAAATCAGGTGAGCCATTTTCTGGTCTGTCGCCAAGAACAGGGGTCTTGTGGCATGCTACCTGAATGAGGGTCTGCCTTCTGAAAAGAAACACTCCTCAGTCTTGAGCTTTAGCTGTTTCACAACTCCCTTCCTGGATCACAAAGCTCTCTGAAAGGTATTCATTTTGGAGATGGAGTCTTGCTACATAACCCAGGCTGGGCTCAAAATCCTGGCCTGAAGCACTTCTCCAACCTTAATGTACCATGTAGCTGTCATTACAGGTTCAAGCCATGAGGCCTGATTCTCATAAAGGCATTTTTGTCAGGGATGGCTGTGGAGGGATAAGAAAATAGGGTAACTTATTTCTCCGTCTTACTGATGTCACTCTCCCTATATGCTTTTACTTTTTATTTTCTATTTCAAATTTGTCTGTAATTTTAGATTCAGACATTTATGACAATATGCCAGAATGTATGTTATGTTTGAAGTAAATTAGATAGTTAGTAGGCCCTCCACATTTACTAAAATAGTTACTTATAAATTTGTTTCTGAAGGCAAAGAAAGAATTATAGAGTTTGCATTTACTTTCTTTAGCCTATATCTAAATAATAGCATACTTCATTTCTAAATATTTATTATATGTATCAGAGGGTCTAACCCTATTTGTGTGTGTGTGTGTGTGTGTGCGCGCGTATGCGTGTAAGGCTATTCTTTGCTTCTAAAGTTGGATTACATTTTGTGTAAGAATAGCACATATTTGAAACACAAAAATCAACTCTAATTTCTTTTTAATGCGTATTTGTTAAAAAGTTTCTCATCAGAATCTTCTGTTTACAAATATACTGCATTTTCTCTGAAATGTTGCTGTTACACAGTTTATGCCAATGACTCAATGCCTTCCATGAGTATGCAGTTACAGTCAAATATTGTAGTTATCTGGACAGAGTTTTTTAATGGTGCCTTCATTAATGTTGCATACCAGATTTTATGAGTAAGCATTTGTTACTGTTTTGCAGTTCTGTATTAGTGTGTTTCTTCAGTGTAGGCTTCCTAGCATCCATTTATTGTGCTTTTTGGTTTTACTTATATAATTTTAGACAATTTGCAATTATTTTTGTATACTTTAAGTCAATGTGGGATTTAATTAAGAGATAAATTAGCCATACATCTATCACCATCAGATTATATATCTGTATATGTTTACCTATAAATATAACCACAATTTGGGTTATAGCTTATCTTGTATGTACTTTTTCTTTTTCTGAGATGGAGTTTCGCTCTTGTTACCCAGGCTGGAGTGCAGTGGTGTGATCTCGGCTCACCGCCACCTCCGCCTCCTGGGTTCAGGCAATTTTCCTGCCTCAGCCTCCTGAGTACCTGGGATTACAGGCACGTGCCACCATGCCCAGCTAATTTTTTTGTATTTTCAGTAGAGACGGGGTTTCACCATGTTGACCAGGATGGTCTCGATCTCTTGACCTCGTGATCCACCCACCTCAGCCTCCCACAGTGCTGGGATTACAGGTGTCAGCCACTGTGCCCGGCCAGTATTTTTTCATAGCTGATTTTCAGTGGTAGTTTGTCTTGTCGAAGTGAGTAGTCATGGAATAGTCTTATTTTCACCATGTGATTAATGATGAATATATATTTCCTTGTGTAGGAGAAACGCTTTTGTGATTTGAAGGTAAGTTTTGAAAATATTTATACTTCTGCATTTTTTTGTCTTTATTTAAAAACTTTATTGTTGTAAAAACACATAAAATTTACCATCTTAAATCTACTGAGGTGTACATTTTAGGCCCAGGCATTGTGGTGGCTCACATTTGTAATTCTTGGATTTTGGGAGGCTAAGACAGGAGAAATCTCTTAAGCCCAAAATGGTGAGACCAGCTTGGGAAAGATATAAAGATTTTCTCTTTACCAAAAAATGTTAATAATAGCCAGGCCAGCTGGTATTCCTAAATTTCATAAGACTTGGTATATGTCCTAACAGAAGATGCCAGGTGCAAATTATAATACTGTGCTTTTTACTGGAGAGGATCTCTTGCTTTTGACTGGAAAGATTTGTACGAGTCTGTTAAGCCTTGTTGGTCTATAATGTGATTTGGATGTTCATGTTCTCGAAACCTGGACTGGCTGGCTCATTTTATTTTGCATAATATCACTGAGTTTTAACTTTATAGTTGTTAGAATATTTCCTGCGTTTTAAAACTTGGGTGATATTTTAGTATTTCTATATCTCAAATTATATATACTGAATAATTCGGTGACCTTTGCTTGCATCTCCTATCGGCTTTAGTAACAACGCTGCAATAATTACGGATATGCAAGTCATTCTTTACATCACTATGCCTGTAAAAGTTTATCTGTGGCCTGCATTCAATTTGATTAGTCCACCTTTCCACCTTGATAGTCCTACCAATTTGTCTTCATTCTGTAGCTTTTTAATGTGTTTTGAAATTAGGGACTGTAATGCCGCTGACATTGTTCCTCTTTTTGAAGATTTTTGTGCACGTTGTTTTCTCTTGAGATTCCCTGTGCTCTTTGGGTTGCTGTTTCGATCTCTTCAAAAATGCAGTGACAGTTTTGGAAAACACTGCATTAAATTTATAGATTACATGGAGTAGTATGGACAGTTTTACAATAGTAATCATTTTAACCTTTGAACAAGAGCACGCTCAAGAGTGTGTACCTTAATTTCTATATATTTGCAAAATTATCAGCTTTTTCTATTATTATTTTATATTCTTATTCCATTTTGGTCATAGAAGGTAATCCGTAAGATTTCAGTTTAAAAAATTTAGTTAAGACTTTTTAATTTATGTTTTTGCTTAACAAATGATCTGTCAAGGAGAATATTGTATGAGCTATTGAGAAGGGTGTATATCCTGATGTTGTTGGAAATAATTGCCTTGAAGTCCTCTGTTTGCTTACTAATATTCTGTCTCATTTTATTGTTATTACAAAAAGTGGAGTATTGAAATATCCTAGTATAATTATATTGCTCTCTATGTGCTTCTTCAATTTTGTCAGTATTTGCTTTATTTGTTAGGAACCCTAATGAGATACACACACACACACACACTAATGAGATACACACACACACATACACGCGCGCGCGCACACACACACACTAATGAGATACACACACACACACTAATGAGATACACACACACACACTAATGAGATACACACACACACACACTAATGAGATACACACACATACACGCGCGCGCGCACACACACACTAATGAGATACACACACACACGCGCGCACACACACACACACTAATGAGATACACACACACACACACACTAATGAGATACACACACACACAACACACTAATGAGATACACACACACATACACGCGCGCGCACACACACACACACTAATGAGATACACACACACACACATACACGCGCGTGCGCACACACACACACTAATGATACACACACACACACACTAATGAGATACACACACACACACTAATGAGATACACACACACACACACACAACACACTAATGAGATACACACACATGCACACTAATTTGTTATAGGATCCCAGTAAAGTAATCTGTTATTATTTAATGTTCTTTTTTGTCCCTTTGGAGTTTTGTCTTCAGGTACAGTTGGTTTCAAGTACATATAAAATATGACAGTTTTTGACTTAACATATAGCTTGTCTAACGTTATTTTGACCTCTTCTGCTCTCCTTTGGTTAGTATTTGCATGCTATGTCTACTTCCATCTTGCCACTTTCAGTTGTTTTTTTATTATTAGATCTCAACTGCCTCTTTGTAGAAAGGCAAGTTGGATTTTGATTTTTAAATTTTTCAAATAAATCCCTTTATTGAAAGTACGTATCTTGATTGGAAAATTAATTTTATATATATTAAAATAATTTTCTAAAGGAGAAAGACTAATTCTATTAATTGTTGTATTCTTTTTTCTTTGTCCTTCATTTTCTCTTTTTCTGCCTTTTTGATTTTTGTATTGATATGCTTTTATTTCTTATTTTCTTTCATGTATCTAATACAGATATTTCCTTTCTGGTACCTTGGGGATTACATAAAACTTAAAAGATACAGCTATATATTTTAATCTGGTAAAAAATTAACTCAAGTTGCATACAGAAGTTCTTCCTCATTGTATTTGCTCTTAACTTTGTTATTGATGTAGCTAATTATATATTTTTATGTTGTATATTCATTAATATATGTTTGTATAATTTCTGTGCATTTGTCTTTCAACTTTTAGAGAAAAATTAAAATTGTTTTCTGCACCATTATGGTAATGTTATGAAATTCTATTATTGGGTATGTGCATATCTTTCCCCAAAGTTAGTATTTATATATGATTATGTGTTGTTTTATTGCATCGTGTTATTTTCAGTGGAAGGAACTGCTTTCAGCACCTTTGATATATAGGACATACGCAGTGCCAATATACTTTCTCAGGATTTCATTATTTGGAGTGTCTTCTACTTTTTATTCATTAGGACAGTTTTGCTGATGCTATTTTTCGCAGTTCACCGCAGTTGTTGTTTTTTTTCCAGAACTTTGACTATGTGACATAGTCAGGCCTTCTGGCCTGCAAAATTCTTGTTCACAAATTCACTGGTTATCTTATAAGACTAAGCTTGTAAATGACACGTCACTTTTGTCTTGCCACTCCTGAGATTTTCTTCTTGTCTGTGACTTTTGAAATTGCTCTTTTATATGAGTTTGATACAGATACCTCGTGTGTGTGTCCCTGTTTGTTTGTTGAGCTTCTTCGTATTTGTATCATTTTTTGTGATTGCTTTCTGAACATTGGATTATGTTTTTGATGGGCCCATGCTGCCCTAATACTCTGTATACATTGTAATCTGATTGAGATTTGGAAATTAAAAACAAGTTATCTGTCACAGTCTGTAATACAGCTTTGTCCTGGCATAGTCTGAAACAAATTGTCTTGGCTAGAGATTCTGTAAGTCTCTCAAACATGTTCTTAGAATATATCTTGTCTAAAGTTTTGTGGGTTTTGTTTTGTTTTTCTTGAAGTGAAAGTTTATGTTTCTTTGTGTGTGTGTGTGTGTGTGTGTGTGTTTTAATTTAATGTCCAATGCCCACTCGGATCATGTTTCTTTTTTTTTTTTTTTGAGATGGAGTTTTGCTCTTGTTACCCAGGCTGGAGTGCAATGGCGTGATTTTGGCTCACCGCAACCTCCGCCTCCTGGGTTCAGGCAATTCTCCTGCCTCAGCCTCCTGAGTAGCTGGGATTACAGGCACGCGCCACCACGCCCAGCTGATTTTTTGTATTTTTAGTAGAGACGGGGTTTCACCATGTTGACCAGGATGGTCTCGATCTCTTGATCCACCCATCTTGGCTTCCCAAAGTGCTAGGATTACAGGAGTGAGCCACGGATCATGTTTCTTTTAATAGTCAGTAATCGTTGGCTACACCTCTTCCCTGTCTGTAGTACTGCAGTCTTTGTGCTGCTGTACCATTTATCTTTGGCCTCAGCAGACTCAAACTGTTACTCCAAAGTATACCCCCATTTCTTTCAGCATTTTATGTCATAGGAAACTGAAACCAGTGTCTGGTAAAACCCCTAGAAGCCAGAAATGTAAATGTATGTGCTAATATTTCTCTGGTATTTTAAAATGGAAACCAGGAATTAGCAATTTACTTCTGAAGGCACTGTGTTATATTAGGGAGCAGGAAGAACTGTGCTGGGTAAATGTAATAGACTTTTCCTTTTTTTTTTTAAAGATAGTCTTGCTCTTTTGCTCAGGCTGGAGTGCAGTGGCGTCATCTCGGCTCACTGCAACCTCCGCCTCCCAGGTTAAAGTGATTCTCCTGCCTCAGTCTCCTGAGAAGCTGGGATTAGTGCCACCACGCCTGGCTAATTTTTGTATTTTTAGTAGAGACGGGGTTTCACCATGTTGGTCAGACTTGTCTCGAACTCCTTACTTTGTGATCTGCCTGCCTTGGCCTCGCAAAGTGCTGGGATTACAGGTCTGAGCCATCCTGCCCAGCTCTTTGCATTGTGCTCACCTGTGGCACTGCACACACTTAACTCATTTATAAATTTCTTACAAATGTATTTTGACCAGTATGTTTTTGTTACATTTATATATTTATGAAGAAATTAGAACCTGTGGTGTTTTGATATGCTAGTTTACTTATGTCATTTGTATGCTTTTGCAGGTTAGATTTGTAAAGTATATTTATCTGAGTCTAGCAAGTGGAGTAATTTGTTGTTTTAATTTCTTTTAGTTATGTGTTCTCACTTTGTCAAAGAACTTTCGCCAGAGCAAAATATAAAAGATTCTTTCCAAAAAGTGATACTGAGGAGATACAATAAATGTGGAGATGATAACTTACAATTAAGGAAAGGCTGCAGAAGTGTGGATGAGTGTAAACTGCACAGAGGAGATTATAATGGACTTGATCAATGTTTGCCAACTACCCAGAGCAGAAGGTTTCAATGTCATACATATGTGGAAGTCTTTCATAAGTTTTCAAACTCAAATAGACATAAAGTAAGACATACAGGAAAGAAACTTTTCAATTGTAAAGAATGTGGCAAATCATTTTGCATGCTCTCCCTACTAACTCAACATAAAAGAATTCAAATTGGAGAGAAACCCTACAAATATGAAGAATGTGGCAAAGCCTTTAATGAGTTCTCAAACCTTACTGCACATAAGTTAATTCATATTGGAGATAAACGCTACAAATGTGAAGAATGTGGCAAAGCATTTAAACGGTCCTCAACCCTTAGTCAACATAAGAGAATTCATACTGGAGAGAAACCCCATAAATGTGAAGAATGTGGCAAAGCATTTAACCAGTCTTCAATCCTTACTAGACATAAAAGAATTCATACAGGAGAGAAACCCTACAAATGTGAAAAATGTGGCAAAGCCTTTAACCGTTTCTCAAAGCTTACTACACATAAGATAATTCATACTGGAGAGAAACCCTACAAATGTGAAGAATGTGGCAAAGCATTTAACCAGTCTTCAATCCTTACTAGACATAAAAGAATTCATACAGGAGAGAAACCCTACAAATGTGAAAAATGTGGCAAAGCCTTTAACCGTTTCTCAAAGCTTACTACACATAAGATAATTCATACTGGAGAGAAACCCTACAAATGTGAAGAATGTGGCAAAGCCTTTAATGAGTCCTCAAAGCTTACTGCACATAAGATAATTCATACTGGAGAGAAACCCTACAAATGTGAAGAATGTGGCAAAGCATTTAACCGGTCTTCAGCCCTTATTCAACATAAGAGAATTCATACTGGAGAGAAACCCTATAAATGTGAAGAATGTGGCAAAGCATTTAAGCAGTCCTCAAGCCTTCCTAGACATAAAAGAATTCATACAGGAGAGAAACCCTACAAATGTGAAAAATGTGGGAAAGCCTTTAACCATTTCTCAAACCTTACTACACATAAGATAATTTATACTGGAGAGAAACCCTACAAATGTGAAGAATGTCACAAAGGCTTTAACCTGTCCTCAACCCTTAATGAACATAAGATAATTCCTACTGGAGGAAAACCCTACAAATGTGAAGAATGTGGCAAAGCCTTTAATAAGTCCTCAAGGCTTACTGCACATAAGATAATTCATACTGGAGAGAAACACTACAAATGTGAAGAATGCGGCAAAGCCTTTAATGAGTCCTCAAAGCTTACTACACATAAGATAATTCATACTGGAGAGAAACGCTACAAATGTGAAGAATGTGGCAAAGCATTTAACCGGTCCTCAACCCTTAGTCAACATAAGAGAATTCATACTGGAGAGAAACCCTACAGATGTGAAGTATGTGGCAAAGCTTTTATGCATTTCTCCAAACTTAATAAACACAAGAGAATTCATACTGGAGAGAAACCTTACAAATGTGAAGAATGTGGGAAAGCTTTTAGTCAGTCCTCAAATCTTACTATGCATAGGAGAATTCATACTGGCGAGAAACCCTACAAATGTGAAATATGTGGCAAAGCCTTTAACCGGTCCTCAAACCTTACTATGCATAAGATAATTCATACTGGAGAGAAACCCTACAAATGTAAAGAATGTGGCAAAGCTTTTAGCCAGTCTTCAACCCTTACCAAACATACGAGAATACATGCTAGAGAGAAACCCTAAAAGTGTGAAGAATATGGCAAAAATTTTAACCAATTCTCAACCTTTACTAAACATAAGATAATTTATACTGGAGAGAAATCCTACAAATGTGTTAAATGTGGCAAAGCCTTTAACCAGTCCTCAACTTTTGCTAAAAATGAAAATTCATGTGGAAAATAAACCCTGCTAATGCAAAGAATGTGATGAATGCTTTAACGAGTTTTCAACCCTTAGCTCACATAATACTGGAGATAAACTGTACAAGTGTGAAGAATGAAGCAAAGCCTTTAACAAGTCCTCAGTTCTTAACAGACATAATTCGTCCTGGAGAGAAACTCTGCAAACCTGAAAGAGGTGACAATGCTTTTAACAACACCTCAGACCTTTCCAAACATAAAAGTAATCATACTGGTACAAAACCCTAGAAATGTGAAGTGCCGCATCCTTTTCCACCCATGCTGTCTGACAAGGTCCACACATTGGGAAGGAAACTTCAAAGAAGGGGCCTTCCTGGAAAAGGATGAGGCATATGGGTGGATATGCTTGGATGCGCTGGGCTGATTCTGTTAGTCATTTACTTGATGTAACTTCTTTCATCTTCAAAAACATCCCTTGTAGCTGAATTAGATAAAAAAAAAACCCTGCTTCCACTGAAGCATCGAAAATTACCAAAAGTCCAGAATGTAGTAGGAGTATATTAAATATAATAGGGGAAGAGCTTTAGCCAGGAGACACTATGAAACAGTTTATGATAAATTCACAACAAGCAGACATATTACAGAAAGAGGTTACACCCACACCAAAAGCTGAGAAACAAGTTAAGGAACCCGATGAATATAAACCTCGCAACCTTCTCTCTACAGTTCAAGGACCCCCCAATGTAGCCTATCTAATATAAGGGAAACCTTGGTACCCTCCAAAAGGAGCAAATGTGAACATGAAAGTAATAAAAATACCTGATCCAACAGTTCCATATACAGGAGCATATAATGAGGATGGCATTAACATGATTAATAAAGATGGCATGCACATTCCCTATCACACTTTAACATTTATAGAAAGATTAGCAAAATCAGGACCACCTTGGTGTATAAGAACAAAGAAACAAAAACTTGGTGTTTTAAAACAATTGGCAAGACACTTTAAGAAATACTGTAAAGGAAGAGGGGATTTGTATAAGAAAATACAAGAAGAGATTCGAAAGGAGGAAAGCACAGAGGAATACAAGTGCATAAGTCATCTAGGTCATGACCTTTTCTACCCCCAGTCTCACTCTATCTTTAGTACATCTTAGTCCCTTGAATCATAACTTTTGTTATTTCTATGTAGTCAAGGGAATTGACCTAGAAAAATTTTCTGCTTACATGCTGTAGTTATGTCCAAAGTAAAAGTATACAAACCACACTGTTACAGTAATAAACAGACAGAGAATCACAACACCTTTGAGTCGTGTCCTTCTCTGCTTCTCATCGCCGATGCCTTTGCCCACCTTCGGGGACCCTCTTGGACCTGGCTACGGCTGGACCGTGGCAGGTGGCGCCCGAACAGGGACCTGAAGGTAAGTCTTTTTTCTTATTCGGCAAGGATAAGGCTCTCGCCGTAGGGTGCTGCAGACCCCTTAGCAAGATAGGCTATGAGAGTAAAGGGCGAGTAATCATGGGACATACAGAGTCAAAAGCAAGAGGATTGTTTATTGATATTTCAAGACATGTGCTAGGAAACAGAGGGATCCGAGTTTCAGTAAAACAACTAAGGGAATTTTTTAGTTTCTTACAAGAGTGTGCTCCTTGGTTCCCTGAGGAGGGAACCTTAAATTTAGAAACCTGGATGAAGTTGGGAAAAGCCATGAAGCAATATTACACTCTCCATGGCCCAGAAGGTAACCCAGTAGATGCTTTCTTGTTGTGGAATGACCTGAAGGAATGCCTTGACCCAACTCAGGAACTGGCTTGTCTAGCCCGGCAGGTAGCCGAAGAAACGGCTCCCTTATGTGATAAAACCACCAAGGCAAAGAGTTATAGCAGTATAGGCAAGGGAGACAGCTACTAGTTTGGAGGACGAAGAGGAAGGAAAAGATGAGCCATTGCCACCTAATTATCAAGATGAATTAGAGGAAGAGGCAGCTCGGTATCATAATGATGAGTTTTTTGGGGAGCTCCTCCAGCTTCCCAAAAAGACAAGCCAGTGGGAAGGATTTCCCCAACTTGCATTGGGTTTTTAAGAGCTATGCAAGAAGCAAAAAGAGGGCAACAAAGAATTTTAATGTTTTCCAGTCCTATTTGGAGCGGATCACGGGCCCCTGCAATGGGAACCCTTGCCCTTTAAGTTGCTAAAGGAACTAAAGATTGCAGTCAAGGACTTTGGCCCCACCTCTCCATATACATTGCAGTTATTAGACACTATAGCTAGCGAGTGGATCACTTCTTTTGATTGGCAGCAGACTGCTAAATCTTGTTTAAGTTCTGGATCCTACCTCTTATGGAGAGCTGATTATGAAGATAGGGCCAAAACTTCAGTACAAAAAACATTACTCAAAAGGGGAAGAGAGGGCCGGGCGCGGTGGCTCAAGCCTGTAATCCGAGCACTTTGGGAGGCCGAGACGGGTGGATCACAAGGTCGAGAGATCAAGACCATTCTGGTCAACATGGTGAATCCCCGTCTCTACTCAAAATACAAAAAATTAGCTGGGCATGGTGGCGCGTGCCTGTAATCCCAGCTACTCGGGAGGCTGAGGCAGGAGAATCACCTGAACCCAGGAGGTGGAGGTTGCGGTGAGCCGAAATCACGCCATTGCACTCCAGCCTGGTTAATAAGAGCGAAACTCTGTCTCAAAAAAAAAAAAAGGCTCGGGGGGAGAGAGAGGTTGACATTTTCTATGCTTTTAGGCACAGGAGAATATCTAACACCACAAGCTCAGCTCAATCTGCCGAGTGGCCTTGGAGGAAGTCTTGAAGCTAGTGGTTTCTGCTTGGTGACAACTCCCATACCCAGAGACAAAAACAACTTTCTTAAGTAATATAAAGCAGACTTCTCAAAAGCCGTATGAAGAATTTCTTACTAATTGGAAGAAATTGTACAAAGAGCCATCCAAAACCCTGAAGCAGCTGAGATGGTTTTGAAGCAATTGGCCTATAAAAATGGGAATCCAACTTGTCAGGCTCTTTTAAGACCCATTAGGAGAACAGGCACTATTAATGATTATGTTAGAGCTTGTCTTGAAGCTTCTCCAGCATATATTCAAGGGGTAGCTATGGCTGTGGCTATGAATGGGAAACTTTATACTCAGTTCCTTAAGTAAATGTATAAACCCAATAATAATAAGAATGGAAAGAACTGAGGTTGTTTCAATTGTGGAGAAATAGGGCATTTTATGAAACAATGCCCTGGAAAAAATGCAGGGGATAGTGCTAAGCCTGATTTAAAAGGGAAACCTACATCCCTCTGTCCTCAATGTCAAAAAGGATACCATTGGGGTAAAGAGTGCAAGTCAAAATTTCATAAGGATGGTCACCCATTAGTGGATGGGGAGCCTACTACACCAAAAACTGGCCCAACTGGTCCTCCCAATCAAGCTACGAATATGTCTATGGAATCAAAAAACCCGTTCTGGGGGTGCTCCCTGGTCCCCGAAACCAACTGGGGACCCCAAACCATGCAAAGTTATCCATTCATGACCTGGCCAGGGCAACCCCAGAAAGTGCAGGATTAGATTTGCCTGTCAGTAAACATGTCATCACATCAGAGGGAGAGGTTACTCTCCCTCTGGAATTTTTGGACTATTACCAAAAGGATACTTAGGATTAATAATAGGAAGAAGCTCAAGTTGTAGAGCAGGGCTTATTCTCCCAGGAGTTACCGACTCTGACTACACTGGAGAAATAAAAATAATGGTACAGTCTCCAAATAAGACAGTACAACTATTTCCTGGGCAAAGAATTGCTCAGTTATTATTACTCCCATATTTGATGATGCCTTCCCACACAATACAAGAATGTAGAGGACAACAAGGATTTGGATCTACAGATGTGGTTGCATGGGTGCAAAAAATTAGAAAGCCCCATGAAAACGTTATTAATAGAAGGAAAGAAATAGAGGGATTGATAGATACTGGGGCAGATGTCTCTTGCATAGCTGGAAAAGATTGGCCTAGTGGGTGGCCTACTACAAGGAGCCCGACTGCCCTAATAGGATTGGGCATGGCCTCCTATATAGCTAAAAGTCAAAGGATCTTGCATTGGGCCAGTGAGGATTCCAACCATAAAGGTACTTTCCAACTATATATGATTCCCTCTTTACCTCTTACCTTATGGGGAAGGGATCTTCTATCTCAAATAAACATGACAATTGAGGTCCCACATATGCAAGATGCTTTTTTATCCTAGAGGCCACTGCTCCCTTTCATGCGAACACTATTCAGTGGAAATCAGAGGAACCTGTATGGGTTGAGCAGTGGCCATTAACTATGAAAAATTACAGGTGGGTACAAAATTGATGGAAGAACAACTAAGATTAGGACATATAGAGCCCTCTAATAGCCCCTGGAATACTCCTATTTTTGTTATAAAAAAGAAATCAGGTAAATGGAGGCTATTACAGGATTTAAGAGCAGTAAATAAAACTGGTGACTATGGGCACTTTACAACCAGGGCTCCCTTCTCCAGTAGCTGTCCCTCGTGACAGCAATATAATTACCATAGATTTACAGGATTGTTTTTTACCATCCCTCTAGCACCTACAGACTGTAAAAGATTTGCTTTTAGCCTACTTTCTTCAGATTTACAAAGACCTTACCAAAGGTATCAATGGAAAGTCCTCCCTCGGGGCATGAAAAATAGTCCTATGTTATGCCAAAAATTTGTTGATGTTGCCTTAACGAGCACCCGAAGCAAGTTTCCAACTATTTATATAATTCATTATATGGATGATATCCTATTGGCACATCAGGACAAACAGTTACTATATCAGGCATTACATTTCATGATAGAACAATTGCAAACAGTTGGGTTGGTAGTAGCCCCAGAAAAAATTCAAGAAAATCCACCATTTAATTATTTGGGAAGACTTATAAAATCCCCTGTGATAGCTATTCAAAGCATAGCAATAAGACATGATACTCTTAATACTTTAAATGATTTCCAGAAATTACTGGGGGATATAAACTGGGTTCAGCCATTTTTAAAATTAACTACTAAAGACTTGAAACCTCTATTTGATATCCTGAAAGGAGATAGTTTCCCTACATCTACCAGGAGGCTGACTCCGGAGGGCTTAAGAGCTCTAGAGAAAGTAAATGAGGCTCTAAACCATAATAAATTATATCAAGTAAATTACGACAAACCTTGGCAATTAATTATATTAAAAACTGAATACACCCCAATGGGATGTTTATGGCAAAATGCTCCTCTTGAATGGACCCATCTCCCTTCCACACCCAAACGAGTAATTTCTTTCTACCCACACTTAGTCACCGTACTTATTTGGCAAGGAAGAAACCGTAGCAAAGAACTATTTGGGGCTGATGTGCATGAGATTATTCTTCCTTATACCAAAGAGCAATGTGATCAACTGTATCAGCTAGTAGATCAATGGGGTATTTCATTAGCAGGATTTACAGGACAGGTCACACATCATCTACCATCTGATCCTATATTACAATTCTTAAAATCTACTCTTATAATTTTTCCTACACTACATAGTAGTAACCCACTTCCTCCTCCCACTGCGACTCTATTTACAGATGGCTCTTCTAACGGAAAAGCAGTTACTATCTGGCCCACAGGAGAGAGAGTTCAGCAAACTGCCAAAACTTCTGCTCAAGGAGCGAAGATAGAGGCGGTAGTTGCAGGCTTTTCACAGATTACAGGATCTTTTAACCTTTACACAGATTCTGCTTATATAGTAAATTTATTTCCAGCTATAGAAACAGCCCTTATTTCCAGTCAATCAGCTATTAGTCATTTACTTACAAAACTACAGACAGTTATCCAGCATAGAAATGCTCCTTTTTATATAGGACATATTCGCAGTCATACTTCTCTAGAAGGGCCTTTGGTACAAGGTAACAGGCTAGCTGACTTGCTTACCAAGCAGAAAATATTCACAGTAAATGAGGAAGCTGTACAGTCACATGCTCTCCATCACCAAAATGCCACTGCTCTAAGACTACAGTTTAAAATTACTAGGGAACAAGCCCATCAAATAGTAAAAACTCTCCCACTTGTGTAATACATATTCCCTCCCTACAGATGGGAGTTAATCCTAGGGGATTAAAACCTAATGTATTATGGCAAGTGGATGTTACCCATATACAAGAATTTGGAAAACTTGCTTTTGTACATGTTACTATTGACACTTGCTCTCACATCATCTTTGCTTCTGCTAGAACAGGAGAAGCTTATAAAGATGTGATACAACATCTAGTGCAGTGTATTGCTTATATGGGCCTACCCCGACAGATAAAAGACTGACAATGCTCCTGCCTACACCTCAAAAAGTTTTCAAGAATTTTGTGATAAGTTTAAAATTCAGCATTGTACAGGAATTCCTTATAACCCCCAAGGCCAAGCTATCATTGAGAGAGCCCATCAAACTTTAAAAAATTGAATATCAAAACTACAACAGGGAATTACAAAGTATTTGTCTCCTCATCGTCTGTTACAACACGCCATGTTTGTCATAAACTACTTAAATAGTAATGACCAAGGATTTACACCTATGATGAGACACTGGAATCATAGGCCAGAAGTGCAAATATTAGTGTATTGGAAATACCTTTTAACTGGAACATGTAAGGGTCCAGATAGCCTCCTAACCTCTGGTCGAGGATATGCATGTGTGCTTCCACAGGATGCCTCTTCCCCCACTTGGATCCTGGATCAACTCATCCATCCTGCACAAGAACAGAAAAGGAACCCCCCGTGGAGATCGATCCCGGATGAGGAACACTTAAGAGAGCCAGAAGTAGTGGAAGAATTGCTGCCAAAAATGCGGAAACTAAATTTTAATCCTTTTCGCCAGGCAAAGTCAACAAGACAAACCAGTTTACCAACCTGGGGACAACTGAAGAAACTAACCACTGATGCTAGCGTTGTTGTCTCCTTGAGTGGAGAACCTCAAACACCCCCACCTTATTTTTGGCTATGCTCGCCTTGCTTTCTTGTCAGGTACCTACTGTACAGGCTAATCAAGCTTTTTGGCCTTTGTACCAGAGCCTCCTTTGCTGCATCTCACCTCATGGGGTAGTGATGCTGATAAGGTATTTACCAATAATACTAACATTATTGGGGGAATACCTGACTCATTTATACCTCATGTGACAACAGAAAATGTTTCCTTTAGGGGATACTCTAATGAGGTACCTCTATGCTTTGTTACTAATGGATGTCCTCCTATAGGATGTCTCCCTATTAACTATAGAACCTTTGCAACTGACTCTCCTACAAAAAACAATACTAGAAAGTTATGGACTATAGAAATAGTTACTTTAGGATATCATACTTAGAATGAATCTTATGTTAATTTAACTAGTTTCAGCCTTTACTTGAATCATGTCAAACAAAATACACTGATTTAGATTTATACTGGAAAAATATAAAAGGTAATGGGTTTCCTAAGTGGTTAGACTGTGGCTTTGACCATAAAGCTAGCATATTTAAGCCTGCCAATACAAATTTCACTGTGTATGATTTCTCTGTCCCTTCTCCTGATTATAATTACACCGAATATATTAAAAATATTAATCATAACATTTTTTACAACAACAGCTTACCCTCCAATGGAGAACCTTGACATAGATGATTTACTCCTGGCTGGGTTAGCCCCACCTATCAGACAACATCAAAAGTTTATAACAAAACCTCTCTACATCCAGACCTATACAAGCTATTGGCTGCCACTAATATGTTGCTTTCTCATAGACCTAGCAGCAGCATTCCAGAGCCCATGGCTATTAGAGCCTGCATTAACGCACCTCATGCCATCCTTATTGGTAGCCCTAACATTATGGAATTTCAATATATTAATAATTCTTATATAGTCAAGTGTAATGCATATCTTTTAACCAACTGTATTAATTCTGGACAGTGAATTATTTTATGTATATAGACACATAAAAATGTGTCTATATTTGTTATTGTTCATCAACCTACTTATGTTATGCTACCAGTAACCTTAGAAGAAGAATGGTATGATGATACAGGATTACATATTTTAGAAAGATTAACCATTTTAGCTAGGCCAAAAAGGTTTGTAGCTGCTTTAATATTAGGCATAACTGCATTAATTACTATAATAACCTCTATATCCATGTCTGCAGTAGCTTTAACACAGGAAATCCATACGGCACAGCATGTGAATGAATTAACTCATAATGTTACAATAGCCTTAGCCATCCAAGAAAAACTAGGTAAAAAATTAGAGACTAGAATTAATGCTCTAGAAGAGACAGTAATATATTTAGGAAATCAAATTCAGAATCTGAAGACACAACCACTAGATGTCATGCAAAATATAAATGGATATGTGTCACCCCTTTTCCACATATTAATGACACTGATCCTTGGGAAAAAGTTAAAAATCACTTGCAAGGAGTATGGCACAACACCGAGTTACCTCCAGATATTCGAACCCTACAAGTAAAGATTAGGGACCTTAGTAAAGCCCTCTGATTACTTGATGACAATTTAGCAGAAAATTTATGGTCTGCCATTACACATTCAGTTAACCCTATCTTTTGGTGGTCTAGTGTAGTTCACATTGGAGTAACTGTACTTATAATAATTATTATCATTCTTAGCTTTCCAGTCATCATCCGATCACTGATATTGTCAATCAGAAACCTTCGCATCCAGCTAGAAACTCTTAAACTAAAAAATAAAAAAGGGGAGATGCTGCGTCCTTTTCCACCCATGCTGTCTGACAAGGTCCACGCATTGGGAAGGAAACTTCAAAGAAGGGGCCTTCCTGGAAAAGGATGAGGCATATGGGTGGATATGCTTGGATGCGCTGGGCTGATTCTATTAGTCATTTACTTGATGTACCTTCTTTCATCTTCAAAAACATCCCTTGTAGCTGAATTAGATCAAAAAAACCCTGCTTCCACTGAAGCATCGAAAATTACCAAAAGTCCAGAATGTAGTAGGAGTATATTAAATATAATAGGGGAAGAGCTTGAGCCAGGAGACACTATGAAACAGTTTATGATAAATTCACAACAAGCAGACATATTACAGAAAGAGGTTACACCCACACCAAAAGCTGAGAAACAAGTTAAGGAACCCGATGAATATAAACCTCGCAACCTTCTCTCTACAGTTCAAGGACCCCCCAACGTAGCCTATCTGATACAAGGGAAACCTTGGTACCCCCCAAAAGGAGCAAATGTGAACATGAAAGTAATAAAAATACCTGATCCAACAGTTCCATATACAGGAGCATATAATGAGGATGGCATTAACATGATTAATAAAGATGGCATGCACATTCCCTATCACACTTTAACATTTATAGAAAGATTAGCAAAATCAGGACCACCTTGGTGTATAAGAACAAAGAAACAAAAACTTGGTGTTTTAAAACAATTGGCAAGACACTTTAAGAAATGCTGTATAGGAAGAGGGGATTTGTATAAGAAAATACAAGAAGAGATTCTAAAGGAGGAAAGCACAGAGGAATAAAAGTGCATAAGCCATCTAGGTCATGACCTTTCCTATCCCCAGTCTCATTCTATCTTTAGTCCCTTGAATCATAACTTTTGTTATTTCTATGTAGTCAAGGGAATTGACCTAGAAAAATTTCCTGCTTAAAGAACATTTCCTGCTTACATGCTGTAGTTATGCCCAAAATAAAAGTATAAAAATCACACTGTTACACTAATAAACAGACAGAGAATCACAACACCTTTGAGTCGTGTCCTTCTCTGCTTCTCATCACTGATGCCTTTGCCCACTTTCGGGGACCCTCTTGGACCTGGCTATGGCTGGACCGTGGCAATGAAGAATGTGACAAATCCTTTAAATGGTTTCCACACTTGATTGTAGGTAAGATAATTTATACTGAAGAACTCCAAGTGTAAAGAATGTGGCAAAAGTTTTTTTTGAAATGGGGTCTCACCCTGTCACTCAGGCCACAGTGCAGTGGCGTGATCTTGGCCAACTGCAATCTGCACCTCCCAGGTTCAAGTGATTCTCCTGCCTCAGCCTCCCCAAGTAGCTGGGATTACAGGTACCCGCCACCATGTCTGGCTGATTTTGGTATTTTTAGTAGAGATGGGGTTTCACCATGTTGGCCAGGCTTAGTCTTAAACTTCTTACCTCAATTGAGCCACCTGCTTTGGCCTCCCAAAGTACTGGGATTAAAGGTGGGAACCACCATGCCTGTGGCATAACTTCAGCAGTGTTCACACCTTATTGCACAGGAAAGCATTTGCATTTGAGAAAATGTGTACAAATATTAAGAATGGAAAAACCATTAATATCTGCTCATATCTTACTCAACATCAAAAAGCTTATACTTTTCTTGAGATGGAGTTTTGCTCTGTTTCCCAGGCTAGAGGGCAGTGGTGTGATCTTGGCTCACTGCAACGTCTGCCTCCTGGATCCTAGCAATTCTCCTGCCTCAGCCTCCTGAGTAGCTAAGATTACAGGCATGCCTTACCATGCCTGGTTAATTTTTGTATTTTTAGTATAGACATGGTTTCCCCATGTTGGTAAGGCTGGTCTCAAACTGCTGACCTTGTGATGCACCTGCCTCAGCCTCCCAAAGTGCTGGGACTGCAGGCATGAGCCACTGTGCCAGGTCAAGAGTTTATACTTAATAAAACATTTTAAGTGCAATTACTATCAAATAGTTTTTCAGAAAACATAAGCCTTTCAAGTGACACATATTTATTCTGAAGAAAAATGTCACAGAGTGTTATAATACCTCTCCTTGTGTTGCAGATCTTACTGTACGCATTTTGTACTAGAGAAACATGAAGCAGTATTTTATTACAAAACTATAGGCCAGAAAACAAAGTTTATACTAAAATATATTTTTGGAGATGCAATATGTATAAAAAGTATTTAATTTGGGAGGCGGAGGCGGGTGGATCACGAGGTCAAGAGATTGAGACCATCCTGGTCAACATGGTGAAACCCTATCTCTACTAAAAATACAAAAAATTAGCTGGGCATGGTGGTGCATGCCTATAGTCCCAGCTACTCAGGAGGCTGAGGCAGGAGAATTGCTTGAACCCAGAAGGCGGAGGTTGCGGTGAGCCGAGATCGTGCCATTGCACTCCAGTCTGGGTAACAACAGCAAAACTCTCAAAAAAAAAAAAAGTATTTAGTTTGAAATTAGGTTTGTGTAAATATCCCAGAGTCACAGTAGAAATAACTAAGGCATTGACACTTCAGACATTACACTAAATCATAGTGCTGAGTATAAAAAATAATCTGAACCTGAAGTTGTTACATAAGTTATATATATAACCTAAAGATTTTTTTGGAAAGTCATAATTACATTTAAACTATACTTTTTTCTTGAAAAGATTGTGGAAGTTTTAAAAAACTAATGATGTAACTCAAGTCTCAAATTACTTTATGCTGTTTCTTCCTATTGTGTTAACATGTGACAGCATGTGATCAGTTATTGTTGCATCAAAGGTATGAGAGATTCTTAGGTGGGCATTATGGATGACTTTATTAAAGTGAGGACATTCATATATAAGATGCATAATAGAAATCTAAGTTGAGAGGCTCTTTGTGGTTCATTGTTGAGTGTTGTGTGAGGTGGGTGTTGGGAGTAATATTCTTCTGTATTATAATGAGAGAAAAACAGTTTTAATTTTACTTAGAAGTAATGAAAATTAAAATAGTAGTATGTCATTTTACTGATGGTGATTTTATGTCATAAAGTGCAGTACATTTTAAACTTTGGAGATTATATACATATCTTTTTACCATGTGGAGACTATTGTGCATTTAGTGAAGCATTATGCCACAAATTTGAAGCTATTCCACCTTACTCAAGGGTGTAGGTAAAGGACGGTAGCAACTTAAATAGGATACTGGTAACATAATGGAATAACAGCTCTTGTAATCTCTTTTGCCAGTTGCTTTAAACTTCAAATAAACTAAAAAATGTTGTTCCCTTAAGTTCAATGTTTATTATTTTTTTAAATTCAAATGTATTTTTTGTTAAGTTTTGTGGGTACATAACATGTATATATTTATGTAATTCATGGCATATTTTGATATAGGCATACAATATGTAGTAATGGTATTAGGATAAATGAGGTATCCTTCACATCTAGCATTTATCCCTTTCATTAAAAACAATTCAGGGCCGGGTGCGGTGGCTCACGCGTATAATCCCAGCACTTTGGGAGGCCGAGGCGGGTGGATCAAGAGGGCAGGAGATCGAGACCATCCTGGTCAACATGGTGAAATCCCGTCTCCACTAAAAATACAAAAATTAGCTGGGCATGGTGGTGCACGCCTGTAGTCCCAGCTACTCGGGAGGCTGAGGCAGGAGAATTGCTTGAACCCAGAAGGTGGAGGTTGTGGTGAGCCGAGATCGTGCCATTGCACTCCAGTCTGGGTAACAACAGTGAAACTCCGTCTTAAAAAAAAAAAATTCAGTTACACACTTTTAGTTTTTAAAATGTAGAATTTCTATTGACTGCAGGGTCATTTTTGTGGTCATAATAAAAATTATACAAAAGTATAAATAAAATTGATACATTTCTGAGTCCTAAAAATATATTTAAAATAACCTTTTTTTTGAGACAGAGTCTCATTCTGTTACCTGAGTTGGAGTGCAGTGGTGTGATCTCACCTCACGGCAGCCTCTTCCTTGTGGGTTCAAGCCATTCTCCTGCCTCGACCTCCTGAGTAGCTGGGATTACAAGCGTGTGCCACCATCCCCGGCTACTTTTGGATTTTTAGTAAAGACGAGGTTTTGCCATACTGTCTTGGCTGGTCTCAGACTCCTGACCTCAGTTAGCCTCCCAAAGTTCTAAGATTACAAGCTTGAGCCACCACACCTGGCTTTAAATAATTTTTAATATATATATTTTTGAACATGTGGCCTCTCTGCCTGCAAACACGTACAGACAGTTTTGATTTACATAGAATTAAATATGCACATATATTACTCTAAAGATAATGCTTAGGTGCAGGAAAATTATGGAGTGTGTTTCTGTGAGTACAAGTTTACCTATTTTCATAAAAATAGAGCAATATTGGAAAAAATAAACCATTTTAATAAGGTAACTAATGTACTAGAAAACTAAAAACCTCAAAAACGCCAAATGCAAATATATATTCTCTGCTTTGTATTGAATTCATTACTGTAAAATTTTATGGCTTATGATTCAGAATCTCCCCATGCAAATTATCTGTTTTTTACTTGCCTGGTATTCATTCTAGACCTATTATTTTTGTTTCTTATATTTTCTTCTTTTATAGTTTGTAAAATATTCATTTTGTGAGTTGGTCAGGGATTATATAAATGATTTTTATAAAATTTGGTAATGCACAAAAATTGTTAGACCTAATTCCAAAATTTGTGTATTGTTATATTTTATTTAGTTAGAACATTCCATTTTGTTTTATTCAAGAATCCTACATAAGCCTACTTTTTTTAAGCTTATGTTCCTTTCACTTTTTAGAATTTTGAAATAAGTAGATTTCTTTATTAATTGAGCCAATTTATGTAAGTAGTAGGGCGGCTTCCTAAGTCACAAGGATGTTTTTACATATAAATGCAGCAAACAAACATGACAGAGCTTGCTGTGTAGCAGGTGCTACATAATTAGCCATAAATACTTCTGTGGAAGTTAGTTTGCAGCTTCAAATCAGAAATGAAAGATAACAATGGTTAAGAAATAACATTTATTTATTCTTGTCCAGAGGTAATTTTGTTTTCAGGCTGCAAAGCTGACTGTTGCTGAATTTAAAAAGAAATTCTGCTGCTTTTATTCCCTAGTTACCTTCAGTTTTCTGTCTTGTTGCGTGTATTCCAGCTGTGTGTATATCACAGCCCTTCTTTTTCTGTTTTACGGGGACGGTTTTCTCATTGTTGTCTTCATGCCGTGTCATTTCACACGGTACTTTATTGGTTCTAATGAGAAAACTGGTAGTTTCAATATACAAAAAAGTCGATTTTAAATGGAGAATTTGCTTATCTATATTACTTTCAGATCAGTTAATAGTGATATACCATCCACAGATAAGAGGATTACATCAGTTAGCATTGCTTTTCTGAGTAAAACAAAAAAATTTTTTTTTCTTTGACATGAAATGTCACTCTGTCACCCGGCTGGAGTTCAGTGGCATGATCTCCGTTCACTGCAGCCTACACCTCCTGGGTTCCACTTATGAGCCAATTTTCCAAACTTTGGCTGCCTTCGATTGTGAGATTCTTAAACTCCACAGTAGGCTTTGTTCATTTAGGAAGATGACAGTCTTTCCTGTTGGCTGGTGTGGAATCGAGTGTCAAAATCTCACCTGTGTGCTTGGCCCTGTTAGGACACTCTCCGCACCACCAGAGGGCTTTGGTTTTTTTTGTTGTTTTTGTTTGTTTTTTTGAGATGGCGTCTCACTCTGTAGCCCAGGCTGGAGTGCTGTGGGGTGATAGTTCACTACAATCTCTGCCTCCTGAGTTGAAGTGATTCTCCTGCCTCAACCTCCCAAGTAGTTGGGATTACAGGTGCCCACCACCACACTGGGCTAATTTTTTGTATTTTTAGTAGAGATGATGTTTCACTATGTTGGCCAGGCTGGTCTCAAACTCCTGACTGCAAGTGATCCACCTGCCTAAGCCTCCCAAAGTGCTGGAATTACAGGTGTGAGCCACCACGCCCAGCCCCGGAGGGCTTTATCCAGTATGCATGAAAGTCAAAATCCCCTCTGAGACCCTTGCACTGGTATGGATCCATGATCATACCTGTACCGGCTGGGTCCAGAGAAGAGTCCTCAACTGCCTTTGAGATGGGTTTTAAATGAGTCACCATCTCAACTGTGGCTGAATGTTCACGTATGAAAGTCACAATTGGATTGCATCAGCATGTGAGATTCAGGACCTGACAACTGGGCTTTGTCCATGTGTGAGGATGCCAGTCCTAATGGTTGGTGGCATGTGCATGTGAGAGAACAGTGTCTCCTTGCTGTTGGGCCCTGTGATGGCACTCTCTGTACCATCTGAGTTCTGTATGTGATATGTGAGAGTGGTAATGCTTTGTTAGTTTGTACAAAAACAAGACCCAGAATCTTACCTATTTTTTTCTAAGTTTAGCTATGAGAGACAGTATCTCTCCTCTTGGCTGGGAGTCATCATTATACCTGTTACCTGGGCCAAGATATATGTCATATTTCTACCTGTGGGTAGAAAGTGAGCAGTAGAGTCACATCGCCGGGGTGCTAGGCCAGGAATATGTTACACTCCCTTCCTGAAAGCAGGGCACAGGCAGCAGAGACATATAAACTCTGTGCTGTCCCCAGCATTATGTCACAATGCCCTGTGTGGGCAAGGCCCAGGCAGGAGAGACACAACACCTGGATGCTGGGCCCAGCAATATGTCACAGTCTTCCCTTGTAAGCAAGGTGCAGGCATAAAAGGTGAGTCAAATCTATTAGTTGATGCATGCAGAAATATGTCCTACAGCCCCCGGTGGGCAGAACCCAAGAAGGAGCCTCTCATTTTTTTGTTTTTGGGTCTAGCAATATGTCACAACACCCAAAAAATGCAGGGCTCAGACAAAAGAAAAGAGTCTCATCCCCTACGTGCTGGGCCCAGAGATATGTCACAAACTCTCTTATAGGCAAAGCTTAGGTAAAAGATGAGAGAAACATCATATAAATGATGGGCTCAGAGACATGTCACAATAGATCGAGACACATCACCTTGGTGTGGAGTTTAGTAATATGTCACAATGCTGAGAGCAGCATCATGGCTAAAGTGTAACATCAGATTTTTGGCCCAGAAATATGTCAAAATCTGCCTTGCTGGAAAAATCTAGAAAGAACAAGGCTAGGCACAGTGGCTCATGCCTGTAATCCTACCACTTTGGGAGGCAGAGACAGGTGGATTGCTTAAGGCCAGGAGTTCAAAACCAGCCTGGTCAACATGGTAAAACCCCGCCTCCACTAAAAACCCAAAAAATTAACTGGGCACGGTGGCAGGCACCTGTCATCTCAGCTACTCAGGAGGCTGAGGCAGGAGAATCGCTTCAACCCAGGAGGTGGAGATTGCAGTGAGCTGAGATTGCACCACAGCCTGGGCAACAAGAGCAAAACTCTTGAAAGGAAGGAAGGAAGGAAAAGGAAAGAAAGGAAAAAAGAACAAACGAATGAACAAGTCACATAAACTAGGTACTAGGCTCAATGATATGCCACAGTTTCCCCTGTGAGCATAGAGCAGGCAGGGTAGGAGAGTCAAATCACCTGGGTGATGGGAAAGCTATATGACACAATGTCCCCTGTAGGCAGAGTTGAGGCAGAAGAGTTACATGAGCTGGTGTAGAACTCAGCAATGCGTCACCCTGGTGTATGCAGGCAGGGCCTAGGCAGGAGACTTGCAGCCTTCGTTGTTGGTCCTAGTGATAGATCACAACATCCAAAATATGTGACGCCTGGGAAAAAAACGAAAAGTCCCATCACCTAGGTGCTTGGGTCAGTAATATGTCCCTCCCCTTTTTTGGCAGCACCCAGACAGAAGAAGAAAATTACAACAACCTTGGTACCTTCACTGGGAAGAGCCAAAGCAGTAAAGGAGAGTCAGATCCTCTAGGTGCTGAGTGCAGAAATATGTCCTAATATTCCCCGAGAGGAGGATCAGGAAGGAGACTCATCACTTAGGTAAGGAGCCCAGAGATAGGACAAAATGCTTTTCATGGGTAAGGCTGAAACAGAAGAGGACAGTCACGTACCCTAGAAGCTGGGCCTAGCTAGCCATATATCACACCACCCCTTCTGGCAGAGAACAGGCATGAGAGAATAGTTACATAACCTGGGGGCTCTGCCCATCTATCAAAATCGCCGCAGATGGCATGGCCAAGGCAGGCGAGGACAGTCCCATCACGTGGGTGTGGGACCGAGAGATATGTCTCAATCTCTTCAATGAACAAAGCCCAGGTAGAAAAAGAATATTAAAGAGTTGACAGGCCCAGAGATATATCACAATTCCCCTGACGGCAGGGTCCAAGCAGGAGATTCACATAACCTTTATGCTGGGCCCAGAAATATGTCACAGTGCCTCTCAATCCTCTCAGCCTGCCAGAGAACCTGCCCTTTAAGTGATAGGCTGGGCCTGCTGTCACTGAAAGGCAGGCTTTCTGGCAGGCTGAGAGGAGGATTTGCAGATGCACCAGCCTCTGCTCTTCCAGAGGCTTAGTAATGAAGGAAGCAAAGGAACATAAATCTTAAGGAAGATGCCAGGAATCAGCCATCGCTTGAAAATGAGGCTGGCCCAGCCAAACGACAATGCACAGCAGTTCAATGTCATGTTCCCATGGGTGAGGAAGGGCATGGCACGTTTTTAAGATATAGGAGGTGAAACTTTAGAATTCAAAAGGGTATCGTTTCAAATATGTTTACAGATGTGTGTGTGTGAGAGAGAGTTTGAGAGAGAAAAAGACAATGTATACAGGCTAGGCGTGGTGGCTCATGGCTGTAATCCCAGCACTTTGGGAGGCCGAGGCGGGTGGATCACGAGGTCAATAGATCGAGACCATCCTGGTCAACATGGTGAAACCCCGTCTCTACTAAAAATACAAAAAATTAGCTGGGCATGGTTTCACGTGCCTGTAATCCCAGCTACTCAGGAGGCTGAGGCAGGAGAATTGCCTGAACCCAGGAGGCGGAGGTTGCGGTGAGCCGAGATCACACCATTGCACTCCAACTTAGGTAACACGAGCGAAACTCCGTCTCAAAAAAAAAAAAAAAAGACAAGGTATACTTATAAAAGGGGTGCTCTTGGAATGGACCCCAGTATCTCTGAACCCTTAGACCACTAGACACATATAAAGAAATGCCATTTGTCAATTCCCTGCAGTTCTCTTCCTGTGAATCTGTCCTGGGGCAAGTAACTCATGTCTCCAGCTCAAAGAACCTGACTACTCCCCACTCCCCAAAGTTGACAGCCAGAGAAAGCTGTTAATAAGAGAACACACTTTGTAGGGCACAGTGGCACATGCCTGTAATCCCAGCACTTTGGTAGGCCTAGGCAAGCAGATCACTTGAGGTCAGGAGTTCGAGACCAGCCTGGCAAACATGGGGAAACTCCATCTCTACCAAACATACTAAAGTTAGCTGGGCGTGGTGGGCCTAATCCCAGCTACTCAGTGCCTAATGCCAGCTACTCAGGAGGCTGAGGCAGGAGCATTGCTGGAGGTGGAGGTTGCAGTGAGCTGAGATTGTGCCACTGCACTCCAGCCCAGGTGACAGAGTGAGACTCCATCTAAAAAAAAAAGGAGAAAACACTTTGGGAGGAACACACAAGCAAATTGAGAACAGTAACCCTTGGCCGGGCGCGGTGGCTCAAGCCTGTAATCCCAGCACTTTGGGAGGCTGAGGCGGGTGGATTACGAGGTCAAGAGATCAAGACCATCCTGGTCAACATGGTGAAACCTGTCTCTACTAAAAATACAAAAAATTAGCTGGGTGTGGTGGCACGTGCCTGTAATCCCAGCTACTCGGGAGGCTGAGGCAGGAGAAATGCTTGAACCCAGGAGGTGGAGGTTGTGGTGAGCCGAGATCGCGCCATTGCACTCCAGCCTGGGTAAAAAGAGCAAAACTCCATCTCAAAAAAAAAAGAACAGTAACCCTTGTCTGTGTGATATAATCCTCAAAAGTTCTTCACCCTCAGCATCTCATTTTACAGATGAGGAGACTGAACCCCAAATGGTGAAGAATCTTGCCCGTAGCCGGGTAGAGCAGAGTTCTCAGCACTAGAGGAGCTCTCACTGGGGCACACCTGCGCAAGGCAACTTACAATACATTTTTACTTTCTGCTCATTGTGGGAAAAGGAGAAAGCCACAGGAAAATGAGAATGAAAAATACAAATAATCTTGCTTCTCACAGATGAGCATGATCCCCATGAAAAGTCTCTTGTCCATTTCTCCCTCGGCCTGTGCACTTCTCCCTTTGTCTCCACACCACACAGGACGATGGTGGCAGCAGGTGTGTGCTGGGCACTTAGAGGCCAGGCACCGCTCCACGCGCTTTACAGACCTCTTACTCCTCACCACAGTGTGTGTCCCAAGGACGCTGGGACTCCTAGGGTGACCCCTTGTCCAAGGTTGCTGCTGGAAGGAAGAGTTACCCGCCCTGGAAGGCATAAGGCCACCCCCGGGCAAGCAAGAAACTCCCACATCCCAGAGAAGTCCTACCCCCAACTCTAGCACCCAGGCAGGGCCCACAGGGTGGCCCTCCCTCCCTCAAATGTCTTCTCAACCCTCCCCAAAACTATCACCTGGAAGCCTCTACTAGGCCTGTGCTCCATTCCAGGGAGCCCTCTGCTCTCATCCAGAGCCCTCATTTCGCCCCTTCCCTGAACCCTGTCTGTGGCTGTCCCTTCCTCCCTCTAGCCAGATGTCAGGGAGCACTCTCTGCTGGCGGGAGGGAGGAGGGACAGCTCCACTTGTCCCTGTCACTATGGTGGTCCTTCCTCCTGTGAGCTCTGGGACCTTGCACAGGCTCCTCAACACCTCTGAGCTCAAATCCCTGCTCCCAGCAGAAGCAGGTTATGAGACGGTGAGCTGTAAGGGAAGCAGGTCACACAGGGATGACAGAGGATGGACCCTAACTCTCAAGTTATGGAGCTTCTCCACGTGGTGCCCTCCTCTGTCAAATGGGCACAAGAACATCCTATTGATAGTAAGAATTAAAATATATAAAAACCATTTATTCTCCTATTACAATAATTTTCATTTCTGCAGCAACACTTAGTACCTGCCCCACCTCCACCTTGCTCTGCCTACCCACCAGGAGCAGGGTCAGGCTGGATCTATTTTATGTCCCTGGCGAAAGGTCAGGGGGCCAGCAGCATCTTCAGCAAAAAGTTTGCGAATAGAAATGCCCTGCTCCGGTCAGCACAGCAGAGATGGGAGAGCCACATCTGTCTGGACCTTCCAGACTCCTAGGCAGTTCTCCATTTTTGCCACAATGTCCCCTCCTCTGTGACAGCCTGGGCTGCTGCTTCTGCCTCTCACTGGCCTCTCTGTCCCCAGGCTGCCTGCCCTTCATGAAGCACCAGCTTGAGCTTCCGGAACAGCACCCCAACCAGGCCCTCACCTGGCTGTACCTTTCGGTGGCTCCTCCTTGCCCTCAGAATGACCCCAGCTCCTAAGTGCCCTTATGACCGGGTTCCTGGCCACCTACTAGTCTCACTTCCTGCACCCCCACCATGTCGCTCCTGAATTCACTGTGTGTTGGGTCCCAGGTACAATGTCACACCTTCGCCACAGAAGTTCTACCTTCACCTGCTGAGCTCATGCCCTGCCTTTAAAATTCAGGTCACCGTCTGTGCGTGACTTCTCTTCAGTTTCCTAAAGTGGTATGAACCAGTCTCTCTTCTATGCTCCCACAGCACTTTCTAGGAACATACATCATACCCCTCAGCATGCTGACAAAAATAAACCTGTAAGCCTTTTTTCTAGTGGAAAAACGATAGCTGGACATTGCAGAATAATTAGAAAATATCAATCCGTTAAAAGAAATCAGAATATCTCTCTTCACAGATAAAGAACG
This sequence comes from Callithrix jacchus, assembly GCF_049354715.1. Taxonomy (NCBI): domain Eukaryota; kingdom Metazoa; phylum Chordata; class Mammalia; order Primates; family Cebidae; genus Callithrix; species Callithrix jacchus. The sequence continues at coordinate 20,545,012 of NC_133523.1, forward strand.
GTTTCGAACCCTACAAAGGAGGAAAAACATTCCCCTAAATGCAGCCGCACTTGGGGAAACAATGGGCAATAAGCACTGGAATCACATAGGCCTGGTAGAGTTGCCATGAGGTTAAATGAGTTATTACACAACATACTTAGCAACAGTGCTTGGCTCATAGTAAGTGCTTAGTGACATTAGCTATTGTCATTTTTTTTAAAGTTGTAAGGGGGAGAGAAGCAATAAGTGAATCCGTGATCTTCTTGGAAGAACATCTTTCTCCCTCCTCCAGGACGGGGTCCACTGTTCTTTTCCACGGACTTAAGACTCATTACCACTCAGAGACCACCCATCACTGTGACATTTTTGATATAACTTTTTCCAAATGTGTATTTTACAAAACTCTGAGCATGCATTGCATACAGTTTAAAAAAAATTTTTTTTAGACAAAGTCTCGCTCTGTCACCAAACTGGAGTGCAGTGGCACAATCTCAGCTCACTGAGACCTCTGCCTCCCAGGTTCAAGTGATCCTCCTGCCTCAGTCTCCAGAGTAGCTAGGATTACAGGCACCTGCCACCATGCCCAGCTAATTTTTGTATTTTTAGTAGAGACGGGGTTTCACCATGTTGGCCAGGATGGTCTCAATCTCTTGACCTCATGATCCACCCGATTACAGGCTGGGATTACAGGTGTGAGCCACCTCGCCTGGCCTACAGTTTTTTTTTATTGCCCACAATCCATCATGAGCACCTTTCCATAGCCCATGCATGCTAATTACTTGCTTACCTATCTGGCTTCCCTGTATACAGCATTTGGAGGGCAGGTAAGGACATATCATCCCTGTCCCCACTCCCACACCATCTCCAAACGACATGCAGTAGGCCACCATGTCATGGCCAGCATGGGTGATGTGACAGTGGATTGCTTTGTTTCCTGCCTAGGAACGTGATACATGTCCACAGGGAGGGAAATGTGGCATCTCAAGGCCTGCCTCAGGGTAGCCAAGGCCCAGCAAGGTCTGTAGCAGGAGTGTCTTTAAAGAAAGATTTCTGAGCACATTCTTTAACAGCAAATAGAAACAAGATTCTCAGATTCAAGATCCTAAAAGATTCAGCAAACATATTCTGTAAAGATCCAAATATATTTAGGCCTACGAAGCCTGAGATATTTAACTTTAAAGAGATGTTTGTTGACTCCTGCCCTAGGCTGTAGCTCAGCTCTGTCATTCATGTGTGGTGCAATCTTGGGCAAGTGACTCCACCCCTCTGGGTCTCCTCACTTGTAAAATAGGAATAAAACTGCTCCCCAGAGATGAGGGCTTTATTTGTATTCTATTGTAGCACAACAAACTATGACAAATGTAGCAGTTTATAATAACCCCTATTGACTTCCTCATAGTTCTGTAAGTGAGAAGTCCAGGTGGGTTGAAGTGGGCTCCCTGCTTAGGGTCTCACAAGGCCAAAGTCAAGGTGTTGGGCTGGGCTCTTCTCTGAAGGCTCTGGGGGAGAATCTGCTTCCAAGATCATTCAGGTTGTTGGCAGAATTCAGGTTCTTGCAGTTGTAGGACCCAGTTCCTGCTTTTTTTTCTTTTTCTTTTTTGAGATGGAGTCTCACTCTGGTGCCCAGGTTGGAGTGCAGTGGTGTGATCTTGGCTGACTACAACCTCTGCCTCCCAGGTTCTCTTGCCTCAGCCTCCCTAGTAGCTGAGACTACAGGTGTGTGCCACCATGCCCGGCCAATTTTTCCTATTTTTAGTAGAGATGGGACTTATTTAGAACCATGTTGGCTAGGATGGTCTCAATCTCCTGACCTCGTGATCCACCCACCTCAGCCTCCCAAAGTGCTGGGATTATAGGTGTATAGCTGCCAGCCAGGATGCTGCTCCCTGCTCCTAGAGACTGTTCTCCATTCTGTCTCAAGGACCCCTACAACTCAGTAACTGAAAACCTCCCTCAAGTCAAATCCGTCTTCCACTTTGAACCTCTGATGGCCTATTCTGCTAGTAGCCAAAGAAAACTGCTTTCAAAGGGCGTCTGTGGTTAGGTCAGGTCCGCCCCTCTCTCTAGCACAAGGTCTGCTGATTACCGACTTTAATGACATCTACACATTTTCTCTTGCCATGTCACATAATTATGGCCTTAACACCAAGGGGCAGAGGTCAGAAGGATCATCTCAGGGTTCTACCTACCATAGGTGCTGTGCCAAGGGACACAGAGCAGGTGTGCTGTGAACACATTCATTACAGGATCACTCCCTCTGTGCCAGGTGCCTCCATGCTGCAGAGGGCAGGACACAGGGACAGGTGGTGCATTCACAAAGAATTTGGAAACAAGGCAGATGCTGACCAGAGCTTGCCTCTGAATGCCCCTTGTTGGGGATGCTACACAGAATGCCCAGGATTTTTAGTTGAACCAACAAGGAGGCTTTGAGAGGCGACATCTGAGCTGGGTCGTGAAACACATAAAATTTCAAGAAGCACAGAAAGGGCAGGAACTGAGGGTAAACAAGGACTATCGGCCAGGTGCAGTGGCTCACACCTGTAATGCCAGCACTTTGGGAGGGTGAGGAAGGCAGATCACAATATCGGGAGATTGACATCATCCAGCTAACATGGTAAAACCCCGTCTCTACTAAAAATACAAAAAAATTAGCTGGGCGTGGTGGCACACCCCTGCAGTCCCAGCTACTTGGGAGGCTGAGGCAGGAGAATTGCTTGAACCTGGGAGGCAGAGGTTGCAGTGAGCCGAGATTGCTCCACTGCACACCAGCTTGGGTGCAGTCTCAAAAGAGACTTTTCCTCAGTCTCAAGAAAAAAAAAAGTATCTGCTGAAGGCACACATTGATTATGAAGGGAATGCATCAGTATTACATTAACAATGAACATAATTGTAAGTTTTATATAAACCAGCCTGTTAAGAATTACCAACGGAATAAAAGTTCGCATGTTTGGAATATCTAACAAATGCCAGGCACTATGTATACTCGATGCACTAGGCACATTGTAACCTTAGCTTATTTAGTCCTTAAAGAACCCTACACAGTAGAACTTTTTATTCTTACAACTTAATTGAAATATCATTTGCATACTAGAAAAATCACTCATTTAAAGTGCACAATTTAATGGTTTTCAGTAAATTCACAGAGTTGTGCATCTATCACCACTAAAATCTAATCTATTTTAGAATATTTTAATTATACTCAGAAGAAATTCTATGCCCCTTAACCATGACACCCTAATTACTCCATAGCTTCCAGCCCTAGGCAACCACTAATGTAATTTCTGAGTGTGGATTGGTATATTCTAAACATTTTATATAAATGGAAACAAAGAGGCCAGGTGTGCGGTGGCTCACGCCTGTAATCCCAGCACTTTGAGAGACTGAGGCGGGTGGATCACCTGAGGTCAGGAGTTTGAGACCAGCCTGGTCAACATGGTGAAACCCTGTCTCTACTAAAAATACAAAAAATTTGCTGGGTGTAGTAGCAGACACCTGTAATCCCAGCTACTCAGGAGGCTGAGGCAGGAGGATCACTTAAACCTGGGAAGCAGAGTTTGCAGTGAGCCGAAATCCTGCCATTGCAACTCCAGCCTGGGCAATAAGAGTGAAATTCCACCTCAAAATTAAAATGAATACATAAATAAAAAATTTTAAAAATGGAAACAGAATATGTGAGATTTTGTGTCTGGCTTTCACATAAGATGCTATGCGAAAGGTCCATCCGTGCCTCAGCATGTGTCAGTACTTCATTCCTTTTTATTGCTGAATATTTCATTGTATGGATTTACCACATTTCATTTAATTATTAATTAATTGACAGACATTTGAATTGTTTCTACTTTTGGCGATTATGAATACTGCAGCTATGAATATTCACAAGTTTTTGTGTGGACATATGTTTCCATTTTCCTTGGGTATATAACCTAAGAATGAACTTGGAGGATCATATAGTGAATTCTATATTTAACCGATTGAGGATGAGGTAGGAATTTGTCTCTTCACTTTAGGATTGAGAAAGCTGAGGCTCAGAGGGGTTAAAATAGCTGCCCAAGATTATAGAACAGAGAAGACTGAAACACATATTCATCATACACCAAGGCTCTAGACTCCCCGGCTCTACATACATACAAAATAAAACTGATGTCTCTTTTAACAAGTCTCGTTTTAAAATATACATTTCTCAGGCCGGGCGCAGTGGCTCACACCTATAATCCCAGCACCTTGGATCACAAGGTCAAGAGATCGAGACCATCCTGGTCAACAAGGTGAAACCCCGTCTCTACTAAAAATACAAAACTTTGCTGGGTGTGGTGGTGCGTGCCTGTTGTCCCAGCTACTCGGGAGGCTGAAGCAGGAGAATTGCTTGAACTCAGAAGGCGGAGGTTTCGGCGAGCCAAGGTTGTGCCATTGCACTCCAGTCTGGGTAACAAGAGCGAAACTCCATCTTAAAAAATAAATAAAATATACATTTCTCAAGAGCAGAAATGTTTGTCTGTTTTATCTGCTGCATGCAAAAGTTCTAGTGCCTAAAAGAGGGGTGGCACAGTAGGTGCCTAATGAATATTTGTTAAATTAAGGTGAGAATGAGAGTAGGTGACTTGAAAGTGGGTGAGTAAGGATGTGAAAAATCCTCTGAGATTCCTTTTTTTTTTTTTTTGGTTGGAGTTTCCGTCTTGTTGCCCAGACTGGAGTGCAATGGTGCAATCTCTGCTCACTGCAACCTTCACCTCCTGGATTTAAGCAATTTTCCTACCTCTGCCTCGCAAATAGCTGGGATTATGGGTGCCGGCCACCACTCCCATCTAATTTATGTGTTTTTAGTAGAGACAAGAGTTCACCATGTTGGTCAGGCTGGTCTCAAACTCCTGACCTCAGATGATCCACCCACCTCGGCCTCCCAAAGTGCTGGGATTACAGCCGTGAGCCACCGCACCTGGCCTGAGATTCCTTTTTATGTCCAGAGTTCCATCAGAATTGGTGCTAAGATAAATTTTTCAAAGCCTTAGAGCTGGCTTCAGCCATGTTGCACAAAACATGCTCTCTCCTCAGAACCAACGTGGAAAGGACTGAAGCTGTAGTTTCTAGTGACCCTGCTGGCTCATGGAATTCAGTGCCCAGAAGAGAGTCTATTCACGGAGAGGCAAATAGGGATGTCCTCTAAGTTAACATTCTAAAAAAGGAAACTCCAGTCTGTGGGTAAGAAAAAGATCAGAAACCTCAGGGTCTCAGCTTTCTTGAAATTCATGTTTTGCCCAAGTGAGTCATCTGGGACTATTCTGGAGCTACAGTTCTTGGAGGGCCTAGGAGTGAGACCTGGCTGGCAGCCCTGGAGCATAGGAAAGATGCATGCCAGTGAAATGAGGAAATCTTGTCTGGGAGCTGAGACACAGGGCTGAGAGCTGGATGATCTGAGAATGGAGGGCTGATGGAAGTCTTGAGTCCAGGATCCATCTCAGGGATCTCAGGCAGACAGAGGAAAGGGCTCAGATTCTGAGAAAGAGCCAGCTGTCCCCTCTGCTTACAGAGCTTCTAGAATGAGAACTCTTAATGTATTAAACGTGGGTGGGTAAGAAGAGATCTGAATGAGAGGGGCTGGTCTTGGTCCTGACTGTGACTTCGGTGTTGGCTGAGTCCCTGTCCCTTCTCAGCCTCAGTTTTCCTATCGGTAAAAAGTTGGTGGTCTTTCAAGCTCTGAGACTCTATTCTGGGGCTTTCTTCCTCTCTTCTTCCTCTTCTTCTGAGCTGAACTCAACAATCCACAAGTTTCCATCCAAATCAAATAGAAATCCTGGGCCTGGTTTATTGAGTCAGTGCTTTCTTCTTCTTTTTTTTGAGACAGAGTTTTGCTCTTGTTACCCAGGCTGGAGTGCAATGGCGCAGTCTCAGCTCACCGCAACCTCCACCTCCTGGGTTCAAGCAATTCTCCTGCCTCAGCCTCCTGAGTAGCTGGATCTACAGGCACGCGCCACCATGCCCAGCTAATTTTTGTATTTTTAGTAGAGACAGGGTTTCACCACGTTGACCAGCATGGTCTCGATCTTTTGACCTCATGATTCACCTGCCTTGGCCTCCCAACTGGGATTATAGGCATGAGCCACCGTGCCTGACTGAGTCAGTGCTTTCTTTACAAATATCTGGAGGCTCTTCTGGAATCACCTTCTAGCACAGGACTTCCTGAGAGCCCCATTTCCTGCTTCAGTGTCTCGCCTTGTGCCAATCTACTTCCCCACTCAGCCCCACTCACCCAAGATCTTATGTCTCTCAAAAACCTCCCTCTTTTTTTTTTTGAGATGACGTTTCACTCTTGTTGCCCAGGCTAGGGGGCAATGGCAGGATCTTGTCTCACTGCAAACTCCACCTCCGAGGTTCAAGCAATTCTTTTGCCTCAGCCTCCTGAGTAGCTGGGATTACAGGCATCCACCACTATGCCCAGCTAATTTTTGTGTTTTTTTTTTTCCCCTGGGGCAAAAAGACTCAACTTTTAATTCTAACTGAACAAACTGTCTAGGAATGTCTCCAAACAATGGAACCAAAAGAAACATGATAAAATTCTCCTGATGAAGAAACCAAGAGTTTGTGCCAGCCCCAGATTCTGAGGGCAAGGTCAAAAACAGCCCACTCCTGAAGCCAACCCTGTCCCCATGCAGAGTTCACAGCCCAAGAATAGGATTGGGGATGGGTGAAGGACCTGTCCCCTCTTCCATCATGCTGGGAGCTCTTAGAAAAAGTCACTGGTGGGCAAGCTCTTCCTCCCACCCCATGGAGACCCTGTGGGCACCTTCCAGAAAGCCAGGGAGCAAGATGGGAGAGTGCTGGTGCCCTCCGGGCCTTTCAGCCAATGCTCCACTCCAGTCCGCTCAACAGGCTGCTCCCAGAGCCCAGGGTGGGGATTAAATAAAATATGCATGAGAGACAGAAACTCAAATGCCTCACCGTCTCCATGATGCAAGTCACAGACCAGAATACAACAGCCCTAGTGGCAAGCGCCAGCCCTCAGAAGATGCGCTCGAACTCCATCTGGTTGGTGGTGGCGGGATTGCGGCTCTGGTTGGTGGACTGCTGGGTGATCTGGCTGCCCTTCCGGCGCGGCGGTGCCAGGTACTCAAACATGGACGTCAGGCTGGTGGAGAGCATGCCCTTGAGGTTGGACGGCATGGGGTCAGACCAGAAGAAGTTGTGGTGAGGGCATTGTCGCTGTCAATGCGCTGGGCAGGGTCCAGCACCAGCAGCTTGTCGATGAGGTCCAGTGCATATGGGTCGTGCACGTAGGCCTTCAGCCTGTCCTTAACCTTCCGCTTCTGGCCCTTGACCAGCTCCAGCTTGTCGTACAGCTCATACTTGTCTATGTTTGGCCACATCTCAGGAGTGATGGAGCCGCAGAGCTGACTGATGAGGGCGAGCTGGTGCTGCTCCGTGTTGCCCTGCATGATGGGGCTGCAGGTCCACATCTCTGCTATGATGCACCCAGCACCCCACAGGTCAATGGGGGGGGCCATAGTCTTGCTCCCCGAGCAACAGCTCCGGGGGCTGGTACCAGAGTGTCACCACACAGTTGGTGTAGCGGTAGGGCTGGCTATTCTTGGCAAGGCTGAAGGCCCGGGCCAGCCCAAAGTCTGCCAGCTTCAGGACCCCATCACGAGTGATAAGCACATTAGCAGCCTTCTTGTCCCTATGCAGGATCTTGTTCCTGTGGATCTGCATCACCCTCTTGATCTCAGACAGCGTGAACTTGACCAAAACATTTCTCAACAGCCCAGCAAGGTCACGCTCACAGAAGTCAAACACCAAGTATATAGTGCCCTTGCAGCGGTTCTAAGGGGAAGCTTTGCTTCGACAAATCTCAATCAAGCTGACCACATTCTCGTGTTTTAGAAGCCGAAGGATCTTGATCTCCCGCAAGGCTGTAATGGGGAACCCCTCTTTCTCATTTGCCATCAGCACCTTCTTCAGAGCCACCTTCAGGCTGGTCTTGCGGCGCTTGGCCTTAAACACCTCCCCGAAGGGAGTTGGCTGATCTTGGCAAGCTTCTCATATTTGGTAACTTCATCACAAAAGGGGCACTCAACCAAGTCGTACTGCTTTGCCATGGCCACCCCCAGCCGCCACTGCTGCCGCTCCTGCTCCAGGTCCCGCCGCCAAGCTCCAGGCTCCTCCATGGCCGCGCCACTTCCACCTAATTTTTGTATTTTTAGTAGAGCCGGGTTTTTTCACCATGTTGGCCAGGATGGTCTCAATCTTTTGACCTCATGATCCACCCACCTCAGCCTCTCAAAGTGTGGGATTATAGGCGTAAGCCACTGTGCCCGGCCAAGAACCTCCCTCTTGACCCAATCAAACCAAATCACCTTCTTCCTCTAAGTCACCCGGTGTCCTGTGGTCCAGGCTCAGGGAATGGTTCACTGACTGTGCTGATCACAACTTGCTATGGACTTCTTTACATTGTCCTAGACAATTTCTTGACTGCCACGATTTCAGTTGCTACTTCAGTTACTACTTTTAAGCCAGTATATTTTCATAGCACCCCAGAACCTCCTCCTAAACCCCAAACCAACTGCCTTAGATCCCAACACCTTGTGGCCATAACCTGAGCACCCTCCTGAGGCTCCCCCCGCATCGTGGCTCCTTACCGTCTTTCACTCTTTACATCTCATCAATAACTGTGTCTGCTGATTTTTCCTTGGAGATATGTTTCATACCATCCTTCTCCTCTCCATACCAAGACAGCCATCTCTGCTCCAAGCCTCTCATCTCTCCGCAAGACAACTGTGAAAACCTCCCTCCTGCTCTCTCGCCTGCTCACTCCTTCATTCCCCTCATCACAGCTAGAGATTTACTCTAAACTCCTCTCTGATCATGCCACTCCCTTTGCCTAAGATCCTTTATTTTGTCAGAAATCCAACTTGATTAAAGTCAGACAATTTAATGTTAGCACATGGGACAATCACAGGTCATCATGAAAAAGGCCGAGATGGTCATGCTGCCTTGGCTCAAATACCACCGGAATTCTCCCTTGTGCTTTTGTGTTTCTCCTTTTCGTGGTATATTGGTTTTCTTTACTCTTAATTCATACCAGCTTCTTTTGGGGGATGGGCAACATTAGCCACTTATCACCCCCAAGCTTTATATTTTCAGTTTTCATCTAGCTATCACCCCCAGTACTGGCTACCACCTTTGGGTTTGGTTTTAAAAATCCCAGGGTCAATTCCTTGCATGAGGTACCCACCACTGAACCAATAATCTGTGGCCAGGCAGCAGGATCATGTAGCAAAGAAATAATGATAACTGGGAGCCTATCCCTGAATTTCAGGGCCTTCATAGAGAAGGGGCAACTGAGCAGGCAAGCAGTCATCTGGACGGACGGTGTCTGTTATAAATGGCTGTTCACTCCCTTCAGTGCTGTGGTCTTGATATTTAGTGGGGGTTACATGCTCCTTTGTGAGTTTGATAAAAGTAATAGATCTTCCTAGAAAAAGAAATACTTTCATAAAATTTTGCTTAAATTTTAAGAGATAATGTAGACCTTCTAAAGCCCAATGTATTGTTCCCAAGTGATAAACTTCTGCCTTGGAAACAATGTCTCTTGACAGGCTTCCCAGGCCAAGCCTGATCTGGACCCATTACTCTGCACTGCCCCCCACCGCCAGAACCTATTCTCCAGCCATGCCTGACTCCTCATGTGGACTGAGTTACTCCACAGTTTGGTTTGTGCTTCCCCATCCCACTCCACACTGTGAATTCATCCTGCAAAACTCAGTTCGTGAATTCTCTTTCAGGAAATAGCCCTGATTCCAGTCCACCAAAGCTGAAGCTGAGTTTCTAGATTAAAATTGCCTCAGATACCCTCAAATGCCATTGCAAGTAATTCCTGGTAAAACGTAAAAATGTTCTGTAAACTTCCCAGGTGGTCACAGAACAGAAAGAATAGACATCATGAAAATCAATCATTTGCCATCTCTTAGTAGATACTATCACTGTCTGTGCGCAATGGGCTAAATCTATCCTGTTTTTGTACAGCCTGTGAACTAAGAATAGTTACTACATTTTAAAATTGTTGACCAAAAAAAAAGAATAATATTTTGTGACACATGCAAATTGTAGTGAATCCAAACGTCTGTTTCTACACCTGTATTGGACACAGACACACCCTTTTTAGATTTCCATACTATCTATCGCCACTTTAGTTCTACAGCAGCAGAATTAAGTAGCAATGACAAAGACCATAGAACCCACAAAGCCTAAAATATTTACTATCGGGACCTTTACAGAAAAGTTTGCTGGCCGGGCGCGGTGGCTCACACCTGTAATCCCAGCATTTTGGGAGGCCAAGTCGGGTGGATCACAAGGTCAAGTGATCGAGACCATCCTGGTCAACATGGTGAAACCCCGTCTCTACTAAAAATACAAAAATTAGCTGGGTATGGTGGCACGTGCCTGTAATCCCAGCTACTCAGGAAGCTGAGGCAGGAGAATTGCCTGAATCCAGGAGGTGGAGGTTGCGGTGAGCTGAGATGGCACCATTACACTCCAGCCTGGGTAAGAAGAGCGAAACTCCGTCTCAAAAAAAAAAGAAAAGTTTGCTGACCTCTACTGGAGCCATTACAAATAATTAACATATTTTATTGGAAGTAAGACGTCAACGGTTATGTAGCACCGTTAGTTTATGAACCACCAAGAAATAAAGTCATTTAGACCTTAATAGGGAATTCCAGGGCCAGGCGGGGTGGCTCAGGTCTGTAATCCCAGCACTTTGGGAGGCCAAGGCGGGCCAATCACCTGAGGTCAGGAGTTTGAGACCAGCCTGACCAACAGGTAGAAACCCCATCTCTACTAAAAGTACAAAATTAGCTGGTATGGTGCATGCCTGTAATCCCAGCTACTTGGGAGCCTGAGGCAGGAGAATTGCTTGAACCAGGAAGGCAGAGGTTACAGTGAGCCGAGATGGCGCCACTGTACTCTAGGCTGGGCAACAGAGTGAAACTCCATCTCAAAAAAAAAAAAAAGCAGGGAATCTCAATATTAGAGATATTTAAATTTAGGGGAAGGATGCCTCTGCAATTAATTACATAAATTGTTCTTGAGTGTCTATTATGTGCCAGACAATGTAATCGTTATTTTATATTTATTTCTCTAACTACTCCTAGTTACTCATTGCCACAATAAGAATTTCCCAACAGAAAATAACCATGGTCTCCACATCATAGAAAAGGATACAGGCTCAGAAGGGTTAAGCAACGCACTAAAGGCCCACACAACAGTCACAGGCCTGATTTCACGGCCTCTATTCCAATTAACCAGGCTGCTCTCCAATGCAGCGCCTGTCCAGAACCTCACACCCTCCCCTGAACTCCATGCTTCAGCCATAACCAAGTGGGAACTGAAGTCTTTCCTGCCCTTGAGGCTGTTCAGTGCTCCTCCCTCCGCTAATACATCCCTTGCCTTCCCATCCTTTCCACGCCTCGGAGGCATCGCTTTTCTGAGGATGCCTTCCCAGATCAAAGGAGTGCCCCTCTTTTGGGCTCCCAGAGAAGTGCCAGTTCACCTCTCTGCTTCCCCAGGACTACCCTGGGTTCCTTAGGGATGGGAACTTCCTCCTCCGTTATCTAGTACCTGGCATAGAGCTTTACCCAGGGTAAGGATCAGCGCTCACTGCCCATGTTGATCAGCGGGGAATAGGTGGATGTACACAGCAAGCATAAGAAGGTCGGCATTTGTAAATTACACAGTTATTCACCTGGTCCCTGGTTCTCAAAGCCAGCCTCACCCCCTGTGCCTCCCACACTTTGTAGATCATAAGATAAGCAGTGAGAACAGCTTGTGTATTAAGGCAGTCACTTGGACACATGATTTCTGCGAGTCACCTCACTTCCTGGTCCCAGGGATACACCTCTGTTCTCTACTGTTGGTGTCTTTTGTCCGCCTGCCTGGCAGTACCTTTCTTCTTCTCTGGTTAGAAACTGCCAGCAGGACCTCCAGATCAGCCACAATCATGTTGACTGCCCAAACGTTTTCTCTAACTCTCAGTCGTGCACTCCCTCGTCTTCAGGTGTATCTATCTTCTAGATGCTGTGAGCTTCTCTACTGACACCTGATTTGGCTCTCAAGGCTCAGAGTCACAGGTATCTCCTGGTCACACCACCAGTCTCTCTTCTCAGACTCCTGAAAATGTGCCCTCCTATCCCCAGGAAAAGACACCAGTTTGTTCTTATGAATTCAAACCCCTAGAGGGGTTATGGAAAACTTTTAAAAGTCTACTTGTGAATTAAATAATCTTGTACATTGACCAGTTTATCAGCAGTTTAGCCACAGCCTTGCTAATGGGAAGAATTATCTATCAGTTAAAAAGGCTTTCAGCTGCAATCACAGATAACACAGCTAGCAATTGTTTAAATCAATACAAATGTATTTTCCTTATGCAACAAGAAGTCTAGAAGGAGGCATTTATTTCCGTTGGCTCAGCAGATCGCTGTAGCCGACAGGAGCTCAGGATCTTCCATACTCCTGTTCCGCCAGCCTTTTCTTTGGCTAATCAACCTCATAATTGTTGCCTCATGCTGACATAGTGGCTATTGCAGCTCCAGACATTGAAGGCAGAAAAAAAAGGGAAAGGGCTGGCAGAGGCTGCAGCTGTTTATTTTATTGGAAACCAAAATTCTCCCCAGAAGCCTCCACCCATGGCCTCCCCTGCAGGCTTCCCCTTACTGTCACTGGTTAGAACTGGGTCATGTGACTACCCCTAGCTGTAAGAGGAAAAGACTTGTCATAACTGATCAAGAATAATCAAGATTTATTTGCAGGGCCTGACAATACAGACGCTAAAAACAACCATGGAAGAAAATAGGAATGAAAATAAGATAGCAAAACTGCAGTGGCTACTTGGGATAGGCTTTCCCATCAACAATTCCAACCCCTTCCCAGCATGCAAGGGCTAAAAAGCAAAACAAAACAAAACAAAACAAAACCATGTTTTACAGACATGATTGCAAAAAGATACAAAGGCGGGCCCGACACCTTGCCTCACGCCTATAATCCCAGCACTTTGAGAGGCCAAGGTGGAGGATCACCTGAGGTCAGGAGTTGGAGACCAGCCTGGCCAACATGGTGAAACACTCATGTCTACAAAATCACAAAAATTAGCTGGGTATGATGGCATGTGCCTGTAATCCCAGCTACTTGGTAGGCTGAGGTAGGAGAATCGCTTAAACCCTGGAGGCAGAGATTGCAGTGAGCCAAGATTGTGCCATTGCACTCCAGCTTGGGTGACAGAGCAAGGCTCCATCTCAAAAAAACAAACCAACAAATGTGATTTTGATTTCTCCAATTAGCTGCAGGTGATGGGACTTTGAGTCTAGCAAAGAGACAAGCAAGATGAGGACATTTTGTGGGCTGCAGTCCAGCAGTGGTTTCCTAACTCTAAGAACAATCTTCTGAGAAAAAAAAAGTAATAACCTTCTGATTTAGTGCTTCCTGGCTTTGGATGCAGCAGGAGCTCCCCCGATTGACCAGCTACTGTGTGGTGTTGAAAGCCATTTCTGGAAATTGAGCCTAGAACTTTGCAGCCAACATTATATGTGAACAAACTTTTGCCTTGATAGGTAAAAGATGAAGGGCCAAAGTGGGTGAGAAATTTTAATGGAACATTTGTTGCCTCATAATATTAGAAACAGAACATTGATCCACTGCTCTTAACCTACTTTGTCAGTTAAAGAAAACTTATTCCGAATAGGATAAAGAACATTGCCAGGGGGCCATTACTCTTCTGAATAAGCATGATTTGTTAGGTCATTTTTCCCATGGTTTAGAGTAAATGAGGCAATGGTTAGAAATTTATTCCTCATAATAGGGCTCTATAGCAGATTACACTGTAAAGGTTATGATTACACTATAGACTTCTTTTTTCCTTGAGACAGAGTCTCACTGTGTCCCCAGGCTGAAGTACAGTGGTGTGATCTCAGCTCGCTGCAACCTCTGTGGCCTGGGCTCAAGAAATTCTCCTGCCTCAGCCTCCCCAGTAGCTGGGATTACAGGTATCTGCTACCACGCCTGGCTAATTGATTTGTATTTTTAATAGAGATGGGGTTTCACCATGTTGACCAGGCTGGTCTTAAACTCCTGGCCTCAAGCAATCCACCCACCTTGGCCTCCTAAAATGCTGGAATTATAGGTGTCAGCCATCATGCCCACCTGACAATAGCCTTAAAATATTCTTACTAAAGTTGTGCGAAATAATTGAAATTTTTTTAGCTTACTTACTGAATAAGCAGAGAAGTACCTGTGCAGTTGCTAATACCTGTAGCTGCACATAGAGAAATACATTGGTTACTATAGAGATGCAGTTATAAGGGATTCATGAACAGGCTGATTGGCTGAAATAAGTAGACCATTTATCTAGCTAATTATTTGATCTATTGAATTTTAGTTGTTTATTTATGGGGACCGTGGCTAAAAAGCATGTTTTGAACTCTTGGTATTATCCTCCTGATAGTGAAAATAATAGCCTCCCTGCTGCGCTGTATTCTCTAAAAAATTATAAATGTTATGGTGCAGTCATCTCTAGAATGTCAACTGGTCTCTCTTTAATTAGAATGATGTGACTATAAAGCGACCATAACCTACGCATGACATGATATGGGCAAAACCCAAAAATTGTGGAAAGTGAGAGTGGCACTGAGATCCTGAGTTTTTATCATGCTCTGACCTATGTGAGAATTTGCCGAAATGGGAGAATTTTAAAAATAAAATTTTTGGAGGCCATCATCCTAAAATTGTGCACTAGGTTCAAACAGGAAAAAGAAAAAAAGAGTCACTTGTGCTAAATGTGACATAATTAAACTGAAAATTTCAGAAAATAGGTAGGGCTGGGTGCACTGGTTCATACCTGTAATCCCAGCACTTTGAGAGGTCAAGGTGGGTAGATCATCTGACATTAGGAGTTCGAAACCGGCCTGACCAACATGGTGAAACCTCATCTCTTTTAAAAATACAAAATTAGCCAGGTGTGGTAGTGTGCACCTGTAATCCCAGCTACTTGGGAGGCTGAGGAAGGAGAATCACTTGAATACGGGAGGGCAGACGTTGCAGTGAGCGGAGATGGTGCCATTGCATTCCAGCCTGGGCAAGAAAAGTGAAACTCCATCTTTGAGATGAGAAAAAAAAAAAGAGGCGGGCGTGGTGGCTCACGCCTATAATACCAGCACTTTGGGAGGCCTAGGCGGATGGATAACGAGGTCAAGAGATCGAGACCATCCTGGTCAACAAGGTGAAACCCCGTCTCTACTAAAAATACAACAATTAGCTGGGCATGGTGGTGCGCGCCTGTAGTCCCAGCTATCGGGAGGCTGAGGCGGGAGAATTGCTTGAACCCAGAATGTGTAGGTTGCGGTGAGCTGAGATCGTGCCATTGCACTCCAGTCTGGGTAACAACAGCGAAACTCCATCTCAAAAAAAAAAAAAGAAAACAAGTAGATCCCAAAATAGACCAGGTTTTGTTTTTCTTCTGTAAACTGCAAATTTCAACACAAGGAGTTTCCCTCTAACCCTTTAAAAATAAATAATAATAAAATAATAACCTGAAGTCCCTCTTTCCACTTAAAAAAAATCTATAGTTCTGCTATTTCACAGTGGGATTGCAGACTAAATAGGTACATTTTTTTATGGTGAGTGAGTGATATCAATGTCCAAAGTGTTTCTTTTTGTTTTTTGAGACAGAGTCTTGCTCTGTTGCCCAGGCTGGAGTGCAGTGTCATGATCTCAGCCCACTGCAACCTCCTCCTCCCGGGTTCAAGCAACTCTCCTGCCTCAGCTTCCTGAGTAGCTGGGATTACACGCACCCACCACCAGGCCCAGCTAATTAATTTTTATTTTTAGTAGAGACGGGGTTTCACCATGTTGGCCAGGCTAGTCTCGAACTCCTGACCTCAAGTGATCCAGCCGCCTCAGCCTTCCAAAATGCCAGGATAACAGGTATGAGCCATCACACCCCGCAAATGTCTAAAGTTTTCGTCTAGCTCTCAAAATTAAGAAGATGACCAAAAGGGAAAAATTGTTAATTTAATTGTACCCTAAAGCTGCCCCCTTTCACGTTTAATTTTGGTGAATAGTCTTTATTTAAAATACTAAACTGAAACCTACCTGGACATGTAAATAGACTATCCATTCTTGTACCAACCACTGTGGGTTAGCCAGTAAAAGAATGTCAACTGTTCAAACCATAAGGCAACTCCCAAGCTGTAATCAGTCTGGCGGTTTCTGTACCTCACTTCCATTTTCTGTATGTCACTTTGCTTTTTCTGTTCATACATTTTTTTTTTTTTTTGAGACAGTGTTTTGCTTTTTTTACCCAGGCTGGAGTACAATGGCGCTATCTTGGCTCACCGCAACCTCCGCCTCCTGGGTTCAGGCAATTCTCCTGCCTCAGCCTCCTGAGTAGCTGGGATTACAGGCACGTGCCACCACGCCCAGCTAATTTTTGTATTTTGAGTAGAGACGGGGTTTCACCATGTTGATCAGGATGGTCTCGATCTCTTGACCTCGTGATCCACCCACCTCGGCCTCCCAAAGTGCTGGGATTACAGGCGCGAGCCACCGCACCCGGCCAATAAATTTTATGCCAGCATGTGGCTGTGCTGGAGTCTCTCTGAGCCTACTCTGGATCCACAGGCTACCTGATTTGCAGAGCATTCTTTTCTCAATTAAACTCTAGTAAATTTAATTTTCCTAAAGTTTTATTTTTTTAAGTTTTTCATTTTTTTCTATGATGAAAAGAAATAATGTGTTCTTGCTTTGATTTTTTAAATTCATTCCTCATCTAGTTTCCAAAATTATTATATGTCCATTAAAATGCTTCTGCAATGTTTTTGAGACAGTGTCTCTCTGTATCACTCTTGGGTGAGTGTAGTGATGTAACCAATCATGGCTCACTGCAACCTTGACATTTCAGGCTCAAGCAATCCTCCTGCCTCAGCCACCTGAGGAGCTGAGACTACAGATATGCAACATCAGGCCTGGCTAATTTTTAAATATTTTTTTCATGGACGCAGGATCTTACTACTTTGCCAGGCTGCCCTTAAACTCCTGAACTCAAGTGATTCTTTCATCTCAGCCTCCCAAAGGGCTAGGATTACAGGTGTGAGGCACCGTGTGCTTCTACGGTTTCTTGACAGGATTATTCCCAATAATAAACAGTACTATATCGGCACAAATGTTTTAAAACTCTGGCTTCTATTGTAGAAGTGTCTCTCTCCATGGTTTCAAGGGTCTGCAGCAGCCAAGCATTTGATCCATGCGTTTTGGAGTCAGGAGAGTTGACCCTGAGTCTCAGGCCAGCCATTTAGTAGCTCTGGGTCTCTGGACAAGTTTCTTGATGTGAAAAAGTTGCATAAACCACATATGCAAGAAAAGGCATAATGATATTGATTACAAAAATGGTAGCAATTTTTCGTCCCTCCTATATCCATACCTAATGCCAGGTACTCTTACAGCTGTTCCCACTGAGGTACAGAATTTGTGTTCCCAACCCGAGATCTGGCTGACCTTATTTGCTCAAGGCACTAGATACCTGTGAACATGACAGTGGGCTAGTTTGGGGCCTGGGCTTAAACGGTCTTGAATGCTTCTGTTTTTCGGTCAGCATGCTGCATTTGCATAAATAAAACCCATGTTAGCCGCCTCAAAGATAAGATACCATGAGGAGGAATAGCAAGGTGTCCCTGTTCACAGCTCCTGAGGGAGCAGCTCATCCCCGGAAGCACAGCAGCCAAGTCAACAAGCAGCCGATGATAAATGTCTGAAGGAGCTCAGCTGGGACCACAAGAATGGCCCCACTGAGCCTAGCCTACATGGCTGACCATCTCATTATGAGCTAATGTTTTGAAGGATTTGTTATGCTGCCATTCCTAACTAATACATGCACCCACTGCAGATTGGATGCCAAGATTGAATGACAAGTTGATTACCAGCTACCGTCTAACAGTGGGCACCCTAAAGGTACTGACTTTTACCTTGATTTAAAGTTGTATGTCTTGTAAGACAATGTTGACTCATGCAGAAATACTTGTAGGCATATATGCATATGACTGGTGCTTATATGCACACAGTCCCCCACACCACAGCAACAAACAGATAACCACAGCCTGACCATTAGGACCAAGGCCAAATAGGCAAAGTCTGCCTTTAATCTGTTTTCTTCATACCTAAAAATTGGAGGTCAATATTGTGGGCAGGTCTGAAAGACACAGAGTTTTCTTCTCCTGTTGCCCCATCATCCTTTGTCACTGTCTGATCTCTGGGGGAAAGGTGGGCAACCACTGACCAGCTGTGGTCTACCTGTGGTTATTTTATTCTTGTTACCTTCATTTTTTTTATTTCAGCACAAAAACCTGAATAAACCTTCTGCTCTTTCTATGGCCACTATCTGTTCCACTCTCAGAACTGAAGATAGATGTTGGTAGAGACAGGCTGTCCCCTCATCTCTGGCAGAAAACGGATGCTCAGGCCCTCCATCCCCCTGACATCAGAGCTGCACTTTAGTGTGACAGCTGTTGGCCATGCGTGGCTCCTGGATGCCTGGAATGTGGCTGGTCTGAGGGGCAATTTGCAAGAAAGGTAAAAGTCAGAGTTATTTCAAGATTTAGTTCCATATATAAAAATATAAATACATATAATAAATATATATTATATTGCTCTTTCAATAATTACATATTGCTCACATATTAAAATAATATTTTGGATATAATTGAATTGTTACAATTAATTCCACCTGTTTCTTCTTCTTTTTGTTTTTTTTCAGTCAAGAGTCTCGCCCTGTCTTCCTGGCTGGAGTGCTGTGGTACAGTCTTGGTTCACTACAACCTCCACCTCCCAGGTTCAAGCGATTCTCCTGCCTCAGCCTTCCGAGTAGCTGGGACTACAGGCGTGTGCCACCACGACCAGCTGCTTTTGTATTTTTAGTAGAGACGGGGTTTCACCATGTTGACCAGGATGGTCTCATATCTTGACCTCGTGATCCACCCGCCTCGGCCTCCCAAAGTGCTGTGAGCCAGCGCGCCCGGCCTTTTTTTTTTTTTTTTTTTTTTTAAAGACAATCTCACTCTGTCACCCAGGCTGGAGTGCAGTGGCACGATCTCAGCTCACTGAAGCCTCCGTCTCCCTGGTTCGAGTGATTCTCTTACCTCAGCCTCTGGAGTAGCTGGGATAACAAGCACATGCCACCACACTCAGCTAATTTTTGTATTTTTAGTAGAGAAGGGGTTTCACTGTGTTTGCCAGTATGGTCTCGATCTCCTGACCTTGTGATTTGCCCGCCTCCCAAAGTACTGGGATTACAGGTGTGAGCTACCACGCCCGGCCACATCTGTTTTTTAATCAGCACTGCCACTCTGTGGGTTTGTCACCTGGAAAAGATTTGTTCACTTATATTGACTTCCATTTTTTAACTGTAAATTGCATTTTATCAGTAGAGCTTAAAAGGTACCTTTCCAAAGGGTATAAAAGTGGCGAGTTGCAAAAAATATTAATATCTAATTATATATTTCATATGTTAATTCTTATTTAGCCTTTTCTTTCCCAGAGTGAGTTTAGAAATTTTTTAAGGTGTGTTTTTTCGTGCCTGGGTGATTTCAAATAGAATTCCAAGGTTCAGCTTTTAGAATGCTACCATGGAAAATAATAGGGAAAATCTCCTTCGATTTTGGCTACAGAAAATGAATACATTTCTATGAGAAAATGTTGTAGATAATTTGTGAGTTATACCGATTTATAAAAACATTGGTTCCTGTTTTTGCAGGGTAAATTTGTGACAGTGACTATCACTGTTTTATATCCTGTTATCTTGATTTCTGAGTTTCATCCTAAATTTCATGAGATGAAACTTGGTACCTCCTCAAAGTGTATTCCTATGGCTACTTATTTACTACATTATTTTTAATAAGACTAATACAATAATTCATTTATTGTCTGAAAGGAATAGATACCTTTGCCATTCTCATTGAGGTATAAAATGTTGGCTGGGTGTGGTGGCTCACACCTGTGATCCCAGCACTTTGGGAAGCCGAGGCAGGCGGATCTTGAGGTCAGGAGTTCTAGACCAGTCTGGCCAACATAATGAAACCCCATCTCTATGAAAAATATAAGAATTGCCAGGCACGGTGGCTCATGCCTGTAATCCCAGCACTTTGGGAGGTTGAGACGGGTGGATCACGAGGTCAAGAGATTGAGACCATCCTGGTCAGTATGGTGAAACCCCGTCTCTGCTAGAAATACAAAAAATTAGCTGGGCATGGTGTCGCATGCCTGTAATCCAAGCTACTCGGGAGGCTGAGGCAGGAGAATTGCCTGAACCCAGGAGGCGGAGGTTGCGGTGAGCCGAGATCGCACCATTGCACTCCAGCCTGGGTAACAAGAGTGAAACTCCATCTAAAAGAAAAAAAAAAAATATATATATATATATATATATTCATATGTATATATATATTCATATATATATATATATATATGAATTAGTCAGGTGTGGCAGCACGCACCTGTAATCCCAGCACTTTGGGAGGCCAAAGTGATTCCTCACCAGTGCTCAGGAGTTCAAGATCAACCTGGCCAACATGGCGAAACCCCATCTCTACTAAAAATACAAAAAATTAGCCAGTTGTGGTACGCCTGTAGTACCAGTTACTCGGGAGGCTGAGGCAGGAGAATTGCTTGAACCCAGGAGGTGGAGGATGCACTGAGCCACGATCGCACCATTGCACTCCAGCCTGGGTTGAGACTCTGTCTCAAAAAAAAGAAAATGGTAAGCACCTGTAATTTTTTTTACCCCTTATATGAACACTGTGTTTGAGTAATTTTGCTGAATTTTTCAAACAGTTAGTTTCAAAAATCAAGTGAATAATTCTGACATGGACATTAAAGCTTGAGCCCAGTGACTCCAAAAAAACGCTAATATTGAGCCTGCAAAAGGAGGTTATTAAAGATCCAGTTAGTTCTTTCTGGGAAACCTCCCCTGCAGAAGTCCCAGCCTGCTCAGACCTGCCACCTCTGGTGATCCGCCCACTTCGGCTTCCCAAAGTGCTGGGATTACAGGCATGAGCCACCGCGCCCAGCCTGTGTCCATGTTTTCTTGTGAATCCTGAGGGAAGCTGCAGAGCCCTGGAAAGCTGGGGACCCACATGGAGATGCTAGTAAGTTTAAGATAAAAGGGGACTAGGAGGATCTTACTGAAGATGAAGTTGTTAGTGTTTTGAGGCAATTTCTAGACTTTTAAAAAGAAAACCAAGTTAGATTTATGTAAGAAAATTCAGTGTCCAAAGGAGTATTGCAACAGGTTGAAGTACCAACTGTAAGATCTTTAAGGTTTGCACAGTCTAGGCAGACAGAGCTTTCTTTCATAGGGATGAACAAACAGGATTAGAAAGAAGTTGGGAGGGTGATGGCAAGTGAAGGGTAAAAAAAAAAATCAGATTTTAGATCAGAGAATGAAGTCAGCATATTCTTAAAAGGGATATAAAATGAGATTGTATAAAATGAAGTTGTATGTTTACTCAAACTGAGGGTAGCTCAAAGTTCAGGAGCCTGTGGGAAGGAGATAAACTTAAGTGAAGTTTGGTTTAGAAGAATTTATTTTGACCACTAAAGCCAAATTCAGCTCCTTTTTTTTTTTGGACCGAGTTTTGCTTTTGTTGCCCGGGCTGGAGTGCAATGGCACAATCTCTGCTCACTGCAACCTTCACCTCCTGGGTTCAAGTGATTCTCCTGCCTCAGTCTCCGGAGTAGCTGGGATTACAGGCATGTGCCACCACACCCAGCTAATTTTGTATTTTTAGTAGAGATGGGCTTTCTCCATGTTGGTCAGACTGGTCTTGAACTCCCGACCTCAGGTGATTCGCCCTCCCCAGCCTCCCAGAGCGCTGGGATTACAGGTGTGAGCTACTGTTCCTGGCCCCTTTTTTATGAGAATAAGAAGAAAATGTACAGAATGTTTATCTGGCTATGTGATAGGTAAGAAAAGAGAGCAACATCTAAGTCATACTGAGGAGGGTGTTTATTTCCATAAGCTGTTCCTGAAGCACGCAACGGATGGAGAATTTTATTAATCACAGGTGTGTTCCAGGATTATCTATAAGATTCATTTTTTCCCCAGCTCATTTCTTGGTCTTAGACATTTTTTTCCATTTGACTTTTCCTGGGTTGTATCTTCTATAATAAACTGGTAAACATGCTGGGTTCTGTGAGTAGCTCTATCAAATTATTGAACTTCAGGGAGCTTATGGGAGTTCTGAATTTTTAAACAGTAGCTCACAAGCATAGATGGGCCCAAGGGGTTTGTGACAGGCGTCTGCAGTGAGGACTGTGTGTTGAGACCACGTCTGGAATCAGGGTTAGTGCTGAATTCAAACATGAGACAATGAGTTGGTGCTGGGGAATTGCTTGGTTGTTCAGCAAACTCT
This sequence comes from Callithrix jacchus, assembly GCF_049354715.1. Lineage (NCBI taxonomy): Eukaryota > Metazoa > Chordata > Mammalia > Primates > Cebidae > Callithrix > Callithrix jacchus. The sequence continues at coordinate 20,567,424 of NC_133523.1, forward strand.
ACTGGTTTGGTGCCAGAGAAAAGATAACATGGAGGCTTCTCCTGGACTAAATTCTGGGTGTCTGGGAAAGGGAGGCTCTGCTCTCCTGTACACAGGCTGTCACACTGCCCACCGTCCTGTGATTCCAGGTTTCCTCCCAGGGTGAGAGAGAATGAAAACTCAGAGGAAAGGAATTCTGATAGACCCCCTTTCCCACAGTTGCCACCACAGGATTCCTACCCACTCACAAACATACCCACTAGACACTGACACGTCCACATCTCTTCCAGGACTAGGCATCACCCTCAGGAACTTCACCATGGCATTTTTTTATCCTATGTTTCTTGCCAAAAACCCATAAAAGTATACGTCTCTTGGCATAGCCCCACTTCCAGACACTGAATCTGCAACAGCAAGCTGTTTTCTCCACCAACCTAGGATTTCAGGTCACCTGTTCATAATCTCATTGATCTGCATGGACCCAGAAATAAATAGTACAAACTACTTCCACGTACATTGCACTCTCCCCCACTAATGGAGTTTTTACCTTTTAACATTTATTTTTTGTTCAGGGGCACACGTGTGAGTTTATTATATAGATAAAATTGTGTCATGGAAGTTTGGTGTAGATTGTTTTATCACTGAAGTACTAAGCATAGGACCTAACAGGTATTTTTTTCTGATCATCTTTTTTTTTTTTTTTTAAGATGGAGTTTCGCTCTTGTTGCCCAGGCTGGAGTGCAATGGCGCGATCTCGGCTCACCGCAACTTCCGCCTCCTGGGTTCAGGCAATTCTCCTGCCTCAGCCTCCTGAGTAGCTGGGATTACAGGCACGTGCCACCATGCCCAGCTAATTTTTTATATTTTTAGTAGAGATGGGGTTTCACCTTGTTGACCAGGATGGTCTCGATCTCTTGCCCTCGTGATCCACCCTCCTCGGCCTCGCAAAGTGCTGGGATTACAGGCTTGAGCCACCGCACCTGGCTTTTTCTGATCTTCTTTATCCTTCCACTCTGTACTCTAAACTAAGCCTCAGTGTCTGTGTCTGTTGTTCCTCACTTTGTGTTCATGTTTTTTGTTTTTGTTTTAGATGGAGTCTCGCTCTGTTGCCCAGGCTGGAGTGCAGTGGTGCAATATCAACCCACTGCAACCTCTGCCTCCTGGGTTCAAGCACTTCTCCTGCCTCAGCCTCAGCTAGGGTTACAGGCATGTGCCACCATGCCTGGCTAATTTGTATTTTTTACTTTTTTAAACAAATTTAAGATGATAATAGCAGAATGCTAAGCATGAAGCCCCTTCTTCTTCTTCTTGTTCTTCTTCTTTTTTAAAGACAAGGTTTCACCATGTTGGTCAGGCTTTTCTTGAACTCCCAACCTCAGGTGATCTGCCCGCCTTGGCCTCCAAAGTGCTTGGATTACAGGCGTCAGCCAGCATGTCCAGCCTAATTTGTATTTTTTAGTAGAGATGGGGTTTTGCCATGTTGGCCAGACTGGTCTTAAACCCCTGACCTCTGTTGATTCACCCACTTCAGCCTCCCAAAGTGCTGGGATTACAGGTATGAGCCACTGCGCCTGGCCTGTGGCTCCAGCCTCAACCTCCCCAGTATCTGGGATTACAAGTGCCCGCCACCATGCCCAGCTAATTTTTGTATTTTTTGGTAGAGACAGAGTTTCGCTATGTTGGTCAGGCTGGTTGCAAACCCTCCTGACCTCTGTTGATCCACCTACCTCGGCCTCCCAAAGTGCTGGGATTACAGGTGTGAGCCCCCACCCCTGGCCTTTTTTTTTTTTTAGTAATTTATGTTTTCTTGTGATTAGATCTTACTTATAGATGAGAACATGCATTTGGTTTTCTCTTTCTGCATTAGTTTTCTAAGGATAATGGGTTTCAGCTCCATTCATGTTGCTGCAAAGGACATAATCTTTTTTTTTTTTTTTTTTTTTGAGACAGAGTTTCGCTCTTGTTACCCAGGCTGGAGTGCAATGGCACGATCTCGGCTAACCGCAACCTCCATCTCCTGGGTTCAAGCAATTCTCCTGCCTCAGCCTCCCGAGTAGCCAGGATTACAGGCATGCACCACAATGCCCAGCAAATTTTTTATATTTTTAGTAGAGACAGGGTTTCACCATGTTGACCAGGATGGTCTCTATCTCTTGACCTCGTAATCCACCGCCTTGGCTTCCCAAAGTGCTGGGATTATAGGCATGAGCCACTGTGCCCAGCCTTTGTTTTTTGTTTTGTTTTTTTTTAAAGAAAGAATAAAAAGAGTGAAGGAGAGAAAGAAAGAGGAAGAAAAAGAGGGAGAGAAAACAGGAATGTAGCTTTATTCTAAAAATGGGTATTAATAATGGCCAATCAATATTTTGTGTATTTAAGGTGGAGAATGTATATTTTGTGTATTTAAAGTGGAGAGCTCTATAAATATTTATTGAGTTTACTTATTCTGGATCTGAGTTCAAGTCCTGGATATCCTTATTAATTTTCTGTCTCGTTGAGTCTAAATCTCTTTATGAGTCTTATGTATCTGCGTGTTAGGATCGTTAGCTCTTATTGTTACATTGATCCTTTAACCACTATATCTTTGTTGCTTTGAAATCTATTTTATCAGATGCGAGAATTGCAACTCCTGCTTTTTATTTATTTATTTATTTATTTATTTTTGCTCTTCATTTGGTTGGTAAATCTTTCTCCATCCCTTTGTTTTAAGTCTTTGTGTATCTTTGGATGTGAAATGGGTCTGGATATAGCATATCGTTAGGTTTTGGCTGTATCTTTTGATTGGGGGATTTGGTCAACTTAAATTTAGGGTTACTGCTATTTGATGTTAACTGGCTGTTTTATCCATTCGTTGGTGTAAATTCTTCTTTATGTTGATGCTCTTTACTTTTTGGTATATTTTTAGAAAGGCTAATACAGTTGTTCCTTTCTATGTATAATGCTTCTTTCAGAAGCCCTTGTAAAGCCGGCCTGGTGGTAATAAAATCTCTGAGTACTTGCTTGTTCATAAAAGATTTTATTTTTCCTTCAATTGTGAAGCTTAGTTTGGCAGGATATGAAATTCTGGGCTGAAAGTTCTGTTCTTTAAGGATGTTGAATATCGGCCCCCACTCTCTTCTGGCTTGTAGGGTTTCTGCTGAGAGATCTGCTGTAAGTCTAACAGGCTTCCCTTTGTGGGTAACCTGGCCTTTCTGGCTGCCCTTAGTATTTTCTCCTTCGTTTCAACCTTGGTGAATCTAACGATCATGTGCCTTGGGGTTGCTCTTCTTGAGGAATATCTTTGTGGTGTTCTCTGTATTACCTGTATTTATTTATTTGAATATTGTGCTGCTTTGCTAGATTCGGAAAGTTTTCCTGAATAATGTCCTGAAGACTATTTTCCAGCTTGGATTCATTCTCTTCATCATATTCAGGTACACCTATCAAATGTAAATTAGGTCTTTTCACATAGTCCCATATTTCTTGGAGACTTTGCTCATTCCCTTTTATCCTTTTTTCTCTATTCTTGTCTTCTCATTTCATTTCATTAAGTAGGTCTTCGACCTCTGATATCCTTTCTTCTGCTTGATCAATTCGGCTATTCAAACGTGCATATTTCGCTAAGTTTTTGTGTTGTGTTTTTCAACTCCGTTAATTCATTTATATTCCTCTCTATATTGTCGATTCTTGTTAGCATTTCGTCAAACCTTTTTCAAAGTTCTTAGTTTCTTTACATTGGGTTAGAACAAGTTCTTTTAACTCCTAGAAGTTTCTTATCATCCACCTTATGAAGCCTACTTCTGATAATGGCACACAGTCCTTTTCCATCAGGGCTTGTTCCGTTGCTGATGAGGAACTGTAATCCCCTGTAGAGGGAGAGGGGTTCTGATTTTGGGTATTCTCAGCCTTTTTAGGCTGGTTTCTTCCCTTTGTTATAAATTTATCCATCTGTCATCTTTACAATTCCTGCCTTTCGAGTTGGGTTTCTGAGTGGACGCCCAGTTTATTGATTCCCAGCACTGGAATCCGAGCAACCCACTGCACCGGCTCTGATGGTGCTCTTCTGCCCAGGAACCTCCTCCCATTTACTCTGAATGAAGAGCTGCCACGCCGAGGCGCCGGCAAAACCACTGCGCTGGCCACAAGAGTCGTGCTGGTGACCCGTGGGGCCCCCTCCACTGGGAATCTTCTGGTCCGTGAGCAACAAAAATTCGTCTGAAAGTGTGGCGTCCTCTCGTTCTCTGTGCTTTTCTTTTTTTTTTAATGGCCACACAGTATACCATGCCGTTTATGTACCATATTTTCTTTTAAATATTCTTTTTTATATTTTGAGGGGAGACCCAGGCTGGAGTGCAGTGGCACAGTCTTGGCTCACTGAAGACTCAACAGCCTGTGTTCAATCAGTCCTCCTACCTCAGCTCCCCAAGTAGCTGGGACTACAGGTGCATGTCACCACGCCTGGCTAATTTGTCTTTCTGTATTCTTTGTAGAAATGGAGTTTCCCATTGTTGCCTTGGCTGGTCTCAAATTCAAACTCAGGCAATCCATCTGTTTTGTCCTCCCACAGTGCTGAAATTACAGACACGAGCCACCTTGCCCAACTGTACCATATTTTCTTTAGTCTTCCATTGACAGGCATTTAGGTTGATTCCATGTCTTTGCTGTTGTGAATAGTGTGCTGCAGTGAACATTTATGTGCATGTTTCTTTATGACTGAATAACTTATATTTCTCTGGGCATATACCCATTTGTGAGGTTGCTGGGTCAAATGGTAGTTCTGTTTTTTGTTAGGAATTGCCACACTGCATTTCACGGTGGTTTAAATAATTTGCACTCCCACCAGCAGTGTATAAGCATTCCCTTTTCTCTGCAACCTTGACCCTTGACAGCATCTGTCATTTTTTAACTTTTTAGTAAAAGTCATTCTGACTGGCACAAGATTGTATTTCATTGTGGTTTTTCTTTTTTTTTTTTTTTGAGATGGAGTTTTGCTGTTGTTACCCAGGCTGGAGTGCAATGCTGCGATCTTGGCTCACCACAACCTCCGCCTCCTGGGTTCAGGCAATTCTCCTGCCTCAGCCTCCCGAGTAGATGGGACTACAAGTGCACAGCTAATTTTTGTATTTTTAGTAGACACCGAGTTTTATCTTGTTGACCAGGATGGTCTCAATCTCTTGACCTCATGATCCACCCACCTTGGCCTCCCAAAGTGCTGGGATTATAGGCGTGAGCCACCGCACCCAGCCTCATTGTGGTTTTTCTTTGCATGTGTCTGCTGAGTAGTGATGAGCATTTTTTCATATGCTTTTAGCCACATGTATGTCTTTTTTTAAAAAAGCATCTGTTCATGTCCCTTGCCTACTTTTTAATAAGGTTTTTTTCTTATAAATTTAAGTTCATGGTTTCTGGTCATTAGACCTTTGTCAGAAGCATAGTTTGCAAATATTTTCTTTTATTCTGTAGGTTATCTGTTTATACTGTTGATAGTTTCTTTTGCTGTGAAAAAGCTCTTTAGTTTAATTAGTCAATTAGTCTTTAGTCAATTTTTACTTTTGTTGCAGTTGCTTTTGATATCTTCCTTATAAAATAGTGTCCAGTTCCTATTTCTAGAAAGGCATTATTTAAGTTATCCTCCAGGGTTTTGTGGGGTTTTTTTGTTTTGTTTTTTGAAATGGAGTCTCTCTCTGTCACCCAGGCTGGAGTGCAATTGTGTGATCTTGGTTCACTGCAACCTCTGCTTGGTTCAAGCAATTCTCCAGCCTCAGCCTTTCCAAGAAGCTGGGATTGCAGGCGCCTGCCACCACGCCCGGCTAATTTTTGTATTTTCAGTAGAGACAGAGTTTCGTCATGTTGACCAGGCTGGTTGCCAACTCTCCTGACCTCTGTTGATCCACCTGCCTCTGCCTCCCAAAGCACTAGGATTGCAGGTGTAAATTTGCATGCCCAGCCTATTTTTAAAAAATAATTTAAAATTTTACATTTAAGTCTTTAATTTATCTTGAGTTGATTTTTGTATGTAGTGTAAAGAAGCAGTCTAGTTTCAGTCTTCTACACAGTGCTAGCTAGTTATCCTAGCACCATTTCTTAAATAGGGAATTCTTGCCACATTCCTCTTGTCAGCTTTGTCAAAAATCAGATGGTTGTAAATGGGTGGCATTATTTCTGGGCTCTCCATTCTGTTCCATTGGTCCATGAGTCTGCCTTTATACTAGTACCATTGCCGCTTTGGGTGTCTATAGCTTTGTAATATAGAAATCAGGTAATGTGACTGGGCGTGGTGGCTCACACCTGTAATCCAAGCACTTTGGAGGCCAAGGCGGGAGGATCACCTGAGGTCGGGAGTTCAAGACCAGCCTGGCCAATATGGTGAAACCCCGTCTTTATAAAAATAAAATAAAAATAAAGACAAAAGAAGTCAGGCAATGCAATGACCTCCAGTTTCGTTATTTTTGCTTAGGATTGCTTGGCTATTTGGGCTTTTTTTGTTTCCATGTAAATTTTAAAATAGTGTTTTTTAGTTCTGTTAAGAATGTTTTGGTAGTTTGATAGGAATAGCATTAAATCTATAAATTTCAAGCAATTCAAGGTGCCACTCTGTCACCTAGGCTAGAGCTCAGTGGCCCCACCTTGGCTCACTGCAGCTTTTGTCTCCCTGGTTCAAGTGTTTCTGCCACCTTAGACTCCCATGTAATTGGGACGACAGCCAGACACTAAGATGCCTGGCTAATTTTTGTATTTTTTGGTGGAGACAGGGTTTTACCATGTTGGCCAGGCCAGTCCTGAACTGACCTCAAGTTACCTGCCCACCTTGGCCTCTCAAAGTGCTGGGATTGTAGGTGAGGACCGCTGTGCCAGGGCAGTATGACCATTCTTGTCATAGACATCTTTCATCTCCCTAGTTAGCTGTGTTTCTAGATATGTTATTCTTTTTGTGTCAATTTTAAATGAGAGTGTGTGTGTTTTTTTGTTTTCAGACAGAGTCTTGCTCTGTTGCTCATGCTGGAGTGCAGTGGCATGATCTGAGCTCACTGCAACCTCCGCCTCCTGGGTTCAGGGAATTCTCCTGCTTTAGCCTCCTGAGAAGATGAGATTACAGGCATTTGCCACCACACTCGACCTCTTTTTTTGTACTTTTAGTAGAGGTGGGGTTTCACCACACTGGCCAGAATGGTCTCGAACTCCTGACCTTGGGATCTGCCCTCCTCAGCCTCCCAGATGTGCTGAGATTACAGGTGTGAGCCACCATACCCAGTGAGATTATGTTTTTGATTTGGCTTCTGGCTTGGATGTTGTTGAAGTACAGGGATGCTACTGATTTTTATATATTTCTTTTGTATCCTGAAACCTTGCTGAAGTTGTTTGTTGTTTCAAAAAGCACTTCCACCAAGACTAGAGGGTTTTCTAGATACAGAATTACGTCACCTGGAAACAGGGTTAGTTTGATTTCCTCTCTTCCTATTTGAACCTTTTGTTTCTTTCTCTTGCCTGATTGCTCTGGCCAGGACTTCCAATTCTGTGTTGAGTAAAAGTGATAAGAGAAGACATCCTTGTCTTGTGTCAGTTTTTAAGAAGGAATTTGGCTGGGCTCAGTGGCTCATGCCTGTAATCCCTGCACTTTGGGTGGCCAAGGTGGGTAGATCATGAGGTCAAGAGATCAAGACTATCCTGGCCAACATGGTGAAACCCTGTCTCTACTAAAAATACAAAAATTAGCTGGGTGTCGTGGTGCACACCTGTAGTCCCAGCTACTCAGGAGGCTGAGGCAGGAGAATCACTTGAACCCAGGAGGCAGAGGTTGTAGTGAGCCAAGATTGTGCCACTGCACTCCAACCTGGTGACAGAGTGAGATTCCATCTCAAAAAAAGAAAAAAAAAAAAAGGAATTCTTCCAGCTTGTGTCCATCCATTGAGTATGTTGGCTGTGACTTTGTCACGGATAACTTATTATTTTGAAATATGTACCTTCAATGCCTAGATGCCTAGTTTGTTGAGGGTTTTAAACATGAAGGATGTTAATTTTTATTGAATGATTTTTCAGCATCTATTGAGATAGATGTTGTGGTTTTTGTCTTTAGTTCTGTTATGTGATGAATTGTATTTATGATTTGTGTATGTTGACCAACCTTGATTCCAGGAATAAAGACTACTTGATCATAGCGGATTAGCTTGTTGATGTGCTGCTGGATTCGGTTTTACAGTATATTTTTGAGGCTTTTTGCATCAGTGTTCATGAAGGATTTTGGCCTGAAGTTTTCTTTTTTTGTTTTATCTTTGATTGCTGTTATTATATAATGAGCTGGAGAGGAGTCCCTCCTCAAGTTTTTATAATAGTTTTAAGAAGCATAATACCAGCGTTTTTTTTTTTTTTAATACATCTGGTGGAATTCAATTGTGAATCTTTGTGGTCCTGGGCTTGTTTTTGACTGGTAGGCTAGTTACTACTAATTCAATTTTGGGGCTGCTTGTTTTGTTCTGGGCTTCAGTTTCTTTTTGTTTAGTATTGGGAATCCTCTGTATTTGTCCAGAAGTTTATCCATTTCTTTTAGATTTTTTAGTTTGTGGGCATAGAGGTGTTCCTAGTAGACTTCAGTAGTTATTTATATTTTTGTGGGGTCAGTGGTAATGTCCCATTTGTCAATTTCCTGTGTTTATGTGGATGTTCTCTTCTTTGCTAATCTTGCTAGTGGTTTATTTCTCTTATTAATTTATTTAAAAGATTTAACTCCTGGATTTCTTGGTCTTTTCTATGACTTTTTATGTCTGAACGGCCTTCAGTTCTGATCTGATTTTGGTTATTTCTTGTCTTCTGCTAGCTTAGGGATTGGTTTGCTTTTGCTTCTCTCATTCTTCTATTTATAATGTTAGGTTGTTAAATGGATATTTCTGATTTTTTGATGTGAGCATTTAGTGCCATAAATTCCCCTTCTAACACCACATTAGCTGTGTTGGAGAGATTCTGGTATGCTGTATCACTGCTCTCATTTGTTTTTAAATAACTTCTTGATTTGTGCCTTAATGTCGTTATGAACCCAAAAGCCATTCAGATGAAGGTTGTTTAATATTCATGTAATTGTTGATAGAAATTAAAGAGAGGGCTGAAACACCAGGTACTGGAACAAGCTTATTAAGAGCAGGGGAAAAGCACCCAAAATTGGCGCACAGCACCTGTTGTTGTGAGCTGAACGCGAGCCCGGGAATCTCGTCCAGCGAGAGGGTCCCAAACCTGGAAGAAAGCATGTGCAGAAAAAAAGGAGAAAGAAAAGAGCAAGGTCTGGAGGACTGATTAGGCTATGCCCAAGCAGCAATTTTATTTGTGCAGTAGGTTCCATTATATACTTTTCTACTTAATGTTGTTTACGTCAGATCAAAGCATTTCTTAAATAACAAAAGAAACAGAAAACAATTCTGGGGAACTAGAAAAAGGAACCGATACTGATTTAAAAGGTCAAGGGCGAAGTAGGCGATGCTGATTATCAATATTATCAGAACAACCAGTAACTTGGATAACAATCTTCAATTATCTAGAAGTCACAAGGTAAGTAAGTTATGCCCAGTAAATACTTAACAATTGTAAATACTGAAGTTAAGTCACAAGGTAAGTAAGTTACACCCAGTAAATACTTAACAATTATAAATACTGAAGTTAATATTTTACACCTAATGTAGCAAGGATCCAAAAATGAACACAATGAAGCAATAAACCATAAGGAAGCAAAAGTGGATACAATGCCTCCCAAGTCCTCATATCCATAAAGTAATGTCTGTTATTTTGAATAGCATAGTCCCTTTCTTGGTTCCTGCTTTCCCTCAGCTCGACTCCCCCAACCGGGGATCTGAGTCCGGGCTGAAGCTCACCATATGGAGAGGCCCATTTCCTAGGGGCCTCACACGGGAGCGTTCCCCACAACCTGTGGCATGGCAAAAGGGATTTTTATGGCCTGCAGGCCGGCAGATGCATCCGGTGTGAGGAGCTGTCCAGGAAGAGAGGGGCTGAGGAACTGCTGAGTTTGATAGTTCCTGGGAGGGTGTCGTGCTAGGAGGCTGGGGAACTTGAGGCGGCAGCGGGGTTTTAAAATGGAGTAAGTTCTGGCCAGGTGCAGTGGCTCACACCTGTAATCCTAGCACTTTGGGAGGCTGAGGTGGGTGGATCACCTGAGTTCAGGAGTTCAAGACCAGCCTGGCCATCATGGTGAAACCCCATCTTCAAAAATAATAATAAAATAAAATGGAGTAAGTTCTGTCATTCCCAGCTTTAAAGGGATAGGGTAAGTGGGTGGGGGGGAGCGAGAGGGTTGTTGTAAGGGGCGACGGTCGTTCTGGTTACTTCCTGCTGAACAGGGGCAGAGGTAACGAGGTGGTCGTAGGAAGATGATATTCTTTGGTGCCACCGGGTTTGAGGAGTTGATAACCTCCAGCCATGAAGAACTCGAAGACTGTATGGTTGGTGAAGGCCTTCATGTTCCTGCAAAAATTTTGAGAGACAGTAGACAAGACAGGGACCGAACAGGAGGAGTAAAATTATGATCGAGAGGTGGCCTGGGAGGGGAAGGAGCCAAGGTACCCACTTCCAGAGGGAGGCCCAGGAGCCGGTCATTTGCTGCCTTATGTTGGAGGCTCTTTCTGTGAGTTTTTTTGGCAGGGTTTTGTGCTAGCCCTGACTGATTGGTATAGAAGCGGCTCTCCTCTCCTAGGAAGGCGCATAGTCCTCCTTTTTCAGCAGTTAGATCAAGCCCCCTTCGATTTTGGAGGACTACGGCAGCCAAAGAGACCTTCGATCCCCCTGCTGCCACTTGCTGATCCGAGCCCTACTAGTAAAGGGATGAGAATTACGGCTCATCGCATCCTGGCTTGGGCATTAACAGGGACTGGGACCTTCTGGTTCCCTGGAGCAATGTCGATTTTAGGGGAGAAAAAGACTAGGGTGCAAGTTCCAGTCCAATTGGCAGCTAGACAGAGGTAAGTTGAGGTGCTGCAAAGAAAGAACAGACTCTGGCTGGTAGCCAGACAGCAGTGGTGCTGGATGCTGAAGAGGAGGGGTAGTGTGTTCGGTGTCCCCGGATCCCACACACATAGAGTGCCAGCTAAGATGGCTGCTGTGAGGGAGGGAATGGGGAAATGGGGATAATTGTTGTGCTCCAGAGGTTCTGTTCTCCCACTGTAGGAAGTATCGTTTGGTGTCTATAAGGAGCCATTCGGTTGAGTTCTCAAGGGTGGGAATGAGAAGGCACTCTGAGGTTTGTGGATATGGAGGGCAGGGGGCCCAAGGGTACAGGTGTTTACATCGGGTGTGCCGGTCATTACAGAAACCAGACTGTCTGTTCAGCAGGCCTTGGGTGGGGAGGGCTCCTGAGGCAGTGAATGAGTTGTAGCAGAATAAGCGTATTGTGAGGGGTAGCCATAGGTTAACACTGGGGGTTACGTAGGCAGTAGGAGGGATGAGTTGGAGATTGTAGTTGCAGGGAAGTGGGGGGTGGTGTCCTAGGGGGACGCTGAGTGGGAGAATTCAGCCAAAGCAGAAGGGGCCTGCACTGCTAGTGTGGTTTGTGTTGTTAGAGGGAAATGTTGGGGAATGGCCTGCGGGAGACAAGGTAAGATTGTGAACATAGCCCCATAAGGCGCCTAGCCTGTCCTTCCATGGTGTTTGCAAAGGGAAAGAGGTAACACATCACTGCCTGGAGCACCTCCTCCCCATAGGCGCTGGGAAACTGCAGGAGGTGGGTTGTGCTGGTTGTAGCCCAGGCGGAGGGGGCGCTGGGACTGCCATGTAAGCGTCTGTGGCCAGAGAGACGCAAATCCGGCAGTTGCTGGCAAGGGTGGGGTTGGTTTGATTTACAAGTTGATGAGTTAAGACGAGAGTGGTGTTGAGGTAGGACGGGAGGAAGTGAGGTAGAGTGTGGTTGGTTGGAGTGGGGGAGCAAGTTAAGATGCAGAGAATTAAAAGGATAGAACTGAGGTGGGACATTAGAGGCAGAGTATGAGGAGGAAAGCGTATAGGGAGACCTCACGCCGTGAAAAGTCACAAAGGGTGCCTTGCCAGTATAGGTCTTCAATCCAGCAGAAGATGCCCTCTGGGGTGGCGCTGGCGGGGCAGAACCGTGATGAATCTTGTAGTAGGCAGTGTAGGAGGTGTCCGACCTACCCTCTGTGGGAAGACTGGGCTCATTGGGAAAGAAACCGGACCGCAGGCTAGAGGAAATTCCTTAAGTTCAGGCTTTATTGAGAGGAAAGAGCCTCCGGGCAGGCCAGCCGGGACGAAAAGGAAAAATGGCCGCGCTGCTTAGAGGGGCAGGGTTGTTTTATAGGGGGCTGAAGGGCTGGGGGGTGGGGAAGCCAAAAGCCGAGGTGGTGGGCAACTGTTGGTCAGTTTGAACTGCTGGGTGGGAAGCTGGGCGGCGGGAAGCTGGGCGGCGGGAGGGCTAGGACCGGTATGTAAAGTGAGAGATAAGGGAGCCTCTTTGTGGGGGAGGGAAAGAGAGAGAGAGAGAGAGCGTTTGCGGTAGGGGCAGAGTTTTCCAAACATTCCCGACTCCTTAAAGAAAAGAAAAAAAGGGGGTCAGGGGCGTCGGTTGTCTCTCTGGCTACTTCCTGCTGACAAGGGTCGACGGGGGGTTCTGAAGAGGTTTCTTTTCCTAAGGAGCCTGGAGGTTTGGGGAGAGGTCTGTTTCTTGTACTCGTTCAGGGCAGGGTTGGAGCAGCATCTGGTGGATGGTGACTCCAGTCAGTTCTTGAAAGAGCCGCTGTAGGAACTGGAGAAAGCAAGGAGCAATAAGTAAGATTAGGCAAACAGCTACTAGGGGCCCAAGCAATGGGGACAAGAGGGTATACATAGAGGAAGACCACCACGCTGTGGCTTCAGCCGAGAACTTCTGACTCTGCAGGTTAGTTTTGAGTTTCTGGAGGTTCTCGATTCGGGTTTCTACTAGGCCGGATTCATTGATGTAGTAACAGCACTCTTCTTGTAGGAAGATACAGGTCCCTCCTCGTTCAGCAGTGAGCAGGTCCAGGGCTCTTCGGTTCTGCAAGGCAACTTGGGCAACTGAGGTGATCTGTCATTGGAGTGATGCTAAAGACTCAGTAGAGTCATTAATAGCCGCTTGGAGTTGTGAGGTCAGTCGGGCTATGGCCAGGTGAGAGTGGACTAGTGCCCCTCCTCCTAATCCTGCTGCAAGTGCTGAACCAGCAAGGGAGACACCAACGGCAATGGGTAGGAAGGCAGCTCGTCGGGTGCGGCGATGGGGAGTTTGCAGCATCTGGAATTCGGCTGGGGAATATATAGTGAGTCGAGGGACTAGGGTTACCGGGAGGACTTTCTGTGTCTTTTCAGATGGCTGGGTGGGTTGGGGAAGAGAAGCGTTGGCGTGTTCTCGGAGAAGGCTGCGAAGGAGAGTAAAGTAGGGGAGGTAGCTGTCTAGAGGAGTAGTCTCTGGCGGTGGGGGAGTTGAAAGTAGGAAGGGGCGACCATACAGCAGCTCAAATGGGCTAAGCTGTGATGGGCCCCGGGGGCCTGCTCTTACCCTGGTGAGGGTGATAGGAATTAAGGTTACCCAGGATTGGCGGAGCTCAAGCATGAGCTTAGTCAGATGCTCCTTTATTAGGCCATTGGCCCGTTCTACCTTACCAGAGGACTGGGGATGGTAGGCGGCATGTAGCTTCTACTGAATTCCTAGAGAGGTAGAAACGGCATTAGTGACTTTGGAGATAAAGGCTAGGCCGTTGTCTGACTGTATGGTAGCCGGGAGTCCAAAGCGTGGGATGATGTCTTGAATGAGATGAGTGGCTACTGTCCCGGCAGACTCAGAGGCTGTGGGGTAAGCTTCAATCCAGCCTGAAAAAGTGTCAACAATGGTTAGCAGATACCGGTACTGTTTGTGCTTTGGCATATGGGTGAAATCAATTTGCCAGTCTTGGCCAGGTAGGAACCTGCGTAGCTGATGAAGCTGGCGCCGGGGATGACAGGAACTCTGGGAATTAGTTTTCACGCAGACAGTACATGAGGACTGGACTTCCTGTATGGTATTGAGGAGGCGGTGGGGGTGAAAAAGTGGGTGGAGGAACTGGTATAAGGCTTTAGGCCCAATGTGGAGTGAATTATGGATGTCTTGGATTATCTGGTACCTTTGCTTTTCAGGGAGGATGAGGAGGTTATGCTTGAAGGCCCAGTCATCCTTGAACTATACCCCGGGGGTAGACTGGAGGGTCTGGAGTTCTGAGGCAGAGTATTGAGGGCTAAGAGAAAAAGGCTGTGTGGGCTGGCGGTGGGGAAGGTTATGACGGCCTTCAGCTTTGAAAGGATGTCTCACCCCAGAAGGGGAACTGGGCAGGTGGGGATTACTAAAAAGGAGTGGGTGAAGGGAGTGGAGTTATATGAGCACATGAGTGGTGGGGTTTGATAGGGGATACTCGGGGTCCCATCGATTCCCATGACTAAGACCTGGGAAGGGGTGAGATGGCCAGAATAAGAAGGAAGTGCGGAGTAGGTAGCCCCCATGTCTTGTGACCCTAGGCTCGGTGAGGGTAACCGGAGTCGGAAAGCCAGGGCCCCGCTAGTCATCTAGCAGCCCTAGTAGACTGGGGAACGGAGCTCCCTCGGAGGTCGGCTCCTGGCAAGCAGGCTCCTCCCTACTGAGGGTGACCGCCGGCTGCGTAACGCCAGTGTGTCTGTTTTGAGGAACCGGCACCCTGGGGAAGCTGGGGCAGTCTGACTTCCAGTGTCCCGGGAGCCGACAGATAGGGCAAGGCTTAGTTGGTGGCCATGGTTGTGGACAGGCTCTGGACCAGTGTCCTTCCTTTCCACATTTGAAACATACCCCTGGAGGGGCATGGGTTTCGGCCTTGGGCTTCTGGTTCCCTGCTGGCCTTAGAGCCGCCACTAGGGCTTGGGTCTGGAGGGCAGCCTTCTGCTTCATGTGAGTTTGGCGGGCAGCCTCAGCCGCATCTTCCCTGGCATTGAATACTTTAAAGGCCATTTTTACCAGGTCTTGGATGGGAGTCTCTGGCCCCTCTTCTGCTTTCTTTAGTTTCTTTCTTATGTCGGGTGCTGACTGGGAGATAAAATGGGAGGCTAATACAGTGGCCCCATTTTGGGAGGCTGGATCTAGTCGAGTGTACCGGACTAGGGCTTCTTATGTTTGAGTGAGGTATTGGAATTCTTTAATATAGGTGGACGGGTTGGCTGAGAAGGATCCTAAACGTTTCTCAATTTGGGACAGGTCTTGGAGTGAGAAAGGAACATGGACCCTGATTAAACCTTCTGCGCCTGCTACTTCTCGGAGTGGGGCCAGGATAGCTGGCTGGTGGGAGCGGGTGTGGGCCGCCACCGGAGAGGCAAGAGGAAGTGCAGCCTCTGAGGGAGGGTGCTCGGAGGGAGTAGAGGGAGAGCGAGGCATGGCCTCTGAGGTAGGAGGTGCAGAGGGAGTGGGGGAAGGGCGTGCCGTTGATGGCGAGTGGTTGCTGAGATTGGCAGGAGAGGACAGATGTTCAGGCAGATCCTCCGGTGAGGAGTAGGGAGGGGGAGAGGTAGTGGAGGAAGATTTACGGGGGGTTCGAGATAAGAGGATTTGGTAGGTGGAGCAGGAGGAACATAGGTTGGGGTGGGTACGGAGGTCCCAAAAAGCCTGGACGTAAGGAATTTCATTGTCCTTGCCCGCGCGGCGACAAAAATCGTCGAGATCTCGGAGGGTGTTGAAATCAAAAGTGCCAGTCGGGGGCCAATGTGACTGGTTACTGAGTTTGTATTGGGGCCAAGCCACCTGGGACAGGAAAATAAGCTTTTTCTTTCTGAGGGTTTGGGAATATCCCAATTTGGTAAAATTTCGCAGCAAGCACCCGAGGGGGGTGCTCAGAGGTATTTTGGACTCCGAATTTCCCATGGCAGGCGCAGCTACAGACTCTCCGGCGCGGATGGGCAGATGCAACGAAAAGGCGTCCCCGTTCATTGCAAATTCCCCGGAGTACAATTAAGTACGGAAAGGGAAGCGGTCAGAGGGGCGTCCCCCGTCTGGCGGCTGTCCCTCGGAAGGCTCCTGGAGCCGGAATGGAAGACTACCTTGGCTCGGCCGAGACTAGGCAAGGAGTCCGTGCGGAACGCTGGAGAGGGAGCAACTGCACCGTGCCATAGGAAGAGGAGACGGGAAGCGGGGGAAGGCAAAGCAAGAAAAACTTGGCTTACCTTAATCGGAACGTGGAGGTGGCAGGGCCAGTGTTGGGTAGGTCGGGGAGGGGGGCCGTGGCCGGGCCAACGGCCCCAGCTCCCGTCCCGGGTTTCCGGCACCATTTGTCCGACCTACCCTCTGCGGGAAGACTGGGCTCATTGGGAAAGAAACCGGACCGCAGGCTAGAGGAAATTCCTTAAGTTCAGGCTTTATTGAGAGGAAAGAGCCTCCGGGCAGGCCAGCCGGGACGAAAAGGAAAAATGGCCGCGCTGCTTAGAGGGGCAGGGTTGTTTTATAGGGGGCTGAAGGGCTGGGGGGTGGGGAAGCCAAAAGCCGAGGTGGTGGGCAACTGTTGGTCAGTTTGAACTGCTGGGTGGGAAGCTGGGCGGCGGGAAGCTGGGCGGCGGGAGGGCTAGGACCGGTATGTAAAGTGAGAGATAAGGGAGCCTCTTTGTGGGGGAGGGAAAGAGAGAGAGAGAGAGAGCGTTTGCGGTAGGGGCAGAGTTTTCCAAACAGGAGGGATGTAAAGCGCCCCTGGAGATGTAGAAACACTATTAGTCCTCAGGTAGTGAGGTGAGGTGAGGTGGGGACTTGGAGATTTTGATGGTGGTGGGTCCTGCAAGAGATGAGGTGTATGTCAGTGGTTTTCGGTGCCAGCCTTACTGAGGACAGATGGTTCCAGGAGGGCTTGCCTGTTACCTTCATGGCTGTGGGAGTCGTTAAAATGACGGCGTATGGGCCTTCCCAGCAGGGAGTGAGGGGTTTGGGATGTTTCGCTTTGAGGAGGACTGAGTCCCCGGATGTGGTGTTTGCGCCAAGGGCTCATGACTTGCCCCAGTTTGGCTGCTGGACCTGTCTGCATTTCCCCACCTCGAGGGCTGTCGAGTGAGACAGGGCCATGAGCTGACTCACTAAAAGCAACAACAGAATGCAAAGCAAAGGCCTGCAGTTTATGAGGACATTGTGCTGTCTGCTTCCATGTCCCCCTTCAGTCTCTGTGTAAGCAATAAACTTGCTGCAATTAAGATACCCAAGAGTAGCAGAGACCTCTGCCCATATTTTCCCTGGAGCCAAGCCTTTGTTTTAGCTCCTGATGAAAAACAGGTTTAACCAGCCACCTTAAGGGTGCCATTGTATCTTTGGAATGTAAAATCTTTGAAATGTAAACTACTACCACTAGCCCCCTTAAACTGCTTCCTGAGCAGGATGTTTCCTTTCTGTCTTCCCCTTTGTTTCTTTCTGCTGAGATAAGGTAAATGTAAACAAGACAAAAGGTATAAAAGCTGTAACCCACAAAAATAAATTTGCTGCGTTTTGGCCATAATCTTCACGCAGCCCTCCAGACTCTACTTTTCTATATTCTTTCTTTTCCGCGCACTCTCTCTCTCAGGTTGAACGAGACATCTACATTGGCGGTCTCGGGGACTCCCGCAGGTCGGTAGTCCCCTGGCAGATGTGTCGGACCCCGACACCCGGACTTGCTTTGAGATTGGTGGCAGTGGTGGGGAAGGGCTGTGGGATACAGAGGTCAGCTTGCTGCATGAGCAGCTCCCTCACGAGGGACAGAGTGGGAAGATACTGAGCAAGAGTGGAGGTACCTGTGGAGAGAGGAGTCAGACCAAAGGGCCTGTCGTGCATTGACTCAAAGGGACTGAGGCCTGTAGATTTTCAAGGGGCTGCCCTACGGCAGGTTAGGGCTGGGGGCAGGAGTTGGGTCCAGGGGAGCTGTCATTCTGCAGTGAGTTTACTGAGGTGGTTTGCTTTTTCAACCTTGCCGGAGGATTTGGCCTGTAGGGAACGTGTACGTTCCATTTGATATTTAAGGATTAGGCTGTGAGCTGGGTTATTTGAGAGATGAATGCAGGGCCATTGTCAGATTCTAGGCTGCTTGGAAGGCCAAATCGGGGAATGGTTTCTGAAATGAAGGCTTGTGTGATGGCTGCTGCGTCTTCCATAGATGAGGGAAAGGCCTCGATCCATCCTGAGAAAGTGTCCATGAGAGTGAGGAGGTACTTTAACCTTTTGTGGGGAGGCATGTGGGTGAAGTCCATCTGCCAGTCCTGTCCTGAGATATGTCCCCTGGCCTGATGGGTGCGGAAAGAGCAGACTTGGAGACCTCCCTCAGTAGAGGAGCGTGCACACGAAGGGCAATTGTGTGTGATGTTTTTTATGTGTTAGCTCAGGTGGGGATGGTAGTAGACTGTTTGGAAAACTCTGCCCCTACCGCAAAATCTCTCTCTCTTTCCCTCCCCCACAAAGAGGCTCCCTTATCTCTCACTTTACATACCGGTCCTAGCCCTCCCGCCGCCCAGCTTCCCGCCACCCAGCTTCCCACCCAGCAGTTCAAACTGACCAACAGTTGCCCACCACCTCGGCTTTTGGCTTCCCCACCCCCCAGCCCTTCAGCCCCCTATAAAACAACCCTGCCCCTCTGAGCAGCGCGGCCATTTTTCCTTTTCGTCCTGGCTGGCCTGCCCGGAGGCTCTTTCCTCTCAATAAAGCCTGAACTTAAGGAATTTCCTCTAGCCTGCGGTCCGGTTTCTTTCCCAATGAGCCCAGTCTTCCCGCAGAGGGTAGGTCGGACAAATGGTGCCGGAAACCCGGGACGGGAGCTGGGGCCGTTGGCCCGGCCACGGCCCCCCTCCCCGACCTACCCAACACTGGCCCTGCCACCTCCACGTTCCGATTAAGGTAAGCCAAGTTTTTCTTGCTTTGCCTTCCCCCGCTTCCCGTCTCCTCTTCCTATGGCACGGTGCAGTTGCTCCCTCTCCAGCGTTCCGCACGGACTCCTTGCCTAGTCTCGGCCGAGCCAAGGTAGTCTTCCATTCCGGCTCCAGGAGCCTTCCGAGGGACAGCCGCCAGACGGGGGACGCCCCTCTGACCGCTTCCCTTTCCGTACTTAATTGTACTCCGGGGAATTTGCAACGAACGGGGACGCCTTTTCGTTGCATCTGCCCATCCGCGCCGGAGAGTCTGTAGCTGCGCCTGCCATGGGAAATTCGGAGTCCAAAATACCTCTGAGCACCCCCCTCGGGTGCTTGCTGCGAAATTTTACCAAATTGGGATATTCCCAAACCCTCAGAAAGAAAAAGCTTATTTTCCTGTCCCAGGTGGCTTGGCCCCAATACAAACTCAGTAACCAGTCACATTGGCCCCCGACTGGCACTTTTGATTTCAACACCCTCCGAGATCTCGACGATTTTTGTCGCCGCGCGGGCAAGGACAATGAAATTCCTTACGTCCAGGCTTTTTGGGACCTCCGTACCCACCCCAACCTATGTTCTTCCTGCTCCACCTACCAAATCCTCTTATCTCGAACCCCCCGTAAATCTTCCTCCACTACCTCTCCCCCTCCCTACTCCTCACCGGAGGATCTGCCTGAACATCTGTCCTCTCCTGCCAATCTCAGCAACCACTCGCCATCAACGGCACGCCCTTCCCCCACTCCCTCTGCACCTCCTACCTCAGAGGCCATGCCTCGCTCTCCCTCTACTCCCTCCGAGCACCCTCCCTCAGAGGCTGCACTTCCTCTTGCCTCTCCGGTGGCGGCCCACACCCGCTCCCACCAGCCAGCTATCCTGGCCCCACTCCGAGAAGTAGCAGGCGCAGAAGGTTTAATCAGGGTCCATGTTCCTTTCTCACTCCAAGACCTGTCCCAAATTGAGAAACGTTTAGGATCCTTCTCAGCCAACCCGTCCACCTATATTAAAGAATTCCAATACCTCACTCAAACATAAGAAGCCCTAGTCCGGTACACTCGACTAGATCCAGCGTCCCAAAATGGGGCCACTGTATTAGCCTCCCATTTTATCTCCCAATCAGCACCCGACATAAGAAAGAAACTAAAGAAAGCAGAAGAGGGGCCAGAGACTCCCATCCAAGACCTGGTAAAAATGGCCTTTAAAGTATTCAATGCCAGGGAAGATGCGGCTGAGGCTGCCCGCCAAACTCGCATGAAGCAGAAGGCTGCCCTCCAGACCCAAGCCCTAGTGGCGGCTCTAAGGCCAGCAGGGAACCAAGAAGCCCAAGGCCAAAACCCATGCCCCTCCAGGGGCATGTTTCAAATGTGGAAAGGAAGGACACTGGTCCCGAGCCTGTCCACAACCATGGCCACCAACTAAGCCTTGCCCTATCTGTCGGCTCCCGGGACACTGGAAGTCAGACTGCCCCAGCTTCCCCAGGGTGCCGGTTCCTCAAAACAGACACACTGGCGTTACGCAGCCGGCGGTCACCCTCAGTAGGGAGGAGCCTGCTTGCCAGGAGCCGACCTCCGAGGGAGCTCCGTTCCCCAGTCTACTAGGGCTGCTAGATGACTAGCGGGGCCCTGGCTTTCTGACTCCGGTTACCCTCGCCGAGCCTAGGGTCACAAGACATGGGGGCTACCTACTCCGCACTTCCTTCTTATTCTGGCCATCTCACCCCTTCCCAGGTCTTAGTCATGGGAATCGATGGGACCCCCGAGTATCCCCTATCAAACCCCACCACTCATGTGCTCATGTAACTCCACTCCCTTCACCCACTCCTTTTTAGTAATCCCCACCTGCCCAGTTCCCCTTCTGGGGTGAGACATCCTTTCAAAGCTGAAGGCCGTCATAACCTTCCCCACCGCCAGCCCACACAGCCTTTTTCTCCTAGCCCTCAATACTCTGCCTCAGAACTCCAGACCCTCCAGTCTACTTCCGGGGTACAGTTCAAGGATGACTGGGCCTTCAAGCATAACCTCCTCATCCTCCCTGAAAAGCAAAGGTACCAGATAATCCAAGACATCCACAATTCACTCTACATTGGGCCTAAAGCCTTATACCGATTCCTCAACCCACTTTTTCACCCTCACCATCTCCTCAGTACCATACAGGAAGTCCAGTCCTCATGTACTGTCTGCGCGAAAACTAATTCCCAGGGTTCCTGTCATCCCCGGCGCCAGCTTCATCAGCTACGCGGGTTCCTACCTGGCCAAGACTGGCAAATTGATTTCACCCATATGCCAAAGCACAAACAGTACCGGTATCTGCTAACCATTGTTGACACTTTTTCAGGCTGGATTGAAGCTTACCCCACAGCCTCTGAGTCTGCCGGGACAGTAGCCACTCATCTCATTCAAGACATCATCCCACGCTTTGGATTCCCGGCTACCATACAGTCAGACAACGGCCTAGCCTTTATCTCCAAAGTCACTAATGCCGTTTCTACCTCTCTAGGAATTCAGTAGAAGCTACATGCCGCCTACCATCCCCAGTCCTCTGGTAAGGTGGAACGGGCCAATGGCCTAATAAAGGAGCATCTGACTAAGCTCATGCTTGAGCTCCGCCAATCCTGGGTAACCTTACTTCCTATCGCCCTCACCAGAGTAAGAGCAAGCCCCCGGGGCCCATCACAGCTTAGCCCATTTGAGCTGCTGTATGGTTGCCCCTTCCTACTTTCAACTCCCCCACCGCCAGAGACTACTCCTCTAGACAGCTACCTCCCCTACTTTACTCTCCTTCGCAGCCTTCTCCGAGAACACGCCAACGCTTCTCTTCCCCAACCCACCCAGCCATCTGAAAATACACAGAAAGTCCTCCCGGTAACCCTAGTCCCTCGACTCACTATATATTCCCCAGCCGAATTCCAGATGCTGCAAACTCCCCATCGCTGCACCCGATGAGCTGCCTTCCTACCCATTGCCGTTGGAGTCTCCCTTGCTGGTTCAGCACTTGCAGCAGGATTAGGAGGAGGGGCACTAGTCCACTCTCACCTGGCCATAGCCCGACTGACCTCACAACTCCAAGCGGCTATTAATGACTCTACTGAGTCTTTAGCATCACTCCAATGACAGATCACCTCAGTTGCCCAAGTTGCCTTGCAGAACCGAAGAGCCCTGGACCTGCTCACTGCTGAACGAGGAGGGACCTGTATCTTCCTACAAGAAGAGTGCTGTTACTACATCAATGAATCCGGCCTAGTAGAAACCCGAATCGAGAGCCTCCAGAAACTCAAAACTAACCTGTAGAGTCAGAAGTTCTCGGCTGAAGCCACAGCGTGGTGGTCTCCCTCTATGTATACCCTCTTGTCCCCATTGCTTGGGCCCCTAATAGCCGTTTGCCTAATCTTACTTATTGCTCCTTGCTTTCTCCAGTTCCTACAGCGGCTCTTTCAAGAACTGACTGGAGTCACCATCCACCAGATGCTGCTCCAACCCCACCCTGAACGAGTGCAAGAAACAGACCTCTCCCCAAACCTCCAGGCTCCTTAGGAAAAGAAACCTCTTCAGAACCCCCTGTCGACCCTTGTCAGCAGGAAGTAGCCAGAGAGACAACCGACGCCCCTGACCCCCTTTTTTTCTGTTCTTTAAGGAGTCGGGAATGTTTGGAAAACTCTGCCCCTACCGCAAACGCTCTCTCTCTCTCTCTCTCTTTCCCTCCCCCACAAAGAGGCTCCCTTATCTCTCACTTTACATACCGGTCCTAGCCCTCCCGCCGCCCAGCTTCCCGCCGCCCAGCTTCCCACCCAGCAGTTCAAACTGACCAACAGTTGCCCACCACCTCGGCTTTTGGCTTCCCCACCCCCCAGCCCTTCAGCCCCCTATAAAACAACCCTGCCCCTCTGAGCAGCGCGGCCATTTTTCCTTTTCGTCCCGGCTGGCCTGCCCGGAGGCTCTTTCCTCTCAATAAAGCCTGAACTTAAGGAATTTCCTCTAGCCTGCGGTCCGGTTTTTTCCGAACGAGCTCAGTCTTCCCGCAGAGGGTAGGTCGGACAGTAGACAGGTTGGAGAAGGTGCAGTAAGGGTTCAGCCCATAGAGTTGTGGAGGTCGAGAAGTATTTGTTTAGTCTGTTTACCGGGGAGGACATACCGTCCTGTAAGGAGTACCAGTCCCCCTGCTGAGTGGCCCCCAGTTGCTGGAGTTTTGTACCTCCTGAGGAATGTATTTGGGAGTGGTGGTAGGGGTCACAATGAGTACCTTGGCTGGTGCCTCGGGTTGGGGGGTAGAGGTTGCCCGTTTGGCTGCCTGATCTGCTTTGTGATTGCTGAGGGCAATGGGGTCACTTGTGGTTTGATGACCCCAGCAGTGGATGATGCCTGCCTCCTTGGGGAGTTGGGCTGCCTCAAGCAACTGCCTGATAAGGTGGCTGTTTTTAATGGACCCCCCTTGGGTGGTCATATATCCCCTTTCTTTCCAGATTGCAGCGCAAGAGTGCAGAATGTGGTGGGCGTACTTGGAGTCTGTGTCTATGTTAACCCTGAAATCCTTTGCTAAAGTGAGGGCTCGTGTTAGGGCAACCAGCTCCGCCTGCTGGGAGGTGGTGCCAGGGGGAAGGAGAGCTGCCTCAACTGTGTGTTTTTCGCTTACTGTGGCATAACCCACCTGGGGTTGTATTTGGAAGCTGCACTGCCATCAATGAACCAAGTGTAATGTGGTTGATTAATGGGGTGAGGAACGATGTGTAGGAAAGGGTTAAGGAAAAGGTCTAGTGCCTCGGCACAGCTGTGTTGTGGAGGGTTGGTTTGTGTAGGGATTAGGGAAGCTGGGTTTAGAGGAGGGCATGGCTCAAAGGAGAATTGGGGGTTGTCAGTGAAGGTTAAGTGGACTAATTGGGTTCCGGACGGAGAGACGGTTGACATGGCTCTGTGGGTGAACAGGTCTTGAAAGTGATGTGGAGAACGAATGGTGTTATTTTGCCCAAATGTTGGCTTGTTTCCTGGGCTAGGAGGGTGGCTGCAGTGAGGGCCCGCAGACATGGTGCCCACCTTCTGGTGGTGGTATCTAGTTGCTTTGAGAGGTATGCGACAGGGGTGAAGAGGTTATTGGCTCCTCATCCCAGGACCCCAACTACAATGCCCTTAGACTCTGTGACATATAGAATAAAAGGGAGGGATAGGTTGGGGAGAGAGCAAGCTGGGGCTGTGACAAGCGCAGTTTTTAGTTTCTGGAAGGCAGTATTTTTTGGTTTTATAGGGTCTGGGGGAAGAGAGGGGTCCCCTTTTGTGGCCTCATTTAACAGTTTAGCCAGAACACTGAAATTAGGGACCCATAGGCGGAGATATCCTGTGAGTCCCAGGAAGGAGATAAATTCTCCTTTGGTGGTTTGGGTTGGTAGCTGGGAGATGAGGCTTTTACAGCCCTGTTGTTATAGCCCTGGTTGTAGGGGTGAGTAGGACTCCTAAATAGGTGACCTCTTGTAAGGATATTTGGGCCTTTTTGGGTGAGACTCTGTACCCTCTGGTGGCTAGGAAGTTTAAAAGGAGGATGGTGTGCTGTTGGGAGTCCTCGTAAGAGGGGCTGCAGAGAAGAAGATCGTCCACATACTGGATGAGGGTATGGAAGGCTAGGGAGAGCTGTGAGAGGTCTTTGACCAGGGCCTGGCCAAAGCAATGGGGGCTGTCTCAGAAACCCTGGGGTAGGACTGTCTAAGTGAGCTGTTGAGCATGGTGGGTGTCTGGGTCAGCCCGAGTGAAAGCAAAGCACTCTTGACAGGAGGGATGTAGGGAATGGTGAAGAAGCCGTCTTTGAGGTCTAGGACCAAAAGTGGATGGTTGCAGGGATGGTGGACAGGAGAGTGTATGGCTTAGGTACCACTGGGTGGGTAGGCACGACAACTGAATTGGTGGCTCTAAGGTCTTGGACCAAGCCGTAGGAGCCATTGGCCTTTTTGACAGGGAGAATGGGTGTGTTATAGGGTGAGTGGGTAGGGCGCAGGAGATGGGTCTGGAGAAGTTGGGTCATTATTGGCTTTAGTCCCCACAAGTGGGCCAAAGCGATTGGGTACTGAGGGACGTTGGGGAACAGGGAGGGGTCCCTGAGTTTTATGAGGACGGGTGGTGGTGTGTAGCTATGGAGGGTGAGGCTACATTTCACACAGAGGGGTTAACTAGACTGGGGGGTAAAGGGGAGGTTTGGAGAGGTAGGGAAAGGGCCTGGGGCCGCTTGCAGCAAGAAGTGATGGGCTGGGGACATGGTGCCAAATGTGAGGGTAGTCTTGAATTTAGATAGTATGTCTTTCCCTAGTAGGGGAACTGGGCACTGAGGCATAACTAGACATTTGTGTGAAAAACGGACACTGTGTAGGGTGCAAGAGAGAGGCTGGGTAACTAATGGGTGGTGTTCTAAGCCTATTACTCCTACTATGGTGCCTGGGGAGGCAGAGAGGGGTCCTGAATGCTCAGGAAGGGTGGAGTAGGTAGCCCCAGTACCGATAATCCAGGAGATCTGCTTACCTGCAATGAGGAGAGATACCCTGGGCTCACGGGTGCTGACGGCCGTCGGGGCTCTGAGCCCTGGGCACCGTTAGTCTTCCTCAAGGACCAGGCCCAAGAGTTCTAGCAGAGGGCTGCAAAGCAGGGTGACTTGGGTTTGGGACTGGCCACTTCCCCTTGGGCGAGTGGGGCAATTGACCCCCCAGTGGTCTGGCTGTTTGCAATGCGGACATGGTTTTAGAGGTGCCCTTGGATTGGGGCATGTGTGTGCCCAGTGTCCATACTGGCTGCACTTGAAGCAGGGCCCAGGTGGAGTCTCCTTAGGGAGATGGGGTTTTGACCCCGGTTGTGAGCCCCGGATTGCATTGGCTAGGAGCTGGTATTTAGCCTGATCTCTCCCGTATCAATCCTTTTTCTCTTCTTCCTCCCTATTATTAAAGACCCTAAAGGCGGCATTAAGGAGCTCTCTCTGGGAGGCAGTGGGGCTGTCCTCAAGCTTTTTTTAGCTTTTTGCAGATGTCTGGAGCTCACTGGGTAATGAAGTGTGAGTGTAACAGGGCTGTGCCTGCTGGGGAGTTTGGGTCTACTTTAGTGTATCTGAGTAGAGCCTCTGAGAGGCAAGATAAGAATTGGCTAGGATTTTCAATGGGCTTTTATGTGATTTCACTCAGCTCATCATAATTGACGGATTTGTGTGCTGCCTTTTGGATTGCCTGTATTAGGAAGGCTGTTATGTTGTGTCTGAGGTCCCTATCACTATGGCCAGGTTGGTAGGTCCAATCTGGGTCTGTCCGAGGGACAGCTATAGTGCCTACTGGCTTCCTGCTGTTTTGTGTGTGTGCCTCATTGGCTTGCTGCTGCACGGCTGCCCAGACCTGCTTCCTGTCCTCAGGGGAGAGGGTGGTAGTTAGGATATGGAAAGATCATGCCAAGTGAGGTCGTCAGATTGTATGAGGTACCTAAATTCTTTAATATAGGTGTCAGGGTCAGACTGGAAGGAGCCCAGCTGTTTCTTAATTTGGGAAAGACAAGACAGAGAAGGAGATGTGTACATGGACAGTGCCCTCGGCCCCTGCCACCTCACGAAGGGGAAATAAGGGAGCTGGGGCAGCAGCGGGAGGTTGTGCAAAGGTGGAGGTGGGGGCAGAAGGAACGGGAGGTGGGAAATTGAGTGTGGGGAGGACACAGGGGGGGTGATGGAGCTGGTGAAGAGTTAGGTGGAGAGGCATATGGAGGCGGGCACAGAGCGGAGTGGTCAGTAGGGTTAAAAGGTTGATCGGCATCTGGGAGTAGGGGTTGAGCATGGGCAAGTAAAATTTGGGAGGTGGGGCAACTTTGACAGAGGGAAAGGCAAGAGCGAAGGTAAAAGAAAGCTTGAGTATAGGGAATTCTCCAGCTTTGCCAGTCTGGTGAGAGAAGTTGTTTAAGTCTGTGAGAATATTAAAATCGAAAGTGCCATTTTCTGGCCACTGGGATCCGTTATCTATTTTATATCGAGGCCATGCCTGGTTGCAGTAGAAAATGAGGTGTTTAGTTTTAATGTCCCCTCGGAGACCCAGAGTTTGTAAGTTGGCAATGAGACAACCCAGAGGGGTAGAGCAAGGGGGTTTTGACTGAGATGATCCCTTTTTTTTTTTCTATAGAAAGATAACAGGTCAAAATAAGCTACTTGAATGGTGGGAAAAAATAGAGTAAGCCCAATTCTAATGAACAAGAAGCAATAGTCTCTGATAAAGATAAGCAGAAAATAAAGATAGGAGTTATTACTGGGGCCAGTGGGTGATCCCGTTTAGTAGAGTTGGGAGAGACCGAGCAGACCCGGTAGAAGGAGGGACAAACCAAGGAGTGTCCTTGTTGGTTTTGAGCGTCCCTGTAGGGAGAAGATGCCACCAATTGGAGGGTCATCATCCTTTTGCCAGGGCAATAGAGGGGGTTCCCTCGGCTGCGCCTGGTCTTGGGAGAGAGAGAGAACAGGGGAACCCGTGGTGGCAAGAGAGTTAGGTCTCTTACCCAAATGGAGGTCAGTGGTGGATGCGAGGGGGTCTGGAGTGGCAAGCGGAGAAAGTCCCTGGGACACCTGGTACGGCAACAAGATTGGGAAGGGGTGGCTGGGGGGCCATTCGACCTGAGTAGGGATCGTCCAGAGACCCTGACCAATTCCCCTCCCGGGTTTCGGCACCACTAATGATAGAAATTAAAGAGAGGACCGAAACACCAGGTGCGGGAACAAGCTTTATTAAGAGCAGGGGAAAAGCTGCGGGGCTGCACCCAAAATTGGTGCGCAGCACCTGTGGCGTGGCAAAAGGGATTTTTATGGCCTGCAGATGCATCTGGTATGAGGGGCTGTGCAGGAGGGGAGGGGATGGGGAACTGCTGAGTTTGATAGTTCCTGGGAGGGAGTCGTGCTAGGGAATTGCTGAGAGAGTTCCCGGGAGCGGGTGGTGCTAGGAGGCTGGGGAACTTGAGGCAGCGGCAAATGGAATAAGTTCTGTCAATTGTATATTTTCAGGTGTTTTTCTTTGTATTTAATTGTACATCTTTATCAAGCTGTCATCTAAGTGAGCATTGATATGATTTTGGGATTATTGAATTTGCCAAGGATTGTTGTATTTCTGATTGGTCAATTTTAGAGTATGTGACAAGTGGTAATGAGAAGAATGTGTATTCTGTTGGTTTTAGATAGTTTTATAAATGTATATTAGGACTATTTGGTCAAGTGTTGAGTTGATTTTCTACCTTAGTGATTTGTCTAATAGTGTCTGTGGGGTGTTGTATTGTGTCAGAATCTACATTTCTTCACAGGCCTTTAAAGACTTCCTTTATTCATGTACACCCATACATTTTTAAAAACATCTTTCTTCCGCATTTTTCTTCATAAACATTCTTTTAAGTGCACACAGGGTGCCCGAGGCTGCTATTTAAGTACCTGAATCCTGTGTCTACTGAAATTCACATGCCCAAGAATTCAGGAGCACCCAGAGACTTCGCTATTTTAACCAACTGTAAATACCCCTGTGGCATAGAGAACAGAATTGTATGTCGGGTCCACTGCGTACTCCAGTTCTGTTCAGATTCACCCTTTTTGGAGGCCTTACTTAGATCTGACCCAGCCCCTGGAGTCTTGCTTCACACAACTGATGAGAAGAGATGAATTTTGGCTGGGAAATTCTGATGCCTTTCTAGAGCTGGTGCTCACAATTTCCTGAAATTGGAGATAAATAGAAAAATAAAGTATGTACTTTAGGGTCTTATTTCTTAATTTCTATTGAAACCAGTACTTGCAGAGACAGTCTAGTTAGCAACTTGTTTCTTATTCCTGCAGATCCAGTAGTTGTTCCACAAGTCACAAAAATTAAATACAAACATAAAAATTTCTCTAAACATTAAACATTTTTTTCTGTATTCTTCTCATCTGTTCTATATTTAGCTTTTATTCTCTACAGTTTTTTAAAAAAACCAATAACAGAGAAGCAGAAGAAATAAAAATGCTGGGCCCTTTATCTAAATTTTGGGAATTGTTAATCTCTTAATACCAAGTTTCAGGGTTTTATGCAGATTAAATCACATACTGTGTTATTCCCAGCGCAGTGCTTTTAACATACTCTTGAGCACATAGTACCTGCTAAGTAAACATTGCAATAGTACATGTGTACGTGTTGTTTTTCTAATGCAGGCTCATTCAGACATTGCCACCTTCTGTTTCCTTTGTAAACTTTACAGAGCCAGCAAAGAATATGATGCTTGAGGATGGAGATTGGTTGTCTTCATTTGTACCAGAAATACTTGTGTTGTGACAAAAGTGCAGGAGTGTAAGGGACTCTGCTCTGCCATTCTCTCCTTTTTTTTCCCCTTTTCTTTCTTTCTTTCTTTTTTTTTTTTTTTTTTTTGAGACAGGGTCTCACTGTGTCACCCAGGCTGGAGTGCAGTGGCATAATCTTGGCTCACTGCAACCTCCATCTCCTGGGTGCAAGTAATGCTTCCTGCCTCAGCCTCCTGAGTAGCTGGGATTATAGGCACCTGCCACCATGCCCAGCTGATTTTTGTATTTTTTAGTAGAGACAGGGTCGAACTCCTGACCTCAGGTAATCTGCCCGTCTTGGTCTCCCAAAGTGCTGGGATTACAGGCATGAGCCATCTCGCCTGGCCTGTGCCTGCTTTCTCTAACTAATGCTAATAATGAGCCCAGGGGTCATAACATCAGCGTTGAAAGAGGACTGGTTTAAAATGCTCATTTGGACCCCTTCCAAACCTGCAGAATCATATTACATAGAGTGGGACTAAATTTACCAAGTGATTTTTGAGCTCATTAAAGCTTGAGAGGTCCAACCTGGCCAACCCTGTCTCTACTAAAAATACAAAAATTAGCTGGATGTGGTGGCTCATGCCTGTAATCCCAGCTACTTGGGAGGCTGAGGCATGAGAATCACTTGAACCCTGGAGGCGGAGACTGCAGTGAGCCAAGATTGTGTCATTGTATTCCAGTCTGGGCAACAGAGTGAGACTCTCTTAAAAAAAAAAGAAAAAAAAGCTTGAGAGGCAATGCCAGTTTGCAGAAATCTCTTTACTTGTGCCCTTTCCACAGGTTCTGTTTATTGTTCTGGGTAGAAGCATCTATGTTGTTTTAATTGTCTCATGTGACTCTGAGGTGAAGCCAGAATCAGGTATGAGGGCTCCAAGAGAAATTCTTGAGAGTTAAGTTCCACCTTTGCACTGAAGGGTGGTCACAGGGCCTGCTTTGCTTTGGTTTGGTTGGGACAGGGCAGTGTGGGCCACATTTTCATTACTGTAGCAGAACTTGCTGGTGAGTCTTGCAGGGGAGGGCACCTGAGTTCAGGGAAGGAGAAACTTACATTTTTGTCTTCATGGAGCGGCTCCTGAATCTCTTCTGTTAGACAGAAATGGGTGGACTTTTTCTGCAAGCCTTGGTCGACTGCCTGTGAGTGTGGCGGTAGCAGGTAAACAGGTGGTGCTGACATCTTTAAGGGCATATTCTCAAGATGTAGGTGGAATTTGTCCAGAGAATCTCATCTGAGCAGGAATTTCAGAGGAGGAGGAGAAAGAAGAAAACATGGCTTTTTTTTTTCAGCTAAACATGTCTTAAATCAGCTGTGTCCACTTTTCCTCCTGGTTTACCATGTGTTTAATACTTGCGAACTTACTTTTCTTCTTGTGCTTTTCCTCCCTAACGAGTTTAACTACTGTTTAAAATCAGTATGGTAATCAGGGGTCTCTGAGAAATATTTCTTACATGTCAGAGCTACTTCATGGCTTCTTATATGCCATGCAAAATTCTCACAATGAATTTATAATCTGAAGTATTGAAAATGTTCCCTTCGTTGCTATTGAATTCGGGAAAGTGTGGATACTCAATATTCCTATTGGGAAAAGCTGGGGTTCTTAGTAAAGACGGAGGATGTGTAATGATAGGGTTTGATCTGTGTTCTCTATTAGCTCTCTGCAGAACAGGATTGAGAAAATGCTTATTTAAACAGGATGACATTTTATTTAGAAAGTTCTAGCAAATAAATATTAGGAGATACTTGCTCTCTAGAGTGCTTAAGAAAGACTACTTAAAATCACTATTAAAAATGACAACATGGGAGATATCTGTATGTTGAACTTTGCATAAAACTGATGTATCTTTATGGTTAAATTCAGACTATAATTTACTTTTGGGGTGGCAGTATCCCAGCAGCGATGCTGTGTCTTTCTGCATGTATCAGCACATCATAAAAATTTGTCCTAATGCACTTGATGGTAATGATTCACTTGGATAAAGAGCTCTCTCTCAGATTTTTTTCACTGCAGAGTTAATTGTGTTTCTTTTTTATTATTAAGTATCTTTATGCAGCCGATGTACATAAATCATATTTAATCTGGCAGCTGCCTTTCTTTCTTAGGTTTTCTTTGTTTATATCAGTCTTTGGAAAATGAAGGCTCTCATCTTTGTTTACAGGCCAGAAAAACTGGGAAAAATATTTTCACTTACTGGAGGTTTGACAAAATAGTATTTTTGGGCCAAAAACATTGGCATTACTGGTGGGTTTGTTAGAAATTCAACAAACTTTATTCCAGATCTTCTGAAAAAATAATCTGCATTACATATTAAAATTTGAGAGGTACCTGCTAACTCAGCATGTCTCTTTGATCTGAAAAATATGCACAATTTATTCTGTATGGTATAAATATAGCACCAAAAATGTACATGTTGTTGTTTGTACCTCTAATTTAAAGCTCTATTATTCAGAAAAATATCATATAGGAGTGGGTGCCATGGCTCACGCCTGTAATCCCAGCACTTTGGGAGGTTGAGGTGGTCGGATCACCTGAGGTCAGGAATTTGAGACCAGCCTGACCAACATGGAGAAACCCCATTTCTACTAAAAATACAAAAAGTTAACCAGGTGTGGTGGCACATGCCTGTAATCCCAGCTACTTGGGATGCTGAGGCAGGAGGACCGCTTGAACCAGAGAGGTGGAGGTTGTGGAGAGCCAAGATCTCACCATTGCACTCTAGCCTGAGTGAACAACAAGAGCAAAACTCCGTCTCAAAAAAAAAAAGAAAGAAAAGAAAAGAAAAAAAAGAAAAAGAAAAATATCAAGGCCGGGCACGGTGGCTCACGCCTGTAATCTTAGCACTTTGGGAGGCTGAGTCGGGCGGATCACGAGGTCATCCCGGCCAACAGTGAAACCCTGTCTCTACTAAAATATAAAAAGTAGCTGGGTGTGGTGGCGCGCATCTGTAGTCCCAGCTACTGGGGAGCCTGAGGCAGGAGAATTGCTTGAACCCTAGAGGCGGAGGTTGCAGTGAGCCGAGATCGCGCCACTCCCAGCCTGGCGCCTGGCAACAGAGCGAGACTCTGTCTCAAAAAAAAGAAAAAGAAAAATATCATATATACACTGATGTTGTGGAGCTTATGCCACTCTTTTTTCTCAGATTAGAGAATTCATTAGGGAATATTTCCGTGTTGAAAATTATTTTATTAGATAATTTCAGTCACTCCTATAAGTCAGAACCAGTTCTCTTTACTCTCTCATTTCACCTTGAGTCAAAAATTCTGTTCAGCTGGGTGCGGTGACTCTCTCCTGTAATCCCAACACGTGGGGAAGCTGAGGCAGGTAGATCACAAGGTCAGGAGTTCAAGACTAGCCTGACCAACATACTGAAACTTTGTCCCTACTAAAAGTACAAAAATTAGGCGAGCGTGTTGGTGTGCACCTGTAATCCCAGCTACTCTAGGCTGAGGCAAGAGACTTGCTTGATCCTGTGAGGTGGAGGTTGCAGTGAGCTGAGATCACACCACTGCACTTGGGCCTGGGCAACAGAGATTCCATCTCAGAAAAACAAAACAAAACAAAAATTCTGCTCATGTTCACTTTCTAAAAGTGTGTGTGTGTGTGTGTGTGTGTGTGTGTGTGTGTGTGTGTGTGGATGTGATTTTTTTCAGAGACCATTGACATTTAGGGATGTGGCCATAGAATTCTCTCTGGAGGAGTGGCAGTGCCTGAACCCTGCTCAGCAGGATTTGTATAGAAATGTGATGTTAGAGAACTACAGAAACCTGGTCTTCCTGGGTGAGGATAATAATTTCTAATATACCTTAAATGTTTCATTTCTTTGTAGAATGTTTTTTGGTAACTTATGCTTTGCACAAATGAGTTTCAGATCCCTGTTTTCCAGAAAAGCTTGGGGATTTGTCTGTGTAAAAAAGAATTTTTCATGATGTTTTATCTTGACCTGAACTTTCCACATGCCTGAGCTGATCTGTATCCTTCAATCTAGATTAGTGGTAATTCCAGAAATTTAATGGCAAAAAATATTGTTGCCCACACCTTAAAATCTGATTGCTACCATTAATTTTTGATTTAATAGTACTGGGTACTGAAATTAAAAACATACACATTTAAAATATTTTCTAAATATTTAGAAATTTCTCTTATAAATTAGTATTTTTGGGGTTAATTTGCTAGACTATTCTATTACGTTCTCTTTACTAAGCACATTACTAAGTTTTAGTAATTACAGAATATGAGCGAGATTTATGTTATTTATTTTTAATAAAATAGGTATTGCTGTGTCTAAGCCAGCTTTAATCACCTATCTGGAGAAAGAAAAAGAGCCCCAGAGTATGAAGAGACAGGAGATGGTGGATGAAACCCCAGGTAGGTGAGAGTGAACACAACATGTGACACAGATGAGAGGTCCAAAGGTCAAGAGAAAGCCAGTTTTTAAATTGTGATTTGGGAAGCTGTGTACCAAAAGAAATAGTTTCTGTAAGCTGGTTGTTGTTGTTGTTGTTTTAAATTTTTCTCTCATTTAGGGTCATCTTCTGTCTTATGCTTTTTCCAAGTTTATAGTGAGAGCCAAAGTCCTATTTATGGCATCTAACAGACTGCACAATTTGACTATTTCTTCATTATTTTGGGGGACACACAAATATCTGCATAATTTTGTGAAGCTCTATGTTAAACTATTTTTTAAGTTCTCTTTTTGCATCCTTTCTGAAATGTGTGAGAGTAGTAGTTTTGGCTCCATGAGGGTTTGTTGTTGTTGTTGGTTTTTTCTGCATATTCCATCCTGTTTGTATTACTATAGTCTTGAAATATAGTTTGAAATTATAAAGTAGGATGTCCCTCTGCTTTGTTCATTTTTCTCAATATTGCTTTGGCTATTCAATGTTTATTGTAGTTCCCTGCACATTTTAGGATTGCATTTTCTATTACTGTGAAAAATATACCTAGAATAGAATAGAATAGAATAAAATAGAATTTTGATAGGAATTTATTGAATCCATAGATTACGTTGGATAATACTTGCTTTTAAAAACTTTTGTTTTTAATTTCTAGTTTAATTCATTTGGTCAGAAAACACACAGTGTATAATTTTGGTCTTCTTAACAATATTGGCCCTTTAACAATATTTATTTTAGCAATATTTAACAATATTCTAGTTTCAGTTTTGGTCAGAAAACACAGTGTATAATTTTTGTTTTCTTAACAATATTACCACGTTAACAATATTTATTCTTTCAATCTATACACATGAAATATTTTTAAATTTATTTATGGTCTTCTAATTTCTTAATACATCTTTAATTGTAAAGACTTTTAACCTCCTTCATTAAGTTCCTTTCAGAAATTAATTTTAATGCAATTGTAAATAAGTTTTCTTCCTCTATTTTATGAAGTAGTTTGTTTTAAGTATACAGAACCATGACTTGTATCTTAATTTTGTATTTTGCTAATTTACTGTGTGTATTTATTAGTTTAGACACATTTTAATGTACTGCTTGTGGCTTTTTATGTATAATATTATATAATAAGCAATTTCAATGACTATTTTTTATTTTTTTGACTAATTCTTTTGCCACATACTTTCACTGCTATGTTAAAATCGAAGCATTAACAATGGGCACAATATAGTTTTGTATTGGTGTCTGTGAATTTGAAAGAGCAAACACTTCTTCAGGTTTTTATAAACTGCTTTTAAGAGGTAAAGATCTTTTGTTGGGCCCTCAGAGTGATAGAATGCCCTCTGGGTTTGTAGTAGAGAGGGGTTGTAGCTTAGTCACAGGTTCCTGGGTCTTCACTAGGGTCCACCTTTAGTTGGCTCATAAATAAGGGGCTTGGGTAGATGTAATTCCCATTTTGTTTTTGGAAAGAGTGACTATCCTTCAGGACTTTGCTCTGTAGGGCAGACACTAAGGCAGATTTTTGCAGTCGGGTCTGTAAATGCGGGCCTTATATTGGGATGTAGAAGAGTATGGCTTTCACTAAGAACCAGAGAGCATTTTCCCAGGTCACTGTGTGGGTTTCTATATAGGCAGAACTGGTCATGCACTGTGGCTCAGCAACTGGACCTGAGTCATTGAACTGCTTCAGGGACCGCAGTAAAGGCCAAGGTCTGTAGGCCTGCTGCATGGCTATAAACAGATGTCTTCCTCCAGGCTCTGGAAGGGCAGGGCCTCCTTCGGACTATGGCTGGGAGGAGTTTGGGATGATTACACAGTAAGTTCAGAATTCTCAGTTGAACCAAGGTGAGTGGGCCGCTTCCTGGTCTGGATTCAAAAACAGGGGTCCCAAAGTTTGCCCCTTGAATAAGGACTTGCACTCTGAAAAGAAGTACTTCTCAGTTCTGGGCTTTAGCAGTTTCACAGCTCCCTCCCTGGATCTCACAGCTCTCTTAAAGGCACTTATTTGTGATATCGGGTCTTGCTATATAACCCTGGCTGGTCTTGAACTCCTGACCTGATGAAATTCTCTGATCTTAATGTACCATGTACGTGTCATTACAGATGTGAGCCATGATGGCTGGCTCTCTTAGAAAGGCATTTTTGTTAGGGATGGTTGACAACTTTTCTTGCCTTTGGGGGATAAGTAAACAGGGCACCTTTTTTTCTTTATCTTACTGATGTCATTCCCCCTCTATATTTTTACTTCTATTTTCATTTTCCCTTCCCTTTCCTTTTCTTCCTTTCCTTCTTTCCCCTCTCCCTCTTACTCTGTTGCCCAGGCTGGAGTACAGTGTTGCAATCTTGGATCACTGCAACCTCTGCCTCCTGGGTTCAAGGGATTCTCATGCCTCAGCCTCCAAGTAGCTGGGATTACTGCCTGCCACCATGCCCAGCTAATTTTTATATTTTTAGCAGAGATGGGGTTTTATCATATTGGCCAGGCTAGTCTGGAACTCTTGACCTCAGGTGATTCACCTACCTCTACCTCCCAAAGTGATGGGATTACAGGCATGAGCTACCGTGCCTTTACTTTCATTTTCTATTTTAAATTTGTATGTAATTTTAGATTCAGAGATTTAGGACAATATGCCAGAATTTACATGTTATGTTTGAAGTAAATTAGATAATTAGTAGGCACTCCATATTTACTAAAATAGTACTTACAATTTTTTTTTTTTTTCTGAGGCAGAGTCTGTCTCTGTTGTCAGGCTGGAGTGCAGTGGTGCGAGCTCAGCTCAATGCAACCTCCGCCTCCTGGGTTCAGGCAATTCTCCTGCCTCAGCCTCCTGAGTAGCTGGGATTACAGGCACGCGCCACCATGCCCAGCTAATTTTTTGTATTTTTAGTAGAGATGGGGTTTCACCATGTTGACCAGCATGGTCTCAATCTCTTGACCTTGTGATCCACCCGCCTTGGCCTCCCAAAGTGCTGGGATCACAGGCGTGAGCTGGGATTACCACACCCGGCAGCATATGGTGCTTTTGACTGGAGAGAGTCTTTTGCTTTCGACTGGAAAGTTTTGTACAAGTCTGTTAAACCTCGTTGGTCTATAATATCTGGGTGTCTGTGTTCTCCAACCTGTGGCTGGCTCATTTTTTGGAAAAGGTCATTGAGTTTTATTTTTAGTTTTTAGGATATTTTCTGCTTTTCAAAACCTGGGTAATATTCCAGTATGTTTATATTTCAAATTATATCTACTGAATGATTTACTGACAAAAATTTGCATTGTTTTTACCTATTGGCTTTCAGCAACGTTGCAGCAGTAATTATGGTTATGATGATATGAATATCGCCATATGTATGAATGTTTATATATGTGCTGCATTATATTTGAGTAGTCTACTTTTTCACCTTGATACTCAAACTAATTTGTTTGAACTCTGTAGCTTTGTAATATGCTTTTTTTTTTTGAGACAGTCTCACTCTGTTGCCCAGGCTGCACTGCAGTGGTGTGACCTCAGCTCACTGCAACCTCTGCCTCCCAGGTTCAAGCTATTTTTTTGCCTCAGCCTTCAGAGTAGCTGGGATTACAGGCACACACCACCACCCCCAGCTAATTTTTGTATTTTTAGTAGAGGTGGGATTTCACCATGTTGGTCAGGCAGGTCTTGAACTCATGATCTCATGATCCCTCCGCTTTGGCCTCCGAAAGTGCTGGAATTACAGGCGTGAGCCACTGCGCCTAGCCTGTAATATGCTGTAAAATAAGAAACTGTAGGCTGGGCGCGGTGGCTCACGCCTGTAATCCCAGCACTTTAGGAGGCTGAGGCGGGTGGATCACGAGGTCAAGAGATCGAGACCATCCTGGCCTACATGGTGGTGCGTGCCTGTAATCCCAGCTTCTTGGGAGGCTGAGGCAGGAGAATTGCCTGAACCCAGGAGGCGGAGGTTGCAGTGAGCTGAGATCACGCCATTGCACTCCAGTCTTGGTAACAAGAGTGAAACTCCGTCTCAAAAAAAAAAAAAAAAAAAGAAACTGAAATGCCACCAACATTGTTTTTTTTTGTTTGTTTGTTTTTGAGATGGAGTTTCTCTCTTGTTGCCCAGGCTGGAGTACAATGGTGCGATCTCAGCTCAGTGCAACCTCTGCCTCTCAGGTTCAAGTGATTCTCCTGCCTTAGCCTCCTGAGTAGCTGGGACTATAGGTACGTGCCACCACACCCAGATAATTTTTACATTTTTAGTAGAGAAGGGGTTTCTCCACATTGGTTGGGCTGATCTTGAACTCCCAGCCTCAGGTGACCCATCCACCTCAGCCTCCCAAAGTGCTGGGATGACAGGCCACCGCGCCCAGCCTTTTGTTTTTTGATTGTTGAGTACCTCATTGTCTCTTGAGATTCCATATCCTTTTGGTGTTGCTGTTTCTATTCAAAAATGCAGTGAGAAATTTGAAAAAACATTGCATTAAATCCATAGATTACATTGAGCAGTATGAAAATCTTCACAGTATTAATTATTTGAACCTTTAGATAAGAGTATGCTAAAGGTTGTATTGCTTAATTTCTATATAATTTTGAATTTTTCAGTTTTTTTCCTATTAATACTTATTTCATTTTGATCAAGAGAAAGTAATCCATAAAATTTTAGCCTTAAAAAAAGACTTTTCTTTTGGCCTAACAGGTGATCTATTAAGGAGAATGTTGTCTGATCTATTAAGGGTGTATATCCTGATGCTGAGTGTCCTCTATACCTCTGCTTGGAATAATTGTTTTATACTGCCTTCAAGTCCTCTGTCTTGTATTATTATGATTACTGAACACAGCAATAAATTATAGTAGGGCATTTTAGTTCGACTAGTAGTTCAGTTCTATCAATATTTGCTTTATATATTTGGGACTCTAATGTGAGACACACACACACACACACACACACATGCATAAACAAATTTGTCATAGGTTCCTAGTGAATGCATTATTAATGTCCTTTGTCTCTTTGGAGTTTTGACTTCAAGTACATTTTATAAAATATGACAGTTTTTGACTTAAGATGTAGCTTGTGTAATATTATTTTGCCCCCTTCTGTTCTCGTTCTGTTAATATTTTCATGGAATGTCTACTATCTTGCCACTTTTAGTAACTTTTGTCATTAGATCACAACTGACTCTTGTAGAAAGGCAAGTTGGATATTGTCATTTTTCTTAAAATCCTTTTATTAAAAGTACGTGTTTTTACAGAAAATTTAATTTTATATATACTTCATTTTATGAAAAAGAACTTATTTTTAGTTGTTTTGATTCTTACATATTTATCTCACTTTTTCTATTTGTCTTTGTGTCTTTTTTATTTTTGTATTCATATGCTTTTACTTATTTCTATTTTCTTTTGTGTATCTATACAGATATGTACTTTGTGGTACTTTGGGGATTGTATAAAACCTCTAAAAAACACAATGATATATTTTAATCTAGCAAAAAAATCAGTTGCAGACAAAAGTTCTTCCTCATTATATCTGCCCTCAACTTGGTTATTTATGTTGCTAATTGTATCTTTTTGTGTTATATATTCATTAACAAATGTTTATAATAGTTTTTATGCTTTTGTCTTTCAAATTTTAGAGAATGTTTTCTGCATCATTATGATGATGCTAAGGAATTCTATTTTTGTGTATATGCATGTCTTTCCCAGAAAGTTACGCATTCTCTTATGATTATGTGTTGTATTCTTGCATTATGTTTTTGTTTTTTTTTTTTCAGTGGAAAGAACCCCTTTCAGCATCTTCAATAATACAGGGTATATGCAATGCCAGCATACTTTCTCAGGATTTGGTTATTTTGGGAGGTTTTTTCTTTCTTTTTCTTTTTTTAAATTTTGTGGGCCTTTTTTTCTGATGGCATTCATCTCACTTAATAGCTATTTTTGTTTTCAGGACTTCGATGATATCACAGTTTCCTCTGGCCTGCAGAATTTATGTTGACAAATTCACAGGTTATCATATAAGACTATGCTTATAAATGACACATCACTTTTGTCTTGCAGGTTCTAAGATTTTCTTGTCTGTGACTTTTGAAATTGTGCTTAATATATGTATTTGTTATAATATCTCTTATATACTAGGTTTTTGTTTTCTTTTTTGTTTTGTTTTTAGATGGAGTCTTGCTCTTTCACTAGGCTGGAGTGCAGTGGCGCAGTCTGGGCTCGCTGCAACCTCTACTCTCGGATTGAAGCAATTCTCCTGCTTCAGCCTCCTGAGTAGCTGGGACTACAGGCACATGCCACCATGCCCAGCTAATTTTTGTATTTTTAGTAGAGATGGGATTTCACCTTGTTGACCAGGATGGTCTCGATCTCTTGACCTGGTGATCTGCCCACTTCAGCCTCCCAAAGTGCTGGGATTACTTACAGGTGTGAGCCACGGCACCCAGCTGCTAGTTTGTTATGTGAACTTCTTTTTTATATCATTTTTCTTGCTACTAGAATTTTTCAGTTATTTTTACGTTAACCTCTGCAATTTGTTTTTTGATGTTTTTAAAATTTTTGGTGTCATTTTTATTTGTCTGATTTTCAGTAATTGTCTGTTTCTTTTTCACTGATATAGTATTACTCACTTTGTTTTCCATTTCTAAAATTAATCTATACATCTTTATTTTTTATGGCTGCTTTCTGAAAATTTTCTAATTTTTATGATGGGGCCATGTTGCCCTAATATTTTGTATACATTGTAATCTTTGATTGAGATTTGGACATTTAAAAAATGCTACCTGTCGGCTGGGCACGATGGCTCAGGCCTGTAATCCTGGCACTTTGGGAGGCTGAGGCAGGCAGATCACATGACCAACATGACGATCAGCCTGACCAACATGGAGAAACCCGATCTCTACTAAAAATATAAAAAACTTGCAGGCATGTGGTACATGCACGTAATCCCAGCCACTCAGGAGGCTGAGGCAGGAGAATTGCTTGAACCTGGGAGGTAGAGGTTTTGGTGAGCTGAGATCACATCATTGCACTGCAGCCTGGGTAATAAGAGTGAAACTCCATCTCAAAAACAAAAAAAACAAAAATGCTACCTTCACAATATTTATAATGTTGCCTTCTCCTGGCATAGTCTGAAACCAGTTGTGTTCGCTAGAGATTCTAGGAGACTCAGGATGGGCGCGGTGGCTCACGCTTATAATCCCAGCACTTTGGGAGGCCGAGGCGGGTGGATCACGAGGTCAAGAGATCGAGACCATCCTGGTCAACAAGGTGAAACCCCGTCTCTACTAAAAATACAAAAAATTAGCTGGGCATGGTGGTGCACGCCTGTAGTTTCAGCTACTTGGGAGGCTGAGGCAGGAGAATTGCTTGAACCCAGGAGGCAGAGGTTGTGGTGAGCCAAGATTGTGCCATTGCACTCCAGTCTGGGTAACAACAGCGAAACTCTATCTCAAAAAAAAAAAAAAAAAAAAAAAAGATTCTAGAGACTCTCAAACGTGTTCTCAGGATGTTTCTTTCTTTTTTTTTTTTTTTGAGACAGACAGAGTTTCGCTGTTGTTACCCAGGCTGGAATGCAATGGCACGATCTCGGGTCACTGCAACCTCCGCCTTCTGGGTTCAAGCAATTCTCCTGCCTCAGCCTCCCGAGTAGCTGGGATTACAGGTGCGCACCACCATGCCCAGCTAATTTTTGTATTTTTAGTAGACACGGGGTTTCACCTTGTTGACCAGGATGTTCTCAATCTCTTCACCTTGTGATCCACCCGCCTCGGCCTCCCAAAGTGCTGGGATTATAGGCGTGAGCCACCGCGCCCAGTCATGAATGTTTCTTATCTAAAAGTTGGTGTTTATTTTTTAGTTAAAATAGTTTATTCCTGTTTCTTCTTAATACTAACCATTTCTTACACCTGTTCCTTGCCTGTGGTGCTGCAGTCTCCCTGCTGCTGTAACATTTACCTTCGATCTCATCAGACTCAAACCGTCATGCCAAAGTATACCATTGTTTCTTTCAGCACTTTATGTAATGGGAGACAAAAAACTGTGTCAAGACAGAACCAAAGCAGTGAGAAATGAAGGTGTGTCTTCCAGTGTTTTTCTTGACTTTTAAAGTAGAAACCAGGACTTGGCAATTTACTTTTGAAGACACTGTGTTATACTGAAGAGTAAAAAGACCTCTTTTGGGTAAAAGAAAGTCTTTTATTTCTTTTCTGTGTGGTTCTTTGCATTGTACTCACCAGGGGCACTGTACATACTTAACTCATTTATAAATTTTCCACAAATGTATTTTGATAAGTATATGTTACACGTATATATTTATTTAAAAAATTAGAACCTGTGGTATTTTGCTGTGTCATCTTGTTTATGTAGTTTGTATAATTTTAGAGGTTAGATTTGTTAAGTATATTCACCTGAGTCTAGTAAATGGAATAATTTTTTGTTTTGATTTTTTTTTAGTCCTTTGTTCTCATTTTGCCAAAGACCTCTGCCCAGAGCAAGACATAAAAGATTTTTTTCCAAAAAGTGATACTGAGGAGATATGATACATATGAACATGAGAACTTACCATTAAGAAAGGTCTATAAAAGTGTTGATGAGTGCCTGTTGAACAAAAGAGGCTGTAATGAACTTAACCAATGTTTGACAACTACCCAGAGCAAAATATGTCAATGTAATAAAGATGGGAGAGTCTTTCATAAATTTTCAAATTTAAATACACATAAGACAAGACATACTGGAATGAAACCTTTCAAATGTAAAGAATGTGGCAAATAATTTTCTACACTTTCACATCTAACTTGGCGTAAGATAATTCATAGCGGAGAGAAACCTGACAAATCTGAAGAATATAGGAAGGCTTTTAGTGTGTCCTCAACCCTTACTCAACATAAGAAAATTCATACTGGAGAGAAGCCGTACAAATGTGAAGAATGTGGCAAAGCCTTTAATTTACCTTCATCCCTTAGTCGACATAAGAGAATTCATATTGGAGAGAAACCCTACAAGTGTGAAGAATGTGGCAAATCCTTTAAGAAGTCCTCACACCTTACTACATATAACATAATTCATACTGGAGAGAAACCCTACAAATGTGAAGAATGTGGCAAAGCATTTAACTCTTCCTCATCCCTTAATAAACATAAGATAATTCATACTGGAGAGAAACCTTATACATGTGAAGAATGTGGCAAAGCATTTAACCGGTCCTCATCCCTTAATAGACATAAGATAATTCATACTGGAGAGAAACTTTACAAATGTCAAGAATGTGGCAAAACCTTTAAGCAGTCCATATACCTTACTATACGTAAGAGAATTCATACTGGAGAGAAGCCCTACAAATGTGAAGAATGTGACAAAGCTTTTAACTGTTCCTCCCACCTTACTAGACATAAGAGAATTCACACTGGAGGGAAAGCCTAAAAATGTGAAGAATGTGGCAGAGCTTTTTTTTTTTTTTTTGAGGCGGAGTTTTGCTCTTGTTACTCAGGCTGGAGTGCAATGGCGCAATCTTGGCTCA
This sequence comes from Callithrix jacchus, assembly GCF_049354715.1. Taxonomy (NCBI): domain Eukaryota; kingdom Metazoa; phylum Chordata; class Mammalia; order Primates; family Cebidae; genus Callithrix; species Callithrix jacchus. The sequence goes on from NC_133523.1 coordinate 20,610,367, forward strand.
CTGCAACCTCTGCCTCCTGGGTTCAGGCAATTTTCCTCCCTCAGCCTCCTGAGTAGCTGGGACTACAGGCACACGCCACCATGCCCAGCTAATTTTTTGTATTTTTAGTAGAGACGGGGTTTCACCATGTTGACCAGGATGGTCTTGATTTCTTGACCTTGTGATCCACCCACCTTGGCCTCTCAAAGTGCTGGGATTACAGGCGTGAGCCACTGCACCCGGCTGTGGCAGAGCTTTTAACTGGTCTTCAAACCTTACTAAGCATAAGAGAATATGTACTGGAGAGAAGCCCTACAGATGTGAAGAATGCTACAAAGCCTTTAACCAGTTCTCAACTCATACTAAACATAAGAATTTGGCCAGGCACGGTGGCTCACGCCTGTAATCTCAGCACTTTGGGAGGCCAAGGCGGGTGGATCAGGAGATCGAGACCATCCTGGCCAACATGGTGAAACCCCATCTCTACTAAAAAATACAAAATCACCTGGGCATGGTGGTGTGTGCCTGTAGTCCCAGCTACTCGGGAGGCTGAGGTAGGAGAATTGCTTGAACCCAGGAGGCGGAGGTTGTAGTGGGCCAAGATCGCGCCTCTTCACCCCAGCCTGGTGACAGAGTGAGATGGAGTCTCAAAAAAAAAAAAATCATATGGAAAATAAATCCTACAAATGTGAAGAATGTGAAAAAGTTAATTTTCCTTTTAAGTTCAGGGATGCATGTGCAGAACTACAAGTTTGTTACATAGGTATACATGTGCCATGGTGGACAGCTGCACCTATCAACCTGTCATCTGGGTTTTAAGCTCCACATGCATTAGCTATTTGTTTTTCCCCACAATCCTCGGCTATGAGAGGCCCTCATGTTTGTTGTTCCCCTCCCTGTGTCCATGTGTTCTCTTGGTTTACCTCCCCCTTATGGGTGAGAACATATATGTTTGGCTTTCTGTTCCTGTGTTAGTTTCCTGAGGATGATGGCTTCCAGCTTCATACATGTTCCTGAGGAGGACATGATCTCATTCCTTTTTATTACTGCATGATATTTCAAGGTGTGTATGTACCATCTTTTCTTTATGCAGTCTATTATTGATGGGTATTTGGGTTGGTTCCGTGTCTTTGCTCTTGTAAATAGTGCTGCAGTAAACATACGTGTGCATGTGTCTTTACAGTAGAATGATTTCTATTCCTTTGGTTATATACCCAGTAATGAATTGAATTCCTGGGTCAAATGGTATTTGTGGTTCAGGATCCTTGAGGAATCACCACAGTCTTCCACAGTGATTTTTTATTTTTATTTATTTATTTTTTGAGATGCAGTTTTGCTCGTTACCCAGGCTGAAGTGCAATGGCGCGATCTCAGCTCACCGCAACCTCTGCCTTTTGGGTTCAAGCAATTCTCCTGCCTCAGCCTCCCGAGTAGCTGGGACTACAGGCGCATGCCACCATGCCCAGCTAATTTTTGTATTTTTAGTAGAGACAGGGTTTCACCATGTTGACCAGGATGGTCTCGGTCTCTTAACCTTGTATCCACCCACCTCGGCCTCCCAAAGTGCTGGGATTATAGGCGTGAGCCACCACGCCCGGCCTCCACAGTGATTTAAGTAATTTAGAATGTGGCACAGACTTTTCTGCTTTTGTTTTTAATGGAGTTTTGCTCTTGTTGCCTCGTTGTTGCCCATGCTGGAGTACAATGGTGCAATGTCAGTTCAACACAATCTCCACCTCCTGGGTTCAAGTGATTCTCCTGCCTCAGCCTCCCACAGTACTGGGATTACAGGTGTGAGCACCGTACCAGCCTAATTTTTAGCTCTTAAAAGACAGATAATTTATACTGAATAGAAACTACAAACCTGAAAGATGTGATAGTGCTTTTAACAACACCTCAAATTTTTCCAAACATAAAAGAAATTATACTGGTGCAAAACCCTAGTAATATGAAGAATGTTACAAAGCCTTTAAATGGTCATCACAGTCTACTGTAGCTAAGATCATTCATACTGGAGAAAACTCCCAATTGTGAAGAATATGGTAAAATTTAAATGCTCACACCTTATTGCACAGGAAAACATTTATGCTTGGGAAAACACGTACAAAGATAAAGGATGTGGAAAAGTCATTAATATCTCCTCACTTCTTAACATCAGAAAGATCATACTTAAAAGCACTATAGGTACAAGTGCTGTAAAGTCGTCTTTCAGAAAATACAAGCCTTCAAAGTACAGTATTTATTCTGAGGGCAGATGTTACAAATATGAAGAAGACTAGTATTTTTACTTACATCACAGATCTTGTTGTACACACTTTGTACTGTAGGAAAACCCTGAAGCAATTGCTCAAACTTCATCATCTGGGAGTTTTTTTAAATCCAGCAAATGTAATAAATTTGAAAAAAAAAAAAACAAAACACTTTTTTTCAAGAACAGCTTAGAAAACACTGGAGACCTCATACTAAAATATATTATTGCAGATGTAATAAGTGAAAAAATATTCAGGTTGGGCGTGGTGGTTGATGCCTGCAATCCCAGCACTTTGGGAGGCCAAGGCAGGCAGATCACCTGAGGTCAGGAGTTGAAGACTAGCATGGCCAACATGGTGAAGTACTGTCTCTATGGAAAATACAAAAATTAGGCAGGTGTGGTGGCTGGCACAGGTAATCCCAGCTACTTGGGAGGCTAAAGCAGGAGAATCGCTTGAGCCCAGGAGGCAAGTCAAGATTGCACCATTGTACTTCAGCTTGGGTAACAGGAGAAAAACTCCATCTCAAAAAAAAAAATAAAATTAATTCCAAATTGAGTCAGTGGAAATACCATTAAGTTCACAGAGAAATGTCTTAGGCCCTGAAACTTCAAACATTACACTAAATAACAGTGGTGAGTATAGAAAATAATCTGAAAGTAATCTAAAACTAATGTTTCTAGAGAAATTATTTATATATAACTTTTAAAAAGTAGGAGATACTTTGATAAGTTATAATTACATTAGAAGTATACTTTTTCCTTGAAAATAATATGGATTTTTTTGTTTTCAAGATGGAGTCTCACTGTCACCCAGGCTGAAGAGCAGTGGCATGAACTAGGCTCAGTGCAACCACTGTTTCCTGGTTCCAGGTATTCTCTTGCCTCAGCCTCCTGAGTCGGTGAGACTACAGGCAAGAGCCACCATGCCCAGCTAATATTTGTATTTTAGTAGAGATGGAGTTTCACCCTGCTGACCAGGCTGGTCTCAAACTCTTGTCCTCAGGTGATCCACCCACCTCAGCTTCCCAAAGTGCTGGGATTACAGGTATGGGACACCATGCCTAACCAAAATTTGAATTTTTGAAAAGCAAATGATGTAATTCAAGTATCAAATTACTTCATGCTGTTTTTTCATTCCTATTCACATGTAAAAGCATGTGATCAGTTATTGCTGTATCAGAGATGTAAGAGGTTCTTATTAGGTGAGCATTAGTTATGATCCTTTTTATAAAAGAGTAAAAGGACATTAAATGTAACATGTATAAGAGGGAGAGGCTGTTTTTGATTAATTTTTTGAGTGATGTATAAGGTAGGTGTTCAGAGTAATGTTCTGTATTATAGTGAGAAAAAAACATGATTATGTATGAACTTAATTTTTTTTTTTTTTGTGATGGAGTTTCGCTCTTGTTACCCAGGCTGGAGTGCAATGGCACGATCTCGGCTCACCACAACCTCCGCCTCCTGGGTTCAGGCAATTCTCCTGCCTCAGCCTCCTGAGTAGCTGGGATTACAGGCACGCGCCACCATGCCCGGCTAATTTTTGTATTTTTAGTAGAGACGGGATTTCACCTTGTTGACCAGGATAGTCTTGATCTCTCGACCTCGTGATCCATCCGCCTCGGCCTCCCAAAGTGCTGGGATTATAGGCGTGAGCCACCACGCCTGGCCCAGTCTACAATTTTTATACTTAAGTCACCTAAATATAGCTAACTACTTGGTCATTGGTAAGTGACTGATAATAACAATTTATATCATTTTAGTGACTGAGAAAATATTTGTTAATTATTCAGTAAAAAAGTTTATATTATTTCTGACACTTTTAGAATCTAGACTACTAAAAAAAGGATGATGTATACGCATACCACAGATTCTTTTTTTTTTTTTTTTTTTGAGACGGAGTTTTGCTCTTGTTGCCCGGACTGGGGTGCAATGGCGCAATCTTGGCTCACTGCAACCTCTGCCTCCTGGGTTCAAGCAATTCTTCTGCTTCAGCCTCCCAAGTAGCTGGGACCACAGGCATGCACCACCATGCCTGGCTGATTTTTTTTGTATTTTTAGTAGAGACAGGGTTTCACTGTGTTGGCCAGGATGGTCTCGATCTCGTGATCCACCTGCCTCAGCCTTCTGAAGAGCTGGGATTACAGGCGTGAGCCAGTATGCCTGGCCAAAAAAAAAAAAAAAATCAATATATTTCAAAAGTAAAAATGCTCTTCTAAGTCATAAGAGGGATGTCATTGTTAGATTCTATTTACCAAACTGTTTGCATTAAACATAGTAAATGAGTACTTTATTAAACCAAAAATTAAGTTCTACATACTATCCAAAAGTTTTAAAACGTGGCTTTTGGGCCGGGTGCAGTGGCTCACACCTGCAATCTCAGCTTGAGGTCAGGAGTTCAAGACTAGCCCTGTGAACATGGTGAAATCCCATTTCTACTATAAATACATATATTTAAAAAAACTTGGTGTAGTGGCGCACGCCTGTAGTCCCAGGTACTTGGGAGGCTGAGGCAGGAGAATCGCTTGAACGAGCTGAGATTTTGCCATTGCACTCCAGCCTGGGCAACAAAAGCAAAACTATGTCTAAAAAAATATTAGCCAGGTGGCATGCCTGTAGTCCCAGCTACTCTCGAGGCTGAGGCAGAAGAATCGCTTGCACCCAGGAGATAGAGGTTGCAGTGAGCCAAGATCATGCTACTGCATGTTTTTTCTTTCTTTTCTTTTTTTTCTCTCTTCTTTGTCTTTCTTCTTTCCTTCCCCTTTCTTTTTTTTCTCCTTTTTCTTTCTCTCCTCCCCGCCCCTTGCTTTCTGAAACCCTGTGTCTACTAAAAAGACAAAAAAAATTTAGCCGGGCGTGGTGGTGCATGCCTATAGTCCCAACTAGCTTGGGAGGCTGAGGCACAAGAATCACTTGAACCCAGGAGACAGAGGTTACAGTGAGTTGAGATCGTGCCACTGCACTCCAACCTGGGCCACAAAGGGAGACACTGTCTTACCAAAAAAAAAAAAAAAAAAAAAGGCCAGGCTCAGCTCAGGCTTGTAATCCCAGCAATTTTGGAGGCTGAGGCCCATCTGGCTAACATCGTGAAACTCCATGTCTTAAAAAAAAAGAAGTGTGTATGTGTATACATCATTTAACCAATATATTATTGGTGACTCTTTGGATTCACTTAAAAAATTTTTATTAAAATAAGTTCTGGGGTACATGTGCAGATCATGCAGGTTTGTTACATAGGTTTTTAACCTAGCATCTAGGAGTTTTTCATGTTTAGTTCCCAGAAGAATAAAAAGAGCTGTTTTAAGAGCTAATGGAAGGTGAAAATGCCCGTGCAGTTAGCCCTGACTTGCTCAGCCATGTTTATTGTTTGGGGTCTGGAGTTCTTTTCTCTTTTCCTCTCGCTCCTCTCTCTCTCTCTTCCTCCCTCTCTCCCTCTCTCCCCACTCTCTCCCTCTCTCCTCCCTCTCCCTCTCTCTCTCTCTCTCTCCTTCCCCCTCTCCCTTCCCCTTCCCCTGTCCTGGTAAATAATGACACTGCTGGCTGGCCTTGTCTTTGGAGCACTGGAGGATTGTTAGCCCCATGTGGAGGCAGGTGTGGAGCAGTTTGACCTGGCTCTCGGGTGCTCCAGCTTCTCATCCACACTGGAGCTGACATGCCTGTAGAAGCCCCTGGGCCAGGTCATAACGTGGACGCCACTGCACCTCATTCCCCACCCTTTTGTTTGCAGGACACGGGGAACAGAATGGTCCACATGATCCAAAAGAGGTCCTGAACACAGTGCAGTGCTTTGAAGGTTAAGCCCAGGGCTGGAGACAAGAGCCAGCTTGCAGAGAAGAGGGCACCAGCCAACAGAAGGGCATGGGCTGGGCTGCTGGCCACTGAGGCTGGGTTGAAATGCTGGGACAGGTTGGAAATGCCAAGTCCAAGAACATACAAGAGCTGTGACACACTCCACAGTGTCTGTAGAAACATTCACTAAACACAAACCTCGGTCAGCAGAGTCAAGCCCTTCCGCCATTATCTCCTCAAAACAGGAGGGGATTATGGATGCTCCAGAAGAAGGCGTTGAGTATGCCGGAGTGGCTGTTCTCAGTGCCCTGGGGTCCCCCAAGTTTCCTGCACTCCTGAGGCCAGCAGCTCAAGCAGCAGCAGTAGTGGGGGGGGGGGCTTAGGCCCGGCTCCTGGGTCTGCCTTTAGTCATGTCCCCAGGCCTGGAGGTGGGATGTGGTGTCATGGTGCAGGGAGAGAGCCACATGCAGAGGTGGACTGCCACGGGCTCAGCAGACAGCAGTAAAATAATCAAGGGCTGCACACTACATCTTTGCTTACAGCTGCAGAACACATCCAATAATGTATAAGGAAATGCATTTTAGAGAGCACATGTAGTCCTTTATCAAGATAAAAACTCCCAGCAGGGCATTGTGGGTAACCCCCCTTCTGGGCACCGAGGAAGGAGAGCTAAGTAGCCCCCGAGCACAACTAGTGCCTGAAGAATAACATACTGCTCATTTCTTTCCTTTTATATAATCATATCTTAGTTCATAGTTGGAGGAGTGTCAAGAGCAGACACGGTGCAGAGCATGAACTAGGGAAAAACAGCCATACCAGGACAAAAATCAGTGGCCTGGGTGGTAGTGCCCCTGCCTGAAAGGGCATGTGCTACACGGCAGTCCGGCCCAGGCGGCAGCGTTCAGTATTATAAAGATACCCGCTGTACAGCAGGCCTGGAGCAAGAGTCACTCCTGTAAGGGAGTTGCATCGTGTCCAGTTCTTGTGGAAAGCTGGCCTCTGGCCCCCAATCCCGCGAACATCCAAGGACTTAAAACCCCTCTGGTATAATCACACGTAGGTGGCTGTAAATCCTGTCAGCTCTCTTGCTACTCTGCTGACTTGAAACTCCTTCCATAGAAAGTCTTAGAAGTTGCCTACCCCTAGATCAGAGATGTTGCACACTGCACCCTCCTTGCCTCGGTAACCTAATTGGAGGGGGGCCTTGTACTGCCCACCTCTTTGACTCGGTGACCTAATGGGGGTGGACCCCTTATTGCTCACATAATTGTCTTGACCCTATCACTACCCTTAAGATGACCTCAATCATGACCCTTCCCCACCTTGGATCCAGCGCCAAAACACAGAGATGGGGGCACCCCATGACCCTAGTAGGGCTGGACCCTACGAGGCATGGTGGCTCATGCCTGTAATCCCAGCACTTTGGAAGCCAAGGTGGGCAGATCACCTGAGGTCAGGAGTTTGAGACAAGCCTGGTCAACATGGTGAAACCCCATTTCTACTAAAAATACAAAAATTAGCCAGGCATGGCAACCGGCACCTGTAATCCCAGCTACTTGGGAGGCTGAGGCAGGAGAATCATTGGAACACAGGAGGGGGAGGCTTCAGGTAGCTGAGCTTGAATTGATTTTTCTGTCACCCAGGCTTGAGTGCAGTGGCACGATCTTGGCTCACTGCAACCTCTGCTTCCTGGATTCAAGCAATTCTCCTCAGCGCCCTGAGTAGCTGGGACTACAGGTGTGAACCACCATGCCTGGCTAATTTTTATATTTTTAGTAGAGATGGGGATTCACTATTTTGGCCAGGCTGGTCTTGAACTCCTGACGTCAAGTTATCCAACCCCCTCAGCCTCCCAAAATGCTAGGATTACAGGAGTGAGCCACTGTGCCTGGCCTGAATTCAATTCTTTTAATTAGAAAGCTTTCAAAATATCCCAATGTTAAATACCCGAAGACAAACTTGTATCTTTAGGAAGCCTTATCTCTAGAAGTTGTAAGAGAAGTTGTCTAAGCCATTAATCAATACCTTTTTAAGTATAAAATAAAATATCAACAAAAAAATCAAGCTCATATTACAATAAAAATTAAGAAAGTTGATCTACATATATTGATCGGTAAAAGTTTTACATACCAAAATCTCCAAGGCCAATAGAATATCTAGGGCCGGGTGCGGGGGCTTACACCTGTAATTCCAGCACTTTGCAAGGCTGAGGCGGGTGGATCACCTGACGTCAGGAGTTCGAGATCAGTCTAACCAACATGGAGAAACCCTGTATCTACTAAAAATATAAAAAATTAGTCAGGTGTGGTGGTGCATACCTGTAATCCCAACGACTCAGGAGGCCAAGGCAGAAGAATCACTTGAACCCAGAAGGCAGAGGTTGCAGAGAGCCGAGATCACACCATTACATTCCAGCCTGGGCAACAAGAGTGAAACTCCATAACTATCTCTATCTATTATCTATCTATCTATCTATCTATCTATCTATCTATCTATCTATCTATCTCTATCTATCTATCTCTATCATCTATCTATATCTATCTATCTCTATCTATCTATATCTATCATCATCTATCTATCTATCATCTATCTATATCTATCATCGTCTATCTATCATCTATCTATCTATCCATCATCTAGCTATCTATCATCTGTCTATGTATGTATATACTTGATTACCCAGTTAGAGCAGGGAGTAAGTCATCTCAGCTGGCTCCAGGTAGGGGGAAACATCCTGAAAACAGAACACATGCTGAGCTCATGGGGAGCAACTTTGTAATAAAACCTCAAAACTTGGGCAAGACACTCAACCATGCACACTGAGGGGCAAAATAGCGGAGTTTAACTGATATATGACCTTTCTCTGGCACTTGATCTCACTTGATCTCTTGATTCTTTCCCAAGGGCACTTTATTTCCTTTCAGGAACACCCCATTTATGCTTCAAACTCACTCTTTGTCTCTGTGCTAGATTACTTGAGACTGGAAAAAACAAAATCAGTGCAAACCTATATGGACCAGCGATTGGTCACATGGTAATCGTGAAGAATGATTTATTTTTTATTGCTGGCAATTTATTATTCTCCAAATTAAAAATAACATCTGATTTACATTTAAGATTTTTATTATATGAAGCTTAGCTTTTCATGTCTTCAGAAATAACTGTCAATTCTTTTTCCAAGGATTAACAATTACACTGCTGTGTTTATATCTCTTGAGATTATTCGATGTGAAGAAGCTTTTATAAACAAGTGTTTACAAACAGAATTATCTGAGGTGGAATTTCTCATATTTTGCAACTCATAAATCAACACATTGTAAGAAAGCTGTGAATTTCGGAATGGCAAGAACAGACTCCAGATTTGTTCACCCGGGAATTTATGGAGTATTTACCACTGAGGCACCTTCACTACCCTTAACGTTCTGTTGAAGGGCCAGTAAGAACCTGTTAATTTCAACCTGCAAGAGTCTTGCCATTTTAGGGTTAGCATTAAAAATAAGAGAAAGGCAATTTTCTCATATTCGCCATCTGTAATTAAGCGAGTAAACAAAGCAAAAGGTGACTATTCAGACCATCTGCTCTGTCTTCTGTGGATTCCCTGAGGTTTCTAGATTTTTGAATTCAACAGTATTATGATAATTCTGTGCTTTTGCAATCTACAAATATGCGTTCCAGCCAGAGATCAGAGTTGCAGTTTTTTGAACTAATCACTGTTGGTAAAGCCTTTCCCTCCTGCTCAGTTTTTAAAGATAGGGCAGGTCAGGGAGGCTCATGCCTGTAATTCCAGCACTTTGGGAGGCTGAGACAGGCAGATGACTTGAATTCAGCAGTTCAAGACCAGCCTAGCCAACATGGTGAAATTCTCTCTCTACTAAAAATATAAAAAAATCAGGCTGGGCACGGAGGCTCATGTCTGTCATCTCAGTACTTTCGGAGGCCGAAGCGGGTGAATCACAAGGTCAGGAATTTGAGACCAGCCTGACCAACATAAACCCCGTCTCTATTAAAAATACAAAAATTAGCTGGGCGTGGCGGCACGTGGCTGTAATCCCAGCTACTAGGGAGGCTGTGGCAGGAGAATCTCTTGAACACGGAGGCAGAAGTTGCAGTGAGCCAAGCAAGGTCACACCACTGTACTCCAGCCTGGTGACAGAGTGAGACCCTGTCTCAAAGATATCATAATAAAAAATTAAAAAATAAATTTAGCTGGATGTGGTGGCACATGCTTTTAATCCCAGCTACTTGAGAGGCTGAGGGCAAGAGGATCCCATGGACCCAGGAGGCAGAAGTTGCAGTGAGCTGACATCATGCCACTGCAGTCCAGCCTCGGTGACAGAGCAAGACTACATTAAAAAAAAAACCCAGTAATTTGAATCAGTAATTAGTGCTACCCTGCCAGAAATGTGTACAGTTTAAAGACAAGTAAATGAATTGGCTAAAAGTGCAATTATTAAGTAGTGAGGTGAAAGCTGGAACACTGCGAATCCCATTTTCTCTCTTTAGATATTTCCAAGGCTTTATACTGTGTTTCCAAGTAACATTAAGAGCATATAACCTGAAGAACAACACATTTCAGCTGTTTCTAGAAGTTATACTTCATTATTGGAGCAGGGGAAAGCAATTTGAAGGGCATTATTAGCTAATTTAATCTGAATTTTGCCAGAAACATTTTAAGTTCTAAATATAGGGTCCACTTGCTATGCAAATTTAGATTGTTATTATTATAGTTTAGGTCAAGATGAACAAAGAAGAAAAGCACGGAGACTGAGGCAGGCAGATTACCTGAGGTCAGGAGTTTGAGACCAGTCTGGCCAGTATGGTGAAACCCCATCTCTTCTAAAAATACAAAAATTCGCTGGGTGTGGTGGTGCATGCCTGTAATCTCAGCTACTCAGGAGGCTGAGGCAGGATAATCACTTGAATATGGGACATGGGAGTTTGCAGTGAGCTGATACCATGCAACTGCACTCCAGCCTGGGGGACAAGAGCAAAACTCTGTCTAAAAAAAAAAAAATGTTGGCCAGGATGGTCTCGATCTCCTGACCTTGTGATCTGCCCACCTTGGCCTCCCACACTTCTGGGATTCCAGGTGTGAGCCACTGTGCCCGGCCGAAGGTGGATGATTTCTGCATTTCCAACTGAGGTACCCAGTTCATCTCATTGGGACTGGTTAGGCAGTGAATGCAACCCATGGAGGGTGAGCAGAGGCAGGGTGGGGTGTCACTTCACCAGGGACCTCCCTCCCCCAGCCAAGGGAAACCACGAGGAACTGGGTTTCTGGCTGGGTTACTACGGTTTTCCCACAGTTTTTGCAATCTGCAGATCAGGAGATTCCCTCGTGTGCCTACAGCACCAGGGTCCTGAGTAATAAGCACACAACTGGGTGGCTGTTTGGGCAGACACCAAGCTAGCTACAGGAGTTTTTTTTTTTTCCATAACCCAGTGACATCTGTAGCCCCAGCAAGACAGAACCATTCATTCCTCTGGAAAGGGGCTGAAGCCAGGGAGCCAAGTGGTCTCATTCAGCGTGTCTCAATCTCACTGAGCCTGGCAAGCCAAGAACCACTGGCGTGAAATTCTCGCTGCCAGTACAGCAGTCTGAGGTTGACCTGGAATGATCGAGTTTAGGGAGGGAAGGGGCATGCTCCATTACTGAGGCTTTTTCTCTTTCTCATTACGAGGAGGTTTTCTCCTGACAATGCTAAGGAGGCTGAGGGGTCTGGAGTGGGCGGAATTCAGGATAGCATGGCAAAGTGCTTGTGGCCAGACTCCTTCTCTAGATTCCTCCTCATTGGGCAGAGCATCCCTGAAGGAAAGGTAACAGTTCCACTCAGGGGCTTAGAGACAAAACCCCATCTCTGTGGGACAGAGCACCTGAGGAAAAGGGAGGAGCAGCTGTGGGTGCAGCTTCTGCGGATTTAATCATTCCTGACTGCTGGCTCTGAAGAGAATAGCTGCCCATCACAAGAGGGATTCTCCCAGCACAGCACACCAGCTCTGCTAAGGGACAGACTCCCTCCTCAACTGGGTCCCTGATGATCAGCCCTGTGCCTCCTGACTGGGAGAGACCTCCCAACACGGGTCGATAGACACCTCAGACAGGAGAGCTCCAGCTGGAATCAGGCTAGTGCCCCTCTGGGAGGAAGCTTCCAGAGGAAGTAGGCAGCAATTCCTGCTATTCTGCAGCCTCTACTGGTGATGTCAGGTGAACAGGGTCTGGAGTGGACCTCCAGCAAACTGCAGCAGCCCTGCAGAAAGGGGCCAGACTGTTAGAAGAAAAACTAACAGAAAGCAACAGCAGGGCCGGGCGCGGTGGCTCACGCCTATAATCCCAGCACTTTGGGAGGCCGAGGCGGGTGGATCACGAGGTCAAGAGATCGAGACCATCCTGGTCAACAAGGTGCAACCTCATCTCTACTAAAAATACAAAAAATTAGCTGGGCATGGTGGGGTGCACCTGTAGTCCCAGCTACTCGGGAGGCTGAGGCAGGAGAATTGCTTGAACCCAGGAGGTGGAAGTTGCAGTGAGCCAAGATTGCTCCATCGCACTCCAGTCTGGGTAACAACAGCAATACTCTGTCTTGGAAAAAAAAAAAAAAAAAAAGAAAGCAACAACATCAATATAAAGGACCACCATATAAATACCCCATCCGATGTCATCAGCCTCAAAGACCAAAGGTAGATAAATCCATAAATATGAGGAAAAAATCAGTGAAAAAATGCAGAAAATTCCCAAAACCAGAATGCCTCTTCTCTAAATGTCACAACCCCTCTCCAGCAAGGGCACAAAACTGGATGGAGAAGACTAGGCATGGTGGCTCACATCTGTAATCCCAACACTTTGGGAGACCAAGAGAGTTGGATCACAAGGTCAGGAGTTCAAGACTGGTCTGGTCAAGATGGTGAAACCCTGTCTCTACTAAAAATATAAAAATTAGCTGGTTGAGGTGGCAGCTGCCTGTAATCCCAGCTACTCAGGAAGCTGAGGCAGGAGAATCACTTGCACTGCATGACAGAAGCTGCAGTGAGCTGAGATCGTGCCACTGCACTCCAGCCTGGGCAATAGAGGAGGAGTCTGTCTGAAAAAAAAAATGAATGGAGAATGAGATTGACAAATTGACAGAAGTAGGCTTCAGAAGGTGGGTAATAACAAACTCCTCTGAGCTAAAGGAGCATGATCTAACCCAATGCAAGGAAGCTAAGAACCTCGATAAAAGGTGACAGAAACTGCTAATTAGAATAACCAGTTTAGACAGGAACATAAATGACCTGATGGAGCTGAAAAACAGCAGGAGAACTTTGTGAACCACACACAGTTATCAATAGCCAAACCGATCAAGCCAAAGAACCAATATCAGAGACGGAAATCAACTTAATAGAAAAAGTTGTGAAGACAATATTAGAGAAAAAAGAATAAAAAAGAATGAACAGAGCCTCCAAGAAAGATGGGACTATGTGAGAAGAGCAAACCTATGACTGACTGGCATACCTGAAAGTGATGCAGAGAACGAAACCAAGCTGGAAAACACACTTTGAGGATATTATCTAGGAGAATGTCCCAAACCTAGCAAGACAGGCCAACATTCAAATTCAGGAAATATAGAGACCACCACTAAGATACTCCTCGAGAAGAGCAACCCCAAGACACATACTCATTAGATTCTCCAAGTTTGAAATAAAGAAAAAAATGTTACCTGCAGTCAGAGAGAAAGGTCTGATTATGTACAAAGGGAAGTCCGTCAGATTAATGGTGGATCTCTCTGCAGAAACAGTGTAAGCAAGAAGAGAGTAGGGGCCAATACTCAACATTCTTAAAGAAAATAATTTTCAACTCAGAATTTTATATACAGTCAAACTAAGCTTTATAAGTGAAAGAGAAATAAAATCCTTTACAGAAAAGCAAAGGCTGAGGGGTTTTGTCACCACCAGGCCTCCCTTACAAGAGCTCCTGAAGGAAGCACAAAATGTGGAAAAGAAAAACTGGTAGCAGCCACTGCAAAAACACATCAAAATATAAAGTCCTATGAAACTATGAAGAAACTGCATCGACTAATGTGCAACATTACCAGCTGGCATCATGATGACAGGATCCAATTCACACATAACAGTATTACAATTACATGTAAATGGGCTAAAGCCCCAATTAAAAGACACAGATGGACAGATTGGATGAAGAGTCAAGACCCATCAGTATGCTGTATTCAGGAGACCCATCTTACGTGCAAAGACACACACAGGCCCAAAATAAAGGGATGCAGGAATATTTACCATGCAAATGGAAAGCAAAACAAATAAACAAGAACAAAAGGCAGGGTTTGCAATCCTAGTCTCTACTAAAACAGACTTTAAATCAATAAAGATAAAAAAAAGACAAAGAAGGGCATTACACAATGGTAATGGGAACAGTGCAACAAGAATCACTAATTATCCTAAATATATATGCACCCAGTACGGGAGCACCCAGATTTTTAAAACAAGTTTTTAGAGACCGACAAAGAGACTTAGACTCCCACATAATAATACTAGGAAACTTTAACACTGCATCTGTCAATATTAGACAGATCAATGAGACAGAAAACTAACAAGGATATTCAGGACTTGAACTCAGCTCTGGACTAAGCATACCTAATAGACATCTACAGAACTCTCCACCCCAAATCAACAGAATATACATTTTTTTCAGTGCTACATAGCACTTATTCTAAAATCAACCACATAATTGGAAGCAAAACACTCCTCAGCAAATGCAAAATAACTGAAATCATAACAAACAATCTTTCAGACCACAGTGCAATCAAATTAGAACTCAGGATTAAGAAACTCACTCAAAACTGCACAACTACATGGAAACTGAACAGCGTGCTCCTGAATGACTACTGGGTAAATAATGAAATAAAGGCAGAAATAAAGAAGTTATTTGAATCCAATGAGAACAGAGATAATGTACCAGAATCTCTGGGACACAGCTAAAGCAGTGTTAAGAGGGAAACTTACGACACCAAAGACCCACATCAGAAAGCTGAAAAGATCGATAATCAACAGCCTAACATCACAATTAAAAGAACTAGAGAAGTAAGGACAAATAAATTTAAAAGCTAGCAGAAGACAGGAAATAACTAAGATCAGAGTAGAAATGAAGGAGACAGAGACAAAAATTCCTTCAAAAAACTAATAAATCCAGGAGCTGTTTTTTGAAGAGATTAACAAAATACACAGACACTAGCTAGACTAATAAAGAAGAAAAGAGAAGAATCAAATAGACTTAATAAAAATAAGGGGATATCACCACTGATCTCACAGAAATACAAACTACCATCAAAGAACACTACAAACACCTCTATACAAATAAATTAGAAAACGTAGAAGAAACGGACAAATTTCTGGACACATACCCCCCTCCCTAGACTAAACTAGGAAGAAGTCAAATCCCTGAATAGATCAATAACAAGTTCTGAAATTGAGGCAGTAATCGCCTACCAACCAGAAAAAGCCCAGGACCAGACATATTCACATCCAAATTTTACCAGAGGTACAAAGAGGAACTGGTATCATTCCTTCTGAAACTATTCCAAACAATAGAAAAAGAGGGACTCCTCCCTAACTCATTTTATGAGGTGAGCATCATCCTGATTCCAAAACTTGGTGGAGACACAACAAAAAAAGAAAATTTCAGGCCGATATTCCTGACGAACATCAATGCAAAAATCCTCAATAAAATACTGGCAAACTAATTCCAGGAGCACATCAAAAAGCTTATCCACCACGACCAAGTTGGCTTTATCCCTGGGATGCAAGGTTGGTTCAACATACACAAATCAATAAATGTAATCCATCATGTAAACAGAACCAATGACAAAACCACGTGATTATCTCAATAGACACAGAAAAATCCTTCGATAAAATTTAACATCCCTTCATGATAAAAACTCTGAATTAACTAGGTATTGATGGAACATATCTCAAAATAATAAGGGCCATTTATGATAAACCCATAACCAATATCATACTGAATGGGCAAAAGCTGGAAGCATTCCCTTTGAAAACTGGCACAAGACAAGGATGCCCTCTCTCACCACTATTATTCAACAAAGTATTGGAAGTTCTGGCCAAAGCAAGGAGGCAAGAGAAAGAAATAAAGGATATTTAAATAGAAAGAGAGGAAATCGAATTTTCTATTTGCAGATGACATGATTGTATATTTAGAAAAACCCATCATCTCAGCCCAAAAACTGCTTAAGCTGATAAGCAACTTCAGCAAAGTCTCAGGATACAAAATCAATGTGTAAAAATTACAAGCATTTCTATACACAATAATAGACAAACATAGGGCCAAATCACATGTGAACTCCCATCCAAAATTGCTACAAAGAGAATAAAATACCTAGGAATACAACTTACAATGGATGTGAAAGACTTCTTCAAGGAGAACTACAAACCACTGCTCAAGGAAGAGAGGACACAAACAAGTGGGAAAAAATTCCATGCTCATGGATCGGAAGAGTCAATATCATGAAATTGGCCATTCTGCCCAAAGTACCTTATAGATTCAATGCTACTCCCATCAAGCTACCATTGACTTTCTTTGCAGATTAGAAAAAACTACTTTAAATTTCATATGGAACCAAAAATGAACCCAGATAGCTAAGACAATCCTAAGCAAAAAGAACAAAGCTGGAGGCATCATGTTACCTGACTTCAAACTATACTACAAGACTACAGTAACCAAAACAGTATGGTATATATCTGGTCTAACCAGATATATAGACCAATGGAACAGAACAGAGCCTCAGAAATAATACCACACATCTACAACCAACTGATCTTCAACAAACCTGACAAAAATAAGCAATGGGGAAATAATTTTCTATTTAAGAAATGGTGCTGGGAAAACTGGCTAGCCAGTATGTGGAAAACAAAAACGGAACCCCTTCCTTATACCAGACAAAAATTAACTCAAGATGAATTAAAGACTTAAATGTAAAACCTGGCCTAGACGGTGGCTCACGCCTGTAATCCTAGAATTTTGGGAGGCTGAGGCAGGTGGATCACTGAGGTCAGAAGTTTGAGACCAGACTGACCAACCTAGAGAAACCCCATCTCTACTAAAAATACAAAATTAGGCCAGGCACAGTGGCTTACGCCTATAATCCCAGCACTTTGGTAGGCTGAGGCGGGTGGATCACGAGGTCAAGAGATCGAGACCATCCTGGTCAACATGGTGAAACCCTGTCTCTACTAAAACTACAAAAATTAGCTGGGCATGGTGGTGCACGCCAGTAGTCCCAGCTATTAGGGAGGCTGAGGCAGGAGAATTGCTTGAACCCAGAAGGCGGAGGTTGCGGTGAACCGAGATCGTGCCATTGCATTCCAGTCTGGGTAACAAGAGCAAAACTCCGTCTCAAAAACAAAACAAAAACAAAATTAGCTCGGCGTGGTGGCACATGCCTGTAATCCCAACTACTCGTGATGCTGAGACAGGAGAATAGCTTGAACCCAGGAAGCAGAGGTTGTAGTGAGCTGAAATTTTGCCATTGCACTCCTTCCTGGGTGACAAAAGTGAAACTTTCAAAAAAAAAAAAATAATAATGTATTTGGTTACTGTAGATTTGTAGTATGAAAAAGAAAAAAATAGTAAAACCCAAAACCGTAAAAACCCTAGAAGAAAACCTAGGCAATACCATTCAGGGCACAGTCATGGGCAAAGACTTCATGACTAAAACAGCAAAAGCAATTACAACAAAAGCCAAAATTGACAAATGGGAGCTAATCAAACTAAAGAGCTTCTGCACAGCAAAAGGAACTATCATTAGCCCAGCACAATGGCCCATGCCTGCAATCCCAGTACTTTGTGAGGCTGAGACAGGAGTTTGAGACCAGCCTCATCAACATGGAGAAACCCATTTCTACTAAAAATACCAAAAATTAGCTGGGCATGGTAGTACATACCTGTAATCCCAGCTACTCAGGAGACTGAGGCAGGAGAATCGCTTGAACCCAGGAAGCGGAGGTTGCAGTGAGCTGAGATCGGGCCATTGCACTCCAGCCTGGTCAACAAGAGCAAAACTTGATCAAAAAAAGGAAAGAAAAGAAGAGAGAAAGCTACCATTCTGACAAAGGTCTAATATCCATAATATACAAGAAACTTAAACGAATGTACAAGACAAAAACAACCCCATCAAAAAGTGTAATATCCATAATATACAAGAAACTTAAACGAATGTACAAGACAAAAACAACCCCATCAAAAAGTGGGCGAAGGATATGAACAGACACTTCTCAAAAGAAGACATTTGGTTGGGTGTGGTGGCTCACACCTGTAATCCCAGCACTTTGGGAGGCCGAGGCTGGTGGATCACAAGGTCAAGAGATCGAGACCATCCTGGTCAACATGGTGAAACCCCGTCTCTACTCAAAATAAAAAAAAATTAGCTGGTCATGGTGGCATGCGCCTGTAGTCCCAGCTACTCGGGAGACTGAGGCAGGAGAATTGCCTAAACCCAGGAGGCGGAGGTTGTGGTGAGCCGAGATCGCGCCATTGCACTCCAGCCTGGGTAACAAGAGCAAAACTCCATCTCAAAAAAAAAAAAAGAAAAGAAAACATTTATATAGCCAACAATCATGAAAAGAAACTCATCATCACTGGTTGTTAGAGAAATGCAAATCAAAACTGCAAGATACCATGTCATACCAGTTAGAATGACAATTATTAAAAAGTCAGGAAACGACAGATGCTGATGAGGCTGTGGAAAAATAGGAATGCTTTTACCCTGTTGGTGGGAGTATAAATTAGTTCAACCATTGTGGAACACGGTGTGGTGATTACTCGAGGATCTAGTACCAGAAATACCATTTGACCCAGGAATTTTATTACTGGGTATGCACCCAAAAGATTATAAATCATTCTACTATAAATATACATGCACATGTATGTTCATTGCAGCACTATTTACAATAGCAAAGACTTGGAACCAACCCAAATGCCCATCAGTGATAGACTGGATAAAGAAAATGTGGCACAGCATGGAGTACTAGGCAGCCATAAAAAAGAATGAGTTCATGTCCTTTGCAGGGACATGTATGAAACTGAAAGCCACCATTCTCAGCAAACTAACACAGGAACATAAAACCAAACACTGCATGTTCTCACTCATAAGTGGGAAGTGAACAATGAGAACACAGGACAGACAGAGGGGAACATCACAAACAAGACCTCTCAGGGGGTTGGGAGCAAGGGAGGGAGAGCATTAGGACAAATACCTAACTAATTTGGGGCTTAAAACCCAGATGATGTGTTGCTGGGTGCAGCAAACTACCATGGCACAAGTATACCTATATAACAAACCTGCACATTCTGTACAACTGAAAGTAAAATAAAAATTTAAATTTAAATTTTAAAAAGTGAAAAATAAAACCATCAATAATAACATGATTTGAACCCTGTCGAAGGCCAATTTTATGCAAAAGCCCACTAATGGACATTGTTTCTATGTATAAAAACTTGTGCATACATTGAGGATATTTTGCAGAAACAAAAATCCTTACAAAACTCTGTTAATTCCAATATTACAGTTTGAAATTGGCCTGGGCTGACAATAACTTAAACAAGATTTCTAAACTTAGTACTAAAATAATAGAAGTAATCTTATATGAATTATTAATTTTAAAAAACGGAAGCAAAGATTATTATAAAGACAGTACCATGTATCCTACTTAATAGAATATTTCTATTTGTGTCTTTCTTTCTTTTTTTTTGAAACAGAGTCTCACTCTATCACCCAGTCTGGAGTGCAGTGGTGGGATCTCAGCTCACCGCAACCTCTGCCTCCCAGGTTCAAGAGATTCTCCTGCCTCAGCCTTCCAAGTAAGTGGGACTATATGTGTATGCCACCATGCCTCCCTACAGAGTGTGTGTGTGTATTTTTAGTAGAGATGAGGTTTCACCGTGTTAGAAAATTTTCACTTACTTTGAAATTTTCTTTAATTTGAAAATTGTCAAAGCTGTCTACACTCAAAGAAAAAAACAGAATAGTCTTCAGATTCTCTATCCAAGGCTTCTTTGAAGAGCTCAACAATAGGATCTGTGTTGCTTTTCATTTATATAGCAAAGATGGAAGCAAAAAAAATGGCAAAAAGAATATTAAAATATTAAAAAGAATCAGAAAACTTTCCAGAAATAATTTGGGTTTTTCCCTACCCAAAGCCACATCTTACCTGATTAAACTAGTATTTTCTTTATGTTTGTGTATGACTAAGTTCTTATAGCCTTAGGACCCTTTTAAATTGCATTCAGGAAATAAAGTTCAGGCTTAGAGGCAGGGCACTGTGGCTTACACCTGTAATCCCAGGACTCTGGGAGGCGGGGGCGGGCAGATCACTTGAGGTCAGGTGTTCAAGTCCATCCTGGCCAACATGGTGAAATCCCATTTCTACTAAAATTACAAAAAATAGCTTGGTGTAGTGGCTCACACCTGTAGTCTCAGCTACTTGGGAGGCTGAGGCAAGAGAATGGCTTGAACCTGGGAGGCAGAGGTTGCAGTAAGCTAAGATGGCGCCAGTGCACCATTTTGATTGAGAAATATTTAATACTCTAGGTAAAGATACCTGAAATACTGTAAAATTCAGTAAATACATTTATTGTCTTCCAGTGTGTTCATAGCATTTATAATTGGATGTCCAGAATAATATTTGTAGAAAATAAGCCTAAATTTACTTAGAAATATATATAGAAATTTATGGCATTATGCTAAACAGGTATATTCAGGATAAATGTATTACAAAATTCTTTCGGGGTCTGGTGACTCACACCTGTAATCCTAGCACTTTGGGAGGCTGAGGTGGGTGGATCACTTGAGGTCAGGAGTTGGAGGCCACTCTGGCCAACATGGTGAAATGCAATCTCTACTAAAAATACAAAAATTAGCTGGGTGTGGTAGCACATGTGTGTAACCCCAGCTACTCAGGAGGCTGGGGCAGGAGAATCACTTGAATCCAGGAGAGAAAGGCTGCAGTGAGCTGAGGTGCCGAGACGGTGTCACTGCACTCCAGCCTGGGCGACAAGAGCAAGTGTTCAGACTCTTCATAATATTAAACCATTATTTACCTACATCACTAAATGAGCAAGGCATTTGACTTTGTATTTTTAGAGGAGATGGGATTTCACCATGTTGGCCAGGCTGGTCTTCAACTCCTGACACAGGTGATTGACCCACCTTAGCCTCCCAAAGTGCTGGGATTACAGGCGTGAGCCACAGCAGCTGGCCATCTTGATTTTTAATGTTCAAAATAATATAATACTTTAAAAGACAGACTCTAAAGCAACTGTTTAGAGTAAAATTCTAAGTGCCTAACTGATTTCCATTATTAGAAAAAAAGGTATTTAAATATATTTTTTACACTACATTTAAATTTATCAAATGAACATACTTGGCCATGAGAAATGTATTAACTAAGTAGATAAGGAAACAATTTGCCTAATTTAAGACTGGCAAGTGCTCAACATTTAGGTGCTCATTTATCTAGTGTTACTGGCATGTTAAAGAGCAGTACTCGTGGCCGGGCATGGTGGCTCATGCCTATAATCTCAGCACTTTGGGAGGCTGAGGCGGGGGGATCATGAGGGTTAAGAGATCAAGACCATCCTGGTCAACATGGTGAAACCCCGTCTCTACTAAAAAATAGAAAAATTAGCTGGGCATGGTAGAGTCCCGGCTACTCGGGATGCTGAGGCAGAGCTGCTTGAACCCAGGAGGCGGAGGCTGCCGTGAGCCGAGATCGCGCCATTGCACTCCAGCCTGGGTAACAAGAGCGAAGGTCTGTCTCAAAAAAAAAAAAAAAAAAAAAGAGCAGTACTCAATGAAAAATCTTTCCATCATATTTATATTCATCCTCTATGTGAATATGTGGGAATTTGCAAGGATAGTGTTGAAAGCATTCAATTTCCATTACAGCCCCAGAATGACTAGTTAGAACGAACATGGATTACAAACCACTGATGTGGCCACCTTGTTTTCAGGCTTTTTGTTGATTATGATGTAACAGAATCAACAAATAAAAGCTAATAAACTTCCCGTACACTCCCTATATGCTGGGCACTCTTCTGGCATCTTTATTTGCATTAATTGCGTCAACTTTACAGACCCCTGGAATTCAGGCACTATTATCCTCACCGTACAGCTGGAGAGTGAAGCACAGACGAGTCGTGAAACTGTATTCAGGTCATGCAGCCCATGAGCGGCAGAACTGAGATGCAACCAGGAACCACCTGATACGGAGTTTCAATCTTAACCACAATCCACAACACCCTTGCACCCAATTTTTGTTTTAATTCCTGAGCCCACATTTTGGCATCAAATTTTCTAATCTAGTGGAAATAAAGTATATCTTAAAACTTACTTTTTGGCTGGGAGCAGTGGCTCACGCCTGTAATCTCAGCACTTCGGGAGGTCAAGGTGGGTGGATCACCTGAGCTCGGGAGCTGGAGACCAGCCTGACCAACATGGAGAAACCTCGTCTCTACTAAAAATACAAAATTAACCAGTCGTGGTGGCACGTGCCTATAATCCCAGCTACTCAGGAGGCTGAGGCAGAAGAATCACTTGAACCCAGGAGGCAGGGGTTGCGGTGACCCGAGGTTGTGCCATTGCACTCCAGCCTGCACAAGAGCGAAAACTCCATCTAAAAAAAAACAGAAAACAAACAAACAAAAACAAAACAAAACACTTTTTAAACTTTTATATACTACGTAGACATTGATTTTTGGTTTAAAGTACTCATTACTAAGCTTAACACAAATATTTTGGTAAACACATTCTAACGATACCCGTCTCATGACATTATAGAACTCTGGATTTTACTTTGGAAATATTTTAAATTTTTATATTAAAAGCCAGGATGAGCCTATAATAACACAGAAAATTTCTGTCTGTATGTACATCACAATCTATTGAGTGGTCTACAGTTGCTGAAAGTTTCCAAAAATCTAATACAAAAATACTCTTCCTCATTGAATATAGAATATTGTTTGCTCAGTGACAAGAGTGAAATAGATTGAAATTACTAATCAGTCACTTACCAATGACCAAGGAGGTGGCTACAGTTAGATGACTAAGAGCAAAAACCGTAGACTGAATTTCACCCACTCAAAAAATTATGTAAAACGAGTTATTTCTCCAAATTGTTATATCAATATGGAAAATAAGTATTACTCCGACTTTAAAATCCACAGAGGTCATTTTATTATTTTGCAACTCTAACTCACAACTACAAAACAGAAAATTCTGCATAGAAATATAACTTGTGCTCTAAGTATGCTACGGTAAAATTAAAACATCTTCAGCTGGGCACGCTGGCTCACACCTGTAATCCCAGCACTTTGGTAGGGCGAGGTGGGCAGATCACAAGATCAGGAGTTTAAGATCAGCCTGGCTAGCACGGTAAAACCCCGTCTTTACTAAAAAATACAAAAAATTAGCTGGGTATGGTGGCGCACTCCTGTGATCCCAGCTACTTGGGAGAGTGAGGCAGGAGAATTGCTTGAACCCAGGAGGCGGAAAAGCACTGCAGTGAGCCAAGCTCGTGCCACTGCACTCCAGTCTGGACGACAGAGTAAGACTCCCTCTAAAAAAAAATCTTCAATTACTATAACTCTTAAAAATCTGTTTTCAGAGGCTGGGTGTGGTGGCTCACGCCTGTAATCCCAGCACTTTGGGAGGCCGAGGCCGGTGGATCACAAGGTCAAGAGATTGAGACCATCCTGGTCAACATGGTGAAACCTCATCTCTACTAAAAATACAAAAATTAGCTGGGCATGGTGGTGCACGCCTGTAATCCCAGCTACTCAGGAGGCTGAGGCAGGAGAATTGCCTGAACCCAGGAGGCGGAGGTTGCAGTGAGCTGAGATCGCGCCATTGCACTCCAGCCTGGGTAACAAGAGCAAAAACTCCGTCTCAAAAAAAAAAAAAAAAAAAAAAAAAAAAAATCGAGATCATCCTGGCAAAATGGTGAAACCCAATCTCTAATAAAAATACAAAAATCAGCTGGGCGTGTTGGCGGATGTCTGTAGTCCCAGCTACTCCGGAGGCTGAGGCAGAATTGCTTGAACCCGGGAGGCGGAGGTTGTAGTGAGGTGAGATCGCGCCACTGCACTCTAACCTGGCAACAGAGCGAGATTCCGTCTCAAAAAAAGTTTTTTAAAATCACTTTTCAAACATAGTTTCTGGCCAGGTGCAGTAGCTCATGCCTGTAATCCCAGCACTTTCAGAGGACAAGGTGGGCAGATCACTTGAGGTTTTGAGTTCAAGAATAGCCTGGCCAACATGGTGAAACCCTGTCTCTACTAAAAATACAAAAATTAGCTGTAATCCCAGCTACTCGGGAGGCCAGGACAGAAGTGCTGAACCTGGGAGGTAGAGGTTGCAGTGAGCCAAGAAAAAAAAAAAAAAAAAAAGAAAGAAAAAAAGAGTCTCTAACAAATTATTTAGCACACTTTGTGTTAGAATCGAATAGATTTTTCTGGAGAGGTGCAGTGACTCACACCTGTAATCTCAACACTTTGGGAGGCTGAGGAGGGCATATCACCTGAGGTCAGCAAGACCAGCCTGGCCAACATGATGAAACCTCATCTCTACTAAAAATACTGAAATTAACTGAGCATGGTGGCAGGTTCCTGTATCCAGCTGCACAGGAGGCTGAGGTAACGCAGGAGGTGGAAGTTGCAGTGAGCCAAGATCACGTCATTGCATGCCAGCCTGGGTGACAAGAGCGAGGCTCCATCACAAAAAAAAATTTTTTTCTTTTACAAAGAAACAATGTTAAGTGATGGGTTCTCTCACCCATGAAAAATGTATGCTTCTTATTTATCAATCTGAAAGTTATAATAAGCGAATTCTCTAGTTAAAACAACTTTTTTCAGTTCATTAAAAAATAAAATTTTTCTCATTAAAACCTATAAAGTACCATGTGAAATGCCATGGCATAAAGACACCAGGGAGAAAACTGTTGCCATAACACAGTAAAAGAAGGAAGCTGTAATGTATATAATATAACCTCTATGATAAGACATATACTAAGCCAAACAAAACAGGATAATTAGAAAACAAAAGCCAAAGTTCTCTTTAAATTCAGGAAGAGTCAGCTTGGCAGCCTAGACAAAAATGCCCGCTCCACATGAAAAATCAATGTTATTTCTTCACCAGTGATATTTTTAGCTCTGATTTGAAGTTAGAAACTAACTCCGGCAGGAATATTTATGGCTTATGATGGATCATCTGTGACACAGGAAGTGCTTTCATATTTGTGTGCTACATTTATAGATTTACATCCTCATGACTTATGACGTCTCCCTAGTGCTTACCTCAGCAAATCGGATCAATAGATTTACTTGCCGCTAATAAAAAGTGAAAGAAACAGTAACAAAAAAAAGTAGGCTTATATAAGGTTCTCCAACGAATAAAATAAAATGCAATGTTCTAACTAAATATGCAAACTAATACCCTAATTTTGGAATTATATCTAAAAATTATTTTGTGTGCATGATTCAATTTTATAAAAATTATTATAATCCCTGACCAGCTCCCATAATGAATACTTCATAAACTACACAACAAAAAATATGTAAAACACACAATAAAATTATGGGCCTAGCCTGAGTACCAGGTACCATAAACCCTAAAATTTTACACTAATACATTCCATACAGAGAGTACAGATTTGCTTTCAGCATTTTTGAGTTCTTTTTGTTTTCTAGTAAATTACCCACCTTATTAAAATGATTCCTTCTGTTCCAGTAGTGCTCTTTTCTTCAGAAAACAGATAGATTCACATCAAGACACTTAATAACTGTGTAATTTTCTTACATCTAAAATTTATCTTTGGAACAATACATGTGTATATTTAACTCTATGTAAATCAAAACTAAAAGTCTGTGTGTGTTTGCATGCAGAGGCCAGTTCAAAAAATATATGTTACAAATATCTGAAAATGTTTAAGAGTCAGAAATGAGTTGATTTTATTTCTACTTATACATAATTTTTATGACCATAAAAATAATCATGTAGTCAATGACAATTTTATTGTACATTTTAAAATAACTAAAAGTATATAATAGTTGTTTGTAATATAAAACATAAATGTTACAAGTGATGGTTACATAATTTACCCTGATCTAATTATATATTATATGCCTGTATAAAAATATGCCAGATTTGCATAAATATAAATACATATTATGTTTACCCAAAATATAAGAAAAATAAATTTAAATAACTAAAAAAGACAAATATTTAAACTATGGAAACAATATTAACTTATCTGCTGGTTAAAACTACTGGCAAAAGAGATTACTTGAGATGCTATTCCACTACGTTACCAAATAATATACTGCTACCACCATTTACCTACACCCATGAGTAAGGTGGGATAGGTTAAAGTTAGTAGCATAATGCTTCATTAAACACACAATAGTCTTAACATGGTAAAAAATATATATTAAAATTAAATTTACACATAATCTAAAAATTTGGGAGGCTGAGGTGGGCAGATCTCTTGAGGTGAGGAGTTTGAGACCAAGCTGGACCACATGGTGAATCCTCGTTTCTACTAAAAATATAAAAATTAGCTGGGCATAGTGGCACTCACCTGTAATCCCAGTTACTCGGGAGGCTGAGGCAGAATCACTTGAACCGGGAAGGTGGAAGTTGCAAGTGAGCCAAGATTTTGCCATTTGCACTCCAGCCTGGCGACATGGTGATACTGTCTCAGAATAAATAAATAAAATACACACACACACAAAATTGCCAGGGATGCTGGTATATGCGTGTAGTCCCAGCTACTCAGGAGGCTGTGACAGAACTGCTTGAACCCAAAAGTGCAAGTTGGCAGCAAGCTGAGATCACGCCACTGCACCCCAACCTGGGTAACAAAGTGAGACTCTTTCTCAAAAAAAGAAAAAAAAAAGTACACTTTGAATGTAATTATAACTTTGCAAAATATCTTGTTCTTTTTGAAGTTACATACAAATAATTTATCTGACAACTTTAGTTTTATTTTCTATACTGAGCACTTTTAGTGTAATGTCTGAACGGTTTATTAGTTATTTGTACCTTACATTGTTATTTACAGACTCAATTTTGAATGAAATATTTTTTTCATGCTTATTGCATATGCAAAAATATATCTTAGAAATATATCCAGTGTTTTCTAAGCTATAGTTTGTGGGGAAAAAATGTTTTTCCAAATTTTTACATTTGCTGGATTTTTCTTCAATATAGATTTTTTGATGTTGAACAAAGTTTGTACAACTGGTTCAGGGTTTTCCTTTAGTACAAAATGTGTACAATAACATCTATGATACAAGTAAAGACACTGCAACCCTCTTATATTGTAATGCTTTTCCTCAGAATACATAGTTTCCCTTCACTTTTAAGGCTTATATTTTCTAAAAGATTGTTTTTTCTTTTAGAGACAGGGTTTCACCATGTTGGTCAGGCTGGTCTCAAACTCCTGACCTCAGGTGATCCACCAGCCTCAGCCTCCCAAAGTGCTGGGATTACAAACGTGAGCCACTGCGCCCAGCCTCTACAAGAATGTTTGACAGTGATTGCCTTTACAGTGCTCTTAGTAAGTATCAACTCTCTGTTATTAGGAAGTGAGCAGATATTAATGGCTTTTCCACAATTTTTAAAATTTATACACGTTTTTTCAAGTATTAATGGTTTTCTGAACAATAAGGTGTGAGCATTGGTTAGCAGTTCTGCCACATTCTTCACATTTGTAAGGTTTCTCTCTATTATGAACTTCCTTATGTTTAGTAAGTCTTGAAGACCGGGTAAAAGCTTTGCCACATTCTTCACAGCTGTAGGGCTTCTCTCCAGTATGAATTTTCTTATGTTGAGTAAAGTCTTGAGAACCGGTGAAAAGCTTTGCCACACTCTTCACAGCTGTAGGGTTTCTCTCCAGTATGAATTTTGTTATGTCGAGTAAGTCTGGAAGACAGGTTAAAGGCTTTGCCACATTCTTCACATTTGTAGGGTTTCTCTCCAGTATGAATTCTCTTATGGCTAGTAAGGTGTGAGGACCGGTTAAAGGCTTTGCCACATTCTTTACTTTTGTAGGGTTTGTCTTCAGTATGAATTATCTTATGTTTAGTAAAGGTTGAGGATATGCTAAAGGTTTTGCCACATTCATTACATTTCTAGGGTTTCTCTCCGGTATGAATTCTCTTATGGGTAGTAAGGGTTGAGTAGTGGTTAAATGCTTTGCCACATTCTTTACATTTGTAGGGTTTCTCTCCAGTGTGAATTCTCTTATGGTTAGTAATGGTTGAGGACTGATTACAGGCATTGCCAAATTCTTTACATCTGTAAGTATTCTCTCTAACATCAATTACCTTATGTTGAGTCAGTTGTGAAAGCCTGCAAAATAATTTGCCACATTTTTTACATTGGAAAGGTTTCTTTCCAGTATGTCCTATCTTATATCTACCTGAATTTAAAAATGTATAAAGAAGTTGTACATAAATATCACATTGATACATTTTGTTCTGGGTTGGTGTCAAACATTGGTTAGGAGCAGTGTAACGTCCTTTGTGTAGCTGCCCATTACCTACAGTTTCACAGCCTTTTCTTAACTGTAAATTCTCATGTCCACATTTATCATATCTCCTCAGTGTCACTTTCTGGAAAGAATCTTTTATGTCTTGCTCTGGCAAAAGGTCTTCAGCAAAATGAGAACATGTAACTAAAAAAAAAAATTAGAACAACAAATTACTTCACTTACTAGTCTCAGATATATATACTTTACAAATGTAACCTCTAAAATTATATAAACTACATGAGCAACACGGCACAGCAAAATACCAGACTCTAATTTCTTCATAAACATCTATAAATGTAACAAAGACATACTGACCAAAATATATTTGCGGATAATGTATAAATAAATGTGTGCAGTGCCACAGCTGAATACAATGCAGAGAGTCACACAGAATGAAAAAAAATGTTCTGTTACACCCACCCAACACAGATTATGATAGACCATATTTACCAAATGCCCTCTATTTACATCAATATTATATTAGCATACGCCTGTTCCCCAGTAAAACATAGTGCCTCTAGAAGTAAACTGCCAACTCCTGGTTTTCTTTTTAAAAGACAAGAAATAAATTGGCACATACATCTTTATTTCTGGCTTCTAGGGATATTACCAGAGGCTGGTTTTAGTTTCCCATGACATAAAATGCTGAAAGAAATAGTGGCATACATTGCAATGACAATTTGAGTCTGCTGAGACCAAACAGCGGAGAGACTGCAGTACCACAGATAGGGAACAGGTGTAGAAAGTGACCACTGACTATTAAGATGAAACATGAATACACTTCTCTTTTTTTTTTTTTTTTTTTTAAAGTAAGACGGGGTTTCACCATGTTGGTCAGGCTGGTCTTGAACTCCCAACCTCAGGTGATCTGCCTGCCTTGGCCTCCAAAGTGCTTGGATAACAGGCGTGAGCCATCATGCCCAGCCAAATACACTTCTTTAACTAAAAAATAAAAACAAAGTTTCAGATAAGACACATGCTAACAACATATTTGAGAGACTGCCAGAATCTCTAACCAAGACAACTGATTCCAGACTATGCAGAACAGAGCTGCATTATCAAGATTGTGAGAGCTTTTTTTTAAATGTCTAAATCTCCATCGAAGACTGAAACATGGAAAATATTAGGTCACCATGGCCCCATCAAAAAATTTCCAAAATTTTTAGAAAGCAAAACCATTAAAAAATAGAGATAAGCCGGGTGTGTGGCTCACACCTGTAATCCCAGCACTTTGGGAGGCCAAGGCAGGTGGATCACCTAAGGTCTGGAGTTCGAGACCAGCCTGACGAACATGGTGAAATCCCATCTCTACTAAAAATACAAAAAATTAGCTGGGTGTGGTGCTGCATGTCTGTAATCCCAGCTACTTGGGAGGCTAAGGCAGGAGAATCACTTGAACCCAGGAGGCAGAGGTTGCAGTGAGCCGAGATTGCATCATTGCACTCCAGCCTGGGCAACAAGAGCAAAAACTCCACCTAAAAAATAGAGATTCATAGATTAATTTTTAATATTTAAGATAAATATGGGCATTGAGGCAGGTGGATCACTGAGGTCAGGAGTTTGAAACCAGCCCGTCCAACATGGCAAAACCCCATCTCTACTAAAAATACAAAATTAGCCGGGCATGGTGGTGCATTCCTATAATCCCAGCTACTCAGGAGGCTGAGGCAGGAGAATCACTTGAACGTGGGAGGCAGAGGTTGTAGTGAGCCAATTTCATGCCACTGCACTCCAGCCTGGGCAACAAGAGCAAAACGCCATCTCAAAAAAAAAAAAATTAAGATAAATCAAATACCACTGAGGAAAATAGAAACATAACCTACGATTGAATATCAGAAAAAGGAGGATAACAAAAATACTAACATTGTTACGGAAACAAAAATTGTAGAGATAAAAATATAAATGAAAAATTATAAAAGTAAAAAAATATAAAAATGAAGTTCAGCAAACTAGGATATACACAGAAGATATTTATAACAAAAACATATATAGCACAATTGCAAAAGGCACAGACAAGAGAATCTTAGAAGCTGCAAGACAAAAGTGATGTGTCATTTACAAGCATAGTCTTATATAATAACCAGTGAATCTGTCGGCAAGAACATTTCAGGTTAGAAGTAAACTGTGTGATAGTCTCAAAATCCTGAAGAAAAACAGCTGTCAAGTGAATATAATAGTCAGCAAAACTGTCCTACCAAATAAAAAGTAAAACCCATTCCAAAATAACCAAATGCTGAGAAAGCATACTGGCACTGTGTATACCCTACCTATCTCCTATATATCAAAGATACTGATATATAGTATCTTTGCTGAAAATAACACGATGCAAGAAAACAACACATAATTATATAAAAATATATAACTTTCTGGGAATGATGTCCACATACACAAAAATAAAATTGCTTAGAATTATCACAATCGTGAAGAAAAAAATTTTTTTTTTAAATTGCATTTTAGGTTTTGGGGTACATATGCAGAGCATGCTATACAGTTGCATAGGTACACACATGGCAGTGTGTTTTCTTTGCTTTCTCCCCTTCACCCACTTTTGGCATTTCTCCCCAGGATATCCCTCCCCACCTCCCCCTCCCGCTGGCCCTCCCCTTTTCCCCCCTATAGACCCCAGTGTTTAGTACTCCCCTCTCTGTGTCCATGTGTTCTCATTTTTCATCACCTGCCTATGAGTCAGAATATGTGGTGTTTCATTTTCTGTTCTTGTGTCAGTTTGCTGAGGATGACGTTCTCCAGATTCATCCATGTCCCTACAAATGACACAAACTCATCATTTCTGATTGCTGCATAATATACCATGGTGTATATGTGCCACATTTTCCCAATCCAGTCTATCATCAATGGGCATTTGGGTTGATTCCAGGTCTTTGCTATTGTAAACAGTGCTGCAATGAACATTCGTGTGCATGTGTCCTTATAGTAGAACGATTTATAGTCTTTTGGATATATACCCAGTAATGGGATTGCTGGGTCAAATGGAATTTCTATTTCTAGGGCCTTGAGGAATCGCCACAGTCTTCCACAATGGTTGGACTAATTTACACTCCCACCAACAGTGTAAAAGTGTTCCTTTTTCTCCACATCCTCTCCAGCATCTGTTGTCTCCAGATTTTTTAATGATCGCCATTCTAACTGGCGTGAGATGGTATCTCAATATGGTTTTGATTTGCATCTCTCTGATGACCAGTGACGATGAGCATTTTTTCATATGATTGTTGGCCTCATATATGTCTTCTTTCGTAAAGTGTCTGTTCATATCCTTTGCCCATTTTTGAATGGGCTTGTTTTTTTCCTGTAAATCTGTTTGAGTTCTTTGTAAATTCTGGATATCAGCCCTTTGTCAGATGGGTAAACTGCAAAAATTTTTTCCCATTCTGTTGGTTGCCGATTCACACTAGAGACTGTTTCTTTTGCTGTGCAGAAGCTGTGAAGTTTCATTAGGTCCCATTTGTCTATTTTGGCTTTTGTTGCCAATGCTTTTGGTGTTTTGGTCATGAAGTCCTTGCCTACTCCTATGTCCTGGATGGTTTTGCCTAGATTTCCTTCTAGGGTTTTTATGGTGCCAGGTCTTATGTTTAAGTCTTTAATCCATTTGGAGTTAATTTTGGTGTAAGATGTCAGGAAGGGGTCCAGTTTCTGCTTTCTGCACATGGCTAGCCAGTTTTCCCAGCACCATTTGTTGAACAGGGAATCCTTTCCCCATTGCTTGTTTTTGTCGGGTTTATCAAAGATTGTATGGTTGTAGCTAAGTTGTATTGCCTCTGATCTGTTCCATTGGTCTATATCTCTGTTTTGGTACCAGTACCATGCTGTTTTGATTACTGTAGCCTTGTAGTATACTTTGAAATCCGGTAGTGTGATGCGCCCCACTGTGTTCTTTTTGCTTAGAATTGACTTGGCTATGCGGGTTTTCTTTTGGTTCCATATGAAGTTCATGGTGGTTTTTTCCAGTTCTGTGAAGAAAGTCAAAGGTAGCTTGATGGGTATAGCATTGATTCTGTAAATTACTTTGGGCAGTATAGCCATTTTTATGATATTAAGTCTTCCTATCCATGAACATGGAATGTTTCTCCATCTGTTTGTGTCCTCTCTGATTTCGTTGAGCAGTGGTTTGTAGTTTTCCCTGAAGAGGTCCCTTACATTCCTTGTGAGTTGTATTCCAAGGTATTTTATTCTTTTTGTAGCAATTGTGAATGGCAGTTCGTTCTTGATTTGGCTCTCTTTAGGTCTGTTATTGGTGTAGAGGAAGGCTTGTGATTTTTGCACATTGATTTTATATCCTGAGACTTTGCTGAAGTTGCTTATCAGATTCAGAAGTTTTTGGGATGAGGCGATGGGGTCTTCTAAGTATACTATCATGTCGTCTGCAAATAGAGACAATTTGGCTTCCACCTTTCCTATTTGAATACCCTTTATTTCTTTTTCTTGCTTGATTGCTGTGGCTAGAACTTCCAGTACTATATTGAATAGGAGTGGTGACAGAGGGCATCCTTGTCTAGTGCCGGATTTCAAAGGGAATGCTTCCAGTTTTTGCCCATTCAGTATGATATTGGCTGTTGGTTTGTCATAAATAGCTTTTATTACTTTGAGATACGTTCCATCGATACCGAGTTTATTGAGGGTTTTTAGGATAAAGGGCTGCTGAATTTTGTCAAATGCCTTCTCTGCATCAATTGAGATAATCGTGGTTTTTGTTTGTGGTTCTGTTTATGTGGTGAATTACGTTTATAGACTTACGTATGTTGAACCAGCCTTGCATCCCTGGGATGAATCCTACTTGATCATGATGAATAAGTTTTTTGATTTGCTGTTGCAATCGGCTTGCCAATATTTTATTGAAGATTTTTGCATCTATGTTCATCATGGATATTGGCCTGAAGTTTTCTTTTCTTGTTGGGTCTCTGCCCGGTTTTGGTATCAGGATCATATTGGTCTCATAGAATGATTTGGGAAGGATTCCCTCTTTTTGGATTACTTGGAATAGTTTCAGAAGAAATGGTACCAGCTCCTCTTTGTGTGTCTGGTAGAATTCGGCTGTGAACCCGTCTGGACCTGGGCTTTTTTTGTGTGGTAGGCTCTTAATTGCTGTCTCGACTTCTGCCCTTTTTATTGGTCTATTCATAGTTTCAGCTTCCTCCTGGTTTAGGCTTGGGAGGACACAGGAGTCCAGGAATTTATCCATTTCTTCCAGGTTTACTAGTTTATGTGCAGAGAGTTGTTTGTAATATTCTCTGATGATGGTTTGAATTTCTGTGGAATCTGTGGTGATTTCCCCTTTATCATTTTTTATTGCATTTATTTGGTTGTTCTCTCTTTTCTTTTTAATCAATCTGGCTAGTGGTCTCTCTATTTTGTTGATCTTTTCAAAAAACCAGCTCTTGGATTTATTGATTTTTTGGAGGGTTTTTCGTGTCTCAATCTCCTTCAGTTCAGCTCTGATCTTAGTTATTTCTTGTCTTCTGCTGGGTTTTGAGTTTTTTTCATCTTGCTCCTCTAGCTCTTTCAATTTTGATGATAGGGTGTCAATTTTGGATTTCTCCATTCTCCTCATATGGGCACTTATTGCTATATACTTTCCTCTAGAGACTGCTTTAAATGTGTCCCAGAGATTCTGGCATGTTGTGTCTTCGTTCTCATTGGTTTCGAAGAACTTCTTTATTTCTGCCTTCATTTCGTTGTTTACCCAGTCAACATTCAAGAGCCAGTTGTTCAGTTTCCATGAAGCTGTGTGGTTCTGGGTTGGTTTCTGAATTCTGAGTTCTAACTTGATTGCACTATGGTCTGAGAGGCTGTTTGTTATGATTTCAGTTGTTTTGCATTTGCTGAGCAGTGCTTTACTTCCAATTATGTGGTCAATTTTAGAGTAGGTGTGATGTGGTGCTGAGAAGAATGTGTATTCTGTGGATTTGGGGTGGAGAGTTCTGCAAATGTCTATCAGGTTTGCTTGCTCCAGGTCTGAGTTCAAGCCCTGGATATCCTTGTTGATTTTCTGTCTGGTTGATCTGTCTAATATTGACAGTGGAGTGATAAAATCTCCCACTATTATTGTGTGGGAGTCTAAGTCTCTTTGTAAGTCGTTAAGAACTGCCTTATGTATCTGGGTGCTCCTTTATTGGGTCCATATATGTTTAGGATCGTTAGCTCTTCTTGTTGCATTGATCCTTTTACCATTATGTAATGGCCTTCTTTGTCTCTTTTGATCTTTGTTGCTTTAAAGTCTATTTTATCAGAGATGAGGATTGCAACTCCTGCTTTCTTTTGCTCTCCATTAGCTTGGTAAATCTTCCTCCATCTCTTTATTTTGAGCCTTTGTGTATCCTTCCATGTGAGATGGGTTTCCTGGATACAGCACACTGATGGGTTTTGGATTTTTATCCAATTTGCCAGTCTGTGTCTTTTGATTGGTGCATTTAGTCCATTTACATTTAGGGTTAATATTGATATGTGTGAATTTGATACTGCCATTTTGATGCTAGCTGGCAGTTTTGCCCGTTAGTTGTTGTAGATTCTTCATTATGTTGATGCTCTTTAGCATTTAGTGTGATTTTGGAATGGCTGGTACTGGTTGTTCCTTTCTATGTGTAGTGCCTCTTTCAGGAGCTCTTGTAAAGCAGGCCTGGTGGTGACAAAATCTCTGAGTACTTGCTTGTTCGCAAAGGATTTTATTTTTCCTTCACTTCTGAAGCTCAGTTTGGCTGGATATGAAATTCTGGGTTGAAAGTTCTTTTCTTTAAGAATGTTGAATATTGGCCCCCACCTCTTCTGGCTGGTAGAGTTTCTGCCGAGAGATCTGCTGTGAGTCTGATGGGCTTCCCTTTGTGGGTGACCCGACCTTTCTCCCTGGCTGCCCTTAGTATTTTCTCCTTTATTTCAACCTTGTTGAATCTGACGATTATGTGCCTTGGGGTTGCTCTTCTTGCGAAATATCTTTGTGGTGTTCTCTGTATTTCCTGCAATTGAGTGTTGGCCTGTCTTGCTAGGTGGGGGAAATTTTCCTGGATAATGTCCTGAAGAGTATTTTCCAGCTTGCATTCATTCTCGTCGTCACATTCAGGTACACCTATCAAACGTAGGTTAGGTCTCTTCACATAGTCCCACATTTCTTGGAGACTTTGTTCATTCCTTTTTGCGCTTTTTTCTCTGATCTTGGTTTCTCGTTTTATTTCATTGAGTTGATCTTCGACTTCTGATATTCTTTCTTCTGCTTGGTCAATTCGGCTATTGAAACTTGTACATGCTTCGCGAAGTTCTCGTATTGCGTTTTTCAGTTCCTTTAATTCATTCATATTCCTCTCTAAGTTATCCATTCTTGTTATCATTTCCTCAAATCTTTTTTCAAGGTTCTTAATTTCTTTGCATTGATTTAAAACATGTTCTTTTAGCTCACAAAAGTTTCTCATTATCCACCTTCTGAAGTCTAATTCCATCATTTCATCAGAGTCATTCTCCATCCAGCTTTGTTCCCTTGCTGGTGAGGAGTTTTGGTCCTTTCTAGGTGGCGAGGTGTTCTGGTTTCGGGTGTTTTCCTCCTTTTTGCGCTGGTTTCTTCCCATCTTTGTGGATTTATCCACCTGTCGTCTGTGTAGTTGCTGACTTTTCGATTGGGTCTCTGAGTGGACACCCAGATTGTTGATAATGAAGTATTTCTGTTACTTGGTTTTCCTTCTACCAGTCTAGCCCCTTCGCTGTACGACTGCTGAGGTCCACTCCAGGCCCTGCTTGTCTGGGGTGCACCTATAGCAGCTGCGGAACAGCAAGGGATGCTACCAGTTTCTTTGTCCCAGGATGATGCCTGCCAAATGTCAGTCTTTTGGATATAGAGGGGTCAGGGAGCTGCTTGAGGAGACAGTCTGTACTTTGTAGGAGCTCAAGTGCCGAGCTGTGAGCTCTGTTATTCATTCAGGGCTCTTAGGCTGCTATGTTTAATTCTGCTGCAACATAACTCATAAAAAAACCCTTTTTTTCTCAGATGCTCTGTCTGGGGGGGTTTGGGGCTTTCCTTGTGAGTGTCCGCCTCGCTGTCCTGCCCAGCTAGGAGGCAGTCTAGCCACTATTTGCCTGCCGAGGCTCTGCCCTGCTGGTGTGACGTTCGCCCTGTTGCTGCAGGCTCTGCCCTTCTGCTGCGGTCTCTGCCCTGTTGCCACGGGCTATGCCCTGCGACGGTGTCTCTCTGTTGTACCGGGTTGCCTCGGCAACGGCAGGCTGCGTCAGCAATGGGCATGTACCTCAGTAGGGGCTGATTGCCTTGGTAATGGCGGATGCCCCTCCCCCACGGAGCTGCTCTTTAAGAAAACCTCCTCACCGGGAGCGTTTGGAATCGCCGTTTTGTTTGTCACACTGCGCTACCCCAAACGCTGTGTCCCTGGGATTTCCTGTGCTGGGTCACTGTCCAAGTCCCACTCAATCTCAAGTTCAGCCCTCTCAGGTCTCAGTTTGCCGGTTCAACAGGGCACCCGTAACAGTGTGCTTTTGTATGGAGCGCTGTGGAGTGCCTCTGCGCTCTGGCATGGGCCAGAGCCGCACCGGCTGTCAGCTACACCAGCCTAGACCTCTGCCTGGCGTCTTGCGTCTCTTTTATTCCTGAGAATTTCCCCGTTCTGTGGGCAACTAAGATCCATCTGGAAATGCGTCCCCGACTCACCCTCTCCGTGCATCCAGCGAGAGCTTCACTCCTGGGTTGTTCTCACAGCGCCATCTTGAGTCCTAAAAGAGAAAACATTTTTAATTATCTAAAAGTTGAAAGATAAAAGCATAAAAATTAGTATAGAAATCTGTTAATGAATATACAACATAAAAAGATACAATCAGCAACATGAATAACAAATTTGAGGGCAGATGTAATGAGGAAGAATTTTTGTATGCAATTGAAGTTAATGTTTTACCACATTTAAATATACTGTTTCATCCAGGCGCAGTGGCTCATGTCTGTAATCCCAACACTTTGGGAGGCCAAGGCGGGAGGATCAGCTTAGGTCAAAATCTGAGACCAGCCTGGCCGACATGGTGAAACCCTGTCTCTACTAAAAATACAAAAATTAGCCGGGTGTGGTGGTGGGCAACTGGAATCCCAGCTACTCAAGAGGCTGAGGCAGTAGACTCACTTGAACCTGGGAGGTAGAGGTTGTAGTGAGTACAGATCGTGCCACTGCGTGGTAGAGGTTGCAGTGAGTAGAGATCGTGCCACTGCACTCTAGTCTAGGCAACGAAGAGCGAAACTCTATCTAAAAAAATATATATACACATACACACACACACGCTTTTAACGTTGAGAAATTTTTAATACTGAAGGTACCACAACAAACACATCTGTACAGACACACACACACACACACACACAAAAAGTGAAAGCATATCAATACAAAAATTTCAAACACACAAAGCAAAACAGAAAGAGAAAATGGACAAAGATATAAAAATGAAATAATAAAGCAACAGTTTTTCTTTCAGAAAATTATCTACCTATATATAAATTTAACTTTCCCATCAAGAGACATACTTTCAATAAAGGGATTTATAATAAAAATTAAAAAATCAAGATCCAACTTGCCTTTCTACAAGAGTCAGTGAAGATCTAACGATAAAAGAAGACTGAGAGTGGCAAAATGGAAATAGAAATTTCATGTAAATATTAGCCAAGTGAGAGAAGTCAAAATAATATCACACAAGATACTGTCATATTTTATAAAATATACTTAAAGTTTATTTTAAAACTGTCATATTTTATAAGATGTACTTTAAGTAGAAACTCCAAAGAGACTAAGAACAACATTAAACAATTATAGATTCATTCACTGGGAACCTATGACAAATTTGTATGTGTAAATGTGAAAGGAGATGGAGTCTCACTCTGTTGCCCAGGCTGGAGTACAGTGGTGCTCACTGCAACCTCTACCTCCCAGGTTCAAGCAATTCTCCTGTCTCAGCTGCCCAAGTAGCTGGGATTAGCATGCC
Source organism: Callithrix jacchus (assembly GCF_049354715.1). Classification (NCBI taxonomy): domain Eukaryota; kingdom Metazoa; phylum Chordata; class Mammalia; order Primates; family Cebidae; genus Callithrix; species Callithrix jacchus. Next base: position 20,648,936 of record NC_133523.1, read on the forward strand.
ACCATGCCCGCCTAATTTGTTTTTTAAATTTTAGTAGAGACAGGGTTTCACTGTGTTGCCAAGGCAATCCACCTGTCTTGGCCTCCCAAAGTGCTGGGATTACAGGCATGAGCCACAATGCCCAGCCATAGGGTTTCCAATATGTAAAGCAAATACTGACAGAATTCAAGAAACACACAGAAAGCAGTATAATTATAGTAGGATATTTCAGTACCCACTTCCTGTAATAATAGTAAGACAAGACAGAACATTAGTAAGGGAAGAGAGGAATTGAAGGTAGTATAAAACTGTTATTCCTAACAGAGTTACAGAGAATACCCCTAAACATCATCAGGACACACACCCTTCTCAAATGATCATTCAAATTTTTCTTGCTAGATCACCTGTTAGGCCAAAAAAGAAGTCTTAACAAATTTTTTAAAACTGAAATATTATGGATTACTTTCTATGACCAAAATTGAATGAGAGCATACAATAATAAAAGAAAAAGTGGAAACATTCACAAATATATAGAAATTAGGTTGCAATAGGCCAGGCGCAGTGACTCAAGCCTGTAATCCCAGCACTTTGGGAGGCCGAGGCGGGTGGATCATGAGGTCAAGAGATCGAAACCATCCTGGTCAACATGGTGAAACCCCGTCTCTACTAAAAATACAAAAAATTAGCTGGGCATGGTGGCGCGTACCTGTAATTTCAGCTACTCAGGAGGCTGAGGCAGGAGAATTGCCTGAACCCAGGAGGCGGAGGTTGCGGTGAGCCGAGATCGCGCCATTGCACTCCAGCCTGGGTAACAAGAAAACTCCGCTCAAAAAAAAAAAAAAAAAAAAAAAAAAAAAAAACCAGTGATAATTTAATAAATGCCACCAATTCTGGCTTAGTTTTGTGAACTGTGTGGCAAGAGAGCTTCACACCTCACTAGGTGCAGAGAGCCCAGGCCTTATGTTAAAGGCATGCACTTGAAAAGCAAACCTTAATCTGCTAAGATAGCAAGTTCTGCATGCTGAGGACTCAGCAGCAAGCACTGTATGCTAATCTCAAATGATACCCTTGGATTATTTTTTTGGTTTAAATCAAGCCTGAGGCTGGTGAACAGTAGCTACACACCCATATCGTGTGTTCTGTGAATGCTAGCTCTCTTGAATTTGGATATTGGTTATTTTTTATGGTGTATAAACCAAGTTTTATATTCTACAATGCAAACAGGTACCTATCTGTTTCTAAATAAAACCATTTACATTAAAAAAAAAAACTTAAAAATTAAATTTCAATTTTAATGTTAATCTTGCTTCCTACTCTGAGAAGGGCATAAAATATCTGCTGCTTGTTTGTGACACAGTGCCACTCTGTCACCCAGGATGGATGGCAGTGGCACCATCATGGCTTCATGTAGCCTCAACCTCCCCAGGGTTAGATGATTCTCCCACCTCAGCCTCTCAAGTAGCTGAAATCACAGGTGTGTGCCAGCACACCCGGCTCATTTTTGTATTTTCAGTACAGATGGGTTTTCCACATGTTTCCCAGTCTGGCTCAAACTCCTGGGCTCAAGTGATTCTGCAGTGTTGGCTTTCCAAAGTGTAAGGATACAAGCATGAGCCATCACTCCTGGCCTTCCTTAGTACATCTGACCTCACTACATTCTGGCACTAAGGCCTCACATCAAAAAGTTAGGAAGAGCTCAAGTTAACAATCTAACATCACAGCTAAAAGGCTTAGAGAACCAAGAGCAAAAAAAACCAAAGCCAGCAGAAGACAAGAAATAACCAAAATCAGGGCTGCACTAAACAAGTGACGTGAAAACACATTCAAAAGACCAACAAATCCAGGACCCGGTTTTCTGAAAAATGAAATAAAATAAAATAACTAAAAAGGTGACTAGCTGGACAAATAAAGAAGAAAAGGGAGAGGATTCAAATAAACAGAATCAGAAACAATAAGGGGGTATCACTGATCCCAGAGAAATACAGACAACTATCAGAGAATATTATGAACTCAATGCACATCAACTAGAAAATCTAGAAGAAATCAATAAATTCCCGGAAGCTTACACCCTGTTAAGTAAGACTGAACCAGGGGGCTGGGCGGGGTGGCTCACGCCTGTGATCCTAGCACTTTGGGAGGCCGAGGTGGGTGGATCACGAGGTCAAGAAATCAAGACCATCCTGGTCAACATGGTGAAAACCTGTCTCTACTAAAAATACAAAAAATTAGCTGGGCATGGTGGCATGTGCCTATAATCCCAGCTACTCAGGAGGCTGAGGCAGGAGAATTGCCTGAACCCAGGAGGCGAAGGTTGCGGTGAGCTGAGATCGCGCCATTGCACTCCAGCCTGGGTAACAAGAGCGAAACTCCGTCTCGGGGGAAAAAAAAGACTGAACCAGGAAGAAACTGAATCCCTGAACAGAACAATAATAAGTTCTGAAATCGGGGCAGTAATAAATAGCCTGCCAATCAATAAAAGTCCAGGACCAGATGGATTCGCAGCTGAATTTTCCCAAAGAAGAGCTGGTATTGTTCCTACTGAAACTATTCCAAAAACTGAAGAGAAGGGACTCCCAAAACTCATACTATCAGGCCAGAACCATCTTGACATAAAAACCTGAAAAAGTTACAACAAAAAAGAAAGCTTCATGTCAATATCCTTGATGAACATTGATGCAAAAATCTTCCAACAAAATACTAGCAAAGCAAATTCAGCAGCAAATCAAAAAACTTATCCACCATGCTCAGGTGGGCTTCATCTCAGGGATGCAAGACTGGGGCAAAATACCCAAATTAATAACTACAATTCATTACAGAAACAGAACGAGGGACAAAATCCACATGATCATTTCAATCAATGCAGAAAAGAAACTCTCAATAAACTAGTTATTGGGAAGAAAAAAAACCTCAATAGGAGCCATTTATGACAAACCCAGCATTATACTGAATGGGAAAAAGCTGGAAGCAGTCTCCTTGAAAATAGGAATGAGATAAAAATGTCATCTCTAATCTCTCCTATTCAACTGGAAGTTCTGGTCTGGGTAATCAGGCAACAGAAAGAAAGAAAGGGCATCCAAATAGGAAGAGAGGAAATCAAACTATCCCTGTTTGCAGGTTACATGATCCTATATCTAGAAAACCCCATAGTCTCAGCCCAAAAGCTCCTTAGGCTGACAAACAACTTCGGCAAAATCTCAGAATGCAAAATCAATGTGAAAAATTACTAGCATTCCTATACTCAAACAACAGTCAAGACGAGAGCCAACTCATGAACGAACTCACATTCACAAGTGTCACAAAAAGAATAAAATACCCAGGAATACAGATAACTACCAGGGAGGCAGAAGATCTCAGGAACTACAAATCGCTGCTCAAAGAAATCAGAAATGACACAAACAAACATATTCCATGCTTGTGAATAGAAAGAATCAGTATCATTAAAATGGCCATATTGCCCAAAGCAATTTATATATTCAACGCTATTCCCAATAAACAACCACTGACATTCTCACAGAATTTAAAAGAATTATTTTAAAATTTATATAAAACCAAAAGAGCCTGAATAGCCAAGGTAATCCTAATCAAAAATAACAAAGCTAGAGGCATCATGCTACTCAACTCCCAGCTATACTACAAGGCTATGATAACCAAAACAGCATGGTACTGGTACAAGAACAGAAAAATAGATCAGTGGAACAGAACAGAGGGCCAGAAATCAACCTGCACACCTACAACCATCTGACCTTTGACAAAGCTGGCAAAATGAAGCAATGGGGAAAGAATTTTCAGTAAATTTTGCTGGGAGAACTGGCTAGTCATAAGCAAAAAATTGAACCTGGACCCCTTCCTTATACCCTATACAAACATTTACTCAAGATGGATTAAAGACTTAAATGTAAAACCCAAAACTTATAAAAACCCTGAAAGACAACCTAGGCAATACCATTCAGGACATAGGCAAAGGCAAAGACTTCATGACGAAGATGCCAAAGCAATTGCAACAAAAGCAAAAATTGACAAATGCGATTTAATTAAGTTAAAGAGCTTCCGGCTGGGTGTGGTGGCTCAAGCCTGTAATCCCAACACTTTGGGAGGCTGAGGTGGGTGGATCATCTGAGGTCAAAAGTTCAAGACCAGCCTGGCCATCATGGTGAAACCTCATCTCTACTAACGATAAAATATTAGCCAGATGTGGTGGCATATACCTGTAATCCCAGTTACTCTGGAAGCTGAGGCAGGAGAATTGCTTGAACACGGGAGACAAAGGTTGCAGTGAGCTTATCGCACCACTGCACTCCAGCCTGGGAGACAGTGTCTGTCTCCAGTCAATCCATCAATATATGAAGAGTATCTACTGGTCTACTGGACAAGTGGAAGATTATATTTTATAAACAAAACCATCTTTGAAAATACTGGTTGATTCCTCTTTAAAAGGTACAAACATAGCCGGGCCTAGTGATGCATCCCTGGAATCCCATCTACTCGGGAGACTGAGGCAGAAGAATCGCTTGAACCCAGGAGATGGAGGTTGTAGGAAGCGGAGATGACGCCACTCACTCCATTCCAGCCTGGGCTACAGAGCAAGACTGTCTCAAAATATAGTTCTTTTAAAAAACTTTTAAGTTCAAGGATCCAAGTACAGGTTTGTGACATAGGTAAACTGTGTCATGGGGATTTCCTGTATAGATTATTTACTAACCCAGGTACTGAGCCTAGTACCTATTCGTTATTTTTTCTGATCCTCTTTCTCTTCTCACCTTCCACTTTTTGAAAGACCCCAGTGTGTGTTGCTTCCTTCCCTGTGTCTGTGTGTTCTCATTATTTACCTCTCAATCATAAGGGAGAAAATGTGGCATTTGGTTTTGTTCCTGTGTTAGTTTGCTAAGGATAATGGCCTCCAGCTCTCCAGCTCCATCCACACCCCTGCAAAGGGCATGGTCTCATTTTCCTTATAGCTGCGTAGCATTTTTATTTTTATTTTTTGAGACAGAGTTTTGCTCTTGTTGCCCAGGCTGGAGTGCAATGGTGCATTCTCTGTTCACTGCAGCCTCCGCCTCCCGCGTTCAAGCAATTCTCCTGCCTCAACCTCCCAAGCAGCTGGGATTACAGGCATTCGCCAACACACCCGGCTAATTTTTTTTTTTGTATTTTTAGTAGAGACAGGGATTTCACCATGTTGGCCAAGATGGTCTCAATCTTGTGACCTCGTGATCCACCCGCCTCGATCTCCCACAGTGCTGGGATTACAGGTGTGAGCCTCCGCACCCAGCTATGGATGCGTATTTCATAGTGTATATGTACCAAATTTTTCTTTGTCCAGTCAATCATTTATGGAAGTTTACATTGAGTCCATGTGTTTCCTATGGTGGATGGTGCAGCAGTGAACATACATGTTCATGTGTATTTATAATAGAATAATTTATATTCCTTTGGGCATATACCCAGAATTGGATTGCTCATCACACTGGGCCAGGCATGGTGGTTCACGCCTGTAATCCCAGCACTTTCGGAGGCTGAGGTGGGCAGATCACTTGAGGTCAGGAATTTGAGACCAGCCTGGACAACATGGCAAAACCTAGTTTCTACTAAAAGTTCAAAAATTAGCTGGCATGGTGGCACATACCTGTAATCTCAGCTACTCGGGAGGCTGAGGCAGGAGAACTGCTTGAACCCAAGGGGTGGAGGTTGCAGTGAGCTGAGATCATGCCATTGCACTTCAGCTTGGGCAACAAGAGAGAAACTCTGTCTCAGAAAAATAATAATAATAACCACACTGTCTTCAACAATAGATGAACTAATTTACACTCCCACAAACAGTATAAGCATTTCTTTTTTTCACAACCTCACCAGCATCTGTTACTTCTTTAACTTGTTAAAAAATCGCCTTTCTGGCCAGGCTCGGAGGCTCAAGCCTGTAATCCCAGCACTTTGGGAAGCCGAGGCGGGTGGATCATGAGGTCAAGAAATCAAGACCATCCTGGCCAACATGGTGAAATCCCATCTCTACTGAAAATATAAAAATTAGCAGGGCATGGTGGCGTGCGCCTGTAGTCCCAGCTACTCGAGAGGATGAGGCAGGAGAATTGCTTGAACCCGGGAGGCGGAGGTTGCGGTGAGCCGAGATTGTGCCACTGCACTCCAGCCTGGCGCCTGGTGACAGAGTGAGACTCTGTCTCAAAAAAAAAAAAAAAAAAAAATCACCTTTCTGACTGGCATGAGATGGTATCTTATTTGCATTTCTTTAATAATCAGTGATGTTGAGCTTTTTGTTCATATGACTGTTGACCACACTAAAGTTTCCTTTCTTTTTCTTTTTTTTCTTGAGACGGAGTTTCGCTCTTGTTACCCAGGCTGGAGTGCAATGGCGCGATCTTGGCTCACTGCAACCTCCGCCTCCTGGGTTCAGGCAATTCTCCTGCCTCAGCCTCCTGAGTAGCTGGGGTTACACGCACGCGCCACCATGCCCAGCTAATTTTTTATATTTTTAGTAGAGACGGGGTTTCACCATGTTGACCGGGATGGTCTCGATCTGTTGACCTCGTGATCCACCCGCCTCGGCCTCCCAAAGTGCTGGGATTACAGGCGTGAGCCACTGCACCCGGCGGAAAGTTTTCTTTTAATACCTGTCTGCTTATGCCCTTTCCCAACTCTGGTTTTTGTTTTGTTTTTTTTTAAGACTCAGTCTTGCTCTGTCACCCAGCTGGAGTGCAGTGGCATAATCCCGGGTCACTGCAACCTCCGCCTCCCGGGTTCAAGCAATTCTCTTGTCTCAGCCTCTCCAGTAGCTGAGATTACAGGTGTCTACCACCATGCCCAACTAATATATATATAAATATAAACACATATGTATATATATATATATATATATATATATATATATATATATATATATTTTTTTTTTTTTTTTTTTTTTTAATGAGTTTTGCTCTCGTTGCCCAGGCTGGAGTGCAATGGTGTGATCTCCTCTCCCCCCAACCGCCACCTCCCGGGTTCAAGAGATTCTCCTGCCTCAGCCTCCCAAGTAGCGGGGATTATAGGCATGTGCCCCCACACCTGGCTAATTCTATATTTTTAGTGGAGATGGGGTTTCTCCATGTTGGTGAGGCTAGTCTCGAACTCCCGACCTTAGGTGATCCACCTTGGTCAGCCTCCCAAAGTGCTGAGATTATAGGCGTGAGTCATGGCACCTGACAATATTTTGGTTGGTTTGTTTGCTGTTTTTTTTTTTTTTTGAGATGGAGTCTCACTCTGTCGTCCAGGCTGGAGTGCAGTAGTGTGATTTCGGCTCACTGCAACCTCTGCCTCCAGGGTTCAAGCAATTCTTCTGCCTCAGTCTCCCAAGGAGCTGGGACTATAGGAACGAGCCACCACGTCCGGCTAATTTGTATTTTTAGTAGAGATGGGGTTTCACTATGTTGGCCAGACTGGTTTTGAAATCCTGACCTTGTGATCGGCCCACCTCAGCCTCCCAAAGTGCTAGTATTACAGGCGTGAGCGACAGCGCCCAAGCCAATATTCTGTATTTTTAACAGAGATGGGGTTTTACCATGTTGGCTAGGCTAGTCTTGAACTCCTAACCTCAAGTGATCTACCCACCTTGACCTCACAAAGAGCTGGAATTACAGGCGTCAGCCACTGAGCCTGGCCCTATTCATCTACTTTTTTATGGAATTGTTGCCTGCCTGCCTGTCTCCCTCCCTCTCTCTCTTTTTTGGAGATGGATTCTCACTCTGTCCCACAGGCTGGAGTGCAGTGGTGAAATCTGGGCTCACTGCAACCTCTGCCTCCTGGGTTCAAGTGATTCTCTAGCATCAGCCTCCCCAGCAGCTCGGATTACAGGCGTGCACCACCACGACCAGCTAATTTTTGTATTTTTAACAGAGACGGTTTCACCATGTTGGCCAGGCTGGTCTTGAACTCCTGACCTCAAGTGATTTGCCACAGCGCCAGCCAAGGGAGATTTTAATGCACAAAACGCTGAATACAACATGGATATACTATTAAAAATGATTATTATCTGGGCGCGGTGGCGTACGCCTGTAATCCCAGCACTTTGGGACGCCGAGGCGGGTGGAGCACGAGGTCAAGAGATCGAGACCATCCTGGTCAACATGGTGAAAACCCGTCTCTACTAAAAATACAAAAAATTAGCTGGGCATGGTGGTGTGTACCTGGAATCCCAGCTACTCAGGGGGCTGAGGCAGGAGAATTGCCTGAACCCAGGAGGCGGAGGTTGTGGTGAGCCGAGATCCCATTGCACTCCAGCCTGGGTAACAAGAGCGAAACTCCGTCTCAAAAATAAATAAATAAATATAAATTTTAAAAAATAATTCTTTAGATATCTATAGTTTTTACCTGTGTGTACTCATGGAGAGCAGGCATTCTGAATTATTGGCATTCAATGAATAGCAGCAAAATTTCACAGTAAAACTCACTACGATCATTAAAATAAAGTTTAATAAATATTAGAAGGACGATAGAATAATTTCTTTATGGCCGGGCGTGGTGGCTCATGCCTGTAATCCCAACACTTTGGGAGGCCAAGGTGGGGGTGATCACCTGAGGCCAGGAGTTCAAGACCAGCCTGGCCAATATAGTGAAACCCCGATTCTATTAAAAATACAAAAAATTCACCCGGAGCGGCGGCAAGTGTCTGTAATCCCAGATACTCAAGAGGCTGAGACACGAGAATCGCTTGAGCCCGGGAGACGGAGGTTGCAGTGAGCCGAGAGAGCACCACTGCACTCCAGCCTGGAGACGAGCGAGACTCCGTCTCACACTCACAAAAATAATTATCAGGAAAGGCTGAAGATCCTACGGGCTGCATCCCCTCCCACGCACACACCGAGTGGGAATTTTGCCCTGATGACCGCCTGAAATCCCTGAACAATGTCGGAAATACCCGGGGCTGCGGGTGCAGAGCTGCCCAGAGAGCTCCAGACAGGGCGCCCCGCAGGTACAGGCAGGACGCGGGGGTCCTGGCTGCGGGTCCAGCCGCCATCTTGCGGCCAGAGGGGCTTGGGGTTGAGCTGCGCCAGCGGGAACTCAGGTGGGCGACCTGGGAGCGGACTGTGGGGAGGCCGGTCCAGCCGGTTTCACAGCCCGCTCTCCCCTCTCGGGATACCCAGCCCCGCACACTCACTGTTTCGCAGCTTTCAGAGTCTCCTGGCATCTTGGCTGCGCGTCTCCCAGGACCTGCAGATCACAGGGGAACAGAGGATGTAACCAAGTCACGAGGTCTCCCAGGGTGGAGGACTCAGAGCCGCAGAGACCGATCCCAAGCTCTGGCGGGAGCAGAGACAAAGGCCCCGCCAAATGCCGGAAGCCACGCCCTCAGCTCCAACTGCGGGCCTGATTGGGAGGTTCCCGCGCCAGGGCCACTGACTGGATAAAGATCCGGGCCCACCTCCCACTCCTACCCTCCCCCCATCAACGCTTTTTAAAGTCAGGGAAACAGGCTCCCATAGGAAGGGCCACAGGCCCAGGGAATTACAGCTAATAAAGAAGTGAGCTGAGGCTTGAAATGCACTTGCTCTTTCCCTTACCTGGGTCTGCTTGTTTAATACATCCTAGTATCAACTTGAGGGTAAAAAGAAAGTTTGGACACCTTTTTGAAAACTTTTTAACCATTTTGATAATGCAAGAAAAACCTTCATCCCATCCCCGAGCCCCTCTCTCACCATGCTGTACCCCACTGCTGACCACATCGTGGGATGGCCATTAGGAATGGGGGGCAGCGGGGGCTGGGAATGGCTATGCATGAATTATGTTGGCCAAAGTTGCTCATCTTAGGCTCCTCAAGCATCCTGTGTGAAGCGGCTATTCTCAGGATTGCACCACTGCACTCCAGCCTGAGTGACAGACGTCTCAAAAAATAATAAAAAAAGATAAATAGAACTGAAAATTTTGTACGAAACAAAATGAGAAATCTAATGGAGAAGTAGGCCAAGCATCGTGGCTCACATTTGTAATAAAAAAAAATTGAAGAAGTTGATGTAGAACAGCCTCGGCCAGGAATTCAAGACCAACCTGGCTAACATAAAAAGACCCCATCACAGGTCCAAGCGCGGTGGCTCACGCCTGTAATCCCAGCACTTCGGTAGGCTGAAGAGGGCAGATCATCTGAGGTCGAGAGTTTGAGATCAGCCTGACCAATATGGAGAAACCTTTTCTCTACTAAAAACAAAAACCAAAAAACAAAAAATTAGCCAGGAGTGGTGGCGCATGCCTACTACTCAGAAGACTGAGGAAGGAGAATTGCTTGAACCTGGGAGGCAGAGGTTGCCGAGAGCCGAGATTGCGCTACAGCCTGGAAAACAGGAGAGAAACTCCATCTCAAAAATTAAAAAAGAAAAAGAGATATGTCATAATACTGTGGGCAGGTCTCATGACATAAAGTTCTATCACCTGGGTGCTAAATCCAAGTATATGTCACAATACACGATGTATGCAGGGCTTAGGCAGAAGAGAAGAATCACAGCAGTTGAGTGGTGGGCCCAGCAACACATCACAGTCCCTGCTTGGGCAAAGCCCAACCCACAGAGGAGAGTCACATCACCTGTGTACTGGGTTTAGCAATGTGTCACACTACACCTTGCGGGGAGGGCCCGTGAAGTGTCACATCACCTAAATGATGGGCCCAAAAATAGGTCCAAATTCTCTCTGTGGGTAGGACTCAGGAAAAAAAGAATCACGTGACCTGGGGGATGGGCTGAGCTGTAGGTAGCAAACACCCCAATTGGCCGGGCCCAAGCATGGGAGAGAGTCACATCACCTAGTGCTGGGCTCAGCGATACCAACAATACTTTTTTGACAGGTCCCAGGCAGAAGGGGTGTGTCATCTCACCTAGGTGATTAATAGAAAGACAGCTCATAATACCCCTATGGGCAGGGCCCATGAAGGAGAGTTGCATTACCTCTGTGTTAGACCCAGTGACTTGTCTCCATACACAATGTAGGCAGGTCCTAGCTGGAGAGGAGAGTCACCTCATCTAGGTTCTTGACAGAATGATACGTCACCATCCTTCTTTGGGTAGAGACCAAACAGTAGGGAAGAGTCACATCACCTAGATGCTGGGCTCAGCGATGTCACAATATCCTGAAAAAAGGGCCCAAACAAAAGAGTCACATCACCTAATGGAGGGTCTCAGACAGATGACACAATGGCCCCTGTGGGTGGGGCTCAGGAAGAAGGTGGAGTCACACAACCTTGGGGCTGGGCCCAGCTACATGTCAAAATCACCCCAGTGGGCATGGCCTGGGCATAAGAGGTGAGTCACATCATATAGGTTCTGGGCCAAGCAATATGTCACACTCCCCACTGTGGACAGGTCCCAGGAAGAAGAGAGTCACATAATCTCAGTGACAGGCCCAGATATATGTCACAATGACTTCTGTGAGCAGGCAGAAGAATCACCCCACATCACCTGTGTGCTAATTCAGCAATAAGTCATTTTCTCTTCTGTGGGCAAGGAATGGGCAGGAGAGAAGAGTCACATTACTTCTCTGTTGGGCCCAAAGTTATGTCACAATCTCTTTTTGGGCCACATCCAGGTAACAGAGGAGAGTCACATCAAATAGCGATATGACACAATGTTCCCTGTAGAAGAGCCAAGGCTGGACAGAAGATTCACATCACCTGGCTACAAGAGCCAGTGATGTCACAATGTCCCCTGTGGGCAGTGCCAAGGCAGGAGAATAGTCACACCAACTCAGTGCTGGGTCCAGGGATATTTCACATTCTCTTCGGTGGGCTTGGCCAGTGCAGGAGCACCAAATCACTCTGGTACTAGGTAAAGTCAAATGTCACAATCACACCAGCAGGAATGTTCAGACATGAGATTATGCACCTGGACTGGAAACAATCAACACATCAAAAACATGACCAGAGCATGCACAGTGACTCACACCTGTAATCCCTGCACTTTGGGAGGCCACAGAGGATACCTGAAACCTAGGAGTTCCAAGACTATCCTGGGGCAACATGGAGAGACAACATCTCTAAAAGAAACAATGATTAAACTTAAAAAAGAAATATATATCCAGAGCCTGGAGAACATAGCAAGATCACATCTCTACTGAAAAGATGAAAGGCCAGAAAGACCGACAGACAGAGCCAGCCAGATAGACAGATAGAACCAGACATACAGAGGTAGATGATAGATAGATAAACAGTTAGATAGACAGACAGATAGATAGACAGCCAGGCAGGATGGCTCGTACCCGTAATCCCAGTATTTTGGGAGGTCAAGGCTTGTGGATTGCTTGAGCATAGGAGTTTGGGACCAGCCGGAGAAACATGGCAGAACCTCGTCTCTACAAAAAGGAGGTCCAAGCTGCAGTGAGTCGTGATCACACACCTGCACTTCCGCCTAAGTCACGAAGTGGGAAGACCTCATTCGAAAAAAAATGTGTACACATACATATACACATATGTATTATAAATATACACACACACAAGAAACAACTTCAGTGTGCAGGAAAGAACATAAGAGAGAGACCAAAAAAACGAAGAACAAACAATTACTCAATGTACTGTGGAAACAAACTCAAAGTGGGGCTAGGAAAAAACAAAACAAAACAGAAAGATCCCCTGTGCCGCCGCTACTTTGGAGGCCGAAATGGGATGACCTGGGTGAGCCCGGGAAGGCGGAGGGCCGTGAGCCGTCATGGCGCCCTCTACTGGACCTAAGAGGTACTGCCGCCGGCGAGAGGCAGAGAGGCGTCTGGTCCACCTTAAACATTTCAAGCCGGTGGCCAAGTCCTAGCCTCGGAGCTGATATCTGGTCGACCCGGCAGCTGGACAGAGAAGCCAGCCAGTGGTAAGGGCAGAGGCCCACCGGGCCACCCACAGGCCAGGTGTGACCAAGTGTGGCGCACGGGGCCTGAAGCCGTCTGCCGGGAGTTTAACTCCGCCAACCTTCCTTCCCACCGCTCCCCCACGCTGTCTGCTGGTCCACCCGGGTGGCAGAAAGACGGAGAAGGGCTCAAGGGGGGCGACCCGCCCCTCCTTCCCACCGCGCAGTGGGCGAGGCCCAGGACCCGGACAGCCAGGCCTCACCCTCCGACAACCGCATCTCAGCCATCCCCAGGACACTCCCCTAGCCCAGTCCCAGCCCGGGGGATGAGCCACCCAAAGGATGGGAAGAGGAAACCAGAGGGAGTGGACACCAAGCAGGGGCGCCCCCCGAACCTGTGGCAGCCTCGGAGCAGCCCATGGCCCCTTTGCGCTCGGAAAGCCCACAGACAGCTTTCCCGGCCCTCCAAAGATGGCACAGGATTGTCCCGACTCTTCATGGGGATTTGGGAAAAACATCGGCCGGAGCCTCAGATGGTCAGGACCCACGGGGGCCCATAGCTGGGCCTGGAGGCTGTGCCCGGTCCCCTGCACCATGCCTGGTGAATCCCGCGGGTGGGGTCTCTGCAGCTGCTGTGAGCTGGGGACCAGCCGGGCATCCCCCAACTCTGCTCGTGCCAGGAGCGCGGTGACAGCCTCCCCTCCACAGCCCTGCACGTCTGAGCTCTGACTCACGAGAAACGCACCAGAGCTCCAGCACCATTGTGACAGTTCTGCTGAAGCCTGCAGGACTCCCGAGCTCTGTCCAGCTCACAGTGGGAACTGTCCCTCCCTCGGCAGCTGCCGCTGGAGCTCCGGAGGACAAGAGAACTCTAGAAAGAAGGGCGCGGTGCCTCACGCCTATAATCCCAGCACTTTGGGAGGCCGAGGCGAGTGGATCACGAGGTCAAGAGATCGAGACCATCCTGGTCCAACATGGTAGAAACCCCGTCTCTACCAAAAATATAAAAATTAGCTGGGCATGGTAGCGCATGCCTGTAGTCCCAGCTACTTGGGAGGCTGAGGCAGGAGACTTGCTTGAACCCAGGAGACGGAGGTTGCGGTGAGCCGAGGTCGTGCCATTGCACTCCAGCCCGAGTAACAAGAGCGAAACTCCGTCTCAAAAAAAAAAAAGGAAAAAAAAGAAGAAAGAAAGAAAGAAAAGAAAAGAAAGGAAAGAAAGAAAGAAAGAAAGAAAGAAAGAAAGAAAGAAAGAAAGAAAGAAAGAAAGAAAGAAAGAAAGAAAGAAAGAAAGAAAAAGAAAAAGACGGTCGCCCCCGCAGGCCACAGGCTGCGCTGTTAGCCCAGGAGGCCTCTGGAGGAGGCCTGTACTGCAAGCCGGCCGCTAGGTGGCGCCCAACGACCACCTACCCAATGGTCAGCCTGGAAAGAATGGAAAAAATATAAATATGCACATACTGATCAAAGAACAATCATACCCAATCCGGGTGATTTTCTAGGCAACAAGGGAGAAAGCAACTTTGAGGTGGGGACGGTAGAGAAGACACAGTTGCCCCAGTCTGTGCACAGGTTTCCTTTTCTCTCTAAGACCTTGGTTTAGGGTATATAACTTTCTGTATAACAAAATGACTTCTTATAAACGTTATGTTTTCCTATTTCTTTCTTTACTTTTGGAGATTGAGGGTTTTTTTTTTTTTAATGGAGTCTGATTTTGTCACCCAGGCTGGCGTGCAATGGCGTGATCTCAGCTCACTGCAACCTCCACCTGCCGAGTCCAAGCGATTTTCCTGCCTTAGCCTCCCGAGTAGCTAGGATTACAGGCATGTGCCACCATGCCCAGCTAACTTTTGTATTACTTTTAGAAGAGGCGTGGTTTCACTATGTTGACCAGGCTGGTCTTGAACTCCTGACCTTGTGATCTGTCTGCTCAGCCTCCCAAAGTGCTGAAATTACAGGTGTGAGCCAACATGCCCAGCCTGAGACTGAGTCTTGCTTTGTTGCCCAGGCTGGAATGCAGTGGAATGATCCTGGCTCACAGCAACCTCCACCTCCCGGGTTCAAGTGATTCTTGTGCGCCATTGTGCCCTGCTCTATTGTTTTATTTTTCACCTGCATGGTCCTATGATAAACCAGGGGACTTGTAGCCTCAGAGTTCATGAGGACAGAAGCTGACAACCTAAATGTCTATTTAGAATGAATATAAACAAACCAAACTCTCTCCCATGAAACTCTTGGAAAGACAAACGATTAAAAAAAAAAAATTGCAGCCAGGCATAGTTAATCACACCTGTAATTCCAGTATTTTAGAAAGCCAAGATGGTGAATTGCTTGAGCCCAGGAGTTCGAAACCAGCCTGGGCAAGATGGTAAAACCTCATCTCAATCAAAAATACAAAAATGAGCCAGTTTCATAACCTGATTTCAAAATACATAAATAAATAGATTAAAATTTAAAAATAAAATTTAAGGCCAAGCATGGTGGCTCACACCCATAATCCCAGCACTTTGGAAGGCCAGAGTGGGCAGATCACCGAGGTAGGGAGTTTGAGACCAGCCTAACCGACATGGAGAAACTTTGTCTCTACTAAAAATACAACAATTAGCCAGGCGTAGCGGTGCATGCCTGTACTCCCACCTACTCAGGAGGCTGAGTCAGGAGAATCACTTGAACCAGGGAGGTAGAGGTTGTGGTGAGTTGAGATCACACCATTGCGCTCCAGCCTAAACACTAGAGCAAGACTCTGTCTCAAAAAAATGAATAAAATAAAATTTAAATTTTATAATGCGGTATTTTGCTAATTTAGCTTCCTACCTTGAGAGGGGCATAAAATATCTGTTGCTTGCTTGTTTGTTTGTGACAGGGTCTCACTCTGTCGCCCAGCATGGAATGCAGCCTCAAACTCCCCAGGCTTAGATGACTCTCCCACTGCAGCCTCCCATGTAGCTGAAATCACAGCCAGAACACCCGTTTAATTTTCATATTTTCGGTAAAGACAGATTCTCCACATGTTTCCTAGTCTGGTCTGAAACTTCTGGGCTCAAGTGATTTTCCCATGTTGGCCTCTCAAAGTGTAGGGATTACAGGTATGAGCCACCACACCTGGCCTTAATACATCTGACCTCACTACATTCTGGCCCTGAAGCCTCACATCAAAACGTTAGAAAGACATCAAGTTAACCAAACATCACAACTAAAAGAATTAGAAAACCAAGAACACAGCTAAGGCAGGAGAATCACTTGAACCTGGGAGGTGGAGGTTGCAGTGTGCCTAGATTGTGCCATGGCACTCCAGCCTGAGTGACAGAGCAACACTCCCTCCCAAAAACAAACACACAAAAAAGAATCAGGAAAACATAAGTATCACCAAAGAAAACCCAGCTAGGTGCTGAGCCCTGTGATACGTCACAATCCCTTCTGTGAGCAGGGGCCAGGCAGGAGAAGAGAGCCACATTACCTGTGTGATGGATGCAGAAATATGTCACAATGTCTTCTGTAGGCAGGACATAGGCAGCACAGTTACATCACCTGGGTGTTAGATCCAGAAAAGGTCACAATGGCTCACAAGGGCAGGGCACAGGCAGGAGAGTCACATAACCTATGTGTGGGGCCCAGCAATATGACACAATGTCCCTGTGGAAGAGCCAAGGCTGGAGAGAAGATTCATATCACTTGGGTACAAGACCTAGTGATGTCACAATGTCCCTTGTGGGCTGTGGCAAGGCAGTAAAATAGTCACATCACCTTAGTGCTGAGTCCAAGGATATGTCACAATCCCTTCTGTGGGCTGGGCCAGTTCAGGAGCACCAAATCACTCTGGTGCTGGGTAAAGTCATATGTTACAATCACACCAGTGGGAATGTTCAGATAGGAGATTATGCACCTGATTTGGAAAGAATCAACACATCAAAAATATGACCAGTGTGGGGGTCCGGCACATCTGCCGGGGGGCTTCCGACCAGCAGAGAGCCTCAGCCCCACTCAAGTGTTCTCAACCTGGAAGAGGGAGTGCACAGAAGAAAAGACAGATAGACAGTGGGGTCTGGAGGACTGCCAGGCAATGCCGGAACAGTGAGTTTATTTGTGCACACCACAGGTTATATACCTTTCAGTGCTTGAGGAGTGACATACATTCCATTGTATCTTAAAATCAAGAACAAGAATCACAAAAAAGGGGTACAGAAAGTATGACTCATAATCAAAGGGTGTACAGCAAAGGGACAATAAAGTTTGCAAAAAAGGGGGTCATAAATCTAAACATGTGTTTATTTAAAATCAGTCAAGCAAGCAGGTAAGATCATTAACAAGGTACAGCTGGAACTTTCCAAATGTCATTCTAACCTTGCCTATTCATATAGGATCATATGCAAACAATATGATTGAGTTAGCAGAGGTAAACAAAGTCATACAGTTATTGTGCAGAGAAGGAACTAGGAGGCACACAATGTCTAACCACACAATGTCTCATTAGACCACAAAGCCTGAGCTCAGCCATCCTGTTGCAAATGTCAGAGGCAAAGATTGATGTTTATAAAATCAGTGCAACCAGACTTCCTCTTTTCCCCTTAGCTCAACAGCCTCCAGGAGAGGAGAAATGTGTATGGGCTCAAGCTCAAGATGGCGAGGGTCCTGTCAAGGATCCCTTGCAGGAGCGATCCCCACAGATCAGACCATGTACAGTGGCTCAAACCTATAATCCCAACACTGTGGGAGGCCACATAGGATACCTGAAACCCAGAAGTCCAAACACAATCCTGGAGGCAACATGACGAGATGATATCTTTATTAAATAATAATATTTAAACTTAAAAAAAGAAATACATAAGCCGGACACAGTGGCTCACACCTGTAATCACAGCACTTTGGGAGGCTGAGGCAGTGCATCATGAGGTCAGGGGTTCAAGACCAGCCTGCCTGACTGGTGAAACCCTGTCTCTACCTAAAAATACAAAAATTAGCCAGCGTGGTGGTGTGCACCTGTAACCACAGCTACCTGGGAGGTTAAGGCAGGAGAATTGCTTGAACCTGGGAGGCAGAGGTTGCCATGAGCCGAGAGCACACCATTGAACTCCAGCCTGGGCGACAGAGTGAGACTCTGTCTCGAAAAAAAAAAAAAAACAAAAAACAAAGAGCGGGGGACGATCCAAGATGGCCGATCGCTAACATCTCAGGATTGCAGCTCTCAGTGAAAGCGCAGAGAACTAGAGGACGCCACACTTTCAGACAAATTCTGGTCGCTCAGGGAGCAGAAGATTCCCAGTGGAGGAGCCACAATGGGTCGCCAGCGCAACTCTTGTGGCCGGCACAGCGGTTTCGCTGGCACCTCAGCGTGGCAGCTCTCAGAGCAGAGTAAACGGGTCTGGCTCCCCTTCTGACAGAGGTTTGGAGCTCCAGGAAGGCAGAGTCGCCTATTACGGACACAAGAAGGAAGCGAGACAGGAGAATCCTGGGCAGAAAAGCACCATCAGTCTTAATGCCGCTGCTTTGGCCCTGGGAACTAACAACTTGGACGTCCACTCAAGAGACCTAATCTGACAGTTGGTAATTTCAAAGACGACAGGAGGATAAATTTACAATGATGGGAAGAAACCAGTGTAAAAAGGCTGAGAATACTCAAAATCAGAATGCCTCTCCCTCTAAAGATGATCACAGTCCCACATCAACAATGGAACAAGGCTTGATGGAGAACGAGCGCATCCCAATATCAGAATCAGGCTTCAGGGTATGGATAATAAGAAACTTCTGTGAGTTAAAAGAACATGTTGTAGCCCAACGTAAAGAAACTAAGAACTTTGAAAAATGGTTTGACGAAATCCTAATGAGAATAGACAACTTAGAGAGGAATATAAGTGAATTAATGGAACTGAAGAATACAATGCAGGAACTCCAAGAAGTATGCACAGGTTTAAACACTGAAATTGTTCAAGCAGAAGAAAGGATATCAGAGGTCGAAGACCAACTTAATGAAATGAAACGAGAAGACAAGATTAGAGAAGAAAAAGTAAAAAGGAATGAGCAAAGTCTCCAAGAAATATGGGACTATGTGAAAAGACCAAATTTACGTTTGATATGTGTACCTGAATGTGACGGAGAGAATGAATCCAAGCTGGAAAATACCCTTCAGGATATTATTCAGAAAAATTTTCCTAAACTAGCAAAGCAGGTCAATATTCAACCCTAAGTAATACAGAGAACACCACAAAGATATTCCTCAAGAAGAGCAACCCCAAGGCACATAATCGTTAGATTCACCAGGGTTGAAATGAAGGAGAAAATACTAAGGGCAGCCAGAGAGAAAGGTCAGGTTACCCACAAAGGCAAGCCTATCAGACTTACAGCAGATCTCTCAGCAGAAACTCTACAAGCCAGAAGAGAGTGGGGGCCAATATTCAACATCCTCAAAGAACAGAACCTTCAGCCCAGAATTTCATATCCAGCCAAACTAAGCTTCACAACTGAATGAAAAATAAAATCTTTTATGAACAAGGAAGTACTCAGAGATTTTATTACCACCAGGCCTGCTTTACAAGAGCTTCTGAAAGAAGCATTACACACAGAAAGAAACAACCAGTATTAGCCTTTCTAAAAATATGCCAAAAAGTAAAGAGCACCAACATAAAGAAGAATTTACATCAACGAATGGATAAAACAGCCAGTTAACATCAAATGGCAGTAACCCTAAATTTAAATTGACTAAATCCCCCAATCAAAAGACACAGCCAAAACCCAACGGCATGGTACATCCAGACCCGTTTCACATGCAAGGATACACAAAGACTCAAAACAAAGGGACGGAGAAAGATTTACCAACCAAATGGAGAACAAAAATAAATAAATAAATAAATAAATAAAAAGCAGGAGTTGCAATTCTTGCATCTGATAAAATAGATTTCAAAGCAACAAAGAGATAGTGGTAAAAGGATCTATGCAACAACAAGAGCTAACGATCCTAACACCCAGATACACAGAGACTTAGATTCAATGAGACAGAAAATTAATAAGAATATCAAGGACTCGAACTCAGATCCGGAACAAGTAAATTTAATAAATATTTATAGATCTCTCCACTTCAAATACACAAAATATACATTCTTGTCAATACCACATCATACCTACTCATAGGTTTAAATGAAACATTGATTGGCCATCATTAATACCCATTTTTTTCAGAATAAAGCAATATTTCCGTTCCCCCTCCCTCTTTCTCTTCCTCTTTCTTCCTCTTCTTTACTCTTTTTTTTTTCTTTCCTTCTCTCAAAAAAAGAAAAAAAAAAAAAAAAGAAAGAAATCAACTTGTAAACCTCTAGATCCAGGTTGGCAATGTCTCTCTCATTGCTTGATTTACTTCCTTCCCTTCCCTCCTTCCCTCCCTCCCTCCGTCCCTCCCTTCTTTCCTCCCTTCCTTTCTTCCTCCCTCCCTTCCTCCTTTCCTCCCTTCCTGACTTCCTCCCTTTCCTAAAAACAAAAACAAAAAAACAAAAAGCAACATATCCAGAGTCTGGACAACATAGCAAGAGTACATCTCTACTAAAAAAAAATGATAGGTAAATAGACCAGAAAGACAGATGGAGCCAGCCAGATAGATAGATAGATAGATAGAGCCAGAGAGACAGAGATAGATGACAGGTAGATAGATGACTGATAGATAGATAGATAGATAGCCAGGCAGGATGGCTCATGCCCGTAATCCCAGCACTTTGGGAGGTCAAGGCTGGTGGATTGCTTGAGCACAGGAGTTGAAGACCAGCCTGAGAAACATAACAGAACCATGTCTCTACAAAAATAAAAAGTAAAAATTACAAAATAAAGAGGCAGCGTGGTGGCAAGTGACCAGCTACAAGGGGAGCTGAGACGGGAGGGTCCTGAGCCCAAGGAGGTCCAGGCTGCAGTGAGCCATGATCACACACCTGCACTTCAGCCTGGGTGACAGAGTGAGAAGACCTCATGCAATATATATATTTATGTGTATATAGAGGTATATATTTGTATACACACGTATATAAAAGAAGAAAGACATTTAAAACGACAGCAACTTCACTATGACGAAGGAGCATGAGAGAAAGAAAAAACAAAACAAAGAAGAACCAATACCCCAATGGACTGTGGAAACAAACCCAAAGCGAGGGTAGGAAAAAAAACCTAAGACTGAAAAACAGATCCCCAGAGCTGCAGCTACTCTGGAGGCCAAAATGGGAGGATGACCTGGTTGAGCCCGGGAAGGTGAAGGGCGCCTGATCCGTCATCCTGTTGGGTGTCCCTGGAACCCTGCATCATGCCTGGTGGGTCCCGTGGGTGGCGCCTCTGCAGCTGCGGTGAGCCGGGGACCGGCCTGGGCAGCCCCACACTGGGCTCATCCCGAGAGCGCGGAGACAGCCTCTCCTCCACTGCCCAGCACAGCTGAGCTCTGACTCACAAGGGACGCGACAGAACTCCGGCACCATCGGGACAGTTCTGCTGAAGGCTGCGGGACTCCCGAGCTCTGCCCAGCTCACAGCGGGGACATTCCCTCCCTCGGCAGCTGCCGCTGGAGCTCCGGAGAACAAGAGAACTCTAGGAAGGCGGCTGCTCCCGTGGGCCACACGCTGTGCCTTCAACCCAGGCGGCCTCTGGAGGGCTGTACCGCTACACGGTCGCTAGGTGGCGACCAGGGACCACCCACGCAATGGTCAGCCTGGGGAGAATGGAAGAAAAAAAACCCTGTGTGTGTGTGTGTGTGTAAACGTGTGTGTGAGTGTGTGTATGCATATACTGATCAAAGAAAAATAGTCAGGGAGGTGATTTTCTAGGCAACAAGGGAGAAAGCTACTTTAAGGTGGGGAAGGTAGAGAAGACAGCTGCCGCAGTCTGCACAGGCGGCCAGTGCTTTCTTTCCTCTGTGAGACCTGGGTTTCTGGTACATAACTATATTTCAATGTGACAAAATTACTACTGGGCGCTGTGGCTCACGCCTGTAATCCCCAGCTCTTAGGGAGACAGAGGCGGGAGGGCAGCTTGAGCCCAGGAGTCTGAGACCTGCCTGGGCAATATAGCGAGACCCCGTTCTCCACAAAAAGGAAAAAAACAAGACAAAAAATAAAATAAACAAAGGCCAGACGCGGTGGTTCACACCTGTAATCCCAGCACTTTGGGAGGCCGAGGTGGACGGATCACTTGAGGTCAGGAGTTTGGGACCAGCCTGACTAACTTGGAGAAACCCCATCTCTTAAAAAAAAAAAAAAAAAAATTAAATTTAATTTAAAAAGGGAAAAAAATAAACAAAATTACTTATTATAAACGTTATGATTTATTGATTTATTGAGATGGAGTCTTGCTCTGTCGCTCAGGCTGGAGTGCAGTGGCACGATCTCGGCTCACTGCAACCTCCGCCTCCCAGGTTCAAGCGATTCTGGTGCCTCAACCTTCTGAGTAGCTGGGATTACAGGCACGCACCACCTCTCCCGGCTTGGCTCATTTATCATTATTAGTAGAGCCGGGGTTTCACCACGTTGGTCAGGCTGGTCTCAAACTTCTGGCCTCAGGTGATCTGCCGGCTTCAGGCTTCCAAAGTGTTGGGATTACAGGCATGAGCCACCATGCCCAGCTGATTTTTTTCTTTCTTACGTGTATGGTCCTGTGATAGACCAGGGGACTTGTAACCTCAGAGTCCATGAGGCCAGAAGCTGACATCCTAAATGTCTATTTAGAATGAATTTAAACAAACCAAACTCTTTACAATGAAACTCTCAGAAAGAAAAGCAATTAGAAAAAAAAGAAAAAATCATGGCCAGTGAATCACGCCTGTAATCCCAGTACTTCAGGAGACTAAGGCGGATTGCTTGAGCCTAGGGGTTCAAGACCAGCCTGGGCAAGATGGTAAAACTACATCTGAAGCAAAAACACAAAAATTAGCCAGTTTTATAACCTCATCTCAAAATACATAAATAAGTAGATTATAATTTTAAAAATTGGGTGAGGTATCCCACACCTGTAATCTCAGCACTTTTGGGAGGCTGAGGCAGGCAGGTCACAAGGTCAGGCATTCCAGACCAGCCTGGCCAACATGGTGAAACCGCATCTCTACTAAAAATACAAAAATTAGCCGAGCGTGGTACGGGCGCCTGTGCTATCAGCTACTTAGTTGGCTGAGGCAGGAAAATCAGTTAAACCCAGGAGGTAGTGACTGCAGTGAGTGGAGACCGCACCATTGCACTCCAGCCTAACAACAGAGTGAGTCTCCATCTCAAAAAAAAAAAAAAAGAAAAAATTTAAAAATAAAATTTTAATTTTAAAATACTGTATATAGTTAATTTTGTTTCCTACCCTGAGAAGGGCATAAAATATCTGTCGCTAGCTTATTTGTTTAGGACAGGGTCTCACTCTGTCACCAGGCTGGAGTGCAGTGGTACCATCATGGCTTCATGCAGCCTCAACCTCCCCAGGCTTAGATGATTCTCCCACCTCAGCCTCCCAAGTAGCTGAAATCACAGGTGTGCGCCAGCACGCCCGGCTCATTTTTGTATTTTCAGTACAGATGAGTTTTCCACGTTTCCCTGCATGGTCCCAAACTCCTGGGCTCAAGTAATTCTGCAGTGTTGGCCTCCCAAAGTGTAGGATTACAGGCATGAGCCATCACTCCTGGCCTTCCTTAATACATCTGATCTCACTACATTCTGGCACTAAAGCCTCACAGCAAAAAGTTAGAAAGATCTCAAGTTAACAACCTAACGTCACAACTAAAAGGACTAAAGAACCAAGAGCAAACAAATCCCGAAGCCAGCCGAAAACAAGAAATAACCCAAATCAGAGCTGCACTGAACAAAATAGTGACAAGAATACATATTCAAAAGACCAACAAATCCAGGAGCTCGATTTTTGAAAAAAATAAAATAAAATAAAATAAAATAAAATAACTAAAAACACCACTAGCTGGACTAACAAAAAAGAAAAGGGAGAAGATTCAAATTCTAACATCCAGGCCAGTTAGAAGGAATGCGCCACACACTGAGTTTCAAATTAAGAGTCCTTTTAATTAGCCTGTGACGGCTAATGCTCAAAGTTCTCTCAGCCCCGAGGAAGGGGCTGGATTTCCCTTTATACCTTGATTTAGGTATAAGTCAAGGTATAAGGAGGTATATAGGGAGGAAGAGCCTAGCTGAAGTGGAATTTTACAGAAGCAGAAGAGGCAAGTTAGCTAGTAACCAGTGGGGAGGAGGTTCCCAGGATTGTTGGTTGCTAAGGGTATTTTCAAACAATCACCAAGGGGGGGTTCAAAGAGAGTTACACATATAGAAGGTGTGCTTGCCAAGCAGGATGTAGTTACATTGGTTATATGGTAGGATAAGCACAGAGTCAGCGTGACATAAGCACAGTGTCAGTGTGGCCCAGTTATGCACCCAAAGGGACTGTGGTAGGGAGGAGAAGCCAGGTTGGAGTTTACAGTTAAGATGGAGTCAGTGATGCTAGCCCAGGGTAGGTTATTACAAAATAAACACAATAAGAAACAATAAGGGGGATATTACCACTGACCCCACAGAAATACAGACAACCATCAGAAAATATTATGAACAACTCGATGCACAGAAACTAGGAAATCTCAAAGAAAATGAATAAATTCCTGGAAGCGTACACCCTGTCAAGACTGAAGCAGGAAGAAACTGAATCCCTGAACAGAACAATAATGAGTTCTGAAATTGAGGCAGTAATAAACAGCCTATGAATCAATAAAAGTCCAGGACCAGATGGATTTACAGCTGAATTCTCCCAAAGAAGAGCTGGTACTGTTCCTACTAAAACTATTCCAAATTGAAGAGAAGGGACTTCTCCCTAAACTCATTCTATGAGGTCAGGACCATCTTGACATAAAAACCTGAAAAAGTGGCCGGGCGCGGTGGCTCAAGCCTGTAATCCCAGCACTTTGGGAGGCCGAGGCGGGTGGATCACGAGGTCAACAGATCGAGACCATCCTGGTCAACATGGTGAAACCCCGTCTCTACTAAAAATTACAAAAAATTAGCTGGGCACGGTGGCGCGTGCCTGTAATCCCAGCTACTCAGGAGGCTGAGGCAGGAGAATTGCCTGAACCCAGGAGGCGGAGGTTGCGGTGAGCCGAGACTGCGCCATTGCACTCCAGCCTGGGTAACAAGAGCGAAACTCCGTCTCAAAAAAAAAAAAAAAAAAAACCTGAAAAAGTGACAACAAAAATGAAAGCTTCATGTCAATATCCTCGATGAACATTGATGCAAAAATCTTCCAAAAAAAATTAGCAAAGCAAATTCAGCAGCAAATCACAAAACTTATCCACCGGGCCGGGCGCGGTGGCTCACGCCTGTAATCCCAGCACTTTGGGAGGCCGAGGCGGGTGGATCACGAGGTCAACAGATCGAGACCATCCTGGTCAACATGGTGGAACCCCGTCTCTACTAAAAATACAAAAAATTAGCTGGGCATGGTGGCGCGTGCCTGTAATCCCAGCTACTCAGGAGGCTGAGGCAGGAGAATTGCCTGAACCCAGGAGGCGGAGGTTGTGGTGAGGCAAGAATGGCGCCATTGCACTCCAGCCTGGGTAACAAGAGCGAAACTCCGCCTGAAAAAAAAAAAAAAAAAAACTTATCCAACATGCTCAGGTAGGCTTCATCTCAGGGATGCAAGTCTGGGTCAAAATACCCAAATAAATAAATACAATTCATTACAGAAACAGAACTAGGGACAAAAATCCACATGATCATTACAATAGATTCAGAAAAGATTTTCACCGGCCAGGCGCGGCGGCTCAAGCCTATAATCCCAGCACTTTGGGAGGCCAAGGCAGGTGGATCACGAGGTCAATAGATCAAGACCATCCTGGTCAACAAGGTGAAACCCCGTCTCTACTAAAAATACAAAAATTAGCTGGGCATGGTGGCGCGCGCCTGTAGTACCAGCTACTCGGGAGGCTGAGGCAGGAGAATTGCTTGAACCCAGGAGGTAGAGGTTGCGGTGAGCCGAGATCGCGCCATTGCACTCCAGCCTGGGTAACAAGAGCAAAACTCCTTCTCTAATTGTTATTATATTCTTTCTTTTTGTAAATAGCCATGTAAAATATTATTTGTAAATGCATACGACTTTGCACACCAGTTTAACGGCATTTAATACTCTCTGTGGTGGACCAGGCTAAGCTCAGAAAGGAAGCCCTGTCCGAAAAGGCTGCAGCCTAGGCTGTCTGTCACTTTTTCTTCACTCAGTCCTGCGTCTGATCACATCTTCTGTCACTCAGGGCCTGAGAGGGTGGGGTTTTACCCGTTATTCAATCAGCGACGCTGGGCTGGGAACCGTCCAATCGCGCACGCAGCTGGAGCGGACCGGAAGGTTTCCGGAATGTGGCGCGGCCTTTGTT
This sequence comes from Callithrix jacchus, assembly GCF_049354715.1. Classification (NCBI taxonomy): domain Eukaryota; kingdom Metazoa; phylum Chordata; class Mammalia; order Primates; family Cebidae; genus Callithrix; species Callithrix jacchus. The sequence goes on from NC_133523.1 coordinate 20,675,059, forward strand.
TCCGGCTGCAGGAGCTCCAGGTCTCATCTTCACTTTTCTGTGTCCTCTGCTCCTAGAGTCCCAGCCTCTGTGGCTCTGCGACCTGAAGCTATTGGGAGTTCCACAGCTATGACGCCGGGACCCCCTGGAGCCCTAGAAATGGTGAGAGTGCCGGGTCGAACCCCCGAGACAGGGGAAGGGGCTGGTTGGAACCGGTGGGAAGTGGCTGTGGCGGGACTCAGGGCTCCCCACAGTCTGCGCCCGGAGTTCTTGCCCAGCTCGGCCTCAGTCCCCTTCAGCCATAAGATGGCGGCTGCGCTTACAGCCGGGCCCGGTGTACTGCCTCTTCCCTGCACAGTGACTGTGCTCTGGTCTGGAGCCATCCCTGGGCGGCTCTTCACCCGTAGCGTCGCGTCTCTCCGATTGTGCAGGGACCACAGGAGGGTCGTCAGGGGAGAATTCTGACTCCGGGTGCGAGTTCCATGAGTGAAAAGCTTTAGTCCGTGGGGTTCCCAGCTCTTTTCTTCTGTTAAAAATGTATGGGAGTCACCCTAAAACCATTAAATAATTTAATCAAAGAGTGATTCAAAAATTGTCAAGCACCTGCTGTGGTTTGTCATTTGTGGTTCATGGACGGGGCTTGAAGGAAAGAGCGTTATAAACTGCATGATGCCCACCTTCTGAAGCCTGTTTCTGTGAATTCATCAGAAATAAAAATACAAATAAATAAACTGCATGATGAAGGAAACCAAATTCACTAACTGGTTAGGTACAGTTATGGAGTTTCTTAATTGGTACAATAAAGCTGAGCATTTCTTGGTTATGTAATCAGAGGTTAATTGGCAGTTTATAGTTGGTTAAGGCTGAATTTTCTCTCAGTGTAGTTATTTACTAAAAAATGCACCTCAGTTAGATTTATTTAAAAGTACGAATCCAGGAACTAGACACACCTCAGTCTAATTGCCATTTAATTATTTTCACACTCCATGGGAAATTGATTTTCTGCTACATTTTTCACGTGTCCTAAGCAGTGTCTTTTTTTTTTTTTTTTTTTTTTTTTTTTTGAGACAGAGTTTCCCTCTTGTTACCCAGGCTGGAGTGCAATGGCGCGATCTCGGCTCACCGCAACCTCCGCCTCCTGGGTTCAGGCAATTCTCCTGCCTCAGCCTCCTGAGTAGCTGGGGTTACAGGCACGCGCCACCCTGCCCAGCTAATATTTTTTATTTTTAGTAGAGATGGGGTTTCACCATGTTGACCAGGATTGTCTCGATCTGTTGATCTCGTGATTCACCCGCCTCGGCCTCCCAAAGTGCTGGGATTTCAGGCTTGAGCCACCGCGCCCGGCCGACACATCTGTTTTTTAATCAGCACTGCCTGGGTTTGTCACGTCGAAAAATATTTGTTTACTTATTTTGACCTCAGTTTTTTAGCTGTAAATTGTATTACATTCGTAGGGCTTGAAAGGTAGACATTTATCTTTTCTTTTTGAGACAAGAGTTTCACTTTTTTTTTTTTTTTTTGAGACGGAGTTTCACTCTTGTTACCCAGGCTGGAGGGCAACGGTGCGATCTCTGCTCACCACAACCTCCGCCTCCTGGGTTCAAGCAAGTCTTCTGCCTCAGCCTCCCGAGTAGCTGAGATTACAGGCGCGCGCTGCCATGCCCAGCTAATTTTTGTATTTTTAGTAGAGACGGGGTTTCACCATGTTGACCAGGATGGTCTCGATCTCTGGACCTCGTGATCCACCCGCCTCGGCCTCCCAAAGTGCTGGGATTTCAGGCTTGAGCCGCCGCGCCCAGCCTCTTTTTTTTTTTAAGATGGGGTTTCACCATGTTGGTCAGGCTGGTCTTGAACTCCCAACCTCAGGTGATCCGCCCACCTTGGCCTTCAAAGTGCTTGGATTACAGGTGTGAGCCACCACGCCCGGCCTTTTTTTTTTTTAAGATGGGTTTTTCCTTTTATTTATTTACTTTTTAAGGTGGGTTTCACCCTGATGGCCAGGCTGGTCTTGGAACTCCTGACCTCGGGTGATCCACCCACCTGGGCCTCCCAAAGTGCTAGGATTACAGGCATGAACCACTGCGCCCGGCCAATTAATATATTTTCATGAGAAATGTGGTAGATAATTGGTGAGTTACAGAGATTCTTTTAGGAGGGTAATTTCTGAGAGTGAATATCTCTGTTCACATCTTGTTATCTTGATTTCTGAGTTTTATGAGATGAAATTTGGTACCACCTAGAAGTGTTCCCATATGACTAATTATTTACTACACGATTTTTAATAAAAGCAATAAAATAATATGTTGTCTGATAGGAATAGATACTTTTGCTTTTCTTACTGATGTATAAAATATAAGTAGCTTAAAATATTCTTCCCTTACATGAACACTGTTTGAGTAATTTTGCTGAATTTTTCAAACACATAGTTTCCAAAACCAAGTCAGTAACTAACATGGAAATTAAATCTTGAGCCCAGTGACTAATAGCTAAGGGTAATATTGAGCTTGCAAAAAGGTTTTTTTTTTTTGAGGCAGAGTTTCGCTCTTGTTACCCAGGCTGGAGTGCAATGGCGCGATCTCGGCTCACCGCAACCTCCGCCTCCTGGGTTCAAGCAATTCTCCTGCCTCAGCCTCCTGAGTAGCTGGGATTACAGGCACGCGCCACCACGCCCAGCTAATTTTTTGTATTTTTAGTAGAGACGGGGTTTCACCATGTTGACCAGGATGGTCTCGATCTCTTGACCTCGTGATCCACCCGCCTCGGCCTCCCAAAGTGCTGGGATTACAGGCTTGAGCCACTGCGCCTGGCCGCAAAAAGGTTTTTAAAAGCAAAGTTAGTTTTTTTCTTCTGGGTTGCCTTTCCTGCAGATGTCTCAGCCTGCGCATCCCAGTTATGGAAGAAGCCTTACTGCTAAGTGCAGTTAAGATTAAGATGAAAGGGGACTGAGAGGGTCTTACGGGTGTTGAAGTTATTATTGTTTTGAGGCAGTTTCTGGGCTTTGGAATATAAAACAAAGTTAGATTTATGTTTTTAAAAAATTAAATTCCAAAGGAGTATTGCAACAGGAAAAAGTACCAATTATTAAAAACTTCAAGGGCCAGATGTGGTGGCTCACACTTTGGGGGCTGAGGTGGGCAGATCACCTGAGGTCGGGACTTTGAGACTATCCTGATCAACATGAAGAAACCCCGTCTCGACTAAAAATACAAAATTAGCCGGGCGTGGGCAGCATGTATGTGTAATCCCAGTTATTCAGGAGGCTGAGGCAGAATTGCTTGAACCTTGGAGGTGGAGGTTGCAGTGAGCCAAGGTCGCACCACTGCATTCCAGCCCGGGCGATAAACCAAGACCTTGTCTCAAAATAAAGAAATAAATAAAAAAATTTTAAGGATGGCAAAGTTGAGTCATAGGTATGAAAGAGGGAAAAAAGGCTGGGCGCCTTTTTTGGCTTGAGCCACTGCGCCTGGCCCTTCAGCTGATTCTTTTAATGGGAAAAAGAAGAAAATGTGCAGCGTTCTTAACAAAAAGAGCTTCCAATTCAAGCCCCACAAGAGGATTCTTGGATTTCGCTCAAGAAAAAATTCAGGGTCGTCCATACAGTAAAGTAAAAACAAAATTAATTAAGAAAGGAAAGAAATAAAAGAATGGCTTACTCCATAGGCAGAGCAGCCCCGAGGGATGCTGGTTGCACATTTTTATCTTTATTTCTTGATTATATGTTAAACAAGGGGTGGATTATTTATGTCTCCCAATTTTAGACCACATAGGGTAAGTTCCTGATGTTTCCATTGCATTTGTAAACTGTCATGACACTGGTGGGAGTGTAGCAGTGAGGGCGACCAGAGGTCACTCTCTTTACAGAGAAAATACACTGTATTCTCTGGGTTCAAGCAATTTTTTAATTTCTTTGTTTATTTTCTTGTTACAGAGAGTACAGAGATGTACTCTCATACAGCCACCGTAACTCTCGGTGGTGGATGTTATTTGACTTCCTTACTGCAAATTGTTTTATCTGCAAGGTCTTTATGACTTGTATCTCGTGCTGACATTTTATCCTATCCTGTTGCGTAGAATGCCTAACTCTCCAGGAATGCAGCCCAGTAATCTCAGCCCAATTTTACCCAGCCCCTATTCAAAATAAATTTGCTCTGGTTCCGTCTACCTCTGACATCTCCCGCCTCTTTTTTTTTTTTTTCTACAAGGACACCATTAGTCCTAAGGATTGTAAAGGGACGAAGATCCATTTACTGTAACTATTTCATGCTGAATAGTGGTGATGATATTTTTGCCTAACTACTTAGTTTTCTTTTCTTTTTTTTTTTTTTTGAGATGGAGTTTTGCTCTTGTTGCCTAGGCTAGAGTGCAATGATGCAATCTCAGCTCACCGCAACCTTTGCCTCCTGGGTTCATGCAATTCTTTTGCCTCAGCCTCCCCAGTAGCTGAGAATACAGGCATGTGCCACCACGCCTGGGTAATTTTATACTTTTATTAGAGACAGGGTTTCTCCATGTTGGTCAGGCTGGTTTCAAACTCCCGACCTCAGGTGACCCATCAGCCTCAGCCTCCCAAAGTGCTGGAATGACAGGCGTGCGCCACAGCGCCTGGCCCAGTTTCTTGACTGTAAAAAACAAACCAAAGGATCAGTGATGTTTTATGCAAAGTCAAAAATATTACTCAGTCTTCTGTTAGTTCAGTCCCTTCAGTTAATTCCTATTCTGTTTGATAGTCATGAACATTTCAGTTCCCATAAATACTAAAATTTATTCTCTCTTCTAATGTCACAATTCCCAAAGTTATCATAAGCTTGCATTTAAGAACATCTGTGAAGCCGGGCACGGTGGCTCACGCCTGTAATCCCTGCACTTTGGGAGGCCGAGGCGGGTGGATCACGAGGTCAAGAGATCGAGACCATCCTGGTCAACATGATGAAACCCCGTTTCTACTAAAAATACAAAAAATTAGCTGGGCATAGTGGTGCGCGCCTGTAATCCCAGCTACTCAGGAGGCTAAGGCAGGAGAATTGCCTGAACCCAGGAGGCGGAGGTTGCGGTGAGCCGAGATCACGCCATTGCACTCCAGCCTGGGTAACAAGAGTGAAACTCCGTCTCAAAAAAGAAAAAAAAAAGAGTCTTCCTTTTGTTGCTGTTGAACATGGGAAGATGTGGATACTCATGGTTCCTATTGGGGGAAAGCTGAGGTCATTAGTAAAGATGGAGAACATAGAATGTTGAGGTTTCATCTGTGTTCTCCGGTAGCACTGTGCAGAACAGGATTAAGAAAATGCTTATTTAAACAGGATAGCATTTATTACCCAGGAAGTTCTGAAAAAAATTACTGAGAGATACCTGCTCTCTAGGGTGCTAAAGAAAGGTTACTTAAAATCATGGTTAAAAAGTATAGAATATGGAAGATATCTTCACCTTTGCTTAAACTAATTTTTCTTTATGGTTAAATTCAGTCTATAATTGACTTTTTGAGGGGCAGTACCTCAGCAGTGATGCTGTTTTTCTGTGTGCAATAGCACATCATGAGAAATTGTTCTGAGTAGTTGATGTGAATACTTTACTTGGTTAAAGAGCTCTCTTTTTTTTAAACTATAGAGTTAATTATTTTTCTTTTCATTGTCAAGTATATTTATGCAGCTAATGTGCATAAACCATCACATTTAATCTGGCACCTGCCATTTTTTCTTAGGTTTTTTTTTTATTTTTATTTTTTTCACCTATCTGTCTTTGGAAAATGAAGAATTTTTTTTTTCTTTGAGACAGAGTCTTGCTCTGTCACCAGGCTGGAGTACAGTGGCATGATCTTGGCTCACTGCAACCTCTGCCTCCTGGGTTCATGCAGTTGCCTGCCTCAGCTTCCCGAGTAGCTGGGACTACAGGCTTGTGCCACCACATCCAGCTAATTTTTGTATTTTTACTAGAGACGGGGTTTCATCATGTTAGCCAAGATGGTCTTGATCTCTTGACCTCGTCATCTGAGTACCTCAGCCTCCCAAAGTGCTGGGATTACATGCAGGAGCCACCTTGCCTGGCCGGCTCTTATCTTTGTTTACAGGCCAGAAAAATAGGGGACAACAGTCTCTTTTACTTACTGAATGTTTGACAAAATAGTCTTCTTGGGTCAAAAACACTGGCATTACTAGTGACCTTGTTAGAATTTTAAAAACGAACACTTTATTCCAAATCTTCCGGGAAAAAAAACAATTGTCATGACAGGATCTCTAGTTTATTGTACATTTAAATTTGAGAGTTACCTTATAACTCATCATGTTTTCTTTGTCTGAAAAAATACACAACTCATCATGATGTAAATATAACACTAAAAAATGTATACATTTGTGTTTATGTCCTTAATTATATATTTTATTATAGGGTCCAGCCCTTACAGGGTTCTGTGAGCCCCTCTCTACAGGTGTGGAGATAAGAAACTGTGGAAATAAAAGACACAAGACACTGAGAAAGAGAAAACAGAGTTTGGGTCCAGGGGTCCACTGCCAGCCAAAGCACGGAGTCCGGCAGTGGCCCCGAGTGCCTGGACACTCTGACTTTTATTGAATAAAAAGCAGCGGGCAGGGTAGGTAGGGTGAGGTCATGGTTGTCAGTGGTAGCGTCTAGTACATTATGTGCCATAGGAATGGCGGCCCAGAACTTTCAAGTAGCCAAGATGAGGTAAGAAGCATAATACGCCAACACTTTTTTTCATACTTGTCAAGAAAGAATAAAGACCTTGAGATTTATATTAGTATTACTAATATCTTCTAAGAAAAAGAAGGACCAGGTACAGAAGCAGAGCATGAAAGTGGACATGGAATATGACCACTGAAGCACAGCATCACATAGAGACAATTAAGTCCCCGGATGTCACATACCACAAGAGCTTAGCTCCTCTGGAGAAGGAGACATCATAAATGTCCCCTTCCACAGCTGGCTAAACAGCGGGCCCTTTCCCAGTGCTGGTGCTGCTGCACAGCCAAGGCACCCTCCAGCAGCCCTTACGTGGGCGTGACAGAGGGCTTAGAGTATCTTGCGTTAGGGTCACTTCTTTCACAGTGTCATCTTAGGTTCATACTTCAACCTGAGAGGCTTTAGTAAAAGATTATGCTGAGTATATGTATATATATCTTAATAGTTACCTATGAATATCTAAGATAACCTGTGAATAACTAAGATCACTTAGGAATAACCACTATAGTTATATCTCTAGTTATTTTCTTCTTCATTATTTATATGGGAACAGGTTGAGGCTTCTGACTCCTTCCTCATACTTAAGGGGTCTCCCACCCACAGTTTATCATCCAGAAGAGTATCAGATAGGCACTGGTGATGTGTTTCTTATGCCTTCCTCTTCCCTCAAGGGAAGAAAATACATTAGAGAATATTTCTGCGTTGAAAATTATTGAATAATTTGTTATTTTTGTAAGTCAGAACCAATTGTCTTTACGCTGTCATTTCACCTTAACTCAAATAAGAAATTCTTCCCATGACCACTTGTTAAATATATGTGTGTCTGTGTGTTTTTCAGGAGACACTGACATTTAGGGATGTGGCCATAGAATTCTCTCTGGAGGAGTGGCAGTGCCTGAACCCTGCTCAGCAGGATTTGTATAGAAATGTGATGTTAGAGAACTACAGAAACCTGGTCTTCTTGGGTGAGGATAACTTTAATATACAATTATTAATATATCCTAAAAATTTATGTCTTTTTTTCTGTAGAATTTTTTATTTTGGTAATTTATGCTTTGTATAAATGATTTTCTGATTTCTGTTTTAAGAAAATCTTGATGAATTTGTTTATGTAGAAAAGAATTTATTCAACATGTTTCATCTTGACCTGAACTTTCCACATTCCTCAGCTGCCCTGTATTCTTTCCTCTAGATTAATGGTAATTCCTGAAATTTAGTGGCACAAAGTATCATTGCCCATATTTTAAACTCTATTTACTGCCATCAGTTTTTAATTCATAAGTACCAGGTAGTAAAATTAAGGACTTACAAATTTAAAATATTTCCAAATATTTAGAGATGTCTCTCATTAATTAGTATTTGGGGATTAATTTTCTAGAATATTCTATTACATACTTTTTATTGAGCACAGTACTAGGTTAGTAATTAGAGAATAGAAGAATGATACATGTTATTTATTTTTAATGAAGCAGGTATTACTGTCTGTAAGGAAAACCCAATCACCTGTCTGGTGCAAGGAAAAGAGCCCTGTAATGTGAAGAGACATGAGATGGTGGCCAGACCCAATGGTAGGTGAAAGTGAATACAATAGACATCACAAATGAGAGGTCCAAATGTTAAAAAAAAGCCAATTCTTACAACTGGATTTGGGAAGGTATGTTGAAAAGCAAATAGTTTTTGGGAAGCCTGAGTATTTTCTTAAATTTTTCTCTCATGTGGAGGCATCTTTTGTCTTATGCTTTCAAAATCTCTAAAAATTCTACTTTTCCTTGGGTGACCTTCCTTCATTTCTAGTGAGAGCCAAAGTCCTCTTCATGGCATATTAGAGACTGTACAATCTGACTGCTTTTTAATTGTTTTTGGGGGACACACAAATATTTGCATAATTCTGAAAACCTCTATGTTAAACTATTAGTTCTCCTTTTGCATCATGTCTGGAATGTGTGAGAGTAGTGATTTCTGTTGCATTAGAGGCGTCTTTGTTAATTTTTCTGCATATTCCATTCTGTTTGTATTACTATAGTCTTTTTTTGAGACGGAGTTTTGCTCTTGTTGCCCAGGCTGGAGTGCAATGGCGCATTCTCGGCTCACCGCAACCTCCGCCTCCTGGGTTCAAACGATTCTCCTGTCTCAGCCTCCCAAGTAGCTGGGATTACAGGCATGTGCCACCATGCCTGGCTAATTTTTTTTTTTAATTTAGTAGAGACAGGGTTTCAGCATGTTGGCCAGGATGGTCTCGATCTCTTGATCTCGTGATCCACCCGCCTCGGCCTCCCAAAATGCTGGGATTACAGGCGTGAGCCACTGGGCCCAGCCGACTCTATTACTATAGTCTTAAAATATAGTTTGAAATTGAAAATTATGCTGGGCATGGTGGCTTATGCTTGTGATCCCAGCACTTTGGGAGGCCAAGGAGGGTGGTTCTGTCTAACAAGGTGAAACCCCGTCTCTACTAAAAATGCAAAAATTATCCAGGTGTGGTGGCATGCCTGTAGTCCCAGCTAATAGGGAGGCTGAGGCAGGAGAATCGCTTGAACCTGGAGGGCAGAGGTTGCAGTGAGCCAAGATGGTGCCATTGCCCTCTAGCCTGGGCAAAAAGAGCAAAACGTCGTCTCAAAAAAATAAAATAAAATAAAAAAATAATGGTAAACTATGATGTTCCTCTTCTTTGTTCTTTTTTTCTCAAGAATGCTTTGGCTATTTAAGTTTATTGTAGTTTCTTAAAAATTTTAGAATTGTATTTTCTATTACCATGAAAAAAAATGCCAGTGGAATTTGGACAGGAAGTTTATTGAATGTATAGAATACTTATAATGTGGCACTTTAACAATATTTATTCTTCCTTTTTTGTTGTTTTTTGTTTGTTTTTGTTTGAGATGGAGTTTCACTTATTTCGCAGGCTGTAGTGCAATGGTACAATACAGGTCACCGCAACTTCCATCTCCTGGGTTCAAGCGATTCTCCTGCCTCAGCCTCACGAATAGCTGGGATTACAGGCATGCACCACCACTCCTGGCTAATTTTGTATTTTTACTAGAGACGGTTTCTTCTGTTGGTTGTGCTGGTCTGGAACTCATGACCTCAGGTGATATGCCAGCGTCAGCCTCCCAAAGGGCTGAGATTACAGGAGTGAGCCACCACACCCAGCAATATTTATTCTTTCAATCCACAGACATAATTTTTTTTATTTGAGACATATTCTCACTGTGTCACTCAGGTTTTAGGGCAATGGTGCGATCTTGGCTCACTGCAACCTCCACTTCTTGAGTTAAAATGAGTATCCTACCTCAGCCTCCCAAGTAGCAGGGATTACAAGCATGTGTTACCATGCCTGGCTAATTTTTGTATTTTTAGTAGAGATAGGGTTTCACCATGTTGTCAAGGATGGTCTCTATCTCCAGACTTCATGATCCACCTGCCTCAGCCTCCCACAGTGCTGGGATTACAAGTGTGAGCCACCACACTCAGCCAACATAAAATATTTTTAAATTTTTGTCTTCTCTAATTTTTTTCATTAATATCTTATATATTTCGTTGCAAAGATTGTTCATCTTCTCGGTTAAATTTGTTCTCAGAAATTTATTATTTTAATGCTATTATAAATAAGATTGTTTTCTTTCTCTATTGTATCAGATATCTTGTGTTAAGTGTATGGAATCATAACTTCTATGTTAATTTTATATTTTGTTAAGTTACTGACTGTATTTATTAGTTTAGACAAATTTTAATGTATTGTTTATGGTTTTTTATATATAAGATCATATGATCCACAAACAGCAATTTTTACTGATTTCTTTTCAATTCCAATGGCTTTTTAAAAATGTTTTTGAGTAATTCTTGTGCCACACACTTTCAGTTCCACATTAAAATAGAAGCATTGACGGTGGGCACAATATGTTTTCATATTGGTGTCTGTGAATTTGAAGGAGCAACAACTCCTTACGATTTTATAAACTGGTTTCAGGAGGCAAAGATCATTTTCTGTTGTGTGCCTAGAGTGATGGGATGCCCTCTGGGTTTGTAGTGGAGGGTTTGTAGCTTGGTCACAGGCTGCTGCGTCTGCACTAGGGTCCACCTTTAGGTGGCTTGTTACAAAGGGTTTGGGTAATTGTAATTTCCATTTTATTTTTGGACAGATTTTATCCTTCAGGACTTTGATCTGTAGGACAGGTTTCTGCAGTTGGGTCCATATATAATGGCCCTTATATCAGCAGGTGAATGGGTATGGCTTTCACTGAGTGAGTACACAGAGTGGTCTCAAGTCACTGTGTGAATTTCTGTTTAGGCAAAAGTGGTAATGAAGTTTGGCTCAGAGATCTGGAACTGAGTTACTGAACTGCTTGAGGGGCCACAGTAAAAACTGTGTGGCTGTAAATGGGTATCTTCCTTCACGTCTCTGGTAGGGCAGGATCTCTCTCAGACTGTAACAGGGAGGCGGTTGTAATAATTACAGGGTTAACTTCAGAATTCTCAGTGGGACCAAGTTGGTTGGGCCATTTCTTGTTCTGTAGCTAAGATCAGGTAGTTTCCCACCTGAATGAGGTCCTGTCCTCTGAAAAAAACACTCCTCAATTTTCGGCTTTAGTAGAATTTCACAATTCCCTCCCTAAATCTCAAAGGTCTCCTAAAGGCACTTACTTTGGAGATGGGGTCTTGTTTATTGCCTGGGCTGGTCTTGAAATCCTGGCCTGCAGAAATTCTCGAACCTGACTGTGCCACATAGTTGTCATTACAGATGTGAGCCATGATGCCTGGCTCTCTCATGAAGGCATTTTTTTCAGGGATTATTGAGAAATTGTTTTGCTATGAAGAGGATAATCAAGCAGAGTTCCTTTTATTTTCTTTATTTTTTTATTTTTTTTGAGATAGACTCTCACTCTGTCACCAAGGCTGGAGTGCAATGGTATGATCTTGGCTCACTGCAATCTCCGCTTCTTGGGTTCAAGTGAGTTTCCTGCCTTAGCCTCCTGAGTAGCTGGGATTACAGGTACATGCCACCATGCCTGGCTAATTTTTGCATTTTTTTTTTTTTTTTTGAGACAGAGTCTCACTCTTTTGCTAGGCACCAGGCTGAATTGCAGTGGCACGATCTTGGCTCACTGCAACCTCCGCCTCCTGGGTTCAAGCAATTCTCCTGCCTCACCCTCCTGAGTAGCTGGGACTACAGGTGTGTGCCAGCACGCCCAGCTAATTTTTGTATTTTTAGTAGAGATGGGCTTTCACCGTGTTGGCCAGGATGGTCTTGATCTTTTAACCTCGTGATCCACCCGCCTCGACCTCCCAAAGTGCTGGGATTACTGGCGTGAGCCACTGTGCCTGGCCAATTTTTGCATTTTCAATAGAGATGGGGTTTCACCTTGTTGGTAAGGCTGGTCTCGAACTCCTGACCTCGTGATCCACCCACCTCAGCCTCTCAAAGTGCTGGGATTACAGGCATGAGCCACCATGCCCAGCACCACATTTTCTTTATCCAGTCCATTGTAGATGGGCACTTGAGTTGATTCCATGTCTTTGCTATTGTGAATTGTGCTGCAATGAAGATACACATCTGTGTATCTGTATAATAGAACAATTTATATTCTTTTGGTATATATCCACTAATGGGATTGTTGGGTCCAGTAGTATACCTGGTTCTAGATCTTGAGGAGTCACATACTGGCTTTCACAATGGTTGAATTAATTTATATTCCCACCAAAAGTGTAAAAGCATGTCTGCTTCTCCATAGCCTCCCCAACACTGTTGTTTCTTGACTTTTTAATAATCACCATTCTGACTGGTGTGACATGGTATCTCATTGTGATTCTGATTTGTATTTCTTTTTTTTTTTTTGAGACAGAGTCTCGCTCTGTCGCCAGGTGCCAGGCTGGAATGTAGTGGTGCGATCTCGGCTCACTGTAATCTCCACCTCCGGGTTCAAGCAATTCTCCTGCCTCAGCCTCCCAGGTAACTGGGACTACAGGCACACGCCACCATGCCCAGCTCATTTTTTTTTTTTTTTTGTATTTTTAGTAGAGATGGGGTTTCATCATGTTGGCCACAATGGTCTTGATCTCTTGACCTCATGATCGGCCTGCCTCGGCCTCCCAAAGTGCTGGGATTACAGGCTTGAGCCACCGTGCCTGGCCTGATTTGCATTTCTTTAATGATCACTAATGTTGAATGTTTTTTCATGTTTGTTTTGGCCACATAAATGTCTTCTTTTGAGAAGTGTTTATTCTTGTTCTTTGCTCACTTCCCAGTGGGGTTGTTTTATTCTTGTAGATTTGTTTAAGTTCTTTGTAGACTCTGGATATTAACCTTTGTCAGATGGATAGAGTGCAAAAATGTGCTTCCATTCTGTAGATTGTTCATTCTGATGATAATTTCTTTTGCTGTGCAGAAGCTCTTTAATTAGATGCCATTTGTCAATGTTTGTTTCTGTTGCAATTGCTTTCATCATAAAATCTTTGCCTATGCCTATGTCCTGAATGGTACTGCCTAGATTTTCCTCTAGGATTCTTGTAGTTTTGAGTTTCACATTTAAGTCTTCAATTCATCTTTAGTTAATTTTTGTATAGACGGAAGAAAGGGGTCCAGTTTCAACCTTCTAAATATGGCTAGCCAGTTCTCCCAGTACCATTTATTAAAAGGGAATCCTTTTCCTATTGCTTGTTTTTGTCAGGTTTTTCAAAGATCACATGGTTGTAGATACGGAATCTTATTTCTGAGTTCTGTATTCTGTTCCATTGGTCTCTGTGTCTGTTTTTATAACAGTTTCAGGCAGCTTTGGTTACTACAGTCTTGTAGTACACTTTTAGGTTGAATATCATGATGCCTTCAGCTTTGTTCTTTTTGCTTAGGATTCTCTTGGCTATATGGGATATTTTGGGGTTTCATATGAATTTTAAAATAGTGTTTTTCTAATTCTGTGAAGAATGCTAATGGTAGTTTAGTCTGAATAGCATTGAATCTATAAATTACTTTGAGTAGTATGGTCATCTCTACTCATTCTTTCTGTCTTTTTTATTTGGGTCCTCTCTGATCCTCTTGCGCAGTGGTTTGCAGTTCTCCTTGAAGAGGTGGTTCGCTTCCCTTATTAGCTGTACTCCTGGGTACTTTATTCTCTTTGTAGTAATTGTGAATGAGAGTTTATTCGTAGTTTGGCTCTCTGCTTGTTTATTGTTGGCCTATTGCAATGCTTGTGTTTTTTGCACATTGATTTTGTATCTCAGTACTTTTCTGAAGTTGCTTATTAGATGAAGAAGGTTTTGGGCTGAGACAGGGGGGCTTTCTAGATCTAGGATCCTGTCATCTGCAGAGACAGTTTGACTTCCTATTTGAATATGACTTATTTCTCTTGCCTAATTTCCCTGCCAGAACTGAATACTATGTTAAATAGGAGTGCTGAGAGGGCATCCTTGTCTGGTGACAGTTTTGAAGGGGAATGCTTTCAGCTTTTTCCCTTTTAGTATGCTACTGGCTGTGGATTTGTCATAGATAGTTCCTATTATCTTGAGGTATGTTCCATGAATACCTAGCTTAGTGAGAGTTTTTAACATGAAGGGATGTTGAATTTGGTCAAAGGCCTTTTCTGCATCTGTTGAGATAATCATGTGGTTTTTGTCTTTAGATCTGTTTTTGTGATGAATTAGGTTTGTCAATTTTGGTATGTTGACACAGCATTGCATCCTGGGAACAAAGCTAACTCGATTGTGGTGGATAAGCTTTTCGATGTGCTGCTGGATTTAGTTTGCTAATATTTTATTGAGAATTTTTGCACTGATGTTTATCAGGGATATTGGCTTGAAGTTTATTTTATTTTTTGCAATTTCTGCCAGGTCTTGATATCAGGGCGATGCTGGTTTTATAGACTGGGTTAGGAAGAGGCCCCAGCTAGACGTGGTGGCTCACACTTTGGGGGCCATCACAGCCCCCAAATCGCAGCACTTTGGGGGGCAGAGGCAGATGGATCACAAGGTCAGGAGATTGAGACCATCCTGCCTAACATAATGAAACCCGTCTCTACTAAAAATATGAAAAATTAGCGGGGTGTGGTGGCACATGGCTAAAGTCCCAGCTACTCAGGGGGCTGAGGCAGGAGAATTGCTTGAACCCAGGAGGCGAAGGCTACAGTGAGCCAAGATCGCAGCACTGCACTCCAGTCTGGGCAAAAGAGCGAGACTCTTTTCTAAAAAAAAAAAATAAGAAGAGTCCCATCCTTTTCTATCATTTGCAATAGTTTCAGAAGAAACGGTTTCTTTTTGTTTCTCTTTGTACCTCTGGTAGAATTCAGCTATAAATTCATCTGGTCCTGGCCTTTTTTGGTTGGTAAGCTATTTACTGCCTCAGTTTCAGAACTTGTTATTGGTCTTTTCAGGGATTGAACTTCTTTCTAGTTCAGTCTTGAAAGGATGGATGGGTCCAGGAATTTATTAATTTCTTCTAGATTTTTCAATTTATGTGGATACAGGTGTTAACAGTATTTTCTGAACGTTGTTTTTACTTTATGGGGTCGGTGGTGATATCCCCTTTATAATTTTTTATTATCTATTTCATTCTTCTCTTTTTCTTTATTAGTCTAGGTAGCAGTCTATTAATTTTGTCAAAAAAATAAATAAATAAAACCGTTTCGGCCGGGCGTGGTGGCTCATGCCTGTAATCCCAGCACTTTGGGAGGCCGAGGCGAGCAGATCACGAGGTCAAGAGATCGAGACCATCCTGGCCAACATGGTGAAACCCTGTCTCTACTAAAAATACAAAAATGAACTGGGTGTGGTGGTGTTCGCCTGTAGTCCCAGCTACTCGGGAGGCTGAGGCAGGAGAATTGCTTGAACCTGGGAGGTGGAGATTGCAGTGAGTCAAGATTGTGTCACCGAACTCCAGCCTGGAGACAGAGTGAGACTCTGTTTAAAAAAAAAAAGTTCCTATTCATTGAATTTTTTTTTTTTTTTTAAGAGTTTTTTTGTCTCTGTGGCTTTCACTTCCACTCGAATCTGGTTACTTCTTGTCTTCTGCTAGAAGGTTTCTTTGCTCTTGGTCTTCTCATTCTTTTAGTTATGACGTTAGAGTGTCCATTTGAGATCTTTCTAGGTTTCTGATGTGGGTGTTTAGTGCTATAAATTTCCCCCTTAACACTACCTTAGCTGTGTGCTAGAGATTCTGGTACAAGGAATGTCTCTTCATTCTCATTGGTTTCAAATAATTTTTTTATTTCTAATTTTTTTTTTAGATGGAGTTTTGCTCTATCTAAAACTATCTATTTAGTTTTAGATGGAGTGCAGTGGCATATCGGCTCACTGTAACCTCCACCTCCCAGTTTCAAGTGATTCTCCAGCCTTAAACTCCTGAGGAATTACAGGTATCCACAACCACATCCAGCTAAGTTTTTTGTATTTTTAGTAGAGATGGTGTATCACCATGTTGGCCAGGCTGGTCTCAAACTCCTGACCTCAGGTGATCTGCCCGCCTTAGCCTCCCAAAGTGTTTGACAGAGTGAGCCACCATGCCCAGCAAAAGCATAAAGCACCCAGTATTCCCAGGTGGTCTCACATCCAAGTCTCAGCAAGGCCCAACCCTGCTTAGATACAGAGATCAGGTATGATCAGAAGGGTGTAGGCATAGATGCCCACTGCTGATTTTATTATTTAGCTAGAAGTCATTCAGGAGCCGGTTGCTCAATTTCTATGTAGTTGTGTGCTTTTGAATGAGTTTCTTACTTTTGAGGTGTTTTTTGTTTTGCTTTTTTGTAACAGAGTCTCGTTCTGTCACCCGGGCTGGAGTGCAGTGGCATGGTCTTGGCCCACTGCCACTTCTGCCTCCTGGCTTCAAGTGATCCTTGTGCCTCAGTCTCCTGAGCAGCTGCGACTACAGGCAAGTGTCACCATGCTCAGGTAACTTTTTATATTTTTGGTAGAGATGGGGTTTCACCATGTTGGCCAGGCTGATCCCAACCTCCTGACCTCAAGTGATCCACCCACCTCAGCCTCTTAAAGTGCTGGGATTACAGGTATGAGCCATCATGCCTGGTGAGTCTTACTCTTGTGTTTTAATTTGATTTCACTGCAGTCTGAGAGACTGTTATGATTTCAGTTCTTTTGCATTTGCTGAGAAGTGTTTTACTTCCAATTGTATGATCAATATGTATATTTACCTGCCATGTGCAGCTCAGAAGAATGTGTATTGTGGTGTTTGTGGCTAGAGAGTTTAGTAGATAGATATCTATCAGGTCCATTTGACCCACAGCCGAGTTCAAGTCTTGAAAACTATTGTTACTTTTCTGTCTCACAGATCTGTCTGATGTTAACAGTGAAATGTTAAAAGTCTCTCACTATTATTATGCGGGAGTCTAAGTCTCTTTGTAGGTCTCTACGAATGTGTTTTATGAATCTGGGTGCTGCTTGAATTGATCTCTTTACCATTATTTAATGCATTTCTTTTTTGATGTTTGTTGGTTTGAACAACAAGTTTGTCTTGTCAGAAACTATGATTGCAACCCCTGCTTTTTTATGCTTTTATTTGCCTTGTAAATTTTCCTCCATTCCTTTACTTTGAGCCTGGGTTTGTCTTTTCCTGTCAAATGGGTCTCTTGAATACAGCATACATATGGGTCGTAACTGTATCCAGCTTGCCCTTCTGTTTCAGTTGAGGCATTCAGTCTATTCCATTTAAGGCTAATATTGTTATGTGTGGTTTTGATTCTGTCCAAATGGTGCTAGCTGCTTATTTTGAAGAGTTGTTGATGTAGTTGTTTTATAGTGTCATTGATTTGGTACTTCAGTGTGTTTTTGCAATGACTGGTAATGTTTTTTTCTTCCCATATTTCGTGCTTCTTTGTAGAGCTCTAGCAAGGCAGGCCTGGTGGTGATGTATTCCTTCAGCATTTGCTTGTGTGAGAATAATTTTACTTTTCTTCACTTATGAAAACTTAGTATTGTTATTTTGCTTTGTTTGCTTCTTGTATCTTTGTTCTTCATTCTCTTTTTCTGTCTTTGTGTCTTTTTTATACTTATCTTGATATGCTTTCACTTTTTTATTTTGTGTTGTGTATCTATGCAGACACATTGTTGGTGGTACCTTGGGGATTACACAGAGCCTCTAAAAGATACAAAAATGTATTTTAATCTGGTGAAAATGAACTTAAGCTGCATTCAAAATTTTTTTCTCATTATATCTGCCCTCAAATGTGTCATTGATGTTGCTAATTATATATATCATGTTGTATATTCATTAATAAATGTTTATAATGATTTATATGCTTTTATCTTTCAAATTTTAGAGAATAACTAAAAATGTTTTTGCACCATTATTATAATGCTAATAAATTCCATTTTTATGTATGTCCATTGTCTTCCCAGAAAATAAGGCATTTTATACAATTATGTGTTGTTTTGTTGAATCATGTTATTTTCAGTAAAAGCAACTGCTTTCAGCTCCGTTTATATTTAGGGCATATGAATTGCAATATAATTTTTCAGAATTTGGTTATGTTTTAAGGTCTTTTAAAAAAATTATTTGGCAGGATAGATATGTTGATGGTGTTATTCTCACTTGATAGGTATTTTCTTCAGGATGTTAACTATATCGCACAGTTTCTCTGTGGCCGGCACAGTTTCTCTGTGGCCGGCACAGTTTTTGTGGACAGTTCACCACCTATCTCATAAGACTATGCTTATAGGTGACACATCATTTTTATCTTGCAGCTCCATTCTCTTTTCTGTGACTTTTGAAATTGTTCATATATATATTTTTGTTAGAAATATCTTTGTGTGTATCCTAGTTTGTTTGTTGAGCCTCATTATTTTGACATTTTTTCTTTTGGAATTTTTTTTTTTTTTTTTTTTTTTGAGACGGAGTTTCGCTCCTGTTACCCAGGCTGGAGTGCAATGGCACAATCTCGGCTAACCGCAACCTCCACCTCCTGGGTTCAGGCAATTCTCCTGCCTCAGCCTCCCGAGTAGCTGGGACTACAGGCGTGCACCATGATGTCCAGCTAATTTTTGTATTTATAGTAGAGACGTGGTTTCACCATGTTGACCAGGATGGTCTCGATCTCTTGACCTCGTGATCCACCCGCCTCGGCCTCCCAAAGTGCTGGGATTATAGGCGTGAGCCACCACGCCCAGCCTCAGAATTTTTTTTTTTTTTGAGACAGAGTTTCGCTCTTGTTGCCCAGGCTGGAGTGCAATGGCGTGATCTCGGCTCACCACAACCTCTGCCTCCCGGGTTGAAGTGATTCTCCTGCCTCAGCCTCCCTAGTAGCTGGGACTACAGGCATACACCACTACACCCAGCTAAGTTTGTATTTTTAGTAGAGACAGGGTTTTTCCATGTTGGTCAGGATGGTCTCAAATTCCTGACCTCAGGTGATTTGCCTGCCTTGGCCTCTGAAAGGGCTGGGATTACAGTCCTCAGCTACCTTTATAATATAGGTTCAATTTGTAAAGTATGTTTATCTAAGCATAGTGAGTTTAACAATTTGTTGTTTTTATTTCTTTCAGCTATGTGTTCTTATTTTCCAAAATACCTTTGGTCAGAGCAAGACATAAAAGATTCTTTTCAAGAAGTGATACTGAGAAGGTACAGAAAATGTGGACCTGAGAATTTACAGTTAAGAAAAGGCTGTGAAAGTGTGGTGGATGAATGTAAGGTGCACAAAGAAGGTTATAATGAACTCAACCAGTGTTTCACAACTACCCAGAGCAAAGTATTTCAATGTGATCAGTATGCGAAAGTCTTTCATAAATTTTTAAATTCAAATAGAGATAATATAAGACAGACTAGAAAGAAACCTTTCAAATGTGAAAAATGTGACAAATCGTTTTGCATGCTTTTACACCTAAGTCAACATCAAAGAGTTCATACTGGGGAGAATTTGTACCAATGTGAAGAACATGGCAAAGCCTCCAAGTGGTTCTCAACCTTTACTAGAGACAAGAGAATTCATATTGAAGAGAAACCCTTCAAATGCAAAGAATGTGGCAAAGCTTTTAAATTTTCCACAACCCTTATTGCACATAAAAGAATTCAAACTGGAGAGAAACCCTACAAATGTGAAGAATGTGGCAAAGCCTTTAATGAGCCTTCAAACCTTACTACACATAAGATGATTCATACTGGAGAGAAACCTTACAAATGTGAAGAATGTGGCAAGGGCTTTAACTGGTCCTCAAACCGTACTAAACATAAGAAAATCCGCATGGGAGAGAAACCCTACAAATGTGAAGACTGTGGCAAAGCTTTTAATCAGTCCTCAATCCTTAGTAAACATAAGAAAATGCACACTCAAGGGAAACCCTACAAATGTGAAGACTGTGGCAAAGCTTTTAATCGGTCCTCATTCCTTACTACACATAAGAGAATTCACACTGGAGAGAAACCCTACAAATGTGAAGACTGTGGCAAAGCTTTTAATCGGTCCTCATTCCTTACTACACATAAGAGAATTCACACTGGAGAGAAACCCTACAAATGTGAAGACTGTGGCAAAGCTTTTAATCGGTCCTCATTCCTTACTACACATAAGAGAATTCACACTGGAGAGAAACCCTACAAATGTGAAGACTGTGGCAAAGCTTTTAATCGGTCCTCATTCCTTACTACACATAAGAGAATTCACACTGGAGAGAAACCCTACAAATGTGAAGACTGTGGCAAAGCTTTTAATCGGTCCTCATTCCTTACTACACATAAGAGAATTCACACTGGAGAGAAACCCTACAAATGTGAAGACTGTGGCAAAGGTTTTAATTGGTCCTCAAACCTTAGTAAACATAAGATAATTCATACTGGAGAGAAACCCTACAAATGTGAAGAATGTGGCAAAGCTTTTAATCGGTCCTCAACCCTTACTAAACATAAGATAATTCATACTGGAGAGAAACCTTACAAATGTGAAGAATGTGGTAAAGCCTTTAACCAATCCTCAGCTCTTACTAAACATAGGAAAATTCATACTGGAGAGAAACCTTACAACTATGAAGAATGTGGCAATGCTTTTAATCCTTGAACCTTATTAAACAAATAATTTATGTTGTAGAGAAACTCTACGAATGTGAAGAATGTGGCAAAGCTTTTAACCATTTCTCAAGTCTTACTAAGTAGTACATTTATACTGTACAGAAATCCTACTAGTGTGAAAAACATGGTAAAGCCTTTAGTAAGCCCTCAATTCTTTTTTTTTTTTTTTGAGATGGAGTTTTGCTCGTTACCCAGGCTGGAGAGCAATGGCGCGATCTTGGCTCACTGTGATCACTGCCTCCCGGGTTGAGGCAATTCTCCTGCCTCAGCCTCCTGAGTAGCTGGGATTACAGGCGCGCACCACCATGCCCAGCTAATTTTGGTATTTTCAGTAGAGACGGGGTTTCACCATGTTGGCCAAGATGGTCTTGATCTCTTGACCTGGTGATCTACGTGCCTCGGCCTCCCAAAGTGCTAGGATTACAGGCATGAGCCACTGCACCCGGCCAGTCCTCAATTCTTAACAGACACAAAATAATTTATACTGGAGAGAAACTGTACAAACCAGAAATACTTGACAATGCTTTTGACAACATCTCAAACTTTTCTAACCTAAGAGAAATTATCGTTGGGAGAAATCCTAGAAATCTGAAGAATGAGACAAGGCCTTTAAATGGTTGTCACACTTGATTTAGGTAAGATAATTTATACTATAAAACAGGCCTACACGTTTGAACAATGTGGCAAAACTTGTAACCAATGCTCACACCTTATTGTACAAGAAAGCCTTTATACTTGAGATAAATTATATAAAGACTGAAAAATCCATTTTCATATCTGACTCATGTCTTACTTGCTCACATCTCACACCACATGCTCACATCTTAACACCAGAGAATTTGTACTTAATAAAAGCATTATAAGTGCAATTTCTATCAAGATTTTTCAGAAAATACAAGCTTTCATAGTGAAGAGTATTTATTTTGAAGGTAAACATTACAAATATAAAGAGAGTTATACCTCTTTACTGGTATCATAGATTTTATTATAGACATTTTGTTCTAGAGGAAAACTCTGAAGTAGTTGCTCAAACTTTGTTCTGCATCAGGGGATTTATATTGAAGTTGTGCAGATGTAATAGATTTGGAAAAACACTTTTTCAAAGCCTACATCTTAGAAAATAACTGTTTATACTAGAAGATATTTTTGCAGATGCAGTAAAAGTTAAAAAAATTAATACATAATTAAGTCTATGCAAATATCAGAGTATTTATGATAGAAATATATAAGGCACTGACACATCAGATATCCTAAATCAGAGTGCTGAGTATAGAAAATCTAAAGTTGGTAGAGAAATTCTTTGTATAAAACTTTAAGAGAATCAGAAGGGTTTTTTGCAGGTATTATGACATTCAAAGTATACTTCTTAAAAATATTACAGATTTTTTGAGAAGTGAATAATAATGTCATTCAATCCTGAAATTATTCTGTTTCTTCATTTCTGTTTGACTCACACATGAAAGCATGGATCAATTGTTGCTGCATCAAAGATAGGTGACATTCTTTTTTGTTTTGCTTTGTTTTTTTCTTTTGAGAGGGAGTTTTGCTCATTCGCCCAGGCTGGAGTGCAGTGGCGCAATCTCGGTTCACTGCATCCTCTGCCTCTGGGTTCAAGCGATTCTCTTGGCTCAGCCTCTGAGTTGCTGGGATTACAGATGCGTACCATGACACCCAGCTATTGTATTTTTAGTAGGGTTGGGGTTTCACTATGTTGGACAGACTCGTGATCCATCCACCTCAGCTTCCCAAAGTGATGGAATTACAGGTGTGAGCCACTGCATCTGGCTTTTTTTTTTTTTTAAGACAGTTGCTGGAGTGCAGTGGCACGCCTCAGCTCACTGCAACCTCCACCCCCTGGATTCAAGCAATTTTCCTGTCTCAGTCTCCCAATTAGCTGGGATTACAGGCACCTGCCACCACACCCAACTAATTTTTGTATTTTTAATAGAGATGTAGTTTTACCATGTTGGACAAGCTGGTCTCAAACTCCTGACCTTGTAATCCACCCACCTGGGCCTCTAGACAAGAAGTTCTTTTTTATTAGGTGGGCATTATTTATGATCTTTTCTATACAAAAGTGAAGACATTAAAATGTAAAATGCACGATGAAAATCTGAGTGGAGAGGCTCTTAGAGGTTAACAATATTGAGTGATGCATGACGGAGATGTTCAGAGTAATATTGTGCATTGTCATATGAAGACAACATGTTTAAAATTAAATTAGTATATTAACTACTTTTATATAATGAAATGCAGTACATTTTTAAAATTTTTGATTAATAAAGTTCATACTTTAATTCAAAATTTTTACATGTTAAACACTATTGTGCATTCAATGAAGCGTTATTAGGCCACAAACTTTAACCTCTTCCACCTTATCCAAGGGTATAGGTAAAAGATCATAACAATATACATAATGGATTAACATCTCTAGTAATTTTTTTTGCCAGTGGCTTTCAACTGCAAATAAGTTAAAGAATATTATTTCTGTAGGTTAAGTTTTTTTTTTTAAGATAGGGTTGCCGGGCTCGGTGGCTCACGCCTGTAATCCCAGCACTTTGGGAGGCCGAGGCAGGTGGATCACAAGGTCAAAAGATCGAGACCATCCTGGTCAACATGGTGAAACCCCATTTCTACTAAAAATACAAAAAATTAGCTGGGCATGGTGGCGCAGCCTGTAGTCCCAGCTACTCGGGAGGCTGAGGCAGAATTGCCTGAACCCAGGAGGCGGAGGTTGTGGTGAGCCGAGATCGTGCCATTGCACTCCAGCCGGGGTAACAAGGGCGAAACTCCGTCTCAAAAATAAAAAGATGGGGTTTCACCATGTTGGTCAGGCTGATCTTGAACTCCCGACCTCAGGTGATTTGCCTGCCTTGGCCTCCAAAGTGCTTGGATTACAGGCATGAGCTACCATACCTGGCCAGGTTAAATTTTTATTCTGTTTTTAATCATTTAAATTTATTTTAATCCTGGTGGGTACATAATATGAGTATACATTTATGCAATATATGGCTTATTTTAATACAGGAGTAGAATATGTAATAGTCATATCAGCATTAAGTGAGGCATCCTTCAGTGCTAGCATTTATCCTTCGTTTTACAAACAATCCAATTCTACACATATAAAAAATTTTCACAGGTACAAATTTTATTTACTACAGGGTTATTTTTATGGTCATAATAAAAATTATAGACAAGTATAAATATAATTCATTTTTAGATTCTTAATAAATGTTTTTTCAAACTTTATATATTTTTCTTTGAACCTGTGGCCTGTCTGCCTGCAAAAACATACAGACTTACTTTTGACTTACATAGAGTTAAATATATATTAGTGTAAAGACAAACCTTAGGTGTAAGAAAATTAGAGTGTGTTTGTATGAGTATGAGTTTGAAGAGAGCAAAATGGGAACAAAAATTACTTTAATTAAGGTGGCTACTATAAAACTAAAAAATCTAAAAAAATGCTGAAAGCAAATATATACTTTCTGCTTTGTATTGAATTTCTCCCTGCAAAATCCATGACTTACAGTTCTGCATCTTCCCAGGCAAATTCTCTGTATTTACTTTCCAAGTATTTATGCTAGACCCCTACTTTTTTTGTTTCTTGCATATTTTTTGTTTAATAGTTTATGAAGTATTCATTATGTGAACTGGTCTGTGATTGTAAGAATTTTTATTTATATTTATATTTATTTATTTATTTTTGAGACAGAGTCTTGCTCTGTTGCCAGGCACCAGGCTGGAGCACAGTGGCGCGATCTCGGGTCACTGCAACCTCCGCCTCCCAGGTTCAAGCAATTCTCCTGCCTCAGCCTCCCTAGTAACTGTGACTACAGGCGCGCACCACCATGCCCAGCTAATTTTTGTATTTTTTTTAGTAGAGACGGTGTTTCACCATGTTTTCTAGGATGGTCTTGATCTCCTGACCTTGTGATCCACCCGCCTCAGCCTCCCAAAGTGCTGGGATTACAGGCGTGAGCCACTGTGCCCGGCCAATAATTTTTATAAAATTTAGTACACTCAAAATAATTTTTAGATGTTAATTCTAAAATTACTGTATTGTTACACTTTCTTGAGTTGGTGCACTCTATTTTGTTCTTTTAATGGGAGAATAATATATAAGCTTTCTTTTCTTTAGTGATTGTTCCTTTCACTTTTTATAATTGACATAAGTATTTTCAACTAGTGAGTCCATTTGTTCAGCTAAGTACTAGACAGTCTTCATAAGTCATTTCAGGATTTTTTTTTCTTTTTTTTTTCAGACAGAGTCCTGTTGCCCAGGCTGGAGTGCAATGGTGAAGTGGCATGATTGGCTGACTGCAACCTCCACCTCTTGGGTTCAAGTGATTCTCAGCCTCAGCCTCCTGAGTAGCTGGGATTAGAGGCATGTGTGATGACAGGCATGCGTCATCATGCCCAGGTAATTTTTTTTAGTAGAGATGGGGTTCACCATGTTGGCCAGGATGGTCTTGAACTCCTGGCCTCAGGTGATCCACCCGCCTCTGCCTCCTAAAGTTCTGGGATTATAGGCTTGAGTCACCGCACTCAGCAAGTCATGAGGATGTTTTTATATATAAAGGTAGCAAACATACCTTGCAGGTTTTGCTGTGTAATAGATGCTCCATAATGATTCGCAAAGATTCCTGCTGCAGTTAGTTTGTAACTTCAACTCAGAGAAAGTAATTAATACTTTTACATAGTTAACATTTTTTGGTGAGATCATGTGACATTGTATTGTTTTTCAAAAGTCCAAATACATTATTATGAACTGTAGTCACCATGTTGTACAATAAATCTCTTGAAATTATTTGTCCTAGTCAACTGTAATTATGTATTATTTGACAGACATTTTTTCAACCCTCCATTCTAAATACCTTGACACGTGGTCCCAGCTACTTGTTGGAGGCTGAGGCAGGAGAATTGCTTGAACCCAGGAGGTGGAGGTTGTAGTCAACCAAGGTCGCACCACTGCACTCCAGCCTGGCGCCTGGTCACCGAGAGAGACTCTGTCTCAAACAAACAAACAAACAAAATAATAAATAGTATTCCATTGTGTATACCTACCACCTTGTCTTCATTTACTTATTGGATGTTGAACTGTTTATTCTGTATTTTAACTATTGTGAAAAGTGCTGCAAACAACAGAAGTGTAAATGTTTCTTCATTCTGATATTATTTGTTTTGTATATATATCCAGTAGTGCAATTGCTGTATTACATGGTAGTTAAGTTTTTTGGGAAATCTCTATTTTGTTTTTCATAATGGCTGTCCTCATTCACATTCAAACCAAAGTCTGCAAGGATTCCCTTTTCTTCACATGTTTACCAACACTTTTTTCTTTTTAATGAGAGTCATTCTAACAGGAATGAGTTGATATCTCATAGTTTTTATATTTTGGCTTGCCTTTTTGTGATAATAATTGACATTGAGCATTTTCAAATATATCCATTGGACAGATGTGTATGTCTTGTCTTGAAAAATACTTATTTCAGCTACTTGCTTATTTTTAGTAGTTTTTTAATTGTATTGTCATTTGAGTTTTTAAAATATATTTTTGATATCAACCTCTCATCATATTTTTGTCAGTCTTTTAGTTGTCACCTTTGGTTGATTGTATCAGATTCTGCACAGCAGCTTTTTATTTATTTATTTATTTATTTATTTATTTTTGAGACAGAGTTTTGCTCTTGTTACCCAGGCTGGAGTGCAATGGCACAATCTCGGCTCACCACAACCTCCACCTCCTGGGATCAGGCAATTCTCCTGCCTCAGCCTCCTGAGTAGGTGGGATTACAGGCACGTGCCACCATGCCCAGCTAATTTTTTGTATTTTTTTAGTAGAGACGGGATTTCACCATGTTGACCAGGATGGTCTCGATCTCTTGACCTCATGATCCGCCTGCCTCGGCCTCCCAAAGTGCTGGGATTACAGGCTTGAGCCATTGCGCCCAGCCAGCTTTTTAATTTGAAGATATGACTTATTTATTCTTTTGTGTCCTGGAATATTTAGGTTTAATCAAAAAACTTGCCGCCCAGACCAGTGTTATAGGGCATTCAGTGTATTTTTTGATAATAGTAGTTTCAGAGTTTCAGGACTTAAAGCTGCTAATTTATTTTGAGTTTATTTTTACATATGGTGTGAGAAGAGGGTCTAACTTTTTTTTTGTCTGCATGTGAATATAAAGTTTTCTTAAAATCATTTAATGAAGATACTGTTTTTTTCGTTTTAAAAAGTCACCTATATTTAAAATCAGTTAGCTGTGAATACATGGATATATTTCCCTTCTTTTTTCTTCTGCTCTATGGACCTAGGTTTCTCTTTTTATTCAAGTACCATACTGCTTTGGTTACCATAGCTTTATAGTGTATTTCAAAGTCAGGTAGGGTGATACCTCCACTTCTTTTGTCTTGATTGCTTCGGCTATTCACGGTCTTTTGTGGTACCATATGAATTTTAGATATACTTTTTAAAAATTTCTATGAAGTATGTTACTGGTATTTTGATAGAGGTTACATTAAACCTATAGAATTTGTGTAATAGAAATATTTATTAATAATGCCAGTTAATGGGTAACATTTCATTTATTTATTTATTTATTTATTTATTTATTTATTTATTTATTTTGAGATGGAGTTTCGCTCTCATTACCCAGGCTGGAGTGCAATGGCGCGATCTCAGCTCACCACAGCCTCCTCCTCCTGGGTTCAGGTAATTCTCCTGCCTCAGCCTCCGGAGTAGCTGGGATTACAGGCATGCGCCACCATGCCCCGCTAATTTTTTGTATTTTTAGTAGAGACGGGGTTTCACCATGTTGACCAGGATGGTCTCGATCTCTTGACCTATTGATCCACCCACGTCAGCCTCCCAAACTGCTATGATTATAGGTGTGGGGCACCGCGCCCGGCCCCATTTATTTTTTAATTAATTAATTTTTTTGAAATGGAGTCTTGCACTGTCACCTGGGCTGGAGTGCAAATGGTGCAATCCCGACTGATTGCAACGTCCACCTCTCGGGTTCAAGCAATTCTCCTGCCTCAGCCTCCAGAGTATCTGGGATTACAGGCACCCTTCACCACAGTGAGCTAATTTTTTGTAGTTTTTGTAGAGATGTGGTTTCACCATGTTGGCCAGGCTGGTCTCGAACTCCTGAAGTCGTGATCCACCCGCCTTGACCTCCCAAAGTGCTGGGATTACAGGTGTAAGCCACCACATCTGGCTCTCTTTTTCTTTTTTTTTTTGAGACAGAATCTCCTTTTGTCACCCAGGCTGGAGTGTGGTGGCTGGATCTCAGCTGACTGCAACCTCTACCTCCTAAGTTCAAGCAATTCTCTGCCTCAACCTCCTGAGTAGCTAGATTACAGGTGCCCGCCATCGCACCCAGCTAATTTTTTTTATCTTCAGTAGAGATAGGGTTTCACCATCTTTGCCAGGCTGGTCTTGAACTCCTGATCTCGGGATCCACCTGCCTTGGCCTCCCAAAGTGCAGGGATTACAAGCATGAACCACCATGCCTGGCTTAGTCTTTCTTAAGTGCTTTCTTTTATATTAGATACTTTCCATGTAATATTTAAATTTGTTTTTCTTTGTTTTTGAGAGAGAGTTTCACTGTTGTTACCCAGACTGGAGTGCAATGGCAGGATCTCGGCTCACCGCAACCTCCGCCTGCTGGGTTCAAGTAATTCTCCTGCCTCAGCCTCCTGAGTAGCTGGGATTACAGGCGTGCACCACCATGCCCAGCTAATTTTTGTATTTTTAGTAGAGACGGGGGTTTCACCATGTTGACCAGGATGGTCTCGATCTTTTGACCGTGATCCACCCCCATCGGCCTCCCGAAGTGCTGGGATTACAGGCGTGAGCCACCGCGCGGGGCCTTAACTTTAAGACATTTTATGTAGGCCGGGCGCGGTAGCTCAAGCCTATAATACCAGCACTTCGGGAGGCCGAGGCGGGTGGATCACGAAGTCAAGAGATCGATACCATCCTGGTCAACATGGTGAAACCCCGTCTCTACTAAAAATACAAAAATTAGCTGGGCATGGTGGTGCACACCAGTAGTCCCAGCTACTCGGGAGGCTGAGGCAGGAGAATTGCTTGAACCCAGGAGGCGGAGGTTGCGGTGAGCCGAGATCGCGCCATTGCACTCCAGCCTGGGTAACGAGCGAAACTCCGTCTCAAAAAAAAAAAAAGATGTTTTATGTAATCTTTATTTGTTAAGATGGTTACAGTATGCTACAAGATGGTTGCATTATATTTATAGAAAATATACAATACAAAATAAAAAAGGAATCAAAGCATGTCACAACAAAGTTAAAAATTAAGGAAGTAAAACAGGAAATGAAAAAAAATATGTCTCCAAGAAACACATAAAACTCTAACAATGAGGTGGTTTCTGCAGATCAGCAGACTTATTCTTTCCCCCTGCTGGCTCTGAGCAACCGGGCAGTACAGATGTATGGAATTTCCCCCTGTGCAGCATGCCCCCTCCACCAAGGGGCAGCCAGAGAGCTTTGTTAAGTGCTTCCCAATCTTGGGCATCCTGACTTGGTGAGACCCCTCCCCACAACAGACATTGCCAGACAACTTATAAAAGAGTGTTCCCACTGTCATCAGGTTGGTGCCCCTCTGAGATTAAGATCTCAGAGATTTTCCAATCGACGTGGTGACGTCACGCTCTCCCGGGCCGCGACCGTTCCGCGGTGGGGGAGGGACGGACATTCATAGTCAATGGGAACACTCTTCTCGTCCTGCCCGCGGGGGCCCCTTGCCTCTCCTCCCCGCCTGTGGGGTTTGTGTTGGGAGGCATAGGGGTATGGAATCCGGCCCGACCTCGCTGTGCTCCCCGGTCCTCAGCCTGGCTGGGGCGGCATTTATATTTTTCTTTTTTTAAAAAACAAGAAAAAATAAGATCTCAGAGAAGGGAGCAGGCAGTCATCTCTGCTGTTCTGCAGGCTCCACTGGTGACATCTCCAGGTGTGAGAGAAACTCAAAGTCTTAAGTGAATTCCAAGCGAATCACAGCAGCCCTACAAAACAGCCTGTCTTGCCTGTAATCCCAGCACTTTGCGAGGCGGAGGCGGGCGAAACACCTGAGGTCAGGAGTTGGAGACCAGCCTGGACAAAATGGCGAAACCCTATTTCTACTAAAAATACCAAAAATTAGACGGGTGAAGTGGCAAGAGCCTGCAAACCCAGTTACTCAAGAGGTTGAGACAGGAGAATCACTTGAACTCTGGAGGTGGAGGTTGCAGTGAGCCGAGGTCGCATCATTGCACTCCAGCCTGGGCAACCAGAGTGAAACTCCATCTGAAAAAAAAAAAAGAAAGAAAAAAGAAGAGCCTGATTGTTTTTTGTTTGTTTGTTTGTTTTTGTGTTTGAGACCGAGTTTCGCTGTTGTTACCCAGACTGGAGTGAGTGCAATGGCACGACCTCTGCTCACTGCAACCTCTGCCTCCTGGGTTGAAGCAATTTTTCTGCCTCAGCCTCAGGAGTAGCTGGGACTACAGGCACGCACCACCATGCCCAGCTAATTTTTGTATTTTTAGGAGACATGGGGTTTCACCATGTTGACCAGGATGGTCTCAATGTCTTGACCTCGTGATCCACCCGCCTCGGCCTCCCAAAGTGCTGGGAGCCATCGTGTTTGGCCAAGAAAATAATTTTTAACCAAGAATTTCAGATCCAGCAAAATAATGCTTTATAAGTGAAGGAGAAATAAAATCCTTGTCAGACAAGCAAATGCTGAAGAAACCTGTCATCACCATGAGGCCTGCCTTGAAAGAGGTTTTAAAAGAAGTAAATATGGAAAAGAAAAAGAATTACCAGCCACCACAAAAACACACTCAAGTACAAAGACTAATGACACCGTGAAACAACACCAAGTCTGCAAAATAACTAGCCAGCACCATGAAGACAGGATCAGATTCACACAAAACATATTAACCTTAAATGTAAATGGGCTAAATGCTCCAATTAAAAGACCCAGAATGGAAGTTAAATAAAGAGTCAAGACTCATTGCTGTGCGATATTTAAGAGACCCATCTCATGGGCTGGGTGCAGTGGCTCACACATGTAATCCCAGCACTTGAGAGGCGAAGGCAGGCAGATCACCTGAGGTTGAGAGTTAAAGACTCTCTACCAAAAATACAAAATTAGCCAGTCATGGTGGTACATATCTGTAATCCTAGCTACTTGGGAGGCTGAGGCAGGAGAATCACTTGAACCCAGGAAATGGAGGTTGTGGTGAGCTGAGATCACATCATTGCACACCACCACTCCAGCCAAAAAAAAGTGAAACTTCGTCTCAAAAAAATAAATAAATAAAAGACCAATCCCACATGCAAATCCCACAAATAGGCTCAAAATTAAAAAGAAAAGAAAAGAAAAATTTACCAAGCAAATAAAAGCAGAAGCAAAGGCAGGGGTTGTAATCATAGTTTCTGACAAACAGAATTTGAACTAACAAAGATCAAAAAAAACAAAAAGAGCATTACATAACGCTAAAAGAATCAATCCAAGGAGCACCCAGATTTAAAAAAACACATTCTTAGAGACCTACAAAAGCCATGAAGGTCGAGACCACAAACCAGCCCCTAACTGCTTCTCATTTAATGTAATCCTCGCTGTTTATCATTATTTGTCTCAATAAAGTCATGAAATCTTTTTTTTTTTATAGAATAGAATAAGGAGACAGGGCCTTATTCTATTGCTCAGGCTGAAGTGAAGTGGTGCAATTGTGGCTTACTGCAGCCCCGAATACCTCAGCTCAAGCAATCTTCCCACCTCAGCCTCCTGAGTAGCTGAGACCACAGTCATGTGCCACTGCATTCGGCAAATTTTTAAAAAAATCTGCAGAGACAAGCTCTCCCTGTGTTGCTCAGGCTGGTCTCCTGGCCTCAAGCAATCCTCTTGCCTCAGCTTTCCAAAGTGTTGGGATTATAGGCATGAGCCATCACACTCAGCCTATTTTTAAGATACCTAATATAATTTGGAAATTAATTTGCCAGCTGCTGTCTTATTTACATGAATATTTGCAATATTCATAGAGGTGTTTCTATAACACCTCCATGCCTGTAATCATGTATAAGATATAGCCAATTGACTTACCTTATTCTGTTTGGAAATAGTAAATATAGTGTTTTCACCAACTCTGTGCATAGAATATACCAAATGGAGAACATAACTGTGTCAGGACAGAAAAAAATCTGTTGTCTCTTTACTATGGTGAGACTGTTTTCCTTCATGAAATCAGCAAAGAAAAGTAACTGACCTCAGCTTTTTGTGGTAGGAAAAAAATGTTATGCTCTTCAGCAGTTCTCATAATTGCATTATTTTGTGATCTATCCTCTGGTTTAAAAATGTTTTCATGCCAGTCCTGGGATCAGTGCTCATCTTAGTACTGTTTTGAGTCAATGTATAATTTTTACCTTCAGTTTTTCTTTTGCCTAATGGACTTGAGTTTTCAGACAGTTAACCATTCTGACATTGAATACTATATTTGATATTTTTGCATTCACAACTACTCATTTTCTTTATACATTCATGGTGATTTAATTTATTCTCCGCAATGTTTCACCTCCTACTCATTTTCCTGCTCTCTTACTTAGCACGTGGTCATTCCATTGTGCGCTCCTTCATGGTTAAGATGGAAAATAACTTCCTCTTTTAATTCCATTTTTGCATTTAATAGATTCCATTTGGTCATATGTAATACTCTTTTAATATTATACTAAAATCAGCTCATGTATATTTTACTTGGATCTCTGATCACTATAGATGATATTGAAAAACAAGTCTCACAACCATTCTTTTAAAATCCCAAAAGAAATACAAAAATATGTTTTAAATATCTGGCTTGTCTTAAAAATTAATTGTTTCTGTTGCTCAGAGAGCATAGCGGTCAAGTCCATTGTCAATATCAATGGTCAAGTCCATTGTCAAGTCCAATATCATTCAGTTTTCCTGTCCCCAAGATTGCCTCACTTGCCAAATGGAAACAATAGAGTACGTCAGAGAATGGTAACAGTTTGATGTACAACACTGTTATAGTACTCAGGCTAGGAATTTTTATCTATACACACATGTATATTTTTATAGCAGAACTCTCAGAAAAAAAGAAAATGAAATTTAACAGGAAATTGACGGCTTGGAAACAATGGTAAGTGGAAAAGAGTGGATTTCAGTTGCCATGGTACCACAGGTCTCTTGTTTCCACTCTGGATCCTCTCACTCTGAATAAGATGAACAGTCATTGAAAAATGACAAATGGCCTCCAGGGATGTGGCCATAGGAATGATCTTCTTATCTCAAACCACAGTAGGATTCCTGGGCAATTGCTTCCTTCTTTACCATTATTGTTATTCATTTCACCAGATGCACATTAATGTCCACAGATCTGACTCTCCAGCACCTGACTGTAGCCAACTCCTTGGTCATTCTCTCTAAAGGAGCCCCACAGACAGTGACCTCCTTGAGGCTGAAACATTTCCCCTGTGTAATTGGGTGCCAATTTGTTTTCTGTTTTCAGAGTGATCAGGGGTATGTGCATGGGCACCTCCTGCTTCCTGAGTATCTTCTAGGCCATTGTGATCAGCCCCACAAATTCCAGGTGGGCAGAGCTGAAACTACAAGTTCCCAGATACACTGAGGCCTTCAACCTCCTGTGCTGGCTGAGGAATATGCTGGTAACGATCATTTTTCTTAGGAGTGTGACTGGCAAGTGGAGTAACTGAAATAATACACAGAAAAGAGATTTGAGATGTTGTTCTGCAGTAGGTAATAACAGAACTACAGGATTACTACATACAACGTTGCCATCATCTTCTCATATTTTGTGTTTGGGCCTCACCACCTGGGCCAGCGGCTCCATGGTTTTTATTCTGCATGGGCACAGGAAGTGGGTCCAACACCTTCACAGGACTAAGCTCTTCCCCAGGTCCTCCTCGGAGTCCAGAGTCACCAAAAGAATCCTTGTTCTAGTGAGCACCTTTGCATCATTTTACATCCTCTCCTCTGTCTTCACACTATTTTTGGCTAAGTACCCTAACCCCAGCTGGTGGCTGGTGAACACGTCTGCACCGATCACTGCCTGTTTTCCCACAGTCAGCCCCTTTGTCCTCAATGGGCCGTGATCCCGGGACATCCAGGCTCAGCTCTACCTGCTGTGGCAGGAATAGACAATCTCCTGAGCTAGTCAGATAGCTCCAGTTTATGTGAGCTGTCTTGAGTGCTTCTACGTTGTTCAGCCATTTCTTCTCCCCATGCCAAGGTTGGAGCACCATTGTGAGCAGTCACATGACAGAGAGTGTGATCCAGAAACCGAGCCTCTGTTCTCGTATGATGTGTCATGGGGTGAGAATGGCAGGTACAGATTAAATATTTTGAAAATGATTTTATAATTTTCATTTATTGAACACTTTAATGGAGACATTTCAAGGGTAAAAACTCTTTTTAAAATGGGCCTCTAACAACTTGGAGACAATGAAAAACATGTATGAGTATGTAACATAAAACTAACTAATTAAAAATATCCTAAAATTAACTGGACACAGAAATATAAGAAAGACTTAATAAAATGAAAAAAAAAAAAGGCTGAGTATCTGCTTTGAACTTTGGGAATGAATCTATGGGGGAACCGTCTACTGTCCATGGAAGAGCTGAAGACAAGGTGTCCGAGCATATAGGTCATTGTTTATTTTGCAGGGAAGATAATTGTTGCTTTGAAATATTCAAGGGAGAATTTTTAAAGGTATCATGAAGTAAAATGTACAATTCTTTGACCACAGTGGAAAATTTTAAAAGACGCTTTGTGATTATATTTGTGATAACATAGATAGCATTTACTGATTATTCAACAATTTCAACAATATGACACACATGCTCGTTCTAATTGACATATGTAGAAAGTGGGTTTTACATCACATTTTTCAGCACAAGTAGGTCACTGAAATATTTTGATCTCAAAGAAATTTTTACCAAATATAAAATATTTTAATCAAAGAGATTAGCTTTGTTATTCATGATATAATAATATTTTTGAAATAGTATATTAAAGAATTTTAAAGATTATAACTGGGAAATACTCCTACTGAATATTATTTTTTTAGACTAAAAGACAGTTTAAATCCTTCACATCAAAGCTGCTCACTCTATTTAATTCAAGAGTATTAGGCAGGCCAGGTGCGGTGGCTCAAGCCTGTAATCCCAGCACTTTGGGAGGCCGAGGCGGGTGGATCACGAGGTCAAGGGATCGAGACCATCCTGGTCAACATGGTGAAACCCTGTCTCTACTAAAAATACAAAAAATTAGCTGGGCATGGTGGCGCGTGCCTGTAATCCCAGCTACTCAGGAGGCTGAGGCAGGAGAATTGCCTGAACCCAGGAGGCGGAGGTTGTGGTGAGCCGAGATCGCACCATTGCACTCCAGCCTGGGTAACAAGAGGGAAACTCTGTCTCAAAAAAAAAAAAAAGTTTTAGGCAAAATAAGATAACTGCAAATTTACTTACTAGAATAGAGGATGCCGACAATATGCATGCTAGATGTCAGTCTCTGGAATTTACAAAAAGAAGCATAGGTGAAATACAGTAATGTGTAGCAATAAAGCATAAGGTAGATAATAAAATACAGAACAATTATTACAGAGAATATAACACAAATGAGTAAAATCAACAGTAAAATACACAGACCTAGAGCAATGTTGAAAAAAAACTAACTTAAATATTAATACATGTTATTAAAACAATTGATATATATATATATATATATATATATATATATATATATATATTTTGAGACGGAGTTTTGCTCTTATTACCCAGGCTGGAGTGCAATGGCACAATCTTGGCTCACCAAAACCTCCACCTCCTGGGTTCAGGCGATTCTCCGACCTCAGCCTCCTGAGTAGCTGGGATTACAGGCACGCGCCACCATGCCCAGCTAATTTTTTGTATTTTTAGTAGAGACGGGGTTTCACCATGTTGACCAGGATGGTCTTGATCTCTTGACCTTGTGATCCACCCGCCTGGACCTCCCAAAGTGCTGGGATTACAGGAGTGAGCGACTGCACCCGGCCCCAACAATTGATATTTTTAAACCCCTGGAGACCAATATAAAAAACCTTATAGTAATAAATTAGAAAACGGAGAGAAAAAAGAATTAGACGGTATAGTCTCTATTATACTTGCTTTGTATTTCAGAGGCTCAGGGGCAGAGAAGACTGCTGCCTTGTCTCTGATGGGACTTTGGGTTTCGAACATTTGAGTAAATGCTGGAATGAGTTAAGACATTGGGGGACTGCAGAGAAGGCCTTATTTTATTTTGCAATGTGAGGAGGACATGAGATTTGGTGGGCCAAGGGAAGAATAATATGGTTCGGCTCCGTGTCCCTGCCAGAACTCATGTGAAATGTAATATGGGGTATGTTAAAGGAAGCGGTTGCTGGAAGGTGATTTAATCATGGTGGACGGTGGCATTTGGAAGTGAGGGTGTGGGGCACAAATGGTTAACACTATCTTCTTAATGCTGTCTGGGTGATAGATAGTGAATTCCCATGATAAATGAATACTGACCTTCTGGCTTTTGAACTTACATTGGGCCTGTTTCTCCTTGTGTTACTTTAATGGAATGTTTTTTTCCCATTGGACTGCACATTTTGCCTTAGCAAGCTTGCTCATGCGTGTACCATCATTGTATCTTGAAAGACAAGACCTCCCTTTTAAATTCAGGGATTCACAGGCAGAAGGGACTGTAGCCTTGTTTTGGATGAGACTTTGAACTTTTTACGTTTGAATTACTGTTGAAATGTGCTCAGATTTTTGGAAACATTTGAAAATACTTGTTTGTATTTTGTTCTCTGAGGACATGAGATTCAGAGTGTCAGGGTCAGAATAATATGATTTGCCGTGTTTCCCAACCAAAACTCATGTGGAATTGTATTCCCAAACGTTGAAGGTGGGGTCTGGTAGGAGGTTATTCAATCATAGACTGGAGGTTGGTGAGCATGAAGGAAAAAATGATTGGGTAAGGTGGGGAGGAATAGGTTTATAGTAAGGTTGTGAGAGAGTGTTGGAGAGTAGGAAGGGAAAGTAGCCTGCTGCAGAGGCAAAGGATAGCAGGAGTGGCTGCGAGAAACAGAGCTCTGGAACACCTAACGGGGAAGGAAGGAGTTTATTATTATTATTATTATTATTATTATTATTATTATGGCCGGGAGCCAGGCGATGATTTGTCTAAATAACCCAGCTTGTCTAACAAAGAGAGGCTCTGCCTTTATATTGTGATATAGCTAGCCTAGAGTTAGAACCTGTACACTGCCATTTTATAAAAGACAAAACTGTTTCTATTCTCCTCGCAAGGACTGCTAACCTTGGTTTCTGTAAACTGCTAATTTACTTTGCAAAAAGGTAAAGCTGCATACTTCCTCTTATCTGTAACTGCCAGAATTGCTGGCCTTTGATCATCGGTAATGGCCAGAGTAAGCACCCCTGAATAATTCCATTCTGGCCCCAAGTAACTCCCACCCAGACGATGTGTAAGCAAATGGTTATCTTAAGTTCTGCAAATCTCTCCCCTAGGCCTCGGAATGTCCGGAGCCCATCACCCTCCTCTCCTACCCAGGAGGTGATTCACAGCCCACCGAGATATCTGAAGGTTTTCATCTCTGCTCCTTACCCCAACTCCCAAAGTGGTTTAGTGGGTATAAAAGATCTTGTCTCTCTTCTTTCGGGGCCACGGGTTGGAGAGACGTGAGTCCTCCGTGGTCGCCGGCAATAAACCCTGCAATTTGGCATACTTTTGTCTTGGTGTTGACTTTCTGTGCTCGGTCCGATACAACACAAGTCTGTATTTTTCTTCTGCACTGCCCTATAGAAGTTTTTCAAGAGGTTCTGCCTGGAAACAGTGAGGGGTGGGGAGTAAAGTGGGGGTGTGTTGGGGGCAGATCTTTCACAAATGCTTAAGCACTGTCTTTTCCTGATAGTGAGTTCTAAGGAGATCTGGTTGTATGACAGGGTGTGGTACCTCTTTCTCAGTCTTTCTCCTACTACTGCCAGATGAAACATCCCATTGCTTCTTGGTCTTCTAGTATCATTGAGAGGCTTCTCGAGTTTGCCCAGAAGCAAAAGTCTCTAAGCTTTCTTTACAGCCTGCCTAACCCTTTAGGCAATCTAACCTCTTTATGATTACACAGAAAATTAGAGCTGTGAAATGAAGCTATGAGATGTCCTCAAGGGATTTTCACCACTGTCTCGGGAATCAACACTCAGCTTCTTTTCACGCAAATATCTGAAGTCTCTGTGAATTTTCTACCCTAAATGGGCTTTTCTTCTTTTAGCACATTGCCAGGTTGCAACAAAGGTAGCTGAAAATGTAGAAGCAGGTTCAGAAGTGGCTAACAGCCAGAGGTTGGAGAGTTTGGAGGCCTTGAAGAAGACAGAAAGGTAAGAAAAAGTTTAGCCTATTGTAGAGACTTGCTAAATAGTTATAATTAAAAGGATTATAGATGGAAGGACAGTGAAGGCCGGGCTTAGAAGATCTCAGATAAAAATGAGGAACTTACTGAAAACAAGAGCCAAGTTTACTTTTGTTTTGCCTTAGGAGAGAACGTGGCTGCACAGTGCCCCTGCCCTGGAGACTGTAAAACTTTGAACTTAAGGGTGATGATTTAGGTTGTATTTGGTGGAATGAACATCTATGCACCAAAGCTTAAGAGGTGTCCTGTTTGTGTCAAAGATTCTGTGGTCTTATGTGTGACCAAATAAATAACCTCAAGTTGAAACATTTATTTAAATGAGAAGCAGAGCTTAAAAGTTTGGACAATTTGCAGCCTGGCCAAATGGTCAAAGAGAAAAGCCGATTTTCAGTGTAAAATTTCAGTAAGAGTTCAAAAATTTGCATACAATGGAGCCCAGTGCTAATAGTCAAAATAATGGGAAAAGGCATTTCAGACAACCTTGCTGTCACAGGCCCTGGAACCTAGGAGAGAATAGATGGCTTTTTGAGCCAGTCCCATGGCCCCGCTTCTATGAGCACCCTCAGGACACTGCTGCCTGCATACCTGCGGCTCCTGCTGCAGCTCCAGCTCCAGCCATTATTCAAAGATGCACAGGTACAGCTTAGGTCACTGCTTCGGATGGTGCAAGCTCCAAGCCTCAATGGCTTCCACGTGTGTTAAGCCAGCAGGTGCACAGAGCAGGAGACTAGAGGCTTAGGAGTCTTCATCTAGACTCCAGAGGATATACAGTAAAACCTGGGTGTCCTGGGAGAAGCTTCTTGAAGAGGCAGAGCCCCATGGAAAATCTTTACACGTCAGTACAGAAGAAACATATAAGGTTGGAGCCTCCACACAGGGAGGCACCTTTCTCCAGACCCCAGATTTATAGACCCACCAACAGCTTGCACTTTGGGTTTTAAAAAGCTACAGGCGGGCCGGGCGTGGTGGCTCACGCCTGTAATCCCAGCACTTTGGGAGGCCGAGGTGGGTGGATCATGAGGTCAAGAGATCGAAACATCCTGGTCAACATGGTGAGACCCCCGTCTCTACTAAAATACAAAAAATTAGCTGGTCATGGTGGTGTGTGCCTGTAATCCCAGCCACTCAGGAGGCTGAGGCAGGAGAATTGCCTGAACCCAGGAGGTGGAGGTTGCGGTGAGCCGAGATCGCGCCATTGCACTCCAGCCTGGGTAACAAGAGTGAAACTCTATCTCAAAAAAAAAAAAAAAAAAAGCTATAGGCACTCAACACCAGCCCAGTTCATGAGGGCGGCTTTGTGGGATAAACCCTGCAAAGCCACAGGTGCAGAGCTGCTGAAAGCCTTGGGAGCCCAGCCATCACACCACCCTGTGCTCAGAATGTGGGACATAGATTTGAAAAAGGTAATTTTGGAGCTGAAGGTTTAAATGACTGGCCTGCTGGGTTCTTGACTTGCATGCGGTCTATAGTCACATCTGTATTTTGTGCTTCTTTCTGGCAAATTTCTTCCTTTTGGCTGGAATGCTTATTCAATGCTTGTACAATTGTTTTACCTTGTAAGTAGCTAACTTGCTTTGTATTACAGAGGTTCAGGGACAGAAGAGACTGCAGCCTGTGTCAGATGAGACTTTGGGCTTTGGATATTTGAGTAAATGCTGGAGTGAGTTCAGATATTGAGGGACTGTAGAGAAGGCATGATCATACTTT
Organism: Callithrix jacchus; assembly: GCF_049354715.1. Taxonomy (NCBI): domain Eukaryota; kingdom Metazoa; phylum Chordata; class Mammalia; order Primates; family Cebidae; genus Callithrix; species Callithrix jacchus. The sequence continues at coordinate 20,714,900 of NC_133523.1, forward strand.
ACAGAAACCATGAGGTTTTACTTCGAGAACCTGCCTGTTCTTGGCTTTTTATATAAGTAAAATCAGATAGTATTTGAGTTTTTCCTTCTGGCTCCTTTCACTTAGAAGAATGTTTTCTAGGCTTATTTATGGTTTTTCTATGGATCAGTTCTCCATTGCTTTCTATGGCTTTGTAAGTTTCCATTGTAATTCATTAAGATAAAACAAGTGATCCACTGATATTCACACAGAGCCAACCCCTAAGCCGAAATTGTGGTAAAATATGTTTTTCATAACTGTCACAATACTCTCTATCTCCATGAGTTCAACTGTTTTAATTTTTAGTTCCCACAAACGAGTGAGAACGTAGGAAGTTTGTCTTTCAATGCCTGGTTTATCTTAGTTAGCATAATAATCTTCTATCCATGTCCTTGCAAATGACAGGATTGTATTCTTTTTTAATAGCTGAATAGTACTTACTATGTATACGTGTCACATTTTCTTTATATCTATTGATGGACACAGGTTAATTCCAAACCTTGGTTATTTTGAAGTGCTGAAATAGACATGATAGTGCAGACAGCTCACTGGGACACTGATTTTCTCATGTTGGGTATATACCTAGCAGTCGTTTTCAGGGATTATATAACAGATCTATTTTCAGTTTGTTGAAAAACCTCCAAACTTATTTTTTTTTTTTTAGTGATGGTACTAATTTATATTCCTAACAAGTTTACCTGAGTTCCCTTTTCTCAGTCAAACTATTGGTGAGAATCTAAATTAGTACAATTTCTATGGTGGTTTTCGCCAGCATTTGTGTTAAAGTATATTCCTTTATAGCCACGTTTTGAAAATTTGATCATAAAGAAATGTTGAATTATACTAAATGCTTTTTTAGCATCATTTGAAATAATCATATGGTTTTTGTCCTTCATTCTGTTCATATGATGTATCACATTGATTTGCATAAGTTGGACTATGCTTGCTTCACTGGGATGAATCCCACTAGGTCATGATGTGACCTTTTAATCATCTTATTCAATTTAGTTTGCTGGTATTTTGTTAAAAGTTTTTTTTTTTAGATGGAGTTTCACTCTTGTTACCCAGGCTGGAGTGCAATGGCGCGATCTCGGCTCACCGCAACCTCCGCCTCCTGGGTTCAAACAATTCTGCCTCAGCCTTCCGAGTAACTAGGATTACAGGCGTGCGCCACCATGCCCAGCTAATTTTTGTATTTTTAGTAGAGACGGGGTTTCACCATGTTGACCAGGATGGTCTCGATTTCTTGACCTCGTGATCCACTGGCCTCGGCCTCCCAAAGTGCTGGGATTACAGGCTTGAGCCACCGTGCCCGGCCCAGAAGTTTTTAAATTAATATTCATCAAACATAATGGCTTATTGCTTTCTTTGCTGATGTGTCTTTTTGTTTGTTGTTTTGACATGGAGTCTTGCTCTGTTGCTCAGGCTAAAGTGAAGTGGCATAATCTGGGCTCACTGAAACCTCCGCCTCCCAGTTTCAAGAAATTCTTCTGCCTCAGTGTCTGGAGTACCTGAAATTACTGTCGCCAACCACCACGCCTGGCTACTTTTTGTATTTTTGGTAGAGACAGAGTTTCATGATGTTGGTCATGCTGGTCTTGAAGGCCTAACCTCAAGTCATCTGCCTGCCTCAGCCTCACAAAGTGCTGGAATTACAGACGTGAGCCACCATGCCCGACCTTGATGTGTCTTTTAATGATTTTGGTATCATGATAATGCTGACCTAATAGAACAGATTGAAAGTGTTACCTACTTCTTTAATTTTGAAATAGTTTAAATGAGATTACTATCGGTTCCTTAAGTGTTTGGTAGAATTCAGTAGTAAAACAGAGTCCTGGGATTTTCATTGCTACAAAAATTGTATTTGGATCTTATCTTTTCTTTCTTATTTAATCTTGTAAACGGTGTGTCAAATCTATCTTTTCAAAAACACAGTTGTTTGCTTTTCTGTAATTTTTTCCCTTTCTTTTGCCTTTTCTATTCCTTTTTTCTTCTTTCTCATTATCTTTCTTTCCTTCTTTCATTTTATTCATTCATTCATTCTTTCCTGCTTTCTTTATTTCTTGTTCTTTTTCTAGAAATGAAGTCTCAAGCTATCACACAGGCGAAAGTGCCATCACATGATCTTACTTCACTGCGACTTCTGCCTCCCCGGTGTAAGAGGCTCTACTGCCAAAGCCTCCAAAGTCGTCAAAATTCAGGCATGCACAACCACACCCACCAAATATTTTGAATTATTCATAGAAAAAATTATTCACCATGCGAGCAGGACTGACCTGGAACTACTGACCTCAACTGATTTGCCAACCCCAGCCTCCAAAAGTGCTGGTATTACAACTATGAGACACCAGGCCGGCCTACTTTCTTACTGAAATTTTATTTATGGTCTGATTTTTACAATTTGTTTTCTATGGACTTATACAAATTTACGTTTTGATTTGTTCTTACCTTCAAACACCTCTGTGAATATACACTTTACTCCCTTCACTACTTTCACTCTGTATCTAAAATCTACATCCTTTATGTCTACCCTTCACCCCAACGAGGAAAAATAAGGACCTCCTTGGCCCAGAGTCTCGGGTCTGCGTTTAGCTTCAAGGTGCTTCCCGTGGATGGCATGTAGGCTGGCAGGGCACCCGTGGGCAGGTGAAAGTGGAGCGGGGAAGCAGAAAAGGCAAAAAGGAAGTTAGGCTTGCCTATGGATCCGGCAAGGCGTTTCCAGAAAACTGGAAAAAGGGGGCGCTGGGGCTGGCTCTCCGGGGTTCCACAGGAATTCTACAGAAACTGAAGGCCTCCCTATGGGCTGGAACACGTTACATGGGTGGTGGGTGGTGCGCAGTGAGGAAGTAAACCCCCATGAGAGTCTTGAGTTTTCTGGACCCTCAGTCCGGAAAGGTGCCAATGTCTGTGGGTGTCGCCATTGCCGCGAGTATCTCACACAAGCAGCCTCCCTCCATGCCTTCCTGCCTCCCTGCATACCTCCTTCCCTTCCTCCCTCTCTCCATGTCTCCCTTCCTTATTTTCTCCCTCTTTCACTCCTTCCCTTTCTCCCTCCATTCTGTCCTTTCCTCTCTTAATTTCTCCCTCCCTCTCTGCCTGGGAGGCTCTCACGATCTCTACCCGCTTTCCCTGCCGCCTGGAAAAAGCAGCACCTGCGTTTGCGCAGGGACTCGTGTCTGTGTGGTGGGGTAGGGGAGAGGAGGGGTGAGAGCCCTGCCTGGGTTGGTCCTCGAAGCGCAGCTGGCTCCCCCGAGAGGCGCGCAGGCGCCGCAGAAGGCCCACGTCTCGGGACCTGGGCGGCTCTGGGAAACCCGAGATGCTCAGGAAAGAATGGCAGCACAGCCCTGCCCTGTGTGTAGTGTCTCACCTGACTGACCTGGAACTCAGGGATCCTAGACAGGTGTGGGGGAAGGGAAGACTCGCCGCTGATTACGAAGGCAGTCAGTCAACGTGATCACGCCATTGCAAGCCAGAGAGACCAGAGCAACAGGCACCCTTGTGGAGGGCAAAGACAGACAGACAGAGACACACACACACACACACACACACGCACGCACTGACGACGAAATCCGAAATCCCGTTTCAGTTGGACTGAGTGTGACTCCTGTGTGGATGGGACTGTCCCGCTCCTCCTGGCATCTGCTCGGGTGCGCAGGACAGCCAAGAGCCTGAGAGTGGGGAAGCGCCACCTCCGGAAGAGCCAGGGCAGCGAACCCACTAGTGCCGGGGGCAGGTTTCGAGATTCCTTCTGCCGGCGGCGCGGCGGCCTGGCTCCCGGAAGCCCCCTGTGGGAGAGCCCCTGGCGCGCAGGGCACGTGGGGCGTGGGGCGCCGGGAGCGCCTTTTCCCACGCCCCGGTGTGGGTGAGGGCGACCGAGGGAGGAGGAGAGTGGCACCCCCCAGGGGCCGGATTGCACAGGCCCCCTGCGTGCGTGGGTGCCCTCTCACCTGGGCCTGGATGCCTGGCCCTTCGATTCTGAAACCAGATCTGAATCCTGGACTCCGGGAGGCCCGTCTCTCTGGCCAGATCCTCCCTGGTGGCGAAGTTCGGAAATCGCTCTCGCTCGAAAGCTCGGAGGAGCACGGAGGTCTGGGACTGGGTCACGGCGGTCCGCTTTCGCCGGCCTTCTGGCGGGCCGCGGGGCCCAGGCCAGGACCTGGATTCCCGCTGGTGCTGCCTCAGCCGGCGCGATCTGTCATTCTGAAACCAAATCTGGACCCTGGGCTCTGGAATGCCGATGGCCTGGGCCAGCTTTCTCTGGTGGCCATGCCCGGGTACGGGTTCTGCTCCAAGGACTCTCGCAGGGCATCCCTTTGGCTCGGGGTCCAAACGAGTCTGCTTCGCCGTCCTCGCTCTCGGGCTTCCGCGGGGAGAGGGCTGCCAGGAGCTGTGGGGAGAGCCATCGCGGAGAGACCGGGCCCGAGTGTCACAGACAGACACAGGAACACAGAGGCCGGCCGGCCGGTTCCGGTGCGCCTCAGTCAACCTCTGGACACCGCACCGCAGGCAGGTCGACCCAAGAGTCCGGCCCCACCATCCAGAGACCGTTCTTATAAAGACCTAGCTGCCCCACCCCCCTCATGAATATGCATGAGCTCCGGGGACCAAGGGCGGGACAGCCCGCCCTCTCGAGCCGGAAACCAAACGCACCAGGGCCTTGAGGGATGGGTGGGGTTGGGGCCAGAGCGGCCGAGGGAAGGAAAAGGGGGGCTTTGGGGCAGCTCTCCGGGGTTCCCCAGGAATCCACGGAAACTGAAAGTCTCTCTCTGGGCCCCAACACTTTACCGGGGCGGGGCGGGGGCCGGGGTGTCGGCCAGGGAAAGGTGGAGTTCAGAAGTCCACCCCCACGACCGTCTTGAGTTTTCTCGCCCTCTCTCCGTGAAGGCGCCGACGTCTGTGGGTGTCGCCGTTGCCGCGAGTGTCTCATACACGCAGCTGCGTGGATCCTGTTCCTGTTTCTGTAGAAAATGAGAGCAAAAGCACAGAGAAGAGACGTCCCGTGCATGACGGCCTGACGGTGGATTCCTGTTTCCTGCAACACGGGGAGTCTCCCATACAGCCTGTTTGCAAACCGGAAAAATGAGCACGGGCACGATGCTGGTTTTCACGGATCCCTGGAACTTTCTGTTTCCCCTCTGAGCTCGGGAAACAAAGTCAACATGATCACCTGATCACCCCTTCGGAAGCCAGAGAGACGTGAGCAACAGGTACCTTTGCGGAGGACAAATGCATACACATAAGCACACACACACACACACACACACACACGCTGAAAGCCGAAATCCCGCTTCAGTCGGCCTGAGTGTGACTCCTGTGTGGATGGGACTGTCTGCCTCGCGCTCCATTGCAGAGCTCAACACGGGGATCTGTAGTCTGTGAGCCTGTGAATGACACCCAGGCTAGCACCGAAGTCTGGGCTCTTTGCTCTTTGGGGAATTCGGCCAATCCTGGGGAAGACGGCGGAATTCGTCTGGATCGCCCTCGTGGTGAAGGAACCCAGGCTGGTGGTGGCTGTGGCTGGCCAGGGAGCGCCCCGCCCGGCAGACGTGGGCGAAATGTTTTCCGAGTGTGGGGTCCTCTTGGTCCTGGATGCAGAAGACCGCTCTTCTCTGCGTTTTTCCCTCTGTCCCTTGGTCCCTTTCTCCTTCTGTTCCTGAATACTCACATCTTTCCCTTTCTTCCTCAATGTCTCCCACGCTCCCTTTCTTCCTTTCTTCCACCCTTTGTCCCTTTCTCACATTTACCCTCTCCCTCCCTGCCTCCCACCCTCCCGGCTCCTCTCCCTCCCTCCCTCCCTCCGTGCCTCCCTCCCTTTCTATCTCCCTCCCGCCTTCCCTCCCTGCCTCCCGCCTGCCTGCCTCCCAGCTCCCCTGCCTACCCCCTCCCCTGTCTCCCTCCCTCCCTCCCCTGTCTCCCTCACTCCCTTCCGTCCTTTTCTCCCTTCATTTCTCCCTCGCTCTCTGTCTGGGAGACTCTCCCCATCTCTATCCGCCTTCCCTCCCGCCTGGAAAAAGCAGCACCTCCGTTTGTACAGGGACTCGTGTCTGCGTGGTGGGGTAGGGGAGAGCAGGGATGAGAGCTTTGCCTGGGTTGGTCCACGAATTGCAGCTGGGAAGCCATGTAGGCGCAGTAGACCCACATCCCCGAAACTGGGAGGCTCTGGGATCCTCCCCCCGCTCCCAACTTCGAGACGCTCAGGAAAGAATGTCAGCACAGCCCTGCCCCGTATGTAGTGTCTCACAAGACCTACCTGGAATTCAGGGATCCTAGGCCGGTCAGGCGGAAGGGAAGACTCGCCGCCGGACACCGAGGCAGACAGTCAACAGGATCACCTGATCACGCCTTTGGAAGCAGAGAGATGTGAGCGACAGGCACCGTTGCGGAGTGCACGTACGGGGACACACACACACACACACACACACACACGCAGAAATCCGAAATCCCGCTTCAGTCGGCTTGAGTGTGACTCCTGTGTGGATGGGACTATCTGCGTCGCGCTCCGTTGCAGGGTTCAATGTGGGGATCTGTAGTCTTTGAACCCTGTGAATGAAACCCGGACTGGCACCAGAGTCTGAGCTCTTTGCTCTTCGGGGAATTCGGCCAGTCCTGGGGTGACGGCGGAATTCGTCTGGATCGCCCCCCGTGGTGAAGGAACCCGGGCTGGCGGTGGTTGTGGCTGGCCAGGGAGCGCCCCGTCCGGCAGACGAGAAGCAGACGAAATGTTTTCCGAATGTGGGGTCCTCTTGGTGCTGGAGGCAGAAGACCCCTCTTCTCTCTGCCTTTTTCCCTTTCTTTTGGTCCGTTTCTCCTTCTGTTCCTCCCTATTCCCATCTTTCCCTTTCTTCCTCAATCCCTACAAACCTCCCTTTCTTCCTGTCTTTCTCCCTTTTTCACTTTTACTCTCTCCCTCCCTGCCTCCCTCCCTCCCTCCCTCCCTGCCTCCCTCCCTGCCTTCCTGCCTCTCTCCCTCCCTCCCTTCCTCCCTCCCTACCTCCCTGCTTCCCTCCCTCCCTGCCTCCCTGCTTCCCTGCCTTCCTGCCTCCCTCCCTGCCTTCCTCTCTCCCGATCTCTACCCGCCTTCTCTGCCGCCTGGAAAAAGCAGCACCTTCGTTTGCTTTGGGTCTGCGTGGTGGGGTGGGGGGAGGAAGGTTGAGAGCTTTGCCTGGGCTGGCCCACGAAGAGCAGCTGGCTCCCTGGGGACCCGCGCAAGCGCAGTAGACGCCCCCGTCCCGGGACCTGAGCTGCTCTGGGATCCCGGAGATGCCCAGGAAACAATGACAGCACAGTGTAGTGTCTCACAGGACGGACCTGGAACTCAGGGATCCTGGACAGGTCAGAGGGAAGGGAAGACTCGCCGCTGGATACGGAAGGCATCCACGAGAGATGGAAAATAAAAATGAAAGTCAAAGAAAATTAGTAGAAACCAAAGTCAAATGCTAAAGCAGCGAGAAACGATTCACAGCACGATGGAAACAGAGTGGATGAAGGAGTCTGGGAAATGAATCTTAGTGACAGAAAGCACAGCAGTGACCATAGCAAGGTGATGACGATTCTGGTCCACTGGATCCCACCATCCCCATGACAGTAAATCCCATGACGGTCACCACTCAGCAAGCTACGACCGCATTATTTCCTGTTTCTTCCAAAATGAATAAATGTGATTCTCATCACAAGGGCAAATACAAATTCTTTTTATTAAACTAAACTGTCATGGTTTAATTTAGTTTTCTAAAGTTCTTATAATTTTGAAAATGCAGTTGACACTTGTATGGCTTATGAAATTTCCAATAGTCTTGCGTTACTTGAAGTGTTCAAAATACTGCATATTTTAAATTAAAGAGTAAAATTTATGTATTTTTTATACATATTTAAGGCCCAAGACTCACAAGTAATGCTGTTTATGATTTGAAAATTTCAAAGTTTTGTTTTCCATCTGGACATAGTGTATCGTGCTGAAACAGTTGTTCTTTAAAGTGGCAGCCACAGATTTTGTCTCTCTGGATATATTTTGGACTTTAAATATTAAATGTAACATATTAAAAATTCTTCATTTTATTTTAGAAAATTTAAGATTGATGTCCACAAAAAATGCAAATTACTGTAGGGTTCAGCAAACAATGTATATAATGTGGCATTAATATCTCTATTTTTGATGTCTACATCTTTTTGTAGAAAAGCTTGGTTTCTTTAAAAATGTCTCCACAAATTCAGGCTTATTTTATAAAATGGTAAAATAGTAAAGAAATGGGTGGAGCTGGGCTACTTAGGAGGCTGAGGCAGGAGAATTGCCTGAACCCAGGAGGTGGAGGTTGCGGTGAGCCGAGGTCGCGCCATTGCACTCCAGCCTGGGTAACAAGAGCAAAATTCCATCTCGAGGGGGAAAAAAAAAAAAAGAAATGGGTGGTTTGGCACACCATGTGAATAATACTAGCACTCAAATTACAAATTAATCCAAATTATTTAGAAAGTAGATATAAATAATTTGTTTTAATACAGTGACAGATATTCACAAACACTTAAAAAGTCAAATCTATTAGTATTAGGCTTGACTTAGTTTATATATATATAAGATCAAAACTTTGTTAAAAATAAATATTTTAAATCAGTAATTTGGTGGTTGTTTTGAGATGGAGTCTCACTCTGTCACCAGCCTGGAGTGCAGTGGTGTGATCTCGGCTCACTATAACCTCCACCTCGTGGGATTAAGCGATTCTTCTGCCTCAGCCTCCTGAGTAGCTGAGACTACAAGCATATGTCACCATGCCTGGCTAATTTTTGTATTTTTCATGGAGATGGGGTTTCACCATATTACCCATGTTGGTCTCGAACTCCTGACCTCATGGTCCACCCACCTTAGCCTTCCAAAGTACTGGGATTACAGGCATGAGCCAATTTGATGTTTCTAACTACTCAGATGTCCTGTTTTAATCAAATTAAGTTTGGGGAAAGTTGCCTCATTTTATTTAATTTTTTGTTCAATGTATTCAAAATTTTCTAGTTTAACCTAATATTGATGAATGAGGAGTAAACAATTATTTTTAAAATCTCAGGCCTATTAAATTGCTGGAGACATTTCTAATTTAAAAATTTTGGGCTAAAAAACTCTATGCACATAAACTAGTAAACATGGAAGAAATGGTTAAATTCCTGGACTTCTGTGTACTCCCAAGCCTAAACCGGGAGGAAGCTGAAACTATGAATAGACCAATAAAAAGGTCAGAAGTCGAGGCAGCAATTAAGCCTACCATACACAAAGAGCCCAGGTCCAGATGGGTTTACAGCTGAATTCTACCAGACAAACAAAGCGGAGCTGGTACCATTCCTTCTGAAAATATTCCAAATAATCCAAAAAGAGGGAATCCTTCCCAAATCATTTTATGAGACCAATATCATCCTGATAGCAAAACCCGGCAGAGACCCAACAAGAAAACTTCAGGCCAATATCCATGATGAACATAGATGCAAAAATCTTCAATAAAATATTGGCAAGCCAATTGCAACAGCAAATCAAAAACCTTATCCATCATGATCAAGTAGGATTCATCCCGGGGATGCAAGGCTGGTTCAACATACGCAAGTCTATCAACATAATTCACCACATAAACAGAACCAAAAACAAAAACCACATGATTATCTCAATTGATGCAGAGAAGGCATTCGACAAAATTCAACAGCCCTTTATGCTAAAAACCCTCAATAAACTCAGTATCGATGGAATGTATCTCAAAATAATAAAAGCTATTTATGACAAACCAACAGCCAATATCATACTGAATGGGCAAAAACTGAAAGCATTCCCTTTGAAATCCGGCACTAGACAAGGATGCCCTCTTTCACCACTCCTATTCAATATAGTACTGGAAGTTCTAGCCAGAGCAATCAGGCAAGAAAAAGAAATAAAGGGTATTCAAATAGGAAAGGTGGAAGCCAAATTGTCTCTATTTGCAGATGACATGATAGTATACCTAGAAGACCCCATCGCCTCAGCCCAAAAACTCCTGAAACTGATAAGCAACTTCAGCAAAGTCTCAGGATATAAAATCAATGTGCAAAAATCACAAGCATTCGTCTACACCAATAACAGACTTCGAAAAAGCCAAATCAAGAACGAACTGCCATTTACAATTGCTACAAAAAGAATAAAATACCTAGGAATACAACTTACAAGGAACATAAGGGACCTCTTCAAGGAAAACTACAAACCACTGCTCAACGAAATCAGAGAGAAAACAAACAAATGGAGAAACATTTCATGTTCATGGTAAGGAAGAATTAATATCGTGAAAATGGCTATACTGCCCAAAGTAATTTACAGAATCAATGCTATCCCCATCAAGCTACCATTGACTTTCTTCACAGAACTGGAAAAAAACCACCATGAAATTCATATGAAACCAAAAGAGAGCCCCCATAGCCAAGTCAATTCTAAGCAAAAAGAACACAGTGGGGGGCATCCAACTACTGGATTTCAAACTATACTACAAGGCTACAGTAATCAAAACAGCATGGTACTGGTACCAAAACAGAGATATAGACCAATGGAACAAAACAGAGGCATCGGAGGCAACACAACATATCTACAACCATACAATCTTTTATAAAAGTGACAAAAACAAGCAATGGGGAAAGGATTCCCTGTTTAACAAATGGTGTTGGGAAAACTGGCTAGCCATGTGCAGAAAGCAGAAACTGGACCTTTTCCTGACACCTTACACTAAAATTAACTCCAGATGGTTTAAAGACTTAAACATAAGACCTGGCACCATAAAAACCCTAGAAGGAAATCTAGGCAAAACCATCCTGGACATAGGAGTAGGCAAGGACTTCATGAACAAAACACCAAAGCATTGGCAACAAAAGCCAACATAGACAAATGGGACCTAATCATACTCCACAGCTTCTGCACGGCAAAAGAAACAGTCACTAGAGTGAATCAGCAACCAACAGAATGGGAAAAAATTTTTGCAGTTTACCCATCTGACAAAGGGCTGATATCCAGAATTTACAAAGAACTCAAACAGATTTACAGAAAAAAACAAACAAGCCTATTCAAAATTGGGCAAAGGATATGAACAGACACTTTACAAAAGAAGACATATATGAGGCCAACAATCATATGAAAAAATGCTCATCATCACTGGTCATCAGAGAGATGCAAATCAAAACCACATTGAGATACCATCTCACGCCAGTTAGAATGGCGATCATTAAAAAATCTGGAGACAACAGATGCTGGAGAGGATGTGGAGAAAAAGGAACACTTTTACACTGTTGGTGGGAGTGTAAATTAGTTCAACCATTGTGGAAGACAGTGTGGCGATTCCTCAAGGCCTTAGAAATAGAAATTCCATTTGACCCAGCAATCCCATTACTGGATATATATCCAAAGGACTATAAATCGTTCTACTATAAGGACACATGCACATGAATGTTCATTGCAGCACTGTTTACAATAGCAAAGACCTGGAATCAACCCAAATGCCCATTGATGATAGACTGGATTGGGAAAATGTGGCACATATACACCATGGAATATTATGCAGCAATCAGAAATAATGAGTTTGTGTCGTTTGTAGGGACATGGATGAATCTGGAGAACATCATTCTCAGCAAACTGACACAAGAACAGAAAATGAAATATCGCATATTCTGACTCATAGGCGGGTGATGAAAAATGAGAACACGTGGACACAGGGAGGGGAGTACTAAACACTGGGGTCTATTGGGGGAAAGGGGGAGGGGGAGCTGGGGAGGGATATCCTGGGGAGAAATGCAAAATGTGGGTGAAGGGGAGAAAGGAAGCAAAACACACTGCCATGTGTGTACCTATGCAACTGTCTTGCATGTTCTGCACATGTACCCCAAAACCTAAAATGCAATAAAAGATTTAAAAAAAAAATTTTGGGCTGGGCAGGGTGGCTTATTCCTATACTCCCAGCACTTTTGGAGGCAGAGGCATGCAAGTCACTTGAATCCAGGAGTTCGAGACCAGCCTGGCCAACCCCGGAAGTGCAGGTTGCAATGAGCCAAGACTGTGCCATTGCACTCCAGCCTGGCACAGTTTTGAAAATCCATCTCAAAAAAATAAAAAATAAAAAGAATAAAGCAAATAAAAATTTAGCACTTTGATGGAATCAAAACAAGTATTTAAAAAATTTATTCTGACTCATTTTTTCACGAAAATGATTGTGATGGAATGGCTGCAGCAGTGTGGTCTTAACGCTCTCTGTTTCATCATTCTTGGGCTATGGTCATAAAACTTCTATGCTTTTTTTTAAGACAAATGTTTTGTTAACTCAATAATTTAGCATGATCTTCAAAGTCTCGTATTTTTAAAAATGGTTCATTCTTAAGAAAATGTGATTAAATCACCTACTACTTATTCTAAAAAGAGTAACAAATTATATAGTCTAGTGTATAGTTAATATATAAAAATATAGATGTAGAGTCATTTTAACTGCACACTTGGGAATAAAACATATCTTGGGCTATAGGCCAAGAGCTTTCAGATAAGATAGTTTACAAAATGTGGGAGACCTGGTTTAAAAACAGTTACCACTGTGCCTTAGGGAGTAAATCATTCTTTCACTGCTGATTCCAACTCTTAACTTGGAACTAAAGAAACATGTCGGCCGGGCGTGGTGGCTCAAGCCTGTAATCCCAGCACTTTGGGAGGCGGAGGCGGGTGGATCACGAGGTCAAAAGATAGAGACCATCCTGGTCAACATGGTGAAACCCCGTCTCTACTAAAAATACAAAAAAAAAAAAATTAGCTGGTCATGGTGGTGTGTGCCTGTAATCCCAGCTACTCAGGAGGCTGAGGCAGGAGAATTGCCTGAACCCAGGAGGCAGAGGGTGCAGTGAGCCGAGATCGTGGCCATTGCACTCCAGTCTGGGTAACAGCGAAACTCCATCTCAAAAAAGAAAGAAAGAAAGAAAAGAAGAAAGAAAGAAAGAAAAGAAGAAAGAAAGAAAGAAAGAAAGAAAGAAAAGAAAGAAAGAAACATGTCATTGTACCAAACAACAACAAAAAAACCTCTTCCTTCTATTTGACAGTAAGGGACTGCATGTGCAGGTTTGCAGCATAGGTACACCGCATGGTGCTGAGGTTTGGATGCTCAATAATCCCATTGCCCAAGTAGAGTACATCGCATCTGAAAGTTTTTCAGTATTTTTCTCCCTTTCTTTGTCCATCTTTTTAGATGTTTAGTTTCTTTTTTTTAGTGTTTATTTTCACCTTTGTTTCCATCTGCACCCAATTTTTATCTCCCATATATGAGAATGTGTATTTGTTTTACTGGTCTGCTAATTTGCTTACATTAATGGCCTTCTGTTGCATTCACGTTGCAGCAAAAGACATTCTTTCCTTATTTTCTGTGGCTGCATAGTATCGCATGCTCTATACGTACCTCATTTTTCTTATCCAATTTAAGATTTATAGATGCCCTGTTTAATTCTAAGTCTTTTGCTATTGTGAATTTTGCTGCAATAAATTTCTGTCTGGCAAAAGGATTTATTCTCCTTTGAGAGTGATGGGGCTGATGGGTTAAATGGCATCTCTATTTTTAGCTCTCTGAGAAATCCCCCAAACTGCTTTGCACAGGGGCTAAACTTTTATCGCATTCCCACCAACAGTAACAATGATACCTATTTCTCCACAACTTCAACATGTTACTTTCTGACTTATAATAAGCCATTCTAACTGGTGTGAAATGGTGTCACTTTGTCATTTTGATTTACATCTCAGTGATGTTTTGGGTGTTAAGCATTCCTTGAATGTTTATTGGCAACTCTTATGCCTTTCTTTGAGATGCGTCTATATTATTTTTCTGATTTTTCATATTAAATTTTGTATAGATTATGATAATCACTTGTAAGCAGCTTGGAAATACTTTATTTCATATTGTAGAGTGTCTGTATCCTTTGTTGATAGTTTCTTTGGCTGAGCAGAAGCTCTTTAGTTTAATTAGAAGTTTTGATTTTTACTGTTACACTCACTTTTCAGATGTTATTCAGAAACTCATTCCAGGGGCTTGTGTTTAGAAGAGTTCTAAGTGTTCTCCTGGAATCCTTGTAGCTTGAAGACTCACAGCAAAGTCATTAATCTACCTCGACTTATATTTTCTATATGGAAAGAGGTAGGAGCCCACATTTTTCTGTATAAACACTAACCTGTTTTCTCAGTACTATTTATCATAAATATTGTAATTACTATTTTTTAAGACAAAGTCTCACTCTGTCACCCAGACTGGAGTGCAGCGGCACTATCTTGGCTCACTACGACATCTGCCTCCCAGGTTGAAGCAATTCTTCTGCCTCAGCCTCCCAAGTAGCTGGGACTACAGGCACGTGCTACCACACTGGGCTAATTTTTGTATCTTTAGTAGAGACAGGGTTTCACCATATTGGCTAGGCTAGTCTTGAACTCCTGACCTCATGATCTGCCCATCTCAGCCTCCCAAAGGGCTGGGATTACAGGTGTGAGCCACCACTTCCGGCCTGTCAGTAGCATTTCTATAAACTAACAACTCTCTCAAATTTATATTTAAAAAAATTCCATCTACAATAACTGTAGTAACTATACTTTTAAATAAATTTAACCAAAAATTTGAAGCACCTTACATTATATTCAAAAAAACATTAAAGTAAGAAATTGATATGTAAGTTAAAAATTAATCATTAATGGACTGCCATTATTAATACTGTTAAATATTTGCATCACACAAAATGATCTACAGATATAATGCAGTCTCAATTAAAATATCAATGACATACTTAATAAAAATTCTTAAAAACAGGCCAGGTGTGGTGGCTCTCACCTGTAATCCCAGCACTTTGTGAGGCCAAGGTGGGCAGATCGCAAAGCCAAGAGATCAAGACCATCCTGGCCAACATAGAGAAACCCCATCTCTAATAAAAATACAAAAATTCACTGGGCATGGTGGCTCATACCTGTAGTCTCAGCTACTCAAGAGACTGAGGCTGCAGAATCACATCAACCTAGGAGGAAAAGGTTGCAGTGAGCCAAGATTGCACCACTGCAGTGCAGCCTGGTGACAGAGCAAGATTCTGTCACACACACACACACACACACACACACACACAAAATTAAATGCATCTAATTTATGTGGTACCACAAAAAATCCTGAATAGCGAAAGCTATCAAACAGAAAAAAGTGAAACGATCACCCTACCTGACTTTGAAATATACTACAAAACTATAGTAACAAAAACAGTATGGTAATTCAATAGAAACAGACACTGGGCCAATGAAGCAGAATAAAAGAGACCAGAAATACAGTCATGTACTTATAGCTAATTGATTTTAAATAAAAGTGACAATTTCTTAGGGCAAAACTGTAAATGCTGTTGAGAAAACTTTATGGCCACACACAGAGCAATAAATGGAGACCTTCAATTCACACCACATATAACAATTCACTCAAAATAAATTAGATGTGTAAATATGAGTCCTGAAATTCTGAAACTGCCACTACTAAAAATAATAATAATAATAATAATAAAGCAGAGTGAAAGCCCCATACCATTGGTGGGGCAATGATTTTATTTAAATTCAAAATCCCAGGGAACAAAAGGAAAAATGAGAGTTGGAATACTTCCAATGAAAATGTTGCTGCACAGAATATTATACATTCAACGGGATAACTAGCAAATGGGACAAGGGGTTAATATCAAAAATGTAAGAAACTTAAATGACTATACAACAAAATCAATAACTATTAAAAATGAGCCAAAAGCATATTTTTCTAGAAAATACATACATATGGCAAGCAGATATATTAAAAAATGCTGAATGTCAATTCTTATTAGGGAACAGAAGCCAAAAAAAGCTGTATCTCAACTAAGTCGTGAGAATTACTCTTACTTAAAACAAAACAAAACAAGGGCCATGTGCAGTGGCTCATGCCTGTAATCCCAGCACTTTGGGAGTTCGAGGCAGGCAGATCACCTGAGATCAGAAGCTCAAGACCAGCGTGGCCAACAAGGTGAAACCCCCTCTCTACAAAAATATAAAAAGTAGCCAGGCATGATGGTGGGTGCCTGTAATTCCAGCTACTCAGGAGGCTGAGGTGAAAGAATTGCTGGAGATGTAGGTTTCAATAAGTCGAGATCATGCCACTGCACTCCAGCCTAGGTGACAGAGCAAGTCTAAAAGAATAAAATAAATAAAATTTAATATGGTTCACTTACCATAAACTCTTAAAATTTTAATTTCTATGATATATTTTCTAGCAAACTTTGCATTTGTCACACTTCGGGTAAGAATCTAGTAAGCCTTTCTGTTTACAATGAGGCACCATGCTAACTGATTTACCCCTCTCACCTGTGGACAGTGTATGCTTTTATCTTAAATGATCTGAAAGCTATATTTATAAGCAAACTCTCCAGTTGAAACAAGTTTTTCAGGGCATTAAAAAATACCAAAGATCTCATCAAAACCCACAGAATACCAGGTGAAATGACATAGCATGAAGAAAACAGTGGGAAAACAGTAGCAATAACACAGAAAAAGAAGGGCTATGATGTATACATGGCTGAAATACACATAAAACAAACAAAACTTAAGATAAGTAGAAAATAAAGCTCATTTTTTAAATTCAGTAAAATTCAGCTTTGCAGCCTGAACAAAAGTCCTCTCCACATGAATAATCAATCTTATTTGTTTACCTTTGATATTTTTTTCTTCCTCTGACTTGAAGTCACAAATGAAAACAGGAATATTTAGGGCATCTGTTACACAGCAAGCACTGCTACATTTATTATAACAACATGCTCATGACTTATGAAGCTTCCATAATACTTATCTAAAAAAACTGACCCTATCTCTAAATAAAATTACTTCTGTCCATTATAAAAAGTGCAAACGGTAACTTAAGAAAAGTAGGCTTATACAGGGTTCTCCAAATAAAAGAACAAAATTGAATGTTCCAACTAAATAAAGTTTAATACACTAATTTTGGAATTATAGCTAAAATTATTTTGTGTGCATAACTTAAATTTATTTATTTATTTATTGAGAAAGAGTCTTCCTCTATCACCCAACCTGGAGTATAGTGGTGCCACCTTGGCTCACTGCAACCTCCATCTCCCGGGTTAAAGCTATTCTCCTGCCTCAGCCTCCGCAGTAGCTGGGATTACAGGGGTGCACCACCATGCCTCACTAAGTTTTGCATTTTTAGCAGACACAAGGTTTCATCTTTTTTGCCAGGCTGATCTCAAAATCCTGACCTTAGTTGATATGCTCACCTCGGCCTCCCAAAGTGCTGACATCACAGGTGTGAGCCACTGTGCCTGGCCCATGACTAAATTTTATTAAAATCATTCTTATAATCACATAGCAGCTCACATACTTAGTACTTTGTAAATTATAAAACAAAAAATATATGTAAGAAACAAGAAAGTCATGGGTCTAGCATAAGTATCAGGCAAGTAAAAACAGAGAATTTGGATGGGGAGATTCTGAACCGTAAGCCGCAATATATTACAGTAATCAATTCAATACAAAGTAGAAAGTATAGATTGGCAGTTTTGCGCAATGGTGGTATTGTAGTCAACGAGGTTTATCCGAGGCACAATTATTGCTAACTGAGAACTTTTCCTAATACCCTGCTAGGATGCGGTGAAATATAGCTGACACTGGCCATTTTTGGCAGTCTCTACAGGGACTGAATTATTTTTTTTTAAAAAAAGAAAGTATAGATTTGCATTCAGCATTTTGGAGGATTTTTGTTTTCTAAAATATCAAACATCTGGCTGGGTGTGCTGGCTCACACTTGTAATCCCAGTACTTTGGGAGTCCAAGATGGGTGGATTCACCTGAGGTCAGGAGTTCAAGACAAGCCTTATCAATATGGTGAAACCTTATCTGTACTAAAAATACAAAAACTATCCGTGGTCTCAGCTGCTGGGGAGACTAAGAGAGAAGAACTGCTTGAATCCAGGAGGCGGAGGTTGTAGCTAGCTGACATCATGCCACTGCACTCCAGCCTGGGCAACAGAGTGAGATTTTGTCTCAAAAATAATAAAAATAATACAAAATTAGACACCTCATTAAAATAATTTGTCTTCTTCCAATATTGATTTTTTATTCTGAAAATAATTACAAACTCATACTCAAGTAATTTTTTATGCCTAAGGTTTACATTTAGACTAACAGGTGTGTATGTTTAACTCCATGTAAATGAAAACTAAAAGTCTGTGTGTTTGCAAACATACAGGCCACATATTCAAAGAAAAATATATAAGACATTTTAAAAAGTATTTATTCAGGACTCAAATGTGTAAATTGTATTTATGGTTGTATATAATTTTTAGTATTACAAAAATGATTCTGTAGTCAATAATAAATTGTAGTTAAAAATAACTAAAAGTGTAGAACTGAATTGACTGTAATGCAAAAAAAATGAATTCTAGAGGTGATGAACACCTCCTTTAACTTAGTGTGATTATATATTGTATGCATCTATCAGAATATGTATATATAACAAATATTATGTACCCACAAAAATTAACACAAGTAAATTTAAACGTAAAAAAAGAAGAAGAATTTTACCTACAGGAATAATATTCCTTATGTGCAGTTTTAAGCCATTGGCAAAAAAGATTATTAGAGGTGTCAGTCCATTATTTAACCAAATAGTGTATTCTTACCATCTTTTACTTACAGCCTTGAGTAAGGGGACTAGGTTAAAGAAAGTGGAATAATAACAGTTACTTTAATGCACAATATTTAACATGTGAAAAATGTTGACAAGAAATTAAGTTCACACATAATCTGAAATTGTTGACACATACTACATTTTGTTTCATAAAAGTACAATTAGTGAAATATTTTACTACTAATTAAAAAAAACTTTTTTTGAGATGGAGTCTTGCTCTGTCACCCCGTCTGGAGTACAGTGGCACAATCTCGGCTCACTGCAACCTCCGCCTCCTGGGTTCGAGGGATTCTTCTGCCTCAGCTTCCGGAGTACCTGGGACTACAGGTATGCATCACCAAACCCTACTAATTTTTGTATTTTTAGTAGAGATGGGGTTTCACCACATTGGCCAGGCTGGTCTTGAACTCCTGACCTAGTGATTCACCCAAGTCAGTCTTTCAAAGTGCCACAGTTACCGATGTGAGCCACTGCACCAGGCCAATTTAATTTTAACTAAAACTAAAAATATTTGTCTCTTAATATAATGCACAAGAATATTACTCTGCACACTTACCTCATGCATCACTCAATCTTGTAAGTTAACCACAAAGAACCTTTTTACTTAGAATTTCATCATGCATCTCACATTTTAATGTACTCACTCTTTCATAAAAGAGGTCATAAATGCTCACCTAATTAAAAAAATCTCATATGTTTGATGCAGCAATAACTGGTCACATGCTTTTATGTATGAATATGATAGGAATAAAGAAACAGGATGGGCCTGGCAGAGTGGCTAACACCTGTAATCCCAGCACTTTTGGAGGCTAAGCTGGGCAGATCACTTGAGGTCACGAGTTTGAGAACAACCTGGCCAATATGGCAAAATTCCATCTCTACTAAAAATACAAAACCTAGCCAGGTGTGGTGGTATGTGCCCGTAATCCCAGCTACTAGGGAGGCTGAGGCAATTGTGTCACTTGAACCCGGAAGTTGGAGGTTGCTGTGAGCTGAGATCACACCACTGCACCTCAGCCTGGGTGACAGAGTGAAACTGTCACAAAAAAGAAAGATTTCATTAGCATGAAGTAATTTAAGAGTTAATTACAATACTTTTACTATGAAGCAATTACAGAGTTAACTACCACATTATTTGCTCTTGAAAAAATCTGTACTTTTTCCAAAAAAGGTAAATTTGTAATTATAACTCTTGAAAAAAGTTTGTAATCTTTTAAAGTTACATACAGTTTTTCTACCAACTTTAGTTTGAATAATTTTCTAGACTCAGAATACTGGTTTAGTGTAACGACTGAAGTGTCAGTGCCTTATTTATTTTCAATTGTTTGATATTTACATAGACTTAATTTTTGATTAAATTTTTTTCCTACTCAATCTGCAAAAATACGTTTTAGTATAAACTAGCTGGAATTTTCTAAGCTTTAGCTTTTAAATAAATGTTTTTTCCCCAAAGTTATTATACTCCCATAGTTTTTTATATATTCTCTGATATTGAACAAAGTTAGAGCAATTGCTTCAGGGTTTGCCTCTAATACAAAATAACAAAATCTGCTACAAGTAAAGGTACTACAACTTTCTTTATACTTGTAAAGTTTGTCTTTGAAATAAATGCTCCCCAGCACTTGAAAGACTGAAGAATGTTTTGAGAGAATAGCACTTTTAATGCTTTTATTAAGTATAAAGTCTTTCATGTACAGTAAGAATGTGAGCAGATATCAACCACTTTTTAACTCTCTTTATATTTGTACATTTGTTCTCAAGTATAAATGCTTTCCTGCACAATAAGGTGTGAGCGTTACGTAAGAGTTTTGAAGCGTTGTTTATACTTGTAGAAGTTTTCTCCAGTAAGAATGACCTTACCGAGACCGATCCAAGACGGCTGATCACTAACAGCTCAGGATTGTAGCTCCCAGTGAAAGCTCAGAGAACGAGACGACGCCACACTTTTAGACGAATTTTCGTCACTCACGAATCAGCCGATTCCCAGTGGAGGAGCCCCACGGGTCGCCAGCGCGACTCTTGTGGCCGCCGCAGTGGTTTTGCCGGCGTCTCGGCGCAGCAGCTCTTCATGCAGAGCCAACCGGACTGCTTCCCCTACTGACCGGAGTTTGGAGCTCCGGGAAGTCAGAGCCGCTTGTTGCAGACTCAAGAGGGACGCCAGACCAGAGATTCCCGGGCAGAAGTGCACCATCAGTTTTATCGCTGCTATTTAGGCTGCCACAGTGAGTTGCTCAGATCCCAGCACTGGGAATCAATAAGTCGGACGTCGACTCAGAAACCTAATTAGAAAGGCGGTTCATCTACAATGAAGGGAAAAAAACAGCCTAAGAAGGCCGAGTATACTCAAAATCAGAACCCATCAGCCACGGAACAAGCCCTGATGGAAAAGGACTCATCAGTAACGGAACAAGCCCTGATGAAAAAGGACTCATCAGTAACGGAACAAGCCCTGATGGAAGAGGACTCATCAGCAGCGGAACAAGCCCTGATGGAAAAGGACTGTGTTCCATTATCTGAAATAGGCTTTAAAAGGTGGATGATGAGAAATTTCTGGGAGTTAAAGGAACTTGTTCTAACCCAATGTAAAGAAACTAAGAACTTTGAAAAAAGGTTCGATGAAATGATGAAAAGAATAGACAATATAGAGAGGAATACAAATGATCTTATGGAGTTGAAAAATACAACACGAGAACTCAGTGAAATATGTACAAGCTTAAATAGCCGAATGGATCAAGCAGAAGACAGGATATCAGAGGTTGAAGACCAACTCAATGAAATAAAACAAGACAAGAATGGAGAAAAAAGAATAAAAAGGAATGAGCAAAGTCTCCAAGAAGTATGGGACTATGTGAAAAGACCTAATATACGTTTGATTGGTGTACCTAAATGTGATGGAGAGAATGAATTCAAGCTGGAAAATATTCTTCAGGATATTATCCAGGAAAATTTTTCTAATTTAGCAAAGGAGGACACTATTCAACTCCAGGCAATACAGAGAACACCACAAAGATATTCCTCAAGAAGACCAACCCCAAGGCACATAATCATTAGATTCACCAGGATCGAAATGAAGGAGAAAATATTAAGGGCAGCCAGAGGGAAAGATCAGGTTACCCATAAAGGGAAGCCTATTAGGCTTACAGCAGATCTCTCAGCGGAAACCCTACAAGCTAGAAGAGAGTGGGGGCCAATATTCAACATCCTTAAAGAACAGAACTTTCAGCCCAGAATTTCATATCCTGCCAATTTAAGCTTTATAATTGAAGGAAAAATAAAATCTTTTAGGAACAAGCAAGTACTCAGAGATTTTATTACCACCAGGCCTGCTTTACAAGAACTTCTAAAAGAAGCATTATACATAGAAAGGAACAACCAGTATGAGCCTTTCTAAAAATACACCAAAAAGTAAAGAGCATTAACATAAAGAAGAATTTACATCAACGAAAGGATAAAATAGCCAGTTAACATCAAATGGCAGTAACCCTAAATTTAAATCGACTAAATCCCCCAATCAAAAGATACAGACAAAATCTAACGGTATATCTAAAGATATACAAAGACTCAAAATAAAGGGTTGGAAAAAAACTTACCAATTAAACAGAGAGCAAAAATAAATAAATAAAAAGCAGGAGTTGCAATTCTCACAATTAATAAAATAGATTTCAAAGCTACAAGGATACAAGGGTAAAAGGATTAATGTAATAATAAGAGATCTTAACACCCAGACACATAAGACCCATAATGAGATTTAGATTCACCGAGACAGAAAATTGATAACGATATCCAGGACTTGAACTCAGATCCAGAACAAATAAACTCAATAGAGCTCTCCATTTTAAACACACAAAATATACGTTATCCACTTTAAACACACAAAATATTGATCGGCCATTATTGATACTCATTTTAGGAATGAAGTAATATTTCTTTTTCCCTCTTTTTCTCTTTTTCCCTCTTTTTCTTTCTCTTTCTAAAAATAAATAAATAAATAAATAAATAAAGACAGCTTAAAAAAAAAAAAAGAATGACCTTACCTACAATCAAGTGTGACAACCATTTAAAGGGTTTGTCGCATTATTCATATTTCTCACCAGCATAGTTTTTTGTTTGAGGTGTTGTCGCCAGCATTGTGACAACTTTAGGGTTTCTAGAGTTTCTCTCCAGTGTGAATCATCTTATGTCTGTTAAGGGTTGAGGACGTTGAAGGCTTTGCCACATTCTTCACACTTTTAGGGTTTCTCTCCCTTATGAACTGTCTTAGTTCTAATAAGATTTGAGGACTCACTAAAGGCTATGCCACTTCCTTCACATTTGTAGGATTTCTTTCCAGTACCAATTCTCTTATGTGTAGTAAGGTTTAGAGATTGACTAAAAGCTTTGCCACATTCCTAACATTTGTAGGGTTACTTTCATATGAATTATCTTATGACTAGTAAGATGTGAGAACCCGCTAAAGGCCTTGCCACATTCTTCACATTTGTAGAGTTTCTCTCCACTATGAATAATTTTATGTGTACTAAGGTGTGAGGATTGGCTAAAAGCTTTGCCACAGTCTTCACGTTTATAGGGTTTCTCTCAAATATGAATTTTCTTATGTGTAGTAAGGGTTGAGGACTGGTTAAAAGCGTTACCACATTCTTCACATTTGTAGGGTTTCTCCACAGTATGATTTCTCTTATGTGTAGTAAGGTGTGCAAATTGGTAAAAGGTTTTTCCACATTCTTCACATTTGTAGAGTTTCTCTCCAGTATGAATTATCTTATGCATAGTAAGGTTTGAGGATTGGTTAAAGGCTTTGCCACAATCCTCACATTTGTAGGGTTTCTCTTCAGTATGAATTCTCTCATGTGTAGTAAGGTTTTTCTTTTGGTTAAAAGCTTTGCCACATTCTTCACATTTGTAGGGTTTCTCTCCGGTATGAATTATCTTATGTCTAGTAAGTTGTGAGACCTGGTTAAAAGGTTCTCCACATTCTTTACATTGATAGGATTTCTTTCCAGTATAATTTTTTTTATATGTAGACCGGTTTGAAGCCTCATTATATGCTTTGACATGTCCTTTATATTTGTAGGGTCTTTCTTGAGTATGAATTATTTTAGGTTGAGCTAACTGTGAAAGTGTGCAAAGTGACTTATCACATTCTTTACATTTGAAAGGATTCTTTCCAGTTTGTCTTATGTCTGTTTGAATTTGAAAATTTACGAAAGACTTTCACAAATTTGTTGCATGGAAATATTTTGCTCTGGGTAGTTGTCAAAAACTGGTTAAGTCCATTGTCACATTCTTTGCACACCTTACACTCAAATATGCTTTGACAAAATTTTCTTAAATGCAAATTTTTATGTCCACATTTTTTATATCTTCTCAGTATCACATTTTGGAAACAATTTTTTATGCCCTGCTTTGGCCAAAGGTCTTGGACAAAATAAGAACATACAGCTGAAAGAAATAAAAATAACAAATTACTCCACTTACTAGACTCAGATGAATACACAAATCTTCCCTACAAAATTATGCAAACTGCTTCACGAGATGGCACAGCAAAATGTTACAGGTTCAAATTTTTTCACAGACGTATAAATGTAACAAAAACATACAGACCAAACTACATTTGTAGAAAATTAAGTGTGTGCAATGCCCCAAATGAGCCTAATGCAAATTACCACATAGAAGAAAAGTCTCTTAAATTTACCCAACACCTTCCCAATATAACATAGTGACTTTAGAAATAAATTGCCAACTTCTGGTTTCTTTTTTAGAGGACAAGTAAAATACTGCCTAATGTCTTTATTTCTGAATGGTATTGTTTTTACAAACACTGGTTCCTGTCTCTCATTACATAAAGGACTACAATAAATAGTGGTATTCTTTCAAATGACAGTTTGAGTCTATTGAGACACAAGGTAAGTTTTATAGCAGCAGAAAGACTGTGGTACAACAGACAGCAGCAGAAAGACTGCGGTATCACAGACAGAAAACAATTGTAGCAAGTGATTATTGGTTAAGAAGAAACGTGAACAGGCTGAGTTTGGTATCTCACACCTGTAATCTTAGCCCTTTGGGAGGCTGAGGTGGGTGTATCACCTGAGGTCAGAAGTTGAAGACCAGCCTTGGCAACATGGGAAAACCCTGCCTCTACTAAAAATACAAAATTTGCAGCACTGTTTACAATAGCAAAGACCTGGAATCAACCAAAATGCCCATTGATAATAGACTGGATTGGAAAAATGTGGCACATATACACCATGGAATATTATGCAGCAATCAGAAATGATGAGTTTGTGTCGTTTGTAGGGACATGGATGAATCTGGAGAACGTCATCCTCAGCAAACTGACACAAGAACAGAAAATGAAACACCGCATATTCTCACTCATAGGCGGGTGATGAAAAATGAGAACACATGGACACAGAAAGGGGAGTACTAAACACTGGGGTCTATTGGGGGGAAAAGGGGAGGGCCAGTGGGAGGGGGAGGTGGGGAGGGATAGCCTGGGGAGAAATGCCAAATGTGGGTGAAGGGGAGAAGGAAAGAAAAGCACACTGCCATGTGTGTTCCTACGCAACTGTCTTGCATGCTCTGCTCATGTACCCCAAAACCTAAAATCCAATAAAAAATTAAAATAAAATAAAATAAAAATAAATAAAAATACAAAATTAGCTGAGCATGCAGATACACGCCTGTAATTTTAGCTATGTGTGAGGCTGAGAAAGGAGCATCACTTGAACCTGAAGGTTCAAGTCTTAGCTGCAGTGAGCTAAGACAATGAGAGGAAAAGAACATTAAGAAGAAAAAGAAGGAGGAGGAGGAGAAATAATAATAATAATGAATAAACTCCTTTAACTAAAAACTAAAGAGAAAAGCAGGAGTTGTAATTCTCACACTTAATAAAATAGATTTCAAAGCTACAAGGATGCAAGGGTAAAAGGATTAATGCAACAATAAGAGATCTTAACACCCAGATACATAAGACACATAATGAGATTTAGATTCAACGAGACAGCAAATTGATAACGATATCCAGGACTTGAACTCAGAGCCAGAACAAATAAACACAATAGAGGTCTCCATTTTAAACACATAAAATATGCATTAACCACTTTAAACACTCAAAATATTGATCGGCCATTATTGAAACCCATTTTAGGAATGAAGTAATATTCCTTTTTCCCTCTTTTTCTTTTTTTCCCCTTCTTCTTCTCTTTTTCCCTCAAAAAAAAAAAAAAAAAAAAAGAAAAGGCATTGAGAGTGGATGGAGGGAGAACACAGATGCAAAAAAAAAAAAAAACTAAAGAGAAAATTTTAGACAAGGCACATTCTAAGAACAGGTTTGAGAGACTCCCAGAATCTTTAGCCAAGATGACTGTTTTCAGTCTATCTCAGAAAAAAATGACATTTTAAATATTGTGGCAGGTAGCTTTTTTAATCAACTATTACAATGTATACAAATCAGGACAATATAATTTCATTAAAAAATATAAAATTTTCAGAAAGAACTCATAAAAATATGTACATGTTAATTTTTAAACACTGATAATAAATTAAATATTCAATGACTGAAACAGGAACACAGACTACTGTAGAAAATCAGAAAAATAAAAATGGAAATAAAGATATCTAATATATTTTTTTAATTTTGGAGGTAAAAAATAGAAAAATAAGTAACTGGAAAAGCCAAAAAGAAAAGATAATGTAAAAATGAAAAATTTCAACAAAAAAATAGATACATGCAAAGATATTTATAACAAATACACATATCAGCACATTTTCAAAAATCACAGATAAGAAGAAAATTGTGGAAGCTGCAAAATAAAAGTAACGTGTCATTTACAAACATAGTCTTATGACATAACCAGTCAATTATCAACAAAACTTTTGCCGAGCAGAAAGAAACTGTGTGACACAGTCAAAGTCCTGGGAAGAAAAACAAAAAGTATCACGTGAGGACAATAACCATTAGCAAATCTGTCCTGTCAAATAAAAAGAAAGAAAAATTCTGGGTGGGGTGTTGCGGCTCACCCCTGTAATCCCAGGACTTTGGGAGGCTGAGTCAGGCCAATCATGAGCTCAGATCAAAACCAGCCTGGCCTACATGGTGAAATCCCGTCTATACTAAAATTACAAACATTAGCTAGGCGTGTCTAGAGTCTGAGCTACTCGGGAGGCTG
Source organism: Callithrix jacchus (assembly GCF_049354715.1). Lineage (NCBI taxonomy): Eukaryota > Metazoa > Chordata > Mammalia > Primates > Cebidae > Callithrix > Callithrix jacchus. The sequence continues at coordinate 20,741,766 of NC_133523.1, forward strand.
AGGCAGGAGAATTGCTTGAACTTAGGAGGCAGAGGTTGCAGTAAGCCGAGATCACGCCACTGTACTCCAGTGTGGCCACAGAGCGAGATGGCATCTAAAAAAAACCTTCTGAAACAACTGAATTCTGAAAAAGCATCTTGGAACTGCATATTCCCCACAAATAAAAGATGCTGAAAGCAGTTCCTTAAACTGAAAGTAAAGAACTTCGAAGAAATAATACATCATCAAATAAAAATACATTATTTTCTGAGAAAGATATGCACATACACAAAAACAGTATCTTGAGGCATTGTCATACTGGTGCATAAAACCTTTTAAATTATTCTCTAATATTTGAAAAATAAAGGCACAGAAATTAGAAACATCTGTTAAAGAATATACAATGTTAAAACATAATTACCAACATCAATGACAAATGTCAGGGCAGAGGTAAGGAGGAAAAACTTTATTCACTTGAAGTGTATTTTGTACCAAATTAAAAATATACTGTTGTTTCTAACAGAGGTTTATGTAACCTCCAAGGTACCACTAAAAAAAAAATCAGTATAGATACACAAACGTAGATTAGAAATGAGTAAAAACATATCAACAGAAAAGATACAAAACAAGACAGAGAGAAAAAGGAGAAGCAAAGATGCAAGAATCAAATAAAATAATTAAAAATACAACAGTGTTTTTCTGTCTCAGAAAATTATTTAAATACATATATAAAATTAACTTTCAAATCAAGAGACACACTTTCAATAAGTAAATTTATTAAAAGTTAAAAAACCAAAATCCATCTTATTCTGCAAAAGTCAACTGACATCTAGTGATAATAAACAATACACTGAAAGGGCAAGACGGAAATAGACATTGAATGCAAATATTATTCAAATGGGGCAGAAGAAGTCAAAATAATATTATGCAAGCTACATCTTAGGTCAAAAACTGTCACATGTTTAAAATGTACTTCACATCAAAATTCCAAGGAGACAAAAAAGGACATTAAAACTTACAGATTTAGGTCAGGCACAGTGGCTCATGCCTGTAATTCCAGCACATTAGGAGGCCGAGGCAAGCACATCACTTGAGGTCAGGAGTTTGAGACTGGTCTGGCTAACATTGTAAAACCCCAGACTCTGCTAAAAACACAAAAATTAGCCAGGCATGGTGGTAGGTGCCTATAATACTACCAATATTGTAATCCTAGGTAATACTGTAATGATGTCCAGCTTTCTCAATGCAATCTACAGATTTAATACAAAGTTTTTCAAATTTCTCATTGCATTTTTTAGGAAATACAAAAATCAATTCTGAGTATATAGAATCTCTACAGACAATAAAGTACTCACTAATATTGAAAACAAAACAAAACAATGTTGGGGACATTACAGTTTCTGATTTCAAAACACATTACATAGCTAGAGAATTAAAACAATTTGGTATGAGTGTGAAAGTCAAATCGTAGACTAATAAAGTAGAATGACCCGGGCAGGCTGGCTCACGTCTGCAATCCCAGCACTCTGGGAGGCTGCGGTGGGTGACCCATGAGGACAGGAATTCAAAACCAGCCTGACCAACATAGTGAAACCCCATCCCCACTAAAACTACCAAAACCAGCAGGGCTTGGTGGCAGGTGCTTGTAATCCTAGCTACGCAGGAGGTTGAGGCAGGAGAATCACTTGAACCCGGGAAACAGGGGTGGCAGTGAGCCAAGATTATGCCATTGCATTCCAGTCTGGGTGAGACTGCATCTCAAAAAAACAAACAAACAAAAATGAATGCGGTAGGATGCAACACATATATAAAGTCTTACATATATGGTCATATAAAGAAGGTTCATTTGCATCCCCATCATTATTTTTATCATTGTTACTGAAAGCCAACAGGTAAAAGCAATGCGAATTTCTGTCACCAAATAGTCCAGTAGATATAATCTGAAATATAAAAATACCAAAGTATTTCCTCAGTTTGCAAAACAGTGGAAAATATTCTAACTATAAAGGTAAATCTTGATGACATTATACAAAATCAAATCAGCCAGCCACAGAGATGTTATGAGATATATAAAGCAGTCACTCTTAGAAACAGAAAACAGAATGGTGTTTGAAAAGTTCCAGAAAATGGAAAAAAATGGTAGTTGTTTAATGTGTATGGCAAAACTTTTAGAAATCTTTCATAAAACAATGTAAATATAATTAACATGCCTGAAATGTACAGTGTTTTAGAGTCAGGGTCTTACTCTGTCACCCAAGCTGGAGTGCATGACACAATTATGGCTCACTGCAGCCTCAAACTTCCAGGTTCAAGTGATCCTCCCTCCTTCATCTCTCAAGTGGACAGGACCACTCTACTATGTCTGGCTATTCTTTAAAATGTTTTATGGAGATGAAGTCTCCATATGTCTCTCAGACTGTTCTCAAGCTTCTGGACTCAAGCAGTCTTCCTGCCTTGGTCTCCCAAATTCTGGGGATTAGATGTAAACCATGACCATTACTGGCCATGAAAGGTACACTTAAATAGACTTAAGATGGTAAAACTTAAAGAAGTATAAATCTTTCCAAAAATTACCTTCAAGTCACAAAAGTGTTTCTCTCACGCAAAGAAAATATATACTTATTATTAAACACAAGGTGAAAATAAGACTATTTCCATGACTACTAATTTAGACAAGATAAAGCTGCCATTGAAAATCAGCTAAGGAAACATAAATACAAGATTAGCCATAACAAAAACTGGGGTCATATTTATAGATGAAAAAACACACACATATAATCAGATTGTAATAGACACATGGCTGATTTCTCTCTCTTTTTTTTTTTTTTTTTTCAAGTTTCTAAAAACAAATTATATTGGACCAGTTTAGAGCAGAAACATTTAATTAGGGCAGTGAACCAGTAACATAATTTTAATGCTAATGATTACCATCAGGCTTCAAAAACAAAAAATTAGGCCAGGCATGGTGGCTCATGCCCGTAATGCCAGCACCTTGGGAGACAGAGGAGGGTGGATCACCTGAGGTCAGGAGTTGGAGACTAGCCTGACCAACACGGGGAAACCCCATCTCTACTAAAAACACAAAAATTAGCCAGGTGTGGTGGCACATGCCTGCAATCCCAGCTACTTGAGAGGCTGAAGCAGGAAATCGCTCGAACCCAGGAGGCTGAGGTTTCAGTGAGCTGAAATTACACCACTGCATTCCAGCTTGGGCAACAAGAGTGAGACTCTGTCTCAAAAAAAAAAAATAAATAAATAAACAAACAAGTCAGGCCAGGCACAGTGGCTCACACCTGTAATCCTAGTGCTTTGAGAGGCTGAGATAGGAGGATCGCATGAGCCCAGGAGTTCAAGACCAGCTTGGGCAACATGGCAAGACCCCCAGTCTCCACTAAATTAGCCAGGCCTGGTGGTACACACCTGTAGTCCCAGCTACTGGGGAGGCTGAGATGAGAGGATCACTTGAACCTGTGAGGCGGAGGTTGCAGTTAGCTGAGATCACGCTGTTACACTCCAGCCTGGGTGACACCAAAGCCCTGTTTCACTCTGGTTTCAATTGAAAGAATAGACCACTTTCCTATGAAAAATGAATATAACCTATAAAATGTTTTCAGTCATTGAAAACAGCCAATCCTGTATGTGGGAGATGTGGATTCAATCAGTAAAAAGCCTGTTACCACCCACAGTGCACTTTACGGCAGTCAATCAGAGAATCCGTAACAAAGCCAGGAAGCTGTGCTGTTGAAGCAGGATTTTATTTCACAATTAATGGACATCTGAATCAGGGGACATAACTGTGAGCATGTGTGATGAACGCGATCATAGCCAAAGAGTTGCAAGAAAATGAACAACAGATGAAGGACGAGCCCACACTGACTTATGTGTATAAACAGAATTACAAATTATCTAAAATTATAAAACAAAAAAGCACAATACACTTATGTTAAGAAACCTACATTGAAAAAACACACTAATATGGAACTGAAAAACAATAAATGTTTACTCATAAAATCTGGTTTGCAACACTGACGAAGCATTAACAAAGAATTTGTGCAGATAACTGCAATAGTTTACTGTACCTGTGAACCCACTGAAGATGACTATTTTGAATTATTGGCATCCACTGCAATGCAGTAAAGTTTCAGATGAAATGCAGTATAATTATACACAGAGGATTCTAATGACAAACTTTTGATAAATAAAAATTTTAATAAATGAGATAATTTTTAAGTTTTTAATATATACTATTCTTACACAAAATAAAACTTCTGTAATCTAACTTTAGAAGCAAAGAACAGCCTTACATTGCTAAATAAAGAAAAACTATTTTGCAGAATATGGTCAGAGCCTCTAATATGTAAAACAAATATTTGAAAATAATTTATATTTTAGATATAGGTAGACAAAAGTGAGTAAAAATTCTATAATCTTTCTTTACTTGCCTATATTTTCTTTTTGCCTGCCTACTAATTATCTAATTCACTTCAGGCACAACATGTAGATTCTACTATATTGTCTTAAATGTCTAAATCTGAAATTACAGGCAAAAGCAAAACAGAAAATAGAAAGTAAAAATGTACAGGGAGACTGACATCACTGAGATGGAAAAATAAAAAGTGCCCTATTTGCCTATTTTCTGACAGCAAGAAAATTCATCAGCCATCCCTAACAAAAATGCCTTTATGAAAAAAAGAGGAATCATGGCTCAAACCTGTAATGACAGCTACATGGTACATAACTCAGAGAACTGCTTCAGGCCAGAATTTCAAGGCCAGCCTGGGTTATGTAGAAAAACTCCATCTCCGGAGAACGATCCAAGATGGCCGATCCCTAACATCCTGGGATTGCAGCTCTCAGGGAAGGCGCGGAGAACTAGAGGACGCCACACTTTCAGACAAATTCTGGTCACTCACGGAGCAGGAGATCCCCCAGTGGAGGAAACACACGGGTGGCCAGCGCGACTCTCGTGGCCAGCACAGCGGTTCCGCGGGCACCTCCGCGCGGCAGCTCTCTGAGCAGAGTAAACACATTTGGAGGACCCACACGGGTCCCCAGCAGGACACCAGAGCCCGGCGCAGCGGCTGTGATGGCACCTCGTCGAGGCAGCACTCGGCGCAGAGTAAACGGGACCGGTTCCCCTTCTGTCTGAAGTTTGGAGCCCCAGGAAGGCAGAGTCGCCTACTACGGACACAAGAAGGAAGCCAGACAGGAGAATCCTGGGCAGAAAAGCACCATCAGTTTTAACGCCGCTGCTCTGGCCCTGGGAACTAACAACCTGGACGTCCACTCAAGAGACCTAATCTGAAAGTTGGTAATTTCAAAGACGACAGGAGGAGAAATTTACAATGACAGGGAGAAACCAGCGTAAAAAAGCTGAGAATACTCAAAGTCAGAACGCCTCTCCCTCTAAAGATGATCACAGTTCCACATCAACAATGGAACAAGGCTTGATGGAGAACGAGCGCATCCTGATGACAGAATCACTCTTCAAGGAATGGATAATAACAAACTTCGGTGAGTTAAAAGACCATGTTGTAGCCCAACGTAAAGAAACTAGGAACTTTGAAAAAAGGTTTGATGAAATCCTATTGAGAATAGACAACTTAGAGAGGAGTATGAGTGAATTAATGGAACTGAAGAATACAATACAGGAACTCCCAGAAGTATGCACACATTTAAACACTCGAATTGTTCAAGCAGAAGAAGGGATATCAGAGGTCAAAGTCCAACTTAATGAAATAAAACGTGAAGAAAAGATTAGAGAAAAAAGGATAAAAAGGAATGAGCAAAGTCTCCAAGAAATGTGGGACCATGTGAAAAGACCAAATTTACTTTTGATAGGTGTACCTGAATGCGACGGAGAGAATGAATCCAAGCTGGAAAATACCCTTCAGGATATTATTCAGGAAAATTTTCCTAAACTAGCAAAGCAGGTCAACATTCAACCCCAGGTAATACAGAGAACACCACAAAGATATTCCTCAAGAAGAGCAACCCCAAGGCACATAATCGTTAGATTCACCAGGGTTGAAATGAAGGAGAAAATACTAAGGGCAGCCAGAGAGAAAGGTCAGGTTACCCACAAAGGCAAGCCTATCAGACTTACAGCAGATCTCTCAGCAGAAACTCTACAGGCCAGAAGAGAGTGGGGGCCAATATTCAACATCCTCAAAGAACAGAACCTTCAGCCCAGAATTTCATATCCAGCCAAACTAAGCTTCACAACTGAAGGAAAAATAAAATCTTTTATGAACAAGCAAGAACTCAGAGATTTTATTACCACCAGGCCTGCTTTACAAGAGCTTCTGAAAGAAGCATTACACACAGAAAGCAACAACCAGTATTAGCCTTTCTAAAAATACACCAAAAAGTAAAGAGCACCAACATAAAGAAGAATTTACACCAACGAATGGATAAAACAGCCAGTCAACATCAAATGGCAGTAACCCTAAATTTAAATTGACTAAATCCACCAATCAAAAGACACAGCCAAAACCCAATGGCATGTTACATCCAGACCTGTTTCACATGCAAGGATACACAAAGACTCAAAACAAAGGGATGGAGAAAGATTTACCAACCAAATGGAGAGCAAAAATAAATAATAAATAAATAAAAAGCAGGAGTTGCAATTCTCGTATCGGATAAAATAGATTTTAAAGCAACAAGATATAGTGATAAAAGGATCAATGCAACAATAAGAGCTAACGATCCTAACACCCAGATAGGAGACTTAGATTCAATGAGACAGAAAATTAATAAGGATATCAAGGACTTGAACTCAGATCCGGAACAAGTAAACTTAATAAATATTTATAGAGCTCTCCACTTCAAATACACAAAATATACATTCTTGTCAATACCACATCACACCTACCCATAAGTTTCAATGAAACATTGATTGGCCATTATTAGTACCCAATTTTCTTCAAAATAAAGCAATATTTCCATTTACTCTCCCTCTTTTTCTTCCTCTTTCTTCCTCTCCTTTACTTATATTTTTTTCTTTCCTTCTCTCAAAAAAAAAAAAAAAAAAAAGAAATCAACTTGTAAACCTCTAGATCCAGGTCGGCAATGTCTCTCTCATTGCTTGATTTCCTTCCTTCCCTTCCCTCCCTCCCTCCCTCCCTCCCCGCTTCCTCCCTTCGTTCCTTCCTTAATCCCTTCCTTCCTCCCTACCGTCCTTCTTCCCTCCCTTCCTGCCTTCCTCCCCCCCCCCCAAAAAAAAAAGAAAAACCCCATCTCCAAAACAAGTGCCCTTAAAGGAACTTTGAGATCCAGGGAGGGAGTTGTGAAACTCTGCTAATGCCCAGGATTGAGGAACATTCTTTTCAGAAGACATGCTTTCATTCAGGTGGCAAATTCTGGGACCCCTGTTCCTGGCCATAGACTAGAAAATGGCCCACCAAACTTGGACTTACTGAGAATTCTGAACTTACCCTGTACTCATCATAAATTCCTCCCAGCCACAGTCTGGGAGAGACCCTTTCTGGAGGCCTGAAGGAAGACACCCATTTATAGACATGCCAGCAGGTCTGAAGATGTTGGCCCTCACTGTGGTCCCTGAAGCAGTTCCATGACTCAGTTTTAGTTCCCTGAGCCATGGTGCATGGCAAGTTCTGTCTATGTAGAAGCCCACAGTGACCTTGGAAAATCCTCTCTGGTACTCAGTGGAAGCCAAACTCATCTACATCCTAATTTAAAGCCTACCATATGCAGACCCAATTGCAGAAACCTGCCCTACATTCTGCCAAACAAAGCCAAGTCCTAAAGCATATTTACTCTGTCCAAAAATAAAATGGGAATTACAACTACCCAATCCCCTTGTAACAAGCCAACTACATGTGGACCTTAATGCAGACCCAAACGCCTTTGTGATCAAGCTACAGCCTCTCTACACTATAAACACATGGGGCCTCCCATCACCCTGGGGACTCGACAGAAGACCTTCACTTTATGAAACCAGCTTATAAAAACTTGAAGAGGTGTTTGCTCCTTCAAATTCACAGACCCAATGCAAAGGTATATTGTGCCTATTCTCAATGCTTCTATTTTAACACAGCACTAGAAGTAGGTGCAATAAAAATGAGTCAAAAAATTTTTTAAGTCATTGAAATTAAAGACAAATAAGTAAAAAGTTGCTTTTTGTAGATCATTTGATCTTATATTAAAAAAACATAAACAGTACTTTAAAACCTAATTAAAGTAATAATCACACTCAATACATTAGCAAAATAGAAAATTAACATACAGTTATGGTTCCATACACTTGAAACAAACTAATAAAATAGAGAAAAGAAGCAAACTTACTTACAGTAGCAATAAAATAATAAATTTCTAAGAACAAATGTAACCAAGGAGCTTAAATATCTTTCTTTTTTTTATTTTTTTTATTTTTTATTGGATTTTAGGTTTTGGGGTACATGAGCAGAGCATGTAAGACAGTTGCGTAGGAACACACATGGCAGTGTGCTTTTCTTTCCTTCTCCCCTTCACCCACATTTGGCATTTCTCCCCAGGCTATCCCTCCCCACCTCCCCCTCCCACTGGCCCTCCCCTTTTCCCCCCAATAGACCCCAGTGTTTAGTACTCCCCTTTCTGTGTCCATGTGTTCTCATTTTTCATCACCCACCTATGAGTGAGAATATGTGGTGTTTCATTATCTGTTCTTGTGTCAGTTTGCTGAGGATGATGTTCTCCAGATTCATCCATGTCCCTACAAACGACACAAACTCATCATTTCTGATTGCTGCATAATATTCCATGGTGTATATGTGCCACATTTTTCCAATCCAGTCTATTATCAATGGGCATTTGGGTTGATTCCAGGTCTTTGCTATTGTAAACAGTGCTGCAATGAACATTCGTGTACATGTGTCCTTATAGTAGAACGATTTATAGTCTTTTGGATATATACCCAGTAATGGGATTGCTGGGTCAAACGGAATTTCTATTTCTAAGGCCTTGAGGAATTGCCACACTGTCTTCCACAATGGTTGAACTAATTTACACTCCCACCAACAGTGTAAAAGTGTTCCTTTTTCTCCACATCCTCTCCAGCATCTGTTGTCTCCAGATTTTTTAATGATCGCCATTCTAACTGGCGTGAGATGGTATCTCAATGTGGTTTTGATTTGCATCTCTCTGATGACCAGTGACGATGAGCATTTTTTCATATGATTGTTGGCCTCATATATGTCTTCTTTCATAAAGTGTCTGTTCATATCCTTTGCCCACTTTTGAATGGGCTTGTTTGTTTTTTTCCTGTAAATCTGTTTGAGTTCTTTGTAAATTCTGGATATCAGCCCTTTGTCAGGTGGGTAAACTGCAAACATTTTTTCCCATTCTGTTGGTTGCCAATCCACTCTAGTGACTGTTTCTTTTGCCATGCAGAAGCTGTGGAGTTTCATTAGGTCCCATTTGTCTATTTTGGCTTTCGTTGCCAATGCTTTTGGTGTTTTGTTCATAAAGTCCTATGTCCTGGATAGTTTTGCCTAGATTTCCTTCTAGGGTTTTTATGGTGCCAGGTCTTATGTTTAAGTCTTTAATCCATCTGGAGTTAATTTTAGTGTAAGGTGTCAGGAAGGGGTCCAGTTTCTGCTTTCTGCACATGGCTAGCCAGTTTTCCCAACACCATTTGTTAAACATGGAATCCTTTCCCCCTTGCTTGTTTTTGTCAGGTTTATCAAAGATTGTATAGTTGTAGATATGTTGTGTTGCCTCCGGTGCCTCTGTTTTGTTCCATTGGTCTATATCTCTGTTTTGATACCAGTACCATGCTGTTTTGATTACTGTAGCCTTGTAATATAGTTTGAAATCTGGTAGTGTGATGCCCCCTGCTGTGTTCTTTTTGCTTAGAATTGACTTGGCTATGCGGGCTCTCTTTTGGTTCCATATGAAGTTCATGGTGGTTTTTTCCAGTTCTGTGAAGAAAGTCAATGGTAGCTTGATGGGGATAGCGTTGATTCTGTAAATTACTTTGGGCAGTATAGCCATTTTCACGATATTAATTCTTCCTAACCATGAACATGGAATGTTTCTCCATCTGTTTGTGTCCTCTCTGATTTCGTTGAGCAGTGGTTTGTAGTTCTCCTTGAAGAGGTCCCTTACGTTCCTTGTGAGTTGTATTCCAAGGTATTTTATTCTTTTTGTAGCAATTGTGAATGGCAGTTCGTTCTTGATTTGGCTTTCTTTAAGTCTGTTATTGGTGTAGACGAATGCTTGTGATTTTTGCACATTGATTTTATATCCTGAGACTTTGCTGAAGTTGCTTATCTGTTTCAGGAGTTTTTGGGCTGAGGCAATGGGGTCTTCTAGGTATACTATCATGTCGTCTGCAAATAGAGACAATTTGGCTTCCACCTTTCCTATTTGAATACCCTTTATTTCTTTTTCTTGCCTGATTGCTCTGGCTAGAACTTCCAGAACTATACTGAATAGGAGTGGTGACAGAGGGCATCCTTGTCTAGTGCCAGATTTCAAAGGGAATGCTTCCAGTTTTTGTCCATTCAGTATGATATTGGCTGTTGGTTTGTCATAAATAGCTTTTATTACTTTGAGATACGTTCCATCGATACCGAGTTTATTGAGGGTTTTTAGCATAAAGGGCTGTTGAATTTTGTCAAATGCCTTCTCTGCGTCAATTGAGATAATCATGTGGTTTTTGTTTCTGGTTCTGTTTATGTGGTGAATTACGTTTATAGACTTGCGTATGTTGAACCAGCCTTGCATCCCCAGGATGAATCCTACTTGATCGTGATGAATAAGTTTTTGATTTGCTGTTGCAATCAGCTTGCCAATATTTTATTGAAGATTTTTGCATCTATGTTCATCATGGATATTGGCCGGAAGTTTTCTTTTCTTTTTGGGTCTCTGCCGTGTTTTGGTATCAGGATGATGTTGGTCTCATAAAATGATTTGGGAAGGATTCCCTCTTTTTGGATTATTTGGAATAGTTTCAGAAGGAAGGATAGCAGCTCCTGTTTGTGTGTCTGGTAGAATTCGGCTGTGAACCTGTCTGGACCTGGGCTTTTTTTGTGTGGTAGGCTCTTAATTGCTGCCTCAACTTCTGACCTTGTTATTGGTCTATTCATAGTTTCAGTTTCCTCCTGGTTTAGGCTTGGGAGGACACAGGAGTCCAGGAATTTATCCATTTCTTCCAGGTTTACTAGTTTATGTGCATAGAGTTGTTTGTAATATTCTCTGATGATGGTTTAAATTTCTGTGAAGTCTGTGGTGATTTCCCCTTTATCATTTTTTATTGCATTTATTTGGTTGTTCTCTCTTTTATTTTTAATCAGTCTGGCTAGCGGTCTGTCTATTTTGTTGATCTTTTCAAAGAACCAGCTCTTGGATTTATTGATTTTTTGGAGGGTTTTTCGTGTCTCAATCTCCTTCAGTTCAGCTCTGATCTTAGTTATTTCTTGTCTTCTGCTGGGTTTTGAGTTTTTTTGATCTTGCTCCTCTAGCTCTTTCAATTTTGATGATAGGGTGTCAATTCTGGATCTCTCCATTCTCCTCATATGGGCACTTATTGCTATATACTTTCCTCTAGAGACTGCTTTAAATGTGTCCCAGAGATTCTGGCATGTTGTGTCTTCGTTCTCATTGGTTTCGAAGAACTTCTTTATTTCTGCCTTCATTTCAGTGTTTACCCAGTCAACATTCAAGAGCCAGTTGTTCAGTTTCCATGAAGTTGTGCGGTTCTGGGTTGGTTTCTGAATTCTGAGTTCTAACTTGATTGCACTATGGTCTCACTCATACCATTTCTAGGCTTCCAGGGGGTCTTGGCATCTTAGCCGTGTTTCTCCAGTACCAGCAGGTCACAAGGCCACAGAGGTTGGGCCTCTAGTAGCAGAGGACACAGGACAGCGAAGACGACACCCGAAACTAGCTGCAAGACACAAAGCTGCCGCCACATCTTAGAAGCTACCCTTTCCGGCTCCAGCTGCGTGCCTGATTTAAGACCCCGCCACCTCAGGCCCTGAGTGACAGAAGACGTGACCAAATGCTGCCTAAGTGAAGAAAGAGTGACAGCTGAAGGTGCCGCCTTTTCAGGCAGGGCTTCCTCCCTGAGCTGAACCCGGCTCATCCCAGAGGGTGTTTGCCTTTAGCCATTTGTATAAGGTCTCGTGTATTTGTAAATTATATACTGTATGGGTGCTCGCACATGAAAAGAATAGAATAAAAAATATTATTTTTTTTAAATTTCAGCTTTTATAACCTTCCTGGCTTCTGGTCCTTGAGCAGGCAGCCTGAGATTGCTTTTTGTTTTGTTTTGAAATGGAGTCCCATTCTGTTGCCCAGGCTGGAGTGCAATGGCGCCATCTCGGCTTATGGCAACCTCCGCCTCCCAGATTCCAGTTACTCTTCTGCCTAGTAGCTGGGATTACATATGCCACCACGCCGGGCTAATTTATTTGCATTTTAGTGGAGACGGAGTTTGAAGATGTTAGCCAGGCTGGTTTCAAACTCCCGACCTCAGGTGATCTGCCCACCTCCACCTCCCAAAGTGCTGGGATTACAGGCATGAGCCACAGCGGCCAGCCGCCAAACTAAAGAAACACGCCAGGCATGGTGGCTCACGCCTATAATCCCAGCACTTTGGCAGGCCGAGGAAATCGGATCACCTGAGGTCAGGAGTTCAAGACCAGCCTGGCCAACATGGTGAAACCCCATCTTTATTAAAAATACAAGATGTAGCAGAGTGTGGTGGTGCCCACTTGTAGTCCCAGCTACTTGAAAGGCTGAGGCAGAAGAATCTCTTGAACCCAGGAGGCAGAAGTGGCAGTGAGCCAAGATTTCGCCACTGCTCTCCAGCCTCGGTGACAGAACAAGACCCTGTCTCAAAGGGAAAAAAAAAGAAAAAAAAGAAAAGAAATTCATGGGCTGGGCACGGTGGCTCACGCCTGTAATACCAGCACTTTGGGAGGCCGAGGCGGGTGGATCATGAGGTCAAGAGATTGAGACCATCCTGGTCAACATGGTGAAACCCCGTCTCTACTAAAAATACAAAAGTTAGCTGGGCATGGTGGTGCGTGCCTTTAGTCCCAGCTACTCGGGAGGTTGAGGCAGGAGAATTGCTTGAACCCTGGAGGTGGAGGTTGCGGTGAGCCGAGATCGTGCCATTGCACTCCAGCCTGGGTAACAAGAGCGAAACTCTGTCTCAAAAAAAAAAGAAGAAGAAGAAGAAGAAGAAATTCTATTATTTAGCACAACTTTAGTGGGAAAATTTAAACTCGGCCAGATGCGGTGGTTTACACCAGTAGTCCCGGCACTTTGGGAGGCTGAGGTGGGTGGATCACGAGATCAGGAGTTTGAGATGAGCCTGGCCAACATAGTGAAACCCCATATCTGCTAAAAATACAAAAAAGAAAAAAAAGGCCGGGCATGGTGGCGGATGCCTGTAATCCCAGCTACTTGAGGCTGAGGCAGGAGAATCGCTTAAACTCGGGAGGTGGAGGTTTCAGTGAGCCAAGGTTGTGCCACTGCTTTCCAACCTGGGTGACAGAGTGAGACCCTGTCTCAAAGAAAAAACAACAACGAAAAATCTATTACTTAGCACAACTTTAGTAAGAAAATTTTACTCAGCCAGGCATGGTGGCTCACGCCTGTAATCCCAGCACTTTGGGAGGTCGAGGTGAGTGGATCATGAGGTCACAAGTTCGAGACCAGCCTGACCAGCATAGTTAAACCCCATCTCTACTAAAAATACAAAAAAAAAAAAATAGCTAGGTTTGGTGGCAGGTGCCTGTAATCCAAGGTACTCAGGGGGCTGACACAAGAGAGAGAATCACTTGAACTCTGGAGGCGAAGGTTGCAGTTAGCTGAGATATGGCCATTGTACTCCAGCCTGGGCAATAATGTGAGACTCCATCTCAAAAAGAAAAGGAAAGAAAAGAAAATTTAAACTCTGCTATGTAACTATATCCTTTACAATATAATCTGCTATAAAGTCTACTATAGAAGATAAATTTCTAACCATTGCCTTATTTGCTCTAAACCATAGAAAATACAAGCTAACAAATGATGCCCATTCAAAAGAGTATCAGCCTCCTGCTAACACTCTAAAACCTATTCTGAGTAAGATTTTTTACAACTACAAAGAAGGTTAAAAGCAGTGGATCTATATTCTGTTTCTGATATTATGAGGCAACAAATGTCTCATTAAAACTTCTTACCCACATTAGCCCTTCATCTCCTGCCTCGCAAAGTGCTGGGATTACAGGTGTAAGTTTGGCTGGGTGCGGTGGCTCACGACTGTAATACCAGCACTTTAGGAGGCTGAGGCAGAAGGATCACCTGAGGTCAAGTTTGAGACCAGCCTGGCCAACACGGTGAAAACCCATCTCTACTAAAATTACAAAAATTAGCCAGGCATGGTGGTGGGTGACTGTAATTCCAGCTACTTGGGAGGCTGAGGCTGGAGACTCGCTTGAACCTGGGAGGTGGAGGTTGCAGTGAGCTGAGGTAGTGTCACTGCACTTCAGCCTGGGCAACAGAGCAAGACTCCGTCTCAAAAAAAAAAAAGTTTTATACAGATAACGTTGGCTGCAAAATTCTCTACATACAATTACAATCCATGAGTGCACATGAGACCCCCTTTTTTACATATCTGTTGTTAATAAAGCCATTAGAAAAGTGTGAACTGAGACTGTTATGACAGCAGTCTTGATCTCGTGGGAAAAAGAAAAGCTATCTACATGAAGATTTTCATCTGCTTTTGAGGAGAAACTTCCTGGTTAGCATTAGTTTCAGATCTCCTATGGGTTTACAATTGCAAGGGTTTGGACAGGCCCTTCTGAGTTGTGAGACTATGAACCCAGTGCTCAAAGTGTTGAAGTCTTGCTTCAGTGTAGACGGCAAGAAGACTCAATGTTTGGGATCTAGATTATAAAGTGTTTTACTGTCTTCAGTAAGTAGACTATTAAAGGCTTTCTTTACCTGGTGAAAACATGCTTTGCCATAATGCACGAAAGCTTTCTTGCATTTAGTAATATTAGACTTCAGAAGCAGATAATACATGAGGTATTTTTGTTTTTTGTTTTTTTGAGACAGAGTCTTGCTCTGTCACCTATGCTTCAGTGCAATGGTGTGATCTCAGCTCACTCCAAACTTCACCTCCTGGGTTTAAGCAATTCTCCCTGCCTCAGCCTCCCGAGTAGCTGGGATTACGGGCACCTGCCACCACGCCCGGCTACTTCTTGTATTTTTAGTAGAGACGGGGTTTCACCATGTTAGCTAGGCTTGTTTCAAACTTCCGACCTCAGGTGATCCACTCGCCTTGGCCTCCTAAAGTGCTGGGATTACAGGTGTGAGACACTGTGCCTGGCCTACATGAGGTTTTATCAGGTGCTTGGGTCTTCCGATGACTATTTTGCTTTTTTCACTCTAAGTAACTCTGACTGTCATAAATCTGCAGTTACAAAAGCAATCCAGTCAAGTTGGCTAGCTTTGCGCACTGCTGTAGCTATAATACCGTAGTTAACAGCTTCACAGCTTGTCTAGTGAACTAAGTGTCTTTACTTTGGAGACTTTTTCAGAAATGTTTCCGGAGGAAAACCAATTATTTTATATCCTTTTAGGTACTATTATAACGTCAGCCTTCTTGCATAAAAAAGCTTTTCTACTACCAGAAAACATGCATTAAAAAGGACAATTGGATAAAATTTTGTACAAATGTTTAAATGGCCCATCAGGTAGCAAAAATGTACATAAAGTTTTGATTTTCTGCTCAGGATTAGATATTTCACAAAAAATGGTCTTAACCTATTTTAGTAATTTGTTATAGAATAATCACCACACACAAACACACAAACATTTAATTCATATTAAATTTCAATAATTTCATCTCTTCTGTAATGAGTAATGAAATGCAGAGTTTTAATAATGGAAGCTTGAAGAACTCAGGAATGAATGAGTGACTGATGGCTGTCTAGGTTCTCCAAGAGTCCACACTTAAAATTAAATGTATGTTCCCTTAAATGCCAGGTTTGTTTCTCCAATATAGGTGCATAACACTGATAAGTGAGAGGTTATCACAGGTAATTTGACTTAGACCACAGGTTATTCAAACGACATATCTAAAAAACTTTAGTACTGGCTGATTTAGCATTATACATCAAAATACTCTGCCATTGTATAAAATACTATTTATAATAGTATTTAAATCGTATTTTTATATACTATGCTAAATAATATTTTAGCATAGTATATCAAAATACTTTGTCACATAATATATCAAAATACTCTGTGGCGTAATGTGTATGCCACATTAGCGAACACAGAGTATTTTCCTGATATTCAATTAATTTTTGTTGTGTCTGGGTTTGCAGTTCCACAGAGTCAGTCTTTTCATCAGAATTCTCACTATCCTTATGCAGTGGAAACAATATAATGCCACCCGGGCATGGTGACTCACTCCTGTAATCCCAGCACTTTGGGAGGCTGGGACACACGGATCACTTGAAGTCAAGTGTTCAAATCGCTTGAGCCTGGGAGGCAGAGATTGCAGCGTGCCGAAATCCTGCCACTGCACTCTAGCCCGGGCAATAGAGCAAGACTCTCTCCCAAAAAAAAGAAAAAAACAGATTCTTCAATTATCAGGAACTTGTACTAAATGTATCTGGGCCCTTTTCATCTTTTCATGAACCTCCCTAAAGACACAATAGGATTTTCAAGCTTTTAAGGTTTTTAGAAACTACATCAGAATCAAACCACTCACTGTGAAAGTGATTAAAGTGGTTTTATTTTATTTTATTTTTTTGAGTTGGAGTTTAGCTCTTATTGCCCAAGCTGGAGTACAATGGCACAATCTCAGCTCACTGAAACCTCTGTCTCCTGGGTACAAGAGATTCTTCTGCCTCAACTTCCTAAGTAGCTGAGACTACAGGCTCATATAAACACATCTGGTTTTGTTTTTATTTTTTATTTTTGGTAAAGACAGGGTTTGACCATGTTGGTAAGGCTGATCTCAAACTCCTGACCTCAAGTGATCCACCTGCTTTAGCCTCCAAAGTGCAAGGATTACAGCTATGAGTCACCGCACCTGACCCAAACATCATTCTTTAATTTGACGATGCTTCCCATCTAATTCAACATACCAGATACATTTATTTATTATACCTTTAGATGCTGCACTGACCCTCTGTAGCATCCAAACATTAGGGGCCAAAAAAAAAAAAAAAAACATCATTTTTTTTTTTTTTTTGAGGTGGGTCTTACACTGTCACCTGGGCTCAAGTGCAGTGGCACAATCTC
The DNA here is from genome assembly GCF_049354715.1 of Callithrix jacchus. NCBI lineage: Eukaryota > Metazoa > Chordata > Mammalia > Primates > Cebidae > Callithrix > Callithrix jacchus. The sequence goes on from NC_133523.1 coordinate 20,759,004, forward strand.
AGTTTACTGCAACCTCCGCCTCACAGATTCCAGTTTTTCTCCTGTCTCAGCCTCCTGAGAAGCTGGGATTACAGGTGCCTGCCACCATGCTCTGCTAATTTTTTTGTATTTTTAGTAGAGATGGGATTTTTACTTTGTTGGCCCAGCTGGTTTCCAACTCCTGACCTCGTGATCTGCCAGGGTAGGCCTCCCAAAGTGCTGGGATTACAGGCATGAGTCACCGTGCCCAGCTTAAAATGGTTATAAAGAAACAAATAAAAAAATTAATGATATCAGCAGCCTACAATAATTTATTATAACAGCCCTTATCAGTACTAACATACACTTAGATATATTAGACTTTTGAAATTTCTTACAATTTTGGCCTAAATATTAACAGCATATTTCTGAAAACATAAGTTGAAGATCAAACATCATTTTTATTGTATTATTGTTATTTGATTTATTTTTTTTAGATGGGGTCTAGCTCTGTTGCCCAGGCTTGAGTGCAGTGGCACAATCTCAACTGACTGCAACCTTTGCCTCCCAGGTTCAAGTGATTCTCCTGCCTCAGCTTCCCAACTACCTGGGACTGCAGGCACGCACAAACACACCTGGTTAACTTTTTTTTACTTCTGGTAGAGACAGGGTTTCACCATGTTGGTCAGGCTGGTCTCAAACTCCTGACCTCCAGCGATCTGTCCGCTTTGGCCTCCCAAAGTGCTAGGATTACAGGCTTGTGTTGCCACACCTGACCCAAATATTATTTTTAATTTGACAATGCTTCCCATATAATTCAATGTATCAATATATCTATTTATTATACCTTTTATCATACTTTTAGATGCTGAAATGGCCCTCTGCAGAATCAAAAAGTTAGGGGTCAAAAAAAAATTTTTTTTTTGAGACAGTGTCTCGCTCAGTCTCCCAGCCTGAAGTGCAGTGGTGAGATCTCGGCTCACTGCAGCCTCTGGCTATCGAGCTCAAGCAATTCTCTGGCCTCAGCCTCCAAAGTAGCTGAAAGTACAGGTGCCCACCACCACACCCAGTTAATTTTTGTATTTTTAGTAGAGACAGGGTTTCACCATATTGGCCAGGCTGGTTTTGAACTCCTGACCTCAATAATCCACATGAGCCACTGCGCCCGAACTTTTTGTTTGCTTGTTTTTCTTTTGATATGGAGTCTTGCTCTGTTGTACACGCCGAAGCGCAGTTGAAGGTCTCAGCTCACTGCAACCTCTGCTGCTGGGGTTCAAGCAATTCTCTTGCCTCAGTTTCCTGAGTAGCTGAGATTACAGGTGCCCACCACCATGCCCAGCTAATTTTTTTTGTATTTTTAGTAGAGAACGAATTTTCACTATGTTGGCCAGGCTGGTCTTGAATTCCTGACCTCGTGATCTGCCTGCCTTGGCCTCCCAAAGTGCCAGGATTACAGGCTTAAACCACATCACCTGACGCAAGAAGATAATTTTTAAACTGAAATTTAATTTTTGGAAGCCTGTCCGATATGTCAAAGGGTTAAAAATACTTCTTGATAGGCAGGCGTGGTGGCTCATGCCGGTAATCCTAGCAGTTTGGGAGGCCAAGACAGGCGGATCACTTGAGGTCAGGTGTTCAAGACCAGCCTGGCCAATGTGATCAAACTCTGTATCTAATAAAAATACAAACACAAGCTGGGCGTGGTAGCAGGCACCTGTAATCCCAGCTACTCTGGAAGCTGAGGCTGGAGAATCATTTGAACCTGGGAGGCTAAGTTCGCAGCAAACCTTGCCAGTGCACTCCAGCCTGTGTGACAAACAGAGTGAGACCATCTAAACTAAAACTAAAAACAAAAATAATTTTTGGCGGTGGCTTACACCTGTAATCCCAGCACTTTGGGAAGCGGGTGGATCATGAAGTCAGAAGTTCAAGACCACCCGGGCCAAGATGGTGAAACCCCATCTCTACTAAAAATACAAAACCTAGCTGGGCACGGTGGCAGGTGCCTTTAATCCCAGCTACTCATGAGGCTGAGGCAGGATAATTGCTTGAACCCAGGTGGCAGAGGTTGCAGTGAGCCGAGATCGTGTCACTGCACTCCAGCCTGGGTGATAGAGTGAGACTCCATCTCAAAAAATAATAAAATATAATAATAATAGTAATAATTTTTGATAAATGTGGACTATTTATGATTTTCAACACTGACTAAAAGCAGTGTGTCTGAACAAGTGTCTTGCCTTGAAGTCAAGTAAGTATAGACAAATCTGCTAGGAAGACATTTCATTTATTTTTTCTTTCTTTTTTTTTTTTTGAGGGTGGTATCTCACTCTTTCACTCAGGCTGTAGTGCAGTGGTGCAATCTCAGCTCACTGCAACCTCCGCCTCCTGGATTCAAGCGATTCTCCAGCCTCAGCCTCCCGAGCAGCTACGATTACAGGCACATGCATGAACCTCATCAGGATAATTTTTGTGTTTTTAGTAAAGATGGGGTTTCACCATATTGGACAGACTGGTCTCGACCTCGGTGATCCACCTGCCTCGGCCTCTCAAAATGCTGGGATTACAGGCACGAGCCACCGCGCCCAGCCAGAATACATTTTATTCTGCTTCAATTTAGCAAAATATTTGAGTATATCTTGAAGTTGTCTTTTGAATTTCTTTTTTGAGACAGGGTCTTGCTTTGTCTTTCAAGCTGAAATGCAGTGGTGTGATCTCAGCTCACTGAAAACTCAGCTTCCTGGGTACAGGATATTCTGATGTCTCAGCTTCTCGAGTAGCTGACAATACAGGCGTGCACCACCACACCCAGCTGATTTTCCTATTTTTAGTAGAGATGGGGTTTTGCCATGTTAGTCAGGTTAATCTCAAACCCCCAACCTCAGGTGATCTGCCCACCCCGGCCTCCAGAAATGTTGGAATTATAGGCGTGAGCCCCCACACCTGGCCTGTATTATGATTTATAAAATGGCAGAGCACGGCCCAGTGTAGAGGCTTATGCCTGTAATCTCAGCACTTTGAGAGGCCAAGGTGGGTAGATCACCTGAGGTTGAGAGTTCGAAACCAGCCTGACCAACATGGTGAAACCACGTCTCTACTAAAAGTAAAAAATTAGCCAGGCGTGGTGATACACGCCTGTAATCCCAGCTACTTGGGAGGTACAGAATCGATTGAATCCAGGAGGTGGAGGTTGCGGTGAGTTGAGATCCTGCCATTGCACTCCAGCCTGCACACCAAGAGTGAAACTTTATCTCAAAGAAAAAAAAATGTATGGTAGAGCTGCTGTTGAAGATTTCAGTCAGAAGCCCTGGGGCAAATTTCAAAAGTACACATGGAGATCACACACACTGAATGCTTCCCTTACCCTGAACCATTGTTTTCACCTAAGTCTGCATGTAAAAATCACCTGGGGGTGCCACACACTAATTAAATCAGAATTCCTGGAGTGGAACCTGGGCAACAGTGTGGTTTAAACATCTCTCGTGATGTCAGAGTGCAGCCAAGTTCAGACGCCACTGCTGTAAACCAACACTTTCAGGTGACCTCATTGCAAATGATTTCTCAAGTGAATGAAAGAATGTTTGCCACTAAGTCATGGCCTTTCAGTCTTGCCAGTATTAGCAAATTATTATTCTTTGCAGCACTAACCCTGCTATTGGTTTTGTTCCTGAATCAACGCAGTTCCATGTGTACCAAGTGCACGCTGTGTGCAAAGCACTGCGCTAGGGGTCCTGGCACTGGTGATCATTACTGTGAGGAAAAAATGTTCTTTAATAAAGGTTGCATTCCCCTAAAATTAAAAATGTACCATGTATTAAACTGGGGCTAAAATAAAAAGACCTATGCTCTCATTCAAGAGTTAGGGCTTTAATACTCTTTTTGGAATATTAGAATCTATATAATTATGCCTCGAGTATGTGTGTTCCACTATAAAACAAATAAACAAAAAAAAATGCTGCCATTATTCTGAGATACTGAGTTAGCATTTTGTCCCAATATGTGCTATGGGCCAGGCGCGGTGGCTCATACCTGTCATCTCAGCACTTTGGGAGGCCGAGGCGGGTAAATCACCTCAGGTCAGGAGTTGGAGATTAGCTTGGCCAACACGGTGATACTCCGTCTCTACTAAAAATACAAAAATTAGGCTGGGCGCGGTGGCTCATGCCTGTAGTCTCAACACTTTGGGAGGCCTACCCGGTCAGTAGATTGAGACCATTCTGGTCATGGTGAAACCCCGTCTCTACTAAAAATACAAAAATTAGCTGGACTACAGTGGCATGCATTAGTCCCAACTACTCAGGAGGCTGAGGCAGGGGAGTCACTTAAACCCCGGAGACAGAAGTGGCAGTGAGCTGAGATCGTGCCATTGCACTCCAGCCTGGCACAGAGCAAGATTCTGTCACTTAAAAAAAAAAAAAAATTAGCCAGTTGTGGTGGTGGGTGCCTGTAATCCCAGCTACTGGGGAGGCTGAGGCAAAGGAATCGTTTTAACCTGGGAGGCGGAATTTTCAGTGAGCCCAGATTGCACCACTGCACTCCAGCCTGAGTAACAGAGTGAGACTCCATCTCAAAAACAAACAGAAAAACGCAAAATACAAACAACAAAAACAAAAGTACTATGTAATTTTTTATTGATATATAACATGTATACAGAAATGCATGCACAAAGCATTCATTTATGTAAAGCTGAACGAATTGTTAAAAAGAAATACACTGCCCTTAATGATTGATCTGCTGTCTCTTTATTATAACAATGTTAGATGCAATTCTCTTGTAGCTTGAGTATACGTCAAAATACACCAAGCTGTTAAAAAAAAAAAAAGAAATACACTTGTGTAATCAGAAAATGAAACAAGGCTGGGCACTGTGGCTCATGTCTATAATCCTAGCTCCTTGGGAGGTTGATGTGATTGAGTAGCTTGAGCTCAGGAGTTCACGATCAGCCTGGGAATCAGGGTGACATTCTCCCTAAAAAAAAAAAAAAAAAAAAAGGCATTGTGGTGCCCTGTGTTTGCAGCTACTGCAGAGGCTGAGGTGAAATGGTTACTGGAGCCCTGGGCGGTTAGAGGTTGCAGTGAGCCAAGATTGCATCCCTGGACTCTAGCCTGACTAACAGAGCAAGAACCTACCTCAAAATAAAAAATAAAGTAAAATAAGATAAAAGTAGCTCAGTGCCCCAACAATCACTTTTTTTCCTTCTCTGACAATAGCCATAATCTTACCAGTTAACACTGTGGGCAGGCACAGTGGCTCACACCTGTAATCCCAGCACTTTGGGAGGCCAAGGCAGGCAGATCACCTGAGGTCAGGAGTTTGAAACCAGCCTGCCCAACATGGAGAAACCCCATCTCTACTAAAAATACAAAAATTTGCCAGGCATGGTGGTGTATGTATGTAATCCCAGATACTCCGGAGTCTAAGACAGGAGAAGCCCTTGAACCCAGGAGGGGAAGGTTGCTGTTAGCCAAGATTGAACCATTGCTCTCTAGCCTGGGCAACAAGAGTGTAACTCCACCTCAAAAAAAAAAATGGTTAACATTGTGGATCAATTTTGTGTTTGTATTCAAGTGTTCTATTGCATAAAAATTAAACACATGCAAACAACAGCAACAAAAAGAACGCAGTAGATCTGCCATGAAGCCTCAAGAACTGCTAATCACGTGCCATTCTTGTTTCTCCTGCAGCTCTCTACTTCCGCTATTTCTGCTAAACCCATTGTCCATCCTCCATTTTGACACGTGTCAAAAATGTTTAGGATTTGTGCCTTTCAATGTGTGTACATTTGACCTCACAAAAAACAAAACTGAAAAAAATAATGAAGGATGGACAATGGGTTTAGCAGAAATGGCGGAAGTAGAGAGCTGCAGGAGAGACAAGAATGGCTCGTGGTTAGCAGTTCTTGAGGTTTCATGGCAGATCTCCTGTGTTCTTTTTGTTGTTGTTTTGCATGTGTTTAATTTTTAATGCAATAGAACACTTGAATACAAACACAAAATTGATCCACAATGTTAACTTTTTTTTTTTTTTTTTTGAGACAGGGTCTTGCCCTATCACCAGGCTGAAGTACAGTGGCATGATCTCGGCTCACTGCAACCTCCCCCTCCTGGGTTTAAAAGATTCTCCTGCCTCAGCCTCTCAAGTAGCCAGGATTACAGGCACACACCACCGTGCCCAGCTAATTTTTGTATTTTTAGTAGAGATGACGTTTCACCATTTTGATCAGACTGATCTCAAACTACTGACTTTGTGATCTGTCTGCTTCCGCCTCCCAAAACGCTGGGATTACAGACATAAGCTGCTGCGCCCAGCCTTATTTTTTTCTTTTTCTTTCTTTTTTTCTTTTTTTAAGGCAGAGTTACTCTCTTCTTTGGCCAGGATGGAGTACAATGGCATGATCTCAGCTCACCACAACCTTCTCTTGGGTTCAAGCAATTCTCCCGCCTTTGCCTCCCGAGTATCTGGGATTACAGGCATTCACCACTGTGCGACCCCCTTGTAGACCCCTGCCCGGTACCCGACCCCAAATAACAGCTCGAGCGAGAGTTGAAAGCCGAGTTCAGGTTTATTGGGACCAGCGGGCAGGCCAGGAAAGGAAGGAGATCGGGGCTGGCTGCGACTGCGCAGCTGGGGTAGGAGGGTTTTATAGGGGGGTGGACGGGGCGTGGACACAGGGCTGGCGGAGTGTCGTGGGAGCTTAGGATAGGCTGTCCGTCTCTGGGCAGGCTGCTGAGGTGGCTCAGAGGGTTATGTGTCGGTTCAGGATAGGCCGAGGCTTGGCGGGCTTTACTGCTGGAATGGTTGCCTGCTTGTTGTTGCTGGGCAGAACAGAGCAGGCTTGGCGGGCTTTACTCAGGGCAGCAGGAAGCCTGAGGGGAGGGTGGGGGCAAGAAACCTGGGGGAAAGATGGCGGGACTTTCTACCGAACAACCACCATGCCTGGCTAATTTTTGTATTTTTAGTAGAGACAGCGTTTCTCCATGATGGTCAGGCTGGTCTCAAACTCCTGACCTCAGATGATCTGCCTGCCTTGGCCTCCCAAAGTGCTGGGATTACAGGTGTGAGCCACTGCATGCAGCCACAATGTTAATTCTTAAGATTATGGTTATTGTTGTAGAAGAAAAAAGAAAGTTATTGCTGGGGCACAAATTAGGCTACTTTTATTTTACTTTACTTTATTTTTTATTTTGAGACAGGTTCTTGCTTTGTCAGTCAAGCTAGAGTCCAGGGGTGCAATCTCGGCTCACTGCAACCTCCACCCACCCAGGATTCAAGTAATTGTTTTACCTCAGCCTCCGCAGTAGCTGCGACCACGGGTTTGCACCATCATGCCTGGCTCTTTTTTTTTTTTTTTTTTTTTTTAAGTAGGGAGAATCTCATCCTTTTTCCCAGGCTGATCTTGAACTTTTTTTTGAGACAGAGTTTCGCTCTTGTTACCCAGGCTGGAGTGCAATGGCGCGATCTCGGCTCTCCGCAACCTCCGCCTCCTGGGTTCAGGCAATTCTCCTGCCTCAGCCTCCTGAGTAGCTGGGACTACAGGCACGCGTCACCACTCCCAGCTAATTTTTTGCATTTTTAGTAGAGACGGGGTTTCACCATGTTGACCAGGATGGTCTCGATCTGTTGACCTGGTGATCCACCCGCCTCGGCCTCCCAAAGTGCTGGGATTACAGGCTTGAGCCACCGTGCCCGGCCTGATCTTGAACTCTTGAGCTCAATCAATTCAACCACATCAGCCTCCCAAAGCGCTAGGATTACAGACATGAGCCACAGTGCCCAGCCTAGTTTCATTTTCTGATTACACAAGCGTATTTCTTTGTAACAATTCATTCAGTTTTACATAAATGAATGTTTTGGGCATGCATTTTTGAATACATGTTATATATCAATAAAAATTACATAGTACGTCTGTTGTTGTTTGGGTTTTTTGTTGTTGTTGTTGGTTTTTGAGATGGAGTCTCACTCTGTCACTCAGAGTGGAGTGCAGTGGCGCGATCTCGGCTCACTGCAACCTCCACCTCCCGTGATAAAACGATTCTCTTGCCTCAGCCTCCCCAGTAGCTATAATCCCAGGCACCCACAACCACGCCTGGACAATTTTTATTTTGTTTTTTTTTTTTTTTGAGACGGAATCTTGCTTTGTGCCAGGCATGAGCCACTGCACTGGGCTGTGTTGTGCCATTTTAAAAATCAAAATACAGGGCAGGCATGGTGGCTCAGGCCTATAATTCTAAGACTTCCAGAGGCCAATGTGGGCAGATCACCTGAGGTCGGGAGTTTGAGACCAGTCTGGCAGACATGGCAAAACCCTGTCTCTACTAAAAATAGAAAAATCAGCTGAATGTGGTGGTGCACGCCTGTTTTGTCAGTTACCGTAGAGGCTGAGACATCAGAATCTCTTAAACCCAGGAAGCTGAGTTTGCAGCGAGTTGAGATCATGCCACTGCATTTCAGTGTGAAAGACAAAAGCAAGACCCTGTCTAAAAAAAAAAAAAAAAAAAAGGCAAAGAAATCAAAAGACAACTTCAAGATGTACTCAAATATTTCACGAATTGCAGCCAAATGAAATGTCTTCTGGCCAGGTGCTGTGGGTCAGGCCTGTAATTGCAGAACTTTGGAGGCCTAGGCCAGAGGTGGGTGGATCACCTGACATCAAGGGTTCAAGACCAGCCTGACCAATATGGTGAAACCCCATCTCTTCTAAAAACACAAAAATTAGCTGGATGCAGTGGCACACATGCGTCTGTAATTGTAGCTACTCAGGAGGCTAAGGCTGAAGAATCGCTCAAACCCAGGAAGCGGAGGTTGCAGTGAGCCAAGATCATCCCATGGCACTCCAACCTGACTGACAGAGTGAGACTCTCTCTCAAAAAAAAAAAAAAATGAAATGTCTTCCTAGCAGATCTGTCTATAGTCACTTGACTTTAAGATAGACATTTGTTCAGGCACATTACTTTCAGTCAGTGTTGAAAATCATAAATAGTAAAAAAAAAAACCAAAAAAATCCCCAAAATCATAAATAGCCCACGCATCAAAATTATTATTATTATTATTATTATTATTATTTTATTTAGTTAGTCTCACTATGTCTCACAGGCTGGAGTGCAGTGGCACCGCTTGCTATGACCGTAGCCTCCCAGGTTCAAATAATTCTCCTGCCTCAGCCTCCGGAACAGCTGGGATTACAGGTGCCTGTCGCCGTGCCCAGCTTGTTTGTATTTATACTAGAGATGGAGTTTTACCATGTTGGCCAGGCTGGTCTCGAACACCTGACTTCAGGTGATCCTCCCACCTCAGCCTCCCAAAGTGCTAGGATGACAGGCATGAGCCACCAGGCCTGGCTATCAAAAAGTATTTTTAACCTTTTGACATATTTGACAGACTTCCCAAAATCAAATTTCAGCTTAAAAATTGTCTTCTTTTGCAGGGCAATGTGGTTTAAGCCTATAATCCCAGCACTTTGGGAGGCGGAGGCAGGTGGATCACCAGGCCAGGAATTCAAGACCAGCCTGGCCAACACAGTGAAAACCCGTCTCTACTAAAAGACAAAAAATTGGCCGAGCATGGTGGCAGGCATCCGTAATCCCAGATACTCAGGAGGCTGAGGCAGAAGAATCCCTTGAACCTGGGCAGTAGAGGTTGCAGTGAGCCCAGACCGTTCAAATGCACTCCAGCATGTGCAGCAGAGCGAGACTCCATATCAGAAAAAAAAAAGAAGAATCAAGGAGCAGTGGCTCACGCTTGCAATCTCAGCACTTTGAGAGGCTGAGGCGGGTGAATCATTTGAAGTCAGGAGTTCAAAACCAGCCTGACTAACATTGTAAAACCCTGTCTCTACTAAAAATACAAAAATTAGTCAGATGTGGTGGTGGGCACCTGTACTTCCAGCTATTTGGGAGGTTGAGGCAGGAGAAGCGAGTGAGCTCAGGAGGCAGAGGCTGCAGTGAGCCAAGACCACACCACTGCACTCCAGCATGAAAGACAGAGCTGAAGTGAAGAAAAAAGTGAGTGAAAGAAAAAACAAAAAAATTTTTTTGACCCCTAAGTTTTGGATGCTACAGAGGGCCAATTCAGCATCTAAAAGTATGATAGCCAGGCGCGGTGGCTCATGCCTGTAATCCCAGCACTTTGGGAGGCCGAGGCAGATGGATCACGAGGTCAAGAGATAGAGACCATCCTGGTCAATGAGGTGAAACCCCATCTCTACTAAAAATAGAAAAATTAGCTGGGCATGGTGGTGCGCGCCTGTAGTCCCAGATACTTGGGAGGCTGAGGCAGGAGAATTGCTTGAACCTGGGAGGCGGAGGTTGCGGTGAGCTGAGATTGTGCCATTGCACTCCAGTCTGGGTAACAACAGCAAAACTCTGTCTCAAAGAAAAAAAGTATGATAGAAGTATGATACATAAATGCATTTGATATGTTGAATTAGATGGGAAGCATTGTCAAAATAAAAATTATATTTGGATCAGATGTGGTGACTCATGCTTGTAATCCTAGCTCTTTGGGAGGCCAAAGCAGGTGGATCATTTGAGGTCAGGAGTTTGAGACCAGCCTGACCAACATGGTGAAACCCTGTTTATTTCTGTCTCTCTACCAGAAATAAAAAAAAGTTAACCAGGTGTGTTTGTGTGTGCCTGTAGTCCCAGCTACATGGGAAGCTGAAGCAGGAGAATCGCTTGAACCCAGGAGGCAAAGGTTGCAGTTAGTCGAGATTGTGCCACTGTTCTCAAGCCTGGGCAACAGAGCTGGACACAATCTCAATAATAATAATAATAATAATACAATAAAAATAATATTTGACCTTCAACTTTTTTTTTGGATACAGGGTCTCACTCTGTTGCCCAGGCTGGAGTGTAGTGGTGCAAACTTGACTCACTAAAACCACCGCTCCCCTGGGTTCACGTGATTCTCCCACCACAGATTTCTGTGTAGCTGGAGTTACAGGCACCTGCCACTGCCCCCAGCTAATTTTCACACTTATAGTTGAGATGGAGTTTCAATGTCTTGGCCAGGCTGGTCTTGAACTCCTGACCTCGTGATCCACCTGCCTCTGCCTCCCAAAGTGCTGGGATTACAGGTGAGAGCCACCATGCCAGGCCTCAACTTATATTTTAATAAATATGCTATTAATATTTAGTTCAAAGTTTTAAGAAATTTCAAACATCTAATACATCTAAGTGTGTTAGTACTGATAAAATATGGTTATTATAATAAATTACTGTAGTTATAATAAATATTGCTGCTGATATAATTAATTTTTTCTATTTGTTTCTTTGTAACCATTTTGGCCCAGGCGAGGGACTCATGCATGTAATCCCAGCAATTTGGGAGGCCTACCTGGGCAGATCACAAGGTCAGGAGTTGGAGACCAGCTGGACCAACATAGTGAAAAGCTGGTCTCTACCAAAAATACAAAAAATGAGCCTGGCGTGGGGGCAGATGCCTGTAATTCCAGTTTCTCAGGAGGTTAAGGCAGGAGAATCGCTTGAACCTGGGAGGTTGCAGTGAGCCAAGATTGCGCCACTGAACTCCAGCCCAGGAGACAGTGCGAGACTCCGTCTCAAAAAAAAAAAAAAAAAAAAAATTCTGAGCACGGTGGCTCACACTTGTAATCCCTGATCTTTGGGAGTCCAAGGTGGGTGGATCACCTGAGGTTGGGAGTTCCAGACCAGCCTGACCAACATGGAAAAACCTCGTGTTTACTAAAAATACAAAATTATCCTGGCATGGTGGCACATGCCTGTAATCCCAGCTACTCGGGAGGCTGAGGCAGGAGAATCTCTTGAACCTGGAAGGCGGTGGTTGCAGTGAGCTGAGATCATGCCATTGCACTCCAGCCTGGGCAACAAGGGTGAAACTCCATCTCACACACACACACAAAATTGTCTTTTTATTTTTACCCCTAACTTTTGGTTGCTACAGAGGGCCAATGCAGCATCTAAAAGTGTAATAAATAAGTGTATTTGGTATGTTGAATTAGATGGGAAGCATTGTCAAATTAAAAAATGATGTTTGGGTCAGGTGTGGCACGAGCACTTTGTGAGGCCAAGGCAGGCGGATCACTTGAGTTCAGGGGTTCGAGACCAGCCTTACCAACATGGTGAAACCCTGTCTCTACCAAAACTAAAAAATTAAAAAAGTAACCTGGTGTGTTTGTGTGAGCCTGTCATCACAGTTACTTGGGAAGCTGAGGTGGAAGAATCTCTTGAAACCTGGAGACGGAGGTTGTAGTGAGCCAAGGTCGCGTCATTGCACTCCAGCTTGGGCAATAAGAGCAAAATTCCATCTCAATAAAATAAAATAAAACCACTTTAAGTCATCTTCACAGTGAATGGTTGAATTCTGATGTAGTTTCTAAAAACCTCAAAAGCTTGAAAATCCTAGAGTATTGTTTCTTTAACAAGGTTCATGAAAAGATCAAAAGGACCTAGATAAATTTAATACAGATTTCTGATAATTGTAGAGTCTTTTCTCCTTTTTTTTTTGTGATAGAGTCTTGCTCTGTTGCCTGGGCTAGAGTGCAGTGGCAGGATTTTGGCTCACCGCAACCTCTGCCTCCCCGGCTCAAGTGATTCGAACACTTGACCTCAGGTGATCCTTGTGTCCCAGCCTCTCAAAGTGCTGGGATGACAGGCATGAGCCACCGTGCCCAGCAGGCATTATATTGTTTCCACTGCATAAGGATTGTGAGAATTCTAATGAAGAGATTGACTCTTGTGAAACTGAAAACCCAGGCACAACAGAACTTTTTTTTTTTTTTTTGAGACGGAATTTCGTTCTTGTTGCCCAGACTGGAGTGCAATGGCATGATCTCAGCTCACCGCAACCTCCGCCTCCTGGGTTCAAGCAATTCTCCTGCCTCAGCCTCCTGAGTAGCTGAGATTACAGGCGTGCGCCACCATGCCCAGCTAATTTTTTTTTATTTTTAGTAGAGACGGGGTTTCACCTTGTTGACCAGGATGGTCTCGATCCCTTGAGCTTCTGATCCACTCGCCTCAGCCTCCCAAAGTGCTAGGATTACAGGTGTGAGCCACTGTGCCTGGCGCGCAACAGAAATTAATTGAATATTAGGAAAATATGTGTATTCTAATGTGGCAGGGTATTTTGACATTATACTAAATGAGCTGGTACTAAAGGTTTTTAGATATGTCGTTAGAATAACCTGTGGTCTAAGTCAAATTACCTATGATAACCTCTCACTTATCAGTGTTATGCACCTATATTGGAGAAACAAACCTGGCATTTAAGGGAACATACGTTTAATTTTAAGTGTGGACTCTTGGAGAACCTAGACAGCCATCAGCCACTTGTTCATTCCTGAGTTCTTCAAGCTTCCATTATTAAAACTCTGCATTTCATTACTCATTACAGAAGATAAAATTATTGAAATTCAATATAAATCAAATGTTTGTGTGTTTGTGTGTGGTGATTATTCCTATAATAAATTACTAAAATAGGTTAAGACCAGTTTTTTGTGAAATACATTATTCTGAGAAGACAATCAAAACTCTTTGTACATTTATGCTACCTGAAGGGCCATTTAAACATTTCTACACAAATTTTATCCAATTGTCATTTTTACTGCACATTTTCTGGTAGTATAAAAGGTTTTTAATGCAAGAAGGCTGATGTTATAACAATAGCTAAAAGGATATAAAAGAATTGGTTTTCCTCCAGGAACCCCTTTCTGAAAATGTCTCCAAAATAAAGACATTTAGTTCACTAGACAATTCATAAAACTGTTAAGTAAGATCTTATAGCTACATTAGTTGTGCAAAGGTAACCAAATTGGACTGCTTTTGTAATTGCAGATAGATGATCATCAGATTTACTTAGAGTAAAAAAATAAAATAAAATAATCATCGGAAGGCCCATGCATTTAATAAAACCTCATGTAGATTGGGAGCAGTGGCTCACACCTGTAATCCCAGCACTTTAGAAGGCCAAGGCGAGCGGGTCCTCTGAGATCAGGAGTTCGAAACCAGCCTAGTTAACATGATGAAACCCCGTTTCTACTAAAAATACAAAAAGTAGCCGGCGTAATGGTGGGCACCAATAATCCCAGCTACTTGGGAGGCTGAGGCAGGGAGACTTGCTTGAACCCAGGAGGGGAAGGTTGGAGTGAGCCAAGATCATGCCACTGCACTCCAGCCTGGGCGGCAGAGCGAGACTCTGTCTCAAAAAAACAAAAAAAAATCGCATGTGTTATCTGCTTCTGAAGTCTAGTGTTACTAAATGCAAGAAAGTTTCCAAGCATTATGGCAAAGCATGTTTTCACCAGGTAAAGAAAGCCTTTAATAGTCTACTTACTGAAGACAGTAAAACACTTTATAATCTAGATCGCAAACATTGAGTCTTCTTGCCGTCTACACTGAAGCAAGACTTCAAGACTTTGAGTACTGGGTTGATAGTCTCACAACTCAGAAGGGCCTGTCCAAACCCTTGCAATTGTAAACCCATAGGAGATCTGAAACTAATGCTAATCAGGAATTTTCTCCTCAAAAGCAGATGGCCGTCTTCATGTGGATAGCTTTTTCCCCCATAAGATCAAAAATCAAGACTGTCTGCTAACATGACAGTCTTTGGTTCACAGTTTTCTAATGGCTCTATAAACAACAGATATATATATAAGGGGGTCTCATGTGCACTCATGAAATACAATCATATGTAGAGAATTTTGCAGCTAACGTTATCTATATAAAACTTCAGAGGCGGGTGGATCACAAGGTCAAGAGATCGAGACCATCCTGGTCAACAAGGTGAAACCCCGTCTCTACTAAAAATACAAAAGTTAGCTGGGCATGGTGGTGCACACCTGTAGTCCCAGCTACTCGGGAGGCTGAGGCAGGAGAATTGCTTGAACCCAGAAGGCGGAGGTTGCGGTGAGCCGAGATCCTGCCACTGCACTCCAGTCTGGGCAACAACAGCGAGACTCCGTCTCAAAAAAAAAACAACTTTTTTTTTTTTTGAGATGCAGTCTTGCTGTGTCACCCAGGCTGGAGTGCAGTAATGCTATCTCGGCTCACTGCACTCAAACTTCCACCTCCCCAGCTCAAGCAATTCTTCAGCCTCAGCCTCCCAAGCAGCTGGAATTACAGTTGCCCAGCTAATTTCTGTATATTTAGTAGAGACAGGGTTTCACCATGTTGGCCAGGTTGGTCTCAAGTCTCAAACTTTTGACCTCAGGTGATCCTCCTGCCTCAGCCTCCCAAAATGCTGGGATTAAAGGCATGAGCCACTGCACCCAGCCAAATTAACACCTGCTGTCCCAGCACTTTGGGAGGCAGGAGATGAAGGGCTAACGTGGGTAAGAAGTTTTAATGAGACATTTGTTGCCTCATAATATCAGAAACAGAATATTGATCCACTGCTTTTAACCTACTTCGTAAATTGTAAACAATAATACTCAAAATAAGTTTACAGAGCATTGCCCAGAGGCCGATATTCTTTTGAATGGGCATCATTTGTTAGGTCTTATTTCTATGGTTTAGAGTAAATGAGGCAGTGGCTAGAAATTTATCTTCCATAGTAGATTTTATAGCAGATCATATTGTAAAAAAATATGGTTAAATAGTAGAGTTTAAATTTTCTTCTTCTTCTTTTTTTTTTTTGAGATGGAGTCTTGCATTGTTGCCCAGGCTGGAGTGCAATGGCACAATCTTGACTCACTGCAACCTCTGCCTCCTGGGTTCAAGAAATTCTCTTGTGTCAGCTGGGATTACAGACACCCACACTACACCCAGTTAATTATTTTATTTTATTTTATTTTTAGCAGAGATGGAGTTTCACTAGGTTGGCCAGGCTGGTCTCGAACTCCTGATCTCGTGATCCACAACCTCGGCCTCCCAAAGTGCTGGGATTACTGGCGTGAGCCACCACATCCGGCCGAATTTAAATTTTCTTACCAAAGTTGTGTTAAATAATACAATTTTGTTCTTTGTTTTGAGACAGGGTATTGCTGTCACCCAGGCTGAAGAGCAGTGGCACAATCTTGGCTCGCTGCAACCTCTGACTCCCGGATTCAAGTGATTCTCACTGCCTCAGCCTTTCAAGTAGCTAGGACTTAAATGCGCACACCACCACGCCCGGCTACCTCTTGTATTTTTACTAGAGAGAGGGTTTTACCATGTTGGCCAGGCTGATCTTGAACTCCTGACCTCAGATGATCCGACTGCCTTGGTCTCCCAAAGTGCTGGGATTATAGGCGTGAGCCACCGTGCCGGGCGTGTCTTTTGTTTTTAAACTTTAGCGGCCGAGCGTGGTATCGCCTGCATGTAATCCCAGCACTTTGGGAGGCGGAGGCGGGCGGGTCACCTGAGGTCAGGGGTTTGAGACCAGCTGGCCAAAATCTTCAAACCCCGCCTCTACTAAAATGCAAATAAATTAGCCAGGCGTGGTGGTCCGTGCCTGTAATTCCAGCTTCTAGGCAGGACCATCGCTGGAACCCGGGAGGGGAAGGTTGCAGCGAGCCGAGGTGTTGCCATTGCACTCCAGCCTGGGCGACAGAGCAGGACTCCTCCTTTTCAATACAAAACAAAATAAAATGAAACAATCGCAGGCTGCCTGCTCAAAGGACCAAATGCCAGGAAGTTTATAAAAAACTGAAGTTTAAAAAAATAATTTTTATTGTATTCTTTTAATATGTGAGCAGCCATACAGTATATAATTTACAGATACACAAGGCCTTACACACAAGGCTAAAGGCAAACACCCTCTGGGGTGGACCTGGCTCAGATCAGTAGGAGAAGCCCTGCCTGAAAAGGCTGCATCTTCGGCTGTCACTCTTTCTTTAATCAGTCAGCGTTTGGTCATGTCTTCTGTCACTCAGGTCTTGGGTCTTAAACCTTATCCAATGAGCGACGCTGCCCTGAGAACCGTCCAATCAGGCACGCAGCTGGAGCGAAAAGGGCGGCTTCTGGGACGTGGCAGCGGCTTTGTGTCTTGCTGCAGCCGGCGTTTCGGGTCTCGTCTTCGCTGCCACTATAGGCCCAACCTCTGTGGCCTTGAGACCTGCTGGTACTGGAGATCCACACCTAAGATGTCAGGACCCCCTGGAAGCCTAGAAATGGTGTGAGTGCCGGGTCCGACCTCGGGGAGAGGGTTTGTTGGAACCAGTGGGAAGTGGCTGTGGCGGACTCAAGCATCCCCGCAAACAGCTCCATAATTTGTGCCCGGAGTCCTCCTTGCCCAGATCGGCCTCAGTCCCTTTCAGCAATAAGATGGCGACTGCACAGTGACTGTGTCCTGGCCTGAAGCCCTCTCTGGGCAGCTCTGCACCCGCAGAGCTACCTCTCTTCTAGATTGTCTCTCCCAGGGACCACGGGAGGGTCGTCAGGGGAGAATCCTGACTCCGTTGCAGGTTATGAATGGGAAGACCTTTGGTTTGGTTTATGGGGTTCTCAGTTTCTCTTTTTCTCTTATTAAAAATTTACGGGAGTTACTGCGAAAATGTTTTTTATGACTGGGTGATTTGAAGCAGAATTACGAGGCTTTGCTTTGAAAATGCAACCAAGAAAAACAGTAGGGAAAATCTCTCCTGCATTTTGGCTGTAGCAAATGAATACATTTCCGGTAAGGCGCAGTATCTCACACCTGTAATCCTAGCACTTGGAGAGGCCAAGGCCAGTGGATCATCTGAGGTTGGGAGTTCGAGACTAGCTGGCCAAAGTGGCAAAACCCTGTCTCTACTAACAATACAAAAATTAGCCAGGGCTGGTGGTGGGAGTATAGAATACCAGCTACTGGGAAGGCTGAGGCAGGAGAATCGCTTGAACCCAGGGGCAGATGTTGCATTGAGCAGAGCTTTTGCCACTTTCACTCCAGCTTGGGCAAAAGAGTGAAACTCCTCAAAAAAAAAAAAAAAACCATTTACACAAGAAAATGTGGTAGACAACCGGTGAGTTATGTAGAGTCATAAAAATATCACTTCCTCTTTTTGCAGGGTAAATTTGTGACAGTGAATATCTCTGTATGTTATCTTGACTTCTGAGTTCCATGCTAAATTTTATGAGATAAAACTTGGTACCTCCTAGAAATGTTCCCATATGACTAATTGTTTACTATATATTTTTAATGAAAAAATTTAGAATAACACATATATTGTCTGAAAGGAATAGATACTTTTGCTTTTCTGGTTGAGGTGTAAAATGTAAGCACCTGATAATTTCATCCCTTTAGATAAACATTGTGTTTGAGTAATGTTGCTGAATTTTTCACACACGTAGTTACAAAAACAAAGTTAATAACTGTGACATGGAAATCAAAGCTTGAGCCTAGTGCCTCCAATCTAAGGCTAATATTAAACCTCCCAAAGAAGGTTATTAGCAGCCCAATTAATTGTTTTCTAAAGAGCCTCCCTTGAAGATGTCCCAGCCTAGTCACCCCAGCCGTGGAAGAATCCTTTATACTAAGAGAAGCGACCGGGCGCGGTGGCTCACGCCTGTAATCCCAGCACTTTGGGAGGCCGAGGCGGGTGAAGCACGAGGTCAAGAGATCGAGACCATCCTGGTCAACATGGTGAAACCCCGTCTCTACTAAAAATACAAAAAATTAGCTGGGCCTGGTGGCGCATGCCTGTAATTCCAGCTACTCAAGAGGCTGAGGCAGGAGAATCGCCTGAACCCAGGGGGCGGAGGTTGCGGTGAGCCGAGATCGCGCCATTGCCCTCCAGCCTGGGTAACAAGAGCAAAACTCTGTCTCAAAAAAAAAAAAAACCTAAGAGAAGCTACAGAACCCTGTAAAGCTGGGTACCCACAGGCAAATGCAGTTAAGGATAAGAAGGAAAATAACTGGTAGGATTTTTGTGAAGATGAAGTTGTTATTGTTTTGAAGCAGTTTCTAGACTGTTTAACATAAAGCAAAGTTAGATTTATGTAAAAAAATTAAATTCCAGCTGAGAGCAGTGGCTCACACATGTCATCACAGCACTTTGGGAAGCTGAGGCAGGTGGATCACAAGGTCAGGAGTTCAAGACCAGCCTGGCCAACACAGTGAAATTCCAATTCTACTAAAAAGACTAAAATTAGCTGGGTGCGGTGGCACACACCAGTAGTCCCAGCTACTCGAAAGGCTGAGGCAAAGAAGAATAGCTTGAACCTGGAAGGTGGAGGTTGCATTGAGCCAAGAATACGCCAATGCACTCTAGCCTGGGTGACAGAGTGAGACTTTGTCTGAAAAAAAAAAAATAATTAATTCCAAAGGAGTATTCCAACAGAAGAAAATACCTAATATAAGATCTGTAAAACTTACAAAGTCAGACAGACAAGGGCTTTCTTTTATAGAAAGGAACAAATAAGATTACAAAGAAGGTAGAAGGTAAATAGCAAATGAGAGGTGAAAAAATCAGATTCTACGTTAATGTTTTACCCTGAAGTCAGCATGTCCTTAGGAAGGACATAACATGGGGTTGTATTTTGACTCAGATTGAGTGTAGCTGAATGTTCAGGAGCCTGTGGGCAGGAGACAAACTTAAGTGAATTTTGATTAAAAAGTCTTTTCTTTTGACCACTGAAGAAAAATTCAGCAAATTTTTTAAAATGAACAGAAGAAAATAATGTGCAGAGTCTATGTTTGGCTATGTGATAGATCAGAAAAAAGAGCCCCAACTAAGTCATAATGGAAAGCTTGTTTCTTTCCATAAACAGTTTCTGGAGAACACAAAAGGTTAGAGAATTTTATTAATCATAGCTATTTACCAGGATTATCTATGTACTTCATCTTTACCCATTTTTTCTTTTCTATTGCTCAAGCAATCCTCTTCTACCTTTAGCCCCTCAAGTAGCTGGGACTGCAAGCACACACTAGCAGGCCTGGTTATTTTTTTGTATTTTTTGTAAAAATGGGGTTTTGCTCTGTTGCCCTGGCTGGTCTCAAACTTTTGAGCTCAATTTACCTGCTTCGGTCTCCCATAGTTCTGAGATTACCGGTGTGAGCCACCATGCCCAACCATAGAATATTTTCTTTATCCAGTATACAATTGCTAAGTACTTAGGTTGATCCCATGTCTTTGCTATTGTGATAGTGCTGCAATGAAGATGCATATGTCTTTAGAATAATTTACATTTTACTGGGTACATGCCAAATTATGAGGTTGCCGGGTCAACAGATAATTCTGTTTTGAGTTCTGTGAGGAATCGACACATTGCTTTTCACAATGGTTGAACTAATTTACAGTCCCACTGGCATTGTATAAACTCTCCCGTTTCTCTGGAACCTTGCCAACATCTGTTCTCTTTTGACTTTCTAATACTAGCCATTCTCACTGGTGTAAGATGATATTTCATTGTGGTTTTTCTTTGAATTTCTGTAATCATTAGTGATGAGCATTTTTCATATGCTTATTAGTCACATGTATGTCTTTTTAAAAACATCTTTTTCATATTTTTTGTCTACTTTTTAATTCAGGCCTTTTTTTTCTATAAACTTAAGTTTCTTATAAATTATGAGTATTGGACCTTTGTCAAAAGCATAGTTTGCAAATGTTTTCTTTTATTCTGCGTGTTGTTTGTTTACTGTGTTAATGATTTCCTTTGCTGTGATGAAGCTTTTTAGCTTTAGTAGGTTCCATTTGTCGATTATTGTTTTTGTTACAGTTGCTTTTGGCATCTTTGTTTTAAAATTTTTGCCAGTTTCTAGGTCTAGAATGGTATTTTCTAAGTTATCTCACAGGTTTTTTGTTTGTTTGTTTTTAATTTGAAGTTTTCCATTTAAATTTTTAATTTATCTTTTTTTTTTTTTTTTTGAGACAGTATTTCGCTCTTGTCACTCAGTCTGGAGTGCAGTGGCACGATCTCGGCTCACCGCAACCTCCGCCTCCTGGGTTCAGGCAATTCTCCTGCCTCAGCCTCCTGAGTAGCTGGGATTACAGGCAGGCACCACCATGCCCAGCTAATTTTTTTGTATTTTTAGTAGAGATGGGGTTTCACCATGTTGACCAGGATGGTCTCGATCTCTTGACCTTGTGATCCACCCGCATCGGCCTCCCAAAGTGCTGGGATTATAGGCTTGAGCCACTGTGCCTGGCCTAGTTTATCTTAAGTTGATTTTTGTGTATGGTTTAATGAAGGTTTCCAGTTTCAATCTTCTACATAGTGCTAGCTAGTTATTCCAGCACCATTTATTAAACAGGGAATTCTTCCCAGATTCCTTTTGTTAGCTTTGCCAAAAACCAGATGGCTGTAGGTATGTGACGCTATTTCTGGGCTCTCTCTTCTGTTGCATTGGTTTATAAGTTTGTTTTTGTACCAGTACCATGCTGTTTGTTTACTGTAGCCCTGTAGTATAGTTTGAATTCAGGGAATGTTAATGACTTAAGCTTTGTTCTTTTTGCCTAGGATTGCCTTGGCTATTTGTGCTCTTCTTTGGTTCCATATAAATTTAATTTTTTTTTTTCAACTCTGTTAAGAAATATTTTCAGTAGTTTGATAAAAATAGCATTAAATCTGTAATATTTTTTGGCAGTATTCCCATTTTAATAATATTGATCTTTTCTATCCATGAGCATCAAATGGTTTTCCATTTGTGTCTTTCATCTCTGACTTCTTTAAGCAGTGTTTTGTCAGTCTTGTCATAAAGATCGTTCACCTCCTTGGTTAGCTGTGTTCCTAGATATTGTATTCTTTTTGTAGTGATTGTGAATGAGATTTTGTTTTTGATTTGGCTTTCGGCATGCATGTTTTTGATTTACCGAGATGCGACTAATGTTTGCACATTTATTTTGTATTTTGAAATTTTACTGAAGTTTTTTGTCACTTTAGAAAGCTTTTCTACCACCATTGTAGGGTTTTTCAGATACAGCATTATATTGTTTGTAAACAGAAGTAAGTTTGACTTCTCTTTCTGTTTGCTTGCCATATATTTTTTTATCTTGCCTAATTGTCAGGCCCGGACTTCCAATTTTAGGTTGAATAGAGGTGTTGAGAGAAGACATCCTTTTCTTGTGCTGGGTTTCAAAGAGAAATGATTCCGGTTTGTGTGTGTCCAATATGAGGGCTGTGGGTTTGTGATAGATCACTTACCGTTTTGAAGTATGCACCTTCCATGCCCAGTTTGTTGAGGCTTTTTAATATAAAAATGTTAAATTTTCTTCAAAGCCTTTTCTGCATATACTGACATAATTTTGTGGTTCCTGTCTTTAGTTCTGTTTATGTGATGAATCACATTTATTAATTCATGTGTGCTTTTGTTTTTGTTTTTGTTTTGAGACAGAGTCTTACTCTATTGCCCAGGCTGGAGTTCAGTGCTATGATCTCAGCTCATTGCAATCTCTGACTTCCAGGTTCAAGGGAGTCTCCTGTCTCAGCCTCCCAAGCAGCTGAATTATAGGTGCTTACTACCACGGCCGGCTAATTTTTGTATTATTAGTAGAGACAGGATTTCACCATGTTGACCAGGCTGGTCTTTAACTCCTGACCTCAGATGATCTGCCTGCCTTGGCCTCTTAAATTACTGGGCTTATAGGCATGAGCCACCATGCCTTATCTCTTGTAGAACTAACTTTGCATCCCAGAAATAAATCGTACTTGATCATAGTCATTTAGTTTTTTGATGTCCTGCTCAATTTGGTTGGGCAATGTTTTGTTGAGAATTTTTGCATCATTGTTCATCAAGAATATTGGTCTAAAGTTTTCTTCTTTTGTTTTCTCTGTCAAGTTTTGGTATCAGAATGCTGCTGCTTTTAATGTTTTGAAAGAGTTTTAGTAGAAACAGTACCAGCTCTCCTTCGTCCATGTGGTAGAAGTCAGCTGTGAATCTATCTGGTCCTGGGCTATTTGGGTTGGTAGGCTACTTATTACTAATTTAATTTTTGAGCTTGTTATTGATCTATTAAGGGCTTTGATTTCCCGTATGTTCAGTGTTGAGAGGATATATTTGTTTAAGAATTTGTCCATTTCTTCTAGATTTTCAAATTTATATGCATAGAGGTGTTCATGGTAGACTTCAGTATATTTTTGTAAGGTCAGTGGTTATGTCTCTTTCATCATTTTTAATTGTGTTTATTTGGATCTTTTCCTTTTTCTTTGTTAATCTTGCTAATGGTTTATGTTTTTTGTTTTTTGTTTTCAAGATTTTACTCCTGCAATTCTTCATCTTTTGTATAGTTTCTCATGTCAAAATCTCCTTTTGTTCAGAAATGATTTGGGTTATTTCTTGTCATCTGCTAGCTTAGGGGATGGTTGTTATAGGTTGTTAAACTGAGATCTTTTATTTTATTTTATTAATTTTTTTTGAGATTGAGTCTCACTCTCTCACCCAGGCTGGGGTGCATTGGTATGACCTTGGCTTAATTCAACCTCCACCTTCTGGGTTCAAGCGATTCTTCTGCCTCAACTTCCCGAGTAGCTGGGATTACAGGTGCCTGCCACTATGCCCAGCTAATGTTTTGTATTTTTATTAGAGACAGGTGTTCATCATATTGGCTAGGCTGGTCTGGAACTCCTGACCTAAACTGAGGTCTAACTTTTTGATGTAAGCATTTAATGCTATAAAATTTTCTCCTAACACAGCCTAAGCTGTGTTGCAAAAATTCTGGTGTGCTGTATCTTTGTTTTCATTTTTTTCAAAGAATTTCTTGGTTTTTGCCGTAATTTCACTATTTACCCAAAAGTAATTCAAGTTTAGCTTGTTTAATTTGCATGTAATTATATGATTTAAGTGGTTTTTTGGTATTGAATTACTGTTTTATCAAGCGGTGGCCTGTGTGTGTGATTCATATAATTTTGGAATTGTTAAATTTGCTGAGGAGTGTTTGCTTCTGACTGTGCGATCAATTTTAGGGTATGTGCCATATGGTGATGAGAAGACTGTTTACTATGTTATTTTTAGATGGAGAGTTCTGTAGAAGTCTATTTAGGACTATTTGGTCAAGTGTTTAGTTTAAGTCTTAGTATCTTTGAAAAATTTCTGCCTCAATAATGTGTCCGTTAGTACCTATGGGTGTTGTAGTCTCCCACTATTATTTTGTCAGTATTTCATTCTCTTCATAGGTCTCTAACAACTTATTTATGTGCACCCACCAGTTTATTATAACACCTGTCTCTCTTCTGCTTTTTTACCATAAACATTCTTTCAAAGACTGGGAGTGGGAGCTCACGCCTGTAATCCCAGCACTTTGGGTGGCCAAGGCGGGTGAATCACAAGGTCAAGAGATCAAGACTATCCTGGCAAACATGGTGAAACCCCGTCTGTACTAAAAATACAAAAATTAGCCAGGTATGGTGGTACACATCTGTAGTCCCAACTACTTGGGAGGCTGAGGCAGGAGAATCACTTGAACCTAGGAGGTGGAGGTTGCTGTGAGCCAAGATCCCACCACTGCACTCTAGCCTGGCGACAGTGAGACTCTATCTCAAAAAAAAAAAAAAATTCAAATTCACAATTCAGATGTCAAAAAGTTCAAGAACATGTCCAGTGACCTGGTTGTTATAGGAGAAAATATAAATTAAAAATAAGAGACTTTATTCACATATGTGAAAATAGGGGAGGATGTTTTGTTCATCTCTTTTTTTATTAAGGCATTTCCAAACTGCTGGGATTACAGGCGTTAGCCACTGCCCTGAGCACATTAATGTTTTTAATGCTGATAGTAGCTGTTCATTTTGAGTGGTTAGAGAGCAGTTGTTTATAGAGTTATATTTTCTGTCTGAATTCATCAATCTTCTATCTAATCTGAGTTTTCTCTTAAGATGCTGGTTAGAGAGCAATTATTTATAGAGTTCTATTTTCTGGCTGAATTGATCAATTTTCTATTTAATCTGAGTTTTCTCTGAAGATGCTTTTAATGTTATTTCTCTCAATGTAATCTTTCTCAAAATGAGAGCTGTTTTTCACCCAGCCTGGAGTGCAGTGGCACAGTCTCAGCTCACTGAAACCTCCAGCTCCCAGGCTCAAGTGATTCTTCCACCTCAGCCTCCCCAGTAGTTGGGATTACAGGTGCCTACCACCATGACCTGCTAATTGTATTTTTTATAGAGACAGGGTTTTGCTATGTTGGCCAGGTTAATCTTGAACTCCTGACCTCAAGTGATTCTCCCACCTTGGACTCCCAAAGTACTGGGATTACAGGTGTGAGCTATCACGCCCAGCTGAGAGCTGTTTTTTTACCTCCAATGCTTTAGGTATCTGTTTCAGAAGACCTATTCGTTTCCCTTTGTGTCTGTGAATGAGGTGGCTGTCACAGTGAGAACTCTTAGAGCTATCTCTATCCAGACTACTGCTTGAAATCCAGCAGTATTTTTTCATCATTATTATAAATAGAAACAGAGGATGAGACACTGCTCCCATTTCCATTATTGTGAAGGTGCAATTCTACCCAGGAGTCCTGCAGGCTCTCCTCTTGCAGCTCAGACTTTACTCTCTGATGTGACACTGCAGTGCTGTTGTGGAAATTGGCATTCACTGAAGTTGTGAGTTGCCAGTTGTGAGTTCTGTGCTGTGGAATGTGACTCAGTTGCAGATGGTAGGGGTGAAGAGAGTACACTAACCCCCAGAGGAGGGCAAGCAGGAGTGCTAGAGCCCGGTGCTCAGTCAGTAGAGAGCCATTGCTTTAAAATGTACATAGACAGGAAGACAGCACTTTAATCAAGCATTTCTGTAAAAAAATAAAAGCCTACCTTCAGCAGACACCAGCCTTCTGGTTGCAAAACTACCTCCAGTCATGAAGATGTGAAAAGTTTATTCTGTCACTAAATATAATTAATTAGCATACATGGATGGCCTCCCCAGTTACAAGGTGAATTTAGGATGAACTGTGTATGACATGGTTCTGTATGTTTTTCTACTTGTGGACTAATTATGATGACCACCTTTCTGTGTTTACAGTCTTTTAGGAAGATTGACTATGACAGTCAGTTTTAATTTTGTAATTATACAGTTTGTTTTCTTTTTTTCCTTCCTTCCTTTTTTCTTCCCTTCCTCCCTCCCTCTCTCTTTTGCTCTTGCTACCCAGGCTGGACTGCAGTGGCACAATCTTGATTAACTGCAACCTCCGCCTCTTGTGTTCAAGTGATTCTCCTGCCCCAGCCTCTTGAGTAGCTGGGATTAGAGGCTTCCTCTACCACACCTGGCTAATTTGGTATTTTTAGTAGAGACGGGGTTTATCCATGTTGGTCAGGCTGGTCTCGAACTCCTGACCTCAGTAATTTGCCCATCCCAGCCTCCCCAAGTGCTGGATTATAGGTGTGAGACTCTGCACCTGGCCTCTTTTTTAGAGAAAGAGTCTCACTCTGTAGCCCATGCTGGAGTGCAGTGGCTCGATCTCAGCTTACTTCAATCTCCACTTTCCGTGTCCAGGTTCAAGCAATTCTCCTGCCTTAGCCTCCCAAGTAGCTGCGATTACAGGATATGCCGCCATGTCCATCTAATTTTTGTATTTTTAGTAGAGACAGAGTTTCACCATGTTTGTCAGGCTGGTCTTGAACTCCTAACCTCGAGATCTGCCCGGCTCAGCCTCCCAAGGTGCTGGGATTATAGGTGTGAGGCATCACGCCTGGCTTACAATTTTGTTGTCTTCTCTTTCTTTCTCTCTTTCTCTTTCTTTCTTTTCCTCTTCCTTTCTCTCTTTAGACAATTTTATTCTTTTTGCCCAGGCTGAAGTGCAATGGCGTGATCTCGGCTCCTCGCAACCTCTGCCTCCCAGGTTCAAGCGATTCTCCTGCCTCAACCTCCCAAGTAGCTGGGATTACAGGCATGCGTCACCACACCCGGCAAATTTTGTGTTTTTAGTAGAGATGGGGTTTCTTCCTGTTGGTCCAGCTGGTGTCAGACTCTCAGCATCAGGTAATTTGCCTACCTCGGCCTCCTAAAGTGCTGGGATTACAGGCATGAGCCACTGTGCCTGGCCTTACAGTTTGTTTTTTAATAGTCGTATTATTGTGGAGTTTTCCTGGGGCTGGGGAACATAGTTTTTTAAATTATATTTTCCAAACACTGTCTAGAATTAGAAGACATGATATAAACACATAAGGTTCCAACCAGGCTTTACTCTAGAAGGGCCTTTCCCTTTCAGGCTTTTCTTCAACTCACAGTTATGCTGTAAAGTGCATGCTGTCTCCTAAATAGGTAGGCAGAATCGTGTCTCTGCCTGTTTGGTATCTACAGTCCTCTACAGTCACTTCTAGAGAGGCTGGATGAGACGACTACAAACTTTACAGGGGAGCAGTCCGTCATTTTACCTCTTTCAGTGACTTGTATCTTAAGACCTGAAACGGATTGGAGCTCATGGGTCCCAGAAACACGATTAGAGTAACATGAGTGCATTGAGTAGACACGAGAATCTCCACTTTCCTTTTTCTCCTCTTGCCAAAATGCTCAAATATGTAGGTAGCGTGTGCTGCTGCTCCACCCATTTTGGACCTAAATCTGCAGCCTCAAATTATAAATCTAGGTCTTGAGATTTTGGGAAACTTTTATCTGAGGAATGTAAGTCCTTTTAGTTATCAGACTCAGAGAGACATTAAAATGAGAGCACAATTATGTCTTTCTCCCCCTTTCAACTATCTTATCTCTTGAAACTGCTCACTATTGCCACAAGTAGGTATAAATTAAACTAATAATGCCACATAAGACACTATATCCTGTACCCTAAACCTTAATGATGTATAGTCAATCAACAGTCAAAGTTATTTCTTTAAATAAAGAAGACTTTCTGTTTCTTTCATTTTTTGACTGAGCATTACTTGAAAGGAGTGCTGCTGAAACTAACCAATGGAGACATTCTGCCTCCAGAAGAATTTTAAGGAAAAGTATTGCAAGCAACAGTAGTCACTGTTGGATCAGGTTCTAAAGGAAAGGGTGGAGAGATTCAACCAGTTAAAGTTCTTCTCTCAGAATTTGGAGACACCAAAGTAATTGTAGGTGACAAGCATTATTTCCTATTTAGAGATGGTGACACACGGTGGCTCAAGCCCATAATCCCAGCACTTTGGGAGGCCAAGGCTGGTGGATCACGAGGTCAAGAGATCAAGACCATCCTGGTCAACATGGTGAAACCTCGTCTCTACTAAAAATACAAAAAAATTAGCTGGGTGTGGTGGCGGGTACCTGTAATCCCAGCTACTCAGGAGGCTGAGGCAGGAGAATTGCCTGAACCCAGGAGGCGGAGGTTGCAGTGAGCCGAGATTGCACCATTGCACTCCAGCCTGGGTAACAAGAGGGAAACTCTGTCTCAAAAAAAAAGAAAGTATGTAGACTGAAATAAATCACTTTTGAAATGGCATCAACGTGATGCAGTCCATTCTACTTAAGTTCTAAAATCTTTCATCATGTAAATAATTTTCATATCTCTCTTTTATAATACACTAATGATAACTAATGACCGAAAGAAAAAAAAAAGACTGCCTGAGAAACAACTTGTTTTTTTAAGGCAGTCTCACTCTGTCGCACAGGCTGGAGTGCAGTGGTGCAATCTTGACTCACGGCAATGTCCGCTTCCCAGGTTCGAGCAGTTCTTCTGCCTCAGCCTTTAGAGTAGCTGGAATTCCAGGTACCTGCCACCACTCTCAGCTAAATTTTTTGTATTTTTAATAGAGACAGAGTTTTAGTATCTTGGTCAGGCTAGTCTCAAACTCCTGACCTTAGGTGATCCACCCACCTCGGCCTCCCAAAGTGCTGAGATTAGAGGCATGAGCCACCATGCCCAGCCTTATTTTTGTTTTTATTTTTCTTTATTTTGAGTCAAAGTCTCACTTTTGTCTTCCAGGCTGGAGTGCAGTGGTGATCTCAGCTCACTACAACCTCTGCCTCCCAAGTTCAAGTGATTCTTCTGCCTCAGCCTTTCCAAGTAGCTGGAAATACAGGCACCTGCTACCATGCCTGGTTAATTTTTGTAATTTTAGTAGAGACAGGGTATCACCATTTTGGCCAGGCTGGTCTCAAACTCCTGACCTCAGATGTTCCACCTGCCTTGGCCTCCCAAAGTACTGGGATTACATGTGTAAGCCACTGTGCCTGGCCACGAAACAACTTTTTATCAGTTCACCCTGTTATCTCTTTTTCTCATTTTACAAATTCACTTGTTTTTCTTTCTGTTTTTTTTTTTTTTTTTTTTTTTTTTTAAGAGAGAGTCTTGCTTTGTCACCCAGGGACACAACGTGAGGAGATCTCTCTTTTGATAGTACTTTACTGCTGTAACACCCAAAAGTGCAGAGCGAGCTTAATCCTACCTAGAATCTTCACATAAGTTTTGGCCTCTGCCTGGGATTTACAAGACACAAGGTAGACTTTGGATAGAAAATGTATAGAAAATTAAGAGGGGGCATTTTCTGCATTGCAAGATGTCATCACAGACATCTTAAAGCCTCCCTTTGAGAGTGTGTCTCTGAGTTTTTCAAGTCTTATTCAGTGACCAGTTCTGTGAGCAGCTCTAAGGGTAAAGAGAATCTGATGGCAGAATCTTTAAGCAGAAGCAAGCATCTTAAAAGATCAAGACTATGAAGTATCCAGAGCCATAACCACAACTATATCTATGTGTAAAAATGTGATACTGGAGGAGAGTATTGTCCTTTCTCTTACCCAAGAGCTAGCTCACCATCACAGGTAATCCCGGTTCTGGAACTCCACCAGGGCAGGTCCATTTTTTATTTAGAATCAGCCTGAATCATCTGGGCATAGTGGCTCACGCCTGTGGTTTCAGGACTTTGGAAGGTCAAGTCGGATGTATCACCAGAGGTCAGGAGTTCGAGAGCAGCCTGGCCAACATGGTGAAACCCCATCTCTACTAAAAATATAAAAATTAGTCCAGGCTGGTGGCATGTACCTATAGTCCCAGCTACTTGGGAGGCTGAGGCAGAAAAAATCACTTGAACTTGGGAGGCAGAGGTTGCAGTGAGCCAATATCGCATCATTGCACTGTAGCCTGAGCAACAGAGGGAGACTCTATCTTAAAAAAAAAAAAAAAGAACCTGACTCTCTCCTGCCTGACTTATTGGGCCACCAGCACAGGGTCACTGGGAATCCTATCACAATTCACAGTCACCTAGGCATCTTTGAGTTATTTGAGAATGCCCAGAGCAGAATTTTGTTAGGCGGACAAAAGTGGTTAATTCTTCTGTCTCAGTCTAGGAAAAATGACTCATTCTGTGTTTATTTCTCACCTCATACAAGAGATGTTTTTGGTTGGTGCCCAAATGAGAGTTTCTCCAGTTTCCTTGTACTTGAGTGAAAAACAAGAGAAGTTCAGGAGACTCAGACACATAAACCAATTGCTTTCATTTCATATAGTCATCAGAAAAGTAGATGAAGCAGACTTGGTCCCTACAATCCAGAAACTTCTGGTCTATACTAGCAACTGGATAAAGTTTGAATTTATGCATTATATGGTGAATACAATAAATAGATGTGTGCAAAAAAACTTGGGCTTTATTTGGACCACTTTCTTTTTACTTTTACTTTTTTTGAGACAGAGTTGTTTTCTGATTGCCCAGGTTGGAATGCAATGGTATGATCTCAGCTCACCACAACCTCTTACCCCTGGATTCAAGCAATTCTCCTTCCTCAGCCTCCTGAGTAGCTGGCATTACAGGCAGGTGCCACCATGGCTGGCTAATTTTGTGTTTTTATTTTAGTAGAAATGGGGTTTTCCACGGTCAGGCCAATCTCAAACTTCCAACCTCAGGTGATCCACCTGCCTCGGCCTCCCAAAGTGTTGGGATTACAGGCACGAGCCACAGCACCTGACTCTCACTTTCTTTATATTTTAGTGACTGCTGATATTTTTACATTAAGGGATATTTATTAACAGAACAGTTATTATTATTTGTATTTCTTTTTTTTTTTTGCTGGGCACATGTGTCTATTGTTATGAGTGGAGTCCGGAATGTTTGAGGGTTGTCCTGGGATACCCCACCCTCTCTTAAGGGCTAGGCTCGGGCGTTTCTGAAAGAGGTGTCTTCAGGACAGGGCCCAGCATCAGGGACCTGGGAGCTGGAAGGCAGAGCTCGACCTGTCTGGGCTGGCTGGGGCAGTGGACTGCTGGGTCTCACAGCCAGCCCAATCTCTGGCCACTTTGGCACAGGCCTACAGGATACAGAGGCCCCAGATCCAGCTCTTACAAGCACTGAGAAGGGACAGCTTTGGGCCCCACAGGGTAGCAGCCTGAGCCCAGGGCAGCAGGGGCAGGCATGAGTCTTACTCAGTGGCTGGGGAGGTACAGGGGGGCAGCCCAGCACAATGCCGAGGGTGGCTGTGACCACCCTCGGCTGTCCAAACTGGGCCAGAAAAGCCTTGAGTTTGGCAGTGGCTCCTCTGCCAGCTCCCACTCTCCCAGCCAGGGCTGGCTGCCCCCAGGAGCCAAGGCGGGGGCGCCAGGTCTGCGGTGGGAATTAAGAACACTCAGGTCGCTATATACATTCTTACAAATACGTAAATACAGAAAGCCCCAAGCGCCACGGAGAAGAGCCAAAGGGACGCATCTTTGTCCCAGGGACAGCCCAGGCCTTGCTACACTCAGCTAGGCCAGGGGCTGAGGAGCGGAGGACACTGGGGACAGTTCTATCTGTGTTCCCCAGGCCACAACTTGAGTGGACAATGGGGAAGACCACTGTGCAAAACTGAACAGCGCTTGGAGTAGCTGCTACCGCCAATTGCCCGTGGGGGCCTCAGGCTCGGGGCTAGAGGCGGGTGGGAAGCTCTTCCTCACTGTCTCTGCAGTTTCCACAGCAATCTTGGCAACTGAAGAGTCTCTGCAGCAGCCCCTTTTTAGGGGGCGCAGGTGGCTGGCCCTTCCAGTCCAGGTCTGGGGGAACTGAGCCATCCAGCCCAAAGACATTCAGTTCCTGGAAGCACTCCGTCTCCACATTCTCGTTCTGCCAGGGGATGGGCACGCTGCCCTGCCACCAGTGGCAAACTTCTGGTAGAAGTCCTGGTCAGTGGGCTCCAGCTCCACGCTCTTGAAGGTGTAGAACTGCTCAATATCCAGAATATCCTTGCAGTAAATGGCCCGGGGATCAGGCCTGAAGGGCAACTCCAGCCTGCCGGCTCCCAGCCGCTTGAAATTCAGCTTCTTAAAGAGGGGGTGCCCTTTCACCTCACGGGCACTGCCCCCATGGCACCCCAGACGTTCGGCGGGGTCCTTGCAGAGGAGCTGGGAGCAGAGTGAGCGGGCCTGTGGGGAAAAGTGCTCCATACTCCTCGGGCACCTCCTTCACCAGCCGCTCCACCTCCTCCCGCTTGATCTTCTTCCTCTGCTAAAAGGGTGACTGGCCTGCGATCATCTCATATAGGAGGCAGCCTAGCGCCCACCAGTCAGGGCTGAATATGTACTGTTCATTCTTCACCATTTCTGGAGCCATGTAGCCCACGGTGCCCACACGGCCTTTGATGGTCTGGCCCTCAGGTAAATGCACAGCCAGTCCCAGGTCAGAGATGGGGATGTGGCCGTGGCCATCCAGCAAGATGTTCTGTGGCGTCCCTGTACACGATGCGCTGCGGATGCAGGTCCTCCAGGCCGCAGCAGATCTCGGAGGTGTAGAAGACAGCCCATGCTTCAGAGAAGCCAGCATGGCCCATGTGGTAGATGTGGAACTTGAGGTCACCTCCGTTCATCAGCGTCAGCACCAGGCACAGCGCGTCCTTGGTCTCAGGCATAGGCCAAGCTCACTACAAACCTGCTGTTCACTTTCTCCAGGATCTGCTTCTCCTTCAGCGCCATGGCCTCCCCTTTCCGCTTCTTGATCCGCTTTTTCTCTAGCTTCTTGCAGGCTTACATCTTGCCTGTGGCCCGCACCTGGCAGGCGCCCACCTCCCCAAAGCCACCTTTGCCCAGGACTCGCTACTGCCTGAAGGTGTTTTTGGTCACTGGCTGCCTTTCTAGCCGCTTCCACTGCAGGAAACAATTGAAGTAGATGCTGTCGAGGTAGTCGGCACATGGGGCCATGTACTCGTGGGTCAGCCGGGTGAGTTCCTGGAAGAGGTCTTTGCAGGGCCCCTGCTCCAGTCGCTGGGCGCAGTTCATCACCAGTTGCTGGGGGACCTCAAGGATGAGGTCAGGACCCATGTAGCTCAGAAAATTCTGCATTAGCCGCCGCCCACATGCCTTCCGCTTCTCATCCGGGGTCGCTTCATACTCGGCCACCCCATCCAGGAAGGTGATACAGTGGCTCAGCTCCGGCCTCGTGGCAGAGAACTCTCGAAACAGCAGGTGCCCGATGGGCTGCCGCTCGCACAGGCTGTGGTAGTCACGCTTGAGGCTGAGCCGCAGCTCTTCACACTGGCTGATGTGGGCGAACTGGAGCATCTGCCGCCATTTCTTGCTTTTGCCTTTGCGATTCCCACCACCACCTTCCCGGGCCTTGAGTAGCACCGTGTTCGTTACGATGTTCTCGAGCTCCATGGGCTGCGGCGCTGCTGGCCGGGATTGCGCGGGAGCCGGGGTCAAATGGCGATCGGCGTGGCACGGCTTGGCTAGCGGTGACCGTGTCGCGGCCTCCCTGATCTCCCTGGCCGACGCCACCCTGTATTTCTTTTTTTTCTTTTCCTGGGTATTTTGGGATAGAGTCTCGCCCTGTTGCCCAGGCTGTACTGCAGTGGCTTGATCTCAGCTAACTGCAACCTCCGCTTTCTGGGTTTAAGTAGTTTTCCTGCCTCAGCCTTCTAAGTAGTTGGGATTATAGGCATGCACCACCATTCCTGGCTAATTTTGTATTTGTAGTAGAGACAGGATTTCTCCAGGTTGGTTAGGGTTTCTCCATGTTGGTCAGGCTGGTCTCAAACTCCTGACCTTGGGTGATCCACCTGCCTTGGTCTTCCAAAGTGCTGGGATTACAGGTGTGGGCCTCCATGCCCAGCCTGATGTTGATTCTGTCCATAAAAATGGAATGTTTTTCTGTTTGATTGTGTGCTCTCTGACTTCCTTGAAGAGGGCCTTGTCATTTCTTGTTAGATGTATTTCTAGGTGTTTCATTCTTTTTGTAGCAGTTGTGAAGTTCGTGTATGATTTGACTCTCTGATTGTTCTTTCTTGGCTTATAGAAATGCTTGTGATTTTTGTATTTTTAGTGGAGATGGGGTTTTACCATGTTGGCCAAGGTTGCTCTTGATCTCTTGACCTCGTGATTTGCCTGCCTCGGCCTCCTAAAGTGCTCAGATTAAAGGCATGAGCCACCGCGCTCAGCCAAACTGATGTTTCTTTATCATTAACTTTAGACTATAATTTACTTTTGAGGGGCAGTGATGCTGTAACCTTCTGCACACCATAGAATTGATTTGCCTCAGCGCATCATAGAAATTTGTATTCATGCAGTTGATGTTAATAACTCGCTTGGTTAATGAGCTTTGTGACAGTTTTTTTTTAATAAACAATTATTTTTCTCTTCATTATTAAGTATCTTTATGCTGCTGATGTGGATAAACAATCACTTTTAATCTGGCAGCTGACCTTTTTTAGGTTTTCTTTGCATTTATCTGTCTTTGGAAAATGAAAGCTCTCATCTTTCTTTACAGGCCAGAAACACTGAAAAATCCGCAGGCTCTTGCTTGTCAGAATAGTTTTCTTTGACCAAAAACACTGGCATTAGTAGTGAGCTTGGTAGAGACTCAGATTTTATTCCGATTTTTTGAAAAAATAATCTGCATTACTAAGATCTGCCTTTTGTTGTACACATTAAAATTTGAGCAGTACTTTCTAACTCAGTATGTCTTTTTCATCTGAAAAATTTACCCAACTCATTCTGTATAATGTAAAGATAGCACTCAAAAATGTACATGTATTTACGCCCTCAGTTTTATACTTCATTGTCCAGAAAAGTACCATCTATATGTTGATGTTGTAGATCTTACGCCACTGTCTTTCCTCACAGTTAGAGGATACATTAGAGAATATTTCTGTGTTGAAAGTTATTTATTAGATATTGTCAGTCACTCCTGTAAGTAAGAACCAGTTATCGTTATTCTTGATTTACCTTGAGTCAAATTAAAAATTCTGCTCATGGTCACTTGGTAAATATGCATGTGTGGGTATGTTTTTCAGGGAGTGTTGACATTTAGGGAAGTGGCCATAGAATTCTGTCTGGAGGAGTGGCAATGCCTGGACACTGCACAGCGGAATTTATACAGAAATGTGATGTTAGAGAACTACAGAAACCTGGTCTTCCTGGGTGAGCATAACTTCAATACACAATTTCCTGTATACTCTAAGTTTTATTTCTTTTCTTTTTCTTTTTTTGTAGAAGAATTTTTGCTTTCAGATCTGTTTAAGGAAACAAAAATCAAGATTTGTCTAGTAAAAAAGAATTTTAAGGTGTTTTTGCCCTGAACTTTCCACATTCCTGAGCTGATCTGTGTCCTTCACTCTAGATGAGCGTTAATTTTAGAAATTGAGTGGTATAACATACTGTTGCCCACATCTTAAAATCTGATTGCCACCACTAATTTTTGATTTAGTAGTACCAGGTAGTGAAATTGAGAACTTACAAAATTGAAATATTTTCTAAAAATTTTAAATTTTTTGTTATAAATTAGTATTTTAGAGGTATTTTGCTAGAATATTCTATTATATTCTTTTTACTGAGCACACTACTAGGTTGCTAATTGGAGAATACAAGCAAGATTCATGTAATTTTTAATAAAACAGGTATTGCTGCCTCTAAGCCAGACCTGATCACCTGTCTGGAGCAAGGAAAAGAACCTTGGAATGTGAAGAGACGTGAGATGGTAGCCGAAGCCCCAGGTAGGTGAGAGTGAAAGTGAGTACAACAGACGACACAGGTGAGAGGTATAAAATAAGAAAAAAGCCCATTCTTAAAATGATTTGGAAGTCTGTGTTTCAAAGGAAATAGTTTTTGGGAAGGCTGATTTTTTATTTTTGGTTTTCTGTGCTCTCACATGGAAGCATCTTCTGTAATATCTTTTAAAAATCTGTAAAGTTTACTTTCCCTTCAGTGATCTTTCTTCACATTTACAGTGACAGCCTGCTTGTGGCATATAAGCGACTGCAAAATATGATCACTTTTTTATTGTTTTTGAAAACACAGAGATGGCTGCATAATTTTGAGAAACTTTATGTTAAACTGTTTTTTAAGTTCTCTTTTGACATGTCTAAGATGTGTGGGAGTAGTGGTTTCTGTTCCATTATTTTTGTATGGCTAATTTTTCTGAACAATACATTTTATCTTTTATAGTCTTTAAGTATAGTTTAAAATTATAAATTATGATGTTCTTCTGCTTTTTTCTTTGTTTTTAAGATTGGTTTGGCTATTCAACATTTATTGTAGTTCTATGTGAAATTTAGAATTGTATTTTGTATTACTGTAGAAAATATTGGTATCTTGATAGGGAGTTTATTGAATCTAAAGATCACTATAGATAACATGGCACTTTAAGAATATTCTTTCAATCAATAGACATAAAATGTTTTTGTATTTATTTTAGTCATTTCAAGTTTTTAATTGATGTATCTTTTATTTGAAATATATTTAAGCTCCTTGGTTACATTACATTTGTTCTTAGAAATTTATTATTTTAGTGCTATTGTAAGATTGCCTTCTTTCTCTATTTTATCAGATAGTTTATTTAAAGTGTATGGAACCATAACTTATACTTCTATGTTAATTTTCTGTTTTGCTAATTTATTGTGTAATTATTACTTTAATTAGGTTTTAAAGTACTGTTTATGTTTTTTTTATATAAGATCAAATGATCTACAAAAAGAAACTTTTTACTTTTTTGTCTTTAATTTCAATGACTTAAAAATTTTTTTTTGGCCAATTTTTATTGCACCTACTTTCAGTGCTGTGTTAAAATAGAAGCATTGAGAATAGGCACAATATACTTTTGCATTGGGTCTGTGAATTTGAAGGAGCAAACACCTCTTCAAGTTTTTATAAACTGGTTTCAGAAAGTGAAGGTCTTTTGTCGAGTCCCCAGGGTGATGGGATGCCCCATGTGTTTGTAGTGTAGAGAGGCTGTAGCTTGATCACAAAGGCCTTTGGGTCTGCATTAGGGTTCACCTTTAGTTGGCTTGTTACAAGGGGATTGGGTAGTTGTAATTCCCATTTTATTTTTGAACAGAGTGAATATGCTTTAGGACTTGGCTTTGTTTGGCAGAATGTAGGGCAGCTTTCTGCAATTGGTCTGCATATGGTAGGCTTTATATTAGGATGTAGATGAGTTTGGCTTCCACTGAGTACCAGAGAGGATTTCCCAAGGTCACTGTGGGCTTCTACAGAAGCAGAACTTGCCGTGCACTGTGGCTCAGGGAACTAAAACTGAGTCATGGAACTGCTTTAGGGACCACAGTGAGGGCCAACATCTTCAGACCTGCCGGCATGCCTATAAATGGGTGTCTTCCTTCAGGCCTCTGGAAGGGCAGGATCTCTCCCATACTGTGGATAGGAGGAGTTTGGGATGATTACAAGGTAAGTTCAGAATTCTCAGTGGGATCAAGTTTAATGGGCCATTTTCTGGTCTATAGCCAAGAACAGGGATCCTGTAGTTTGCCACCTGAATAAAAGCATGCCTTCTGAAAAGAATGTTCCTCAATCCTGGGCATTAGCAGAGTTTTACAAATCCCTCCCTGGATCTCAAAGCTCTTTTAAGGGCATTTATTTTGGAGATGGGGTCTTGCTACGTAACCCAGGCTGGTCTTGAAATTCTGGCCTGAAGCAGTTCTCTGAGTTATGTACCATGTAGCTGTCATTACAGGTTGGAGCCATGTTTCCTGTTTTTCTCATAAAGGCATTTTTGTTAGGGATGGCTGACGAATTTTCTTGCTGTCAGAAAATAGGCAAATAGGACACCTTTTATTTTTCCATTTTAGTGAGGTCAGTCTCCCTGTACATTTTTACTTTGTATTTTGATTTAGTCTGTAATTTCAGATTTAGAGATTTAGGACAATATACTAGAATTTACATTTTATGCCTGAGTGAATTAAATAATTAGTAGGCAGGCAAAAAGGAAAATAGGCAGATAAAAAAGATTATAGGATTTTCACTCACTTTTGTCTGCCTATATCTAAAATATAACACATTATTTCCAAATTTCTTTTATATATCAGAGGCTCTGATCATATTCTGAAAAAAAAAAAATATATATATATATTCTGAAAAAAGATATATGTATGTATATATATTTTTTCTCTCTTTGCTGTCCATTATGGTATATTTTTTCTTTCTTTAGCAATGTAAGCCTATTCTTTGCTTCTAAAGTTAGATTAGAGAAGTTTTATTTTGTGTAAGAGTATTATATATTTAAAACATAAAAATATCTCATTTATTAAAATGCTTATTTATCAAAAGTTTGGCATTAGAGTCTTCTGTTTAGGGTTGCACTGCATTTTATCCGAAACTTTACTGCATTACAGTGGATGTCAGTGATTCAAAAGAGTCATCTTCAATGAGTTCAGTTACTGTAAACTATTGCAGTTATCCACACAAATTAAATGCTTCATCAATTCTGCATACCAGATTTTATGAGTAAACATTGTTTTGTAGTTTCATATTAGTGTTTTTTCTCGGTGTAGGTTTCTTTTTTTTTTTTCTTTTTTTAAGATGGGGTTTCACCATGTTGGTCAGACTGGTCTTGAACTCCCGACCTCAGGTGATCCACCCGCCTTGGCCTCCATAGTGCTTGGATTACAGGCCTGGGCCACCACGCCCAGTCCAGTGTAGGTTTCTTAACATAAGTTCATTGTGTTTCTTGGTTTTACAATTTTAGACAATTTGCAATTCTGTTTATACAGGTAAGTCAGTGTGGGTTTTAATTAAGAGATAAGTCAGCCATATGTCTATTACAATCTGATTATATGTGTGTGTTTTTATAAATATAACTCCAATTTTGGTTATGGCTCATCTTGTATTTATGTTTTCTTAGCTGATTTTTAATGGTGGCTTTATCTTGTCTTGATGAGTAGTCATGGAAATAGTCTTATTTTTACTATTTTAATAATGAATAATAATGTTTATTATTAATATTGAATTTATTAATATTATTAATGAATAATAATGTGTTTAATAATATATAATTTTTTTGTATGAGAGAAACACTTTTGTGACTTGAAGGTAATATTTGGAAAGATTTATAATTCTTTAAAATTTACCATCTTATGTCTATTTAAGTGTACCTTTCATGGCCAGTGATAGTCCTGATTTACATCTAATCCCCAGATTTTGAAAGCCCAAGGCAGGAAGACTGCTTGAGTCAAAAACTTGAGAACAGCTTGAGAGACATATGGATATTTCATCTCTATAAAATATTTTAAAAAATAGTCAGACATAGGGTGATCCTATCTGCTTGGGAGATGAGGGAGGGAGGATCACTTGAACCTGGAAGTTTGAGGCTGCGGTGAGCCATAATTATGTCATACACTCCAGCTTGGGTGACAGAGTAAGACCCTGACTCAAAAACACTGTACATTTTATGCATGTTAAGTATATTTACATTGTTTTATAAAATATTTCTCCAAATTTTGTCATACACATTAAAAAAAGTACCAATTTTTCCCATTTTCTGGCACTTTTCAAACACCATTCTGTTTTGTGTTTCTAAGAGTAACTGCCGTATGTATCTCATAACATCTCTGTGGCTGGCTCAGTTTATTTTGCATAATGTCAAGATTTACCTTTATAGTTAGAATATTTCCTGCTTTTTTGAAAATTTGAGTAAATATTTTGGTATTTTTATATTTTAAATTATACATTTACTGAACTATTTCGTGACAGAAATTTGTATTGCTTTTACCTATTGGCTTTCAGTAACAATGGTAAAATAATTATGGGTATGCAAATGACTTTATATGACCATATATGTGAGAGTTTATATATGTGCTGCATCCTATTGCATTCATTTTTTTTTTCTTTTTTGAAACACAGTCTCACCCTGTCACCCAGGCTGGAGTGCAGTGGCATCATATTGGCTCACTGCAACCTCCACCTCCTGGGTTCAAGTGATTTTCCTGCCTCAACCTCCTGAGTAGCTGTGATTACAAGCACCTGCCGCCACACCCAGCTAATTTTTGTATTTTTAGTAGAAATGGGGTTTTACTTTGTTGGTCAGGCTGGTCTTGAACTCTTGACATCATGATTCACCCGCCTCATCCTTCCAAAGTGCTGGAATTATAGGGATGAGCCAGCACGCCCAGGCCATTCTATTTTATTAGTATACATTTTTACCTTTACACTCCTACCAAATTGTTTTAATTCTCTAGCTTTTAATGTGTTTTGAAATTAGAAACTGTAATGCCACCAGCATTGTTTTGTTTTGTTTTCAATATTTTGGGGTACTTTATTGTCTGTAGAGATTTTATATACTTGGGATTGCTGTTTCTATTTCTTAAAAAATGCAATGAGAAATTTTAAAAACTGTGTATTAAATCTGTAGATTTCATTGAGAAATATGAACATCATTACAATATTACCTAGGATTACAATATAGCTAGTATTACAGGCGCCTACCACCATGCCTGGCTAATTTCTGTGCTTTTAGTAGAGACGGGGTTTCACCAGGTTGGCCAGGACAGTTTCAAAGTCCTGACCTCAAGTGATCCTCCCGCCTCGGCCTCCCAACATGCTGGGATTACAGGTGTGATGCCCTGTGCCTGACCTAAATCTGTAAGTTTTAATGTCCTTTTTTGTCTCCTTGGAATTTTGAGTTGAAGTATGTTTTAAAAATGTGACATTTTTTGACTTAAGATGTAGCTAGCATAATACTATTTTGAATTTTTCTGCTCTCATTTCATTACTGTTTTCATTTAATGTCTACTTCCATCTTGCTCCTTTCAGTGTTTATCACTAGATCTCAATTGACTTTTGTAGAAAAAGAAGTGGATCTTTGGTTTTTAAATTTTTAATATATTTATTGAAAGTATGTCTCTTGATTTGAAAGTTGATTTTATATGTGTATTTAAATTTCTGAAAGAGGAAGACCTAATGTTGTTTTAAATTATTTTATTTGATTCTTGCATCTTTGTTTCTCCTTTCCTCTCTTGTTTTGTGTCGTTAGAGTTTTGTATTGATATGCTTTTACTTATTTCTAATTTTCTTTTGTGTATCTATAAAGATTTTTTTTAAAGTGGTATCTTGGGGATTACATAAAACCTCTATAAGAAAAACCGGTATATTTTTTATTTGGTACAAAATAAACTTCAGTTGAACAAAACATTTTTTTCTCCTTACATCTGCCCTGAAATTTGTCATTGATGTTGGTAATTATGTTTTTACATTATATATTCATTAACAGATGTTTCTAATTTCTATGCTTTTATTTTTCAAATATTAGAGAATAATTTAAAATGTTTACTGCCAGTGTTTTCTTAAATTCTTTTATTTTCAGTTTAAGGAACTGCTTCCAGCGTCTTTTATATTTATGGCATATGCAGTGCCAATATACTTTTTTGAAATTCAGTTGTTTCAGAAGATTTGTTTGTGTTTGCTTGTTTCAGAAGGAGTCTCATTCTGACCCCAGTGCAGTGACGTGATCTTGGCTCACTGCAACCTTTGCCTCCTGGGTTCAAGCGATTCTCCTGCCTCAGCCTCTCGAGTAGCTGGGACTACAGGTGCACCCAGCTAATTTTTGTGTTTTTAGTAGATGTGGGGTTTCACTACATTGGCCAGACTGGTCTTAATATCCTGACCTCGTGATTCACCTGCCTCAGCTACCCAAAGTGCTGGAATTGTAGGCCTGAGCCACCACACCCAGCCCAGAAGATTATTTTCTTTTCTTTTTTTAGGGAATCCATAAGCATAAGCATAGGAAAACTGCATGGGCAACAAAATACAGGTATTTCTGACAGCACCAATGGATGAACACAAGCTGGAATGAGGTCAAGGTTTGCAGACATTTGATGTAGCTCTACATCCTCATGCCTAATGTGGATTATAATTACAATTGCCTCTGTCTAGTTCTCAAGCCTATGAAATATTTAAAACATCTTTTTCTAGGATATGTAAGATGCAAAGAGCTTAGAATTTTCCTTCCATAAGCAAATCACGTTAAGAGAGTTGGAGATAGGCTTTCTTTTAAATCATGGCCTAGTTTGGGGCTTGAGTTTCTTTCCAGGGGACTCATTCTGTATTCATGTTCAATCTGGTTTCGCGGCAGGGAAGTGTGGCATTGAGTTTGTGGTGCACAGGATGAAAAATGAGGCAAAATCATCATGACAGCAGTTTTTTCAAATTCTTTCAACATCTGATCAGAGGGAGCCATTCCCATCCTGCTTGAGATGAAGCTGTTCAGCAGACATCCCCCAGGACTCTTCTGATTAAAGCAGTTTTTGCATAGCATTAGCCAAATCTCAGTCAGTTCAAGGTCCTTTAAGTGCTACACTTTCTTAACATTGGAAGATTCTATTTGATACCAAAACAGCACTGGATGGAAAGAAAAGATCAACATGAAGGGCATTTACACAAAGGAGGATTCTGATTCAATTTCTTTCCCAATGGATAGATTCATTCTGGGCTCAGGATATTACATTGCTGATAGAATTTTTTTCAAGTCTCTGCTCTAGGCAGTTTAACTTGTGTAGTGGTCTGTTTTCATTTCCAGTTCTCCTTGCAATAAAAGAAACTGAAATTCCTGGGCTCTGACAGAAGCTTTCTGGGCTGCCCTAGTGACCTGTACCAGCCATCAGAAGTCAGAACCAGCTCTAGAATGAGTGGGTACAAATGTTCCGGAAAACCAGCTCTTGGTTTTCTGCGGGAAAGGTGGAAATAAGAGAGCATGGACACTTCTGATGCATGAAAAATTGCCTAAGCCTCACTACAGTCCTAAATCTCAGCCTCCTCTTCCATTAGGTATTTGGATTCCAGATATACTAGTCAGTGGCTGCACTGAGCTACTTTTAGTTTTCTCTAGTTTGCTCTTAACTAGACTTGAGTAGAAAAATAAAGTGGCGAGACATCAGAAAAGCCTAAGCACCAGACAGTCCAGAAGTTGGATACTCGTTTTCCAAATAGAATAATAGGGTATAGGCTCTGTTTGGTAAGGGCACTTCACTTTTTTGTAATTGCATTTTAGGTTTTGCGGTACATGTGAAGAACATGCAAGATGGTTGCATAGGTACACACATGGCAGCGTGATTGGCTGCCTTCCTCCCCTTCACCTATATCTGACATTTCTCCACATGCTGTCTCTCCCCAACTGTCCACTCCCCAGATTATTTTCTTTTTATTTGGCAGGACAGGTTTGTTGTTGGTTATTATTCTCACTTGATTGCTTCCCCACCCCCTGCAGGAATTTGTCTGTGTCACACGGTTTCTTTCTGGCCTACAAAATTTGTTTTGGTAATTCACTTGTTATATCATAACGCTATGTTTGTAAATGACACATTACTTTTATCTTGCAGCTTCCAAAACTGTTTTCTAGTCTAATTTTTGAGAATGTACTTATATGTGTATTTGTATAAATACCTTTGCTTCTGTCCTAATTTGTTTGTTGAACCTCTTCATTTTTACATCATTTTTCTTATTTTTAGGATTTTCCAATTCTTTACTTTTCTATTTCTTGCCTCCAAAATTTGAGAAAATACTTTAGATATTTTATGCTTTCAGTCTTATTTTTATGATTTTTACAGTGGTCTGTGTTCCTTTTTTACCCATTGAATATTTTTTTTTGGGGGGGCGGGGGGAGGAAGCCAGGAAGGGAGGGAAGAATTACAGTAGGGAGGAAGGAAGGGATGAAGGAAGGAAGGAAGGAAGGAAGCGGGGAGGGAGGGAGGGAGGGAGGGACGGAGGGAAGGGAAGGAAGGAAATCAAGCAATGAGAGAGACATTGCCGACCTGGATCTAGAGGTTTACAAGTTGATTTCTTTTTTTTTGAGAGAAGGAAAGAAAAAAAAAATAAGTAAAGGAGAGGAAGAAAGAGGAAGAGAAAGAGGGAGAGTAAATGGAAATATTGCTTTATTTTGAAAAAAAGTTGGGTATTAATCATGGCCAATCATTGTTTCATTTAAACTTATGGGTAGGTGTGATGTGGTATGAATGTATATTTTGTGTATTTGAAGTGGAGAGCTCTATAAATATTTATTAAGTTTACTTGTTCCAGATCTGAGTTCGAGTCCTTGATATCCTTATTAATTTTCTGTCTCATTGAATCTAAGTCTCGAATCTGGGTGTTAGGATCGTTAGCTCTTGTTGTTGCATTGATCCTTTTGCCACTGTATCTTTGTTGCTTTAAAATCTATTTTATCCGATACGAGAATTGCAACTCCTGCTTTTTATTTATTTATTATTTATTTTTGCTCTCCATTTGGTTGATAAATCTTTCTCCATCCCTTTGTTTTGAGTCTTTGTGTATCCTTGCATGTGAAACAGGTC
Organism: Callithrix jacchus; assembly: GCF_049354715.1. Taxonomy (NCBI): domain Eukaryota; kingdom Metazoa; phylum Chordata; class Mammalia; order Primates; family Cebidae; genus Callithrix; species Callithrix jacchus. The sequence goes on from NC_133523.1 coordinate 20,803,191, forward strand.
TGGATGTAACATGCCATTGGGTTTTGGCTGTGTCTTTTGATTGGGGGATTTAGTCAATTTAAATTTAGGGTTACTGCCATTTGATGTTGACTGGCTGTTTTATCCATTCGTTGGTGTGAATTCTTCTTTATGTTGGTGCTCTTTACTTTTTGGTGTATTTTTAGAAAGGCTAATACTGGTTGTTTCTTTCTGTGTGTATTGCTTCTTTCAGAAGCTCTTGTAAAGCAGGCCTGGTGGTAATAAAATCTCTGAGTTCTTGCTTGTTCATAAAAGATTTTATTTTTCCTTCAGTTGTGAAGCTTAGTTTGGCTGGATATGAAATTCTGGGCTGAAGGTTCTGTTCTTTGAGGATGTTGAATATTGGCCCCCACTCTCTTCTGGCTTGTAGAGTTTCTGCTGAGAGATCTGCTGTAAGTCTGATAAGCTTGCCTTTGTGGGTAACCTGACCTTTCTCTCTGGCTGCCCTTAGTATTTTCTCCTTCGTTTCAACCCTGGTGAATCTAATGATTATGTGCCTTGGGGTTGCTCTTCTTGAGGAATATCTTTGTGGTGTTCTCTGTATTACCTGGGGTTGAATGTTGACCTGCTTTGCTAGTTTAGGAAAATTTTCCTGAATAATATCCTGAAGGGTATTTTCCAGCTTGGATTCATTCTCTCTGTCGCATTCAGGTACACCTATCAAACGTAAATTTGGTCTTTTCACATAGTCCCACATTTCTTGGAGACTTTGCTCATTCCTTTTTATTCTTTTTTCTCTAATCTTTTCTTCACGTTTTATTTCATTAAGTTAGACTTTGACCTCTGATATCCCTTCTTCTGCTTGAACAATTCGCGTGTTTAAACCTGTGCATACTTCTCGGAGTTCCTGTATTGTATTCTTCAGTTCCATTAATTCACTCATACTCCTCTCTAGGTTGTCTATTCTCAATAGGATTTCATCAAACCTTTTTTCAAAGTTCCTAGTTTCTTTACATTGGGCTACAACATGTTCTTTTAACTCACCGAAGTTTGTTATTATCCATTCCTTGAAGAGTGATTCTGTCATCAGGATGCGCTCCTTCTCCATCAAGGCTTGTTCCATTGTCGATGTGGAACTGTGATCATCTTTAGAGGGAGAAGCGTTCTGACTTTGAGGATTCTCAGCTTTTTTACGCTGGTTTCTTCCTGTCATTGTAAATTTCTCCTCCTGTCATCTTTGAAATTACCAACTTTCAGATTAGGTCTCTTGAGTGGACATCCGGGTTGTTAGTTCCCGGGGCCAGAGCAGCGGCGTTAAAACTGATGGTGCTTTTCTGCCCAGGATTCTCCTGTCTGGCTTCCTTCTTGTGTCCGTAATGGGCGACTCTGCCTTCCCGGGGCTCCAAACCTCGGTCAGAAGGGGAAGCGGTCCCGTTTACTCTGCGCCGAGTGCTGCATGTCGAGGTGCCCTCACAGCCGCTGCCGGGCTCTGGTGTCATGTTGGGGGCCCGTGTGGGTCCTCCGACCCTGTTTACTCTGCTCCGAGAGCTGCCGCGCCAAGATGCCGGCGGAACTGCTGCGCCGGCGAGGAGAGTCGCGCTGGCCACCCGTGTGTTTCCTCCACTGGGGGATCTTCTGCTCCGTGAGCGACCAGAATTTGTCTGAAAGTGTGGCGTCCTCTAGTTCTCCACGCCTTCCCTGAGAGCTGCAATCCCGGGATGTTAGCGATCAGCCATCTTGGATCATTCTCTTACCCATTGAATATGATTCAACTTATTATCAGTGTTTAAAATTAATGTGTGTCTTTTTCATGTTTTTTTGAGAATTATATAATATTTTTGATAAAATTATATTGCCCTATTGTTATCTTTGAGTTTTGAGCATTTAAAAGAGCTACCTGTCACAGTCTCTAAAATGTAGTTTCATGTGACATAGTCTGAAACAATTATCTTAGCTAGAGATTCTGGGAGTCTCTCAAACATGTCTTTAGAATTTGCCTTGTCTAAAATTATCTGTTTAGTTTATAGTTAAAGGAGTTCATTCATGTTTCTTTCTTCTTTTTCTTTTTTTTTCTTTTGAGACAGTTTCTCTTTTGTCACCGAGACTGGAGTGCAGTGGCATGGTATTAAGTCACTGCAGCATCTGCCTCCCAGGTTCAAGTAATTCTCCTGTCTCAGATTCTCACATAGCTGGGATTACAGGCATGCATCTCCATGCTCAGCTAATTTGTATTTTTAGTAGAGGCAGGGTTTTGCCATGTTGCCCAGGCTGGTCTCAAGCTCCTGACCTCATGGGATCCACCCACCTTGGCCTCTCAAACTGCTAGGATTGCAGGTGTGAACCACCACACTCAGCCTGTTTATATTTCTTCTTAATAACCAGTAATCACTTGCTACAACTGTTTTCTGTCTATGATACCGCAGTCTTTCTGCTGCTGGACAACCTACCTTTTGTCTCAGCAGACTCAAACTGTCATTTGAAAGAATACCACTATTTATTTCAGATCTTTACATAATGAGAGACAGGAACCAGTGGCTGTAAAAGATCCTAGCATCCATAAATAAAGATGTATAAGGCAGTGTTTTCCTTGTCTTTTAAAAAAGAAACCAGCAGTTGGCAATTTATTTGAAGTCACTATGTTTTATTGGAAATCAGGAAGATCCGTAGTGTGTAAATGTAGGAGACTTTTCTTCTATGTGGCTGTTTGTATTGGGCTCACCAGGGGCATTGCACACACTTTAATTTTTTATAAATGTAATTTGTCTGTATATTTTTGTTACATTTATATGTCTGTGAAAAAATTCAGGCCTGTAATATTTTGCTATGCCATCTTTTGATGTGGTTTGTACAATTTTATACATAATATTTGTAAAGTATATTCATCTGAGTCTAGTAAGTGGAGTAATTTGTTATTTTTATTTCTTTCAGGTGTATGTTCTTATTTTGCCCAAGAACGTTGGCCAAAGCAGGTCATAAAAAGTTGTTTCCAAAAAATGATACTGAGAAGACATAAACAATGTAAACATAAAAATTTCCAGTTAAGAAAATGTTGTCAAAGCATGGATGAGTGTAAGGTGCTCAAAGAATGTTACAATGGACTTAACCAGTGTTTGACGACTACCCAGAGCAAAATACTTCAATGCAAAAAATTTGTGAGAGTCTTTCAAAACTTTTCATATTCAAACAGACATAAGATAAGACAAACTAGAAAGAAACCTTTTAAATGTAGAGAATGTGAAAAGACATTTTGCACGTTTTCACACTTAGTGCAACATAAAAGAATTCATAGTGGGGAAAGATCCCACAAACGGAAAGAATGTGGCAAAGCATATAATGAGACCTCAAATCTTTCTACCTATAAAAGAATTCATACTGTAAAGAAACCTTACAAATGTGAAGAATGTGGAAAAACCTTTAACAGGTTCTCACACCTTACTACACATAAGAGAATTCATACTGGAGAGATACTCTACAAATGTGAAGACTGTGGCAAAGCTTTTAGCCAGGCCTCACATCTTACTAAACATAAGATAATTCATTCTGAAAAGAATCCCTACAAATGTGAAAAAAGTGGAAAAGCCATTAAGTGGTTCTCACACCTTACTACACAAAAGAGAATTCATACTGGAGAGAAACACTGCAAATGTGAGCAACATGGCAAATCTTTTAGCTTGTCCTCAACCCGTACTACACATAAGAAAATTCATTCTGGAGAGAAACCCTACAAATGTGAGAAATGTAAAAAAGCCTTTAACCGGTTCTCACACCTTACGACACATAAGAGAAATCATACTGGAGAGATATCCAACAAATGTGAAGAATGTGGCAAAGCTTTTAGCCAGTACTCCTATCTGAATATACATAAGAGAATTCATACTGGAGAGAAACCCTACAAATGTGAGGAGTGTGGCAAATCTTTTAGCTGGTCTTCAACCCTTACTAGACATAAGAAAATTCATACTGGAGAAAAACCTTACAAATGTGAAGAATGTGGCAAATCTTTTACGTGGTCCTCAACCCTTACTACACATAAGAAAAAACATACTGGAGAGAAACCCTACAGATGTGAAGAATGTGGCAAAGCATTTATGTTGTCCTCAACCCTAACTAAACATAAGAGGATGCACACTAGAGAGAAACCCTACAAATGTGAAGAATGTGGCAAAGCTTTTAGCCAGTCCTCAACCCTTACTACACATAACAGAATTCATACTGGAGAGAAACCCTATAAATGTGAAGAATGTGGCAAAGCTTTTAACCACTCCAGAACCCTTATTATACATAACAGAATTCATACTGGAGAGAAACCTTACAAATGTGAAGACTGTGGCAAAGCTTTTATCCAGTCTTCAATCCTTATGACACATAAGATAATTCATACTGGAGAGAAAGCCTACAAATGTGAAGAATGTGGCAAAGGGTTTATCTGGTTCTCACACCTTACTGCACATAAGAGGATTCATACTGGAGAGAAGCCCTACAAATGTAAAGACTGTGGCAAAGATTTTAAAGTATCCTCACACCTTACTAGACATAAGAGAATTCATACTGGAGAGAAACCCTACAAATGTGAGGGATGTGGCAAAGCTTTTAACCAATCTGCAACACTTACTACACATAAAAAAATTCATACTAGAGAGAAGGCCTACAAATATGAAGAATGTGGAATAGTCTTTAACCAGTCCTCAAACCTTACAATTTGTATGATAATTCTTAATGGAGAGAAACCATAAAGTGTGAAGAATGTGGTAAAGCCTTAAATTAATCCTCAATTCTTAACAGAAATAAGATGATTTATACTGGAGAGAAAGTCTACAAACCCAAAAGTTGTAACAATGCTAGAAATAGAAATTCCATTTGACCCAGCAATCCCATTACTGGGTATATATCCAAAGGACTATAAATCGTTCTACTATAAGGACACATGCACACGAATGTTCATTGCAGCACTGTTTACAATAGCAAAGACCTGGAACCAACCCAAATGCCCATCGATGATAGACTGGACAGGGAAAACGTGGCACATATACACCATGGAATATTATGCAGCCATCAAAAACGATGAGTTCGTGTCCTTTGTAGGGACATGGAGGAACCTGGAAACCATCATTCTCAGCAAACTGACACAAGAACAGAAAATCAAACACCACATGTTCTCACTCATAGGTGGGTGTTGAACAATGAGAACACATGAACACAGGGAGGGGCACATCACACATTGGGGTCTGTCGCGGGAAATAGGGAATCGCCAGTGGGGGGTGCGGAGTTGGGGGGAGAGAGCATGGGGAGAAGTGCCAGATATAGGTGAAGGGGAGGAAGGCAGCAAATCACGCTGCCGTGTGTGTACCTATGCAACAGTCTTGCATGTTCTTCACATGTACCCCAAAACCTAAAATGCAATAAAAAAGCACCTCAAACATTTTCAAATATTAAAGATATTGTGCTGGTGATAAATCATAGAAATATGAATAATGTGAGGAAGTCTTTAAATGGTTGACACACTTGATTATAGGTGAGGTGGTTCATACTAGAGAAAACTTCTACAAGTATGAACGATGTGGCAAAACTTTTAAACCATGCTCACACCTTCTTGCACAGGAAAGCATTTATACTTGAGAAAAAATGTACAAATAGAAAGTAGAAAAGTGGTTAATATCTGCTCACAATCTTACTCTACATCAGAGTTTATCCTTAATAAAAGCATTAAAAATGCAGGTTTCTCAAAAGGTTCTTCAGAAAATATAAGCCTTTAAAGTGCTGAAGAGGATTTATTTGGAAGACAAACATGACAAACATATAGAGAGCTGTAGCACATTTACTTGCAACACAGATCTCGTCCTCATTTTATATTAGAGGCAAACTCTGACCCAACTGCTTAAACTTTGTTCAACATCAGAAAATTTATGTAGAAGAAAAACCTTGCAAATGGAATAAATTTGGGGAAAAAAATTACAGCTTAGAAAACTTCAGAGAGTCATAAAAATATATATAAATAAAAATAAAACAAGAGAGTTTATATTAAATATATTTTTGCAGATATAGTAAATAGAAAATAATTCAAAATTAAGTTATGTAAATATCAGAATCTACATTAGACATGCATAAGGCACTGACACTTCAGACTTTAAATCAGAGTTCTGAGGTCAGAAAATATAACAAGTTGGTAGAAAAATTATTCGTATGTAGCAATGTTGTTACTAATTATCAAATTACTTCATACAGATAATCTTACAATTAACTCAAATTACTTCATGGAAAAAAATTAGTTCCTTTTTATCTTTTGAGATGAAGTCTTGCTTTGTCTCCCAGGCTGGAGTGCAGTGGCACAATCTCAGCTCACTGCAACGTCTACCTCCTGGGTTCAAGTGATTTTCCTGCCTCAGTTAAGTAGCTGGGATTACAGGCACATACCACTATGTCAGGCTATGTTTTATATTTTTAGTAGAAGTGGGGTTTGGACATGTTGGCCAGGCTGGTCTCAAACTTGAGACCTCAGGTCTTCCACCCAGCTCAATCTTCCAAAGTACAGGGATTACAGGTGTTAGCCACTGTGCTCAGTCCATCATGTTTCTTTATTACTATTGTGTTTGTACATGAAAGCATGTGACCAATTGTTGCTGTATCAAGACAGAAGAGATACTTTTTAGTAGGTGAACTTCTATGACCTCTTACGAGAGTAAGGACATTAAAATGTAACACACATGATGAAAATCTAAAAAGATTCTTTGTGGTTAACTTACAATAGTGAGTGATGCCTGAGGTAGGTGTCCAGAGTAATATTCTTCTGCATTATATTGAGAGACAAATATTGTTAGTTTTAGTTAAATTGTCTTTGCCCGGTGGCCCAGACCCATAATCCCAGCACTTTGGGAGACCAAGACTTGTGGATCACAAGGTCAGGAGTTTGAGACCAGCTTGGCCAATGTGGTAAAACCCAATCTCTACTAAAAATACAAAAATTAGCTGTGCTTGGTGGTGCACACCTGTAGTTCATTCAGCTACTCGGGAGACTGAGGCAGAAGAACCACTTCAAGGAGGTGAAGCTTACCAATGAGCTGAGATTGTGCAACTGCACTCCAGCCTAGGTGATACAGTGAGACGCTGTCTCAAAAATAAATAAAATAGCATATTATTTTACCGATTTTACTTTTATGAAACTAAATGCAGTACATGCTAAAAATTTTAGATTAGGTGTGAATTTCTTAATTCAACGTTTTTCACATTTTAAATATTGCACATTCAATTACATCTTATTCCATTTACTTTAACCTAGTCCTCCTGACTCAAGGGTATAGGTAAAAGATAAAAGAATACACGATTTGGTTAAATCATGGACTAAGGTCTCTAGTAATCTTTTTTGCCACTGGCTTAAAACTGCAATAAGTTAATCAATATTGTTCCAGTAGGTAAAGTTTTTTTTCCTGCATTTAACTTTTGTTAATTTTTGTGGGCACATATTTATGTTATATATATGTACATATGTTATAAATATTCTGACAGGCATACAGTATTTAATCACATTAGGTTGGCTGAGGGATCCATCACCTCTAAAATTTATCTTTTGTATTACAAACAATTCTACAGTTATAGTAATTTTACGACGTAAAAGTAAAATTGACTACAGGGTCAGTTTCGTAATAAAAATTGTATACAGTTATAAATAAAATTTACACATACCTGAGTCCTGGATAAATACTTTTAAAAATTTCTTAGTCTTCTTTTCATATGTGGCCTGTATGCTTTCAAACACCTAAAGATTGTTAGTTTTAATTTACCTAGAGTTAAATATACACATCTGTTAGTCTAAATATAAACTTTAGGTGGAAGAAAATAAGTGTGTTTGAGTATGAGTTTGTAACTATTTTCAGAATAAACGATCAATATTGGAAAAAAGTCATTTTGATAAGATGTATAATTTTCTTTGTGTCTTCATTTTCTTTTCTTTGAGCCAGAGTAAATATTGCACCTGTTATGTTATTGACTCCTATGTGAGCAGATATTAGGCAAGAGAAGAGAATCACAGCATCCTAGTTATGAGCACAGATATATGTCCCAAAGCCCCAAGCAGGAGGTGCCAAGGCAGGAGGAGTACCAGGACCTAGGTGCTGGGTTCCACCCAGCTTGGGAAGGCGCCTGCAGGGCTGGCATCTGCCCCTGCCAGGCGGGGGTCTCCGGAAGTGCGGGCTGTGGAGATAGAGGTGGCACGGCTTGGGGTTCGCCGGACGCCCCAGCCACGTGGAGCCCCTGGCCCCAGCCCAACCAGGGACCCTGGGGGGCCCTGTGTGGCACCAGCATACCTTGCCCCTGTGGCTAGGCTTCAGCAGGCCCAAGCTGTCCCATGGAGAACGTCCCCGGCAGGCCGGCGTGTGACCGGTCCCGCTCCTCCTGGCATCTGCTCGGGTGGGGAGGCCCCCGAGGGCTCTGAGGGTGGAGGAGAGCCACTTCCGAAAGAGCCAGGGCGGCGAACCCGAAAGCCCCGAGTGCCGGGCAGGTTGCGAGATTCCTTCTGCCTGTGGGGCCTGTCCGTGCAAAAGCAGGGGCACGGCCCTTGCTGCCTGGCTCACGACGGGCCCCTGTGGGAGGGCCCCAGGCGCGCAGGGCACTTGGGGTGCGGGAAGCGCCGTCCGCCACGCCCCGGCGTGGGTGGAGGCGACCCAGTAGGGAGGAGAGGAGCAGCACCCGCCAGGGGCCCTGTTGCACAGGCCGCCTGCGGCCGCGGGTCCACTGCCAGCCCGGTCTGGATGCCTGGCCCTTCGATTCTGAAACCAAATCTGAATCCTGGACTCCGGGAGGCCCGTCTCTCCGGCCAGTTCCTCCCTGGTGGCGAAGTCCGGAAAGCGCTCTCGCTCGAAGGCCCGGAGGAGCACGGCGGTCTGGGACTGGGTCACGGCGGTCCGCTTTCGCCGGCCTTCTGGCGGGCCGCGTGGCCCAGGCCAGGGCCTGGATTCCCGCCGGTGCTGCCTCAGCCGGCGCGATCTCTCGTTCTGAAACCAAATCTGGACCCTGGGCTCCGGAACGCCGATGGCCTGGGCCAGCTGTTCTCTGGTGGCCATGCGCGGGTACGGGTTCCGCTCAAAGGACGCTCGCAGGGCGTCCCTCTGGCTCGGAGTCCAAACGAGCCTCTTTCGCCTTCCTCGCCCTCGGGCCTCCGCGGGGAGAGGGCTGCCGGGAGCTGTGGGGAGAGCCATCGCGGGGAGACCGGGCCGAGTGTCACAGACAGACGCAGGCACACAGAGGCCGGGCGGCTCCCGCGCGCCTCAGCCAACCTCTGCTGTGCACCGCACCTGCAGGCAGGTCAAGCCAGGAGTCCGGCCCCGCCAGCCAGGGGCCGCTTTTATAGAGACCTAGCGGCCCCACCCCTTCCTGAATTTGCATGAGCTCCGGGGACCCAGGGCGGGGTAGCCCGCCCTCTCAAGCCGGAAACCACAGGGACACCAGGGCCCCGTGGGGTGGTCGGGGGTGGGGCCTGAGCGGCGGGGGAGGGACACGCGGGGCTTCGGGGGCTGGACCTCTGGGGTTCTCCAGGAATTCTACGGAAACTGGAAGCCTCTCTCCGGGCTCGAACACGTCACCAGGGAGGGTGGCGTGCAGAAGCGAACCCCCGTGACAGGCCTGAGTTTTCCAGTCCCCCTCTCCGTCAAGGCGTCCACGTCTGTGGGTGTCGCCGTGGCCGCGACACTCTCACACACGCAGCTGCGTGGATCCGCTTCGTGTTCCTGTAGAAAACGAGAGCGAAGGCACGGAGACAGAAACTCTCCCGGGCAGAGACGGCCTGACGAGGCATTCCTGTTTCCTGCCACACGGGGAGTCTTGGCAACCTGGATAGAAAGAGCAGCGACACGCTGCTGCTTTTCCACGGATCCCTGGGAGTTTCTGTTTCCCCGCCGAGCTCGGGGAAGAAAACGGTGAACGTCATCAGGTCACCACGACTTAGGAAGCCACAGAGACCTGAGCGACAGGCACCCTTACGAAGGTCAAATAGAAAAATTACAAAAAATTAGCCGGGCGTGGTGGCAGACGCCAGTAATCCCAGCTACTTGGGAGGCTGGGGCAGGAGAATTGCTCGAACCCGAGGGGTGGAGGTTGCAGTGAGCCGAGATCCGGCCATTGAACTCCAGCCTGGGCGAGAGGGCGAGACTCTGTCTCAGAAAACAACAACAACCCAGAGGCATTCCAACATATAAAACCCAAGTCAAAAGGTCGCATCCTGCGTTTGCCTTATGAGTCATCCACTGGGCACTCTGCCACGCGTACTTTCCTTCCTTCTGTTCCGCTTCCATAGTTTGTTCATACACGTTTACTGCTGCTCGGAAACTCTCCTGCTTTATGGCCCTCAGTGGAGTCCTTTCTTCTGAGGAGGCAAGAATCGCGGTTTCTGTAGACTCACTCCCCTAGGAATTCATTTCCCGTAACAGGCAACAGGTAGGAGAAATGAGGAACATCACCTAGGTGCTGGTCGAGAAATACTTCACCGTACTGTATCAGGGGAAAGCCCCAAAAAAAGAGTCATTACCTCGGAGAAGTGCTTAGAAATATTTCCCAATGCCTCCTGTGGGTAGGACAAAGTGAGAAGGGAAGAGTTAAATAGCCTAGAGGCTGTGCTCAGCTGTATGTCCCAATCAGCCCAGTGGGAAAAGCCAAGGCGTAATACGAGAGACACGTCGTGTAGGTGCTGAGCCAGGTGATATGTTACAGTCTCCTCGGTGGACACTTCCCAGGAAGAAGAGGAGACACACGCCATCTAGCAGAAGAGACCAAAAGTATGTCATGATGATACCTGTGGGCGAGAATCCAGACAAGAAAATCACATCACCTGTGTGCCGGGCCCGGTGACAAGTCACTCTTTCTTTTGTAAGCGTAGCCCAGTCAGGCAAGCAGAGTTACCTCAACTAGGGTCCAGAGACAAGTCACATCCTCTCCTGTGGGCAAAGAGCAGAGGTAACAAGACAATCATTTTGAATAGTTGAGTCCCCAGAGATAACGTCGCAATGGTCTCTGTGGGCAGGGTTCATGCAGGAGACTCACATCACATTGACTGTGGACTCAACAGTATGTCACAATGCTTTCTGAGAAGAGGGTCATGACAAAAAAGGAATGTAACTGGATGCCGGGCCCAGCAATAAGTTATTGACTCCTATGTGAGCAGATATTAGGCAAGAGAAGGGAATCACAGCATCCCAGTTATGAGCATAGACATATGACCCAAAGCCCCAAGCAGGAGGTGCCAAGGCAGGACGACAGTGTCACACGACCTAGGTGCTGGGTCCCATCCTACCTCCCACCCTCCGTCCCTACTTCACTCCCTTCCCCCTCCCTGTCTCCCTTGCATCCTTTCCTCCCTTCACACGTCCCTCCCTCTCCGCCTGGGATCCTCTCCCCATCTCTACCCGCCTTCCCTCCCGCCTGGGGAAAGCAGCCCTTCCGTTTGCCCGCGGGATAGGGCGGTTGTGTGGGCAGTGGTCTCGAATCTATATTGAGCTGCCAGGCACTACTCGCTGATGGCGGGGAAGCTGGCGGGGCACCGGTGTGCGAGTGATCGGTGGGCGAAGTGGAGAGGCAGAACAGGGGTGCAGCGGAATGGAGAGCGGGCCTGCCTGGGGACCCGGCCTGGTGTTTCTGGAACAAAACGCCCCCTCTTCTCACCCTCCTGAAGCCTGCGGGGTGGCGTGGGGGCAGGGCTGCGAGGAGGGATGACAGCTCTGCCGGCGCTGGTCCCCCAAAGCGCCGCGGGCTGCCTGCAGACCCACGCACGCGCACGAGACCGCCCAGGTCCCGGGCCCTGGGCGGGTTCTGGGGTTCCCAAGATGCTGGGGAAAGAATGACAGCACAGCCCTGCCCTGTGTGCAGTCTCTCACCAGACCGACCTGGAACCAAGGGATCCCAGACAGGTCAGCGGGAGGGCAAGACACGCCGCCGGAACCTCAAATTCATGCACACGCGCGCGCGCACACACACACACGCCCGCGCGCACACACACACATACACACACACAGCCGATCAGAGGCTGAAGTCAGAAATCACGCTTCAATCGGCCTGAGGGTGACCCCTGTGGGGATGAGACTGCCTCGCGCTCTGTTGCAGGGCACGACGTGGGGATATGCCGTCTGTGAACCCCGTGGGCGAAACGAGGACTGGCACGCATCGCATTGAACTCCCGAAATGTTTTGGGACTGTGGGGGTCCCTCAGTTGGTCCTGGAGGCAGAAGACCGCTCAAATCTCTGCCTATGCTCCTCTGTCCCGTGGTCCCTTTCTTTATTCTTCTGTTCCACCCTGTTCCCCTCTTGCCCTTTCTTCCTCAGTCCCTCCAAACCTCCGTTTCTTTTTTTCTCTCTTTCTTCTTTTCACCCTCCCTTCGCTCCCTGCTCCCTCCCTGTGTCTCCCTCCCTCTCCCTCGGTCCCTGCCTCCCTCCCTTCCTCCCTCTCTCCCTTCCGTCCTTTCCTCCCTTCACTTGTCCCTCCCTCTCGCTCTGGGGTCCTCTCCCCACCTCTACCTGCCTTCCCTCCCGCCTGGAGAAAGCAGCCCTTCAGATTGCCCGCGGGGTAGAGGGGTTGAGGGGGGCGGAGTGGTCTCGGGTCCGCACTGAGCTACCAGGCGCTGCTCCGTGATGGCGGGGAGGCTGGCGGGTTACCGGTGTGCCAGTGATCGGTGGGCGGAGCAGAGGCAGAAAAGGCGTGTCGCGGATTGGAGAGAGGGCACACCTGCGGACCCGGCCCGGTGTTTCCCGGGTAAAGCGCCCCCTCTGCCAACCCTCCTGAAGTACGCGGGGTGGCGTGGGGGCAGAGCTGCGAGGAGGGATGAAAGCTCTGCCTGCGCTGGTTCCGTGAAGCGCCGCGGGCAGCCTGCAAAACCGCGAACGCACACTAGACGGCCCAGCTCCCGGGACCAGGGCGGGCTCTGGAATTTCCAAGATGCTCGGAAAAGAAGGACGGCACAGCCGGGCCCAGTGTGTAGTCTCTAACAGGAAAGACGGACCTAGCACTCAGGGATCCCAGACAGGTCAGCGGCAGGGCCAGACACCAAGACGGGGCACGCTGGAAGCAGAGCCAGAGGGTCACCTCACCGCAGGAGAGAGGCCACCGCCCTGCCCCGAACCCTCCCCAGCCCGCCCCGCCTTTTAAAGCTCCTCCAGCAAAGCCAGGTATTCTTCCTCGCTGAGGGGTGGCTCCAGGAAAGCGAGTTCTTCCACCTCCTTCAGCTCCCCCAGTGACTCAGTCTCTCGGTAAGGTCTTCAGCAGCGCGAGCGGTGAGCCGGGGATCGCGTCACAGTGACGGCCACCTTGTCCTGGGGAACCGTCTGAGCAACTTGAGAAAGCAGGGGCCCACTGCGGCAGTGCCTCACCGTTGGGCGACGGCTCCCCCCTCACGGCGATCGTCGCCACGGTCCCGCGATTTCCGGAGTGCGGCTTGGAGGAACCAGGCGGAGAAAACGTCCAGCGGAGCTTCAGGGATGCCCAGGGCGATGGATCCCCAAGGATCCCCTAGATACTTCAGGCCCACCCAGACGGTGTTAGGGTGCGTCTCCTTGCAAGCTGCCCCTACTGGGATTTGCAGGTAAGGTCAGCCTGTGTGCTGCGGAACTGCTCTATCCCCGAGGGGCTTCCCGGAAAAGAGCAGAACCCCACAGCCTCAGGAGCTGCCTGCGACTGTTGGATTTGTCGCCGTGGCTTAGTCTGTGTGTGTGTGTGTGTGTGTGTGTGTGTGTGTGTGTGTGTGTTTGCGCCCGCGTGTGTGCGTGTGCGTGAGTGGGTGTGCGCTCGGGTGCGTGTGTCTGTGTGCCTGTGTGTCTGCGTGCATGTGTGTGTCTGTTTGTATGTCTCCGTGTGTTCACCTGTGTGTGCGTGTGCTAGCGCTGTATGCTTGACCAGTGGTGTGGCCAGTGCACCCGAGCGCGGTTTCTCTGTAGTCAGCCTTGGTTCTGGTGCGCCTCTGACCTTGGCCCAGCTTATGGGCATTGGGGCCCCGTGTTCTTTATGTTGCTCCTGGTTTGTAAAGCCTCAGTGTCGTTGGGGTCTGGCTCCCACCCGGAGGTCTCCTCATCACCTGCCCATCTCGACGGGTCAATCCTCCAGAAGGAAGATGAGCACAGCACACCCAAAACCCAACTCTTCCAAGGGCCCTTGGTCCTGCGGCGCATCTAGGGCTGGCCTCTTCCTCAGGACCCCTTGAGGGACTACGCTGGTGTCCCTCAACTGATGTGCATTGGATCTACTGAGGATTCTTGTTAAAAGACAGATTGTCATCCTTGTGTTGGACTGAGCCTGTGATTCTGTGTTTCTGGTAGGCACTCACTGAGGGGATGCCAGTTCTTATGGGACATGATTGCTATTTCCAGGAGCAAGTCTCAGTACTGTTCTTGAGAGTAAGAATTGCAGATGTAGAGTCTGCATTTGAAGGCCTCTTTTCAATATAGTCTTTGTTTTTCTTCCTATCTCCTTTCATAAGATAATTAAAACACTCAAAGGCAATAGAGATGGAAACAGAGACATAGTTTCTAAATTAAATTTATTTTGAACGACTCAATTAGTTGACTCTTGGTTATCAGGGGTAGATTAAATTGTATGCACTTAGCCTTGGGATGAAATCCCAGTGGGCTTGATATCATGAATAATTGAAATCGCAGTCATGTAAGGAAACACTAATATATTTATCGTTCCATGCCTTTCTGTTGAGAATCCTTTGGTACCAAATCTAGCATGGGAATGTTCCTTGATCTCAGCTGTCTGCGTAATTGTTGGGAGCGGCGCCTGCTTTCTCTTCCAGTCTCTGAGGAACAGTGGTCTGCCTAAGAGAACTGCAACATCTATACAGAGGCTGTGCTGTGACTGCTGGAGATTTCGAACACATTGGCTGCCAACACTCAGGTACCTACAGTATTGTTAAGCATCTGTATGCATGCCTTGAAATGGTAAACATATTCTGAACTACAGGACAGGAATTGCCCATGAATTAGTTTAAAATGACCTTTCCCGTGGCATTTCTATTGGTTTTACCTGAACTAGGACTTAGGAGCTGTGAGACCTTTTCCTTAGGCTCTTCTTTTGTTGCTGAAAAATTACTATTTTCCATAAACATGTAGGCACCTGCATACATGTGAGCAAACAATGTGCGTAGTATGATCCCAGGGTTAGCATTTCAGCTATGGAAGTCATATGTGATAACTTAGGGAAACTTACATGCTCTGAGCAAATCCTCATGATGGACATTTATAAAAGTATGTATAAAGTATATTTAATTTATTACTTTTTATTTCCTGTGGTATAAATGGTCACAGAAATGCAGTGGTCCAACATAGTAGTATTAATGAGGAAAAGATAATTTTTCAAGCCCCTTACTTTGGCAATCAAGTTTAACAGAGGAAATTTATTTTTATCAATAATTAAACGTTAGATATTGTTTGGATTGTTCCTTCCCAGAGAACCAGAAGAGGAAAAAACTTCGTTCCTGAGGGGGTAAAAAAAAACAAACCATGAGGTTGGAATCAGTTAAACACTTTTGCACAGCCTTACCTTTGAGAAGTTTTCTTTCTTCAAACTGTTCCCTCATATCCTTCTCGTGTTTTCCGTTGTTTTCTTTTCTCGGCCCTTGTATGGCAGCAAAGAAGTTCCTAGAGAGACAAGACAAAGACGGTCTGTGTTTCAAAAGAAGCCCTCAGCTGAAGATGAAAGAACCGAATGTGCCCCACGCAAGGGAACTGGAGACGATGAGAAATCTTGACAAGTAAGTTGGTTGCTCAAACTTGGTGTTGACGGGATGAAGGTTCCATGCGGATGATTTGCTAACCACAGAAAACAAGTGAAACCTAATGGCAGTGTAGGGCCTTTATTAAAGTATGACTTAATGGAAACACTGGATCCGAAAAAGGTGTCAGCCACTGATTGACCTCCAACAGACGGTTACACTGTGGGTTGAAGTGTCAATGAGATTAACAATCTGCACTTTTAACAGAATGAAGGATTTGTCCTCTGACAAGGAAAGTTGACAAACTTCTCTGTATACCGGCCATGAACGTGATTTGATCGAAACACTTTGTACCAAGAAGATGATGTTTTCTATCCAAACAATAAAGTGACTACGCTCTGTTAGCATTTTGTGCTTGAGTTTCTTGGGGGTACTCAGCGGCATGCCAGGACATCCGGCTCGGGATTGGAATCGCCCCGAAAAGCTCCTGAGATGCTCTCTCCACCTGATCTGCCCCGGAGACCATGGGAGGCCAGTTCCGGGTGTTACCAAGTTTGCCTCGCGCTGGAATCGCTGCTCTTTCTTTCTGAACTCTCAGGATCCGGCGATGCCTGTGCCGGGCTCGTGTCACAGTGGCCGGCACGGTGGCTTGGGGCACCGTCTCAGCGGCTTTGCAGAGCCGGGGCTTTCTGCGGTAGTGCCTTCTCCATCAGCAGTGCTGACTCCAAGCGGGGGTCCGTGGACTTGGAGACCAAGGCAGGGCCCCTTGGTGTGTGGCCCATATCCAAGGGGGGGCAGTGAGCTCACGGAGCAGGAAAATGTTCTGCTGACACCCTCTTGGAGGGTCTCAGACCCATGTTCCTGGGGTCCACCGACCCCCGCCACACCTCATCAGACTGAGTCTCCAGCCCGATGGGACCCGACCTCCGCCCACGCCTTCCAAGCCGTCCGGGTTGCAATGGTGAGGGCAGTCCCGAGTGCCCAGCTCACGATCTGAATCGCCCTCCTCCTCCGACCGATCAGATCAGGAAAGCCGTCTCAAAGAGGTACGGAGGTCAGAACTGTCCGGCTCCTGCGCTGCTTGTGGCACGCAGCCTCCTTCCCTGGGACTGCCCCGGGCACCGCCTCCAGCATTGTCCTGTGCGGCTGCCGCCGGGGAGCACGGACACTGCGGCCCGCCATCCCGGAGCGCCACTGCGCATGCGCAGGCGGGGCGTCACAAGCTCGAGCGCTGAGCCGGTGCTCGCGTCACAGTGACGGTCACCGTGTCCTGGGGAACCGTCTGAGCAACTTGAGAAAGCAGGCGCCCACTGCGGCAGTGCCTCACCGTTGGGCGACGGCTCCCCCCTCACGGCGATCGTCGCCAGGGTCCCGCGATTTCCGGAGTGCGGCTTGGAGGAACCAGGCGGAGAAAACGTCCAGCGGAGCTTCAGGGATGCCCAGGGCGATGGATCCCCAAGGATCCCCTAGATACTTCAGGCCCGCCCAGACGGTGTTAGGGTGCGTCTCCTTGCAAGCTGCCCCTACTGGGATTTGCAGGTAAGGTCAGCCTGTGTGCTGCGGAACTGCTCTATCCCCGAGGGGCTTCCCGGAAAAGAGCAGAACCCCACAGCCTCAGGAGCTGCCTGCGACTGTTGGATTTGTCGCCGTGGCTTAGTCTGTGTGTGTGTGTGTGTGTGTGTGTGTGTTTGCGCCCGCGTGTGTGCGTGTGCGCTTGGGTGCGTGTGTCTGTGTGCCTGTGTGTCTGCGTGCATGTGTGTGTCTGTCTGTATGTCTCCGTGTGTTCACCTGTGTGTGCGTGTGCTAGCGCTGTATGCTTGACCAGTGGTGTGGCCAGTGCACCCCAGCGCGGTTTCTCTGTAGTCAGCCTTGGTTCTGGTGCGCCTCTGACCTTGGCCCAGCTTATGGGCATTGGGGCCCCGTGTTCTTTATGTTGCTCCTGGTTTCTAAAGCCTCAGTGTCGTTGGGGTCTGGCTCCCACCCGGGGGTCTCCTCATCACCTGCCCATCTCAACGGGTCAATCCTCCAGAAGGAAGATGAACACAGCACACCCAAAACCCAACTCTTCCAAGGGCCCTTGGTCCTGCAGCACATCTATGATTTCCGGGTAACATGTGCAAAACCATAGGACTCACTGTGCATGTGTAGTTCAGGATACAGGGACATGTTTGGGAGTGAGGGTCAGTCCCACTGAGTGGGGTCTGTACCCCGTAAGTGAGGTCCATATACCCCAAATGGTGTCTGTTCCTCAGAGATGGGGCTGGGGCCCCCCTATTTAATACTGAGACCGTATACTGTGAATAAGGCCAGTATCCTGAGTGAGTCCTAGTCCCACGGTGCGAGGCCAGTGTCTCTTGATTTAGGCCTATGTAATCCTGAATTCCACCTCTCCACTGGAAGGGGAATTGTAACCCCCAGTGAAGCGCGTACCCTCTGGAAGGAAGCCTCTATGGCCTGAATGAGAGTGGGTCTCCTTGAGTGATTTCTGGCCCTCGGTGGTTTTGGCCTTGTTTTTTGCTGATGAATAAGTGGTGCTTCCAGGCCCCCAATCCTTCTCCTATCGGGACCTTTAAGAGAAACGTCTCAGGCTACAGCGATGCAGACCCCAGCTCCAGGATGCACTGTTGCCATGGAGACGGTTGGGGGGGACCGGGGAGAGCGTGCGGCTCTGTCTGCGCAGGCGCAGGCCGGAGCAGCCGCGTCGCAGGGGAACTGCTGAGATTCAGGCCGAGGGTGCGCGCTCAAACTAGGCGGGAGCACCAGGCAAGCGGAGGTTCCCACCTCCCACGCCCCTCCAGGTGCACCCGGCGCCGCCCCCCTGCACCTGGCTGCGTTGTCCAGGCACTCAGTCCTGTGTCAGAAAAAGAGGGAGGGAGCTGTCCTGGAAAGCAGAAACGTAAGCCCCGCTGCGGATCCTCAGACAGCTCTGGGGAGGGGTCCCGGGGGAAGGTTACTGCATCCAGCCCGCCAGCAGGCAGCTAGGGCCCCCGAGTCCTCAGCCCCACTACAGCCTTGCCACATTCGCTGGAACCGGGACTCTAAGCCCTGCGGATGGCTTTCCAGGGTGGCATTGACGCCGTGCGCTGCAGCCGACCCCATCTCAGGCTCCCTCCTGCCCCAAGATCAGCGTCTAGTGGGCGGCACCATGGCCATGAGCCTTCTGCAGGACTGGTGCCGGGGCCTGGACGTGGATGCGAACAGGGCCCTGTTGGTCACCGGCATCCCGGAGGGCCTGGAGCAGCCGCACGTCGAAGCCGCTCTGCAGCCTTCCCTCCTGCCCCTGGGCACGTTCAGGCTGCGACACATGAAGGCCTTGAGGAACGAGAAGGCCCAGGCCGCCCTGCTGGAGTTTGTGGAGGACGTCAATCACGCTGCCATTCCCAGGGAGATCCAGGGCAAAGATGGGGTCTGGAGGGTTCTGTGGAAGGACCGTGCGCAGGACACGAGGGTCCTGAGGCAGATGAGACGACTGCTGCTGGATGACGGGCCCACGCAGGCCGCGGTGGCTGGGAGCCCGGGGGAGGCGCCCACCCTTTCCCGCTTCGGAGACCCAGGCCCAGCATTCTGGGGAGGTGACAGGGCAGGCTGGCTCGCCTCTTGGGGCGGCCAAGAACGCAAGGAGAGGCCGGCGGGGTCGCAGAAACAGAACCAGACGCAACAGGTTGACTCAGAAGGGCAAGAAGAGAAGCCGAGGAGGGCGGCCATCTGCTTCCGCGAGGAGTGAGGCCGAGGACTCTTCCGACGACAGCCTGGGCATCGTGATCGAGGAGATCGACAAGGGCGACCTGAGCGGAGACAAGGACCAGAGCGCGCTGTACGCCACGCTCCAGGTGGCCGCCAGGGAGCTGGTTAGGCAGTGGGCGCCCTGCAGCTCCGAGGGGGAAGAAGACGGTCCTTGCGAGTTCTTGGCTTTGGTCACTGTCACCGATAAAGCCAAGAAAGAAGAGGCCGAGAAGGAGCCAGCTGGGGCCGAATCCATCCGCTTGAACACCAAAGAAGGCAAAAACTGCATCCCGACTTAGTGGCCCTGTTGGCTGTGAGAGACACCCCAGAGGAGGAGCCGGTGGACAGCGACGTTTCGGAGAGCGACTCGCAGGAAAGTGAGGACCAAGAAACAGAGGGGCTGGACAATCCTGAGTTCGTGGCCATTGTGGCCTATACCGACCCATCGGACCCCTGGGCCCGGGAGGAGATGTTGAAAATCGCTTCTGTGATCGAGTCGCTGGGCTGGAGCGACGAGAAAGACAAGCAAGACGCGCTCTGACAGGTCCTGTCCGTCATGTCCAAGGACACTTGCGGGACCTGCGTGAAGGTGGAGGAGGCGGGCCGGGAGGTGGACGCTGTGGTCCTGCGCAAGGCCGGAGACTACGGGGACCTCCGGGAGTGCATTTCCACCTTGGCGCAGCTGGATCTCCCTCCCCAGGTGAAGAAGGCTGGGCGTGGCCTCTTCGGGGGCTGGGGCGAGGACGGTGAGGATGAGGGGGGCCTTCTGGAGCTGGGGGCGCTCCTGGCTGTGCAGGATATGGCAGAGGTGATGAAGGAGGAAAAAGAAAACGCCTGGGAAGGCGGGAAGTACAAATACCCCAAAGGTAAACTGGGGGACGTGTTGGCGCTCTTGGCCGCCCGGGAGAACGTGGGGTCCAACGAGGGGTCGGAGGAGGCTTCGGAGGAACAGTCCGAGGAAGAGTCGGAGGACACGGAGAGTGAGGCGTCAGAGCCCGAGGACAGGGCATCCACGAAGCCCCGGGCCAAGAGGGCGCGCACGGCTCCCCGGGGCCGGACTCCGGCCGGCGCACCCCGGCGGGCGCACCCCCCACCGCGTCCCGGGCCAGCAAAACGCGCGGGGGCGGCAGAGGCCGAGGCCAGGGCGTCACTCCCGAGAAGAAAGCCGGCAGCCGGGGTTCGGCTCTGGACGACGCCGCTGGAAGCAGGAAGAAAAAGGGGAGCGCTGGCGCCGGTGCCCACGTCAAGGCCGGCGAGGCCAAGGGCCAGGCTTCCAGGGGCTCCAAGGCCGCGCGCGGGAAGAAGGCCCGTCGGGGCCAGAGGCCCCCCCCAAATGCCGCTAGCGGCCCCCCAGGCTGTGAACCGGCCCGGCAGGGCTCCCGAGTGTGCCCCCCCCGCCCTCCCTTTCCCTCCCTTCCTCCCTCCCTCCGCAGACGCGACCTCCTCGCTTCACCCGGAGCCCAGGCCGCGTTTGCCGGTGTCACGTTCCCCTCTCCGGTCCTCACGGGCCTGAAGCACCAGCGATCCCGACGGAGGAAGACCAGATGGATGGAGGAAAGAGAAGTGCTCTCGAAGCAGCGGCGAGGGTCCGAGATGGGCATCAGGGTTGGGGGGGCCCGGGTCGCCCCTGGCGGGGGTGTGGGTGGACACCGGGCATCTGCGGAGGCGAGCAGGGCTCTTCATGGCGCTCCCGGAGCCCGAGCCTGGCAGGGGCTGCCGGTCGCTGTCTCCCTCTCCCCAGTCTGACTCGTCCCAGGGTCTGTGATGACGGTTTGGTCACCAGCTGCGCAGCGCGGGCCAGGGCGCAGCTCCCAGCCAGAGGAGGCCCCAGCTCCTACCCAGGAGAGATTATTCCAGCAAGGAAAAGTCTGAGAGCCTGACGGGGGATGGGAAGGGGAGGAGAAAAAGGGAGAGGAACGGCGGGGGAAGGGAAGGAGGAGGAAGAAGAGCAGAGGGGAAGACACACAGCAGGTATGTCCACAGGCCTCCCCTGGTACAAAGGAACCAGCCCCAGGCCAAGGACACCTGCCCCTGACCACAAGTTGAATTTGTCACTTAGCCGTGTTTCCCAACATTCTAATTATTTGCCGACATGTTCCATTTGGGGGAATTCACACAAAATCCAGAGTCTTGCTTGGCTCCTCTGGGCTAAGTGGCCCTGGCCCCCTCCCACTGGTTATGGCTCCCCCTGGGTCCCACTCTCCTGTGTAGCTGACCCACTGCTCAGCGCTGGCCTTGCAGCCCTAGAGACCTTCAAAGTCCCTGGGTTCATCCCCTGAGTGAAATAAAAGCCAGAGGGGTCCCTGAAGGGCTCAGTGAGGGGCAGAGGCTCACCTAGGCAGTGCAGAAGCTGGCAGTGCGTCCCTCCTTACAGGGGATGAAAAGACCTGGGAGGAAATCCCAACCCTGCCCGGGAGGTTTCCGAGTAGGCAGGGCCGGGGCTCTCCAGCTTCAGCACCTGCTGTCCCAAGTGCAACGCTTCAGCTGCGTGTGACTCCGTGCTGTGCCTTGTGTGAGTCCGTGCTGTGCAATTCGCCTCAGCTCCCCCAACCCCTGCTGAGCTTGATATTTCCCTAGATATCGGTCTCCACAGGACCCCTTGTTCATTCCTGCCTTCCTGTCCCTGGGGCAATGTGTGTGCTTCCTCGTCCCAATTTCCATACCCTGGCAGTAAGGAGCTCGACGTGCAGGGAGGGCCCTGCCCTGCTTGTCTCGGAAAAAAATAGGGGGGCCTGGGTACGGTCTTGCAGCCTGGACTGAACTGTCAGGGACATCGAGATGTAGAAGCCAACTGGGAGCTGCTGCAGGGCTTGGGCGCTCCTCCCTGCAGAGGCTGCCCCTGGACAGTGACCCACCTGCCAAGGAGCAGGCTGGGTGTGCGGAGGGCTGGGCACAGCAGCCTGCGATGTTTCCTGTGGGTGGGGAGGGCCCTAGGTGTGCTTCTCCCCTGTGATTCTAAGCTTCTCTCCCTGTGCACGGTAGCAATTCTAGGCTTCTCTCCCTGTGCACTGTGTCACCTGGATTCTCCAGTAAAGTGAAATTCAGCATTGTGCTCTCTCAGTGCTCTGGGCGATGGGGCAGGGGGAGTGTGCAGCGTGGGCCACACATGTCTGGAACACCTGGGAACTGCCCTGTCACTGGTTTATACACATTGTCTTTTGTTGCTTCAAGGTCTGTGTGCCCTGTCTGGCCCTCCCTACCCCCCAGCATCATCTCACCCCTTGCAGATCTGGTCTTCCACCCCCTCCTTGATGCCTCCCCACTTCCAGCCTTAGCCCTCAGTCTCAGCTCTGAAGCCCTTGGACACCCATGGGGACCCTAAGTCCCCTCCAGAGTTCCCCTGTGGCCTGAACCACGCCCAGCCAATCCCCACCCTAGCTTCCACCCAGATACACAGCCAGTTTGCAGCTACATGCACCCACCCCCCAGCCTCCACCCCTAGCCTCTGCCCTGGACCTCAGACTCAGCCTTCCATCCTACCTGGGTTTTCTGCCTCCCTCCATCCCGTGTCCCCCACCATACATGGCTGCCAGAGGCATCCTCTCAGAAGTCACACCTGGGGTCTGATTTCTTTCCCTCCCTTTCCCAAATACCCCAAGGGCTCCTTCATGTGCCATCACTTCTGCAGTTCTTAAGACTGTCTAGCCATGCTTTGTCCAACCACATAATCATAGGGGGTACACTGGATTTACATGTAATTACGATTAAATAAAATTATACATCCATGTCCTCAGTCTTCCCAGCCACATCACAAGTGCTCAAGAGCCACACGTGGCCATCAGCTGCCACACTGCTCAGAGCTGGTGCAGGACGTTGCCACCATCGCAGGCAGCTCTCTCGCACAGCTCAGGTCTACACACTGCCCCCATCTCACCCTCTGCCTCGTCTCCCACTGCCCTCTCTGTGTCTCGTAGCTTCAGCCACCCAGGTCTCCAGGACACATGAGGCATATCCCTGCCCCCGGGTGTTTGCACTGCTCTTTCTTTGCACTGGAGTGTGCTTCCCCAGGCTGTGGGTGTGGCTCCGACCTGGACAGTCATTAGGACCTTTCCTCAAATGTCACGTTCCCATGGAGAGCTTTCCTGACCACCTACAAAAATGTAACCCTTGTGCCAGGTGCAGTGGCTCACACCTGTAATCCCAGCACTTTGAGGGACTGAGGTGGGTGGATCTTGAGGTTAGGAGTTCGAGACCAGCCTGGCCAACCTGGTGAAACCCTGTCTCTACTAAAAATACAAAAATTAGCCGGGCATGGTGGCAGGCACACCTGTAGTCCCAGCTACTCAGGAGGCTGAGGCAAGAGAATCGCTTGAACCCTGGAGGCGGAGGTTGCAGTGAGCCAAGATCATGACACTGTACTCCAGCCTGGGGCAACACAGCCAGACTCCTTCTCAAAAAAAAAAAAAAAAAAAAGTAACCCTTTCTGCCTTCCTTCGTTTATTTTAGAGAGCGATTACTGCCCCCTGATGCACTCATTTCTCAGTAGCGCACCTACTGTACCTGTCAGTAGGGAGGTTAAAAGAGGAAATTGGTGACTGGGGTAGCAATTAGAAAGTGCAAAAACGGAGGTCGGTTTGTCCCAATATTAGCAATGCAGGGAGCTGCTCCCTCCCGAGGGCTGGGGGAGCCGCGTGGGAAATGCTGCTGCCTAGAGCCCGGGTATACGCACCGGACTGGCTTGCCTGAGGAGGGACCCGGGAGCTCCTGGTTCACCGCAGTGCCGGCCAGCTGCTGCCTCCACGGCCCGAGCATTCCTCAGATGGCGTCCCCTTCCTCCTGCTTTCCAACTCTCCCCAGCGCCCTGTGGGCTCGCAGCAGCATCAGCCGCTGCAGGGGACCCTGAGTGGTTGCTGTAGGGACCCACGCGGCATGGGGACAGGTGGGCGTGGCGGGGAGAGGCGCCGCAGAGCGGCTCAGGGCCAGCTCCATAGGGAGAAAGTGTAGCCCTGGCGTGTCCCCTTCTTGTCCCCAGGCCCAGCACGGTGCGTGGCACCCTGCGGCTGCTGTTATTTGTGGAATGACTAACGGTCGGAATGAACCACGGGGACCCGGGGAGTCGGAACCCGGATACGTCCCGTGGGGAATATGCTGGAAAAAACACCATTCTTTTCATTCCCTCGTTCCTGGAGGGAGTGCGCCGAGGGTGTGGGGAGGAGCGTTTGGGGTCGAAGGAGCAGCCGCATAAAGGCCTTGAGGTCCCGCAGGGAAGGGTCCTGGCGCGCAGAGACCAGCACAGGCGGCAGCAGCTCGGTCTGTCCCGCGCGTGGAACCTCTGGGGGCGGGTGGAACGGAGCGCGGCTGCCCTCTCCTGGAAGAGAAGGCGACCGTCTGGGAGGAGCCTGCAGCGCAGTTTGAGGAATCTAGATTTATCCCGGGTCGGCGCGTCCCAGGCCCTGTTCTAGGTGCAGGAAACAGGACCGTCCTGCAGGGAGCATGCGGTCGGGAGGCTGCGCTTAGCTCCCTGGATGAGGACGAAATCCATGCATTAAGGAGTGAGACTTGCTGGGGACAAAAGTCCGGCAGGCAGGGGCCCGAGGAGGGCCGGGCAGGAGACGGTATAAACCGGGTGGCCTGGGAAGCCCTCACTGAGAAAGTAACAAGTGTAGTGGCGCGATCACGGCTCACTGCAGCCTCGAACTCCTGGGCTCAAGTAATACTCCCACCTCAACCTTCCTCTTAGTAGCTGGGACCACAGGCGCACGCCGCCAAGCCTCGCTACTTTATATATATATTTTTTTGTAGAGATGGGGTCTCTCAATGTTGCAAAGACCCGAAGGAGGTGAGGGGCTGCGGTCAGCGGATGCCTGGGGGAAGGGCATGATAGGGACAGGGCAAAAGCCCCAAGCCAGGGGTGTGACTATAGGGGCTTATTAATGTGTAATTACTGCCCCTCCCAAGTCAGGCTAAATGCTGCTGCAGAGGAGGCAGAGTGATGCCAAAGAAGGCCTCCTGCCTCCATGGTGGTCGCTGTCTGGCTGGATTTTCACGTGAGGCAGCAAATGCGTGTGACGAGGTTGCTGGGGTGGGGGTGGGGAGGTGTGCAAACTGGCAGGGCCTTTGGGCCCCATTAAGCGCTGGGGAACCACAGGAGGAGCTTGAGCAGGAGCGGGAGAGGTTTGTGTTTTAGGTCTGTGGGGTGCAGGAGGAGGCCGAGCAAGGAACATGGGAGAGAGGGCTGAGGCCGGCCCGCCGCAGGGTGGTGGGGTTGGCAGGCAGTGGGTGAAGGGGTTTGCAGGAGCCCTATTTGAGCTGAGCAGGTGACTGGTGGGCTGAGGTTGTGTGCGTGTGTTTGCATCTGCGAGTGAGCACATTCGAGTGTCTATGTCTGTGAGTCTTTATTTGGCTCTGTAGAGAGGAGGGCAGGATGAAGGAGGGAAGAGGATGAAGGCAGATTTTCACCCCCATTTCCCAGATGGAGAAACCGAGGCTCAGAGAGGCAAGGAAGGGAGCTCGAACCCATGTTTGTCTTACTCTAGGGCCCCCTCGAATAATTGGCCTCCCGGCCCCAGGGGAGGGACGGAATGATCCTCCTTCGAGAGTGAGGCAGAGGCATCCCGGGGTCCAGAACCTTCCTCTCCCCTTTGCTCCCCCAGCCCACCTCCCCACCGCGAGGTATACCTGGGTCCGGACCTTTCCATTTGCCCCAGAGGCTGAACGTGTGTCTTGGCTCCTCGGCCTGCTTAAGCGAGGAAAGGAGTGATCCCCAGACTCCGGGGAATGTGGCCACATCCTAGAACTGCCGGGAGGGAAGAGGGGCCGCAGACGACGACCCTTCCTGTCGCCCCCGCCTACCTACGACTCCAGAACGGGTGAGGAGTCAGCGCTACTTGCTGTGCCCGCTCTTTCCAACAGAAGGCGCGCCAGGACAGCAGTTTAAATTCGTACGCGCCACCGCCCTTCCCTAGCGCTCGGGTGCTCAGGGCACTGGTCCAATGCCTTAAAGGGACAACGCTCCCTGGTCTGTGGACGCCAGGCTGGGGAAAGCGAGCTTTCTTGCAAGACAACGGTTCTCAAAGTGAGGTCCAGGACCAGCTGCGTCTCCTAGGGACTAGATACAGATTCTTGAGCCCACCCCAGACCTACAGAACCCCTTTGGGGGTGGGGTCCAGCAAGCTGCGTTTTCAAAAGACCCCCAGGTACCTGCGATGCGGGATCAGTTTGAGAACCATGGCTGTGGGGTCTGATGTTCTCTAGGACCCCTGGGGTCGCGGTTGTCAGCCCCGGCTGCCCGCTGCTTGGAGTCACCCAGGAAGCTTTAGGGACTGTTGCTACCCGAGCCGTGCCCTACACCATTCAGAGATTCCGAGAGTGGTTCCCATGTGCAGGCTGGGCATAGGCTCTGGGTCGTTCCAGGGGCAGCCGGGTTGGGGATCGCTGCCCTAGGGTCCCTGTCAGGGCTGAGGTGTGCAGTGAAGAGCTGGCGGCTCCTGATACCTAGGCAGAAATAAGACGAGATGGCTTCACAGACACATCACACCCTCTTTAGTCCCTTGAGTAGTGCTGTGAGGAAAGCTCTGCTATGATCCCCATTTTCCATGAGGATGTGGAGGCACAGAGAGGTCAAGTAACCAGCCCAAGGTCACACAGCTTGCAAGGGGCGGCGCTGGGGGAGTCAGGCAGCCGGGCTCCAAACCCCTCCCCCCATCTCTAACCATTTCCTCTTCTCTTGCCACACTCTGTGAGCCTGGCAGGGGGACCCAGAAAGCTCCCTCGACCCCATCTCAGGGCAGCATCTCTCCCTGTCATGTCTGAGTTCTGCAATCACCTGTGGCCTCTCACTTTTCTCTTTAGCGACAGTGAGGGGTGGCTGGACTGGTCCAGATGAAGGCTGATTTGGAGTCAAATCTCTGATTTGAAACCATACCCCAGAGGCATTGGCTGGCTGCCTCTGGGGGACTTGCTCTGCAGGCTCCATTTGAAACCTCCTTGACTTAAAAATGCTGAAGCCTCTATTGCCATCTCATCTCGAGTTACTCAAGGACTCACACTGAAGATGCTGGAATGGAGTGCAGAACCTTAGGTTCACTCTAGAGGGAAACAGACTCTGGCGGGAGACAGATTTGGGTGAAGTGTCAGGGATACTCAGAGGGGGTGGGAGGATCCAAACCTTGTGTGTGATTGACACATGTGTCTTTGAGTGTGTGTGTGTGTGTGTACACTTAGGGGTGTGTGTGAATTGTGTCTGAGTGTCCCAGCGTGCATATAGGTGTGTGTTCCTCCTTCGGCCATTAGGTGTGTAAGGGTGTCTGTGTCTACATGAGTGAATGTGTCAGTGTGTGCATGAGTAGGTGTATATGTCTGCACAGAGTGTGTCTGTATTGATCTGTGTTTGTACGCGGGCTGATATGCATGTATGTGTCTAGGCTGATGAGTCTTGGGACACGGTGTTTAACATTGTAGGTTTGGGAGTTTGTGAACACTTTTTGTGTTTTTGGGACAAAATTCTGCTCTTGTTGCCCAGGTTGGAGTGCAATGGGGAGATCTCAGCTCACTGCAACCTCCTGCCTCAACCTCCCGAGTAGCTGTGATTACAAGCGTCCTCCACCATGCCTGGCTAATTTTTATATTTTTAGTAGAGACGGGTTTCACTATGTTGGCCAGGCTGGTCTAGAACTCCAGACCTCAGGTGATCCACCCGCCTCAGCCTCCCAAAGTGCTGGGATTACAGGCATGAGCCACTGCACCAGACTCATGAACACTTTTCTATGTGCTGCTATGAATCTGTGTATCTGTGACTTTGTGAATGTCTGTGTGTTTGTGGCATGTCTGCACATGTGTGTTTGTGATGAGGAAGGTCTCTGACTATAATGTGTGTGCATGTCTGTGTCTGTATGTGCATCTGTGAGTCCTTGTATGGGCCATAACTTGTGTGTGTGCATGTGTGTGTCACTGAGGGAAAGAAAACAGTCTACTCACAGGGTGGCAGATACGGATGAAATCCACACAGCGCACACTTTGAATCTGATTTGGTTCCATCATTCAGGGCCCCGCCCTTCCTCCACTTCCTTCCTTCCTACCCAAGTCACCCTGGTTCCAGGACCAAGAGACAAGGAGATACACTCAGCTGGCTTTGGACGAGGTTTTTGGAAAAGGCCATTGCATTCCTCCTCACTGAGCCCCTGACACAGGTCCTCTGTCCCAGCTGTCTGAACCTCTCTTAATGTCTCTCACCATCTCTGTTTCTCCCATATCCTTCCACTTTGCAGATCCCCAAGCAAGGTGAGGCCTCCTTGGTCTATGGGAAGCAGCCCTCCCACCCCCAGACTGGCACCCAGAGCCTCCTCCACACACAGCTCCAGATGTTCTTTGCTGTATTAGTCTGTTGTTGCACTGCTATAGAGAACTACCTGGGGGGCTGGCCGGGCACAGTGGCTCATGCCTGTAATCCCAGCACTTTTTGAGGACGAGGTAGGCAGATCACAAGGTCAGGAGTTTGAGACCAGCCTGGCCAATATGGTGAAACCCCATCTTTAATAAAAATACAAAACTTAGCTGGTCATGGTGGCATGCACCTGTAGTCCCAGCTACTTGGGAGGCTGAGGCAGGAGGATCACTTGAACCCAGGAGGTGGAGGTTGCAGTGAGCCGAGATTGTGCCACTGCACTCCAGTCTAGGCAACAGAGCAAGACTCCATTTCAAAAAAAAAAAGAACTACTTGAGACTGGGTAATTTATAAAGAAGAAAGGTTTAATTGGCTCATGGTTCTGAAAGGCTGTATAGGAAAGCCGCTGGGGAGGCCTCAGGAAACTTACAATCATGGCGGAAGGCAAGGGGAAACAGGTACGTCCTATATGGGCCTAACGGGAGGAGGGCAGGCGTGAGCTTCCTGTTGTCTGTTCCCAGGGGAGCTGTGTGGACAGTGCTTACTTCTCTATTCTTCACTGTAATACACTGTAACCTTGAGCACAGCTGCTTTTCTGAGTTCTCTGAGTCTTGAGTGGTCTTGGGCAGCCCCCTACACCATCTACTGAGCACATGCCTGGTGGTGGGCACAGCTGGAATTCAAACCTGTGTGTGTGTCTCTCTCTGTCTTTATTTTTTTTTTAAGATGGAGTCTTGCTCTGTGGTCCAGGCTGGAGTGCAGTGGGATGATCTCAGCTCACTGCAACCTCCGCCTCCCGGTTCAAGCGATTCTCCTGCCTCAGCCTCCTGAGTAGCTGGGATTACAGACATGCACCACCACACCCGGCTAATTTTTGTGTTTTTTTTTTTTGGTGGAGACGGGGTTTCACCATGTTGGTCAGGCTGGTCTTGAACTCCTGACCTCATGATCCATCTGCCTCAGCCTCCCAAAGTGCTGGGATTACAGGCATGAGCCATTGTGCCCAGCCAAATCCCTGTCCCTTTATCCCCTGTTGCTTCTAAGAGGAAAACAAAGGTAGGATTTCAGCTCTGGGCAGAGGAAGGAGGTGAAGTAGGGAAAGAAAACCTTATTCAGTCTGTTTCCTTGGTTCCAGGATCGCAGAGAGGTGCTGCCACAAATCTTTCCATCCTACAGTTTTCACAGAGGACATTTTCCCCTTCTGTGCCCGTAGCCTTCTCTCTCCACAGAGAATCCCCTATTCCCTGAGATAATTCAAAATCACTTCTGCTTCTTAGAAAAGTCCCCTGGTTCATTAAAAAATGAAGATGTGTCAAAGCATTTCAGTCATACCACTGAACAGTGGCATAATTCAATCAGTGACATTTAGCGAATGATGGCTTTCACACACACACAATGTAAAGTGACATAAACGCCATGGTGCATGAGGTGACTGGCTTCATGAAGACGGAGGATTTCTAGCCTCTCACAGGCTGTCACAGGCTCAGGTTTGAAGCACCAGGGTGACTTCACTGTGCTGGCGAGACAGCCCAAACCCTGCGAATGCCCACGGATAGGGGCGTGATCAAGAGAGCCACAGTCCAGCCACACATGGGATCTTCTGCAGTCTTGAAAGGATGAACTGGAGAGTTTCCACTGGGACCTTTTGAGTGAACACAGTGAGAGGCAAGAAAAGTTTATACACTATGACCCTCCCCCTGTATTCGATGAGAAATAAAATGCTCCCAACATCCTTTGTAAGTATCTACATAGGTGTCTGTTTTAAGATTTATTATTATTGATTGAAGCTCTTGCTGGATGCGCGGAGAGGGTGAGTCGGGGACGCATTTCCAGACTGATCTTAGTTGCCTACAGAATGGGGAAATTCCCAGGTATAAAAGAGATGCGGGACGCCAGGCAGAGGTCTTGGCTGGTGTAGCCGGCAGCCGGTGTGGCTCCGGCCTGCGCCGGAGCGCAGAGCACAGCACTCCATAAAAAAGTGCACTGTTACGGGTGCCCTGTTGAACCGGCAAACTGAGACCTGAGAGGGCTGAACTTGAGACTGAATGGGACTTAAACAGTGAGCCAGACCAGGAAATCCCAGGGACACAGTGTTTGGGGTAGCGCAGTGCGACAAACAAAATGGCGATTCCAAATGCTCCCAGTGAGGAGGTTTTCTTAAAGCACAGCTCCATGGGGGAGGGGCGTCCGCCATTACCGAGGCAATCAGCCCCTACTGAGGTACACGCCCATTGCTGACACAGCCTGCTGTTGCCGAGGCAACCCGGTACAACAGAGAGACTCTGCTGCAGGGTGTAGCCCATGGCAACAGGGCGGAGACCACAGCAGAAGGGCAGAGCCTGCAGCAACAGGGTGAACCTCACACCGGTAGGGCAGAGCCTCGGCAGGCAAATAGTGACTAGACTGCCTCCTAGCTGGGCAGGACAGCGAGGCGGACACTCACAAGGAAAGCCCCAACCCCCGCCCCAGACAGAGCATCTGAGAAAAAAAGGGTTTTTTTCAGCTAACAGCCCTGAATGAACAACAGAGCTCACAGCTCAGCACTTGAGCTCCTACAAAGTACAGACTGTCTCCTCAAGCAGCTCCCTGACCCCTCTATATCCAAAAGATTGACATTTGGCAGGCATCAGTCTGGGACAAAGATAGCAGGAAAAGAAACTGGTAGCATCCCTCACTGTTCCACAGCTGCTATAGGTGCACCCCAGACAAGCAGGGCCTGGAGTGGACCTCAGCAGTCATACAGCGAAGGGGCTAGACTGGTAGAAGGAAAACAAAGTAACAGAAATACTTCATCACCAACAATCTGGGTGTCCACTCAGAGACCCAAGCAAAAAGTCAGCAACTACACAGACGATAGGTGGATAAATCCACAAAGATGGGAAGAAACCAGCGCAAAAAGGAGGAAAACACCCGAAACCAGAACACCTCGCCACCTAGAAAGGGCCAAAACTCCTCACCAGCAAGGGAACAAAGCTGGATGGAGAATGACTGTGACGAAATGACGGAATTAGACTTCAGAAGGTGGATAATGAGAATCTTTTGTGAGCTAAAAGAACATGTTTTAAATCAATGCAAAGAAACCAAGAACCTTGAAAAAAGATTTGAGGAAATGATAACAAGAATGGACACCTTAGAGAGGAATATGAATTAATTAAAGGAGCTGAAAAACACAATACAAGAACTTCGCGAAGCATGTACAAGTTTCAATAGTCGAATTGACCAAGCAGAAGAAAGAATATCAGAAGTCGAAGATCAACTTAATGAAATAAAACGAGAAACCAAGATCAGAGAAAAAAGCGCGAAAAGGAATGAACAAAGTCTCCAAGAAATGTGGGACTATGTGAAGAGACCTAACCTACGTTTGATAGGCATACCAGAATGTGACGAAGAGAATGAATCCAAGCTGGAAAATACTCTTCAGGACATTATCCAGGAAAATTTCCCCCACCTAGCAAGACAGGCCAACACTCAATTGCAGGAAATACAGAGAACACCACAAAGATATTCTGCAAGAAGAGCAACCCCAAGGCACATAATCATCAGATTCAACAAGGTTGAAATAAAGGAGAAAATACTAAGGGCAGCCAGGGAGAAAGGTCGGGTCACCCACAAAGGGAAGCCCATCAGACTCACAGCAGATCTCTTGGCAGAAACTCTACAAGCCAGAAGAGAGTGGGGGCCAATATTCAACATCCTTAAGGAAAAGAACTTTCAACCCAGAATTTCATATCCAGCCAAACTGAGCTTCAGAAGTGAAGGAAAAATAAAATCCTTTGCGAACAAGCAAGTACTCAGAGATTTTGTCACCACCAGGCCTGCTTTACAAGAGCTCCTGAAAGAGGCACTACGCATAGAAAGGAACAACCAGTACCAGCCAATCCAAAATCACACTAAATGCTAAAGAGCATCAACATAATGAAGAATCTACAACAACTAACGGGCAAAACAGCCAGCTAGCATCAAAATGGCAGTATCAAATTCACACATAACAATATTAACCCTAAATGTAAATGGACTAAATGCACCAATCAAAACACACAGACTGGCAAATTGGATAAAAAGCCAAAACCCATCAGTGTGCTGTATCCAGGAAACCCATCTCACATGCAAGGATACACAAAGGCTCAAAATAAAGGGATGGAGGAAGATTTACCAAGCAAATGGAGAGCAAAAAAAAGCAGGAGTTGCAATCCTCATCTCTGATAAAATAGACGTTACAGCAACAAAGATCAAAAGAGACAAAGAAGGCCATTACATAATGGTAAAAGGATTGATACAACAAGAAGAGCTAACGATCCTAAACATATATGGACCCAATACAGGAGCACCCAGATACATAAGGCAAGTTCTTAATGACTTACAAAGAGGCTTAGACTCCCACACAATAATAGTGGGAGACTTTAACACTCCACTGTCAATATTAGACAGATCAACCAGACAGAAAACCAACAAGGATATCCAGGGCTTGAACTCAGACCTGGAGCAAGCAAACCTGATAGACATTTACAGAACTCTCCACCCCAAAACCACAGAGTATACATTCTTCTCAGCACCACATCACACCTACTCTAAAATTGACCACATGATTGGAAGTAAAGCACTGCTCAGCAAATGCAAAACAACTGAAATCACAACAAACAGCCTCTCAGACCATAGTGCAATCAAGTTAGAACTCAAAATTCAGAAACCAACCCAGAACCGCACAGCTTCATGGAAACTGAACTGGCTCTTGAATGTTGACTGGGTAAACAACGAAATGAAGGCAGAAATAAAGAAGTTATTTGAAACCAATGAGAACGAAGACACAACATGCCAGAATCTCTGGGACACATTTAAAGCAGTCTCTAGAGGAAAGTATATAGCAATAAGTGCCCATATGAGAAGAATGGAGAGATCCAAAATTGACACCCTATCGTCAAAATTGAAAGAGCTAGAGGAGCAAGATCAAAAAAACTCAAAACCCAGCAGAAGACAAGAAATAACTAAGATCAGAGCTGAACTGAAGGAGATTGAGACACGAAAAACCCTCCAAAAAATCAATAAATCCAAGAGCTGGTTTTTTGAAAAGATCAACAAAATAGACCACTAGCCAGATTGATTAAAAAGAGATAACAACCAAATAGATGCAATAAAAAATGATAAAGGGGAAATCACCACAGATTCCACAGAAATTCAAACCATCATCAGAGAATATTACAAACAACTCTATGCACATAAACTAGTAAACCTGGAAGAAATGGATAAATTCCTGGACTCCTGTGTCCTCCCAAGCCTAAACCAGGAGGAAGCTGAAACTATGAATAGGCCAATAACAAGGGCAGAAGTCGAGGCAGCAATTAAGAGCCTACCACACAAAAAAAGCCCAGGTCCAGACGGGTTCACAGCTGAATTCTACCAGACACACAAAGAGGAGCTGGTACCATTTCTTCTGAAACTATTCCAAATAATCCAAAAAGAAGAAATCCTTCCCAAATCATTCTATGAGACCAATATCATTCTGATACCAAAACCCGGCAGAGACCCAACAAGAAAAGAAAACTTCAGGCGAATACCCATGATGAACATAGATGCAAAAATCTTCAATAAAATATTGGCAAGCCGACTGCAACAGCAAATTAAAAAACTTATTCATCATGATCAAGTAGGATGCATCCTGGGGATGCAAGGCTGGTTCAACATACGCAAGTCTGTAAACATAATTCACCACATAAACAGAACCAAAAACAAAAACCACATGATTATCTCAATTGATGCAGAGTAGGCATTTGACAAAATTCAACAGCCCTTTATGCCAAAAACCCTCAATAAACTCGGTATCGATGGAACGTATCTCAAAGTAATAAAAGCTATTTATGACAAACCAACAGCCAATATCATACTGAATGGGCAAAAACTGGAAGCATTCCCTTTGAAATCCGGCACTAGACAAGGATGCCCTCTGTCACCACTCCTATTCAATATAGTACTGGAAGTTCTAGCCAGAGCAATCAGGCAAGAAAAAGAAATAAAGGGTATTCAAATAGGAAAGGTGGAAGCCAAATTGTCTCTATTTGCAGACGACATGATAGTATACCTAGAAGACCCATCGCCTCAGCCCAAAAACTCCTGAAACTGATAGGCAACTTCAGCAAAGTCTCAGGATATAAAATCAACGTGCAAAAATCACAAGCCTT
The DNA here is from genome assembly GCF_049354715.1 of Callithrix jacchus. NCBI lineage: Eukaryota > Metazoa > Chordata > Mammalia > Primates > Cebidae > Callithrix > Callithrix jacchus. Next base: position 20,838,047 of record NC_133523.1, read on the forward strand.
CCTCTACACCAATAACAGACTTAAAGAGAGCCAAATCAAGAACGAACTGCCACTCACAATTGCTACAAAAAGAATAAAATACCTTGGAATATAACTCACAAGGAACGTAAGGGACCTCTTCAGGGAAACCTACAAACCACTGCTCAATCAGAGAGGACACACACAGATGGAGAAACATTCCATGTTCATGGTTAGGAAGAATTAATATCGTAAAAATGGCTATACTGCCCAAAGTAATTTACAGAATCAATGCTATACCCATCAAGCTACCTTTGACTTTCTTCACAGAACTGGAAAAAACCACCATGAACTTCATATGGAACCAAAATAGCCAAGTCAATTCTAAGCAAAAAGAACACAGCAGGGGGCATCACACTACCGAATTTCAAACTATACTACAAGTCTACAGTAATCAAAACAGCATGGTACTGGTACCAAAACAGAGATATAGACCAATGGAACAGAACAGAGGCATCAGAGGCAACACAACATAGCTACAACCATACAATTTTTGGTAAACCCGACAAAAACAAGCAATGGGGAAAGGATTCCCTGTTCAACAAATGGTGCTGGGAAAACTGGCTAGCCATGTGCAGAAAGCAGAAACTGGACCCCTTCCTGACACCTTACACCAAAATTAACTCCAGATGGATTAAAGACTTAAACATAAGACCTGGCACCATAAAAACCCTAGAAGGAATCTAGGCAAAACCATCCAGGACATAGGAGTAGGCAAGGACTTCATGAACAAAACACCAAAAGCATTGGCAACAAAAGCCAAAATAGACAAATGGGACCTAATGAAACTCCACAGCTTCTGCACAGCAAAAGAAACAGTCTCTAGTGTGAATCGGCAACCAACAGAATGGGAAAAAATTTTTGTAGTTTACCTATCTGACAAAGGGCTGATATCCAGAATTTACAAAGAACTCAAACAGATTTACAGGAAAAAAACAAACAAGCCTATTCAAAATTGGGCAAAGGAGATGAACAGACACTTTACGAAAGAAGACATATCATATGAGGCCAACAATCATATGAAAAAATGCTCATCGTCACTGGTCATCAGAGAGATGCAAATCAAAACCACATTGAGATACCATCTCACGCCAGTTAGAATGGCGATCATTAAAAAGCTGGAGACAACAGATGCTGGAGAGGATGTGGAGAAAAAGGAACACTTTTACACTGTTGGTGGGAGTGTAAATTAGTCCAACCATTGTGGAAGACAGTGTGGCGATTCCTCAAGGCCTTAGAAATAGAAATTCCATTTGACCCAGCAATCCCATTACTGGGTATATATCCAAAGGACTATAAATCGTTCTACTATAAGGACACATGCACACGAATGTTCATTGCAGCACTATTTACAATAGCAAAGACCTGGAATCAACCCAAACGCCCATTGATGATAGACTGGACTGGGAAAATGTGGCACATATACACCATGGAATATTATGCAACAATCAGAAATGATGAGTTTGTGTCATTTGTAGGGACATGGATGAATCTGGAGAACATCATTCTCAGCAAACTGACACAAGAACAGAAAATGAAACACCGCATATTCTCACTCATAGGCGGGTGATGAAAAATGAGAGCCCATGGACACAGAGAGGGGAGTACTAAACACTGGGGTCTATTGGGGGGAAAAGGGGAGGGCCAATGGGAGGGGGAGGTGGGGAGGGACAGCCTGGGGAGAAAAGCCAAATATGGGTGAAGGGGAGAAAGCAAACAGAACACACTGCCATGTGTATACCTATGCAAGTGTATTGCATGCTCTGCACATGTACCCGAAAACCTAAAATGCAATAAAAAATAACAATAAAAAAGATTTATTATTATTAATTTGTTTTTGAGATGGAGTCTTGCTCTGTTGCCCAGGCTGCAGTGCGGTGACATGATCTCAGCTCACTGCAACTTCTGGCTCCCAGGTTCAAGCAATTCTCCTGCCTCAGCCTCCCGAGTAGCTGGGATTACAGGTGTGCCCACCACCACACCTGGCTAATTTTTGTATTTTTAGAAGAGATGGGGTTTCACCATGTTGGCCAGGCTGGTCTCGAACTCCTGACCTCAGGTGATCCGCCCATCTCGGCCTCTCAAAGTGTTGGGATGACAGGCGTGAGCCACTGTGCCCCGCTGTGTCTCTCCTCTTACTAGGACCCAGTCATTGGATCTACAGCTCATCCCAGTTCAGCATGACCTCATCCTCACTGAGGTTCTGAGTAGACATGAACTTTGAGGGACACAGTTCAACACAGCACAACCCTGTTCTAAAAGCTGGGGTCACAAGAGGGAGCAGAACAGATAGAAAGTCCCCACCCGCAGAGCTGACAGTTGAGAAGACACGGACAATAAATGAGCTAAAGAAATAAGCTATTTATTGTGTCAACCTGGAAAAAAATACATCAGAGAAAAACATTTTAATATCAGGAAGCCATTCAGGAGTAAGCACAAAGGATTATAACCCGAGATGCAGAGCTACAGCAAGCCACAGATGCATCTGAGGGGAAAACAAAGGGAGGCTTTTCTTGGCCAAAAAGAGCAGCTCACATAAGCTGCTTGAAAGCAGAGTTTATTGACTTCAGAGGCTCAAACCCAGAGATGGCATGATTGGTGGAGATGCTGTTACTGGGTTGGCGTTCTTTGTTTTCTTTCTTCTTTTTTTTTCTTTTTCTTTTTCTTTTTGAGATGGAGTCTTGCTCTGTTATCCAGGCTGGAGTGCAGTGGTATGATCTCTGCTCACTGCAACCTCCGCCTCCCAGGTCCAAGCGATTCTCCTGCCTCAGCCTCCTGAGTAGCTGGAATTACAGGCATGTGCCACCACACGCAGATAAGTTTTTTTTTTTTTAAGATGGTGTCTTGCTCTGTCACCCAGGCTGTTGTTCAGTGGCATGATCTTGGCTTACGGCATCCTCTGCCACCTGGGTTCAAGCGATTCCCCTGCTTCAGCCTCCTAAGTAGCTGGGACTAGAGGTGTGCGCCACCACGCCCGGCTAATTTTTTTGTATTTTAGTAGAGATGGGGTTTCACCATGTTGGCCAGGATGGTCTCCATCCCCTGACCTCATGATCTGCCCACCTTGGCCTCCAAAAGTGCTGGGATTACAGGTGTGAGCCACCGCGCCCGGCCAAGTTTTGTATTTGTAGTAGAGATGGTGTTTCACCATGTTGGCCAGGCTGGTCTTGAACTCCTGACTTCAAGTCAGGATTCTCCTACCTTGGCCTCCTAAAGTGCTGGGATTACAGGTGTGAGCCACTGCATCCAGCCTGAGTTGCTGTGTTTAAAAGAAAGGAGGGAGGCCAGTGGGGCTGGCAGCTCATCATGGTTTTAATCATATCTCTGATGATGAATGATGAGGATCTTTTTATGTGCTTTGAATAAATAGACATATTTTTAGAATCTAGCCTTAGTTTAAGTTTGTAACTGTATATAATAAAGATATGAAACTCCCACATCTCCCAATTAAAACCTTTTCCTTAATTTTAATAGTGAATCTTTACAGAGAGCCAAAATGGTGTCTCATGTTATAGGGGGCTGTTCCAAACACTTTGTATGAATGAACTCACTTTGTCCTTCCAGCCCCTTGCGTGGAGGGCGAGCATAGCTCACGTTTGTGGAGTATTCGCAGTGCTGTGTTCCAAGACCTGGACTTGAATTCACTCCTCGAATTCCCACCTCCTTGTGAGTTTGGTACTAGTCTAATAATTACCATTTTATAGATGAGGAAACTGAGACACAGAGAAGTTAATTTCTCACCCAAAGCCACACAGCCAGGAAGTGCTGACACCCAGGGAGTCTGACTGCTGATATGACATTCCTTTTTGTGTGTGTGTGAGATAGGGTTTTGCTCTGTCACACAGGCTGGGGTGCAGTGGTGCAGTCATGGCTCACTGAAGCCTTGAACTCCTTAAAACCAATATTCTAACTTTGATAAGCAAAACATTCTACAGTGAAATGGTAATGATGTACATGCAGCGAAATGATGGGTGATCCCCACCCCCCAAATGCATCAAGTTTTTCTAAAATAATCATACCTCACTTTACTGGTCAGATAAAGAATGTCCATGGGCAGGCACGGTGGCTCACGCCTGTAATGCCAGCACTCTGGGAGGTCGAGGCAGGTGGATCACCTGAGGTCAGGAGTTCGAGACCAGCCTGGCCAACATGGTGAAACCCCATCTCTACTCAAAATACAAAAATTAGCCAGCTGTGGTGGCAGGCTGTAGGGTCCAACCCTACAGGGTCCTGTGAGCCCCTCCCTGCTGGTGTGGAGATGAGAAACTGTAAAAATAAAAGACATAAGACACCGAGGAAAAGAAAAGAGAGTCTGGGTTCAGGGGCCCACTGCCAACCAAAGCTTGGAGTCCAGCAGTGGCACCGAGCACCGGGATGCTCTGTTTTTTTTTTTTTTTGAGAAGGAGTTTTGCTGTCATTGCATCGTGATCTCTGCTCACTGCAACCTCTGCCTCCTGGGTTCAAGTGATTCTCCTGGCTCAGTCTCCTCAGTAGCTGGGACTACAGGCACACGCCACCACACACAGCTAATTTTTGTATTTTTAGTAGAGATGGGGTTTTACCATGTTGACCAGGATGGTCTCGATCTCTTGACCTTGTGATCTGCCTGCCTCAGCCTCCCAAAGTGCTGGGATTACAGGCATTAGCCACAGCGCCCAGCCGCTACTATTATTCTTATCTTCTTTTTTTTTTCTTTTACTTTTTTTTTTTAAGATGGGGTTTCACCATGATGGCCAGGCTAGTCTTGAACTCCTGACCTCAGGTGATACACCCATGTCGGCCTCCCAAAGTGCTAGGATTACAGGCCTGAACCACCGCGCCCAGCCTATTATTCTTAGCTTCTTTCTTTCTTTTTTTTTTTTTTTTTGAGATGGAGTTTCGCTCTTGTTACCCAGGCTGGAGTGCAATGGCACGATCTCGGCTCACGACAACCTCCGCCTCCTGGGTTCAGGCAATTCTCCTGCCTCAGCCTCCTGAGTAGCTGGGATTACAGACACACACCACCATGCCCAGCTAAGTTTTTGTATTTTTAGTAGAGACGGGGTTTCACCATGTTGACCAGGATGGTCTTGATATCCTGACCTCGTGATTCACCCGCCTCAGCCTCCCAAAGTGCTGGGATTACAGGCTTGAGCCACCACGCCCGGCTTATTCTTATCTTCTAAGAAAAAGAGAAACCAGGTGCAGAAGCAGGGTGTGAGAGCAGACATGGAATGTGACCACTGAAGCACAGCATCACACAGACACAGTTAAGCCCCCGGATGTCTGTGGGTCTCCCTGGCAGCTGTCAGGCCTACCACAAGAGCTTGGAGAAGCGGAGTTTTCTCCTAACTTCCCCAGGAAGGAGATGTCTTGGCCATTTTGGACGTCTCCTTCCCTAGCTGGCTAAACACTGGCGCTTTCCCAGGGCTGGCGCTGCCGCACAGCCGAGGCGCCCTCCAATAGCCCTTATGCGGACAGAGGCTTAGGGCATCCTGCCTTAGGATGCTTTGTTCACAATGTCACCTGAGTTCCATGCTTCATAACCCGATAGTCATTAGTACAACTAAAGGTTACATTGAGTATATATCTTTATGATTCTAAGTAACTATAAGATTATATATGATTGTATAAATACAATACATGTAAAAAAGTGCCTATATTTCTAATTCTTTTCTAAATCAATATTTATATGGGAACAGGGTGAGGCTTCAGACCTTTGCCACGGCACTTGAGGGGGTTTCCCCCACAGCAGGCCCAGCTACTCGGGAGGCTGAGGCAGGAGAATTGCTTGAACCAGGAGGTGGTGGATGCAGAGAGCCGCGATCACGCCACTGCACTCCAGCCTGGGCGACAAAGCAAGACTGTGCCTCGAAAAAAAAAAAAAGAAAGAAAAAAAAGAATGTCTGTATAAATGGTGCCGGGATTAAAACAAAAGCCAGTAGACTAGGTAGGGTGAGATGGACGTAGAGCATTTTAATGGACCTTGCTCTAGCCAAGGGGGTGGGGGAAAAGAGGAAAGATATCCAAATGATTCATTTTTCTTTTCAACGGCTAAGCTAAAAACCTTTCCCCAGGGTGAGTGGGTGGTTCTGAAAGATGGTCTCATTCCTGAGGAAATCTTCTTTCATTTGGAAAGAGGTCTCTCTACTCTTGGATCAAACGTTTCTGTTTCTAATTAGAATGACCCCTGGGTCCTAACGTCCTATGTAGCCTATTTCATTTAGGGTTTAAATGTATGTGATTCTTTTTTTGTTTGTTTTTGAGACACAGTCTCACTATGTTGCTCAGGCTGGAGTGCAGTGGTGCGATCTCGGCTCACTGCAACCTCCAGGTTCTGGGTTCAAGCATTTCTCCTGCCTCAGCCTTCGGAGTTGCTGGGATTACAGGGATGAGCCACCACACCTGGCTGATTTTGTGTTTTTAGTAGAGACAGGGTTTCATCATGTTGGCCAGGCTGGTCTCATAAATGTATGTGCTTATTTCCCTTGTGTGACATCTTCCAAGCCCACAGTATGATTTTCCCCATAACAAGAGAATATGATTTTCCCGATAACACAATGTAAACTGTTTATTACATTTATTAAATTTGGTTTACCAGTTGTCTTTCTCCTGTGTTATATCTTCAAGTAGATATTTATAACTTCTGCCAAACAGAAATTACATTTAGAATTCAAGAACTATGATACATACCTTCCTTTTATAAAAAATAAAATAAGTAGACTCATTCATTCTCTTTTTTTTTTTTCCTTTGGCCAAGAATTTCAGACAAAAATCGGGAACCGTCACCAGAAGACTATGCTGACCACGTGACATCTTCCAGGCATCAGGAAAACGACCAACCTCCCTAACGAATGAAAGAAACTTCACCTGTGTTTGGTGCATTTGGTTTGGGAGTCTTTTAAAAAATGGGTACTTGTACTACTGGGTTCAGGTTTTCAGCTGTGGAATATTCTAAAAAAAACAGCAATAACATTTATTTCACCGCTATAACCCTGAATATGTAGCTGTGTTTATTTAAAAAACATTTTTTTTTTTTACCATTGTAGAATATGTAACATGCACCCAGAAATGTGCCCTAAACACAGACATATAATTTGGCAAATGATTACATAGCAAGGGCCACAGTACTGTCATTGCATCTAGAAATCATCGTCCTCCCAGAAGCCCCTCATGTGCTCTGCCCATCCTAAAACCCCTCCCTGCCCCAGGGATAAATAACATCCCATTTTCTGATGAACACTGCGCCTTGCTTTTCTTTAGACGTCTATGCTTATTAACAAATTATGAATTTCTCAACACGGTAATTTGATTGCTTTTGAATCTTGTTTAAATGCAATCTTATTGGATTGTTTTTGCTGTGTGTGCGTGTGTGTGTGTGTGTGTGTGTGTGTTTTAGGAAAAATGCATTAAGAAAAGAAAGAAGATGTGGGGCCTCTCGGTTTCCTGGCCACAATTCCTCGCTTGGAATGTTGTTTCCTTACTGCAGAAAGTGGAGACAGCTGCAAGCGTTTTTTCTGTCTGAAGGAAATTCAGCGCCTGCAGCTGTGGCTGTAACCTGAGCCCCAGCTCAGATGAGAACACGTCTCTTCTCCCGCCAAATAATCCTAGGGCTTTATTGGTTATTTCCAGAGAGGGAGAGAGAACGAACTCAGAATGGCCCAGGAAAGAGTTGCTGTATTTGTGGAATAAAAGCACTGGGTTTTATGTTCTTAATTTTTTTTTTTTTGAGACTTGGGAGATCCTCCTGCCTTAGCCTACTAAGTAGGTGGGACCACCGGCACACCCCACCATGCCTGGCTAATTTTTGTATTTTTTTTTTGGTAGAGATGGGGTTTCGTTGTGGTGCCCAGGCTGGTGTTGAACTTCTGGGCATAAGGAATCCACTTACCTTGGCCTCCTAAAGTGCTGGGATTACAGGTGTGATCCACCGTGTCCTGACAACACTGTGACTTATGAAAAGCATCGTAGTTTCAACCAAGTTAATAAGTCACACCTGAATCCAAGCAACATAGATGTCAACCAACAGGGCCCTTCCCAGCTCTTCATCTGAAATACCAGAAAATAGAAAACAACCTGCATAGCCATCCATAGGGGGACTAAGTAAGTAACCTATGGCCGTGATGGTCACACAATTGATCATGAGCCACGATAAGAAATACATGTTGCTGTGATCTGAGACACACACACACACACACACACACACACACACGTATATATAATAGGAAAGCCGGGCACGGTGGCTCACGCCTATAATCCCAGCACTTTGAGAGGCTGAGGCAGGTGGATCACCTGAGGTTGGCAGTTGGAGAACTTCCTGGCCAACATGGAGAAACCCTGTCTCTACTAAAATACAAAAAATTTGCTGGACATGATGGCACGTGCCTGTAATCCCAGCTATTTGGGAGACGGAGGCAGGAGAATTGCTTGAACCTGGGAGCTGGAGGTTGCAAGGAGCTTAGATCGTGCCACGGCACTCCAGCCTGGGGGACAAAAGCAAAACTCTGTCTCACAAAAGACAAAAAAAGGCCCAGCACAGTGGCTCATGCCTGTAATCCCAGCACTTTGGGAGGCTGAGGTGGGTGGATCATAAGGTCAGGAATTTGAGATCAGCCTGGCCAACGTGGTGAAACCCCGTCTCTACTAAAGATACAAAAAAAAAAAAATGAGCGCAGCGTGGTGGCACCCACCTGTATCCTAGCTACTCAGGAGGCTGAGGGAGGAGAATGGCTTGAACCCGGGAGGCAGAGATTGGAGTGAGCTGAGTTTGTGCCATTGCACTCCAGCCTGGGAGACAAGCGAGACTCTGTCTCAGAAGCAAGAAGGAGCTCTCGCAGAACAAATCGGACAGAGCAAGCTAGGGTGAGTCACAGAACCCCAATGGTGGGTTGTTACAACTGACTCAGGAGGAAACATCTAGGCGGGACCCCAGAGCCCCCTGGACTTTCTTTGGGTTCAGTGTTTATAGAAACATTGTGGGTTCTCATTGAAAATGCGCAGCGGGGCAAAAAAAAAACCCAAAGGTGAAACAGTGGAAGAAGATGGATGGAGAACCCTATACTGGAAGTGCAGAGATGATGGGAGGGTTGGGCCTGCAGGGATGCTTTGTCATGGAAACCACAGTGCCAGTCATTGCCTTGGAAACCACAGTACAGAGTGTTGCCTTGGAAACCACTGTAATGATTCCTTTTAAGGGTCCTTCAACTATTTTTAAATCTGCTAGCAATCACTGTGGCTCTTTAATGGGAGAGCAGGCAGGCAGCTGATGCCACTTCTCTCTCTCTCTCACATACACACACACATACATATATACACATATAGTGTCACATTTATAATATTTAGGCTGATGCAAAATTAATTGCAGTTTTTGCCATTCAAAGTGGCAAACTATAGTTCCAGCTACTTGAAAGGCTGAGGCAGGAGAGTTGCTTGAACCTGGGAGGCAGAGGTTGCAGTGAGCCGAGATCATGCCACTTCACGCCAGCTTGGTAGACAGTTAGACTCTGTCTAAAAAAAAATAAATAAATAAAATAAAATAAAATAATGGCAAAAAAACAGCAATTACTTTTCCACCAATCTAATATATATTTACATATTCCTTTTTATATAAAAATAAATATTTTCTGTCTTAAATATTTATCACAAGTATTTTGGAATGCATTTTGTGTAGTGTGTGTATACACATTGTTTTATGTGCATTTATTTAAATTTCTTTTTGAGACAAGAACTTGCCTTGTCACTCAGGCTAGAGTGTTATGGCATGATGCTTGCTCACTGCAGCCTTGATCTCCCAGGCTCAAGTGATCCTCCCACCTCAGTCTCCCCAGCATCTGAGACTATAGGGATGTGCCACCGTGCCTACCTAATTTTTGTGTTTTTTGAAGAGATGGAGTCTTGCTATGTTGCCCAGGCTGGTCTTGAATTCCTGGTCTCAAGCAATCCACCTGCCTTGGCTTCCCAAAATGCTGGGATTACAAGCATGAGCCACCACACCAGGCCTATTTTAAATGTTTTTATGGCTCAATTTTTATTTACAGTTATTCATTTTCTTCTTCTTACCTATTAAAACCACGTTGGGCTGGGCATGGTGGCTTATGCCTGTAATCCCAGCACATGGTGCCTCATGCCTGTAATGCCAGGACATGGTGGCTTATGCTCATAATCCCAGCACATGGTGGCTCATGCCTGTTATCCCGGCACTTTGGGAGGTGGATCACGAGGTCGGGAGTTCAAGGCCAATCTGGCCAACATTGTGAAACCGCATCTCTACTAAAAATACAAAAATTAGCTGGGCACGGTAGTGTGTGCCTGTAGTCCCAGCTACTAAAGAGGCTGAGGCAGGAGAATCATTTGAACCCAGGAGGTGGAGGTTGCGGTGAGCCAAGATCGTGCCACTGCACTCCAGCCTGGGTGACAGGGCGAGACTTGGTCTCAAAAACCATAAAACAAAGTATATATTGCTTTCTTCACCCCATCCTTCACGGAGGCAGTTTCATTCAAAAGCTTCATTTTTGCCTTTGGTGCCTCTGCCTTCTGAACATTCTTAGATCCCCTTGGGAAATCTCAATTTCCAGGACCTCAGATGTTTCCCTTCTGCTTTATTTGTGTTCTGTTATTTGTGATATAGTCGGTCAAATTCAAATATAATACTTGCTGTGGAAAATTTTATTCCAAGCTGCATTTACCATTTCCAAACCTCACATTTTGAACTGTTACTGTAAATAAAACCTTTCAGTTTATTTTTTTAAATGGTGGCAGAGGCCAGGTGCAGTGGTATGCCTGTCATCCCAGCACTTTGGAAGGCTGAGGATTGTCTGAGGCCAGGAGTAGAAGATCACCCTAGGTGACAGAGTGTGGCCTGTCTCTACTAAAAACTTAAAACAATTAGCCAGGCGTGGTGGCACATGCCTGTAGTCCCAGCTACTTGGGAGGCTGAGTCAGAAGGATCCCTTGAGCCCAGGGGATGATGGCTGTGGTTAGCTATGATTGAGCCACTGCAATCTAGCCTGGGTGACAGAGTGAGACTCTATCTCATAAAATAAAATAAACTGTGGAATATTCCAAACTCAGAGTCAAGAATAGAGAATTGACTGGCCATGGTGGTTCATGCCTATAATTCAAAACTTTGGGAGGCTGAGACAGGAGATCACTTGAGCCAGGAGTTGGAGACCATCTTACGCAACATAGTAAGAGCCTGTCCCTACAAAAAAAACGTTAAAAATAATTAGCTGGGCATGGTGGTGAGCCAAGATGGCACCACTGCACTCCAGCCTGGGTGACAAAGGGAGATTCTGTCCCAAAAAAAAAAAAAAGACCCGGCCAGGTCTGGTTTGCTCAGGCTCTGCACATCCCAAAGACCTTTGAGCATCTTCTAGGAAGCAAGCTCTAAGCCCTTGGAGGAGCCTGTGCTAACAGTGTGACCTGTGGTGGAGGCCATGGGCCACACAGCATCGGTTCGTCTGAGACTGCGCAATTAAGGCCAGTCACACAGGTGCTCAATGCCAATGGGATCAACCCTCTCCCCTTCAAAAACACTCTGGATGTCAGCTGGATGCCATGGCTCATGCCTGTAACCCCAGCACTTTGGGAGGCTGAGGCAGGCAGATCACGAGGTCAGGAGATCAAGACCATCCTGGCCAACACAGTGAAAATCTGTCATTTATTCAGATTGCTCAGTGTCTTATTATGTGAACATACCACAATTTCTTCTTCTGTGAATTGGCATTTGGGTAGCCTCTAGATTTTGGCTATTATAAATAGTGCTGTGAGGAATATCCTTGTCCATATCTTTTAGTGAACATGTTTCTGCTGGTTACATACATGTAATAGTAGAACTGCTAGGTTGTAGAGTCTGCACGTTTTGCTTTAGGAGAGTTTGTCATGGTGGATATTAGAATTTATGTTCCCACCAGCCATGCACAGACGCAAGAGTTCTGATTTCTCTTCTCATCCACTCTTAGTATTTTTTTGACTTTTTCGTTTTATCCATTCTCAGTCAGCAAACGTGCAACAACTCCCTGTGGCCGTACTAGATTTGAGTTTCATTTGACAAGATGTTCCGACAAGAGCAGTTATGCCATACCCTCCTGTTACTTTCCTGGACAAAATGGTTGACAATTCCAGAACAAACTCCAGGTCCCTGGAAGGACAGAGTAAGAATGCTGCTCAATCGTGGGAAGGTGCCTTGTAATTCTGTTTAAATAACAACATCTTACTATGTGTCGGGACCAGATATACATTTTGCCAGAACATTGAATGGCCATGTATTTGGTCAAAGGCAAAACAAAAGTCACCATCATGGCCGGGCAGGGTGGCTCACACCTGTAATCTCAGCACTTTGGGAGGCCAAGGTGGATGAATCATGAGGTCAAGGGATCGAGACCATCCTGGCCATCATGGTGAAACCCCATCTCCACTAAAAATACAAAAAAATTAGATGGGCATGGTGGTGTGTGCCTATAGTCCCAGCTACTCCGGAAGCTGAGGCAGAAGAATTGCTTGAACCCAGGAGGCAGAGATTGCAGTGAGCCGAGATCGTGCCACTGTACTCCAGCCTGGCAACAGAGCGAGACTTGCTCTCAAACAAACCAAAAAAAAAAAAAAAACCTTCATAAATGAACTTTAGGAATAAGAATAAATCTTAAATTCTGTCACAAACTTTAAATTTCCATCACAATTTTACACTTTAGACATCTAGCAAACAGACTTTAAAAGTTTGGCAATAATTTCAGCGACTCCATGTCCCATTTATAATCCTAAATGAGTGCTGAAGGAACAAGACACTTTTTATTACCAGCTCTGCTGATAGTGACATGTGACCTATCATGCTTTCCTTCCTCAATACAAGTAACTGACTGAAGTGGAAGATTTATCTCTTCTTCAACTCAGGCTTGATGATCTGGTTGACAGTGATGATACCATTTCACTGAAACAATTTCATGAATCGAAGCTCTGCGCACTGCTTGAGAAGTTGCTTTGGAGAATCTTTTCAGGAGCAGACTTCAGATGCTGCTCTCATTTTGTTGTAAGAATGCTTCGCTGATCATCATCAGTTCTTGCTGCATCCTACCTTTGCAATGTCTTCCATCTATCTATTGCTTCATAATAAGATACCCCACCAGCACTTTGGGAGGCCGAGGCAGGTGGATCACGAGGTCAAGAGATCAAGGCCATCCTGGTCAACATGGTGAAACCCCGTCTCTACTAAAAATTAGCTGGGCATGGTGGCGCATGCCTGTAATCCCAGCTACTCAGGAGGCTGAGGCGGGAGAATTGCCTGAACCCAGGAGGTGGAGGTTGCGGTGAGCCGAGATCACGCCATTGCACTCCAGCCTGGGTAACAAGAGCGAAACTCCGTCTCATAAATAAATAAATAAATAAATAAATAAATAAATAGTAAGATACCCCAAAACTGAGTGGTATAGAACTACTGTTTGGTTGTACCCATGGATTCTGTGCGTCAGGAATAAACACAAAGTACAGCGGTGACTGTTTCTGCTACATGATGTCTGGGCCTCAGTTGGAAAGATACAAATGGTTAGTGTGGAGCCCTGATCAGATAAGTAAGCAATGAGGAGGAAGGGCCCCAGGTTGGGAAGGACAATGAACAATTTTTCTGAGCGATGGCTAATCACAGTCCTCTGTGGTCACAGTGACCTCTTTCTGCATGTAGCCCCCTCCAGCATGGCCCTATGAAACTTCCTTCCAAGGCTGGGCGCAGTGGCTCATGCCTGTAATCCCAGCACTTTAGGAGGCCGAGGCAGGCAGATCACTTGAGGTTAGGAGTTCGAGACCAGCCTGACCAATATGGTGAAACCTTGTCTCTACTAAAAATACAAAAATTAGCCCGGCATGGTGGTAGGTGCCTGTAGCCCCAGCTACTTGGGAGGCTGAGACAGGAGAATTACTTGAACCCAGGAGGTGGAGGTTACAGTGAGCCGAGATTGTGCTATTGCACTCCAGCCTGGACAACAGTGTGAGACTCTACCTTAAAAAAAAAAAAAAAGAAAAAAGAAACATCCTTCCAGTCCCTGCCTCTCTGCAGACAGCCCCTTCTCTGCTGTGCTGCCCGTTGTAACCCTGCAACATATTTTCATGTCTTCTCCAACAAATCTGCCTTTCTTTACCTACAACTGTCTTGGTAAATACTTTTACTGCCCACAACCCCCACCACACCTAGTTGCATCCATGACAGTTGGGAGTGACTCAAATGGCTGAGAGCTAGAACCAGCTGGAAATTTCTTCACTCACATATCTGGTGCCTGGGCTGAAATCCTTGAAAGCTGTGCTCAGCGGGGCACTGTTGATAGAAGCACCAACGTGGCTTTTCTGTGTGGTCTGGGCTTCCTCACAGCATGAAAGCCAGAGGGTAGCTCACTGAACTTCTTACTTGGAAGCTCAAGGATACAAGAATAAGAGTGTCCCAGTGAATGAGGAGGAAGTTGTGTGGCCTTCTGTGACATAGTCTGAGAAGCCACATAGCTTTCCTTCCACCAAACTCTATCAGTTAAAGTAGTCACAAGTCTGCTCAGATTCCAGAGGAGATGACATAGATCCTCACTTCTCAATATAAGTGTCAGAACTTATGGGTATGTCTTTAAATCACTGCCTAAAAATATACACTCATTCTTCCACTGATACATAGAATTTCAACATATAAAGCACATGAGATTTAAAATCTTTAATTAGGCCGGCAGTGGCTCATGCTTGTAATCCCGGCACTTTGGGAAGCTGAGGCAGGCAGATCATTGGGTCAGGAGTTTGAGACCAGCCTGACCAACATGGTGAAACCCAGTCTGTACTAAAAATACAAAAAATTAGCCAGGTGTGGTGACAGGCGCCTGTAATCCCAGTTACTTGGGAGGCTGAGGCAGGAAAATCGCTTGAACCCGGGAGGCAGACAGAGTTTGCAGTGAGCTGAGATCACACCACTGCACTCCAGCATGGGCAACAGCGAGACTCCAGCTCAAAAACAAACACAAAAACCTTGCATTATAGCTGGAGTGTTTATAGCCAAAGTGTTTATTGGAATATTCAATTATTCTAGATAATTGAATATCACCTAGAATATTATAAGTAAAATGTTTCTCTTTATTGGAATATTCAGATGTGAATTATGTGAATAATCAGATGTTAACAATTTGAATAACATGACTTTTTAGCACAAAATATGACGGGAACTGGGGCAATCACACAAATATTGATGAGGCCCAAATTTAGGGATGCCAGAGATGACAGGGAAATCAACATTTGGCTATTTGGCCTTACAAAGGCCAATTTCAAAAATGAACCCGAAGAACAGGTTTTGGTTGAATATCAAGGCCAAAACCGTACTTCAGTGCACCTTTAAGATGAGAGCTCCCTGAATCTTCAAAACTTCCACATCAGGAAGGTTTTTTCATTAGAACTCCTATGATAGAGAAAAGGAATGAGCTCAGAGGGCTCAAATTATTTGGCCTGGCAAAAAAAAAAAACCAGATAGCAAGTCCAACCAAGTCACATAGGAGTGCTTAATTAACTTTTTTTGTTCTGCTTTGTTTTTGAGACAGGGTCTCGCTCTGTTGCCCAGGCTAGAGTGCAGTGGTGCCATCTTAGCTCACTACAGCCACTACCTCCTGGGTTCAAGCAATCCTCCCACCTCAGCCTCCTGAGTAGCTGAGACCACAGCTGACTGCTGCCATACCTGGCTAATTTTTTGCATTTTTGGTAGAGATGGGGTTTTGCTGTTTTGCCCAGGCTGGTCTCAAACTCCTGAGCTCAAGTGATCTGTCTGCCTCAGCCTCCCAAAGTGCTGGGATCACAGGCGTGATCCAAGCGCCCGGCTTTAATTATTAACAAAGCTCTTGAGCATGGGCAGCAAGGCTGAGGTAGGAGGCCCACTGATAGCCACACTGAAGACCGGCCAAAACCTGGAAAAGGCACTGAAAGCCACTCTCCATAAGATGTGGCTGCCAGCACCATGACAGTTTACCATTGCCATGGAAACACCCATAAGTTACTGCCCATTTGCTGGTTAATTCTGAATAACCCACCCCTTAATTAGCATGTCATTATAAGTGGGTATTAATGTGACTGCTGCCTTGCCCCTGAGCTATTCTCAGCACACCGCCTATGGAGGGGGTAGTCCTCTTTGTTAGGTTTTGGAGGGAAGGTGAGGGTTAAGAAAGACACAGGCCGGGTGCGGTGGCTCAAGCCTATAATCCCAGCACTTTGGGAGGCTGAGGCGGGTGGATCACGAGGTCAAGAGATAGAGACCATCCTGGTCAACATGGTGAAACCCCGTCTCTACTAAAAATCAAAAAATTAGCTGGGCATGGTAGCACGTGCCTGTAATCCCAGCTACTCAGGAGGCTGAGGCGGGAGAATTGCTTGAACCCAGGAGGCGGAGGTTGCGGTGAGCTGAGATCGCGCCATTGCTCTACAGCCTGGGTAACAAGAGCGAAACTCCGTCTTAAAAAAAGAAAAGAAAAGAAAGAAAGACACAGAGGGCAGCTCAGCAGCAACCCAGGTATACCGCAGACACCTATGGAAGTGAGGGACCAGCTTAATGCCAAAGCCCACCGCTTATACGCTGGGGTATTTACAGTTACGGGTGGGAGGGGTCTGGGCAGTAGGGCTTGCTGTCCACCAGGATATTGACAAGACGGTCCCATGATGAGGCAGTTCTGGCACTTGTTCTGGTAGAATGTCGTGTTCTCTGCACTTTCTCCCAGTAGAATATGATAGGGATGTTTCTTAGTTGGGCCTTTGCCTTACAGGGTATGATAATGTTTCTCTTTTTTTATTTATTTTTTATATATATATATATTTTTTTTTTTGAGAAGGAGTTTCACTCTTGTCTCCCAAGCTGGAGTGCAGTGCCGGGATCTCAGCTCACTGCAACCTCTGCTTCCTGGATTCAAGCAGTTCTCCTGCCTCAGTCTCCCAAGTAGCTGGGATTGCAGGTGCCCGACACCACGTCCAGCTAATTTTTGTATTTTTGGTAAAGACAGGGTTTCACCATGTTGGCCAAGCTGGTTTTGAACTCCTGACCTCAGGAAATCTGCCCGCCTGTGCCTGCCAAAGTGCTGGGATTACAGGCGTGAGCCATTGCAGCAGTCTAATAACGTTTCATTAGTTGGCCTTTGTCTGCTTTGTGGTCAGGTGGGTAGGCAGGATGTTTCTCACAGCCTGAACCCCCATGGAATATTTCACTTGGACCAAGGTCTGCAAAATAGTCGGGTGGACGGGGGGTGGGGCTGGCTAACAAAATGGTTGTAGTTTGGATTAACACTTCTCTGTGGGGGCAGTCAGTGAGCTGTAACATTGCTCCCCGCTTCCTGGAGGACACCAAGAACTCACCCTGCATCACGGTGAAGAAACAAGGAAAGGAAAGGCATTATTCTCATGCTAGAAGGGGTCGGGTAGGAAAGTTAGAAGTTTCTAGAAGTTTCTGGAAATTCCTGGAAGAACCCAGGAGCTTGCAGTAGAAGTTTACAAGGCCAACAGGAGCCGTAGCTTTCATTAGAAAAACCCAACATTAAAGCCTCTTTTTCTTCCTTCCTTGATTTCTAGTGTCTCCCAAGGGTCACGCTGGGTGAATCTAACAGGTGGGGCACAGGATGATAAAGTTAGTGGATGCGGTCATTGATGTTGGCGCTTCTCCCCGACGTGACCCCCGTTCCCAAGGCCCACTTGGGTGGAAAGGTTGGGCCTCCACGGAGGCACCATCGGAGCGTATCCAAACCCTTGCTCTGCGACCTGAACAGCCGCTCTTACACCGGCTCTCTAGGTCCAATTGCAGCGCCCGCGCATAGGCGGGCTCGGTCCTAGCAACCGACGGCCGGTTGCCATGGAGACCTCGGGAGCTGCACAGCCCGAAGACCCCCGAGCGGCAGTATGGGAGCCAGTGCGCAGGCGCGCGCTGCGACGCCAACCTCGGCTTCGCGCAGCTGCTGGGATTGAGGCTGGAAGCCACGTGACCCGCCCTTTCCGGAGCGGGGGCGGACGGCGTCTTTCTGGTTCTTTCCGCCTCGAGCAGCTGTGCCGCGGTAGACGGAGCCAGCGACTGGGGAACGGCTGCATTCTAGCGGCCTCTCCTTGGCCTGGCTGGGCGGTCGGAGGCTGGGCTGCCAAGTAAATCCCGGCCGCGCAGGGACGGAGGGCCTTTTGCGGCAGATTCCGGGACACGTGTGAGCACCCGGGGCCGGGGTTGGGGAGGAGGGTGTTAGGAAAGCGCGAGGCCTCCTGCAGACCGGCCGCGGAGGGGGCAGCTAGGATCTGCGAGCTTGGCCGTCTTCCCGGGAGCCTGACCTCATTCCCTTGTCACCTTGCAGGATTACGGTTTGGGGACCGCTGCAGCCCCACGTCCACCTGATAGACTCTTTACTACGCGTAGTAGGGTCAGAGCAGCTAAATGTCCAAGACCGTGGCGATGAACCTTCTGGAGGATTGGTGCAGGGGAATGGAAGTGGATATCCACAGGTCCTTATTGGTCACAGGCATCCCAGAGGACTGTGGCCAAGCAGAAATTGAGGAGACCTTGAATGTGGTCCTCTCCCCGCTGGGCCCGTACCGTGTGCTCAACAAGATTTTTATGAGGGAAGAGAATGTTAAAGCTGCCCTCATTGAGGTTGATGAAGGTGTGAATCTGAGCACCATCCCCCGTGTATTCTCAGGAAGGGGTGGCGTCTGGAGAGTGGTGTGTAGAGACCCCATCCAGGATGCTGAATTTTTAAAAAATCTGAATGAATTCCTGGATGCGGAGGGGCGCACCTGGGAGGATGTGGTCCGCCTGCTCCAGCTCAACCACCCCACACTGTCCCAGAACCAGCATCAGCCCCCAGAGAACTGGGCAGAAGCTTTGGGGGTGCTCCTGGGAGCAGTGGTGCAGATCATTTTCTACATGGATGCCGAGATCCGAAGCCAGGAGGAAGCCAGGGCCCAGGAGGCCTCTGAGTTCGAGGAGATGGCAGCCTGGGGTTTCACAGGAGAGAGGAAGATCAAGAAGGAACCGGGGCTTGCAGCAGAGGTGGGTTCTACCTTAAAGACGGAGAACCCCAACAACTGGAATGCCGCGGAAGACCAGCATGACCCTCCCAAACCGTTGGTTCGCAAGGCTGGAGCCAAGATTCGCTCCAGGAGAAAGAAGCAGAAGAAGAACCCCAAGCAGGAAGCTGTGCCCTGGAAAAAACCCAAAGGCAACGATTCCAGCAGCACGGCTGACTTGGAGGATCCTGAGGCGGGTGATTCTGAAAGCATGGCGGTCTCAGAGTCGATCAAGGGCAGCAAGAAGCACTGTATGAAGCAGGAGGAGTTCGCTTTGAAGAAGCCTGGGGCGAAATGTGCCTGGAAGGGTCCCAGAGACCCATCTCAGGATGTCCAGGCAGAAGCTGAGAGTCCAGAAGGCGCCGCTGAGTCAGACCAAGATGGTGGCCACCAGAGTCCACCAAAGAAAAAGGCCATGGCCTGGGTCTCCACCAAGAACCCCGCCCCCATGAGGAAGAAAAAGAAGGTGAGCTTGGGCCCTGCCTCTTACGTCCTGGTTGACTCAGAAGATGCCAGGAAGAAGCCGGTGATGCCAAAGAAAGGGCCAGGCTCAAGAAAGGAGGCGTCAGTTCAGAAGGCGCCTCAAGGCCAGCAGCCTGCCGAGCCGGCAGCCTCAACCTCTAAGGGTTCAAAGGCCAAGCCAGAAGGCTCTCCTAGGCGTGCCACCAATGGTGAGAATGACAACAGAAGTGACTGGGCTCGTGCCAGCAAGTGGGTGAGGCAGGAGGAGCAGGAGTGGCAGGCGGGGGCAGAGGAGCCTGAGGAGGTGGTGGGTCAAGCAGGTGATGAGGAGGATCCCAGTGCACTGCAGGAGGTGGATGACACACCATTTGAGGAGGGTAAGAGCCCAGAACCCCCCCCCCAGGAGCCTCCTGAAGGCCGATGCTGGGGACATCTGGTGGGCAGGAGGCAGCAGAGCAAACCCACCGACCGATTGTTTATCAATGAGTGTTGCTGTGGTCATTTGTCAAGTCCATCTGACTCATCTTCCTTGATGAGAATTTAATGGTTTGGGGCCAGGCGTGGTTACTCACGCCTATAATCCCAGCACTTTGGGAGGCCGAGGTGGTCAGATCACTTGAGGTCAGGAGTTCAAGACCAGCCTGGCCAACGTGGTGAAACCCCATCTCTAACTAAAAATACAAAAAAGCCGGTTGTGGTGGCACATGCCTGTAATCCCAGCTACTTGGGAGGCTGAGGGAGGAGAATCTCGAACTCTGGAGGCAGAGATTGCAGTGAGCCTAGATCATGCCACTTCCCTCCAGCCCAGGTGACAGAGTGAGACTCTGTCTCCAAAAAAAAAAAAAAAAAAAGAAAAAAGATTTAATGATTTGGAAGGCTGAGGCGGGCAGAACACTGAGGTCAGGAGTTCAAGACCAGCCTGGCCAACATGGTGAAACCCTGTCTCTACTAAAAACACAAAAATAAACAAAAAAAATTAATGTTTTGAAGTTACGGTGTTTGCCGGCTATGTGGCTTTAAGGGTGACGTTTTCCAGAGGCCTGGCTGGGGAATAGAAATGTTCAGGGACTGAGAAATTTCTTGGAATTAACACATTTCCTAACGACACCTCTTTCTGTTCCCTTCTTGACCTGTTCTCATTTATTCACAGAATCCAGAAATAAATTGGGGGACCACCCATACCTGAGGAGTTGAAAGAACAAGGAAGAAGTGCCAAGTCAGCAAAATTTCCTCTTGTCACTGAATGAAATAAGACTTTGGACTGTCTTAGGGACCCTGTTGATAGCGATCTGGCTCTGAGGTAAACGATAGGTGAGGTCTCGGGTGGGAGGGAGTTGGGGAAGGGAGGTGGATCTCTGTGCTCTTTTCTCTACCAGGCCTGCTGTTTCACTGCCCCCTCCACTCACCTTCGGAGGCAGGAGAGTTAGTAAGAGGATTGGGAAAATTCCAGAACATTCATTCCCCTTTATGCATGAGCAGGTCAGTTACACTCATCCATGTTCAGCCTTTCTCTCCCACACCTCGCTCCCTCCTGGGTTGGTCAGCGACCTCTGCCTGCCCTGGCGTTTGGAAGAGCTGGGTGGCCTCGCCGTATTGTCCCTTCCAGCCTTTCTCTTCTGTAACCAGTGGGGTAAGTTAAGCCAGGACCTTCACTGCAAACCTGGCTTCATTGCTCCTTCAGCCTCCAACCTCCAGTTATCTAGCCAGGAGGTCCCTGGAATGAGTTTTAGGGAAAAAGAAATGTCTGCTTAGATCTCAAAGTCCTTGAGTTTTAGCGTCTGTTAGTAAAAATGGCACTTTGATTCCCATTTGGGATGAGCCCTCTCAGGAATCCTGTGGGGAACGGGGTGATTGTAGGGAAGGACTCAGGCAATCCTAGGTCCCCAGTTCTAATTTCGTCTATCCAACAAACTGTCACCATCTTTGAACTAAACTGTCATGATCTTTGCAGCAGAAGGTCACTACTCTCATTGTAGTAAAAGGGGAAAAAAATCTTTTAAAACTCAGCTGTTAATGTCTGCCCTGTGCATTTAGACACACTATATTAGACCAGAACACCATGTGCCATTGTGTGTGTATGTGTGTGTGCATGTGTGTATAGGAGAGGGCAGGGTCCCTGAAACAGTGGTTTCCAAGACGTCCACAAAGATGTAATCGGAATCTGTTTTTTATGTGTTTAAAAAAACTGAAAAGTGACTACTCAGATATGTTGGAAACCAAACGAGTTCCATTGAAGACTATGAGACTATTTATCTTGTGTCTATAGGCTAACCTGTTTCTGTACACATCTCCAGTTAGCTGCTTCTGGCATCTCTTTGCTTAAAATTGAGCTTCTTGTAAATGTGACTGATGAGAGAGGTTAGAAGGGGAAGGAATTCAGTCCTGTGCA
Organism: Callithrix jacchus; assembly: GCF_049354715.1. Classification (NCBI taxonomy): domain Eukaryota; kingdom Metazoa; phylum Chordata; class Mammalia; order Primates; family Cebidae; genus Callithrix; species Callithrix jacchus. The sequence continues at coordinate 20,859,921 of NC_133523.1, forward strand.
TGTCCTATTATCTGGCGCGCTGAAAGCAAGTTTCCTTCTGTAATTTACACACTCTCGTTCTGCCGTGACTTTAGTTGTATGGTAGCAAGTAAAGGTATTAACGTGGTGAACAGTAATAATATTCTGTCGTAGAGTATCAGCCCTTGTACATTTTCAGGGTCTCTTTTTCTGACTTCAGTTTTGTGGTGATGTGAACAGTTGTTATATGTTCCCAGTGATTCAGCTTTAAAACACATTTCTTGTGATGATTCATTTCAAAATCCTGAGTGAGTGTAACCGAAAAATACAAGAGAAAAGAGAGTGGTTTCCATTGACAGCTACGCAGCTGTGTGCACCAAGCTTCTCCTGGGGTGTGTGCAAAACAAAGCCCGGGGTGAACTGGATTCTTGAAATGACCAAAGCCTGCAACCGTCCAGCTTCTGATTTCAAAACGGGTTCATTAGGGCTTCATCATCTTAACAAGTCGACACGATGACTAGTAAATGTAAATGTGTATGTATAAAATAAAGCTTAGCAAATCAAGTGTCCTGTTCAGTCTCTTTTGTAGGTGGGGATAGCATGAACTATTAAATTTGAGGAAAGGGTTCCCCCTTCAAACAATACCCCCAGCCAGACGCGACTGGTTATCAGATACGGATTCAAGCTTCAAGAATTTTTAATTATCCATGAGAGAAGCCGTTTGTCCTCTTTGTGAAAGACTTTGCATCGATGTGGAAGGATGTGTCACAGATCTTAGGGTTTCCAGAACAGGTATGTGGTGATGCGAAGCACTTTAGAGTGCCGGTATGTCTGTTTGTTTATTTATTTATTTTTATTGTTTTTTTTAAGACAGAATCTCACTCTGTCACCCAGCCTGGAGTGCAGTGGCACAACTCAGCTCACTGCAACCTCTGCTTCCCGGGTTCAATTGATTCTCCTGCTTCAGCCTCCAGAGTAGCTGGGACCAGGCTAGTCTGCCATGATGCCTGGCTACTTTTTGTATTTTTAGTAGAGATGGGGTTTCACCATATTAGTCAGGCTGGTCTTGAACTCCTGACCTCCTGATCCACCCGGCTCAGCCTCCCAAAATGCTGGGATTACAGGTGTGAGTCACTGCGCCTGGCCCAATTTATTTTTATAAGTAGCTGGAAGATGAAAACCTTTCCCTCCCTTTTCCCTCACACAGAAGCCAGGGTCTTTTTTTGGGGGGGGTGGGGGAGGGAATGGAGTTTTGCTCTGTTGCCCAGGCGGGAGTGCAGTGGCATGATCTTAGCTACTGCAGCCTCTACCTCCTGGGCTCAAGTGATCTGCCTGCCTCGGCCTCCCAAAGTGTTGGGATTATATGTGTGAGCCACTGTGCCCAGACAGAAGCTGAGGTCTTTTAGCTAAAAATTTAGTTTTCTTCTGTCCCTCCCCAGGAACTCCTGAACCAGGGTGTCCACTACATCAATCACTTGGAATCTGTTCAAGGTAGCATTTTGTGGTCCTGCCTGCTGATTCAGGATCTCTTGGGGGTTGTATCTGGGAATCTGCATCTTAAACAGTTTCTCCTGAGGAGTCTACTAATAATACAGGTTGGATAGCTTCAGGTGGAATAATTCAGACTTGGGGGAAGGGAAGTGTCCTTAGGGGTCTGGGTTGGGGTTTTGTGAAAGTGAATGGAGATTGTGAGGAAGGATGGGAAAGAAACCAAAAGGGATGAGCGGGCATAGCGGCTCACGCCTGTAATCCCAGCGCTTTGGGGGGCCAAGGTGGGCAGATCATGAGGTAAGGAGATCGAGACCCTCCTGGCCAACATGGTGAAACCTCAGGTCTACTAAAAATACAAAAAATTAGCTGGGCATGATGGCGGGTGCCTGTAATCCCAGCTACTCCGTAGGCTGAGGCAGGAGAATTGCTGGAACCCGGGAGGCGGAGGTTGCAGTGAGCTGAGATCACGCCACTGTACTCCAGCCCTGGGTGACAGAGTGAGACTCTTGTTTCAAAAAAAAAAAAAAAAAAAAACAACTGGGGTTTGAGGACAGGGAGTTCATTGGTTCATTGGGAACTGCTGGGTACTCACATAAGCATCTGGATGAAAGTCTATTTATTGGGTCCCCCCACACCCCCACAGTAAACATCTTGTCCAAAAAGCCCCATTTATACAAGATGTTTAAGTACCTCCCACAGTAATAGTCACACACACTCGCACTGCTTACACCCAGGCCATCAGTAAAGTCTGGAAGGCCTACATGGCCAAAAAGCGGGGGCGGGAATCCAAGGTGGGGGCACATGAAAGCTGTTTTCAAGGAAACCTCATCACCCCAGGAGGAAGTGTTCTCTTCAGGGGTGTGTCTGGGGTGAGGCTAGCCCAGAGTGTTTGCAGGGAGATGGAGAGCTGTGGATGCCACCAGCAGGGCTCGAGGGTAAAGTGTCCTGGTCGCCAATGCTGTCATTCCCAAGCAACCCGACTCCGGGAAGACCTGGGCCTTGCGTGCCGGGGGCTGCAACCGGTGCTGTCATTCAAGCAAGGTTCATTGAGAATCTGCTGTATGACAGCCAGGAGCAAGACACAGAGTTCTGGCCTCCTGGAGCCTGACATTCTGGTGAGGACAGCCCTTATGTAGATGCAGGTGGAGGGGACCTGAGCTCCACCGTGAGAAAGAGGAAGAGAGGTAGGCAAGGTGCGTGTGCAGGAACAGCTGGCCATCACCTGCGTGGTTGGGGGAGCCTGTGCGGACTGAAGTCTGAACAGACGTGAAGGGGGTGAGGGGTGAGACAAGCAGGTGGCCAGGGATGGCTTCCCAGGCAGAGAGGAATAGTCATCATAGAGGGAGCCTGTGATCTGTTTGAGAAAGTGAATGAGGCTGGGCATGGTGGCTCACGCCTGTAATCCAGCACTTTGGGAGGCCGAGGTGGGCAGATCACCTGAGGTCAGGAGTTTGAAACCAGCCTGGCCAACATGGTGAAACCCCATTATCTACTAAAAATACACAAAATTAGCCAGGTGTGATGATGCATGCCTGTGGTCCCAGCTACTTTGGAGGCTGAGGCTGGAGAATCGCTTGAACCCAGGAGGTTGAGACTGCAGTGAGCTGAGATCACGCCACTGCACTCCAGCCTGGGCGACAGAGTGAGACTCTGTCTCAAAAAAAAAAAAAGGAGGAGGTGAGGAGCAGAGTCCAGGGGGCTTTGAAGGCTGGTGTGCCAGGCCCTTGGCCTCCCAAAGTACTGGGATTAGAGGCCAGGATGGATTCCCGCTTTAATCTGAGAGATGGGAGCCATGGGAGGGTGCTGAGCTCAGCGTCGGGATCTTATGTAGGAAACAGATCAGTTGGGAGCCTAGTGAGGAAGTGACAGTGGCTGGACCAGGGAGGCCCTGGAGGCCCAAGAAAAAGCCTCCCGTTTGGGGATCTGTTTAGCAGAGCTGCCAAGGAGAAGGACGTGGGTTGTGTTGATTTACTTGAATTCCTTTTTTTTTTAATGTTTTCATTTTTTAGGTAAAACAAAACATTTATATAAAGTGAAATGAACAGACCTTAAGTGAACGGTCTGAGTTTGGACACAGGCAGGCACCTGTGTAACCCACCCCTGAGACAAGATACAGAACAATGTCATCAGAAAGCCTCCCTGTGCCCCTTCGCAGTCAGTCTCCGCCCCCAGCTCTCAGAGGCAAGCACTGTAATGATTTTTCCATCCAAAGGTCAGTGTGTCTGTCCCACATGTCCCATGCCCAGCTAATTTTTGTATGTTTAGTAGAGATGGGGGTTTCACCATGTTCGTCAGGCTGGTCTTGAACTCCTGACTTTATGATCTGCCTGCTTTGGCCTGAGTATAAGTGGAGTCATACAGCATATAGGTTTTTTTGGTGTCTGGGTTCTTTTCCTTAGCATAGTGGTTTTTTTGGTTGTTTTTTTTTTTAGGGAGTTTTGCTCTTTTGCTCAGTCTCAGCCTCCCAAGTAGCTGGGACCAGAGGCATGCGCCATCACACCTGCCCGCCCAGGCTGGAGTGTAGTGCAATTCTCCTGCCTCAGCCTCCTGAGTAGCTGGGATTATAGGTGCCTGCTACCATGCCCAGCTAATTTTGTATTTTTAGTAGAGACAGGTTTTGCCATGTTGGCCAGGCTGGTCTCGAACTCCTGACCTCAGGTGATCTGCCCACCTTGGCCTCCCAAGTGCTGAGATTATAGGCATGAACCACCATGCCCAGCCTTTTTTTTTTTTTTTGTAGATGGAGTCCCCCTCTGTTGCCCAGACTGGAGTACAATGGCACAATCTTGGCTCACTGCAACCTCCACCTCTCAGGTTCAAGCATTTCTCCTGCCTCAGCCTCCCAAGTAGCTGGGACTACAAGCGTGCACCACCATGCCCAGCTAATTTTTGTATCTTTCATGATGTTGCCCACGCTGCACTTCGACTCCTGGCCTCATGTGATCCACCTGCCTAGGCCTCCCAAAGTGCTATGATTACAGGTGTGAGCCACTGTGTACACTGGCCAGTGTAGTGTTTTTGAGATTCATGTGTGTCGTAGTCATATATTCAATTATTTTAAAACAAAATTTTTTTAGGAATCAGTCTCTTGCTGTATCATATAGGCTTGAGTGCCGTTGTGTGGTCACAGCTCACTGCAGCCTCGAACTCCTGGGCTCGATCTTCCTGAGTAGCTAGGACTACAGGTGCACACCACCATGCCCGGCTAATTTTTGTACTTTTAGTAGAGATGGAGTTTCACCATGTTGGCCAGGCTGGTATCAAACTCCTGACCTCGTGATCCGCCTGCTTTGGCCTCCCAAAGTGCAGGATTACAGGCATGAACCACTGCGCCCAGCCCTATATATTTTTTAATTTACTTTTTAATATTTTCCCAGGTTAAAAAATAAAACACTGCAGACTTTTTTGTTGTTGTTGAGACCAGGTCTTGCTCTGTCACCCAGGCTGAAGCACAGTGGCACAATCTTGGCTCACGACAGCCTTGACTTTTCAGGTTCAAACGATCCTCTCATATCAGCCCCTCTGCAAGCAGCTGGGACTATACGTGCAAACCACCATGCCCAACTAATTTTTGTGTTTTTTGGTAGAAACAGGGTTTTGGCATGTTGCCCAGGCTGACTGCAGACATTTAAAAGCACCCAAATGCATTATTCAAGCAACATTAACCACTGTGTTCAGATTAACGATGTTGCAGTAATTTTTTCTGTTCATCTGTTTTTAGATTTGCACTTTTTGTAATGGGATGAGCAGTTAAGAGGATTCACAGCTGTGCTGGTCCTTGCTAAAGCTCATCACAGGCAGGGAATGTCCAGGCCTTTAAAATTTGCTCCCAGGTGTCCTGGTTCTAAATAGCACATCTGTCCCACTTAACTAAACCTCAGGCATGACTCTTGCAACCCCCTTGGGTCCTGGCTCTCGCTCAGGTCTGATGGCCATGTGATAGGAAGAGAATTCGTGGCAGGTCTCAGCTTGGCAACATGAAGCATCATCCCGGTGTCCAGGGTGAGATGCAGTGTTTCTCCTGTAACTTCTACTTTTTTTTTTTTGTCTGGAGACCGTGTCCAGGCTGGAGTGCAGCGGCACGATTTCAGCTCACTGCAACCTCCGCCTCCCGGGCTCAAGCCATCCTCCTGCCTCAGCCTTCTGAGTAGGTGGGATTACAGACATGTACCACCACGCCTGGCTAGTTTTTGTATTTTTAATAGAGACGGGTTTCACCGTGTTGGCCAGGCGGGTCTGGGACTCCTGACCTCAGGAGATCCTCCTGTCTTGGCCTCCCAAAGTGCTGGGATGACAGGTGTGAGCCACTGCACCCAGCCAACTTCTACTTTTTTTTCCCAAGATGGAGTGTCACTTCATTGCCCAGGCTAGAGTGCAGTGGCACCACCTCGGCTCATTGTACCCTCCACTTCCCGGGTTTGAGTGACTCTCCTTCCTCAGCCTCCCAAGTAGCTGGGACTACAGGTGCCCGCCACCACATCCAGCTACTTTTTTTGAATTTTTAGTAGAGATGGGGGTCCACCATGTTGGCTAGGCGGGTCTTGAACTCCTGATCTCAGGTGATTCATCCACCTTGGCCTCCCAAAATGCTGGGATTACAGGCATGAGCCACCATGCCTGGCCAGCTTCTACATTATTTAATTTTAATTTTTAAAAGACAGGATCTCGCTCTGTTGCCCAAGCTTGAGTGCAGTGGCATGATCACGGTTCACTGCAGCCACCACCTCCTGGGTTTAAACAATCTTCCTGCCTCAGCCTTCTGAGTAGCTGTGACCACAACTACATGCCACCTTGGCCAGCTAATTTTTTTACTTTTTTTTTTTTTAATAGAGGCAGCTCCCTATGTTGCTCAGGCTTATCCTGGCCTCAGGCTATCCTGCTGCCTTGGCCTCCCAAACCGCTGAGAGATTGCAAGGCATGTACCATCACACCCAGCAGTCTCACTTTTCATCTTGTGTCTTTGAATATTTCAACCACACACAATAAATATGTATATTTATTTATCTTAAAGTAGTCAGAAATAGTACAACCACTTTGGAGAACTGTTTGGAAATTCATTAAAAAGTTAGATATACCCTGGCCAGGCACAGTGGCTCACACCTGTAATCCCAGCACTTTGGGAGGCTGAGGCAGGTGAGTCACTTGAGGTCAGGAGTTTGACAGCAGCCTGGCCAACATGGTGAAACTCTGTCTCTACTAAAAATACAAAAATTAGCCGGGCATGATGGTGGGTGGCTGTAATCCCAGCTACTGGGGAGGCTGAGGTGGGAGAATCATTTGAACCCTGGAGGCGGAGGTTGCAGTGAGCTAAGACTGTACCATTGTACTCCAGCCTGGGTGACAGAGTGAGACTCCATCTCAAAAAAAAAGTAGGCAGTAAAAGAAAGCGTTCCAGCCTAATAGAGTCCAGTCCAAATATACAACTCTGGCTCCTTTACATAATCTCCAGACAGAAGCTACTTCTCTGGTTTTAGCAGTGCTCACCACCACATAATTCTAGATTTACTAACCATACAACAAGGAGGCCTCTGTGTGCAATTAACACCTCTTGTTTTATCTATGTAAGTTGACCAAGCCAAACAGGACAGAGCCAACACCATGTAAAGGCACAATGCAGAGACCACATGAAATAGCCACCACCGAATCTGTGTACTAATATAAATGATATACAAACATTATTGATCATTGGGATTGGGAATATATGCCACAAATTAAGCTCCAAAAAAATATGTTGATGGATCTCAAAGGCTTTATGCTAAGGGGAAGAAGCCAGGTGTGAAAGATACCCACCTACTGTGTGATTTTATTTTTAAGAAGTTCTAGAATAGGAAAAACTATGATGGCAAAAATGAGAGCAGTGTTTGTCTCAGTAAGGAGAGGGGCTTTGAGAAGGAACTTTTTAGAATGGTGGAAGGTTCTGTGTCTGGGATGATGGTTGAACAGGTGTCAAAATGAGTTTCAAAAATCATCAAATTGTACGTATACTTTAAATGTGTGCATTTCACTGCATGTAAATTATACTTGAATGGAAACTATTTTTAAAAAGTAACTGGGATGGGTGCAATGGTTCCTGCCTATAATCCCAGCATTTATGGAGGCTGAGGTGGGAGGATCATTTGAGCTCAGAAGTTCAGGACCAGACAGGTCAACATGGCGAGACACCCATCTCTATTAAAAAATAATAATAAAATGGCCGACATGGTGGCTTATATCTATAATCCCAGCACTTTGGGAGGCCAAGATGGGCAGATCACCTCAGGTCAGGAGTTCGAGACCAGCCTGGCCAACATGGTGAAACCCCACCTCTACTAAAAATACATAAATTAGCTGGGTGTCATGGCATTTGCCTGTAATCCTAGCTACTCAGGAGACCGAGGCAGGAGAATCGTTTGAACCCTGGAGGCAAAGGTTGCAGTGAGTCGAGATTGTGCCATTGCACCCCAGCCATAACAAGAGCAAAACTGCCTCTAAAATAAATAAAATCATAATAAATAAAAAGTTATGGGGCAACTACTTAATTTTTCTTTGCAATCCTGTGCACTGAATAGCCAAAGCTATAGCAATGCTGTACAGCAAAGCCATAGTCACTGATGGGCCCAGTTTAACGGATTTTGTGTGATTATATGATTATAGATCTTACAATTAACTTGCCCCTGCCCTCTCTGTGTCTCATTTACACTTCTGATCAACATGCTATGGTTTAAGACTGTTTGCAGCCTAACATGGTTCCGCGTTTAAAATTCAGGCCCCACACATTTGTTCTCATAAAATGGATCCTTTGATTCATGTCTCTAATGTGAATCTAGATATTACTCTGAGCTCAAGGTCTGGGACTGATTTGTAGGGGCTGTATATATATATTATATGCCTATAATCCCAGCACTTTGGGAGGCGAAGGTGGGCAGACCACTTGAGATCAGGAGTTGAAGACCAGCCTGGTCAACGTGGCGAAACCCCGTCTCTACTAAAAATATAAAAATTAGCTGGGTTTGGTGGTGTGCATCTGTAATCCCAGCTACTCAGGAGGCTGAGGTGGGAGGATCGCTTGAGCCCAGGGAGGTTGAGGCTGTAGTCAACCATGTTCATGCCACTGTACTCTGGCCTGGGTGACAAAATGAAACTCTGTCACCAAAAAAAAAAAAAAGGAAAGAAGGAGGGAGGGAGGGAGGAAGAATAGAGGGAGAGAGAGAGAAGGAAAAGAAAAAGGGGAGAGAGAAAAGAACAGAAGAAAGGAAAAAGAGAACAAAAGAAAAGAGAGAAAGAAAAAGAAGAAAGAATAGAGAACAAAAGAAAGAAGAAAAGAGAAAAAAGAGGGAGAAAGATATAGGCTGAGCACATGCCTGTAGTTCCAGATACTTAGGGGGCTGATATCGGAGAACTGTTTGAGCCCAGGAGTTTGAAGCTGCAGTGAGGTGTGGTCCTGCCACTGCACTCCAGACAGGGCAACAGAGGGAGACACTGTCTAAAAGAAAACGCTGTTTAATGAATGGCGCTGGGAAAACTGGCTAGCAGTGTGCAGAAAGCAGAAGCCGGACCCCTTCCTGACACCTTACACTAAAACTAACTCCAGATGAATTAAAGATCTAAACATAAGACCTAACACCATAAAAACCCTGTAAGAAAACCTAGGCAAAACCATTGAGAAGTTGCTGCTCTTAGGACAACCATCAAAACTAAATATTGGTTTAATTAGCAACTATAACAAAATGCCATTTTAACTGGCGGTCCTTATCAGAGACATTCCACTAAATAACAAAACTTGCAAAAAGTGAGATTTTTAAAAGGTTGGGGTGCTTTATTATAAACATAATATAAACCAGCAATGTATTTTATTTAATAAACCTAAATTCGCCAGTCACTCCCTTCCTTAGAGGCGTTCTGCAACAAAACATCTGCCTAAAAATAAAAGGGTGTTTTACCAAATGGCCTGAAAAAAAAAAAAGTTTTTACCTTTAACCTCGAGACACTACAGGTTAGAGGTCGGGAAACTACCTCAGCCCCAGCGTGAGCGCCCAAGAGTCCGGAGGGCGGACGCGAAAGGGTCCTGAAGGAACCCGAGTCTCAGTTCCGCCGTAGCGATGGCCGATTTCCCAGCCGCGGACATTGAAGGCAAGGACTCGACACAGCTGACCCTCCAGCGTCCCATGTCCAGCAGGCGATTGGCCGAACAGCCCAATCCCGCTGAACATGCTCTCCACTGTTACCCTGGATACCATCGGCAGACTTAGCGCGCGCCGACCTTCCGGAAACGAAAGGGCGGGCTTCCGGAAACGGTGACCAATGGGAAATGCTATCAGCTGTTACTAGGCGGACAGTTCCTTTCCTGGCAAAACAGAAGGAAGGGCTGCTGGCAATCAACCTCAGATAGAAGGAGCTTTTAGCCAATGGATGTGTAGTTTTGTCCGCATTAGCGAGTAAGAAGCGCTAGCGGGTGGCTTACACCTGTAATTCAATCACTTTGGGAGACCGAGTGAGGTGTATCACGAGGTCAGGAAATAGAGATTATCCGGGCTAACACGGTGAAACCCGTCTCTACTAAAAATGCAAAATATTAGCCGGCTGTGGTGGCAAGTGCCTGTAGTCCCAGGTATATTCAAGAGGCTGAGGCAGGAGAATAGCTTGAACCGGGGGGCGGAGGTTGCTGTGAGCCGAGATCGCGCCACTGCCCTCCAGCCTGGGCCACAACAGAGAGACTCCGTCCAAACAAAAAAAAAAAAAAAGAAAAGAAAAATTTTTTGGCTTTCTGCGCTGGATCGCCTACCTTCTGCGCCAAACCAAAACTTTTTGGAATCACCCTTGGTGCCCTTTTCTAAACTTTCTTGGAGATTTGCACCAGGCGCTGGAAACCCTCAAACCTGATCCTTGACCCCCGCCCCGTGAACTCTGAGGCTTAACCTTGTGCACCTCCAGTCTTATTATCAACAAACAGACCAGTAACTTATAAAAAGTAAAAAAAAAAAGAAATGTAGCCGGGCGTGGCGGGGCGTGTGCCTTTAATCCCATCTACTCAGGAGGGTGATGCAGCCGAATCATTTGAACCCAGAAGGCGGTGGTTACAGTGAGGGGAGAACGCGCCACTGCCCTCCCGCCTGGGAAGGAAGCGGGAAAATCCGTCCCAAAAAAATAAAACAAAATACTTGGCTTCCCAAAGTACTAAGATTACAGGCATGAGCCATGGTAAGATAAATAAATAAATAAAAACAAAATCAAGGAAATGGGGCCGAGTGTGGTGGCTTACGCCTGTAAATCCAGCACTTTGGGAGGCTCAGGCGGGCCTATCACTTGAAGTCAGGAATTTGAGACCAGTCCCAGCAACATGGTGACACCCCAGCTCTACTAAAAATAGAAAACTTAGCTGTGAGTGGTGGTACAGGCCTGTAGTCCCAGCTATTCAGGAGGCTCAGGAAGGAGAATTGCTTGGGCCTTGAAGGCAGAGGTTGCAGTGAGCCAAGAACCCTCCATTGCACTCTAGCCTGCGTGACACAGCGAGACTTCGTCAAATATATAAATAAATAAATTCCAAAGGAGTATTGGAACAGAAGAGAATACCTGATATAAGATCTGTAAACATCGCAAAGTTTGGGCAGACAAGGGCTTCCTTTTATCGGAAGAAACAATAAGATTACAAAGAAAGTAGAAGGTAAATAGCAAATGAGAGGTGAAAAGATCAGATTCTACATTCATGTTTTACCCTGAAGTCAGCATGTTTTTAGGAAGGACATAACGTGTTGTTTTTGTCTTAAATCGAGTGTGGCTGAATGTTCAGGAGCCTGTGGGCTGGAAATCAACATAACTGAAGTTTGATTAAAAAGTATTTTCTTTTGACCACTGAAGAAAAATTCAGCTGATTTTTAAAAATAAAAACAGGAAGAAAATGTGCAGAGTCTGTGTCTGGCTATGTGATAGATAAGAAAAAGAGCACCAATTAAGTCATAGAGGAAAGCATGTTTCTTTCTATAAACTGTTTCTGGAGAACACAAAAGGATAGGTAATTTTATCAATCATAGCTGTTTATGAGGATTATCTATTTCTCCATTTTTTCTTTGTCCTATTCATCTCCCCTCCTCTCCTCTCCTCTTTTTCTTGAGACAGTTTCACTTTTGCTGCCCAGGCTGGAGTCATGGCACATTCTTGGCTCACCACAACCTCTGCCTCCCAGATTCAAGTGAATCTTCTACTTCAGCTTCCTGAGTAGCTGGGAATACAGGCATGTGCCACCGTGCCTGGCTAATTTTTTGTATTTTTAGTAGAGACAGGGTTTCTTCATGTTGGTCAGGCTGGTCTCAAGCTCCTGATCTCAGGTGATTCACCCACCTCGGCCACCTGAAATGCTGGGATTACAGGCATAAGCCTCCATGCCCGGCCGTGTTTTCTACATTTGACTTTTCCTGAGTTGTATTTTTTATAATAAGCTGGTAAATGTAGCTACAGTACTTTGCTGAGTTGTGTGAGTAGCTCATCAAATTATGAAACTTGAGAGAGGTTATGGGAGTCCACAATTTTTAAACAGTAGCTTAGAGGCATAGATAGGTCTATGGGGTTTGTGACTGGAATCTGCCATTAGGACAATGTTGTGAGAATGAGCCCTGAATCAGGGTCTGTGCTGACTCTGGATGGTGTCAGAATTCAAATTCAAATGGTACTCAATGAGTTGGTGATGAAGAATGGCTTGGTGTTCAGCAAACTACAGATTTAGTACAAGAAAAAAGGTATCACAGAAACCTGGCCTGGAATCAAACTCCGGTTGTCTGGGAATGGAAGGCTCTGCTCTTCTGTACACAGGCTGTCACACTGCCCATTGTCCTGTGATTCCAGGTCTCCTTCCAGAGTGAGAGAGTAAAACCTTAGAGAAGAGGAACTCTGATAGCAGACCCCCTTTTCCCACAGCTGTCACCACAGCTTCCCACTCACTCACAGGCTTACCCACTAAGTATTAGTGTGTGCACACCTCTTCCAGAACTAGGCACCACCCAGAGAAATTTCACAACAGCATCTTGATTCTAGTGTTTATTGGCAAAAACCTACAAAAGTATCTACAAGTCTCCAGGCACATCCCCACCCCAGACACTGAATCTGCAACAACAGACTGTTTTCTTCACCAACTCAGGGTTCTGGACCACATCTTCCTGATCTCATCTGCCTGCATAAACACAAAGATACATCAGAGGACACCTCCCCCTCAGCCGCTCTCTGTAGCACAAGCAGTTTTTTCACCTACATTGCCCTGTTTCCCACTCACAGATTTTTTTCCCTTTACCTTTTATTTTTGGCTCAGGGGCACACAAGTAGGTTTTATATGCAGCTAAAATTGTGTCATGGGGGTTTGGTGTGTGGATTATTTTGTCACCGAGGTACTAAGCACCAAACAGGTGCTTTTTCTGATGCCCTTTGTCCTCTCATTCTCCAACCTCAACTAGGCCTCAGTGTCTGTTGTTCCCGTCTGTGTTCCTGTGTTCTTATCATTCAGATTTTACTTAGAAATAACATGCATTTGGTTTTCTGCTACTGCATTAGTTTTCTAAGAATAGTTTCCAGCTTCATCCATGTTGCTTCAAAGGACATGGTTTTCTCTCGCTATCTCTCTCTCTCTCTCTCTCTCTCTCTCTCTGTGTGTGTGTGTGTGTGTTTTAATAACCACATAGTATTCTATGATATTTATGTATCATATTTTCTTTTTATTCTGCCTTTTATTTTTATTTTATTTAATTTTTGAAGACAGGGTCTCACTTTGTTGCCCAGACTGGAATGCAGTGGCATGATCTCAGCACATTGCAGCCTCAATTTCCCAGGCCAAAACAATCCTCTTTTACTTCATCCCCCCAAGTAGCTGGAACGACAGGCACACACCAGCAGGCCTGGCTTATTATTATTATTATTGTTATTACTATTATTTGTAGAAATGGGGTTTTGCTATGTTGCCATGGCTGGTAACAAACCTTTGAGCTCAGGCAGTTTACTTACCTCACCTCCCAAAGTGCTGAGATTAAAGGTGTGAGCCACCATGCCCAACCATACTATATTTTTCTTATCCAGTGTACAAATGAGAAGCATTTAGGTTGGTTCCATGTCTTGCTATTGTGAATAGTGCTGCAGTGATGCATATGTCTTTAGAATAATTGATATTTTACTGGGTCTATGCCCAATTATGAGGTTGCTAAGTCACAAGGTAATTCTGTTTTTAGTTCTGTAATCGTCACATTGGTTTTCACAATGGTGGAACTAATTTACTCTCGGACTGGCTGTGTATAACCATTTCCATTTCTCTGTAACTTGCCAGCATCTGCTGTCTTTTGACTTTCTAAAACTAGCCATTCTCACTGGTGTGAGATGATGTTTCATTGTGTGTTTTTTTAAATTTCTGTAATCATTAGTGCTAAACATTTTTTATATGCTTGTTAGCCACATGTATGCCTTCTTTTAAAAAAATCCTTTTTGTGTTCTTTGTGTACTTTCTATTGAGGTCTTTTTTCTCTATAAACTTGTTTCTTATAAATTATGGGTATTGCACCTTTGTCAAGAGCATAGCTTGCAAATATTTTGTTCTGTGTGTTGTTCGTTTACTGTGCTGATGGTCTCCTTGGGTGTGAAGAAGCTTTTTAGCTTAATTAGTTTCCATTTGTCAATTGTTTTTGTTGCAATTGCTTTTGGCGTCTTTGTTTTAAAATTTTTACCATTTTCTATGTTTAGAATGGTATTTCCTAAGTTCCCTGAGGACTTTTTTCTTTTTTACTTTGAAGTTTTTCATTTAAATTTTTGATATATCTGGAGTTTTGTATATGGCTTAATGAAAGTGTCCAGTTTTAATCTTCTACATAGTGCTAGCCAGTTATTCCAGCACCGTTTATTAAATACGGAGTTCCTCCCAGATTCCTTCTGTTAGCTTTGTCAGAGACCAGATGGTTGTAGGTATGTGGTATTATTTCTGGGCTCTCTATTCTTTTGCATTGGTCTATGAGTTTGTTTTTGTACCAGTACCTTTCTACTTTCTTTAATGTACCCTGTAGTACAGTGTGAATTTAGGTAATGTCCTCACTTAAGCTTTGTTCTTTTTTCTAATGATTGCCTTGGCTATTTGGGCCCTTTTTTGTTTCCATATAAATTTATAAGTTTTCTTTTTTTAGTTCTGTTAAAAAATATTTTTGGAAATTTGATAAAAATAGCATTAAATCTCTAATTTTCTTTAGAGTGTTATCATTTTAATAATATTAGTCTTTTCTATCCGTGAGCATAAAAGGTTTTTCCATTTGTTTGTTTCATCTCTGACTCTTTAAGTCAGTCTTGTCATAGGGATCTTTCACCCCCCTGGTTAGCTGTGTTCCTAGATATTTTATTCTCTTTGTAGTGATTGCGAATGAGATTCTGTTTTTGATTTGGCTTCGGCATGCATGTTTTTGATTTACACAGATGGTACTAATTTTTGTTTATTCTGTATTTTGGAATCTTACTGAAGTTTTTTGTGAGTTTAGAAAGCTTTTCTGCCGAGATTACAGGGTTTGTCATTATGTCGTCTGTAAACAGAAATAAGTTGGACTTCCTCTCTTCCTGTTTGCAGGTCATGTATATTTTTATCTTGCCTAATTGCTGAGGCCAGGACTTCCAATTTTATGTTCAATAGGACTGTTGAGAGAAGACATCTTGTCTTGTGCCAGTTTTCATAGAAAAATGATTCCATTCATGTGCATGCGGTATGTTGTCTGCGGGTTTGTGATAGATAACACATTCTTTTGAAATATGCACCTTTCATGCCGTAGTTTGCCAAGGCCTTTTTGACATAAGATTACTAAATTTTATTGAAAGCCTTTTCTGCATCTATTCACATATTCACCATATTTGTGGTTTCTGTCTTTAGTTCTGTTTATGTGATAAATTACATTTATTGATTTTTTTTTTTTTGAGAGAGTCTCACTCTTTTGCCAGGGTGGAGTACAATGGCGTGATCTTAGCTCACTGCAATTTCTGCCTTCCAGATTCAAGTGATTTTCTTGCCTCAGCGTCTCAAGCAACTGGATGATAGGTGGTTGCTACCATACCTGGCTAACTTTTGTGGTTTTAGTAGAGACAGGGTTTTGTCATGTTGGCCTGACTGGTCTTTAACTCCTGACCTCAGATGATCTATCTGCCTCAGCCTCTCAAAGTGCTAGGATTATAGACATGAGCCACCATGCCCTACATCATGTAGAATTAACTTTGTATCACAGAGATAAATCTTACTTGATCATAATCGTTTAGTGTTTTGATGTCCTGCTGAATTTGGTTTGTCAATATGTTGTTGAGAAATTTTCTATCATTTTTCATCAAGAATATTGGTCTAAAGTTTTCTTCTTTTGTTTTCTCTGTCAAGTTTTGGTATCAGAATGGTGCTGTTTTAACTTTTTGGAATAGTTTTAGTAAAAAGTTTACCAGCTCTTCTTTTTTTTTTAATTGCATTTTAGGTTTTGGGATACATGTGCAGAACATGCAAGATAGTTGCATAGATACACACATGGCAGTGTGTTTTGCTGCCTTCCTCCCCTTCACCCACATTTGGCATTTCTCCCCAGGCTATCCCTCCCCAGTTCCCCCCACTGTCCCTTCCCTATTCCCCCCAATAGACCCCAGTGTGTAGTACTCCCTTCCCTGTGTCCATGTGTTCTCATTTTTCATCACCCACCTATGAGTGAGACTATGCGGTATTTCATTTTCTGTTCTTGTGTCAGTTTGCTGAATATGATGTTCTCCAGATTCATCCATGTCCCTACAAAGGACACGAACTCATCATTTTTTATTGCTGCATAATATTCCGTGGTGTATATGTGCCACATTTTCCCAGTCCAGTCAATCATCGATGGGCATTTGGGTTGGTTCCAGGTCTTTGCTATTGTAAACAGTGCTGCAATGAACATTCATGTGCATGTGTTTTTATAGTAGAATAATTTATAGTCCTTTGACTATATACCCAGTAATGGGATTGCTGGGTCAAATGGAATTTCTATTTCTAAGGCCTTGAGGAATCGCCACACTGTCTTCCACAATGGTTGAACTAATTTACACTCCCACCAACAGTGTAAAAGTGTTCCTATTTCTCCACATCCTCTCCAGCATCTGTTGTCTCCAGATTTTTTAATGATCGCCATTCTAACTGGCGTGAGATGGTATCTCAATGAGGTTTTGATTTGCATCTCTCTAATGACCAGATATGATGAGCATTTTTTCATATGTTTGTTTGCCTCATGTATGTCTTCTTTTGTAAAGTGTCTGTTCATATCCTTTGCCCATTTTTGAATGGGCTTGTTTGTTTTTTTCCTGTAAATCTGTTTGAGTTCTTTGTAAATTGTGGATATCAGCCCTTTGTCAGATGGGTAAACTGCAAAAATTTCTTCCCATTTTGTTGGTTGGGAATTCACTGTAGTGACTGTTTCTTTTGCCGTGCAGAAGCTGTGGAGTTTGATTAGGTCCCATTTGTCTATTTTGGCTTTTGTTGCCAATGCTTTTGGTGTTTTGGTCATGAAGTCCTTGCCTACTCCTATGTCCTGAATGGTTTTGCCTAAATTTTCATCTAGGGTTTTTATGGTGACAGGTCTTATGTTTAAGTCTTTAATCCATCTGGAGTTAATTTTAGTGTAAGGTGTCAGGAAGGGGTCCAGTTTCTGCTTTCTGCACATGGCTAGCCAGTTTTCCCAACACCATTTATTAAACAGGGAATCCTTTCCCCACTGCTTGTTTTTGTCAGGTTTATCAAAGACTGTATGGTTGTAGATATGTTGTGTTGCCTCTGATGCCTCTGTTCTGTTCCATTGGTGTATATCTCTGTTTTGGTACCAGTACCATGCTGTTTTGATTACTGTAGCCTTGTAGTATAGTTTGAAGTCCAGTAGTGTGAATCCTCCTGCTGTGTTCTTTTTGCTTAGAATTGACTTGGCTATGCGGGCTCTCTTTTGGTTCCATATGAAGTTCATGGTGGTTTTTTTCAGTTCTGTGAAGAAAGTCAATGGTAGCTTGATGGGAATAGCATTGATTCTGTAAATTATTTTGGGCAGTATAGCCATTTTCATGATACTGATTCTTCCTAACCATGAACATGGAATATTTCTCCATCTGTTTGTGTCCTCTCTTATTTCGTTGAGCAGTGGTTTGTAGTTTTCTTTGAAGAGGTCCCTTACGTTCCTTGTAAGTTGTATTTCTAGGTATTTTATTCTTTTTGTAGCAATTGTGAATGGCGGTTCGTCCTTGATTTGGCTCTCTTTAAGTCTGTTATTGGTGTATAGGAATTTTTGCACATTGATTTTATATCATGAGACTTTGCTGAAGTTGCTTATCAGTTTCAGGAGTTTTTGGACTGAGGCAATGGGGTCTTCTAGGTATACTATCATGTCGTCTGGAAATAGAGATAATTTGGCTTCCACCTTTCCTATTTGAATATCCTTTATTTTTTTTTTCTTGCCTGATTGCTCTGGCTAGAACTTCCAGTATTATATTGAATAGAAGTGGTGAGAGAGGGCATCCTTGTCTAGTGCCGGATTTCAAAGGGAATGCTTCCAGTTTTTGCCCATTCAGTATGATATTGGCTGTTGGTTTGTTGTAAATAGCTTTTATTATTTTGAGATACGTTCCATCAATACCGAGTTTATTGAGGGTTTTTAGCATAAAGGGCTGTTGAATTTTGTCAAAGACCTTCTCTGGGTCAGTAGAGATAATCATGTGGTTATTGTTTTTGGCTCTGCTTATGTGGTGAATTACCTTTATAGACTTGCATATGTTGAACCAGCCTCGCATCCCCGGGATGAATCCTACTTGATCATGATGGATAAGTTTTTTGATGTGCTGTTGCAATCGGCTTGCCAGTATTTTATTGAAGATTTTTGCCTCTATGTTCATCATGGATATTGGCCTGAAGTTTTCTTTTCTTGTTGAGTCTCTGCCGGGTTTTGGTATCAGGATGATGTTGGTCTCATAAAATGATTTGGGAAGGATTCCCTCTTTTTGGATTATTTGGAACAGTTTCAGAAGGAATGGTAACAACTCCTCTTTGTGTGTCTGGTAGAGTTCAGCTGTGAACCCATCTGGACCTGGGCTTTTTTGTGTGGTAGGCTCTTAATTGCTGCCTCTACTTCAGACCTTGTTATTGGTTCAGCGTCCTCCTGGTTTAGGCTTGGGAGTACACAGGTGTCCAGGAATTTATTTATTTCTTCCAAGTTTACTAGTTTGTGTGCATAAAGTTGTTTGTAATATTCTCTGATGATGGTTTGAATTTCTGTGGAATCTGTGGCAATTTCCCCTTTATTGTTTTTTATTGCATCTATTTGGTTGTTCTCTCTTTTCTTTTTTATCAGTCTGGCTAGTGGTTTGTCTATTTTGTTGATCTTTTCAAAAAACCAGCTCTTGGATTTATTGATTTTTTGAAGGGTTTTTCGTGTCTCTATCTCCTTCAGTTCTGCTCTGATCTTAGTTATTTCTTGTCTTCTGCTAGGTTTTGAGTTTTTTGATCTTGCTCCTCTAGCTCTTTCAATTTTGATGATAGGGTGTCAATTTTGGATCTCTCCATTCTTCTCATATGGGCACTTATTGCTATATATTTTCCTCTGGAGACTGCTTTAAATGTGTCCCAGAGATTCTGGTATGTTGTGTCTTCGTTCTCGTTGGTTTCGAAGAACTTCTTTATTTCTGCCTTCATTTCATTGTTTATCCAGTGAACATTCAAGAGCCAGTTGTACAGTTTCCATGAAGCTGTGTGGTTCTGAGTTAATTTCTGAATTCTGAGTTCTAACTTGATTGCACTATGGTCTGAGAGACTGTTTGTTATGATTTCGGTTGTTTTGCATTGCTGAGGAGTGATTTACTTCCAATTATGTGATCAATTTTCGAGTAGGTGTGATGTGATGCTGAGAAAAATGTATATTCGGTGGACTTGGGGTGGAGAGTTCTGTAAATGTCTATCAGGTTTGCTTGGTCCAGGTCTGAGTTCAAGTCCTGAATAACCTTGTAAATTTTCGTCTGGTTGATCTGTCTAATATTGACAGTGTTGAAGTCTTTCACTGTTATTGTGTGGGAGTCTAAGTCTCTTTGTAAGTCATTAAGAACTTGCCTTATATATCTGGGTGCTCCTGTATTTGGTCCATATATGTTTAGGATCGTTAGCTCTTCTTGTTGTATTGATCTTTTTACCATTATGTAATGTCCTACTTTGTCTCTTTTGATCTTTGTTGCTTTAAAGTCTATTTTATCAGAGATGAGAATTGCAACTCCTGCTTTTCTTTTTTTTTTTTGCTCTCCATTTGCTTGGTAAATCTTCCTCCATCCTTTTATTTTGAGCCTTTGTGTATCCTTGCATGTGAGATGGGTTTCCTGGATACAGCACACCGATGGGTTTTGGCTTTTTATCCAATTTGCCAGTCTGTGTCTTTTGATTGGTGCATTTAGCTCATTTACATTTAGGGTTAATATTGTTATGTGTGAATTTGATACCGCCGTTTTGATGCTAGCTGGCTGTTTTGCCCGTTAGTTGATGCACATTCTTCATTTTGTTGATGCTCTTTAGCATTTGGTATGTTTTTGGAATGGCTGGTACTGGTTGTTACTTTCTATGTATAGTGCCTCTTTCAGGAGCTCTTGTGAAGCAGGCCTGGTGGTGACAAAATCTCTGAGTACTTGCTTGTTTTCAAAGGATTTTATTTTTCCTTCACTTATGAAGCTCAGTTTGGCTGGATATGAAATTCTTGGTTGAAAGTTATTTTCTTTAAGGATGTTGAATATTGGCCCCCACTCTCTTCTGGCTTGTAGGGTTTCTGCTGAGAGATCTGCTGTGAGTCTGATGGGCTTTCCTTTGTGGGTGACCCGACCTTTCTCTCTGGTTGCCCTTAGCATTTTCTCCTTCATTTCAACACTGGTGAATCTGATGATTATGTGCCTTTGGGTTGCTCTTTTTGAGGAGTTTCTTTGTGGTGTTTGGTGTATTTCCTGGAGTTAATATTGGCCTGCCTTGCTAGGTTGGGGACATTTTTCTGGATAATATCCTGAAGAGTATTTTTCAGCTTGGATTCATTCTCTTCGTCAAATTCAGGTACACCTATCAAACGTAGATTAGGTCTCTTCACGTAGTCCCACATTTCTTGGAGACTTTGTTCATACCTTTTTGCACTTTTTTCTCTAATCTTGCCTTCTCATTTTATTTCACTGAGTTGATCTTCGACCTCTGATAGCCTTTCTTCTGCTTGATCAATTTGGCTGTTGAGACTTGTGCATGCTTCGTGAAGTTTTCTTGTTGTGTTTTTCAGCTCCATCAATTCACTCATATTCCTCTCTAAGTTGTTCATTCTTGTTATTTTCTCAAATCTTTTTTTAAGGTTCTTAGTTTCTTTGCATTGAGTTAGAACGTGTTCTTTAAGCTCACGGAAGTTTCTCATTACCCACCTTCTGAAGTCTGATTATGTCATTTCATCACACTCCTTCTCCATCCAGCTTTGTTCCCTTGCCGATAAGGGGTTGTGGTCCCTTGTAGGAGGTGAGGTGTTCCGGTTTTGGATGTTTTCCTCCTTTTTGTGCTGGTTTCTTCTTATCTTTGTGGATTTATCCACCTGTCGTGTGAGTAGTTGCTGACTTTCCGATTGGGTCTCTGAGTGGACGTCCAGATTGTTGATGATGAAGTATTTCTGTTTCCTAGTTTTATTTCTAACAGTCTAGCCCCTCTGCTGTGGGACTGCTGAGGTCCACTCCAGGCCCTCCTTGCCTGAAGAACACCTGTAGCAGCTGTGGAACAGTGAGGGTTGCTACCAGTTTCTTCTTCTGCTATCTTTGTCCCAGAATGATGCCCGCCAAATGTCAGTCTGATCAGTCCTTTGTGAGGTGACT
This sequence comes from Callithrix jacchus, assembly GCF_049354715.1. NCBI lineage: Eukaryota > Metazoa > Chordata > Mammalia > Primates > Cebidae > Callithrix > Callithrix jacchus. Next base: position 20,881,194 of record NC_133523.1, read on the forward strand.
CTTTGGATATACAGGGGTCAGGGAGCTGCTTGAGGAGACAGTCTGTACTTTATAGGAGCTCAAGTACTGAGCTGGGAGCTCCGCTGTTCGTTCAGGTCTTCTAGGTAGGTACGTTTAAGTCTGCTGCAGCAGAACTCATAAAACCCCTTTTTTTCCTCAGGTGCTCTGTTCCGGGGAGTTAGGGTTTTCTTTATGAGTATCGTTGCACTGTCCTGCCCAGCAAGGAGGCAGTCTAGTCACTGCCTGCCTGCAGAGGCTATGCTGAGCTGCTCTGGGCTCCTCCCTGTTGCTGTGGGCTCCGCTCTGCTGCAGTGGGCTCCGCCCTGCTGCTGTGTGTAATTCCCTGTTGTCTTGTTTATATGGGTGTGGTTAGAACTGCCATGGGTATGGTGGTCCACCTCTGTAATGGCGGACTCTCTTTGTTATGGCGGGTTGCCTCAGCAATGGTGGGTTGCCTCGGCAATGGCAGGCTGTGTCAGCATTGGCAGGGTACTTCCATAGGGGTAGAGTGCCTTGGTAATGGCGGATGCCCCTCCCCCACCTAGCTGCACCATCCTGGGTTCAGCTGTGCTTGCTGTGAAACTCTCAATCCTGAGCGTTTCCAATTGCTGTTTTGTTTATTTTTGTGTGGGTGGGACCTACTGAGCCTGATCACTTGGCTCCCTGCCTCAGAGCCCTTTTTTTTTTTTTAAGTTAAACGATTGACTCTCTCCTAGGTGTTCCAGTCACCTGCTGAAAGGGCACCAGGATCTGTGTGATTTCCCGTGTGGTAACCCACTGTTTCGGCTGAAACAACATCGCTGCCTGGGAATCTCCTGGCCTGCCTTACTGTTTAAGTCCCATTTAATCATTAGATGAATGTGCTTATCTGCCTTCCGAAATCTCAAATTGCCAGTTTAATAGGGCAACCATACCAGTGTATTTTGTATGGAGTGCTGCTGCGCTGTGGCGCCAGCTGAAACAGCTGCGCCAGCCAAAACAGCCACGCTGGCGGCCCATGGGGCTCCTACACCTGGGAATCTCCTGGTCTGTGGGCAATAAAGATCCATCTGGAAATACGGCATCCACTCACCCTCTGCCCTTTCAGTGGGAGCGGCAATCCTGAGTTGCTCCTATAGCGCCATGATTTTGCTCCGATAGCGCCATCATCCTATTATTTTTTGAGATGGAGTTTTGCTCTTGTCACCCAGGCCAGAGTGGAATGGTACAATCTCAGCTCACCACAACCTCCACCTTCTGGGTTCAAGCAATTCTGCTGCTTCAGGCTCCTGGAGAGGTGGAATTACAGATGCCCCCCACCATGCCAGGCTAACTTTTGTAATTTTAGTAGAGATAGGGTTTCTTCATGTTGGTCAGGTTAGTCTCAGATTATCAATGTAGGTGATGCCCCCCTGCCTCAGCCTCCCAAACTGCTGGAATTACAGGCATGAGCTACTGAGTCCAGACTCCATTATTTTTTTTATTGCTAATTTTTCTGCCTTTCTCTTTTATAGCCCTGAAGTATAGTTTGAAATTATAAATTATGATGTTCTACTTTGTTGTTTTTCAAGATTGCTTTGGCTATACAACATTTATTGTAGTTCTAAGTAAATTTTAGAATTACATTTTCTATTACTGTAGAAAATATTGAAGTTGTGATAGAGAGTTTATTAAATCTAAAAATCACTATAAATAATTGGTACTTTAACAATAGTCTTTCAACCAATAGACATGAAATGTTTTTATATTTATTTTTGTTATTACAGTTTTTTTTAATTGACATGTCTTTTATTTGAAAGATATTTAAGCTCCTTGGTAATATTTGTTCTTCAAAATGTATTATTTTAGTGCTATTGTAAGTAAGATTGCTTCCTTTCTTTTATCAGATTGTTTGTTTAAAGTGTATGGAGCCATAACTTATACTTGTATGCTAATCTCTATTTTGCTAATTGATTGAATGTAATTATCACTTTAATTAGGTTTTAATGTAATGTTTATTTTTTATATAAGATCAAATGATCTACAAAAAGCAACTTTTTTATTATTTGTCTTTACTTTCAATAACCTAAAATATTTTTGACTAATTTTTATTTCACACACTTTCAATGCTATATTCAGATAGTAGCATTGAGAATAGGCACAATATACTTTTGCATTGGTGTCTGTGAATTTGAAGGGGCAAAACCTCTTCAACTTTCTGTAGACTGGTTTCAGAAGGTAAAGACCTTTTGTTGAGCCTTATTGTGATGGGATGCCCCATGGCTTTGTAGTGGAGAGTGGTTTTAGCGTGGTTACAAAGGCTGCTGGGTCTGCATTAGGGTTCATCTTTAGTTGACTTGTTACAAGGGGAATGGGTAGTTTTAATTCCAGTTTTATTTTTGGACAGAGTGAATATTCTTCAGGACTTTGCTCTGTTTGGCAGACTGTAGGTCAGGTTTCTGCACTTAGGTCTTCATATTGGTGGCTTTATATTAAGATGTAGATGAGTTTGGCTTTCACTGAGTACCAAAGAGGATTTCCCAAGGTCACTGTGGGTTTCTACATAGGCAGAACTTGCCATGCACTATGGCTCAGGGAGCTGAAACTGAGTCATGGAACTGCTTCATGGACCACAATGGGGGCCAATGTCTTCAGGCCTGACAGCATGGGTATAAATGGATGTCTTCCCCCAGGCCTCTGGAAGGGTGGGATCTTTCCCAGACTGTGGCTGGGAGGAGTTTGGGATGATTAAGTTCAGAATTCTCAGTGGGACCAACTTCAATAGGACATTTTCTGGTCTATAGCCAAGAACAGGATCCCTAGAATCTGCCATTTTAATCAAAACCTGTCTTCTGAAAAGAATGTTCCTCCATCTTGGGTATTAGCAGAGTTGTACAACTTCCTCCCTGGATCTTAAAGCTCTTTTAATGGCACTTATTTTGGAGATGCGGTCTTTCTACATAACCCAGGCTTATCTTGAAATCCTAGCCTGAAGCAGTTCTGTGACTCAGTGTACCATGTAGCTGTCATTACAGGTTTGAGCCATGATTCCTGTTTCTCTCATAAAGGGATTTTTGTTAGGGATGGCTGATGAATTTTCTTGCTGTCAGAAAATAGGCAAACAGGGCACCTTTTATTTTCCCATCTTGGTGATGTCACTCTCCCTGTACATTTCTACTTTCCATTTTCTGTTTTGATTTTGTCTGTAATTTTAGATTTAGACATTTATGACAATATACCAGAATTTCCATGTTATGCCTGAAGTGAATTAGATAATTAGTAGGCAGGTGAAAAGTAAATGTAGGCAGCTAAATAAAGATGATAAGATTTTCACTCGTTTTTGTCAGCTTATATCTAAAATAGAACATAAATCATTACCAAATATTTGTTTTATGTATCAGAGGCTCTGACAATATTCTGCAAAATCTATATATATTTTTTCTTTATTTAGCAATGTAACAGTATTCTTTGCTTCTAAAGTTAGATTACAGAAGTTTTATTTTGTGTAAGAAAAGCATATGTTTAAAACTTAAAAATTATCTCACTTAAATGCTTATTTATCAAAAGTTTGGCATTTGAATCTTCTGTTTAGCATTACACTGCATTTTATATGAAACTTTGCTGCATTACAGTGGATGCCAGTTATTCAAAATATTCATCTTCAATGAGTTCACAGTTACAGTAAACTATTGTAGTTATCCACACAAATTCTTTCTTAACGCTTCATCAATGTTGCATACCAGATTTTATGAGTGAATATTTCTTGTTTTGCAGTTCAATATTAGCGTGTTTTCTCAGGGTAGGTTTTTTAACATACTTTATTGTGTGTTTTGGCTTTACAATTTTAGACAATTTGCAATTCTGTTTATACCCATAAGCAGTTATGCAGTTTAATTAGGAGATAAATCAACCATATGTCTATTACAATCTGATTATATATGTGTGTATGGCTAATCTTGTTTTTATGTTTTCTTAGCTGATTTCTAATGATTGCTTTATCTTGTCTAAATGAATAAAATTTACCAACTTAAATCTGTTTAAGTGTACCTTTCATGGCCAGTGATGGTGGTGGTTTACATCTAATCCCCCAATTTTGGGAGGCCACAGCAGGAAGACTGCTTGAGTCCAAAAGCTTGAGAACAGCCTGAGAGACATATGGAGACCTCATATCTATAAAACATTTTAAAAGTTAGCCAGACATAGTAGTACAGTCCTATCTACTTGGGAGATTAAGGAGGGAGGATTATTTGAACCTGAAAGTATGAGGCTGCAATGAGCCATAACTGTGTCATGTGCTCCAGCTTGGGTGATAGAGTAAGACCCTGACTCAAAAACAGTGTTCATTTCAGGCATGGTAAGTATGTTTACTTTGTTTTATGAAAGATTTCTGGAAATTTTGCCATACACATTAAACAACTACGAGTTTTTCCCATTTCTTGGCACTTTTCAAACACCATTCTGTTTTCTCTTTCTAAGAGTAGCTGCTTTGTATATCTCGTAACATCTCTGGTTGACTCATTTATTTTGTGTAATGTCATCAAGATTTACCTTTATAGTTAGAATACTTTCTGATGTTTTGCAAACTGAGTAAATATTTTTGTATTTTTATATTTTCAATTATATCTACTGAACTACTTGGTGACAGAAATTTGCATTGCTTTTACCTATTGGCTTTCAGTAACAATGGTAAGGTAATTATGGGTATGCAGATGACTCTTATTTATATTATCATACATGTGAGAGTTTTTGTATATGTGCTGCATCCTGTTGCATTTATTGATGTTATTATTATTATTTTTTGAGATGCAGTCTCACTCTGTCACCCAGGGAGGAGTGCAATGGAGGGCTCTCGGTTCACCACGATCTCCACCCCCTGGGTTCAAGCAATTCTCCTGCCTCGACCTCCTGAGTAGCTGGGATTACAAGCACCTGCCACCATGCCTGGCTAATTTGTGTATTAGTAAAAAGGATTCACTATGTTGGTCAGGCTGGTCTTGAACTGCTGACCTCATGATCCACCCTCCTTAGCCTCCCAAATTTCTGGGATTACAGGCATGAGCCACCACGCCTGGCCCATTCTATTTTATTAGTCTACTTTTTCACCTTTATAGTCATATCAAATTGTTTTAATTCTCTAGCTTTCTAATGTGTTTTGAAATCAGGAACTGTACTGCTCTCAACATTGTTTGGTTTTGTTTTTAATATTTTTGGGTTCTTTATTGTCTGTAGAGATTCTATACACTCAGGATTGCTGTTTGTATTTCTTACAAAATGCAATGAAAAACTGAAAAACTTTGAATTAAATCTGTTCTTTGCAGCTGGGCATGGTGGCTCACACGTGTAATCCGAGCACTTTGGGAGACTGAGTCAGGCAGATTACAAAGTCAGGGGTTCAAGACAAGCCTGACAGACATGGTGAAACCCCGTCTATACATAAAAATACAAAAATTAGCCAGGCATGATGGTGCACACCTGTAATCCAGCTACTTGAGAGGCTGAGGCAGGAGAATTGCTTAAACCCAGGAGGTGGAGGTTGTGGTGAGCTGAGATCCCACCGTTGCACTCTAGGCTGGGTAACAGAGTGAGACTCCAACTCAAAAAAAAAAATTCTACGATTGTACTGACAAAGATGAACATCATTATAATATTACCTAGGATTACACTATAGCTAGTATTACAGGCACTTACCACCATGCCTGATCAATTTTTGTGTTATTAGTAAAGACTGGGGTTTCACCATGTTGGCGAGTTGAGTCTTGAACTCCTGATTTCAAGTGATTCATCCACCTCTGCCTCCCAACCTGCTGGGATTACAGGCATGAGCCACTGCACCTGACCTAATTTGTAAGTTGTTTTTTTTTTTAAGATGGAGTCTCACTCTATCACCTAGGCTGGAGTGCAATGCTGCGATCTCAGTATAAGGCAACCTCCGCCTCACAGGCTCAAATGATTCTCTTGCCTCAGCCTCCTGAATAGCTGGGATTACAGGTGCATGCCACCATGCCCAGCTATTTTTCTCTGTATTTTTAGTAGAGACAGGGTTCAGTCTGGTCTCGATCTCTGGACCTCGTGATCCACCTGCTGGGATTACAGGTGTGAGCCATCGTGCCTGGCTCTAAATTTGTAAGTTTTAATGTCCTTTTTTGTCTCCATGGAATTTTGACTTGAAGTACATTTTAAAAATGTAACAATTTTTGACTTTAGATGTATAATATTGCTTATTATTTTGCATAAGATTATTTTGATTTCCTCTTCTCTCAGTGATTAATATTTGCCTTAAATGTCTACTTCCATCTTGCCCCTTTCAGTGTTTTTTTTTTTATCAGTTGATCTCAATTGTCTTTTGTGGAAAAAAAAAGGGATCTTGGTTTTAAAACTTTTAATAAATTTATGTATTGAAAGTATGTCTCTTAATTTGAAAGTTAATTTTATGTATGTATTTAAATAATTTTCTGAAAGTGAAAAACAATGTTATGTTTTTAATTATTTTATTAGATTCTTACATCTTTGTTTCTTCTTTACTCTGTCTTGTTTTCTGTCTATTGATATGATTTTACTTATTTCTAAATTTCTTTTTTGTATCTACTCAAAATTTTTAAATTGTATCTTGGGGGTTACATAAAACCTATATGAAAACAACCAGCATATTTTTAATTTGGTACAAAATAAGTTTCAGTTGAATAAAAAAAATTTTTTTTTCTTACATCTGCCTTGACATTTGTCATTGATGGTGGTAATTATGTTTTTACCAACATAATTGTATATTTGTTGACAGATGTTTCTGATTTTTCTGCTTTTATTTTTAAAATATTAGAGAATAATTTGAAAGGTTTTCTGCATCATTATGTAATGCCACAAGATTCTGTTTTTGTGTATGTGTATATCTTTCACAAAAAGTAATGTATATATATTGGATTATGTGTTGTTTTCTCGACTTGCCTTACTTTAGGAAACTGCTTTTAGCATCTTTTATGTGTCAGAATTTTGGAATATGCAGTTCCTGTATACTTTTTCAGAATTCAGTTGTTTCAGAAGGTTGTTTTTTGAGACAGAGTTTTTCTTTGTCACCAGACTGCAGTGCAGTGGCATGATCTTTGTTCACTGCAGCCTGCACCTCCCAGGTTCAAGTGATTCTCCTGTCTCAGCCTCCCACATAGCTGCCATTATGGGCATTTATCTGCATGCTCAACTAAGTGTGTATTTTTAGTAGAGACTGGGTTTTACTATGCCACCCAGACTGGTCTCAAGCATCTGGCCTTAGGTGATCCACCTGCCTCAGCTTCCCAAAGTGCTAGGATTACAGCTGTGAACCACCACACTCAGCCATTTATGTTTCTTCTTAATAACCAATAATCACTTTTTACAATTGTTTTCTGTCTGTGGTACCACGTCTTTCTGTTGCTACAGAACTCACCTTCTGTCTCAGCAGACTCAAATTGTCATTTGAAAGAATACCACTATTTCAGAACTAATGTAATGAGAGACAGCAACCGGAATCTGTAAACTCTATCATTTAGAAATAAAAATATATAAGGCAGCATTTTGCTTGTCATTTAACAAAGAAACCAGCAGTGGGCAATTTATTTCAAGTCATATGTCATATTGGGAAGGAGAAAGATCTGTGTTGGGTAAATATAAGAGACTTTTGTTCTATGTGGCTCTTTGCATTAAACTCACCTGGGGCATTGCACACAATTTAATTTTTTACAAATGTAATTTGGTCTGTATGTTTTATTACCTTTAAATGTCCTTGAAAAAATGGAGCCTGTAAAATTTTGCTATGCCATTTTGTCATGTAGTTTCTATAATTTTATAGGTAAGACTTGTATATTAATCTGAGTCGAGTAAGCAGAATAATTTATTTGAGTAATTTGGTTTTTGTTTTTTATTTCTTTCAGTTGCATCTTCTTATTTTGCCCAAGATCTTTGGCCAAAGCAGGACATAAAAAATCATTTCTAAAAAGTGATACTGAGAAGATACAAAAAATGTGGACATGAAAATTTCCAGTTAAGAAAATGTTGTCAAAGCGTGGATGAGTGTAAGGTGCTCAAAGAATGTTACAATGGACTTAACCAGTGTTTGACGACTACCCAGAGCAAAGTATTCCAATGAAACAAATTTGTCAAAGTCTTTCATAAAGATTCAAATTCAAACACACATAAGATAAGACAAAGTGGAAAGGTACCTTTGAGATGTAAGGAATGTAAAATGTCATTTAGCACACTTTCAGACTTAGCTGAACATAAAAGAATTTATACCAGAGAACGACCCTATAAATTTAAAGAATGTGGGCCGGGCGTGGTGGCTCAAGCCTGTAATCCCAGCACTTTGGGAGGCTGAGGCAGGTGGATCACGAGATCAAGAGATTGAGACCATCCTGGTCAACATGGTAAAACCTCGTCTCTACTAAAAATACAAAAAATTAGCTGGGCATGGTGGCGCGTGCCTATAATCCCAGCTACTCAGGAGGCTGAGGCAGGAGAATTGGCTGAACCCAGGAGGTGGAGCTTGCGGTGAGCCGAGATCGTGCCATTGCACTCCAGCCTGGGTAATAAGAGCGAAACTCCATCTCAAAAAAAAAAAAAATTTTAAAGAATGTGGCAAAGTCTGTAATGACGCCTCAAACCTTTCTACATATAAAAAAAATTTGTACTGGAAAGAAACCCGACAAATATGAAGAATGTGGACAAACGTTTAACCAGTTCTTACACCTTACTACCCATAAGAGAATTCGTACTGGAGAGAAACCTTACAAACGTGAGAAATGTGGCTAAACTTTTAACCACTTCCCAATCCTTACTAGACATAAGACCATACATACTGGACAGAAACCCTACAAATGTGAGGAATGTGGCAAAGCTTTTAACTGCTCTTCAATCCTTGCTAAACATAAGAGAATTCATACTGGAGAGAAACCCTACAAATGTGAGAAATGTGGCAAAGCTTTTAACTGCACTTCAATCCTTGCTAGACATAAGATAATTCATGCTGGAGAGAAAGCCTACAAATGTGAAGAATGTGGCAAATCTTTCAGGTGGTCCTCAAACCTTATTACACATAAGAGAATCCATACTGGAGACAAACCCTACAAATGTGAGAAATATGGCAAAGCTTTTGTCCACTCCTCAAGCCTTACTTATCATTAGAGAAATCATACTGGAGAGAAACCCTACAAATGTGAGGAGTGTGGCAAAGCTTTTAGCTGGTACTCCGGCCACTCTAGACATAAGGTAATTTGTTCTGGAGAAAAACGCTACAAATGTGAAGAATGTGGTAAATCTTTTTGGTGCTCCACAGACCTTACTAGGCATAAGAAAATTCATATCGGAGAGAAACCCTACCAATGTGAGGAATGTGGCAAATATTTTAACCAATCCTCAATGCTCACTAGACATAAGAGAATTCATACTGGAGAGAAACCCTACAAATGTGAAGAATGTGGAAAAACCTTTAACCGATTTTCCCACCTTGCTAACCATAAGATAATTCATACTAGATAGAAACTCTATAAATGTGAGGAATGTGGCAAAGCTTTTAACTACTCCTAAACCCTTACAAAACACAAGAGAATTCGTATTGGAGAGAAACACTAGAAATGCGAGGAATGTGAATAAGCTTTTGACGAATCTCGAAAACTTACTACACATAAGAGAATTTGTACTGGAGAGAAACTCTACAGATGTGAAGAATATAGCATAGCCTTTAGCCAGTCCTGAAATCTTACTAGACCTAAGGTAATTCATAATGAAGAGAAACTCTAAAAGTGTGTAGAATGTGGCAAAGCCTTTAACTAGTCCTCAATTCTTAACAGACATTCTATGATTCATACTGGAGATAAACTCTAGAAACCCGAAAGTTCTGACTATGCTTGTGACAACACTTCAAACATTTCTAAACATCAAAGAAATTATGCTGGTGAGAAGTCATAGAAATGTAAATAATGTGAGAAAGCCTATAAATGATTATCACAATTAATTGTAGGTAAGGTAATTCATGCTGGAGAAAACTTCTACAAGTATAAACAATGTCACAAAACTTTTAAATAATGCTCACACCTTATTGCACAGGAAAACATTTGAGAACAAATGTACAAATTTAATGAAAGTAACAAAGTGGTAAATATATGCTCACGATCTTACTGTACATGAAAGAGCTTACACTTAATAAAAGCATTAAAAATGCAAGTCTCTCAAAAGATTCTTCAGAAAATATAATCCTTTAAAGTGCTGGGGAGCATTTATTTCAAAGGCAAACATTATGAATATAAAGAGAGTTGTAGTAACTTTACTTGTAACAGACCTTGTTGTGCTTATTATGTGTTAGAGGCAAACCCTGAAGCAATTGCTCAAACTTTGTTCAGCATCAGAGAATTCTGCAAATGTAATACATTTGGGAAAGAAAGACATTAATAGCTGCAGAAACTCCAGAGTGTTCATACTAAAAAATATTTTTTTCAGCCAGTAAATAGGAAAAGAATATTTAATGCAAAATGAAGTTTGTTGAAATAATCAGAATTAGAAATGTATAAGGCACTGACACTTCAGACTTTACACTAAAGCAGTGCTCTGTGTCTACAATATAATCTAAAACTAAAGTTGGTAGAAAAATTATTTGTATGCAACTTTATAACTGTAGGATTTTTTTTTGGAAATTTATAATTAGAAGCATACTTTGTTTTGGCAAGATTACAGATTGTTTTTAAACTAAATAATGTTGTAACTAACTCTCTACTTCATGCTAGTAATGTTGTAATTAACTCTCAAATTACTTCATGCTAAAACAATGATTATTTTTTAATTTTTTGCAACTCTGTCACCCAGGCTGTGGTGCAGTGGTGTGACCTCGGCTCACTGCAACCTCCAACTCCTGGGTTTAAGTGATTCTACTGCCTAAGCCTCCCAAGTAGCTGGGAGTACAGGCACAAAACACCACACACAGCTATGCTTTATATTTTTAGTAGGGATGGAGTGTTGACATGTTGGCCAGACTGTTCTCAAATTTGTGACCTCAAGTGAGCCACCCAGATCAGCCTACCAACATGCTGGGATTACAGGTGTTAGTCACTATGTCAGGCTCATCCTGTTTTTTTATTCCTATTATATTTATACATAAATGCATGTGACCAATTGTTTTTATATGAAAGATATGAGAAATTGTTTTTATTAGGTGAGCATTTATGATGTCTTTCATGAAAGAGTAAAGATATTAAAATGTAAGATGCATGATGAAAATCTCAGTAAAAAGGTTCTTTGTGGTTAACTTACAATATTGAGTGATGTATGAGGTAAGTGTTCAAAGTAGTATTCTTGTGCATTGCATTAAGAGACAAATATTTTTAGTTTTAGTTAAAATTAAATTGGCCGGGTACAGTGGCTCACATTGGTAATTGCAGTGCTTTGGAAGGCTGATGTGGGGGAATCACTAGGCCTGGAGTTTGAGACCCTCCTGGCCAATATGGTGAAACTCTGTCTTTACTAAAAACACAAAAATTAGCCAGGCGTGGTGGTGCATACCTGTAGTCCCAGCTACTCGGGAGGCTGAGGAAGAAGAATTGCTGGAACCCAGGAAGTGGAGGTTGCAGTGAGCCGAGATTGTGCCACTGCACTCCAGACTGGGTGACAGAGTGAGACTCCATTTCAAAAATAATTAAAATCAACTGGTAGTATATGATTTTACTAATTGTACTTTCATTAAACAAAATATAGCACATTTTTAAAATTTCAGATTATGTATGAACTTAATTTCTTCAACGTTTCACATGTTAAATATTGTGCATTAAGTCTTGTTATTCCACTAACTTTAACCTCGTCCCCTTTACTCAAGTGTGTTGGTATAAGATGGTAAGATGATGGACTAACATCTCTAATGTTTTTTGCCAATGGCTCAAAACTTCAAATAAGTTAAGAATATTGTTTCCACAGGTAATAGTTTTCTCTCTTTTCTTTTACTTTTAAATTTATTTCTGTTAATTTTTGTGGGAATGTAATATTTATGTTATATATACATATTCTGATAGAGGTATACTACATATAATAATCACATTTGGTTAAGTGAGATTCTCGTCACCTCTAGAACTTATTATTTGCATTGCAACCAATTTACTTGTATGGTTTACTTCTACAGAATCATTTTTGGAATAGTAAAAATTATATAAAATATAAATAAAGTTTACACATGTCTGTGTCCTGAATAAATACCTTTCAAAATTTATTATATATTTTTCTCTGAATACATGGCCTGTATGCTTGCAAACACACTGACTCTTAGTTTTGATTTGCACAGAGTTAAACATACACATCTATTAGTCTAAATATAAACTGTAGGTGTAAACAAATTATGAATTAATTGTGTTTGAGGATGAGTTTGTAATTATTTTCAGAATCAAATATCAATATTGAAAGAAAACAAATAATTTTAATAAGGTGTCTAATTTTCTGTTTCTTTTCTTTTTTATTTAATTTAATTTAATTTTTTTTTGAAACAGAGTCTTGCTCTGTTGCCCAGGCTGGAGTGCAGTGGCATAATGTCAGCTAGCTACAACCTCCACCTCCCAGATTCGAGCAATTCTTTATTCTCAGGCTCTCCAGCAGCTGAGGCTACAGGTGTAGGCTGCCACACGTAGCTAATTTCTGTATTTTTTGTACAGATGGTGTTTCACCATATTGATCAGGCTAGTCATGAACTCCTGACCTCAAGTGAGTCCACCCACCTTTGCCTCCCAAAGTGCTGGGATTACAGGTGTGAGTCACCAAACCCAGCCAGATGTCTGATTTTTTAGAAAACAAAAATACTCAAAAATGCTGAATGCAAATCTTTACTTTCTTTTTTATTTCTTTCTTTCTTTTTAATTTTTTATTGGATTATAGGTTTTGGGGTACATGAGCAGAGCATGCAAGACAGTTGCGTAGGTACACACATGGCTGTGTGCTTTGCTTTTCTTCTCCCCTTCACCCACATTTGGCTTTTCTCCCCAGGCTATCCCTCCCCACCTCCCCCTCCCACTGGCCCTCCCCTTTTCCCCCCAATAGATCCCACTGTTTAGTACTCCCCTTTCTGTGTCCATGTGTTCTCATTTTTCATCACCCACCTATGAGTGAGAATATGCGGTGTTTCATTTTCTGTTCTTGTGTCAGTTTGCTGAGGATGACGTTCTCCAGATTCATCCATGTCCCTACAAACGACACAAACTCATCATTTCTGATTGCTGCATAATATTCCATGGTGTATATGTGCCACATTTTTCCAATCCAGTCTATTATCAATGGGCATTTGGGTTGATTCCAGGTCTTTGCTATTGTAAACAGTGCTGCAATGAACATTCGTGTACATGTGTCCTTATAGTAGAACGATTTATAGTCTTTTGGATATATACCCAGTAATGGGATTGCTGGGTCAAATGGAATTTCTATTTCTAAGGCCTTGAGGAATCGCCACACTGTCTTCCACAATGGTTGAACTAATTTACACTCCCACCAACAGTGTAAAAGTGTTCCTTTTTCTCCACATCCTCTCCAGCATCTATTGTCTCCAGATTTTTTAATGATCGCCATTCTAACTGGCGTGAGATGGGATCTCAATGTGGTTTTGATTTGCATCTCTCTGATGACCAGTGACGATGAGCATTTTTTCATATGATTGTTGGCCTCATATATGTCTTCTTTCGTAAAGTATCTGTTCATATCCTTTGCCCACTTTTGAATGGGCTTGTTTGTTTTTTTCCTGTAAATCTGCTTGAGTTCTTTGTAAATTCTGGATATCAGCCCTTTGTCAGATGGGTAGACTGCGAAAATTTTTTCCCATTCTGTTGGTTGCCGATCCACTCTAGTGACTGTTTCTTTTGCCGTGCAGAAGCTGTGGAGTTTCATTAGGTCCCATTTGTCTATTTTGGCTTTTGTTGCCAATGCTTTTGGTGTTTTGTTCATGAAGTCCTTGCCTACTCCTATGTCCTGGATAGTTTTGCCTAGATTTCCTTCTAGGGTTTTATTGTGCCAGGTCTTATGTTTAAGTCTTTAATCCATCTGGAGTTAATTTTAGTGTAAGGTGTCAGGAAGGGGTCCAGTTTCTGCTTTCTGCACATGGCTAGCCAGTTTTCCCAACACCATTTGTTAAACATGGAATCCTTGCCCCATTGCTTGTTTTTGTCAGGTTTATCAAAGATTGTATAGTTGTATGTATGTTGTGTTGCCTCCGGTGCCTCTGTTTTGTTCCATTGGTCTATATCTCTGTTTTGGTACCAGTACCATGCTGTTTTGATTACTGTAGCCTTGTAGTATAGTTTGAAATCCGGTAGTGTGATGCCCCCCGCTGTGTTCTTTTTGCTTAGAATTGACTTGGCTATGCGGGCTCTCTTTTGGTTCCATATGAAGTTCATGGTGGTTTTTTCCAGTTCTGTGAAGAAAGTCAATGGTAGCTTGATGGGGATAGCATTGATTCTGTAAATTACTTTGGGCAGTATAGCCATTTTCACGATATTAATTCTTCCTAACCATGAACATGGAATGTTTCTCCATCTGTTTGTGTCCTCTCTGATTTCGTTGAGCAGTGGTTTGTAGTTCTCCTTGAAGAGGTCTCTTACGTTCCTTGTGAGTTGTATTCCAAGGTATTTTATTCTTTTTGTAGCAATTGCGAATGGCAGTTCGCTCTTGATTTGGCTTTCTTTAAGTCTGTTATTGGTGTAGACGAATGCTTGTGATTTTTGCACATTGATTTTATATCCTGAGACTTTGCTGAAGTTGTTTATCAGTTTCAGGAGTTTTTGGGCTGAGGCAATGGGGTCTTCTAGGTATACTATCATGTCGTCTGCAAATAGAGACAATTTGGCTTCCACCTTTCCTATTTGAATACCCTTTATTTCTTTTTCTTGCCTGATTGCTCTGGCTAGAACTTCCAGTACTATATTGAATAGGAGTGGTGAGAGAGGGCATCCTTGTCTAGTGCCAGATTTCAAAGGGAATGCTTCCAGTTTTTGCCCATTCAGTATGATATTGGCTGTTGGTTTGTCATAAATAGCTTTTATTACTTTGAGATACGTTCCATCGATACCGAGTTTATTGAGGGTTTTTAGCATAAAGGGCTGTTGAATTTTGTCAAATTCAACGCCTTCTCTGCGTCAATTGAGATAATCATGTGGTTTTTGTTTTTGGTTCTGTTTATGTGGTGAATTACGTTGATAGACTTGCGTATGTTGAACCAGCCTTGCATCCCCGGGATGAATCCTACTTGATCATGATGAATAAGTTTTTTGATTTGCTGTTGCAATCGGCTTGCCAATATTTTATTGAAGATTTTTGCATCTATGTTCATCATGGATATTGGCCTGAAGTTTTCTTCTCTCGTTGGGTCTCTGCCGGGTTTTGGTATCAAGATGATGTTGGTCTCATAAAATGATTTGGGAAGGATTCCTTCTTTTTGGATTGTTTGAAATAGTTTTAGAAGGAATGGTACCAGCTCCTCCTTGTGTGTCTGGTAGAATTCGGCTGTGAACCCGTCTGGACCTGGGCTTTTTTTGTGAGGTAGGCTCTTAATTGCTGCCTCGACTTCAGACCTTGTTATTGGTCTATTCATAGTTTCAGCTTCCTCCTGGTTTAGGCTTGGGAGGACACAGGAGTCCAGGAATTTATCCATTTCTTCCAGGTTTACTAGTTTATGCGCATATAGTTGTTTGTAATATTCTCTGATGATGGTTTGAATTTCTGTGGAATCTGTGGTGATTTCCCCTTTATCATTTTTTATTGCATCTATTTGGTTGTTCTCTCTTTTCTTTTTAATCAATCTGGCTAGTGGTCTGTCTATTTTGTTGATCTTTTCAAAAAACCAGCTCTTGGATTTATTGATTTTTTGAAGGGTTTTTCGTGTCTCAATCTCCTTCAGCTCAGCTCTGATCTTAGTAATTTCTTGTCTTCTGCTGGGTTTTGAGTTTTTTTCATCTTGCTCCTCTAGCTCTTTCAATTTTGACGATAGGGTGTCAATTTTGGATCTCTCCATTCTCCTCATATGGGCACTTATTGCTATATACTTTCCTCTAGAGACTGCTTTAAATGTGTCCCAGAGGTTCTGGCACGTTGTGTCTTCATTCTCATTGGTTTCGAAGAACTTCTTTATTTCTGCCTTCATTTCGTTGTTTACCCAGTCAACATTCAAGAGCCAGTTGTTCAGTTTCCATGAAGCTGTGTGGTTCTGGGTCGATTTCTGAATTCTGAGTTCTAACTTGATTGCACTATGGTCTGAGAGGCTGTTTGTTATGATTTCAGTTGTTTTGCATTTGTTGAGCAGTGCTTTACTTCCAATTATGTGGTCAATTTTAGAGTAGGTGTGATGTGGTGCTGAGAAGAATGTGTATTCTGTGGATTTGGGGTGGAGAGTTCTGTAAATGTCCACCAGGTTTGCTTGCTCCAGGTCTGAGTTCAAGCCCTGGATATCCTTGTTGATTTTCTGTCTGGTTGATCTGTCTAGTATTGACAGTGGAGTGTTAAAGTCTCCCACTATTATTGTGTGGGAGTCTAAGTCCTTTTGTAAGTCATTAAGAACTTGCCTTATGTATCTGGGTGCTCCTGTGTTGGGTCCATATATGTTTAGGATCGTTAGCTCTTCTTGTTGTATCAATCCTTTTACCATTATGTAATGGCCTTCTTTGTCTCTTTTGATCTTTGTTGCTGTAAAGTCTATTTTATCAGAGATGAGAATTGCAAGTCCTGCTTTTTTTTGCTTTCCATTAGCTTGGTAAATCTTCCTCCATCCCTTTATTTTGAGCCTTTGTGTATCCTTGCATGTGAGATGGGTTTCCTGGATACAGCACACTGATGGGTTTTGGCTTTTTATCCAATTTGCCAGTCTGTGTCTTTTGATTGGTGCATTTAGTCCATTTACATTTAGGGTTAATATTGTTATGTGTGAATTTGATACTGCCATTTTGATGCTAAGTGGCTGTTTTGCCTGTTAGTTGTTGTAGATTCTTCATTATGTTGAAGCTCTTTAGCTTTCAGTGTGATTTTGGACTGGCTGGTACTGGTTGATCCTTTCTATGTGTAGTGCCTCTTTTAGGAGCTCTTGTAAAGCAGGCCTGGTGGTGACAAAATCTCTGAGTACTTCCTTGTTCGCAAAGGATTTTATTCTTCCTTCACTTCTGAAGCTCAGTTTGGCTGGATATGAAATTCTGGGTTGAAAGTTCTTTTCCTTAAGGATGTTGAATATTGGCCCCCACTCTCTTCTGGCTTGTAGGGTTTCTGCCGAGAGATCTGCTGTGAGTCTGATGGGCTTCCCCTTGTGGGTGACCCGACCTTTCTCCCTGGCTGCCCTTAGTATTTTCTCCTTTATTTCAACCCTGTTGAATCTGACGATTATGTGCCTTGGGGTTGCTCTTCTTGCGGAATATCTTTGTGGTATTCTCTGTATTTCCTGCAATTGAGTGTTGGCTTGTCTTGCTAGGTGGGGGAAATTTTCCTGGATGATGCCCTGAAGAGTATTTTCTAGCTTAGATTCATTCTCTTCGTCCCCTTCTGGTACACCTATCAAACGTAGGTTAGGTCTTTTCACATAGTCCCACATTTCTTGGAGACTTTGTTCATTCCTTTTTGCGCTTTTTTCTCTGATCTTGGTTTCTCGTTTTATTTCATTGAGTTGGTCTTCGACTTCAGATATTCTTTCTTCTGCTTGGTCAATTCGGCTATTGAAACTTGTGTTTGCTTCGCGAAGTTCTCGTATTGTGTTTTTCAGCTCCTTTAATTCATTCATATTCCTCTCTAAGGTATCCATTCTTGTTATCATTTCCTCGAATCTTTTTTCAAATCTTTTTTCAAGGTTCTTAGTTTCTTTGCATTGATTTAATACATGATCTTTTAGCTCACAAAAGTTTCTCATTATCCATCTTCTGAAGTCTAATTCCGTCATTTCGTCACAGTCACTCTCCGTCCAGCTTTGCTCCCTTGCTGGTGAGGAGTTTTGGTCCTTTCTAGGAGGCGAGGTGTTCTGGTTTCAGGTGTTTTCCTCCTTTTTGCGCTGGTTTCTTCCCATCTTTGTGGATTTGTCCGCTGGTCGTCTGCGTAGTTGCTGACTTTTCGTTTGGGTCTCTGAGTGGACACCCAGAATGTTGATGATGAAGTATTTCTGTTGCTTGGTTTTCCTTCTACCAGTCTAGCCCCTTCGCTGTACGACTGCTGAGGTCCGCTCCAGACCCTGCTTGTCTGGGGTGCACCTCTAGTAGCTGTGGCACAGCGAGGGATGCTACCAGTTTCTTTTTCTGCTCTCTTTGTCCCAGGATGATGCCTGCCTAATGTCAGTCTTTTGGATATAGAGGGGTCAGGGAGCTGCTTGAGGAGACAGTTTGTACTCTGTAGGGGTTTAATTGCTGAGCTGTGCACTCTGTTGTTCATTCAGGGCTGTTAGGCTGCTATGTTTTATTCTGCTGCAACAGAGCTCATTAAAAAACCCTTTTTTTTTTTTTTTTTTTTTTTTTTCTCAAATGCTCTGTGTTGAGGGGTTTGGGCTTTATTTTTGAATGTCCGATCAGGTGTCCTGCCCAGCTAGAAGGCAGATTAGCCACTGTTTGGCTGCCGAGGCTCCGCCCTGCTGTTGTGTGATTCGCGCAGTTCCTGCCGGCTCTGCTGTGGTCTCCGCCACGCCCTGCGGCGGAGTCTCTTCGATGTAGCGTGTTGCCTCAGCAACGACAGGCTGCGTCAGCAGTGGGCGTGTATCTCAGTAGGGACGGGTTGCCTCGGCAACGGCTGGCTGCGTCACAGTGGGCGTGTATCTCAGTTGGGGCGGGTTGCCTCGGTAGTGGTGGACACCCCTCCCCCACAGAGCGTCTCGGACCGTCGTATGCAGATTCAACGAGAAGAGCTACAATCCTGGGTTGTTCTCACAGCGCCATCTTGAGTCCTCTCTTTCTTTTTTTTTTATATACACTTCAGTCCCCATGGAGACTGCCAAAAATTGCCAGTGCTGGCTAAATTTCACCTCGTCCTAGTGGGGTATTGGGGAAAGTTTTCAATTTTATTAATTGCGCCTCGGATAAACCTCATTGACTATGATAGTGCCACGGCACAAAGCTGCAAATCTATACTTTCTAGTGTGCATTGAATTTATTACTGTAATATATTATGGCTTATGGTTCAGAATCTTCCATACTAATTATCTGTTTTTACTTGCCTGATACTTATGTTAGACCCATGACTTTCTTGTTTATTATATATATTTTGTTTTGTAGGTTACAAAGTACTAAGTTTGTGAGCTGCTCTGTGATTATAAAAATGATTTTAGTGAAATTTAGTCATGGCCAGACACAGTGGCTCATACTTGTAATCCCAGCACTTTGGGAGGCCAAGGTAGACATACCAACTAAGGTCAGGATTTTGAGATCAGCCTGGCCAAAATGGTGAAACCCCATCTCTACTGAAAATACAGAAATTAGTGAGGCGTGGTGGTGCATACTTGTAATTTCAGCTATTCAGGAGGGTGAGGTAGGAGAATAGCTTTAACCCAGGAGATGGAGTTTGCAGTGAGCCAAGATTGCACCACTGCCATCTAGGCTGGGTGACAGAGGAAGATTCTCAAAAAAGAAAGAAAAAGAAAAAAAATTTAGTTATGCACACAAAATAATTTTAGCTGTAATTTCCAAAATTAGTATATTAAATTTTATTTAGTTGGAACATTCAGTTTTGTTCTTTCCTTTGGAGAACCCTATATAAGCCTACTTTTCCTAAGTTATTATTTTTTTCACTTTGTATAATAGACATGAGTAAATGTATTTATTGATTGGGTCAATTTGTTTGGGTAAGTACTAAGGGAGCTTCAGAAGCCATGAGAATGTTTTTACAATAAATGTGGCAGTGCTTGCTGTGTAACTGATGCTCCATAGTAAGGCACAAATTTGTCTGGTTTAATTTAGTTTGTAACTTCACGTTTGAGGTAGAAAATATCAAAGGTAAACAAGTAAGATTTTATTCTTCATGTTGAGAGGACATTTTTTCCAGGCTACAAAGCTGAATTTTGTTGAATTTAAAAAGAAATTCAGCTGTATTTATTTCCTAATTATCTTAAGTTTCCTTTGTCATTTTATGTGTATTCCAGTCGTGGATACATCATAGCCCTTCTTCTTTTTCTGTGTTAATGGCTACAGTTTTTTCACGCTATGTCATTTCACATGGCATCTTGAGGGTTTTGATCAGAACTTTGGTGTTTTCTAATGCCCTGAAGAACTGGTTTCAAGTGGAGAGTGTGCTTATAAATATAACTTTCAGATCATTTAAGATAAGGGCATACACTGTCCACAGGTGAGAGGGGTAAATCAGTTAGCATGGTGCTTCATTGCTTGTATAGAGAAAGGCTCACTAGATTCTTACCCAAAGTGAGAGAAATAGAAAATTTTCTAGAAAATATATCATAGAAATTAAAGTTTTAAGAGAGTTTATGGTAAGCGAACCATAATAAATTGTTATTTTTTTTTCTTAGATGAAGTTTTGCTCTGTCAGCCAGGCTGGAGTGCATTGGCACAATATGGGATCTGTGCAACCTACTTCACCCAGGTTCCAGGGATTCTTCCACATCAGCCTCCTGAGTAGTTGGAATTACAGCCACCCTCCATCATACCTGGCTACTTTTTACATTTTTTTTCCTAGAGATGGAATTTCACCCTGTTGGCCAGGTTGATCTTGAACTCCTGACCTTAGGTTATCCTCCTGCCGTGACCTTCCAAAGTGCTGGGATTACAGGTGTGAGCCTCCTCGCCTAGGTTAAATTTAATTTCTTATGGTATAGCACACCTTGCACTTCCAGGCAGAATCTTCTGTTTTTACATGTGAATGTTAAAGGTTGCAAAACAATAAAATGACTTCTATATATTTGGAATAATATTTCCTTTTTCATATTGATATTTCAATGTTCAGGAATTTCTCTTGTTTTACAAATTTTATTTTAGTGGATGAAAGTTAGTCTACAGTTTTATTCTTAGACACCTAAGTGTAACCCCAATTATTTTCTCTGGAAAACTTTTGACAATCATGGCAGCTTTTAAATTAAAATGTTTTTTGTTATTGTTCATGTAAATTAGTTTACTGTGTTCACAGCGTGGTCAGTCATGGGACCGTAAGTAACACTTGCCTTTTTAGTGTCTTTCTTTCCATTACCATTAGCACCAGAAACCCCAGGTGCTCCAAGCTTCAAATAAAGGACTAAAGTACATTGGCTCCTCCGATGCACTGTGTTGGGTTTGAAACTTGCTGTCAAGCATCAAAGTTCCTATGGTTATGACTGATAAGTGACAGAAGCAGCACAAACATTATTTTTATACTCTTCAGCCAAGTTTATGATGAAGACATAGACATGATTTTAAATATTGTCATCTTTTCACAAGTTTTAAAAGTATATTCTCCAACTTGAAAAAATGTGTATTTTTTTTATAAAACAACATTTTGAAGTGTATACACATGGTCAAATGCTTAGCTCTAGGTCCAGCTAATTGTTGTAGAAATGGGGTTTCACCAGGTTGTCCAGAAAGGTCTCAATCTCTTGACCTTGTGATCTGCCCACCTCTGCCTCCCAATGTGCTGGGATTACAGATGGGAGCTACCGTGCCTGGCCTGTTTATAAAAATTTTTATTAATTATGTCACTGATATTTTTATTGAGGTTGCATTATATCTGTAGATCATTTTGTGTAATAAAAATATTTAAAAATAATGGCAGTTCAGTTAAATGTATTTCAAAGTATAGTTACTACAGTTATGGTAGATGAAATTGTTTTTTAAATTTATTTTGAGATAGTTGTTAGTTTATAAAAATGCTACTCATAGGCCAGGAGTTGTGACTCACATCTGTAATTCCAGCACTTTGGGAGGCCAAGATGGGCAGATCATGATGTCATTAATTCAAGAACAGGCTGGCCAATATGGTGAAACCCTGTCTTTAGTAAAAATATAAAAATTAGCCCAGCGTGATGGTGCATGCCTGTAATCCCAGCTACTTGGGAGGCTGAAGCAGGAGAATTGCTTGAACCTAAAAGACAGAGGTGGCAGTCAGCTGAGATCATGCCACTGCACTCCAGCCTGTGCAACAGAGCTAGACTTCATCTCAAAAAATAATAATAACAATATTTATAATAAATAGTTCTAAGAAATCTGGTTCGTCTTATGCAGAAAAGAGTGGACTCCTTATCTTTCCATATAGAAAATATAAGGCAAGATATATTATTGACTGATTTGTGAGTCTTTAAGCTACAAATTTCTATGAGAATACTTAGAAACTACTCTTCTAAACACTGGCCTCTGGAATGAATTTCTGAATAACATGTTAAAACTGAGTAAAACAGAATAAAAATCAAAACTGCATCTAATTAAAGAGCTGCACAGCCAAAGAAACTATCCACAAAGTAAACAGACACTCTGTAAAGTATTTCCAAACTTCATACAAGTGATTAATATATGGAATCTATGCAAGAATTAATCTTAAAAATCAGAAAAATGATATAGATACTTCTCAAAAACATGAGTTGCCAATAAATAAGAAATGCTTAACATCAAATCATTAGAGAGATGTAAATCAAAATGACAAAGTAATACCATTTTACACCAGGTAGAATGGCGGTTGTTATAAGTCACAAAATATCATGTTGACATTGTGGAGAAATAGGTTTTATTATAAATGTTGATGGGAATGCAATAAAATTTAGCCCCTGTGGAAAGCAGTTTGGGGATTTCTCAAAGAACTGAAAATAGAGTTGTCATGTAACTCATCAGCCTCATCACTGCCAAAGGAGAATGAATTATTTTGCCAGGAAGACACCTGCACTCAGACGTTTATTGTAGCAAAATTCACAATAGCAAAAGACATAGAATTAAACAGCGTGTTTAGAAATCTTAAGTTGGATAAGGAAAGTGAGGTACTTCTACAGCATGCAATACTGTACAGCCACAGAAAGAATGAAGTCACGACCTTTGCACAACATGAGTGGAGCAGAAGGTCATTGCTATAAGCAAATTAGCAGATCAGTGAAACAAACAGCACATTTTTAACTTATTATATGTGTGGAGGTATAAATTGGGTACAGATGGAAACAGATGAATATAAACATGAAAAAGATAAAACTAAATGTCTAAACAGATGGAAGAACAAAGGGAGACAAGAATTGAAAAACTACTTTCAGGTGTGATGCACACTACTTTGTTACTCTTTGGTGAAAAGTGGTAGGTGATTTCATCACATTTTCTTAAGAATAAACCATTTTTGAAAATATGAGGCTGTAAAAATTATGCTAAATTATTGAGTTAAAACATTCTTTTAATAAAAGCATAGAAGTTTTGTGACCATAGCCCAAGAATGATGAAACAATGGGTGGGTTAAGCCCACGCTGATGCAGTCATTCCATCACCGTCATTCTCATCAAAAAATAATAGATCAAAAGAATTTTTAGAATAATTTTTTTGATTCTATCAAAGTGCTAAATTCTTATTTGCTTCATTTTTTTTTCTTTTTTGAGATGGAGTTTCACTCTTGTCACCCAGGCTGGAGTGCAATGGCACAATCTGGGCTCATTGCAACCTCCGCCTCCCGGGTTGGCCTCAAACTCCTGACTTCAAGATATTCACATGCCTCTGCCTCCAAAAGTGTTGGGATCATAGGTGTAAGCCACCCTGCCTGGCACAAAATTCTTATATTAAAAACATCTCCAGCAATTTAATAGGCCTGAGATTTGGAAAAAGAAAAAGTGGTTGAGTCATCATTTATTAATATGAGGTTAAACTAGAAAATTATAAATATATTGTAAAGAAAATTAGATAACATTAGTTAACTTTCTCCAAACTTAATATGATTAAAACAGGACTTCTGGGCATTTAGACACAAAATTGGCAGAGCACAGTGGCTCACTCCTGTAATCTCAGCACTTTGGGCAGCTGAGATGGGTGGATCATGAGGTCAGGAGTTTGAGACTAGTGTAGCTATTATGGTGAAACCCCATCTCTACTAAAAATAGAAAAATTAGCCAGTCATGGTGGCAAGCACCATGTAGTCCCTGTTACTCAGGAGGGTGAGGCAAGAGAATCGCTTAAACCTGGGAGGCAGAGGTTATAGTGAGCGGAGATCATGCCACTGCACTCCAGCCTGGTGACAGAGTAAGACTCCATCTCAAAACAAACAAACAGAACACTCACCAAATTACTGATTTAAAATCTTTATTTTTAACAAAGTTTTGATCTTATATATTTAAAAATTAAGTGAAACCTGTTACTAATAGATTTGACTTTTTAAATGTTTGTGCGTGTCACTGTATTAAAAAATAATTATTTAAATCTACTTTCTAAATAATTTTGATTAAAATATCTGTGATTTAATTGAATGCCAGTATTCATATGGCATGCCAAACCACCCATTTCTTTACTATTTTACCATTTTATAAAATAAGCCTAAATTTCTGAAGACATTTTTAAAGAAACAAATCTTTTCTACAAAAAGATGTGGACATCAAAAATATGTCATTATATGCATAGTTTGCTGAACTCTACAGTAATTTGTGATGTTTTTCTGTGTATAGCTATGTTAGATTTTCTAAAAATGGATTAAAGACTTAAACATAAGACCTTGCACCATAAAAACCCTAGAAGAAAATCTAGGCAAAACCATTCAGGACATAGGAGTAGGCAAGGACTTCATGACCAAAACACCAAAAGCATTGGCAACAAAAGCCAAAATAGACAAATGGGACCTAATCAAACTCCACAGCTTCTGCATGGCAAAAGAAACAGTCACTAGAGTGAATCAGCAACCAACAGAATGGGAAAACATTTTTGCAGTTTACCCATCTGACAAAGGGCTGATATCCAGAATTTACAAAGAACTCAAACAGATTTACAGGAAAAAAACAAACAAGCCCATTCAAAAATGGGCAAAAAATATAAACAGACACTTTACAAAAGAAGACATATATGAGGCCAACAAACATATGAAAAAATGCTCATCATATCTGGTCATTAGAGAGATGCAAATCAAAACCACACTGAGATACCATCTCACGCCAGTTAGAATGGCAGCCATTAAAAAATCTGGAGACAACAGATGCTAGAGTGGATGTGGAGACATAGGAACACTTGTACACTGTTGGTGGGAGTGTAAATTAGTTCAACCATTGTGGAAGACAGTATGGCGATTCCTCAAGGCCTTAGAAATAGAAATTCCATTTGACCCAGCAATCCCATTACTGGGTATATATCCAAAGGACTATAAATTATTCTACTATAAGAATACATGCACACGAATGTTCATTGCAGCACTGTTTACAATAGCAAAGAACTGGAACCAACCCAAATGCCCATCAATGATAGACTGGACTGGGAAATGTGGTACATATACACCATGGAATACTATGCAGCAATCAAAAACGATGAGTTCATGTCCTTTGTAGGGACATGGATGAATCTGGAGAACATCATCCTCAGCAAACTGACACAAGAACAGAAAATGAAATACCACATATTCTCACTCATAGGTGGGTGAGGAAAATGAGAACAGATGGACATAGGGAAGGGAGTACTACATATCGGGGTCTATTGGGGGGAATGGGGAGGGACAGTGCAAGGGGGAGCTGGGGAGGGATAGCCTGGGAAGAAATGCCAAATGTGGGTGAAGGGCAGGAAGGCAGCAAAACACACTGCCATGTGTGTACCTATACAACTATTTTGCACGGTCTGCACATGTACCCCAAAACCTAAAATGCAATAAAAAAGAAAAAAAATTATGCTCTACAAAAAAATTTTTTTAATTCATTATTTCTATCATTCCCATATGTGAAGTTTGTCCATAAATGCAAACAACAAATATATAACATTGCATCAAATAGATGTTCTTCATAGCCTAAGAAAGTAGGGTTGGGCATGTCTCCTCATCATCAAGATTTAATATTACAGGTTTTACACTTTTAAATTTGTTTGTATCGATTTTACCAATGAGAAAATAGACATCCAGAAAAGTTAATTAATTTGTTTAGCGTTCCCAGTGTACAAAGAGTATAAAAAGCTGAGCAGGCACATGGTACTTGGGAGTGTGGACTCTAAAGACACGTTGCATGTGTTCATATCCCTGCTCCATCACCCCTGAGTGACTGTGGCCAAGTCCAATGGCCACTCTATGCCTTGGCTTCCTTGGCTATAAAACGCAGATGAGAATACTGAGCTCATATCATCACTGTACATTCTAAGTGAGATAATGCATAGAGAGCGCTCAAAACAGTGTCTGGTGCATAGTAAGCCCTTAAAAGCTTTAGCTGTGTAGAAAAATCACCTGGAAAGCTCGTCAAAGATTAAGATACCTAGGAACCTCCTCCAGAGATCCTGATTCACTAGATCTGGGCAAGAACTTAGGAATCTGCATTTTAATAAATTTAGCAATCTGCATTAAAAAAATGAAGAATTTTTAAAACGTTACATTTAATAAAGTTCAAAATATGTCCAGAGAGACAAAAGCTGTGGCTGCCACTTTAGAGCAGAAACGTTTCCGCACAGCACACCGTTCTGTGTATGTACAGATGGAAAACCAGACTTTGAGTTTAGCTTAAATCATACACAGCGTTACTTGTGAGTCTTGAGCCTTAAATATGTATAACAACTATATACAGTTTGCTCTTTTCAATTTAGAATATACTGTACTTTGAATGCTTCATGTAATGTAAGACTATCATAAACTTCATAAGCCATGCAAGTGACGACTGCATTTTCAAATTATAAGGTTTTAAAAGTAAACTTAACCATGACAGTTTATTAAAGACAATTTGTATTTGTTAATGTGGTTGTAGCTTGCTTGGTGGTGACCGTGATGGTATTTACTGTCATGGGGATGGTGCAATCGGGTGGACCAGAATCGTCAGCACCTTGCTGTGTCACCGCTGTGCTTTCTGTGGCTAAGATTCATTTCCCAGACTTTTTCATCGACTGTTTCCATCATGGTGTGAACCATTTCTCAGTGCTTTAGCATCTGCCTTTGGTTTCTGCTAATTTTCTTAGACTTTCATTTGTCTTGTCCATCTCTGGTGGTTGCTCAACTTTGAGGAGTTCAGGCAGCTTCACCCTCAGCCACTCCAACAGTCCATCCATTTGGCTGAAGCTCTGGGGCAGCTTCTCTTGGTTCTTCTGTTTCTGGTGTCAGAAATTTGTCAGCAGGGCCGAATTTTCAGGAACCATGGCTACCGCCTCCTGCCCCCTGCAGGGTGTCTCCTGTACTTGTTACCTGCGCTGATTTCAGCCGCTGCCCAGCCTAGCACAGAACGAAACTCAGCAGCAGCTGGAGCACCCACGCCCGGTGTCGCCCAGCCTGGGGATGCCGTAGTGGCAACCCTGGGTGGAGTCCCAGCTCCAAGCACAGAAAGTGGATGTTAACCAGAGCATTTCCTGGGAGAGATGTCTCAGGCTGGGAGGCCAGTTTGTCCTACCAGCTTCCTGCTGCCACCTCCCCTTCCATCAAAAGGACACTCAGGAAGGCACAGGAACACAGAGACACTGTAAAGAGTCCAGGGAAGTAGTAAAGGGCTGGGCCAGAGAGCCTCAGACCCAGCTCAGGGTGTTGTCCCTCATGGCTGAGCAGAGATCAGCCACTGCCACTGCGGGGATGACAGAGAGACCCAGGCTTCCCAGCCAGCCTCCGTCTGCACCAGAAGAGGAGAAAACTATTTCCAAATATCAAGTTTTTATTCTTTTCTCTTTTTTCCTTTTTTTCAATATCTTTTTCTCTCAAGTTATGCTCACCTGATGGAAGATTTTATGTTTCATCTTCACATGAAAATTTAAATGTAGTTATACTGGTCACAAATTAAGACTATAAATTGTACTTTACTTTGGCTAAGAATCCTGGGGTAACATTAAACTTTCAATAGTGCTTTCTGAATCTTAACCGTTATGGCCTTTTGTTTGATTCTATTAACTAAATTGCAGTAAGTAATAATAAATTTTTAATTTGCATAGCTTGACAGTTTACAAAGGACATGTATTCATTCATTGAACTGATAAAAGTGTGTTGAGCATCCACGTGGTGCCATACTTTTTGCTAGCCTTGGGAGATAAAATTAAGAAAAAGTATTGGCCAGGTGCGGTGTTGCATACACTTTTGGAGGCTGAGTTGGGCGAATTACATCAGGGTTCAGGAATTCAAGACCAACCTGGCCAAATAGTGAAACCCCATCTCTACTAAAAATACAGAAATTAGCCGGGTGTGGCGGCACACGCCTGTAGTCCCAGCTACTTGGTAGGCTTAGGAAGGAGAATCGCTTGAACCCAGGAGGCAGAGGTTTTGGTCAGATGAGATAGCGCCACTGCACTCCAGCCTGGGCAACAGAGCTAGACTCTGTCTCAAAGAGAAGAAAAGAAAGAAAACACAAATTGGTCTCTACTCTCAGGAAACTTTCATTCTGGTTTCATAAACTCCTCACACACTCTGGTAAAGTGCGTACCTCTAAAGTCTTCTGTAAGCCTACTACCCTAAAATGACCACTATCCAAATTTTGTGTTATCATTTACTTTATGCAGTTTTATCTATGAATAATACACATTTTAGTGTTTCCTGGGGTTTTTAGCCTGTATATATATATGGTAGCATAAGTTTTCATCTGTGCCTTGCTTTTTTACTTATGTATATTTTTCCTCATTTTCCATGTTGCTTTGCATAGCTATAGTAACTTTATGCACCTTTAGAAGTTGTATTGTATGCAGGTTTCCTGAGTTAGACCAACGTCTTTAATGGTTAAAAGAGCAGGCTCAGAGGACCTGCGTAACTTTGGACGAGTTTCTTAACCTGTCTGATTCATCTGGTACTTAGAGATATAACATGGCAGTGAAATTCTTGCTGTTCTTTGATTGTAGTAGTATAGGTAAACTTCTATTAAGAAAAATAAAAACATTATAAAAGGCAAATAAGAATATTTATAGATACATTCAAGACTTAAACATATAATATTTTTTTAAAATTTGTTATTTAATTTGAAAATTTAGATAAAACTACCTTTTTTTTCCAGAAAAGTAAGCGACAAAAACTGACTGAGGAAAAATTAAAAAGATAGAAAAATTTTTTTTTTTTTTTTTTTTAATCCTGCCTCAGGTTTATTTGTACAAATAGCACAGGAGGACCCCAGCCCCATGCAGATGGCAGCCCCAGGGGAGTTACACCAGTCCTTCTGTCCTCACATTGGCAGACAAAGATATCTGTTCTGAAGCCTTTGTAGGGGCCTGGGCACCTTTGAGAGCCTGAGCTGGAACTGAAACTGGAGCTGAAGCCTGGGCCTTGGTTTGATCCTTGGCCTTGGCCTTGACCTTGACCTTTGGCCGGCAGAGCCTGAGCCCCTTGGCAATGCGTGCCCGAACACGCTTCCCAAGCTTGGGGTGGGCAATGTAGGCAAGTCGATCGAGCTTGCGGCTGACACCCTTTGGGATCTTGGGCTTAACCTCCTTGGGCTTTACGAGGGCCTTGATGGCCTCAGCTCGTGCACTCATGGCCTTGGCATTGTTGGCCTGCATCTTCTTTAGGCCCTTCTTGTTGTGCTTCTTGGCAAAGCGCATGTTCCTCAGGAACTTGGGGTCCACCCCCTTAAGAGACTCGTATCTTTGTGATCAGGGTTTCTTGATACCATTTCTGTGCCATTTTCGGGACTGGTTGTGTGTGGTGTGGTTCTTGGACTTGGCCATGTCTGCACCCAAGCCGCAGTTCCCGAAGCTCCTAGGACCAGAAGAGAAAGGAGCAGAAAAATATTTTTAAAAGTCTTTAATTTTACACACTTATAAAGCACACACATTGCAAAAGAACAGCTTGATAAATTTTTACAAAGTGCATATACTGTGAACCCCGCACTCAGTGATAGAAGAGCGTGAACAACCTGGGACCTCTCCCTCCTTGATTCTCCTTTTCAACCACTGTTCCCCCGAGAGAAACGTACATCCTGGCTGTTTAGAAAATAAATAATATTTGCCTGTTTTTGAATTTTAAATAGATTAACACAGTAAGTCCACATTTTGGGCCAGGTTCTTTTGTTTAACCTTGTGAGATTAATCTCTGTTGCTTGGAGTGGTTTGTGTATTCATTTGTCTGCAATGTGACATCATATGAATACATTACAATGTATTTATTCAACTGTTTATAAACATTTTGGTAATTTTTTCCAATTTTTCAGTGCTTCTATAGACCGTCTTGTGCATTTTTAAAGAGAAATTAGTGTAATTATATAGATATTTAACCACAAATATAATAAAAATATATTTCTATCTTCAGCTTGTGTAGGCATTGGCAAGCCCTCTTCCAGAATGTGATACCAACTTATGCGACCAGCACTGGATGAGGGATTATTTATTTTCTAATTGTCTTTATTTTCAAACCCTACAGTGTAAACTTTGTGGTCAGAGGCCTTTAATTTTATTCATCAATTTATTTTCAATTGCATTTTTTGTAATTTTTAATGAAGAAAATATATTCACCAATCAATTTTTAATTGTAATTTTGCAGTTTTTAATTAAGGAAATAAATTTGCTTTTAACTTGAAGCATTTATTTGTTTAAAAATAACTACAGTACAATTGATTTATTTATTCTTCTCTGAGCACTTTTTTACCCACAGCTCTGTTTCTTTACACATAAAACTTATCTGCCAAAAATGCTTTTCTTATTTTGACCATTCTCAGTAAGGGTCATTTCACCCCAGGAGATACTGTAAACAAGCAGGTGCAATGTCCACAGGGTTTGGAAGAAGATAGGCCTTGGCTGACCGGGTGAGCTCTAAGCAATTGTAAGTAACTATCTTCTAAATATGCATAATTTATATTTTTATTTATGTATCACAAACATTTTAGCTGTAGTACTTACAATACGATTTCTGTTCTGAGACCTACAAATCTATCTACATAATACTAATGACAATATTTTAGTCAACAGAAAAAATATATATATATAGCTTTGAAAAAAAAAACTGAGACATTTGCCTCTGTATAAGATACCATACAATCAATTTCCCAAAGTTCAAGGAACTAAAAAGGAATGCACATACACAC
The DNA here is from genome assembly GCF_049354715.1 of Callithrix jacchus. Lineage (NCBI taxonomy): Eukaryota > Metazoa > Chordata > Mammalia > Primates > Cebidae > Callithrix > Callithrix jacchus. Next base: position 20,912,152 of record NC_133523.1, read on the forward strand.
ACACACATGCACACACGCACACACGCACACATGCAAAACATTTTATTACAAGATTCAACAGTTCTCCTTTCGCTGGGTCTGGTTGTGAGAGTCATCACTGTGCCTGTGAGCTGGGTCCAGTAATAAGACATCCCCCCTGTGGTAAGATGCACATATAACAGTCACTATACAAACTGAGCTGTATCCGCAAGTGAGAGTCAAACCCTCAGCAGTGGGCTCTGTCTGTGTGTGAGGGTGATAATCCTGTCAGCTGGGTTTAAATAGAAGAGTCACAATGTCATCTTTGTTCTGGGTTCTGTTATGAAAATGTCTGCAAAACCTAAGGGCTTTATATTATATGCATGAATGTGGTAATCTACTCAGAACTTTCTACAAGCAGAAGACTTGGGACCTTACCCAATGCCTTAAGCCCAGCTGCAAGAATCAACACCTCTTCTATTGGCTAAATCAAAGTATGAGAGTCATTATTGCACCTGTGAGCTTGGTCAAGAAATGAGTCATCATCTCACACGTTGCTGAATTTACATATGACAGCCACAACACTAACTGTGGACGATGTCCATATGTGAGATTCAGGACGTCACCAGTGGATTCTGTCCATGTGTAAGAGTGACAGTTTTAATTGTTGGCTGGGTGTGTGCCTATGGGATGCCAAACTCACCTGTGTGTTGGGTCCTGTTGGGACACTCTCTGTGTCACCGAAGGATGTTATAGGATATGCAAGCGTGTCATCGCCTTCTGTGACATTACCACAAGTAGGAAACAGAGGACCTTACCTATTCCCCTAATTCTAGCCATGAGAGTCAACATGTTTTCTCTCAGTTGGGTCTACATATGAGAGTCATCATCATGCCTGTGAGCTAGGCCTAGGTATGTTACAATCCCACCTATGAAAAGACAGCAGGCAGGAGAGTCACATTGATTGAATGTTGATCTAGGAGTATTTCAATAAACCCGTGTTCAGGGCCCTGGCAAGAAAGTCACATTACTTGAATGCTGAGCTCAGCAATATGTCACAATGCCTCTTGTGGGCAGGGCCCAGCCTAGAGATCCACATCACCCCTTATCCTGTGCAAAACAATATTTCAGGGCTCAGAATGGGGCGGAAAATCACAACATGTAGGTTCTGGCCCACTGGATAGGTCACAATGCCTTTTTTGGCAGAATTCAGGCGGCCAAGTCACATCATTTGGGTGTAGGGCCCAGCAATATGCCAGAATCCTCACTGAAGTCAGGGTCCATGCAGGAAGAAAGAGTCATGTCACCCAGGAGCTGGGCAAGGAATATGTCAGAGTCCACCTGTGGACTCAGCTCTGGCCCCAAGGTTACATATCCTCAGTGCTAAGATCAGCAAGATGTCACAATGCCCTCTGTAATACAGGACAGAGCAGAAATAAATATGACATCACCTAGGTGCAATGCCCAGCAATGTGTCACTATTTATTCTGTGGGCAAGGCCCAAGCAAAAGGAAAATTACATCACCTAGGTGATGAGCCCTTTGATATGTCACCATGTCCCCTTTGTGTAGGGCCCAAGCAGAAGTGAAAAGTCACATCATTGTGTCTTGGGCCAAAGAATATGTCACAATGGCTCATATAAGAAGTGCTTTGACAGAAGAGTCCCATTACCTAGGTGCTGGGCCCAGAGATACTTGGACATTTCCTGTGGGCAGAGCACAGGCAGGTGAGGAAGGTCACATAACCTAGGTGTTGGCCCAGAGATATGTCATAATTCCCCCTTTAGGTCAGGCCAATGCAGAAAAGTCACATCACCTGGAGATAGTTCCCACATGATGTCACCTTGCCCCTTGTAGACAGGGCCCTGATAGAAGCTGAAAAGGACATTACCTAAGTGCTGGTCTCAGTGATGTATTACCATTTTCTTTTAGGACAGAGTAAAGGCAGGAGAGGAGAATCCCATCAAGTAGGTACTGAGCCCAGAGACACGTCACCATTCTCTGTGGGCAGGGACCAGTTACATCACCAAAATGAAGGGTTCAGCGATATGTCAAAATCTCCCCCATGGTCAGGGTCCAGATGGGAGCAAAGAGTGACATGATTTGGCAGTGTCCCCACCCAAATCTCACCTTGAATTTTATTAATCCTAAAGTGTCAAGAGCAAGGCCAGATAAATATAATGGAATTATACAGGTGGTTCTCCTACACTGTTCTTGAGATATTGAATATGTCTCCTGAGATCTAATGGTTTTATATAGGGGAGTTCACCTGTACGGGTCTTTATGCTGCCACAGTGTGAGATGCCTTTTTGCTCTTCCTTCATCCTTTACCATGATTGTGAGGCCTCCTCAGCCATGTAGAATTCTGAGTCCATTAAACCTACCTCTTTTAGAAATTACCCAATATTGAGTATGACTTCATTAGCAGTATGAGAACAGACTAATATAGAAAGTCATATTTTTAGTTGATGGGCCCACACATGTATCACACTGCCCTTTTTGCACAGGGCCCATCAGCAGAGTCAAACCACTTGAGTACTGGGCTCAGGGTTCTGTAACAATCACAGCTCTGGGCAGTGATTATTCAAAAGAGTATGGCTGCTTCACCCAGGTGATGGGGCAAGAGACACTTCACAATGCCCCTTTGGGGCAAGGCACATGTAGTAGAGGAGAGTCACCTCACCTAGGATAGATTATTTTTGTATGTAAGGCACAGGAGAAAAGTTACATCACCTAGGTTCTGGGTTCAGTGACATGTCACAATTTTTCCAGTGGGCAGGGCAGAGGCAGAAGTCACCATACCTACATGCTGGATACAGTGATATGCCACAGGTTTCCCTAAGAACAGGATTCTGTCAGGTAAATAGAGTCCCATTACTTGGGTGATGAGCACAAGGATATGTCACAATGCCTTCTGTGAGCTGTCAGTGCCAGGCAGGAGGGTAACATCCCCTGGGTCCTGGGCTCAGCAACATGTCACAGTCTCCCCTTGGGCACTGCCAAGGAATGAAAGGAGAGTTACATGACCTAGGTGTTACATCCAAATACATGTCACAATTTACCCTAAAGGCAAGGCCTAGGAAAAGCATAGGGATACTTTACTTAGGTGCTGGGTCCAGAGATATGTTCCATTCTCCTCTGTGAGCCTGACCCAGACAGGAGAGTCACATAACCTAGGTGATGGATGTGGAGACATGTCACATTGTTCCCCATAGGCAGAGCCTAGGTAGGAGAGTTAAATCATCTGGATTCAAGGCCAAGCTGAATGTCACAATGCTCTCTATGAGCAGGGCTCAATCAGGAGAAAAGAGTCACATCATTTAGCTGATGAACATGGTAATACGTCACAACACCCACTGTGGGTGGGTCAAGAAAGGGGAGAAGCATTACATCACCTAGGTGATGAGCCCAGTGACATGTCACATTTCCCACTGTGAGGAGGTTAAAGGCACATTTCCTAGGTGCTGGGCCTAGCAATATATAACTCGTTTCCACCGAACAGATTCCAGGCAGGAAAGGAAAGTGACATCATGTAGTTGGTGGGTTCAGCAATATGTTACCATCATACTGTGGATGGGGGCCCAGCAGTAGAGGAGAATCAAATCGCCTAGGTTCCGCGTTCCAATGATATGTCATAATCCGACCTGAGGGAATGACGCAGGTATAAGGGAGTCCCTTAATCTAGTTCATTAACTAGATCCCAGAGATATGTCACAATGTCCCTGTAGGAACAGAGAGGAATGACAATGTCTCATGTTCCAGGGAGGAATGTTACAATGTCCCATTTTCCAGAGAAGAATATATCGCAATGTTGCTGGAGGAAGAATCATATAACCTAAATGCTGGGCTTAGCAATATGTCACAATCTTTTCTGTTTGCAGCTCCTAGGCAAAAGAAGAAAGTCACAGCATTTAGGTGCTTGGCCCAGGTATATGTCAAAATTCCAGTTTGGGGCTGGACCCAGGCAGGAAAGTCAAATTACTGAGGGGCTGGGCAAAGACATATGTAATAATGACATTTGTGGGAAGGTGCAGGGATGAGACTGACAATCCTGTATATGTCTAAGTTCTGGATATGAGAGTCAAGATCTGTGTGTTAGGTCCTAGTACATGAGTCACAAACTCAGTGACAGACTGGGTATGTGCATGAGACCTCAATCTCACCAGCAGACCATGTCCCAGTAGGGAACTCACAGCCTCACAAGTGAGCTGAATCCAGGTCAGAGAGCCACTAACTCACTCTCGGCTGGATTCTTGTCTGAGACATAATTCTACATTTTGACTGCCTCCAGCTATGACATTTAGGACTTCAACAGTGTGCTGTATTCAGCTGAGAGGGTGACAAATCTTACTTTCAGCTGGGTGTGCACACAAGGGTTACAGTCTCACTGGTGTGCTGGGCCCTATTATGACACATGGTACATCTCAAGGGCTTTAAAGTATACACCTGAGATTCACAATTTTCTCTGAGACCTTCATGCCTATATGGATTCACAGTCTTACTCATTGCCCTAGAATCAGGAAGGAGATTGAACATCTCTCTTATTGGCTGGATCGAGGTATGAGAGTTATAACGGTTCCTGTGATCTGAGTCCATCAATGAGTCACCATGGAAACTGTAGCCATATTCACTTATGAAAATCACAATTTCAACTGTGGACTGTGTTCTCGATTCAATTTAAATTTTACCAGCAGGCTCTGTCCATGTGAGAGAGTGACAGTTATAACTGTAGCCTGGGTGTCACATGAGAGTCAATATCTCAACTGTGTGCTGTGCCCTGCCATGATACTCTTTACCACTTGAGTGCTTTATATACTATGCATGAGAAATGTAATCTTTTCTGATCTTTATACAATTAGGAAACTGAGGACCTTACTGGTTGCCCTCATCTCTCCTATTAGCTGAGTTAAGTTACAAGAGTCATCCTCATCCCTTTTAGCTGGGAGCAGGGATGGGGCTGAATTATCATGTCCTCTGGGTGCTTTGCATCAGTGCTGGACCCAGTGCAATGTCACAATGCCCCCTGTGGGCAAGGTCCAGAAAAGAGAGTTACATTACCTGGGTGCTCAGCCCAGTGATGTGGACCAGGCTTTTCTGTGGGCAAAGCACAGGCAGAAGGAGACAGTCACATCACTAGGTGATGAACCCAAAGATGTGCTCAAATGCCCCCTGTGAGCAGGGCTCAGGCAGAAGAGTCACAGCACCCAGGAGCTAGATTCAGCAATAGGTCATAATTCCCCCTAGATGAAGGGCCCAGAAAAAAGGGAGTCACATCATGTAGGTGCTGGGTCCAGAGAGATGTCACAATGCTCCCTTTGGACATTCTTCATGAAGTAAAGTCACATCACCTTAATGTTGGGCCCTGCATTATGTCACCCATGCCCCCTGTATGCAAAACCCAATCAGAAAAGAATATTTACTTCACCTGAGTGCTAGGTCCAGTGCAATGTCACAATCCCTAATATGGACAGGGCACAGACATGAAAGGGGAGTCATATCACCTTGGTGTTGTGCCCAGTGATATGTCACAATGCTCCCAATGTGCAGGAACCAGGCAGGAGAAAATAATCATATTACTCATGTGCTGGGCTCTGAAATATTTAAAAACCTCCCTTGAGAGCAGTGCCCAGAAAGGAGAGTTATATCACCTAGATGCTTGATTTTTATTAATGTCACTGTGTAGGCTTGGCCAACACAGGTAAGTAGATTCTCAAGTGCTAGAATCACACCTGCAAGAAGGTCCAGTGGTTAGATTTACAATTCTGCACAAGTCCCAGCTTTAGGTATGAGAGTCAACGCCTCCTGTGAGTTACGTGCAAGTACATGACTCACCATCTCAATAGTAAATTGGATCTGTGCGTGAGAGTTCCAGCCCCACCTAGAAACTGTGTCCTGATATGAAAGTAACAGGCTCACGGTGTGCTGAATTCTGGTTCAAGAGTCACCACCCCACCTGTGGATGGGATCCATGAATGAGAGTCATGATTTTAACTTTCAACTGCCTCTGGGTATCAGATTCAAACCTCAAAGGTGAGCTGTGTCCATGTGGGAGAGTCACAACTCTTACTTTCCTACTTTTGGGTGGGTGTGCATTTAAGGATCACAATCTCACCTGTGTAATTGGCACTGTTAGGACATTTTCTGTATCACCCAAAGGCTTTATATGACATGCGTGAGAGTCACAGTCTGTTCTGAGAATTTTGGGCTGGTGTGACCCATGATTTTACCTGTTGCCCTAAGCCCAGGTATGAGAGCCAACCTGTGTCTACTTTGCTGCATCCAGGAATGAGAGTTGTCACTGTGCCTGTCAGTTGCATTCAGAAGTGAGTCACCATCCTACCTGTGGCTGCATCCAAAAAAGTCACAATTCTAACTGCAAACTGCATTTACAGGTGAGATTTGGGACCTTTACATGTGTGTAAGTTAAACTCCTAACTGTTGGCTGGGTGTGCATATGAGAGTCACAGTCTCATGTGTGTGCTGAGCCATGTTATGACACTCTCTGAACCAACTGAAAGCCTTATAAAATATGCATGAGTAATGTAATTTTCTCTTACCTTTGTACTAAAAACACCCAGACCTCACAGATTGCCCTAAGCCTAAAAAAAAGTCAGTATCTCTCCTATTTGCTGGATTAAGGTATAATTGTCATCATTACACCAGTGAGCTGAGCCCAAGTGTATGTCACAATCCCACGTGTAGGGAGAGACCAGGCAGAAGAGTCACCTCACCTGGATGCTAGGACAGCAATATGTCAATCCGCACTGAAAGCAGGATCAGGGAAAGAGAGGCATATTACCTGGGTTCTGGTCCTGGTGACATGCGACGATCCTTGATATCGACAGGTCCCAAGCAGAGGAGAACCATAACATTACTTAGGTAATGTAATATGTACTTAGGTGATACTCAGCACTATGTAACAATGCCCAATGTGGGCAGAGCCCAGGCAACAGAGGAGAGTCACATCACCTAGTTGCTGCTCCCCACAATATATTGCAATTCCCACTGTTTTGGGGATTTAGCGAAAGAAGTAAGTCAGAAAAATTAGGTGCTGGGTTAAGCAGTAGTTCACAATCCCCACTACTGGCAAAGATCAGGGAGCAGAGAAGACCCAAATCACCTAGGACCAGCAGTATGTCATATGTTCTTCTGAGGCCGAGGCCCAGGACAAAAAGAACACTCACTTCACCCAGGTGATTGACTAAATAATATGTCATTATGTTCCCTGTGGGGAGAATTAAGGCAGAACAAGCACATTATCTAGGTGCTGGGCCCAGCGATATGTCACAATCTTTGTGCTCAAAGCCTTGACACAAGAGGAGAGTCACATCACCAGGTGTTGTATTCAGAAATATGTAACAATCACTTCTAAGTGACAGGTTCAGGCCGATGAGGACTGTCATATTACCTTGGTGCTTGGCCTTGGTATATGTCACAATTTTATCTGTGGGCTGGGCCCAGTCAGAAAACAAAAATCACTCAGGATATGGGCAACAGCATATGTCACAATCACACTTCCACAAAAGTCCACGGATGAGATAAACAATCCCAAACACATCCGGCTCTAAGGATGACAGTCAGCACCTCCTGTGTGATCAGTTCATTTATGTGAGTCAGAATCTAGATATTGGATTAGATTAGTGCCTGGGGACCTTAATTCAAGCTTCAGATTGTGTCCTAGTAGTAGAGTCACAGCCTCAGAGGTGTGATGAATCTTGGTCCGAGAGTCATTATCTCATCTGTGAAGCTGATCCATGAATGAGACTCACAATTCCAACTTTTAGCTGCCTCCAAGTGTGAGATTCAGAACCTGAACAATGGGCTGTGTCTGTTTAAGAGGGTGAAAATCCTTACTGTAAACTGGGTTTGCATGCGAGGATCCCTATCTCCCCTGTGCACTGGGCCCTGTTATCACACTCTTGGTGCCACCCAAGGGCTTTCTATGATATGCCCAAAAGTCACAATCCACACTGAGATCTACGTGCTGGTATGAACTCATGATCTTACTCACTGTCATAAGCACAGGAATGAGAGCTAACATCTCTCTTATTGTCAGACATGACAGCTCTCACTGTGCCTGCGAGTTGGGTGCAGAAAGAAGTCACCATCCTACCTCTGGCCAGATTCAGGTATGACAGTCACAATTTGAACTGTGGAGAGTATACACATGTGATACTCAGGACCTCACTGTCCACCTGTGGAAGTGACAGTTCTCTCGTGTTTGGGAACACCTATTAGAATAACAATTTTTGCTTTGTGCTGGGATCTGTTATGACACTCTCTGTACCACAAGAAGGGGTCATACACTCTGTGTGAGTTTTGTCATCCACAACCTTCATGGAAGTAGAAAGCCCAGGACCTTGCCCATTGCTTTAAGGCTACCTATGAGAGTCAACATCTCTCCTATTGGCTAGGTCCAGGTATGCAACTAATCACTGTGCCTCTGAGCTGGGTCCAGAAATCAGTCACTGTTCAACCTGTTCCCAGTTGTACGCATGACAGTCAGACTTTTAACTGTGGACTCTATCTGCATGTGAGGTCCAGAAACTCACCAGTGTGTTTCTTTTATGTTTGGAAGTGACACTCCTAATTGTTGGCTTGGTGTGCCTGTGAGAGTCACAATCTCACCTGTGTGCTCAGCCCTGTTATTAAATTCTCTGTAGCACGAAGTGTTTATAGGATATGTATGAATTTCATACATCGCTGTGACCCTTCTAAAAGTAGGAAACCCAGGACTTTACCTACTGCCTGAAGTCTAGCTAAGAGCCTGAAAATCATCCTATTATCTGGGTTCTCATATGAGTGTAATTGTAATGCCTGTGAGCTGGGAAAACTATATGTCAAAATTAGCCTGTGTGAATAAAGCAGAAAAGATAATCAGATCACCTGAATGCTGGACCAAAAACATCTGGATATCCCCTCTGTGGGCAGGGCCGTGGCAGAAAAGTCACATAACCTGGGTACTGGGCCCAGCAGTATGTCTCAATGCCTTCATTGGGCAGGTTCATGCAGAAAAGACACATTATCTGCATGCAGGGCACAGTAATATGTCAGCCTGTGGACAAGGCTCAGTTAAGAGGGGAGAGTCACTACACCCAGTTGATGGGCCTATTGATATATCACAATGCCTCCTTTTGGAGGGGCCAAGGCAGGAGAGTCATATCATTTATGCATAGGGCTCAGTGATATGTCACAACCCGCACTGTGGCAAAGCCCACGCAAAAGAGAGAGTCACACCACTTAGGTGATTGGCCCAGTTATATGCTACAACTATCTCTGTTGGCAGGGCCCAGGCAGAAACGAATGATTATGTAACCTAGGTTATAAGCCCATTGATATGTCACATTGTTTTCTGAGGACAGGGCCGATGTAGGAAAGCAAAATAACTTAAATGCTTGGCCCAGGTATATATCACAATTTTATTTTGACAGCTTCACTTAGGCAGGATAATCAAATCACTCAGGCACTGGGCAAAGGTACCTGTCATGGTAACACAGCAAGAAGGTAGAGAAATGAGATTTAAAATTCCACACATTTTCTGACTTCATGTACAAAAGTCAGGAGATCTTATTTGAGTTGGGTCCAAGTACATGAGTCACAATCTTAATGGTGGACTCTATCCCTGCAAGAGAGTCACAATTCAAAATCCCAAATCTTTCTCAATCTATGAGTCAATCCACAGCCTCACTGTGAACAGTTTCCATGTGTGAAACTGACAATGTTTACTGTTGGCTGAGTGTGTATAGGAGAGTCACAATTTCACCTGGGTTCTTGGTTTTGCTATGACACCCTCTGTATTACCCACGGGCTTTATATGGTGTAAGTGGCAGTTGCAATCTGCTGAGACCTGTATACTGGTGTAAACCAATGATTGTACCCATTGCCCTGTGCTCACATATGGGAGTCACATCTCTCTTATTAGCCAAATATAGGTATGACAGTCATCGAAGTTGTAAGCTGGCTCCAATAATAAGTCATCATACCAACTGTCTGGGGACTCACATATGAATGTCACAAATCTAACTGTGGAGTGTGCCTGTGAGATTCAGGAGCTCATCACTGGGTTATTTTTATGTGTGAGGGGAACAATCCTAATTTTTAGTTGGGTGTGCCTATGAGAGTCACGATTTCACCTGCATACTGAATCCCGTTATTATCCTCTCAATGTCACACAAAAGCTTTATAGGATGAGCTTATGTAATATAGTATTATGTAACTTTCCTCACATGGGAGACCCAGTACTTTATCCATTACCTAAGCCTAAAATAAAAAAGCAAAATGTCCTTTCTTAGTGGGTCCATATATCAAATTAGCCAGTAAAAGATACTGTCTGTCCTAGTTAGGCTGCGAGAAATAGATAAAATGCACCTGGGTCTCCTCTTTGTACAAAGATCATAAAATATTATCACTTCCTCCCAGATTGTATGAAGCCCTGGGCTGATACAGAGAATGTAAATTCAGGCCCAGCACACAATAGACATTTTTCTCACTGTATGCACACCCAGCCAACCATTAGCTTTGTCACCCACACACATAAACAGAGCCCACTTGTGAGGTCCTGAGTCTAACTCATGGATGCAGTTTACCGCTGAAATTGAGACTGCATATGTGAACACCTGGCAGTGGGAATGGAGACTCATTTCTTAACCCAGGTCATAGGCAGGTGAAGATCCTTCTATCTAAATGCAGCCATTCTTAAAGATGTTCCCTCTCACATCTAGGCTTAGACTCACAGGTAAAATTGTGGGTTTACGCAAGAACAAAATTTCAGAATGGATTGAAACTCTCATGCATACTGTATAATGCCCCCAGTATGACAGAGAGGGTCCCTACAGGGCAAGGCATACAAATGAGATTGTGATAGATGCATGCACACCCAGCCTACAGTAAAGATTGTCATCCAGCCACATGAACACAGCCGGTGTTAAGGTCTTGAATCTCATGCCCAGAGTCAGTTGGAAGTTGAAAACTGACTCTCATATGTGGAGAATCAGCAACCCACCTAACCAAGATTCAGCACACCTGTGAGGCTGTGACCCTTTGAAAATAATACAGTGTGGAGGAGGGATTGTGGCTGTCATGTTAGGATCCTTTCCCTTGTTGAGACTGTAACTCATGTGCTGAGACCCAACATAGAGAATATATTGACTCTTATACCTCGAACTGGGACATGGGGATGATGGTTACTTTCATCCCTGGATGTTTCTGCAGGTGTGATTGTGACATATTTCTTTTGACTTTCTTTCCTGGGCCCTCTCCTTTTAGGGTGTCCTGACATATTTCTGAACCCAGGAACTAAGTGATCTGACTTTCTTCTACCACTTGGGCTCTGACCAAGAAGGGATTGTGATGTATTGCTGGACCCAGAAACACGGTGATGTGACTCTTCTCTTTCATCAGAGCACTGCCAGAAAAAAAAGAAAACATTGTGACATACCCTTGTCCCTGATTGTAGATGATGAAACTCTCCTCTTTTTGCTTTGCCCGACATTTTTGGGTACCAGGAAACATCACTAGACCCAGAACCTAGGGGATGTGAGGCTCCTGCCTGAGCCCTGCCTGCAGTGAGCCTGTGACATATGTCTGCATTCATCACCTCAGAATTGTGACTCTTTTTTTGCCTGGATGTGGCCAACAAGAATAATTGTGACTTATTTCTGCACCCAGGAGCCAGTTGATGTGTGTCTCCTGCCTGGGATTTTCCCACAGAGAGCATTGTGACATACTGCTGGGTCCAGCCCCCAGGTGAGGTGATTTTGTTCCTGTTACATGGCTTTCAGGAGGAGATTTTAAAATATTCTTGGCTAAGCATGCTAATAATGTGACTCTCCAGCCTGCTCTCTGCCTTTCTGAGAAGACTGTGCCATATCCATGGCCTAGCACCTAGGTGCTGTGTCTTTCCTGCTTGCTTCCTACTGAGAGATGTAACATATACCTTGGTCCAGGTCACAGGTTCAATAATGACTAGCATACCTTGTGAGTTGAACCAGCCAACAGAAGATATTGACTCTCATATTTAGGCTTAGAAAATGAGTAAGAGCCTGTGTCTCCTCTTGTGTCAATGTTATAGAAAGTTGCTATTTTTCATATACCACTTAAAACAAGGCCCAAGGCCACCAGGTCTGCAGGGTCTGAGGTTGGTGAGAGTTCTGATATAGGCCTGTGTCACCCCTCTATTCTCTCAGTGTGTGTGGATATGGGGCTCCCTGCCCTCCTGGAGGCACTTAGGTGGAGCCTGGGAAGGGACGAGAAGTAGGATTTCCTAGGACTGACCTCCTAAACAAGGGCAATGGGAATGTGGATTGGGATGTTTCCTGAGGGCCAAGGCTACCCCATCCTGGTGACACCATGATCAATTTCTGTGAAGCAAAGTCCAGGCATTTGTCATGCAGGAGAACATGTATGTATGGAACTGGTCTGGAAGCTTGAGCTCCTCTCTGCCCTCTAGAACTGGCCTTGAGATGAGGTGTGAGAGAAAGGGGCTTTGGGTTTGTCTCTCTGGGTTTGAATCCAGTCTCCACTCCTAACCAGTGTGTGACTTTGTGTGAGTCACTTGGCCTTTCTGAGTCTGTGTCCTTATCTATCACATGAGGGTAAAAGACTCCCTAACTCAGGGTTTCTGTTTTGTGGGGACTAAGTGATAAGGACCCAAGGGCCCAAAACCAAGCCCTTAATAGGTGGGTCTCACTTGACATGCAGTCTCACCTGGGGACCTCATGCCACTGGGGCTTTGTGCTTTTAGTGATACCCTTCTCCCCTCTGGCCTAGTCCTAGCCTCCTGCAGGTTGTCTGGGTTGAGGAGGCGCAGTACAGGGAAAAACACTGTGCAGCCCACTCCTCACCAGCGCCCATTTTTTGGACTCCCCAATGCCTCTGGGTTGTATGGCTCAGCTCTGAAGCTGGTCTGCTTGGGTTCAATCCTGACTTCAGCCCTGCCTTGCTGTGTGGCCCTGGCTGAGTGGCTTGGTCATGTGGACCACAGGAACAGGGTTGATAGCAGCACCTACCACTGAAGGTCGTTCAGATTTAATGAGCTTCTGCTTGAAAGCAGAGACTGGAAAAAGGGTGAGTGCCTGGTCAGATATCTGGGCTGTTGTTAGGATTCTGTTTGAGGGTGTAAGTATGCAGAGAAAAGTTCCTGAGAGGCTTCTAAGTGAATTAACATTTCAGAGCTGGTATCTTGTGGATCCTCTCTTTCCCCTCAAACCTGAAGAATGGGTCCTATCCTCTGGCTTGGCTGTTTGCATCGGCTCATGTCCTGATGGGTCCCTACTTTGTGTGCCTTTGCCCATAAGCTGCCCAGGGTAGTTGGGCTTGGTGTGTTGACATGAAGCATCAAGAAAAGAAAACAAGATCCCAAATACACCACTAGTCACAGGCTGGCGCAGTGGCCCCATTCCCTTGGGGTTATTTGTGTAAATGAAGGGTCCTGCCTCTACTTTCCCGCTACCGAGGGTAGCTCTGGCTGGGTGGGCTGGCACGGGAAATTAAGGGCAGCTCTCTGTGCCTGGATTAGAGAGATGGCACAGCTGTCCCTGTCAGGTTGTGGGCCTGAGATCAGTTATTTCTATCAGTACTGAAGCCAACAACTAGATTTGGTCTGGGCCAGCTGACACCATTCCATACATCCTGGAAGATTATCAGTCTTTTTAGTTGTCGTGCTCAACGAGGTCTTGGCTAGGCAGGGGCCCTGATGTGGCTGTCTTCACTATAGCTTCAAACAACAGGGTCAGGAGGACACTGTGACACTGCTCAGGAGGACAAGTGGGGCCAGAATTAGGACTAGCTCATAAATGGAAGCTTTGTGTCACAAGCAGACTACCCTGTTCTTCCAGAATGGAGACCCAGGAGGCTTCTCAGCCGAAAGGAGTTGCTCTGCGGTTCGGCATGCCTCTGTTGTTTTCCTGGTACTCTTCATTTGAGGATACTACTGGGCAGGCTTGTCCTTACCACAAGCCATGCTTCGTCTGGTCCAATATCCTATTTTATTTTTTTTCCTGTGGCTCCTTGAGGTCATAGTTTTCGTCCAAAAAATAAAAGAATTTTATTCTGGGCAGAGGTACTAAGATGTAGCTGATGTGATTCTGCGAAGTACTGCATTCACCCGAAATTCCCGATCAGGTCAGTTGGAGGAGGAGGGCATTGCAGACCCTGAAGTAGGCCCTCCAGACTGAACTCCCCATTAGATTCAGAATCGGACAGCGTAAGCAAAAATCTGGTCCCATGAAGCTGGAGATTCTGCATTGGTCTCAAAGCCCAGGGACCCCAGCTTCTCACCACTGCTGTCTGTAAAAAAAAGAAAGACACACAACACACACACACACACACACACACACACGCACGCACACAAACACAAAGCCACGCCGAGAAATCACACAGTCGCAGGCAGCTGCTGAGACTGTGGGGTTCCGCTATCTTCCGAGAAGCCGCTCCTGGTTAGAGCAGCCCCACGGCACACAGGCTGACATTACCTGCAATTCCCGGTAGGGAGAGCTTTCAAGAAGACACACGCCAACAGTGCCTGGGGAAGCCTGAAGCATCTAGGGGGTTCTTGGGGATCCATCGCCCTGGGCATCCCTGAAGCTCCGCTGGACGTTTTCTCCGCCTGGTTCTGCCAAGCCGCACTCCGGAAATCGCGGGACCGTGGCGACGATCGCCGTGAGGGGGGAGCCGTCGCCCAACGGTGAGGCACTCCCGCCGTGGGCCCCTGCTTTCTCAAGTTGCTCAGACTGTTCCCCAGGACACGGTGACCGTCACTGTGACGCGAGCCCGGCTCAGCGCTCGCGCTTGTGACGCCCCGCCTGCGCACGCGCAGTGGCGCTCCCGGATGGCCGGCCGCAGTGTCCGTGCTCCCCGGCGGCAGCCGCACAGGACAATGCTGGAGGCGGTGCCCGGGGCAGTCCCAGGGAAGGAGGCTGCGTGCCACAAGCAGCGCAGGAGCCGGACAGTTCTGACCTCCGTACCTCTTTGACACGGCTTTCCTGATCTGATCGGCCGGAGGAGGAGGGCGATTCAGATCGTGAGCTGGGCACTCGAGACTGCCCTCACCATTGCAACCCGGACGGCTTGGAAGGCGTGGGCGGAGGTCGGGTCCCATCGGGCTGGAGACTCAGTCTGATGAGGTGTGGCGGGGGTCGGTGGACCCCAGGAACATGGGTCTGAGACCCTCCAAGAGGGTGTCAGCAGAACATTTTCCTGCTCCGTGAGCTCACTGCCCCCCCTTGGATATGGGCCACACACCAAGGGGCCCTGCCTTGGTCTCCAAGTCAACGGACCCCCCGCTTGGAGTCAGCACTGCTGATGGAGAAGGCACTACCGCAGAAAGCCCCGGCTCTGCAAAGCCGCTGAGACGGTGCCCCAAGCCATGGTGGCGGCCACTGTGACACGAGCCCGGCACAGGCATCGCCGGATCCTGAGAGTTCAGAAAGAAAGAGCAGCGATTCCAGCGCGAGGCAAACTTGGTAACACCCGGAACTGGCCTCCCATGGTCTCCGGGGCAGATCAGGTGGAGAGAGCATCTCAGAAGCTTTTCGGGGCGATTCCAATCCCAAGCCGGATGTCCTGGCATGCCGCTGAGTACCCCCAAGAAACCCAAGCACAAAATGCTAACAGAGCGTAGTCACTTTATTGTTTGGATAGAAAACATCGTCTTCTTGGTACAAAGTGTTTCGATCAAATCACGTTCATGGCCGGTATACAGAGAAGTTTGTCAACTTTCGTTGTCAGAGGACCAATCCTTCATTCTGTTAAAAGTGCAGATTGTTAATCTCATTGACACTTCAACCCACAGTGTAACCGTCTGTTGGAGGTCAATCAGTGGCTGAAACCTTTTTCTGAGTCAGTGTTTCCATTAAGTCATACTTTGATAAAGGCCCTACACTGCCATTAGGTTTCACTTGTTTTCTGTGATGAGGAAATCATCCGCATGGAACCTTCATCCCGTCAAGACCAAGTCTGAGCAACCAACGTACTTGTCAAGCTTTTTTTTTGTTTGTTTGTTTGTTTGTTTTTTGTTTTTTTTGTCAAGCTTTCTCATCCTCTCCAGTTCCCTTGCGTGGGGCACATTCGGTTCTTCCATCTTCAGCTGAGGGCTTCTTTTGAAACACAGACCGTCTTTGTCTTGTCTCTCCAGGAACTTCTTTGCTGCCATACAAGGGCCGAGAAAAGAAAACAACGGAAAACACGAGAAGGATATGAGGGAACAGTTTTGAAGAAAGAAAACTTCTCAAAGGTAAGGCTGTGGAAAAGTGTTTAACTGATTCCAACCTCATGGTTTTTTTTTTTTTTTTTTTCCCCTCGGGAACAAAGATTTTTCCTCTTCTGGTTCTCTGGGAAAGAACAATCCAAACAATATCTAACGTTTAATTATTGATAAAAATAAATTTCCCCTGTCAAACTTGATTGCCAAAGTAAGGGGCTTGAAAAATTATCTTTTCCTCATTAATACTACTATGTTGGACCACTGCATTTCTGTGACCATTTATACCACAGGAAATAAAAAGTAATAAATTAAATATACTTTATACATACTTTTATAAATGTCCATCATGAGGATTTGCTCAGAGCATGTAAGTTTCCCTAAGTTATCACATATGACATCCATAGCTGAAATGCTAACCCTGGTATCATACTACGCACATTGTTTGCTCACATGTATGCAAGTGCCTACATGTTTATGGAAAGTAGTAATTTTTCAGCAACAAAAGAAGAGCCTAAGGAAAAGGTCTCACAGCTCCTAAGTCCTAGTTCAGGTAAAACCAATAGAAATGCCATGGGAAAGATCATTTTAAACTAATTCATGGGCAATTCCTGTCCTGTAGTTCAGAATATGTTTACCATTTCAAGGCATGCATACAGATGCTTAACAATACTGTAGGTACCTGAGTGTTGGCAGCCAATGTGTTAGAAATCTCCAGCAGTCACAGCACAGCCTCTGTATAGACGTTGCAGCTCCCTTAGGCAGACCACTGTTCCTCAGAGACTGGAAGAGAAAGCAGGCGCTGCTCCCAACAATTACACAGACAGCTGAGATCAAGGAACATTCCCACGCTAGATTTGGTACCAAAGGATTCTCGACAGAAAGACATGGAACGATAAATATATTAGTGTTTCCTTACATGACCGCGATTTCAATTATTCATGATACCAAGCCCACTGGGATTTCATCCCATGGCTAAGTGCATACAATTTAATCTACCCCTAATAACCAAGAGTCAATTAATTAAGTCATTCAAAATAAATTTAATTTAGAAACTATCTCTCTGTTTCCATCTCTATTGCCTTTGAGTGTTTTAATTATCTTATGAAAGGACATAGGAAGAAAAACAAAGACTATATTGAAAAGAGGCCTTTAAATGCAGACTCTACATCTGCAATTCTTACTCTCAAGAACAGTACTGAGACTTGCTCCTGGAAATAGCAATCATGTCCCATAAGAACTGGCATCCCCTGAGTGAGTGCCTACCAGAAACACAGAATCACAGGCTCACTCCAACACAAGGATGACAATCTGTCTTTTAACAAGAATCCTCAGTAGGTCCAATGCACATCAGTTGAGGGACAGCAGCTAGTCCCTCAAGGGGTCCTGAGGACGGGGCCAGCCCTAGATGTGCCGCAGGACCAAGGGCCCTTGGAATAGTTGGGTTTTGGGTGTGCTGTGCTCATCTTCTTTCTGGAGGATTGACCCGTCGAGATGGGCAGGTGATGAGGAGACCCCCGGGTGGGAGCCAGACCCCAACGACACTGAGGCTTTAGAAACCAGGAGCAACATAAAGAACACGGGGCCCCAATGCCCATAAGCTGGGCCAAGGTCAGAGGCGCACCAGAACCAAGACTGACTACAGAGAAACCGCGCTGGGGTGCACTGGCCACACCACTGGTCAAGCATACAGCGCTAGCACACGCACACACAGGTGAACACACGAAGACATACAAACAGACACACACATGCACGCAGACACACAGGCACACAGACACTCGCACCCGAACGCACACGCACACACGCGGACACACACACACACACACACACACACACACACACACACACACAGAGAGAGACTAAGCCACGGCGAGAAATCCAACAGTCGCAGGCAGCTCCTGAGGTTGTGGGGTTCTGCCCTTATTCGGGAAGCCCCTTGGGGATAGAGCAGTTCCGCAGCACACAGGCTGACCTTACCTGCAAATCCCAGTTGGGGCAGCTTGCGAGGAGACGCACCTTAACACCGTCTGGGCGGGCCTGAAGTATCTAGGGTATCCTTGGGGATCCATCGCCCTGGGCATCCCTGAAGCTCCGCTAGACGTTTTTTCCGCCTGGTTCCGCCAAGCAGCACTCCGGAAATCGCGGGACCCGGGCGACGATTGCCGTGAGGGGGGAGTCGTCGCCCAACGGCGAGGCACTTCCGCAGTGGGCCTCTGCTTTCTCAAGTTGCTCAGGCGGTTCCCCAGGACACGGTGGTCGTCACTGTGACGCGATCCCCGGCTCACCGCTCGCGCTGTTGAAGACCTTACCGAGAGACTGAGTCACTGGGGGAGCTGAAGGAGGTGGAAGAACTCGCTTTCCTGGAGCCACCCCTCAGCGAGGAAGAATACCGGGCTTTGCTGGAGGATCTTTAAAAGTCGGGGCTGGTTGGGGAGGGTTCGGGGCAGGGCAGTGGCCTCTCTCCTGCGGTGAGGTGACCCTCTGGCTCTGCTTCCAGCAAGCCCCGTCTTGGTGTCTTGCCCTGCCGCTGACCTGTCTGGGATCCCTGAGTGCTAGGTTCGTCTGTCCTGTTAGAGACTACACACTGGGCCCGGCTGTGCGGTCCTTCTTTTCCGAGCATCTTGGAAATTCCAGAGCCCGCCCTGGTCCCGGGAGCTGGGCCGTCTAGTGTGCGTTCGCGGTTTTGCAGGCAGCCCTTGGCGCTTCGGGACACCAGCGCAGGCAGAGCTTTCATCCCTCCTCGCAGCTCTGCCCCCACGCCACCCCGCGTACTTCAGGAGGGTTGACAGAGGGGGCGCTTTACCCGGGAAACACCGGGCCGGGTCCGCAGGTGTGCCCTCTCTCCAATCCGCGACACGCCTTTTCTGCCTCTGCTCCGCCCACCGATCACTGGCACACCGGTAACCCGCCAGCCTCCCCGCCATCACGGAGCAGCGCCTGGTAGCTCAGTGCGGACCCGAGACCACTCCGCCCCCCTCAACCCCTCTACCCCGCGGGCAATCTGAAGGGCTGCTTTCTCCAGGCGGGAGGGAAGGCGGGTAGAGGTGGGGAGAGGACCCCAGAGCGAGAGGGAGGGACGAGAGAAGGGAGGAAAGGACGGAAGGGAGAGAGGGAGGAAGGGAGGGAGGCAGGGACCGAGGGAGAGGGAGGGAGACACAGGGAGGGAGCAGGGAGCGAAGGGAGGGTGAAAAGGAGAAAGAGAGAAAGGAAGAAACGGAGGTTTGGAGGGACTGAGGAAGAAAGGGCAAGAGGAGAACAGGGTGGAACAGAAGGATAAAGAAAGGGACCACGGGACAGAGGAACATAGGCAGAGATTTGAGCGGTCTTCTGCCTCCAGGACCAACGGAGGGACCCCACACTCCCAAAACATTTCGGGAGCTCTATGCGATGCGTGCCAGTCCT
Organism: Callithrix jacchus; assembly: GCF_049354715.1. Taxonomy (NCBI): domain Eukaryota; kingdom Metazoa; phylum Chordata; class Mammalia; order Primates; family Cebidae; genus Callithrix; species Callithrix jacchus. The sequence goes on from NC_133523.1 coordinate 20,931,709, forward strand.
CGTTTCACCCACGGGGTTCACAGACTGCATATCCCCACGTCATGCCCTGCAACAGAGCGTGAGGCAGTCTCATCCCCACAGGGGTCACCCTCGAGCCGATTGAAGCGTGATTTCTGACTTCAGCCTCTGATCGGCTGTATGTGTGTATGTGTGTGTGTGCGCGCGGGCGTGTGTGTGTGTGTGCGCGCGCGCGTGTGCATGAATTTGAGGTTCCGGCGGCGTGTCTTGCCCTCCCGCTGACCTGTCTGGGATCCCTTGGTTCCAGGTCGGTCAGGTGAGAGACTGCACAAAGGGCAGGGCTGTGCTGTCATTCTTTCCCCAGCATCTTGGGAACCCCAGAACCCGCCCAGGGCCCGGGACCTGTGCGGTCTCGTGCGCGTGTGTGGGTCTGCAGGCAGCCCGCGGGTCTTCTGGGGACCAGCGCAGGCAGAGCTGTCATCCCTCCTCGCAGCCCTGCCCCCACGCCAACCCGCAGGCTTCAGGAGGGTGAGAAGAGGGGGCGTTTTGCCCCAGAAACACCGGGCCGGGTCCCCAGGCAGGCCCGCTCTCCATTCCGCTGCACCCCTGTTCTGCCTCTCCACTTCGCCCACCGATCACTCGCACACCGATCACTCGCACACCGCTGCCCCGCCAGCTTCCCCGCCATCACCGGTAGTGCCTGGCAGCTCAATATAGACCGGACACCACTGCCCACACAACCCCCCTGTCCCGCGGGCAAACGGAAGGGCTGCTTTCCCCAGGCGGGAGGGAAGGCTGGTAGAGATGGGAGAGGATCCCAGGCGGAGAGGGAGGGACGCGTGAAGGGAGGAAAGGACGCAAGGGAGACAGGGAGTGGGAAGGGAGTGAGGGAGGGACGGCGGGTGGGAGGTAGGATGGGACCCAGCACCTAGGTCGTGGGACACTGTCCTCCTGCCTTGGCACCTCCTGCTTGGTGCTTTGGGACATATGTCTATGCTCATAACTGGGATGTTGTGATTCCCTTCTCTTGCCTAATATCTACTCACATAGGAGTCAATAACTTATTGCTGGGCCCAGTATCAAGTTACATTCCTTTTTTGTCATGACTCTCTTCTCAGAAAGCCTTGCGACACACTGTTGAGTCCACAGTCAATGTGATGTGAGTCTCCTGCATGAACCCTGCCCACAGAGACCATTGCGACGTTATCTCTGGGGACTCCACTATTCAAAATGATTGTCTTGTTACCCCTGCTCTTTGCCCACAGGAGAGGATGTGACTTGTCTCTGGACCCTAGTTGAGGTAACTCTGCTTGCCTGACTGGGCTACGCTTACAAAAGAAAGAGTGACTTGTCACCGGCCCGGCACACAGGTGATGTGATTTTCTTGTCTGGATTCTTGCCCACAGGTATCATCATTACATACTTTTGGTCTCTTCTGCTAGATGGCCTGTGTCTCCTCTTCTTCCTGGGAAGTGTCCACCGACACTGAAATGGAACATTTCACCTGACTCAGCACCTACACGACGTGTCTCTCGTATTACGCCTTGGCTTTTCCCACTGGGCTGATTTGGGACATACAGCTGAGCACAGCCTCTAGGCTATTTAACTCTTCTCTTCTCACGTGGTCCTACCCACAGGAGGTATTGGGATATATTTCTAAGCACTTCTCCGAGGTAATGACTCTTTTTGGGGCTTTCCCCGGATACGGTACGGTGACCTATTTCTGGACCAGCACCTAGGCGATGTCCCTCATTTCTCCTACCTGTTGCCGGTTAGGGCAAAGGAATTCCTAGGGGTGTGAGTCTACAGAAACCGCGATTCTTGCCTCCTCAGGAGAAAGGACTCCACCGAGGGCCGTAAAGCAGGAGAGTTTCCGAGCAGCAGTAAACGTGTATGAAGAAGCTTCGGAAGCGGAAGAGAAGGAGGGAAAGTACGCGTGGCAGAGTGCCAAGAGGATGACTCACAAGGCAAAAGCAGGATGCGACCTTTCGACCTGGCGTTTTATATGTTGGAATGCCTCTGGGTTGTGGTTGTTGGTCGCGGTGTTGTCTTTTTTGTTTTTTGTTTTGTTTCGTTTTTCTTCTTTTTTAAATACAGAGTCTCGCCCTCTCGCCCAGGCTGGAGTTCAATGGCCGGATCTCGGCTCACGGCAACCTCCACCCCTCGGGTTTGAGTAATTCTCCTGCCCCAGCCTCCCAAGTAGCTGGGATTACAGGCGTCTGCCACCACGCCCGGCTAATTTTTTGTAATTTTTGTATGTGACCTCCGCAAGGGTGCCTGTCGCTCAGGTCTCTGTGGCTTCCTAAGTCGTGGTGACCTGATGACGTTCACTGTTTTGTTCCCCGAGCTCGGCGGGGAAACAGAAACTCCCAGGGATCCGTGGAAAAGCAGCAGCGTGTCGCTGCCCTTTCTATCCAGGTTGCCGAGACTCCCCGTGTGGCAGGAAACAGGAATCCCTCGTCAGGCCGTCTCTGCCCGGGATGTTTTCTTTCTCCGTGCCTTCGCTCTCGTTTTCTACAGGAACACGAACCGGATCCACGCAGCTGCGTGTGTGAGAGTGTCGTGGCAACGGCGACACCCACAGACGTGGACGCCTTGACGGAGAGGGGGGGCTTGGAAAACTCAGGCCTGTCACGGGGGTTCGCTTCTGCACGCCACCCTCCCTGGTGACGTGTTCGAGCCCGGAGAGAGGCTTCCAGTTTCCGTAGAATTCCTGGAGAACCCCAGAGGTCCAGCCCCCGAAGCCCCGCGTGTCCCTCCCCCGCCGCTCAGGCCCCACCCCCGACCACCCCACAGGGCCCTGGTGTCCCTGTGGTTTCCGGCTTGAGAGGGCGGGCTACCCCGCCCTGGGTCCCCGGAGCTCATGCAAATTCAGGAAGGGGTGGGGCCGCTAGGTCTCTATAAAAGCGGCCCCTGGCTGGCGGGGCCGGACTCCTGGCTTGACCTGCCTGCAGGTGCGGTGCACAGCAGAGGTTGGCTGAGGCGCGCGGGAGCCGCCGGGCCTCTGTGTGCCTGTGTCTGTCTGTGACACTCGGCCCGGTCTCCCCGCGATGGCTCTCCCCACAGCTCCCGGCAGCCCTCTCCCGGCGGAGGCCCGAGGGCGAGGAAGGCGAAAGAGGCTCGTTTGGACTCCGAGCCAGAGGGACGCCCTGCGAGCGTCCTTTGAGCGGAACCCGTACCCGGGCATGGCCACCAGAGAACAGCTGGCCCAGGCCATCGGCGTTCCGGAGCCCAGGGTCCAGATTTGGTTTCAGAACGAGAGATCGCGCCGGCTGAGGCAGCACCGGCGGGAATCCAGGCCCTGGCCTGGGCCACGCGGCCCGCCAGAAGGCCGGCGAAAGCGGACGGCCGTGACCCAGTCCCAGACCGCCGTGCTCCTCCGGGCCTTCGAGCGAGAGCGCTTTCCGGACTTCGCCACCAGGGAGGAACTGGCCGGAGAGACGGGCCTCCCGGCGTCCAGGATTCAGATTTGGTTTCAGAATCGAAGGGCCAGGCATCCAGGCCGGGCTGGCAGGGGACCCCTGGCCGCAGGCGGCCTGTGCAACAGGGCTCCTGGCGGGTGCGGCTCCTCTGCTCGCTCCTGGGTCGCCTCCACCCACACCAGGGCGTGGGGGGCGGCGCTTCCCGCACCCCAAGTGCCCTGTGCGCCTGGGGCCCTCCCACAGGGGCCTGTCGTGAGCCAGGCAGCAAGGGCCGTGCCCCTGCTTTTGCACGGACAGGCCCCACAGGCAGAAGGAATCTCGCAACCTGCCCGGCACTCGGGGCTTTCGGGTTCGCCGCCCTGGCTCTTTCAGAAGTGGCGCTCCCCCACCCTCAGAGCCTTCGGGGCCCTCCCCACCCGATCAGATGCCAGGAGGAGCGGGACCGGCCACATGCCGGCCTGCCAGGGACGTTCTCCGTGGGACAGCTTGGGCCCGCTGAAGCCTAGCCACAGGGGCAAGGTATGCGGGTGCCACACAGGGCCCCCCAGGGTCCCTGGTTGGGCTGGGGCCAGGGGCTCCACGTGGCTGGGGTGTCCGGCGAACCCCAAGCCGTGCCACCTCCACCTCCACAGCCCGCACTTCCGGAGACCCCCGCCTGGCAGGGGCAGATGCCAGCCCTGCAGGCGCCTTCCCAAGCTGGGTGGAACCCAGCACCTAGGTCCTGGTACTCCTCCTGCCTTGGCACCTCCTGCTTGGGGCTTTGGGACATATATCTGTGCTCATAACTAGGATGCTGTGATTCTCTTCTCTTGCCTAATATCTGCTCACATAGGAGTCAATAACATAACAGGTGCAATATTTACTCTGTCTCAAAGAAAATGAAGACACAAAGAAAATTATACATCTTATCAAAATGACTTTTTTCCAATATTGATCGTTTATTCTGAAAATAGTTACAAACTCATACTCAAACATACTTAATTCATTATTTTCTTCCACCTAAAGTTTATATTTAGACTAACAGATGTGTATATTTAACTCTAGGTAAATTAAAACTAAAAATCTTTATGTGTTTGAAAGGATACAGGCCACATATGAAAAGAAGACTAAGAAATTTTTAAAAGTATTTATCCAGGACTCAGATATGTGTAAATTTTATTTGTAACTGTATACAATTTTTATTATTACGAAACTGACCCTGTAGTCAATTTTACTTTTACGTCATAAAATTTCTATATCTGTAGAATTGTTTGTAATACAAAAGATAAATTTTAGAGGTGATGGATCCCTCAGTCAACCTAATGTGATTAAATACTGTATGCCTATCAGAATATTTGTAACATATGTACATATATATAACATAAATATGTGCCCACAAAAATTAACAAAAGTTAAATGCAGGAAAAAAAACTTTACCTACTGGAACAATATTGATTAACTTATTGCAGTTTTAAGCCAGTGGCAAAAAAGATTACTAGAGACCTTAGTCCATGATTTAACCAAATCGTGTATTCTTTTATCTTTTACCTATACCCTTGAGTCAGGAGGACTAGGTTAAAGTAAATGGAATAAGATGTAATTGAATGTGCAATATTTAAAATGTGAAAAACGTTGAATTAAGAAATTCACACCTAATCTAAAATTTTTAGCATGTACTGCATTTTGTTTCATAAAAGTACAATCGGTAAAATAATATGCTAATTTTATTTTATTTATTTTTGAGACAGCGTCTCACTGTATCACCTAGGCTGGAGTGCAGTTGCACAATCTCAGCTCATTGGTAACCTTCGCCTCCTTGGTTGAAGCGGTTCTTCTGCCTCAGTCTCCCGAGTAGCTGAATGAACTACAGGTGTGCACCACCAAGCACAGCTAATTTTTGTATTTTTAGTAGAGATTGGGTTTTACCACATTGGCCAGGCTGGTCTCAAACTCCTGACCTTGTGATCCACAAGTCTTGGTCTCCCAAAGTGCTGGGATTACGGGTCTGAGCCACCAGGCAAAGACAATTTAACTAAAACTAACAGTATTTGTCTCTCAATATAATGCAGAAGAATATTACTCTGGACACCTACCTCATGCATCACTCACTACTGTAAGTTAACCACAAAGAATCTTTTTAGATTTTCATCATGTGTGTTACATTTTAATGTCCTTACTCTTTCGTAAGAGGTCATAGACGTTCACCTACTAAAAATTATCTCTTCTGTCTTGATACAGCAACAATTGGTCACATGCTTTCATGTACAAACACAATAGTAATAAAGAAACATGATGGACTGAGCACAGTGGTTAACACCTGTAATCCCTGTACTTTGGAAGGTTGAGCTGGGTGGAACACCTGAGGTCTCAAGTTTGAGACCAGCCTGGCCAACATGTCCAAACCCCACTTCTACTAAAAATATAAAACATAGCCTGAGATAGTGGTATGTGCCTGTAATCCCAGCTACTTAAGAAACTGAGGCAGGAAAATCACTTGAACCCAGGAGGTAGAGGTTGCAGTGAGCTGAGATTGTGCCACTGCACTCCAGCCTGGGAGACAAAGCAAGACTTCATCTCAAAAGATAAAAAGGAACTAATTATTTTCCAGGAAGTAATTTGAGTTAATTGCAAGATTATCTGTATGAAGTAATTTGATAATTAGTAACAACATTGCTTTTCACAAAATCTGTAATCTTTCCAAAAAAAGTATACTTGTAATGTAATTATAACTCTCCAAAAAATCTTCTATTTTTAAAGTTACATACGAATAATTTTTCTACCAACTTGTTATATTTTCTAAACTCAGAACTCTGATTTAAAGTCTGAAGTGTCAGTGCCTTATGCATGTCTAATGTAAATTCTGATATTTACATAACTTAATTTTGAATTATCTTTTCTATTTACTATATCTGCAAAAATATATTTAATATAAACTCTCGTTTTTTTATTTATATATATTTTTATGACTCTCTGAAGTTTTCTAAGCTGTAATTTTTTTCTCCAAATTTATTCCATTTGCAAGGTTTTTCTTCTACATAAATTTTCTGATGTTGAACAAAGTTTAAGCAGTTGGGTCAGAGTTTGCCTCTAATATAAAATGAGGACGAGATCTGTGTTGCAAGTAAATGTGCTACAACTCTCTTTATGTTTGTCATGTTTGTCTTCCAAATAAATCCTCTTCAGCACTTTAAAGGCTTATATTTTCTGAAGAACCTTTTGAGAAACCTGCATTTTTAATGCTTTTATTAAGGATAAACTCTGATGTAGAGTAAGATTGTGAGCAGATATTAACCACTTTTCTACTTTCTATTTGTACATTTTTTTCTCAAGTATAAATGCTTTCCTGTGCAAGAAGGTGTGAGCATGGTTTAAAAGTTTTGCCACATCGTTCATACTTGTAGAAGTTTTCTCTAGTATGAACCACCTCACCTACAATCGTGTCAACCATTTAAAGACTTCCTCACATTATTCATATTTCTATGATTTCTCACCAGCACAATTTCTTTAATATTTGAAAATGTTTGAGGTGCTTTTTTATTGCATTTTAGGTTTTGGGGTACATGTGAAGAACATGCAAGACTGTTGCATAGGTACACACACGGCAGCGTGATTTGCTGCCTTCCTCCCCTTCACCTATATCTGGCACTTCTCCCCATGCTCTCTCTCCCCAACTCCGCACCCCCCACTGGCGATTCCCTATTTCCCCCCGACAGACCCCAGTGTGTGATGCGCCCCTCCCTGTGTTCATGTGTTCTCATTGTTCAACACCCACCTATGAGTGAGAACATGTGGTGTTTGATTTTCTGTTCTTGTGTCAGTTTGCTGAGAATGATGGTTTCCAGGTTCCTCCATGTCCCTACAAAGGACACGAACTCATCGTTTTTGATGGCTGCATAATATTCCATGGTGTATATGTGCCACGTTTTCCCTGTCCAGTCTATCGTCGATGGGCATTTGGGTTGGTTCCAGGTCTTTGCTATTGTAAACAGTGCTGCAAGGAACATTCGTGTGCATGTGTCCTTATAGTAGAACGATTTATAGTCCTTTGGATATATACCCAGTAATGGGATTGCTGGGTCAAATGGAATTTCTATTTCTAGCATTGTTACAACTTTTGGGTTTGTAGACTTTCTCTCCAGTATAAATCATCTTATTTCTGTTAAGAATTGAGGATTAATTTAAGGCTTTACCACATTCTTCACACTTTATGGATTCTCTCCATTAAAAATTATCATACAAATTGTAAGGTTTGAGGACTGGTTAAAGACTATTCCACATTCTTCATATTTGTAGGCTTTCTCTCTAGTATGAATTTTTTTATGTGTAGTAAGTGTTGCAGATTGGTTAAAAGCTTTGCCACATCCCTCACATTTGTAGGGTTTCTCTCCAGTATGAATTCTCTTATGTCTAGTAAGGTGTGAGGATACTTTAAAATCTTTGCCACAGTCTTTACATTTGTAGGGTTTCTCTCCAGTATGAATTCTGTTATGTGTAGTAAGGGTTGAGGACTGGCTAAAAGCTTTGCCACATTCTTCACATTTGTAGGGTTTCTCTCTAGTGTGCATCCTCTTATGTTTAGTTAGGGTTGAGGACAACATAAATCCTTTGCCACATTCTTCACATTTGTAGGGTTTCTCTCCAGTATGTTTTTTCTTATGTGTAGTAAGGGTTGAGGACCACGTAAAAGATTTGCCACATTCTTCACATTTGTAAGGTTTTTCTCCAGTATGAATTTTCTTATGTCTAGTAAGGGTTGAAGACCAGCTAAAAGATTTGCCACACTCCTCACATTTGTAGGGTTTCTCTCCAGTATGAATTCTCTTATGTATATTCAGATAGGAGTACTGGCTAAAAGCTTTGCCACATTCTTCACATTTGTTGGATATCTCTCCAGTATGATTTCTCTTATGTGTAGTAAGGTGTGAGAACCGGTTAAAGGCTTTTTTACATTTCTCACATTTGTAGGGTTTCTCTCCAGAATGAATTTTCTTATGTGTAGTAAGGGTTGAGGACAAGCTAAAAGATTTGCCATGTTCCTCACATTTGCAGCGTTTCTCTCCAGTATGAATTCTCTTTTGTGCAGTAAGGTGTGAGAACCACTTAAAGGCTTTTCCACTTTTTTCACATTTGTAGGGATTCTTTTCAGAATGAATTATCTTATGTTTAGTAAGATGTGAGGCCTGGCTAAAAGCTTTGCCACAGTCTTCACATTTGTAGAGTATCTCTCCAGTATGAATTCTCGTATGTGTAGTAAGGTGAGAGAACCTGTTAAAGGTTTTTCCACATTCTTCACATTTGTAAGGTTTCTTTCCAGTATGAATTCTTTTATAGGTAGAAAGATTTGAGGTCTCATTATATGCTTTGCCACATTCTTTCCGTTTGTGGGATCTTTCCCCACTATGAATTCTTTTATGTTGCACTAAGTGTGAAAACGTGCAAAATGTCTTTTCACATTCTCTACATTTAAAAGGTTTCTTTCTAGTTTGTCTTATCTTATGTCTGTTTGAATATGAAAAGTTTTGAAAGACTCTCACAAATTTTTTGCATTGAAGTATTTTGCTCTGGGTAGTCGTCAAACACTGGTTAAGTCCATTGTAACATTCTTTGAGCACCTTACACTCATCCACGCTTTGACAACATTTTCTTAACTGGAAATTTTTATGTTTACATTGTTTATATCTTCTCAGTATCACTTTTTGGAAATAATTTTTTATGCCCTGCTTTGGCCAACATTCTTGGGCAAAATAAGAACATACACCTGAAAGAAATAAAAATAACAAATTACTCCACTTACTAGACTCAGATGAATATACTTTACAAATATTATGTATAAAATTGTACAAACCACATCAAAAGATGGCATAGCAAAATATTACAGGCCTGAATTTTTTCACAGACATGTAAATGTAACAAAAATATACAGACAAATTACATTTATAAAAAATTAAAGTGTGTGCAATGCCCCTGGTGAGCCCAATGCAAACAGCCACATAGAAGAAAAGTCTCCTACATTTACACACTACGGATCTTCCTGATTTCCAATAAAACATAGTGACTTCAAATAAATTGCCAACTGCTGGTTTCCTTCTTAAAAGACAAGGAAAACACTGCCTTATACATCTTAATTTATGGATGTTAGGATCTTTTACAGCCACTGGCTCCTGTCTCTCATTACCTAAAGATCTGAAATAAATAGTGGTATTCTTTCAAATGACAGTTTGAGTCTGCTGAGACAAAAGGTAGGTTGTCCAGCAGCAGAAAGACTGTGGTATCATAGACAGAAAACAGTTGTAGCAAGTGATTACTGGTTATTAAGAAGAAATATAAACAGGCTGAGTGTGGTGGTTCACACCTGCAATCCTAGCAGTTTGAGAGGCCAAGGTGGGTGGATCCCATGAGGTCAGGAGCTTGAGACCAGCCTGGGCAACATGGCAAAACCCTGCCTCTACTAAAAATACAAATTAGCTGAGCATGGAGATGCATGCCTGTAATCCCAGCTATGTGAGAATCTGAGACAGGAGAATTACTTGAACCTGGGAGGCAGATGCTGCAGTGACTTAATACCATGCCACTGCACTCCAGTCTCGGTGACAAAAGAGAAACTGTCTCAAAAGAAAAAAAGAAAAAGAAGAAAGAAACATGAATGAACTCCTTTAACTATAAACTAAACAGATAATTTTAGACAAGGCAAATTCTAAAGACATGTTTGAGAGACTCCCAGAATCTCTAGCTAAGATAATTGTTTCAGACTATGTCACATGAAACTACATTTTAGAGACTGTGACAGGTAGCTTTTTTAAAATGCTCAAAACTCAAAGATAACAATAGGGCAATATAATTTTATCAAAAATATTATATAATTCTCAAAAAAACATGAAAAAGACACACACATTAATTTTAAACACTGATAATAAGTTGAATCATATTCAATGGGTAAGAGAATGATCCAAGATGGCTGATCACTAACATCCCGGGATTGCAGCTCTCAGGGAAGGCGCGGAGAACTAGAGGACGCCACACTTTCAGACAAATTCTGGTCACTCACGGAGCAGAAGATCCCCCAGTGGAGGAAACACACGGGTGGCCAGCATGACTCTCGTGGCCGGCGCAGCGGTTCCGCCGGCACCTTGGCGCGGCAGCTCTTGGAGCAGAATAAACAGGTTCGGAGGACCCACAAGGGCCCCCAACACGACACCAGAGCCCGGCAGCACCTGTGACGGCACCTCGGCACGCAGCACTCGGCGCAGAGTAAACGGGACCGGTTCCCCTTCTGACCAAGGTTTGGAGCCCTGGGAAGGCAGAGTCACCCATTACGGACACAAGAAGGAAGCCAGACAGGAGAATCCTGGGCAGAAAAGCACCATCAGTTTTAACGCCGCTGCTCTGGCCCGGGGAACTAACAACCTGGACATCCACTCAAGAGACCTAATCTGAAAGTTGGTAATTTCAAAGATGAGAGGAGGATAAATTTACAATGACGGGAAGAAACCAGCGTAAAAAAGCTGAGAACACTTGAAGTCAGAACGCCTCTCCCTCTAAAGATGATCACAGTTCCACATCAACAATGGAACAAGGCTTGATGGAGAACGAGCGCATCCTGATGACAGAATCACTCTTCAAGGAATGGATAATAACAAACTTCGGTGAGTTAAAAGACCATGTTGTAGCCCAACGTAAAGAAACTAGGAACTTTGAAAAAAGGTTTGATGAAATCCTATTGAGAATAGACAACCTAGAGAGGAGTATGAGTGAATTAATGGAACTGAAGAATACAATACAGGAACTCCGAGAAGTATGCACAGGTTTAAACACTCGAATTGTTCAAGCAGAAGAAGGGATATCAGAGGTCAAAGTCCAACTTAATGAAATAAAACGTGAAGAAAAGATTAGAGAAAAAAGGATAAAAAGGAATGAGCAAAGTCTCCAAGAAATGTGGGAATATGTGAAAAGACCAAATTTACCTTTGATAGGTGTACCTGAATGCGACAGAGAGAATGAATCCAAGCTGGAAAATACCCTTCAGGATATTATTCAGAAAAATTTTCCTAAACTAGCAAAGCAGGTCAACATTCAACCCCAGGTAATACAGAGAACACCACAAAGATATTCCACAAGAAGAGCAACCCGAAGGCACATAATCGTTAGATTCACCAGGGTTGAAACGAAGGAGAAAATACTAAGGGCAGCCAGAGAGAAAGGTCAGATTACCCACAAAGGCAAGCTTATCAGACTTACAGCAGATCTCTCAGCAGAAACTCTACAAGCCAGAAGAGAGTGGGGGCCAATATTCAACATCCTCAAAGAACAGAACCTTCAGCCCAGAATTTCATATCCAGCCAAACTAAGCTTCACAACTGAAGGAAAAATAAAATCTTTTATGAACAAGCAAGAACTCAGAGATTTTATTACCACCAGGCCTGCTTTACAAGAGCTTCTGAAAGAAGCAATACACACAGAAAGAAACAACCAGTATTAGCCTTTCTAAAAATACACCAAAAAGTAAAGAGCACCAACATAAAGAAGAATTCACACCAACGAATGGATAAAACAGCCAGTCAACATCAAATGGCAGTAACCCTAAATTTAAATTGACTAAATCCCCCAATCAAAAGACACAGACACAGCCAAAACCCAATGGCATGTTACATCCAGACCTGTTTCACATGCAAGGATACACAAAGACTCAAAACAAAGGGATGGAGAAAGATTTATCAACCAAATGGAGAGCAAAAATAAATAATAAATAAATAAAAAACAGGAGTTGCAATTCTCGTATCGGATAAAATAGATTTTAAAGCAACAAAGATACAGTGGCAAAAGGATCAATGCAACAACAAGAGCTAACGATCCTAACACCCAGATAGGAGACTTAGATTCAATGAGACAGAAAATTAATAAGGATATCAAGGACTCGAACTCAGATCTGGAACAAGTAAACTTAATAAATATTTATAGAGCTCTCCACTTCAAATACACAAAATACACATTCTTGTCAACACCACATCACACCTACCCATGAGTTTAAATGAAACATTGATTGGCCATTATTAATACCCAACTTTTTTCAAAATAAAGCAATATTTCCATTTACTCTCCCTCTTTCTCTTCCTCTTTCTTCCTCTCCTTTACTTATTTTTTTTTTTCTTTCCTTCTCTCAAAAAAAAAGAAATCAACTTGTAAACCTCTAGATCCAAGTCGGCAATGTCTCTCTCATTGCTTGATTTCCTTCCTTCCCTTCCCTCCGTCCCTCCCTCCCTCCCCGCTTCCTCCCTTCCTTCCTTCCTTCCTTCATCCCTCCCTTCCTGGCTTCCTCCACCCGCCCCCCCAAAAAAAAAAAAATATTCAATGGGTAAAACAGGAACACAGACCACTGTAAAAATCATAAAAATAAGACTGAAAGCATAAAATATCTAAAGTATTTTCTCAAATTTTGGAGGCAAGAAATAGAAAAGTAAACAATTGGAAAATCCTAAAAATAATGTAAAAATGAAGAGGTTCAACAAACAAATTAGGACAGAAGCAAAGGTATTTATACAAATACACATATAAGTACATTCTCAAAAATCAGACTAGAAAACAGTTTTGGAAGCTGCAAGATAAAAGTAATGTGTCATTTACAAACATAGTGTTATGATATAACAAGTGAATTACCAAAACAAATTTTGTAGGCCAGAAAGAGACCGTGTGACACAGACAAATTCCTGCAGGGGGTGGGGAAGCAATCAAGTGAGAATAATAACCAACAACAAACCTGTCCTGCCAAATAAAAAGAAAATAATCTGGGGGGTGGGGAGTTGGGGAGAGACAGCATGTGGAGAAATGTCAGATATAGGTGAAGGGGAGGAAGGCAGCCAATCACGCTGCCATGTGTGTACCTATGCAACCATCTTGCATGTTCTTCACATGTACCGCAAAACCTAAAATGCAATTACAAAAAAGTGAAGTGCCCTTACCAAACAGAGCCTATACCCTATTATTCTATTTGGAAAACGAGTATCCAACTTCTGGACTGTCTGGTGCTTAGGCTTTTCTGATGTCTCGCCACTTTATTTTTCTACTCAAGTCTAGTTAAGAGCAAACTAGAGAAAACTAAAAGTAGCTCAGTGCAGCCACTGACTAGTATATCTGGAATCCAAATACCTAATGGAAGAGAAGGCTGAGATTTAGGACTGTAGTGAGGCTTAGGCAATTTTTCATGCATCAGAAGTGTCCATGCTCTCTTATTTCCACCTTTCCCGCAGAAAACCAAGAGCTGGTTTTCGGGAACATTTGTACCCACTCATTCTAGAGCTGGTTCTGACTTCTGATGGCTTGTACAGGTCACTAAGGCAGCCCAGAAAGCTTCTGTCAGAGCCCAGGAATTTCAGTTTCTTTTATTGCAAGGAGAACTGGAAATGAAAACAGACCACTACACAAGTTAAACTGCCTAGAGCAGAGACTTGAAAAAAATTCTATCAGCAATGTAATATCCTGAGCCCAGAATGAATCTATCCATTGGGAAAGAAATTGAATCAGAATCCTCCTTTGTGTAAATGCCCTTCATGTTGATCTTTTCTTTCCATCCAGTGCTGTTTTGGTATCAAATAGAATCTTCCAATGTTAAGAAAGTGTAGCACTGAAAGGACCTTGAACTGACTGAGATTTGGCTAACGCTATGCAAAAACTGCTTTAATCAGAAGAGTCCTGGGGGATGTCTGCTGAACAGCTTCATCTCAAGCAGGATGGGAATGGCTCCCTCTAATCAGATGTTGAAAGATTTTGAAAAAACTGCTGTCATGATGATTTTGCCTCGTTTTTCATCCTGTGCACCACAAACTCAATGCCACACTTCCCTGCCGCGAAACCAGATTGAACATGAATACAGAATGAGTCCCCTGGAAAGAAACTCAAGCCCCAAACTAGGCCATGATTTAAAAGAAAGCCCATCTCCAACTCTCTTAACGTGATTTGCTTATGGAAGGAAAATTCTAAGCTCTTTTTATCTTACATATGCTAGAAAAAGATGTTTTAAATATTTCATAGGCTTGAGAACTAGACAGAGGCAATTGTAATTATAATCCACATTAGGCATGAGGATGTAGAGCTACATCAAATGTCTGCAAGCCTTGACCTCATTCCAGCTTGTGTTCATCCATTGGTGCTGTCAAAAATACCTGTATTTTGTTGCCCATGCAGTTTTCCTATGCTTATGCTTATGGATTCCCTAAAAAAGAAAAGAAAATAATCTTCCGGGCTGGGTGTGGTGGCTCAGGCCTACAATCCCAGCACTTTGGGTGGCTGAGGTAGGTGAATCACGAGGTCAGGATATTAAGACCAGCCTGGCCAATGTAGTGAAACCCCACATCTACTAAAAACACAAAAATTAGCTGGGTGCACCTGTAGTCCCAGCTACTCGAGAGGCTGAGGCAGGAGAATCGCTTGAACCCAGGAGGCAGAGGTTGCAGTGAGCCAAGATCACGTCACTGCACTGGGGTCAGAATGAGACTCCTTCTGAAACAAGCAAACACAAACAAATCTTCTGAAACAACTGAATTTCAAAAAAGTATATTGGCACTGCATATGCCGTAAATATAAAAGACGCTGGAAGCAGTTCCTTAAACTGAAAATAAAAGAATTTAAGAAAACACTGGCAGTAAACATTTAAAATTATTCTCTAATATTTGAAAAATAAAAGCATAGAAATTAGAAACACCTGTTAATGAATATATAATGTAAAAACATAATTACCAACATCAATGACAAATTTCAGGGCAGATGTAAGGAGAAAAGAATGTTTTGTTCAACTGAAGTTTATTTTGTACCAAATAAAAAATATACCAGTTTTCCTTATAGAGGTTTTATGTAATCCCCAAGATACCACTTTAAAAAAAATCTTTATAGATACACAAAAGAAAATTAGAAATAAGTAAAAGCATATCAATACAAAACTCTAACGACACAAAACAAGAGAGGAAAGGAGAAACAAAGATGCAAGAATCAAATAAAATAATTTAAAACAACATTAGGTCTTCCTCTTTCAGAAATTTAAATACACATATAAAATCAACTTTCAAATCAAGAGACATACTTTCAATAAATATATTAAAAATTTAAAAACCAAAGATCCACTTCTTTTTCTACAAAAGTCAATTGAGATCTAGTGATAAACACTGAAAGGAGCAAGATGGAAGTAGACATTAAATGAAAACAGTAATGAAATGAGAGCAGAAAAATTCAAAATAGTATTATGCTAGCTACATCTTAAGTCAAAAAATGTCACATTTTTAAAACATACTTCAACTCAAAATTCCAAGGAGACAAAAAAGGACATTAAAACTTACAGATTTAGGTCAGGCACAGGGCATCACACCTGTAATCCCAGCATGTTGGGAGGCCGAGGCGGGAGGATCACTTGAGGTCAGGACTTTGAAACTGTCCTGGCCAACCTGGTGAAACCCCGTCTCTACTAAAAGCACAGAAATTAGCCAGGCATGGTGGTAGGCGCCTGTAATACTAGCTATATTGTAATCCTAGGTAATATTGTAATGATGTTCATATTTCTCAATGAAATCTACAGATTTAATACACAGTTTTTAAAATTTCTCATTGCATTTTTTAAGAAATAGAAACAGCAATCCCAAGTATATAAAATCTCTACAGACAATAAAGTACCCCAAAATATTGAAAACAAAACAAAACAATGCTGGTGGCATTACAGTTTCTAATTTCAAAACACATTAAAAGCTAGAGAATTAAAACAATTTGGTAGGAGTGTAAAGGTAAAAATGTATACTAATAAAATAGAATGGCCTGGGCGTGCTGGCTCATCCCTATAATTCCAGCACTTTGGAAGGATGAGGCGGGTGAATCATGATGTCAAGAGTTCAAGACCAGCCTGACCAACAAAGTAAAACCCCATTTCTACTAAAAATACAAAAATTAGCTGGGTGTGGCGGCAGGTGCTTGTAATCACAGCTACTCAGGAGGTTGAGGCAGGAAAATCACTTGAACCCAGGAGGTGGAGGTTGCAGTGAGCCAATATGATGCCACTGCACTCCAGCCTGGGTGACAGGGTGAGACTGTGTTTCAAAAAAGAAAAAAAAAATGAATGCAATAGGATGCAGCACATATATAAACTCTCACATATATGGTCATATAAAGTCATTTGCATACCCATAATTATTTTACCATTGTTACTGAAAGCCAATAGGTAAAAGCAATACAAATTTCTGTCACGAAATAGTTCAGTAAATGTATAATTTAAAATATAAAAATACCAAAATATTTACTCAAATTTTCAAAAAAGCAGGAAATATTCTAACTATAAAGGTAAATCTTGATGACATTATGCAAAATAAACTGAGCCAGCCACAGAGATGTTATGAGATACATACGGCAGTTACTCTTAGAAACACAAAACAGAATGGTGTTTGAAAAGTGCCAGAAAATGGGAAAAATTGGTACTTTTTTAAATGTGTATGACAAAATTTCTAGAAATATTTTATAAAACAATGTAAATATACTTAACATGCATAAAATGTACAGTGTTTTTGAGTCAGGGTCTTACTCTGTCACCCAAGCTGGAGTGTATGACATAATTATGGCTCACCGCAGCCTCAAACTTCCAGGTTCAAGTGATCCTCCCTCCCTCATCTCCCAAGCAGATAGGATCACCCTATGTCTGACTATTTTTTAAAATATTTTATAGAGATGAAATATCCATATGTCTCTCAAGCTGTTCTCAAGTTTTCGACTCAAGCAGTCTTCCTGCCTTGGGCTTTCAAAATCTGGGGATTAGATGTAAATCAGGACTATCACTGGCCATGAAAGGTACACTTAAATAGACATAAGATGGTAAATTTTAAAGAATTATAAATCTTTCCAAATATGACCTTCAAGTCACAAAAGTGTTTCTCTCATACAAAGAAATTATATATTCATTATTAAACACAAGGTAAAAATAAGACTATTTCCATGACTGCTCATTGAGACAAGATAAAGCCACCATTAAAAATCAGCTAAGAAAACATAAATACAAGATGAGCCATAACCAAAATTGGAGTTATATTTATAAAAACACACACATATAATCAGATTGTAATAGACATATGGCTGACTTATCTCTTAATTAAATCCCAAACTGACTTACCTGTATAAACAGAATTGCAAATTGTCTAAAATTGTAAAACCAAAAAACACAATAAACTTATGTTAAGAAACCTACACTGGACTGGGCGTGGTGGCCCAGGCCTGTAATCCAAGCACTTTGGAGGTCAAGGCGGGTGGATCACCTGAGGTCGGGAGTTCAAGACCAGTCTGACCAACATGGTGAAACCCCATCTTAAAAAAAGAAAAAAAAAAAAAAAAGAAACCTACACTGAGAAAAAACACTAATATGAAACTACAAAACAATGTTTACTCATAAAATCTGGTATGCAGAATTGATGAAGCATTAACAAATAATTTGTGTGGATAACTGCAATAGTTTACAGTAACTGAACTCATTGAAGATGACTCTTTTGAATCACTGGCATCCACTGTAATGCAGTAAAGTTTCAGATAAAATGCAGTGTAACCCTAAACAGAAGACTCTAATGCCAAACTTTTGATAAATAAGCATTTTAATAAATGAGATATTTTTATGTTTTAAATATATAATACTCTTACACAAAATAAAACTTCTCTAATCTAACTTTAGAAGCAAAGAATAGGTTTACATTGCTAAATAAAGAAAAAATATACCATAATGGACAGCAAAGAGAGAAAAAATATATATACATATTTTTTTCAGAATATATATATATTTTTTCAGAATATAATCATAGCCTCTGATATATAAAAAAATATTTGGAAATAATTTGTTATATTTTAGATATAGGCAGACAAAAGTGAGTGAAAATCCTATAATCTTTTTTATCTGCCTATTTTCCTTTTTGCCTGCTTACTAATTATTTAATTCACTCAGGCATAAAATGTAAATTCTAGTATATTGTCCTAAATCTCTAAATCTGAAATTACAGACTAAATCAAAATACAAAGTAAAAATGTACAGGGAGACTGACATCACTGAAATGGAAAAATAAAAGGTGTCCTATTTACCTATTTTCTGACAGCAAGAAAATTCATCAGCCATCCATAATAAAAATGCCTTTATGAGAAAAACAGGAAACATGGCTCCAACCTGTAATGACAGCTACATGGTACATAACTCAGAGAACTGCTTCAGGCCAGAATTTCAAGACCAGCCTGGGTTACGTAGCAAGACCCCATCTCCAAAATAAGTGCCCTTAAAAGAGCTTCGAGATCCAGAGAGGGATTTGTAAAACTCTGCTAATGCCCAGGATTGAGGAACATTCTTTTCAGAAAGCATGCTTTTATTCAGGTGGCAAACTACAGGATACCTGTTCTTGGCTATAGACCAGAAAATGGCCCATTAAACTTGATCCCACTGAGAATTCTGAACTTACCTTGTAATCATCCCAAACTCCTCCTATCCACAGTATGGGAGAGATCCTGCCCTTCCAGAGGCCTGAAGGAAGACACCCATTTATAGGCATGCCGGCAGGTCTGAAGATGTTGGCCCTCACTGTGGTCCCTGAAGCAGTTCCATGACTCAGTTTTAGTTCCCTGAGCCACAGTGCACGGCAAGTTCTGCTTCTGTAGAAGCCCACAGTGACCTTGGGAAATCCTCTCTGGTACTCAGTGGAAGCCAAACTCATCTACATCCTAATATAAAGCCTACCATATGCAGACCCAATTGCAGAAAGCTGCCCTACATTCTGCCAAACAAAGCCAAGTCCTAAAGAATATTCACTCTGTTCCAAAATAAAATGGGAATTACAACTACCCAATCCCCTTGTAACAAGCCAACTACATGTGGACCTTAATGCAGACCCAAAGGCCTTTGTGATCAAGCTACAGCCTCTCTACACTACAAACACATGGGGCATCCCATCACCCTGGGGACTCGACAAAAGACCTTCACTTTCTGAAACCAGTTTATAAAAACTTGAAGAGGTGTTTGCGCCTTCAAATTCACAGACCCAATGCAAAAGTATATTGTGCCTATTCTCAATGCTTCTATTTTAACACAGCACTGAAAGTAGGTGCAATAAAAATTGGCCAAAAAAAAATTTTTAAGTCATTGAAATTAAAGACAAAAAAGTACAAAGTTGTTTTATTTAGATCATTTGATCTTAAATTAAAAAAAAAACATAAACAGTACTTTAAAACCTAATTAAAGTAATAATTACACAATAAATTAGCAAAATAGAAAATTAACATAGAAGTATAAGTTATGGTTCCATACACTTTAAATAAACTATCTGATAAAATAGAGAAGGAAGGCAATCTTACAATAGCACTAAAATAATAAATTTCTAAGAACAAATGTAATGTAACCAAGGAGCTTAAATATATTTCAAATAAAAGATATATCAATTAAAAACTTGAAATGAAAAAAATAAATATAAAAACATTTTATGTCTATTGATTGAAAGAATATTGTTAAAGTGCCATGTTATCTATAGTGGTCTTTAGATTCAATAAACTCCCTATCAAGATTCCAATATTTTCTACAATAATACAAAATACAATTCTAAATTTCACGTAGCACTACAATAAATGTTGAATAGCCAAACCAATCTTAAAAACAAAGAAAAAAGCAGAACATCATAATTTATAATTTTAAACTATACTTAAAGACTATAAAAGACAAAATGTATTGTTCAGAAAAATTAGCCATACAAAAATAATGGAACAGAAACCACTACTCCCACACATCTTAGACATGTCAAAAGAGAACTTAAAAAACAGTTTAACATAAAGTTTCTCAAAATTATGCAGCCATCTCTGTGTTTTCAAAAACAATAAAAAAGTGATCATATTTTGCAGTCGCTTATATGCCACAAGCAGGCTGTCACTGTAAATGTGAAGAAAGATCACTGAAGGGAAAGTAAACTTTACAGATTTTTAAAAGATAATACAGAAGATGCTTCCATGTGAGAGTACAGAAAACCAAAAATAAAAAATCAGCCTTCCCAAAAACTATTTCCTTTGAAACACAGACTTCCAAATCATTTTAAGAATGGGCTTTTTTCTTATTTTATACCTCTCATCTGTGTCGTCTGTTGTACTCATTTTCACTCTCACCTACCTGGGGCTTCGGCTACCATCTCACGTCTCTTCACATTCCAAGGTTCTTTTCCTTGCTCCAGACAGGTGATCAGGTCTGGCTTAGAGGCAGCAATACCTGTTTTATTAAAAATTACATGAATCTTGCTTGTATTCTCCAATTACCAACCTAGTAGTGTGCTCAGTAAAAAGAATATAATAGAATATTCTAGCAAAATACCTCTAAAATACTAATTTATAACAAAAAATTTAAAATTTTTAGAAAATATTTCAATTTTGTAAGTTCTCAATTTCACTACCTGGTACTACTAAATCAAAAATTAGTGGTGGCAATCAGATTTTAAGATGTGGGCAACAGTATGTTATACCACTCAATTTCTAAAATTAATGCTAATCTAGAGTGAAGGACACAGATCAGCTCAGGAATGTGGAAAGTTCAGGGCAAAAACACCTTAAAATTCTTTTTTACTAGACAAATCTTGATTTTTGTTTCCTTAAACAGATCTGAAAGCAAAAATTCTTCTACAAAAAAAGAAAAAGAAAAGAAATAAAACTTAGAGTATACAGGAAATTGTGTATTGAAGTTATGCTCACCCAGGAAGACCAGGTTTCTGTAGTTCTCTAACATCACATTTCTGTATAAATTCCGCTGTGCAGTGTCCAGGCATTGCCACTCCTCCAGACAGAATTCTATGGCCACTTCCCTAAATGTCAACACTCCCTGAAAAACATACCCACACATGCATATTTACCAAGTGACCATGAGCAGAATTTTTTATTTGACTCAAGGTAAATCAAGAATAACGATAACTGGTTCTTACTTACAGGAGTGACTGACAATATCTAATAAATAACTTTCAACACAGTTGGCTGATCGATCCAAGATGGCCGACCACTAACAGCTCAGGATTGTAGCTCCCAGTGAAAGCTCAGAGAACGAGACGACGCCACACTTTTAGATGAATTTTCGTCACTCACCGATCAGCTGATTCCCAGTGGAGGAGCCCCACGGGTCGCCAGCGTGACTCTTGTGGCCTCCGCAGCGGTTTTGCCGGCGCCTCGGCGCAGCAGCTCTTCATGCAGAGCCAACGGGACTGCTTCCCCTACTGACCGGAGTTTGGAGCTCCGGGAAGTCAGAGCCACTTGTTGCAGATTCAAGAGGGAAGCCAGACCAGAGATTCCAGGGCAGAAGAGCACCATCAGTCTTATCGCTGCTATTTAGGCTGCCACAGTGGGTTGCTCGGATCCCAGCACTGGGAATCAATAAGTTGGACGTCGACTCAGAAACCTAATTAGAAAGGCAGTTCATCTACAATGAAGGGAAAAAAACAGCCTAAGAAGGCGGAGTATACTCAAAATCAGAACCCATCAGCAACAGAACAAGCCCTGATGGAAAAGGACTCATCAGCAACCGAACAAGCCCTGATGGAAAAGGACTCATCAGTAACGGAACAAGCCTTGATGGAAAAGGACTGTGTACCATTATCTGAAGTAGGCTTTAAGAGGTGGATGATAAGAAACTTCTGGGAGTTAAAGGAACTTGTTCTAACCCAATGTAAAGAAACTAAGAACTTGGAAAAAAGGTTCGATGAAATGTTGAAAAGAATAGACAATATAGAGAGGAACACAAATGAACTTATGGAGTTGAAAAATACAACACGAGAACTCAGTGAAATATGTACAAGCTTAAACAGCCGAATGGATCAAGCAGAAGAAAGGGTATCAGAGGTCAAAGATCAACTTAATGAAACAAAACAAGACAAGAATAAAGAAAAAAGGATAAAAAGGAATGAGCAAAGTCTCCAAGCAATATGGGACTATGTGAAAAGACCTAATATACGCTTGATTGGTGTACCTGAATGTGACGGAGAGAATGAAGTCAAGCTGGAAAATACTCTCCAGGACATTATCCAGGAAAATTTTCCTAATTTAGCAAAGCAGGACACTATTCAACCCCAGGCAATACAGAGAACACCACAAAGATATTCCTCAAGAAGACCAACCCCAAGGCACATAATTGCTAGATTCACCAAGATCGAAACGAAGGAGAAAATATTAAGGGCAACCAGAGAGAAAGATCAAGTTACCCATAAAGGTAAGCCTATTAGGCTTACAGCAGATCTCTCAATGGAAACCCTACAAGCTAGAAGAGAGTGGGAGCCAATATTCAATATACTTAATCAACAGAACTTTCAGCCCAGAATTTCATATCCTGCCAATTTAAGCTTTACATTTGAAGGAAAAATAAAATTTTTTAGGAACAAGCAAGCACTCAGAGATTTTATTACCACCAGGCCTGCTTTACAAGAACTTCTAAAAGAAGCACTATACACAGAAAGGAACAACCAGTATGACCCTTTCTAAAAATACACCAAAAAGTAAAGAGCATTAACATAAAGAAGAATTTTTATCAACGAAAGGACAAAATAGCCAGTTAATATCAAATGGCAGCAACCCTAAATTTAAATCGACCAAATCTCCCAATCAAAAGATACAGACAAAATCTAACGGTATATCCAAAGATATACATAGACTCAAAATAAAGGGTTGGAAAAAAAAAAGTACCAACCAAATGGAGAGCAAAAATAAATAAATAAAAAGCAGGAGTTGCAATTTTCACATTTGACAAAATAGATTTCAAAGCTACAAGGATACAAGGGTAAAAGGATTAATGTAATAATAAGAGATCTTAACACCCAGATACATAAGACCCATAATGAGATTTAGATTCAACGAGACAGAAAATTGATAACGATATCCGGGACTGGAACTAAGATCCAGAACAAATAAACTCAATAGAGCTCTCCATTTTAAACACACAAAATATACATTATCCACAAAATCTAACGATATATCTAAAGATATACAAAGACTCAAAACAAGGGGATGGAAAAAAACTCACCAACCAAATGGAGAGCAAAAATAAATAAATAAAAAGCAGGAGTTGCAATTCTCACACTTAATAAAATAGATTTCAGAGCTACAAGGATGCAAGGGTAAAAAGATTAATGCAACAATAAGAGATCTTAACACCCAGATACATAAGACACATAATGAGATTTAGATTCAATGAGACAACAAATTGATAACGATATCCAGGACTTGAACTCAGAGCCAGAACAAATAAACACAATAGAGTTCTCCAATTTAAACACATAAAATATGCATTAACCACTTTAAAAACTCAAAATATTGATCGGCCATTATTGAAACCCATTTTAGGAATGAAGTAATATTCCTTTTTCCCTCTTTTTCTTTTATTTCCCCTTCTTTTTCTCTTTTTCCCTCAAAAAAAAAAAAACACACACACACACAAAAAAAAAGAAGCTTGCCTTAAAGACCTAACCACAAAAAAAAAAAAAAAAAAAAAGAATCCCTAAGGAGCAGCTTTGACAAACAGCTTCCTAGTGATCTTACTGGGAACGATTCAGATTTCAGTTCCCCCCAGTAGACGTCTATCACTGTTTCCCAAATTCTGTGTGCATCTGAGTAATCAAAGAATTTAAAAAACTGAACCCCAAATACTGCCCGGATCATGTAATCCAATAGATCTCAGTTGAGGAATTGACTTTATAAAATTTCTTTTTTTCTTCTTTCTTTCTTTCTTTTTTTAAAAAAAAAAAACAAGAAAAGAAACCTGAAGAACTTTCTAGCTATTAACCACATATAAACAAAAGCCAAAAAAAAAAGGAGTGACTGACAATATCTAATAAATAACTTTCAACACAGAAATATTCTCTAATGTATCCTCTAACTGTGAGGAAAGACAGTGGCGTAAGATCTTCAACATCAACATATAGATGGTACTTTTCTGGACAATGAAGTATAAAACTGAGGGCATAAATACATGTACATTTTTGAGTGCTATCTTTACATTATACAGAATGAGTTGGGTAAATTTTTCAGATGAAAAAGACATACCGAGTTAGAAAGTACTGCTCAAATTTTAATGTGTACAACAAAAGGCAGATCTTAGTAATGCAGATTATTTTTTCAAAAAAATCTGGAATAAAATCTGAGTCTCTACCAAGCTCACTACTAATGCCAGTGTTTTTGGTCAAAGAAAACTATTCTGACAAACATCCAGTAAGTGCAAGAGCCTGCGGATTTTTCAGTGTTTCTGGCCTGTAAAGAAAGATGAGAGCTTTCATTTTCCAAAGACAGATAAATGCAAAGAAAACCTAAAAAAGGTCAGCTGCCAGATTAAAAGTGATTGTTTATCCACATCAGCAGCATAAAGATACTTAATAATGAAGAGAAAAATAATTGTCTATTAAAAAAAAAACTGTCACAAAGCTCATTAACCAAGCGAGTTATTAACATCAACTGCATGAATACAAATTTCTATGATGCGCTGAGACAAATCAATTCTATGGTGTGCAGAAGGTTACAGCATCACTGCCCCTCAAAAGTAAATTATAGTCTAAATTTAATGATAAAGAAACATCGGTTTGGCTGAGCGCGGTGGCTCATGCCTTTAATCTGAGCACTTTAGGAGGCCGAGGCAGGCAAATCACGAGGTCAAGAGATCAAGAGCATCCTTGGCCAACATGGTAAAACCCCATCTCCACTAAAAATACAAAAATCACAAGCATTTCTATAAGCCAAGAAAGAACAATCAGAGAGTCAAATCATACATGAACTTCACAACTGCTACAAAAAGAATAAAACACCTAGAAATATATTTAACAAGAAATGACAAGGCCCTCTTCAAGGAAGTCAGAGAGTACACAATCAAACGGAAAAACATTCCATTTTTATGGACAGAATCAACATCAGGCTGGGCACGGAGGCCCACACCTGTAATTCCTAGCACTTTGGAAGACCAAGGCAGGTGGATCACCCAAGGTCAGGAGTTTGAGACCAGCCTGACCAACATGGAGAAACCCTAACCAACCTGGAGAAATCCTGTCTCTACTACAAATACAAAATTAGCCGGGTATGGTGGTGCATGCCTATAATCCCAACTACTTAGAAGGCTGAGGCAGGAAAACTACTTAAACCCAGAAAGCGGAGGTTGCAGTTAGCTGAGATCAAGCCACTGCACTACAGCCTGGGCAACAGGGCGAGACTCCATCCCAAAATACCCAGGAAAAGAAAAAAAAGAAATACAGGGCGGCGTCGGCCGGGGAGGTCAGGGAGGCCGCGACACGGTCACCGCTAGCCTAGCCGAGCCGAGCTGAGCCGCGCCGATCGCCATTTGACCCCGGCTCCCGTGCAATCCCGGCCAGCAGCGCCGCAGCCCATGGAGCTCGAGAACATCGTAACAAACACGGTGCTACTCAAGGCCCAGGAAGGTGGTGGTGGGAATCG
This sequence comes from Callithrix jacchus, assembly GCF_049354715.1. NCBI lineage: Eukaryota > Metazoa > Chordata > Mammalia > Primates > Cebidae > Callithrix > Callithrix jacchus. The sequence continues at coordinate 20,957,493 of NC_133523.1, forward strand.
CAAAGGCAAAAGCAAGAAACGGCGGCAGATGCTCCAGTTCCCCCAAATCAGCCAGTGTGAAGAGCTGCGGCTCAGCCTCAAGCGTGACTACCACAGCCTGTGCGAGCAGCAGCCCATCGGGCACCTGCTGTTTCGACAGCTCTGTGCCACGAGGCCGGAGCTGAGCCACTGTATCACCTTCCTGGATGAGGTGGCCGAGTATGAAGTGACCACGGATGAGAAGCGGAAGGCATGTGGGCGGCGGCTAATGCAGAATTTTCTGAGCTACATGGGTCCTGACCTCATCCTGGAGGTCCCCCAGCAACTGGTGATGAACTGCGCCCAGCGACTGGAGCAGGGGCCCTGCAAAGACCTCTTCCAGGAACTCACCCGGCTGACCCACGAGTACATGGCCCCATGTGCCGACTACCTCGACAGCATCTACTTCAACCGTTTCCTGCACTGGAAGCGGCTAGAAAGGCAGCCAGTGACCAAAAACACCTTCAGGCAGTACCGAGTCCTGGGCAAAGGTGGCTTTGGGGAGGTGGGCGCCTGCCAGGTGCGGGCCACAGGCAAGATGTAAGCCTGCAAGAAGCTAGAGAAAAAGCGGATCAAGAAGCGGAAAGGGGAGGCCATGGCGCTGAAGGAGAAGCAGATCCTGGAGAAAGTGAACAGCAGGTTTGTAGTGAGCTTGGCCTATGCCTGAGACCAAGGACCGCTGTGCCTGGTGCTGACGCTGATGAACGGAGGTGACCTCAAGTTCCACATCTACCACATGGGCCATGCTGGCTTCTCTGAAGCATGGGCTGTCTTCTACACCTCCGAGATCTGCTGCGGCCTGGAGGACCTGCACCCGCAGCGCATCGTGTACAGGGACGCCAGAGAACATCTTGCTGGATGACCACGGCCACATCCCCATCTCCGACCTGGGACTGGCTGTGCATTTACCTGAGGGCCAGACCATCAAAGGCCGTGTGGGCACCGTGGGCTACATGGCTCCAGAAATGGTGAAGAACGAACAGTACATATTCAGCCCTGACTGGTGGGCGCTAGGCTGCCTCCTATATGAGATGATCGCAGGCCAGTCACCCTTCCAGCAGAAGAAGAAGATCAAGCCGGAGGAGGTGGAGCGGCTGGTGAAGGAGGTGCCCGAGGAGTATGGAGCACTTTTCCCCACAGGCCTGCTCACTCTGCTCCCAGCTACTCTGCAAGGACCCCGCCGAACGTCTGGGGTGTCATGGGGGCAGTGCCCGTGAGGTGAAAGAGCACCCCCTCTTTAAGAAGCTGAATTTTAAGCGGCTGGGAGCCGGCAGGCTGGAGTTGCACTTCAGGCCTGATCCCCGGGCCATTTACTGCAAGGATGTTCTGGATATTGAGCAGTTCTCCACCGTCAAGAGCGTGGAGCTGGAGCCCACTGACCAGGACTTCTACCAGAAGTTTGCCACTGGTGGCAGGGCAGCGTGCCCATCCCCTGGCAGAAAGAGATGGTGGAGACGGAGTGCTTCCAGGAACTGAATGTCTTTGGGCTGGATGGCTCAGTTCCCCCAGACCTGGACTGGAAGGGCCAGCCACCTGCGCCCCCTAAAAAGGGGCTGCTGCAGAGACTCTTCAGTTGCCAAGATTGCTGTGGAAACTGCAGAGACAGTGAGGAAGAGCTTCCCACCCGCCTCTAGCCCCGAGCCCGAGGCCCCCACAGGCAGTTGGTGGTAGCAGCTACTCCAAGCGCTGTTCACAGTTTTGCACAGTGGTCTTCCCCATTGTCCACTCAAGTTGTGGCCTGGGGAACACAGACAGAACTGTCCCCAGTGTCCTCCGCCCTTCAGCCCCTGGCCTAGCTGAGTGTAGCAAGGCCTGGGCTGTCCCTGGGACAAAGATGCGTCCCTTTGGCTCTTCTCCGTGGAGCTTGGGGCTTTCTGTATTTACGTATTTGTATGAATGTATATAGCGACCTGAGTGTTCTTAATTCCCACCGCAGACCTGGCGCCCCTGCCTTGGCTCCTGGGGGCAGCCAGCCCTGGCTGGGAGAGTGGGAGCTGGCAGAGGAGCCACTGCCAAACTCAAGGCTCCTCTGGCCCAGTTTGGACAGCCGAGGGTGGTCACAGCCACCCTTGGCATTGTGCTGGGCTGCCCCCCTGTACCTCCCCAGCCACTGAGTAAGACTCATGCCTGTCCCCTGCTGCCCTGGGCTCAGGCTGCTACCCTCTGGGGCCCAAAGCTGTCCCTTCTCAGTGCTTGTAAAAGCTGGATCTGGGGCCTCTGTATCCTGTAGGCCTGTGCCAAAGTGGCCAGAGATTGGGCTGGCTGTGAGACCCAGCAGTCCACTGCCCCAGCCAGCCCAGACAGGTCGAGCTCTGCCTTCCAGCTCCCAGGTCCCTGATGCCGGGCCCTGTCCTGAAGACACCTCTTGCAGAAACGCCCGAGCCTAGCCCTTAAGAGAGGGTGGGGTATCCCAGGACAACCCTCAAACATTCCGGACTCCACTCATAACAATAGACACATGTGCCCAGCAAAAAAAAAAAAAGAAATACAAATAATAATAACTCTTCTGTTAATAAATATCCCTTAATGTAAAAATATCAGCAGTCACTAAAATATAAAGAAAGTGAGAGTCAGGTGCTATGGCTCGTGCCTGTAATCCCAACACTTTGGGAGGCCGAGGCAGGTGGATCACCTGAGGTTGGAAGTTTGAGATCGGCCTGACCGTGGAAAACCCCATTTCTACTAAAATAAAAACACAAAATTAGCCAGCCATGGTGGCACCTGCCTGTAATGCCAGCTACTCAGGAGGCTGAGGAAGGAGAATTGCTTGAATCCAGGGGTCAGAGGTTGTGGTGAGCTGAGATCATACCATTGCACTCCAACCGGGGCAATAAGAAAACAACTCTGTCTCAAAAAAATTAAAAGTAAAAAGAAAGTGGTCCAAATAAAGCCCAAGTTTTTTTGCACACATCTATTTATTGTACTCACCATATAATGCATAAATTCAACCTTTATCCAGTTGCTAGTATAGACCAGAAGTTTCTGGATTGTAGGGACCACGTCTGCTTCATCTACTTTTCTGATGACTATATGAAATGAAAGCAATTGGTTTATGTGTCTGAGTCTCCTGACCTTCTCTTGTTTTTCACTCAAGTACAAGGAAACTGGAGAAACTCTCATTTGGGCACCTACCAAAAATATCTCTTGTATTAGGTGAGAAATAAACACAGAATGAGTCATTTTTCCTAGACTGAGACAGAAGAATTAACCACTTTTGTCAGCCTAACAAAATTCTGCTCTGGGCATTCTCAAATAACTCAAAGATGCCTAGGTGACTGTGAATTGTGATAGGATTCCCAGTGACCCTGTGCTGGTGGCCCAATAAATCAGGCAGGAGAGAGTCAGGCTCTTTTTTTTTTTTTTTAAGATAGAGTCTCCCTCTGTTGCTCAGGCTACAGTGCAATGATGCGATATTGGCTCACTGCAACCTCTGCCTCCCAAGTTCAAGTGATTTTTCTGCTTCAGCCTCCCAAGTAGCTGGGACTATAGGTACATGCCACCAGGCTGGACTAATTTTTATATTTTTAGTAGAGATGGGGTTTCACCATGTTGGCCAGGCTGCTCTCGAACTCCTGACCTCTGGTGATACATCCGACTTGACCTTCCAAAGTCCTGAAACCACAGGCGTGAGCCACTATGCCCAGATGATTCAGGCTGATTCTAAATAAAAAATGGACCTGCCCTGGTGGAGTTCCAGAACCGGGATTACCTGTGATGGTGAGCTAGCTCTTGGGTAAGAGAAAGGACAATACTCTCCTCCAGTATCACATTTTTACACATAGATATAGTTGTGGTTATGGCTCTGGATACTTCATAGTCTTGATCTTTTAAGATGCTTGCTTCCGCTTAAAGATTCTGCCATCAGATTCTCTTTACCCTTAGAGCTGCTCACAGAACTGGTCACTGAATAAGACTTGAAAAACTCAGAGACACACTCTCAAAGGGAGGCTTTAAGATGTCTGTGATGACATCTTGCAATGCAGAAAATGTCCCCTCTTAGTTTTCTATACATTTTCTATCCAAAGTCTACCTTGTGTCTTGTAAATCCCAGGCAGAGGCCAAAACTTATGTGAAGATTCTAGGTAGGATTAAGCTCGCTCTGCATTTTTGGGTGTTACAGCAGTAAAGTACTATCAAAAGAGAGATCTCACGTTGTGTCCCTGGGTGACAAAGCAAGACTCTCTCTTAAAAAAAAAAAAAAAAAAAGTGAATTTGTCAAATGAGAAAAAGAGATAACAGGGTGAACTGATAAAAAGTTGTTTCGTGGCCAGGCACAGTGACTTGCACATATAATCCCAGTACTTTGGGAGGCCAAGGCAGGTGGAACATCTGAGGTCAGGAGTTTGAGACCAGCCTGGCCAAAATGGTGATACCCTGTCTCTACTAAAATTACAAAAATTAACCAGGCATGGTAGCAGGTGCCTGTATTTCCAGCTACTTGGAAAGGCTGAGGCAGAAGAATCACTTGAACTTGGGAGGCAGAGGTTGTAGTGAGCTGAGATCACCACTGCACTCCAGCCTGGAAGACAAAAGTGAGACTTTGACTCAAAAAAAAGAAAAATAAAAACAAAAATAAGGCTGGGCATGGTGGCTCATGCCTCTAATCTCAGCACTTTGGGAGGCCGAGGTGGGTGGATCACCTAAGGTCTGGAGTTTGAGACTAGCCTCACCAAGATAGTGAAACTCTGTCTCTACTAAAAATACAAAAAATTTAGCTGAGAGTGGTGGCAGGTACCTGGAATTCCAGCTACTCTAAAGGCTGAGGCAGAAGAACTGCTCGAACCTGGGAAGCCGACATTGCAGTGAGTCAAGATTGCACCACTGCACTCACACCTGTGCGACAGAGTGAGACTGCCTTAAAAAAACAAGTTGTTTCTCAGGCAGTCTTTTTTTTGTCTTTTGGTCATTAGTTATCATTAGTGTATTATAAAAGAGAGATATGAAAATTATTTACATGATGAAAGATTTTAGAACTTAAGTAGAATGGACTGCATCGCGTTGATGCCATTTCAAAAGTGATTTATTTCAGTCTACATACTTTCTTTTTCTTTTTTTTTTGAGATGGAGTTTCGCTCTTGATACCCAGGCTGGAGTGCAATGGTGCAATCTCGGCTCACTGCAACCTCCGCCTCCTGGGTTCAGGCAATTCTCCTGCCTCAGCCTCCTGAGTAGCTGGGATTATAGGTACCCGCCACCACACCCAGCTAATTTTTTTGTATTTTTAGTAGAGACGGGGTTTCACCATGTTGACCAGGATGATCTCAATCTCTTGACCTCGTGATCCACCCGCCTTGGCCTCCCAAAGTGCTGGGATTACGGGCTTGAGCCACCACGTGTCACCATCTCTAAATAGGAAATAATGCTTGTCACCTACAACTAATTGGGTGTCTCCAAATTCTGAGAGAAGAACTTTAACTGGTTGAATCTCTCCACCCTTTCCTTTAGAACCTGATCCAACAGTGACTACTGTTGCTTGCAATACTTTTCCTTAAACTTTTCCTGGAGGCAGAATGTCTCCATTGGTTAGTTTTAGCAGCACTCCTTTCAAGTAATGCTCAGTCAAAAAATGAAAGAAACAGTAAGTCTTCTTTATTTAAAGAAATAACTTTGACTGTTGATTGGCTATACATCATTAAGGTTTAGGGTACAGGATATAGTGTCTTATGTGGCATTATTAGTTTAATTTATACCTACTTGTGGCAATAGTGAGCAGTTTCAAGAGATAAGATAGTTGAAAGGGGGAGAAAAATATAATTGTGCTCTCATTTTAATGTCTCTCTGAGTCTGATAATTAAAAGGACTTATGTTCCTCAGAAAAAAGTTTCCCAAAATCTCAAGACCTAGATTTATAATTTGAGGCTGCAGATTTAGGTCCAAAATGGGTGGAGCAGCAGCACATGCTACCTACATATTTGAGCATTTTGGCAAGAGGAGAAAAAGGAAAGTGGAGATTCTCGTGTCTACTCAATGCACTCATGTTACTCTAATTGTGTTTCTGGGACCCATGAGCTCCAATCCGTTTCAGGTCTTAAGATACAAGTCACTGAAAGAGGTAAAATGACGGACTGCTCCCCTGTAAAGTTTGTAGTCGTCTCATCCAGCCTCTCTAGAAGTGACTGTAGAGGACTGTAGATACCAAACAGGCAGAGACACGATTCTGCCTACATATTTAGGAGACAGCATGCACTTTACAGGATAACTGTGAATTGACGAAAAGCCTGAAAGGGAAAGGCCCTTCTAGAGTAAAGCCTGGTTGGAACCTTATGTGTTTATATCATGTCTTCTAATTCTAGACAGTGTTTGGAAAATATAATTTAAAAAACTATGTTCCCCAGCCCCAGGAAAACTCCACAATAATACGACTATTAAAAAACAAAACTGTAAGGCCAGGCACAGTGGCTCATGCCTGTAATCCCAGCACTTTAGGAGGCCGAGGTAGGCAAATTACCTGATGCTGAGAGTCTGACACCAGCTGGACCAACAGGAAGAAACCCCATCTCTACTAAAAACACAAAATTTGCTGGGTGTGGTGACGCATGCCTGTAATCCCAGCTACTTGGGAGGTTGAGGCAGGAGAATCGCTTGAACCTGGGAGGCAGAGGTTGCGAGGAGCCGAGATCACGCCATTGCACTTCAGCCTGGGCAAAAAGAATAAAATTGTCTAAAGAGAGAAAGGGAGAGGAAAAGAAAGAAAGAGAAAGAGAGAAAGAAAGAGAAGACAACAAAATTGTAAGCCAGGCGTGATGCCTCACACCTATAATCCCAGCACCTTGGGAGGCTGAGCCGGGCAGATCTCGAGGTTAGGAGTTCAAGACCAGCCTGACAAACATGGTGAAACTCTGTCTCTACTAAAAATACAAAAATTAGATGGACATGGCAGCATATCCTGTAATCGCAGCTACTTGGGAGGCTAAGGCAGGAGAATTGCTTGAACCTGGACACGGAAAGTGGAGATTGAAGTAAGCTGAGATCGAGCCACTGCACTCCAGCATGGGCTACAGAGTGAGACTCTTTCTCTAAAAAAGAGGCCAGGTGCAGAGTCTCACACCTATAATCCAGCACTTGGGGAGGCTGGGATGGGCAAATTACTGAGGTCAGGAGTTCAAGACCAGCCTGACCAACATGGATAAACCCCGTCTCTACTAAAAATACCAAATTAGCCAGGTGTGGTAGAGGAAGCCTCTAATCCCAGCTACTCAAGAGGCTGGGGCAGGAGAATCACTTGAACACAAGAGGCGGAGGTTGCAGTTAATCAAGATTGTGCCATTGCAGTCCAGCCTGGGTAGCAAGAGCAAAAGAGAGAGGGAGGGAGGAAGGGAAGAAAAAAGGAAGGAAGGAAAAAAAGAAAACAAACTGTATAATTACAAAATTAAAACTGACTGTCATAGTCAATCTTCCTAAAAGACTGTAAACACAGAAAGGTGGTCATCATAATTAGTCCACAAGTAGAAAAATATACAGAACCACGTCATACACAGTTCATCCTAAATTCACCTTGTAACTGGGGAGGCCATCCATGTACGCTAATTAATTATATTTAGTGACAGAATAAACTTTTCACATCTTCATGACTGGAGGTAGTTTTGCAACCAGAAGGCTGGTGTCTGCTGAAGGTAGGCTTTTATTTTTTTACAGAAATGCTTGATTAAAGTGCTGTCTTCCTGTCTATGTACATTTGAAAGCAATGGCTCTCTACTGACTGAGCACGGGGCTCTAGCACTCCTGCTTGCCCTCCTCTGGGGGTTAGTGTACTCTCTTCACCCCTACCATCTGCAACTGAGTCACATTCCACAGCACAGAACTCACAACTGGCAACTCACAACTTCGGTGAATGCCAATTTCCACAACAGCACTGCAGTGTCACGTCAGAGAGTAAAGTCTGAGCTGCAAGAGGAGAGCCTGCAGGACTCCTGGGTAGAATTGCACCTTCACAATAATGGAAATCGGAGCAGTGTCTCAACCTCTGTTTCTATTTATAATAATGATGAAAAAAATACTGCTGGATTTCAAGCAGTAGTCTGGATAGAGATAGCTCTAAGAGTTCTCACTGTGACAGCCACCTCATTCACAGACACAAAGGGAAACGAATAGGTCTTCTGAAACAGATACCTAAAGCATTGGAGGTAAAAAAAAAAAAAAAAAAAAAAACAGCTCTCAGCTGGGCATGATAGCTCACACCTGTAATCCCAGTACTTTGGGAGTCCAAGGTGGGAGAATCACTTGAGGTCAGGAGTTCAAGATTAACCTGGCCAACATAGCAAAACCCTGTCTCTATAAAAAATACAACAATTCGCAGGTCACGGTGGTAGGCACCTGTAATCCCAACTACTGGGGAGGCTGAGGTGGAAGAATCACTTGAGCCTGGGAGCTGGAGGTTTCAGTGAGCTGAGACTGTGCCACTGCACTCCAGGCTGGGTGAAAAACAGCTCTCATTTTGAGAAAGATTACATTGAGAGAAATAACATTAAAAGCATCTTCAGAGAAAACTCAGATTAAATAGAAGATTGATCAATTCAGCCAGAAAATAGAACTCTATAAATAATTGCTCTCTAACCAGCATCTTAAGAGAAAACTCAGATTAGATAGAAGATTGATGAATTCAGACAGAAAATATAACTCTATAAACAACTGCTCTCTAACCACTCAAAATGAACAGCTACTATCAGCATTAAAAACATTAATGTGCTCAGGGCAGTGGCTAATGCCTGTAATCCCAGCAGTTTGGAAATGCCTTAATAAAAAAAGAGATGAACAAAACATCCTCCCCTATTTTCACATATGTGAATAAAGTCTCTTATTTTTAATTTATATTTTCTCCTATAACAACCAGGTCACTGGACATGTTCTTGAACTTTTGGACATCTGAATTGTGAATTTGAATTTTTTTTTTTTTGAGATAGAGTCTCACTGTCGCCAGGCTAGAGTGCAGTGTTGGGATCTTGGCTCACAGCAACCTCCACCTCCTAGGTTCAAGTGATTCTCCTGCCTCAGTCTCCCAAGTAGTTGGGACTACAGATGTGTACCACCATACCTGGCTAATTTTTGTATTTTTAGTACAGACGGGGTTTCACCATGTTTGCCAGGATAGTCTTGATCTCTTGACCTTGTGATTCACCCGCCTTGGCCACCCAAAGTGCTGGGATTACAGGCGTGAGCTCCCACTCCCAGTCTTTGAAAGAATGTTTATGGTAAAAAAGCAGAAGAGAGACAGGTGTTATAATAAACTGGTGGGTGCACATAAATAAGTTGTTAGAGACCTATGAAGAGAATGAAATACTGACAAAATAATAGTGGGAGACTACAACACCCATAGGTACTAACGGACACATTATTGAGGCAGAAATTTTTCAAAGATACTAAGACTTAAACTAAACACTTGACCAAATAGTCCTAAATAGACTTCTACAGAACTCTCCATCTAAAAATAACATAGTAAACAGTCTTCTCATCACCATATGGCACATACCCTAAAATTGATCGCACAGTCAGAAGCAAACACTCCTCAGCAAATTTAACAATTCCAAAATTATATGAATCACACACACAGGCCACCGCTTGATAAAACAGTAATTCAATACCAAAAAACCACTTAAATCATATAATTACATGCAAATTAAACAAGCTAAACTTGAATTACTTTTGGGTAAATAGTGAAATTACGGCAAAAACCAAGAAATTCTTTGAAAAAAATGAAAACAAAGATACAGCACACCAGAATTTTTGCAACACAGCTTAGGCTGTGTTAGGAGAAAATTTTATAGCATTAAATGCTTACATCAAAAAGTTAGACCTCAGTTTAGGTCAGGAATTCGAGACCAGCCTAGCCAATATGATGAAAACCTGTCTCTAATAAAAATACAAAACATTAGCTGGGCATAGTGGCGGGCACCTGTAATCCCAGCTACTCGGGAAGTTGAGGCAGAAGAATCGCTTGAACCCAGAAGGTGGAGGTTGAATTAAGCCAAGGTCATACCAATGCACCCCAGCCTGGCTGAGAGAGTGAGACTCAATCTCAAAAAAATTAATAAAATAAAAGATCTCAGTTTAACAACCTATAACAACCATCCCCTAAGCTAGCAGATGACAAGAAATAACCCAAATCATTTCTGAACAAAAGGAGATTTTGACATGAGAAACTATACAAAAGATGAAGAATTGCAGGAGTAAAATCTTGAAAAAAAAAAACAAAAAACATAAACCATTAGCAAGATTAACGAAGAAAAAGGAAAAGATCCAAATAAACACAATTAAAAATGATGAAAGAGACATAACCACTGACCTTACAAAAATATACTGAAGTCTACCATGAACACCTCTATGCATATAAGTTTGAAAATCTAGAAGAAATGGACAAATTCTTAAACAAATATATCCTCTCAACACTGAACATACAGGAAATCAAAGCCCTTAATAGATCAATAACAAGCTCAAAAATTAAATTAGTAATAAGTAGCCTACCAACCCAAATAGCCCAGGACCAGATAGATTCACAGCTGACTTCTACCACATGGACGAAGGAGAGCTGGTACTGTTTCTACTAAAACTCTTTCAAAACATTAAAAGCAGCAGCATTCTGATACCAAAACTTGACAGAGAAAACAAAAGAAGAAAACTTTAGACCAATATTCTTGATGAACAATGATGCAAAAATTCTCAACAAAACATTGCCCAACCAAATTGAGCAGGACATCAAAAAACTAAATGACTATGATCAAGTACGATTTATTTCTGGGATGCAAAGTTAGTTCTACAAGAGATAAGGCATGGTGGCTCATGCCTATAAGCCCAGTAATTTAAGAGGCCAAGGCAGGCAGATCATCTGAGGTCAGGAGTTAAAGACCAGCCTGGTCAACATGGTGAAATCCTGTCTCTACTAATAATACAAAAATTAGCCGGCCGTGGTAGTAAGCACCTATAATTCAGCTGCTTGGGAGGCTGAGACAGGAGACTCCCTTGAACCTGGAAGTCAGAGATTGCAATGAGCTGAGATCATAGCACTGAACTCCAGCCTGGGCAATAGAGTAAGACTCTGTCTCAAAACAAAAACAAAAACAAAAGCACACATGAATTAATAAATGTGATTCATCACATAAACAGAACTAAAGACAGGAACCACAAAATTATGTCAGTATATGCAGAAAAGGCTTTCAAGAAAATTTAACATTTTTATATTAAAAAGCCTCAACAAACTGGGCATGGAAGGTGCATACTTCAAAACGGTAAGTGATCTATCACAAACCCACAGCCCACATATTGGACACACACAAACTGGAATCATTTCTCTTTGAAACCCGGCACAAGAAAAGGATGCCTTCTCTCAACACCTCTATTCAACATAAAATTGGAAGTCCGGGCCTGACAATTAGGCAAGATAAAAAAATATATGGCATGCAAACAGAAAGAGAAGTCAAACTTACTTCTGTTTACAAACAATATAATGCTGTATCTGAAAAACCCTACAATGGTGGTAGAAAAGCTTTCTAAAGTGACAAAAAACTTCAGTAAAATTTCAAAATACAAAATAAATGTACAAAGATTAGTCACATCTCGGTAAATCAAAAACATGCATGCCGAAAGCCAAATCAAAAACAAAATCTCATTCACAATCACTACAAAAAGAATACAATATCTAGGAACACAGCTAACCAAGGAGGTGAACGATCTTTATGACAAGACTGACAAAACACTGCTTAAAGAAGTCAGAGATGAAAGACACAAATGGAAAACCATTTGATGCTCATGGATAGAAAAGATCAATATTATTAAAATGGGAATACTGCCAAAAAATATTACAGATTTAATGCTATTTTTATCAAACTACTGAAAATATTTCTTAACAGAGTTGAAAAAAAAAAATTAAATTTATATGGAACCAAAGAAGAGCACAAATAGCCAAGGCAATCCTAGGCAAAAAGAACAAAGCTTAAGTCATTAACATTCCCTGAATTCAAACTATACTACAGGGCTACAGTAAACAAACAGCATGGTACTGGTACAAAAACAAACTTATAAACCAATTCAACAGAAGAGAGAGCCCAGAAACAACGTCACATACCTACAGCCATCTGGTTTTTGGCAAAGCTAACAAAAGGAATCTGGGAAGAATTCCCTGTTTAATAAGTGGTGCTGGAATAACTAGCTAGCACTATGTAGAAGATTGAAACTGGAAACCTTCATTAAACCATACACAAAAATCAACTTAAGATAAACTAGGCCAGGCGCAGTGGCTCAAGCCTATAATCCCAGCACTTTGGGAGGCCGATGCGGGTGGATCACGAGGTCAAGAGATTGAGACCATCCTGGTCAACATGGTGAAACCCCATCTCTACTAAAAATACAAAAAAATTAGCTGGGCATGGTGGTGCCTGCCTGTAATCCCAGCTACTCAGGAGGCTGAGGCAGGAGAATTGCCTGAACCCAGGAGGTGGAGGTTGCGGTGAGCCGAGATCATGCCACTGCACTCCAGACTGGGTGACAAAAGCGAAATTCTGTCTCAAACAAAAAAAAAAAAAAAAAAAAAGATAAATTAAAAATTTAAATGGAAAACTTCAAATTAAAAACAAACAAACAAAAAACCTGTGAGATAACTTAGAAAATAGCATTCTAGACCTAGAAACTGGCAAAAATTTTAAAACAAAGATGCCAAAAGCCACTGTAACAAAAACAATAATCGACAAATGGAACCTACTAAAGCTAAAAAGCTTCATCACAGCAAAGGAAATCATTAACACAGTAAACAAACAACACGCAGAATAAAAGAAAACATTTGCACACTATGCTTTTGACAAAGGTCCAATACTCATAATTTATAAGAAACTTAAGTTTATAGAAAAAAAAGACCTGAATTAATAAGTAGACAAAAAATATGAAAAAGATGTTTTTAAAAAGACATACATGTGACTAATAAGCATATGAAAAATGCTCATCACTAATGATTACAGAAATTCAAAGAAAAACCACAATGAAATATCATCTTACACCAGTGAGAATGGCTAGTATTAGAAAGTCAAAAAAGAACAGATGTTGGCAAGGTTCCAGAGAAACGGGAGAGTTTATACAATGCCAGTGGGACTGTAAATTAGTTCAACCATTGTGAAAAGCAATGTGTCGATTCCTCACAGAACTCAAAACAGAATTATCTGTTGACCTGGCAACCTCATAATTTGGCATGTACCCAGTAAAATGTAAATTATTCTAAAGACATATGCATCTTCATTGCAGCACTATCACAATAGCAAAGACATGGGATCAACCTAAGTACTTAGCAATTGTATACTGGATAAAGAAAATATTCTATGGTTGGGCATGGTGGCTCACACGGTAATCTCAGAACTTTGGGAGACCGAAGCAGGTAAATTGAGCTCAAAAGTTTGAGACCAGCCAGGGCAACAGAGCAAAACCCCATTTTTACAAAAAATACAAAAAAATAACCAGGCCTGCTAGTGTATGCTTGCAGTCCCAGCTACTTAAGGGGCTAAAGTAGAAGAGGATTGCTTGAGCAATAGAAAAGAAAAAATGGGTAAAGATGAAGTACATAGATAATCCTGGTAAATAGCTATGATTAATAAAATTCTCTAACCTTTTGTGTTCTCCAGAAACTGTTTATGGAAAGAAACAAGCTTTCCATTATGACTTACTTGGGGCTCTTTTTTCTGATCTATCACATAGCCAAACATAGACTCTGCACATTATTTTCTTCTGTTCATTTTAAAAAATTTGCTGAATTTTTCTTCAGTGGTCAAAAGAAAAGACTTTTTAATCAAAATTCACTTAAGTTTGTCTCCTGCCCACAGGCTCCTGAACATTCAGCTACACTCAATCTGAGTCAAAATACAACCCCATGTTATGTCCTTCCTAAGGACATGCTGACTTCAGGGTAAAACATTAACGTAGAATCTGATTTTTTCACCTCTCATTTGCTATTTACCTTCTACCTTCTTTGTAATCTTATTTGTTCCTTTCTATAAAAGAAAGCCCTTGTCTGTCTGACTTTGTAAGTTTTACAGATCTTATATTACGTATTTTCTTCTGTTGGAATACTCCTTTGGAATTAATTATTATTATTTTTTTCAGACAAAGTCTCACTCTGTCACCCAGGCTAGAGTGCATTGGCATATTCTTGGTTCAATGCAACCTCCACCTTCCAGGTTCAAGCTATCCTTCTTTGCCTCAGCCTTTCGAGTAGCTGGGACTACTGGTGTGTGCCACCGCACCCAGCTAATTTTAGTCTTTTTAGTAGAATTGGAATTTCACTGTGTTGGCCAGGCTGGTCTTGAACTCCTGACCTTGTGATCCACCTGCCTCAGCTTCCCAAAGTGCTGTGATGACATGTGTGAGCCACTGCTCTCAGCTGGAATTTAATTTTTTTACATAAATCTAACTTTGCTTTATGTTAAACAGTCTAGAAACTGCTTCAAAACAATAACAACTTCATCTTCACAAAAATCCTACCAGTTATTTTCCTTCTTATCCTTAACTGCATTTGCCTGTGGGTACCCAGCTTTACAGGGTTCTGTAGCTTCTCTTAGGTTTTTTTTTTTTTGAGACAGAGTTTTGCTCTTGTTACCCAGGCTGGAGGGCAATGGTGCGATCTCGGCTCACCGCAACCTCCGCCCCCTGGGTTCAGGCGATTCTCCTGCCTCAGCCTCTTGAGTAGCTGGAATTACAGGCATGCGCCACCAGGCCCAGCTAATTTTTTGTATTTTTAGTAGAGACGGGGTTTCACCATGTTGACCAGGATGGTCTCGATCTCTTGACCTTGTGATCCACCCGCCTCGGCCTCCCAAAGTGCTGGGATTACAGGCGTGAGCCACCGCGCCCGGCCGCTTCTCTTAGTATAAAGGATTCTTCCACGGCTGGGGTGACTAGGCTGGGACATCTTCAAGGGAGGCTCTTTAGAAAACAATTAATTGGGCTGCTAATAACCTTCTTTGGGAGGTTTAATATAAGCCTTAGATTGGAGGCACTAGGCTCAAGCTTTGATTTCCATGTCACAGTTATTAACTTTGTTTTTGTAACTACGTGTGTGAAAAATTCAGCAACATTACTCAAACAATGTTTATCTAAAGGGATGAAATTATAAGGTGCTTACATTTTACACTTCAACGAGAAAAGCAAAAGTATCTATTCCTTTCAGACAATATATGTGTTATTCTAAATTTTTTCATTAAAAATATATAGTAAACAATTAGTCATATGGGAAAATTTCTAGGAGGTACCAAGTTTTATCTCATAAAATGTAGCATGAAATTCAGAAGTCAAGATAACAGGATACAGAACAAGAACAAGTTTTATCTCATAAAATTTAGCATGAAACTCAGAAGTCAAGATAACATACAGAGATATTCACTGTCACAAATTTACCCTGCAAAAAGAGGAAGTGATATTTTTATGACTCTACATAACTCACCGGTTGTCTACCACATTTTCTTGTGTAAATGGTTTTTTTTTTTTTTTTTTTGAGGAGTTTCACTCTTTTGCCCAAGCTGGAGTGAAAGTGGCAAAAGCTCTGCTCAATGCAACATCTGCCCCTGGGCTCAAGCGATTCTCCTGCCTCAGCCTCCCCAGTAGCTGGGATTCTATACTCCCACCACCACCCCTGGCTAATTTTTGTATTGTTAGTAGAGACAGGGTCTTGCCACTTTGGCCAGCTAGTCTCGAACTCCCAACCTCAGATGATCCACTGGCCTTGGCCTCTTCAAGTGCTAGGATTACAGGTGTGAGATACTGCGCCTTACCGGAAATGTATTCATTTGCTACAGCCAAAATGCAGGAGAGATTTTCCCTACTGTTTTTCTTGGTTGCATTTTCAAAGCAAAGCCTCGTAATTCTGCTTCAAATCACCCAGTCATAAAAAACATTTTCTCAATAACTCCCGTAAATTTTTAATAAGAGAAAAAGAGAAACTGAGAACCCCATAAACCAAACCAAAGGTCTTCCCATTCATAACCTGCAACGGAGTCAGGATTCTCCCCTGACGACCCTCCCGTGGTCCCTGGGAGAGACAATCTGGAAGAGAGGTAGCTCTGCGGGTGCAGAGCTGCCCAGAGAGGGCTTCAGGCCAGGACACAATCACTGTGCAGTCGCCATCTTATTGCTGAAAGCGACTGAGGCCGATCTGGGCAAGGAGGACTCCGGGCACAAATTATGGAGCTGTTTGCGGGGATGCATGAGTCCGCCACAGCCACTTCCCACCGGTTCCAACAAACCCTTTCCCCGAGGTCGGACCCGGCACTCACACCATTTCTAGGCTTCCAGGGGGTCCTGGCATCTTAGGTGTGGATCTCCAGTACCAGCAGGTCACAAGCCCAGAGGTTGGGCCTATAGTGGCAGCGAAGACACAAAGCCGCTGCCACGTCCCAGAAGCCGCCCTTTTCGCTCCAGCTGCGTGCCTGATTGGACGGTTCTCAGGGAAGCGTCGCTCATTGGATAAGGTTTAAGACCCAAGGCCTGAGTGACAGAAGACATGACCAAACGCTGACTGATTAAAGAAAGAGTGACAGCCGAAGGTGCAGCCTTTTCAAGCAGGGCTTCTCCTCCTGAGCTGAGCCAGGTCCACCCCAGAGGGTGTTTGCCTTTAGCCTTGTGTGTAAGGCCTTGTGTATCTGTAAATTATATACTGTATGGCTGCTCACATATTAAAAGAATACAATAAAAATTATTTTTTTAAACTTCAGTTTTTTATAAACTTCCTGGCTTTTGGTCCTTTGAGCAGGCAGCCTGCGATTGTTTCATTTTATTTTGTGTTGTATTAAAAAGGAGGAATCCTGCTCTGTCGCCCAGGCTGGAGTGCAATGGCAACACCTCGGCTCACTGCAACCTTCCCCTCCCGGGTTCCAGCGATGGTTCTGCCTAGTAGCTGGAATTACAGGCACGGACCACCACGCCTGGCTAATTTATTTGCATTTTAGTAGAGGCGGGGTTTGAAGATTTTGGCCAGCTGGTCTCAAACCCCTGACCTCAGGTGACCCGCCCGCCTCCGCCTCCCAAAGTGCTGGGATTACATGCAGGCGATACCACGCTCGGCCGCTAAAGTTTAAAAACAAAAGACACGCCCGGCACGGTGGCTCACGCCTATAATCCCAGCACTTTGGGAGACCAAGGCAGTCGGATCATCTGAGGTCAGGAGTTCAAGATCAGCCTGGCCAACATGGTAAAACCCCCTCTCTAGTAAAAATACAAGAGGTAGCCGGGGGTGGTGGTGTGCGCATTTAAGTCCTAGCTACTTGAAAGGCTGAGGCAGTGAGAATCACTTGAATCCGGGAGTCAGAGGTTGCCGCGAGCCAAGATTGTGCCACTGCTCTCCAGCCTGGGTGACAGAGCAATACCCTGTCTCAAAACAAAACAAAAAAAAATTGTATTATTTAATACAACTTTGGTAAGAAAATTTAAATTCGGCCGGATGTGGTGGCTGACGCCAGTAATCCCAGCACTTTGGGAGGCCGAGGTTGTGGATCACGAGATCAGGAGTGCGAGACCAGCCTGGCCAACCTAGTGAAACTCCATCTCTGCTAAAAATAAAATAAAATAAAATAATTAACTGGGTGTGGTGTGGGTGTCTGTTATCCCAGCTGACACAAGAGAATTTCTTGAACCCAGGAGGCAGAGGTTGCAGTGAGCCAAGATTGTGCCATTGCACTCCAGCCTGGGCAACAATGCAAGACTCCATCTCAAAAAAAAAAAAGAAGAAGAAGAAAATTTAAACTCTACTATTTAACCATATTTTTTACAATATGATCTGCTATAAAATCTACTATGGAAGATAAATTTCTAGCCATTGCCTCATTTACTCTAAACCGTAGAAATAAGACCTAACAAATGATGCCCATTCAAAAGAATATCGGCCTCTGGGCAATGCTCTGTAAACTTATTTTGAGTATTATTGTTTACAATTTACGAAGTAGGTTAAAAGCAGTGGATCAATATTCTGTTTCTGATATTATGAGGCAACAAATGTCTCATTAAAACTTCTTACCCACGTTAGCCCTTCATCTCCTGCCTCCCAAAGTGCTGGGACAGCAGGTGTTAATTTGGCTGGGTGCAGTGGCTCATGCCTTTAATCCCAGCATTTTGGGAGGCTGAGGCAGGAGGATCACCTGAGGTCAAAAGTTTGAGACTTGAGACCAACCTGGCCAACATGGTGAAACCCTGTCTCTACTAAATATACAGAAATTATCTGGGCAACTGTAATCCCAGCTACTTGGGAGGCTGAGGCTGAAGAATTGCTTGAGCTGGGGAGGTGGAAGTTTGAGTGCAGTGAGCCGAGATAGCATTACTGCACTCCAGCCTGGGTGACACAGGAAGACTCCGTCTCAAAAAAAAAACAACTTTTGAGTCTCGCTGTTGTTGCCCAGAATGGAGTGCAATGGCATGATCTCGGCTCACCGCAACCTCCGCCTTCTGGGTTCAAGCAATTCTCCTGCCTCAGCCTCCCGAGTAGCTGGGACTACAGGCACGCACCACCATGCCCAGCTAACTTTTGTATTTTTAGTAGAGACAGGGTTTCACCTTGTTGACCAGGATGGTCTCGATCTCTTGACCTTGTGATCCACCCGCCTCTGAAGTTTTATATAGATAACGTTAGCTGCAAAATTCTCTACATATGATTGTATTTCATGAGTGCACATGAGACCCCCTTATATATATATCTGTTGTTTATAGAGCCATTAGAAAACTGTGAACCAAAGACTGTCATGTTAGCAGACAGTCTTGATTTTTGACCTTATGGGGAAAAAAGCTATCTACATCAAGACAGCCATCTGCTTTTGAGGAGAAACTTCCCTGGTTAGCATTAGTTTCAGATCTCCTATGGGTTTACAATTGCAAGGGTTTGGACAGGCCCTTCTGAGTTGTGAGACTATCAACCCAGTGCTCAAAGTCTTGAAGTCTTGCTTCAGTGTAGATGGCAAGAAGACTCAATGTTTGGGATCTAGATTATAAAGTGTTTTACTGTCTTCAGTAAGTAGACTATTAAAGGCTTTCTTTACCTGGTGAAAACATGCTTTGCCATAATGCTTGGAAACTTTCTTGCATTTAGTAACACTAGACTTCAGAAGCAGATAACACATGCGATTTTTTTTGTTTTTTTGTTGGGACAGAGTCTCACTCTGCCGCCCAGGCTGGAGTGCAGTGGCATGATCTTGGCTCACTCCAACCTTCCCCTCCTGGGTTCAAGCAAGTCTCCCTGCCTCAGCCTCCCAAGTAGCTGGGATTATTGGTGCCCGCCACCATGCCCGGCTACTTTTTGTATTTTTAGTAGAAACGGGGTTTCATCATGTTAACTAGGCTGGTTTCGAACTCCTGATCTCAGAGGACCCGCTCGCCTTGGCCTTCTAAAGTGCTGGGATTACAGGTGTGAGCCACTGCTCCCAATCTACATGAGGTTTTATTAAATGCATGGGCCTTCCGATGATTATTTTATTTTATTTTTTACTCTAAGTAAATCTGATGATCATCTATCTGCAACTACAAAAGCAATCCAATTTGGTTACCTTTGCACAACTATTGTAGCTATAAGATCTTACTTAACAGTTTTATGAATTGTCTAGTGAACTAAATGTCTTTATTTTGGAGACATTTTCAGAAAGGGGTTCCTGGAGGAAAACCAATTCTTTTATATCCTTTTAGCTATTGTTATAACATCAGCCTTCTTGCATTAAAAACCTTTTATACTACCAGAAAACGTGCAGTAAAAATGACAATTGGATAAAATTTGTGTAGAAATGTTTAAATGGCCCTTCAGGTAGCATAAATGTACATAGAGTTTTGATTGTCTTCTCAGAATAATGTATTTCACAAAAAACTGGTCTTAACCTATTTTAGTAATTTATTATAGGAATAATCAGCACACACAAACACACAAACATTTGATTTATATTAAATTTCAATAATTCCATCTCTTCTGTAGTGAGTAATGAAATGCAGAGCTTTTAATGGAAGCTTGAAGAACTCAGGAATGAACGAGTGGCTGATGGCTGTCTAGGTTCTCCAAGAGTCCACACTTAAAATTAAACGTATGTTCCCTTAAATGCCAGGTTTGTTTCTCCAATATAGGTGCATAACACTGATAAGTGAGAGGTTATCATAGGTAATTTGACTTAGACCACAGGTTATTCAAACGACATATCTAAAAATCTTTAGTACCAGCCCATTTAGTATAATGTCAAAATACCCTGCCACATTAGAGTACACATATTTTCCTAATATTCAATTAATTTCTGTTGTGCACCAGGCACAGTGGCTCACACCTGTAATCCTAGCACTTTGGGAGGCTGAGGCGAGTGGATCAGAAGGTCAAGAGATCGAGACCATTCTGGTCAACAAGGTGAAACCCCGTCTCTACTAAAAATAAAAAAAATTAGCTGGGCATGGTGGCGCACGCCTGTAATCTCAGCTACTCAGGAGGCTGAGGCAGGAGAATTGCCTGAACCCAGGAGGCGGAGGTTGCGGTGAGCTGAGATCATGCCATTGCTCTCCAGCCTGGGCAACAAGAACGAAATTCCGTCTCAAAAAAAAAAAAAAAAAAAGTTCTGTTGTGGCTGGGTTTTCAGTTTCACAAGAGTCAATCTCTTCATTAGAATTCTCACAATCCTTATGCAGTGGAAACAATATAATGCCTTCTGGGCACGGTGGCTCATGCCTGTCATCCCAGCACTTTGGGAGGCTGGGACACAAAGATCACCTGAAGTCAAGTGTTCGAATCACTTGAGCCGGGGAGGCAGAGGTTGCGGTGAGCCAAAATCCTGCCACTGCACTCTAGCCCAGGCAACAGAGCAAGACTCTATCACAAAAAAAAAAAAAAAAAAAAAAAAAGGAGAAAAGACTCTACAATTATCAGAAATCTGTATTAAATTTATCTAGGTCCTTTTGATCTTTTCATGAACCTTGTTAAAGAAACAATACTCTAGGATTTTCAAGCTTTTGAGGTTTTTAGAAACTACATCAGAATTCAACCATTCACTGTGAAAATGACTTAAAGTGGTTTTATTTTATTTTATTTTATTAAGATGGAATTTCGCTCTTATTGCCCAAGCTGGAGTGCAATGACGCGACCTTGGCTCACTACAACCTCCGTCTCCAGGTTTCAAGAGATTCTTCCACCTCAGCTTCCCAAGTAACTGTGATGACAGGCTCACACAAACACACCAGGTTACTTTTTTAATTTTTTAGTTTTGGTAGAGACAGGGTTTCACCATGTTGGTAAGGCTGGTCTCGAACCCCTGAGCTCAAGTGATCCGCCTGCCTTGGCCTCACAAAGTGCTCGTGCCACACCTGACCCAAACATCATTTTTTAATTTGACAATGCTTCCCATCTAATTCAACATACCAAATACACTTATTTATTACACTTTTAGATGCTGCATTGGCCCTCTGTAGCAACCAAAAGTTAGGGGTAAAAATAAAAAGACAATTTTGTGTATGTGTGTGAGATGGAGTTTCACCCTTGTTGCCCAGGCTGGAATGCAATGGCATGATCTCAGCTCACCGCAACCACCGCCTTCCAGGTTCAAGAGATTCTCCTGCCTCAGCCTCCCGAGTAGCTGGGATTACAGGCATGTGCCACCATGCCAGGATAATTTTGTATTTTTAGTAAACACGAGGTTTCTCCATGTTGGTCAGGCTGGTCTCAAACTCCTGACCTCAAATGATCCACCTGCTTTGGCCTCCCAAAGAGCTAGGATTACAAGCATGAGTCACCACATCTGATCCAAGTATAATTTTTATTTTGACAATGCTTCCCATCTAATTCAACGTATCAAATGCATTTATGTATCATACTTCTATCATACTTTTTTTCTTTGAGACAGAGTTTTGCTGTTGTTACCCAGACTGGAGTGCAATGGCACAATCTCAGCTCACCGCAACCTCTGCCTCCCGGGTTCAAGCAATTCTCCTGCCTCAGCCTCCCAAGTAGCTGGGACTATAGGCGCACACCACCATGCCCAGCTAATTTTTCTATTTTTAGTAGAGACGGGGTTTCACCTCGTTGACTAGGATGGTCTCTATCTCTTGACCTCGTGATCCATCTGCCTTGGCCTCCCAAAGTGCTGGGATTTACAGGCGTGAGCCACCGCGCCTGGCTATCATACTTTTAGATGCTGAATTGGCCCTCTGTAGCATCCAAAACTTAGGGGTCACAAAAAATTTTTTGTTTTTTCTTTCACTCACTTTTTTCTTCACTTCAGCTCTGTCTTTCATGCTGGAGTGCAGTGGTGTGGTCTTGGCTCACTGCAGCCTCCGCCTCCTGAACTCACTCGCTTCTCCTGCCTCAACCTCCCAAATAGCTGGAAGTACAGGTGCCCACCACCACATCTGACTAATTTTTGTATTTTTAGTAGAGACAGGGTTTTACAATGTCAGTCAGGCTGGTTTTGAACTCCTGACTTCAAATGATTCAGCCGCCTCAGCCTCTCAAAGTGCTGAGATTGCAAGCGTGAGCCACTGCTCCTTGATTCTTCTTTTTTTTTTCTGATATGGAGTCTCGCTCTGTTGCACATGCTGGCGTGCAGTTGAACGGTCTGGGCTCACTGCAACCTCTACTGCCCAGGTTCAAGGGATTCTTCTGCCTCAGCCTCCTGAGTATCTGGGATTACAGATGCCTGCCACCATGCTCGGACAATTTTTGTATTTTTAGTAGAGACGGGTTTTCACTGTGTTGGCCAGGCTGGTCTTGAAATCCTGGCCTGGTGATCCACCTGCCTCCACCTCCCAAAGTGCTGGGATTATAGGCTTAAACCACATTGCCCTGCAAAAGAAGACAATTTTTAAGCTGAAATTTGATTTTGGGAAGTCTGTCAAATATGTCAAAAGGTTAAAAATACTTTTTGATAGCCAGGCGTGGTGGCTCATGCCTGTCATCCTAGCACTTTGGGAGGCTGAGGTGGGAGGATCACCTGAAGTCAGGTGTTCGAGACCAGCCTGGCCAACATGGTAAAACTCCATCTCTAGTATAAATACAAACAAGCTGGGCACGGCGACAGGCACCTGAAATCCCAGTTATTCCGGAGGCTGAGGCAGGAAAATCATCTGAACCTGGAAGGCTACGGTCATAGCAAGCGGTGCCACTGCACTCCAGCCTGTGAGACATAGTGAGACTAACTAAATAAAATAATAATAATAATAATAATAATTTTGATGCGTGGGCTATTTATGATTTTGGGGATTTTTTTGGTTTTCTTTTTTTACTATTTATGATTTTCAACACTGACTGAAAGTAATGTGCCTGAACAAATGTCTATCTTAAAGTCAAGTGACTATAGACAGATCTGCTAGGAAGACATTTCATTTTTTTTTTTTTTTTTTGAGAGAGAGTCTCACTCTGTCAGTCAGGTTGGAGTGCCATGGGATGATCTTGGCTCACTGCAACCTCCGCTTCCTGGGTTTGAGTGATTTTTCAGCCTTAGCCTCCCGAGTAGCTACGATTACAGATGCATGTGTGCCACTGCATCCAGCTAATTTTTGTGTTTTTAGAAGAGATGGGGTTTCACCATATTGGTCAGGCTGGTCTTGAACCCTTGATGTCAGGTGATCCACCCACCTCTGGCCTAGGCCTCCAAAGTTCTGCAATTACAGGCCTGACCCACAGCACCTGGCCAGAAGACATTTCATTCGGCTGCAATTCGTGAAATATTTGAGTACATCTTGAAGTTGTCTTTTGATTTTTTGCCTTTTTTTTTTTTTTTTTTTTTAGACAGGGTCTTGCTTTTGTCTTTCACACTGAAATGCAGTGGCATGATCTCAACTCGCTGCAAACTCAGCTTCCTGGGTTTAAGAGATCCTGATGTCTCAGCCTCTACGGTAGCTGACAAAACAGGCGTGCACCACCACATTCGGCTGATTTTTCTATTTTTAGTAGAGACAGGGTTTTGCCATGTTTGCCAGGCTGGTCTCAAACTCCCGACCTCAGGTGATCTGCCCACATTGGCCTCTGGAAGTCTTAGAATTATAGGCCTGAGCCACCATGCCTGCCCTGTATTTTGATTTTTAAAATGGCACAACACAGCCCAGTGCAGTGGCTCATGCCTGGCACAAAGCAAGATTCCGTCTCAAAAAAAAAACAAAACAAAATAAAAATTGTCCAGGCGTGGTTGTGGGTGCCTGGGATTATAGCTACTGGGGAGGCTGAGGCAAGAGAATCGTTTTATCACGGGAGGTGGAGGTTGCAGTGAGCCGAGATCGCGCCACTGCACTCCACTCTGAGTGACAGAGTGAGACTCCATCTCAAAAACCAACAACAACAACAACAGAAGTACTATGTAATTTTTATTGATATATAACATGTATTCAAAAATGCATGCCCAAAACATTCATTTATGTAAAACTGAATGAATTGTTACAAAGAAATACACTTGTGTAATCAGAAAATGAAACTAGGCTGGGCACTGTGGCTCATGTCTGTAATCCTAGCGCTTTAGGAGGCTGATGTGGTTGAATCGATTGAGCTCAAGAGTTCAAGATCAGGCCGGGCGCGGTGGCTCAAGCCTGTAATCCCAGCACTTTGGGAGGCCGAGGCGGGTGGATCACCAGGTCAACAGATCGAGACCATCCTGGTCAACATGGTGAAACCCCGTCTCTACTAAAAATGCAAAAATTTAGCTGGGCATGGTGGCACGTGCCTGTAATCCCAGCTACACAGGAGGCTGAGGCAGGAGAATTGCCTGAACCCAGGAGGCGGAGGTTGCGGAGAGCCGAGATCGCACCATTGCACTCCAGCCTGGGTAACAAGAGCGAAACTCCGTCTCAAAAAAAAAAAAAAAAAAAAAAAAAAAGAGCCAGGCATGGTGGTGCAAACCCGTGGTCGCAGCTACTGCGGAGGCTGAGATAAAACAATTACTTGAATTCTGGGTGGGTGGAGGTTGCAGTGAGCCCAGATTGCACCCCTGGACTCTAGCTTGACTGACAAAGCAAGAACCTGTCTCAAAATAAAAAATAAAGTAAAGTAAAATAAAATAAAAGTAGCCTAATTTGTGCCCCAGCAATAACTTTCTTTTTTCTTCTACAACAATAACCATAATCTTAAGAATTAACATTGTGGCTGCATGCAGTGGCTCACACCTGTAATCCCAGCACTTTGGGAGGCCAAGGCAGGCAGATCATCTGAGGTCAGGAGTTTGAGACCAGCCTGACCAACATGGAGAAACACTGTCTCTACTAAAAATACAAAAATTAGCCGGGCATGGTGGTGAATGCCTATAATCCCAGATACTCGGGAGGCAAAGGCGGGAGAATTGCTTGAACCCAAGAGAAGGTTGTGGTGAGCTGAGATCATGCCATTGTACTCCATCCTGGCCAAACAAGAGAGTAACTCTGCCTTAAAAAAAAAGAAAAAAAGAAAGAAAAAGAAAAAAATAAGGCTGGGTGCAGCAGCTTATGTCTGTAATCCCAGCGTTTTGGGAGGCGGAAGCAGACAGATCACAAAGTCAGTAGTTCGAGATCAGTCTGATCAAAATGGTGAAACATCATCTCTACTAAAAATACAAAAATTAGCTGGGCACGGTGGTGCGTGCCTGTAATCCTGGCTACTTGAGAGGCTGAGGCAGGAGAATCTTTTAAACCCAGGAGGGGGCGGTTGCAGTGAGCCGAGATCATGCCACTGTACGTCAGCCTGGTGATAGGGCAAGACCCTGTCTCAAAAAAAAAAAAAAAAAAAAAGTTAACATTGTGGATCAATTTTGTGTTTGTATTCAAGTGTTCTATTGCATAAAAATTAAACACATGCAAAACAACAACAAAAAGAACGCAGTAGATCTGCCATGAAGCCTCAAGAACTGCTAATCACGTGCCATTCTTGTTTCTCCTGCAGCTCTCTACTTCCGCCATTTCTGCTAAACCCACTGCCCATCCTCCATTTTGACATGTGTCAAAAATGTTTAGGATTTGTGCCTTTCAATGTGTGTACATTTGACCTCACAAAAAACAAAACTGAAAAAAATAATGAAGGATGGACAATGGGTTTAGCAGAAATGGCGGAAGTAGAGAGCTGCAGGAGAAACAAGAATGGCACGTGGTTAGCAGTTCTTGAGGCTTCATGGCAGATCTACTGCGTTCTTTTTGTTGTTGTTTTGCGTGTGTTTAATTTTTATGCAATAGAACACTTGAATACAAACACAAAATTGATCCACAATGTTAACCTTTTTTTTTTTGAGGTGGAGTTACACTCTTGTTGCCCAGGCTAGAGTGCAATGGTTCAATCTTGGCTAACAGCAACCTTCCCCTCCTGGGTTCAAGGGCTTCTCCTGCCTTAGACTCCGGAGTATCTGGGATTACATACATACACCACCATGCCTGGCAAATTTTTGTATTTTTAGTAGAGATGGGGTTTCTCCATGTTGAGCAGGCTGGTTTCAAACTCCTGACCTCAGGTGATCTGCCTGCCTTGGCCTCCCAAAGTGCTGGGATTACAGGTGTGAGCCACTGTGCCTGCCCACAGTGTTAACTGGTAAGATTATGGCTATTGTCAGAGAAGGAAAAAAGTGATTGTTGGGGCACTGAGCTACTTTTATCTTATTTTACTTTATTTTTTATTTTGAGGTAGGTTCTTGCTCTGTTAGTCAGGCTAGAGTCCAGGGATGCAATCTTGGCTCACTGCAACCTCTAACCGCCCAGGGCTCCAGTAACCATTTCACCTCAGCCTCTGCAGTAGCTGCAAACACATGGCACCACAATGCCTTTTTTTTTTTTTTTTTGGGGGGGGGGGGATGTCACCCTGATTCCCAGGCTGCTCGTGAACTCCTGAGCTCAAGCTACTCAATCACATCAACCTCCCAAGGAGCTAGGATTACAGATATGAGCCACAGTGCCCAGCCTTGTTTCATTTTCTGATTACACAAGTGTATTTCTTTTTTTTTTTAACAGCTTGGTGTATTTTGATGTATACTCAAGCTACAAGAGAACTGCATCTAACATTGTTATAATAAAGAGACAGCAGATCAATCATTAAGGGCAGTGTTTTCTTTTTAACAATTCATTCAGCTTTACATAAATGAATGCTTTGTGCATGCATTTCTGTATACATGTTATATATCAATAAAAAATTACATAGTACTTTTGTTTTTGTTGTTTGTATTTTGCGTTTTTCTGTTTGTTTTTGAGATGGAGTCTCACTCTGTTACTCAGGCTGGAGTGCAGTGGTGCAATCTGGGCTCACTGAAAATTCCGCCTCCCAGGTTAAAACGATTCCTTTGCCTCAGCCTCCCCAGTAGCTGGGATTACAGGCACCCACCACCACAACTGGCTAATATTTTTTTTTTTTTTTTTTTTTAGAGACAGAGTCTTGCTCTGTGCCAGGCTGGAGTGCAATGGCACGATCTCGGCTCACTGCCACTTCTGTCTCCGGGGTTTAAGTGACTCCCCTGCCTCAGCCTCCTGAGTAGTTGGGACTACAGATGCATGCCACTGTAGTCCAGCTAATTTTTGTATTTTTAGTAGAGATGGG
This sequence comes from Callithrix jacchus, assembly GCF_049354715.1. NCBI lineage: Eukaryota > Metazoa > Chordata > Mammalia > Primates > Cebidae > Callithrix > Callithrix jacchus. The sequence goes on from NC_133523.1 coordinate 20,984,944, forward strand.
GTTTCACCATGACCAGAATGGTCTCAATCTACTGACCGGGTAGGCCTCCCAAAGTGTTGAGACTACAGGCATGAGCCACCGCGCCCAGCCTAATTTTTGTATTTTTAGTAGAGACGGAGTATCACCGTGTTGGCCAAGCTGGTCTCCAACTCCTGACCTGAGGTGATTTACCCGCCTCGGCCTCCCAAAGTGCTGAGATGACAGGTATGAGCCACCGCGCCTGGCCCATAGCACATATTGGGACAAAATGCTAACTCAGTATCTCAGAATAATGGCAGCATTTTTTTTGTTTATTTGTTTTATAGTGGAACACACATACTCGAGGCATAATTATATAGATTCTAATATTCCAAAAAGAGTATTAAAGCCCTAACTCTTGAATGAGAGCATAGGTCTTTTTATTTTAGCCCCAGTTTAATACATGGTACATTTTTAATTTTAGGGGAATGCAACCTTTATTAAAGAACATTTTTCCTTCACAGTAATGATCACCAGTGCCAGGACCCCTAGCGCAGTGCTTTGCACGCAGGGTGCACTTGGTACATATGGAACTGCGTTGATTCAGGAACAAAACCAATAGCAGGGTTAGTGCTGCAAAGAATAATAATTTGCTAATACTGGCAAGACTGAAAGGCCATGACTTAGTGGCAAACATTCTTTCATTCACTTGAGAAATCATTTGCAATGAGGTCACCTGAAAGTGTTGGTTTACAGCAGTGGCGTCTGAACTTGGCTGCACTCTGACATCACGAGAGATGTTTAAACCACACTGTTGCCCAGGTTCCACTCCAGGAATTCTGATTTAATTAGTGTGTGGCAACTTGTGTTTGGGGGATTTTTAAAGACACCCGCAGGTGATTTTTACATGCAGACTTAAGTGAAAACAATGGTTCAGGGTAAGGGAAGCATTCAGTGTGTGTGATCTCCATGTGTATTTTTGAAATTTGCCCCACGGCTTCTGACTGAAATCTTCAACAGCAGCTCTACCATACATTTTTTTTCTTTGAGATAAAGTTTCACTCTTGGTGTGCAGGCTGGAGTGCAATGGCAGGATCTCAACTCACCGCAACCTCCACCTCCTGGATTCAATCGATTCTGTACCTCCCAAGTAGCTGGGATTACAGGCGTGTATCACCATGCCTGGCTAATTTTTTACTTTTAGTAGAGACGTGGTTTCACCATGTTGGTCAGGCTGGTTTCGAACTCTCAACCTCAGGTGATCTACCCACCTTGGCCTCTCAACGTGCTGAGATTACAGGCATAAGCCTCTACACTGGGCCGTGCTCTGCCATTTTATAAATCATAATACAGGCCAGGTGTGGGGGCTCACGCCTATAATTCCAACACTTCTGGAGGCCGGGGTGGGCAGATCACCTGAGGTTGGGGCTTTGAGATTAGCCTGACTAACATGGCAAAACCCCATCTCTACTAAAAATAGGAAAATCAGCTGGGTGTGGTGGTGCACGCCTGTATTGTCAGCTACTCGAGAAGCTGAGACATCAGAATATCCTGTACCCAGGAAGCTGAGTTTGCAGTAAGCTGAGATCACACCACTGCATTTCAGCTTGAAAGACAAAGCAAGACCCTGTCTCAAAAAAAAAAAAAAATTCAAAAGACAACTTCACGATGTACTCAAATATTTTGCTAAATTGAAGCAGAATAAAATGTATTCTGGCTGGGCGCGGTGGCTCGAGCCTGTAATCCCAGCATTTTGAGAGGCTGAGGCAGGTGGATCACCTGAGGTCGAGACCAGTCTGTCCAATATGGTGAAACCCCATCTTTACTAAAAACACAAAAATTAGCCTGATGAGGTTCATGCATGTGCCTGTAATCGTAGCTGCTTGGGAGGCTGAGGCTGGAGAATCGCTTGAATCCAGGAGGCGGAGGTTGCAGTGAGCTGAGATTGCACCACTGCACTACAGCCTGAGTGAAAGAGTGAGATACCACCCTCAAAAAAAAAAAAAGAAAGAAAAAATAAATGAAATGTCTTCCTAGCAGATTTGTCTATATTTACTTGACTTCAAGGCAAGACACTTGTTCAGGCACACTGCTTTTAGTCAGTGTTGAAAATCATAAATAGTCCACATTTATCAAAAATTATTATTAGTAGTATATTTTATTATTTTTTGAGATGGAGTCTCACTCTATCACCCAGGCTGGAGTGCAGTGACACGATCTTGGCTCACTGCAACCTCTGCCATCTGGGTTCAAGCAATTATCCTGCCTCAGCCTCGTGAGTAGCTGGGATTAAAGGCACCTGCCACCATGCCCAGCTAGGTTTTGTATTTTTAGCAGAGATGGGGTTTCACCATCTTGGCCCGGGTGGTCTTGAACTTCTGACTTCGTGATCCACCCGCTTCCCAAAGTGCTGGGATTACAGGTGTAAGCCACCGCCAAAAATTATTTTTGTTTTTAGTTTTAGTTTAGATAGTCTCACTCTGTTTGTCACACAGGCTGGAGTGCACTGGCAAGGTTTGCTGCGAACTTAGCCTCCCAGGTTCAAATGATTCTCCAGCCTCAGCTTCCAGAGTAGCTGGGATTACAGGTGCCTGCTACCACTCCCAGCTTGTGTTTGTATTTTCATTAGATACAGAGTTTGATCACGTTGGCCAGGCTGGTCTTGAACACCTGACCTCAAGTGATCCGCCTGTCTTGGCCTCCCAAACTGCTAGGATTACTGGCATGAGCCACCACGCCTGCCTATCAAAAAGTATTTTTAACCCTTTGACATATCGGACAGGCTTCCAAAAATTAAATTTCAGTTTAAAAATTATCTTCTTGCGTCAGGTGATGTGGTTTAAGCCTGTAATCCTGGCACTTTGGGAGGCCGAGGCAGGCAGATCACGAGGTCAGGAATTCGAGACCAGCCTGGCCAACATAGTGAAAATGCGTTCTCTACTAAAAATACAAAAAAAATTAGCTGGGCATGGTGGTGGGCACCTGTAATCTCAGCTACTCAGGAAACTGAGGCAAGAGAATTGCTTGAACCCCAGCAGCAGAGGTTGCAGTGAGCTGAGACCTTCAACTGCACTTCGGCGTGTACAACAGAGCAAGACTCCATATCAAAAGAAAAACAAGCAAACAAAAAGTCCGGGCGCAGTGGCTCATGTGGATTATTGAGGTCAGGAGTTCAAAACCAGACTGGCCAGTATGGTGAAACCCTGTCTCTACTAAAAGTACAAAAATTAACTGGGTGTGGTGGTGGGCACCTGTACTTTCAGCTACTTTGGAGGCTGAGGCCAGAGAATTGCTTGAGCTCGATAGCCAGAGGCTGCAGTGAGCTGAGATCTCACCACTGCACTTCAGGCTGGGAGACTGAGCGAGACACTGTCTCAAAAAAAAAATTTTTTTTTGACCCCTAACTTTTTGATGCTACAGAGGGCCATTTCAGCATCTAAAAGTATGATAAAAAGTATAATAAATAGATATATTGATACATTGAATTATATGGGAAGCATTGTCAAATTAAAAATAATATTTGGGTCAGGTGTGGCAACACAAGCCTGTAATCCTAGCACTTTGGGAGGCCAAAGCAGACAGATCGCTGGAGGTCAGGAGTTTGAGACCAGCCTGACCAACATGGTGAAACCCTGTCTCTACCAGAAGTAAAAAAAAGTTAACCAGGTGTGTTTGTGTGTGCCTGCAGTCCCAGGTAGTTGGGAAGCTGAGGCAGGAGAATCACTTGAACCTGGGAGGCAAAGGTTGCAGTCAGTTGAGATTGTGCCACTGCACTCAAGCCTGGGCAACAGAGCTAGACCCCGTCTAAAAAAAAAATAAATCAAATAACAATAATACAATAAAAATGATGTTTGATCTTCAACTTATGTTTTCAGAAATATGCTGTTAATATTTAGGCCAAAATTGTAAGAAATTTCAAAAGTCTAATATATCTAAGTGTATGTTAGTACTGATAAGGGCTGTTATAATAAATTATTGTAGGCTGCTGATATCATTAATTTTTTTATTTGTTTCTTTATAACCATTTTAAGCTGGGCACAGTGACTCATGCCTGTAATCCCAGCACTTTGGGAGGCCTACCCTGGCAGATCTTGAGGTCAGGAGTTGGAAACCAGCTGGGCCAACAAAGTAAAAATCCCATCTCTACTAAAAATACAAAAAAATTAGCAGAGCATGGTGGCAGGCACCTGTAATCCCAGCTTCTCAGGAGGCTGAGACAGGAGAAAAACTGGAATCTGTGAGGCAGAGGTTGCAGTAAACTGAGATTGTACCACTGCACTTCAGCCCAGGTGACAGTGTAAGACCCCCATCTCAAAAAAAAAAAATGGTTTTTTTTTTTTTGGCCCCTAGTGTTTGGATGCTACAGAGGGTCAGTGCAGCATCTAAAGGTATAATAAATAAATGTATCTGGTATGTTGAATTAGATGGGAAGCATTGTCAAATTAAAAAATGATGTTTGGGTCAGGTGCGGTGACTCATAGCTGTAATCCTTGCACTTTGGAGGCTAAGGCAGGTGGATCACTTGAGGTTAGGAGTTTGAGATCAGCCTTACCAACATGGTCAAACCCTGTCTCTACCAAAAATAAAAAATAAAAACAAAACCAGGTGTGTTTATATGAGCCTGTAGTCTCAGCTACTTAGGAAGTTGAGGCAGAAGAATCTCTTGAACCCAGGAGACAGAGGTTTCAGCGAGCTGAGATTGTGCCATTGTACTCCAGCTTGGGCAATAAGAGCTAAACTCCAACTCAAAAAAATAAAATAAAATAAAACCACTTTAATCACTTTCACGGTGAGTGGTTTGATTCTGATGTAGTTTCTAAAAACCTTAAAAGCTTGAAAATCCTATTGTGTCTTTAGGGAGGTTCATGAAAAGATGAAAAGGGCCCAGATACATTTAGTACAAGTTCCTGATAATTGCAGAATCTGTTTTTTTCTTTTTTTTGAGAGAGAGTCTTGCTCTACTGCCCAGGCTAGAGTGCAGTGGCAGGATTTCGGCACGCTGCAATCTCTGCCTCCCAGGCTCAAGCGATTTGAACACTTAACTTCAAGTGATCCGTGTGTCCCAGCCTCCCAAAGTGCTGGGATTACAGGAGTGAGTCACCATGCCCGGGTGGCATTATATTGTTTCCACTGCATAAGGATAGTGAGAATTCTGAAGAAAAGACTGACTCTTGTGGAACTGCAAACCCAGACACAACAAAAATTAATTGAATATCAGGAAAATACTCTGTGTTCTCTAATGTGGCATACACATTACGCCACAGAGTATTTTGATATATTATGTGGCAAAGTACTTTGATATACTATGCTAAAATATTATTTAGCATAGTATATCAAAATACGATTTAAATACTATTATAAATAGTATTTTATACGATGGCAGAGTATTTTGATATATAATGCTAAATCAGCCAGTACTAAAGTTTTTTAGATATGTCGTTTGAATAACCTGTGGTCTAAGTCAAATTACCTGTGATAACCTCTCACTTATCAGTGTTATGCACCTATATTGGAGAAACAAACCTGGCATTTAAGGGAACATACGTTTAATTTTAAGTGTGGACTCTTGGAGAACCTAGACAGCCATCAGCCACTCGTTCATTCCTGAGTTCTTCAAGCTTCCGTTATTAAAACTCTGCATTTCATTACTCATTACAGAAGAGATGAAATTATTGAAATTTAATATGCATTAAATGTTTGTGTGTTTGTGTGTGTTGATTATTCTATAAAAAATTACTAAAATAGGTTGAGACCATTTTTTGTGAAATATCTAATCCTGAGCAGAAAATCAAAACTTTATGTACAATTACGCTACCTGATGGGCCATTTAAACATTTGTACAAAATTTTATCCAATTGTCCTTTTTAATGCATGTTTTCTGGTAGTAGAAAAGCTTTTTTATGCAAGAAGGCTGACGTTATAATAGTACCTAAAAGGATATAAAATAATTGGTTTTCCTCCGGAAACATTTCTGAAAAAGTCTCCAAAGTAAAGACACTTAGTTCACTAGACAAGCTGTGAAGCTGTTAACTACGGTATTATAGCTACAGTAGTGCGCAAAGCTAGCCAACTTGACTGGATTGCTTTTGTAACTGCAGATTTATGACAGTCAGAGTTACTTAGAGTGAAAAACACAAAATAGTCATCGGAAGACCCAAGCACTTGATAAAACCTCATGTAGGCCAGGCACAGTGTCTCACACCTGTAATCCCAGCACTTTAGGAGGCCAAGGCGAGTGGATCACCTGAGGTCAGAAGTTTGAAACAAGCCTAGCTAACATGGTGAAACCCCGTCTCTACTAAACATACAAGAAGTAGCCGGGCGTGGTGGCAGGTGCCCGTAATCCCAGCTACTCAGGAGGCTGAGGCAGGGAGAATTGCTTAAACCCAGGAGGTGAAGTTTGGAGTGAGCTGAGATCACACCATTGCACTGAAGCATAGGTGACAGAGCAAGACTCTGTCTCAAAAAAACAAAAAACAAAAATACCTCATGTATTATCTGCTTCTGAAGTCTAATATTACTAAATGCAAGAAAGCTTTCGTGCATTATGGCAAAGCATGTTTTCACCAGGTAAAGAAAGCCTTTAATAGTCTACTTACTGAAGACAGTAAAACACTTTATAATCTAGATCGCAAACATTGAGTCTTCTTGCCGTCTACACTGAAGCAAGACTTCAAGACTTTGAGCACTGGGTTGATAGTCTCACAACTCAGAAGGGCCTGTCCAAACCCTTGCAATTGTAAACCCATAGGAGATCTGAAACTAATGCTAACCAGGAAGTTTCTCCTCAAAAGCAGATGAAAATCTTCATGTAGATAGCTTTTCTTTTTCCCACGAGATCAAGACTGCTGTCATGACAGTCTCAGTTCACACTTTTCTAATGGCTTTATAAACAACAGGTATGTAAAAAAGGGGTCTCATGTGCACTCATGGATTGTAAGTGTATGTAGAGAATTTTGCAGCCAACATTATCTGTATAAAACTTTTTTTTTTTTGAGACGGAGTCTTGCTCTGTTGCCCAGGCTGGAGTGCAGTGACACTACCTTAGCTCACAACCTCCACCTCCCAGGTTCAAGCGAGTCTCCAGCCTCAGCCTCCCAAGTAGCTGGAATTACAGTCACCCACCATCATGCCTGGCTAATTTTTGTAATTTTAGTAGAGATGGGTTTTCACCGTGTTGGCCAGGCTGGTCTCAAACTTTTGACCTCAGGTGATCCTTCTGCCTCAGCCTCCTAAAGTGCTGGTATTATAGTCGTGAGCCACCGCACCCAGCCAAACTTACACCTGTAATCCCAGCACTTTGTGAGGCAGGAGATGAAGAGCTAATGTGGGTAAGAAGTTTTAATGAGACATTTGTTGCATCATGATATCAGAAACAGAATATAGATCCACTGCTTTTAACCTTCTTTGTAGTTGTAAAAAATCTTACTCAGAATAGGTTTTAGAGTGTTACCAGGAGGCCGATACTCTTTTGAATGGGCAACATTTGTTAGCTTGTATTTTCTATGGTTTAGAGCAAATAAGGCAATGGTTAGAAATTTATCTTCTATAGTAGACTTTATGGCAGATTATATTGTAAAGGACATAGTTACATAGTAGAGTTTAAATTTTCTTTTCTTTCCTTTTCTTTTTGAGATGGAGTCTCACATTATTGCCCAGGCTGGAGTACAATGGCCATATCTCAGCTAACTGCAAACTTCGCCTCCAGAGTTCAAGTGATTCTCTTGTGTCAGCCTCCTGAGGACCTAGGATTACAGGCACCTGCCACCAAACCTAGCTTTTTTTTTTTTTTTTTTTTTTTTTTTTGTATTTTTAGTAGAGATGGGGTTTAACTATGCTGGTCAGGCTGGTCTCGAACTTGTGACCTCATGATCCACTCACCTCAACCTCCCAAAGTGCTGGGATTACAGGCGTGAGCCACCATGCCTGGCTGAGTTAAATTTTTTTACTAAAGTTGTGCTAAGTAATAGATTTTTTGTTGTTTTTTCTTTGAGACAGGGTCTCACTCTGTCACCCAGGTTGGAAAGCAGTGGCACAATCTTGGCTCACTGCAACCTCCACCTCCGGAGTTTAAGCGATTCTCCTGCCTCAGCCTCAAGTAGCTGGGATTACAGGCAGCCACCACCATGCCTGGCTTTTTTTTTTCTTTTTTGTATTTTTAGCAGATATGGGGTTCCACTGTGTTGGCCAGGCTCATCTCGAACTCCTGATCTCATGATCCACCCACCTCAGCCTCCCAAAGTGCTGGGATTACTGGTGTAAGCCACCGCATCTGGCCGAGTTTAAATTTTCCCACTAAAGTTGTGCTAAATAATAGAATTTCTTCTTCCTCTTCTTCTTTTTTTTTTTTTTTTGAGACGGAATTTCGCTCTTGTTACCCAGGCTGGAGTGCAATGGCACAATCTCGGCTCACCGCAACCTCCACCTCCTGGGTTCAAGCAATTCTCCTGCCTCAGCCTCCCGAGTAGCTGGGACTACAGGCAGGCACCACCATGCCCAGCTAACTTTTGTATTTTTAGTAGAGACGGGGTTTCACCATGTTGACCAGGATGGTCTCGATCTCTTGACCTCGTGATCCACCCGCCTCGGCTTCCCAAAGTGCTGGTATTACAGGCGTGAGCCACCGCGCCCGGCCCATAGAATTTCTTTTCTTTCTTTTTTTTTCCTTTGAGACAGTGTCTTGTTCTGTCACCCAGGCTGGAGAGCAGTGGCGAAATCTTGGCTCACTGCAACTTCTGCCTCCTGGGTTCAAGAGATTCTTCTGCCTCAGCCTTTCAAGTAGCTGGGACTACATGTGGGCACCACCACCCTCTGCTACATCTTGTATTTTTAATAGAGATGGGGTTTCACCATGTTGGCCAGGCTGGTCTTGAACTCCTGACCTCAGGTGATCCGATTTCCTCTGCCTGCCAAAGTGCTGGGATTATAGGCGTGAGCCACCATGCCTGGCGTATTTCTTTATAGTTTGGTGGCTGGCCGCTGTGGCTCATGCCTGTAATCCCAGCACTTTGGGAGGTGAAAGTGGGCAGATCACCTGAGGTCGGGAGTTTGAGACCAGCCTGGCTAACATCTTCAAACTCCGTCTCCACTAAAATGCAAATAAATTAGCCCGGCGTGGTGGCATATGTAATCCCAGCTACTAGGCAGAAGAGTAACTGGAATCTGGGAGGCGGAGGTTGCCATAAGCCGAGATGGCGCCATTGCACTCCAGCCTGGGCAACAGAATGGGACTCCATTTCAAAACAAAACAAAAAGCAATCTCAGGCTGCCTGCTCAAGGGCCAGAAGCCAGGAAGGTATACAAGCTGAAATTTAAAAAAATAATATTTTTTGTTCTATTCTTTTCATGTGCGAGCACCCATACAGTATATAATTTACAAATACACGAGACCTTATTCAAATGGCTAAAGGCAAACACCCTCTGGGATGGGCCCTGCCTGAAAAGGCTGCACCTTCAGCTGTCACTCTTTCTTCACGTAGGTGGCGGGGTCTTAAGTCAGGCACGCAGCTGGAGCCGGAAAGGGTAGCTTCTAAGATGTGGCGGCAGCTTTGTGTCTTGCAGCTAGTTTCGGGTGTCGTCTTCGCTGTCCTGTGTCCTCTGCTACTGGAGGCCCAACCTCTGTGGCCTTGTGACCTGCTGGTACTGGAGAAACACAGCTAAGATGCCAAGACCCCCTGGAAGCCTAGAAATGGTGTGAGTGCCAGGTCCGACCTCGGGGAAGGGGTGTATTGGAACCGGTGGGAAGTGGCCGTAAGGGACTCATGCCTCCCCGCAGTCAGCGCCATAATCTGGCCTGAGTTCTCCTTGCCCAGCTCGGCCTCGGTCCCTTCAGCAATAAGACGCCGGCCGCGCAGTGACAGTGCCCTGGCCTGGCGCCCTCTCTGGGCAGCTCTGCACCTGCAGCGCGGCCTTTCTTTCAGATTGTCTCTCCCAGGGACCACCAGAGGGTAGTCGGGAGAATCCTGACTCGGGGTGTGGGTCATGAATGGAAAGACCTTTGGTTTGGTTTATGGGGTTCTCAAGTTTTTCTTTTCTTCTATTAATAATTAATGGGAGTTATTGCAAACATGTTTTTTATCACTGGGTGATTTCAAGCAGAATTCCAAGGCTTTGCTTTTTTTTTTTTTTTTTTTTGAGACGGAGTTTAGCTCTTGTGACCCAGGCTGGAGTGCAATGGCGCGATCTTGGCTCACCACAACCTCCGCCTCCTGGGTTCAGGCAATTCTCCTGCCTCAGCCTCCCGAGCAGGTAGGATTACAGGCACGCGCCACCGTGCCCAGCTAATTTTTTTTTTTTGTATTTTTAGTAGAGACGGGGGTCTCACCATGCTGACCAAGATGGTCTCGAGCTCTTGACCTCATGATCCACCCGCCTCGGCCTCCCAAAGCGCTGGGATTACAGGCTTGAGCCACCGCGCCCGGCCAGGCTTTGCTTTTTAAATGCTATCAAGGGCATGGTGGCTCAAGCCTGTAATCCCAGCACTTTGGGAGGCCTAGCTGGGTGGATCAGGAGCTCAGGAGTTCAGAACCAGCCTGGCCAAGATGGTGAAACCTCATCTCTTAAAAAAAAAAAAAAAAAAAAATGCTACCAAGAAAAACAATAGGGAAAATCTCTCCTGTATTTTGGCTGTAGAAAACGAATACATTTCCGGTCAGGCGCAGTAGCTCACACCTGTAATCCTAGCACTTTGAGAGGCCAAGGCTGGTAGATCACCTGAGGTTGGGAGTTCGAGACAGCCTGGCCAACGTGGCAAAACCCCGTCTTTACTAACAACACAACAATTTTCCGGATGTGGTCGTTGGAGTCTACAATCCCAGCTACTGGAGAGGCTGAGGCAGGAAAATCGCTTGAACTCAGGGGGCGGAGGTTGCATTGAGCCACTTCACTCCAGCTTGGGTGAAAGAGCAGGACTCGGTCTCAAAAAAAAAAAACACATTTCCACAAGAAAATGTGGTAGATAACTAGTGAGTTATGTCGATTCATAGCAATATCACTTGCTCTTTTTGCAGGGTAAATTTGTGAAGATGAAGTTGTTATTGTTTCAAAGCAGTTTCTAGACTGTTTAACATAAAGCAAAGTTAGATTCATTTAAAAAAATTAAATTCCTGCTGAGAGTGGTGGCTCACACATGTAATCACAGCACTTTGTTAGGCTGAAGCAGGTGGATCACGAGGTCAGGAGTTCAAGATCAGCCTGGCCAACATAGTGAAATCCCGATTCTACTAAAAACACAAAAATTAGCTGGGTGTGATGGCATGCACCTGTAGTCCCAGCTACTCGAAAGGCTGAGGCAAAGAAGAATAGCTTGAACCTGGGAGGCAGAGGTTACACTGAGCCAAGAGTATGCCAGTGCACACTAGCCTGGGTGACAGAGTGAGACTTTGTCTGAAAAAAAAGAAAAAAATTAGTTAATTCCAAAGGAATATTGCAACAGATGAAAATACCTAATATAAGATCTGTAAAAATTGCAAAGTTCGGGCAGACAAGGGCTTTCTTTTATTGGATGGAACAAATAAGATTACAAAGAAGGTAGAAGGTAAATAGCAAATGAGAGGTAAAAAAATCAGATTCTACATTAATGTTTTACCCTGAAGTCAGCGTGTCCTTAGGAAGGACATAGCATGGGGTTGTATTTTGACTCAGATTGAGTGTAGCTGAATGTTCAGGAGCCTGTGGGCAGGAGAGAATTGAAGTTTGATTAAAAAAATTTTCTTTTGACCACTGAAGAAAAATTCAGCTGATGTTTTAAAATGAGAACAAGAAGAAAATATGCAGAGTCCTATGTCTGGCTATGTGATAGATAAGAAAAAAGAGCACCAACTAAGTCATAGTGGAAAGCATGTTTCTTTCCATAAATTGCTTCTGGAGAACACAAAGGGTTAGAGAATTTTATTATACACAGATATTTACCAGGATTGTTTATGTGCTTCATCTTTCCCCATTTTTTCTTTGTCCTATACCTACCTATCTTTCTTCCTTTCCTTTCCTTTCCCTTCCTTTCCCTTCCCTTCCCTCCCCTCCCCTCCCCACCCCTCCCCTCCCCTCCCCTCCCTTCCCCTCCCTTCCTTCTTTATCCTTTCTCCCCTTCCTTCCTTCCTTCCTCCCTTCTCCCTCCCTTCCCTCCCCCCTTCTTCTTCGTCTTCCTCTTCTCTTCTCTTTTTTTTTGACAGAGTGTCGCTTTTGCTTCCCAGGCTGGAGTGTCATGGAATGATCTGAGCTCACCGCAACCTCTCAGGTTCAAGCGATTCTTTTACCTCACCCTCCCGAGTAGCTGGAATTACAGGCATGCACCACTACACCTGTCTAATTTTTTGTCTTTTTAGTAGAGACAGGGTTTCTCTGTGTTGGTCAGGCTGGTCTCAAACTCCCAAACTTGGGTGATCCACCTTCCTCAGCCACCCAAAGTTCTGGGATTACAGGCGTGAGCCTCCACACCTGGCCACATTTTCTACATTTGACTTTCTACGTTGTATTTTTTATAATAAGCTCATAAATGTAGCTACGTGTTTTGCTGAGTTGTGTGAGTAGCTCTATCAAATTATAAACCTTGAAGGAGGTTATGAGAGTCCACAATTTTTAAACAGTAGCTCAGGAGCCCAGATAGGCCTATGGGTTTTGTGACTGGGATCTGACATTAGGGCAATGTTGTGAGACTGAGCGTTGAATCAGGGCCTGTGCTGACCTTGGATAAGGTCAGAATTCAAATTCAAATGTTAGTCAGTGAGTTGGTGTTGGTGAATGGCTTGGTGTTCAGCAAACGCTACAGATATGGTACAAGAGTAAAGATATCACAGAGACCTGGCCTGGAATCAAACTCTGGTTGTCTGGGAATGGAAGGCTCTGCTCTTCTGTACACAGGCTGTCACACTGCCCATTGTCCTGTGATTCCAGGTCTCCTCCCAGGGTGAGAGAGTGTAAAAACTTAGAGAAAAGAAACTGATAGCAGACCCCCTTTTCCACAGCTGTCACCACAGCATTCCCACTCACTCATGGGTTTGCCCACTAGATATTAGCATGTCCACATGTCTCCCAAGACTAGGCACCACCCTGAGAAATTGTACAACAGCATTTTTGATTCTAGTGTTTGTTGGTAAAACCTATGAAAGTGTCTACAAGTCTCCTTACATATCCCCACCCCCAGACACTGAATCTGCAACAGCAACCTGTGTTCCTCACTAACTGAGGGATCTGGACCACCTGTTCTTAGTCTCATCTGCCTGCATAAACACAAACATACATCAGAGTATACCCCCACCCGAGCCACTGTCTGTAGCACAAACCAGTTCTTTCGCTTACATTGCACTGTTTCCCACTCACAGATTTTTATTTGTTTACCTTTTATTTTTGTCTCAGGGATACACCTGTCAGTTTTTTATACAGCTAAAACTGTGTCATGGGGGTTTGGTGTGCAGATTATTTTGTCACTGAGGCACTAAGCATAGCATGAAACAGGTGCTTTTTCTGATCCTCTTTATCCTCCCATTCTTCAGCCTCAACTAGGCCTCAGTCTCTGTTCTTGTCTGTGTTCCTGTGTTCTTATTATTCAGCTCATACTTAGAAATAACATGCCTTTGGTTTTCTGCTGCTGCATTAGTTTTCTAAGAATAGTTTCCAGCTTCATCCATGTTGCCTCAAAAAACATGGGCGTGTGTGTGTCTGTGTGTGTGTGTGTGTGTGTTTTAATGACCACACAGTATTCTATGATATTTATGTACCATATTTTATTTTTATTAAACCTTTTATTATATTTTTGAGAACAGGGTCTCACTTTGTTGCCCAGACTGGAATGCAGTGGCATGATCTCAGCACATTGCAGGCTCAACGTCGCAGGCTCAAACAATCCTCTTCTACTTTAGCCCCCCAAGTAGCTGGAACTACGGGCACACACCAGCAGGCCTGGTTATTATTATTATTATTATTGCATTTTTTTGTAGAAAGGGGGTTTTGCTCTGTTGCCCTGGCTGGTCTCAAACTTTTGAGCTCAGGCAGTTTACTTGCCTCGACCTCCCAAAGTGCTGAGATTACAGGTGTGAGCCACCATGCCCAACCATCCATATTTTCTTTATGCAGTATACAATTGGTAAGCATTTTGGTTGATCCCATGTCTTTGCTATTGTGATAGTGCTGCAATGAAGATGCATATGTCTTTAGAATAATTTGTGTTTTACTGGGTATACGCGCAGTTATAAGGTTGCTGCTTCAAAACGTAATTCTATTTTTAGTTCTGTGAGGAAGTGTCACATTGCTTTTCACAATGGTTGAACTAATTTACACTTTCATCGGCAGTGTATACGCATTTCCATTTCTCTGGAAACTTGCAAGCATCTGGTAATGTTTTGACTTTGTAATACTAGCCATTCTCACTGGTGTGAGATGATATTTCATTATGGTTTTTCTTTGAATTTCTCTAATCATTAGTGATGAGCATTTTTTATATACTTGTTAGCCACATGTACGTCTTCTGTTAAAAAAAAACCTTTTTTGTGTTTTTTGTCTAGTTTTTATTGAGGTTTTAATTTTTATAAACAAGTTTCTTATAAATTATGGGTATTGGACCTTTGTCAAAAGCACAGTTTGCAAATATTTTCTTTTATTCTGTGTGTTGCTTGTTTACTGGGTTGGTGGTTACCTTTGCTGTGAAGAAGCTTTTTAGATTAATTAAGTTCCATTTGTCAATTATTGTTTTTGTTGCAATTGCTTTTGGCATCTTTGTTTTAAAATTTTTGCCAGTGGCCGGGCGCAGTGGCTCACGCCTATAATCTCAGCACTTTGGGAGGCCGAGGCGGGTGGATCACGAGGTCAAGAGATCGAGACCATGCTGGTCAACAAGGTGAAACCCCGTCTCTACTAAGAATACAAAAAAATTAACTGGGCATGGTGGTGTACGCCTGTAGTCCCAGCTACTCGGGAGGCTGAGGCAGGAGAAGTGCTTGAACCCAAAAGGTGGAGGTTGCGGTGAGCTGAGATCGTGCCATTGCACTCCAGTTTGGGTAACAAGAGTGAAACTCCATCTCAAAAAAAAAATATATATTTTTTGCCAGTTTCTAGGTCTAGAATGGTATTTCCTAAGTTATCTCAAGAGCTTTTTTTTAAATTTGAAGTTTTACATTTGAATTTTTAATTTATCTTGAGTTAATTTTTGTATATGGTGCAATGAAAGGGTCAGTTTCAGTCTTCTACATAGTGTTAGCTAGTTATTCCAGCACCATTTATTAAATAGAGAATTCTTCCCAGATTCCTTTTGTTAGCTTTGTCAAAGACCAGATGATTGTAAGTATGTGGCATTATGTCTGGGCTCTCTGTTTTGTTGCATTGGTGTATGAGTCTGTTTTCGTACAAGTACCATGTTGCTTTGTTTACTGTAGCCCAGTAGTATAGTTTGAATTCAGGTAATGTAATGACTTAAGCTTTGTTCTTTTTGCTTATGATTACCTTCGTTATTTGAACCCTTTTCTGATTCCATATAAATTTTAAAATAATTTATTTTTTAAAATTCTGTTAACAAATATTTTTAGTAGTTTGATAAAAATAGCATTAAATATGTAATTTTGTTTGGCATATTACCGTTTTAATAATTTTGATCTTTTCTATCCATGAGCATAAATGTTTTTTCCATTTGTTTTTTATCCCTGACTTCTTTAAGCAGTGTTTTGTCAGTCTTGTCATAAAGATTTCTCACCTCCCTGGTTAGCTGTGTTTCTAGATATTTTATTCTCTTCATAGCGATTGTGACTGAGATTTCATTTCTGATTTGGTACACATGTTTTTGATTTACAGAGATGCTACTAACTTTTGTATGATTATTTTGTATTTTGAAATTTTACTGAAGTTTTTTTGCAGTTTAGAAGGCGTTAGGCCAGGCATGATGGCTCACGCCTGTAATCCAAGCACTTTGGAGGCCAAGGCAGGTGGATCACCTGAGGTTGGAGTTCAATAAAGCTTTTCTGCTGAGATTATAGGGTTTTTCAGATACAGCATTATTTTGTCTGCAAACAGAAATAAGTCTGACTTCCTTTCTTCCTGTTTGAGTGCCATATTTCTTTTTTAATCTCGCCTAATTGCTTGAGCCTGGACTTCCAATTTTATGTTGAATAGAAGTGTTAAGAGAAGGCATCCTTTTCTTGTGCCAATTTTCAAAGCAAAATGATTCCAGTTTGTGTATATTTAGTATGTGGGCTGTGGGTTTGCGATAAATAACTCATTATTTTGAAGTATATACCTTCCATGCCTTAGTTTGTTGAGGCTTTTTAACATAAAAATGTTACTGAAAGCCTTTTCTGCATCTATTGACATAATTTTGTGGTTCCTGTCTTTAGTTCTGTTTATGTGATGAATCACATTTATTAATCCATGTGTGCTTTTGTTTTTGTTTTTGTTTGAGACAGTCTTACTCTGTTGCCCAGGCTGGAGTGCCATGGTACCATCTTAGCTCACTGCAATCTCTGTCTTTCAGGTTAAAGAGATTCCCCTGCCTCAGCCTCCCAAGCAGCTGGACTACAGGTGCTCGCTACCATGCTCAGGCTAATTTTTGTATTTTTAGTAGAGACAGTGTTTCATCATGTTGGCCAGGCTGGTCTTTAACTCCTGACCTCAGATTATGTGCCTGCCTCAGCCTCTCAAAGTGTTGGAATTATAGGGATGAGCCATTGTGCCCCGCCTCATGTAGAATTAACTTTGTATACCAGAGGTAAACCATACTTGATCGTAGTTGTTTAGCTTTTTGATGTCCTGCTTAATTGGGTTTGTCAATGTTTTGAGAATTTTGCATCATTGTTCATCAATAATTTTGGTCTAAGGTTTTCTTTTTTTGTTTTCTCTGTCATGTTTTGGTATCAGAATGATGCTGGTTTTAATTTTTTTTTGTTAGTTTTTTTGAGACGGAGTTTCGCTCTTGTTACCCAGGCTGGAGTGCAATGGCGCGATCTCGGCTCACCGCAACCTCCCCCTTCTGGGTTCAGGCAATTCTCCTGCCTCAGCCTCCCGAGTAGCTGGGATTACAGGCACGCGCCACTATGCCCAGCTAATTTTTTGTAGTTTTAGTAGAGACGGGGTTTCACCATGTTAACAAGGATGGTCTCGATCTCTTGACCTCGTGATCCACCCGCCTCGGCCTCCCAAAGTGCTGGGATTACAGGCGTGAGCCACCGCGCCCGGCCTCACTGGTTTTAATTTTTTGAAGAGTTTTAGTAAAAACGGTACCAGCTCCCCAAGTCACTGTGAGCCTATCTGGTTCTGGGCTATATTGGTTGGTAGGCTACTTATTATTAATTTCATTTTTGAGCTTCTTAATGATCTATTAAAGGCTTTGATTTCCTTTATGTTCAGTCTTGAGTTAATGTATTTGTTCATGAATTTGTCCATTTCTTCTAGATTTTTAAGGTTATGTGCATAGAGGTGTTCATGGTAGACTTCAGTACATTTTTGTAAGGTCAGTGGTTATGTCTCTTTTGCCATTTTTAATTGTGTTTATTTGGATCTTTTCCTTTTTCTTCACTAATCTTGTTAATGGTTTATCTTTTTTTTTAAGATTTTACTTCTACAATTCTTAATCTTTTGTATAGTTTTTCCTGTCAAAATCTTCTTCCATTCAGAAATGATTTTCTTTATTTCTTGTCCTTTGTTAGCTTAGGGGATGATTTGCTCTTGTTTCTTTCAGTATTTGTGATGTCAGGTTGTTAAACCGAAGTTTTTATTTATTTATTTATTTATTTATTTTTGAGAACGAATTCTCACTCTCTCAACCCAGGCTGGAGTGCAGTGGTGTGATTTCTGCTTACTGCAACCTCTACCACCCGGGTTCAAGCGATTCTCTTGCCTCAGCCTCCTGAGTAGCTGGAATTACAGGTTCTTGCCACTACACGCAGCTAATGTTTTGTGTTTTTAGTAGAGATTGGGTTTCACCATATTGGCCAGGCTGATCTCGAAGTCCTGGCCGAAACTGATGTCTTTCTAACTTTTTGATGTAAGCATTAATGCTATAAAGTTTTCTCCTAACATGGCCTTAGTTGTGTTGCAAAAATTCTGGTATGTTGTATTTTTGTTCTAATTTTTTTCAAAGAACTTCTTGGTTCCTGCCTTACTTTCATTATTTTCCCAAAAGTAATTCGAGTGTAGCTTGTTTAAATTCCATGTAATTTTATGATTCAAGTGGTTTTGTTCGTGTGTGTGTGTGTGTGTTGAATTACATTTTTATCAAGCTGTGGACTCTGCGTGTGGTTCCTATACTTTTGGAATTTTTAAATTTGCTAAGCATTGTTCTGCTTCTGACTGTATGATCAGTTTTAGGGTAAGTGCCACGTGGCGATGAGAAGACTGTTTATTATGTTATTTTTAGATGGAGAGTTCTGTAGAAGTCTGTTCGGACTATTTAGTCAAGTATTGAGTTTAAGTCTTAATGTCTTTGTTAATTTTCTGCCTCAATAATGTGTCTCCTAGTACCTGTGGGTGTTGTGGTCTCCTGCTCTTACTGTGTCAGTATCTCATTGTCTCCATAGGTCTCTAACAACTTCATTTATTTATGTGCACCCATCAATTTATTATAACATCTTTCTCTCTTCTACTTTTTTACCATAAATATTCTTTCAAGGGTTGAGTGAGGCAACTCACGCGTGTTATTCCAACACTTTGGGAGGCCAAGGTGGGTGAATCACAAGGTAAAGAGATCAAGACTCTCCTGGCAAACATGGTGAAACCCCATCTCTACTAAAAATACAAAAATTAGCCAGGTATGGTGGTACACACCTGTAGTCCCAACTACTTAGGATGCTGAGGCAGGAGAATCACTTGAACCTAGGAGGTGGAGGTTGCAGTGAGCCAAGATCTCACCACTGCATTCTAGCCTGGTGACAGTGAGACTCTATCTCAAAAAAACAAATTCAGATTCATAATTCAGATGTCCAAGAGTTCAAGATCATGTCCAGTGACCCAGCTGTTATAGGAGAAAATATAAATTAAAAATAAGAGACTTTGTTCACATATGTGAAAATAGGGGAGGATGTTTTGTTCATCTCTTTTTTATTAAGGCATTTACATTATATATATTTACAGCTAAATAACCCTTTTGTCCTTCTTTTGGCTTAGGACTGTCTTTATTTGGGACCTGAGATTTATTGCTTTGTTTTCGCTTTGGCAAAGGTTTATTTAAAGGTAGAATCAAATTTAGCAATAGAGAATGATGAAGACTAAAAGATACAGAGTCAGTTTTTTTGACAGAAATGTGATTATCCAAGGTAGTTATTTGCAGGCAGAAGTGCTTACAGTGCAAAAGCAAGAATAGTTCAGTGTGTAAACTGAACGGTGAAGTCTGTAGTCTTATGTTTTTTCTGTGTATTTAGATCAATTAGCATATACGTGTAGTGTTCTTAGACAACCTGCATTTATATAAATTAAACAGTATATTCCACAATAGTATAAATATTTGGCAACAATATATACTTTCAATACATCCCTTAAATAATTACTTTAATATTGTTACACATACTTTTGAAATATAGTGTTTTGACTGTATTGTAGTTTTTCAAAATCCTACATATTTTATGACTAGTACATTAAAATTATAACATATTTTTATATCTAATATTCAAAGAAAATTTACCACCAAATTATTACAGTAGATATTAGTCTGATATGCTTAATTTATCCAATAGAGATAATTATAGGTAAGCATAATTTTAGTGTCTTTTATTTTACTAAATTGGAATGCTGCCTTTTTTTTTTTTTTTTTAAAGACAGAGTCCCACTCTGTTACCCAGGTTGGAGGGCACTAGCATGATCTCGGCTCACTGCAACCTCCACCTCTTGGGTTCAAGCAATTCTCCTGCCTCAGTCTCTAGAGTAGCTGAGATTACAGGTGCCCACCACCGTGCCTGGCTAAGTTTTGTATTTTTAGTACAGACGAGGTTTCACCATGTTGGCCAGGCTGGTGTCGAACTTCTGAACTCAGGTGATCCACCTGCCTCAGCCTCCCAAAGTGCTGGGATTACAGGCGTGAGCCACCACGCCTGGCCTGGAATACTGCTATTGCAGGACAAATAAAAGAAAGGTGATGTGTCCACTCAAGAACCATTAACTTTTTAGTCAGCTATGTTACAAGCTCTAATGTATTCTGCTATATAAACAGAGTCAGATTTCAATTATTCATCAAGAAGCGCTGGTGGAAGTGCATGTATTGAAAAGAATTAAGTAATGTAAAAGGTTGCCCACTTCTTGTTTTAATCTACTGACAAGTTGCTCTAGTAACCCAAAGATGTGAAGGAGAAAGCAGCTGCCTCACCACTCAGACACTGATTTGTTCAGATGTTTCAGTGCCTCATGATACAATAAAATCACAAAAATTTTCTTCACAAACAAAAGGTGCTGGTGGAAACTGTGAGATACATTTCAATACAGATCCCCAATTCAATGGCTAGGAGACGAGAGAGCGGCAGACATGGAGGAGAAACCTTATGAAATTCTTCTGAGAATATGTCCCCTTTCTTCATAATGTTCATGTTTTTTGTTTTTTGAGACAGGTCTTGCTCTGTCACCTAGGCTGGAGTGTAGGCTGGAGAATCACTTGAACCTGAAAAGCAGAGGTTGCAGTAAGCACAGATCTCTCCATTGCACCCAGCCTGGGTAATAGAGCGAGACTGTCTAAATAATAAATAAATAAATGCAGACTTAGTTACTGTTGCTTTCTGTTTTCTCTGTAAACTTTAAAAAGCCAGCAAAGATTATGATACTTTAAGATGGAGATTCGTTGTCTTCATTTGTGCCAGAAGTATTTGTGTTGTCACAAGAGTGCCAAGTGTGAGAGACTCTGTGCTGTGCCTGCTTTCTCTAACTAATGCTCATAATGAGCCCAGGGGGAGCAACATGAGCATTGACAGGGAACTATTTCAACACCCATTCATGGACCCTCTCCAGACCTGTAGAATCACACCACATAGAGTGGGACCAACATTACCGAGTCATTTATAAGCTCATTAAAGCTTGAGAGGCAACGTTTAGTTAAGTGGTTATAAGCCCAGGCTGCTATTTAGAATCACGTGGCTAGTTTGCAGAAATCTCTTTCCTGGTGCTCTTCCTGTCACAGGTTCTGATTAATGTTCTGGGTGGAAGCATTCATGCTGTTTTAATTAACTGTCTCATGTGACTCTAAGTTGTGGCCAGAATCAAGATGCATTTGTGAGAGTTAAGTTTCACCTGTGCACTAGAGGGTGGTCCTAGAGCTTCTTTTGAGTTTCATAGGGACAGGGCGGTCTGGCTCATATTTTCATTATTGTAGCAGAAATTGCTGGCAGGGGAGGGCACCTGAGGACAGGAAAAAATAAACGTATAGTTTGTTATCTGTGGAGCAGCTTATTTTTCCTGAATCTCTTCTGTTGCGGGTATAGAAATGGGTGGAGTTTTTCTGTTTTGCTTGTTCTGCCTGTGGATGTGGTGTCAGCAGGTAAACATGTGGTACCGACACCTTTCAAGGCATATTCCCAAGATGCAGTTGTGATTTGTCTGGATAATCTTATCTGAGAAGAAATCCTAGAGAAGGACAAAGAGAAAAAAAATGGCTTTCTTAATAATGAGCTTTGTTTTTTAGACGGAGTGTTGCTCTTGTTGCTCAGGCCGGAGTGCAATGGTACCATCTCAGCTCACTGCAACCTTCAACTCTGGGATTCAAGCGATTCTGCTGCCTCAGCCTCCCACGTAGCTGGGATTGCAGGCTACCACACTCGGCTAGTTTTTTGTAGTTTTACTAGAGACCATGTTGGTCAGGCTGATCTCGAACTTTTGACTGCCTCAGTCTCCCAAAGTCCTGGCATGACAGGTGTGAGCCACCCTGCCCGGCAATGATGAAACATCGAATACTTATTTTATTTTTATTTTAAGTTCTAGGATACATGTGCAGCATGTGCAGGTTTATTACATATATGTGTGTGTGCCATAGTGGTTTGCTGTACATATTGACTCATCCTCCAGGTGCCTTCCTTTTTCTCCTCACTTCAAAACAGGCCCTGGTGTGTGGTGTTTCCCTCCCTGTGTCCATGTGTTTTCATTGTTCAACTCCCACTTACTAGTGAGAACATGTGGTTTTTGGTTTTCTCTCACTGTTAATTTGCTGAGGATGATGACTTCCAGCTTAATCCATGTTCCTGCAAAGGACATGATCTTATTTCTTTTTATGGCTGCATGGTATGCCATGGTGTATATGTACCACAATCTATGTATTTAGTCTGTCATTGATAGGCATTTGGGTTGGTTTCATTTATTTGCTATTATAAATGGTGCTGCAATAAACTATTATGTAAGTGTGCATGTGTCTTTATTTATATAAGACATGTAGAATGATTTATATGGCTTTGAGTAGATTCCCAGTAATGGGATTGCTGGGTGAATATTTCTAGTTCTAGATTCTTGAGGAGTCACCACACTGTCCTCCGTGATGATTGAACTAATAGACATTTTCACCAACAGTGTAAAAGCATTCCTATTTCTCCACAGCCTCACCAGCATCTATTGTTTCTGACTTTTTAATAATCACCATTCTGAGTGGCGTGTGTGTTGGCTGCATAAATGTCTTCTGGGAAGTGTATGTTCATCTTTTGCCTACTTTTTGATGAGATTGTTTGTCTTTTTCTTGTAATTTTTTTTATATTTCTTGTAAATTCTGAATATTAGAGCTTTGTCAGTTGGATATATTGCAAACATTTTCTCCCATTGTGTAGGTTGCCTGTTCACTCTGATGATAGTTTCCTTTTCTGTGCAGAAGCTCTTTAGTTTAACTAGATCCTGTTTGTCAATTTTGGCTTTGGTTGCAATTGCTTTTGGTGTTTTTGTCATAGTCTTTGCACATGCCTATGTCCTAAATAGTATTTCCTAGGTTTTCTTTTTCTTTTTTCTTTCTTATTTTTGAGATGGAGTTTCGCTCTCGTTGCCCAGATTGGAGTGCAATGATGTGATCTTGGCTCACTGCAACTTCAGCCTTTTGGGTTCAAACAATTCTCCTGCCTCAGCATCCCACGTAGTTGGGATTACAGGTGTATGCCACCATGCCCGGCTAATTTTTTGTATTTTTAGTAGGGACAGGATTTCTCCATGTTGGTAAGGCTGGCCACAAATTCCCGACCTCAGGTGATTTGCCCACCTCAGCCTCTTAAAGTGCTGGGATTACAGGTGTTAGCCACCGCGCCAGGCCTACTAGGTTTTCTTTTAGGGTTTTTATGGTTTTGGGTTTCACATTTAAGACTTTAATTCATCTTGAGTACATTTTTGTGGAAGATGTAAGGAAGAGGTCCAGTTTTACTGCATATGGCTAGTCAGTTTCCTCAGCACTATTTATTGAATGGAAAATCCTTTCTCCATTGCTTCTTTTTGTCCAGTTTGTTGAATATCAGTTGGTTATAGATGTGTGGTGTTATTTCTGAGGTCTCTTTTCTGTTGTATTTGTCTGTATGTTAGTTTGTTTTTGTTTGTTTTTTACTTTTTTCAATTTTATTATGGAAAATTTCAAACATATACAAAAGTATAGAGAATAGTATAATGAACTCTCAAACATCCATCACACAGCTTCGGCAATTACCAGTTCACGGCCAATCTTGTTTCATCTATGCACTCAATTACCCCACTCTCAGATTATTTTGAAGCAAATACCAGTAGCGTATCATTTTACCTGTACATTTTTCAGTACACTTTTTTAAAAGATAAGAACATCTTTTTAAAGAAGTACCATATCACGATTTAAAAAACAAAAAAATCAAGAAGTTACATTTTTATTTCAAATTAGATAACGATTGGGAACTCAATACATTTCACTGGTATCATGAGGAAGATTGTAACACTAAAATGGAGTCCACGCTTTTATTGATGTAATAGCTTTATCATGTGAAGGAAAAATCATCAAGCATACTACCATATTAGAGCCATTTGGGGTCATTTGTAAGGAGCTAGAAGTCATTTGTAACTGCTGATATCACATATCTCATGGCAAAACTCTGCAAGATTTCCTCTACACATCTTTGTTATTTTCTTAAAGTTGTTCTCCTGGAAGCAGCCGATCCAAGTCCTCTTTTTTAAAAAATCCTTCATTTTGTGTTCCCCTCTTACCCTCTTTTCTAAATGCCTTTTCCAAGTGACAACAATTTTGCCCTCTCTCAGCCCTCTGCATTCTCATATGCAGGAACTAGGTAGGATGAGGAGCTAGCCGCGTGAACTGGAAAAGGTATGAAAACTACAGCCAAATGGATCAGTGAGAGAGGCAAAAGAAACCTAGACAACTAAATGGCATAATTAACTTTGGAAACTTCCTATGATATAGCCTGTTAGCTCTGGCATCAAATAATACAGCATGTTAAATCTGTAAAATGAGGATGTTTTTCTCAAAGAGATGTTAAGATGACATGTAAGAAGTGGTTAGGGCAGGTGTTTCAAAAAAAATGTTTTATATATCATTTTTAAATTTACTTTTATAAAAACTCACAACATTATCTTGCATCCACTGTATTTATTTTTACAATTACCATTATCGCAAGTGATAGTTTTTGAATAAAATTTTAAGCAAATCATCACAGTACAAAAACACTAGAGCTGTTAACACGAAGGACTGATTCTACAAAATGTTACCCTAAGGTGATGGCATCATCTTTAAACTGTGCAGCTACTGTGCGGTATGACATAGAAATAGGAATAATAATTCCTGTCCTCAAACATCTTACAACTGCTTTGAAATATTTCTGAGACACCTGATACACAAAAGCCACACACGTGGTGCCTAGATAGCATATACTCCATTGGCACCAGATTGGAAGGGGAATGTTTTGCCACACCGTGATTACAAAGTATTAACTGAATCAAAGAACCTTCAGTGATGCCAACCGTATTTCAAATAGTGTCTCAGATGCAGTACTTGCAAAGAGTAAGGAAAAACAGTCTTCGCTCTCAAAGACGTCATAGTCTAATGAAGAAGGCAGACACATCAAAAAAGCACAACAAAAGGCTATAGGTGCTGAATTAAGCGTCTGTTCACATATAAAGTACAACAACCAGAGCAAGAGTCAGTGGTATAGACAGGGAAGGAGTGTCCCAAGATGCAGGAAGAAACCAGATGAGCTGTCTTCTTCAGAACACAGAAGTGCTCACCTGAACTTGACAATTCCATTCATCACTGGGTTCACATCAGTATTAGTTTCAGCACAATTCTGAACATCTTTGCTGTTCATTAGGGATCGCTGTCTGGCGAGGACGGGGCCATGGAGTTTGCATTGGTTGGGGAGCCGCCCAGCTTCAGTTTCTCCAGATACTCGGCGTGCACGCGCCCGTGGCCCTGGAGAACCTTGATGGCATCTTCGACTTTGAACCACTCTCGCTCCCTGCCAATGTTAACCGAATCTTCCCAATCCTCCCGCAGCTCCGTGACAGTCAGAACACACACGTACGTTCTGTGCTTGCGATCCTGGTTCTGTTCGAAGACGCCCAGGAGCCGGCCTAACTTCCCCTAGACTCTCGCCCCTTCGTACACCTCTCGGACCGCCGCACCGCCCGGCTCCTCCTCGGGCTCCACGCCCCCGCCCGGCACGATCCAGCGGTCCGGGTACCGACTGCGACTCACTAACAGCACCTCGTCCTCGCGTTCGCTCCGGAAGCACAGGCACGCCGCCCGCTTCTTGAACCCGTCCGGGTCGCAGGTACGAGTCTGGTTGGGCTTGCACTTCATCCTCCAGGCTGCCTCTTCCAGCCGCTCGCTGCTGTGAGCTGCAGCCGGCGCCGCCGGGGAGCCGCCGAGGTGCTGGGAAGAGAAAGGACCGAGGCGAGGGGCAGGGAGTGAGAGGCGCCTCAGTCTCTGATTGTTTTTGTACCAGTAACGTACTGTTTTGGTTACTGTAGCCTTGTAGTATAGCTTGAAGCCAGGTAGAGTGATGCTTTCATCTTTGTTCTTTTTGCTTAGGATTGTCTTGGCTATACGGGCTCTTTTTTGGTTACATATAAAATTTAAAGTGGTTTCTTTTTTTTAATTCTGTGAAGAATTTGTCAATAGTAATTTTATGAAAATAGCATTGAATCCATAAATTACTTTGTGCAGTATGGCCGCTTTTATTATGTTGATTCTTTCTTCTTCTTCTTCTTCTTTTTTTCTTTTTTTGAGACAGTGTTTTCTCTTGTTGCTCAGGCTGGAATGCAGTGGCATGATCTCAGCTCACTGCAACCTCCGCCTCCTGGGTTCAAGCAATTCAGGCGATTCTCCTGCCTCAGCCTCCCGAGTAGCTGGGATTATAGGCATGCACCACCGCACCTGGTAATTTTGTATTTGTAGTAGAGACAGGATTTCTCCACGTTGGTCATGGTTTTTCCATGTTGCTCAGGCTGATCTCAAACTCCTGACCTTAGGTGATCCACCCGCCTCAGCCTCCCAAAGTGCTGGGATTACAGGCGTGAGCCTCTGCTCCTTACCTGATACCGATTCTTTCTGTCCATAAAAATGGAATGTTTTTCCATTTGATTGTATGCTCTCTTACTTCCTGGAGCAGTGTTTTGTAGTTCTCCTTGAAGAAGTCCTTCCCATCCCTTGTTAGATGTATTTCTAGAGATTTTATGCTTTTTGCAGCAGTTGTGAAGTTCATGTATGATTTGGCTTTTTTATTGTTCATTGTTGGCTTATAGGAATGCTTGTGATTGTTGTATTTTTAGTGGAGATGGTGTTTCACCATGTTGACCAGGATTCTGTTGATCTCTTGACTTTGTGATTTGCCTGCCTCATCCTCCCAAAGTGCTCGGATTACAGATGGGAGCCACCGTGCCTGGCCAAACTGATGTTTCTTTATGATTAAATTCAGATTATGATTTACTTTTGAGAGGGAAGTTATGTGGGGCCCGTCTGTATGTCTCAGCACATCACAGAAATTTGACCTCATGCCGTTGATGTTAATAACTCACTTGGTTAATGAGCTTTGTGACAGATTTTCTTTGTTCTATAGAGTTAATTTTTTTTCTCTCCATTATTAAGTATCTTTATGCAGCTGATGTGGATAAACAATCACTTTTAATCTGGCAGTTGCCCTTTCTTAGGTTTACTTTGCATGTATCTGTCTTTGGAAAATGAAAGCTCTCGTGTCTGTTTAGAGACACTGAAAAACACACAGCCTCTTACTTGGATGTTTAACAAAATAGTTTTCTTGAGCCAAAAACATTAGCATTAGTGGTGAGCTTGTTAGATATTCAGAAACTCAGATTTTATTCCGGATTACCTGAAAAAAATAATCTGCATTAACAAGATCTCCCTTTTATTGGACACATTAAAATTTGAGCAGTACTTTCTAACTCAGTATGTCTTTTCCATCTGAAAAATTTACACAACTCATTCTGTATGATGTAAATAGAGCACTCAAAAATGTACATGTTAATTTTTATGCTCTCAATTTTTTTTTTTTTTTTTTTTTGAGACGGAGTTTCGCTCTTGTTACCCAGGCTGGAGTGCAATGGCGCGATCTCGGCTCACCGCAGCCTCTGCCTCCTGGGTTCAGCCTCCCGAGTAGCTGGGATTACAAGCACGGGCCACCATGCCCAGCTAATTTTTTGTATTTTTAGTAGAGACAGAGTTTCACCATATTGACCGGGATGGTCTCGATCTCTTGACCTCGTGATCCACCTGCCTCGGCCTCCCAAAGTGCTGGGATTACAGGCGTGAGCCACCGCGCCCGGCCCTATGCTCTCAATTTTATACTTCATTATCCATAAAGTGATATCTATATGTTGGTGTTGTGGATCTTATGCCACTGTCTTTTCTCAGAGTTAGAGGATACATTAGAGAATATTTCTGTGTTGAAAGTTATTTATTAGATATTGTCAGTCACTCATATAAGTAAAAACAATTTCTCTTTATTCTTGTTTTACCTTGAGTCAAATTGAAAATTCTGCTCATGGTCACTTGGTAAATATGTATGTGTGCGTATGTTTTTCAGGGAGTGTTGACATTTATGGATGTGGCCATAGAATTCTGTCTGGAGGAGTGGCAATGCCTGGACACTGCACAGCACGATTTATATAGGAATGTGATGTTAGAGAATTACAGAAACCTGGTCTTCCTGGGTGAGTGTCACTTCAATATACAATTTCCTAATATACATTCTAAGTTTTATTTCTTTTTTTTTTTCAGAATAATTTTTGGTAATTTTTGCTTTCAGATCTGTTTAGAAAAAAACTTCAAGATTTGTCTAGTAAAAAATAATTTTAAGATGTTTAATTTTGACCTGAACTTTCCACATTCCTGAGCTGATCTGTGTCCTTCACTCTAGATTAGTGTTAATTTTAGAAATTTAATGGCATAACATACTGTTGCCCACATCTAAAAATCTAATTGTCAATACTAATTTTTGATTTAGTAGTATCGGGTAGTAAAATTAAGAACTTACAAAATTAAAATATTTTTAAAATATTTTAAATTTTTTGTTATAAATTAGTATTTTTAGAATTATTTTACTAAAATGTTCTATTACATTCTTTTTACTGAGCACACTACTAAGTTGGTAATTGGAGAATATGAGCAAGATTCATGTAATTTTTAATAAAACAGGTATTGCTGCCTCTAAGCCAGACCTGATCACCTGTTTGGAGCAAGGAAAATTACCTTGGAATGTGAAGAGACATGAGATGGTAGCTGAACCCCCAGGTAGCTGAGATTGAAAATGAGTACAACAGATGGCAGAGATGAGAGGTCAAAAGTAAGAAAAAAGCCAGTCCTTAAAATGATTTGGAAATCTGTGTTTGATAGAAAATAGTTTCTGGGAAGCCTGACTTTTTTTTTTTTTTCCACATAGAAACATCTTCTGTCTTATCTTTAGTTTTTTATTGCATTTTAGGTTTTGGGGTACATGTGAAGAACATGCAAGATAGTTGCATAGGTACACACGTGACAGTGTGATTTGCTGCCTTCCTGTCTTATCTTTTAAATGTCTAAAGATTTAACTTTCCCTTTAGTGAACTTCCAGTGACAGCCAGAGTCCTCTTTGTGGCATAAAAGAGACTGAAAAAGTTGATCGCTTTTTCACTGTTTTTGAAAACACACAGATATCTGCATAATTTTTGAGAAACTTTATGTTAAACTGTTTTTTAAGTTCTCTTTTCACAGCATGTGTCAAATGTGTGAGAGTAGAGGTTTCTGTTCCATTATTTTTGTATTGCTAATTTTTCTGCCCAATACATTTTGTCTTTTATAGTCTTGAAGTATAGTTTGAAATTATAAATAATGTTCTTTTGCTTTGTTCTTTGTTTTTCAAGATTGCATTGGCTATTCAACGTTTATTGTAGTTCTATGTACATTTTAGAATTGTATTTTGTGTTACTGTAAAGGATACTGGAATTTTATTTTGTAATACTGTAGAAAATACTGGAATTATCACTGTAGATAATATGGCAGTTTAACAATATTCTTTCAATCAATAGACATGAAATGTTTTTATGCTTATTTTTGCCATTGCAATTCTTTTAATCGATGTGTTTTTTATTTGGAAGATATTTAAGCTCCTTTGTTACATTTGTTCTTAGAAATTTATTATTTTATCGCTATTGTAAGTAAGTTTGCTTCTTTTCTCTATTTTATTAGTTTGTTTAAAGTGTATGAAACCATAACTCCATGTTAATTTTCTATTTTGCTAATGTATTGAGTGTGATTATTACTTTAATTAGGTTTTAAAGTACTGTTTATGTTTTTTTAATATAAGATCAAATGATCTACAAAAAGCAACATTTTACTTATTTGTCTTTAATTTCAATGACTTAAATTTTTTTTTTGACTAATTTTTATTGCACCTACTTCCAGTGCTGTGTTAAAATAGAAGCATTGAGAATAGGTGCAATGCAATACAATATACTTTTGCGTTGGTGTCTGAATTTGAAGGAGCAAACACCTCTTCAAGTTTTTATAAACTGGTTTCAGAAACTGAAGGTCTTTTGTCGAGTCCCCAGGGTGATGGGATGCCCCATGCTTTTGTAGTGTAGAAAGGCTGTAGCTTGATCACAAAGGCTGCTGGGTCTGCATTAAGGTCCACATGTAGTTGGCTTGTTACAAGGGGATCGGGTAGTTGTAATTCCCATTTTATTTTTGGACAGAGTGAATATGCTTTAGGACTTGGCTTTGTTTGGCAGAATGTAGGGCAGCTTTCTGCAATTGGGTCTGCATATGATAGGCTTTAAATTAGGATGTAGATGAGTTTGGCTTCCACTGAGTACCAGAGAGGATTTCCCAAGGTCACTGTGGGCTTCTACATAACAGACCTTGCCATGCACCATGGCTCAGGGAACTAAAACTGAGTCATGGAACTGCTTCAGGGACCACAGTGAGGGCCAACATCTTCAGGCCTGCCGGCATGTCTATAAATGGGTGTCTTCCTTCAGGCCTCCAGAAAGGGTCTCTCCCAGACTGTGGCTGGGAGGAATTTAAGATGAGTACAGGGTAAGTGCAGAATTCTCAGCAGGACCAAGTTTGGTGGTCCATTTTCTAGTCTATGGCCAGGAACAGGGGCCCCAGAATTTGCCACCTGAATGAAAGCATGTCTTCTGAAAAGAATGTTCCTCAATCCTGGGCATTAGCAGAGTTTCACAACTCCCTCCCTGGATCTCAAAGTTCCTTTAAGGGCACTTATTTTGGAGATGGGGTTTTTCTACATAACCCAGGCTGGCCTTGAAATTCTGGCCTGAAGCAGTTCTCTGAGTTATGTACCATGTAGCTGTCATTACAGGGTTGAGCCATGATTCCTGTTTTTCTCATAAAGGCATTTTTGTTGGGGATGGCTGATGAATTTTCTTGCTGTCAGAAAATAGGCAAATAGGGCACTTTTTATTTTTCCATCTCAGTGATGTCAGTCTCACTGTACATTCTTACTTTCTATTTTCTGTTTTGCTTTTGCCTGTAATTTTAGATTTAGACATTTAAGACAACATACTAGACTCTACATGGTGTGCCTGAAGTGAATTAGATAATTAGTAGGCAGGCAAAAAGAAAATATAGGCAAGTAAAGAAAGATTATAGAATTTTTACTCACTTTTGTCTGCCTATATCTAAAATATAAATTATTTTCAAATATTTGTTTTACATATTAGAGGCTCTGACCATATTCTGCAAAATAGTTTTTCTTTATTTAGCAATGTAAGGCTGTTCTTTGCTTCTAAAGTTAGATTACAGAAGTTTTATTTTGTGTAAGAATAGTATATATTAAAAACTTAAAAATTATCTCATTTATTAAAATTTTTATTTATCAAAAGTTTGTCATTAGAATCCTCTGTGTATAATTATACTGCATTTCATCTGAAACTTTACTGCATTGCAGTGGATGCCAATAATTCAAAATAGTCATCTTCAGTGGGTTCACAGGTACAGTAAACTATTGCAGTTATCTGCACAAATTCTTTGTTAATGCTTCGTCAGTGTTGCAAACCAGATTTTATGAGTAAACATTTATTGTTTTTCAGTTCCATATTAGTGTGTTTTTTTCAATGTACGTTTCTTAACGTAAGTGTATTGTGCTTTTTTGTTTTACAATTTTAGATAATTTGTAATTCTGTTTATACACATAAGTCAGTGTGGGCTTTAATTAAGAGAGAAATCAGCCATGTGTCTATTATAATCTCATTATATGTGTGTGTTTTTTCATCTATAAATATGACCCCAGTTTTGGTTATGGCTAATCTGGTATTTATGTTTCCTTAGCTGATTTTCAATGGCGGCTTTATCTTGTCTAAATTAGTAGTCATGGAAATAGTCTTATTTTCACCTTGTGTTTAATAATAAGTATATATTTTCTTTGCGTGAGAGAAACACTTTTGTGACTTGAAGGTAATTTTTGGAAAGATTTATACTTCTTTAAGTTTTACCATCTTAAGTCTATTTAAGTGTACCTTTCATGGCCAGTAATGGTCATGGTTTACATCTAATCCCCAGAATTTGGGAGACCAAGGCAGGAAGACTGCTTGAGTCCAGAAGCTTGAGAACAGCCTGAGAGACATATGGAGACTTCATCTCCATAAAACATTTTAAAGAATAGCCAGACATAGTAGAGTGGTCCTGTCCACTTGAGAGATGAAGGAGGGAGGATCACTTGAACCTGGAAGTTTGAGGCTGCAGTGAGCCATAATTGTGTCATGCACTCCAGCTTGGGTGACAGAGTAAGACCCTGACTCTAAAACACTGTACATTTCAGGCATGTTAATTATATTTACATTGTTTTATGAAAGATTTCTAAAAGTTTTGCCATACACATTAAACAACTACCATTTTTTTCCATTTTCTGGAACTTTTCAAACACCATTCTGTTTTCTGTTTCTAAGAGTGACTGCTTTATATATCTCATAACATCTCTGTGGCTAACTGATTTTAGTTTGTATAATGTCATCAAGATTTACCTTTATAGTTAGAATATTTTCCGCTTTTTTGCAAACTGAGGAAATACTTTGGTATTTTTATATTTCAGATTATATCTACTGGACTGTTTGGTGACAGAAATTCGCATTGCTTTTACCTGTTGGCTTTCAGTAACAATGATAAAAATAATGATGGGGATGCAAATGAACCTTCTTTATATGACCATATATGTAAGACTTTATATATGTGTTGCATCCTACCGCATTCATTTTTGTTTGTTTGTTTTTTTGAGATGCAGTCTCACCCAGACTGGAGTGCAATGGCATAATCTTGGCTCACTGCCACCCCTGTTTCCCGGGTTCAAGTGATTCTCCTGCCTCAACCTCCTGCGTAGCTAGGATTACAAGCACCTGCCACCAAGCCCTGCTAGTTTTTGTCGTTTTAGTCGGGATGGGGTTTCACTATGTTGGTCAGGCTGGTTTTGAATTCCTGTCCTCATGTTTCACCCACCGCAGCCTCCCAGAGTGCTGGGATTGCAGACGTGAGCCAGCCTGTCCGGGTCATTCTACTTTATTAGTCTACGATTTGACTTTCACACTCATACCAAATTGTTTTAATTCTCTAGCTTTGTGATGTGTTTTGAAATCAGAAACTGTAATGTCCCCAACATTGTTTTGTTTTGTTTTCAATATTAGTGAGTACTTTATTGTCTGTAGAGATTCTATATACTCAGAATTGATTTTTGTATTTCCTAAAAAATGCAATGAGAAATTTGAAAAACTTTGTATTAAATCTGTAGATTGCATTGAGAAAGCTGGACATCATTACAGTATTACCTAGGATTACAATATTGGTAGTATTATAGGCACCTACCACCATGCCTGGCTAATTTTTGTGTTTTTAGCAGAGTCTGGGGTTTTACAATGTTAGCCAGACCAGTCTCAAACTCCTGACCTCAAGTGATGTGCTGGCCTCGGCCTCCTAATGTGCTGGAATTACAGGCATGAGCCACTGTGCCTGACCTAAATCTGTAAGTTTTAATGTCCTTTTTTGTCTCCTTGGAATTTTGACGTGAAGTACATTTTAAACATGTGACAGTTTTTGACCTAAGATGTAGCTTGCATAATATTATTTTGACTTCTTCTGCCGCATTTGAAAAATATTTGCATTCAATGTCTATTTCCGTCTTGCCCTTTCAGTGTATTTTTTTATTATCACTAGATGTCAGTTGACTTTTGCAGAATAAGAAGATGGATTTTGGTTTTTCAACTTTTAATAAATTTATTTATTGAAAGTGTGTCTCTTGATTTGAAAGTTAATTTTATATATGTATTTAAATAATTTTCTGAGACAGAAAAACACTGTTGTATTTTTAATTATTTTATTTGATTCTTGCATCTTTGTTTCTCCTTTTTCTCTCTGTCCTGTTTTGTATCTTTTCTGTTGATATGTTTTTACTCATTTCTAATCTACTTTTGTGTATCTATACTGATTTTTTTTTAGTGGTACCTTGGAGGTTACATAAACCTCTGTTAGAAACAACAGTATATTTTTAATTTGGGACAAAATACACTTCACGTGAATAAAAAGTTTTTCCTCATTACCTCTGCCCTGACATTTGTCATTGATGTTGGTAATTATGTTTTAACATTGTATATTCTTTAACAGATGTTTCTAATTTCTGTGCCTTTATTTTTCAAATATTAAAGAATAATTTAAAAGGTTTTCTGCACCAGTATGACAATGCCTCAAGATACTATTTTTGTGTATGTGCATATCTTTCTCAGAAAATAATGTATTTTTATTTGATGATGTATTATTTCTTCGAAGTTCTTTACTTTCAGTTTAAGGAACTGCGTTCAGCATCTTTTATTTGTGGGGAATATGCAGTTCCAAGATCCTTTTTCAGAATTCAGTTGTTTCAGAAGGTTTTTTTTTTTTTAGATGCTGTCTCGCTCTGTGGCCAGACTGGAGTGCAGTGACGTGATCTTGGCTTACTGCAACCTCTGCCTCCTAAGTTCAAGCAATTCTCCTGCCTCAGCCTCCCGAGTAGCTCAGACTCTAGACACGCCTAGCTAATGTTTGTAATTTTGGTATAGACGGGATTTCACCATGTTGGCCAGGCTGGTTTTGATCTGAGCTCATGATTTGCCTGACTCAGCCTCCCAAAGTCCTGGGATTACAGGGGTGAGCCGCAACACCCAACCCAGAATTTTTCTTTCTTTTTATTTGACAGGACAGATTTGCTAATGGTTATTGTCCTCACGTGATACTTTTTGTTTTTCTTCCCAGGACTTTGACTGTGTCACACAGTTTCTTTCTGCTCGGCAAAAGTTTTGTTGATAATTGACTGGTTATGTCATAAGACTATGTTTACAAATGACACGTTACTTTTATTTTGCAGCTTCCACAATTTTCTTCTTATCTGTGATTTTTGAAAATGTGCTGATATGTGTATTTGTTATAAATATCTTTGCATGTATTCTATTTTTTTGTTGAAATTTTTCATTTTTACATTATCTTTTCTTTTTGGCTTTTCCAGTTACTTATTTTTCTATTTTTTACCTCCAAAATTAAAAGAATATATTAGATATCTTTATTTCCATTTTTATTTTTCTGATTTTCTACAGTAGTCTGTGTTCCTGTTTCAGTCATTGAATATTTAATTTATTATCAGTGTTTAAAAATTAACATGTACATATTTTTTATGATTTCTTTCTGAAAAGTATATAATATTTTTGATGAAATTATATTGTCCTGTTTTGTATACATTGTGATAGTTGATTGATATTTGGACATTAAAAAAGCTACCTGTCACAATATTTGAAATGTCATTTTTTTTCTGAGATAGACTGAAAACAGTCATCTTGGCTAGAGATTCTGGGAGTCTCTCAAACCTGTTCTTAGAATGTGCCTTGTCTAAAATTTTCTCTTTAGTTTTTAGTTAAAGGAGTTTATTCATTATTATTATTATTTCTCCTCCTCCTCCTTCTTTTTCTTCTTAATGTTCTTTTCCTCTCATTGTCTTAGCTCATTGCAGCTAAGACTTGAACCTTCGGGTTCAAGTGATGCTCCTTTCTCAGCCTCACACATAGCTAAAATTACAGGCGTGTATCTGCATGCTCAGCTAATTTTGTATTTTTAGTAGAGACAGGGTTTTCCCATGTTGCCAACGCTGGTCTTCAACTTCTGACCTCAGGTGATACACCCACCTCAGCCTCCCAAAGGGCTAAGATTACAGGTGTGAGACACCAAACTCAGCCTGTTTACGTTTCTTCTTAACCAATAATGACTTGCTACCACTGTTTTCTGTCTGTGATACCGCAGTCTTTCTGCTGCTGTCTGTTGTACCACAGTCTTTCTGCTGCTATAAAACTTACCTTGTGTCTCAATAGACTCAAACTGTCATTTGAAAGAATACCACTATTTATTGTAGTCCTTTATGTAATGAGAGACAGGAACCAGTGTTTGTAAAAACAATACCATTCAGAAATAAAGACATTAGGCAATATTTTACTTGTCCTCTAAAAAAGAAACCAGAAGTTGGCAATTTATTTCTAAAGTCACTATGTTATATTGGGAAGGTGTTGGGTAAATTTAAGAGACTTTTCTTCTATGTGGTAATTTGCATTAGGCTCATTTGGGGCATTGCACACACTTAATTTTCTACAAATGTAGTTTGGTCTGTATGTTTTTGTTACATTTATACGTCTGTGAAAAAATTTGAACCTGTAACATTTTGCTGTGCCATCTTGTGAAGCAGTTTGCATAATTTTGTAGGGAAGATTTGTGTATTAATCTGAGTCTAGTAAGTGGAGTAATTTGTTATTTTTATTTCTTTCAGCTGTATGTTCTTATTTTGTCCAAGACCTTTGGCCAAAGCAGGGCATAAAAAATTGTTTCCAAAATGTGATACTGAGAAGATATAAAAAATGTGGACATAAAAATTTGCATTTAAGAAAATTTTGTCAAAGCATATTTGAGTGTAAGGTGCGCACAGAATGTGACAATGGACTTAACCAGTTTTTGACAACTACCCAGAGCAAAATATTTCCATGCAACAAATTTGTGAAAGTCTTTCATAAATTTTCAAATTCAAAAAGACATAAGATAAGACAAACTGGAAAGAATCCTTTCAAATGTAAAGAATGTGATAAGTCACTTTGTACACTTTCACAGTTAGCTCAACATAAAATAATTCATACTCAAGAAAGACCCTACAAATATAAAGGACATGTCAAAGCATATAATGAGGCTTCAAACCGGTCTACATATAAAAAAAATTATACTGGAAAGAAATCCTATCAATGTAAAGAATGTGGAGAACCTTTTAACCAGGTCTCACAACTTACTAGACATAAGATAATTCATACCGGAGAGAAACCCTACAAATGTGAAGAATGTGGCAAAGCTTTTAACCAAAAGAAAAACCTTACTACACATGAGAGAATTCATACTGAAGAGAAACCCTACAAATGTGAGGATTGTGGCAAAGCCTTTAACCAATCCTCAAACCTTACTATGCATAAGATAATTCATACTGGAGAGAAACTCTACAAATGTGAAGAATGTGGAAAAACCTCTTACCAATTTGCACACCTTACTACACATAAGAGAAATCATACTGTGGAGAAACCCTACAAATGTGAAGAATGTGGTAAAGCTTTTAACCAGTCCTCAACCCTTACTACACATAAGAAAATTCATACTTGAGAGAAACCCTATAAATGTGAAGACTGTGGCAAAGCTTTTAGCCAATCCTCACACCTTAGTACACATAAAATTATTCATAGTGGAGAGAAACTCTACAAATGTGAAGAATGTGGCAAGGCCTTTAGCGGGTTCTCACATCTTACTAGTCATAAGATAATTCATATGAAAGTAACCCTACAAATGTTAGGAATGTGGCAAAGCTTTTAGTCAATCTCTAAACCTTACTACACATAAGAGAATTGGTACTGGAAAGAAATCCTACAAATGTGAAGGAAGTGGCACAGCCTTTAGCGAGTCCTCAAATCTTATTAGAACTAAGACAGTTCATAATGGAGAGAAACCCTAAAAGTGTGAAGAATGTGGCAAAGCCTTCAACGTCCT
This sequence comes from Callithrix jacchus, assembly GCF_049354715.1. Classification (NCBI taxonomy): domain Eukaryota; kingdom Metazoa; phylum Chordata; class Mammalia; order Primates; family Cebidae; genus Callithrix; species Callithrix jacchus. The sequence continues at coordinate 21,022,316 of NC_133523.1, forward strand.
CAACCCTTAACAGACATAAGATGATTCACACTGGAGAGAAACTCTAGAAACCCTAAAGTTGTGACAATGCTGGTGACAACACCTCAAACAAAAAACTATGCTGGTGAGAAATATGAATAATGTGACAAACCCTTTAAATGGTTGTCACACTTGATTGTAGGTAAGATCATTCTTTTTTTTTTTTTTAAGCTGTCTTTATTTATTTATTTATTTATTTTTAGAAAGAGAAAGAAAAAGAGGGAAAAAGAGAAAAAGAGGGAAAAAGAAATATTACTTCATTCCTAAAATGAGTATCAATAATGGCCGATCAATATTTTGTGTGTTTAAAGTGGATAATGTATATTTTGTGTGTTTAAAATGGAGAGCTCTATTGAGTTTATTTGTTCTGGATCTGAGTTCAAGTCCTGGATATCGTTATCAATTTTCTGTCTCGGTGAATATAAATCTCATTATGGGTCTTATGTGTCTGGGTGTTAAGATCTCTTATTATTACATTAATCCTTTTACCCTTGTATCCTTGTAGCTTTGAAATCTATTTTATTAATTGTGAGAATTGTAACTCCTGCTTTTTATTTATTTATTTTTGCTCTCCGTTTAATTGGTAAGTTTTTTTCCAACCCTTTATTTTGAGTCTTTGTATATCTTTAGATATACCGTTAGATTTTGTCTGTATCTTTTGATTGGGGAATTTAGTCGATTTAAATTTAGGGTTACTGCCATTTGATATTAACTGGCTATTTTATCCTTTCGTTGATGTAAATTCTTCTTTATGTTAATGCTCTTTACTTTTTGGTGTATTTTTAGAAAGGCTCATACTGGTTGTTCCTTTCTGTGTATAATGTTTCTTTAGAAGTTCTTGTAAAGCAGGCCTGGTGGTAATAAAATCTCTGAGTACTTGCTTGTTCCTAAAAGATTTTATTTTTCCTTCAATTATAAAGCTTAAATTGGCAGGATATGAAATTCTGGGCTGAAAGTTCTGTTCTTTAAGGATGTTGAATATTGGCCCCCACTCTCTTCTAGCTTGTAGGGTTTCCACTGAGAGATCTGCTGTAAGCCTAATAGGCTTCCCTTTATGGGTAACCTGATCTTTCCTTCTGGCTGCCCTTAATATTTTCTCCTTCGTTTCGATCCTGGTGAATCTAACGATTATGTGCCTTGGGGTTGGTTTTCTTGAGGAATATCTTTGTGGTGTTCTCTATATTGCCTGGGGTTGAATAGTGTCCTGCTTTGCTAAATTAGGAAAATTTTCCTGGATAATATCCTGAAGAATATTTTCCAGCTTGAATTCATTCTCTCCATCACATTCAGGTACATCAATCAAACGTATATTAGGTCTTTTCACATAGTCCCATATTTCTTGGAGACTTTGCTCATTCCTTTTTATCCTTTTTTCTCCATTCTTGTCTTGTCGTTTTATTTCATTGAGTTGGTCTTCAACCTCTGATATCCTGTCTTCTGCTTGATCCATTCGGCTATTTAAGCTTGTACATATTTCACTGAGTTCTCATGTTGTATTTTTCAACTCCATAAGATCATTTGTATTCCTCTCTATATTGTCTATTCTTTTCATCATTTCATCGAACCTTTTTTCAAAGTTCTTAGTTTCTTTACATTGGGTTAGAACAAGTTCCTTTAACTCCCAGAAGTTTCTCATCATCCACCTTTTAAAGCCTATTTCAGATAATGGAACACAGTCTTTTTCCATCAGGACTTGTTCCGTTACTGATGAGTCCTTTTCCATCAGGGCTTGTTCGGTTGCTGATGAGTCCTTTTCCATCAGGGCTTGTTCTGTTGCTGATGGGTTCTGATTTTGGGTATACTCGGCCTTCTTAGGCTGTTTTTTTCCCTTCATTGTAGATGAAGCGCCTTTCTACTTAGGTTTCTGAGTCGACGTCCGACTTATTGATTCCCAGTGCTGGGATCGAGCAACCCACTGTGGCGGCCTAAATAGCAGTGATAAGACTGATGGTGCTCTTCTGCCCTGGAATCTCTGGTCTGGCGTCCCTCTTGAGTCCTCAACAAGCGGCTCTGACTTCCCGGAGCTCCAAACTCCGGTCAGTAGGGGAAGCAGTCCCGTTGGCTCTGCATGAAGAGCTGCTGCGCCGAGGCGCCAGCAAAACCGCTGCGGCGGCCACAAGAGTCGCGCTGGCGACCCGTGGGGCTCCTCCACTGGGAATCGGCTGATCCGTGAGTGACGAAAATTCATCTAAAAGTGTGGCGTCGTCTCATTCTCTGAGCTTTCACTGGGAGCTACAATCCTGAGCTGTTAGTGATCGGCCGTCTCGGATCGGTCTCGGTAAGGTCATTCTTACTGGAGAAAACTTCCACAAGTATAAACAACGCTTCAAAACTCTTACGTAACGCTCACACCTTATTGTGCAGGAAAGCATTTATACTTGAGAACAAATGTACAACTATAAAGATAGTTAAAAAGTGGTTAATATCTGCTCACATTCTTACTGTACATGAAAGACTTTATACTTAAAAGCATTAAAAGTGCTATTCTCTCAAAACATTCTTCAGTCTTTCAAGTGCTGGGGAGCATTTATTTCAAAGACAGACTTTACAAGTATAAAGAAAGTTGTAGTACCTTTACTTGTAGCAGATTTTGTTATTTTGTATTAGAGGCAAACCCTGAAGCAATTGCTCTAACTTTGTTCAATATCAGAGAATATATAAAAAACTATGGGAATATAATAACTTAGGGGAAAAAAACATTTATTTAAAAGCTAAAGCTTAGAAAATTCCAGCTACTTTATACTAAAACGTATTTTTGCAGATTGAGTAGGAAAAAAAATTTAATCAAAAATTAAGTCTATGTAAATATCAAACAATTGAAAATAATTAAGGCACTGACACTTCAGTCGTTACACTAAACCAGTATTCTGAGTCTAGAAAATCATCCAGAACTAAAGTTGGTAGAAAAACTACGTAACTTTAAAAGATTAGAAACTTTTTTGAAGAGTTATAATTACAAATTTACTTTTTTTGGAAAGAGTACAGATTTTTTCAAAAGCAAATAATGTGGTAGTTAACTCTGTAATTGCTTCATAGTAAAAGTATTGTAATTAACTCTCAAATTACTTCATGCTAATGAAATCTTTCTTTTTTGTGACAGTTTCACTCTGTCACCCAGGCTGGGGTGCAGTGGTGTGATCTCAGCTCACTGCAACCTCCAACTTCCGGGTTCAAGTGACACAATTGCCTCAGCCTCCCTAGTAGCTGGGATTACGGGCACATACCACCACACCTGGCTAGGTTTTGTATTTTTAGTAGAGATGGAATTTTGCCATATTGGCCAGGTTGTTCTCAAACTCGTGACCTCAAGTGATCTGCCCAGCTTAGCCTCCAAAAGTGCTGGGATTACAGGTGTTAGCCACTCTGCCAGGCCCATCCTGTTTCTTTATTCCTATCATATTCATACATAAAAGCATGTGACCAGTTATTGCTGCATCAAACATATGAGATTTTTTTTATTAGGTGAGCATTTATGACCTCTTTAATGAAAGAGTGAGTACATTAAAATGTGAGATGCATGATGAAATTCCAAGTAAAAAGGTTCTTTGTGGTCAACTTACAATATTGAATGATGCATGAGGTAAGTGTGCAGAGTAATATTCTTGTGCATTATATTAAGAGACAAATATTTTTAGTTTTAGTTAAAATTAAATTGGCCTGGTGCAGTGGCTCACATCGGTAACTGTGGCACTTTGAAAGACTGACGGGTGAATCACTAGGTCAGGAGTTCAAGACCAGCCTGGCCAATGTGGTGAAACCCCATCTCTACTAAATACAAAAATTAGTAGGGTTTGGTGATGCATACCTGTAGTCCCAGGTACTCGGGAAGCTGAGGCAGAAGAATCCCTCGAACACAGGAGGCGGAGGTTGCAGTGAGCCGAGATTGTGCCACTGTACTCCAGACGGGGTGACAGAGCAAGACTCCATTTCAAAATAAAATTTCACTAATTGTACTTTTATAAAACAAAATGTAGTATGTGTCAACAATTTCAGATTATGTGTGAACTTAATTTCTTGTCAACATTTTTCACATGTTAAATATTGTGCATTAAAGTAATTGTTATTATTCCACTTTCTTTAACCTAGTCCCCTTACTCAAGGCTGTAAGTAAAAGATGGTAAGAATACACTATTTGGTTAAATAATGGACTGACACCTCTAATAATCTTTTTTGCCAATGGCTTAAAACTGCACATAAGGAATATTATTCCTGTAGGTAAAATTCTTCTTCTTTTTTTACATTTAAATTTACTTGTGTTAATTTTTGTGGGTACATAATATTTGTTATATATACATATTCTGATAGATGCATACAATATATAATCACACTAAGTTAAATGAGGTGTTCATCACCTCTAGAATTCATTTTTTTTGCATTACAGTCAATTCAGTTCTACACTTTTAGTTATTTTTAACTACAATTTATTATTGACTACAGAATCATTTTTGTAATACTAAAAGTTATATACAACCATAAATACAATTTACGCACATGAGTCCTGAATAAATACTTTTTAAAATGTCTTATATATTTTTCTTTGAATATGTGGCCTGTATGTTTGCAAACACACAGACTTTTAGTTTTCATTTACATGGAGTTAAACATACACACCTGTTTGTCTAAATGTAAACCTTAGGCATAACAAATTACGTGAGTATGAGTTTGTAACTATTTTCAGAATAAAAAATCAATATTGGAAGAAGACAAATTATTTTAATGAGGTGTCTAATTTTGTATTATTTTTATTATTTTTGAGACAAAATCTCACTCTGTTGCCCAGGCTGGAGTGCAGTGGCATGATGTCAGCTAGCTACAACCTCCGCCTCCTGGATTCAAGCAGTTCTTCTCTCTCAGTCTCCCCAGCAGCTGAGACCACAGGTGTAGGCCACCACACCTGGATAATTTTTGTATTTTTAGTACAAATAAGGTTTCACCATATTGATAAGGCTTGTCTTGAACTCCTGACCTCAGGTGAATCCACCCATCTTGGACTCTCAAAGTGCTGGGATTACAAGTGTGAGCCAGCACACCCAGCCAGATGTTTGATATTTTAGAAAACAAAAATCCTCCAAAATGCTGAATGCAAATCAATACTTTCTTTTTTTAAAAAAATGATTCAGTCCCTGTAGAGACTGCCAAAAATGGCAGTGTCAGCTATATTTCACCTCATTCTAGCAGGCTATTAGGAAAAGTTCTCAGTTAGCAATAATTGTGCCTCGGATAAACCTCGTTGACTACAATACCACCATTGTGCAAAACTGCCAATATATACTTTCTACGTTGTATTGAATTGATTACTGTAATATATTGCAGCTTACGGTTCAGAATCTCCCCACTCAAATTCTCTGTTTTTACTTGCCTGGTACTTATGCTAGACCCATGACTTCCTTGTTTCTTACATATATATATTTTTTTATAATTTACAAAGTACTAAGTATGTGAGCTGCTATGTGATTATAAGAATGATTTTAATAAAATTTAGTCATGGGCCAGGCACAGTGGCTCACACCTGTGATGTCAGCACTTTGGGAGGCCGCGGTGAGCGTATCAACTAAGGTCAGGATTTTGAGATCAGCCTGGCAAAAAAGATGAAACCTTGTGTCTGCTAAAAATGCAAAACTTAGTGAGGCATGGTGGTGCACCCCTGTAATCCCAGCTACTGCGGAGGCTGAGGCAGGAGAATAGCTTTAACCCGGGAGATGGAGGTTGCAGTGAGCCAAGGTGGCACCACTATACTCCAGGCTGGGTGATAGAGGAAGACTCTTTCTCAATAAATAAATAAATAAATTTAAGTTATGCACACAAAATAATTTTAGCTATAATTCCAAAATTAGTGTATTAAAGTTTATTTAGTTGGAACATTCAATTTTGTTCTTTTATTTGGAGAACCCTGTATAAGCCTACTTTTCTTATGTTACCGTTTGCACTTTTTATAATGGACAGAAGTAATTTTATTTAGAGATTGGGTCAGTTTTTTTAGATAAGTATTATGGAAGCTTCATAAGTCATGAGCATGTTGTTATAATAAATGTAGCAGTGCTTGCTGTGTAACAGATGCCCTAAATATTCCTGTTTTAGTTTGTAACTTCAAGTCAGAGGAAGAAAAAAATATCAAAGGTAAACAAATAAGATTGATTATTCATGTGGAGAGGACTTTTGTTCAGGCTGCAAAGCTGAATTTTACTGAATTAAAAAAATGAGCTTTATTTTCTACTTATCTTAAGTTTTGTTTGTTTTATGTGTATTTCAGCCATGTATACATCATAGCCCTTCTTTTTCTGTGTTATTGCTACTGTTTTCCCACTGTTTTCTTCATGCTATGTCATTTCACCTGGTATTCTGTGGGTTTTGATGAGATCTTTGGTATTTTTTAATGCCCTGAAAAACTTGTTTCAACTGGAGAGTTTGCTTATAAATATAGCTTTCAGATCATTTAAGATAAAAGCATACACTGTCCACAGGTGAGAGGGGTAAATCAGTTAGCATGGTGCCTCATTGTAAACAGAAAGGCTTACTAGATTCTTACCCGAAGTGTGACAAATGCAAAGTTTGCTAGAAAATATATCATAGAAATTAAAATTTTAAGAGTTTATGGTAAGTGAACCATATTAAATTTTATTTATTTTATTCTTTTAGACTTGCTCTGTCACCTAGGCTGGAGTGCAGTGGCATGATCTGGACTTATTGAAACCTACATCTCCAGCAATTCTTTCACCTCAGCCTCCTGAGTAGCTGGAATTACAGGCACCCACCATCATGCCTGGCTACTTTTTATATTTTTGTAGAGAGGGGGTTTCACCTTGTTGGCCACGCTGGTCTTGAGCTTCTGATCTCAGGTGATCTGCCTGCCTCGAACTCCCAAAGTGCTGGGATTACAGGCATGAGCCACTGCACATGGCCCTTGTTTTGTTTTGTTTTAAGTAAGAGTAATTCTCACGACTTAGTTGAGATACAGCTTTTTTTGGCTTCTGTTCCCTAATAAGAATTGACACTCAGCATTTTTTAATACATCTGCTTGCCGTATGTATGTATTTTCTAGAAAAATATGCTTTTGGCTCATTTTTAATAGTTATTGATTTTGTTGTATAGTCATTTAAGTTTCTTACATTTTTGATATTAACCCCTTGTCCCATTTGCTAGTTATCCCGTTGAATGTATAATATTCTGTGCAGCAACATTTTCATTGGAAGTATTCCAACTCTCATTTTTCCTTTTGTTCCCTGGGATTTTGAATTTAAATAAAATCATTGCCCCACCAATGGTATGGGGCTTTCACTCTGCTTTATTATTATTATTATTATTATTATTTTTAGTAGTGGCAGTTTCAGAATTTCAGGACTCATATTTACACATCTAATTTATTTTGAGTGAATTGTTATATGTGGTGTGAATTGAAGGTCTCCATTTATTGCTCTGTGTGTGGCCATAAAGTTTTCTCAACAGCATTTACACTTTTGCCCTAAGAAATTGTCACTTTTATTTAAAATCAATTAGCTATAAGTACATGACTGTATTTCTGGTCTCTTTTATTCTGCTTCATTGGCCCAGTGTCTGTTTCTATTGAATTACCATACTGTTTTTGTTACTATAGTTTTGTAGTGTATTTCAAAGTCAGGTAGGGTGATCGTTTCACTTTTTTCTGTTTGATAGCTTTCGCTATTCAGGATTTTTTGTGGTACCACATAAATTGTAGATGCATTTAATTTTGTGTGTGTGTGTGTGTGTGTGTGTGTGTGACAGAATCTTGCTCTGTCACCAGGCTGCAGTGCAGTGGTGCAATCTTGGCTCACTGCAACCTTTTCCTCCTAGGTTGATGTGATTCTGCAGCCTCAGTCTCTTGAGTAGCTGAGACTACAGGTATGAGCCACCATGCCCAGTGGATTTTTGTATTTTTATTAGAGATGGGGTTTCTCTATGTTGGCCAGGATGGTCTTGATCTCTTGACTTTGTGATCTGCCTACCTTGGCCTCACAAAGTCCTGGGATTACAGGTGAGATCCACCACACCTGGCCTGTTTTTAAGAATTTTTATTAAGTATGTCATTGATATTTTAATTGAGACTGCATTATATCTGTAGATCATTTTGTGTGATGCAAATATTTAACAGTATTAATAATGGCAGTCCATTAATGATTAATTTTTAACTTACATATCAATTTCTTACTTTAATGTTTTTTTGAATATAATGTAAGGTGCTTCAAATTTTTGGTTAAATTTATTTAAAAGTATAGTTACTACAGTTATTGTAGATGGAATTTTTTAAAATATAAATTTGAGAGAGTTGTTAGTTTATAGAAATGCTACTGACAGGCCGGAAGTGGTGGCTCACACCTGTAATCCCAGCCCTTTGGGAGGCTGAGATGGGCAGATCATGAGGTCAGGAGTTCAAGACTAGCCTAGCCAATATGGTGAAACCCTGTCTCTACTAAAGATACAAAAATTAGCCCAGTGTGGTAGCACGTGCCTGTAGTCCCAGCTACTTGGGAGGCTGAGGCAGGAGAATTGCTTCAACCTGGGAGGCAGATGTCGTAGTGAGCCAAGATAGTGCCGCTGCACTCCAGTCTGGGTGACAGAGTGAGACTTTGTCTTAAAAAATAGTAATAACAATATTTATGATAAATAGTACTGAGAAAACAGGTTAGTGTTTATACAGAAAAATGTGGGCTCCTACCTCTTTCCATATAGAAAATATAAGTCGAGGTAGATTAATGACTTTGCTGTGAGTCTTCAAGCTACAAGGATTCCAGGAGAACACTTAGAACTCTTCTAAACACAAGCCCCTGGAATGAGTTTCTGAATAACATCTGAAAAGTGAGTGTAACAGTAAAAATCAAAACTTCTAATTAAACTAAAGAGCTTCTGCTCAGCCAAAGAAACTATCAACAAAGGATACAGACACTCTACAATATGAAATAAAGTATTTCCAAGCTGCTTACAAGTGATTATCATAATCTATACAAAATTTAATATGAAAAATCAGAAAAATAATATAGACGCATCTCAAAGAAAGGCATAAGAGTTGCCAATAAACATTCAAGGAATGCTTAACACCCAAAACATCACTGAGATGTAAATCAAAATGACAAAGTGACACCATTTCACACCAGTTAGAATGGCTTATTATAAGTCAGAAAGTAACATGTTGAAGTTGTGGAGAAATAGGTATCATTGTTACTGTTGGTGGGAATGCGATAAAAGTTTAGCCCCTGTGCAAAGCAGTTTGGGGGATTTCTCAGAGAGCTAAAAATAGAGATGCCATTTAACCCATCAGCCCCATCACTCTCAAAGGAGAATAAATCCTTTTGCCAGACAGAAATTTATTGCTCAAATTCACAATAGCAAAAGACTTAGAATTAAACAGGGCATCTATAAATCTTAAATTGGATAAGAAAAATGAGGTACGTATAGAGCATGTGATACTATGCAGCCACAGAGAATAAGGAAAGAATGTCTTTTGCTGCAACATGAATGCAACAGAAGGCCATTAATGTAAGCAAATTAGCAGACCAGTAAAACAAATACACATTCTCATATATGGGAGATAAAAATTGGGTGCAGATGGAAACAAAGGTGAAAATAAACACTAAAAAAAAGAAACTAAACATCTAAAAAGATGGACAAAGAAAGGGAGAAAAATACTGAAAAACTTTCAGATGCGATGTACTCTACTTGGGCAATGGGATTATTGAGCATCCAAACCTCAGCACCATGCGGTGTACCTATGCTGCAAACCTGCACATGCAGTCCCTTACTGTCAAATAGAAGGAAGAGGTTTTTTTGTTGTTGTTTGGTACAATGACATGTTTCTTTCTTTCTTTTCTTTCTTTCTTTCTTTCTTTCTTTCTTTCTTTCTTTCTTTCTTTCTTTCTTTCTTTCTTCTTTTCTTTCTTTCTTTCTTCTTTTCTTTCTTTCTTTCTTTTTTGAGATGGAGTTTCGCTGTTACCCAGACTGGAGTGCAATGGCCACGATCTCGGCTCACTGCACCCTCTGCCTCCTGGGTTCAGGCAATTCTCCTGCCTCAGCCTCCTGAGTAGCTGGGATTACAGGCACACACCACCATGACCTGCTAATTTTTTTTTTGTATTTTTAGTAGAGACGGGGTTTCACCATGTTGACCAGGATGGTCTCTATCTTTTGACCTCGTGATCCACCCGCCTCCGCCTCCCAAAGTGCTGGGATTACAGGCTTGAGCCACCACGCCCGGCCGACATGTTTCTTTAGTTCCAAGTTAAGAGTTGGAATCAGCAGTGAAAGAATGATTTACTCCCTAAGGCACAGTGGTAACTCTTTTTAAACCAGGTCTCCCACATTTTGTAAGCTATCTTATCTGAAAGCTCTTGGCCTATAGCCCAAGATATGTTTTATTCCCAAGTGTGCAGTTAAAATGACTCTACATCTATATTTTTATATATTAACTATACACTAGACTATATAATTTGTTACTCTTTTTAGAATAAGTAGTAGGTGATTTAATCACATTTTCCTAAGAATGAACCATTTTTAAAAATACGAGACTTTGAAGATCATGCTAAATTATTGAGTTAACAAAACATTTGTCTTAAAAAAAAGCATAGAAGTTTTATGACCATAGCCCAAGAATGATGAAACAGAGAGCGTTAAGACCACACTGCTGCAGCCATTCCATCACAATCATTTTCGTGAAAAAATGAGTCAGAATAAATGTTTTAAATACTTGTTTTGATTCCATCAAAGTGCTAAATTTTTATTTGCTTTATTCTTTTTATTTTTTATTTTTTTGAGATGGATTTTCAAAACTGTGCCAGACTGGAGTGCAATGGCACAGTCGTGGCTCATTGCAACCTGCACTTCCTGGGTTGGCCAGGCTGGTCTCGAACTCCTGGCTTCAAGTGACTTGCATGCCTCTGCCTCCAAAAGTGCTGGGAGTATAGGAATAAGCCACCCTGCCCAGCCCAAAATTTTTTTTTTAATTTTTTATTGCATTTTAGGTTTTGGGGTACATGTGCAGAACATGCAAGACAGTTGCATAGGTACACACATGGCAGTGTGTTTTGCTTCCTTTCTCCCCTTCACCCACATTTGGCATTTCTCCCCAGGATATCCCTCCCCAGCTCCCCCACCCGCTGTCCCTCCGCCTTTCCCCCCAATAGACCCCAGTGTTTAGTACTCCCCTCCCTGTGTCCACGTGTTCTCATTTTTCATCACCCGCCGATGAGTGAGAATATGCAGTATTTCATTTTCTGTTCTTGTGTCAGTTTGCTGAATATGATGTTCTCCAGATTCATCCATGTCCCTACAAACGACACAAACTCATCATTTCTGATTGCTGCATAATATTCCATGGTGTATATGTGCCACATTTTCCCAATCCAGTCTATCATCAATGGGCATTTGGGTTGATTCCAGGTCTTTGCTATTGTAAACAGTGCTGCAATGAACATTCGTGTGCATGTGTCCTTATAGTAGAACGATTTATAGTCCTTTGGATATATATCCAGTAATGGGATTGCTGGGTCAAATGGAATTTCTATTTCTAAGGCCTTGAGGAATCGCCACACTGTCTTCCACAATGGTTGAACTAATTTACACTCCCACCAACAGTGTAAAAGTGTTCCTTTTTCTCCACATCCTCTCCAGCATCTGTTGTCTCCAGATTTTTTAATGATCGCCATTCTAACTGGCGTGAGAGGGTATCTCAATGTGGTTTTGATTTGCATCTCTCTGATGACCAGTGATGATGAGCATTTTTTCATATGATTGTTGGCCTCATATATGTCTTCTTTTGTAAAGTGTCTGTTCATATCCTTTGCCCAATTTTGAATGGGCTTGTTTGTTTTTTTCTGTAAATCTGTTTGAGTTCTTTGTAAATTCTGGATATCAGCCCTTTGTCAGATGGGTAAACTGTAAAAATTTTTTCCCATTCTGTTGGTTGCCGATTCACTCTAGTGACTGTTTCTTTTGCCGTGCAGAAGCTGTGGAGTATGATTAGGTCCCATTTGTCTATTTTGGCTTTTGTTGCCAATGCTTCGGTGTTTTGTTCATGAAGTCCTTGCCTACTCCTATGTCCAGGATGGTTTTGCCTAGATTTCCTTCTAGGGTTTTTATGGTGCCAGGTCTTATGTTTAAGTCTTTAAACCATCTGGAGTTAATTTTAGTGTAAGGTGTCAGGAAAAGGTCCAGTTTCTGCTTTCTGCACATGGCTAGCCAGTTTTCCCAACACCATTTGTTAAACAGGGAATCCTTTCCCCATTGCTTGTTTTTGTCAGGTTTATCAAAGGTTGTATGGTTGTAGATATGCTGTGTTGCCTCCGATGCCTCTGTTTTGTTCCATTGGTCTATATCTCTGTTTTGGTACCAGTACCATGCTGTTTTGATTACTGTAGCCTTGTAGTATAGTTTGAAATCCAGTAGTTGGATGCCCCCCACTGTGTTCTTTTTGCTTAGAATTGACTTGGCTATGCGGGCTCTCTTTTGGTTTCATATGAATTTCATGGTGGTTTTTTCCAGTTCTGTGAAGAAAGTCAATGGTAGCTTGATGGGGATAGCATTGATTCTGTAAATTACTTTGGGCAGTATAGCCATTTTCACGATATTAATTCTTCCTTACCATGAACATGAAATGTTTCTCCATTTGTTTGTTTTCTCTCTGATTTCGTTGAGCAGTGGTTTGTAGTTTTCCTTGAAGAGGTCCCTTATGTTCCTTGTGAGTTGTATTCCTAGGTATTTTATTCTTTTTGTAGCAATTGTGAATGGCAGTTCGTTCTTGATTTGGCTTTTTTGAAGTCTGTTATTGGTGTAGAGGAAGGCTTGTGATTTTTGCACATTGATTTTATATCCTGAGACTTTGCTGAAGTTGCTTATCAGTTTCAGGAGTTTTTGGGCTGAGGTGATGGGGTCTTCTAGGTATACTATCATGTCATCTGCAAATAGAGACAATTTGGCTTCCACCTTTCCTATTTGAATACCCTTTATTTCTTTTTCTTGCCTGATTGCTCTGGCTAGAACTTCCAGTACTATATTGAATAGGAGTGGTGAAAGAGGGCATCCTTGTCTAGTGCTGGATTTCAAAGGGAATGCTTTCAGTTTTTGCCCATTCAGTATGATATTGGCTGTTGGTTTGTCATAAATAGCTTTTATTATTTTGAGATACATTCCATTGATACTGAGTTTATTGAGGGTTTTTAGCATAAAGGGCTGTTGAATTTTGTCGAATGCCTTCTCTGCGTCAATTGAGATAATCATGTGGTTTTCGTTTTTGGTTCTGTTTATGTGGTGAATTATGTTGATAGACTTGCGTATGTTGAACCAGCCTTGCATCCCCGGGATGAATCCTACTTGATCATGATGGATAAGTTTTTTGATTTGCTGTTGCAATTGGCTTGCCAATATTTTATTGAAGATTTTTGCATCTATGTTCATCATGGATATTGGCCTGAAGTTTTCTTTTCTTGTTGGGTCTCTGCCGGGTTTTGCTATCAGGATGATATTGGTCTCATAAAATGATTTGGGAAGGATTCCCTCTTTTTGCATTATTTGGAATAGTTTCAGAAGGAATGGTACCAGCTCCGCTTTGTTTGTCTGATAGAATTCAGCTCTGAACCCATCTGGACCTGGGCTCTTTGTGTATGGTAGGGCTCTTTGTGTATGGTAGGCTTAATTGCTGCCTCGACTTCTGAACTTTTTATTGGTCTATTCATAGTTTCAGCTTCCTCCCGGTTTAGGCTTGGGAGGACACAGGAGTCCAGGAATTTATCCATTTCTTCCAGGTTTACTAGTTTATGTGCATAGAGTTGTTTAGCCCAAAATTTTTAAATTAGAAATGTCTCCAGCAATTTAATAGGCCTGAGATTTTAAAAATAATTGTTTACTCCTCATTCATCAATATTAGGTTAAACTAGAAAATTTTGAATACATTGAACAAAAAATTAAATAAAATGAGGCAACTTTCCCCAAACTTAATTTGATTAAAACAGGACATCTGAGTAGTTAGAAACATCAAATTGGCTCATGCCTGTAATCCCAGTACTTTGGAAGGCTAAGGTGGGTGGACCATGAGGTCAGGAGTTCGAGACCAACATGGGTAATATGGTGAAACCCCATCTCTATGAAAAATACAAAAATTAGCCAGGCATGGTGACATATGCTTGTAGTCTCAGCTACTCAGGAGGCTGAGGCAGAAGAATCGCTTAATCCCACGAGGTGGAGGTTATAGTGAGCCGAGATCACACCACTGCACTCCAGGCTGGTGACAGAGTGAGACTCCATCTCAAAACAACCACCAAATTACTGATTTAAAATATTTATTTTTAACAAAGTTTTGATCTTATATATATATAAACTAAGTCAAGCCTAATACTAATAGATTTGACTTTTTAAGTGTTTGTGAATATCTGTCACTGTATTAAAACAAATTATTTATATCTACTTTCTAAATAATTTGGATTAATTTGTAATTTGAGTGCTAGTATTATTCACATGGTGTGCCAAACCACCCATTTCTTTTTTTTTTTTTCCCCCTCGAGATGGAGTTTTGCTCTTGTTACCCAGGCTGGAGTGCAATGGCGCGACCTCGGCTCACCGCAACCTCCACCTCCTGGGTTCAGGCAATTCTCCTGCCTCAGCCTCCTAAGTAGCCCAGCTCCACCCATTTCTTTACTATTTTACCATTTTATAAAATAAGCCTGAATTTGTGGAGACATTTTTAAAGAAACCAAGCTTTTCTACAAAAAGATGTAGACATCAAAAATAGAGATATTAATGCCACATTATATACATTGTTTGCTGAACCCTACAGTAATTTGCATTTTTTGTGGACATCAATCTTAAATTTTCTAAAATAAAATGAAGAATTTTTAATATGTTACATTTAATATTTAAAGTCCAAAATATATCCAGAGAGACAAAATCTGTGGCTGCCACTTTAAAGAACAACTGTTTCAGCACGATACACTATGTCCAGATGGAAAACAAAACTTTGAAATTTTCAAATCATAAACAGCATTACTTGTGAGTCTTGGGCCTTAAATATGTATAAAAAATACATAAATTTTACTCTTTTTAATTTAAAATATGCAGTATTTTGAACACTTCAAGTAACGCAAGACTATTGGAAATTTCATAAGCCATACAAGTGTCAACTGCATTTTCAAAATTATAAGAACTTTAGAAAACTAAATTAAACCATGACAGTTTAGTTTAATATAAAGAATTTGTATTTGCCCTTGTGATGAGAATCACATTTATTCATTTTGGAAGAAACAGGAAATAATGCGGTCGTAGCTTGCTGAGTGGTGACCGTCATGGGATTTACTGTCATGGGGATAGTGGGATCCAGTGGACCAGAATCGTCATCACCTTGCTATGGTCACTGCTGTGCTTTCTGTGACTAAGATTCATTTCCCAGACTCCTTCATCCACTCTGTTTCCATCGTGCTGTGAATCGTTTCTCGCTGCTTTAGCATTTTACTTTGGTTTCTACTAATTTTCTTTGACTTTCATTTTTATTTTCCATCTCTCGTGGATGCCTTCCGTATCCAGCGGCGAGTCTTCCCTTCCCTCTGACCTGTCCAGGATCCCTGAGTTCCAGGTCCGTCCTGTGAGACACTACACTGTGCTGTCATTGTTTCCTGGGCATCTCCGGGATCCCAGAGCAGCTCAGGTCCCGGGACGGGGGCGTCTACTGCGCTTGCGCGGGTCCCCAGAGAGCCAGCTGCTCTTCGTGGGCCAGCCCAGGCAAAGCTCTCAACCTTCCTCCCCCCACCCCACCACGCAGACCCAAAGCAAACGAAGGTGCTGCTTTTTCCAGGCGGCAGAGAAGGCGGGTAGAGATCGAGAGAGCCTCACAGGCAGAGAGGGAGGAAGGCAGGGAGGGAGGCAGGAAGGCAGGGAAGCAGGGAGGCAGGGAGGGAGGGAAGCAGGGAGGTAGGGAGGGAGGAAGGGAGGGAGGGAGAGAGGCAGGAAGGCAGGGAGGGAGGAAGGGAGGGAGGCAGGGAGGGAGAGAGTAAAAGTGAAAAAGGGAGAAAGACAGGAAGAAAGGGAGGTTTGTAGGGATTGAGGAAGAAAGGGAAAGATGGGAATAGGGAGGAACAGAAGGAGAAACGGACCAAAAGAAAGGGAAAAAGGCAGAGAGAAGAGGGGTCTTCTGCCTCCAGGACCAAGAGGACCCCACATTCGGAAAACATTTCGTCTGCTTCTCGTCTGCCGGACGGGGCGCTCCCTGGCCAGCCACAACCACCGCCAGCCCGGGTTCCTTCACCACGGGGGGCGATCCAGACGAATTCCGCCGTCACCCCAGGACTGGCCGAATTCCCCGAAGAGCAAAGAGCTCAGACTCTGGTGCTAGTCCGGGTTTCATTCACAGGGTTCAAAGACTACAGATCCCCACATTGAACCCTGCAACGGAGCGCGACGCAGATAGTCCCATCCACACAGGAGTCACACTCAAGCCGACTGAAGCGGGATTTCGGATTTCTGCGTGTGTGTGTGTGTGTGTGTGTCCCCGTACGTGCACTCCGCAACAGTGCCTGTCGCTCACATCTTTCTGCTTCCAAAGGCTTGATCAGGTGATCCTGTTGACTGTCTGTCTCGGTATCCAGCAGCGAGTCTTCCCTTCCCCCTGACCTGCCTAGGATCCCTGAATTCCAGGTATGTCTTGTGAGACACTACACACGGGGCAGGGCTGTGCTGACATTCTTTCCTGAGCGTCTCGAAGGTGGGAGTGCGGGGAGGATCCCAGAGCCTCCCAGTTTCGGGGATGTGGGTCTACTGAGCCTACATGGCTTCCCAGCTGCAATTCGTGGACCAACCCAGGCAAAGCTCTCATCCCTGCTCTCCCCTACCCCACCACGCAGACACGAGTCCCTGTACAAACGGAGGTGCTGCTTTTTCCAGGCGGGAGGGAAGGCGGATAGAGATGGGGAGAGTCTCCCAGACAGAGAGCGAGGGAGAAATGAAGGGAGAAAAGGACGGAAGGGACTGAGACAGGGAGGGAGGGAGGGAGACAGGGGAGGGGGGAGGCAGGGGTGCTGGGAGGCAGGAAGGCGGGAGGCAGGGAGGGAAGGCGGGAGGGAGATAGAAAGGGAGGGAGGCACGGAGGGAGGGAGGGAGGGAGAGGGTAAATGTGAGAAAGGGACAAAGGGTGGAAGAAAGAAGAAACGGAGCGTGGGAGACATTGAGGAAGAAAGGGAAAGATGTGAGTACTCAGGAACAGAAGGAGAAAGGGACCAAGGGACAGAGGGAAAAACGCAGAGAAGAGCGGTCTTCTGCATCCAGGACCAAGAGGACCCCACACTCGGAAAACATTTCGTCCACGTCTGCCGGGCGGGGCGCTCCCTGGCCAGCCACAGCCACCACCAGCCTGGGTTCCTTCACCACGAGGGCGATCCAGACGAATTCCGCCGTCTTCCCCAGGATTGGTCGAATTCCCCAAAGAGCAAAGAGCCCAGACTTCGGTGCTAGCCTGGGTGTCATTCACAGGCTCACAGACTACAGATCCCCGTGTTGAGCCCTGCAATGGAGCGCGAGGCAGACAGTCCCATCCACACAGGAGTCACACTCAGGCCGACTGAAGCGGGATTTCGGCTTTCAGCGTGTGTGTGTGTGTGTGTGTGTGTGTGCTTATGTGTATGCATTTGTCCTCCGCAAAGGTGCCTGTTGCTCACGTCTCTCTGGCTTCCGAAGGGGTGATCAGGTGATCATGTTGACTTTGTTTCCCGAGCTCAGAGGGGAAACAGAAAGTTCCAGGGATCCGTGAAAACCAGCATCGTGCCCGTGCTCATTTTTCCGGTTTGCAAACAGGCTGTATGGGAGACTCCCCGTGTTGCAGGAAACAGGAATCCACAGTCAGGCCGTCATGCGCGGGACGTCTCTTCTCTGTGCTTTTGCTCTCGTTTTCTACAGAAACAGGAACAGGATCCACGCAGCTGCGTGTATGAGACACTCGCGGCAACGGCGACACCCACAGACGTCGGCGCCTTCACGGAGAGAGGGCCAGAAAACTCAAGACGGTCGTGGGGGTGGACTTCTGAACTCCACCTTTCCCTGGCCGACACCCCGGCCCCCGCCCCGCCCCAGTAAAGTGTTGGGGCCCAGAGAGAGAGTTTCAGTTTCCGTCGATTCCTGGGGAACCCCGGAGAGCAGCCCCAAAGCCCCCCTTTTCCTTCCCTCGGCCGCTCTGGCCCCAACCCCACCCACCCTGCAAGGCCCTGGTGCGTTTGGTTTCCGGCTCGAGAGGGCGGGCTGTCCCGCCCTTGGTCCCCGGAGCTCATGCATATTCATGAGGGGGGTGGGGCCGCTAGGTCTTTATAAGAGCGGTCTCTGGATGGTGGGGCCGGACTCTTGGGTCGACCTGCCTGCGGTGCGCTGTGCAGAGGTTGACTGAGGCGCACCGGAACCGGCCGGCCGGCCTCTGTGTGCCTGTGTCTGTCTGTGACACTCGGGCCCGGTCTCTCCGCGATGGCTCTCCCCACAGCTCCTGGCAGCCCTCTCCCCGCGGAAGTCCGAGAGCGAGGACGGCGAAGCAGACTCGTTTGGACCCCGAGCCAAAGGGATGCCCTGCGAGAGTCCTTGGAGCAGAACCCGTACCCGGGCATGGCCACCAGAGAAAGCTGGCCCAGGCCATCGGCATTCCAGAGCCCAGGGTCCAGATTTGGTTTCAGAATGACAGATCGCGCCGGCTGAGGCAGCACCAGCGGGAATCCAGGTCCTGGCCTGGGCCCCGCGGCCCGCCAGAAGGCCGGCGAAAGCGGACCGCCGTGACCCAGTCCCAGACCTCCCTGCTCCTCCGAGCTTTCGAGCGAGAGCGATTTCCGGACTTCGCCACCACGGAGGACCTGGCCAGAGAGACGGGCCTCCCGGAGTCCAGGATTCAGATCTGGTTTCAGAATCGAAGGGCCAGGCATCCAGGCCCAGGTGAGAGGGCACCCACGCACGCAGGGGGCCTGTGCAATCCGGCCCCTGGGGGGTGCCACTCTCCTCCTCCCTCGGTCGCCCTCACCCACACCGGGGCATGGGAAAAGGCGCTCCCCGCGCCCCACGCCCCACGTGCCCTGCGCGCCAGGGGCTCTCCCACAGGGGGCTTCCGGGAGCCAGGCCGCCGCGCCGCCGGCAGAAGGAATCTCGAAACCTGCCCCCGGCACTAGTGGGTTCACTGCCCTGGCTCTTCCGGAGGTGGCGCTTCCCCACTCTCAGGCTCTTGGCTGTCCTGCGCACCCGAGCAGATGCCAGGAGGAGCGGGACAGTCCCATCCACACAGGAGTCACACTCAGTCCAACTGAAACGGGATTTCGGATTTCGTCGTCAGTGCGTGCGTGTGTGTGTGTGTGTGTGTGTGTGTCTCTGTCTGTCTGTCTTTGCACTCCACAAGGGTGCCTGTTGCTCTGGTCTCTCTGGCGTGCAATGGCGTGATCACGTTGACTGACTGCCTTTGTAATCAGCTGCGAGTCTTCCCTTCCCCCACACCTGTCTAGGATCCCTGAGTTCCAGGTCAGTCAGGTGAGACACTACACACAGGGCAGGGCTGTGCTGCCATTCTTTCCTGAGCATCTCGGGTTTCCCAGAGCCGCCCAGGTCCCGAGACGTGGGCCTTCTGCGGCGCCTGCGCGCCTCTCGGGGGAACCAGCTGCGCTTCGAGGACCAACCCAGGCAGAGCTCTCACCCCTCCTCTCCCCTACCCCACCACGCAGACACGAGTCCCTGCGCAAACGCAGGTGCTGCTTTTTCCAGGTGGCAGGGAAGGCGGGTAGAGATCGTGAGAGCCTCACAGGCAGAGAGGGAGGGAGATATTAAGAGAGGAAAGGACAGAATGGAGGGAGAAAGGGAAGGAGTGAAAGAGGGAGAAAATAAGGAAGGGAGACATGGAGAGAGGGAGGAAGGGAAGGAGGTATGCAGGGAGGCAGGAAGGCATGGAGGGAGGCTGCTTGTGTGAGATACTCGCGGCAATGGCGACACCCACAGACATTGGCACCTTTCCGGACTGAGGGTCCAGAAAACTCAAGACTCTCATGGGGGTTGACTTCCTCACTGCACACCACCCACCACCCATGTAACGTGTTCCAGCCCATAGGGAGGCCTTCAGTTTCTGTAGAATTCCTGTGGAACCCCGGAGAGCCAGCCCCAGCGCCCCCTTTTTCCAGTTTTCTGGAAACGCCTTGCCGGATCCGTAGGCAAGCCTAACTTCCTTTTTGCCTTTTCTGCTTCCCCGCTCCACTTTCACCTGCCCACGGGTGCCCTGCCAGCCTACATGCCATCCACGGGAAGCACCTTGAAGCTAAACGCAGACCCGAGACTCTGGGCCAAGGACGTCCTTATTTTTCCTCGTTGGGGTGAAGGGTAGACATAAAGGATGTAGATTTTAGATACAGAGGGTGAAAGTAGTGAAGGGAGCAAAGTGTATATTCACAGAGGTGTTTGAAGGTAAGAACAAATCAAAACGTAAATTTGTATAAGTCCATAGAAAACAAACTGTAAAAATCAGACCATAAATAAAATTTCAGTAAGAAAGTAGGCCGGCCTGGTGTCTCACAGTTGTAATACCAGCACTTTTGGAGGCTGGGGTTGGCAAATCAGTTGAGGTCAGTAGTTCCAGGTCAGTCCTGCTCGCATGGTGAATAATTTTTTTCTATGAATAATTCAAAATATTTGGTGGGCGTGGTTGTGCATGCCTGAATTTTGACGACTTTGGAGGCTTTGGCAGTAGAGCCTCTTACACCGGGGAGGCAGAAGTCACAGTGAAGTAAGATCATGCGATGGCACTTTCGCCTGTGTGATAGCTTGAGACTTCATTTCTAGAAAAAGAACAAGAAAGAAAGAAAGAATGAATGAATAAAAGATGAAAGAAGGAAAGAGAAAGAATGAGAAAGAAAGAAGGAAGAAAAAAGGAATAAAAAAGACAAAAAAAGGGAAAAAATTACAGAAAAGCAAACAACTGTGTTTTTGAAAAGATAGATTTGACACACCGTTTATAAGATTAAATAAGAAAAGATAAGATCCAAATACAATTTTTGTAGCAATGAAAATCCCAGGACTCTGTTTCACTTCTGAATTCTACCAAACACTTAAGGAACTGATATTAATCTCATTTAAACTATTTCAAAATTAAAGGAGTACCTACAACAGTTTCAATCTGTTCTATTAGGTCAGCATTATCATGATACCAAAATCATTAAAAGACACATCAAGGGCGGGCATGGTGGCTCACGTCTGTAATTCCAGCACTTTGTGAGGCTGAGGCAGGCAGATCACTTGAGGTTAGGCCTTCAAGACCAGCATGACCAACATCATGAAACTCTGTCTCTACCAAAAATACAAAAAGTAGCCAGGCGTGGTGGTTGGCGACAGTAATTTCAGGTACTCCAGACACTGAGGCAGAAGAATTTCTTGAAACTGGGAGGCGGAGGTTTCAGTGAGCCCAGATTATGCCACTTCACTTTAGCCTGAGCAACAGAGCAAGACTCCATGTCAAAACAACAAACAAAAAGACACATCAGCGAAGAAAGCAATAAGCCCCTATGTTTGATGAATATTAATTTAAAAACTTCTGGGCTGGGCGCGGTGGCTCAAGCCTGTAATCCCAGCACTTTGGGAGGCCGAGGTGAGTGGATCAGGAGGTCAAGAAATCGAGACCGTCCTGGTCAACACGGTGAAACCCTGTCTCTACTAAAAATTAAAAAAAACAAACAAACAAAAAAAAAACTAGCTGGGCATGGTGGCGTGTGCCTGTAGTCCCAGCTACTCAGGAGGCTGAGGCAGGAGAATTGTTTGAACTCAGGAAACGGAGGTTGCGGTGAGCCGAGATCGCGCCATTGCACTCCAGCCTGGGTAGCAAGAGTGAAACTCCGTCTCAAAAAAAAAAAAAAAAAAACTTTTAACAAAATACCAGCAAACTAAATTGAATAAGATGATTAAAAGGTCACATCATGACCTAGTGGGATTCATCCCAGTGAAGCAAGCATAGTCCAACTTATGCAAATCAATGTGATACATCATATCAACAGAATGAAGGACAAAAACCATATGATTATTTCAAATGATGCTAAAAAAGCATTTAGTATAATTCAACATTTCTTTATGATCAAATTTTCAAAACCTGGCTATAAAGGAATATACTTTAACACAAATGCAGGCGAAAAACACCATAGAAATTGTACTAATTTAGATTCTCACCAATAGTTTGAGAAAAGGGAACTCAGGTAAACTTGTTAGGAATATAAATTAGTACCATCACTAAAAAAAAAAAAAAAAAGTTTGGAGGTTTTTCAACAAACTGAAAATAGATCTGTTATATAATCCCTGAAAACGACTGCTAGGTATATACCCAACATGAGAAAATCAGTGTCCCAATGAGCTGTCTGCACTATCATGTCTATTTCAGCACTTCAAAATAACCAAGGTTTGGAATTAACCTGTGTCCATCAATAGATATAGATAAAGAAAATGTGACACGTATACATAGTGAGTACTATTCAGCTATTAAAAAAGAATGCAATCCTGTCATTTGCAAGGACATGGATAGAAGATTATTATGCTAACTAAGATAAACCAGGCATTGAAAGACAAACTTCCTACGTTCTCACTCGTTTGTGGGAACTAAAAATTAAAACAGTTCAACTCATGGAGATAGAGAGTATTGTGACCGTTATGAAAGACATATTTTACCACAATTTCGGCTTAGGGGTTGGCTCTGTGTGAATATCAGTGGATCACTTGTTTTATCTTAATGAATTACAATGGAAACTTACAAAGCCATAGAAAGCAATGGAGAACTGATCCATAGAAAAACCATAAATAAGCCTAGAAAACATTCTTCTAAGTGAAAGGAGCCAGAAGGAAAAACTCAAATACTATCTGATTTTACTTATATAAAAAGCCAAGAACAGGCAGTTTCTCGAAGTAAAACCTCATGGTTTCTGTAAAGTATGATCATGCCTTCTCTACAGTCCCTCAATATCTGAACTCACTCCAACATTTACTCAAATATCCAAAGCCCAAAATCTCATCTGACACAGGCTGCAGTCTCTTCTGTCCCTGAGCCTCTGAAATACAAAGCAAGTTAGCTACTTACAAGGTAAAATAATTGTACAAGCATTGAATACGCATTCCAGCCAAAAGGAAGAAACTTGCCAGAAAGAAGCACAAAATACAGATGTGACTATAGACCGCATGCAAGTCAAGAACCCAGCAGGCCAGTCATTTAAACCTTCAGCTCCAAAATTACCTTTTTCAAATCTATGTCCCACGTTCTGAGCACAGGGTGGTGTGATGGCTGGGCTCCCGGGGCCTTCAGCAGCTCTGCACCTGTGGCTTTGCAGGGTTCATCCCACAAAGCCGCCCTCATGAACTGGGCTGGTGTTGAGTGCCTATAGCTTTTTTTTTTTTTTTGAGACGGAGTTTCGCTCTTGTTACCCAGGCTGGAGTGCAATGGCGCGATCTCGGCTCACCACAACCTCCGCCTCCTGGGTTCAGGCAATTCTCCTGCCTCAGCCTCCTGAGTAGCTGGGATTACAGGCACACACCACCATGACCAGCTAATTTTTTGTATTTTAGTAGAGACGAGGTTTCACCATGTTGACCAGGATAGTTTCGATGTCTTGACCTTATGATCCACCCACCTCGGCCTCCCAAAGTGCTGGGATTACAGGCGTGAGCCACCACGCCCGGCCCGCCTGTAGCTTTTTAAAACCCAAAGTGCAAGCTGTTGGTGGGTCTATAAATCTGGGGTCTGGAGAAAGGTGCCTCCCTGTGTGGAGGCTCCAACCTTATATGTTTCTTCTGTACTGACGTGTAAAGATTTTCCATGGGGCTCTGCCTCTTCAAGAAGCTTCTCCCAGGACACCCAGGTTTTACTGTATATCCTCTGGAGTCTAGATGAAGACTCCTAAGCCTCTAGTCGCCTGCTCTGTGCACCTGCTGGCTTAATACACGTGGGAGCCATTGAGGCTTGGAGCTTGCATCATCTGAAGCAGTGACCTAAGCTGTACCTGTGCATCTTTCAATGATGGCTGGAGCTGGAGCTGCAGCAGGAGCCGCAGGTATGCAGGCAGCAGTGTCCTGAGGCTGCTCATAGAAGCGGGGCCATGGGACTGGCTCAAAAAGCCATCTATTCTCTCCTAGGTTCCAGGGCCTGTGATAGCACGGGCTGCTGCAAAGTTGTCTGAAATGCCTTCAAGGCCCTTTTCCCATTATCTTGACTATCAGCACTGGGCTCCATTGTATGCAAATTTTTGAACTCTTACTGAAATTTTACACTGAAAATCAGCTTTTCTCTTTGACCATTTGGCCAGGCTGCAAATTGTCCAAACTTTTAAGCTCTGCTTCTCATTTAAATAGAAGTTTCAACTTGAGGTTATTTATTTGGTCACACATAAGACCACAGGATCTTTGACACAAACAGGACACCTCTTAAGCTGTGGTGCATAGCTGTTCATTCCACCAAATACAACCTAAATCATCACCCTTAAGTTCAGAGTTTTACAGTCTCCAGGGCAGGGGCACTGTGCAGCCACGTTCTCTCCTAAGGCAAAACAAAAGTAACTTGGCTCTTGTTTTCAGTAAGTTCCTCATTTTTATCTGAGATCTTCTAAGCCCGGCCTTCACTGTCCTTCCATCTATAATCCTTTTAATTATAACTATTTAGCAAGTCTCTACAATAGGCTAAACTTTTTCTTACCTTTCTGTCTTCTTCAAGGCCTCCAAACTCTTGAACCTCTGGCTGTTAGCCACTTCTGAACCTGCTTCTACATTTTCAGCTACCTTTGTTGCAACCTGGCAATGTGCTAAAAGAAGAAAAGCCCATTTAGGGTAGAAAATTCACAGAGACTTCAGATATTTGCATGAAAAGAAGCTGAGTGTTGATTCCCGAGACAGTGGTGAAAATCCCTTGAGGACATCTCATAGCTTCATTTCACAGCTCTAATTTTCTGTGTAATCATAAAGAGGTTAGATTGCCTAAAGGGTTATGCAGGCTGTAAAGAAAGCTTAGAGACTTTTGCTTCTGGGCAAACTCGAGAAGCCTCTCAATGATACTAGAAGACCAAGAAGCAATGGGATGTTTCATCTGGCAGTAGTAGGAGAAAGACTGAGAAAGAGGTACCACACCCTGTCATACAACCAGATCTCCTTAGAACTCACTATCAGGAAAAGACAGTGCTTAAGCATTTGTGAAAGATCTGCCCCCAACACACCCCCACTTTACTCCCCACCCCTCACTGTTTCCAGGCAGAAGCCTGTTGCACAGGCAGAACCTCTTGAAAAACTTCTATAGGGCAGTGCAGAAGAAAAATACAGACTTGTGTTGTATCGGACCGAGCACAGAAAGTCAACACCAAGACAAAAGTATGCCAAATTGCAGGGTTTATTGCCGGCGACCACGGAGGACTCACGTCTCTCCAACCCGTGGCCCCGAAAGAAGAGAGACAAGATCTTTTTATACCCACTAAACCACTTTGGGAGTGGGGGTAAGGAGCAGAGATGAAAACCTTCAGATATCTCGGTGGGCTGTGAATCACCTCCTGGGTAGGAGAGGAGGGTGATGGGCTCCGGACATTCCGAGGCCTAGGGGAGAGATTTGCAGAACTTAAGATAACCATTTGCTTACACATCGTCTGGGTGGGAGTTACTTGGGGCCAGAATGGAATTATTCAGGGGTGCTTACTCTGGCCATTACCGATGATCAAAGGCCAGCAATTCTGGCAGTTACAGATAAGAGGAAGTATGCAGCTTTACCTTTTTGCAAAGTAAATTAGCAGTTTACAGAAACCAAGGTTAGCAGTCCTTGCGAGGAGAATAGAAACAGTTTTGTCTTTTATAAAATGGCAGTGTACGGGTTCTAACTCTAGGCTAGCTATATCACAATATAAAGGCAGAGCCTCTCTTTTAGACAAGCTGGGTTATTTAGACAAATCATTGCCTGGCTCCCGGCCATAATAATAATAATAATAATAATAATAATAAACTCCTTCCTTCCCCGTTAGGTGTTCCAGAGCTCTGTTTCTCGCAGCCACTCCTGCTATCCTAGCAGAGATTTTCCATTAGCCTTTGCCTCTGCAGCAGGCTACTTTCCCTTCCTACTCTCCAACACTCTCTCACAACCTTACTATAAACCTATTCCTCCCCACCTTACCCAATCATTTTTTCCTTCATGCTCACCAACCTCCAGTCCATGATTGAATAACCTCCTACCAGACCCCACCTTCAACATTTGGGAATACAATTCCACATGAGTTTTGGTTGGGAAACACGACAAATCATATTATTCTGACCCTGACACTCTGAATCTCATGTCCTCAGAGAACAAAATACAAACAAGTATTTTCAAATGTTCCAAAAATCTGAACACATTTCAACAGTAATTCAAACGTAAAAAGTTCAAAGTCTCATCCAAAACAAGGCTACAGTCCCTTCTGCCTGTGAATCCCTGAATTTAAAAGGGAGGTCTTGTCTTTCAAGATACAATGATGGTACACGCATGAGCAAGCTTGCTAAGGCAAAATGTGCAGTCCAATGGGAAAAAAACATTCCATTAAAGTAACACAAGGAGAAACAGGCCCAATGTAAGTTCAAAAGCCAGAAGGTCAGTATTCATTTATCATGGGAATTCACTATCACCCAGACAGCATTAAGAAGATAGTGTTAACCATTTGTGCCCCACACCCTCACTTCCAAACGCCACCGTCCACCATGATTAAATCACCTTCCAGCAACCGCTTCCTTTAACATACGCCATATTACATTTCACATGAGTTCTGGCAGGGACACGGAGCCGAACCATATTATTCTTCCCTTGGCTCACCAAATCTCATGTCCTCCTCACATTGCAAAATAAAATAAGGCCTTCTCTGCAGTCCCCCAATGTCTTAACTCATTCCAGCATTTACTCAAATGTTCGAAACCCAAAGTCCCATCAGAGACAAGGCAGCAGTCTTCTCTGCCCCTGAGCCTCTGAAATACAAAGCAAGTATAATAGAGACTATACCGTCTAATTCTTTTTTCTCTCCGTTTTCTAATTTATTACTATAAGGTTTTTTATATTGGTCTCCAGGGGTTTAAAAATATCAATTGTTGGGGCCGGGTGCAGTCGCTCACTCCTGTAATCCCAGCACCTTGGGAGGTCCAGGCGGGTGGATCACAAGGTCAAGAGATCAAGACCATCCTGGTCAACATGGTGAAACCCCGTCTCTACTAAAAATACAAAAAATCAGCTGGGCATGGTGGCGCGTGCCTGTAATCCCAGCTACTCAGGAGGCTGAGGCAGGAGAATCGCCTGAACCCAGGAGGTGGAGGTTTTGGTGAGCCAAGATTGCGCCATTGCACTCCAGGCTGGGTAACAAGAGCAAAACTCCGTCTCAAAATATATATATATATCAATTGTTTTAATAACATGTATTAATATTTAAGTTAGTTTTTTTTCAACATTGCTCTAGGTCTGTGTATTTTACTGTTGATTTTACTCATTTGTGTTATATTCTCTGTAATAATTGTTCTGTATTTTATTATCTACCTTATGCTTTATTGCTACACATTACTGTATTTCACCTATGCTTCTTTTTGTAAATTCCAGAGACTGACATCTAGCATGCATATTGTCGGCATCCTCTATTCTAGTAAGTAAATTTGCAGTTATCTTATTTTGCCTAAAACTTTTTTTTTTTTTTTGAGACAGAGTTTCCCTCTTGTTACCCAGGCTGGAGTGCAATGGTGTGATCTCGGCTCACCACAACCTCCGCCTCCTGGGTTCAGGCAATTCTCCTGCCTCAGCCTCCTGAGTAGCTGGGATTACAGGCACGCGCCACCATGCCCAGCTAATTTTTTGTATTTTTAGTAGAGACAGGGTTTCACCATGTTGACCAGGATGGTCTCAATCCCTTGACCTCGTGATCCACCTGCCTCGGCCTCCCAAAGTGCTGGGATTACAGGCTTGAGCCACCGCACCTGGCCTGCCTAATACTCTTGAATTAAATAGAGTGAGCAGCTTTGATGTGAAGGATTTAAACTGTCTTTTAGTCTAAAAAAATAATATTCAGTAGGAGTATTTCCCAGTTATAATCTTTAAAATTCTTTAATATACTATTTCAAAAATATTATTATATCATGAATAACAAAGCTAATCTCTTTGATTAAAATATTTTATATTTGGTAAAAATTTCTTTGAGATCAAAATATTTCAGTGACCTACTTGTGCTGAAAAATGTGATGTAAAACCCACTTTCTCCATATGTCAATTAGAACTAGCATGTGTGTCATATTGTTGAAATTGTTGAATAATCAGTAAATGCTATCTATGTTATCACAAATATAATCACAAAGCGTCTTTTAAAATTTTCCACTGTGGTCAAAGAATTGTACATTTTACTTCATGATACCTTTAAAAATTCTCCCTTGAATATTTCAAAGCAACAATTATCTTCCCTGCAAAATAAACAATGACCTATATGCTCGGACACCTTGTCTTCAGCTCTTCCATGGACAGTAGACGGTTCCCCCATAGATTCATTCCCAAAGTTCAAAGCAGATACTCAGTCTTTTTTTTTTTCATTTTATTAAGTCTTTCTTATATTTCTGTGTCCAGTTAATTTTAGGATATTTTTAATTAGTTAGTTTTATGTTACATACTCATACATGTTTTTCATTGTCTCCAAGTTGTTAGAGGCCCATTTTAAAAAGAGTTTTTACCCTTGAAATGTCTCCATTAAAGTGTTCAATAAATGAAAATTATAAAATCATTTTCAAAATATTTAATCTGTACCTGCCATTCTCATCCCATGACACATCATACGAGAACAGAGGCTCGGTTTCTGGATCACACTCTCTGTCATGTGACTGCTCACAATGGTGCTTCAACCTTGGCATGGGGAGAAGAAATGGCTGAACAACGTAGAAGCACTCAAGACAGCTCACATAAACTGGAGCTATCTGACTAGCTCAGGAGATTGTCTATTCCTGCCACAGCAGGTAGAGCTGAGCCTGGATGTCCCGGGATCACGGCCCATTGAGGACAAAGGGGCTGACTGTGGGAAAACAGGCAGTGATCGGTGCAGACGTGTTCACCAGCCACCAGCTGGGGTTAGGGTACTTAGCCAAAAATAGTGTGAAGACAGAGGAGAGGATGTAAAATGATGCAAAGGTGCTCACTAGAACAAGGATTCTTTTGGTGACTCTGGACTCCCGGGAGGACCTGGGGAAGAGCTTAGTCCTGTGAAGGTGTTGGACCCACTTCCTGTGCCCATGCAGAATAAAAACCATGGAGCCGCTGGCCCAGGTGGTGAGGCCCAAACACAAAATATGAGAAGATGATGGCAACGTTGTATGTAGTAATCCTGTAGTTCCGTTATTACCTACTGCAGAACAACATCTCAAATCTCTTTTCTGTGTATTATTTTTGTTACTCCACTTGCCAGTCACACTCCTAAGAAAAATGATCGTTACCAGCATATTCCTCAGCCAGCACAGGAGGTTGAAGGCCCCAGTGTATCTGGGAACTTGTAGTTTCAGCTCTGCCCACCTGGAATTTGTGGGGCTGATCACAATGGCCTAGAGGATACTCAGGAAGCAGGAGGTGCCCATGCACATACCCCTGATCACTCTGAAAACAGAAAAC
The DNA here is from genome assembly GCF_049354715.1 of Callithrix jacchus. Lineage (NCBI taxonomy): Eukaryota > Metazoa > Chordata > Mammalia > Primates > Cebidae > Callithrix > Callithrix jacchus. The sequence goes on from NC_133523.1 coordinate 21,051,903, forward strand.
AAATTGGCACTCAGTTACACAGGGGAAATGTTTCAGCCTCAAGGAGGTCACTGTCTGTGGGGCTCCTTTAGAGAGAATGACCAAGGAGTTGGCTACAGTCAGGTGCTGGAGAGTCAGATCTGTGGACATTAATGTGCATCTGGTGAAATGAATAACAATAATGGTAAAGAAGGAAGCAATTGCCCAGGAATCCTACTGTGGTTTGAGATAAGAAGATCATTCCTATGGCCACATCCCTGGAGGCCATTTGTCATTTTTCAATGACTATTCATCTTATTCAGAGTGAGAGGATCCAGAGTGGAAACAAGAGACCTGTGGTACCGTGGCAACTGAAATCCACTCTTTTCCACTTACCATTGTTTCCAAGCCATCAATTTCCTGTTACATTTCATTTTCTTTTTTTCTGAGAGTTCTGCTATAAAAATATACATGTGTGTATAGATAAAAATTCCTAGCCTGAGTACTATAACAGTGTTGTACATCAAACTGTTACCATTCTCTGACGTACTCTATTGTTTCCATTTGGCAAGTGAGGCAATCTTGGGGACAGGAAAACTGAATGATATTGGACTTGACAATGGACTTGACCACTTGATATTGACAATGGACTTGACCGCTATGCTGCCTGAGCAACAGAAACAATTAATTTTTAAGACAATCCAGATATTTAAAACATATTTTTGTATTTCTTTTGGGATTTTAAAAGAATGGTTGTGAGACTTGTTTTTCAATATCATCTATAGTGATCAGAGATCCAAGTAAAATATACATGAGCTGATTTTAGTATAATATTAAAAGAGTATTACATATGACCAAATGGAATCTATTAAATGCAAAAATGGAATTAAAAGAGGAAGCTATTTTCCATCTTAACCATGAAGGAGCGCACAATGGAATGACCACGTGCTAAGTAAGAGAGCAGGAAAAGGAGTAGGAGGTGAAACATTGGGAGGATAAATTAAAACACCATGAATGTATAAAGAAAATGAGTAGTTGTGAATGCAAAAATATCAAATATAGTATTCAATGTCAGAATGGTTAACTGTCTTAAAACTCAAGTCCATTAGGCAAAAGAAAAACTGAAGGTAAAAATTATACATTGACTCAAAATAGTACTAAGATGAGCACTGAGCCCGGGACTGGCATGAAAACATTTTTAAACCAGAGGATAGATCACAAAATAATGCAATTATGAGAACTGCTGAAGAGCATAACATTTTTTTTCTACCACAAAAAGCTGAGGTCAGTTACTTTTCTTTCCTGATTTCATGACGGAAAACAGTCTCACCATAGTAAAGAGACAACAGATTTTTTTCTGTCCTGACACAGTTATGGTCTCCATTTGGTATATTCTATGCACAGAGTTGGTGAAAACACTATATTTACTATTTCCAAACAGAATAAGGTAAGTCAATTGGCTATATCTTATACATGATTACAGGCATGGAGGTGTTATAGAAACACCTCTATGAATATTGGAAATGTTCATGTAAATAAGACAGCAGCTGGCAAATTAATTTCCAAATTATATTAGGTATCTTAAAAATAGGCTGAGTGTGATGGCTTATGCCTATAATCCCAACACTTTGGAAAGCTGAGGCAAGAGGATTGCTTGAGGCCAGGAGACCAGCCTGAGCAACACAGGGAGAGCCTGTCTCTACAGATTTTTTTAAACATTTGCTGAATGCAGTGGCACATGACTGTGGTCTCAGCTACTCAGGAGGCTGAGGTGGGAAGATTGCTTGAGCTGAGGTATTCGGGGCTGCAGTAAGCCACAATTGCACCTTCACTTCAGCCTGAGCAATAGAATAAGGCCCTGTCTCCTTATTCTTTTCTATAAAAAAAAAAAGATTTCCTGACTTTATTGAGACAAAAAATTATAAACAGCGAGGATTACATTAAATGAGAAGCAGTTAGGGGCTCGTTCGTGGTCTTGACCTTCATGGCTTTTGTAGGTCTCTAAGAATGTGTTTTTTTTAAAATCTGGGTGCTCCTTGGATTGATTCTTTTAGCGTTATGTAATGCTCTTTTTGTCTTTTTTGATCTTTGTTAGTTCAAAGTCTGTTTGTCAGAAACTATGATTGCAACCCCTGCCTTTGCTTCTGCTTTTATTTGCTTGGTAAAGTTTTCTTTTCTTTTTTTTTTTTTTTTTAATTTTGAGCCTATTTGTGTCTTTGCATGTGGGATTGGTCTTTTATTATTTTTTTTTTGAGACGAAGTTTCACTTTTGTTTTGGCTGGAGTGCTGGTGTGCAATGATGTGATCTCGGCTCACCACAACCTCCACCTCCTGGGTTCAAGTGATTCTCCTGCCTCAGCCTCCCAAGTAGCTAGGATTACAGGTATGTACCACCACACCTGGCTAATTTTGTATTTTTGGTAGAGAGTCTTTAACTCTCAACCTCAGGTGATCTGCCTGCCTTCGCCTCTCAAGTGCTGGGATTACATGTGTGAGCCACTGCACCCAGCCCATGAGATGGGTCTCTTAAATATCGCACAGCAATGAGTCTTGACTCTTTATTTAACTTCCATTCTGGGTCTTTTAATTGGGGCATTTAGCCCATTTACATTTAAGGTTAATATGTTTTGTGTGAATCTGATCCTGTCTTCATGGTGCTGGCTAGTTATTTTGCAGACTTGGTGTTGTTTCACGGTGTCATTAGTCTTTGTACTTGAGTGTGTTTTTGTGGTGGCTGGTAATTCTTTTTCTTTTCCATATTTACTTCTTTTAAAACCTCTTTCAAGGCAGGCCTCATGGTGATGACAGATTTCTTCAGCATTTGCTTGTCAGACAAGGATTTTATTTCTCCTTCACTTATAAAGCATTATTTTGCTGGATACGAAATTCTTGGTTAAAAATTATTTTCTTGGCCAGGCACGATGGCTCACGCCTATAATCCCAGCACTTTGGGTGGCCGAGGCGGGTGGATCACGAGGTCAAGACATTGAGACCATCCTGGTCAACATGATGAAACCCCGTGTCTCCTAAAAATACAAAAATTAGCTGGGCATGGTGGTGCGCGCCTGTAGTCCCAGCTACTCCTGAGGCTGAGGCAGAAAAATTGCTTCAACCCAGGAGGCGGAGGTTGCAGTGAGCCGAGGTCGTGCCATTGCACTCACTCCAGTCTGGGTAACAACAGCGAAACTCGGTCTCAAACACAAAAACAAACAAACAAACAAAAAACAATCAGGCTCTTCTTTTTTCTTTCTTTTTTTTTTTTTAGATGGAGTTTCACTCTGGTTGCCCAGGCTGGAGTGCAATGGTGCGATCTCGGCTCACTGCAACCTCCACCTCCAGAGTTCAAGTGATTCTCCTGTCTCAACCTCTTGAGTAACTGGGTTTGCAGGCTCTTGCCACTTCACCCGTCTAATTTTTGGTATTTTTGGTAGAAATAGGGTTTCGCCATTTTGTCCAGGCTGGTCTCCAACTCCTGACCTCAGGTGTTTCGCCTGCCTCCACCTCGCAAAGTGCTGGGATTACAGGCAAGACAGGCTGTTCTGTAGGGCTGCTGTGATTCGCTTGGAATTCACTTAAGACTCTTTGAGTTTCTCTCACACCTGGAGATGTCACCAGTGGAGCCTGCAGAACAGCAGAGATGACTGCCTGCTCCCTTTTCTGAGATCTTATTTTTTCTTGTTTTTAAAAAAAAGAAAAATGTAAACGCCGCCCCCGCCAGGCTGAGGACGGGGGAGCACAGCGAGGTCGGGCCGGATTCCATACCACTATGCCTCCCAACACAAACCCCACAGGCAGGGAGGAGAGGCAAGGGGCCCCCGCGGGCAGGACGAGAAGAGCGTTCCCATTGACTATGAATGTCCGTCCCTCACCCACCGCGGATCGGTCGCGGCCGGGGAGAGCGTGACGTCACCACGTCGATCGGAAAATCTCTGAGATCTTAATCTCAGAGGGGCACCAACCTGATGACAGTGGGAACACTCTTTTATAAGTTGTCTGACAATGCCTGTTGTGAGGAGGTGTCTCACCAAGTCAGGATGCCCAAGATTGGGAAGCACTTAACAAAGCTCTCTGGCTGCCCCTTGGTGGAGGGGGCATGCTGCACAGGGGGAAATTCCATACATCTGTACTGCCCTGTTGCTCAGAGCCAGCAGGGGGAAAGAATAAGTCTGCTGATCTGCAGAAACCACCTCATTGTTAGAGTTTTATGTGTTTCTTGGAGACATATTTTTTTTTCATTTCCTGTTTTACTTCCTTAATTTTTAACTTTGTTGTGACATGCTTTGATTCCTTTTTTATTTTGTATTGTATATTTTCTATAAATATAATGCAACCATCTTGTAGCATACTGTAACCATCTTAACAAATGAAGATTACATTTGTTAAGACGGAGTTTCGCTCTTGTTACCCAGGCTGGAGTGCAATCGCGCGATCTCGGCTCACCGCAACCTCCGCCTGCTGGGTTCAAGCAATTCTCCTGCCTCAGCCTCCCAAGTAGCTGGGACTACTGGCGTCCACCACCATGACCAGCTAATTTTTGTATTTTTAGTGGAGACGGGGTTTCACCATGTTGACCAGGATGGTATCGATCTCTTGACTTCGTGATCCACCCGCCTCGGCCTCCCGAAGTGCTGGGATTATAGGCTTCAGCTACCGCGCCCGGCCTACATAAAAAATCTTAAAGTTAAGGCCCCGCGCGGTGGCTCACGCTTGTAATCCCAGCACTTCGGGAGGCCTAGGCGGGTGGATCACGAGGTCAAAAGATCGGGACCATCCTGGTCAACATGGTGAAAACCTGTCTCTAATAAAAATACAAAAAATTAGCTGGGCAAGCTGGCGCGTGCCTGTAATGCCAGCTACTCAGGAGGCTGAGGCAGGAGAATTGCCTGAACCCAGGAATCGGAGGTTGCAATGAGCCGAGATTGCTCCATTACACTCCAGCCTGGGTAAAAAGAGCGAAACTCCGTCTCAAAAAAAAAAAAAAAAAATCTTATAACAATTTATTTTAATCTCATAACTTCAATTAAATGCAAAACCTATACTGCTATATTTTCTAGTTTGTTATAGATATTACGCATTATCTTATATTGTGTATCTATTAAGAGATTTATGCAGATTTATATCTTGTTTTTTGTATCTATAGAAGAACATTAAGGGTTTTACGCACCATCATGATAGTAAAACATTCTATGTGTGTCTGTATGTTTACATTTAATAGAGAGCTTTATATTTATATATGGTTTTATGATGCTGTCCAACATCATTTTGTTTTAACATAATCGACTCATTTTAGTATTTCTCTTTGTTTATATGCAGTCTATGTTTCTCAGGCTTTCTTCAATTCCTTGTCTCAAGTGGTCTGACTGCCTTGGCTTCCTAAAGCTGTAGAATTACAAGCATGAAAAAAAAAAAAAAAAAGAAAGAAAGAATTACAAGCATGAGCCACTGTGTCTAACCACTCTGTAACATTTCTTTTTATATATTTTTTATACATTTTTATTTTATTTCTGTAACATTTCTTATAAGATTATGCTAGTTGTAATAAATACCCTGAGCTTCTATTTTGGAAAGTCTTTATTTTTATCTTGTTTTTGAAGTAAAATAACTTTGAATTAAGTATTATTGTTAGAATATTTTAAAATACATCAAAATTTGGAAAATTCTCAGTATTTTTGTCTTCATGTTACCTGTGTATTACTTTTTCCCTATATTCTGCTTCTAAGATTCCTGTCATGAATATATTGATCTACTTGATGGTGTCCAATAAGTTTTACATTCCATATTTTAATTTTGTTTTGCAACATTATATTTTTGTGTTATATATTTCAGGGTATGCCACCTCAAACCAATTAGTTTTCTTATTTTGGTTTATGTTATAATTGTGTATGACAATGTTTAACTCTGTACAATTTAAAACAGTGCTGAGCAAAATTAGAATCAGTCATATGTCTATTGCCAATATCACATTACCTCTGTTTGTTTCTCTGTATAAATATTATTCCTGTTTTTTGCCGGGTGTGGTGGCTCACACTTGTAATCCAAGCACTTTGGAGGCCAAGGCAGGTGAATCACCTGAGGTCGCGAGTTCAAGACCAGCCTGACCAACATGGTGAAACCCCGTCTTTAAAAAACATAAATAAAGGCCGGGTGCGGTGGCTCACGCCTATAATCCCAGCACTTTGGGAGGCCGAGGCGGGTGGATCACGAGGTCAAGAGATAGAGACCATACTGGTCAACATGGTGAAACCCAATGTCTACTAAAAATACAAAAATTAGCTGGGCATTGTGGTGCGCGCCTGTAATCCCAGCTACTCGGGAGGCTGAGGCAGGAGAATTGCCCTATAACACTGGTCTGGGCGGCAAGTTTTTTGATTAAACCTAAATGTCCCAGGACACAAAAGAAAAAATAAATAAGTCATATCATTTCAAATTAAAAAGCTGGCTGGGCACAATGGCTCAAGCCTGTAATCCCAGCACTTTGGGAGGCCGAGGCAGGGGGATCACGAGGTCAAGAGATCGAGACCATCCTGATCCACATGGTGAAACCCCGTCTCTACTAAAAAAATACAAAAAATTAGCTGGGCATGGTGGCACGTGCCTGTAATCCCACCTACTCAGGAGGCTGAGGCAGGAGAATTGCCTGATCCCAGGAGGTGGAGGTTGTGTGAGCCGAGATTGTGCCATTGCACTCCAGGCTGGGTAACAAGAGCGAAACTCCGTCTCAAAAAAAAAATTAAATAAATAAAAAATAAAAATAAATATAAAGCTGATGTGCAGAATCTGATACAGTCCACCAAAGGTGACAACTAAAAGACTGACAAAAATATTTGCAAATTATACATGTGATGAGGGGTTAATATAAAAAAAATCTATTAAAAAAACTCAAATGACAATACAATTAAAAAACTACTAAAAATAAGCAAGTAGCTGAAATAAGTATTTTTCAAGACAAGACATACATCTGTCCAACGGATATATTTGAAAATGCTCAATGTCAATTATTATCACAAAAAGGCAAACCAAAACACAAAAGCTATGAGATATCAACTCATTCCTGTTAGAATGACTCTCATTAAAAAGAAAAAATTGTTGGTAAACATGTGAAGAAAAGGGAATCCTTGCAGACTTTGGTTTGAATGTAAATGAGGACAGTCATTATGAAAAACAAAATAGAGATTTCCCAAAAAACTTAACTACCATGTAATATGGCAATTGCACTACTGGATATATATACAAAACAAATAATATCAGAATGAAGAAATGTTTGCACTTCTGTTGTTTGCAGCACTTTTCACAATAGTCAAAATACAGAATAAACAGTTCAACATCTAATATGTAAATGAAGACAAGGTGGTAGGCATACACAATGGAATACTATTTATTATTATGTTTGTTTGTTTGTTTGAGACAGAGTCTCTCTCCATGACCAGGCGCCAGGCTGGAGTGCAGTGGTGCGATCTTGGTTGACTGCAACCTCCACCTCCTGGGTTCAAGCAATTCTCCTGCCTCAGCCTCCAACAAGTAGCTGGGACCACGTGTCAAGGTATTTAGAATGGAGGGTTGAAAAAATGTCTGTCAAATAATACATAATTACAGTTGAAGAGGACAAATAATTTCAAGAGATTTATTGTACAACATGGTGACTACAGTTCATAATGATGTATTTGGATTTTTGAAAAACAAGACAATGTCACATGATCTCACCAAAAAATGTTAACTATGTAAAAGTATTAATTACTTTCTCTGAGTTGAAGTTACAAACTAACTGCAGCAGGAATCTTTGCGAATCATTATGGAGCATCTATTACACAGCAAAACCTGCAAGGTATGTTTGCTACCTTTATATATAAAAACATCCTCATAACTTGCTGAGTGCGGTGACTCAAGCCTATAATCTCAGAACTTTAGGAGGCAGAGGAGGGTGGATCACTTGAGGCCAGGAGTTCAAGACCATCCTGGCCAACATGGTGAACCCCATCTCTACTAAAAAAAATTACCTGGGCATGATGACGCATGCCTGTCATCACACATGCCTCTAATCCCAGCTACTCGGGAGGCTGAGTCTGAGAATCACTTGAACCCAAGAGGTGGAGGTTGCAGTCAGCCAATCATGCCACTTCACCATTGCACTCCAGCCTGGGCAACAGGACTATGTCTGAAAAAAAAAGAAAAAAAAAGTCCTTAAATGACTTATGAAGACTGTCTAGTACTTAGCTGAACAAATGGACTTAACAGTTAAAAATACTTATGTCAATTATAAAAGGTGAAGGAACAATCACTAAAGAAAAGAAAGCTTATATATTGTTCTCCCATTAAAAGAACAAAATGGAGTGCATCAACTCAAGAAAGTGTAACAATACACTAATTTTAGAATTAACATCTAAAAATTATTTTGAGTGTACTAAATTTTATAAAAATTATTGGCTGGGCGCAGTGGCTCACGCCTGTAATCCCAGCACTTTGGGAGGCTGAGGCGGGTGGATCACGAGGTCAAGAGATCAAGACCATCCTGGGAAACATGGTGAAACACCGTCTCTACTAAAAAAATACAAAAATTAGCTGGGCATGTGGTGCGCGCCTGTAGTTCCAGCTACTCGGGAGGCTGAGGCAGGAGAATTGCTTGAACCCAGGAGGCGGAGGTTGCAGTGACCCGAGATCACGCCACTGAGCTCCAGCCTGGTGCCTGGCAACAGAGCAAGACTCTGTCTCAAAAATAAATAAATAAATAAAAATAAAAATAAAAATTCTTACAATCACAGACCAGTTCACATAATGAATACTTCATAAACTAGTAAACAAACAAAAAATATGCAAGAAACAAAAAAAGTAGGGGTCTAGCATGAATACTAGGCAAGTAAATACAGAGAATTTGCATGGGAAGATGCAGAACTGTAAGTCATGGATTTTGCAGGGAGAAATTCAATACAAAGCAGAAAGTATATGTTTGCTTTCAGCATTTTTTTAGATTTTTTAAAAAATCTAAAAGTAGTCACTTTAATTAAAGTAATTTTTGTTCCCATTTTGCTCTTTTCAAACTCATACTCATACAAACACACTCTATAATTTTCTTACACCTAAGGTTTGTCTTTACACTAATATATATTTAACTCTATGTAAGTCAAAAGTAAAAGTCTGTATGTTTTTGCAGGCAGACAGGCCACAGGTTCAAAGAAAAATATATAAAATTTGAAAAAACATTTATTAAGAATCTAAAAATAAATTATATTTATACTTGTCTATAATTTTTATTATGACCATAAAAATAACCCTGTAGTAAATAAAAATTGTACCTGTAAAATTTATTCTTATGTGTAGAATTGGATTGTTTGTAAAACAAAAGATAAATGCTAGCACTGAAGGATGCCTCACTTAATGCTGATATGACTATTACATATTCTACTCCTGTATTAAAATAAGGCATATATCACATGAATGTATACTCATATTATGTACCCAAGATTAAAATAAATTTAAATGATTAAAAACGGAATAAAAATTTAACCTGGCTGGGCGTGGTAGCTCATGCCTGTAATCCAAGCACTTTGGAGGCCAAGGTAGGCAAATCACCTGAGGTAGGGGTTCAAGACCAGCCTGACCAACATGGTGAAACCCCATCTTTTTATTTTTGAGACGGAGTTTTGCCCTTGTTACCCCGGCTGGAGTGCAATGGTGCAATCTCGGCTCACCGCAACCTCCGCCTCCTGGGTTCAGGGAATTCTCCTGCCTCAGCCTCCCGAGTAGCTGGGACTACAGGCTGCGCCACCATGCCCAGCTAATTTTTTGTATTTTTAGTAGAAACGGGGTTTCACCATGTTGACCAGGATGGTCTCGATCTTTTGACCTTGTGATCCACCCGCCTCGGCCTCCCAAAGTGCTGGGATTACAGGCGTGAGCCACTGAGCCTGGCAACCCCATCTTAAAAAAAAAAAAAATTTAATGTACAGAAATAATATTCTTTAACTTATTTGCAGTTGAAAGCCACTGGCAAAAAAAACTAGAGACGTTAATCCGTTATGTATATTTTTACGATCTTTTACCTATACCCTTGGATAAGGTGGAAGAGGTTAAAGTTTGTGGCATAATAATGCTTCATTGAATGCAAAATAGTGTTTAACATGTAAAAATTTTGAATTAAAGTATTAACTTTATTAATCTAAAAATTTTTAAATGTACTGCATTTCATTATATAATAGTTAATATAATACTAATTTAATTTTTAACATGTTGTCTTCATATGACAATGCACAATATTACTCTGAACATCTCCGTCATGCATCACTCAATATTATGTTAACCTTTAAGAGCCTCTCCACTCAGATTTTCATTGTGCATTTTACATTTTAATGTCTTCACTTTTGTATAGAAAAGATCATAAGTAACACCCACCTAATAAAAAAGAACTTCTTGTCTAGAGGCCCAGGTGGGTGGATTACAAGGTCAGGAGTTTGAGACCAGCTTGTCCAACATGGTAAAACCACATCTCTATTAAAAATACAAAAATTAGTTGGGTGTGGTGGCAAGTGCCTGTAATCCCAGCTAATTGGGAGACTGAGACAGGAAAATTGCTTGAATCCAGGAGGTGGAGGTTGCAGTGAGCTGAGGTGTGCCACTGCACTCCAGCAACTCTGTCTTAAAAAAAAAAAAAAGCCAGACGCAGTGGCTCACACCTGTAATTCCAGCACTTTGGGAAGCTGAGGTGGATGGATCACGAGTCGGGCCAACATAGTGAAACCCCAACTCTACTAAAAATACAAAAAATAGCTGGGTGTCATGGTACGCATCTGTAATCCCAACAACTCAGAGGCTGAGGCAAGAGAATCGCTTTAACCCAGAGACAGAGGATGCAGTGAACCGAGATTGCGCCACTGCACTCCAGCCTGGGCGAATGAGCAAAACTCCCTCTCAAAAGAAAAAACAAAAAAACAAAACAGAATGTCGCCTATCTTTGATGCAGCAACAATTGATCCATGCTTTCATGTGTGAATCCAACAGAAATGAAGAAACAGAGAATAATTTCAGGATTGAATGACATTATTATTCACTTCTCAAAAAATCTGTAATATTTTTTAAGAAATATACTTTGAATGTCATACCTGCAAAAAACCCTTCTGATCCTCTTAAAGTTATATACAAAGAATTTCTCTACCGACTTTAGTTTTAGATTTTCTATACTCAGCATTCTGATTTAGGATATCTGATGTGTCAGTGCCTTATATATTTCTACCATAAATACTCTGATATTTGCATAGACTTAATTATGTATTAATTTTTTTAACTTTTAGTGTAACTGCATAAATATCTTCTAGTATAAACTGTTATTTTCTAAGATGTAGGTTTTGAAAAAGTTTTTCCAAATCTATTACATCTGCACAACTTTTCTTCAATATAAATCCCCTGATGCAGAACAAAGTTTGAGCAACTACTTCAGAGTTTTCCTCTAGAACAAACTGTCTATAATAAAATCTGATACCAGTAAAGAGGTATAACTCTCTTTATATTTGTAATGTTCATCTTCAAAATAAATACTCTTCACTATGAAAGCTTGTATTTTCTGAAAAATCTTGAAATTGCACTTATAATGCTTTTATTAAGTACAAATTCTCTGGTGTTAAGATGTGAGCATGTGGTGTGAGATGTGAGCAAGTAAGACATGAGTCAGATATGAAAATGGATTTTTCAGTCTTTATATAATTTATCTCAAGTATAAAGGCTTTCTTGTACAGTAAGGTGTGAGCACTGGTTACAAGTTTTGCCACATTGTTCAAACGTGTAGGCCTTTTTTATAGTATAAATTATCTTACCTAAATCAAGTGTGACAACCATTTAAAGGCTTTGTCTCATTCTTCAGATTTCTAGGGTTTCTCACCATGATAATTTCTCTTATGGTTAGAAAAGTTTGCGGTGTTGTCAAAAGCATTGTCAAGTATTTCTGGTTTGTAGAGTTTCTCTCCAGTATAAATTATTTTATGTCTGTTAAGAATTGAGGGCTGGCCGGGTGCAGTGGCTCATGCCTGTAATCCTAGCACTTCGGGAGGCTGAGGAGGGTGGATCACCAGGTCAAGAGATCAAGACCATCTTGGCCAACATGGTGCAACCCCGTCTCTACTAAAAATACAAAAATTAGCTGGGCATGGTGGTGCGCGCCTGTAGTCCCAGCTACTCAGGAGGCTGAGACAGGAGAATTGCCTCAACCCGGGAGGCAGAGGTTGCAGTGAGCCGAGATCGCGACATTGCTCTCCAGCCTGGGTAACGAGCAAAACTCCGTCTCAAAAAAAAAAAAAAAAAAAAAAAGAATTAAGGGCTTACTAAAGGCTTTACCAGGTCTTTCACACTTGTAGGATTTCTGTACAGTATAAATTTACTACTTAGTAAGACTTGAGAAATGGTTAAAAGCTTTGCCACATTCTTCACATTTGTAGAGTTTCTCTGCAGTATAAATTATTTGTTTAATAAGGTTCAAGGATTAAAAGCATTGCCACATTCTTCATAGTTGTAAGGTTTCTTTCCAGTATGAATTTTCCTATGTTTAATAAGAACTGAGGATTGGTTAAAGGCTTTACCACATTCTTCACATTTGTAAGGTTTCTCTCCAGTATGAATTATCTTATGATTAGTAAGGGTTGAGGACCAATTAAAAGCTTTGCCACATTCTTCACATTTGTAGGGTTTCTCTCCAGTATGAATTATCTTATGTTTACTAAGGTTTGAGGACCAATTAAAACCTTTGCCACACTCTTCACATCTGTAGGGTTTCTCTCCAGTGTGAATTCTCTTATGGGTAGTAAGGAATGAGGACCGATTAAAAGCTTTGCCACAGTCTTCACATTTGTAGGGTTTCCCTTGAGTGTGAATTTTCTTATGTTTAGTAAGGATTGAGGACTGATTAAAAGCTTTGCCACAGTCTTCACATTTGTAGGGTCTCTCTCCCATGTGAATTCTCTTATGTTTAGTACGGTTTGAGGACCAGTTAAAGCCCTTGCCACATTCTTCACATTTGTAAGGTTTCTCTCCAGTATGAATCATCTTATGTGTAGTAAGGTTTGAAGGCTCATTAAAGGCTTTGCCACATTCTTCACATTTGTAGGGTTTCTCTCCAGTTTGAATTCTTTTATGTGCAATAAAGGTTGTGGAAAATTCAAAAGCTTTGCCACATTCTTTGTATTTGAAGGGTTTCTCTTCAATATGAATTCTCTTGTCTCTAGTAATGGTTGAGAACCACTTGGAGGCTTTGCCACGTTCTTCACATTGGTACAAATTCTCCCCACTATGAACTCTTTGATGTTGACTTAGGTGTAAAAGCATGCAAAACAATTTGTCACATTTTTCACATTTGAAAGGTTTCTTTCTAGTCTGTCTTATATTATGTCTATTTGAATTTTAAAATTTATGAAAGACTTTCATTTATTGATCACATTGAAATACTTTGCTCTGGGTAGTTGTGAAACACTGGTTGAGTTCATTATAACCTTCTTTATGCACCTTAAACTCATCCACCACACTTTCACAGCCTTTTCTTAACTGTAAATTCTCAGGTCCACATTTTCTGTACCTTCTCAGTATCACTTCTTGAAAAGAATCTTTTATGTCTTGCTCTGGCCAAAGGTATTTTGGAAAATAAGAACACATAGCTGAAAGAAATAAAAACAACAAATTGTTAAACTTACTATGCTTAGATAAGCATACTTTACAAATTGAACCTATATTATAAAGGTAGCTGAGGACTGTAATCCCAGCACTTTCAGAGGCCAAGGCAGGCAAATCACCTGAGGTCAGGAATTTGAGACCATCCTGACCAACATGGAAAAACCCTGTCTCTACTAAAAATACAAACTTAGCTGGGTGTAGTGGTGCATGCCTGTAGTCCCAGCTACTAGGGAGGCTGAGGCAAGAGAATCACTTCAACCCGGGAGGCAGAGGTTGTGGTGAGCCGAGATCACGCCATTGCACTCCAGCCTGGGCAACAAGAGCGAAACTCTGTCTCAAAAAAAAAAAAAATTCTGAGGCTGGGCGCGGTGGCTCACGCCTATAATCCCAGCATTTTAGGAGGCCAAGGCGGGTGGATCATGAGGTCAAGAGATCGAGACCATCCTGGTCAACATGGTGAAACCACGTCTCTACTATAAATACAAAAATTAGCTGGACATCATGGTGCGTGCCTGTAGTCCCAGCTACTCGGGAGGCTGAGGCAGGAGAACTGCCTGAACCCAGGAGGTGGAGGCTGCGGTTAGCCGAGATTGAGCCATTGCACTCCAACCTGGGTAACAAGAGCAAAACTCTGTCTCAAAAAAAAAAAAAAAAATTCCGAAAGAAAAAATGTCAAAATAATGAGGCTAAACAAAGATATTTATAACAAACATATATATAAGAACAATTTCAAAAGTCACAGAAAAGAGAATGGAGCTGCAAGATAAAAATGATGTGTCACTTATAAGCATAGTCTTATGAGATAGGTGGTGAACTGTCCACAAAAACTCTGCCAGCCACAAAGAAACTGTGTGATATAGTTAACATCCTGAAGAAAATACCTATCAAGTGAGAATAACACCATCAACATATCTATCCTGCCAAATAATTTTTTAAAAAGACCTTAAAAAATAACCAAATTCTGAAAAGTTATATTGCAATTCATTTGCCCTAAATATAAACGGAGCTGAAAGCAGTTGCTTTTACTGAAAATAACACGATTCAACAAAACAACACATAATTGTATAAAATACCTTATTTTCTGGGAAGAAAATGTACATACATAAAAATGGAATTTCTTAGCATTATAATAATGGTGCAAAAACATTTTTAGTTATTCTCTAAAATTTGAAAGATAAAAGCATATAAATCATTATAAACATTTATTAATGAATATACAACATGATATATATAATTAGCAACATCAATGACAAATTTTAGGGCAGATATAATGAGAAAAAAATTTTGAATGCAGCTTAAGTTCATTTTCACCAGATTAAAATACATTTTTGTATCTTTTAGAGGCTCTGTGTAATCCCAAAGGTACCACCAACAATGTGTCTGCATAGATACACAACACAAAATAAAAAAGTGAAAGCATATCAAGATAAGTATAAAAAAGACACAAAGACAGAAAAAGAGAATGAAGAACAAAGATACAAGAAGCAAATGAAACAAAATAACAATACTAAGTTTTCATAAGTGAAGAAAAGTAAAATTATTCTCACACAAGCAAATGCTGAAGGAATACATCACCACCAGGCCTGCCTTGCTAGAGCTCTAGAAGGAAGCACTAAATATGGGAAGAAAAAACCATTACCAGTCATTGCAAAAACACACTGAAGTACCAAATCAATGACACTATAAAACAACTACATCAACAACTCTTCAAAATAAGCAGCTAGCTCCATTTGGACAGAATCAAAACCACACATAACAATATCAGCCTTAAATGGAATAGACTGAATGCCTCAACTGAAACAGAAGGGCAAGCTGGATACAGTTACGACCCATATGTATGCTGTATTCAAGAGACCCATTTGACAGGAAAAGACAAACCCAGGCTCAAAGTAAAGGAATGGAGGAAAATTTACAAGGCAAATAAAAGCATAAAAAAGCAGGGATTGCAATCATAGTTTCTAACAAGACAAACTTGTTGTTCAAACCAACAAACATCAAAAAAGAAATGCATTAAATAATGGTAAAGAGATCAATTCAAGCAGGACCCAGATTCATAAAACACATTGGTAGAGACCTACAAAGAGACTTAGACTCCCGCATAATAATAGTGAGAGACTTTTAACATTTCACTGTTAATATTAGACAGACCTGTGAGACAGAAAAGTAACAATAGTTTTCAAGACTTGAACTCGGCTGCGGGTCAAATGGACCTGATAGATATCTATCTACAAAACTCTCTAGCCACAAACACCACAATACACATTCTTCTGAGCTGCACATGGCAGGTAAATATACATATTGATCATACAATTGGAAGTAAAACACTTCTCAGCAAATGCAAAAGAACTGAAATCATAACAGTCTCTCAGACTGCAGTGAAATCAAATTAAAACACAAGAGTAAGACTCACCAGGCACGATGGCTCATACCTGTAATCCCAGCACTTTAAGAGGCTGAGGTGGGTGGATCACTTGAGGTCAGGAGGTTGGGATCAGCCTGGCCAACATGGTGAAACCCCATCTCTACCAAAAATACAAAAAGTTACCTGAGCATGGTGACACATGCCTGTAGTCGCAGCTGCTCAGGAGACTGAAACACAAGAATCACTTGAAGCCAGGAGGCAGAAGTAGCAGTGGGCCAAGACCATGCCACTGCACTCCAGCCCAGGTGACAGAACGAGACTCTGTTACAAAAAAGCAAAACAAAAAACACCTCAAAAGTAAGAAACTCATTCAAAAGCACACAACTACATAGAAATTGAGCAACCGGCTCCTGAATGACTTCTGGCTAAATAACAGAATCAGCAGCGGGCATCTATGCCTACACCCTTCTGATCATACCGGATCTCTGTATCTAAGCAGGGTTGGGCCTTATTGAGACTTGGATGTGAGACCACTTGGGAATAATGGGTGCTTTACACTTTCGCTGGGCATGGTGGCTCACTCTGTCCAACACTTTGGGAGGCTAAGGCGGGCAGATCACCTGAGGTCAGGAGTTTGAGACCAGCCTGGCCAACATGGTGATACACCATCTCTACTAAAAATACAAAAAACTTAGCTGGATGTGGTTGTGGACACCTGTAATTCCTCAGGAGTTTAAGGCTGGAGAATCACTTGAAACTGGGAGGTGGAGGTTACAGTGAGCCGATATCATGCCACTGCACTCCATCTAAAACTAAATAGATAGTTTTAGATAGAGCAAAACTCCATCTAAAAAATAATCAGAAATAAAAAAATTATTTGAAACCAATGAGAATGAAGAGACATTCCTTGTACCAGAATCTCTAGCACACAGCTAAGGTAGTGTTAAGGGGGAAATTTATAGCACTAAACACCCACATCAGAAACCTAGAAAGATCTCAAATGGACACTCTAACGTCATAACTAAAAGAATGAGAAGACCAAGAGCAAAGAAACCTTCTAGCAGAAGACAAGAAGTAACCAGATTCGAGTGGAAGTGAAAGCCACAGAGACAAAAAAACTCTTCTAAAAAAAAAAAAATCCAATGAATAGGAACTTTTTTTTTTAAAACAGAGTCTCACTCTGTCGCCAGGCTGGAGTTCAGTGACACAATCTTGACTCACTGCAATCTCCACCTCCCAGGTTCAAGCAATTCTCCTGCCTCAGCCTCCCGAGTAGCTGGGACTACAGGCGAACACCACCACATCCAGCTCATTTCTGTATTTTTAGTAGAGACGGGGTTTCACCATGTTGGCCAGGATGGTCTCGATCTCTTGACCTCGTGATCTGCTCGCCTCGGCCTCCCAAAGTGCTGGGATTACAGGCGTGAGCCACCACACCCGGCCAAAACGTTCTTTTTTTTTTTGACAAAATTAATAGACTGCTACCTAGACTAATAAAGAAAAAGAGAAGAATGAAATAGATAATAAAAAATTATAAAGGGGATATCACTACCGACCCCATAAAGTAAAAACAACGTTCAGAAAATACTGTAAACACCTGTATCCACATAAATTGAAAAATCTAGAAGAAATTAATAAATTCCTGGACCCATCCATCCTTTCAAGACTGAACCAGAAAGAAGTTGAATCCCTGAAAAGACCAATAACAAGTTCTGAAACTGAGGCAGTAAATAGCTTACCAACCAAAAAAGGCCAGGACCAGATGAATTTATAGCTGAATTCTACCAGAGGTACAAAGAGAAACAAAAAGAAACCGTTTCTTCTGAAACTATTGCAAATGATAGAAAAGGATGGGACTCTTCTTCTTTTTTTTTTTTTAGAAAGGAGTCTCGCTCTTTTGCCCAGACTGGAGTGCAGTGGTGCGATCTTGGCTCACTGTGACCTCCGCCTCCTGGGTTCAAGCAATTCTCCTGCCTCAGCCTCCTGAGTAGCTGGGACTTTAGGCATGTGCCACCACACCCGGCTAATTTTTCATATTTTTAGTAGAGACGGGTTTCATTATGTTAGACAGGATGGTCTCAATCTCCTGACCTTGTGATCCATCTGCCTCTGCCCCCCAAAGTGCTGTGATTACAGGTGTGAGCCACTGCGTCTGGCTGGGGCCTCTTCCTAACTCATTCTATAAAACCAGCATCATCCTGATATCAAGACCTGGCAGAAATTTAAAAAAATAAAATAAACTTCAAGCCAATATCCCTGATAAACATCAATGCAAAAATTCTCAATAAAATACTAGCAAACTGAATCCAGCAGCACATCAAAAAGCTTATCCACCACAATCGAGTTACCTTTATTCCCAGGATGCAAGGCTGGGTCAACACACAAAAATTGACAAACCTAATTCATCACATAAACAGATCTAAAGACAAAAACCACATGATTATCTCAACAGATGCAGAAAAGGCCTTTGACCAAATTCAACATTCCTTCATGTTAAAAACTCTCAATAAGCTAGGTATTCATGGAACATACCTCAAGATAATAGGAACTATCTATGACAAATCCACAGCCAGTAGCATACTAAAAGGGAAAAAGCTGAAAGCATTCCCCTTGAAAACTGGCACCAGACAAGGATGCCCTCTCAGCACTCCTATTTAACATAGTATTGAGTTCTGGCAGGGAAATTAGGCAAGAGAAATAAGTGATATTCAAATAGGAAGTCAAACTGTCTCTGCAAACAACAGGATCCTAGATCTAGAAAGCCCCATTGTCTCAGCCCAAAACCTTCTTCATCTAATAAGCAACTTCAGGAAAGTACTGAGATACAAAATCAATGTGCAAAAAACACAAGCATTGCAATAGGCCAACAATAAACAAGCGGAGAGCCAAACTTCGAATAAACTCTCATTCACAATTGCTACAAAGAGAATAAAGTACCCAGGAGTACAGCTAACAAGGGAAGCAAAGGACCCAAATAAAAAAGACAGAAAGAATCAATATTGTAGAGATGGCCATACTGCTCAAAGTAATTTATAGATTCAGTGCTATTCAGACTAAACTACCATTAGCATTCTTCACAGAATTAGAAAAAACTATTTTAAAATTCATATGAAACCCCAAAATATCCTATATAGCCAAGAGAATCCTAAGCAAAAAGAACAAAGCTGAAGGCATCATGATATCCAACCTAAAAGTGTACTACAAGACTGTAGTAACCAAAGCTGCCTGAAACTGTTATAAAAACAGACACAGAGACCAATGGAACAGAATACAGAACTCAGAAATAAGATTCCGTATCTACAACCATCTGATCTTTGAAAAACCTGACAAAAACAAGCAATGGGAAAAGGATTCCCTTTTAATAAATGGTACTGGGAGAACTGGCTAGCCATATGTAGAAGGTTGAAACTGGACCCCTTTCTTCCGCCTATACAATTAACTAAAGATGAATTGAAGACTTAAATGTGAAACTCAAAACTACAAGAATCCTAGAAGAAAATCTAGGCAGTACCATTCAGGACATAGGCATAGGCAAAGATTTTATGATGAAAGCAATTGCAACAGAAGCAAACATTGACAAATGGCATCTAATTAAAGAGCTTCTGCACAGCAAAAGAAATTAGCATCAGAATGAACAATCTACAGAATGGAAGCACATTTTTGCAGTCTATCCATCTGACAAAGGTTAGATGCAGAGTCTACAAAGAACTTAAACAAATCTACAAGAATAAAACAACCCCATTGGAAGGTGAGCAAAGAACAAGAATAAACACTTTTCAAAAGAAGACATTTATGTGGCCAACAAACATGAAAAAACTTTCAACATTAGTTATCATTAAAGAAATGCAAATCAGGCCAGGCGCGGTGGCTCAAGCCTGTAATCCCAGCACTTTGGGAGGCTGAGGCGGGCCGATCATGAGGTCAAGAGATCGAGACCGTCCTGGCCAACATGGTGAAACCCCGTCTCTACTAAAAATACAAAAAAAAAAAATAATGAGCTAGGCGTGGTGGCGTGTGCCTGTAGTCCCAGTTACCTGGGAGGCTGAGGCAGGAGAATTGCTTGAACCCGGAGGTGGAGGTTACAGTGAGCCGAGATCACACCACTACATTCCAGCCTGGCACCTGGCGACAGAGCGAGACTCTGTCTCAAAAAAAAAAAAGAAATGTAAATCAGAATCACAATGAGATACCATGTCACGCCAGTCAGAATGGTGATTATTAAAAAGTCAAGAAACAACAGTGTTGGGGAGGCTATGGAGAAGCACACATGCTTTTACACTTTTGGTGGGAATATAAATTAATTCAACCATTGTGAAAGCCAGTATGTGACTCCTCAAGACCTAGAACCAGGTATACTACTGGACCCACGAATCCCATTAGTGGATATATACCAAAAATATATAAATCATTCTATTATAACGATACATGGTTGTGTATCTTCATTGAGCACAATTCACCATAGCAAAGATATGGAATCAACCCCCATCTATGGTAGACTGGATAAAGAAAATGTGGTACACATGCACCATGGAATACTATGCAGCCATAAAAAGGAACAACATCAGGTGCAGCAAACTACCACAGTGCATGTTTACTTATGTAACAAACCTGCACATCCAGCACTTTCAGTGGGAATGTAAATTAATTCAACCATTGTGAAAGCCAGTATGGTGACTCCTCAAGATCTAGAACCAGGTATACTACTGGACCCAACAATCCCATTAGTGGACATATACCAAAAGAATATAAATCGTTCTATTATACAGATACATGGATGTGTATCTTCATTGCAGCACAATTCACAATAGCAAAGACGTGGAATCAACTCAAATGCCCATCTACAATGGACTGGGTAAAGAAAATGTGGTGCTGGGCATGGTGGCTCATGCCTGTAATCCCAGCACTTTGGAAGGCTGAGGTGGGTGGATCACGAGGTCAGGAGTTCAAGACCAGCCTTACCAACAAGGTGAAACCCCATCTCCGTTAAAAATGCAAAAATTGGCCAGGCACAGTGGCTCACACCAGTAATCCCAGCACTTTGGGAGGTTGAGGCGGGTGGATCACGAGGTCAAGAGATCAAGACCATCCTGGCCAACACGGTGAAAGCCCATCTCTACTAAAAATACAAAAATTAGCTGGGCGTGCTGGCACACACCTATAGTCCCAGGTACTCAGGAGGGTGAGGCAGGAGAATTGCTTAAACCCAGGAGGCGGAGGTTGCAGTGAGCCAAGATCATACCATTGCACTCCAGCCTTGGTGACAGAGTGAGACTCCATCTCAAAAAAAATAAAAAAAGTAAAGAAAATAAAAGGAACTCTGCTTGATTATCCTCTTTATAGCAAAACAATTTTTCAATAATCCCTGAAAAAAATGCCTTCATGAGAGAGCCAGGCATCATGGCTCACATCCGTAATGACAACTATGTGGCACAGTCAGGTTGGAGAATTTCTGCAGGCCAGGATTTCAAGACCAGCCCAGGCAATAAACAAGACCCCATCTCCAAAGTAAGTGCCTTTAGGAGACCTTTGAGATTTAGGGAGGGAATTGTGAAACTCTGCTAAAGCCAAAAATTGAGGAGTGTTTTTTTTCAGAGGACAGGACCTCATTCCGGTGGGAAACTACCTGATCTTAGCTACAGAACAAGAAATGGCCCAACCAACTTGGTCCCACTGAGAATTCTGAAGTTAACCCTGTAATTATTACAACCGCCTCCCTGTTACAGTTTGAGAGAGGTCCTGCCCTACCAGAGATGTGGAGGAACATACCCATTTACAGCCACACAGTTTTTACTGTGGCCCCTCAAGCAGTTCAGTAACTCAGTTCCAGATCTCTGAGCCAAACTTCATTACCACTTTTGCCTAAACAGAAATTCACACAGTGACTTGAGACCACTCTGTGTACTTACTCAGTGAAAGCCATACCCATTCACCTGCTGATATAAGGGCCATTATATATGGACCCAACCGCAGAAACCTGTCCTACAGATCAAAGTCCTTAAGGATAAAATCTGTCCAAAAATAAAATGGAAATTACAACTACCCAAACCCTTTGTAACAAGCCACCTAAAGGTGGACCCTAGTGCAGACGCAGCAGCCTGTGACCAAGCTACAAACCCTCCACTACAAACCCAGAGGGCATCCCATCACTCTAGGCACACAACAGAAAATGGTCTTTGCCTCCTGAAACCAGTTTATAAAATCGTAAGGAGTTGTTGCTCCTTCAAATTCACAGACACCAATATGAAAACATATTGTGCCCACCGTCAATGCTTCTATTTTAATGTGGAATTGAAAGTGTGTGGCACAAGAATTACTCAAAAACATTTTTAAAAAGCCATTGGAATTGAAAAGAAATCAGTAAAAATTGCTGTTTGTGGATCATATGATCTTATATATAAAAAACCATGAACAAACATTAAAATTTGTCTAAACTAATAAATACAGTCAGTAACTTAACAAAATATAAAATTAACATAGAAGTTATGATTCCATACACTTAGCACAAGATATCTGATACAATAAAGAAAACAATCTTATTTATAATAGCATTAAAATAATAAATTTCCGAGAACAAATTTAACCGAGAAGATGAACAATCTTTGCAATGAAATATATAAGCTATTAATGAAAGAAATTAGAGAAGACAAAAATTTAAAAATATTTTATGTTGGCTGAGTATGGTGGCTCATACTTGTAATCCCAGCACTATGGGAGGCTGAGGCAGGTGGATCATGAAGTCTGGAGATAGAGACCATCCTTGACAACATGGTGAAACCCTGTCTCTACTAAAAATACAAAAATTAGCCAGGCATGGTGACACATGCTTGTAATCCCTGCTACTTGGGAGGCTGAGGTAGGATACTCATTTTAACTCAAGAAGTGGAGGTTGCAGTGAGCCAAGATCGCACCATTGCCCTAAAACCTGAGTGACACAGTGAGAATATGTCTCAAATAAAAAAAATTATGTCTGTGGATTGAAAGAATAAATATTGCTGGGTGTGGTGGCTCACTCCTGTAATCTCAGCCCTTTTGGAGGCTGACGCTGGCATATCACCTGAGGTCATGAGTTCCAGACCAGCACAACCAACAGAAGAAACCGTCTCTAGTAAAAATACAAAATTAGCCAGGAGTGGTGGTGCATGCCTGTAATCCCAGCTATTCGTGAGGCTGAGGCAGGAGAATCACTTGAACCCAGGAGATGGAACTTGCAGTCACCTGTACTGCACCATTGCACTACAGCCTGCGAAATAAGTGAAACTCCATCTCAAACAAAAACAAACAAAAAACAACAAAAAAAGGAAGAATAAATATTGTTAAAGTGCCATATTATAAGTATTCTACACATTCAATAAACTTCCTGTCCAAATTCCACTGGCATTTTTTTCATGGTAATAGAAAATACAATTCTAAAATTTATAAGAAACTACAATAAACTTAAATAGCCAAAGCATTCTTGAGAAAAAAAGAACAAAGAGGAGGAACATCATAGTTTACCATTATTTTTTTATTTTATTTTATTTTTTTGAGACGACGTTTTGCTCTTTTTGCCCAGGCTAGAGGGCAATGGCACCATCTTGGCTCACTGCAACCTCTGCCCTCCAGGTTCAAGCGATTCTCCTGCCTCAGCCTCGCAATTAGCTGGGACTACAGGCACGCCACCACACCTGGATAATTTTTGCATTTTTAGTAGAGAGGGGGTTTCACCTTGTTAGTCAGAACCACCCTCCTTGGCCTCCCAAAGTGCTGGGATCACAACCATAAGCCACCATGCCCAGCATAATTTTCAATTTCAAACTATATTTTAAGACTATAGTAATATAGTTGGCTGGGCGTGGTGGCTCACGCCTGTAATCCCAGCACTTTGGGAGGCTGAGGCGGGTGGATCACTAGGTCAAGAGATCGAGACCATCCTGGCCAACATGCTGAAACCCTGTCTCTACTAAATTAAAAAAAAAAAAATTAGCCGGGCATGGTGGCACATGCCTGTAATCCCAGCTACTTGGGAGGCTGAGACAGGAGAATCGTTTGAACCCAGGAGGCGGAGGTTGCGGTGAGCCGAGAATGCGCCATTGCACTCCAGCCTGGGTAACAAGAGCAAAACTCCGTCTCAAAAAAAAGACTATATGGAATATGCAGAAAAATTAACAAAGACGCCTCTAATGCAACAGAAATCACTACTCTCACACATTCCAGACATGATGCAAAAAAAGAACTAATAGTTTAACATAGAGGTTTTCAAAATTATGCAAATATTTGTGTGTCCCCCAAAAACAATTAAAAAGCAGTCAGATTGTACGGTCTCTAATATGCCATGAAGAGGACTTTGGCTCTCACTGGAAATGAAGGAAGGTCACCCAAGGAAAAGTAGAATTTTTAGAGAATTTAAAAGCATAAGACAAAAGATGCCTCCACAAGAGAGAAAAATTTAAGAAAATACTCAGGCTTCCCAAAAACTATTTGCTTTTCAGCATACCTTCCCAAATCAAGTTGTAAGAACTGGCTTTTTTTTACCTTTGGACCTCTCATCTGTGATGTCTATTATATTCACTTTCACCTACCATTGGGTCTGGCCACCATCTCATGTGTCTTCACATTACAGGGCTCTTTTCCTTGCACCAGACAGGTGATTGGGTTTTCCTTACAGACAGTAATACCTGCTTTATTAAAAATAAATAACATGTATCATTCTTCTATTCTCTAATTACTAACCTAGTACTGTGCTCAGTAAAAAGTATGTAATAGCATATTCTAGAAAATTAATCCCCAAATACTAATTAATGAGAGACATCTCTAAATATTTGGAAATATTTTAAATTTGTAAGTCCTTAATTTAGTACCTAGTACTTATGAATTAAAAACTGATGGCAGTAAATAGAGTTTAAAATATGGGCAATGATATTTTATGCCACTAAATTTCAGGAATTACCATTAATCTAGAGTAAAAAATACAGGGCAGCTGAGGAATGTGGAAAGTTCAGATCAAGATCAAACATGTTGAATAAATTCTTTTCTACATAAACAAATTCATCAAGATTTTCTTAAAACAAATCAGAAAATCATTTATACAAAGTATAAATTACCAAAATAAAAAATTCTACAGAAAAAGAAACATAAATTTTAGGATATATTAATAATTGTGTATTAAAGTTATTCTCACCCAAGAAGACCAGGTTTCTGTAGTTCTCTAACATCACATTTCTATACAAATCCTGCTGAGCAGGGTTCAGGCACTGCCACTCCTCCAAAGAGAATTCTATGGCCACATCCCTAAAAGTCAGTGTCTCCTGAAAAACACACATGCACACATATATTTAACAAGTGGCCATGGGAAGAATTTCTTATTTGAGTTAAGGTGAAATGACAGCATAAAGACAATTGGTTCTGACTTATAAAAATAACAAATTATCCAATAATTTTCAATGCAGAAATATTCTCTAATGTATTCTCTTCCTTTGAGGGCAGAGGAAGGCATAAGATACACATCACCAGTGCCTATCTGATACTCTTCTGGATGATAAACTGTGGGTGGGAGACCCTATAAGTATGAGGAAGGAGTCAGAAGCCTCAACCTGTTCCCATATAAATAATGAAGAAAATAACTAGAGATATAACTATAGTAGTTATTCCTACGTGATCTTAGTTATTCACAGGTTATCTTAGATATTCATAGGTAACCATTAAGATATATATACATATACTCAGCATAATCTTTTACTAAAGCCTCTCAGGTTGAAGTATGAACCTAAGGTGACACTGTGAAAGAAGTGACCCTAATGCAAGATACTCTAAGCCCTCTGTCATGCCCACGTAAGGGCTGCTGGAGGGTGCCTTGGCTGTGCAGCAGCACCAGCACTGGGAAAGGGCCCGCTGTTTAGCCAGCTGTGGAAGGGGATATTTACGATGTCTCCTTCCCCAGAGGAGCTAGGAGAAAACTCGGCGCCTCCAACCTCTTGTGGTATGTGACATCTGGGGACTTAATTGTCTCTATGTGATGCTGTGCTTCAGTGGTCATATTCCATGTCCACTTTCATCTTCCGCTTCTGCACCTGGTCTTTCTTTTTCTTAGAAGATATTAGTAATACTAACATAAATCTCAAGGTCTTTATTCTTTCTTGACAAGTATGAAAAAAGTGTTGGCGTATTATGCTTCTTACCTCATCTTGGCTACTTGAAAGTTCTGGGCCGCCATTCCTATGGCACATAATGTACTTGACCCTACCACTGACAACCATGACCTCACCCTACCTACCCTGCCCCCTGCTTTTTATTCAATAAAAGTCAGAGTGCCCAGGCACTCGGGGCCACTGCCGGACTCCGTGCTTTGGCTGGCAGTGGACCCCTGGACCCAAACTCTGTTTTCTCTTTCTCAGTGTCTTGTGTCTTTTATTTCCACAGTTTCTCATCTCCACACCTGTAGAGAGGGGCTCACAGAACCCTGTAAGGGCTGGACCCTATAATAAAATATATAATTAAGGACATAAACACAAATGTATACATTTTTTAGTGTTATATTTACATCATGATGAGTTGTGTATATTTTCAGACAAAGAAAACATGATGAGTTATAAGGTAACTCTCAAATTTAAATGTACAATAAACTAGAGATCCTGTCATAACAATTGTTTTTTTTCCCAGAAGATTTGGAATAAAGTGTTCGTTTTTAAAATTCTAACAAGGTCACTAGTAATGCCAGTGTTTTTGACCCAAGAAGACTATTTTGTCAAACATTCAGTAAGTAAAAGAGACTGTTGTCCCCAATTTTTCTGGCCTGTAAACAAAGACAAGAGCCGGCCAGGCAAGGTGGCTCCTGCATGTAATCCCAGCACTTTGGGAGGCTGAGGTACTCAGATGACGAGGTCAAGAGATCAAGACCATCTTGGCTAACATGATGAAACCCCGTCTCTACTAAAAATACAAAAATCAGCTGGATGTGGTGGCACAAGCCTGTAGTCCCAGCTACTCGGGAAGCTGAGGCAGGAGAACTGCATGAACCCAGGAGGCAGAGGTTGCAGTGAGCCAAGATCATGCCACTGTACTCCAGCCTGGTGACAGAGCAAGACTGTCTCAAAGAAAAAAAAAATTCTTCATTTTCCAAAGACAGATAGGTGAAAAAAATAAAAATAAAAAAAAAACCTAAGAAAAAATGGCAGGTGCCAGATTAAATGTGATGGTTTATGCACATTAGCTGCATAAATATACTTGACAATGAAAAGAAAAATAATTAACTCTATAGTTTAAAAAAAAGAGAGCTCTTTAAGCAAGTAAAGTATTCACATCAACTACTCAGAACAATTTCTCATGATGTGCTATTGCACACGGAAAAACAGCATCACTGCTGAGATACTGCCCCTCAAAAAGTCAATTATAGACTGAATTTAACCATAAAGAAAAATTAGTTTAAGCAAAGGTGAAGATATCTTCCATATTCTATACTTTTTAACCATGATTTTAAGTAATCTTTCTTTAGCACCCTAAAGAGCAGGTATCTCTCAATAATTTTTTTCAGAATACCTGGGTAACAAATGCCATCCCGTTTAAATAAGCATTTTCTTAATCCTGTTCTGCACAGTGCTACCGGAGAACACAGATGAAACCTCAACATTCTATGTTCTCCATCTTTACTAATGACCTCAGCTTTCCCCCAATAGGAATCATGAGTATCCACCTCTTCCCATGTTCAACAGCAACAAAAGGAAGACTTTTTTTTTTTTTTTTTTTTTTGAGACGGAGTTTCACTCTTGTTACCCAGGCTGGAGTGCAATGGCGTGATCTCACCTCACCACAACCTCCGCTTCCTGGGTTCAGGCAATTCTCCTGCCTCAGCCTCCTGAGTAGCTGGGATTACAGGCGCGCACCACTATGCCCAGCTAATTTTTTGTATTTTTAGCAGAGACGGGGTTTCACCATGTTGACCAGGATGATCTCGATCTCTTAACCTCGTGATCCACCCGCCTCAGCCTCCCAAAGTGCTGGGATTACAGGCGTGAGCCACCGTGCCCAGCTTCACAGATGTTCTTAAATGCAAGCTTAAGATAACTTTAGGAATTGTGACATTAGAAGAGAGAATAAATTTTAGTATTTATGGGAACTGAAATGTTCATGACTATCAAACAGAATAGGAATTAACTGAAGGGACTGAACTAACAGAAGACTGAGTAATATTTTTGACTTTGCACAAAACATCACTGATCCTTTGGTTTGTTTTTTACAGTCAAGAAACTGGGCCAGGCGCTGTGGCGCACGCCTGTCATTCCAGCACTTTGGGAGGCTGAGGCTGATGGGTCACCTGAGGTCGGGAGTTTGAAACCAGCCTGACCAACATGGAGAAACCCTGTCTCTAATAAAAGTACAAAATTAGCCAGGCGTGGTGGCACATGCCTGTATTCTCAGCTACTGGGAAGGCTGAGGCAAAAGAATTGCATGAACCCAGGAGGCAAAGGTTGCGGTGAGCTGAGATTGCATCATTGCACTCTAGCCTAGGCAACAAGAGCAAAACTCCATCTCAAAAAAAAAAAAAAGAAAAGAAAACTAAATAGTAAGGCAAAAATATCATCACCACTATTCAGCATGAAATAGTTACAGTAAATGGATCTTCGTCCCTTTACAATCCTTAGGACTAATGGTGTCCTTGTAGAAAAAAAAAAAAAAGAGGCGGGAGATGTCAGAGGTAGACGGAACCAGAGCAAATCTATTTTGAATAGGGGCTGGGTAAAATTGGGCTGAGATTACTGGGCTGCATTCCTGGATAGTTAGGCATTCTACGCAACAGGATAGGATAAAATGTCAGCACGAGATACAAGTCATAAAGACCTTGCAGATAAAACAGTTTGCAGTAAGGAAGTCAAATAACATCCACCACCGAGAGTTACGGTGGCTGTATGAGAGTACATCTCTGTACTCTCTGTAACAAGAAAATAAACAAATAAATTAAAAAATTGCTTGAACCCAGAGAATACAGTGTATTTTCTCTGAATACAGAGAAATAATTTCTTTACAGAAAATATACTCTGTAAAGAGAGTGACCTCTGGTCGCCCTCACTGCTACACTCCCACCAGTGTCATGACAGTTTACAAATGCAATGGAAACATCAGGAACTTACCCTATGTGGTCTAAAATTGGGAGACATAAATAATCCACCCCTTGTTTAACATATAATCAAGAAATAAAGATAAAAATGTGCAACCAGCATCCCTCGGGGCTGCTCTGCCTATGGAGTAAGCCATTCTTTTATTTCTTTCCTTTCTTAATTAATTTTGTTTTTTACTTTACTGTATGGACGACCCTGAATTTTTTCTTGAGCGAAATCCAAGAATCCTCTTGTGGGGCTTGAATTGGAAGCTCTTTTTGATAAGAACTCTGCACATTTTCTTCTTTTTCCCATTAAAAGAATCAGCTGAAGGGACAGGCACAGTGGCTCAAGTCTGTAATCCCAGCACTTTGAGAGGCTGTGGCGGGTGGATCACCAGGTCAAGAGATCGAGACCATCCTGGTCAACATGGTGAAACCCCGTCTCTACTAAAAATACAAAAAAATTAGCTGGGCGTTGTGGCACCTGCCTGTAATCCCAGCTACTCAGGAGGCTGAGGCAGGAGAATTGCCTGAACCCAGGAGGCAGAGGTTGCGGTGAGCCGAGATCGTGCCATTGCACTCCAGCCTGGGTAACAAGACGGAAATTCCGTCTCAAAAAAAAAAAAAAAGAAACTGAATTTGTCTCCAGTGGTCTAAATACAATTTTTCACAGGCTCCAGAACTTTGAACTATTCTCAGTCTGAGTCAACAACCTCATTTTATATCTCTTCCAAGAGCATGATGACTTCACAATAAAATATTCTCTGATCTAAAAATCTGATTTTTCACCCTTCATTTGCCATTCTCCTCCCACCTTCTCTCTAATCTTGTTTGCTGCTCCCTAGAAAAGAAAGCCCCTGTCTGCCTAAACTTTGCCATCCTTTCTTTTTTTTTCTCTCTCTTTTTTTTTTTTTTTGAGACTGAGTTTCACTCGTTACCCAGGCTGGAGTGCAATGGCACAATCTCGGCTCACTGCAACCTCTGCCTCCTGGGATCAGGCAATTCTCCTGCCTCAGCCTCCTGAGTAGCTGGGATTACAGGCACGCGCCACCATGCCCAACTAATTTTTTTGCATTTTTAGTAGAGACGGGGTTTCACCATGTTGACCAGGATGGTCTCGATCTCTTGACCTCGTGATCCACCCGCCTCAGCCTCCCAAAGTGCTGGGATTACAGGCGTGAGCCACCGCACCCAGCCTTTTTCCTCTCTTTCATACCTATGACTCAACTTTGCCATCCTTAAAATTTTTTTTATTTATTTCTTTATTTTGAGACAAGGTCTTGGTTTATTGCCCGGGCTGGAATGCAGTGGTGCGACCTTGGCTCACTGCAACCTCCACCTCCAAGGTTCAAGCAATTCTGCCTCAGCCTCCTGAATAACTGGGATTACACATATATGCTGCCCACGCCCAGCTAATTTTGTATTTTTAGTAGAGATGGGGTTTCTTCATGTTGATCAGGCTAGTCTCAAAGTCCCGACCTCAGGTGATCTGCCCACCTCAGCCCCCAAAGTGTGAGCCACCACATCTGGCCCTTGAAGTTTTTAATAATTGGTACTTTTTCCTGTTGCAATACTCCTTTGGAATTTAATTTTTTTAAAACATAAATCTAACTTTGTTTTATATTCCAAAGCCCAGAAACTGCCTCAAAACAATAATAACTTCAACACCCATAAGACCCTCTCAGTCCCCTTTCATCTTAACCTTAACTGCACTTAGCAGTAAGTCTTCTTCCATAACTGGGATGCGCAGGCTGAGACATCTGCAGGAAAGGCAACCCAGAAGAAAAACTAACTTTGCTTTTAAAAACCTTTTTGCGGCCTGGCGCGGTGGCTCAAGCCTGTAATCCCAGCACTTTGGGAGGCCGAGGCAGGTGGATCACGAGGTCAAGAGATCGAGACCATCCTGGTCAACATGGTGAAACCCCATCTCTACTAAAAATACAAAAAATTAGCTGGGCATGGTGGCACGTGCCTGTAATCCCAGCTACTCAGGAGGCTGAGGCAGGAGAATTGCTTGAACCCAGGAGGCAGAGGTTGCGGTGAGCCGAGATCGCGCCATTGCACTCCAGCCTGGGTAACAAGAGCGAAACTCTGCCTCAAAAAAAAAAAAACAAACCTTTTTGCAAGCTCAATATTACCCTTAGCTATTAGTCACTGGGCTGAAGATTTAATTTCCATGTTAGTTACTGACTTGGTTTTGGAAACTATGTGTTTGAAAAATTCAGCAAAATTACTCAAACACAGTGTTCATGTAAGGGAAGAATATTTTAAGCTACTTATATTTTATACATCAGTAAGAAAAGCAAAAGTATCTATTCCTATCAGATAACATATTATTTTATTGCTTTTATTAAAAATCGTGTAGTAAAGAATTAGTCATATGGGAACACTTCTAGGTGGTACCAAATTTCATCTCATAAAACTCAGAAATCAAGATAACAAGATGTGAACAGAGATATTCACTCTCAGAAATTTACCCTCCTAAAAGAATCTCTGTAACTCACCAATTATCTACCACATTTCTCATGAAAATATATTAACTGGCCGGGCGCAGTGGTTCATGCCTGTAATCCTAGCACTTTGGGAGGCCCAGGTGGGTGGATCACCCGAGGTCAGGAGTTCCAAGACCAGCCTGGCCATCAGGGTGAAACCCACCTTAAAAAATAAATAAATAAAAGGGAAAACCCATCTTAAAAAAAAAGGCCGGGCGTGGTGGCTCACACCTGTAATCCAAGCACTTTGAAGGCCAAGGCGGGCGGATCACCTGAGGTTGGGGGTTCAAGACCAGCCTGGCCAACATGGTGAAACCCCATCTTAAAAAAAAAAAGAGGCTCAAGCCTGAAATCCCAGCATTTTGGGAGGCCGAGGCGGGTGGATCACGAGGTCCAGAGATCGAGACCATCCTTGTCAACATGGTGAAACCCGGTCTCTACTAAAAATACAAAAATTAGCTGGGCATGGTGGCACGCGCCTGTAATCCCAGCTACTCGGGAGGCTGAGGCAGAAGTATTGCTTGAACCCAGGAGGCGGAGGTTGTGGTGAGCAGAGATCGCGCCATTGCCCTCCAGCCTGGGTAACAAGAGTGAAACTCCGTCTCAAAAAAAAAAAAAAAAAAGTGAAACTCTGTCTCAAAAAGAAAAATGTCTACCTTTCAAGCCCTACGAATGTAATGCAATTTACAGCTAAAAAACTGAGGTCAAAATAAGTAAACAAATATTTTTCGACGTGACAAACCCAGGCAGTGCTGATCAAAAAACAGATGTGTCAGCCGGGCGCGGTGGCTCAAGCCTGAAATCCCAGCACTTTGGGAGGCCGAGGCGGGTGAATCACGAGATCAACAGAGACAATCCTGGTCAACATGGTGAAACCCCGTCTCTACTAAAAATACAAAATACCAGCTGGGCAGGGTGGCGCGTGCCTGTAACCCCAGCTACTCAGGAGGCTGAGGCAGGAGAAGTGCCTGAACCCAGGAGGCGGAGGTTGCAGTGAGCCGAGATCGCGCCATTGCACTCCAGCCTGGGTAACAAGAGGGAAACTCTGTCTCAAAAAAAAAAAAAAAAAAAAAAGACACTGCTTAGGACACGTGAAAAATGTAGCAGAAAATCAATTTCCCATGGAGTGTGAAAATAATTAAATGGCAATTAGACTGAGGTGTGTCTAGTTCCTGGATTCGTACTTTTAAAGAAATCTAACTGAGGTGCATTTTTTAGTAAATAACTACACTGAGAGAAAATTCAGCCTTAACCAACTATAAACTGCCAATTAACCTCTGATTACATAACCAAGAAATGCTCAGCTTTATTGTACCAATTAAGAAACTCCATAACTGTACCTAACCAGTTAGTGAATTTGGTTTCCTTCATCATGCAGTTTATTTATTTGTATTTTTATTTCTGATGAATTCACAGAAACAGGCTTCAGAAGGTGGGCATCATGCAGTTTATAACGCTCTTTCCTTCAAGCCCCGTCCATGAACCACAAATGACAAACCACAGCAGGTGCTTGACAATTTTTTAATCACTCTTTGATTAAATTATTTAATGGTTTTAGGGTGACTCCCATACATTTTTAACAGAAGAAAAGAGCTGGGAACCCCACGGACTAAAGCTTTTCACTCATGGAACCCGCACCCGGAGTCAGAATTCTCCCCTGACGACCCTCCTGTGGTCCCTGCACAATCGGAGAGACGCGACGCTACGGGTGAAGAGCCGCCCAGGGATGGCTCCAGACCAGAGCACAGTCACTGTGCAGGGAAGAGGCAGTACACCGGGCCCGGCTGTAAGCGCAGCCGCCATCTTATGGCTGAAGGGGACTGAGGCCGAGCTGGGCAAGAACTCCGGGCGCAGACTGTGGGGAGCCCTGAGTCCCGCCACAGCCACTTCCCACCGGTTCCAACCAGCCCCTTCCCCTGTCTCGGGGGTTCGACCCGGCACTCTCACCATTTCTAGGGCTCCAGGGGGTCCCGGCGTCATAGCTGTGGAACTCCCAATAGCTGCAGGTCGCAGAGCCACAGAGGCTGAGACTCTAGGAGCAGAAGACACAGAGAAGTGAAGATGAGACCCGGAGCTCCTGCAGCGGGAAACAAAGGCCGCGCCACATTCCGGAAACCTTCCGGTCCGCTCCAGCTGCGTGCCTGATTGGACGGTTCCCAGCCCAGCGTCGCTGATTGAATAACGTGTAAAACCCCACCCTCTCAGGCCCTGAGTGACAGAAGATGTGATCAGACGCTGGACTGAGTAAAGAAAAAGTGACAGACAGCCTAGGCTGCAGCCTTTTCGGGCGGTACTTCCTTCCTGAGCTGGGCCTGGCCCACCACAGAGTATTAAATGCCTTTAAACTGGTGTGTAAAGTCGTATGCATTTACAAATAATATTTTACATGGCTATTTACAAATAGAAAGAATATACCTGGGTTCAAACAATTCTCCTGCCTCAGCCTTCCGAGTAGCTGGTACTACAGGAGCACGCCACCATGCCCAGCTAATTTTTGTATATTTAGTAGAGACGGGATTTCACCTTGTTGACCAGGATGGTCTCAATCTCTTGACCTCGTGATCCACCCGCCTCGGCCTCCCAAAGTGCTGGGATTATAGGCGTGAGCCACCACGCCCGGCGCATCTTTTTTCTTATTGTTTTCAAAGACTTTCTTGATTTCTGACTTAATTTTACTTAATTTTTTTTTTTTAACAGAGTCTCACTGTAAGGCTGGAGTGTGATGGCATGATCTCAACCCACTGCAACCTACGCCTCCCAGGTTCAAGTGTTTCTCCTGCCTCAGCCTCCTGAGTAGTTGGGACTACAGGCACCCACCATCACACCCAGTTAATTTTTGTGTTTTTAGTAGAGGCAGGGTTTCACTATGTTGGCCAGGCTGGTCTCAAACTTCTGACCTGGTTATCCACCAGCCTTGGCATCCCAAAGTGCTCAGATTACAGGCATAAGCCACCGCACCTGGCCCTTAATTTTACTATTTACCCAGAAGTAATTCGGGAGCATGTTGTTCAATTTCCATGTGGTTGTATAGTGTTGAGGTCTTTGTTTGTTTGCTTGTTTTTAGAGGAAGTTTCACTTTTTCGTTCAAGCTGGTGTGCAGTGGCCTGATCCGGGCTCATTACAACCTCTGTCTTCCAGTTTCAAGCAATTCTTCCACCTCAGCCTCCCGAGTAGCTGGGATTAGAGCTGCCCGCCACACACCCAGCTAATTCTTGTATTTTCAGTACAGACTGGATTTCACCATGTTGGCCAGGCTGGCCTCAAACTCCTAACCTTGTGATTCACTTGCCTTGGCTCCCAAAGTGCTGGGATTACAGTGGTGAGGCATCACACCAGGCCATAAATTCTAATTTGATTTCTCTGTGCTGAGAGAGATTGTTATAATTTTAGTTCTTTTGCATTTGCTGAGGAGTGTTTTACTTCAATTATGCGACCACTTTCAGGCTAACTGCCATGTGGAACTTAGAAGAATGCCTGTGTTGTTTTTGGCGGGAGAGTTCTGTAGATATCTGTCAGGTCCGCTTGACCCAGAGCTGAGTTCAAGTCCTAAATATCCTTGTTACTTTTTTTCACAGTTATCTGTCTAATATTGGCAGTGAGGTGTTAAAGTCTTCCACTATTATTTTGTGGCAGTCTAAGTCTTTTTGTAGGTCTCTAAGAATGTTTTTTATTTTTATTTTTTGTTGAGACGGAGTTTCGCTCATGTTACCCAGGCTGGAGTGCAATGGCGCGATCTCAGCTCACTGCAGCCTCCACCTCCTGGGTTCAGTCAATTCTCCTGCCTCAGCCTCCTGAGTAGCTGGGATTACAGGCACGTGCCACCATGTCCAGCTAATTTTTTGTATTTTTAGTAGAGACGGGGTTTCACCATGTTGACCAGGATGGTCTCCATCTCTTGACCTCATGATCCACCCGCCTTGGCCTCCCAAAGTGCTGGGATTACAGGTGTGAGCCACCGCGCCTAGACACGCTAAAATGTGTTTTCTTTTAAATCTGGGTGCTCCTTGAATTGATTCTTTTAACGTTATGTAATGCTCTTGCTGTCTTTTTTGATCTTTGTTAGTTCAAAGTCTGTTTTGTCAGAAAGTATGGTTGCAACCCCTGCCTTTTCTTCTGCTTTTATTTGCTTGGTAAATTTTTCTTTTTTTTCAATTTTGAGCCTATTTGTGTCTTTGCATGTGAGATCGGCCTTTTTTTTATTTTTATTTTTTTGAGACAAAGTTTCACTTTTGTTTTGGCTGGAGTGCTGGTGTGCAATGGTGTGATCTTGAATCATCACAACCTCCACCTCCTGGGTTCAAGTCATTCTCCTGCCTCAGCCTCCAAGTAACTAGGATTACAGATATGTACCCCACACCTGGCTAATTTTGTATTTTTGTTAGAGAGTCTTTAACTCCCAACCTCAGGTGATCTGCCTGCCTTGGCCTCCCGAAGTGCTGGGATGACAGGTGTGAGCCACTGCACCTAGTCCATGAGATGGGTCTCTTAAATACAGCACAGCAATGAGTCTTGACTCTTATTCAACTTCCATTCTGGGTCTTTTAATTGGAGCATTTAGCCCATTTACATTTAAGGTTAATATTGTTTCGTGTGAATGTGATCCTGTCTTCATGGTGCTAGCTGGTTGTTTCGCAGCCTTGATGTTGTTTCACAGTGTCATTAGTCTTTGTACTTGAGTGTGTTTCTGCAGTGGCTGGTAATTTTCTTTTCCATATTTACTTCTTTTAAAACCTCTTTCGGCCGGGTGCGGTGGCTCACGCCTATAATCCCAGCCCTTTGGGAGGCCGAGGTGGGTGGATCACGAGGTCAAGAGATCGAGACCATCCTGGTCAACATGGTGAAACCCTGTCTCTACTAAAAATACAAAAAATTAGCTGGACATGGTGGCGCGTGCCTGTAATCCCAGCTACTCAGGAGGCTGAGGCAGCAGAATTGCCTGAACCCAGGAGGTGGAGGTTGTGGTGAGCCGAGATCACGCCATTGCACTCCAGCCTGGGTAACTAGAGCAAAACTCCATCTCAAGAAAAAAAATAAATAAATAAATAAAATAAAATAAAACCTCTTTCAGGCTGGGCGCAGTGGCTCACGCCTATAATCCCAGCACTTTGGGAGGCCGATGTGGGTGGATCATGAGGTCAAGAGATCAAGACCATCCTGGTCAAAAAGGTGAAACCCCGTCTCTACTAAAAATACAAAAATTAGCTGGGCATGGTGGCACATGCCTGTAGTCCCAGCTACTCGGGAGGCTAAGGCAGGAGAATTGCTTGAACCCAGGAGGCGGAGGTTGCGGTGAGCCGCGATTGTGCCATTGCACTCCAGGCTGGGTAACAACGGCGAAACTCCGTCTCAAAAATAAAATTAAAAAATAAATAAATAAAACCTATTTCAAGGCAGGCCTCATGGTCATGTCAGGTTTCTTCAGCATTTGCTTGTTTGACAAGGATTTTATTTCTCCTTCACTTATAAAGCATAATTTTGCTGAATATGGAATTCTTAGTTGAAATCATTTTCTTTAAGAATGTTGAGGCGGGGCACGGTGGCTCAGGCCTGTAATCCTACCACTTTGGGAGGCCGAGGCGGGTGGATCACGAGGTCAAGAGATCAAGACCATCCTGGTCAACATGGTGAAACCCCGTCTCTAGTAAAAATACAAAAAATTAGCTGGGCATGGTGGCACGTGCCTGTAATCCCAGCTACTCAGGAGGCTGAGGCAGGAGAATTGCCTGAACCCAGGAGGTGGAGGTTGCGGTGAGCCGAGATCATGCCATTGCACCCAGCCTGGGTAACGAGAGCAAAACTCCATCTCAAAAAAAAAAAAAAAAGAATGTTGAATATTGGTCCCCAATCTCTTTATGGCTTGTAGGGCTTCTGCTTAGAGATCCACTGTGATTCTGATGGGTTTCCCTTTGTAGGTAACCTGGTCTTTCTCTCTGGCTGTTGATGTTATTTTTTCCTGCTTTTCAACCTTGAAGAACCTGATGATTATGTGTATTGGGTTTGATTTTCTCATGAAATATCTTACTGAGGTTTTTGGATTTTCTGAATTTGTATGTTGGTCTGTATTGTTAAGTTGGAAAACTTCTTCTGAATGATACTCTGAAATACATTTTCCAACTTTGTTCCATTATCTTAATCTCTTTAAGATACCCTGATCAGTCATAGTTTCGGTCATTTTACATAATCCCATAATTACCAGAAATTTTGTTTATTTTTTAACTTTTTTTTTTTTTTTTTGAGACGGAGTTTCGCTCTCGTTACCCAGGCTGGAGTGCAATGGCACGATCTCGGCTCACAGCAACCTCCGCCTCCTGGGTTCAGGCAATTCTCCTGCCTCAGCCTCATGAGTAGTAGTTGGGATTACAGGCACGCGCCACCATGCCCAACTAATTTTTTTGTATTTTTAGTAGAGACGGGGTTTCACCATGTTGACCAGGATGGTCTCGATCTCTCGACCTCGTGATCCACCCACCTCGGCCTCCCAAAGTGTTGGGATTACAGGCTTGAGCCACCGCGCCCGGCTGAATTTTTCAATTTAAATATATGTCTTCTCCCTTTTCCTTTGGTGGAAACTTTCTTTTCAGCGGCCGGAGCAGATTTGTATTTAGTGTTTCTGAGCCGAGCAGACCTCCTGTGAATTTCCTGCTTACTCTGCTTGCCGCCCCCGCTCCCATTACTCTGCGGAGGGGCGGCGGAGGTGCTGGCAAAGGTCACCGCGCGGAATCTGCCGCCGCCGTGGTCGCCGCTGCTGCGGCCTCCAGTCCCTCCCGCCGCCCCCGAGCCGGCAGCCCCGCCGCCCACGCCGCCCGGGCCCGTGCAGTGATGGCAGAGGATCTTCCCCTGAGCGCCCTTCTTCCACGTGGAGGAGACGTGGTCTTGCAGACGCTGCAGGTGGGCTTCAGGCCCAGCGGCATGGTGGCCGGCTCGGGCGGCCCCCGCGGGCGCAGAGACACTGGAATGGTGGAGGCTGGCCCGGCTGCCCGCTGGTCGGTCAGCCACTCCGGCGATAGGAAGAGCTGTGAGGCCGATGGCACCGAGCTGCCCGTGAAGGGACTAGGCCTCGGCCGCTGTCCTCTGGAGGCGGGAAGCGGTTCCGCCAGCTCTGCCAGTTCAGCGCCCAGCACCAGCCCCGGGAGGCCGGAGACACTGGGAAGCAGGACGGACCTGGCCCAGGAATCAAATATTTAAAAAAAGTGTCAACTGCTCTGTGAAAAAGTGTTAAAATACTGCTTCTGAAATGTACAATAAAGGACAAAATTAGTTGGTCATGTTGTGAATTGAAGGGGAGAACTTGGCTTTGGGGAATGTTGGAAAGAAACTGGGAATTTAAGATTTTACTGCAAACCTGGCAAGTCCTGGCAAGGCTGAACAGAACAGAGAGTGGATTTTGACCCTCTTTGCCCACATTTGGAAAATGCAGGGGGACACCAGTGTCTTTGATCAAAGTTAAAATAATTAAATAGCAGGTAACTTGACTGGAGTGGCTCTAGTGGTCTAGGTTCCTATGTAACAACAACAACAAAATCAAGCTCAAATGCATTTTTTTAACTTACTACCTTAAGAAAAAAACAAAATCCAGGCTCAATCAACAATAAATCTCCAATTAATCTGATATATAACCAAAACATGTTCTCCCGACACAGCAAATGAATTGACTACCTAACTGTACCCAGTGGATTATTTAATTTGCTTTGCCTCTTCACACGCCTTACAGAAGCCTTTTCTTCAGCACGTTCTGGTGGCTCCAAAACCACAAGCTATTGGGACTGTGGCTCATGCCTGTAATCCCAGCACTATGGGAGGCAGGTGGATCACCTGCCTGGGAGCTCCAGACCAGTCTGACCAACATGGAGAAACCCCGTCTCTACTAAAAATACAAAATTAGCCGGGCATGGTGGTGCATGCCTGTAATCCCAGTTACTTGGGAGGCTGAGGCAGGAGTATTCCTTGAACCCAGGAGTTGAAAGTTGTGGTAAACTGGGATTACAGGCATGAGCCACTTCACCAAGCCAAGTTTTGTATTTTGTGAAGTGAAACAACTAGTTCCTGCCTCAACTGATTGCTCTCCCCTACAACCTTCAACCATTGTTCCTGTTCAGTCATGTGAAAATTTCACCCCTAGACATTAGGTTTCTCAAGACCCCCACTCCTGTCACCATGTAATTTATCTCACCCTCCCTCTGCTTATAACCAATAACCCCCATCCTTATGATCATGCCTGTTTGTTATAGATGACCCCCACCCTTGTGGCCATGCATCCCTTGATGCCCTTCCTTTCCCTAAAATAGATTACCCACTTTTAACTAACAATTTTCCCCAACCTATATA
Organism: Callithrix jacchus; assembly: GCF_049354715.1. Classification (NCBI taxonomy): domain Eukaryota; kingdom Metazoa; phylum Chordata; class Mammalia; order Primates; family Cebidae; genus Callithrix; species Callithrix jacchus. Next base: position 21,091,750 of record NC_133523.1, read on the forward strand.
ACCAGCCCCCTTTCTTTTTTTTTTTTTTTTTAAATAAAGACTGGGTTTCACCATGATGGCCAGGCTGGTCTTGAACTCCTGACCACAGGTGATCCACCCACCTCAGCCTACCAAAGTGCTAGGATTACAGGTGTGAGCCACTGTGCCTGGCTAACCAGCCCCTTTTCTTACTCCCCTTGCCTAACTCCTTTTTTGGACTTGGCCTGCTTGCACCCAAGCATGAAAGAAAATGGCCTCATTGTCCACACAAAGCCTGCCTGGTGGTCTCTTTATGGGAGTGAGGCACCTAACAGTGCGGCTGGATGTGAGTGCTAGAAAGGAGACAGCATATTTGTCATAGGAGATTATGAGCTGACCAGATCCCTTTTGACAGCCCCCCAGGACAAGTGGGGGCTGGTGCTGCATTGAATGATGCCCCCTAGAAAATGCGTTTGCACTGGCTTAATAAATATGCAATGCAGAGGCCTACACGAAGACACATGAACGGCGTATGCAAACATCAGCTTGCAGCTGGGAAACAGGTGCCTCTCAGGACCCACATTCTCTCCAGCAAGTGTGGAATGTGTCCATGCACATGAGTGTATAGATCTGTCCTTCTTAACTTGTACACAATTCCAGGTCAGCTCTGAGTGAATGATGTGTAGATGGGATTTCTCAGGTTTCTCAGGTCATTTGTATGTTTCATATTATCGCTGCTGTTTTGCTGCTACTACCCGCAGTCCCGACCTGGTTCAAAGTTCAGGATTTAGGTCAAAAAGATGGAGGGCTTTCTTGGGTTATGGAATGGGACGTCCGAGATCTGTGGTAGGGCTGGCAGTTCGGGTACCCTTGACTTTTGTGGCAGGATGTGGTTTTAATTGTGATTGACCTGGCCTGGTTGTAGCTCTGGGTGATGAAAAGGGAGTCAGCAGTGGTAGTCTCCCAGCATTCATGTGCTCAGGTCTGGCCTGCCTGCCCTCAGGCCCAGCAAAGGCACCACCACAGGCACAATTACCCTGAGAATCGCTGCTTCACACAGAATGTTTGAGGAGCCTTTCTAAGATGAATACATTTGGCCAACATAATCATAATTCATGCTTATCCATTCCCAGCCCCTGCTGTCCCTGCCATTCCTTTTTTTGCGGGTGGGGGGACGGAGTTTCGCTCTTGTTACCCAGGCTGGAGTGCAATGGCGCGATCTCGGCTCACCGCAACCTCCGCCTCCTGGGTTCAAGCGATTCTCCTACCTCAGCCTCCCGAGTAGCTGGGATTACAGGCGCGCCCCAACATGCCCGGCTAATATTTTTAGTGGAGACGGGGTTTCACCATGTTGAACAGGATAGTCTCGATCTCTAGACCTCGTGATCCACCAGCCTCGGCCTCCCAAAGTGCTGGGATTACAGGCGTGAGCCACCGCGCCCGGCTGTTCCTGCCATTCCTAATGGCCATCTGATGATATGGTCAGCATTAGGGTACAACATGGTGAGAGAGGGGCTCAGGGATGGGATGAAGTTCCTTCCTGCATTATCAAAATGATTAAAAAGTTGTTAAAAAGGTGTCCAATTTTTTTTTTGCCTTTAAATAGCTACTAAGATGTATTATACAAGCCGACCCAAGTAAGGGAAAGAGCAAGTGCATTTCAAGCCTCAGCTCGCTTCTTGATTAGCTGTAATTCTCTGGGAACAGGACTGCCTGTTTGAGCCTGTTTTTCCTGTCCGTAAAATGCGCTAATGCTGGGGAAGGTGCGGCCAGGAGGTGGGTCTTGAAGGTTTATCCAATCGTGGCGCAGGCGCGGGTACCGCCCCATTAGTCGCCCAATTGGAGAGGAGGGCGTGGCTTCCCGCATTTGGCTGGGCCTTCGTCTCTCGCTCCCGCCAGAGCTTGGGATCCATCTCCACCGTTCTGCGTCCTCCACCTCTGGAGCCTCCAGTGACTGTCACAGCCTCTGTTGCCCTGTGATCTGCAGGTCCTGGGAGAGGCACAGCTAAGATGCCAGGACATCCTGGAAGCTGGAAAACGGTGGGTGTGCAGGGTTGGACAACCCGACAGGGGAGAGCCGGCTGTGAAACCGTCTGGACCCGCCTCCACACAGTCCGCTTTCCAGTGGCCGACCTGAGTCCCCGCTGGCGCAGCTCCGCCCCAGGCCCCTCTGGCCGCAAGATGGCGGCTGGGCCCGCAGCCCCGCGTCCCGCCTGTCCCTGCGCGGCGCCCTGTCTGGAGCTCTCTGGGCAGCTCCGCACCCGCTTCCCCGAGTATTTCCCAGATTGTTCATGGATGACAGGCGGGTCATCAGGGCAGAATTCCCACTCTGTGTGTGAGTGGGAGGGGCTGCGGTTCGTGGGGTCTTAAGTCTTTCATGATCATTATTGTTTGTGTGTGTGTGTGTGTGTGTGTGTGTGTGTGTGTGTGACGGAGTCTCGCTCTTGTCGCCCAGGTTGGAGTGCAGTGGCGCGATCCTGGCTCACTGCCACCTCCGACTGCCGGGCTCAAGCGATTCTCGTGCCTCAGCCTCCAGAGTATCTGGGATTACAGGCACCCGCCACCGCGCCCGGCTAATTTTTTTTTTTTTTTTTTTTTGAGACGGAGTTTCGCTCTTGTTACCCAGGCTGGAGTGCAATGGCGCAATCTCGGCTCACCGCAACCTCCGCCTCCTGGGCTCAGGCAATTTTCCTGCCTCAGCCTCCCGAGTAGCTGGGATTACAGGCACGCGCCACCATGCCCAGCTAATTTTTTGTATTTTTAGTAGAGACGGGGTTTCACCATGTTGACCTGGATGGTCTCAATCTCTTGACCTTGTGATCCACCCTTCTCGGCCTCCCAAAGTGTTGAGATTACAGGCGTGAGCCACCGCGCCCCGCCAGAAAGAAATTTCTGTACCATCCTTTTAATATTTATTCATTGCATTTTCTCATTAGAGCCTATTATTGATTGTAATGCATTTCTCTGCGAAATTTTGCTGCCATTCATTGAATGCCAATGATTCAGAATGCCTGCTTTGCATGAGTACACGCAGCTAACAACTGTAGATATCCAAAGAATTATTTTTTATAGTCTATCTATGTTGTATTCAGCATTTTATGCATTAAAATCTTTCTTGGCCAGGCGTGGTGGCTCATTCCTGTAATCCCAGCACTTTGGGTGGTGAAGGTGGGTGGATCACCTAAGGTCAGGAGTTGGAGACCAGTGAAACCCTGTCTGTACTAAAAAAAAATAGCCAGGACTGTTGGTGGGTGCCTGTAATCCCAACTACTTGGGAGGCTGAGTCAGGAGCATTTCAGTAGGCGGAGGTTGCAGTGAGCCGCAATTGCGCCACTGCACTTCCAGCTTGGATATATTGTTGTATATAATCTATACAGCAAACCCCCATGACACAAGTTTACCTGTGTCACCAACCTGCACTTTTACCCTTGAACTTAAAAGTTTTTAGAAAGACCTATTTGTACATTTTAAAGAGGAATCATTGAGTATTTTTCAAAGATAGTTTTGTTTATAAAATGTAATCTTTCATTTGTCCAGTAGATACTCTTCATATACTGATTGATTGATTCATTCATTCATTGGAGACAGACACTGTCTCCCAGCCTGGAGTGCCGTGGTGCAATCTCATCTTCTGCAACCTTGGCCGCCCAGGTTCAAGTGATTCTCCTGCCTCTGCCTCCTGAGTAGGTGGGATTATGTCCATGCCGCAACACCCGGCTAATTTTTTATTAGTAGTAAAGACGGGGTTTCACCATGTTGGCAAGGCTCACCAGCCCAGATTCACAATGCCCAGCCAGAAGCTCTAACTTAATTTGATCCCATTTGTTAATTTTTGCTTTTGTTGCAATTGCTTTGGCATCTTTGTCATGAAGTCTTTGCCTGTGCCTATATCCTGAATAGTATTGCCTAGGTTGTCTTTCAAGGTTTGGTTTTTGTTTTGTTTTGTTTTTGGAGATGGAGTTTCACTCTTGTTCCCCAGGCTGGCGTGCATGGCAAGATCTCCACTCACCGCAACCTCTGGTCCTAGTTTCAAGTGATTCTTCTGTCTTAGCCTCCCAAGTAGCTGGGATTACAGGTTCCTGCCTCCGCACCCAGCTAATTTTTGTATTTTCAGTAGAGACAGGGTTTCACCATGTTGGCTAGGCTGGTCTTGAACTCCTGACCTCAGGTGATCTGTCTCCTCAGCCTCTGAAAATGCTGGGATTATAGGTGTGAGCCACCATGCCCGGCCCTCCATTAAAGTCTTTAATCCATCTTGAGTTCATTTTTGTATTTAGTGTAAGAAAGGGGTCCAGGTTCAATTTCTAGTCAGCCGGTTCTCCCAGTACAATTTATTGAAAATTCTTTCCACATTGCTTTTTTTTGTCAGCTTTGTCAAAGGTCATATGGTTGTAGGTGTGAGGCTTGATTTCGGGCCCTCTATTCTGTTCCATTGATCTGTTTCTGTTCTTGTACCAGTACCATGCTGTTCTGGTTACTGTAGCTCTGTAGTATAGCTGGAAGCTGAGTAGCAAGATGCTTCCAGCTTTGTTTTTCTTTTTTTTAGGGAGGATGGAGTTTTGCTGTTGTTACCCAGGCTGTAGTGCAATGGCACGATCTCGGCTCTCTGTGACCTCCACTTCCTGGGTCCAAGTGATCCTCCTGCCTTGGCCTCCTGAATAGCTGGGATTACAGGCATGTGCCACCATGCCTGGCTAATTTTATATTTTTAGTAGCGATGGGGTTTCTCCATATTGGTTAGGCTGGTCTTGAACTCTCTACCTCAGGTGATCCACTTGCCTCAACCTCCCAAAGTGCTGGGATTACAGGTGTGAGTCACCATGCGCAGCCAGCTTTATTATTTTTGCTCAGGATTGCCTTGGCTATTTAGGCTCTTTTGGTTTCCTTTTTTTCTTTCCATTGCCCAGGATGAAGTGCAATGGCATGGTCTTGGCTCATTGACAACCTCTACCTTTTGTGTTCAAGCGATTCTCCTGCCTCAGCCTCCTGAGTAGCTGGGCTAACAGATGCCCACTACCATGCCCTGCTAATTTTTGTATTTTCAGTAGAGACGAGGTTTCATCCTGTTGCCCAGGCTGGTCTGGAACTCTTGACCTTGTAATCTGTCTGCCTCGCCCTTCCAAAGTGCTAGGATTATAGGTGTCAGCCTCCATGCCTGGTCTCAGGCTCTTTTGGCTTCATATAAATTTAAAAATGATTCTTTTAAATTCTGTGAGAATGTTAGTGATTGTTTATGGGGAATAGCGTTGAATGTATAAATTGCTTTGGGCAGTATGGCCATTTTAATGATACTGATTCTTTCTATTCATGAGCATGGAATGTATTTTAATCTGTTGGTGTCATTTCTGATTTCTTTGAGCAGTGCTTTGTAGTTCTCCTTGAGAACCTTCACCTCCGTAGTTAGCTGTATTGCTAGGTATTTTACTCTTTTTGAGGCAATTGTGAATGTGAGTTCATTCATGATTTGGCTCTCAGCTTGACTGTTGTTTGAGTATAGGAATGCAAGTAATTTTTGCACATTGATTTTGCATTCTGAGACTTTGCCTAAGTTTTTTATCAGTTTAAGGAGCTTTTGGACTGAGACTATGGGGCGTTCTAGATATATGATTATGTAACCTACTAACAGAGATGGGTTGATTTCCTTTCTTAGTATTTGGATGCCCTTTATTTCCTTCTCTTTCCTGACTACCCAGACCACAACTCCCAGTAGTTTGCTGAATAGGAGGGATTAGAGATGACACCCTTGTATCATTCTGGTTTTCAAGGAGAATGCTTCCAGCTTTATCCCATTCAGTATCATGTTGGCTGTGGGTTTGTCATAGATGGCTCTTATTATTTTGAGGTTTTTTTTTTCCCCCAATACCTAGATTATTAAGAGTTTTTTTTTTTTTTTTTTTTTGAGACAGAGTCTCGCTCTGTCACCAGGCGCCAACCTGGAGTGCACTGGCACTATCTCGGTTCACTGCAACCTCCGCCTCCCGGGTTCAAGCAATTCTCCTGCCTCAGCCTCCTGAGTAGCTGGGACTACAGGCGTGCGCCACCATGCCCAGCTAATTTTTGTATTTTTTTTAGTAAAGACGGGGTTTCACCATGTTGGCCAGGATGGTCTTGATCTCTTGACCTCATGATCCACCCGTCTCGGCCTCCCAAAGTGCTGGGATTACAGGCTTGAGCCACCGCGCCGGGCCTATTGAGAGTTTTTAACATGAATAGATGTTGAATTTTAATGAAAGTCTTTTCTGGTTTGTTTGTTTGTTTTCTGTGTTTTTGTTTTTGAGATGGAGTTTCACTCTTGTTACCCAGGCTGGAGTTCAATGGCGCGATCTCGGCTCTCTGCAACCTCCGCCTCCTGGGTTCAAGCAATTCTCCTGCCTCAGCCTCCCGAGTAGCTGGGACTTACAGGCGCGCGCCACCAGGCCCAGCTAATTTTTGTATTTTTAGTAGAGACGGGGTTTCACCTTGTTGACCAGGATGGTCTTGACCTATTGACCTCGTGATCCACCTGCCTTGGCCTCCCAAAGTGCTGGGATTATAGGCTTGAGCCACCGCGCCTGGCCGATGAAAGTCTTTTCTGAATCTATTGTAATGATCATGTGGATTTTGTCCCTAGTTCTGTTTCTGTAATGAGTTGTTTTTATTTATTTGGGTATTTTGACCCAGACTTGCATCCCTGAGATGAAGCCTACCTGAGCAAGGTGGATAAGTTTTTTGTTTTTTTTTTTTTGAGACGGAGTTTCGCTCTTGTTACCCAGGCTGGAGTGCAATGGCGCCATCTTGGCTCACTGCAACTTCCGCCTCCTGGGTTCAGGCAATTCTCCTGCCTCAGCCTCATGAGTAGCTGGGATTACAGGCACGCGCCACCATGCCCAGCTAATTTTTTGTATTTTTAGTAGAGACGGGGTTCCACCATGTTGACCAGGATGGTCTCGATTTCTTGACCCCGTGATCCACCTGCCTCGGCCTCCCAAAGTGCTGGGATTACAGGCGTGAGCCACCGCGCACGGCCCGGTGGATACGTTTTTTGATTTGCTGCTGAATTTGCTTTGCTAATATTTTTTTGGAAGATTTTTGCATCAATGTTTATCAAGGATATTGACATGAAGCTTTCATTTTTGTTGTCACTTTTTCAGGTTTTTATGTCAAGATGGTCCTGACCTCATAGAATGAGTTTAGGGAGAAGTCCCTTCTCTTCAATTTGGAATAGTTTTAGTAGGAACAGTACCAGCTCTTCTTTGGGAGAATTCAGCTGTAAATCCATCTGGTCCTGGACTTTTATTGATTCATAGGCTGTTTATTACTGCCTCAATTTCAGAACTCATTATTGTTCTGTTCAGGGATTCAGTTTCTTCCTGCTTCAGTCTTGACAGGGTGTACGCTTCCAGGAATTTATCCATTTCTTTGAGATTTCCTAGTTTCTGTGCATCAAGTTGTTCATAATATTTTCTGATGGTTGTCTGTATTTCTGTGGGGTCAGTGGTAATATCCCCCTTGTTGTTTCTTATTGTGTTTATTTTGTAATAACCTACCCTGGGCTAGCATCACTGACTCCATCTTAGCTGTAAGCTCCAACCTGGCTTCCCCTCCCTACCACAGTCCCTTTGGGTGCATAACTGGGCCACACTGACACTGTGCTTATGTCACGCTGACTCTGTGCTTATCCTACCATATAACCAATGTAACTACATCCTGCTTGGCAAGCACACCTTCTATATGTGTAACTCTCTTTAAACCCCCTCTTGGTGATTGTTTGGAAATACCCTTAGCAACCAACAATCCTGGGAACCTCCTCCCCCCTGGTTACTAGCTAACTTGCCTCTTCTGCTTCTGTAAAATTCCACTTCAGCTAGGCTCTTCCTCCCCTACCTAAATCAAGGTATAAAGGGAAATCCAGCCCCTTCCTCGGGCGGAGAGAACTTTGAGCATTAGCCATCACAGGCTAATTAAAAGGACTCTTAATTTGAAACTCAGTGTGTGGCGCATTCCTTCTAACTGGCCTGGATGTTAGAATTTGAAACTTCTCCCTTTTCTTTTTTGTTAGTCCAGCTAGTGGTGTTTTTATTTATTTTATTTTATTTTATTTTTTTCAAAAAACCAGCTCCTGGATTTGTTGGTCTTTTGAATATGTATTCATGTCACTATTTTGTTCAGTGCAGCTCTGATTTGGGTTATTTCTTGTTTTCTGCTGGCTTTGGGATTTGTTTGCTCTTGGTTCTTTAGTCCTTTTAGTTGTGATGTTAGGTTGTTAACTTGAGATCTTTCTAACTTTTTGATGTGAGGCCTTAGTGCCAGAATGTAGTGAGATCAGATGTATTAAGGAAGACCAGGCATGATGGCTCATGCCTGTAATCCTTACACTTTGGGAGGCTAACACAGGAGAATCACTTGAGCCCAGGAGTTTGGGACCACGCAGGGAAACGTGGAAAACCCGTCTGTACTGAAAATACAAAAATGAGCCAGGCGTGCTGGCGCACACCTGTGATTTCAGCTACTTGGGAGGCTGAGGTGGGAGAATCATCTAAGCCTGGGGAGGTTGAGGCTGCATGAAGCCATGATGATACCACTGCACTCTACTCTGGTGACAGAGTGAGACCCTGTCCTAAACAAATAAGCAAGCGACAGATATTTTATGCCCTTCTCAGGGTAGGAAACAAAATTAACTATATACAGTATTTTAAAATTAAAATTTTATTTTTAAATTTTTTCTTTCTTTTTTTTTTTTTGAGATGGAGTCTCACTCTGTTGTTAGGCTGGAGTGCAATGGTGCGGTCTCCGCTTACTGCGGTCACTACCTCCTGGGTTTAACTGATTTTCCTGCCTCAGCCAACTAAGTAGCTGATACCACAGGCGCCCGTACCACACTCGGCTAATTTTTGTATTTTTAGTAGAGATGCGGTTTCACCATGTTGGCCAGGCTGGTCTGGAATGCCTGACCTTGTGACCTGCCTGCCTCAGCCTCCCAAAAGTGCTGAGATTACAGGTGTGGGATACCTCACCCAATTTTTAAAATTATAATCTACTTATTTATGTATTTTGAGATGAGGTTATGAAACTGGCTAATTTTTGTATTTTTGCTTGAGACTTAGTTTTACCATCTTGCCCAGGCTGGTCTTGAACCCCTAGGCTCAAGCAATCCGCTTTAGTCTCCTGAAGTACTGGGATTACAGGCGTGATTCACTGTCTGCCCGTGATTTTTTTCTTTTTTTTTCTAATTGCTTTTCTTTCTGAGAGTTTCATGGTAAAGAGTTTGGTTTGTTTAAATTCATTCTAAGTAGACATTTAGGATGTCAGCTTCTGGCCTCATGGACTCTGAGGTTACAAGTCCCCTGGTCTATCACAGGACCATACACGTAAGAAAGAAAAAAATCAGCTGGGCATGGTGGCTCATGCCTGTAATCCCAACACTTTGGAAGCCTGAAGCCGGCAGATCACCTGAGGCCAGAAGTTTGAGACCAGCCTGACCAACGTGGTGAAACCCCGGCTCTACTAATAATGATAAATGAGCCGAGCCGGGAGAGGTGGTGCGTGCCTGTAATCCCAGCTACTCAGAAGGTTGAGGCACCAGAATCGCTTGAACCTGGGAGGCGGAGGTTGCAGTGAGCTGAGATCGTGCCACTGCACTCCAGCCTGAGCGACAGAGCAAGACTCCATCTCAATAAATCATAACGTTTATAATTAATTTTGTTTATTTTATTTTTTTCCCTTTTAAAATTTAATTTAATTTTTTTTTTTTTTAAGAGATGGGGTTTCTCCAAGTTATTCAGGCTGGTCCCAAACTCCTGACCTCAAGTGGTCCTTCCACCTCGGCCTCCCAAAGTGCTGGGATTACAGGCGTGAACCACCGCGCCTGGCCTTTGTTTATTTTATTTTTTGTCTTTCTGTTTTTTCCCTTTTTGTGGAGAACGGGGTCTCGCTATATTGCCCAGGCAGGTCTCAGACTCCTGGGCTCAAGCTGTCCTCCTGCCTCTGTCTCCCTAAGAGCTGGGGATTACAGGCGTGAGCCACTGCGCCCAGTAGTAATTTTGTTACATTGAAATATAGTTATGTACCAGAAACCCAGGTCTCACAGAGGAAAGAGCACAGGCCGCCTGTGCAGACTGCGGCAGCTGTCTTCTCTACCTTCCCCACCTTAAAGTAGCTTTCTCCCTTGTTGCCTAGAAAATCACCTCCCTGACTATGATTTTTCTTTGATCAGTATATGCATGCGCGCGCACACACACACACACGTTTTTTTTTTTTTCCCCCATTCTCTCCAGGCTGACCATTGCGTGGGTGGTCCTTGGTCGCCATCTAGCGACCGTCTAGCGGCACAGCCCTCCAGAGACCGCCTGGGTTGAAGGCACAGCGTGTGGCCCACGGGAGCCCCCGCCTTCCTGGAGTTCTCTTGTTCTCCGGAGCTCCAGCGGCAGCTGCCTAGAGAGGGACAGTCCCCGCTGTGAGCTGGGCAGAGCTCGGGAGTCCCGCAGCCTTCAGCAGAACTGTCCCGATGGTGCCGGAGTTCTGTCGCGTCCCTTGTGAGTCAGAGCTCCGCTGTGCAGGGCAGTGGAGGAGAGGCTGTCTCCGCGCTCTCGGGATGAGCCCAGTGTGGGGCTGCCCGGGCTGTTCCCCGGCTCACCGAAGCTGCAGAGGCGCCACCCACGGGACCCACCAGGCATGATGCAGGGTTCCAGGGACACCCAACAGGATGACGGATCAGGCGCCCTTCACCTTCCCGGGCTCAACTAGGTCATCCTCCCATTTTGGCCTCCAGAGTAGCTGCAGCTCTGGGGATCTGTTTTTCAGTCTTAGGTTTTTTTTTCCTACCCTCGCTTTGGGTTTGTTTCCACAGTCCATTGAGGTATTGGTTTTTCTTTGTTTTGTTTTTTCTTTCTCTCATGCTCCTTCGTCACAGTGAAGTTGCTGTCGTTTTAAATGTCTTTCTTCTTTTATATACGTGTGTATACAAATATATACCTCTATATACACATAAATATATATATTGCATGAGGTCTTCTCACTCTGTCACCCAGGCTGAAGTGCAGGTGTGTGATCATGGCTCACTGCAGCCTGGACCTCCTTGGGCTCAGGACCTTCCCGTCTCAGCTCCCCTTGTAGCTGGTCACTTGCCACCACGCTGCCTCTTTATTTTGTAATTTTTACTTTTTATTTTTGTAGAGACATGGTTCTGTTACGTTTCTCAGGCTGGTCTTGAACTCCTGTGCTCAAGCAATCCACCAGCCTTGACCTCCCAAAGTGCTGGGATTACGGGCATGAGCCATCCTGCCTGGCTCTCTATCTATCTATCTATCTATCTATCTATCTATTTATCTATCAGTCATCTATCTACCTGTCATCTATCTCTGTCTCTCTGGCTCTATCTATCTATCTATCTGGCTGGCTCCATCTGTCTTTCTGGTCTATCTACCTATCATTTTTTTTTAGTAGAGATGTAATCTTGCTATGTTGTCCACACTCTGGATATGTTGCTTTTTGTTTTTTTTGTTTTTGTTTTTGTTTTTTTTTTTTAGGAAGGGAAGTCAGGAAGGGAGGAAAGGAGGAAGGGAGGGAGGAAGAAAGGAAGGGAGGAAGGAAGGAAGGGACGGAGGGAGGGAGGGAAGGAGGGAAGGGAAGGAAGTAAATCAAGCAATGAGAGAGACATTGCCGACCTGGATCTAGAGGTTTACAAGTTGATTTCTTTTTTTTTTTTTTTCTTCTTTCTTTGAGAGAAGGAAAGAAAAAAAAGAGTAAAGAAGAGGAAGAAAGAGGAAGAGAAAGAGGGAGGGGGAACGGAAATATTGCTTTATTCTGAAAAAATTGGGTATTAATAATGGCCAATCAATGTTTCATTTAAACCTATGAGTAGGTATGATGTGGTATTGACAAGAATGTATATTTTGTGTATTTGAAGTGGAGAGCTCTATAAATATTTATTAAATTTACTTGTTCCAGATCTGAGTTCGAGTCCTTGATATCCTTATTAATTTTCTGTCCCATTGTGTCTAAGTTTCTGTGTATCTGGGTGTTAGGATCGTTAGCTCTTGTTGCTGCATTGATCCTTTTACCACTGTATCTTTGTTGCTTTGAAATCTATTTTATCAGATGCGAGAATTGCAACTCCTGCTTTTTATTTATTTATTTATTTATTTATTTTTGTTCTCCATTTGGTTGGTAAATCTTTCTCCGTCCCTTTGTTTTGAGTCTTTGTGTATCCTTGCATGTGAAACGGGTCTGGATGTACCATGCCGTTGGGTTTTGGCTGTGTCTTTTGATTGGGGGATTTAGTCGATTTAAATTTAGGGTTACTGACATTTGATGTTAACTGGCTGTTTTATCCATTCGTTGATGTAAATTCTTCTTTATGTTGGTGCTCTTTACTTTTTGGTGTATTTTTAGAAAGGCTAATACTGGTTGTTTCTTTCTGTGTGTAATGCTTCTTTCAGAAGCTCTTGTAAAGCAGGCCTGGTGGTAATAAAATATCTGAGTACTTGCTTGTTCATAAAAGATTTTATTTTTCCTTCAGTTGTGAAGCTTAGTTTGGCTGGATATGAAATTCTGGGCTGAAGGTTCTGTTCTTTGAGGATGTTGAATATTGGCCCCCACTCTCTTCTGGCTTGTAGAGTTTCTGCTGAGAGATCTGCTGTAAGTCTGATAGACTTGCCTTTGTGGGCAACCTGACCTTTTTCTCTGGCTGCCCTTAGTATTTTCTCCTTCGTTTCAACCCTGGTGAATCTAACGATTATGTGCCTTGGGGTTGCTCTTCTTGAGGAATATCTTTGTGGTGTTCTCTGTATTACTTGGGGTTGAATATTGACCTGCTTTGCTAGTTTAGGAAAATTTTCCTGAATAATATCCTGAAGGGTATTTTCCAGCTTGGATTCATTCTCTCCGTCGCATTCAGGTACACATATCAAACGTAAATTGGGTCTTTTCACATAGTCCCATATTTCTTGGAGACTTTGCTCATTCCTTTTTACTTTTTCTTCTCTAATCTTGTTTTCTCGTTTCATTTCATTAATTTGGTCTTCGACCTCTGATATCCCTTCTTCTGCTTTAACTATTCGAGTGTTTAAACCTGTGCATACTTCTCGGAGTTCCTGTATTGTATTCTTCAGTTCCATTAATTCACTCATACTCCTCTCTAAGTTGTCTATTCTCATTAGGATTTCGTCAAACCATTTTTCAAAGTTCTTAGTTTCTTTACGTTGGGCTACAACATGTTCTTTTAACTCACAGAAGTTTCTTATTATCCATACCCTGAAGCCTGATTCTGATATTGGGATGCACTCGTTCTCCATCAAGCCTTGTTCCATTGTTGATGTGGGACTGTGATCATCTTTAGAGGGAGAGGCATTCTGACTTTGAGTATTCTCAGCCTTTTTACACTGGTTTCTTCCCATCATTGTAAATTTATCCTCCTGTCGTCTTTGAAATTACCAACTGTCAGATTAGGTCTCTTGAGTGGACGTCCAAGTTGTTAGTTCCCAGGGCCAAAGCAGTGGCATTAAGACTGATGGTGCTTTTCTGCCCAGGATTCTCCTGTCTCGCTTCCTTCTTGTGTCCGTAATAGGCGACTCTGCCTTCCCGGAGCGCCAAACCTCTGTCAGAAGGGGGGCCAGCCTCGTTTACTCTGCTCTGAGAGCTGCCACGCTGAGGTGCCAGCAAAACTGCTGTGCCGGCCACAAGAGTTGCGCTGGCGACCCATTGTGGCTCCTCCACTGGGAATCTTCTGCTCCCTGAGCGACCAGAATTTGTCTGAAAGTGTGGCGTCCTCTAGTTCTCTGCGCTTTCACTGAGAGCTACAATCCTGAGATGTTAGCGATCGGCCATCTTGGATCGTCCCCCTGCTTTTTGTTTTTTGTTTTTTGATTTTTTTTGAGACAGAGTCTCACTCTGTCGCGCAGGCTGGAGTTCAATGGTGTGCTCTCGGCTCATGGCAACCTCTGCCTCCCAGGTTCAAGCAATTCTCCTGCCTTAGCCTCCCAGGTAGCTGTGATTACAGGTGCACACCACCATGCTGGCTAATTTTTGTATTTTTAGGTAGAGACAGGGTTTCACCATGTTGGTCAGGCAGGCTGGTCTTGAACCCCTGACCTCATGATGCACCGCCTCAGCCTCCCAAAGTGCTGTGATTACAGGTGTGAGCCACCATGTCCGGCTTATGTATTTCTTTTTTTAAGTTTAATTATTATTTTTTAATAAAGATATCATCTCTTCATGTTGCCCCCAGGATAGTGTTTGGACTCCTGGGTTTCAGGTATCCTACGTGGCCTCCCACAGTGTTGGGATTACAGGTTTGAGCCACTGTACATGGTCTGATCTGTGGGGATCGCTCCTGCAAGGGATCCTTGACAGGACCCTTGCCATCTTGAGCTTGAGCCCATACACATTTCTCCTGTCCTGGAGGCTGTTGAGCTAAGGGAAAAAGAGGAAGTCTGGTTGCACTGATTTTATAAACATCAATCTTTGCCTCTGACATTTGCAACAGGATGGCTGAGCTCAGGCTTTGTGGTCTAATGAGACATTGTGTGGTTAGACATTGTATGCCTCCTAGTTCCTTCTCTGCACAATAACTGTATGACTTTGTTTACCTCTGCTAACTCAATCATATTGTTTGCATATGATCCTATATGAATAGGCAAGGTTAGAATGACATTTGGAAAGTTCCAGCTGTACCTTGTTAATGATCTTACCTGCTTGCTTGACTGATATTAAATAAACACGTTTAGATTTATGACCCCCTTTTTTGCAAACTTTATTGTCCCTTTGCTGTACACCCTTTGATTATGAGTCATACTTTCTGTACCCCTTTTTTGTGATTCTTATTCTTGATTTTAAGATACAATGGAATGTATGTCACTCCTCAAGCACTGAAAGGTATATAACCTGTGGTGTGCACAAATAAACTCACTGTTCCGGCATTGCCTGGCAGTCCTCCAGACCCCACTGTCTATCTGTCTTTTCTTCTGCGCACTCCCTCTTCCAGGTTGAGAACACTTGAGTGGGGCTGAGGCTCTCCGCTGGTCAGAAGCCCCCCGGCAGATGTGCCAGACCCCCACACTGGCCATATTTTTGATGTGTTGATTCTTTCCAAATCAGGTGCATAATCTCCTATCTGAACATTCCCACTGGTGTGATTGTAACATATGACTTTCACCAGAGTGATTTGGTGCTCCTGCACTGGCCCAGCCCACAGAAGGGATTGTGACATATCCTTGGACTCAGCACTAAGGTGACGTGACTATTTTACTGCCTTGCCACAGCCCACAAGGGACATTGTGACATCACTACGTCTTATACCCAAGTGATATGAATCTTCTCTCCAGCCTTGGCTATTCCACAGGGACATTGTGTCATATTGCTGGGCCCCACACATAGGTTATGTGACTCTCCTGCCTGTGCCCTGCCCTTGTGAGCCATTGTGACCTTTTCTGGGTCTAACACCCAGGTGATGTAACTGTGCTGCCTATGTCCTGCCTACAGAAGACATTGTGACGTATTTCTGCATCCATCACACAGGTAATGTGGCTCTCTTCTCCTGCCTGGCCCCTGCTCACAGAAGGGATTGTGACGTATCACAGGGCTCAGCACCTAGCTGGGTTTTCTTTGGTGATACTCATGTTTTCCTGATTCTTTTTTGTGTGTTTGTTTTTGGGAGGGAGTGTTGCTCTGTCGCCCAGGCTGGAGTGCCATGGCACAGTCTAGGCTCCCTGCAACCTCCGCCCCCCAGGTTCAAGTGATTCTCCTGCCTTAGCTGTGTTCTTGGTTTTCTAATTCTTTTAGTTGTGATGTTTGGTTAACTTGATGTCTTTCTAACATTTTGATGTGAGGCTTCAGTGCCAGAATGTAGTGAGGTCAGATGTATTAAGGCCAGGTGTGGTGGCTCACGCCTGTAATCCCTACACTTTGAGAGGCCAACATGGGAAAATCACTTGAGCCCAGAAGTTTCAGACCAGACTAGGAAACATGTGGAGAATCTTTCTTTACTGAAAATATGAAAATTAACTGGGTGTTCTGGCTGTGATTTCAGCTACGTGGGAGGCTGCAGTGGGAGAGTCATCTAAGCCTGGGGAGTTTGAGGCTGCATTCCATGCGGGGCGACAGAGTAAGACCCTGTCACAAACAAACAAGCAAGCAACAGATATTTTATGCCCCTCTCAGGGTAGGAAGCTAAATTAGCAAAATACAGCATTTTAAAATTTAAATTTTATTTTTAATTTAATTTTATTCATTTTTTTGAGACAGAGTCTTGCTCTAGTGTTTAGGCTGGAGCGCAATGGTGTGATCTCGGCTCACCACAACCTCCACCTCCCTGGTTCAAGTGATTCTCCTGACTCAGCCTCCTGAGTAGCTTGGAGTACAGGCATGCACCGCTACGCCTGGCTAATTTTTGTATTTTTAGTAGAGAGAAAGTTTCTCCATGTCGGTTAGGCTGGTCTCAAACTCCCTACCTCGGTGATCTGCCCACTCTGGCCTTCCAAAGTGCTGGGATTATGGGTGTGAGCCACCATGCTTGGCCTTAAATTTTATTTTTAAATTTTAATCTATTTATTTATGTATTTTGAAATCAGGTTATGAAACTGGCTCATTTTTGTATTTTTGATTGAGATGAGGTTTCACCATCTTGCCCAGGCTGGTTTTGAACTCCTGGGCTCAAGCAATTCACTGTCTTGGCTTTCTAAAATACCGGAATTACAGGTGTGATTCACTATGCCTGGCTGCAATTTTTTTGGGAGAGAGTTTGGTTTGTTTATATTCATTCTAAATAGACATTTAGGTTGTCAGCTTCTGTCCTCATGAACTCTGAGGCTACAAGTCCCCTGGTTTATCATAGGACCATGCAGGTGAAAAATAAAACAATAGAGCTGGGCACAATGGCACACAAGAATCACTTGAACCCAGGAGGTGGAGGTTGCTGTGAGCCAGGATCATGCCACTGCATTCCAGCCTGGGCAACAAAGCAAGACTCAGTCTCAGGCTGGGCATGTTGGCTCACTCCTGTAATTTCAGCACTTTGGGAGGCCGAGCGGACAGATCACAAGGTCAGGAGTTCAAGACCAGCCTGGCCAACATAGTGAAACCACGCCTCTTCTAAAAGTAATACAAAAGTTAGCTGGGCATGGTGGCACATGCCTGTAATCCTAGCTACTCGGTAGGCTAAGACAGGAAAATCGCTTGGACTTGGCAGGTGGAGGTTGCAGTGAGCTGAGATCACGCCATTGCACTCCATCCTGGGTGACAAAATCAGACTCCATTAAAAAAAAAACAAAAAACCCTCAATCTCCAAAAGTAAAGAAAGAAATAGGAAAACATAACGTTTATAAGAAGTCATTTTGTTATACAGAAAGTTATATATACTAAACCAAGGTCTTAGAGATAAAAGGAAACCTGTGCACAGACTGGGGCAACTATGTCTTCTCTACCGTCTCCACCTCAAAGTTGCTTCCTCCCTTGTTGCCTAGAAAATCACCCGGATTGGGTATGATTGTTCTTTGATCAGTATGTGCATATTTATATTTTTTCCATTCTTTCCAGATTGACCATTGGGTAGGTGGTCGTTGGGCGTCACCTAGCGGCCGGCTTGCAGTACAGGCCTCCTCCAGAGGCCTCCTGGGCTAACAGCGCAGCCTGTGGCCTGCGGGGGCGACAGTCTTAATTTCTTTCTTTCTTCTTCTTTTTTTTTTTTTTTTTGAGACGGAGTTTCGCTCTTGTTACCCGGGCTGGAGTGCAATGGCACGACCTCGGCTCACCGCAACCTCCGTCTCCTGGGTTCAAGCAAGTCTCCTGCCTCAGCCTCCCAAGTAGCTGGGACTACAGGCATGCGCTACCATGCCCAGCTAATTTTTATATTTTTGGTAGAGACGGGGTTTCTACCATGTTGACCAGGATGGTCTCGATCTCTTGACCTCGTGATCCACTCGCCTCGGCCTCCCAAAATGCTGGGATTATAGGCGTGAGCCACCACACCCTTCTTTCTAGAGTTCTCTTGTCCTCCGGAGCTCCAGCGGCAGCTGCCGAGGGAGGGACAGTTCCTGCTGTGAGCTGGACAGAGCTCGGGAGTCCTGCAGCCTTTAGCAGAACTGTCACAATGGTGCTGGAGCTCTGGTGCGTTTCTCGTGAGTCAGAGCTCAGACGTGCAGGGCTGTGGAGGGGAGGCTGTCACCGCGCTCCTGGCACGAGCAGAGTTGGGGGCTGCCCGGCTGGTCCCCAGCTCACAGCAGCTGCAGAGACCCCACCCGCGGGATTCACCAGGCATGGTGCAGGGGGCCGGGCACAGCCTCCAGGCCCAGCTGTGGGCCCCCGTGGGTCCTGACCGTCTGAGGCTCCGGCCGATGTTTTTCCCAAATCCCCATGAAGAGTCGGGACAATCCTGTGCCATCGCTGGAGGGCCGGGAAAGCTGTCTGTGGGCTTTCCGAGCGCAAAGGGGCCATGGGCTGCTCCGAGGCTGCCACAGGTTCGGAGGGCGCCCCTGCTTGGTGTCCACTCCCTCTGGTTTCCTCTTCCCATCCTTTGGGTGGCTCATCCCCCGGGCTGGGACTGGGCTAGGGTAGTGTCCTGGGGATGGCTGAGATGCGGTTGTCGGAGGGTGAGGCCTGGCTGTCCGGGTCCTGGGCCTCGCCCACTGCGCGGTGGGAAGGAGGGGCGGGTCGCCCCCTTGAGCCCTTCTCCGTCTTTCTGCCTCCCGGGTGGACCAGCAGACAGCGTGGGGGAGCGGTGGGAAGGAAGGTTGGCGGAGTTAAACTCCCGGCAGACGGCTTCAGGCCCCGTGCGCCACACTCGGTCACACCTGGCCTGTGGGTGGCCCGGTGGGCCTCTGCCCTTACCACTGGCTGGCTTCTCTGTCCAGCTGCCGGGTCGACCAGATATCAGCTCCGGGGCTAGGACTTGGCCACCGGCTTGAAAATGTTTAAGGTGGACCAGACGCCTCTCTGCCTCTCGCCGGCGGCAGTACCGCTTAGGTCCAGGAGAGGGCGCCATGACGGCTCACGGCCCTCCACCTTCCCGGGCTCACCCAGGTCATCCCATTTCGGCCTCCAAAGTAGCGGCGGCACTGGGGATCTTTCTGTTTTGTTTTGTTTTTTCCTAGCCCCACTTTGAGTTTGTTCCACAGTACATTGAGTAATTGTTTGTTCTTTGTTGTTTTGCTCTCTCTCTTATGTTCTTTCCTGCACACTGAAGTTGTTTCTTGTGTGTGTGTGTATATTTATAATACATATGTGTATATGTATGTGTACACATTTTTTTTCGAATGAGGTCTTCCCACTTCGTGACTTAGGCTGAAGTGCAGGTGTGTGATCACGACTCACTGCAGCTTGGACCTCCTTTTTGTAGAGACGAGGTTCTGCCATGTTTCTCCGGCTGGTCCCAAACTCCTATGCTCAAGCAATCCACAAGCCTAGACCTCCCAAAATACTGGGATTACGGGTACGAGCCATCCTGCCTGGCTGTCTATCTATCTGTCCGTCTATCTAACTGTTTATCTATCATCTATCTCTGTATGTCTGGTTCTATCTGTCTATCTGGCTGGCTCTGTCTGTCGGTCTTTCTGGCCTTTCATCTTTTCAGTAGAGATGTGATCTTGCTATGTTCTCCAGGCTCTGGATATATATTTCTTTTTTAAGTTTAATCATTGTTTCTTTTAGAGATGTTGTCTCTCCATGTTGCCCCAGGATAGTCTTGGAACTCCTAGGTTGCAGGTATCCTCTGTGGCCTCCCAAAGTGCAGGGATTACAGGTGTGAGTCACTGTGCATGCTCTGGTCATGTTTTTGATGTGTTGATTGTTTCCAGTTCAGATGCATAATCTCATGTCTGAACATTCCTGCTGGTGTGATTGTGACATTTGACTTTGCCTAGTACCAGAGTGATTTGGTGCTCCTGCACTGGCCAAGCCCACCGAAGAGAATGTGAAATATCCCTGGACCCAGCACTGAGTTGGTGTGACTATTCTCCTGCCTTGGCACTGCCCACAGGGGACATTGTGACATCACTGGCTCTTGTAGCCAGGTGATGTGAATCTTCTGTCCAGCCTTGGCTCTTCTACAGGGAACACTGTGTCATATCACTATTTCATGTGACTCTCCTCTGTTACCTGGATGTGGCCCAAAAAGAGATTGTGACATAACTTTGGGCCCAACAGAGAAGTAATGTGACTCTTCTCTCCTGCCCATTCCTTGCCCACAGAAGAGAAAATGACTTATTGCTGAATTAGCACACAGGTGATGTGGGGGTGATTCTTCTGCCTGCTCACAGAAGTCATTGTGACATATATCTGGGCCTGTCACTGAGATTATGTGACTCTCTTCTTCCTGGGACCTGTCCACAGTGGGGAGTGTGACATATTGCTTGGCCCAGAACCTACATGATGTGTCTCTCCTCTTATGTCCAGGCCCTGCCCACTGGGGTGATTTTGACATGTAGCTGGGCCCAGCCCCAAGGTTGTGTGACTCCACCTTCTTCCTGAGCCCCACCCACAGGGGCCATTGTGTTATATGTCTGAGACCCTCCATTAGGTGATGTGACTCTTTTGTTTGGGCCCTTTTCTCAGGATATTGTGACATCGCTGAGCCCAGCATCTAGGTGATGTGACTCTTCCCTACAGTTTGGTCGCTACCCAAAGAAGGATTGTGACGTATCACTCTGTCAAGAACCTAGATGAGGTGACTCTCCTCTCCAGCTAGGACCTGCCTACATTGTGTATGGAGACATGTCACTGGGTCTAACACAGAGGTAATGCATCTCTCCTGCGTGGATCCTGCCCATAGGGGTATTACGAGCTGTCTTTCTATTAATCACCTAGGTGAGGTAACACACCTCTTCTGCCTGGGACCTGTCAAAAAAGTATTGTTGGTATCGCTGAGCCCAGCACTAGGTGATGTGACTCTCTCCCATGCTTGGGCCGGGCCAATTGGGGTGTTTGCTACGTACAGCTCAGCCCATCCCCCAGGTCACGTGATTCTTTTTTTTCCTGAGTCCTACCCACAGAGAGAATTTGGACCTATTTTTGGGCCCATCATTTAGGTGATGTGACATTTCACCGGCCCTCCCCGCGAGGTGTAGTGTGACACATTGCTAAACCCAGTACATAGGTGATGTGACTCTCCTCTGTGGGTTGGGCTTTGGCCAAGCAGGGACTGTGATGTGTTGCTGGGCCCACCACTCAACTGCTGTGATTCTTCTCTTCTGCCTAAGCCCTGCATACATCGTGTATTGTGACATATACTTGGATTTAGCACCCAGGTGATAGAACTTTATGTCATGAGAACTGCCCACATTATTATGACATATCTCTTTTTCTTTAATTTTTGAAATGGAGTTTCTCTCCTGTTTTCCGGGCTGTAGTGCAATCTCGGCTCTCGGCAACCTCTGCCTCCCAGGTTCAAGCAATTCTCCTTCCTCAGTCTTCTGAGTAGCTAGGCATGCGCCACCATGCCTGGCTAATTTTTTGTTTTTTGGTTTTTGTTTTTAGTAGAGAAAAGGTTTCTCCATATTGGTCAGGCTGATCTCAAACTCTCGACCTCAGATGATCTGCCCTCTTCAGCCTCCCAAAGTGCTGGGATTACAGGCGTGAGCCACCACACTTGGACCTGTGATGGGGTCTTTTTATGTTAGCCAGGTTGGTCTTGAATTCCTGGCCGAGGCTGTTCTACCTCAACTTCTTCAATTTTTTTTTTATTACAAGTGTGAGCCACCATGCTTGGCCTACTTCTCCATTAGATTTCTCATTTTGTTTCATACAAAATTTTCAGTTATCTATTTGTCTTTTTTTATTATTTTTTGAGACGTCTCTGTCACTCAGGCTGGAGTGCAGTGGTGCGATCCTGAGAATAGCCGCTTCACACAGGATGCTTGAGGAGCCTAAGATGAGCAACTTTGGTCAACATAATTCATGCATAGCCATTCCCAGCCCCCGCTGCCCCCGATTCCTAATGGCCTCCCACGATGTGGTCAGCAGTGGGGTACAGCATGGTGAGAGAGGGGCTCAAGGATGGGATGAAGGTTTTTCCTGCATTATCAAAATGATTAAAAAGTTTTCAAAAAGGTGTCCAAACTTTCTTTTTACCCTCAAGTTGATACTAGGATGTATTAAACAAGCAGACCCAGGTAAGGGAAAGAGCAAGTGCATTTCAAGCCTCAGCTCACTTCTTTATTAGCTGTAATTCCCTGGGCCTGTGGCCCTTCCTATGGGAGCCTGTTTCCCTGACTTTAAAAAGCGTTGATGGGGGGAGGGTGGGAGTGGGAGGTGGGCCCGGATCTTTATCCAGTCAGTGGCGCTGGCGCGGGAACCTCCCAATCAGGCCCGCAGTTGGAGCTGAGGGCGTGGCTTCCGGCATTTGGCGGGGCCTTTGTCTCTGCTCCCGCCAGAGCTTGGGATCCGTCTCTGCGGCTCTGAGTCCTCCACCCTGGGAGACCTTGTGACTTGGTTACATCCTCTGTTCCCCTGTGATCTGCAGGTCCTGGGAGACGCGCAGCTAAGATGCCAGGAGACTCTGAAAGCTGCGAAACAGTGAGTGTGCGGGGCTGGGTATCCCGAGAGGGGAGAGCGGGCTGTGAAACCGGCTGGACCGGCCTCCCCACAGTCCGCTCCCAGGTCGCCGACCTGAGTTCCCGCAGGCGCAGCTCCGCCCCAAGCCCCTCTGGCCGCAAGATGGCGGCTGGACCCGCAGCCAGGACCCCCGCGTCCTGCCTGTACCTGCGGGGCGCCCTGTCTGGAGCTCTCTGGGCAGCTCTGCACCCGCAGCCCCGGGTATTTCCGACATTGTTCAGGGATTTCAGGCGGTCATCAGGGCAAAATTCCCACTCGGTGTGTGCGTGGGAGGGGATGCAGCCCGTAGGATCTTCAGCCTTTCCTGATAATTATTTTTGTGAGTGTGAGACGGAGTCTCGCTCGTCTCCAGGCTGGAGTGCAGTGGTGCTCTCTCGGCTCACTGCAACCTCCGTCTCCCGGGCTCAAGCGATTCTCGTGTCTCAGCCTCTTGAGTATCTGGGATTACAGACACTTGCCGCCGCTCCGGGTGAATTTTTTGTATTTTTAATAGAATCGGGGTTTCACTATATTGGCCAGGCTGGTCTTGAACTCCTGGCCTCAGGTGATCACCCCCACCTTGGCCTCCCAAAGTGTTGGGATTACAGGCATGAGCCACCACGCCCGGCCATAAAGAAATTATTCTATCGTCCTTCTAATATTTATTAAACTTTATTTTAATGATCGTAGTGAGTTTTACTGTGAAATTTTGCTGCTATTCATTGAATGCCAATAATTCAGAATGCCTGCTCTCCATGAGTACACACAGATAAAAACTACAGATATCTAAAGAATTATTTTTTAAAATTTATATTTATTTATTTATTTTTGAGACGGAGTTTCGCTCTTGTTACCCAGGCTGGAGTGCAATGGCGCAATCTCGGCTCACCACAACCTCCCCCTCCTGGGTTCAGGCAATTCTCCTGCCTCAGCCCCCTGAGTAGCTGGGATTACAGGCAGACGCCACCATGCCCAGCTAATTTTTTGTATTTTTAGTAGAGATGGGTTTTCACCATGTTGACCAGGATGGTCTTGATCTCTTGACCTCGTGATCCACCCGCCTCGGCTTCCCAAAGTGCTGGGTTTACAGGCTTAAGCCACCACGCCCCGACAATAATTCTTTTTAATAGTATATCCATGTCATATTCAGCGATTTGCGCATTAAAATCTCCCTTGGCTGGTGCTGTGGCAAATCACTTGAGGTCAGGAGTTCGAGACCAGCCTGGCCAACATGGTGAAACCGTCTCTGTTAAAAATACAAAAATTAGCTGGTCGTGGTGGTGCACGCCTGTAATCCGAGCTGCTGGGGAGGCTGATGCTAGAGAATCACTTGAACCCAGGAGGCAGAGGTTGCAGTGAGCCCAGATTTCACCACTGCACTCCAGCCTGTGGGACAGAGTGAGAATCCATCTCCAAAAAAGAGAGAGAAGGAGGGAGGCAGGCAGGCAGGCAACAATTCCATAAAAAAGTAGATGAATAGGGCCAGGCTCAGTGGCTGACGCTTGTAATTCCAGCTCTTTGTGAGGTCAAGGTGGGTAGATCACTTGAGGTTAGGAGTTCAAGACTAGCCTAGCCAACATGGTAAAACCCCATCTCTATTAAAAATACAGAATATTGGCGTGGGCACTGTCGCTCACGCCTGTAATACTAGCACTTTGTGAGGCCGAGGTGGGCCAATCACAAGGTTAGGATTTCAAAACCAGTCTGGCCAACAGAGTGAAACCCCATCTGTACTAAAAATACAAATTAGCCGGACGTGGTGGCCCATTCCTATAGTCCCAGCTCCTTGGGAGACTGAGGCAGAAGAATTGCTTGAACCCTGGAGGCAGAGGTTGCAGTGAGCCGAGATCACACTACTGCACTCCAGCCTGGGCGACAGAGTGAGACTCCAACTCAAAAAAAAAAAAACAGCAAACCAACCAACCAAAATATTGTCAGGTGTAGTGACTCACGCCTATAATCTCAGCACTTTGGGAGGCTGATGAAGGTGGATCACCTGAGGTCGGGAGTTCGAGACTAGCCTCACCAACATGGAGAAACCCATCTCTACTAAAAATATAGAATTAGCCGGGTGTGGGGGCACATGCCTATAATCCCAGCTACTTGGGAGGCTGAGGCAGGAGAATCTCTTGAACCCAGGAGGTGGCGGTTGGGGTGAGAGGAGATCACACCATTGCACTCCAGCCTGGGCAACAAGAGCAGAACTCATAAAAATATATATATAAATATATATTAGTTGGGCATGGTGGTAGACACCTGTAATATCAGCTACTGGGGAGGCTGAGACAAGAGAATTGCTTGACCTGGGATTATGCCACTGCACTCCAGCTGGGTGACAGAGCAAGACTGAGTCTTAAAACAAAAGCAAAAACCAGAGTTGGGAAAGGACATCAGCAGACATGTATTAAAAGAAAACTTTTGGCCGGGTGCGGTGGCTCACGCCTGTAATCCCAGCACTTTGGGAAGCCGAGGCGGGTGGATCACGAGGTCAAGAAATCGAGACCATCCTGGTCAACATGGTGAAACCCCATCTCTACTAAAAATACAAAAAATTAGCTGTGCGTGGTGGCGCGTGCCTGTAACCCCAGCTACGCAGGAGGCTGAGGCAGGAGAATTGCCTGAACCCAGGAGGCGGACATTGCGGTGAGCCCAAGATCGCGCCATTGCACTCCAGTCTGGGTAACAAGAGCAAAACTCCATTTCAAGAAAAAAAAAAAAAGAAAGGAAACTTTAGTGTGGTCAACAGTCATATGAACAAAAAGCTCAACATCACTGATTATTAAAGAAATGCAAATAAGATATCATCTCATGCCAGTCAGAAAGGTGATTTTTTTTTTTTTTTGAGACAGAGTCTCACTCTGTCACCAGGCGCCAGGCAGGAGTGCAGTGGCACAATCTCGGCTCACTGCAACCTCCGCCTCCCGGGTTCAAGCAATTCTCCTGCCTCATCCTCTCGAGTAGCTGGGACTACAGGTGTACGCCACCACGCCCTGCTAATTTTTGTATTTTCAGTAGAGATGGGGTTTCACCATGTTGGCCAGGATGGTCTCGATCTCTGGACCTCATGATCCGCCCGCCTCAGCCTCCCAACGTACTGGGATTACAGGCTTGAGCCTCTGAGCCTGGCCAGAAGGCGATTTTTAACAAGTTAAAGAAATAACAGATGCTGGTGAGGTTGTGAAAAAAAGAAATGCTTATACTGTTTGTGGGAGTGTAAATTAGTTCATCTATTGTTGAAGACAGTGTGGTTATTATTATTATTTTTCTGAGACAGAGTTTCTCTCTTGTTGCCCAAGCTGAAGTGCAATGGCACGATCTCAGCTCACTGCAACCTCCACCCCTTGGGTTCAAGCAGTTCTCCTGCCTCAGCCTCCCAAGTAGCTGAGATTACAGGTATGTGCCACCATGCGGCTAATTTTTGAACTTTTAGTAGACACTGGGTTTTGCCATGTTGTCCAGGCTGGTCTCAAATTTCTGACTTCAAGTGATCTGCCCACCTCAGCCTCCCAAAGTGCTGGGATTACAGGTGTGAACCACCATGCCTGGCCCAGTGTGATGAGCAATCCTATTACTGGTTATATGCCCAAAGGAATATAAATTATTCTATTATAAATACACATGAACATGTATGTTCACTGCTGCACCATCCACCATAGCAAACACATGGACTCAATGTAAACTTCCATAAATGATAGACTGGACAAAGAAAAATGTGGTACATATACACTATGAAATATGCACCCATAGCTGGGCGCGAAGGCTCACACCTGTAATCCCAGCACTGTGGGAGATCGAGGCGGGTGGATCACGAGGTCACGAGATCGAGACCATCTTGGCCAACATGGTGAAATCCCCGTCTCTACTAAAAATACAAAAAAAAAAATTAGCCGAGTGTGTTGGCCAATGAATGCCTGTAATCCCAGCTGCTTGGGAGGTTGAGGCAGGAGAATTGCTTGAACGTGGGAGGCGGAGGCTGCAGTGAACAGAGAATGCACCATTGCATTCCAGCCTGGGCAACAAGAGCAAAACTCTGTCTCGTAAAATAAAAATAAAAATGCTACGCAGCTATAAGAAAAATGAGACCATGCCCTTTGCAGGGGTGTGGATGGAGCTGGAGAGCTGGAGGCCATTATCCTTAGCAAACTAACACAGGAACAAAACCAAATGCCACATTTTCTCCCTTATGATTGAGAGGTAAATAATGAGAACACACAGACACAGGGAAGGAAGCAACACACACTGGGGTCTTTCAAAAAGTGGAAGGTGAGAAGAGAAAGAGGATCAGAAAAAATAACGAACGGGTACTAGGCTCAGTACCTGGGTTAGTAAATAATCTATACAGGAAATCTCCGTGACACAGTTTACCTATGTCACAAACCTGCACTTGGATTCTTGAACTTAAAAGTTTTTTAAAAGAACTATATTTTGAGACAGTCTTGCTCTGTAGCCCAGGCTGGAGTGGAGTGAGTGGCGTCATCTCCGCTCACTACAACCTCCATCTCCTGGGTTCAAGCGATTCTTCTGCCTCAGCTTCCTGAGTAGATGGGATTCCAGGGATGCATCACTAGGCCCTGCTATGTTTGTACCTTTTAAAGAGGAATCAACCAGTATTTTCAAAGATGGTTTTGTTTATAAAACATAATCTTCCACTTGTCCAGTAGACCAGTAGATACTCTTCATATATTGATGGATTGACTGGAGACAGACACTGTCTCTCCCAGGCTGGAGTGCAGTGGTGCGATAAGCTCACTGCAACCTTTGTCTCCCGTGTTCAAGCAATTCTCCTGCCTCAGCTTCCAGAGTAACTGGGATTACAGGTGTATGCCACCACATCTGGCTAATATTTTATAGTTAGTAGAGATGAGGTTTCACCATGATGGCCAGGCTGGTCTTAAACTTTTGACCTCAGATGATCCACCCACCTCAGCCTCCCAAAGTGTTGGGATTACAGGCTTGCGCCACCACACCCAGCCGGAAGCTCTTTAACTTAATTAAATCGCATTTGTCAATTTTTGCTTTTGTTGCAATTGCTTTGGCATCTTCGTCATGAAGTTTTGCCTTTGCCTATGTCCTGAATGATATTGCCTAGGTTGTCTTTCAGGGTTTTTATAAGTTTTGGGTTTTACATTTAAGTCTTTAATCCATCTTGAGTAAATGTTTGTATAGGGTATAAGGAAGGGGTCCAGGTTCAATTTTTTGCTTATGACTAGCCAGTTCTCCCAGCAAAATTTACTGAAAATTCTTTCCCCATTGCTTCTTTTTGCCAGCTTTGTCAAAGGTCAGATGGTTGTAGGTGTGCAGGTTGATTTCTAGCCCTCTGTTCTGTTCCACTGATCTATTTTTCTGTTCTTGTACCAGTACCATGCTGTTTTGGTTATCATAGCCTTGTAGTATAGCTGGGAATTGAGTAGCATGATGCCTCTAGCTTTGTTATTTTTGATTAGGATTACCTTGGCTATTCAGGCTCTTTTGGTTTTATATAAATTTTAAAATAATTCTTTTAAATTCTATGAGAATGTCAGTGGTTGTTTTTGGGAATAGCGTTGAATATATAAATTGCTTTGGGCAATATGGCCATTTTAATGATATTGATTCTTTCTATTCATGAGCATGGAATATGTTTGTTTGTGTCATTTCTGATTTCTTTGAGCAGCGATTTGTAGTTCCTGAGATCTTCTGCCTCCCTGGTAGTTATCTGTATTCCTGGGTATTTTATTCTTTTTGTGACACTTGTGAATGTGAGTTTGTTCATGAGTTGGCTCTCGTCTTGACTGTTGTTTGAGTATAGGAATGCTAGTAATTTTTCACATTGATTTTGCATTCTGAGATTTTGCCGAAGTTGTTTGTCAGCCTAAGGAGCTTTTGGGCTGAGACTATGGGGTTTTCTAGATATAGGATCATGTAACCTGCAAACAGGGATAGTTTGATTTCCTCTCTTCCTATTTGGATGCCCTTTCTTTCTTTCTGTTGCCTGATTACCCAGACCAGAACTTCCAGTTGAATAGGAGAGATTAGAGACGACATTTTTGTCTCATTCCTATTTTCAAGGAGACTGCTTCCAGCTTTTTCCCATTCAGTATAATGCTGGGTTTGTCATAAATGGCTCCTATTGAGGTTTTTTTTTTTCTGTTTCTGTAATGAATTGTAGTTATTAATTTGGGTATTTTGACCCAGACTTGCATCCCTGAGATGAAGCCCACCTGAGCATCGTGGATAAGTTTTTTGATTTGCTGCTGAATTTGCTTTGCTAGTATTTTGTTGGAAGATTTTTGCATCAATGTTCATCAAGGATATTGACATGAAGCTTTCTTTTTTGTTGTGACTTTTTCAGGTTTTTATGTCAAGATGGTTCTGGCCTGATAGTATGAGTTTAGGGAGTCCCTTCTCTTCAATTTTTTGGAATAGTTTCAGTAGGAACAATACCAGCTCTTTGGGAGAATTCAGCTGCGAATACTTTTTACTATTTATAAAAAGTAATAAATAGCCTTTTATTGATTGGCAGGCTATTTATTACTGCCCCGATTTCAGAACTTATTATTGTTCTGTTCAGGGATTCAGTTTCTTCCTGGTTCAGTCTTTTTTTCCCCCCCCGAGACGGAGTTTCGCTCTTGTTACCCAGGCTGGAGTGCAGTGGCGCGATCTCAGCTCACTGCAACCTCTGCCTCCTGGGTTCAGGCAATTCTCCTGCCTCAGCCTCCCGAGTAGCTGGGATTACAGGCACGTGCCACCATGCCCAGCTAATTTTTTGTATTTTTAGTAGAGACGGGTTTTCACCATGTTGACCAGGATGGTCTCGATTTCTTGACCTCGTGATCCACCCGCCTCGGCCTCCCAAATGCTGGGATTACAGGCGTGAACCACCGCGCCCGGCCCTCTGGTTCAGTCTTACTTAACAGGGTGTAAGCTTCCAGGAATTTATTGCTTTCTTCTAGATTTTCTAGTTGATGTGCATTGAGTTCATAATATTCTCTGATAGTTGTCTGTATTTGTCTGGGATCAGTGATACCCCCTTATTGTTTCTGATTCTGTTTATTTGAATCTTCTCCCTTTTCTTCTTTATTAGTCCAGCTAGTGGTCTTTTTAGTTATTTTATTTTATTTCATTTTTCAGAAAACCGGGTCCTGGATTTGTTGGTCTTTTGAATGTGTTTTCACGTCACTTGTTTAGTGCAGCCCTGATTTTGGTTATTTCTTGTCTTCTGCTGGCTTTGGTTTTTTCTGTTCTTGGTTCTCTAAGCCTTTTAGCTGTGATGTTAGGTTGTTAACTTGAGCTCTTCCTAACTTTTTGATGTGAGGCCTTAGTGCCAGAATGTAGTGAGATCAGATGTACTAAGGAAGTCCAGGAGTGATGGCTCATGCCTGTATCCTTACACTTTGGAAAGCCAACACAGGAGAATCACTTGAGCCCAGGAGTTTGAGCCAGACTGGGAAACGTGGAAGACCCATCTGTACTGAAAATACAAAAATGAGCCGGGTGTGCTGGCACACACCTGTGATTTCAGCTACTTGAGAGGCTGAGGTGGGAGAATCATCTAACCCTGGGGAGGTTGAGGCTGCATGAAGCCATGGTGGTGCCACTGCCCTCCATCCTGGGTGACAGAGTGGCACTGTGTCACAAACAAGCAGCAGATATTTTATGCCCTTCTCAGAGTAGGAAGCAAGATTAACAGAATGCAGCATTTTAAAATTGAAATTTTATTTTTAAGTTTTTTTTTTTTTTAATGTAAACGGTTTTATTTAGAAACAACCTTTTTGCATTGTAGAATATAAAACTTGGTTTACACTCTATAAAAAATAACCAATATCCAAATTCAAGAGAGCTAGCATTCACAGAACACACGATATGGGTGTGTAGCTACTGTTCACCAGCCTCAGGCTTGATTTAAACCAAAAAAATAATCCAAGGGGATCATTCAAGATTAGCATACAGTGCTTGCTGCCGGGTCCTCAGCATGCAGAAGTTGCTATCTTAGCAGATTAAGGTTTGCTTTTCAAGTGCATGCCTTTAACATAAGGCCTGGGCTCTCTGCACCTAGTGAGGTGTGAAACTCTCTTGCCACACAGTTCACAAAACTAAGCCAGAATTGGTGGCATTATTAAATTATCACTGGTCTTTTTTTTTTGTTTGTTTTTTTTGAGACGGAGTTTTCTTGTTACCCAGGCTGGAGTGCAATGGCGCAATCTCGGCTCACCGCAACCTCCGCCTCCTGGGTTCAGGCAATTCTCCTGCCTCAGCCTCCTGAGTAGCTGAAATTACAGGTACGCGCCACTATGCCCAGCTAATTTTTTGTATTTTTAGTAGAGACGGGGTTTCACCATGTTGACCAGGATGGTCTCGATCTCTTGACCTCGTGATCCACCCGCCTCGGCCTCCCAAAGTGCTGGGATTACAGGCTTGAGTCACCGCGCCTGGCCTATTGCAACCTAATTTCTATATATTTGTGAATGTTTCAGTTTTTTCTATTATTGCTATATACTCTCATTCAATTTTGGTCATAGAAAGTAATCCATAATATTTCAGTTTTAAAAAATTTGTTAAGACTTCTTTTTTGGCCTAACAGGTGATCTAGCAAGAAAAATTTGAATGAGCATTTGAGAAGGGTGTGTGTCCTGATGATGTTTAGGGGTATTCTCTATAACTCTGTTAGGAATAACAGTTTTATATACCTTCAATTCCTCTCTTCCCTTATTAATGTTCTGTCTTGTCTTACTATTATTACAGGAAGTGGGTACTGAAATATCCTACTATAATTATACTGCTTTCTGTGTGTTTCTTGAATTCTGTCAGTATTTGCTTTACATATTGGGAACCCTATGGCTGGGCATTGTGGCTCATGCCTGTAATCCCAGCACTTTGGGAGGCCAAGACAGGTGGATTGCCTTGGCAACACAGTGAAACCCTGTCTCTACTAAAATTTAAAAAAAAATTAGGCGGGCATGGTGGCATTCTACTCCCAGCTACTTGGGCAGCTGAGACAGGAGAATTGCTTGAACCTGGGAGGTAGAGGTTGCAGTGAGCAGAGATCACACCACTGCACTCCAGCCTGGTCAACAGAGTGAGACTCCATCTCCTTTCACGTTTACACATGCAAATTTGTCATAGGTTCCCAGTGAATGAATCTGTAATTGTTTAATGTTGTTCTTAGTCTCTTTGGAGTTTCTACTTAAAGTACATCTTATAAAATATGACAGTTTTTGAAATAAACTTTAAGTATATTTTATAAAATATGACAGTATCTTGTGTGATATTATTTTGACTTCTCTCACTTGGCTAATATTTCCATGAAATTTCTATTTCCATTTTGCCACTCTCAGTCTTCTTTTATCGTTAGATCTTCACTGACTCTTGTAGAAAGGCAAGTTGGATCTTGATTTTTTAAATTTTTATTATAAATCCCTTTATTGAAAGTATGTCTCTTGATGGGAAAGTTAAATTTATATATAGTTAGATAATTTGCTGAAAGAAAAACTGTTGTTTTATTATTTCATTTTTATATCTTTGTCCATTTTCTCTTTCTGTTTTGCTTTGTGTGTTTGAAATTTTTGTATTGATATGCTTTCACTTTTTGTGTGTGTGTGTGTGTGTCTGTCTGTACAGATGTGTTTGTTGTGGTACCTTCAGTATTAAAAATTTCTCAACAGTAAAAGCGTGTGTGTGTATGTGTATATATATTTTTTTAGATAGAGTTTTGCTCTTTGTTGCCTAGACTAGAGTGCAGTGGCACGATCTCTACTCACTGCAACCTCTACCTTGCAGGTTCAAGTGAGTCTACTGCCTCCGCCTCTTGAGTAGCTGGGATTCCAGTTGCCCACCACCACACCCGGCTAATTTTCCTATTTTTAGTAGAGACAGGGTTTCACCATGTCAGCCAGGCTGGTCTCGGATTTAGACCTAAGCTAATCCTCCCGCCTTGGCCTCCCAAAGTGTTGGGATTACAGACATGAGCCACTGCGCCTGGCCAAAAGAGTATATTTAAATGTGGTAAAACATTAACTTCAATTGCATACAAAAATTCTTCCTCATTACATCTGCCCTCAGATTTGTTATTCATGTTGCTAATTGTATCTTTTTATGTTGTATATTCATTAACAGATTTCTATAATAATTTTTATGCCTTTATCTTTCAACTTTTAGATAATAATTAAAAATGCTTTCTCCACCGTTGTGATAATTCTAAGCAATTTTATTTTTGTGTATGTGCACATCATTCCCAGAAAGTTATGTATTTTTACATAATTATGTGTTGTTTTCTTGCATCGTGTTATTTTCAGCAAAGATACTATATATCAGTATCTTTGATATATAGGAGATAGGTAGGGTACACACAGTGCCAGTATGCTTTCTCAGCATTTGGTTATTTTGGAATGGGTTTTACTTTTTATTTGGTAGGACAGTTTTGCTGACTATTATATTCACTTGACAGCTGTTTTTCTTCAGGATTTTGAGACTATCACACAGTTTACTTCTAACCTGAAATGTTCTTGCCGACAGATTCACTGGTTATTATATAAGACTATGCTTGTAAATGACACATCACTTTTGTCTTGCAGCTTCTAAGATTCTCTTGTCTGTGACTTTTACAATTGTGCTATATATGTTTTTGTTATAAATATCTTCTGTGTATATCCTAGTTTGCTGAACTTCATTTTTATATTTTTTTACTTTTATAATTTTTCAGTTATATTTTTATCTCTACAATTTTTGTTTCTGTAACAATGTTAGTATTTTTGTTATCCTCCTTTCTCTGATTTTCAATCGTAGATTATGTTCCTATTTTACTCACTTAGTGTTATTTGATTTATCTTAATTTTTTTTTTTTTTTTGAGATGGAGTTTTGTTCTTGTTGCCCAGGCTGGAGTGCAGTGGCATGAAATTGGCTCACTACAACCTCTGCCTCCCAGGTTCAAGCGATTCTCCTGCCTCAGCCTCCTGAGTAGCTGGGATTACAGGAATGCACCACCATGCCCGGCTAATTTTGTATTTTTAGTAGAGCTGGGGTTTTGCCATGTTGGACGGGCTGGTTTCAAACTCCTGACCTCAGTGATCCACCTGCCTCGGCCTCTCAAAGTGCTGGGATTACAGACATGAGCCACCACGCCCGTACTTTTCTTAAATATTAAAAATTAATCTATCAATCTATATTTTTTAGGTGGAGTTTTTGCTCTTGTTGCCCAGGCTGGAGTGCAATGATGCAATCTCGGCTCACTGCAACCTCCACCTCCTGGGTTCAAGTGATTCTCCTGCCTTAGCCTCCCAAGTAGCTGGGATTACAGACATGCAGCACCACACCCAGCTAATTTTTTGTATTTTTAGTAGAGACGGGATTTCACCATGTTCGTCAGGCTGGTCTCGAACTCCAGACCTTAGGTGATCCACCTGCCTTGGCCTCCCAAAGTGCTGGGATTACAGGTGTGAACCACACACCCGGCTTATCTCTATTTTTTAATGGTTTTGCTTTCTAAAAATTTTAGAAATTTTTTGATGGGGCCATGGTGACCTAATATTTTCCATGTTGCAATCTTCGATTGAGATTTAGACATTTAAAAAAGCTCTCTCACAATCTTGATAATGCAGCTCTGTTCTGCATAGTCTGAAATCAATTGTCTTGGTTAGAGATTCTGGCAGTCTCTCAAATATGTTGTTAGCATGTGTCTTATCTGAAACTTTGTTTTTATTTTTTAGTTAAAGAAGTGTATTTGGCTGGGCATGATGGGTCACGCCTGTAATCCAAGCACTTTGGAGGCCAAGGCAGGCGGATCACCTGAGGTTGGGAGTTCAAGACCAGCCTGACCAACATGGTGAAACCCCGTCTTACTTTAAAAAAAAAAAAAAAGAAGAGAAGTGTATTCATGTTTCATCTTAATAGTCAGTGGTCACTTTCTACACCTGTTCCCTATCTGTGGTACTGCAGTCTCTCCGCTGTTTGGTCTCAGCAGACTCAAATTGTCATTGCAATGTATGCCACTATTTCTTTCAGCATTTTATGTCATGGGAAACTAAAACCAGCCTCTGGTAATATCCCTAGAAGCCAGAAATAAAGATGTATGTGCCAATTTATTTCTTGTCTTTTAAAAACAAAACCAGGAGTTGGCAGTTTACTTCTAGAGGCACTATGTTTTACTGGGGAACAGGCGTATGCTAATATAATATTGATGTAAATAGAGGGCATTAGGTAAATATGGTCTATCATAATCTGTGTTGGGTGGGTGTAACAGAACATTTTTTTTTTCATTCTGTGTGACTCTTTGCATTGTATTCAGCTGTGGCACTGCACACACTTATTTATACATTATCCGCAAATATATTTTGGTCAGTATGTCTTTGTTACATTTATAGATGTTTATGAAGAAATTAGAGTCTGGTATTTTGCTGTGCCGTGTTGCTCATGTAGTTTATATAATTTTAGAGGTTACATTTGTAAAGTATATATATCTGAGACTAGTAAGTGAAGTAATTTGTTGTTCTAATTTTTTGTTTAGTTACATGTTCTCATTTTGCTGAAGACCTTTTGCCAGAGCAAGACATAAAAGATTCTTTCCAGAAAGTGACACTGAGGAGATATGATAAATGTGGACATGAGAATTTACAGTTAAGAAAAGGCTGTGAAACTGTAGGTAATGGGCAGCTACACAAAGGACGTTACACTGCTCCTAACCAATGTTTGACACCAACCCAGAACAAAATGTATCAATGTGATATTTATGTACAACTTCTTTATACATTTTTAAATTCAGGTAGATATAAGATAGGACATACTGGAAAGAAACCTTCCCAATGTAAAAAATGTGGCAAATTATTTTGCAGGCTTTCACAACTGACTCAACATAAGGTAATTCATGTTAGAGAGAATACTTACAGATGTAAAGAATTTGGCAATGCCTGTAATCAGTCCTCAACCATTACTAACCATAAGAGAATTCACACTGGAGAGAGACCCTACAAATGTAAAGAATGTGGCAAAGCATTTAACCACTACTCAACCCTTACTACCCATAAGAGAATTCATACCGGAGAGAAACCCTATAAATGTAATGAATGTGGCAAAACCTTTAGCATATCCTCAACCTTTACTAAACATAAGATAATTCATACTGAAGACAAACCCTACAAATGTAAAGAATGTGGCAAAGCCTTTAACTGGTCCTCACACCTTACTAGCCATAAGAGAATTCATACTGGAGAGAAACCCTACAAATGTGAAGAATGTGGCAAAGCCTTTAACTGGTCTTCAACTCTTAATAAACATAAGAGAATTCATACTGGAGAGAAGCCCTACAAATGTGAAGAGTGTGGCAAAGCTTTTCACCGGTTCTCAAGACTCACTCGACATAAGAAAATTCATACCGGAGAGAAGCCCTACAGCTGTGAAGAATGTGGCAAAGCTTTTACCTGGTCTTCAAGGCTTACTAAACATAAGGAAGTTCATAATAGAGAGAAACCTTACAAATGTGAAGAATGTGGCAGAACTGCTAACCAATGCTCACACCTTATTGTTCAGAAAACCATTAATACTTGAAAAAACGTGTATAAATTTTAAAAATTGTGGAAAAGCCATTAATATCTGCTCACTTCCTAACAACAGAGAGTTGATACTTACTAAGAGCACTGTAAAGGCAATCACTGTCAAACATTCTTGTAGAGGCTGGGCATAGTGGCTCACGTTTGTAATCCCAGCACTTTGGGAGGCTGAGGCTGGTGGATCACCTGAGGTCAGGAGTTTGAGACCAGCCTGACCAACATGGTGAAACCCTGTCTCTAAAAAAAGAAAAAACAATCTTGTAGAAAATATAAGCCTTAAGAGTAAAGGGAAACTATGTATTCCGAGGAAAAGCATTACAATATAAGAGGGTTGTAGTGCCTTTACTTGTATCATAGATGTTATTGTACACATTTTGTACTAAAGGAAAACCCTGAACCAGTTGTACAAACTTTGTTCAACATCCAAAAATTTATATTGAAGAAAAATCCAGCAAATGTAAAAATTTGGAAAAACATTTTTTCCCCACAAACTATAGCTTAGAAAACACTGGATATATTTCTAAGATATATTTTTGCATATGCAGTAAGCACGAAAAAAATATTTCATTCAAAATTGAGTCTGTAAATAACAATG
This sequence comes from Callithrix jacchus, assembly GCF_049354715.1. NCBI lineage: Eukaryota > Metazoa > Chordata > Mammalia > Primates > Cebidae > Callithrix > Callithrix jacchus. The sequence continues at coordinate 21,128,318 of NC_133523.1, forward strand.
TAAGGTACAAATAACTAATAAACCGTTCAGACATTACACTAAAAGTGCTCAGTATAGAAAATAAAACTAAAGTTGTCAGATAAATTATTTGTATGTAACTTCAAAAAGAACAACATATTTTGCAAAGTTATAATTACATTCAAAGTGTACTTTTTTTTCTTTTTTTGAGAAAGAGTCTCACTTTGTTACCCAGGTTGGGGTGCAGTGGCGTGATCTCAGCTCGCTTTCAACTTGCACTTTTGGGTTCAAGCAGTTCTGTCACAGCCTCCCGAGTAGCTGGGAGTACATGCATATACCAGCATGCCTGGCAATTTTGTGTGTGTGTATTTTATTTATTTATTCTGAGACAGTATCGCTATGTCGCCAGGCTGGGGTGCAAATGGCAAAATCTTGGCTCACTTGCAACTTCCACCTTCCTGGTTCAGGCGATTCTGCCTCAGCCTCCTGAGTAACTGGGATTACAGGTGAGTGCCACCATGCCCAGCTAATTTTTATATTTTTAGTAGAAACGAGGATTCACCATGTGGTCCAGCTTGGTCTCAACCTCCTCACCTCAAGAGATCTGCCCACCTCATCCTCCCAAATTTTTAGATTATGTGTAAATTTAATTTTAATATATATTTTTTACCATGTTAAGACTATTGTGTGTTTAATGAAGCATTATGCTACTAACTTTAACCTATCACACCTTACTCATGGGTGTAGGTAAATGGTGGTAGCAGTATATTATTTGGTAACATAGTGGAATAGCATCTCAAGTAATCTCTTTTGCCAGTAGTTTTAACCAGCAGATAAGTTAATATTGTTTCCATAGTTTAAATATTTATCTTTTTTAGTTATTTAAATTTATTTTTCTTATATTTTGGGTAAACATAATATGTATTTATATTTATGCAAATCTGGCATTTTTATACAGGCATATAATATATAATTAGATCAGGGTAAATTATGTAACCATCACTTGTAACATTTATGTTTTATATTACAAACCACTCTATTATATACTTTTAGTTATTTTAAAATGTACAATAAAATTGTTATTGACTACATGATTATTTTTATGGTCATAAAAATTATGTATAAGTAGAAATAAAATCAACTCATTTCTGACTCTTAAACATTTTCAGATATTTGTAACATATATATTTTTTGAACTGGCCTCTGCATGCAAACACACACAGACTTTTAGTTTTGATTTACATAGAGTTAAATATACACGTGTATTGTTCCAAAGATAAATTTTAGATGTAAGAAAATTACACGGTTATAAGTGTCTTGATGTGAATCTATCTGTTTTCTGAAGAAAAGAGCACTATTGGAACAGAAGGAATCATTTTAATAAGGTGGGTAATTTACTAGAAAACAAAAAGAACTCAAAAATGCTGAAAGCAAATCTGTACTCTCTGTATGGAATGTATTAGTGTAAAATTTTAGGGCTTATGGTACCTGGTACTCAGGCTAGGCCCATAATTTTATTGTGTGTTTTACATATTTTTTGTTGTGTAGTTTATGGAGTATTCATTATGGGAGCTGGTCAGAGATTATAATAATTTTTATAAAATTGAATCATGCACACAAAATAATTTTTAGATATAATTCCAAAATTAGGGTATTAGTTTGCATATTTAGTTAGAACATTGCATTTTGTTTTATTCGTTGGAGAACCTTATATAAGCCTACTTTTTTTTGTTACTGTTTCTTTCACTTTTTATTAGCGGCAAGTAAATCTATTGATCCGATTTGCTGAGGTAAGCACTAGGGAGACGTCATAAGTCATGAGGATGTAAATCTATAAATGTAGCACACAAATATGAAAGCACTTCCTGTGTCACAGATGATCCATCATAAGCCATAAATATTCCTGCTGGAGTTAGTTTGTAACTTCAAATCAGAGCTAAAAATATCATTGGTGAAGAAATAACACTGATTTTTCATGTGGAGAAGGCATTTTTGTCTAGGCTGCCAAGCTGACTCTTCCTGAATTTAAAGAGAACTTTGGCTTTTGTTTTCTAATTATCCTGTTTTGTTTGGCTTACTATATGTCTTATCATAGAGGTTATATTATATACATTACAGCTTCCTTCTTTTACTGTGTTATGGCAACAGTTTTCTCCCTGGTGTCTTTATGCCATGGCATTTCACATGGTATTTTATAGGTTTTAATGAGAAAGTTTTTTTTTTTTTTTTTTTACTAGGCAAAGAACTTTATTAACCTTGGTTTCAAACTTGATTCCCAGGCTTCTTCGGCTTAATTAGCTGCAAAGAATGAATTGTGTATAAGCAAAAAACTGAAAAGAGCTGCAGTGTCCAAGGGGCTTGGGCTTAAAAATATTAGAGATCTAGATTTTATCAGATCCATAAACAAAAATTTCTTAAAAAGCAGTCATAATATAAAATAGCAGCTCCCAGTAACTTCTTCAAGTTTTATCTTCAGGAGTTGACTCAATTCAGTTTGCCTCATTCTTGGAAGCCTCATCAAAATTCTCCACAAGATCTGGAACTTCATCATCATCCTCCTCTCCAGTAGCAAGCGGTGCTTTTCCATCCACAGATTGTTTGGGCAGAGCTTCAGCCAGTCTCCTTAAACTGGTCAGACTGTCTGCCCCAAGCTGGTTTAAGATGCTGGGTAGCATTTCTGTCAGCTGCTTTGTCTCAGCATGGCCTGTAATGGTGAAAGTGTTCGCTGCCAGAGATGCCTGAACTTTAGGGTTGTTAAAGTGGATCACTGTTCCTGGGTTTGTAAACATATTCATCTCTTCAATACCAGAGATATTGTTCACCCCTAACTTCTTTAAGGAGAACTGAAGTTTTTTATCATCTGCTGTAGCTGTTCTATGAACCACCTTCTTTTTGCGAGCAGTTCCTTTCCCACCAATGCGCACTTGTGCCTGCAGTTTGGCGAGTTTTTCCTGGTTCATGATTGTTTCTTTCATCTTGTCGGAGCGGATAAGAGGTCGCGAGGGGGACTAGGGTTGGTGCTCAGGGGGCCTCGGGTGGACCAGCTGAAATTAGGCGCACACAGGCGGGGACGCAAGATCGAGAAAGTTATTTTTTAATGAACTGAAAAAAGTTGTTTTAACTAGAGAATTCGCTTATCATTATAACTTTCAGATTGATAAATAAGAAGCATACATTTTTCATGGGTGAGAGAACCCATCACTTAACATTGTTTCTTTGTAAAAGAAAAAAAAAATTTTTTTGTGATGGAGTCTCACTCTTGTCACCCAGGCTGGCATGCGATGACGTGATCTTGGCTCACTGCGACTTCCACCTCCTGCGTTACCTCAGCCTCCTGTGCAGCTGGATACAGGAACCTGCCACCACGCTCAGTTAATTTCAGTATTTTTAGTAGAGATGAGGTTTCATCATGTTGGCCAGGCTGGTCTTGCTGACCTCAGGTGATATGCCCTCCTCAGCCTCCCAAAGTGCTGAGATTACAGGTGTGAGTCACTGCACCTCTCCAGAAAAATCTATTTGATTCTAACACAAAGTGTGCTAAATAATTTGTTAGAGACTCTTTTTTTATTTTTTTTTTCTTGGCTCACTGTAACCTCCACCTCCCAGGTTTAGCACTTCTGTCCTGGCCTCCCGAGTAGCTGGGATTACAGGTGTGTGCCACCATGTTCAGCTAATTTTTGTATTTTTAGTAGAGACAGGGTTTCACCATGTTGGCCAGGCTATTCTTGAACTCAATACCTCAAGTGATCTGCCCACCTTGTCCTCTGAAAGTGCTGGGATTACAGGCATGAGCCACTGCACCTGGCCAGAAACCATGTTTGAAAAGTGATTTTAAAAAACTTTTTGAGACGGAATCTCGCTTTGTTGCCAGGTTAGAGTGCAGTGGCACGATCTCACCTCACTACAACCTCCGCCTCCCGGGTTCAAGCAATTCTGCCTCAGCCTCCGGAGTAGCTGGGACTACAGACATCCGCCAACATGCCCAGCTGATTTTTGTATTTTATTAGAGATTGGGTTTCACCATGTTTGCCAGGATGATCTCGATTTTTTTTTTTTTTTTTTGAGACGGAGTTTTCGCTCTTGTTACCCAGGCTGGAGTGCAACGGCGCGATCTCGGCTCACTGCAACCTCCGCCTCCTGGGTTCAGGCAATTCTCCTGCCTCAGCCTCCTGAGTAGCTGGGATTACAGGCACGCACCACCATGCCCAGCTAATTTTTTTATTTTTAGTAGAGACAAGGTTTCACCATGTTGACCAGGACGGTCTCGATCTCTTGACCTTGTGATCCACCGTCCTCGGCCTCCCAAAGTGCTGGGATTATAGGCGTGAGCCACCACACCCAGCCTCTGAAAACAGATTTTTAAGAGTTATAGTAATTGAAGATTTTTTTTTTAGAGGGAGTCTTACTCTGTCGTCCAGACTGGAGTGCAGTGGCACGAGCTTGGCTCACTGCAGTGCTTTTCCGCCTCCTGGGTTCAAGCAATTCTGCCTCAGTCTCCCAAGTAGCTGGGATCACAGGAGTGCACCACCATACCCAGCTAATTTTTTGTATTTTTTAGTAAAGACGGGGTTTTACCGTGCTAGCCAGGCTGATCTTAAACTCCTGATCTTATGATCTGCCCGCCTCGCCCTCCCAAAGTGCTGGGATTACAGGTGTGAGCCAGGGTGCCCAGCTGAAGATGTTTTAATTTTAGCGTAGTATACTTAGAGCACAAGTTATATTTCTATGCAGAATTTTCTGTTTTGTAGTTGTGAGTTAGAGTTGCAAAACAATAAAATGACCTCTGTGGATTTTAAAGTCGGAGTAATACTTATTTTCCATATTGATATAACAATTTGGAGAAATATCTCGTTTTACATAATTTTTTGAGTGGGTGAAATTCAGTCTACGGTTTTTGCTCTTAGTCATCTAACTGTAGCCACCTCCTTGGTCATTGGTAAGTGACTGATTAGTAATTCCAATCTATTTCACTCTTGTCACTGAGCAAACAATATTCTATATTCAATGAGGAAGAGTAGTTTTATATTAGATTTTTGGAAACTTTCAGCAACTGTAGACCACTCAATAGATTGTGATGTACATACAGACAGAAATTTTCTGTGTTATTATAGGCTCATCCTGGCTTTTAATATAAAAATTTAATATATTTTCAAAGTAAAATCCAGAGTTCTATAATGTCATGAGACGGGTATCGTTAGAATGTGTTTACCAAAATATTTGTGTTAAGCTTAGTAATGAGTACTTTAAACCAAAAATCAATGTCTACGTAGTATATAAAAGTTTAAAAAGTGTTTTGTTTTGTTTTTGTTTGTTCGTTTTCTGTTTTTTTTTAGATGGAGTTTTCGCTCTTGTGCAGGCTGGAGTGCAATGGCACAACCTCGGGTCACCGCAACCCCTGCCTCCTGGGTTCAAGTGATTCTTCTGCCTCAGCCTCCTGAGTAGCTGGGATTACAGGCACGTGCCACCACGACTGGTTAATTTTGTATTTTTAGTAGAGACAGGTTTCTCCATGTTGGTCAGGCTGGTCTCCAGCTCGCGAGCTCAGGTGATCCACCCACCTTGACCTCCCGAAGTGCTGAGATTACAGGCGTGAGCCACTGCTCCCAGCCAAAAAGTGAGTTTTAAGATACTCTTTATTTCTACTAGATTAGAAAATTCGATGCCAAAATGTGGGCTCAGGAATGAAAACAAAAATTGGGTGCAAGGGTGTTGTGGATTGTGGTTAAGATTGAAACTCAGTATCAGGTGGTTCCTGGTTGCATCTCAGTTCTGCCGCTCATGGGCTGCATGACCTGAATACAGTTTCACGACTCGTCTGTGCTTCACTCTCCAGCTGTACGGTGAGGATAATAGTGCCCGAATTCCAGGGGTCTGTAAAGTTGACGCAATTAATGCAAATAAAGATGCCAGAAGAGTGCCCAGCATATAGGGAGTGTACGGGAAGTTTATTAGCTTTTATTTGTTGATTCTGTTACATCATAATCAACAAAAAGCCTGAAAACAAGGTGGCCACATCAGTGGTTTGCAATCCATGTTCGTTCTAACTAGTCATTCTGGGGCTGTAATGGAAATTGAATGCTTTCAACACTATCCTTGCAAATTCCCACATATTCACATAGAGGATGAATATAAATATGATGGAAAGATTTTTCATTGAGTACTGCTCTTTTTTTTTTTTTTTGAGACAGACCTTCGCTCTTGTTACCCAGGCTGGAGTGCAATGGCGCGATCTCGGCTCACCGCAACCTCCGCCTCCTGGGTTCAAGCAGCTCTGCCTCAGCCTCCCGAGTAGCTGGGACTCTACCATGCCCAGCTAATTTTTCTATTTTTTAGTAGAGACGGGGTTTCACCATGTTGACCAGGATGGTCTCTATCTCTTAACCCTCATGATCCACCCACCTCAGCCTCCCAAAGTGCTGAGATTATAGGCGTGAGCCACTGTGCCTGGCCACAAGTACTGCTCTTTAACATGCCAGTAACACTAGATAAATGAGCACCTAAATGTTGAGCACTTGCCAGTCTTAAATTAGGCAAATTGTTCCCTTATCTACTTAGTTAATACATTTCTCATGGCCAAGTATGTTCATTTGATAAATTTAAATGTAGTGTAAAAAATATATTTAAATACCTTTTTTCTAATAAAGGTAATCAGTTAGGCACTTAGAATTTTACTCTAAACAGTTGCTTTAAAGTCTGTCTTTTAAAGTATTATATTATTTTGAACATTAAAAATCAAGATGGCCAGGTGCTGTGGCTCACGCCTGTAATCCCAGCACTTTGGGAGGCTAAGGTGGGTCAATCACCTGTGTCAGGAGTTGAAGACCAGCCTGGCCAACATGGTGAAATCCCATCTTCACTAAAAATACAAAGTCAAATGCCTTGCTCATTTAGTGATGTAGGTAAATAATGGTTTAATATTATGAAGAGTCTGAACACTTGCTCTTGTCGCCCAGGCTGGAGTGCAGTGACACCGTCTCGGCACCTCAGCTCACTGCAGCCTTTCTCTCCTGGATTCAAGTGATTCTCCTGCCCCAGCCTCCTGAGTAGCTGGGGTTACACACGTGTGCTATCACACCCAGCTAATTTTTGTATTTTTAGTAGAGATTGCATTTCACCATGTTGGCCAGAGTGGCCTCCAACTCCTGACCTCAAGTGATCCACCCACCTCAGCCTCCCAAAGTGCTAGGATTACAGGTGTGAGTCACCAGACCCCGAAAGAACTTTGTAATACATTTATCCTGAATATACCTGTTTAGCATAATGCCATAAATTTCTATATACATTTCTAAGTAAATTTAGGCTTATTTTCTACAAATATTATTCTGGACATCCAATTATAAATGCTATGAACACACTGGAAGACAATAAATGTATTTACTGAATTTTACAGTATCTCAGTTATCTTTACCTAGAGTATTAAATATTTCTCAATCAAAATGGTGCACTGGCGCCATCTTAGCTTACTGCAACCTCTGCCTCCCAGGTTCAAGCCATTCTCTTGCCTCAGCCTCCCAAGTAGCTGAGACTACAGGTGTGAGCCACTACACCAAGCTATTTTTTGTAATTTTAGTAGAAATGGGATTTCACCATGTTGGCCAGGATGGACTTGAACACCTGACCTCAAGTGATCTGCCCGCCCCCGCCTCCCAGAGTCCTGGGATTACAGGTGTAAGCCACAGTGCCCTGCCTCTAAGCCTGAACTTTATTTCCTGAATGCAATTTAAAAGGGTCCTAAGGCTATAAGAACTTAGTCATACACAAACATAAAGAAAATACTAGTTTAATCAGGTAAGATGTGGCTTTGGGTAGGGAAAAACCCAAATTATTTCTGGAAAGTTTTCTGATTCTTTTTAATATTTTAATATTCTTTTTGCCATTTTTTTTGCTTCCATCTTTGCTATATAAATGAAAAGCAACACAGATCCTATTGTTGAGCTCTTCAAAGAAGCCTTGGATAGAGAATCTGAAGACTATTCTGTTTTTTTCTTTGAGTGTAGACAGCTTTGACAATTTTCGAATTAAAGAAAATTTCGAAGTAATTGAAAATTTTCTAACATGGTGAAACCTCGTCTCTACTAAAAATACACACACACACACACACACACACACACACACACACACACACTCTGTAGGGAGGCATGGTGGCATACACATATAGTCCCACTTACTTGGAAGGCTGAGACAGGAGACTCTCTTGAACCTGGGAGGCAGAGGTTGCGGTGAGATCGCAACACTCCACTCCAGACTGGGTGATAGAGTGAGACTCTGTTTCAAAAAAAAAAAGAAAGAAAGACACAAATAGAAATATTCTATTAAGTAGGATACATGGTACTGTCTTTATAATAATCTTTGCTTCCGTTTTTTAAAATTAATAATTCATATAAGATTACTTCTATTATTTTAGTACTAAGTTTAGAAATCTTGTTTAAGTTATTGTCAGCCCAGGCCAATTTCAAACTGTAATATTGGAATTAACAGAGTTTTGTAAGGATTTTTGTTTCTGCAAAATATCCTCAATGTATGCACAAGTTTTTATACATAGAAACAATGTCCATTAGTGGGCTTTTGCATAAAATTGGCCTTCGACAGGGTTCAAATCATGTTGTTATTGATGGTTTTATTTTTCACTTTTTAAAATTTAAATTTAAATTTTTATTTTACTTTCAGTTGTACAGAATGTGCAGGTTTGTTATGTAGGTATACTTGTGCCATGGTAGTTTGCTGCATCCAGCAACACATCATCTGGGTTTTAAGCCCCAAATGAGTTAGGTATTTGTCCTAATGCTCTCCCTCCCTTGCTCCCAACCCCCTGAGAGGTCTGGTTTGTGATGTTCCCCTCTGTCTGTCCATGTGTTCTCATTGTTCACTTCCCACTTATGAGTGAGAACATGCAGTGTTTGGTTTTATGTTCCTGTGTTAGTTTGCTGAGAATGGTGGCTTTCAGTTTCATCCATGTCCCTGCAAAGGACATGAACTCATTCTTTTTTATGGCTGCCTAGTACTCCATGCTGTGCCACATTTTCTTTACCCAGTCTATCATTGATGGGCATTTGGGTTGGTTCCAAGTCTTTGCTATTGTAAATAGTGCTGCAATGAACATACATGTGCATGTATAGTAGAATGATTTATAATCTTTTGGGTGCATACCCAGTAATAAAATTCCTGGGTCAAATGGTGTTTCTGGTACTAGATCCTCGAGTAATCACCACACCGTGTTCCACAATGGTTGAACTAATTTATACTCCCACCAACAGTGTAAAAGCATTCCTATTTCTCCACAGCCTCATCAGCATCTGTCGTTTCCTGACTTTTTAATAATTGTCATTCTAACTGGTATGACATGGTATCTTGCAGTTTTGATTTGCATTTCTCTAACAACCAGTGATGATGAGTTTCTTTTCATGATTGTTGGCTGTATAAATGTTTTCTTTTCTTTTTTTTTTTTTTTGAGATGGAGTTTTGCTCTTGTTACCCAGGCTGGAGTGCAATGGCGCGATCTCGGCTCACCACAACCTCCGCCTCCTGGGTTTAGGCAATTCTCCTGCCTCAGTCTCCCGAGTAGCTGGGACTACAGGCGCATGCCACCATGACCAGCTAATTTTTTTTTATTTTGAGTAGAGATGGGGTTTCACCATGTTGACCAGGATGGTCTCGATCTCTTGACCTTGTGATCCACCAGCCTCGGCCTCCCAAAGTGCTGGGATTACAGGTGTGAGCCACCACACCCGACCAAATGTCTTCTTTTGAGAAGTGTCTGTTCATATCCTTCGCCCACTTTTTGATGGGGTTGTTTTTGTCTTGTACATTCATTTAAGTTTCTTGTATATTATGGATATTAGACCTTTGTCAGATGGGTAGCTTTCTCTCTTCTTTTCTTTCCTTTTTTTGATCAAGTTTTGCTCTTGTTGACCAGGCTGGAGTGCAATGGCCCGATCTCAGCTCACTGCAACCTCCGCTTCCTGGGTTCAAGCGATTCTCCTGCCTCAGTCTCCTGAGTAGCTGGGATTACAGGTATGTACTACCACGCCCAGCTAATTTTTGGTATTTTTAGTAGAGATGGGTTTCTCCATGTTGATCAGGCTGGTCTCAAACTCCTGTCTCAGCCTCACAAAGTGCTGGGATTGTAGGCATGGGCCATCATGCTGGGCTAATGATAGTTCCTTTTGCTGTGCAGAAGCTCTTTAGTTTGATTAGCTCCCATTTGTCAATTTTGGCTTTTGTTGTAATTGCTTTTGCTGTGTTAGTCATGAATTCTTTGCCCATGAAGGTGCCCTGAATGGTATTGCCTAGGTTTTCTTCTAGGGTTTTTACGGTTTTGGGTTTTACTACTTTTTTCTTTTTCATACTAGAAGTCTACAGTAACCAAATACATTACTTTTTGTTTTTTTTTTGCAAGTTTCACTTTTGTCACCCAGGAAGGAGTGCAGTGGCAAAATTTCAGCTCACTACAACCTCTGCTTCCTGGGTTCAAGCTATTCTCCTGTCTCAGCCTCACAAGTAGTTGGGATTACAGGCATGTGCCACCACACCGAGCTAATTTTTTTTTGTTTTGTTGTTGAGACGGAGTTTTGCTCTTGTTACCCAGACTGGAGAGCAATGGCACGATCTCGGTTCACCGCAACCTCCGCCTTCTGGGTACAAGCAATTCTCCTGCCTCAGCCTCTCTAATAGCTGGGACTACTGGCGTGCACCACCATGCCCAGCTAATTTTTGTATTTTTAGTAGAGACAGGATTTCACCATGTTGACCAGGATGGTCTCGATCTCTTGACCTCGTGATCCACCCGCCTCAGCCTACCAAAGTGCTGGGATTATAGGCGTGAGCCACTGTGCCTGGCCTAATTTTGTATTTTTAGTAGAGATGGGGTTTCTCTGGGTTGGTCAGTCTGGTCTCAAACTTGTGACCTCAGTGATCCACCTGCCTCGGCCTCCCAAAATTCTAGGATTACAGGCGTGAGCCACCGTCTAGGCCAGGTTTTACATTTAAGTCTTTAATTCATCTTGAGTTAATTTTTGTCTGGTATAAGGAAGGGGTTCCGTTTTTGTTTTCCACATACTGGCTAGCCAGTTTTCCCAGCACCATTTCTTAAATAGAAAATTATTTCCCCATTGCTTGTTTTTGCCAGGTTTGTTGAAGATCAGTTGGTTGTAGATGTGTGGTATTATTTCTGAGGCTCTGTTCTGTTCCATTGGTCTATATATCTGGTTAGACCAGATATATACCATACTGTTTTGGTTACTGTAGTCTTGTAGTATAGTTTGAAGTCAGGTAACGTGATGCCTCCAGCTTTGTTTTTTTTGCTTAGGATTGTCTTAGCTATCTGGGTTCATTTTTGGTTCCATATGAAATTTAAAGTAGTTTTTTCTAATCTGCAAAGAAAGTCAATGGTAGCTTGATGGGAGTAGCATTGAATCTATAAGGGTACTTTGGGCAGTATGGCCAATTTCATGATATTGACTCTTCCGATCCATGAGCATGGAATTTTTTCCCACTTGTTTGTGTCCTCTCTTCCTTGAGCAGTGGTTTGTAGTTCTCCTTGAAGAAGTCTTTCACATCCATTGTAAGTTGTATTCCTAGGTATTTTATTCTCTTTGTAGCAATTTTGGATGGGAGTTCACATGTGATTTGGCCCTATGCTTGTCTATTATTGTGTATAGAAATGCTTGTAATTTTTACACATTGATTTTGTATCTTGAGACTTTGCTGAAGTTGCTTATCAGCTTAAGCAGTTTTTGGGCTGAGACGATGGGTTTTTCTAAATATACAATCATGTCATCTGCAAATAGACAATTTGATTTCCTCTCTTTCTATTTAAATATCCTTTATTTCTTTCTCTTGCCTCCTTGCTTTGGCCAGAACTTCCAATACTTTGTTGAATAATAGTGGTGAGAGAGGGCATCCTTGTCTTGTGCCAGTTTTAAAAGGGAATGCTTCCAGCTTTTGCCCATTCAGTATGATATTGGTTATGGGTTTATCATAAATAGCCCTTATTATTTTGAGATATGTTCCATCAATACCTAGTTAATTCAGAGTTTTTATCATGAAGGGATGTTAAATTTTATCGAAGGATTTTTCTGTATCTTTTGAGATAATCATGTGGTTTTGTCATTGGTTCTGTTTACATGATGGATTACATTTATTGATTTGTGTATGTTGAACCAACCTTGCATCCCAGGGATAAAGCCAACTTGGTCGTGGTGGATAAGCTTTTTGATGTGCTCCTGGAATTAGTTTGCCAGTATTTTATTGAGGATTTTTGCATTGATGTTCGTCAGGAATATCGGCCTGAAATTTTCTTTTTTTGTTGTGTCTCCACCAAGTTTTGGAATCAGGATGATGCTCACCTCATAAAATGAGTTAGGGAGGAGTCCCTCTTTTTCTATTGTTTGGAATAGTTTCAGAAGGAATGATACCAGTTCCTCTTTGTACCTCTGGTAAAATTCGGTTGTGAATATGTCTGGTCCTGGGCTTTTTCTGGTTGGTAGGCGATTACTGCCTCAATTTCAGAACTTGTTATTGATCTATTCAGGGATTTGACTTCTTCCTAGTTTAGTCTAGGGAGGGGGTATGTGTCCAGAAATTTGTCCGTTTCTTCTACGTTTTCTAATTTATTTGTATAGAGGTGTTTGTAGTGTTCTTTGATGGTAGTTTGTATTTCTGTGAGATCAGTGGTGATATCCCCTTATTTTTATTAAGTCTATTTGATTCTTCTCTTTTCTTCTTTATTAGTCTAGCTAGTGTCTATGTATTTTGTTAATCTCTTCAAAAAACAGCTCCTGGATTTATTAATTTGTTGAAGGAATTTTTGTGTCTCTATCTCCTTTATTTCTACTCTGATCTTAGTTATTTCCTGTCTTCTGCTAGCTTTTAAATGTATTTGTCTTACTTCTCTAGTTCTTTTAATTGTGATGTTAGGCTGTTGATTATCAATCTTTTCAGCTTTCTGATGTGGGTCTTTGGTGTCGTAAGTTTCCCTCTTAACGCTGTTTCAGCTGTGTCCCAGAGATTCTGGCACATTATCTCTGTTCTCATTGGATTCAAATACCTTCTTTATTTCTGCCTTTATTTCATTATTTACCCAGTAGTCATTCAGGAGCACATTGTTCAGTTTCCATGTAGTTGTGCAGTTTTGAGTGAGTTTCTTAATCCTGAGTTCTAATTTGATTGCACTGTGGTCTGAAAGATTGTTTGTTATGATTTCAGTTCTTTTGCATTTCCTGAGGAGTGTTTTGCTTCCAATTATGTGATTGATTTTAGAATAAGTGCTATGTAGCACTGAAAAAAATGTATATTCTGTTGATTTGGGGTGGGGAGTTCTGTAGATGTCTATTAGGTATGCTTAGTCCAGAGCTGAGTTCAAGTCCTGAATATCCTTGTTAGTTTTCTGTCTCATTGATCTGTCTAATATTGACAGATGGAGTGTTAAAGTTTCCTAGTATTATTATGTGGGAGTCTAAGTCTCTTTGTAGGTCTCTAAAAACTTGTTTTAAAAATCTGGGTGCTCCCGTACTGGGTGCATATATATTTAGGATAATTAGTGATTCTTGTTGCACTGTTCCCATTACCATTGTGTAATGCCCTTCTTTGTCTTTTTTTATCTTTATTGATGTAAAGTCTGTTTTAGTAGAGACTAGGATTGCAAACCCTGCCTTTTGTTCTTGTTTATTTGTTTTGCTTTCCATTTGCATGGTAAATATTCCTGCATCCCTTTATTTTGGGCCTGTGTGTGTCTTTGCACGTAAGATGGGTCTCCTGAATACAGCATACTGATGGGTCTTGACTCTTCATCCAATCTGTCCATCTGTGTCTTTTAATTGGGGCTTTAGCCCATTTACATGTAATTGTAATATTGTTATGTGTGAATTGGATCCTGTCATCATGATGCCAGCTGGTAATGTTGCACATTAGTTGATGCAGTTTCTTCATAGTTTCATAGGACTTTATATTTCGATGTGTTTTTGCAGTGGCTGCTACCAGTTTTTCTTTTCCACATTTTGTGCTTCCTTCAGGAGCTCTTGTAAGGGAGGCCTGGTGGTGACAAAACCCCTCAGCCTTTGCTTTTCTGTAAAGGATTTTATTTCTCTTTCACTTATAAAGCTTAGTTTGACTGTATATAAAATTCTGAGTTGAAAATTATTTTCTTTAAGAATGTTGAGTATTGGCCCCTACTCTCTTCTTGCTTACACTGTTTCTGCAGAGAGATCCACCGTTAATCTGACGGACTTCCCTTTGTACATAATCAGACCTTTCTCTCTGACTGCAGGTAACATTTTTTTCTTTATTTCAAACTTGGAGAATCTAATGAGTATGTGTCTTGGGGTTGCTCTTCTCGAGGAGTATCTTAGTGGTGGTCTCTATATTTCCTGAATTTGAATGTTGGCCTGTCTTGCTAGGTTTGGGACATTCTCCTAGATAATATCCTCAAAGTGTGTTTTCCAGCTTGGTTTCGTTCTCTGCATCACTTTCAGGTATGCCAGTCAGTCATAGGTTTGCTCCTCTCACATAGTCCCATCTTTCTTGGAGGCTCTGTTCATTCTTTTTTATTCTTTTTTCTCTAATATTGTCTTCACAACTTTTTCTATTAAGTTGATTTCCGTCTCTGATATTGGTTCTTTGGCTTGATCGGTTTGGCTATTGATAATTGTGTGTGGTTCACAAAGTTCTCCTGCTGTTTTTCAGCTCCATCAGGTCATTTATGTTCCTGTCTAAACTGGTTATTCTAATTAGCAGTTTCTGTCACCTTTTATCGAGGTTCTTAGCTTCCTTGCATTGGGTTAGATCATGCTCCTTTAGCTCAGAGGAGTTTGTTATTACCCACCTTCTGAAGCCTACTTCTGTCAATTTGTCAATCTCATTCTCCATTCATTTTGTTTTTTCAGACAGACTCCTACTCTATTGCCCAGGCTGGAGTGCAGTGGCACGATCTCAGCTCACTGCAGCTTCTGTCATGCAGTGCAAGTGATTCTCCTGCCTCAGCTTCCTGAGTAGCTGGGATTACAGGCAGCTGCCACCTCAACCAGCTAATTTTTATATTTTTAGTAGAGACAGGGTTTCACCATCTTGACCAGACCAGTCTTGAACTCCTGACCTTGTGATCCAACTCTCTTGGTCTCCCAAAGTGTTGGGATTACAGATGTGAGCCACCATGCCTAGTCTTCTCCATCCAGTTTTGTGCCCTTGCTGGAGAAGGGTTGTGACATTTAGAGAAGAGGCATTCTGGTTTTGGGAATTTTCTGCATTTTTTCACTGATTTTTTCCTCATATTTATGGATTTATCTACCTTTGGTCTTTGAGGCTGATGACATCGGATGGGGTATTTATATGGTGGTCCTTTATATTGATGTTGTTGCTTTCTTTTTTTTTTTTTTTTTTCCCAAGACAGAGTATTGCTGTTGTTACCCAGACTGGAGTGCAATGGAGCAATCTTGGCTCACTGCAACTTCCACCTCCTGGGTTCAAGCAATTCTCCTGCCTCAGCCTCCCAAGTAGCTGGGACTACAGGTGCACCCCACCATGCCCAGCTAATTTTTTGTATTTTTAGTAGAGATGAGGTTGCACCTTGTTGACCAGGATGGTCTCGATCTCTTGACCTCGTGATCCACCCACCTCGGCCTCCCAAAGTGCTGGGATTATAGGCGTGAGCCACCGCGCCCGGCCCTGCTGTTGCTTTCTGTTAGTTTTTCTTCTAACAGTCTGGCCCCTTTCTGCAGGGCTGCTGCAGTTTGCTGGAGGTCCACTCCAGACCCTGTTCACCTGACATCACCAGTAGAGGCTGCAGAATAGCAAGAATTGCTGCCTACTTCCTCTGGAAGCTTCCACCCAGAGGGGCACTAGCCTGATTCCAGCTGGAGCTCTCCTGTCTGAGGTGTCTATCGACCCGTGTTGGGAGGTCTCTCCCAGTCAGGAGGCACAGGGCTGATCATCAGGGACCCAGTTGAGGAGGGCGTCTGTCCCTTAGCAGAGCTGGTGTGCTGTGCTGGGAGAATCCCTCTTGTGATGGGCAGCTATTCTCTTCAGAGCCAGCAGTCAGGAATGATTAAATCCGCAGAAGCTGCACCCACAGCTGCTCCTCCCTTTTCCTCAGGTGCTCTGTCCCACAGAGATGGGGTTTTGTCTCTATGCCCCTGAGTGGAACTGTTACCTTTCCTTCAGGGATGCTCTGCCCAATGAGGAGGAATCTAGAGAAGGAGTCTGGCCACAAGCACTTTGCCATGCTATCCTGAATTCCGCCCACTCCTGACCCCTCAGCCTCCTTAGCATAGTCAGGAGAAAACCGCCTCGTAATGAGACAGAGAAAATGCCTCAGTAATGGGGCATGCCCCTTCCCTCCCTAAACTCGATCATTCCAGGTCAACCTCAGACTGCTGTACTGGCAGTGAGAATTTCAAGCCAGTGGTTCTTGGCTTGCCAGGCTCAGTGAGATTGAGACACGCTGAATGAGACCACTTGGCTCCCTGGCTTCAGCCCCTTTCCAGAGGAATGAATGGTTCTGTCTTGCTGGGGCTACAGATGTCACTGGGTTATGGAAAAAAAAAAAACTCCTGTAGCCAGCTTGGTGTCTGCCCAAACAGCCACCCAGTTGTGTGCTTATTACTCAGGACCCTGGTGCTGTAGGCACACGAGGGAATCTCCTGATCTGCAGATTGCAAAAACTGTGGGAAAACCGTAGTAACCCAGCCAGAAACCCAGTTCCTCATGGTTTCCCATGGGGGAGGGAGGTCCCTGGTGAAGTGACACCCCACCCTGCCTCTGCTCACCCTCCATGGGTTGCATTCACTGCCTAACCAGTCCCAATGAGATGAACTGGGTACCTCAGTTGGAAATGCAGAAATCATCCACCTTCGGCCGGGCACAGTGGCTCACACCTGTAATCCCAGAAGTGTGGGAGGACAAGGTGGGCAGATCACAAGGTCAGGAGATCGAGACCATCCTGGCCAACATTTATTTTTTTTTAGACAGAGTTTTGCTCTTGTCCCCCAGGCTGGAGTGCAGTGGCATGGTATCAGCTCACTGCAAACTCCATGTCCCATATTCAAGTGATTATCCTGCCTCAGCCTCCTGAGTAGCTGAGATTACAGGCATGCACCACCACACCCAGCGAATTTTTGTATTTTTAGAAGAGATGGGGTTTCACCATACTTGCCAGACTGGTCTCAAACTCCTGACCTCAGGTAATCTGCCTGCCTCAGTCTCCGTGCTTTTGTTTTTTGTTCATCTTGACCTAAACTATAATAATAACAATCTAAATTTGCATAGGACGTGGACCCTATATTTAGAACTTAAAGCATTTCTGGCAAAATTCAGATTAAATTAGCTAATAATGCCCTTCAAATTGCTTTCCCCTGCTCCAATAATGAAGTATAACTTCTAGAAACAGCTGAAATGTGTTGTTGTTCAGGTTATATGCTCTTAATGTTACTTGGAAACACAGTATAAAGCCTTGGAAATATCTAAAGAGAGAAAATGGGATTAGCAGTGTTCCAGCTTTCACCTCACTACTTAATAATTGCACTTTTAGCCAATTCATTTACTTGTCTTTAAACTCTACACATTCTGGCAGGGTAGCACTAATTACTGATCCAAATTACTGTTGTTGTTTTTTTTAATGTAGTCTTGCTCTGTCACCGAGGCTGGACTGCAGTGGCATGATGTCAGCTCACTGCAACTTCTGCCTCCTGGGTCCATGGGATCCTCTTGCCCTCAGCCTCTCAAGTAGCTGGGATTAAAAGCATGTGCCACCACATCCAGCTAAATTTATTTTTTAATTTTTTATTATGATATCTTTGAGACAGGGTCTCACTCTGTCACCAGGCTGGAGTGCAGTGGTGTGACCTTGCTTGGCTCACTGCAACTTCTGCCTCCGTGTTCAAGAGATTCTCCTGCCACAGCCTCCCTAGTAGCTGGGATTACAGCCACGTGCCGCCACGCCCAGCTAATTTTTGTATTTTTAATAGAGACGGGGTTTATGTTGGTCAGGCTGGTCTCAAATTCCTGACCTTGTGATTCACCTGCCTCGGCCTCCGAAAGTACTGAGATGACAGACGTGAGCCTCCGTGCCCAGCCTGATTTTTTAATATTTTTAGTAGAGAGAGAATTTCACCATGTTGGCTAGGCTGGTCTTGAACTGCTGAATTCAAGTCATCTGCCTGTCTCAGCCTCCCAAAGTGCTGGAATTACAGGCATGAGCCTCCCTGACCTGCCCTATCTTTAAAAACTGAGCAGGAGGGAAAGGCTTTACCAACAGTGATTAGTTCAAAAAACTGCAACTCTGATCTCTGGCTGGAACGCATATTTGTAGATTGCAAAAGCACAGAATTATCATAATACTGTTGAATTCAAAAATCTAGAAACCTCAGGGAATCCACAGAAGACAGAGCAGATGGTCTGAATAGTCACCTTTTGCTTTGTTTACTCACTTAATTACAGATGGCGAATATGAGAAAATTGCCTTTCTCTTATTTTTAATGCTAACCCTAAAATGGCAAGACTCTTGCAGGTTGAAATTAACAGGTTCTTACTGGCCCTTCAACAGAACGTTAAGGGTAGTGAAGGTGCCTCAGTGGTAAATTCTCCATAAATTCCCGGGTGAACAAATCTGGAGTCTGTTCTTGCCATTCCGAAATTCACGGCTTTCTTACAATGTCTTGATTTATGAGTTGCAAAATATGAGAAATTCCACCTCAGATAATTCTGTTTGTAAATACTTGTTTATAAAAGCTTCTTCACATCGAATAATCTCAAGAGATATAAACACAGCAGTGTAATTGTTAATCCTTGGAAAAAGAATTGACAATTATTTCTGAAGACATGAAAAGCTTCATATAATAAAAAGGCTCTTAAATGTAAATCAGATGTTATTTTTAATTTGGAGAATAATAAATTGCCAGCAATAAAAAATAAATCATTCTTCACTATTACCATGTGACCAATCGCTGGTCCATATAGGTTTGCACTGATTTTGTTTTTTCCAGTCTCAAGTAATCTAGCACAGAGACAAAGAGTGAGTTTGAAGCATAAATGGGGTGTTCCTGAAAGGAAATAAAGTGCCCTTGGGAAAGAATCAAGAGATCAAGTGAGATCAAGTGCCAGAGAAAGGTCATATATCAGTTAAACTCCGCTATTTTGCCCCTCAGTGTGCATGGTTGAGTGTCTTGCCCAAGTTTTGAGGTTTTATTACAAAGTTGCTCCCCATGAGCTCAGCATGTGTTCTGTTTTCAGGATGTTTCCCCCTACCTGGAGCCAGCTGAGATGACTTACTCCCTGCTCTAACTGGGTAATCAAGTATATACATACATAGACAGATGATAGATAGACAGATGATAGATAGATAGATAGATAGATAGATAGATAGATAGATAGATAGATGATAGATAGAGAGATAGATAGATAATAGATAGAGATAGTTATGGAGTTTCACTCTTGTTGCCCAGGCTGGAATGTAATGGTGTGATCTCGGCTCTCTGCAACCTCTGCCTTCTGGGTTCAAGTGATTCTCCTGCCTCGGCCTCCTGAGTCGTTGGGATTACAGGTATGCACCACCACACCCGACTAATTTTTTGTATTTTTAGTAGATACAGGGTTTCTCCATGTTGGTTAGACTGATCTCGAACTCCTGACGTCAGGTGATCCACCCGCCTCAGCCTTGCAAAGTGCTGGAATTACAGGTGTAAGCCCCCGCACCTGGCCCTAGATATTCTATTGGCCTTGGAGATTTTGGTATGTAAAGCTTTTACCGATCAATATATGTAGATCAACTTTCTTAACTTTCATTGTAATATGAGCTTGATTTTTTTGTTGATATTTTATTTTATACTTAAAAATGTATTGATTAATGGCTTAGACAACTTCTCTTACAACTTCTAGAGATAAGGCTTCCTAAAGATACAAGTTTGTCTTCGGATATTTGGGATATTTTGAAAGCTTTCTAATTAAAAGAATTGAACTGAGGCCAGGCACAGTGGCTCACGCCTGTAATCCTAGCATTTTGGGAGGCTGAGGGGGTTGGATCACTTGATGTCAGGAGTTCAAGACCAGCCTGGCCAAAATAGTGAATCCCCATCTCTACTAAAAATATAAAAATTAGCCAGGCATGGTGGTTCATACCTGTAGTCCCAGTTACTCAGGACGCTGAGGAGAATTGCTTGAATGCAGGAAGCAGAGGTTGTAGTGAGCCAAGATCGTGCCACTGCACTCAAGCCTGGGTGACAGAAAAATCAATTCAAGCTCAGCTACCTGAAGCCTCCCCCTCCTGTGTTCCAATGATTCTCCTGCCTCAGCCTCCCAAGTAGCTGGGATTACAGGTGCCGGTTGCCATGCCTGGCTAATTTTTGTATTTTTAGTAGAAATGGGGTTTCACCATGTTGACCAGGCTTGTCTCAAACTCCTGACCTCAGGTGATCTGCCCACCTTGGCTTCCAAAGTGCTGGGATTACAGGCATGAGCCACCATGCCTCGTAGGGTCCAGCCCTACTAGGGTCATGGGGTGCCCCCATCTCTGTGTTTTGGCGCTGGATCCAAGGTGGGGAAGGGTCGTGAGTGAGGTCATCTTAAGGGTAGTGATAGGGTCAAGACAATTATGTGAGCGATAAGGGGTCCACCCCCATTAGGTCACCGAGTCAAAGAGGTGGGCAGTACAAGGCCCCCCTCCAATTAGGTTACCGAGGCAAGGAGGGTGCAGTGTGCAACATCTCTGATCTAGGGGTAGGCAACTTCTAAGACTTTCTATGGAAGGAGTTTCAAGTCAGCAGAGTAGCAAGAGAGCTGCCAGGATTTACAGCCACCTAGGTGTGATTATACCAGAGGGGTTTTAAGTCCTTGGATGTTCGTGGGATTGGGGGCCAGAGGCCAGCTTTCCATAAGAACTGGACACGATGCAACTCCCTTACAGGAGTGACTCTTGCTCCAGGCCTGCCGTACAGCGGGTATCTTTATAATACTGTATGCTGCCGCCTGGGCTGGACTGCCATGTAGCACATGCCTTTTCAGGCAGGGGCACTACCACCCAGGCCACTGATTTTTGTCCTGGTATGGCTGTTTTCCCCTAGTTCATGCACTGCACTATGTCTGCTCTTGACACTCCTCCGACTACGAACTAAGATATGATTATATAAAAGGAAAGAAATGAGCAGTATGTTATTCTTCAGGCACTAGTTGTGCTGGGGGGCTACTTAGCTCTCCTTCCTCGGTGCCCAGAAGGGGGGTTACCCACAATGCCCTGCTGGGAGTTTTTATCTTGATAAAGGACTACATGTGCTCTCTAAAATGCATTTCCTTATACATTATTGGATGTGTTCTGCAGCTGTAGGCAAAGATGGAGTGTGCAGCCCTTGATTATTTTACTGCTGTCTGCTGAGCCCGTGGCAGTCCACCTCTGCATGTGGCTCTCTCCCTGCACCATGACACCACATCCCACCTCCAGGCCTGGGGACATGACTAAAGGCAGACCCAGGAGCCGGGCCTAAGCCCCCCCCCACTACTGCTGCTGCTTGAGCTGCTGGCCTCAGGAGTGCAGGAAGCTTGGGGGACACCAGGGCACTGAGAACAGCCACTCCGGCATGCTCAATGCCTTCTTCTGGAGCATCCATAATCCCCTCCTGTTGTGAGGAGATAATGGCGGAAGGGCTTGACTCTGCTGACCGAGGTTTGTGTTTAGTGAATGTTTCTACAGACACTGTGGAGTGTGTCACAGCTCTTGTATGTTCTTGGACTTGGCATTTCCAACCTGTCCCAGCATTTCAACTCAGCCTCAGTGGCCAGCAGCCCAGCCCATGCCCTTCTGTTGGCTGGTGCCCTCTTTTCTGCCAGCTGGCTCTTGTCTCCAGCCCTGAGCTTAACCTTCAAAGCACTGCACTGTGTTCAGGACCTCTTTTGGATCATGTGGACCATTCTGTTCCCCGTGTCCTGCAAACAAAAGGGTGGGGAATGAGGTGCAGTGGCGTCCACGTTATGACCTGGCCCAGGGGCTTCTACAGACATGGCAGCTCCAGTGTGGATGAGAAGCTGGAGCACCCGAGAGCCAGGTCAAACTGCTCCACACCTGCCTCCACATGGGGCTAACAATCCTTCAGTGCTCCAAAGACAAGGCCAGCCAGCAGTGTCATTATTTACCAGGACCGGGGAAGGGGAAGGGAGAGGGGGAAGGAGAGAGAGAGAGAGAGAGGGAGAGGGAGGAGAGGGAGAGAGTGGGGAGAGAGGGAGAGAGTGCGGAGAGAGGGAGAGAGGGAGGAAGAGAGAGAGAGAGGAGCGAGAGGAAAAGAGAAAAGAACTCCAGACCCCAAACAATAAACATGGCTGAGCAAGTCAGGGCTAACTGGACGGGCATTTTCACCTTCCATTAGCTCTTAAAACAGCTCTTTTTATTCTTCTGGGAACTAAACATGAAAAACTCCTAGATGCTAGGTTTAAAACCTATGTAACAAATCTGCACGATCTGCACATGTACCCCAGAACTTATTTTAATAAAATTTTTTGGCAAAAAGCATGCCTGGTGTGTGCTAGGAAAAGTAAAAGGAGTGAGTTCAGTTGCCTGAAGTTCATGAATGAGAGGGAGAGTAATAGAAGATAAGTTTTAGAGATTTGAAGCTCTCGGTGAATGTGTGGAGATGTGAGTCAGAGCTGCACTTCCAGACTGATCTTTGTTGCCCACAGAACGGGGAAATTCCCAGGTATAAAGGAGACGCGGGATGCCAGGCAGAGGTTTTGGCTGGTACAGCTGGCAGCCAGGGTGGCGGCGGCTGGCCCTACACAGCACCCCGCATGGGGTGCGCTTGTCCGGGTGCCCTGTTGAACCGGCAACCTGAGACTTAAGAGGGCTGAACTTGAGACTGAATGGGACTTTGACAGTGAACCAGCCCAGGGGATTGCAGGGACACAGCGTTTGGGGTAGCGCAGTGGGACAGACAAAATGGCAATTCCAAACGCTCCCGGTGGAGACGTTCCCTGAGACGCTCTGCGGGGGAGGGGCATCCACCATTACCGAGGCAATCCGCCCTACTGAGATACACGCCCACTGCTGATGCAGCCTGCCGTTGCTGAGGCAACCCGATACAATAGAGGGACTCTGCCGCAGGGCGTAGCCCGTGGCAGCAGGGCGGAGACCGCAGCTGAAGAGGAGAACCTGCAGCAACAGGGCGAACCTCACACCAGCAGGGCGGAGCCTCGGCAGGCAAATAGTGACTAGACTGCCTCCTACCTGGGCAGCACAGTGCAACGGACATTCAAAAATAAAGCCCCAACCACACCAGACAGAGCATCTGAGAAAACAAGGGTTTGTTAATGAGTTCTGTTGCAGCAGAGTTAAACATAGCAGCCTAACAGCCCTGAATGAACAACAGAGCTCACAGTTCAGCAATAGAGCTCCTATAAAGTACAGACTATCTCCTCAAGCAGCTCCCTGACCCCTCTATATCCAAAGGACTGACATTTGGCAGGCATCATCCTGGGACAAAGATAGCAGAAAAAGAAACTGGTAGCATCCCTCACTGTTCCGCAGCAGCTATAGGTGCACCCCAGACAAGCAGGGCCTGGAGTGGACCTCAGAGGTCGTACAGCGAAGAGGCTAGACTGGTAGAAGGAAAACCAAGTAACAGAAATACTTCATCATCAACAATCTGGGTGTCCACTCAGAGACCCAATCAAAAAGTCAGCAACTACGCAGACGACAGGTGGATAAATCCACAAAGATGGGAAGAAACCAGTGCAAAAAGGAGGAAAACACCCGAAACCAGAACACCTTGCTTCAGAAAAAGGACCAAAACTCCTCACCAGCAAGGGAACAAAGAACGGAGAATGACTGTGATGAAATGACAAGAATTAGACTTCAGAACGTGGATAATGAGAAACTTTTGTGAGCTAAAAGATCATGTATTAAATCAATGCAAATAAACTAAGAACCTTGAAAAAAGATTTGAAAAAAGATTCGAGGAAATGATAACAAGAATGGATAACTTAGAGAGGAATATGAATGAATTAAAGGAGCTGAAAAACACAATATGAGAACTTCGCGAACCATGCACAAGTTTCAATAGCCGAATTGACCAAGCAGAAGAAAGAATATCTGAAATCAAAGATCAACTCAATGAAATAAAACGAGAAACCAAGATCAGAGAAAAAAGCACAAAAAGGAATGAACAAAGTCTCCAAGAAATGTGGGACTATGTGAAGAGACCGAACCTACGTTTGATAGGTGTTCCAGAACGTGACGAAGAGACTGAATCCAAGCTGGAAAATACTCTTCAGGACATTATCCAGTAAAATTTCCCCCACCTAGCAAGACAGGCCAACACTCAAATGCAGGAAATACAGAGAACACCACAAACATATTCCGCAAGAAGAGCAACCCCAAGACACATAATCGTCAGATTCAACAAGGTTGAAATAAAGGAGAAAATACTAAGGGAAGCCAGAGAGAAAGGTCGGGTCACCCACAAAGGGAAACCCATCAGACTCACAGCGGATCTCTCAGCAGAAACACTACAAGCCAGAAGAGAGTGGGGGCCAATATTCAACATGCTTAAAGAAAAGAACTTCCAACCCAGAATTTCATATCCAGCCAAACTGAGCTTCAGAAGTGAAGGAAAAATAAAATCCTTTGTGAACAAGCAAGTACTCAGAGATTTTGTCACCACCAGGCCTGCTTTACAAGAGCTCCTGAAAGAGGCACTACACATACAAAGGAACAACCAGTACCAGCCATTCCAAAATCACACTAAATGCTAAAGAGCATCAACATAATGAAGAATCTACAACAACTAACGGGCAAAACAGCCACTTAGCATCAAAATGGCAGTATAAAACTCACACATAACAATATTAACCCTAAATGTAAACGGAATAAATGCGGCAATCAAAAGACACAGACTGGCAAATTGGATAAAAATCCAAAACCCATCTCACATGCAAGGATACACAAAGGCTCAAAATAAAGGGATGGCGAAAGAGTCACCAAGCAAATGGAGAGCAAAAAAAAGCAGGAGTTGCAATTCTCATCTCTGATAAAATAGTCTTTAAAGCAACAAAGATCAAAAGAGACAAAGAAGGCCATTACATAATGGTAAGAGGATTGATACAACAAGAAGAGCTAACGATCCTAAACATATATGGACCAAATACAGGAGCACCCAGATACATAAGGCAAGTTCTTAATGACTTACAAAGAGACTTAGACTCCCACACAATAATAGTGGGAGACTTTAACACTCCACTGTCAATATTAGACAGATCAACCAGACAGAAAATCAACAAGGATATCCAGGGCTTGAACTCAGACCTGGAGCAAGCAAACCTGATAGACATTTACAGAACTCTCCACCCCAAATTCATAGAATATACATTCTTCTCAGCACCACATCACACCTACTCTAAAATTGACCACATAATTGGAAGTAAAGCACTGCTCAGCAAATGCAAAACAACTGAAATCATAACAAACAGCCTCTCAGACCATAGTGCAATCAAGTTAGAACTCAGAATACGGAAACCAAACCAGAACCGCACAGCTTCATGGAAACTGAACAACTGGCTCTTGAAAGTTGACTGGATGAACAACATAATGAAGGCAGAAATAAAGAAGTTCTTCGAAACCAAGGAGAACGAAGACACAACATGCCAGAATCTCTGGGACACATTTAAAGCAGTCTCTAGAGGAAAGTATATAGCAATAAGTGCCCATATGAGGAGAATGGAGAGATCCAAAATTGACACCCTATCATCAAAATTGAAAGAGCTAGAGGAGCAAGATCAGAAAAACTCAAAACCCAGCAGAAGACAAGAAATAACTAAGATCAGAGCTGAACTGAAGGAGATTCAGCCACGAAAAACCTTTCAAAAAATCAATAAATCCAAGAGCTGGTTTTTTGAAAAGATCAACAAAATAGACAGACCACTAGCCAGATTGATTAAAAAGAAAAGAGAGAACAACCAAATAGATGCAATAAAAAATGATAAAGGGGAAATCACCAGATTCCACAGAAATTCAAACCATCATCAGAGAATATTACAAACAACCCTATTCACATAAACTAGTAAACCTGGAAGAAATGGATAAATTCCTGGACTCCTGCGTCCTCCCAAGCCTAAACCAGGAGGAAGCTGAAACTATGAATAGACCAATAACAAGGTCAGAAGTCGAGGCAGCAATTAAGAGCCTACCACACAAAAAAAGCCCAGGTCCAGACGGGTTCACAGCCGAATTCTACCAGACACACAAAGAGGAGCTGGTACCATTCCTTCTAAAACTATTCCAAATAATCCAAAAAGAGGGAATCCTTCCCAAATCATTTTATGAGACCAACATCATTTTGATACGAAAACCCGGCAGAGACCCAACAAGAAAAGAAAACTTCAGGCCAATATCCATGATGAACATAGATGCAAAAATCTTCAATAAAATATTGGCAAGCCGATTGCAGCAGCAAATCAAAAAAGTTATTCATCATGATCAAGTAGGATTCATCCTGGGGACGCAAGGCTGGTTCAACATACGCAAGTCTATAAACGTATTTCACCAGATAAACAGAACCAAAAACAAAAACCACATGATTGATGCAGAGAAGGCATTTGACAAAATTCAACAGCCCTTTATGCTAAAAACCCTCAATAAACTCGGTATCGATGGAACGTATCTCAAAGTAATAAAAGCTGTTTATGACAAACCAACAGCCAATATCATACTGAATGGGCAAAAACTGGAAGCATTCCCTTTGAAATCCGGCACTAGACAAGGATGCCCTCTTTCACCACTCCTATTCAATATAATACTGGAAGTTCTAGCCAGAGCAATCAGGCAAGAAAAAGAAATAAAGGGTATTCAAATAGGAAAGGTGGAAGCCAAATTGTCTCTATTTGCAGACGACATGATAGTATACCTAGAAGACCCCATTGCCTCAGCCCAAAAACTCCTGAAACTGATAAGCAACTTCAGCAAAGTCTCAGGATATAAAATCAATGTGCAAAAATCACAAGCATTCCTCTACACCAATAATAGACTTAAAGAAAGCCAAATCAAGAACGAACTGCCATTCACAATTGCTACAAAAAGAATAAAATACCTTGGAATACAACTCGCAAGTGACATAAGGGACCTCTTCAAGGAAAACTACAAACCACTGCTCAACGAAATCAGAGAGGACACAAACAGATGGAGAAACATTCCATGTTCATGGTTAGGAAGAATTAATATCGTGAAAATGGCCATACTGCCCAAAGTAATTTAGAGAATCAGCGGTATCTCCATCAAGCTACCATTGACTTTCTTCACAGAATTGGAAAAAACCACCATATGGAATTTCATATGGAGCCAAAAGAGAGCCCGCATAGCCAAGTCCATTCTAAGCAAAAAGAGCACAGCGGGGGGCATCACACTACCGGATTTCAAACTATACTACAAGGCTACAGTAATCAAAACAGCATGGTACTGGTACCAAAACAGAGATATAGATCAATGGAACAAAACAGAGGCACCGGAGGCAACACAACATATCTACAACCATGCAATCTTTGATAAAGCTGACAAAAACAAGCAATGGGGAAAGGATTCCCCGCTTAACAAATGGTGTTGGGAAAACTGGCTAGCCATGTGCAGAAAGCAGAAACTGGACCCCTTCCTGACACCTTACACTAAAATTAACTCCAGATGGATTAAAGACTTAAACATAAGACTTGGCACCATAAAAACCCTAGAAGGAAATCTAGGCAAAACCATCCAGGACATAGGAGTAGGCAAGGACTTCATGAATAAAACAACAAAAGCATTGGCAACAAAAGCCAGAATAGACAAATGGCACCTAATCAAACTCCACAGCTTCTGCACGGCAAAAGAAACAGTCACTAGAGTGAATTGGCAACCAACAGAATGGGAAAAAATTTTTGCAGTTTACCCATCTGACAAAGGGCTGATATCCAGAATTTACAGAGAACTCAAACAGATTTACAGGAAAAAAACAAACAAGCTCATTCAAAAGTGGGCAAAGGATATGAACAGACACTTTACGAAAGAAGAAATATATGAGGCCAACAATCATATGAAAAAATGCTCATCGTCACTGGTCATCAGAGAGATGCAAATCAAAACCACACTGAGATACCATCTCACGCCAGTTAGAATGGCGATCATTAAAAAATATGGAGACAACAGATGCTGGAGAGGATGTGGAGAAAAAGGAACACTTTTACACTGTTGGTGGGAGTGTAAATTAGTTCAACCATTGTGGAAGACAGTGTGGCGATTCCTCAAGGCCTTAGAAATAGAAATTCCATTTGACCCAGCAATCCCATTACTGGGTATATATCCAAAAGACTATAAATCGTTCTACTATAAGGACACATGTACACGAATGTTTATTGCAGCACTGTTTACAATAGAAAAGACCTGGAATCAACCCAAATGCCCATTGATAATAGACTGGATTGGAAAAATGTGGCACATATACACCATGGAATATTATGCAGCAATTAGAAATGATGAGTTTGTGTCGTTTGTAGGGACGTGGATGAATCTGGAGAACATCATCCTCAGCAAACTGACACAAGAACAGAAATTGAAACACCACATATTCTCACTCATAGGCGGGTGATGAAAAATGAGAACACATGGACACAGAAAGGGGAGTACTAAACACTGGGGTCTATTGGGGAGAAAAGGGGAGGGCCAATGGGAGGGGGAGGTGGGGAGGGATAGCCTGGGGAGAAATGCCAAATGTAGGTGAAGGGGAGAAGCAAAGCAAAGCACACTGCCATGTGTGTACCTACACAACTGTCTTGCATGCTCTGCTCATGTACCCCAAAACCTAAAATCCAATAACAAATTAAAAATAAATAAATAAATAAATAAATGGGGCCGGCACGGTGGCTCACGCCTATAATCATAGCACTTTGGGAGGCAGAGGTAGGTGGATTACGAGGTCAGGAGATCGAGACCATCCTGGTCAACATGGTGAAACCCTGTCTCTGCTAAAAATACAAAAAATTAGCTGGGCATGGTGGCGCACACCTGTAATCCCAGCTACTCGGGAGGCTGAGGCAGAAGAATTGCCTGAACCCAGGAGGTGGAGGTTGTGGTCAGCTGAGATTGTGCCATTGCACTCCAGCCTGGGTAACAAGAGCAAAACTCCGTCTCAAAAAATAAAAAAAAAAAAATAAATAAAAAATAAAAATAAATAAAAAGCTGCTGTGCAGAATCTGATACAATCAACCAAAGGTGACAACTAAAAGACTGACAAAAATATTTGCAAATTATACATGTGATGAGGGGTTAATATCAGAAATACACCTCCTGGGTTCAGGCAATTCTCCTGCCTCAGCCTCCCGAGTAGCTGGGACTACAGGCACGCGCCACCATGCCCAGCTAATTTTTTGTATTTTTAGTAGAGACGGTGTTTCACCATGTTGACCAGGATGGTCTCGATCTCTTTACCTCGTGATCCACCCACCTTGGCCTCCCAAAGTGCTGGGATTACAGGCTTGAGCCACCGTGCCCAGCTAAGTATAAGTATCTCTTAAGGACCTGTGATCTTGGGACTTTTTGTCACCAAAAATAATTCTATTCCTTATTGTTTCAATGTTATAGAAAAAAAGAAAAAGTAATAATTATATTTCCATTCCTATAATAGGCACTTCCAAGAGATTTAGAAAGAAAAATTTCATTTGGTTTTTGTTTTTCTGTTCCATGTTGCTTCAAAATTTTTGCTTTTCTTCAGAATCTTCTTAGTCTTTTAATATAAATAGCTTTAAGTGTTATACTTTTTAAGGCTAAAGTGTATTTCTTTTTAAAATCAGAATTGGTCTGCAGAAAGTGACGAGGAAAATGATCCACAGCCATTAAACAGAGAGGACTCTGGAATTCAGGTAGACGGGACACCATTAGAAAAACAAGATCAAAACAGAAAACTGTGTCCTTGTATCAGTAGGAAAGGTACTGTGTGTTGTGAGGTGCTGGTATTTTCTAATAGACAAATTCCCCGGAAGAAAAGGCAAGCTTGAGATCAGTTCGATGTGATCAAGGTATCTGCTAAGCGGTATCATCTTTATAAAATCAATTTTTAAAACTATTAGTAATCTTTTCTGTATGATGCTTAAGTAGTACTATAGAATTAATGTTGAATTAATGCATGCAATGTGTAATTTTGTAATTTTTTTCCTATTGTTCTGAGAACTTTCTTAGGTCTAAATTATTTCTATTTTTTTTTTAATTGGAGAAGGACCGATTTTGCTAAGATTGTGCTACTACACTCCAGTAACAGAGTGAGACCTTGTCTCAAAAAAAATTAAAATAAAAAACTGTAAGGGAGGATATGCATAGATTATATGCAAACACTATGCCATTTTTTTATCAGGGACTTGAGCACGTACAGATTTTGGTATCTGCAGCATTCCTGTAATCAATCCTTGGTGGATATTGAAGGACAGCTGTATTTATTCCAGACTTTCCAATCTGTGCTCTTGGTGTCAGTGTGACCTGGAAACAGACACACTGTTATTTATGTGGCTTTATAATATTATGTCTTAATACATAGATGGCAGGATTCCTCTCAGCTGCTT
The DNA here is from genome assembly GCF_049354715.1 of Callithrix jacchus. NCBI lineage: Eukaryota > Metazoa > Chordata > Mammalia > Primates > Cebidae > Callithrix > Callithrix jacchus. The sequence continues at coordinate 21,158,810 of NC_133523.1, forward strand.
GGGAGGCTGAAGTAGGAGAATCACTTTGCTCTGTTTTTTTTTTCCTTTTTTCCTTTTCTTTTTTTTTTTTTGGAGACAGGGTCTCACCTGTTGCCCAGGCTAGAGTGCAGTGGCACAATCTTAGCTCACTGCAACCTTTGCTTCCTGGCCTCAAGCAATCCTCCTACCTCAGCCTCCAAAGTAGCTGGAACCACAGGCGAGTGCCACCACACCAAGCTATTTTTTGTAGAGACAGGGTTTCACCATGTTGCCCTGGCTAGTCTCAAACTCCTAGACTCAAGCAATTCACCCACCTCTGCCTCCCAAAGTGCTGGGATTACAGGTGTGAGCTACTGTGCCCAGCCCACTTTGCTCTTTTTTTTTCTCCCCTTTCAGCTTCCCCAGGTAGCTGGGATTACAGACATACATCACCACACTTAGCTAATTTTTGTATTATTAGTAGAGACGGGGTTTCACCATGTTGGCCAGGCTGGTCTCGAATTTCTGACCTCAACTAATCTACCTGCCTCTGCCTTCCAAAGTGTGGGGATTATAGGTGCCAACCACTGCACCCAGCCCACTTTGTTCTTTTTCAAAATTGGCTTAGCTATTTGCGAACTTTTATTCTTCCATAGACCTTTTAGAAGCAAGATGGTAACATTAAAAAAAAAAAGGCCCACCTGGCTCCTGCCTGTAACCCCACCACCGAGGCAGGTGGATCACTTGAGGTCAGGAGTTCGAGACCAGCCTGACCAACATAGTGTAACCCCCTGTCTACTAAATATACAACATTAGCTGCACATGGTGGCAAATACCTGTAATCCCAGCTACTTGGGAGGCTGAGGCAGGAGAATCACTTAAACCAGGCAAGGCAGAGGACGCAGTGAGCCAAGATCATGCCATTATTATCATCCTGGGCTGCAAGAGAAAAACTACATCTCAAAAATAAAATCCAGCTGGAATTTTTATTGGGATTGCAGAAAATTTATAAATCTAACTTGGGGAGGTTTGATTGCCTTAACATGTTAATATCTACATTTATTGTAACTCTTTATCTTTTACTAGATTTTGGAAATTTTGTTTTTGAAGATCTCCAGTGTTCCTTTGTTAACTTCTACATCTGTTACAGTTTTTTTGTGTGTGTGTGTGAATGATACTTCTTTTGTTTATTCCTGATGTGAAGGAAATAATACTGGTTTTCTTATGTGCAGTCTTTTTGTTGAATTCTGATATGAATCATAATACTTTGTTGATTTCATTTTGTTTCTTATATAGATGATTAGTGTCATCTGCAAATATTGGTTTTTATGTGCAAATATTGTTTTAATATCATCTGCAAATAATGGTTTTATGTCCTCCTGCTAGTTCTTATGCCTGTGTCTTCTCTGTGATGTTGTGATCTAATCTCTTTTCTGGCCCAGCAGCCTAGCCCTCTACTCCGTAGCGGAAGCAGCAGCTCATAGGAGTGGGCTTCCTGGACGACTAGGTCTCATCCTAATGGGGTTATACCTGAAACTCCTCCATTAAGTGTGGTGGTTGTTTGGTATCAGTTCAGGGTATGTAGCTTTTATCAATTTAAGACAGTATCCTTCTATTCCTTTGTTCCCACAAGTCTTTAATCATAAAAAAATGTTGAATTTTTATTAAATGCTATTATTTATCTGTGAGATGATCTCATAACTTTTCTCTTTTGTACTGATAATACACTGATATACTTTCTGATAATGAATTATTCTTGAATTCTTCACCTAAACGTGTTTGATCATGTTATTTTTTTAGTACATTATTAGATTGGGTTCAATTTTGGATTCACTTTTTGTTTTTAAAGACAGAATCCTGATCTGTCACCCAGGTTGGAGTGCAGTAGCATGATCACAGCTCACTCCAGCCTCAACCTCCTGGGCTCAAGCTGTCCTCCACCTCAGCCTCCTAAGAAGCTGGGACTTCAGATGCATGCCACCATACCCAGCCAATTTTTCCTTTTTTTTGCTTTTAGTGTAGAGATGAGGTTTCACTATGTTAGAGAACAGCCCAGGCTGGGATTACAAGTGTGAGCCACTGAGCCCAGCAGGTTAGCTCTGTATTAATGTAATATTTTTCATCTTTATTCTTTGATGAATTACATTTAACATGTCTTTATCTGGTTTAAGCATCACTGTTATATTAGCCTCATAAAATGTTAGGTGGCTTTCTCTTTTTCCACTTTTTCAAATGACTCACATAAGATAGACATTATCTAATCCTTCAAAACTTAGCACCAGTGCTGAGGCTTTTGGAGTGGTTGGGAAGGTCTTTGGTTACCATTTTAATTTACTTAATGGTTATTGGACTATTAACATACCATTTACATCTTTTTATATGTGGGACAATTTTTTTTAACTTTCTAGTCAATTACATTAATTAAATTTAGTATGTGTTTCTTTCTAAATGTGTTGCTGGTCTTGAACTCCTAGACTCAAGTGATCATCCCACCCTGGTTTCCTAAAGTGCTGGGATTATACACGTGAGCCATAGAACCCAGCCGATATATGTGGTTTAAAATAAATGATCATATGTAAGTAAATGTTGTTAGGCTGCTGTTATTTTTAAAAAGACATTTTCAACTGTGCACTGGAATGGATCTGTAAGTCCAGATATTGTGACCCAGTATTTATTGTTGTTGTTGTTGTTAACTATTACAACTCAAACTTACTACATTTCTTTCAAGCAGATGAGCTGGATGACCGAAGCTGGCTGGAACATCACGTGGTCCATCAGTACTGGACAGCCAGGCCCTCCCAGTTTCCTCTTAGCTTACATTTGCACTCCAGCTTTGCTGCTATCTGGTAAGAAGCTAAAGTTTCCATTTAATGTGGTAATAGAAAAAAACTTTGATGTTTAAACATTTGGCTTTGACTTGTGACTTCAGTTCCTCTCTGAAACTTAAATTTGTTTTGGTTTTGACAATTTCTTTTTTGAACAGAGTCTTATTCTAGTTGCCCAGGCTATAATGCAGTGGTGATATCTCAACTCACTGCAGTCTTCACCTCACCCAACTAATTTTTTATTTTTTATTTATTGATTTTTGGCAGGGGGGAAAGAAAGTCCCACTCTGTCACCTTGGCTGGAGTGCAGTGGCATAATCGTGGCTCACTCCAGCTTCTGCCTCCCTGGTTCCAGCAGTTCTCATGCTTCAGCCTCCCAGGTAGCTGGGATTATAGGCACAGATCACTACACCCAGCTAATTTTTTTATTTTTAGTAGATATGGGGTTTTACCATGTTGGCCAGGCTGAGCTCCTGCTAGTTCTTATGCCTGTGTCTTCTCTATCCACAAGTGATCCACCTGCCTTGGCCACCCTAAGTGCTGGAATTACAAGCATAAGTCAGCACACCTGGCCAGTGTTGAAAATTCTAGTTGAATAGTTTTTGATTATTTAATTGTTGAAAATCATAAAATTATAGTGTTATTTAATTATAATCTGTATGTCAGTATTTTTGTTACTTTCAAGGTAAATGGATTGGTACATATTAGGGCATTATTTGATTTCTGTTTTGGTATACTTACTATAAAAATAGACATATTGTTTTCCAGAGGACAGCATCACATAGTTGTAAACATTTGCCTAAATCAACAATAATCATAACAATTGCAGTTGTTCTGAAAGTGTTTCTCAGGATTTCGAGTGGCGTGAAAATATAGGGGGCATTTAAGCCATTTGTTATGTGTACTTGCTAATTCATAGCCAGTTAAGGTTAGCTCTAAATTGCAAATATTCTTTGAGATTAGTTATTTACTGAGAAACCTTTCTGTTGACTTTTATCTTTGCGGTTTCATAGGGACCAACACTTGTACAGCAGTGATCCATTATATGTTCCGGATGAGAGGGTTTTGGTTACCGAGACTCACGTTATTCTGGAAACCCTGTGGTAAGATACGTTCACTTAATTAATAGTCTTTATTTATGATGCTTGATTACTGAGAAGCAAAACTTTTATTAAAGAAAACTATTAAAGCATTTTCACATGCAAACTAGAAATAGACCATTAGATGTAAAGTTCAGACCAGATTCGAATGTGGAGATTGAGAGATTTTGACATATTTACTTCATTTTTATTTTAAATAGTTGAGCATATCATTTACTTAGATTAGTTCATGGCTTCTTTAACACTTGAGTTCAAAGCAAGGTTTTCTACTATTCTTAATAGGCAGAGAATATCAGTGAGGGCCTGCGCCCGTACCTGGAAGCCAGAAATCTAATGCAGCACGTGGTGCTGGTACTCCCAAAATTCCAAGTCCCAGTACTCTCACTATGAAGTATGATATTGACATGCTGGCATTCTTAGAAATAGTAAGATCTCTTTGGGTCATTCAGTATATGGGGGAGATGCTTTGACAATATGTCTTGGACTTCTCTTTAAGACGATGTTGAAATATCTTGAGTCATAAGGTAATCAGATGAAAAGATTGATGTCTTCCATTTTCTTATTATCTGATCTTGTTACCCCTTAATTCTGAATATTTAATAAAAATTTCCTGAAATGGGGCATGGTGGCTGACACCTATAATCCCAGTGCTATAGGAGGCCAAGGTGGGTGAATCACTTGAGATCAGGAGTTCAAGACCAGCCTAGGCAACATGGTGAAGCCCCCATCTCTCCAAAAAATACAAAAATTAGCCAGGCATGGTAACATTTACCTGTAGCCCCAGCCATTCAGGAGGCCGAGGCTGGAGAATCACTTGAACCCAGCAGGTTGAGGCTGCAGTGAGCTGTGATCACTACTGCACTCCAGCCTGGGTGACAAAGTGAGACTCTGTAAAAAAAAATTTTTTTTTCTGGGAATACTGTCATGAATATTTTTCTAGACTTAAAGTATATTCATCTTTTTTAACTAATTTCAGGTTACTTTCAGGAGTGAAAAGGCTCTTTATATTTCAGCTGATAGATGGGAAAGTAACTGTATTATAGTAACTCATTTAAAACATGTAAGTTGTTTGTATTTATTGTTATTTAAGAAATAATAGGATTTATGTAAACTGTGGCAATACAATTTTAGAACATTTTGCAATATTAAAATTAACTATAATTGAACTCATTTGTGCTTCCTTATGCAAAAAAGATTAATTTAAAATTATTTAATATCCAAGCCAGGCACACTGGCTCTCGCCTGTAATCCTAGCACTTTGGGAGGCTGAGGTGGGTAGATCATGAGGTCAGGAATTCGAGACCAGCCTGGCCAAGATGGTGAAACCCTATCTCTACTAAAAAATGTAAAAATTAGCCCGGCACACTGGCAGGCACCTGTAATCCCAGATACTTGGGAGGCTAAGGCAAGACAATCACTTGAACCTGGGAGGCAGAGGTTGCAGGGAGCTGAGATCACGTCACTGCACTCTAGCCTGGGTGACAGAGCAAGACTCTGTCTCAAATATAAATAAATATTTAATATCCAAAAAGAAAAATTGAATTGTGCATCTTTACAGTATTTAAGAGAATTCCTTAATATTGTTTGGGACATATTTAATTTCAGTTTGCATTTTCTGCTGTTTAGATCTGTCATTCTGTATTGTAAAAGCTATATACTGTAATTTTTTTTGCCTTAAGTAGATTACCTTATGTATATTTTTAAAAAATATAAGCCGTAATTCTCTAGTCTATTGAAATTAATTCTCACTCTTTTTCCTTTGTGTATAAAACTGTTCATTTTATTACTTCATCTTCTACTAAACATACTGTTTAAAAGAATTGTAAAAGATGTGTTTTACCGTGAGAGGGAAATGAATTTGAATGTTTACGGAAGATCACCTTTGAATAATTGCGGTTTGCTTCTGTTATAGAGCTGTTAACGATCTGTGCTGGAACCAATAGCAGCATATGGCCAGGTTGTATTTCGACTCCAGGAGTTCATTGATGAAGTCATGGGATACAGTTCCGAAAGCATGCTGCCTGGAAGTGGGTCTGTTCCTAAGAAGTCACCTACCAAGCTTTCATGTGAGCCCTGTACAAATACTTCACTGGTTTCAAAGAGGAACTTGCAGACATTGAGAAGTGCATCATCAATAATGGTATTAAATGTTCTTCAGTTTTACTCATACTACACATAACTCATAATTGGAATGCCATTTAGATTTTTCATTGTATAAGATTTGAAAGTTGCTTGGCAAATAAGTGGTTCTCGTGAATACTTCATTTTTAAAATTAAATTTGTATTTTTAACCCATTCATAGCTCTCAAAATCAAAAAACTACAGAGGATTTAGACTGAAAAATCTAAATTACTCTTCTTGCACCAGTTCCCCAGCCAGTCAATTCCCCTCCCCAGAGATGACCAGGTCCTCAGCTTCTTATACATCCTTCCAAAAAGAGTTCAACATACACAAGCAGTGCATATACATACACCCATATGTAACAGTCATTACACTACTCTCTTCAAATATTTCCAATTAAAATTTTGAGGATAATACCATAAAAATATAAAGAGCTTCTTGGTTTTTTATTTGTTTGTTGTTTTTCTGAGACAGAGTCTCACTCTGTTGCCCAGGCTAGAGTGCAGTGGTGCTATCTTAGCTCACTGCAACCTTCGCCTCCTGGGTTCAAGCAATTCTCCTGCCTCAGCCTCCTGAGTAGCTGGGACTACAGGCACATGCCATCATGCCCATCTAAATTTTTGTATTTTTGGTAGAGACAGGGTTTCACCATGTTGACCAGGCTGCTCTTGAATTCCCAGCCTCAGGTGATCTGCCCACCTTAGCTTCCCAAAATGCTGGTATTACAGGCATGAGCTGGAATTATACCACACCTGACATGTAGGGTAGCTTCTTATAAATGGAATTGCCATGTGTGATTTTGCTGAGTTTTGCCACTTTATGGGGAGGTACAAGTAAATAAATGTATACTCTTGTGAGCCATGTAGATGAATACCTGTTTCCTCACACTCTTGCCATCTGTGTGTTGTCAGATGTTTTGGTCCTCACCATTATGGTAGATGTAAAATGGTAACCCATGTAGCTTTTACTCTTAACTTTTATTTTGAAGTGCCACAGAAAATAATACAGAGAGGTCCTGTGTTCCCATTACTTTGCTTCCCCGCCTGGCAAAACCTCACATAATTATAGTACATGATCAAACCTGGGAAACTGGCACTGGCACAGCCCATTAGCCAAGCTGTAGACCTGACACAGTTTACCAGTGTTGCAGAACTTGCTTTGAGCAGGGGTGTGTGTAGTATCGTCTTGTATACTTCCAAGCCATTTTATCACATGTCTAGCTCCACATGGTGACTTCCATGTTGAGGTCCCAGCTGTGCCATCACCTCATAGGAGTTTGTGCAGCCCTCTGTAGGCACAGCCTCCTGCACTAACATTGGCCCATGGGGAGGTGTTTTGGTTTACCTAGTATAATTTAATTTGCATTCTTCTATTATAAGTAAGGTCAAGTGACTTTCTATTTGTTTTAGAACCACTCATCTTTCCTTTTCTGTGAACTGTCAGCTCCTTTATGTATTATTTTTCTGCTGAATTATTTTTTCCTCCATGACTTGCAGGAGTTCTTTTTTTTTTTAACTTTTAAAAAATATTTTAATTGACAAATAAAAATTGTATATACAGCATTTATGATATACATGACATATGTACATTTGTATATACTCATATACACACATTGTGGAATGGCTAAATTATGTTACTTAACATATGCATTACCTCACATACTTTTTTGTGATGAGGACACTTACAGTTTACTCTCTTAGCAATTTTTAAATATATTTCTGTCAGTCTTCTTGGATTTTCTTTCTTTAATCCTATTAAAGCAATAGAAAGCCTCTGTGCGCTGGCTTAATTCTCGGTGTGTGCATGCTGCACCACATCTCTTCTGCATCGCCCTGGACCACTGGTGAGGCAGTTAATCTCTTTGATCCCTGACAGTGGCCTTGATCTTTTACATCTGGGAGTCTTGCTGTTTGAGCAACTCTCTAATTGATTCAGGCCATCTTTCCTTTTTCTGGTGTGAAATATTTTAAAAAGATTATTCAAGAAGCTGTTATAAATCTTAACTGACGTAAGTGTGCTGAGGATGTTAAATCTGTTTGCTTTACTCTTCCTATCAGCGAAGCTAGGACTTCTTTATCAGATAGAGTAATTTCACAATAGAGACAGAAACTTGAAATGCTTCACATAAGATCCGTGGTAGCTAACATAATATTTGCTTAAATTAAAAAATGCATTTGTGTCCTCCAATCTGTATGCACTCTTTTGAGACCTATATACTCATAGAAATATGTTGGTACTTTGATGGCTATACATGGCCATAATAATAACCGTATGAATTTTCTGGAATTTTTCTTTACTTGAAATCATTTATTTTTACATTTTCTTAGAGTTGGAAATCCTTTGTTTAGTAGAGGTCTTTTTTTTTTTTTTTTTTAATTTTTTATTGGATTATAGGTTTTGGGGTACATGAGCAGAGCATGCAAGACAGTTGCGTAGGTACACACATGGCAGTGTGCTTTGCTTTGCTTGTTTTTGTCGGGTTTATCAAAGATTGTATAGTTGTAGATATGTTGTGTTGCCTCTGATGCCTCTGTTCTGTTCCATTGGTCTATATCTCTGTTTTGGTACCAGTACCATGCTGTTTTGATTACTGTAGCCTTGTAGTATAGTTTGAAATCCGGTAGTGTGATGCCCCCCGCTGTGTTCTTTTTGCTTAGAATTGACTTGGCTATGCGGGCTCTCTTTTGGTTCCATATGAAGTTCATGGTGGTTTTTTCCAGTTCTGTGAAGAAAGTCAATGGTAGCTTGATGGGGATAGCGTTGATTCTGTAAATTACTTTGGGCAGTATAGCCATTTTCACGATATTAATTCTTCCTAACCATGAACATGGAATGTTTCTCCATCTGTTTGTGTCCTCTCTGATTTCGTTGAGCAGTGGTTTGTAGTTCTCCTTGAAGAGGTCCCTTACGTTCCTTGTGAGTTGTATTCCAAGGTATTTTATTCTTTTTGTAGCAATTGCGAATGGCAGTTCGCTCTTGATTTGGCTTTCTTTAAGTCTGTTATTGGTGTAGACGAATGCTTGTGATTTTTGCACATTGATTTTATATCCTGAGACTTTGCTGAAGTTGTTTATCAGTTTCAGGAGTTTTTGGGCTGAGGCGATGGGGTCTTCTAGGTATACTATCATGTCGTCTGCAAATAGAGACAATTTGGCTTCCACTTTTCCTATTTGAATACCCTTTATTTCTTTTTCTTGCCTGATTGCTCTGGCTAGAACTTCCAGTACTATATTGAATAGGAGTGGTGAGAGAGGGCATCCTTGTCTAGTACCAGATTTCAAAGGGAATGCTTCCAGTTTTTTCCCATTCAGTATGATATTGGCTGTTGGTTTGTCATAAATAGCTTTTATTACTTTGAGATACGTTCCATCGATACCGAGTTTATTGAGGGTTTTTAGCATAAAGGGCTGTTGAATTTTGTCAAATGCCTTCTCTGCGTCAATTGAGATAATCATGTGGTTTTTGTTTTTGGTTCTGTTTATGTGGTGAATTACGTTTATAGACTTGCGTATGTTGAACCAGCCTTGCATCCCCGGGATGAATCCTACTTGATCATGATGAATAAGTTTTTTGATTTGCTGTTGCAATCGGCTTGCCAATATTTTATTGAAGATTTTTGCATCTATGTTCATCATGGACATTGGACTGAAGTTTTCTTTTCTCGTTGGGTCTCTGCCGGGTTTTGGTATCAGGATGATGTTGGTCTCATAAAATGATTTGGGAAGGATTCCCTCTTTTTGGATTGTTTGAAATAGTTTTAGAAGGAATGGTACCAGCTCCTCCTTGTGTGTCTGGTAGAATTCGGCTGTGAACCCATCTGGACCTGGGCTTTTTTTTGTGAGGTAGGCTCTTCATTGCTGCCTCAACTTCAGACCTTGTTATTGGTCTATTCATAGTTTCAGCTTCCTCCTGGTTTAGGCTTGGGAGGACACAGGAGTCCAGGAATTTATCCATTTCTTCCAGGTTTACTAGTTTATGTGCATAGAGTTGTTTGTAATATTCTCTGATGATGGTTTGAATTTCTGTGGAATCTGTGGTGATTTCCCCTTTATCATTTTTTATTGCATCTATTTGGTTGTTCTCTCTTTTCTTTTTAATCAATCTGGCTAGTGGTCTGTCTATTTTGTTGGTCTTTTCAAAAAACCAGCTCTTGGATTTATTGATTTTTTGAAGGGTTTTTCGTGTCTCAATCTCCTTCAGCTCAGCTCTGATCTTAGTAATTTCTTGTCTCCTGCTGGGTTTTGAGTTTTTTTGATCTTGCTCCTCTAGCTCTTTCAATTTTGACGATAGGGTGTCAATTTTGGATCTCTCCATTCTCCTCATATGGGCACTTATTGCTATATACTTTCCTCTAGAGACTGCTTTAAATGTGTCCCAGAGGTTCTGGCACGTTGTGTCTTCATTCTCGTTGGTTTCGAAGAACTTCTTTATTTCTGCCTTCATTTCGTTGTTTACCCAGTCAACATTCAAGAGCCAGTTGTTCAGTTTCCATGAAGCTGTGCGGTTCTGGGTCGGTTTCTGAATTCTGAGTTCTAACTTGATTGCACTATGGTCTGAGAGGCTGTTTGTTATGATTTCAGTTGTTTTGCATTTGTTGACCAGTGCTTTACTTCCAATTATGTGGTCAATTTTAGAGTAGGTGTGATGTGGTGCTGAGAAGAATGTGTATTCTGTGGATTTGGGGTGGAGAGTTCTGTAAATGTCCACCAGGTTTGCTTGCTCCAGGTCTGAGTTCAAGCCCTGGGTATCCTTGTTGATTTTCTGTCTGGTTGATCTGTCTAGTATTGACAGTGGAGTGTTAAAGTCTCCCACTATTATTGTGTGGGAGTCTAAGTCCTTCTGTAAGTCATTAAGAACTTGCCTTATGTATCTGGGTGCTCCTGTGTTGGGTCCATATATGTTTAGGATCGTTAGCTCTTCTTGTTGTATCGATCCTTTTACCATTATGTAATGGCCTTCTTTGTCTCTTTTGATCTTTGTTGCTTTAAAGTCTATTTTATCAGAGATGAGAATTGCAACTCCTGCTTTTTTTTGCTTTCCATTAGCTTGGTAAATCTTCCTCCATCCCTTTATTTTGAGCCTTTGTGTATCCTTGCATGTGAGATGGGTTTCCTGGATACAGCACACTGATGGGTTTTGGATTTTTATCCAATTTGCCAGTCTGTGTCTTTTGATTGGTGCATTTAGTCCATTTACATTTAGGGTTAATATTGTTATGTGTGAATTTGATACTGCCATTTTTATTCTAAGTGGCTGTTTTGCCTGTTAGTTGTTGTAGATTCTTCATTATGTTGAAGCTCTTTAGCATTCCGTGTGATTTTGGAATGGCTGGTACTGATTGATCCTTTCTATGTGTAGTGCCTCTTTTAGGAGCTCTTGTAAAGCAGGCCTGGTGGTGACAAAATCTCTGAGTACTTGCTTGTTCGCAAAGGATTTTATTTTTCCTTCACTTCTGAAGCTCAGTTTGGCTGGATATGAAATTCTGGGTTGAAAGTTCTTTTCTTTAAGAATGTTGAATATTGGCCCCCACTCTCTTCTGGCTTGTAGTGTTTCTCCCGAGAGATCTGCTGTGAGTCTGATGGGCTTCCCTTTGTGGGTGACCCGACCTTTCTCTCTGGCTGCCCTTAGTATTCTCTCCTTTATTTCAACCCTGTTGAATCTGACGATTATGTGCCTTGGGGTTGCTCTTCTTGTGGAATATGTTTGTGGTGTTCTCTATATTTCCTGCAATTGAGTGTTGGCTTGTCTTGCTAGGTGGGGGAAATTTTCCTGGATGATGTCCTGAAGAGTATTTTCCAGCTGGGATTCATTCTCTTCGTCCCCTTCTGGTACACCTATCAAACGTAGGTTAGGTCTTTTCACATAGTCCCACATTTCTTGGAGACTTTGTTCATTCCTTTTTGTGCTTTTTTCTCTGATCTTGGTGTCTCGTTTTATTTCATTGAGTTGGTCTTCGACTTCAGATATTCTTTCTTCTGCTTGGTCAATTCGGCTATTGAAACTTGCGTTTGCTTCGCGAAATTCTCGTATTGTGTTTTTCAGCTCCTTTAATTCATTCATATTCCTCTCTAAGGTATCCATTCTTGTTATCATTTCCTCGAATCTTTTTTCAAATCTTTTTTCAAGGTTCTTAGTTTCTTTGCATTGATTTAATACATGATCTTTTAGCTCACAAAAGTTTCTCAATATCCATCTTCTGAAGTCTAATTCCGTCATTTCGTCATAGTCATTCTCCGTCCAGCTTTGTTCCCTTGCTGGTGAGGAGTCTTGGTGGTCCTTTCTAGGAGGCGATGTGTTCTGGTTTCGGGTGTTTTCCTCCTTTTTGCGCTGGTTTCTTCCCATCTTTGTGGATTTGTCCGCTGGTCGTCTGCGTAGTTGCTGACTTTTCGTTTGGGTCTCTGAGTGGACACCCAGAATGTTGATGATGAAGTATTTCTGTTGCTTGGTTTTCCTTCTACCAGTCTAGCCCCTTCTCTGTACGACTGTTGAGGTCCGCTCCAGACCCTGCTTGTCTAGGGTGCACCTCTAGTAGCCGTGGCACAGCGAGGGATGCTACCAGTTTCTTTTTCTGCTCTCTTTGTCCCAGGATGATGCCTGCCTAATGACAGTCTTTTGGATATAGAGGGGTCAGGGAGCTGCTTGAGGAGACAGTTTGTACTTTATAGGGGTTTAATTGCTGAGCTGTGCACTCTGTTGTTCATTCAGGGCTGTTAGGCTGCTATGTTTGATTCTGCTGCAACACAGCTCATTAAACAACCCTTTTTTTCTTCTCAAATGCTCTGTGTTGAGGGGTTTGGGCTTTATTTTTGGATGTCCGATCAGGTGTCCTGCCCAGCTCGAAGGCAGACTAGCCACTGTTTGGCTGCCGATGCTCCGCCCTGCTGTTGTGTGATTCGCGCTGTTCCTGCCGGCTCTGCTGTGGTCTCCGCCACGCCCTGCGGCGGAGTCTCTTCGTTGTAGCGTGTTGCCTCAGCAACGGCAGGCTGCGTCAGCAGTGGGCGTGTATCTCAGTAGGGACGGGTTGCCTCGGCAACGGCTGGCTGCGTCAGCAGTGGGCGTGTATCTCAGTTGGGGCGGGTTGCCTCGGCAACGGCTGGCTGCCTCAGCAGTGGGCGTGTATATCAGTTGGGGCAGGTTGCCTCCGTAGTGGTGGACGTCCCTCCCCCACAGAGCATCTCGGTTCGTCTGCCTGGGATAGTTTGAAATCGCGGTTTTGTTCGTCCCACTGGGTATCCCAAACGATCTGTCCCTGCACACCCCTGGGCTGGGCTACTGTGCAAGTCTCGTTCAGTCTCAAGTCCAGCCCTCTCAAGTCTCAGGTTGCCGGTTCAACAAGGCACCCGGACAAGCGCGCCCTGTGGGGATTGCTGGGTAGGGCCGGCCGCCGCCGCCCCGGCTGCCGGCTTCGCCAGGCAGACCTACTGCCTGGCGTTCCGTGTCTTTTTATACTTGGGAGTTTCCCCGTTCTGTGGGCAACAAAGATCAGTCTGGAAATGCAGCACTGACTCACCGTTTGCGAATTCAACGCGGGCTCCAATCCTGGGTTGTTCTCACAGCGCCATCTTGAGTCCCCCCTCCGCAGGAGTTCTTTCTTAGGGAATTTAGGTCATTGTGATGTGAGATCAAAATCCACCATCCTTCATTTTGCCCTGCCTGCCCGTAAACCTGATGATTTGCCAGCATTTATGTCACATTTTAGATGCATGTATTTTTACTTGCTCTTGAGCTTGATTTGTTGATATTTGCAGATGCTACAATAACTCTTGGGATAGTGGTGGACAAGTTGTCACCTTGATTGGCTCAGCTCAAGGTTCACACAGAGTGTTCAGTATCAGAGTAGCAGAAGTTCCACCTGATACTCAAAACGTCTGGGCCTCTCACCTGCTCAACACCCTGTCCAAGGCCATCCTCGAATATGACAGTGTTGGAGAGGCTTCTGAGCAAACCGTATGTGAGACTTCTGTCTAAAGTGTGTGACTCCGTTCTGCCCAGCAGAGGGGCAGGAGACAGCTGGTCATGGTTCTGTGTTAAATGATACTCGAATGGTGACTTGTCAGACAGTTCAGAGTTTTCAAATTAGGTTCTAAATTTGAGGCTGTAGGAAACTAGCTTTTCAGCTCTAATTGCCAAGATCCTCAGAAGGATGAGGCAAGGGCAAAGCAACATGTGAGAAATACTTAGCTCATGTACATAGACATTTACAATAATGCTTTCTGACATAAAAGCTAAGTCTATTACATGAAATACCTGAAGTAGTCATATTCACAGAAACAAAGTGGAATGGTGGTTACCAAGGACTGGGGAATAGGGAGCTGTTATTTAATGGGTACAGATTTCAGTTTTATGACATGAAAAAGTTGTGGAGATTCGTCACAACGATGTGAATGTACTTAAAACCTCTGAACTTAAAAATGGCAAGGGCGGGACACAGTGGCTCATGCCTATAATCCCAACACTTTGGGAGGCCAAGGGAGGACTGCTTAAGCCCAGGAGTTTGAGACTTGCCTGGCCAATATAGTGAGACCCTGTCTTTAAACAAATAAGTTAAATTAAAATTTGAAAAAGAAACAGATAGGTAAGATGATAAATTTTATGTTATATATTTTATATTGTAGTTAAAAAATACAAATCCAGGCCAGGCATAGTGGTTCACGCCTGTAGTCCCAGCTACTTAGGAGTCTGAGGTGAGAGGATCACTTGAGCACAGGAATTTGAGACCAGCCTAGGCAGTATACTAAGGCCCTCTCTCTATAAAAAATTTTAAAAGTAGCCAGGTGTGCTGATGCCAGGAATTTGAGACCAGCCTGGCCAACATGGTGAAACCCCATCTCTACTAAATATACAAAAATTAGCTGAGTATGGTGGTGAACACCTACAGTCCCAGCTACTCAGGAGGCTGAGACAGGAGAATCATTTGAACCTAGGAGGTTGCAGTGAGCTGAGATCATGCCACTACACTCCAGCATGGGTGATAGAGCGACACTCTGTCTCAAAAAAAAACAAGTAGCGAGCTGTGGAGTAGTAGCCATGCCTGTGAGCCCAGGTACTCGTGAGGCTGCTGCAGGAATATTGCTTGAGTGTGGAAGGTCGAGGCTCCAGTGAGCCATGTTTGCAACAGTGCACTTCAGCTTGGGTGACAGAGCAAGACCCTGTCTCAAACAATATATAGATTTAACAAAATCTATTTAGAGGCTGTGATTTATAATGCTACAGTTTTATTTGGGTATGTTTATTAGGTGTATTTTCTAGTTTGTTGGTATAACTTTTTTTCTCACCAATTTAATATTGCATTTCAATATAAAAGAGATAGATTTTCTCTCAGCACTGCCATTTTTTATCCTCTGAGAGCTACTGGAATTAAGTAATTTCCTCACTCTTAATAGACACCTTGCTAGTAGTACAATTTAAATAGGGAAACCTTGCTCACCTGCCAGGGTTGTCTCAGGTCACACCTGCCTCTGTGTCATTTTCACTCTCAAGTTTCCCAGTCTGGACTGCAAACAATGTGATCCTTCCATACTTTGTGAGTTTTTCATAAGGATTTTATAGTATATGTTTTTGGATTTTTAAATTTCAAGGCATTTCGGAAATGTTTAAACCTCCTTTTGTTCTAGTGGCCAGGGAGCCCTGAGAGCTGACCATGCATATTCTCTGCCTCAGGTCTCCCTCCTGTTCTCTCCCTGGGTGGAAACGGTGTGGCCTTACCTGCAGACAGTGGATGAGTGGGTCGTGCATGGACACCTGCGGGACAACGCCAGGGAGTTCATCATCCAGAGGTGAGCTGCAGCAGAGCACAAGGTCGCTGGGGGCTGTTGTCACCAGTTTGCTCCCCATGAAAATCAAATCTTTCATTAGTTTCAAACAGTACGAAGAAAGTACAGTCCACATCACAGAACTCGTTGTCATCATAGGCTAGTTCTATTTCATTTATATGGAAGACGTCAGTAATACCAGCTGATTATTAATATCTTTGTCCAGGTTTTGTCAGTTCACAACTTCTAAGCAAATCATATTTTTGGATGATAGTGTATTTATATGGCTATCATTTCCCATAAAATGAGTTTAGGTGATATCAGATGGTTTCCACTATTTCCAGTATAAAATATCAGTAAAGAGATACAGAAATACTACAGAGTATGCCTCTAATACATTTATTTCTCAGAATTAGCTACTCACTTCTTTTACCTTACTATAATTTTTTTACTGTTCTCTGAAATGAATGAATTCAACCAGTACCTTAGTATAATATTTAATAAAGCAATTAAGAAAAATCTTAATCCATTTATGACAATTTCCCTTCTGTTATTTGATTTTTCTGAACAGAATCATATAAACTATAATGTAGAGCTATTTGTACTCTTTAAACCCAATTTTAAATGATGTGGTGTATTTAGATGTGTGGTTTCTATTGATAGCTATCCATTGAATGCATCAGGAAGGGTAACTTTAAGTCCTTACTGTTCTGGAAGCATAGCAATATGTATGTGATGCTCATATAAGTGAACTGACCTCCCTTCAATGTAGTCTCTTTTTCTGTCACTGTGTCCTGATTCATCAGTCTCACATGAGAATTTTTGTGAAAAATGGGACTCTGTTCTTGTAGGGTGATGATTGACCATCATTTTATTGTTAAAAGTAGTCCAGTTAAGAATTTTGTTAGGGAAAATGGTAGGGAAGTCTGCAAATTAGTTTCCCAGGAGATGGTAAATGGGAAAAACTTTTATTCTACTTCTAAAGAGGACCAAATTAGTCATATTTTAAATAATTCCAATTCAGGAAACTGTTTCTACTTAATTAAATTTTACTATACTGTTGAAAGTATCCATTCCCTTTTCTCTCTAAACTGAGATCAGATTGAAACTGCCCTATTTGCCTAAAGATTGTTTCAATTTAGTAATAATTAATATTGTTATGTTTTATAATATACAGTGTGTCAGAAAAGACAGAAAGTGAAGAGAAAATAAGTGATAATGTGAGTACAAGTTCCAGCAGTGGCCAGGGACCCTCCAGCAGGCAGCAGGTGTCCTTCCTCAAACCCGTCCTGAAGCAGCTCATAATGGCTGGCAAGTCCATGCAGCTGCTGAAGAACGTGCAGTGTGTAGAGAGCACCGCCTGCCAGGCTGCAGCCAGAGGTACCTGTTCCGTGTTCTGTCTTCCTCAGTCTTGGGACACCTGACCCTACTCCCTCTTGTCATCCTGATACCTGAATATTTTGTAGTTTGCAAGTCATCACACCCTCTTATTTCAGTGATGATTATCAATTATGATAGAATTAATAATCATGCTGCTCTTGATTTTTAAAAAGATTGTCTTATTGAAAACTTTTACTGCTGTGTTTAAAAAGGCAGTGACAATAAATTCCACATTAATTTTCCTTACTTCAGATTCCTTAAGACTGGAACTTTAAAAAATAATTCCTAGACATTTGTTTTCTTTTATTGTTTTTATAAACTGACATAATAATTGTACATATTCGTGGAGTACATAGTGGTTTTTGATACAGTTATAGTGATCAGATCAGGATAATTAGCATTTCCATCACCTCAAACATTTACTACTTCTTTATGTTGGGAACATTCAGTATCCTCCTCTTAGCTATGTGCAACTGTATATTATTAACTGTAGGCATCCCATAGTGATGCAGAACACTAGAACTTATTCCTTCCAGCTAATCGTTTGTATCCTTTAACAAATATCTTCCTCCCTTCCCCCTGCAAAATCTAGCATCTAGTATCCTGTTCTACTTTTTACTAACATGAGATAAACATTTTTTAATCTACCACATATGAGTGAAAACATGTAGTGTTTAACTTCCTGTTCTTGACTTATTTCACTTTACATAATGTTCACCATTTCCATCAGTGTTGCTGCCAATGACAGGATTCATTCTTTTTTATCTCTGAGTTTGTGTGTGTGTATACCGCAATTTCTTTACCCATTCATCTGTTGTTGGACACCTAGGTTGATTCCATATCTTGGCTATGTGAATAGTGCTGCAGTAAACATGGGGGTGCAGATGTCTCTTTGATACCCTGATTCCTTTCCTTTGGGTAAATGCCCACCAGTGGGGTTGCTATATCCCATAGTAGTTCTATTTGTAGTTTTTTGAGGAACCTTCAAACTGTTCTTTATAGTTTCTGCACTAGTTTATATTTTCATCAACATTGTGTCAGAGTTCCCTTTTCTCCACATCCTCACCAGTGTTTGTTATATTTTTGTCTTTGTGATAAATAGCCATCATGACTGGGCTGAAATGATACCCTTATTGTGGTTTGACTTGCATTTTCCCTAGTAATTAGTGATGCTGAGTATTTTTTCATCTATTTATTGGCCATTTGTATGACTCTTTGGAGAAATGTCTGTTCGGATCATTTGCTTTTTTTTTTTTTTTGAGACAGTATTTCACACCCATCACCCAGGTTGGAGTGCAGTGGTGTGATCTTGGCTTTCTGCAAGCTCTGGCTCCCGGCTCAAGTGATTCTCCTGCCTCAGCCTCCTGAGTAGCTGGGATTACAGATACCCACCACCATGCCCAGCTAATTTTCTGTGATTTTAGTAGAGATGGGGTTTCACCGTGTTAGCCAGGCTGATCTGAACTCCTGACCTCAAGTGATCTGCCCATCTTGGCCTCCCAAAGTGCTTGGATTACAAGCATGAGCCACTGAGAGGGGTGTCGGGACGGTGCCCGCTCTGCCGTGAAGTCCACTCGGAGCGTCTGCGGATGGAGCCGAGCACTGCGCGGACCCCCTGGGGACTGAGGCTTAGAGCGTTTGTTTTCTCGCGGCGGAGGGCACCATGGCCATGCCAGGAGCGATGGCGTTTCCTGGAGTCATCGGGTGGACTCTGGGATGAGGCATGGCCGGAGCCGTGGGGTTGCCCATGCGGGTGTGCATTGCTGTGCCTGACAGCTTGGTGGCTGTGACAGAGCCCTGGCCAGGCCGGGACCTGTGGGGCCCCACGTGTCCTGCCCTTTGCCTGCACTAGCCAGTGCTATCCATGTGAAGTCCAGATCCACAGGCATGGAGCCTGGAAGAATGAGTCATGTCGTGGGTGGGCACGGGCCGTGGCAGGTGTGCACTTGTAGGGTCCCTGCAACCGAAGCGCCCTGGAGTCCTGCGTTAAGTGTCTGTGTGCCACGCTCAGACAAAATGTATCCCCTAAGTTTGTGTGTGTGTTTAAATTTACTTTAAAATTTACATATAGTAAGATTTACATTTTGGTGTGCAGTTAGTTCAATGAGCTTTAACAGATGCGTGGACTGCAGTGAATACCACCGCAGTCAGGATACTCAGGAAGGCAGCCTCTCTCCTCCTCCCTGCTCCTGCAGCCACCTGTCTGTTCCTTAGTCCTGCTCCTTTGCCTTTTCCAGAAAGTCATGTGTGGGCTTGGAGTCTGGCTTGCTTCACTTAGCATAAGGAGTTGGAGATTCAGCCATGCTCTGGTTTGTCCCTGAAGCATAAAATACAAAGGTTTTAAAAGTGTGGCTCTCGGGTACAGCCTGAGAGAGAGACTAAAATGATAAAATGATAAAATTTTTCTCAGTTTATGAAAATTACGAAAAATTATGAAATTATAGTTCATTAAAAACATTAAATAGTATGGAACCAACGTGTATGCTGAAAGTGAAATTCCCTTGGTACTTTTAAGTAGTATACAGTCTTTGCTGTGCATACATAGTTTTTTTTAACATAATGAGAGCATATTGCATATGTTATCATCATACATTTTTCACTTAATGATGTTTTGTTAAACATCTTAGCAATCTTTACATGTTCATATACACAGTGTATACACACAGATTTCCCTTAGTCTTTTAAGTGGCTGTATAGTGTTTTGTTTTGTTTTGTTTTTGAGGCAGAGTCTTGTTGTGGCCCAGACAATAGCACAGTGGTGCAAACTTGGCCCACTACGACCTGTGCCTCCTGGTTCAAGCGATTGTCTCATGTCACCCTCCGAGGTAGCTGAGATTACAGGCATGTGCCACCACACCTGGCTAGTTTTTGTATTTTTAGTATAGACAGAGTTTCACTATGTTGCCCAGGCTGGACTTGAACTGCTGACCTCAAGTGATCCTCCCACCTCAGCCTTCCAAAGTGCTGGGATTACAGGTACGAGCCACTGTGCCCAGTCACATGACTATAGTATTCTCTAGTGTGGATGTTCCATAATTTTATCAGTCTCCTGTTAATTGATGTTATAGTTATTTACTGTTTTACACCAGTAAAATCAGTGCTTGTGTGTATATCTTTGTGCACATACTCATATTTATCATGCTAAAGGTGATGTTGGGTTGAAATAATAGCTAATATTTCATGAGTACTTCTCATGCTTCAAGCATCGTTCTAAGCTAGGGTTACCTGTCAAGGTCCAGGTAGTAACTGCTGACAGCCGTGCAGGCCGTATCGTCTCTGGGCTGTAGTACCCATACAGTGTGGACAATATGTAGGGCAATGAGTCTGGCTGTGTCCCATTGAAACCTCTGCATAGAAAGAGGCAGTGGTCTGTAGTTTCTTGACCACCGTTCTAAGTCGTAGACATCCTAATTATTCTCATAGTCCTCCAAGGGAGGTGCAGTTACTATCCCCACTTTGTGGATGAGGAAACTGACACAGTGAAAGGAGGAGTCCAAGGTGACATGTTGATCAATGGTTGAGCCAGGCCTTGACCGATCCATCCGACTTGCATGCTTCAAGTTTAAAGATGAGAAAGAAGCTGCCAAATGTCTTTTCCTAAATGTTAGACCCGGTGGCTTGACCCTCAGGCACCTGCTGAATCAGTAGCCTCTGGTTCTTTGAAAGCCATGTGCTTGCTAGGTACCACTCTGGGCAGCTTTTGGATGCTGGATAGGCCAGCACCCTCTCAGCACCTCCCATTGTGTGCCCGTCTATATTCCTGCTTTAGATAAATGTTTCCACATTTATCAATCTGCCTGCCAGATGGGTGGTCCCAGGCACTGGCTGAGCAGACTTCTCTCAGCCAGTGCCTGGGACCACCCATCTGGCAGGCAGGAGGAAAGACAGACTTTTCCAGCAGGGAAGATCAAGTTGGGTGCTGGCAAGGCTAACTTCCTTTGATGTCTGCTCCGGCAGTAATCACCAATCAACGTGCCCAGGTCGGCACGTCGCTTGGCCTACCATGGCCCATTTTCCTTCAGTAATGTGGAGCAGGCCTGGTGCGGTGGCTCATGCCTGTAATCCTCGCACTTTCGGAGTCCAAGGCATGGTGAATCATTGACGCCAGGAGTTCAAGGCCAGCCTGGCCAACATAGTGAAACCTTGTCTCTACTATAACTACAAAATTAGTTGGGTGTGGTGGTGCATGCCTGTAATCCCAGCTAGTTAAGAGGCTGAGGCAGGAGAATCACTTGAACCTGGGAGGTGAGCTCACACCACCGCACTCCAGCCTGGGCAACACAGCGAGAGTCTATCTCAAAAAAAAAAAAATTGTGAAGACCAAATGAGATAATGTATAGAAAAAATACTGCAAGCCAGCTCAGTGGCTCACACCTGTAATCCCAGCATTTTGGGAGGCCGAGATGGGTGGATCATGAGGTCAGGAGTTCCAAAACCAGCCTGGCCAAGATGCTGAAACCCCGTCTCTAATAAAAATAAAAAATTAGCCAGGCTTGTAGCATGCGCCTGTAATCCCAGGTACTCAGGAGGCTGAGGCAGGAGAATTGCTTGAAACCGTGTGGCAGAGGTTGCAGTGAGCTGAGATCATACCACTGTACTCCATCCTGGAGAACAGAGCAACACTCTGTCTCAGAAAAAAATACTGCATAAGCGACACTGTTTATGCTGTTTTCTAAAGGTTTTATCTTTGTAAAACATATTTTGTAGTGTGAAATTTTAACTAACGTGTCCAAGCTATTTTCATTGTTCTCCCTATTAAAATTTAGCCAACTTTTTGGTTATTCCTAGGCATCTTTTGTTGGTGGCAGCAGTAGTGAAATAGCTTTCTTGAATTTTTATTACAAAGGAATGTTAAATTTCATGTTTTTCAGCATCTACTGGAATGATTATATTTTTTTTCTTAATTTACTGAATGTGATGTAGCACATTTATATATTTGTGTTTATTGAGTAGTCTTCATATTCCTCAGACGAATCCCACTTTATCATGGCAGATGATCCTTTTGTCAAATGCAGGTTTCATGTATTTTGTCGAGGACTTTTTATATCTGTGTTCATCACGGATATTTGCCTGTGTTTTTCTTTTTTGTGTTGTGTTTTGGTCTGGATTTTGTACCAGGTATGCTGGCCTCATAGAACAAGTTTGGAAGTATTCCTTCCTCTTTATTTCTGGGCAGATATTTTGAGTAAAATTGGTACTAGCTCGTTTAAAAATGTTTCATTGAATTCAGCAGTAAAACTGTGATTCTTGTGTTTTTCTTTGACAGGAGACTTTTTATTACTACTTTAATTTCATTACCCATAATTGGTCTTCTCAGGTTTCTTATCTTTTTATCATTCTATCCACACCAGCCCAGGGATGCAGGGGAGGCCCCAGTGAGTGGCCACACTAGCTGCTGCCATTCTCTCTGGCTGCTGACACATCTGGTTCATCCCCAGGTGTTCTAACGGGGGCAGAGTGTAGCCTGCACTGGCCTGGAAATGCACAAACACAGGGCCCCTGAATAAGCCCAGAGCTGGGGCTGTAGCTAGAACTTCAGGGAAAGAGAGGTTCCTGACCTCTCACTTCCTGGTCCTGAGGTTTCAGGAGTGTGGCCAGAGTGGGCTCACTCAATGTTGTGTAATGACAGGACAGAGAAGGCAGCAGCCTTTGACATTTCACATGAAAATGTGGCATGAGAAGAACCACTAT
Organism: Callithrix jacchus; assembly: GCF_049354715.1. Lineage (NCBI taxonomy): Eukaryota > Metazoa > Chordata > Mammalia > Primates > Cebidae > Callithrix > Callithrix jacchus. The sequence continues at coordinate 21,181,637 of NC_133523.1, forward strand.
TCAGCCCAGTCTTGGCCAGAAAGTCATTGCTGTTGATGAAAGAGCCAGTGTCTGAGTGCCTGTAGCTATGTATGTATGAACTATATACATATATATATATGTAATATTTGTTGGTTTACAGTGTCTAAATATTTACCATCTAATGCGTCAGAAGAAATGTTTGCCTTTCCCAGTGCTGATTATGGCTGTGCATGACCCTATAAAAATTTAACCACTTTTGATAACAGTAAACAATAATATTAGCTGCCATTTCTGAGGCTCAGAAAATTTAAGTAACTTGCCTAAGATCACACAGCTAGTAAGTGGCAGAGCAGGATCTTACAGTGACAGTTTGGAGGGAAGAGGAGAATAAGTGATGGACTTTATTTTAGCCATGCAGATGCAGGTGGCCCCCTGGACTTAAGCTTCTCCAGGGCCGGGCTTAACTCCAGAACTGCCAGGCAGCTCTGTGACTCCATCTCCCCTCATGAGCTTTCTCTGGGATGGCTGCCAAAGCTACTTTTTAATTGCAATCCACGTGAGAACACTGTGGCCAGAAACTTCTGTCTTCCTGGCATTTTCCTTCCTGTGGGGCCTCCCAACCCAGCAGTTCCTCTGTAACATGGCTAACTCCCCTCTTGTTCTCTCCTAGACTTTACCTTGTGGGTTCAGAGGGGAGACTGCTGTTGCTAAGGCCTGCTGAGCGTCATTTCTGGTGTGGCAGAGTTGACAAGCCTCCTGCTTCTTGACCACTCCTGACTCGTTACTGCAGAGCAGACACACCTCACTTCTTGGATATCACTGAAGAAAGTGTGGTAAGTAAATTTTTCAGGAATGAAAGCTTACTGCTCAGAACACTCAACTTTAGAAACCTGGAACTATTTTGCCCATTAACCTTTTGTATTTTTGAGGTGGAGTCTTGCTCTTGTTGCCCAGGCTGGAGTCCAGTGGCACAATCTTGGCTCACTGCAATCTCTGCCTCCCGGGTTCAAGCAGTTCTCTAGTGCTAGCCTCCTGAGTAGCTGGGATTACAGGTGCCAGCCACCACACTCAGCTATATTTTATGTTTTCAGTAAAGATAGAGTTTCACCGTGTTGGTCTGGCTGCTCTTGAATTCCTGACTGACCTCAGGTGATCCTCCTGCCTCACCCTCCCAAAGTGCTGGGTCTGTGCTATGGTCCAAGACAGGGCCCAGCCAAGTCTAGAGTGATGGCCAGGGTAGGGTGAAACCTAGGAAAGGGCCAAGGCAGGGTGGTACCAAGATGAAGGCAAGGACAGGGAATGGCCTGGGTAGGGACAGAACAAGGGCAAGGATAGTGCAGGTTCACAGCACGGCCAGGATCCAGGGACCGGGTCAGAGCCATAGCATCACCAGCAACTGGACCATGGCTAGGACAGTGACAGCCAGTCAGGACTAGAGCACTGCAAGACCAGGGTAATGCCAGGCATTTCAGGGTCAGACAGGATCATGACCAAGTAAGAACCAGGGTAAGGCCTCAAGCGGGGCAGGTCCAGGACCAGGATTTAGGTTAGTGCCAGGGTGGGACCATCAGAGGGGCAAGGCCAAGGAAGAGCCTGAGTAGGGTAAGAATCAGGACCAGGACCAGGGTTGGGGGCAGAACCAGAACTGTGACAAGGTAGGGTCATGGCAGGGCATGGCCAGAGGTGGTTCATAGAGAAGGCAGAGCCAATTCTAAGGTAGGGCCAGTGCTGAGGCAGGGTCAGTGAATATCAAGGTTGGGACCACGGCCAGGGTACAGTCAAGGCAGGGTAGGTCAGGGTATTGGTACGACTGGGTTGTTGCAGTGTCATTTAAGTGCCAAGACAGGGCAGAACAGGGAAAGACGATGGTAGGGCCAGAGCAGGGACAAGCCAAGGCTGGGCCAGGTCAATTCAGGGCCAGGATACCTCCAAGTCCAGTTTAGGTCTGGGGCTCTTGCAGAACAAAGTGTAGGACCAGGGCCAGGTCTGGGGCTAGAGCCAGGTGAGTGCAGGGCCTAGTCAAAACTAGGTTAAGGGTCAAGGTAGGGCCAGGTCAGGGTCTAAGTCAGAGTAGGCCAAGGGCAGGGTGAAGACACAGCCAGGGCACAGCAGGGAAGGGTGGTTCAAGACAAGGGCTATACCAGGACAGAACAGGACCAGGGCCATCGCAGAGTCAGGGCAGGTCTTGGCACGGCCAGGGACTAGGGAAGGGTCAGGGTCAGTCCTGAATAAGAACAGGGTTACAGTCAGAGAAATGGCAGGGACGGGGCAGGGCCATGGTAGTGCATGTCCAGAGCGAGGCCATACAGAGGGTAGAGAAAAAGCCAAGGTAGGGTTAGGACAGGTCCAGGGAGGGACCAGGGCCAGGACACACCCAGGGTAGGATAGGCCAGGACCGTGACACTACTGGGCCATGGCAGGGCCAGGTCAGTCCTGGGAGAGAGCAGAACAGGCAAGGCCATGGTGGAGACAGGGCAGGGAAGGGTAAAGGCAAGGATGGGACAAATCAGGCCCATGACGTCCAAGTACAGGTCACAGAACAGGACCAGGACCATGACCACTGGCAAGTCTGGGGTCATGTCAGGACCAAGGTCAGGACAAAAGACAGGGTCATAGTGAAGCTGTGGTCAGCCCAGGCCCAGGGAAGGAGTAGGATAGGCTAGGGCCAGTGTAGTATAGGGACAAGGAAAGGGCAGGGCAGATAGAGGTCAGGGCAAGACCAGGACCACGGGAGAGCAGGGACAGGGAAGGCCAAGGGAAAGGGCAAGGCCAGAGAAGGGCCGGAGAAAAAGCAAGCCAGGGAGGGTCCAAAGCAAGAATGGGCAGTTCAGAACTTGAGCCAGAGAAGGCCAAAGACAGGGTCAGGACAGAGCAAGAGCAGGACAGAGAGTGTCATAGCAAGCCAGGGTAGGGACAGGACAAGGTTAGGGATAAAACTGGACTAAAATAGCACAGGACCAAGGCAGGGCTAGTGCCAGGGCAGAACCAGAGAATGGCAGGACCAGGGTAGGGTCAATTCAATGGTATGGCCAGGGTCAGCACCATGCTATGGGCAGGGAAGGTAAATGCATATTCAAGGAGGAGCCGGGGTCAAAGCAGGTTTAGGGTGGGTCCAGTGGCAAGACACAGCAATTCCAGGGCGAGTAGTTTGCCAGGGCTAGTTTAGGGCCAGATCAAGGTTGAGTCAGGGACAGGGCCAGAGAAGTGCATGGCCAGTCAGGGTCCAGGGCAAGGGCAGAGTCAGGGCAGAACCATGACAAGGAGAAAGCAAAGGTAGGGCCAGGGTAGGGTAGGGGTAGGGTAGAGTAGGACTAAGGTAGCACAGAACCTGGCCAAAAGCAGGGCAGGGCCATAGCAGAGGAAGGACTAGGATGAGGGCTAGGGAAAACACTGGGCCAGGGTATGGTGTGGCCAGTACAGGGCCAGGATAAAGGATGACAGGAGGATGGCTGGAGGAATGGGTAGGATCAGGCCAAGTGAGGGCCATGACAGAACAAGGGCCAGGTCAGGACCCTCGTATTGGCAGAGCAGGCAAGGAACATTGCAGTGCCCATTCAGGAACGTGCCAGGGCAGGACCAGAACTGGGGCAAGGCAAGAGCCACGGCAGGAAGAGGGCTAGGTCATGGCCAGAAAAAAATCAGGGGCAGGGTAACAGCCAGGGACATGACACGACTAAGATGAGGGCCACAACTGAGCAGAAACAGGGCAGGACCAGAGCCAGACAGGGCTTGGGACAGGATAGGTTTAGGACCAGCACAAGGCAGGGCAGCGATAGGGTAGTGCAGAGCAAAGGCAGTAAGGGCCAGTATAGATCAAGGATACAGCCAGAGGATGGCAGACTAGGGTCACAGCAGGCCATGCCAAGGACATGGACAACCAGGGCCTAGAAAAAGGCAGGGCCATAAAAGGGCCAGGACAAGGGCAAGGCTACTGAAGGGCCAAGGAGAAGGCAGGGTTACGGAGGAGCCAAGGCAGGAACAGGGCCATGTGAGGACCAGTTAGGGCCAGGGCAAGACAAAGGGAAGGGAGTGCCACAGCAGGCCAGAGTAGGGCCAGGGCAAGGTCAAAGCTAATGCAGGACTAGGATCACACAGGGGTAAGGCAGGGCCAGTGAAGGGCAAAGCCACGGCATTGCCAGGGCAGAACAAAGGTATGATCATATTCATGGCTTGAACAGGGCCGGGTTAGTGCCATGCTATAACGAAGGCAGGTCTAGGGACAAGGCAGACATACGGTGGATCCAGTGACAAGGCATGGCTGCATCAAGGAGAGGTCCAGTCCAAGTTCAGCTCCAGGGAAAGTCCAGAGCAAGGAGAGAGCCAGGGCAGAACCAGGAAAAGACAAAGGCAGGTCCAGGGCAGGGTGTGGTAAGGGTAGGAACAGAGAAAAGCAGGACTAAGGTAGTGCAGGGTGTGGCAAAACGTGGGGGAGGACTAGTAGTAGGGCTAGGGAAAACACTGGGCTCAGGCCATGGCAGGGACCGTTCAGCTCTGTGACAAGCAGTGCCAGGCCAGGATAGCACAGGACAAAGGCAGGGCTGATCCAACCAAGGGACAAGGTCAAGGCAAAGAAAGAGCAGCACCAGGGTCATGGCAGGACCAGCAACAGGGCTAGGGCCAGGAAAGTTACAGCGCCAGGTTGGAGGCTCAGGCCACAATAGCACAAAAGAGTAGGGTCCGGCAAATAAGAGCCAGGACAGGGTCAGGGTCCATGATAGGGCCAGGGCCGTTACAAGGACATGATCAGGTCTAGGAAAAGGCTGAGGGAGGGCTATGACAGGGCCAGTGTCATGGCATTACCAGGAGCAGGAGCAGGGGTCAGGCCTGGTTCAGGGGTATGGTGAGGTCCAAGGTCGGGCAGGGCAAAGAGGCAAGACTGGGACCAGAGAGAAATTAGGGACAGGGCAGGACGAGGATGGCACAGGGTCAGGGCTGTGCCAGCAATCAACATAGGGCCAGGGGCCAGGCCAGGGCCCAGGCTGGGACAGGAATTGGGCCAGAGCAAGGGCAGGGCCACCGAGAAGGCAGAACTAGGGAGAGCAAGGACAGGACTAGGGCATTCCAGAACCAAGATAATGCAAACGTAGGTACAGGTCAGACCACGACCAGGTAGTGACAGGGGAGGAACAGAGCATGGCCAAAAGTAGGGCAGGGCCATAGCAGGTGCAGGACTAGGAACAGGGCTAGGAAAATCAGTGGACCATGTTATGGTGGCACCAGGACATTGGATGACAGGGTAGGACCATGTCACGGACAGGGTAGTTCCAGCATCTGCCTGGGAAAGCTCCAGGGCAAGTCCAGGGAGAAGGCATGGCTGAGGTTGTACCAAGGCAGAGACCTCCAGTACAGAGTCAATGCAGGGTAAAGCCAAGGCCAGAGCATCAAAGGGCACCAAAGAGCAAGGGAAGGTCCACGGCAGGTTTAGGGGCATGGGCAGGGAAGGTCAGGGTCAGGGTCTGGATCAAGGGTGGTCTAGGGCCAGAGCTATGGTAGGGCCCGGTCTGCACCTTGGCTATATAAGGGCAGAGCCGTGGCAGGTCATAGAGAAGGCAGGGTAAAAGCCAAGGCAGGGTCAGAGGACATCCAGGGAGCATCTAGGGCTGGGCAGGGTAAAGGCACAACCACTAAAGGGTAAGACTAGGCAATGGCACACATGGGCCATGGCAGGGCCAGGAAAGGGCAGTATAATCATGGCCTTGAGGGGCGAGGGCAGAGACAGGTCAAGGTGGCCGGGACAAATCAGGCTCAGGAGATGTCCCAAGTCCAGTTCAGGACCACAACACAACCAGGAAAGTGACCACCGGCAGGCCTGGTGCTATGACCAGAGTCAGCAGAAGCAGCAGGGCCAGAATGAAACCATAGCCAGCATAGGTCTAGGGAAGGTACAGGGTGGCACATGGCAAAGACAGAGCTGTGTAGGGCCAGTGAAGTGGGTAGTGTAGTCAGGGCTGGACCAGGGCAGAACTGGGACTGGGTCATGGCTAGGGAAAAACCAAGGGCAGGTCAGAGCCAAGAGGCATGGCAGGACCAAGACCAGGAACAGGAGAGGGCCATAAGAGGGCCAGAAACAGCAAAGTGTCGACTAGGGCAGGTAGATGGCAGGGCCAGAAAGGGGCCAGGAAAAGGTCATGGCCAGAGCAGGCATAGTGAATAGGCAGGAGCAGGAAGGGGCCAAGGTACGGGCAGGGCCAGGTCAGAACTAGAGTCAGGAAAGACCAAAGGGAGGATCTGGGTAGGGTAAGGGCAGGACAGGGAGGACAAAGGCAGACCAGGACAGTGTAAGTCCAAGACAGAATTATGGCATGACAGAGGAAAGTCAGGACAGTGTCAGAACAATTGCGTGGACTGGGCAGAGTCAGCATTGTGCCACAGCAAGGACAGGTCCAGGGACAATGCAGGGCCAAGGAGGGGCCAGGGAAAAGGTAGGCAAAGAGTGGGTCAAGTGGCAATGTATGCCTGTTGCAGGACCAGGGCATTGCCAGGGCCACTGTGTGCTAGGCCAAGGTTGGGGCAGGAACAGAGTCAGAGAAAGGGCAGGGCCAGGAGGGCCCAGAGCAAGGGCAGTGCTAGGGCAAAACCATGTCCAGGATAATTCAATGTTTGGACGAGGGCAGGGTATGTCTGGGATAGTGCCAGGGCAGAGGAGAATTAAGGTAGCACAGGGCATGGCCAAAAGCAGGGCAGGTTCATAGCAGGGGCAGTACTAGGAACAGGGCCAGGGCAAGCACAGGGTCCAGTGCATGGCAGAACCAGGATGGAGGAGGGTAGGGTAGGACCAAAATTTGTCTCAGACAGAGTAGACTTGGGGTCATTCTAGTGCAAGGCCAGGGCAAGGCAAGGGAGAAAGCAGAGCCAGGGTCATGGCAGACCCAGGGTAGAGCAGAAACAGTGGAAGGCCAGTGCAGGGTGACGGCAAGATCAGGGAATGGAAGGGAAACACCAAGAAGGGTCAGGGTGGTCAGGACAAGGGTTAGGGGTATGGCCAGGAATGTGCAGGACCACAGGAGGGCCAGAGCAGGGAAGGACAGGGCGGGACTAGAGCCAGGTCATAGAGAGGGTAGAACAAGTTCCAAGACAGGGTCAGGTATTGCCAGGGCTGAGTGACAGTGAACCCTGAGTGTGAGGGCTGAGGCTGGGTCAGGGAAGATCTAGGGTTCAGTCAGGGTTAGATTTGAGACAGAGCCAGGGCAGGACCAGGGAGAGGTCAGGGTCAGGGTACAACCAGGACAGGGTTGGGCAGGATAGTGGGAGGACCAGAACATGGCAGAACCAGTTCAGTGCCAATACAGAGCAGGGCCAGTCCAGGATAGCACAGGGCAAAGGAGGGCAGGTCCAGTGCAATGCAAAGGTTCAGATTAGGGCCAGAGAAGTGCCAGGGCAGGCACCTGGAAATGGCAGTGTCAGTAGCTAGCAAGGCAAAGCCCAAACAAAAGCAGGGTCAGGGCCATGTCAGGACCAGCAACATGGGTAGGGACAAGACAGTGAAAGATCCAGGGTGGGAACTAGGGCCAGAACAATGTACCAAGGTAGATTGTGGGCAAATAAGACTCAGGATAGGGTCAGAATCATGGTCAGACCAGGGTTAGGGTAAGACATATGATACAGGCCAGAGCAATGTCAGGATACGGGCAGAGATATGGCTAGGATTATGACAGGACCAGGGCCAGGGACAGGCCTGGCATGACCAGGACAGGGAGATGGCAGGACAGGGCAGGTTAGACCAAAGCCAGGTCATAAGAGAACAGAGCCAAAGCCAATGCACAGTCAGTACAGTTCAAAAGAAGGGTTAGGGCTAATTTGGGCCAGGGCACAACCAGTAACTGGTGAGACAGGGAAATGACATGACAGGGCCATGGGAATGCCAGGATAGGACAGAACAGGAAGAGCCTTGGTGGGGTAAGGGACAGACATGCCAAGGCAGGACTAGGACAAATCAGGCCCAAGATGTGTCCAAGTCCACGTCAGGGCAGAACAGGACCAGGACCACTGGCAGACCTGGGGTCATGTCAGGAGCAGAGTCAGGATGAGAGGCCAATCCAGAGCCAAGGCAGAGCCAGTGCAGATCCCGGACAGGGGCAGCATAGGACATGACCAAGTCAGGGTCAGGGTAGGGCTGTGCAGAGCCAGTACAGGGGGAGGATAGGACATGTCCACGACAGGGTTAAGTTGGGTCCTGACAGCCGAGGTAATGGTAAGGTTGGTCCAGGGCAGCGTACTGCAGGGCCAGGTACAAGTCAGGGCACGTTTAGGACAGAGCCAGGCTAAATGCCAAGGCCACACTCAGAGCAGATCCATAGCGGGCAGGACCAGGACATGGCAGACCTGGGGCAAGGCAAGGGAGAAAGCAGACCCAGCCTCCCAGAGGGCCAAAGAAAGGCCATGGCAGGTAGTGTCTAGGGCAGGGACAGGGCCAAGACCGTGCCAGGCAAGAACAGGGTCAGCCAATAGAAGGGAGAGGCCAGAGCTAGGGCCGGACCAAGACCAGGTTAGCGTCAGGACTATGGCAGGATGAGCGGCAGTGTGAGGGCCATGGCGAAGTTGGGGCCAGGACATGGCTGTGGCATAGGCAGTGTATGGCAGGGCCCAGTCAGGGCTGGTTTATAGCAGCAGCAGAAGCAGGGAAGGGCAAGATGCAGAGTGGGACCAGGGCTGGTTCTTGGCCAGGGACAAACCAGGGGTATAGTCACAGCCATGGACATGACAAGATAAAGACCAGAACCAGAAATAGGGAACGGCCAGGGATTGGGACATGGGAAGGTCAGCGCCAGTGCAGGCCCAGGGAAGGGGATGGATAGGGTAGTGTGGAGCCGAGACATGGCAGGGCCAGTGTAGAGAAAGTAAGGACCAGGGGATGGCAGGGTAGGTGCAGGATTCCCAAGGGTTGGGACATGGAGCAGGCAGAGCCTACAAGGTAGGCCCAGGAAGGAGCCAGGGCAAGGGCAAGGGCAAGCCCAGTGAAGGACCATGTAAAAGGTAGAGCCAGGGAGAAGCCAAGACAAGGGCTAGGCCAGGTCAGAATCAGAACCAGGGCAGACCAAAGGGAGTGCCAGGGCAGGGCAGTCAGGGTAGGGAAGGCCATGGTAGAATAGGTTAGGACCAGGGCAAGGTGAGGGCCGAGGCAGAACTAGGGTAGCACAGGGCCAGGGAATGAGTGGGGAAAGGAAGGGTCAGGGCAGAACCAGTGCATGGTAGGAACAGGTCAGGGTAGGGAAAGTGTTGTGCCATAGCCAGGGTAGGTCCAGGGAAAACACAGAGCCAAGGAGGGGCCATGGGAAAGACAGGCATGGGTCCAATGCCAAGGCATGGCCGGTGTGTGGCCAGGGAATTTCCTGCCCCTATGTAGGGCCACGTCAAAGTTGGGGCAGGGACAAGACCAGAGCAAGGGCATGCCTAGGGAGGGTCCAGGGAAAGGGCAAGGCTAGGGCAGAACCAGTACCACAACAAGGCAAAGGCAATGCCAGTGCAGGTTATGGCCAGCATAGGGTCAGGGCAGAGCAGAACTAAGGTAATACAGGCCATAGATAAAAGCAGGGAGGGTCAGAGCAGGAGCAGGACTAGGAAAAGCACTAAGAAACCATGGGGCACAGGGCTTGTTAGGGTTAGGGCAGAGTAGGGCAGGGCCTGGGCCATGTAATAGACAGCATAAGCCCAGGATCAGCCCAGTGCAAGGCCACGGCAAGGCCAGGGAGAAGAAGGCAGAGCCAGGTTAGAGCAGGATCAGTGCTAGGCCAATGTAGGGTGAGGATAAGGCTGGGGCACAAAACCACAGGGTAAATGTGGGTCAGGACCAGGTCAATGGTAGGGCCACAGCTAGGATTGTGACAGGAGAGCCAGGGCAGAGCAAGGGTAGGGCAAGGGTAGGTCGGGACCAGAACCAAGCCATAGAGTGGGTAGAGGAAGTTCCAAGACAAAGCAGGGTAGTGCCAGGGCTGAGTGACACTGTGCCCTGAATGTGAGGGCTGAGGCATGGTCAGGGAAGGTTCAGGGCCATGTCAGGGTTAGATCCAAGACAGGGCCAGGGCAGGACCAGGGAGTGGTCAGAGCCTGGACTGGGCCAGGACACAACCAGGGCAAAGTTGGGCAGGGCAATGGGAGGACCAAGACAAGGAAAAGCCAGGTATTCACCACCAAAGGGTAGGGCCAGGCTAGGATAGCATAGGTTAAAGGCAGGGCAGTTCCAATGCATGGACAGGGTCCAGATCAGGGCCACAGAAGCTCCAGGGCAGGGCTGGGACCAGCATCAGGAAAAAGAAATGTCAGGACCAAGGTAAAGACAGAGCAGGCCCCAGTCCAGGGTTGTGGTAGGACTATCCACAGAGCTAAGGCTGGGACAGTGATGGGGCCTGGGTCAGGGCTAGGACCAGAACAGTGTACTAGAGTAGGGTCCAGGAAATCCGAGCCAGGACAGGGTCAGAGCCAGGGCCAGGGAAGGGTCAGTGACAGGGTCCATGCCAGGGCCAGGGTAACAGCAAGCTTATGGCAGGATAAGGGTCAGGAGCAGGGACAGTGGTGGGTTAAGGTGGGGATCGGGGCCAAGTCTGGGCTAGGGACAGGGTAATGGCTGGGCAGGGCCATGGCAAAGGGTCAAGTCTAGGTTCAGGGCGAGGTCAGGGCCATGGGAGGACTAGGATAGCACAGGACTAGGGCTAGTTCAGGACCAATGCAGGGCCAGGTACAGGAACAGAGCAAGGGTCGAGCCAAGGCAGAATGAGAACCAGGACAAAGCAAAGGGAGGGCAAAGGCAGGGATACTATAGCACAGGGTATGGTCAAAATCAGGACAGGGCCATAGCTGGGGTGGGACTAGGAACAGGACCAGGGCAAGCACTGGGAGAGGGTCTGGTGGGGCAACTTCAGAGCCAGGAGAGAGGAGGACAGGATAGGGCAAGGGGCATGTTATGTACATGGTAGGTCCAGGTCAGGGCCAAGTCCAGCTGATGTCTAGGGAGAAGGCAGCACTAGTACAAAGGCTGTGCCAAGGCAGAGAGGGCTGGTGCAGGGTCAATGCAGGGTGAGGGCAAGGCCAGTGCAATGAAGATCAAGGGAAGGACCAGGCGGACCAGAGCAGGTAGATGGCAGGGCAGGGTAGGTTAGAGCCCATCCAGGGCAGGGCAAAGACAGTGTTAGGGCCTATATAAGGGCAAGTAGGGACAGGCATATGGCAAGAACAAGGCCATGGAATTACCAGAAACAGGGTAGAACCAGGGCCAGGACAGGGACATGGTAGGGCTATGGGCTTGGGCCAGGGCAAGGTCAGGGCAATGACAGAGCACAGCTAGGTGTAGAGCAAGGACAGGACCAGGTGATGGCAGGGCATGGACAGGAAAAAGCAGGGCCAGAACATGAACAGAACATGTTTTAACAAGGCAGGGCCAGAGAGGGGCTAAGGCAATGGCAAGGCTGGAGAAAGTTTAATAAAAAGGCAGGGCCACGAAGGGTCCAAGGCAAAGACAGCACCAGGAAGACTAAATGTTAGGGTAAGACCAGAGTAGGAAGGATCACGGAAGTCCAGGGTAGGGCCAGGGTAAGTTCAGGGCTGATACAGGACAATGACGACACAGAGCCAGGGGATTGCTGGAGAAGGGCATGGTCAAGACAGAACCAGGATATGGCAGAGCAGGGTTAGGTCTTTGGCATGGACAGGGCAGTGTCAGCACTGTGCTATAGACAGGACAGGTCCTGGGACAACGCAGGGCCAAGGAGGGGTCAGAGAAAAGGCAGGTATAGGGTTGGTCAGGTGCCATCGTATGCCTGGTGCATGGCCAGGACGTTTCCATGGCCAGTGTAGGGCCATGTCATGTTGTTCAGGGATAGGGCCAGATCAGGGGCAGTGTTAGGGAGGGTCCAGGGAAAGGGCAGGTCTAGAGCAGAAGCAGGACTGCTAGAGGTAAAGGTTGGTCTGGGGAAAGACACGGCCAGAGTAGGGTCAGAGCAGAGCAGGACTAAGGTAGCACAGGGTCTGGCCAAAGGCAGGGAAGTACCATAGCAGGGGCAGGACTAGGAGAACGGCTTCGGAAAGCATGGATGCAGGATATGTCAGCACCAGGGCAGATGAGGGCACAGCAGTGACAGGGTCATGAGATGGACAGAGTAGTCCCAGGCAGGGTCAGGGCAAGACCAGACATGTTCAGGCCCTGAACCAAGGCAGTGCCAGGGTAGAGCAGGAACAGTGTAAGAACAAGGCAGGATGAGGGCAAGCCTAGGGCACAGAAGGGCAGGGCCATGGCAGGTCAGTACCAGGACAAGGGTAGGGAGAGGGACTTGAATATGGCAGGACAATGGCAAGGTTTATGGTTGCACTAGGGTAGGGCGAGGTCAGGGCAGGGACCAGAGCAAGGTCATAGAGAGGGTATGGTGGGGCCAGTACAGGGCCAATTCAGAGTCAGGGGTATGGCAGGTCTAGTGGGGCAAGTGCCATGGTCGTTCCATGTTGTGTTAGGGCTGAGTGACATGGAGGCCTGAGTGCAAAGGCTGAGGAAGGGCCAGGGAAGGTCCAGGGCTAAGGGAGGGTTAGAACCAGGACAGGGCTAGGGCGGGATTAGGGAGGGGTCAGGGACATGGAACGACCATGACAAACCCAGGGCAGCATTGGGCAACATGATGGAAGAACCAGGTCATGGCAGGGCCAGGTCAGCACCAGCATAGAGCAGAGACAGGGCAAAGACAGGGCATTTCCAGTGCAGGGCTAGGGTCCAGACCAGAGTGAGTGAAACGCTGGGGCAGGGCCAGGGCCAGGGCTAGAGCCAGGGCCAGGACCAGGACCAGGACCCAGGACCAGGATTAGGAAAGGGCAATGTCAGGATCAAATTAGGCCACAGCAGGGCCAGGGCTAGGGCCAGGACAGTGGCAGGTCTAAGGTCAAAGCAGTGTACTAGGATAGGGCCCAGGCAAATCAGAACCATGACAGTGTCGGGGCTGGGCGAGGGTCAGGGTAAGGACTTAAGCCAGGAAGGGTCAGTGCCAGGGCTTGTGCCAGGGCCAGGGCAGAGGCAGATACATAGCCAGGTCTAGAACACGGCTAGGGCAGGGCAATGGTAGGGCCAGAACCATGGCAGGACCATGGTCAGAAGTAAGGGTAGTGGCAGTCAAAGGTCAGGGCTGGGGCCAGATCTTGGCTAGGGACAGAGTGAGGGCCAAGGCAGGCAGGGTCAGGGAAAAAGGGCAAGACTAGGAACAGGGCAAGATCAAGGCTGTTTGGAAAACTCTGCCCCTACAGTGAAAGCTCTCTCTCTCTTTCCCTCCCCCACAAAGAGGCTCCCTTATCTCTCTCTACATACCGCCCTAGCCCTCCCGCCCGGCCTCAGCCACCTCCCGCCGCTTCTGCCTCATCAGCACTCCCCAGCTCCCCGCCGCCCAGCTTCTGCCTCATCAGCACTCCCCAGCTTCCCGCCGCCCGGTTCCTGCCTCATCAGCTCTCCCCAGCTCCCTGCCGCCCAGCTTCCTGCCGCCTGGCTTCCCACCACCCAGCTTCCCACCCAGCGGTTCAAACTGACCAAACGTTGCCCACCACCTCGGCTTTCTCAGCTTCCCCACTCCCTCAGCCCTTCAGCCCCGTATAAAACAACCCTGCCCCTCTCAGCGGCGCGGCCATTTTTCCTTTTCGTCCCGGCTGGCCCGCCCGGAGGCTCTTTTCTCTCAATAAAGCCTGAACTTAAAGACTTTCTTCTAGCCTGCGGTCCGGTTTCTTTCCCAACGAGCCCAGTCTTCCCGCAGAGGGTAGGTCGATCAAAGGCCAAGGCAGGACTAGGATAGCACAGAGCCAGGCCAGGATCAATGCTCGGCCAGGGGTCATGCCATTGCCGTGGACAGAGCAGGTCCCAAAACAAGGCGGGGCCTAGACTGATCCAGGGACAGTCCAGAGCAAGGTCAGGGCTCGGACAGAACCAAAACCAGGACAAAGGAAAGGTATGAACAGGGTAGGAGAAGGCCAGGTTAGGGCCAGGGACAGTGCAGTACATGGCTAGGATAGCACAGGGCATGGCCAAAAGAAGGCCAGGGCCATAACAGGGGCAATACTAGGAATGGGACCAGGGTAAGCAGTGGGCCAGGTTATGGTAGGGTCAGTACAGTGCCAAGATATAGGATGATAGAGTATTGCCAAGGTCAGGGAAAGACCATTGAGAAGTTACGGCCAAGATGGTGTTAAGGCAGAGAGCCAGTGCAGGAATGCAGGGTGAGGGCAAGGCCAGGACATGGAAGAGCAAGGGAAGGGCAAGAGCAGGTTCAGGGTCAAGGCTTTGATAAGGGCAGGGCTAGGGTGGGGCCAGGACAGGGCTGGGATAGAGCAGGCAACAGTAAGCTGGGCCAGGGCAGGACACTACAGGGCCAGGCCGAATGGCAAGGGCATGCTCAGAGCAGGGCCAGGTCAGAGGTAGGGCCAGAAATGGTAGGGACAGCATAGCAGAGGGCCACGGAAAGGCAAGGGTAGCTAGGGGCTTGGACGCTTGGACAGGGCCAAGGCCAAGGCAGTGCCAGGGCCAAGTAAGGGTCAGGGCTAATGCAAGATGAGTGGCAGGGTAAGGGTCATGGCCAAGTCTGGACCAGGCCCAGGGAAGGACCCTGACATGGGGAGTGTAGAGCAGGGCAGGGCCAGACAATGGGTAGTTCAGTGCCCAGTCTAGGCTGGGGAAGAGCAGGGCCAGAACTGGGCAGGTCCAGAGACAGGACAGTACTGGGGTGGGTCATGGCCAGGAAAAAAACTAGGGGTAAAGTCACAGCCCAGGCACGTGACAAGACCTATTCCAGGAGCAGACCCATTATCAGGGAAGACTCAGGGTCAGGGCAGGGACATGGCATGGTCAGTACAGGGCTAGGGAAGGGTAGGGGTAGGGCAGCTGAGAGCCAAGGCAGGACAGGGCCAGTGTAGTGTAAGGTAGGGCCAGAAAGAGGCAGGGTAAGTTCACAGAAGGGCCAGGGAAAAGGCAGGGCCCAGGGAGTCGCCAAGTCAAGTGCAGGATTAGCTCAGAACTAGAGCCAGGGCAGACGAAAGGGAGTGCCAGGACAGGGAAGACCAGGGTAGGAAGGGACATTGCAGGCCAGTGTAGGGTCTGGGCAAGGTCAGGGGTGAGGCAGGATTAGGATAACACAGGTCCAGGGCAGAACCAGGGCATGGTAGTGCCAGGGCAGAGCATGGTCAGGTCTATGACATGGGCAAGGCAGGGTGAGTGCTGTGCCATAGCCAAGGCAGGTCCAGGGACAACGCAGGGCTAAGGAGGGGCCAGAGCAATGGCAGACCTAGGGTGGGTCTTGTGTTAGTGGATGTCCAGTGTAGGGCCAGGACATTGCCAGGGCCAGTGTGTAGCTCCAGGCCAAGGTGGGGCTAGTGAGAGTTTACAGCAGTGGCACAGCCAGTGCACAGCCAGGTCTAGGAAAAGTCAAAGGCTGGGCCAGGTGAGGTAGGGCTAGGGCAGAGCATGACTAAGGTAGCACTCAGCATAGCCAACAGCAGGGCAGAGGCATAGGAGGGCCAGGACTAGGAAGAGGGCCAGGAAAGCACTGGGCCCAGCACATGGCAGGGCCAGGGCAGAGGAGGGCAGGGTAGTGCCACGGTCATGTCATGGACAGTGTAGGTCAGGTGTCAGTCCAGTGCAGTGCCAGGGCAAGGCAGAGCCAACATAGTTCAGGACCAGTTCAAGGTCAATGCAGGGTGAAGTCAAGACTAGGACATTGAGGGAAGAGCCATGGCAGGTCTGGGCCAGGAGTAGGGCCAGGGCCAGAAATATCATGGGATCAGGACCAGGGCTGTGCCAGGGCAGGGCCAGAGCCAGACCATAGAGATGGCAGAGCAAGTACCAAGGTGGGGACAGGTAGTTCCAAGACTAACACTGACCGAGTGCAAGGGCTGAGGCGGGGTCAGGAAATGTCCTGGGCTGAGTCAGGTTTGATCCAATACAGTGCCTGGGCCTGGCCAGGGAGAGTCCAGGAAAAGGATAGGGTTGGGGAGGGTAATGGGAGGACCAGGACCAGGTTAGCACTGGATCAGGACAGAGCCAGTCCAGGATAGCACAGAGCAAAGGCAGGACAAAGATAGGGCAGGTCCAATGGAGAGCCAGGGTCCAGACCAGTGCCAGAGAAATGCAGGGCCAGGGACAAGGCTGGGACCAGGACCAGGGAAGGGCAATGTCAGGTCCAAGGAAAAGCCAGAGCAGGGCAAGGACCATGGCAGGACCAGCAACAGGACTAGGGCCAGGCTAGTGACAGGGACATGTAAGGGGTTAGGGCCAGAACCTTGTACTAGGGCAGGGTGCGCACAAATGGAAAACGATTTGCTTTTCTATAATAGGGGATGTGGCATTTTGGAGTCCTAGCTGGGCTGGGTGGGCCATTAGGCTATATAGAGTTTGCTCTATAATTTAACTTTGACAAAGTTATGTAATTAAAAACACTTTACATTCTTCACATAAGTGTTTTTTTTCTTTTCTCAGAGTTTATTTAAGAGAAGGCTACAATTGTTGAGAGTGCTTTTGTGTAAGACTTGTGAAATGTAGTGGGAGGAGAGGACTACTGTTTGTAATATAATTTTATAAACTATTGGATTCTTTAAACTATGTGATGATAAGCAACCTCAATAAATATAAAGATAATGTAACTGAAATATAAGGAATATTATAACATATATAAAGAAAAAGATAAAATTGTTGTTTTTGTTATTATAGATTCCTAATCTGAAAATCTGAAGTCCATAGTGCTCCGAACTCTGAAACTTTTTGAGCACCAACATGACACCATGTGTAGGAAATTCCACTTGTGAGTACTTAACACAAACTTTGTTTCATGTGCAAAATTACTTAAAATACTTTGTAGAATTAACTTCAGGCTATATGTATAAGGTATATATGAAGCATAACTGAATTTTAAATTTAGTTTCGGGTTCCATTGCCAAGATAATCTCATGTATATGTAAATATTCCCATATCTGAAAAATTCAGAAATCCAAAACACTTCTTGGCCCAAGCATTTTGGATAAGGATACTCAACCTGTCAGTTGAAAATAAAATATTTTTCTTTCATAGTTCCACATGCCACAAATTGTTCTGACTCCAAACAAGCCCATACCACTGTTGCCTCAGAGATGTGTGATTTGAAGCTTAGCAGAAAACCTGCCTCCCACTTTTTCTACATTGTTTTCTAGGTATAATGCAGACCACTTGTAAAAATAACGTTCCAGGGTGTAATATATAAATCCTACCTAGGCAAAAGCAAAAAATGCAGGAAACAACTCTAGGATTAACTCCTAACTGGCTTACACATGCTTCTCCAAAAGAAAAGCCGAAAATGTGCCCCCGAGGGGGATGGCTGGCTAGTAAACTATGGGGAAGAGTGTAGAAGACAAGACAACCTAAGACAGGCACAGCCATAGTGAGGAGAGCAAAAGCTAAATCCATACTAAAAGCCAGTCTGCTTCCAAGAAGGAATGGAGCAGCACTAGGAGCAGATACACCAGCAGCGTAATTGACAGGCAACTAATTTGCCTGTGTATCCCCCCAGGTGGATGGCTGGTTAACAAATTACAGGAAGGACTCTCTGAAAGATGAGAGCGACCTAAGACAGGCACAGCTGTGGGGCGGCCAGCAAATGCTAAATTCGTGCTGAGAGCAGATGCACCAGCAGCGTACTTGATACGCAAGCAAGTCCCTTTGTGCCCCCCAGGTGGATGGCTGGTTAGCCAATGACGGGTAAGACTCTCTGAAAGATGAGAGCAACCTAAGACAGGCACAGCCGAGCGGAGGCCAGCAAAGGCTCATTTCGTACTGGGAACAGATGCACCAGCAGCGTACTTGACAGGAAGGCAAGTAAGTCCGTTTGTGCCCCCCAGGTGGATGGCTGGTAAGGCAATGACGGGTAATACTGAAAGATGAGAGCAACCTAAGACAGGCACAGCTGCAGGGAGGCCAGCAAAGGCTAAATTCGTACTGGGAGCAGATGCACCAGCATTGTACTTGACAGGCAAGCGAGCAAGTTGCCTGTGTGCCCCCCAGGTGGATGGCTGGTTTGCCCATGACGGGTACGACTCTCTGAAAGATGAGAGCAACCTAAGACAGGCACAGCCACGGGGAGGCCAGCAAATGCTAAATTTGTGCTGGGAGTGGATGCACCAGCAGCGTACTTGACAGGCAAGTAAGTCCTTTTGTGCCCCCCAGGTGGATGGCTGGCTAGCCAATGATGGGTAAGACTCTGATTCAGAGCAACCTAAGACAGGCAAAGCCATGGGGAGGCCAGCAAATGCTAAATTCATGCTGAGAGCAGATGCACCAGCAGCATACTTGACAGGCAAGCAAGTAAGCTGCCTTTGTGTTCTCCACGTGGATGGCTGGTTAGCCCATGACGGGTACGACTCTGAAAGATGAGAGCAACCTAAGACAGGCACAGCCGCAGGGAGGCCAGCAAAGGCTAAATTCGTACTGGGAGCAGATGCACCAGCAGCGTACTTGACAGGCAGGCAAGTAAGTTGCCTGTGTGTCCCCAGGTGGATGGCTGATTAGCCAATGACAGGTACAACTCTCTGAAAGACAAGAACAACCTAAGACAGGCACAGCTGCACGGAGGCCAGCGAAGGCTAAATTCATAGTGGGAGCAGATAATAAACACTTAAATGCTGAGTTTTTTCTGTTTTAAAATTAGAGAAAGAGGCAAAGTGTTTTCTGATCTATTTGTTTAACAAATTCTTTTTGCCAAGTAATATTTTATGTTCACTTGATAAACTTAAAGGTAAAGTATATATTTATACAACTTATATATATATATATGTTAAAAAAGTCATTTATCTTGAGAAAATTTATTTTAAATGGTTGCTTTAGACTCTTTTAAAGTATTACCTTTTCAAATAAAGCCGAGTGTGGCAGCTCATGCCTGTAATCCCAGCACCTTAGGAGGCTGAGGCAGGCAGAGCAACTGAGGTCAGGAGTTCAAGACTAACCTGACCAACATGGAGAAACCCCATCTCTGCAAAAAATACAAAATTAGTCAGGAGTGGCGGTGCATGCCTGTAATTCCAGGTACTCATGGGGCTGAGACAGGTGAAACACTTGAACCTAGGAAACAGTGGTAGTAGTGATCCAAAATCACACCATTGCACCCCAGCCTAGGCAACAAGAGGGAAACTTCTCAAAAACAAAAAAAGACCATAGAAAGTAAGAAGGAATATAAAAGAAAGAAAGAGAAAAAGCAAAAGAAGAAAGTGAAATAAAGAAAGAAACTCTATTATTCTGAACAATAACAATTAACATATTTTATTATTGAGTGGTAGGTTCAAGCTACTCATGATATGTAAGTTTACTTTTTTACATCACTAAATAAGCAAGCTATGTGTAATGAAAAATATATGTATATTTTTCCTGAAATTATATGAAGAAACATTTATTTCTCTTGCCCAATTTGTTAAATTTTCTTAGAAAGGCACATGTACTACTAGTATATTTTTTTGACAAATCAAAATTGTATACCTTTGTGGGGTACAATGTAATGTTTTGATATATGCGTAAAGTATGGAATAAGTTAACATATCTATCACCTTACCTATAATTTTTTGCAGTGAGACATTAAAACTTACTGTTAGTTATTTTGAAATGTACAATACATTATCATTGTTGTCAACCTACTGTGCAATAGGTCTCAAAACTTATTTATCCTGTCTATAAAACTTTGCATTATTTTATCAACAACAATCTTTTGTAACCAATTATTCCACACTGTACTTTGTTATTTCACCTTTATTAGATTCCATATAAAAGTGGAATCATGCAGTAGTTTTCTTTGTGTATCTGGCTTATTTTACTTAGTATTCTCTAAGTTTATTCCTATTTTTTCAATTGACATTGTCTCCCCCCTTTTTAAGGCTGTATAGTATTCTACTGTGTATGCTATTATTCTAAATGTATATACCATATTTAGAATAAAATTGTAATTTAAATACATTTTCATCCATTTGTTGGAAAACTCATGTCTAATGGAAAAATATTTGTGTGACAACGTATTAACATAATTCAGCATATAAATATCTCATTTATAGCTAATTTGTACTGAGCACTAACCATAATACCATAGATGTGTTAATAAATTTTGTTCTCACAGTGATATGGTCTGGCTGTGTTCACACCCAAATCTCATTATGAATTGTAGTTCTCATAATCCCTATGTGTTATGGGAGACACCTGGTGGGAGGTAATTGAATCATGTGAGCCGTTGCCCTCATTCTGTTCTCATGATATTGAGTGAGTTCACATAAGACCTGATGGGCTTTTTTGGTTTGTTTGTTCATTTGTTTTGATGGAGTCTTGCCCTCTCACCCAGGCTGATGTGCAATGGTGCAATCTTGGTGCCACTGCAACCTCCACTCTCTGTGTTCAAGTGGTTCTCCTGCCTCAACCTCCTGAGTAGCTGAGACTACAGGTATTTCATCATTTCTGGCTATCTTTTTGTATCTTTAGTAGATTTAAAAGGTTTCACCATGTTGGCCAGGCTACTGTTGATTTCCCAATCTCCTGATCCATTCACCTTGGCCTCCCAAAGTGACTTGATTATAGGTGTGAGCCAGCCTGCACAAAGGATTTGATGGTTTTATAAGGAGCTTTTCCCCCTTTTGCTAAGCACCTTTTCTCTTCTTGTGAACATATAAATAAGGACATGTTTGTTTCCTCTTTCATTATGAGTGTAAGTCTTCTTAGGGCTCCCAGCCATGCTGAATTGTGAGACAAATTAACCTCTTTACATTATAATTTACCTAGTTTTGGGTACATCCTTCTGGCAGTGTGAGAATGGGCTAACACATACAGTAACTTAATAACAAAGACATTATTGTTATCCTCAATTTACAAATAAAGAAACAGAGCCAGAGAGAAAAAGAACTTGCTCACAATAGCAACTGACAGACTATTTTTGAAATCTACTCAGCTGAGTGGACAGAATTTTAAGATGACCCTCAGGATTCCCACTTCAGTGCATACCTGCTGTGTAAACCTTTTCTCTGGAGTCTGTGAGAATGTGTGACTGTGGTGGGACATTTTTTATGTAATTAGGTTATAATATATTGGCTTCCTGTTTATCATAAGAGAGATTATCTTGATTAGACTAAACCAGATGTGCTTTTAAGAGAAAAAGCACATCATAGAAAAACACCTCTGCTTCTCTGAAATTAATCAAACTTCGTGGTGAGCCATGTGGTAAGCTGCTCATGGCCACATGGCAAGGGTTATATTCGAATATTGTCTCAATTTCTTCTTTCAACATGTTGCTTTTAGTAGGGAGAATAGGAGTTTCTCATGATGGAGAAAAAATAAGGGATCTCATTTATGCAACAAATTATCACCCCCTCATCTGGGAGAGCTTAAGAAAAAACAGATCAGAACGTGACCACGTCAACGGGAAGCAAAGGCAACTTGGTTGAAAGGGCTCCCTGGCATTATGAAGCAATGTCTACACAGCCAAAGTAAACAGCCTCTGGGATACCAGTAGTCTACCAAAGAGGCTGATTTCATTCTCATCCTGATTAAATTAGCATTTCTGCAATATTCTGGTTACTAAATTCTACATAATTGATTACAAAAATACCATGCAGACCAATAAGTACCCTCCTAGAATTGAATTTATCATGAAAAAGCATACTCAATTCTTTACATTTCAACATTAGAAAATGTTGAAAAAATAATGAATTTATTAATAACCTGAATTTCTAATTTTAGAAACTTCCACTATTTTGTAATACATTACTGAACTTTGAACATCTTAATATGAATATTTATTAAATGCATACATTGTTACACAGATAGTTTCTCTTTTACATTACTGCAATAAGACCAACAATTAGAGAAAACATTTGAAATAAAAGTCATCAGAACCACATTTTTCAATGGCTTGGCATAATTGTGCTGCTCTTTGAAATGGTCATGAAGCAAAGACAAGATTTTGGCTTTGCCCAATTTTTTAGTCTTTCACCTTTTGAAATCTAGTATCTTGGCTAAAAAAATTAGGAGGGAATATTTTTTAGGTGGCTGCCTAGAGTGTCCAATAGAATATGAGAAGAATTTTGATAGTTGGGTAAGAAAATGCATACAACATACACACATTGCTCTTCTCTGATTTGCTTTAACATTGAAAGATTAGAAATTGCAAATCTAGTCCCTCAATTTAGGGTAAACTAACAAAAGTTTTATGTTTCAGCTTAGCAATGTATTGTATAAAACTTATAGGTAACAGATGTCATTAGCTTCAAAAAACAGAATAGTATGAGTAGATTCAGTAACTAGTCATGCAAATGATAGACCAATTAGATCAAGATCCTAATAGGGGTTGATAGAAAGCATTTCTGTGCAACGTTGTGACCCTCCCTGAAACACCTATTTTTGTCTCCTTACAGAGATACCAATTTTTCCTGAATGACTTGGGGAATACCAGGAACTGAGAATGCTCTTTGTTCAGAGTTGAGTATCGGGAACAGAGTTCACACATTTCTTCTATATTGTAAAGAAATGTTATGAATCTTACTCTGCCTCAGAAAGGCTTCTAGTAAAAAGATTGTTCATGTATAACCCTCTATTTGAATTCATGGGAATTTTCAATATTCCATTTAACTCAGAGACACTAAAATGTCAACCAAATTTCATAAAACATTTAAATGAGATCAAGTCTTAACTTTAAGAATTTTATTTCATCAGTAAGTTTAGAGAAAAATAAGAAATATGTGTGCTTTGGGGCAAATTACAGTGTTTGCCTTATGGGAACAATTCAGACAAGTGCTCTTCGTCATCACTCTTAAAGTAGCAATAACACTACATCCATTTCCTGGCAGCAGCTGTCCTGTTTTTCAGTGACCTGAAGTTCAGAAGGTATTGAAACAGCAAGGAAGGCTGCTATGAATGGAATACATATATGAAGTACAATTGGTAATGAAAAGTATCATTTGATATTCTACAACTAGAGATAAGACTATTAGTATGAGATAAAAATATTTCTACTTAAATGGACAGAAAAACTTTATTTACAATATTTCTATTTCAAATAACTTTGCTCTTTATTTGCTGACTTTTTATCCAATATTACTTGAGCTCAACAGGAATCAGCAAAATGAATTTTAATTTTACTGTAAGAATTTTATTTATGTATATGTTTAATTTACTGAAAATACATTGATATTCCATAAAAGGTTTATACTTTTTATTTGATGGAGTCTCGCTCTGTTGCTAGGCTGGAGTGCAGTGGCACAGTCTTGGCTCACCACAACCTCTGCCTACTGGGTTCCAGTGATTCTATGTCTTTTGCATACATATATAAATTTTTAAACCAGCTTGTCAAATTTTGCTTAACAGTTTGTTAGGGTATTGATTGAGATGATGAACCTGTAGATCAATGTGGGGAGAGCTGACATCTTAAAATTTTCAAACCTCTAATCCATTAACATGGCATAGCTCTCCATTTATTTATAGTCTTCTTTAATTTCTCTCAGCAGTGTTTTGAGGTTAATATACAGAACTTATATTTATTTTGTTAAACTTATCCCTAATGTTACATGTTTTCGATATTATTGTGAATGGGACTTTTTTTTGAGATAGAGTCTCACTCTGTTGCCCAGGCTGGGGTGCAGTGGTGTGATCTCGATTGACTGCAACTTCCACCTCTTGGGTTCAAATGATTCTTCTGCCTCAGCCTCCGAGTACCTGGGATCACTGGGGCTCACCATCACACCCAGCTAATTGTTGTAGTTTTAGTGGAGACAGGTTTTCACCATGTTAGCCAGGCTGGTCTCAAAATCCTGACCTCATGATCTGCCCACCTCAGCCTCCCAAAGTGCTGGGATCACAGGTGTAAGCCACCACACCCAGCCTGAGTGGGACTGTTTTTTAAAATTACATTTTTCAGTTGTTTATTGTTTGCATTAATCTTGTATTTTGTGACCTTGTTAAGGTGACTTGTTCATTAAAATATCTTTTATTTATTTTTTAAATTGCATTTTAGTTTTTGGGGTACACATGAAGAACATGCAAGATTGTTGCATACGTACGCACATGGCAGTGTGATTTGCTGCCTTCCTCTGCTTCACCTATATCTGGCATTTCTCCCCATGCTCTCGCTCCCCAACTCCCCATCCCCCATCTTTTTGTTTTTAAATGTACACAATCATGTTCTTTTTCAATACAAACAATTTTACTTCTTAATTACCAACCTCTCTGCATTCTCTTTTTTTGTTGACTTATTTCACTGGCTGGAACCTCCAACAAATGTTCAGTAGAAGCCCCTTTTTGATTTTACAGGGAAAGCATTCAATTGTTAACCATTTTGTTTGATGTTAACTGTAGGTTTTTTGTAGTACCCTTTAACAGGATGCAGAAATTCCCTTTTATTCATACTTTTCTAAGTTTTCATGGAGAATGGGGGTTGAATATTGTCAAATGCTCTTCATGAATGAATTAGGATGATTGTAATTATTTTTCTATAAATAAAATAAATTACATCGATTTCATCTTTTAGAATTTAAGATTTAAACTAAGTTTGTATGACTCAAAAAAGCTCCAACTTGTCAAGATGTCTTATCCTTTTTATATATTGCTGGGTTCTGTTTGCTAATATGGTTTCTTTTGCATTCATTTTTATTGTTTGTTTTGGTATTGTCTGTTTCTGATTTTGGTAACAGAGAGACAGTAGCCTCATAAAACGATTTGTTCTGTGTTCCTTCCCACTTTCTATTTTATGAAAGCATTTTATTTTCATTACTTTTTCCTTCCATCTTGTTTCAATTTAGTTTGCTCTTCTCTTTTTAGCTATGTCAATTAGAATCTTAAAACATTGGTGTTAAAGCTTTTATCTTTTTTATTTTTAACTTTTCATTTTTGTTTCAGGGGTACATGTGCAGGTTTATTAGAAAGGTAAGTTGAGTCTTTCAGGGGTTTCGTTTACAGATTAGTTCATCACCCAGGTAGTGAGCATAGTATCTGATAGGTAGTTTTTTGATCCTCACCCTTCTCCCACACTCCATTTTCAAGTAGGCCCTGGTGTCTGTTACTCTGTTCTTTCTGTCCATGTGTACTCAATGTTAAATTCCCACTTATAAATGAGAACATGCAGTATTTGATTTTCTGTTTCTGTTCTGCATTAGATTGCTTAGGATAATGGCCTCCAGCTCTATCCATGCTGCTGCAGAAGACATTATGCCATTTTTTTAATGTCTGCATAGTATTTCATGGTGTATATGTACCACAGTTTCTTTATCCAGTCTACCATTGCTGGTACTTAGGTTGATTCCATGTCTTTATTATTGTGAATAGTGCTGTAATGAACATATGTAGTCATAGGACTTTGGTAGAATGATTCGTATTTCTTTGGGTATATACCCTAATAGATTGCTGGGTAACATACTAGTTCTGCTATATGTACTTTGAGTAATCTCCAAACTGCTTTTCACAGTGGAAGGATTCCCTTTTCATTAACTGTTGCTGGAATAACTGGCTAGCTAATGCAGAAGATTGAAACTGGACCCCTTTCTTTTACCGTATGCAAAAAACATCTCAAGATGGATTGAAGGTTTAAACTTAAAACCTAAAGGGTTTATGAGGCCATAGAAACCCTTGAAGAAAACCTGAAATATACCATTGTGAATATAGGTCCTACAAAGATTTCATGACAAATATGCCAAAAGCAATGGTAACAAAAACAATCATTGACAAATGGGACCTAATTAAACTGAAGAACATTTGCAAAGTGAAAGAAACGAACAAAGTAAACAAGCAACCTACAAAATTGGAGAAAATATTTGCAAACCATACACGTATTAAAGGGCTAATATTCAGAATCTAAAAGAAACTTAAATTCAGCAGATAGCAAACAATCCCATTACAAAGTGGGCAAAGGACACAAACAGTTTTCAAAAGAAGGCATATACATGGCCAATAAGCATATGAAAATATGCTCAACATCACTACACATTAGAGACCTAACCACAATGACAATTCTAAGTATTTCTTTTGTTTTCAATTTCAGCACATTATAAATATTGTTCAGTTGCCTTTTTGTTTGTATTGTTTCTTAAAAGTAGTAATGTCATCTCTTTGTTCTGATATAACTTGTTTTACTGGATACTTTAATATTTTTCTCTATCATTTCTTTTCAGTAATTAGATAATAAGGTAGCTTGCTTGATTTCTGTTTTCTTGATTTATCTTGGAGCAAGTTGTGTCATGTGGAGCTGTATATTTAGGCTTTTATCAAATTGAGAAGTAGTAGCCACTATTTTATTCAAACACTTTTTTGTTTAAACTTTCCAACACACACACACACACACACACACACACACACACACACACACACCACATGCACAGAGTCTCTTTTCTTGCTTTAGGTTTTAAAATTAAATATATGTTAGGCAACTTGGTATTGTCTCACCTGTCATCAAGGTTTTTAAGTTTTTTTAGCCCATGTTCTTCCTCTGATTTAGTTTCTATTATGCTTTCAAACTCACTT
Organism: Callithrix jacchus; assembly: GCF_049354715.1. Taxonomy (NCBI): domain Eukaryota; kingdom Metazoa; phylum Chordata; class Mammalia; order Primates; family Cebidae; genus Callithrix; species Callithrix jacchus. The sequence continues at coordinate 21,208,041 of NC_133523.1, forward strand.
ATTTTCTGCAATACCTAATGTTATGCTAAGCCGTCAATAGATTTTTCACATTAAATACACATTTTTCACTATAATTTTATTTACTTCTTTTTAAAATAGTTTCCATGCATCCTTTTATTGTTCACAGTTTGCTTTAAATTCTTGAACATATTTCTAACAGCTGCTCGAAAAACCCTTCTGCAGATTTCATTGCCATTGTTATTTTTGCTTCTGTTTCCATGGACACTGTGGGTGTTATGTTGTTGAGTTTCTGAGTTTTGATTTTGTCCTTTGCAGCGTTTTGAAGTTTCTTTGTTAGTAATTCGATAAGCAACTTGGGAATCAGCTTGATCCAGTTGATATTTGCTTTTAAATTTTGTTAGGTCAAGCCTCACAATAGCTGTTATTTTAGAGCTAGTTTATTTCTGCTGCCAGGAAGGTGCCATCCACCTATGGGCTCTTTTGTACCCCTCGGTGTTCAATGAGTTTTCTTACTCAGGATCATCAGAACTTGCCTATGTTGCAGTTCCTTCTTACATCTAGAAATTGCTAAACTTATACCTCTCCACTAACTGCTCTCCTCCTAGCTGCATGAGATTTTTTTTAGTCTTTTTATGCACATATTAGTTGTCAGCTAGGAACTTAGAGAAGTCTTTATGAAAAATTACTACCTTTTTATCTGTGTAGCCTTCTCCTCTCCAGTTCTCTGTCCCCCAAAATCTAGCTACCTAAACCTCCATGAACTCTGACCCCTCAATTTACTGAGAATGCTGTGTTATATATGGCTTCCTTTTCCTCTACAGTGATACTAAGAATATCTTCAGATAGAAAGCTGGGCAGTCACAGGAAACATGTAATTTGTTCACTTCTCAGATGGATCACAGCCCTGTACTATCTGTTGTCCAATTACAGAAAACAATTTGTACATTTGTTTAGATTCTAATTGTTAATAGTGGGAGGGACACTAACTTATGTTGGTTGGTGCAAACATAATTGAGGTTTTTGCAATTACTTTTTTTTTTTGAGGTGGAGTCTTGCTCTGTTGCCCGGCTGGAGTAATCTCAGTTGATGGCAACCTCTGCCTCCTGGGTTCAAGCAATTCTCCTGCCTCAGCCTCCCAAGTAGCTTGGGATTACAGGCACCTGCCACAATGCCAGGCTAATTTTTGCATTTTTAATAGAGGCAGAGTCTAACTATGTTGGCCAGGCTGGTCCCCAACTCCTGACCTCTCAAGTGATCCACCTGCCTTGGCCTTCTAAAGTGCCGAGATAACAGGCATGGGCCACCATGCCCTACCTCCATTACTTTCAATGGCAAAAACTGCAATTACTTTTGCACCAACCTAGTAACATAGAAGCAAAAATTGCTCAGTTTTCTATTTAGTGGGCAAGTTCTCTATGTTCAGAATTTAGTGAATAGCTATTTTCTTTTAGTGAACCAAAGATGATACCAATGACTATAAGTTGTACTAACTTTTTAAAAATTTTTGTTGAGAAGTCATCTATCTGGTGAATTGTTCCTTTCAAAGGTGTATATGTGTGTGAAGCAGAGGGGGCCTGGTTGGTTTTAATAATTCGTCTTTGGGTTTTAGAAATACAATGATGACTGCTTTCTTGTGAATTTCATTGCACACACCCTGCTTGGAGTTTATAGAACTTCCTGAATGTGTGACTTTATGTCTTTATTGGTTTTGAAAAATTCTCAGTCAGTATTGCATTCATCCCACTCTTTCTCCCCTTTTTTTTCAGTTTTCACTTACATGTTTGACCATTCACTGTGCTCTGATTCTCTCTTATTCTTTTCTCTATTCCCACCTTTGCTTCTCCTCACACATAGCAGGATATGTTTTTACTGACCGATTTAAAGTTTACTAATCTTTTCTGCTGTGTCCAATTTGCTTTCAGCATATCTCCTGAGTGCATTTTATTTATTTATTTTTGGTTGGTTCCAGAATTACTATTTTATTCTGTGTTAAACAAATTTTGGCTGGACACTGTGGCTTACAACTGAAATCTCACACTTTGGGAGGCTGAGGCAGATGGATCACTTGAGACCTGGAGTTTATAACCATCCTGGCCAACATGATAAAACCATGTCTCTACTAAAAACACACAAAAAATTGGCTGGATGTATTGGTGAGTGCCTGCAACCCCAGCTACTCAGGAGGCTGAGGCAGGAGAATCACTTGACGTTAAAGGTGGAGGTTGCAGTGAGCCAAGATTGTGCCACTGCACTCCACCCTGGATGACAGAGCAAAACTTCATCTTGAGAACAAATAAAATAAAATAAAATAAAAAATAAACAAATTTTAGCTTAATAGAGATCAAACTAAAAATCATATATGGGATAATCAGGACAATGTATGTGTGTGGATTGGAGAAAAAAGTAAGTATTATATCTTCATCCTTAAGTTAGAAGTTTTAATCAGGAAAAAATTGATATATATATTTTTGAAATTACTTATTTGGAAATATGGATATACATATGTAAAAAGATAACTAACTAGATGAAGGGTGTAATCTTTGAGAAAGAAATGGAGGAGGATGAAAGAGAGAACTCTGTAATGCACAACTGAACTTTTAGAACTGTCTTATATTTATTTTTTAATTCTGCATGACAAATTTGACTTTTAACAATTATGGATTACTGATAAAGAATAAAAGTTAAATTATTTAGTAAAAAAGAAACTCATGATAAATAGACTTTAGTTATTCACTGGTGAAATTCTTTATCTTGTTATTCATTTTCTTAAACATCTATCACAATTGTTTTAATGACTGTTTTATCAACTCCAATATCTGGATTTCCTATGTTTTATTGTCTGTTGTTTCTCTTTATTTTGTATTAATTTAGTTCTTTTTCAACACATTCCTGCTGACTTTTGATTAAATTTTCTCTTTATTTTTTATTAATTTGGTTCTTTTTCTGGACATGCCTGTTGACTTTTGATTAAATTCCACATGCTATATTTTTAAAAAATTATAGTGTCAATGCATTTGTTCTCTCTTCTCAGAAAGATTTGACTTTTCATCCAGCAGGAATTTGGGGTACATAAAGATCATTTTTGGCTAATCAGTTGAGATAATTTAAGACTGAACTTGATTCCCCAGAGGCTTTTGGTTTGCCCTTAATCTTTTTTTTAAAGGTTTAAATTTTGTTGTGTGTGTGTGTTGTTGCACTTTAGGTTGTGGGGTACATGTGCAGAACATGCAACATTGTTACATAGGTACACACATGGCAATGTGGTTTGCTGCCTCCATTCCCCCATCATGTATATCTGGCCTTTCTCCACATGGTATTTCTCCCCAAGCTCCCTACCCTCCATTGTCCCTCTCATAGATCCCCCAACAGACCCCAGTGTTTGATGCTCTTCTTGTGTCCATGTGTTCTCATTGTTAAACACCTGCCTATAAGTTGAAAACGTGGTGTTTGATTTTCTGTTCTTGTGTGAGTTTGCTGAGAATGATGGTTTTCTGATTCATCCATGTCCCTACAAAGGACAGGAACTCATCATTTTTTATGACTGCAGAGTATTCTATGGTTGTATATGTGACACATTTTCCTTGTCCAGTCTGTCATTGATGGGCATTTGGGTTGGTTCCAGGTCTTTGCTACTATAAACAGTGACACAATGAACATAAGTGTGCATTTATCTTTATAATAGAATGATTTATAATCATTTGGATATATCTTAATGCATATAATATTTCAAGAGCTTCAGCTGAAACCCTGGGGTGTTTATCAGTGCCCCTCCACCTAGGGAGGTTAGAAATTCCAATTTCCCCCAAATTCTCCTTCACTCCTTAGCCTCCTACCTGCTGCTTGGTTCCTTTCTCTCTTCCTTTTCCTTCCTTTCCCTCCCTCCCTCCTCTCTGTCCCTCCCTTCTCTCTCTTTCTTGCTCCTGCTTCTTTCTTTTCTTCCTTCTTTCCTTTGTATTTCTTCTTTATGTTTTTTCTTTTTTCCTTCATTCCCTCCATCCTTCCCTTCTCTTTTTATTTTCCTTTATTTTTATCTTCTTTCTCTTTCCTTCTCTCTCTCTCTGTTGATCCTTCAGTTAGATGTTTTAATCAGAAAAGAAAATCAATAGTTTTTAAAATGACTTATTTAGAAATATGGATATAAATATGCAGAGAGAACTAATTAACTAACGGAAAGAGCTAACTAACTCTTTCACATATGCCTTTCATCATGTGCAGTTTCAGGACAGGTGAATGAATGCCTTTAAGGGGACAATGGAGAAGAATGGTGCCTCCACTTTTTTAAGGTTTCATTTTGCTTCTATGCCTGTGATACTCTGAAGATCTCTAAGATGTTACTTTCTTTTGGCATGGTTTTTACATGCTACTTGGAAATTAGCTAACATTTAAAAGAAAAGGCAGCAGAGAAAGTCAAAGTCATTCCCTCAAATGCCTCTAAATTCTCTCTGGTTTTCTTAGCCTATTCTTGAGGTCAAAACTTTGATTCCCATTTTTTGGCTGCATAATACATGTTTTGAGAAATGTTTTTAGACATACAAAACAGGCTTTCACATCTGAAGCCAACTTTGATTTTTTTCCCTTGGTTAGTATCTTGGGTTTTTGTCTGGTCTGAATTTTAGAAATTTAAAAGATTATCAGCATATGTGTAAATAAAATATTTTTATTAAAAAATTCTGTAACAAAATAACTTTAGTTGTTTTCTTAAGGCAGTGACTGTGTTAGACCTCTTCTGAGCCTGTATCTCATATTTATTCCTTTGAAACAATGCTAATGCAAAATTTTTTTCATTAAAAAAGAAACTAATATTAAAAATGCTTGTTATAGAATGTTCATACTATATGGTTATATAATAGTTTATAATTACCTATAAACATAAATATATAATTATAGTATTTCTATTTATAGAAATGCCATATATTAATGCAATATATTATATATGTTTATAATACAGAAATTTAATATATAATATAAATTTATATTATATTTATATATAATATATTTATATATATAAATTTCTGTATTATAAACATATAATATATTGCATTAATATATGGCAATATATTATATATGTTATATTTATATATTATATAAATTTATATATAATACATAAATTTATATTATATTTATATATAATATATAAATTTATATATTATATATAAATATATTTAAAGAGCATATGTGTATATAATATATAAATTATGTTTACATTAATATTTAGTCATGTAAATTTACATATATAAAATTATATGGTAGTCATATTTATAGATAAATATATATAAATATATGACATATGTACTAATATGACAGGTTATGTTATATTCTATGTATTATATTTATTCATAATATGTAATATATTATACATATATAATTATAATATAAAGTATATATGTATTATATACAAGTGTATTTTATATAGTACATATATATAGTATATAATCTATTATAAATATACATAAATTATAAGCTTATATTCTATTTATGTTTTTATATATAAATATTTACATTTGATTCCATCTTTTGGCTAATTTTTTTGAAATTTTTTTCAAAAAGTATAAAAAGCAATTTTTCATTTATTAAAAGCCATTTACATAGGAAACAGAAATAAACAAATGTTTACATTAATAAAAGCATATAAATATTTATATACATAAAATATATATACAAAATATAAATACATAAACAAATTTATATACAATAGTTGTATATAAATATTTGCAAAATATATATAAGCATATAACTATAATTATAATATATACTTATTTGTATATAAACTACATAAACAAAATATATATTTAAAAAGAAATACAGTATGTCAATAAAGAAATATATATATAGATATATTTATCCCTCAATACTGATTCTCCAGAGTTAGTTAACAGTAAGCATTGTAATTATAGTCTGTGCAAACACAGTATGTGTACATGGATTTCATATACAAAATTTTCTTTTTCAAAGGTGGTACCATATGTGTTACTTCGCTATTAACTGTTTTTACTTTACAACATATTTTGTGACATCTTTATAAGTTAGTAAATTAAATTTTTCTTATTTATTGCTGCATAACTAATATTCATCCCAAAATGAAGTTAGTTAACACAATAATTTGACTGCCTCTTGTAGTTCTGTGGATTGGGAATTCAGATAATGCATGGTGGGAGTGGCTGGTCTCTGCCCCACAGAATCTGTGGCCTCCTCTGGGAAGACTCTCACAGCAGGGGCTGGAATAGCTGTGGACAGGCCCCCTGGAGCCTCCATTTCTCTTCCTGTCTCTTTTTCTCTTCAAAAATCACACCACTGCACCTTATACTGGAGAACAGAGTGAGACTCTTCTCTAAATAAGTAAATAAACAATATTTAAAAATTTAAAAAATAGATCTTCCTTTATCTTCAGGCTCCTGTGAAGCTGCTGAGTGAGGTGCAGTGTCTTTAAATATGTAGAAGCCAGCCGGGCCAGGTGTCTCACACTTGTAATCTCAGCAGTTTGGGAGGCCAACCAGGTGAATCAGCTGAGGGCAGGAGTTCATGACCAGTGTGGCTAACATGGTGAAACCCAGTTTCTACTAAAAATTCAAAAAATTAGCCAGGTGTGGTGGCTAACGCCAGTAATCCCAGCTGCTCAGGAGGCTGAGGCAGTAGAATTCCTTGAACCCGGGAGGTAGAGGTTGCAGTGGGCTGAGATTATGCCACTGCACTCCATCTTGGACAACAAGAGTGAAACTTTATCTCAAAAAAAAAAAAAAAACATGCATAAGTTCTTTGGGCATGACCTGAAATATGTCTGAGTCCTTAACAAAGGATTGTACAGCCCCATTCTTGAGTTCATCTTTCCCAGAGACCAGATTTTACTGCCCTAGATTTGAAAGATTTTGCCTGGAGCTACCACAGTGAGAAACAGTAGTCCTTTCTCACCCAGCAAACCCTGGTTCCTTTTTATTCCATCTCAATTCTACTAAAAACCTGAAATAGCTTCTTTTTTAATTAGTCTCTCCCTGCTTATCTTTTCTCATAGGCATCTTGAAAAACCCAGCTAGCATTTTCTATTTTTCTACTTGGAAATCTCCCTAGTCAGATAGATCCATGAGGTCAGTAGGTATCCTTTCTGTTTTTGTCGTTGTTGTTTGAGATAGACTCTCGCTCTGTCCCCCAGGCTGGAGTGCAGTGGTGTGATCTCAGCTCCCTGCAGCCCCCGCCTCCTGGGTTCAAGCGATTCTCCTGCCTCAGCCTTCCACGCAGCTGGGATTATACACGCACACCACAATGCCCAGGCAATTTTTTTGTAATTTTAGAAGAGACATGGTTTTTCCATGTTGCCCAGGCTGGTCACAAATTCCTGAACTCAAGTAATCATCCCGCATCAGCCTCTCAAAGTGGCGAAATTCCAGGAATGAGCCACCGCGCCCAGCTCACCATTGATCATATTGTTACAGGCAGCGATTTCGTACACTGTTCTGCTGAGCCCAGACTCAGGTTTTCTCAGGCGACAGTCTTTCTGCCACCAAGAGGGGAAAAGAAACTGGGGACCTGGGAAAGGAGGGTGCTGTAAGGAAGGACTAGTCTGCTTCAGCCAGGTTTGTTGTTCCTTCTTTATTGGCACACCTTAGGAGCAGCAGAGAAGGACTGGAAGCTTCTAATCAGTCTACCAGACAGTCTGAGACCCACATTGCTGCTTTGATTTTTTTTTTTTTTTTTTTTGCGAAGATAACCTTTGGTTGCACTGTGTATTCCATCAACTCCTGGGAGGCAGACAGGTGGAGACTAGGAAAGGTGACTACTTACTCCAAGCCAATGCATTGCCCTTGAGACCCAGGGCAAGGGAGAGAGGAGTCTGTGTGTAGACTCAGCAGAGGTAAGTGCATGGGCAGTCTCTGAACAGTCTGTGAATTTGTAGCTCACCCCTGTGCCCAAGTGTCCTCTCCCTCCCAACGGATTCATCCTGTGAACTTGGAAGAAGTGGGGGTCATGCCACACGTTCTCAGGCCCTGGAGGAGTGGGATCCGTGGTGGGTTGGCGATGCCCCGCAGCAGCCGTGGATGTTGCAGGGGTGGTTGCAGAATCCTCCCCAACTCAGCTCACACAGTTTCTGGCATCAGCCCTCCACCTCAATGCTTCACCTTCCCCCTGGGCTTAGGTGTGATTGTTGTCCTAGGGTGTGGGCACCTGGGATGAAGTAGTGAAGGCGGCAGGTGCTGGGGGGAGTTGTCCTGTGCCAGGGAGCAGCAGTTTGCCAAAGTTAACATGGATAGCTTCTTTGGGAAGGGAAGGAAGGAGTGCGGTCTGCCAAGCTCCTGCTTGCCCCTTGAGTGTCTGCCTCTGTGTGCTGTGCATATGTGTGCAAGGGTGAGTGTGTGCACAATGAGGCCCTCGGGTTGCACAGCCTGGAAATGGAAGGAGCCTTGGTGAGGCGGACAGTGGTGGTAGGGGCTCCCTGACCCTCGGAGTAGCCAAAGTGCAGGTGGCTGGGGTGAGCCCAGAGGCTGGTTGCCTAGTGGCGATGGTGCTCCAGACTGCCGCCAGGCCCCCGGGTTCTGCTGAGGAGGAGGCCAGAGATGGAGTTTCTAGGGCATGCAACTCCATGGAGCATCCTTGGCCACGGGTTCCAGGTCACAGCGAGGCAGCAGCACACGGGCTTTGCCTGCACTGCCAGCAGGAGCAGGAAGGGTAGAGGAGCATGTGGTGCAGGGAGTGAGGGGCACACATCCCCAGACTGGAACAGAGGACAAGAACAGGGAGGCATGTACCCATATCACAAACCTAGTAGACGAGGGGGATTATGCCATTTTGGCAGGCATGGGAAGTGGCCATAGGGCCCTGAGGTAGCCGGTGGCAGCAAGGATGCTGAGGCTGCCAGCTGGGGATGTGAGTGAGAGGCTGAGCTGCCCCCATTTTGCAGGCCTCAGAGATAGCCCCCTGCCTCACTTCCACTGCTGCACAGCAGGGCCCCAGCCCAGTGACAGTTGTGTGCCACCACCTGCTCTCCAGCTTACTGGCTCATCTGTGTGCTGCTTCTCCTTTTCCCTGGGTCCTCAGCCCTCTCCAGGATGTCCCTGGATACCGCAGGTCCCCATGTTCAAAGTGGGTGGGCGATCTGCAGACAATGCCTCCTGTACCTATTTGCTCTAGCACCAGGCACCAAACCTGTGGTCTGGGAGCCTCCAGGGCCACCTTGCCCTCCTTGGAGCTGACTTGTGGCCACCTACCTGAGGGCATCGGGTTAGGAAATGGCCAAGCTCAGGGCTGGTGACTGGAAGCCGCACCTCTATTCCCCAGTCCCTGGTGGCCACCAGGCTGCCATCTGCCAGAAGCAGGCACCTGGGTGATGGGGAAGGAGGGCAGGGACCTGGAGCTACACTTCAGCCCGGGTAAAAGCACCGGGCTGCAACCAGGTATTTTCCAGAAGCTGGAGACCTGGTGAATGGGGGAGGTGGGAGGCAGTTTTCTCCCCATCCAGCCCCAGCAGGGACTGCTCACCTTTCCGGGTGCCTGCTTCTTGCTGCCACCCACTGAGGGTCCAGGTTTCAACGGGTAACCAGAGAGGCATCTGTAATTTAGCTGGGACCCTGTCCCTGAGCTCCAAGCAGCTGGATGAGTCTGGCACCCAGGCAGGGGTTGGATCTGTCTTCTGCAGTCTGGGTTTAGCCAAATGCCCAGTCTCCCTGGACCAGCGCAATGTGGAGTGAACTTCCCAAGACGTGGTCTGAGGGTGCCTAGGCAGTAGCAGGTAGTTCTGGATCAGCATCCAGTGAAGGTGAGTTGGGGGATGCTCCATCTTAACAGGCTAGGGGTCTCCAGGGCATCAGCTTGTGTCTTAGCCTGTGGTCACTTGTGCTATGGTCACCACTTCACCATCGTTTCTCACAGCTTTTTCCCTGGACAAGGCTTGTGTGAGGAAGGCACCTTTCCTCCATTTGTGTCAAAGCCCTTAGCTCCAGGGTGAAGCGGTGCCTGCAGTTTCCTGGGTGCCAAGACTGAGGCACTAGCCATCCCCAGGCCCTGAACCAGTTTTCTGCAAAAAAGAGGACTTTCTTGGGTTCAGGGAATAGCAGCTTAGCATCAGATGTGTGTGGCCGGGAAGTCTGTTTAGTGGTGATAATAACATTCTAAAGTTACCTATGGTGGCTTGTTGGTGATTTTATTTCATTTTTGTGGGGTGCAAAGAAGTGTTGGAAGTAAAAGAATGTGGAGTCTTGATTTTTATCTGCTACCTGTGTGTACTGATGCCCAGGTGTCCCCTCAGACCTCTCAGTCTTGCTGTTCTATCACCATGTTCAGTTTAAGATTCATTCCTGGGCTTCAGGGACTGTATAATTTTGCTAGTTCCTCTGGCAATCCATGGGGTCCCTGACAAAAGTCCCAAGGATACCCTGAGCTGTGTGTCCCCAGCGGCCTGCCCTGGTAGAATCCCAGTGGAGGGGCTCTGTTTCTTGAGTTCATTGCAGATGTGTGGGTTTTTCATGGCAATAGCTGCACGGAGCTGTTTACTGAGGAGCTGTTTAATGACAGTGAAGTTGGTTACTGGGTGTATCCAAGTAGAGTAAAGAAAACAAAACTCTTTGGAAATCCAATCCTCATGATATTTTATTGGAGGAGATTGAAATCCTCTTAAAATTGTTCAGCAAGATGTCACTCTTCCCTGAACTCTGAAAGCAACTATTGCCAGTAACCAGGCCTTCAGCTAAGGTGCAGGATAAGGGCTTTTCAGAAAGAAAATATTTTAATTCAGCTGATTCTGTGGAGAAATGGATGGACAAGACCAACATACATGACGTCCTTTTTTCTGTAAGGCGGGTGTTTGATGACAGCTGTTCTTTGTTCTTTTACATTTATCTTTCCAGTAGGTAGCTTCTGATCCCTTCTTAAATATGTGCAGGGCTGGGCTTCCACTTAGAATTTCTTTTCAATAGCAAGTGGCCTCAGGAGAGTCACCAACAGTAGAGGGGGTCTGTGGCTGGCCCTTCCTCCTGTTGTGGTGTGTGCAGTGGGGTCTTTCACCATATTCTTGTACTGACAACATATGCAGTGCTCGCTGGGTGTCAGAAGGGGCACTAATTCTCATTATGAGAGAGATTCTGATTGACAAAACTTTGGACATTGAAAGGCTTCAAAGACCCTCTTAATTCAGATATCTGAGACTCTACTTGTGTGCCAGACCCCTTCACACCTTTGAGCTTATGTCATCCTCATTTTTCCTGTTTGGAAATGGATGCTAAGGGAACTGAATCTAGGTTAGCATCTCATTCCACATTCCTGGTGAGGAAACTGAGGCACAGCAGGGGCTGTGTCTTCTGCAGTTGTTCCAGGGAGGAAGGAGAATACTACATCAAAGCTCTTTTCTTCTCATATGTGTCTGTACTGGTTTGAGCCCAGACTGGTTTGATGTTTGATAATAAGCTTTTTTTTTTCTTTTCATATTCCCTTTCTGTACCCATGTTGGTATAGAATGGGTGGCACCTTGGCTCTTCACGCTCTTCACTTGGGGTTTTAGCTCGTGTAGTCAGGGAGTTCAAAATGTCCTTCCATGATTGAGAACCATTAAGCAGTGCAACGAGCAACAGCCTCTGATGCTTGTTAAAACAGTGTGAGTTTTGACTCTTAAGCTATGAAACCATTTTTCAAGATTAGCAGAGCATTGGCAGGTTTCTCAAAACACTCAGTTGGAGGATAATTCCAAATGTGGTTCAAAAGGAGGAAAGGGAAAATGCTACTGTTGCATCCAGTTTGTGGTTATTCTTTTTTTTTTTTTTTTTGAGATGGGGTTTCACTCTTGTTACACAGGCTGGAGTGCAATGGAGTGATCTTGGCTCACTGCAACCTCTGCCTCCTGCGTTCAAGCAGTTATACTGCCTCAGCTTCCTGAGTAGCTGGGACAACAGGCACGTGCCACCATGCCCAGCTAATTTTTGTATTTTTAGTAGAGATGGAGTTTCACCTTGTTGACCAGGATGGTCACCTCTTGACCTCGTGATCCACCCACCTTGGCCCCATAAAGTGCTGGGATTATAGGCATGAGCCACTGAGCCAGGCCCGAGCTTGTGGTTTTTCAATGTGAATTATGTTCTTGATCATTTAACATTCAACAAATATTTATTCAGTGGCTTCTATGTGGTACCAATAGAGAAATGAAGATGACACAGTGCCCATCATCTAAAAATTCACAGATTAGTGGGGTGACGGACCGTGTTTCAGGGCTGCACATTTGTGAGAAAAGATGGATGGTAGCTAGTCAAGGGTGGAGGTGATGTCTGAGCTGAGTTTAAAGGGTGATTAGGACATAGTTAGCTTTTAATGGGTATTCCAGTGCAGAGTAAAGGGTGGGAAAGGCTGAGAGATTAGAACACACATGGCAATATGAGGAAGCAGCTGGTAGTTTGGAGTTCTTGGTCCTGAAAGTTTGAGACAGGGAGATACAAAAGGCCAGCATGATAGATGGAGCCTTAGTCAGGACCAGAGGCTCAGCATTTCTTCATTAGGGCGGCATGGTTAGATTTGGCTGGTGACTTCTAGGTGGATGGATTTGGCACTGAGAAGACCAGAAACATGGATACCAGGGAAGAAGCTGGCTATGAAAGCCAGGCAAGGCTGATGAGGCCATGGCGAGGAGGATGGAGATGATGGGCTAAATTTGGCAAACAGGAGAATTGTCAGAATCCTTGAGTTGCAAATAACAGAAACTAAGTCTGATTAACAATGTCAACCAACTTCGCATTAGAAATATTCACAGGATTGAGAGTATTCTTGAAGAACCAGACATGAAAGAAACAGGAATTAAGCAGTCCAGGAGTTCTCAGTGGCAAAATTTGACTTAGAGACTTTCCCAGGGGTTGCTATGGGAGTAAATGATGTCCAACCTTTTTTATTAGTATTGAGGTAGAAGGTGGTACACAACTCTGGAGGTGGGGCTCAGGCACTGGATTAAATAGAGGACCAGCTAAAACACAGCTGGGGCAGAAGCAACTTTCCATAAGACACACCCACCAGTGTGCCATGTCAGTCTACCATTGCCATGGCAACAACTGGAAGTTATCTCTATTTTCCATGGCAGTGACCGAACAACCCAGAAGTTACCACACTATTTTTAGAAATTTCTGCATAAATTGTCCTTAATTTGCAGTAACTAAAAATGTGTATAAATATGACTGAAGCACGGCTTCTGGGCTGTTACCCTGGACACACTACTTAGGGAGTAGCCCTACTCCACAAGAAGGAGTATCTCTGCTGCTGCTGTACACTGCTGCTTCAATAAAAGTTGCTGTCTACCATTCATAATAGCAAAGACATGGAATCATCCTAAATCCCCATCAATAATAGACTGGATAAAGAAAATGCGTGTATATACAATGGAATACTATGCAACCATAAAAATGAATGAGATTGTGTCCTCTACAGGGATGTGGATGGAGCTGGTGGCTATTATCCTTAGCAAACACATAACTGAAAACCAAATTCTGCATGTTTTCACTTAGAAGTGGGAGCTAAGTGATGAGAACATATTGACACATGGGGACACACACACACACATTTGTTGTGTGGGGTTCGTTGGAGGGTAGTGGCTGGGATGAGGAAGAGCTAATGGATGCTGGGCTTAATACCTGGGTGATGGGATGGTCTGTGCAGAGAAACACCATGATACACATTTACCTATGTAACAAACCTGCACATCTTTCACATGTAACCCTGAACTTACAAGTTGGAAAAAAATGAAACGAAGTAAATAAATAAATACATAAATATTATGTGACTTTTTTTTTAAGGTTGTTGACCCACACCCCTGGCTTGCCCTTGAATTCTTTCCTGGGCAAAGCCAAGAACCCTCCCAGGCTAAGAGCCAATTCTGGGGTCAACTGCCCTTCATTATTATTACTGTATGATTCTGCTGCATTCAAGATGCTCAGAGGGCATATATGATTGTCATAGATTTGGGTCTTTATATCTAGGGGTTGTATTCTGAAAAGGCACTGGGATTTGGAGAGATTGTTTTCTTAAAGGAAACTGGAATGAATCTGCTATAAGACAATGACAGTGATATTGGGCTTCTCTTCCACAGGAGAGAAAATTGGCAGGACTTATTAATTGGCATGGGAGTGGGAGAAAGGAAAGGTGTCATTGGGTTTCTGGTTTAGGTAACAAGGCAAAGAAGCAAAATCGAAGTCTGAACAAGACTAAATAACTGATTTGCTTTCCTACTGGCAGGGCTGTGGGCAGGTCTCCATGACCAGGCTACCAGAGAGGGTGACAATCTATCTTAAAAGGTCTCATTAAGAAACTGTGCTGCTGTGAATAAGACCTATTTAAGCAGAATACTTTGTCTCATGCACCACAAATATGGATTCTTTGAAAATTCTTTCATTCACCCAACCAGTATGTATTGAGCATCTCTGGTTCAGGTACTGGGAAAATAATAAATTAGACAGACATAGTACCCTTATAGCCTAGTGGTGTAAGACACAAAAAATGTATAAATAAAATTGGATAATATAATTGAGACAGAGAGACAGATGCAGGGGCTACTTCCAATTGGATGGCCAAGAAAAGTCTCATTGTCTTTTTTTAATTTAATTTAATTTTTAGTTTTTGAGACAGATTCTTGCTCTGTTGCCCAGGCTGGAGTGCAGTGGCATGATCTTGAATCACTGCAACCTCTGCCTCCCGGGATCAAGTAAATTTCTCCTGCCTGAGACTCAAGTAGCTGGGATTGCAGGCATGCACAACTTCACCCAGCTAATTTTTGTATTTTTTTAGTTTTTTTTGAGATGGAGTCTTGCTGTGTCACCCAGGCTAGAGTGTAGTGGTGCAATCTTGGCTTACTGCAATGTGTGCCTCCTGTGTTCAAGAAATTCTCCTGCCTCAGCCTCCCAAGTAGCTGGGATTACAGGAGCCTGCCACCACATCCAGCTAATTTGTATTTTTAGTAGAGATGGGGTTTTCAGCATGATGGCCGGGCTACTACATATAGGCTTCATCTATAACAGTGCAAGCACCATCCCCGAGCCAGATTTTCTTATGCATTCTGGGGAGCAAACTGCTGAATTGGAAATACCCTGGTTTGGATTGGGGCTAAAAATGGCCCCAGCCCCCATTTCCCACCAGCTGTGCAAGCGACTGCCCTTCTTTGTTGAATTTGGAATGGCACTGACTGGCCCAAGGGTTTTCTTTCTGACACTGTGTGCAAAGACTAGGTGGCTCTTTTGAGTTTTGATTGACATTATTGCCTTGATTTGCTTTTTTACTGTTACATTCCTTTATTATATGCCCAAATTGGTTACAGGTATAACAGCTGCCTGGAAAACTTTTTACTGGACCTCCCATTTTTATTCCTGCCATAGCCTGAGCCATAATCATTGCTGTATGCATTATTCCTCCTATCCCATTGAAAGCTTTAACATACTCAATAAGCACATATACTCCTACTGATACCTTTCCTTTTATTGGATTCATAGCAGCCTCACACTCAAGGTTAGCATTCTCGTCCTCCACCAATTGGAGTATAACCTGTCTAGCATTATCATTAGATATGGAGTTTTTGAGCTGAATCTTGAAGTCTGGAAATAAATCCAGATACAGCTCTTGTGCTCCTTGTCTGAGAGAATTAAGTGATGGATAACTGGTACCTGTATTCTGAATTTTCTCTCATGCTCATTGACAGCATGTACGTATTTGAGCAATTGCATCATCTGCCAAGGTAACTTGCTGATCTATATGACCCCAAGCATCTTTTACCAATAAATTACCTTCAGTACTGGGTACTGGGGTTGGGGTTCCTGATTAGCCTGCACTTGGTCGATTGCGGCATCTGCTCACCAAGTCCTTAGTTGTAAAAATTGGGAAGGTGTTAATGCAGATTTTGCCAGAATCTCCGAATCGTAGGGTGTCATTCTTCTATTATTTGCAATTGAGTGTAATAAAGATCTAACAAAAAGAAAATTAGGCCCATATTGTCCTGCCACTTTTAAGTCCTTCATGAACTTATATAAGCATGCTTCTCATTGTGCCTCATACTGTCCTCCAGGCTGTACAGAAGGATGTAAAATAACTGGAAATCGCCAGGCATTTGACTTTCCTTCCAATTGAGTCTGTCTCAATGCTGCTCCCTTGCCTCCAACTGTGTAGGGAGGTGCTGAAGGACCATAGTATGGTACCATAGTGCCCTCTGGTGGCGGTGACAGATACTGCCCACCACTATAAATGACAAGAACTGCAACCTTTACAGGTGGTCCTGGCAGCCAGTGTCCTGGCAGCGTGCCTCCTGAGTTTGCCAATTAATAAATGAATTTTACCTTGCCAAAACTGTGGAGGAGGTAGCCATTCATGACCAATCCACTTTGGTGCTGTTGGCTCAGACCATTTCTGAGTGAATACTGAAGGAAAGTTTCTCCAAACTGTGAGGCATTTTAGACACATTTGCATAGACTACCTTTTTTTCCTCCTGATGCTCTCCTGAAATTGCTCTTTCTGTTTCTCTTTTTTTCTGACCTGACAAATTTTTTATCAAATTCTTCTTCACTGTCATCTTCTATACTAATGTTTACACTACACTCAGAACTTCCTATGGCCCTCTGACTCTTTGCACAAAGAGTGTTTATCTTTAAAGGTTCTATTGCAGCCCTGACCAGAGCCCAATATTTCCACACAGTCACAGTATAAATTTTCCTTCATCCTGTGCATAGAGTTCTGACCAAAATCTTTCCTATACACTCACATGTAGAGTTCCAATATTTGGAAAACACACACAGCACTGATCCACTGCCTCAAAGCGGGTAATGCGATTTTCAGTCCTGATCTTTACACCCCCCCCTTTTTTTAAAGTACCCAAATAAGGCAAAGGTAATTATTATGCTTGCTGGGTAACTTTCAAGTTTTGTTACCCTGGAATATTCTGGGCACACAGCAAGGCCAACAAAAATATGTTCCTGGGACTCCCTCAATGAACATTCACCACAGGTGACCATACTAAGGTGTGTTTCTTCACCAGGAACACAGGGAATCCACACTGAGCACCAGATGTTGAGATCCAGCCCAATCCTTTACATATGCCTGAGTCCCAGTGGTGATGAGGGAGTGGGAAAAGAAATAAGACAGAGACAAGAGTAGAATTCAACAGCCTGGGTCCAGGGGGCCAATATGCTTTCACAGGATGAATTTAATTGGCACTGAGGTCTGGGCTCCACATACTTTTATTAAGTGCATTATCTTGTTAATCTTGTAGGCTGTGGGGAGAGTGTTAAAAAGGAAGATGGCCAGGGGAAGAGCATGTGTCTGCAGCATTCAATAGCAAATGTGGTTCTTCTAAGAAGTGCTAAGGGCACTGAGTTTTACTACCCATTGTGTATCCATGTGCATCTGCAGATAAGGCACCATAAGGTCTGACCACACACAATGCATCATCAGAAATCATATAAGCTAGAAGAGATTGGGGGCCTATTTTCAGTGCCGTTAAAAAATGCGAACCAAAAATAGCATATCCCACTAACCTAAGCTCCATAAGCAAAGTGGAAATACAATTCTTTTCAGAGAAGCAATTGCTAAAAAAATCCATTACCACTAGATGAGTCTTATAAGAGGTCCTTAAAGGAGTGGTAAATGTATAAATGAAAGAATAATACCTGATACACACACACACACACACACACACACAGACACACACACACACACACACACACACTTCAGTACATAGCCCAGAGATATTAAAAGGTAACTACACAATCAAATCTACCTATTGACCAGCTAAGAACATGATGAAAGGACAAAATCCTCACAAATCAATATTGACTTTGAATGTAAATGGGCTAAACACTCCACGTTAAAGTTATAGAATGGCAAATTGAATTGGAAAAAACAAGACTCAAACATATGTTGTCTTCAAGAGACCAATCTAATATGTATCAATACGAATTGGTTCAAAGTGAAGGGATGGAGAAGAATCTATGATGCAAATGGTAAACAAAAAAGAGCAGGGATTACTATTCCAATAGCAGATAATATGGACCTTAAACAATGACATTGATTAACAATAAAACAAAGAAGGGCATTAAATAACCATAAAGAGTTAAATTTGTAAAGGAAAAGACAACTCTTAATCAATTTAGAAGTTTATTTTGCCAACATCGAGGGTTTTCAGGACATCAGGCAATCCTGAAAACATATGCCCAAGGAGGTTAGGTTATGGTCTGGCTTTATATATTTTAGGGAGACATAAGACATCAACCAGTATATGTGAGGTGTACATTGGTTCAGTCTAGAAAGGTGGAACAATGCAAAGAGGAGGCTTTTACATCATAGGAGGATTCAAACATTGTCTAATTGGTAATTGGTTGAAAGAGTTAAGTTATTATCTAAAGACATGGAATCAAGACAAAGGAGAATCTGAGTTAAGAAAAGGGGCCGTGAGGGAGAGGACTCAAGATGGCGCTGTGAGAACAACCCAGGATTGGAGCTCTCATTGAATCCGCAAAGACGTGAGTCAGAGTTGCATTTCCAGACTGATCTTTGTTGCCCACAGAACGGGGAAACTCCCAAGTATAAAAAAGACACGGGATGCCAGGCAGTAAGTCTGCCTGGCGAAGCCAGCAGACGGGGCGGCGGCGGCCAGCCCTACCCAGCAATCCCCACAGGGCGTGCATGTCCGGGTGCCCTGTTGAACCGGCAACCTGAGACTTGAGAGGGCTGGACTTGAGACTGAACGAGACTTGGACAGTAGGCCAGCCCAGGGGATTGCAGGGGCAGATCATTTGGGATACCCAGTTGGACGAACAAAACCGCAATTTCAAACTATCCCGAGCAGACGGTCTGAGATGCTCTGTGGGGGAGGGGCGTCCACCACTACCGAGGCAACCCGCCCCAACTGAGATACATACCCACTACTGACGCAGCCTCCTGTTGCCGAGGCAACCCGTCCCTACTGAGATACACGCCAACTGCTGACGCAGCCTGCCATTGCCGAGGCAACACGCTACAACGAAGAGACTCCGCCGCAGGGCGTAGCGGAGACCAAAGCAGAGCCTGCAGGAACAGGGCGAATCACACAACAGCAGGGCGGAGCCTCGGCAGCCAAACAGTGGCTAGTCTGCCTTCTCCCTGGGCAGGACACCTCAACAGAAATCGAAAAATAAAGCCCAAACCGCGCAACACAGAGCATTTGAGAAAAAAAGGGTTTTTTTAATGAGCTCTGTTGCAGCAGAATCAAACATAGCAGCCTAACAGCCCTGAATGAACAACAGAGCTCACAGCTCAGAAATTGAGCTCCTAAAAAGAACAGACTGTCTCCTCAAGCAGCTCCCTGACCCCTCTATATCCAAAAGACTGACATTTGGCAGGCATCATCCTGGGACAAAGATAGCAGAAAAAGAAACGGGTAGCATCCCTCACTGTGCCACAGCTGCTAGAGGTGCACCCCAGACAAGCAGGGCCTGGAATGGACCTCAGCAGTCGTACAGCGAAGGGGCTAGGCTGGTAGAAGGAAAACCAAGTAACAGAAATACTTCATCACCAACAATCTGGGTGTCCACTCAGAGACCCAATCGAAAAGTCAGCAACTACGCAGATGACTAGCGGATAAACCCACAAAGATGGGAAGAAACCAGTGCAAAAGGGAGGAAAACACCTGAAACCAGAACACCTCGCCTCCTAGAAAGGACCAAAACTCCTCACCAGCAAGGGAACAAAGCAGGATGGAGAATGACTGTGACGAAATGACGGAATTAGACTTCAGAAGGTGGATAATGAGAAACTTTTGTGAGCTAAAAGAACATGTATTAAATCAATGCAAAGAAACTAAGGAACTTAAAAAAAGATATGAGGAAATGATAACAAGAATGGATAACTTAGAGAGGAATATGAATGAATTAAAGGAGCTGAAAAACACAATACGAGAACTTCGCGAAGCATGTACAAGTTTCAATAGCCTAATTAACCAAGCAGAAGAAAGAATATCTGAAGTCGAAGACCAACTCAATGAAATAAAACGAGAAACCAAGATCAAAGAAAAAAGTGCAAAAAGGAATGAACAAAGTCTCCAAGAAATGTGGGACTATGTGAAAAGACCTAAACTACGTTTGATAGGCGTACCAGAATGTGACGAAGAGAATGAATCCAAGCTGGAAAATACTCTTCAGGACATCATCCAGGAAAAATTCCCCCACCTAGCAAGACAGGCCAACACTCAAATGCAGGAAATAGAACACCACAAAGATATTCTGCAAGAAGAGCAACCCCAAGGCACATAATCGTCAGATTCAACAAGGTTGAAATAAAGGAGAAAATACTAAGGGCAGCCAGAGAGAAAGGTCGAGTTACCCACAAAGGAAAGCCCATCAGACTCACAGCAGATCTCTCGGCAGAAACACTACAAGCCAGAAGAGAGTGGGGGCCAATATTCAACATTCTTAAAGAAAAGAAATTTCAATCCAGAATTTCATATCCAGCCAAACTGAGCTTCAGAAGTGAAGGAAAAATAAAATCCTTTGCGAACAAGCAAGTACTCAGAGATTTTGTCACCACCAGGCCTGCTTTACAAGAGCTCCTGAAAGAGGCACTACACATAGAAAGGAACAACCAGTACCAGCCATTCCAAAATCACACTAAATGCTAAAGAGCATCAACATAATGAAGAATCTACAACAACTAACAAACAAAACAGCCACTTAGCATCAAAATGGCAGTATCAAATTAACACATAACAATATTAACCCTAAATGTAAATGGACTAAATGCACCAATCAAAAGACACAGACTGGCAAATTGGATAAAAATCCAAAACCCATCAGTGTGCTGTATCCAGGAAACCCATCTCACATGCAAGGATACACAAAGGCTCAAAATAAAAGAATGGAGGAAGATTTACCAAGCAAATGGAGAGCAAAAAAAAGCAGGGGTTGCAATTCTCATCTCTGATAAAATAGACTTTAAAGCAACAAAGATCAAAAGAGACAAAGAAGGCCATTACATAATGGTAAAAGGATCAATACAACAAGAAGAGCTAACGATCCTAAACATATATGGACCCAATGCAGGAGCACCCAGATACATAAGGCAAGTTCTTAATGACTTACAAAGAGACTTAGACTCCCACACAATCATAGTGGGAGACTTTAACACTCCACTGTCAATATTAGACAGATCAACCAGACAGAAAATCAACAAGGATATCTAGGGCTTGAACTCAGACCTGGAGCAAGCAAACCTGATAGACATTTACAGAACTCTCCACCCCAAATCCACAGAACATACATTCTTCTCAGCACCACATCACACCTACTCTAAAATTGACCACATAATTGGAAGTAAAGCACTGCTCAACAAATGCAAAACAACTGAAATTATAACAAACAGCCTCTCAGACCATAGTGCAATCAAGTTAGAACTCAGAATACAGAAACCAACCCAGAATCGCACAGCTTCATGGAAACTGAACAACTGGCTCTTGAATGTTGACTGGGTAAACAATGAAATGAAGGCAGAAATAAAGAAGTTCTTCGAAACCAATGAGGACGAAGACACAACGTGCCAGAACCTCTGGGACACATTTAAAGCAGTCTCTAGAGGAAAGTATATAGCAATAAGTGCCCATATGAGGAGAATGGAGAGATCCAAAATTGACACCCTATTGTCAAAATTGAAAGAGCTAGAGGAGCAAGATCAAAAAAACTCAAAACCCAGGAGAAGACAAGAAATTACTAAGATCAGAGCTGAACTGAAAAAGATTGAGATACGAAAAACCCTTCAAAAAATCAATAAATCCAAGAGCTGGTTTTTTGAAAAGATCAACAAAATAGACAGACCACTAGCCAGATTGATTAAAAAGAAAAGAGAGAACAACCAAATAGATGCAATAAAAAATGATAAAGGGGAAATCACCACAGATTCCACAGAAATTCAAACCATCATCAGAGAATATTACAAACAACTCTATGCGCATAAACTAGTAAACCTGGAAGAAATAGATAAATTCCTGGACTCCTGTGTCCTCCAAAGCCTAAACCAGGAGGAAGCTGAAACTATGAATAAACCAATAACAAGGTCAGAAGTCGAGGCAGCAATTAAGAGCCTACCACACAAAAAAAGCCCAGGTCCAGACGGGTTCACAGCCGAATTCTACCAGACACACAAAGAGGAGCTGGTACCATTCCTTCTAAAACTATTCCAAACAATCCAAAAAGAGGGAATCCTTCCCAAATCATTTTATGAGACCAACATCATCCTGACACCAAAACCCGGCAGAGACCCAACAAGAAAAGAAAATTCAGGCCAATATCCATGATGAACATAGATGCAAAAATCTTCAATAAAATATTGGAAAGCCAAATGCAACAGCAAATCAAAAAACTTATTCACCATGATCAAGTGGGATTCATCCCAGGATGCAAGTCTATCTGGTTCAGCATACGCAATTCTATAAACGTAATTCACCACATAAACAGAACCAAAAACACAAACCACATGATTATCTCAATTGACGCAGAGAAGGCATTTGACAAAATTCAACAGCCCTTTATGCTAAAAACCCTCAATAAACTCGGTATCGATGGAACGTATCTCAAAGTAATAAAAGCTGTTTATGACAAACCAACAGCCAATATCATACTGAACGGGCAAAAACTTGAAGCATTCCCTTTGAAATCTGGCACTAGACAAGGATGCCCTCTTTCACCACTCCTATTCAATATAGTTCTGGAAGTTCTAGCCAGAGCAATCAGGCAAGAAAAAGAAATAAAGGGTATTCAAATAGAAAAGGTGGAAGCCAAATTGTCCCTATTTGCAGACGACATGAGAATATACCTAGAAGACCCCATCACCTCAGCCCAAAAACTCCTGAAACTGATAAGCAACTTCAGCAAAGTCTCAGGATATAAAATCAATGTGCAAAAATCACAAGCATTCGTCTACACCAATAACAGACTTAAAGAAAGCCAAATCAAGAACGAACTGCCATTCACAATTGCTACAAAAAGAATAAAATACCTTGGAATACAACTCACAAGGAACGTAAGGGACCTCTTCAAGGAGAACTACAAACCACTGCTCACCGAAATCAGAGAGGACACAAACAGATGGAGAAACATTCCATGTTCATGGTTAGGAAAAATTAATATCGTGAAAATGGCTATACTGCCCAAAGTAATTTACGGAATCAACGCTATCCCCATCAAGCTACCATTGACTTTCTTCACAGAACTGGAAAAAACCACCATGAACTTCATATGGAACCAAAAGAGAGCCCGCATAGCCAAGTCAATTCTAAGCAAAAAGAACACAGCGGGGGGCATCACACTACCGGATTTCAAACTATACTACAAGGCTACAGTAATCAAAACAGCATGGTACTGGTACCAAAACAGAGATATAGACCAATGGAACAAAACAGAGGCACCGGAGGCAACACAACATATCTACAACTATACAATCTTTGATAAACCTGACAAAAACAAGCAATGGGGAAAGAATTCCCTGTTTAACAAATGGTGTTGGGAAAACTGGCTAGCCATGTGCAGAAAGCAGAAACTGGACCCCTTCCTGACACCTTACACTAAAATTAACTCCAGATGGATTAAAGACTTAAACATAAGACCTCGCATCATAAAAACCCTAGAAGGAAATCTAGGCCAAACCATCCAGGATATAAAAGTAGGCAAGGACTTCATGACCAAAACAGCAAAAGCATTGGCAACAAAAGCCAAAATAGACAAATGGGACCTAATGAAACTCCACAGCTTCGGCATGGCAAAAGAAACAGTCACTAGAGTGGATGGGCAACCAACAGAATGGGAAAAATTTTTTGCAGTTTACCCATCTGACAAAGGGCTGATATCCAGAATTTACAAAGAACTCAAACGGATTTACAGGAAAAAAACAGACAAGCCCATTCAAAAGTGGGCAAAGGATATGAACAGATACTTTACGAAAGAAGACATATATGAGGCCAAGAATCATATGAAAAAATGCTCATCGTCACTGGTCATCAGAGAGATGCAAATCAAAACCACATTGAGATACCATCTCAAGCCAGTTAGAATGGCGATCATTAAAAAATCCAGAAACAACAGATCCTGGAGAGGATGTGGAGAAAAAGGAACACTTTTACACTGTTGGTGGGAGTGTAAATTAGTTCAACCATTGTGGAAGACAGTGTGGCGATTCCTCAAGGCCTTAGAAATAGAAATTACATTTGACCCAGCAATTCCATTACTGGGTATATATCCAAAAGACTATAAATCGTTCTAGTATAAGGACACATGTACACGAATGTTCATTGCAGCACTGTTTACAATAGCAAAGACCTGGAATCAACCCAAATGCCCATTGATAATAGACTGGATTGGAAAAATGTGGCACATATACACCATGGAATATTATGCAGCAATCAGAAATGATGAGTTTGTGTCGTTTGTAGGGACATAGATGAATCTGGAGAACGTCATCCTCAGAAAACTGACACAAGAACAGAAAATGAAACACCGCATATTCTCACTCATAGGCGGGTGATGAAAAATGAGAACACATGGACACAGAAAGGGGAGTACTAAACACTGGGGTCTATTTGAGGGAAAAGGGGAGGGCCAGTTAAAGGGGGAGGTAGGGAGGGATAGCCTGGGGAGAAATGCCAAATGTGGGTGAAGGGGAGAAGGAAAGAAAAGCACACTGCCATGTGTGTTTCTACGCAACTGTCTTACATGCTCTGCTCATGTACCCCAAAACCTAAAATCCAATAAAACATTAAAAAAAAAAAAAGAAAGAAAAAGAATGGACTTTCAAGGGCAGGCAGATCTCTCCTGAGAATTCAAGGAGCTCGCACCTGTGAAACACTCAAAACAGTGCCTGGCAAACGGTGGTGCTTATGTCCATGTTTAGTCGTTATAATCTGTAAATTCCACAACACAAGCTCTTCACTTCTGTTTGCTACTTCCTCATACTATATTATCATGCCTTAAAAAATCTCACCATCCAGACACAGATATTGTTAATAGTTCCATGTATATCTTTCTTTACTTTTTTTTTTTTTTAATTTTTATTGGATTTTAGGTTTTGGGGTACATGAGCAGAGCATGCAAGACAGTTGCGTAGGTACACACATGGCAGTGTGCTTTGCTTTTCTTCTCCCCTTCACCCACATTTGGCATTTCTCCCCAGGCTATCCCTCCCCACCTCCCCCTCCCACTGGCCCTCCCCTTTTCCCCCCAATAGACCCCAGTGTTTAGTACTCCCCTTTCTGTGTCCATGTGTTCTCATTTTTCATCACCCACCTATGAGTGAGGATATGCGGTGTTTCATTTTCTGTTCTTGTGTCAGTTTGCTGAGGATGATGTTTTCCAGATTCATCTATGTCCCTACAAACAACACAAACTCATCATTTCTGATTGCTGCATAATATTCCATGGTGTATATGTGCCACATTATTTCCAATCCAGTCTATTATCAATGGGCATTTTGGTTGATTCCAGGTCTTTGCTATTGTAAACAGTGCTGCAATGAACATTCGTGTACATGTGTCCTTAGAGTAGAACGATTTATAGTCTTTTGGATATATACCCAGTAATGGGATTGCTGGGTCAAATGTAATTTCTATTTCTAAGGCCTTGAGGAATCGCCACACTGTCTTCCACAATGGTTGAACTAATTTACACTCCCACCAACAGTGTAAAAGTGTTCCTTTTTCTCCACATCCTCTCCAGCATCTGTTGTCGCCAGATTTTTTAATGATCGCCATTCTAACTGGCGTGAGATGGTATCTCAATGTGGTTTTGATTTGCATCTCTCTGATGACCAGTGACGATGAGCATTTTTTCATATGATTGTTGGCCTCATATATGTCTTCTTTCGTAAACTATCTGTTCATATCCTTTGATTTGCATCTCTCTGATGACCAGTGACGATGAGCATTTTTTCATATGATTGTTGGCCTCATATATGTCTTCTTTCGTAAACTATCTGTTTATATCCTTTGCCCACTTTTGAATGGGCTTGTTTGTTTTTTTCCTGTAAATCCGTTTGAGTTCTTTGTAAATTCTGGATATCAGCCCTTTGTCAGATGGGTAAACTGCAAAAATTTTTTCCCATTCTGTTGGTTGCCGATCCACTCTAGTGACTGTTTCTTTTGCCATGCCGAAGCTGTGGAGTTTCATTAGGTCCCATTTGTCTATTTTGGCTTTTGTTGCCAATGCTTTTGCTGTTTTGGTCATGAAGTCCTTGCCTACTCCTATGTCCTGGATGGTTTTGCCTAGATTTTCTTTTAGGGTTTTTATGGTGCCAGGTCTTATGTTTAAGTCTTTAATCCATCTGGAGTCAATTTTAGTGTAAGGTGTCAGGAAGGGGTCCAGTTTCTGCTTTCTGCACATGGCTAGCCAGTTTTCCCAACACCATTTGTTAAACATGGAATCCTTTCCCCATTGCTTGTATTTGTCCAGTTTATCAAAGATTGTATAGTTGTATGTATGTTGTGTTGCCTCCGGTGCCTCTGTTTTGTTCCATTGGTCTATATCTCTGTTTTGGTACCAGTACCATGCTGTTTTGATTACTGTAGCCTTGTAGTATAGTTTGAAATCTGGTAGTGTGATGCCCCCCGCTGTGTTCTTTTTGCTTAGAATTGACTTGGCTATGCGGGCTCTCTTTTGGTTCCATATGAAGTTCATGGTGGTTTTTTCCAGTTCTGTGAAGAAAGTCAAAGGTAGCTTGATGGGGATAGCGTTGATTCTGTAAATTACTTTGGGCAGTATAGCCATTTTCACGATATTAATTCTTCCTAACCATGAACATGGAATGTTTCTCCATCTGTTTGTGTCCTCTCTGATTTCGTTGAGCAGTGGTTTGTAGTTCTCCTTGAAGAGGTCCCTTATGTTCCTTGTGAGTTGTATTCCAAGGTATTTTATTCTTTTTGTAGCAATTGCGAATGGCAGTTCGCTCTTGATTTGGCTTTCTTTAAGTCTGTTATTGGTGTAGACGAATGCTTGTGATTTTTGCACATTGATTTTATATCCTGAGACTTTGCTGAAGTTGTTTATCAGTTTCAGGAGTTTTTGGGCTGAGGCGATGGGGTCTTCTAGGTATACTATCATGTCGTCTGCAAATAGAGACAATTTGGCTTCCACCTTTCCTATTTAAATACCCTTTATTTCTTTTTCTTGCCTGATTGCTCTGGCTAGAACTTCCAGTACTATATTGAATAGGAGTGGTGAGAGAGGGCATCCTTGTCTAGTACCAGATTTTAAAGGGAATGCTTCCAGTTTTTGCCCATTCAGTATGATATTGGCTGTTGGTTTGTCATAAACAGCTTTTATTACTTTGAGATACGTTCCATCGATACCGAGTTTATTGAGGGTTTTTAGCATAAAGGGCTGTTGAATTTTGTCAAATGCCTTCTCTGCATCAATTGAGATAATCATGTGGTTTTTCTTTTTGGTTCTGTTTATGTGGTGAATTACGTTGATAGACCTGCGTATGTTGAACCAACCTTGCATCCCCGGGATGAATCCTACTTGATCATGATGAATAAGTATTTTGATTTGCTGTTGCAATCGGCTTGCCAATATTTTATTGAAGATTTTTGCATCTATGTTCATCATGGATATTGGCCTGAAGTTTTCTTTTCTCATTGGGTCTCTGCCGGGTTTTGGTATCAGGATGATGTTGGTCTCATAAAATGATTTGGGAAGGATTCCCTCTTTTTGGATTGTTTGAAATAGTTTTAGAAGGAATGGTACCAGCTCCTCCTTGTGTGTCTGGTAGAATTCGGCTGTGAACCTGTCTGGACCTGGGCTTTTTTTGTGTGGTAGGCTCTTAATTGCTGCCTCAACTTCAGACCTTGTTACTGGTCTATTCGAATTCGGCTGTGAACCTGTCTGGACCTGGGCTTTTTTTGTGTGGTAGGCTCTTAATTGCTGCCTCAACTTCAGACCTTGTTACTGGTCTATTCATAGTTTCAGCTTCCTCCTGGTTTAGGCTTGGGGGGACACAGGAGTCCAGGAATTTATCCATTTCTTCCAGGTTTACTAGTTTATGCGCATAGAGTTGTTTGTAATATTCTCTGATGATGGTTTGAATTTCTGTGGAATCTGTGGTGATTTCCCCTTTATCATTTTTTATTGCATCTATTTGGTTGTTCTCTCTTTTCTTTTTAATCAATCTGGCTAGTGGTCTGTCTATTTTGTTGATCTTTTCAAAAAACCAGCTCTTGGGTTTATTGATTTTTTGAAGGGTTTTTCGTGTCTCAATCTCCTTCAGCTCAGCTCTGATCTTAGTAATTTCTTGTCTTCTGCTGGGTTTTGAGTTTTTTTGATCTTGCTCCTCTAGCTCTTTCAATTTTGACGATAGGGTGTCAATTTTGGATCTCTCCATTCTCCTCATATGGGCACTTATTGCTATATACTTTCCTCTAGAGACTGCTTTAAATGTGTCCCAGAGGTTCTGGCACGTTGTGTCTTCGTTCTCATTGGTTTCGAAGAACTTCTTTATTTCTGCCTTCATTTCGTTGTTTACCCAGTCAACATTCAAGAGCCAGTTGTTCAGTTTCCATGAAGCTGTGCGGTTCTGGGTCGGTTTCTGAATTATGAGTTCTAACTTGATTGCACTATGGTCTGAGAGGCTGTTTGTTATGATTTCAGTTGTTTTGCATTTGTTGAGCAGTGCTTTACTTCCAATTATGTGGTCAATTTTAGAGTAGGTGTGATGTGGTGCTGAGAAGAATGTGTATTCTGTGGATTTGGGGTGGAGAGTTCTGTAAATGTCTATCAGGTTTGCTTGCTCCAGGTCTGAGTTCAAGCCCTGGATATCCTTTTTGATTTTCTGTCTGGTTGATCTGTCTAATATTGACAATGGAGTGTTAAAGTCTCCCACTATTATTGTGTGGGAGTCTAAGTCCTTTTGTAAGTCATTAAGAACTTGCCTTATATATCTGGGTGCTCCTGCATTGGGTCCATATATGTTTAGGATCGTTAGCTCTTCTTGTTGTATTGATCCTTTTACCATTATGTAATGGCCTTCTTTGTCTCTTTTGATCTTTGTTGCTTTAAAGTCTATTTTATCAGAGATGAGAATTGCAACTCCTGCTTTTTTTTGCTTTCCATTAGCTTGGTAAATCTTCCTCCATCCTTTTATTCTGAGCCTTTTTGTATCCTTGCATGTGAGATGGGTTTCCTGGATACAGCACACTGATGGGTTTTGGATTTTTATCCAATTTGCCAGTCTGTGTCTTTTGATTGGTGCATTTAGTCCATTTACATTTAGGGTTAATATTGTTATGTGTGAATATGATACTGCCATTTTGATTCTAAGTGGCTGTTTTGCCTGTTAGTTGTTGTAGATTCTTCATTATGTTGAAGCTCTTTAGCATTCAGTGTGATTTCGGAATGGCTGGTACTGATTGATCCTTTCTATATGTAGTGCCTCTTTTAGGAGCTCTTGTAAAGCAGGCCTGGTGGTGACAAAATCTCTGAGTACTTGCTTGTTCGCAAAGGATTTTATTTTTCCTTCAGTTCTGAAGCTCAGTTTGGCTGGATATGAAATTCTGGGTTGAAAGTTCTTTTCTTTAAGGATGTTGAATATTGGCCCCCACTCTCTTCTGGCTTGTAGTGTTTCTGCCGAGAGATCTGCTGTGAGTCTGATGGGCTTCCCTTTGTGGGTGACCCGACCTTTCTCTCTGGCTGCCCTTAGTATTCTCTCCTTTATTTCATCCCTGTTGAATCTGACGATTATGTGCCTTGGGGTTGCTCTTCTTGAGGAATATCTTTGTGGTGTTCTCTGTATTTCCTGCAATTGAGTGTTGGCCTGTCTTGCTAGGTGGGGGAAATTTTCCTGGATGATGTCCTGAAGAGTATTTTCCAGCTTGGATTCATTCTTTTCGTCCCCTTTTGGTACACCTATTAAACGTAGCTTAGGTCTTTTCACATAGTCCCACATTTCTTGGAGACTTTGTTCATTCCTTTTTGCGCTTTTTTCTCCGATCTTGGTTTCTCGTTTTATTTCATTGAGTTGGTCTTCGACTTCAGATATTCTTTCTTCTGCTTGGTCAATTCGGCTATTGAAACTTGTGTTTGCTTCGCGAAGTTCTCGTATTGTGTTTTTCAGCTCCTTTAATTCATTCATATTCCTCTCTAAGTTATCCATTGCTGTTATCATTTCCTCGAATCTTTTTTCAAATCTTTTTTCAAGGTTCTTAGTTTCTTTGCATTGATTTAATACATGATCTTTTAGCTCACAAAAGTTTCTCATTATCCATCTTCTGAAGTCTGATTCCGTCATTTCATCACAGTCATTCTCCGTCCAGCTTTGTTCCCTTGCTGGTGAGGAGTTTTGGTCCTTTCTAGGAGGTGAGGTGTTCTGGTTTCGGGTGTTTTCCTCCTTTTTGCGCTGGTTTCTTCCCATCTTTGTGGATTTGTCCGCTGGTCGTCTGCATAGTTGCTGACTTTTCGATTGGGTCTCTGAGTGGACACCCAGAATGTTGATGATGAAGTATTTCTGTTGCTTGGTTTTCCTTCTACCAGTCTAGCCCCTTCGCTGTACGAGCGCTGAGGTTTGCTCCAGACCCTGCTTGTCTGCGGTGCACCTCTAGCAGCTGTGGCACAGCGAGGGATGCTACCAGTTTCTTTTTCTGCTCTCTTTGTCCCAGGATGATGCCTGCCTAATGTCAGTCTTTTGGATATAGAGGGGTCAGGGAGCTTCTTGAGGAGACAGTTTGTACTTTATAGGGGTTTAATTGCTGAGCTGAGTGCTCTGTTGTTCCTTCAGGGCTGTTAGGCTGCTATGTTTGATTCTGCTGCAACAGAGCTCATTAAAAAACCCTTTTTTTTTCCCTCAAATGCTCTGTGTTGAGGGGTTTGGGCTTTATTTTTGGATGTTCGATGAGGTGTCCTGCCCAGCTAGAAGGCAGACTAGCCACTGTTTGGCTGCCGAGGCTCCGCCCTGCTGTTGTGTGATTTGCCCTGTTCCTACAGGCTCTGCTGTGGTCTCCGCCACACCCTGCGGCAGAGTCTCTTCATTGTAGCGTGTTGCCTCGGCAATGGCAGGCTGCGTCAGCAGTGGTCGTGTATCTCAGTAGGGACGGGTTGCCTCGGCAACGGCTGGCTGTGTCAGCAGTGGGCGTGTATCTCAGTTGGGGCGGGTTGCCTCGGCAACAGCTGGCTGCGTCAGCAGTGGGCGTGTATCTCAGTTGGGGCGGGTTGCCTCGGTAGTTGTGGACGCCCCTCCCCCACAGAGCGTCTCAGGCCGTCTGCTCGGGATAGTTTGAAATCGCGGTTTTGTTTGTCCCACTGGGTATCCCAAACGATCTGTCCCTACAATCCCCTGGGCTGGGCTTCTGTCCAAGTCTCATTCAGTCTCAAGTCCAGCCCTCTCAAGTCTCAGGTTGCCGGTTCAACAAGGCACCCGGA
Organism: Callithrix jacchus; assembly: GCF_049354715.1. Lineage (NCBI taxonomy): Eukaryota > Metazoa > Chordata > Mammalia > Primates > Cebidae > Callithrix > Callithrix jacchus. The sequence continues at coordinate 21,239,345 of NC_133523.1, forward strand.
CAAGCGCGCCCTGTGGGGATTGCTGGGTAGGGCCGGCCGCCGCCGCCCCGGCTGCCAGCTTCGCCAGGCAGACCTACTGCCTGGCGTCTCGTGTCTTTTTTATACTTGGGAGTTTCCCCGTTCTGTGGGCAACAAAGATCAGTCTGGAAATGCAGCTCAGACTCACCATTTGCGGATTCCACGCGAGCTCCAATCCTGGGTTTTTCTCACAGCGCCATCTTGAGTCCTCCTCTTTCTTTACTTTTGAAGTGACTACGTAAATGTGTTTCTATGCCATGTTTATGTTTAACTGAGTTAAACATAGTGGGTGTGAACTGTGGCATTGGCAGATAGTAGCTCTGTGGCCTTAGGGAGGTAACTTCACTTGCCTGAATCATAGTTTCTTTATCTGCAAAATGAGGATAATCATCAAAGTTTTCTTATCTGCAAAATGAGGATAATAATCTTATAGAGTGGGAGTGAGGACAAAATATAGCATTTTAAGGCACTTAGAACAGAACCTTGTCACGTAGGCTTGAAAAAGAGTAATTTAAAATAGACTTTTGACACAATGGCCAGAGTCATCCCTATAAATCAGATTGTGTTACTTTTCTGCTTAAACTCTGAAATTTTCTTATTGTGTTTGGAATTAAATTTATATGCCTCACCTTGGTCTATGTGAAGGGTTTTGCTGACTTGAAAAATGTTATTTTCATTTTCTACCTAGTTTAGTACTGAGGGAGATATAGATGAATGTTTGATGTGTGTAGTTTAAATCTGTGGCATAGTAGGTATTATGAACTAAATTGTACCCTCCCCACTCAAATTAATATGCTGAAGCTCTGACCCTCCCCCCACAACATGACCATATTTGGAAGTAGGGCCCTTAAAGAACCCAAAAATATTTTAGTTGAAATCCCAGAATATGGAGACATGAGAAGTGGGAGATATGAATTATCCTAATAAGAATCTGTGAGGCCATGAAAGAGGGACCCTAATTCAGTATGTCTTGTGTCCTTCTAAAGAAGAGAAAAGGCTGGGTCCAGTGGCTCACAATTGTAATCTCACCACTTTGAGAGGCTGAGGTTGGCTCACGAAATCAGGAGATTGAGACCATCCTGACCAACATGATGAAACCCCATCTCTACTAAAAATACAAAAAAAATAGCTTGGCATGGACCCCCACACCTGTAGTCCCAGCCACTCAAGGCTGAGACAAGAGAATTTCTTGAACCCAGGAGGCAAAGGTTACAGTGAGCTGAGATTGCACCACTGCACTCCAGCTTGATGATGAAGTGAGACTCCATCTCAAAAAAAAAAAAAAAAAGGAAGGAAAGATACCAGGAAAATGCCTAGCTTCCTCTCAAAGTCTCACATGTACTGAAGTTCATGCATCTTCTTGCTGTTTCCAGAGGAGCAGTGATCTCTCTTTCTCTCACCCACTATCAATCATCTATCTACCTAGTTATCTTCCTACTTACCTATGTAATTTAGGTCTTCCAAAACTTGTGTAAATTTCTCACACTGGCAGACTCTAGTTTTCAGAGATTCTGGGATATGGAGCTCATATTCACAGGTTTCTGGCCCCTATGATACATGGAAGATCATGGAAGGGAGGATGGCATTGAGTTGCTAACATGGTCTGGTGCAGATTCTCAGAGTAAAGGAAGCTGAACAAACACCACATATGCTACCTTCAGTCAGAGATATTGTAAGTACTTCTCTCACATTATTTACTTTTTTTAACATGTAAGGAAGCTTAATCTGTTTGAGCAGTTTAGGGGGTCTTGGAGACATTGAGGAGATTAGGGAGGATCAGGATATAGAAAAACATTTTTATTTCCGAACAGAGAAAGAAAATGGAAGTCGTAAGCTATAGATTGTTGAACTTGGTGGGAATTCTGGGAGAGTTTCTAGATGCAAACATCAAGAAGATGGCACATGAGGACTTGGAAAATAAAACTGTGCTCACAAAAAGTCATCAGACATTTACAAAGAACAGTTGTACCCAAAATCACTTTATTTGTTTGTTTATATATGAATGACTGAGGGGATTACTGAACATATGCAGCATATGGATTTCCATGAAGCATTTACAAAATTCTCATTAGGTCTCTGTGAACAAATGGCAAAATACAGGTGGCACTAGTGCTAAGTGGAGTCATAACTGAAGGAGTGTACCCTGAGAATGTGACTAATGGACATGTGACAGCCTGGAAAAATGGTGTCATTAAGGAGTCCTGTTTGATTTTGTCTGGTTCAACATTTTTATCATTGTTTCCTTGAGAGTAGTAATGACTCTCTAATCAAATCTGAGGATGCACCACAGCAGAGAGAAAGGATAAATAAATTGTATAATGAAATTAGGATTCACCAAACTATCAATAGCCTATCATGAAGGGCAGAAGAAACAAGTTGAATTGTACTAGAAATAAATCTAGAACATTCCTTCTAGACCTCAAACAGTATAATGAGGGGACGTGAGGGGGGTGGCTTAAGAGCAGACTCTGAAAACAGACTAAGGTCTTGTTTTTATTGTAAGCCACCTTAGACTCTTGGATCATATGGAACTGTCCAAAAAAATGACATGACACTGAATTGCATTTATAGTATTGCTTTGAATAGAATAGTACCAGGTACATATCATGCTCAACAGATACTATGTAAAATAGTGTATGAATTAAGGTGTTTTCTGGAATATTATGTTTGATGTGAGCAGGTTCTTGGCTTCACTAAGGAAAGTATTCGAGAGAGAACCAGTGGTGGCTGAGGCAGCAGCAGTGTTGCAGCTCTTTGTGACTGATCCTTGCAGAGCAGGGCTAGCCCATAGGCAGTGCAACAAGCGTAGCAGCATATGGGTGGTTTGCAGTAATATTTATACTGACTTCAATGACATGCTAATTAAAGGGCAGGTTATTCAGAAATAGCTAGAAAGTGAGCGGTGACTTCCGGGTGTTGCCACGGTGCTGATGGGAGTGTCTTACACCGCTGATCAGTGAGGAAAACTGGAGGTGCTTCCGGTGCCTCTCCCCAGTTTCTGCCAGTCTCCAATCTGGTCCAGAGATGCGTCCTGTCTGCTTTCTACCTCATGCCCCACTTAGAGATCAGAACTTCTCCTTAATCTTAAGGGGGTTGCAGAAAGGCAGAGGTCCACCTTTTGTAACTGCTTTCTGCTGATTTATTGGCATTGGGCATTGACCCTGCCTGGCATTGGAGAAGTAAACATTTCTGGATACCTGATCTAAGAGGCCAAAAGGCAGGATTTTTTTTTTTTTGAGATAGAGTCTCACTCCGTCACCAGGTGCCAGGCTGGGGTGCAGTGGTGTGACCTCGGTTCACTGCAACCTCTGCCTCCCAGGTTCAAGCAATTCTTCTGCCTCAGCTTCCCAAGTAGCTGGGACTACAGGCATGCGCCACCATGCCCAGCTAATTTTTTTGTATTTTTAGTAGAGATGGGATTTCACCATGTTGGCCAGGATGGTCTAGATCTCTTGACCTCGTGATCTGCTAGCCTCAGTCTCCCAAAGTGCTGGGATTACAGGTGTGAGCCACTGTGCCCAGCCAAGATGTTTTTATTCTTTGGGTCAGAAGACAGGATAGCTTGAAAGCTTGGTGCCAGCATTGTCCTCACATGGGACTGTTGTAACATGGAAGACACAAACTTTACTAAGATTGTTGCTTCTTGCTGTCTCTTGCCACCTCCGTCTCACCCGTGATTATCTCTCACCATTGCCTCATCAATCACTGACCACCATCATCTCTTTACTCCTGGCTGACTCACCACAGATGCAGGTCAGGTTCTTGGCTTTGCTCAGAAAAGAACTCAAGAACAAGGCTGGGTGTGGTGGCTCACACCTGTAATCCCAGCCCTCTCAGAGGCTGAGGCAGAAGGATCACTTGAGCCCAGGAGTTCAAGACCAGCCTGGGCAACATAGCAAAGCCCTGTCCCTACTTAAAATAATTCAAGAGCAAGCTGGCAATGAAAGAAAGCAGCTTTATTAAAGTGGCAGCAGTGTTACATCTCTGTGACGGCTCCTGTGGAACAAAGCTAGTGCATAGGCAGTGCACTGAGTAATGACATATGGGTGGTTTGAGGTCATGTTTATATCTACTGCTAATGACATGCTTATTAAGAGGTGGGTTATTCAGAAGTAGCTGGAAAATGAATGATAACTCTAAGGGTATTGCCATGGCAAAGGGTAGTAACTTCAGGCATCTCCAGCCATCAGTAAACTGTGGGAGTGCTGGTGGGAGTGTCTTAGGGGATGCACAGTGAGGGCAACGGGAGGTGCTTTCAGCACCTCTTCCTGGTTTCTGCCAGTCTTCTGTCTGATCCAGAGATGAGTTCTGCCTGCCTCCTACCTCATGCGGAGTCATTCAGGCATTCATTTAACAAATATTTTTTGAGAAATATACTCAGAATTTGGCTAGGTGCTGGGTACACATAAGAGAAAAAAATAGACAAAATCTCTACCATGAGGAATGGAAAGACTTATTGAGCATCCTATATATATCATGCACTGTATTGAGGCCATGAAGATGACTGCAGTTCCTGCCTCCAAATTCTTGTTAAAGAAACAGATATATACAAATAGTCACAACCCAGAAATTTTACATGCCATTACTAGAAAGAGGAAGGGTTTCAAGAGATGGGTACAATGAACTCATTATAAAGAGCATCTGGGAGGACTCAAGATGGCGCTGTGAGAACAACCCAGGATTGAAGCTCTCGCTGGATGCATGGAGAAGGTGAGTCGGGGACGCATTTCCAGAGGGATCTTAGTTGCCCACAGACTGGGAAATTCCCAGGGATAAAAGAGACGTGGGACGCCAGGCAGAGGCCTTGGCTGGTGTAGCTGGCAGCTGGTGCGGCTGCGGCCTGCGCCGGAGCGCAGAAGCGCTCCACAGTGCTCCATACAGGAGCGCACCGTTGCAGGTGCCCTGTTGAATCGGCAAGCTGAGACCTCAGAGGGCTGAGCTTGAGACTGAGTGGGACTTGGACGGTGAGCCAGCCCAGGAAGTCCCAGGGAGACAGCGTCTGGGGTAGCGCAGTGCGACAAACAAAATGGTGATTCCAAAGCCTCCCGGTGAGGAGGTTTTCTTAAAGTGAAGCTCCGTGGGGGAGGGGCGTCCGCCATTACCGAGGCAATCAGCCCCTACTGAGGTACACGCCCATTGCTGATGCACCCTGCCATTGCGAGGCAACCCGGTACAACAGAGAGACTCCGCCACAGGGCGTAGCCCATGGCAACAAGGCGGAGACCACAGCAGAAGGGCAGAGCCTGCAGCAACAGGGCTAACCTCAAACCAGCAGGGTGGAGCCTCGGCAAGCAAAAAGTGACTAGACTGCCTCCTAGCTGGGCAGGACAGTGAGGCAGACACTCACAAGGAAAGCCCCAACCCCCCACCAGACAGAGCATCTGAGAAAAAAGGGTTTTTTATGAGTTTTGTTGCAGCAGAATTAAACATAGCAGCCTAACAGCCCTGAATGAACAACAGAGCTCACAGCTCAGCACTCGAGCTCCTACAAAGTACAGACTGTCTCCTCAAGCAGCTCCCTGACTCCTCTATATCCAAAAGACTGACATTTGGCAGGCATCATTCTGGGAAAAAGATAGCAGAAACAGAAACTGGTAGCATCCCTTGCTGTTCCGCAGCTGCTATAGGTGCACCTCAGACAAGCAGGGCCTGGAGTAGACCTCAGCAGTCGTACAGCGAAGGGGCTAGACTGGTAGAAGGAAAACCAAGTAACAGAAATACTTTATCATCAACAATCTGGGTGTCCACTCAGAGACCCAATCGAAAAGTCAGCAACTATGCAGACGACAAGCGGATAAATCCACAAAGATGGGAAGAAACCAGCGAAAAAAGGAGGAAAATACCTGAAACCAGAACACCTTGCCGCCTAGAAAGGACCAAAACTCCTCACCAGCAAGGGAACAAAGCTGGATGGAGAATGACTGTGACGAAATGACAGAATTAGACTTCAGAAGGTGGATAATGAGAAACTTTTGTGAGCTAAAAGAACATGTTTTAAATTAATGCAAAAAAACTGAGAACCTTGAAAAAAGATTTGAGGAAATGATAACAAGAATGGATAACTTAGAGAGAAATATGAATGAATTAAAGGAGCTGAAAAACACAATACGAGAACTTCACGAAGCATGCACAAGTTTCAATAGCCGAATTGACCAAGCAGAAGAAAGAATATCAGAAGTCGAAGATCAACTCAATGAAATAAAATGAGAAACCAAGATCAGAAAAAAACGCGCAAAAAGGAATGAACAAAGTCTCCAAGAAATATGGGACTATGTGAAGAGACCAAACCTACGTTTGATAGGTGTACCAGAATGTGACGAAGAGAATGAATCCAAGCTGGAAAATACTCTTCAGGACATTATCCAGGAAAATTTGCCCCACCTAGCAATACAGGCCAACACTCAATTGCAGGAAATACAGAGAACACCACAAAGATATTCCGCAAAAAGAGCAACCCCAAGGCACATAATCGTCAGATTCAACAAAGTCGAAATAAAGGAGAAAATACTAAGGGCAGCCAGAGAGAAAGGTCGGGTCACCCACAAAGGGAAGCCCATCAGACTCACAGCAGATCTCTCGGCAGAAACTCTGCAAGCCAGAAGAGAGTGGGGGCCAATATTCAACATCCTTAAAGAAAAGAACTTTCAACCCAGAATTTCATATCCAGCCAAACTGAGCTTCAGAACTGAAGGAAAAATAAAATCCTTTGCGAACAAGCAAGTACTCAGAGATTTTGTCACCACCAGGCCTGCTTTACAAGAGCTCCTGAAAGAGGCATTACACATAGAAAGAAACAACCAGTAGCAGCCATTCCAAAATCACACTAAATGCTAAAGAACATCAACATAATGAAGAATCTACAACAACTAATGGGCAAAACAGCCAGCTAGCATCAAAATGGCAGTATCAAATTCACACATAACAATATTAACCCTAAATGTAAATGGACTAAATGCACCAATCAAAAGACACAGACTGGCAAATTGGATAAAAAGCCAAAACCCATCAGTGTGCTGTATCCAGAAAACCCATCTCACATGCAAGGATACACAAAGGCTCAAAATAAAGGGATGGAGGAAGATTTACCAAGCAAATGGAGAGCAAAAAAAAGCAGGAGTTGCAATTCTCATTTCTAATAAAATAGACTTTAAAGCAACAAAGATCAAAAGAGACAAAGAAGGACATTACATAATGGTAAAAGGATCGATACAACAAGAAGAGCTAACGATCCTGAACATATATGGACCCAATGCAGAGCACCCAGATATATAAGGCAAGTTCTTAACGACTTACAAAGAGACTTAGACTCCCACACAATCATAGTGGGAGACTTTAACACTCCACTGTCAATATTAGACAGATCAACCAGACAGAAAATCAACAAGGATATCCAGGGCTTGAACTCAGACCTGGAGCAAGCAAACCTGATAGACATTTACAGAACTCTCCACCCCAAATCCACAGAATATACATTCTTCTCAGCACCACATTACACCTACTCTAAAATTGACCACATAATTGGAAGTAAAGCACTGCTCAACAAATGCAAAACAACTGAAATCATAACAAACAGCCTCTCAGACCATAGTGCAATCAAGTTAGAACTCAGAATTCAGAAACAGACCCAGAACCGCACAGCTTCATGGAAACTGAACAACTGGCTCTTGAATGTTGACTGGATAAACAACGAAATAAAAGCAGAAATAAAGAAGTTCTTCTAAACCAATGAGAACGAAGACACAACATGCCAGAATCTCTGGGACACATTTTAAGCAGTCTCTAGAGGAAAGTATATAGCAATAAGTGCCCATATCAGAAGAATGGAGAGATCCAAAATTGACACCCTATCGTCAAAATTGAAAGAGCTAGAGGAGCAAGATCAAAAAATCTCAAAACCCAACAGAAGAGAAGAAATAACTAAGACCAGAGCTGAACTGAAGGAGATTGAGACACGAAAAACCCTGCAAAAACTGAGTAAATCCAAGAGCTGGTTTTTTGAAAAGATCAACAAAATAGACAGACCACTAGCCAGATTGATTAAAAATAAAAGAGAGAACAACCAAATAGATGCAATTAAAAATGATAAAGGGGAAATCACCACAGACTCCCCAGAAATTCAAACCATCATCAGAGAATATTACAAACAACTCTATGCACATAAACTAGTAAACCTGGAAGAAATGGATAAATTCCTGGACTCCTGTGTCCTCTCAAGCCTAAACCAGGAGGATGCTGACACTATGAATAGACCAATAACAAGGGCAGAAGTCGAGGCAGAAATTAAGAGCTTACCACACAAAAAAAGCCCAGGTCCAGACGGGTTCACAGCCAAATTCTACCAGACACACAAAGAGGAGCTGGTACCATTCCTTCTGAAACTATTCCAAATAATCCAAAAAGAAGAAATCCTTCCCAAATCATTCTATGAGACCAATATCATCCTGATACCAAAACCCGGCAGAGACCCAACAAGAAAAGAAGACTTCAGGCCAATATCCACGATGAACATAGATGCAAAAATCTTCAATAAAATATTGGCAAGCCGATTGCAACAGCAAATCAACATACTTATTCATCATGATCAAGTAGGATTCATCCCGGGGATGCAAGGCTGGTTCAACATACGCAAGTCTATCAACGTAATTCACCAGATAAACAGAACCAAAAACACAAACCACACGATTATCTCAATTGATGCAGAGAAGGCATTTGACAAAATTCAACAACGCTTTATGCTAAAAACCCTCAATAAACTCGGTATCGATGGAAACTATCTTAATATAATAAAAGCTATTTATGACAAACCAACAGCCAATATCATACTGAATGGGCAAAAACTGGAAGCATTCCCTTTGAAATCCGGCACTAGACAAGGATGCCCTCTGTCTCCACTCCTATTCAATATAGTACTGGAAGTTCTAGCCACAACAATCAGGCAAGAAAATGAAATAAAGTGTATTCAAATAGGAAAGGTGGAAACCAAATTGTCTCTATTTGCAGACGACATGATAGTATACCTAGAAGACCCCATCGCCTCAGCCCAAAAACTCCTGAAACTGATAAGCAACTTCAGCAAAGTCTCAGGATATAAAATCAATGTGCAAAAATCACAAGCCTTCCTCTACACCAATAACAGACTTAAAGAGAGCCAAATCAAGAACGAACTGCCATTCACAATTGCTACAAAAAGAATAAAATACCTTGGAATACAACTCACAAGGAACGTAAGGGACCTCTTCAAGGAAAACTATAAACCACTGCTCAACGAAATCAGAGAGGACACAAACAGATGGAGAAACAGTCCATGTTCATGGTTAGGAAGAATTAATATCGTAAAAATGTCTATACTGCCCAAAGTAATTTACAGAATCAATGCTATACCCATCAAGCTACCATTGACTTTCTTCACAGAACTGGAAAAAAACAACATGAACTTCATATGGAACCAAAATAGAGCCCACATAGCCAAGTCAATTCTAAGCAAAAAGAACACAGCGGGGGGCATCACACTACCGGATTTCAAACTATACTACAAGGCTACAGTATTTAAAACAGCATGGTACTGGTACCAAAACAGAGAGATAGACCAATGGAACAGAAAAGAGGCATCAGAGGCAACACAACATATCTACAACCATACAATCTTTGATGAACTCGACAAAAACAAGCAATGGGGAAAGGATTCCCTGTTCAACAAATGGTGCTGGGAAAACTGGCTAGCCATGTGCAGAAAGCAGAAACTGGACCCCTTCCTGACACCTTACACCAAAATTAACTCCAGATGGATTAAAGACTTAAATATAAGACCTGGCACCATAAAAACCCTAGAAGGAAATCTAGGCAAAACCATCTAGGACATAGGAGTAGGCAAGGACTTCATGACCAAAACAGCAAAAGCATTGGCAACAAAAGCCAAAATAGACAAATGGGACCTAATGAAACTCCACAGCTTCTGCACAGCAAAAGAAACAGTCTCTAGTGTGAATCGGCAACCAACAGAATGGGAAAAAATTTTTGCAGTTTACCCATCTGACAAAGGGCTGATATCCAGAATTTACAAAGAACTCAAACGGATTTACAGGAAAAAAACAAACAAGCCCATTCAAAAGTGGGCAAAGGATATGAACAGACACTTTACGAAAGAAGACATATATGAGGCCAACAATCATATGAAAAAAATGTTCATCGTCACTGGTCATCGGAGAGATGCAAATCAAAACCACATTGAGATACCATCTCACGCCAGTTAGAATGGCGATCATTAAAAAATCTGGAGACAACAGATGCTGGAGAGGATGTGGAGAAAAAGGAACACTTTTACACTGTTGGTGGGAGTGTAAATCAGTCCAACCAATGTGGAAGACAGTGTGGCGATTCCTCAAGGCCTTAGAAATAGAAATTTCATTTGACCCAGCAATCCTGTTACTGGGTATATATCCAAAAGACTATAAATCGTTCTACTATAAGGACACATGCACACGAATGTTCATTGCAGCACTGTTTACAATAGCAAAGACCTGGAATCAACCGAAATGTTCATTGATGATAGACTGGATTGGGAAAATGTGGCACATATACACCATGGAATATTATGCAACAATCAGAAATGATGAGTTCGTGTCGTTTGTAGGGACATGGATGAATCTGGAGAACATCATTCTCAGCAAACTGATACAAGAACAGAAAATGAAACACTGCATATTCTCACTCATAGGCGGGTGATGAAAAATGAGAACACATGGACACAGAGAGGGGAGTACTAAACACTGGGGTCTATTGGGGGGAAAAGGGGAGGGCCAGTGGGTGGGGGAGGTGGGGAGGGATATCCTGGGGAGAAATGCCAAATGTGGGTGAAGGGGAGGAAGGTAGCAAAACACACTGCCATGTGTGTACCTATGCAACTGTATTGCATGCTCTGCACATGTACCCCAAAACCTAAAATGCAATAAAAAATAAAAATGAAAAAAAAAGAGCATCTGGTAAAGACGTGCAAAGTATACCAGTATCACCTTTTCTGTAGGTTTATTAATGGGACGTATGCAGGTTGCTTTTTGTGCATGTGATGAAGAGGTATTTGATCATAATCAGGACCCACCTTTACATGTTTATTCTGAGCAAGGCAACTAGAATTATGAGTAAGCCTAAAACCTGTATCACATAAGAATACAAAATTTTGATTCCTTCTTTTTTTTGAGAATGAGTCTCACTCTGTCACCAGGCTGGAGTGCAATGGCGTGATTTTTGGCTCAATGCAACCTCCACCTCCTGAGTTCAAGTGATTCTCATGCCTTAGCCTCCCGAGTAGCTGGGATTACAGGCATGTGCCACCAAACCCAGCTAATTTTTGTATTTTTAGTAGAGACGGAGTTTCATGAGGTTAGCCACGATGATCTTGATCTCCTGACCTCATGATCTGCCCACCTCAGCCTCCTAAAGTTCTGGGATTACAGAAGTGTGTCACCGTGCCTGGCCTATTTTTTTAATACATTTTATTTTGTTTTGTTTTATTTTATTTTATTTTTTATTTAGTCACCCAGGCTGGAGTGCAGTGACACAATCTCAACTTGCTACAACTTTCACTTCCTGGGTTCAAGTAATTCTCCTGCCTCAGCCTCCTATGTAGGTGGAATTACAGGCATCCACAACCATGCATGGCTAAGTTTTGTATCTTTAGTAGAGACAAGGTACCTCCACGTTGGCCAGGCTGGTCTCAAACTCCTGACCTCAGGTGATCTGCCGGCCTGAGCCCCTCAAACTGCTGGTATTACAGGTGTGAGCCACCATGCCTGGATGGCTCTTCTCTTGTAAGACTGAAACTCCCTACTAGTTAAACACAAACTCCCCGTTCCCTCCTCCGGCCCCTGGCAACCACCATTCTACTTTCCATCTTTACTATTTTGAGTATTATTTTGTTTGTTTGTTTGTTTGTTTGTTTTTTTGAGATGAAGTCTCGCTCTGTCACCCAGGCTGGAGTACAGTGGCTCAATCTCGGCTCACTGCAACCTCCGCCTAATTGGTTCAAGTGATTCTCATGCCTCAGCCTCCCAAGTGACTGGGATTACGGGCATGTGCCATCATGCCCGGCTAATTTTTATATTTTCAGTAGAGACGTGGTTTCAGCATGTTGGTCAGGCTGGTCTTGAACTCCTGACCCGGCCAGGCAAGGTGGCTCACAGCTGTAATCTCAGCATTTTGGGAGGCCAAGATGGCAGATCACAGGGTCAAGAGTTTGAAACCAGCCTGGGCAACATGGTGAAACCCTGTCTTTACTAAAAATACAAACATTAGCTACGCGTGGTGGCAGATGCCTGTAATCCCAGCTACTCAGGAAGCTGAGGCAGGAGAATTGCTTGAGCCTGGGAGGCAGAGACTGCAGTGACCCCAGATCTGCAACCTCCTCCTAGGGTTCAAGCGGTTCCCTGCCCGGCACCTCCAGCAGCTGGGATTACAGGTGGGCGCCACCACATCCGGGTAATTTATGTATTTTTAGTAGAGACGAGTTTTCAGCATGATGGCCAGTGACTGAGATTTCCCCACCTCGCCCCAGATCCTCGGGAGAGGCCAGCACGGCCCTCCTGTGGGTGTCACAAAGACAGATGTGATGCGGGTCCCTCTCCCCGGGAAGGGGCTGACCTAGGATGGAGTTGAGGTGCGGCAGCGCTGGACCCCAGGGACCCTCCCTGCCTCCTGGGGAGCCGGGCGACCCAGGCAGCCCCGGTGAGGCCGCGGGTGTCTGGGCCCTAGCAAGGCTACGGGGCTCCCATGGGACTGATGTGGACAGTGAGGCCAGGGAGGCCCTGCTGCCCTCGGGACTGTCCCTCCAGCCCCCAGCTTTTTGTGGTTCTAAGGGCCCCCTCTGCAGAGGGACCAGGGAGCCTGCCCTGCATCCTGAGGCGCCGCACTTGAGGGACCCCAGAGCTCTGGTCAGGCCGTTTCCTTTGCTAATCGCAAAGCTGAGGTCCACAGGAGGGCAGAGGCAGGTCCTGAAAGCTTCCCAGGCAAAGAGAGGCAATCTTGGGGCTGGGGTCACACAGCTCCAGTCCTGCAACCTCTAGGGCCCTAGAGCTGGGAGAAGAGACTGGGGCCTTTCGTCCACCGCTGGGTCTGGGCACAGGCTCAGCCTGTGCCACAACGTGAAACTGCTTCTGTGCAGTCCAAGCCGCGGCCCCCCTAAGAGAGGGTGGTGCGTCAGCCAGTCGCTAGGGACGCTGCTGGCGTGCGCACCTCTATGGAAGCCCAGACGGCGATTCCCACGGAGCCCCAGAAGCCGTGGCATCTTTGAAGGGAGCAGAAGCAGCAGCGGTGTGGTTGGAGCCAGCGAAAGCAGCGGCCAGAGGCGGCGGCGAGGTCCCAGCGAGCAGAAGCGGAGTCGGCATCTGAGTGAGCAGAAGAGGCAGTGCAGTCCCAGCCAGCAGAAGGGGCGGCAGTATGGTCCCAGCCAGTGGAAGCGGCGGCCAGAGGCTGCGGTGTAATCCTACTGAGCAGAAGAGGAGTAGGCGTCTCAGCAAGCAGTATGGGCAGCGTCCACAAGTGGCGGCGCAGTCCCAGCTGGCAGAAGTGGAGACAGTGTTCCAGCGAGCAGAAGCGGCAGCGTCCAGAAGCTGCGGCAGGGTCCCAACCAGCAGAAGCGGAGTCAGCGTCCCAGCGAGCAGAAGTGGCCGCGCGGTCCCAGTGAGCTTCAGAGAAGCAGTGGTGGCTTCCATGTGATGGGGGAGCAGGAGGCAGGTCTCCCTGGTAAGTGGCGTGGCATGAACCCCACTGGGAACCCTCTGGGCCTCCCTGCTCCTTCCCTGCCACTTGCTTTTGGGCCCTGACTCCTTGTGGGCATCTGGGCCCCAGCAGTCTGAGTGGTGGACATTGTGGGGTCCTGGCCACCCCAGCGTCCACAACCTGGCTGGGACTGGCGTGCAACCCGTGTTCAGCATATAGGAGTGCCCTGGCCCAGAACCGAGGTGAAGCACGGGAACTGGGACCCTCCGAGCCCCTGGCCCTCTGAGCTGAGGTCCAGGGTTATTTTGATGTCTCGGGACCTTTAGAAAGAGACCTTGCTAGAGCACAGTAGAGCAGGGGACATCTATCTGTAGTGTCAATTCTTTGAGAAGTCTCCACATATTTAGCTGTTTTCTGTAGTGTGTATTCTGATTTTCATTTTCATCTACAGTGTATGAGTTTCCTTTTCTACAAAACCATACCCGCATTCCTTTTTTTTTTTTTTTTTTTTTTTTTCTTTTCTTTGGAGACAATCTCATTCTGCCCAGGCTGGAGTGCTGTGGTGCCATCTGGCCTCACTGCAGCCTGCGGTCCCGGGTTCAAGCAATTTTCCTGTCTCAGCCTCCTGAGTAGCTGGGACTACAGGGGCCCACCACCACACCAGGCTAATTTTTGTATCAGTAGTAAAGACAGGGTTTCCCCATATTGATCAGGCTGGTCTCAAACTCTTGACCTCAGGAGATCTGCTGCCTCTGACTCCCAAAGTTCTGGGATTACTGGCGTGAGCCACCGAGCCTGGCCTCTCCTATTTTTAAAAAACTTTCTAGAAATATTCAATAAGTGTGAATTTATCAATGTGGTTTTCAATTAAACCACACATAGTTAGTTAACTTTGTTGGATAGTTAATATTGAGGACCTTTTATCTGTTGTTCGATTTTATGTCGCAGAATTGTCTGTTCAGGTCCTTTGCGAAATATTAGATGCTTTTGCTACTTTGTAGTGTTTTTTGTGTACACCTTAGATGACAACACATGAATTACATGATTACCTGAAATTTTCGCCTAATCTATAGGATGCTTTTTTTTATTTGGAAAGTAGTTTCTTTGCCATGCAGAAACTTTTCAGGTTGATGTAGTCCATGTTTATTTTTGCGTTTTATGCATGTAATTTTGGTCACCCATATAACAAAATATGTATCAGTGACAAAGCATGTAATTGTCAATGAGGTTTTTCTTCCAGGGTGTTTCTTTCTTTTTCTCTTTGCAAAGGTGAGCAGAGATTCAAGTGACCCAGAATATATGCTCAACTTGTGTTTTAGTTAAAAACATTTTGTGGTTTATGGTATTTTGTTCTGGTCTTCAGGGGTTTGTTTGTTTTTTGTAGGGGGTGGGTGGGGGGGTGCAGGGGTTGATTTTCATATGTCATGTAAAATCAGGGTCCTGTTTCTCTCTTCTGCATCCAGATAACATTTTTTTTCTCAAAGGTATTCATTGAGCAGACTTTGCCTTCCACATTTCAGTGGTCTTTGTCAAAGTGAGTTGACTGTGTCCGTTTTTGCATTGGTCTTGTTTTGTCCTCCTCGTTTTTGTCCACAGTTCTAGGTATTGTTTTTATCCAAGTACCTTATATCTGCTGCATAACTGCAGCTTGGCAGTATGATTTAATCGAGGATTGTGAGTCCTCACTTTGATTGTATTTCTCAGGATTCCTTTAGATATGAATTGTTTTATGGTTCCCTTAGATATGAATTGTTTTATGGTTCCCTGTGATTTTTAGCAATGTGTATTTATTTCTGTTAACTTTCTTTTCTGCAACATAAAGGTGCATAATTAGGGGTACATTTTCACATATATAGATTGGGTAATGATCAAATCAGGGTACTTAAGATCTCTATTCCCTCATAAGGTATTATTTTTGTGTGGAGAGAACACTCAAAATTCTCTTTTCTTGTTCTTTTGAAAAATATGTTAACTCCAGTCACCAGGCTGAGGAGAATGCTCAGATTGATTTGCAGTTCTCTCGCAGTTCTTTTAAATATATGTTAAAACATATATTTAACATAATGTTTTCCAGGTTCATCTGGGTTGCTCCACATGACACTGTTTCATCATTTTGGTGGCTGAAGAATATTCCCTAGTGTATGCATATGAGAGTTTCTTGATCCCTTTATCTGTGGATGGACAGGTAGGTTGAATGTATACCCAGTAGTGAGAATGCTAGATGGTATGGTATTTTTCTTTTCTATTCTTTGCAGGATCCCCAACTGTTTTTCATAGCATTAATACTAATTTATGTTTCCACAAACAGTTCCCCTTTGTGGAAATTCATACTAAAAGTTGTCTTTTTAAATATTTTAATCTGTTTGTAATGTTCATTCTAGTTGGGAGTGAGATAAGATCTGAGTGTGGTTTTGGTCTTCATTTTTCTCATACGTAGTAATGGTAACCACATTTTTGCAAATGTTGCATTAGTTTCTTGTCTGCACAAATACCTCTTCAGGTTATCTGGTTTGGTAATTTTTCTGCTTTTTTTTTGGCCAGCTGGTAGCGTTACTGACTTGTACCTCTTCAAAAATAACCCCTTATCCAACTGAATGTTTGCCCAAACTTTTCTTATAATTTTAGTATGCTTTTTCATTTTGTTCATTGTTCGTTGGGTGCAAACTCTTCAGTTTGATGTGGCCCCACAAGTGTATAATTTTTTGGTTAGCTGTGCTGTTGGTTACTAATGAAGAAAAAACAAAATCACTACAAAAGCAGTCCATTGTCCGTGATTTTCTTTTCCTTGTATTTTTGTTAGTTTTTGCAAATCGTGAGCATACATCCAAGTTGCCATAAATATACACACACCCGAGGTTATCTTTATAGGAGCTTTATGGTTGCAAGTTTTGTGTGCAATCTTTAATCTTTTTCAATTGATTATTGTGTATTTCATACCATAAGAGTCCTGTATTATTCTTTTGCATATGGATACCTAGTTTTGAAAACCTTCTCCATTGTGTCAGTTTGGTAGTGTTTTGAAAAATCTGTTCACTCTATATAAATTTGTGTTTATTATTGAACGCCTTCATTTTGCTCACTGATCTGTGTTTCTCTGTGTTTGCCAGTAACATATAGGTTGGTTAACTAGGGATTTTCATTTAATTAGAACTCAGGGAATGTGATACATGCCACATGGTTTGATAACTTTGGAAATTCAGGGTGTTTCACATTTCCATGAGAATTTTGGCATTTTTTTAATATATCTTAAAGCACCATTTGCCATATATAAATGTATATAATTAGAGGGTACAGGGAAGATTTTGATACATGTGTATTCTGAGTAATGATCAAATTGGGTTATTTAGCATCTCTTCACCTCGTATGGTTGTAATTTTTTTTTGTGGTAACAACATTCAGAATATTGTCTTCTACTTTGAGACATATGATACATTTGTGTTAAGGCCAGTCACCCTGCTACGGAATAAAAGACCAGAATTGATTGCTCTCATCTGAGAGTAACTTTTTAACCATTACTGATTCCTTCCCAGACCCTTTCCATCTTCCCAGTGACCTCTAGTAATCCCTATTGAACTTTCAGCTTTTAGGAGATGAAGATGTTTTCAGTCTGCATGCCTGAGATCGTGTGGAATGGGACTTTCTCTACCAGGCTCATTTGTTGGACCCGATGTTCTCCAGGTTTCTTCATGTGGCTGCAGATGGCAGGATTTTCCAGAGCTTTATGGCTGGAACATACTCTGTGGTGTATCTGTACAGCAGTTTCTTCATCCCTGCAGCTGTGTGTGGACAGGTAGGTTGGTTCTGTACCTTGGCTACAGTTACAAGTGCTTCAGTACCTGTGGAAGGCAGATAGCTCTCTTCAGCCCAGGGATTTCAACTGCTTTAAATATGGAACCAGTGGTGGGGCTGCTAGCTGACATAGTAGTTGTACTGTGAAGTTTTTCAGGAACCTCTTGCTGTTTCTCACAGTGTGTATACTAGTTTACATCTCCACCAATAGTGTTGAAAATGTTACCTTTCTGTAAGTCTACACTGGCTGGTGCCTTCAAAAATTTGTGTTTTGTTTTTGGTAGTATTCATAGTGAGTGGAAGGAGACAGAATCTTAGTGTAGTTTTCATGGCCATTTTTGTGAGTATTAGTGATGTGGAGAAAGTCATTTGAGAAATCCCCACGTTGCTTTCCATGATGTCTGAACTGGTTTGTATTTCCACCAGCAGCAGAGCAGCGTCCCTCTTCTCCACCTCGCCTGCATTTGTTCTCGTGGACTGTGTCCTAATCGTCATTCTGGCCAGTGTGAAATACTATCTTGTGGGCCTTTTGCTTTGCCCTTTTTCTGATGATGACTGAGGTAGAGAAATGTTGTCATGTCTGTTGGTTGCTGTAAGCCTTCTTCTGAGGTGCATGTTTTCATGCTTCTTGCCCTTTCTTCACTGAGTTTTTGTTTTCCTGGTTTATTTGCTTAACATCTTTAAGGTAGATCCTGGATATTAGCCTTCATCAGATGTATATGTGGGAACATTCTCTCCCATTGAGCAGGTCATTTGTTCACTCTGTTGGTCATTTCTTCTGTGCAGCAGCTCTTTTTGTATTAGGTGCCACTGGGCAATAATTTTTTTAGTTGTACTTGCTTTTGGAGACTGAGACACATCCATGCTGTGCCAAATCCTCTGTTAGGAAGGGTGTTTCTAGATTCTCTTGCAGGCTTTTCATAGTTTGAGGTCTTGCATTTACATCTTTTATTCATTTTGAGTTTATGTCTGTACACCGTGAGACACGGGGTCCACTGTTTTTCTTCTGCAGCTGGCTAGTCATTTATGCCAGCGCCATCTATTGAAAGGTGGGAGTCCTTTCTCCAAAGCTTATTTCTGTGGATTTTGAAGATCAGATGGTGTTAGGGATGCGGGTTTATGTCTGGGTCCTCTAATCTGTTCCACTGCTCTGTGTGGAATAAAGTCCCTAGCTTTTCAATGAAATTTAACATCGGGAAGTGTGACACAACCGAGGTAGTTTGGATTTCTCAGGATTGCTTTGGAAATTCAGTGTGTTTTGTGGTCCACACGAATTTTAGCATTGCGTATTTACATAGTTTTTAAAAGGTTGGTCATATAGTAGAGGTATACAATGGGGGGAGTTAGAGTGGGGCATTTTGATTAATGCAGACACAGAGGAATGATAAAATCAGGATATTTAGAGCCTCTCTTATCAGAAACAGTTAATTTCTTTGCGGTGAAAACATTTGGAATCTCGCAGATTTTGTGAAAAGGGTGTGATGTCGTGTTAACCTCTGGTCACTTGGCTGTGGAACAGTGAGGAACAATTCACTCCTCTCATCTAAGTGTAACTTTGTGCCTATTTCTTACCTTTGCCCATGCCCCTTCTTCCCTCCAACCTTTAGTAACTACTATTGTGCTTTCTAGACCTATGCAATAAAGCCTGTTATTTTGGATTCTACATTAAGTTTTCTTTTTCTGCCTGTCTTAGGTCATATACCATGATGTTCTTCAGGTTCAACAGTGTGGCTGCAAATGATGAAATTTCATTCTGGTTTTCTTTTTTTTTTTTTTAATATTTTATTGGATTATAGGTTTTGGGGTACATGAGCAGAGCATGCAAAACAGTTGCGTAGGTACACACATGGCAGTGTGCTTTGATTTTCTTCTCCCCTTCACCCACATTTGGCATTTCTCCCCAGGCTATCCCTCCCCACCTCCCCCACCCACTGGCCCTCCCCTTTTCCCCCCAGTAGACCCCAGTGTTTAGTATTCCCCTTTCTGTGTCCATGTGTTCTCATTTTCCATCACCCACCTATGAGTGAGAATATGCGGTGTTTCATTTTCTGTTCTTGTGTCAGTTTGCTGAGGATGATGTTCTCCAGATTCATCCATGTCCCTACAAACGACACGAACTCATCATTTCTGATTGCTGCATAATATTCCATGGTGTATATGTGCCACATTTTTCCAATCCAGTCTATTATCAATGGGCATTTGGGTTGATTCCAGGTCTTTGCTATTGTAAACAGTGCTGCAATGAACATTCGTGTACATGTGTCCTTATAGTAGAATGATTTATAGTCTTTTGGATATATACCCAGTAATGGGATTGCTGGGTCAAATGGAATTTCTATTTCTAAGGCCTTGAGGAATCGCCACACTGTCTTCCACAATGGTTGAACTAATTTACACTCCCACCAACAGTGTAAAAGTGTTCCTTTTTCTCCACATCCTCTCCAGCATCTGTTGTCTCCAGATTTTTTAATGATCGCCATTCTAACTGGCGTGAGATGGTATCTCAATGTGGTTTTGATTTGCATCTCTCTGATGCCCAGTGACGATGAGCATTTTTTCATATGATTGTTGGCCTCATATATGTCTTCTTTCGTAAAGTATCTGTTCATATCCTTTGCCCACTTTTGAATGGGCTTGTTTGTTTTTTTCCTGTAAATCTGCTTGAGTTCTTTGTAAATTCTGGATATCAGCCGTTTGTCAGATGGGTAGACTGCGAAAATTTTTTCCCATTCTGTTGGTTGCCGATCCACTCTAGTGACTGTTTCTTTTGCCGTGCAGAAGCTGTGGAGCTTCATTAGGTCCCATTTGTCTATTTTGGCTTTTGTTGCCAATGCTTTTGGTGTTTTGTTCATGAAGTCCTTGCCTACTCCTTTGTCCTGGATAGTTTTGCCTAGATTTCCTTCTAGGGTTTTTATGGTGCCAGGTCCATGAACATGGAATGTTTCTCCATCTGTTTGTGTCCTCTCTGATTTCGTTGAGCAGTGGTTTGTAGTTCTCCTTGAAGAGGTCCCTTACGTTCCTTGTGAGTTGTATTCCAAGGTATTTTATTCTTTTTGTAGCAATTGCGAATGGCAGTTCGCTCTTGATTTGGCTTTCTTTAAGTCTGTTATTGGTGTAGACAAATGCTTGTGATTTTTGCACATTGATTTTATATCCTGAGACTTTGCTGAAGTTGTTTATCAGTTTCAGGAGTTTTTGGGCTGAGGCGATGGGGTCTTCTAGGTATACTATCATGTCGTCTGCAAATAGAGACAATTTGGCTTCCACCTTTCCTATTTGAATACCCTTTATTTCTTTTTCTTGCCTGATTGCTCTGGCTAGAACTTCCAGTACTATATTGAATAGGAGTGGTGAGAGAGGGCATCCTTGTCTAGTGCCAGATTTCAAAGGGAATGCTTCCAGTTTTTGCCCATTCAGTATGATATTGGCTGTTGGTTTGTCATAAATAGCTTTTATTACTTTGAGATACATTCCATCGATACCGAGTTTATTGAGGGTTTTTAGCATAAAGGGCTGTTGAATTTTGTCAAATGCCTTCTCTGCGTCAATTGAGATAATCATGTGGTTTTTGTTTTTGGTTCTGTTTATGTGGTGAATTACGTTTATAGACTCGCGTATGTTGAACCAGCCTTGCATCCCCGGGATGAATCCTACTTGATCATGATGAATAAGTTTTTTGATTTGCTGTTGCAATCGGCCTGCCAATATTTTATTGAAGATTTTTGCATCTATGTTCATCATGGATATTGGCCTGAAGTTTTCTTTTCTCTTTGGGTCTCTGCAGGGTTTTGGTATCAGGACGATGTTGGTCTCATAAAATGATTTGGGAAGGATTCCCTCTTTTGGGATTGTTTGAAATAGTTTTAGAAGGAATGGTACCAGCTCCTCTTTGTGTGTCTGGTAGAATTCGGCTGTGAACCCGTCTGGACCTGGGCTTTTTTTGTGAGGTAGGCTCTTAATTGCTGCCTGGACTTCAGACCTTGTTATTGGTCTATTCATAGTTTCAGCTTCCTCCTGGTTTAGGCTTGGGAGGACACAGGAGTCCAGGAATTTATCCATTTCTTCCAGGTTTACTAGTTTATGCGCATAGAGTTGTTTGTAATATTCTCTGATGATGGTTTGAATTTCTGTGGAATCTGTGGTGATTTCCCCTTTATCATTTTTTATTGCATCTATTTGGTTGTTCTCTCTTTTATTTTTAATCAATCTGGCTAGTGGTCTTTCTATTTTGTTGATCTTTTCAAAAAACCAGCTCTTGGATTTATTGATTTTTTGAAGGGTTTTTCGTGTCTCAATCTCCTTCAGCTCAGCTCTGATCTTAGTAATTTCTTGTCTTCTGCTGGGTTTTGAGTTTTTTTGATCTTGCTCCTCTAGCTCCTTCAATTTTGACGATAGGGTGTCAATTTTGTATCTCTCCATTCTCCTCATATGGGCACTTATTGCTATATACTTTCCTCTAGAGACTGCTTTAAATGTGTCCCAGAGGTTCTGGCACGTTGTGTCTTCGTTCTCATTGGTTTCGAAGAACTTCTTTATTTCTGCCTTCATTTCGTTGTTTACCCAGTCAACATTCAAGAGCCAGTTGTTCAGTTTCCATGAAGCTGTGCGGTTCTGGGTTGGTTTCTGAATTCTGAGTTCTAACTTGATTGCACTATGGTCTGAGAGGCTGTTTGTTATGATTTCAGTTGTTTTGCATTTGTTGAGCAGTGCTTTACTTCCAATTATGTGGTCAATTTTAGAGTAGGTGTGATGTGGTGCTGAGAAGAATGTGTATTCTGTGGATTTGGGGTGGAGAGTTCTGTAAATGTCCACCAGGTTTGCTTGCTCCAGGTCTGAGTTCAAGCCCTGGATATCCTTGTTGATTTTCTGTCTGTTTGATCTGTCTAGTATTGACAGTGGAGTGTTAACGTCTCCCACTATTATTGTGTGGGAGTCTAAGTCCTTATGTAAGTCATTAAGAACTTGCCTTATGTATCTGGGTGCTCCTGTGTTGGGTCCATATATGTTTAGGATCGTTAGCTCTTCTTGTTGTATCGATCCTTTTACCATTATGTAATGGCCTTCTTTGTCTCTTTTGATCTTTGTTGCTTTAAAGTCTATTTTATCAGAGATGAGAATTGCAACTCCTGCTTCTTTTTGCTTTCCATTAGCTTGGTAAATCTTCCTCCATCCCTTTATTTTGAGCCTTTGTGTATCCTTGCATGTGAGATGGGTTTCCTGGATACAGCACACTGATGGGTTTTGGATTTTTATCCAATTTGCCAGTCTGTGTCTTTTGATTGGTGCATTTAGTCCATTTACATTTAGGGTTAATATTGTTATGTGTGAATTTGATACTGCCATTTTGATGCTAAGTGGCTGTTTTGCCTGTTAGTTGTTGTAGATTCTTCATTATGTTGAAGCTCTTTAGCATTCAGTGTGATTTTGGAATGGCTGGTACTGGTTGATCCTTTCTATGTGTAGTGCCTCTTTTAGGAGCTCTTGTAAAGCAGGCCTGGTGGTGACAAAATCTCTGAGTACTTGCTTGTTCACAGAGGATTTTATTTTTCCTTCACTTCCGAAGCTCAGTTTGGCTGGATATGAAATTCTGGGTTGAAAGTTCTTTTCTTTAAGAATGTTGAATATTGGCCCCCACTCTCTTCTGGCTTGTAGTGTTTCTGCCGAGAGATCTGCTGTGAGTCTGATGGGCTTCCCTTTGTGGGTGACCCGACCTTTCTCTCTGGCTGCCCTTAGTATTCTCTCGTTTATTTCAACCCTGTTGAATCTGATGATTATGTGCCTTGGGGTTGCTCTTCTTGCGGAATATCTTTGTGGTGTTCTCTGTATTTCCTGCAATTGAGTGTTGGCCTGTCTTGCTAGGTGGGGGAAATTTTCCTGGATGATGTCCTGAAGAGTATTTTCCAGCTTGGATTCATTCTCTTCGTCCCCTTCTGGTACACCTATCAAACGTAGGTTAGGTCTTTTCACATAGTCCCACATTTCTTGGAGACTTTGTTCATTCCTTTTTGCGCTTTTTTTTCTGATCTTGGTTTCTCGTTTTATTTCATTGAGTTGGTCTTCGACTTCAGATATTCTTTCTTCTGCTTGGTCAATTCGGCTATTGAAACTTGTGTTTGCTTCGCGAAGTTCTTGTATTGTGTTTTTCAGCTCCTTTAATTCATTCATATTCCTCTCTAAGTTATCCATTCTTGTTATCATTTCCTCGAATCTTTTTTCAAATCTTTTTTCAAGGTTCTTAGTTTCTTTGCATTGATTTAATACATGATCTTTTAGCTCACAAAAGTTTCTCATTATCCATCTTCTGAAGTCTAATTCCGTCATTTCGTCACAGTCATTCTCCGTCCAGCTTTGCTCCCTTGCTGGTGAGGAGTTTTGGTCCTTTCTAGGAGGCGAGGTGTTCTGGTTTTGGGTGTTTTCCTCATTTTTGCGCTGGTTTCTTCCCATCTTTGTGGATTTGTCCGCTGGTCGTCTGCGTAGTTGCTGACTTTTCGTTTGGGTCTCTGAGTGGACACCCAGAATGTTGATGATGAAGTATTTCTGTTGCTTGGTTTTCCTTCTACCAGTCTAGCCCCTTCGCTGTATGACTGCTGAGGTCCGCTCCAGACCCTGCTTGTCTGGGGTGCACCTCTAGTAGCTGTGGCACAGCGAGGGATGCTACCAGTTTCTTTTTCTGCTCTCTTTGTCCCAGGATGATGCCTGCCTAATGTCAGTCTTTTGGATATGGAGGGGTCAGGGGGCTGCTTGAGGAGACAGTTTGTACTTTATAGGGGTTTAATTGCTGAGCTGTGCACTCTGTTGTTCATTCAGGGCTGTTAGGCTGCTATGTTTTATTCTGCTGCAACAGAGCTCATTAAAAAACCCCCCCCTTTTTTTTTTTCTCAAATGCTCTGTGTTGAGGGGTTTGGGCTTTATTTTTGGATGTCCGATCAGGTGTCCTGCCCAGCTAGAAGGCAGACTATCCACTGTTTGGCTGCCGAGGCTCCGCCCTGCTGTTGTGTGATTCGCGCTGTTCCTGCCGGCTCTGCTGTGGTCTCTGCCACGCCCTGCGGCGGAGTCTCTTCGTTGTAGCGTGTTGCCTCGGCAACGGCAGGCTGCGTCAGCAGTGGGCCTGTATCTCAGTAGGGACGGGTTGCCTCGGCAACGGCTGGCTGCGTCAGCAATGGGCGTGTATCTCAGTTGGGGCGGGTTGCCTCGGCAACGGCTGGCTGCGTCAGCAGTGGGCGTGTATCTCAGTTGGGGCGGGTTGCCTCGGCAACGGCTGGCTTCATCAGCAGTGGGCGTGTATCTCAGTTGGGGCGGGTTGCCTCGGTAGTGGTGGACGCCCCTCCCCCACAGAGTGTCTCGGACCGTCTACTCGGGATAGTTTGAAATCGCAGTTTTGTTCGTCCCACTGGGTATCCCAATTGCTGCAATCCCCTGGGCTGGCCTACTGTCCAAGTCTCGTTCAGTCTCAAGTCCAGCCCTCTCAAGTCTCAGGTTGCCGGTTCAACAGGGCACCCGGACAAGCGTGCCCTGTGGGGATTGCTGGGTAGGGCTGGCCGCTGCTGCCCCGGCTGCCGGCTTCACCAGGCAGACGTACTGCCTGGCGTCCCGTGTCTTTTTTATACTTGGGAGTTTCCCCGTTCTGTGGGCAACAACGATCGGTCTGGAAATGCCGCTCTGACTCACCGTTTGCGGATTCAACGAGAAGAGCTCCAATCCTGGGTTGTTCTCACAGCGCCATCTTGAGTCCCTCCTCATTCTGGTTTTCTAGCTGAAGATGATTCTATTTGTGCACATACATCAGCTATCCCTTCATCTGTGGATGAGCAGGTAAGTCTATTCTTTGTCTTTGCAATTGTGAATAGTGCTGCAGTCCACATAAGATGGCAGATGCCACTTGCATGGACTGATTTCTTTTGCCCTGAATGTATACGTAGTAGTAGACTTGTTAGATTAAGTGGTAGTTATAGGTTGAACTTTTGGAAGAACCTCCCACTGGTTTCTGTAGTATGTATACTAATTAACAGTCTTACCAAATGAGTTCCTCTGTGGAAATTTACACCAGCATTTGTGTCTCTTTTAATGTGTTTTATTGCTTTGATAACATCTATATGAATTATAGTGAGATGATGTGTGTTATTTTGGTTTACATCTTTCTCATGATTTGTGATGTTATCTAAGTTTTTAAAACTTGTTTTCAGTGTTACATCTTCTTTGCAGAAATGTCTATTTAGGTTCTTTGGCCCCATTTTGTTTAGTTATTAGTTTCTCTTTTGTGTTTTTGCTAGTAAGTAGTGTTTGTTGCTTAGACATTTTGAAGACAACCTTTCCTCAGTTGTATGTTTGCTGAAACCTTTCTTGTAAACTTCAGGATAATTTTTTAATTTTATTTATGGATTTTTAAAAAATCTGCTTGGGCACAAACTCTAACATATGATGCAGTTCCATGTGTGTCTGTTTTCTTGTTGTCCTTTGATGAAGGTGACAGATGAGGAAAAACAGAATCATGACCAAACTCCCATCACCTATGAGTTTTTCCCTCTGTATTTTTTATTTTGTTTTGACACATTGTGAGAACAGATCCACATTGACCTAAATATTCCCACACTGTATGTCTTCTCATTGGAAGAGTTTGATGCTTTCAACTTTTGTCAATCAGTCTCTAATTCATTTTGAGTTAATCCTTAATCTTTTTACCCAATAGGGGTCCTATTTTACTTATGTAGGGATATCCAGTTTTCAAATCCATTTGCTAAACAGATTCCCCCTTCTTCATTGGGTCTTTCAGTGTTCTTTTACAAAACGTGTACACTACCTAGGAATTTGGGTTTGTGATTGAGCTCCCCCATTCTGTCTGTTGGTCTGGGTTTCTTGGTTAGTGCCAGTCATCTGTTGTTTAGATAACTGGCTTTTCAATATAATTTCGAATGGAGGATGGTGATGCATTCCATGTACCTTGTATTTTCAGGGTAGCTTTGAAATTCAGGGTGTTTCATGGTTTTATGCAAATTTTAGCATCATTGGTATCCTTTTTTAAAAAAGAGAGATTACCCTGGAGTATATGTTTATAACTAGAATATATAGGGGCCATTTTGATATTGGGTACACCTAGGATATTGATCAAATTACAATATTTAGCATCTATGAAGTCCTCTAGGTATTATTTGTCTGTGGAGATAATACTCAGAATCCTTTCCAGCTATTTGGAAAATTCACTACAATATTAATCCTGGCCACCCTGCTATAGAAGAGAAGAGCACGACTGATCTGTTTTCTAAGTGTAACTTTGTACCCATTACCAATCCCTGCCTAGGCCCCCCTTCACCACAGCCTCTGGTAACCACTATTGAACTTTCTACTTTTGTGAGGTCAAGTGTTTCAATTCCACATGCATGAGATTATGCAGTGTATGCCTTTCTCTGCCTGGTTTATTTCATTTAACATAATGTTCCTCAGGTTTTTATTCAAGTGGCTGCAAGTGATGAGATTTCACCCATTTCTATGATTGAAGAATATTCTGCTCTGTATGTATATTGCAGTTTCCTCATCCCTTCATCAATGGATGAACAGCTAGGTGTATTTCCTATCTTGGCTATCGTGAGTACTACAGTACAAAGAGCAAGGCAGGTATCTCTTCCACATAGGAATGGAATGATGGCTAGATGAAATGGCTTTTTTACTTTGTTTGAGGCACTTCCAGCTGTTTTTTCTAGTGTGTGTAGACATTGACATTCCCACCAATAGTGTATGAGAAGAGTTTCTCCTTCTGAAAGTCTATACTACTTGTTTCCTTTTAAAATTTTTATTTCTGTTTTAGGTAACATCCATTCTATGTGGATGGAAGCTTTATCTCAGTGTGGTTTTCCTTGAAATTCTTGTAAGGATTAGCACTTTTGAGAGATTTTTCTTTTACCTGTGAGTCAGTTTCACATCTGCTTTGCAGACACATCTATTCAGGTCCTTTGCCCAGCCTTAGCTTGGGTGTTTGCTTTTGTTTCTCCCCACATGGTAATGTTAGTTTCTTGCACATATTTTATAACGACCCCTTTCAAAGACAGGATTTTCCATAGTTTTCTTTCAGTCTGTGAGGCACCTTCTCTTCTGTTCATTGTTTTCTCTTTGCAGCATAAGCTCTGATGTTTTCTGTAATTCCACATGTTTACATATTAGTGGTGACTTCCATGTGCAGTTAAAAACAGTGAAAAAGATTGCCAATCCATGGCATTGTCTATGGTTTTTTTCCTTCTAATTTTTTCTATTTATATTTCACATTTTGCAACTTGTGTGCATAGATTAGTCTTCTAAACTATGCACTTACCCTTTGTTTCCTGAGGGAAGTAAATTGTTTCAAGATTGACTTTAGGCCTTCAGTGTAATTTACATCAATTTTTGTCCTATTTCACTGTTTTTCATGTGGTTATCCAGTTTGCTCAAAATCATTTACTATTTTCCCATCGTGTCTTTTTGCTTTGTGTTGAAAAATGTGTTCAGTGTGCAAAAAATGTGTTTTTATAATTTTGGTCTGATTATCTGGCTCCTTCATTTGGTCCATTTGGTTATCTTTCTGTGTTTATACCAGTAATGGATGGAAAGGGTCAGGGTAAATTTTGTTTTGTTTTCTTTTTTTTTTTTTAAGCTTTCAACCTTGATTTTGTAAAAAGAATACATACTTTTACTGCAGTTAACAATATTGTGAACACAATACTAGTTGGGTGGTTCATCAGTTGATCTTCTATCTCAATAGGGATAAATGTTAGTGAAATACTAGAAGTAACAAAAAACATTTACCAAAACAGGGCTCTCATGTACAAATAAGTTCCAGTATAAAAAATTCAGTAGGCTAGGTGCAGTGACTCATGCATGTAATCCTAGCACTTTGGGAGGCCAAGGTAGGCAAATTACCTGAAGTTAGGAGTTCAAGACCAGCCTGTTCAACATGGTGAAACCCCATCTCTACTAAAAACACAAAAATTAGCTGGGCGTTATGGCACATACCTGTAATCCCAGTTATTCGAGAGATAATGCAGGAGGATAGCTTTACCCCAGGAGGCAGAAGTTGCAATGAGCTGAGATTGTGCCATTGTACTCCAGCCTGGGGTACAGAGTGAGACCCCATTTCCAAAAAAAAATAGTTCAGTAAGCAGATGTCACTTAAACTGTGTAAGAGTTATAAAACAGTTAAAGATTCCCCCCAAAATTTTGGAGTGATATAAGATCATTTGTTGGATTGAGACACACAGAATACTACAGACAAATAGGACATAGGGATATAAAAGTAAAATTTATAAATATTAGAAGCCATTGTATCAACATATTAGGATGTTATAACATGACCAGAAATCCTTTATGGCAGGAGTGCAAGTGAGACTCAGCATTAGGAAATCCATTAATACTATTAACCAAATTCATAGAGTTAATGAGATTGCCATGTGTTCGAGATCATAGATGTAAAAAGACACTGGATTCTACAGCATAGGCTATTTTAAAACTTGAAGTCAGGATTGCTATAAAAATGAATTAATTATGAAATGGCTGTGTACAAATAAAAAATAATGAAACCCAAATTTTAGAAAAGTATATTTAACAGTATGAAGAGGTCAATGCTGCTTTAATGAATTGATAAATTGAGCTTGACTCCATTATAGCTACTATCTGATTGTGCTCTGGAGATGAGAAATGTATTGCAGAGAAGAATACATAAAAATGTCCATCAAATCTGAATATAAAAAAATAACTTTTCCTCTCATGTATTATAAATTGTTGGAAATTGTGTGATGTTGATTCATAATAGAGAACAATGAAATACAGAATTCAAAAGCTAGAATGAAATGTATATGGAAATGTGTTGTACAATAAAAGCAGCAGTGGTAACAGTGGAGAGGTCAGCTCTGAGTGTCTCACTGGAGTCTGAAGCCCACAGATATGCAGCAAAGCCTTTATCTCCAGGATGTTCTTGCTTCCTGCTGGCCATGTGCTTTCACACATCAAGAGAGGATATTTACCATTTGAGCCAGAGCATCCTTTGCTATTGTCTGATGGGTGAGACTTTTGTGGTGTAGTCCATATTGTAATATGTTCTTTGGGCCCACAGCATCATTCTTGGTCATCTAAGATGTTACTGACATTGCTAAAACCTTATTACCTTCAACTGACTTCTATTTATTATTTGAAACAAACAGATACATTGTTTCAGTAATTCGTTCATTTAATTTGCCTGGTGTAGTGCTATCTGAGGTCACCTCCCCTCAAATGACCCATAGGGGGTAAGAGTCTGTGAACAGATAGTTCATAGGAGGAACCAACCATGTGTGGACATGGGGTAGATCATTTCAAGATAGGGCAGTGAACCCTAAACTTGCATAGACAGAAGAAGCCACGATCCTTTTGATAGAGAAAAAATTACACAGTATAAATATCTTTTGTTAAGAGAAACAGAGATCATGTTCATCAGATGTAATAGTATTAAAATGTGTTCTTATTGTTCAGCTCCCACTTATGAGAACATGCAGTGTTGATTTTCTGTTCCTGTGTTTGTTTGCTGAGGATGATGGCCTCCAGCTTCTTCCATATTCCTGCAGAGGATGTGATCTCATAACTTTCTGTTTATGGCTGTTATATCATAACTTTCTGTTTATAGTATTCCATGGTGTATATGTAGCACATTTTCTTTTTCCAGTCTATCATTGATGGGCATATGGGTTGGTCCCATGCCTTTCCTATTGTGAATAATGCTGCAAAAAACATACGTGGAGCAGATGGTGCTCAGAGCAAGATGGGCCTCTGAGCAAGATGGAGCTCCAAGCATGATGGAGCTTGGATAGAACAGATAGAGCTCCAGGGGAGATGGAGCTCTGAGCAGTATGAACCTCAGAGCAGATGGACCTCTGAACGAGATGGAGCTCCAACATGATTGAGCTTGGATGGAGCAGATGAATCCATGGAGCTCTGAGTGATATGAACCTCACAGCAGATGTTATGCGGAGTAACATGGAGCTCCAAGCATATGGTCTCAGGGCAAAATGGAACTCAGAGCAGATGGTGCTCAGAGCAATATGGAGCTTAAAGTGATTGGAGTTCTGAGCAAGATGGAGGTCAGAGCAGATGGAACTCAGTGCAGATGGAGCTCAGAGCAGATAGGGCTCAGACAAGCAGGAGCTCCAAGCAAGATGGAGCTTAGAGGCAATGTTCCTCTGTGTAAGATGGAGCTCAGAGCAAGATGGAGCTCAGAGTCATTGGAACTTTGAACACTGCTCTTAGCAGTTGGAGCTGTGAGCAAGATGGAGCTCTGAACCAGATGGTTCTCAGAGCAGATGGAGCTCTGAGCAATAAGGAGCTCTAAGCAAGATGGAGCTTGATTTTAGAGCTCAGAGCAGATGGTGCTTAGAACAGGGTGGAGTTCACAGTGATTAGAGCTCTGAGCAAGATGGACCTAGGAGAAGATGGAGCTCTGAGCAACATGGAACTCTGAGCAGATGCTGCTCAGAGCAACATGGAGTTCCAAGCAGATGTGCTCGAAGCAAGATGGAGCCCAGAAAATATGTTGTTCACAGTAAGATGGAGCTCCCAGCATATGGTACTCAGGGCAAGATGGAACTCTGAGTAGATGGCACTCAGAGGAAAATGGAACTTGAAATGATTGGAGCTCTTTGCAACATTTAGCCCAGAAAACATGTTGCTCCCTCCAAGTAAGAGGGAGCTCAGAGGAGATGGAGCTCTGAGCAGATGGTGCTCAGAGCAGGATGGAGCTTGGAGTGACTGGAGCTCCAACCTAGAAGAAGATTCGAGCAGATAATATTCACAGCAAGAGGGAACTCAGAGTAATTGGAGCTCTGAGCAAGACAGAACCTAGAGCAGATGGGGCTTAGAGCAGATGGTGCTCAGAGCAAAATGGAGCTTGGAGTGATTAGAAGTATGAGCAAGATGGATCTCAGAACAGATGAAGCTCTGAGCAAATTGTGCCCAGAGCAATATGGAGCTCAGAATAGATGGTGCTTAGAATAAGTTGGAGCACCAAGAATATGGTGCTCAGAGCAAGATGGAGCTGAGTGGTTGGAGGTCAGAACAGAAGGAGCTAGCAGATGTTGCTCCTAGTAAGATGAAGTTCTTAGCAGATAGTACTCAGAGCAAGCTGGAGCTCCAAGCAGATGGTACTCAGAGTAAGATGGACCTAAGAATGATTAGAACTCTGAGAAAGATAATGCTCTGTGCAGATGATGCTTAGAGCAAGATAGAACTCAGAGTGACTGGAGCTCTGAGCAAGATGAAGTACCTCCAAGTGAGATGGAGCTTTGAGTAGATGTTGCTTGGTGTAAGATGGAGCTCGAAGCAAGATGGAGCTTGGAGTGATTGGAACTGTGAACACTGCTCTGAGCAATTGGAACTCTGAGCAAGATGGATCTCTGAGCAAGAAGGAGCTCTAAGCAAGATGGAGCTTGGAGAAGATGTTCCTTGATTTTAGATGGAGCTCAGAGCAGATGGTGCTCAGAGCAAGATGGAGCTCAGAGTGATTACAGCTCCAAATTAGAAGGAGCTCAGAGAAGTTGGACTTCAGAGCATATAGAGCACTGAACAAAAAGGAGCAATGAGCAAAATGGAACTTGGAGCAGATGTTCCTTGGTTTTAAATGGAGCTCAGAGCAGATGGTGCTCAGAGCAACATGGAGCTCAGAGTGATTGAGATGTAAAACATTTCTCTGAGAGATTGGAGCTCTGAGGACATGGTGCTCAGAGCAACATGGAGCTCTTAGTGATTGGAGCTTCAAACACAATGGGGCTTGGAGCAAATGCAGCTCTGAGCAACATTTAGCTCAGAAAACATGTTTCTCAGAGTAAGATGGAGCTTGAAAAGAAGGTGCTCAGAGTGAAGTTGGAAGTGATTGGCACTCAGCAAAATGGAGCTTGGAGCAGATGGATCTCTGAGCAAGATTGAGCTTGGAACAGATGAAGCTCTGAGCAAGAAGGAGCTGTAAGTAAGATAGAGCTTGGAGCAAATGTTGCTTGGTTTCAGATGGAGCTCAGAACAAATGGTGCTCAGAGAAAGAGGGAGCTCAGAGAACATGCTGCTCACAGTAAGATGGCACTTCGAGCAGATGGTTCTCAGAGAAGAATGAAGCTGGAAGTGATTGGAGACCTTAGCAAGATGGGGCTAGGAGAAGTTGAAGCTCCAAGCAGATGGAGCTCTGAGCAGAGGGTGCTCAGAGCAAGAGCTTGGAGCAAATGGAGCTTCAAGCAGATGGTGCTCAGAGCAAAATGGAGCTCAGAATAATGGGAGCTCTAAGCACATTGGAGCTTGGAGCAAATGGAGCTTCAAGCAGAGGGTGCTCAGAGCAAGATGGAGCTTGGAGCAAATGGAGCTTCAAGCAGATGGTGCTCAGAGCAAAATGGAGCTCAGAGTAATGGGAGCTCTAAGCAAGATGGATCTTGGAGCAAATGGAGTTTCAGGCAGATGGTGCTCAGAGCAAGATGGAGCTTGGAATGATTGGAGCTCCAAACCATATGGAGCTTGGATCCGATAGACCTCCAAGATAGACCTCTGAGCAAGAAGGAGCTCCAAGCAAGATGGAGCTTGTAGCAGATATTGCTGGTATAAGATGGAACTCTGAGCAGCTGGTGCTCAGAGCAAGAGGGAGCTTGGAGTGACTGGCACTCTGAACATTGCTCTGAGCAATTGGAGCTCAGAGTAAGATGAGCTCTGACCAGATGGTGCTAAGAGCAGAATGGAGCCTGAAGTGATTGGAGCCCCCAGCAAGATGGAGCTCAGAGTGATTGGAACTCCAAGCAAGATGGAGCTTGGAGTATATGGATCTCCAACTAGATGGAGCTCCAAGTAAGGTAAATGTCTATGCAGATGGTGCTCAGAGCAAGATACTGCTTGGAGTGACTGGAGCTCCAAGCAAGATGGAGCTTGGAGCAGATGAAGCTCTGAGCAAGAAGGATTTTTGAGTAGATAGAGCTTGGAGCAAGAAGGAGCTCTATTGCAGCAGATGTATCTCGGTGTAAGATGGAGCTCAGAGATGCTCAAGAAAGCTTGAGCTCAGAGTGATTGGCACTCCAAACATTACTCTGAGCCATTGAACCTCAAAGCAGATCATGCTCAGAGCAAGATGGGGCTCAGAGTGATGAGCTTTGAGCAAGCTGGAGCTGGTAACAGATGGAGCTTGGAAAAGGTGTTGCTTAGCATAAGATGGTGCTCAGAGCAAGATGGAGCTCAGAGTGATTGGAACTTCTAGCAAGTTTGAACTCAGAGCAGATGGACCTCCAAGCAAGACAGAACTCAGAGATGTTGCTCACAGAAAGATGGGGCTCTGTGCAGACAGCGCTCAGGGCATAAACACTCGACATTTGTTTTTTGCAATCTTCACAGAAGGAAATTCTAGCAAATTTTAGTACCAAACTTCTAGTGAAGGAGCATATCAGATCTTTATTGGCTGCGTATACTATGATGACCGTCATAGAATCACCTTGCAATGGAACATTTACAGTTTAGGTATCAACAGAATATAGAATGCAAGAGAAGACTTAAGGATTCCTACCTCAAGCTCATTGTCTTCAAATAGCAGAAGGGAGAACTACTTATCAAAGGTTAGTTATAGTGTTTCTTTTTCTTTGGTTTTCAGATTTCTAATATAATTCTTGTATTTTCTGTTAACAGATCAGGGCAGATCCAGGAGCATATTAGAGATCTTATAAACCCAGGTGTCTTACCTTTAGGAAAGGGCTACTAAGGGTTGGCTCTGCAGAAGTGTCACCTGGTCTTCATTCTCATGGCTCTTCTCTTTCCTGGGACTCCTGGCTTTTATCTTCGTTCTCCTTTTTGGGCCTTGCTTTCTGAATCTTCTCAGTTTGTTTCCTCCCACCTAGAAACCATCATACTTCCAATGGTCTTGTGATGGCGATATCAACCTCTTTCTTTCCCTCCAGGACACCAAGTTCCTACATGTCTCATCTGGACACCATGGGTCAACCTTCCAAGAGACAACAAAAATCACTGAATCCTCATGACAGCAAGCAAGGAGGAAGGACCCTGAAGACCCATGATGACCCCTTTCAGCAGGAAGTAGATACAGAGAATGACTTCTGCCCCATCTACCAAAAGATTTCTGGGTCCAAACTCCTTGAGGAAAAAATGTAAGAGTAGACAGTCAGATATGAGCAGAAGAAGGGGGAGGTATCCATGTTGGAAAGAATCCCCTGGAACATGTCTTAGAATGCCCAATACTCACTCTATGGCTTAACTGTCAGAATGTTGTTAACTAGATCCTCATAAAGAAGGAAAAGGGCAAAAGGGAATTCCTGAGAGCGGAGCAGGCACAATGGGTACAAAACTGACTGCTCTACCTTCCTGGGGTGGCAGTAATAAGCAGCGCCACCATTAGATAGGATTATTACTGATCACTGGTTTCTGTTCCTGTGCATTAAGCACAGAAAGGGAAGGTCCCCCAACCTTTGGTGAGAACTGGATAAACAAAGAACTGAGGCAACAGAAGATCACAATGCACAATGTCATGGGTGTGTTTCCAGCAGGGTCAGCCCACTCCTTTCCTGGAGTGTATTTGTACTTCCCAATAAAACTTTTGCTTGGTTTACAAATTGGTCTTTTGGGTAAATTCTTTCTTCCAAGAAGATAACCATGAATTGCCCAGATTGGTAACATTGTCATGTGATTTCACTCATAGTAAGAGTCTATTTCTGGGGATCTCAAAGTTAATTCAATAATGACAAGGTATATCAAGGATAGAGTTGGTAAGAAAAAAAACCAGTTCCACAATGCTTGACTTACTAAGAAATTTGTCTAGGGGAAGCCTGGGCAACAGCATGACTGTGTCTCTTGAAAAGATTACAATTGGAAGCAAAACACACTGCCATGTGTGTACCTATGCAACTGTCTTGCATGTTCTGCACATGTACCCCCAAACCTAAAATGCAATAAAAAATTTAAAAAAAAGATTACAATTATAAAACATTTGTTTCAGCAAAAATAAATGGTAACTTTTTTGTGTCTCTTTATTTTAAAAATTCAGTCAATGCACTTTAACTTACAGTTTTGATGATCTTAAGTGTTTTTATGATCTTAATACCCAGAAAAGTAATATAGGTCCATGCTAAATGAGGCCTCAACCTTTTATCTTTAGCTGGGTTCATGCCCTAGCATATCATAGAAGAGAAAAATCTAATGTTTTTAAGAAAACATTGCAGCAGATAACTTAGAAAAGAGAACAAATTAAATGGATGTTCTGATATGTAAATTACAAACTTGTAGCTAGCTGATATAAAAAATTCATGCTGCTTTATTTCTCTGAATATACCCATATTCATGTGCCCCTGAAATGTTGGCATGCCTCCCTTGAGACTTGTTTTTTCTCCTTATTTTTGTAAAATATACAATTCAATGGCATCAAGTAAAGTGACAGAGCATATGATTTTTGGTTTTTCATTTCTGAGTTACTTATTATAATAATGGCCTCCAGCTCCATCCAAGTTGTTGAAAAAAACATTATTTTATTTATTTTTATGGCTGAGTAGTATCCCATGCTGTATATACACCACAATTTCTGAATCCACTCATGGTTTGATGGGCACTTAGGTTGGTCCCATATCTTTGCAATTGCAAATTTTACTATAAACAGGCATTTGCATGTGTCTTTGTGTCTTTTTAATATAACTACTTCTTTTCCTTTGGGTAGATACCCAGTAATGGGATTGCTGGATGAAACAATAGTTGTACTGTTAGTTCTTTAAGGACTCTTCATGCTGTTTTCCATACTGGTTGTACTAATTTACATTCCCACCAGTAGTGTAAAAAGTGTTCCCTCTTCATCATATTCAAGCGAACATTGTTTTTCAACTTTTTGATTGTGGCAATTCTTGCAGGAGTAAGGTTGTATCTCATTGTGGTTTTAATTTGCATTTCCTTGATGATGAGTGATGTTAGTGCACTTTAAATAGAGACTTCAGTAGTTTCTTTGTTTCATTCTCCATTTGAGGCCACAACAAGACAGCTAAATTTTTATTTATTTTTATTTTGAGATGAAGTCTCACTCTTGCCCAGGCTGGAGTACAGTGGTACAATCTTTGCTCACTGCAACCTCTGCCTCCCAGGTTCAACCAGTTCTCCCATCTCAGTCTCCCGAGTAGCTGGGACTACAGGTGACTGCCACCATGCTGGGTTAATTTTTGTATTTTTAATAGATACAGGGTTTCACCATGTTGGTCAGGTTGGTCTTCAACTCCTGACCTCAGGTGATCCACCCACCTCAGCCTCCCAAAGTGCTGGGATTACAGGCATGATCCACTGCTCCCAGCCAAGGCCAGAGAAAACATCTATGTATGGACCCTCACCAGACACCAACTTTTTCTTGTGAGTTGATGTTAAATTCCCATACTCCAGAACTCTAATAATGTCTGTAGTTTGTAACCCACCCAGTTTATGACATTTTGTTATAGCAGCCTGAATGGGCTAAAATGCTACATGTGTAAATTACCTTCTTAGCATTGTGTTTGCTCTAATCTATAAGTTTTTGGTATGTTTTAATTTCTTTTATGTCAAGATAATTTCTAGCTTCCCTTGTGATTTCTTTTTTGATCCATTGGCTAGTTAAGACCATGCTGTTTAATTTTTTTTTTCATTTTTTTTCTTTGAGACAGGGTCTTGCTCTGTCACCAAGGCTGGAGGACAGTGGTGCAATCTCTGCTCACCACAACCTCCCTCTGACTCCCAGGTTCAAGTGACTTTCTTGCTTTAGCTTTCAAGTAGCTGTGATTACAGTTGCCTGCCACCATGCACAGCTAATTTTTATATTTTTAGTATAAACACGATTTTGCCATGTTGGCCAGACTGGTCCTGAACTCCTAACCTCAGGTGACCCACCCACCTTGTCTTCCAAAAGTGCTGGGATTACAAGTGTGAGTTCCCACATCTAGTTTAATTTTAGAAACATTGGAAAATTTTGTGATTTTTTAAAAAGTTCTCCTTCTGTTAATTAATTTCATGGCTGGGCATGGTGGCTCATGCCTATAATCCCAGCACTTTGGGAGGCCGAGGTGGGTGGATCATGAGGTCAAGAGATCGAGACCATCCTGGTCAACAAGGTGAAAACCCGTCTCTACTAAAAATACAAAAATTAGCTGGGTGTGGTGGTGTGCGCCTGTAGTCCCAGCTACTCGGGAGGCTGAGGCAGGAGAATTGCTTGAACCCAGAAGGCGGAGGTTGTGGTGAGCCGAGATCGTGCCCTTGCACTCCAGTCTGGGTAACAACAGCAAAACTCCATCTCAAAAAAAGTAATTGACTACAAAAAAGTGCCATGTATGGATTTCAACAAAACCATATATGCAAATGTATGTAGCAACTTTACTCAAAACAGCCAAAACCTGGAGACAACCCAGATGCCTTAACAGTAGATAAATGGTTAAACAAAAACTGAGCTACACCCTCAACCTGGAATACTGTTCTGCAATAAACAGGATGAGGGGCCATGCATGGTGGTTCACACGTGTAAGTCCAGCACTTTGGGAGGCCAAGGCGGGTGGATCCTGAGGTCAGGAGATCAAGACAAGCCGGGCCCAAATGGTGAAACCTTGTCTCTATTACAAATACAAAAATTAGCCAGGCATGGTGGCAGATGCCTGTAATTCCAGCTACTCAGGTGGCAGAGGCAGAGACTTACTTGAACCGGAGAGTTGGAGGTTGCAGTGAAGTGAGATCACGCAACTGCACTCCAGCCTGGGCGACAGAGTGAGACTCCATTTCATAAATAAATAAATGGGATCAAATAATTGATGCACATAACTCGAATGAGTCTCTAGAGAATTATGCTGAAAAAAATACAACGGTCTCAAACGGTTGTACACTATACAATTTATATAACATGCTTTAAACAACAAAATTATGAAAATAGAGAACACACACACACACACACACAGACTAAGCCACGCCGAGAAATCCAACAGTCGCAGGCAGCTCCTGAGGCTGTGGGGTTCTGCTCTTTTCCGGGAAGCCCCTCGGGGATAGAGCAGTTCCGCAGCACACAGGCTGACCTTACCTGCAAATCCCAGTAGGGGCAGCTTGCAAGGAGAGGCACCCTAACACCGTCTGGGCGGGCCTGAAGTATCTAGGGGATCCTTGGGGATCCATCGCCCTGGGCATCCCCAGCTCCGCTGGACGTTTTCTCCGCCTGGTTCCGCCAAGCCACACTCCGGAAATCGCGGGACTGTGGCGACGATCGCCGTGAGGGGGGAGCCGTCGCCCAACGGTGAGGCACTGCCGCAGTGGGCGCCTGCTTTTTCAAGTTGCTCAGACGGTTCCCCAGGACACGGTGACCGTCACTGTGACGCGAGCACCGGCTCAGCGCTCGAGCTTGTGACGCCCCGCCTGCGCATGCGCAGTGGCGCTCCGGGATGGCCGGCCGCAGTGTCCGTGCTCCCCGGCGGCAGCCGCACAGGACAATGCTGGAGGCTGTGCCCGGGGCAGTCCCAGGGAAGGAGGCTGCGTGCCACAAGCAGCGCAGGAGCCGGACAGTTCTGACCTCCGTACCTCTTTGAGACGGCTTTCCTGATCTGATCGGCCGGAGGAGGAGGGCGATTCAGATCGTGAGCTGGGCACTCGAGACTGCCCTCACCATTGCAACCTGGACGGCTTGGAAGGCGTGGGCGGAGGTCGGGTCCCATCGGGCTGGAGACTCAGTCTGATGAGGTGTGGCGGGGGTCGGTGGACCCCAGGAACATGGGTCTGAGACCCTCCAAGAGGGTGTCAGCAGAACATTTTCCTGCTCCGTGAGCTCACTGCCCCCCCCCTTGGATATGGGCCACACACCAAGGGGCCCTGCCTTGGTCTCCAAGTCCACGGACCACCGCTTGGAGTCAGCACTGCTGATGGAGAAGGCACTACCGCAGAAAGCCCCGGCTCTGCAAAGCCGCTGAGACGGTGCCCCAAGCCATGGTGGCGGCCACTGTGACACGAGCCCGGCACAGGCATCGCCGGATCGTGAGAGTTCAGAAAGAAAGAGCAGCGATTCCAGCGCGAGGCAAACTTGGTAACACCCGGAACTGGCCTCCCATGGTCTCCGGGGCAGATCAGGTGGAGAGAGCATCTCAGAAGCTTCTCGGGGGCGATTCCAATCCCAAGAGGGATGTTCTGGCATGTGGCTGGGTACCCCCAAGAAACCCAAGCAGAAAATGCTAACAGAGTTTAGTCACTTTATTGTTTGCATAGAAAACATCATATTCTTGGTACAAAGTGTTTCGATCAAATCACGTTCATCGCCTGTATGCAGAGAAGTTTGTCAACTTTCCTTGTCAGAAGACAAATCATTCATTCTGTTAAAAATGCAGATTGTTAATCTCATTGACACTTCAACCCAGAGTGTAACCATCTGTCGGAGGTCAATCAGTGGCTGAAACCTTTTTCTGAAGTAGTGTTTCCATTAAGTCATACGTTAATAAAGGCCCTACACTGCCATTAGGTTTCACTTGTTTTCTGTGATGAGCAAATCATCCGCATGGAACCTTCATCCCGTCAAGACCAAGTTTGAGCAACCAACTTACTTGACAAGATTTTCATTGTCTCCAGTTCCCTTGCATGTGACACATTCAGTTCTTCAATCTTCAGCTTAGGGCTTCTTTTGAAACACAGACCGTCTTTGTCTTGTCTCTCTAGGAACTCTTTCCCGCCATACAAGGGCTGAGAAAAGA
Source organism: Callithrix jacchus (assembly GCF_049354715.1). Taxonomy (NCBI): domain Eukaryota; kingdom Metazoa; phylum Chordata; class Mammalia; order Primates; family Cebidae; genus Callithrix; species Callithrix jacchus. The sequence continues at coordinate 21,279,529 of NC_133523.1, forward strand.
AAACAACAGAAAACATGAGAAGAATATGAGGGAACAATCTGAAGAAAGAAAACTTCTCAAAGCTAAGGCTGTGGAAGAGTGTTTAACTGATTCCAATCTCTTGTTTTTCTCCCTCAGGAATGAAGCTCTGTTTTCCTCCTCTGGTTCTCTGGGGGAAACAAAAAGAATTTTTCACAATATCTGTTTAATTAATAATAAAAATAAATCTTATTTGTTAAACATGATTACTTAGGTGTTTGAGAAATTATCTATTTTTATTAATGCTCTGTTGGACTACAATATTTTGTGACCATTTATGTCGTAGGAGAAAGAAAGTAACAAATTAAATATAATATATATATCCTTTCACAACTGCCCAACATTAGGATTTACTCACAGCCTGTGTATTTTTATAACTTATTACATGTGGCCTTTTAGCTGAAATGCTAATCCAAAATCTGCCAGTCAGGCCTACAGGCTGGGGACTCTCTCCTCAAGAAAGAGCCGATATTGCCATTCCAGATGGAATGTTGTCTGCTGAAGAATTGTCTCTGGCTTGGGGGAGGTCAGTCTTCTGTTCTATACAGTCTTTCAAATAATTGAATGCCCACTTTATGGAGGACAATTAGCTTTACTTGAAGTCTACCAATGTAAATGTTACTCTCATCCAAAAGCATCCATAAAGATTTTGACTAAGTATCTAGGCACCATAGCCCAGCCAAGATGGCACATAAAATTAACCATTGCACCTCCATTTCTCATCCCCTGCCAGTGCATCCTGCAACCACCACTGAAAGAAACAAGTTGCACTCCAATTCTTGTAATAGGGTCTGCTTCTGGGGGTACCTAACCTAACAACATTGTATTTTTGGTATACTGTGACTTGGAAAATAAATGCAAGCATAGAAAATGCTCAGTCCTCTTGCAAAAACCTAGTGACCTGTGGAAGTTCTTGGCCCACAATTTGGGATCCACTGAATCACAGGTGCTGGAGTTTAATGCCTAGAAAGTCCAGCATCGTCTCTGAGGCCCTGTAAACACAGATGTTTCCAAAGTCATTGATCATGATTTTGGAAAGGCCACAGCATTCGTAAGAGTGACACAGATATTAGGAGGCCAGTACTGTGGAAGAAGTTCCTCTGTTCCATTGCGAGCCTGACCTCCCAGGCAGTTAGCAATGTTCTGAAAGGGGAAAAACTCTTATCCGAAACCCATCACATCACCAAAGCAGTAACGATGTCATTTAAAAACAACACCTCTATCCAAGGGCACAGAATCTGTTCACAAAAGAAAACACATTTTTGACATGCCTAAAATTAGGTGATTATATCCTTTGTGGCAAGCTGAGACCAAGTGACTCATTGAAGTCATAAAGGCTGCAAATTGCAGTATTGTTGTCTTTGAATGAAAATTGCCAGAGGACTTGTGTTTCATCCTCTCAAGAAACCTGTGCAGTCATTTGCTGCATCATGAGATTCAAATCATCTGAAAGTGATGATCATCTCCTCCTTTTTGTATTTCAGTAGCCAAGATCAGGTTAATAAAAAGTTTAAAAGTTGACTGCCTTCCCCTGGAGGTTTATTTAGACCTCCTCTGTGGGGATGAGCTGGGAATGGCAGCCGACACTCCCATTTCTCCAGAGCTCACTCTGTCATCTCCCTCTGTGGTCCCTGAAGTCTGCCAATTAAAGACCTCCTCGATGACATTCTGCTGCTGAAGTTATGCACACATAAATCACTATAATAAGAGAAGATTGTTATGTTAACCTCCACCGTGCAACCCTTTTCCTTTTGTGAGAAATATAAAAAACATTCATTTGTCTGGCACAAAGGAAGTGATTTCCCAGCAGATGCCTGGAAGCCTTGCCTGGATGATGCCCCTTTCTGTGGTTGCATAGGTGGTGCCTTCTGCACCAGCAGGCATTACTCAACTCAAAATGCAGAGCAACGAGGCCATAAACCAGGCGGCATTACATCAGAGACAGGGTGCTCAGAAATAAACGGGGAGCTGCTTCTATCTAAAGGAACATTTTCCCATGTTTAACCAAGCAAAACTGAAGACATTACTGAACACGCAGTCTCAAAGATCAATTCTTAAGGAGGCCAGTGCTGGGGAGGGAAGATGTACACTTTCTACAGCTTTGGAGGAACTCTTGAGGTGGCTGGTGTTTCACTGTTAGAATGAGGGGCTGGTGTGCAGTGACTGTGAATTCTACTTTGATGTGAAAGATTGCATCTTCCAGATGAGCCCCTTGGAGCAGCAGCTGTAGCAGCCCTGGGGCTTAAAGCTGGAGGTGGCCACTGCTGCACACTCCCTCACCTGCACTGCAAATCTTCATGGGCTCAAATTCCCCAGAGATTCAGTTTTCACAAAGAGAGAGAAAGACAGAATGCTTTATCAACAATGGAATACATATTCATGATGCAGTAATGACTTATATCTACATGTTAACTTTAGAAGACAGTATTAATTGAGAGATTTGAAAAGGAAATGTCTAGGCATGAACTGAGCTGTTTCTCTCTATATTCAGTTGCCCCCAGTTAGATGATCCAAGGCTGGGGTGCCCTCAGGGGATGGCGACGGGGAACCTGCCATGCAGATGCAGCCGCTTATCCAGAAACTGGCTTGCTTTGGGTGCCCAAGTGGGGACACCAACCTTGGTCAAAAGACTCCTTTGCCCAACCCTAAGACCTGATTTTCAGAGCTGCTATCAAAGGGAATGTGCCTTGCAGTGCACACCCACAGCTTTACAAAAAAAGAAAAAGAAATAACAGTGGCTCACGCCTGTAATCCTAACACCTTGGGAGGCTGAGGTCAAAAGATTGCTTGAGCTGAGGAGTTCCAGACCAGCCTGAAAAGCATACTAAGACCCTGTCTCTACAAAAAAGTAAAAAAAAGAAAAGAAAAAATTTAGCCGGTATGGTAATGCACACCTGTGGTATTAGGTATTCAAGATGCTGAGGTGGGAGGGTCGCTTGAACCCAGGAGTTGGAGACTGCAATGAGCTATAGTCATGACACTGCACTCCCGCCTGGGCAACAGAGCAAGATCCTGTTTCTTAAAAAAAGAAAAAATCTAGTTAGAGGGAGTGGCAGGGAGGGGACAGAACACAATTTTTCTTATCTCTTATTTCACAATCAAAATGAAATTTCATTCTAGTTCACACTAGAACAATTCACTTGCTGTTGGAATTTTGATATATCCTGTAAAGGCTGTCCAAAAATAATCAGTTGTACCTGATTCTGTAGAATGCTCTGCACCTGACCATGTTTTTTAAATCTCACCTTTTTTTACTTTTTTCTGTCACTTCAAATTTAAAGCTGTAAGATGCTTTTTTTTGGCTTGTTTTTTGAGACAGAGTCTCATTCTATCACCCAGGCTAGAGTGCAGTGGCACCATCTCAGCTCACTGCAACCTTCATCTCCTGGGTTCAAGTGATCTTCCTGCCTCAGCCTCTCAAGTAACAGATTACAGGTGTGTGCCACCATGCCTAGCTGATTTTTGTATTTTTAGTAGAGATGTGGTTTTACCTTATTGGCCATGCTGGTCTGGAACTCCTGACCTCAGGCGATCTGCCCACTTCAGTCTCCCAAAGTGCTGAGATTACAGGTGTGAGTCACCATGCCCAGCAAGATGCTTTTCTCTTTAACTTAGAGTGACCAGCCATCCTGGTTTTCCTAGGACTGAGGGGTTTCCCAGAACGTGGGACTTTCAGTGCTAAAACCAGTCCCAGGCAAATCACAGAGTCATTTGCCTTCTTTAAGTAAACATGCAAATCTCAGTTTGGGCCTACCAAACCATGATCAATGAAACACAATATCTTAGTCCTTTCTCACACTGCTATAAAGATACTATCTGAGACTGGGTGACATAAACAGAAGAGTTGACTCGCAGTTCCACATGGCTAGAGAGACCTCAGGAAACTTACAACGATGGTGGGAGGTGAAGGGGAAGCTGGCACATCCTACAAGGCAGCAGGAGAGAGAAAGAATGAGAATGAGGAAGTGCCACACTTTACAACCATCAGCTCTCATGAGAACTCACTCAGTATCACGAGAACAGCATGGAGGAAACCCTCCCATGATCCGACCACCTCCCATCGGGTGCCTCCCTCGACATGGGATTATAATTCGAGATGAGATTTGGGTGGGGACAAAGAACCAAACCATATCACACAGTTTCACAGTTTTGGAGTGGCAGATACAAAATAACATTCACCAAGCTGTGAGAAATTGGCCCTATTGGGTTTCTGAGCAGAGGTGAGACCACAACAATCATTGCTAGAGTGATTTCCACCTCATACTGCAGGAAGAAGCCTGAAGGCTTTCAGAGGCGATTGCACAATTCAAAACAGAAACAATAAGAGCTTGAGTGAGGGGAATGGAGAACAAGAGGCAGGGTAAGCAAACCCTTCTCCAGGGAAGCCTTGCAAATTGTTCCAATCCAGTCATTTTTACAGTCTTCGCCAGTTATCTCCAGGCCCCATCAAAAGCAGTAGTTCACCTGAGGATCCAACACGGGGTGCCACCTTCTCCCTGGCACAGGTGACCAGAGCATCATCTCACTGTAGTCCTTTTATTTTGAGTAGAATATATAGTAACAATTAAAGAGGGTGGAACCAATCATCTCGGCATTCTCTTTATAGGCAAAAAAAAAAAAAAAAAAATCCAAATTTGGCTCTTGTTACCCTGACAGCACTGAGAATCATCTGGCTTGTGAGCTTTTAAATATCCAGCATATAATGAACATCTCCAGGCAGATCCAGTGAGCTTCACTCGTGGAGACTGGCCACAGGGTGGGCCCACATCTCCCTTGTGTCCTAGGCTTTCAAAGGGAGCCTATGAATCCTATGTGTGAATTACACTGAGTTGCTTTTGATTAAATCACTGTGATTTTTTTTTATTCTATGCTTTAAATTGATGTTAGTTGAATACCCGAGGGTTTTTTGTTTTCACTAATCTCAGGTCTATATTAGACTTTTCTAATCCAGAAGTGTTGGGAAGATGGAAGATAAAAATAAGCATGAGAAGGAAGAAGAGAAATTGCTGATACTGAGTGGTTTTGCTAAGTGCCTGGGATTTTGCTGAGTGCTTCTTGTGTTATGTTGTACCCTGTGAAACTGCCATTTTTCTGGGTCCCATTTTTATATTGTTTGACCCACTGCATTGCCCCCTATCATCCTCACAGCAAGTGAGCCAAAACTGTCATCACTCTCTTTTTACACATTGATACACTGAAGCTGGAGAAGAGTATGGTCCAAGCATACGGTTGAGTCCAGCTTGTCCCAGCTCTGACTCCAGGGACTCTGCTGTCAGCCGATATCCTTGAGTGCCCTGCCTAAATCCAGTTCCCCAGTATTTTTTCTTTTCCCTCCTTGACCAGCCTCTACTCTGAGATGCATGCTGCTGATGACAGAGGACAAACAAACAAGATGGACAAGATGGTACATGGCAGAGTCACATGGGCAAGGGGACGGCGTGGGTTGAGGGGCTAAGGTAGTTGTACCTTCACGCTGCTGGGATGGGAAACTGGAGCTTATTGAATGCAAGTACATGTGGACATTCCCAGCAGAGGAGGGCAGAGCTTCCAGGGAACCACAAAAGCACCCACATGGGAGCCCTTACACAAGCACCCACATGGAGGGGCTGAGGATGCAGTCTGGGAAGGATGCCATTTGACTGCATTCCCTCTCTGTTTTCCAGGCCACCATGGCTGACCACCCAAGCATCCAAGTTAATAAGTCTTTCACTGAGAGAGACCTGATGCCCCGCCCAATCTCGCCCAACCAGGAGAGTCGGCACAGGCTTTGTCTTCTCCTTGCACTGATTGAAGTTTATTTAACAGTTTGGACCTTGCCTGTTGAATCTTGAATATATCTCAACTATGCATATACTGTGTTCTGAAGAGCTTACCCAGACACTATTTATTAGTCACTTTGATCTAATTCATCACATGCAAAAATCTCAAGCACCAAGCATCCTTTCAGGGAGACATGTGAAGGTAGTCAAAGTCTGCCTAAGCCCATGTTTCCCACGGCTCAGGCCACGGGTGAAATGGGTTCAAAAATGTAATCAAAAGAAAACGGTCAACTTCATCATTGTCAAAATGCCACATCATCCCCTAAAAGAGAGGCACCCTCTTCATCAATTTCCCCATCGTGCCAAAGTTTTGGAGAGACCCTTCATGTTATAAATCAACTCACAGCTTAGAACATCCTGGCAGCCCCTTCAAGGAAGATCAGAATGACAGGGAAAGAGAGGATAACCATCATAGCTTGACTGGATAGAGGTGTTTGTGTTTACAGACCAACCACAAATGCCTGGATCTTTGACAGGCATTGATGCTATTAGTGAATCACAGCTATTGTTGGCTCCAGTCACCAAGGGCTCGGGGGCCTTTCCCTTAGCAACATCTCTGAGGCTGATAACGTTTGGCTAAACTTTTCAGATCTTAACCTCCCTTCTGACTTTCTGCAGTCAAACCCGCCTAAACTGATCAGAAGAAGAGACACACAGTGGGAAGACAAGTAAAATATTATTGACTGAACTGTTTCATGTCTATCAGGAAGAATGAGCAGAGAGGGGAGGGAGAACCTCACAGTCTGACAGGTGTCAAGATAATCAGGGGAGAAATTGGGGCTGTGCAGTAACACTCGGTGAGGTTGGAAAGCCCTGGCTTACAAGAGGTCATTGTTCTGCATGGGGATCAAACGGTGCTGGGCAAACAAGGGCGCCATTGCATTTCTCTATGGGTCCCCATTTCTTGTCAGTTAGCCCTGCTCCTGCAGCAAAGCAAAGGATGGGAAACAAAAATAGGAAGTCATGTGGCTAGAGGAAGAGGCACGGGCTCCCCATCGTCATTCAAAGGCTTTGGTTTCTGGAAGCAGCAGAATGTGCTGACCCTCCATGCACCCATGGGGCCTTTGTACTGGGCAGAGATGGGACTCAGAGACAGGCAATGCTGCTCGGGAAGAATTTGGCTTTGGAAATTGGTATTATCTTGTGTGCGTGTAAGATTTATTGCTTAATTTTAGATTCAGGGGGTGCCTGTGCTTGTTACATGAGTATATTGCATACTGGTGAGAACTGGGCTTCTAGTGTGTCCATTACCTGAATAGTGAACATGATCCCTGATGGAAAATTTTTCAACCCCTGCCTTACTCAAACTCTCCTCCCTTTTGAAGTCCCCAGTGTCTGTTATCTCCAATTTATGTCCGTGTGTTCCCACAGATTAGCTCCCACTTACAAGTGAACACATGGGTTTTGGTTCTCTGTTCCTACGTTAATTCACATAGGATAATGGCCTCCAGCAGCATCCATGTTGCTGCAAAAGACAGCCTTATTCTTTTTTTGTGGCTGCATAATATTCTGTGGTGTGTATGTCCCATATTTTCTTTATCCAGTCAACTGTTGCTGGGCACTAAGCCTGGTTCCGTGACTTTGCTATTGTAAATGGTGCTGCAATGAATAGATTATATAATAATATATATGGTGCTGTAATGAATGTGAATATACATTTTAATAATTAATATATACTTGATGAATAATATAATGATTTCTTTTGGGGGGATAGATATCTAGTAGTGAGATTGCAGGTTAAATGGTAGTTCTGCTACTATTTCTTTGAGAAATCTCCATACTGTTTTCCGTAGAGGTTGAACAAATTTTTTTTTTTTAATTTTTTATTGGATTATAGGTTTTGGGGTACATGAGCAGAGCATGCAAGACAGTTGCGTAGGTACACACATGGCAGTGTGCTTTGCTTTTCTTCTCCCCTTCACCCACATTTGGCATTTCTCCCCAGGCTATCCCTCCCCACCTCCCCCTCCCACTGGCCCTCCCCTTTTCTCCCCAATAGACCCCAGTGTTTAGTACTCCCCTTTCTGTGTCCATGTGTTCTCATTTTTCATCACCCACCTATGAGTGAGAATATGCGGTGTTTCATTTTCTGTTCTTGTGTCAGTTTGCTGAGGATGATGTTTTCCAGATTCATCCATGTCCCTACAAACGACACGAACTCATCATTTCTGATTGCTGCATAATATTCCATGGTGTATATGTGCCACATTTTTCCAATCCAGTCTATTATCAATGGGCATTTGGGTTGATTCCAGGTCTTTGCTATTGTAAACAGTGCTGCAATGAACATTCGTGTACATGTGTCCTTATAGTAGAACGATTTATAGTCTTTTGGATATATACCCAGTAATGGGATTGCTAGGTCAAATGGAATTTCTATTTCTAAGGCCTTGAGGAATCGCCACACCGTCTTCCACAATGGTTGAACTAATTTACACTCCCACCAACAGTGTAAAAGTGTTCCTTTTTCTCCACATCCTCTCCAGCATCTGTTGTCTCCAGATTTTTTAATGATCGCCATTCTAACTGGCGTGAGATGGTATCTCAATGTGGTTTTGATTTGCATCTCTCTGATGACCAGTGACGATGAGCATTTTTTCATATGATTGTTGGCCTCATATATGTCTTCTTTCGTAAAGTATCTGTTCATATCCTTTGCCCACTTTTGAATGGGCTTGTTTGTTTTTTTCCTGTAAATCTGCTTGAGTTGTTTGTAAATTCTGGATATCAGCCCTTGGTCAGATGGGTAGACTGCGAAAATTCTTTCCCATTCTGTTGGTTGCCGATCCACTCTAGTGACTGTTTCTTTTGCCGTGCAGAAGCTGTGGAGTTTCATTAGGTCCCATTTGTCTATTTTGGCTTTTGTTGCCAATGCTCTTGGTGTTTTGTTCATGAAGTCCTTGCCTACTCCTATGTCCTGGATAGTTTTGCCTAGATTTCCTTCTAGGGTTTTTATGGTGCCAGGTCTTATGTTTAAGTCTTTAATCCATCTGGAGTTAATTTTAGTGTAAGGTGTCAGGAAGGGGTCCAGTTTCTGCTTTCTGCACATGGCTAGCCAGTTTTCCCAACACCATTTGTTAAACATGGAATCCTTGCCCCATTGCTTGTTTTTGTCAGGTTTATCAAAGATTGTATAGTTGTATGTATGTTGTGTTGCCTCCGGTGCCTCTGTTTTGTTCCATTGGTCTATATCTCTGTTTTGGTACCAGTACCATGCTGTTTTGATTACTGTAGCCTTGTAGTATAGTTTGAAATCCGGTAGTGTGATGCCCCCCGCTGTGTTCTTTTTGCTTAGAATTGACTTGGCTATGCGGGCTCTCTTTTGGTTCCATATGAAGTTCATGGTGGTTTTTTCCAGTTCTGTGAAGAAAGTCAATGGTAGCTTGATGGGGATAGCGTTGATTCTGTAAATTACTTTGGGCAGTATAGCCATTTTCACGATATTAATTCTTCCTAACCATGAACATGGAATGTTTCTCCATCTGTTTGTGTCCTCTCTGATTTCGTTGAGCAGTGGTTTGTAGTTCTCCTTGAAGAGGTCCCTTACGTTCCTTGTGAGTTGTATTCCAAGGTATTTTATTCTTTTTGTAGCAATTGCGAATGGCAGTTCGCTCTTGATTTGGCTTTCTTTAAGTCTGTTATTGGTGTAGACGAATGCTTGTGATTTTTGCACATTGATTTTATATCCTGAGACTTTGCTGAAGTTGTTTATCAGTTTCAGGAGTTTTTGGGCTGAGGCGATGGGGTCTTCTAGGTATACTATCATGTCGTCTGCAAATAGAGACAATTTGGCTTCCACCTTTCCTATTTGAATACCCTTTATTTCTTTTTCTTGCCTGATTGCTCTGGCTAGAACTTCCAGTACTATATTGAATAGGAGTGGTGAGAGAGGGCATCCTAGTCTAGTACCAGATTTCAAAGGGAATGCTTCCAGTTTTTGCCCATTCAGTATGATATTGGCTGTTGGTTTGTCATAAATAGCTTTTATTACTTTGAGAGACGTTCCATCGATACCGAGTTTATTGAGGGTTTTTAGCATAAAGGGCTGTTGAATTTTGTCAAATGCCTTCTCTGCGTCAATTGAGATAATCATGTGGTTTTTGTTTTTGGTTCTGTTTATGTGGTGAATTACGTTGATAGACTTGCGTATGTTGAACCAGCCTTGCATCCCTGGGATGAATCCTACTTGATCATGATGAATAAGTTTTTTGATTTGCTGTTGCAATCGGCTTGCCAATATTTTATTGAAGATTTTTGCATCTATGTTCATCATGGATATTGGCCTGAAGTTTTCTTTTCTCGTTGGGTCTCTGCCGGGTTTTGGTATCAGGATGATGTTGGTCTCATAAAATGATTTGGGAAGGATTCCCTCTTTTTGGATTGTTTGAAATAGTTTTAGAAGGAATGGTACCAGCTCCTCCTTGTGTGTCTGGTAGAATTCGGCTGTGAACCCGTCTGGACCCAGGCTTTTTTTGTGAGGTAGGCTCTTAATTGCTGCCTCAACTTCAGACCTTGTTATTGGTCTATTCATAGTTTCAGCTTCCTCCTGGTTTAGGCTTGGGAGGACACAGGAGTCCAGGAATTTATCCATTTCTTCCAGGTTTACTAGTTTATGTGCATAGAGTTGTTTGTAATATTCTCTGATGATGGTTTGAATTTCTGTGGAATCTGTGGTGATTTCCCCTTTATCATTTTTTATTGCATCTATTTGGTTGTTCTCTCTTTTATTTTTAATCAATCTGGCTAGTGGTCTGTCTATTTTGTTGATCTTTTCAAAAAACCAGCTCTTGGATTTATTGATTTTTTGAAGGGTTTTTCGTGTCTCAATCTCCTTCAGCTCAGCTCTGATCTTAGTAATTTCTTGTCTTCTGCTGGGTTTTGAGTTTTTTTGATCTTGCTCCTCTAGCTCTTTCAATTTTGACGATAGGGTGTCAATTTTGGATCTCTCCATTCTCCTCATATGGTCACTTATTGCTATATACTTTCCTCTAGAGACTGCTTTAAATGTGTCCCAGAGGTTCTGGCACGTTGTGTCTTCATTCTCATTGGTTTTGAAGAACTTCTTTATTTCTGCCTTCATTTCGTTGTTTACCCAGTCAACATTCAAGAGCCAGTTGTTCAGTTTCCATGAAGCTGTGCGGTTCTGGGTCGGTTTCTGAATTCTGAGTTCTAACTTGATTGCACTATGGTCTGAGAGGCTGTTTGTTATGATTTCAGTTGTTTTGCATTTGTTGACCAGTGCTTTACTTCCAATTATGTGGTCAATTTTAGAGTAGGTGTGATGTGGTGCTGAGAAGAATGTGTATTCTGTGGATTTGGGGTGGAGAGTTCTGTAAATGTCCACCAGGTTTGCTTGCTCCAGGTCTGAGTTCAAGCCCTGGGTATCCTTGTTGATTTTCTGTCTGGTTGATCTGTCTAGTATTGACAGTGGAGTGTTAAAGTCTCCCACTATTATTGTGTGGGAGTCTAAGTCCTTCTGTAAGTCATTAAGAACTTGCCTTATGTATCTGGGTGCTCCTGTGTTGGGTCCATATATGTTTAGGATCGTTAGCTCTTCTTGTTGTATCGATCCTTTTACCATTATGTAATGGCCTTCTTTGTCTCTTTTGATCTTTGTTGCTTTAAAGTCTATTTTATCAGAGATGAGAATTGCAACTCCTGCTTCTTTTTGCTTTCCATTAGCTTGGTAAATCTTCCTCCATCCCTTTATTTTGAGCCTTTGTGTATCCTTGCATGTGAGATGGGTTTCCTGGATACAGCACACTGATGGGTTTTGGATTTTTATCCAATTTGCCAGTCTGTGTCTTTTGATTGGTGCATTTAGTCCATTTACATTTAGGGTTAATATTGTTATGTGTGAATTTGATACTGCCATTTTGATGCTAAGTGGCTGTTTTGCCTGTTAGTTGTTGTAGATTCTTCATTATGTTGAAGCTCTTTAGCATTCAGTGTGATTTTGGAATGGCTGGTACTGATTGATCCTTTCTATGTGTAGTGCCTCTTTTAGGAGCTCTTGTAAAGCAGGCCTGGTGGTGACAAAATCTCTGAGTACTTGCTTGTTCGCAAAGGATTTTATTCTTCCTTCACTTCTGAAGCTCAGTTTGGCTGGATATGAAATTCTGGGTTGAAAGTTCTTTTCTTTAAGAATGTTGAATATTGGCCCCCACTCTCTTCTGGCTTGTAGTGTTTCTGCCGAGAGATCTGCTGTGAGTCTGATGGGCTTCCCTTTGTGGGTGACCCGACCTTTCTCTCTGGCTGCCCTTAGTATTCTCTCCTTTATTTCAACCCTGTTGAATCTGACGATTATGTGCCTTGGGGTTGCTCTTCTTGCGGAATATCTTTGTGGTGTTCTCTGTATTTCCTGCAATTGAGTGTTGGCTTGTCTTGCTAGGTGGGGGAAATTTTCCTGGATGATGTCCTGAAGAGTATTTTCCAGCTGGGATTCATTCTCTTCGTCCCCTTCTGGTACACCTATCAAACGTAGGTTAGGTCTTTTCACATAGTCCCACATTTCTTGGAGACTTTGTTCATTCCTTTTTGCGCTTTTTTCTCTGATCTTGGTTTCTCGTTTTATTTCATTGAGTTGGTCTTCGACTTCAGATATTCTTTCTTCTGCTTGGTCAATTCGGCTATTGAAACTTGCGTTTGCTTCGCGAAGTTCTCGTATTGTGTTTTTCAGCTCCTTTAATTCATTCATATTCCTCTCTAAGGTATCCATTCTTGTTATCATTTCCTCGAATCTTTTTTCAAATCTTTTTTCAAGGTTCTTAGTTTCTTTGCATTGATTTAATACATGATCTTTTAGCTCACAAAAGTTTCTCATTATCCATCTTCTGAAGTCTAATTCCGTCATTTTGTCACAGTCATTCTCAGTCCAGCTTTGTTCCCTTGCTGGTGAGGAGTCTTGGTCCTTTCTAGGAGGCGATGTGTTCTGGTTTCGGGTGTTTTCCTCCTTTTTGCACTGGTTTCTCCCCATCTTTGTGGATTTGTCCGCTGGTCGTCTGCGTAGTTGCTGACTTTTAGTTTGGGTCTCTGAGTGGACACCCAGAATGTTGATGATGAAGTATTTCTGTTGCTTGGTTTTCCTTCTACCAGTCTAGCCCCTTCGCTGTACGACTGTTGAGGTCCGCTCCAGACCCTGCTTGTCTGGGGTGCACCTCTAGTAGTCGTGGCACAGCGAGGGATGCTACCAGTTTCTTTTTCTGCTCTCTTTGTCCCAGGATGATGCCTGCCTAATGACAGTCTTTTGGATATAGAGGGGTCAGGGAGCTGCTTGAGGAGACAGTTTGTACTTTATAGGGGTTTAATTGCTGAGCTGTGCACTCTGTTGTTCATTCAGGGCTGTTAGGCTGCTATGTTTGATTCTGCTGCAACACAGCTCATTAAACAACCCTTTTTTTTTTTCTCAAATGCTCTGTGTTGAGGGGTTTGGGCTTTATTTTTGGATGTCCGATCAGGTGTCCTGCCCAGCTCGAAGGCAGACTAGCCACTGTTTGGCTGCCGAGGCTCCGCCCTGCTGTTGTGTGATTCGCGCTGTTCCTGCCGGCTCTGCTGTGGTCTCCGCCACGCCCTGCGGCGGAGTCTCTTCGTTGTAGCGTGTTGCCTCAGCAACGGCAGGCTGTGTCAGCAGTGGGCGTGTATCTCAGTAGGGACGAGTTGCCTCGGCAACGGCTGGCTGCCTCAGCAGTGGGCGTGTATCTCAGTTGGGGCGGGTTGCCTCGGCAACGGCTGGCTGCCTCAGCAGTGGGCGTGTATATCAGTTGGGGCAGGTTGCCTCCGTAGTGGTGGACGCCCCTCCCCCACAGAGCGTCTCGGACCGTCTGCCCAGGATAGTTTGAAATCGCGGTTTTGTTCGTCCCACTGGGTATCCCAAGCGATCTGTCCCTGCAATCCCCTGGGCTGGGCTACTGTGCAAGTCTCGTTCAGTCTCAAGTCCAGCCCTCTCAAGTCTCAGGTTGCCGGTTCAACAAGGCACCCGGACAAGCGCGCCCTGTGGGGATTGCTGGGTAGGGCCGGCCGCCGCCGCCCCGGCTGCCGGCTTCGCCAGGCAGACCTACTGCCTGGTGTCCCGTGTCTTTTTATACTTGGGAGTTTCCCCGTTCTGTGGGCAACAAAGATCAGTCTGGAAATGCAGCACTGACTCACCGTTTGCGAATTCAACGCGGGCTCCAATCCTGGGTTGTTCTCACAGCGCCATCTTGAGTCCCCTCACAGTTGAAGTTTTTATCACAGAGATGCAGCTGGGGTTTTATTTCATCTTCACTCAGCTGAAGGCAATCTTGAGGGCTGGATGGAAGAAGATTGAGGTGGGAAGAGACAGGTCTGAGGATAGAGAAGAATATCCCAGCATAGGCACCTTGGGAAGCTTGGCATTCTGTGTTGGTGTACAGAAAAGTACAACAGGGGGCTTGTTTGGTATCAGATACTGTTGGCTTGAATAATAGCAGTCCTGGATGTCACTTCCTCGAGTAGGTGACTTCTCCCGGCCTCAGTTTCCTCCTTTTTTCTTTTATGAAATACAGTCTCCCTCTGTCACACAGGCTGGAATGCAGTGGCATGATCTTGGCTTACTGCAACCTCCACCTCCTGGGTTCAAGCAATTCTCCTGCCTCAGCCACCCAAGCAGCTGGGATTACAGGCATGTGCCACCAAGCTGGACTAATTTTTACATTTTTAGTAGAGATGGGGCTTCACCATGTAGGTCAGGCTTGTCTCAAACTCCTGACCTCAGGTGATCTGGCTACCTTTGCCTCCAAAAGTGTTGGGATAACAGGCATGAGCCACTGCTCTTGGTCAATTTTCTCTTTTGAATTCTAGTAGTGCATGAGTCCTACTGTGCAGGGTTTTCCTAAGGACTAGAGAGAACCTAAGGCAAGGGCCTATGCATAAGCAGAAATCACCTGAACACATATTTGAACAGCATTCTGTCCTGATAACATTCTGCCCTAGATAGTGCTTGCAGAGAACACTCAACAAGTGCATGTGAATATGCGTAGTAACCTTATTTCCTCTGATTTTCAAGTGCAGATTTCAGTTTGGGGCCTGTCCCTTCCCCACTTCCTCTCTCCACTCCGTTTTGAAGAGCTAGTTGCTCTTCAAGGGAGCTGTTGACGGACTGTGGTATGTTGTAGGTTCCAGCCTGAACATCTCCAAGGATCAATTTTGGAAGCACACACATACACAAAGAAGTTAGAGGTGTGAGGATACTAACATTGGGGAGCGGCTCAAAGAAGAGGCGACATCATCTGATTCGAGTAGGAATCCATTGATCTTGGCTCCAGGAGGGACTCATCGTCAGCATTCCTTGGTTTGGTCAGTTTCCCTGGAAGGTAAGGGGTGAACACATCCAGGCCAGTGGCATTGCCAAGCAGAGTGTTTCTACTTGGAAATTCCTTTCCATGTCTGAGGCACAGTGATAACTCATCTGACTCTCACTTTTCATCTCATTTCCTCTGGGGCAATTCTCTCTGGTGCCAGTGCCCAGATGTGTGTGTGTGTGCGTGTGTGTGTGTGTGTGTGTGTGTTTTCCATTGGCAAGATGGAAGAGATGTTGCAGAAAAAGTTTCTCTGCTTCCCAACCATCAGCAAATTCAAGTGAGCATCCAAAGGTAATTGTATTAGGCAACGTGCTAGTCTTACTCTAATGGTGTTACAAGCTCCAGTGATAAAGTGTGTATGTTCCAATGATTATAGGAATTTTATTTTCATCTGGTTTTTATATTGCTATAAATATTTTGCATTTACCAAATAAAGTGATTGCTATGTAGAGATCATAACTTCTGGGACCCAAATTTGCTTCAGATAATAGGCAAATTACAGAGTACAATATGTGATCAAACAGCAGTATGGGAAACTTAAATAGGGTGAGCCCTGAGGACGAAGCCTGCTTAAAACTATGGGGGATGGAATAAATGGGAGTTTTAGCAAAGCTATTGCTGATTCCAGCAGATAAATTATGCTCTGTATTTTTGTATCTCTTTGGGACTGAACTACATAAATTATGACCAAATATAATTTAGGCTATCAGCCTATATTTCCAAACATCCATCTTGTACATTTTAAGTACAAAATTACCATTTTGCAGAAGTATAAAATTGAGACAAATTTTTTTCCATCTGTGCATTTAACTTCTGCATACTTTATAGTAGCTAACGGGTTCGAGAGGACCTCATTACCATCTGGAGGGGACTTTAGCCCCGCGACTGTATAACTGTATTAAGATCTAAATAAATGGGAATAAAGTTTGAGGGACACTGAAATGTGGAATTATATATTCTTTCTTAAATGGAGATGTAACTTTTATATAAAACTGCTCGTCGCTGCTTTTCAGAATAAGAGTCACTGTTTATACATTGAAACTTGCTGACGGAGGAGGCGGTGTTTAGGAAAACTTTCAAAACATGAGGAAAGTTTGTTGAGAAGCAAGATGTTCTTCTCTCCTGTCCCCCATTTGTCTCTAGTGGTCAGAGTTGTTCAGTATAATAAATAATAGACATTTAAAAAAAAAAACATGAGGAAAAAGGCAGGCTCTTGGTGACAAAAAGGACCTTCCAGAGATCCCTTGGCCATGGGAGCTGAAGTCCGGTCTTGAACTCTGGTGTGGCTGACAGAGATGACAGTGGCTTCTAGGAGCCTCATTCTACTGCCCCCCAAGCACTGCCTCCTTAGATTTCTGAGTGATGTGAGTGGGAAAGTCAGACAGTCCTTGTGTCCACCTGTCATGGATGAGGCTCCCTCACTAGCTTCCTGGGAGGCCTGGGTTTAGGTGGGGGACTGCACTGGACTATGAAGTAATGAGAACAGGCAGGGATATTTTTGGGGAATGACGAAGTCCACTTCCCCTGACAATTGCAGGTCTTCTGAGGGCAAATCTCTGGCCAGGGACCAGAGCAGCCCTGGTTTCTTCCATGCAGACCTGGGTTGCATCTTAGGACAAGTTTCACTGTACTCGGGGGAACCCAAGACAGTGTCAAGACTTAGAGCTCACTGTAGGCTTGACACTGTCTTGGATTCCCCAAATTCAGGGCAAATGCATCCAGAAGAGGAACCTCAGCTCTTTGCATCACTGAGGAAGTGGCTGGTAAAGGAGATGACAAGAGGCAGAACCCATTGAATCCTGGGAACCAGGATCTATCAAGCCTGGGCATCCCAGCCCGGGACAGGGGATGTCACTCAATCATCCCCTCATTAGCTATTCAGCTAATGCTTATTGAGGACTTACTATGGGGCAGGCAGGTTCCACTTCAGTGATGAAGATACTTTTGAGCTTGCCAGGTTGTTTGAGCTGGAATGGAGCCTCTTGCAGTTCACAGCACGGCTCAGTGGCAGGTGCAGGCGGCGGGTGGATGTTGAGACTTTGGACCCTTCGTGCCAAGTCGACAGCACTATACAATCTTCACCTCATGTCCTCTCATTCTTTTATAGACAATTGTTAGTGTTTTTTGAAAGATCTTAGAGAATTTCTCCCCTTAATTTTCTTTGTTTCTGTATATAATTTCTTTTTCCGTCTCCCTTAAATTAGTTTTTCATTTTTCTTTTTCCCATGTCTTTTCTCTGCTCCTGGGTATGTGTCTTTTCTCTTTCATTTCATCTGTGTTTTGGCCTCTGTTCTTTGACCTTCCCCCTGTGACTAAATTGTAGAACTAACATATATTTCAGCCAAACAAGGTGGCTTGTTGGTCCGCTTGTGGTGAGGTGCCACAAGCTTAGTTTCTCAAGGCGCTGTAGTCCAAGTGGAGAGAGGCAGACCAGGTGCACAGGGAACGAACAGTCAGGGCTCCCATTTAACTGGAGGTCTGGGCATCAGTCCTTGCTGTGGAACATTCAGAGGTGGGAACAATGATACCAGACACAGATAGAAGTCATTGCACAGGTCAAATAACATGCCAGATCCCTGGTTCCTCCCCATTTTGGGGAAAATCAAATGAGGCTACAGAGAAAGAAGAGCTCATGAAAAGATGGATGCCTGTCTCTGCTCTATAGGAGTCGCTTTGGAAGGACAGAAGTCCCAGCTCTGTTTGAGATTTGAGCACACTCCTGCAACAATGCATTGATAGAAACTTCTTTTATGGGTAAGATCTGGTCATGTTTACAATGGAAGATTTCTTTTTCTTTCTACTTTATTTCTTTCTTCTTTCTCTCTCTCTCTCTCTTTCTTTCTTTTTTTTGACAGAGTTTTGCTCTGTCATGCAGGCTGGAGTGTAGTGGCTGCAGTAATGTGATCTCAGCTCACTGCATCTTCTGCTTCCCGAGTTCAAGCAATTCTTGTGTCTTTACCTCCTGACTAGCTGGGATTAGAGGCATATGCCACCATGTCCGGCTAATTCTTGTATATTTAGCACAGACGGGGTTTTGCCATCTTGACCAGGCTGATCTTAAACTCCTGGCCTCAAGTGATCCACCCACCTCAGCCTCCAAAAGTGCTTGGATTACAGACATGAGCCATTGCACCTGGCTACAGAATTTTCATTTTCACAGGAGAACAACTTGCAGGGGTGCCTGGGGGGGGGGGCTGTATCCAGGGTTGGCTCTCCTGAAGGGGCTCAGAGCTCGCTATAGGCTTGACACTGTCTTGGGTTCCCCAAATTTGGGGAAAATGCATCCAGCAGGGAAATCTTGGCTCTTCCCATCATTGAGGAAGTGGCTGGCAAAGGAGGCACTAAGAGGCAGAACCCATCGAGACCTGGAAACCAGGATCTATCAAGCCTGTGTGTGCCAGCCTTGGGCAGGGGATGTTCACTCAATCATCTCATTAGCTAGTCAGCTAATGTTTACTGAGGACATACTATGAGCTCCACAGGTTCTACTTCAGGAATGAAGATACACCTATATCTTGCAGACCACCAGGTAATAAGCAAGTGATGTAACACATAAATTTAAAAAATTCCAGTTTGTGATAACTGCTGTTGAGACTTTCTTCAAAAGAAGATCAGACATATTATTTTGAAAGTGCCTCTAGTTGGTGGCTACACCGGGGTGAGTTGTGGGAAGTCCACTCTGAGGTGGTGACTCCTGGGCTGAAGCCTGTTGGATGAGAAGGAGCTGGCCATGGATGGCGGAGCAGTAGAGGAGACCACATGGGGATGGCTGGCTAAGACACCACCTCTGTTGGCTCCATCATCCTCTGTCCCTGGGCTCACTCATGACAGCTCTAAGGGTAACCACAAGACAGCCTAGAATCAACCTGGTGAGGACGCAGGGTGGGATTGTGGTAAATATTTAATAGATAAGCATCCTGAGGTTCAGAGAGGTTGGTCACTTCCCAACGTGACACAGTGAGTGAGTGACAGAGGGGGCATCTGAATGGCAGCTTCCTGGCTAGACTTCCTCCCACTGTTCCTTCTGTGTTTTCAGGTTCAGATGGAGATGCAAACCATGGAGGCTGCCATGAGAGGCATGGGCTGTGTGTCATTACCTGTTCATGAACGTATAAACCATGGGCAGCGTTTTTGAGAGTTGTAGCAATGTCAGACCCTCTTGAGGAGGGTGCTTCTTCCCAGGGAAGTGCGGCACTTCCCCAGGCAGTGACATTGTGCACCATAAAGGCTGCCTCATTTCTAGCGGGGTGAATGTGGATGGGGACTCTGCCCTGTGCACCAGGGTGCAACCACCCTATGGCTCAAGCATGCCCATAATTCTTCTGCAAATAGTGAGTCCAGAAGAGCCGGGGGCTGGCTCTGTCCATTCATTAACACTCAACTTCTCTCTTAATCCAGAGCTTGGGTGAAGAGCAGGTGCAGGCAGAGATCGGCTTTGAGCAAAAACAGAGGGACACCACCACACAGCATCAATGACTCTGTTTTTTCCCCCAAAGCCCAAGGTCAGATCTTTGGCAAAGCCTGGGTTATTAGAGCTGAGACCAGCTCTCACCACCTGCAGGTGCTGGGGGAAACTACTCATTCATTTGCCAAGAGAAACAACCGCCCTGACCTGGAAATGCACCCATTGGCGTTATCAGCACTCTTTCTCCTTGTGATGGATCATGCCAGGAAGCCAGGCTGTAATCCAAAACCACCCTATCAAATCCCCTTGGGAAACAAGACAGTGGATCCTTGTCATAGGCATATTCTTTTGCTGAAGGAGATGTCCAGTCAGTTTTGAGCGAAACCTGAGATGTGTGTGAAGAGCTTGAGTTGGCACCTGGGATGGCAGGGGGAAATGGGGCAGGTTGTCAGTGGAAACCTGGGACCACCAACATCCAGGGACAGGTCAAGAATGAGGAAGCCATGGGTGGAACTGAGCTGGAGTGGTCACAGAAGAAGGAAGAAACCCCGAGGCCAAGGGGTAGACAGTTTTAAGATGGCAGGAATGGTCAGTGGTGATGAACACAGCAGAGATGTCCAACTACACAAGGACTGCGGAGTGGGTGCCCATGAGATCTGCCTCTGGGAAGGTCACTGATGACTGGACCGAGTGAGGGGAGGAGGTCATCATGTTAAGGGTGGTTAGTTTGTTGGTTTAGGGTAGGAGTGTTTAGCCAGTGGTGATGGAGAGAATAGAGTGGTGTAGACAGAGGACCATGGGCAGCAGGGAAGAGCACAGAGGGAAGGTTGGTTTTCAGTGGTGGATGAGACTGGCAGGAAGGTGTCACCATGAATGTTACTAAGTTTGAAGGTGGAAGGATGAAGGCACAAAAGCCATTGGGAGGAATGAAAGAGGAAGCTGAAAACAGGCAGAAAGCCCTAATGGAGGGACCCAGGGCTCAGTGGAGATGGGGGCCCACATGTAGTGCTACACAGTGGTGAGATTCTTATCATTAGCACCCAGCCATGTGGGTGCGGGGTGAGAGAAGGAGGGTTGAGCAGGGTGCAATCTCAGCAGGTGTAAGGACAAAAGAAAGATATAGGAGAGCTGAGTGCTCAGCTGAGAGCAATGCAGTCAGATGAACCAGTGTGGGTTCTGGGCTGTGTGGGAGGGAAGAAGGACTGATGCAAGGGCAGGGGGCTGGCATCACTTTCTTGCAGGTCTCTAGGAAGAAAACCAGGTGTCTCAAGCCTGGGAGGAAAGGCGGCTGTGGTCAAGGGGTGGACACGGGGATGTTGGATTTCACTACTCCCTCCGCCCTGTGGTGACGACACTATTCTGGGACAATGCTCAGTGAAGGTGGTTGAACTGGAAGAGCTCACAGGTTGGAATCCTGGCTTTCATGCTTGAGATTGAGAAAGATACTCCACCTCTCTGGGCTTCCCCTGCAAATGCAGTAATGATGGTGCTTCCACGATAGAGTTGTGTTACCATATGGCAAATCAAAAGCAAGTCGGAACCTGGATGAAATGACCCATATGGTACCTTAGAACAGGGCAGTGCTTAATAAATGACCGGCACTATCATCATCATCATCATGTCATAGAACCAGGGTTCTAGAAGGCTCTGTGGCACGGAGTGGGAGGGTGACTGACAGGGGAAGAACTAGGAAAGAGGACACAGTAAGAGGTGAAAGTAGGAGCAGGTTTAAGGGCCAGGTGTGAGGAGGAAGCATTACAGGTCCCCCTGACTACATGTGTTACAGAGATGGGAGCTTGTTTGGCCCTGGGTTTCTGATCTAGGCCCAGCCAAGGGTCTGTGGTAGAGCCTGGCCAGCTGTGAGGAAGACAGTGAGTGCCCCTGCAGGTGGGACCTGCCCTTGCGTGTCTGGGGCGTGGATGGACCGCATGCCTAAATGTGCTGCAAGGCAGGGCTGTATAGTGAGGCAGGAACTGGTGGCAGGGGAGTTTACAATGTGTAAACCCACGTGTTTCTTTTTTCTTTGCCCCGTGCCTCAGTTTCCCCACATGTGCCATAAAAAATTGGAGAAGGTCACGTTTTAGTTCCTTTCTGTACTGCCATCCTCTGATTCCAAGTCTTCCTTTGCTGATGTTTTTCTGAAATGCCACCCCACCCAGGCACCCCCCTGCATGGTGAGAAGCTCAAGTGGATGAAGTCACATGGTTCTATGGGCATCAGGTGGTTCCCTTAACTAAAGGTTGGTGCTTCATGGACGGCCATGAGCAAACCATCTGCACAGCTCAGGGCTGCTGGAATACAGAGTGGAAACATGTTGGGGCAAAATAAGCCCCGTCCTCAAAGAGAGAAGGCTCCAAGATGAATTGTACCCATAGGACAGTGGGGAATATCCCATAGGTTTTCTGGGACCTCCTTGAGGACTGTCTGTGGGTGGTCTTACCTGACAGAACCAAGAGGTGAGTAAAAATGTATGTGGGTCTGGGGAGAGAAGGAGAGGAAGTGCAAGGCATGGACTCACTGTTCCAGCTTTCTGGATTGGTGCTGAAGACCTTGACCTCTGCTTCAGATGGCAAGTTCAATCTTGCAAATTGGTTAGCAAGTGGGGTTTGTTGTCCTCTCCAGTAGGTCTGGGGGCAATGGGAAGCATGTATCATATCATTGACTTATTTGTGGAGTTCCAGGAGGTCTTGGCAACTGGCTTTAAGGTCCCTGAGAGGAAGCGAAACCCTTCTAGTTGCCCCCCATCATGCACACCCATGCCTGGGCATGCGCTGAGGACATCAACTTGGAGACACAAGGAGGCCTGTTTTGGAACAGCAAGACAAGGAGCAGGGAAGTGAAATGCAAATTGGAAATACCAGTGGCCTCAGTGAGATATCCGACACCAGTCAGAATGCCTATCACTAAGAAGTCAAAACACAACAGGTGTAGGCATGGATGTGGAGAAAAAAGAATGCTTGTATGTTGTTGGTGGGAATGTAAATTTGTTCAACCTCGGGGAGGGGACTCAAGATGGCGCTGTGAGAACAACCCAGGATTGGAGCCCGCGTTGAATCCGCAAACGGTGAGTCAGTGCTGCATTTCCAGACTGATCTTTGTTGCCCACAGAACGGGGAAACTCCCAAGTATAAAAAGACATGAAACGCCAGGCAGTAGGTCTGCCTGGCGAAGCCGGCAGCCGGGGCGGCGGCGGCCGGCCCTACCCAGCAATCCCCACAGGGCGCGCTTGTCCGGGTGCCTTGTTGAACCGGCAACCTGAGACTTGAGAGGGCTGGACTTGAGACTGAACGAGACTTGCACAGTAGCCCAGCCCAGGGGATTGGAGGGACAGATCGTTTGGGATACCCAGTGGGACGAACAAAACCGCGATTTCAAACTATCCCGGGCAGACGGTCCGAGACGCTCTGTGGGGGAGGGGCGTCCACCACTACGGAGGCAACCTGCCCCAACTGATATACACGCCCACTGCTGAGGCAGCCAGCCGTTGCCGAGGCAACCCGTCCCTACTGAGATACACGCCCACTGCTGACGCAGCCAGTAGTTGCCGAGGCAACCCGTCCCTACTGAGATACACGCCCACTGCTGACGCAGCCTGCCGTTGCTGAGGCAACATGCTACAACGAAGAGACTCCGCCGCAGGGCGTGGCGGAGACCACAGCAGAGCCGGCAGGAACAGCGCGAATCACACAACAGCAGGGCGGAGCCTCGGCAGCCAAACAGTGGCTAGTCTGCCTTCGAGCTGGGCAGGACACCTGATCGGACATCCAAAAATAAAGCCCAAACCCCTCAACACAGAGCATTTGAGAAAAAAAAGGGTTGTTTAATGAGCTGTGTTGCAGCAGAATCAAACATAGTAGCCTAACAGCCCTGAATGAACAACAGAGTGCACAGCTCAGCAATTAAACCCCTATAAAGTACAAACTGTCTCCTCAAGCAGCTCCCTGACCCCTCTATATCCAAAAGACTGTCATTAGGCAGGCATCATCCTGGG
The DNA here is from genome assembly GCF_049354715.1 of Callithrix jacchus. Taxonomy (NCBI): domain Eukaryota; kingdom Metazoa; phylum Chordata; class Mammalia; order Primates; family Cebidae; genus Callithrix; species Callithrix jacchus. Next base: position 21,303,079 of record NC_133523.1, read on the forward strand.
GCAAAGAGAGCAGAAAAAGAAACTGGTAGCATCCCTCGCTGTGCCACGGCTACTAGAGGTGCACCCCAGACAAGCAGGGTCTGGAGCGGACCTCAACAGTCGTACAGCGAAGGGGCTAGACTGGTAGAAGGAAAACCAAGCAACAGAAATACTTCATCATCAACATTCTGGGTGTCCACTCAGAGACCCAAACGAAAAGTCAGCAACTACGCAGACGACCAGCAGACAAATCCACAAAGATGGGAAGAAACCAGCGCAAAAAGGAGGAAAACACCCGAAACCAGAACACATCGCCTCCTAGAAAGGACCAAGACTCCTCACCAGCAAGGGAACAAAGCTGGACGGAGAATGACTGTGACGAAATGACGGAATTAGACTTCAGAAGATGGATAATGAGAAACTTTTGTGAGCTAAAAGATCATGTATTAAATCAATGCAAAGAAACTAAGAACCTTGAAGAAAGATTTGAAAAAAGATTCGAGGAAATGATAACAAGAATGGATAACTTAGAGAGGAATATGAATGAATTAAAGGAGCTGGAAAACACAATACGAGAACTTCGCGAAGCAAACGCAAGTTTCAATAGCCGAATTGACCAAGCAGAAGAAAGAATATCTGAAGTCGAAGACCAACTCAATGAAATAAAACGAGAAACCAAGATCAGAGAAAAAAGCGCAAAAAGGAATGAACAAAGTCTCCAAGAAATGTGGGACTATGTGAAAAGACCTAACCTACGTTTGATAGGTGTACCAGAAGGGGACGAAGAGAATGAATCCCAGCTGGAAAATACTCTTCAGGACATCATCCAGGAAAATTTCCCCCACCTAGCAAGACAAGCCAACACTCAATTGCAGGAAATACAGAGAACACCACAAAGATATTCCGCAAGAAGAGCAACCCCAAGGCACATAATCGTCAGATTCAACAGGGTTGAAATAAAGGAGAGAATACTAAGGGCAGCCAGAGAGAAAGGTCGGGTCACCCACAAAGGGAAGCCCATCAGACTCACAGCAGATCTCTCGGCAGAAACACTACAAGCCAGAAGAGAGCGGGGGCCAATATTCAACATTCTTAAAGAAAAGAACTTTCAACCCAGAATTTCATATCCAGCCAAACTGAGCTTCAGAAGTGAAGGAAGAATAAAATCCTTTGCGAACAAGCAAGTACTCAGAGATTTTGTCACCACCAGGCCTGCTTTACAAGAGCTCCTAAAAGAGGCACTACACATAGAAAGGATCAATCAGTACCAGCCATTCCAAAATCACACTGAATGCTAAAGAGCTTCAACATAATGAAGAATCTACAACAACTAACAGGCAAAACAGCCACTTAGCATCAAAATGGCAGTATCAAATTCACACATAACAATATTAACCCTAAATGTAAATGGACTAAATGCACCAATCAAAAGACACAGACTGGCAAATTGGATAAAAATCCAAAACCCATCAGTGTGCTGTATCCAGGAAACCCATCTCACATGCAAGGATACACAAAGGCTCAAAATAAAGGGATGGAGGAAGATTTACCAAGCTAATGGAAAGCAAAAAGAAGCAGGAGTTGCAATTCTCATCTCTGATAAAATAGACTTTAAAGCAACAAAGATCAAAAGAGACAAAGAAGGCCATTACATAATGGTAAAAGGATCGATACAACAAGAAGAGCTAACGATCCTAAACATATATGGACCCAACACAGGAGCACCCAGATACATAAGGCAAGTACTTAATGACTTACAGAAGGACTTAGACTCCCACACAATAATAGTGGGAGACTTTAACACTCCACTGTCAATACTAGACAAATCAACCAGACAGAAAATCAACAAGGATACCCAGGGCTTGAACTCAGACCTGGAGCAAGCAAACCTGGTGGACTTTTACAGAACTCTCCACCCCAAATCCACAGAATACACATTCTTCTCAGCACCACATCACACCTACTCTAAAATTGACCACATAATTGGAAGTAAAGCACTGGTCAACAAATGCAAAACAACTGAAATCATAACAAACAGCCTCTCAGACCATAGTGCAATCAAGTTAGAACTCAGAATTCAGAAACCGACCCAGAACCGCACAGCTTCATGGAAACTGAACAACTGGCTCTTGAATGTTGACTGGGTAAACAACGAAATGAAGGCAGAAATAAAGAAGTTCTTCAAAACCAATGAGAATGAAGACACAACGTGCCAGAACCTCTGGGACACATTTAAAGCAGTCTCTAGAGGAAAGTATATAGCAATAAGTGACCATATGAGGAGAATGGAGAGATCCAAAATTGACACCCTATCGTCAAAATTGAAAGAGCTAGAGGAGCAAGATCAAAAAAACTCAAAACCCAGCAGAAGACAAGAAATTACTAAGATCAGAGCTGAGCTGAAGGAGATTGAGACACGAAAAACCCTTCAAAAAATCAATAAATCCAAGAGCTGGTTTTTTGAAAAGATCAACAAAATAGACAGACCACTAGCCAGATTGATTAAAAATAAAAGAGAGAACAACCAAATAGATGCAATAAAAAATGATAAAGGGGAAATCACCACAGATTCCACAGAAATTCAAACCATCATCAGAGAATATTACAAACAACTCTATGCACATAAACTAGTAAACCTGGAAGAAATGGATAAATTCCTGGACTCCTGTGTCCTCCCAAGCCTAAACCAGGAGGAAGCTGAAACTATGAATAGACCAATAACAAGGTCTGAAGTTGAGGCAGCAATTAAGAGCCTACCTCACAAAAAAAGCCTGGGTCCAGACGGGTTCACAGCCGAATTCTACCAGACACACAAGGAGGAGCTGGTACCATTCCTTCTAAAACTATTTCAAACAATCCAAAAAGAGGGAATCCTTCCCAAATCATTTTATGAGACCAACATCATCCTGATACCAAAACCCGGCAGAGACCCAACGAGAAAAGAAAACTTCAGGCCAATATCCATGATGAACATAGATGCAAAAATCTTCAATAAAATATTGGCAAGCCGATTGCAACAGCAAATCAAAAAACTTATTCATCATGATCAAGTAGGATTCATCCCAGGGATGCAAGGCTGGTTCAACATACGCAAGTCTATCAACGTAATTCACCACATAAACAGAACCAAAAACAAAAACCACATGATTATCTCAATTGACGCAGAGAAGGCATTTGACAAAATTCAACAGCCCTTTATGCTAAAAACCCTCAATAAACTCGGTATCGATGGAACGTCTCTCAAAGTAATAAAAGCTATTTATGACAAACCAACAGCCAATATCATACTGAATGGGCAAAAACTGGAAGCATTCCCTTTGAAATCTGGTACTAGACAAGGATGCCCTCTCTCACCACTCCTATTCAATATAGTACTGGAAGTTCTAGCCAGAGCAATCAGGCAAGAAAAAGAAATAAAGGGTATTCAAATAGGAAAGGTGGAAGCCAAATTGTCTCTATTTGCAGACGACATGATAGTATACCTAGAAGACCCCATCGCCTCAGCCCAAAAACTCCTGAAACTGATAAACAACTTCAGCAAAGTCTCAGGATATAAAATCAATGTGCAAAAATCACAAGCATTCGTCTACACCAATAACAGACTTAAAGAAAGCCAAATCAAGAGCGAACTGCCATTCGCAATTGCTACAAAAAGAATAAAATACCTTGGAATACAACTCACAAGGAACGTAAGGGACCTCTTCAAGGAGAACTACAAACCACTGCTCAACGAAATCAGAGAGGACACAAACAGATGGAGAAACATTCCATGTTCATGGTTAGGAAGAATTAATATCGTGAAAATGGCTATACTGCCCAAAGTAATTTACAGAATCAACGCTATCCCCATCAAGCTACCATTGACTTTCTTCACAGAACTGGAAAAAACCACCATGAACTTCATATGGAACCAAAAGAGAGCCCGCATAGCCAAGTCAATTCTAAGCAAAAAGAACACAGCGGGGGGCATCACACTACCGGATTTCAAACTATACTACAAGGCTACAGTAATCAAAACAGCATGGTACTGGTACCAAAACAGAGATATAGACCAATGGAACAAAACAGAGGCACCGGAGGCAACACAACATACATACAACTATACAATCTTTGATAAACCTGACAAAAACAAGCAATGGGGCAAGGATTCCATGTTTAACAAATGGTGTTGGGAAAACTGGCTAGCCATGTGCAGAAAGCAGAAACTGGACCCCTTCCTGACACCTTACACTAAAATTAACTCCAGATGGATTAAAGACTTAAACATAAGACCTGGCACCATAAAAACCCTAGAAGGAAATCTAGGCAAAACTATCCAGGACATAGGAGTAGGCAAGGACTTCATGAACAAAACACCAAGAGCATTGGCAACAAAAGCCAAAATAGACAAATGGGACCTAATGAAACTCCACAGCTTCTGCACGGCAAAAGAAACAGTCACTAGAGTGGATCGGCAACCAACAGAATGGGAAAGAATTTTCGCAGTCTACCCATCTGACCAAGGGCTGATATCCAGAATTTACAAACAACTCAAGCAGATTTACAGGAAAAAAACAAACAAGCCCATTCAAAAGTGGGCAAAGGATATGAACAGATACTTTACGAAAGAAGACATATATGAGGCCAACAATCATATGAAAAAATGCTCATCGTCACTGGTCATCAGAGAGATGCAAATCAAAACCACATTGAGATACCATCTCACGCCAGTTAGAATGGCGATCATTAAAAAATCTGGAGACAACAGATGCTGGAGAGGATGTGGAGAAAAAGGAACACTTTTACACTGTTGGTGGGAGTGTAAATTAGTTCAACCATTGTGGAAGACGGTGTGGCGATTCCTCAAGGCCTTAGAAATAGAAATTCCATTTGACCCAGCAATCCCATTACTGGGGATATATCCAAAAGACTATAAATCGTTCTACTATAAGGACACATGTACACGAATGTTCATTGCAGCACTGTTTACAATAGCAAAGACCTGGAATCAACCCAAATGCCCATTGATAATAGACTGGATTGGAAAAATGTGGCACATATACACCATGGAATATTATGCAGCAATCAGAAATGATGAGTTCGTGTCGTTTGTAGGGACATGGATGAATCTGGAAAACATCATCCTCAGCAAACTGACACAAGAACAGAAAATGAAACACCGCATATTCTCACTCATAGGTGGGTGATGAAAAATGAGAACACATGGACACAGAAAGGGGAGTACTAAACACTGGGGTCTATTGGGGGGGAAAAGGGGAGGGCCAGTGGGAGGGGGAGGTGGGGAGGGATAGCCTGGGGAGAAATGCCAAATGTGGGTGAAGGGGAGAAGAAAAGCAAAGCACACTGCCATGTGTGTACCTACGCAACTGTCTTGCATGCTCTGCTCATGTACCCCAAAACCTATAATCCAATAAAAAATTAAAAAAAAAAAAACTTCAACTGAAGCCTCATATATTTTGGAGATACTAAAGATCTCATGGCTCTTTGAAGACGAGTGTTAGTATTAATCATTGTAGTTGTTCATATTATTTCCCCATTTTTTAACATTGCCCAAGCCCTCCTACCACAGAGCCACCATTTCATTGTCCTGGGCAGTGAGATCCTAAGAGATCCCCTAGATTCCTCCGGATAGTCACTTCCTCCTTTTTTGCAACTTAGCTCTAGCTCCAGCTCCCTCAGTCTAAAGGAATCTTCCCATTTTTTAATTTTTTACCTAACACATGCTTAAGCAGAAATCACCAGAATACATATTTGAATAGCATTCTGTATGTCATACATACACCAGGAAGGAAAACAGCTAGGTCTCTCTTTGGGACTTGCACGGTAGCATGTGAACAATGTCTGTTCTCAAATCAGTTCCAACTGATTGCAATCAGTTGGGGATTCAAGAATACCTGACATATGGGACCATCCGTTACTTGTTGCTAGTCCTCTTCTAGCCTGTGGGGATGGAGCTAGGTTTCATTTGCCTGTTGTCTGCTCATCAGCACTCCTCCCCATGCAAGGGTAGAGGAAGCAGGAGGGTATGTTGACTTTCTGCACGCTGGGCATTTAGTTTGAGCTCTCTCCCCCTACCTTCAGGCAATGCTATGTGTGGCTCCAATCTGCAGGTGAACCTCCGTCTAGGGCAGTTCTTTTCCCAAGGACACACACAATATAGCCCAAGAATTGATAATACTACCGTAGAGGTTACTGCAGAGGAAAAAAACTATGAATGTTACCTTGGGGAGCAGGAGACAAAATTCTAGTTGAATCTTCTAGGACGGGGTGGTATTTAGATGCAGAGGACAATTTGTGGGCAGAGGTGCTAAGGTCCCAGTAAATATTTAAGATGGTATTTGCACACAGAGGACAATTTGTGTGCAGAGCTCCTGAGACCCCAGTAAATATTTGCTTCATGTTCATAGTCCAAGGAGGAAGAAAATGTGCAAAGGCCTCGAAGAGAAAGGCTTTAAAACCCCACAGAAAGCCCTTTCCAAGTGTTTTGCAAAGGGGATGGTTGTTCATCCCCTTCTTAGGAATCATTTAACCCAGCCCTGCCTCCCAGCCACCCTGCAGCCAGGAACTCTGATGTGTGATATTATATAGACTGCAGGAATGTGAAAGGCACCATATAAAATCAAATTCTCTTCTATTTTAAGTTGAGCGGTGAACCAGTTCAGCTTTAAAATCTAACTTTTTAAAAGTTTGAGAGAAGAAAAAATGTTCCTTTGCAACTGGAATCGAGTCCGCATAAATTAGCAGGCCAGCTCTACATAGCCATCTTTCCGAACTTCCCTGGACTGTTCATTTTAACCAAGTGGCCCACATTCTTGACTTTTCATCCTTCACTGCCCAGAATGATGCACCGCAGCTACTGATGACACGGAAATGTTCATTTTGTTCAAGTGCAAACATCATCCAAAAAGGGCCTATTTTAAAGACTGCTTTGCAAACACCAGCGGAAAATGAGGATGAATCGAATCAAACACCGCCAAGAAATTCAAATGAGTGAAAGCTGTGGTCTTACGGAAACTCACGAGTTTTCATCTCTAGACCCTCACCCTCTCCAAGGCCAACAGTAGAATCCTTGATGTCTACAGCTGGAAGTGAAATCAGATTTCACCCCACCCTGCCCAAGGTCATTCAGTGTGGTAGGAGAGAGATGTACTCACCCTGGGCAAAGGAGCCTTCATAAAATGTGAAACCAGTGGAATCATGCATTTCAAGCCTTTCTGTCACTTAGTAGGTTTCGGGAACGGCAGGATACATCTCACACACACACAGGCACACAATAGGCTTATTTTAGAATCCTGGCTCACCTCTTAACCAACTACCACTCCCTCTATCCTGTCTCCTCCAGTATAAAATGTCACCATGGCCCAATGAGGGCTGAAGAGTACTCGTTGTTCAGAGGCACTTCAACAGGAATTGTGCACTTGAATAAGGAGAAATCAGCCAAGTTCATATTTCTCCATAGCTGAAATTGTCTGAGATTTGGCATCTGCTTGTTTGCCTTTGCATTCAATGAAGCTCCATGAGCAAAGGACATCATCTGTATGAGTCACTACTGCATCCCCTGGAGCCTACGACAGGGCCTTGGTGCCTCCTGGTTAGAATGGATTAAATATTCCATTTGCACCTTAAATAAATGCCACTGTTATGCTTGTGCACACAGTAGGCCAGAAGCCCAGGTTGTCCCCTTTCCACTTGGATAGTCCCCAAATCAAGAGGACATGGAACGCATAGTAGCTCTTTCTCAGGATTCCAACACCTGGAATAATGAATTGTGCCAAGTTCTTTTGCTGGTATTTCCTGAGGTTCAACACCCTGCAGGTCAGCTCCCGAGGGCCATACAGCCTCCATCTCCCAAGGTGAAGTTCACCTCGTGCCTCTCACGACGGGGAGAACTTAGTGTTCCCTGGAAAGTTAACAGGATGCAGTGAAGTCGGGCACTTCCGAGAGCTGGCTCATCAGTCTGCCTTTACTCATACCCGAGCAGATGTATGGTGGTGTTGCAGAGGACCTTTACTGGAGCAGCACTTGAACTCTAGTCCAATAATTAGAGCACTAGTCCCAATAACTGCACTCTAGTCTAACTGGCTATCCCTGTTACCCTAGCGTTTCATCAACCAGAGAAAGAGAAATTACAACATTGGCAAATAAGAGAAGCTTCTTACAGTCTTTTGATTCTCATGTGTACTTAAATGCATCTGAACAAATGAAGAAATGAAATCACTCTGGTCTAGTTTTCACCAGGATCCTTCAAAGCAGGACTGTACTATGTAAGGTCTCAGCATAGAGCTTAGAGGTCCGAGGGTCCCTAAAACATTGAATGCCATCTCACAGAAACATGGCCCTAGAGAATAAATCCAGCTGAATGCTGTGGTCTCAGGAATCTCAACAGCCTTGCCTCTAGAACACAGGCCTCATGTCAACAAGCCATCAGCAGTGACAAGTACCAATTTCTGTGGCTCATCAGACTAAACTGTGCAGAGCGGCGGCCCATCTTCTGAAAGAACAGAAGAGACACTTCCACTGCAACGTCAAGAAAAAAATGACTGCCGCTATTCCCTGAGCGATCACAGCCACTCTTGAAATACAGGACATGTTTCATTTGGCTTATAATAATTGTGTACTGTCTTTTAACCCTCAAAGTATTGTCATATCCTCTGGGGAGGAAAAGATCTGGGGTTAACAACTTTCTCTTTTAAAAATTCATAAAGGTGCAAATAAACAGCATTGCAGCCAGTGGCTCTGCATTGCAAGAAGCCAATGGAGAAAGAGGGAAAAAAGACGACAACAACAACATTACCCCCCACAGGATACTTGGCAATTAACTGCAGCTATGTCAGCTACTTTTTGAAAAATTTCTGAAACATGAAGAAGACTCATCCTCATCATATGAAAAGCAAAGCTACTGCAGTGACTCTCCCATGCATTACAATGTGTGTGTCTTACTTCACAACCAAGCCACTAATCACACAAATTATTGCAATTAATTACATTTGAAGGTCTAATTAATTCTTTCAGTACCACATCATTTAGTACGCATTCACAACACAGCACTTGTTTTGAAAATCCTTGCAGTTAATTTGTTTATAAACAAACACTATTTGCATAAAATGTTTAATGAATGGTTTAACAGTTAGTACAATACTTTAGTTTTGTCTTCATACATCTGAGGTCATCAAAGGCCGTGATAAATTAATTGTAAACTATACAAATTAATTTCAATAGAATGTGTGAATTTCTCATTAATAAAGAAAACATTTTCAACATGTTAATTAATATCTCTGTAACAGGCTAATTTCTTCCTGCACAACAAGCACATCTTACAAGCAAATCTGAAATATTTGGGAGGCAAAGGAATGGGGACTATTTTAAAACTGCAAAACAAAAGTGCAATTCAGAAAAGAACACACACAGCCCGATTATCCTTGAGAATTCACCACTTAGGACAGGCAAATCCAGAAAAGGAAGCTAATGCCTTATGTTACAAACACAACATATTTTACTCATCAAGTAAAATGTGAACGGTTGAAAAACGTTTCTATCACAGGTGCAGTTACACTGCAAAGATGGTTAGATGTTGTCTGCCTTCTGGTAGAAATACATAATTAATGAAAATATTAGTTCTGAGAGTGCAGATCTCTTTATTGAATGTAGGGCGTATTAGCTTTGTTTGCAATCCAATGGTGAAGACGGATTTCATTAAACAAATCTTCATCTTCACGCCCGTGTCTGAGGCTCAGCCATCGTAATTCTCCCTGTGGCAAACCGTGGAAAGATACTTCATGTAGAAGCAAAAGAGGAACAAGATTATAGCCCAACATCAAGCACAGCCCTTGCAAAAGCCATCACTGAAATATGCTCACCCTTAAGTTTGTTTCTGATTTGCAAGCATTTTCACATTTGATAAGCACGTGTTGTAAATTTACATCCACGCAGGAAGTGTTCTTATTCTAGGGAGCTGAGAATTGTAAAGCATGTTTATACTCTTACCCTTGTATGGTGTTGCCCTTAATGCACAGGCTGATAAAATGACTAGCTACAGAGGACCCAGAGGGATGTGCTGCTCCACCTGGTTCCTGCGCACCTGCCCCTGAGGAGCCACTAGTCTCTTCCTTCTGGAACAGGTTTGTCAGCACTGATCAACAAGCACTTGGTTTTTGTTTTAAGTTCCTTAATTTGGAGAGGGCACATCAAGACAGGGAGTGAGGGAGAGAGAGAGAGAGAGAGTGAGTGAGTGTGTGTGTGTGTGCGTGTGTGTGTGTGCAAGGTGTGGGGTTAGAATGACAGAAAGACAAAGAGAAGTACAAATACAGACTTCCCAAAACTTCCCTGGGAGCTGCCAATGTATTCCCAAGAAAACAACAGAAAAATAGAAGGAGTTCCATCTTGATAGCACCAGGGAAAAGAAGAATTTGCCCAACTCTGGTTGGACCCAGTGTGATTTCCAGGGTGATGCTGCTACCCATTAGAAAAAACTTGGCTACCTGCCCCTTGGTCCTAATATTTCTTTGGAGGTGTATATAGAATAAAACTATTCCAAGCACCCTGCTGCCAAGCTACCCTTGTGAACCCAGTATGGTGTCCAAATCCGCCTGCTTTACTCTTTAGCCAGATAAATGCCAGCCAGCACCCCCATTTCTGGGGCCCTCAAGAGGTCTTCAACACACCTGGCCTCACTGCCCTGTGGCTTCAACAAAGAGGCCGAGCATCTCCTATAAACCTCGAAGTCCAGGGATGACGTAGAGGAATGATGGATTTCAGAAAAGGCAGGTGCTTCCCACTCTTTAAATTTTTTTTAATTCTTTCCAGGTTTTCCATCAACAGCCCTGCAGTAAAAATTCAGGGCTTCAGAGGCAAATATTTCATGAGTACAGACTGTGATGAGGAAAAACAAGCCATTTCCTTTCTATTTATCAGGACCCAGAGATAAGCTGCTGCTTTGCTCTTAACATACACACACACACACACACACAGACACACACACAGACACACACACACACACAAAATAAAGAAAAAAGTGATAACAGTTGGCACAGGACTCGGGACTACAGGACATTCCTATGCTGAGTTCTTTTTGGAAAAGATACCTAGGACAGCCATGTGAGGAGTGGGTTTCAGCCCCATAGCCAGGTAGGAGAACTGAGGTCCAAGAGGCAGAGAGCAAGCTCCCCATCTAAGACTGAGCAGGGCAGGAGGAGAGCAGGAGGCAGGTGACTGTCAGAGAAAATACTTCCATCCCAGAACAAGCAGAAACAGGCATACCACTCTGAAATATAAAACTCAGAAAGCCTTGAAACATACATGCAACCCAGGGACTTCCTTACAGCCAGCAGCCAAGACAGTTTCTAGGCACAGCGTGGCTGTGTCTAAACCCAACTTGGTCCCTAACTTCTCTCTAAAACTGGTCAAGGTACCCCACCTAAAGCATCAAGATGACAGGCTTCTGCCTCCCATCTTGCATGAAATCACTTCCAGATGTAGAGCCTGGCTTTTTCTCTCTCCCCATTAAAAATCACCAGCGTTTCGCAAATAAAGGCGATCACCATGTGAAAAAATATCTTTTAAAATGGAGCTTAATTTGCATATAAGGAACGAGAGATTTATGACAAGCAACATCGTCCAGTACTGCATCTGCCTAGTATCAGTCATAATTTAGATTGTTTGTGACTTATCTTAAATTCTAAAGCTTGGAGAAGATGAAGTACTCTGTTGCTGTACTATTGTCAGGAGTCTAAGACTTACCAGAGATTTATTAGTAATCTTATCACAAACATGTCTCAGGTTTTTGCTTTTATTATGTGCCAAGATCCTCTGAGGAATTTTTTTTACTGCAATTATATTCCTCAATGCCTGCATTCTGAAGCTGAGTTGATTTCCTTTCCAAAATAAAGCGACCTATCATTACACCACAGCCGCTCTTGTACATTTTTCCTCTGCTACTTAATAATCAATGTATTCATCATTAAAATCTGAGCCCCGAAGCAATGGTTTTTAGCATATTCTAATGACTAGCTACTTGCAAATTACAATGACCTTTCATGTACATTCTGTAAGCACCTTGTTCTAATGTGTACTGTATTTATAGTTTGCCAATACAAACTAGCCAAAGATTGGATAGTTACTGTAATCTATTAGCTCGATTGCTTTCTGTGCTCATTTATAGCATGTGCCACACGGCCATTTTCAAAAACTGGCCTATCGTTCATCTCCTGCAAGCTCGGAAAGTAAGGGATACTTCATCTTCACAATACACACATACTAATGTCTGAGGAGCAGCCCATCTCAGCTCAAGGAGGTTTCAGAAATAAAGAACCCTCTTTCTTATTAGTGTCATCATGCTATTTGTGACTGGCAAAAAACACCATTCGAGAGTGTAAACTTTTGTTGAAGAATGTCAAGGCTGGTCCCATTTTCTTCCCATTACTCTGACCTCCAAATAGCATTTAATAAGATCTGCTTTGAAAGACAAAGAGAAAGGCACTTCCCCTAAACAAGAAACAATTTTTTTGTTATAAATAACTGTTTCAAGTGAAGCATTAAACTTTTTCTTTCCTTTTCTTTTCTTCTCTCTCTTTTTTTTAAGCACACTGCTGTAATGACTCCGGAACCAATAAGAGAGCTTCGTGTGGAAGTATGAGCTCGGGTCGCCTTCTGACCCTCTGTGACAGTCTATTTCAGGCAGTTATGGATAGATAACATTACAGACACTGGAAATTAAAACAACACTAATTTCGTCTCTGTGGCCACGCCTTCACGCATCACACAATGAGAATTTGTCTATGTACATTGTGCTTGGTCAACGGTTTTACGGATCTCCCTGTGTACCCGGAAACCCAGGCACTTTTAAGGACGTACTTCCTTCATTTCTACTCTATTCCTCTGATTAATAAAACTTTTTGCATGCCTAGTCAAAACACTCTGCAAGCTTTTCACCATATATTCATGGGGGGAAAAGTGATGTTAATTTATTTCCCTTTTAGAAAGAAACTAACAACAACAAAAGAAATCCCTTTTTGGATTGGAAGAGAGAAAGAAAAATTCTAATACAGAAATATTTGTCTTCCCTGCAAAACAGAGTCCAGCCTAATGAAAAGCATAATGTTAAAACACACACACACCATGCCAAGCACCTCCTTTAAGGCTACACATATTTTTGACTATACGTATCGGTTCTTTTCTGTGCATTCATTTGCTTGATTTATGGATGCTCAATTTCACTTCACCTTTTATTACAAGATCTACAGTTACATTAAGAGTAATAGCAAGTCAAATGTTTTTATATTTGGGCAATGCAAAAAACAGATAAGATCTAATCCGTGGGCTCTTGTAGGAAATTAGGGGTAGCTGAAATGCAAGATGACTAGTGCAATTCTGTTGTAATCAACTAAAAGGAAACTGTAATGGTGCATTTCAAGAGATCTTTAGCAAGTGACACAAACAAGAGAAGAAGCAGACACGGCCATTTAACTTCAAACTCCGCCATAGAGAGTCGAATTGTAAGCTTCCAACAGCAAGCCCAGCTGGTGGCTATGTGGCAGTCTTCATTTCTCAGCTGAAAAGCCACTCCCTTGAGACTCTCCAGCCACCCCCAGCCGCATTTTTTATCAAGTGTCTGAAAGGTAGGAGCTGTTAGAATTCTTTTCTCTATTCACAGATAATCACAGCCCTTTTTTCCCCTTTAGCTTGCAGACGCACATGTAGTTTCAAATATTAGCTAGAACTCCAGCCCTCACCAGCCCTTAATTGCTCTCTCAGGGAAGGTATCATAAATGCAGGTATGGCTAACACAGATGTAGCTTCAACTTTATGCAGGCAGGAATGCTACATCAAAGCTATTTGCAAAGTGACATAACTAGTTATTAAAAAGTACGTTTTTACTATATTCCTTGGCATTTGCATTCTTTTAGAAACCAAGCGTATTTTTTAACGTGGCCACGGAAATGTTGGGGCGATTGACCATTCATGATGTCTGCGAGGGAAAGGCATCTAAATATTTTTCAAGCCACTTTAATAAATTTGAGTGTGTCTGTCGCAGCACGTAACCTGATTATTTAAATAGGTTAATATCAGCACGTCTCTTTTGCCAACTGCTGTAAGCAGTCCACTGCTGTCATTAAGCTGAAAGGCCAAGACAATGTAAGTTTATCTGGTCCTGCCCACATTTCTACTCTTCATTCGACTGAAACAAATGGGAAAGGGAAACGTACTGACTTTTGGCGAACTACAAAGGTTAACTCGATTCATCATGGAGGGATTGATGCTAAGTGCTTTCTGTCTGTCCATATATTTTAAAGATTTAGAAGGCACCTGCTAGTGTTCTCAGGAGACAGAAGACAGGAGTGTTCATCTTTGCCATATGCAGAGTGTCTCTTGCAATTTTCTCTTTACCTCACTGGCACTGCTGAAATCCTTCTTAGACTACAGAGTTTTGGAAGCTTATTTTTCAGTGAGTTAAAAAGACAACAGATACTGGAGAGGATGTGGAGAAATAGGAACACTTTTACACTGTTGGTGGGAGTGTAAATTAGTTCAACCATTGTGGAAGACAGTCTGGCGATTACTCAAGGCCTTAGAAATAGAAATTCCATTTGACCCAGCAATCCCATTACTGGGTATATATCCAAAAGACTATAAATCATTCTACTATAAGAACACATGCACACGAATGTTCATTGTAGCACTATTTACAATAGCAAAGACCTGGAACCAACCCAAATGCCCATTGATGATAGACTGGATTGGGAAAATGTGGCACATATACACCATGGAATATTATGCAGCAATCAGAAATGATGAGTTTGTGTCATTTGTAGGGACATGGATGAATCTGGAGAACATCATTCTCAGCAAACTGACACAAGAACAGAAAATGAAATACCACATATTCTCACTCATAGGTGGGTGAGGAAAAATGAGAACACATGGACACAGGGAGGGGAGTACTAAACACTGGGGTCTATTGGGGGGAAAAGGGGAGGGCCAGCGGGTGGGGGAGCTGGGGAGGGATAGCCTGGGGAGAAATGCCAAATGTGGGTGAAGGGGAGAAAGGAAGCAAAACACACTGCCGTGCGTGTACATATGCAACTGTCTTGCATGTTCTGCACATGTACCCCAAAACCTAAAATGCAATAAAAATTTAAAAAAATAAATAAATAAAATAAAATAATTTGTTCCAAAAAAAAAAAAAAAAGCCAAAGCTTTTCTTTCTTAGGACCTTTAACTCTTTGAAGGAAAGTGGCAGGGTTTGAAGCTGCTGTTAACGCTTTGAGGAGAAGGAGCTCAACAGCTTGAAATGGTAAGAAGAGAATTCTCATCACCCAGGTTGCAATAAAATGTGCCTCTCCCGATACCAATAAGGCCCACCTGAAGGTTTCCAGAGAGGCAGTGGAAGGTAAACCCAGAGGAAAAGCAAGGTAAAGGCAACCAGGTGGCCAGGTTCTTAAATCTTAAAGCAACAGTTACAAAGTAGAGAGCTTGCACTGCAATCCATTGCACGGCCTGACAGGAAAAGGGATGAGGAAGTTCAGAACCTGGCGACTGGAGTGTTTCCCAGCACCGGGTCCCACCACGCGCCGCACCGAACAATAAATCTTTTTCACTTTCTATAACTCATTTGCATGAATTTACTTTTTTGCCTTAAGAGGTTGTTGTAATGTGTGTTAAAAAACACAGTGCAATTTTATCTCCATAATATCACAAAAGAAATATTATGTTAGGAGGAGGACTCAAGATGGCACTGTGAGAACAACCCAGGATTGGAGCTCGCGTTGAATCCGCAAATGGTGAGTCTGAGCTGCATTTCCGACTGATCTTTGTTGCCCACAGGACGGGGAAACTCCCAAGTATAAAAAGACATGGGACACCAGGCAGTAGGTCTGCCTGGCGAAGCCGGCAGCCGGGGCGGCGGCGGCCGGCCCTACCCAGCAATCCCCACAGGGTGCGCTTGTACAGGTGCCTTGTTGAACCGGCAACCTGAGACTTGAGAGGGCTGGACTTGAGACTGAACAAGACTTGGACAGAAGCCCAGCCCAGGGGATTGCAGGGACAGATCGTTTGGGATACCCAGTGGGACGAACAAAACCGCGATTTCAAACTATCCCAAGCAGACGGCCCGAGACACTCTGTGGGGGAGGGGCGTCCACCACTACCGAGGCAACCCGCCCCAACTGAGATACATGCCCACTGCTGACGCAGCCAGCCATTGCTGAGGCAACCCGCCCCAACTGAGATACACGCCCACTGCTGATGCAGCCAGCCGTTGCCGAGGCAACCCGCCCCAACTGAGATACACGCCCACTGCTAACGCAGCCAGCCATTGCCGAGGCAACCCGTCCCTACTGAGATACACGCCCACTGCTGACGCAGCCTGCCGTTGCTGAGGCAACACGCTACAACGAAGAGACTCTGCCGCAGGGCATGGCGGAGACCACAGCAGAGCCTGTAGGAACAGGGCGAATCACACAACAGCAGGGCGGAGCCTCGGCAGCCAAACAGTGGCTAGTCTGCCTTCTAGCTGGGCAGGACACCTCATCAAACATCCAAAAATAAAGCCCAAACCCCTCAACACAGAGCATTTGAGGGGAAAAAAAAGGGGTTTTTTAATGAGCTCTGTTGCAGCAGAATCAAACATAGCAGCCTAACAGCCCTGAAGGAAAAACAGAGCGCACAGCTCAGCAATTAAACCCCTACAAAGTACAAACTGTCTCCTCAAGCAGCTCCCTGACCCCTCTATATCCAAAAGACTGACATTAGGCAGGCATCATTCTGGGACAAAGATAGCAGAAAAAGAAACTGGTAGCATCCCTCGCTGTGCCACAGCTGCTAGAGGTGCACCCCAGACAAGCAGGGTCTGGAGCGAACCTCAGCAGTCATACAGCGAAGGGGCTAGACTGGTAGAAGAAAAATCAAGCAACAAAAATACTTCATCATCAACATTCTGGGTGTCCACTCAGAGACCCAATCGAAAGGTCAGCAACTACGCAGACGACCAGCGGACAAATCCACAAAGATGGGAAGAAACCAGCGCAAAAAGGAGGAAAACACGCGAAACCAGAACACCTCGCCTCCTAGAAAGGACCAAAACTCCTCACCAGCAAGGGAACAAAGCTGGACAGAGAATGACTGTGACGAAATGACGGAATTAGACTTCAGAAGATGGATAATGAGAAACTTTTGTGAGCTAAAAGATCATGTATTAAATCAATGCAAAGAAACTAAGAACCTTGAAAAAAGATTTGAAAAAAGATTCGAGGAAATGATAACAAGAATGGATAACTTAGAGAGGAATATGAATGAATTAAAGGAGCTGAAAAACACAATACGAGAACTTCGCGAAGCAAACACAAGTTTCAATAGCCGAATTGACCAAGCAGAGGAAAGAATATCTGAAGTCGAAGACCAACTCAATGAAATAAAACAAGAAACCAAGATCAGAAAAAAAAGCGCAAAAAAAAATGAACAAAGTCTCCAAGAAATGTGGGACTGTGTGGAAAGACCTAACCTACGTTTGATAGGTGTACCAGAAGGGGACGAAGAGAATGAATCCAAGCTGGAAAATACTCTTCAGGACATCATCCAGGAAAATTTCCCCCACCTAGCAAGACAGGACAACACTCAATTGCAGGAAATACAGAGAACACCACAAAGATATTCTGCAAGAAGAGCAACCCCAAGGCACATAAACATCAGATTCAACAGGGTTGAAATAAAGGAGAGAATACTAAGGGCAGCCAGAGAGAAAGGTCAGGTCACCCACAAAGGGAAGCCCATCAGACTCACAGCAGATCTCTCGGCAGAAACACTACAAGCCAGAAGAGAGTGGGGGCCAATATTCAACATTCTTAAAGAAAAGAACTTTCAACCCAGAATTTCATATCCAGCCAAACTGAGCTTCAGAAGTGAAGGAAAAATAAAATCCTTTGCGAACAAGCAAGTACTCAGAGATTTTGTCACCACCAGGCCTGCTTTACAAGAGCTCCTAAAAGAGGCACTACACATAGAAAGGATCAACAAGTACCAGCCATTCCAAAATCACACTGAATGCTAAAGAGCTTCAAAATAATGAAGAATCTACAACAACTAACAGGCAAAACAGCCACTTAGCATCAAAATGGCAGTATCAAATTCACACATAACAATATTAACCCTAAATGTAAATGGACTAAATGCACCAATCAAAAGACACAGACTGGCAAATTGGATAAAAATCCAAAACCCATCAGTGTGCTGTATCCAGGAAACCCATCTCACATGCAAGGATACACAAAGGCTCAAAATAAAGGGATGGAGAAAGATTTACCAAGCTAATGGAAAGCAAAAAAAAGCAGGAGTTGCAATTCTCATCTCTGATAAAATAGACTTTAAAGCAACAAGATCAAAAGAGACAAAGAAGGCCATTACATAATGGTAAAAGGATCAATACAACAAGAAGAGCTAATGATCCTAAACATATATGGACCCAACGCAGGAGCACCCAGATACATAAGGCAAGTTCTTAATGACTTACAAAAGGACTTAGACTCCCACACAATAATAGTGGGAGACTTTAACACTCCACTGTCAATATTAGAGAGATCAACCAGACAGAAAACCAACAAGGATATCCAGGGCTTGAACTCAGACCTGGAGCAAGCAAATCTGATAGACATTTACAGAACTCTCCACCCCAAATCCACAGAATACACATTCTTCTCAGCACCACATCACACCTACTCTAAAATTGACCACATAATTGGAAGTAAAGCACTGCTCAACAAATGCAAAACAACTGAAATCATAACAAACAGCCTCTCAGACCATAGTGCAATCAAGTTAGAACTCAGAATTCAGAAACCGACCCAGAACCGCACAGCTTCATGGAAACTGAACAACTGGCTCTTGAATGTTGACTGAATAAACAATGAAATGAAGGCAGAAATAAAGAAGTTCTTTGAAACCAATGAGAATGAAGACACAACGTGCCAGAACCTCTGGGACACATTTAAAGCAGTCTCTAGAGGAAAGTATATAGCAATAAGTGCCCATATGAGGAGAATGGAGAGATCCAAAATTGACAGCCTATCGTCAAAACTGAAAGAGCTAGAGGAGCAAGATCAAAAAAACTCAAAACCCAGCAGAAGACAAGAAATTACTAAGATCAGAGCTGAGCTGAAGGAGATTGAGACACGAAAAACCCTTCAAAAAATCAATAAATCCAAGAGCTGGTTTTTTGAAAAGATCAACAAAATAGACAGACCACTAGCCAGATTGATTAAAAATAAAAGAGAGAACAACCAAATAGATGCAATAAAAAATGATAAAGGGGAAATCACCACAGATTCCACAGAAATTCAAACCATCATCAGAGAATATTACAAACAACTCTATGCACATAAACTAGTAAACCTGGAAGAAATGGATAAATTCCTGGACTCCTGTGTCCTCCCAAGCCTAAACCAGGAGGAAGCTGAAACTATGAATAGACCAATAACAAGGTCTGAAGTTGAGGCAGCAATTAAGAGCCTACCACACAAAAAAAGCCCAGGTCCAGACGGGTTCACAGCCGAATTCTACCAGACACACAAGGAGGAGCTGGTACCATTCCTTTTAAAACTATTTCAAACAATCCAAAAAGAGGGAATCCTTCCCAAATCATTTTATGAGACCAACATCATCCTGATACCAAAATCCGGCAGAGACCCAACGAGAAAAGAAAACTTCAGGCCAATATCCATGATGAGCATAGATGCAAAAATCTTCAATAAAATATTGGCAAGCCGATTGCAACAGCAAATCAAAAAGTTTATTCATCATGATCAAGTAGGATTCATTCCAGGGATGCAAGGCTGGTTCAACATACGCAAGTCTATCAACGTAATTCACCACATAAACAGAACCAAAAACAAAAACCACATGATTATCTCAATTGACGCAGAGAAGGCATTTGACAAAATTCAACAGCCCTTTATGCTAAAAACCCTCAATAAACTCGGTATCGATGGAATGTATCTCAAAGTAATAAAAGCTATTTACGACAAACCAACAGCCAATATCATACTGAATGGGCAAAAACTGGAAGCATTCCCTTTACAATCTGGCAGTAGACAAGGATGCCCTCTCTCACCATTCCTATTCAATATAGTACTGGAAGTTCTAGCCAGAGCAATCAGGCAAGAAAAAGAAATAAAGGGTATTCAAATAGGAAAGGTGGAAGCCAAATTGTCTCTATTTGCAGACGACATGATAGTATACCTAGAAGACCCCATCGCCTCAGCCCAAAAACTCCTGAAACTGATAAGAAACTTCAGCAAAGTCTCAGGATATAAAATCAGCGTACAAAAATCACAAGCATTCGTCTACACCAATAACAGACTAAAAGAAAGCCAAATCAAGAGCGAACTGCCATTCGCAATTGCTACAAAAAGAATAAAATACCTTGGAATACAACTCACAAGGAACGTAAGGGACCTCTTCAAGGAGGACTACAAACCACTGCTCAACGAAATCAGAGAGGACACAAACAGATGGAGAAACATTCCATGTTCATGGTTAGGAAGAATTAATATCGTGAAAATGGCTATACTGCCCAAAGTAATTTACAGAATCAACGCTATCCCCATCAAGCTACCATTGACTTTCTTCACAGAACTGGAAAAAACCACCATGAACTTCATATGGAACCAAAAGAGAGCCCGCATAGCCAAGTCAATTCTAAGCAAAAAGAACACAGCGGGGGGCATCACACTACCAGATTTCAAACTATACTACAAGGCTACAGTAATCAAAACAGCATGGTACTGGTACCAAAACAGAGATATAGACCAATGGAACAGAACAGAGGCACCAGAGGCAACACAACATACATACAACTATACAATCTTTGATAAACCTGACAAAAACAAGCAATGGGGCAAGGATTCCATGTTTAACAAATGGTGTTGGGAAAACTGGCTAGCATGTGCAGAAAGCAGAAACTGGACCCCTTCCTGACACCTTACACTAAAATTAACTCCAGATGGATTAAAGACTTAAACATAAGACCTGGCACCATAAAAACCCTAGAAGAAAATCTAGGCAAAACTATCCAGGACATAGGAGTAGGCAAGGACTTCATGAACAAAACA
Organism: Callithrix jacchus; assembly: GCF_049354715.1. Classification (NCBI taxonomy): domain Eukaryota; kingdom Metazoa; phylum Chordata; class Mammalia; order Primates; family Cebidae; genus Callithrix; species Callithrix jacchus. Next base: position 21,324,153 of record NC_133523.1, read on the forward strand.
GCAAAAGCATTGGCAACAAAAGCCAAAATAGACAAATGGGACCTAATGAAACTCCACAGCTTCTGTACGGCAAAAGAAACAGTCACTAGAGTGGATCGGCAACCAACAGAATGGGAAAAAAATTTTGCAGTTTACCCATCTTACAAAGGGCTGATATCCAGAATTTACAAAGAACTCAAACAGATTTACAGGAAAAAAACAAACAAGCCCATTCAAAAGTGGGCAAAGGATATGAACAGATACTTTATGAAAGAAGACATATATGAGGCCAACAATCATATGAAAAAATGCTCATCGTCACTGGTCATCAGAGAGATACAAATCAAAACCACATTGAGATACCATCTCACGCCAGTTAGAATGGCGATCATTAAAAAATCTGGAGACAACAGATGCTGGAGAGGATGTGGAGAAAAAGGAACACTTTTACACTGTTGGTGGGAGTGTAAATTAGTTCAACCATAGTGGAAGACGGTGTGGCGATTCCTCAAGGCCTTAGAAATAGAAATTCCATTTGACCCAGCAATCCCATTACTGGGTATATATCCAAAAGACTATAAATCTTTCTAATGTAAAGACACATGTACACGAATGTTCATTGCAGCACTGTTTACAATAGCAAAGACCTGGAATCAACCCAAATGCCCATTGATAATAGACTGGATTGGAAAAATGTGGCACATATACACCATGGAATATTATGCAGCAATCAGAAATGATGAGTTTGTGTCGTTTGTAGGGACATGGATGAATCTGGAGAACATCATCCTCAGCAAACTGACACAAGAACAGAAAATGAAACACCGCATATTCTCACTCATAGGTGGGTGATGAGAAATGAGAACACATGGACGCAGAAAGGGGAGTACTAAACACTGGGGTCTATTGGGGGGAAAAGGGGAGGGCCAGTGGGAGGGGGAGGTGGGGAGGGATCGCCTGGGGAGAAAAGCCAAATGTGGGTGAAGGGGAGAAGAAAAGAAAGCACAATGCCGTGTGTGTACCTACGCAACTGTCTTGCATGCTCTGCTCATGTACCCCAAAACCTATAATCCAATAAAAAATTAAAAAAAAAAAGGAATGATAAATTGTGCTCCATCAAAATTAAAAACTTCTGCTCTGCTAAGACACTGTTAAAAGAATGAAAAGACAAGCCACAAATGGGAAGGAAGTATTTGCGGAGCACATGTTTGACAAAGGACTGGAATCCAGACTCCATAAAGAACTTCCAAAACTCAATAATAAGAAAACAAACAACCCAATAAAAAACAGATAAAACCTTTTAAAGATACTTAACCAAAGAAAATAGACAAATAGCAAACAAGTAAATTAAAAGGTGTTCAACATCGTTAGTCATTAGGAAAATGCGAATTAAAACCACAATGAGATGCGGCTACACAGCTATTAGATTAGCTAAAAATAATTGTTTATGTGACAATACCAGGTGTTGATGACAACGGGAAGCCACTGGAAATCTCATACATTGTTGGTTCAAATACAACATTTGGGGCAACAATTTGGCAGTTTCTTCCAAATTATAACCCCCAGCAGGGCGTGGTGGCACACCCTTGTAGTCCCAGCTACTCAGGAGGCTGAGATGAGAGGATTGAGCCAAGAAGGCCAAAGTGGCAGGGAGCTGAGATTGGGCCACTGGACTCTAACCTGGGAGACAGAGTGAGACCATCTCTCAAAAAAATGTTTAAAAAATGATAGCCCACGGAAATGAAAACGTATGTTCCCACAAAAACCTGAATGCAAATGTTTGTAGTACATTTATTCATAATCGCCAAAAAACAGCAAACAACCGAAATGTCATTCAACTAGTGAACAAATAAATAAACTGCAAAGCATTCATATAATGGACTACTACTTGGCCATTAAAAAAAGCTACTGATATACATGACACCATGCATGAATCTGAAATGTGTCATGCCAAGTGAAAGAGTCAGACACAAAAGAATACATACTGTATGATTCTGTTTCTGTGGCATCCTCGGAAATGCTAAAACTGTAAGATTAGAAGGCACCCCAAGGCCAAGCATAGTGGCTCATGCATGTAATCCCAGCACTTTGGGAGGCTGAGGCAGGAGGATTGTTTTAGGCTAGGAGTTAGAAAGTAGCCTGGGCAACAAAACAAGACTTCATCTCTACAAAAAATTTTTAAAAATTAGCCAGGCATGGTGGCATGCAGCTGTAGTTCTGGCTTCTCTGGAGGCTGTCAAGAGAACAGTTTGGGCCCAAGAGTTCAAGGTTACAGTGAGCCATAATTATGCCGTTGCACTCCAGCCTGGGCAACAAGGCAGGACCCTGGCTTGAAAGAAAAGGGAAAGGAAAGGACAGGAGAGAAGAGGAGGAGTGGGGAGGGAAGGGGAGGGGAGGGGTGGAAAAGGGTGGGGAGGGGAGAAAAAGGGGAAGAGTGGGGTGGGGAGGGGAGGGAAAAGGGAGGGAGAGAGGAAAAGAAAGAGAGAGAGCAAAAGAAAGAAATAAAGAAAATAGAAAGGAGGGAGGGAGGGAGGGAAGGAAGAAAGAAAAGAAAAATGAAAGGAAAAGGAAGAGAAGGAAAGGGAGAAAGCAAAAAAGAGGGAGGGAGGGTGGGAGGGAGAAAGCATCAGCAGTTACAAGAAGTTAGGGATGTGGGGAAGGCTGATTACAAAGGAGTAGTAAGAGAATTTGGGGGTTGATGAATCTGTTCAGTAACTTTTTTTTTTTAAGATGGAATTTTGCTCTTGTTGCCCAGGCTGGAGTGCAATGGCACAATCTCGATTCACTACAGCCTGCACCTCCCAGGTTCAAGCAATTCTCCTGCCTCAGCCTCCAGAGTAGCTGGGATTACAGGTGCCCACCACCACACCTGGCTAATTTTCTGTATTTTTCGTAGAGACAGAGTTTTACCAGGTTGGCCAGGCTGGTCTCAAACTCCTGATCTCAGGTGATCCACCCACCTTGGCCTCCCAAAGTTCAGGATTACAGATGTAAGCCGCCGCCCCCAGCCCTGTTCAGTGCCTTAATTGTGGTGGTGATTATGGGACCATTTGCTTCTAAGTCCACAGAACAGTATACCAAATAGAGAGACCTTTACCACATTGAATTTTTAAAGTAAATAAAAGTATTAAAAGGACATTTTTAAAAACTGGTGGCAAGAAACTTCTTTTCCAAATGGATGTGGCCCCAAATTCAGCAAACATGACAAGGTGACCCTGACAGCTCCATCTAATAGACACAGACCAAGCCTCTGGGAGAATCCCCTGCTGGCAGCCTAGGAGAATCTAGGAAGACTGAGACCCCCACCAAGTTCTGCCTTCTAGGGATAACTCCAGAGCAAAGTGGGAACAGAGTAAATCCCAGCTGGAGCTTGGGGCTTTCATGGAGGAGGCAGGGTTTAAATCAGGTCCTGAGGAGTGGGTAGAATCCAGGGCTGTGGATGTGGGGGAGGCAGGAGTACATGCATGCACACGCACGGCTGATTCCGAAATAGGGAGAGGCCGGTGGGCAGTCGTGTAAGAGGACAGACCACACATGCTGACAGGAAACTGCAAGGGTCTGGTTGGCACAGCTCCCAAGAATCCTGTGGTGACTCATTTGGGAGCCAGATGGAACATAAATAAATATCCAACATCTAGTCATCAACAGGTATGAGAGGTGTGGGGAAGGTCTTTTTAACCAAATGCTGTGAATAATCCATCAGAAAGGATAACATTATGAAGAGGTCGCGGTGACTCCATCCGCTGACACGAATGGCGTGTCTACTATGTGCTCTTTGCAAGCCCTTAATATATAATGACACATCTAATCCACCCCCACGTCCATAAGGGACTTCAATACCCTCATTCTGCAGGTGAGAAAATAGAGGCACAGAGATTGTGTTACACACCCAAAGATTGTGTTTTATGTCCAGGATCACACGGAGGGGATGTAGGATTCAAATCCAACACTGAACACAGCCTCTGAACTACAGGCCGAGCTACTGCTTGGGTCCAAGTAATTATGACTGCAGAGACTGCCCAAGGTATATCTTTTCCAATCTTCTTTTTTTTTTTTGAGATGGGGGTCTTGCTCTGTTGCCCAGGCTAGAGTGCAATGGCTCCATCTCAGCTCACTGCAACCTCCGCCTCCCGGTTTCAAGCAATTCTCCTGCCTCAGCCTCCTGAGTAGATGGGATTACAGGCACCCACTACCATGCCTTACTACTTTTTGAATTTTTAGTAGAGAGAGAGTTTCACCACATTGGCCAGGCTGGTCTTGAACTCCTGACCTTGGGTGGCCTCCCAAAGTGCTAGGATTACAGGCTTGAGCCACCGTGCCCTGCCATTGTTTTTTTTCTTCACCCACACATAAACATTATGCCACCCGCCCACCATAGCCTCCCAGTCTGTCTCCAGTTGCAATCCACACCTGTGCAGCCTTGTTCAGCAGGTGTGTGTGCACACAGGTACACAAGGGCACACGTGCTCCAAGGGTGTCATTCATCCCCCAAAGAAGCCAAGAGACTCCATCAAGTTAAATGATGCAGAAGAATCACAAGTGACTGGTTCTTAAAAATAATAAGGCTTTTCCAAAAGAGGCCAGGCCGTACAAGCAGCAGTGGGAGGCAAATTATGTCTAAGTGGAACAGCCAATAAATTAATTTCATGTGGAAGAAAACCAGGTTGGCCCAGGGTTAAAAAAGATTCCATCAACATGAAGATCTCATTACGACACAGACTTCCCTGGCAAGGGTCAAGTCTGCTGAAGCTGTTTTGGATTCAAGCTTCACCAGCGTCACCTGTGCCTAACAAAGATTCCACATCAAATGCAGAAAAGATGGATCTGTCTAGACACCCCCTTGCATAAACCCAACAGCCTCCTCATCAGCTACACAGAAGTGGAACTGTGTAAAGCTTCCCTTACCATGACCCCCGGCAGCCAGGACAACTGGGGAGAAAAGGCAAACACAGCTGTTGACTCAGGAATAGCATTCAGGCTTTGGGTAGGAATTTTTATTGAGCTTCTGGAAGATTCTGAAGACTTGGTGTATGTTGTTGTAAAGCCAGCAATCCCCTGGGAGAGGTGGAGGCACATCAGTGACTCATGGGTGAAATGCAGACTATTCCAAATCGAAATCTGCCATCATTCAGCCAGAGCTGAGCTGGATTCTGTCTTTGGCATGCTGAAAAACAAAAGGGCTCAGTCAAAACATGGTTAATGTAAACACAGAAAGGGGACACAGATAGAGCTAATCTCATTCATAAATATAATATTCATTCAGTGTTCATAAACACCTATTCAGCACCTACTCGGAGAAGCGCTTGCTAGGAGCTGGTGCACCATGGTGGGTAAAGTAGGTGTGTGACCCATGAAGCTCTCAGTGTAGAACAGACATCGCAGGCTTCTCCAGACTGTGGCTGCACGCTGCCCACCTCCACTGTGCACCTGCACTGCCTTCATGGGGAGATGGCCATGGCTTCAGCTGCCTGCAGATCACAGCCCAGGGTCCTTTCACTCGCTGGTCTCTGCCTGCCTCAGGAAGGCTGCCTGTCCTCACACATTCATTCTGTGTTCCTCTGCAGGGACCCATCCCAACCAACTGTGGATTCCCCTCTTCTTTTCCTCCCCCACCCTCTGACACTATTTACCCCATGTATTTTCTTCAATTAACATAGTAAGGTCTTGTGCATTTATTCTTCCTATCTGTCTCTCAAGCTAGATTGTCAGCAGTCAGTGGGCAGGAACCTTATCGGTCTTGCAAACCAATATCTACCTGATGAACACACGGTGCCTGCACATGGTCAGTATCCCAAAGACTTTTTTAAACTATGAATGAAAAAATAAGGTTATGAGATAGCCCATGAGATAGATGCTAAATAGGTTATAAGATAGCTCATGAAGTAGGGGTCAATAAGTTATGAGATAGTCCATAAGATAGGGGCCAGTAAGATTATGAGATAGCCCAAGGAGTGAGGGCTAATAAGGTGAGGAGATAGCCCATGAGAAAGAAAGACCTAATCTAAATGTGTGACTGGGGAAGCCCTTCATGAGAGGTGACATTTATGCCAAGATGGGAAAGAGAGAGGGCTCACCAGGTCCACATTGAAGAATAAGCTCTCTGGGCAGGAGAGAAAGCACATTCAAAGCTTCCAAGGCCAGAAAAGCCCTGTGCTGGGGGAATTTAAGGAAGGACATCAGGGCTAAAATAGGGTGTATGGCCACAGAGAACAGCAGGGACATGTGAAGGGGTCCTAACCCTATTATAGATGTGGCAGGATGGCCCTGAGGATTTGAAGAAGATGCAGGCCATTATCTAGTTTATATTTGTAAAGATCATTCTGGGCAGACACAGTGGCTCACACCTGTAATCCCAGCACTCTTGGAGACTGAGGTGGGCAGAATGCTTGAGGCCAGGAATTTGAGACCAGCCTAGGCCACATAATGGCACTTTGTCCCTACAAAAAATATAAAAATTAATTAGCCAGATATGGTGGTATGCACCTGTGGTCTCAGCTACTCTGAAGACTGAGGTGGGAGGATGGCTTGATCCCAGGAGGCTGAGGCTCTAGTGAGCTGTAATTGCACCACTGCATTTCAACCTGGGAGACAGAGTGATACCCTTTCTCTAAAAAAGTAAGACAAAAATAGTCATTCTGGTTATTTGATAGAGAACATATTATAAGGCAACAAGAGTAGAGGCAAGAAGACAAAATTAGAAACTACAGCATTACCCAGGTGAGAAATAATTGGGCCAAGGTGTTAGTGAGATGAAGGGTGAAGATGGAGGGAAGTGCATGCATGAGGGTGTCTCCTATTGGCCCTGCAGGCTAGGTGAGCTAACAATGGTTAGAAACAGCAGCCAAAGGCCAGGCACAGTGGCTCACACCTGTAATCCCAGTGCTTTGGGAGGCTGAGGCCAGCTGATCACTTAAGGTCAGGAGTTCAAGACAAGCCTTGCCAACATGGTGAAATCCCATATTTAGAGAAAATACCAAATATAACTGGGCATGGTGGTGTGTGCCAGTAGTCCCAGCCTCTTGGGGAACTGAAGCAGAAGAATTGTTTGACCCTGGGAGGTGGAGGTTGCAGTGAGTCAAGATCATGCCACTGCACTCCAGCCTGAGCGACTGAGTGAGATTCTGTCTCAAAAAAAAAAAAAAATCAAGATGGGGCTTGTTTCAGGGTTATGATTCAAATATTACATATCTGATACAGGTGTCATATTCAGAATACAGAAAGAACTTTTACAACTCAATAAAAAGACAAAAAACCCAATTTTAAAATGAGCAAAAGATGCAAATATAGACATTTCTCCAAGAAGATATACAAATGTCCAACAAGCACATTAAAACTGTCCAGTGACCAGTCATGAGGGAAATGCAAAGCAAAATCATAATGATGCCCACGGGATGGTCATCACCAACAAATGTAAACAGAAAGTAACACGTGTCCGTGGGATGTGGAGAAACTGGAACTCTCGTTCCTTTACTGAGCATGTCAAATGGCATAGCCACAGTGGTAAAAGTTAAACATAGAATAACCTTGTGACTCAGTAAATTCACTCCTAGGCATATGCCTCAAAGAACTGAAAACAGGTACTCATACAAATACACGTACACTTCTGATACCATAGCACTTTTCACAATAACTAACAATAACAAAAAACATGCGTAGTGTTTCACAGTAATAAGAGATAGATGTACAGCTCTATCAATAACAGATTAATGGATAAGTAAACTGTTATATATTATCTATAATACATATATATAGCATATACTATATAGAGAACATATGTAAGACATATATATTATGTAATACATATGTAGCATATATGTATAAGTAATATATTATACATATATGTATATTATATACATATCACATTATCTTATAATATATACATATTATATACAGTACATATATATGTTGAATATGTATTATAGATATATAACATAAATAAAATGTTATATATGTTATGTATAATACATGTAACATATATAATATATAATATATAAAATATCTGCATTATATATTATATACATATATTATATATTATATTTATATTTATATATGTTATTTATTTTATTGTATTTGTTATCTATTTATTATTATTATGTTTATTTTAATATTTATGTTTATTATATTTATATATTATATACATGTATAATGTATCTTATATAGACATATGTATATATGTATAATGTATGTATGTGTCTGTATATTACACATATGTAAAATATATGTTTATATATGTATAACATATATTATACATACATATGTAATAAACATATATACATATGTATATATAACATATATAAATCACAGTTTACCTTTCCAAATATATATAAAATAACAGTATTGTGGTCCCCAACTTTTTCAGCACCAGGGACCTGTTTCATAGAAGACAGCTTTTCCATGGACAGTGGAGGTGAGGGTGGATGGTTTTGGGATGAATCTGTTCCAACCCTGATCATCAGGCATTAGATTCTGATAAAAAACATGAGACCTAGATCCCTCGCAGGCTCAGTTCACAATAGGGTTCGCAATTCTGTTAGAATCTAATGCTCCTGCTGATCTAATAGGGGGCAGAGCTCAGGCTGTAATGCTCGCTCATCCACCGCTCACTTCCTGCTGTGGAGCCCAGTTCTTAACAAGCCATGGGTCTGGTCCATGGCCCAGGGGTTGGGGACCCCAACATAACTGTGTTTTATGTGTGTTCAGCCCTAAAAATGAAGTACTGATACATGTTACAGCTTCAATAACATTATGTTCAGTGAAAGAAGTCAAGACTTAAAGGTCACATATTGTCATTCCATTCATATGAGTTACCTGGAATAGGTAAATCCACAGAGACAGAACTCCGATTGGCAGTTGCCAGGGGCTTGCTGGAGGGGGGAAAGGGGAGTGGCTGCTTAATGAGCCTGGGTTTTTATTTTGCTATGTGGGAAAGTTTCGGAGCTATATGGAGGTGATGGTAGTACAACTCTATAAATGTATTACATGTCACCTAATTGTTCATTTTAAATGGTTCAGTTTATGTTAGGTGAAATACACCTCAATCAATTAATTTTTTTTAAAGAAAACAACAGCCAGGTGTGCAGATTGAATAATAGGGTAGAAATAGGTGCCATCCTTGGAAGTGGGTTAGACTGAGGGCAAGTATATTTGGGGTAAGCTGAGGAGTTTCAGCATTGGACATGTGACATGAGGATGCCTTAGGTATGAAAGGAGTTCCCAGGGAAGTAGCTGGATTTGGGATCTCAGAGCTCAAATAGGAGATCTTAGCTGTAGTTAAGATATTTACAACTGTTTATATATAAAAGTATTTTCAAAGAAAAGATAGGAATGAGACCAGGCAAGACAGCAGAGTAGAAGAGAAAAGAAGAGAAGATAATCCAATATTAAGTTCTGGAGAATACTCTGGTTCATGCATATCAATCTGAGCCCAAGAGTAGCTCTGATTAGAACTGAAAATGCAGTGATTTTTCATATCCGGGACACCCCTCACCACTGTCCCCAAAGGTCAAAGCAGCAGGCTCCCCATTAGCAGTGGCTGACCCCAAGCAACCCGCATGGAATTCACACCTGGAGTCCTTTTCCATAAATCACACCACTTTGTCCACCTGGCCTGGCCACCAGCCTCTCACCTCAATAGGGAGATGTCGTCATTGACATTAATGGAAGGTTTGCCAGGGGCTCTGCTGTTCAGGTGATCAGGGACTTGTTTGTGTTCATCAGACTCACCTGACAAAGAATGGGGCAGCCAGACACCTGCTTTGGAGTCCTATGGCTGTCACCACACATGGGAGAGGATAAAGAAAAGAGGGCATCCAGGCAACCAGAATCAAGGCCACCCAGATCAGAACCCCCAGGCATGTGGAGCTGCCCTGGCAGTTGTCAGGGGGCTCCAGCATCCCTCCTGATGCTCCTCCCCAGCCTATGTGGTCCTCACAGGCCAGTCCTCTCCTCCCCTTGTCTGTGTCACAAAGCCCAGGCAACAAGAGCTGTCTCCTGGAAGATGGCTTGAGCATCATGCTCCTGGATAAGAAACAGGTCCTAGAATTTCACCCAGGTGGGCCAGGCAGAACACCTGGTCCACGGCAAGCCACTCCACTCCACAGTGGACACAACTGAAAATCGGTCACTATCAGAAACATCCCCTAAGTCTCTTACATAAATTACCAACCCTAAGAAGATCAGGGTCAACGTTCTGGCTCTTCTCATTTTCTCTGCCTCTTGGCTGTAGTCTGTTTCTCTGAGAAAATCTGGGGAGTTGCAGGATACCTAAAGGGATTTTTGTCACTTTCTCAGTTTGATTTTGGCAGGGGAAGCCCAGAGACTCATGTGATATGCCCCAACTCTACCAAGAGTTGATGTCTACCAAGCGTTGACATCCACCTTGAAGCACAAGACCCAAGGAAAAAGATATGATCCAAGATCAAATGTTGTATGGCATAATGATTTTTGAAGTTCTAAGAAACATTTACATTATATTACATTACAGGGAGTTTTTTAAACCCTGGTCTTTGTTCCTTGTGTTGCTAGTTTCCTTCCCAGAACCCCCCCATTCCCACTTGGCAGACTGGAAGGCAGGAGACTGGGGTGGGGGGGGGAACTTGCCTCTGCCACTAATTGGTCATGAGGCTGTGGGCAAGGCTGCTCCCTCCCTTGGCCTTGGTATCTCCAGCCACACTCAGCCTAGGCACCTGGATCACTCTATAAGCCTGACAGGGCCTGTCCAGTGAAGAGAGGGTCAGAACGTCCCAGCTGGATTTGACTAGGTGCACCTGGGAGCATGAGGATGGAGGCAGTTTCTCCAGGCTCCTTAGCAGCACAGAAAAGGCATGCAAACTTTTCCTCTGTGGTCAGAGACAGCAAGCTCATTGCTGGACAGGGACTCCAGCATCAAGACTTCTTGGAATTGGGCTTGATGATGTTAAAAAGAAATGTTGGCGGGGCGCAGTGGCTCATGCCTGTAATCTCAGCACTTTGGGAGGCCAAGGCAGGTGGATCACCTGAGGTCAGGAGTTCAAGACCAGCCTGACCAACATGGAGAAACCCCATCTCTACAAAAAGTACAAAATTAGCCAGGTGTGGTGGCATATGCCTGTCATCCCAGCTACTCAGGAGGCTGAGGCAGTAGAATCACTTGAACCCAGGAGGCAGAGGTTGTGGTGAGCTGAGATCGTGCCACTGCACTCCAGCCTAGGCAATGAGTGAAACTCCATCTCAGAAAAAAAAAAGGAAATGTCAGGCCTGGCTGGGATGCCAAGTTTATCTGCTGGGATCCCAGCCTCCTGCTCACTGGTTCCTTCCTGTGCCTCCAAGCAAAGGTCTCCAAGGGCAGCTGCTATGTCTCCACTGGGCAGCATCAGAGTAAACGGCAGGTTCTGGGTCAGGCACATCCTCCAGGAAAACTGCTGGCTTCCCCACCGGCTCTGATGTAAGGACCCTGTGCCCCGCAGAGCTCACACCCAGCCCAAGCATCTGAAAGACAGGGGACCTGCACTGAACCTGTCCTAGGAGGCAGCTCCCAGGCACAGGGAGTTTGCCCACAATCCGAGTGAGGATGTGGCAGCCAGGGAGCCTCAGGGCACTGGACTTGGAATCCCTAACCTGTGGCATCCTTGAGAGCCAGAATCAATTCACTCTGCAGCCATTCCTCTAACCCCCAAGTCCCAACACAGAGCTGTGGGAATTCCCCTCATTGATTTTTGTTTCCCAAATGCTGTGGCTACCATGTAGGTCCAAAGGGAGCCCTTATCTATGGTCTAAATTGTCAAAAGCTAGCGATGGCATGACTGGATTTTCTCCCAGACTAGGGTGAAAAATAAAACGAAGGGGCCAGTCCCAGTGACTCATGCCTGTAATCCCAGCACTTTGGGAGGCAGGATTTCGAGATCAGCCTAAAATGATGAAACCCCGTCTCTACTAAAAACACAAAAATGAGCCAGGCTTGGCAGCATGCACCTGTAATCCCAGCTACTCAGGAGGCTGAGGCAGGAGGATTGCATGAACACAGGAGGTAGAGGCTGCAGTGAGCTGAGATCACGCAAATGCACTCCAGCCTGGGTGACAGAGTGAGACTCTGTCTCAAAAAAAAAAAAAAAAAAAGAAGAAGAAGAAGGGAAATGGGAAGGTTAGCCATTGGTTCTTCCAAGAGAGGACTTGAAGCTTGTGGTTCACCATTTTAAATAAGATAAATGCATTTTATTTCTCAGAAACAGCTTTTTCATCCTCAGCAGTTCAGTCCAAGGACTAGACAGAGTGCAGGATGGAAGGTAAAGGCAGCAGACACCAGATTTGGGGTTCCCAGGAGTGACTGGCCAGCAACCACTGCCCAGTCCTGGCTGACACTGACTGGAGAGCCAGCCTCACTCAGCAACTCACTCCCCTGAAGCGTGTCCTGGCACAAGCCTCCCCAAAGCACTGATCTGTAGGAGATACCAGCAGGCACATACCCCAAGAGGTGATGAGAATTGGACTCAGAGAGACTAAGATGCCTAAAAAGACTCATCCCACATTCATTACCAGATACCTTCTGCAAGCATTCACCATTTCTTCTCTCCAGAAGTTTATGGACACAAAAGCAATAAATTGAAAGCATTTATTTATATAAAAAATAATAGCAGCTACTGATCTATCTGACAAGATAAAAATATTGTTTCCATTTGGTTAATTAAAAAACTTAACAATGAACATTCATTGGATGCTAACTATCAGTCAGGCCTATCTAAGTACTTTTCATGATCAGATAAAATTCCTAACACCCACAGGTAGTAAATTTCACTATCAAGTTCATTTTGCAAATGAACTCGAGGTTGAGGCTGGGGCCCAGAGAGGTTAAGAAACTTGCTCAAGATCACACAGTTCCTAAGTGGTAGAGATTTGAACCCGAGCTGTTAGATTCAGTCTCTGCTTATGCTGCCTTACATAAAGGCCAGAGAGTGAAAATTGTGTCCAAGCTGCATAGCTGGTATACTGAGAGGAGCAGAGTGAGCTGCAGGCCCTCAGGATTTTAGCCTGGTGGATAAGTGCAGTATTCACAGTGCATCCTGGATGCAGGAGCCCTGGGGCCCGGGGGTGCTACATGGTGAGAATCCTGCTATGCTGCAACCACAGAGGCAGGCCATGTGACCGCCAGTCTCAGTTCCTGCAACATTTTCTACCATCAGATGATTCTGAGACTTTGTAGAGTCCAGAATTGGGAGCCCCTGGGACTGACACTGCACCCCTGCTGACCACCACCTCAGAGAATGGAGCCCACCCACACTGCCTTCCTTCCTCGCAGGCCAGACCAGCCTCTTGTGTAAAACCACAGTCTTGTATCTTTCCCTCCCTCTCTCCTCTCGCTCTCCCTCCTAATCCCAGAACCCAGAACACGGGCTACATCCATACTCATCCCTCACACCTTCACAGGGACCACGGGACATGAATCACTTCTATCTGTCAAGGTTGTATTTTCTTGTTTTAAAAAGAGCACCTATTCTTCTTATTATTATTATGAGGATTAAAAAAAAGTGGCGTCTCTTTTTGGCTTAGAAGGTGGCTGAATTTTTCAATATATTCATGCAAACGAGATATTTCATCTCATGGATTTTATCCCAGTTCTGTCTATGCACATTTTAAATAAATTAAGATGAAATAAATCCATTTTATTATATTACCCGGTGCCATCTCCATAAAATAATGCCCATATTTGTATTTCCTAAGGAACGTTGACATGGCTAAAAATGTTTCAGCAAGTGTAACCTTTGAGGATTGTACTGCCAGAAAAAAAGTAAACCTAGGCCTTTGTTTAGAGCTCAGAGTGGCACCACTTTTGATTGAAATGGTTGAAATACCCATCCCCCAAACATGGACAAGGCAGTAAAGTACTCAGAATTGATCACCGCTGGCTTAGGAACAAAAGTGCTATGCCTTTCCTTGTTTTCTTAACATCTGTTCTCTCCCTTCCAGCATAAACCACCCCACAGAAATAAATAACATAGCCTCCCTTTTTGGAGGGGGTAAGCAAAACAATGATTTGCAGTGGCCGGGTCCGAGGTGCCCTGGGCAGGCCAGCCAAACCCACCTTGCTCCCTGGGCGGCCAACGCAGAGAACCCAGTCCATGTTGCTCCCAGCAGGTGCTGCTGCTGACCTTGAAAACACCAGCATCTCGACTTCCCGCTTCCTTCACTCTCCTGAAATGGGACCTGGCATAAGCCTCCCCAAAGCACTGAGTTATGAGACGCCACGTGGAGATAGAAGGAACAACGTGAATCCTGGGAGAAGAAGCTCTGTGGCATCTTGTTTTCCTTTAAAAGGCAGGTGGACTAGTGTTGACATCTACAAAGTTAACACTGCAGGCTGCTGGCCATCAAAATCAAGAAGAGCTGGCTGGGCACGGTGGCTCATGCCTGTAACCTCAGCACTTCGGGAGGCTGAGGTGGGCAGATCATGAGGTCAAGAGATCATGACCATCCTGGCCAACATGGTGAAACTCTGTCTCTACTAAAAATACAAAAATTAGTGGGCATGGTGGTGGGCACCTATATTCCCAGCTACTTGGGAGGCTGAGGCAGGAGAATAACTTGAATCCAGGAGGCAGAGGTTGCAGTGAGGCAAGACCACACCACTGCACTCCAACCTGGCAACAAAGTGAGACTCCATTTCAAAAAAAAAAAAAAAATCAAGAAGAGCTAAGGAAGGCCGAACCAAGATGTGGCTTAAATCACTCACTTGCCCCTTTCATGCAGGAGATAAACTAGGCTCACAAATAATGGGCAAAAGTGAATGATAGTCCAATCTGTCAACAACCAGAGCCAAATCCTCTGGCTGGGGCTGTGGTTTTTGTACAACCCCAAGTATAAGCTGGGGGTACAAATGTATATATCGTGTTGTGGGAGCACAACTACTGCCTTCAATCTTTTTTTTTTAATTTTTTATTGGATTTTAGGTTTTGGGGTACATGAGCAGAGCATGCAAGACAGTTGCGTAGGTACACACATGGCAGTGTGCTTTGCTTTCTTTTTCCCCTTCACCCACGTTTGGCATTCCTCCCCAGGCTATCCCTCCCCACCTCCCCCTCCCACTGGCCCTCCCCTTTTCCCCCCTACAGATTCCAGTGTTTAGTACTCCCCTTTCTGTGTCCATGTGTTCTCATTTTTCATCACCTGCCAATGAGTGAGAATATGCGGTGTTTCAATTTCTGTTCTTGTGTCAGTTCGCTGAGGATGATGTTCTCCAGATTCATCCATGTCCCTACAAATGACACAAACTCATCATTTCTGATTGCTGCATAATATTTCATGGTGTATATGTGCCACATTTTTCCAATCCAGTCTATTATCAGTGGGCATTTGGGTTGATTCCAGGTCTTTGCTATTGTAAACAGTGCTGCAATGAACATTCGTGTGCATGTGACCTTATAGTAGAATGATTTATAGTCTTTTGGATATATACCCAGTAATGGGATTGCTAGGTCAAATGAAATTTCTATTTCTAAGGCCTTGAGGAATCGCCACACTGTCTTCCACAATGGTTGAACTAATTTACACTCCCACCAACAGTATAAAAGTGTTCCTTTTTCTCCACATCCTCTCCAGCATCTGTTGTCTCCAGATTTTTTAATGATCGCCATTCTAACTGGCGTGAGATGGTATCTCAGTGTGGTTTTGATTTGCATCTCTCTGATGACCAGTGACGATGAGCATTTTTTCATATGATTGTTGGCCTCATATATGTCTTCTTTCATAAAGTGTCTGATCATATCGTTTGCCCACTTTTGAATGGGCTTGTTTGATTTTTCCTGTAAATTAGTTTGAGTTGTTTGTAAATTCTGGATATCAGCCCTTTGTCAGATGGTTAAACTGCAAAAATTTTTTCCCATTCTGTTGGTTGCTGATCCACTCTAGTGGCTGTTTCTTTTGCCGTGCAGAAGCTGTGGAGATTCATTAGGTCCCATTTGTCTATTTTGGCTTTTGTTGCCAATGCTCTTGGTGTTTTGTTCATGAAGTCCTTGCCTACTCCTATGTCCTGGATAGTTTTGCCTAGATTTCCTTCTAGGGTTTTTATGGTGCCAGGTCTTATGTTTAAGTCTTTAATCCATCTGGAGTTAATTTTAGTGTAAGGTGTCAGGAAGGGGTCCAGTTTCTGCTTTCTGCACATGGCTAGCCAGTTTTCCCAACACCATTTGTTGAACAGGGAATCCTTTCCCCATTGCTTGCTTTTGTCAGGTTTATCAAAGATTGTATAGTTATAGATATGTTGTGTTGCCTCTGGTGCCTCTGTTTTGTTCCATTGGTCTATATCTCTGTTTTGGTACCAGTACCATGCTGTTTTGATTACTGTAGCCTTGTAGTATAGTTTGAAATCCGGTAGTGTGATGCCCCCCGCTGTGTTCTTTTTGCTTAGATTTGACTTGGCTATGCGGGCTCTCTTTTGGCTCCATATGAAGTTCATGGTGGTTTTTTTCCAGTTCTGTGAAGAAAGTCAATGGTAGCTTGATGGGGATAGCGTTGATTCTGTAAATTACTTTGGGCAGTATAGCCATTTTCACGATATTAATTCTTCCTAACCATGAACATGGAATGTTTCTCCATCTGTTTGTGTCCTCTCTGATTTCGTTGAGCAGTGGTTTGTAGTTCTCCTTGAAGAGGTCCCTTACGTTCCTTGTGAGTTGTATTCCAAGGTATTTTATTCTTTTTGTAGCAATTGTGAATGGCAGTTAGCTCTTGATTTGGCTTTCCTTAAGTCTGTTATTGGTGTAGACGAATGCTTGTGATTTTTGCACATTGATTTTATATCCTGAAACTTTGCTGAAGTTGCTTATCAGTTTCAGGAGTTTTGGGGCTGAGGCGATGGGGTCTTCCAGGCATACGATCATGTCGTCTGCAAATAGAGACAGTTTGGCTTCCACCTTTCCAATTTGAATACACTTTATTTCTTTTACTTGCCTGATTGCTCTGGCTAGAACTTCCCGTACTATATTGAATAGGAGTGGGGAAAGAGGGCATCCTTGTCTAGTGCCAGATTTCAAAGGGAATGCTTCCAGTTTTTGCCTATTCAGTATGATAATGGCTGTTGGTTTGTCATAAATAGCTTTTATTATTTTGAGATACGTTCCACCGATACCGAGTTTATTGAGGGTTTTTAGCATAAAAGGCTGTTGAATTTTGTCAAATGCCTTCTCTGCATCAATTGAGATAATCATGTGGTTTTTGTTTTTGGTTCTGTTTATGTGGTGAATTACGTTGATAGACTTGTGTATGTTGAACCAGCCTTGCATCCCCGGGATGAATCCTACTTGATCATGATGAATAAGTTTTTGGATTTGCTGTTGCAATCCGCTTGCCAATATTTTATTGAAGATTTTTGCATCTATGTTCATCATAGATATTGGTCTGAAGTTCTCTTTTCTTGTTGGGTCTCTGCCAGGTTTTGGTATCAGAATGATGTTGGTCTCGTAAAATGATTTGGGAGGGCTTCCCTCTTTTTGGATTGTTTGAAATTGTTTTAGAAGAAATGGTACCAGCTCCTCTTTGTGTGTCTGTTAGAATTCGGCTGTGAACCCGTCTGGACCTGGGCTTTTTTTGAGTGGTAGGCTCTTAATTGCTGCCTCGACTTCTGACCTTGTTATTGGTCTACTCGTAGTTTCAGCTTCCTCCTGGTTTAGGCTTGGGAGGACACAGCAGTCCAGGAATTTTTTTTTTTTTCTTTTCAATTTTTTTTTTATTTCTTTTTTTTTTTTTAATTTTTTATTGGATTATAGATTTTGGGGTACATGAGCAGAGCATGCAAGACAGTTGCATAGGTACACACATGGCAGTGTGCTTTGCTTTTCTTCTCCCCCTCACCCACATTTGGCATTTCTCCCCAGGCTATCCCTCCCCACCTCCCCTCCCACTGGCCCTCCCCTTTTTCCCCCAATAGACCCCAGTGTTTAGTACTCCCCTTTCTGTGTCCATGTGTTCTCATTTTTCATCACCCACCTTTGAGTGAGAATATGCGGTGTTTCATTTTCTGTTCTTGTGTCAGTTTGCTGAGGATGATGTTTTCCAGATTCATCCATGTCCCTACAAACGACACGAACTCATCATTTCTGATTGCTGCATAATATTCCATGGTGTATATGTGCCACATTTTTCCAATCCAGTCTATTATCAATGGGCATTTGGGTTGATTCCAGGTCTTTGCTATTGTAAACAGTGCTGCAATGAACATTCGTGTACATGTGTCCTTATAGTAGAACGATTTATAGTCTTTTGGATATATCCCCAGTAATGGGATTGCTGGGTCAAATGGAATTTCTATTTCTAAGGCCTTGAGGAATCGCCACACTGTCTTCCACAATGGTTGAACTAATTTACACTCCCACCAACAGTGTAAAAGTGTTCCTTTTTCTCCACATCCTCTCCAGCATCTGTTGTCTCCAGATTTTTTAATGATCGCCATTCTAACTGGCGTGAGATGGTATCTCAATGTGATTTTGATTTGCATCTCTCTGATGACCAGTGACGATGAGCATTTTTTCATATGATTGTTGGCCTCATATATGTCTTCTTTCGTAAAGTATCTGTTCATATCCTTTGCCCACTTTTGAATGGGCTTGTTTGTTTTTTTCCTGTAAATCTGCTTGAGTTGTTTGTAAATTCTGGATATCAGCCCTTGGTCAGATGGGTAGACTGCGAAAATTTTTTCCCATTCTGTTGGTTGCCGATCCACTCTAGTGACTGTATCTTTTGCCGTGCAGAAGCTGTGGAGTTTCATTAGGTCCCATTTGTCTATTTTGGCTTTTGTTGCCAATGCTCTTGGTGTTTTGTTCATGAAGTCCTTGCCTACTCCTATGTCCTGGATAGTTTTGCCTAGATTTCCTTGTATAGTTGTATGTATGTTGTGTTGCCTCAGGTGCCTCTGTTTTGTTCCATTGGTCTATATCTCTGTTTTGGTACCAGTACCATGCTGTTTTGATTACTGTAGCCTTGTAGTATAGTTTGAAATCCGGTAGTGTGATGCCCCCCGCTGTGTTCTTTTTGCTTAGAATTGACTTGGCTATGCGGGCTCTCTTTTGGTTCCATATGAAGTTCATGGTGGTTTTTCTGTAAATCTGTTTGAGTTCCTTGTAAATTCTGGATATCAGCCCTTTGTCAGATGGGTAAACTGCAAACATTTTTTTCCCATTCTGTTGGTTGCCGATTCACTATATTGACTGTTTCTTTTGCCGTGCAGAAGCTGTGGAGTTTGATTAGGTCGCATTTTTCTATTTTGGCTTTTGTTGCCAATGCTTTTGGCGTTTTGTTCATGAAGTCCTTGCCTACTCCTATGTCCTGGATAGTTTTGCCTAGATTTCCTTCTAGGGTTTTTATGGTGCCAGGTCTTATGTTTAAGTCTTTAATCCATCTGGAGTTAATTTTAGTGTAAAGTGTCAGGAAGGGGTCCAGTTTCTGCTTTCTGCACATGGCTAGCCAGTTTTCCTAACACCATTTGTTAAATAGGAAATCCTTTCCCCCTTGCTTGTTTTTGTCAGGTTTATCAAAGACTGTATAGTTGTAGATAGGTTGTGTTGCCTCCAGTGCCTCTGTTTTGTTCCATTGGTCTGTATCTCTGTTTTGGTACCAGTACCATGCTGTTTTGATTACTGTAGCCTTGTAGTATAGTTTGAAATCCGGTAGTGTGATGCCCCCCACTGTGTTCTTTTTGCTTAGAATTGATTTGGCTATGCAGGCTCTTTTTTGGTTCCATATGAAGTTCATGGTGGTTTTTTCCAGTTCTGTGAAGAAAGTCAATGGTAGCTTGATGGGGATAGCGTTGATTCTGTAAATTACTTTGGGCAGTATAGCCATTTTCACGATATTAATTCTTCCTAACCATGAACATGGAATGCTTCTCCATCTGTTTGTGTCCTCTCTGATTTCGTTGAGCAGTGGTTTGTAGTTCTCCTTGAAGAGGTCCCTTACGTTCCTTGTGAGTTGTATTCCAAGGTATTTTATTCTTTTTGTAGCAATTGTGAATGGCAGTTCGTTCTTGATTTGGCTTTCTTTAAGTCTGTTATTGGTGTAGACGAATGCTTGTGATTTTTGCACATTGATTTTATATTCTGAGACTTTGCTGAAGTTGCTTATGAGTTTCAGGAGTTTTTGGGCTGAGGCGATGGGGTCTTCCAGGTATATTATCATGTCGTCTGCAAATAGAGACAATTTGGCTTCCACCTTTCCTATTTGAATACCCTTTATTTCTTTTTCTTGCCTGATTTCTCTAGCTAGAACTTCCAGTACTATATTGAATAGGAGTGGTGAGAGAGGGCATCCTTGTCTAGTGCCAGATTTCAAAGGGAATGCTTCCAGTTTTTGCCCATTCAGTATGATATTGGCTGTTGGTTTGTCATAAATAGCTTTTATTACTTTGAGATACGTTCCATCGATACCGAGTTTATTGAGGGTTTTTAGCATAAAGGGCTGTTGAATTTTGTCAAATGCCTTCTCTGCGTCAATTGAGATAATCATGTGGTTTTTGTTTTTGGTTCTGTTTATGTGGTGAATTACATTTATAGACTTGCGTATGTTGAAGCAGCCTTGCATCCCCTGGACGAATCCTACTTGATCATGATGAATCAGTTTTTTGATTTGCGGTTGCAATTGGCTTGCCAATATTTTATTGAAGATTTTTGCATCTATGTTCATCATGGATATTGGCCTGAAGTTTTCTTTTCTTGTTGGATCTCTGCCGGGTTTTGGTATCAGAATGATGTTGGTCTCATAAAATGATTTGGGAAGGATTCCCTCTTTTTGGATTATTTGGAATAGTTTTAGAAATAATGGTACCAGCTCCTCTTCGTGTGTCGGGTAGAATTCGGCTGTGAACCCGTCTGGACCTGGGCTTATTTTGAGTGGTAGGCTCTTAATTGCTGCCTCGACTTCTGACCTTGTTATTGGTCTATTCATAGTTTCAGCTTCCTCCTGGTTTAGGCTTGGGAGGACACAGGAGTCCAGGAATTTATCCATTTCTTCCAGGTTTACTAGTTTATGTGCATAGAGTTGTTTGTAGTATTCTCTGATGATGGTTTGAATTTCTGTGGAATCTGTGGTGATTTCCCCTTTATCATTTTTTATTGCATCTATTTGGCTGTTCTCTCTTCTCTTTTTAATCAATCTGACTAGTGGTCTGTCTATTTTGGTGATCTTTTCAAAAAACCAGCTCTTGGATTTATTGATTTTTTGAAGGGTTTTTCGTGTCTCAATCTCCTTCAGTTCAGCTCTGATCTTAGTTATTTCTTGTCTTCTGCTGGGTTTTGAGTTTTTTTGATCTTGCTCCTCTAGCTCTTTCAATTTTGACGATAGGGTGTCAATTTTGGATCTCTCCATTCTCCTCATATGGGCACTTATTGCTATATACTTTCCTCTAGAGACTGCTTTAAATGTGTCCCAGAGGTTCTGGCATGTTGTGTCTTCGTTCTCATTGGTTTCGAAGAACTTCTATATTTCTGCCTTCATTTCGTTGTTTACCCAGTCAACATTCAAGAGCCAGTTGTTCAGTTTCCATGAAGCTGTGCAGTTCTGGGTTGGTTTCTATATTCTGAGTTCTAACTTGATTGCACTATGGTCTGGGAGGCTGTTTGTTATGATTTCAGTTGTTTTGCATTTGTTGAGCAGTGCTTTACTTCCAATTATGTGGTCAATTTTAGAGTAGGTGTGATGTGGTGCTGAGAAGAATGTGTATTCTGTGGATTTGGGGTGGAGAGTTCTGTAAATGTCTATCAGGTTTGCTTGCTCCAGGTCTGAGTTCAAGCCCTGGATATCCTTGTTGATTTTCAGTCTGGTTGATCTGTCTAATATTGACAGTGGAGTGTTAAAGTCTCCCACTATTATTGTGTGGGAGTCTAAGTCTCTTTGTAAGTCATTAAGAACTTGCCTTATGTATCTTGGTGCTCCAGTATTGGGTCCATATATGTTTAGGAACATTAGCTCTTCTTGTTTTATCGATCCTTTTACCATTATGTAATGGCCTTCTCTGTCTCTTTTGATCTTTGTTGCTTTAAAGTCTATTTTATCAGAGATGAGAATTGCAACTCCTGCTTTCTTTGGCTCTCCATTTGCTTGGTAAATCTTTTTCCATCCCTTTATTTTGGGTCTTTGTGTATCCTTGCATGTCTGATGGGTTTCCTGAATACAGCACACTGATGGGTTTTTGATTTTTATCCAATTTGCCAGTCTGTGTCTTTTGATTGGTGCATTTAGTCCATTTACATTTAGGGTTAATATTGTTATGTGTGAATTTGATACTGCCTTTTCGGTGCTAAGTGGCCGTTTTGCTTGTTAGTTGTTGTAGATTCTTCATTATGTTGATGCTCTTTAGCATTTAGTGTAATTTTGGAATGGCTGGTACTGGTTGATCCTTTCTATGTGTAGTGCCTCGTTCAGGAGCTCTTGTAAAGCAGGCCTGGTGGTGACAAAATCTCTGAGTACTTGCTTGTTCGCAACGGATTTTATTTTTTCTTCACTTCTGAAGCTCAGTTTGGCTGGATATGAAATTCTGGGTTGAAAGTTCTTTTCTTTAAGAATGTTGAATATTGGCCCCCACTCTCTTCTGGCTTGTAGTGTTTCTGCCGAGAGATCTGCTGTGAGTCTGATGGGCTTCCCTTTGTGGGTGACAGGACCTTTCTCTCTGGCTGCCCTTAGTATTTTCTCCTTCATTTCAACCTTGTTGAATCTGACGATTATGTGCCTTGGGGTTGCTCCTCTTGTGGAATATCTTTGTGGTGTTCTCTGTATTTTCTGCATTTGAGTGTTGACTTGTCTTGCTAGGTGGGGGAAATTTTCCTGGATGATGTCCTGAAGAGAATATTCCAGCTGGGATTCATTCTCTTCATCCCCTTCTGGTACACCTATCAAACGTAGATTAGGTCTTTTCACATAGTCCCACATTTCTTGGAGACTTTGTTCATTCCTTTTTGCGCTTTTTTCTCTGATCTTGGTTTCTCGTTTAATTTCATTGAGTTGATCTTCGACTTCCGATATTCTTTCTTCTGCTTGCTCAATTCGGCCATTGAAACTTGTGCATTCTTCGCGAAGTTCTCGTATTGTGTTTTTCAGCTCCTTTAGTTCATTCATATTCCTCTCTAAGTTATCCATTTTAGTCATCATTTCCTCAAATCTTTTTTATATCTTTTTTCAAGGTTCTTAGTTTCTTTGCATTGATTTAATACATGTTCTTTTAGCTCACAAAAGTTTCTCATTATCCACCTTCTGAAGTCTAATTCCATAATTTCATCACAGTCATTCTCTGTTCAGCTTTGTTCCCTTGCTGGTGAGGAGTTTTGGTCCTTTTTAGGAGGCGAGGTGTTCTGGTTTCGGGTGTTTTCCTCCTTTTTGCGCTGGTTTCTTCCCATCTTTGTGGATTTATCTGCTTGTCGTCTGCGTAGTTGCTGACTTTTCGATTGGGTTTCTTAGTGAACACCCAGATTTTTGATGATGAAGCATTTCTGTTACTTGGTTTTCCTTCTACCAGCCTAGCCCCTTCGCTGTATGACTGCTGAGGTCCACTCCAGGCCCTGCTTGTCTGGGGTGCACCTCTAGCAGCTGTGGCACAGCAAGGCATGCTACCAGTTTCTTTTTCTGCTATCTTTGTCCCAGGATGATGCCTGCCAAATTTCAGTCTTTTGGATATAGAGGGGTCAGGGAGCTGCTTGAAGAGACAGTCTGTACTTTATAGGAGCTCAATTGCTGAGCTGTAAGCTCTGTTGTTCATTTAGGGCTGTTAGGCTACTATGTTTGATTCTGCTGCAACAGAGCTCATTTAAAAACCCCTTTTTTTCTCAAATGCTCTGTCTTGGGGGGTTGGGGCTTTGTTTTTCGATGTCTGTTGAGGTGTCCTGCCCAGCTAGGAGGCAGTCTAATCACTATTTGACTGCCGAGGCTTTGCCTTGCTGTTGTGAGGCTCGCCCTGTTGCTGCAGGCTCTTGCTCTTCTGCTTCGGTCTCCCCCACGGGCTACACCCTTCAGCGGAGTCTCTCTGTTGTAGCGGGTTGCCTCGGCAACGGCAGGCTGTGTCAGCAGTGGGCGTGTATCTCTGTAGGGGTGGGTTGCCTCGGCAAGTGCAGGCTGCGTCAGCAGTGGGCGTGTGTCTCAGTTGTGGCGGGTTGCCTTGGTAATGGTGGACGCCCCTCCCCCACGGAGCGCCTCAGGGACCATCTCCATGGTGAGCGTTTCGATTCACCATTTTGTCTGTCCCAGTGCTCTATCACACATGCTGTGTCCCTGCAATCCCCTGGGCTGTCCCACTGCCCAAGTCCCTTTCAGTCTCAAGTTCAGCCCTCTCAAGTTTCAGGTTGCCATTTCAACAGGGCACCCGGACAAGGGCGCCCTGTGGGGATTGCTGGGTAGGGCCGGCCGCCGCCACCCCGGCTGCCGGCTTCTCCAGGCAGTGCCTCTGCCTGGTATCCCGCATCTCCTTTATACTTAGGAATTTCCCCATTCTGTGGGCAACAAAGATCAGTCTGAAAATGCAGCTTTGACTCACCCCTCCGCGGATTAACCGAGAGTTTCATTCCTGGGTTGTTCTCACAGCACCATCTTTAGTTCCTCTTCTAAGAAATCCAAACCTATTTATAATCACTAAAAACTGGAAACAACTCAGATGTCCATCAACTTGTGAACAGATTAACAAATTGTATACATCCACACAATAGAATTCTACTTAACAGTAAAAAGAAAATATTGATTATTGATACATGTAACAACACAGATGGATTGTGTGATTTTCAAAAACCAGAGATAAAAGTCAGGCCTTTAGGTTGAAAGGATCCACAAATACTAAGCAGAATAACAGAACAAAATTGCAATTAAAGTTACCTCCTCTGTGAAATTCAGGGTTCCAAGAATAAGATAGAACCCTAAAAACTTTCAGGAAAAAGAAATGTTCCCTGCAAAAGAAAAAGGATCAAATTGCCACCTGACTTTTTTTTGAGTAAGGATCATATTGGCATCTGCCTTTTTTTTTCTTTGGAACGCATCATCAAATTTTGAGATAGAATTATATTAAATTTACATTTCTGTACCAAGCCAAAATATCAGTCAAGCTTTAGGGTAAAATAAACTAAAATAATAATTCAAGACTATTAGGCTATAACAAACCACAGTGCACAAAGAAATCAGTAAAGTTTATAGTTGAGTCTAATTAATTGACTGAAAGAAAATTAGACAACAAACTGAGAATAAAATCTCTATTGATAAAGACATTAGAGGTGGTGGAAGACAGGTTGAGAAGTGGTGAGAATTAAATAGTAGAGAGAAGATATTAATTAATTTTAGACATCAAAAGAAAATATTATTATGATTTTCAGGGTAAGTGCAATTTTTCTGAAATGGGGTCTTACTCTGTCACCCAGGCTGGAGTGCAGTGACATGATGATAGCACACTGCAGCCTTGAACTCCTTAGCCAGGCATGATGGCTTGCACCTGTAATCCCAGCTACCTGGGAGGCTCAACAATCTCCTGCCTCAGCCTCCCAGGCAGCCAGGACTACACCATCCCTGGCAAATTTTTTAGAAATTTTTTGTAGGGATAAGTTCTCACTATGCTGCCCAGACTAGTCTCAAACTCCTGGTCTAAAGCTGTCTTCCCACCTCAACCTCCCGAAGCGCTCGGATTACAGGCGTGAGTCAATGCATCCAGCACAAACAAACTTTATTTTCTTTTATTGTACTTTAGGTTCTGGGTTACATGTGCAGATCATGCAGGGTTGTTGCATAGGTATATACATGGCAAGGTGGTTTGCTGTCTCCAACCCCCTATTATCTACATCTGGCATTTCTCCTTACATTATCCCTCCCCACCCTCCCCAGTCCCTGCTCTCCCTCCACTAGCCCCCTGACAACTGACCCCAGTGTGTGATGCTCCCCTCCCTGTGTCCACTTGTTCTCATTATTCAACACTCGCCTATGAGTGAGAACATGTGGTGTTTGAATTTTCTATTCTGTGTCAATTTCCTGAGAATGATGGTTTCCAGATTCATTTATGTCCCTACAAAGGATACGAACTCATCATTTTTTATGGCTGTGTAGTATTCCATGGTGTATACGTGCCACATTTTCTTTGTCCAGTCTATCATCGATGGGGTTTTGGGTTTGTTCCAGGTCTTTGCTATTGTAAACAGTTCCAGGATGAACATACATGCAGCACAAACAAACTTTAAAAATGTGTTTTAACTGTCAAACCAATGGAAGAAAAACATGAATGTGAATATATAGAAAAAGCTCTAGAAGGAAACACACCAAACTGACAATACTGAATTTCTATAGAGAGTATGGGGGAGGGATATGGGGTTGGTCTGAGGGACTTCAGTCATATGTGTAGCATTTTAGCATCTACAAGAAATGTATTCATTCTTGTACAGATTGTGCAGATCTGAGCAATCCTTACTTTCATTGTCAAAGACAGAAACAAATATTTGAAAGGCCAAGGCGGGTGGAACACTTGAGGTCAGGAGTTTGAGACCAGCCTGACCAACATGGTGAAACCCCATCTCTACGAAAAATACAAAAAAAAATTTCGGTGGGTGTGGTGCCAGGCACCTGTAATCTCTGATACCTGGGAGGCAGAAGCAGGAGAATTGTTTCAACCTGGGAGGCAGAGGTTGCAGAGCAAAATTATGCCATTGTACTCCAGCCCAGGCAACAAGAGTGAAACTCCGACCCCCCCACACACAAAAATACACACACACACACACACACACACATATATATACACATACGCGTGTGTGTGTGTGTCATCTTCTTCAAATTTCCTCTAGCATTGACTATATATATACTCAGTATAAACTGGGATATCATTTGTGAAAGTTTTGCAATAAGCATTAAATCTGGGCCAACATTCAATACCCATTTAGTGGTACAATACACTAAATATTTGTTGTAATATTTAACTAAATAAAATAAAGTGCTGATAGAATAATAAATGTCATCACTGCCCAAAAAATGATCAGTTTTAACGTAGTAGTGCATTTTTAATTGGTTTTACTTACAAATATAGCTACACAAAAAGACATAAAACAGATAAATACCAAGAGACATGGGGCTAGCTTTATTCACAAAATAGGAATTTCTTGTGTTTCTTTCTTACTAATTTGAAATTATATTTATTGGAGTTTTGTAGTCTATTTGTTCTCCCACATACTCAAACATATTTACAAACTAGCCAATAGTCTTCAAAAGTATCATTCTTTTTTTTATTTTTTATTTTTTTTATTGCATTTTAGGTTTTGGGGTACATGAGCAGAGCATGCAATACAGTTGCATAGGTACACACAGGGCAGTGTGTTTTGTTTGCTTTCTCCCCTTCACCCACATTTGGCATTTCTCCCCAGGCTATCCCTCCCCACCTCCCTCTCCCACTGGCCCTCCCCTTTTCCCCCCAATAGAACCAAGTGTTTAGTACTCTCCTCTCTGTGTCCATGTGTTCTCATTTTTCATCACCTGCCTATGAGTGAGAATATGCGGTGTTTCATTTTCTGTTCTTGTGTCAGTTTGTTGAGAATAATGTTCTCCAGATTCATCCATGTCCCTACAAACGACACGAACTCATCATTTCTGATTGCTGCTTAATATTCCATGGTGTATATGTGCCACATTTTCCCAATCCAGTCTATCATCAATGGGCATTTGGGTTGACTCCAGGTCTTTGCTATTGTAAACAGTGCTGCAATGAACATTCGTGTGCATGTGTCCTTATAGTAGAACGATTTATAGTCCTTTGGGTATATGCCAAGTAATGGGATTGCTGGGTCAAATGGAATTTCTATTTCTAAGGCCTTGAGGAATTGCCACACTGTCTTCCACAATGGTTCAACTAATTTACACTCCCACCAACAGTGTAAAAGTGTTCCTTTTTCTCCACATCCTGTCCAGCATCTGTTGTTTCCAGATTTTTTAATGATCGCCATTCTAACTGGCATGAGATGGTATCTCAATGTGGTTTTGATTTGCATCTCTCTGATGACCAGTGACGATGAGCTTTGTTTCATATGATTGTTGGCCTCATATATGTCTTCTTTCGTAAAGTGTCTGTTCATATCCTTTGCCCACTTTTGAATGGGCTTGTTTTTTTTTTTCCTGTAAATCTGTTTGAGTTCTTTGTAAATTCTGGATATCAGCCCTTTGTCAGATGGGTAAACTGCAAAACTTTTTTTTCATTCTGTTGGTTGCCGATCCACTCTAGTGACTGTTTCTTTTGCCGTGCAGAAGCTGTGGAGTTTCATTAGGTCCCATTTGTCTATTTTGGCTTTTGTTGCCAATGCTTTTGGCGTTTTGTTCATAAAGTCCTTGCCTACTCCTATGTCCCGGATAGTTTTGCCTAGATTTCCTTCTAGGGTTTTTATGGTGCCAGGTCTTATGTTTAAGTCTTTAATCCATCTGGAGTTAATTTTAGTGTGAGGTGTCAGGAAGGGGTCCAGTTTCTGCTTTCTGCACATGGCTAGCCAGTTTTCCCAACACCATTTGTTAAATAGGGAATCCTTTCCCCATTGCTTGTTTTTGTCAGGTTTATCAAAGATTGTATAGTTGTAGATATGTTGTGTTGCCTCCGGTGCCTCTGTTTTGTTCCATTGGTCTGTATCTCTGTTTTGGTACCAGTACCATGCTGTTTTGATTACTGTAGCCTTGTAGTATAGTTTGAAATCCGGTAGTGTGGTGCCCCCCGCTGTGTTCTTTTTGCTTAGAATTGAATTGGCTATGCGGGTTCTCTTTTGGTTCCATATGAAATTCATGGTGTTTTTTTTCAGTTCTGTGAAAAAAGTATCATTCTTAATGGCTGAATAATATCCCATACATGGCATATACCATAACACTTTTTGATATAAATATTTAAGTAGTTTTCAATTTTTTGCTAATTTAAATAAAATCATAGTGAACATCATTATACTTACATATGTGTGGACATCTGTAATTCTTTCATTTAAGTAATTTCTTAAAATTGAACTGCTTGTCCAAAAAATGTACTCATTTTTAATACTTTTTTCTTTTTCTTTCTTTTTATTTTTTGAGACAGGATCTCCCTCTCTCACCCAGGCTGGAGTGCAGTGATGTGATCATAACTCACTGCAGCCTCAACCTCCCAAGTTCAAGCAATCCTCCCACCTCAGCCTCCCAAGTAGCTGAGACTACAGCACAGGCCACCACCCACTGCTCATTTTTGCATTTTTTTGTAGAGATGGGGTTTTAACATGTTGCCCAGGCTGGTCTTAAACTTCTGGGCTAAAGCAATCCACACACCTTGGCCTTTCCAAGTGCTGGGATTACATGTGTGAGCCACCACAGTGCCCAGCCAACATTTAATACTCATTGCAAAACTGTCACAAAATATATCCCAGTTGATACTGAATAAAATCTTCTTATACAAACTTCTTCTGGCATTGATAATATTTATGTCTTTGATAATCAAAGTAAGGATTGTTCAAATCTGCCTATCTTTGAGAACTACTGAGGTTTAGCCATTTTTAAATGGCTTTATTGTCTACTTATATTTCGAATGTCACTAATTGCCTGTTCATTTTGTTTGATAATTTTTATTTCTTATTAATCTCTAAACGTTAATAAGAAACATCATTATCCCTTTGTTGTGTATATTTTAAACAATTTTGACAACTTAGTTCCCCTTTAATTTCATTTGTGATGTCATTTGAATAACAATTTTTGTTATTATGTCCATTTTTCACCTTTGTTTCTCTGCCTTCGATGTCACATTGAGAAGGCTAATCTCACTATCACATCAACGTCTTCCTGATACCTTTTCTTTTGTGGTTTCATTTTCCACACTTGAATCTTCATTATACCTGTGACCGTCTAACTTTATGATAAGGTTCTAACTTTATTTTTCCTGAATGGTGAGATGGTTTTCCCAACACTATTTCTGCTTTCCCAGCTGACTTTTACTAAACTCCATTTATTTTAATTCTGCAAAATATTTGACTATATCTTTATTGCAAAAGTCAAACTATATAGACAATGCAAAAATTCTCCTTGAAAAAGCCTCATTCTATTTCTAATTGCATCCTCTTACCATAACTAACTATAAATCAATTTGATGTGTGGAAACCTGGGGATTTCTTCATAGTAAAAGTAACTGGCATTTAGGAGGGCTTACCACATGTGCGGCCGTGCTGTAAGGGCTTTGCATATATTAACTTGTGTGATCTTCCCAACAGCCTATAAGGTAAGTAAAACAGCTATCACCATTTCACCATTTTAGGAAACAGGAAACTAAAACACAGAGGATAGAGAACTGAAAAACCTGCTTAGGGACACCTATATGGCATAATGGGGATTCAAACCCAGGAATCTAGCTTCAGAATTGGCGGAACATTGACTGATGTCCTGCTGTCTCCCAATATACCTACATGCACTTTGGTGAAAAACACGAGGCACTATTTTCTTTTAAAAAGAAAGTCTAATTGATGCAGAGAAGACATTCAACAAAATACAACAGCCCTTTATGCTAAAAACCCTCAATAAACTCGGTATCAATTGAACATATCTCAAAGTAATAAAAGCTATTTATGACAAACCAACAGCCAATATCATACTGAATGGGCAAAAACTGGAAGCATTCCCTTTGAAATCCGGCACTAGACAAGGATGCCCTCTTTCATCACTCCTATTCAATACAGTACTGGAAGTTCTAGCCAGAGTAATCAGGCAAGAAAAAGAAATAAAGGGTATTCAAATAGGAAAGGTGGAAGCCAAATTGTCTCTATTTGCAGACGACATAATAGTAGACCTAGAAGACCCCATCGCCTCAGCCCAAAAACTCCTGAAACTCATAAGCAACTTCAGCAAAGTCTCAGGATATGAAATCAATGTGCAAAAATCACAAGCATTCGTCTACACCAATAACAGACTTAAAGAGAGCCAAATCAAGAACGAACTGCCATTGACAATTGCTACAAAAAGAATAAAATACCCAGGAATACAACTTACAAGGAACATAAGGGACCTCTTCAAGAAAAACTACAAATCACTGCTCAACGAAATAAGAGAGGACACAAACAGATGAAGAAACATTCCATGTTCATAGTTAGGAAGAATTAATATCGTGGCTATACTGCCCAAAGTAATTTACAGAATCAACAATACCCCCATCAAGCTACAATTGACTTTCTTCACAGAATTGGAACAAACCACCATGAACTTCATATGGAACCAAAAGAGAGCCCGCATAGCCAAGTCAATTCTAAGCAAAAAGCACACAGCGGGGGGCATCACACTACTGGACTTCAAACTATACTACAAGGATACAGTAATCAAAACAGCATGGTACTGGTACCAAAACAGAGATATAGACCAATGGAACAGAACGGAGGCATCAGAGGCAACACAACCTATCTACAACAATACAATCTTTGATAAACCTGACAAAAACAAGCAATGGGGAAAGGATTCCCTGTTTAATAAATGCTGTAGGGAAAACTGGCTAGCCATGTGCAGAAAGCAGAAACTGGACCCCTTCCTGACACCTTACACTAAAATTAACTCCAGATGGATTAAAGACTTAAACATAAGACCTGGCACCATAAAAACCCTAGAAGGAAATCTAGGCAAAACCATCCAGGACATAGGAGTAGGCAAGGACTTCATGAACAAAACACCAAAAGCATTGACAACAAAAGCCAAAATAGACAAATGGGACCTAATGAAACTCCACAGCTTCTGCACGGCAAAAGAAACAGTCACTAGAGTGAATCGGTAACCAACAGAATGGGAAAAAATTTTTGCAGTTTACCCATCTGACAAAGGGCTGATATCCAGAATTTACAAAGAACTCAAACAGATTTACAGGAGAAAAACAAACAAGCCCATTCAAAATTGGGCAAAGGATATGAACAGACACTTTACAAAAGATGACATATATGAAGCCAACAATCATATGAAAAAATGTTCATTATCACTGGTCATTAGAGAGATGCAAATTAAAACCACACTGAGATACCATCTCATGCCAGTTAGAATGGTGATCATTAAAAAAATCTGGAGACAACAGATGCTGGAGAAGATGTGGAGAAATAGGAACATTTTTACACTGTTGTTGGGAGTGTAAATTAGTTGAACCATTGTGGAAGACAGTGTGGCGATTCCTCAAGGCCTTAGAAATAGAAATTCCATTTGACCCAGCAATCCCATTACTGGGTATACACCCAAAGGACTATAAATCATTCTACCATAAGGACACATGCACACGAATGTTCATTGCAGCACTGTTTACAATAGCAAAGACCTGGAACCAACCCAAATGCCCATCGATGATAGACTGGATTGGGACTATGTGGCACATATACACCATGGAATATTATGCAGCAATGAAAAATGATGAGTTCGTGTCCTTTGTAGGGACATGGTTGAATCTGGAGAACATCATTCTCAGCAAACTGACACAATAACAGAAAATGAAACACTGCATATTCTCACTCATAGGTGGGTGATGAAAAATGAGAACAGATGGACACAGGGAAGGGAGTACTACACACTGGGGTCTATTGGGGGGAATAGGGGCGGGACAGCGGGGTGGTGGTGGAGTTGAGGAGGGATAGCCTGGGGAGAAATGCCAAATGTGGGTGAAGGGGAGGAAGATAGCAAAACACACTGCCATGTGTGTACCTATGCAACTATCTTGCATGCTCTGCACATGTACCCCAAAACCTAAAATGCAATTTAAAAAATTAAATTTAATTTAAAAAAAAAGAAAAAAAAGGAAAGTCTGAGGCTGGGTGCAGTGGCTCACACCTGTAATTACAGGACTTTGGAACACTGAAGCAGGAGGAATGTGTCCCACCCTTGCTTGAGTCCAGGAGTTCAAGGTCATGGTGAGCCATGATTGTGCTATTACACACTCCAACCTAGACAAGAAGAAGGAGATCTTGTCTCTAATGAATGAATGTATTTATGAATAAATACATAAATAAAAATAAAGTTGGGTCTATGGATTTTATATTATACTGTACAAATTATGCTATTGCCTTTTTGATCAAATGTCAATATCTCTTGGTTGTCTTTTCACATGAGTTCATATAAATCGCTTCAGTTTTTTAAAAAAACTACAATATAGTATGATCTACTACAGTTTACTTGACTCTTCTATCAGAGTATAGTTAGGTTGTTTTTAGCCTTTCACCACCAGTAAGGCTGCAAAGAACATCTCTAGCATGACTGCCTGCACATTTTTGTGGAAGTTTCTCTTGTTCTGTTGGTTTTTCTCATTCATGTGGTATTTGCTTTTTTTTTTTTTAGACAAGGTCTGACTCTGTCACCTAGGCTGGAGTGCAGTGCTGGCATCATGACACAGCACACTCACTTCAGCCTCTGTCTTCTGGGCTCAAGCAATTCTCCTAACTCAGTCTCCCAAGTAGCTGACACTACAAGTAAGTATCACCATGCCTGGTTGTCCTTTTCATGTTTTGTAGAGACAAGATCTCACTATATTTCCCAGGCTGATCTCCAACTCCTGGGCTCAGGTGATCCTCCCAAATTGCTGGGATTACAGGCATGAGTCACCATGCCCAGCCAGCATTTTTAAATTAACAAATACTGCCAGATGGCCCTCCCAACTATCTGAACCAATTTATACCCCAATAAGCAAAATATGAGAGCACTTCTTTCTTTATGACATCCCAACAGTTGATACTATCCAGCTTCTTTTCAACATAATGAGTGAAAAATGGTATCTCCTTGTGCATTGTTTGGGATGTTCCTCGCTACCAGTGAAGCTGAGCAACCTTTTATGCTTATTTTCCATTTTGGTTCCCCTGTTATTCATTGCCTGTTTGCATATTTTTATTATTAACCTTTTGGATTAAGAATATGTTTCTTATTGATTTACAAATGTTTACATATATTTTGAATGCTGATGCATTGCCTTTTGCAAATGTAAACATTTTCCACCAGCATGTGTTATTTTAATTTTGTTTATGGTATCTTTTTTTGTTTATAGTATCTTTTGTCACAGAGAAGCTTTTAATTTTATTTGGGCAAACATATTTTCTTTTGTGGTTTATATGCCATATTTTCTTTCACTCAGTTTGCAGGTTTTATTTTTGTATAACATTTAGCTCTTTAATCCATCTGGAATTTACTTTGGTGACTAGTGTAATTTAAAAATACAATTTTATTTTTACAAGTAGTATCAATTTTCCGCACAATTTATTCGTTTGCCTGCTAATATGAAATGCCAGATTGGTTCATGGGGGGAGGACTCAAGATGGCGCTGTGAGAACAACCCAGGATTGGAGCTCTCGTTGAATCCACAAACAGGTGAGTCGGAGCTGCATTTCCAGACTGATCTTTGTTGCCCACAGAACGGGGAAACTCCCAAGTATAAAAAAGACACGGGACGCCAGGCAGTAGGTCTGCCTGGCGAAGCTGGCAGCTGGGGTGGCGGTGGCCGGCCCTACCCAGCAATCCCCACAGGGTGCGCTTGTCCGGGTGCCCTGTTGAACTGGCAATCTGAGACTTGAGAGGGCTGCACTTGAGACTGAACGAGACTTGGACAGTGGGCCAGCCCAGGGGATTGCAGGGGCAGATCGTTTGGGATACCCAGTGGGACGAACAAAACCGCGATTTCAAACTATCCCGAGCAGACGGTCCGAGACGCTCTGTGGGGGAGGGGCGTCCACCACTACCGAGGCAACCGGCCCCAACTGAGATACACACACACTGCTGACGGAGCCAGCCATTGCCAAGGCAACCCGTCCCTACTGAGATACATGCCAACTGCTGATGCAGCCTGCCGTTGCCGAGGCAACACGCTACAACAAAGAGACTCCACCACAGGGCGTGGTGGAGACCACAGCAGAGCCTGCAGGAACAGGGTTAATCACACAACAGCAGGGCGGAGCCTCCGCAGCCAAACAGTGGCTAGTCTGCCTTCTAGCTGGGCAGGACAACTCAACGGACATCGAAAAATAAAGCCCAAACCCCCCAACACACAGCGCTTGAGAAAAAAAGCATTTTTTTATGAGCTCTGTTGCAGCAGAATCAAACATAGCAACCTAACAGCCCTGAATGAACAACAGAGTGCACAGCTCAGCAATTAAACCCCTATAAAGTACAAACTGTCTCCTCAAGCAGCTCTCTGACCCCTCTATATCCAAAAGACTGACATTTGGCAGCCATCATCCTGGGACAGAGACAGCAGAAAAAATAACGGGTAGCATCCCTCACTGTGCCACAGCTGCTAGAGGTGCACCCCAGACAAGCAGGGCCTGGAGTGGACCTCAGCAGTCGTACAGCGAAGGGGCTAGGCTGGTAGAAGGAAAACCAAGTAACAGAAATACTTCATCATCAAAAATCTGGGCGTCCACTCAGAAACCCAATCGAAAGGTCAGCAACTACGCAGACGACAAGCGGATAAACCCACAAAGATGGGAAGAAACCGGCGAAAAAAGGAGAAAAACACCCAAAACCAGAACACCTCGCCTCCTAGAAAGGACCAAAACTCCTCACAAGCAAGGGAACAAAGCTGGACAAAAAATGACTGTGACGAAATGACGGAATTAGACTTCAGAAGGTGGATAATGAGAAACTTTTGTGAGCTAAAAGAACATGTATTAAATCAATGCAAAGAAACTAAGGAACTTAAGATATAAGAAAATGATAACAAGAATGGATAACTTAGAGAGGAATATGAATGAATTAAAGGAGCTGAAAAACACAATACGAGAACTTCGTGAAGTATGCACAAGTTTCAATAGCCGAATTAACCAAGCAGAAGAAAGAATATCTGAAGTCGAAGACCAACTCAATGAAATTAAACGAGAAACCAAGATTAGAGAAAAAATCGCAAAAAGGAATGAACAAAGTCTCCAAGAAATGTGGGACTATGTGAAAAGACCTAACCTACGTTTGATAGGTGTACCAGAAGGGGACGAAGAGAACGAATCCCAGCTGGAAAATACTCTTCAGGACATCATCCAGGAAAACTTCCCCCACCTAGCAAGAAAGGCCAATACTCAAATGCAGGAAATACAGAGAAGACAACAAAGATATTCTGCAAGAAGAGCAACCCCAAGGCACATAATCGTCAGATTCAACAAGGTTGAAATAAAGGAAAAAATACTAAGGGCAGCCAGAGAGAAAGGTCGAGTTACCCACAAAGGGAAGCCCATCAGACTCACAGCAGATCTCTCAGCAGAAACATTACAAGCCAGAAGAGAGTGGGGGCCAATATTCAACATTCTTAAAGAAAAGAACTTTCAATCCAGAATTTCATATCCAGCCAAACTGAGCTTCAGAAGTGAAGGAAAAATAAAATCCTTTGCGAAAAAGCAAGTACTCAGAGATTTTGTCACCACCAGGCCTGCTTTACAAGAGCTCCTAAAAGAGGCACTACACATAGAAAAAAACAACCAGTACCAGCCATTACAAAACCACACTAAACGCTACAGAGCATCAACCTAAAGAAGAATCTACAACAACTAACAGGAAAAACAGCTACTTAGCATCAAAATGGCAGTATCAAATTCACACATAACAATATTAACCCTAAATGTAAATGGACTAAATGCACCAATCAAAAGACACAGACTGGCAAATTGGATAAAAAGCCAAAACCCATCAGTGTGCTGTATCCAGCAAACCCATCTCACATGCAAGGATACACAAAGGCTCAAAATAAAGGGATGGAGGAAGATTTACCAAGCAAATGAAGAGCAAAAAAAAGCAGGAGTTGCAAGTCTCATCTCTGATAAAATAGACTTTAAAGCAACAAAGATCAAAAGAGACAAAGAAGGCTATTACATAATGGTAAAAGGATCGATAAAACAAGAAGAGCTAACGATCCTAAACATATATGGACCCAATGCAGGAGCACCCAGATACATAAGGCAAGTTCTTAATGACTTACAAAGAGACTTAGACTCCCACAAAATAATAGTGGGAGACTTTAACACTCCACTGTCAATATTAGACAGATCAACCAGACAGATAATCAACAAGGATATCCAGGACTTGAACTCAGACTTGGAGCAAGCAAACCTCATAGACATTTACAGAACACTCCACCCCAAATCCACAGAATATACATTCTTCTCAGCACCACATCACACCTACTCTAAAATTGACCACATAACTGGAAGTAAAGCACTGCTCAACAAATGCAAAACAACTGAAATCATAACAAACAGCCTCTCAGACCATAGTGCAATCAAGTTAGAACTCAGAATACAGAAACCGACCCAGAACCGCACAGCTTCATGGAAACTGAACAACTGGCTCTTGAATGTTGACTGGGTAAACAATGAAATGAAGTCAGAAATAAAGAAGTTCTTCGAAACCAATGAGAACGAAGACACAACATGCCAGAATCTCTGGGACACATTTAAAGCAGTCTCTAGAGGAAAGTATATAGCAATAAGTGCCCATATGAGGAGAATGGAGAGATCCAAAATTGACACCCTATCGTCAAAATTGAAAGAGCTAGAGGAGCAAGATCAAAAAAACTCAAAACCCAGCAGAAGACAAGAAATAACTAAGATCAGAGCTGAACTGAAGGAGATTGAGACACGAAAAACCCTTCAAAAAATTAATAAATCCAACAGCTGGTTTTTTGGAAAGATCAACAAAATAGACAGACCACTAGCCAGATTGATTAAAAAGAAAAGAGAGAATATGCGGTGGAGGGGACTCAAGATGGCGCTGTGAGAACAACCCAGGATTGGAGCCCGCGTTGAATTCGCAAACGGTGAGTCAGTGCTGCATTTCCAGACTGATATTTGTTGCCCACAGAACGGGGAAACTCCCAAGTATAAAAAGACACGGGACGCCAGGCAGTAGGTCTGCCTGGCGAAGCCGGCAGCTGGGGCGGCGGCGGCCGGCCCTACCCAGAAATCCCCACAGGGCGCGCTTGTCCGGGTGCCTTGTTGAACCAGCAACCTGAGACTTGAGAGGGCTGGACTTGAGACTGAACGAGACTTGCACAGTAGCCCAGCCCAGGGGATTGCAGGGACAGATCGCTTGGGATACCCAGTGGGACGAACAAAACCACGATTTCAAACTATCCCGGGCAGTCGGTCCGAGACGCTCTGTGAAGGAGGGGCGTCCACCACTACGGAGGCAACCTGCCCCAACTGATATACACGCCCACTGCTGAGGCAGCCAGCCGTTGCCCAGGCAACCCGCCCCAACTGAGATACACGCCCACTGCTGAGGCAGCCAGCCGTTGCCGAGGCAACCCGTCCCTACTGAGATACACGCCCACTGCTGACGCAGCCTGCCGTTGCTGAGGCAACACGCTACAAAGAAGAGACTCCGCCGCAGGGCGTGGCAGAGACCACAGCAGAGCCGGCAGGAACAGCGCGAATCACACAACAGCAGGGCGGAGCCTCGGCAGACAAACAGTGGCTAGTCTGCCTTTGAGCTGGGCAGGACACCTGATCGGACATCCAAAAATAAAGCCCAAACCCCTCAACACAGACCACTTGAGAAAAAAAAAAAGGGTTGTTTAATGAGCTGTGTTGCAGAAGAATCAAACATAGCAGCCTAACAGCCCTGAATGAACAACAGAGTGCACAGCTCAGCAATTAAACCCCTATAGAGTACAAACTGTCTCCTCAAGCAGCTCCCTGACCCCTCTATATCCAAAAGACTGTCATTAGGCAGGCATCATCCTGGGACAAAGAGAGCAGAAAAAGAAACTGGTAGCATCCCTCGCTGTGCCACGGCTACTAGAGGTGCACCCCAGACAAGCAGGGTCTGGAGCGGACCTCAACAGTCGTACAGCGAAGGGGCTAGACTGGTAGAAGGAAAACCAAGCAACAGAAATACTTCATCATTACATTCTGGGTGTCCACTCAGAGACCCAAACGAAAAGTCAGCAACTACGCAGACGACCAGCGGACAAATCCACAAAGATGGGAAGAAACCAGCGCAAAAAGGAGGAAAACACCCGAAACCAGAACACATCGCCTCCTAGAAAGGACCAAGACTCCTCACCAGCAAGGGAACAAAGCTGGACGGAGAATGACTGTGACGAAATGACGGAATTAGACTTCAGAAGATGGATAATGAGAAACTTTTGTGAGCTAAAAGATCATGTATTAAATCAATGCAAAGAAACTAAGAACCTTGAAAAAAGATTTGAAAAAAGATTCGAGGAAATGATAACAAGAATGGATACCTTAGAGAGGAATATGAATGAATTAAAGAAGCTGAAAAACACAATACGAGAACTTCGCGAAGCAAACGCAAGTTTCAATAGCCGAATTGACCAAGCAGAAGAAAGAATATCTGAA
Organism: Callithrix jacchus; assembly: GCF_049354715.1. Lineage (NCBI taxonomy): Eukaryota > Metazoa > Chordata > Mammalia > Primates > Cebidae > Callithrix > Callithrix jacchus. Next base: position 21,363,359 of record NC_133523.1, read on the forward strand.
GTCGAAGACCAACTCAATGAAATAAAACGAGAAACCAAGATCAGAGAAAAAAGCGCAAAAAGGAATGAACAAAGTCTCCAAGAAATGTGGGACTATGTGAAAAGACCTAACCTACGTTTGATAGGCGTACCAGAAGGGGACGAAGAGAATGAATCCCAGCTGGAAAATACTCTTCAGGACATCATCCAGGAAAATTTCCCCCACCTAGCAAGACAAGCCAACACTCAATTTCAGGAAATACAGAGAACACCACAAAGATATTCCGCAAGAAGAGCAACCCCAAGGCACATAATCGTCAGATTCAACAGGGTTGAAATAAAGGAGAGAATACTAAGGGCAGCCAGAGAGAAAGGTCGGGTCACCCACAAAGGGAAGCCCATCAGACTCACAGCAGATCTCTCGGCAGAAACACTACAAGTCCAGAAGAGAGTGGGGGCCAATATTCAACATTCTTAAAGAAAAGAACTTTCAACCCAGAATTTCATATCCAGCCAAACTGAGCTTCAGAAGTGAAGGAAGAATAAAATCCTTTGCGAACAAGCAAGTACTCAGAGATTTTGTCACCACCAGGCCTGCTTTACAAGAGCTCCTAAAAGAGGCACTACACATAGAAAGGATCAATCAGTACCAGCCATTCCAAAATCACACTGAATGCTAAAGAGCTTCAACATAATGAAGAATCTACAACAACTAACAGGCAAAACAGCCACTTAGAATCAAAATGGCAGTATCAAATTCACACATAACAATATTAACCCTAAATGTAAATGGACTAAATGCACCAATCAAAAGACACAGACTGGCAAATTGGATAAAAATCCAAAACCCATCAGTGTGCTGTATCCAGGAAACACATCTCACATGCAAGGATACACAAAGGCTCAAAATAAAGGGATGGAGGAAGATTTACCAAGCTAATGGAAAGCAAAAAAAAGCAGGAGTTGCAATTCTCATCTCTGATAAAATAGACTTTAAAGCAACAAAGATCAAAAGAGACAAAGAAGGCCATTACATAATGGTAAAAGGATCGATACAACAAGAAGAGCTAACGATCCTAAACATATATGGACCCAACACAGGAGCACCCAGATACATAAGGCAAGTTCTTAATGACTTACAGAAGGACTTAGACTCCCACACAATAATAGTGGGAGACTTTAACACTCCACTGTCAATACTAGGCAGATCAACCAGACAGAAAATCAACAAGGATACCCAGGGCTTGAACTCAGACCTGGAGCAAGCAAACCTGGTGGACATTTACAGAACTCTCCACCCCAAATCCACAGAATACACATTCTTCTCAGCACCACATCACACCTACTCTAAAATTGACCACATAATTGGAAGTAAAGCACTGGTCAACAAATGCAAAACAACTGAAATCATAACAAACAGCCTCTCAGACCATAGTGCAATCAAGTTAGAACTCAGAATTCAGAAACCGACCCAGAACCGCACAGCTTCATGGAAACTGAACAACTGGCTCTTGAATGTTGACTGGGTAAACAACGAAATGAAGGCAGAAATAAAGAAGTTCTTCAAAACCAATGAGAATGAAGACACAACGTGCCAGAACCTCTGGGACACATTTAAAGCAGTCTCTAGAGGAAAGTATATAGCAATAAGTGCCCATATGAGGAGAATGGAGAGATCCAAAATTGACACCCTATCGTCAAAATTGAAAGAGCTAGAGGAGCAAGATCAAAAAACTCAAAACCCAGCAGAAGACAAGAAATTACTAAGATCAGAGCTGAGCTGAAGGAGATTGAGACACGAAAAACCCTTCAAACAATCAATAAATCCAAGAGCTGGTTTTTTGAAAAGATCAACAAAATAGACAGACCACTAGCCAGATTGATTAAAAATAAAAGAGAGAACAACCAAATAGATGCAATAAAAAATGATAAAGGGGAAATCACCAGAGATTCCACAGAAATTCAAACCATCATCAGAGAATATTACAAACAACTCTATGCACATAAACTAGTAAACCTGGAAGAAATGGATAAATTCCTGGACTCCTGTGTCCTCCCAAGCCTAAACCAGGAGGAAGCTGAAACTATGAATAGACCAATAACAAGGTCTGAAGTTGAGGCAGCAATTAAGAGCCTACCTCACAAAAAAAGCCCAGGTCCAGATGGGTTCACAGCCTAATTCTACCAGACACACAAGGAGGAGCTGGTACCATTCCTTCTAAAACTATTTCAAACAATCCAAAAAGAGGGAATCCTTCCCAAATCATTTTATGAGACCAACATCATCCTGATACCAAAACCCGGCAGAGACCCAACGAGAAAAGAAAACTTCAGGCCAATATCCATGATGAACATAGATGCAAAAATCTTCAATAAAATATTGGCAAGCCGATTGCAACAGCAAATCAAAACACTTATTCATCATGATCAAGTAGGATTCATCCCAGGGATGCAAGGCTGGTTCAACATACGCAAGTCTATCAACGTAATTCACCACATAAACAGAACCAAAAACAAAAACCACATGATTATCTCAATTGACGCAGAGAAGGCATTTGACAAAATTCAACAGCCCTTTATGCTAAAAACCCTCAATAAACTCGGTATCGATGGAACGTATCTCAAAGTAATAAAAGCTATTTATGACAAACCAACAACCAATATCATACTGAATGGGCAAAAACTGGAAGCATTCACTTTGAAATCTGGTACTAGACTAGGATGCCCTCTCTCACCACTCCTATTCAATATAGTACTGGAAGTTCTAGCCAGAGCAATCAGGCAAGAAAAAGAAATAAAGGGTATTCAAATAGGAAAGGTAGAAGCCAAATTGTCTCTATTTGCAGACGACATGATAGTATACCTAGAAGACCCCATCGCCTCAGCCCAAAAACTCCTGAAACTGATAAACAACTTCAGCAAAGTCTCAGGATATAAAATCAATGTGCAAAAATCACAAGCATTCGTCTACACCAATAACAGACTTAAAGAAAGCCAAATCAAGAGCGAACTGCCATTCGCAATTGCTACAAGAAGAATAAAATACCTTGGAATACAACTCACAAGGAACGTAAGGGACCTCTTCAAGGAGAACTACAAACCACTGCTCAACGAAATCAGAGAGGACACAAACAGATGGAGAAACATTCCATGTTCATGGTTAGGAAGAATTAATATCGTGAAAATGGCTATACTGCCCAAAGTAATTTACAGAATCAACGCTATCCCCATCAAGCTACCATTGACTTTCTTCACAGAACTGGAAAAAACCACCATGAACTTCATATGGAACCAAAAGAGAGCCCGCATAGCCAAGTCAATTCTAAGCAAAAAGAACACAGCGGGGGGCATCACACTACCGGATTTCAAACTATACTACAAGGCTACAGTTATCAAAACAGCATGGTACTGGTACCAAAACAGAGATATAGACCAATGGAACAAAACAGAGGCACCGGAGGCAACACAACATACATACAACTATACAATCTTTGATAAACCTGACAAAAACAAGCAATGGGGCAAGGATTCCATGTTTAACAAATGGTGTTGGGAAAACTGGCTAGCCACGTGCAGAAAGCAGAAACTGGACCCCTTCCTGACACCTTACACTAAAATTAACTCCAGATGGATTAAAGACTTAAATATAAGACCTGGCACCATAAAAACCCTAGAAGGAAATCTAGGCAAAACTATCCAGGACAAAGGAGTAGGCAAGGACTTCATGAACAAAACACCAAAAGCATTGGCAACAAAAGCCAAAATAGACAAATGGAACCTAATGAAACTCCACAGCTTCTGCACGGCAAAAGAAACAGTCACTAGAGTGGATCGGCAACCAACAGAATGGGAAAAAATTTTTGCAGTCTACCCATCTGACAAAGGGCTGATATCCAGAATTTACAAACAACTCAAGCAGATTTACAGGAAAAAAACAAACAAGCCCATTCAAAAGTGGGCAAAGGATATGAACAGATACTTTACGAAAGAAGACATATATGAGGCCAACAATCATATGAAAAAATGCTCATCGTCACTGGTCATCAGAGAGATGCAAATCAAAACCACATTGAGATACCATCTCACGCCAGTTAGAATGGCGATCATTAAAAAATCTGGAGACAACAGATGCTGGAGAGGATGTGGAGAAAAAGGAACACTTTTACACTGTTGGTGGGAGTGTAAATTAGTTCAACCATTGTGGAAGACAGTGTGGCGATTCCTCAAGGCCTTAGAAATAGAAATTCCATTTGACCCAGCAATCCCATTACTGGGTATATATCCAAAAGACTATAAATCGTTCTACTATAAGGACACATGTACACGAATGTTCATTGCAGCACTGTTTACAATAGCAAAGACCTGGAATCAACCCAAATGCCCATTGATGATAGACTGGATTGGAAAAATGTGGCACATATACACCATGGAATATTATGCAGCAATCAGAAATGATGAGTTCGTGTCGTTTGTAGGGACATGGATGAATCTGGAAAACATCATCCTCAGCAAACTGACACAAGAACAGAAAATGAAACACCGCATATTCTCACTCATAGGTGGGTGATGAAAAATGAGAACACATGGACACAGAAAGGGGAGTACTAAACACTGGGGTCTATTGGGGGGAAAAGGGGAGGGCCAGTGGGAGGGGGAGGTGGGGAGCGATAGCCTGGGGAGAAATGCCAAATGTGGGTGAAGGGGAGAAGAAAAGCAAAGCACACTGCCATGTGTGTACCTACGCAACTGTCTTGCATGCTCTGCTCATGTACCCCAAAACCTATAATCCAATAAAAAATTAAAAAAAAATAAAATAAAATAAAAAATATAAAATAAAAAAAATAAAAAGAAAAGAGAGAACAACCAAATAGATGCAACAAAAAATGATAAAGGGGAAATCACCACAGGCTCCACAGAAATTCAAACCATCATCAGAGAATATTACAAACAACTCTATGCACATAAACTAGTAAACCTGGAAGAAATGGATAAATTCCTGGACTCCTGTGTCCTTTCAAGCCTAAACCAGGAGGAAGCTGAAACTATGAATAGACCAATAAAAAGGTCAGAAGTTGAGGCAGCAATTAAGAGCCTACCACACAAAAAAAAGCCCAAGTCCAGACGGGTTCACAGCCGAATTCTACCAGACACACAAAGAGGAGCTGGTACCATTCCTTCTAAAACTATTTCAAACAATCCAAAAAGAGGGAATCCTTCCCAAATCATTTTATGAGACCAACATCATCCTGATACCAAAACCCGGCAGAGACCCAACGAGAAAAGAAAACTTCAGGCCAATATCCATAATGAACATAGATGCAAAAATCTTCAATAAAATATTGGCAAGCCGATTCCAACAGCAAATCAAAAAACTTATTCACCATGATCAAGTAGGATTCATCCCGGGGATGTAAGGCTGGTTCAACATACGCAAGTCTATAAATGTAATTCACCACATAAACAGAACCAAAAACAAAAACCACATGATTATCTCAATTGACGCAGAGAAGGCATTTGACAAAATTCAACAGCCCTTTATGCTAAAAGCCCTCAATAAACTAGGTACCTATGGAACGTATCTCAAAGTAATAAAAGCTATTTATGACAAACCAACAGCCAATATCATACTGAATGGGCAAAAACTGGAAGCATTCCCTTTGAAATCTGGCACTAGACAAGGATGCCCTCTTTCACCACTCCTATTCAATATAGTACTGGAAGTTCTAGCCAGAGCAATCAGGCAAGAAAAGAAATAAAGGGTGTTCAAATAGGAAAGGTAGAAGCCAAATTGTCTCCATTTGCAGACGACATGGTTGTATACCTAGAAGACCCCATTGCCTCAGCCCAAAAACTCCTGAAACTGATAAGCAACTTCAGCAAAGTCTCAGGATATAAAATCAATGTGCAAAAATCACAAGCCTCTACACCAATGACAGACTTAAAGAAAGCCAAATCAAGAACGAACTGCCATTTACAATTGCTACAAAACGAATAAAATACCTTGGAATACAACTCACAAGGAACATAAGGGACCTCTTCAAAAAGAATTACAAACCACTACTCAACGAAATCAGAGAGGACACAAACAGATGGAGAAACATTCCATGTTCATGGTTAGGAAGAATTAATATCGTGAAAATGGCTATACTGCCCAAAGTAATTTACAGAATCAACGCTATCCCCATCAAGCTACCATTGACTTTCTTCACAGAACTGGAAAAAACCACCATGAACTTCATATGGAACTAAAAGAGAGCCCGCATAGCGAAGTCAATTCTAAGCAAAAAGAACACAGCGGGGTGCATCACACTACCGGATTTCATATTATACTACAAGGCTACTGTAATCAAAACAGCATGGTACTGGTATCAAAACAGAGATATAGACCAATGGAACAAAACAGAGGCACCGGAGGCAACACAACATATCTACAACTATACAATCTTTGATAAACCTGACAAAAACAAGCAAGGGGGAAGGGATTCCCTGTTTAACAAATGGTGTTGGGAAAACTGGCTAGCCGTGTGCAGAAAGCAGAAACTGGACCCCTTCCTGACACCTTACACTAAAATTAACTCCAGATGGATTAAAGACTTAAACATAAGACCTGGCACCATAAAAACCCTAGAAGGAAATCTAGGCAAAACTATACAGGACATAGGAGTAGGTAAGGACTTCATAAACAAAACGCCAAAAGCATTGGCAACAAAAGCCAAAATAGACAAATGGGACCTAATGAAACTCCACAGCTTCTGCATGGCAAAAGAAACAGTCACTAGAGTGGATCGGCAACCAACAGAATGGGAAAAAATTTTTGCAGTTTACCCATCTGACAAAGGGCTGATATCCAGAATTTACAAAGAACTCAAACGGATTTACAGGAAAAAAACAAACAAGCCCATTCAAAAGTGGTCAAAGGATATGAACAGACACTTTACGAAAGAAGACATATATGAGGCCAACAATCATATGAAAAAATGCTCATCGTCACTGGTCATCAGAGAGATGCAAATCAAAACCACATTGAGATACCATCTCACGCCAGTTAGAATGGCGATCATTAAAAAATCTGGAGGCAACAGATGCTGGAGAGGATGTGGAGAAAAAGGAACACTTTTACACTGTTGGTGGGAGTGTAAATTAGTTCAACCATTGTGGAAGACAGTGTGGCGATTCCTCAAGGCCTTAGAAATAGAAATTCCATTTGACCCAGCAATCCCATTACTGGGTACATATCCAAAAGACTATAAATCGTTCTACTATAAGGACACATGTACACGAATGTTCATTGCAGCACTGTTTACAATAGCAAAGACCTGGAATCAACCCAAATGCCCATTGATAATAGACTGGATTGGAAAAATGTGGCACATATACACCATGGAATATTATGCAGCAATCAGAAATGATGAGTTCGTGTCGTTTGTAGGGACATGGATGAATCTGGAGAACGTCATCCTCAGCAAACTGACACAAGAACAGAAAATGAAACACCGCATATTCTCACTCATAGGTGGGTGATGAAAAATGAGAACACATGGACACAGAAAGGGGAGTACTAAACACTGGGGTCTATTGGGGGGAAAAGGGGAGGGCCAGTGGGAGGGGGAGGTGGGGAGGGATAGCCTGGGGAGAAATGCCAAATGTGGGTGAAGGGGGGAAGGAAAGAAAAGCACACTGCCATGTGTGTTCCTACGCAACTGTCTTACATGCTCTGCTCATGTACCCCAAAACCTAAAATCCAATAAAAAATAAAAAATAAAAAAATAAAAATAAAAAAATAAAAAATAAAATAAAAAAAAAGAAATGCCAATTTTTCTCAAAAATTATATGTATATCTACAGGGATCTGTTTCTGGACTCATTGTGTTGTTCTAGTTAAATTTTTAACTTTAATACCATTCTAATTTAATTAATACAGCTTTAAAATACACATAGATCTTTAGTAAGGTAAGTGCACCTCTTGTTTTTCTTCTAAATTATCTTGGTTCTTCTCATACATTCACTCTTCATATGAATTCTATAATCAGCTAGTCAAGTTCCATATAAATGCTGTTGGACATTGAATTTTTAGATTAGCTTGGGGAAAATACCTATCTTTACAATATTAAGCACTCTCATCCAAAATTAAGGTATATAACTTATTTGGATCTATTATGCCCCTCAATAATCTGAGGTTTCTTCCTAAATATTTTACAGTTTTTATTACTATTCAAATTGGGTAATTTTGTCTATTACTTTTTCTAAAAAGATAATACTGTTGTATTAAAAACTATTTGTTTTTACGAGTTTATTTTGTATTGGGCCACTTTATAATACTTTCTTATTAGTTTTAATGGTTTCTCAAGTGATTATCTTGTCCTTCCTAGGGAGCTTGGCTGAAAAAAACAAAGTGACACTATAATCTCTTTCTCCATTATTCATGTGCCATTTTTATTTTTTCTTGTTGTATAGCATTGGCAAAGACCTTCAATACAATATTGAATACAGAAGTGAAAGGAAACATTGTCTTGCTCATGACTGAAATGGAAATAGTTCTCATGGTTTCACCACTGCTAAGTTTCTAGTAGAAATCTTTACTTTAATAATGGAAGTTTTCTTCCATTTTTCATGTGCAAGAATTTTTGAGTGCCTGGGGTGGTGTTTGCTTACCATGAAATAATAAATTGGAAAAAAAATGTTTTTACTTCTTTAATAATTTTAATATCAAACTTATACAAGGCTTCTAGAATGAATTCAGTGCCTTCCCAGTTTATAACGTAAGAATTATCGATTTCTTGATGGTGTTATAGAATGAAATGATAAAACCGTCTGGACTTGATGTTTCCCGTAAATGTATATTTTTGACTGACTTTCTAATTTTCTCAATAGAAATAGCATATTTAGACTTTCTATTACTTCTTGAGCTAATTTGGAAAATCATGCATTTCATCTAGGTTTTTAGTTATTAGTACAAAGATACTATCTTATAAAAATTTATTTCTTTTTTTTTTTTTTAATTTTTTATTGGATTATAGGTTTTGGGGTACATGAGCAGAGCATGCAAGACAGTTGCGTAGGTACACACATGGCAGTGTGCTTTGCTTTTCTTCTCCCCTTCACCCACATTTGGCATTTCTCCCCAGGCTATCCCTCCCCACCTCCCCTCCCACTGGCCCTCCCCTTTCCCCCCCAATAGACCCCAGTGTTTAGTACTCCCCTTTCTGTGTCCATGTGTTCTCATTTTTCATCACCCACCTATGAGTGAGAATATGCGGTGTTTCATTTCCTGTTCTTGTGTCAGTTTGCTGAGGATGATGTTTTCCAGATTCATCCATGTCCCTACAAACGACACGAACTCATCATTTCTGATTGCTGCATAATATTCCATGGTGTATATGTGCCACATTTTTCCAATCCAGTCTATTATCAATGGGCATTTGGGTTGATTCCAGGTCTTTGCTATTGTAAACAGTGCTGCAATGAACATTCGTGTACATGTGTCCTTATAGTAGAACGATTTATAGTCTTTTGGATATATACCCAGTAATGGGATTGCTGGGTCAAATGGAATTTCTATTTCTAAGGCCTTGAGGAATCGCCACACTGTCTTCCACAATGGTTGAACTAATTTACACTCCCACCAACAGTGTAAAATGTTCCTTTTTCTCCACATCCTCTCCAGCATCTGTTGTCTCCAGATTTTTTAATGATCGCCATTCTAACTGGCGTGAGATGGTATCTCAATGTGGTTTTGATTTGCATCTCTCTGATGACCAGTGACGATGAGCATTTTTTCATATGATTGTTGGCCTCATATATGTCTTCTTTCGTAAAGTATCTGTTCATATCCTTTGCCCACTTTTGAATGGGCTTGTTTGTTTTTTTCCTGTAAATCTGCTTGAGTTGTTTGTAAATTCTGGATATCAGCCCTTTGTCAGATGGGTAGACTGCGAAAATTTTTTCCCATTCTGTTGGTTGCCGATCCACTCTAGTGACTGTATCTTTTGCCGTGCAGAAGCTGTGGAGTTTCATTAGGTTCCATTTGTCTATTTTGGCTTTTGTTGCCAATGCTCTTGGTGTTTTGTTCATGAAGTCCTTGCCTACTCCTATGTCCTGGATAGTTTTGCCTAGATTTCCTTCTAGGGTTTTTATGGTGCCAGGTCTTATGTTTAAGTCTTTAATCCATCTGGAGTTAATTTTAGTGTGAGGTGTCAGGAAGGGGTCCAGTTTCTGCTTTCTGCACATGGCTAGCCAGTTTTCCCAACACCATTTGTTAAACATGGAATCCTTGCCCCATTGCTTGTTTTTGTCAGGTTTATCAAAGATTGTATAGTTGTATGTATGTTGTGTTGCCTCCGGTGCCTCTGTTTTGTTCCATTGGTCTATATCTCTGTTTTGGTACCAGTACCATGCTGTTTTGATTACTGTAGCCTTGTAGTATAGTTTGAAATCCGGTAGTGTGATGCCCCCCGCTGTGTTCTTTTTGCTTAGAATTGACTTGGCTATGCGGGCTCTCTTTTGGTTCCATATGAAGTTCATGGTGGTTTTTTCCAGTTCTGTGAAGAAAGTCAATGGTAGCTTGATGGGGATAGCGTTGATTCTGTAAATTACTTTGGGCAGTATAGCCATTTTCACGATATTAATTCTTCCTAACCATGAACATGGAATGTTTCTCCATCTGTTTGTGTCCTCTCTGATTTCGTTGAGCAGTGGTTTGTAGTTCTCCTTGAAGAGGTCCCTTACGTTCCTTGTGAGTTGTATTCCAAGGTATTTTATTCTTTTTGTAGCAATTGCGAATGGCAGTTCGTTCTTGATTTGGCTTTCTTTAAGTCTGTTATTGGTGTAGACGAATGCTTGTGATTTTTGCACATTGATTTTATATCCTGAGACTTTGCTGAAGTTGTTTATCAGTTTCAGGAGTTTTTGGGCTGAGGCGATGGGGTCTTCTAGGTATACTATCATGTCGTCTGCAAATAGAGACAATTTGGCTTCCACCTTTCCTATTTGAATACCCTTTATTTTTTTTCTTGCCTGATTGCTCTGGCTAGAACTTCCAGTACTATATTGAATAGGAGTGGTGAGAGAGGGCATCCTAGTCTAGTACCAGATTTCAAAGGGAATGCTTCCAGTTTTTGCCCATTCAGTATGATATTGGTTGTTGGTTTGTCATAAATAGCTTTTATTACTTTGAGATACGTTCCATCGATACCGAGTTTATTGAGGGTTTTTAGCATAAAGGGCTGTTGAATTTTGTCAAATGCCTTCTCTGCGTCAATTGAGATAATCATGTGGTTTTTGTTTTTGGTTCTGTTTATGTGGTGAATTACGTTGATAGACTTGCGTATGTTGAACCAGCCTTGCATCCCTGGGATGAATCCTACTTGATCATGATGAATAAGTGTTTTGATTTGCTGTTGCAATCAGCTTGCCAATATTTAATTGAAGATTTTTGCATCTATGTTCATCATGGATATTGGCCTGAAGTTTTCTTTTCTCGTTGGGTCTCTGCCGGGTTTTGGTATCAGGATGATGTTGGTCTCATAAAATGATTTGGGAAGGATTCCCTCTTTTTGGATTGTTTGAAATAGTTTTAGAAGGAATGGTACCAGCTCCTCCTTGTGTGTCTGGTAGAATTCGGCTGTGAACCCATCTGGACCTGGGCTTTTTTTGTGAGGTAGGCTCTTAATTGCTGCCTCAACTTCAGACCTTGTTATTGGTCTATTCATAGTTTCAGCTTCCTCCTGGTTTAGGATTAAGAGGACACAGGAGTCCAGGAATTTATCCATTTCTTCCAGGTTTACTAGTTTATGTGCATAGAGTTGTTTGTAATATTCTCTGATGATGGTTTGAATTTCTGTGGAATCTGTGGTGATTTCCCCTTTATCATTTTTTATTGCATCTATTTGGTTGTTCTCTCTTTTATTTTTAATCAATCTGGCTAGTGGTCTGTCTATTTTGTTGATCTTTTCAAAAAACCAGCTCTTGGATTTATTGATTTTTTGAAGGGTTTTTCGTGTCTCAATCTCCTTCAGCTAAGCTCTGATCTTAGTAATTTCTTGTCTTCTGCTGGGTTTTGAGTTTTTTTGATCTTGCTCCTCTAGCTCTTTCAATTTTGACGATAGAGTGTCAATTTTGGATCTCTCCATTCTCCTCATATGGGCACTTATTGCTATATACTTTCCTCTAGAGACTGCTTTAAATGTGTCCCAGAGGTTCTGGCACGTTGTGTCTTCATTCTCATTGGTTTCGAAGAACTTCTTTATTTCTGCCTTCATTTCGTTGTTTACCCAGTCAACATTCAAGAGCCAGTTGTTCAGTTTCCATGAAGCTGTGTGGTTCTGGGTCGGTTTCTGAATTCTGAGTTCTAACTTGATTGCACTATGGTCTGAGAGGCTGTTTGTTATGATTTCAGTTGTTTTGCATTTGTTGAGCAGTGCTTTACTTCCAATTATGTGGTCAATTTTAGAGTAGGTGTGATGTGGTGCTGAGAAGAATGTGTATTCTGTGGATTTGGGGTGGAGAGTTCTGTAAATGTCCACCAGGATTGCTTGCTCCAGGTCTGAGTTCAAGCCCTGGGTATCCTTGTTGATTTTCTGTCTGGTTGATCTGTCTAGTATTGACAGTGGAGTGTTAAAGTCTCCCACTATTATTGTGTGGGAGTCTAAGTCCTTCTGTAAGTCATTAAGAACTTGCCTTATGTATCTGGGTGCTCCTGTGTTGGGTCCATATATGTTTAGGATCGTTAGCTCTTCTTGTTGTATCGATCCTTTTACCATTATGTAATGGCCTTCTTTGTCTCTTCTGATCTTTGTTGCTTTAAAGTCTATTTTATCAGAGATGAGAATTGCAACTCCTGCTTTTTTTTGCTTTCCATTAGCTTGGTAAATCTTCCTCCATCCCTTTATTTTGAGCCTTTGTGTATCCTTGCATGTGAGATGTGTTTCCTGGATACAGCACACTGATGGGTTTTGGATTTTTATCCAATTTGCCAGTCTGTGTCTTTTGATTGGTGCATTTAGTCCATTTACATTTAGGGTTAATATTGTTATGTGTGAATTTGATACTGCCATTTTGATTCTAAGTGGCTGTTTTGCCTGTTAGTTGTTGTAGATTCTTCATTATGTTGAAGCTCTTTAGCATTCAGTGTGATTTTGGAATGGCTGGTACTGATTGATCCTTTCTATGTGTAGTGCCTCCTTTAGGAGCTCTTGTAAAGCAGGCCTGGTGGTGACAAAGTCTCTGAGTACTTGCTTGTTCGCAAAGGATTTTATTCTTCCTTCACTTCTGAAGCTCAGTTTGGCTGGATATGAAATTCTGGGTTGAAAGTTCTTTTCTTTAAGAATGTTGAATATTGGCCCCCACTCTCTTCTGGCTTGTAGTGTTTCTGCCGAGAGATCTGCTGTGAGTCTGATGGGCTTCCCTTTGTGGGTGACCCGACCTTTCTCTCTGGCTGCCCTTAGTATTCTCTCCTTTATTTCAACCCTGTTGAATCTGACGATTATATGCCTTGGGGTTGCTCTTCTTGCGGAATATCTTTGTGGTGTTCTCTGTATTTCCTGCAATTGAGTGTTGGCTTGTCTTGCTAGGTGGGGGAAATTTTCCTGGATGATGTCCTGAAGAGTATTTTCCAGCTGGGATTCATTCTCTTCGTCCCCTTCTGGTACACCTATCAAACGTAGGTTAGGTCTTTTCACATAGTCCCACATTTCTTGGAGACTTTGTTCATTCCTTTTTGCGCTTTTTTCTCTGATCTTGGTTTCTCGTTTTATTTCATTGAGTTGGTCTTCGACTTCAGATATTCTTTCTTCTGCTTGGTCAATTCGGCTATTGAAACTTGCGTTTGCTTCGCGAAGTTCTCGTATTGTGTTTTTCAGCTCCTTTAATTCATTCATATTCCTCTCTAAGGTATCCATTCTTGTTATCATTTCCTCGAATCTTTTTTCAAATCTTTTTTCAAGGTTCTTAGTTTCTTTGCATTGATTTAATACATGATCTTTTAGCTCACAAAAGTTTCTCATTATCCATCTTCTGAAGTCTAATTCCGTCATTTCGTCACAGTCATTCTCCGTCCAGCTTTGTTCCCTTGCTGGTGAGGAGTTTTGGTCCTTTCTTGGAGGCGATGTGTTCTGGTTTCGGGTGTTTTCCTCCTTTTTGCGCTGGTTTCTTCCCATGTTTGTGGATTTGTCCGCTGGTCGTCTGCGTAGTTGCTGACTTTTCGTTTGGGTCTCTGAGTGGACACCCAGAATGTTGATGATGAGGTATTTCTGTTGCTTGGTTTTCCTTCTACCAGTCTAGCCCCTTCGCTGTACGACTGTTGAGGTCCGCTCCAGACCCTGCTTGTCTGGGGTGCACCTCTAGTAGCCGTGGCACAGCGAGGGATGCTACCAGTTTCTTTTTCTGCTCTCTTTGTCCCAGGATGATGCCTGCCTAATGACAGTCTTTTGGATATAGAGGGGTCAGGGAGCTGCTTGAGGAGACAGTTTGTACTTTGTAGGGGTCTAATTGCTGAGCTGTGCACTCTGTTGTTCATTCAGGGCTGGGTGGCTGCTATGTTTGATTGTGCTGCAACACAGCTCATTAAACAACCCTTTTGTTTTCTCAAATGCTCTGTGTTGAGGGGTTTGGGCTTTATTTTTGGATGTCCGATCAGGTGTCCTGCCCAGCTCAAAGGCAGACTAGCCACTGTTTGGCTGCCGAGCCTCCGCCCTGCTGTTGTGTGATTCGCGCTGTTCCTGCCGGCTCTGCTGTGGTCTCCGCCACGCCCTGTGGCCGAGTCTCTTCGTTGTAGCGTGTTGCCTCAGCAACGGCAGGCTGTGTCAGCAGTGGGCGTGTATCTCAGTAGGGACGGGTTGCCTCGGCAACGGCTGGCTGCGTCAGCAGTGGGCGTGTATCTCAGTTGTGGCGGGTTGCCTCGGCAACGGCTGGCTGCCTCAGCAGTGGGCGTGTATATCAGTTGGGGCAGGTTGCCTCCGTAGTGGTGGACGCCCCTCCTTCACAGAGCGTCTCGGACCGTCTGCCCGGGATAGTTTGAAATCGCGGTTTTGTTCGTCCCACTGGGTATCCCAAGCGATCTGTCCCTGCAATCCCCTGGGCTGGGCTACTGTGCAAGTCTCGTTCAGTCTCAAGTCCAGCCCTCTCAAGTCTCAGGTTGCCGGTTCAACAAGGCACCCGGACAAGCGCGCCCTGTAGGGATTGCTGGGTAGGGCCGGCCGCCACCGCCCCGGCTGCCGGCTTCGCCAGGCAGACCTACTGCCTGGCGTCCCGTGTCTTTTTATACTTGGGAGTTTCCCCGTTCTGTGGGCAACAAAGATCAGTCTGGAAATGCAGCACTGACTCACCGTTTGCGAATTCAACGCGGGCTCCAATCCTGGGTTGTTCTCACAGCGCCATCTTGAGTCCCCCTCAAAATTTTATTTCTTCTCAATCTTATCTCTGTTCCCATGCTGTTTATTTATACTCTTTTTTCCTTAAATTTGAAGTTTTTATTGATCAACTCTACTAGCTTTGCTGTTCTTGTTTATTTTATTAATGTCATCTTATTTTTATTAATTCCTTTCTTCAACTTTCTGGAGATTTGATTTTTTGTACTTTGTAGTCTAATGAATATTATGCTTGGTTCATTTGATTTCAATTTTGCTCACTTTCTGATGTATGCGTTTAAGTTCATAAATTTTCCTCTGATAACTGCTTTGGCCACATCTCAGAGGTTTTAATATTTAATGCTCTATTGCTTATTTCTAAACAGTTTGTAATTTCCACTTTTTATTTCCTTATTAACAGAAGACTTTTTGTATTTATGAGAGTGGAAATTTATTTAATTTCTCCTTTAGTTATTTTCTCATTTGTTCAGAAAATGGAACTTACATATCCATACTTCTTAGAATTTGCTGAGATTTTCTTTGAAATCTAATACATTATCAATTTGTGTGATCCATGTGTATGTCAAAAGAATGTGTACTATAAACTTGTCGATTCAAAGTTGTTTATTGTGTCATTTAAATTCTATGTCATTATTTTGTCTATTTGAAATATTGCTTAGAGAACTATGAAATTCGTCCTTCTATTCATTTTTGCTTTGTATTTTCCAAAGCAACTTGTAAAGGACACAAAGATTTATAATTATATCTTCTTGGTGGCTGCTCTTTTTCAAATTATGAACTATTCCTCTATGTACACTAATGTGCCCACTCTGACTTCATATGACTCATAAATCATATTACAAATTTTAATGTAATTAGGCTTGCATCTTGACTCTGTTTCTTTCCATTGGTTTAACTGATTATTTTGGGGCAAACACTACACTGTTGTCTATTGTAGCTTTATAAGTTAATTTTTATCTGATAGTTGAATTATTAATTACTCTAGCATAATTCATTCTTCCACATTTAGGTTTATTTTGTAAAACTACCAACAAAATTCTATTTAAAATGTTGAGTGAAGTGCCAGATTCAGTGGCATATGCCTGTACTCCTAGCTACTCAGGAGGCTGAGAAGGGAGGACTGCTTGAGCTCAGAAGTTCAAGTCCAGCCCAGGCAACATAAAAAGATCCTGCTTCTCTACAATTTTTCAATTTTTTTTCAACTATTGGAAAAGAATTACTTACAAATCAACTTGGGGGCCTTTCTCTTTATGTAGAACTTAAGGCTATTTATATGCACCTCAGAAAAAAATGTATTTCCGGAGGGGACTCAAGATGGCACTGTGAGAACAACCCAGGATTGGAGCCCGCGTTGAATTCGCAAACGGTGAGTCAGTGCTGCATTTCCAGACTGATCTTTGTTGCCCACAGAACGGGGAAACTCCCAAGTATAAAAAGACACGGGACGCCAGGCAGTAGGTCTGCCTGGCGAAGCCGGCAGCCGGGGCGGCGGCGGCCGGCCCTACCCAGCAATCCCCACAGGGTGCGCTTGTCCGGGTGCCTTGTTGAACCGGCAACCTGAGACTTGAGAGGGCTGGACTTGAGACTGAACGAGACTTGCACAGTAGCCCAGCCCAGGGGATTGCAGGGACAGATCATTTGGGATACCCAGTGGGACGAACAAAACCGCGATTTCAAACTATCCCGGGCAGACGGTCCGAGACGCTCTGTGGGGGAGGGGCGTCCACCACTATGGAGGCAACCTGCCCCAACTGATATACACGCCCACTGCTGAGGCAGCCAGCCGTTGCCGAGGCAACCCGCCCCAACTGAGATACACGCCCACTGTTGACGCAGCCAGCCGTTGCCGAGGCAACCCGTCCCTACTGAGATACACGCCCACTGCTGACGCAGCCTGCCGTTGCTGAGGCAACACGCTACAACGAAGAGACTCCGCCGCAGGGCGTGGCGGAGACCACAGCAGAGCCGGCAGGAACAGCGCGAATCACACAACAGCAGGGCGGAGCCTCGGCAGACAAACAGTGGCTAGTCTGCCTTTGAGCTGGGCAGGACACCTGATCGGACATCCAAAAATAAAACCTAAACCCCTCAACACAGAGCATTTGAGAAAAAAAAAAGGGTTGTTTAATGAGCTGTGTTGCAGCAGAATCAAACATAGCAGCCTAACAGCCCTGAATGAACAACAGAGTGCACAGCTCAGCAATTAAACCCCTACAAAGTACAAACTGTCTCCTCAAGCAGCTCCCTGACCCCTCTATATCCAAAAGACTGTCATTAGGCAGGCATCATCCTGGGACAAAGAGAGCAGAAAAAGAAACTGGTAGCATCCCTCGCTGTGCCACGGCTACTAGAGGTGCACCCCAGACAAGCAGGGTCTGGAGCGGACCTCAACAGTCATACAGCGAAGGGGCTAGACTGGTAGAAGGAAAACCAAGCAACAGAAATACTTCATCATCAACATTCTGGGTGTCCACTCAGAGACCCAAACGAAAAGTCAGCAACTACGCAGACGACCAGCGGACAAATCCACAAACATGGGAAGAAACCAGCGCAAAAAGGAGGAAAACACCCGAAACCAGAACACATCGCCTCCTAGAAAGGACCAAGACTCCTCACCAGCAAGGGAACAAAGCTGGACGGAGAATGACTGTGACGAAATGACGGAATTAGACTTCAGAAGATGGATAATGAGAAACTTTTGTGAGCTAAAAGATCATGTATTAAATCAATGCAAAGAAACTAAGAACCTTGAAAAAAGATTTGAAAAAAGATTCGAGGAAATGATAACAAGAATGGATACCTTAGAGAGGAATATGAATGAATTAAAGGAGCTGAAAAACACAATACGAGAACTTCGCGAAGCAAACGCAAGTTTCAATAGCCGAATTGACCAAGCAGAAGAAAGAATATCTGAAGTCGAAGACCAACTCAATGAAATAAAACGAGAAACCAAGATCAGAGAAAAAAGCGCAAAAAGGAATGAACAAAGTCTCCAAGAAATGTGGGACTATGTGAAAAGACCTAACCTACGTTTGATAGGTGTACCAGAAGGGGACGAAGAGAATGAATCCCAGCTGGAAAATACTCTTCAGGACATCATCCAGGAAAATTTCCCCCACCTAGCAAGACAAGCCAACACTCAATTGCAGGAAATACAGAGAACACCACAAAGATATTCCGCAAGAAGAGCAACCCCAAGGCACATAATCGTCAGATTCAACAGGGTTGAAATAAAGGAGAGAATACTAAGGGCAGCCAGAGAGAAAGGTCGGGTCACCCACAAAGGGAAGCCCATCAGACTCACAGCAGATCTCTCGGCAGAAACACTACAAGCCAGAAGAGAGTGGGGGCCAATATTCAACATTCTTAAAGAAAAGAACTTTCAACCCAGAATTTCATATCCAGCCAAACTGAGCTTCAGAAGTGAAGGAAGAATAAAATCCTTTGCGAACAAGCAAGTACTCAGAGATTTTGTCACCACCAGGCCTGCTTTACAAGAGCTCCTAAAAGAGGCACTACACATAGAAAGGATCAATCAGTACCAGCCATTCCAAAATCACACTGAATGCTAAAGAGCTTCAACATAATGAAGAATCTACAACAACTAACAGGCAAAACAGCCACTTAGCATCAAAATGGCAGTATCAAATTCACACATAACAATATTAACCCTAAATGTAAATGGACTAAATGCACCAATCAAAAGACACAGACTGGCAAATTGGATAAAAATCCAAAACCCATCAGTGTGCTGTATCCAGGAAACACATCTCACATGCAAGGATACACAAAGGCTCAAAATAAAGGGATGGAGGAAGATTTACCAAGCTAATGGAAAGCAAAAAAAAGCAGGAGTTGCAATTCTCATCTCTGATAAAATAGACTTTAAAGCAACAAAGATCAGAAGAGACAAAGAAGGCCATTACATAATGGTAAAAGGATCGATACAACAAGAAGAGCTAACGATCCTAAACATATATGGACCCAACACAGGAGCACCCAGATACATAAGGCAAGTTCTTAATGACTTACAGAAGGACTTAGACTCCCACACAATAATAGTGGGAGACTTTAACACTCCACTGTCAATACTAGACAGATCAACCAGACAGAAAATCAACAAGGATACCCAGGGCTTGAACTCAGACCTGGAGCAAGCAAACCTGGTGGACATTTACAGAACTCTCCACCCCAAATCCACAGAATACACATTCTTCTCAGCACCACATCACACCTACTCTAAAATTGACCACATAATTGGAAGTAAAGCACTGCTCAACAAATGCAAAACAACTGAAATCATAACAAACAGCCTCTCAGACCATACTGCAATCAAGTTAGAACTCAGAATTCAGAAACCGACCCAGAACCGCACAGCTTCATGGAAACTGAACAACTGGCTCTTGAATGTTGACTGGGTAAACAACGAAATGAAGGCAGAAATAAAGAAGTTCTTCGAAACCAATGAGAATGAAGACACAACGTGCCAGAACCTCTGGGACACATTTAAAGCAGTCTCTAGAGGAAAGTATATAGCAATAAGTGCCCATATGAGGAGAATGGAGAGATCCAAAATTGACACCCTATCGTCAAAATTGAAAGAGCTAGAGGAGCAAGATCAAAAAAACTCAAAACCCAGCAGAAGACAAGAAATTACTAAGATCAGAGCTGAGCTGAAGGAGATTGAGACACGAAAAAACCCTTCAAAAAATCAATAAATCCAAGAGCTGGTTTTTTGAAAAGATCAACAAAATAGACAGACCACTAGCCAGATTGATTAAAAATAAAAGAGAGAACAACCAAATAGATGCAATAAAAAATGATAAAGGGGAAATCACCACAGATTCCACAGAAATTCAAACCATCATCAGAGAATATTACAAACAACTATATGCGCATAAACTAGTAAACCTGGAAGAAATGGATAAATTCCTGGACTCCTGTGTCCTCCCAAGCCTAAACCAGGAGGAAGCTGAAACTATGAATAGACCAATAACAAGGTCTGAAGTTGAGGCAGCAATTAAGAGCCTACCTCACAAAAAAAGCCCAGGTCCAGATGGGTTCACAGCCTAATTCTACCAGACACACAAGGAGGAGCTGGTACCATTCCTTCTAAAACTATTTCAAACAATCCAAAAAGAGGGAATCCTTCCCAAATCATTTTATGAGACCAACATCATCCTGATACCAAAACCCGGCAGAGACCCAACGAGAAAAGAAAACTTCAGGCCAATATCCATGATGAACATAGATGCAAAAATCTTCAATAAAATATTGGCAAGCCGATTGCAACAGCAAATCAAAACACTTATTCATCATGATCAAGTAGGATTCATCCCAGGGATGCAAGGCTGGTTCAACATACGCAAGTCTATCAACGTAATTCACCACATAAACAGAACCAAAAACAAAAACCACATGATTATCTCAATTGACGCAGAGAAGGCATTTGACAAAATTCAACAGCCCTTTATGCTAAAAACCCTCAATAAACTCGGTATCGATGGAACGTATCTCAAAGTAATAAAAGCTATTTATGACAAACCAACAGCCAATATCATACTGAATGGGCAAAAACTGGAAGCATTCCCTTTGAAATCTGGTACTAGACAAGGATGCCCTCTCTCACCACTCCTATTCAATATAGTACTGGAAGTTCTAGCCAGAGCAATCAGGCAAGAAAAAGAAATAAAGGGTATTCAAATAGGAAAGGTGGAAGCCAAATTGTCTCTATTTGCAGACGACATGATAGTATACCTAGAAGACCCCATCGCCTCAGCCCAAAAACTCCTGAAACTGATAAACAACTTCAGCAAAGTCTCAGGATATAAAATCAATGTGCAAAAATCACAAGCATTCGTCTACACCAATAACAGACTTAAAGAAAGCCAAATCAAGAGCGAACTGCCATTCGCAATTGCTACAAAAAGAATAAAATACCTTGGAATACAACTCACAAGGAACGTAAGGGACCTCTTCAAGGAAAACTACAAACCACTGCTCAACGAAATCAGAGAGGACACAAACAGATGGAGAAACATTCCATGTTCATGGTTAGGAAGAATTAATATCGTGAAAATGGCTATACTGCCCAAAGTAATTTACAGAATCAACGCTATCCCCATCAAGCTACCATTGACTTTCTTCACAGAACTGGAAAAAACCACCATGAACTTCATATGGAACCAAAAGAGAGCCCGCATAGCCAAGTCAATTCTAAGCAAAAAGAACACAGCGGGGGGCATCACACTACCGGATTTCAAACTATACTACAAGGCTACAGTAATCAAAACAGCATGGTACTGGTACCAAAACAGAGATATAGACCAATGGAACAAAACAGAGGCACCGGAGGCAACACAACATACATACAACTATACAATCTTTGATAAACCTGACAAAAACAAGCAATGGGGCAAGGATTCCATGTTTAACAAATGGTGTTGGGAAAACTGGCTAGCCATGTGCAGAAAGCAGAAACTGGACCCCTTCCTGACACCTTACACTAAAATTAACTCCAGATGGATTAAAGACTTAAACATAAGACCTGGCACCATAAAAACCCTAGAAGGAAATCTAGGCAAAACTATCCAGGACATAGGAGTAGGCAAGGACTTCATGAACAAAACACCAAGAGCATTGGCAACAAAAGCCAAAATAGACAAATGGGACCTAATGAAACTCCACAGCTTCTGCACGGCAAAAGATACAGTCACTAGAGTGGATCGGCAACCAACAGAATGGGAAAAAATTTTCGCAGTCTACCCATCTGACAAAGGGCTGATATCCAGAATTTACAAACAACTCAAGCAGATTTACAGGAAAAAAACAAACAAGCCCATTCAAAAGTGGGCAAAGGATATGAACAGATACTTTACGAAAGAAGACATATATGAGGCCAACAATCATATGAAAAAATGCTCATCGTCACTGGTCATCAGAGAGATGCAAATCAAAACCACATTGAGATACCATCTCACGCCAGTTAGAATGGCGATCATTAAAAAATCTGGAGACAACAGATGCTGGAGAGGATGTGGAGAAAAAGGAACACTTTTACACTGTTGGTGGGAGTGTAAATTAGTTCAACCATTGTGGAAGACAGTGTGGCGATTCCTCAAGGCCTTAGAAATAGAAATTCCATTTGACCCAGCAATCCCATTACTGGGGATATATCCAAAAGACTATAAATCGTTCTACTATAAGGACACATGTACACGAATGTTCATTGCAGCACTGTTTACAATAGCAAAGACCTGGAATCAACCCAAATGCCCATTGATAATAGACTGGATTGGAAAAATGTGGCACATATACACCATGGAATATTATGCAGCAATCAGAAATGATGAGTTCGTGTCGTTTGTAGGGACATGGATGAATCTGGAAAACATCATCCTCAGCAAACTGACACAAGAACAGAAAATGAAACACCGCATATTCTCACTCATAGGTGGGTGATGAAAAATGAGAACACATGGACACAGAAAGGGGAGTACTAAACACTGGGGTCTATTGGGGGGAAAAGGGGAGGGCCAGTGGGAGGGGGAGGTGGGGAGGGATAGCCTGGGGAGAAATGCCAAATGTGGGTGAAGGGGAGAAGAAAAGCAAAGCACACTGCCATGTGTGTACCTACACAACTGTCTTGCATGCTCTGCTCATGTACCCCAAAACCTATAATCCAATAAAAAATTAAAAAAAAAAAAAGAATAAAAAGAAAAAAATGTATTTCCTTCGTATGTATCTGGCCCACTTCTTAAGTTTGGGGATTTTTTTTTTGTATTTT
This sequence comes from Callithrix jacchus, assembly GCF_049354715.1. NCBI lineage: Eukaryota > Metazoa > Chordata > Mammalia > Primates > Cebidae > Callithrix > Callithrix jacchus. Next base: position 21,386,484 of record NC_133523.1, read on the forward strand.
ATATTTTGTGTCTTCAACATAAACAGAGGATTTTTTCTTATGTTTTATCTCTAACTCTTATTCCCAGCATAATATGTAGGACACTTTTTATTTGCATATATCTGTTTTATTATTAGATATGTTACTGACATGGCATAGGAGTATTTGAGATAATGTTGTCTGGATTTTTCAGATTCTCATAAAATAGGAAGAATTTTGAATTCACCATTTCAATACTTATTTCTCAATTTTTTATTTTGACTGTCATTTTTATTATATCACTACCTAAGACTTGTTTTGTTACCATAACAAGAATTCCTCCAACTTTTTATTTTATTTTTATTTTAAGTTCTGAGGTATATGTGCAGGTTTGTTACATAGGTAAGCATGTGCCATGATGCTTTGCTGCACCTATCAAGGTATTAAGACTGGCAGGCATTAGCTATTTTTCATGATGCTCTCCCCGCCCTGCCCTCCCCTGACAGGCCCCAATGTGTGTTGTTTCCCTCCCTGTGTTCTCATTGCCCATCTATGATAGACTGGATAAAGAAAATGTGGTGCGTATACACCATGGAATACTATGCAGCCATAAAAAGGAATGAGATCATGTACTTTGCAGGGACATGTAGGAAGCTGGAAGCCATGATCCTCAGCAAATTAATGCAGGAACAGAAAACCAAACACCACATGTTCTCAATTACAACATTTTATTTTTAGGTATTTGTAGCCTGTTGTTTTAAGACAAATTATCTTTATCATATAAACCAGAATGCTCCACATTGGTACTATCAATATTCAGGGCTGGATAATTCTTTGCTGGGGGGTGGAGAGCCCTTTACTGAACATTGTAGGATATTTAGCAGCACACTTATCCTCCACCTACTACATATCAGTAGCACCACCTCCAAGTCATGACAATCAAACCTGTTCCCAGGTACTGCCTCCCGAGAGGCAAAAATGTCCCTGAATGAGAAACACTAATGCAATGCATTATCCTTCTCTTCTTATTTTAATCATAGCTTTTAGCAGGACTGATGTTGAATTTTATTCAATGTCTTTTTGATGTGATAAATGTTTAATTATATATTTCCTGATTTGGTGCCATCCTTACAGTAGTGGAGAAAGGCTTCATTCGTCATGGTTTGTTATTTTTATTGTAACAAGCATTCATTTTGTATGACTTTTACCATGATTTATGTGTGAGGTTTACCTGTAGGTTTTGTTTGTTTGCCACGTTTGTCAGGTTTGAGTACAAAAATAATGCTTGGTTTGAGTACAAAAATAAGTTGTCATGTAAAGTTTTTCATTACAACTGTGAATCTCTCCACTTCTTGTACTTCTAACAATCTTGCTTGCTACATCTTAATGCAATGCTATTTGGCACATTAGGATCCATGACTAGTTCAGTCTAGTGGCCTGCAATTAGCAGGATTACTTTTTGTTCCTTAAGACATCTAAATCAATCTCCTATACAACCATCCATTTTACCATATTTGTACATTCTTCCTTTGTTATTCAACTACTCTACAGTTAAGATTAGCAATTTGTACCACCATGAGATACCATCTCACACCACTCAAAATGGTGATTATTAAAAAGTCAAGAAACAACAGTTGCTGGCAAGGCTGTGGGGGAATAGGAAGGCTTTTACACTGGTGGTGGGAATGAAAATTAGTTCAACCATTGTAAAAGGCAGTGTGGTGATTCCTCAAAGACCTAGAACCAGAAATGCCATTTGACCCAGCAATCCCATTACTGGGTATAAACCCAAAGGGACATAAATCAATACGTACACAGTTATGTTCATCAAAAACTATTCACAATAAGAAATGCATGGAATCAACCCAAATGCCCAACAATAATCGACTGGATAAACAAAATGTGGTACATATACAACATGGAATACTATGCAACCATAAAAAGGAAAGAGATCATGTCTTTTAGGGACATGGATGATGCTGGAAGCCATTATCCTCAGCAAACTAACGCAGGAACAGAAAACCAAACACCACATTTTCTTTCTTATAAGTGGAAGCTAAACAATGAGAACACATGGACACAGAGAGGGGAGCAACACACACTGGGGCCTGTTGGGGGACAAGGTAGAGGGAGGGAGACCATCAAGATAAATAGCAAATTCATGCTGGGCTTAATACCTAAGTGATGGGTTGATAGGTGCAGCAAACCACCATGGCACACATTTATCTATATAACAGACCTGCACATCCTGCACATGTATCCCCAGAACATTACATTAAATTTTTAGAAATTAGTAATTTGAAATTTCCTAGAAAGTCATTTATTTCAGCAAAATTTTCTATAATATATCTATATTTTATACCGCTTTTTAATTTTTTGGAATACATGTATATTCTCCTTTTTTATTTCTCATGTTGTTACATGTGTTTTCTCACTCTGTTTTACCTAAGTAACTTGTCAGCTGTCTTTGAAAAATTCTAATTTTTAGACTTGGCAACATACTGTCAGTTTTCTAATTTACTAAATTATGTTGTATCTTTACCAACATCTTTCTAGTTTATTTCATTGATGTCTTTCTAATTTATTGTGAGTTGAAAGCTTAATTCATGCATTTTTATTCTACATTCAATAATGTTGGTGTTTAAGGCTATGTGTTTTCTTCTGAATATAGCTTTGAGCATATCTCACAAGGTTGATATATGGTATTCTCATTGTAATTATTTTCTAAATACTCTCCAAATATAGTTTTGATGTCCTCTTTGATCTGAAAGATAATTCAAAGAGGTCTTAATAATTTTAGAAATCGCTCATTAAAGTTTGTAGTTACCCTCCTTTGTTGATTTTATAAAGTAAGGGATCTGCCCACTTTTTGATTCTTTGAATATATCCAGCCTTTTTTATAGCTAATATATACTATTTAGTGAATATTTAATAGGCTTTAATATAGCTTCTCATTTGAAAAAAAAAACTCAATTTAAGAAACAACTTTATTATTTGAAATCATCTAAATCCTTGGATTCCTTGCCTACTAGATCTGCCAAATACCAAAAGAGATGTCTTAAAGTTTTTCATTACAACTGTGACTCTCTCCACTTCTTGTACTTCTAACAATCTTGCTTGCTACATCTTACTGCAATGCTATTTGGCATATTAGGATCCTCGACTAGTTCAGTCCAGTGGCCTGCAAGCCCAGTGAAGACAGGAATCACATCTGACTTGTTAAACGTTGAGTCCCAGCCCCTGGCCCAGTATTTACTAAATAATTACAGGAATCAATTGACAAGTGATGGAGATTCAGTGTTAAGTATATGCCCTTCAACAAATATACTTTACCTATAAGATCTAGTGTTTCTTACCCTCAATTCTACTTTGTTTGATGTCTAGAAAGATAGAGAATAGATTCTTTTGGAAATAGGATTTCACTCTGTTGTTCAAGCTGGAGTGCAGCAGCATAATCATAGCTCCCTGAAGCCTCAAACTCTTGGGCTCAGTGGATCCTCCCACCTCAGCCTCCTAAGTAGCCAGGACCACAAGCATGCACCACCATGCCTGGCTAACTTCTTTTTGCTTTTTGTAGGAATGAATTATCACTATATTGCCCATTCTGGTTCAGAACTTCTGGGCTCAAGTGATCTTCCAGCTTTAGCTTCCCAAAGTGCTGGGATTACAGGTGTGAGCCACCACGTCTGGTGAATGCTGTCAGTATTTGTCCATACATTTTGTTGGTTTGTTTTATCTGATATATATTACATATCTTGTTATTGGATTTTGGTGTGTTTTTCTGGTTTTTTTTTGCTTTTGTTTTGCTTTGCTTCTTCGTGTTTCTTTATCTGCCCCATCCTTAGTTCTATGAAATCTATTTTCTTTGTGATTGTCTTTAATATACAGAGATACAGTTTCGAATTTAAGCAGCAAATGGTTTCAAGTGTTTCCAGAGTATTACTTCACCTCTACATTTAACTCCTATATTTTTTTGATTTTCAGGTCGGAAAGGCAATTGAATCTTTTAGTTCTTCTTTTTAACACAATGTAGTTAACACATTTTTATTTTCTTCCAGACCCCATGTTACTATTTCTTCTCCAACTACTCCTCAGACATTTATTAAACAAACTAGGATTTTATAGGTTGACTATTATTAATTTTTACACAATAAGACTTCTGTTTGGAAGTGAATTTTTAATACTTGAATTCATTTTTTTGAATAATGTCTCAATTATTTAGAGAGCATTTTTTAAAGTATAAATGAAGTTTATCCTTCTTCTAGGTGAAGCTGCACCTTTCACCCCTCCACCAGACATTTCTTTGCTATGAACACACAGGGTGCTGGGAAGATACAGTATTCCCATAGGCAGTTCTTGTTCTCCTATGGGCCAAGTAGCTCGAGTGTCCAAAGCTAGCTCCCTGAGAATGGTTGTGGGTGAGGAAGTTGAGAGCAAAGTATCCATTGGAAGCTGGTAGAGGCCGAGCGTGTGGCTCATGCTGTAATCTCAGCACTTCAGGAGGCTGAAATAGGAAGATCAGTTGAGCCCAGAAATACTTCTGGGCAGTGTAGAGAAATCCCCCCCTCTACAAAAAAATTTTGTAATTTTGTAAGACTAGCCCGGGCAGTGTAGAGAAACCCACTCTCTTAAAAAAGTTTTAAAACTTAGATGGGGCCAGGCGCAGTGGCTCAAGCCTGTAATCCCAGCACTTTGGGAGGCCGAAGTGGGTGGATCAAAAGGTCAAGAGATCGAGAACATCCTGGTCAACACGGTGAAACCCCATCTCTATTAAAAATACAAAAAATTAGCTGGACATGGTGGCGCGTGCCTGTAATCCCAGCTACTCAGGAGGCTGAGGCAGGAGAATTGCCTGAACCCAGGAAGCGGAGGTTGTGGTGAGCCGAGATTGCACCATTTCACTCCAGCCTGGATAACAAGAGCGAAACTCCACCTCAAAAAAAAAAAAACGTAGCTGGGCATGAGGTTACACACCTACAATCCCAGCTACTCGGGAGGCTGAGGCTAGAGGATCACTCGAGGCCAGGAGTTTGAGACCAGAGTGGGCAACGCAGCAAGATCCCGTCTCTATAAAAATTTTTAGCTGGGTGTAGTGGTGCCTCTTTGTAGTCCCAGCTACTAGGGAGGCTGAGGCAGGAGAATTGCTTGAATTGGGAGTTCAAGTCTGCAAGTGAGCTATGATCATTTCACTGCACTCCAGCCTGGATGACAGAACGAGACCCTGTCTCAAAAAAGAAGAAGAAGAAGAACTAGAAGAAGAAGAAGAAGAAGAAGAAGAAGAAGAAGAAGAAGAAGAAGAAGAAGAAGAAGAAAGGAAGAGGAAGAGGAAGAGGAGGGGAAGGGGAAGGGGAAGAAGGGGATGAGGGGGAGGAGGAGGAAGAAGAAGAAGAAGCTAATAGAGAAATTGGAGGGATCTGGACAGGGCACAATGGATGTCTGCAACACCAGCACACCAGTGCAAGCAGCAGGCAGGAGCCATGTCCCCAAAACATCCCCACTGGGCTAGGCTTGAGCCACAGCTGCATCTGCTGCTGATGACATGCTAAGCCTGCCCTTCTCACCTGGACTTCGTGTCAGTTGCATTTCAGCCAAGGTTTTCATTAATGAGTTATTATATTATATCACCTGCAAAACAGAGAAAAGGAGGGCTGTTCTAAAATTCTAATGTGAAAAGTGAGCATGTCAAACGCAGAATGTGTGGACACAGCGACCATGGAGTTCACCACTTTATTAAAATTGTGATTGTTCACATAAAGACTCAACCAGGTCACATATTAATAATTATCACCGACAATCTTTAACATCAGCCAGAGCCTACAGTGAAGCAATATTACATCTCCCATTCTCATTTATCTTATTACTTATGGCCCCTCTGTGGTCAGCATGCTGTGAGCTTTGCAGACATTTAATTATGAGCACATCATAAATGTAGTTGACAGGGCAGAGGCTGCCTGGGGATGCTCCTGGCGAGGGGGTCACAGTGGAAAGTAGTTAGCTGGTGCACCCTCCAGAACAGGGCGTGGCAAAGACCACTTCTTCACATCGCCCCGCTGCCATTCCCTGTTCCCCACTGCAGAGGGGCAGTAGGCGTGAATATGCTCAGTTATTGACAGCTCTCTTACTTTCAGAAGCATCAGCCCACTTGCTTTAAAACCTGACCAGCCCCACAGTCTCTCCTGTCCCGCTTAGCTCTGAGAGTCTTTTGGCTTGCCTCTCTGTCTGTCTTTGGCTGTTTACAGAGCTCTCTAAATGTGGGCTTCACTCTGATGCACATGAAGAAGGCGGACTTTCTTTTTATACTTCAGGGGTCCAGAAAGCTCACTGTCCCCTTCAGCTGTCCCCAGTGTCTTCTGTGCAAACCACTCAGCTCTAACAAAGTGCAAAGGACAGTGAAGGTCCCAAGAACATCCCCAGCACTCACCTTGATGCAGGAAATATCTTTCTACTATATCAAAAAGAGAAACTCTGCAGTACAAGTAGTGGAGTGGGGAGGGCTTTTCCATTCATTTCTAATTAGCCATTGTCCTGATGTGATAGCTAAGGCGTCGTGCACTAATAAGGCCACACACCTCCCCAGTGGGCTTGGGATAGCAGCAGGACTTCCGTGTGTCAGGTTTCAAAGCAACTGTCCTCGGAGGATGGAGGTACAGATTCCTCCACCACCCCAGCAGGCTCGATGGGGAAGACAAAGTGTATCATAAGGGGCGCGCGATGAAGGGGCTCTGAGGAGAAAGCTGAAAAGTAGCTATCACGTTGGCAGATAAATTCTACACACAATTATTCATTCCTAGCCTCTTCACATGTAGATTAATGAGTTTGATAACCCAGGCTTCTAAGAAGTAGATTCCACTCTGTTCGCAGTCTTTCTCCCCCTCTACCTACAAACAGCACACAGGTCTATGGAGAAAAACACAAATCAATACATTTGCAGTAGCCATCACTGCCTTCTGCGATTGGAGCCCTACGTCAAAAATATGATGCGTCTTCTCCTTCCCAGCCAGTCATGGCCAGGCAGACCCTGGAGGAGACCGTGGGCTTCAGATCTTGGACTCCACTAAGTCCTGGACATTTTAGTGGGCTGGGCATGGAGCATATTCAACTCCAGCCCCGAGGGAAAAGGGCCATTTCTTGACACAGCAGCCATAATCTTCTATTGTGCCTTAGGTTGAAGTCCCCGCTGGCACAGTCCCAGGTCAGTACCCAGACACCCTCGCCAAGAGGGAGCCATATGGAGAAGGGAATGATGCAGGAGCCAGACAGTCACACCTGCACCCATGCCAGGTATTTCCCTTAGGACTGGTGAACAGCACCAAACTCCAACCCAAGCGTAAGGAGTTCAAATCCTTGTAAAGAGTGATTGGATTAAGTGTGCATTTATCAAGATTATTTGGTTTTTATGTTATGATTGTGCCACCTCCAATCCCCAGTGATGCAAATTTTGGAGTTGTATTTCAATTGTCCATTTTTCTTTATTTTCTCATTAGCCATTTAGCAAAAGCATTTCTAACTCCCAGCCCCATTTTATTTCCTTTACGTCACATTGGTGTTTATGTCCTAAAGATAAAACACATGAAGGAGGTAGAGAGGGTAGAGGGGAAGGCTTCTCACTTGATACCCTGCTAGGAGGCTTTATGGCCACCCTCCTCTGCCAGGCAAGCCCTCTGGGAAACAAAATAGACCTCAAAAACCTAGAGGGGGGCTGGGTGCAGTGGCTTATGCCTGTAATCCCAGCATTTTGGGAGGCCCAGGCAGGTGGATCACTTGAGGTCAGGAGTTCAAGGCCAGCCTGGCAAACATGGTGAAACCCCATCTCTACTAAAAATACAAAAAATAGCCTGGTGTGGTGGCACGTGCCTGTAATCCCGGTTACTCAGGAGGCTGAAACATGAGAGTCACTTGAACCTTCAAGGCAAAGGTTACAGCGAGCTGAGATTGCACCACTGCACTCCAGCCTGGATGATAGACTCTGTCTCAAAAAGCAGTGGGGGGAACCTAGAAGGAGTAAAGGGAGTTCTGTCTCGGTGCTGGGTGACTCAATGATTCACCTCCTCCAGTCATCACAGATTCAATGTGACCAGTTTAAGCATTTGAATTTCAACATAACCTCCATGCCACTTTGAAAAATACAGCCCTGAGAGGCTGTTTGTTATGATTTCAGTTGTTTTGCATTTGTTGAGCAGTGCTTTACTTCCAATTATGTGGTCAATTTTAAAGTAGGTGTGATGTGGTGCTGAGAAGAATGTGTATTCTGTGGATTTGGGGTGGAGAGTTCTGTAAATATCTATCAGGTTTGCTTGCTCCAGGTCTGAGTTCAAGCTCTGGATATCCTTGTTGATTTTTTGTCTGGTTGATCTGTCTAGTATTGACAGTGGAGTGTTAAAGTCTCCCACTATTATTGTGTGGGGGTCTAAGTCCTTTTGTAAGTCCTTAAGAACTTGCCTTATGTATCTGGGTGCTCCTGCATTGGGTCCATATATGTTTAGGATCGTTAGCTCTTCTTGTTGTATCGATCCTTTTACCATTATGTAATGGCCTTCTTTGTCTCTTTTGATCTTTGTTGCTTTAAAGTCTATTTTATCAGAGATGAGAATTGCAACTCCTGCTTTTTTTGCTCTCCATTTGCTTGGTAAATCTTCCTCCATCCCTTTATTTTGAGCTTTTGTGTATCCTTGCATGTGAGATGGGTTTCCTGGATACAGCACACTGATGGGTTTTGGCTTTTTATCCAATTTGCCAGTCTTTGTCTTTTGATTGGTGCATTTAGTCCATTTACATTTAGGGTTAATATTGTTATGTGTGAATTTGATACTGCCATTTTGATGCTAAGTGGCTGTTTTGCCTGTTAGTTGTTGTAGATTCTTCATTATGTTGATGCTCTTTAGCATTAGTGCAATCAAGTTAGAACTCAGAATTCAGAAACAGACCCAGAACCGCACAGCTTCATGGAAACTGAACAACTGGCTCTTGAATGTTGACTGGGTAAACAACGAAATGAAGGCAGAAATAAAGAAGTTCTTCGAAACCAATGAGAACGAAGACACAACGTGCCAGAACCTCTGGGACACATTTAAAGCAGTCTCTAGAGGAAAGCATATAGCAATAAGTGCCCATATGAGGAGAATGGAGAGATCCAAAATTGACACCCTATCGTCAAAATTGAAAGAGCTAGAGGAGCAAGATCAAAAAAACTCAAAACCAAGCAGAAGACAAGAAATAACTAAGATCAGAGCTGAGCTGAAGGAGATTGAGACATGAAAAACCCTTCAAAAAATCAATAAATCCAAGAGCTGGTTTTTTGAAAAGATCAACAAAATAGACAGACCACTAGCCAGATTGCTTAAAAATAAAAGAGAGAACAACCAAATAGATGCAATAAAAAATGATAAAGGGGAAATCACCACAGATTCCACAGAAATTCAAACCATCATCAGAGAATATTACAAACAACTCTATGTGCATAAACTAGTAAACCTGGAAGAAATTGATAAATTCCTGGATTCCTGTGTCCTCCCAAGCCTAAACCAGGAGGAAGCTGAAACTATGAATAGACCAATAACAAGGTCTGAAGTTGAGGCAGCAATTAAGAGCCTACCACTCAAGAAAAGCCCAGGTCCAGACGGGTTCACAGCCGAATTCTACCAGACACACAAGGAAGAGCTGGTACCATTTCTTCTAAAACTATTTCCAAACAATCCAAAAAGAGGGAATCCTTCCCAAATCATTTTATGAGACCAAAATCATTCTGATACCAAAACCCGGCAGAGACCCAACAAGAAAAGAAAACTTCAGGCCAATATCCATGATGAACATAGATGCAAAAATCTTCAATAAAATATTGGCAAGCCGATTGCAACAGCAAATCAAAAACCTTATTCATCATGATCAAGTAGGATTCATCCCGGGGATGCAAGGCTGGTTCAACATACACAAGTCTATCAACGTAATTCACCACATAAACAGAACCAAAAACAAAAACCACATGATTATCTCAATTGACGCAGAGAAGGCATTTGACAAAATTCAACAGCCCTTTATGCTAAAAACCCTCAATAAACTCGGTATCGATGGAACGTATCTCAAAGTAATAAAAGCTATTTATGATGAATGGGCAAAAACTGGAAGCATTCCCTTTGAAATCTGGCACTAGACAAGGATGCCCTCTTTCACCACTCCTATTCAATATAGTACTGGAAGTTCTAGCCAGAGCAATCAGGCAAGAAAAAGAAATAAAGGGTATTCAAATAGGAAAGGTGGAAGCCAAATTGTCTCTATTTGCAGACGACATGATAGTATACCTAGAAGACCCCATTGCCTCAGCCCAAAAACTCCTGAAACTGATAAGCAACTTCAGCAAAGTCTCAGGATATAAAATTAATGTGCAAAAATCACAAGCATTCGTCTACACCAATAACAGACTTAAAGAAAGCCAAATCAAGAGCTAACTGCCATTCGCAATTGCTACAAAAAGAATAAAATACCTTGGCATACAACTCACAAGGAACGTAAGGGACCTCTTCAAGGAGAACTACAAACCACTGCTCAACGAAATCAGAGAGGACACAAACAGATGGAGAAACATCCCATGTTCATGGTTAGGAAGAATTAATATCGTGAAAATGGCTATACTGCCCAAAGTAATTTACAGAATCAATGCTATCCCCATCAAGCTACCATTGACTTTCTTCACAGAACTGGAAAAACCCACCATGAACTTCATATGGAACCAAAAGAGAGCCCGCATAGCCAAGTCAATTCTAAGCAAAAAGAACACAGCGGGGGGCATCACACTACCGGATTTCAAACTATACTACAAGGCTACAGTAATCAAAACAGCATCGTACTGGTACCAAAACAGAGATATAGACCAATGGAACAGAACAGAGGCACCGGAGGCAACACAACATACATACAACTATACAATCTTTGATAAACCTGACAAAAACAAGCAAGGGGGAAAGGATTCCATGTTTAACAAATGGTGTTGGGAAAACTGGCTAGCCATGTGCAGAAAGCAGAAACTGGACCCCTTCCTGACACCTTACACTAAAATTAACTCCAGATGGATTAAAGACTTAAACATAAGACCTGGCACCATAAAAACCCTAGAAGAAAGTCTAGGCAAAACTATCCAGGACATAGGAGTAGGCAAGGACTTCATGAACAAAACACCAAGAGCATTGGCAACAAAAGCCAAAATAGACAAATGGGACCTAATGAATCTCCACAGCTTCTGCACGGCAAAAGAAACAGTCACTAGAGTGGATCGGCAACCAACAGAATGGGAAAACATTTTCGCAGTCTACCCATCTGACAAAGGGCTGATATCCAGAATTTACAAAGAACTCAAACGGATTTACAGGAAAAAAACAAACAAGCCCATTCAAAAGTGGGCAAAGGATATGAACAGATACTTTACGAAAGAAGACATATGTGAGGCCAACAATCATATGAAAAAATGCTCATCGTCACTGGTCATCAGGGAGATGCACATCAAAACCACATTGAGATACCATCTCACGCCAGTTAGATTGGCGATTATTAAAAAATCTGGAGACAACAGATGCTGGAGAGGATGTGGAGAAAAAGGAACACTTTTACACAGTTGGTGGGAGTGTAAATTAGTTCAACCATTGTGGAAGACAGTGTGGCGATTCCTCAAGGCCTTAGAAATAGAAATTCCATTTGACCCAGCAATCCCATTACTGGGTATATATCCAAAAGACTATAAATCGTTCTACTATAAGGACACATGCACACGAATGTTCATTGCAGCACTATTTACAATAGCAAAGACCTGGAATCAACCCAAATGCCCATTGATAATAGACTGGATTGGAAAAATGTGGCACATATACACCATGGAATATTATGCAGCAATCAGAAATGATGAGTTTGTGTCGTTTGTAGGGACATGGATGAATCTGGAGAACGTCATCCTCAGCAAACTGACACAAGAACAGAAAATGAAACACCGCATATTCTCACTCATAGGCGGGTGATGAAAAATGAGAACACATGGACACAGAAAGGGGAGTACTAAACACTGGGGTCTATTGGGGGGAAAAGGGGAGGGCCAGTGGGAGGGGGAGGTGGGGAGGGATAGCCTGGGGAGAAATGCCAAATGTGGGTGAAGGGGAGAAGAAAAGCAAAGGACACTGCCATGTGTGTACCTACGCAACTGTCTTGCATGCTCTGCTCATGTACCCCAAAACCTATAATCCAATAAAAAATTAAAAAAAAAAAGAAAAATACAGCCCTGAGCTACACAAAGAGGGAAAAGTCTCTTTCCCTTATTTGAGAAGCCAGGCTTCACACAGAGCCTTGGGGTGAGGATTGCCAGGTTTAGCACATAAAAATTCAAAATGCCCAGTTACATTTGAATTTCAGATAAGCAGGGAATCATTTTTTAGTATAAATATGTCCCAAATATGCATGGAACTAAAAAGATAATTTGCCATATACTAAATACTAAGATAATATACCAAAAAATATTTTAGTATTTGTATGTCCTATGCATATTTGAGACATATTTATACTAAAAAATTATTCAATATCTGAAATTCAAATTTAAGCAGACAACTAGTATTTCATCTGACAACCATCCCTATTCAGGGTGTCCTTGTGAAACTGCTCAGGGAGGAACCAGGGTGTGACCAAGGAGAAAAGCATGAAAATGGGCTCAAAATTCATGACAGCCACACCCAAGGGCATCTTCCATCCCTCCATCTGGCCTCTCCAAAAACATCCTGCTTCCTACTGAGCCCAGAGCCCAAAGCCCAAACCACCAAAGAAAACTCGGACCATTGTTCCTGAGTAGATAAAAAGCCCCCAACTCTGGCTTCTAGGGTTCTGTATATAAGACCTTACACTGGAGAGTATGGGGCTGGGAGGACACCAAGGTAGAGGTGTATGGGGCTCAAGCTGAGAGTATGGGGCCAGAGGGACACCAAGGTAGCCCTCAAGAAACCACAGCCCATGGGATTGTCCTTGACAGCTGCCCTTCTGCTCCCCAAATACAGAACCTCCTACCTCACCATGGCCTCGTTGGGCTTTTTCTAGAAGACAGAGGAGGTTTGAAGGTCCTACTCTCCCTCCTGGCCTGGCAGGAATCCCAGAACACAACTGCAGAACGCAATTGGGGCAGGGAGTGGGGAGCAAAGCCAGCACTGCTTCCTTTTTCAAATCAATTAGGGCCAGACTGATTCATTTTCTCTCATAGACCAGAAAGTCCCACATCTTGTTCCACATAATCATATGGAAGCCTAAATATAGATGTATCTGCAGAAGGACAAGCCTGAGAAAACCAGTATCCTTGTTCTCCCAGGGGAAAGCTCCATTCTCACTCTTTTCTGCTGGATTTTAAGTTTGGGACCATGTCCCAGTAGTGCACAGAGGATGCACCTGCCTGTCGGGGCAATGGCAGTAATTCAGACCTGCCTCCAGGTCAGCTGCTGCACCTGGGTCCCCATCACACACTACTTACTTGCCTCTGGAATAATCTCCAGCTTCCAACCCAAGAGCAGTGTAATGAGAAGGAAGCCAGGCACCTCTGCCACATCTCAGCAGAGTGCCTTTGTGAATGGAACCCTCACTGATGTCTGGCCTTGAGCAGACACCCAAGGCTGCAGGTTCCAGAGAAGATCTCAGCAGAAGAGTCCCACTGAGCACCAGGCCAGGCACAACAGAGTCAACCAGGCACCCAGGAGAGAAGAGAGCCCCCACAATGCTCTGGGTCTGTGTCCTCCTTCCCTTCATATATTTCTGGGAAGTAGCACAAAGGATGGCTTTATCGGAAAATAGCTTATTGCCCTTTGGGAAGGGTCTTGAGCCTGAAGTTTCCTAAAGCTGGAGCCATGGAGAAAATGGAGTCGTGCTTCAGAGAACAGAGATGCAAACGATATAGCCATCCCTATGATCTGAAAGAAAGTCAGTTTATCCAGGGAACACATTTTAGAGGACATCAAAGTCATATCAGAATAGCCATGAAAAGCTTTTGCAAACCACAGTGGTCAAATTTAGCAATGAGAATCATGAGACCAGGGAAGAGTGGCCATTAGCCTGAGATTCTTTGGTGCAACATGAGTGATGGCAAAATCAGGATGTCACTGCCCACCAACCAAAAGCCCAGGCCTTGTACAGCAGGCAACCTGGGCAGCAGAACCTGGGCTTTAAGGCTAAAGGAGCTTCTGTCCCCTAACTCTCCTGCAGTCTCCATGCCATGCCCAAAACACAATCTAACGTCCTCTTGGCATCCCTAGACTAGAGTTGGAAACCTGGCAGCTCATAAGCCACAATACACCCCATGATCTTGTGTGGTTCACACAGTAGTGGGTAAATATTTGAATTAATTGCCAATATTTTAAAATCAGATTTTGGGCCAGTTGCGGTGCCTAACACCTATAATCCCAATACTCTGGGAGGCTGGGGTGGGCAGATCACTTGAGTTCAGGAGTTTGAGACCAACCTGGTCAACATGGTGAAAACCTGTCTCTGCTAAAAATACAAAACTGGCCAGGTGTGGTGGCACATGCCTGTATCCCAGCTACTAGAGAGGTTGAGGCAAGAGAATTGCCTGAACTTGGGAGGCAGAGTTTTCAGTGTGCAGAAATTGCACCACTGCACTCCAGCCTGGGCAACAGAGGGAGATTCTGTCTCAAGAAAAAAATAGCCAGGCGTGGTGGTGGGTGCCCATTATCTCAGCTTCTCAGGAGGCTGAGGCAGGAGAATCACCTGAACCTGGGAGGTGGAGGTTGCGATGAGCTGAGATCGCACCACTGCACTCCAGCTTGGCAACAGAGGGAGACTCTGTCTCAAAAAAAAAAAATCAGATCTTGCAGGAAGATACAAATTTTAGGTTTCCCTTGAAAATGCAGACGATCTGACAACACTGGGCCTGTGTCTGATTGACAAAAAACAGCCTCCCATAAATATGGCAAGTCCTTGCCAGTTCTCCATAGTCCCCAGCACTCCCTATTGTCTAACATCTGCTCCATGGGTGGGTGCACTGTGGAGGCCCTGCCCTTGGCCCCAGAGGACCACAACAGGAACAAAACACCTCTGCCCTCCCCAGAAGCCTTTTCCCACTGGTCCCCTCCCATCTCTCAGAGGAACCATTATTCCAGGCACCTTTCCCTCCCATAACCACAGGTTACTCCACTTCAGGTCCCCAAGGCCTGTGATCTGCCATCTAGAACCCCAACAGAGGCATACGTCCATAAGGAAAAAACCCCAGTGTCTTGGAAACTGTCTAGAAAATAATTTAAATAACAGACATCGTGGTATTTTTAGACAACAAAAGCAAAATGTAACAAAGTCATGCCCAAGGCCCAAGGTTAAAGGCAATCCACATGGCAATAGTGAAGGCAAGAATGATGTGCCCATTTCACAGACTGTGGCATCGGAGGTCAAAGTCCCATTTCTCCAGACTCTATTCCCTTCAATTTCCAGGATGAATGGTTCACCCATCAAGGAGGAGGGGAAGGAAGTTTCATCAATGTATAAGTGTTGAAGGGGGAAAAAATGTTCTGATTGGCTGATTCAGGAATTGGGATTCTGGGCAGAGCTTTACAAAAGGATAATGTATCTTTAAGCCTAGGTGCTCTTCAGGGAATGTATTGGATAAATGTCTTCTGAAAAGCCTGTAAATATTCCATCGCCTCACTGTCATTACTACCATGAAATGAAAATGAAGCATGAAAGAAATATAATTCCATATTCAGATGACAGCATTAGCCTCCATAAGCAAACTGAAATATTTATTAGTAAAATGTTCAGTATCTACACCTGTAATCTAAAAAAGGACCAAAATGTTTTATAATAAAAAAGAGATTGAATGTAGAGGTAAAATCTGGTTGGCTGATTTTATTGCTTATTATTGAATCCTGGCAAAACAATTATTTTTTTCTTTTCATTAGTAAGACACCCAAATTAAAACTCTGCCCTCCAACTGCCAGGTTTACAGTAGTGATTAAAAACAAGGACTTGTGATGCATGGGGCTTTTGACAATGGCATAATCAAATTCAGTCATATTGTTCAATCTTTCACTGACACATATTTTTACAGTGAAATATAAGTATCACATACAACAACTATCAATACAGAGAAATTAGGAAAACCTTGTTATTATTTAAATACTGAACTGATACCACGTTGCCATAATCTTGAATACAAACATTATACTGTAGTGAATTCGGGTAATTATTGTCTAGATTGTGCTTAGTTGTCTTATGCTGAATAGGATGTCCGAATGATGCTTTTTGAGCTTTCTGTAATACCTAAGTGCTGCCAAACTACTTCGTAATAATTTAATAAGTTTTGATGATATTTCCCACAAGTCAGAAAATACATCTGAATACAAGCTAAGAGATAAACATGGACCATAGGACTTGACCTCTGTTTCACCTTATTGAAAAAGAGGCGCCAGAGAGTCATTTAGTATACCAGAGACACAGAGCATTGCTGCACCTGGAGCACATTTCTTAAAGGAATGGGGAAAGGAAAAAAAAACAGGGTATTTGAAGTGAATGAAAAATAAGAAATTCAAATGATCACAATCAACTCTGAAACACTGCACAAAATTAATTACAGTTTGGCATCAGAAGCAAGGATGTAGATTTCAGACAGTCCGTGTCATTTATCTTGAGCCGCACAATATACAAAGAGATTAAAAGCCAAATCTGTCCCTACCTCCTGAGTCTAAGGCCTCTCAGAAGCTGTGAAGTACAAATGATTAACTCCAAATTATGCAAGGGACCGGGCAGCCGCTTGGAGTGTGTGGCAAGTCGAAGACGCTGGAGAAGGACAGATTTGCGGCTATCAAAATGCGGTCTGGTCAACCCTTGACGGACTCCAGATAAATTGCCCAGGGATATGAGAGTGGCTGCAGATAGCTGGCTCGGCAAAATCCGAATCTCTAATTTCTATCTCTTTTTAAATGCTTGCCTTACATTTGCATTCTTATACAAATGGTTTAAAGGATTTATTCTATTCTATAGACTACTCTGACCAAATTGCTTTTCATTTCACATAGAGTTGCAGGAACCTGTCTTAGAAGATGGTAGAAGTTGTGGCTTTTTAATCACTTTTAATATGCAAGCTCAGTGTCTTGAATACACCTAGGTTAGGGAGATCCCCTGCCCTCCCTGTCCCCTGGGATTAGTCCAAGAAGCTATCAGTGCCCAGGTGGCTCACAGATACCCTCAGCCCCTTCTCTGCAGAAGAACCCCACAGAGAAACCCAGCCACACCCGGTCTCATTAGGCCCTCTTTAAAAAAGGCAGGACATGTGTGTGTGTTCAAAATACATCTTATTCTGTTGTCAAAACTTACTCAGTATTAGAAAGGCTGACAGATTTTCCCAACACCAAGAAAACCACACATGGAGTGTCACACACACATACACACACACACACACACACACACACACAGACATAAGCTGGGTGCTGCTTCATTTAACCTTGCATTTGTAACCAGTTTATTAGCATGAGGATTGCCAAGTGAAAAACTGTCATTTTAACATTTGCAAATTGAGCCTCACCTCACAAACCCTTAGATTCTGAGCAACTGGCTTCGGGTTTCTAGGTGAAACCTGGGCTGCCCTCACCAGCTGTGACTGACTAAGCTGTATCTGACTTAACCCAGGTCCTCCCCGACCTTCCCCTTCCGAATACTGGCAAGCCTTTCCCTGGGAATTTCTTAAACACGCCTGGAGACATCCAACTGCAGAAGCTTCTCTGCCACCCAGTCCTTCAGCTAAGCAAGTCTGTTTATCCCAGTGGTCTCAGACACAAATGGCTACTGGTCCAGGGAGGTGGCAAAGGAGGGAGAAAGACGAGCTTGAGGAAGGCCTGTCTCCCATTTTCCCCATTTTTTTGGAAACAGACATTTCTTTATTTCCTGGAGAAAAAAAAAAAAAAACAAGGTAAGCACAATAGAAACAGCAACTGGGCCAGGTGCAGTGGCTCACGCCCATAATCCCAAAACTTTGGGAAGTTGAAGTGCGTGGATCACTTGAGGTCAGAGTTCAAGACCAGCCAGGCCAACATGATGAAACCTGCCTTTACTAAAAATATGAAAATTAGCCAGGCATGGTGGTGAGTGCCTGTAATACAGCTACTCAGGCAGCTGAGGCAGGAGAATCACTTAACCCCGGCAGGCAGAAGTTGCAGTGAGCTGAGATTAAACCACTGCACTCCAGACAGGGCAACAGAGCAACAGTCTGACTCAAAAAAAGAAAGAAAGAAAGAAAAAGAAACAGCAACTGGCCCTCTGCTCAGTGTCAGGGACACGAGGGAGTGGTGGGGACTGTGCCTGACCTTAAACACATGATCCTTCTGAAGGGGGCAGCTGGATCTCTACTCACATACATGCTACCATGATGAAAAGAAGATCTGTGTTGCCAGAGACTCTGAATTTTCAGTGAAATCTGGATTCTTTCCAAAAATTTAAATGTCAATTCACATTTTAAAAGCAAATAAAAGAACACTCTACTGACCAAATATAAACAGTTGCGAGGGCCACATCCAATCTGGGGCCCCAGGCTTATGACCCTTCCTTTGCTGGATATAAGCACTGTCATTGTCAAATAGGTGCAAAGAGACATCTCAGGATTCCAAAGGGCAAATCACCCCCCGCACCCTATGATAGAAGAAGCGTGCCATAACAGTGGTCCCTGAATTCCTCCTTGTCTTATGCTAACTGTCCCCCATGGTCTCACCTTGGAGTGACCCCTGGTGCCATAACCTTAAAGAACTTAAGGGCTATGGTCCTGCTCAGGGTCTATCTCCATGGCACTCTCAGTCTCTGGAAGCAGCCTTGACTCCTTTCATTTTTTTTTTTTTTTAATCCTTGGACTTTTAGAGAGGACTCAAGATGGTGCTGTGAGAGCAACTCAGGATTGAAGCTCTCGCTGGATGCGTGGAGAGGTTGCTATAGGTGCACCCCAGACAAGCAGGGCCTGGAGTGGACCTCAGCAGTCATACAGTGAAGGGGCTAGACTGGTAGAAGGAAAACCAAGTAACAGAAATATTTCATCATCAACAATCTGGGTGTCCATTCAGAGACCCAATCGAAAAGTCAGCAACTACACAGACGACAGGTGGATAAATCCACAAAGATGGGAAGAAACCAGCGCAAAAAGGAGGAAAACACCTGAAACCAGAACACCTCGCCTCCTAGAAAGGAACAAAACTCCTCACCAGCAAGGGAACAAAGCTGGACGGAGAATGACTGTGATGAAATGATGGAATTAGACTTCAGAAGGTGGATAATGAGAAACTTTTGTGAGCTAAAAGAACATGTTTTAAATCAATGCAAAGAAACTAACAACCTTGAAAAAAAGATATGAAAAAAGATTTGAGGAAATGATAACAAAAATGGATAACTTAGAGAGGAATATGAATGAATTAAAGGAACTGAAAAACACAATACGAGAACTTCGCAAACCATGCACAAGTTTCAATAGCCGAATTGACCAAGCAGAAGAAAGAATATCAGAAGTCGAAGATCAACTCAATGAAATAAAACGAGAAACCAAGATCAGAGAAAAAAGCGCAAAAAGAAATGAACAAAGTCTCCAAGAAATGTGGGACTATATGAAGAGACCTAACTTACGTTTGATAGGCGTACCAGAATGTGACAAAGAGAATGAATCCCAGCTGGAAAATACTCTTCAAGACATTATCCAGAAAAACTTCCCCCACCTGGCAAGACAGGCCAACACTCAATTACAGGAAATACAGAGAACACCACAAAGATATTCCGCAAGAAGAGCAACCCCAAGGCACATAATCGTCATATTCAACAAGGTTGAAATAAAGGAAAAAATACTAAGGTCAGCCAGGGAGAAAGGTCGGGTCACCCACAAAGGGAAGCCCATCAGACTCACAGCAGATCTCTCGGCAGAAACACTACAAGCCAGAAGAGAGTGGGGGCCAATATTCAACATCCTTAAAGAAAAGAATTTTCAACCCAGAATTTCATATCCAGCCAAACTGAGCTTCAGAAGTGAAGGAAAAATAAAATCCATTGTGAACAAGCAAGTACTCAGAGATTTTGTCACCACCAGGCCTGCTTTACAAGAGCTCCTGAAAGAGGCACTACACATAGAAAGGAATAACCAGTACCAGCCATTCCAAAATCACACTAAACGCTAAAGAGCATCAACATAATAAAGAATCTACAACAACTAACGGGCAAAACAGCCAGCTAGCATCAAAATGGCAGTATCAAATTCACACATAACAATATTAACCCTAAATGTAAATGGACTAAATGCACCAATCAAAAGACACAGACTGGCAAATTAAATAAAAAGCCAAAACCCATCAGTGTGCTGTATCCAGGAAACCCATCTCACATGCAAGGATACACAAAGGCTCAAAATAAAGGGATGGAGGAAGATTCACCAAGCAAATGGAGAGCAAAAGAAAGCAGGAGTTGCAATTCTCATCTCTGATAAAATAGACTTTAAAGCAACAAAGATCAAAAGAGACAAAGAAGGCCATTACATAATGGTAAAAGGATCGATACAACAAGAAGAGCTAATGATCCTAAACATATATGGACCCAATACAGGAGCACCCATATACATAAGGCAAGTTCTTAATGACTTACAAAGAGACATAGACTCCCACACAATAATAGTGGGAGACTTTAACACTCCACTGTCAATATTAGACAGATCAACCAGACAGAAAATCAACAAGTATATCCAGGGCTTGAACTCAGACCTGGAGCAAGCAAACCTGATAGACATTTACAGAACTCTCCACCCCAAATCCACAGAATATACATTCTTCTCAGCACCACAACACACCTACTCTAAAATTAACCAATAATTGGAAGTAAAGCACAGCTCAGCAAATGCAAAACAACTGAAATCATAACAAACAGCCTCTCAGACCATAGTGCAATCAAGTTAGAACTCAGAAGAAAGAAAACGACACAGAACCGCACAGCTTCATGGAAATTGAACAACTGGCTCTTGAATGTTGACTGAATAAACAATGAAATAAAGGCAGAAATAAAGAAGTTCTTCGAAACCAACGAGAACGAAGACACAACATGCCAGAATCTCTAGGACACATTTAAAGCAGTCTCTAGAGGAAGTTATATAGCAATAAGTGCCCATATGAGAAGAATGGAGAGATCCAAAATTGACACCCTATCATCAAAATTGAAAGAGCTAGAGGAGCAAGATCAAAAAAACTCAAAACCCAGCAGAAGAGAAGAAATAACTAAGATCAGAGCTGAACTGAAGGAGATTTAGACAAGAAAAACCCTCCAAAAAAATCAATAAATCCAAGAGCTGGTTTTTTGAAAAGATCAACAAAATAGACAGACCACTAGCCAGACTGATTAAAAAGAAAAGAGAGAACAACCAAATAGATGCAATAAAATATGATAAAGGGGAAATCACCACAGACTCCACAGAAATTCAAACCATCATCAGAGAATATTATAAACAACTCTATGCACATAAACTAGTAAACCTGGAAGAAATGGATAAATTCCTGGACTCCTGTGTCCTCCCAAGCCTAAACCAGGAGGAAGCTGAAACTATGAATAGACCAATAACAAGGTCAGAAGTCGAGGCAGCAATTAAGAGCATACCACACAACAAAAGCCCAGGTCCAGACGGGTTCACAGCCGAATTCTACCAGACACACAAAGAGGAGCTGGTACCATTTCTTCTGAAACTATTCCAAATAATCCAAAAAGAAGGAATCCTTCCCAAATCATTCTAAGAGACCAATATCATCCTGATACCAAACCCCGGCAGAGACCCAACAAGAAAAGAAAACTTCAGGCCAATATCCATGATGAACATAGATGCAAAAATCTTCAATAAAATATTGGCAAGCTGATTGCAATAGCAAATCAAAAAACTTATTCATCATGATCAAGTAGGATTCATCCCACGGATGCCAGGCTGGTTCAACATACGCAAGTCTATAAACGTAATTCACCACAGAAACAGAACCAAAAACAAAAACCACATGATTATCTCAATTGATGCAGAGAAGGCATTTGACAAAATTCAACAGCCCTTTATGCTAAAAACCCTCAATAAACTCGGTATCCATGGAACGTATCTCAAAGCAATAAAAGATATTTGTGACAAACCAACAGCCAATATCATACTGAATGGGCAAAAACTGGAAGCATTCCCTTTGATATCCGGCACTAGACAAGGATGCCCTCTGTCACCACTCCTATTCAATATAGTACTGGAAGTTCTAGCCAGAGCAAGCAGGCAAGGAAAAGAAATAAAGGGTATTCAAATAGGAAAGGTGGAAGCCAAATTGTCTCTATTTGCAGACGACATGATAGTATACCTAGAAGACCCCATCGCCTCAGCCCAAAAACTCCTGAAACTGATAAGCAACTTCAGCAAAGTCTCAGGATATAAAATCAATGTGCAAAAATCACAAGCATTCGTCTACACCAATAACAGACTTAAAGAAAGCCAAATCAAGAACGAACTGCCATTTACAATTGCTACAAAAACAATAAAATACCATGGAATACAACTCACATGGAACGTAAGGGACCTCTTCAAGGAAAACTACAAACCACTGCTCAACGAAATCAGAGAGGACACAAACAGATGGAGAAACATTCCATGTTCATGGTTAGGAAGAATTAATATCATAAAAATGGCTATACTGCCCAAAGTAATTTACAGAATCAACGCTATACCCATCAAGCTACCATTGACTTTCTTCACAGAACTGGAAAAACCCACCATGAACTTCATATGGAACCAAAAGAGAACCTGCATAGCCAAGTCAATTCTAAGCAAAAAGAACACAGCGGGGGGCATCACACTACCGGATTTCAAACTATACTACAAGGCTACAGTAATCAAAACAGCATGGTACTGGTACCAAAACAGAGATATAGACCAATGGAACAGAACAGAGGCATCAGAGGCAACACAACATATCTACAACTATACAATCTTCGATAAACCCGACAAAAACAAGCAATGGGGAAAGGATTCAACAAATGGTGTTAGGAAAACTGGCTAGCCATGTGCAGAAAGCAGAAACTGGACCCCTTCCTGACACCTTACACCTAAATTAACTCCAGATGGATTAAAGACTTAAACATAAGACCTGGCACCATAACAACCCTAGAAGGAAATCTAGGCAAAACCATCCAGGACATAGGAGTAGGCAAGGACTTCATGAACAAAACACCAAAAGCATTGGCAACAAAAGCCAAAATAGACAAATGGGACCTAATGAAACTCCACAGCTTCTGCACAGCAAAAGAAACAGTCTCTAGTGTGAATCGGCAACCAACAGAATGGGAAAACATTTTCGCAGTTTACCCATCTGACAAAGGGCTGATATCCAGAATTTACAAAGAACTCAAACGGATTTACAGGAAAAAAACAAACAAGCCCATTCAAAATTGGGCAAAGGATATGAACAGACACTTTATGAAAGAAGACATATATGAGGCCAACAATCATATGAAAAAAATGCTCATCGTCATTGGTCATCAGAGAGGTGCAAATCAAAACCACATTGAGATACCATCTCACGCCAGTTAGAATGGCGATCATTAAAAAATCTGGAGACAACAGATGCTGGAGAGGATGTGGAGAAAAAGGAACACTTTTACACTGTTGGTGGGAGTGTAAATTAGTCCAACCATTGTGGAAGACAGTGTGGCGATTCCTCAAGGCCTTAGAAATAGAAATTCCGTTTGACCCAGCAATCCCATTACTGTGTATATATCCAAAGGACTATAAATCGTTCTACTGTAAGGACACATGCACACGAATGTTCATTGCAGCACTGTTTACAATAGCAAAGACCTGGAGTCAACCCAAATGCCCATTGATGATAGACTGGATTGGGAAAATGTGGCACATATACACCATGGAATATTATGCAGCAATCAGAAATGATGAGTTTGTGTCATTTGTAGGGACATGGATGAATCTGGAGAACATCATTCTCAGCAAACTGACACAAGAACAGAAAATGAAACACTGCATATTCTCACTCATAGGCGGGTGATGAAAAATGAGAACACATGGACACAGAGAGGGGAGTACTAAACACTGGGGTCTATTGGGGGAAAAGGGGAGGGCCAGTGGGAGGGGGAGGTGGGGAGGGATAGCCTGGGGAGAAATGCCAAATGTGGGTGAAGGGGAGAAAGCAAACAAAACACACTGCCATGTGTGTACCTATGCAACTGTATTGCATGCTCTGCACATGTACCCCAAAACCTAAAATGCAATAAAAAATAAAATAAATAAAATTTAAAAATAAACCAAAACATTAAAAACTAACTATCTGTAGATTCAGAGGGAACAGAATGGAGAACAAAGGGACAGAAGCTGGACTTCTCTGAACATAATTTGTGTTATTGATTTGATGGGGAACATATGAAATATTTTATGTAATTTTAAACAAAATTAGTTTATTTAATCCTGTTCAGAAAGATGAAAGAGGCACTTTTTTCTATTCGTCCCACTAAGTACAGCCAAAACTCCTGAACATTATATATAAAACAAACATAATAATTATCTGAATATAAAACAGACATAAGAATTTTCTGAATAATGGAAAAACCATGGTAGCATGTCTGGGTACCTCAAGACCCAAGGAATGTCATAGAAGTGAGCTCCCTGAGAGTTCTTTTTGCTTCATAGATGCTGAACTTACAATTGAAGAGGTTAAAAATCTGGAAACCACAATGGACACAGATGGCAAAAACAAAAAAACAAAAGAAAATATATGTTCTCTCTAGCCAAAGGAGCAGAAAAGGGGCAGCCTAGCAAGTCAGGAAACTTTTAGATGGTAACCACACTACTCCAGCCAAATACCACAGGAAAAAAACCTTGTGGTCCCACTCCATTAAAGGCCAAATGAAGAGTCTAGACTCTCACCCTCACAAGGACAACCAACATCCATGCTGAGCTGGTATCAGAAAAGACCAAGTGTGGAGTCTTCATCCCCATTGGCCTCCATCCCCCAACAGTATCAGTGGAAGAGTGGTTGGGATCACATTATCTCACATGTCAACCGAGGCGAAATGCAAACCTGGAAGAAGACTGTATTTATACCAGATAAAATAGAATTTGAGGAAAATAAAACTACCAGATACAGAGAGAGACATCATGATGTTAAAGGGTCAATTCACCAAGAAGACACACCAATCCTAAATGCGTGTACAGCAAACAGGAAAGCTGTAAAACGCATGAAGCCAAACCTGATGGGAAGCATCTCCCTTACTAGAGCAGTATCAGAAAATAACCAACTAGACCACAAACTCTAAGTAAGATTCAAAGTCTCATCATAGAACACAAATTCCCGTTTCAATTTAAAAATCACTCATGCTATAAAAACAAAGATCACAAACTGCATAAAAATGTCAATCAGATGCTAATATCAATATGACAGAATAGTGTTAGAATCACATGACAAGTATTCTAAAGTAGCCATCATGAAAGTGCTTCAGTGAGAAATTACAAACACACTTAAAACAAATAAGGTAATAAAGAGTATTGATAAAAAATAAATGATATAGAGAAGAACAAATGGAAATTTTAAAACTGAAAAATATAATAACCAAATTTTTGAAATTCAGTGAATGAGTCAAAAAGCATAATGAAAGGGATAGAGGGGAAAAAATCAATGAACTAGAAGAGAAAATAATGGAAATTATACATCTGAACAATAGAGAGAAAAAATAAACCAAAAAAAATAACAACACCTCAGGGATTGGTGGGACTGCAACAAAAAAACACAACATTTATTGTATCAGAGTCTTGAAAGAAGGAAGAGGATGGGACTGAAAAGTACTCAACAAAAGAGTGACTGAAAATGTCTCTGAGTTATCAAGACATTAAGCTGCAGATTCAAAGAGCTGGGTTCACCCAAACAAGATAAATGCAAAAAAAAATCCCATATCAAGACATATTATAGTTGAATTTTTGAAAACTGAAAACAAAGACAAAAACAGGTGAGAGAGAGAGACAGAGACAGAGAGAGAGACAGAGAGACAGAGACAGAGCGAGAGACAGAGAGACAGAGACAGAGAGAGACAGAGAGAGAGAGAGAACATTATATATAGAGAAAACAATTAGAATAACAGATTTCTCATAGAAACTCATGGAGACCAGCAGAAGTGGCAATGTGGTTTTCAAGTACTGAAAGAAAAGGCATATAGATAAAGGGAACACAATAGAACCCAGAAATAGACCCCACAAAACACCCAATTATTTTTTTACAAAGGCACAAAAGCAGTTTAATGAAGTAAAGATGTACCCTTTTTAACCAGTGGTGCTGGAGCAATTGTTTATCTCTGCTAAGGCAGAGAATTGCTTGAATCCAGGAGGCAGTGGTTGCAGTGAGCCAAGATTACACCATTGCACTCCAGCCTGGGCAACAGAGCAAGACTCCGTCTAAAAAAAAAAAAAGGTCACAGTGGATATTGCTACACACATGCCAAAATGTCTTTGCGGTAACAACACCAAATGCTGATGAGGATGCAGAGAAACTAAATCACTTTTACCTTGTCGGTAGGAAAGTAAAATGCTAAGACATTCTGAAAAACAGTTTGGCAATTTCTTAAATAACTAAACATGCAAATGCCATTCAACCCAACAATTGCAACACCTGGGCCTTTATCTCAGAGAAATGAAAACTCAGGTTCACACAAAAACCTGTACACAAATGATTAGCTTTCTTCACAATAGCCAAAATTGAAACAACCTTAATGTCCTTCAGTGAGTGAATCATTAGGTAAATTGTGATCCATCATGCTATAGAATACTACACAGCAATGAAAAGTAACAGCTTGAATCATGTTCCTGACAATAATGCTTAGTGGAAAAAGCCAATCCCAAAGAGTTATAGGCTGTATGATTCCATTTATTTAACATTCTTGAAATGACAACCTCATAAGACATAGAGAACAGATTGGTGGCTGCCAGTGGTTAAGGAGTGAGTTGGGAGGGAATGCTTGCAGCTATAAAAGAGCAACATAAGACAGTCTCCTAGTAAGGGAAACTCTGTATTCTGCCTATTTCAATGTCAATATCCCGATTCTGACAGGGTACTGTAGTTTTGCAAGGTGTTACTATTGGGGGAAACTGGGTAAAGAGTACATGGGATCTCTCTGTACTATTTCTTACAACTGCACATGGATTTCCAATTATCTCAAAATAAAAAGGTTGATTTTTAAAAATAAAGATCAAAGTAACCAAATAGTTAATGATGGAAAACTTCCCCTTATAGAACTATTCTAGCTAATGAGTTAAGAGGGGGTGATAGAATATAACCATGTTGCAGTCTTAATAGAATAATAGATCTAGGCTGGGGGGCAGTGTCTCATGCCTGTAATCCCAGCTCTTTGGGAGGCCGAGGCAGGTGGATACCCTGAGCTCAGGAGTTCCAGACCAGCCTGGGCAACACAGTGAAACCCCATCTCTGAAAAAGAAAAAAGAAGAAGAAAATCAGATTTGATTCCTTGAGACCACTGGGCCTTCTGGTCATCTGAAAAGTATGGAACCCCTCTAAGAATAATAAAATGAGGTAAAATGAAATACATAGGTTACAAACTCTTGAAGTATGATTATCAAAATATGTCACAAAAAACAAATTTGTGACATAAGATATGTGGATCTTTATGTTCTTATCTATAGCAAAGTCTAGTGGAGTGTTTAATAATTTTAAAGTGGAGAGGATCACAAATTATATTTCAAGATGCCTGCAACAGCTATAATGCTATATGGAAATATCTGTGACTTCTACTGGTGACACAGTCACAGGATATACAAGATACAGAGGAACATGTTAAATGACACGAAAACAATACAATCGGTAAAATCAAGTATGTGGAAAACCCAATAGTGTAATTCATCCAGCCCCTTCAACAGATTCCAAGGGAAGAAGAGAGTGGGGGAGGGAAGCAGAGATTAAAAGAGATGAGACGTGTCAACCAGTTGCCAAGGGTGGACTTTATCTGATTCAAACAAAAGAAAAAAGAAAAATTATGAGACAAGGAGGAGAAATTAAATATCGACTGAATATTTCACAATATTAAGGAATTATTGTTAATTTTAAAGTGAGATAAAGGTATTGTGACTTGCTTTCTGAAGGAGCCCTTATCTTCTGAATTATTGATGGATGAAATAACTCAATACCTGGGACCTGCTTCCCGTCACCTGGGAGAAGGAAGGGGACCCAGGAGTTGATAAGCATGGAAGCTGAGTAACAGGGTACAGGAGTCCATTTTTCTGTTCATGCTACTTTTGTACAATTTTTAAATTTTCTGTAATAAAAAGCCAAAAACAAATCTGCAATGAGCATCATTGTATTTGAACGTTCCTTTTCATCCCGGATTAATTCCCTACAAACAATTCCTAATAGTGGAATTGTGGGTTTTAAGGATGTGAACATTTTGAAGCTTTTGAAATGCATTGCTTGAGTGAGCTAGTGGAATAGGAAAAGCTAGAGTAGCCCAATGCCTCTCCTAGCAGAAAACAAGGGAACTTTAAAAATATATATATACAAATAAAAAGAGTCTGGCTCTGTCCTTCACACTGGCGTGCAGTGGCACAATCACAGTTCACTGCAGCCTCGAACCCCTGAGCTCGAGCAGTCCCTCCTACCTCAGCCTCCTGAGTAGCTGGGACTACAGGCACATGCCTCCCAGGCCTGGCTAATTCTTTTTTAATTTTTTGTAGAGATGGAAACTTGTTATGTTGCCCAAGCTAGTCTCAAAGTCCTGGCCTCAAGCAATTCTTCCACCTTAGCCTCCCATAGTGCTGGGGGTTACAGGCATGAGCCAGGAACATTTTTTAGAGGTAAGGCTTGTCTTCCTCCACCCTACCTCTCCTCCTCTTTGCCCAAATGTGTCCTTCCTCTATGACAGAAACCAAATTTTAGTCAGCACTCAAACCCTGATTCTCACTATTCACATTTCTCTGGCTCTGGAACCCATTTGGCTGGATGTAAAATCGTGTATTCACCTAAGTTTGGTGGTGGGAAATTTTGCCTATTTCTTTCTTTTATAGAAGATGTGGTAACAATGCATCTATCATAAATTGCTGGCCATTTTTTGTTATGTCCTTGGGATAAATTCCTAGAAGAATCTACCTGGCTCAAAAGAAAGTGCACTTTTCAGATCTCATGAGAACAGAGTATCAAAAAAAAAGGGTATTTTGCCTTCCTAGAAACTGTATCTGGTTAATCCCACCAGTGCCCAGTGGCTGGTTCCTGGCTTTTTACTAGGTACCATCAAATTTACAAACAAACATCAGCTAATTTGGTGGGCTAGATGAGGTCACCTCAGGCCAGGTACAGTGGTTCATGCCTGTAATCACAGCACCTTGAGAGGCCAAGGTGGGAGGATTTCCTGAGGCCAAGAGTTCAGAAACTGACCTGGGCAACATGGAGAGATCCTCTCTCTACAAAATAAACTTTTAAAACTTAGCCACGTATGGAGGCACATGCCTGTAGTCCCAGCTACTCAGAAGGCTGAGGTGGGAGGATAACTTAAGCCCAGGAGGTTGAGGCTGCAGTCGGCTTTGATGATCGCCACTATACTCCAGCCTGGGTGAGACAGAGCAAGACCCTGTCTCTTAAAAACTTTTTAATTAAGGTCTCCTTGCTGCTAGCATGAGCATCTTTTTATTAGTAGGGGGCTGAACACTCTAATCTGGTCAACTCTCAGGAGCAAGCTTAATTCCTTGAACTCCCTTGGAAAATGAGGTCGGGCATTAAACTCTCTTAGAAGAATGGGTGTTCAGCTTGAACATGCCCCACAGCAAACGCCCAAACTCTCCCTGAACCATGATTCCCAGTGTGATCAGAAGAACCACCTGCAGAGGTGGCCTCTTGGCAAATTCCAGTTCACAGACTCACCCCACAGCTACAGAATTGGAGTCTCTGGACGCAGAGACTGGACATCCCTATGGAATTCCACTAAGACCCCTGACCTAGAGAGAGCTGTGCCAGTTCCTCATCATTCAAAACTGGGCTGGATTACTCACAAAAGCCAAGATATGGAATCAACCTTAGAGTTTATCAACAGATGAATGGATAAAGAAATGTGGCACATATATACAATGAAATACTATTGAGCCTTTAAAAAGAAATCTTGTCATTTGCAACGACATGCATGAACTTGAAAGACACTATGTTGAGTGAAATAAACCAGGTACAGAAAGACAGATATAGCCTGATGTCACTTATACATGGAATCTAAACAAGTAGAACTCATAGAAGCAGACAGTAGAATGGTGGTTCCCAGAGGCTAGGAAGATGGAAAATTAGAAAGATATCGGTCAAAGGATCTAAAACTTCAGGAAGGATGAGTTCAAGAGATCTACGTGCATCACAGTGGTGACTATAGTTAAGAATAAGATATTGCATACTTGAAAATCACTATGAGAGCAGATTTTAAGTGTTCCCACCCCCAAAAAAATAATAAATGCATAAGGTAATGCATATGCTAATTAGCTTGATGTAGCCATTCCACATGTATGTGTATATCAAAGCATCATGTTGTACACCATGCAGATATATAATTTGTATTCATCATTTTTTTAAAAAAATTGGACTGGTTAACAGTTGAAATTCTTTCTTAGGAGACACCAGAAATGCCTGCTGAATGAACCAACAATGAATGAATGAATAAATGAAGGAAGGAAGAAAGGGAAAAATTGCTTAATTAACTGACCAATGAACTCATGAATGAACAGATGAGCTAATGTGTCAATGAATGAAAACATGAGAGAATGAGTGGGTGAATAAGTGAGTGTCTATGAGCAGAAAGGGAGTGTTGGTATTCAGCTTTTTAATAGATACAAACGAATTACAAAAAACATTAACCAATTTGGTGGGTTAAAATAAGGTCACCTTGGTCCAGGCATGGTGGCTCCCAGCACTTTGGGAGGCTGAAGCAAGAGGATCACTTAATCCCAAGAGTTAGAGACTGACCTGGGCAACATAGAGAGAACCCCTCTCTACAAAAAAAAAATAGCCAGGCGGGGAATTGGGGGACACAGCAGAGATGGAAGCCTGCCAGCCTCCCTTGCTGTCTTTCTGCCACTCAGGTTGCATGCAGCCTTAGGAGGTAGAGACAGAATCAACTTCCAACACCACCCAGGACACCGCATCCCAGGACAGAAGCACCAAACTGCCTCCACGATGACTCCCAAACACAAAATAACAGATTTTATTTTTTCAAAGAATTTTGCACATGCCCTCTAGCAACAAATAAAATAATTATTTGTGGGAAGAGGAAGGCTTTCAGCATCTGAAAGAAAATCACACAAGCTGCTGGGTAAATGAACACTCACCTTCTGAGTAAGCAGAATATGTTTTGGAAATCTCCAGCAGTGATCGGGGTGTGCACAGCTTGAGAAGTGGAAGCTCTTTTTCCCCTCCTCGTCTCTCTCTCCTTCCCCCCTTCCCACCTTTTCTTTCTTGTCCTCTCTTTTGCTCTCAAATCCTTCTCCTAAGAAGGGCAAGAGTCCCAAGGAGCCGTGGAGGAAAAGAAAGCAAATCACCACATCCCTATGCTCTGCACTGGCCCATGTCTCTGCCTCGGTCCTACCAGCCACATAATTTGCAGGAAGCATCCCTGCCCCTCTTTGCACCATTGCCCCTCTCTACCAATCCTTGCCCAGAGATCAGAGGAACAAGGACATGTCTGTGGTCCACAGATGCTGCACAAGGACCTTCGTTCTGAGGTCTGTGCTATCTGGCTTGGAAGCTGTGCTCTTGGGGGATCCCCAGGCAACTGGGATTAGACATGACCTCTAAATCAGGACTCAAGGCTCAGCTGCTGGAGACAATGTACTTCCACAAGTCAGGGTATGAGCCACCAGCCAGGGGCACAGATGGGACACATTGCTAGACTGGAGTGATGCTTCATCTTTAAAACAGGACACACCCAGCCCCAGGCTAGGGGAAACAGAGGAAACCCAGGATTCCTTATTATCATTACTCGTTTCTACAATATTTGTGCAAATAGATGCCCCAAAACATGTGCAGGCTTTCCCAAAGGGTTTTCTTTTCTTTTCTTTCTTTTTTTTTTTTTTTTTTTTTTTTGGTCCTCTGCTCTGACAGCCTTCTAGAATTCCCCTCCCAGCCTGGCCATACACCTGGGGCCTCTGAACCGTAGGAAGGCAGGACTTATTAGGGACTAGGGGCTCTGTTGATTTTATTTCTATTTTAATAGTCTCAGCATTGCCACCTTTATATATAATATTTTCCAATTTTGAAATTCTGTGGCTAAGAAACTGTGGTTACACCTGTGGCTGACCCCACCGCAGAAGGCAAGCCAGGGTGGCAAATATAGGGACATTCCTCCCTCAGCCCCCAACCTGCAGATCGCATCTCAGCTAAATTGTCGCTGGTTCCCAGGCTCCCTCTGTCTTCCAGCGGGTCCTTTTTCCTCACCTTCACGGGACGAGATCGGGCCGGGTTTCTCTTCTCTCCAATGTTACTTCAACTTCTCGTCATAAAATGGAATGATTCCAGTGTTTATGCTGTTAGCTACATTTACCTTTAAGAGCAAGATGTTGAGTTTAGTTTTAATGATGAAAAAAGCCTTTCAAAGGCACTCAGTGTGTTCAAAGAACCTCATCCCTCATTGAAACTCATTATGCACTATAAAGGCCACTATTTAAAGATTCGGTAATTCCAGTGATGATCTTTTTAAAGCAGATTTATAGCAGAAAATAGTTACATTCTTTGACTTCAGTTTTAATTTTCTATTTTGTAATTTAATGCTCCTTTAGTTTATATTTGCACATTAAAAATATAGCATCTAAAAGTTCATCATTAAATACTTTTAATAAGTGCAATAAATAAGTTTTACAGTGTGCATAAATCTAAAAACAAAACCAACATAAATTGTTAATCTTACACGTTTTCTCATTAATTGCAGTACATAAACATATGTTTTATACAAAGATATTTGCTACAGAATAAATATAATAAATACATTTTACCACATGTATTAATCTTAATAGTTATAAGCTGTTAATCTTATATGTTAGGCAATAATTTGCAATAAATAATTGTTTATTATCTTGATGTTTGCTTGTCTTGGGTTCCAGCAATATGCAATAAAGAAATGCAATTTTGAATAATTTGATTGTAAGACTGCTGGGAAAATACTGTATGTAATAATTAGCTGGGAGAGGATTCTAGTCACAAAAGCAAGCACAGAGACGGGGTTCGATAACCCAAACATACATTATTGAGTCCATAAATAATTTTAATAGTTACATTCAGATTCAAAGAAAACAGAATTTTTTAAGCTTAGATGCAATTACTGAAACATTTCACATTCTTTAGTGCTTTCATCATTATGCATTCAAAAGGAGATAAAGAAACCTAGAAGCCCCATCAAAACTGCCAGCCTCCAAGCTGAGATGGGAACATGGCTGCCTTTGGGAGAAAGAGTGGCCTGATGGCTCATCCCCATCAGCCAAGGGCTCCCCTCAGCCTGGAACACACCCTCCAGAACAACCACTCGTGCACCCAGCAGACCTCACCTTCAAGCTGGCACTTACGGAACTGCACACACATTTCTCACACACATCCTTACTGAGCTTAACAGAAATGGTTAATCTTTTATGTAAAGGTAATAATTTGTCATAAATAATTGTTTATTATCTGGGCCTTTGCTCATCTTGGAGTTAAGCTGCATGCAATAAAGCAGTGCAATTTTGAGTAATTCAATTGTAAGGCCGCTGGGGAAACACGCTGGATTGTAATGAGCCTAGGAAGGGTCTGGTGGGCCAGAGACCCCAAAGAACTGACCTACCAGCTCTGGCCCATGCAAAGCCCAGGTCCTCATCAGCGATTACTCAGGTTCTTTAGATTTTCACCACAAGACAGAGAACAAACCAGTGTTCCCTTCTCATTTCTGCCAGAGTAGATGTCACTCAGAGAAAACCAGTCCTAGATGAAGTGAACCTTGGTCCCTGGGGAAGGCTAAGGTGGCAACTGTGGTCCACCAAACTGGCTGATTGGCACCAAAGGCTCACCTGTCTGCCTGGAAGAGGTGGGGGCAGGGGATCATTTCCTCTAAAGTGACCCTGACACTGCTCCCAGCAGCAGCTGCATCCTGGCCCATCCCTGCAGGCAGAGGGCTGAAGCATTCCAGGCAAAGAGGAGACTGTGAGGTCAGAGAGCAAGGACCCTGTGCATTTCTGCTTCATAGAATCCCAAGGGCAGAAAGACCCACTTCAAGAAAAACTCCCCCACGCCGAGAGAGGAAGGGAGGGAGGGTGGGAAGGAAGAAAGAGGAGAAGGAAGGAAAGAAGAAGGGAACAAGGGAGGGAAAGAGAAGAAGAATGAATAAAAAAAGAAAAGAGGGGGGGAGGAAGGCAGGGAAGAGAGAAAGAAAGCAAGGAAGGAGGGAGGAAGGAAGGAAGGACAGGAAAACAGAGGAACAAGGGAGGAGGGTGGGAAGAAAGGAGGGAGGAAAAGAGGAAAGAAGGAAGGAGGGAGGGAGAGAAAAGGAGGTGGGAGGAAGGGAAAAAGGAAGGATAGAGGGAAGGAGGGAGGGAAGCGAGAAGGAAGGAAAAGAAAGGGAGGTTGGAAGGAAGGGAGGAAAAACCAAGAACTAAGGGAGACTCCTAGATCCATTCTAACCATGAACAGCTCTTCCTAATACAAGAAAGATCAGCATCCCACAAAGACACACACATACACGCCCTGGCACGCATCCGGCGACATGAGTCTCCATATCAAAGCCACTCGCAGTGTGTTCCTGGCAGTCACTGCGGTTTGTGGTTTTCACATCTCGCTTCTTCTAGGCTCCTGGTACTCAGCGCACCTGCTAGACTGGGCCTGGCTTCCCCTCTTTAGGTTCAGCTCACACCCGGAGCCTAAGTCCCGGGCCTGCTCTCTGCCTAGGCTGGGCACGGCACTGTCCACAGCCTGAGAGGGGTTCGTTCATCGGGGTGACAGAATGGTTCAGTCCAAGGTGAAAGTTCCTGCCTAGGGCAGGGCTTCAGCCAGGATCGGTTCCCAGGGGCAAGTGCGGTGAGCCTGAGGCCCCAGGCATCGGAAGACACCACAGGTCTCCCCCTCCTCTCCTCCATCCCAGCGAGCACCTGTGGTCCAATCGCCCAGAGCCAGGGGCCCTGCTTTCACCCGGGTTAGAAAGGGACAGAAGCTCCCCCATCTGCTGCCCATTCCAAGGACAGGAAGCTCCCTCATCACCCTCAGCCCTCAGGAGTCCCTTTCGTGGATCCCCATCCCTGTTCTGGAAATGAGACCCCAGGTTCCGGGATGCAGTTGGTGTCGCAGGTGAAGGGACTCCACCCGCCACCATGACCCGAGAGGCCTTCCCGAGGGTCCGAGGAGCCCTGCCCCACCCCAGCGCATCAAGGGGACCGCGTTTTAGAGGCATCCCTGGATTGTCAAGAAACGCTGGCTCATCCGGACCCCTGGGGGGCCCAGCATGAGGCCGGGAGCACCCTGACAGCCCGAAAAGAGGAAACCTGGAGCATTCGTCAAACTCAAGGGGAAGGAAAGGGCGCCCGCCACCGTCTGCTTCTGCGAGGCAGCTGCCACCAAAACCGCGCCCAGGGCCCCGCGGGGCCGCCCTGGCAGTGGGAAGAGCGCCCTCCAGTAACTGAGTCCCCGGGCGGCGGCGGGGCAACTGCGGAAATCACGCAGCCAGATGAAGTTCATAATTTTCCCCTGTGAACAATTGTTTTCATTTCCCTCCCATGCCACTAGATATTATAAGTGGAAAGCAAAACACAGTAAATATGTTCATTCCGCTCCTGTGATGGGAGATAAACCGGAGGCGGCCGAGGCCTGCAGAGGTCAGCGGGCCGCGCACCGCGGGTCTGCGAGCGGACACTGCCACCCTCCGGCCGCGCGCGGGACTGCACCGGCCCCGCCGCCCGGCTCTCCCGCCCGCTCTCTGCCAGACGACGCTCGCTTTGCGCCATTCATTCAACGTGCGTGCCAACTGCAGGGGCATTCGAAAGGACAGAGAGCTCCCCTCTTTGAAATAATCATTTTTATTCATCACAACCTCTCTTCCAGAAATAATCTCTCTTATTAACGTTTTCATACAATTACCTTCAATCTTTATGTGCCTTTTGTGATGCTTTTCTGTGTACCTATAACATACAAAGCTGTTCCTACAATATTATAGCCTGATTTTGTAGCTAACACTTAAACAAAAGTTACTGTCGCACAAGATGGCCTCACAGATACCCTTTTAGGGGCTGTGTAATATTTCAACTTGAGACTGTACCAAAAGTTATTGAACCGTCTCCCAATTGTTCACTTAAAGAGTGTCTAATGTCGGGTAAAAAAAAAAGTGTCTAATGTTTTCGTCATTGTGCATAATGTTAAGATACATCACTAAAGGCGGGATTACTAAATTGTTCACATTGTTAAGATACATCACTAAAAGCGGGATTACTAAATGAAAAGAATATATATTTATTTATTTATTTATTTTCTGAAACTGACTCTGGCTCCATCACCAAGGCTGGAGTGCAGTGGTGTAATCTCGGCTCACTGCAACATCTGCTTCCCAGTACAATCGATTCTCCTGCCTCAGCCTCCTGAGTAGCTGGGACTACAGGCTTGCACTACCACACCCGACTAAGTTTTGCATTTTTATTAGAGATGGAGTTTTGCCATGTTGGCCGGGCTAGTCTCGAACTCCTGACCTCAGGCGATCTGCCCGCTTCAGTCTCCCAAACTTCCGGGATTACAGGCATGAGCCACTGCTTCCTGCCAAGAATTAACATTTTTAAGGCTCTTAGTAGCATTATTATTTTCTAAATATAATACCTACTTGGAGAATATTAATTAAAATGTATGAGCAAATATAAAATAGTGCTCAAATGACTGAACAGACTGTATCTACCAACAAATCAATCCCTACTTTACTTGAATACAAGTCCAATAAAAATTCCATCAAAGCTTTTTTTTGTCACATTGATTCCAAATTCCATGTGAAAGAGTAAATAAGTAAAAATCTCCAGAAAACATTGTTGTTAAAAAAGAGAGGAGACTTCCTCAACAGGATATAAACATATATCTCAGAAAGCTACAATAATTAAAACAGCAAACTGCAAAAGAGAGAGTGCAGAAGTAGAACTCAAATATTTTTACATAAAGACATTTTATATCTGGGAAAAGGATGGCTAATTGATGACGATAGAGGTACAATCTGCCACACATTCAGAAAACAAGAAAAGTTAGTGCCCTACCTCATACCACATATTCAAATGAACGCTATAGGCATTAAAGATTTAAATTTTTAAGTGAAATTATAAAAGTGATGTTTACATACATGGTAATAGAGAAGTTCTTTCTAAGTCCAATTGCAAAGGCAGAAGCTAAAAAGTTTAAAATACCCAGATCTAAGGGGCATATTTTTTATTTTTTTTAAATTTTTTATTGGATTATAGGTTTTGGGGTACATGAGCAGAGCATGCAAGACAGTTGCGTAGGTACACACATGGCAGTGTGCTTTGCTTTTCTTCTCCCCTTCACCCACATTTGGCATTTCTCCCCAGGCTATCCCTCCCCACCTCCCCCTCCCACTGGCCCTCCCCTTTTCCCCCCAATAGACCCCACTGTTTAGTACTCTCCTTTCTGTGTCCATGTGTTCTCATTTTCCATCACCCACCTATGAGTGAGAATATGCGGTGTTTCATTTTCTGTTCTTGTGTCAGTTTGCTGAGGATGATGTTCTCCAGATTCATCCATGTCCCTACAAACGACACAAACTCATCATTTCTGATTGCTGCATAATATTCCATGGTGTATATGTGCCACATTTTTCCAATCCAGTCTATTATCAATGGGCATTTGGGTTGATTCCAGGTCTTTGCTATTGTAAACAGTGCTGCAATGAACATTCGTGTACATGTGTCCTTATAGTAGAACGACTTATAGTCTTTTGGATATATACCCAGTAATGGGATTGCTGGGTCAAATGGAATTTCTATTTCTAAGGCCTTGAGGAATCGCCACACTGTCTTCCACAATGGTTGAACCAATTTACACTCCCACCAACAGTGTAAAAGTGTTCCTTTTTCTCCACATCCTCTCCAGCATCTGTTGTCTCCAGATTTTTTAATGATCGCCATTCTAACTGGCGTGAGATGGTATCTCAATGTGGTTTTGATTTGCATCTCTCTGATGACCAGTGATGATGAGCATTTTTTCATATGATTGTTGGCCTCATATATGTCTTCTTTCATAAAGTATCTGTTCATATCCTTTGCCCACTTTTGAATGGGCTTGTTTGTTTTTTTCCTGTAAATCTGTTTGAGTTCTTTGTAAATTCTGGATATCAGCCCTTTGTCAGATGGGTAGACTGCAAAAATTTTTTCCCATTCTGTTGGTTGCCGATCCACTCTAGTGACTGTTTCTTTTGCTGTGCAGAAGCTGTGGAGTTTCATTAGGTCCCATTTGTCTATTGTGGCTTTTGTTGCCAATGCTTTTGGTGTTTTGTTCATGAAGTCCTTGCCTACTCCTATGTCCTGGATGGTTTTGCCTAGATTTCCTTCTAGGGTTTTTATGGTGCCAGGTCTTATGTTTAAGTCTTTAATCCATCTGGAGTTCATTTTAGTGTAAGGTGTCAGGAAGGGGTCCAGTTTCTGCTTTCTGCACATGGCTAGCCAGTTTTCCCAACACCATTTGTTAAACAGGGAATCCTTTCCCCATTGCTTGTTTTTGTCGGGTTTATCAAAGATTGTATAGTTGTATGTATGTTGTGTTGCCTCCGGTGCCTCTGTTTTGTTCCATTGGTCTATATCTCTGTTTTGGTACCAGTACCATGCTGTTTTGATTACTGTAGCCTTGTAGTATAGTTTGAAATCCGGTAGTGTGATGCCCCCAGCTGTATTCTTTTTGCTTAGAATTGACTTGGCTATGCGGGCTCTCTTTTGGTTCCATATGAAGTTCATGGTGGTTTTTTCCAGTTCTGTGAAGAAAGTCAATGGTAGCTTGATGGGGATAGCGTTGATTCTGTAAATTACTTTGGGCAGTATAGCCATTTTCACGATGTTAATTCTTCCTAACCATGAACCTGGAATGTTTCTCCATCTGTTTGTGTCCTCTCTGATTTCGTTGAGCAGTGGTTTGTAGTTCTCCTTGAAGAGGTCCCTTACGTTCCTTGTGAGTTGTATTCCAAGGTATTTTATTCTTTTCGTAGCAATTGCGAATGGCAGTTCGCTCTTGATTTGGCTTTCTTTAAGTCTGTTATTGGTGTAGACGAATGCTTGTGATTTTTGCACATTGATTTTATATCCTGAGACTTTGCTGAAGTTGCTTATCAGTTTCAGGAGTTTTTGGGCTGAGGCAATGGGGTGTTCTAGGTATACTATCATGTCGTCTGCAAATAGAGACAATTTGGCTTCCACCTTTCCTATTTGAATACCCTTTATTTCTTTTTCTTGCCTGATTGCTCTGGCTAGAACTTCCAGTACTATATTGAATAGGAGTGGTGAGAGAGGGCATCCTTGTCTAGTGCCAGATTTTAAAGGGAATGCTTCCAGTTTTTGCCCATTCAGTATGATATTGGCTGTTGGTTTGTCATAAATAGCTTTTATTACTTTGAGATACGTTCCATCGATACCGAGTTTATTGAGGGTCTTTAGCATAAAGGGCTGTTGAATTTTGTCAAATGCCTTCTGTGCGTCAATTGAGATAATCATGTGGTTTTTGTTTTTGGTTCTGTTTATGTGGTGAATTACGTTGATAGACTTGCGTATGTTGAACCAGCCTTGCATCCCTGGGATGAATCCTACTTGATCATGATGAATAAGTTTTTTGATTTGCTGTTGCAATCGGCTTGCCAATATTTTATTGAAGATTTTTGCATCTATGTTCATCATGGATATTGGCCTGAAGTTTTCTTTTCTCGTTGGGTCTCTGCCGGGTTTTGGTATCAGGATGATGTTGGTCTCATAAAATGATTTGGGAAGGATTCCCTCTTTTTGGATTGTTTGAAATAGTTTTAGAAGAAATGGTGCCAGCTCTTCCTTGTGTGTCTGGTAGAATTCGGCTGTGAACCCGTCTGGACCTGGGCTTTTTTTGTGTGGTAGGCTCTTAATTGCTGCCTCAACTTCAGACCTTGTTATTGGTCTATTCATAGTTTCAGCTTCCTCCTGGTTTAGGCTTGGGAGGACACAGGAGTCCAAAAATTTATCCATTTCTTCCAGGTTTACTAGTTTATGCGCATAGAGTTGTTTGTAGGGGAGATCGATTCAAGATGGCCGACCACTAACAGCTCAGGATTGTAGCTCCCAGTGAAAGCTCAGAGAACGAGACGACGCCACATCTTTAGACGAATTTTCGTCACTCACCGATTAGCCAATTCCCAGTGGAGGAGCCCCACGGGTCGCCAGCGCGACTCTTGTGGCCGCCGCAGCAGTTTTGCCGGCGTCTCGGCGCAGCAACTCTTCACGCAGAGCCAACGGGACTGCTTCCCCTACTGACCGGAGTTTGGAGCTCCGGGAAGTCAGAGCCGCTTGTTGCGGACTCAAGAGGGAAGCCAGACCAGAGATTCCCGGGCAGAAGAGCACCATCAATCTTAC
The DNA here is from genome assembly GCF_049354715.1 of Callithrix jacchus. Taxonomy (NCBI): domain Eukaryota; kingdom Metazoa; phylum Chordata; class Mammalia; order Primates; family Cebidae; genus Callithrix; species Callithrix jacchus. The sequence goes on from NC_133523.1 coordinate 21,427,021, forward strand.
CGCTGCTATTTAGGCTGCCACAGTGGGTGGCTCGGATCCCAGCACTGGGAATCAGTAAGTCGGACGTCGACTCAGAAAACTAATTAGAAAGGCGGTTCATCTATAATGAAGGGAAAAAAACAGCCTAAGAAGGCCGAGTATACTCAAAATCAGAACCCATCAGCAACGGAACAAGCCCTGATGGAAAAGGACTCATCAGCAACCGAACAAGCCTTGATGGAAAAGGACTCATCAGTAACGGAACAAGCCCTGATGGAAAAGGACTGTGTTCCATTATCTGAAGTAGGCTTTAAAAGGTGGATGATAAGAAACTTCTGGGAGTTAAAGGAACTTGTTCTAACCCAATGTAAAGAAACTAAGAACTTGGAAAAAAGGTTCGATGAAATGTTGAAAAGAATAGACAATATAGAGAGGAATACAAATGAACTTATGGAGTTGAAAAATACAACACGAGAACTGAGTGAAATATGTACAAGCTTAAACAGCCGAATGGATCAAGCAGAAGAAAGGGTATTAGAGGTCGAAGATCAACTTAATGAAACAAAACAACAAGACAAGAATAGAGAAAAAAGGATAAAAAGGAATGAGCAAAGTCTCCAAGCAATATGGGACTATGTGAAAAGACCTAATATACGCTTGATTGGTGTACCTGAATGTGACGGAGAGAATGAAGTCAAGCTGGAAAATACTCTCCAGGACATTATCCAGGAAAATTTTCCTAATTTAGCAAAGCAGGACACTATTCAACCCCAGGCAATACAGAGAACACCACAAAGATATTCCTCAAGAAGACCAACCCCAAGGCACATAATCGTTAGATTCACCAAGATCGAAACGAAGGAGAAAATATTAAGGGCGGCCAGAGAGAAAGATCAAGTTACCCATAAAGGTAAGCCTATTAGGCTTACAGCAGATCTCTCAACGGAAACCCTACAAGCTAGAAGAGAGTGGGGGCCAATATTCAATATACTTAAAGAACAAAACTTTCAGCCCAGAATTTCATATCCTGCCAATTTAAGCTTTACATTTGAAGGAAAAATAAAATCTTTTAGGAACAAGCAAGTACTCAGAGATTTTATTACCACCAGGCCTGCTTTACAAGAACTTCTAAAAGAAGCATTATACACATAAAGGAACAACCAGTATGATCCTTTCTAAAAATACACCAAAAAGTAAAGAGCATTAACATAAAGAAGAATTTTTATCAACAAAAGGACAAAATAGCCAGTTAATATCAAATGGCAGCAACCCTAAAGTTAAATCAACCAAATCTCCCAATCAAAAGATACAGACAAAATCTAACGGTATATCCAAAGATATACATAGACTCAAAATAAAGGGTTGGAATAAAAAAAACGTACCAACCAAATGGAGAGCAAAAATAAATAAATAAAAAGCAGGAGTTGCAATTTTCACATTTGACAAAATAGATTTCAAAGCTATAAGGATACAAGGGTAAAAGGATTAATGTAACAATAAGAGATCTTAACACCCAGATACATAAGATACATAGTGAGATTTAGATTCAACGAGACAACAAATTGATAACGATATCCAGGATTTGAACTCAGAGCCAGAACAAATAAACACAATAGAGGTCTCCATTTTAAACACATAAAATATGCATTAACCACTTTAAGCACTCAAAATATTGATCGGCCATTATTGAAACCCATTTTAGGAATGAAGTAATATTCCTTTTTCCCTTTTTTTCCCCTTCTTTTTCTCTTTTTCCCTAAAAAAAAAAAAAAAAAAAAAAAAAAGAGAGAACTTCATCATCTCTCATAGCCCTCTCCATAAGTAACCTCATGAACATAACATTCAAAGGCTATGTCTCAAAAAAAAAAAGAGAGAGAACAAATTCACCCTTTGCCAATATTTTTTCACATTTACTCATTTGTTCCCTCCCTCAAAAAAAAAAAAAAAAGAAAAATGGAATTCTTGACAACTATTTATAAAACAGCCAGGGGCGGGGCACGGTGGCTCACACCTGTAATCCCAGCACTTTGGGAGGCCGAGGTGGGTGGATCATGAGGTCAGGAGATCAAGACCATCCTGGCTAACATGGTGAAACCCCGTCTCTACTAAAAATACAAAAAATTAACCCGGCGTGGTGGCACACACCTGTAGTCCCAGCTACTTGGGAAGCTGAGGCAGGAGAATCTCCTGAACTCGGGAGCAGAGGTTGCAGTGAGCCGAGATCGCGCCACTGCACTCCAGCCTGGGTGACAGAGCAAGACTCCGTTTCAAAAAAAAAAAAAAAAAAGCCAGAACCAGTGAGATTTGTCCTCAGGGAATACCTGGAAAGGTTTGAAATCCTTGAAAGAAGTGAGCTGTGGCAACACCAGCTGGTACAAAGGATTGAGAATCCTCCCAGCTACAGGTGCTGTCCTTGGGAAACTCCCCCACTCACTGATAGGGATAGAGGGACCTGCCGGTGTGCCCACCCATGTGCCTGTCCTTGTCTGGGGGTAGAACAAGAGTAGTGGATCCTGAAGGGCTGGACTGACATAAATTCAAAAGAAGCCCTGGGCAGCTCGAGGCAGTGCGGTGAGCGTACAAGAGAAGACCTGGGTCTGGATTCTGACCCTGAGTAGCTGTGGGACGCTGGAAAGTGATGCTTTCCCTTAGACTGATTTTTGGTGAAATGGGAAAAAAACCCAGCAAAACTGCATCGGGTAACCATGTGATTAATACCCAGGACACTAGCAGAATACCTGGTAGAGGTATGACGGTGTTTGCTCACAAAATGGTCCTTTCTTTTCCTCCCTTCTTCCTTCCTGCTATGTGCCAGGCGCTGTGCTAGGTGCTCAGGGTCTGGAGAAATCAGGCACAGCTCCTACAAAAAAAAAAAAAAAAAAAAAAAAAGAGTTGTTTGTAATATTCTCTGATGATGGTTTGAATTTCTGTGGAATCTGTGGTGATTTCCCCTTTATCATTTTTTGTTGCATCTATTTGGTTGTTCTCTCTTTTCTTTTTAATCAATCTGGCTAGCAGTCTATTTTGATGATCTTTTCAAAAAACCAGCTGTTGGATTTATTGATTTTTTGAAGGGTTTTTCGTGTCTCAATCTCCTTCAGCTCAGCTCTGATCTTAGTTATTTCTTGTCTTCTGCTGGGTTTTGAGTTTTGTTGATCTTGCTCCTCTAGCTCTTTCAATTTTGACGATAGGGTGTCAATTTTGGATCTCTCCATTCTCCTCATATGGGCACTTATTGCTATATACTTTCCTCTAGAGACTGCTTTAAATGTGTCCCAGAGGTTCTGGCACGTTGTGTCTTCGTTCTCATTGGTTTCGAAGAACTTCTTTATTTCTGCCTTCATTTCATTGTTTACCCAGTCAACATTCAAGAGCCAGTTGTTCAGTTTCCATGAAGCTGTGCGGTTCTGGGTCGGTTTCTGAATTATGAGTTCTAACTTGATTGCACTATGGTCTGAGAGGCTGTTTGTTATGATTTCAGTTGTTTTGCATTTGTTGAGCAGTGCTTTACTTCCAATTATGTGGTCAATTTTAGAGTAGGTGTGATGTGGTGCTGAGAAGAATGTGTATTCTGTGGATTTGGGGTGGAGAGTTCTGTAAATGTCTATCAGGTTTCCTTGCTCCAGGTCTGAGTTCAAGCCCTGGATATCCTTGTTGATTTTCTGTCTGGCTGATCTGTCTAGTATTGACAGTGGAGTGTTAAAGTCTCCCACTATTATTGTGTGGGAGTCTAAGTCCTTTTGTAAGTCATTAAGAACTTGCCTTATGTATCTGGGTGCTCCTGCATTGGGTCCATATATGTTTAGGATCGTTAGCTCTTCTTGTTGCATTGATCCTTTTACCATTATGTAATGGCCTTCTTTGTCTCTTTTGATCTTTGTTGCTTTAAAGTCTATTTTATCAGAGATGAGAATTGCAACTCCTGCTTTTTTTTGCTTTCCATTAGCTTGGTAAATCTTCCTCCATCCCTTTATTTTGAGCCTTTGTGTATCCTTGCATGTGAGATGGGTTTCCTGGATACAGCACACTGATGGGTTTTGGATTTTTATCCAATTTGCCAGTCTGTGTCTTTTGATTGGTGCATTTAGTCTATTTACATTTAGGGTTAATATTGTTATGTGTGAATTTGATACTGCCATTTTGATGCTAAGTGGCTGTTTTGCCTGTTAGTTGTTGTAGATTCTTCATTATGTTGATGCTCTTTAGCATTCAGTGTGATTTTGGAATGGCTGGTACTGGTTGATCCTTTCTATGTGTAGTGCCTCTTTTAGGAGCTCTTGTAAAGCAGGCCTGGTGGTGACAAAATCTCTGAGTACTTGCTTGTTCGCAAAGGATTTCATTTTTCCTTCACTTCTGAAGCTCAGTTTGGCTGGATATGAAATTCTGGGTTGAAAGTTCTTTTCTTTAAGAATGTTGAATATTGGCCCCCGCTCTCTTCTGGCTTGTAGTGTTTCTGCCGAGAGATCTGCTGTGAGTCTGATGGGCTTCCCTTTGTGGGTGACCCGACCTTTCTCTCTGGCTGCCCTTAGTATTCTCTCCTTTATTTCAACCCTATTGAATCTGACGATTATGTGCCTTGGGGTTGCTCTTCTTGCGGAATATCTTTGTGGTGTTCTCTGAATTTCCTGCAATTGAGTGTCGGCCTGTCTTGCTAGGTGGGGGAAATTTTCCTGGATGATGTCCTGAAGAGTATTTTCCAGCTTGGATTCATTCTCTTCGTCCCCTTCTGGTACACCTATCAAACGTAGGTTAGGTCTTTTCACATAGTCCCACATTTCTTGGAGACTTTGTTCATTCCTTTTTGCGCTTTTTTCTCTGATCTTGGTTTCTCGTTTTATTTCATTGAGTTGGTCTTCGACTTCAGATATTCTTTCTTCTGCTTGGTCAATTCGGCTATTGAAACTTGTGTTTGCTTCACGAAGTTCTCGTATTGTGTTTCTCAGCTCCTTTAATTCATTCATATTCCTCTCTAAGTTATCCATTCTTGTTATCATTTCCTCGAATCTTTTTTCAAATCTTTTTTCAAGGTTCTTAGTTTCTTTGCATTGATTTAATACATGATCTTTTAGCTCACAAAAGTTTCTCATTATCCATCTTCTGAAGTCTAATTCCGTCATTTCGTCACAGTCATTCTCCGTCCAGCTTTGTTCCCTTGCTGGTGAGGAGTTTTGGTCCTTTCTAGGTGGCGAGGTTTTCTGGTTTCGGGTGTTTTCCTCCTTTTTGCGCTGGTTTCTTCCCATCTTTGTGGATTTGTCTGCTGGTCGTCTGCGTAGTTGCTGACTTTTTGATTGGGTCTCTGAGTGGACACCCGGAATGTTGATGATGAAGTATTTCTGTTGCTTGGTTTTCCTTCTACCAGTCTAGCCCCTTTGCTGTATGACGGCTGAGGTCCGCTCCAGACCCTGCTTGTCTGGGGTGCACCTCTAGCAGCTGTGGGACAGCAAGGGATGCCACCAGTTTCTTTTTCTGCTATCTTTGTCCCAGGATGATGCCTGCCTAATGTCAGTCTTTTGGATATAGAGGGGTCAGGGAGCTGCTTGAGGAGACAGTTTGTACTTTATACGGGCTTAATTGCTGAGCTGTGCGCTCTGTTGTTCATTCAGGGCTGTTAGGCTGCTATGTTTGATTCTGCTGCAACAGAGCTCATTAAAAAACCCTTTTTTTTTTCTTCTCAAATGCTCTGTGTTGAGGGGTTTGGGCTTTATTTTTGGATGTTCAATGAGGTGTCCTGCCCAGCTAGAAGGCAGAGTAGCCACTGTTTGGCTGCCAAGGCTCTGCCCTGCTGTTGTGTGATTCGCCCTGTTCCTGCAGGCTCTGCTGTGGTCTCCGCCACACCCTGCGGCGGAGTCTCTTGTTGTAGCGTGTTGCCTCAGCAATGGCAGGCTGCGTCAGCAGTGGGCATGTATCTCAGTAGGGACGGGTTGCCTCGGCAACGGCTGGCTGCGTCAGCAGTGGGCGTGTATCTCAGTTGGGGCGGGTTGCCTCGGTAGTGGTGGACGCCCCTCCCCCACAGAGCGTCTTGGACCGTCTGCTCGGGATAGTTTAAAATCGCGGTTTTGTTCGTCCCACTGGGTATCTCAAACAATCTGTCCCTGCAATCCCCTGGGCTGGGCTACTGTCCAAGTCTCGTTCAGTCTCAAGTCCAGCCCTCTCAAGTCTCAGGTTGCCGGTTCAACAGGGCACCCAGACAAGCGTGCCCTGTGGGGATTGCTGGGTAGGGCCGGCTGCTGCCGCCCCAGCTGCCGGCTTCGCCAGGCAGACCTACTGCCTGGCGTCCCATGTCTTTTTATACTTGGGAGTTTCCCCGTTCTATGGGCAACAAAGATCAGTCTGTAAATGCAGCTCTGACTCACCGTTTGCGGATTCAACGTGAGCTCCAATCCTGGGTTCGCATTTTGTCTTTTGAGCTTGCATTACCCAGCTGCATTCTTTCTGGTTAGCCTTGACCTATTGGTTCATTGGTAAAGCTCTTATTTGTCCCAGGTTTTGCTTCACCAGCTCCCAAGGGCTACACTGACTCTGGTTAAGTGCTCCAGCAGCTTGAGGCATCACCTCATGGGAATGCTTTCTCTAGTCTCTCCATACAGGGAGTAAGGGCTTGGCTGCAGTTGCTACTTGGATCTGCTCAGTTCTGGTTAGCAACACTTGAAAGATTCTTCTTGTCCTGGATTCTGTCTACAATGGTTTTTTCCTAGGCATGTCCTCACAGACTTCTCACAATGTAGAATCAAACTTGTTTTTCTGCAACTAGATGGTTCCACCTTAGAACATCAGCTTTTAAAATAAAGGTGTCATCAGAAGTGTGGAGACACCCACAGCATCACAACTGGCATTAAATTAATCTCTGGTTATGCCAATCTAGGTCTGCCCGGCAGGGTGAGTCTACCGCTCGAAAGCGGCACAGAGGAAATCCTGCCTCCCTCGGGTTCAGGCCCGCAGTTAGGAGCGGAGATTCAGGGCAGAGGGCCAGAACTCGGAGCAAACCAGGCTGTGCAGCACACCTAGACCGCGGCTCTGGAAGCGGCTGGGGCATATTTTTTAAATATCCACATGTGAAAAATGTAGTTTTGAAATTGAAAGGTAAACCAACACTAGAAAAAAAAATGCTTTCAACATACATCACAGAAACGTTAATGCCCCCGGTGTGGAAAGCTTTCTTACAAATGAAGAACAGATAAATATTTCAACAGAAAAAAAATAACCTGGGGACATGAACAGCAATTCACAAAAAAAATACAAATAATAAACATATTAAAGTTGTTTAGTCTTATTAGTAATCAAAAGACATGCAAATTGAAACAAAAATGAAAAAATGTTGTCCCTATATTGATAAATTTAAAAACAACGATTGTGTTTTCAAGGGTGGAGAAATGAATCCTGTCAACATCAGGGTGATAGGGCGAATCAGGTAAACTTTACAAAGGGTAATTTGACAATATGGTCAAAATTCTTAACAGTACATGATCCCATGATCCAAAGATTCTACTTCCAAAGGAATCTATCATGGAGATGTACAGATTCAGCTGGAAGGTTGTTCACTGCTATCAGGAATGAACCAACTGTCCAACAATAGACTACTAGATTTTACATAGATATACAATATCATAAGATAGATAATATAATCAAAGCCTCAGTAGTAATGTTGTAGAAATTAACACTTAAGGATTTCTTCACAGTTAATATTCAAGGAGTTCTCATAAAATACTGTTTTGTGGCAAAAAGAAAGTTACAATGTAACTGTGCTTTCTACACACATAGGAAGAAAAAATCTATAAGGGATTTCTTCAAATAATAATAATGGCAGGTAGGCTACAAGTAACTTTTAATATTCTTTTTGCTGCTTGGCATTTTCTCTATATGTTTAATAATTTAATTGTTAAGGAGAAAAATAGTTCTCAGTGGTTTTCTAGAAATATTGAATTTGATGTTCCCACCAGCAATGGTTGAGGGTGTTTGTTCAGGCCAGGCAAAGGGCCTCATGCCTGTAATGCCAGCACTGTGGGAGGCCAAGGCAGGAGGATCACATGAGGCCAGGAGTTTGAGACCAGCCTCCATTTTTCAAAAAAAGTTAAGGAAAAAACAATGTGCATAATCATCTTTTTTTTTTTTTTTGAAACAGAGTTTCACTCGTTGCCCAGACTGGAGGGCAATGGCATGATCTCAGCTCATGGCAACCTCTGCCTCCAGGTTTGAGCCATTCTCCTGCCTCAGCCCCCCGAGTAGCTGGCATTACAAGCATGAGACACCATGTCTGGCTAATTTTGTATTTTTAGTAGAGACAGGATTTCTCTATGTTGGTCAGGCTGGTCTCGAACTCTCAACCTCAGGTGATCCACCTCGGCCTCCCAAAGTGCTGCATTACAGGCGTGAGCCACTGTGCCTGAGCCATTTGCTCATTTTTTAATCAAATATTCTCAGAATACATATTCAGGGCGAAGCACGTCCGAGCCTGGTTATCTACCCTTGCAGGAGCTTCCATGTCCACCTTCACAGGTGTCAGCATTGAAATCACGCTTTTCCCAAAAATACGGATCCAAGGAAGTTTCCTGCATCCAATGCCCCATGTTGTGGAATGAAGCACAAAATCTATGTGATCTTATACTTTTTTTCAGGTTTCCGAGATTGCTAATAGATTTCCAGGACTTATTTTCTCCTGGGATCTAATGTCATCACACTATAATTATATGTGAGGGAAACTGTGTCTTTCCTTCTCAATCTAAAGTCATTACCATCTCTTGTATGATAAAAATTAATCAAACTATTTTCTTAAGACAATTCTTGCAAAATTGAGGTGCCTATGACAAGCCTGCAAAGCTATGTCCCAGAAACAACACTCATCTCTGCCTCTCCTGTTGCCATAGTCCCATTTTTTCTATTATTAACTTTTTTAATGAAACAGGCTCTTTCTCTGTCACCCAGGCTGGAGTACAGTGGTATGAGCACAGCTCACTGCAGCCTCGATCTTGTGGGCTCAAGCCATCCTCCTGCCTTAACCTCCCAAGTACGGGGGATTACAGATGCATGCCATCACACCTAGCTACATTTTGTTTTTATTTTTTGTAGAGAAGGGGTATCACTATGTTGCCCAGGCTGATCTCAAACTCTCAAGTGATCCTTCCATCTTGGCCTCCCAAAGTGCTGGGATTACAGGCATAAGCCACTCTCCCCAGCCCATAATCCCATTTCACCTGGTCACCAGTTTCTCAAGAGATCTTTGTCTGACCTTGCCCCAGTCCCTCCCTTGGGGAAGCTGCTTCTCTGTAGCCAGAAAAAGCCCTTGGGGTGGTGGGGGATGGGGGAAACCATGGGCTGGGACAGGAAGACACAGTCTAAGGCAGGTCCTGTGCCTTCTGGGGGCTGGGATGCTGGTGTCAAATATGTCAGAGGTAAATCTGTGGGCATCATTGCCCAAGCCTGGGTGGGGCTGCCCTGTGTGAGCCTGGGAAACCATAGACTCAGGATGGGATTCTTTTGCACTAGGCAACTTGGGGATTCAGCCAGTGTCCTAATGCCTGGGGTGTCACCTGGTTGAATAAACACAAAGGCACCAGAGGAGGAGGTACCTCTGTGGATACAGGTATCTGGGACTCCAGCTCGGGCCCGCCAAACTGAAAACCCATCTGTTGCAAGTAAGGCAAGCGATAAGAGAAGGGCATCCCCAAAAGAATACCTTGAGCACAGGGCTACAGCAAAAGCTAACTCAATACACCGTCCCCCTGCCCTGGTATTAGCATGGAAAAGTCTCCATGCCAGCAGGTGACACCCAGCACTGACCAACGGCATCTTAGTACCAGCAGTCCCTGACACCCCAGGTCCCCAAGGTATCATCACTGGCCACAGCCCAACACAGAGACAGCAGCAGCACAGCAATGCAGCCACAGCATAAAGTCATAAGGTCCTTTCACCCTAACCACTGCAACAAAGGTGGTTGCTTACAGGAAGCGGTGAGAACATACGTGGTCACACGTATGGACACACACATTGGTGAGCATCTCTCTTTTGGACTTGAATGCCTCTGCTCTGCACTGGCACTCAGCGTGATATCTGGCACATGGTAGGCAGTTAATGAGTGTTTTCTGAATACAGGAAGAAACGGGGAATGAAAGGGTTGTGCCGACATCATCCAATGTCTTATTTCTTTACCAGTTTTGCATCCAGAAAGCATCATGGCATTTCAGGGTGGAGTTCAGATCATGTTGTCAATTTCACACCAAGCATCAGCTGTTGGGGGGAAAGACAGACATGCATGCCCAGGGGACTGGGTGGCTTTTACCTCCATAAAAAGTCACCTTCCGAGAGACACTCCCCAAATTCTGCAGAGGAAGGATACAGCAGAGGGGATCGCCTGCCTTCAAAGGTGGCCAACAGAGCAGACGCCAGCAGGCCTGAAGCGGAGCCCTTGCCACCCACTTGGCAGGCAGGTAAAGTTGGACAAACCCTGGTCTCTGTTGCCTCATTGGTAAGATGGCACTAATTACCCAAGCTTGTCTCAAGACTCTAATGACATAATGAGCACAAAAGCTCCTCATTAGTCAGGGGGCAAAAGGCATCATTACACCATGTTTAAAGGGCACCGTTTGCCACTGGGCATAACAGAGGAAGAGAAGCAGGAAGGAGCCAGATGCCTCATTGTCTTGGCCCATCGCCTATCAGCATCACATCTGAGCCTGAAATCTGCACCCCTTGGCTCCTGCCTCTCCTAATGGGGACCAGGAGCTACCTGAAGGGCAAGACTCCAGTGAGTGCTCAGAGCAAAAGAACCACTGCAGAACTCAGAGCATAAAGGTGTGTGCTCCAAGTGACTGCCTTTTCCTTGGTGCAAGGAGCAAGAACGTGATGGGTGGAAAGTGGGCAGTGAGGCCTCCCCATTTCAAAAGGCTCCTCCCAATGACCCAGCATTGGCCCTAGCAGACCCCCGCAGGGGGCCTTTCCATGCCCTTCATCAGAAAGCAGACATCTCCACCACCACCAAGCGTAGAAATCATCTCTGAGAGCCTCTCAACTCCCTTAGTCTCAAAATAGAGTGGCAAGGGGATGCAAGTTGATATGCATTCGGAAGCAGACAAGCACATGTAAGTAACACAGAGATGATCTGCCCATTTTTGGACCCCTGCATTAGATTCCTAAGCAGATGCTCTGCCAGGCTCACACCACAAGATTTGAGTGGGAGGGACTGGAGGAAGGGCTCAGACACCCAGACTCACTCTTCCCACCAGGCTGCATGTCTAGAAATTGTCTGTGTCATGTTGCTCCTGTCACTAAGGGAGGGTCCACAGAGACAAGATCCCGCCCCCCAGCAAGCCCTCCCTATGCTAAAGGCAGAACCTGCATGAGTCAGAGCTGACTCTTTCACCCTGTGGCACTTTTTGGGAGCTACCCCATCCCAACCTCTCAGTCACTTTCACTGCACTCAGGCTCACCCTAGCACACTTTAAACCAGTAACGCTCTCCCTTGAGCTATCTTTTAAGGGCTCCAAGGATAAAACAGTGAAATTTTAGACTGGTAGGGTGTTCACTGTCAGTCTGGGGAGAGGAGATCCGAGCAGCAATGAGAAAACCCCAGAAGTGGTCAGTGAGGAATCAAAGTCCAGTGTCACATGGCCCTGACAGAGCCCTGAGCAGCTGAGCTGAGGCCTGCATGGCTGGTCAGTCAGGGTACATGTCCTGGAGGGTGCAGGCCTTGAACTTGTGGTCTGTAGAACTTGCCCTTCTGACTCAAGGGTGACCATAGAGGAATGTTAAATGAGCACCCCTGGCCCTGGACTGTGCCTGATGGACTAGAGGAGTTTGCTTAACCTCTCCAAGCTGCTCCTTGGAGAGAACATAAGATCATGAAGCTGGACCTCGGCCCACCTGGGAGATGCCATGAGGAACCCAGTCCCTGAGGCACACAGGAAATTGCAGGCCAGAAGTGGAAGAGCGTTTTCTTGGGAGGTAAGGAGATAAGTTAACCAGCCTGGAAGTTAGGGGGCTCACTCAGCCTCCAGTTCTACACAGCTCTCACCTCACACTGAGCACCAACAAACTCAATAATCAAGGTAAGTGCAGTCTTATTAAAAATAAAAATTAATACATCTTTCAAAATCCATGATGAGCAAGATTATCAAAATTTTAAATCAAGACAAGCTCTGACCTTACTACCTTACTCAGCACAACACAGCCGTTTCACACTCTCCTAGGATGGCATACTCCACCCTCATTTTCTAACCACCATGGTCATTAAATATTCATCAAGGTGATGGTTGGATTCGATTCCGCCCCACAAGGGCAAAGGCAGCATGCTTCACTAGTCTTTGGGTGCCTGGCACCTAGCTTAGAGCTTGGCATGTGGAAAAGAGGTGCCCAGGAAACACTCAAACAGACATCGTAAATGAAAATTAACCCTAAAGCTAGGCTGAGAGCTCTTCTCTGCTCAGATGTCATGGCAGGCTTCTTCTGATAGCCCTAGGGGACTCTCCACCCTGTGTGATCACTACCACTATATAAGACCCTTCATTTCTGAACATAGAAGCCAGACCTGGTTGTTGGTTTGTTTATTTGTTTGTTTGTTTTTTAGACAGGGTTTCATTTCCATTGTCCTGGAGTGCAGTGGCACAATCTCAGCTCACTGCAACCTCTGCCTCCCAGGTTCAAGCGATTCTCCTGCCTCAGCCTCCTGAGTAGCTGGGATTACAGGTGCCCACCACCACGCCCTGGCTACTTTTTGTATTTTTAGTAGAGATGAGGTTTTTCCATGTTGGCCAGCCCAATCTCAAACTCCTGGCCTCAAGTGATCTACCTACCTTGACGTCATGAAGTGCGGGAAATTACAGGTGTGAGCCACTGCACCCGGCCCAGATCTGGGTTCTAACAACCCCTTCGCTGTCATTTGTGAAAAGATACTTTCAGTGCAGAGCTGATGGGATGCAGTGGAGACACAAACAATCCAGCAGGTCCTGGAACGATGTGTGACTGATTGCTCCTCCAAATCTTGTCTCCACCTCACACAAGAGCCACCACCAATGGCAGTAGGAGGTTGGGTCCTGCCATTTTGGGCACTTTGGTGGCTGGGCTTCTGCCCCCAGGAGCCAGGTTGGACCCATTCCAAGACAATCACTCTTTGTCCACTTCTTCACAGAGAACATTTCTATTTTGAGGAAGTTTAATTTGAGGCCAGTCGGAATCACAGTATATGGGCTTGCCTGAAACAGGCTTATATGCAGGCAGTGGCTAAATATAAATTCCAAACAGCCATGCTCTATTTTTTAATTTTTATGAGTTCTTATAAAGGAAAAAAAATCAGGGAGGAAGAGATTAAGAAATATAAGGCCAAAAAATATATACGAGAGGACTTCAGGGGAAGATGGTGCTGTAGAAGCAGCTCAGGATGGCAGCTACCAGTGAAAGTGCAGAGGGTGAGTGGACGCCGTATTTCCAGATGGATCTCTATTGCCCACAGACCAGGAGATTCCGAGGTGGAGGAGCCCCATGAGTCGCCAGCACAGCTGTTTTGGCTGGGGCAGCTGTTTTGGCTGGCGCCACCACAGCAACTCTGCATACAAAATACACTTGTCTGGTTGCCCTGTTAAACTGGCAATTGGAGATCCGAAAAGGCAGATTAGTCCATTCATCTGTTTAAACAAGACTGAAACATAAAGCCAGACCAGGAGATTCCCTGGCAGCCACATTGTTTCAGCCGACGCAGTGGGTCGCTGCATGGGAAATCACACAGATCCTGGGGCCCTTTCAGCAGGTGACTGGAACACCTGGGAGAGAGTCAACCATTCAACTTAAAAAAGGGGGGGCTCTGAGGCAGGGAGCAAGGTGATCAGGCTCGGCGGGTCCCACGCCCAGAAAAACAAACAGCAATTGAAAACGTTTGGGGTTGAGATTCACAGCAAGCACAGCTAAAACCAGGATGGTCCAGCTCTGTGGGGGAGGGGCGTCCACCATTACTGAGGCACTCCACCTCTATGGAACAGAGGGGCCAGACTGTTAGAAGAAAAACTAAAAAAAAGAAATAACTTCATCATCAACAATCTGGACATCCACTCAGAGACCCAATCTGAAAATAAGCAAATACACAGACAACAGGTGGATACATCCAAAAAGATGGGAAGAAAGCAGTGCAAAAAGAAAAAAAAAACACCTTAAACAAGAACACCTCACCTCCTACAAAAGATCACAACTCCTCACCAGCAAAGGAACAAAGCTGGACAGAGAATGAGTGTTATGAAATGACGAAATCAGACTTTAAAAGGTGGGTAATGAAAAATTTCCGTGAGCGAAAAGAACATGTTCTCACTCAATGCAAAGAAACTAAGAACCTTGAAAAAAGATTTGAGAAAATGGTAACAAGAATGGACAACTGAGAGAGGAATATGAGTGAATTGATGGAGCTGAAAAACACAACATGAGAACTTCACGAATCATGCATAAGTTTTAACAGCCGAATTGACCAAGCAGAAGAAAGGATATCAGAGGTCGAAGATCAACTCAATGAAATAAAATAAGAAGGGAAGATTAGAGAAAAAAGCACAAAAAGGAATGAACAAAGTCTCCAAGAAATGTGGGACTCTGTGAAGAGACCTAATCTACATTTGATAGGTGTACCTGAATGTAATGAAGAGAATGAACCCAAGCTGGAAAATACTCTTCAGGATATTATCCGGGAAAATTTTCCCAACCTAGCATGGCAGGCCAATACTCAAATTCAGGAAATACAGAGAATACCACAAAGATATTCCTCAAGAAGAGCAACCCCAAGGCACATAATCGTCAGATTCACCAGGGTTGAAATGAAAGAGAAAATACTAAGCACAGCCAGAAAGAAAGGTCGGGTCACCCACAAAGGGAAGCCCATCAGACTCACAGCAGATCTCTCGGCAGAAATCCTACAAGCCAGAAGAGAGTGGGGGCCAATATTCAACATCCTTTAAAAAAAAGAACTTTCAACCCAGAATTTCATATCCAGCCAAACTAAGCTTCATAAGTGGAGGAAAAATATAATCCATTGCGAACAGGCAAGTACTCAGGCATTTTGTCACCACCAGACCTGCTTTACAAGAGCTCCTGAAAGAGGCACTACACATAGAAAAAAACAACTAGTACCAGCCACTCCAAAAACATACCAAATGCTAAAGAGCATCAACAAAATGAAGAATCTGCATCAACTAACGAGCAAAACAGACAGCTAGAATCAAAATGGCAGTATCAAATTTACACATAACAATATTAACCCTAAATGTAAATGGGCTAAATGCACCAATCAAAAGACACAGACTGGCAAATTGGATAAAAAGCCAAAACCCATCGGTGTGCTGTATCCAGAAAACCCATCTCACATGCAAAGATACACAAAGGCTCATACTAAAGGGATGGAGGAAGATTTACCAAGAAAATGGAGAGCATATAAAAGCAGCAGTTGCAATTTTCATCTCGGATAAAATAGACTTTAAAGCAACAAAGATCAAAGGAGACAAAGAAGGACATTACATAATGGTAAAAGGATAGATACAAGAAGAGCTAATGATCCTAAATATATATGGACCCAATACAGGAGCACCCAGATATATAAGGCAAGTTCTTAATGACTTACAAAAAGACTTAGACTCCCAGACAATAATAGTTGGAGACTTTAACACTCCACTGTCAATATTAGACAGATCAACCAGACAGAAAATTAACAAGGATGTCCAGGGCTTGAACTCAGACATGAAACAAGCAACCCTGATAGACATTTACAGAACTCTCCACCCCAAATCCACAGGATGACTTATAAAAAGACTTAGACTCCCACACAATAATAGTGGGAGACTTTAACACTCCACTGTCAATATTAGACAGATCAACCAGACAGAAAATTAACAAGGATATCCAGGACTTGAACTCAGACCTGGAACAAGCAAACCTGATAGACATTTACAGGACTCTCCACCCCAAATCCACAGGATGTACATTCTTCTCAGCACCACATCACATCTACTCTACTCTAAAATTGGCCACATAATTGAGAGTAAACACTCCCTAGCAAGTGCAAAACAACTGATGTAATAACAAACAGTCTCTCAAACCATAGTGCAATCAAGTTAAAACTCAGAATTCAGAAACTAACTCAGAACCGCACAGCTTCATGGAAACTGAACAACGGGTTCTTGAATGTTGACTGGATAAACAATGAAATGAAGGCAAAAATAAAGAAGTTATTTGAAAACAACAAGAATGAAGATAAAACATACCAGAATCTCTGGGAAACATTTAAAGCAGTCTTCAGAGAAAAACATATAGCAATAAGTTCCCATATGGGAAGAGTGGAGAAATCCAAAATTGACACCCTATCATCAAAATTGAAAGAGCTAAAGGAGTAAGATCAAAAAACCTCAAAACCTAGCAGAAGACAAGAAATAACAAAGATCACAGCAGAACTGAAGGAGATAGAAACACGAAAAAAACCTTCAGAAAATCAACAAACCCAAGAGCTGTTTTTTTGAAAAGATCAACAAAATAGACAGACCACTAGCCAGATTGATAAAAATAAAAACAGAGAACAACCAAATAGATGCAATAAAAAAGGATAAAGGGGAAATCACCACAGATTCCACAGAAATTCAAACCATCATCAGAGAATATTACAAACAACTCTATGCACATAAACTAGTAATCCTGGAAGAAATGGATAAATTTCTAGACACCTGTGTCCTCCCAAGCCTAAACCAGGAGGAAGCCAAAATTATGAATAGACCAATAACAAGGTCTGAAGTCGAGGCACCAATTAAGAGCCTACCATACAATAAAAGCCCAGGTCCAGATGGGTTCACAGCTGAATTCTACAAGACACACAAAGAGGAGCTGGTACCATTCCTTTTGAAACTATTCTAAATAATCCAAAAAGAAAGAATCCCTCCCAAATCATTTTATGAGACCAACATCGTCCTGATACCAAAACCCGGCAGAGACCCAACAAGAAAAGAAAACATCAGGCCAATATCCATGATGAACACAGATGCAAAAATCTTCAATAAAATATTGGCAAGCCGATTGCAACAGCACATCAAAAAACTTATTTATTATGATCAAGTAGGATACATCCTGGGGATGCCCGGCTGGTTCAACATATGCAAGTCTGTAAACGTAATTCACCACATAAACAGAACCAAAAACAAAAACCACATGATTATCTCAATTGACGCAGAGAAGGCATTCGACAAAATTCAACAGCCCTTTATGCTAAAAACCCTCAATAAACTCGGTATTGATGGAACATATCTCAAAGAAATAAAAGCTATTTACAAAAAACCAACAGCCAATATCATACTGAATGGGAAAAAACTGGAAGCATTCCCTTTGAAATCTGGCACTAGACAAGGATGCCGTCTCTCACCAGTCCTATTCAATATAGTACTAAAAGTTTTAGCCAGAGCAATCAGGAAAGAAAAAGAAATAAAGGGTATTCAAATAGGAAAGGTGGAATCAAAATTGTCTCTCTTTGCAGACGACAGGATTGTACATCTAGAAGACCCCATCGCCTCAGCCCAAAAATCCCTGAAAATGATAAGCAACTTCAGCAAAGTCTCAGGATATAAAATCAATGTGCAAAAATCACAAGCATTCCTATACACCAATAACAAACTTAAAGAGAGCCAAATCAACAACGAACTTCCATTCACAATTGCTACAAAAAGAATAAAATACCTAGGAATACAATTTACAAAGAATATAAGAAACCTCTTCAAGGAAAACTACAAACCACTGCTCAATGAAATAAGAGAGGACACAAACAGATGGAGAAACATTTCATGTTAATGGTTAGAAAGAATTAATATTATGAAAATGGCTATACTGCCCAAAGTAATTTACAGACTCAACGCTATCCCCATCAAGCTACCATTGACTTTCTTCACAGAACTGGAAAAAACCGCCATGAACTTCATATGAAACCAAAAGAGAGCCCGCATAGCCAAGTCAATTTTCAGCAAAAGGAACACACCAGGAGGCATCACACTACCAAACTTCAAACTATACTACAAGAGTACAGTAATCAAAACAGCATGGTACTGGTACCAAAACAGAAATATAGACCAATGGAACAGAACAGAGGCATCAGAGGCAACACAACATATCTACAACCATACAATCTTTGATAAACCTGACAAAAACAAACAATGGGGAAAGGATTCCCTGTTTAATAAATGGTGTTGGGAAAACTGGCTAGCCATGTGCAGAAAGCAGAAACTGGACCCCTTCCTGACACCTTACACTAAAATTAACTCCAGACGGATTAAAGACTTAAACATAAGACCTGACACCATAAAAACCCTAGAAGAAAATCTAGGCAAAACCATTCAGGACATAGGAGTAGGCAAGGACTTCATGACCAAAACACCAAAAGCATTGGCAATAAAAGCCAAAAGAGACAAATTGGACCTAATCAAACTCCACAGCTCCTGCACGGCAAAAGAAACAGTCTCTAGTGTGAATCGGCAACCAACAGAATGGGAAAACATTTTTGCAGTTTACCCATCTGACAAAGGGCTGATATCCAGAATTTACAAAGAACTCAAACAGATTTACAGAAAAAAACAAACAAGCCCATTCAAAAATGGGCAAAGGATATGAACAGACACTTTACAAAAGAAGACATACACGAGGCCAACAAACATATGAAAAAATGCTCATCATCACTGGTCAGTAGAGAGATGCAAATCAACCACACTGAGATACCATCTCACGCCAGTTAGAATGGCAATCATTAAAAAATCTGGAGACAACAGATGCTGGAGAGGATGTGGAGAAATAGGAACACTTTTACACTGTTGGTGGGAGTGTAAATTAATTCAACCATTGTGGAAGACAGGGTGGCGATTTCTCAAGGCCTTAGAAATACAAATTCCATTTGACCCAGCAATTTATTACTGGGTATATATCCAAAGGACTATAAATCGTTCTACTATAAGGACACATGCACACAAATGTTCATTGCAGCACTGTTTACAATAGCAAAGACCTGGAACCAACCCAAATGCCCATCGATGATAAACTGAATTGGGAAAATGTGGCACATATACACCATGGAATATTATGCAGCAATCAGAAATGATGAGTTCGTGTCGTTTGTAGGAACATGGATGAATCTGGAGAACATCATTCTCAGCAAAATGACACAAGAACAGAAAATGAAATACCGCATATTCTCACTCATAGGTGGGTGAGGAAAAATGAGAATGCATGGGCACAGGGAAGGGAGTACTACACACTGGAGTCTATTGGGGAGAATAGGGGAGGGACAGCGGTGGGGGAGCTGGGGAGGGATAGCCTGGGGAGAAATGCCAAATGTGGGTGAAGGGGAGGAAGGCAGCAAAACACACTGCCACGTGTGTACCTATGCAACTATCTTGCACGTTCTGCACATGTACCCAAAACCTAAAATGCAATTTAAAAAAAGAAAACCCCTTCAAAAAATCAATAAATCCAAGAGCTGTTTTTTCGAAAAGATTAACAAAATAGACATACCACTAGCCAGATTAATGAAAAAGAAGATAGAGAATAACCAAATAGATGCAATAAAAATGATAAAGGGGAAATCACCACAGATTTAACAGAAATTCAAAACATCATTAGAGATTACAAACAACTCTATGCACATAAACTAGTAAACCTGAAAGAAATGAATAAATTCCTGGACACTCGTGTCCTTCCAAGCCTAAACCAGGAAGAAGTCGGAATTATGAATAGACCAATAACAAGATCTGAAGTTGAGGCAGCAATTAAGAGCCTACCACACAATAAAAGCCCAGGTCCAGATGGGTTCACAGCCGAATTCTACCACACAAAGAGGAACTGTTACCATTTCCTCTGAAATTATTCCAAATAATCCAAAAAGAGGGAGTCCTTCCCAAATCATTTTATGAGACCAACATCATCCTGATACCAAAACCCAGCAGAGACTCAACAAGAAAAGAAAACTTCAGGCCAATATTCATGATGAACACAGATGCAAAAGTCTTCAATAAAATACTGGCAAGCTGATTGCAGCAGCACATCAAAAAGTTTATCCACCATGATCAAGTAGGATTCATCCCAGGAATGCAAGGCTGGTTCACCATACACAAGTCTATAAACGTAATTTACCACATAAACAGAACCAAAAACAAAAACTACATAATTATCTCAATTGATGCAGAGAAGGCCTTTGACAAAATTCAACAGCCCTTTATGCTAAAAACCCTCAATAAACTCGGTATCGATGAAACGTACCTCAAAATAATAAAAGCTATTTACGACACACCAACAGCCAATAACATATGGAATGGGCAAAAACTGGAAGCATTTCCTTTGAAATCTGACACTAGAAAAGGATGCCCTCTCTCACCACTCCTATTCAATATAGTAATGGAAGTTCTAGCCAGAGCAATAGGGCAAGAAAAAGAAATAAAGGAAATAAGGAAGCCAAATTATCTCTATTTGCAGACGACATGATAGTATATCTAGAAGACCCCATTGTCTCAGCCCAAAAACTCCTGAAACTGATAAGCAACTTCAGCAAAGTCTCAGAATACAAAGTCAATGTGCAAAAATTACAAGCATTCCTATACACGAATAACAGACTTAAAGAGAGCCAAATCAAGGATGAACTGCCATTCACAATTGCTACAAAGAGAATAAAATACCTAGGAATACAACTCACAAGGAACGTTAAGGACCTCTTTAAACAGAACTACAAACCACTGCTCAACGAAATAAGAGAGGACACCAACAGATGGAGAAACATTACACGTTCATGATTAGGAAGAATCAATATCATGAAAATGGCCATACTGCACAAAGTAATTTACAGACTCAACGCTATCCCCATCAAGCTACCATTGACTTTCTTCACAGAACTGGAAAAAACCACCTTAAACTTCACATGGAACCAAAAGAGAGCCCGTATAGCCAAGTCAATTCTAAGCAAAAAGAACACAGCAGGAGGCATCACACTACCGGACTTTAAGCTATACTACAAGGCTACAGTAATCAAAACTGCATGGTACTGTTACCAAAACAGAGATATAGACCAATGGAACAAAACAGAGGCATTGGAGGCAACACAACATATCTACAACCACACAATTTTGGATAAACTTGACGAAAACAAGCAATGGAGAAAGGATTCCCTGTTTAATAAATGGTGTTGGAAAAACTGGCTAGCCATGTGCAGAAAGCAGAAACTGGACCCCTTCCTGACACCTTACACTAAAATTAACTCCAGATGGATTAGAGACTTAAAAATAAGACCTGGCACCATAAAAACCCTAGAAGAAAATCTAGGCAAAACCATTCAGGACATAGGAGTAGGCAAGGACTTCATGAACAAAACACCAAAAGCATTGGCAACAAAAGCCAGAATAGACAAATGGGACCTAGTCAAACTCTACAGCTTCTGCATGGCAAAAGAAACAGTCATTAGAGTGAATCGGCAACCAACAGAATGGGAAAACATTTTTGCAGTCTACCCATCTGACAAAGGGCTGATATCCAGAATTTACAAAGAACTCAAACAGATTTACAGAAAAAAACAAACAAGCCCATTCAAAAATGGGCAAAGGATATGAACAGACACTTTACAAAAGAAGACATACATGAAGCCAACAAACATATGAAAGAATGCTCATCATCGCTGGCCATTAGAGAAATGCGAATCAAAACTACATTGAGATACCATCTCATGCCAGTTAGAATGGCAATCATTAAAAAAATCTGGAGACAGCAGATGCTGGAGAGGATGTGGAGAAATAGGAACACTTTTACACTGTTGGTGGGCGTGTAAATTAGTTCAACCATTGTGGAAGACAGTGTGGCGATTCCTCAAGGACCTAGAAATAGAAATTCCATTTGACCTAGCAATCCCATTACTGGGTATATATTTAAAGGACTTTAAATTGTTCTACTATAAGGACACATGCACACGAATGTTCATTGCAGCACTGTTTACAATAGCAAAGACCTGGAACCAACCCAAATGCCCATCGATGATAGACTGGACTGGGAACGTGTGGCACACATACACCATGGAATATTATGCAGCAATCAAAAACGATATGAGTTCATGTCCTTTGTAGGGACATGGATAAACCTGGAGAACATCATTCTCAGCAAACTGACACAAAAACAGAAAATAAAATACCGCATGTTCTCAGTCATAGGCGGGTGATGAACAATGAGAACACATGGATACAGGGAGGGGAGCACTACACACTGGGGTCTATTTGGCGGAATGGGGAGGGACAGCGTGGGGAGGAGTTGGGGAGACATAGCATGGGTAGAAATGCCAGATGTGGGTGAAGGGGAGGAAGGTAGCAAATCACACTGCCACGTGTGTACCTATGCAACTATCTTGCATGTTCTGCACGTTTCCCAAAACCTAAAATGCGATTTTAAAAAAAGAGAAAAAAAAAGAAAAATTTTGGAAACTATAAAATACATAAAAATTAAACAATATGCTGCTGAATGTCCAGTAAGCCAATGAAGAATTTTAAAAAGAAATTGGAAAATTTCTTGAAACAAATGATAATGGAAACACAACATACGAAAACCCAGCAGATACAGAAAAAGCAGTACTAAGAGGAATGTTTATAGGTGTAAGTGCCTATATCAAAAAAGAAGAGAAACTTCAAATAAACAGCCTAACAATGGCTCTCAAAGAACTATAAAAACAAGAGCAAACCCAAGACCAAAATTGGTAGAAGAAAACAAATAATAATGATCGGAGCAGAAAGAAATAAAATTGAATTGAAGAAAAGAATATAAAAGATCAATAACGCAAATTTTTTTTGAAAAGTTAAATGAAACTAACAAACCTTTAGTTAGACTAAAAAAAGATAGAATATCCAAATAAAATTAGAAATGAAAAAAGAGACAGTATAGCTGATACTGCAGAAACTCAAAAGATCATTAGTGGCTATTATGAGCAACTATATGCCAATAAATTTGAAAATCTAGAGGAAATGGACAAATTCCTAGACTCATACACAACCTACCAAGATTGAACCAGGAAAAAATCCAAAACCTGAAGAAACCAATAGCAAAATCAAAGCCATAATAAAAAGGTCCCCAGGAAAAGAAAAGAAATCCTGGCACCTGGTGGCTTCTCTGCTGAATTCTACCAAACATTAAAAGAATAACTAATACCGATCTTACTGCAAAAATAGAGGAGGAGAAAATACTTTCAAACACATTCCATGAGGCCAGTATTATCCTGATACCAAAACCAGACAAAGACAAGTCAAAAAAAGAAAACTACAGGCTAATATCTCTGATGAATATTGATGCAAAAATCATCAGCACAATACTAGCAAACTGAATGTAATAATACATTAAAAAGATCATTCCTTATGACCAAGTGGAATCTATCCCTGGGATGCAAAGATGGTTCAACATATGCAAATCAACCAATGTAATACATCTCATCAACAGAATGAACAATAAAAGCCATATGATAATCTCCACTGAAGCTGAAAAAGCATTTGAGAAAAATCAACATCCCTTTATGATAAAACCCTGAATAAACTGGATAGAAAAGGAACATATCTCAAAATAATAAAAGCCTTATATGACAGACTCACAAGTAGTATCATACTGAATGAGGAAAAACTGAAGCCTTTCCTCTAAGAAGGGGAATACAACAAGGATGCCCACTTTCACCACTGTCATTCAACACAGTACTGGAAGTCCTATTTAGAGCAATCAGACAAGAGAAAGAAATAACTGAAAGGGCATTCAAATTGAAAAGAAAGAAGTCAAATTATCCTTGTTTGCAGATTATATGATCTTATATTTGGAAAAACCTAAAGACTCCACCTGCTGGAAACCTCTGTGGCCAGTGGTGCCTTTGCCCAAGTTTTGCTCAGGCCCACTGGACTCATTCCACCCACTCTGCCTGGCAGGCTGCATTCGGCTAGTGCTACTGGCCCCAAGGTCATGCCTGCCAAGAGCAATCCAGGCACAGAGTGGCAAGGGATGCATGAGTGAGTGAGTGGACAGCCAGGCCCACTGCCAGCAGGGCTGGCAGTTTGAGGCACCAGCACGGACATCAGCACGAGCTCCCTGTGAGGCTTCTGCTGGACCAGGTGTACCGCAGGTGGCTTCCACTGAGGGTACCAGAAAACACTGTGGTACCTGGAAGCTTGGAGATGCCAGGAACCACAGAACCCCAAAAAGGGTGTCAGTGCCATAACTCGGGGAGCTCCTAGGTCTGGGTTCCCCGAAGGGATGCAGCTCTTCTTCCCTCTTCTCTTCTCTCTTCTCTCCTTCTAGTTGACTGCAATGTGGTGAACAAGGAGGGTGTTTCGGCCCTGTTTGTGTTACAGCTCCTTCAGTCCTGCTACACCAGAAATTAGGAAGGCCTCTACATCTCAAGGCCAGCTGCCTAAATTTCACTGGTTAATCCTGAGGGAAAGGCAGGCCTGAGAAGAATGGAATCATGCTGAGGGGAAAGGTTAGAGTAAGAATTATTGAAATATGGAGTGTACTTTATTGCAATTTTTATTAATTTGGTTGCATTATGTGTACTTATCTGTTTACATATGTATTGCTGCATGGTGCCTGTGTGTGTGTGGGTGTGTGTGGTGTGTATGTGGGGTGTGCATGGTGTGTGTGTGGTGAATGTGCATGTGGTGTGTGTATGTGTGGTGTTTGTGGTTGGGGGTTTGCATGTGTGTGGGGTGTGTGTGTGCTGTGTGTTGGAAATACAGGGTGTGTGCGTGGTGTGTGTGTGTGATGCATGTGTATGTGTGTGGTTATGAGTATGTGTGTTATGTGTGTGGTGTGTGTGTGTGGTGTGTGTGTGTGATGCATGTGTATGTGTGTGGTTATGAGTATGTGTGTTATGTGTGTGGTGTGTGTGTGTGGTGTGTGTGTGTGTTGTATGTGCATTGTGTTTGTGTACAGAATTGGCTTCAGCAACCAACCACCTCCTGATTCCATTGCACCCTCTAGTCCATATAAGGAGAGAGAGAGAAAAGG
The DNA here is from genome assembly GCF_049354715.1 of Callithrix jacchus. Classification (NCBI taxonomy): domain Eukaryota; kingdom Metazoa; phylum Chordata; class Mammalia; order Primates; family Cebidae; genus Callithrix; species Callithrix jacchus. The sequence continues at coordinate 21,451,978 of NC_133523.1, forward strand.
AGAGAGGACTATAAACTATATTATAAATATGATATGTGTTATCTGTCCTTATCTGAACACTGGAATCCCAGTCGGGACAGGAACAGTGTAGTTGGGTTTTTAACTGTGGCTACTCAGTACCTGGGCAGTCGGCTGTGACATAGTTTGGCTGAATAAGTCTTAGTTGAATGAGCATGTTCACTGACGAAAACTTGAAAAATGCAAAATAAGTATAAGAATAAAAACAAAAAGCAATACTAATTTCATCAGCCAAAATTGGGGAAGGGGTGAGGAGAACCACTCCTCACCATCATACTTGATCTTTAATCTATTTTCTACATGTATATAGATACATAAACACCAGGTGATACAATATTTATCATTTTATAGTCTGCTTTTTCATTTGGCAATTTAACTTAAGCGTGTTTTCATGTTATGTCTTTAGCTACCACAGAGTCAATGACAAAGCTGAAATTCAAACCTGGTCTAATAGGATTAAGTGTTTGGATTCTTAACCAATTGCTATACAGCTGAAACCTAAAGTTGGCAGCAGTGTAGCATATATACATGTACAATATAATGTAATTCAATTATCTTAAATATTTGCTAGCTTGGTAATAACTCTTCCAGTGAAACACCACCTCCATGAGAGCACTAGCCTTTTTTGCTTTATTCCCTACTGTATTCCCAGAGCCTAGAAGAGTTCCTGCCAATACTAGGCATTCATTAAATACGTGTTAAATTAAAAAAAATTTTTTTAAAGGCCTTAGTAGAAAAGTGCAAAAGTTTATTATAAATACGTAAGTTAAATTCTCTGGATTAATATTAATTATATTTAAATTAAATTTTAATTTACACTTTAAATATAGGTTTTATATTTGGGTTAAATATAATAGATTAACCATAAATTTCCTTCATCTCCTTCCTGAAATCTTATTAAAATTGCTCATAAAAGTTGTATGCAGGACCCGGAGAGAAGATTGACAGTGATGATTTTTAATAAATGCTGCATTGGCCGGGTGCGGTGGCCCACACCTGTAATCCCATCACTCTGGGCCAAGGTGGGCGGATCACCAGGTCAAGAGATTGAGACCATCCTGGCCAACATGGTGAAACCTCCTCTCTACAAAAAAATACAAAAATCAGCTTGGTGTGGTGGCACGCACCTGTAGTCCCAGCTACTCAGGAGGCTGAGGCCGGTTGCCTTGCCAGGAGTCAAACGGACACATTCATCACTCTCCATGCCTGATAACTGTGTCATCATTCGAGCTCATTATCTGGCTTCCCCACAAAGCTTCCCCGCACCTGCCTCTGCATACCATGCCTAAGCCCATGCTCAGCACTAAATTATCCATCCAACCTTCCAGCCCGCTGTTAAAACAAAACCCTGCAGAGAAATTTTTTTTAAAAGAAGCCCCACCATTCCCTGCCCAGCAACAACTGTATGCCACTGGCAGGCCCACATACCCAAGGTCCCGCCTACCAATGGCAGCTACTTCCTACTTTAACTCCATGTACTTCCTGCTCTTCAACAGCCAAGAGAAATGCCTTCTCTTTGTTTCCTCAGTAGTCAATCAAGGCTCACTTACCCAAGGTCCCGCCTACCAATGGTAGCTACTTCCTACTTTAACTCCATGTACTTCCTGCTCCTCAGCAGCCAATAGAAATGCCTTCTCTTTGTTTCCCCAGTAGTCAATCAAGGCCCACTTACCCAAAGTCCCGCCCACCTACCAATAGCAGCTAGACTTCCTACTCCTCAATAGCCAATAGAAATGCCTTCTCTTTGTTTCCCAGTGACCAATGAATTGCCCGCACACCCCATAAAACCCCACACCCTGAACAGCCGGGCGTGACTTCTCTGGCCCCTCTTGGACCACTGAGGTTGCCCGGGAGCTGAATAAATTGGATTCTCATCTTTTTTCATACCTGCCTCAGTTTCCTCATTTTATCTCGGCAATAAATCTTACACCCGGGAGTCAGAGATTGCAGTGAACCGAGATCACGCCACTGCACTCCAGCCTGGAGCCTGGCAACAGAGTAAGACTCTGTCTCAAAAAATAAACAAACAAACAAACAAACAAACAAATGCTGAATTACAAAAAGTAGATAATGGAGTGGTAACTGACATGATAGCACAATATTGGTGCCTACAGGAAGTGACTGGAACAGAAACAAGCTAGCCAGTTTGTCTTCCAGAAGCTGAGGCAGGCTTCAACTTAGAGGGAAATGGCACCTTGGAAAATAGGGTGAGACATAAAAGCCAGTGAGGTCAGTTGAAAATCCTGGTTAGACCCCCAAGTCCACCTGTCCTCCTATCTTACAAGAATTTAAATGTGTGTTCTTTGGATATATAAAATCTGAGAATTTCTGGGCTCAGAGATACCATGGCTAAAACCTGAGAGATGGAAAAAACTGTGCACCGGAGGAGGACTCAAGATGGCACTGTGAGAACAACCCAGGATTGGAGTTCTCGTTGTGTCTGCGGAGAGGTGAGTCTGAGCTGCATTTCCAGACTGATCTTTGTTGCCCACGGAACGGGGAAATTCCCAAGTGAAGAGGAGACGCGGGACGCCAGGCAGATATTCCACCTGGCGAAGCCGGCAGCCAGGGTGGTGGCGGCCGGCCCTACCCAGCGCTCCCCACAGGGCGCACTTGTCCGGGTGCCCCGTTGAACTGGCAACCGGAGACGTGAGAGGGCTGGACTTGAGACTGAGCTAGACTTGCACAGTGGGCCAGCCCAGGGGATTGCAGGAACAGAGCATTAGGATTGGCCCAGTGGGACGAACAAAACCACGATTTCAAACAAGTCCCGTGCAGACGGCCGGAGACGCTCTGAGGGGGAGGGGTGGCCACCATTACCGAGGCAACCCGCCCCAACTGAGATACACGCCCATTGCTGACGCAGCCAGCCGTTGCCGAGGCAACCCGTCCCTACTGAGATACACGCCCACTGCTGACACAGCCAGCCGTTGCCGAGGCAACATGCTACAACAGAGAGACTCCGCCGCAGGGCGTGGCGGAAAACAGCAGAACAGCGGAGCCAGGGCGAGCCTCACAACAGCAGGGCGGAGCCTCGGCAGGCAAACAGTGGCTAGTCTGCATCCTAGCTGGGCAGGACCTCAACGGACATCCAAAAATAAAGCCCAAACCTCTCAACACAGAGCATTTGAGAAAAAAAGAGTTTTTTTAATGAGCTCTGTTGCAGCAGAATCAAACATAGCAGCCTAACAGCCCTGAATGAACAACACAGCTCACAGCTCAGCAATTAAACCCCTATAAAGTACAAACTGTCTCCTCAAGCAGCTCCCTGACCCCTCTATATCCAAAAGACTGACATTAGGCAGGCACCATCCTGGGACAAAGATAGCAGAAAAAGAAACTGGTAGCATCCCTCGCTGTGCCACAGCTGCTAGAGGTGCACCCCAGACAAGCAGGGTCTGGAGCGGACCTCAGCAGTCATACAGCGAAGGGGCTAGACTGGTAGAAGGAAAACCAAGCAACAGAAATACTTCATCATCAACATTCAGGGTGTCCACTCAGAGACCCAATCGAAAAGTCAGCAACTACGCAGACGACCAGCGGACAAATCCACAAACATGGGAAGAAACCAGCGCAAAAAGGAGGAAAACACACGAAACCAGAACACCTCGCCTCCTAGAAAGGACCAAAACTCCTCACCAGCAAGGGAACAAAGCTGGACGGAGAATGACTGCGACGAAATGACAGAATTAGACTTCAGAAGATGGATAATGAGAAACTTTTGTGAGCTAAAAGATCATGTATTAAATCAATGCAAAGAAACTAAGAACCTTGAAAAAAGATTTGAAAAAAGATTCGAGGAAATGATAACAAGAATGGATAACTTAGAGAGGAATATGAATGAATTAAAGGAGCTGAGAAACACAATACGAGAACTTCGCGAAGCATGCACAAGTTTCAATAGCCGAATTGACCAAGCAGAAGAAAGAATATCTGAAGTCGAAGACCAACTCAATGAAATAAAACGAGAAACCAAGATTAGAGAAAAAAACGCAAAAAGGAATGAACAAAGTCTCCAAAAAATGTGGGACTATGTGAAAAGACCTAACCTACGTTTGATAGGTGTACCAGAAGGGGACGAAGAGAATGAATCCAAGCTGGAAAATACTCTTCAGGACATCATCCAGGAAAATTTCCCCCACCTAGCAAGACAGGCCGACACTCAATTGCAGGAAATTCAGAGAACACCACAAAGATATTCCGCAAGAAGAGCAACCCCAAGGCACATAATCGTCAGATTCAATAGGGTTGAAATAAAGGAGAGAATACTAAGGGCAGCCAGAGAGAAAGGTCGGGTCATCCACAAAGGGAAGCCCATCAGACTCACAGAAGATCTCTCGGCAGAAACACTACAAGCCAGAAGAGAGTGCGGGCCAATATTCAACATTCTTAAAGAAAAGAACTTTAAACCCAGAATTTCATATCCAGCCAAACTGAGCTTCAGAAGTGAAGGAAGAATAAAATCCTTTGCGAACAAGCAAGTACTCAGAGATTTTGTCACCACCAGGCCTGCTTTACAAGAGCTCCTAAAAGAGGCACTACACATAGAAAGGAACAACCAGTACCAGCCATTCCAAAATCACACTGAATGCTAAAGAGCATCAACATAATGAAGAATCTACAACAACTAACAGGCAAAACAGCCACTTAGCATCAAAATGGCAGTATCAAATTCACACATAACAATATTAACCCTAAATGTAAACGGACTAAATGCACCAATCAAAAGACACAGACTGGCAAATTGGATAAAAATCCAAAACCCATCAGTGTGCTGTATCCAGGAAACCCATCTCACCTGCAAGGATACACAAAGGCTCAAAATAAAGGGATGGAGGAAGATTTACCAAGCTAATGGAAAGCAAAAAAAAGCAGGAGTTGCAATTCTCATCTCTGATAAAATAGACTTTAAAGCAACAAAGATCAAAAGAGACAAAGAAGACCATTACATAATGGTAAAAGGATCGATACAATAAGAAGAGCTAACGATCCTAAACATATATGGACCCAATGCAGGAGCACCCAGATACATAAGGCAAGTTCTTAATGACTTACAAAAGGACTTAGACTCCCACACAATAATAGTGGGAGACTTTAACACTCCACTGTCAATATTAGACAGATCTACCAGACAAAAAATCAACAAGGATATCCAGGGCTTGAACTCAGACCTGGAGAAAGCAAACCTGATAGACAATTACAGAACTCTCCACCCCAAATCCACAGAATACATATTCTTCTCAGCACCACATCACACCTACTCTAAAATTGACCACATAATTGGAATTAAAGCACTGCTCAACAAATGCAAAACAACTGAAATCATAACAAACAGCCTCTCAGACCATAGTGCAATCAAGTTAGAACTCAGAATTCAGAAACAGACCCAGAACCGCACAGCTTCATGGAAACTGAACAACTGGCTCTTGAATGTTGACTGGGTAAACAACGAAATGAAGGCAGAAATAAAGAAGTTCTTCGAAACCAATGAGAACGAAGACACAACGTGCCAGAACCTCTGGGACACATTTAAAGCAGTCTCTAGAGGAAAGTATATAGCAATAAGTGCCCATATGAGGAGAATAGTGACATCCAAAATTGACACCCTATCGTCAAAATTGAAAGAGCTAGAGGACCAAGATCAAAAAAACTCAAAACCCAGCAGAAGACAAGAAATAACTAAGATCAGAGCTGAGCTGAAGGAGATTGAGACACGAAAAACCCTTCAAAAAATCAATAAATCCAAGAGCTGGTTTTTTGAAAAGATCAACAAAATAGACAGACCACTAGCCAGATTGATTAAAAATAAAAGAGAGAACAACCAAATAAATGCAATAAAAAATGATAAAGGGGAAATCACCACAGATTCCACAGAAATTCAAACCATCATCAGAGAATATTACAAACAACTCTATGCGCATAAACTAGTAAACCTGGAAGAAATGGATAAATTCCTGGATTCCTGTGTCCTCCCAAGCCTAAACCAGGAGGAAGCTGAAACTATGAATAGACCAATAACAAGGTCTGAAGTTGAGGCAGCAATTAAGAGCCTACCACACAAAAAAAGCCCAGGTCCAGACGGGTTCACAGCCGAATTCTACCAGACACACAAGGAAGAGCTGGCACCATTTCTTCTAAAACTATTTCAAACAATCAAAAAAGAGGGAATCCTTCCCAAATCATTTTATGAGACCAACATCATTCTGATACCAAAACCCGGCAGAGACCCAACAAGAAAAGAAAACTTCAGGCCAATATCCATGCTGAACATAGATGCAAAAATCTTCAATAAAATATTGGCAAGCCGATTGCAACAGCAAATCAAAAAACTTATTCATCATGATCAAGTAGGATTCATCCCGGGGATGCAAGGCTGGTTCAACATACGCAAGTCTATAAATGTAATTCACCACATAAACAGAACCAAAAACAAAAACCACATGATTATCTCAATTGACGCACAGAAGGCATTTGACAAAATTCAACAGCCCTTTATGCTAAAAACCCTCAATAAACTCGGTATCGATGGAACGTATCTCAAAGTAATAAAAGCTATTTATGACAAACCAACAGCCAATATCATACTGAATGGGCAAAAACTGGAAGCATTCCCTTTGAAATCTGGCACTACACAAGGATGCCCTCTTTCACCACTCCTATTCAATATAGTACTGGAAGTTCTAGCCAGAGCAATCAGGCAAGAAAAAGAAATAAAGGGTATTCAAATAGGAAAGGTGGAAGCCAAATTGTCTCTATTTGCAGACGACATGATAGTATACCTAGAACACCCCATTGCCTCAGCCCAAAAACTCCTGAAACTGATAAGCAACTTCAGCAAAGTCTCAGGATATAAAATCAATGTGCAAAAATCACAAGCATTCGTCTACACCAATAACAGACTTAAAGAAAGCCAAATCAAGAGTGAACTGCCATTCGCAATTGCTACAAAAAGAATAAAATACCTTGGAATACAACTCACAAGGAACCTAAGAGACCTCTTCAAGGAGAACTACAAACCACTGCTCAACGAAATCAGAGAGGACACAAACAGATGGAGAAACATTCCATGTTCATGGTTAGGAAGAATTAATATCGTGAAAATGGCTATACTGCCCAAAGTAATTTACAGAATCAACGCTATCCCCATCAAGCTACCACTGACTTTCTTCACAGAACTGGAAAAACCCACCATGAACTTCATATGGAACCAAAAGAGAGCCCGCATAGCCAAGTCAATTCTAAGCAAAAAGAACACAGTGGGGGGCATCACACTACTGGATTTCAAACTATACTACAAGGCTACAGTAATCAAAACAGCATGGTACTGGTACCAAAACAGAGATATAGACCAATGGAACAAAACAGAGGCACCGGAGGCAACACAACATATATACAACTATACAATCTTTGATAAACCTGACAAAAACAAGCAATGGGGAAAGGATTCCATGTTTAACAAATGGTGTTGGGAAAACTGGCTAGCCATGTGCAGAAAGCAGAAACTGGACCCCTTCCTGACACCTTACACTAAAATTAACTCCAGATGGATTAAAGACTTAAACATAAGACCTGGCACCATAAAAACCCTAGAAGAAAATCTAGGCAAAACTATCCAGGACATAGGAGTAGGCAAGGACTTCATGAACAAAACACCAAAAGCATTGGCAACAAAAGCCAAAATAGACAAATGGGACCTAATCAAACTCCACAGCTTCTGCACGGCAAAAGAAACAGTCACTAGAGTGGATCGGCAACCAAGAGATTGGGAAAAAATTTTTGCAGTTTACCCATCTGACAAAGGGCTGATATCCAGAATTTACAAAGAACTCAAACAGATTTACAGGAAAAAAACAAACAAGCCCATTCAAAAGTGGGCAAAGGATATGAACAGATACTTTACGAAAGAAGACATATATGAGGCCAACAATCATATGAAAAAATGCTCATCGTCACTGATCATCAGAGAGATGCAAATCAAAACCACATTGAGATACCATCTCACGCCAGTTAGAATGGCGATCATTAAAAAATCTGGAGACAACAGATGCTGGAGAGAATGTGGAGAAAAAGGAACACTTTTACACTGTTGGTGGGAGTGTAAATTGGTTCAACCATTGTGGAAGACAGTGTGGCGATTCCTCAAGGCCTTAGAAATAGAAATTCCGTTTGACCCAGCAATCCCATTACTGGGTATATATCCAAAAGACTATAAATCGTTCTACTATAAGGACACATGTACACGAATGTTCATTGCAGCACTGTTTACAATAGCAAAGACCTGGAATCAACCCAAATGCCCATTGATAATAGACTGGATTGGAAAAATGTGGCACATATACACCATGGAATATTATGCAGCAATCAGAAATGATGAGTTTGTGTCGTTTGTAGGGACATGGATGAATCTGGAGAACATCATCCTCAGCAAACTGACACAAGAACAGAAAATGAAACACCGCATATTCTCACTCATAGGCGGGTGATGAAAAATGAGAACACATGGACACAGAAAGGGGAGTACTAAACAGTGGGGTCTATTGGGGGGAAAAGGGGAGGGCCAGTGGGAGGGGGAGGTGGGGAGGGATAGCCTGGGGAGAAAAGCCAAATGTGGGTGAAGGGGAGAAGAAAAGAAAGCACACTGCCATGTGTGTACCTACGCAACTGTCTTGCATGCTCTGCTCATGTACCCCAAAACCTATAATCCAATAAAAAATTTAAAAAAAAAACAAAAAAAAACTGTGCACCAAGAAGTGGCACTCACCTCTCCTTCCCAAGCTCTGCTTCTGGAAAGCAAGTAGCCATACTTTTACATCCCAGGCAGAACATTGGGAGATCCTTGTCAGAAGGAACTGAATGGTGCCAGAGTGAAAATCCCCAGATAATAAACTGCAGTCTCCCAAATGAAATGCTGGCTTGGTTTCCAAAATCTCACAGTGAGTCTCACTAGTGAGCAGAAGTCCTGCTTCCAACCAAAGCCAGAGACCACCATACATTTGAGGGAAGCCTCCAACAAGAGAGATCCAAACAACAGGAAAAAGAATTGAAGGGACTGGTAAAAATTTAGGAGCAAAACTTTAAAAAATAATACCCTCAACAAGAGAAATATTAAAATAATGAACTATTCAAGAATTAGAATAAAAAGACAAATTGGAAGATAGGAGGGGGAACTAAAAATGAATGCAGATAAACCAATCTAAGCAGTCCAGCATCTAAATAACAAGAATATCGACAAAAGTAACAAATAGAGAAGAAAAGAAATTCTCTAGAAAAGATAATCTGGAGGCTTAGTAGCCTCAATAAAATAAAAAGATACTCACATCAAGCTGCATTATAACATTTCAGAATCCCAGAGGTAAAGAAGGTCTTAAAAAACTTCTAGAGTTACGTGAAACATGCTTACAAATAATATATCACACAATGGCCACAGATGCTAACGCAATAATATAATGAGAACACAATTACATAACACCTTTAGAGCCATAAAATTTAGTTTCAACCTAATTTTTTTTAATTTATTTATTTTACTTTAGGTGCATACTGTATCTGGCATTTCTCCCCTTGTTATCCCTCCCCACTCTCCTCTCCCTCCCCACTCTGCATTGTCTCTCCCCTAGGCCCCTCAGCTGTCCCCTGTGTGTGATGCTCCTCTCCCTGAGTTCATATGTTCTTGTTGTTAAACACCCACAAATGAGTGAGAACATACAATGCTTGGCTTTCTGTTCTTGTGTCAGTTTGCTGATAATGATGGTTTCCAGATTCATCCAAGTCCCTACAAAGGACAAAAACTCATTGTTTTTTATTTCTGCATAGTATTCCGTGGCATATATGTACCACATTTTCTTTGTCCAGTCTATCATTGATGGGCCTTTGCGTTGGTTCCAGGTCTTTGCTATTGTACACAGGGCTGCAATGAGCATATGTGTGCATGTATCTTTATAGTAGAATGATTTATGGTTCTTTGGGTATATACCCAATAGTGGGATTGCTGGGTCAAATGGAATTTCTATTTCCAGATCCTTGAGAAATGGCCACACTGTCTTTCACAATGGTTGAACTAATTTACACTCCCACCAACTGTGTAAGAGTGTTCCTATTTCTCCACATCTTCTCCAGCACCTGTTGTCTCCAGATTTTAAAATGATCACCGTTCTAACCAGCATGAGATGATGTCTCAGTGTGGCTTCGATTTGCATTTCTCTAATGACCAGTGATGATGAGCACTTTTTCATATGTTTGTTGGTCTTATATATGTCCTCTTTTGAAAAGCGTCTGTTCATATTCTTTGCCCACTTTTGAATGGGGTTGTTTTTTTCTTGTATATCTGTTTTAGTTCTTTGTAGATTCTGGATATTAGCCATTTGTCAGATGGGTAGATTGCAAAAATTTTTTCCCATTCTGTTGGTTGCCAATTCACTCTAATGATGGTTTCTTTTGCTATACAGAAGCTCTGGAGTTTAATTAGATCAACCTAAATTTTTATACTGTATCAAAGAGGAGGGGTTTTAAGAATGGCTGAATCTCTAAATATGTCTTCCCATGTGTCCTTTCCCAGGAAAATGTACTAGAGCACATGCTAGTAGCATGTACCTGCAGTCTCACCTACCCAGAAGGCTAAGGCAGAGGATGACTTGAGCCCAGGAGTTTGAGGCTGCTGTTAGCTATGATTGTGTTACTGCACTCCAGCCTGGGCAACAAAGTGAGACCCTGTCTCAAAAAATTCTCATTCGTTCTGCAGAAAGAAACACAAAATCTAGGACTCAGGGAATCTCACACAAGAGGGAAGTTATGTGAGATATCAGAAGACTTTCAAGAGATAACTTAGAAAAGCAGGCATGGAGCACATCTAAGGAAGGCCACTCTACACTGCACTAGGATAACAAAGGCCAAGGAAAATTGCCCCAAGAAAAATATGAAACAGATGTATTTGAGCAGATAAAGAATCTTTTTGATAGGCATGTAACAAGTGTTACCAGACTTGGTATAAGAATATCAGTGAACAGGCAAATGAATATAGTCAGACAGTTCATTCCATGCTAAAAAAAAAAAAAATACAGGATGTGAAAGCAAAGAGACCAGCCAGGGGCTACTTATTCAATTTGGCTAAGTAAACTAACATAGGCTGGGAAAAGTACAATCTGGGAGAAGAACAGAAGCGCTCAGATGTCAGAATTGTTGAAGACAATGAAGGATATGTGATGTAGAGGCACAGCTGAAACACTGTATGACTTAACAGTACATAATGCTGGCATAACCAGAATCATGTAAATATTACTGGTTTAATGAAAACGTGCTGCAATTGGAGAAAAGAGTGGGAGAAAAATAAGGTCACAGTGTAGCCAGAAAGCTGTGCTGTTAGCTGCTATGACAGAAAGTCCATAGACAGTGCTGCAAATTAACTTAGCGATTCAAATTTTGTTGTTTAATTTATTTTAAGATTAAATAAGGATCTTTATACCATAACCAGATTTTTAAAATTTAGCTTACATGTCAGATCCTAGAAAAAGTGGACATACTAAGCTAAAGAGTTTACTGCATAAATTTGATACTTGGAAAGATAGAAGAGATTTACAAAGTCCACAAAAACAGTTCTATTCTAAAAGCATTGAGTCCTCATTTTATTTTATTTATTTTATTTTATTTTATTTTATTTTATTGTTTAAGACAGAGTCTCGCTGTGTCGCCAGGCTGGAGTGCAGTGGCGCGATCTCGGCTCACTGCAACCTCCGCCTCTGGGGTTCAAGCAACTCTCCTGCCTCAGCCTCCTGAGTAGCTGGGACTACAAGTGTACACCACCACGCCCAGCTAATTTTTGTATTTTTAATGGAGATGGGGTTTCACCATATTGGCCAGGATGGGCTTGATTTCTTGACCTCGTGATCCACCTGCCATGGCCTCCCAAAATGCTGGGATTACAGGCATGAGCCACCACGCAGGGCCTCTAATTTTCTTCTTAAGGAATCAATATTTTATGGCAAACTATGAATTTCTTAACTTTGTGACTACTTACTTACATTGTTTATGTGGTTGCTCTTTCTCCTTTCAGTAAGAATAAAAAAAATTAGTTCTGATTCAAATATTATAAAATAATAGTAGTTGCTAACATCTGGTTGATTACTCCTATGCAAAGTGAGACAAAATTCCATTAAAATAATTTCCAATAATTGATAATTTAAATTCCATGGCACAATAAATCTCATAAAGTATGGGCCGGGCATGGTGGATCACACCTGTAATTCAAGCACTTTGAAGGTCAAGGAGGGCAAATCACCTGAGGCCAGGAGTTCAAGACGAGCCTGACCAAAATGGTGAGACCCCGCCTTAACAAAATAAATAATAATAAAAATAAAAATAAATCTCATAAAGTAAAATATAAAATGTTGATTTTACTTTTTGTTCTAATAGATATTCTATTACATTCATAGCTGGGGGTGGTGGCACACGAGTGTTATCCCAGCTACTCAGGAGGCTGAGGCAGGAGAATTGCTTGAACTCAGGAGGCAGAGGGAGGTTGCAGTAAGCCGAAATTGTACTACTGTACTTTAGCTCTGGACGACAGACTTAGGAGCTGTGAGACCTTTTCCTTCTGGTTTTCTTTTGCTGCCAAAAAATTCTTTTTTTAAATAAAAATGAATGCACCTGCATACATGTGGGCAAACAATGTGTGTTCCCAGGATTAGCATTTCAGCTAAAAGGCCATATGTGAAAAGTTATGAAAATACACAAGCTGTGAGGAAATCCTTATAATGGGCAGTTGTAAAAGGATATATATAGCATGTTTAATTTGTTACTTCCATCCTCCTATGGCATAAATGGTCACAAAATTCTGTGGTCCAATAGAGCATTAATGAAAAGAATATAATTTTACAAACACCAAACTTAAGTAATCATGTTTAACAGAGGAGATTCATTTTAACTATTAAACAGATATTGTTTATATTTCTTACTGCCCACCCCCCCGAGAACCAGAAGAGGAAAACAGAGCTTCATTCCTGAGGGAGAAAAGTATGAGGCTGGCATAAGTTAAAAACTTAGCCTTACCTTTGAGAATTTTTCTTTCTTAAAATTGTTCCCTCATATCCTTCTCATGTTTTCTGTTGTTTTCTTTTCTCGGCCCTTGTATGGCGGGAAAGAGTTCCTAGAGAGACAAGACAAAGACGGTCTGTGTTTCAAAAGAAGCCCTAAGCTGAAGATTGAAGAACTGAAGGTGCCCCACGCAAGGGAACCAGAGACAATGAAAATTTTGTCAAGTAAGTTGGTTGCTCAAAGTTGGTCTTGACGGGATGAAGGTTCCATGCTGATGAATTGCTCATCGCAGAAAACATATGCAACCTATTTGTCAAGGTAGGGTCTTTATGATAAAGTATGACTTAATGGAAACACTACTTCAGAAACAGGTTTGAGCCACTGATTAACATCCCACAGATGGTTACACTCTGGGTTTAGGTGTGAAGAAGAGAAATAATCTGCATTTTTAACAGAGCCAATGATTTGTCTCCTGACAAGGAAAGTTAACAAAGTTATCTGTATACAGGCAATGAACGTGATTTGATCTAAAGACTTTGTACCAAAAACATTATGTTTTCTATCAAAACAATAAAGTGACTAAGCTCTGTCAGCATTTTGTGCTTGGCTTTCTTCAGGGTACTCAGCGGCATGCCAGAACATCTGTCTCAGGATTGGAATTGCACTGAAAAGCTTCTGAAGGCTATCTCCACCTGACCTGCCCCCAAAACAGACCAGTTCCAGGTGTTACCAGCTTTACCTCCCATGAGAATTTCTGCTCTTTCTTTCTGGACTCTCAGAATCCTGCGCTGCTTGTGGCTGGGGCTTGCATCACAGTGACTGTCACCGTGGCCTGGGGCAAAATCTCAGCGTCTTTGCAAAGCAGGAGCCCTCTGCGGTAGTGCCCTCTCCATCACCAGTGATGGGAAGCAGGGACCCCTGGACTTGGAGACCAAGGCAGGGCCCTTTGGTGGTTGGCCCATATCGAACGGGAGCAGTGAGCACATGGAGCAGGGGAATGTTCTGCTGACACCCTCCTCGAGGGTCTCAGGCCCATGTTTCTGGGGTCCACCGACCCTCGACACACCTCATCAGACTGAATCTCTAGCCTGATAGGACCCGACCTCGGCCCAAGCCTTCCAAGTTATCCGGGATGCAAGGGGGAGGGCAGTCCTGAGTGCCCACCTCAGTATCTCAATCGCCCTTCTCCTACAGAAGATCAGATAAGGAAAGCCATCTCAAAGAGGTCAGAACTGTCCGGCTCCTGGGCTGCTTGGGTCAGGCAGCCTCCTACCCCGGAACTGCCACGGGCACCGCCTCCAGCAATGTATTGTGGAGGTTGCCTGGCGGCAGTGTGCACGCTGAGGTCGTACAGCTTGCACACTGACGCGGGGAACCCGAGACCGCCAATGCGCATGCGCAGGCGGGACATCACAAGCTAGAGCGCTGAGCCGGGGCTCGGCTCACAGTGATGGACACCGTGTCCTGAGGAACCGCCTGAGCGGCTTAAGAAAGCATGGGTCCACTGCGGCAGTGACTCACCGTTGAACTACGGCCCCACCTAACGGCGATCATCGCCACGGTCCCGAGATTTCCGGAGTCTGGCTTGGCAGAACCAGGCTGAGAAAACATCCAGAGGAGCTTCAGGGATGCCCAGGGCGACGGATCCCCAAGGATCCCATAGATGTTTCAGGCCTGCCCAGATGGTGTTGGGGTGCCTCTCCTCGACAGCTATCCCTACTGGGATTTGCAGGTAAGATCAGCCTGTATGCTGCGGGGCTGCTCTATCCCGGAGGGACTTCCCAGAAGAGAGCAGAACCCCACAGCCTCAGGAGCTGCCTGCGACTGTTGGATTTCTCAGCATGGCTTAGAGTGTGTGTGTGTCTGCGTGTGTGTGTGCATGTGTGCATCTGTTTGTATGTCTTTGTGTGTGTTCACGTGTGTGTGCGTGTGCTAGCGCTGTATGCTTGACAAGGAGTGTGGTCACTGCACTCCAGCGCAATTTCTTTGTAGTACGCCTACATTCTGCTGCACCTCTGTCTTTGGCCCAGCTGAGGGGCTGTGGGGCCCCGTGTTCTTTATGCTGCTCCTGGTTTCTAAAGCCTCAGTGTCATGGGGGTCTGGCTCCCACATGGAGGTCTCCTCATCACCTGCCCATCTCGACGGGTCAATCCTCCAGAAAGAAGATGAGCACAGCACACCCAAAACCCAACTCTTCCAAGGGCCCTTGGTCCTGCAGCACATCTAGGGCTGGCCCCTTCCTCAGGACCCCTTGAGGGACTACGCTGGTGTCCTTCAACTGGTGTGCATTTGACCTACTGAGGATTCTTGTTAAAACACAGATTGTCATCCTTGTGTTGGAGTGAGCTTGTGATTCTGTGTTCTGGTAGGCACTCACTCAGGGGATGCCAGTTGTTATGGGTCATGATTGCTATTTCCAGGAACAAGTCTCAGTACTGTTCTTGAGAGTAAGAATTGTAGATGTAGAGTCTGTATTTAAAGGCCTCTTTTCAATATAGTCTTTGCTTTTCTTCCTATCTCCTTTCATAAGATAATTAAAACACTCAAAGGCAAGATAGATGGAAATATAGAGAGATAGTTTCTAAATTAAATTTATATTGAATGACTCAATTAGTTGACCTTTGGATATTAGGGGTAGATTAAATTGCATGCACTTAGCCATGGAATGAAATCCCAGTGGGCTTGGTATCATGAATAATTGAAATCGCAGTCATGTAAGGAAACACTAATATATTTATCATTTTATGTCTTTCTGTCAAGAATCCCTTGGCACCAAATCTAGCGTGGGAATGTTCCTTGACCTCAGCTGTCTGAGTAATTGTTGGGAGCAACGCCTGCTTTCTCTTCAACTCTCTAAGGAACAATGGTCTGCCTAAGGAAACTGCAACATATATACAGAGGCTGTGCTGTGATTGCTGGAGATATCTGACACATTGGCTGCCAGCACTCAGGTACCTACAGTATTTTTAAGCATCCATATGCATGCCTTGAAATGATAAACATATTCTGAACTAAGGACAAAAAATTCACCTGAATTAGTTCCAATTAATCTTTCCCGTGGCATTTCTATTGGTTTTACCTGAACTAGGACTTAGGAGCTGTGAAACCCTTTCCTTCAGCTCTTATTTTGTTGCTGAAAAATTACTACTTTCCATAAACACCTGCATACATATAAGCACCTGCATACATGTGAGCAAACAATGTGCATAGTATGATCCCAAGGGTACCATTTCAACCATACAAGTCATATGTGATAACTTAGGAAAACGTACAGGCTCTAAGTAAATCCCCATGATGGACATTTATGAGAGTATATATAAAGTATATTTAAGTTATTACTCTTTATTTCCTGTGGTATAAATGGTCACAAAAATGCAGTCCTCCAACGTATTATTAATGCGAAAAATATTATTTTTCAAGCATCTTGCCTTCGCAATTATGTTTAACAAAAAAAATTTATTTTTATTAATAATTAAAGATTAAACATTGTTTGCATTTTTCTTTCACAAAGATCAAGAAGAGGAAAAAACATCGTTCCCGAGGGATAAAATCCATGATATTGGAATAAATTAAACACCTTTCCACAGCTCCCGGACCCTGGGCGGGCTCCGGGGTCCCAAAGATACCCGGAAAAGAAGGACGGCACGGCCCTGCCCTGTGTGTAGTCTCTCACCGGACGGCCGGACCTGGCACTCAGGGATCCCAGAGAGGTCAGCGGGAGGGCGAGACGCCAAGACAGGCCGCTGAAAGCGGAGCCACACGGTCACCTCACGGCGAAAGAGATGAAACCGCCCTGCTCCCAACCCTCCCAACCCGCGCACGCCTTTTAAAGCTCCTCCAGCAGAGCCCGGTATTCTTCCTCGCTGAAGTCGGAAATCACGCTTCAATCGGCCCGAGGGTGACCCCTGTGGGGATGAGACTGCCTCGCGCTCCGTTGCAGGGTTCGCCGTGGGGATATGCCGTCTGTGAACCCCGTGGGTGAAACGAGGACTGGCACGCATCGCATTGAGCTCCCGAAATGCTTTAAGGCTGTGGGGTCCCTCCGTTGGTCCTGGAGGCAGGAGACCGCTCTAATCTCTGCCTATGTCCCTCTGTCCCGTGGTCCCTCTCTCTCCCCCTCTGTTCCACCCTGTTCCCGTCTTTCCCTTTCTTCCTCAGTCCCTCCAAACCTCGGTTTCTTCCTTTCTCTCCCCCTTTCTCTCTTTCTCCTTTTCACCCTCCCTTCGCTCCCTGGGTCCCTCCCTGTGCGTCCCTCCCTGTCCCTCGGTCCCTGCCTCCCTCCCTTCCTCCCTCTCTCCCTTCCGTCCTTTCCTCCCTTCACTCGTCCCTCCCTCTGGTCCTGGGATCCTCTCCCCATCTCTAGCCGCCATCCCTCGCGCCTGGAGAGGGCAGTCCAAGCGTTTGCTCGCGGGGTAGACGGGGTTGGGGGTGGGGGGAAGGGTGGTCTCGGGGCCGCACTGGGCTGCCCGGCGCTGCTCCGTGACGGTGGGAGGGGGAGGCTGGCGGGTTACCGGTGTGCCAGTGATGGGTGGGCGGAGCGGGGAGGCAAGAAGAGGCGTGTCGCGGATTGGAGAGCGGCCCCGCCTTCGGACCCGGCCCGGTGTTTCCCGGGCAAAGCGCCCCCTCTGCCCACCCTCCTGAAGTACGCGGGGTGGCGTGGGGGCAGGGCTGCGAGGAGGGACGACAGCTCTGCCTGCGCTGGTCCCCCGAAGCGCAGCGCCGCGGGCTGCCTGCAGACCCGCGCCGGCGCACTAGACCGCCCAGCTCCCGGGCCCTGGGCGGGCTCTGGGGTCCCCAAGATGCCCGGGATAGAAGGACGGCACAGCCCTGCCCTGTGTGTAGTCTCTCACCGGACGGACGGACCTGGCACTCAGGGATCCCAGACAGGTCAGCGGGAGGGCGAGACGCCAAGACACGCCGCTGGAAGCGGAGCCACACGGTCACCTCACGGCGGGAGAGAGGCCACCGCCCTGCCCCCACCCCTCCCCGACCCGCGCGCGCCTTTTAAAGCTCCTCCAGCAGAGCCCGGTATTCTTCCTCGCTGAGGGGTGGCTCCAGGGAAGCGAGCTCTTCCACCTCCTTCAGCTCCCCCAGTGGCTCCGTCTCTAGGAAAGGTCGTGCCTGCTGCTGAAACTCTGGGGTCGACAGGAGCTCGTCCAGCAGGCTGGAGGTGAGCGCAGACGAGCGCTCCTCCGGCTCCTGGAGCGCTTGGGAAGGCGCCTGCAGGGCTGGCATCTGCCCCTGCCAGGCGGAGGCCTCCGGGGGTGCGGGCTGCGGAGGTGGAGGTGGCGCGGCTTGGGGTTCCCCTGCCGCCCCGGCCACCTGGGGCCCCTGGCCCCAGCCCCACCAGGGACCCTGCACACCTCGCCCCTGTGAGTCGGCTTGAGCGGGCCCAAGCTGTCCCACGGAGCACGTCCCCGGCAGGCCGGCGTGCTGCGGCTCCCGCTCCTCGTGGCATCTGCCCGGGTGCGGAGGCCCCGGAAGGCTCTGAGGCTGGGGGAGCGCCACCCCCGAAGGAGCCAGGGCGGCGAACCCGAAAGCCCCGAGGGCCCCGAGCGCCGGGTCAGGTTGCGAGATTCCTTCTGCCTGTGGGGCCTGTCCGTGCAGGAGCAGGGGCACGGCCCCTGCTGCCTGGCTCACGACGGGCCCCTGTGGGAGGGCCCCAGGCGCGCAGGGCACTTGGGGTGCGGGAAGCGCCGCCCCCCACGCCCCGGTGTGGGTGGAGGCGACCCAGGAGCGAGCAGAGGAGCCGCGCCCGCCGGGGGCCGTGTCGCGCGGGCCGCCTGCGGCCGCGGGTCCCCTGCCAGCCCGGCCTGGATGCCTGGCCCTTCGATTCTGAAACCAAATCTGAATCCTGGACTCCGGGAGGCCCGTCTCTCTGGCCAGTTCCTCCCTGGTGGCGAAGTCCGGAAAGCGCTCTCGCTCGAAGGCCCGGAGGAGCACGGCGGTCTGGGACTGGGTCACGGCCGTCCGCTTTCGCCGGCCTTCTGGCGGGCCGCGTGGCCCAGGCCAGGGCCTGGATTCCCGCCGGTGCTGCCTCAGCCGGCGCGATCTCTCGTTCTGAAACCAAATCTGGACCCTGGGCTCCGGAACGCCGATGGCCTGGGCCAGCTGTTCTCTGGTGGCCATGCCCGGGTACGGGTTCCGCTCAAAGGACGCTCGCAGGGCGTCCCTCTGGCTCGGAGTCCAAACGAGCCTCTTTCGCCTTCCTCGCCCTCGGGCCTCCGCCGGGAGAGGGCTGCCGGGAGCTGTGGGGAGAGCCATCGCGGGGAGACCGGGCCGAGTGTCACAGACAGACACAGGCACACAGAGGCCCGGCGGCTCCCGCGCGCCTCAGCCAACCTCTGCTGTGCACCGCACCTGCAGGCAGGTCAAGCCAGGAGTCCGGCCCCGCCAGCCAGGGGCCGCTTTTATAGAGACCTAGCGGCCCCACCCCTTCCTGAATTTGCATGAGCTCCGGGGACCCAGGGCGGGGTAGCCCGCCCTCTCAAGCCGGAAACCACAGGGACACCAGGGCCCTGTGGGGTGGTCGGGGGTGGGGCCTGAGCGGCGGGGGAGGGACACGCGGGGCTTCGGGGGCTGGACCTCTGGGGTTCTCCAGGAATTCTACGGAAACTGGAAGCCTCTCTCCGGGCTCGAACACGTCACCAGGGAGGGTGGCGTGCAGAAGCGAACCCCCGTGACAGGCCTGAGTTTTCCAAGCCCCCCCTCTCCGTCAAGGCGTCCACGTCTGTGGGTGTCGCCGTGGCCGCGACACTCTCACACACGCAGCTGCGTGGATCCTGTTCGTGTTCCTCTAGAAAACGAGAGCGAAGGCACGGAGACAGAAACTCTCCCGGGCAGAGACGGCCTGACGAGGCATTCCTGTTTCCTGCCACACGGGGAGTCTCGGCAACCTGGATAGAAAGGGCAGCGACACGCTGCTGCTTTTCCACGGATCCCTGGGAGTTTCTGTTTCCCCGCCGAGCTCGGGGAAGAAAACGGTGAACGTCATCAGGTCACCACGACTTAGGAAGCCACAGAGAGCTGAGCGACAGGCACCCTTGCGGAGGTCACATACAAAAGTTAAAAAAAAATTAGCCGGGCGTGGTGGCAGACGCCTGTAACCGCAGCGACTTGGGAGGCTGGGGCAGGAGAATTACCGGAACCCGAGGGGTGGAGGTTGCGGTGAGCCGAGATCCGGCCATTGAACTCCAGCCTGGGCGAGAGGGCGAGACTCCGTCTTTTAAAAAAAGAAGAAAAACGAAACAAAACGAAAAACAAAGAAAGACAACACCGCGACCAACAACCACAACCCAGAGGCATTCCAACATATAAAACGCCAGGTCGAAAGGTCGCATCCTGCTTTTGCCTTGTGAGTCATCCTCTTGGCACTCTGCCACGCGTACTTTCCCTCCTTCTCTTCCGCTTCCGAAGCTTCTTCATACACGTTTACTGCTGCTCGGAAACTCTCCTGCTTTACGGCCCTCGGTGGAGTCGTTTCTCCTGAGGAGGCAAGAATCGCGGTTTCTGTAGACTCACACCCCTAGGAATTCCTTTGCCCTAACAGGCAACAGGTAGGAGAAATGAGGGACATCGCCTCGGTGCTGGTCCAGAAATAGGTCACCGTACCGTATCCGGGGAAAGCCCCAAAAAGGGTCATTACCTAGGTGAAGTGCTTAGAAATATATCCCAATACCTCCTGTGGGTAGGACCACGTGAGAAGAGAAGAGTTAAATAGCCTAGAGGCTGTGCTCAGCTGTATGTCCCAATCAGCCCGGTGGGAAAAGCCAAGGCGTAATACGAGAGACAGGTCGTGTAGGTGCTGAGTCAGGTGAAATGTTCCATTTCAGTGTCGGTGGACACTTCCCAGGAAGAAGGGGGCGACACAGGCCACCCAGCAGAAGAGACCAAAAGTATGTCATGATGATACCTGTGGACGAGAACCCAGACAAGGGGACCGCATCGCCTGTGTGCCGGGCCCGGTGACAAGTCACTCTTTCTTTTGTAAGCGCAGCCCAGTCAGGCGAGCACAGTTACCTCACCTGGGTGCTGGGCCCAGAGACAAGCCACATCCGCTCCTGTGGGCAAAGAGCAGGGGTAACAAGACAATCACTGAGAATAGTTGAGTCCCCAGACATGACGTCACAATGGTCTCTGTGGGCAGGGTTCACGCAGGGGACTCACATCACATTGACTGTGGACTCAACAGTGTGTCGCAATGCTTTCTGAGAAGAGGGTCATGACAGAGAAGGAATGTAACTGGATGGCGGGCCCAGCAATATGTTATTGACTCCTATGTGAGCAGATATGAGGCAAGAGAAGGGAATCACAGCATCCTAGTTATGAGCACAGACATATGTCCCAAAGCCCCAAGCATGAGGTGCCAAGGCAGGAGGACAGTGTCACACGACCTAGGTGCTGGGTCCCACCCTACCCCCCACCCTCCGTCCCTCCCTCACTCCCTTCCCCCTCCCTCTCTCCCTTGCGTCCTTCCCTCCCTTCCCTCGTCCCTCCCTCGCGGCCTGGGATCCTCCCCGCTTCTCTACCCGCCTTCCCTCCGGCCTGGAGAAAGCAGCCCTTCCGTTTGCCCGCGGGGTCGTTCGTAGCGGGGCCGTGGGAGGAGTGGTCTCGGGTCTATATTGAGCTGCCAGGCGCTACTCGGTGATGGCGGGGAAGCTGGCGGGGCACCGGTGTGCGAGTGATCGGTGGGCGAATCGGGGAGGCAGAAGAGGGGTGCAGCGGAATGGAGAGCCGGCCTGCCTGGGGACCCGGCCCGGTGTTTCCGGGGGGGGGGGCGAAACGCTCCCTCCGCCCACCCTCCTGAAGTAGGCCGGGTGGCGTGGGGGCAGGGCTGCGAGGAGGGCCGACAGCTCTGCCTGCGCCGGTCCCCAGAAGCGGCCGCGGGCTGCCTGCAGACCCGCGCACGCGCACTAGACCGCCCAGCTCCCGGGCCCTGGGCGGGTTCTGGGGTTCCCTAGATGCTGGGGAGAGAATGACAGCACAGCCCCGCCCTGTGTGCTGTCTCTCACCGGACGGACCTAGAACTGAGGGCTCCCAGGCAGGTCAGCGAAACGGCAAGACAGGCCGCAGGAGCCTCAAATCCATGCACACGCGCGCACGCGCACACCCAGCCGATCACAGGCTGAAGTCGGAAATCACGCTTCAATCGGCCCGAGGGTGACCCCTGTGGGGATGAGACTGCCTCGCGCTCCGTTGCAGGGTTCGCCGTGGGGATATGCCGTCTGTGAACCCCGTGGGTGAAACGAGGACTGGCACGCATCGCATTGAGCTCCCGAAATGCTTTAAGGCTGTGGGGTCCCTCCGTTGGTCCTGGAGGCAGGAGACCGCTCTAATCTCTGCCTATGTCCCTCTGTCCCGTGGTCCCTCTCTCTCCCCCTCTGTTCCACCCTGTTCCCGTCTTTCCCTTTCTTCCTCAGTCCCTCCAAACCTCGGTTTCTTCCTTTCTCTCCCCCTTTCTCTCTTTCTCCTTTTCACCCTCCCTTCGCTCCCTGGGTCCCTCCCTGTGCGTCCCTCCCTGTCCCTCGGTCCCTGCCTCCCTCCCTTCCTCCCTCTCTCCCTTCCGTCCTTTCCTCCCTTCACTCGTCCCTCCCTCTGGTCCTGGGATCCTCTCCCCATCTCTAGCCGCCATCCCTCGCGCCTGGAGAGGGCAGTCCAAGCGTTTGCTCGCGGGGTAGACGGGGTTGGGGGTGGGGGGAAGGGTGGTCTCGGGGCCGCACTGGGCTGCCCGGCGCTGCTCCGTGACGGTGGGAGGGGGAGGCTGGCGGGTTACCGGTGTGCCAGTGATGGGTGGGCGGAGCGGGGAGGCAAGAAGAGGCGTGTCGCGGATTGGAGAGCGGCCCCGCCTTCGGACCCGGCCCGGTGTTTCCCGGGCAAAGCGCCCCCTCTGCCCACCCTCCTGAAGTACGCGGGGTGGCGTGGGGGCAGGGCTGCGAGGAGGGACGACAGCTCTGCCTGCGCTGGTCCCCCGAAGCGCAGCGCCGCGGGCTGCCTGCAGACCCGCGCCGGCGCACTAGACCGCCCAGCTCCCGGGCCCTGGGCGGGCTCTGGGGTCCCCAAGATGCCCGGGATAGAAGGACGGCACAGCCCTGCCCTGTGTGTAGTCTCTCACCGGACGGACGGACCTGGCACTCAGGGATCCCAGACAGGTCAGCGGGAGGGCGAGACGCCAAGACACGCCGCTGGAAGCGGAGCCACACGGTCACCTCACGGCGGGAGAGAGGCCACCGCCCTGCCCCCACCCCTCCCCGACCCGCGCGCGCCTTTTAAAGCTCCTCCAGCAGAGCCCGGTATTCTTCCTCGCTGAGGGGTGGCTCCAGGGAAGCGAGCTCTTCCACCTCCTTCAGCTCCCCCAGTGGCTCCGTCTCTAGGAAAGGTCGTGCCTGCTGCTGAAACTCTGGGGTCGACAGGAGCTCGTCCAGCAGGCTGGAGGTGAGCGCAGACGAGCGCTCCTCCGGCTCCTGGAGCGCTTGGGAAGGCGCCTGCAGGGCTGGCATCTGCCCCTGCCAGGCGGAGGCCTCCGGGGGTGCGGGCTGCGGAGGTGGAGGTGGCGCGGCTTGGGGTTCCCCTGCCGCCCCGGCCACCTGGGGCCCCTGGCCCCAGCCCCACCAGGGACCCTGCACACCTCGCCCCTGTGAGTCGGCTTGAGCGGGCCCAAGCTGTCCCACGGAGCACGTCCCCGGCAGGCCGGCGTGCTGCGGCTCCCGCTCCTCGTGGCATCTGCCCGGGTGCGGAGGCCCCGGAAGGCTCTGAGGCTGGGGGAGCGCCACCCCCGAAGGAGCCAGGGCGGCGAACCCGAAAGCCCCGAGGGCCCCGAGCGCCGGGTCAGGTTGCGAGATTCCTTCTGCCTGTGGGGCCTGTCCGTGCAGGAGCAGGGGCACGGCCCCTGCTGCCTGGCTCACGACGGGCCCCTGTGGGAGGGCCCCAGGCGCGCAGGGCACTTGGGGTGCGGGAAGCGCCGCCCCCCACGCCCCGGTGTGGGTGGAGGCGACCCAGGAGCGAGCAGAGGAGCCGCGCCCGCCGGGGGCCGTGTCGCGCGGGCCGCCTGCGGCCGCGGGTCCCCTGCCAGCCCGGCCTGGATGCCTGGCCCTTCGATTCTGAAACCAAATCTGAATCCTGGACTCCGGGAGGCCCGTCTCTCTGGCCAGTTCCTCCCTGGTGGCGAAGTCCGGAAAGCGCTCTCGCTCGAAGGCCCGGAGGAGCACGGCGGTCTGGGACTGGGTCACGGCCGTCCGCTTTCGCCGGCCTTCTGGCGGGCCGCGTGGCCCAGGCCAGGGCCTGGATTCCCGCCGGTGCTGCCTCAGCCGGCGCGATCTCTCGTTCTGAAACCAAATCTGGACCCTGGGCTCCGGAACGCCGATGGCCTGGGCCAGCTGTTCTCTGGTGGCCATGCCCGGGTACGGGTTCCGCTCAAAGGACGCTCGCAGGGCGTCCCTCTGGCTCGGAGTCCAAACGAGCCTCTTTCGCCTTCCTCGCCCTCGGGCCTCCGCCGGGAGAGGGCTGCCGGGAGCTGTGGGGAGAGCCATCGCGGGGAGACCGGGCCGAGTGTCACAGACAGACACAGGCACACAGAGGCCCGGCGGCTCCCGCGCGCCTCAGCCAACCTCTGCTGTGCACCGCACCTGCAGGCAGGTCAAGCCAGGAGTCCGGCCCCGCCAGCCAGGGGCCGCTTTTATAGAGACCTAGCGGCCCCACCCCTTCCTGAATTTGCATGAGCTCCGGGGACCCAGGGCGGGGTAGCCCGCCCTCTCAAGCCGGAAACCACAGGGACACCAGGGCCCTGTGGGGTGGTCGGGGGTGGGGCCTGAGCGGCGGGGGAGGGACACGCGGGGCTTCGGGGGCTGGACCTCTGGGGTTCTCCAGGAATTCTACGGAAACTGGAAGCCTCTCTCCGGGCTCGAACACGTCACCAGGGAGGGTGGGGTGCAGAAGCGAACCCCCGTGACAGGCCTGAGTTTTCCAAGCCCCCCCTCTCCGTCAAGGCGTCCACGTCTGTGGGTGTCGCCGTGGCCGCGACACTCTCACACACGCAGCTGCGTGGATCCGGTTCGTGTTCCTCTAGAAAACGAGAGCGAAGGCACGGAGACAGAAACTCTCCCGGGCAGAGACGGCCTGACGAGGCATTCCTGTTTCCTGCCACACGGGGAGTCTCGGCAACCTGGATAGAAAGGGCAGCGACACGCTGCTGCTTTTCCACGGATCCCTGGGAGTTTCTGTTTCCCCGCCGAGCTCGGGGACGAAAACGGTGAACGTCATCAGGTCACCACGACTTAGGAAGCCACAGAGAGCTGAGCGACAGGCACCCTTGCGGAGGTCACATACAAAAGTTAAAAAAAAATTAGCCGGGCGTGGTGGCAGACGCCTGTAACCGCAGCGACTTGGGAGGCTGGGGCAGGAGAATTACCGGAACCCGAGGGGTGGAGGTTGCGGTGAGCCGAGATCCGGCCATTGAACTCCAGCCTGGGCGAGAGGGCGAGACTCCGTCTTTTAAAAAAAGAAGAAAAACGAAACAAAACGAAAAACAAAGAAAGACAACACCGCGACCAACAACCACAACCCAGAGGCATTCCAACATATAAAACGCCAGGTCGAAAGGTCGCATCCTGCTTTTGCCTTGTGAGTCATCCTCTTGGCACTCTGCCACGTGTACTTTCCCTCCTTCTCTTCCGCTTCCGAAGCTTCTTCATACACGTTTACTGCTGCTCGGAAACTCTCCTGCTTTACGGCCCTCGGTGGAGTCGTTTCTCCTGAGGAGGCAAGAATCGCGGTTTCTGTAGACTCACACCCCTAGGAATTCCTTTGCCCTAACAGGCAACAGGTAGGAGAAATGAGGGACATCGCCTCGGTGCTGGTCCAGAAATAGGTCACCGTACCGTATCCGGGGAAAGCCCCAAAAAGGGTCATTACCTAGGTGAAGTGCTTAGAAATATATCCCAATACCTCCTGTGGGTAGGACCACGTGAGAAGAGAAGAGTTAAATAGCCTAGAGGCTGTGCTCAGCTGTATGTCCCAATCAGCCCGGTGGGAAAAGCCAAGGCGTAATACGAGAGACAGGTCGTGTAGGTGCTGAGTCAGGTGAAATGTTCCATTTCAGTGTCGGTGGACACTTCCCAGGAAGAAGGGGGCGACACAGGCCACCCAGCAGAAGAGACCAAAAGTATGTCATGATGATACCTGTGGACGAGAACCCAGACAAGGGGACCGCATCGCCTGTGTGCCGGGCCCGGTGACAAGTCACTCTTTCTTTTGTAAGCGCAGCCCAGTCAGGCGAGCACAGTTACCTCACCTGGGTGCTGGGCCCAGAGACAAGCCACATCCGCTCCTGTGGGCAAAGAGCAGGGGTAACAAGACAATCACTGAGAATAGTTGAGTCCCCAGACATGACGTCACAATGGTCTCTGTGGGCAGGGTTCACGCAGGGGACTCACATCACATTGACTGTGGACTCAACAGTGTGTCGCAATGCTTTCTGAGAAGAGGGTCATGACAGAGAAGGAATGTAACTGGATGGCGGGCCCAGCAATATGTTATTGACTCCTATGTGAGCAGATATGAGGCAAGAGAAGGGAATCACAGCATCCTAGTTATGAGCACAGACATATGTCCCAAAGCCCCAAGCATGAGGTGCCAAGGCAGGAGGACAGTGTCACACGACCTAGGTGCTGGGTCCCACCCTACCCCCCACCCTCCGTCCCTCCCTCACTCCCTTCCCCCTCCCTCTCTCCCTTGCGTCCTTCCCTCCCTTCCCTCGTCCCTCCCTCGCGGCCTGGGATCCTCCCCGCTTCTCTACCCGCCTTCCCTCCGGCCTGGAGAAAGCAGCCCTTCCGTTTGCCCGCGGGGTCGTTCGTAGCGGGGCCGTGGGAGGAGTGGTCTCGGGTCTATATTGAGCTGCCAGGCGCTACTCGGTGATGGCGGGGAAGCTGGCGGGGCACCGGTGTGCGAGTGATCGGTGGGCGAATCGGGGAGGCAGAAGAGGGGTGCAGCGGAATGGAGAGCCGGCCTGCCTGGGGACCCGGCCCGGTGTTTCCGGGGGGGGGGCGAAACGCTCCCTCCGCCCACCCTCCTGAAGTAGGCCGGGTGGCGTGGGGGCAGGGCTGCGAGGAGGGCCGACAGCTCTGCCTGCGCTGGTCCCCAGAAGCGGCCGCGGGCTGCCTGCAGACCCGCGCACGCGCACTAGACCGCCCAGCTCCCGGGCCCTGGGCGGGTTCTGGGGTTCCCTAGATGCTGGGGAGAGAATGACAGCACAGCCCCGCCCTGTGTGCTGTCTCTCACCGGACGGACCTAGAACTGAGGGCTCCCAGGCAGGTCAGCGAAACGGCAAGACAGGCCGCAGGAGCCTCAAATCCATGCACACGCGCGCACGCGCACACCCAGCCGATCACAGGCTGAAGTCGGAAATCACGCTTCAATCGGCCCGAGGGTGACCCCTGTGGGGATGAGACTGCCTCGCGCTCCGTTGCAGGGTTCGCCGTGGGGATATGCCGTCTGTGAACCCCGTGGGTGAAACGAGGACTGGCACGCATCGCATTGAGCTCCCGAAATGCTTTAAGGCTGTGGGGTCCCTCCGTTGGTCCTGGAGGCAGGAGACCGCTCTAATCTCTGCCTATGTCCCTCTGTCCCGTGGTCCCTCTCTCTCCCCCTCTGTTCCACCCTGTTCCCGTCTTTCCCTTTCTTCCTCAGTCCCTCCAAACCTCGGTTTCTTCCTTTCTCTCCCCCTTTCTCTCTTTCTCCTTTTCACCCTCCCTTCGCTCCCTGGGTCCCTCCCTGTGCGTCCCTCCCTGTCCCTCGGTCCCTGCCTCCCTCCCTTCCTCCCTCTCTCCCTTCCGTCCTTTCCTCCCTTCACTCGTCCCTCCCTCTGGTCCTGGGATCCTCTCCCCATCTCTAGCCGCCATCCCTCGCGCCTGGAGAGGGCAGTCCAAGCGTTTGCTCGCGGGGTAGACGGGGTTGGGGGTGGGGGGAAGGGTGGTCTCGGGGCCGCACTGGGCTGCCCGGCGCTGCTCCGTGACGGTGGGAGGGGGAGGCTGGCGGGTTACCGGTGTGCCAGTGATGGGTGGGCGGAGCGGGGAGGCAAGAAGAGGCGTGTCGCGGATTGGAGAGCGGCCCCGCCTTCGGACCCGGCCCGGTGTTTCCCGGGCAAAGCGCCCCCTCTGCCCACCCTCCTGAAGTACGCGGGGTGGCGTGGGGGCAGGGCTGCGAGGAGGGACGACAGCTCTGCCTGCGCTGGTCCCCCGAAGCGCAGCGCCGCGGGCTGCCTGCAGACCCGCGCCGGCGCACTAGACCGCCCAGCTCCCGGGCCCTGGGCGGGCTCTGGGGTCCCCAAGATGCCCGGGATAGAAGGACGGCACAGCCCTGCCCTGTGTGTAGTCTCTCACCGGACGGACGGACCTGGCACTCAGGGATCCCAGACAGGTCAGCGGGAGGGCGAGACGCCAAGACACGCCGCTGGAAGCGGAGCCACACGGTCACCTCACGGCGGGAGAGAGGCCACCGCCCTGCCCCCACCCCTCCCCGACCCGCGCGCGCCTTTTAAAGCTCCTCCAGCAGAGCCCGGTATTCTTCCTCGCTGAGGGGTGGCTCCAGGGAAGCGAGCTCTTCCACCTCCTTCAGCTCCCCCAGTGGCTCCGTCTCTAGGAAAGGTCGTGCCTGCTGCTGAAACTCTGGGGTCGACAGGAGCTCGTCCAGCAGGCTGGAGGTGAGCGCAGACGAGCGCTCCTCCGGCTCCTGGAGCGCTTGGGAAGGCGCCTGCAGGGCTGGCATCTGCCCCTGCCAGGCGGAGGCCTCCGGGGGTGCGGGCTGCGGAGGTGGAGGTGGCGCGGCTTGGGGTTCCCCTGCCGCCCCGGCCACCTGGGGCCCCTGGCCCCAGCCCCACCAGGGACCCTGCACACCTCGCCCCTGTGAGTCGGCTTGAGCGGGCCCAAGCTGTCCCACGGAGCACGTCCCCGGCAGGCCGGCGTGCTGCGGCTCCCGCTCCTCGTGGCATCTGCCCGGGTGCGGAGGCCCCGGAAGGCTCTGAGGCTGGGGGAGCGCCACCCCCGAAGGAGCCAGGGCGGCGAACCCGAAAGCCCCGAGGGCCCCGAGCGCCGGGTCAGGTTGCGAGATTCCTTCTGCCTGTGGGGCCTGTCCGTGCAGGAGCAGGGGCACGGCCCCTGCTGCCTGGCTCACGACGGGCCCCTGTGGGAGGGCCCCAGGCGCGCAGGGCACTTGGGGTGCGGGAAGCGCCGCCCCCCACGCCCCGGTGTGGGTGGAGGCGACCCAGGAGCGAGCAGAGGAGCCGCGCCCGCCGGGGGCCGTGTCGCGCGGGCCGCCTGCGGCCGCGGGTCCCCTGCCAGCCCGGCCTGGATGCCTGGCCCTTCGATTCTGAAACCAAATCTGAATCCTGGACTCCGGGAGGCCCGTCTCTCTGGCCAGTTCCTCCCTGGTGGCGAAGTCCGGAAAGCGCTCTCGCTCGAAGGCCCGGAGGAGCACGGCGGTCTGGGACTGGGTCACGGCCGTCCGCTTTCGCCGGCCTTCTGGCGGGCCGCGTGGCCCAGGCCAGGGCCTGGATTCCCGCCGGTGCTGCCTCAGCCGGCGCGATCTCTCGTTCTGAAACCAAATCTGGACCCTGGGCTCCGGAACGCCGATGGCCTGGGCCAGCTGTTCTCTGGTGGCCATGCCCGGGTACGGGTTCCGCTCAAAGGACGCTCGCAGGGCGTCCCTCTGGCTCGGAGTCCAAACGAGCCTCTTTCGCCTTCCTCGCCCTCGGGCCTCCGCCGGGAGAGGGCTGCCGGGAGCTGTGGGGAGAGCCATCGCGGGGAGACCGGGCCGAGTGTCACAGACAGACACAGGCACACAGAGGCCCGGCGGCTCCCGCGCGCCTCAGCCAACCTCTGCTGTGCACCGCACCTGCAGGCAGGTCAAGCCAGGAGTCCGGCCCCGCCAGCCAGGGGCCGCTTTTATAGAGACCTAGCGGCCCCACCCCTTCCTGAATTTGCATGAGCTCCGGGGACCCAGGGCGGGGTAGCCCGCCCTCTCAAGCCGGAAACCACAGGGACACCAGGGCCCTGTGGGGTGGTCGGGGGTGGGGCCTGAGCGGCGGGGGAGGGACACGCGGGGCTTCGGGGGCTGGACCTCTGGGGTTCTCCAGGAATTCTACGGAAACTGGAAGCCTCTCTCCGGGCTCGAACACGTCACCAGGGAGGGTGGCGTGCAGAAGCGAACCCCCGTGACAGGCCTGAGTTTTCCAAGCCCCCCCTCTCCGTCAAGGCGTCCACGTCTGTGGGTGTCGCCGTGGCCGCGACACTCTCACACACGCAGCTGCGTGGATCCTGTTCGTGTTCCTCTAGAAAACGAGAGCGAAGGCACGGAGACAGAAACTCTCCCGGGCAGAGACGGCCTGACGAGGCATTCCTGTTTCCTGCCACACGGGGAGTCTCGGCAACCTGGATAGAAAGGGCAGCGACACGCTGCTGCTTTTCCACGGATCCCTGGGAGTTTCTGTTTCCCCGCCGAGCTCGGGGAAGAAAACGGTGAACGTCATCAGGTCACCACGACTTAGGAAGCCACAGAGAGCTGAGCGACAGGCACCCTTGCGGAGGTCACATACAAAAGTTAAAAAAAAATTAGCCGGGCGTGGTGGCAGACGCCTGTAACCGCAGCGACTTGGGAGGCTGGGGCAGGAGAATTACCGGAACCCGAGGGGTGGAGGTTGCGGTGAGCCGAGATCCGGCCATTGAACTCCAGCCTGGGCGAGAGGGCGAGACTCCATCTTTTAAAAAAAGAAGAAAAACGAAACAAAACGAAAAACAAAGAAAGACAACACCGCGACCAACAACCACAACCCAGAGGCATTCCAACATATAAAACGCCAGGTCGAAAGGTCGCATCCTGCTTTTGCCTTGTGAGTCATCCTCTTGGCACTCTGCCACGCGTACTTTCCCTCCTTCTCTTCCGCTTCCGAAGCTTCTTCATACACGTTTACTGCTGCTCGGAAACTCTCCTGCTTTACGGCCCTCGGTGGAGTCGTTTCTCCTGAGGAGGCAAGAATCGCGGTTTCTGTAGACTCACACCCCTAGGAATTCCTTTGCCCTAACAGGCAACAGGTAGGAGAAATGAGGGACATCGCCTCGGTGCTGGTCCAGAAATAGGTCACCGTACCGTATCCGGGGAAAGCCCCAAAAAGGGTCATTACCTAGGTGAAGTGCTTAGAAATATATCCCAATACCTCCTGTGGGTAGGACCACGTGAGAAGAGAAGAGTTAAATAGCCTAGAGGCTGTGCTCAGCTGTATGTCCCAATCAGCCCGGTGGGAAAAGCCAAGGCGTAATACAAGAGACAGGTCGTGTAGGTGCTGAGTCAGGTGAAATGTTCCATTTCAGTGTCGGTGGACACTTCCCAGGAAGAAGGGGGCGACACAGGCCACCCAGCAGAAGAGACCAAAAGTATGTCATGATGATACCTGTGGACGAGAACCCAGACAAGGGGACCGCATCGCCTGTGTGCCGGGCCCGGTGACAAGTCACTCTTTCTTTTGTAAGCGCAGCCCAGTCAGGCGAGCACAGTTACCTCACCTGGGTGCTGGGCCCAGAGACAAGCCACATCCGCTCCTGTGGGCAAAGAGCAGGGGTAACAAGACAATCACTGAGAATAGTTGAGTCCCCAGACATGACGTCACAATGGTCTCTGTGGGCAGGGTTCACGCAGGGGACTCACATCACATTGACTGTGGACTCAACAGTGTGTCGCAATGCTTTCTGAGAAGAGGGTCATGACAGAGAAGGAATGTAACTGGATGGCGGGCCCAGCAATATGTTATTGACTCCTATGTGAGCAGATATGAGGCAAGAGAAGGGAATCACAGCATCCTAGTTATGAGCACAGACATATGTCCCAAAGCCCCAAGCATGAGGTGCCAAGGCAGGAGGACAGTGTCACACGACCTAGGTGCTGGGTCCCACCCTACCCCCCACCCTCCGTCCCTCCCTCACTCCCTTCCCCCTCCCTCTCTCCCTTGCGTCCTTCCCTCCCTTCCCTCGTCCCTCCCTCGCGGCCTGGGATCCTCCCCGCTTCTCTACCCGCCTTCCCTCCGGCCTGGAGAAAGCAGCCCTTCCGTTTGCCCGCGGGGTCGTTCGTAGCGGGGCCGTGGGAGGAGTGGTCTCGGGTCTATATTGAGCTGCCAGGCGCTACTCGGTGATGGCGGGGAAGCTGGCGGGGCACCGGTGTGCGAGTGATCGGTGGGCGAATCGGGGAGGCAGAAGAGGGGTGCAGCGGAATGGAGAGCCGGCCTGCCTGGGGACCCGGCCCGGTGTTTCCGGGGGGGGGGGGCGAAACGCTCCCTCCGCCCACCCTCCTGAAGTAGGCCGGGTGGCGTGGGGGCAGGGCTGCGAGGAGGGCCGACAGCTCTGCCTGCGCCGGTCCCCAGAAGCGGCCGCGGGCTGCCTGCAGACCCGCGCACGCGCACTAGACCGCCCAGCTCCCGGGCCCTGGGCGGGTTCTGGGGTTCCCTAGATGCTGGGGAGAGAATGACAGCACAGCCCCGCCCTGTGTGCTGTCTCTCACCGGACGGACCTAGAACTGAGGGCTCCCAGGCAGGTCAGCGAAACGGCAAGACAGGCCGCAGGAGCCTCAAATCCATGCACACGCGCGCACGCGCACACCCAGCCGATCACAGGCTGAAGTCGGAAATCACGCTTCAATCGGCCCGAGGGTGACCCCTGTGGGGATGAGACTGCCTCGCGCTCCGTTGCAGGGTTCGCCGTGGGGATATGCCGTCTGTGAACCCCGTGGGTGAAACGAGGACTGGCACGCATCGCATTGAGCTCCCGAAATGCTTTAAGGCTGTGGGGTCCCTCCGTTGGTCCTGGAGGCAGGAGACCGCTCTAATCTCTGCCTATGTCCCTCTGTCCCGTGGTCCCTCTCTCTCCCCCTCTGTTCCACCCTGTTCCCGTCTTTCCCTTTCTTCCTCAGTCCCTCCAAACCTCGGTTTCTTCCTTTCTCTCCCCCTTTCTCTCTTTCTCCTTTTCACCCTCCCTTCGCTCCCTGGGTCCCTCCCTGTGCGTCCCTCCCTGTCCCTCGGTCCCTGCCTCCCTCCCTTCCTCCCTCTCTCCCTTCCGTCCTTTCCTCCCTTCACTCGTCCCTCCCTCTGGTCCTGGGATCCTCTCCCCATCTCTAGCCGCCATCCCTCGCGCCTGGAGAGGGCAGTCCAAGCGTTTGCTCGCGGGGTAGACGGGGTTGGGGGTGGGGGGAAGGGTGGTCTCGGGGCCGCACTGGGCTGCCCGGCGCTGCTCCGTGACGGTGGGAGGGGGAGGCTGGCGGGTTACCGGTGTGCCAGTGATGGGTGGGCGGAGCGGGGAGGCAAGAAGAGGCGTGTCGCGGATTGGAGAGCGGCCCCGCCTTCGGACCCGGCCCGGTGTTTCCCGGGCAAAGCGCCCCCTCTGCCCACCCTCCTGAAGTACGCGGGGTGGCGTGGGGGCAGGGCTGCGAGGAGGGACGACAGCTCTGCCTGCGCTGGTCCCCCGAAGCGCAGCGCCGCGGGCTGCCTGCAGACCCGCGCCGGCGCACTAGACCGCCCAGCTCCCGGGCCCTGGGCGGGCTCTGGGGTCCCCAAGATGCCCGGGATAGAAGGACGGCACAGCCCTGCCCTGTGTGTAGTCTCTCACCGGACGGACGGACCTGGCACTCAGGGATCCCAGACAGGTCAGCGGGAGGGCGAGACGCCAAGACACGCCGCTGGAAGCGGAGCCACACGGTCACCTCACGGCGGGAGAGAGGCCACCGCCCTGCCCCCACCCCTCCCCGACCCGCGCGCGCCTTTTAAAGCTCCTCCAGCAGAGCCCGGTATTCTTCCTCGCTGAGGGGTGGCTCCAGGGAAGCGAGCTCTTCCACCTCCTTCAGCTCCCCCAGTGGCTCCGTCTCTAGGAAAGGTCGTGCCTGCTGCTGAAACTCTGGGGTCGACAGGAGCTCGTCCAGCAGGCTGGAGGTGAGCGCAGACGAGCGCTCCTCCGGCTCCTGGAGCGCTTGGGAAGGCGCCTGCAGGGCTGGCATCTGCCCCTGCCAGGCGGAGGCCTCCGGGGGTGCGGGCTGCGGAGGTGGAGGTGGCGCGGCTTGGGGTTCCCCTGCCGCCCCGGCCACCTGGGGCCCCTGGCCCCAGCCCCACCAGGGACCCTGCACACCTCGCCCCTGTGAGTCGGCTTGAGCGGGCCCAAGCTGTCCCACGGAGCACGTCCCCGGCAGGCCGGCGTGCTGCGGCTCCCGCTCCTCGTGGCATCTGCCCGGGTGCGGAGGCCCCGGAAGGCTCTGAGGCTGGGGGAGCGCCACCCCCGAAGGAGCCAGGGCGGCGAACCCGAAAGCCCCGAGGGCCCCGAGCGCCGGGTCAGGTTGCGAGATTCCTTCTGCCTGTGGGGCCTGTCCGTGCAGGAGCAGGGGCACGGCCCCTGCTGCCTGGCTCACGACGGGCCCCTGTGGGAGGGCCCCAGGCGCGCAGGGCACTTGGGGTGCGGGAAGCGCCGCCCCCCACGCCCCGGTGTGGGTGGAGGCGACCCAGGAGCGAGCAGAGGAGCCGCGCCCGCCGGGGGCCGTGTCGCGCGGGCCGCCTGCGGCCGCGGGTCCCCTGCCAGCCCGGCCTGGATGCCTGGCCCTTCGATTCTGAAACCAAATCTGAATCCTGGACTCCGGGAGGCCCGTCTCTCTGGCCAGTTCCTCCCTGGTGGCGAAGTCCGGAAAGCGCTCTCGCTCGAAGGCCCGGAGGAGCACGGCGGTCTGGGACTGGGTCACGGCCGTCCGCTTTCGCCGGCCTTCTGGCGGGCCGCGTGGCCCAGGCCAGGGCCTGGATTCCCGCCGGTGCTGCCTCAGCCGGCGCGATCTCTCGTTCTGAAACCAAATCTGGACCCTGGGCTCCGGAACGCCGATGGCCTGGGCCAGCTGTTCTCTGGTGGCCATGCCCGGGTACGGGTTCCGCTCAAAGGACGCTCGCAGGGCGTCCCTCTGGCTCGGAGTCCAAACGAGCCTCTTTCGCCTTCCTCGCCCTCGGGCCTCCGCCGGGAGAGGGCTGCCGGGAGCTGTGGGGAGAGCCATCGCGGGGAGACCGGGCCGAGTGTCACAGACAGACACAGGCACACAGAGGCCCGGCGGCTCCCGCGCGCCTCAGCCAACCTCTGCTGTGCACCGCACCTGCAGGCAGGTCAAGCCAGGAGTCCGGCCCCGCCAGCCAGGGGCCGCTTTTATAGAGACCTAGCGGCCCCACCCCTTCCTGAATTTGCATGAGCTCCGGGGACCCAGGGCGGGGTAGCCCGCCCTCTCAAGCCGGAAACCACAGGGACACCAGGGCCCTGTGGGGTGGTCGGGGGTGGGGCCTGAGCGGCGGGGGAGGG
Source organism: Callithrix jacchus (assembly GCF_049354715.1). NCBI lineage: Eukaryota > Metazoa > Chordata > Mammalia > Primates > Cebidae > Callithrix > Callithrix jacchus. The sequence goes on from NC_133523.1 coordinate 21,487,362, forward strand.
ACACGCGGGGCTTCGGGGGCTGGACCTCTGGGGTTCTCCAGGAATTCTACGGAAACTGGAAGCCTCTCTCCGGGCTCGAACACGTCACCAGGGAGGGTGGCGTGCAGAAGCGAACCCCCGTGACAGGCCTGAGTTTTCCAAGCCCCCCCTCTCCGTCAAGGCGTCCACGTCTGTGGGTGTCGCCGTGGCCGCGACACTCTCACACACGCAGCTGCGTGGATCCGGTTCGTGTTCCTCTAGAAAACGAGAGCGAAGGCACGGAGACAGAAACTCTCCCGGGCAGAGACGGCCTGACGAGGCATTCCTGTTTCCTGCCACACGGGGAGTCTCGGCAACCTGGATAGAAAGGGCAGCGACACGCTGCTGCTTTTCCACGGATCCCTGGGAGTTTCTGTTTCCCCGCCGAGCTCGGGGAAGAAAACGGTGAACGTCATCAGGTCACCACGACTTAGGAAGCCACAGAGAGCTGAGCGACAGGCACCCTTGCGGAGGTCACATACAAAAGTTAAAAAAAAATTAGCCGGGCGTGGTGGCAGACGCCTGTAACCGCAGCGACTTGGGAGGCTGGGGCAGGAGAATTACCGGAACCCGAGGGGTGGAGGTTGCGGTGAGCCGAGATCCGGCCATTGAACTCCAGCCTGGGCGAGAGGGCGAGACTCCGTCTTTTAAAAAAAGAAGAAAAACGAAACAAAACGAAAAACAAAGAAAGACAACACCGCGACCAACAACCACAACCCAGAGGCATTCCAACATATAAAACGCCAGGTCGAAAGGTCGCATCCTGCTTTTGCCTTGTGAGTCATCCTCTTGGCACTCTGCCACGTGTACTTTCCCTCCTTCTCTTCCGCTTCCGAAGCTTCTTCATACACGTTTACTGCTGCTCGGAAACTCTCCTGCTTTACGGCCCTCGGTGGAGTCGTTTCTCCTGAGGAGGCAAGAATCGCGGTTTCTGTAGACTCACACCCCTAGGAATTCCTTTGCCCTAACAGGCAACAGGTAGGAGAAATGAGGGACATCGCCTCGGTGCTGGTCCAGAAATAGGTCACCGTACCGTATCCGGGGAAAGCCCCAAAAAGGGTCATTACCTAGGTGAAGTGCTTAGAAATATATCCCAATACCTCCTGTGGGTAGGACCACGTGAGAAGAGAAGAGTTAAATAGCCTAGAGGCTGTGCTCAGCTGTATGTCCCAATCAGCCCGGTGGGAAAAGCCAAGGCGTAATACGAGAGACAGGTCGTGTAGGTGCTGAGTCAGGTGAAATGTTCCATTTCAGTGTCGGTGGACACTTCCCAGGAAGAAGGGGGCGACACAGGCCACCCAGCAGAAGAGACCAAAAGTATGTCATGATGATACCTGTGGACGAGAACCCAGACAAGGGGACCGCATCGCCTGTGTGCCGGGCCCGGTGACAAGTCACTCTTTCTTTTGTAAGCGCAGCCCAGTCAGGCGAGCACAGTTACCTCACCTGGGTGCTGGGCCCAGAGACAAGCCACATCCGCTCCTGTGGGCAAAGAGCAGGGGTAACAAGACAATCACTGAGAATAGTTGAGTCCCCAGACATGACGTCACAATGGTCTCTGTGGGCAGGGTTCACGCAGGGGACTCACATCACATTGACTGTGGACTCAACAGTGTGTCGCAATGCTTTCTGAGAAGAGGGTCATGACAGAGAAGGAATGTAACTGGATGGCGGGCCCAGCAATATGTTATTGACTCCTATGTGAGCAGATATGAGGCAAGAGAAGGGAATCACAGCATCCTAGTTATGAGCACAGACATATGTCCCAAAGCCCCAAGCATGAGGTGCCAAGGCAGGAGGACAGTGTCACACGACCTAGGTGCTGGGTCCCACCCTACCCCCCACCCTCCGTCCCTCCCTCACTCCCTTCCCCCTCCCTCTCTCCCTTGCGTCCTTCCCTCCCTTCCCTCGTCCCTCCCTCGCGGCCTGGGATCCTCCCCGCTTCTCTACCCGCCTTCCCTCCGGCCTGGAGAAAGCAGCCCTTCCGTTTGCCCGCGGGGTCGTTCGTAGCGGGGCCGTGGGAGGAGTGGTCTCGGGTCTATATTGAGCTGCCAGGCGCTACTCGGTGATGGCGGGGAAGCTGGCGGGGCACCGGTGTGCGAGTGATCGGTGGGCGAATCGGGGAGGCAGAAGAGGGGTGCAGCGGAATGGAGAGCCGGCCTGCCTGGGGACCCGGCCCGGTGTTTCCGGGGGGGGGGCGAAACGCTCCCTCCGCCCACCCTCCTGAAGTAGGCCGGGTGGCGTGGGGGCAGGGCTGCGAGGAGGGCCGACAGCTCTGCCTGCGCTGGTCCCCAGAAGCGGCCGCGGGCTGCCTGCAGACCCGCGCACGCGCACTAGACCGCCCAGCTCCCGGGCCCTGGGCGGGTTCTGGGGTTCCCTAGATGCTGGGGAGAGAATGACAGCACAGCCCCGCCCTGTGTGCTGTCTCTCACCGGACGGACCTAGAACTGAGGGCTCCCAGGCAGGTCAGCGAAACGGCAAGACAGGCCGCAGGAGCCTCAAATCCATGCACACGCGCGCACGCGCACACCCAGCCGATCACAGGCTGAAGTCGGAAATCACGCTTCAATCGGCCCGAGGGTGACCCCTGTGGGGATGAGACTGCCTCGCGCTCCGTTGCAGGGTTCGCCGTGGGGATATGCCGTCTGTGAACCCCGTGGGTGAAACGAGGACTGGCACGCATCGCATTGAGCTCCCGAAATGCTTTAAGGCTGTGGGGTCCCTCCGTTGGTCCTGGAGGCAGGAGACCGCTCTAATCTCTGCCTATGTCCCTCTGTCCCGTGGTCCCTCTCTCTCCCCCTCTGTTCCACCCTGTTCCCGTCTTTCCCTTTCTTCCTCAGTCCCTCCAAACCTCGGTTTCTTCCTTTCTCTCCCCCTTTCTCTCTTTCTCCTTTTCACCCTCCCTTCGCTCCCTGGGTCCCTCCCTGTGCGTCCCTCCCTGTCCCTCGGTCCCTGCCTCCCTCCCTTCCTCCCTCTCTCCCTTCCGTCCTTTCCTCCCTTCACTCGTCCCTCCCTCTGGTCCTGGGATCCTCTCCCCATCTCTAGCCGCCATCCCTCGCGCCTGGAGAGGGCAGTCCAAGCGTTTGCTCGCGGGGTAGACGGGGTTGGGGGTGGGGGGAAGGGTGGTCTCGGGGCCGCACTGGGCTGCCCGGCGCTGCTCCGTGACGGTGGGAGGGGGAGGCTGGCGGGTTACCGGTGTGCCAGTGATGGGTGGGCGGAGCGGGGAGGCAAGAAGAGGCGTGTCGCGGATTGGAGAGCGGCCCCGCCTTCGGACCCGGCCCGGTGTTTCCCGGGCAAAGCGCCCCCTCTGCCCACCCTCCTGAAGTACGCGGGGTGGCGTGGGGGCAGGGCTGCGAGGAGGGACGACAGCTCTGCCTGCGCTGGTCCCCCGAAGCGCAGCGCCGCGGGCTGCCTGCAGACCCGCGCCGGCGCACTAGACCGCCCAGCTCCCGGGCCCTGGGCGGGCTCTGGGGTCCCCAAGATGCCCGGGATAGAAGGACGGCACAGCCCTGCCCTGTGTGTAGTCTCTCACCGGACGGACGGACCTGGCACTCAGGGATCCCAGACAGGTCAGCGGGAGGGCGAGACGCCAAGACACGCCGCTGGAAGCGGAGCCACACGGTCACCTCACGGCGGGAGAGAGGCCACCGCCCTGCCCCCACCCCTCCCCGACCCGCGCGCGCCTTTTAAAGCTCCTCCAGCAGAGCCCGGTATTCTTCCTCGCTGAGGGGTGGCTCCAGGGAAGCGAGCTCTTCCACCTCCTTCAGCTCCCCCAGTGGCTCCGTCTCTAGGAAAGGTCGTGCCTGCTGCTGAAACTCTGGGGTCGACAGGAGCTCGTCCAGCAGGCTGGAGGTGAGCGCAGACGAGCGCTCCTCCGGCTCCTGGAGCGCTTGGGAAGGCGCCTGCAGGGCTGGCATCTGCCCCTGCCAGGCGGAGGCCTCCGGGGGTGCGGGCTGCGGAGGTGGAGGTGGCGCGGCTTGGGGTTCCCCTGCCGCCCCGGCCACCTGGGGCCCCTGGCCCCAGCCCCACCAGGGACCCTGCACACCTCGCCCCTGTGAGTCGGCTTGAGCGGGCCCAAGCTGTCCCACGGAGCACGTCCCCGGCAGGCCGGCGTGCTGCGGCTCCCGCTCCTCGTGGCATCTGCCCGGGTGCGGAGGCCCCGGAAGGCTCTGAGGCTGGGGGAGCGCCACCCCCGAAGGAGCCAGGGCGGCGAACCCGAAAGCCCCGAGGGCCCCGAGCGCCGGGTCAGGTTGCGAGATTCCTTCTGCCTGTGGGGCCTGTCCGTGCAGGAGCAGGGGCACGGCCCCTGCTGCCTGGCTCACGACGGGCCCCTGTGGGAGGGCCCCAGGCGCGCAGGGCACTTGGGGTGCGGGAAGCGCCGCCCCCCACGCCCCGGTGTGGGTGGAGGCGACCCAGGAGCGAGCAGAGGAGCCGCGCCCGCCGGGGGCCGTGTCGCGCGGGCCGCCTGCGGCCGCGGGTCCCCTGCCAGCCCGGCCTGGATGCCTGGCCCTTCGATTCTGAAACCAAATCTGAATCCTGGACTCCGGGAGGCCCGTCTCTCTGGCCAGTTCCTCCCTGGTGGCGAAGTCCGGAAAGCGCTCTCGCTCGAAGGCCCGGAGGAGCACGGCGGTCTGGGACTGGGTCACGGCCGTCCGCTTTCGCCGGCCTTCTGGCGGGCCGCGTGGCCCAGGCCAGGGCCTGGATTCCCGCCGGTGCTGCCTCAGCCGGCGCGATCTCTCGTTCTGAAACCAAATCTGGACCCTGGGCTCCGGAACGCCGATGGCCTGGGCCAGCTGTTCTCTGGTGGCCATGCCCGGGTACGGGTTCCGCTCAAAGGACGCTCGCAGGGCGTCCCTCTGGCTCGGAGTCCAAACGAGCCTCTTTCGCCTTCCTCGCCCTCGGGCCTCCGCCGGGAGAGGGCTGCCGGGAGCTGTGGGGAGAGCCATCGCGGGGAGACCGGGCCGAGTGTCACAGACAGACACAGGCACACAGAGGCCCGGCGGCTCCCGCGCGCCTCAGCCAACCTCTGCTGTGCACCGCACCTGCAGGCAGGTCAAGCCAGGAGTCCGGCCCCGCCAGCCAGGGGCCGCTTTTATAGAGACCTAGCGGCCCCACCCCTTCCTGAATTTGCATGAGCTCCGGGGACCCAGGGCGGGGTAGCCCGCCCTCTCAAGCCGGAAACCACAGGGACACCAGGGCCCTGTGGGGTGGTCGGGGGTGGGGCCTGAGCGGCGGGGGAGGGACACGCGGGGCTTCGGGGGCTGGACCTCTGGGGTTCTCCAGGAATTCTACGGAAACTGGAAGCCTCTCTCCGGGCTCGAACACGTCACCAGGGAGGGTGGCGTGCAGAAGCGAACCCCCGTGACAGGCCTGAGTTTTCCAAGCCCCCCCTCTCCGTCAAGGCGTCCACGTCTGTGGGTGTCGCCGTGGCCGCGACACTCTCACACACGCAGCTGCGTGGATCCTGTTCGTGTTCCTCTAGAAAACGAGAGCGAAGGCACGGAGACAGAAACTCTCCCGGGCAGAGACGGCCTGACGAGGCATTCCTGTTTCCTGCCACACGGGGAGTCTCGGCAACCTGGATAGAAAGGGCAGCGACACGCTGCTGCTTTTCCACGGATCCCTGGGAGTTTCTGTTTCCCCGCCGAGCTCGGGGAAGAAAACGGTGAACGTCATCAGGTCACCACGACTTAGGAAGCCACAGAGAGCTGAGCGACAGGCACCCTTGCGGAGGTCACATACAAAAGTTAAAAAAAAATTAGCCGGGCGTGGTGGCAGACGCCTGTAACCGCAGCGACTTGGGAGGCTGGGGCAGGAGAATTACCGGAACCCGAGGGGTGGAGGTTGCGGTGAGCCGAGATCCGGCCATTGAACTCCAGCCTGGGCGAGAGGGCGAGACTCCGTCTTTTAAAAAAAGAAGAAAAACGAAACAAAACGAAAAACAAAGAAAGACAACACCGCGACCAACAACCACAACCCAGAGGCATTCCAACATATAAAACGCCAGGTCGAAAGGTCGCATCCTGCTTTTGCCTTGTGAGTCATCCTCTTGGCACTCTGCCACGCGTACTTTCCCTCCTTCTCTTCCGCTTCCGAAGCTTCTTCATACACGTTTACTGCTGCTCGGAAACTCTCCTGCTTTACGGCCCTCGGTGGAGTCGTTTCTCCTGAGGAGGCAAGAATCGCGGTTTCTGTAGACTCACACCCCTAGGAATTCCTTTGCCCTAACAGGCAACAGGTAGGAGAAATGAGGGACATCGCCTCGGTGCTGGTCCAGAAATAGGTCACCGTACCGTATCCGGGGAAAGCCCCAAAAAGGGTCATTACCTAGGTGAAGTGCTTAGAAATATATCCCAATACCTCCTGTGGGTAGGACCACGTGAGAAGAGAAGAGTTAAATAGCCTAGAGGCTGTGCTCAGCTGTATGTCCCAATCAGCCCGGTGGGAAAAGCCAAGGCGTAATACGAGAGACAGGTCGTGTAGGTGCTGAGTCAGGTGAAATGTTCCATTTCAGTGTCGGTGGACACTTCCCAGGAAGAAGGGGGCGACACAGGCCACCCAGCAGAAGAGACCAAAAGTATGTCATGATGATACCTGTGGACGAGAACCCAGACAAGGGGACCGCATCGCCTGTGTGCCGGGCCCGGTGACAAGTCACTCTTTCTTTTGTAAGCGCAGCCCAGTCAGGCGAGCACAGTTACCTCACCTGGGTGCTGGGCCCAGAGACAAGCCACATCCGCTCCTGTGGGCAAAGAGCAGGGGTAACAAGACAATCACTGAGAATAGTTGAGTCCCCAGACATGACGTCACAATGGTCTCTGTGGGCAGGGTTCACGCAGGGGACTCACATCACATTGACTGTGGACTCAACAGTGTGTCGCAATGCTTTCTGAGAAGAGGGTCATGACAGAGAAGGAATGTAACTGGATGGCGGGCCCAGCAATATGTTATTGACTCCTATGTGAGCAGATATGAGGCAAGAGAAGGGAATCACAGCATCCTAGTTATGAGCACAGACATATGTCCCAAAGCCCCAAGCATGAGGTGCCAAGGCAGGAGGACAGTGTCACACGACCTAGGTGCTGGGTCCCACCCTACCCCCCACCCTCCGTCCCTCCCTCACTCCCTTCCCCCTCCCTCTCTCCCTTGCGTCCTTCCCTCCCTTCCCTCGTCCCTCCCTCGCGGCCTGGGATCCTCCCCGCTTCTCTACCCGCCTTCCCTCCGGCCTGGAGAAAGCAGCCCTTCCGTTTGCCCGCGGGGTCGTTCGTAGCGGGGCCGTGGGAGGAGTGGTCTCGGGTCTATATTGAGCTGCCAGGCGCTACTCGGTGATGGCGGGGAAGCTGGCGGGGCACCGGTGTGCGAGTGATCGGTGGGCGAATCGGGGAGGCAGAAGAGGGGTGCAGCGGAATGGAGAGCCGGCCTGCCTGGGGACCCGGCCCGGTGTTTCCGGGGGGGGGGGCGAAACGCTCCCTCCGCCCACCCTCCTGAAGTAGGCCGGGTGGCGTGGGGGCAGGGCTGCGAGGAGGGCCGACAGCTCTGCCTGCGCCGGTCCCCAGAAGCGGCCGCGGGCTGCCTGCAGACCCGCGCACGCGCACTAGACCGCCCAGCTCCCGGGCCCTGGGCGGGTTCTGGGGTTCCCTAGATGCTGGGGAGAGAATGACAGCACAGCCCCGCCCTGTGTGCTGTCTCTCACCGGACGGACCTAGAACTGAGGGCTCCCAGGCAGGTCAGCGAAACGGCAAGACAGGCCGCAGGAGCCTCAAATCCATGCACACGCGCGCACGCGCACACCCAGCCGATCACAGGCTGAAGTCGGAAATCACGCTTCAATCGGCCCGAGGGTGACCCCTGTGGGGATGAGACTGCCTCGCGCTCCGTTGCAGGGTTCGCCGTGGGGATATGCCGTCTGTGAACCCCGTGGGTGAAACGAGGACTGGCACGCATCGCATTGAGCTCCCGAAATGCTTTAAGGCTGTGGGGTCCCTCCGTTGGTCCTGGAGGCAGGAGACCGCTCTAATCTCTGCCTATGTCCCTCTGTCCCGTGGTCCCTCTCTCTCCCCCTCTGTTCCACCCTGTTCCCGTCTTTCCCTTTCTTCCTCAGTCCCTCCAAACCTCGGTTTCTTCCTTTCTCTCCCCCTTTCTCTCTTTCTCCTTTTCACCCTCCCTTCGCTCCCTGGGTCCCTCCCTGTGCGTCCCTCCCTGTCCCTCGGTCCCTGCCTCCCTCCCTTCCTCCCTCTCTCCCTTCCGTCCTTTCCTCCCTTCACTCGTCCCTCCCTCTGGTCCTGGGATCCTCTCCCCATCTCTAGCCGCCATCCCTCGCGCCTGGAGAGGGCAGTCCAAGCGTTTGCTCGCGGGGTAGACGGGGTTGGGGGTGGGGGGAAGGGTGGTCTCGGGGCCGCACTGGGCTGCCCGGCGCTGCTCCGTGACGGTGGGAGGGGGAGGCTGGCGGGTTACCGGTGTGCCAGTGATGGGTGGGCGGAGCGGGGAGGCAAGAAGAGGCGTGTCGCGGATTGGAGAGCGGCCCCGCCTTCGGACCCGGCCCGGTGTTTCCCGGGCAAAGCGCCCCCTCTGCCCACCCTCCTGAAGTACGCGGGGTGGCGTGGGGGCAGGGCTGCGAGGAGGGACGACAGCTCTGCCTGCGCTGGTCCCCCGAAGCGCAGCGCCGCGGGCTGCCTGCAGACCCGCGCCGGCGCACTAGACCGCCCAGCTCCCGGGCCCTGGGCGGGCTCTGGGGTCCCCAAGATGCCCGGGATAGAAGGACGGCACAGCCCTGCCCTGTGTGTAGTCTCTCACCGGACGGACGGACCTGGCACTCAGGGATCCCAGACAGGTCAGCGGGAGGGCGAGACGCCAAGACACGCCGCTGGAAGCGGAGCCACACGGTCACCTCACGGCGGGAGAGAGGCCACCGCCCTGCCCCCACCCCTCCCCGACCCGCGCGCGCCTTTTAAAGCTCCTCCAGCAGAGCCCGGTATTCTTCCTCGCTGAGGGGTGGCTCCAGGGAAGCGAGCTCTTCCACCTCCTTCAGCTCCCCCAGTGGCTCCGTCTCTAGGAAAGGTCGTGCCTGCTGCTGAAACTCTGGGGTCGACAGGAGCTCGTCCAGCAGGCTGGAGGTGAGCGCAGACGAGCGCTCCTCCGGCTCCTGGAGCGCTTGGGAAGGCGCCTGCAGGGCTGGCATCTGCCCCTGCCAGGCGGAGGCCTCCGGGGGTGCGGGCTGCGGAGGTGGAGGTGGCGCGGCTTGGGGTTCCCCTGCCGCCCCGGCCACCTGGGGCCCCTGGCCCCAGCCCCACCAGGGACCCTGCACACCTCGCCCCTGTGAGTCGGCTTGAGCGGGCCCAAGCTGTCCCACGGAGCACGTCCCCGGCAGGCCGGCGTGCTGCGGCTCCCGCTCCTCGTGGCATCTGCCCGGGTGCGGAGGCCCCGGAAGGCTCTGAGGCTGGGGGAGCGCCACCCCCGAAGGAGCCAGGGCGGCGAACCCGAAAGCCCCGAGGGCCCCGAGCGCCGGGTCAGGTTGCGAGATTCCTTCTGCCTGTGGGGCCTGTCCGTGCAGGAGCAGGGGCACGGCCCCTGCTGCCTGGCTCACGACGGGCCCCTGTGGGAGGGCCCCAGGCGCGCAGGGCACTTGGGGTGCGGGAAGCGCCGCCCCCCACGCCCCGGTGTGGGTGGAGGCGACCCAGGAGCGAGCAGAGGAGCCGCGCCCGCCGGGGGCCGTGTCGCGCGGGCCGCCTGCGGCCGCGGGTCCCCTGCCAGCCCGGCCTGGATGCCTGGCCCTTCGATTCTGAAACCAAATCTGAATCCTGGACTCCGGGAGGCCCGTCTCTCTGGCCAGTTCCTCCCTGGTGGCGAAGTCCGGAAAGCGCTCTCGCTCGAAGGCCCGGAGGAGCACGGCGGTCTGGGACTGGGTCACGGCCGTCCGCTTTCGCCGGCCTTCTGGCGGGCCGCGTGGCCCAGGCCAGGGCCTGGATTCCCGCCGGTGCTGCCTCAGCCGGCGCGATCTCTCGTTCTGAAACCAAATCTGGACCCTGGGCTCCGGAACGCCGATGGCCTGGGCCAGCTGTTCTCTGGTGGCCATGCCCGGGTACGGGTTCCGCTCAAAGGACGCTCGCAGGGCGTCCCTCTGGCTCGGAGTCCAAACGAGCCTCTTTCGCCTTCCTCGCCCTCGGGCCTCCGCCGGGAGAGGGCTGCCGGGAGCTGTGGGGAGAGCCATCGCGGGGAGACCGGGCCGAGTGTCACAGACAGACACAGGCACACAGAGGCCCGGCGGCTCCCGCGCGCCTCAGCCAACCTCTGCTGTGCACCGCACCTGCAGGCAGGTCAAGCCAGGAGTCCGGCCCCGCCAGCCAGGGGCCGCTTTTATAGAGACCTAGCGGCCCCACCCCTTCCTGAATTTGCATGAGCTCCGGGGACCCAGGGCGGGGTAGCCCGCCCTCTCAAGCCGGAAACCACAGGGACACCAGGGCCCTGTGGGGTGGTCGGGGGTGGGGCCTGAGCGGCGGGGGAGGGACACGCGGGGCTTCGGGGGCTGGACCTCTGGGGTTCTCCAGGAATTCTACGGAAACTGGAAGCCTCTCTCCGGGCTCGAACACGTCACCAGGGAGGGTGGGGTGCAGAAGCGAACCCCCGTGACAGGCCTGAGTTTTCCAAGCCCCCCCTCTCCGTCAAGGCGTCCACGTCTGTGGGTGTCGCCGTGGCCGCGACACTCTCACACACGCAGCTGCGTGGATCCGGTTCGTGTTCCTCTAGAAAACGAGAGCGAAGGCACGGAGACAGAAACTCTCCCGGGCAGAGACGGCCTGACGAGGCATTCCTGTTTCCTGCCACACGGGGAGTCTCGGCAACCTGGATAGAAAGGGCAGCGACACGCTGCTGCTTTTCCACGGATCCCTGGGAGTTTCTGTTTCCCCGCCGAGCTCGGGGACGAAAACGGTGAACGTCATCAGGTCACCACGACTTAGGAAGCCACAGAGAGCTGAGCGACAGGCACCCTTGCGGAGGTCACATACAAAAGTTAAAAAAAAATTAGCCGGGCGTGGTGGCAGACGCCTGTAACCGCAGCGACTTGGGAGGCTGGGGCAGGAGAATTACCGGAACCCGAGGGGTGGAGGTTGCGGTGAGCCGAGATCCGGCCATTGAACTCCAGCCTGGGCGAGAGGGCGAGACTCCGTCTTTTAAAAAAAGAAGAAAAACGAAACAAAACGAAAAACAAAGAAAGACAACACCGCGACCAACAACCACAACCCAGAGGCATTCCAACATATAAAACGCCAGGTCGAAAGGTCGCATCCTGCTTTTGCCTTGTGAGTCATCCTCTTGGCACTCTGCCACGCGTACTTTCCCTCCTTCTCTTCCGCTTCCGAAGCTTCTTCATACACGTTTACTGCTGCTCGGAAACTCTCCTGCTTTACGGCCCTCGGTGGAGTCGTTTCTCCTGAGGAGGCAAGAATCGCGGTTTCTGTAGACTCACACCCCTAGGAATTCCTTTGCCCTAACAGGCAACAGGTAGGAGAAATGAGGGACATCGCCTCGGTGCTGGTCCAGAAATAGGTCACCGTACCGTATCCGGGGAAAGCCCCAAAAAGGGTCATTACCTAGGTGAAGTGCTTAGAAATATATCCCAATACCTCCTGTGGGTAGGACCACGTGAGAAGAGAAGAGTTAAATAGCCTAGAGGCTGTGCTCAGCTGTATGTCCCAATCAGCCCGGTGGGAAAAGCCAAGGCGTAATACGAGAGACAGGTCGTGTAGGTGCTGAGTCAGGTGAAATGTTCCATTTCAGTGTCGGTGGACACTTCCCAGGAAGAAGGGGGCGACACAGGCCACCCAGCAGAAGAGACCAAAAGTATGTCATGATGATACCTGTGGACGAGAACCCAGACAAGGGGACCGCATCGCCTGTGTGCCGGGCCCGGTGACAAGTCACTCTTTCTTTTGTAAGCGCAGCCCAGTCAGGCGAGCACAGTTACCTCACCTGGGTGCTGGGCCCAGAGACAAGCCACATCCGCTCCTGTGGGCAAAGAGCAGGGGTAACAAGACAATCACTGAGAATAGTTGAGTCCCCAGACATGACGTCACAATGGTCTCTGTGGGCAGGGTTCACGCAGGGGACTCACATCACATTGACTGTGGACTCAACAGTGTGTCGCAATGCTTTCTGAGAAGAGGGTCATGACAGAGAAGGAATGTAACTGGATGGCGGGCCCAGCAATATGTTATTGACTCCTATGTGAGCAGATATGAGGCAAGAGAAGGGAATCACAGCATCCTAGTTATGAGCACAGACATATGTCCCAAAGCCCCAAGCATGAGGTGCCAAGGCAGGAGGACAGTGTCACACGACCTAGGTGCTGGGTCCCACCCTACCCCCCACCCTCCGTCCCTCCCTCACTCCCTTCCCCCTCCCTCTCTCCCTTGCGTCCTTCCCTCCCTTCCCTCGTCCCTCCCTCGCGGCCTGGGATCCTCCCCGCTTCTCTACCCGCCTTCCCTCCGGCCTGGAGAAAGCAGCCCTTCCGTTTGCCCGCGGGGTCGTTCGTAGCGGGGCCGTGGGAGGAGTGGTCTCGGGTCTATATTGAGCTGCCAGGCGCTACTCGGTGATGGCGGGGAAGCTGGCGGGGCACCGGTGTGCGAGTGATCGGTGGGCGAATCGGGGAGGCAGAAGAGGGGTGCAGCGGAATGGAGAGCCGGCCTGCCTGGGGACCCGGCCCGGTGTTTCCGGGGGGGGGGGCGAAACGCTCCCTCCGCCCACCCTCCTGAAGTAGGCCGGGTGGCGTGGGGGCAGGGCTGCGAGGAGGGCCGACAGCTCTGCCTGCGCTGGTCCCCAGAAGCGGCCGCGGGCTGCCTGCAGACCCGCGCACGCGCACTAGACCGCCCAGCTCCCGGGCCCTGGGCGGGTTCTGGGGTTCCCTAGATGCTGGGGAGAGAATGACAGCACAGCCCCGCCCTGTGTGCTGTCTCTCACCGGACGGACCTAGAACTGAGGGCTCCCAGGCAGGTCAGCGAAACGGCAAGACAGGCCGCAGGAGCCTCAAATCCATGCACACGCGCGCACGCGCACACCCAGCCGATCACAGGCTGAAGTCGGAAATCACGCTTCAATCGGCCCGAGGGTGACCCCTGTGGGGATGAGACTGCCTCGCGCTCCGTTGCAGGGTTCGCCGTGGGGATATGCCGTCTGTGAACCCCGTGGGTGAAACGAGGACTGGCACGCATCGCATTGAGCTCCCGAAATGCTTTAAGGCTGTGGGGTCCCTCCGTTGGTCCTGGAGGCAGGAGACCGCTCTAATCTCTGCCTATGTCCCTCTGTCCCGTGGTCCCTCTCTCTCCCCCTCTGTTCCACCCTGTTCCCGTCTTTCCCTTTCTTCCTCAGTCCCTCCAAACCTCGGTTTCTTCCTTTCTCTCCCCCTTTCTCTCTTTCTCCTTTTCACCCTCCCTTCGCTCCCTGGGTCCCTCCCTGTGCGTCCCTCCCTGTCCCTCGGTCCCTGCCTCCCTCCCTTCCTCCCTCTCTCCCTTCCGTCCTTTCCTCCCTTCACTCGTCCCTCCCTCTGGTCCTGGGATCCTCTCCCCATCTCTAGCCGCCATCCCTCGCGCCTGGAGAGGGCAGTCCAAGCGTTTGCTCGCGGGGTAGACGGGGTTGGGGGTGGGGGGAAGGGTGGTCTCGGGGCCGCACTGGGCTGCCCGGCGCTGCTCCGTGACGGTGGGAGGGGGAGGCTGGCGGGTTACCGGTGTGCCAGTGATGGGTGGGCGGAGCGGGGAGGCAAGAAGAGGCGTGTCGCGGATTGGAGAGCGGCCCCGCCTTCGGACCCGGCCCGGTGTTTCCCGGGCAAAGCGCCCCCTCTGCCCACCCTCCTGAAGTACGCGGGGTGGCGTGGGGGCAGGGCTGCGAGGAGGGACGACAGCTCTGCCTGCGCTGGTCCCCCGAAGCGCAGCGCCGCGGGCTGCCTGCAGACCCGCGCCGGCGCACTAGACCGCCCAGCTCCCGGGCCCTGGGCGGGCTCTGGGGTCCCCAAGATGCCCGGGATAGAAGGACGGCACAGCCCTGCCCTGTGTGTAGTCTCTCACCGGACGGACGGACCTGGCACTCAGGGATCCCAGACAGGTCAGCGGGAGGGCGAGACGCCAAGACACGCCGCTGGAAGCGGAGCCACACGGTCACCTCACGGCGGGAGAGAGGCCACCGCCCTGCCCCCACCCCTCCCCGACCCGCGCGCGCCTTTTAAAGCTCCTCCAGCAGAGCCCGGTATTCTTCCTCGCTGAGGGGTGGCTCCAGGGAAGCGAGCTCTTCCACCTCCTTCAGCTCCCCCAGTGGCTCCGTCTCTAGGAAAGGTCGTGCCTGCTGCTGAAACTCTGGGGTCGACAGGAGCTCGTCCAGCAGGCTGGAGGTGAGCGCAGACGAGCGCTCCTCCGGCTCCTGGAGCGCTTGGGAAGGCGCCTGCAGGGCTGGCATCTGCCCCTGCCAGGCGGAGGCCTCCGGGGGTGCGGGCTGCGGAGGTGGAGGTGGCGCGGCTTGGGGTTCCCCTGCCGCCCCGGCCACCTGGGGCCCCTGGCCCCAGCCCCACCAGGGACCCTGCACACCTCGCCCCTGTGAGTCGGCTTGAGCGGGCCCAAGCTGTCCCACGGAGCACGTCCCCGGCAGGCCGGCGTGCTGCGGCTCCCGCTCCTCGTGGCATCTGCCCGGGTGCGGAGGCCCCGGAAGGCTCTGAGGCTGGGGGAGCGCCACCCCCGAAGGAGCCAGGGCGGCGAACCCGAAAGCCCCGAGGGCCCCGAGCGCCGGGTCAGGTTGCGAGATTCCTTCTGCCTGTGGGGCCTGTCCGTGCAGGAGCAGGGGCACGGCCCCTGCTGCCTGGCTCACGACGGGCCCCTGTGGGAGGGCCCCAGGCGCGCAGGGCACTTGGGGTGCGGGAAGCGCCGCCCCCCACGCCCCGGTGTGGGTGGAGGCGACCCAGGAGCGAGCAGAGGAGCCGCGCCCGCCGGGGGCCGTGTCGCGCGGGCCGCCTGCGGCCGCGGGTCCCCTGCCAGCCCGGCCTGGATGCCTGGCCCTTCGATTCTGAAACCAAATCTGAATCCTGGACTCCGGGAGGCCCGTCTCTCTGGCCAGTTCCTCCCTGGTGGCGAAGTCCGGAAAGCGCTCTCGCTCGAAGGCCCGGAGGAGCACGGCGGTCTGGGACTGGGTCACGGCCGTCCGCTTTCGCCGGCCTTCTGGCGGGCCGCGTGGCCCAGGCCAGGGCCTGGATTCCCGCCGGTGCTGCCTCAGCCGGCGCGATCTCTCGTTCTGAAACCAAATCTGGACCCTGGGCTCCGGAACGCCGATGGCCTGGGCCAGCTGTTCTCTGGTGGCCATGCCCGGGTACGGGTTCCGCTCAAAGGACGCTCGCAGGGCGTCCCTCTGGCTCGGAGTCCAAACGAGCCTCTTTCGCCTTCCTCGCCCTCGGGCCTCCGCCGGGAGAGGGCTGCCGGGAGCTGTGGGGAGAGCCATCGCGGGGAGACCGGGCCGAGTGTCACAGACAGACACAGGCACACAGAGGCCCGGCGGCTCCCGCGCGCCTCAGCCAACCTCTGCTGTGCACCGCACCTGCAGGCAGGTCAAGCCAGGAGTCCGGCCCCGCCAGCCAGGGGCCGCTTTTATAGAGACCTAGCGGCCCCACCCCTTCCTGAATTTGCATGAGCTCCGGGGACCCAGGGCGGGGTAGCCCGCCCTCTCAAGCCGGAAACCACAGGGACACCAGGGCCCTGTGGGGTGGTCGGGGGTGGGGCCTGAGCGGCGGGGGAGGGACACGCGGGGCTTCGGGGGCTGGACCTCTGGGGTTCTCCAGGAATTCTACGGAAACTGGAAGCCTCTCTCCGGGCTCGAACACGTCACCAGGGAGGGTGGCGTGCAGAAGCGAACCCCCGTGACAGGCCTGAGTTTTCCAAGCCCCCCCTCTCCGTCAAGGCGTCCACGTCTGTGGGTGTCGCCGTGGCCGCGACACTCTCACACACGCAGCTGCGTGGATCCTGTTCGTGTTCCTCTAGAAAACGAGAGCGAAGGCACGGAGACAGAAACTCTCCCGGGCAGAGACGGCCTGACGAGGCATTCCTGTTTCCTGCCACACGGGGAGTCTCGGCAACCTGGATAGAAAGGGCAGCGACACGCTGCTGCTTTTCCACGGATCCCTGGGAGTTTCTGTTTCCCCGCCGAGCTCGGGGAAGAAAACGGTGAACGTCATCAGGTCACCACGACTTAGGAAGCCACAGAGAGCTGAGCGACAGGCACCCTTGCGGAGGTCACATACAAAAGTTAAAAAAAAATTAGCCGGGCGTGGTGGCAGACGCCTGTAACCGCAGCGACTTGGGAGGCTGGGGCAGGAGAATTACCGGAACCCGAGGGGTGGAGGTTGCGGTGAGCCGAGATCCGGCCATTGAACTCCAGCCTGGGCGAGAGGGCGAGACTCCGTCTTTTAAAAAAAGAAGAAAAACGAAACAAAACGAAAAACAAAGAAAGACAACACCGCGACCAACAACCACAACCCAGAGGCATTCCAACATATAAAACGCCAGGTCGAAAGGTCGCATCCTGCTTTTGCCTTGTGAGTCATCCTCTTGGCACTCTGCCACGCGTACTTTCCCTCCTTCTCTTCCGCTTCCGAAGCTTCTTCATACACGTTTACTGCTGCTCGGAAACTCTCCTGCTTTACGGCCCTCGGTGGAGTCGTTTCTCCTGAGGAGGCAAGAATCGCGGTTTCTGTAGACTCACACCCCTAGGAATTCCTTTGCCCTAACAGGCAACAGGTAGGAGAAATGAGGGACATCGCCTCGGTGCTGGTCCAGAAATAGGTCACCGTACCGTATCCGGGGAAAGCCCCAAAAAGGGTCATTACCTAGGTGAAGTGCTTAGAAATATATCCCAATACCTCCTGTGGGTAGGACCACGTGAGAAGAGAAGAGTTAAATAGCCTAGAGGCTGTGCTCAGCTGTATGTCCCAATCAGCCCGGTGGGAAAAGCCAAGGCGTAATACGAGAGACAGGTCGTGTAGGTGCTGAGTCAGGTGAAATGTTCCATTTCAGTGTCGGTGGACACTTCCCAGGAAGAAGGGGGCGACACAGGCCACCCAGCAGAAGAGACCAAAAGTATGTCATGATGATACCTGTGGACGAGAACCCAGACAAGGGGACCGCATCGCCTGTGTGCCGGGCCCGGTGACAAGTCACTCTTTCTTTTGTAAGCGCAGCCCAGTCAGGCGAGCACAGTTACCTCACCTGGGTGCTGGGCCCAGA
This sequence comes from Callithrix jacchus, assembly GCF_049354715.1. NCBI lineage: Eukaryota > Metazoa > Chordata > Mammalia > Primates > Cebidae > Callithrix > Callithrix jacchus. Next base: position 21,504,626 of record NC_133523.1, read on the forward strand.
GACAAGCCACATCCGCTCCTGTGGGCAAAGAGCAGGGGTAACAAGACAATCACTGAGAATAGTTGAGTCCCCAGACATGACGTCACAATGGTCTCTGTGGGCAGGGTTCACGCAGGGGACTCACATCACATTGACTGTGGACTCAACAGTGTGTCGCAATGCTTTCTGAGAAGAGGGTCATGACAGAGAAGGAATGTAACTGGATGGCGGGCCCAGCAATATGTTATTGACTCCTATGTGAGCAGATATGAGGCAAGAGAAGGGAATCACAGCATCCTAGTTATGAGCACAGACATATGTCCCAAAGCCCCAAGCATGAGGTGCCAAGGCAGGAGGACAGTGTCACACGACCTAGGTGCTGGGTCCCACCCTACCCCCCACCCTCCGTCCCTCCCTCACTCCCTTCCCCCTCCCTCTCTCCCTTGCGTCCTTCCCTCCCTTCCCTCGTCCCTCCCTCGCGGCCTGGGATCCTCCCCGCTTCTCTACCCGCCTTCCCTCCGGCCTGGAGAAAGCAGCCCTTCCGTTTGCCCGCGGGGTCGTTCGTAGCGGGGCCGTGGGAGGAGTGGTCTCGGGTCTATATTGAGCTGCCAGGCGCTACTCGGTGATGGCGGGGAAGCTGGCGGGGCACCGGTGTGCGAGTGATCGGTGGGCGAATCGGGGAGGCAGAAGAGGGGTGCAGCGGAATGGAGAGCCGGCCTGCCTGGGGACCCGGCCCGGTGTTTCCGGGGGGGGGGGGCGAAACGCTCCCTCCGCCCACCCTCCTGAAGTAGGCCGGGTGGCGTGGGGGCAGGGCTGCGAGGAGGGCCGACAGCTCTGCCTGCGCCGGTCCCCAGAAGCGGCCGCGGGCTGCCTGCAGACCCGCGCACGCGCACTAGACCGCCCAGCTCCCGGGCCCTGGGCGGGTTCTGGGGTTCCCTAGATGCTGGGGAGAGAATGACAGCACAGCCCCGCCCTGTGTGCTGTCTCTCACCGGACGGACCTAGAACTGAGGGCTCCCAGGCAGGTCAGCGAAACGGCAAGACAGGCCGCAGGAGCCTCAAATCCATGCACACGCGCGCACGCGCACACCCAGCCGATCACAGGCTGAAGTCGGAAATCACGCTTCAATCGGCCCGAGGGTGACCCCTGTGGGGATGAGACTGCCTCGCGCTCCGTTGCAGGGTTCGCCGTGGGGATATGCCGTCTGTGAACCCCGTGGGTGAAACGAGGACTGGCACGCATCGCATTGAGCTCCCGAAATGCTTTAAGGCTGTGGGGTCCCTCCGTTGGTCCTGGAGGCAGGAGACCGCTCTAATCTCTGCCTATGTCCCTCTGTCCCGTGGTCCCTCTCTCTCCCCCTCTGTTCCACCCTGTTCCCGTCTTTCCCTTTCTTCCTCAGTCCCTCCAAACCTCGGTTTCTTCCTTTCTCTCCCCCTTTCTCTCTTTCTCCTTTTCACCCTCCCTTCGCTCCCTGGGTCCCTCCCTGTGCGTCCCTCCCTGTCCCTCGGTCCCTGCCTCCCTCCCTTCCTCCCTCTCTCCCTTCCGTCCTTTCCTCCCTTCACTCGTCCCTCCCTCTGGTCCTGGGATCCTCTCCCCATCTCTAGCCGCCATCCCTCGCGCCTGGAGAGGGCAGTCCAAGCGTTTGCTCGCGGGGTAGACGGGGTTGGGGGTGGGGGGAAGGGTGGTCTCGGGGCCGCACTGGGCTGCCCGGCGCTGCTCCGTGACGGTGGGAGGGGGAGGCTGGCGGGTTACCGGTGTGCCAGTGATGGGTGGGCGGAGCGGGGAGGCAAGAAGAGGCGTGTCGCGGATTGGAGAGCGGCCCCGCCTTCGGACCCGGCCCGGTGTTTCCCGGGCAAAGCGCCCCCTCTGCCCACCCTCCTGAAGTACGCGGGGTGGCGTGGGGGCAGGGCTGCGAGGAGGGACGACAGCTCTGCCTGCGCTGGTCCCCCGAAGCGCAGCGCCGCGGGCTGCCTGCAGACCCGCGCCGGCGCACTAGACCGCCCAGCTCCCGGGCCCTGGGCGGGCTCTGGGGTCCCCAAGATGCCCGGGATAGAAGGACGGCACAGCCCTGCCCTGTGTGTAGTCTCTCACCGGACGGACGGACCTGGCACTCAGGGATCCCAGACAGGTCAGCGGGAGGGCGAGACGCCAAGACACGCCGCTGGAAGCGGAGCCACACGGTCACCTCACGGCGGGAGAGAGGCCACCGCCCTGCCCCCACCCCTCCCCGACCCGCGCGCGCCTTTTAAAGCTCCTCCAGCAGAGCCCGGTATTCTTCCTCGCTGAGGGGTGGCTCCAGGGAAGCGAGCTCTTCCACCTCCTTCAGCTCCCCCAGTGGCTCCGTCTCTAGGAAAGGTCGTGCCTGCTGCTGAAACTCTGGGGTCGACAGGAGCTCGTCCAGCAGGCTGGAGGTGAGCGCAGACGAGCGCTCCTCCGGCTCCTGGAGCGCTTGGGAAGGCGCCTGCAGGGCTGGCATCTGCCCCTGCCAGGCGGAGGCCTCCGGGGGTGCGGGCTGCGGAGGTGGAGGTGGCGCGGCTTGGGGTTCCCCTGCCGCCCCGGCCACCTGGGGCCCCTGGCCCCAGCCCCACCAGGGACCCTGCACACCTCGCCCCTGTGAGTCGGCTTGAGCGGGCCCAAGCTGTCCCACGGAGCACGTCCCCGGCAGGCCGGCGTGCTGCGGCTCCCGCTCCTCGTGGCATCTGCCCGGGTGCGGAGGCCCCGGAAGGCTCTGAGGCTGGGGGAGCGCCACCCCCGAAGGAGCCAGGGCGGCGAACCCGAAAGCCCCGAGGGCCCCGAGCGCCGGGTCAGGTTGCGAGATTCCTTCTGCCTGTGGGGCCTGTCCGTGCAGGAGCAGGGGCACGGCCCCTGCTGCCTGGCTCACGACGGGCCCCTGTGGGAGGGCCCCAGGCGCGCAGGGCACTTGGGGTGCGGGAAGCGCCGCCCCCCACGCCCCGGTGTGGGTGGAGGCGACCCAGGAGCGAGCAGAGGAGCCGCGCCCGCCGGGGGCCGTGTCGCGCGGGCCGCCTGCGGCCGCGGGTCCCCTGCCAGCCCGGCCTGGATGCCTGGCCCTTCGATTCTGAAACCAAATCTGAATCCTGGACTCCGGGAGGCCCGTCTCTCTGGCCAGTTCCTCCCTGGTGGCGAAGTCCGGAAAGCGCTCTCGCTCGAAGGCCCGGAGGAGCACGGCGGTCTGGGACTGGGTCACGGCCGTCCGCTTTCGCCGGCCTTCTGGCGGGCCGCGTGGCCCAGGCCAGGGCCTGGATTCCCGCCGGTGCTGCCTCAGCCGGCGCGATCTCTCCTTCTGAAACCAAATCTGGACCCTGGGCTCCGGAACGCCGATGGCCTGGGCCAGCTGTTCTCTGGTGGCCATGCCCGGGTACGGGTTCCGCTCAAAGGACGCTCGCAGGGCGTCCCTCTGGCTCGGAGTCCAAACGAGCCTCTTTCGCCTTCCTCGCCCTCGGGCCTCCGCCGGGAGAGGGCTGCCGGGAGCTGTGGGGAGAGCCATCGCGGGGAGACCGGGCCGAGTGTCACAGACAGACACAGGCACACAGAGGCCCGGCGGCTCCCGCGCGCCTCAGCCAACCTCTGCTGTGCACCGCACCTGCAGGCAGGTCAAGCCAGGAGTCCGGCCCCGCCAGCCAGGGGCCGCTTTTATAGAGACCTAGCGGCCCCACCCCTTCCTGAATTTGCATGAGCTCCGGGGACCCAGGGCGGGGTAGCCCGCCCTCTCAAGCCGGAAACCACAGGGACACCAGGGCCCTGTGGGGTGGTCGGGGGTGGGGCCTGAGCGGCGGGGGAGGGACACGCGGGGCTTCGGGGGCTGGACCTCTGGGGTTCTCCAGGAATTCTACGGAAACTGGAAGCCTCTCTCCGGGCTCGAACACGTCACCAGGGAGGGTGGCGTGCAGAAGCGAACCCCCGTGACAGGCCTGAGTTTTCCAAGCCCCCCCTCTCCGTCAAGGCGTCCACGTCTGTGGGTGTCGCCGTGGCCGCGACACTCTCACACACGCAGCTGCGTGGATCCGGTTCGTGTTCCTCTAGAAAACGAGAGCGAAGGCACGGAGACAGAAACTCTCCCGGGCAGAGACGGCCTGACGAGGCATTCCTGTTTCCTGCCACACGGGGAGTCTCGGCAACCTGGATAGAAAGGGCAGCGACACGCTGCTGCTTTTCCACGGATCCCTGGGAGTTTCTGTTTCCCCGCCGAGCTCGGGGAAGAAAACGGTGAACGTCATCAGGTCACCACGACTTAGGAAGCCACAGAGAGCTGAGCGACAGGCACCCTTGCGGAGGTCACATACAAAAGTTAAAAAAAAATTAGCCGGGCGTGGTGGCAGACGCCTGTAACCGCAGCGACTTGGGAGGCTGGGGCAGGAGAATTACCGGAACCCGAGGGGTGGAGGTTGCGGTGAGCCGAGATCCGGCCATTGAACTCCAGCCTGGGCGAGAGGGCGAGACTCCGTCTTTTAAAAAAAGAAGAAAAACGAAACAAAACGAAAAACAAAGAAAGACAACACCGCGACCAACAACCACAACCCAGAGGCATTCCAACATATAAAACGCCAGGTCGAAAGGTCGCATCCTGCTTTTGCCTTGTGAGTCATCCTCTTGGCACTCTGCCACGCGTACTTTCCCTCCTTCTCTTCCGCTTCCGAAGCTTCTTCATACACGTTTACTGCTGCTCGGAAACTCTCCTGCTTTACGGCCCTCGGTGGAGTCGTTTCTCCTGAGGAGGCAAGAATCGCGGTTTCTGTAGACTCACACCCCTAGGAATTCCTTTGCCCTAACAGGCAACAGGTAGGAGAAATGAGGGACATCGCCTCGGTGCTGGTCCAGAAATAGGTCACCGTACCGTATCCGGGGAAAGCCCCAAAAAGGGTCATTACCTAGGTGAAGTGCTTAGAAATATATCCCAATACCTCCTGTGGGTAGGACCACGTGAGAAGAGAAGAGTTAAATAGCCTAGAGGCTGTGCTCAGCTGTATGTCCCAATCAGCCCGGTGGGAAAAGCCAAGGCGTAATACGAGAGACAGGTCGTGTAGGTGCTGAGTCAGGTGAAATGTTCCATTTCAGTGTCGGTGGACACTTCCCAGGAAGAAGGGGGCGACACAGGCCACCCAGCAGAAGAGACCAAAAGTATGTCATGATGATACCTGTGGACGAGAACCCAGACAAGGGGACCGCATCGCCTGTGTGCCGGGCCCGGTGACAAGTCACTCTTTCTTTTGTAAGCGCAGCCCAGTCAGGCGAGCACAGTTACCTCACCTGGGTGCTGGGCCCAGAGACAAGCCACATCCGCTCCTGTGGGCAAAGAGCAGGGGTAACAAGACAATCACTGAGAATAGTTGAGTCCCCAGACATGACGTCACAATGGTCTCTGTGGGCAGGGTTCACGCAGGGGACTCACATCACATTGACTGTGGACTCAACAGTGTGTCGCAATGCTTTCTGAGAAGAGGGTCATGACAGAGAAGGAATGTAACTGGATGGCGGGCCCAGCAATATGTTATTGACTCCTATGTGAGCAGATATGAGGCAAGAGAAGGGAATCACAGCATCCTAGTTATGAGCACAGACATATGTCCCAAAGCCCCAAGCATGAGGTGCCAAGGCAGGAGGACAGTGTCACACGACCTAGGTGCTGGGTCCCACCCTACCCCCCACCCTCCGTCCCTCCCTCACTCCCTTCCCCCTCCCTCTCTCCCTTGCGTCCTTCCCTCCCTTCCCTCGTCCCTCCCTCGCGGCCTGGGATCCTCCCCGCTTCTCTACCCGCCTTCCCTCCGGCCTGGAGAAAGCAGCCCTTCCGTTTGCCCGCGGGGTCGTTCGTAGCGGGGCCGTGGGAGGAGTGGTCTCGGGTCTATATTGAGCTGCCAGGCGCTACTCGGTGATGGCGGGGAAGCTGGCGGGGCACCGGTGTGCGAGTGATCGGTGGGCGAATCGGGGAGGCAGAAGAGGGGTGCAGCGGAATGGAGAGCCGGCCTGCCTGGGGACCCGGCCCGGTGTTTCCGGGGGGGGGGGGCGAAACGCTCCCTCCGCCCACCCTCCTGAAGTAGGCCGGGTGGCGTGGGGGCAGGGCTGCGAGGAGGGCCGACAGCTCTGCCTGCGCTGGTCCCCAGAAGCGGCCGCGGGCTGCCTGCAGACCCGCGCACGCGCACTAGACCGCCCAGCTCCCGGGCCCTGGGCGGGTTCTGGGGTTCCCTAGATGCTGGGGAGAGAATGACAGCACAGCCCCGCCCTGTGTGCTGTCTCTCACCGGACGGACCTAGAACTGAGGGCTCCCAGGCAGGTCAGCGAAACGGCAAGACAGGCCGCAGGAGCCTCAAATCCATGCACACGCGCGCACGCGCACACCCAGCCGATCACAGGCTGAAGTCGGAAATCACGCTTCAATCGGCCCGAGGGTGACCCCTGTGGGGATGAGACTGCCTCGCGCTCCGTTGCAGGGTTCGCCGTGGGGATATGCCGTCTGTGAACCCCGTGGGTGAAACGAGGACTGGCACGCATCGCATTGAGCTCCCGAAATGCTTTAAGGCTGTGGGGTCCCTCCGTTGGTCCTGGAGGCAGGAGACCGCTCTAATCTCTGCCTATGTCCCTCTGTCCCGTGGTCCCTCTCTCTCCCCCTCTGTTCCACCCTGTTCCCGTCTTTCCCTTTCTTCCTCAGTCCCTCCAAACCTCGGTTTCTTCCTTTCTCTCCCCCTTTCTCTCTTTCTCCTTTTCACCCTCCCTTCGCTCCCTGGGTCCCTCCCTGTGCGTCCCTCCCTGTCCCTCGGTCCCTGCCTCCCTCCCTTCCTCCCTCTCTCCCTTCCGTCCTTTCCTCCCTTCACTCGTCCCTCCCTCTGGTCCTGGGATCCTCTCCCCATCTCTAGCCGCCATCCCTCGCGCCTGGAGAGGGCAGTCCAAGCGTTTGCTCGCGGGGTAGACGGGGTTGGGGGTGGGGGGAAGGGTGGTCTCGGGGCCGCACTGGGCTGCCCGGCGCTGCTCCGTGACGGTGGGAGGGGGAGGCTGGCGGGTTACCGGTGTGCCAGTGATGGGTGGGCGGAGCGGGGAGGCAAGAAGAGGCGTGTCGCGGATTGGAGAGCGGCCCCGCCTTCGGACCCGGCCCGGTGTTTCCCGGGCAAAGCGCCCCCTCTGCCCACCCTCCTGAAGTACGCGGGGTGGCGTGGGGGCAGGGCTGCGAGGAGGGACGACAGCTCTGCCTGCGCTGGTCCCCCGAAGCGCAGCGCCGCGGGCTGCCTGCAGACCCGCGCCGGCGCACTAGACCGCCCAGCTCCCGGGCCCTGGGCGGGCTCTGGGGTCCCCAAGATGCCCGGGATAGAAGGACGGCACAGCCCTGCCCTGTGTGTAGTCTCTCACCGGACGGACGGACCTGGCACTCAGGGATCCCAGACAGGTCAGCGGGAGGGCGAGACGCCAAGACACGCCGCTGGAAGCGGAGCCACACGGTCACCTCACGGCGGGAGAGAGGCCACCGCCCTGCCCCCACCCCTCCCCGACCCGCGCGCGCCTTTTAAAGCTCCTCCAGCAGAGCCCGGTATTCTTCCTCGCTGAGGGGTGGCTCCAGGGAAGCGAGCTCTTCCACCTCCTTCAGCTCCCCCAGTGGCTCCGTCTCTAGGAAAGGTCGTGCCTGCTGCTGAAACTCTGGGGTCGACAGGAGCTCGTCCAGCAGGCTGGAGGTGAGCGCAGACGAGCGCTCCTCCGGCTCCTGGAGCGCTTGGGAAGGCGCCTGCAGGGCTGGCATCTGCCCCTGCCAGGCGGAGGCCTCCGGGGGTGCGGGCTGCGGAGGTGGAGGTGGCGCGGCTTGGGGTTCCCCTGCCGCCCCGGCCACCTGGGGCCCCTGGCCCCAGCCCCACCAGGGACCCTGCACACCTCGCCCCTGTGAGTCGGCTTGAGCGGGCCCAAGCTGTCCCACGGAGCACGTCCCCCCGGCAGGCCGGCGTGCTGCGGCTCCCGCTCCTCGTGGCATCTGCCCGGGTGCGGAGGCCCCGGAAGGCTCTGAGGCTGGGGGAGCGCCACCCCCGAAGGAGCCAGGGCGGCGAACCCGAAAGCCCCGAGGGCCCCGAGCGCCGGGTCAGGTTGCGAGATTCCTTCTGCCTGTGGGGCCTGTCCGTGCAGGAGCAGGGGCACGGCCCCTGCTGCCTGGCTCACGACGGGCCCCTGTGGGAGGGCCCCAGGCGCGCAGGGCACTTGGGGTGCGGGAAGCGCCGCCCCCCACGCCCCGGTGTGGGTGGAGGCGACCCAGGAGCGAGCAGAGGAGCCGCGCCCGCCGGGGGCCGTGTCGCGCGGGCCGCCTGCGGCCGCGGGTCCCCTGCCAGCCCGGCCTGGATGCCTGGCCCTTCGATTCTGAAACCAAATCTGAATCCTGGACTCCGGGAGGCCCGTCTCTCTGGCCAGTTCCTCCCTGGTGGCGAAGTCCGGAAAGCGCTCTCGCTCGAAGGCCCGGAGGAGCACGGCGGTCTGGGACTGGGTCACGGCCGTCCGCTTTCGCCGGCCTTCTGGCGGGCCGCGTGGCCCAGGCCAGGGCCTGGATTCCCGCCGGTGCTGCCTCAGCCGGCGCGATCTCTCGTTCTGAAACCAAATCTGGACCCTGGGCTCCGGAACGCCGATGGCCTGGGCCAGCTGTTCTCTGGTGGCCATGCCCGGGTACGGGTTCCGCTCAAAGGACGCTCGCAGGGCGTCCCTCTGGCTCGGAGTCCAAACGAGCCTCTTTCGCCTTCCTCGCCCTCGGGCCTCCGCCGGGAGAGGGCTGCCGGGAGCTGTGGGGAGAGCCATCGCGGGGAGACCGGGCCGAGTGTCACAGACAGACACAGGCACACAGAGGCCCGGCGGCTCCCGCGCGCCTCAGCCAACCTCTGCTGTGCACCGCACCTGCAGGCAGGTCAAGCCAGGAGTCCGGCCCCGCCAGCCAGGGGCCGCTTTTATAGAGACCTAGCGGCCCCACCCCTTCCTGAATTTGCATGAGCTCCGGGGACCCAGGGCGGGGTAGCCCGCCCTCTCAAGCCGGAAACCACAGGGACACCAGGGCCCTGTGGGGTGGTCGGGGGTGGGGCCTGAGCGGCGGGGGAGGGACACGCGGGGCTTCGGGGGCTGGACCTCTGGGGTTCTCCAGGAATTCTACGGAAACTGGAAGCCTCTCTCCGGGCTCGAACACGTCACCAGGGAGGGTGGCGTGCAGAAGCGAACCCCCGTGACAGGCCTGAGTTTTCCAAGCCCCCCCTCTCCGTCAAGGCGTCCACGTCTGTGGGTGTCGCCGTGGCCGCGACACTCTCACACACGCAGCTGCGTGGATCCGGTTCGTGTTCCTCTAGAAAACGAGAGCGAAGGCACGGAGACAGAAACTCTCCCGGGCAGAGACGGCCTGACGAGGCATTCCTGTTTCCTGCCACACGGGGAGTCTCGGCAACCTGGATAGAAAGGGCAGCGACACGCTGCTGCTTTTCCACGGATCCCTGGGAGTTTCTGTTTCCCCGCCGAGCTCGGGGAAGAAAACGGTGAACGTCATCAGGTCACCACGACTTAGGAAGCCACAGAGAGCTGAGCGACAGGCACCCTTGCGGAGGTCACATACAAAAGTTAAAAAAAAATTAGCCGGGCGTGGTGGCAGACGCCTGTAACCGCAGCGACTTGGGAGGCTGGGGCAGGAGAATTACCGGAACCCGAGGGGTGGAGGTTGCGGTGAGCCGAGATCCGGCCATTGAACTCCAGCCTGGGCGAGAGGGCGAGACTCCGTCTTTTAAAAAAAGAAGAAAAACGAAACAAAACGAAAAACAAAGAAAGACAACACCGCGACCAACAACCACAACCCAGAGGCATTCCAACATATAAAACGCCAGGTCGAAAGGTCGCATCCTGCTTTTGCCTTGTGAGTCATCCTCTTGGCACTCTGCCACGCGTACTTTCCCTCCTTCTCTTCCGCTTCCGAAGCTTCTTCATACACGTTTACTGCTGCTCGGAAACTCTCCTGCTTTACGGCCCTCGGTGGAGTCGTTTCTCCTGAGGAGGCAAGAATCGCGGTTTCTGTAGACTCACACCCCTAGGAATTCCTTTGCCCTAACAGGCAACAGGTAGGAGAAATGAGGGACATCGCCTCGGTGCTGGTCCAGAAATAGGTCACCGTACCGTATCCGGGGAAAGCCCCAAAAAGGGTCATTACCTAGGTGAAGTGCTTAGAAATATATCCCAATACCTCCTGTGGGTAGGACCACGTGAGAAGAGAAGAGTTAAATAGCCTAGAGGCTGTGCTCAGCTGTATGTCCCAATCAGCCCGGTGGGAAAAGCCAAGGCGTAATACGAGAGACAGGTCGTGTAGGTGCTGAGTCAGGTGAAATGTTCCATTTCAGTGTCGGTGGACACTTCCCAGGAAGAAGGGGGCGACACAGGCCACCCAGCAGAAGAGACCAAAAGTATGTCATGATGATACCTGTGGACGAGAACCCAGACAAGGGGACCGCATCGCCTGTGTGCCGGGCCCGGTGACAAGTCACTCTTTCTTTTGTAAGCGCAGCCCAGTCAGGCGAGCACAGTTACCTCACCTGGGTGCTGGGCCCAGAGACAAGCCACATCCGCTCCTGTGGGCAAAGAGCAGGGGTAACAAGACAATCACTGAGAATAGTTGAGTCCCCAGACATGACGTCACAATGGTCTCTGTGGGCAGGGTTCACGCAGGGGACTCACATCACATTGACTGTGGACTCAACAGTGTGTCGCAATGCTTTCTGAGAAGAGGGTCATGACAGAGAAGGAATGTAACTGGATGGCGGGCCCAGCAATATGTTATTGACTCCTATGTGAGCAGATATGAGGCAAGAGAAGGGAATCACAGCATCCTAGTTATGAGCACAGACATATGTCCCAAAGCCCCAAGCATGAGGTGCCAAGGCAGGAGGACAGTGTCACACGACCTAGGTGCTGGGTCCCACCCTACCCCCCACCCTCCGTCCCTCCCTCACTCCCTTCCCCCTCCCTCTCTCCCTTGCGTCCTTCCCTCCCTTCCCTCGTCCCTCCCTCGCGGCCTGGGATCCTCCCCGCTTCTCTACCCGCCTTCCCTCCGGCCTGGAGAAAGCAGCCCTTCCGTTTGCCCGCGGGGTCGTTCGTAGCGGGGCCGTGGGAGGAGTGGTCTCGGGTCTATATTGAGCTGCCAGGCGCTACTCGGTGATGGCGGGGAAGCTGGCGGGGCACCGGTGTGCGAGTGATCGGTGGGCGAATCGGGGAGGCAGAAGAGGGGTGCAGCGGAATGGAGAGCCGGCCTGCCTGGGGACCCGGCCCGGTGTTTCCGGGGGGGGGGGCGAAACGCTCCCTCCGCCCACCCTCCTGAAGTAGGCCGGGTGGCGTGGGGGCAGGGCTGCGAGGAGGGCCGACAGCTCTGCCTGCGCCGGTCCCCAGAAGCGGCCGCGGGCTGCCTGCAGACCCGCGCACGCGCACTAGACCGCCCAGCTCCCGGGCCCTGGGCGGGTTCTGGGGTTCCCTAGATGCTGGGGAGAGAATGACAGCACAGCCCCGCCCTGTGTGCTGTCTCTCACCGGACGGACCTAGAACTGAGGGCTCCCAGGCAGGTCAGCGAAACGGCAAGACAGGCCGCAGGAGCCTCAAATCCATGCACACGCGCGCACGCGCACACCCAGCCGATCACAGGCTGAAGTCGGAAATCACGCTTCAATCGGCCCGAGGGTGACCCCTGTGGGGATGAGACTGCCTCGCGCTCCGTTGCAGGGTTCGCCGTGGGGATATGCCGTCTGTGAACCCCGTGGGTGAAACGAGGACTGGCACGCATCGCATTGAGCTCCCGAAATGCTTTAAGGCTGTGGGGTCCCTCCGTTGGTCCTGGAGGCAGGAGACCGCTCTAATCTCTGCCTATGTCCCTCTGTCCCGTGGTCCCTCTCTCTCCCCCTCTGTTCCACCCTGTTCCCGTCTTTCCCTTTCTTCCTCAGTCCCTCCAAACCTCGGTTTCTTCCTTTCTCTCCCCCTTTCTCTCTTTCTCCTTTTCACCCTCCCTTCGCTCCCTGGGTCCCTCCCTGTGCGTCCCTCCCTGTCCCTCGGTCCCTGCCTCCCTCCCTTCCTCCCTCTCTCCCTTCCGTCCTTTCCTCCCTTCACTCGTCCCTCCCTCTGGTCCTGGGATCCTCTCCCCATCTCTAGCCGCCATCCCTCGCGCCTGGAGAGGGCAGTCCAAGCGTTTGCTCGCGGGGTAGACGGGGTTGGGGGTGGGGGGAAGGGTGGTCTCGGGGCCGCACTGGGCTGCCCGGCGCTGCTCCGTGACGGTGGGAGGGGGAGGCTGGCGGGTTACCGGTGTGCCAGTGATGGGTGGGCGGAGCGGGGAGGCAAGAAGAGGCGTGTCGCGGATTGGAGAGCGGCCCCGCCTTCGGACCCGGCCCGGTGTTTCCCGGGCAAAGCGCCCCCTCTGCCCACCCTCCTGAAGTACGCGGGGTGGCGTGGGGGCAGGGCTGCGAGGAGGGACGACAGCTCTGCCTGCGCTGGTCCCCCGAAGCGCAGCGCCGCGGGCTGCCTGCAGACCCGCGCCGGCGCACTAGACCGCCCAGCTCCCGGGCCCTGGGCGGGCTCTGGGGTCCCCAAGATGCCCGGGATAGAAGGACGGCACAGCCCTGCCCTGTGTGTAGTCTCTCACCGGACGGACGGACCTGGCACTCAGGGATCCCAGACAGGTCAGCGGGAGGGCGAGACGCCAAGACACGCCGCTGGAAGCGGAGCCACACGGTCACCTCACGGCGGGAGAGAGGCCACCGCCCTGCCCCCACCCCTCCCCGACCCGCGCGCGCCTTTTAAAGCTCCTCCAGCAGAGCCCGGTATTCTTCCTCGCTGAGGGGTGGCTCCAGGGAAGCGAGCTCTTCCACCTCCTTCAGCTCCCCCAGTGGCTCCGTCTCTAGGAAAGGTCGTGCCTGCTGCTGAAACTCTGGGGTCGACAGGAGCTCGTCCAGCAGGCTGGAGGTGAGCGCAGACGAGCGCTCCTCCGGCTCCTGGAGCGCTTGGGAAGGCGCCTGCAGGGCTGGCATCTGCCCCTGCCAGGCGGAGGCCTCCGGGGGTGCGGGCTGCGGAGGTGGAGGTGGCGCGGCTTGGGGTTCCCCTGCCGCCCCGGCCACCTGGGGCCCCTGGCCCCAGCCCCACCAGGGACCCTGCACACCTCGCCCCTGTGAGTCGGCTTGAGCGGGCCCAAGCTGTCCCACGGAGCACGTCCCCGGCAGGCCGGCGTGCTGCGGCTCCCGCTCCTCGTGGCATCTGCCCGGGTGCGGAGGCCCCGGAAGGCTCTGAGGCTGGGGGAGCGCCACCCCCGAAGGAGCCAGGGCGGCGAACCCGAAAGCCCCGAGGGCCCCGAGCGCCGGGTCAGGTTGCGAGATTCCTTCTGCCTGTGGGGCCTGTCCGTGCAGGAGCAGGGGCACGGCCCCTGCTGCCTGGCTCACGACGGGCCCCTGTGGGAGGGCCCCAGGCGCGCAGGGCACTTGGGGTGCGGGAAGCGCCGCCCCCCACGCCCCGGTGTGGGTGGAGGCGACCCAGGAGCGAGCAGAGGAGCCGCGCCCGCCGGGGGCCGTGTCGCGCGGGCCGCCTGCGGCCGCGGGTCCCCTGCCAGCCCGGCCTGGATGCCTGGCCCTTCGATTCTGAAACCAAATCTGAATCCTGGACTCCGGGAGGCCCGTCTCTCTGGCCAGTTCCTCCCTGGTGGCGAAGTCCGGAAAGCGCTCTCGCTCGAAGGCCCGGAGGAGCACGGCGGTCTGGGACTGGGTCACGGCCGTCCGCTTTCGCCGGCCTTCTGGCGGGCCGCGTGGCCCAGGCCAGGGCCTGGATTCCCGCCGGTGCTGCCTCAGCCGGCGCGATCTCTCGTTCTGAAACCAAATCTGGACCCTGGGCTCCGGAACGCCGATGGCCTGGGCCAGCTGTTCTCTGGTGGCCATGCCCGGGTACGGGTTCCGCTCAAAGGACGCTCGCAGGGCGTCCCTCTGGCTCGGAGTCCAAACGAGCCTCTTTCGCCTTCCTCGCCCTCGGGCCTCCGCCGGGAGAGGGCTGCCGGGAGCTGTGGGGAGAGCCATCGCGGGGAGACCGGGCCGAGTGTCACAGACAGACACAGGCACACAGAGGCCCGGCGGCTCCCGCGCGCCTCAGCCAACCTCTGCTGTGCACCGCACCTGCAGGCAGGTCAAGCCAGGAGTCCGGCCCCGCCAGCCAGGGGCCGCTTTTATAGAGACCTAGCGGCCCCACCCCTTCCTGAATTTGCATGAGCTCCGGGGACCCAGGGCGGGGTAGCCCGCCCTCTCAAGCCGGAAACCACAGGGACACCAGGGCCCTGTGGGGTGGTCGGGGGTGGGGCCTGAGCGGCGGGGGAGGGACACGCGGGGCTTCGGGGGCTGGACCTCTGGGGTTCTCCAGGAATTCTACGGAAACTGGAAGCCTCTCTCCGGGCTCGAACACGTCACCAGGGAGGGTGGCGTGCAGAAGCGAACCCCCGTGACAGGCCTGAGTTTTCCAAGCCCCCCCTCTCCGTCAAGGCGTCCACGTCTGTGGGTGTCGCCGTGGCCGCGACACTCTCACACACGCAGCTGCGTGGATCCGGTTCGTGTTCCTCTAGAAAACGAGAGCGAAGGCACGGAGACAGAAACTCTCCCGGGCAGAGACGGCCTGACGAGGCATTCCTGTTTCCTGCCACACGGGGAGTCTCGGCAACCTGGATAGAAAGGGCAGCGACACGCTGCTGCTTTTCCACGGATCCCTGGGAGTTTCTGTTTCCCCGCCGAGCTCGGGGAAGAAAACGGTGAACGTCATCAGGTCACCACGACTTAGGAAGCCACAGAGAGCTGAGCGACAGGCACCCTTGCGGAGGTCACATACAAAAGTTAAAAAAAAATTAGCCGGGCGTGGTGGCAGACGCCTGTAACCGCAGCGACTTGGGAGGCTGGGGCAGGAGAATTACCGGAACCCGAGGGGTGGAGGTTGCGGTGAGCCGAGATCCGGCCATTGAACTCCAGCCTGGGCGAGAGGGCGAGACTCCGTCTTTTAAAAAAAGAAGAAAAACGAAACAAAACGAAAAACAAAGAAAGACAACACCGCGACCAACAACCACAACCCAGAGGCATTCCAACATATAAAACGCCAGGTCGAAAGGTCGCATCCTGCTTTTGCCTTGTGAGTCATCCTCTTGGCACTCTGCCACGCGTACTTTCCCTCCTTCTCTTCCGCTTCCGAAGCTTCTTCATACACGTTTACTGCTGCTCGGAAACTCTCCTGCTTTACGGCCCTCGGTGGAGTCGTTTCTCCTGAGGAGGCAAGAATCGCGGTTTCTGTAGACTCACACCCCTAGGAATTCCTTTGCCCTAACAGGCAACAGGTAGGAGAAATGAGGGACATCGCCTCGGTGCTGGTCCAGAAATAGGTCACCGTACCGTATCCGGGGAAAGCCCCAAAAAGGGTCATTACCTAGGTGAAGTGCTTAGAAATATATCCCAATACCTCCTGTGGGTAGGACCACGTGAGAAGAGAAGAGTTAAATAGCCTAGAGGCTGTGCTCAGCTGTATGTCCCAATCAGCCCGGTGGGAAAAGCCAAGGCGTAATACGAGAGACAGGTCGTGTAGGTGCTGAGTCAGGTGAAATGTTCCATTTCAGTGTCGGTGGACACTTCCCAGGAAGAAGGGGGCGACACAGGCCACCCAGCAGAAGAGACCAAAAGTATGTCATGATGATACCTGTGGACGAGAACCCAGACAAGGGGACCGCATCGCCTGTGTGCCGGGCCCGGTGACAAGTCACTCTTTCTTTTGTAAGCGCAGCCCAGTCAGGCGAGCACAGTTACCTCACCTGGGTGCTGGGCCCAGAGACAAGCCACATCCGCTCCTGTGGGCAAAGAGCAGGGGTAACAAGACAATCACTGAGAATAGTTGAGTCCCCAGACATGACGTCACAATGGTCTCTGTGGGCAGGGTTCACGCAGGGGACTCACATCACATTGACTGTGGACTCAACAGTGTGTCGCAATGCTTTCTGAGAAGAGGGTCATGACAGAGAAGGAATGTAACTGGATGGCGGGCCCAGCAATATGTTATTGACTCCTATGTGAGCAGATATGAGGCAAGAGAAGGGAATCACAGCATCCTAGTTATGAGCACAGACATATGTCCCAAAGCCCCAAGCATGAGGTGCCAAGGCAGGAGGACAGTGTCACACGACCTAGGTGCTGGGTCCCACCCTACCCCCCACCCTCCGTCCCTCCCTCACTCCCTTCCCCCTCCCTCTCTCCCTTGCGTCCTTCCCTCCCTTCCCTCGTCCCTCCCTCGCGGCCTGGGATCCTCCCCGCTTCTCTACCCGCCTTCCCTCCGGCCTGGAGAAAGCAGCCCTTCCGTTTGCCCGCGGGGTCGTTCGTAGCGGGGCCGTGGGAGGAGTGGTCTCGGGTCTATATTGAGCTGCCAGGCGCTACTCGGTGATGGCGGGGAAGCTGGCGGGGCACCGGTGTGCGAGTGATCGGTGGGCGAATCGGGGAGGCAGAAGAGGGGTGCAGCGGAATGGAGAGCCGGCCTGCCTGGGGACCCGGCCCGGTGTTTCCGGGGGGGGGGGCGAAACGCTCCCTCCGCCCACCCTCCTGAAGTAGGCCGGGTGGCGTGGGGGCAGGGCTGCGAGGAGGGCCGACAGCTCTGCCTGCGCCGGTCCCCAGAAGCGGCCGCGGGCTGCCTGCAGACCCGCGCACGCGCACTAGACCGCCCAGCTCCCGGGCCCTGGGCGGGTTCTGGGGTTCCCTAGATGCTGGGGAGAGAATGACAGCACAGCCCCGCCCTGTGTGCTGTCTCTCACCGGACGGACCTAGAACTGAGGGCTCCCAGGCAGGTCAGCGAAACGGCAAGACAGGCCGCAGGAGCCTCAAATCCATGCACACGCGCGCACGCGCACACCCAGCCGATCACAGGCTGAAGTCGGAAATCACGCTTCAATCGGCCCGAGGGTGACCCCTGTGGGGATGAGACTGCCTCGCGCTCCGTTGCAGGGTTCGCCGTGGGGATATGCCGTCTGTGAACCCCGTGGGTGAAACGAGGACTGGCACGCATCGCATTGAGCTCCCGAAATGCTTTAAGGCTGTGGGGTCCCTCCGTTGGTCCTGGAGGCAGGAGACCGCTCTAATCTCTGCCTATGTCCCTCTGTCCCGTGGTCCCTCTCTCTCCCCCTCTGTTCCACCCTGTTCCCGTCTTTCCCTTTCTTCCTCAGTCCCTCCAAACCTCGGTTTCTTCCTTTCTCTCCCCCTTTCTCTCTTTCTCCTTTTCACCCTCCCTTCGCTCCCTGGGTCCCTCCCTGTGCGTCCCTCCCTGTCCCTCGGTCCCTGCCTCCCTCCCTTCCTCCCTCTCTCCCTTCCGTCCTTTCCTCCCTTCACTCGTCCCTCCCTCTGGTCCTGGGATCCTCTCCCCATCTCTAGCCGCCATCCCTCGCGCCTGGAGAGGGCAGTCCAAGCGTTTGCTCGCGGGGTAGACGGGGTTGGGGGTGGGGGGAAGGGTGGTCTCGGGGCCGCACTGGGCTGCCCGGCGCTGCTCCGTGACGGTGGGAGGGGGAGGCTGGCGGGTTACCGGTGTGCCAGTGATGGGTGGGCGGAGCGGGGAGGCAAGAAGAGGCGTGTCGCGGATTGGAGAGCGGCCCCGCCTTCGGACCCGGCCCGGTGTTTCCCGGGCAAAGCGCCCCCTCTGCCCACCCTCCTGAAGTACGCGGGGTGGCGTGGGGGCAGGGCTGCGAGGAGGGACGACAGCTCTGCCTGCGCTGGTCCCCCGAAGCGCAGCGCCGCGGGCTGCCTGCAGACCCGCGCCGGCGCACTAGACCGCCCAGCTCCCGGGCCCTGGGCGGGCTCTGGGGTCCCCAAGATGCCCGGGATAGAAGGACGGCACAGCCCTGCCCTGTGTGTAGTCTCTCACCGGACGGACGGACCTGGCACTCAGGGATCCCAGACAGGTCAGCGGGAGGGCGAGACGCCAAGACACGCCGCTGGAAGCGGAGCCACACGGTCACCTCACGGCGGGAGAGAGGCCACCGCCCTGCCCCCACCCCTCCCCGACCCGCGCGCGCCTTTTAAAGCTCCTCCAGCAGAGCCCGGTATTCTTCCTCGCTGAGGGGTGGCTCCAGGGAAGCGAGCTCTTCCACCTCCTTCAGCTCCCCCAGTGGCTCCGTCTCTAGGAAAGGTCGTGCCTGCTGCTGAAACTCTGGGGTCGACAGGAGCTCGTCCAGCAGGCTGGAGGTGAGCGCAGACGAGCGCTCCTCCGGCTCCTGGAGCGCTTGGGAAGGCGCCTGCAGGGCTGGCATCTGCCCCTGCCAGGCGGAGGCCTCCGGGGGTGCGGGCTGCGGAGGTGGAGGTGGCGCGGCTTGGGGTTCCCCTGCCGCCCCGGCCACCTGGGGCCCCTGGCCCCAGCCCCACCAGGGACCCTGCACACCTCGCCCCTGTGAGTCGGCTTGAGCGGGCCCAAGCTGTCCCACGGAGCACGTCCCCGGCAGGCCGGCGTGCTGCGGCTCCCGCTCCTCGTGGCATCTGCCCGGGTGCGGAGGCCCCGGAAGGCTCTGAGGCTGGGGGAGCGCCACCCCCGAAGGAGCCAGGGCGGCGAACCCGAAAGCCCCGAGGGCCCCGAGCGCCGGGTCAGGTTGCGAGATTCCTTCTGCCTGTGGGGCCTGTCCGTGCAGGAGCAGGGGCACGGCCCCTGCTGCCTGGCTCACGACGGGCCCCTGTGGGAGGGCCCCAGGCGCGCAGGGCACTTGGGGTGCGGGAAGCGCCGCCCCCCACGCCCCGGTGTGGGTGGAGGCGACCCAGGAGCGAGCAGAGGAGCCGCGCCCGCCGGGGGCCGTGTCGCGCGGGCCGCCTGCGGCCGCGGGTCCCCTGCCAGCCCGGCCTGGATGCCTGGCCCTTCGATTCTGAAACCAAATCTGAATCCTGGACTCCGGGAGGCCCGTCTCTCTGGCCAGTTCCTCCCTGGTGGCGAAGTCCGGAAAGCGCTCTCGCTCGAAGGCCCGGAGGAGCACGGCGGTCTGGGACTGGGTCACGGCCGTCCGCTTTCGCCGGCCTTCTGGCGGGCCGCGTGGCCCAGGCCAGGGCCTGGATTCCCGCCGGTGCTGCCTCAGCCGGCGCGATCTCTCGTTCTGAAACCAAATCTGGACCCTGGGCTCCGGAACGCCGATGGCCTGGGCCAGCTGTTCTCTGGTGGCCATGCCCGGGTACGGGTTCCGCTCAAAGGACGCTCGCAGGGCGTCCCTCTGGCTCGGAGTCCAAACGAGCCTCTTTCGCCTTCCTCGCCCTCGGGCCTCCGCCGGGAGAGGGCTGCCGGGAGCTGTGGGGAGAGCCATCGCGGGGAGACCGGGCCGAGTGTCACAGACAGACACAGGCACACAGAGGCCCGGCGGCTCCCGCGCGCCTCAGCCAACCTCTGCTGTGCACCGCACCTGCAGGCAGGTCAAGCCAGGAGTCCGGCCCCGCCAGCCAGGGGCCGCTTTTATAGAGACCTAGCGGCCCCACCCCTTCCTGAATTTGCATGAGCTCCGGGGACCCAGGGCGGGGTAGCCCGCCCTCTCAAGCCGGAAACCACAGGGACACCAGGGCCCTGTGGGGTGGTCGGGGGTGGGGCCTGAGCGGCGGGGGAGGGACACGCGGGGCTTCGGGGGCTGGACCTCTGGGGTTCTCCAGGAATTCTACGGAAACTGGAAGCCTCTCTCCGGGCTCGAACACGTCACCAGGGAGGGTGGCGTGCAGAAGCGAACCCCCGTGACAGGCCTGAGTTTTCCAAGCCCCCCCTCTCCGTCAAGGCGTCCACGTCTGTGGGTGTCGCCGTGGCCGCGACACTCTCACACACGCAGCTGCGTGGATCCGGTTCGTGTTCCTCTAGAAAACGAGAGCGAAGGCACGGAGACAGAAACTCTCCCGGGCAGAGACGGCCTGACGAGGCATTCCTGTTTCCTGCCACACGGGGAGTCTCGGCAACCTGGATAGAAAGGGCAGCGACACGCTGCTGCTTTTCCACGGATCCCTGGGAGTTTCTGTTTCCCCGCCGAGCTCGGGGAAGAAAACGGTGAACGTCATCAGGTCACCACGACTTAGGAAGCCACAGAGAGCTGAGCGACAGGCACCCTTGCGGAGGTCACATACAAAAGTTAAAAAAAAATTAGCCGGGCGTGGTGGCAGACGCCTGTAACCGCAGCGACTTGGGAGGCTGGGGCAGGAGAATTACCGGAACCCGAGGGGTGGAGGTTGCGGTGAGCCGAGATCCGGCCATTGAACTCCAGCCTGGGCGAGAGGGCGAGACTCCGTCTTTTAAAAAAAGAAGAAAAACGAAACAAAACGAAAAACAAAGAAAGACAACACCGCGACCAACAACCACAACCCAGAGGCATTCCAACATATAAAACGCCAGGTCGAAAGGTCGCATCCTGCTTTTGCCTTGTGAGTCATCCTCTTGGCACTCTGCCACGCGTACTTTCCCTCCTTCTCTTCCGCTTCCGAAGCTTCTTCATACACGTTTACTGCTGCTCGGAAACTCTCCTGCTTTACGGCCCTCGGTGGAGTCGTTTCTCCTGAGGAGGCAAGAATCGCGGTTTCTGTAGACTCACACCCCTAGGAATTCCTTTGCCCTAACAGGCAACAGGTAGGAGAAATGAGGGACATCGCCTCGGTGCTGGTCCAGAAATAGGTCACCGTACCGTATCCGGGGAAAGCCCCAAAAAGGGTCATTACCTAGGTGAAGTGCTTAGAAATATATCCCAATACCTCCTGTGGGTAGGACCACGTGAGAAGAGAAGAGTTAAATAGCCTAGAGGCTGTGCTCAGCTGTATGTCCCAATCAGCCCGGTGGGAAAAGCCAAGGCGTAATACGAGAGACAGGTCGTGTAGGTGCTGAGTCAGGTGAAATGTTCCATTTCAGTGTCGGTGGACACTTCCCAGGAAGAAGGGGGCGACACAGGCCACCCAGCAGAAGAGACCAAAAGTATGTCATGATGATACCTGTGGACGAGAACCCAGACAAGGGGACCGCATCGCCTGTGTGCCGGGCCCGGTGACAAGTCACTCTTTCTTTTGTAAGCGCAGCCCAGTCAGGCGAGCACAGTTACCTCACCTGGGTGCTGGGCCCAGAGACAAGCCACATCCGCTCCTGTGGGCAAAGAGCAGGGGTAACAAGACAATCACTGAGAATAGTTGAGTCCCCAGACATGACGTCACAATGGTCTCTGTGGGCAGGGTTCACGCAGGGGACTCACATCACATTGACTGTGGACTCAACAGTGTGTCGCAATGCTTTCTGAGAAGAGGGTCATGACAGAGAAGGAATGTAACTGGATGGCGGGCCCAGCAATATGTTATTGACTCCTATGTGAGCAGATATGAGGCAAGAGAAGGGAATCACAGCATCCTAGTTATGAGCACAGACATATGTCCCAAAGCCCCAAGCATGAGGTGCCAAGGCAGGAGGACAGTGTCACACGACCTAGGTGCTGGGTCCCACCCTACCCCCCACCCTCCGTCCCTCCCTCACTCCCTTCCCCCTCCCTCTCTCCCTTGCGTCCTTCCCTCCCTTCCCTCGTCCCTCCCTCGCGGCCTGGGATCCTCCCCGCTTCTCTACCCGCCTTCCCTCCGGCCTGGAGAAAGCAGCCCTTCCGTTTGCCCGCGGGGTCGTTCGTAGCGGGGCCGTGGGAGGAGTGGTCTCGGGTCTATATTGAGCTGCCAGGCGCTACTCGGTGATGGCGGGGAAGCTGGCGGGGCACCGGTGTGCGAGTGATCGGTGGGCGAATCGGGGAGGCAGAAGAGGGGTGCAGCGGAATGGAGAGCCGGCCTGCCTGGGGACCCGGCCCGGTGTTTCCGGGGGGGGGGGCGAAACGCTCCCTCCGCCCACCCTCCTGAAGTAGGCCGGGTGGCGTGGGGGCAGGGCTGCGAGGAGGGCCGACAGCTCTGCCTGCGCCGGTCCCCAGAAGCGGCCGCGGGCTGCCTGCAGACCCGCGCACGCGCACTAGACCGCCCAGCTCCCGGGCCCTGGGCGGGTTCTGGGGTTCCCTAGATGCTGGGGAGAGAATGACAGCACAGCCCCGCCCTGTGTGCTGTCTCTCACCGGACGGACCTAGAACTGAGGGCTCCCAGGCAGGTCAGCGAAACGGCAAGACAGGCCGCAGGAGCCTCAAATCCATGCACACGCGCGCACGCGCACACCCAGCCGATCACAGGCTGAAGTCGGAAATCACGCTTCAATCGGCCCGAGGGTGACCCCTGTGGGGATGAGACTGCCTCGCGCTCCGTTGCAGGGTTCGCCGTGGGGATATGCCGTCTGTGAACCCCGTGGGTGAAACGAGGACTGGCACGCATCGCATTGAGCTCCCGAAATGCTTTAAGGCTGTGGGGTCCCTCCGTTGGTCCTGGAGGCAGGAGACCGCTCTAATCTCTGCCTATGTCCCTCTGTCCCGTGGTCCCTCTCTCTCCCCCTCTGTTCCACCCTGTTCCCGTCTTTCCCTTTCTTCCTCAGTCCCTCCAAACCTCGGTTTCTTCCTTTCTCTCCCCCTTTCTCTCTTTCTCCTTTTCACCCTCCCTTCGCTCCCTGGGTCCCTCCCTGTGCGTCCCTCCCTGTCCCTCGGTCCCTGCCTCCCTCCCTTCCTCCCTCTCTCCCTTCCGTCCTTTCCTCCCTTCACTCGTCCCTCCCTCTGGTCCTGGGATCCTCTCCCCATCTCTAGCCGCCATCCCTCGCGCCTGGAGAGGGCAGTCCAAGCGTTTGCTCGCGGGGTAGACGGGGTTGGGGGTGGGGGGAAGGGTGGTCTCGGGGCCGCACTGGGCTGCCCGGCGCTGCTCCGTGACGGTGGGAGGGGGAGGCTGGCGGGTTACCGGTGTGCCAGTGATGGGTGGGCGGAGCGGGGAGGCAAGAAGAGGCGTGTCGCGGATTGGAGAGCGGCCCCGCCTTCGGACCCGGCCCGGTGTTTCCCGGGCAAAGCGCCCCCTCTGCCCACCCTCCTGAAGTACGCGGGGTGGCGTGGGGGCAGGGCTGCGAGGAGGGACGACAGCTCTGCCTGCGCTGGTCCCCCGAAGCGCAGCGCCGCGGGCTGCCTGCAGACCCGCGCCGGCGCACTAGACCGCCCAGCTCCCGGGCCCTGGGCGGGCTCTGGGGTCCCCAAGATGCCCGGGATAGAAGGACGGCACAGCCCTGCCCTGTGTGTAGTCTCTCACCGGACGGACGGACCTGGCACTCAGGGATCCCAGACAGGTCAGCGGGAGGGCGAGACGCCAAGACACGCCGCTGGAAGCGGAGCCACACGGTCACCTCACGGCGGGAGAGAGGCCACCGCCCTGCCCCCACCCCTCCCCGACCCGCGCGCGCCTTTTAAAGCTCCTCCAGCAGAGCCCGGTATTCTTCCTCGCTGAGGGGTGGCTCCAGGGAAGCGAGCTCTTCCACCTCCTTCAGCTCCCCCAGTGGCTCCGTCTCTAGGAAAGGTCGTGCCTGCTGCTGAAACTCTGGGGTCGACAGGAGCTCGTCCAGCAGGCTGGAGGTGAGCGCAGACGAGCGCTCCTCCGGCTCCTGGAGCGCTTGGGAAGGCGCCTGCAGGGCTGGCATCTGCCCCTGCCAGGCGGAGGCCTCCGGGGGTGCGGGCTGCGGAGGTGGAGGTGGCGCGGCTTGGGGTTCCCCTGCCGCCCCGGCCACCTGGGGCCCCTGGCCCCAGCCCCACCAGGGACCCTGCACACCTCGCCCCTGTGAGTCGGCTTGAGCGGGCCCAAGCTGTCCCACGGAGCACGTCCCCGGCAGGCCGGCGTGCTGCGGCTCCCGCTCCTCGTGGCATCTGCCCGGGTGCGGAGGCCCCGGAAGGCTCTGAGGCTGGGGGAGCGCCACCCCCGAAGGAGCCAGGGCGGCGAACCCGAAAGCCCCGAGGGCCCCGAGCGCCGGGTCAGGTTGCGAGATTCCTTCTGCCTGTGGGGCCTGTCCGTGCAGGAGCAGGGGCACGGCCCCTGCTGCCTGGCTCACGACGGGCCCCTGTGGGAGGGCCCCAGGCGCGCAGGGCACTTGGGGTGCGGGAAGCGCCGCCCCCCACGCCCCGGTGTGGGTGGAGGCGACCCAGGAGCGAGCAGAGGAGCCGCGCCCGCCGGGGGCCGTGTCGCGCGGGCCGCCTGCGGCCGCGGGTCCCCTGCCAGCCCGGCCTGGATGCCTGGCCCTTCGATTCTGAAACCAAATCTGAATCCTGGACTCCGGGAGGCCCGTCTCTCTGGCCAGTTCCTCCCTGGTGGCGAAGTCCGGAAAGCGCTCTCGCTCGAAGGCCCGGAGGAGCACGGCGGTCTGGGACTGGGTCACGGCCGTCCGCTTTCGCCGGCCTTCTGGCGGGCCGCGTGGCCCAGGCCAGGGCCTGGATTCCCGCCGGTGCTGCCTCAGCCGGCGCGATCTCTCGTTCTGAAACCAAATCTGGACCCTGGGCTCCGGAACGCCGATGGCCTGGGCCAGCTGTTCTCTGGTGGCCATGCCCGGGTACGGGTTCCGCTCAAAGGACGCTCGCAGGGCGTCCCTCTGGCTCGGAGTCCAAACGAGCCTCTTTCGCCTTCCTCGCCCTCGGGCCTCCGCCGGGAGAGGGCTGCCGGGAGCTGTGGGGAGAGCCATCGCGGGGAGACCGGGCCGAGTGTCACAGACAGACACAGGCACACAGAGGCCCGGCGGCTCCCGCGCGCCTCAGCCAACCTCTGCTGTGCACCGCACCTGCAGGCAGGTCAAGCCAGGAGTCCGGCCCCGCCAGCCAGGGGCCGCTTTTATAGAGACCTAGCGGCCCCACCCCTTCCTGAATTTGCATGAGCTCCGGGGACCCAGGGCGGGGTAGCCCGCCCTCTCAAGCCGGAAACCACAGGGACACCAGGGCCCTGTGGGGTGGTCGGGGGTGGGGCCTGAGCGGCGGGGGAGGGACACGCGGGGCTTCGGGGGCTGGACCTCTGGGGTTCTCCAGGAATTCTACGGAAACTGGAAGCCTCTCTCCGGGCTCGAACACGTCACCAGGGAGGGTGGCGTGCAGAAGCGAACCCCCGTGACAGGCCTGAGTTTTCCAAGCCCCCCCTCTCCGTCAAGGCGTCCACGTCTGTGGGTGTCGCCGTGGCCGCGACACTCTCACACACGCAGCTGCGTGGATCCGGTTCGTGTTCCTCTAGAAAACGAGAGCGAAGGCACGGAGACAGAAACTCTCCCGGGCAGAGACGGCCTGACGAGGCATTCCTGTTTCCTGCCACACGGGGAGTCTCGGCAACCTGGATAGAAAGGGCAGCGACACGCTGCTGCTTTTCCACGGATCCCTGGGAGTTTCTGTTTCCCCGCCGAGCTCGGGGAAGAAAACGGTGAACGTCATCAGGTCACCACGACTTAGGAAGCCACAGAGAGCTGAGCGACAGGCACCCTTGCGGAGGTCACATACAAAAGTTAAAAAAAAATTAGCCGGGCGTGGTGGCAGACGCCTGTAACCGCAGCGACTTGGGAGGCTGGGGCAGGAGAATTACCGGAACCCGAGGGGTGGAGGTTGCGGTGAGCCGAGATCCGGCCATTGAACTCCAGCCTGGGCGAGAGGGCGAGACTCCGTCTTTTAAAAAAAGAAGAAAAACGAAACAAAACGAAAAACAAAGAAAGACAACACCGCGACCAACAACCACAACCCAGAGGCATTCCAACATATAAAACGCCAGGTCGAAAGGTCGCATCCTGCTTTTGCCTTGTGAGTCATCCTCTTGGCACTCTGCCACGCGTACTTTCCCTCCTTCTCTTCCGCTTCCGAAGCTTCTTCATACACGTTTACTGCTGCTCGGAAACTCTCCTGCTTTACGGCCCTCGGTGGAGTCGTTTCTCCTGAGGAGGCAAGAATCGCGGTTTCTGTAGACTCACACCCCTAGGAATTCCTTTGCCCTAACAGGCAACAGGTAGGAGAAATGAGGGACATCGCCTCGGTGCTGGTCCAGAAATAGGTCACCGTACCGTATCCGGGGAAAGCCCCAAAAAGGGTCATTACCTAGGTGAAGTGCTTAGAAATATATCCCAATACCTCCTGTGGGTAGGACCACGTGAGAAGAGAAGAGTTAAATAGCCTAGAGGCTGTGCTCAGCTGTATGTCCCAATCAGCCCGGTGGGAAAAGCCAAGGCGTAATACGAGAGACAGGTCGTGTAGGTGCTGAGTCAGGTGAAATGTTCCATTTCAGTGTCGGTGGACACTTCCCAGGAAGAAGGGGGCGACACAGGCCACCCAGCAGAAGAGACCAAAAGTATGTCATGATGATACCTGTGGACGAGAACCCAGACAAGGGGACCGCATCGCCTGTGTGCCGGGCCCGGTGACAAGTCACTCTTTCTTTTGTAAGCGCAGCCCAGTCAGGCGAGCACAGTTACCTCACCTGGGTGCTGGGCCCAGAGACAAGCCACATCCGCTCCTGTGGGCAAAGAGCAGGGGTAACAAGACAATCACTGAGAATAGTTGAGTCCCCAGACATGACGTCACAATGGTCTCTGTGGGCAGGGTTCACGCAGGGGACTCACATCACATTGACTGTGGACTCAACAGTGTGTCGCAATGCTTTCTGAGAAGAGGGTCATGACAGAGAAGGAATGTAACTGGATGGCGGGCCCAGCAATATGTTATTGACTCCTATGTGAGCAGATATGAGGCAAGAGAAGGGAATCACAGCATCCTAGTTATGAGCACAGACATATGTCCCAAAGCCCCAAGCATGAGGTGCCAAGGCAGGAGGACAGTGTCACACGACCTAGGTGCTGGGTCCCACCCTACCCCCCACCCTCCGTCCCTCCCTCACTCCCTTCCCCCTCCCTCTCTCCCTTGCGTCCTTCCCTCCCTTCCCTCGTCCCTCCCTCGCGGCCTGGGATCCTCCCCGCTTCTCTACCCGCCTTCCCTCCGGCCTGGAGAAAGCAGCCCTTCCGTTTGCCCGCGGGGTCGTTCGTAGCGGGGCCGTGGGAGGAGTGGTCTCGGGTCTATATTGAGCTGCCAGGCGCTACTCGGTGATGGCGGGGAAGCTGGCGGGGCACCGGTGTGCGAGTGATCGGTGGGCGAATCGGGGAGGCAGAAGAGGGGTGCAGCGGAATGGAGAGCCGGCCTGCCTGGGGACCCGGCCCGGTGTTTCCGGGGGGGGGGGCGAAACGCTCCCTCCGCCCACCCTCCTGAAGTAGGCCGGGTGGCGTGGGGGCAGGGCTGCGAGGAGGGCCGACAGCTCTGCCTGCGCTGGTCCCCAGAAGCGGCCGCGGGCTGCCTGCAGACCCGCGCACGCGCACTAGACCGCCCAGCTCCCGGGCCCTGGGCGGGTTCTGGGGTTCCCTAGATGCTGGGGAGAGAATGACAGCACAGCCCCGCCCTGTGTGCTGTCTCTCACCGGACGGACCTAGAACTGAGGGCTCCCAGGCAGGTCAGCGAAACGGCAAGACAGGCCGCAGGAGCCTCAAATCCATGCACACGCGCGCACGCGCACACCCAGCCGATCACAGGCTGAAGTCGGAAATCACGCTTCAATCGGCCCGAGGGTGACCCCTGTGGGGATGAGACTGCCTCGCGCTCCGTTGCAGGGTTCGCCGTGGGGATATGCCGTCTGTGAACCCCGTGGGTGAAACGAGGACTGGCACGCATCGCATTGAGCTCCCGAAATGCTTTAAGGCTGTGGGGTCCCTCCGTTGGTCCTGGAGGCAGGAGACCGCTCTAATCTCTGCCTATGTCCCTCTGTCCCGTGGTCCCTCTCTCTCCCCCTCTGTTCCACCCTGTTCCCGTCTTTCCCTTTCTTCCTCAGTCCCTCCAAACCTCGGTTTCTTCCTTTCTCTCCCCCTTTCTCTCTTTCTCCTTTTCACCCTCCCTTCGCTCCCTGGGTCCCTCCCTGTGCGTCCCTCCCTGTCCCTCGGTCCCTGCCTCCCTCCCTTCCTCCCTCTCTCCCTTCCGTCCTTTCCTCCCTTCACTCGTCCCTCCCTCTGGTCCTGGGATCCTCTCCCCATCTCTAGCCGCCATCCCTCGCGCCTGGAGAGGGCAGTCCAAGCGTTTGCTCGCGGGGTAGACGGGGTTGGGGGTGGGGGGAAGGGTGGTCTCGGGGCCGCACTGGGCTGCCCGGCGCTGCTCCGTGACGGTGGGAGGGGGAGGCTGGCGGGTTACCGGTGTGCCAGTGATGGGTGGGCGGAGCGGGGAGGCAAGAAGAGGCGTGTCGCGGATTGGAGAGCGGCCCCGCCTTCGGACCCGGCCCGGTGTTTCCCGGGCAAAGCGCCCCCTCTGCCCACCCTCCTGAAGTACGCGGGGTGGCGTGGGGGCAGGGCTGCGAGGAGGGACGACAGCTCTGCCTGCGCTGGTCCCCCGAAGCGCAGCGCCGCGGGCTGCCTGCAGACCCGCGCCGGCGCACTAGACCGCCCAGCTCCCGGGCCCTGGGCGGGCTCTGGGGTCCCCAAGATGCCCGGGATAGAAGGACGGCACAGCCCTGCCCTGTGTGTAGTCTCTCACCGGACGGACGGACCTGGCACTCAGGGATCCCAGACAGGTCAGCGGGAGGGCGAGACGCCAAGACACGCCGCTGGAAGCGGAGCCACACGGTCACCTCACGGCGGGAGAGAGGCCACCGCCCTGCCCCCACCCCTCCCCGACCCGCGCGCGCCTTTTAAAGCTCCTCCAGCAGAGCCCGGTATTCTTCCTCGCTGAGGGGTGGCTCCAGGGAAGCGAGCTCTTCCACCTCCTTCAGCTCCCCCAGTGGCTCCGTCTCTAGGAAAGGTCGTGCCTGCTGCTGAAACTCTGGGGTCGACAGGAGCTCGTCCAGCAGGCTGGAGGTGAGCGCAGACGAGCGCTCCTCCGGCTCCTGGAGCGCTTGGGAAGGCGCCTGCAGGGCTGGCATCTGCCCCTGCCAGGCGGAGGCCTCCGGGGGTGCGGGCTGCGGAGGTGGAGGTGGCGCGGCTTGGGGTTCCCCTGCCGCCCCGGCCACCTGGGGCCCCTGGCCCCAGCCCCACCAGGGACCCTGCACACCTCGCCCCTGTGAGTCGGCTTGAGCGGGCCCAAGCTGTCCCACGGAGCACGTCCCCGGCAGGCCGGCGTGCTGCGGCTCCCGCTCCTCGTGGCATCTGCCCGGGTGCGGAGGCCCCGGAAGGCTCTGAGGCTGGGGGAGCGCCACCCCCGAAGGAGCCAGGGCGGCGAACCCGAAAGCCCCGAGGGCCCCGAGCGCCGGGTCAGGTTGCGAGATTCCTTCTGCCTGTGGGGCCTGTCCGTGCAGGAGCAGGGGCACGGCCCCTGCTGCCTGGCTCACGACGGGCCCCTGTGGGAGGGCCCCAGGCGCGCAGGGCACTTGGGGTGCGGGAAGCGCCGCCCCCCACGCCCCGGTGTGGGTGGAGGCGACCCAGGAGCGAGCAGAGGAGCCGCGCCCGCCGGGGGCCGTGTCGCGCGGGCCGCCTGCGGCCGCGGGTCCCCTGCCAGCCCGGCCTGGATGCCTGGCCCTTCGATTCTGAAACCAAATCTGAATCCTGGACTCCGGGAGGCCCGTCTCTCTGGCCAGTTCCTCCCTGGTGGCGAAGTCCGGAAAGCGCTCTCGCTCGAAGGCCCGGAGGAGCACGGCGGTCTGGGACTGGGTCACGGCCGTCCGCTTTCGCCGGCCTTCTGGCGGGCCGCGTGGCCCAGGCCAGGGCCTGGATTCCCGCCGGTGCTGCCTCAGCCGGCGCGATCTCTCGTTCTGAAACCAAATCTGGACCCTGGGCTCCGGAACGCCGATGGCCTGGGCCAGCTGTTCTCTGGTGGCCATGCCCGGGTACGGGTTCCGCTCAAAGGACGCTCGCAGGGCGTCCCTCTGGCTCGGAGTCCAAACGAGCCTCTTTCGCCTTCCTCGCCCTCGGGCCTCCGCCGGGAGAGGGCTGCCGGGAGCTGTGGGGAGAGCCATCGCGGGGAGACCGGGCCGAGTGTCACAGACAGACACAGGCACACAGAGGCCCGGTGGCTCCCGCGCGCCTCAGCCAACCTCTGCTGTGCACCGCACCTGCAGGCAGGTCAAGCCAGGAGTCCGGCCCCGCCAGCCAGGGGCCGCTTTTATAGAGACCTAGCGGCCCCACCCCTTCCTGAATTTGCATGAGCTCCGGGGACCCAGGGCGGGGTAGCCCGCCCTCTCAAGCCGGAAACCACAGGGACACCAGGGCCCTGTGGGGTGGTCGGGGGTGGGGCCTGAGCGGCGGGGGAGGGACACGCGGGGCTTCGGGGGCTGGACCTCTGGGGTTCTCCAGGAATTCTACGGAAACTGGAAGCCTCTCTCCGGGCTCGAACACGTCACCAGGGAGGGTGGCGTGCAGAAGCGAACCCCCGTGACAGGCCTGAGTTTTCCAAGCCCCCCCTCTCCGTCAAGGCGTCCACGTCTGTGGGTGTCGCCGTGGCCGCGACACTCTCACACACGCAGCTGCGTGGATCCGGTTCGTGTTCCTCTAGAAAACGAGAGCGAAGGCACGGAGACAGAAACTCTCCCGGGCAGAGACGGCCTGACGAGGCATTCCTGTTTCCTGCCACACGGGGAGTCTCGGCAACCTGGATAGAAAGGGCAGCGACACGCTGCTGCTTTTCCACGGATCCCTGGGAGTTTCTGTTTCCCCGCCGAGCTCGGGGAAGAAAACGGTGAACGTCATCAGGTCACCACGACTTAGGAAGCCACAGAGAGCTGAGCGACAGGCACCCTTGCGGAGGTCACATACAAAAGTTAAAAAAAAATTAGCCGGGCGTGGTGGCAGACGCCTGTAACCGCAGCGACTTGGGAGGCTGGGGCAGGAGAATTACCGGAACCCGAGGGGTGGAGGTTGCGGTGAGCCGAGATCCGGCCATTGAACTCCAGCCTGGGCGAGAGGGCGAGACTCCGTCTTTTAAAAAAAGAAGAAAAACGAAACAAAACGAAAAACAAAGAAAGACAACACCGCGACCAACAACCACAACCCAGAGGCATTCCAACATATAAAACGCCAGGTCGAAAGGTCGCATCCTGCTTTTGCCTTGTGAGTCATCCTCTTGGCACTCTGCCACGCGTACTTTCCCTCCTTCTCTTCCGCTTCCGAAGCTTCTTCATACACGTTTACTGCTGCTCGGAAACTCTCCTGCTTTACGGCCCTCGGTGGAGTCGTTTCTCCTGAGGAGGCAAGAATCGCGGTTTCTGTAGACTCACACCCCTAGGAATTCCTTTGCCCTAACAGGCAACAGGTAGGAGAAATGAGGGACATCGCCTCGGTGCTGGTCCAGAAATAGGTCACCGTACCGTATCCGGGGAAAGCCCCAAAAAGGGTCATTACCTAGGTGAAGTGCTTAGAAATATATCCCAATACCTCCTGTGGGTAGGACCACGTGAGAAGAGAAGAGTTAAATAGCCTAGAGGCTGTGCTCAGCTGTATGTCCCAATCAGCCCGGTGGGAAAAGCCAAGGCGTAATACGAGAGACAGGTCGTGTAGGTGCTGAGTCAGGTGAAATGTTCCATTTCAGTGTCGGTGGACACTTCCCAGGAAGAAGGGGGCGACACAGGCCACCCAGCAGAAGAGACCAAAAGTATGTCATGATGATACCTGTGGACGAGAACCCAGACAAGGGGACCGCATCGCCTGTGTGCCGGGCCCGGTGACAAGTCACTCTTTCTTTTGTAAGCGCAGCCCAGTCAGGCGAGCACAGTTACCTCACCTGGGTGCTGGGCCCAGAGACAAGCCACATCCGCTCCTGTGGGCAAAGAGCAGGGGTAACAAGACAATCACTGAGAATAGTTGAGTCCCCAGACATGACGTCACAATGGTCTCTGTGGGCAGGGTTCACGCAGGGGACTCACATCACATTGACTGTGGACTCAACAGTGTGTCGCAATGCTTTCTGAGAAGAGGGTCATGACAGAGAAGGAATGTAACTGGATGGCGGGCCCAGCAATATGTTATTGACTCCTATGTGAGCAGATATGAGGCAAGAGAAGGGAATCACAGCATCCTAGTTATGAGCACAGACATATGTCCCAAAGCCCCAAGCATGAGGTGCCAAGGCAGGAGGACAGTGTCACACGACCTAGGTGCTGGGTCCCACCCTACCCCCCACCCTCCGTCCCTCCCTCACTCCCTTCCCCCTCCCTCTCTCCCTTGCGTCCTTCCCTCCCTTCCCTCGTCCCTCCCTCGCGGCCTGGGATCCTCCCCGCTTCTCTACCCGCCTTCCCTCCGGCCTGGAGAAAGCAGCCCTTCCGTTTGCCCGCGGGGTCGTTCGTAGCGGGGCCGTGGGAGGAGTGGTCTCGGGTCTATATTGAGCTGCCAGGCGCTACTCGGTGATGGCGGGGAAGCTGGCGGGGCACCGGTGTGCGAGTGATCGGTGGGCGAATCGGGGAGGCAGAAGAGGGGTGCAGCGGAATGGAGAGCCGGCCTGCCTGGGGACCCGGCCCGGTGTTTCCGGGGGGGGGGGGCGAAACGCTCCCTCCGCCCACCCTCCTGAAGTAGGCCGGGTGGCGTGGGGGCAGGGCTGCGAGGAGGGCCGACAGCTCTGCCTGCGCTGGTCCCCAGAAGCGGCCGCGGGCTGCCTGCAGACCCGCGCACGCGCACTAGACCGCCCAGCTCCCGGGCCCTGGGCGGGTTCTGGGGTTCCCTAGATGCTGGGGAGAGAATGACAGCACAGCCCCGCCCTGTGTGCTGTCTCTCACCGGACGGACCTAGAACTGAGGGCTCCCAGGCAGGTCAGCGAAACGGCAAGACAGGCCGCAGGAGCCTCAAATCCATGCACACGCGCGCACGCGCACACCCAGCCGATCACAGGCTGAAGTCGGAAATCACGCTTCAATCGGCCGGAGGGTGACCCCTGTGGGGATGAGACTGCCTCGCGCTCCGTTGCAGGGTTCGCCGTGGGGATATGCCGTCTGTGAACCCCGTGGGTGAAACGAGGACTGGCACGCATCGCATTGAGCTCCCGAAATGCTTTAAGGCTGTGGGGTCCCTCCGTTGGTCCTGGAGGCAGGAGACCGCTCTAATCTCTGCCTATGTCCCTCTGTCCCGTGGTCCCTCTCTCTCCCCCTCTGTTCCACCCTGTTCCCGTCTTTCCCTTTCTTCCTCAGTCCCTCCAAACCTCGGTTTCTTCCTTTCTCTCCCCCTTTCTCTCTTTCTCCTTTTCACCCTCCCTTCGCTCCCTGGGTCCCTCCCTGTGCGTCCCTCCCTGTCCCTCGGTCCCTGCCTCCCTCCCTTCCTCCCTCTCTCCCTTCCGTCCTTTCCTCCCTTCACTCGTCCCTCCCTCTGGTCCTGGGATCCTCTCCCCATCTCTAGCCGCCATCCCTCGCGCCTGGAGAGGGCAGTCCAAGCGTTTGCTCGCGGGGTAGACGGGGTTGGGGGTGGGGGGAAGGGTGGTCTCGGGGCCGCACTGGGCTGCCCGGCGCTGCTCCGTGACGGTGGGAGGGGGAGGCTGGCGGGTTACCGGTGTGCCAGTGATGGGTGGGCGGAGCGCGGAGGCAAGAAGAGGCGTGTCGCGGATTGGAGAGCGGCCCCGCCTTCGGACCCGGCCCGGTGTTTCCCGGGCAAAGCGCCCCCTCTGCCCACCCTCCTGAAGTACGCGGGGTGGCGTGGGGGCAGGGCTGCGAGGAGGGACGACAGCTCTGCCTGCGCTGGTCCCCCGAAGCGCAGCGCCGCGGGCTGCCTGCAGACCCGCGCCGGCGCACTAGACCGCCCAGCTCCCGGGCCCTGGGCGGGCTCTGGGGTCCCCAAGATGCCCGGGATAGAAGGACGGCACAGCCCTGCCCTGTGTGTAGTCTCTCACCGGACGGACGGACCTGGCACTCAGGGATCCCAGACAGGTCAGCGGGAGGGCGAGACGCCAAGACACGCCGCTGGAAGCGGAGCCACACGGTCACCTCACGGCGGGAGAGAGGCCACCGCCCTGCCCCCACCCCTCCCCGACCCGCGCGCGCCTTTTAAAGCTCCTCCAGCAGAGCCCGGTATTCTTCCTCGCTGAGGGGTGGCTCCAGGGAAGCGAGCTCTTCCACCTCCTTCAGCTCCCCCAGTGGCTCCGTCTCTAGGAAAGGTCGTGCCTGCTGCTGAAACTCTGGGGTCGACAGGAGCTCGTCCAGCAGGCTGGAGGTGAGCGCAGACGAGCGCTCCTCCGGCTCCTGGAGCGCTTGGGAAGGCGCCTGCAGGGCTGGCATCTGCCCCTGCCAGGCGGAGGCCTCCGGGGGTGCGGGCTGCGGAGGTGGAGGTGGCGCGGCTTGGGGTTCCCCTGCCGCCCCGGCCACCTGGGGCCCCTGGCCCCAGCCCCACCAGGGACCCTGCACACCTCGCCCCTGTGAGTCGGCTTGAGCGGGCCCAAGCTGTCCCACGGAGCACGTCCCCGGCAGGCCGGCGTGCTGCGGCTCCCGCTCCTCGTGGCATCTGCCCGGGTGCGGAGGCCCCGGAAGGCTCTGAGGCTGGGGGAGCGCCACCCCCGAAGGAGCCAGGGCGGCGAACCCGAAAGCCCCGAGGGCCCCGAGCGCCGGGTCAGGTTGCGAGATTCCTTCTGCCTGTGGGGCCTGTCCGTGCAGGAGCAGGGGCACGGCCCCTGCTGCCTGGCTCACGACGGGCCCCTGTGGGAGGGCCCCAGGCGCGCAGGGCACTTGGGGTGCGGGAAGCGCCGCCCCCCACGCCCCGGTGTGGGTGGAGGCGACCCAGGAGCGAGCAGAGGAGCCGCGCCCGCCGGGGGCCGTGTCGCGCGGGCCGCCTGCGGCCGCGGGTCCCCTGCCAGCCCGGCCTGGATGCCTGGCCCTTCGATTCTGAAACCAAATCTGAATCCTGGACTCCGGGAGGCCCGTCTCTCTGGCCAGTTCCTCCCTGGTGGCGAAGTCCGGAAAGCGCTCTCGCTCGAAGGCCCGGAGGAGCACGGCGGTCTGGGACTGGGTCACGGCCGTCCGCTTTCGCCGGCCTTCTGGCGGGCCGCGTGGCCCAGGCCAGGGCCTGGATTCCCGCCGGTGCTGCCTCAGCCGGCGCGATCTCTCGTTCTGAAACCAAATCTGGACCCTGGGCTCCGGAACGCCGATGGCCTGGGCCAGCTGTTCTCTGGTGGCCATGCCCGGGTACGGGTTCCGCTCAAAGGACGCTCGCAGGGCGTCCCTCTGGCTCGGAGTCCAAACGAGCCTCTTTCGCCTTCCTCGCCCTCGGGCCTCCGCCGGGAGAGGGCTGCCGGGAGCTGTGGGGAGAGCCATCGCGGGGAGACCGGGCCGAGTGTCACAGACAGACACAGGCACACAGAGGCCCGGCGGCTCCCGCGCGCCTCAGCCAACCTCTGCTGTGCACCGCACCTGCAGGCAGGTCAAGCCAGGAGTCCGGCCCCGCCAGCCAGGGGCCGCTTTTATAGAGACCTAGCGGCCCCACCCCTTCCTGAATTTGCATGAGCTCCGGGGACCCAGGGCGGGGTAGCCCGCCCTCTCAAGCCGGAAACCACAGGGACACCAGGGCCCTGTGGGGTGGTCGGGGGTGGGGCCTGAGCGGCGGGGGAGGGACACGCGGGGCTTCGGGGGCTGGACCTCTGGGGTTCTCCAGGAATTCTACGGAAACTGGAAGCCTCTCTCCGGGCTCGAACACGTCACCAGGGAGGGTGGCGTGCAGAAGCGAACCCCCGTGACAGGCCTGAGTTTTCCAAGCCCCCCCTCTCCGTCAAGGCGTCCACGTCTGTGGGTGTCGCCGTGGCCGCGACACTCTCACACACGCAGCTGCGTGGATCCGGTTCGTGTTCCTCTAGAAAACGAGAGCGAAGGCACGGAGACAGAAACTCTCCCGGGCAGAGACGGCCTGACGAGGCATTCCTGTTTCCTGCCACACGGGGAGTCTCGGCAACCTGGATAGAAAGGGCAGCGACACGCTGCTGCTTTTCCACGGATCCCTGGGAGTTTCTGTTTCCCCGCCGAGCTCGGGGAAGAAAACGGTGAACGTCATCAGGTCACCACGACTTAGGAAGCCACAGAGAGCTGAGCGACAGGCACCCTTGCGGAGGTCACATACAAAAGTTAAAAAAAAATTAGCCGGGCGTGGTGGCAGACGCCTGTAACCGCAGCGACTTGGGAGGCTGGGGCAGGAGAATTACCGGAACCCGAGGGGTGGAGGTTGCGGTGAGCCGAGATCCGGCCATTGAACTCCAGCCTGGGCGAGAGGGCGAGACTCCGTCTTTTAAAAAAAGAAGAAAAACGAAACAAAACGAAAAACAAAGAAAGACAACACCGCGACCAACAACCACAACCCAGAGGCATTCCAACATATAAAACGCCAGGTCGAAAGGTCGCATCCTGCTTTTGCCTTGTGAGTCATCCTCTTGGCACTCTGCCACGCGTACTTTCCCTCCTTCTCTTCCGCTTCCGAAGCTTCTTCATACACGTTTACTGCTGCTCGGAAACTCTCCTGCTTTACGGCCCTCGGTGGAGTCGTTTCTCCTGAGGAGGCAAGAATCGCGGTTTCTGTAGACTCACACCCCTAGGAATTCCTTTGCCCTAACAGGCAACAGGTAGGAGAAATGAGGGACATCGCCTCGGTGCTGGTCCAGAAATAGGTCACCGTACCGTATCCGGGGAAAGCCCCAAAAAGGGTCATTACCTAGGTGAAGTGCTTAGAAATATATCCCAATACCTCCTGTGGGTAGGACCACGTGAGAAGAGAAGAGTTAAATAGCCTAGAGGCTGTGCTCAGCTGTATGTCCCAATCAGCCCGGTGGGAAAAGCCAAGGCGTAATACGAGAGACAGGTCGTGTAGGTGCTGAGTCAGGTGAAATGTTCCATTTCAGTGTCGGTGGACACTTCCCAGGAAGAAGGGGGCGACACAGGCCACCCAGCAGAAGAGACCAAAAGTATGTCATGATGATACCTGTGGACGAGAACCCAGACAAGGGGACCGCATCGCCTGTGTGCCGGGCCCGGTGACAAGTCACTCTTTCTTTTGTAAGCGCAGCCCAGTCAGGCGAGCACAGTTACCTCACCTGGGTGCTGGGCCCAGAGACAAGCCACATCCGCTCCTGTGGGCAAAGAGCAGGGGTAACAAGACAATCACTGAGAATAGTTGAGTCCCCAGACATGACGTCACAATGGTCTCTGTGGGCAGGGTTCACGCAGGGGACTCACATCACATTGACTGTGGACTCAACAGTGTGTCGCAATGCTTTCTGAGAAGAGGGTCATGACAGAGAAGGAATGTAACTGGATGGCGGGCCCAGCAATATGTTATTGACTCCTATGTGAGCAGATATGAGGCAAGAGAAGGGAATCACAGCATCCTAGTTATGAGCACAGACATATGTCCCAAAGCCCCAAGCATGAGGTGCCAAGGCAGGAGGACAGTGTCACACGACCTAGGTGCTGGGTCCCACCCTACCCCCCACCCTCCGTCCCTCCCTCACTCCCTTCCCCCTCCCTCTCTCCCTTGCGTCCTTCCCTCCCTTCCCTCGTCCCTCCCTCGCGGCCTGGGATCCTCCCCGCTTCTCTACCCGCCTTCCCTCCGGCCTGGAGAAAGCAGCCCTTCCGTTTGCCCGCGGGGTCGTTCGTAGCGGGGCCGTGGGAGGAGTGGTCTCGGGTCTATATTGAGCTGCCAGGCGCTACTCGGTGATGGCGGGGAAGCTGGCGGGGCACCGGTGTGCGAGTGATCGGTGGGCGAATCGGGGAGGCAGAAGAGGGGTGCAGCGGAATGGAGAGCCGGCCTGCCTGGGGACCCGGCCCGGTGTTTCCGGGGGGGGGGGGCGAAACGCTCCCTCCGCCCACCCTCCTGAAGTAGGCCGGGTGGCGTGGGGGCAGGGCTGCGAGGAGGGCCGACAGCTCTGCCTGCGCTGGTCCCCAGAAGCGGCCGCGGGCTGCCTGCAGACCCGCGCACGCGCACTAGACCGCCCAGCTCCCGGGCCCTGGGCGGGTTCTGGGGTTCCCTAGATGCTGGGGAGAGAATGACAGCACAGCCCCGCCCTGTGTGCTGTCTCTCACCGGACGGACCTAGAACTGAGGGCTCCCAGGCAGGTCAGCGAAACGGCAAGACAGGCCGCAGGAGCCTCAAATCCATGCACACGCGCGCACGCGCACACCCAGCCGATCACAGGCTGAAGTCGGAAATCACGCTTCAATCGGCCCGAGGGTGACCCCTGTGGGGATGAGACTGCCTCGCGCTCCGTTGCAGGGTTCGCCGTGGGGATATGCCGTCTGTGAACCCCGTGGGTGAAACGAGGACTGGCACGCATCGCATTGAGCTCCCGAAATGCTTTAAGGCTGTGGGGTCCCTCCGTTGGTCCTGGAGGCAGGAGACCGCTCTAATCTCTGCCTATGTCCCTCTGTCCCGTGGTCCCTCTCTCTCCCCCTCTGTTCCACCCTGTTCCCGTCTTTCCCTTTCTTCCTCAGTCCCTCCAAACCTCGGTTTCTTCCTTTCTCTCCCCCTTTCTCTCTTTCTCCTTTTCACCCTCCCTTCGCTCCCTGGGTCCCTCCCTGTGCGTCCCTCCCTGTCCCTCGGTCCCTGCCTCCCTCCCTTCCTCCCTCTCTCCCTTCCGTCCTTTCCTCCCTTCACTCGTCCCTCCCTCTGGTCCTGGGATCCTCTCCCCATCTCTAGCCGCCATCCCTCGCGCCTGGAGAGGGCAGTCCAAGCGTTTGCTCGCGGGGTAGACGGGGTTGGGGGTGGGGGGAAGGGTGGTCTCGGGGCCGCACTGGGCTGCCCGGCGCTGCTCCGTGACGGTGGGAGGGGGAGGCTGGCGGGTTACCGGTGTGCCAGTGATGGGTGGGCGGAGCGGGGAGGCAAGAAGAGGCGTGTCGCGGATTGGAGAGCGGCCCCGCCTTCGGACCCGGCCCGGTGTTTCCCGGGCAAAGCGCCCCCTCTGCCCACCCTCCTGAAGTACGCGGGGTGGCGTGGGGGCAGGGCTGCGAGGAGGGACGACAGCTCTGCCTGCGCTGGTCCCCCGAAGCGCAGCGCCGCGGGCTGCCTGCAGACCCGCGCCGGCGCACTAGACCGCCCAGCTCCCGGGCCCTGGGCGGGCTCTGGGGTCCCCAAGATGCCCGGGATAGAAGGACGGCACAGCCCTGCCCTGTGTGTAGTCTCTCACCGGACGGACGGACCTGGCACTCAGGGATCCCAGACAGGTCAGCGGGAGGGCGAGACGCCAAGACACGCCGCTGGAAGCGGAGCCACACGGTCACCTCACGGCGGGAGAGAGGCCACCGCCCTGCCCCCACCCCTCCCCGACCCGCGCGCGCCTTTTAAAGCTCCTCCAGCAGAGCCCGGTATTCTTCCTCGCTGAGGGGTGGCTCCAGGGAAGCGAGCTCTTCCACCTCCTTCAGCTCCCCCAGTGGCTCCGTCTCTAGGAAAGGTCGTGCCTGCTGCTGAAACTCTGGGGTCGACAGGAGCTCGTCCAGCAGGCTGGAGGTGAGCGCAGACGAGCGCTCCTCCGGCTCCTGGAGCGCTTGGGAAGGCGCCTGCAGGGCTGGCATCTGCCCCTGC
The DNA here is from genome assembly GCF_049354715.1 of Callithrix jacchus. Classification (NCBI taxonomy): domain Eukaryota; kingdom Metazoa; phylum Chordata; class Mammalia; order Primates; family Cebidae; genus Callithrix; species Callithrix jacchus. The sequence continues at coordinate 21,543,923 of NC_133523.1, forward strand.
CAGGCGGAGGCCTCCGGGGGTGCGGGCTGCGGAGGTGGAGGTGGCGCGGCTTGGGGTTCCCCTGCCGCCCCGGCCACCTGGGGCCCCTGGCCCCAGCCCCACCAGGGACCCTGCACACCTCGCCCCTGTGAGTCGGCTTGAGCGGGCCCAAGCTGTCCCACGGAGCACGTCCCCGGCAGGCCGGCGTGCTGCGGCTCCCGCTCCTCGTGGCATCTGCCCGGGTGCGGAGGCCCCGGAAGGCTCTGAGGCTGGGGGAGCGCCACCCCCGAAGGAGCCAGGGCGGCGAACCCGAAAGCCCCGAGGGCCCCGAGCGCCGGGTCAGGTTGCGAGATTCCTTCTGCCTGTGGGGCCTGTCCGTGCAGGAGCAGGGGCACGGCCCCTGCTGCCTGGCTCACGACGGGCCCCTGTGGGAGGGCCCCAGGCGCGCAGGGCACTTGGGGTGCGGGAAGCGCCGCCCCCCACGCCCCGGTGTGGGTGGAGGCGACCCAGGAGCGAGCAGAGGAGCCGCGCCCGCCGGGGGCCGTGTCGCGCGGGCCGCCTGCGGCCGCGGGTCCCCTGCCAGCCCGGCCTGGATGCCTGGCCCTTCGATTCTGAAACCAAATCTGAATCCTGGACTCCGGGAGGCCCGTCTCTCTGGCCAGTTCCTCCCTGGTGGCGAAGTCCGGAAAGCGCTCTCGCTCGAAGGCCCGGAGGAGCACGGCGGTCTGGGACTGGGTCACGGCCGTCCGCTTTCGCCGGCCTTCTGGCGGGCCGCGTGGCCCAGGCCAGGGCCTGGATTCCCGCCGGTGCTGCCTCAGCCGGCGCGATCTCTCGTTCTGAAACCAAATCTGGACCCTGGGCTCCGGAACGCCGATGGCCTGGGCCAGCTGTTCTCTGGTGGCCATGCCCGGGTACGGGTTCCGCTCAAAGGACGCTCGCAGGGCGTCCCTCTGGCTCGGAGTCCAAACGAGCCTCTTTCGCCTTCCTCGCCCTCGGGCCTCCGCCGGGAGAGGGCTGCCGGGAGCTGTGGGGAGAGCCATCGCGGGGAGACCGGGCCGAGTGTCACAGACAGACACAGGCACACAGAGGCCCGGCGGCTCCCGCGCGCCTCAGCCAACCTCTGCTGTGCACCGCACCTGCAGGCAGGTCAAGCCAGGAGTCCGGCCCCGCCAGCCAGGGGCCGCTTTTATAGAGACCTAGCGGCCCCACCCCTTCCTGAATTTGCATGAGCTCCGGGGACCCAGGGCGGGGTAGCCCGCCCTCTCAAGCCGGAAACCACAGGGACACCAGGGCCCTGTGGGGTGGTCGGGGGTGGGGCCTGAGCGGCGGGGGAGGGACACGCGGGGCTTCGGGGGCTGGACCTCTGGGGTTCTCCAGGAATTCTACGGAAACTGGAAGCCTCTCTCCGGGCTCGAACACGTCACCAGGGAGGGTGGCGTGCAGAAGCGAACCCCCGTGACAGGCCTGAGTTTTCCAAGCCCCCCCTCTCCGTCAAGGCGTCCACGTCTGTGGGTGTCGCCGTGGCCGCGACACTCTCACACACGCAGCTGCGTGGATCCGGTTCGTGTTCCTCTAGAAAACGAGAGCGAAGGCACGGAGACAGAAACTCTCCCGGGCAGAGACGGCCTGACGAGGCATTCCTGTTTCCTGCCACACGGGGAGTCTCGGCAACCTGGATAGAAAGGGCAGCGACACGCTGCTGCTTTTCCACGGATCCCTGGGAGTTTCTGTTTCCCCGCCGAGCTCGGGGAAGAAAACGGTGAACGTCATCAGGTCACCACGACTTAGGAAGCCACAGAGAGCTGAGCGACAGGCACCCTTGCGGAGGTCACATACAAAAGTTAAAAAAAAATTAGCCGGGCGTGGTGGCAGACGCCTGTAACCGCAGCGACTTGGGAGGCTGGGGCAGGAGAATTACCGGAACCCGAGGGGTGGAGGTTGCGGTGAGCCGAGATCCGGCCATTGAACTCCAGCCTGGGCGAGAGGGCGAGACTCCGTCTTTTAAAAAAAGAAGAAAAACGAAACAAAACGAAAAACAAAGAAAGACAACACCGCGACCAACAACCACAACCCAGAGGCATTCCAACATATAAAACGCCAGGTCGAAAGGTCGCATCCTGCTTTTGCCTTGTGAGTCATCCTCTTGGCACTCTGCCACGCGTACTTTCCCTCCTTCTCTTCCGCTTCCGAAGCTTCTTCATACACGTTTACTGCTGCTCGGAAACTCTCCTGCTTTACGGCCCTCGGTGGAGTCGTTTCTCCTGAGGAGGCAAGAATCGCGGTTTCTGTAGACTCACACCCCTAGGAATTCCTTTGCCCTAACAGGCAACAGGTAGGAGAAATGAGGGACATCGCCTCGGTGCTGGTCCAGAAATAGGTCACCGTACCGTATCCGGGGAAAGCCCCAAAAAGGGTCATTACCTAGGTGAAGTGCTTAGAAATATATCCCAATACCTCCTGTGGGTAGGACCACGTGAGAAGAGAAGAGTTAAATAGCCTAGAGGCTGTGCTCAGCTGTATGTCCCAATCAGCCCGGTGGGAAAAGCCAAGGCGTAATACGAGAGACAGGTCGTGTAGGTGCTGAGTCAGGTGAAATGTTCCATTTCAGTGTCGGTGGACACTTCCCAGGAAGAAGGGGGCGACACAGGCCACCCAGCAGAAGAGACCAAAAGTATGTCATGATGATACCTGTGGACGAGAACCCAGACAAGGGGACCGCATCGCCTGTGTGCCGGGCCCGGTGACAAGTCACTCTTTCTTTTGTAAGCGCAGCCCAGTCAGGCGAGCACAGTTACCTCACCTGGGTGCTGGGCCCAGAGACAAGCCACATCCGCTCCTGTGGGCAAAGAGCAGGGGTAACAAGACAATCACTGAGAATAGTTGAGTCCCCAGACATGACGTCACAATGGTCTCTGTGGGCAGGGTTCACGCAGGGGACTCACATCACATTGACTGTGGACTCAACAGTGTGTCGCAATGCTTTCTGAGAAGAGGGTCATGACAGAGAAGGAATGTAACTGGATGGCGGGCCCAGCAATATGTTATTGACTCCTATGTGAGCAGATATGAGGCAAGAGAAGGGAATCACAGCATCCTAGTTATGAGCACAGACATATGTCCCAAAGCCCCAAGCATGAGGTGCCAAGGCAGGAGGACAGTGTCACACGACCTAGGTGCTGGGTCCCACCCTACCCCCCACCCTCCGTCCCTCCCTCACTCCCTTCCCCCTCCCTCTCTCCCTTGCGTCCTTCCCTCCCTTCCCTCGTCCCTCCCTCGCGGCCTGGGATCCTCCCCGCTTCTCTACCCGCCTTCCCTCCGGCCTGGAGAAAGCAGCCCTTCCGTTTGCCCGCGGGGTCGTTCGTAGCGGGGCCGTGGGAGGAGTGGTCTCGGGTCTATATTGAGCTGCCAGGCGCTACTCGGTGATGGCGGGGAAGCTGGCGGGGCACCGGTGTGCGAGTGATCGGTGGGCGAATCGGGGAGGCAGAAGAGGGGTGCAGCGGAATGGAGAGCCGGCCTGCCTGGGGACCCGGCCCGGTGTTTCCGGGGGGGGGGGGCGAAACGCTCCCTCCGCCCACCCTCCTGAAGTAGGCCGGGTGGCGTGGGGGCAGGGCTGCGAGGAGGGCCGACAGCTCTGCCTGCGCTGGTCCCCAGAAGCGGCCGCGGGCTGCCTGCAGACCCGCGCACGCGCACTAGACCGCCCAGCTCCCGGGCCCTGGGCGGGTTCTGGGGTTCCCTAGATGCTGGGGAGAGAATGACAGCACAGCCCCGCCCTGTGTGCTGTCTCTCACCGGACGGACCTAGAACTGAGGGCTCCCAGGCAGGTCAGCGAAACGGCAAGACAGGCCGCAGGAGCCTCAAATCCATGCACACGCGCGCACGCGCACACCCAGCCGATCACAGGCTGAAGTCGGAAATCACGCTTCAATCGGCCCGAGGGTGACCCCTGTGGGGATGAGACTGCCTCGCGCTCCGTTGCAGGGTTCGCCGTGGGGATATGCCGTCTGTGAACCCCGTGGGTGAAACGAGGACTGGCACGCATCGCATTGAGCTCCCGAAATGCTTTAAGGCTGTGGGGTCCCTCCGTTGGTCCTGGAGGCAGGAGACCGCTCTAATCTCTGCCTATGTCCCTCTGTCCCGTGGTCCCTCTCTCTCCCCCTCTGTTCCACCCTGTTCCCGTCTTTCCCTTTCTTCCTCAGTCCCTCCAAACCTCGGTTTCTTCCTTTCTCTCCCCCTTTCTCTCTTTCTCCTTTTCACCCTCCCTTCGCTCCCTGGGTCCCTCCCTGTGCGTCCCTCCCTGTCCCTCGGTCCCTGCCTCCCTCCCTTCCTCCCTCTCTCCCTTCCGTCCTTTCCTCCCTTCACTCGTCCCTCCCTCTGGTCCTGGGATCCTCTCCCCATCTCTAGCCGCCATCCCTCGCGCCTGGAGAGGGCAGTCCAAGCGTTTGCTCGCGGGGTAGACGGGGTTGGGGGTGGGGGGAAGGGTGGTCTCGGGGCCGCACTGGGCTGCCCGGCGCTGCTCCGTGACGGTGGGAGGGGGAGGCTGGCGGGTTACCGGTGTGCCAGTGATGGGTGGGCGGAGCGGGGAGGCAAGAAGAGGCGTGTCGCGGATTGGAGAGCGGCCCCGCCTTCGGACCCGGCCCGGTGTTTCCCGGGCAAAGCGCCCCCTCTGCCCACCCTCCTGAAGTACGCGGGGTGGCGTGGGGGCAGGGCTGCGAGGAGGGACGACAGCTCTGCCTGCGCTGGTCCCCCGAAGCGCAGCGCCGCGGGCTGCCTGCAGACCCGCGCCGGCGCACTAGACCGCCCAGCTCCCGGGCCCTGGGCGGGCTCTGGGGTCCCCAAGATGCCCGGGATAGAAGGACGGCACAGCCCTGCCCTGTGTGTAGTCTCTCACCGGACGGACGGACCTGGCACTCAGGGATCCCAGACAGGTCAGCGGGAGGGCGAGACGCCAAGACACGCCGCTGGAAGCGGAGCCACACGGTCACCTCACGGCGGGAGAGAGGCCACCGCCCTGCCCCCACCCCTCCCCGACCCGCGCGCGCCTTTTAAAGCTCCTCCAGCAGAGCCCGGTATTCTTCCTCGCTGAGGGGTGGCTCCAGGGAAGCGAGCTCTTCCACCTCCTTCAGCTCCCCCAGTGGCTCCGTCTCTAGGAAAGGTCGTGCCTGCTGCTGAAACTCTGGGGTCGACAGGAGCTCGTCCAGCAGGCTGGAGGTGAGCGCAGACGAGCGCTCCTCCGGCTCCTGGAGCGCTTGGGAAGGCGCCTGCAGGGCTGGCATCTGCCCCTGCCAGGCGGAGGCCTCCGGGGGTGCGGGCTGCGGAGGTGGAGGTGGCGCGGCTTGGGGTTCCCCTGCCGCCCCGGCCACCTGGGGCCCCTGGCCCCAGCCCCACCAGGGACCCTGCACACCTCGCCCCTGTGAGTCGGCTTGAGCGGGCCCAAGCTGTCCCACGGAGCACGTCCCCGGCAGGCCGGCGTGCTGCGGCTCCCGCTCCTCGTGGCATCTGCCCGGGTGCGGAGGCCCCGGAAGGCTCTGAGGCTGGGGGAGCGCCACCCCCGAAGGAGCCAGGGCGGCGAACCCGAAAGCCCCGAGGGCCCCGAGCGCCGGGTCAGGTTGCGAGATTCCTTCTGCCTGTGGGGCCTGTCCGTGCAGGAGCAGGGGCACGGCCCCTGCTGCCTGGCTCACGACGGGCCCCTGTGGGAGGGCCCCAGGCGCGCAGGGCACTTGGGGTGCGGGAAGCGCCGCCCCCCACGCCCCGGTGTGGGTGGAGGCGACCCAGGAGCGAGCAGAGGAGCCGCGCCCGCCGGGGGCCGTGTCGCGCGGGCCGCCTGCGGCCGCGGGTCCCCTGCCAGCCCGGCCTGGATGCCTGGCCCTTCGATTCTGAAACCAAATCTGAATCCTGGACTCCGGGAGGCCCGTCTCTCTGGCCAGTTCCTCCCTGGTGGCGAAGTCCGGAAAGCGCTCTCGCTCGAAGGCCCGGAGGAGCACGGCGGTCTGGGACTGGGTCACGGCCGTCCGCTTTCGCCGGCCTTCTGGCGGGCCGCGTGGCCCAGGCCAGGGCCTGGATTCCCGCCGGTGCTGCCTCAGCCGGCGCGATCTCTCGTTCTGAAACCAAATCTGGACCCTGGGCTCCGGAACGCCGATGGCCTGGGCCAGCTGTTCTCTGGTGGCCATGCCCGGGTACGGGTTCCGCTCAAAGGACGCTCGCAGGGCGTCCCTCTGGCTCGGAGTCCAAACGAGCCTCTTTCGCCTTCCTCGCCCTCGGGCCTCCGCCGGGAGAGGGCTGCCGGGAGCTGTGGGGAGAGCCATCGCGGGGAGACCGGGCCGAGTGTCACAGACAGACACAGGCACACAGAGGCCCGGCGGCTCCCGCGCGCCTCAGCCAACCTCTGCTGTGCACCGCACCTGCAGGCAGGTCAAGCCAGGAGTCCGGCCCCGCCAGCCAGGGGCCGCTTTTATAGAGACCTAGCGGCCCCACCCCTTCCTGAATTTGCATGAGCTCCGGGGACCCAGGGCGGGGTAGCCCGCCCTCTCAAGCCGGAAACCACAGGGACACCAGGGCCCTGTGGGGTGGTCGGGGGTGGGGCCTGAGCGGCGGGGGAGGGACACGCGGGGCTTCGGGGGCTGGACCTCTGGGGTTCTCCAGGAATTCTACGGAAACTGGAAGCCTCTCTCCGGGCTCGAACACGTCACCAGGGAGGGTGGCGTGCAGAAGCGAACCCCCGTGACAGGCCTGAGTTTTCCAAGCCCCCCCTCTCCGTCAAGGCGTCCACGTCTGTGGGTGTCGCCGTGGCCGCGACACTCTCACACACGCAGCTGCGTGGATCCGGTTCGTGTTCCTCTAGAAAACGAGAGCGAAGGCACGGAGACAGAAACTCTCCCGGGCAGAGACGGCCTGACGAGGCATTCCTGTTTCCTGCCACACGGGGAGTCTCGGCAACCTGGATAGAAAGGGCAGCGACACGCTGCTGCTTTTCCACGGATCCCTGGGAGTTTCTGTTTCCCCGCCGAGCTCGGGGAAGAAAACGGTGAACGTCATCAGGTCACCACGACTTAGGAAGCCACAGAGAGCTGAGCGACAGGCACCCTTGCGGAGGTCACATACAAAAGTTAAAAAAAAATTAGCCGGGCGTGGTGGCAGACGCCTGTAACCGCAGCGACTTGGGAGGCTGGGGCAGGAGAATTACCGGAACCCGAGGGGTGGAGGTTGCGGTGAGCCGAGATCCGGCCATTGAACTCCAGCCTGGGCGAGAGGGCGAGACTCCGTCTTTTAAAAAAAGAAGAAAAACGAAACAAAACGAAAAACAAAGAAAGACAACACCGCGACCAACAACCACAACCCAGAGGCATTCCAACATATAAAACGCCAGGTCGAAAGGTCGCATCCTGCTTTTGCCTTGTGAGTCATCCTCTTGGCACTCTGCCACGCGTACTTTCCCTCCTTCTCTTCCGCTTCCGAAGCTTCTTCATACACGTTTACTGCTGCTCGGAAACTCTCCTGCTTTACGGCCCTCGGTGGAGTCGTTTCTCCTGAGGAGGCAAGAATCGCGGTTTCTGTAGACTCACACCCCTAGGAATTCCTTTGCCCTAACAGGCAACAGGTAGGAGAAATGAGGGACATCGCCTCGGTGCTGGTCCAGAAATAGGTCACCGTACCGTATCCGGGGAAAGCCCCAAAAAGGGTCATTACCTAGGTGAAGTGCTTAGAAATATATCCCAATACCTCCTGTGGGTAGGACCACGTGAGAAGAGAAGAGTTAAATAGCCTAGAGGCTGTGCTCAGCTGTATGTCCCAATCAGCCCGGTGGGAAAAGCCAAGGCGTAATACGAGAGACAGGTCGTGTAGGTGCTGAGTCAGGTGAAATGTTCCATTTCAGTGTCGGTGGACACTTCCCAGGAAGAAGGGGGCGACACAGGCCACCCAGCAGAAGAGACCAAAAGTATGTCATGATGATACCTGTGGACGAGAACCCAGACAAGGGGACCGCACCGCCTGTGTGCCGGGCCCGGTGACAAGTCACTCTTTCTTTTGTAAGCGCAGCCCAGTCAGGCGAGCACAGTTACCTCACCTGGGTGCTGGGCCCAGAGACAAGCCACATCCGCTCCTGTGGGCAAAGAGCAGGGGTAACAAGACAATCACTGAGAATAGTTGAGTCCCCAGACATGACGTCACAATGGTCTCTGTGGGCAGGGTTCACGCAGGGGACTCACATCACATTGACTGTGGACTCAACAGTGTGTCGCAATGCTTTCTGAGAAGAGGGTCATGACAGAGAAGGAATGTAACTGGATGGCGGGCCCAGCAATATGTTATTGACTCCTATGTGAGCAGATATGAGGCAAGAGAAGGGAATCACAGCATCCTAGTTATGAGCACAGACATATGTCCCAAAGCCCCAAGCATGAGGTGCCAAGGCAGGAGGACAGTGTCACACGACCTAGGTGCTGGGTCCCACCCTACCCCCCACCCTCCGTCCCTCCCTCACTCCCTTCCCCCTCCCTCTCTCCCTTGCGTCCTTCCCTCCCTTCCCTCCTCCCTCCCTCGCGGCCTGGGATCCTCCCCGCTTCTCTACCCGCCTTCCCTCCGGCCTGGAGAAAGCAGCCCTTCCGTTTGCCCGCGGGGTCGTTCGTAGCGGGGCCGTGGGAGGAGTGGTCTCGGGTCTATATTGAGCTGCCAGGCGCTACTCGGTGATGGCGGGGAAGCTGGCGGGGCACCGGTGTGCGAGTGATCGGTGGGCGAATCGGGGAGGCAGAAGAGGGGTGCAGCGGAATGGAGAGCCGGCCTGCCTGGGGACCCGGCCCGGTGTTTCCGGGGGGGGGGGCGAAACGCTCCCTCCGCCCACCCTCCTGAAGTAGGCCGGGTGGCGTGGGGGCAGGGCTGCGAGGAGGGCCGACAGCTCTGCCTGCGCTGGTCCCCAGAAGCGGCCGCGGGCTGCCTGCAGACCCGCGCACGCGCACTAGACCGCCCAGCTCCCGGGCCCTGGGCGGGTTCTGGGGTTCCCTAGATGCTGGGGAGAGAATGACAGCACAGCCCCGCCCTGTGTGCTGTCTCTCACCGGACGGACCTAGAACTGAGGGCTCCCAGGCAGGTCAGCGAAACGGCAAGACAGGCCGCAGGAGCCTCAAATCCATGCACACGCGCGCACGCGCACACCCAGCCGATCACAGGCTGAAGTCGGAAATCACGCTTCAATCGGCCCGAGGGTGACCCCTGTGGGGATGAGACTGCCTCGCGCTCCGTTGCAGGGTTCGCCGTGGGGATATGCCGTCTGTGAACCCCGTGGGTGAAACGAGGACTGGCACGCATCGCATTGAGCTCCCGAAATGCTTTAAGGCTGTGGGGTCCCTCCGTTGGTCCTGGAGGCAGGAGACCGCTCTAATCTCTGCCTATGTCCCTCTGTCCCGTGGTCCCTCTCTCTCCCCCTCTGTTCCACCCTGTTCCCGTCTTTCCCTTTCTTCCTCAGTCCCTCCAAACCTCGGTTTCTTCCTTTCTCTCCCCCTTTCTCTCTTTCTCCTTTTCACCCTCCCTTCGCTCCCTGGGTCCCTCCCTGTGCGTCCCTCCCTGTCCCTCGGTCCCTGCCTCCCTCCCTTCCTCCCTCTCTCCCTTCCGTCCTTTCCTCCCTTCACTCGTCCCTCCCTCTGGTCCTGGGATCCTCTCCCCATCTCTAGCCGCCATCCCTCGCGCCTGGAGAGGGCAGTCCAAGCGTTTGCTCGCGGGGTAGACGGGGTTGGGGGTGGGGGGAAGGGTGGTCTCGGGGCCGCACTGGGCTGCCCGGCGCTGCTCCGTGACGGTGGGAGGGGGAGGCTGGCGGGTTACCGGTGTGCCAGTGATGGGTGGGCGGAGCGGGGAGGCAAGAAGAGGCGTGTCGCGGATTGGAGAGCGGCCCCGCCTTCGGACCCGGCCCGGTGTTTCCCGGGCAAAGCGCCCCCTCTGCCCACCCTCCTGAAGTACGCGGGGTGGCGTGGGGGCAGGGCTGCGAGGAGGGACGACAGCTCTGCCTGCGCTGGTCCCCCGAAGCGCAGCGCCGCGGGCTGCCTGCAGACCCGCGCCGGCGCACTAGACCGCCCAGCTCCCGGGCCCTGGGCGGGCTCTGGGGTCCCCAAGATGCCCGGGATAGAAGGACGGCACAGCCCTGCCCTGTGTGTAGTCTCTCACCGGACGGACGGACCTGGCACTCAGGGATCCCAGACAGGTCAGCGGGAGGGCGAGACGCCAAGACACGCCGCTGGAAGCGGAGCCACACGGTCACCTCACGGCGGGAGAGAGGCCACCGCCCTGCCCCCACCCCTCCCCGACCCGCGCGCGCCTTTTAAAGCTCCTCCAGCAGAGCCCGGTATTCTTCCTCGCTGAGGGGTGGCTCCAGGGAAGCGAGCTCTTCCACCTCCTTCAGCTCCCCCAGTGGCTCCGTCTCTAGGAAAGGTCGTGCCTGCTGCTGAAACTCTGGGGTCGACAGGAGCTCGTCCAGCAGGCTGGAGGTGAGCGCAGACGAGCGCTCCTCCGGCTCCTGGAGCGCTTGGGAAGGCGCCTGCAGGGCTGGCATCTGCCCCTGCCAGGCGGAGGCCTCCGGGGGTGCGGGCTGCGGAGGTGGAGGTGGCGCGGCTTGGGGTTCCCCTGCCGCCCCGGCCACCTGGGGCCCCTGGCCCCAGCCCCACCAGGGACCCTGCACACCTCGCCCCTGTGAGTCGGCTTGAGCGGGCCCAAGCTGTCCCACGGAGCACGTCCCCGGCAGGCCGGCGTGCTGCGGCTCCCGCTCCTCGTGGCATCTGCCCGGGTGCGGAGGCCCCGGAAGGCTCTGAGGCTGGGGGAGCGCCACCCCCGAAGGAGCCAGGGCGGCGAACCCGAAAGCCCCGAGGGCCCCGAGCGCCGGGTCAGGTTGCGAGATTCCTTCTGCCTGTGGGGCCTGTCCGTGCAGGAGCAGGGGCACGGCCCCTGCTGCCTGGCTCACGACGGGCCCCTGTGGGAGGGCCCCAGGCGCGCAGGGCACTTGGGGTGCGGGAAGCGCCGCCCCCCACGCCCCGGTGTGGGTGGAGGCGACCCAGGAGCGAGCAGAGGAGCCGCGCCCGCCGGGGGCCGTGTCGCGCGGGCCGCCTGCGGCCGCGGGTCCCCTGCCAGCCCGGCCTGGATGCCTGGCCCTTCGATTCTGAAACCAAATCTGAATCCTGGACTCCGGGAGGCCCGTCTCTCTGGCCAGTTCCTCCCTGGTGGCGAAGTCCGGAAAGCGCTCTCGCTCGAAGGCCCGGAGGAGCACGGCGGTCTGGGACTGGGTCACGGCCGTCCGCTTTCGCCGGCCTTCTGGCGGGCCGCGTGGCCCAGGCCAGGGCCTGGATTCCCGCCGGTGCTGCCTCAGCCGGCGCGATCTCTCGTTCTGAAACCAAATCTGGACCCTGGGCTCCGGAACGCCGATGGCCTGGGCCAGCTGTTCTCTGGTGGCCATGCCCGGGTACGGGTTCCGCTCAAAGGACGCTCGCAGGGCGTCCCTCTGGCTCGGAGTCCAAACGAGCCTCTTTCGCCTTCCTCGCCCTCGGGCCTCCGCCGGGAGAGGGCTGCCGGGAGCTGTGGGGAGAGCCATCGCGGGGAGACCGGGCCGAGTGTCACAGACAGACACAGGCACACAGAGGCCCGGCGGCTCCCGCGCGCCTCAGCCAACCTCTGCTGTGCACCGCACCTGCAGGCAGGTCAAGCCAGGAGTCCGGCCCCGCCAGCCAGGGGCCGCTTTTATAGAGACCTAGCGGCCCCACCCCTTCCTGAATTTGCATGAGCTCCGGGGACCCAGGGCGGGGTAGCCCGCCCTCTCAAGCCGGAAACCACAGGGACACCAGGGCCCTGTGGGGTGGTCGGGGGTGGGGCCTGAGCGGCGGGGGAGGGACACGCGGGGCTTCGGGGGCTGGACCTCTGGGGTTCTCCAGGAATTCTACGGAAACTGGAAGCCTCTCTCCGGGCTCGAACACGTCACCAGGGAGGGTGGCGTGCAGAAGCGAACCCCCGTGACAGGCCTGAGTTTTCCAAGCCCCCCCTCTCCGTCAAGGCGTCCACGTCTGTGGGTGTCGCCGTGGCCGCGACACTCTCACACACGCAGCTGCGTGGATCCGGTTCGTGTTCCTCTAGAAAACGAGAGCGAAGGCACGGAGACAGAAACTCTCCCGGGCAGAGACGGCCTGACGAGGCATTCCTGTTTCCTGCCACACGGGGAGTCTCGGCAACCTGGATAGAAAGGGCAGCGACACGCTGCTGCTTTTCCACGGATCCCTGGGAGTTTCTGTTTCCCCGCCGAGCTCGGGGAAGAAAACGGTGAACGTCATCAGGTCACCACGACTTAGGAAGCCACAGAGAGCTGAGCGACAGGCACCCTTGCGGAGGTCACATACAAAAGTTAAAAAAAAATTAGCCGGGCGTGGTGGCAGACGCCTGTAACCGCAGCGACTTGGGAGGCTGGGGCAGGAGAATTACCGGAACCCGAGGGGTGGAGGTTGCGGTGAGCCGAGATCCGGCCATTGAACTCCAGCCTGGGCGAGAGGGCGAGACTCCGTCTTTTAAAAAAAGAAGAAAAACGAAACAAAACGAAAAACAAAGAAAGACAACACCGCGACCAACAACCACAACCCAGAGGCATTCCAACATATAAAACGCCAGGTCGAAAGGTCGCATCCTGCTTTTGCCTTGTGAGTCATCCTCTTGGCACTCTGCCACGCGTACTTTCCCTCCTTCTCTTCCGCTTCCGAAGCTTCTTCATACACGTTTACTGCTGCTCGGAAACTCTCCTGCTTTACGGCCCTCGGTGGAGTCGTTTCTCCTGAGGAGGCAAGAATCGCGGTTTCTGTAGACTCACACCCCTAGGAATTCCTTTGCCCTAACAGGCAACAGGTAGGAGAAATGAGGGACATCGCCTCGGTGCTGGTCCAGAAATAGGTCACCGTACCGTATCCGGGGAAAGCCCCAAAAAGGGTCATTACCTAGGTGAAGTGCTTAGAAATATATCCCAATACCTCCTGTGGGTAGGACCACGTGAGAAGAGAAGAGTTAAATAGCCTAGAGGCTGTGCTCAGCTGTATGTCCCAATCAGCCCGGTGGGAAAAGCCAAGGCGTAATACGAGAGACAGGTCGTGTAGGTGCTGAGTCAGGTGAAATGTTCCATTTCAGTGTCGGTGGACACTTCCCAGGAAGAAGGGGGCGACACAGGCCACCCAGCAGAAGAGACCAAAAGTATGTCATGATGATACCTGTGGACGAGAACCCAGACAAGGGGACCGCACCGCCTGTGTGCCGGGCCCGGTGACAAGTCACTCTTTCTTTTGTAAGCGCAGCCCAGTCAGGCGAGCACAGTTACCTCACCTGGGTGCTGGGCCCAGAGACAAGCCACATCCGCTCCTGTGGGCAAAGAGCAGGGGTAACAAGACAATCACTGAGAATAGTTGAGTCCCCAGACATGACGTCACAATGGTCTCTGTGGGCAGGGTTCACGCAGGGGACTCACATCACATTGACTGTGGACTCAACAGTGTGTCGCAATGCTTTCTGAGAAGAGGGTCATGACAGAGAAGGAATGTAACTGGATGGCGGGCCCAGCAATATGTTATTGACTCCTATGTGAGCAGATATGAGGCAAGAGAAGGGAATCACAGCATCCTAGTTATGAGCACAGACATATGTCCCAAAGCCCCAAGCATGAGGTGCCAAGGCAGGAGGACAGTGTCACACGACCTAGGTGCTGGGTCCCACCCTACCCCCCACCCTCCGTCCCTCCCTCACTCCCTTCCCCCTCCCTCTCTCCCTTGCGTCCTTCCCTCCCTTCCCTCGTCCCTCCCTCGCGGCCTGGGATCCTCCCCGCTTCTCTACCCGCCTTCCCTCCGGCCTGGAGAAAGCAGCCCTTCCGTTTGCCCGCGGGGTCGTTCGTAGCGGGGCCGTGGGAGGAGTGGTCTCGGGTCTATATTGAGCTGCCAGGCGCTACTCGGTGATGGCGGGGAAGCTGGCGGGGCACCGGTGTGCGAGTGATCGGTGGGCGAATCGGGGAGGCAGAAGAGGGGTGCAGCGGAATGGAGAGCCGGCCTGCCTGGGGACCCGGCCCGGTGTTTCCGGGGGGGGGGGCGAAACGCTCCCTCCGCCCACCCTCCTGAAGTAGGCCGGGTGGCGCGGGGGCAGGGCTGCGAGGAGGGCCGACAGCTCTGCCTGCGCTGGTCCCCAGAAGCGGCCGCGGGCTGCCTGCAGACCCGCGCACGCGCACTAGACCGCCCAGCTCCCGGGCCCTGGGCGGGTTCTGGGGTTCCCTAGATGCTGGGGAGAGAATGACAGCACAGCCCCGCCCTGTGTGCTGTCTCTCACCGGACGGACCTAGAACTGAGGGCTCCCAGGCAGGTCAGCGAAACGGCAAGACAGGCCGCAGGAGCCTCAAATCCATGCACACGCGCGCACGCGCACACCCAGCCGATCACAGGCTGAAGTCGGAAATCACGCTTCAATCGGCCCGAGGGTGACCCCTGTGGGGATGAGACTGCCTCGCGCTCCGTTGCAGGGTTCGCCGTGGGGATATGCCGTCTGTGAACCCCGTGGGTGAAACGAGGACTGGCACGCATCGCATTGAGCTCCCGAAATGCTTTAAGGCTGTGGGGTCCCTCCGTTGGTCCTGGAGGCAGGAGACCGCTCTAATCTCTGCCTATGTCCCTCTGTCCCGTGGTCCCTCTCTCTCCCCCTCTGTTCCACCCTGTTCCCGTCTTTCCCTTTCTTCCTCAGTCCCTCCAAACCTCGGTTTCTTCCTTTCTCTCCCCCTTTCTCTCTTTCTCCTTTTCACCCTCCCTTCGCTCCCTGGGTCCCTCCCTGTGCGTCCCTCCCTGTCCCTCGGTCCCTGCCTCCCTCCCTTCCTCCCTCTCTCCCTTCCGTCCTTTCCTCCCTTCACTCGTCCCTCCCTCTGGTCCTGGGATCCTCTCCCCATCTCTAGCCGCCATCCCTCGCGCCTGGAGAGGGCAGTCCAAGCGTTTGCTCGCGGGGTAGACGGGGTTGGGGGTGGGGGGAAGGGTGGTCTCGGGGCCGCACTGGGCTGCCCGGCGCTGCTCCGTGACGGTGGGAGGGGGAGGCTGGCGGGTTACCGGTGTGCCAGTGATGGGTGGGCGGAGCGGGGAGGCAAGAAGAGGCGTGTCGCGGATTGGAGAGCGGCCCCGCCTTCGGACCCGGCCCGGTGTTTCCCGGGCAAAGCGCCCCCTCTGCCCACCCTCCTGAAGTACGCGGGGTGGCGTGGGGGCAGGGCTGCGAGGAGGGACGACAGCTCTGCCTGCGCTGGTCCCCCGAAGCGCAGCGCCGCGGGCTGCCTGCAGACCCGCGCCGGCGCACTAGACCGCCCAGCTCCCGGGCCCTGGGCGGGCTCTGGGGTCCCCAAGATGCCCGGGATAGAAGGACGGCACAGCCCTGCCCTGTGTGTAGTCTCTCACCGGACGGACGGACCTGGCACTCAGGGATCCCAGACAGGTCAGCGGGAGGGCGAGACGCCAAGACACGCCGCTGGAAGCGGAGCCACACGGTCACCTCACGGCGGGAGAGAGGCCACCGCCCTGCCCCCACCCCTCCCCGACCCGCGCGCGCCTTTTAAAGCTCCTCCAGCAGAGCCCGGTATTCTTCCTCGCTGAGGGGTGGCTCCAGGGAAGCGAGCTCTTCCACCTCCTTCAGCTCCCCCAGTGGCTCCGTCTCTAGGAAAGGTCGTGCCTGCTGCTGAAACTCTGGGGTCGACAGGAGCTCGTCCAGCAGGCTGGAGGTGAGCGCAGACGAGCGCTCCTCCGGCTCCTGGAGCGCTTGGGAAGGCGCCTGCAGGGCTGGCATCTGCCCCTGCCAGGCGGAGGCCTCCGGGGGTGCGGGCTGCGGAGGTGGAGGTGGCGCGGCTTGGGGTTCCCCTGCCGCCCCGGCCACCTGGGGCCCCTGGCCCCAGCCCCACCAGGGACCCTGCACACCTCGCCCCTGTGAGTCGGCTTGAGCGGGCCCAAGCTGTCCCACGGAGCACGTCCCCGGCAGGCCGGCGTGCTGCGGCTCCCGCTCCTCGTGGCATCTGCCCGGGTGCGGAGGCCCCGGAAGGCTCTGAGGCTGGGGGAGCGCCACCCCCGAAGGAGCCAGGGCGGCGAACCCGAAAGCCCCGAGGGCCCCGAGCGCCGGGTCAGGTTGCGAGATTCCTTCTGCCTGTGGGGCCTGTCCGTGCAGGAGCAGGGGCACGGCCCCTGCTGCCTGGCTCACGACGGGCCCCTGTGGGAGGGCCCCAGGCGCGCAGGGCACTTGGGGTGCGGGAAGCGCCGCCCCCCACGCCCCGGTGTGGGTGGAGGCGACCCAGGAGCGAGCAGAGGAGCCGCGCCCGCCGGGGGCCGTGTCGCGCGGGCCGCCTGCGGCCGCGGGTCCCCTGCCAGCCCGGCCTGGATGCCTGGCCCTTCGATTCTGAAACCAAATCTGAATCCTGGACTCCGGGAGGCCCGTCTCTCTGGCCAGTTCCTCCCTGGTGGCGAAGTCCGGAAAGCGCTCTCGCTCGAAGGCCCGGAGGAGCACGGCGGTCTGGGACTGGGTCACGGCCGTCCGCTTTCGCCGGCCTTCTGGCGGGCCGCGTGGCCCAGGCCAGGGCCTGGATTCCCGCCGGTGCTGCCTCAGCCGGCGCGATCTCTCGTTCTGAAACCAAATCTGGACCCTGGGCTCCGGAACGCCGATGGCCTGGGCCAGCTGTTCTCTGGTGGCCATGCCCGGGTACGGGTTCCGCTCAAAGGACGCTCGCAGGGCGTCCCTCTGGCTCGGAGTCCAAACGAGCCTCTTTCGCCTTCCTCGCCCTCGGGCCTCCGCCGGGAGAGGGCTGCCGGGAGCTGTGGGGAGAGCCATCGCGGGGAGACCGGGCCGAGTGTCACAGACAGACACAGGCACACAGAGGCCCGGCGGCTCCCGCGCGCCTCAGCCAACCTCTGCTGTGCACCGCACCTGCAGGCAGGTCAAGCCAGGAGTCCGGCCCCGCCAGCCAGGGGCCGCTTTTATAGAGACCTAGCGGCCCCACCCCTTCCTGAATTTGCATGAGCTCCGGGGACCCAGGGCGGGGTAGCCCGCCCTCTCAAGCCGGAAACCACAGGGACACCAGGGCCCTGTGGGGTGGTCGGGGGTGGGGCCTGAGCGGCGGGGGAGGGACACGCGGGGCTTCGGGGGCTGGACCTCTGGGGTTCTCCAGGAATTCTACGGAAACTGGAAGCCTCTCTCCGGGCTCGAACACGTCACCAGGGAGGGTGGCGTGCAGAAGCGAACCCCCGTGACAGGCCTGAGTTTTCCAAGCCCCCCCTCTCCGTCAAGGCGTCCACGTCTGTGGGTGTCGCCGTGGCCGCGACACTCTCACACACGCAGCTGCGTGGATCCGGTTCGTGTTCCTCTAGAAAACGAGAGCGAAGGCACGGAGACAGAAACTCTCCCGGGCAGAGACGGCCTGACGAGGCATTCCTGTTTCCTGCCACACGGGGAGTCTCGGCAACCTGGATAGAAAGGGCAGCGACACGCTGCTGCTTTTCCACGGATCCCTGGGAGTTTCTGTTTCCCCGCCGAGCTCGGGGAAGAAAACGGTGAACGTCATCAGGTCACCACGACTTAGGAAGCCACAGAGAGCTGAGCGACAGGCACCCTTGCGGAGGTCACATACAAAAGTTAAAAAAAAATTAGCCGGGCGTGGTGGCAGACGCCTGTAACCGCAGCGACTTGGGAGGCTGGGGCAGGAGAATTACCGGAACCCGAGGGGTGGAGGTTGCGGTGAGCCGAGATCCGGCCATTGAACTCCAGCCTGGGCGAGAGGGCGAGACTCCGTCTTTTAAAAAAAGAAGAAAAACGAAACAAAACGAAAAACAAAGAAAGACAACACCGCGACCAACAACCACAACCCAGAGGCATTCCAACATATAAAACGCCAGGTCGAAAGGTCGCATCCTGCTTTTGCCTTGTGAGTCATCCTCTTGGCACTCTGCCACGCGTACTTTCCCTCCTTCTCTTCCGCTTCCGAAGCTTCTTCATACACGTTTACTGCTGCTCGGAAACTCTCCTGCTTTACGGCCCTCGGTGGAGTCGTTTCTCCTGAGGAGGCAAGAATCGCGGTTTCTGTAGACTCACACCCCTAGGAATTCCTTTGCCCTAACAGGCAACAGGTAGGAGAAATGAGGGACATCGCCTCGGTGCTGGTCCAGAAATAGGTCACCGTACCGTATCCGGGGAAAGCCCCAAAAAGGGTCATTACCTAGGTGAAGTGCTTAGAAATATATCCCAATACCTCCTGTGGGTAGGACCACGTGAGAAGAGAAGAGTTAAATAGCCTAGAGGCTGTGCTCAGCTGTATGTCCCAATCAGCCCGGTGGGAAAAGCCAAGGCGTAATACGAGAGACAGGTCGTGTAGGTGCTGAGTCAGGTGAAATGTTCCATTTCAGTGTCGGTGGACACTTCCCAGGAAGAAGGGGGCGACACAGGCCACCCAGCAGAAGAGACCAAAAGTATGTCATGATGATACCTGTGGACGAGAACCCAGGCAAGGGGACCGCACCGCCTGTGTGCCGGGCCCGGTGACAAGTCACTCTTTCTTTTGTAAGCGCAGCCCAGTCAGGCGAGCACAGTTACCTCACCTGGGTGCTGGGCCCAGAGACAAGCCACATCCGCTCCTGTGGGCAAAGAGCAGGGGTAACAAGACAATCACTGAGAATAGTTGAGTCCCCAGACATGACGTCACAATGGTCTCTGTGGGCAGGGTTCACGCAGGGGACTCACATCACATTGACTGTGGACTCAACAGTGTGTCGCAATGCTTTCTGAGAAGAGGGTCATGACAGAGAAGGAATGTAACTGGATGGCGGGCCCAGCAATATGTTATTGACTCCTATGTGAGCAGATATGAGGCAAGAGAAGGGAATCACAGCATCCTAGTTATGAGCACAGACATATGTCCCAAAGCCCCAAGCATGAGGTGCCAAGGCAGGAGGACAGTGTCACACGACCTAGGTGCTGGGTCCCACCCTACCCCCCACCCTCCGTCCCTCCCTCACTCCCTTCCCCCTCCCTCTCTCCCTTGCGTCCTTCCCTCCCTTCCCTCGTCCCTCCCTCGCGGCCTGGGATCCTCCCCGCTTCTCTACCCGCCTTCCCTCCGGCCTGGAGAAAGCAGCCCTTCCGTTTGCCCGCGGGGTCGTTCGTAGCGGGGCCGTGGGAGGAGTGGTCTCGGGTCTATATTGAGCTGCCAGGCGCTACTCGGTGATGGCGGGGAAGCTGGCGGGGCACCGGTGTGCGAGTGATCGGTGGGCGAATCGGGGAGGCAGAAGAGGGGTGCAGCGGAATGGAGAGCCGGCCTGCCTGGGGACCCGGCCCGGTGTTTCCGGGGGGGGGGGCGAAACGCTCCCTCCGCCCACCCTCCTGAAGTAGGCCGGGTGGCGTGGGGGCAGGGCTGCGAGGAGGGCCGACAGCTCTGCCTGCGCTGGTCCCCAGAAGCGGCCGCGGGCTGCCTGCAGACCCGCGCACGCGCACTAGACCGCCCAGCTCCCGGGCCCTGGGCGGGTTCTGGGGTTCCCTAGATGCTGGGGAGAGAATGACAGCACAGCCCCGCCCTGTGTGCTGTCTCTCACCGGACGGACCTAGAACTGAGGGCTCCCAGGCAGGTCAGCGAAACGGCAAGACAGGCCGCAGGAGCCTCAAATCCATGCACACGCGCGCACGCGCACACCCAGCCGATCACAGGCTGAAGTCGGAAATCACGCTTCAATCGGCCCGAGGGTGACCCCTGTGGGGATGAGACTGCCTCGCGCTCCGTTGCAGGGTTCGCCGTGGGGATATGCCGTCTGTGAACCCCGTGGGTGAAACGAGGACTGGCACGCATCGCATTGAGCTCCCGAAATGCTTTAAGGCTGTGGGGTCCCTCCGTTGGTCCTGGAGGCAGGAGACCGCTCTAATCTCTGCCTATGTCCCTCTGTCCCGTGGTCCCTCTCTCTCCCCCTCTGTTCCACCCTGTTCCCGTCTTTCCCTTTCTTCCTCAGTCCCTCCAAACCTCGGTTTCTTCCTTTCTCTCCCCCTTTCTCTCTTTCTCCTTTTCACCCTCCCTTCGCTCCCTGGGTCCCTCCCTGTGCGTCCCTCCCTGTCCCTCGGTCCCTGCCTCCCTCCCTTCCTCCCTCTCTCCCTTCCGTCCTTTCCTCCCTTCACTCGTCCCTCCCTCTGGTCCTGGGATCCTCTCCCCATCTCTAGCCGCCATCCCTCGCGCCTGGAGAGGGCAGTCCAAGCGTTTGCTCGCGGGGTAGACGGGGTTGGGGGTGGGGGGAAGGGTGGTCTCGGGGCCGCACTGGGCTGCCCGGCGCTGCTCCGTGACGGTGGGAGGGGGAGGCTGGCGGGTTACCGGTGTGCCAGTGATGGGTGGGCGGAGCGGGGAGGCAAGAAGAGGCGTGTCGCGGATTGGAGAGCGGCCCCGCCTTCGGACCCGGCCCGGTGTTTCCCGGGCAAAGCGCCCCCTCTGCCCACCCTCCTGAAGTACGCGGGGTGGCGTGGGGGCAGGGCTGCGAGGAGGGACGACAGCTCTGCCTGCGCTGGTCCCCCGAAGCGCAGCGCCGCGGGCTGCCTGCAGACCCGCGCCGGCGCACTAGACCGCCCAGCTCCCGGGCCCTGGGCGGGCTCTGGGGTCCCCAAGATGCCCGGGATAGAAGGACGGCACAGCCCTGCCCTGTGTGTAGTCTCTCACCGGACGGACGGACCTGGCACTCAGGGATCCCAGACAGGTCAGCGGGAGGGCGAGACGCCAAGACACGCCGCTGGAAGCGGAGCCACACGGTCACCTCACGGCGGGAGAGAGGCCACCGCCCTGCCCCCACCCCTCCCCGACCCGCGCGCGCCTTTTAAAGCTCCTCCAGCAGAGCCCGGTATTCTTCCTCGCTGAGGGGTGGCTCCAGGGAAGCGAGCTCTTCCACCTCCTTCAGCTCCCCCAGTGGCTCCGTCTCTAGGAAAGGTCGTGCCTGCTGCTGAAACTCTGGGGTCGACAGGAGCTCGTCCAGCAGGCTGGAGGTGAGCGCAGACGAGCGCTCCTCCGGCTCCTGGAGCGCTTGGGAAGGCGCCTGCAGGGCTGGCATCTGCCCCTGCCAGGCGGAGGCCTCCGGGGGTGCGGGCTGCGGAGGTGGAGGTGGCGCGGCTTGGGGTTCCCCTGCCGCCCCGGCCACCTGGGGCCCCTGGCCCCAGCCCCACCAGGGACCCTGCACACCTCGCCCCTGTGAGTCGGCTTGAGCGGGCCCAAGCTGTCCCACGGAGCACGTCCCCGGCAGGCCGGCGTGCTGCGGCTCCCGCTCCTCGTGGCATCTGCCCGGGTGCGGAGGCCCCGGAAGGCTCTGAGGCTGGGGGAGCGCCACCCCCGAAGGAGCCAGGGCGGCGAACCCGAAAGCCCCGAGGGCCCCGAGCGCCGGGTCAGGTTGCGAGATTCCTTCTGCCTGTGGGGCCTGTCCGTGCAGGAGCAGGGGCACGGCCCCTGCTGCCTGGCTCACGACGGGCCCCTGTGGGAGGGCCCCAGGCGCGCAGGGCACTTGGGGTGCGGGAAGCGCCGCCCCCCACGCCCCGGTGTGGGTGGAGGCGACCCAGGAGCGAGCAGAGGAGCCGCGCCCGCCGGGGGCCGTGTCGCGCGGGCCGCCTGCGGCCGCGGGTCCCCTGCCAGCCCGGCCTGGATGCCTGGCCCTTCGATTCTGAAACCAAATCTGAATCCTGGACTCCGGGAGGCCCGTCTCTCTGGCCAGTTCCTCCCTGGTGGCGAAGTCCGGAAAGCGCTCTCGCTCGAAGGCCCGGAGGAGCACGGCGGTCTGGGACTGGGTCACGGCCGTCCGCTTTCGCCGGCCTTCTGGCGGGCCGCGTGGCCCAGGCCAGGGCCTGGATTCCCGCCGGTGCTGCCTCAGCCGGCGCGATCTCTCGTTCTGAAACCAAATCTGGACCCTGGGCTCCGGAACGCCGATGGCCTGGGCCAGCTGTTCTCTGGTGGCCATGCCCGGGTACGGGTTCCGCTCAAAGGACGCTCGCAGGGCGTCCCTCTGGCTCGGAGTCCAAACGAGCCTCTTTCGCCTTCCTCGCCCTCGGGCCTCCGCCGGGAGAGGGCTGCCGGGAGCTGTGGGGAGAGCCATCGCGGGGAGACCGGGCCGAGTGTCACAGACAGACACAGGCACACAGAGGCCCGGCGGCTCCCGCGCGCCTCAGCCAACCTCTGCTGTGCACCGCACCTGCAGGCAGGTCAAGCCAGGAGTCCGGCCCCGCCAGCCAGGGGCCGCTTTTATAGAGACCTAGCGGCCCCACCCCTTCCTGAATTTGCATGAGCTCCGGGGACCCAGGGCGGGGTAGCCCGCCCTCTCAAGCCGGAAACCACAGGGACACCAGGGCCCTGTGGGGTGGTCGGGGGTGGGGCCTGAGCGGCGGGGGAGGGACACGCGGGGCTTCGGGGGCTGGACCTCTGGGGTTCTCCAGGAATTCTACGGAAACTGGAAGCCTCTCTCCGGGCTCGAACACGTCACCAGGGAGGGTGGCGTGCAGAAGCGAACCCCCGTGACAGGCCTGAGTTTTCCAAGCCCCCCCTCTCCGTCAAGGCGTCCACGTCTGTGGGTGTCGCCGTGGCCGCGACACTCTCACACACGCAGCTGCGTGGATCCGGTTCGTGTTCCTCTAGAAAACGAGAGCGAAGGCACGGAGACAGAAACTCTCCCGGGCAGAGACGGCCTGACGAGGCATTCCTGTTTCCTGCCACACGGGGAGTCTCGGCAACCTGGATAGAAAGGGCAGCGACACGCTGCTGCTTTTCCACGGATCCCTGGGAGTTTCTGTTTCCCCGCCGAGCTCGGGGAAGAAAACGGTGAACGTCATCAGGTCACCACGACTTAGGAAGCCACAGAGAGCTGAGCGACAGGCACCCTTGCGGAGGTCACATACAAAAGTTAAAAAAAAATTAGCCGGGCGTGGTGGCAGACGCCTGTAACCGCAGCGACTTGGGAGGCTGGGGCAGGAGAATTACCGGAACCCGAGGGGTGGAGGTTGCGGTGAGCCGAGATCCGGCCATTGAACTCCAGCCTGGGCGAGAGGGCGAGACTCCGTCTTTTAAAAAAAGAAGAAAAACGAAACAAAACGAAAAACAAAGAAAGACAACACCGCGACCAACAACCACAACCCAGAGGCATTCCAACATATAAAACGCCAGGTCGAAAGGTCGCATCCTGCTTTTGCCTTGTGAGTCATCCTCTTGGCACTCTGCCACGCGTACTTTCCCTCCTTCTCTTCCGCTTCCGAAGCTTCTTCATACACGTTTACTGCTGCTCGGAAACTCTCCTGCTTTACGGCCCTCGGTGGAGTCGTTTCTCCTGAGGAGGCAAGAATCGCGGTTTCTGTAGACTCACACCCCTAGGAATTCCTTTGCCCTAACAGGCAACAGGTAGGAGAAATGAGGGACATCGCCTCGGTGCTGGTCCAGAAATAGGTCACCGTACCGTATCCGGGGAAAGCCCCAAAAAGGGTCATTACCTAGGTGAAGTGCTTAGAAATATATCCCAATACCTCCTGTGGGTAGGACCACGTGAGAAGAGAAGAGTTAAATAGCCTAGAGGCTGTGCTCAGCTGTATGTCCCAATCAGCCCGGTGGGAAAAGCCAAGGCGTAATACGAGAGACAGGTCGTGTAGGTGCTGAGTCAGGTGAAATGTTCCATTTCAGTGTCGGTGGACACTTCCCAGGAAGAAGGGGGCGACACAGGCCACCCAGCAGAAGAGACCAAAAGTATGTCATGATGATACCTGTGGACGAGAACCCAGGCAAGGGGACCGCATCGCCTGTGTGCCGGGCCCGGTGACAAGTCACTCTTTCTTTTGTAAGCGCAGCCCAGTCAGGCGAGCACAGTTACCTCACCTGGGTGCTGGGCCCAGAGACAAGCCACATCCGCTCCTGTGGGCAAAGAGCAGGGGTAACAAGACAATCACTGAGAATAGTTGAGTCCCCAGACATGACGTCACAATGGTCTCTGTGGGCAGGGTTCACGCAGGGGACTCACATCACATTGACTGTGGACTCAACAGTGTGTCGCAATGCTTTCTGAGAAGAGGGTCATGACAGAGAAGGAATGTAACTGGATGGCGGGCCCAGCAATATGTTATTGACTCCTATGTGAGCAGATATGAGGCAAGAGAAGGGAATCACAGCATCCTAGTTATGAGCACAGACATATGTCCCAAAGCCCCAAGCATGAGGTGCCAAGGCAGGAGGACAGTGTCACACGACCTAGGTGCTGGGTCCCACCCTACCCCCCACCCTCCGTCCCTCCCTCACTCCCTTCCCCCTCCCTCTCTCCCTTGCGTCCTTCCCTCCCTTCCCTCGTCCCTCCCTCGCGGCCTGGGATCCTCCCCGCTTCTCTACCCGCCTTCCCTCCGGCCTGGAGAAAGCAGCCCTTCCGTTTGCCCGCGGGGTCGTTCGTAGCGGGGCCGTGGGAGGAGTGGTCTCGGGTCTATATTGAGCTGCCAGGCGCTACTCGGTGATGGCGGGGAAGCTGGCGGGGCACCGGTGTGCGAGTGATCGGTGGGCGAATCGGGGAGGCAGAAGAGGGGTGCAGCGGAATGGAGAGCCGGCCTGCCTGGGGACCCGGCCCGGTGTTTCCGGGGGGGGGGGGCGAAACGCTCCCTCCGCCCACCCTCCTGAAGTAGGCCGGGTGGCGTGGGGGCAGGGCTGCGAGGAGGGCCGACAGCTCTGCCTGCGCCGGTCCCCAGAAGCGGCCGCGGGCTGCCTGCAGACCCGCGCACGCGCACTAGACCGCCCAGCTCCCGGGCCCTGGGCGGGTTCTGGGGTTCCCTAGATGCTGGGGAGAGAATGACAGCACAGCCCCGCCCTGTGTGCTGTCTCTCACCGGACGGACCTAGAACTGAGGGCTCCCAGGCAGGTCAGCGAAACGGCAAGACAGGCCGCAGGAGCCTCAAATCCATGCACACGCGCGCACGCGCACACCCAGCCGATCACAGGCTGAAGTCGGAAATCACGCTTCAATCGGCCCGAGGGTGACCCCTGTGGGGATGAGACTGCCTCGCGCTCCGTTGCAGGGTTCGCCGTGGGGATATGCCGTCTGTGAACCCCGTGGGTGAAACGAGGACTGGCACGCATCGCATTGAGCTCCCGAAATGCTTTAAGGCTGTGGGGTCCCTCCGTTGGTCCTGGAGGCAGGAGACCGCTCTAATCTCTGCCTATGTCCCTCTGTCCCGTGGTCCCTCTCTCTCCCCCTCTGTTCCACCCTGTTCCCGTCTTTCCCTTTCTTCCTCAGTCCCTCCAAACCTCGGTTTCTTCCTTTCTCTCCCCCTTTCTCTCTTTCTCCTTTTCACCCTCCCTTCGCTCCCTGGGTCCCTCCCTGTGCGTCCCTCCCTGTCCCTCGGTCCCTGCCTCCCTCCCTTCCTCCCTCTCTCCCTTCCGTCCTTTCCTCCCTTCACTCGTCCCTCCCTCTGGTCCTGGGATCCTCTCCCCATCTCTAGCCGCCATCCCTCGCGCCTGGAGAGGGCAGTCCAAGCGTTTGCTCGCGGGGTAGACGGGGTTGGGGGTGGGGGGAAGGGTGGTCTCGGGGCCGCACTGGGCTGCCCGGCGCTGCTCCGTGACGGTGGGAGGGGGAGGCTGGCGGGTTACCGGTGTGCCAGTGATGGGTGGGCGGAGCGGGGAGGCAAGAAGAGGCGTGTCGCGGATTGGAGAGCGGCCCCGCCTTCGGACCCGGCCCGGTGTTTCCCGGGCAAAGCGCCCCCTCTGCCCACCCTCCTGAAGTACGCGGGGTGGCGTGGGGGCAGGGCTGCGAGGAGGGACGACAGCTCTGCCTGCGCTGGTCCCCCGAAGCGCAGCGCCGCGGGCTGCCTGCAGACCCGCGCCGGCGCACTAGACCGCCCAGCTCCCGGGCCCTGGGCGGGCTCTGGGGTCCCCAAGATGCCCGGGATAGAAGGACGGCACAGCCCTGCCCTGTGTGTAGTCTCTCACCGGACGGACGGACCTGGCACTCAGGGATCCCAGACAGGTCAGCGGGAGGGCGAGACGCCAAGACACGCCGCTGGAAGCGGAGCCACACGGTCACCTCACGGCGGGAGAGAGGCCACCGCCCTGCCCCCACCCCTCCCCGACCCGCGCGCGCCTTTTAAAGCTCCTCCAGCAGAGCCCGGTATTCTTCCTCGCTGAGGGGTGGCTCCAGGGAAGCGAGCTCTTCCACCTCCTTCAGCTCCCCCAGTGGCTCCGTCTCTAGGAAAGGTCGTGCCTGCTGCTGAAACTCTGGGGTCGACAGGAGCTCGTCCAGCAGGCTGGAGGTGAGCGCAGACGAGCGCTCCTCCGGCTCCTGGAGCGCTTGGGAAGGCGCCTGCAGGGCTGGCATCTGCCCCTGCCAGGCGGAGGCCTCCGGGGGTGCGGGCTGCGGAGGTGGAGGTGGCGCGGCTTGGGGTTCCCCTGCCGCCCCGGCCACCTGGGGCCCCTGGCCCCAGCCCCACCAGGGACCCTGCACACCTCGCCCCTGTGAGTCGGCTTGAGCGGGCCCAAGCTGTCCCACGGAGCACGTCCCCGGCAGGCCGGCGTGCTGCGGCTCCCGCTCCTCGTGGCATCTGCCCGGGTGCGGAGGCCCCGGAAGGCTCTGAGGCTGGGGGAGCGCCACCCCCGAAGGAGCCAGGGCGGCGAACCCGAAAGCCCCGAGGGCCCCGAGCGCCGGGTCAGGTTGCGAGATTCCTTCTGCCTGTGGGGCCTGTCCGTGCAGGAGCAGGGGCACGGCCCCTGCTGCCTGGCTCACGACGGGCCCCTGTGGGAGGGCCCCAGGCGCGCAGGGCACTTGGGGTGCGGGAAGCGCCGCCCCCCACGCCCCGGTGTGGGTGGAGGCGACCCAGGAGCGAGCAGAGGAGCCGCGCCCGCCGGGGGCCGTGTCGCGCGGGCCGCCTGCGGCCGCGGGTCCCCTGCCAGCCCGGCCTGGATGCCTGGCCCTTCGATTCTGAAACCAAATCTGAATCCTGGACTCCGGGAGGCCCGTCTCTCTGGCCAGTTCCTCCCTGGTGGCGAAGTCCGGAAAGCGCTCTCGCTCGAAGGCCCGGAGGAGCACGGCGGTCTGGGACTGGGTCACGGCCGTCCGCTTTCGCCGGCCTTCTGGCGGGCCGCGTGGCCCAGGCCAGGGCCTGGATTCCCGCCGGTGCTGCCTCAGCCGGCGCGATCTCTCGTTCTGAAACCAAATCTGGACCCTGGGCTCCGGAACGCCGATGGCCTGGGCCAGCTGTTCTCTGGTGGCCATGCCCGGGTACGGGTTCCGCTCAAAGGACGCTCGCAGGGCGTCCCTCTGGCTCGGAGTCCAAACGAGCCTCTTTCGCCTTCCTCGCCCTCGGGCCTCCGCCGGGAGAGGGCTGCCGGGAGCTGTGGGGAGAGCCATCGCGGGGAGACCGGGCCGAGTGTCACAGACAGACACAGGCACACAGAGGCCCGGCGGCTCCCGCGCGCCTCAGCCAACCTCTGCTGTGCACCGCACCTGCAGGCAGGTCAAGCCAGGAGTCCGGCCCCGCCAGCCAGGGGCCGCTTTTATAGAGACCTAGCGGCCCCACCCCTTCCTGAATTTGCATGAGCTCCGGGGACCCAGGGCGGGGTAGCCCGCCCTCTCAAGCCGGAAACCACAGGGACACCAGGGCCCTGTGGGGTGGTCGGGGGTGGGGCCTGAGCGGCGGGGGAGGGACACGCGGGGCTTCGGGGGCTGGACCTCTGGGGTTCTCCAGGAATTCTACGGAAACTGGAAGCCTCTCTCCGGGCTCGAACACGTCACCAGGGAGGGTGGCGTGCAGAAGCGAACCCCCGTGACAGGCCTGAGTTTTCCAAGCCCCCCCTCTCCGTCAAGGCGTCCACGTCTGTGGGTGTCGCCGTGGCCGCGACACTCTCACACACGCAGCTGCGTGGATCCGGTTCGTGTTCCTCTAGAAAACGAGAGCGAAGGCACGGAGACAGAAACTCTCCCGGGCAGAGACGGCCTGACGAGGCATTCCTGTTTCCTGCCACACGGGGAGTCTCGGCAACCTGGATAGAAAGGGCAGCGACACGCTGCTGCTTTTCCACGGATCCCTGGGAGTTTCTGTTTCCCCGCCGAGCTCGGGGAAGAAAACGGTGAACGTCATCAGGTCACCACGACTTAGGAAGCCACAGAGAGCTGAGCGACAGGCACCCTTGCGGAGGTCACATACAAAAGTTAAAAAAAAATTAGCCGGGCGTGGTGGCAGACGCCTGTAACCGCAGCGACTTGGGAGGCTGGGGCAGGAGAATTACCGGAACCCGAGGGGTGGAGGTTGCGGTGAGCCGAGATCCGGCCATTGAACTCCAGCCTGGGCGAGAGGGCGAGACTCCGTCTTTTAAAAAAAGAAGAAAAACGAAACAAAACGAAAAACAAAGAAAGACAACACCGCGACCAACAACCACAACCCAGAGGCATTCCAACATATAAAACGCCAGGTCGAAAGGTCGCATCCTGCTTTTGCCTTGTGAGTCATCCTCTTGGCACTCTGCCACGCGTACTTTCCCTCCTTCTCTTCCGCTTCCGAAGCTTCTTCATACACGTTTACTGCTGCTCGGAAACTCTCCTGCTTTACGGCCCTCGGTGGAGTCGTTTCTCCTGAGGAGGCAAGAATCGCGGTTTCTGTAGACTCACACCCCTAGGAATTCCTTTGCCCTAACAGGCAACAGGTAGGAGAAATGAGGGACATCGCCTCGGTGCTGGTCCAGAAATAGGTCACCGTACCGTATCCGGGGAAAGCCCCAAAAAGGGTCATTACCTAGGTGAAGTGCTTAGAAATATATCCCAATACCTCCTGTGGGTAGGACCACGTGAGAAGAGAAGAGTTAAATAGCCTAGAGGCTGTGCTCAGCTGTATGTCCCAATCAGCCCGGTGGGAAAAGCCAAGGCGTAATACGAGAGACAGGTCGTGTAGGTGCTGAGTCAGGTGAAATGTTCCATTTCAGTGTCGGTGGACACTTCCCAGGAAGAAGGGGGCGACACAGGCCACCCAGCAGAAGAGACCAAAAGTATGTCATGATGATACCTGTGGACGAGAACCCAGACAAGGGGACCGCATCGCCTGTGTGCCGGGCCCGGTGACAAGTCACTCTTTCTTTTGTAAGCGCAGCCCAGTCAGGCGAGCACAGTTACCTCACCTGGGTGCTGGGCCCAGAGACAAGCCACATCCGCTCCTGTGGGCAAAGAGCAGGGGTAACAAGACAATCACTGAGAATAGTTGAGTCCCCAGACATGACGTCACAATGGTCTCTGTGGGCAGGGTTCACGCAGGGGACTCACATCACATTGACTGTGGACTCAACAGTGTGTCGCAATGCTTTCTGAGAAGAGGGTCATGACAGAGAAGGAATGTAACTGGATGGCGGGCCCAGCAATATGTTATTGACTCCTATGTGAGCAGATATGAGGCAAGAGAAGGGAATCACAGCATCCTAGTTATGAGCACAGACATATGTCCCAAAGCCCCAAGCATGAGGTGCCAAGGCAGGAGGACAGTGTCACACGACCTAGGTGCTGGGTCCCACCCTACCCCCCACCCTCCGTCCCTCCCTCACTCCCTTCCCCCTCCCTCTCTCCCTTGCGTCCTTCCCTCCCTTCCCTCGTCCCTCCCTCGCGGCCTGGGATCCTCCCCGCTTCTCTACCCGCCTTCCCTCCGGCCTGGAGAAAGCAGCCCTTCCGTTTGCCCGCGGGGTCGTTCGTAGCGGGGCCGTGGGAGGAGTGGTCTCGGGTCTATATTGAGCTGCCAGGCGCTACTCGGTGATGGCGGGGAAGCTGGCGGGGCACCGGTGTGCGAGTGATCGGTGGGCGAATCGGGGAGGCAGAAGAGGGGTGCAGCGGAATGGAGAGCCGGCCTGCCTGGGGACCCGGCCCGGTGTTTCCGGGGGGGGGGCGAAACGCTCCCTCCGCCCACCCTCCTGAAGTAGGCCGGGTGGCGTGGGGGCAGGGCTGCGAGGAGGGCCGACAGCTCTGCCTGCGCCGGTCCCCAGAAGCGGCCGCGGGCTGCCTGCAGACCCGCGCACGCGCACTAGACCGCCCAGCTCCCGGGCCCTGGGCGGGTTCTGGGGTTCCCTAGATGCTGGGGAGAGAATGACAGCACAGCCCCGCCCTGTGTGCTGTCTCTCACCGGACGGACCTAGAACTGAGGGCTCCCAGGCAGGTCAGCGAAACGGCAAGACAGGCCGCAGGAGCCTCAAATCCATGCACACGCGCGCACGCGCACACCCAGCCGATCACAGGCTGAAGTCGGAAATCACGCTTCAATCGGCCCGAGGGTGACCCCTGTGGGGATGAGACTGCCTCGCGCTCCGTTGCAGGGTTCGCCGTGGGGATATGCCGTCTGTGAACCCCGTGGGTGAAACGAGGACTGGCACGCATCGCATTGAGCTCCCGAAATGCTTTAAGGCTGTGGGGTCCCTCCGTTGGTCCTGGAGGCAGGAGACCGCTCTAATCTCTGCCTATGTCCCTCTGTCCCGTGGTCCCTCTCTCTCCCCCTCTGTTCCACCCTGTTCCCGTCTTTCCCTTTCTTCCTCAGTCCCTCCAAACCTCGGTTTCTTCCTTTCTCTCCCCCTTTCTCTCTTTCTCCTTTTCACCCTCCCTTCGCTCCCTGGGTCCCTCCCTGTGCGTCCCTCCCTGTCCCTCGGTCCCTGCCTCCCTCCCTTCCTCCCTCTCTCCCTTCCGTCCTTTCCTCCCTTCACTCGTCCCTCCCTCTGGTCCTGGGATCCTCTCCCCATCTCTAGCCGCCATCCCTCGCGCCTGGAGAGGGCAGTCCAAGCGTTTGCTCGCGGGGTAGACGGGGTTGGGGGTGGGGGGAAGGGTGGTCTCGGGGCCGCACTGGGCTGCCCGGCGCTGCTCCGTGACGGTGGGAGGGGGAGGCTGGCGGGTTACCGGTGTGCCAGTGATGGGTGGGCGGAGCGGGGAGGCAAGAAGAGGCGTGTCGCGGATTGGAGAGCGGCCCCGCCTTCGGACCCGGCCCGGTGTTTCCCGGGCAAAGCGCCCCCTCTGCCCACCCTCCTGAAGTACGCGGGGTGGCGTGGGGGCAGGGCTGCGAGGAGGGACGACAGCTCTGCCTGCGCTGGTCCCCCGAAGCGCAGCGCCGCGGGCTGCCTGCAGACCCGCGCCGGCGCACTAGACCGCCCAGCTCCCGGGCCCTGGGCGGGCTCTGGGGTCCCCAAGATGCCCGGGATAGAAGGACGGCACAGCCCTGCCCTGTGTGTAGTCTCTCACCGGACGGACGGACCTGGCACTCAGGGATCCCAGACAGGTCAGCGGGAGGGCGAGACGCCAAGACACGCCGCTGGAAGCGGAGCCACACGGTCACCTCACGGCGGGAGAGAGGCCACCGCCCTGCCCCCACCCCTCCCCGACCCGCGCGCGCCTTTTAAAGCTCCTCCAGCAGAGCCCGGTATTCTTCCTCGCTGAGGGGTGGCTCCAGGGAAGCGAGCTCTTCCACCTCCTTCAGCTCCCCCAGTGGCTCCGTCTCTAGGAAAGGTCGTGCCTGCTGCTGAAACTCTGGGGTCGACAGGAGCTCGTCCAGCAGGCTGGAGGTGAGCGCAGACGAGCGCTCCTCCGGCTCCTGGAGCGCTTGGGAAGGCGCCTGCAGGGCTGGCATCTGCCCCTGCCAGGCGGAGGCCTCCGGGGGTGCGGGCTGCGGAGGTGGAGGTGGCGCGGCTTGGGGTTCCCCTGCCGCCCCGGCCACCTGGGGCCCCTGGCCCCAGCCCCACCAGGGACCCTGCACACCTCGCCCCTGTGAGTCGGCTTGAGCGGGCCCAAGCTGTCCCACGGAGCACGTCCCCGGCAGGCCGGCGTGCTGCGGCTCCCGCTCCTCGTGGCATCTGCCCGGGTGCGGAGGCCCCGGAAGGCTCTGAGGCTGGGGGAGCGCCACCCCCGAAGGAGCCAGGGCGGCGAACCCGAAAGCCCCGAGGGCCCCGAGCGCCGGGTCAGGTTGCGAGATTCCTTCTGCCTGTGGGGCCTGTCCGTGCAGGAGCAGGGGCACGGCCCCTGCTGCCTGGCTCACGACGGGCCCCTGTGGGAGGGCCCCAGGCGCGCAGGGCACTTGGGGTGCGGGAAGCGCCGCCCCCCACGCCCCGGTGTGGGTGGAGGCGACCCAGGAGCGAGCAGAGGAGCCGCGCCCGCCGGGGGCCGTGTCGCGCGGGCCGCCTGCGGCCGCGGGTCCCCTGCCAGCCCGGCCTGGATGCCTGGCCCTTCGATTCTGAAACCAAATCTGAATCCTGGACTCCGGGAGGCCCGTCTCTCTGGCCAGTTCCTCCCTGGTGGCGAAGTCCGGAAAGCGCTCTCGCTCGAAGGCCCGGAGGAGCACGGCGGTCTGGGACTGGGTCACGGCCGTCCGCTTTCGCCGGCCTTCTGGCGGGCCGCGTGGCCCAGGCCAGGGCCTGGATTCCCGCCGGTGCTGCCTCAGCCGGCGCGATCTCTCGTTCTGAAACCAAATCTGGACCCTGGGCTCCGGAACGCCGATGGCCTGGGCCAGCTGTTCTCTGGTGGCCATGCCCGGGTACGGGTTCCGCTCAAAGGACGCTCGCAGGGCGTCCCTCTGGCTCGGAGTCCAAACGAGCCTCTTTCGCCTTCCTCGCCCTCGGGCCTCCGCCGGGAGAGGGCTGCCGGGAGCTGTGGGGAGAGCCATCGCGGGGAGACCGGGCCGAGTGTCACAGACAGACACAGGCACACAGAGGCCCGGCGGCTCCCGCGCGCCTCAGCCAACCTCTGCTGTGCACCGCACCTGCAGGCAGGTCAAGCCAGGAGTCCGGCCCCGCCAGCCAGGGGCCGCTTTTATAGAGACCTAGCGGCCCCACCCCTTCCTGAATTTGCATGAGCTCCGGGGACCCAGGGCGGGGTAGCCCGCCCTCTCAAGCCGGAAACCACAGGGACACCAGGGCCCTGTGGGGTGGTCGGGGGTGGGGCCTGAGCGGCGGGGGAGGGACACGCGGGGCTTCGGGGGCTGGACCTCTGGGGTTCTCCAGGAATTCTACGGAAACTGGAAGCCTCTCTCCGGGCTCGAACACGTCACCAGGGAGGGTGGCGTGCAGAAGCGAACCCCCGTGACAGGCCTGAGTTTTCCAAGCCCCCCCTCTCCGTCAAGGCGTCCACGTCTGTGGGTGTCGCCGTGGCCGCGACACTCTCACACACGCAGCTGCGTGGATCCGGTTCGTGTTCCTCTAGAAAACGAGAGCGAAGGCACGGAGACAGAAACTCTCCCGGGCAGAGACGGCCTGACGAGGCATTCCTGTTTCCTGCCACACGGGGAGTCTCGGCAACCTGGATAGAAAGGGCAGCGACACGCTGCTGCTTTTCCACGGATCCCTGGGAGTTTCTGTTTCCCCGCCGAGCTCGGGGAAGAAAACGGTGAACGTCATCAGGTCACCACGACTTAGGAAGCCACAGAGAGCTGAGCGACAGGCACCCTTGCGGAGGTCACATACAAAAGTTAAAAAAAAATTAGCCGGGCGTGGTGGCAGACGCCTGTAACCGCAGCGACTTGGGAGGCTGGGGCAGGAGAATTACCGGAACCCGAGGGGTGGAGGTTGCGGTGAGCCGAGATCCGGCCATTGAACTCCAGCCTGGGCGAGAGGGCGAGACTCCGTCTTTTAAAAAAAGAAGAAAAACGAAACAAAACGAAAAACAAAGAAAGACAACACCGCGACCAACAACCACAACCCAGAGGCATTCCAACATATAAAACGCCAGGTCGAAAGGTCGCATCCTGCTTTTGCCTTGTGAGTCATCCTCTTGGCACTCTGCCACGCGTACTTTCCCTCCTTCTCTTCCGCTTCCGAAGCTTCTTCATACACGTTTACTGCTGCTCGGAAACTCTCCTGCTTTACGGCCCTCGGTGGAGTCGTTTCTCCTGAGGAGGCAAGAATCGCGGTTTCTGTAGACTCACACCCCTAGGAATTCCTTTGCCCTAACAGGCAACAGGTAGGAGAAATGAGGGACATCGCCTCGGTGCTGGTCCAGAAATAGGTCACCGTACCGTATCCGGGGAAAGCCCCAAAAAGGGTCATTACCTAGGTGAAGTGCTTAGAAATATATCCCAATACCTCCTGTGGGTAGGACCACGTGAGAAGAGAAGAGTTAAATAGCCTAGAGGCTGTGCTCAGCTGTATGTCCCAATCAGCCCGGTGGGAAAAGCCAAGGCGTAATACGAGAGACAGGTCGTGTAGGTGCTGAGTCAGGTGAAATGTTCCATTTCAGTGTCGGTGGACACTTCCCAGGAAGAAGGGGGCGACACAGGCCACCCAGCAGAAGAGACCAAAAGTATGTCATGATGATACCTGTGGACGAGAACCCAGACAAGGGGACCGCATCGCCTGTGTGCCGGGCCCGGTGACAAGTCACTCTTTCTTTTGTAAGCGCAGCCCAGTCAGGCGAGCACAGTTACCTCACCTGGGTGCTGGGCCCAGAGACAAGCCACATCCGCTCCTGTGGGCAAAGAGCAGGGGTAACAAGACAATCACTGAGAATAGTTGAGTCCCCAGACATGACGTCACAATGGTCTCTGTGGGCAGGGTTCACGCAGGGGACTCACATCACATTGACTGTGGACTCAACAGTGTGTCGCAATGCTTTCTGAGAAGAGGGTCATGACAGAGAAGGAATGTAACTGGATGGCGGGCCCAGCAATATGTTATTGACTCCTATGTGAGCAGATATGAGGCAAGAGAAGGGAATCACAGCATCCTAGTTATGAGCACAGACATATGTCCCAAAGCCCCAAGCATGAGGTGCCAAGGCAGGAGGACAGTGTCACACGACCTAGGTGCTGGGTCCCACCCTACCCCCCACCCTCCGTCCCTCCCTCACTCCCTTCCCCCTCCCTCTCTCCCTTGCGTCCTTCCCTCCCTTCCCTCGTCCCTCCCTCGCGGCCTGGGATCCTCCCCGCTTCTCTACCCGCCTTCCCTCCGGCCTGGAGAAAGCAGCCCTTCCGTTTGCCCGCGGGGTCGTTCGTAGCGGGGCCGTGGGAGGAGTGGTCTCGGGTCTATATTGAGCTGCCAGGCGCTACTCGGTGATGGCGGGGAAGCTGGCGGGGCACCGGTGTGCGAGTGATCGGTGGGCGAATCGGGGAGGCAGAAGAGGGGTGCAGCGGAATGGAGAGCCGGCCTGCCTGGGGACCCGGCCCGGTGTTTCCGGGGGGGGGGGGCGAAACGCTCCCTCCGCCCACCCTCCTGAAGTAGGCCGGGTGGCGTGGGGGCAGGGCTGCGAGGAGGGCCGACAGCTCTGCCTGCGCTGGTCCCCAGAAGCGGCCGCGGGCTGCCTGCAGACCCGCGCACGCGCACTAGACCGCCCAGCTCCCGGGCCCTGGGCGGGTTCTGGGGTTCCCTAGATGCTGGGGAGAGAATGACAGCACAGCCCCGCCCTGTGTGCTGTCTCTCACCGGACGGACCTAGAACTGAGGGCTCCCAGGCAGGTCAGCGAAACGGCAAGACAGGCCGCAGGAGCCTCAAATCCATGCACACGCGCGCACGCGCACACCCAGCCGATCACAGGCTGAAGTCGGAAATCACGCTTCAATCGGCCCGAGGGTGACCCCTGTGGGGATGAGACTGCCTCGCGCTCCGTTGCAGGGTTCGCCGTGGGGATATGCCGTCTGTGAACCCCGTGGGTGAAACGAGGACTGGCACGCATCGCATTGAGCTCCCGAAATGCTTTAAGGCTGTGGGGTCCCTCCGTTGGTCCTGGAGGCAGGAGACCGCTCTAATCTCTGCCTATGTCCCTCTGTCCCGTGGTCCCTCTCTCTCCCCCTCTGTTCCACCCTGTTCCCGTCTTTCCCTTTCTTCCTCAGTCCCTCCAAACCTCGGTTTCTTCCTTTCTCTCCCCCTTTCTCTCTTTCTCCTTTTCACCCTCCCTTCGCTCCCTGGGTCCCTCCCTGTGCGTCCCTCCCTGTCCCTCGGTCCCTGCCTCCCTCCCTTCCTCCCTCTCTCCCTTCCGTCCTTTCCTCCCTTCACTCGTCCCTCCCTCTGGTCCTGGGATCCTCTCCCCATCTCTAGCCGCCATCCCTCGCGCCTGGAGAGGGCAGTCCAAGCGTTTGCTCGCGGGGTAGACGGGGTTGGGGGTGGGGGGAAGGGTGGTCTCGGGGCCGCACTGGGCTGCCCGGCGCTGCTCCGTGACGGTGGGAGGGGGAGGCTGGCGGGTTACCGGTGTGCCAGTGATGGGTGGGCGGAGCGGGGAGGCAAGAAGAGGCGTGTCGCGGATTGGAGAGCGGCCCCGCCTTCGGACCCGGCCCGGTGTTTCCCGGGCAAAGCGCCCCCTCTGCCCACCCTCCTGAAGTACGCGGGGTGGCGTGGGGGCAGGGCTGCGAGGAGGGACGACAGCTCTGCCTGCGCTGGTCCCCCGAAGCGCAGCGCCGCGGGCTGCCTGCAGACCCGCGCCGGCGCACTAGACCGCCCAGCTCCCGGGCCCTGGGCGGGCTCTGGGGTCCCCAAGATGCCCGGGATAGAAGGACGGCACAGCCCTGCCCTGTGTGTAGTCTCTCACCGGACGGACGGACCTGGCACTCAGGGATCCCAGACAGGTCAGCGGGAGGGCGAGACGCCAAGACACGCCGCTGGAAGCGGAGCCACACGGTCACCTCACGGCGGGAGAGAGGCCACCGCCCTGCCCCCACCCCTCCCCGACCCGCGCGCGCCTTTTAAAGCTCCTCCAGCAGAGCCCGGTATTCTTCCTCGCTGAGGGGTGGCTCCAGGGAAGCGAGCTCTTCCACCTCCTTCAGCTCCCCCAGTGGCTCCGTCTCTAGGAAAGGTCGTGCCTGCTGCTGAAACTCTGGGGTCGACAGGAGCTCGTCCAGCAGGCTGGAGGTGAGCGCAGACGAGCGCTCCTCCGGCTCCTGGAGCGCTTGGGAAGGCGCCTGCAGGGCTGGCATCTGCCCCTGCCAGGCGGAGGCCTCCGGGGGTGCGGGCTGCGGAGGTGGAGGTGGCGCGGCTTGGGGTTCCCCTGCCGCCCCGGCCACCTGGGGCCCCTGGCCCCAGCCCCACCAGGGACCCTGCACACCTCGCCCCTGTGAGTCGGCTTGAGCGGGCCCAAGCTGTCCCACGGAGCACGTCCCCGGCAGGCCGGCGTGCTGCGGCTCCCGCTCCTCGTGGCATCTGCCCGGGTGCGGAGGCCCCGGAAGGCTCTGAGGCTGGGGGAGCGCCACCCCCGAAGGAGCCAGGGCGGCGAACCCGAAAGCCCCGAGGGCCCCGAGCGCCGGGTCAGGTTGCGAGATTCCTTCTGCCTGTGGGGCCTGTCCGTGCAGGAGCAGGGGCACGGCCCCTGCTGCCTGGCTCACGACGGGCCCCTGTGGGAGGGCCCCAGGCGCGCAGGGCACTTGGGGTGCGGGAAGCGCCGCCCCCCACGCCCCGGTGTGGGTGGAGGCGACCCAGGAGCGAGCAGAGGAGCCGCGCCCGCCGGGGGCCGTGTCGCGCGGGCCGCCTGCGGCCGCGGGTCCCCTGCCAGCCCGGCCTGGATGCCTGGCCCTTCGATTCTGAAACCAAATCTGAATCCTGGACTCCGGGAGGCCCGTCTCTCTGGCCAGTTCCTCCCTGGTGGCGAAGTCCGGAAAGCGCTCTCGCTCGAAGGCCCGGAGGAGCACGGCGGTCTGGGACTGGGTCACGGCCGTCCGCTTTCGCCGGCCTTCTGGCGGGCCGCGTGGCCCAGGCCAGGGCCTGGATTCCCGCCGGTGCTGCCTCAGCCGGCGCGATCTCTCGTTCTGAAACCAAATCTGGACCCTGGGCTCCGGAACGCCGATGGCCTGGGCCAGCTGTTCTCTGGTGGCCATGCCCGGGTACGGGTTCCGCTCAAAGGACGCTCGCAGGGCGTCCCTCTGGCTCGGAGTCCAAACGAGCCTCTTTCGCCTTCCTCGCCCTCGGGCCTCCGCCGGGAGAGGGCTGCCGGGAGCTGTGGGGAGAGCCATCGCGGGGAGACCGGGCCGAGTGTCACAGACAGACACAGGCACACAGAGGCCCGGCGGCTCCCGCGCGCCTCAGCCAACCTCTGCTGTGCACCGCACCTGCAGGCAGGTCAAGCCAGGAGTCCGGCCCCGCCAGCCAGGGGCCGCTTTTATAGAGACCTAGCGGCCCCACCCCTTCCTGAATTTGCATGAGCTCCGGGGACCCAGGGCGGGGTAGCCCGCCCTCTCAAGCCGGAAACCACAGGGACACCAGGGCCCTGTGGGGTGGTCGGGGGTGGGGCCTGAGCGGCGGGGGAGGGACACGCGGGGCTTCGGGGGCTGGACCTCTGGGGTTCTCCAGGAATTCTACGGAAACTGGAAGCCTCTCTCCGGGCTCGAACACGTCACCAGGGAGGGTGGCGTGCAGAAGCGAACCCCCGTGACAGGCCTGAGTTTTCCAAGCCCCCCCTCTCCGTCAAGGCGTCCACGTCTGTGGGTGTCGCCGTGGCCGCGACACTCTCACACACGCAGCTGCGTGGATCCGGTTCGTGTTCCTCTAGAAAACGAGAGCGAAGGCACGGAGACAGAAACTCTCCCGGGCAGAGACGGCCTGACGAGGCATTCCTGTTTCCTGCCACACGGGGAGTCTCGGCAACCTGGATAGAAAGGGCAGCGACACGCTGCTGCTTTTCCACGGATCCCTGGGAGTTTCTGTTTCCCCGCCGAGCTCGGGGAAGAAAACGGTGAACGTCATCAGGTCACCACGACTTAGGAAGCCACAGAGAGCTGAGCGACAGGCACCCTTGCGGAGGTCACATACAAAAGTTAAAAAAAAATTAGCCGGGCGTGGTGGCAGACGCCTGTAACCGCAGCGACTTGGGAGGCTGGGGCAGGAGAATTACCGGAACCCGAGGGGTGGAGGTTGCGGTGAGCCGAGATCCGGCCATTGAACTCCAGCCTGGGCGAGAGGGCGAGACTCCGTCTTTTAAAAAAAGAAGAAAAACGAAACAAAACGAAAAACAAAGAAAGACAACACCGCGACCAACAACCACAACCCAGAGGCATTCCAACATATAAAACGCCAGGTCGAAAGGTCGCATCCTGCTTTTGCCTTGTGAGTCATCCTCTTGGCACTCTGCCACGCGTACTTTCCCTCCTTCTCTTCCGCTTCCGAAGCTTCTTCATACACGTTTACTGCTGCTCGGAAACTCTCCTGCTTTACGGCCCTCGGTGGAGTCGTTTCTCCTGAGGAGGCAAGAATCGCGGTTTCTGTAGACTCACACCCCTAGGAATTCCTTTGCCCTAACAGGCAACAGGTAGGAGAAATGAGGGACATCGCCTCGGTGCTGGTCCAGAAATAGGTCACCGTACCGTATCCGGGGAAAGCCCCAAAAAGGGTCATTACCTAGGTGAAGTGCTTAGAAATATATCCCAATACCTCCTGTGGGTAGGACCACGTGAGAAGAGAAGAGTTAAATAGCCTAGAGGCTGTGCTCAGCTGTATGTCCCAATCAGCCCGGTGGGAAAAGCCAAGGCGTAATACGAGAGACAGGTCGTGTAGGTGCTGAGTCAGGTGAAATGTTCCATTTCAGTGTCGGTGGACACTTCCCAGGAAGAAGGGGGCGACACAGGCCACCCAGCAGAAGAGACCAAAAGTATGTCATGATGATACCTGTGGACGAGAACCCAGACAAGGGGACCGCATCGCCTGTGTGCCGGGCCCGGTGACAAGTCACTCTTTCTTTTGTAAGCGCAGCCCAGTCAGGCGAGCACAGTTACCTCACCTGGGTGCTGGGCCCAGAGACAAGCCACATCCGCTCCTGTGGGCAAAGAGCAGGGGTAACAAGACAATCACTGAGAATAGTTGAGTCCCCAGACATGACGTCACAATGGTCTCTGTGGGCAGGGTTCACGCAGGGGACTCACATCACATTGACTGTGGACTCAACAGTGTGTCGCAATGCTTTCTGAGAAGAGGGTCATGACAGAGAAGGAATGTAACTGGATGGCGGGCCCAGCAATATGTTATTGACTCCTATGTGAGCAGATATGAGGCAAGAGAAGGGAATCACAGCATCCTAGTTATGAGCACAGACATATGTCCCAAAGCCCCAAGCATGAGGTGCCAAGGCAGGAGGACAGTGTCACACGACCTAGGTGCTGGGTCCCACCCTACCCCCCACCCTCCGTCCCTCCCTCACTCCCTTCCCCCTCCCTCTCTCCCTTGCGTCCTTCCCTCCCTTCCCTCGTCCCTCCCTCGCGGCCTGGGATCCTCCCCGCTTCTCTACCCGCCTTCCCTCCGGCCTGGAGAAAGCAGCCCTTCCGTTTGCCCGCGGGGTCGTTCGTAGCGGGGCCGTGGGAGGAGTGGTCTCGGGTCTATATTGAGCTGCCAGGCGCTACTCGGTGATGGCGGGGAAGCTGGCGGGGCACCGGTGTGCGAGTGATCGGTGGGCGAATCGGGGAGGCAGAAGAGGGGTGCAGCGGAATGGAGAGCCGGCCTGCCTGGGGACCCGGCCCGGTGTTTCCGGGGGGGGGGGCGAAACGCTCCCTCCGCCCACCCTCCTGAAGTAGGCCGGGTGGCGTGGGGGCAGGGCTGCGAGGAGGGCCGACAGCTCTGCCTGCGCCGGTCCCCAGAAGCGGCCGCGGGCTGCCTGCAGACCCGCGCACGCGCACTAGACCGCCCAGCTCCCGGGCCCTGGGCGGGTTCTGGGGTTCCCTAGATGCTGGGGAGAGAATGACAGCACAGCCCCGCCCTGTGTGCTGTCTCTCACCGGACGGACCTAGAACTGAGGGCTCCCAGGCAGGTCAGCGAAACGGCAAGACAGGCCGCAGGAGCCTCAAATCCATGCACACGCGCGCACGCGCACACCCAGCCGATCACAGGCTGAAGTCGGAAATCACGCTTCAATCGGCCCGAGGGTGACCCCTGTGGGGATGAGACTGCCTCGCGCTCCGTTGCAGGGTTCGCCGTGGGGATATGCCGTCTGTGAACCCCGTGGGTGAAACGAGGACTGGCACGCATCGCATTGAGCTCCCGAAATGCTTTAAGGCTGTGGGGTCCCTCCGTTGGTCCTGGAGGCAGGAGACCGCTCTAATCTCTGCCTATGTCCCTCTGTCCCGTGGTCCCTCTCTCTCCCCCTCTGTTCCACCCTGTTCCCGTCTTTCCCTTTCTTCCTCAGTCCCTCCAAACCTCGGTTTCTTCCTTTCTCTCCCCCTTTCTCTCTTTCTCCTTTTCACCCTCCCTTCGCTCCCTGGGTCCCTCCCTGTGCGTCCCTCCCTGTCCCTCGGTCCCTGCCTCCCTCCCTTCCTCCCTCTCTCCCTTCCGTCCTTTCCTCCCTTCACTCGTCCCTCCCTCTGGTCCTGGGATCCTCTCCCCATCTCTAGCCGCCATCCCTCGCGCCTGGAGAGGGCAGTCCAAGCGTTTGCTCGCGGGGTAGACGGGGTTGGGGGTGGGGGGAAGGGTGGTCTCGGGGCCGCACTGGGCTGCCCGGCGCTGCTCCGTGACGGTGGGAGGGGGAGGCTGGCGGGTTACCGGTGTGCCAGTGATGGGTGGGCGGAGCGGGGAGGCAAGAAGAGGCGTGTCGCGGATTGGAGAGCGGCCCCGCCTTCGGACCCGGCCCGGTGTTTCCCGGGCAAAGCGCCCCCTCTGCCCACCCTCCTGAAGTACGCGGGGTGGCGTGGGGGCAGGGCTGCGAGGAGGGACGACAGCTCTGCCTGCGCTGGTCCCCCGAAGCGCAGCGCCGCGGGCTGCCTGCAGACCCGCGCCGGCGCACTAGACCGCCCAGCTCCCGGGCCCTGGGCGGGCTCTGGGGTCCCCAAGATGCCCGGGATAGAAGGACGGCACAGCCCTGCCCTGTGTGTAGTCTCTCACCGGACGGACGGACCTGGCACTCAGGGATCCCAGACAGGTCAGCGGGAGGGCGAGACGCCAAGACACGCCGCTGGAAGCGGAGCCACACGGTCACCTCACGGCGGGAGAGAGGCCACCGCCCTGCCCCCACCCCTCCCCGACCCGCGCGCGCCTTTTAAAGCTCCTCCAGCAGAGCCCGGTATTCTTCCTCGCTGAGGGGTGGCTCCAGGGAAGCGAGCTCTTCCACCTCCTTCAGCTCCCCCAGTGGCTCCGTCTCTAGGAAAGGTCGTGCCTGCTGCTGAAACTCTGGGGTCGACAGGAGCTCGTCCAGCAGGCTGGAGGTGAGCGCAGACGAGCGCTCCTCCGGCTCCTGGAGCGCTTGGGAAGGCGCCTGCAGGGCTGGCATCTGCCCCTGCCAGGCGGAGGCCTCCGGGGGTGCGGGCTGCGGAGGTGGAGGTGGCGCGGCTTGGGGTTCCCCTGCCGCCCCGGCCACCTGGGGCCCCTGGCCCCAGCCCCACCAGGGACCCTGCACACCTCGCCCCTGTGAGTCGGCTTGAGCGGGCCCAAGCTGTCCCACGGAGCACGTCCCCGGCAGGCCGGCGTGCTGCGGCTCCCGCTCCTCGTGGCATCTGCCCGGGTGCGGAGGCCCCGGAAGGCTCTGAGGCTGGGGGAGCGCCACCCCCGAAGGAGCCAGGGCGGCGAACCCGAAAGCCCCGAGGGCCCCGAGCGCCGGGTCAGGTTGCGAGATTCCTTCTGCCTGTGGGGCCTGTCCGTGCAGGAGCAGGGGCACGGCCCCTGCTGCCTGGCTCACGACGGGCCCCTGTGGGAGGGCCCCAGGCGCGCAGGGCACTTGGGGTGCGGGAAGCGCCGCCCCCCACGCCCCGGTGTGGGTGGAGGCGACCCAGGAGCGAGCAGAGGAGCCGCGCCCGCCGGGGGCCGTGTCGCGCGGGCCGCCTGCGGCCGCGGGTCCCCTGCCAGCCCGGCCTGGATGCCTGGCCCTTCGATTCTGAAACCAAATCTGAATCCTGGACTCCGGGAGGCCCGTCTCTCTGGCCAGTTCCTCCCTGGTGGCGAAGTCCGGAAAGCGCTCTCGCTCGAAGGCCCGGAGGAGCACGGCGGTCTGGGACTGGGTCACGGCCGTCCGCTTTCGCCGGCCTTCTGGCGGGCCGCGTGGCCCAGGCCAGGGCCTGGATTCCCGCCGGTGCTGCCTCAGCCGGCGCGATCTCTCGTTCTGAAACCAAATCTGGACCCTGGGCTCCGGAACGCCGATGGCCTGGGCCAGCTGTTCTCTGGTGGCCATGCCCGGGTACGGGTTCCGCTCAAAGGACGCTCGCAGGGCGTCCCTCTGGCTCGGAGTCCAAACGAGCCTCTTTCGCCTTCCTCGCCCTCGGGC
Source organism: Callithrix jacchus (assembly GCF_049354715.1). Lineage (NCBI taxonomy): Eukaryota > Metazoa > Chordata > Mammalia > Primates > Cebidae > Callithrix > Callithrix jacchus. The sequence goes on from NC_133523.1 coordinate 21,586,990, forward strand.
CTCCGCCGGGAGAGGGCTGCCGGGAGCTGTGGGGAGAGCCATCGCGGGGAGACCGGGCCGAGTGTCACAGACAGACACAGGCACACAGAGGCCCGGCGGCTCCCGCGCGCCTCAGCCAACCTCTGCTGTGCACCGCACCTGCAGGCAGGTCAAGCCAGGAGTCCGGCCCCGCCAGCCAGGGGCCGCTTTTATAGAGACCTAGCGGCCCCACCCCTTCCTGAATTTGCATGAGCTCCGGGGACCCAGGGCGGGGTAGCCCGCCCTCTCAAGCCGGAAACCACAGGGACACCAGGGCCCTGTGGGGTGGTCGGGGGTGGGGCCTGAGCGGCGGGGGAGGGACACGCGGGGCTTCGGGGGCTGGACCTCTGGGGTTCTCCAGGAATTCTACGGAAACTGGAAGCCTCTCTCCGGGCTCGAACACGTCACCAGGGAGGGTGGCGTGCAGAAGCGAACCCCCGTGACAGGCCTGAGTTTTCCAAGCCCCCCCTCTCCGTCAAGGCGTCCACGTCTGTGGGTGTCGCCGTGGCCGCGACACTCTCACACACGCAGCTGCGTGGATCCGGTTCGTGTTCCTCTAGAAAACGAGAGCGAAGGCACGGAGACAGAAACTCTCCCGGGCAGAGACGGCCTGACGAGGCATTCCTGTTTCCTGCCACACGGGGAGTCTCGGCAACCTGGATAGAAAGGGCAGCGACACGCTGCTGCTTTTCCACGGATCCCTGGGAGTTTCTGTTTCCCCGCCGAGCTCGGGGAAGAAAACGGTGAACGTCATCAGGTCACCACGACTTAGGAAGCCACAGAGAGCTGAGCGACAGGCACCCTTGCGGAGGTCACATACAAAAGTTAAAAAAAAATTAGCCGGGCGTGGTGGCAGACGCCTGTAACCGCAGCGACTTGGGAGGCTGGGGCAGGAGAATTACCGGAACCCGAGGGGTGGAGGTTGCGGTGAGCCGAGATCCGGCCATTGAACTCCAGCCTGGGCGAGAGGGCGAGACTCCGTCTTTTAAAAAAAGAAGAAAAACGAAACAAAACGAAAAACAAAGAAAGACAACACCGCGACCAACAACCACAACCCAGAGGCATTCCAACATATAAAACGCCAGGTCGAAAGGTCGCATCCTGCTTTTGCCTTGTGAGTCATCCTCTTGGCACTCTGCCACGCGTACTTTCCCTCCTTCTCTTCCGCTTCCGAAGCTTCTTCATACACGTTTACTGCTGCTCGGAAACTCTCCTGCTTTACGGCCCTCGGTGGAGTCGTTTCTCCTGAGGAGGCAAGAATCGCGGTTTCTGTAGACTCACACCCCTAGGAATTCCTTTGCCCTAACAGGCAACAGGTAGGAGAAATGAGGGACATCGCCTCGGTGCTGGTCCAGAAATAGGTCACCGTACCGTATCCGGGGAAAGCCCCAAAAAGGGTCATTACCTAGGTGAAGTGCTTAGAAATATATCCCAATACCTCCTGTGGGTAGGACCACGTGAGAAGAGAAGAGTTAAATAGCCTAGAGGCTGTGCTCAGCTGTATGTCCCAATCAGCCCGGTGGGAAAAGCCAAGGCGTAATACGAGAGACAGGTCGTGTAGGTGCTGAGTCAGGTGAAATGTTCCATTTCAGTGTCGGTGGACACTTCCCAGGAAGAAGGGGGCGACACAGGCCACCCAGCAGAAGAGACCAAAAGTATGTCATGATGATACCTGTGGACGAGAACCCAGACAAGGGGACCGCATCGCCTGTGTGCCGGGCCCGGTGACAAGTCACTCTTTCTTTTGTAAGCGCAGCCCAGTCAGGCGAGCACAGTTACCTCACCTGGGTGCTGGGCCCAGAGACAAGCCACATCCGCTCCTGTGGGCAAAGAGCAGGGGTAACAAGACAATCACTGAGAATAGTTGAGTCCCCAGACATGACGTCACAATGGTCTCTGTGGGCAGGGTTCACGCAGGGGACTCACATCACATTGACTGTGGACTCAACAGTGTGTCGCAATGCTTTCTGAGAAGAGGGTCATGACAGAGAAGGAATGTAACTGGATGGCGGGCCCAGCAATATGTTATTGACTCCTATGTGAGCAGATATGAGGCAAGAGAAGGGAATCACAGCATCCTAGTTATGAGCACAGACATATGTCCCAAAGCCCCAAGCATGAGGTGCCAAGGCAGGAGGACAGTGTCACACGACCTAGGTGCTGGGTCCCACCCTACCCCCCACCCTCCGTCCCTCCCTCACTCCCTTCCCCCTCCCTCTCTCCCTTGCGTCCTTCCCTCCCTTCCCTCGTCCCTCCCTCGCGGCCTGGGATCCTCCCCGCTTCTCTACCCGCCTTCCCTCCGGCCTGGAGAAAGCAGCCCTTCCGTTTGCCCGCGGGGTCGTTCGTAGCGGGGCCGTGGGAGGAGTGGTCTCGGGTCTATATTGAGCTGCCAGGCGCTACTCGGTGATGGCGGGGAAGCTGGCGGGGCACCGGTGTGCGAGTGATCGGTGGGCGAATCGGGGAGGCAGAAGAGGGGTGCAGCGGAATGGAGAGCCGGCCTGCCTGGGGACCCGGCCCGGTGTTTCCGGGGGGGGGGGCGAAACGCTCCCTCCGCCCACCCTCCTGAAGTAGGCCGGGTGGCGTGGGGGCAGGGCTGCGAGGAGGGCCGACAGCTCTGCCTGCGCCGGTCCCCAGAAGCGGCCGCGGGCTGCCTGCAGACCCGCGCACGCGCACTAGACCGCCCAGCTCCCGGGCCCTGGGCGGGTTCTGGGGTTCCCTAGATGCTGGGGAGAGAATGACAGCACAGCCCCGCCCTGTGTGCTGTCTCTCACCGGACGGACCTAGAACTGAGGGCTCCCAGGCAGGTCAGCGAAACGGCAAGACAGGCCGCAGGAGCCTCAAATCCATGCACACGCGCGCACGCGCACACCCAGCCGATCACAGGCTGAAGTCGGAAATCACGCTTCAATCGGCCCGAGGGTGACCCCTGTGGGGATGAGACTGCCTCGCGCTCCGTTGCAGGGTTCGCCGTGGGGATATGCCGTCTGTGAACCCCGTGGGTGAAACGAGGACTGGCACGCATCGCATTGAGCTCCCGAAATGCTTTAAGGCTGTGGGGTCCCTCCGTTGGTCCTGGAGGCAGGAGACCGCTCTAATCTCTGCCTATGTCCCTCTGTCCCGTGGTCCCTCTCTCTCCCCCTCTGTTCCACCCTGTTCCCGTCTTTCCCTTTCTTCCTCAGTCCCTCCAAACCTCGGTTTCTTCCTTTCTCTCCCCCTTTCTCTCTTTCTCCTTTTCACCCTCCCTTCGCTCCCTGGGTCCCTCCCTGTGCGTCCCTCCCTGTCCCTCGGTCCCTGCCTCCCTCCCTTCCTCCCTCTCTCCCTTCCGTCCTTTCCTCCCTTCACTCGTCCCTCCCTCTGGTCCTGGGATCCTCTCCCCATCTCTAGCCGCCATCCCTCGCGCCTGGAGAGGGCAGTCCAAGCGTTTGCTCGCGGGGTAGACGGGGTTGGGGGTGGGGGGAAGGGTGGTCTCGGGGCCGCACTGGGCTGCCCGGCGCTGCTCCGTGACGGTGGGAGGGGGAGGCTGGCGGGTTACCGGTGTGCCAGTGATGGGTGGGCGGAGCGGGGAGGCAAGAAGAGGCGTGTCGCGGATTGGAGAGCGGCCCCGCCTTCGGACCCGGCCCGGTGTTTCCCGGGCAAAGCGCCCCCTCTGCCCACCCTCCTGAAGTACGCGGGGTGGCGTGGGGGCAGGGCTGCGAGGAGGGACGACAGCTCTGCCTGCGCTGGTCCCCCGAAGCGCAGCGCCGCGGGCTGCCTGCAGACCCGCGCCGGCGCACTAGACCGCCCAGCTCCCGGGCCCTGGGCGGGCTCTGGGGTCCCCAAGATGCCCGGGATAGAAGGACGGCACAGCCCTGCCCTGTGTGTAGTCTCTCACCGGACGGACGGACCTGGCACTCAGGGATCCCAGACAGGTCAGCGGGAGGGCGAGACGCCAAGACACGCCGCTGGAAGCGGAGCCACACGGTCACCTCACGGCGGGAGAGAGGCCACCGCCCTGCCCCCACCCCTCCCCGACCCGCGCGCGCCTTTTAAAGCTCCTCCAGCAGAGCCCGGTATTCTTCCTCGCTGAGGGGTGGCTCCAGGGAAGCGAGCTCTTCCACCTCCTTCAGCTCCCCCAGTGGCTCCGTCTCTAGGAAAGGTCGTGCCTGCTGCTGAAACTCTGGGGTCGACAGGAGCTCGTCCAGCAGGCTGGAGGTGAGCGCAGACGAGCGCTCCTCCGGCTCCTGGAGCGCTTGGGAAGGCGCCTGCAGGGCTGGCATCTGCCCCTGCCAGGCGGAGGCCTCCGGGGGTGCGGGCTGCGGAGGTGGAGGTGGCGCGGCTTGGGGTTCCCCTGCCGCCCCGGCCACCTGGGGCCCCTGGCCCCAGCCCCACCAGGGACCCTGCACACCTCGCCCCTGTGAGTCGGCTTGAGCGGGCCCAAGCTGTCCCACGGAGCACGTCCCCGGCAGGCCGGCGTGCTGCGGCTCCCGCTCCTCGTGGCATCTGCCCGGGTGCGGAGGCCCCGGAAGGCTCTGAGGCTGGGGGAGCGCCACCCCCGAAGGAGCCAGGGCGGCGAACCCGAAAGCCCCGAGGGCCCCGAGCGCCGGGTCAGGTTGCGAGATTCCTTCTGCCTGTGGGGCCTGTCCGTGCAGGAGCAGGGGCACGGCCCCTGCTGCCTGGCTCACGACGGGCCCCTGTGGGAGGGCCCCAGGCGCGCAGGGCACTTGGGGTGCGGGAAGCGCCGCCCCCCACGCCCCGGTGTGGGTGGAGGCGACCCAGGAGCGAGCAGAGGAGCCGCGCCCGCCGGGGGCCGTGTCGCGCGGGCCGCCTGCGGCCGCGGGTCCCCTGCCAGCCCGGCCTGGATGCCTGGCCCTTCGATTCTGAAACCAAATCTGAATCCTGGACTCCGGGAGGCCCGTCTCTCTGGCCAGTTCCTCCCTGGTGGCGAAGTCCGGAAAGCGCTCTCGCTCGAAGGCCCGGAGGAGCACGGCGGTCTGGGACTGGGTCACGGCCGTCCGCTTTCGCCGGCCTTCTGGCGGGCCGCGTGGCCCAGGCCAGGGCCTGGATTCCCGCCGGTGCTGCCTCAGCCGGCGCGATCTCTCGTTCTGAAACCAAATCTGGACCCTGGGCTCCGGAACGCCGATGGCCTGGGCCAGCTGTTCTCTGGTGGCCATGCCCGGGTACGGGTTCCGCTCAAAGGACGCTCGCAGGGCGTCCCTCTGGCTCGGAGTCCAAACGAGCCTCTTTCGCCTTCCTCGCCCTCGGGCCTCCGCCGGGAGAGGGCTGCCGGGAGCTGTGGGGAGAGCCATCGCGGGGAGACCGGGCCGAGTGTCACAGACAGACACAGGCACACAGAGGCCCGGCGGCTCCCGCGCGCCTCAGCCAACCTCTGCTGTGCACCGCACCTGCAGGCAGGTCAAGCCAGGAGTCCGGCCCCGCCAGCCAGGGGCCGCTTTTATAGAGACCTAGCGGCCCCACCCCTTCCTGAATTTGCATGAGCTCCGGGGACCCAGGGCGGGGTAGCCCGCCCTCTCAAGCCGGAAACCACAGGGACACCAGGGCCCTGTGGGGTGGTCGGGGGTGGGGCCTGAGCGGCGGGGGAGGGACACGCGGGGCTTCGGGGGCTGGACCTCTGGGGTTCTCCAGGAATTCTACGGAAACTGGAAGCCTCTCTCCGGGCTCGAACACGTCACCAGGGAGGGTGGCGTGCAGAAGCGAACCCCCGTGACAGGCCTGAGTTTTCCAAGCCCCCCCTCTCCGTCAAGGCGTCCACGTCTGTGGGTGTCGCCGTGGCCGCGACACTCTCACACACGCAGCTGCGTGGATCCGGTTCGTGTTCCTCTAGAAAACGAGAGCGAAGGCACGGAGACAGAAACTCTCCCGGGCAGAGACGGCCTGACGAGGCATTCCTGTTTCCTGCCACACGGGGAGTCTCGGCAACCTGGATAGAAAGGGCAGCGACACGCTGCTGCTTTTCCACGGATCCCTGGGAGTTTCTGTTTCCCCGCCGAGCTCGGGGAAGAAAACGGTGAACGTCATCAGGTCACCACGACTTAGGAAGCCACAGAGAGCTGAGCGACAGGCACCCTTGCGGAGGTCACATACAAAAGTTAAAAAAAAATTAGCCGGGCGTGGTGGCAGACGCCTGTAACCGCAGCGACTTGGGAGGCTGGGGCAGGAGAATTACCGGAACCCGAGGGGTGGAGGTTGCGGTGAGCCGAGATCCGGCCATTGAACTCCAGCCTGGGCGAGAGGGCGAGACTCCGTCTTTTAAAAAAAGAAGAAAAACGAAACAAAACGAAAAACAAAGAAAGACAACACCGCGACCAACAACCACAACCCAGAGGCATTCCAACATATAAAACGCCAGGTCGAAAGGTCGCATCCTGCTTTTGCCTTGTGAGTCATCCTCTTGGCACTCTGCCACGCGTACTTTCCCTCCTTCTCTTCCGCTTCCGAAGCTTCTTCATACACGTTTACTGCTGCTCGGAAACTCTCCTTCTTTACGGCCCTCGGTGGAGTCGTTTCTCCTGAGGAGGCAAGAATCGCGGTTTCTGTAGACTCACACCCCTAGGAATTCCTTTGCCCTAACAGGCAACAGGTAGGAGAAATGAGGGACATCGCCTCGGTGCTGGTCCAGAAATAGGTCACCGTACCGTATCCGGGGAAAGCCCCAAAAAGGGTCATTACCTAGGTGAAGTGCTTAGAAATATATCCCAATACCTCCTGTGGGTAGGACCACGTGAGAAGAGAAGAGTTAAATAGCCTAGAGGCTGTGCTCAGCTGTATGTCCCAATCAGCCCGGTGGGAAAAGCCAAGGCGTAATACGAGAGACAGGTCGTGTAGGTGCTGAGTCAGGTGAAATGTTCCATTTCAGTGTCGGTGGACACTTCCCAGGAAGAAGGGGGCGACACAGGCCACCCAGCAGAAGAGACCAAAAGTATGTCATGATGATACCTGTGGACGAGAACCCAGACAAGGGGACCGCATCGCCTGTGTGCCGGGCCCGGTGACAAGTCACTCTTTCTTTTGTAAGCGCAGCCCAGTCAGGCGAGCACAGTTACCTCACCTGGGTGCTGGGCCCAGAGACAAGCCACATCCGCTCCTGTGGGCAAAGAGCAGGGGTAACAAGACAATCACTGAGAATAGTTGAGTCCCCAGACATGACGTCACAATGGTCTCTGTGGGCAGGGTTCACGCAGGGGACTCACATCACATTGACTGTGGACTCAACAGTGTGTCGCAATGCTTTCTGAGAAGAGGGTCATGACAGAGAAGGAATGTAACTGGATGGCGGGCCCAGCAATATGTTATTGACTCCTATGTGAGCAGATATGAGGCAAGAGAAGGGAATCACAGCATCCTAGTTATGAGCACAGACATATGTCCCAAAGCCCCAAGCATGAGGTGCCAAGGCAGGAGGACAGTGTCACACGACCTAGGTGCTGGGTCCCACCCTACCCCCCACCCTCCGTCCCTCCCTCACTCCCTTCCCCCTCCCTCTCTCCCTTGCGTCCTTCCCTCCCTTCCCTCGTCCCTCCCTCGCGGCCTGGGATCCTCCCCGCTTCTCTACCCGCCTTCCCTCCGGCCTGGAGAAAGCAGCCCTTCCGTTTGCCCGCGGGGTCGTTCGTAGCGGGGCCGTGGGAGGAGTGGTCTCGGGTCTATATTGAGCTGCCAGGCGCTACTCGGTGATGGCGGGGAAGCTGGCGGGGCACCGGTGTGCGAGTGATCGGTGGGCGAATCGGGGAGGCAGAAGAGGGGTGCAGCGGAATGGAGAGCCGGCCTGCCTGGGGACCCGGCCCGGTGTTTCCGGGGGGGGGGGCGAAACGCTCCCTCCGCCCACCCTCCTGAAGTAGGCCGGGTGGCGTGGGGGCAGGGCTGCGAGGAGGGCCGACAGCTCTGCCTGCGCTGGTCCCCAGAAGCGGCCGCGGGCTGCCTGCAGACCCGCGCACGCGCACTAGACCGCCCAGCTCCCGGGCCCTGGGCGGGTTCTGGGGTTCCCTAGATGCTGGGGAGAGAATGACAGCACAGCCCCGCCCTGTGTGCTGTCTCTCACCGGACGGACCTAGAACTGAGGGCTCCCAGGCAGGTCAGCGAAACGGCAAGACAGGCCGCAGGAGCCTCAAATCCATGCACACGCGCGCACGCGCACACCCAGCCGATCACAGGCTGAAGTCGGAAATCACGCTTCAATCGGCCCGAGGGTGACCCCTGTGGGGATGAGACTGCCTCGCGCTCCGTTGCAGGGTTCGCCGTGGGGATATGCCGTCTGTGAACCCCGTGGGTGAAACGAGGACTGGCACGCATCGCATTGAGCTCCCGAAATGCTTTAAGGCTGTGGGGTCCCTCCGTTGGTCCTGGAGGCAGGAGACCGCTCTAATCTCTGCCTATGTCCCTCTGTCCCGTGGTCCCTCTCTCTCCCCCTCTGTTCCACCCTGTTCCCGTCTTTCCCTTTCTTCCTCAGTCCCTCCAAACCTCGGTTTCTTCCTTTCTCTCCCCCTTTCTCTCTTTCTCCTTTTCACCCTCCCTTCGCTCCCTGGGTCCCTCCCTGTGCGTCCCTCCCTGTCCCTCGGTCCCTGCCTCCCTCCCTTCCTCCCTCTCTCCCTTCCGTCCTTTCCTCCCTTCACTCGTCCCTCCCTCTGGTCCTGGGATCCTCTCCCCATCTCTAGCCGCCATCCCTCGCGCCTGGAGAGGGCAGTCCAAGCGTTTGCTCGCGGGGTAGACGGGGTTGGGGGTGGGGGGAAGGGTGGTCTCGGGGCCGCACTGGGCTGCCCGGCGCTGCTCCGTGACGGTGGGAGGGGGAGGCTGGCGGGTTACCGGTGTGCCAGTGATGGGTGGGCGGAGCGGGGAGGCAAGAAGAGGCGTGTCGCGGATTGGAGAGCGGCCCCGCCTTCGGACCCGGCCCGGTGTTTCCCGGGCAAAGCGCCCCCTCTGCCCACCCTCCTGAAGTACGCGGGGTGGCGTGGGGGCAGGGCTGCGAGGAGGGACGACAGCTCTGCCTGCGCTGGTCCCCCGAAGCGCAGCGCCGCGGGCTGCCTGCAGACCCGCGCCGGCGCACTAGACCGCCCAGCTCCCGGGCCCTGGGCGGGCTCTGGGGTCCCCAAGATGCCCGGGATAGAAGGACGGCACAGCCCTGCCCTGTGTGTAGTCTCTCACCGGACGGACGGACCTGGCACTCAGGGATCCCAGACAGGTCAGCGGGAGGGCGAGACGCCAAGACACGCCGCTGGAAGCGGAGCCACACGGTCACCTCACAACGGGAGAGAGGCCACCGCCCTGCCCCCACCCCTCCCCGACCCGCGCGCGCCTTTTAAAGCTCCTCCAGCAGAGCCCGGTATTCTTCCTCGCTGAGGGGTGGCTCCAGGGAAGCGAGCTCTTCCACCTCCTTCAGCTCCCCCAGTGGCTCCGTCTCTAGGAAAGGTCGTGCCTGCTGCTGAAACTCTGGGGTCGACAGGAGCTCGTCCAGCAGGCTGGAGGTGAGCGCAGACGAGCGCTCCTCCGGCTCCTGGAGCGCTTGGGAAGGCGCCTGCAGGGCTGGCATCTGCCCCTGCCAGGCGGAGGCCTCCGGGGGTGCGGGCTGCGGAGGTGGAGGTGGCGCGGCTTGGGGTTCCCCTGCCGCCCCGGCCACCTGGGGCCCCTGGCCCCAGCCCCACCAGGGACCCTGCACACCTCGCCCCTGTGAGTCGGCTTGAGCGGGCCCAAGCTGTCCCACGGAGCACGTCCCCGGCAGGCCGGCGTGCTGCGGCTCCCGCTCCTCGTGGCATCTGCCCGGGTGCGGAGGCCCCGGAAGGCTCTGAGGCTGGGGGAGCGCCACCCCCGAAGGAGCCAGGGCGGCGAACCCGAAAGCCCCGAGGGCCCCGAGCGCCGGGTCAGGTTGCGAGATTCCTTCTGCCTGTGGGGCCTGTCCGTGCAGGAGCAGGGGCACGGCCCCTGCTGCCTGGCTCACGACGGGCCCCTGTGGGAGGGCCCCAGGCGCGCAGGGCACTTGGGGTGCGGGAAGCGCCGCCCCCCACGCCCCGGTGTGGGTGGAGGCGACCCAGGAGCGAGCAGAGGAGCCGCGCCCGCCGGGGGCCGTGTCGCGCGGGCCGCCTGCGGCCGCGGGTCCCCTGCCAGCCCGGCCTGGATGCCTGGCCCTTCGATTCTGAAACCAAATCTGAATCCTGGACTCCGGGAGGCCCGTCTCTCTGGCCAGTTCCTCCCTGGTGGCGAAGTCCGGAAAGCGCTCTCGCTCGAAGGCCCGGAGGAGCACGGCGGTCTGGGACTGGGTCACGGCCGTCCGCTTTCGCCGGCCTTCTGGCGGGCCGCGTGGCCCAGGCCAGGGCCTGGATTCCCGCCGGTGCTGCCTCAGCCGGCGCGATCTCTCGTTCTGAAACCAAATCTGGACCCTGGGCTCCGGAACGCCGATGGCCTGGGCCAGCTGTTCTCTGGTGGCCATGCCCGGGTACGGGTTCCGCTCAAAGGACGCTCGCAGGGCGTCCCTCTGGCTCGGAGTCCAAACGAGCCTCTTTCGCCTTCCTCGCCCTCGGGCCTCCGCCGGGAGAGGGCTGCCGGGAGCTGTGGGGAGAGCCATCGCGGGGAGACCGGGCCGAGTGTCACAGACAGACACAGGCACACAGAGGCCCGGCGGCTCCCGCGCGCCTCAGCCAACCTCTGCTGTGCACCGCACCTGCAGGCAGGTCAAGCCAGGAGTCCGGCCCCGCCAGCCAGGGGCCGCTTTTATAGAGACCTAGCGGCCCCACCCCTTCCTGAATTTGCATGAGCTCCGGGGACCCAGGGCGGGGTAGCCCGCCCTCTCAAGCCGGAAACCACAGGGACACCAGGGCCCTGTGGGGTGGTCGGGGGTGGGGCCTGAGCGGCGGGGGAGGGACACGCGGGGCTTCGGGGGCTGGACCTCTGGGGTTCTCCAGGAATTCTACGGAAACTGGAAGCCTCTCTCCGGGCTCGAACACGTCACCAGGGAGGGTGGCGTGCAGAAGCGAACCCCCGTGACAGGCCTGAGTTTTCCAAGCCCCCCCTCTCCGTCAAGGCGTCCACGTCTGTGGGTGTCGCCGTGGCCGCGACACTCTCACACACGCAGCTGCGTGGATCCGGTTCGTGTTCCTCTAGAAAACGAGAGCGAAGGCACGGAGACAGAAACTCTCCCGGGCAGAGACGGCCTGACGAGGCATTCCTGTTTCCTGCCACACGGGGAGTCTCGGCAACCTGGATAGAAAGGGCAGCGACACGCTGCTGCTTTTCCACGGATCCCTGGGAGTTTCTGTTTCCCCGCCGAGCTCGGGGAAGAAAACGGTGAACGTCATCAGGTCACCACGACTTAGGAAGCCACAGAGAGCTGAGCGACAGGCACCCTTGCGGAGGTCACATACAAAAGTTAAAAAAAAATTAGCCGGGCGTGGTGGCAGACGCCTGTAACCGCAGCGACTTGGGAGGCTGGGGCAGGAGAATTACCGGAACCCGAGGGGTGGAGGTTGCGGTGAGCCGAGATCCGGCCATTGAACTCCAGCCTGGGCGAGAGGGCGAGACTCCGTCTTTTAAAAAAAGAAGAAAAACGAAACAAAACGAAAAACAAAGAAAGACAACACCGCGACCAACAACCACAACCCAGAGGCATTCCAACATATAAAACGCCAGGTCGAAAGGTCGCATCCTGCTTTTGCCTTGTGAGTCATCCTCTTGGCACTCTGCCACGCGTACTTTCCCTCCTTCTCTTCCGCTTCCGAAGCTTCTTCATACACGTTTACTGCTGCTCGGAAACTCTCCTGCTTTACGGCCCTCGGTGGAGTCGTTTCTCCTGAGGAGGCAAGAATCGCGGTTTCTGTAGACTCACACCCCTAGGAATTCCTTTGCCCTAACAGGCAACAGGTAGGAGAAATGAGGGACATCGCCTCGGTGCTGGTCCAGAAATAGGTCACCGTACCGTATCCGGGGAAAGCCCCAAAAAGGGTCATTACCTAGGTGAAGTGCTTAGAAATATATCCCAATACCTCCTGTGGGTAGGACCACGTGAGAAGAGAAGAGTTAAATAGCCTAGAGGCTGTGCTCAGCTGTATGTCCCAATCAGCCCGGTGGGAAAAGCCAAGGCGTAATACGAGAGACAGGTCGTGTAGGTGCTGAGTCAGGTGAAATGTTCCATTTCAGTGTCGGTGGACACTTCCCAGGAAGAAGGGGGCGACACAGGCCACCCAGCAGAAGAGACCAAAAGTATGTCATGATGATACCTGTGGACGAGAACCCAGGCAAGGGGACCGCATCGCCTGTGTGCCGGGCCCGGTGACAAGTCACTCTTTCTTTTGTAAGCGCAGCCCAGTCAGGCGAGCACAGTTACCTCACCTGGGTGCTGGGCCCAGAGACAAGCCACATCCGCTCCTGTGGGCAAAGAGCAGGGGTAACAAGACAATCACTGAGAATAGTTGAGTCCCCAGACATGACGTCACAATGGTCTCTGTGGGCAGGGTTCACGCAGGGGACTCACATCACATTGACTGTGGACTCAACAGTGTGTCGCAATGCTTTCTGAGAAGAGGGTCATGACAGAGAAGGAATGTAACTGGATGGCGGGCCCAGCAATATGTTATTGACTCCTATGTGAGCAGATATGAGGCAAGAGAAGGGAATCACAGCATCCTAGTTATGAGCACAGACATATGTCCCAAAGCCCCAAGCATGAGGTGCCAAGGCAGGAGGACAGTGTCACACGACCTAGGTGCTGGGTCCCACCCTACCCCCCACCCTCCGTCCCTCCCTCACTCCCTTCCCCCTCCCTCTCTCCCTTGCGTCCTTCCCTCCCTTCCCTCGTCCCTCCCTCGCGGCCTGGGATCCTCCCCGCTTCTCTACCCGCCTTCCCTCCGGCCTGGAGAAAGCAGCCCTTCCGTTTGCCCGCGGGGTCGTTCGTAGCGGGGCCGTGGGAGGAGTGGTCTCGGGTCTATATTGAGCTGCCAGGCGCTACTCGGTGATGGCGGGGAAGCTGGCGGGGCACCGGTGTGCGAGTGATCGGTGGGCGAATCGGGGAGGCAGAAGAGGGGTGCAGCGGAATGGAGAGCCGGCCTGCCTGGGGACCCGGCCCGGTGTTTCCGGGGGGGGGGGCGAAACGCTCCCTCCGCCCACCCTCCTGAAGTAGGCCGGGTGGCGTGGGGGCAGGGCTGCGAGGAGGGCCGACAGCTCTGCCTGCGCTGGTCCCCAGAAGCGGCCGCGGGCTGCCTGCAGACCCGCGCACGCGCACTAGACCGCCCAGCTCCCGGGCCCTGGGCGGGTTCTGGGGTTCCCTAGATGCTGGGGAGAGAATGACAGCACAGCCCCGCCCTGTGTGCTGTCTCTCACCGGACGGACCTAGAACTGAGGGCTCCCAGGCAGGTCAGCGAAACGGCAAGACAGGCCGCAGGAGCCTCAAATCCATGCACACGCGCGCACGCGCACACCCAGCCGATCACAGGCTGAAGTCGGAAATCACGCTTCAATCGGCCCGAGGGTGACCCCTGTGGGGATGAGACTGCCTCGCGCTCCGTTGCAGGGTTCGCCGTGGGGATATGCCGTCTGTGAACCCCGTGGGTGAAACGAGGACTGGCACGCATCGCATTGAGCTCCCGAAATGCTTTAAGGCTGTGGGGTCCCTCCGTTGGTCCTGGAGGCAGGAGACCGCTCTAATCTCTGCCTATGTCCCTCTGTCCCGTGGTCCCTCTCTCTCCCCCTCTGTTCCACCCTGTTCCCGTCTTTCCCTTTCTTCCTCAGTCCCTCCAAACCTCGGTTTCTTCCTTTCTCTCCCCCTTTCTCTCTTTCTCCTTTTCACCCTCCCTTCGCTCCCTGGGTCCCTCCCTGTGCGTCCCTCCCTGTCCCTCGGTCCCTGCCTCCCTCCCTTCCTCCCTCTCTCCCTTCCGTCCTTTCCTCCCTTCACTCGTCCCTCCCTCTGGTCCTGGGATCCTCTCCCCATCTCTAGCCGCCATCCCTCGCGCCTGGAGAGGGCAGTCCAAGCGTTTGCTCGCGGGGTAGACGGGGTTGGGGGTGGGGGGAAGGGTGGTCTCGGGGCCGCACTGGGCTGCCCGGCGCTGCTCCGTGACGGTGGGAGGGGGAGGCTGGCGGGTTACCGGTGTGCCAGTGATGGGTGGGCGGAGCGGGGAGGCAAGAAGAGGCGTGTCGCGGATTGGAGAGCGGCCCCGCCTTCGGACCCGGCCCGGTGTTTCCCGGGCAAAGCGCCCCCTCTGCCCACCCTCCTGAAGTACGCGGGGTGGCGTGGGGGCAGGGCTGCGAGGAGGGACGACAGCTCTGCCTGCGCTGGTCCCCCGAAGCGCAGCGCCGCGGGCTGCCTGCAGACCCGCGCCGGCGCACTAGACCGCCCAGCTCCCGGGCCCTGGGCGGGCTCTGGGGTCCCCAAGATGCCCGGGATAGAAGGACGGCACAGCCCTGCCCTGTGTGTAGTCTCTCACCGGACGGACGGACCTGGCACTCAGGGATCCCAGACAGGTCAGCGGGAGGGCGAGACGCCAAGACACGCCGCTGGAAGCGGAGCCACACGGTCACCTCACGGCGGGAGAGAGGCCACCGCCCTGCCCCCACCCCTCCCCGACCCGCGCGCGCCTTTTAAAGCTCCTCCAGCAGAGCCCGGTATTCTTCCTCGCTGAGGGGTGGCTCCAGGGAAGCGAGCTCTTCCACCTCCTTCAGCTCCCCCAGTGGCTCCGTCTCTAGGAAAGGTCGTGCCTGCTGCTGAAACTCTGGGGTCGACAGGAGCTCGTCCAGCAGGCTGGAGGTGAGCGCAGACGAGCGCTCCTCCGGCTCCTGGAGCGCTTGGGAAGGCGCCTGCAGGGCTGGCATCTGCCCCTGCCAGGCGGAGGCCTCCGGGGGTGCGGGCTGCGGAGGTGGAGGTGGCGCGGCTTGGGGTTCCCCTGCCGCCCCGGCCACCTGGGGCCCCTGGCCCCAGCCCCACCAGGGACCCTGCACACCTCGCCCCTGTGAGTCGGCTTGAGCGGGCCCAAGCTGTCCCACGGAGCACGTCCCCGGCAGGCCGGCGTGCTGCGGCTCCCGCTCCTCGTGGCATCTGCCCGGGTGCGGAGGCCCCGGAAGGCTCTGAGGCTGGGGGAGCGCCACCCCCGAAGGAGCCAGGGCGGCGAACCCGAAAGCCCCGAGGGCCCCGAGCGCCGGGTCAGGTTGCGAGATTCCTTCTGCCTGTGGGGCCTGTCCGTGCAGGAGCAGGGGCACGGCCCCTGCTGCCTGGCTCACGACGGGCCCCTGTGGGAGGGCCCCAGGCGCGCAGGGCACTTGGGGTGCGGGAAGCGCCGCCCCCCACGCCCCGGTGTGGGTGGAGGCGACCCAGGAGCGAGCAGAGGAGCCGCGCCCGCCGGGGGCCGTGTCGCGCGGGCCGCCTGCGGCCGCGGGTCCCCTGCCAGCCCGGCCTGGATGCCTGGCCCTTCGATTCTGAAACCAAATCTGAATCCTGGACTCCGGGAGGCCCGTCTCTCTGGCCAGTTCCTCCCTGGTGGCGAAGTCCGGAAAGCGCTCTCGCTCGAAGGCCCGGAGGAGCACGGCGGTCTGGGACTGGGTCACGGCCGTCCGCTTTCGCCGGCCTTCTGGCGGGCCGCGTGGCCCAGGCCAGGGCCTGGATTCCCGCCGGTGCTGCCTCAGCCGGCGCGATCTCTCGTTCTGAAACCAAATCTGGACCCTGGGCTCCGGAACGCCGATGGCCTGGGCCAGCTGTTCTCTGGTGGCCATGCCCGGGTACGGGTTCCGCTCAAAGGACGCTCGCAGGGCGTCCCTCTGGCTCGGAGTCCAAACGAGCCTCTTTCGCCTTCCTCGCCCTCGGGCCTCCGCCGGGAGAGGGCTGCCGGGAGCTGTGGGGAGAGCCATCGCGGGGAGACCGGGCCGAGTGTCACAGACAGACACAGGCACACAGAGGCCCGGCGGCTCCCGCGCGCCTCAGCCAACCTCTGCTGTGCACCGCACCTGCAGGCAGGTCAAGCCAGGAGTCCGGCCCCGCCAGCCAGGGGCCGCTTTTATAGAGACCTAGCGGCCCCACCCCTTCCTGAATTTGCATGAGCTCCGGGGACCCAGGGCGGGGTAGCCCGCCCTCTCAAGCCGGAAACCACAGGGACACCAGGGCCCTGTGGGGTGGTCGGGGGTGGGGCCTGAGCGGCGGGGGAGGGACACGCGGGGCTTCGGGGGCTGGACCTCTGGGGTTCTCCAGGAATTCTACGGAAACTGGAAGCCTCTCTCCGGGCTCGAACACGTCACCAGGGAGGGTGGCGTGCAGAAGCGAACCCCCGTGACAGGCCTGAGTTTTCCAAGCCCCCCCTCTCCGTCAAGGCGTCCACGTCTGTGGGTGTCGCCGTGGCCGCGACACTCTCACACACGCAGCTGCGTGGATCCGGTTCGTGTTCCTCTAG
Organism: Callithrix jacchus; assembly: GCF_049354715.1. Lineage (NCBI taxonomy): Eukaryota > Metazoa > Chordata > Mammalia > Primates > Cebidae > Callithrix > Callithrix jacchus. The sequence goes on from NC_133523.1 coordinate 21,603,351, forward strand.
AAAACGAGAGCGAAGGCACGGAGACAGAAACTCTCCCGGGCAGAGACGGCCTGACGAGGCATTCCTGTTTCCTGCCACACGGGGAGTCTCGGCAACCTGGATAGAAAGGGCAGCGACACGCTGCTGCTTTTCCACGGATCCCTGGGAGTTTCTGTTTCCCCGCCGAGCTCGGGGAAGAAAACGGTGAACGTCATCAGGTCACCACGACTTAGGAAGCCACAGAGAGCTGAGCGACAGGCACCCTTGCGGAGGTCACATACAAAAGTTAAAAAAAAATTAGCCGGGCGTGGTGGCAGACGCCTGTAACCGCAGCGACTTGGGAGGCTGGGGCAGGAGAATTACCGGAACCCGAGGGGTGGAGGTTGCGGTGAGCCGAGATCCGGCCATTGAACTCCAGCCTGGGCGAGAGGGCGAGACTCCGTCTTTTAAAAAAAGAAGAAAAACGAAACAAAACGAAAAACAAAGAAAGACAACACCGCGACCAACAACCACAACCCAGAGGCATTCCAACATATAAAACGCCAGGTCGAAAGGTCGCATCCTGCTTTTGCCTTGTGAGTCATCCTCTTGGCACTCTGCCACGCGTACTTTCCCTCCTTCTCTTCCGCTTCCGAAGCTTCTTCATACACGTTTACTGCTGCTCGGAAACTCTCCTGCTTTACGGCCCTCGGTGGAGTCGTTTCTCCTGAGGAGGCAAGAATCGCGGTTTCTGTAGACTCACACCCCTAGGAATTCCTTTGCCCTAACAGGCAACAGGTAGGAGAAATGAGGGACATCGCCTCGGTGCTGGTCCAGAAATAGGTCACCGTACCGTATCCGGGGAAAGCCCCAAAAAGGGTCATTACCTAGGTGAAGTGCTTAGAAATATATCCCAATACCTCCTGTGGGTAGGACCACGTGAGAAGAGAAGAGTTAAATAGCCTAGAGGCTGTGCTCAGCTGTATGTCCCAATCAGCCCGGTGGGAAAAGCCAAGGCGTAATACGAGAGACAGGTCGTGTAGGTGCTGAGTCAGGTGAAATGTTCCATTTCAGTGTCGGTGGACACTTCCCAGGAAGAAGGGGGCGACACAGGCCACCCAGCAGAAGAGACCAAAAGTATGTCATGATGATACCTGTGGACGAGAACCCAGGCAAGGGGACCGCATCGCCTGTGTGCCGGGCCCGGTGACAAGTCACTCTTTCTTTTGTAAGCGCAGCCCAGTCAGGCGAGCACAGTTACCTCACCTGGGTGCTGGGCCCAGAGACAAGCCACATCCGCTCCTGTGGGCAAAGAGCAGGGGTAACAAGACAATCACTGAGAATAGTTGAGTCCCCAGACATGACGTCACAATGGTCTCTGTGGGCAGGGTTCACGCAGGGGACTCACATCACATTGACTGTGGACTCAACAGTGTGTCGCAATGCTTTCTGAGAAGAGGGTCATGACAGAGAAGGAATGTAACTGGATGGCGGGCCCAGCAATATGTTATTGACTCCTATGTGAGCAGATATGAGGCAAGAGAAGGGAATCACAGCATCCTAGTTATGAGCACAGACATATGTCCCAAAGCCCCAAGCATGAGGTGCCAAGGCAGGAGGACAGTGTCACACGACCTAGGTGCTGGGTCCCACCCTACCCCCCACCCTCCGTCCCTCCCTCACTCCCTTCCCCCTCCCTCTCTCCCTTGCGTCCTTCCCTCCCTTCCCTCGTCCCTCCCTCGCGGCCTGGGATCCTCCCCGCTTCTCTACCCGCCTTCCCTCCGGCCTGGAGAAAGCAGCCCTTCCGTTTGCCCGCGGGGTCGTTCGTAGCGGGGCCGTGGGAGGAGTGGTCTCGGGTCTATATTGAGCTGCCAGGCGCTACTCGGTGATGGCGGGGAAGCTGGCGGGGCACCGGTGTGCGAGTGATCGGTGGGCGAATCGGGGAGGCAGAAGAGGGGTGCAGCGGAATGGAGAGCCGGCCTGCCTGGGGACCCGGCCCGGTGTTTCCGGGGGGGGGGGCGAAACGCTCCCTCCGCCCACCCTCCTGAAGTAGGCCGGGTGGCGTGGGGGCAGGGCTGCGAGGAGGGCCGACAGCTCTGCCTGCGCTGGTCCCCAGAAGCGGCCGCGGGCTGCCTGCAGACCCGCGCACGCGCACTAGACCGCCCAGCTCCCGGGCCCTGGGCGGGTTCTGGGGTTCCCTAGATGCTGGGGAGAGAATGACAGCACAGCCCCGCCCTGTGTGCTGTCTCTCACCGGACGGACCTAGAACTGAGGGCTCCCAGGCAGGTCAGCGAAACGGCAAGACAGGCCGCAGGAGCCTCAAATCCATGCACACGCGCGCACGCGCACACCCAGCCGATCACAGGCTGAAGTCGGAAATCACGCTTCAATCGGCCCGAGGGTGACCCCTGTGGGGATGAGACTGCCTCGCGCTCCGTTGCAGGGTTCGCCGTGGGGATATGCCGTCTGTGAACCCCGTGGGTGAAACGAGGACTGGCACGCATCGCATTGAGCTCCCGAAATGCTTTAAGGCTGTGGGGTCCCTCCGTTGGTCCTGGAGGCAGGAGACCGCTCTAATCTCTGCCTATGTCCCTCTGTCCCGTGGTCCCTCTCTCTCCCCCTCTGTTCCACCCTGTTCCCGTCTTTCCCTTTCTTCCTCAGTCCCTCCAAACCTCGGTTTCTTCCTTTCTCTCCCCCTTTCTCTCTTTCTCCTTTTCACCCTCCCTTCGCTCCCTGGGTCCCTCCCTGTGCGTCCCTCCCTGTCCCTCGGTCCCTGCCTCCCTCCCTTCCTCCCTCTCTCCCTTCCGTCCTTTCCTCCCTTCACTCGTCCCTCCCTCTGGTCCTGGGATCCTCTCCCCATCTCTAGCCGCCATCCCTCGCGCCTGGAGAGGGCAGTCCAAGCGTTTGCTCGCGGGGTAGACGGGGTTGGGGGTGGGGGGAAGGGTGGTCTCGGGGCCGCACTGGGCTGCCCGGCGCTGCTCCGTGACGGTGGGAGGGGGAGGCTGGCGGGTTACCGGTGTGCCAGTGATGGGTGGGCGGAGCGGGGAGGCAAGAAGAGGCGTGTCGCGGATTGGAGAGCGGCCCCGCCTTCGGACCCGGCCCGGTGTTTCCCGGGCAAAGCGCCCCCTCTGCCCACCCTCCTGAAGTACGCGGGGTGGCGTGGGGGCAGGGCTGCGAGGAGGGACGACAGCTCTGCCTGCGCTGGTCCCCCGAAGCGCAGCGCCGCGGGCTGCCTGCAGACCCGCGCCGGCGCACTAGACCGCCCAGCTCCCGGGCCCTGGGCGGGCTCTGGGGTCCCCAAGATGCCCGGGATAGAAGGACGGCACAGCCCTGCCCTGTGTGTAGTCTCTCACCGGACGGACGGACCTGGCACTCAGGGATCCCAGACAGGTCAGCGGGAGGGCGAGACGCCAAGACACGCCGCTGGAAGCGGAACCACACGGTCACCTCACGGCGGGAGAGAGGGCACCCCCCTGCCCCCACCCCTCCCCGACCCGCGCGCGCCTTTTAAAGCTCCTCCAGCAGAGCCCGGTATTCTTCCTCGCTGAGGGGTGGCTCCAGGGAAGCGAGCTCTTCCACCTCCTTCAGCTCCCCCAGTGGCTCCGTCTCTAGGAAAGGTCGTGCCTGCTGCTGAAACTCTGGGGTCGACAGGAGCTCGTCCAGCAGGCTGGAGGTGAGCGCAGATGAGCGCTCCTCCGGCTCCTGGAGCGCTTGGGAAGGCGCCTGCAGGGCTGGCATCTGCCCCTGCCAGGCGGAGGCCTCCGGGGGTGCGGGCTGCGGAGGTGGAGGTGGCGCGGCTTGGGGTTCCCCTGCCGCCCCGGCCACCTGGGGCCCCTGGCCCCAGCCCCACCAGGGACCCTGCACACCTCGCCCCTGTGAGTCGGCTTGAGCGGGCCCAAGCTGTCCCACGGAGCACGTCCCCGGCAGGCCGGCGTGCTGCGGCTCCCGCTCCTCGTGGCATCTGCCCGGGTGCGGAGGCCCCGGAAGGCTCTGAGGCTGGGGGAGCGCCACCCCCGAAGGAGCCAGGGCGGCGAACCCGAAAGCCCCGAGGGCCCCGAGCGCCGGGTCAGGTTGCGAGATTCCTTCTGCCTGTGGGGCCTGTCCGTGCAGGAGCAGGGGCAGGGCCCCTGCTGCCTGGCTCACGACGGGCCCCTGTGGGAGGGCCCCAGGCGCGCAGGGCACTTGGGGTGCGGGAAGCGCCGCCCCCCACGCCCCGGTGTGGGTGGAGGCGACCCAGGAGCGAGCAGAGGAGCCGCGCCCGCCGGGGGCCGTGTCGCGCGGGCCACCTGCGGCCGCGGGTCCCCTGCCAGCCCGGCCTGGATGCCTGGCCCTTCGATTCTGAAACCAAATCTGAATCCTGGACTCCGGGAGGCCCGTCTCTCTGGCCAGTTCCTCCCTGGTGGCGAAGTCCGGAAAGCGCTCTCGCTCGAAGGCCCGGAGGAGCACGGCGGTCTGGGACTGGGTCACGGCCGTCCGCTTTCGCCGGCCTTCTGGCGGGCCGCGTGGCCCAGGCCAGGGCCTGGATTCCCGCCGGTGCTGCCTCAGCCGGCGCGATCTCTCGTTCTGAAACCAAATCTGGACCCTGGGCTCCGGAACGCCGATGGCCTGGGCCAGCTGTTCTCTGGTGGCCATGCCCGGGTACGGGTTCCGCTCAAAGGACGCTCGCAGGGCGTCCCTCTGGCTCGGAGTCCAAACGAGCCTCTTTCGCCTTCCTCGCCCTCGGGCCTCCGCCGGGAGAGGGCTGCCGGGAGCTGTGGGGAGAGCCATCGCGGGGAGACCGGGCCGAGTGTCACAGACAGACACAGGCACACAGAGGCCCGGCGGCTCCCGCGCGCCTCAGCCCACCTCTGCTGTGCACCGCACCTGCAGGCAGGTCAAGCCAGGAGTCCGGCCCCGCCAGCCAGGGGCCGCTTTTATAGAGACCTAGCGGCCCCACCCCTTCCTGAATTTGCATGAGCTCCGGGGACCCAGGGCGGGGTAGCCCGCCCTCTCAAGCCGGAAACCACAGGGACACCAGGGCCCTGTGGGGTGGTCGGGGGTGGGGCCTGAGCGGCGGGGGTGGGACACGCGGGGCTTCGGGGGCTGGACCTCTGGGGTTCTCCAGGAATTCTACGGAAACTGGAAGCCTCTCTCCGGGCTCGAACACGTCACCAGGGAGGGTGGCGTGCAGAAGCGAACCCCCGTGACAGGCCTGAGTTTTCCAAGCCCCCCCTCTCCGTCAAGGCGTCCACGTCTGTGGGTGTCGCCGTGGCCGCGACACTCTCACACACGCAGCTGCGTGGATCCGGTTCGTGTTCCTCTAGAAAACGAGAGCGAAGGCACGGAGACAGAAACTCTCCCGGGCAGAGACGGCCTGACGAGGCATTCCTGTTTCCTGCCACACGGGGAGTCTCGGCAACCTGGATAGAAAGGGCAGCGACACGCTGCTGCTTTTCCACGGATCCCTGGGAGTTTCTGTTTCCCCGCCGAGCTCGGGGAAGAAAACGGTGAACGTCATCAGGTCACCACGACTTAGGAAGCCACAGAGAGCTGAGCGACAGGCACCCTTGCGGAGGTCACATACAAAAGTTAAAAAAAAATTAGCCGGGCGTGGTGGCAGACGCCTGTAACCGCAGCGACTTGGGAGGCTGGGGCAGGAGAATTACCGGAACCCGAGGGGTGGAGGTTGCGGTGAGCCGAGATCCGGCCATTGAACTCCAGCCTGGGCGAGAGGGCGAGACTCCGTCTTTTAAAAAAAGAAGAAAAACGAAACAAAACGAAAAACAAAGAAAGACAACACCGCGACCAACAACCACAACCCAGAGGCATTCCAACATATAAAACGCCAGGTCGAAAGGTCGCATCCTGCTTTTGCCTTGTGAGTCATCCTCTTGGCACTCTGCCACGCGTACTTTCCCTCCTTCTCTTCCGCTTCCGAAGCTTCTTCATACACGTTTACTGCTGCTCGGAAACTCTCCTGCTTTACGGCCCTCGGTGGAGTCGTTTCTCCTGAGGAGGCAAGAATCGCGGTTTCTGTAGACTCACACCCCTAGGAATTCCTTTGCCCTAACAGGCAACAGGTAGGAGAAATGAGGGACATCGCCTCGGTGCTGGTCCAGAAATAGGTCACCGTACCGTATCCGGGGAAAGCCCCAAAAAGGGTCATTACCTAGGTGAAGTGCTTAGAAATATATCCCAATACCTCCTGTGGGTAGGACCACGTGAGAAGAGAAGAGTTAAATAGCCTAGAGGCTGTGCTCAGCTGTATGTCCCAATCAGCCCGGTGGGAAAAGCCAAGGCGTAATACGAGAGACAGGTCGTGTAGGTGCTGAGTCAGGTGAAATGTTCCATTTCAGTGTCGGTGGACACTTCCCAGGAAGAAGGGGGCGACACAGGCCACCCAGCAGAAGAGACCAAAAGTATGTCATGATGATACCTGTGGACGAGAACCCAGACAAGGGGACCGCATCGCCTGTGTGCCGGGCCCGGTGACAAGTCACTCTTTCTTTTGTAAGTGCAGCCCAGTCAGGCGAGCACAGTTACCTCACCTGGGTGCTGGGCCCAGAGACAAGCCACATCCGCTCCTGTGGGCAAAGAGCAGGGGTAACAAGACAATCACTGAGAATAGTTGAGTCCCCAGACATGACGTCACAATGGTCTCTGTGGGCAGGGTTCACGCAGGGGACTCACATCACATTGACTGTGGACTCAACAGTGTGTCGCAATGCTTTCTGAGAAGAGGGTCATGACAGAGAAGGAATGTAACTGGATGGCGGGCCCAGCAATATGTTATTGACTCCTATGTGAGCAGATATGAGGCAAGAGAAGGGAATCACAGCATCCTAGTTATGAGCACAGACATATGTCCCAAAGCCCCAAGCATGAGGTGCCAAGGCAGGAGGACAGTGTCACACGACCTAGGTGCTGGGTCCCACCCTACCCCCCACCCTCCGTCCCTCCCTCACTCCCTTCCCCCTCCCTCTCTCCCTTGCGTCCTTCCCTCCCTTCCCTCGTCCCTCCCTCGCGGCCTGGGATCCTCCCCGCTTCTCTACCCGCCTTCCCTCCGGCCTGGAGAAAGCAGCCCTTCCGTTTGCCCGCGGGGTCGTTCGTAGCGGGGCCGTGGGAGGAGTGGTCTCGGGTCTATATTGAGCTGCCAGGCGCTACTCGGTGATGGCGGGGAAGCTGGCGGGGCACCGGTGTGCGAGTGATCGGTGGGCGAATCGGGGAGGCAGAAGAGGGGTGCAGCGGAATGGAGAGCCGGCCTGCCTGGGGACCCGGCCCGGTGTTTCCGGGGGGGGGGGGCGAAACGCTCCCTCCGCCCACCCTCCTGAAGTAGGCCGGGTGGCGTGGGGGCAGGGCTGCGAGGAGGGCCGACAGCTCTGCCTGCGCTGGTCCCCAGAAGCGGCCGCGGGCTGCCTGCAGACCCGCGCACGCGCACTAGACCGCCCAGCTCCCGGGCCCTGGGCGGGTTCTGGGGTTCCCTAGATGCTGGGGAGAGAATGACAGCACAGCCCCGCCCTGTGTGCTGTCTCTCACCGGACGGACCTAGAACTGAGGGCTCCCAGGCAGGTCAGCGAAACGGCAAGACAGGCCGCAGGAGCCTCAAATCCATGCACACGCGCGCACGCGCACACCCAGCCGATCACAGGCTGAAGTCGGAAATCACGCTTCAATCGGCCCGAGGGTGACCCCTGTGGGGATGAGACTGCCTCGCGCTCCGTTGCAGGGTTCGCCGTGGGGATATGCCGTCTGTGAACCCCGTGGGTGAAACGAGGACTGGCACGCATCGCATTGAGCTCCCGAAATGCTTTAAGGCTGTGGGGTCCCTCCGTTGGTCCTGGAGGCAGGAGACCGCTCTAATCTCTGCCTATGTCCCTCTGTCCCGTGGTCCCTCTCTCTCCCCCTCTGTTCCACCCTGTTCCCGTCTTTCCCTTTCTTCCTCAGTCCCTCCAAACCTCGGTTTCTTCCTTTCTCTCCCCCTTTCTCTCTTTCTCCTTTTCACCCTCCCTTCGCTCCCTGGGTCCCTCCCTGTGCGTCCCTCCCTGTCCCTCGGTCCCTGCCTCCCTCCCTTCCTCCCTCTCTCCCTTCCGTCCTTTCCTCCCTTCACTCGTCCCTCCCTCTGGTCCTGGGATCCTCTCCCCATCTCTAGCCGCCATCCCTCGCGCCTGGAGAGGGCAGTCCAAGCGTTTGCTCGCGGGGTAGACGGGGTTGGGGGTGGGGGGAAGGGTGGTCTCGGGGCCGCACTGGGCTGCCCGGCGCTGCTCCGTGACGGTGGGAGGGGGAGGCTGGCGGGTTACCGGTGTGCCAGTGATGGGTGGGCGGAGCGGGGAGGCAAGAAGAGGCGTGTCGCGGATTGGAGAGCGGCCCCGCCTTCGGACCCGGCCCGGTGTTTCCCGGGCAAAGCGCCCCCTCTGCCCACCCTCCTGAAGTACGCGGGGTGGCGTGGGGGCAGGGCTGCGAGGAGGGACGACAGCTCTGCCTGCGCTGGTCCCCCGAAGCGCAGCGCCGCGGGCTGCCTGCAGACCCGCGCCGGCGCACTAGACCGCCCAGCTCCCGGGCCCTGGGCGGGCTCTGGGGTCCCCAAGATGCCCGGGATAGAAGGACGGCACAGCCCTGCCCTGTGTGTAGTCTCTCACCGGACGGACGGACCTGGCACTCAGGGATCCCAGACAGGTCAGCGGGAGGGCGAGACGCCAAGACACGCCGCTGGAAGCGGAGCCACACGGTCACCTCACGGCGGGAGAGAGGCCACCGCCCTGCCCCCACCCCTCCCCGACCCGCGCGCGCCTTTTAAAGCTCCTCCAGCAGAGCCCGGTATTCTTCCTCGCTGAGGGGTGGCTCCAGGGAAGCGAGCTCTTCCACCTCCTTCAGCTCCCCCAGTGGCTCCGTCTCTAGGAAAGGTCGTGCCTGCTGCTGAAACTCTGGGGTCGACAGGAGCTCGTCCAGCAGGCTGGAGGTGAGCGCAGACGAGCGCTCCTCCGGCTCCTGGAGCGCTTGGGAAGGCGCCTGCAGGGCTGGCATCTGCCCCTGCCAGGCGGAGGCCTCCGGGGGTGCGGGCTGCGGAGGTGGAGGTGGCGCGGCTTGGGGTTCCCCTGCCGCCCCGGCCACCTGGGGCCCCTGGCCCCAGCCCCACCAGGGACCCTGCACACCTCGCCCCTGTGAGTCGGCTTGAGCGGGCCCAAGCTGTCCCACGGAGCACGTCCCCGGCAGGCCGGCGTGCTGCGGCTCCCGCTCCTCGTGGCATCTGCCCGGGTGCGGAGGCCCCGGAAGGCTCTGAGGCTGGGGGAGCGCCACCCCCGAAGGAGCCAGGGCGGCGAACCCGAAAGCCCCGAGGGCCCCGAGCGCCGGGTCAGGTTGCGAGATTCCTTCTGCCTGTGGGGCCTGTCCGTGCAGGAGCAGGGGCACGGCCCCTGCTGCCTGGCTCACGACGGGCCCCTGTGGGAGGGCCCCAGGCGCGCAGGGCACTTGGGGTGCGGGAAGCGCCGCCCCCCACGCCCCGGTGTGGGTGGAGGCGACCCAGGAGCGAGCAGAGGAGCCGCGCCCGCCGGGGGCCGTGTCGCGCGGGCCGCCTGCGGCCGCGGGTCCCCTGCCAGCCCGGCCTGGATGCCTGGCCCTTCGATTCTGAAACCAAATCTGAATCCTGGACTCCGGGAGGCCCGTCTCTCTGGCCAGTTCCTCCCTGGTGGCGAAGTCCGGAAAGCGCTCTCGCTCGAAGGCCCGGAGGAGCACGGCGGTCTGGGACTGGGTCACGGCCGTCCGCTTTCGCCGGCCTTCTGGCGGGCCGCGTGGCCCAGGCCAGGGCCTGGATTCCCGCCGGTGCTGCCTCAGCCGGCGCGATCTCTCGTTCTGAAACCAAATCTGGACCCTGGGCTCCGGAACGCCGATGGCCTGGGCCAGCTGTTCTCTGGTGGCCATGCCCGGGTACGGGTTCCGCTCAAAGGACGCTCGCAGGGCGTCCCTCTGGCTCGGAGTCCAAACGAGCCTCTTTCGCCTTCCTCGCCCTCGGGCCTCCGCCGGGAGAGGGCTGCCGGGAGCTGTGGGGAGAGCCATCGCGGGGAGACCGGGCCGAGTGTCACAGACAGACACAGGCACACAGAGGCCCGGCGGCTCCCGCGCGCCTCAGCCCACCTCTGCTGTGCACCGCACCTGCAGGCAGGTCAAGCCAGGAGTCCGGCCCCGCCAGCCAGGGGCCGCTTTTATAGAGACCTAGCGGCCCCACCCCTTCCTGAATTTGCATGAGCTCCGGGGACCCAGGGCGGGGTAGCCCGCCCTCTCAAGCCGGAAACCACAGGGACACCAGGGCCCTGTGGGGTGGTCGGGGGTGGGGCCTGAGCGGCGGGGGAGGGACACGCGGGGCTTCGGGGGCTGGACCTCTGGGGTTCTCCAGGAATTCTACGGAAACTGGAAGCCTCTCTCCGGGCTCGAACACGTCACCAGGGAGGGTGGCGTGCAGAAGCGAACCCCCGTGACAGGCCTGAGTTTTCCAAGCCCCCCCTCTCCGTCAAGGCGTCCACGTCTGTGGGTGTCGCCGTGGCCGCGACACTCTCACACACGCAGCTGCGTGGATCCGGTTCGTGTTCCTCTAGAAAACGAGAGCGAAGGCACGGAGACAGAAACTCTCCCGGGCAGAGACGGCCTGACGAGGCATTCCTGTTTCCTGCCACACGGGGAGTCTCGGCAACCTGGATAGAAAGGGCAGCGACACGCTGCTGCTTTTCCACGGATCCCTGGGAGTTTCTGTTTCCCCGCCGAGCTCGGGGAAGAAAACGGTGAACGTCATCAGGTCACCACGACTTAGGAAGCCACAGAGAGCTGAGCGACAGGCACCCTTGCGGAGGTCACATACAAAAGTTAAAAAAAAATTAGCCGGGCGTGGTGGCAGACGCCTGTAACCGCAGCGACTTGGGAGGCTGGGGCAGGAGAATTACCGGAACCCGAGGGGTGGAGGTTGCGGTGAGCCGAGATCCGGCCATTGAACTCCAGCCTGGGCGAGAGGGCGAGACTCCGTCTTTTAAAAAAAGAAGAAAAACGAAACAAAACGAAAAACAAAGAAAGACAACACCGCGACCAACAACCACAACCCAGAGGCATTCCAACATATAAAACGCCAGGTCGAAAGGTCGCATCCTGCTTTTGCCTTGTGAGTCATCCTCTTGGCACTCTGCCACGCGTACTTTCCCTCCTTCTCTTCCGCTTCCGAAGCTTCTTCATACACGTTTACTGCTGCTCGGAAACTCTCCTGCTTTACGGCCCTCGGTGGAGTCGTTTCTCCTGAGGAGGCAAGAATCGCGGTTTCTGTAGACTCACACCCCTAGGAATTCCTTTGCCCTAACAGGCAACAGGTAGGAGAAATGAGGGACATCGCCTCGGTGCTGGTCCAGAAATAGGTCACCGTACCGTATCCGGGGAAAGCCCCAAAAAGGGTCATTACCTAGGTGAAGTGCTTAGAAATATATCCCAATACCTCCTGTGGGTAGGACCACGTGAGAAGAGAAGAGTTAAATAGCCTAGAGGCTGTGCTCAGCTGTATGTCCCAATCAGCCCGGTGGGAAAAGCCAAGGCGTAATACGAGAGACAGGTCGTGTAGGTGCTGAGTCAGGTGAAATGTTCCATTTCAGTGTCGGTGGACACTTCCCAGGAAGAAGGGGGCGACACAGGCCACCCAGCAGAAGAGACCAAAAGTATGTCATGATGATACCTGTGGACGAGAACCCAGACAAGGGGACCGCATCGCCTGTGTGCCGGGCCCGGTGACAAGTCACTCTTTCTTTTGTAAGCGCAGCCCAGTCAGGCGAGCACAGTTACCTCACCTGGGTGCTGGGCCCAGAGACAAGCCACATCCGCTCCTGTGGGCAAAGAGCAGGGGTAACAAGACAATCACTGAGAATAGTTGAGTCCCCAGACATGACGTCACAATGGTCTCTGTGGGCAGGGTTCACGCAGGGGACTCACATCACATTGACTGTGGACTCAACAGTGTGTCGCAATGCTTTCTGAGAAGAGGGTCATGACAGAGAAGGAATGTAACTGGATGGCGGGCCCAGCAATATGTTATTGACTCCTATGTGAGCAGATATGAGGCAAGAGAAGGGAATCACAGCATCCTAGTTATGAGCACAGACATATGTCCCAAAGCCCCAAGCATGAGGTGCCAAGGCAGGAGGACAGTGTCACACGACCTAGGTGCTGGGTCCCACCCTACCCCCCACCCTCCGTCCCTCCCTCACTCCCTTCCCCCTCCCTCTCTCCCTTGCGTCCTTCCCTCCCTTCCCTCGTCCCTCCCTCGCGGCCTGGGATCCTCCCCGCTTCTCTACCCGCCTTCCCTCCGGCCTGGAGAAAGCAGCCCTTCCGTTTGCCCGCGGGGTCGTTCGTAGCGGGGCCGTGGGAGGAGTGGTCTCGGGTCTATATTGAGCTGCCAGGCGCTACTCGGTGATGGCGGGGAAGCTGGCGGGGCACCGGTGTGCGAGTGATCGGTGGGCGAATCGGGGAGGCAGAAGAGGGGTGCAGCGGAATGGAGAGCCGGCCTGCCTGGGGACCCGGCCCGGTGTTTCCGGGGGGGGGGGCGAAACGCTCCCTCCGCCCACCCTCCTGAAGTAGGCCGGGTGGCGTGGGGGCAGGGCTGCGAGGAGGGCCGACAGCTCTGCCTGCGCCGGTCCCCAGAAGCGGCCGCGGGCTGCCTGCAGACCCGCGCACGCGCACTAGACCGCCCAGCTCCCGGGCCCTGGGCGGGTTCTGGGGTTCCCTAGATGCTGGGGAGAGAATGACAGCACAGCCCCGCCCTGTGTGCTGTCTCTCACCGGACGGACCTAGAACTGAGGGCTCCCAGGCAGGTCAGCGAAACGGCAAGACAGGCCGCAGGAGCCTCAAATCCATGCACACGCGCGCACGCGCACACCCAGCCGATCACAGGCTGAAGTCGGAAATCACGCTTCAATCGGCCCGAGGGTGACCCCTGTGGGGATGAGACTGCCTCGCGCTCCGTTGCAGGGTTCGCCGTGGGGATATGCCGTCTGTGAACCCCGTGGGTGAAACGAGGACTGGCACGCATCGCATTGAGCTCCCGAAATGCTTTAAGGCTGTGGGGTCCCTCCGTTGGTCCTGGAGGCAGGAGACCGCTCTAATCTCTGCCTATGTCCCTCTGTCCCGTGGTCCCTCTCTCTCCCCCTCTGTTCCACCCTGTTCCCGTCTTTCCCTTTCTTCCTCAGTCCCTCCAAACCTCGGTTTCTTCCTTTCTCTCCCCCTTTCTCTCTTTCTCCTTTTCACCCTCCCTTCGCTCCCTGGGTCCCTCCCTGTGCGTCCCTCCCTGTCCCTCGGTCCCTGCCTCCCTCCCTTCCTCCCTCTCTCCCTTCCGTCCTTTCCTCCCTTCACTCGTCCCTCCCTCTGGTCCTGGGATCCTCTCCCCATCTCTAGCCGCCATCCCTCGCGCCTGGAGAGGGCAGTCCAAGCGTTTGCTCGCGGGGTAGACGGGGTTGGGGGTGGGGGGAAGGGTGGTCTCGGGGCCGCACTGGGCTGCCCGGCGCTGCTCCGTGACGGTGGGAGGGGGAGGCTGGCGGGTTACCGGTGTGCCAGTGATGGGTGGGCGGAGCGGGGAGGCAAGAAGAGGCGTGTCGCGGATTGGAGAGCGGCCCCGCCTTCGGACCCGGCCCGGTGTTTCCCGGGCAAAGCGCCCCCTCTGCCCACCCTCCTGAAGTACGCGGGGTGGCGTGGGGGCAGGGCTGCGAGGAGGGACGACAGCTCTGCCTGCGCTGGTCCCCCGAAGCGCAGCGCCGCGGGCTGCCTGCAGACCCGCGCCGGCGCACTAGACCGCCCAGCTCCCGGGCCCTGGGCGGGCTCTGGGGTCCCCAAGATGCCCGGGATAGAAGGACGGCACAGCCCTGCCCTGTGTGTAGTCTCTCACCGGACGGACGGACCTGGCACTCAGGGATCCCAGACAGGTCAGCGGGAGGGCGAGACGCCAAGACACGCCGCTGGAAGCGGAGCCACACGGTCACCTCACGGCGGGAGAGAGGCCACCGCCCTGCCCCCACCCCTCCCCGACCCGCGCGCGCCTTTTAAAGCTCCTCCAGCAGAGCCCGGTATTCTTCCTCGCTGAGGGGTGGCTCCAGGGAAGCGAGCTCTTCCACCTCCTTCAGCTCCCCCAGTGGCTCCGTCTCTAGGAAAGGTCGTGCCTGCTGCTGAAACTCTGGGGTCGACAGGAGCTCGTCCAGCAGGCTGGAGGTGAGCGCAGACGAGCGCTCCTCCGGCTCCTGGAGCGCTTGGGAAGGCGCCTGCAGGGCTGGCATCTGCCCCTGCCAGGCGGAGGCCTCCGGGGGTGCGGGCTGCGGAGGTGGAGGTGGCGCGGCTTGGGGTTCCCCTGCCGCCCCGGCCACCTGGGGCCCCTGGCCCCAGCCCCACCAGGGACCCTGCACACCTCGCCCCTGTGAGTCGGCTTGAGCGGGCCCAAGCTGTCCCACGGAGCACGTCCCCGGCAGGCCGGCGTGCTGCGGCTCCCGCTCCTCGTGGCATCTGCCCGGGTGCGGAGGCCCCGGAAGGCTCTGAGGCTGGGGGAGCGCCACCCCCGAAGGAGCCAGGGCGGCGAACCCGAAAGCCCCGAGGGCCCCGAGCGCCGGGTCAGGTTGCGAGATTCCTTCTGCCTGTGGGGCCTGTCCGTGCAGGAGCAGGGGCACGGCCCCTGCTGCCTGGCTCACGACGGGCCCCTGTGGGAGGGCCCCAGGCGCGCAGGGCACTTGGGGTGCGGGAAGCGCCGCCCCCCACGCCCCGGTGTGGGTGGAGGCGACCCAGGAGCGAGCAGAGGAGCCGCGCCCGCCGGGGGCCGTGTCGCGCGGGCCGCCTGCGGCCGCGGGTCCCCTGCCAGCCCGGCCTGGATGCCTGGCCCTTCGATTCTGAAACCAAATCTGAATCCTGGACTCCGGGAGGCCCGTCTCTCTGGCCAGTTCCTCCCTGGTGGCGAAGTCCGGAAAGCGCTCTCGCTCGAAGGCCCGGAGGAGCACGGCGGTCTGGGACTGGGTCACGGCCGTCCGCTTTCGCCGGCCTTCTGGCGGGCCGCGTGGCCCAGGCCAGGGCCTGGATTCCCGCCGGTGCTGCCTCAGCCGGCGCGATCTCTCGTTCTGAAACCAAATCTGGACCCTGGGCTCCGGAACGCCGATGGCCTGGGCCAGCTGTTCTCTGGTGGCCATGCCCGGGTACGGGTTCCGCTCAAAGGACGCTCGCAGGGCGTCCCTCTGGCTCGGAGTCCAAACGAGCCTCTTTCGCCTTCCTCGCCCTCGGGCCTCCGCCGGGAGAGGGCTGCCGGGAGCTGTGGGGAGAGCCATCGCGGGGAGACCGGGCCGAGTGTCACAGACAGACACAGGCACACAGAGGCCCGGCGGCTCCCGCGCGCCTCAGCCAACCTCTGCTGTGCACCGCACCTGCAGGCAGGTCAAGCCAGGAGTCCGGCCCCGCCAGCCAGGGGCCGCTTTTATAGAGACCTAGCGGCCCCACCCCTTCCTGAATTTGCATGAGCTCCGGGGACCCAGGGCGGGGTAGCCCGCCCTCTCAAGCCGGAAACCACAGGGACACCAGGGCCCTGTGGGGTGGTCGGGGGTGGGGCCTGAGCGGCGGGGGAGGGACACGCGGGGCTTCGGGGGCTGGACCTCTGGGGTTCTCCAGGAATTCTACGGAAACTGGAAGCCTCTCTCCGGGCTCGAACACGTCACCAGGGAGGGTGGCGTGCAGAAGCGAACCCCCGTGACAGGCCTGAGTTTTCCAAGCCCCCCCTCTCCGTCAAGGCGTCCACGTCTGTGGGTGTCGCCGTGGCCGCGACACTCTCACACACGCAGCTGCGTGGATCCGGTTCGTGTTCCTCTAGAAAACGAGAGCGAAGGCACGGAGACAGAAACTCTCCCGGGCAGAGACGGCCTGACGAGGCATTCCTGTTTCCTGCCACACGGGGAGTCTCGGCAACCTGGATAGAAAGGGCAGCGACACGCTGCTGCTTTTCCACGGATCCCTGGGAGTTTCTGTTTCCCCGCCGAGCTCGGGGAAGAAAACGGTGAACGTCATCAGGTCACCACGACTTAGGAAGCCACAGAGAGCTGAGCGACAGGCACCCTTGCGGAGGTCACATACAAAAGTTAAAAAAAAATTAGCCGGGCGTGGTGGCAGACGCCTGTAACCGCAGCGACTTGGGAGGCTGGGGCAGGAGAATTACCGGAACCCGAGGGGTGGAGGTTGCGGTGAGCCGAGATCCGGCCATTGAACTCCAGCCTGGGCGAGAGGGCGAGACTCCGTCTTTTAAAAAAAGAAGAAAAACGAAACAAAACGAAAAACAAAGAAAGACAACACCGCGACCAACAACCACAACCCAGAGGCATTCCAACATATAAAACGCCAGGTCGAAAGGTCGCATCCTGCTTTTGCCTTGTGAGTCATCCTCTTGGCACTCTGCCACGCGTACTTTCCCTCCTTCTCTTCCGCTTCCGAAGCTTCTTCATACACGTTTACTGCTGCTCGGAAACTCTCCTGCTTTACGGCCCTCGGTGGAGTCGTTTCTCCTGAGGAGGCAAGAATCGCGGTTTCTGTAGACTCACACCCCTAGGAATTCCTTTGCCCTAACAGGCAACAGGTAGGAGAAATGAGGGACATCGCCTCGGTGCTGGTCCAGAAATAGGTCACCGTACCGTATCCGGGGAAAGCCCCAAAAAGGGTCATTACCTAGGTGAAGTGCTTAGAAATATATCCCAATACCTCCTGTGGGTAGGACCACGTGAGAAGAGAAGAGTTAAATAGCCTAGAGGCTGTGCTCAGCTGTATGTCCCAATCAGCCCGGTGGGAAAAGCCAAGGCGTAATACGAGAGACAGGTCGTGTAGGTGCTGAGTCAGGTGAAATGTTCCATTTCAGTGTCGGTGGACACTTCCCAGGAAGAAGGGGGCGACACAGGCCACCCAGCAGAAGAGACCAAAAGTATGTCATGATGATACCTGTGGACGAGAACCCAGACAAGGGGACCGCATCGCCTGTGTGCCGGGCCCGGTGACAAGTCACTCTTTCTTTTGTAAGCGCAGCCCAGTCAGGCGAGCACAGTTACCTCACCTGGGTGCTGGGCCCAGAGACAAGCCACATCCGCTCCTGTGGGCAAAGAGCAGGGGTAACAAGACAATCACTGAGAATAGTTGAGTCCCCAGACATGACGTCACAATGGTCTCTGTGGGCAGGGTTCACGCAGGGGACTCACATCACATTGACTGTGGACTCAACAGTGTGTCGCAATGCTTTCTGAGAAGAGGGTCATGACAGAGAAGGAATGTAACTGGATGGCGGGCCCAGCAATATGTTATTGACTCCTATGTGAGCAGATATGAGGCAAGAGAAGGGAATCACAGCATCCTAGTTATGAGCACAGACATATGTCCCAAAGCCCCAAGCATGAGGTGCCAAGGCAGGAGGACAGTGTCACACGACCTAGGTGCTGGGTCCCACCCTACCCCCCACCCTCCGTCCCTCCCTCACTCCCTTCCCCCTCCCTCTCTCCCTTGCGTCCTTCCCTCCCTTCCCTCGTCCCTCCCTCGCGGCCTAGGATCCTCCCCGCTTCTCTACCCGCCTTCCCTCCGGCCTGGAGAAAGCAGCCCTTCCGTTTGCCCGCGGGGTCGTTCGTAGCGGGGCCGTGGGAGGAGTGGTCTCGGGTCTATATTGAGCTGCCAGGCGCTACTCGGTGATGGCGGGGAAGCTGGCGGGGCACCGGTGTGCGAGTGATCGGTGGGCGAATCGGGGAGGCAGAAGAGGGGTGCAGCGGAATGGAGAGCCGGCCTGCCTGGGGACCCGGCCCGGTGTTTCCGGGGGGGGGGGGCGAAACGCTCCCTCCGCCCACCCTCCTGAAGTAGGCCGGGTGGCGTGGGGGCAGGGCTGCGAGGAGGGCCGACAGCTCTGCCTGCGCTGGTCCCCAGAAGCGGCCGCGGGCTGCCTGCAGACCCGCGCACGCGCACTAGACCGCCCAGCTCCCGGGCCCTGGGCGGGTTCTGGGGTTCCCTAGATGCTGGGGAGAGAATGACAGCACAGCCCCGCCCTGTGTGCTGTCTCTCACCGGACGGACCTAGAACTGAGGGCTCCCAGGCAGGTCAGCGAAACGGCAAGACAGGCCGCAGGAGCCTCAAATCCATGCACACGCGCGCACGCGCACACCCAGCCGATCACAGGCTGAAGTCGGAAATCACGCTTCAATCGGCCCGAGGGTGACCCCTGTGGGGATGAGACTGCCTCGCGCTCCGTTGCAGGGTTCGCCGTGGGGATATGCCGTCTGTGAACCCCGTGGGTGAAACGAGGACTGGCACGCATCGCATTGAGCTCCCGAAATGCTTTAAGGCTGTGGGGTCCCTCCGTTGGTCCTGGAGGCAGGAGACCGCTCTAATCTCTGCCTATGTCCCTCTGTCCCGTGGTCCCTCTCTCTCCCCCTCTGTTCCACCCTGTTCCCGTCTTTCCCTTTCTTCCTCAGTCCCTCCAAACCTCGGTTTCTTCCTTTCTCTCCCCCTTTCTCTCTTTCTCCTTTTCACCCTCCCTTCGCTCCCTGGGTCCCTCCCTGTGCGTCCCTCCCTGTCCCTCGGTCCCTGCCTCCCTCCCTTCCTCCCTCTCTCCCTTCCGTCCTTTCCTCCCTTCACTCGTCCCTCCCTCTGGTCCTGGGATCCTCTCCCCATCTCTAGCCGCCATCCCTCGCGCCTGGAGAGGGCAGTCCAAGCGTTTGCTCGCGGGGTAGACGGGGTTGGGGGTGGGGGGAAGGGTGGTCTCGGGGCCGCACTGGGCTGCCCGGCGCTGCTCCGTGACGGTGGGAGGGGGAGGCTGGCGGGTTACCGGTGTGCCAGTGATGGGTGGGCGGAGCGGGGAGGCAAGAAGAGGCGTGTCGCGGATTGGAGAGCGGCCCCGCCTTCGGACCCGGCCCGGTGTTTCCCGGGCAAAGCGCCCCCTCTGCCCACCCTCCTGAAGTACGCGGGGTGGCGTGGGGGCAGGGCTGCGAGGAGGGACGACAGCTCTGCCTGCGCTGGTCCCCCGAAGCGCAGCGCCGCGGGCTGCCTGCAGACCCGCGCCGGCGCACTAGACCGCCCAGCTCCCGGGCCCTGGGCGGGCTCTGGGGTCCCCAAGATGCCCGGGATAGAAGGACGGCACAGCCCTGCCCTGTGTGTAGTCTCTCACCGGACGGACGGACCTGGCACTCAGGGATCCCAGACAGGTCAGCGGGAGGGCGAGACGCCAAGACACGCCGCTGGAAGCGGAGCCACACGGTCACCTCACGGCGGGAGAGAGGCCACCGCCCTGCCCCCACCCCTCCCCGACCCGCGCGCGCCTTTTAAAGCTCCTCCAGCAGAGCCCGGTATTCTTCCTCGCTGAGGGGTGGCTCCAGGGAAGCGAGCTCTTCCACCTCCTTCAGCTCCCCCAGTGGCTCCGTCTCTAGGAAAGGTCGTGCCTGCTGCTGAAACTCTGGGGTCGACAGGAGCTCGTCCAGCAGGCTGGAGGTGAGCGCAGACGAGCGCTCCTCCGGCTCCTGGAGCGCTTGGGAAGGCGCCTGCAGGGCTGGCATCTGCCCCTGCCAGGCGGAGGCCTCCGGGGGTGCGGGCTGCGGAGGTGGAGGTGGCGCGGCTTGGGGTTCCCCTGCCGCCCCGGCCACCTGGGGCCCCTGGCCCCAGCCCCACCAGGGACCCTGCACACCTCGCCCCTGTGAGTCGGCTTGAGCGGGCCCAAGCTGTCCCACGGAGCACGTCCCCGGCAGGCCGGCGTGCTGCGGCTCCCGCTCCTCGTGGCATCTGCCCGGGTGCGGAGGCCCCGGAAGGCTCTGAGGCTGGGGGAGCGCCACCCCCGAAGGAGCCAGGGCGGCGAACCCGAAAGCCCCGAGGGCCCCGAGCGCCGGGTCAGGTTGCGAGATTCCTTCTGCCTGTGGGGCCTGTCCGTGCAGGAGCAGGGGCACGGCCCCTGCTGCCTGGCTCACGACGGGCCCCTGTGGGAGGGCCCCAGGCGCGCAGGGCACTTGGGGTGCGGGAAGCGCCGCCCCCCACGCCCCGGTGTGCGTTGGGGCGACCCCGGACAGCGAAGAGCGGCGCTCACCAGGGGCCAGGTTGCACGGGCCCCGGCGGGCGTAGGTTTTCTGCTAGCCTTGCCTGGAAGCCTGGCCGTCCTATTCTGAGACAACATCTGAATCTTCGACTTTGGGGGGCCTCTCTCTCTCTGTCCAGTTTTTTCCTTGTGGCGAAATCCGCAAAGCACTCTCACTCGAAGGCTCGGAAGAGCACGGCGGTCTGGGACTGGGTAACGGCAGTCCACTTTCGCCGTACGTCCGCTTTCACCGGCCTTCTTGCAGGCCACGTGGCCCAGGCCAAGGCCTGGGTTTCCGTTGGTGCTGCTTCCGCTCACGCGATCGAAAGCAAATCTGGACCCTAGTCTCCGGAATGTCGATTTCCTGGGCCAGCTATTCTCTTGTGGTTATGCCCGGGTTAGTTTTCTGTGCCACATTAAGGGCGAAGTTGTTTGGGAATGAGAAAGAGAAGAGTCAGGAGGCAATTTTGAAGCCTGACAACTGAAGGGAGAAATTAAGAGGGAGTGGAAAGCTAACAGCCCACCACTTCCGGCATTTCCAGGCGGTCTTTCTTTTAAGTCCTTGCCAAGCCCAACCCTGCTTAGCTTCCATGATTAGAGTGTCAGGGCTGTAGACGCCGGTAGGGTGCACCTGGCTGCCCCAAGTTCACAAGGATCTGCCATGACAGGGCCCAATGAGGGACTGTATCTGGGGCTCGGGTAGGAGAAAAAGGGGGAAAATGAGTCGGGGTGGTTGGGAAGCATAGTGACAGAGTGGGGCAAGAGGGAGGGAGCAAGAAACCAAAAGTCCACTGCTTCTAGTATTTTCAGGACGTCTCCCATCCAAGTCCTGTTCTGATCCAACTCTGCTTACACTCCAGAATCAGGGCGGTATGACCGCAGACGCCATCAGGGTGTGGATGGCTAACTGTAGGGTATGGGGAGCTAGCCCTTTGGGCCCCCACCAGACTGTTCCTGGCTGTGACAGGGGCACACGCGAGCTGAAAATGGGAAGAAAGGAGTCGAGGGTGGGTGGAAAGCGTAACAGTCCAAAGGGGGAAGAGGTAGAATGCAAAAAGCGAAAAGCACAACGTTTCCGTTATTTTCAGGATTTCTATTATCCAAGTCCTGGCCAACCCTGACCCTGCTTAGCTTCCAGGTTCAAGGTGGTATGCCCTTAGATGCCAGCAGAGAGCGCTTGGCAGCCCCAACTGCCAGCAGAGAAGCTGTGGCAGGTCCCCACGAGAAGGTTCTGGAGTTCAGTGGGTACGCAGGCGGTTGGAAAAGAGGGAGAAAAGAATCGGGGCGATTGGGAAGCCTGCGAATGAAGGAAAAATGAGTGAGTGAGTGAGAAGTCAGAAGTCCACTACTGCAGTTATTTCCAGGCAGTGTCCAATCCAAGTCCTGGCCAGGCCCAACTCTGTGTAGTTTTCAGGATCAGCGTGGTACGGCCATAGATGCCAGCAGGGGGCACCTAGCTTCCCCAAGGGCCCACGGAGCTGCCGTGGTGGGCCCCCACGAGGAGTTTCCAAGCTGCAGCGGAGGCTCTGGTAGGCAAAAAGGGAAAGAGAAGGGTCAAAAATTGGTTGGGAATCGTGGCAACTCAAGGGTAAGAGAAAGATAGAGCAGGAAGCCAAAAGCCCGCCTTTGTTGGTGTTCCCTGGTGGACACACATTCACGTCCTTGTTGGGCCCAACCCTGCTTAGCTTCTGGGATTAGGGTAGTGTTGCCTTAGATGCCGGCAGAGGGTGCCTGGTTGCCTCAAGGGCAGTGGAGCTGTCCTGACGGTCCCCCACAATGAGACCTTGGGCTGCGATGGCTAAGCAGACGGGCAGAAAGGGGAAGAAAAAGTCAGGGGCAATTGGGAAGCTTGGTGAGCAAATGGGGAATTGGTCCCACCGCTTCTGGTATCTCCAGGCGGACTTTCATCCAAGTCCTGGCCAGGCTCGACCCTGCTAGGCTTCCGGGATCAAGGTGATATCGCCTTTACGTCAGCAGAAGCCCCTGACCACCCCAAGTGTTTGTGGAGCTGTCGCAGCAAGCCCACACGAGGTGGTTTCAGGCACCTTGCCAGCAGGCGCTGGCAGGTGAAAAGGGTAAGAGAATTGTCAGGGAGTGGTTAGGAAGACAGGTGACCTAAGAGGGGGAAAGGGAGGCAGCCAGAAGCCAACAATCCACTGCTTCCGGTATTCACATGTGGTTTCCCATTCAAGTCCTGTTCAAGCCCGACCCTGCTTAGCTACCAAAATCAGGGCGCTATGGCTGTAGATGCCAGCGGTGGGCACGTGACCACCCCAGGGGCACACGGGGCTGCCACAGGGGACCCCTACACAAAGATCCCACACTACAGCAAGAGCGCAGCCATGTAGAAAATGGGGAGGGGAGTCAGGGAGTGGATGGGAAGTGTGGCAACCCAAAAGGAAAAAAGGGAGAAAGTAGGAAGCCAAAATCACAACGCTTCCAGTATTCACAGACCATTTCCTATCCAAGTCCGACCCTGCTTAGCTTTTGGGATCCGGGTGGTATGGCTGTAGACACTAGCAGGGGCTGCCTGGACGTCCAAAAACCCGAGGTGCTACCTCAGTGGGCCTCCAAGATGAGGTCCAGAGCCCCAGTGATGATGCAGGGGGCGGAAAAGATGGAGAGAAGAGCCCGGGGGGCAGTTTGAAAGACCTGTGACTGAAGGTAGCAAAAGGGAGGAATCGAGAAGCCAAAATCTCACCACTCACGGTATCCCCAAGCTGTCTCCAGTCCAAGTCCTGGCCTGGCCCCATCCTAGTTAGCTTCCCGGATAAGGGTGTTATGGGCATAGATGCCAGCAGGGGGTGCCTGGCCACACCAAGGTCTTGCGGAGCTGCCGTGGCAAGCTTCCGGCGCGGGTGAAGGCGGGTGGAAAGGGGACAGACAAAAGACAGGGAGAGGTTGGAAAGCCCAATGACCCAAGCAAGAGAGAGGGAGAAAGTGAGAAACCATTTCCTATGATTCCAGGCAGTCTCCCATACCAAGTCCTGACCCTGCTTAGCTTCCAGGATCAGTGGGGGATTGTTGCAGGACAAGCTACTGACAGAACACCTCAGACACCTGACTGAGAAGAAAGAGGCTTTATTCAGCTAGCTGTGGAGCATCAGTGGACTTGCATCCAGAAGGCTAGCTCCCCAAAAAGCAGTTTCTTTCCCTTTTTAAAGGCATACAACACAAAGGGAAGAAGAGGTAAAACTGTGTCATTGACCATTTGGCTGGACATCCATCTGACCTTACAGTCTTTGGCTTTCATTAATTTGCTAATTTACATGAGGAAAATGCAGGAAGGAGAAAGGGGAAGACTTACAGAAGCTAAACAAAGGCAGTAAATCACTCGGTGATGGAGGTATTTATTTCTAAGGAGGGGTCTAGAATGTACAAATGTGGAGTACATGCCTCCCCAAGCTGTACCTCCGGGCAGGTCCTTGGGCTGCAGAAAAAACATTCTCTTGCAAGTTTTCGAGGTTGATAGAGAACATAGGCACCAGTTACAGAGAGGGGAGTTATTTTGTCAGCCCTTGGGCCCCTCTGCAGTTAGGCCGGTGGTATCAGCGAGCCGCCCAACCACTGACGTCAACTTTGTGCTATTTTATATCCCCTCCCCCCTTTTCTAACAGAAAACAGTGAGAGAGATGGTCTCTCTCAGTACGGCCGCAGAAAAAGCTGTGGAGCTCCAGTGGGAAGCTCTCACGATAAGGACCTGGGCTGTGATGGCCACATAGATGGTCAGAAAGCGGGAAAGAAGAGTAAAAGAATGGTTGGGACGAGTAACGATCCAATGGAGAAAGAGGGAGGGAGCAAGAATCAAAAAGTCCACCACTTCTGGAATTTCCAGCAGGACTCCCATTCAAGTCCTGGCCAGGTCAGATTCTGCTTAGCTTCCGGGATCATGGTGGCATTGCCATAGGAGCCAGCAGAAAACCCTGGCAGCCCCAAGGTTTTGCCGACCTGCCTTGGCGGGCCCACACGAGATGGTCTCAGTCACTGGCAGAGGTGCCAGAAGGCGGAAAAGAAGAAGAGAAGGGTCAAGGGGCTGTTGGGAAGCCCAGGGACCAAAGAGGAAAAGAGGGAGGAAACAGGAAGCCAAAACCTACCACTTCTGGTATTCTTTGATGGTCTCCCATTTAAGTCCTGTTCAGGCCCTACCCTGCTTAGCATCTAAAATCATTGTGGTATTGACATAGACGCAGGCATGGGGCGGCCACGCGTGGCGACCGAACTGGGAAAGAGGGAGGGAGCAGAAATTGAAAAGCCCACGGCTTTTGGTATCCCAGGGTGGTCTTGCATCCACGTCCTGGCCAGGACCGACCCTGCTTAGCTTCTGAGATAAGAGTGGTATGCCTGTAGACGCCGGCAGGAGGCGCCAGGCTGCCCCAAGTTTCTGCAAATCTGCGCGGAAGGACCCCATGAGGAGCCTGTGGCGGGGATGCAGGTGGGTTGAAAAGGCGGAGAGAAGAGTCAGGCGGTGGTTGGGAAGTTTGGTGACCCAAAAGAAAAGGAGCAAGAAGCCAAAAGCGTAAGACTTCCAGTATTCCCAGTCAGGCTCCCTTCCAAGTCGTGGCTGGGCCTGACCCTTCTTCTTGGCTTCCAGGATTAGGGTGTTATGGCCAGAGATGCTGGCAGGGGGCGCCTTGATGCACCAAGAGTCAGCAGAGCTGCCGCAGCGGGGCCCCACAAGGAGAGCCTGAACTTTGGCTGGGGCCTAGTTGGGTGGAAAATGGAGAGAGAAGAGTAAGGGGTCAGTTGGAAAGCTCAACGACCAAAGGGGATCAGAGAAAGGGAGTGGGAAGCCAAAAGCCCATCACTTTCGGTATTCCCAGGTGTTCTTCCATCCAAGTCCTGGACGGGTTTGACCCTTCTTAGTTTCTGGGATTAGGATAGTATAGCTGAACACACCAGCAAGAGGCACCTTGTTGACCCATCGTCCTGCAAAGCTGCCGCGGTGGGCCCCCACGAGATTGACCCAGCCTGGGATGGGGGCGACAGCAGGAAAAAAGGGGTAAAGAAGGCTCATGGGGCAGTTGGGAAGCCAGGCAACCAAAGGAGGGAAGAGTGAGGCAATGAGAAGTAAAAAGCAAACCGCATTTGGTATTACCAGGCAGTCTCCCATTCAAGTACTGGATAGGTCCGACCCTGCTTAGCTTCTGGGATCAGGGTGGGATGGCCGTAGACGCTGGCAAGAGGCACCTTGCCGCCCCAAGGGCCCAGGGAGTGGCCTTGGCTTGCCCCCATTAGAAGGTCTTGGGCTGTGGTGTGGGTGCAGGTGGGCAGAAAAAGGGGAGAGAAGTCGGGGGCAGGTGGGAAGCATGGCGAGTTCAGGAGAAAAGTGGGAGAAAGGGAGAAGCCAAAAGCTCACCATCCCCAGTATTTTCATGCGGTCTCCCATCCAAGTCCTGGCTGAGCCCGACCCTGCTTAACTTCCAAGATCAGAATAGTATGGCTGTAGAAGCCGGCAGGGGGCACCTGCCCGCTCCAAGGGCATGCGGAGCTGCAGCTGGGGGCTCCCCTGATAAGGTTTTGGGCTGTTACAACGCACAGGCAGGTGGAAAGTGGGGAAAGAAGAGTCCGGGGCGGTTGAAAAATATGGCAAACAATCGGGGAAAGAGAATGTGAGAGGGAAGAAAAAAGGCCAATGCTTCTGGTATTCCCAGGCAATCTCCCATCCAAGTCCTGGCCAGGCTCGATCCTGATTAGCTTTCAGAATCAGGATGGTATGGGTGTAGAGGCAAGCAGGAGGCGCCTGGTTGCCCCAAGAGGTATCACTGAAGGCTTTAATGAGAACGTCCCTGGCTGCAGCGGGAACGCAGGCAGGTGGAAAATGGGCAGAGAAGAGTCCGGGAGTGGTTGGGAAGTGTGCCAACCCAAGGCGGAAAGAGAGAGAGCAGAAAGCCAAAAGCACGTGTCTTGTGGTATACCCAGGTGGTCTCTTTTCCAAGTCCAGTTCAAGCCCAACCCTGCTTCGCTTCCAGAATCAGAGTGGTATTGCCATAGATGCTGACAAGGGGTACCTCGCTGCCCAAAATGCCCACAAGGCTACCACGGCAGGCCCCCAAGAAAAGTTTCTGGGCACAGGTGGGCAGAAAAGGGAGAGAGAAAAGTCAGGGGAAATCAGGGAACTTAATGGGTAAAAAGGGAGGGAGCAGTGCTGAGGTCACCACCTGTGGGGGTCTGTCCAGCAGACCCTGACTCAGCAACTGATGAATAAAGTATACTGACCAGACATTTCGCTTGTCAGTACAGCTAAGGGGCTCTGCTCTCAGTCTGTAGCATCGCTTCCCTCAGCGGGCCAAGTTCACCTTTATTCAGTACACATGAAATGACAAAGCTTTGAGTCAACATCTCTACAGTGAAGATTAAAGAACAGGTTCCTGCCCAGTGTGGTGGCTCACGCCTATATTCCCAGCACTTTGGGATGCTGAGGCAGGCGGATCACCTGAGGGTGGGAGTTCAAGACCAGCCTGAGCAACATAGAGAAACCCCATTTCTACTAAAAATACAAAATTAGCTGGGCATGGTCGTGCGTGCCTATAATCCCAGCTACTCGGGAGGCTGAGGCAGGAGAATCTCTTGAACCCAGGAGGTGGAGGTTGTGGTGAGCCAAGATTGGCCATTGCACTCAGGACAACAAGAGTAAAACTCCATTTCAAAAAAAAAGAACAGGTTCTGATGCCCAAACCAAACACCATTAGTGAGTACTATCCGTGGTCGACCTCCCCCGAGAAAAACCTTCAGAATCAAAGATTGGTTTTATGATCACCCGAGTAAACAAGGTATTCAGATAGATAAACGCCTTTGCATTCCCCTGATAATTGCCCTATGCTTTAAGTCTCAAAAGAACTAGCTGCCTTCCACAAAAACTGCTACTGAAACTATGCAAACCTCTTGGCCTTTTAAGGATGTTTTGTGACTATATCTTGTAACTATCCCTAATATTTTCCCTTAATATTTCTGCCACCACTCTGAGTGAATTCTCACAGAGTGGGAAGCCAAATGTTCACAAGTTCCGGTATTCCCCCCATCCAAGTCTTGGCCAGGCCTGACCCTACTTAGCTTCCTAAATCAGAGTGGTATACCTGTAGATGCCGGCAGGAGGCACCTGGTTGCCCTAAGGGCTCACGGAGCATTTGCAGCTGGCCCGCACGAAAAGGACCTGGGCACCAACGGAGATGTAGGTAAGTGGAAAAGGAGGAGAGAACTGTGAGCGAGCGGTTGGGAAGCCTGGCAACTGAAAAGAAAAAAAGAGAGGGAGCAGGAAGCCATAAGCCAACCAATTCTGATATTCCCAGCTGATCTCCCATCCAAGTCCTGGCCAGGCCGACCCTGCTTAGCTTCCAGGATCAGCGTTGAATAGACACAGACATTGGCATGGGGCACCTGGACACCCCAAGGGCTTGTGGGGCTGCTGTAAGTCCCCACGAGGGGATGCCAGGCTGCATTTGGGGCGCAGGTGGGTCGAAAAGGGGAAAAGTCCTGGCTGGGCCCGACCCTGGCTGGATATTAGGATCAGGGTGACATGACAGTGGACGCTGGTAGAAGGCTCCTGACTGCCTCAAGAACATCCGGAGCTGCCACGGGGTCTCCCACGGTGAGGTCCCGGGCTGTGATGGCTACACAGATGGGCAGAAAAGGGGAAAAGAAGAATCAGGGGGCTGTTGTGAAGCATGGTGACCCAATAGAAAAAAAAGAGGGAGCGAGAATACAAATGCCCACTGCTTCCAACACCGCCAGGCAGTGTCCCAATCAAGTCCGTCCCGAGTCCAACCCTGCTTAGCTTCCAAAATCGGGATCAAATGGCCGTAGGCACTGGCAGGAGCCCCTGGCCACCCCAAGGGTTGGCGGAGCTGTTGTGATGGGCCCACACGAGATGATCCCAGGCGCTGGCAAAGGCGCTGGCGGGTGGAAAAGGAAAAAAGAAAGGTCAAAGGGCAGTTTGGAAGCCCGGAATTGCAGAAAGAGGGAGGAAGCAGGAAGCCCAAATCGTTCCACAGCTGGTATTTTCAGATGGTCTCCCATCTGAGTCCTATTTATGCTTGACCCTGCTTTGCTTCAAGAATAAGGGTGGTGAGGAACTCAAGATGGCGCTGTGAGAACAACCCAGGATTGAAGCTCTCAGTTAATCCGCGGAGAGGTGAGTCAAAGCTGCATTTTCAGACTGATTGTTGTTGCCCACAGAACGGGGAAATTCCCAAGTATAAAGGAGACGCGGGACACCAGGCAGAGGCTCTGCCTGGAGAAGCCGGCAGCCGGGGTGGCGGCGGCCAGCCCTACCCACCAATCCCCACAGGGCGTGCTTGTCCGGGTGCCCTGTTGAAATGGCAACCTGAGATTTGAGAGGGCTGAACTTGAGACTGAAAGGGACTTGGGCAGTGGGCCAGCCCAGGGGATTCCAGGGACACAGCATGTGGGATAGCACAGTGGGACAGACAAAACGGCGATTCCAAACGCTTGCCGTGGAGACGGTCCCTGAGGCGCTCCGTGGGGGATGAGCGTCCACCATTACCGAGGCAACCCGCCCCGACTGAGACACGCCCACTGCTGATGCAGCCTGCCATTGCCGAGGCAACCCGCTACAACAGAGAGACTCCACTGCAGGGTGTAGCCCGTGGCAGAGACCACAGCAGAAGAGCAAGAGCCTGCAGCAACAGGGCAAGCCTCACAACAGCAGGGCGGAGCCTCGGCAGTCAAATAGTGATTAGACTGCCTCCTACCTGGTCAGGACACCTCAACGGACATCCAAAAACAAAGCCCCAACCCCCCAAGACAGAGCATTTGAGAAAAAAAGGGGTTTTTTAATGAGCTCTGCTGCAGCAGAATCAAACATAGCAGCCTAACAGCCCTGAAGGAACAACAGAGCTCACAGCTCAGCAATTGAGCTCCTATAAAGTACAGACTATCTCCTCAAGCAGCTCCCTGACCCCTCTATATCCCAAAGAATGACATTTGGCAGGCATCATCCTGGGACAAAGATAGCAGAAAAAGAAACTGGTAGCATCCCTCACTGTTCCACAGCTGCTACAGGTGCACTCCAGACAAGCAGGGCCTGGAGTGGACCTCAGAAGTCGTACAGCGAAGGGGCTAGACTGGTAGAAGGAAAACCAAGTAACAGAAATACTTCATCACCAACAATCTGGGTGTCCACTAAGAGACCCAATCGAAAAGTCAGCAACTATCAAGACGAGAAGTGGATAAATCCACAAAGATGGGAAGAAACCAACGCAAAAAGGAGGAAAACACCCGAAACCAGAACACCTCGCCTCCTAGAAAGGACCAAAACTCCTCACCAGCAAGGGAACAAAGCTGGATGGAGAATGGCTGATGAAATGACGGAATTAGACTTCAGAAGGTGGATAATGAGAAACTTTTGTGAGCTAAAAGAACATGTATTAAATCAATGCAAAGAAACTAAGAACCTTGAAAAAAGATTTGAGGAAATGATGACAAGAATGGATAACTTAGAGAGGAATATGAATGAACTAAAGGAGCTGAAAAACACAATACGAGAACTTCGTGAAGCATGCACAAGTTTCAATAGCCGAATTGACCAAGCAGAAGAAAGAATATCTGAAGTCGAAGATCAACTCAATGAAATAAAACGAGAAACCAAGATCAGAGAAAAAAGCGCAGAAAGGAATGAACAAAGTCTCCAAGAAATGTGGGACTATGTGAAAAGACCTAACTTACGTTTGATAGGTGTACCAGAAGGGGATGAAGAGAATAAATCCAAGCTGGAAAATACTCTTCAGGACATCATCCAGGAAAATTTCCCCCACCTAGCAAGACAGGTCAATACTCAAATGCAGGAAATACAGAGAACACCACAAAGATATTCCACAAGAAGAGCAACTCCAAGGCACGTAATTGTCAGATTCAACAAGGTTGAAATGAAGGAGAAAATACTAAGGGCAGCCAGAGAGAAAGGTCGGGTCACCCACAAAGGGAAGCCCATCAGACTCACAGCAGATCTCTCGGCAGAAACACTACAAGCCAGAAGAGAGTGGGGGCCAATATTCAACATTCTTAAAGAAAAGAATTTTCAACCCAGAATTTCATATCCAGCCAAACTGAGCTTCATAAGTGAAGGAAAAATAAAATCCTTTGCGAACAAGCAAGTACTCAGAGATTTTGTCACCACCAGGCCTGCTTTACAAGAGCTCCTGAAAGAGGCACTACACATAGAAAGGAACAATCAGTACCAGCCATTCCAAAATCACACTAAATGCTAAAGAGCATCAACATAATGAAGAATCTACAACAACTAACAGGCAAAATGGCCACTTAGCATCAAAATGGCAGTATCAAATTCACACATAACAATATTAACCCTAAATGTAAATGGACTAAATGCACCAATCAAAAGACACAGACTGGCAAATTGGATAAAAATGTAAAACTCATCACTGTGCTGTATTCAGGAAATCCATCTCACATGCAAGGATAAACAAAGACTCAAAATAAAGAGATGGAGGAAGATTTACCAAGCAAATGGAGAGCAAAAAAAGCAGGAGTTGCAATTCTCATCTCTGATAAAATAGACTTTAAAGCAACAAAGATCAAAAGAGACAAAGAAGGACATTACATAATGGTAAAAGGATCGATACAACAAGAAGAGCTAATGATCCTCAACATATATGGACCCAATACAGGAGCACCCAGATACATAAGGCAAGTTCTTAATGACTTACAAAGAGACTTAGACTCCCACACAATAACAGTGGGAGACTTTAACACTCCACTGTCAATATTAGACAGATCAACCAGACAGAAAATCAACAAGTATATCCAGGGCTTGAACTCAGACCTGGAGCAAGCAAACCTGATAGACATTTACAGAACTCTCCACCCCAAATCCACAGAATATACATTCTTCTCAGCACCACATCACACCTACTCTAAAATTGACCACATAACTGGAAGTAAAGCACTGCTCAGCAAATGCAAAACAACTGAAATCATAACAAACAGCCTCTCAGACCATAGTGCAATCAAGTTAGAACTCAGAATTCAGAAACCAACCCAGAACCGCACAGCTTCATGGAAACTGAACAACTGGCTCTTGAATGTTGACTGGGTAAACAACGAAATGAAGGCAGAAATAAAGAAGTTCTTCAAAACCAATGAGAACGAAGACACAACATGCCAGAATCTCTGGGACACATTTAAAGCAGTCTCTAGAGGAAAGTATATAGCAATAAGTGCCCATATGAGGAGAATGGAGAGATCCAAAATTGACACCCTATCGTCAAAATTGAAAGAGCTAGAAGAGCAAGATCAAAAAAACTCAAAATCCAGCAGAAGACAAGACATAACTAAGATCAGAGCTGAACTGAAGGAGATTGAGACACGAAAAACCCTTCAAAAAATCAATAAATCCAAGAGCTGGTTTTTTGAAAAGATCAACAAAATAGACAGACCACTAGCCAGATTGATTAAAAAGAAAAAAGAGAACAGCCAAATACATGCAATAAAAAATGATAAAGGTGAAATCACCACAGACTCCACAGAAATTCAAACCATCATCAGAGAATACTACAAACAACTCTATGCACATAAACTAGTAAACCTGGAAGAAATGGATAAATTCCTGGACTCCTGTGTCCTCCCAAGCCTAAACCAGGAGGAAGCTGAAACTATGAATAGACCAATAACAAGGGCAGAAGTCGAGGCAGCAATTAAGAGCCTACCACACAAAAAAAGCCCAGGTCCAGACAGGTTCACAGCCAAATTCTACCAGACACACAAAGAGGAGCTGGTACCATTCCTTCTGAAACTATTCCAAGTAATCCAAAAAGAGGGAATCCTTCCCAAATCATTTTATGAGACCAACATCATCCTGATACCAAAACCCGGCAGAGACCCAACAAGAAAAGAAAACTTCCGGCCAATATCCATGATGAACATAGATGCAAAAATCTTCAATAAAATATTGGCAAGCCGATTGCAACAGCAAATCAAAAAACTTCTTCATCATGATGAAGTAGGATTCATCCCGGGATGCAAGTCTATCTGGTTCAACATATGCAAGTCTATCAACGTAATTCACCACATAAACAGAACCAAAAACAAAAACCACATGATTATCTCAATTGACGCAGAGAAGGCATTTGACAAAATTCAACAGCCCTTTATGCTAAAAACCCTCAATAAACTCGGTATCGATGGAATGTATCTCAAAGTAATAAAAGCTATTTATGAGAAACCAACAGCCAATATCATACTGAATGGGCAAAAACTGGAAGCATTCCCTTTGAAATCCGGCACTAGACAAGGATGCCCTCTGTCTCCACTCCTATTCAATATAGTACTGGAAGTTCTAGCCAGAGCAATCAGGCAAGAAAAAGAAATAAAGGGTATTCAAATAGGAAAGGTGGAAGCCAAATTGTCTCTATTTGCAGACGACATGATAGTATACCTAGAAGACCCCATCGCCTCAGCCCAAAAACTCCTGAAACTGATAAGCAACTTCAGCAAAGTCTCAGGATATAAAATCAATGTGCAAAAATCACAAGCATTCGTCTACACCAATAACAGACTTAAAGAGAGACAAATCAAAAACGAACTGCCATTCACAATTGCTACAAAAAGAATAAAATACCTTGGAATACAACTCACAAGGAACGTAAGAGACCTCTTCAAGGAGATCTACAAACCACTGCTCAACGAAATCAGAGAGGATACAAACAGATGGAGAAACATTCCATGTTCATGGTTAGGAAAAATTAATATCGTGAAAATGGCTATACTGCCCAAAGTAATTTACAGAATCAACGCTATCCCCATCAAGCTACCATTGACTTTCTTCACAGAACTGGAAAAAACCACCATGAACTTCATATGGAACCAAAACAGAGCCCGCATAGCCAAATCAATTCTAAGCAAAAAGAACACAGCGGGGGGCATCACACTACCGGATTTCAAACTATACTACAAGGCTACAGTAATCAAAACAGCATGGTACTGGTACCAAAACAGAGATATAGACCAATGGAACAAAACAGAGGCACCGGAGGCAACACAACATATCTACAACTATACAATCTTTGATAAACCTGACAAAAACAAGCAATGGGGAAAGGATTCCCTATTTAACAAATGGTGCTGGGAAAACTGGCTAGCCATGTGCAGAAAGCAGAAACTGGACCCCTTCCTGACA
Organism: Callithrix jacchus; assembly: GCF_049354715.1. NCBI lineage: Eukaryota > Metazoa > Chordata > Mammalia > Primates > Cebidae > Callithrix > Callithrix jacchus. Next base: position 21,636,491 of record NC_133523.1, read on the forward strand.
CCTTACACTAAAATGAACTCCAGATGGATTAAAGACTTAAACATAAGACCTGGCACCATAAAAACCCTAGAAGGAAATCTAGGCAAAACTCTCCAGGACATAGGCGTAGCTAAGGACTTCATGAACAAAACACCAAAAGCATTGGCAACAAAAGCCAAAATAGACACATGGGACCTAATCAAACTCCACAGCTTCTGCACAGCAAAAGAAACAGTCACTAGAGTGAATCGGCAACCAACAGAATGGGAAAAAATCTTTGCAGTTTACCCATCTGACAAAGGGCTGATATCCAGAATTTACAAAGAACTCAAACATATTTACAGGAAAAAAACAAACAAGCCCATTCAAAAGTGGGCAAAGGATATGAACAGACACTTTACCAAAGAAGACATATATGAGGCCAACAATCATATGAAAAAATGCTCATCGTCACTGGTCATCAGAGAGATGCAAATCAAAACCACATTGAGATCCCATCTCACGCCAGTTAGAATGGCGATCATTAAAAAATCTGGAGACAACAGATGCTGGAGAGGATGTGGAGAAAAAGGAACACTTTTACACTGTTGGTGGGAGTGTAAATTAGTCCAACCATTGTGGAAGACAGTGTGGCGATTCCTCAAGGCCTTAGAAATAGAAATTCCATTGGACCCAGCAATCCCATTACTGGGTATATACCCAAAGGACTATAAATCATTCTACTATAAGGACACATGCACACGAATGTTTATTGCAGCACTGTTTACAATAGCAAAGACCTGGAATCAACCCAAATGCCCATTGATGATAGACTAGATTGGGAAAATGTGGCACATATACACCATGGAATATTATGCAGCAAGCAGAAATGATGAGTTCGTGTCATTTGTAGGGACATGGATGAATCTGGAGAACATCATCCTCAGCAAACTGACACAAGAACAGGAAATGAAACACCGCATATTCTCACTCATAGGTAGGTGATGAAAAATGAGAACACATGGACACAGAGAGGGGAGTACTAAACACTGGGGTCTATTGGGGGGAAAAGGGGAGGGCCAGTGGGAGGGGGAGGTTGGGAGGGATAGCCTGGGGAGAAACGCCAAATGTGGGTGAAGGGGTGAAAGCAAACAAAACACACTGCCATGTGTGTACCTATGCAACTGTATTGCATGCTCTGCACATGTACCCCAAAACCTAAAATGCAATAAAAAAAAAGAATTAAAAAAAATAAAAATAAATAATAAATAAATAAATAAATTCCAAAAAAAAAGTAAAAAAAAAAAAAAAGAATAAGGGTGGTATGGGCGTAGGTGTCCACAGCGGGCGCCTGGCCGCCCCAAGGCCCGCGGAGCTGCTGCGGAGGCGCTGCACAAGAAGGTCCCTGGTTTTGTTTTTGTTTTTGTTTTTGTTTTTTTTGAGACGGAGTTTCGCTCTTGTTACCCAGGCTGGAGTGCAATGGCGCGATCTCGGCTCACCGCAACCTCCGCCTCCTGGGATCAGGCAATTCTCCTGCCACAGCTTCCCGAGTAGCTGGGATTACAGGCACGCGCCACCATGCCCAGCTAAGTATTTGTATTTTTAGTAGAGACGGGGTTTCACCATGTTGACCAGGATGGTCTCGATCTCTTAACCTCGTGATCCACCCGCCTCGGCCTCCCAAAGTGCTGAGATTACAGGCGTGAGCCACCGCGCCCGGCCCTGGTCCCCGGTTTTGACCGGGGCTCGCAGAAGCAAAAAAGGGGAGAGAAGAATCAGGGGGGCGGTTGGGAAGTCCTGAGACTGAAGCGGGGAAGTGGGAGCGAGCAGGAAGCCAAAATCCCACCACTTGCTGTATTTAAGGATTTCCCATACTTAAGTCCTTGCCGAGACCGACCCTGCTTAGCTTTTGGGATCAGGGTTGTATAATCTTAGACCCCGCAGGAGCCATTGGCCGCTTCAAGGGCCCACAGAGTTGCAGCACAGGTCCCAGGCTCCAGCGAGGGCACAGACAATCGTAAAAGGGAAAGAGAAGAGTCGAGGGGTGGCTGGGAAGCCCAGCAACTGAAAGGAGAAAGAAGGCGGCAGAGGGAAGCCAACAGCACGCTGCATCCGGTATTTTCAGGCGGTCTCCCATCCAATTCTGGCCAGGTTCAATCATGCTTAGCTTCTAAAATTAGGGTGGTATGGCCATAGATGCCAGCAAACGACACCTCGCTGCCTCAAGGGCCTGTGGGGCTACTGTGGCAGGCCCCCACGGAAAGGTCCTAGACTGTGGCGGGGGCGCCACCCGGTGGAAAAGGGGGCAAGAAAACTCAAAGAGCAGTTGGGAAGCCAGACGACCAATGAGTAAAAGAGGGAGGAAGCGGGATGTCGAAAGCCCCCTTCTTCCAGTATTCCCAGGCCATCTCGCATCAAAATCCTTGCCATTCCAATCCTCATTAGCTACCAGGATCAGGTTGGTAGAGCCATAGACATCAGCAGGGGGGTGCCTGGTTGCTCCAAAGGTACATGGAGCTGCCATGGCGAGCCCCCATGAGTAGGTCCTGGGTTGCTGCAGGGGAACAGGTGCTCGGAATAGAATAGAAGGGTCAGGGAGCAGTTGGGAAGCGTGGAGACCCAGGGGGAAAAAAGTGAAAAGTGAGCAGGAAGCCAAAGAGGACCTGAGGGGGTGTGAACACAGCATATCATATTCCCCAGATTAACAAATCATTTGGACCACACCATACATTATATTTACATCTTTCCATAAAACCACGTTTTATGTTTTGAGAAGCTTTGATAAAATGCTTTTCTATGGCTGATTGAAATTTATCTTCTAAATTTTAAAAATTAAGGGTAAATAAAGCATATGCCAATACTGTTGCAGAATCCTTACTCATATTCACTTTTTTAGCATATTTTTAATGGTGTAGTGGACACATTCTACTATGGCCTGTCCTTGGGGGTTATAAGGGGTACCTGTGGAATGTCGGACGTTCCATGTGTGGCAAAATTGTTGAAATTATGAACTGGCATAAGCCAGACCATTATCAGCTTTAATTTTTGTGGGTTGCCCCATGAACTCAAGGGTTAAGAGAAGATGTTTAATAACATATCAGGTAGACTCTCCAGGAAGAGTATATGGGCGAATTAGGTGGAAATTGGTGTTAACAAATGCATGTATATATTTTGGTTTTCCAAATTTAGGGACATATGTAGCATCTGTTTGCCTTAATTGATTAGGTTCTAGTCCTTTAGGCTTAACACCTGTTGAAGGATGGAACATGCCTGTGAGCTGGCAAATCTGGGCAGTGCAGGATAATTTGTTGAGTTAGTCTTCAGGTAAGTTGAAATTGTTTAGATAAATTTCTTCAATTTTGGTGGAAAACTTGATGCGATTGGGTGGCTTGGTTAAGCAGTGACGTCATAACCTGTAGGTCTGCTTATTTATTGCCATAAGCCAGTGGATCTGGCAGTGAGCTGTGGGCTCAAATACGTGTGATAACAACAGGAAATGTGTATGTTGATCCAGCAATTGCTGAAGTCGAAGAAAACGTTCATAAAGGGTGGGCTGAGAGTGGACTTAATGAGGGCCATCTCAAGGCTCTGCAGTAAATAACCGGAGTAAGCAGAGTCCTTAACAATATTGATGGGTGAGCAGAAAAGGTTTCTAGGGTTAATATTAGGGCTTCAACCTTAGCTCTTTGAGTACCAGTTAATCCAGATCGAGTGAGGGAGTTATGCAGCTCCCACCAGCAGCTCCTTTTCCATTTTTACCAGAATCATCAGTGAAAAGCATTAAAGCATTAGGTATGGGGGATGAACTTTTATATGCATAACTACGGGAGTACAAGATAAGAACTAAGGTAGTTTGTCAGCAGGAAGGACATGCTTTATATGGCCTGTATAATCAGAGTGCTATCTGTAGGTCTAGAGATAAATGCAAGACTGCTTTGAATTGTTTTTTACTTAAGGAAACTCTTATGACATTAGGGTTGTAACCTATCAATAGATTGCATCATCTGTAGCCTGCATGGATGACTTTACTAACTAGTTGGACATAGGGAGATAGGGTTTTAGTCACAGTATATGAGCAAAAAACCCATTCTAGGGCAGCCCCAGGGCCTTATGTTCTATTAATCCTGTTAGGGAATGTTTTTAAAAAAATAGACTTATCATGGGTCTAAGCGATCTAGTTGTCTCTGAGAAATACATTGCTCAATTTCCCTTTTTGCTGAAGTGGTTAAATACCTGGGGGAGTCTAGGCATGTATTCCCCTTTCATATAGAAGTTTTGTAACCACCCCTTGACTCTTTTTCCCTTTTCCTCCCACCTGCGTGACTGTCACACGGACCCGACCCTTCTTAGCTGCCAAGTATAGTATGGCTGTGGACGCTGGTAGGAAGCAGTTGGGAAGCATGGTGACTGATGAAGGAATGAGAAAGGGAGCAAAAAGCCAAGAGCCCACTCCTTCCAGTATTTCCAGAAGGTCTCCCAACTCCTGGCAGGGCCCTTCCCTGCTTAGCTTTTGAGATCAGGATGTTCTTGCCATAGACACCAGGAAGAGGTCGTCTGTTTGCCCCAAGGGCCGGTGGAGCTGTCACAGCGTGCCACCATGAGAAGATCCCAGGATGCATTGGAGATGCAGGGAGGCAAAAAAAAAAGGTAGAGAATAATAGGGGATGGCTGGGAAGAGTGGCTACCCAATGGGGAGTGAGAAAACAGGAAGCAATAGCCCCGCTTCCAGTATTCCCATCCAAGTCCTGGCCGGGCCCATTTGCACTTAGCTTCCGAACTAAGGGTGCTATGAACGTAGACGCCAAGGGGGAGAGTTAGAAAGCAGGAAGCCAAAAGCCCACCGCTTCCAGTATTCGCAGTCAGTCTCCCATCCAAGTCTTGGCCCGCCCTGAGCCTGGTTAGCTTTTGAAATCAGGATGATGTGGCTGTAGACACCGGCAGGGGTCGATTGGTGTTCCCAAGGCCCCTCAGAACTGCCATGGCTGGCACCCAAAAGTCCCAAGCTGTGGCAGGGGTGCAGGTGGGTGGAAAAAGGGAAAAGAATATTCAGGAAGTGGTTGGGAAGGCCAAAGATCAAAGGGGGAAAGAGAAAGGGAGTGAAAATTCAAAAATCCACCGAACTTGATATTAAAAGGCTGCCTCCTATCCAAGTTCTGGCTGGGCAGGACCCTCATAAGCTTCTGCAATAAGGGTGATATGGTCGTAGATGCAGGTGGGGGCACCTGACCTCCCTAAGGTCTTGTGGAGCTGCTGCAGAAAGCCCCCACGAGAAGGTCCGGGCTGTGGCAGGTGCGCAGGTGAGATGAAAAGGGTGAGAGAAGAATCAGGGGGCGGCTTGGAAGCATGGCAACCCAAGGAAAAAGAGGGAGGGAGCGGGAAGCCAAAAGCCCATGGCTTTTGATATTCCCAGGTAGTCTCCCATCCACGTTATGGCCAGGCCCGACCCTACATAGCTTTCAGGATCTGGGTGGTATTGCCTTAGACGCTGGCAGAAGGCATTGACAGCCTGAACACCTACCGAGGTTCTTCAGCAGCTCCCATGAGAAGGACTCGGTTTGTGACGGTCATGCAGGCAAGCGGAAAATAGGGGGCGATTGGAAGCGTGGTGGCCCAACAGGGAAAGGGGAAGGAATTGGGAAGCTAGTACCGCTTCCGGTATCCCCAGGCTGTCTCCAATTCAAGCCCTGGTGGGGACCAACATTGCTTAACTTCCGGAATCAGGGCGGTATGGCAGCAGGCACCGACAGGTTGTCCCAGGGGCCCCCGAAGCTGCCATGGCCGGCCCATAAAAGGGAGTTGTGGGCTGTGCTCAATGTCAGTTATTAGCAGAGAAAGGCATGTCAAAAAAAAAAAAAAGCTACAAGCGATCAGCTCACTACTGTTAGAATGATTTTTATTAAAATAAAATGTTGGCATTGATGAGGGAATGCTTGCACACTGTTGGTTTTAATGTAATGAGGACAGCCATTATAAAAAACAAAAGAGATCTCACAAAAACACATAAAATCAAACTAGGCCGGGCGTGTTGGCTCACGCCTATAATCCCATCACTTTGGGACTCCAAAAAGGGCGGATCACAAGGTGAGGAGTTCAAGACCAGCCTGGCCAATATGGTGAAACCCCCGTCTCAAACAAAATAAAACTATTATATAATACAAGAATTTCAATACTAGACATATATTCACAAGATCAGGATGAGAACCATTTGCAGTTCTATGATGTTCGCAGCACTCCTCACAATAGCCAAAATACAGTCAATAGTTTGACATCTAATGAGTAAATAAAGACAATGTGGCATACGTACACATTTGAATACTATTGTTTTTTTTGAGACAGAGTTTCGCTCTTGTTACCCAGGCTGGAGTGCAATGGTGCGACCTCGGCTCACCGCAGCCTCCACCTCCTGGGTTCAGGCAATTCTCCTGCCTCAGCCTCCTGAGTAGCTGGGATTACAGGCACACGTCACCATGCCCAGCTAATTTTTTGTATTTTTAGTAGAGATGGGGTTTCACCATGTTGACCAGGATGGTCTCGATCTGTTGACCTCATGATCCACCCACATCGGCCTCCCAAAGTGCTTGGATTACAGGCTTGAGCCACCACGCCCAGCTGAATACTATTGTTTTTTATAAAAGAAAATTATATTTCTTCCAATAACATGGATTAATCTGGAGAATACTATATTAGTTTAAATAAGCCAGACACAGAATGAATATCATAATATCACTTACACATGAATTCTAAAAAAGTCTTATTGCTGTAGAAAATAAAGTGGTGAATACCAGTTGCCATATTTAGAAGAAATGGGGGAGTTGGAAAGCAAAGAACATATTATATTTGAATAGGAGGAAGTAAGTTCAAAAGATTTATCATACACCACAGTGACTATAGTTCATTATAATGTATTTGTTTCTTTATTTTGATCTGCATCTTCTTGCATCTGATTTTTAAATATGTTAAGACAATGTGAGCTCACAACAAAAAATGTTAACTATGAGGTGAGGCATTAATTACCTATAATCATGTAAAATGTATACCTACTTCAAAATATTGTTTTGCAGGATAAATATGCATTTTATCTATCAACTTGAAAAATATATTTTTTAGCTGGGCATGCTCACTCATGCTTGTAATCCCAGGCCAAGGAGGGCAGACCACTTGAGGTCAGGAGTTCAAGAGCAGCCTGGTTAACATGGTGAAACCATATCTCTACTAAAAATAGAAAACTTAGCCAGAAGTGGTGGCACATGCCTGAAGTCCCAGCTACTCAGAAGGCTGAGGCAGGAGAATTGCTTAAACCCAGGAGGTGGAGGCTGCACTGCACTCCAGGCTGGGGGACAGAGAGAAACTCTTTCTCTGCACCTGTAATCCCAGCTACTTGAGGTTGGGGCATGAGAATTGCTTGACCATGAAATGCAGAAGTTTTAGTGAGCTGAGACAGTGCAACTGCACTTCAACCTGGGTGACACAGCAAGTGTGTGTGCGTGTGTGTGTGAATAACAATGTTTCAAATACTGTGCCTTTGCCATAAAAGGCTAAATAGCCGGGCGCGGTGGCTCACACCTATAATCCCAGCACTTTGGGAGGCCAAGGCGGGTGGATCACGAGGTCAAGAGATCGAGACCATCCTGGTCAACATGGTGAAACCCTGTCTCTACTAAAAATACAAAAACTTAGCTGGGCATGGTGGCGCGCGCCTGTAATCCCAGCTACTCGGGAGGCTGAGGCAGGAGAATTGCCTGAACCCAGGAGGCGGAGGCTGCGGTGAGCCGAGATTGCGCCATTGCACTCCAGCCTGGGTAACAAGAGAGAAACTCCATCTCAAAAAATAAATAAATAAATAAAATAAAGGGCTAAATAGTATAAAAAAGTATATAGTGGTTTTTTTTTGCTGTTTTTGTCATTTTGTTTGTGAGCCATGACCACAGGAACTCTGATATTTAACAGCACTTTCTGGACCCAGCAGAGTTTATGGGAAGAGCCAATGTACGTTACAGCTTTTACTTCAAGCATGGGCACCTGGAGTTTCTGTTGCTGATGGTAATAGTATAAAAACACTAAAAGGTGCAGGTGTTGCTTATGGTCCCATTACTGGCCACTCCGTAAACATGATAAACTAGATTTTATGCAAAATGGAAAATATTTTAATCCAAATGCAGCCATATTCTCCAAAAGTTTTCCAGAGAAAATGACCAAGTGGTTGACTACAGTTAGGTGACTAAGAATAAATACAGTAGACTAGGAAAAAAAAGTGAAGTGAGAAATTCCTCCAAATAGGAATAACATAAAAAATGTATTATATCAAATTTCAGATCCACAGAGGCCATTGTATTATTTTGCCAGCTTTAACATTCACACTTAAAAACTGAAGACTTTTCTACAGAAACACAAGTTGTGCTGTAAGTTTATTATAAAAAATTAAATTTGAAATGTTCACTTACAGTCAACTCTTACAAATTAAATTTCTGAGATATATATTTTTGGCACATATATTTTTCACACTTTGTGTCAGAATCTAATAAGGTCTTTATTTAATAAATAAAACCATGCTAATTGATATATATTCTTATCACTTGTGCAAAGTGTATGTCTTTTATTTTAATTAACTGATCTGAAAGTTATACTGATAAGCAAACTCTCTAGTTAAATCCAGTTTTTCAGTGCATTAAAACATACCAACTTTCTCATCAGAATGTACAAATTACCATGCAAAATGACATGGCATGTAGACAACAGTGAGAAACCTGTAGCCATAATAGAACAAGAAAAACAGGCTGTGATGCGGACATAGTTAGAATGAACATAAAAAGTGGGAGGGGGGGATTAAAGCAGCAGAATTTCTCTTTAAATTCAGCAAGATTCAGCTTTGCAGCCTGCAAAACAATGTCCTCTTAACATGGAAAAAATTTGTTATATCTTTATTATTATTATTTTTTGAGACAGAGTCTTGCTCTATCACCCAGTCTGGGGTACAATGGTGCAATATTGGCTCACTGCAACCTTGCCTCCCAGGTTCAAACAATTCTCATGGCTCAGCCTCCAAAGTAGCTGTTATTACAGGAACTGGCCATCACGCCTCACTTATTTTTGTAGAGCTAGGGTGTTGATATTGAATTCCTGACCTTCGGTAATCTACCTACCTTGACCTCTCAAAGTGTTGGAATAGGCATGAGCCACCAAGCCTGGCCGATATTTTCTATTTCTGACTCAAAGTTACAAACTAATTTCTGCAGAAATACTTTTGCCTTATTATGAAGCATCTGTTACACAGCAAGCACTGCCATGTTTGTTGGATATACAGATAAAAACATTTTCATGACTTCTGAAGCTTCCCTAGTACTTACCTGAACAAATTGACTCAATAAATAAATTTGCTTATGTCAATTATAAATTAAAAAATAAATAAATAAAAGTAGGCTTGGCTGGGTGTGGTGATGCACGCCTATAATCTTAGCACTTTGCAAAGATGACGTGGGTGGACTAATTGAGGTGAGGAGTTCCAGATCAACCTCGCCAACAGGGTAAAATCCTGTCTCTACTAAAAATGCCAAAAAAGCTGGGAGTGATGGCAGATGCCTGTAATCCCAGCACTTGGTAGGCTGAGGCAGGAGAATCACTTGCACTCCTACCTGGGTAACAAGAGTGAAACTCCATCTTAAAAAATAATAATAATAAGGCCGGGCGTGGTGGCTCAAGCCTGTAATTCCAGCACTTTGGGAGGCCGAGGCGGGTGGATCACGAGGTCAAGAGATCGAGACCATCCTGGTCAACATGGTGAAACCCCGTCTCTACTAAGAAGATACAAAAAATTAGCTGGTCATGGTGGCATGTGCCTGTAATCCCAGCTACTCAGGAGGCTGAGGCAGGAGAATTGCCTGAACCCAGGAGGCAGAGGTTGTGGTGAGCTGAGATCACACCATTGCACTCCAGCCTGGGTAACAAGAGCAAAATTCTGTCTCAAAAAAAAAAAATAAATAAATAATAATAGTAATAATAATAGTAGGCTTATATTAAGTTTCTGCACTTAAAAGAACAAAAAAGAAATATTCTAAATAAATAAAATGATACACTAGTGGAATCACATTTGAACATTATTTTGTGTGCACTACTAAATTTCATAAAAATAATTCCTATAATCACTGACCAGCTAACATGAATTCTTTATAACCTATAAAGCAAAAATAAGAATCAAGAAAATTATGAGCCTGAGAACCAGAAAAGTAAAAACAGAATTTGCATGAAGAGATTCTGAACTGTAAGCCATAAGAATTCACAGCAATAAATTTAATATGCTTTAAGATTTATATTTTCTGAAGATCTTTTAACAGTAATTGCACTTTTAACACTTGTATTAACTCTCAGATGTTAAGATGTGGGCAGATATTAATGGTTTTGTCACATTCTTTATTTGTACAATTTGTCTCAAATACAAATTATTTTCTGTGCATTAAGGTGTAAGCATTAGTTAAAAGGTTTGTCACATTCTTCACACTTGCAGGAGTTTTCTCCAGTATAAAGTATCTTGCTTACAATTAAGTAAAACAACCATTTAAAGGCTTTGTCACATTCTTGACATTTCTAGTTCTCACCAGCATTATTTCTTTGAAGTTTAGAAAAGTGTGAGATTTGGTAAAAAGCACTGTCATATCTTTAAGGTTTGTGGTTTCCCTTTAGTATGAATTATTTTATGTCTGTTAAGAAATGAGAGTATGTCAAAGGATTTGCTACATTCTTCACATTTGTAGGGTTTTCTCCAGTATGGATTATCTTATGTCAATTAAGGGTTGAATATTGGTTAAAAGCTTTTCAACATTCTTAAGGTTTCTCTTTAGTATGTATTATATTATGTTTAGTAAGGGCTGAGGATTGGTTAAAACCTCTGCCACAGTGGTAACATTTGTAAGGTTTTTCTCCAGTATGAATTCTCTTATGTACAGTAAGGTATGAAGATAGTTTAAAAGCTTTATCACATTCTTCACATTTGTAGGGTTTCTCTCCAGTATGAATTACCTTATGTGTAGCAAGGTTTGAAGACTGGCTGAAGGCTTTGCCACATTCTTCACATTCGTAGAGTTTCTCTCCAGTATGAATTCTCTTATGTATAGTGAGGTATGAAGACAGTTTAAAAGCTTTATCACATTCTTCACATTTGTAGGGTTTCTCTCCAGTGTGAATTATCTTATGTGTAGCAAGGTTTGAGGACCGGTTGAAGGCTTTGCCACATTCTTCACATTCATAGAGTTTCTCTCCAGTATGAATTCTCTTATGTTGAGTAAGGGTTGAGGACACATTAAAGGCTTTGCCACATTCTTCACATTCGTAGGGTTTCTCTCCAGTATGAATTCTCTTATGTCGACTAAGGGATGAGGGTATATTAAAGGCTCTGCCACATTCTTCACATTTGTAGGGTTTCTCTCCAGAATGAATTCTCTTATGTCGAATAAGGTATGAGGAGAACTTAAAGGCTTTGCCACATTCTTCACATTTGTAACAATTTGCTATTGTATGATTTCGTTCATGTTGAGCTAGGTGTAAAAGCATGCAAAATGATTTGCCACATTCTTTACATTTCAGAGAATTATTTCTAGTATGTCTTATATTATGACTATTTGAACTTGAAAATGTATAAAAGCCTTTCTTTTTTTTTTTTTTTTGAGACGGAGTTTCACTGTTGTTACTCAGACTGGAGTGCAATGGCACGATCTCAGCTCACTGCAACCTCCACCTTCTGGGTTCAAGCAATTCTCCTGCCTCAGCCTCCCGAGTAGCTGGGACTACAGGTACGCACCACCATGCCCAGCTAATTTTTGTATTTTTAGTAGAGATGGGGTTTAACCTTGTTGACCAGGATGGTCTCCATCTCTTGACCTTGTGATCCACCCGCCTCGGCCTCCCAAAGTGCTGGGATTATAGGCGTGAGCCACCGCACCCAGCCGAAAGCCTTTCACATATTAATCACATTTAAATATTTTGCTCAGGGTAGTTGTCAAATATTGCTTATGTTCATTATAACCTACTTGATATATCTTACATTCATCCACATTTTCACAGCCTTTTCTTAATTGTAAATTGTCATGTACATATTTTGCATGCCTTCTCAGTATTACTTTTTGGAAAGAATCTTTTATGCCCTGCTCTGGCCAAAGGTCTAGGGCAAAATGAGAACACACAACTGAAAAAAGTAAAAATAACAAATTACCTCACTTACTAGACTCAAATTTAAGCTATAAAATTATACAAATGACATAAGCAAGATGGCATAGCAAAATACCACAGGCCATAATTACTTCATGGACACATAAATATAACAAGAACATACGAACAAAAATATATTTATGGAAAATTTATAAATGAATTAAGTATGTGCAGTGCCACGAGTACGCACACTGCAAAGAGCCTAATAGAATAAAGACAAAAGTTTGTCACATCTACCCAAAACACCATTTCCTGCTCCCCAACATAGCAAAGAGCCTTTATAAGTAAATTGTAAACAACTGAATTTTTTTTAAATACAAATAAAATACTGGCCGATACATCTTCATTTCTATCTTCTAGGAGCTTTTCTAGACACTGGTTTTTGTCTCCAGTGACATAAAGTGCTAAAAGAACTGTTCACGTACTTTGGAATGACACTTTGAGTCTGCTGAGACTAAAGGTAAATGTTATAGCAGCAGAGAAACTGCAGTGCCACAGACAGGGAACAGGTGTAGCAAGTGATGACTATAAAGAAGAAACATGAATAAACTCCTTCAATTAGAAAGCAAACACAAAATTCAGACAAGACACATCATAACAACCTCTTTAACAGACTCCAAAAATCTCTAACCAAGACAAGTGTTTTCAGACTATGCCATAAACATTGTGACAGGCAGCTTTTATTAATGTCTAAATCTCAAAGATTACAATGTACAGAACTTAGGGCACTACAGTCCCATCAAGAATATTATAAATTTTTCAGAAAGAAATTACACGAAAGATCTATATTATTTTTAAAAATTGAAAATAAATTGAGTAATGCTCAAAGAGTGAAACAGAAACACAGACAACTACAGAAAAACAGGATAATGAAAGTATTAAAACATCAAAAAAAAACGACAGAAATTGTGAAGGTAAAAAGTACAAAAAGAAATTATATCTAAAAGAAAAGATAAAATAAAAAAAAAGCTTAACAAAGAAACTAGAATATGCACAAAGATATTTATAGCATACACATATATAAGAACATTTTAAAACTCATAGACAAAATGACAATCTTGGAAACTGCAAGAAAAAAAGTGATGTATCACTTACAAGCATAATCTTTCAGATAACTGGTCAACTGTCAACATAAATTTTGCAGGCCAAAAGTGAACTATGTGATATAGTCAAAGCCCTGAAAAAATATCTATCAAGTGAGAATAACATGATCAGCAAATCTGTCCTGCCAAAAATAAAAAAATAAATAAATAATTTTTTAAAATATCCAAAGTAATCAAATTCCAAAAAAATATATTGGCACTGCATGTGCCCTACGTATAAAGATGCAGAAATAAGTTTCTTCCACTGAAAATAAAACAATTCAAGAAAATAATGGCCAGGCACAGTGGCTTATGCCTGTAATCCCAGCACATTGGGAGGCTGAGAGGTGCAGATCATGAGGTCAGAAGATTGAGACCATCCTGGCCAACATGGTGAAACCCTATCTCTTCTAAAATACAATAAAATCAGCTGGGCATGGTGGCATGCGCCTATAGTCCCAGCTCCTTCGGAGGCTAAGGCAGGAGAATTGCTTGAACCTGGGAGGCAGAGGTTGCAGTGAGCCTAGATTGTGCCACTGAACTCCAGCCTAGTGACAGACTGAGACTTAGAGACTCCATCTCAAAAAAAAACAATAATAATTACGCAGGCGGGGTGTGGTGACTCATGCCTGTAATGCCAGCACTTTGGGAGATTGAGGTGCATGGATCACCTGAGGTAAGGAGTTCAAGACCAGCCTGGCCAACATGGCAAAAACCCATCCCCACTACAAATAAAAAAAATCAGCCAGGTGGGGTGATGTGCACTTATAATCCCAGCTACTCAGGAGGCTGAGGAAGGAGAATTGCTTGAACCTGAAAAGTGGAGGTTGCAGTGAGCCCAGATTGCACTACTGTACTCCAGCCTGGGTGACAGAGCAAGACCCTGTCTCCAAAAAAAAAAAAAAAAAGGTAGTAACACAACATACTCATATAAAAATACATTATTTTCTGGGAAAGATATGTACATACACAAAAATGAAATGTCTTACCATTGTTGTAATGGTACAGAAAACATTCTTAATTCTACAAAATTTAAAGTAATTCTAGAGAATAATACAGAAATTAAAAATGGAGGCCAGGCACGGTGGCTTATGCCTGCAATCCCAGCACTTTAGGAGGCCGAGGTGGGCGGACCACAAGATCAAGAGATCCAGACTATCCTGGCCAACATAGTGAAACCCCATCTCCACTAAAGTACAAAAATTAGCTGGGCATGGTGGTGTGTGCTTGTAGTCCCAGCTACTCAGGAGGCTGAGGCAGGAGAATTGCAAGGAGGTGGAAGTTGCAGTGAGCTGAGATCACACCACTGCACTCCAGCCTGGCTCCTGGCACCAGAGTGAGACTCTGTCTCAAAAAAAAAAAGAAATAAAAAATTGGCAGAAGAATTTTTGTATTCAACTGCAGTACATTTTTTACTCTATTAAAATATATTCTTATATCTTTTAGAAGTTTTCTATAATCCTCAAGGTATTGCAAAGAATATGTGTTTAGATAATCAAAACAAACTAAGAAAGAAGTAAAAGCATTTTAATACAAAAAGGAAACATACACAAAAGTGGACAGAAAGAGAGAAAATGAGGGACAAAGATGCAAGAATCAAATAAAACAATTTAAAAATTGTTTTTCTGTTTCAAAAACTTCTTTAAATATATATACAATTAACTTTCCAATTAATAGACATACCTTCAATTAAAATATTTATTTAAAAAATCTTAAAACTCAAAATCCAACTTGTTTTTCTGCAAGAGTCACCTGACATCTAGTGATAAGAAAGATTGAAGTGACAAAATGGAACAAGACATTCTATGCAGATATTAACCAAATGAGAGCAGAAGAGATCAAAAGAATATTACATGAGCTATATCTTAAGTCAAAAACTGACATTTTATAAAATGTATTCTAAGTAAAAACTAAAAGGAGACAAGGAAATTAAACAATAATAGTTTCATTTACTGGAAACATAAAAACTTGAAGGTAGTATAAAACACTTATTTCTAAAAGGAGTATACAGAACACTCCTGAACAACATCAGGATACACATCCTTCTCAGTAGCTCATGTGGCCAGGCGTGATGGCGGTTGCCTGTAATCTTAGCACTTTGGGAGGCTGAAGCAGGTAGATCACCTAAGGTCAGGAGTTGGAGACCAGCTGGCCAACATGGTGAAACCCGATCTCTACTAAAAATACTAAAAATTGCCAGGCGTGATGGCAGGTACCTCCAATTTCAGTTACCTGGAAGGCTGAAGCAAGAGAATCACTTTAACCCAGAGACAGAGGTTGCAGTGAATCGAGATTGTGCCACTGCACTCCAGCCTCGGGGACACAGCAAGATTTGGTCTCAAAAAAAATTTTTAAATGTTTAAAAAGCTTATATAACATTCTCATTTAAAAAGTCTTTTTTTTTTTTTTTTTTTTTTTGAGACAAAGTTTCACTCTTGTTACCCAGACTGAAGTGCAATGGCGCGGCGATCTCGGCTCACCACAACCTCCGCCTCCTGGGTTCAAGCAATTCTCCTGCCTCAGCCTCCCGAGTAGCTGGGACCACAGGCGCACACCGCCATGCCCAGCTAATTTTTGTATTTTTAGTAGAGACAAGGTTTCACCAAGTTGACCAGGATGGTCTCGATCTCTTGACCTCGTGATCCACCCGCCTTGGCCTCCCAAAGTGCTGGGATTATAGGCATGAGCCACTGCGCCCAGCCTAAAAAAAGTCTTAACAAATTTTTTTAAAACAAAATTTTTATGGGTTACTTCAGATGACCAAAATAGAAGGAGGACATAAAACAGTAATAGAAAAAAAAAACCTGAACAATTTACAAATACATAAAAATTAAAGCACACATCTGTTCAAAAATTGAAATAATTAATATTTTCAAGATGTCCATGCTTCTCAATGTAATTTACAGATTTAATAAAATTTTTTTAAAATTTCTCACTGCATTTTTGAAGAAATATAAACAGCAATATCAAAAGTATATATAATCTCAAGAGAAAATAAAATAGCTAACAGTCTTCAAAAACAGAAACAATGTTGAAGGCATTACAGTTTCTGATTTCAAAATACAATACAAATCTACAGAATTAAAACAATTTACCCGGGGCGCGGTGGCTCACGCCTATAATCCCAGCACTTTGGGAGGCTGAGGCAGGTGGATCACAAGGTCAAGAGATTGAGACCATCCTGGTCAACAAGGTGAAACCCCGTCTCTACTAAAAATACAAAAATTAGCTGGGCATGGTGGTGTGCACCTGTAGCCCCAGCTACTCAGGAGGCTGAGGCAGGAGAACTGCTTGAACCCAGAAGGCAGAGGTTGCAGTGAGCCGAGATCATGCCATTGCACTCTAGTCTAGGTAACAACAGCGAAATTCCGTCTCAAAAAAAAAAAAAAATACAAATTATATATATATATATATATATATATATATATATATATTTTTTTTTTTTTTTTTTTTTTTTTTTTTTTGAGACAGCTCCTTGCTGTTTCGCCAGGTGCCAGGCTGCAGTGCAGTGGTGCGATCTCAGCTCACTGCAACCTCCGCCTCTCAGGTTCAAGCAATTCTCCTGCCTCAGCCTCCCAAGTAGCTGAGACTACAGGCGCACGACACCACGCCCAGCGAATTTTTGTATTTTTAGTAGAGACGGAATTTCACCATGTTGGCCAGGATGGTCTCTATCTCTTGACCTTGTGATCCGCCCACCTCGGCCTCCCAAAGTGCTGGGATTACAGGCGTGAGCCACTGCATCCGGCCGACAAATAATATTTACACAGGCAAATAAACATAAAGATAACTCTATTGGCAACAGATATATGAATGATTTATATTTGATTTTGCTCTACACATTCTTAAATTGTACAAAATTCAATACTGTCATATATAATTATAATATAAACTAAAATATCAAAACACAATTAACTGATATAAGGTAGCATATTCTAAAATATATAACACAGAAATGTAAAATTGCAAAACAACACTAAACATGCAGTGTAAAGCTTGTTGGACAACATAAAGCAGATCAATATATTTATGAAAGAAACCTTAGAAGAGGAGTAAGAGGAAAAAGTTATAAAGAGATTACCTGAAGACAACAAAGGCTAAGACTTTTACAAATTAGGAGGTAATAAAAAATATTCTGGGCCGGGCGCGGTGGCTCAAGCCTGTAATCCCAGCACTTTGGGAGGCCGAGGCAGGTGGATCACGAGGTCAAGAGATCGAGACCATCCTGGTCAACATGGTGAAACCCCGTCTCTACTAAAAATTACAAAAAATTAGCTGGGCATGGTGGCGCGTGCCTGTAATCCCAGCTACTCGGGAGGCTGAGGCAGGAGAATTGCCTGAACCCAGGGGGCGGAGGTTGTGGTGAGCCGAGATTGCGCCATTGCACTCCAGCCTGGGTAACAAGAGCGAAACTCCGTCTCAAAAAAAAAAAAAATATTCTGGCCGCACACACTGACTCATGCCTGCAAGCCAGCACTTTGAGAGGCTGAAGCAGGCAAATCAAAAGGTCAGGAGTTTGAGACCAGCCTGACCAACATGCTGAAACCCTATCTCTACTAAAAATACAAAAATTAGCTGGGTGTGGTGGCTCCGGGCTGAAATCCCAGCCATTCAGGAGGCTGAGGCAGTAGAATCACTTGAACGCAGGAGGCAGAGGTTGCCACTGCACTCCAGCCTGGGTGACAGAGGGAGACTGTCTCAGAAACAAAAAAGTATATAAAGCTCTCTGTTAAATGTAAATATGTAGATACATACAGAATTCTATTATAAAGATGGTGCATAAAACCCTCAACCTTCTTCTGTAAATAAAAGAAAGACTTAAATCTGCATAAATCTGTTAATGTATACACAAAATAAAATAATATTCATAATATTAACAAACTGGAAAATATAAAGGTATACGTTTTGTATTCAACTGAAGTTATAATATTAAAATATATTCTAAGATGTTTTATGTAATCTCCATTTTTCAAGATGATTATGTTATATTTCAGGATAATTGCATTATGTTTGTAGAAAGTATGTGAAGCAGAATAAAAAATAATTAAGGCATGTCACAACAAAATTAAAAACAAAAATTAGGCAGTAAAACAAAATGAGAAAAACATATCTACAAAAAACACATAAAACAATAACAATGAAACTTAATAATAACTTCATTTCTTTAAGCAACTATTTTAAATACAAATTAAACTGCTGAATAAAAAGAAATATAGCTGGGTGTGGTGGCTCACACCTGTAATCCCAGAACTTTGGGAGGCCAACGTGAGCAGATCACCAGAGGTTGGGAGTTTGAGACCAGCCTAACCAACATGGGGAAACCCCATCTCTACTAAAAATACAAAATTAGTTAGGTGTGGAAGCCCATGCCTGTAATCCCAGTTACTAGGGAGGCTGAGCCAGGAGAATCGCTTGAACCTGGGAGGCAGAGGTTGTGGTGTGCCAAGATAGCATTATTGCACTAAAGCCTGGGCATCAAGGATGAACCTCTGTCTCAAAAAAAAAAGAAAGAAAAGAAAAAAATGTAATGTAATCCCAGGACTCTATGAGGCCCAGGTGAGCTGATCACTTGATCTCAGGAGTTCAAGGCCAGCCTGGGCACCCCTGTCTCTACAAAAAAATACAAACAAAAAAAAAATACTAGCTGGGCGATGATGGCACAGGCCTGTAACTCAGCTACTTAATAGGCTGAAATGACATCATCTGAGTTTGGGAAGGTTGAGGGTGCAGTGAACTGTGATCAGGCCACTGCAAACTAGCTTGGTTAACAGAGTCAGATACTATTCTAAATACATAAATAATGAAATCTATAAAAAGAATAAGAAAGAATATGTGTAGAGAGGATTAAATTTTAAAAACCATGCAATATGCTGTCTATAATAGACTCATTTTAGCATTGAATCAGGCTGAAAGTAACATAATAAAAAAATTCTATATGCCATGCAAATAGTAACAACAATTGGATAAGGTCACAATTATATTAGGCATAATATGCTTTAAATCAAGTACTAGCATGAGACAAAGATTGATGTATAATAATCAAATGAGTCAATTTACCAGAAATCCATAACCGTCTTATGTATACATCAATATGCATGTGTATAAATAACATCAGGGCTACAAAATAGATAAAGCAAATATTGGCAAAGGTGAAGCAGAAAACACATGGCAGCATAATGATTTTGGACATCAAGACCCCATTGTAAATAATAAATTAAAAATTCAGATAAAAGATCAATAAGAAAACAGAAAATGTAGACAACATTATAGACTGTATTAATTACTTTGCACATACAGGAATACCTGAGAGCAGATAACTTATAAAGGAAAAATTTACAACCAGGCACAGTGGCTCAAGCTTGTAATCCCAGTACTATGGGAGGCTGAGGTGGGCAGATCACCTGAGGTCAGGAGACTGAGACCAGCCTGGCTAACATGGTAAAACCCTGTCTCTACTAAAAATACAAGAATTAGCCAGGCATGGTGTCATGTGCCTATAATTCCAGCTACTTGGGAGGCTAAGGTATAAGAATCACTTGAACCTGGGAGGTGGAGATTGCAGTGAGCCAAGATCACATGTTGCACTCCAGCCTGGAAGACTCTGTCTCAAAAATAAACAAAAGAAAAAATGTTTACTTGGCTCATAGTTTGGCAGACTGTACAAGAAGTATGTGCCAGCATCTGTATCTAGTGAGGGTCTCAGGAACCTTACAATCATGGTGGAAGGCAAAGAGTAACTGGAAATATCACATGGTAAAAGACAGCGCAAGTTTGAGGTGGAGTGGCCAGATTCTTTTAAGAAATCAGCTGTCATTTGGATTAATGGAATGTAAACTTTCTGATTACCAACAGGATGGTGCCAAGCTAGGCATGAGGAATTTGCCACCATGACCCAAATACCTCCCATCAGGTTCCACATCCAACACTGAGGATTACACAACAGCATGAAGTTTGGAGAACATGGACATCTAAACCATAACCTAGACAAACTAGGCTTAACAGACATGTACAAAACTTCCCAGTTAAAAGCAAAAAAAGCCAGGCATGGTGGTTCATGCCTATAATGTTAACACTTTGGGAGTCCAAGGTAGGTGGAATGCCTGAGCTCAGGAGTTTGGTATCATACTGTACAATATAGCAAAACCTCGTCTCTACTAAAAATCCAAAAAAAAAAAAGTTAGCAGGGTATGGTGGCATGCACCTGCAGTTTCAGCTACTCAGGAGGCTGAAGGACGAGAATCACTTGAATCCAGGAAGTGGAGGTTGCAGTCAGCCAAGATTGCGCCACTGCACTCCAGGCTGAGACCGTCTCAAAAAATAATAATAATCTGGGTGCAGCAGCTTCTGCCTGTAATCTGAGCATTCTGAGAGGCCATGGCAGGTAGATCACGAGATTAAAAGTTCGAGACCAGCCCGACCAGCATGGTGAAACCCCCTCTCTACTAAAAATACAAAAATTAGCTGGGCATCGTGGTATTTGCCTATAATCCCAGCTACTCAGTGGACTGAGGTAGGATAATCATTTGAATTTGGGAGGCGGAGGCTGCAGTGAGCCAAGACTGTGCCACCACACTCCAGCCTGGACAACAGGAGACTCTGTCAAAAAAAAAAAAAACCCATAAAACCCATAATATTTTTATTTGCACCTGATGGTTTCTTTAAGAACACATAACAAGTGTTACTACATTTAAAAATACCAGATAGGTGCAGTGGCGCACACCTATAATCCCAACAATTTGGAAAATCAAGGTGAGAGGATCACTTGGGACCAAAAGACTGAGACCAGCTTGGGTAACATAGTGAAACCCCATCTCTATAAATAATTTAAAAAGTTAGCCAGGCATGGTAATGCATGTCTGTAGTCCCAGCTACTCAGGAGGCTGAGATGGAAGGATCACTTGAACTCAGGAGGCTGAGGTTGCAGTGAGTCAGAATTATGTCTCTGCACTTTAGCCCTGGTGACAGAGTGAGATTCTGTCTCAAACTAACAACAAATAAACTTAGGAAGACTAAAATCATATACTGTGTGTTTTCTGACCAATACTGAATGAAACTAGGAATTAAAAGTTAAAGTAAAACAGGCAAATCCAAAAATACATAGAATAAAACACATGGGCCAGGTGTGGTGGCTCATGCCTGTAATATGAACAGTTTTGGAGGCTGAGGCAGGAGAACTGCTTGAGCCCAGGAGGTTGAAACTAGCTTACACAACACAGCAAGATCCTGTCTCTAAAAGCAAATCAGAATAATAAAAATGAAACACACTCTTATTCTTGCTCAAGGGTCAAAAGACACACAGGCCAGGTGTGGCAGCTCACCCCTGTAATACTAAGAATTTTTTTTTTCTTTGAGACGGAGTTTCGCTCTTGTTACCCAGGTTGGAGTGCAATGGCGCGATCTCGGCTCACCGCAACCTCCGTCTCCTGGGTTCAGGCAATTCTCCTGCCTCAGCCTCCTGAGTAGCTGGGATTACAGGCACCTGCCACCATGCCCAGCTAATTTTTTGTATTTTTAGTAGAGACGGGGTTTCACCATGTCAACCAGGATGGTCTCGATCTCTTGACCTCATGATCCACCCACCTCAGCCTCCCAAAATGCCGGGAGTACAGGCATGAGTCACTGCGCCTGGCTCAATATTAAGAATTTTTAAGGCCAAGGCAGGAGAACTGCTTGAGCCCAGGAGGTTGAAACTAGCCTGCACAACACAGTAAGACCCTGTCTCTAAAAAAAAAAAGTTAGAATAACAAAATAAAAATAAAACACACTCTTCAACCTATTCTTGCTCAAGGGTCCAAAGATTTAATTTTTTTTAAGATGTCAATACAGGTGGTGGACCTCATGTCCCACATGGCCTCCAAGGAGTAAGACCCCTGGACCCCCAGCCCCAGCAAGAGCACAAGAGGAAGAGAGGCCCTCACTGCTGGGGAGTCCCTGCCACACTGAGACCCCCACCACACTGAATTGCCCCTCCTCAGTTTCCATGCTGACCCCCTGAAGAGGGAGGGGCCTAGGGAGCCCCACCTTGTCATGTACCATCAATGAAGTTCCCTGTGCTCAGCCAAAAAAAAAAAAAAAGTTGTCAATACAACCTACAGGGGTGAAAAAATTTAATATAGTCTTTAAAAAAATTCCAATAGCAGTTTTCTTAAAAAACAAAAATGTTTTATTAATTTTTAAATTTGATTATAAACTATAACTAGTCAAACACTCCAAAAAAAAGGTATTATACTTCCTGATTTCAAAACATATTAAAAACTATAATCACAAAACCAATGTGGTACTAACACAAAGATAAACAGAAAAAAAAGAGAATAAAGAGATCAGAAATAAACCCTTTTGTATATGTCAAATGATCTTCCACAAGGTAGCCATAAGCATACAGTAGAGAAAAAAATCTCATCAAAAAATAACTCTGAAAACTAGATAACTAGACTGATAAAGTTGGATCCTTTCATTGAACTGTATACCAAAACTATGTTAGGGCCATGCACAATGGCTCATGCCTCTAATTCCACCACTTTGGGAAGCCAAGGTGGGCCAAACATCTGAGGTCAGTTCAAGATCAGCCTGGCCAACATATTGAAACCCTATATATATATATCTACTAAAAATACAAAACTTAGCTGGGCATGGTGGCACACACCTGTAATCCCAGCTACTGTAGAGGCTGAGACTGGAGAATCACTTGAACCCAGGAGGCAGAGGTTACAGCGAGCTAAGATCATGCCATTGTATTCCAGCCTGTGGAACTAGAACTACTGAAACTCTGTCTCAGAAAAAAAAATTACAGTGGTATCTTTTTCATAGTAATGAAAAATAAAATCTAAAATGCACATAAAACTTCAGTAAACAAGGCCAGGTGCGGTGGCTCACACCTATAATCCCAGCACTTTGGGAGGCTGAGGCGGGTCAAGAGATCAAGACCATCCTGGTCAACGAGGCGAAACCTCGTCTCTACTAAAAATACAAAAATTGGCTGGGCATGGTGGTGTGCACCTGTAGTCCCAGCTACTCGGGAGGCTGAGGCAGGAGAATTGCTTGAACCCAGAAGGCAGAGGTTGTGGTGCGCCAAGATCGTGCCATTGCACTCCAGTCTGGGTAACAACAGCAAAACTCCATCTCAAAAAAAAAAAAAAAAAAAACTTCAATAAACTTTGAATAGCCAAAGCAATCTTGAGAAAAACAAAAAGGAGGATGTCATACTTAATAATTCTAAACTGTATTTCAAGATCAAAATAAAAACAGGATGGGGCTGGGCGCAGTGGCTCATGTCTATAATCACACACACTGGGAGGCCGAGGCAGGCAGATTGCCGAAGTTCAGGGGTTCACAACCAGCCTAGGCAACACAGTGAAACCCTGTCTCTACTAAATTCAAAAATATAAAAAAAACAAAAACTACTGAAATACAAAAAAACTTTTGTCGGGCGGGGCAGTCTGCACCTGTAGTCTCAGCTACTCAGGAGGCTAAGAAAGGAGAATTGCTTGAACCTGGGAAGTGGAGGTTGCACCACTTCACTCCAGCCTCAGTGACAGAGACTGTCTCAAAAAAAAAAAAAAAAGATTATGAAAAAGAAAATGAACAAAAAACCAAATGGAACAGAAACCACTACACTCACATATTTTAGACATGATACAACAAGAGAATTTTAAAAATATTTTAACATAGTTTGTTTTTGTTTTTGTTTTTCTTTTTCAGAGTTTTGCTCTGTTCACCCTAACCGGAGTGCAATGGCGCAATCTTGGCTCACTGCAACTTCTGCCTCTCTGGCTCAAGTGATTCTCCTGCCTCAGCCTCCCAAGTAGCTGGGATTACAGGCATATGCCACCATGCCCACCAAATTTTTTGATTTTTAGTAAAGGTGGGGTTTCACTATGTTGGCCAGGCTGGTCTCGAACTCCTGACCTCAGGCAATCCACCTGCCTCTGCCTCCCAAAATGCTGGGTTTCCAGGTGTGAGTCACTTGCATGGCCTAACATACAGTTCTATAAAATTATGCAGATATTTAGGTTCCCCTAAAAATATGAAAGAGTAGATTCTGCAGTCTTTTATAAGCTACAAAGATGAGTTTGGCTGTCACTGTCAACTTGAAGGAAGACCACAAAAGGGAAAGTAGAACTCTCAGAGAATTTAAAAATAAAAATATATATATAAATAAATAAAAGCATAAGACAGAAGATGCCGCTATGTGAAAGTAAAATTTTTTTAAATCTCAGACTTCCCTGAAACTATTTTCTTTGCAACACAGCTTTTCAAATTGTTTCAAGGACTGGCTTTCTCCTTGATCTTTGGACTTCTCATCTATGTTGTCCATTGTGTTCACTCTCTTACCTGGGGGTTTGGCCACTGTCTCATGTCTCCTCATATTCCAGAGCTCTTTTCCTTGCTCCAGACAGGCAATCAAATCTGGCTTAGGGATAGCAATACCTGTTTTATTAAAAATAAATTATACAAATGTTGCTCATATTCTTCAAATAATGTGCTCAGTAAAGAGAATGTAATAGAATATTCTAGTATATTAACTCCCCCAAAATAGTTGATAACAGTAATTTCTAATATTTAGAAAATGGGCCAGGCATGGTGGCTCATGCCTGTAATCCCAGCACTTTGGGAGGCCGAGGAGGGTGAATCATTTGAGGTTAGAAGTTTGAGACCAGCCTGGACACCATGGCAAAAGCCCACCTCTACTAAAAATACAAAAATAAGCTGGGCTTGGTGGCACATGCCTGTAGTCCCAGCTACTCAAGAGGCTGAGGCTGGAGAATCTCTTGAACCCAGAAGGCAGAGGTTGCAGTGAGCCAAAACCATGCCATTATACTCCAGCCTGAGCGACAGCAACATTCCATCTCAAATAATAATATTACTATTTCACACCTACTACCACTGAATCAAAAGCTGGTGGCAACAGTTCAATTTTAAGGTGTGGGCAACAATATTTTATGCCACTAAATTTTGAAATTTTCACTAATATAGAGTAAAAAATACAGGTCTGCTCAGGAATGCAGAAAAGTTCAGATCAAGGTGAACTTCAAGATATTTAAACTGAAGAAATTCTTTTATATACTGACAAATTCCAAAGATTTTCTTCAAAACAGTGATATCAAACTCATTTATGCAAAGCATCAGTTATCAAAAAAACATTCTACAAAGAAAAAGAAACATTGGCTGGGCACGGTGGCTCACGCCTATAATCCCAGCACTTTGGGAGGCCGAGGTGGGTGGATCACGAGGTCAAGAGATCGAGACCATCCTGGTCAATGAGGGGAAACCCCATCTCTACTAAAAATACAAAAATTAGCTGGGCATGGTGGTACACACCTGTAGTCCCAGCTATTCAGGAGGCTGAGGCAGGAGAATTGCCTGAACCCAGGAGGCGGAGGCTGCAGTGAGCCGAGATCACGCCATTGCACTCCAGTCTGGGTAACAACAGCGAAACTCCGTCTCAAAAAAAAAAAAACATTTAGAGTATCTTAGAAATTGTGTATTGAAGTTATGCTCACCCAGGAAGACCAGGTTTCTGTAGTTCTCTAACATCACATTTCTATATAAATTCTGCTGTGTAGTGTCCAGGAATTGCCACTCCTCCAGAGAAAATTCTATGGCCACATCCATGAATGTCACTGGTACCTGCAAAACATACACATACACACAATTTACCAGGTGGCCAAGGGCAGAATTTTTAATTTGATTCAAGGTGAAATGAGAGTAAAGAGAACAGGTTCTGACTTATAGGAGTGACAAATCATCCAATATAATTTTTTTTCTTTATTTTTTTTAAGACAGAATCTTGCTCTTTTTGCCCAGGCTGGTGTGCAATGGTGTAATTTCAGCTCACTGCAACCTCTGCCTCCTGGGTTCAAGAGATTCTCCTGCCTCAGCCACCCAAGTACCTGGGATTACAGACTCCTGCCACCATGCCTAGCTAATTTTTGTATTTTTAGTAGAGACTGGTTTTACCATGTTGGCCAGGTTGGTCTCGAACTCCTGACCTCAGGTGATCCAACCCTCCTTGGCCTCCCAAAGTGCTGGAATTACAGGCATAAACCACCACACCCAGCCCTCATCTTGTTTAAATAAGCATTTTCTTAATCCCATTTTGCATAGTGCTAATGGCAAATGTGTAATAACCTACCCTGGGCTAACATCACTGACTCCACCTTAGCTGTAAACTCCAACCTGGCTTCCCTCTCCTTACTACAGCCCCTTTGGGTGCATAACTGGGTCATGCTGCACTTAGAAGCATTGAAGGGTACTGTTCTTAATACTTGTAAGCATCGTAACCACATACTGTTAACCACGTTATCTCCCCCTTGCTATTATAAGAAAAATGTTTCCTTTTGACCATTGTGTGGGAAGAGCCTGATCACCCCTATTTCCTTTTATCATTAAATTGTATGGAAACCACCTGCATCCGCTGCCTCTTTCTCTAACCTGCTTCTCTGCTTCTGTAAAATTCTGCTTCAGTTAGGTACCCCCTCCCCTACCTAAAATAAGGTATAAAAGATAATCAAGCCCCTTCCTTGGGGCTGAGAGAACTTTGAGCATTAACCATCTCAGTCACCAGCTAATTAAAAGGACTCTTAATTTCAAACAGTGTGTGGCACATTCCTTTTAACTCGCTCAGATATAATAAACACAAACGGAGTGTCAACATTATCTGTTCTCCATCTTTACTAAGGATGTCAGCTTTTCCCCAATAGGAATCTTGAGTATCCCCACCTTCCCATGTTTAACAGCCACAAAAAAAATTTAATACTACAAATCATAAATTAATGGTGAGAATCCTGCATGGCATATAAAAAACCATAATGTAGAGAATTTAGAAAGTTTTAGGATGGGCGCGGTGGCTCACGCCTATAATCCCAGCAGTTTGGGAGGCTGAGGCGGGTGGATCATGAGGTCAAGAGATCGAGACCATCCTGGTAAACATGGTGAAAACCCATCTCTACTAAAAATACAAAAAAAAAATAATTAGCTGGGCATGGTGGTGCGCACCTGTAGTCCCAGCTACTCGGGAGGCTGAGGCAAGAGAATTGCTTGAACCCAGAAGGTGGAGGTTGCGGTGAGCCGAGATTGTGCCATTGCACTCCAGTCTAGGTAACAAGAGTGAAACTCGGTCTCAAAAGAAAAAAAAAAAAAAAAGAAAGTTTTAAAAAGAAATATTTTTCAGAGATGCTTGACTATCAATAAAATTTTAAAGTGATGAAAAGAGGCAGAGTGGACACAGTTCTTGATCTGAGACATGGTTTAGCTAAAAAAAAAAAAACCACACACACATTTTTTATCTATCTCTTCCTTCCCTGGAGTTCCTTTTCAGTTGAGATTCTCTGGATAATTACACCTGTATCTTCAGAATATGCCTTTAAAGATATCAGCAGAACCTGTTTACCTGTGACTACCACAACCACAGGCAGAAGTACCAAGACACACTGAAAAATTTCATTCATTTCTGTCCTTTATGACATGAATAATTCAGGAGCAATGAGTTGCTCCATGAAGACAGAAATATAAGATTCTCCTTCTCTGTCTTCAGGTGCCCTCCCCGACACAGACATCAACGTTCTCTGCCACAGTAATGAAAAGATGGGCCACACTGCCCTATGCATACCAAACCCAAAAAGAACAGGCCCTATGATCACCCTTTAGTAAACAGGTGAAACTTAACTCTCATGAGTGTATCTTCAACTCCTCATACTTGATTCTGGCCTCATCTTAGTCACATGAGGCACTTAATTAAAACAACGTGGATGTGTCCAACAATAAAAAGAACAATGGAATGGGCAAGAGCAAACATATTTCTGTGAATTGGCAATGTAGTTTGAGTATTCACACCTAAGTAATTCACATTGCTTAGAATGGCAAAAACTGTAATAATTTTTGCACCAAACTAATAAAACCCTGGGTTTATAATCACTTAGCTAAGCACTGCCTTTCAAGCTTTAATGAGCTTATAATCCATTTGGTAATTTTAATCCCTCTCTATGTAATGTAATTCTGCAGGTTTTCAAAGGGTACATGAATGTATGTTTTAAATAAGTCCCCTGCCAAGGCTGATGATGCTTTCCCTAGGCTTATTAATAGCATTAGTTAGAGAAACCAGGCCCACCACAGAGTCCCTTACACTTGGCACTCTTGTCACAACACAAATACTTCTGGCACAAATGAAGACAACCAATTTCCATCCTAAAGTATCAAATTCTTTGCTCTTTAAAGCTTACAGAAGCAACAAAAGGTAGTAGTGCCGGAATAAGCCTGCATTTGGAAAACCACACATGGGTACCAATGCAGTGTTTACTAAGCAGGTACCATGTGCGCAAGAGTATGTTGCACAACACTGCGCTAGAAATAATACATTATGTAATTTAATCCTCATAAGACACTAGGAGATGCTACTAAGTGTTTAATAACTCCCAGCATGAGCCCAGCATATATATTTCATCTTCTGTTTCTGTTCTTTTTTTGTTGCTGTTGTTTTTAATGTATAGAATAAAAGCTAAATGTAGACAGATAACTGAAATACAGAAAAGTTTAATGCAGTTTAAATAAATTTTTATTGTGTTTATATTTACTTTTTTGTGACTTGTGGAGCAAACTACCGAATTTGCAGGAATAGGAAACAAGTTGCTAAATAAAATGACTCTGTAAGCACTGATGTAATAGAAAATTTTAAAATTAAGACCTTAAAATACATACTTTATTTTTCCCATTTATTTCCTTTGGTGTCCAGAAAGTTGTGAGCACCAGCTTTAGAAAGGCAGCAGGATTCACCAGTCAAATCTCTTTCAATCAGTTCTGTGAGGCAAGACTCCAGAGTGGAGCAAGATCTAAATAAGACCCCCAAAAAGAGTGACTCTGAAAAGAAATGGGGCAGGGAGTGGACCTTATTATGTAGAACTCTTTTCTCTGTGCCACTGGGGTATTTCCAGTTCTGTTTTCCTAAGCTTGCCTAAGAGAAACTTAAATCCCAGAGTTTGTATATATTTTTTTAGCCACTGTCCTGTCAATTACATGATGCATACTAATATGCAATTTAAATAAATATCTTAAGGTTTTCTAGGGTAACTATTAGAAGATAAATATGTATTCTTAGCAGGTAAAAGAAACACATATAATAACGAATCTTCTATTCATAAATATTCCTTCAGGTGACAACAAAAGAAATCACTAAAATATATAAAACAGTGGCCCAAATAAACCCCAAGATTTTTTGCACACATCTCTTTACTGTATCAATCACATGATGCTTAATTCAACTGTTTATTCAGTTGCTAGTCTAGACTAAAAGTTCCTGGATGGTAAAAACCATGACTGCTTCATCTGTTTTTCTAATGCTCATATGAAATAAAAGCAATTCGTTTATTTGTTTGAGTCTCCAGACATAATGGTTGTTTTTCACCCAAGTACCAGAAAACTGGAGAAACTCTTCTGGGAACCCACCAAAGTCATTTCTCGTGTGAGGGGAGAAGCAAACACAGGATGACTCAATCTTTTACACTGAGACAGAAGCAGAATTAACCACATTTGTTACCCTGGCACAATTCTTCTGTGGACATCCTCAAATGTCTCAGACATGCACAGCTGATTGTGAGAATTCCCAGTGATCCTGGGCTGATGATAAGCCAGGAAGGAGAGACTCAGGCTAATATTTACACATATATATTTAGACAAAGTCTTGTTCTGTCTTCCAGGCTGGAGTGCAGTGATGCAATCTCGGCTCACTGCAATCTCCGCCTCCTGGATTCAAGCAATTCTCCAGATACACTATCACCTCGATTTCTCAATTAGAAGATTCTTGCTCACACTTACATATTCTGCCATCAGATTCTATTTACACCTGGTGCCCCTCACATAACTGTAGCAGGTCATTGTCAAAGAGGAACTTTAAGATGTCTATGTTGACATCTCACAATGCAGCAAATGTCTCTTGTTTTTCCCTATATTCTCAATTCAAAATCTGGTCTTACCTTGTAAATTTCAGGAAGAGACTAGACCTTATTTGCAGACTCTATTCAACCTAGCTCTTTATTCTTGGGTGTTACAGCAAGCAGAGTACAATCAAAGGAAAGATCCCCTTATAGAGGCTGCTCTAGCACATTCTAAATAATATGACTACCTAAATAATATGTCTAGCTAAGGCAACATGAATATAAGTAGACAGTTTATTTGGGCAAAGCTTGAGGATTATAACCTGGGAGCAAACCTTCAAGATGCCTCTCATCTACACTTTGATCAGGAGCAGTTACAAGTCAATCTGAAAGGCAAAGAGAGGGACAGAGAGATGGCTGATATAAAGTTATCTGTCAGAAATTTTCATTAATTTACAAAAATGACATTGATTATTGATTGGCTATACATCGTTAAAATTTAGAGTATAGGGATCGGGCCTGGTGGCTCACACCTGTAATCCTAGCACTTTGGGAGGCTGAAGTGGGTAGATCACCTGAGGTCCGGAGTTCAAGACCAGCCTGGCCATCATGGTGAAACCCCATCTTAGTAAAAAAAAAAAAAAAAAAAAAGTTTAAAAAAAATGTTAAAAAAATAAATAAATAAAAATACAAAATTAGCCAGGGGTGACATATGCCTGTAATCCCAGCTACTCGGGAGGCTAAGGCAGGAGAACTGCTTGAACCTGGAAGTCAGAGGTTATGGTGGGCCAAGATGATGCCATTGCACTCCAGCCTGGGCAACAAAAGCAAAACTCCACCTCAAAAAAAAAAAAATGTAGAGTATGGGTTATAGTGTCAGTGTGGCATCATTAGTTCATAGCTACTGCTGGCAAGAGCTAACAGTTTTAAGAGATAAATACATAGTTCAGGGCTGGGCACAGTGGCTCATGCCTGTAATTTTCCAGCACTTTAGGAGGCAGAGGCAGGTGGATCACCTGAGTTCAGGAGTTCAAGATCAGCCTGGCCGACATGGTAAAAACCTGTGTCTACTAAAAATACAAAAATCAGCGAGATGTTATAGTACATGCCTCTAAATCCAGCTACTTGGAAGCTTAAGGCAGGAAAATCACTTGAATCCAAAAAGCGGAGGTTGCAGTGAGCAGAGATCATGCCACTGCGCTCCAGCCTTGATGACACAAGACTCCATCTAAAAAAAAATAGTTCAAATATGAGAAAAACACAAAATTGTATTCTCATCTTAATGTCTTTCTGAGTTTGACAACTAAAAGGACTTTCATTCCTCAGATAAAACATTTTTTGTTTTCCAAATCTCAAGACCTAGATTCAGAATTTGGAGGTGCAGCAGGTGTTACATGCATGCTAAAGCAATAGGAGGAAGGGGAAAGTAGAGATTCATGTCTACATGTCTTCTCAACACTCACTTGTTACTCTGGGTTTCTGGGCCCCATGGTCTCTGAATCAGTTTCAGTCTGAAAATAAGAGTCGCTGAAAGAGGTAAAATGTTTGACTGCTACCCTGCGAAGTTTGTAAAAATCTGTTGAGTTGACTGGAAGCCTGAGAGAAAAACTTCGTCTAGAGTAAAACCTGGTTGGCATCTTATGTGTTTATATCATGTCTGGTAATTCTAGACAGTGTGTGGAAAATATAATTAACAGAAAAATTTTCTCCAACCACATTCTGAAATAATAAAACAGAAAGAAAACTCTTTTATTACCCATTTTAACCTGAATGTGACACGCATGACAGTCAATCTGCTCAAGAGATTGCAAAGACAGAAAGACAGTCACCATAGTTAGTCCACAAGTAGAACAATCTACATTCATACGTAGCTCATCCTAAATTCACCTGGCAATTGGCAAGGCCATCCATATATGCTAATTGGTTACATTCAATGACAAAATAAACTTTTCACATCTTCATAACAGAAGGTAGTTCTGCAACTTGAAGCCAGATGCTTGCTGAAGGTAGGCTCTCACTCTCCTACAGAAATGGTTGAATAGGGTGTTATCTTCTTGGCTAGTTAAATTTTAAAGCAATGGCTCTTTACAACTTTAGAACTCAGTTATACCTCCCTGCTTGCCCTCTCCTGATGGCCAGCATCCTCTATTGACTGCTACCATCTGCCATTGACGTACAGCCCACAACACAAAGCTTGCAGCTGGCAGCTCATATCTTACATGAATCCCAACAGACAGAGCAGCACGAGTCCCACTTCAGACAGTGAAGCCTGAGCTGCAGGAGGAGAGTCTGCAGTCTTCCTGGTTGAAATTGCACCTTCACGATAATGGGAATGGAAGCAGTGTTTCAGCCTCAGTTTCCACTTATAATGGTGAGATAAAAAAAATATTGCTGGATTTCCAGCATCAGTCTAAATAGAGATAACTCAGAGTACTTCCTATGACAGCCCACCTCATTCACAAATACCATGGGACCCTAACAGGGCTTCTGAAACAGACCCAAAAAATTTGAGCAAAAAACAGCTCTCCATTGGAGCAAGATTATATAAAGAGGAAATAAAAAGTTTAAAGCATCTTTGAAAACAAAACTCAGATTAGATGTAATATTGATCAAATATTCCCCTAAAAAAAAAATTCTCTTTTAAAGTGTACAGCTATTCTCAACATGAGAAAAGTAAGCATTAAAGGGGACAGGCCTGGTGCAGTGGATCACGCCTGTAATCCCAGCACTCTGAGGAGGGTGGATCACCTAGGGAGACGAGTTTGAAATCAGACTGGCCAACATGGTGAAACCCTGTCTCTACTTAAAATACAAAAATGGCCGGGCACAGTGGCTCAAGCCTGTAATCCCAGCACTTTGGGAGGCCGAGGCAGGTGGATCACGAGGTCCAGAGATCGAGACCACCCTGGTCAACATGGTGAAACCCCGTCTCTACTAAAAATACAAAAAATTAGCTGGGCATGGTGGCGTGTGCCTGTAATCCCAGCTACTCAGGAGGCTGAGGCAGGAGAATTGCCTGAACCCAGGAGGCAGAGGTTGCAGTGAGCCGAGATTGTGCCATTGCACTCCAGCCTGGGTAACAAAAGTAAAACTCCGTCTCAAAAAAAAAAAAAAAAAAAAAAAGAAATAGAAATTCCATTTGACCAAGCAGTCCCATTACTGGGTATATATCCAAAGGACTATAAATCCGTCTACTATAAGGACACATGCACACGAATGTTCATTGCAGCACTGTTTACAATAGCAAAGACCTGGAACCAACCCAAATGCCCATCAGTGATAGACTGGACTGGGAAAATGTGGCACATATACACCATGGAATATTATGCAGCAATCAAAAATGATGAGTTCCAGTCCTTTGTAGGGACATGGAGGAATCTGGAGAACATCATTCTCAGCAAACTGACAGAAGAACAGAAAATGAAATACTGCATATTCTCACTCATAGGCGGGTGAGGAAAAATGAGAACACATGGACACAGGGAAGGGAGTACTACACAATAGGGTCTATTGGGTGGTTTAGGGGAGGGACAGCGGCGGGCAGGAGGAGCTAGGGAGGGATAGCCTGGGGAGAAATGCCAAATGTGGGAGAAGGGGAGGAATGCAGCAAAACACACTGCCATGTGTGTACCTATGCAATTATCTTGCATGTTCTACACATGTACCCCAAAACCTAAAATGCAATAAAAAATAAAATAAAATAAAAATAAAAAAATTTTGTAGTAAATTTTATTTGAATATTAGATACAAATATTTAAGTATGATAACTGTAATGTACTAGTCATAATGTAAAATTATTTAAAATTGCCTGTAACTATAATTCAGTTAAAACACTTTATATTTTAAAAGTATGAATAACAATATTAAAATGACTATTTTAAAAATTCTAGCTGGGTGTGGTGGTACACGCCTGTAAACTCAGCTACTCAGGAAACTGGGGCAGGAGAATCACTTGAACTCAGGAGGCAGAGGTTGCAGTGAGCCGCAACTGCACCAGTGCACTCCAGCTTGGGAGACAGAGCAAGACTCAGCTTCAAAACAAAGGAAATTAATTGAAAGTAAATATTGTGGTCAGGTGCAGTAGCTTATACCTGTAAACCCAGCATTTTGGAAGGCAGAGATGGGCAGATCACAAGGTTAGGAGTCCAATACCGGCCTGGCCAACATGCTGAAACCCCAGATCTACTAAAAATACAAAAATTAGCCAGGTGCCATGCTCCCTTAATCCCAGATACTCAGGAGGCTGAGGCAGGGAAATTGCTTGAACCCAACAGGTAGAGGTTGCAGTGAGCTGAGATAGCACCACTGTACTTCAGCCTGGAGTGCAGAGCGAGACTTCATCTCAAAAAAAGAAAAAGTAAATATTGTGGTCTTACATTCTTACTATTGCAGAAAATACTACATAATTTATATGAATGCAAATTGTCTACAAACACTACAAATAACTATGCTAATTGTTGTAAAGTAATAAATAGAAACCAAAGTACAAAAGTATAACTACAGACTCCACTGTTCAGTTTACACACTGAACAGTTTTTGATTTTGCAGTGTAAATACTTCAGCCTTCAAATATTAGATAATATCTTTGGATTATCAATTTTCTGTCAAAGAACCTTACTCAGCATCTTTTAATCTTTATCATTCTGTATTTCTAAATGTAATCATATCTTTGTGCTCAACTTTTGTGTGATCTTAAAATGATCTTTAATCTAAACAAACCAGTATTTACTTTAAAAGACTAAAATACTAAGAATAATAAATACACCTTTGCCAAAGCAAAAACAAAGCAATGGTTCTGTGGTTCTTGATTAACAAAATCCTGAGTCAAAAAAAAAAACAAAAAAATTGATCTAGCTGTAAATATGATTTACAAATATTTCAAAAAAGCAGAAAAAAATCTACATATAATCTAAATGCTTTAAGAAAAAAGATTAACAGAATATACTTCATTATTTTCAGTTAACAAAAGGCTTCTTATTTCTAATTTATATTTTCTCCTTTTTTTTTTTTTATTTGAGATGGAGTTTTGTTCTTCTTACCCAGGCTGGAGTGCAATGGCGCGATCTCGGCTCAAGCAATCTCCACCTCCGGGGTTCAAGCAATTCTCCTGCCTCAGCCTCCCGAGTAGCTGGGACTACAGGCGCGTGCCACCATGCCCAGCTAATTTTTGTTTTTTTAGTAGAGACAGGGTTTCACCATGTTGACCAGGATGCCCTCGACCTCATGATCCACCCGCCTCGGCCTCCCAAAGTGCTAAGATTATAGGCGTTAGCCACCGTGCCCGGCCATATTTTCTCCTTATAACAGCCAAGTCTGTGGGACATGATCTTAAATTCTCAGACATCTGAATTTCAGTAGACACTGGATTCAGGCATCTAAGGAGTAGTCTTGGGCACACTAAAAGAATGCTTACAGAAGACCGATCCAAGATGTCCGATCACTAACATCTCAGGATTGCAGCTCTCAGTGAAGGCGCGGAGAACTAGAGGACGCCACACTTTCAGACAAATTCTGGTCACTCACGGAGCAGAAGATCCCCAGTGGAGGAAATCACACCGGTCGCCAGCAGTCGCCATTTTCGTGGCTGGCGCAGCGGTTTCCCCCGCGCCTCGGCGGGGCAGCTCTCGGAGCAGAGTAAACAGGTTCGGAGGACCCACAAGGGCCCCCAGCAGGACACCAGAGCCGGCGCAGCGGCTATGACGGCACCTCAGCGCGGCAGCGCTCAGCGCAGAGTAAACGGGACCGGCTCCCCTTCTGACCCAGCCGGGAAGGCAGCCCCGGGAAGGCAGAGTCGCCCACTAGGGACACAAGAAGGAAGCCAGACAAGAGAATCCTGGGCAGAAAAGCACCATAAGTTTTAACACCGCTGCTCTGGCCCTTGGAACTAACAACCTGGAAGCCCACTCAAGAGACCTAATCTGAAAGTTGGTAAATTCAAAGACCACAGGATGATAAACTTACAATGACGGGAAGAAACCAGTGTAAAAAAGCTGAGAATACTCAAAGTCAGAACGCCACTCCCTCTAAAGATGATCACAATTCCACATCAACAATGGAACAAGGCTTGATGAAAAACGAGCGCATCCCAATGCTAGAATATCGCTTCAGGGAATGGATAATAACAAACTTCGGTGAGTTAAAAGAACATGTTGTACCCCAATGTTAGGAAACTAGGAACTTTGAAAAAAAGTTTGATGAAATCCTATTGAGAATAGACAACTTAGAGAGGAGTATGAGTGAAATAATGGAACTGAAGAATACAATACAGGAACTCCGAGAAGTATGCACACGTTTAAACACTGAATTGTTCAAGCAGAAGAAGGGATATCAGAGGTCAAAGTCCAACTTAATGAAATAAAACGTGAAGAAAAGATTAGAGAAAAAAGGATAAATAGGAATGAGCAAAGTCTCCAAGAAATATGGGACTATGTGAAAAGACCCAATTTACGTTTGATAGGTGTACCTGAATGCGACGGAGAGAATGAATCCAAGCTGGAAAATACCCTTCAGGATATTATTCAGGAAAATTTTCCTAAACTAGCAAAGCAGGTCAACATTCAACCCCAGGTAATACAGAGAACACCACAAAGATATTCCACAAGAAGAGCAACCCCAAGGCACATAATCGTTAGATTCACCAGGGTTGAAACGAAGGAGAAAATACTAAGGGCAGCCAGAGAGAAAGATCAGGTTACCCACAAAGGCAAGCCTATCACACTTACAGCAGATCTCTCAGCAGAAACTCTACAAGCCAGAAGAGAGTGGGAGCCAATATTCAACATCCTCAAAGAACAGAACGTTCAGCTCAGAATTTCATATCCAGCCAAACTAAGCTTCACAACTGAAGGAAAAATAAAATCTTTTATGACCAAGCAAGAACTCAGAGATTTTATTACCACCAGGCCTGCTTTACAAGAGCTTCTGAAAGAAGCATTACACATAGAAAGAAACAACCAGCCCTTCTAAAAATATACCAAAAAGTAAAGAGCAAATGGATAAAATAAAAATTTTATGCATTCGTTGGTGCTCTTTTACACCAACGAATGGATAAAACAGCCAGTTAACATCAAAGGGCAGTAACCCTAAATTTAAATAGACTAAATCCCCCAATCAAAAGACACAGCCAAAACCCAACGGCATGTTACATCCAGACCTGTTTCACAGGCAAGGATACACAAAGACCCAAAACAAAGGGATGGAGAAAGATGTACCAACCAAATGGAGAGCAAAAATAAATAAATAAATAAAAAGCAGGAGTTGCAATTCTCATATCGGATAAAATAGATTTTAAAGCAACAAAGATATAGTGGTAAAAGGATCAATGCAACAACAAGAGCTAACGATCCTAACACCCAGATACCTAGAGACTTAGACACAATGAGACAGAAAATTAATAAGAATATGAAGGACTCGAACTCAGATCCGGAACAAGTAAACTTAATAAATATTTATACAGCTCTCCACTTCAAATACACAAAATAAACATTCTAGTCAATACCACATCACACATACTCATAGGTTTAAATGAAACATTGATTGGCCATTATTAATACCCTTTTTTTTTTTTTTTTTAAGAATAAAGCAATATTTCCACTCACTCTCCCTCTTTCTCTTCCTCTTTCTTCCTCTCCTTTACTCATTTTTTTCTTGCTTCCTTCACTCAAAAAAAAAAGAATGCTTACAGCCGAGTATGTTAGCTTTTTTTTTTTTTTTTGAGACGGAGTTTTGCTCTTGTTGCCCAGGCTGGAGTGCAATGGCGCAATCTCTGCTCACCGCAACCTCCGCCTCCTGGGTTCAAGCAATTCTCCTGCCTCAGCCTCCTGAGTAGCTGGGATTACAAGCATGTGCCACTATGCCCAGTTAATTTTTTTTTTTTTCTTTTTTTGTATTTTTTAGTAGAGATGGGGTTTCACCATGTTGACCAGGATGGTCTCGATCTCTTGACCTCGTGATCCACTCGCCTCGGCCTCCCAAAGTGCTGGGATTATAGGCGTGAGCCACCGCGCCCAGCCTCAGTGTACACAAATTAATAAATTTGATTCATCGCATAAACAGACCTAAAAACAAGTATCACAAGATTATCTCAATAGTTGCAGAAAAACATTTCAGTAAAATTTAGCATCCTTCATATTTAAAACCCTCAAAAAACTAAAATGTGTACCCTTAAAAGTACACATTTCAGGTTGGGCTGAAGGTAGTGAGTTATATCACTTGATTGTTCAGTCAGTTACAGATCGAACTCCTTGTTCTACTCTTTCCCCTCTTCTCACAACTGCACTTGACTAGTCTTAAAAAAAAAAAGTACACATTTCAAAATAATGAGTTATTTATGACAAATCCATAGCTATCATAGTGAATGAACACAAGCTGCAAACATTCCTTCTTTTTTGAGACGAGTTTTGCTCTTGTTACCCAGGCTGAAGTGCAATGGCGCAATCTCAGCTCACCGCAACCTCTGCCTCCTGGGTCCGGGCAATTCTCCTGCCTCAGCCTCTCGAGTAGCTGGGACTACAGGCGCGCGCCACCATGCCCAGCTAATTTTTATGTTTTTAGTAGAGAAGGGGTTTCACCTTGTTGACCGGGATGGTCTCGATCCCTTGACCTCATGATCCGCCCGCCGCGGCCTCCCAAAGTGCTGGGATTACAGGCATCAGCCACTGCGCCCGGCTAAAACATTCCTTCTTAAAAACTGGCACATGGCCAGGTGTGGTGGCTCACACCTGTAATTCAAGCACTTTGAAGGCCAAGGCAGGTGGATCACCTGAGGTCAGGAGTTCAAGAGCAGCCTGACCAACATGGTGAAACTCCATCTATAAAAAAAAAAAAAAAAAAGGCCTGGCGCGGTGGCTCGAGCCTGTAATCCCAGCACTTTGGGAGGCCGAGGCGGGTGGATCACAAGGTCAAGAGATCGAGACCATCCTGGTCAACATGGTGAAACCCCATCTCTACTAAAAATACAAAAAATTAGCTGGGCATGGTGGCGCGTGCCTGTAATCCCAGCTACTCGGGAGGCAGAGGTTGCGGTGAGCCGAGATGGCTCCATTGCACTCCAGCCTGGGTAACAAGAGCGAAACTCCATCTCAAAAAAAAAAAAACTGACACAAGGATGTCTTCTCTTACCACTTCTATTCAACATAGAATTGGAAGTCTTGGCCAGAGTATCAGGCAAGAGAAAGGAAAAAAAAAAGGCATCTAAAAAGAAAAAAAAAAAATCACATTATCCCTGTTTTCAGGTGGCACGATTCTATATCCAGAAAAACCTATAATCTTTGCACAAAAGCTTCTTTGAGACAGAGTTTTGCTCTCTTTTGTACAGAAATCAGTAGCATCCCTGTACATAAACATCATCCAAGCCAAAAACCTAATCAAAAGCATAATCCCATTCACAATTGCCACACAAAGAATAAAATATCTAGAAATATACCTAACCAGGGAGGTGAAAGAGCTCTATGACAAAAACTACAAAGGACTGCTTAAAGGAGTCAGTGATGACACAAATAAAAAACTGTTTCATAGCCTGGAAGGCTGAGGTGGCTGAATCACTTGAGGTCAGGAGTTTGAGACAGGGCTGATCAACAGGGTGAAACCCCATTTCTACAAAAAAATAGAAAAATTAGATGATGTGGTGGCACACACCTGTAGTCCCAGGTACTGTGGAGGCTTAGATGGGAGAAATCACTTGAACCCAGGAGACAGAGTTTGCAGTGAACCAGGGCAGCACCGTTGTACTCCAGCCTGAGCCACAGAATGACACCCATTCTCAAAAAAAAAAAAACCATACTGCCTAAAAAATGTTTACAGATATAATGCTATTTCTGTCAAACTACCAAGACATTCTTAATAGAACTAAAAAATACTATTTTAAAATTCATAGGGAACCAAAAAAGAGCCCAAACAGCCAAGGTAATCTTAAGCAAAAACAATAAAGCTGGAGGCATTACATTATCCAACTTCAAGGTATATTAGAGAGCTGTAGAAACCAATACAGCATGGTACTAGTACAAAAGCAGACTCATAGACCAATGCAACAGAACAGAGCCCAGAAATAATGCCACACACCAACAACCATCTGATTTTCCACAAAGCTGACAAGAGGAATGTGGGAAGAATTCCCTGCTTAATAAACGGTGCTCAAATAACCAGCAAACACTACACAGAAGATTCAAACTCCACCCCTTTCTTACACCATATACAAAAATCAACTCAAGATGAATTCAAGACTTAAATGTAAAATTTTAAATTATAAAAAAAGAAAGCCAGGCACAGTGGCTCATGCCTGTAATCCCAGCACTTTGGGAGGCTGAGGTGGGCAGATCACGAGGTCAGGAGTTTCAGACCAGTCTAATCAACATGGTGAAACTCCAACTCTACTAAAAATACAAAAATTAGCCAGACATGGTGGCACACACCTGTAATCCCACCTACTCAGCAGGCTGAGGCAGAAGAATCGCTTGAACTGGGGAGTGAGCCGAGATCACGCCATTGCACTCCAGCCAGGGCAACAGAGTAAGACTCCACCTCAAAAAAAGAAAAAGCCCTGGGAGATAACCTAGGAAATAACATTCTAGACATAGAAACTGAGATTTTATGAGGAAAATATTAAAAACAAGAGACTGAGGCAGGTAGATTACTTGAGGTCAGGAGTTCAAGACCAGCCTGGCTAACATAATGAAAACCCGTCTCCACTTAAAAAAAAAAAAAAAAAAAAATTGCTGGGTGTGGTGACACATGCCTGTAGTCAGGCACCTGTAGTCCCAGCTACCGTGGAAGCTGAGGCAAGAGACTTGCTTGAACCTCGGGAGGCAAAGCTGAGATTATGCCACTGCACTCCAGCCCAGGAAACAGAGCAAGACTCCATCTCAAAAAAAAAAAAAGATAAAAGAAAATTATCAACAGGCCGAGCGCGGTGGCTCAAGCCTGTAATCCCAGCCCTTTGGGAGGCCGAGGCGGGTGGATCACGAGGTCAAGAGATTGAGACCATCCTGGTCAACATGGTGAAACCCCGCCTCTACTAAAATAACAAAAAATTAGCTGGGCATGGTGGCGTGTGCCTGTAATCCCAGCTACTCAGGAGGCTGAGGCAGAAGAATTGCCTGAGCCCAGGAGGCGGAGGTTGCCATGAGCCGAGATCGCGCCATTGCACTCCAGCCTGGGTAACAAGAGCGAAACTCCATCTCAAAAAGAAAATTACAACAAAAGTAAAAATTGACAGATGAGACCTAACTAAATCAAAGAGCATCTTCACAGCAAAGGAAACAATCAACAGAGTAAACAGATAACCTACAGAATGGAAGATTAAAAAAAAATCTGTTTAGTGTTATGCTTAGTACCTCAGTTACAAAATAATTTATACCAAACTTCCGTAACACAATTTTACCTATATAATAAACCTTCACGTGGTGTACCCTTGAAATAAGAGTTAAAAGAAATATACTCAATGGGTGGGGAAGAGTGCAGGGTAGGCAGAAGAACTGGTTGTGCTACTTATTTCTGGGTCCATACAGGCAGATGAGATTATGAACACGTGGCCCAGAACCCCAAGCTGGTGCAGAAAACAGGTTGCTGCTGCAGGTTCAGTGTCTGGAGGTGTGGATACGCCAGAAGTTTTGAAAAGAGCAGAGTATTTCCTTCCCACACACTCACAGTTTCATTCCAGGCCAGGCCCCATATTTTTTTCTGGCACGAGATCTGTAGAGTTTGTTAACATCAAGCAATTCTTCAACACCAAATCACTGTCTAACATCTGAATTCTGACACCAACCAGAATCAGCACAGACCCTGATTGAGGGCTTAGTCCCACAATTTTGTCCTTACTACAGATGCCAGTCACAAACTCCATGGACCTACCTATATTTCTTTTTTTCTTTTCTTTCTTTTTTTTTTGAGACAGTGTCAGATTAGAGTGCAGTGGCGCCATCTCGGCTCACTGCAATCTCTCTGCATGCAGGCTTTAAGTAATTCTCCTGCTTCAGTCTCCCAGGTAGCTGAGATTACAGCCACACACCACCACACTCAGCTAATGTTTGTATTTTTAGTAGAGACAGGGTTTCATCATGTTGGCTAGACTGATGTTGAACTCCTGACCTCAAGGGATCTGCCTGCCTCAGCCTCCCAAAGTGCTAGATAATTGTAAATAGCTGTGATTAATAAAAATTCTCTATCCTTTGTGTGCTGACCTATCATATAGCCAGACATAAATTCTGCAAATCTTTTTTTCTTTTCCTCATTAAAAAAATTGGCTAAGTTTGTCTTCAGTGGTCAAAACAGAATACTTGTTAATCAAACTTCACTTAAGTTTATCTTCTTCCCACAGCTCCTGAACTTTGAGCTATCCTCAGTCTGAGCCAACATAGACCCCATTTTATGTCCCTTCTAAGAACATGTTGACTTCAGGGTAAAACATTCTCTGATCTAGAATCTGATTTTTTTGCCTTTCTCCTCCCACCTTTCTAATCTTATTTGCTCCTTCCTGTGAAAGAAAGTCCTTGTCTGCTTATCCTTTGCAATCCTTAAAAGATTTTATAGTTGTACTTCCTCCTGTTCCAATACTCCTTTAGAATTTAAACTTTTTTTATGTAAATATGACATTGTTTTGTTTTTAAAAGTCTAGAAACTGCCTCAAAGCAAGAACAACTTCATCTTTAGTGATATCCTTTCAATCCTGTTTCATCTTAACCTTAACTGCATCTGCCTGTCGGTCCTCAGCTTTCCAGGGCTCTGTAGCTTCTCTCAGTATAGAGGTTTCTTCCATGGCCAGGTGAGCAGGCTGGAAAATCTGCAGGGGAGGCTCCCGAGGAAGAACTAAGTCTTTAACAACCTCCTTTTGTGGACTTAATAT
Source organism: Callithrix jacchus (assembly GCF_049354715.1). Classification (NCBI taxonomy): domain Eukaryota; kingdom Metazoa; phylum Chordata; class Mammalia; order Primates; family Cebidae; genus Callithrix; species Callithrix jacchus. Next base: position 21,679,429 of record NC_133523.1, read on the forward strand.
TAGTCTTAGCTTGGAGTCATGCGGCTCAAGCTTCAATTCTCATGTCAGAGTTATATACTGTTTTTTAAACTAAGTGTTTGAAACATCCAGCAAAATTACTGATACACAACAGTATTCATATAAGAGAAAAAAATTTTAAGGTGCTTACATTTTATACCTCAACAAGAAAAGCCAAAGTATCCTTTCAGGCAATGAATTTATTATTTTATCGTTTACATTAAAAATCATATGGTAGCCGGGTGCAATGGCTCAAGCCTGTAATCCCAGCATTTGGGAGGCCGAGCCAGGTGGATCACATAGAAACCATCCTGGTCAACATGGTGAAACCCAGTCTCTACTAAAAATATAAAAAAAAAAAATTAGCTGGGCATGGTGGCGTGTGCCTGTAATTCCAGCTACTCAGGAGGCTGAGGCAGGAGAATTGCCTGAACCCAGGAGGCGGAGGTTGCGGTGAGCCGAGATCGCGCGATTGCACTCCAGCCTGGGTAACAAGAGCGAAACTCCATCTAAAAAAAAAAGAAAAAATCATATAGTAAATAATTAGTCATATGGGAACACTCCAAAGAGGTACCAAGTTTCATCTTGTCATATTTTGTATTAAAATCAGAAATCAAGGCCGGGCGCAGTGGCTCAAGCCTGTAATCCCAGTACTTCGGGAGGCCGAGGCTGGTGGATCACGAGGTCAAGAGATCAAGACCATCCTGGTCAACATGGTGAAACCCTGTCTCTACTAAAAATACAAAAATTAGCTGGGCATGGTGGCGCGTGCCTGTAATCCCAGCTACTCAGGAGGCTGAGGCAGGAGAATTGCCTGAATCCAGGAGGCAGAGGTTGCGGTGAGCCGAGATCGCACCATTGCACTCCAGCCTGGGTAACAAGGGCGAAACTCTGTCTCAAAAAAAAAAAAAAAAAAAAAAAAAAAAATCAGAAATCAAGATCATAGGCTACAGAACAAAAATATTCAATGTCAGAAATTTACCTTGCAAAAAGAGAAATTGATCTTTTCATGAATCGATGCAACTCACCAATTATCTACCACATTTCCTTGTGGAAATATATTTATTTTTACAACAAAAATAAGAGATTTTCTCTATTCTTTTCCTTAATAGCATTCTAAATATAAGCCTTAGAACTGTTTCAAATTATCCAGCCATATAAAACACACCTGAGGCCGGGCGCGGTGGTTCACGCCTATAATCCCAGCACTTTGGGAGGCCAAGGCGGTGGATCATGAGGTCAAGAGATCGAGACCATCCTGGTCAACAAGGTGAAACCCCGTCTCTACTAAAAATACAAAAATTAGCTGGGAATGGTGGTGCGCGCCTGTAGTCCCAGCTACTCGGGAGGCTGAGGCAGGAGAATTGCTTTAACCCAGAAGGCGGAGGTTGCGGTGAGCCGAGATCGTGCCATTGCACTCAAGTCTGGGTAACAACAGCAAAACTCCATCTCAAAAAAAAACAAAAACAAAACCAAAACACACCTGAGAAGCCGGGCGTGACGGCTCATGCCTGTAATCCCAGCACTTTGGGAGGCCGAAGTAGGTGGATCATGAGGCCAGGAGTTCCAGAGAAGCCTGACCAACATGGTGAAACCCCATCTCTACTAAAAATACAAAAATTAGCCAGGCGTGAAGGCACACGTCTATAATTCAGCTACGACTGAAGAATTGCCTGAACCTGGGAGGCAGAAGTTGCAGTGAGCCAAGATTGCACCACTGCACTCCAGCCTGGGAGACAAAGCAAGATTCATTGGGGTACGGGGGGAGGGGGAGTAAATGAGAATTCTTTTTTTTTTTTTTTTTTTTGAGATGTTGTTTTTGCTCGTTTCCCAGGCTGGAGTGCAATGGGGTGATCTCAGCTCACCAGAACCTCAGCCTTCCGTGTTGATTCTCCCGCCTCAGCCTCCGAAGTAGCTAAGATTACAGGCATGTACCACCGTGCTCGGCCAATTTTGTATTTCTTTTAGTAGCGACAGGGTTTCTCCATGTTGGTCAGGGTGGTCTCCATCTCCCAACCTTAGGTGATCCACCCGCCTCCCCCGGCCAAAGTTCTGGAATTACAGGCATGAGTCACCGTGTCTCGCTTAGAATTTTTAACAAATGAAATATATTATTAGGATTTTTTTAAAACCCACCTCTTTTATGCCCTTTGTAAACTTTTTTCGTAAACTTTCAAGCTCTACTAATAAAATGCAATTTTCAGTTAAAAAACTGAAGTCAGGCCAGGCGCAGTGGCTCACGCCTGTAATCCCAGCACTTTGGGAGGCCGAGGAGGGCGGATCATGAGGTCAAGAGATTGAGACTATCCTGGCCAACATGGTGAAACCCCGTCTCTACTAAAAAAAAATACAAAAATTAGCTGGGTGTGGTGGCGTGCGCCTGTAGTCCCAGCTACTTGGGAGGCTGAGGCAGGAGCATTGCTTGAACCCAGGAGGCGGAGGTTGCAGTGAGCCGAGCTCACGCCACTGCACTCCAGCCTGGCGCCTGGCTACAGAGCGAGACTCTGTCTCAAAAAAAAAAAAGAAAGAAAAGAAAAGGAAAAGAAACTGAAGTCAGTATAAATGAACAAATCTTTTCAAGGTGACAAACCCAAGGAGTGTCAAGGGCTGATTAGAAAACAGATGTGAGGCCAGGTGCTGTGCTCACGCCTGTCCATCCCAGCACTCTGGGAGGCTGAGGTGGGTGGATTACCAGAGGTCAGAAGTTCAGGATTATCCTGGCGAACATGGTGAAACCCTGTCTCTACTAAAAAATACAAAAATTAGCCAGGTGTGGTGGCGGACACCTGTAATTCCAGTTACTGAGAAGGCTAAGAAAAAAGAATTGCTTGAACCTGGGAGGCGGAGGTAGCAGTGAGTCGAGATCCCACCATTGCACTCCAGCCTGGGTGACAAGAGAGAAACTCCTTCTCAAAAAAAAAAGAAAGAAAAGAAAAGAAAAAAGATGTGTGTCACTCATGTGTCAAGAAGTCAGGTCATCCAATCACTTGAGAGAGTCTCCCATCCTGTACTGCTCAGTTAAATGCTCAATGACCCCCTCTCAGGAGACACTGCACTATGCCCCAGTGATCGCCTCAAGTACAATTTACTTTACAAATTCTTGCACTTTCTCACTGGGGCAGGTTGTTTTTTTTGTTTTTTTTTTTTTTTTTTGTCTTTGGGAATTTTTTTTTTTTTTTTTAACAAATCTTAGAGAATCCAGGTGGCAGAAATTATTTCTGTTTTCCTCTCAATACCATCATCTGATTGGCTAACCAGCAATGTGTCACCAAGAACTGGAAGCTGGCTTAGGTGAAGACAATCTTAATGTCTAAATGTTAGCTTTTCAAAGGAAGAGTATGCCAGGAGATGCCACTCAGCCCTAGGGCATCCACCTCCTCCCTGGAGAGGCTATACTGCATACCTCAGGTGATCCTATGGGAGAAAATGACCCAGGAGCTCATATTAATTACACAGTGTAGCAGACATAGACATAGTGGGTATCTTAGATTATTCACAGAGAGTACTAAAACCCAGGACCAGAAAAAGCTAGTGGTTGAGGACACATAACCCCATAAAGTTTCAAAAAAAAAATTGACCCCAAAATGTTCTCATAAGATCTGAGTGCCTAGAGAAAATAAAGACATACAGAAAAATTTTACAATACCTTATAAGGGGATTATTCCTTGCTTTCTTCTAAAGAGAAATACTTAAAAATAGAAAACAAGTCCTTTTAAATGTGCCACCCAATGCATTGCCAAAAAAATGATTAATTAAGATATGGTATCAAGAATGTACTGGTACCAATCTTGCTCAAGTTTTGCAAAAAAAAAAAAGAATGTACACCAGGCAGTTGGAGGTGGGAGGAGGGGGCGGGCGGGGAACAGTGGCTCATACATGTAATCCCAGCACTTTGGGAGGCCAAGGCAGGCAGATTACTTGAGATCAGGAGTTCAAAACTAGCCTGGCCAAAATGGCAAAACCCCAAAATTAGCTGGGAATGTTGATGTATGCTTGCAATCCCAGCTACTTGGGAGGCTGAGGCAGGAAAATCGCTTGAGCCCAGGAGGTGAAGGTTGCAGTGATTCACAGCACTCCAGCCTGGGCAACAGAGGAAGACTTTGTCTCAAAAAAAAAAAAAAAAAAAGGGCCGGACGCGGTGGCTCAAGCCTGTAATCCCAGCACTTTGGGAGGCCGAGGCGGGTGGATCACGAGGTCAAGAGATCGAGACCATCCTGGTCAACATGGTGAAACCCCGTCTCTACTAAAAATACAAAAAATTAGCTGGGCATGGTGGCACGTGCCTGTAATCCCAGCTACTCAGGAGGCTGAGGCAGGAGAATTGCCTGAACCCAGGAGGCGGAGGTTGCGGTGAGCCGAGATCGCGCCATTGCACTCCAACCTGGGTAACTAGAGCAAAACTCCGTCTCCAAAAAACAAAAAACAAAACAAAACAAACAAAAAAAAGAAACACTAAAAAACAAATAGTTAATCATCTGAATCGGGAAGAAAAATTTGGCATTTGGAATTGTCAAAAGGAGCTGGAAATTTAGTATTTTACTTTAAGCCAGCGTTAGGCTGCAGAAAAGGAGGATTGGGAAGTACATTTGGGACCCTGCGTAAAAAAACACATAAAAAATGCTAGATATAGCCAGACCCGGTGCCTCGAGCCTATAATCCCAGCGCTTTGGGAGGCTGATTCAGGAAGATCACCTGAGGTCAGGAGATCGAGACCAACATGGTAAAACCTCCTCTACTAAAAATACAAAAATTAGCCAGGCGTGGTGGTGGGTGCCTGTAATCCCAGCTGCTCCGGAGGCTGAGGCAGGAGAATTGCTTGAACCCGGGAGACCAAGGTTGCAGTGAGTCGAGATGGCACCACTGCACTGCAGCCTGGACAACAGTATGAAATTCTGTCTCAAAAAAAAAAAAAAAAAAGGAAAAGAATATATATGCAGGACATAATCAGCCTTCTGTGGAATGTCAAAATAGTTAAGTGACCAGGGGCTCATGCCTGCAATCCCAGGAACGTTGGGAGGCCGAGGTGGGCGGATCACGAGGTCAGGAGTTCAAGACCAGCCTGGCCAACATGGTGAAACCCCATCTCTACTGAAAGTACAAAAATAAGCCATGCTTGGCGGTGGGTGCCTATAATCCTAGCTATTTGTGAGGCTGAGGCAGAAGAATGGCTTGAAACCGGAAGGTGAAGGTTGCAGTGTGCCAAGATCACACCACTTCACTCCAGCCTAGGCAAAAGGGCAAAACTCTGCCCCCCCCCAAAAAAAGAAAAAGAAAATAATTAAGGGACATGGAATTAGACTGAGCTGGAATTCTAATGTCTAGACGCCTGTTTTTAAAAATCTAACTCAAATGCATTCATTTTTTTAAAAATGACTACATTAGAGGAAACAAAATTCAGGCTTAACCAACTATAAACAGTCAATGAAGATCTAATTACGTAACCAGGAAATTTGTAAGCTCAAGGTGGAATGTACGAAACCATGCAACCGTACCTAGCTACTGAATTTGGGTTCTTTTTTTTTTTTGAGACGGAGTTTCTCTCTTGTCACCCAGGCTGGAGTGCAATGGCGCGATCTCGGCTCACCGCAACCTCCGCCTCCTGGGTTCAGGCAATTCTCCTGCCTCAGCCTCCTGAGTAGCTGGGATTACAGGCACACACCACCATGCCCGGCTAATTTTTTGTATTTTTAGTAGAGACGGGGTTTCACCATGTTGACCAGGATGGTCTCGATGTCTTGACCTCGTGATTCACCCGCCTCGGCCTCCCAAAGTGCTGGGATTATAGGCGTGAGCCACCGCGCCCGGTTGTATTTGGGTTTTTTTCATCATGCACCTTATAAAAGTCTTTTTTCCAAGCCCCACTAATGGACCATAAACTACAAGTCATAGGGGAGCTCTATAATTTTTGAACAACTCTTTGATTAAATTCTTTTTTTTTTTTTTTGAGACGGAGTTTCGCTCTTGTTACCCAGGCTGGAGTGCAATTGTTGCATTGAACTTAGCACAGAAAGTCAACACCAGAACAAAAGTATGCCAAATTGCAGGGTTTATTGCCGGCGACCACGGAGGACTCACGTCTCTCCAACCCGTGGCCCCGTAAAAGAGGGTGACAAGACCTTTTATACCCGTAAAATCGCCTCGGGGGTGAGGGGAGAGGATGGGGTGAGGGGCTTCAGACATTCCGAGGGCCAGTGGATTCAAATCAGCTTCTGGGCGGAGATGAGGGTGAGGGGGTTCTGGACATTTCGAGGGCCAGAGGACTATTCTGATTGTCATTTAAGGAGTTCACAGATGCTAAGATTAGCATTCGTTTACACATCGTCTGGGTAGGGGTGGGATCCATAGATTTTCAGTTGCTTGGCGCCAGGATGGAATGATCTTGGGGTGCCTACTCTGGGAAACAAAGGCCAGCAATTCTGATAGATAAAAGGAGGTATGCAGCTTTACCTCTCTTTGCATCCTGCAAATGATCTAGCAATTTACAAAAGCCAAGGTTAGCAGTCATTGTGAGAATGGAAACAGCACTGTTCTTTTAAAAAAATGGCATTATACAGGTTCTAATTCTAGGCCAGCTATATCACACAATGGCGCGATCTCGGCTCACTGCAACCTCCGCCTCCTGGGTTCAGGCAATTCTCCTGCCTCGGCCTCCTGAATAGCTGGGATTACAGGCACACACCACCATGCCCGGCTAATTTTTTGTATTTTTAGTAGAGACGGGGTTTCACCATGTTGACCAGGATGGTCTCGATGTCTTGACCTCGTGATCCACCTGCCTCTGCTTCCCAAAGTGTTGGGAATCACAGGCATGAGCCACCGGGCCCGGCCTAAATTCTTTAATATTTTTACAGTGACTCCCACAAATTTTTAAAAGGAAAAAAGAGGATCTAGGAAACTTACGAACCAACGCTCTTCCCATTCATGAACCCACACCTGGAATCAACATTCTCCCCTGAGGACTCTCCCATGATCCCTACACAATCTGGGAGAGACGTGGCACTGCGAATGCAAAACTGCCCAGTGAGGGCTTCAGGCCAGGGCACAGTCACTGCTCAGAGAAGAGACAGAACGCCCTGGGCCCGGCTGTAAGCGCAGCCGCCATCTTCTGGCTGAAGGGGACTTAGGGCGAGCTGCTCCAGGAAAACGCCAGGCGCAGATTGTGGAGCTGACTGCGGGGAGGCCTGAGTCCCGCCATAGCATCCTACCAGTTCCAATCCGTCCCTTCCCTCTCTTGAGATGTTGCACCCCACATTCTCACCATTTCTAGGCTTTCAGGGTGTCCTTGCGTCTTAGCTGTGAATATCCCATTACCTGCAGGTTACCAGGCCACAGAGACCTGCAGCTCGGGCTGCAGTAAGAGACAAAGGCCCCGCCAAATCCGGGATGCCGCCCTGTCTGCCGCAGCTGCTGTCCTGATTGGAGGGCTCTTAACCAAGCATCCGGATTGGATGACGTTTAAGGTCCCCGCCCCTTTAGGCCCTGAGTGACAGAAGATGTGATTAGACGCTGGGCTGAATAAAGAGTAACAGCCTAGGCTGCAGCCTTTACAGGCAGGGCTTCCTCCCTAAACTAAGCCAGGTCCACCCCAGAAGATATTTGCCATTGACTTTGTGTATAAGGTCATATACATTTATAAATGATATACTGTATGGCTATTCACAAAGAAAAATAATATAATAATTATTTTTAAATTTTGGCTTTTATGATCTTCCTGGCTTCAATTCTTTAAGGAAGCCGCCTAAGATTCTTTTTTACAAAAAGGCAGTCCTCTGAAATAAAATATGAGCCACATGTGACTTTTATTTTATTTTATTTTATTTTTTTGAGACGGAGTTTCGATCTTGTTACCCAGGCTGGAGTGCAATGGCGCGTCTCGGTTCACCGCAACCTCCGCCTCCTGGGTTCAGGCAATTCTCCTGCCTCAGCCTCCTGAGTAGCTGGGATTACAGGCACGCGCCACCATGCCCAGCTAATTTTTTGTATTTTAAGTAGAGACGGGGTTTCACCATGTTGACCAGGATGGTCTCGATCTCTTGACCTCGTGATCCACCCGCCTCGGCCTCCCAAAGTTCTGGGATTACAGGCGTGAGCCACCGTGCCCGGCCCTGTATTTTAAATTTTCTGATAGCCTTTTTTTTTTCTTGATATGAAGTCTCACATTTTGCCCAAGCTGGAGTGCAGTGGAATGGTCTCGGCCCACTGCATCCTTTGCCTTCCAGGCTCAAGTGATTCTCCTGCTTCAGCCTCCCGAGTAGTTGAGATTCCAGTCACCCGCCATCATGCCCGGCTAATTTTTGTGTTTTATTAAAGACAGGGTTTCACCATGTTGTCCCACTGGTCTCGAACTCCTGACCTCAGGTGATCTGCCTGCCTCTGCCTTCCAAAGTGTTGGGGAGTCACAGCACTGGCCGTTGCCAAACTTTAAAAAAAAAAAAGACGGACGAGGCGCAGTCAAGACCATACTGGCTAACACGGTGAAACCCAATCTCTAAAATTACCCAGGCGTGGTGGTACCCGCCTGTAATCTCGGCTACTCAGGAGGCTGAGGCAGGAGAATCGCTTGAACCCGGGAGGCGGTGGTTGCAGTGAGCTGAGATTGCACCACTTCACTCCAGCCTGGACAACAGAGCAAGATTCCGTCTCAAATAAATTAATTAATTAAAAGAAAAGAAATAATAAATATTCAAGACCATTTGAGCCCTTTCCCAAACTAGCACACTGTCAATTCACAAGTTTCTACTTCACTGAGCAAGTAAAAGTCAGCCAGATTTAGATTTTGTAAAACAGCCGTAAAAGCAATGGCAACAGCCGTAAAAGCACCTGGCGGCCGGGTGCGGTGGCTCACGCCTATAATCCCAGCACTTTGGGAGGCCAAGGCGGGTGGATAACAAGGTCAATAAATCGAGACCATCCTGGTCAACAAGGTGAAACCCCGTCTCTACTAAAAATACAAAAATTAGCTGGGCATGGTGGTGCGCACCTGTAGTCCCAGCTACTCGGGAGGCTGAGGCAGGAGAATTGCTTGAACCCAGAAGGCAGAGGTTGCGGTGAGCCGAGATCGTGCCATTGCACTCCAGCCTGGGTAACAACAGTGAAACTCCGTCTCAAAAAAAAAAGCACCTGGCAATGGGCATGAATAAAGGAGAGATGAAAAATTGCTATGGCCGGGCACAGTGGCTCACACCTGTAATCCCAGCCCTTTGGGAAGCTGAGGTGGGTGGATCATCTGAGGTCAGGAGTTCAAGACCAGCCTGCATGGCAAAATCCCATCTCTACTAAAAATACAAATATTAGCCTATCATGGTTGTGCACCTATGTAATCCCAGCTACTTGGAAGGCTGACGCAGGAGAATTTTTCCAGCCCAGGAGGCAGAGTTGCAGTGAGCCATGATGAAGCCACTGCATTCCAGCCTGGGTGACAGAATGAGACTCTGTCTAAATAAAAAAAAGAAATATTGCTACAATTTTTGCCATGGATGTTATTTTCCCTTTATTGCATATGTGGTTTATACAACTCTTTTACATCAAGGAAAATGTCCAAAGACCCACAGCTACTAAGTGGCTGGGCTGAAACTCAGGATAAACTGAGTTTGTTCATTTGTGCTCCTCCAAAGATCAAACTATTGGCTTTTGCAGACCCATGAAATACTGGAGAATGATACTTTCACAATAGAAGCCAAATCTCTGTGTGTGTGTGTGTGTGTGTGTGTGTGTGTGTGTGTGTGTGTATGTGTCTGCGCACGCGCCCATGTTTATTATTGGGAAGAATCTGTTTTGCTTTGTTTGCTTTTTTTCTGAAGGGGAGTTTCCCTCTTGTTATCCAGACTGGAGTGCAATGGCAAGATCTTGGCTCACCGCAACCTCCACCTTCTGGGTTCAAGCAATTCTCCTGCCTCAGCCTCCCGAGTAGCTGGGACTACAGGCGCGCACCACCATGCCCAGCTAATTTTTATATTTTTAGTAGAGATGGGGTTTCACCTTGTTGACCAGGATGGTCTCGATCTGTTGACCTCGTGATCCACCCACCTCGGCCTCCCAAAGTGCTGGAATTATAGGTGTGAGCCACCGCGCCCGGCCCAGAATCTGTTTATTATTAGGAAGAAGTACTGTTTATTATTGGGAGGAATCCTGTCAAGAAATTGCAGAAGCACCCAGTATCTCACACCTGTAATTCTAGGACTTTGAGAGGCTGAGTTGAAAGAATCACTTGAGGTCAGGAGTTCAAGTGCAGCCTGGGCAACACAGTAAGATCCTGTGTCTATGAAAACAGTTTTTAAAAATTAGCCAGGTATTACAAGTTACTCAGGTAGCTGAAGCAGGAGGATTGTGTGAGCCAAGACAATTAAGGCTACAATGAGCAGTAATTGATTATACCACCACACTCCAGCCAGGATAAAAGAGTGAGACACTGTCTCAAAAAAAATTGCAGGAGCATTTTGAGCAGACATACAATAATTTGTTTTTGTTTTTGTTTTTTTGAGATGGAGTTTCGCTCTTGTTACCCAGGCTGGAGTGCAATGGTGCGATCTCGGCTCACCGCAACCTCCGCCTCCTGGGTTCAGGCAATTCTCCTGCCTCAGCCTCCTGAGTAGCTGGGATTACAGGCACGTGCCACCATGCCCAGCTAATTTTTTGTATTCTTAGTAGAGACGGGGTTTCACCATGTTGACCAGGATGGTCTCGATCTGTTGACCTCGTGATCCACCCGCCTTGGCCTCCCAAAGTGCTGGGATTACAGGCTTGAGCCACCGCGCCCGGCCAACTATTTATTTTTTAAAGGGTTATTCCTTGTGTTGGAATATGCTGTTTTCAGAAGAAAAATATAAAACCTTGTTTTAGGATTGACCTATTTTCTTAAATTTTCAGTTTAATTATGTCACATTTAGCACAAGTGATTCATTTTGATTTGATTTGGTTTAGTCTGTTTGGAACTACTGCACAAGCTCAGTTTAGAATGATGGCGGGCGCGGTGGCTCACGCCTGCAATCCCAGCACTTTGGGAGGCCGAGGCGGGTGGATCACGAGGTCAAGAGATCGAGACCATCCTGGTCAACATGGTGAAACCCCGTCTCTACTAAAAATACAAAAAATTAGCTGGGCATGGTGGTGCATGCCTGTAGTCCCAGCTACTCAGGAGGCTGAGGCAGGAGAATTGCCTGAACCCAGGAGGTGAAGGTTGTGGTGAGCCAAGATGGCGCCATTGCACTCCAGCTTGGGTAACAAGAGCGAAACTCCGCCTCAAAAAAAAAAAAAAAAAAAAAAGAAAGATGGGCCTCCAATAACTTTGTTTTGTTTTGTTTTTGAGATAGAGTCGTGGGCCGGGCGCGGTGGCTCAAGCCTGTAATCCCAGGACTTTGGGAGGCCGAGGCGGGTGGATCACGAGGTCAAGAGATCGAGACCATCCTGGTCAACAAGGTGAAACCCCGTCTCTACTAAAATAAATACAAGAAATTGACTGGGCATGGTGGCGCACGCCTGTAATCCCAGCTACTCAGGAGGCTGAGGCAGGAGAATTGCCTGAACCCAGGAGGCGGAGGTTGCGGTGAGCCGAGATTGCGCCATTGTACTCCAGCCTGGATAACAGCAGCGAAACTCTGTCTCAAAAAAAAAAAAAAGAGAGTCTTGCTCTGTCGACAGGCTGCAGTGCAGTGGTAGGATCTGTACTCACTGCAACCGCCTCCTCCTGGAATCAAGCAATTCTTGTGCCTCAGCCTCTTGAGTAGCTGGGATTACAGGTACGCACCACCACATCCAGCTAATTTTTGTAGTTTTAGTAGAGACAGAGTTTCAACCTGTGGGCCAGGATGGTCTCAATCTCCTGACCTTGTGATCTGCTCTCCTTGGCTTCTCAAAGTATTGGGATTACATGCATGAGCCACCACACCCAGCCAACTTTATTTTTAAAACTCTCCCTTTTTGGTAAAGTTCTTATATAGGTCAGAGTTTGACCAAAACTCAGGGCTAGTACCACTCTCAGTTTCTATTATTTAAGGTTTTTGTTCTTATCATGTCACTCATAAGTTATGGTGTCTTCATAGTCACATATGTCTTTGAGTTTCTGTCATTCCAGTGAAAGAGAGACTATTTGACAGTCTAGAGATGACTGCATGCAAACATTTACAACTTTTGAAAGTATACAGTGCAACTGGGCACGGTGGCTCACGCCTGTAATCCCTGCACTTTGGTAGGCCGAGGCGGGTGAATCATGAGGTCAAGAGATCGAGACCACACTGGTCAACATGGTGAAACCACGTCTCTACTAAAAATACAAAAAATTAGCTGGGCATGGTGGCGCGTGCCTGTAATCCTAGCTACTCAGGAGGCTGAGGCAGGAGAATTGCCTGAACCCAGGAGGCGGAGGCTGCAGTGAGCAGAGATCTCACCATTGCACTCCAGCCTGGGTAACAAGATCGAAACTCCGTCTCAAAAAAAAAAAAAAAAAAAGAAAGTATACAGTGCAGTAAGGAGACTACTGTTTTTTACTATCAGGAGGATAATACTAAGAGTTGAAACTGGCCATGCACAGTGGCTCATGCCTGTAATCATAGCATTTTGGAGGCTGAGGTGGGTAGATTGCTTGAGGTCAGGAGTTCAAGACCATCCTGGTCAACATGGTGAAACCCTGTCTCTACTAAAAATACTACAAATTAGGCAGGTGCTACATGCCTGTAATCCCAGCCACCCAGGAGGCTGAGGCAGAAGATTCACTTGAACCTGGGAGGCAGAGTTTGCACTGAGATGAGATCACGCCACTGCACTCTAGCCTGAGCTACACAGCGAGACTTTGTCTCAAAAACAAAAAAGTTGAGGCCGGGCATGGTGGCTCACACCTGTAATTACAGCACTTTGGGGGGGCCGAGGTGGGTGGATCACCTGAGCTCAGGAGTTCGAGACCACCCTGACCAACATGGAGAAACCCCATCTCTAAAAAAAAAAAAAAAGTTGAAACCATCCTTCTTAGCCAAGGTTCCCATGAACAGCCAACTAAAATTAAATAGATTAAATAATTAGCTAGATAAATGGTCTACTCATTTCAACCAAGTAGCCTGTTAATTAATCCGCTACCACTGCATCTCTGTAACACTGAATGTACTCTACCATGTGCAACTACAAGTATTGGCAACTGCACAGGTAGTGCTCTGCTTATTCAGTAAGTAATCAAGAGAAATTCTGTTATTCAGCACAACTTTAGTAAGAACATTTAACTCCTGTTGTGTAACCATAGCCTTTACATTAGAGTCTGCTATAGAACCTTATTTTGGGGGATAAATTTCTAACCATTGCTTCATTTACACTAAGCCATGGAAAAAAGAATCTAACAGGCCGGGCGCAGTGGCTCACGCCTATAATCCCAGCACTTTGGGAGGCCGAGGTGGGTGGATCACGAGGTCAAGAGATCGAGACCATCCTGGTCAACAAGATGAAACCCCGTCTCTACTAAAAAATACAAAAATTAGCTGGGCATGGTGGTGCGTGCCTGTAGTCCCAACTACTCGGGAGGCTGAGGCATGAGAATTGCTTGAACCCAGAAGGCGGAGGTTGTGGTGAGCCGAGATTGTGCCATTGCACTCCAGCCTGGATAACAACAGTGAAACTCCATTTCAAGAAAAAAATTAAATAAATAAATAAAAATAGTAATAATCTAACAAATGATGCCCATTCAGAAGAACAATGGCCTGCTGGCAATGCTCTTTATTCCAAATAAGTTATTTTTTACTTATAAAGTAGTTTAAAAGCAGTGGATTATGTTTCTGATATTATGAAGCAACAAATGTTTCGTTAAAGCTTCTCACCCATGGCCAAGCACAGTAATTCCAGCACTTTGGGAGGCCGAGGCAGGTGGATTACCTAAGGTCAGGAGTTCGAGACCAGCCTAACCACCATGGAAAAACCCTGTCTCCACAAAAAATACAAAATCAGCCAGGTGTGGTGGTATACAACTGTGATCCCAGCTACTTGGGAGGCTGAGCAGGAGAATCACTTGAACCCAGGAGGCAGAGGTTGCAGTGAGCCAAGATCACACTATTGTACTCCATTTCCAGCCTGGGCAACAAGAGCAAAACCCCATATCAAAAAAAAAAAAAAAAGAGGAAAAAAGATAAAGAAGAAGAAACTTCTCACCCATATCAGCCATTCATCTTTTACCTATCAAGGCAAAAGTTTTGTTATATATAATGTTGGCAGCTAAATTCTCTCTCTTTTTTTTTTTTTTTTTTTTGAGACAGTTTTGCTCTTGTTACCCAGGCTGGAGTGCAATGCAGCAATCTCGGCTCACCGCAACCTCCACCTCCTGGGTTCAAGCAATTCTCCTGCCTCAGCCTCCTGAGTAGCTGGTACTACAGGCGCGCGCCACCATGCCCAGCTAATTTTTGTATTTTTAGTAGAGACGGGGTTTCACCATGTCAACCAGGATGGTCTCGATCTCTTGACCTCATGATCCACCTGCCTCGGCCTCCCAAAGTGCTGGGATTACAGGCATGAACCACTGCGCCCGGTTGGCCTACAATAATTTATAAAAATAACCATTATTATGACTACTAGCACATATTGAGATATAAAATTTTCAAATTTTCATACAAGTTTGATATAAATATAAATTACATATTTATTAAAATATAAGTTGAAGGTCAAATATCATTTTTATTTAATTATTGCTATTTCTTTTTTAGAGGAAGTCTAGCTCTGTCATCCAGGCTGGAGTGCAGTGGCACAATCTCGGCTCACTGCAACCTCCAGCTACTGAGTTCAAATGATTCTCCTGCCTCCACCTCCTGAGTAGCTGGGATTACAGGAGTGAGCCACCACACCCAGCTAATTTTGGTATTTTTAGTAGAGACAAGATTTTCACTGTGTTGGCCAGGCTGGTTTCAAACTCTTGACTGTTAGGTCCCCCAAAAATGGCAAGACTATTGTCAAGCCATCATGAACTCTGTAAACTGCATATATGCCTCCAGCTGGCTTCCTGAAGCCTGACAATCTGAAATAATAATAATAACAAAGAAAGCCAGGCGCGGTGGCTCACGCTTATGATCCCAGCACTTTGGGAGGCTGAGGTGGGTGGATCACCCGAGGTCAGGAGTTCGAGACCAGCCTGACCAATATGGTGAAACCCCATCTTTAAAAAAGATTAAAAATTAAGGCCAGGCGCGGTGGCTCAAGCCTGTAATTCCAGCACTTTGGGAGGCTGAGGTGGGTGGATCACGAGGTCAAGAGATCGAGACCATCCTGGTCAACATGGGTTCAGGCAATTCTCCTGCCTCAGCCTCGTGAGGAGCTGTGATTACAGGCACGTGCCACCATGCCCAGTTAATTTTTTGTATTTTTAGTAGAGATGGGGTTTCACCATGTTGACCAGGATGGTCTCGATCTCTTGACCTTGTGATCCACCCGCCTCAGCCTCCCAAAGTGCTGGGATTACAGGCATGAGCCAACGTGCCCAGCCTTATTGTGTATAAATTTCCACCACCGAGCATAGGAGAAGCTTCAGGATGTTTAAAGTTTAATTTCAGGATTGGATGTGGATAGTGCCTTCTGCAAGCAATATCTTATCAAGTACATAATGTTTTTAGTAGTATTTCTTTCCAAGTACTTACCAATAAGTCTAATTCTCCAAAAACGTATAAAACTAAGGGCGTAGTAGATTGCTTAAAAAAGGATGTTTCCGGGCGTGGTGGCTCACGCCTATAATCCCAGCACTTTGGGAGGCCGAGGCAGGTGGATCATGAGGTCAACAGATCGAGACCATCGTCGTCTACAAGGTGAAACCCCGTCTCAACTAAAAACTACAAAAATTAGCTGGGCGTGGTGGTGCGCACCTGTAGTCCCAGCTACTCGGGAGGCTGAGGCAGGAGAATTGCTTGAACCCAGAAGACGGAGGTTGCGGTGAGCCGAGATGGTGCCATTGCACTCCAGTCTAGGTAACAACAGCGAAACTCTGTCTCAAAAAAGAAAAACAAAAAAGTATGTTGAAGGACCTTTGAATTCAATAGTATTCAATGGGAAGATAGTAATTAGTAATGCTCCAAAAGCTGTTTTATTACATTACTCTAATACAGAGGTTGCTACTGACTGGGCTCCAAAAGGACATTATTGGATAAATTATTTTGGTCAAAATACCCAGTACTGTAAAAATGAGTATTTATTAAATTATGTGGAAGGAGAATCATCAGCTTACAGGAAAATAGAATGGGTTTCTCCTTACCCATTCAAATGGCTGGAAAAAGGAATTGTTTCTCCTAGGCCAAAAATGATTCATCCCATTGTTACTCCAGAACGTCCTGAATTGTGGAAATTGGCTGCGGCTATGTCTGGAATTCGAGTTTGGAATACAACCTATTAAAAAAAAAATTTTTTTTTTTCTTTTTTTGAGACGGAGTTTCGCTCTCGTTACCCAGGCTGGAGTGCAATGGCACGATCTCGGCTCACCGCAACCTCCGCCTCCTGGGTTCAGGCAATTCTCTCGCCTCAGCCTCCTGAGTAGCTGGGATTACAGGCACACGCCACCATGCCCAGCTAATTTTTTGTATTTTTAGTAGAGACGGGGTTTCACCATGCTGACCAGGATGGTCTCGATCTCTTGACCTCGTGACCCACCCGCCTCGGCCTCCCAAAGTGCTGGGATTACAGGCTTGAACCACCGCGCCCGGCCGCAAAAATTTCTTAATGTAAAAACAGGAATAATTACCTATAAGGTTGTTCTTACCCACAAGAAGGTGGTACTCATTAGAAGCTGTGTTAAGTCACCTTATATGTTATTGGTCGGAAAAATAATTATCACTCCTAGCACTCAAACTACTGATTGTGATCAGTGTAAACTTTTTACTTGTATTAATAGTACCTTTGATGCTCAAAACAGCATTCTCCTAGTGAAAGCTAGAGAGGGGGTATGACTCCCAGTCTCATTACAGCGTTCATGGGAAGCTTCCCCTTCTATTCACATAGTCAATGAAGTTTTACAGGGGATACTTAAGAGAACTAAAAGATTTGTATTCACCTTAATAGCTGTAATTATGGGATTGATTGCTGTCACTGCCTCTGCAGGGATTGCTGGTATTGCAATTCACAATTCTATTCAGATGGCTCACTATGCTGAAAATTGGCAAAAGAATTCCACCAGGCTGTGGAACTCTCAAGCCCAAGTTGATAAAAAATTAGATAATCAAGGCCGGGCACAGTGGCTCAAGCCTGTAATCCCAGCACTTTGGGAGGCCAAGGCGGGTGGATCACAAGGTCAAGATATCGAGACCATCCTGGTAAACATGGTGAAACCTGTCTCTATTAAAGATACAAAAAATAAAAATAAAAAAAAAATTAGCTGGGCATGGTGGTGCATGCCTGTAATCCCAACTACTCAGGAGGCTGAGGCAGGAGAATAGCCTGAACCCAGGAGGCGGAGGTTGCGGTGAGCTGAGATCGCGCCATTGCACTCCAGCCTCGGTAACAAAAGCGAAACTCCGTCTCAAAAAAAAAAAAAAAAAATTAGATAGTCAAATTAATGATCTCCTCCAGAGCACAATCTGGCTGGGAGACAGAGTAATGAATCTTGAGCATTGCATGCAGTTACAGTGTGATTGGAATACGTTTGACTACTGCATTACCCCTTATGATTATAATGAAACTCAGCATCATTGGAATTTGGTCAAAAGACATTTTAAAGCATGAGATGATAATTTAACTCTTTATATCTCTAAGTTAAAAGAACAAATTTTTGAAGCCTCCCAAACTTATTTAACTACTGTTCCTGGAACAGGAATATTTGAAACAATTGCTAATGGTTTATCTGGTCTGAACTCTAAAAAATGGGTGAAGTCTTTTGGAGGCTCTATTGTGTCCTTAGCTGTTTAGACTCTTATATGTCTGTGTTGTTTATTCCTAGTCTGCAGATGTGTACGAAGAATCCAATGGGACACTGCAAATCAACAAGCAATGATGGCCATGGCAATTCTCATCAACAGAGAGGGGGAAGATACAGGAGGGAGATCCCATAAGCACCAAGGCAGGAGCAAAAGGCCTCAGCCTATTTCCATATAAACAATGAAGAAGAAAGTAATTAGAAATGTAAACATTGTAGTTATTAGTTATTCATATGTGATCTTAGTTATTCATAGCTGATCTTAATTATTTGGTCGGAAGTGCGAACCTGGGATGACATGTAAAATGAATGACACTAAGGCAAGATGCTCTAAGCCCTCTGTCATGCATGCATAACCCCTGCTGGAGGGTGCCCTGGCTGTGCTGTGAAAGCGCCCATTTTAGCCAGCTAGGGGAGGAGATGTCCAAAATGACTGAGGCATCTCCTTCCTGGGGAAGTTTGGAGAAAACTCTGCTTCTCCAAGCTCTTGTGGTAAGGCCTGATGGCTGTCAGGTAGGCCCGCAGACATCCGGGGGCTTAAGTGTCTCTATGTGATGCTGTGCTTCAGTGGTCACGTTCCATGTCCACTCTCATGTTCTGCTTCTGCACCTGGTTCCTTTTGTCTTAGAAAAGATAATCAGTAATAGTAATATAAATCTTAATGTTTTAGTTCTTTCTTGATGAGTATGGAAAAAGTGCTGATGCATTAAGCTCCTTACCTTAATTCAGGTGCCAGAAATTCCTGAGCCCCTACCTGAATGACACATGATGTACTTGACCCTATCACTGCCATGCCCTATCTACCCTGCCCCCAGTCTCTGACCAGGAAGGTCATGCCCTACCTACCCTGCCCCCAGATTTGCAACTCAATAAAAGTGAGAGTGTCCTGGCATTGGGGCCACTGCTGGTCTCTGAGATTTGGGTATCAGTGGATCCCTGGGCCCAAACTCTCTTTTCTCTATCTCTGTGTCTTGTGCCTTTTATTTCTACAAGTTCTTATCTCCACACCAGCCAGGAGGAGCTCACAGAACCCTGGAGGATTGGACCCTACACTTGGGCTCTGACTTTTTTTTTTTTTTTTTTGAGACAGAGTTTCACTCTTGTTAACCCAGGCTGGAGTGCAATGGCGTGATCTCGGCTCACCGAAACCTCCCCCTCCTGGGTTCAGGCAATTCTCCCACCCCAGCCTCCAGAGTAGCTGAGATTACACGCACATGCCACCACGCCCAGCTAATTTTTTGTATTTTTAGTAGAGGCGGGTTTCACCATGTTGACCAGGATGGTCTCAATCTCTTGTCCTCGTGATCCACCTGCCTCGGCCTCCCAAAGTGCTGGGATTACAGGCATGAGCCACTGTCCCCGGTGGGAACAAATCTTTAAAAAAAATCCGGCTTCTATTGTAAAGGTATCATTCGCCAGTATTTCATGGGTCTGCAGAAGCCAATAGTTTGATCTATAGAGGAATATAGATGAACAAGCTCAGTTTATCCTGAGTTTCAGCCCAGCCACTTAGTAGCTGTAGGTCTTTGGACACATTTCTTGATGTTGAAGAGTTGTATAAACCACATATGCAAAAGAGGAAGAATAATATTGATTGCAAAATTGTAGGAATTTTTCATCCCTCCTATATCCATGCCTATTGCCAGGTGCTTTTACAGCTGTTCCCATTGAGATTCAGAACCCGTTTTACAAAATCTAAATCTAGCTGACCTTTATTTGCTCAGGGCAGTAGAAACCTGTGAACTGACAGTGTGCTAGTTGGGGGAAAGGCTCAAATAGTCTTGAATACTTCTTTTTTGTTTTTAAAGTTTGGCAAAGGCCGGGGCGTGGTGGCTCATGCCTGTATTCCCAACACTTTGGGAAGCTGATGTGGGCGGATCACCTGAGGTCACGAGTTCGAGGCCAGCCTGGCCAACATGGTGAAACCCTGTCTCTAACAAAAATACACAAATTAGCCAGTGCCTGTAATTCCAGCTACTCCAGAGTCGGAGGCAGGAGAATCACTTGAGCCTGGGAGGAAGAGGTTGCAGTATGCGGAGACCATGCCTCTGCACTCCAGCCTAGGCAACATTATCAGGGGGGAAAAATGGCTACTAGAAAATTTAAAATTCATATATTGCTCACATTTTATTTCAGAGGATTGTCTTTAAAAAAACAAAACAAAACAAAAACCTTAGGCTGCTTCCTTAAAAACTGGAAACCAGGAAGGTCATAAAAGCCAAAATTTTAAAATAATTGTTAATTTATTATTTTCCTTTGTGAATAGCCATATAGTACATTATTTATAAATGCATGTGACCTTACACACAAAGTTAAAGGCAAATACCCTCTAGGGTGAGCCTGGCTCAGCTCAGGGTGGAAGTCCTGCCAGAAAAAGGTGCAGCCTAGGCTGTCACTGTTTCTTCTTTTAGCCCAGCGTGCGGTCACAACTTCTGTCGCTCAGGGCTTGAAGGAGGACTTTAAACGTCATCCAATCCGGGATGCTTGGTTAAGAGCCGTCCAATCAGGCCCGCAGCTGGAGCGGACTGGGCGGCTTCCGGGATTTGGCGCTGCCTTTGTCTCTCGCTGCAGCCGGACGGAGTTCTGCGTCTTTGCGCCCGGTGGCCTGCAGCTATTGTGAGATCCACGGCGGAGAGCCGGGACCCCCTGGAAGCCTAGAAATGGTGAGCGTGCCTCGCCCGACATCCAGAGAGATGGGAGAGGCATATTGGAACCGGTGGGAAGTGGCTGTGGTGGGACTTAGGCCTTCCAGCAGTGAGCTCCACAATCTGCGTCCCGAGTTCTCCTTGCCTAGCTCGCCCTCAGTCTCCTTCAGCCCTAAGATGGCGGCTGCGCTGACTGTCGCCCCCACAAACCCCCGCCCTCCCCCGCCGCGTCCTGTTTCTTCCTGACACAGTGACTGTGCTCTGGCCTGGAGCCCTCTCTAGGCAGCTCAACACCGGCAGCGCAGCGTCTGTCCCACATTGTGCAGGGACTCCGGGAGGGTCGTATGGGGAGAATCCTGACTGGGGTGAGGAGTTCATGAATGAAAAGAGCTTTGCTCCGTGGGGTTCCTAGTTCCTTTTTCCTCCTTTTAAAAATTTATGGGAGTCGACCGGGTTCGATGGCTCACTCCTGTAACCCCAGCACTTTGGTAGACCGAGGCAGGTGGATCATGAGGTCAAGTGTTGGAGACCACCCTGACCAACATGGGGAAATCCCGACTCTACTAAAAATAGAAAATTTAGCCGGGCGCTTAGGCAGGAGAATTGTTTGAACCCAGGAGGGTGAGACTGCAGTGAGCCGAGATTGTGCCACTGCACTTCAATACAAAACAGGGAGGCTCCGTCTCAAAAAAAAAAAAATGGGGTCACCGTAAAAATATCAAATAATTTAATCAAAGAGTTGTTCAGGGAGCCGCGGTGGCTCCGGCCAGTTGTCCTTGCGCTTGAGGAGGCGAGGCTATGAGTTCAAGGCCAACCTGAGCAACATAAGAATCTCTCATTGATTAACAAAGAGTTGTTCAAAACTTATAAAGCACCCCTATGGGTTGTAGTTTATGATCCATTACAGGGACTTGAAGAAAAGACTTTAATAACGTGCATGATGAAAAATTCCAAATTCAGGAATGAGGTATATTTACATAGTTTTCTAATTTCCACCTTGAACGTACACCTTTCCTGGTTATGTAATCAGAGCTTAATTGGCTGTTTATAGTTGGTTAAGCCTGAATTTCGTTTCCTGTAATGTGGTAATTTATAAAAAATAAATACATGAATTTGAGGTTTTTTTGTTTTTTGAGATGGAGTTTCACTGTTGTTACCCAGGCTGGAGTGCAAAGGCGCAATCTTGGCTCACCGCAACCTCCGCCTCCTGGGTTCAGGCAATTCTCCTGCCTCAGCCTCCTGGTTAGCTGGGACTACAGGCACGCACCACCATACCCAGCTAATTTTTTATATTTTTAGTAGAGACGGGGTTTCACCATGTTGACCAGGATGGTCTTAATCTCTTGACCTTGTGATCCACCTCGGCCTCCCAAAGTGCTGGGATTATAGCTGTGAGCCACCGCGCCCGGCCTGACTTCAGTTTCTTAACTGAAAATTGCATTTTATTAGTAGATCTTGAAAGGTAAAAACATGTTTACAAAGGACATAAAAGAGGTGGGTTTTCAAAAGAAATGTAATATTATATTCCATTTGTTAAGAATTCTCATTTACCTTTTTTTCCCCCCCAAGAGTGAATTTAGAAATTTTCTCAGGCCGGGCCCAGTGGCTCACCCCTATAATCCCAGCACTTTGGGAGGCTGAGGTGGGTGGATCACGAGGTCAAGAGATCGAGACCATCCTGGTCAACAAGGTGAAACCTCGTCTCTACTAAAAATACAAAAATTAGCTGGGCATGGTGGTGCACGCCTGTAGTCCCAGCTACTCGGGTGGCTGAGGCAGGAGAATTGCTTGAACCCAGGAGGCGGAGGTTGCAGCAAGCCGAGATCTCACCATTGCACTCCAGTCTGGGTAACAACAGCGAAACTGTCTCAGAAAAAAAAAAAAGAAATTTTCTCAGGTGTGTTTTTTATGGCTGGGCAATTTCTTTCTTTCCTTGTTTTTCTTTTCTTTGCTTTTCTTTCTTTCTTTTTTTTGTTTGTTTGTTTTTTGAGATGGAGTTTTGCTCTTATTGCCCAGGCTGGAGTGCAGCGGTGCCATGTGGGCTCACTTCAACCTCTGCCTTCTAGATTCAAGTGATTCTCCTGCCTCAGCCTACCAAGTAGCTGGGACTACAGGTATCTGCCACCATGCCTGGCTAATTTTTTTTATTTTTAGTTTTTTTAGTAGAGATGAGGTTTCACCATGTTGGCCAGGCTGGTCTTGAATTCCTGACCTCAGGTGATCTGCCTGCTTTGGCTTCCCAAAGTACTGGGATTACAGTTGTGAGCCACTGTGTCCGGCCATGGCTGGGTAATTTCAAACAATTCCCAGGCTTAAATTTTGGAATGCTGTCAAGGAACAGTAGGAAAAATCTATTTTGCCTGTAGAAAATAAGTACAATTCCACAAGAAAATGTGGCAGATAATTGGTGAGTTGCATAGATGCATGAAAACATCAGTTTCTCTTTTTGCAGGGTACATTTCTTTTTTTTTTTTTTTGAGACGGAGTTTCGCTCTTATTACCCAGGCTGGAGTGCAATGGTGCAATCTTGGCTCACCGCAACCTCCGCCTCCTGGGTTCAAGCAATTCTCGTGCCTTGGCCTCCCGAGTAGCTGGGACTACAGGTGCGTACCACCATGCCCAGCTAAGTTTTGTATTTTTAGTAGAGATGGGGTTTCACTATGTTGACCAGGAAGGTCTCGATCTCTTGACCTAGTGATCCACCTGCCTTGGCCTCCCATAGTGCTGGGATTATAGGTGTGAGCCACTGCTCCCAGCCTCTAATTTTTATATTTTTAGTAGAGATGGAATTTCACCATTTTGGCCAGGCTGATCTTGAACTCCTGACATTGTGATCCACCTGCCTAGGCCTCCCAAAGTATTGGGAACAGGTGTGAAAAACCTTGCCCAGCCCCTTTTTTTTTTTTTTTTTTTTGGAAATGGTGTCTCACTCTATCACCTAGGCTGGAGTACAATGGTGCAATCTTGACTCACTGCAACCTTCGCCTGCCTGGCTTAAGTGATTGTTCTGCCTCAGTCTCCCTAGTAGCTGGGAATACAGGCGTGTGCCACCATGCCTGGTTAATTTTTTGTATTTTTAGTAGAAATGAGGTTTCACTGTGTTAACTGGGATGGTCTCAATCTCTTGACCTTCTGATCTGCCTGCTTCAGCCTTTAAAAATGCTCGAATTAGAGGCATGAGCCACTGTACCCTATCAAGTAAAACATCTTAAAGTTAAAACAGGCTGGGCACGGTGGCTTATGCCTGTAATCCCAGCATTTTGGGAGGCCAATGTGAGCGGATCAAGAGATCAAGACCCTCCTGGCCAACATGGTGAAAACCCCTTGTCTACTAAAATAAAAAAAAAAAAATTAGCTGGGCGTCGTGGCGCGCGCTTATAGTCCTGGCTACCCCGAGACTGAGGCAGAATTGCTTGAACCTGGGAGGAGGAGGTTGTAGTGAGCAGAGATTGCGCTGTTGCACTCCAGCCTTTTGCCTGGCAACAGAGCGAGACTCTGTCTCAAGAAAAAAATGTTAAAACAATATATTTTTATATCATAATTTCAATTGAATACAAAATCTATACCTTTATATTTTCCATTTTGTTATTGACATTACAGATACCATATATTGTGTATCTCTTAACAGATGTTTGAAGATTTTAAGTCGTGTTTTGTATGTTTACAGATGTTTAAGGGATTTATGCATCATCATTATAATAGAATTCTATATGTACCTCTATATTTACATTGAACAGGGAGCTTTATATACTTTTTTTTTTTGAGACGGAGTCTTGCTGTCACCCAGGCTGGAGTGCAGTGGCAGGATCTTGGCTCACTGCAACCTCCGCTTCCCAGGTCCAAGCGATTCTCCTGCCTCAGCCTCCTAAGTAGTTGGGATTACAGGCGCGAGCCACCATGCCTGGCTAATTTTTGTATCTTTGGTAGAGACAGGGTTTCAGCATTTTGGTCAGGCTGGTGTTGAACTCCTGACCTCAGGTGATCCGCCCTCCTTGGCCTCTCAAAGTGCTGAGATTATAGGAGAGCACCACCGTGCCTGTCCTATATGTTTTTATGATGCTGTTCGGCATGATTTTTTCTTCAGCATAATGGACTCGTTTTAGGATTTCTTTTTATTTATATGCAGTCTCATGTTGCTCAGGTTAATCTTAAACTCCTGGTCTCAAGTGATCTGTCTTGACCTCCTAATGCTATAGGATTACAAGTATGAGCCACTGTGCCTGGCCACCATGTAGCATTTGTTGTAGGACTGTGCTAGTGCTAATGAACTCCCTCACCTTTCATTTTGGAAAGCCTTTATTTTTATCTTGTTTTTGAAGTAAAATAATTTTGAATAAAGTATTATTGGTTAGTTTTTTGGGTTTTTTTTGAGACAATCTCACTTTGCTGCCAAGGCTGGAGTGCAGTGGCATGATCTCAGATCACTACAACTTCCACCTCCCAGGTTCATATGATTCTCCTGCCTCAGCCTCCCAATTACCTGGGACTACAGCTATACCACCACACTGGCTAATTTTTTAAATATATTTTCAGTGGAGACAGGATGACACTGTGTTAGCCAGGATGGTCTCAATCTTCTGACCTCTTAATCCACCCTCCTCAGCCTCCCAAAGTGCTGGGATTACAGGCATGAGCCACTGTGCCCGGCAGAATTTTTTTATTACATCAAAATTGGAAAACTTCTCAGCCTTTGTTGCCTTTAAGTAATCTCTGTATTACTTTTTTCTTATATTCTTCTTCTAAGATTTCTTTCATAAATATGTTGATCTACTTTACGGTGTCCAATAAGCTTCACGTTGCATGTTTACTCTTTTGCAATTTTATATCACTGTGTTATATATTTTAGAATATGCCACCTCATATCAGTTAATTGAGTTTGATGTTTTAGTTTATAATAATGTATGACAATATTGACACCTGTACAATTTAATAATGTGTAGAACAAATCCAATATAAATCATCTATCTCTTGCCAATATAGTTATCGTTATGTTTGTTTGCCTGTATAAGTATTATGTCTATTTTTTATGACTTGTATATTTTTTGAATAGGTTTGTCGTGAATAGTTTAATCTTTTCTAGGTCAGCAGTCATAAGAATTTTACTAATTTAAACATTTATTTGTGAATTTATATTATTTTTGCGTGGGCAAAACATTTTGGATTTAACTTTTTTTTTTTTCCTGAGATGAAGTCTCACACTGTCTCCTGGGTTGGAGTGCAGTGGTGTGATCTTGGCTCACTGCAACCTCCACCTCCTGGGTTCAAGAGATTCTTCTGCCTCAGCCTCCTGAGTAGCTGGGATTACAAGCCACTACCCTGTCCAGCTAATTTTTTGTATTTTTAGTAGAGACAGTTTCACCATGTTGGCCAGACAGATCTTGAACTCCTGACCATGTGATTCATCCACCTCCACTTCCCAAAGTGCTGGGATTCCAGGTGTGAGCCACCCACATCTGGTCAATAATTTAAAAGCAATCAGAACTTTATTCATTAGGTATTATTGTTCATTTTTACTTTTCAAAAAACACATAACAATATTGACAATAAAATAATTTTAAATATTAATTTAGTCGTATTAATTGTATTGACACCGCTATGCAACGTATCTCTAGAATGTTTTTATCTTGCAAAGCTAAATCTCAATACACATTGAACAACTATCAGTTTTTTTCATTTCCTGGTGCTTTTTTATCCATTCTGTTTTCTGTTTTTAAGAAAGAGTGTAACTGCTACATATATCTTATTCAGTCGTTGACTTTGTGACTGACTCATTTCATATTGCATAATGTCATCAAGCTTTATCTTTATAGTTGTTAAGAATATTTTCTGCTTATTAAATTCTGGGTATTTTAGTATTTTTTGTTTCAAATTATGTTTACTGAATGATTTGGTGACAAAAATTTGCATTGCTTTTAGCTATTGGCTTTCAGTAAAAACTGCAATAATTATAGTTATGCAAATAGCTCTTTATATAACCATATACATGACAGTTTATATGTGCTGCATTCTTTTTTATTCTACTTTTCTACATTTACATTCATGATAAACTGTTTTAATTCTGTAGCTTTGTAATTCGTTTTGAAATCAGGAACGGTAATGCCTTCAACATTGTTTTGGTTTTTTTGAAGACTTTTTTTTTTTCAGACGGAGTTTCGCTCTTGCTACCCAGGCTGGAGTGCAATGGTGCGATCTCGGCTCACCACAACCTCCGCCTCCTGGGTTCAAGCAGTTCTCCTGCCTCACCCTCCTCAGTAGCTGGGACTACAGGCGCGTACCACCATGCCCAGTTAATTTTTGTATTTTTAGTACAGACGAGGTTTCACCTTGTTGACCAGGATGGTCTCGATCTCTTGACCTCGTGATCCATCCGCCTTGGCCTCCTAGAGTACTGGGATTATAGGCATGAGCCACCACGCCCGGCCCGAAGATTGTTGGATATTTTATTTTCTCTTGAGATTTTACATAATTTTGGTATTGCTGTTTATATTTCTTTCTTTCTTCTTTTTTTTCAGTCGGAGTCTTGCTGTGCTGCCAGGCTGAAGTGAAATGGCACAAACCCGGCTCACTGCAACCTCTCCTTTCCAGGTTCAAGTGATTCTCTTGCCTCAGCCTCCCAAGTAGCTGGGATTACAAGTATGGGCCACCATGTCCAGCTAATTTTTGTATTTTTTTTTTGGTACAAATGTAGTTTCACCATTTTAGGTAGGATGGTCTTGATCTCTTGATCTTGTGATTCCCCTGCCTCAGCCTCCCAAAGAGCTGGGGTTACAGGCATGAGCCACCGTGCCTGGCCGCTGTTTATATTTTTTCAAAAAATGCAGTGAGAGATTTTTTTTTTTTGGGGGGGAGACGGAGTTTCGCTGTTGTTACCCAGGCTGGAGTGCAATGGCGCGATCTCGGCTCACCACAACCTCCGCCTCCTGGGTTCAGGCAATTCTCCTGCCTCAGCCTCCTGAGTAGCTGGGATTAAAGGCATGTGCCACCATGCCCAGCTAATTTTTTGTATTTTTAGTAGAGACAGGGTTTCACCATTTTGACCAGGATGGTCTTGATCTCTTGACCTCGTGATCAACCCGCCTTGGCCTCCCAGTGTGCTGGGATTACAGGCGTTTGCCACCACGCCCAGCCACAGTGAGAAATTTTAAAACATTGCATTAAATCTATAGGTTACATTGAGCAATATGGACTTTTCCAAAATATTATTTGAATTTTTGCACAGATGCATGCTCAAGAGTTTGGTGCTGTTTAATTTTTATATATTTGTAAATTTTTAAGTTTTTTTCTATTATTGTTCCATACTCTCATTCCATTTTGGTCATATAAAGTAATTCATAAAAATTTTGTTTTAGTCCAAGGCAGGCAGATCACAGTGTCAGAAGTTTGAGACTGGCCTGGCTAATATGGTGAACCCCACCTCCCACTAAAAATATAAAAATTAGCTGGGTGTGGTGGTGTGTGCTTGTAGTCCCAGCTACTCGGGAGGTGGAGTCAGGAGAATCTCTTGAACCTGAGAGGAGGAAGTTGCAGTGAGCCGAGATCGCATCATTGGACTCCAGCATGGATGACAGGGTGAGATTCCATTTCAACAACAACAACAACAAAAAAATTGTTTTAAAAAATTTGGTAAGACTTTTTTCGAGGAGAATGTATGAGTTTTTTTTTGAGACAGGTTCTTGCTCTATTGCCCAGACTGGAGTGCAGTGGCGGTCTCGGCTCACTGCAACCTCTGCCTCCCAGGTTCAAGTGATCCTCCCGCCTTAGCTTCCTGAGTAGCTGGAATTACAGGCATGTGACACCATACCTGGCTAATTTTTTGTATTTTTAGTAGAGATGGGGTTTCTCCATATTGGTTAGGCTGGTCTCGAAATCACAGTCTCAGGTGATCTGCCTTCCTCGGCCTCCCAAAGTGCTGGAATTACAGGCATGACATACTGCACCCAGCCAGATTTTCCTCTTTTTAAGGCTGGCTAGTATTCCATTGTGTAACTATGTCAAATGTTTTTTTAGAAAATAATCTAAATATATATTTATTATTGGTTGAAAAACTTGTAGTAATAGAAGGCTATTTTTATGTTTAGCATGTATTACTGTAATTCAGCCTTAAATATTAACAATAGCTAGTTTGTACTGAGAACTAACCCTAACACTATATACGTGCTAATGAATTTAATTCTCCCAGTAACTTAATACCATAGGTAATATAATTATTCTCGTTTTACAGAGGAACAAAAAGAGCCACTGAGAAAAACAACTTGCTGACAATAGTGCAGGCTGGAGTTTAGTGGTTTGATCTTGGCTCGCTGAAATCTCCACCTCCTGAGTTTAAACGATTTTCATGCCTCATCCTCCCGAATAGCTGCAACTATAGATATGGAACACCATGACTGGCTAATTTTTGTATTTTTAGTTGAAATGGAGTTTTTACATGTTGGCAATCTGGTCAGTGACTTTATGTGAATTTTACACCTTGTCCTCCCAAAGTGCTGAGATTACAGGCATGCCACCATGCCCAGCCTAATATGAATATTTCTTGAATGGAGAAAAAGTTATTCAGATAGTTTCTTGTAGGTTAACATAAAAGAACAATTAGCAAAAACATTTGAAATGGGATAAAATTAATCAAACTCACATCTTTTCAATACGTGGTTGTAATTGCTATGCTTTTTTAAATGGCTAGATTATTAACAAAATGCAAAGACAAGACTTTGGCTTTGCTCAATTGTTAAGTTTTTGAACATTTTGAAATCTGATATCCTGGCTAAAGATTTTAAAAATAATAACTTTTCAGTGGCTTTTTAGGGTTTCTAAGGCAATACAAGAAGAATTTTAATAGGCAGAAAAATGCATTCTACATACACACATTGCGCTTCTCTGATTTGCTTTGACATTGAAAGATTAAAGAGTGCAAATCTAGTTTCTCAATTTTGAGTAAATTAAGAAAAGATTTATTTTTCAGCTAGGCAGATAATTGTATAAAATTAATATATAACAGACGTCGTTAGCCGTCCAAAAATAGCATGACTTTGCAGAGTGGCAGTATTGTAGCCAATGAGTTTTTTATCCACATGCAATTACTGCTAATTGAAAACTTTCCCCAATACCCCTCATGACAACTTAAAATATAGTCAGCATTGGCAATTTTTGACAGTCTCTACGGAGCCTGAGTTATTAAAAATAAAAAAGCATGACTATATTCAGTAAGTATCTAGCCCTGCAAATGACAGTCCAATAAAATGCAGACCCTAATTGGTGCATGTGGAAAGCATTGATGTGCAGTGTGGCACACCTTCACTCAGCACCTCCTTATGCCTGTTTACAGACATAACAATTTCTCTTATGTGACTGAGGGTGAATACTGGGAACTGAGAATGCTGTGTTCAGAATGATTACTGCAAACTTGGTCAACACATTATTTTCATAGTATAAAGAAATTTTATGAATCTTAACTCTTGTCTCAGAAAGCCTTTTCATAAAAGATTATTTCAAGTACTTAATTTGGATTTATTAAAAATGACAGTATTCCAGGTAAGTCAGAAACACTTAAATGTCAATTAAATTTCATAAAATATATTTGAATAAGACAAATTCTCTTAGCCAAGACTTATTACTAAATTTAGAGAGAAAAGGAAAACCAGTACTTTGAGTAGAACAGAAGTTCTACTCAAACAAGTGTTCTTCATCATCATCATTAAAGTGGCAACAGCACAACATGATTTTCTGAAACCAGCTGGACTGTTTTTCGCTGATAAAAAGTCGAAAGTACTTTAAAATAATGAAGGAAAGTGATATAAATGGAATACTTATATAAAACAAAAGTAAATCTAAGTGGAATACTTATATGACATACTTT
The DNA here is from genome assembly GCF_049354715.1 of Callithrix jacchus. Lineage (NCBI taxonomy): Eukaryota > Metazoa > Chordata > Mammalia > Primates > Cebidae > Callithrix > Callithrix jacchus. The sequence continues at coordinate 21,709,772 of NC_133523.1, forward strand.
TTTTTTTTTTTTTTTTATTGTTACAATGGCTTTTTTTTTTTTTTAATTTTTTATTGGATTATAGGTTTTGGGGTACATGAGCAGAGCATGCAAGACAGTTGCGTAGGTACACACATGGCAGTGTGCTTTGCTTTTCTTCTCCCCTTCACCCACATTTGGCATTTCTCCCCAGGCTACCCCTCCCCACCTCCCCCTCCCGACATACTTTTAAAATAAAAAGCATTTGAGATGAGATTATTGGTATGAGGTCATCATATTTTTACTTCTCTTGACAGAGTAACTTCATTCACAATGTTCTTATTTCAAACAATTTTTATTCTGCTAGATATTTGCTAGCTTTCAGTCTAACTTTATCTGAGCTCAATAGAAATCAACCAAAAACCACAAGCATTTTATTATTGATTCATATTCTTATTTTTGCTTAAAATACATTAACTTTTGATGAGAGATTTATACTTTTTTTTTTTTCAGTGTCTTTATTGCTGAGAAGTTGCTGTCCTGCCAGAAAACTGCTATTCTCAGTTCTGTCCACATCGTCTAATAAATAGTGAGCAAAGGTAATGTTTGGGTAAGAAGCAAATGTGTCTTCTCTGCATCTTTTTTTTCTTTGGCTGAAGAAAGGAGAATGTAGATAGATTAAAGAAGATATAATTCCTGAAAAATTATTTAGAAGTCCTCTTAACCAGAAAAAAAAAAGCTCAAAAGATTGTGATAGGAGCAGAAAATATACTATCTTGCTAAGCCTCTAAAATTTAAGTATAAAACCTTTATTGCTTTAACAAATATTCCTTCAGTTTGGATTTTTTTCAGATATGATCCAATTTTCTGGTGAATCAAAACTGAGAGGAGAATAACTTATTTGTTAAGGTAAAAAATGTAGGGAAGACTCACTACTTATAACCAACATCTTTACCCCCAGGCCCAGCAATCATATTTTGAGCTCTGCTTTTATTGATACAGGAGCACACAAATTAGGCAGATTTTGAGGATAAGAGAGCCCTCAGCAAAGCGTCTCTTTTAACAAGAAGCAGCCCCCAAATGATTTTTTTTCCCAACCAAGAACAGCCTGTAAAATCCAGCTGTAAGCACAGATAAGCAAACTTGCATGGGTGAATGTCGACAGCTCTGCCAATAGGAAAAGACTACCTGGGGCCAAGCATTTTCAACATGCAGGCTCCATATTCCTTTTTTTTTTTTTTTTTTTTTTTTGGTCAAACACATGTACAGTAAAGGAACAGGCAGCATGGCACTGGCCACGTAAAGAACCCATCTGCATAGCAGAAAATAAAGTGGGGAGGCGGTCAGCTTCTTCATGCACCTGGTTTGACCAATCTTTTAAGCCCTGTGTAAATCAAACACCACCTCCTCAAGCTCATCTATAAAACCCTGCAGTAGAGAGGTTTTCTTTTTCTTTTGCCTATTAAACCTCTGCTCTTACCCTCACTCCTTGTGTTTTCATACTTAATGTTCTTGCTGTAAGGCAATGAGCCTTGGATATTACCCCAGATGAAAGACACTGCTTCACTGTGGGTGCTTGCCCAGGATTATAAAAAGGGTGGGTATAAAAGCAGACCCTGGCCGGGCACAGTGACTCAAGCCTGTAATCCCAGCACTTTGGGAGGCTGAGGCGGGTGGATCATGAGGTCAAGAGATCGAGACCATCCTAGTCAACATGGTGAAACCCCGTCTCTACTAAAAATACAAAAAATCAGCTGGGCACGGTGGCACGTGCCTGTAATCCCAGCTACTCGGGAGGCTGAGGCAGGAGAATTGCCTGAACCCAGGAGGCGGAGGTTGCGGTGAGCCGAGATTGCACCATTGCACTCCGGTCTGGGTAACAAGAGCAAAACTCCATCTCAAAAGAAAAAAGCAGACCCTGACAGGTGCAATGGCTCACACCTGTAATCCTAGCACTTAGGGAGGCCAATGTGGGTGGATCTCTTGAGGTCAGCAGTTTGAGACCAGCCTCACCAATATGGTGAAAAACCTGCCTCTACTAAAAATACGAAATAGCCAAGCATGGTGGTGCGTGCCTGCAATCTCAGTACTCACGAGGCTGAGGCAGGAGAATCCACTTGAACTCAGGAGGTGGAGGTTGCAGTGAGCCAAGGTCATGCCACTGCACTCCAGCCTGGGTGACAGAGCAAGACTGTCTCAAAAAAAAAAAAAAAAAATGCAGGTCGCAACTCTGTCCTTTTATTTTGAGGTGCTCACCCTCAAAATTTAAAATTTTAAAATTTTGCATTAACTTTTGCATTTAAATTTTTTAAATTTTCCCATTTTTAAATCAAATAAAATCAGAAATACCAGGCATCCTATGGCTATCTGCCCTTAGGGTGAGCTGCCATTCTCATGTCTCAGATGACAGGCTTGTTGGGGAGAACATAATGAATCTTCTATTGCCCTCAGGTTGCTGCATATATTGGCTACTTTTCAAACTGATTTTTATTTATGGAGGACCTAGCCATCATATGGGTCTGGTAGAGGTCCTGAAGTAATTGAGGATTTCTGTCTTGGGCCACACCCTGGTTTTGTCTGAAGGGTTCGGGACTGACCCCAACCTCTGACTGCTAGACTGGGTGTTGGCAAGAGGATTTCCAAGCTTTCCCTATCACAGCTTTTCTCCTTTTCTATCCGTCAACACCATGTCTTCTGTCCTCTCTGTATACAACGCCACAAAAATTTTTACAGTTCCGAAAAGCAATCCTGTTAGGCAAGATCAGAAGCTGCCTATAGTAACGGGAAATGTGGCTCAAGGGGTTGCTGGTTTTGTAATTTTTTAGAAGCAGAGCATCCCACCACAGTCAAAACCACTGTCTTTTCACCTTGGGCCACTTCCAGGGAAAGGAAGGAGACTAAAAGAATGCCTTCCTGTCCCTTTTATTTCTAGGTAACAAACCATCTTTGGCCTGCACTCTTGAGCGCATTTAGAGGCATTAGCACTCCTGTAACTCCACGACTTTGAAAAATTAAAAAATGGTTTATTTTCTTTTGCACAAGGGCATGACATTCTTACTAGACCGTTGAAAACATTGCAAAATCAATCCAGCTCTTTGAGCAGTCATATCAAGTAGGCCTATTCGAGTGATTCTCCAAAATTAGAGAATCAACTTGCAGGAGAACCTTCTGAGGATCCCCTTCATTCAGGACCCCCTCAAGTTCCCATCTCATTGCAGAATTTTAGTCAAATAAAGGGATACTTAGGCTGATTTTCTGATGACCCCACTAGGTATATAGAAGCTTTTCAAAATTTACCTCAGGTGTTTGACACCCTACATAGAGTAATGTTATGCTGCTCCTAAGCCAAGCTCTTACCACAGCTGAAAAATAGGAAAATCTGCGGGCAGCAGAGAATTTTGGAGATGAGCAATATTTATCCTATAGTAGGCCAAAAAGAAAATAGTGAGTGAAAAAAAAATAGAAACATTATTCCCAATAGGAAAAAAGGCAATACCTCTTGACAATCCTGATTGGAACCCCAATGATGCCATACATAAACACTTTTTTAATGTGCATATTGAAGGGCCTGTGAAGAACTGAGACCAAACCTCTTAATTACTCTAAACTGTCCATGATAGACAAGAAGCTAGATGAGAATCCTGCAGCCTTTATGAAAAAGCTGAGAGGCACTAATAAGACACACCCCCTTATCCCCTGATTCAGTTAAGGGACGGCTAATCCTATAACGCAAAGTTATTACACTGGCAGCTTCTGATATTAGAAGAAAGCTGCAGATGCAGGCTTAGGAGCAGACAGACCTTGGAGAACCTCCTGAGAGTGGCCAACTTAGTCTTTTATAATAAGGACCAGGAGGAGCCTCCCAAAAAAGAGAGAAAGCACAAGAGAAAAGGACAAAGTCTCTAGTAGCTGCTTTGTATGCTTGTAAAGTCCAGTATCTTCAGGGTACATCCACTAGTTGCTACCCACATGGCAAGTCAGGCTCTTTGAAAAGGAGTGCCCAGGCAGCAAGAGGAATCCACCTCAACCCTGTCCAGCCTGTGGCAGGGACCACTGTACTCCCAAAGTGCTGGGATTACAGGTATGAGCCACCACACCTGGTGGAATCACTTTAATAAGCATTTTAGAGGGTCTACAAAGAACAAAGACCAAACTTCTTAATTATTCTAAACTGTCTATAATAGACCAAAAACCAGATAAGAATCCGGTAGCCTTTATGGAAAGACTGAGAGAGGCACTAATAGAGCACACCTCCTTATTTCCTGATTCAGTCAAGAAATAGCTCATTCTAAAGGACAAGTTTATTACACAGTCAGCTTCTGATATTAGAGGAAAACTACAGAAGCAAGCTATAGGAACAAATAGCGTCTTAAAGAACCTCCTGAAAGTGGTCACTTTGGTTTTTTATAATAGAAACCAAGAGAAGGGGAGAGAGAGAGAGTGCGCACATAGGAGACTGACAAAGGCAGTAGCAGTTTCTTTGCAGGTGTAAAAAGACCAGGATCTGTAAGGTGCATTTGCTAGTTACTATTGATGTAGCAAGCAGGGTACTTTAAGAAGGAATGCCCTAGGGTCGGGCGTGGTGGCTCACGCCTGTAATCTCAGCACTTTGGTAGGCCAAGGCGGGTGGATCACGAGGTCAAGAGATTGAGACCATCCTGGTCAAAATGGTGAAACCCCGTCTCTACTAAAAATGTGAAAAATTAGTTGGGCACGGTGGCACATGCCTGTAATCCCAACTACTCAGGAGGCTGAGGCAAGAGAATTGCCTGAACCCAGGAGGCGGAGGTTGCGGTGAGCCAAGATCGCGCCATTGCACTCCAGCCTGGGTAACAAGAGCGAAACTCCGTCTCAAAAAAAAAAAAAAAAAGAAGAAGGAATTCCCAAACAGAAGAAGCCACCTCCACCCTGTCCAGCCTATGGTGGGGACCACTGGAGATCAAACTGGCCTCAAAGGTGAAGGTCGCTGGGTTCAGAACCAGCCTCAAAGATGGTTCAGCAGGACTGACTGTCCCAGGGCTCAAACCCTGGTTCCAGCAGTTCAAACTGCCATTAGAGCAGAAGAGAGCCAGGTGATTCTGGAAATTAAAGGAAGGAAAGTAGACCTCTTTCTTTTTTTTTTTTTTTTTTTTTTTAGATGGAGTTTCGCTCTTGTTACCCAGGCTGGAGTGCAATGGGCGATCTCGGCTCACCGCAACCTCCGCCTCCTGGGTTCAGGCAATTTTCCTGCCTCAGCCTCCTGAGTAGCTGGGATTACAGGCACGCGCCACCGTGCCCGGCTAATTTTTTGTATTTTTAGTAGAGACGGGGTTTCACCATGTTGACCAGGATGGTCTCGATCTCTTGACCTCGTGATCCACCCGCCTCGGCCTCCCAAAGTGCTGGGATTACAGGCGTGAACCACCGCGCCCGGTGGAAAGTAGGCCTCTTTCTACACTCTAGAGCCAGTCTCTCAGTTTTCTTATCTCTAATTGAGGTCTCCTCTCCTCCCATAGCAAGATAATAAAAAGCATCTCAGGAAAAATTCTAATCCAGTATTTTTCTCAACCTAGTTGCAGTTAAGAGCACTTACTGTTTGTGCTTTCAAGCCATTGTCACAATGGCTCTACTACTCACAAATCCTCCAAATTAACCCTAGAAATAAACTGTTTACACCCCACATAATGTGGCAAAATTACTGTCTTCTCAGGGGAGCCCTTAGCTAACAGTCAGTAAAGTAAGAAATAAGGCAGAATAAGCAGTAGTTACTCTAAGTTATGTCTCTCCCAAGACAAAAGCACTTAATTCGCTGAACGAATAGCTCTTTTTTTTTTCCCGAGACGGAGTTTTCACTGTTGTTACCCAGACTGGAGTACAATGGCGCAATCTTGGCTCACCGCAACCTCCGCCTCCTGGATTCAAGCAATTCTCCTGCCTCAGCCTCCCGAGTAGCTGGGACTGCTGGTGCGCACCACCATGCCCAGCTAATTTTTTGTACTTTTAGTAGAGACAGGATTTCACCATGTTGATCAGGATGGTCTCAGTCTCTTGGCCTCGTGATCCACCTGCCTAGGCCTCCCAAAATGCTGGGATTACAGGCGTGAGCCACCGTGCCAGGCCACAAATAGCTCTTACAAGAGCACTTAAGTAAGGGAAAGGTAGCTAACATTTACATTAACTCAGTGTGCTTTCTTTGCTCGCTATGCTCCTGCTGTCATTTGAAAGACGTTCTTTTATCACTAATGAATATCTTTTAAAATATCACCAAAAGATTCGAATGTTATTAACCTGTTTTCCTTCCATGAGAATTAGCTGTGATACATTATAGGAAACATCACAAGGAACAAATAAAGTAGCCAAAGGAAATAGGTTAGCTGATCAGGCAGCCAAGTCAGTGGCAAGGAAGCCTCAAGACATCAACACACTTCGAGCTCTTCTAATCTAGGAAGACTCCACAGCAGAAATTAAAGCTCAGTATACTCCTGCAGGAATAAAATAGGCCACTTCTCGAGGGCATTCTTTGTAGCCCTCAGGGTGGAAACAGTGAGATGATATCAAATTCCATTTGCCAGCCTCCAGCCAATGGAAAGTCCTTAGAATCCTTTACTAAGCTTTTCTCTTAGAAAAGGATAAAACTTATCAATGTGCTCAGAGATTGTTTTCAAGCAGAACACCTCTAGCTTGATTAAGCCTGTAACTTCTCTAGCTCACTTCCAACAGGAATTTACACAACTAGCAGAAGCTCAACCCCAAGAAATAGGACCTCTATTTAGCCCAGGAAATTTGGTATTAATACAAACTCTCCTCTCCCTCTCTTTCAATAAGCCAAGCTGGGGATAGCTTTACATTAGTTGTTCTTTTAACCCGCTCCAGTAGTTGAGTTACAGGTATCAACTTCTGAATACACAACATGCAAGTCAAAGCCTGAAGAGCTGAAAGTACAAGCCCCGACAGTCCAGAGGAACATCCTAAATATCAGTATAAGAAATAGAAAATCTTAAGCTGAAAATCATAAAACATAAGTGTCTAAGTGAGGGCTACTCAAGTTACTCAGCCCCATACCTCACCTGATACTTTTTGTCATTTCTACCTTTTTTCCTCAGAATTCACCAACAAATGTTAGAAATTCTTATTGCATATTTTCAAGGAAATTTTAATTATGCATAGGATTGCATTTGTAACTTTGTAGATCCTAAAAGCAAAATGTTATATCCTGGCAAGTAAGTTTTAAACAAATGATTTACTATGCCACTTCTATGAGAATTGTTGTACTTAACTCTATTTGTAATAGAACTAAACCCTGGCACCCACAATGTGAAATTCTAGTTGTAAAATTCTGATTGCTGTAATATTTTGCCTAATTATTTAATAACAGGATTAATAATTGCAGGAAAGATTTAGTCAAGATTGTTTTGCTTATAGCAAAAATAGTAGTTACAGACAAGAAGTAAGCCTGAAAGTTTTACTATCATTAAATTTGAAATGACATGGCCAGGCGCAGTGGCTCAAGCCTGTAATCCCAGCACTTTGGGAGGCCGAGGCCGGTGGATCACGAGGTCAAGAGATCGAAACCATCCTGGTCAACATGGTGAAACTCTGTCTCTACTAAAAATACAAAAACTTAGCTGGGCATGGTGGTGTGTGCCTGTAATCCCAGCTACTCAGGAGGCTGAGGCAGGAGAATTGCCTGAACCCAGGAGGCGAACGTTGCGGTGAGCTGAGATCGTGCCATTGCACTCTAGCCTGGGTAACAAGAGTGAAGCTCTGTCTCAAAAAAAAAAAAAAAAAAAATTGAAATAACATTTAAAAATAAAAAAATAAAGTGACATTATTCCAGATCTTAGCAATAGGAAAAGGCAAGATTCATATCTCAAGAAGTGACTTGAGGGACAAGAAGCAGGTTGTAAGGATAAATTTTAGTATGCAGGGCATGCAGAAGGTGCTTGGAGGTGCAGGGTGTACATGACTTGCTGGAGGACTTATATATATTCATAGGTCATCCATTAGTCTGACCAGCATCATTGAATACAGAGTCAGGTTGTGGATTAAGTGCTGGGATTATAGGCATGAGCCACCATGCCCACCTCCCTGCCATGCTTTGTAAGTGGCATTGTTGTCTGAGGTGATACCCAAGATTTGTTGTCTCATGGACACAGACAACTAGGACATGTACACACAAAGTGTGAGGTTTAGAGTGGAATTTTAATAGATGAAAAAGAAGAGGTCTCTCTGATGCAGAGACAGGGCTCACAGAAATAAGTTGCCACTTTTGAGGTGAAATGTAAAAGGTTTTACAGATGAGATTGAGGAGTTCCTGTGTGGTTTACATAGGGCATGAAAGATTGGTCAGACCAGGTGAGCCATGTCATAAGATGCAAAAAACAGGCTAGGACTAGGTGTGGCATTGGCATAGCATGTGAAGAAGCTGGCTGCCCCACCCTAACCTTATATTATGCAGATGAGTTCTCTGGCTGGCACCACATTGCCTGCTTCTTTTTTGTACACATGGTGACAAAAAAAAGGGAAGATGGAGCCTCCATGTTGAACACACCTGACTTCCACCTAGTCCTTTTCTATTGGCACAGCTGCTGGCATTCACCTGTGCAAGCTTCCAGCTTTTTTATTTATGTTTGTAGCTCAGTTGTTCAGGCTTCTCTTTGTTAGAAAAACAATTTTGAGGCTGCTTTTAGTTAAAAGGTAAACCTTGCCAAAAACTACTTTGCCCTCACTATCTACCTAAATTTACTTGTAGCTCCTGTATTAATTTCATCTTCGACTTGACCAATGAGCACTTCTTACTTTCCCAGCCTATTCCTGTCAAAATATTCTGAAAAATTGATCCCCAATGCTTGAGAAGACTGATTTGGGTAATAATAAACTCTAGTCCCATCACAATCATCTCTGTATAGATTACCCTTTCTCAGTTGCAATTTTCCTGTCTTGATGAATTGGCTCTGTCTAGGCAGTGGGCAAGTGAACTGACTTGTTAGTTGCACCTTCCCTGATCTAACTCCCTCCACCATCTTTCCCAAGCACTCTTTTTACCTCTTCTTGGTCTGTTTTCTGAAATAAAAACTTATCTTCAGAGTTGTCTCCAACAGGAGAGAAACACAAGATTACTAAAACTTTAGGAACAGAGATTACACACTAGTTTAAGAGGGTGCCCTCTCTTGTGTGGCATATATACACAATGGAATACTATGCAGCTATTAAAAAGAATGAGTTAATGTCCTTTGCAGGAACGTGGATGAAGCTGGAAGCCATCATTCTCAGCAAACTATTATAGGAACAGAAAACCAAACACCGCGTGTTCTCAATTGTAAGTGGAAGTTGAACAATGAGAACACATGGACATAGGGAGGAAAACATAACACACAAGGGCCTGTCAGGGGAGGCCCATGGGGTGGGAGAGCATTAGGACAGATATCTAATACATGCAGGGCTTATAACCTAGGTGATGGGTTGATAGGTGCAGCAAACCACCATGGCACATGTATACCTGTGAAACACACCTGCACGTGTTTGTTGATACCTGCACCTGTATCCCAGAACTTAAAGAAAAAAAAAAGTACCCTTTCTTCAAGATGGGTGCATAAAAAGGCAGAAAGCAATTTCAGTAGGAAAAAAAAAATTTTTGCCCCAATGAATACTTAAAGAAATGAGACGAAAATAGGGGGCCACAGTGGCTCTGGCCAGTTGTCCTGGCGCTTGAGGAGGCGAGGCCATGAGTTCAAGGCCAACCTGAGCAACGTTACATGCTCTCATTGATTGACAAAAAAAGGAATTAGACTAAAATAGAAAAGCTTTTCATTTTCATGTTCCTTTTCACAATTAATCTATTTATTTGAATCATATAGGTATCCATTTTGACTTTTGAAAAGCCAAAGTGGCTCATCTACCATCTTATGGGGGAAGAGATTAAGCTGAAATTTCAATCCTCTATCACATGGTTGGTTTTCCTTGCAACCAAGCCCCATCCTGAGGTCCAGAAGCCATAGCCAGCAGTCATCTCATTAGCATAAAAAAACTTCTCATTTTAGACATTCCAAAAATTTTAGGGAATGCATAGAAAGTAACTGAGAGAGACTATAATCACTTTCTCATGCTGACAGGAGCCTCCATGCATGGCTCAGCTCTGGCTCTCCCTGGGGAGGTTAGCTCCACCCTCCTTCCAGTTAAGACCCAACCTCAATAACCCACAGCATGTCCTGGAACTCGGCATTCTCTGAAGTGTTCTTGGTGTTTGTTGTTTATCTTGTATTTGCTCTTGGAAACTGTGTCTAGTTCACCACTGTTTTCTCAGCATCAAGCACAGTGCTGGGCTCACGGCAGTTGCTCAATGAGATAATCAATGAAAAATAACACTGCAAAAGAAAAGCAGAGTGGACTGGGTCATAGCACAACTTCACTCAGCCACTCCCTATCTGGGTGACCTTGGACGAGTCCCTGAATTTATTTATTTATTTATTTATTTTTGCAAGACTGAGTCTTGCTCTGTTACCAGGCTGGAGTGCAGTGATGCAATCTCAGCTCACTGTAACCTCTGCCTCCTGGATTCAAGGAATTCTGTCTCAGCCTCCGAAGTAGCTGGGACTATAGGTGTGCTCACCATGCCCAGCTAATTTTTGTATTTTTCATAGAGATGGGGTGAATTTTTTTCCCTTTAGTCACTTTGTCTCTGATATGGGGAATACTTAAAAGTTACTTGACAGGGTGTTTGCTAATGAGGATTTAATAAAAAATATACAAAATACTTCTAAACGTAGGTTGGCAGAGTGAGTGCTGCATACATTGAGATGTTTGCATTATCATGCAGTTGTTGGATTTTTTTTTTCACTCATTAATCTTGAATCTTTGTTCACCTCATTGCGTATAAATGAAATACATTTCAAATTATGTCAGGTATTTGATGGTAAAATTATTTAAAATATCAATAGTTAGGCAGGGCATGGTTGCTCACATCAGGCCTATAGTTCCAGCACTTTGGAAAACCAAGGTAGGTGGGTCTTATGAGCTCAGGAGTTTGAGGCCAGCTTGGAAAATCTGCTAAAACCCCATTTCTACCAAAAAAGAAAAACCCACAAAATTAGCTAGGCATGGTGGCATGCACCTGTAGTCTCAGGTAACTAAGAGGCTGAGGTGGGAGAATTGCCTGAGCCCCAAAAGTGGAGGCTGCTATGAGCCATGATCAAGCCACTGCACTTCAGCCTGGTAATGGAGTGAGACCCTGTCTCAAAGAATACATATAGTTGATATTTATTTATTGATTATTATTATTTTTAAGTTGGAGTCAGCTCTGTTGCCCAGGCTGGAGTGCAGTGGCTCGATCTCAGCTCATTGCATCCTCTACCTCCCCGGTTCAAGCAATTCTCCCGAGTATCTGGGACTACAGGTGTGCACCATCATGTCCAGCTAATTTTGATGTTTTTAGTAGAGACAGGGTTTCACTATGTTGGCCAGGATGGTCTCAGTCTCCTGAACTCATGATTGGCCCGCCTCAGCCTCTCAAAGTATTGGGATTACAGGCATGAGCCACCATGCCCAGCAATAGTTGATATTTACGTAGGATTCCTGTATGCTACATAAATAACTCTTGAGAACAGAATTATTTACTTTTTAGATAATGTACATTATCTGCCTTTTTCAGTGATAATTTTTTGTATTTTGTGTGTAGTTCAAAAAGTTTTCATTATCTGGGCAAATAAATATATTCTAAGCCACATAGTTTTAAAATATTTCCTTTTTTTTTTTTTTTTTTGAGATGGAGTTTCACTGTTGTTACCCAGACTGGAGTGCAATGGCACGATCTCAGCTCACCACAACCTCCGCCTTCCGGGTTCAAGCAATTCTCCTGCCCCAGCCTCCCGAGTAGCTGGGACTACAGGCACGCACCACCATGCCCAGCTAATTTTTGTAGTTTTTAGTAGAGACGGGGTTTCACCTTGTTGACCAGGATGGTCTCGATCTCTTGACCTTGTGATCCACCTGCCTTGGCCTCCCAAAGTGCTGCGATTATAGGTGTGAGCCACCACTCTTGTCCTCTTTTTTTGGGGCCAGGAACAGAGTCTTGCTCTGTCGCCAGGCACCAGGCTGCAGTGCAGTGGTGCGATCTCAGCTCCCAGGTCCAAGCAATTCTCCTGCCTCAGCCTTCTGGGTAGCTGAGACTATAGACGTATGCCACCACGCCCAGCTAATTTTTTTTTTGTATTTTTAGTAGAGACGGGGTTTCACCATGTTGGCCAGGATGGAATATTTTCTTTAATTGTCTGGAGCAGTTTATATAATAATTTTTTTTGAGAAGGAGTCTCTGTCGCCCAAGGTAGAGTGTAGTGGCATAATCTTGGCTCACTGCCACCTCTGACTCCCAGGTTCAAGCGATTCTCCTGCCTCAGCTCCCCAGTGGCTGGGACTACAGATGCACACCACCACAACCGGCTAATTTTTGTATTTTTAGTAGAGACAGGGTTTCAGCATATTGGCCACAATGGTCTTGATTTCTTGACCTCATAATTTGCCTGCCTTGGCCTTCCAAAGTGCTGGGATTATAGGTGTGAGGCACCGCACCCAGCCAATAACCCTCTTAGATTTTCTCAGTAAACATATAAGCATCTGGCCACTATATAATTAACTAACTTTGATAATACATTTCAAATGCTTCTATTAGAAGACATTCTATTATTTTCAATGCATCATTTTATATTTATACATTCTACAAATACATAGATAAGGAATAGGTAGACAGATGTTATATACATATTTGTGTAGATAAATGTAGATACAAATACATACCTCTTTAGACAATGTAACTTTCAAAATCAGAATGATCACATTTAGCCTTTGTATATAATCAAAAAGAGCAAGAGATTTTACATCTTTACGTTTACATTTTTAAAATAAACGTGAATAATAAATTGTTTAAATAAAATTCTGTATTTTATTTTATAAGAACTTCTGTACCTATTCTGATACTTGAGATTAACTTTAAATTGTCTTTTTCTGAGTTTGCTCAGTTTTTATTTCAACTAATACTGCATTATGGGAACACCTTGGAGGCTTTCTATATTTATATGTTCTGCATCAGTATCTAAAACCTGGAAATTATCTCATTTTGAATTTCTTATGGAAATAGAATATTCTTCACTAAGGATAGTAGTATACTGTACTTTAATGTCCTGAGGCTTTAAACTGTCATATTATCTATATAATATTTAGTTATTTTAATTTGCTTTCAGTTTTAATATTTGCTTATTCATTTCTCTTGACATGCAAAACATTTCCTTGGATCCTATTAATGAACCTAAGTGCTGGGGCTTTCTTTTTTCTTTTTTCCTTTTTTGAGATGGAGTCTTGCACTGTTGTGCAGGCTGCAGTGCAGATTGCAGCCTCTATCTCCCTGGTTCAAGCGACTCTCCCACTTCAGCCTCTGAGTAGCTGAGGTTACAGGCAGCTGCTACTATCCCCCAAAATTACAAAAAAAGTAATTTTTGTACTTTTGAAAAGATGGGTTTCACTATGTTGGCCAAACTCCTGACCTCAAATGATCCCCCCGCTTCAGCCTCCCAAAGTGCAGGATTATTGGCGTGAGCTACTATATCCAGCCTGTTTTTTTATTTTGATATAAAAAATTAAACCTTAGTCTGGGTGTAATGGCTCATACCTGTAATCCCAACACTTTGGGAGACTGAGGTCAGAGGATTATTTGAGCCAAGGAGTTTGAGACCAGTCTGGTCTACATAGTGAGACCTCATCTCTACAAATAATAATAAATTAGCTGAACATGGTAGCACATGCCTGTTCTCCCTGCTGTTCAGAGGGCTAAGGTAATAGAATTTCTTGAGCCCAGATGTTTGAGGCTGCAGTAGGCTGTGATTATGTCACTGCACTCCAGCTAGAGAAACAGAGAGTCTCTCAAAAAAAGAAAACTACAGAAATATACTATAAAATATTTGTTTAGTATTTATAGCAGCAAAATTTGCAATTGCAAAAATATGGAACCAGCCTAAATGCCCATCAGTCATAGTGAATAAAGAAAATGTGATACTTAAAACTACACAAACACACACACACACACCATGGAATACTCAATCATTAAAAGAATAATGGCATTTGCAGCAATTCAGATGATTGGAGACCATTATTTAAGTGAAGTAACTCAGGAATAAAAAATCAAACATTATATGTTCTCACATAAATATGGGAGCTAAGCTATGAGGATGTAAACACATAAGAATTATATAATAGACTCTGGGGACACAGAGGGAAGGGTCAGAAGAGTGTGAGGGTTAAAAGACTGAACATTGAGTAAATACAGTGTACTCTGCTTGTGTCCTGGGTGCACCAAAATCGCAGAAGTAAAGAACTTATCAGTGTAACCAAACACTACCCATATCCCAAAAACAATTAGAAGAAGAAGAAAACATACACACCCACACAAAAAACCCACACATAAGTTTATATGCTTTGGCATTTTTAAAGAAACATCTGTCATCCAGGATGAAATACAGTGGCTTGATCACAGTTCACTGCAGTCTCGACTTCCTGGCCTCAGGCAGTCCTACCTTAGCCTCCTGAATAGCTGGTACTACAGGTGCAGGCCACCATGCTCAGCTAATGTTTGTATTTTTGTAGCTATGGATTACTAGCCATGTTGCCCAGGCTAGTCTCGAGTTTCTGGGCTTAGTCTCCGTGTCTTGGCCTCCCAAAGTACTGGGATTACAAGTGTGAACTACCATACTTGACCAGAATCTTATTTTTATATGATATATAAAAAACTGAATATATTTAGATCTGTTAATGGAAAATTTGGAAAAAAATGTTTTATTAACAATATAAAATGATTTTTATCCTTAAATACTGATATAAAACAGTTAAAAATTATATCCTAGGAATTTCAGTATAAATTAGGGTTGTTTTTTTTTTTGAGACGGAGTTTCCCTGTTTCCCAGACTGGAGTGCAGTGGCATGATCTTGGCTCACCACAACCTCCGCCTCCTGGGTTCAAGCAATTCTGCCTCAGCCTCCCGAGTAGCTGGGACTACAGGCGTGCACCACCATGCCCAGCCAATTTTTGTATTTTTAGTAGAGACGGGATTTCACCCTGTTGACCAGGATGGTCTTGATCTCTTGACCTCGTGATCCACCCGCCTCGGCCTCCCAAAATGCTGGGATTACAGGTGTGAGCCACCACGCCCAGCCTAAATTCGGTTTTTAAGGTTAATGTAATATATATAAAATTACTAGATGGAAAAAAAACAGCTCTTTATAGAAGTATGTGAACATAAGCAAAATATGCTTTTGATGAAAAAATGAACATTTTGCCTAGTTTGAAATTACTTGGTTTTCTTCAAATTGAAAAATAAAATGGAATGTAAATTCAAATTAATATAAAGTTAAAACAAGTATAGGAGATAACAACCTATGTATTGAAAATGAGAGTGGTCAAAAGTGAGAGATATGATGTATTTATTTATGAAATTTAATTTAAAATTAAGTTTAGTATTAATAAGTAAAAATTGTTTTCTCTTGAACAAAAATATATGTATTATTAAAATCAATGAGTATAGCCTGGCGCAGTGTCTCACACCTGTAATCCCAGCAATTTGGGAGGCCAAGGTGGGCAGATCACCTAAGGTCAGAAGTTCGAGATGAGATTGGTCAACATGGTGAAACCCCATCTCTACTAAAAATACAGAAATTAGCTGGGTATGGTGGCACATGCCTGTAATACCAGCTACTCAGGAGGCTGAGGCAGGAGAATTGTTTGAACTCAGGAGGTGGAGGTTGCAGTGAGCCAAGATCATGCCACTGCACTCCAGCCTGGGCAACAGAGTAAAACTTCATCTAAAAAAAAAAAAAAAGCCAAAATATTTTTGTTCACCTTTTGAATAAATTTAAAAGGGTGCACCAAAGAGCGTGTTCTCATGCTCTTTCTCAGGTTATTTGATTGAAAAATGGAATCGCCGGGCGTGGTGGCTCACGCCTGTAATCCCAGCACTTTGGGAGGCCGAGGCGGGTGGATCACGAGGTCAAGAGATCAAGACCATCCTGGTCAACATGGTGAAACCCCGTCTCTACCAAAAATACAAAAATTTATCTGGGCACGGTGGTGCGTGCCTGTAATCCCAGCTACTCAGGACGCTGAGGCAGGAGAATTGCCTGACTCTAGGAGGCGGAGGTTGCGGTGAGCCGAGATCGTGCCATTGCACTCCAGCCTGGGTAACGAGCGAAACTCCGTCTCAAAAAAAAAAAAAAAGAAAAAGAAAAATGGAATCTTCTGCATCAAAAAGGTTTTATTTTTTAAAATCTTAATTATCACTTTGGCTAAATAAAAGACTACTATGTTATGGTGACCTGTGATTCTATTTTGGTCAGGTATTGTATCCTTTTGACATACTTGACAGGCTTCTCAAAATGAAATTTCAGCTTAAAAAATGTTTTTAATGCTATAGAGGGCCAATACAGCATCCAAAAGTGTGAGAAGTAAGATTATTTGATATGTTAAATTACATGGGAAGCATTGTCAAATTAAAAAATGATGTTACCGAGAAGGCAGAGGTTGTGGTGAGCTGAGATCGTGCCATTGCACTCCAGTCTGGGTAACAACAGCGAGACTCCATCTCAAAAAAAAAAAAAAAATGATGTTAGACCTTCAACTCATATTCTAAAAAATGCTATTAATATTTATTTAAAAATCATATAAAATGTCTTAAAATCTAATATATCTGAGTATATACTATCAGTCATAATAATGATTATTACAATAAATTGTAGGCCACGGATATAATTAGCTTTTCATTTGTTTTTTCATAATTTAAGCCATTTTCATGGTTAATGATTTAATGTTGTTGTTTTTGTTTTTGTTTTTTTTTGTAGACAGTTTTGCTCTTGTCACCCAGGCTGGAGTGCAATGGTGCAATCTTGGCTCACTGCAACCTCTGCCTCATGGTTTCAAGCAATTCTCCTGCTTCAGTCTCCAGAGTAGCAGAGATTTCAGGCATGCACCACCACACCCAGCTAATTTTTGTCTTATTAGCATTGACGAGGTTTTACCATGTTGGCCAGGCTAGTCTTCAACTTCTGATCTCAGGTGATCCACCCACCTTGGCCTCCCAAAGTGCTAGGATTACAGGTGTGAGACACTGAGCCTGGCTGGTCAATGGTTTAATTCTAATGTAGTTTCTAAAAACTTCAAAAGCTTAAAAAAATCCTAGAGGAATGTATCTATCTAGAGGAATGTGTCTATAAGGAGGTTCATAAAAAATGATAAGGGTCCAGAGAAGTTTAATACAGGTTTATGATAATTTAAGGATCAAACCATTTGGACTGAGTAAGAATTGTGAGTATTTTAATGAAGATAGTGAGTGACTCTTATAAAACTGCTAACCAAGGCAAAAGAAAAATTAATTGAACTTCAGGAAAATACTCTGCAACGTTTCTATCTTAAATAAGCCAGTAATGAATTTTTAAAGATATGTCATTTCAATAACCTGTGATCCAACTCAAATTACCTATGATAACCCCTTACTGTTACGCACCTATATTGGAGAAACAAACCTGATATTTAAGATGACAAATTTGGCTGCGTGCGGTGGCTCACGCCTGTAATCCTAGCACTTTGGGAGGCTGAGGTGGGTGGATCACCTGAGGTCAGGAGTTCATGACCAGCCTGGCCATCATGGTGAAACCCCATCTTTAAACAAACAAACAAAAAAAGATGACACATTTAATGTTAAGTGTAAACTCATGGAGAAACCAGAAAGCCAGCAGCCATTGGTTCATTTCTGAGTTCTTAAGGCTTTCGTTATTTAAAAGGCCACATTTCATTATGTAATCACAGAAGAGATAAAATAATCAAAGTTAAATATAAATTAAATGTGTGTGTGTGTTTAGTAATTTAGTAACCTTAATTATTAAAATAGGTTAGGACCATGTTTTTTTTTTTTCTTAAACACATAATCCTGAGAAGACAATCTCAGGATTGGTGCTTATATTCACAGGAAATAAAAAGGATAACCACATACTGATCATTAAGGCCAAACACAATAGCTATATAAGTTTGCCTTTAACCTATTTTTTTTGAGACGAAATCTCGCTTTGTTGCCCAGGCTGGAGTGCACTGGTGTGATCTCTGCAACCTCCACCTTCTGGGTTCAAGCGATTCTCCTGTCTCGGCCTCTTTGAGTAGCCGGGATTACTGGCACTCACTGCCACACCTGGCTAATTGTTGTATTTTTAGTGGAGACAGGATTTTGTCATGTTGGTCAGACTTGTCTCGAACTCCTGACCTCAGGTGATCCACCTGCCTCGGCCTCCCAAAGTCCTGGGATTACAGGCATGAGCCACAGGATCACAGGATTACAGCCTGGGCTAACTAACCTATTTTTTCTATATCTAAGTATTGAAGGTCAAGACTGTGGACAGATTTGAAGACAGAGTTTTATTCCCCTGTGGCACCAGCACTTTTTGTTCCCTGCTTGATCTCTGGAAGGAAGGTGGGCAACAGGTGGCCAGCAGTGGTCTACCTGTGGCTACTTTATTCCCACTGCCTTCTGCCCTTTCTATGGCCACTATCTGTTCCACCCTCAACACTGACAAGAAATGTTGGGTAGGGAGAAGCTGTTCCCTTATTACCTCTGGCAGAAAATAAGATGTTCAGGCCCTCCACCCACCGGACAGCAGAGCTGCACTTCCATGTGGCAGCTATTGGCCATGCGTGGCTTCTGGGTGCCTGGAATGTGGCTGGTCTGAACTGCAGTTTTCTAGAAAGGTAAAATGCAGTTTTAAATATTTAGTTCCAAATATATATATTCTTTATTAATGATTACATATTGCTCACATTAAAATATTTTGAATATAGTGGGTTGTAAACAATTATTTCCACCTGTTGTTTCTTTTTAAAGTTTGGCTACTAAAAAATTTAAAAGTCATGTGTGGCTTACATTTAATTTCAGAGGATTGCCTCCTTTTTAAAATCTTAGGCTGCCTGCTCAAAGGACCGGAAGCCAGGAAAGTCATAAATTTAAGTTTTAAAATAATTATTATTTTTGTTTGTGAGTAGCCATATAGTATATACCCTCTGAGACTGGCCTGACTCAGCTCAGGGAGAAAGCCCTGCCTGAAAAGGTAGCAGCTTAAGACTGTCACTCCATTCAGCCCAGCATCTGATCACATCTGTCACTCCGGGTCTGAGGGGGCGGGGTCTGGAGCGTTATCTAATGAGAGACGCTGATCTGGGAACCATCCAATCGGGCACGCAGCTGGAGCGGACAGGGCAGCTTCCGGGATATGGCGGGGGCCTTTGTCTCTCGCTGAAGCCGGAGCTCCAGGTCTGTTCGTTTCTGTGTCCTCTGCTCCTAGAGGCCCAGTCTCTGTGGCTCTGTGATCTGCAGGTATTGGGAGATCCACAGCTAAGACGCCGGGAACCCCTGGAACCCTAGAAATGGTGAGAGTGCCGGGTACGATATCCCGAGAGGGGGAGGGGCTGTGGCGGGACTCAGGCCTCCCTGCAGTCCGCTCCGCAGTCTGCACCCCGAGTGCTTCCCCAGTTCGACCTCATTCCCCTTCAGCCGTAATATGGCGGCTGAGCTAACAGCCGGGTTCCCGGAGTCCTATATTCGGTGCGCTGTGTCTGTGCCCTGGCCTAATGCCTTCTCTAGGCAGTTCTGCACCCGCAGAGCCCCGTCTCTGCCAGATAGTGCAGGGACCACGAGAGGGCCCAGTCAGGACAATCCTGACTCCGGGTGCGGGTTCATGAATGGGAAGAGCTTTGGTCCCGGGAGTTCCCAGTTCCTTTTTATTTCCCCCTATTAAAAATTTATGGGAGTCACCGTACAAAATTAAAGAATTTAATCGAAGAGTGATTTAGAGATTGTTGCACACCCAATTGTGCTTTGTAGTTTGTGGCTTATGAGAGACGCTTGAATGAAAGTCCGTTTTTTTGTTTTTTTGAGATGGAGTTTCGCTCTTGTCACCCAGGCTGGAGTGCAATGGCGGGATCTCGGCTCGCTGCAACCTCTGCCTCCCAGGTTCAAGCGATTTTCCTGCCTCAGCCTTCCAAGTAGCTGGGATTACAGGCGCCACCAGGCCCAGCTAATTTTGTATTTTTAGTAGAGAAGAGGTTTCACCGTGTTGGTCAGGCTGGTCTCAAATGCCTGATACCGGGCACTCCACCAGCCTCCCAAAGTGCTGGGATTACAGGCGCCAACCATCGCGCCCAGCCAAAGGAAAGAGTTTAAAGGTACACGAGAAAGAAAACCAAATTGAATAATTGATTAAGTACAATTACATCGCTTCTTAATTTGTATGATTAAGGTAGAAATTTCCTGGTTATGTAATGAGAAATTAATTGGCAGCTTATGGTTGGTTAAGCCTGAATTTTGTTTTCCCCAATGTAGTAATTTACCAAAAAAATGCATTTGAGTTAAATTTTTTAAAAAGTAGGATTCAGGCACTAGAGCCACCTCAGTCTAATTGCCTCCCACTTGATTATTTTTACATCCACAGGACTAATTTTCTCCTGCATTTTTCACAACTGCCCCAAGCATGGTCTCGGGTCTATCCCCTACCTGCTATTTCTCTAGCCTAACTATGACTATCAGTAAAATAATATATTTCCAGTTCTGACATCCCCAGATGCCAGCTTTCCCTATTTAATTCACATTAACTATTTTTATTTTATTGTAAGTTTTAGATACTATATTTTAATCATTTTTTGACAAAGCATTGAATGGCACTTAGAAAAATGGTTTTCTGTTTGAAAATATTTTTCATGAGAACAAAGTAAAGAACCATCTCCTAACACTGTATCGTAAAACATCTTTTGATTCTTTTCCTTTTATCTTCCCTAGGCACAGATATTCGAAATATTTTTGTGTCAGCGTTTTTCTTTGGAAACTTTATGGGGTGATGCATCCATAGCCACCCTTTAGTTTTTTTCCTGGTCCTCAGTTTCAGTACTTTCTGTGAATAAACCAATATACCCACCATGGTTATGTCTGTTAGAGTGTCTAGTGACTATCATCTCCTGGGTAATTTTCTCCCATAGGACAACATGAGGTATGGAGTGTAGCCTCTCAAGGAGTAGATGGATGCCCTGGGGCTGAGAAGAATCTCCTGGTGTACTCTTCCTTTGAAAAGCTAACCTCTTGATCTTCACTCAACCCAGCTTCCATTTCTTGGAGACACATTGCTGGTCATCAATCAGTTGCTGGTATTGACGGGAAAACACAGAAACAATTTTTTTTTGGATTGTCTTAAGATTTGTGAAAGAAAAAATAGCATCCCAAAAGAAAAACAAAAGTGACCCCAGTGAGGTGGTGCAACAACATGCAAAGTAAAATGCACTTGGGGCAGTCACTTGAGGCATAGTGCAGAGTCTCCTGAGAGGGTGGTCATTGAGCACTTAAGTGAGTAGTATTGGGTGGGAGACTCTCTCAAGTGATTGGAGGACCTGACTTGACACATATATCAGACACATCTGTTTTCTTTCTTTTTTTTTTTTTTTCAAGACAGAGTCTTGGTCTGTGACCTAGGCTGAAGTGCAGTGGTATGATCTCATCTCACTGCAACCTCCGCTTCCAGGTTCAAGCAATTCTCCTGCCTCAGCCTCCCAAGTAGCTGGGACTACTGGCGCCTGCCACCATGCCTGGCTAATTTTTGTATTTCTAGTAGAGACGAGGTTTCAACATATTGGCGAGGCTGGTCTTGAACTCCTGACCTTGTGATCCGCCCGCCTTGACCTCCCAAAGTGCTGGAATTACAGGCTTGAGCCACTGCGCCTGGCGGACACATCTGTTTTCTAATCAGCATTGCCACTCCCTAGGTTTGTCATCCTGAAAAGATTTGTTCACGTATTTCGACTCCAGTGTTTTGTTTTTTTTTTTTAATTTGAGACAGAGTCTCTGTCTGTCACCCAGGCTGGAGTGCAGTGGCGTGATCTTGGCTCACTGTAACCTCCACCTCCCTGGTTCAAGCAATTCTCCTGCCCCAGCCTCCTGAGTAGCTGACATTACAGTCACACACCACCGTGCCAGCTAATTTTTTGTATTTTTAGTAGAGACAGAGTTTCACTGTGCTGGCTGAGCTGGTCTGGAACTTCTGACCTTATGATCCACCTGCCTCAGCCTCCTAAAATGCTGGGATTATGCATGAGTCACTGCCCAGCTGAGTTTGACCCCAGTTTTTGAACTGTAAATTGCATTCTATTAGTATGATTTGAATGGTAAGAAAATATTTATAAAGGGCAGAAAAAAGGTGGATTTCAGAAAAAAAATATGATTATATATTCTATTTGTTAAAAATTATTTATTTTTTTTGTTTTTGTTTTGAGACAGTTTCACTCTTGTTGCCCAGGTTGAAGTGCAGTGGTGTGATCTCTGCTCACTACAACCTCTGCCTCCTGGGTTCAAGCGATTCTCCTCCCTCAGCCCCCTGAGTAGATGGGATTAAAGATGCCCGCCGCTACGCCTGGGTAATTTTTGTATTTTTTTTTAGAGACGTGGTTTCACCATTTTGGCCAGGATGGTCTCAATCTCCTGACTCTGTCATCTGTCCACCTCGCCCTCCCAAAGTGTTGGGATTACAGGCATGAGCCACCACAACTGGCCCAAAAATTCTTACTTTTTATTTCTCAAAGTCAGTCTAGACAATTTCTCAAGTGTGTTTATGGCTGGGTGATTTCAAACAGACTTTCAAGGCTTAGCTTTTAGAATGCCACCAAAGTAAACAATAGGGGACATTTTTTTTTTTTTTTGGCTGTACTAAATACATTTCCACAAAAAACGGTAGGTAATTGGTGAGTTATATAAATTCATGAAACCATTAGTTTCTCTTTTTGCAGTGTAGATTTGTGACCGTGAACACCTGTGTTCTATATCCTGTGTTGTTGATTTCTGATTATTGCTAAATTTTATGAGGAGAAATTTGGTACCTCTTAGATGTGTTCTCATATAACTAATTTTCTACTTCATAATTTTGATTAAAATAATGCTTTTGCTGGTTGAAATAAATAGATATTTTACTTTTCTTAGGAAGTATAAAATGGAAGCACCAGGCAGAGTGCAGTGGCTCATGCCTGTAATTCCAGCACTTTGGGAGGCCAAGATGGGCGGATCATGAAGTCAGGAGTTCGAGACCAGCCTGGCCTACCTGGTGAAAACCTGTCTCTACTAAGAATACAAAAATTAGCAGGGTGTGGTGGTGCATGCCTGTAATCTCACCTACTCGGGAGGCTGAGGCAGGAGAATCGCTTAAATCACTTTTAAAAAATCCAGAAGGCAGATGTTGCAGTGAGCTCAGATTGCTCCACTGCACTCCAGCCTGGGTGACAAAGAAAAAAGAAAAACATAAAAGAAGGAAAGAAATGGATGCACCTTAATGTATATGTATATGTATATGTATATGTATATGTATATGTATATGTATATGTTTGTATATATATATATATATATGAATACTGTTTCTGAGTAATTTCGCTGGATTTTTTTATATACTTAGATTAAAACACTAAGTGAATAACTCAGACATGGAGATTAAAGCTTAAGACCATCTAAGACTAATACTGAGTCTGCAAAAGGAAGTTATTACAGGCCCAGTTAGTTTTCTCTGGGGAGCCATCTCTATAAATATCCCAGCCTGCTCACTTCAGCCATGGAAAAAGCCTTTATCCTAAGAGAAGCTACAGAGCCCTGAAAAGCTGGAGACCCACAGGCAGTTGAAGCTAAGGTTAAGATGTAAAAAGACTGGAAAGGTCTTACTGAGGATGAAGTTGTTATTGTTTTGAGGCAGTTTCTAGATTTTATAAAATGACAGATTCATGTAAAAATTTTTGAATTCCAAGAAAGCATTGTAGTAGGAGAAAGTACCAACTGTTATTGCAATCCTTAGACAGACAAGGGCTTTTTTAAATGGAAAGGATCAAACAACGTTAGAAAGAAGGTAGGAGGAGGGGAATGGCAAAAGGAAGGTGATAAAATCCGGTTTTAGATTAGAGAATGTTTTACCCTGAAGTCAGAATGTTCGTAGGAGGGACATAAAATGGGGTTTTGTGTTGACTCAGATAGGGTAGCTGAAGGTTCAGGAGGCTGTGGAAAAAAGATAAACTTAAGTAAAGCTTGGTTAAGAAGTATTTTATTTTGAACACTGAAGAAAGATTTAACTCTTTTTTTTAATAAGAAAATAAAATGTGCAGCACCTATGTCTGGAGAGCAGATAGATGAGAAAATAGAGCACCGTCTTACGTTATAGTGGGAAGGATGTTTCCTTTCATAAACTATTTATGGAGAACACAAAGGATGAAGAATTCTATTAATCATAGCTCTTTACCAGGCTTATCTATGTGCTTCATCTTTCCCCGCCTCTTTTCTTGGGCCTATACATTTCTTCTGTTTGACTTTCTCTGGGTTGTATCTTTATTTTTTGGAGATGGAGTCTTGCTCTGTCACCCAGGCTGGAGTGCAATGGCATGATCTTGGATCACTGCAACCTCCACTTCCTGGGTTCAAGTGATCCTCCTGCCTCAGTCTCCCTAGTGTAGGGCTGTAGTGGCCCCACAGGGTCGTGGGGTTTCCTTTATGCTGTGTTGAGGTGCAGGAGCCAAGAAGTAAAGAGACAGGACACTGAAGAACTGGTGAAGAGCATCTGGACTTCAGGGGCCACACCACCTGTGAGTAGAGATCAGCGGCAACCCCCAAATACCCAAGAGCATCTGTATTTATTAGGTACAAGCAGGGGGCAGGGTTGTGTGAGGTCATCGTCTATAGGCTTAGTAATAGGGCATACATAATCACATGAGTTACAAGCTAGGGGACCACCCATTATGTCACCTGGGCAGAGAGGTGGGCCATACGCAGTAGGGGGCTGTGCCGTGTGCAGTAGTAGAGGGTCGTGTACAGAAAAGGGGTCCACCCCCATTAGGTCACTGAGGCAAGGAGGTAGGCCGTGTGCAACAAGTGTCATGTGCAACGCTTCTTACCTGGGGGCTGGAAACTTCAAAGAATTTCTAATAGAAGGATACCATAAGCTTAATGCAGTGGGAGCTGACAGACTTGTGCACTTCTCTTAAGATATTTATGGGAGGATTCTTTGAGCTATTATAGAAGCAAGAAAAGACTTGACAGGGTGTACAGCCACTGTGACTGGTCACATCAGAGGGGTTCTTCTCTTTTGGTTAATTCCAGGATCTTAGGCCTGAGGCCTACTTTCCACAGGAACTGGATGCAAGGTACTACAACTCCTTTATCAAGAGGAGAGACACTTGCTCCATGCCTGCCATACAGCGTATACCCTTTCAGGCAGGGACGCCACTGCCTGGATCTTTGGTTCTCCTGCTGGTCTGGCTGTTTTCCGATGTACTGCTTCTGTTCTGTGACTGCTGTAGGCCTTCCTTCTATTACAAACTACTATATGGTTGGTTATATAGAAGGATTATATAAATCAGCACTAAATGTGTCAGTACAGCTCCGACTACAATACTTATATGATTATACAGAAAGATTATATAGAACTAACTATGCTAGATATATGTAAGCAGTAAGTTACACTTCAGGCACTAATTCTATAAACTAATATATGATTATATATGCAGGATTATATAAAGGAAACAGCTGAGCCATAATGCTATAAACTACAATATTCTTCAGGCACTAGTTGTGCCTGGGCTCTGCACAGTTCTTCCTCTGTGCCCATGGGGGGTGTTACCCACAGAGTAGCTGGGATTCCAGGTGACTGCCACTGCTCCTGGCACATTTTTGTATTTTTAGTAGAAACAGGGTTTTATCATCTTGGCCTGGCTGGTCTTGAACTCCTGACCTGGTGATCCACCTGCCTCGGCCTCCCAAGGTGCTGGTATTAACGGGTGTGAGCCACTGCATCCAGTCATGTTGTATCTTTAATAATAAACTAGTA
Organism: Callithrix jacchus; assembly: GCF_049354715.1. Taxonomy (NCBI): domain Eukaryota; kingdom Metazoa; phylum Chordata; class Mammalia; order Primates; family Cebidae; genus Callithrix; species Callithrix jacchus. Next base: position 21,735,611 of record NC_133523.1, read on the forward strand.
AACAACTAAAATGTTTTGCTAAGTTCTGTGAGTAGCTCTATTACATTACCAAACTTGAGGGAGGCCATGGGAGTTTCTAATTATTAAATGGTAGCGTAGAAGATAGACAGGCCTAGGAAGTTTTTGATTGGTGTAGCATTAAGGACAGTGTTGTGAGATGGTTCCCTGAATCAGGGTCTGTGCTGAGCAAAGTGGGGTCAGAATTCAAATGTTAGACAATATGTTTGTGTTGGAGAGTTGCTTGGTGTTCAGTAAACTCTGCAGATTTGGTGCCAGGAGAGGCCTGTCCTGGAATAGAACTGTGGGTTTCTGGAAATGGGAGGGTCTGCTTTCCTGTACACAAGCTGTCACACCGCCCACTATTCTGTGATTTCAGGTATCTGCGCAGGGTGAGTGAGGCCTGAAAACTTAGAGGAAAAGAACTCTGATAAGAAATCCCCCTTTCCTACAGCAGCCACCACAGGATTTCCACCCACTAACAAAGACACCCACTAGACATTGACATGTCCACACCCCTCACAGGACAAGGCACCACCCTCAGGAATTTTACTACAGCATTTTTTATCCCAGTGCTTCTTGCCAAAACCCACAAAAATGTCTACAAGTCTTTGACATATCCTCATCCCCAGACACTGAATCTGCAGCAGTAATCTGTTTTCTCTACCCTCCTAGGCTTGCAGACCACCTGTTCATGATCTTATCTGCCTGCATGGACACAGAAATAAATTGGAGTACAGCCCAACCTCTGCCTGTATTTGTAAAACAAACCAGTCCATTCAACTAAATTGCACTCTCCCCCATGAATGGATATTTGTATTACTTTTATTTTTGGTTCAGGGGTACATGTGCAGGTTTGTTATATAGGTAAAATTGTGTCATAAAGGTTTGGTGTGCAGATTATTTTGTCACTGAGATACTAAGCATAGCACTTAACAAGTATTTTTTCTGATCTTTGTCCTCCCACCCTCCACCCTCAACAAAGCCTGTCTGTTGTTTCTCTCTTTGTGTCCATGTATACTTACTTAGCTCTTACTTATAAGTAACCATCTTATAAATAACATGTATTTGGTTTTTTGTTTCTGCATTAGTTTTCTAAGAATAATGGTTTCCAATTTCATCCATGTTGCTGCAGAGGACATGATCTTTGTTTTTATGGCCACACAGTATTCCATGATGTTTATGTACCATATTTTTAAAAAGTCTTTTATTTCACTTTATTGGAGAAAGGGTTTCACTTTTTCATCCAGTCTGGAGTGCAGCAGCATGATCCTGGCTCACTGTAGCCTCAACCTCCTGGGCTCAAGCAATATTCCTACCTCAAGCCAGGTACAGTGGCTCATGCCTGTAATCCCAGCATTTTGGGAGTCTGAGGCAGGCAGATCACATGAGATCAGGAGTTCAAAACCAGCCTGACCAATATGGAGAAACCCCACCTCTTAAAAATACAAAATTCCTACCTCAGCCCCTCAGTTAGCTGGGACTACAGGCACATGCCACCACACCCGGCTAATTTTTCTTTCTTTAATTTTTGTAGATACCGGGTTTTAGCTTGTTGCCCAAGCTGGTTTCAAATTCCTAGCTCATGCAGTTTACCTGCCCAGACCTCCTAGAGTGTGGGGATTACAAGTGTGAGCCACCATGTCCAACCATACCATACAGTCTCTATTCAGTCTACCATTGATAGGAATTTAGTTTGATTCCATGCCTTTGCTATTGTGGATACTGCTGCAATGAACATACATATGTATGTGTCTTTATGATAGAATAATTTATAAATCCTTGGATATATACCCAATTAGGATGCTGGTTCAGATGGTAATTCTGGTTTTGGTTCTGTGAGGAATCACCACACTTCTTTTCACAATGGTTGAACTAATTTGCACTTTGACCAGAAGTGTATAAGCATTTTTTTCTCTGCAACTTTGCCAGCATCCATTATTTTTTGATTTTTATATGATAGCCATTCTTTTTTTTTTCACCCCCAAATAATCGCATTTATTATAAACACGGGTACAGATCCTAGACTCTCAGAAACATAACAGATATGAAGCTAAGACAGCTCTGGTGAAACTAACAGACAACAAGGAACTCCAAGGTATTCATGTCTGGGCCAGAACTGCCATCCAAGGCCCCACACCCCACCTTTGGTCCAGATGTCCCTGCTGCCAGAACACACTGGACTGGGGAACAGGAGTTGCATATTCTGTGAGCTGGTGTCAGGGGAAGCAGGGACTCTCACAGTTGCCAGGTTGTCCCTCTCCTCCGAACCAGGTTCCCTCCACAACCCAGGGGTTTCAGTCTCATTTCACTATTATGTTTTAAAACAGAAAACAGGCAAAATGTTTGGCTAAAATAAAATGAAAACACTGCAGGGAACAGACCTGAGTGTGCTGGTGGACAGGCTGCCCTGCTCACATGTGGGAAGGGCAGCGCCAGTGAGGGCAGGAAAGCTCCCTGTGGGCAGCTATGCTGTGTATGCATGTGGCCCTCCCTCCAGTGGTCCGAGGGAGGATGCAGGGTACAGGTAGTAGGGCTCTGCCTGAAGTGTTCTGGCATCAAGAGGCTGCCTGACCCCTAATGGGCATGACACAGGCCCCAGGGAGCAATGGACATCTGCCCAGAGGATCAAAGCTTAACTTGGTCAGGTCCCAAGCTTCACCTGCATCACGTCCCTGACTCTGCAAAGGGTACCTCCAACTCGGGACAAGCCATGGCCTCGAGCAGCAGCTGGCTATGCTGCCAAAACAAGGACACATCTGCATCATACAGCTGCGCCATCCTGGTGTGACAGGCCATACTTGGTCCCCCTAGGGCAAGCTGGAAAAGAACTCCAGATGTGCCCTGGAGAGCCCCCCACCTCTCAGGGGCCACCTCACAGGGTACCCCCATGACCCTATTCTTTTGAGTTTGGCTTGAGGTTTTAGAAAGCCTCATTTCAGGTGAGGAAAAGAACAAAGTCTGGTCCCAGCCCACTCTGGCAAAGATGGTTCTCCCCCTCCTCAGCATGAGAGGAAACCACATATACAGGCAGGACACACACAGCACACATGGGGTGTAGAGAACTGTGCCTGCACACCGCTCACACACAACCAAGTGGCAGCCAGGCCAGGGCATGCCCAGAGAGCCACCTTTAGGCCGTCCATGCAGGCCAGGTTGTAAGGAGGTTGGCTGGCAGAGTAGGGCGCCGCTGCTCCTCCAGCCAGGGTCTCGTGGTAGACCGGCAGGCCCATGGGCTGGGCCAGGTAAGGCGGTGGGTACTGCATTGGGTAGGGTGCTGCTGGCATCCCTGGCTGAGGGTAGCCATTCTTACTAGTATAAGTATCTCTTTGTGGCTTTTCTTTGCATTTCTATGATTAGTGATGAGCATTTTTATATGCTTTCTACTTACATGTATACCTTTTTTTTTTTTTCTAAGATGGAGTCTCACTCTGTCACTGAGGCTGGAGTGCAGAGGTACGATCTTGGCTCACTGCATTGCCACCCAGGTTCAAATGATTCTTCTGCCTCAGCCTCCTGAGTAGCTGGGATTACAGACATGCACCACCACACCCAGCTAATTTTTGTATTTTTAGTAGAGATGGGGTTTCACCATATTGGCCAGGCTGGTCTTGAACTCTTGACCTCATGATCCATATGCTTCAGCCTCCCAAAGTTCTGGGATTACAGGCATAAGCTACCACGTCCGGCTTGGTGTATGTCTTCTTTTGAAAAGCAGGCAAAATCTTTGTGTTTTTTGCCGACTTATTTAAAAACTTCTTTTTTTTTTTTTTTGTAAACTTTTTTTTTTTTTGGAAATTGTTCATTTCTTTAGAAAAGACATTTAGGCAGAGACCAAGGCATTCTAATTTATTACTATATATCCCAGTGGCTAGCAGAGGGCCTGGCACGTAGACAGTATTTTTTTTTTTTTTTTAAGCAAGAAAGAAAGAGAGAAAAGGGGGAGAGAGAACAGGAGTCTTGCTCTATTGCCCAGGCTGGAATGCAATCTAAAAATAGATATTAAAAACCTCTTTTTTGCCGATAATTGTGCTTAACAGCAGAGACAGGAAGGAATAGGGAAAGAAAATAACAAACAGCCAACCATTATTTCATTTAAATCTGTGAAATGCTGTGCAAATGCTAAAGAGTGATTTGCTTCCATTTATTTGGTTACTTTCCAAAATAGGTATAATGTGATACTAAAAAAAGTGTATGTTCTGTGGACCTGGGGTGAAGAATTCTATAAATACTCATTGAGTTTACTTGTTCCAGATCTGAGTTCAAATCATAAATGTCCCTGTTATTTTTCTATCTCATTGATCCGTCGAATATTAACAATGTGTCAAAGTCTCCCGCTATTATTGTGTGGTACTCCAAGTCTCTTTATAAGTCATTGAAAACTTGTCTTATGTATCTGGGTGCCCCTATATTGGGTGCATATATATTTATGATCATTGACTCCTATTGTTGCATTGATCCTTTTATCATTATGTGATGTCCTTCTTTGTTTCTTTTAGTCTTTGTTGCTATTATAGTCTATTTTGTCAGAGATGAAGTTACAACTCCTATTTTTTTTTTCTCTCTCCATTTGACTGGTGAGTCTTCTTCCAGCCTTTTGTTTTGAGTCTTTGTATGTCCTTGCTTATGAGATGGATCTGGATACAGAGTGCCGACTTTTTGTGTTTTGACTTTTTGTTCAGTTTGCATGTCTGTGTCTTTGATTGTGGCGTTTAATCCATTTAAATTCAGGATTAATATTGATATTTGTGAGTTTAATATTGTCATTTAATGCTAGCTGGCTATTTGCCCATTAGTTGGTATAAATTCTTCATTATGGAGATACTCTTTACCTTTTGGTAAGTTTTGGGAATGACTTATACTGGTTGTCCCTTTCTGTGTGTAGTGCTTCTTTCAGAAGCTCTTGTAAAGCAGGTCTGGTGGTGATGAAATCTCTGAGTGCTTGCTTGTTCATGAAAAATTTTATTTTTTCTTCATTTATAAAGTTTAGTTTGGCTGGATATGAGATTCTGGGTTGAAAATACTTTTCTTTGAGGTTATTGAATATTGACCCCCACTCTCTTCTAGTTTGTAGGGTTTCTGCTGAGAGATCTGCTGTAAGTCTGATAGGCTTCCCTTTATGGGTAATCCGACCTTTCTGTCTAGCTGCCCTTAGAATTTTCTCCTTTATTTCAGCCCTGGTGAATCTAACAATTATGTGTCTTGGGTGTGCTCCACTTAAGGAATATCTTTGTGGTGTTCTCTGTATTACCTGGAGTTGAGTATTGTCCCACCTTACTAGGTTAGGAAAGTTTTCCTGAATAATATCCTGAAGAATATTTTCCAGCTTGGATTCATTCTCTTCATGATATTCAGGTACACCTATCAAACGTAAATTAGGTCTTTTCACATAGTCCCATATTTCTTGGAGACTTTGCTCATTCCTTTTTCCTTTTTCTTCTCTAATCTTGTCTTCTCGTTTCATTTCATTAAGTTGGTCTTCGACCTCTCATATCCTTTCTTCTACTTGATCAATTCGAGTGTTAAAACCTGTGCATACTTCTCGGAGTTCTCATATAATATTCTTCAGCTCCATTAATTCACTTATATTCCTCTCTAAATTGTCTATTCTCATTAGGATTTCATCAAACCTTTTCTCAAAGTTCTTAGTTTCTTTACATTGGGCTTGAACATGTTATTTTAACTGACAGAAGTTTCTTATTATCCACCTTCTGAAGCCTAATTCTGTTAATGGAATGAGCTCATTCTTCATCAGACCTTGTTCCCTTGTTGATGAGGAACTGTGATCCTCTGTAGAGGGAGAGGCACTCTGATTTTGAGTATTCTCAGCCTTTTTACCCTGGTTTCTTCCCATCATTGTAAATTTATCCACCTGTCGTCTTTGTAATTACTGACTTTCAAATTAGGTCTCTGAGTGGACGTCCAACTTGTTAATTCCCAGCGCCAAAATCTGAGCAACCCACTGCTCTGGCTAAAACAGCAGCATCAAGATTCTTGGTGCTTTTCTGTCCGGGAGTCTGCGGTGTGGCTTCTCTCCTGAATCCCTCCTTCAATTAGCTGACAGGGTGGCTCTGCCCCTTCCTGGAGCTCCAAACGTCGACCAAAAGGGGACCCAGTCCCGTTTATCTGCATGGAGAACCGCTGCGCCGGCTGCAAGAGTCATGCTAGCGACCCGTGGGGCTCCTCCGCTGGGAATCTCCTGGTCCTTGAGCAACAAAAATTCGCCTGAAAGCGTGGTGTCCTCTTGTTCTCTGCGCTTTCACTGGGAGCTACACACCTGAGCTATTGGCCATCTTGGATCTCTCTCCTTTTTTTAAACTTCTTTAAGTTCATTATGAATTCTGGATGTTAAGCATTTGTTAGGAGCATAGTTTTCATTTTTTAAAAAATTCTGTAGGTTGTTTACTCTGTTGATAGTTTCATTTATGTGAAGAAACTGTTTAGTTCAATTGGGTCCCATTTGCCTGTTTTTGCTTTTGTTTCAATGGCTTTTGGCATATTTATCATGAAGTTTGCAGGTTCCTATGTGTAGAGTAATATTTTACAGAGTATTTTTTTTATAATTTTTAAGTTTTACATATAAGTCTTTAATTCATCTTGAGTTGATTTTTGTATATGGTGTAAGGAAGGGATCCAGTATTGGTCTTCTATACAGTGCTAGCTAGTTATTCCAGCATGAAATAGGGAATTCTTCCCATATTCTTCTTGTCAGCTTTGTTGAAGATCAGATGGTTGTAGGTGTGTGGCATTTTCTTTTGGTACCATAATCTATCCCATTTGTCTATGAGTCTGTTTTTTTGTTCCAGTACTGTGCTTCTTTGGTTATTATAGTCCTGTAGTAGAGTTTGAAGTTGGAAAATGTAGTGTCTCCAGCTTAGTTCTTTTTGCTTAGGAGTGTCTTGGCTATTTGGGTCCTTTTTTGGTTCCATGTGTATTTTAAAACATATTTTTTTTACTTCTGTTAAGAATGTTTTTGGGCTGCGTGTGGTGGCTGACACCTGTAACCAAAGCACTTTGGGAGGCCCAGGCTGGTGGAGTGCCCGATGCAGGAGTTTGAGACCAGCCTTGCCAACACAGCAAAACCCTGTCTCTACTGAAAATACAAAAAAAAATTAGCTGGACATGGTGGTGCGAACCTGTAATGCCATCTACTCTGGATGCTGAGGCAGGGGAATCTCTTGGAGGGGAAGATTGCTGTGAGCAGAGATGGTGCCACTGCACTTAAGCCTGAGCAACAAGAGGGAAAATTCATCTCAAATTAATAATAATAATAAGGCCAGGTGAGGTGGCTCACATGTATAATCCCAGCACTTTGGGAGGCCGAGGCAGGTGGATCATGAGGTCAAGAGATGGAGACCATCCTGGTCAACATGGTGAAACCCCGTCTCTACTAAAAATACAAAAATTAGCTGGGCATGGTGGCACATGCCTGTAGTCCCAGCTACTCGGGAAGCTGAGGTGGGAGAATTGCTTGAACCCAGGAGGTGGAGGTTGTGGTGAGCCGAGATTACGCCATTGCACTCCAGCCTGGGTAACAAGAGTGAAACTCCATCTCAAAAAAAATATATATATATAATAATAATAATAATAATAATAACAATAATGTTTTTGATGGTTTTTTAGAAATAGCATTAAATTTGTAAATTTCTTTGGGCAGTTTGGCAATATAAATAATACTGGTCTTTTCTATCCATGAGAATAACATGGTTTACATTTGTTTGTGTCATTTCTTTTTTTATATATATATTTAACTTTGATTATTTTATCTCTTCTGTGATTAGTAATGAAATGTGGCATTTTAAATAATGGAAGCTTTAGGAACTCAGAAATGAAATGAACCAATGGCTGCTGGCTTTCTGGTTTCTCCATGAATTTACACTTAACGTTAAATTTGTCATCTTAAATATCAGGTTTGTTTCTCCAATTTAGGTGCATAACAGTAAGGGGTTATCATAGGTAATTTGAGTTGGGTCACAGAGGTAATTCAAATGACATATCTTTAAAAATTCATTACTGGCTTATTTAACATAGAAATGTTGCTGTATTTTCCTGAAGTTCAATTAATTTTTGTTTTGCCTTGGTTAGCAGTTTTATAACAGTCACTATCTTTATTAAAATACTCACAATTTTTACTCAGTCCAAATGGTTTGATCCTTAAATTATCAAAAACCTGTACTAAACTTGTCTGGGCCCTTATTTTTTTATGAACCTCCTTATAGACACATTCCTCTAGGATTTATTTAAACTTTTGAAGTTTTTAGAAACTACATTAGAATTAAACCATTGACCAGCCAGGTGTAGTGTCTCACACCTAGCACTTTGTGAGGCGGAGGTGAGTGGATCACCTGAGGTCAGAAGTTGAAGACTAGCCTGGCCAACATGTAAAACCTCGTCAATGCTAATAAGACAAAAATTAGCTGGGCGTGGTGGTACATGCCTGAAATCTCTGCTACTCTGGAGACTGAAGCAGGAGAATTGCTTGAAACCATGAGGCAGAAGTTACAGTGAGCCAAGATTGCACCATTGCACGCCTGGGTGACAAGAGCAAAACTCTGTGATTAGTCAATGTGGACAGAGCTGAGAATAGCAGTTTTCTGGCAGGCCAGCAACTTCTTAGCAGTAAAGACACCTGTCATCCATGCTGGAGTCCAATGATGCGATCTCGGCTCACTGCAACTTCCGCCTCTCATGTTCAAGAGATTCTCCTGACTCTGCCTCCCAAGTAGCTGGGACTACAAGTGCACACCACCACACCTGGCTAATTTTTATATTTTTAGTGGGAGGTAGGGTTCACCATATTAGCCAAGCCAGGCTCAAACTTCTGACACTGTGATATGCCTGCCTTGGACTAAAACAAAATTTTTATGAATTACTTTATATGACCAAATTGGAATGAGAGTATGGAACAATAATAGAAAAAAAACCTTAAAAATTTACAAATATATAAAAATTAAACAGCACCAAACTCTTGAGCATGCTTCTGTTCAAAAATTCAAATAATATTTTGAAAAAGTCCATATTGCTCAATGTAACCTATAGATTTAATGCAATGTTTTAAAATTTCTCACTGCATTTTTGAAGAAATATAAACAGCAGCCAGGCACGGTGGCTCATGCCTGTAACCCCAGCACTTTGGGAGGCTGAGGCGGGGGAATCACAAGGTCAAGAGATCAAGACCATCCTGGCCAAAATGGTGAAACCACATTTGTACTAAAAAAAAAATACAAAAATTAGCTGGACAAGGTGGCCCATACTTGTAATCCCAGCTACTTGGGAGGCTGAGGCAAGAGAATCACTTGAACCTGGGAAGGGGAAGTTGCAGTGAGCTGGGATTGTGTCATTTCACTTCAGCCTGGCAGCATGGCGAGACTCCGACTAGGGGTTTGGCCACTATCTCATATCTCTTCATATTCCAGGGCTCTTCTCCTTGCTTCAGACAGGTGATCAAATCATTTCTAGGCTTCCAGAGGGTCCTGGCTTTCCGCTATGGATCTCACAGTACCTGTAGGTCACTAGGCGCAAAGACCTGTTTGTGTCATTTCTGACATTTTTCTTCTTTTTCTTTTATCAATGTTTATTAAGAATATTGGCCTAAGGTTTTTTTGTTTTGTCTCTGCCAGGTTTTGGTATCAGAATGATGCTGTTTTTAGATAATGAGTTGGGGAGGAGTCTCTTCTCAATTATTTGGAATAGTTTTAGTAGGAATAATACCAACTCTTCTTTGTATGTCTGGTAGAATTCAGCTGTAAGTCTGGTCCTGGACTTTTTTTGGTTGGTAGGCTTTTTATTGCTCATTCAATTTTGGAGCTTTTTATTGTTCTACTAAGGGATTCAGTTTTTTTGGTTGTTGTTTCTGTTCAGTCTTAGAAAGACGTATTTGTCCGAGAATTCATTTTTTTCTAGATTCTAGTTTCTGTGTATAGAAATGTTTATTGTAGACTTCAATCATTATTCGTATTTTTGTTTGGTAATGTTTGTTTTGTCATTTCTGATTTTGTTTATTTGGATTTTCTCTTCTTTTTTCATTAATCTAGCTAGTGGTTTATATTACAAACTGTTTCAAAAAAAATTACTCTTTAATTTCTCCACCCTTTTTGTAGTTCTTTATGTCTAAATCTTTTTCAGTTCAGATGTGATTTTTGTTATTTCTTGTCTTCTGCTAGTTTAAGGGTTGATTTGCTCTCGCTGTTCTCATTCTTCTATTTATAACATCAGGTTGTTAAATTGAGATTTTTCTTTTTGATGTCAACACTTAATTTATAGCACTGCCTTAGCTGTGTTACAGTGATTCTGCCATGTTTCATTTTTCTCATTTATTTCAAAAAACTTCTCGATTTTATTTGTCATTCAAGTGTAGGTTGTTTAATTTTTATGTAAGTGTCTGGTTTCAAGTGGTTTTATTTGTATTCAATTATATTTTTATCAAGCTGTGGTCTGAGTGTGTTGTTGATATGATTTGGGGATTTTTGAATTTGCTTAGGGTTGCTTTAGTTTGTAATGTGTGGTCAATTTTAAATTATATGCTCTTTGGTAATGAAAACAATGTATATTATGTTGTTTTTAGATGGAGAGTTCTGTGGGTGTCTGTTAGGACTATTTGGTGAAGTGTTGAGTTTAGGTCCTAATATCTTTGTTAATTTTTTTCCCTCAGTAATCCATTTATTAGTGTTTGTAGAGTGTTATACTGTCCTACTATTATTGTGTCAGAATCTGTCTTCATAAGTCACTAAGAACTTGTTTTATTTACACCTATAAATTTATAAAACACATTTTTTTCTTTTGCTTTTTCCCCCATAAACATTTTTTCAAGTGCACACGGTGTGCTTAAGGCTATTCCACAGATGTCTGAATTCAGTGTCTACTGCAATTCAGATGTCTCAATAGTTCAGCATGTTCAGAGATGTAGCTGATGTAGAAGAAAATGTGAATTAGAAATAACAGGATTTAGTTACATAGCTTAAAATAAAGGAGACCATTTTGCTCATCTCTCTTTTCTTAAAGCATTTACATTATATGTAGATACTTATCTCTGCTTTTTGAAATATATGTATGTCATATTAACAGATAAATAAACCTTTTAGCCTTCTTTTTGACTCAGGATTTTCTTTAGGACTTTAGATTCATTGCTTTTTTTTTTTTTTTGCTTTGGCAAAAGTTTATTTATTTTTTATTTTTTGATATGGAGTCTCGCTCTGTTGCCAGGCGCCAGGCTGGAGTGCAGTGGTGTGATCTTGGCTCACCACAACCTCTGCCTCCTGGGTTTAAGCAATTCTCCTGCCTCCACCTCCCCAGTACCTGGGACTACAGGCATGCGCCACCACACGCAGTTAATTTTTGTATTTTTAGTAGAGACAGGGTTTCACCATGTTGGCCAGGATGGTCTTGATCTCTTGACCTTATGATCCGCCCACCTTGGCCTCCCAAAGTGCTGGGATTACAGGCGTGAGCCACCACCTCCAGCCTAACAGTTTATATGTTTTTATTATTAGTCTTCTAAAGTAGACACAGATTTGTTTAGATTAATGTTATTTTAAAAGCACACAGAAGTTTAGCACCAATATAACATTAAATTTAGCAATACAGAATGATAAAGGCTAAGAGATACTGAGTAAGTTTCTTTGACAGAACACTGATTATTCAAGTTAATTATCTCATATTTGCAGTCTGAAGTACTAGTATTGCAAAAGCAACAAGAATTCAGTATATAAACCGTGGAGTCTGTAGTTATATTTTGCTTTCTATTTTATACTTAATAATTAGCATAATTATGTGTATGGTTAGTAGACAACCTGCATTTATATAAATTAAACAGTGTTTTCTACAATTGTATTCATACAATAGGAGAAATATAACAGCAAAATATTTACATTGAATGGATGTTTTAATAGTTATTTTACTATTGTTATTTGTACTGTTAAAATGAAGTTTTTAAACTAAATTATGGCTACAAGACAATTTAAACATTTTTTATATTATGACTAGTACATTAAAATTGTTTATATTTATTTATATCTAATATCCAAAAAAAAGCTACCAAATTATTACAGTAAACATTTGTCTACCATGCTTATTAATAAATCCCACATGGATAATTACAGATAAGCACAATTTCAGTGTCTTTCATTTCACTAAATTGGAATGCTGATATTACAGGACAAAAAAACATGAGTGATGTGGCCACTGAAAAACCATAATAGCAGTTCAGTTAGGTATGTTGCAAGGTAAAATATATTTCACTATATAAACAAAGTCAGATCTCCAATTTTTCTTATCTTCTAAAAGTGCTTATGAAAATCGTCAGATGTATTCCAATGTAGATCTCCCATTCAATAGCTAGGAAATAGGAGAGCAGTAGAGATAGAAGAGAAACCTTAAACAATTCTGCAGAGAATATTTTCTCCTTTTTCATAGTACTCATGTTTCTCATGCTGAGAGTACTTGTGTACTTTGGGTTTTTTTGTTTGTTTGTTTGTTTGTTTTTGAGACAGAGTCTTGATCTGTTGCCCAGACTGGAGTGCAGTGGCGTGATCTCGGCTCACTGCATGCAGCCTCCACCTCTCAGGCTCAAGTGATTTTCCTGCCTCAGCCTCCCAAGTGGCTGGGATCACAGGCACATGCCACCAAGCCCAGCTAATTTTTGTATTTTTAGTAGTGATGGGGTTTCACCATGTTGGCCAGACTGGTCTCCAACTCCTGGCCACAAGTGATCTGCCAACCTTTCCCTCCAAAGTGCTGGAATTATAGGCATGAGCTAATAGACACTTTGGGTTTTAAGAAAGAAATTCCTTTAAGGAGAATATTTTCTAGCTGACTTGATCAATTTCATATCTAACCAGAATGGTGTTCTTAAGATGCCTTTAACTTTTTTATCTCAATATAATCTTGCTCAGACTGAAAGCTGTTTTTCTCTCCAGTGCTTTGTGTGGCTGTTCCAGGGGTCCTATTAGTATCCCTTGGGGTCTGTGAATAAGGTGAGCTGTCACAGTGAGAAGTCTTAGACATATTTCTATCTGGTCTCATGCTGGAAATCCAGCAGTATTTTTTCATGTCACCATTATAAATAAAAACTGAGGCTGAAACGCTGCTAGCATTCCCATTATTGTGAAGGTGCAATTCTACCCAGAAGGTCTGCAGCCTCTCCTCCTGATAGTCAGGCTTCACTCTTTGATATGAAACCATGTGCTGCTGTGGCAATTCGGATTCATGTAAAATGTGATCTACCAGCTGTGAGCCTTGTGCTGTGGGCTGTACCTCAGTGGCAGATGATAGGGCTTCAAGAGGGGACACTAGCCATCAAGAGAGGACAAGCAGGATTTCTATAACCCAGTGGTCAGGGAGTAGAGAGTCATTGCTTTTTTTTTTTGAGACGGAGTTTCGCTCCTTACCCAGGCTGGAGTGCAATGGCGCGATCTCGGCTCACCGCAACCTCCGCCCCCTGGGTTCAGGCAATTCTGCCTCAGCCTCCCAAGTAGCTGGGATTACAGGCACGCGCCACCATGTCCAGCTAATTTTTTGTATTTTTAGTAGAGACGGGGTTTCACCATGTTGACCGGGATGGTCTCGATCTCTTGACCTCGTGATCCACCCACCTTGACCTCCCAAAGTGCTGGGATTACAGGCTTGAGCCGCTGTGCCCGGCCGGAGAGTCATTGCTTTAAAATGTAAATAGCCAAAAAGGATACCACCCTGGTCAACCATTTGTGTAGAAGAGTGAGAGCCTGAGTCCAGCAGGCACCTGGCTTCAAGTTGCAAAACTACCTCATAGCATGAAGATGTGAAAAATTTATTTTATTATTGAATATAACAAATTAGTATGCATAAATGGCTTCTCCAATTTCCAGGTAAATTCAGGATTAACTACTTATGACATGGCGCTGTATATTCTTCTACTTGTGGGATATTATGGTGACCATCTTTCTGTCTTTGCAGTCTGTTAAGCAGATTGACTGTGATGCATGATGCATTCAAAATTAATTGTGTAATAAAACACATTTCTTATTTATTTATTTTTTGTGATGGAGTCTTGCTCTGTTGCCCAGGCTGGAGTGCAGTGGCACGATCTCAGCTCACTGCAACCTCCGTCTCCCAGGTTCAAGCAATTCTCCTGCCTCAGCCTCCCAAGTAGCTGGGACTAGGCCTGTGCCACCATGCCCAGCTAATTTTTGTATTTTTTAGAAGAGACGGGGTTTCACCATGTTGGCCAGGATGGTCTTGATCTCTTGACCTCGTGATCTGCCCGCCTCAGCCTCCCAAGGTGCTGGGTTTACAGGCGTGAGCCACTGCTCCTGGCTTAATTTTTTGTATATTAGTAGAGATGGGTTTCACCATGTTGACCAGGCTCGTTTGAACTCCTAACTTCAGGTGATTCACCTGCCTTGGCCTCTTAAACTGCTGGGATGACAGGTGTGTGCCACCATGCCCAGCCTACAGTTCTTATTGTTTTATTATTGTGGTGTTTCTCTGGGGTTGGGGAAAATTTTTCTTCTAATTATATTTTCCAGACACTGTCTAGAATTATCAGACGTGATATGAACATATAAGGTGCCAACCAGAATTTACTCTAGAGGTGACTTTCCCTCTCAGGTTTCCAGTCAACTCACAAATTTTCTGCAAGGTGCCTGCTTTCTCTTAAATATGCAGACAGAATTGTATCTCTGCCTGTTTGGTACCTGTAGCTTTCTGTAGTCACTTCTAGAGACTAGACCAGATTTCTACAAACTTTACAGGGCAGCAATCAACCACTTTACCTTCTTCAGTAACTCTTGTATCTTTAGTCCTGAAACTGACTTACAGACCATGGAGTCCAGAAACCCAATCAGAGTAATGTGTTTACTGAGTAGATGTTAGAAACAGGTACTCAGTGTTGTATAGAATCAACACTGAGACTATGGATCAGTCAGCAAGGCCAATTGTTACTTTCTGCAGAAAGGGTGACACTCAGTAACAGTCTTGCCATGAGATCACACCTGAACAAAGGAAATAGGAGCATTTATAACCTAGTGCAACCATCCTACTGCTATGTCCAGTTTCCACTGGCTGGAACAGAACCTCACCCTCTAAGCTTTACACTATTGGCTGCCAACTTAAAATTTTCCTAAATAGGCAAAAGTAAGAAAGAACAAAGAAAAGAGGAAGTGACTTGTGGAATGCTGATAAATGCAAAAGTACTACTTAATAAGGGCAAAGGAGAAAACTATGATCTAATGCTTCCCTAGGCTTTCCCAGACATGTCAGGGCAGATATCTGGGGCAGCCAAGGAAACTTTGAAGAGGAACTTCTATTTTATTTTCTATAATTACTCCCTCTTTTAATTTATAATTTCTCTTCAAACTTGTTCAATAGTTCTTGACTTCTTTGGTCAGCTTGATCTTCTAGCAGAAGAAATCTTTTAGAATAGGGTGGGAGAGGGGTTAGGGATATCTTGGTAAGAGTCATATCAATTAGTTTCTGCACTAGCCTTCGAATGCAGGGTGTAACACAACATCTGACAATAAGCAGTCCAGTGAGGTAAGAATTGAGGTTAGGGTTTCTTTTCATTTGCCAAACCAATTTTCTAGCCATTTTGAAATGGGATTATTTATGCCAGAATTTTTGTTTGTTTCTTTCTTTTTTTATGGAGCGCTTCGCGAATTTGCATGTGATTCTTGTGCAGGGGCCATGCTAATCTCTGTATCATTCCAATTTTAGTATATGTGCTGTCGAAGCAAGCACCAGAATTTTTAGCTAATTCATTTGATAAGGTCGTGAGTCCTTGCAAGGCCCATGTTATGCTTCCATCTGGGGCTGTGTTATTTGGGATGGAAGTACAGCATTGCGTTTTAATCATTACACAAACACCATCTTTTTTAGCTAGTATCGTATCAAGAGCTATCCTGTTTTCCCATGCCATTTAGCTAGTAGACCTTAACTTTTCTGCAATTCCTTTAATGGCATCTTTTGTATAGTTAACAAGTTGTTGTTGGTTATAGTAAATATAATTGATCCAATCTACATTTTTGTTTTTTGTTACCTACCAAAATAGTCCCAACTAATATCAGGTAGCTATTTTATCTCTAGCTTTCAACTCACTGGTTACTCATCTGGGAACTCCAGTTGCATCTAAATAAACATAAGAATCAAAGAATCCGGCCAGGCGCGGTGGCTCAAACCTATAATCTCAGCACTTTGGGAGGCCGAGGCGGGTGGATCACAAGGTCAACAGATCGAGACCATCCTGGTCAACATGGTGAAACCCCGTCTCTACTAAAAATACAAAAAATTAGCTGGGCATGGTGGCGCGTGCCTGTAATCCCAGCTTCTCAGGAGACTGAGGCAGAAGAATTGCCTGAACCCAGGAGGCAGAGGTTGCGGCAAGCCGAGGTCACGCCATTGCACTCCAGCCTGGGTAACAAGAGTGAAACTCCGTCTCAAAAAAAAAAAAAGAAAAGAAAAGAACCAAAGAATCCAAAAGGAGTTTCTCTTGTATGTTGGTAGCGGGTCTTGTCAATTTTCAGCTGATGAAATGCAGGGTAAAAGGGATAGCCATTGGACTAGAGTGCAGTTACCACTCCAGTTATTTGGCCCCCAACAATAGCACCATACATTCGCTCAAGGATGGAAGTCTGGTGGGTTAGCTCTTGGAAGTGCCTTACTTCACTGTATCCTGTTAAGTTTCCAAGTAACACTAAGTTATCTTCCTGCTGTGAAACATGAAGCAAATTCTGTCTCAGAAGATGGTGGCTGAATGGCCCTTGGGGGCTGCCCTGCAGGGTGCTGAACTTCAGGATATAGCAGGGAAAGGGCTTGGCACAATTGGTTGTTCCTTGCTGTGGAATCTTGGAAGAGAGACACCCCACACACTAAGTCTGTCTGATGAGAGGACTATTTAAGTGGAAAGGGGACAGTCTGGGCCTCTGGCCTACCATGTGTAACAGTTGCTTTTGCTTAGAGTGCGGATGGAATATTTAATCAATTTTAACCATACATTTGCATCGTGAGACTCTGTCTCTATACCTAAGGTTTGCTTTAGGTCATTGATTTTTGCTACTGATACTTTTGTCTATCATTGATAAAGGGATATTTGAAATAGATTTGAGGAGGGTAGAGGAGGAAGAGGCAGAAGATATATTTCAAATATGCCCAAGGGATCCTTCCCGTTGATATTTACCCCAATACCATAGAGGTGATGGATGACAGGCCTAATTTCAGTATTAATAGGGTAAGTAATAAAAATAAAGATTGGGTTACTTTGGTAAGCTTTGCAATCAGGGGAAATGGCCTCTTTAGTGAAATAAAGGTGAGGTTTAAGATTAGTACAAACAACTCCTGTAGATTTTTTTTTTTTTTTATTGAGTGGTCCACAGGATGTCACTCCAGCTTTTACAAGGTTACCAGTCAGTAGAAACAAGAAATTGATATCTTGGTTGCAACTTACTGCAGTGATGAGAGTTATGGGCTAGTAGATTGGTTAGAAGACTACTGCATAAATACTCTTCTGAGGAGGCTAACTGCCTCTGGCTATGTAACTCTCCACAATGCATTACCAAGTAAGCATCAAATATTACATGTTAGGGAGAAGTTGATCTGATTACATTAGTAATAAAATGAGGAGTAACGAGGAAAGAAAGAAAAATAGAAATAAAGATACGTCAAGTTTTTCTTAACTTGAGCTTGGTAGAGATTTGTCCTGGAAGTACAGGACTCTGAGGGCATTGATGCTTCCTCGACTCGAAGTTTGAAGGGTCTATTCTTTTTCTGCTGTGCAAACAGTGGTCTTGGTAGTTAACAGCACATAGTAGGATCCTTCCCAAGCTGGCTTAAGTTTCTCTTTTTTCCACCCTTTACTGAAGACACAGTCTTCAGGTCAATGCTGGTGCATTAGAAATTCTAGAGGTGCTGCTTGTGCTAAAAGACGTTTGGCTTTAAGGGAAGAAAAGGTAGAGGAGAGACCAAATATATAATTTCTGAGAAACTGATCTTTGGTTTCTAATGTAGGGACATCAGCTGAAGAATGTAAGGCAACCCATATAGCATCTTATAGGGAGATGAGCCTATGTCCTTCCGAGGAGCTCTTCTGATTCGTATTTTTTTGAGATGGAGTTTTTGTTCTTGTCCATGCTGGGGTGCAGTGGATCTTGGTTCACCTCAACCTCTGCCTTCCAGGTTCAAGTGATTCTCTTGCCTCAGCCTCCCTAGTAGCTAGGATTACAGGTGCTCACCACCATGCTGGCTTTTATATTTTTAGTAGAGACAGGGTTTTGCCATGTTTGCCAGATTGGTCTTGATCTCCTGACCTCATGATCTGCCTGCCTCAGCCTACCGAAGTGCTGGGATTACAGGCGTGAACCACTGCACCTGGCCTGTTCTGATTCTTAATAAAGCAATAGAAGACATTTTAGTCCATGGGAGTTTCTAAATTAATTTGGTTAAATGATTTTTAAGAGTTTGATTCGTTTCTCTCTCAATATTTTCTGTTATCCCAAATCTAGGTACAATGTGCTCAAGGCTTTTACTGCATTATTAGCAGTGGCCTTTGAAAAAGGAGTAGCTTCCCTCCAATGTGTAAGATGATCAGCTATCACTAATAGGTATTTTAGTCAACCTACTATGGTATTTCAGTGCTGTCAACTTGAACACTTTGGAGTGTGTTTATCCTAAAAGTAATTTCTTTAGAGCCTGCTTGTTTGTTTTCTTGCAGATGAGACATCTATCTTTAGCTTGACTGGCCAGAGTGTCCTTAGACTCTAAGAACTGCATCACACAGGGCCTCAGGGCCCCAATGTGTTCCTTGGTGTAGGTGAGTTAAGATTTCTCTCACAAGGGGCTTAGAGAGCATCTCCCTCTGGCCTGGGAGAATTTATCTCCCGTCAGCATTTTCCTGTGCCCCAATTTCAGCCATTTTCTCCTTCTCAACAGAGGAGAAAATAGGAACTATTTTAGGAGAAGGAAGGAAAGGAGTTAAATGAAAAATCAGTTGAGCAGCAACTGCTGCCTTTTTGGCCACCTGAAATGCAAGGTGGTCCCTCAACTTTCAAAAGAAGTCATGTTGATATCCTGGGACAGGTACAAGAGCTATTTCTTCTGGTAATTGGAGGTTGTTTAAGACATGAACTACTAATGGTTCATAAGCAAGTTCTTGGCCTTGATTATTCATTAGACCTTGTTCAGCCCAATTTTTTCCAAATATGTGTGCTACCCCAAAGGCATACTTAGAGTCTGTATAAATGGTTTCTATCTTATTTTCTAGGAATTTTATGGCCTTACTGAGAGTAAATAATTCACACCTCTGGGCAGAATAATTATTGGGTAACCTCCACAACTCAATTTCTTCAAAATTTTCTCCATCTATTATTGCATATTCATTGTGTTGTCTCCCATCAATCATTTTGGGAGAATCCATGTATGAACAGGTGAATGTCTGGTCTTATAAGAGGTCTCTGCTAGATCAAGCTGAACCTTTGTTTAATAATAAAGTCAAGACACAAGTGTTCAGTCTGTAGCAGTGGGTTCCCTGTTAGGAAGCCTGCAGGGTTGAGTGAGCTATATGTTGTTATGGTTAAGTCATCTTTCTCTAGCAGACTAGCTTCATACTTTAATATTCTAGAATCAGTAAGCTGTCTTTCTGCCTTTTGACTTAAAATAGCTTAACCTGGTGGTGTGTACTTACAGTCAAATATCTTCCAAAGGTAATCTTTCTACTTTTACTAATATGGCAGTAGCTGCCACAGACTGGACACATTGGGGCCATCCACTGGCAACTGGATCTAAGACTTTAGACAGGAAAGTAACTGGCTGCCGGCAGACTCCATGTTCCTGTGTGAGTACCCCTAGGGCTACTCCATTATCCACATTAACAAAAAGATGAAAAGGTTTCACTAGAGAGAGTAAGGCAGACATTAACCATGCCTTTAATTCATTTACGGGGTCAGCTTCATCAGAAGACCATATAAGCAGGTCAGGTCCTCTTTCAGTAAGTTTTTCATGTAACAGCTTACTTCTCAGAGCATAAGAGTCAACCATAATCTGCAGTATCCAATGAACTTTAAGAATTTTCTGAGTTCTCATTTGGCTTGGGGCAAGGGTAAGGACACAATTCCTTCAACCCATTCAGGCCCCTTCTTCTTTTCCCTGCACTAATTAAATGGCCTAAATATCTGACTTCTGGTTCTACATATTAAAGTTTTTCCTTTGAGACTCACAACCCTTCAGAGTATGGATGATTCAAAAAGTATATGGAGTGCTCAGCTACTTTTTCTGTATCTTCACCAGATATAATTCATATACTGGATTAAATGTAGCTGTGTTGAAATTTCTACTTTTCTAATTACCTTGTCTAGAGCATGAGTAAAAGTATTTGGCTAGTCTGCAAACCCTTGAGGTAATACTGTCCACCAGTACCGTTCCTTTTGTCCTGTATCTTGATCCTCCCATTTGAAGGCAAATAGATCTCAGCTTCTTTCAGCCAGAGGACAGGCCCAAAAGGCATCTTTTAAATCGATGACAGTAAACCACTGATCACTATAGGGAATTTTGCTTAGAATAGTATATGGATTTGGCATTGTCGAGTGAGCAGTTTGTACTGTTTAATTTATAGCTCCAAGATCTTGTACTAATCAGTAGGATCCATCAGGCTTTCTGACAAGTAAAATAGGGGTGTTATATGGGGACATGCAAGGTTCTAGGAGTCCATCTTTGATAAGACCTTCAATCACAGGCTTTAGTCCTATCTGACTTTGTAAGGAAATTGGGTACTGCTTTCTTCTGGCTCCTCCTTCTGGAATCTTTAAATGTATTTGGATTGGGAGAATTCGTAGCTTCCCTTAATTCCCTTCTCTTGACCATACATCAGGATAAATTTTCTTCTCATCTACTGTAGTCAGCAGGTTTAAGGAAATAAAGATTTTGGCCCTATTTGTAATCCTAACCCTAATATCAACATTAACTATCTTCTTAGTAATTAGTCCTTGCTTCAGGAATTAGTATAAATTGATTATTAGCCACCCAATTTTAATATCTCACTTCTGTATTCTCTAGAATCTTGCCTTAAACCCTCCTCCTTTTACTCCAGATATAAATAGTAATTCTTCTGAAGAGCAATTTAAGCCATTTGGATAAAGGCATAAACAGTGAGTCATTCTAGAATCAATAAAGAATGTTACTAATTTATGGTTTGGTCCCACCTCTAAATTTATCAATGGTTCTTGGTGGGACTCAAAGTAAAAAAGAGCCCCTGAGCCCCACTTGCTCCTTGTAAGGCAAGCATGAGCAGGCTCTTGGTGGTTTCTAATTGAGAGCATTCTCTCTTCAAATGGCCTGTCTTCCCACATCTGTAACATCTATCTTGCCCACCTTTTCTTCCTACTGCAGGACCCTTTTGCCTTGGCTTATCCTTGTTTTGTCTGCATTTCCACCTTCTACAGCACTTGCTATGGTCCTCCCATGTCCAATTCTGACCTCGCCCTATCCCTCTCTGCAGACCTGCATCCCAAGTCATCGGTCCATTTTTCACTCCGGACATTGTCTGCCCAGTTGATTTTTGCCAAGAAAAACTTTGCCGTTTGCTTTTGTCTGTCTTCATCTCTCCTCACATATATTTTTTGTGCTTCCTCTAAAAGTTCTTCAACCAGTTGGTTCTCTATCGTTGCTTTCTTGCAGTGTCAGACCAGTTGTTTGTGACAAAATGTAATTTTAGCATCCCTTGCCCTGGAGGACTATCAGGATTTAAATCTGCATACTTTATTAATTGTAATCTCAGCCTGTCTAGGAACTGCATGGGTCCTTCATTATTTTCTTGGTGTACATCAAAGGCTTTCATTAAGTTTTGAGGTCTAGGTGCAGATTTATTTATCCCTCTGATAATCAACTCTTGCACATCTGCTGCTGGGTTATCTTGGCCAGCAGGATAATCACTTTTTTAGGTTGCCATACCAGCTTTGTGAGTCATGTTTCATTCTTCTTTAGAGAACAAGATACCTAGGATCGACATTAACTAGGTTCAAGTATAGATTTGCAGACCTAATCACTGATGAATTCGTTCTGCTACCCATTCTGGATTATCTAGCAGAGGCTTAAGTTCTTTCTTTAGACCTCGTACTTAAGAAGAGGTTAAGGGAGCATTTACAAAGCCAATTGTGCCCCCACTTTGTGGGACTTCCTTCAGAGGAAAGAGCTGGGAAACTGGCTCTTTGGGAGTGCAAAGAAAGGGAAGATTTTTGAGTATGTTTTTTACAATACTTTGTATCTTTTGGCGTCCTCTCCATAAAGAAGGACATTTAGAAGAACATTGGCAATGATCAGGCTCTTAAAGGTCAGATGTGGAAACTTCTGCTTCTGAATCTGCACCAGCCACCTGAGGAGGAGTGGGGAGGCCACAGAGTGGGCTGCAATGGTGTGTTGGGATTAAGAAATGGGGGAAGATGATTCAAATGATTTCACTGTTTTCTTTCTAACCGTGTGTCACTATCTGCTTCATGTTTCAAGTCCTTTAAGGTATATAAAGAAAGAGGCCCTCGCTGCCAGCATAGGGTATAATCTATTTCTTCAGAGGACACAGGACTCTTGTTGTTAACATACATGATTAAAAGTTGGCAGACCCAGTCTTGATCTGAGCCAAATTTTGGCCAGAAAATGGCAGGTTTTAAAATTGGTTCTTGAGTCCAGAGGAAACAACAATATTTAATCATTATATATTTTTTTATGTTTAGTATGTTCATTTTCTTTCCAGTGCTTTAACATGAGCCCTAGAGGGCTATCAGGAGGGATTTGATCACTTTCACCTCTTTTATTTCTAGTTCTACTTCCTGTTCCAGTCTTACTAGAAGCATTTCCCATGTTGTATACTACATAGGCCCAACCCTTCACACTAAATATGTCTTGCCTATTTGTCCCGCGGGAGGCTCTATCCCCCAGATCCTTCAGAACAGGGATGTCTTGCCAGTCCTGTCTCTAGAGGCTTGCTAAGGCTCAACCTCACGTACTAGAGGTTTCTTGCCTAATTTATCCTGGGAGCTTTATTTTCTCCCTCCCCTTCCAGAGATCTCTCACTTTTATTCCATGCAACCACGATCGCAAACAGTGATGCTTGTGACCACTCACACACACTCAGCCTTCCAGAAGTTGACCACCAAGAAAATATTTTGTCACCCGCTTGTGACATTTCTTACCTTGGCCTGTGCACAAGGTTGCCTGGCTACCATGGTTCTGCAAGCTTTCCCTTCTCCCACATTGCTGAAGATCCAAATATATTCCTCACACCAAGTAGGTCCTGGCTCTCTTCTCTCCAGACCACTGCACAGAGGTTGGGGGGTGCCTCCCCACAAGAGAAGGCCAAGTCTAGTTTCCTTGGCTGGAGAATAGGGTCCTCCTCTAAGCTTGACCCTATTGGCTAGCAACTAAAATTTTCCTAAATAGGTAAAGGCAAGAAAGGACAAAGAAAAGAGGAAATGACTTGTGGAATGCTGATAAAGGGAAAAGTACTCCTTAATAAGGGCAAAGGAGAAAACTATAATCTAATGCTTCCCTAGGCTTTCCCAGACATGTCAGGGTGAATATTTGGGACAGCCAAGGAAACTTTGAAGAGGAACTTCTATTTTATTTTCTACAGTAGACATGGAGACATGAGAATTTCCACTTTACCCTTCCTCCTCTTGCTAAAATGCCCACAAATGCAAGTAACACCTGTTTGCTAATCTATTTATTCAGAGCCTAAATCTGTAGCTCCAAATTCTGAATCTAGGTCTTGAGATTTGAATAAGAAAAAAAAAAAAACCTTTTGTCTGAGGAATGCAAGTCCTTCTAGTTGTCAAACTCAGACATTAAAATGAGAGCACAGTTATGTCTTTTTTCCCCTTTTCAATAATGTATTTATTTCTTGAAAGCATTTGCTATTGCCACCAGTAGCTATCACTTAAACTAATAATGCCATACTGGACACTATAATTTATACTCCAAACCTTAATGATGTATGTCAAATCAATAATCAATGTTATTTCTGTAAGTAAATAAAAATTTCTGATAAATTTGTACCTGTCCAGTCTTTCTCTTTTTGGGGCTTTGCTTATATACTTGTAACTGGTGCCAAAGAATGTTTAGATTTCAGGCAACTTGAATCTTTGCTCCCAGGTTATAATCCTCATGCTTGGCCCAAATAAACTGTCTACTTATATTCATGTTGCCTCAGCTTATTTCTTTTAGGTAGGCATATTATTTAGAATGTGCTAGAGCAGCCTCTATGAGGGGATTTCTCTTTTGATTGTACTCCACTTGCTGTCACACCCAAGAATGCAAAGCCAGGTTGATCTGACCTAGAGTCTGCACATAAGGTCAGACTCATGCCTGGGATTCACAAGGCACAGAAAGTTTTTGGATTGAGAATGTACAGAAAACAAACAGGAGACATTTCTGCATTGTAGGATGTCAACATAGATGTCTTAAAGTTACCATTTGACAGTGTGGCTCTTTGAGCTTTTCAGGTCTTGTCCAGTGACCTGCTGCACTTATGTGAGGCTCCAGGTGTAAATAGAATCTGATGGCAGAACCTATACATGGAAACAAGCATCTTTGTAAGAGATTAAGGTCACAAAGTATCCAGAGCCATGAACAAACTACACCTACATGTTAAATGTAATACTAGCATATTCTTGTCCTTTTTGTTTGTTTTTAACCCAAACTTTGGCTAATCAGAATTGATTAAAGTTTTAAAGCTTCACTAGGACAGTTCAATATTTTATTTAGCCTGATCCTCTCTTCCCTTGCTTATTGATGGGACATCAGCTCAGAAGCACTGGGAACCTTCTCACAATCATCTAGACATCTATTAGAAATTTGAAAATGTCCAAAACAAAATTGTGTCAGGCTGACAAGAGTAGTTAATTCTGCTTCTGTTCAGCTTAAGTGAAATAATTTATTCTGTGTTTTCCTCCCCTCATGCATGAGATTTCTTTGGTTGGTACCCAGAAGAGAGTTTCTCCAGTTCTCTGGTACTTGAGTGCAAAACAAGGAGGAGGTCTGGAGACTCAAAGAGATAAACTAATAGTTTCTATTTCATATGGTCATTAGAAAAACAGATGAAGCAGTTATAAACTTTACCATCCAGGAACTTTTAGTCTAGGTCAGTAACTAGATAATGGCTTAATTGAGCATCATCTGGTAGGTACAAGGAATAGATGTGTGCAAACCAACTTGGGTTTTATTTGGGTTACTTACTTTATATTGTGAATTTCTATGTTATTACCTAAAGGGATATTTATGGACAGAAGGGTTATTATTCCATTCTTTTTACCTTGCCAGGAACACATATTTGTC
This sequence comes from Callithrix jacchus, assembly GCF_049354715.1. Taxonomy (NCBI): domain Eukaryota; kingdom Metazoa; phylum Chordata; class Mammalia; order Primates; family Cebidae; genus Callithrix; species Callithrix jacchus. Next base: position 21,760,889 of record NC_133523.1, read on the forward strand.
TTATAAAATTATCCTAGAAAACTTTAAGAGATTTGTTTAAATTGGTTATTAATATATGTTATAAAATTGACAGGACAGTGGCTAAAAAAGATTAAAGTTACACAAACTCTGGGGATTTTTAAGTTTCTTTTAGGTAAGTTTATAAAAACAGAACATGAAATACCTAGTGTTATAGAGAACTATATGATCCTCTTCCTGCCCCAGTTCTATTTAGGTTCACCCTTTATAAAGGTCTTACTAAGTAAGGTCTTGCCCAACTCTGGAGTTTTGCCTCACATAACTGATAAGAGATGAAAGTTTTGAATCCTTTTGCCTTTCTAGAGGTGAGGCTCACAATTTTTTAAAAATCAAAAAGCATATAACTGAGATAAATAAAGTGTGTATTATAGGGTCTTAATTTGTTGTTATTGCAATTGTTTTTTAGACAGAATTTTGCTCTTGTTGCCCAGGCTGGAGTGCAGTGGCACGATTTCAGCTCACTGCAACATTTGTCTCCTGAGTTCAAACAATTGTCCTGCCTTAGCCTCCTGAGTAGCTGGGATTATAGGCACCTGCCACCATGCCTGGCTAATTTTTTCTATTTTTAGTAGAGATGGGGTCTCATTATGTTGGTCAGGCTGGTCTCAAACTTGTGACCTCTGGTGATCCTCCCACTTTGGCTTCCCAAAGTGCAGGGATTACAGGATTGAGCCACTACACCTGGCCTATTTTTTAAAAAACAATGCTAGCAGAGAAAGTCCAATTTGCAACTTGTTTTCTATTTCTGCAGATCCAGTAGTTTTTCCACAAATCACAAAAAAGTAAATATAAACACAATACTTATTCTGCTAAACTACATAAACTCTTTCTGTATCCCTTTTACTTGTCTATATTTAGGTTTTATTCTATACATTAAAAAACAAATCAATGACAGACAATCAGAGGAAGAAATAAAAATGCTAGACCCCTTATCTAAAATCTGGGAATTATTCAAGACAGTACCAGCTCCCAGGGTGTTACGATGATTAAATCACACAACGTTTAATACCCAGTACAGTGCTCTCTTAACATACTCTTGAGCATATGGTACCTGCTTAATAAACATTACATTCATTCATGTGCACATGTTGGTTTCCAAATGTAAACTTATTCAAACATTGCTGCATTCTCTTTGTTCTTGTAAACTTTAAAGAACTAAAAAAGAATAAGGAAATTGGTTGTATTCATTTTTCCTAGAAGTATGTGTGTTGTGACAAGGGTGCTGAGTGTAAGGGACTCTGTGCTGTGCCTGCTTTCTCTAACTAATGCTAATGGTGAGCCCAGGGGAAGCAACATCAGCATTAACAGAGAACTTGAGGCTGGGTGCTGTGGCTCACACATGTAATCCCAGCACTTTGGGAGGCTGAGGGTGGCATATCACCTGCGGTCAGGATTCAAGAGCAGCCTGGCCAACACTATACAACCCTGTCTCTACTAAAAATACAAAAAAAAAAAATTAGCCAGGTGTAGTGGCAGGTACCTGTAATTCCAGCCACTCAGGAGGATGTGACAGGAGAATTGCTTGAACCCAGGAGATGGAGGTTGCAGTTAGCTGAGATTGCTCTATTGCACCCCAGCCTGGGTCACAAGAACAAAACTCCATCTCATAAAAAATAATAATAAAGCTGATTTAAACAAGATGACACTTATTTCACAAAAACTTCTTAAGAAATTTATTAGGAGATACCTGCTACTAGAGTGTTAAAGACTATTTAAAATCGCTGTTAAAAATTACAAATTTTAGACGTAACTTCCAACAACATATCTTTTCCATCTGAAAAATACATATAACTGATTCTGTGTGATGCAAATACAGCACTGAAAAGTGTACACATTGTGTTTATGCCCTTAATTTTATACTTTTATTATTCAGAAAAGTATTATGGCTACTCTGGTGTTGTGGATCTTACGCCATTCTCTTTTCTCAGTAGTAGAGAATACATTAGGAAACACTTTTGTGTAAATGAATATTTTTTTAAATAATTTCAGTCACTCTTGTAAGTCAGAACTAGTTCTATTTCCTCTAATTTTACCTGTAGTCAAGTTATAAATTCTGCTATCTACCTGGTAAGTGTGTGTGTGTGTCTCTATGTGTGTGTGTTTGTTTTTCAGGGACTGCTGACATTTAGAGATGTGGCCATAGAATTCTCTCTGACAGAGTGGCAATTCTTGGACACTGCACAGCGGAATTTATATAGGAATGTGATGTTAGAGAACTACGAAAATCTGGTCTTTCTGGGTGAGGATAACTTCAACACACAATTCCAAACATAGCCTAATGGTTTCACTTCTCTTTTTGGTACAGTGTGTTTTGGTAATATATGCTTTGCATAAATAAGTTTCAGATCCCTGTTTTCAAGAAAATCTTGGGGATTTGTCCATGTTTAAAATAATTTCTGAAGATGTTTCATCTTGACCTGAACTTTCTACATTTCTAAGCTGATCTGTATCCTTCACTCTAGATTAGCAGTAATTTCATTAATTTAGTTACATAATATATTGTTGTCCGTACCTTAAAATCTAATTGCCAACACCAAATTTTGATTCAGTGTTACTGGGTAGTGAAATTAATAACCTACAAATTTAAAATCCTCTGTTAGAAATCAATATTTTTTGATTACATTATAAAATATTTTATTACGCCCTCTTTACTGAACATATTACTAGGTTGGTAATTGGAGAATATGAGCAAAATTTATGTTACTTATTTGTAATAAAACAGGTATTGCTGTCTCTAAGCCAGACCTGATCACCTGTCTGGAGCAAGAAAAAGAGTTTTGGAATATGAAGAGACATGAGATGGTGGATAAACCCCCAGGTAGGTGAGAGTGAAGGTGAACACAATGGATGACACAGATGAGAGGTCTAAATATTAAAGACAAAGCCAGTTGTTAAAATGTGAGTTGGAAAGCTACGTTCCATTGGAATAGTTTCTGGAAAGCCTGAGTTTTTCGTTTGTTTGTTTTGGTTTTTTGTTTTGTTTTTTTTCCTCTCATAATTGGATATCTTCTGTTTTACACTTAAATTTTCAAAAGCTTCTACTTTCTTTTTGGTGATCTTCTTTCAAATTTCTAGTGAGAGCATCTGTCTTCTTTATGGCATATAAAAAACCGCACAGTCTGACTGCTTTTACATTACTTTTGGGAACACAAAAATCCACATAATTTTTAAAAACTCTGTTAAACAATTTTTTACGTTTTCTTTTTGTATCATGTGTAAAATGTGAGTGGTAGTTTCTATTTTTTCTGTTCATTCTGCACATTTCATCTTATTTGTATGACTATAGTCTTGAAATATAGTTTGAAGTTGTAAAGTATGATGGCTCTCGGCTGTTTTTTAAAGATTTCTTTGACTAAAGTTTTTTGTAGTTATATGTAAATTATAAAATTGTGTTTTCCATTACTTAAAAAAATTGCCACTGAAATTTTGAAGGAGAGTTTGTTGAATCTGTAGATCACTTTGGATAACATGGCACTTTAGCAGTATTTATTCTTTAAATGCGTAGACACAAAATATTTTAAAATTTATTTCTTTTCTAATTTTTTTAGTGATCCATCACTGTAAAGATTTTTTAGCTCCACTCTTAAATTTGTTCTCAGAAATTTATTATTTTAATGCTCTTGTAAATAAGATTATTTTCTTCCTCTATTTTATCGGAGAGCTTAAGTGTATGAAACCCTATCTTGTATGTACCTTTTATATTTTCCTAATTTACTGATTATATTTATTAGTTTAGACAGGGTTTTTTTTGGACAGAGTTTTGCTCTTGTTGTCCAGGCTCGAGTACAATTGTGCGATCTCAGCTTCCCTCAACCTCCGCCCCCCAGGTTCAAACAATTCTTTTGCCACAGCTTCCCGGGTAGCTGGGATTGTATTTTTAGTAGAGACGGGGTTTCTCCATGTTGGTCAGGCTGTTCTCTAACTCCCAACCTCAGGTGATCCACCCACCTCAGTCTCCCAAAGTGCTGGGATTATAGGCATGAGCTACCGCACTCAGCTTTAGACAGGTTGTAATGTACTGCTTATGGGTTTTTTATATATATAAGATCATATGATTTACAACCAGCAAGTTTTTACTTATTTGTTTTCAATTTTAATGGCTTTTTTATTTTTTGGCTAATTCTTCTGCCACATACTTTCAATGATATGTTAAAATGCAAGCACTGACAATGGGCACAATATAGTTTTGCATTGGTGTCTGTGAATTTGAAGGATAAAACACTTCTTCAAGTTTTTAGAAACTACTTTCAGGAGATAAAGATCTTATTTTGTTGGACCCCCAGAGTGATGGGATGCCCTCTGGGTTTGTAGTAAAGAATGGTTGCAGTTTGGTCACAAGGCTACTGGGTCAGCACTAGGCAGTTGTAGTTCCATTTTATATTTTGGATAGATTGAACTTTTGTTGGTTGCTCTATAGGGAAGACACTAGCATAGGTTTCTCTAGTCAAGTCTGCATATGGTGGGCCTTCTATCAAGATGTGGATGAGGACAGCTTTCATTGAGTACCAGAAAGAATTTTTCCAGGTCACTGTGTGGGTTCCTAGGTAGGCAGAACTGGCCATGAACTGTGGCTGAGAGAGCTGAAACTGAATCATTGAACTGCTTCAGGGACCACAGTAAAGGCCAAGGTCTGCAGGCCTGCCTGCATGGCTATAAATGAATATCTTCCTCCAGGCCCCTGGAAGGACAGGACCTCTCTCAGATTGTGGCTGGAGGGGGTTTGAGATGATTACACAGTAACTTCAGAATTCTCTGTTGTGACAAATTAGGTAGCCAATTTCCTAGTTGTAGATAAGAACAGGGATCCTGTAGTTTGCTACCTAAATGAAGGCCTGCCTTCTGAAAAGAAGACTTTTCAATCTTGGGCTTTATCAGATCTTCAGAATTCCCTCTCTGGATCTCAAAGCTCTGTTAAAGGCACTTATTTATGAGATGAAGTCTTACTATATAATTCAGGCTGGTCTTGAAATTTGATGAGAAGCAATTCTATAACCTGAATGTGCCATGTAGCTGTCATTACATGGCTTGAGCCATGAGGCCTGGCTCTCTCATAAAGGTATTTTTGTCAGAGATGGCTGACCAGTTGTCTTGCTGTGCAGGGGCACCTTTCTTTCTTTTTTTTTTTTTGAGATGGAGTTTCACTCTTGTTACCCAGGCCAGAGTGCAACGGTGCGATCTTGGCTCACGGCAACCTTCGCCTCTTGGGTTCAAGCAATTCTCCTGCCTCAGCCTCCCAAGTAGCTGGGACTACAGGCATGCACCACCATGCCCAGCTAATTTTTGTATTTTTAGTAGAGACGGGGTTTCACCGTGTTGACCAGGATGGTCTCAATCTCTTGACCTTGTGATCCACCTGCCTCAGCCTCTCAAAGTGCTGGGATTATAGGTGTGAGCCACCGTGCCCAGCCAAAATAGGGCACCTTTCATTATTGTTCCATCTTACTGATTTCACTCCCTTTATACATTTTTATTCTTTATTTTCTTTTACAAATTTGTCTGTAATCATAGATTCAGAGATTTAGAATGCTATTCTAGAATTTACATGTTATGTCTGAAGTAAATTAGATAATTAGTAGACACTCCATATTTACTAAAACAGTTACTTATAAATTTAAGTTTCCTGTAGGCAAAAGGAATTATAGGATTTATACCCACTTTTTTAGCCTATATCTAAATATCAACATAATTTATTCCCAAATATTTATATATCAGAGGCTTTAACGATATTCTGTTATATATGTTGCATGTATACACACACACACACACACACACATATATTTATTTAGCAAAGTAAAGCTACTCTTTGCTTCTAAAGTTGGATTATAGCAGTTTCATTTTGTGTAAGAAGAGCATATATTTAAAAAATAAAAAATATTTTTAATTTTTTTTTTTTAAGACAGAGTTTTACTCTATCACCAGGCTGGAGTGCAGTGGTGTGATCTTGGCTCACTGCAACCTCTTCCTCCAGGTTCAAGTGATTCTCTTGCCTCAGCCTCCTGAGTAGCTGGGACTACAGGTGTACACCACTTCACCTGGCTAATTTTTGTAGTTTTAGTAGAGATGGGGTTTCACCATGTTGGCCAGGATGGTCTCGATCTCCTGACTTTCTGATTTGCCCGCTTCAGCCTCCCAAAGTGCTGGGATTACAGGTGTAAGCCACTGTGCCCGGCCAATATTTCTAGTTTTTAAAAAATGTTTATTTGAAGTTTCTAATTATAATATTTTATAATCATTCTGCATTTTCTCTGAAATTTTATAACCATAGAGTATATGTCAATTATTTAATATACCTGCCTTCCATGAGTGCACAGTCAAATATTGTAGTTATCTAGACAAATTCTTTCTTAATAGTATATCAGTATTGCAAACCAGAATTTATGAATAAATATTTATTATTGTTTTTCAGTCTATATTGGTTTTATAATGTAGATTTCTTAACATCAGTTCATTGTGGTTTTTGACTTATGTCCTATAATACTAGACAATTTGCAATTCTATTTGTACACTTTAAGTCAATGTGGAGTTTAACTATAAATCAGCAATATGCCTATCATAGTCAGATTATATACCTGTGCATTTATTTAAATATAAACCTAGTTTAATTTGTGGCTTATCTTGTATATGTTCTTTCTTAGATGAATGGTTGTTTTATCTTGTCTAAGTAAATAGTCAGGGAAATAGTCTTATTTTCACCATGCATTTAATGATGAATATATATTCTTTGATGTGAGAGAAACATTTACGTGATTTAAAGGTAATTTTTGAAAAAAGCATCATTCTGTATTTTTTCAGTTTTTCTTTGAAAAACATTTTTTTAAAAACACATAAAATTTACCATCTTAAATTTATTAAAGTGTATATTTCAGGGCCAGGCATGGTGGTGGCTAACATCTGTCATCCCAGGACTTTTGGAGGCAAAGTCAGAAGAATAACTTGAGCCCAAAAGATTGAGACCAACCTGGAAAATGTATGGAGATTCTTTCTGTACATAAAAAAGTATAAAAATAGCCAGGCATGGTGGTGTGCACCCGTAGTCTCAGCTCTTTAAGGAGAGTGATGATGGAGGATTATGTGAGGCTGGGAATTTGAGGCTACGGTGAGCCATAATTGTGCCACTACCCTCAAGCTTGGATGACAGAGTGAGACCCTGTCTTAAAAAAAAAAGCTGTACATTTCAAGATTGTTTAGTATATTCATATTGTTATATAAAAGAGTTCTATAGTTTCTTATTTTTTGAAAGTAACACTCCATACCTATTAAGTAACAACTGCCCATTTTGCCCTCTCCCCAGCCCTTGATAAACACTCTTTCATGTTTTGTTTCTATGAGTGTGACTAATTAAGGTATATAAGTGGAATCATATAGTATCCATAATTTTGTTACTTATTTCATGTGACATATTATCATAATTTATCTTAAAATATGACAAGATTTACTTAAAGCTGAATAATACTTTTGCATGTGTACATATATACATATGTATATATGTGTACATATATACATATGTATATATGTGTACATATATACATATATAGTGTATATATATAACAGAATATGTAAACATAATGCTATACATATATATATGTTTTTTAATGTGTTTATAAGTTAAGAAACAGCTAAGCTATTTTGGCTTTTTAGCTTTTGTGAATACTGATACAATAAACATGAATGTTCAAATGTGTTTTTCAGGTCCTGTGTTGCATATTTTAGATATAGATTCATAAATGAGATTGCTGTATTTGATTATACTTTTATTTTTAATTATTTGAGAAGCACTTATACATTTTAAATAATGGCTACATTCTTCTTTTCTACATACATTCTACATGACTTTTATTTTTATTGCATCATAAACAAATTTGATATTTCTAAAAAATTGATAGTTGCCATTCTATTAAGTGTAAGATGATTTTGTTTTTCAATGTAATTTTTATTCATTTCTTTACAAATGGTAATTCTGCAAGTTTTTTCAAAGCTTATTTCCATTTATATATCTTGTTAAAAATGTAGTTCAATTATTTACTTCTAAATCGTTATTGAACTTCATTGATCAGTTTTAAGAATTGCTTATATATTTTTAATATTAACTCCTATCATATGTGATTTGCAAATATTTTCACCCATTTTTTTAAAAGGTATTGTCACTCAATTAAATTTTTCTTTGACATGCAGAAATTTTGAAGAATGGTGTAGTTATTTTTTCCTGCTTTTTCTTCATAGCTCATTCATTCAATGTTGTATCTAAGAAAATGGTGTGTCAAGACCATTGTCTTGTCTTCTCCGTTTATTTTTTTCTCAGAGATTTGTTAGGTCTTTTTATGTCTAGGTACTTACTTTAAAATGCTTTTCATATCTGTTTCAAGGAAATGATCTCATTTTATCAGTGTTGATACCTAGTTTTCAACATGATTTTTTTGGAAGAGATTATCTTCTCTCTATTGTGTGCTTATAGCAACTTTGGGGGAAAATCATTTGATTATATACAGAAGGGTTTATTTCTGGGCTCTCTATCATGTTCTTTCACCTGTCTATCTATGTCAGCACCACATTGCATTATTTAGCTTTTAATATGTTTTGAAATCCGAAAGTATAATGCCTCCTTGTTCTTGTAATGGGTGTTTGGCTATAATTTATAATTAAATTTAAAAATTTTAATGTTTGTATAAAATTGTGCTTTTGGGAGTTTTATAGAGATTGTAGTAAATATGTTCTCCACTGTAGATTGTATTGACATCTTTGAATGATTAAATTTTTTTTTACCTTTACAGCAAGAATATGTTAAAGACTATGTTTTATTTTCATATATATTTGGATTTGCAAGTTTTAATTTTAAAACTTAATTTCTTGTGTTATTCAGTTTTGGTCAGAAAACGTGTATAATTTTGGTCTTCTTAAATTTATGTCTTGCTGTTTGAGATAGGATCTTACTCTGTCACTCAGGCTGTAGTACAGTGGAATAATTTTGGCTCACTGTAGCCATAACCTTCCAGGCACAAATGATCCTTGAATGTAATCTCCCTAGTAGCTGACACTACAGAAATTCTTTACCAAGCCTCACTAATTTTTTGATTATTTGTAAGGACAGGGTTTCACTGTGTTGCCCAGGCTGGTCTCAAATTTTTGGCTTCAAGTGATTCTCCCATCTTGGTCTTCCAAAATGTTGAGATTATAAGTGTGAGCCACTGCACCCAGCTGGTATTCTCAAATTTAATAAGATTTGGTATGTGTCCTAACAGAATATACCAGGTGCACATAAGTATATTGTGTATTATCTTGCTTTTGATTAAAAAGTTTCTACATGTCTGTTAAGCTGAATTGATCTGCAGTATTGTTTGGATTTCCATGTTCTCCAAACCTTATGCTGTAATGTAATCCTGAGTGTTTAATGTGGGACCTGGTGGGAGATGTTTGTGTCATGGGGGTAAATTTCTCATTAATGGGTTGGCACTATGTTTTTATTAATCAAAGTGCTTACACTCTATTAATTCAAAGGTTGGTTCATTAAAAGAACCCAGCTTCTTTACCTCACACTTGCTCTTTCTCTTACCCTCTAATATATCCTGTTACTCTTTGCCTTTCACCATAATTGTAAGCTTCCTGAGATTCTCACCAGAAGCAGATGCTGGTACACACTTTTTCTACAGTCTGCCAAACTGTGTGCCAAAAAAAAAAAAAAAAAAAAAAACCCAAAAACCGAAGGAAAAAAAACCCTCTTTGCTTTATGAATTAACCACTCTCAGGTATTTCTCTTTGTAAAACAATTGAAGTTGGAAATTTATTTCTAAAGGCATTATGTTATAAAGGGGAGCAGATAAAGCTGTCTTGGGTAAACATAACAGACTTTTTTTTCTCTTCTATGAGGCTCTTTATTTTATGCTCACCTGGGGCACTGCACACAAATTTATAAGTTTTTCACAAAAGTATTTTGGTCAGTATGTGCTTGTTAAATTTATATGTCTAGGAAGAAATTATGGTCTAATGATATTTTACTATGCCATCTTGCTTATGTAGTTTGTGAAATTTTATAGTTTAGACTTGGAAAGTATATTCATTTGAGTCTAGCAATTAATGTGTTATTTTTATTTTTTTCAGTAATGTGTTCTCATATCATCCAAGACCTTTTGCCAGAGAAGAACATAGAAGATTCTTTTCATAAAGTTACACTGACAAGAGATGAAAAATATGAACATACAAATTTTCTCTTAAAAGAAGACTGTAAAAATGTGGATGAGTATAAGGTGCACAAAGAAGGTCATAATGAACTTAACCAATATTTGCCAACTATCCAGAGCAAAATATTTAAATGTGATAAATGTATGAAAGTCTTTTATAAATTTTCACATTTAAATACACATAAGTTAAGACATACTGATAAGAAACCTTTCAAATGCAAAGAATGTGGCAAATTATTGTGTATGCTTTTACATCTAACTCAACATAAAAGAATTTATACTACAGTGAATTTTTACAAATGTGAAGAGTGTGGCAAAGCTTTTAACTATCGCTCAGCTCTTACTACACATAAGATAATTCATACTGGAGAGAAACCTTATAAATGTGAAGAATGTGGCAAAGCTTTTAATCGGTATGCAAACCTTACTAGACATAAGAGAATTCATTTTGGAGTGAAACTCTACGAATTTAAAGAATGTGGCAATGCTTTTAATCAATCCGCAAACCTTACTACATATAAGATAATTTATACTGGTGAGAAACCCTACAAATGTGAAGAATGTGGCAAAGCTTTTAACTATCGCTCAACCCTTACTACACATAAGAGAATTCATACTGGAGAGAAACCCTACAAATGCGAAGAATGTGGCAAAGCTTATACAGAACCTGCAGCCCTTAATAGACATAAGAAAATTCACACTGGAGTAAAACCATACAAATGTGAAGACTGTGGTAAAGCTTTTACATACTCTGCAACCCTTACTAGACATAAGATAATTCATACTGGAGAAAAACCATACAAATGTGAAGAATGTGGCAAAGCTTTTAACAAATCCTCAATGCTTACTACACATAATAGAATTCATACTGGAGAGAAACCCTACAAATGTAAGGAATGTGACAAAGCTTTTAACCAATCCTCAAAACTTGGTAAACATAAGAAAATTCATAATGGAGAGAAAACCTACAAACATAAAGAATGTGGCAAAGCTTTTAATCAGTCCTCAAAGCACAAGATTATTTATACTGATGAGAAACCCTACAAATGTGAAGAATGTGGCAAAGCTTTTAACTATCGCTCAAACCTTACTACACATAAGAGAATTCATACTGGAGAGAAACCTTACACATGTGAAGAATGTGGCAAAGCTTTTAACCGGTTTGCAAACCTTACTAGACATAAGAAAATTCATACTGGAGAGAAACCCTGCAAATATAAAGAATATGACAAAGCTTTTAATCAATCCTCAAACCTTACTACACATGAGATAATTTATACTGGTGAGAAACCCTACAAATGTGGAGAATGTGGCAAAGCTTTTAACTATCGCTCAACCCTTACTACACATAAGAGAATTCATACTGGTGAGAAACCTTACAAATGTGAAGAATGTGGCAAAGCCTTTAACCAGTTTGCACACCTTACTAGGCATAAGAGAATTCATACTGGAGAGAAACCCTACAAATGCGAAGAATGTGGCAAAGCTTATACAGAACCTGCAATCCTTACTAGACATAAGAAAATTCACACTGGAGAAAAACCATACAAATGTGAAGACTGTGGCAAAGCTTTTACATACTCTGCAACACTTACGAGACATAAGATAATTCATACTGGAGAAAAACCATACAAATGTGAAGAATGTGGCAAAGCTTTTAACAAATTGTCAATGCTTACTGTACATAAGAGAATTCATACTGGAGAGAAACCCTACGATGTAAAGAATGACAATTTTTTAACCAGTCCTAAAACTTGGTAAACATAAGAAAATTGATACTGGAGAGAAACCATACACATCTGAGGACTGTGGCAAAGCTTTTAAGAAATCCTCAATGCTTACTGCACATAAGAGAATTCATAGTAGAGAGGAACTGTACAAATGTGAAGAATGTGGTCAGCTTTTAACTATTGCTCACACCATACTACACATAACAGAATTCATACTGGAGAGAAACCATACAAATGTGAATAATGTGGCAAAACTTTTAACTAATTCTCAACCCTTATTAAACACAAGAGAATACATACAGGAGAGAAATTGTATAAATGTGTAGAATGTGGCCAAGATTTCAACTGATCCTCAGCACTTACTGAACATAATAGAATTCATATTGGGGAGCAACCTTACGAACGTGAAGAATGTAACAACGCTTTCAATCCATCTGCAAACATTAACCCTAAGAAAATTTATGCCAGTGAGAAACTACAAAACCAGAATGTGTGACAATTTTGACAACACCTCAACCTTTTCTAAATATAAAAGTAATCATACTGGTGACAGATTATAGAAATGTGAAGAATGTGACAAAACCTTCAAAATGTCTGACTTATTTTTAAGTAAGATAATTTTTACTGGAGAAAACACAAATGTAAACAATATTGTGAAACTTCTAATTAATGTTCACAACTTACTGCACAGGAATGCACTTCAGAAAAATTGTACAAATAAAAATAATGTGAAATAACCATTAATATTTGATCACATCCTACTCAACAGAGAGCTGGTAAATAAAACATATAAATGGAATTACTGTAATATATAAAAATATATATGTATAAATGGAATTACTGTAATACATATATACTACAGTAATTCCATTTATTATATATAAGCCTTTAAAGAAGAGGCCGGGTGTGGTGGCTCATGCCTGTAATCCCAGCACTTTGGGAGGCTGAGGTGGGTGGATCAAGGGGTCAGTAGTTCAAGACCAGCCTGGCCAACATGGCCATAGAAACACCATCTCTACTAAAAATACAAAAATTAGCCAGGCATGGTGGTACACACCTGTAATCCCAGCTACTTGGGAGGCAGAGGCAGGAGAATTACTTGAACCTGGGAGGTGGATATTGTGGTGAGCTGAGATCACACCACTGCACTGCAGCCTGGGTGACAGCAAGACTCCATCTCAGAAAAAAAATAATAAAGAGTATTCATTTTGAAGACAAAGATTACAAATATAAAGAGTGTTCCAGTAGCTTTACTTGTATCACAGATTTGATTGTACACATTTGTACTAGAGAAAAACCCTGTAGCAGTTTCTCAAACTTTGTTCCACATCAGGAAATTTATATTGGGGGAAAAAAATCTTGCAAATGTTATAAATTTGGAGAAAAATTGTTTCAATAACTATTGCTTAGAAAACACCAGAGGTTTCATACTAAAGTATATTTTTGCAGATGTACTAAATGTGAAAGAATGTTTAATCCAAAATGAAGTCTATGTAAATATCAGAAAATTCCCAGTGGAAATACCTAAGGCAGTGACGCTATAGACATTACAGTAAATCAGAGTGCTGAGTATAGAAAACAATCAGAACTAAAGTTGGTAAATAAATTATTTGTATGTCACTTTAAAAGAAGTAGAGTTTTTTAAATGTTATAATTCCATTCAAAGTATACTTTTGTCCTTAAAATTACAGATATTTTAAAACATGAATAATGATGCAATTCTCTCAAATTACTTCGTGCTCTTTTTTCATTCCTACTGTATTCACCTGTGAAAGCATGTTACTAAGTGTTACTGCATCAAAAATGTAAGTTTTTTTTTTTAATTAGTAGGGATATGACCTTTTCTATGGAAGGGAAAGGGAATTAAAATGTAAGACGTGATGAAATTCTAAGTGGAGAGACTCTTTGGTTAAGTAATGCATGAGTTAGGTGTTCAGAGTAATATTCTACATAATAGTGATAACATTTTAAATTTTAGTTAAAATTTAAATTAGCAGTACATTATTTTAATTATGGTACTTTTATGTAATAGAATAGAAATTTTTAGATTGTGTGAACTGAATTTTTTAGTTAAAGTTTTAAAAAAAAGTTAAAACCATTGATCATTCAATAAAGTGTTATTATACCATTAACTTTAACTTAGTCAACCTTACTCAACGATGTAGGTAAAAGATGGTAACAATGTACTATTTGTTAACACAATGAACTAACATTTCTAGTAATCTCCTTTGCAGTGACTTTAAACTGCAGAGCAGTTAAGGAATATTGTTCCTATAGGTTAAATATTTCTTCTTTTTCTCTTATTTTATTTTTCTTAATTTTTGTGGGTCCATAGTATGTGTATGCATTTATGCTGTATATATAGCCTGTTTGAATACAGAAATAAAAAAGGTAATAATCACATCAGGATAAATTAAGTATTCATCATCTCCAGCATTTATCCCTTGTATTAGAAATGAATTCTACACTTTTTGATATTTTAAAATGTACAGTTAAATTGTTATTCATTACAGGGTCATCTTTTTGGTCATAATAAAAATTATGTACCATTATAAAAATTTATACACTTTGGAGTCCAGAATAAACTTAAAAATTGTTAATTTTTTTGAAAACATGGTATCTCTGCCTGCAAACTCATACAGACTTTTAGTTTTGATTTACAGAGTTAAATACACACATACATTATTCTAAAAATAAACCTTAAGTTTAAGAAAATTATGGAGTAAGTCATCATGTTTGTATAAATTTGTACCTTTTTCTCAGAAGAAAAAATTATTGGAACAAAATGAATTATTTAAATTTAATAATCATTGTATTACCAAATAGTATATTGTTACCATCTTTTACCTATATCCTTGAGTAAGGTTGGCTAGGTTAAAACTAACTAGAAAACTAAAAACCTCAAAATGATAAAAGCAAATCTATGCCCTCTGTTTATATTGAATTTATTACTGTAAAATCTTATGGCTAATTAATATTCTCATGCAAATTTGCTGTCTTTACTTGTCTAGTACTCATGGTAGATCTATAATTTTCTTGTTTCTTATACTTTTTTCTTTCATAGTTTCTAAGGTTTTCATTATGTGAGCTGGTCAAGGATTGTATGAATGGTTTTTATAAAATTTAGTAGTGCACACAAAATAATTTCTAGATATAAGCCCTATATCTAGATATAAAAAAATAATATTTTATTGAATTAGAACATTTTGTTCTTTTAATTGGAGAACCCTATGTAAGCCTACTTTTCTTTAATTATTGTTCCTTTCACTTTTTATAATTGGCAGAAGTAAATTTACCAATTTGCTCAGGGAGGTTTACCAATAAGTACTAGAGAGGTTTCATAAGTCATGAGCATGTTTATGTATACAAATGTAGCAAACAAACATGACAGTGCTTGCTGTGTAACAGAAGTTCCACAATAAGCTGTAAATATCCTTGCTGGAGTTAGTTTGTGATTTCAAGTCAGAGATGGAAAATATCGGTGGTAAAGAAAAACATTAATTCTTCATGTGGAGCGAACATTTTTCCAGGTGGTAACAATACATTATTTGGTAATATAATGGACTAACATCTTTAGTAATGTCTTTTGCCAGTGGCTTTAAACTGCAAAATGTTAAAGAGTATTGTTCTTGTAGGTAAAATTTTCATTATTTTTTTGTCATTAAAATATTCTTACATTTCGTGGGTCATTTATATGTGTATGGATTCATGTTATATATGGCATATTCTGATACAGGCATACAATATATAACAGGAGGGTAAACGTGGTAACCATCACCTCTAGAATTTATTCTTTGTATTACAATTTTATTCTACAATTTTAGTTATTTTAAAATGTGCAATTAAATTGTTATTGGCTGCAGGGTCATTTTATGGTCATAATAAATACTACATACAAGTATAAATAAAATTTACATATTTCCGATCCCTGAATAAATACTTTAAAATTTTTGTTTGTATTTTTCTTTGAACATGTGGACTCTGCCTGCAAACACACATAGATCTTTAGTTTTGATTTACTTAGAGTTAAATACACACATTAGTCTAAAGATAAACCTTAGGTGTAAGAAAATTATAGGTCGTGTGAGTATAAGTTTGTAACTATTTTCAGAAGAAAAAAGCAATATTAAATCATTTTAATAAGGTGTCTGATTTTCTAGGAAAACCTCAAAAATGCTGAATGCAATTGTATATATACTGTGCTTGGTAGTGTACTAAATTATGTTTTACTTATTTGAAATATTTCATTTTGTTATTTTAATTGGAGAATGCTATATAAACCTATTTTTAAAATTTATTATTTTTTAAAATAATGAACTTAAGTAAATTTGTTGATTGGGCCAATTTGTTCAGGTAACTATTAGGGAACCCTTATAAGTTGTGAGGATGTTTTTATATATAAAGTAGCAAACAAACATGACAGTGTTTGCTGTGTAATAGATGCTCCATAATAAGGCATAAATATTCCTGTGATGGTTTGCAACTTCAAGTGAGATGGAAAATATTAGTGTGAACAAATAACATTGATTCTTTATGGGAAGGGTAATTATTCTTTTAGGCTGCAAAGCTATATCCTGCTGAATTTAAAGAGAAGATTTGCTTTTATATTCTATTTTTTTTTTAATTTTTTATTGGATTATAGGTTTTGGGGTACATGAGCAGAGCATGCAAGACAGTTGCTTAGGTACACACATGGCAGTGTGCTTTGCTTTTCTTCTCCCCTTCACCCACATTTGGCATTTCTCCCCAGGCTATCCCTCCCCACCTCCCCCTACCACTGGCCCTCCCCTTTTCCCCCCAATAGACCCCAGTGTTTAGTACTCCCCTTTCTGTGTCCATGTGTTCTCATTTTTCATCACCCACCTATGAGTGAGAATATGCGGTGTTTCATTTTCTGTTCTTGTGTCAGTTCGCTGAGGATGTTTTCCAGATTCATCCATGTCCCTACAAACGACACGAACTCATCATTTCTGATTGCTGCATAATATTCCATGGTGTATATGTGCCACATTTTTCCAATCCAGTCTATTATCAATGGGCATTTGGGTTGATTCCAGGTCTTTGCTATTGTAAACAGTGCTGCAATGAACATTCGTGTACATGTGTCCTTATAGTAGAACGATTTATAGTCTTTTGGATATATACCCAGTAATGGGATTGCTGGGTCAAATGGAATTTCTATTTCTAAGGCCTTGAGGAATCGCCACACTGTCTTCCACAATGGTTGAACTAATTTACACTCCCACCAACAGTGTAAAAGTGTTCCTTTTTCTCCACATCCTCTCCAGCATCTGTTGTCTCCAGATTTTTTAATGATCGCCATTCTAACTGGCGTGAGATGGTATCTCAATGTGGTTTTGATTTGCATCTCTCTGATGACCAGTGACGAGCATTTTTTCATATGATTGTTGGCCTCATATATGTCTTCTTTCGTAAAGTATCTGTTCATATCCTTTGCCCACTTTTGAATGGGCTTGTTTGTTTTTTTCCTGTAAATCTGCTTGAGTTGTTTGTAAATTCTGGATATCAGCCCTTTGTCAGATGGGTAGACTGAGAAAATTTTTTCCCATTCTGTTGGTTGCCGATCCACTCTAGTGACTGTTTCTTTTGCCGTGCAGAAGCTGTGGAGTTTCATTAGGTCCCATTTGTCTATTTTGGCTTTTGTTGCCAATGCTCTTGGTGTTTTGTTCATGAAGTCCTTGCCTACTCCTATGTCCTGGATAGTTTTGCCTAGATTTCCTTCTAGGGTTTTTATGGTGCCAGGTCTTATGTTTAAGTCTTTAATCCATCTGGAGTTAATTTTAGTGTAAGGTGTCAGGAAGGGGTCCAGTTTCTGCTTTCTGCACATGGCTAGCCAGTTTTCCCAACACCATTTGTTAAACATGGAATCTTTGCCCCATTGCTTGTTTTTGTCAGGTTTATCAAAGATTGTATAGTTGTATGTATGTTGTGTTGCCTCCGGTGCCTCTGTTTTGTTCCATTGGTCTATATCTCTGTTTTGGTACCAGTACCATGCTGTTTTGATTACTGTAGCATTGTAGTATAGTTTGAAATCCGGTAGTGTGATGCCCCCCGCTGTGTTCTTTTTGCTTAGAATTGACTTGGCTATGCGGGCTCTCTTTTGGTTCCATATGAAGTTCATGGTGGTTTTTTCCAGTTCTGTGAAGAAAGTCAATGGTAGCTTGATGGGGATAGCGTTGATTCTGTAAATTACTTTGGGCAGTATAGCCATTTTCACGATATTAATTCTTCCTAACCATGGACATGGAATGTTTCTCCATCTGTTTGTGTCCTCTCTGATTTCGTTGAGCAGTGGTTTGTAGTTCTCCTTGAAGAGGTCCCTTACGTTCCTTGTGAGTTGTATTCCAAGGTATTTTATTTTTTTTGTAGCAATTGCGAATGGCAGTTCGCTCTTGATTTGGCTTTCTTTAAGTCTGTTATTGGTGTAGACGAATGCTTGTGATTTTTGCACATTGATTTTATATCCTGAGACTTTGCTGAAGTTGTTTATCAGTTTCAGGAGTTTTTGGGCTGAGGCGATGGGGTCTTCTAGGTATACTATCATGTCGTCTGCAAATAGAGACAATTTGGCTTCCACCTTTCCTATTTGAATACCCTTTATTTCTTTTTCTTGCCTGATTGCTCTGGCTAGAACTTCCAGTACTATATTGAATAGGAGTGGTGAGAGAGGGCATCCTTGTCTAGTACCAGATTTCAAAGGGAATGCTTCCAGTTTTTGCCCATTCAGTATGATATTGGCTGTTGGTTTGTCATAAATAGCTTTTATAACTTTGAGATACGTTCCATCGATACCGAGTTTATTGAGGGTTTTTAGCATAAAGGGCTGTTGAATTTTGTCAAATGCCTTCTCTGCGTCAATTGAGATAATCATGTGGTTTTTGTTTTTGGTTCTGTTTATGTGGTGAATTACATTTATAGACTTGCATATGTTGAACCAGCCTTGCATCCCTGGGATGAATCCTACTTGATCATGATGAATAAGTTTTTTGATTTGCTGTTGCAATCGGCTTGCCAATATTTTATTGAAGATTTTTGCATCTATGTTCATCATGGATATTGGCCTGAAGTTTTCTTTTCTCGTTGGGTCTCTGCCGGGTTTTGGTATCAGGATGATGTTGGTCTCATAAAATGATTTGGGAAGGATTCCCTCTTTTTGGATTGTTTGAAATAGTTTTAGAAGGAATGGTACCAGCTCCTCCTTGTGTGTCTGGTAGAATTTGGCTGTGAACCCATCTGGACCTGGGCTTTTTTTGTGTGGTAGGCTCTTAATTGCTGCCTCAACTTCAGACCTTGTTATTGGTCTATTCATAGTTTCAGCTTCCTCCTGGTTTAGGCTTGGGAGGACACAGGAGTCCAGGAATTTATCCATTTCTTCCAGGTTCATTAGTTTATGTGCATAGAGTTGTTTGTAATATTCTCTGATGATGGTTTGAATTTCTGTGGAATCTGTGGTGATTTCCCCTTTATCATTTTTTATTGCATCTATTTGGTTGTTTTCTCTTTTATTTTTAATCAATCTGGCTAGTGGTCTGTCTATTTTGTTGATCTTTTCAAAAAACCAGCTCTTGGATTTATTGATTTTTTGAAGGGTTTTTCGTGTCTCAATCTCCTTCAGCTCAGCTCTGATCTTAGTAATTTCTTGTCTTCTGCTGGGTTTTGAGTTTTTTTGATCTTGCTCCTCTAGCTCTTTCAATTTTGACGATAGGGTGTCAATTTTGGATCTCTCCATTCTCCTCATATGGGCACTTATTGCTATATACTTTCCTCTAGAGACTGCTTTAAATGTGTCCCAGAGGTTCTGGCACGTTGTGTCTTCGTTCTCATTGGTTTCGAAGAACTTCTTTATTTCTGCCTTCATTTCGTTGTTTACCCAGTCAACATTCAAGAGCCAGTTGTTCAGTTTCCATGAAGCTGTGCGGTTCTGGGTCGGTTTCTGAATTCTGAGTTCTAACTTGATTGCATTATGGTCTGAGAGGCTGTTTGTTATGATTTCAGTTGTTTTGCATTTGTTGAGCAGTGCTTTACTTCCAATTATGTGGTCAATTTTAGAGTAGGTGTGATGTGGTGCTGAGAAGAATGTGTATTCTGTGGATTTGGGGTGGAGAGTTCTGTAAATGTCCACCAGGTTTGCTTGCTCCAGGTCTGAGTTCAAGCCCTGGGTATCCTTGTTGATTTTCTGTCTGGTTGATCTGTCTAGTATTGACAGTGGAGTGTTAAAGTCTCCCACTATTATTGTGTGGGAGTCTAAGTCCTTCTGTAAGTCATTAAGAACTTGCCTTATGTATCTGGGTGCTCCTGTGTTGGGTCCATATATGTTTAGGATCGTTAGCTCTTCTTGTTGTATCGATCCTTTTACCATTATGTAATGGCCTTCTTTGTCTCTTTTGATCTTTGTTGCTTTAAAGTCTATTTTATCAGAGATGAGAATTGCAACTCCTGCTTTTTTTTGCTTTCCATTAGCTTGGTAAATCTTCCTCCATCCCTTTATTTTGAGCCTTTGTGTATCCTTGCATGTGAGATGGGTTTCCTGGATACAGCACACTGATGGGTTTTGGATTTTTATCCAATTTGCCAGTCTGTGTCTTTTGATTGGTGCATTTAGTCCATTTACATTTAGGGTTAATATTGTTATGTGTGAATTTGATACTGCCATTTTGATGGTAAGTGGCTGTTTTGCCTGTTAGTTGTTGTAGATTCTTCATTATGTTGAAGCTCTTTAGCATTCAGTGTGATTTTGGAATGGCTGGTACTGATTGATCCTTTCTATGTGTAGTGCCTCTTTTAGGAGCTCTTGTAAAGCAGGCCTGGTGGTGACAAAATCTCTGAGTACTTGCTTGTTCGCAAAGGATTTTATTCTTCCTTCACTTCTGAAGCTCAGTTTGGCTGGATATGAAATTCTGGGTTGAAAGTTCTTTTCTTTAAGAATGTTGAATATTGGGCCCCACTCTCTTCTGGCTTGTAGTGTTTCTGCCGAGAGATCTGCTGTGAGTCTGATGGGCTTCCCTTTGTGGGTGACCCGACCTTTCTCTCTGGCTGCCCTTAGTATTCTCTCCTTTATTTCAACCCTGTTGAATCTGATGATTATGTGCCTTGGGGTTGCTCTTCTTGCGGAATATCTTTGTGGTGTTCTCTGTATTTCCTGCAATTGAGTGTTGGCTTGTCTTGCTAGGTGGGGGAAATTTTCCTGGATGATGTCCTGAAGAGTATTTTCCAGCTGGGATTCATTCTCTTCGTCCCCTTCTGGTACACCTATCAAACGTAGGTTAGGTCTTTTCACATAATCCCACATTTCTTGGAGACTTTGTTCATTCCTTTTTGCGCTTTTTTCTCTGATCTTGGTTTCCCGTTTTATTTCATTGAGTTGGTCTTCGACTTCAGATATTCTTTCTTCTGCTTGGTCAATTCGGCTATTGAAACTTGCGTTTGCTTCGCGAAGTTCTCGTATTGTGTTTTTTAGCTCCTTCAATTCATTCATATTCCTCTCTAAGGTATCCATTCTTGTTATCATTTCCTCGAATCTTTTTTCAAATCTTTTTTCAAGGTTC
The DNA here is from genome assembly GCF_049354715.1 of Callithrix jacchus. Lineage (NCBI taxonomy): Eukaryota > Metazoa > Chordata > Mammalia > Primates > Cebidae > Callithrix > Callithrix jacchus. Next base: position 21,782,375 of record NC_133523.1, read on the forward strand.
TTAGTTTCTTTGCATTGATTTAATACATGATCTTTTAGCTCACAAAAGTTTCTCATTATCCATCTTCTGAAGTCTAATTCCGTCATTTCGTCAAAGTCATTCTCCGTCCAGCTTCGTTCCCTTGCTGGTGAGGAGTTTTGGTCCTTTCTAGGAGGCGAGGTGTTCTGGTTTCGGGTGTTTTCCTCCTTTTTGCGCTGGTTTCTTCCCATCTTTGTGGATTTGTCCGCTGGTCGTCTGCGTAGTTGCTGACTTTTCGTTTGGGTCTCTGAGTGGACACCCAGATTGTTGATGATGAAGTATTTCTGTTGCTTGGTTTTCCTTCTACCAGTCTAGTCCCTTCGCTGTACGACTGTTGAGGTCCGCTCCAGACCCTGCTTGTCTGGGGTGCACCTCTAGTAGCCGTGGCACAGCGAGGGATGCTACCAGTTTCTTTTTCTGCCCTCTTTGTCCCAGGATGATGCCTGCCTAATGACAGTCTTTTGGATATAGAGGGGTCAGGGAGCTGCTTGAGGAGACAGTTTGTACTCTATAGGGGTTTAATTGCTGAGCTGTGCACTCTGTTGTTCATTCAGGGCTGTTTGGCTGCTATGTTTGATTCTGCTGCAACACAGCTCATTAAACAACCCTTTTTTTTTCTCAAATGCTCTGTGTTGAGGGGTTTGGGCTTTATTTTTGGATGTCCGATCAGGTGTCCTGCCCAGCTCAAAGGCAGACTAGCCACTGTTTGGCTGCCGAGGCTCCGCCCTGCTGTTGTGTGATTCGCGCTGTTCCTGCCGGCTCTGCTGTGGTCTCCGCCACGCCCTGCAGCGGAGTCTCTTCGTTGTAGCGTGTTGCCTCAGCAACGGCAGGCTGCGTCAGCAGTGGGCGTGTATCTCAGTAGGGACGGGTTGCCTCAGCAACAGCAGGCTGCGTCAGCAGTGGGCGTGTATCTCAGTAGGGACGGGTTGCCTCGGCAACGGCTGGCTGCCTCAGCAGTGGGCGTGCATATCAGTTGGGGCAGGTTGCCTTTGTAGTGGTGGATGCCCCTCCCCCACAGAGCATCTCGGACCATCTGCCCAGGATAGTTTGAAATCACGGTTTTGTTCGTCCCACTGGGTATCCCAAACGATCTGTCCCTGCAATCCCCTGGGCTGGGCTACTGTGCAAGTCTCGTTCAGTCTCAAGTCCAGCCCTCTCAAGTCTCAGGTTGCCGGTTCAACAAGGTACCCGGACAAGCGCGCCCTGTGGGGATTGCTGGGTAGGGCCGGCAGCCGCCGCCCCGGCTGCCGGCTTCGCCAGGCAGACCTACTGCCTGGCGTCCCGTGTCTTTTTATACTTGGGAGTTTCCCCGTTCTGTGGGCAACAAAGATCAGTCTGGAAATGCAGCACTGACTCACCGTTTGTGAATTCAACGCGGGCTCCAATCCTGGGTTGTTCTCACAGCGCCATCTTGAGTCCCCTCCAATCTGTCTTTTCTTGATTTTTTTTTTTTTTTTTTTGAGACGGAGTTTCGCTCTTGTTACCCAGGCTGGAGTGCAATGGCGCCATCTCGGCTCACCGCAATGTCCGCCTCCTGGGTTCAGGCAATTCTCCTGCCTCAGCCTCCTGAGTAGCTGGGATTACAGGCACGCGCCACCATGACTAAGTAATTTTTGTATTTTTAGTAGAGACAGGGTTTCACCATGTTGACCAGGATGATCTGGATCTCTTGACCTCGTGATCCACCCGCCTCAGCCTCCCAAAGTGCTGGAATAACAGGCGTGAGCCACCGCGCGCGGCCTGTTTTTATTCTTTTCTGAGGGTTCTCCTCCCCAGCACTCTGCTTCTGATAGAGAAGTTAGCTGAAGAGCGACCCCTGCTGGCTGGTAACTGTAAATTAGGCAGGGCTCATTTGAGACAATTTAAACAGGTACCTTCAGCCCCTTGAAATACTTTTTAGTCCCAAATTTGATTCCAACTAAAGGTTGAGTACCTAGAAAAAAAATTGGATCCAAAGCCAGGCAACGAGCACAATGTAAATCTCAGAACCAATTTCTGCCAGGATTACAGGTGTGTGCCATTGCTCCCGGCCTCCCTGTTTTTCAAAATGAGCAACTAGCTATCTTCACCACCCATAGCTTATACTTCTCTGGAGTGTATCCTGAACCATTACAACTGCCTTGAACCTTAGAATCTGAAGAAAAAATGTCTCATAGCCTACTGCACACATATTTGACCAAATTGTGACTTACAACAAAGACTGATTTGGCCTTAGGAATGAACCATTCATTTTGATATTATTCAGCAATAATGTAAACATTAGAACAAGTGGTCTCAGGCCCCATGTGTGCAGGCTTTCTATACTTTTTAGGACAATCTCAACTTTTGCCAATGGCAGAATTGATCCAGCCCTCCTGTATGCCATCTCAGGAGAGGCTACCGGGGAACTGAAGAAACAAACCCCAGATGTTCCCCCAGCACAGAAGCCAGCTCCCTCTAGCCCTGCTCATCCAGGTCCACCCTGACCTCCCTATCCAGCTTCAGCCTCTCATTTGCCCCTTCCTAGAAATTCTCACCGTACAGAAGCCTCAGTCTCACTCTTGCTCCTCCAACTGATGCCTGGTAAATCTAGCCCCAGTAAGGTCCAGATCCCCTTCTCTCTACCGGGCTGAAAGCATATTAAGGGGGATCCTTGCAACTTTTCAGACGACCCTGAAAGACATATGAAGGCTTTCCAGAATTTCATCCAAATATTTGAACTCTTCTGGAAAGATGTTATGTTACTTTCGAATTAGACCCTGATGGACACAGAAGCAAGCTCCTCTGCAGGCAGTAGAGAGATTTGGAGATGAGCTTTGTGTTACCCATAGCATGAGAAAAGGGGCAAATGTTATTCAACTGGAAGAGGTGCAGTGCCAGTATATGACCCTGGATGAGATTCCAACCATGAAATGGGTGACTGAAAGAGGAGACAGTTTCAGGTGTTCATAATAGAGGGCTTACGTAGGCCCAGGATCAAACATCTCAATTATACTAAGTTATCCATGATTAAGCAGGGATTTGATGAAAATCTCACTGCCTTCCTGGAAAGGCTAAGAGCAGCCTTGGTAAAGCACACCCGAGGCAACTAATCCTAAAGAATAAATTTATTACTCAGGCAGTCCCTGATATCAGGAGGAAGCTGCAGAAACAGGCCCTGGAACCAGAGAGTATTTTAGAGAACCTCTTAAAAGTGGCTACCTTGACCTTTTACAATAAGTCACTGGAATAGCTTCTTGAGTTTATTATACCCAGGTAAAGACCTGGGAAATTGATGGAGCCACCCCTGTCAACCCAGAAGAGTACCCAAAGTACCAGTGTGAAGAGATCACAGACCTCAAGCTAAAAATCACAAAAGAAAAGTGCTAATAATTAACCTTCCATGGATATCCTCTATAGTCTTGCCTATGCTTGATGTTCTTTTCTTGCCTTTGTTCTGTTCCATACCACAGGGCACAATAGTGTTTTCAGAATAATCAGTACATTTCACTTCTTATTTATGAAATCTTTGGCGCAAAATTCTTTTCTTTTTTTGTTTAAATTTTGAGACAGAATTTTGCTCTCATTGCCGAGGCTGGAAGGCAATGACACGAGTTTGGCTCACTGCGACTCCCACCTCCTGAGTTCAAGCAATTCTGTCTGAGCCTCCCAAGTAGCTGGGATTACAGGACTACTCCACCATACCGGCTAATTTTGTATTTTTAGTAGAGACAGGATTTCTCCATGTTGGTCAGGCTAGTGTCAAACTCCCGACCTCAGGTGATCTGCCTCGGCCTCCCAAGGTGCTGTGATTACAAATGGGAGCCACCGTGCCTGGCCAGTACTAAATCCTTTACTTGTATAATACACATGTTCAACCCATGCATATTTAACCTTATGAAAGTTTTTTTTTTTTTCTTTCTCATACCTACAGGCCATCAAACTCCAAAAAAACCGGCAACTGGGGCCTTGGACAATGATGTCCCTTTGCCAGGTACTCTTAGGTAGACAGCTGGAAGAAATCTGACTGCTGTTTTTCCCGAAAAAAATTCCCCCTGTCAGCAAGAAGTAGCTAAAGCCAGTCATTATCCATATTCTAATGGCAGTTAGATGTGGCTTTTCAGAGGGGAAATAATACGGGAGGTGACAGGGTAGTGCTGGGTAGAGAAGAATAGGGTCCCTGGTGAGGGCTTCATCTTTAGGCTTGTGCTGGCAGATCTAAGTGAGAACAGGCCCTCCTGTTTTTGTGCCTGAATGTTGCATTTCCCAAGATCACTCTGGCCTGCTATGCCTCCAATTATAACCTGAGATTTTAGAGGCACACACACAAGTGGCTGAATGTCAAGTGGAGCAGAGGAATGGAGTGGTGGAGAGTGGTAGAGAGTGACAGAGTGCAGCAGGGCAGCATGGCAGAGAAGAAGGCACTAAATTCTTTTTCATGTCTGAACATCCAGAGGAGTTCAGACAAGAATGGCCTTGGGCCTGGAAGGCAGAGGTTGCAGTGAGCCAAGATTGCACCACTGCACTCCAGACTGAGTGACAGAGTTAGACTCTATCTCAAAAAAAAGAAAGAAAAAGGAAAGGACTAACCTGAAAGTGAAAAACCTTGCCAGTCGCCACCTTAAGCTTGTGATCAAAGTAAATACCATTGGAAATAGAATAAATCAAAATCTGCCTGATGTAATGGAATGCAATGAGTAGAAAATGGCATTGCTTCTGTTATTTCTGCCAGTGATGCATATCTGAATCTAATGAAATGGACAAATGCAGATTAAGACACACACTACAAAACAACTGGCCTGTGACCTCCAAACATAACATGGGTGTCAGTCACGGAAGCACCAAGGAACTCTTCTAGACTGCAGACAGCAGACACATGGCAACAAAATGCAATACATGATTCTCAGCTGGGTTCTTTTGCTCAAAGAAACGATATTGAGACTACTGGTGAAACTTGAATGGGACTTGAAGATTGCATGGCAATAACACGACAACGACCCCCTGATTTAGTGGCTGCATTGTGGCTATGCAGGAGAATGTCCTATTTGTAAGAAATGTACACCAAAGCTTTAGGGGTGATGGGACATCAGGTTGACAATTGACCCTCAAATGGGTCGAGAAAAAAGTTCTTTGTACTGTACCTGCAACCTTTCTATAAGTTGATTATTGTTTCAGGATAATTCATTTAAAAATGTATAATTTAAATGTCAAAGGATGAGAAATCCTTGACAAAACTGCTGAAATCTTAGAATGCTTCTATACAAATAGGCCTCAGAAGTCACACCTGACAGAAGTGACGACACTATAAAAATCTCAAGCACTGACTCCGCTTTGGTTTATTCTACAAAATAGCACTGTTCAAATTAACAACAAACTTGGTTAGCTAAAAAGACTAAAAACTGTGTGTCTTATTTCCTTTTGTGAATTAATTTTTAGTCAGAATATTTCTGCTGTTGTTTTTGAGATGGAGGTTTGTTCTGTCTCCAGGCTGGAGTGCAGTGGCAGGATCTCGGCTCACTGACACCTCTCCCTCCCAGGTTCAAGTGATTCTCCTACATCAGCCTCCCAAGTGGCTGGGACTACAGGCACATGCCACCACGCCCAGCTGATTTTTGTATTTTTAGTGAAGATGGGGTTTCACCGTGTTGGCCAGGATGTTCTTGATCTCTTCCCCTCGTGATCTGCCAGCCTCAGCTTCCCAAAGTCCTGAGATTATAGGCATGAGCCACTGCACCCAGCCCATTTCTGTTTTTCACTAGAAAACATTAGTCCCCACTCTAAGTTAAAGTAATATATGTGGCCTATGCCTGGGATCAATTATCTTTGGAAAACAAGGACCCCTCATCCATATTTGCTACTAGTACTTCCAAGCACAGGCCTGCTCTCCTACTGCAGAGGCTCCTGTCCCAGTCCAGATCCAACAGAACTGGCAGGAAGTTGTAGCCAGGTGGGTCACCATGAGAATGACATGATGATATCTACCTGACAAGAATCAATGAGGATTAAATGCAAGTTGAATTTTCACCTTGACACTAGCATTTGTGGAAGCAATACTCTTTTTTTTTTTAAAGATGGAGTCTCGCTCTTGCTCTGTTGCCCAAGTTGGAGTGCACTGGCACGATCTCAGCTCACTGCAACCTCTGCCTCCCAGGTTCAAGTGATTCTCCTGCCTCAGCCTCCTGAGTAGCTGGGATTGCAGGGGTGAGCTACCATGCCTGCTAATTTTTGCATTTTCAGTAGAGTCAGAGTTTCACCATATTGGCCAGGCTTGTCTCAAACTCCTGACCTCATGATTCACCCACCTCTGCCTCCCAATGTGTTGGGATTACAGACGTAAGCCATCATGTCCCACCGAGGCATGACTCTTATCAACTTAAATATTCTGGTTTTAGGTCTAGCTCACAATATTTCTTTACTCTCTTTTTTTTTTTTTGTGATGGAGTCTCCCTCTGTCACCTAGGCTGGAGTGCAGTGGTGTGATCTTGGCTCACTGCAACTTCTGCTTCCCGGGTTCAAAGCGATTCTCCTGCCTCAGCCTTCCTGGTAGCTGCAACTATAGGTGTGCACCACTACACCTGGCTAATTTTTTGTATTTTTAGTAGAGACAGGGTTTCACCGTGTTAGCCAGGGTGGTCTCCCTCTCCTGACCTCTTGATCCGCCCGCCTCAGCCTCCCAAAATGCTGGGACTACAGGCGTGAACCACTGTGTCCAGCTCTTCACTCTTTTTTTGTTGTTGTTCTGTTCTAGGTCATTCCATCAGTCCATGTAGTCGCAACAGGAATTCTGTCTACTATGAGTTGACTGACCCAGGAAATCTTATATCTCAAGTGGTCAGAATGTGAAAATCTAGACTGAACATATGCACAAATAAATTCTTAAAACACAGTAGTCAAATCAGAAACGGAAGCCAAGGCCACCCCTGCCCACAGCCAGCAGGAAGCATGTAGGACCTTAAATCAAAGCACAGCATTGATAAGAGCCAAGTAAGAAAACTCAAAAACACTGGTTACAGCACAGAGCTGGCATGCCTGCGGCTCATTATTGCTCACTAATCAATTGCTCCTGAGTCAAGAAAACTGGATGATATCTGTTCAAGTGGACATTGACATGACAGGTACTAAGCCAGATACTTTGCCAACATACTGGCACTTGAAGTTAGTTATCTTACAAACATGGTAGGTACAATTATGATGCTCATTCTTCGGATGGTGAAACTAAAGATGAAAGGAGTTTGGTAGTTCACACAGGGTTACACAGGTAGCCGGTGCTGAAATCAGGGTTTAAACCTCAGCAGTCTGTCCCCAGAGCCTACCCTCAACTGCTACTCTGCTTCCCACCAACCATTACTTGTGACTTAACAGCACCCAGTCTCTTACATCACACATGCAACATGTTTGTTACAGCATGCTTGCTTCCCATTTCCACACACCTTTCTTATTTCAACAGTAACTGTATTGCAGGGTAGGATAGAACAGGGGAGCTCATTTGTGTAACACTAGTGCACACTAAAGGCAGAAAGTCCACCTTCTGCACTTGGAGAAGCATGCTGCTACTTCTGGGTGTCTCTTTAGTTGACAAAGTAATAAGAGCTGTTACAATAAACTCCTTTGTTATTTCATTTTAAATGTTGCCTTATAATTAGGCCAAAAAATTGGTATAATCATGCATGCGTCTTTATGTATGGCCAGCTACTTCTTTTTTCTAGAGATCATAGAGTCTAGAAAACCTGGCCAGGCATGGTGGCTCATGCCTGTAATCCCAGCACTTTGGGAGGCCGAGGCGGGTGGATCATGAGGTCAAGAGATCAAGACCATCCTGGTCAACAAGGTGAAACATCATCTCTACTAAAAATACAAAAATTAGCTGGGCATGGTGGTGCGCGCCTGTAGTCCCACCTACTCAGGAGGCTGAGGCAGGAGAATTGCTTGAACCCAGGAGGTGGAGGTTGCGGTGAGCTGAGATCGCGCCATTGCACTCCAGCCTGGGTAACAAGAGTGAAACTCCGTCTCAAAAAACAAAAGAAAAAAAAGAAAATTTTTTGATGGGATAAATAGCGTCATTTAAAAAATAAACTTATGTCTATATTGGGTAGTTCCGAAGGAGTTTTCCCTTCCCTGGAGCTGCTTACCAGTTAATTTAGAAACAAATGATCTCCCAAACTCGCCAATCCCACCAACCCACTCAGGGGTTTTTACAAAGTTATCTTTTTTTTTTTTTTTTTTTGAGATGGAGTTTCGCTGTTGTTACCCAGAGTGGAGTGCAATGGCACGATCTCGGCTCATCACAACCTCCGCCTTCTGGGTTCAAGCAATTCTCCTGCCTCAGCCTCCCGAGTAGCTGGGACTACAGGCGCGCACCACCATGCCCAGCTAATTTTTGTATTTTTAGTAGAGACAGGGTTTCACCTCGTTGACCAGGATGGTATCAATCTCTTGACCCCGTGATCCACCCATCTCGGCCTCCCAAAGTGCTGGGATTATAGACGTGAGCCACCGCGCCTAGCCAGTTATCTTGTTTTAATCATGTTTTTGCGTGGAAAAATGACACATATCTCAAAGTATACATCTTCAGGGTTTTGATATGCATATGGCTATTTAAGAAGGAATATTTTACCAGACTCCTGGTTGGGGAAATAACTCCAGTTGTAGATATCACACTCTGGTGACAAGTGTGTGCCAGCTCACCACTGCCACCATGTGCCTAGGGTCTTTCCTCTTCATTCTTCAAGCTGAAAGCTAATTTGTTGGGTGATGTTTCTTGATAGCTCTCTAGCCAAAAGTATATGTGGTTCAGAAGCGTTGCTACGATGGCTCTGCTCAGCTGGGCCTCGTTTCTGGAAACCATATTTAGTTGTCAAGCAGTATAATATGACAGAAAGATTTGGAAGACTTAAACCAATATATTTCAAAGTTTTAAACAGTGAGGTTTCATTCAAGTAATAAGGGCAATGCTTAAGTTATTACGAAGAGAAAAGCATTGTTCAATTGACTAGTCGTTCTTCTATAATCTTAAAATATTATGCAATACACAACTGCATTAAAATATTGTATGATGGAACAGATTCTATATTTTACAATGAACAAAGCACTTCTGTTACACAATTAACATGCAAGGAAAAACTAAGGTGGCCACCTGCACACGTCCAAACACTGTGACCATAACACATCCAGTTTGGCCAACAGAAAAATCCACTCCCACTATTGCAGAATGATATCTGTCTTCTGGTGTCAAGCTTGGAACCCATTTATTTGACACATTTTGTTATTATTTAAATTTTTCTGCTCCGAGCTCCATCTTGGACCCCAAGCTCCGTTATTCCTGAGCTCCATCTTGCTCTGAGCTTTCTCTTGTTCCAAGCTCCATTTGCTCCAATCTCCATCTGTTTGAGTTCTGTCTATGCATAGCTCCATCATTTTAAGAATTCTTGCTCAGAACTTCATCTACTCATCTTGCACAAAGCTCCATCTGCTCAGAGCTCTGACTTGCTGGGAGTCCCATCTTGCTCAGAGCTGCATCTGCTCAGAGATCCAACTTGGTTGAAGCTCTGTCTGTTCAGAACTTCATCTTCCTGAGAGTTCCATCTGCTCTGAGCTCCATCTTGCTCAAGGCTTCATCTTGGTGGATTGCCATCTGCTCCGAGCTCCCTCTTCCTCTGAGCTCCATCTTGCTCAGAGTTCCATGTGCTCTAAACTGCATCTTCTTAGAGCTCCAACTGCTCTGAGCTCCCTCTTGCTCTGCTCTGAGACCATCTTGCAGGGACAGACAGAGAGTTTGAGCCTGTTTGCAGGGTAGTGCCACGCTATCAGGTTACATCTCGGCAGTTTCCCCTGCCCTGCAGCATGAGAACCAATAAGGACTTTTCCAAGAAGGTTCATAGGATGGAATGGGTCAAAAAGAAAAAGTTCTCATGAGTAGCAGGATCCCCCCCCCCAAGGCTGACAAATATAAGATGAAAACACAGTGTGGGAGGCACCCATGTCCCCCTGGGCATGGGCAGCAAAGGACAGATTCCCACACACCCATCACAAGTCATCAGCATAGGGGTGAATTAGTTTTAACCTGAAAAATCAATGTTCTACAGCAAAGCACAATGCACAGATGTTTCCACTGAACAAAGAGACAGTGTGCGGGCAGAACTTAGAAAAATAGGGGTCAACTTTGGGAGCTCCAGGGAGAGGTCTTGGGAAAACCTTGGGCTTTGAGACAGGTGAAGTGCAGGTCCCTCTTGGGCACTGTTCAGTGGGCCCGGCTGGCTAGAGGGGTGCAGAGGACCCAGGACTAGCAGGAACCCTGGCTTTCCACTGTCATTCATTCTCCCCATCCTCACCCCACCCATCCAGGACCCTCACTCAGGGCCTTTTTTCTCCTTCCACCCACCTCTGGTCTTCCAGGGAGAGTCCTTACATCTGCTGTATCATCCAAGCCTCACAGAACCATGCAGGAAGGCAAGGCAGGGAAGACCGTGCCCATTTCACAGCATGAACACTGAAGCTCAGGAGATCGAGTGGCTTGCCCTAGGTCACAGTAGCCAGGAGGTAGCAGAGCAGTTGTTTGAAGCCAGGGCTCTAGACTCCCAGTCCAGTGCTCCTCAATTCCAACCCTCCAACTTCCCTTATTTTCCCCTCCTCACTGCTGCCCTGCTCCTTTCTATCACCACCTCCACTCTTTCTGTATTTCCTCTTTTCTCTTTCTGCCTTTGGGTTTCACCAAACTCCTGTGGAGGTGAGGCAAGGAATGCCCCATGAGGAGAAAGGGAGGGGCAAGACTAGAGCAGGGAGCTGGAGAGTGGAGGCCAGGCTGCTGTGCTGCAACCCCAGGAGGTGGCCTCTGGACCATGGTTTATGTCAGTGGAGCCCCCTGGAGTTGTGCAATGCAGGGCCTGGGCAGCTGGATGTGGCAACGTTAGAGACAGGGAACGGTGCTAAGCTTTGGAGACAGGATGAAGTGAACTCTAGGCCACTGGGAAACCTAGAATTGAACAGGATGGTGGGGAAGGTCCTGGCCTTGTCCTGGTTTGGGTCAGCTCCTTAGGAGAATTCAAGGCTTGGACAAAAATGGCACTGGGAGAGGGCAGGAAGGCTCAGTATGGCCAAGGAGCAGGGCAGGATCTGAACTCGGCAGAGGTCTTGTAGGGAGCAGGGGCTTAATCTCTCATGCTCCTGGCCATACCAATGGAGCCCAGGGGGTGTTTGGCAGCACATGGGAGGTGCTGACCTTGGGTGGTGGTAGCGAGGGCTGGTTTCATGCTCACACTGGCTTCTGCTCTGTGTTGGTGTCTCTCTCTTCTCTTCCACAGCTGTGCCTCTTTACCCCTGGATTCCTGTCCCTGCTCGGCTGTCAGCCCCCTTCTTCTCTCCACTGGCAGCTGCTCCTCCTCCTGTCTCCACCTCCTCCCCAGGTGCAGGATGGGCCTTTTCTCATCTGACCTTGCTTTGAAGCCACAGTGAAAAAGTAGGTGCAGAAGCTCAAAGAGCCCAGTATCAAGTATGTAGATATGGGAGTCAGCGAGCTCACAGCCACCATCAGAAAGTGTAGCAGAAAGATATGATGACCACCTGGGTAGGGCTGGACCTGGCCGTCCATTCTCATGGCCATGGCCTCCCGTGGGTAGAAAATCTGCTGAGCAGGCCTCTTGGCCACCCACAGGGACCCAGCCCTAGTGTTTCCTGCCAATTTCTAACCCTGGGTCTACTTGCGCTTGTGACCCTTCAGGCCCCATCCCTGCCCATGGACTTCACTCCAACCCAAGCTTCCTTGGTGGCACAGTTGCATCAGTAAAAATGCCAGTGATGAAAATCATGTTAAGGAGATAGCAGCTGTTTACTGAGCACCTACCATGCGCCAAGCACTGGGCTAAGCACTTCCCCTTACTATCTGACTCATTCTCCTCAAGCATCCTAAGACGTGAGTGGTGTTGTTATTCCCATCTTACAGACAGCAAAACAGTCTCAGAAGGGAAAGGCAGAGTGGGATTCAGATTTAGGAAGGTCAGAGGAAGGGGTTTGAGGTCAGGGCCTCCTGACCAGGGGGAGCTGTCCTGGTTCCTCAAAACCAATTTGCCTAAAGGCATATTAAATTATTTGCTTTATGATAATCCACCTGTGATAGACAGGGGCTACCTCTTTTGAGTTGTCTGTCACTTTTTAGATGCCTTTTTCCAATTTATCTGCTTTTGAGCATTTTGAGGATTTTTAGTCAGGTTTTCTAAAGCAGTGCTTCCCAGGGGTGCAAAAGAATCAGTTGCCTATAAGAGCTTTTCCAGCAGGCTGAATCAGAGCTGCGGGGAGACAGCTCAGCCTCACCTGTACCTGAAGGAGTTCCCTAGGCTGGGGAGGTGGAGGCACATTTTCCTTAGCTTTGTTTCAAATAAGCATCAATCATCTCCATTTTTTTTTTAACTGAGCAGTGCGTTGTGGAATCTTTGTATGTTGCTACATAAAGATTGGCCTCATTCCCTCCATCTTTTTTTTTTTCGAGACAGAGTCCCATTCTGTTGTCCAGGCTGGAGTGCAGTGGCATGATCTCAGCTCACTGCAACCTCCATCTCCCAGGTTAAAGCTACATAAAGACTGGTCTCATGAACATGAACTTTATTTTCAAGTGATTTGTCTTCCTCAGCCTCCTGAGTAGCTGGATCACAGGCACACACCAACATGCTCAGCTAATTTTTTTTTTTTTTTTTTAGTAAAGATGGATTTCACCATGTTATTCAGGCTGGTCTCAAACTCTTGACCTCAAATGTTCCACCCACCTCAGCCTCCCAAAGTGCTGGTATTATAGGTGTGAGCTACTGCACCAGCTGGGCTCATACCCATTAACTGCTGAGTTGTATTTCACTGTAGAATTGTGGCATGTCCAATGTCCTATCGATGGACACTTAGATTTCAACTTTTTGCTTTTTTTTCCCTTTCACAAAAAGTGAACATCTTTATAGATGTATTTGTAGTACATATCCCATTGTTTCTTTCTTTTCTAGAGACAGTGATTTGCTGTGTCACCCAGAGTGGAGTGCAATGGCATAATCATAGCGTACTCCAGGCTCAAATTGGGCTCAAGCAATCTTCCCACCTCAGACTCCCAATTAGCTGGGACTACAAGCATGCACCAACACACCTAATTTTTTTGTGGAGACAGGATCTTACTTTGTTGCCCAAGCTGCTCTGAAACCCCTGACCTCAAGCAGTCCTCCTGCATCAGCCTGCAAATTGCTGGGATTACAGGCATCAGCCACTGCCAGGCATCAGTCCCTTCTTGATAGATATTTGGGTTGTTTCCAAATTTTACCATAATTTCTGCTTTCCTTTTGGAAGGCAAACCGAAGTGTTCTATGTTTTCTAAATGTTTACATCTAGTAATTAATCTAGGAATCTATCCTAAGGAAATAATCCTAGAGAAAGAGAAACAAAACTCTTTATCCACAAAGATATTCATTGTTAGATTATTCAGAATATTGAAAAATTTGACTGTTCATCAATGGGACAATGGTTAAGTAAACTTGAATAAATCTATCCATTAGGATATTATGCACCCATTAAAAATGTTTATTTAGGCCGGGCACAGTGACTCAAGCCTGTAATCCCTGCACTTTGAAAGGCCGAGCTGGGTGGATCACGAGGTCAAGAGATCGAGACCATCCTGGTCAACATGGTGAAACTCCATCTCTACTAAAAATACAAAAAATGAGCTGGGTGTGGTGGTGCATGCCTGCAGTCCCAGCTACTCGGGAGGCCGAGGCAGGAAAATTGCCTGAACCCAGGAGGCAGAGGTTGTGGTGAGCCGAGATCACACCATTGCACTCCAGCCTGGGTAACAAAAGTGAAACTCCGTCTCAAAAAAAAAAAATGTTTATTTAGACTGAGCACTGAGGCTCACACCTGTAATCCCAACACTTTGAGAGGCTGAAGTGGAGGATTGCTTGAGGCCAGAAGTTTGAGGTTAGCCTGGGCAACACAGAAAAACCCTGTCTCTGCATATGGCTAGCCAGTTTCCCCAACATCATTTATTAAAAAGGGAATCCTTTCCCCCATTGCTTGTTTTTGTCAGGTTTGTCAAAGATCATATGGTTGTAGTTGTGTGGCTTTCCTTCCGAGGCCTCTGTTCTGATTCATTGGTCTATATCTTTTTAATACTAGTACCATGCTGTTTTGATTATAGTAGGCTTGTAATATAGTTTGAAGTCCAGTGGTGTGATGCCTCCAGCTTTGTTTTTTTGTTTCTTTGTTTGGTTGGTTAGGATTGTCTTGGCTATGTGGGCTCTTTTTTGGTTTCATACAAAGTTTAAGGTGGTTTTTCCAGTTCTGTGAAGAAAGTCATTGGTAGCTTGATGGGGATAGCATTGAATCAATAAATTACTTTGGACAGCATGGCAATTTTCATGATATTAATTCTTCCTAACCATTAACCATTAGCATGGAATGTTTTTCCATATGTTTGTGTCTTCTCTTATTTCCTTGAGCAGTGGTTTGTAGTTCTCCTTGAAGATGTCCTTCACATCCCTTGTTAGTTGTATTCCTAGGTATTTTATTCTCTTTGAAGCAATTGTGAATAGGAGTTCACTCATGATTTGGCTCTCTATTATTGGTGTATAGAAATGCTTGTAATTTTTTGCACACTGATTTTGTATCCTGAGACTTTGCTGAAGTTGCTTATCATGGTAAAGAGATTTTGGGCTGAGACAATGGGGTTTTCTAAATATACAATCATGTCATCTGCAAACAGGAACAATTTCACATCCTCTCTTTCTATTTGAATACCCTTTATTTCTTTCTCTTGCCTGAAGGCCCTAGCCAGAACTTCCAATACTATGTTGAATAAGTGTGGTGAGAGAGCATCCTTGTCTTGTGCCAGTTTTCAAAGGAAATGCTTCCATCTTTTGCCCATTCAGTATGATACTGGCTGTGGATTTGTCACAAATACCTCTCATTATTTTGAAATTCAATCAATCAATACCTAGTTTACTGAGAGTTTTTAGCATAGAGGGCTGTTGAATTTTATTGAAGGCCTTCTCTGCATCTATTGAGATAATCATGTGGTTTTTGTCTTTGGTTCTATTTATGTGGTGGATTATATTTATAGATTTGCAGATGTTGAACCAGCCTTACATCCCTGGGATGAAGCTGACTTGATAGTGATGGATAAGCTTTTTGGTGTGTTGTTGGATTTGGTTTGCCAGCATTTTATTGAAAATGTTTGCATCAATGTTCATCATGGATATTGGCCTGAAATTTTCTTTTTTGGTTGCATCTCTGCCAAGTTTTGGTATTAAGATGATGTTGGGAGGACCAACTCAGGATTGCAGCTCCCAGTCAATCCGCAGAGGGTGAGTGGACGCCGCATTTCCATACGGATCTTTATTGTCCACAGACTAGGAGAATCCCAGGTGTAAGAGCCCCATGGGCCGCGTGGCAGTTTGGGCTAGCGTGGCTGTTTGGGCCGGTGTGGCTGTTTGGGCCAAGGCTGCAGCACAGTGACACTCCATACAAAATACGCTGGTTTGGTTGCCCTGTTAAACCGGCAATTGGAGATTTCAGAAGGCAGATTAGCACATTCATCTGATTAAATGAGACTTAAACAGAAAGCCAGGCCAGGAGATTCCTGGGCAGCAATGTGGTTTGAGCCGGCGCAGTGGGTTGCTGCATGGGAAATCACACAGATCCCAGTGCCCCTGCAGCAGGCGACTAGAACACCTGGGAGAGAGTCAACTGCTCAACTTAAAAAAAAAAAAGGGCTCTGAGGCAGGGAGCCAGGTGATCAGGCTCAGTGGGTCCCACCCCCACAAAAACAAACAAAACAGCAACTGGAAATGCTAGGGGTTGAGAGTTTAATGGCAAGCACAGAGGAACCCAGGATGGTGCAGCTCGGAGGGGGAGGGGTATCCACCATTACTGAGGCACTCGACCACTATGGAGCTACACTGCCATTGCTGATGCAGCCTGCCATTGCCGGGGCAACCTGCAATAACAGAGAGAGTCTGCCACTACAGAGGTGAGCACACCCATATAAACAGGACTACAGGGAATTATACACAGCAGCAAGGCAGAGGCCACAGCAACAGGGTGGAGCCCATGACAGTAGGGTGGAGCCCACAGCAGCAAGGCGGAGCCACAGCAGCAGGGTGGAGCCCATGGCAACAGGGCGGAGCCCACGGCAGCTCAGCATAGCCACGGCAGGCAAGCAGTGATTAGACTGCCCCCTTGCTGGGCAGGACAGTGCAACAGATACTCATAAATGGAGCCCTAATGCCCCGGGACAGAGCACCCGAGAAAAAAAGGGGCTTTATGAATTCTGCTGCAGCAGACTTAAATGTACCTGCCTAGCAGCCCTGAATGAACAACGGAGCTCACAGCTCAGCACTTGAGCTCCTATAAAGTACAGACCATCTCCTCAAGCAGCTCCCTGACACCCGTACATCCAAAGAGTCACCTCACAAAGGACTGATCAGACTGACATTTGGCGGGCATCATTCAGGAACAAAGATAGCAGAAGAAGAATCTGGTAGCAACCCTCATGGTTCCGCAGCTGCTACAGGAGTTCCCCAGCCAAGCAAAGCCTGGAGTGGACCTCAGCAGTCATACAGAAGTGGGGACAGACTGTTAGAAGGAAAACTAAGAAACAGAAATACTTCATCATCAACAATCTGGACATCCACTCAGAGACCCAATTGGAAAATCAGCAACCACTCAGACGACAGGTGGATAAATCCACAAAGATGAGAGGAAACCAGCAAAAAAAAGGAGGAAAACACCTGAAACCAGAACACCTCACCTCCTACAAAGGACCAAAACTCCTCACCAGCAAGGGAACAAAGCTGGATGGAGAATGAGTGTGATGAAATGACAGAATCAGACTTCAGAAGGTGGGTAAAGAGAAACTTCCATGAGCTAAAAGAACATGTTCTAAATCAATGCAAAGAAACTAAGAATCTTGAAAAAAGATTTGAGGAAAAGATAACAAGAATGGGCAACTTAGAGAGGAATATGAGTGAATTGAAGGAACTGAAAAACACAATACGAGAACTTTGCGAAGCATGCACAAGTTTCAACAGCCGAATTGATCAAGCAGAAGAAAGGATATCAGAAGCTGAAGATCAACTCAATGAAATAAAATGAGAAGCCAAGATTAGAGAAAAAAGCGCAAAAAGCAATAAACAAAATCTCTAAGAAATGTGGGACTATGTGAAGAGACCTAATCTACGTTTGATAGGTGTACCTGAATGTGATGAAGAGAATGAATGCAAGCTGGAAAATACTCTTCAGGATATTATCCAGGAAAATTTTCCCAACCTAGCAAGGCAGGCCAATATTCAAGTCCAGGAAATACAGAGAACACCACAAAGATATTCTGCAAGAAGAGCAACCCCAAGGCTCATAATCCTCAGATTCACCAGGGTTGAAATGAAGGAGAAAATGCTAAGGGCAGCCAGAGAGAAAGGTCAGGTCACCCACAAAGGGAAGCCCATCAGACTCACAGCAGATCTCTTGGCAGAAATCCTACAAGCCAGAAGAGAGTGGGGGCAATAGTCAACATCCTTAAAGAAAAGAACTTTCAACCCAGAATTTCATATCCAGCCAAACTGAGCTTCATAAGTGAAGGGAAAATAAAATCCTTCACAAACAAGCAAGTACTCAGAGATTTTCTCACCAGCAGGCCTGCTTTACAAGAGCTCCTGAAAGAGGCACTACACATAGAAAGGAACAACCAGTACCAGTCATTCCAAAAACATACCAAATGCTAAAGAGCATCAACAAAATGAAGAATGTGCATCAACTAACGGGCAAAACAGCCAGCTAGCATCAAAATGGCGGTATCAAATTCACACATAACAATATTAACCCTAAATGTAAATGGGCTAAATGCACCAGTCAAAAGACACAGACTGGCAAATTGGATAAAAAGCCAAAACCCATCGGTGTGCAGTATCCAGGAAACCCATCTCACATGCAAGGATACACAAAGGCTCAAAATAAAGGGGTGGAGGAAGACTTACCAAACAAATGAAGAGCAAAGAAAAGCAGGAGTTGCAATTCTCATCTCTGATAAAATAGACTTTAAAGCAACAAAGATCAAAAGAGACAAAGAAGGACATTACATAATGGTAAAAGAATCGATACAACAAAAAGAGCTAATGATCCTAAATATATATGGACCCAATACAGGAGGACCCAGATATATAAGGCAAGTTCTTAATGACTTACAAAGAGGCTTAGACTCCCACACAATAATAGTGGGAGACTTTAACACTCCACTGTCAATATTAGACAGATCAACCAGACAGAAAATCAACAAGGATATCCAGGGCTTGAACTCAGACCTGGAGCAAGAAAACCTGATAGACATTTACAGAACTCTCCACCCCAAATCCACAGAATATACATTCTTCTCAGCACCACATCACACCTACTCTAAAATTGACCATATAATTGGAAGTAAAGCACTCCTCAGAAAATGCAAAACAACTGAAATTATAACAAACAGTCTCTTAGACCATAGTGCAATCAAGGTAGAACTCAGAATTCAGAAACCAACTCAGAACCGCACAGCTTCATGGAAACTGAACAACTGGCTCTTGAATGTTGAATGGATAAACAATGAAATGAAGGCAGAAATAAAGAAGTTCTTCAGAACCAACGAGAACAAAGACACAACATACCAGAATCACTGTGACACATTTAAAGCAGTCTCTAGAGGAAAATATATAGCAATAAGTGCCCACATGAGAAGAGTACAGAGATCCAAAATTGACACCCTATCATCAAAATTGAAAGAGCTAGAGGAGCAAGATAAAAAAACTCAAAACCTAGCAGAAGACAAGAAATAACTAAGATCAAAGCAGAACTGAAGGAGATAGCGACACAAAGAACCCTTCAAAAAATCAATAAATCCAAGAGCTGGTTTTTTGAAAAGATCAACAAAATAGACAGACCATTAGCCAGACTGATAATAAAGAAAAGAGAGAATAACCAAATAGATGCAATAAAAAATGATAAAGGGGAAATCACCACAGATTCCACAGAAATTCAAACCATCATCAGAGAATATTACAAACAACTCTATGCACAAAAACTAGTAAGCCTGGAAGAAATGGAGAAATTCCCGGACACCTGTGTCCTCCCAAGCCTAAACCAGGAGGAAGCCAAAACTATGAACAGACCAATAATTAGTTCTGAAGTTGAGGCAGCAATTAAGAGCCTACCACACAAAAAAAGCCCAGGTCCAGATGGGTTCACAGCCAAATTCTACCAGACACACAAAGAGGAGCTGATACTATTCCTTCTGAAACTATTCCAAATAATCCAAAAAGAGGGAATCCTTCCTAAATCATTTTATGAGACCAACATCATCCTAATACCAAAACCCGGCAGAGATCCAACAAGAAAAGAAAGCTTCAGGCCAATATCCTTGATGAACATAGATGCAAAAATCTTCAATAAAATACTGGCAAGCCGATTGCAACAGCACATCAAAAAGTTTATCCATCATGATGAAGTAGGATTCATCCTGGGGATGAAAGGCTGGTTCAACATAATCAAGTCTATAAATGTAATTCACCACATCAACAGAACCAAAAACAAAAACCACATGATTATCTCAATTGACAAAGAGAAGGCCTTTGACAAAATTCAACAGCCCTTTATGCTAAAAACCCTCAATAAACTCGGTATTGATGGAACGTAGCTCAAAATAATAAAAGCTATTTATGACAAACCAACAGCCAATATCATACTGAATGGACAAAAACTGGAAGCATTCCCTTTGAAATCCAGCACTAGACAAGGATGCCCTCTCTCACCACTCCTATTCAATATAGTACTGTAAGTTCTAGCCAGAGCAATCAAGCAAGAAAAAGAAATAAAGAGTATTCAAATAGGAAAGGAGGAAGCCAAATTGTCTCTATTTGCAGATGACATTATAGTATATCTAGAACACCCCATCGTCTCAGCCCAAAAACTCCTGAAACTGATAAGCAACTTCAGCAAAGTCTCAGGATATAAAATCAATGTGCAAAAATCACAGGCATTCCTATACACCAATAACAGACTTAAAGAGAGTCAAATCGGCCAGGTCCGGTGGCTCAAGCCTGTAATCCTAGCACTTTGGGAGGCCGAGGCAGGTGGATCACGAGGCCAAGAGATCGAGACCATCCTGGTCAACATGGTGAAACCCCATCTCTACTAAAAATACAAAAAAATTAGCTGGGTGTGGTGGCTCATGTCTGTAATCCCAGCTACTCAGAAGGCTGAGGCAGGAGAATTGCCTGAACCCAGGAGGCGGAGGTTGTGGTGAGCCGAGATCGTGCCATTGCACTCCAGCCTGGGTAACAAGAGTGAAACTCTGCCTCAAAAAAAAAAAAAAAAAAAAAAAAGAGCCAAATCAAGGACGAACTGCCATTCACAATTGCTACAAAGAGAATAAAATACCTAGGAACACAACTTACAAGGAACATAAGGGACCTCTTCAAGGAAAACTACAAACAACTGCTCAACGAAATAAGAGAGGACACAAACAGATGGAGAAACATTCCATGTTCGTGGTTAGGAAGAATCAATATCGTGAAAATGGCCATACTGCCTAAAGTAATTTACAGACTCAATGGTATCCCCATCAAGCTACCATTGACTTTCTTCACAGAACTGGAAAAAACCACCTTGAACTTCATATGGAACCAAAAGAGACCCTGCATAGCCAAGTCAATTCTAAGCAAAAAGAACACAGCAGGAGGCATCACACTACTGGACTTCAAACTATACTACAAGGCTACAGTAATCAAAACAGCATGGTACTAGTACCAAAACAGAGATATAGACCAATGGAACAAAACAGAGGCATCAGAGTCAACACAAAACATCTACAACCATACAATCTTTGATAAACCTGACAAAAACAAGCAATGAGGAAAGGACTCCCTATTTAATAAATGGTGTTGGGAAAACTGGCTAGCCATGTGCAGAGAGCAGAAACTGGACCCCTTCCTGATACCTTACACTAAAATTAACTCCAGATGGATTAAAGACTTAAACATAAGACCCAGTACCATAAAAACCCTAGAAGAAAATCTAGGCAAAACCATTCAGGACATAGGAGTAGGCAAGGACTTCATGACCAAAACACCAAAAGCATTGGCAACAAAAACCAAAATAGACAAATGGGACCTAATCAAACTCCACAGCTTCTGCACAGCAAAAGAAACAGTCACTAGAGTGAATCGGCAATCAACAGAATGGGAAAACATTTTTGCAGTTTACCCATCTGACAAAGGGCTGATATCCAAAATTTACAAAGAACTAAAACAGATTTACAAGAAAAAAACATACAAGCCCATTCAAAAATGGGTAAAGGATATGAACAGACACTTTAAAAAAGAAGACATACATGAGGCCAACAAATGTATTAAAAAATGCTCATCATCACTGGTCATTAGAGAGATGCAAATCAAAACCACATTGAGATACCACCTCACGCCAGTTAGAATAGCAATCATTAAAAAATCTGTAGACAACAGATGCTGGAGAGGATGTGGAGAAATAGGAACACTTCTACACTGCTGGTGGGAGTGTAAATTAGTTCAACCATTGTGGAAGACAGTGTGGCAATTCCTCAAGGACCTAGAAATAGAAATTCCATTTGACCCAGCAATCCCATTACTGGGTATATATCCAAAGGACTATAAATCAGTCTAGTATAAGGACACATGCACATGAATGTTCATTGCAGCACTGTTTACAATAGCAAAGACCTGGAACTAACCCAAATGCCCATCGATGATAGACTGGATTGGGAAAATGTGGCACATATACACCATGGAATATTATGCAGCAATCAAAAATGATGAGTTTGTGTCCTTTGTGGGGACATGGATGAATCTGGAGAACATCATTCTCAGCAAACTGACACAAGAACAGAAAATGAAATACCGCATATTCTCACTCATAGGCGGGTGATGAACGATGAGAACACATGGACACAGGGAGGGGAGCACTACACACAGGGATCTATTGGGGGGAATAGGGGAGGGACAGCAGGGGGTGGGAGCTGGGGAGGGATAGCATGGGGAGAAATGCCAAATGTGGGTGAAGGGAAGGAAGGCAGCAAAACACACTGCCACGTGTGTACCTATGCAACTATCTTGCATGTTCTGCACATGTACCCCAAAACCTAAAATGCAATTAAAAAAAAGAATTTGAGATTATAATTAATGTATGTAATTAACCTATTCAAAATTATAAGGGAAGCAATACTGTACGCAACAAAAGTAAGCTATGTCTGATAAAGAAAGGTAAGAAGGATGAATTTTGTTTAAAAAAGAAAAGTTGATGAATAGTTTTTCAAAGTTACAAAAAGTTTGTGGAAACCTTTTCCTGTATGACCAAAACTGAGTTAGATTCGATGAATTTGTTTAAAACATTTTTAAAATCAGCTTTAGTAGTAATAGCACAATGGATACAAAAGTAGAAGTTGGTCTCTTCTGTTAAAATGACAAAAGTTTCTTGGGGGTATTGGTCTGAGAACATATAGGTTTTTTTCCTTTTAAGTAAATGACCTAGAAAATAAAGACTTTGTGTTTTATCAAGAAGAAAAAAAGATGATGTTGGTTTAATAAAATGAGTTAGGGGGGATTCCCTCTTTTGGTATTGTTTGGAATAGTTTCAAAAGCAATGGTACCATCTCCTCTTTGTACCTCTGGTAGAATTTGTTGTTGACCCAATTGGTCCTAGACTTTTTTTGGTTGGTAGGCAATTAATTGCTGCCTCAACTTCAGACCTTGTTATTGGGCTATTCAGGGATTCAACTTCTTCCTGCTTTAATCTTGGGAGGGTGTAAGTGTCCAGGAATTTATCCATTTCTTGTAGATTGACTGGTTTATTTTCACAGAAGTGTTGTAGTAATCTCTGATGGTAGTTTGTATTTCTGTGGCATTGGTGGTGATATCCCCTTTATCATTTTTTTATTGCATCTATTTGAATCTTCTCTCTTTTCTTTTTTATTAGTCTGGCTAGTGGTCTATCTATCTTGTTGATCTTTTCAAAAAACGAGCTCCTGGATTTATTGAGTTTTTGAAGGATTGTTTTTGTTCGGTAGAAAGTCCCGCCATCTTTTCCCCAGGTTTCTTACCCCCACCCTCCCCCAAGGCTTCCTGCTGCCCTGAGAAAAGCCCGCCAAGCCTGCTCTGTTCTGCCCAGCAACAACAAGCAGCCAATCATCGCAGCAGGAAAGCCCGCCAAGCCTCGGCCTATCCTGAACCGACACGTAACCCTCTGAGCCACCTCAGCAGTCTGCCCAGAGACGGACAGCCTATCCTAAGCTCCCACGACACCCCGCCAGCCCTGTGTCCATGCCCCGTCCGCCCCCCCATAAAACCCTCCTACCCCAGCTGCGCAGTCGCAGCCAGCCCCGATCTCCTTCCTTTCCTGGCCTGCCCGCTGGTCCCAATAAACCTGAACTCGGCTTCCAACTCTCGACCTGTTATTTGGGGTCGGGTACTGGGCAGGGGTCTACAAGGGGGTCGCACATATGGTGCCGAAACCCAGGACGGAGGGTCGCTAGCCCCCCTAGCGACCCCCTCCCTCCAGCGACCTCCCCAGCCCTCCTCCAATTCGGCCTCAGCACTCCGGACCAGGTAAGTCCTGTTTCTTACCTTCTCCTTCCGTGGTGCGTGTGGCAAAGGCCCTTCCTCTCAGTCCCAATCCACGGATCCCTCGCCAAGCGCCAAGCAGGATCCCCCAACCAGGCTCCAGGAGCCTTGGGTCGGCAGACAAGGGACGCCTTCTCTGACCCACCCAATCCAAAACCATTAAATAGGAATGATCAGACAGGGGACGCCTTCTCTGGTCCTTCCTATCCACCTTCCTCTGGGGAAGCTGGTGGGTTGGAGGGACGCCTCCCCCCACACTACCCCAGCCCACTCAGATACTGTTCCGAGCTCGGATACTGTTCCGAGACCGCCCTAGGCTGGCAGGAACCCTTTGCCGCATGCATCATGGGGAACGTGGAGTCCAAAATTCCTAAAAACGCCCCACTAGATTGTTTACTTCTTGACTTTACCCGCTTGGGCTACTCCCAAAACCCTTAGGCGGAAAAAGCTTGTCTTCCTCTCCCAGGTGGCCTGGCCCCAGTATCAGCTCAATAACAGGTCGCATTGGCCTCCCACCAGCACTTTCGATTTAAATGTGCTCCGCGACCTAGATAACTTCTGCCGCCGAACTGGCAAAGATAAGGAAGTGCCTTATGTTCAGGCTTTTTGGGACCTGCGTTCCCATCCTGACCTCTGCTCTTCTTGCTCCACTCACCAAGTTCTTTTAGCCCGAACTCCCCCACCGCAGACTTCTACCTCCCCAACCAAGCCACCTCCCTATATTCTACAGGAAGAGATGCCTGACCACATGTCTTCCCCCTTTGTTCCCACTCCAGAAGTCCACTACCTCTCCCCCTCCCTACTTCTCACTGGAGGATCTGCCTGAACATCTATCCTCTCCTGCCAATCTCAGCAACCAGTCGCCATCAACGGCACGCTCTTCCTCTGCTCCCTCTGTACCTCCTACCTCGGAGGCCATGCCTCGCTCTCCCTCTACTCCCTCCGAGCCCCCTCCCTCAGAGGCCGCACTTCCTCTTGCCTCTCTGGTGGCGGCCCACACCCGCTCCCACCAGCCAGCTATCCTGGCCCCACTCTGAGAAGTAGCAGGTGCGGAAGGTTTAATCAGGGTCCATGTTCCTTTCTCACTCCAAGACCTGTCCCAAATTGAGAAACGTTTAGGATCCTTCTCAGCCGACCCGTCCACCTATATTAAGGAATTCCAATACCTCACTCAAGCCTACAGCCTCACTTGGCATGATATTCGCATTATCTGTTCCTCCACCCTCACAGTGGATGAGCACGAGCGCATCCTCACTGCAGCCAGAAACCAAGCAGATAAAGACCATGCTATAGATAACCAGATCCCCCTAGGCCCCGAAGCAATCCCAGGTGAAGACCCCCAATGGGACTATCAGGCTAATCGAGGGTCTGATATACCCAAGAGGGACCGCATGATTAGATACCTCCTCAGGGGAATGGATGCTGTATCTAACAAAGTTGTAAACTATGATAAACTGAGAGAAATCACCCAACTACCTGATGAGAACCCCGCCCTCTTTCTCGCCCACTTGTAAGAAGCCCTAGTCTGGTATACTCGACTAGATTCAGCCCCTCAAAACGGGGCCACTGTATTAGCCTCCCATTTTATCTCCCAATCAGCACCCGACATAAGAAAGAAACTAAAGAAAGCAGAAGAGGGGCCAGAGACTCCCATCCAAGACCTGGTAAAAATGGCCTTTAAAGTATTCAATGCCAGGGAAGATGCAGCTGAGGCTGCCCGCCAAACTCGCATGAAGCAGAAGGCTGCCCTCCAGACCCAAGCCCTAGTGGCGGCTCTAAGGCCGGCAGGGAACTAGAAGCCCAAGGCCGAAACCCATGCCCCTCCGGGAGCATGTTTTAAATGTGGAAAGGAAGGACACTGGTCCCGAGCCTGTCCAAAACCACGGCCACCAACTAAGCCTTGCCCTATCTGTCAGCTCCCGGGACACTGGAAGTCAGACTGCCCCAGCTTCCCCAGGGTGCCAGTTCCTCAAAACAGACACACTGGCGTTACGCAGCCGGCAGTCACCCTCAGTAGGGAGGAGCCTGCTTGCCAGGAGCCGACCTCCGAGGGAACTCCATTCCCCAGGCTATTAGGGCTGCTAGACGATTAGCGGGGCCCTGGCTTTCCGACTCCGGTTACCCTTGCCGAGCCTAGGGTCACAAGACATGGGGGCTACCTCCTCCGCTCTTCCTTCTTATTCTGGCCGTCTCACCCCTTCCCAGGTCTCGGTCATGGGAATCGATGGGACCCCGAGTATCCCCTACCAAACCCCACCACTCATGTGCTCATATAACTCCACTCCATTCACCCACTCTTTTTAGTAATCCCCACCTGCCCAGTTCCCCTTCTGGGGCGAGACATCCTTTCAAAGCTGAAGGCCGTCATAACCTTCCCCACCGCCAGCCCACACAGCCTCTTTCTCCTAGCCCTCAATACTCTGCCTCAGAATTCCAGACCCTCCAGTCTACCCCCGGGGTACGGTTCAAGGATGACTTGGCCTTCAAGCATAACCTCCTCATCCTCCCTGAAAAGCAAAGGTACCAGATAATCCAAGAAATCCATAATTCACTCCACATTGGGCCTAAAGCCTTATACCGATTCCTCAACCCACTTTTCACCCTCACCATCTCCTCAGTACCATACAGGAAGTCCAGTCCTCATGTACTGTCTGCGCAAAAACTAATTCCCAGGGTTCCTGTCATCCTTGGCGCCAGCTTTATCAGCTACACGGGTTCCTACCTGGCCAAGACTGGCTAATTGATTTCACCCATATGCCAAAGCATAAACAGTACCGGTATCTGCTAACCATTGTTGACACTTTTTCAGACTGGATTGAAGCTTACCCCACAGCCTCTGAGTCTGCCGGGACAGTAGCCACTCATCTCATTCAAGACATCATCCCACGCTTTGGACTCCCGGCTACCATACAGTCAGACAACGGCCCAGCCTTTATCTTCAAAGTCACTAATGCCGTTTCTACCTCTCTAGGAATTCAGTGGAAGCTACACGCCACCTACCATCCTCAGTCCTCTGGTAAGGTGGAACGGGCCAATGGCCTAATAAAGGAGCATCTGACCAAGCTCATGCTTGAGCTCCGCCAATCCTGGGTAACCTTGCTTCCTATCGCCCTCACCAGGTTGAGAGCAAGCCCCCGGGACCCATCACAGCTTAGCCCATTTGAGCTGCTGTATGGTCGCCCCTTCCTACTTTCAACTCCCCCACCGCCAGAAACCACTCCTCTAGACAGCTACCTCCCCTACTTTACTCTCCTTCGCAGCCTTCTCCGAGAACACGCCAACGCTTCTCTTCCCCAACCCACCCAGCCATCTGAAAATACACAGAAAGTCTCCCCCGGGGACTCAGTTCTTATCAGGTCCCTCTCCCCAAAGCCCCTCGCCCCCAAGTGGGAAGGACCATACACAGTCCTCCTTACCACTCCATCAGCTATAAGAGTTGCTGAAATCCCATCTTGGGTCCACCTGTCTCGGGTAAAAAAGGCCCCTCATGGACCCTCATTATGCTGGAAGGCTGTTCCTACTGGCCCTTTATCTGTCAAACTTACCAGGGCCTAGCAGCCACACCCCCTACAGATGGAGATTCTTCCTAACTGAAAATTATACCAAAACCACCTTCATCTGTAATACCCCTCCATACAGCCACAACCATCTTCTTGCAACTTCCGACTGCCCCACAGCCAGATGCCAAAGGGCCATATATCTGAACTTCACCAAATTCCATAACATCCATACTGATATACCCCTCATGTGCTTCAACCATGACCAACCATCAGGAGCATGCAATAATACTCATTGGCGCTCCTGCATGGGATGTACTTGGATGAACTGTTGACTACATATAGCCGTCAAGTCCACAGTACCTGCCCGATCTCAGCTCAAAATCATCCCAGACATAGATGGAGAAGGAAACACCATTATCGGTTCTACACGGTATTCCATTCTCATACCTGACCCCTGGGACAACCGGTGGAAAAGCCCCCAGAAAGCTGCCGTGTATGACCACAAAGATACCAAATATCCCTCTTCCCACCTGTACATCTGGCGGGCATACGTACGTACAGTCCACCAAGTCCACTCTGATATTAGCCTACAAGAAAAATCTCTGAATGACCAATTGCAACCACATTCGTCTCCGTTTTCCTGGTTAACTTTTCTCCAAGAAGGAATCAAGTTAGCTAACCTCTCAGGACTAACTGACCTAACCTCATGCCTCATGTGTGCCTTCTTAGGACAGACTCCCTTCGTTGCAGTCCCTTACCCCATCCCTCTCAACCTTTCAGCCTCAACTTCTTCCTTCTCCCCTGTCAGGGAAGTCGATCTCTACACTCCACCTGATTTTGAACAGCTACCTGTGTGGTATTCCCTAGGCCGAAACTTCCCTAGCTGTAACAGAACTATACTGGTAACCACTAATGTAACAGCCCCACGAGGAACGTTTTTTTGGTGTAACAGGATCTTAACAAAAACTCTCTACATTGGCCTTTCCTCATCTCTTTTATGCCTCCCAATAACCCTAGTCCCTCGACTCACTATATATTCTTCAGCCGAATTCCAGATGCTGCAAGTTCCCCATTGCTGCACCCGATGAGCTGCCTTCCTACCCATTGTTGTTGGTGTCTCCCTTGCTGGTTCAGCACTTGCAGCAGGATTGGGAGGAGGGGCACTAGTCCACTCTCACCTGGCCATAGCCCAACTGACCTCACAACTCCAAGCGGCTATTGATGACTCTACTGACTCTTTAGCATCACTCCAACGACAGATCACCTCAGTTGCCCAAGTTGCCTTGCAGAACTGAAGAGCCCTGGACCTGCTCACTGCTGAACGAGGAGGGACCTGTATCTTCCTACAAGAAGAGTGCTGTTACTACATCAATGAATCCGGCCTAGTAGAAACCCGAATCGAGAGCCTCCAGAAACTCAAAACTAGCCTGCAGAGTCAGAAGTTCTCGGCTGAAGCCACAGCGTGGTGGTCTTCCTCTATGTATACCCTCTTGTCCCCATTGCTTGGGCCCCTAGTAGCCGTTTGCCTAATCTTACTTATCGCTCCTTGCTTTCTACAGTTCATACAGCGGCGCTTTCAAGAACTGACTTGAGTCACCATCCACCAGATGCTGCTCCAACCCTACCCTGAACGAGTGCAAGAAACAGATCTCTCCCTGAACATCCAGGCTCCTTAAGAGACCTCTTCAGAACCCCCCGTCGACCCTTGTCAGCAGGAAGTAGCCAGATCGATTCCGCCGCCCTTTTCCTTTTTAAGGAGTTGGGAATGTTCGGTAGAAAGTCCCGCCATCTTTCCCCCAGGTTTCTTGCCCCCACCCTCCCCCCAGGCTTCCTGCTGCCCTGAGAAAAGCCCGCCAAGCCTGCTCTGTTCTGCCCAGCAACAACAAGCAGCCAATCATCGCAGCAGGAAAGCCCGCCAAGCCTCGGCCTATCCTGAACTGACATGTAACCCTCTGAGCCACCTCAGCAGTCTGCCCAGAGATGGACAGCCTATCCTAAGCTCCTACGACACCCCGCCAGCCCTGTGTCCACGCCCCGTCTGCCCCCCTATAAAACCCTCCTACCCCAGCTGCGCAGTCGCAGCCAGCCCCGATCTCCTTCCTTTCCTGGCCTGCCCACTGGTCCCAATAAACCTGAACTCGGCTTCCAACTCTCGAGCTGTTATTTGGGGTCGGGTACTGGGCCGGGGTCTACAAGGGGGTCGCACAGTTTTGTGTCTCTATCTCCTTAATTTCTGCTTTGATCTTAGTTATTGCTTGCCTTCTACTGGCTTTTGAATTTGTTTGATCTTGCTCCTCTAGTTTTTTTTAATTGTGATGTTAGGGTGTCAATTTTATATCTTTCCTCGCTTCTCTGGGAAAATTGGCTAGCCATATGCAGAAAGCTGAAACTGGATTCCTTCCTTACATCTGATACAAAAATTAACTGTAGATGTATTAAAGATTTAAACATGAGGCCTCACACCATGAAAACTCTACAAGAAAACCTAGGTAAAACCAACCAGGACATAGGCATGGGCAAGGACTTCATAACTAAAACACCAAAAGCAATGGCAACAAAAGCCCAAACAGACGAGTGAGATGTAATTAAACTTAACAGCTCCTTCACAACAAAAGAAACTATCAATAGAGTGAACCAGCAACCAACAGAATGGGGAAAAAGTTTTTGCAATCTACCCATCAGACAAAGGGCTAATATCCAGAATCTACAGAGAACTTAAACAAATTTACAAGAAAAAGACAACACCATCGAAAAGTGGGCAAAGGATACAAACAGACACTTTCCAAAAGTAGACGTTTGTGCAGCCAACAAACATTAAAAAATGCTCATCATCACAGGTCATAATATAAATGCAAATCCGAACTACACTGAGATATCACCTCACACCAGTTAGAATGGTGATCATTAAAAAATCAGGAGATAACAGATGCTGGAGATGATGTGGAGAAATAGGAATGCTTTCATATGGTTAGTGGGAGTGTAAATTAATTCAACCACTGTGGAAGACAGTGTGGCGATTCCTCAAGGATCTAGAAATAGAAATACCATTTGACCCAGCAATCCCATTACTGGGTACAAACCCAAAGGATTATAAATCATTCTATTACAAGGACACATACACATTATGTTTATTGTGGCACTGTTCACAATAGCAAAGGCTTGGAACTAACCCAAATGGCCATCAATGATAGACTGGATAAAGAAAATGTGGCACATATACACCATGAAATACTATGCAGCCATAAAAAAGATGAGTTCATATCCTTTGCAGAGACATGGATGAAACTGGAAACCATCATTCTCAGCAAACTGATACAGAACAGAAAGCCAAACACCACATGTTTTCACTCCTAAGTGGGTGTTGAACAATGAGAGCATAGGAACCCAAAGAGGGGAACATCAAACACTGGGGCCTGAGGGGTGGGGGCCCAGGGGAGGAATAGCAGGGGGTCGGGGGAGTGGGGAGGGATAGCATTAGGAGAAGCACCTAATGTAGATGATGAAGCGATGGATGCAGCAGACCACTACCATGGCATGTGTATACCTATGTAACAAACCTGCACGATCTGCACATGTACCCCAGAACTTAAAATATCAATTAAAAAAAATCCCTGTCTCTATAAAAACTTTTTAAAAATATTGACTATTTCTCTGGGGACCACTGCCCAGAACAAGAGTTGGACTAGAACTATCACCTTCAAGGAACCACATGAGGAAAACAGGACACTGACCAGACCCACCACCGCTTGGGGTAAAGACATGCTCATTCAGGATCTGTCCTCAAAGCCAGAGTGCCAGGAAAACAATGGAGGCATGCCAGGCCCCAGAGCATCTCCCTTGGGCTGAGAAGTCTCCTGAGTTCCAGCACTTGGAGAAGAGGGCAGTCTGCTTGGAACCTGAAGCTTCCAAGTACAAGCTAGTCCTAAGGCTGACCCCACTGCCTCTTCCTGAGCAGTGTCACAGTGTCCTGCCGACCCTGTTTTATGAGGCTATAGTGAAGACAGCCACCTCAGGGCCCCTGCCTAGCCAAGACCTGAGTCTAGCAACTGGACAAAACTGATAATCTTCCAGGATGCAGGGAATGGTGTCAGCTGGCCCAGACCAAATCTAGTTGTTGGGTTCAGTATCGATAGAAACAATTGACCCCAGGCCCACAACCTGACAGGGACAGCTGTACCATCTCTTGAACCCAGGCACAGAGAGCTGCCCTTACTCTTCCCATGCCAGCCCACCCACCCAGAGCTACCCAAGGTAAGGGAAAAGTAGAGGCAGGGCCTTTCATTTGCACTGATAGCCCAAGGGACTGGGGCAGCTGCTCCAGCCTGTGACTAGAGGGTGGATACGGGACTTCAGTTGCCCTGCTGGGTGCTGTAGGTCAACATAACAAGCCCAACTTCCCTGGGCAGCTTATGTACAAAGGCACACAGAGCCAGGCATCCATCAGGACATGAGATGAGGCAAGCAGCCAGGCCAGAGAACAAGAGCCATTCTTCAGGTTTGGGGGAAAAGAGAAGACCAGCAAGATACCAGCTCTCAAAGGTGAGTTCACTTAGAAGCCTTTCAGGAACTTTTCTCTACACCTTCAAACAGAATTCTCACAACAGCTGAGATCTGACCAGGCACTCACCACTTCCCCCAGTCTCTGCCTTCCAAGCATAAACTCATTAAATCCCAACAGCCTTCGGTGGTAGGTACTGCTATCAACCCTCTTCCTGAGGCCCACACGACCAAGCCACTCAGACAAGGCCACACAGCAAGGCAGTGCTGAACTCAGGATTGAACCCAAGCAGACCAGCTTCAGAGCTGTGCCACACAACCGATAGGCATCCGGAAGTCCAAAAAATGGGCCTTGGCTATACAATGTCTTTTCCCCGCACTGTACCTCCTCACACGGCCCAGACAACCAGCAGGAGGCTGAGACTAGCCAGAGGCAGGGGAAAAAAGTACAAAAGTACCAGTGGCATGAGGTCCCCAGGCAGAACTGGATGTCAAGTGATACCCACCTATTAAGGGCTGCGTTTTGAGCTATATTCTTATCATTTAGTCCCCACAAAACAGAAACCCTGAAGTAGGGATTCTTTTATCCTCATGACAGATGAAGACACAGATTCAGACAGGCCAAGTAACCCACCAAGAGTCACACACTGGTTGGTAGTGGAGCCTTGATTCAAAGCCAAGACAAACCCAAAGCCCCTCTCTCTCATACCTCATCTCTCCTCATTAAGGCGAGTTCTAGTGGGCAGAGAAGAACTTGAACTTCTAGACCTGTCCCATACATTTAACCTGCTGCACAGCAAATGCCTGGACCTCAGGGAGAAAATGATCACAGAGTCACTGGGATGGGGGTGGCCTGGGCTCTTAGGAAAGAACCTGACCTACCTTCCCATTGCCTTTATTGAAGAGGTCAGTCCTGGGAAATCTGACTACCTCATCCTTTCCCAGGCACCATCTGATCTAAGTGCCTCCAGAGAGAGCAGGGAGTCCCACCTTCATATACACTGAGGGAAGAGGGGGTGTAACACAGGCCTACATCAAAAGTCTCACCACACTCAGCCCCTGCAGACCTGGTGGCCCTGGGCCTTGTTTCTCATTAGACTAAGGGAAAGGGGGCTTCAATGGCAGTCTAGCTCACTAAAGGCAGAACCAGCTACCACCTGTTCCTGGCCCACTCCATGCCTGGAGCAAATGCCCTTTCCTAGTTGGTGGGTGTGAGCAGCAAATACAGGCCCACCTGGGCCAGGTAAACTGGGCTGTGCTTCTCTCACGTCACCCAGGCTCCCCACACAAGCACACAGGCAGGGTGCTTCAGCCCCAAACACAGTAGCAGAGGTGGAGGTGAAGGCCCAGGTTGGCAAACAGGACAGACCCATGGGCACAGTGACAGTAGCCCAGCCACTAGGGCCTGCCCACAAGCCAGGGCTGGCCAGGATTAAGCAAGGCACTCAGGTGCTTCTTCCTTCCCTCCAACACTGAAGGCTCCCAGAAAGACAAGCTCCAAAAAGGGAGCCTGAAGTCACTTTTCAAACCTCCAGTGCCCACCTCAGAAGCAGGGCTAAGGGCAGAGAAGTTTTATAAGCCAGGACCCCTCCCCAGCCATGTAAGGGCGGTATGGACCAGCGTGTGTAGGGACAGATCTGTGACTGATATCCACCTACATCTGACCCTCATCTCTGAACTCACCCCACTCCTTGTATACCTTGAGGGCATGGGTGCCCTCACCCACCTCTGAGCCAAGCATTCATGGAGCGTGGGCCACTTCCTCTTCAAGAACAGACTCCTTCCCCATCTTCCCATCCCCAACCATGCCAAGGCCTTTAGGGATGGAGAATGGAATCCTTCCACCTGCCTCACAGGAACCACTCACCCAGACCTGTAGCCTCTTCCCATACAGGACTCTGGGACACAGGTTGACAGCTCCAAAAGCATCTGATATAAGCAGGTCTACAGCAACCTTTCTAGTACCCTCTCTTGTGCTACTTCCTGTGTTCACACTCAGTCTAGGCGGGACCAGCCTCCCCACTGCCCAGCTGAGAACAGGAAGAGGCATGGCCAGAGAGCTGTCTGTCATACCTCATGGGGGTAGGCAGCATTTAAAGCCAGGTAGCACCTCTTACCTGGTTGCTTGCCACCCCACTCACACAGCCTGACACAGCCTCACTGCCTCCCCACATTCACAGAGAAGCAGATTCAGCTCCCATTGCTTTGGGCTGCGAAAGGAGCAGGGGGAATGACACTCAGTGGGTCAGCCTTTATCCTCTTTCTCTGAGAACCAGAGTATGTCCCAGGCTGCACACTGCTGGTGGAGGCAGCCTAGAGGGTGAAAAGCTTGGTTCTCAGCTCAATGCAGGGCCAGGATGGGGCCTTTCCTCTAGGCTTGTGTCTGACGCCCACACACTGGGAGGTCCTGCTCTCCATGGTATCCCCATTCCCAGCACAGAGCCTGGCACAGATCAGGTGCTTGAATATGTGTTAAATAAAAACAAAATAGAATGAGATCAGTCCCTTACTCCTACTATCTGGACCTGTTTCCCCCTCCATCACATGGAGTGTGGACCAGGAGGCTGTAGGTCCTTGTGGACCAGACAGTCTGTGATAGCCACAGGCACCTGAAGCCATGGTTTTCTGAACCTGTTACAATCTCTGCCAGGTGGAGAATGCACTGACCAGCTCCCATAGTAGATGGGGACCCAAGTGTCCCTGAGCCATCCCAGATGCCAGAGCGTGACCTAACTCTGAATGGGGACACAGGTGTCTTCAGGACTGACCCAGAACTGGCAGGAGCAGAATCAGAAGGGCCACCTTGAGCTGCTCACTCACCCTCTGTACAAGCCAAATGTCCCCAGCCAGGCCAAGTGTCTAGATCTGCTCAGTCTAACCTCTTGGCACATGTTAGCATGAGCGGT
The DNA here is from genome assembly GCF_049354715.1 of Callithrix jacchus. Classification (NCBI taxonomy): domain Eukaryota; kingdom Metazoa; phylum Chordata; class Mammalia; order Primates; family Cebidae; genus Callithrix; species Callithrix jacchus. The sequence goes on from NC_133523.1 coordinate 21,816,884, forward strand.
CTCCCACCTGCCTTTGCTGTTGTCCAGCATCTGTTGAGGGCTAAGTACTAGCGCGAATGCCTCGCCTATAATACTCAACCTTCTCAGCCTACCTATAAAGCAGGTTTGGTTTTGTCGCCCAGACTGGAGTGCAGTGGTGCAATCTCAGCTCACTGCCACCTCCACCTGCCAGGTTCAAGCGATTCTCCTGCTTCTTGAGTAGCTGGGATTACAGGTGGGCACCACCACACACACTTGGCTAATTATTGTGTTTTTAGTAGAGACAGGGTTTTACCATGTTGGCCAGGCTTGTCTCAAACTCCTGGCCTCAGGTGATCCACCCACCTCGGCCTCCCAAAGTGCTGGGATTAGAGGCGTGAGCCACTGCACCCGGCCGAAGCAGGTGTTATCATGACTCTGCTGACTAGGAAATAGAGGCTCAGAAAGATGATGTCATATGTCTAAGATCACACAGCTGGACAGTGATGGGACAGAATCAGAACTCGGGACTCTCAGCTTCAGGCCACAGTCCCCCAGACAAGCACCCAAGTCAGACTATGCCCAGCTAACCCCGGACATCCAGGGTTCACCCCATGGGTTCCACCACATCTCTGGGAAAGCAGCATGATGGGCTGCCTGGAGGCAGTGGCCAGGCCAGAGTATCCCATGCAGTGTTCTTTCATCTCACTCTTCCCTAGACCAGCCTCCAGCACTGACCCCGGGGTACCCTCCTGCGTTAGCCCTTACGCATCCTGGAATCGCATCTCTAACCCAAGAGGCAATGTGTTGCTTCCAGACCAGACAGATGTGCCAATAAAGAGACAGACAGCTGCAAGGACTCTCCTACCTGCTACTGGGCCAGGTGTGGAAGGAGGGGCAGGAACCAGGGGAAAGTACAGAGGCAGGGGATTATACAACAGAGCCTTTGCAGGGGTGAGGGTCACACATCTGGCCCAGGAGCTCCCCAGAGCCCACTGTCTGTCCCATCCACTCAAGCCCTGGTGCTCCCAAGTTGTTAGTGCCATCTCCTGGCCATGGGACTGCAAAACCTCAGACAACACCTACTCATCCCTCACCAACCCGGGTCACCTCTCACCTGGGCCAGCCCGATCTCTTCGACGGCCTCCTGCCTCATCTCCTTCCCTTATACCCTGCCCTTCAGCTAAATTCCTAAAACAAAGGTGGCAAATTGTGCCACTCCCTTCCTCCCAGCATGCTGTGCCTCCCCCACACCTGGTTGGGCAAACCCTTCCACTTTCTCCACCCACATCCCCACTACCCACACCTCCCCTGTCACCACGTCTCTGGGCTCTTGCTCTCGCAGTTTTCTTAGCCAAGTGACCCTTCCCAACAGAGCAAAATTCTACTCACATGAGAAGGCCCAGCTAAAATCTGCCGCTTCTCTCAATCACCCCAGCAGACTCATGACAGTGTCCCTGAACCCACAGCTCAAAGTTGTGAGGACATCAAGCACCATGTCTTGTTGGAGAACCACTTGTGTGAGGCTGACATGCCAGCCTCACAGAGCTTCCTGAGGGCAGGACCTGGTCTGATTCATCTTTGGAGTGTAGGTGTAGAGCAGAACCTGGCAGAGAAGGAACCAGCATACCCTGTTTCAACTGAATGCCCAGTAAGTCCGGTCAGCGGACACTGGGGAGGCCATAGGGCTTGTCTGCTTGAGCTTTCCAGCTTTCACAGCTGGGGATTCCAAATGCTTGGTTTGACACAACACAGTATTAAAGGCTGAAGAACCCTTGGCAGAGCTGCCAGCCCATCCAGCTGTGGCAGTGCCACCCCACAGCATAGCAGGAGGCTACATTGACAAGCCCTGACTCACCATAGGTTGTAAGAACAGCCAGACACCCACAAGGTGCTAGTGATGCAGGGTTCATCTATGACTCCAGTATTCTGGACATTCCAAGCTGTTCATCTGGCTCCACTAGATCCCCAGGCCCTCTTCCAACTAGGTGCCTTGAGGTCTAAGGAAATGCCATTTCCCCTCTGTGTGGGGCTTGGAATTTTACCTTTTCAGCCATTCTGGTGCTCCTAACCCTGCCCTCTTAGCCCTCAAGGGCCTACGACAGAAGAGCTGAGGGGTAGAAAGCACAGAAACATGACATCACCCCAAAAAGTGGCCAGAATCTGAATGGCTTGGCCTGACAGCCCTGGCCCCAAATGGATATGGAAAAAGGAGTGACAAGAAGAGGAGGCAGGGGACCAAAGTCCTAGCAGAAGCTAGGAACTCACAGTGGCATAGTTCACTTGAAAATCCATGAGTAGCCGTGGGCAAAGGGAACCAGACCCCAAGTAGAAAGCCCTCAAATGGATTCCTGGAGCAGAAGTCCAGGCTAAATCTGGAAGGCACTTCAAGCTCACAGAGGAGGGGTCTGCAGGGCCAGCTCGAGGATTTTTCCACCCCTTCCTCAGTAACCAAACTACCCTCCACTAAGAAGCCCTGGCCCACTAGGTCCATCCATGGGGCAGAACCTCGTCTCCACTAAAAATATGAAAATTAGCCTGGTATGACTGTGGGTGCCTGTAGTCCCAGCTACTTGGGAGGCTGAGACAGGAGAATTGCTTGAACCTGGGAGGTGGAGGTTGCAGTGAGCTGAAATCATGCCACTGCACTCCGGGCTGGACAACAAAGTGAGACTCCATCTAAAAAAATCTTACTCAGAATAGGTTACAGAGCATTCCCAGGAGGCCGATACTCCTTTGAATGGGCATCATTTGTTAGGTCTTTTCTGTGATTTAGAGTAAGTAAGACAATGGTTAGAAATTTATTTTCCATAATAGGCTCTATAGGGGATTATATTGTAAAGGCTATGGTTATGTAGTAGAGTTAAAATTTTTTTGGGGGACAGTGTCCCACTCTGTCACCCAAGACTGTGCAGTGCAGGCGCACACCACAACTACCGGCTAATCTTTGTATTTGTAGTAGAGCAGGGGTTTCACCATGTTGGCCAGTATGGTCTGGAACTCCTGACCTCAGGTGATCCTCCTGCCTCTGCTTCCCAAAGTACTAGGATTGTAGGGTGAGCCAACGCGCCCAACGTGTTTCTTGTTTTTAAAGTTTGGCTAGTAGGAAATTTAAAATTCATATGTGGCTTACATTTTATTTCGAAGGATTGTGTCCTTTTAAAAATCTCAGGTTGGCTGGGCTCAGTGGCTTATGCTTGTAATCCCAGCACTTTGGGAGGCCGAGGTGGGCGGATCGCCTAAGGTCAGGAGTTCAAGACCAGCCTGGCCAACATCATCAAACCCCAACTTTACTGAAACGCAAAAAAATTAGCCGGCCGTGGTGGTGCTTGAGTGTAATTCCAGCTACTCGGCAGAGAATCACTGAAACCCAGGAGGCGGAAGTTGCAGTGAGCCAAGATCGCGCCATTGCACTCCAGCCTGGGCCACAGAGCAAAACTCCGTCTCAACAGAAAACAAAACAAATCTCAGGCTGCCTGCTCAAAGGACCAGAAGCCAGAAAGGTTATAACAGCTGAAATTTAAGAATAATTGTTATTGTATTATTTTAATGTGTGAGCAGCCATATAGTATATTATTTACAAATATGGGAGATCTTATACAGTAAACTAAAGGCAAACATCCTCTGGGGTGGGCCTGGCTCAGCTCAGGGAGGAAGCCCTGCATAAAAGGCTGCACCTTCGGCTGTCACTCTGTCTTCATTCAGCCCAGCATTTGGCCATACCTTCTGTCACTCAGGGCCTGGGGGGGTGGGGGGCAGGATCTTAAATCTTGACCAATCAACAACGCTACCCTGGGGCCTGTCCAATCAGGCACGCAGCTGGAGCAGAAAGGGCGGCTTCCGGGATATGGCGGCGTGTTTGTTTCTTGCTTCAGCCGGAGCTCTGGGTTTCATCTTCGCTGTCCTGTGTCCTCTGGTCCTAGAGGTCTAGTCTCTGTGGCTTTGCGACCTGCTGGTACTGGAGATCCACAGCTAAGATGCCAGGGCCCCCTGGAAGCCTAGAAATGGTGAGAGTGCAGGGTCCCACATCCCGGGAGAGTGGAAGAGGATGGTTGGAACCAGAGGGAAGTGACTGTGGCGGACTTGGGCCTCCCCGCAGTTCTTCTTGCGCCCCGCGTTCTTCTTGCCCAGATCGGCCTCACTCCCCTTCAGCAGTAAGATGGCGGCTGCGCTGACAATGGGACCCCGGGCTTCGCGTCTCTTCCCCGTGCAGTGAATGTGCCCTGGCCTGGCCCTCTCTGGGCAGCTCTGCACACGCAGCACCGCGTCTTTCCCAGGTTGTCTCTCCTAGCGACCCCGGGAAGGTCGTCAGGGGGGAATCCTGACCCGGGATGCGAGTTCATGAATAGGAAGAGCTTTGGTTTGGTTTATGGGGTTCTCAGTTTCTCTTTTCTCCTGTTAAAAATTTATGGAGTTACAGTTAAAATATTTAAGAATATAAACAGGGAGTGGTTCAAAAATTGTTTGTGGTCCATGGAAGGATCTTGAAGGAAAGATTCATGATGGAAAGAACCAAATTCAAAAATCGGTTAGGTACATTTATTTTATTTATTTATTTTTTTAGACGGAATCTCGCTCTGTTGCCAGGCTGTAGTGCAGTGGTGCAATCTCGGCTCATTGCAACCTCTGACTCCCTGATTCAAGCGATTCTCTTGCCTCAGCCTCCTGAGTAGCAACGATTACAGGCACGTGCCACCAAGCCCAGCTAGTTTTTGTATTTTTAGTAGAGACAGGATTTCACCATGTTGGTCGGGATGGTCTTGATCTCCAGACCTCAGGTGATCCACCCGCCTTGGCCTCCCAAAGTGCTGGGATTACAGACGTGAGCCACACTGTGTCTTGCTGTTAAACTGTTATTTAAGTTGTCTTTTTACATCATGTATAAAATGTGTGAGAGTAGTGGTTTCTGTTCTATTGTTCTTTTTTTTGCTAATTTTTCTGCACATTACATTATGTTTTATTATATATAGTCTTGAAGTATAGTTTGAAATTATAAAGTATGATGTTCTGTTTTGTCTTTTGTTTTTCAAGGTTGCTTTGACTATTCAAAGTTTATTGTAGTTACCTGTGAATTTTTGAATTGTTTTCTATTACTGTAAAAAAATACTGGAATTTTGATAGGGAGTTTATTGAATGTAGAGATCACTGTAGATAATATGACACTTTAAAAATATTCTTTCAATCAATAGAAATGAAATGTTTTAAAATTTATTCTCCAATTTTTTTTATTGATGTATCTTTTATTTGAAAGATATTTAAGGTCCTAGGTTAAATTTTCTTAGAAATTAATTTTTTTAGTGCTATTGTAAATAAGATAGCTTTCTTTATTTTAGCAGATAGTTTGTTATAATTTATACTTGTATGTTAATTTTCTTTTTCTTTTATTTTTTTTGAGATGGAGTCTTGCTCTGTTGCCAGGCTGGAGTGTAGTGGTGCAATCTCGGGTCACTGTAACCTCCACCTCCCGGGTTTAAGCAATTCTGCCTCAGCCTCCTGTGCAGCTGAGACTTCAGGTGTGGGCCATCACGCCTGGATAATTTTTTTTTTTTTTTTTTTGAGATAGAGTTTCTCTGTTGTTACCCAGGCTGGAATGCAATGGTGTGATCTCGGCTCACCACAACCTCCGCCTCCTGGGTTCAAGCAATTCTCCTGCCTCAGCCTCCTGAGTAGCTGGGACTACAGGCACGTGCCACATGCCCAGCTAATTTTTGTATTTTTAGTAGAGACGGTGTTTCACCTTGTTGACCAGGACAGTCTCGATTTCTTGACCTCGTGATCCACCCGCCTCGGCCTCCCAAAGTGCTGGGATTATAGGCGTGAGCCACTGTGTCCGGCCAATTTTTTTTTTAAATATATATTTTAGTAGAGATGGGGTTTCACCATGTTGGCCAGGATGGTCTTGATCTCCTGACCTTGTGATTCACCCACCTCAGCCTCCCAAAGTGCTGGGATTACAGGCCTGAGCCATTGCGTGTTAATTTTCTAGTTTGCTAATTTATTAAGTGTAATTATTACTTTAGTTTTTAATGTACTGTTTATGGTTTTTTATATATAAGATCAAATGACCTACAAAAGGCAACTTTTTATTTGTCTTCAGTTTCAATGACTTAAAAACTTTTTTTTGACTAATTTTTATTCCACATACTTCCAGTGCTGTTAAAATAGAAGATTGAGAATGGACTCAAAATACTTTTGCATTGGTGTCTGTGAATTTGAAGGAGCAAACACCTCTTCGGGTTTTTATAAACTGCTTTCAAAAAGTAAAGATCTTTTGTTGCGCTCCCAGGGTGATGGGATGTCATATGTGTTTGTAGTGTAGAGAGGTTGTAGCTTGGTCACAGAGGCTGCTGGGTCTGCATTAGGGTCCACCTTTAGCTGGCTTGTTACAATGGATTGGGTAGTTGTAATTCCCATTTTATTTTTGGACAGAGGGAATATTCTTCAGGACTTTGCTTTGTAGAGCAGACTCTAGGTCAGGTTTCTGCACTTGGGTCTGCGTATCCTAGGCTTTATATTAGGATATAGTTGAGTTTGGCTTTCACTGTGTACCAGAAAGAATTTCCCAAGGTCACTGTGTGGCTTTCTATATAGGCAGAATGTGCTCAGGGAGCTAAAACGGAGTCGTGGAACTTCTTCAGGGACCACAGGAAGGGCCAAGGTCTGCAGGTCTGCCGGCATGGCTATAAATGGGTGTCTTCCTCCAGGCCTCTGAAAAGGCAGGATTTCTCCCAGACTGTGGCTGGTAGGAGTTTGGGATGATTACAGAGTTAAGTTTAGAATTCTCAGTAGGACCAAGTTTGGTGGGCCATGTTCTGGTTGGTAGCCAAGAACAGGGGTCCTGTAGTTTGCCACCAGAATGAAAGCCTGTCTTCTAACAAAAATGTTTCTCCATCTTGAGCATTAGCAGAGTTCCACACCTTTCTTCCTGGATCTCAATGCTCTTTTAAGGGCTCTTATTTTGGAGAGGGATCTTGCTATATAACCCAGGCTGGTCTTGAAATTCTGGTCTGAATCAGTTCTCTGACTTAACTGCCCGCCTCAGCCTCCCAAAGTGCTGGGATTACAGGTGTGAACCACCTAGCCTGGCTAGCATTTCTTTCATTGTTGTTTTATATTAGTGTGTTTTTTCAGTGTAGGTTTGTTTCTTTCTTTTTTCTTTTTGAGACAGAGTCTCACTCTGTTGCCAGGCTGGAGTGTAGTGGCACAACCTCAGTTCACTGCAACCTCCAGGTTTAAGCAATTCTTCTGCCTCAGCCTCCTGAGTAGCTGGGACTACAGGCATGCACAACCATGCCCAGCTAATTTTTGTATTTTTAGTAGAGACGGCGTTTCACCATGATAGTCTCAATCTCTTGACCTCATGATCCATACACCTTAGCCTCCCAAAGAGCTGAGGTTACAGGTGTGAGCCACTGAGCCCAGCCCAGTATAGGTTTCTTAACATAAGTTTATTGTGTTTTTGGTTTTACAATTTTAGAGAATTTGCAATTCTGTTTGTACACATATGTAAGTGTGGGGTTTAATTAAGAGATAAATCAGTTGTATGTCTATTACAATCTGATTATATATGTGTGTGTGTTTTTATCTATAAATATGGCCCCAATTTTGGTTATGGCTACTCTTGTATATATTTTTTTCTTACCTGATTTTTAAAGGTGGCTTTATCTTGTCTAAGTAAGTAGTGATGGAAATAGTCTTATTTTCACCTTGTGTTTTATAATAGATACTTTCTTTGTGTGAGAGAAACACTTTTGTGACTTGAGGTAATTTTTGAAAAGACTTGTAATTATGTATCTTCTTTAGTTATTCTCTTAAAAAATAATTATACAAACATATAACCTAAAATATACTATCTTAAATCTATTTAAGTGTACATTTCATGGCCAGTCATGGCAGTGGTTCATCTATAATCCCCGGATTTTGGGAGGCCAAAGCAGGAAAACTGCTTGAGCCCAAAAGCTTGAGAATAGCCTGGGAGACATATGGAGACCCCATCTCTATAAACATGTTTAAGAATAGCCAGACATGGTGGTGTGGTCCTACCTACTTAGGAGATTGAGGAGGGAGAATTACTTAAACCTGGAAGTTTGAGGCTGCAGTGAGCCATAATTGTGTCATGCACTCCAGCTTGGGTGACAGAGTAAGACCCTGACTCAAAAACACTGTACATTTCAGGCATGTTAAGTATATTTACATTGTTTTATAAAAGACTTCTAGAAATTTTACAATATACATTAAACAACTACCACTTTTTCCTGTTGTCTGGCATTTTTCAAACACGATTCTGTTTTCTAAGAGTATAACTGCTTTATATCTCATAACGTCTCTGTGGCTGGCTCATTTTATTTGGCATAATATCATCAAGATTTACCTTTATAGTTGTTAGAATATTTCCTGCTTTTTTGCAAACTCAGTAATATTTTGCTATTTTTATATTTTAAATTATATCTACTGAATCATTTGGTGACAGAAATTTGCATTGCTTTTACCTATTGGCTTTCAGTAACAATGCTAAAATAATTATGGATATGCAATTAACTCCTAATGTGACCATGTATGTGAGAGTTTCTATATGTGCTGCATTCTATTTTATTAGTCTGCTTTTTCACCTTTATACTCATAGCAAATTATTTTAATTCTATAGCTTTGTAATGTGTTTTGAAATCAGGAATTGAAATGCCTCTAACATCGTTTCATTTTCTTTTTAATATTTGTGGGTACTTTATTGTCTGTAGAGATTCTATATACTGAAGGGATTGCTGTTTCTATTTCTTCACAAATGCAGTGAAAAACTGAAAAAACATTGCATTAAATCTACAGATTTCATCAAGCAGGATGGACATATTTACCTTTTTTTGACCTTTCACAAGAGCATGCTCGAGCGTCTTGCTTAATTTCTATATATTTGTGAGTTTTTCAGTTTGTTTTCCTCTTATTGTTGTACACTCATTTCATTTAGGTGATAGAAATTAATTTATAAAATTTCAGTTTTTAAAAATTTGGTTAGACTTTCGTTTGGCCTGAGAGGTAGTCCATCAAGGAAAATGTCATATTAGCTATTGAGAACCATGTGTGTCCTGATGTTGAGTGTTTTCTGTGCCTCTGTTAGGAATAATTGTCTCATACTGCCTGCAAGTCCTCTATTCCCTTACTAATATTCTCGTTTTATTTTTATTGCAGAAAGTGCGGTATCAAAGTATCCTACTATAATTATGTTGCTCTCTCTGCGTCAGTTATTCTGTCAAGATTTGCTTTATATGTTTGGAGCCCAAATGTGAGATACATACACACACACCCCACACACATATGTACAAATTTGTCATAGGTTCCCAGTGAATAAATCTGGAATTTTTTGTTTGTTTGTTTGTTTGTTCTGAGACAGTCTCACACTGTTGCCCAGGCTGAGTGAAGTGGCGTGATCTCGGCTCATTGCAACCGCTGCCTCCTGGGTTCAAGCGATTCTCCTGCCTCAGCCTCCCAAATAGCTAGAATTACAGGTGCCTGCCACCATGCCTGGCTAATTTTTATATTTTTAGTAGAAATGGGGTTTTACCATATTGGCCAGGCCAGTCTTGAACTCCTGACCTCAAGTGATCCACCTGCTCCAGCCTCCCAAACTGCTGGGATTACAGGCGTGAGCCATTGTGCCCAGCTTACTAAGTTTTAATGTCGCTTTTTTTTTTTTGGTCTCCTTGGAGTTTTGACTTCAAGCACATTTTATAAAATATGACAGTTTTTGACTTAAGATGTAGCTTGCATAATATTGTTTTGATTTCTTCTGCTCCCATTTGATTAATATTTCCATGAAATGTGTACTTCCATCTTGCCCCTTTCAGTGTCTTTTTGTCATTAGATCTCAACTGACTTGTAGAAAAAAAAAGTTGGATCTTGGTTTTTAAAATTTTAATGAGTCTATTATTGAAAGTATGTTCATCCTAGCTAACAGAGTGAAACCCCGTCTCTACTAAAAATACAAAACATTAGCTGGGCATGGTGACACATGCCTGTAGGCCCAGCTGAGGGAGGAGAATTGCTTGAACCCAGGAGGTGAAGGTTGCAATGAGCTGAGATTGCACCGCTGCACTCCAGCTTGGGCAACAGAGTGAGACTCCATCTCAAAAACAAAGAAAGTATGTCTCTTGAGTTGAAAGGTAATTTTATATGTACATTTAAATAATTTTCTGAAAGAGACTTACTATTGTGTTTTTAATTATTTTATTTGATTCTTGGGTCTTATTTTCTCTGTGTCTTTTTTATTTTTGTATTGATATGCTTTTACTTATTTCTTATTTCTAATTCACTTTTATGTATCTATACAGATTTTTTTTTATTTCGTGGTATCTTGGGGTTACATAAAACTTCTGTAGGAAACAACAGTATATTTTTAATTTGGTACAAAATAAACTTCAGTTGAATAAAAAAAATTCTTGCTCATTACATCTGCCCTGAAGTTTGTCATTGATATTGCTAATTGTTTTTATATTTATTTACAGATATTTATAATTTCTGTACTTTTATTTTTCAGAATTTTAGAGAATAATTTAAAATGTTTTCTGTACTGTTATGATAATGCCACAAGATTCTATTCTTGTGTATGTGCATATCTTTCCCCAAAAATACATATTTTTATTTGATTACGTGTTATTTTCTGGAATCCTTTTAAGAAACTGCTTTCAGCATCTTTTATATGTAGGGTACATGCAATGCCAATATACTTTCAGAATTTGGTGGTTTTGAAAGGTTTTTTTCTTTTTCTTTGGAAGGACAGATTTGTTGATGGTATTATTCTCACTTGATAGCTATTGTTTCTTTTTTCAGGATTTTGTGTCACACAGTTTTTTCTGGCCTGCAGAATTTTTGTTGATAATTCATTGGTTATATCATAAGAGTATGTTTGTAAATGACACATTACTTTTATCTTGCAACTCCCAAGACTTTCTTCTTGTCTTTGATTTTTGAAAATGTACTTATATATGTATTTGTTATAAATATTTTTGTATGTATCTAATTTGTTCAACAATTTTTTTTATATCATTTTTTCTTTTAGGATTTTCCAGTTATTTATTTTTCTATTTTTTTACCTCCAAAATTTAAAAAAATATTTTAGACATTTTTGTTTTTATTCTCATGTTTCTGATTTTCTGTAGTGGTCTGTGTTTCTTTTTCACTCATTGCATATTACTCAATTTATTATCAGTGTTTAAAGTTAATGTGTACATGTTTTCAATGGTTTCTTTCTGAAAAATTATATAATATTTTTGATGAAATTTTATTGTCCCGTTTTGTATAATCTGTGATTGAGATTTGAACATTAAAAGAAGTTACCTGTCACACGTCTTTAAAATATATATTTTTTTTTCTGACAAAGTCTGAAAATTATGTTGGCTAGAGAATCTGGGAGTTTCTCAAACATGTTCTTAGGATGTCCCTTGTCTAAAATTTTGTGTTTAGTTTTTAGTTAAAGGAGTTTATGTTTCTTCTTCTTCTGCTTCTCCTTCTCCTTCTTCTTCTTCTTCCTTTTTTTGATAGAGTTTTGCTCCTGTCACTCAGGCTGGAGTGCAGTGGCATGAAATTTTGTCGGTGAGAAATCATAGAAATATGAATACTGTGACAAAGCCTTTAAATGGTTGTCACACTCAGTTGTAGGTAAAGTAATTCATACTGGAGAAAACTTCTGCAAGTGTGAACAATATGCCAAAACTTTTAAGCAGTGTTCACACCTTACTGCACAGGAAAGCATTTATACTTGAGAACAAATACACAAATATAAAGAAAGTTTAAAAAAGTGATTAATATCTGCTCTTATCTTACTAAACATCAGAGAGCTTATACTTAATAAAAGCATTAAAATTGCAACCACTGTCAAAAGATTCTTTAGAAAATATAAGCCTTTAATGTGTTGAAGAGAATTTATTTCAAAGACAGATATTACAAATATAGAGTTGTAGTGACTTTGCTTGTAACACAGATCTTGTTGTACTCATTTTGTATTAGAGGCAAACCCTGAAGCAATTGTACAATTTTTGTTCAACATCAGAGAACTTACATCAAAGATAAACCCTGGAAATATAATAAATTTGGGAAAAAAATTTATTTAGAAACTACAGCTTAGAAAACTCCAGATAATTTATACTAAAATGTATTTTTTGCGGATACAGTGAATAAGAAAAAGAAATCCAAAATCAAGTTTATGTAAATAGCAGAAATTTACATTAGAAATGTATACAGCACTGACACTTCAGACTTTACACTATACCAGAATTCTGAGCTTAGAAAATAATCCAGACGGGTGTGGTGGCTCACGCCTGTAATCCCAGCACTCTGGGAGGCCCAGGCAGGTGGATCACGAGGTCATGAGATTGAGACCATCCTGGTCAACATAGTAGAGATGGTGAAACCCCGTCTCTACTAAAAATACAAAAAATTAGCTGGGCATGATGGCGCGTGCCTGTAATTTCAGCTACTCAGGAGGCTGAGACAGGAGAATTGCCTGAACCCAGGAGGCAGAGGTTGCGGTGAGCCGAGATCATGCCATTGCACTCCCGCCTGGGTGACAAGTCTCAAAAAAAAAAAAAAAAAAATCCAAAACTAAAGTTGTTAGAAAAATTATTTGTATATAACTTTAAAAGTAGAAGTTTTTTGGAGAGTTACAATTACAAGTATACTTTTTTTGGAAAGGTTACAGATTTTTCGACAAGTAAATGTAAATGTAATTAACTCTCAAATGACTTCATACAAATAATGTTGTAATTAACTCTCAAATTACTTCATGCTAAAGAAATGAGTTTCCTTCCTTTTCTTTTTCTTTTTTTTTCTTTTTTGAGACGGAGTTTCACTCTGTTGCCCAGGCTGGAGTGCAATGGCGCAATCTCTGCTCACTGCAACCTCCATCTCTCAGATTCAAGTGATTCTCCTTCCTCAGCCTCCCAAGTAGCTGAGATTACATGTGCACCTAACCACAACTGGCTAATTTTTTCATTTTAGTAGAGCTGGGGTTTTGCCATGTTGACCAGGCGGGTCTTGAACTCATGACCTCAGGTGATCTGCCCAGCTTGGCCTCCCAAAGTGCTGGGATTACAGGTGTTAGCCACTGTGCCTGGCCCATGCTGTTTTTTTATTCCTATTTTATTCATATACAAAAGTATGCGACCAATTGTTGCTGCATCAAAGATAGGAGAGATTATTTTTTATTAGGTGAACATTTATGATCTCTTCTATGAAAGAGTAACGGACATTAAAATGTAAGATGCATGATAAAAACCTAAGAGGTGGTTTGTGGTTAACTTACAGTATTGAATGATACATGAGGTAAGTGTCCAGAGTAATATTCTTCTGCATTATATTGAGAGACATATTTTCAGTTTTAGTTAAAATTTAATTAAAATAAATTAGTAGTGTATTTTACTAATTGTACTTTTATGAAACAAAATGCAGTATATGTTAAAAATTTTAGATTACATGTGAACTTAAATCTTTTTTCTTGTTTTTGAGACAAGGTCTTACTCTGTTGCCCAGGCTGAAGTGCAGTGGTGCAGTCTTGGCTCACTGCAACCTCCACCTCTCCGGTTCAAGCAGTTGTCCTGCCTCAGCCTTCCAAGTAGCTGTGATTACAGGCACTTGCCACCACACCTGGCTAATTTTTGTACTTGTTAGTAGAGGGGGGTTTCACCATGTTGGTCAGGCTGGTTTCGAACTCCTTGTGATTTGCCTGCCTAGGCCTCCCAAAGTGCTGGGATTACAGGCATGAGCCACCAGGCCCAGCCTGATTTCTTAATTCATTTTTTCATGTTAAATATTGTGTATTCAATTAAGTCTTACTATTCCACTTTAACCTAGTCCCCCTTATTCAAGGGTATAGGTAAAAGATGGTAACAGTACACTCTTTGGTTAAATAATGGACTAACATCTCTACTAATCTTTTTTGCCAGTGGCTTTAAACTGCAAATAAGTTAAGGCATATTGTTCCTGTAGGTAAAATTTTAATTTTTTTTACATTTAAATTAACTTGCTAATTTTTTGTGGGCACATAATATTTATGTTATATATGGCATATTCTGATAGAGGCATAAAATAATCATATTAGGGCAAATGAGATATTTCTCACCTCTAGAATTTTTTTGTATTATGAATAATTCAATTGTACACTTTCAGTTATTTTAAAATGTATAATTAAATTGTTATTGACTACAAGGTCATCTTTATAATAATAAAAATTATATAAAAGTATAAATAAAATTTACACATTTCTGAGTCCTAAATAAATACTTTAAAAATTTTCTTACATAGTTTTCTTTGAATGTGTGGCCTCTCTGCTTACAAACACATACAGACTTTTAGTTTTGATTTACATAGAGTTAAGTGCTGGGATTACAGGGGTAAGCCACCACACCTGGCCAGGTGTCTAATTTTCTAGAAAACAAAAATTCTAGAGCAATTTGAGTTTGTCCGTCGTCAGTTTCTGCTGAGTTTCAGAGATCCGGAAGTTTAGTGTTAAGACAAAAATGGACCCACCACAGAAGTTTAATCTAACCTTCATCCCAGAGTCTTCACAAATGATCACCAAAGAAACTCACCCGGACGATTCAGGGGCCTCTCAAAACTTCTCTGAGACACAGACAAAGAACCTTAGTAAGCTGACTCTCAATGCCAGTACTGAATTCCCTTCCCCTCTAGCAGAAGGTTCACGCCATCAGCAGTCTACAGGAGCAGCAGTCCTCAGGGAAATGGGAGATGATTTGCCTTACAGGAGAAGAGGAGTAAGAACATTGCTGTCGCCGGGCGCGGTGGCTCACGCCTGTAATCCAGCACTTTGGGAGGCCGAGGTGGGTGGATCATGAGGTCAAGAGATTGAGACCATCCTGGTCGACATGGTGAAACCCCGTCTCTACTAAAAATACAAAAATTAGCTGGGCATGGTGGTGCGTGCCTGTAGTCCCAGCTACTCGGGAGGCTGAGGGAGGAGAATTGCCTGAACCCAGGAGGCGGAGGTTGCGGTGAGCCGAGATCGCGCCGTTGCACTCCAGCCTGGGTAACAAGAGCGAAACTCCATCTCAAAAAAAAAAAAAGAGCATTGCTGTCTGTGAAGAGAAAGGCTGGCAAGATTCAGATACATGTTACTTAGCAGAGGTCCTTAGCAGTTTGAAAGAACACTAACGAACACCGGGCTTAAGGGAGTTAAGAATGCATCAAGAAGAGGAATGTTCAGATGTCCCTGCAGTTTCTGCGAGTCTAGCGGATGGGATCCTTCTGAGAATGCTAGAATAGGGAATTACGACACCAAGCCACTTCAGCCATAAACCTTATTCTTGCCCTTTTTTTTTCTTGCTGGTAATTTTATATAGCAGACCGAGAAAGCTACTGTCTGCTCGTATGGATTACACACCAATAATTTTGATAATGAGTTCTAGGTTGTATTTTTCTTGTATCTTTTTCCGTACTATGATGGTAGTAATTTATAAGGGATCTGTGTAGTTTGAATGTATTTGGATAACTTTAGCTCTACTGTTTGATTTGACCCAAAGAAGCCGAGAGGATATAAGTATTCCCATGTGTTTTAGAAGCCCAAAGTCAGTGAGGTGAAACCCAGCATCAAGAAATTGAAGCAAAGTTACTTGTGAATAAAGAAAACATTAGCTAGTTTGGTTAGAGCATAATAGTTAGATTTTCTGGCTTTCAAAAATTTGGGTTGCACTAAGAATAAAGTTTATGCTATTTTTACAGTTTTCAGTACAAAAATGTGTTTACATAGAAACAGTAAAGTTGACATTTGATTACCTTTAAAAAAAATCCTCAAAAATGCTGGATGCAAATCTATACTCTCTGCTTTTTATTGAATTTATTACTGTAATATCTTATGGCTTATGTCTCAGAATCTCCCCATACAAATTCTGTTTTTACTTGTTTTGCACTAATGCTAGGGCCATAACTTTCTCATATATATATTTTGTTTTATAGTTTATGAAACATTAATTATGTGAGCTGCTCTGGGATTATAATAATGAGTTTCATTGAATTTAGTCATGGTCCGGGTGAGGGGGCTCACACCTGTAATCCCAGCACTGGGAGGCCAAGGGCTCCCTTCATGCACTGTGCTGGGTTTAAAACATGCTGTAAAGTATCAAAGTGCCTATGGTTATGACTGACACATGAGAAAAACAGCACAAAAACTTTTTTTTTTTTTAAGAGGAGTCTCACTCTGTTGCCCAGGCTAGAATGGCATGATCTTGGCTCACTGCAACCTCTGCTGCCCAGGTTCAAGTGATTCTCCTACCTCGGCCTCCCAAGTAGCTGGGATTACAGGTGCCTGCCACCTTGACTGGCTAAAAGAAACTTATTTTTTAATACTATTCAGTCAAGTTTATGGAAAAGAGATATTTGAAATATTATCTTTTTAAAAGATTTTAAAAATATACTATCTTGAAAGATAAACTGGATTTATTCTGTAAAAACGTTTAATGATTGATTGTGCCAATTTGTTTAGATCTAAAGTACTAGGGAAGCTATGTAAGTCATGAGAAAGTTTTATACATAAGAGTAGCAAACAGACATGACAGTGTCTGCTGTAGAACAGATCTCCATAATAAGACATAAATATTCCTGCTAAAATTACTTTGTAACTTCAAGTCAGAAGAAGAAAATACCAAAGGTGAACAAATAACATTGATTTTTTTCATGTTCAGAGGACTTTTTTCGAGGCTGCAAAGCTGAATTTTGAATTTTGCTGAATTTAAAAGGAAATTCCGTTTCATTTATTTCCTAATTATTAAGTTTTTTTTAATGTATATTCCAGCCATGTATACATCATAGCCCTTCTTTTTTTGTGTTATGGCTACAGTTTTCACACTGTTTTCTTCATGCCATGTCATTTTATGTGGTATTTTGTGGGTTTTGATGAGAACTTTGGTATTTTTTAGTGCACTGAAAAACTGGTTTTAACTGGAGAGTTTGCTTATCAATACAACTTTCAGATCAGTTAAGATAAAAGGCATTCACTGTCCACAGGCAAAAGGATTGAATCAGTTAGCATGGTGCTGCTTTGTTTGCAAAAAGAAAATATTGTTTGTAAAAGGAAAGTCTTACTAGCTTCTTATCCAAAGTGTGTGTGACAAATATAAAATCTGCTAGAAAATATATCACAGAAATTCAAATTTAAAGAGTTATGGTAAGTGAACCATATTAATTTTTTTTTTTTTTAAATGACGGAGTCTCACTTCATCACCCAGGATGCAGTGCAGTGGAACAATCTGGGCTTACTGCACCCTATGTCTCCCAGGTCCAAGCGATTTTTCCTCAATCTCCTGAGTAGCTGGGAATACAGGCACCTGCTATCATGCCTGGCTAATTTTTGTATTTTGTAGAGACAGGGTTTCACCATGTTGGCCAGGCTGGTCTCAAACTCCTGACCTAAGGTGATCTGCCTGCCTCAGCCTTCCAATATGCTGGAATTATGGGTGTGAGCCACTGCACCTGGCATAAATTTAATTTTTTATGATACAGCACAACTCACATTTGTAGGCAGAATCTTCTGTTTTTACATGTGTATGTTAAAGGGTGCAAAACAAAATGACCTCTGTAGATTTGGAATAGTATTTATTTTCCATATCGATATTGCAACTTTCAGGAATTTCTCATTCTTATTTTTTATTTTTTTAGTGAAGAGCCTCAGCCTCTTCCTGCAACAGCTTCCCTTTTGTTAGGTTTCACCCTTAAGTTCAAATCCACAAGTAATGTGTCCAGAGGTAAACTGTCTGGTAGAATAAAATAGCGAATGTTATTTCCTCGAATGCTCAACGTTTTCAGCTGTACAGGTTCTCTGTTCTTCAGGGTCATTTTCATAGCTTTAAGATGATGTATATTCACGCTGACATCCACACCTGTGATTGTTTCATGGACCTGTGTTCGTTTTTCAATTCAGTGGTTACGGTTTCATGACTCACTTTTGTCAAAAATCTCGCAAGCTTCATACTAGCAGCACTGTCACCCTTTGGTTCCCATAGTGCACAGAATCCAACAACCGAATACTGACTGACTGCTGTATGAATGGCCAGAAACGCCTACTCCAGGGCTCAGGGCATAAAAAGCATAGTTAACACTTTTGTGGTGAGATCACATAAAATTGTCTTAGCATTTTTCAAACATAACATGCAATATTATAAACTGTAGTCACAGTGCTGTACAATCTTGAACTTCCTCCTCCTATCCAACTATGATTATGTATTCTTTGACAGACATCTTTCCAATTCCCCATTTTTTTTCTAAATACCTTGGCATCTGGTGGTCACCATTTTGATCTCTACATCAATGAGATTTAAGTTTTTTAGAATCCATGTGTAAGCAAAATCATGAGATACTAATCTTTCTGTGACTGGCTTGTTATAACTAATGCCCTTCAGGTTAATCCATGTGATTGAAAATCAGAATTTTCTTTTAAATGTAAATAGTATTCCATTGTGCATATGTATCATATTGTCTTTATTTGCTCAGTAGATGTTGTACTGTTGATTGTGTAATTTGGCTGTTCTGAAGAGTGCTGCGAACAACATAAAAGTGTAAATATTTCGTCGTTCTGATTTTGTTTTGGATATATATCCAATAGTGCAATTGCTAGATTACATAGTAGTTTAATTATAAGTTGTTGTTGTCGTTGTTGTTGTTGTTTGAGATGGAGTCTCCTTCTTGTTTTCCAGGCTGGAGTGCAATGGCGTGATCTCCAACTTTCAAGTTCAAGCGATTCTCCTGCCTCAGCCTGCAGAGTAGCTGGGATTACAGGAATGTGCCACCACGCCAGCTAATTTTGTATTTTTAGTAGAGGTGGGATTTCTTCATGTTCATCAGGCTGATCTCCAACTCCCGACCTCAGGTGATCCGCCCGCCTCGGCCTCCCAAAGTGCTGGGATTACATGCATGAGCCACCGCGCCTGGCCGATTTTAAGTTTTTTTGAGTAATCTATATTTTGTTATTCATAATGTAAATGTCCTCATTTACATTCAAATCAGTGTGCAAGCATTTTTTTATTCACATCTTTACCAGCTAAGGCTTTTTTCATTTATTTATTTATTTATGAGACAGAGTCTTGCTCTGTCATCCAGGCTGGAGTGCAATGGTGCAATCTCAGCTCACTGCAACCTCCACCTTCTGGGTTCAAGCAGTTCTCCTGCCTCAGCCTCCTGAGTAGTTGGGATCACAGGTCTCTGCCACCATGCCCAGCTAATGTTTTGTATTTTTAGTAGAGATGGGTTTTGGCCATGTAGGCCAGGCTGGTCTTGAACTCCTGACCTCAGGTGATCCTCTGGCCTTGGCTTCCCAAAGTGCTGGGATTACAGGCAAGAGCCACTGAACCTGGCCTTTTTTGTTATTGTTGTTAAAAGTCATTCTAATAAGTGTGTTGATATCATAGATATTATTTGTGGGGGGTGGGCTTGCTTTCTCTAATAAGAATTGACATTCAGCATTTTAAAATATATCTGTTTGTCATATATATGTATTTTCTTGAAAAAATATGTATATAGCTTGGCCGGGCATGGTGGCTCACGCCTGTAATCCCAGCACTTTGGGAGGCCGAGGCGGGTGGATCACGAGGTCAACAGATCAAGACCATCCTGCTCAACATGGTGAAACCCCGTCTCTAAATAGAAAACTAAAAATAGAAAAAATTAGCTGGGCATGGTGGTGCGTGCCTGTAATCCCAGCTACTCAGGAGGCTGAGGCAGGAGAATTGCCTGAACCCAGGAGGCGGAGGTTACAGTGAGCCGAGATCGCGCCATTGCACTCCAGCCTGGGTAACAAGAGCGAAACTCCGTCTCAAAAAAAAGAAAAAGAAAAGAAGAAATATGTATGCTTTTAGCTCATTTTTAATAGTGTCTTCTTTTTTGTTGTATAGTCATTTAAGTTTCTTATATATTTTTTATATTAACCTCTTGTCTCACTTTTTAGATATCCTGTTGATTGTATCATATTCTGTGCAGCAGCATTTTAATTTGTAGTATTCTAACTCTTATTTTTCCTTTTGTTCCCTGGGATTTCGAGTTTAAATACAAAAAGTCACTGCCCAACCAATGTTATGGGACTTTTTTTTTTTTGTAGTAATCGTTTCAGAGTTTCAAGCCTTACATTCAAGTGTCTAATTTACTTTGAGTGGATTTATTTTTCTTTTTTTCGATGGAGTCTCCGTCTTCTGCCAGGCTGGAGTGGAGTGGTGAGATCTCGGCATGCTGCAACCTCCCCCTCCAGGGTTCCGGTGATTTTCCTGCCTCGGCGAGAGTACAGGCGTGCACCACCATATCCGGATCATGTTTTGTTCTTTTTAGCAGAGACGGGGTTTCACCTTTTTAGTCAGGATGGGCTTGATCTCCTGACCTTGTGATCTACCCACATTTTCTTTAAGAAAAGAGAGTATTGGCCTGGTGCAGTGGCTCACACCTGTAATCCCAGCACTTTGGGAGGCTGAGGTGGGTGGATCATGAGTTCAGGAATTCGAGACCAGTCTGGTCAACATAGTGAAACCCCACCTCTACTAAAAATACTAAAATTAGCCAGGTGTGGTGACACGTGCCTATTATTTATTACCTAATTGGCTTTATTTTCCAAACTCTACAATGTAAACTTTGTAAAGTCAGAGGCCTTTAATTTCATTCACCATAGCATTTGCAATTTTTAATTAAATGAATAAATTTTATTTGACTTTGAAGCATTTATTTTCTTAAAAATAACTTTGGTAAAATTGATATATTTATCCTTCTCTGAGCATTTTTTTTTTCTACAGCTCTGTCTTTACACATAAGATTTGTGTACCATAATTTTTCTTTCTTATTTTGACCATTCTCAGTAAGGGTCATTTCACCCTAGGAGATACTGTAACCAAGCAGGTGCAATTTCAGCGTGATCTTGAAGAAGATAGGCCTTGGCTGATCAGGTGAGCTTTAAGCAATTGTAAGTAACTACGTTCTAAATATGTATAATTTGTATTTTAATTTATATGCCATTTATGTATATAATATTTATTAAGCTGTAATATTTACAGTCAATTTCTCAAAGCTTAAGAAACACACACACATATTCACAACATCCTATTACAAGATTCAGTATTTATTCTTTGCTGGGTTCAGGTATAAGAGTCATCACTGTGCCTATGAGCTGGGTCCAGAAATAAGACATCCCACCTGTGGTAAGAGACACATATTACAGTCACATTACAAACTGTGAGCTATATCCACAAGTGAGACCCATATCCTCAGCAGTGGGCTCTGTCCATGTGTGAGGGTGATAATCCTGTCAGATGAGTGTGCATAGAAGAGTCACAATGTCAATTTCGTATGGGGTCCTGTAATAAAATTCTGTGAAACCTAAGGGCTTTATATTATATGCATAAGGGTGGTAATCTCGGAACTTTCTGCAAGCAGAAGACTCAGGATCTTACCCAATGCCATAAGCCCAGCTACAAGAATCAACACCTCTTCTATTGGCTAAATTCAAGTATGAGAGTCATTATTGCACCTGTGAGCTTGGTCCAGAAATGAGTCATCATCACACTGCTGAATTACACGTGACATTCACAACTCTTAACTGTGGACCATGTCATTGTGTAAGAGTGACAGTTCTAATTGTTAGCTGGGTGTGCCTATGGGATGCACAATCTCACCCATGTTCTGAGTCCTGTTAGGACACTCTCTGTGTCACCCAAAAGTGTTATAGGATATGCATGAGTATCATCACCTTCTGTGACATTACGACAAGTAGGAAACAGAAGACCTCACTCATTCCCCTCACTTTAGCCATGAGAGTAAAAAATCTTTTCTATCAGTTGGGTTCAATCATGCCTGTGAGCTAGGCCTAGGTATGTCACAATCCCATCTGTGGGAAGAGACCAGACAGGAGGGTTACATTGCTTGAATGTTGGTCTAGGAATATTTCAGTAACTCCCTGCATTCAGGGTCCTGGCAAGAAAGTCACATTACTTGAGTGCTGAGCTCGGCAATATGTCACAATTCCTCTGTGGGCAGGGCCACATTACCTGGGTCCTGCTCAAAGCAGTATTTCACAATTAACTATATTTACAGGGCTCAGGGGCTCAGGAAGGAGAGGAAAGTCACATCATGTAGGTTCTAGCCTATTGAATAGGTCACAATGCCTTTTTTGGCAGAATTCAGGCAGCAGAGTCACATGATTCAGGTGTAGAGCCCAGCAATATGCCATAATCCTCACTGACATCAGGGCCCTTGCAGGAAGAAAGAATCATGTCACCTAGGTGCCGGGCAAGGAATATGTCACAATCCACCTGTTGACTCAGCTCTGGCCCAGGGTCATGTCTCCTGAGTACTAACTTCAGCAGTATGTCACAGTGCCCTCTGTGGTACAGGCCAAAGCAGAAATACCACATCATCTAGGTACTGCACCTAGCAATATATCACTATTTATTCTGTGGGCAAGGCCCAAGCAAAAGAATTACATCATCTAGGTGATGAGCCCCATGATATATCACAATGCCCACTTTGTGTAGGGCCCAAGCAGAAGTGAAAAGTCACATTATTATGTCTTAGGCCTAGGAATATGTCACAATGGCTGGTGTAAGCAGTGCTTAGGCAGAAGAGTCCCATTACCTAGGTGCTGGGATCAGAGATACATGGAAATCTTCCTGTGGGCAGAGCACAAGCAGGTGAGGAAGGTCACATCACCTAGGTGGTAGGCCCAGAGGTATGTCACAAATCCCACTTTAAGCCAGGCCAATGCAGAAGAGTCACATAACCTAGGAGATTGTCCCCACACAATGTCACCTTGCCCCTTCTAGACAGTGCCGTGGTAGAAGCTGAGAATCACATTACCTAAGTGCTGGTCTCAGTGATATCTTACCATTCTCTTTTAGGACAGAATCCAGGCAGGAGAGGAGGGTCACATCACCCATGTCACCATTCCCTTTGAGGGCAGGTTCCAGGAGAGTCACATCACTAAGGTGCTGGGTTTAGTGATGTGTCAAAATCTCCCCTATGTACAGGCCCCTGGCAGGAGATAAAAGTGATATGGTTTGTCTATGTCGCCACCCAAATATCACCTTGAATTTTAATAATCCCCACATGTCAAGAGCAAGGCCAGGTAAATATAATTGAATTATGGAGGTAGTTCCCCTACACTGTTCTTGGGATAGTGAGTAAGTCTCATGAGATCTAATGGTTTTATAAAGGGAAGTTTCCCTGCACAGGCCTTTGTGCCTGCCACCATGTAAGATGCCTTTTTCCTCTTCCTTCATCTTTTACCCTGATTGTGAGGCGTCCTCATCCATGTGGAACTGTGAGTCCACTAAACCTATGTCTTTTATAAATTACCCAGTCTTGAGTATGACTTTATTAGCAGTATGAGAACAGACTAATATGGAAAGTCACATTTTTAGTCGATGGGCCCATACATGTATCACACTGCCCTCTGTGGGCAGGGTCCATGCAGCAGAGTCAAAACACTTGAGTGCTGGGCCCAGGGTTTTGTAACAATCACAGCTGTGGGCAGCACCTATTCAGAAGAGAATAGCCACTTCATCCAGGTGATGGGGCAAGAGATATGTCACAATGCCCGCTTGGGACAAGGCCCAGGTAGTAAAGGAGAGTCTCATCACCTAGGTCTGAGGCCCAGTAATATTTTATATATATATTTTTTGTATGTAAGGTGCAGTAATATCATTTAGGATCTGGGTTCAGTGATATGTCACAATTTTTTTTATGGGCAAGGCAGAGGCAGAAGAGTCACCTCACCTACATGCTCACTACAGTGATATGTCATGATTTTCCCCAAGAATAGCGTTCTGGCAGTAAAAAGAGTACCATTACTTGGGTAATGAGCACAAAGACATGTCACAATGCCTTTTGTGGGCAGGTAAGGCCAAGCAGGAGAGTAACATCACCTGGGTCCTGGGCTGAGCAACCCTAAAAGCAAGGCCTAGGAAAAAAGAGTAGAGATACATCACCTAGATGCTGGGTCCAGTGGTATGTTACATTCTCTTCTGTGAGCCAGAACACATCGCCTGGGTCATGGATGCGGAGACATGTCACACTGTTCTCCATCGGCAGAGCCTGGGTAGGAGAGTTAAATCATCTGGGTTCAAGGCCAAGCTGCATGTCACAATAACCCCTATGAGCAGGGCTCAATAAGGAAAAAAGGGTCACATTATTTAGCTCTTGAACACCGTAATATGTCACAATACCCACTGTGGGTGGGTCAAGAAATAGAAGCATTACATCACCTAGGTGGTGAGCCCAGTCACATGTCATATTTCCCACTGTGGGGAGGGACTAAACAGGAGGGGAGAGCCACATTACCTAGGTGCTGGGCCTGGCAACATGTAACTCCCGCACTGAGCAGGTTTCCAGGAGATGAAAGTGACTTCATCTAGTTGCTGGGCTCGACAATATATTACCATTCATATTGTGGATGGGGTCCGGGCAGTAGAGGAGAATTCGATCACCTACGTTCTGGGTTCAGTGATATGTCATAATTCCCCCTGAGGGAATGACCCAGGGATGAGAGGGGAGTCCCTTAATCTAGTTAATGTTCCCAGAGATATGTCACAATGGCTTTGTAGAAAGGACTGGAGGAAGAATCACATAACCTAAATGCTGGGCTTAGCAATATGTCACACTCTTTTCTGTTTGCAGATCCCAGGCAAAAGAAGAAAGTCACAGTATTTAGGTGCCTGGCCCAGGTATATGCCACAATTCCAGTTTTGGGCTGGGCCCAGGCAGGAGAGTTAAATTACTAAGGGGCTGGGCAAAGCATATGTCATAATCACATTTGTGGGAAGGTGCAGAGATGAGATTGAAAATCCTGTATATGTCCCAGGTCTAGGTATGATATTCAACATCTGTGTGTTGGGTCCTAGTATGAGTCAGACTCAACAGTGAACTGAGTGTGTGCATGAGACCTCAATGTCACCAGCAGACTGTATCCCAGCAGGGACTCACAGAAGTCACCACAGGTGTGCTAAATCCAACTATCTCACTTGTGGACTGGATTTTTTTCTGAGACACAATTCCAAATTTTGACTGCCTCCAGCTATGACATTTAGGACTTCAACAGTGTGCCATATTCAACTGGGAGGGTGACAATTCTCACTGTCAGCTGGGTGTGCATACAAGAGTCACAGTCTCATCAGTGTTCTGGGTCCTATTATGACACACTGTACAATTCGAGGGCTTTAAAATACACACCTGAGAGCCACAATCTGCTCTGAGACCTCCATGCATGTATGGATTTACAATCTTATTACCCTAGAATTATGTCTGGGATCAAACAACTCTCTTACTGACTGGATCCAGGTATGAGAGTTACCACCATTCCTGTGACCTGAGTCATCATAATGTTGGGTACTGCATTACGTTGCCATGCCCCCGGTATGCAGAACCCACACAGAAAAGTGCTAGGCTCAGTGCTATGTCACAGTCCCTAAAATGGGCAAGGCCCAGACATGAGAGGAGAGTTATGTCACCTAGATGTTGGGCCCAGTGACTGTAAACACCTCCTGTGAGTTATGGGCAAGTACAGGACTCATCATCTCAATAGTAAATTGGATCTGTGCATGAGAGTTCCAGCCCCACCTAGCGGCTGTGTCCTGGTATGAAAGTAACAGACTCATGGGAGTGCTTAATTCTGGTCCAAGAGTCACCACCCAACCTGTGGATGGAATCCATGTATGAGAGTCACAGTTTTAACTTTCAACTGCCTCTGGGTGTCAGATTCAGAATGCTGGTGTAACTCATGATTTTTTTTTTTTTTTGAGAAGGAGTTTCGCTCTTGTTACCCAGACTGGAGTGCAATGGCACGATCTCAGCTCACTGCAATCTCCACCTTCTGGGTTCAAGCAATTCTCCTGCCTCAGCCTCCTGAGTAGCTGGGACTACAGGCGCGCACCACCATGCCCAGCTGATAATAGAGACGGGGTTTCCCCATGTTGACCAGGATGGTCTCGATCTCTTGACCTCGTGATCCACCCGCCTCTGCCTCCCAAAGTGCTGGGATTATAGGCGTGAGCCACCGCGCCTGGCCGTAACTCATGATTTTAACTGCTGCCCTAAGCCCAGGTGTGAGCGTCAACCTCTCATTCAGAATGAGAGTCATCACTGTGTCTGTCAGCTGCATTCAGAAGTGAGTCACCATTTTACCTGTGGCTGGATCCACATGCAAGTCACAATTCTAACTGCAAACTGCATTTATATGTGGGATTTGGGACCTTAACATATGTGTAAGTTAAAATCCTAACTGTTGGCTGGGTGTGCATATGAGAGTCACAGTCTCACCTCTGTGCTGAGCACTGTTATGACACTCTGTACCAACTGAAAGCATTATACAATATGCATGAGTATTGTAATTTTCTCTGACTTTCATACAAGAAACACCCAGACCTAAGTCTTGCAAAGAGAACCAATATCCCTCCTTTTTGCTGGGTTCAGGTATGATTGTCATTATCGCACCAGTGAGTTGAGCCCGGGTGGCTGTCACAATCTCACTTGTAGACTAGAACCTGGCAGAAGAGTCACTTTACCTGGATGCTAGGACAGGAATATGTCAATCCTCGCTATAAGTGGGATCAAGGAAGAAGAGTCATAGCAACTGGATTCTGCACCTAGTGAAATACCACAATCTTTACATGGACAGATCCAAGCAGAAAACAATTACATTACTTAAGTGATGAGCCCAGCAATATGTAACAATGCCCAATGTGGGCAGGGCCTAGGCAAGAGAGGAGATTCACATCACCTAGTTGCTGGTTCCCACAATATGTTGCAATTCCTACCGTTCGCAGGACTGAGCAAAAGAAGTGAGTCACAAAATTTAGGTGCTGGATTAAGGAATAGTTCACAATCCCCACTGTTGGCAAAGATCAGGCAGCAGAGAAGACTCAAATCACCGAGGTGCTGGATCCAGCAGTATGTCACATGTTCTTCTGAAGCTGGGACCCAGGCAGGTGAGAAGAGTCACTTCACCTAGGTGATTGACCACAAAATAAGTCATAGTGTTTTATGTGAGGAGAATTAAGGCAGAACAAGCACATCACCTAGGTGCTGGGCCCAGTGATATGTCACAGTCTTCTCTGTGCTGAAAGCCTTGTTATAAGAGAAGAGGCACATCACCCAGGTGTTAAATTCAGAAATATGTAACAATCACTTCTTAACAGCAGGTTGAGGAAGATGAGGAGAGTCATATTAGCTTGATGCTTGACCTTTGCATATGTCACAGTTTCATCTGTGGAATGGCTCCAGGAAGAAAACTAAAATCACTCAGGATATGGGAAAAAGCATACGTCACAATCACACGTCAAGAAAAGTCCAGGGATGAGATAAACAATCCCAAACATGTCCAGTTCTAGGGATGACAGCCAACACCTCCTGTATGCAAATCAGAATCTCAATATTTGACTAGATTTGTGCCCGAGAGTCTCAATTCAACCTTCAGAATGTGTCCTGGTAGTAGAGTCACAGCCTCAGAGGTGTAATAAATCTCAGTCCAAGAGTCATCATCTCATCTGTGGACCTGATCCCTGTATGAGACTCACAATTCTAACTTTTAGCTGCCTCTGAGTGTGAGATTCAGAAACTCAACAATGGGCTGTGACTAAGAGGGTGAAAATTCTTACTGTAAACTGTGTGTGCCTATGAGGGTCACTATCTCCCCTATGCACTGGGCCCTGTTATCACACTCTTGGTGCCACCTAAGTGCTTTCTATGGTATGCCTGAAAGTCACAATCCACACTTAGATCTACATGCTGGTATGAACTCATGATCTTACTCATTGTCCTAAGCCAGGAATGAGAGCTAACATCTCTTATTGGCTAGGTTCAGATATGACAGTTCTCATTGTGCCTGTGAGTTGGGTGCAGAAAGAAGTCACCATTTCACCTGTGGCCAGGTCCACATATGACAGTCACAATTTCATCTGCGGGATGGCATCCATATGTGATACTCAGGACCTCACCAGTGGTCTCTGTCCATGTGTGGGAGTGACAATTCTCTGTTGTCTGAGTACACCTATGAGAATCACAGTCTTTACTTTGTGCTGGGATCTTTTATGACACTCTCTATCACCGGAAAGGATCATACACTAGGCATGAGTGTTGTAAACTTTTGTGACCTTCATACGAGTAGAAAGCCCAGGACCTTGCCCATTGCTTTAAGGCTACCTATGAGAGTCAACATCTCTCCTATTGTCTAGGTCCAGGTATGCAACTAATCACTGTGCCTCTGAGCTGGGTCCAGAAATCAGTCACTGTTCAACCTGTTTCCAGATGTAAACATGACAGTCAGACTTTTAACTGTGGACTCTATCAGCATGTGAGGTCCAGAAGCTCACCAGTGTGTTCCTTCCATGTTTGGAAGTGACAATCCTAATTGTTGGCTTATTGTACCTGTGAGAGTCACAATCTCGCCTGTGTGCTGAGTCCTATTACTGCATTCTCTGTAGCACACAAACTATTTATAGGATTTGTATAAATTTTATACATCTCTGCAACTTTTCTAAAAGTAGAAAACCCAGGACTCTACCTACTGCTTAAAGTCTAGCTAAGAGCATCAAAATCATTCCTATTGTCTGGGTTCTCATATGAGTGTAATTGTAACGCCTGTGAGCTGGGGAAACTATATGTCAAAACAGCCTATGTGAACAAACCAGAAAAGATGATCAGATCACCTGAATGCCGGACCAGAAACATGTCGATATCTACTCTATGGGCAGGGCTGCGACAGAAAAGTCACATAACCTGGGTACTGGGCCCAGCAGTATGTCTCAATGCCTTCAGTGGGCAGCATTCATAAGGAAAGACACACTATCTGCATGCAGGGCACAGAAATATGTCACTGTGTGGACAGGACTCGGGTAAGAGAAAAGGGTCACAATAGGCCCAGTTGATGGGCCAATAGATATATCAAAATGCCTCCTTTTGGAGGAGCCAAGGCAGGAGAGTCATATTATTTATGCATAGGGCTCAGTGATATGTCACAACCTGCACTTCAGCAAAGCCCATGGCAAAGAGTAACGTCACATCACTTAGGTGATTGGCCCAACTATATGCTACAATTATGTCTGTTGGCAGGGCCCAGGCAGAAGAGGATGATTATATAACCTAGGTTATGGGCACAGTGATATGTCACAATTTTCCCTGAGGACATGGCCTATGCAGGAAAGTAAAATAACTTAAATGCTTGGCCCAGGTAAAAAAAAAAATAATTTTTTTAAAATCACAATTTTTTCTGGGCTTTACCCAGGCAGGATAGCCAAATCACTCAGGTGCTAGGCAAAGGTAGATGTTACAATCACACTAGCAAGAAGGCTGAGAAATTAGATTCAAAATTCCAGACTCTTTTTTTCTTTTGAGATGGAGTTTCATTGTTGCCCAGGCTGGAGTGCAATGTCACAATCTTGGCTCACTACAACCTCCCCCTCCTGGGTTCAAGCTACTCTCCTGCCTCAGCCTCCCAAGTAGCTGGGATTATAGGCATGCACCACAATGCCTGGCTAGTTTTGGATTTTTAGTAGAGATGGGTTTTCTCCATATTGTTCAGACTGGTCTTGAACTTTCAACCTCAGGTGATCCACCTGCCTTGGCCCCCCAAAGTGCCATGATTACAAGAGTGAGCCAGCATGCCCGGCCTCCACACATTTTTTGACTTCAGGTATGAGGGTCAAGAGATCTCATTTGAGTTGGGTTCAAGTACGTGGGTCACAACCTTCCTGTTGGACTCTATCCCTGCAAGAGAGCCACAACTCCAAATGCAAACAATTTCTGAATTTATGAGTCACAGCCTCACAGATGTTCTGAATC
Organism: Callithrix jacchus; assembly: GCF_049354715.1. Classification (NCBI taxonomy): domain Eukaryota; kingdom Metazoa; phylum Chordata; class Mammalia; order Primates; family Cebidae; genus Callithrix; species Callithrix jacchus. The sequence continues at coordinate 21,846,635 of NC_133523.1, forward strand.
CTGCTCTTTGAGTCGCTATTCTACCTGTTAAGCAGGTCCATGTATGAGTCACAATTCCAACTTTCAACTACCTCCATGTGAGATCCACAGCCTCACAGTGGACGGTTTCTATGTGTGAGAGTGACGGTGTTTACAGTTGGCTGAGTGTGCACAGGAGAGTCACAATTTCACCTGTGTTCTTGGTTTTGTGATGACACCCTCTGTATTACCCACGGGCTTTATATGGTGTAAGTGGCAGTTGCAATCTGCTTTGAGACCTCCATTCTGGCATAAATCAATGAAGCAATGATTGTACCCATTGCCCCATGCCCACATCTCTCATATTGGCCAGATATAGGTATGACAGTCATCAAATTGTCTGTAAGTTGGCTCCAAAAATTAGCATGCCAACTGTCCTGGGACCCACATCTGACTGTCACAAATCTAATTGTGGAGAGTGCCTGTGAGATTCAGGACCTCCGCAGTGGGTTCTTTCTATGTGTGAAAGTAACAATTCTAATTTTCACCTGGGTGTGCCTATGAGAGTTATAATTTCACCTGTGTACTGGATTCTGTTATTATACTCTTAATTGTCACACAAAAGCGTTATAGAATAAGCTTGAGTGTCATAATCTCATGTCACGTTTCCTCACATAGGAGATGCAGTATTTTATCCATTGCCCTAAGTCTAAAAAAAGGCAAAATCTCCCCTATTGGAGGGTCCATATATCAAATTAGCCAGTAAAAGATACTCTCTGTTCTAGCTAAGCTGAGAGAAACAGGTAAGATTCTAGGTCTTCTCTTTGTACAAAGATCATTAAAAAAGTACCACTTTATCCCATATTGTATAAAGCCCTTGGGTGATACAGAGAGTATAAATTCAAGGCCCAGCACACAATAGAAATATTTCTTACTCTATGCACCCCCAGCCAACCGCTGGCCTTGTCACCCTCACACATAAGCAGAACCCACTGGTGAGGTCCTAAATCTAATTCATGGATGCAGTTCACAGTTGAAATTGAGACTGCATATGTGAACACCTGGCTATACATGGAATAGTGACTCATTTCATTTTTCTTTTCTTTCCTTTTCAAATTTACTTATTATACTTTAAGTTCTGAAGTACATGTACCAATCATGCAGGTTTGTTACATAGGTATACACGTGCCATGATGGTGGTTTGCTGCATCCATCACCCTGTCATCTACACTAGGCATTTCTTCTAATGCTATCCCTCCCCAAGCTCCCCACCCCCTGCTATTCCTCCCCTAACCCCCCACCTTCCAGGCCCTGGAGGGTGATGCTCCCTTCCCTGTGTCCATGTGTTCTCATTCTTCAACACCCACTTATGAGTGAGAACAAGTGATGTTTGGTATTCTGTTCTTGTGAATAGTGACGCATTTCTAAATCCAGCTCACAGGCAGGTCGAGACTCTGCTACCTAAAGCCAGTCATTTTTTTTTTTACTTTAAACCCAGCCTTTCTTAAAGATGTTCACTCTCATATTTGGGTTTAGAGTCACAGGTAAAATTGTGGGTTCACAGAAGCACAAAGGTTTCAGAATAAACTGCACCTCTCATGCATACTGTATAATGATCTCAGTAAGACAGAGAGGGTCCCTACAGGGCCAGACACACAAATGGGATTGTGACACTCATATGCACACCCAGCCAACAGTAAAGATTGTCATCCAACCGCATATATTTTGGCCCAGCTCACAGGTAAGATGCCGACCCTCTTTCTTTGAACCAGTCAATAAAAAAGATACTTTTGACCAGGTGCAGTGGCTCACACCTGTAATCCCAGCACTCTGGGAGGCCAAGTCTGGGTGGATCACCAGGTCAGGATTTCAAGACCACCCTGGCCAACATGGTGAAGCCCCATTTCTACCAAAAATACAAAAAATTAGCCATGAGTGGTGGCAGGCCCCTTTAATCCCAGCTACTCAGGAAGCTAAGGCAGAGAATCACTTGAACCCAGAAGGTGGAGGTTGCAGTGAGCTGAGATTACACCATTGCACTCCAGCGTGTGTGACAGAGAGACTGTCTGAAAACAAAACAAAACAAGAAAAACTTTAATAGCTGGTCTTAGTGAAATGGGTAAGATCTTGGGCCTCCTCTTTGTATGAAAGTTGTAGGGAACTACCACTTTTTAACTTTATATAAAGCCCTCCAGTGGTACACAGGATGTCATCACAGGGCCAAGAACACAGGTGAGATTGTGTTTCTCATATGCATACCCAGCCAACTGTTAGGATTGTCACCCTCACACCTAAACAGAGCATTCTGGGGAAATGCTGAATCTCTTATGCAGATACAGTCTGCAGTTAAAATTCTGACTGTCATATGTGAACACCTGGCCATAGTTTAGATGGTGACTCATTCCTAAACCCAGCTTATAGAGAGGTCAGGCCTCTGCCATCTAGACTCAGCCAACAGGAGAGATGTTGACTCTCATACATGGACTAAGGACCACAGGTCCAATATGGGTGCATACTGGCACAAAGGTCTCAGCAGATGTTGAGTCTTGTACATACCTTGAATGGTAGAGAGACTGTCCTCACAGGGCAGAGCACACAGGTGAAATTGTGACACTGCTTTAGACAGGTGGCCAATAGTAGACTCTCATCCTTCCACATGAACACAGCCCACTGGTGAGGCTCTGAATCTCCAAGCTGGAGGCAGTGGAAAGTTGGAGAATTAACTCTCATACACGGATCTGGTACATAGGTAGGTCAGTGAATCTCAGATCAAGATTCCCCACAGCTGTGAGGCTGTAACTCCACTAAGGGGAAAGTCTTCAGAAGGAATTGAGTCTCTTTTGTGCAGATCTAGTTTATTTTTGAGATTGCAACTTGTACTTAGACCAAACCTACAACTGGGACATGTGTGGGATTGTGTCTCATCCCTGGACCTTCTTGTAGGTGATTCTGATGTAAGCCTCTGCCCGGAATCTGAATGATTTGACTCTCTTGCCTGGGTCTACCCTCTAGTAGAGATTATGACATGTCACTTTGTCCAGTACTTAGCTGATGTGATCTGTTCTCCTGTCTTGGCTCTGCCCACAGAGGACAGTGTGATGTATTTACTGGCCCTGCACCCAGATTATGTGACTTCTGCCTATTGCTAGGCCAAATAAGGTGACATTCCTGTCTTGATTTGGTCCTGCTCTCAAAAGCATTGTGACATATTGCTGGGCCCAGCACAAAAGTGGTTTGAGTCTCACGCCTGGACTCTGCTTACAGGGGCATTGTGAAATATCTCTGGGCCTATCAACTATTTAATGTGACCCTCCTTTTTCACCTGGGCTTTGCCTATAGAAGACATTGTGACATATCTCCTGGCTCTGCACCCAGGTGACTTGACTTGCCTCTTCTGCCTCGGCAATACCCACAGGGAATATTCATACATATCTGTGGCCCCACCATGTAGATGATGTGACTTTTTTTTTCTTGGACCCATTTATAGTGGGAATTGTGACATATCACTTGACTTAGCATTTGTGTGATGCGACTCTCCTCTCATGCCTAGGCCCTGCCCAATGGGGTGATTGTGACACGTATCTGGGTGTAGCCCCTGGGTTATATCATGCTCCTCTTTCCCATGATCCCTACTTATAGCATGCATTGTGACATCTCTGGTTTACTCACCTTGGTTATGTGACTTTCTTTTATTTGCCCTTCCATCAGGGGGCATTGTGACATATTGCTGGGCCCATAATCTAATAATGTGACTCTCCCCACCCAAAGGGGACATTGTGACATATCTTGGAACTAACTTTCTACATAATGTGCCTCTTCTCTGCTGCCCAAGACAAGCCTAAAGAAAAGATTCTTTAGACCCCTGTGATATAGCTCAGGGCCCGGCACCCAAATGTCATAACTCTCCTGTCTGGGCTCTGCCTAGAGGAAATATTATGACATGTCACTGGGCCCTGAACACAACTGATGTGTCTCTTCTGCCTGGGCCTTGTCCATAAAGGGGATTGAGACACACTCCAGGTGAAGAATCAAGGTAATATGACTCTTATTTCTCAGCCTTTTGCAGAGGTAAGATTGTGACATATAACTCAGCCCAGCACACATAAGAGATTTTTACTCTTGTAGGCAAACCCAGCCAAAAGTTACTACTGTCACTATTACACATGAACAGAGACCACTGTTGAGGTCCTAAATCTCATATGTGAACACAGCCAACAGTTGTCATTGGGACTATTATGTGTGTATATTACCAGAAGTCAGATGGTGACTCACTGTGGATTCAGCTCATGTGAATGGTGATGAGTCTCATACCTGGACCCAGCTAAAAAGAGATGCTGACTCCTACAACTAGGCTTTGGGGTCTGGATCCTTTACTTGTAGGAAAGTAACAGGAGATTATGACACTCATGTATGCTGTATAAAGCTCTTGGGAAATACAGAGTGTCATTACAGGGCCCATCCACAGGTGAGATTGTGACTCTTCTATGCACACCTAGCCAGTAGTTTGAATTGCCATGCTCATACATAGACCAAGCCTACCAGTAAGGTCCTAAATCTTACACATGAACCTGTTCCACCACTGAAATTGTTACTGTCATATGTGGATCTAGCCACAGGTTAGATCCTGGAAAATTTCTGAACCCAACTCACTTGCACAATGAACCCAGCCAATAGAAGATATATTGACTCTTGTACCTAGGCTTATGTCAACAGTAAGGCTTTGGGTTTTCTAGTTGTATAAATATGTCACAGAGGATTATCACACTCACGTATATTGTATAATGTCCTCAGGGTTATAAAGAAAGTGTCATTACATAACTCAGCACAAAGTGAAGATTGTGACTTTCAAATGCACACTCAGCCAGCAGTAAGACTTGTCATTCACACACATGAATATAACCCACTGGTGAGGTCCTGAATTTTACTCACAGATGCAATCCACGGTTGTCATTTTTAATGTCATGTGTGTATCTAACCACAGGTGGAATGGTGACTCATAGCCGAGCCCAACAAAGAAGCACAGCAATGACTTTTATATCTGGATTCAGCCAATATGAGCAACGTTGACTCTCACAGTTGGGCGTGGGACAACAGGTTTATACAGCACTAATTTCTCACAGGGGATTGTGAGTCTCACCCCAACAATATAAAGCCCTCTGATGGTACATAAGAGGTCCCAGAACACAGCTGAGATTGTGATTCTTATATGCATTTCGAGCCCACAGTAAAAATTGTCACCCTTCCACACCTGGACGCAGTTGAAAGTTGGAATTACAATCCTTATATGTAGATTTTGTCTTACAGGTAGATGGTGATTCTAGAACCAGAATTCATTACATCTGTGAGGTTTTGTCTCTGATACCAGAACACAATCTACAGGTGAAATTGAGACTCTCATGCATGAGTCTAGCCCATCATTGAGATTGTGACTCATGTACTTGAATGCAACTCACAGGAGGTGTTGACTTTCCTACCTGAAGCTAGAACATGTGTGGAATTGTGAATCTTATCCCTGGACCCTCGCACAAGTGTGATCGTTACATATACTTCTGCATAACATCTGAGTGATTTTACTTTCCTGCATGGGCACAGAGCTCAGAGGAGATTGTGACATATACCTGGGTCAAGCACCTAGGTGATGTGACTCTCTTGCTTGAACCCTGTACACAGAGGGTATTGTGAAATATCACTGGGCCTAGCACTTGGGTCGTCTGACACTTATCTTTAGCCTGAGCCCTGCCAACAAAGCCGTTGTGAAATATCACTGAGCCCAGCACCTCACTGATGTGACTGTACTGCCTGGGCCCTGCCCAGAGTAGGTATTGTGATATGCCTCTGAGCTCATTATCTAAGTGATGTAACACTCCTCTTTTGCCTGCATTCTGTCCCTTGAAAATGGAGTGACATACCACAGGTACTTAGGTGATATGATTCTCCTCTTTTGCCTGTGTCATGGCAACAGGAGATTGAATCATTTTAGCAAGCCCAGATTGCAAGTGATGTAAACCTATATCCTAGGCCTTGCCTGCAGGAGGTATTTTGATTTGTCTCTGTGGCCACAATATTAGATGTTGTGACTCTTCTATTCTCTCTAAGCCGTGCCAGCAGAGGGGGATTGTAACATGTCTTTGGGACAGCACAAATGTAATGTAAAATTCCTGCCTGGGCCGTACCCATAGAAGGTATTGTGACATGCCACTGGTAACAGCATGCAGATAATTTAACTCTCCTTTCTGGGCCCTGAACACAGGGGATATTGTAACATATCTTTAGCCCAGCACTTAAAATGCATGGCTCCCTTAACTTGTTTCTTTTCCACAAATGGGATTTTGACATGTAAGTGGACCCGGCACACAGATGAGATGGGAAGTGACTCTTGTATGCTCATTCAGACAACAGTTATGAATGTCACCCTCACACATGGACAGAGACCTTTGGTGTGGTCCTGAGTCTTATACATGGACACAATCCACAGTTGGAACTTTGACTGTGATATGTAGATTCAGCCACAGGTGTGATGTTAGCTCACAGGCACAGTCGTGACTCTCATAACTGGACCCAGCCAATAAGGAACGCGTTGACTTTTATAGTAGGCTTAAGAAAACTGGGAGGGTCCTGGGTCTCCTACCTGTATGAAAGTCATGACAGATTATGAAACTTATGCATATTATATAATGCCCCCTGGCGGTACCGAGTTTTATCACAGGGGCCAGCGCACAGGTGAGATTATGACTTTGATATGCAGACACAGCTCACAGTATTGTCACCTTGGTGCTAAGCCCAGCAGTCCAACACAATCTTTTTTTTAGGCAGAACTCTAATAGCAGAAAAGAGTCACATCACCTATGTGGTGAGTCCAGCAATGTCACCACACTCTTTGAGAAAACAGCACAGGTAAGACAGTCACATCAACTAGGTGAAAGGCCCAGCAATATTTCACAATCTTCTCTGGAGTCAGAAACTGGATAATAGAGGAGTGATATCAGCTTGGTTCTAGGCCCAAGGAAGTGTCATGTTAGGTATAAGTACATAAGTCACAATCTCAATGGTGTATTGGATTCATGCATGACAGCATCAATCTGTCCTGTGAACTGCCTTCTTAGTAGAGTGACAGTCTCACAGGTTTGCTGAATGTTGGTTGGCAAGTCAGAAACCCAAATGTAAACCAAAGCTGCATTGAAAGTCAATATATAACTTTTTACTAGCTTTGAGTGTGAGATTCAGAACCTCAACAGTGGGCTGTGTTCATGTGGGATGATTACAGTCTATACTGCTGGCTGGGTGTGCATATCAGTGTCACAATCTCAGCTGTGTGCAGTGCTCAGGCAAAAAAGTAGAGTCAAAGCACCTAGGTGAATAGGAAATTTTACTCTCTTTCATTAACCTTTTCTGTACTTCTATGGGCAAAGCCAATGGAGGAGAGTTGCATCCCCTATGTTTTAGACACAGCCATATGTCACAATGCACAATGTATGCAGGGCCCAGGCAGTAGAGGGAAGTCAAGTAACCCAGGTGCTGGACCCAGTGATACATCACACCTCCTGGGAGAGAGCCCAAGCAGTAGAGGAGAGTCACATCATCTCAATGCTGTGGGCAAAAATGTGTCACAATACCCACTGAGTGGATGACTCACTCATGAAAGTCACACAAGCTAGGTGAGGGACCCAAAAATATGTTGCAATGCTCTCTGTGGGTAGGGCTCAGAAGGAAAAGAAAAGTCACATAATTTAGGGGCTGGCCCATCTTCATGTCACAATTACTCCAATAGAAAGAGATAAAGCGTGAGAGGTGTGATGCATCACATAGATGCTGTGCCCAGCAATATGTCATATTCCAGCTGGGCATGTTGGCTCACCCCTGTAATCCCAGCACTTTGGGAGACTGAGGCGGGTGAATCACCTGAGGTCAGGAGTTAAAGACCAGCCTGGCCAACACTGCAACACCCCATCTCTGCTAAAAATACAAAAATTAGCCAGGCATGGTGGCATGTGCCTCTAACCTCAGCTACTAGAGGGGCTGAGGCAGGAGTATCACTTGAACCTGGGCGGTGGAGGTTGCAGTGAGCCGAGATTGTGCCACTGCACTCCAGCCTGGGCAACAGAGTGAGACTCTATTTAAAAAAAAATGACATTTCTCACGTGGACAGGTCCTGTGAAGAAAATGAGTCATATCATCCAGGTGATGGGCCCAGAGATATGTCTCCATGACCCCTGTCACCTGTGTGCTGGGCCCAATCATAAGTAACTGCCTTCTGTGGGCATGGCCAGGCAAGAGAGGAGAGTCACATCACCTAAGTGCCGGTCCTAGAGATATGACACAATCTATTCTATGGGCACAGTTCAGATAAGAAAAGAGGAAAGTCACATTAACTCGGTGATTGGCTCAGAGCTATGTTACAGTCCCCTACAAGGTAGGATCCAGGCAGGAAACTCAAATCACCTTGGTGCTGAGCCCAGGTTATATTTGTAATTATATCACAATTACAGCTACTACAGTAGGCAGAACCTGAGAAAAAGAGTCACATCAATTAGATGTTGGCCCACTGATAGATCATAATCCTCCATGTGGGCAGAAACCAAGCAGTAGAAAGGTTCACACCACCTGTGAGATTTGCACATAGATATGCCAAAATTCTCCCTGCAGGCAGACCCCAGGCAGGAGGCTTACATAACATGGGGGTCAGTCCAAAAAATGTCACAATGACCCATATGGGCTGGGCACAGGCAGAAGAGACATATAACCTGAGTGCAGAGTATAGCACCTAGAAACATTTGACAATGCTCCGTGTAGACAGAGCCAAGGCAAAGGAATAGAATAGCATCACTTAGGTTCTGGGTCCAGTGGTATGCCACAATTTCATCTGTGGGCTGGTCCCAGGTGGGAGACTCAAATCATGCTGGGTGCTGGGCACATGATATGTCACAATCACACCTGCAGAAAGGCCCAGGGATGAGATTAACAATCCTGCACATATCCGTTTTAGGTATGAGAGTCAACACATCCTGAATCTTGGGTCCAACTGCATGAGGCACAATCTCATCAGTGAACTGGATCTATGGATCAGAGTCTCAATTCTTATGGCAGATTGTGGTGACTTAGTGGAGTCCCAGCCTCCTTGGTGTGCTGAACCCTGGTGTGAGTCGCCAACCCACCTGTGGACCACATTTATGCATGAGAGCCTTTTTTTTTTTTTTTTTTTAATCTTCTGGGACTGAGAATCAGAACCTCAACAGTGCACTGTGTTGATATAGGAGGTTGACCATCTTTACTTTCAGCTGGGCATTCAGATGAGTGTCACAATTCCACTTGTCTGCTGGGCCCTGTAAATACAGGAGTCGCAATCTCAATGGTGGACTGGAACCCTGTGTGAGAGCCTTAATCACTTCTGTGGACAGCCTTACAAGTGTGCTGAGTCATGATCTGAAAGTCACCAGCCCTCCTTTTGACTGGATCCATGTGTGAAAGTCAATTATCCACCCTTTGACTGCTTCCAATTGTGAGATTCAGTTCCCCAGCTGTGGACTGTGTTCATTTGGAAAAATGACGACCTTGACTGTTGGGTGAGTGTGCATATTAATGTCATATGCATATGAGTATCATATTCTCATCTGTGTTCTTGGTCCTGTTAGGACACTCTCTGTACCATCTGTGGGCTTTACACATTATGTATGAGTGTCACAATCTGCTCTGACCAATCTGTGCTGATATGGACCCATGACTGTACCTGTGGCCCTAAGTCCAGCTATGAGAGTCAATATCTCTCCTATTGGGAGAGTCCATCTAGATTGGAAAGTTTTTGCCTGTCTATAAGTTGGGTTTATTAAAGGGTCACTAACCCAGCAGTGGCCAGATGTTCACATGACAGTCATAATTTTAATTTGGATGGCGTTTACTTGTGAAATTAAGGACCTCAAAATTGGACCCTGTCCATGTGTGAGGGTGACGATTTTAGTGATTGGCGGGTTGTGCATACAAAAAACACCATCTCATATCTGTGCTGTGTCCTGTGATGACACTGTTTGTGCCACATGATGGCTTTAGACTGTATATAAGGAAGTGGTAATTCTCTATGACATTTGTATAAAGAAAAGACCCATGATTTTACCCATTTCCCTAAGCCTAGCTATTAGAGACAGTATATCTTCTATTAATTATTTTTTGTTTAAATTTTATCGTTGTATCTGTGATCTGGGCAAATATATATATCAACATTCCTCCTGTGTGTAGAAAATGAGTAAAATAGTTACATCACCTTGGTGCTAGCTGAGGGATATGTCACAATCTTTTTGAAAGGCAAAGACCAGGCAGGAGAGGAGCATCACCTTAATATTTAGCCAGGAACATATTACAGTCCCCTCCTGAAAGCAGAGCACAGTTGACAGAGTTGCATCACCTGGGCCCAGAGTGCTGAGCCCAATGTTATATCTCAATACTTTTTGTGGGCAAGGCATGTCACATGTTTTCTGGGCCCAATAATAGGTTACAGTTTTCCCAGCAGAAAAAAGTCACTACTTTTTACTGATGAATACAAAAATATGTCACAATTTCCTTGTAGGTAGGGTCCAGACATAAGCCTCTAATTCCACTAATCCACACTAATTCCAGCTCTGGCTCTGTCAGTTTCTTATGACTTACCATATACTTTTTATTTCTGTTATGCCCCAGGAATGAGTTTCTCAGTGACTTTTAAAAACTTGTCTACCTGCTTTAAACATTGCCCTCTTGAATTCAAGGACTGACGTTCTGTTGAGCATATGAAGGCTTCCTGTAAGTATTCTTGCTTCCGATCACTTTCTCCTGTAGCCTTCATTTTTCTGATTATGTTCCTGCTCTTCTCAATATGCATCAAGACCTTCAAGGTCATATATGAAAAGAGTGGGGAGGAATTATAGTCTCTTTTGGGCAGTTAGCTGAAAAACAGCTTTCACATCTACTGAAAGAACATGGGAAGTGGAAATATGAGAAGTGGAAATCTCTTAGCGAGAGTCAGTAGAGGTCAACGGCCTAAGGCCACAGATGCAAAAGACCCATAAACAGAGATCAAAAGTTAGGTGTTTATGGTAAGACTTTTATTCCAGAACCCTAAGGATGAAGAGGGGCCCCACTGTTGAGTATCTCCTCTGTTCTCAAGTGGGTAACTTAGTGGATCACCTACAACCAGTAATCAGCAGCTTCCCAATAAGATTTCAGGAGTTGGGTGAGTGGGGAAAAGGTATGCAAGACTCCGGAAGTATGGCAACATACAAAACCCCAAGTCAAGGCCGGGCACAGTGGCTCAAGCCTGTAATCCCAGCACTTTGGGAGACCGAGGCGGGTGGATCATGAGGTCAAGAGATCGAGACCATCCTGGTCAACATGGTAAAACCCCATCTCTACTAAAAATACAAAAAATTAGCTGGGCATGGTGGCGCGTGCTTGTAATCCCAGCTACTCAGGAGGCTGAGGCAGGAGAATTGCCTGAACCCAGGAGGCGGAGGTTGCAGTGAGCCGAGATCGCGCCATCGCACTCCAGCCTGGGTAACAAGAGCGAAACTCCGTCTAAAAAAAAATAAAGACCCCAAGTCAAAAGATCACATGGTGCACTTGTCTTTTTTTTTTTTTTTTTTTTTTTTTTGAGACGGAGTTTCGCTCTTGTTACCCAGGCTGGAGTGCAATGGCGCGATCTCGGCTCACCGCAATCTCCGCCTCCTGGGTTCAGGCAATTCTCCTGCCTCAGCCTCCCGAGTAGCTGGGATTACAGGCACGCGCCACCATACTCAGCTAATTTTTTTTGTATTTTTAGTAGAGACGGGGTTTCACCATGTTGAACAGGATGGTCTTGATCTCCTGACCTCGTGATCCACCCGCCTCGGCCTCCCAGAGTGCTGGGATTACAGGCTTGAGCCACCGCGCCCGGCCGCACTTGTCTTTTAAGTCACCCACTTGGCTCTCTTCCAAGTGTACTTTCTTTCCTTTTGCTTCTGTTCTACAGCTTACTGCCATTTAACTGCTGCTCTAAAACTTGCCTCAGCCCAGCTGCCATGACGAGTCGGCGCCCCACGCTCAGCTGCTGCTCCGGCGGGACCCAGGCTGGACCGCGGGCCCTGGCCTGGGGGCCACAGCTGCCACCACTGCCGCCACCTCATCTCCTCCTCGTCCCCGTCCAGCCCCAGGTGTCCCTGCCTCACTCGGGTCCTTGGCCGGGGTCGCTCCCCGCCACCCCTCCCTGCGCGGATGCCAAAGGTGAAGGCGCTGCAGTGCGCCCTGGCGCTGGAGATCCGCTCAGTAACTTGCCCAGGAGTCATGCTTAAAGACAAAGAGGACATCTAAGCATCTGTGTTTGGCCAACACAAAAAGACACAATGTGTCCCAGCCACTTTTCCACTGGTCTTCAATGCCAGAATGGTGTTTGAAAAGCTGTTCCCGGAAGCAGTAGATCCTGGAGACGTGGTTACACAGCTTGAATATGATACAGCAGTGTTCGAGTTGATACAGCTAGTTCCACCAGTGGGTGAAACGCTGTCTACATATGATGAAAATACAAGAGATTTCATGTTCCCAGGTCCAAACCAAGTGTCTGGACACCATGATTCAAACCGCCAGGTTACCATGAGGAGGATTTCTGGCCTTCGGGGAAATGCTCCAAAGCTGGAATTTTCTACTTCAGTGATTACTGAATGTCTGATTAGTTCAGGAAATGCCGCACTCAGGATAAATTTATTTACCTTTCGGCTCCAGTTGAAAAATCACACGGCAGACCGCAAAACAGAACATCAAGAACACAAAAGAAAAAATCCAAGTCACCTGAGAGGAGTAAATATTGCATAATTGCAAAAAACTACGAACAGCCTACAGTCTCTTCAAAATCACACTCTCCGTCTCCCTACACAAAAAGACGCACGTGTGAGCTATCTGAAGATACCAGGCGGCGGCTGGTCCATTTAAATCTGGGACCCTATGAGTTCAAAAAGGAAACAGATAAACCTCCATTTGTGATTAGACATGTTGATCCCCCAGTCCCAGGGCTGATACTTTGGATCTTCTGGCAGAGACTGTGAAAGAGATGGTCAAGTGGTCACAATGATCATTCTCATCTTGGCTGCTACCGACCCAAGGATTGTAAGGTTATGAGGACACCCCATGGGAGAGACTTCGATGACTCTTTAGAAAAGTGTGAAGAATATCTGAGCCCAAGGTCATGTAGTAAGCCTCAGCATTCAGCAAGGACCTTACTAGTCCTTTCAGCACCCTTAACAATGCCGAAGCATTCTCCAAGCCCTGTGTTAAATAGAGCTTCTCAGGGAAAGGTTTCATTCTGATTGGTGTTCACCTTCAAACTGCGATGAGATCCATGACTGGGTAAAAAATGTCTTGAAATCACATCAGGCTCATCCAAGACATTTATATGATGAGAGAGACCTAGAGAAAGATGATGAACTGGAACTGAAAAGAAGTCTTTTATACAGAGACTCTGCCTATGACAGTGACCCCGAGTATAGCTCATGTCAGCCACCACGGGGCACTTTCCATTTGGACGATGGCGAATACTGGTCCAACAGGCCGCCTCTTATAAGGGAAAATCCCACCATCCCATCTTTGAGAACAGCATGGACAAGATGTACAGAAACTTATACAAAAAGGCCTGTAGTTCTGTTTCTGAAACACAGGAAAGCTTCTGAGAACATCCACGTAAACTGCATGAGTGTCTGTGTCAACTTCTCAATGAAATGTTTGATATGATCAATATCTGTATTTTTTAATGGGATTATAACTAAGTACAATAGTTAGACTTGAATAGGTTTATTACTTCAAATGGGAAATTGTCATAGGCAAGCCTTTTAAAATAATTATTACAGAAGAGTCTGCTGTGTTGCAAACATCAAAGCTCTGTCACATAGTCACAACTTCCAATATGTGAGGATATTGTTACACGTACATCTCAAATTACCATCTACAAATCCAAAAATAGTTCCTTTCTAGAAATGTTTTTCTCCCTTGTAATTTTCTTTTCATCTGCTTAACTGGTTATCTTGTCTAAGATTTAATTAATATCAACTAACTTTTATTGGTGATGAACAAAATGATGCACAGAAATGAATTTCTTAAAAGTTTAAACGCTATTTTATCTAACATTTTCTACTTTTTCCTTTTTCAGAACAGGCTATTCTATTTCTTAACTCATTGACTTTCATTTTAAAGGCTATATGACCATTCACTCATTTTTCTCTGAAAGAAGTACCTAAGTTGCTTAAAATGCATAACAGTTATCTAGAAATATCAGCGGCCACGGATGATCAAAAATTTGAATAACTAGTTTTCAACTACAGAATTCCTTCCATGATATTTTTCTAGGGCCAAACATTTTGGTGCAACCAGAATCAGAAAATCGTTTGTTGATAAGCTTATAGAAACTAAAAAATAATAATGAAATTATATTTTGAGTCTTTGGGATTTGTGTAAGTACCATATGGCCCAAGAAATTATTATAGTATCCCCACTTTTAAAAAACACTTGGAACCACAGTGTAAAATATTACAGCTGAATACATTGTGGTAGACACTGAACATTTTGTTGATTGATGGATAGACTTAACTTCTCCTCCCCCACCCCAACACACACCTGTGAAGCCAGTAATACTTTGAAGATATACAGAAATCAGCTACTTTATAATTACTAGAGAGAGAGAGGAGGAAAGGAGAGAGTTGGGTAAGTGAACTTGGATTATAATCTTAAGAGTTGACTAAAATATATTTTCTCTGTTTTTAATTTTACAGTTATGATTGAGGAAGAAAAAAATGAACTTCCTTAGAAACGAACTTTTTTTTTTTTGAGAGGGAGTTTTCGCTCGTTACCCAGGCTGGAGTGCAACGGCATGATCTCTTCTCACTGCAACCTCTGCCTCCTGGGTTCAGGCAATTCTCCTGCCTGTCTCCTGAGTAGCTGGGATTACTGGCACACGCCACCATGTCCAGTTAATTTTTTGTATTTTTAGTAGAGACAGGGTTTCACCATGTTGACCAGGATGGTCTGAATCTCTTGACCTCGTGATCCACCCGCCTCGGCCTCCCAAAGTGCTGGAATTACAGGCTTGAGCCACCGCGCCTGGTCTAAAATGAAATTAAAATGTGGAACTTGGTGACTTATTTTTATAATAGAACTTGTTAACCATGTTAAGAGTGCCTTAGCATCATAGTCTGTGATATGTCAGAAAGAGCATTAGTGCTCTATGAGCCAGGTGTCCTAGGCTTTAGTGTCCTGTGTCTAGCTGAGTCTGTTTTATTCTCAGATCCTTTGTTTCCTCAGTTATCAAATGTTGATAATGGAGTAGACCCCAAACTATGTTCTGCGGACTGAGACCACTGTTTTAGAAGATGATCGTAGGAATGTGGATAGAAGTACGTAATGTGGTCGGGCACGGTGGCTCACGCCTATAATCCCAGCACTTTGGGAGGTCAAGAGATCGAGACCATCCTGGTCAACGAGGTGAAACCCCGTCTCTACTAAAAATACAAAAATTAGCTGAGCGTGGTGGCGTGTGCCTGTAATCCCAGCTACTCGAAAGAGTGAGGCAGGAGAATTGCTTGAACCCAGAAGGCGGAGGTTGCGGTGAGCCAAGATCGTGCCATTGCACTCCAGTCTGGGTAACAACAGTGAAACTCCATCTCAAAAAAAAAAAAAAAAAGATGTAATGTAATTGGTCATGCAAGTTTAGGAAAATCTGCTACACACACACACGCACACACACACACACCTCTCAGAGAGTCCTATGCAGAATTACAGAAGTAAAAAGAGATTATTTTAATGCTGGAACAGTGCCTGTAAACTGGGGCTGTCTACAGCAAACTAGGATTATATGGTCACCATGCTCATTGTGAACACTAGCCTTTAGTGTTAGAGGCTTTAAGAAAATTCTGGTATAAATCTGTTTTGCTCTCGTATCTAGTAGACAGCCTGGCATGTAGTTGACATTCCTTAAATATTTATTGAATTGATCCAGAATTTTCTAAACTAAATTTAGCATGTAACACTATTTGTTATTCTGGGCACCATCTGCCGTTCCCCTAGCTGCTCACACTACCCGCCAATGTTATCCTCACGTATGTGTGGATACCTAGGCTGCAGAAATACTGGACTACACAATTGCTGATTTATATGATCAGGTATTTTACCATAAGCTTTTGAAGGTCAACATTAAATAATGCTCTTTTACAAATGTATATATCCTCGGTGTTTTTCTGTGGGAAAATAAATTAAAAAGTCTTTTAAGAGTTGCTCTTTGGTGAAGAGAACACACACGACTTTCAAAGAAAATGTTTTACTACTCCCCAAATCTCCTGAGTAAGTCCCACAGAAATGACTTATTACACCTATATCTGCCATTGGCTCTGACCAAGGCTGCAAAAAGTTGTTGGAGTTAATATGAAAGATACATAGGCATTTCTTCTTACTTTTTAATTTTTTTCTTTAAATTATAAAAAACTTGGGGATTTAAGAAAATGTCAAAATCAACAAATGTGAATTATTGGAATGAGACTCTTCCCTGGTTCTACTGGCTAGTTACATAACCTTATTTAAGTCATTTATGCTTTTTGGAGCTCAGTTTTCTCAACAATAAGGTGATCAAAGAGTTAATTTAGAATGATCCTTTGCATTTTATAATTGTACAATTATTATGTATGATCAGGAAGTCCTAGGCAGGCAGAGTTGTGTTCTGATTTCCAAAGATTAAACCCCTAATTAAAAAATCTGGAACGAATAGAGAATTTTCATTATTATGTTCATTTACTAATAATAGTTTTATTGAGATATAATTCACTCTGAAAAAATATACAATTAAGTGGGTTTTACTATATTCACAGAGTTGTGCAACTATAACCACTAGCTAATGATAGAATATTTTATAACTCCCAAAAGAAATCGTGTAACTACTAGTGATCACTTCCACCTCCTCCCCACAACCCCTGGAAACCACAGATATGCTTTTTGTCTCCATGCCTGTTCTGGACATTTTATACAAATGGAATCATAGAGTACTGATCTATTGTATCTGGCTTCTGTCACTTAGCAGAATATTTTGAGAGTTTATGCATGTTGTAACATGTATGAGTACTTCATTTCTTATTACTAAATAATCCATTATATGAAATAAAAAATTAAAAAATAAAATAAAACTTGCCTCAGTCTCTCCTGCTTTATGCCCCTCAGTTGAGTTCTTTCTTCTGAGAAGGCAAGAATCGAGGTTCCTGCAGACTAATATCCATATGAATTCACTTCCAGTAACAGGTAGGCGAAAAGAGTAACATCACCTAGGTTCTGGTCCAGAAATATGTCACAATAACATATTAGGGGACGGTCCAGGAAAGAGAGTCATATTACCTAGGTGACGTGCTTAGAGGTATGTCACAATGCCCCGTGAGGACTCAGGAAGAAGAGTTAAATAACCTAGAAGTTGTACCCAGCTATATGTAACAATCAGCTCAGTAAGAAAAGTCAGGGCATAAGATGAGAGGCACATCATGTAGGTGCTGGGTCAAGTGATATGTCACAATCTCCTTTGTGGACAGGTACCAGGAAGAAAAGGAGACACATTATCTAGCAGAAGAGCCCAAAAGTATGTAATGAGATTACTGTGGGCAAGAATCAAGACAGTACAATCATATCACCTGTGTGCTGAGCCCAGTGATAAGTCACTCTTTCTTCTGTAGGCATAGCCCAGGCAGGAGGGCAGAGTTACATCAACTAGGTGCTGGGCCCAGAGATATGTCATGTTCTCTCCTATGAGCAAAGAGCAGGTATAACAAGATAATCACTTCAAATAGCTTAGCTTCCAGAGATATGTCACGATGGTCTCTATGGTCAGGGTACCTGCAGGAGACTCAAATCAAGTTGACTGTGGGTCCAACAATACATCACAATGTTTTCTGAGGTGATCAAGGTTAAAAAAAACGATGTCACTTTGGTATTGGGCCCAGTGATATGTCACTCTCAGGTAAGCAGACATCAGGCAAGAGAAGAGAATCAATCACATCACCTTAGTTATGAGCACAGACATATGTCACAAGGCCCCAATTAGGTAATGCCACAGCAGGAGAATGTCACATCACGTAGGTGCTGAGTCCAGTGATACAACACAATCCCATCTGTCAGCTGAGCCCTGACAAGAGAGTCACATAACTCAGGTACTGGGAGAGACATATATACGTCACAACAACATCTGCAGGAAGATCCAGGAGTGAGATTAACAATTTCATAAATGTCCCAGTTTTAGGTATCTGTGTAAAAACCTCCTGAATGTTGAGTCTAAGTATATGAGTCACAATCTCAACAGTGGACTGCGTGAGAACCTTTATTCCTCCTGTAAACTTTATCTTCTTAGCAAAGTCACCATTTCATGGGTGTGCTGAATCATGGTGTGGGAGTCACCAATCTACCTATGGACCAGATCTATGTGTGCAAGTCAATTTTCCAACTTTTGACTGCCTTTGGGTGTAGGATTCAGAAACTCCACAGTGGGCTGTGTGATGTCACCAGTTGAAGGGCTATTCATGCACAGAAGGGTTGTTATTGTAATCATCATGGTTTCTGTTTTTGCCTTGCTAAGAATACATGTGTAGCTTATAATTGTGCTAGAAAACCATAAGGGTTTTGGTTAAATCACCTGCTGTTGAATGTTATAAAGTAGACAGAAAATTGGCCAAAATAGATTAAAACTCTACAAACTTGGAGTCAAGTTTTTCTTGGAGGCTTAGGAAAGACACACCTGGAAATAACCCAATAGAAGGGTAATTAGAAACTCAGAAACACTTTAACTATTTGTCCTATAACCTGGAAGCTCCCACCTCACTTTGCATTGTCTTACCTTCCTGGACAATGTATACCTTACATATAGTGACGAATGTCACCTGTCTCCCTAAAATGCATAAAAGAAACCTGTGCCCCAACAACCTTAGGCACACATTGTCACAACCTCCTGAGACTCTGTTACAGATGTGTCCTTAGCCTGGGTGAAATAAATTTCTAAGTTGAGCTCTGTCTCAGATGCTTTTGGGTTTAAATTAGTAATTTCAGGTAGAAATTAAAATACTTCTTAAAATAGAAATAAACAAAAGAACGAGTTAAACAGAAAAATGAATAAAAGTTTGCTCAAGGCCATGCACAGTGGCTCACATCTGTAATCCCAGAGACACAAAAATTAGCCAGGCATGGTTGCACACACCTGTAATCCAGCTACTCAGTAGGCTGAGGCAGGAGAATCACTTTAACCCATGAGGCGGAGGTTGCGGTGAGCTGAGATTGCACAATTGCACTCCAGCCTGGGGACAAGAGCAAAACTCTGTCTCAAAATAAGAAAATAAAAAATCTAAAATTTATCTGGTATGACAAAAAATCCTGAACAGCAAAAGCATTCAAGCATAAACAAAAACAGAAGTCTGAAGTATCATCCTATCTGACTTAGAAATATACTGCAAAGCTATGGTGACAAAAATAGTATGGTACTTGAACAAAAACAGTCATATAGGCCAATGGAGCACAAAAGAGAAACAAGAAATATATTTATGTATTTACAACTAATATTTTTTTAATATAGGTGACAGTTTCTTAGAAAAAGGACAGTATCCTCAATAATGATGTTGAGAAAACTTTATAGCCACATGCAGAGCAATAAGTCCTTCATCATACTCCATATATAAAAATCAACTCAAAATATGTTACTTTTTTTTGTAGGAAGGGAGGAAGGCAGGAAGGGAGGAAAGAAGGAAGGAGAGAGGGAGGGAGGGAGGGAGGGAAGGGAAGGAAGGAAATCAGGCAATGAGAGAGCATTGCCGACCTGGATCTAGAGGTCTACAAGTTGATTTCTTTTCTTCTTTTTTTGAGAGAAGGAAAGAAAGAAAAAGAGTGACAGAAAGGAAGAAAGAGGAAGAAGAGGGAGAGAGAACGGAAATGTTGCTTTATTCTAAAAAAAAAAGGGGGGGGTATTAATAATGGCCAATCAATATTTCATTTACACCTATGAGTAGGTGTGATGTGGTATTGACAAGAATGTATATTTTGTGCATTTAAAGTGGAGAGCTCTATAAATATTTATTAAGTTTACTTGTTCTGGATCTGAGTTCGAGTCCTTGATATCCTTATTAGTTTTCTGTCTCTTTGAGTCTAAGTCTCTATGTATCTGGGTGTTAGGATCATTAGCTCTTGTTGTTGCATTGATCCTTTTACCACTATATCTTTGTTGCTTTAAAATCTATTTTATCAGATACGAGAATTGCAACTCCTGCTTTTTATTTATTTATTTTTGCTCTCCATTTGGTTGGTAAATCTTTCTCCATCCCTTTGTTTTGAGTTTTTGTTGGGTTTTGGCTGTATCTTTTGATTGGGGGATTTAGTTGATTTAAATTTAGAATTACCGCCATTTGATGTTAACTGGCTGTTTTATCCATTTATTGATGTAAATTCTTCTTTATGTTGATGCTCTTTACTTTTTGGTATATTTTTAGAAAGGCTAATACTGGTTGTTTCTTTCTGTTTAATGCTTCTTTCAGAAGCTCTTGTAAAGCAGGCCTGGTGGTAATAAAATCTCTGAGTACTTGCTTGTTCATAAAAGATTTTTCCTTCAGTTGTGAAGCTTAGTTTGGCTGGATATGAAATTCTGGGCTAAAAGTTCTGTTCTTTAAGGGTGTTGAATATTGGCCCCCACTCTCTTCTGGCTTGTAGAGTTTCTGCTGAGAGATCTGCTGTAAGTCTCATAGGCTTCCCTTTGTAATTAACCTGACCTTTCTCTCTGGCTGCCCTTAGTATTTTCTCCTTTGTTTCAACCCTGGTGAATCTAACGATTATGTGCCTTGGGGTTGCTCTTCTTGAGGAATATCTTTGTGGTGTTCTCTGTATTACCTGAGGTTGAATATTGTCCTGCTTCGCTAGTTTAGGAAAATTTTCCTGAATAATATCCTGAAGAATATTTTCCAGCTTGGATTCATTCTCTCTGTCGCATTCAGGTACACATATCAAATGTAAATTTGGTCTTTTCACATAGTCCCACATTTCTTGGAGACTTTGCTCATTCCTTTTTATCCTTTTTTCTCTAATCTTGTCTTCTCATTTTATTTCATTAAGTTGGACTTCGACCTCTGATATCCTTTCGTCTGCTTGAACAATTCGAGTGTTTAAACCTGTGCATACAGTTCCTGTATTGTATTCTTCAGTTCCATTAATTCACTTATATTCGTCTCTAAGTTGTCTATTCTCATTAGGATTTCATCAAACCTTTTTTCAAAGTTCTTAGTTTCTTTACATTGGGCTACAACATGTTCTTTTAACTCACAGAAGTTTCTTATTATCCATCTTCTGAAGCCTGATTGTTAATGGGATGTGCTCGTTCTCCATCAAGCCTTGTTCCCTTGTTAATGAGGAACTGTGATCCTCTGTAGAGGGAGAGGCATTCTGATTTTCAGTATTCTCAGCCTTTTTACGCTGGTTTCTTCCCATAATTGTACATTTATCCACCTGTCGTCTTTGTAATTACCAACTTTCAAATTAGGTCTCTGAGTGGACGTCCAAGTTGTTAATTCCCATGGCTGAAATATGAGCAACCCTCTGAGCTGGCAAAAACAACGGCGTTAAGACTGATGGTGCTTTTCTGCCCAGGAATCTCCAGTCTGACTTCCTTGTTGAGTCCGCAATAGGCAACTCTGCCTTCCCAGAGCTCCAAACCTCGGTCAGAAAAGGAACCAGTCCCGTTTACTCTGCACCAGAAGCTGCTGTGCCAAGGTGCCAGCAAAACCGCTGCACCAGCCACAAGAGTCACACTGGCGACCCGTGCAGCTCCTCTGAACATAGGTCAGAAGGGGAACCAGTCCCGTTTACTCTGCACCAAGAGCTGCCGCGCTGAGGTGCTGGCAAAACCACTGCGCCGGCCACAAGAGTCACACTGGCGACCCGTGTGACTCCTCCACTGGGAATCTTCTGCTCCCTGAGTGACCAAAATTTGTCTGAAAGGTGGCGTCCTCTCATTCTCTGCGCTTTCACTGGGAGCTGCAATCCCAAGATGTTAGCAATCAGCCATCTTGGATCATTCATATGTTAAATACTTAACATGTAAGGCCTGAAACTCTGAAACTACTACAAAAAATATAGACTGAAGGCCCTATCAGATTGGTTTAGGCAGTAAATTTTTTTAATTTAACCTCAAAATCTCAGGAAACTAAAGAAAAAATAGACAAGTCAGATTACTTCAAATTAAAAAGTTGCTGTACAGAATCTGATACAATCAAGAAAACTAATAAATTGGAGAATATTTTGCAAATCATACACGTGACAAGGGGTGAATATCAAGATTATGTAAGAAACTGACTATATAATAAAAAACAAATAACTACTAAAAATGAGAAAAAACTTGAATATTTTTTCACAAAAAGACATATACATGACCATAGGTATTTTTAAATGCTCAGTGTCACTTATTATCAGAAAAAGGCAAGCCAAAAATATATGAGACATAAAATCACTCATATTGGAATGACTCTTATTAAAAAAAAAAAAGTGTTGGTAAAAATGTGAAGGGAATGCCTGCATACTCCTGGTTTGAGGGTAAATGAAGACAGCCATTATAAAAATGGAAACAAATGTCTCAATAAATCTAAAATCAAACTACTATATAACACAGCAATTTCACTATTGGATATATACATATATACACACACAAATTAGATTAAAAAATTAGTACTTCTATGTTGTTTGCAATACTCTTCACAATAGCAAATATATGAAATCAGCATCTAATGAGTAAATAAAATGTATATATACCTGATGAGATACTATTTATCTTTTAGAAAGAAAATTCTATTATGTTCAATCACATGGATTAACCTGGTAGACATTATATTAAATAAGCCAGGCACAGTAAAATTAAAATTTTATGATTGTTACCTACACATGAATTATATAAAATTTAAACTCACTGAAGTAGAGAGTAAAATTAAGACCACTAGATGCCAAGGTATTTAGAAGGTGGCTCCAGAAAGATGTCTGTCAAAAAATACATAATTAGAGTTGGATAGAAGTAATACAGGCAAAAGATTTATTGTACAGCATGTTGTCTATAGTTAATAGTAACGTATTTTTGAAAAATGCTGGGACAATATGATGTGCTGTCACCACAAAAATGTTAACTATGTGAGGTAAAGCATTAATTACCTAAAATTAAGCATTTGACAATGCATATATATACTTTAAAACATCATGTTTTACAGAATATGTTTTATCTGCCAAGTTTAAAATATATATTTAAAACATTATAGAAGGATACTGATTTTTCCAAATACTCTCATGTCTTTGTCATTAACTTGGCTAAATAGTATCAAAAATAATTCTGTGCTGTTTTTGTCATTTAATTTTTTAGTCATAACCATAGGAGCTCTGACATTTAACATCATGTTCTGAACTCAGTACTATGCATGGGAGGAGCCAATGTACATTAGAGCTTTTATTTTAAGCTTGAGCCAGCAGGAGTTTCTGGTGCTGACTGCAGTGGTAGGAAAGACATTAACAGGGCAGGTGTTGCTTATGATCTCAAGACTGGCCACTGTTTGAACACGGTAAGCAAGTTTGCATGCAAAGTAACAGGAAATGTTTTAATACAAAAGCTGTTATAATTTCTTCCCCAAAATTTTTCCAGAGAAAGTGACCAAAGAATTGCCTACAGTGAGGTGACTAAAAAAAAAAAAACAAAAACAAAAACAAAAAAACTGTAGACAACTTCACTCACTACACAAATTGAGTGAAAAATTTCTCCAAATTGTAATATAAAAAATAAATTTAAAAACTTTAATCCAAAGAGTATATTCTATTACTTTGCAACACTTAACATTTACACTTAAAAATAGAAGTCTGTATTAAAATATAAGTTGTACTGTATCATAGAAAATTAATTTAGAATTCTTTACTTACATTAACTCTGATAAATTTAATTTTTTTTTTTTTTGAGACGAAGTTTTGCACTTGTTACCCAGGCTGGAGTGCAATGGCGTGATCTCGGCTCACCGCAACCTCCACCTTACGGATTCAAGCAATTCTCCTGCCTCAGCCTCCTAAGTAGCTGGGACTACAGGCATGCGCCACCATGCCCAGCTAATTATTGTATTTTTAGTAGAGACGGTGTTTCATCTTGTTGACCAAGATGGTCTCTATCTCTTGACCTCATCATCCACCCACCTCGGCCTCCCAAGGTGCTGGGATCATAGGCGTGAGCCACCATGCCTCGCCTGAAAAGTTTTATTTCTAAGATATATTTTGTACCAACTTTTATACTTGCCACACTTCGTGTAGGAATCCAGTAAGACTCTTCTTTTACAAACAAACAACAACAACAAAATGCAAACTGATTTAATTCTTTCACATGTGGACAGTGTATGCCTCATATTTTAATTAACGAATCAGGAAGTTATATTAGTAAGAAAATTCTCCACTTAAAACCAAATTTTTAGCACATTAACAATACTGAGCATGGTGGCTCATGCCTGTAATCCCAGCACTTTGGGATGCAGAGGTAGGTAGATCTTGGCTCACTGCAACCTCCGCCTCCCTAGTTCAAGTGATTCTCCTGCCTCAGCCTCCCGAGTAGCTGGCACTACAGGCATGCGTGAACATGCCCAGCTATTTTTTTTATTATTTTTAGTAGAGATGGGGTATCACCATGTTGGCCAGGATGGTCTTGATCTCTTGACCTTATAATCTGCCCTCCTTGGCCTCCCAAAGTTCTGGAATTATGGGTGAGCAACAGTTTTCAAACCTTTGTGACATCGTTCATATTTGTAAGATTTATCTTCTGTATCAATTTTCTTATGTTTAGTAAGAGTCGAAGACCAGTTAAAGACTTTGTTACATTCTTCACATTTGTAGGATATGAATTATCTTATGTGCGATAAGATGTGAGAAATGGTTACAGGCTTTGCCACATTCTTTACATTTGTAGGGCTAGTTTCCATTATGAATTACCTAATGTTCAGTAAGGTTTAAGAACCAGTTAAAACCTTTGCAACATTCTTCATGTTTGCAAGGTTTCTCTCCAGTATAAACTGTTTATAAGAACTGAAGAGTGGTTATGACATTATTCACATTTCTAGGGTTTCTCTACCATTGAATTATCTTGTTTAGTAAGAGTTGAGGACTGGCTCAAAGTTTTGCAACTGTCTTCATATTTGTAAGGTTTTTCTCCAATATGAATTTTTTTTTTTTTTTTTGAGACAGAGTTTCACTGTTGTTACCCAGACTAGAGTGCAATGGTGTGATCTTGGCTCATTACAAACTCTGCCTCCTGGGTTCAAGCAATTCTCCTGCCTCAGCCTCCCGAGTAGCTGGGACTGCAGGCAAGCACCACCATGCCCAGCTAATTTTTGTATTTTTAGTAGAGATGTGGTTTTATCTTGGTGACCAGGATGGTCTCAATCTCTTGACCTCGGGATCTACCCACCTCAGCCTCCCAAAGTGCTGGGATTACAGGTGTGAGCCACCGTGCCCAGCCTCCAATATGAGTTTTCTTATGTCTAGTAAGGTTTGAGAATTGGTTGAAAGCACTGCCATATTTTTCACATTTCTAAAGTTTGTCTTCAATATAAACTATCTTACGTTGAGTAAGATCTGAAAACCAGTTAAAAGCTTTGCTGTATTTTTATATTTGTTGGGCTTCTCTCCAGTATGAATAATGTTATGTTCAATAAGGTTTGAAAACCAGTTAAAAGCTTTGCCACATTCTTCACATTTGTAGAATTTGTCTCTAATATATCTTACATTCAGTAAGATTTAAGAACCCGTTAGAAGCTTTGCCACATTTCTCATATTTGTAAAGTCTCTCTCCAGTATGAATTATCTTAGGTTCAGTAAATTTTGAGAAGCACTTAAAAGTTCTGCCAAATTCTTTGCATTTGTAGCATTTCTCTACAGTATAAATTATCTTATATTGAGTAAGGTTTGAGGACTGGTTAAAAGCTTTGCCCATTCTTCACATTTGTAGTGTTTGTCTCTAGTATGAATTATTTTATGTTTAGTAAAATTTGAACAGTGATTAAAAGTTCAGCCACATTCTTCACATTTGTAGGGTTTCTCTTTAGTATGAATAATCTTATGTGCAGTAAGATATAAGAACTGGTTAAAAGTTTTGCCATATTATTCACATTTCTGGAGTTTATCCTTTTTGAGAATTCTCTCATTTTGAGTAAGAGCTGAGCAATGGCAATGGTTGGAAACTTTACACATTTATTACATTTGCAGGGTTCTTCTCCAGTACCAATTATTTTATGTGTATTAAGGTGTAAGGACTGGATAAAGACTTTGCCACATTCTTCATGTTTGTAGGGTTTCTCTCCAGTATGAATTATCTTATGTTTAGTAAGATTTGAGAAGTGGTTAAAAGCTTTGCCACATTCTTTACATTTGTAGGGTTTCTCTCCAGTATGGATTGTTTTCTTTCTAGTAAGGTTTGAGGACTGGTTAAGTTTTGCCACATTCATCACATATGTAGGGTCTGTCTCGTATAAATTATCTTCTATGTATAAAGGTTTGTAAAATGGTTGAAAGCTTTGCTACATTTTCAAATTTTTAGGTGTTCTCTGCAGTATGAATTATCTGTTTAGTAAGAGCTGAAGGATGGTTAAAAGCTTTGCCACATTCTTCACATTTGTAGTGATTCTAGAGATTCGCTCCAGTATGAATTGTTTTATGTCTAGTAAGGTGTGAGGATTGTTTAAAAGTTTTGCCACATTCTTCACATTTGTAGGGTTTCTCTCCAGTATGAATTGTTTTATGTGTAGTAAGGTGTGAGGACTGAATAAAAGCTTTGCCACATTCTTCACATTTGTAGGGTTTCTCTCCAGTATGAATTGCTTTATGTCTAGTAAGGTGTGAAATTTGCTTATAAGCCTTGCCGCATTCTTTGCATTCATAGGGTTTCTCTCCAGTATGAATTATCTCATGTTGTCTAAGGGTTGAGGACTGGCTAAAAGCTTTACCACATTCTTCACATTTGTAAGGTTTCTCTCCAGTATGAATTCTCTTATGTTTCATAAAGGTTGAGAGATTGTTAAAAGCTTTGCCACATTCTTTGCATTTGTAGGGTTTCTCTCCAGTATGAATTATCTTATGTCTTCTAAGGGTTGGGAACTGGTTAAAAGCTTTGCCACATTCTTCACATTTGTAGGGTTTCTTTCCAGTATGAATTATCTTATGTTTTCTAACACCTGAGAAATGATTAAAAGCTTTGCCACATTCTTCACATTTGTAGGGCCTCTCTCCGGTATGAATTACCTTATGTGCAGTAAATTTTGAGGACCACTTAAAAGCTTTGCCACATTCTTCACATTTGTAAGGTTTCTCTCCAGTATGAATTCTTTTATGTGTAGTAAGGTTTGAGGACTGGTTGAAAGCTTTGCCACATTTTTCACATTTGTAGGGTTTCTCTCTAGTATGAATTTTCTCATGTTTTCTAAGGGTTGAGGACAGGCTAAAAGCTTTGCCACATTCTTCACATTTGTAGGGTTTCTCTCCAGTATGAATTCTTTTATGTCTAGTAAGGTGTGAGGACTGCTTAAAAGCTTTGTCACATTCTTTACATTTGTAGGGTTTCTCCCCAGTATGAATTCTCTTATGTTTTGTAAGGGTTGAGAGATTGTTAAAAGCTTTGCCACATTCTTCACATTTGTAGGGTTTCTCTCCAGTATGAATTATCTTATGTTTTGTAACGCCTGAGAAACGATTAAAAGCTTTACCACATTCTTCACATTTGTAGGGTTTCTCTCCGGTATGTATTACCTTATGTGCAGTAAGTTTGGAGGACCACTTAAAAGCTTTCCCACATTCTTCACATTTGTAGGGTTCCTTTCCAGTATGAATTCTCTTATGCTCAGTAAGATTTGAGGACTGGCTAAAAGCTTTGCCACATTCTTTACATTTGTAGGGTTTCTCTCCAGTATAAATTATTTCATGTTTTCTAAGGGTTGAGGACTGGCTAAAAGCTTTGCCACATTCTTCACATTTGTAGGGCTTCTCTCTGGTGTGAATTACCTTATGTGCAGTAAGTTTTGAGGACCACTTAAAAGCTTTGCCACATTCTTCACATTTGTAGGGTTTACCTTCAGTATGAATTATCTTATGTTTAGTAAAGATTGAGAACCATTTGAAGGCTTTGCCACATTCTTCACATTTGTAGAAATTCTCTCTAGTATGAATTCTTTTATGTTGAATTAAGTGTGAAAGCATGAAAAATAATTTGCCACATTCTATACATTTGAAAGTTTTCTTTTTAGTGTGTCTAATCTTATTTCTACTTGAATTTGAATAGTTATAAAAAACTTTCATATGTTTATTACACTGAAATATTTTTCTCTGGGTAGTTGGTGAACATTGGTTAAGTTTATTATTATCTCCTTTGGGCATCTCACCCTCATTCACACTTTTCCAGTCTCTTCTTAATTGTAAATTCTTATGTCCACATCTTGCATATGTTCTCAGTATTACTTCCTGGAAAGAATCTTTAATGCTCTGCTCTGGCAAAACATCTTGTGTAAAATGAGAACACATAGCTGAAAAAAATGAAAATACATTATTCCACTTGCTAGACTCAGATAAACATACTTTACAAATCTAACCTATAAAATTATAAAAACCACAAAAGCAAGATGGCACAGCAAAATAAGACAGGCCCTAATTTCTTCACAGACATATAAATGTAACAAAAACATACTGACCAAAATATATTTGAGGAAAATTTATAAATGAGTTAAGTGTGTGCAGCACCCCAAGTAAGCACAATGCAAAGAACCACATAAAATGAAAGAGAAGTCTATTATAGTTTTCCAACTCAGCTCTTCCTACTTCCCAAAATAACAGTGTCTTTCAAAGTAAATTGCTGGCTGGAAATGGCAGCGTACATCTGTAATCCCAGCACTTTTGGAGGCCGAGGCAAGTAGATTTAAACTTGGAGGCTGAAACAATGAATTTAAACTATGCCTTAGAACAAATGGGCTTTTTTTTTTTTAACTTAAGCTCAAGAGTCCAACACCAGCTTGACCTTTTATTTTTTTAACCTGAGATCAAGAGTTCAAGACCACTCTGGTCAAAATGGAAAAATTTCATCTCTACTAAAATCCAAAAATTAGCCATGTGTGGTGGCACATGTCTATAGTCGAGCTACTCAGGAGGCTGAGGCAATCACTTGAATTTGGGATCTAAAGGTTGCAGTGAGATAAGATCTTGCTACTGCACTCCAGCCTGAGTGACAGAGCAAGACTCTGTCTCAAAATAATAATTAAAAAATAATAATAATAATTTGCCAACTCCTCGCTTCTTTTTAAAGACAAGTACAATAATGGCACATACATATTTATTTCTAGCTTCTATGGGCTTTTGCAGAAACTGGCTTTTGTCTTTCATGACATAAAGTGCTGGAAAAAATGATGGCATACTTTAAAATGACAACTTTAGTCTGCAAAGTTAAACGTTACAGCAGCAGAGACTGCTGTACCACAGGAAAAAAAAACAGATGTAGAAAGTGATTATTGAAAAGAAACATGAATAATGTTCTTTAGCTAATATAAATAAATAAAAACACAAAATTTCAGATAAGATGCATTCTAAGACCACTTTTGAGAGACTCCCAGAATCTCTAGCCAAGATAGTTGGTTTCAGATGATCCCAGGAACAAGGCTACATTATGAAGACTGTAACAGGTAGCTTTCTTGATGTAAAAATTGTAATCAACGACTGCAATGTGTATAAAATACTAGGGCAACATGGCCCAGTAAAAAAATATATAAAAATTTTAGAAAGCTATCATAAAAATATGAAAATAAATAATTTAAGGATTTTCAGATAAATTGAATACCTAATGAAAGAAATAGAAACTCAGACCATTATTAAAACATTAGAAAATGTGAATACCTTTTCTCCTAATGGTCTGAGGTAATTCATAAAAATGGCTTGCTACTCACCTAAGCCAGAGAACACCACAATATTATGCTAAACAAGAGGTTTATAAGAGCTATTCTTATATCAGACAAAATAAACTTTAAAGCGACAGCGGTTAAAAAAGACAAAGAAGAACATTGTACAATGGTAAAAGGCCTGGCCAAGCAGAAACATATCACAATCCTAAACATATATGCACCTAACAGAAGATCCCAAATTTATAAAACAATTACTAGAAGACCTAATAAATGAGATAGACAGCAACACAATAATAGTGGGGACTTCAATTCTCCATTGACAGCACTATACAGGTCATCAAGACAGAAAGTCAACAAAGAAACAATGGATTTAAACTATACCTTGGAACAAAGAGACTTAACAGATATATACATAACATACTAGTCAACAACTGAAGAATACACACATTCTATTAAACAGTGCATGAAACTTTCTCCAAATAGACCATATAATGAGCCATAAAACAAGCCTCAATAAATTTAAGAAAATTGAAATTACATCAAGCACTCTCTCAGACGACAGTGGAATAAAAGTGGAATTCAGCTCCAAATGGAAACCTCAAAACCATGCAAATACATGTAAATTTAAAAACTTGCTCCTGGATAATTATTGCATCAAATACAAAATCAAGATGAAAATTTAGAAATTCTTCAAACTCAACAAAAGTGACACAACCTATCAAAACCTCTAGGATAGAGCAAAGGTGGTGCTAAAAAGAAAGTTCAGAGCCCCAAACACTTACATCAAAAAAACTGAAAGAGCACAAACTGACACTCTAAGGTCACACCTCAAAGAACTAGAGAAACAAGAAGAAACCAAATCCAAACCCAGGGGGGAAAAAAATCAGAGCAGAGTAAAATAAAATTGAAACAAGCAAACAAAAAACCAAAAGATAAACAAAACAAAAACCTGGCTCTTTAAAAAGATAAATACCATTAATGGAAAATTAGCAAGATTAAACAAGAAAAAAAGAGAAAATCCAAATAACTGCAATAAGAAATGAACAGGGAGATATTACAACTGACACCACAGAAATTCGAAAGATCATTCAAGGCTACTATGAATATCTTTAAGTACACTAACTAGAAAACCTAAAAGAAAAGGATAAATTTCTAAAAAAAAAAAACCTATTCAGCTTAAATCAGAAATAATTAGATACACTGAACAGACCAATAACAAGTAGCAAGATTGATATGGTAACTTAAAAATTACCAACAAGTGTTCTGCCTGCTTCCATATGAGGAAAAAGACTCGTGGTCTAGTTCTTGGACTTCCCTAGGAGCATGGCCTCCCAAATGCCAGCAAGCACTGCCTCCTCAAAAAAAGAAACCAAGACCACCTCCTGCTCTGGGACCGGAGGAGACATTAGCCTCTTGCAGGCTTGCCTAAGAAGGGAGAAAAAAAACTAGCAAGAAGCAATGGAACACATTGATGAAGTATGAAATAAAATAGACAGACTTAATGAACAAGTCAGTGAGGAGATTTTGAAAGTAGAACAGAAATAGGAGAAATTCTGCAACCATTTTTCTCAGCATCAGTCAGAATTGATGACCATATCAGATCATCAGAATTCATAGCCCTAAACACCTATATCAAAAAAAACTGAAAAAGCATGTGCCTCAAGGAACTAGAAAAACAAGAACAAACCAAACCCAAACCCAGAAGAAAAAAAAAATCAAATCCCAAATTTTTGGGTAACAACATTTGTCAACCATCCACAAGTGTCTGCAGTGCTTGGGGAGGAGTATGAAGAGGCACTGTGTTATTTGACCAGAGTCGAAGTGACAGAATTTGAAGATATTAACACAGGTTGCAGAATAAATTTTTATTCTGATAGAAATCCTTACTTTGAAAATAAAGTTCTCCTCAAAGAATTTCATCTGAATGAGAGTGGTGATCCATCTTCAAAGTCCACCAGAATTAAATAAAAACTTGAAAAGGATTTGATGAAATGTTCATGTCAAATGCAGAATAAAGCCAGCAGGAAGTGGCAGCATGAGGAACCAGAGAGATTCTTTACCTGGTTTACTGACCATTCTGATCCAAGTGATGAGTTAGGAGAAGTCATCAAAGTTGATATTTGGCCATACCCATCATGGTGCTACTCTTCTTTCTCAATATGGATGATGAAGAAGGAGGAGGAAAAAAGGTTGATAATAGCAGAGGAGGAGAGATTAGAAAATATTGATGAGAAGCAGATGAGGGATGAGGATGAAAGTAAAAAAGATGAAGATGATGAAGGGGAAGAGAGAAGGATAAAAAAGATGACGACTAATAGAACACTGACAGATACCAACCTTCTCTACACCATGGTTCTCAACTTACTATTTTTTTAAAATTGCATTTTAGGTTTTGGGGTACATGTAAAGAACATGCTAGATTGTTGCATAGGTACACACATAACAGCATGGTTTGCTGCCTTCCTCCCCATCACCTGTATCTGGCATTTCTCCCCATGCTTTCTCTCCTCAACTCCCCACCATCAACTGTCCCTCCCCTATTTCCCCCCAACAGACCCCAATGTGTGATGCTCCCCTCCCTGTGTCCATGTGTTCTCATTTTTCAACACCCACCTATGAGTGAGAAAATGCAGTGTTTGATTTTCTGTTATCGTGTCAGTTTGCTGAGAATGATGGTTTCCAGGTTCATCCATGTCCCTACGAAGGACACGAACTCATCGTTTTTGATGGCTGCATAATATTCCATGGTGTATATGTGACATACTTTCCCTGCCCAGTTTATCATCGATAGGCATTTGGGTTGGTTCCAGGTCTTTGCTATTGTAAACAGTGCTGCAATGAACATTTGTGTGCATGTGTCCTTGGAGTAGAACGAATTATAATCCTTTGAATATATAACCAGTAATGGGATTGCTGGATCAAATGGGATTTCTATTTCTAGGTCCTTGAGGAATTGCCACACTGCCTTCCACAATGATTGAACTAATTTACACTCCCACCAGCAATGTAAAAGTGTTCCTATTTCTCCACATCCTCTCCAGCATCTGTTGTCTCCAGATTTTTTAATGATCGCCATTCTAACTGACATGAGATGGTATCTCAATGTAGTTTTGATTTGCATTTCTCTAATGACCAGTGATAATGAGCATTTTTTCATGTTTGTTGGCCTCATGTATGTCTTCTTTTGTAAAGTGTTCATATCCTTCACCCACTTTTGAATGGGCTTTTTTCTTGTAAATCTGTTTGAGTTCTTTGTCAATTCTGGATATCAGCCCTTTGTCAGATGGGTAGACTGCAAAAAATTTTTTCCCATTCTGTTGGTTGTCGATTCACTCTAATGACTGCTTCTTTTGCTGTGCAGAAGCTGTGGAGTTTGATTAGGTCCCATTTGTCTATTTTGGCTTTTGTTGCCAATGCTTTTGGTGTTTTGGTCATGAAGTCCTTGCCTATGCCTATGTCCTGAATGGTTTTGCCTAGATTTTCTTCTAGGGTTTTTATGATGTTAGGTCTTATGTTTAAGTCTTTAATCCATCTGGAGTTAATTTTAGTGTAAGGTGTCAGGAAGGGGTCCAGTTTCTGCTTTCTGCACATGGCTAGCCAGTTTTCCCAACACCATCTATTAAACAGGGACTCCTTTCCCCATTGCTTGTTTTTGTCAGGTTTGTCAAAGATCAAATGGTTGTAGATACGTTGTGTTGCCTCCAAGGCCTCTGTTCTGTTCCATTGGTCTGTATCTCTGTTTTGGTACCAGTACCATGCTGTTTTGATTACTGTAGCCTTGTAGTATAGTTTGAAGTCCGGTAGTGTGATGCCTCCTGCTTTGTTCTTTTGGCATAGAATTGACTTGATTATGCAGGCTCTCTTTTGGTTCCATATGAAGTTTAAGACGGTGTTTTCCAGTTCTGTGAAGAAGATCATTGGTAGCTTAATGAGGATAGCATTGAATCTGTCAATTACTTTGGGCAGTATGGCCATTTTCACGATATTAATTCTTCCTAACAATGAACATGGAATGTTTCTCCATCTCTTTGTGTCCTCTCTTATTTCATTGAGCACTGGTTTGTAGTTCTCCTTGAAGAGGTCCTTTACGTTCCTTGTTAGTTGTATTCCTAGGTATTTCATTTTCTTTGTAGCAATTGTGAATGGCAGGTCATTCTTGATTTGGCTCTCATTAAATCTGTTATTGGTGTATAAAAATGCTTGTGATTCTTGCACACTGATTTTGTATCCTGAGACTTTGCTGAAGTTGCTTATGAGTTTCCAGAGATTTTGGGCTGAGACGATGGGGTCTTGTAGATATACAATCATGTCGTCTGCAAATAAAGACAATCTGACTTCCACCTATCCTCTTGATTTGGCTCTCATTAAATCTGTTATTGGGTTATTGGTGTATAGGAATGCTTGTGATTCTTGCACACTGATTTTGTATCCTAAGACTTTGCTGAAGTTGCTTATCAGTTTCAGGAGATTTTGGGCTGAGACGATAAGGTCTTCTAGATATACAATCATGTCGTCTGCAAATAGAAACAATTTAACTTCCTCCTAACCTATTTGAATAGCCTTTATTTCCTTTTCTTGCCTGATTGCTCTGACTAGAACTTCCAGTACTATGTTGAATAGGAGTGGTGAGAGAGGGCATCCTTGTCTAGTGCCAGATTTCAAAGGGAATGCTTCCAGTTTTTTCCCATACAGTCTGATGTTGTCTGTTGGTTTGTCATAAATAGCTTTTATACTTTTGAGATATGTTCCATCAATACTTTGGTTATTGAGTGTTTTAACATAAAGGGCTGTTGAATTTTGTCAAAGGTCTTTTCGGCATCAATTGAGATAATCATGAGGTCTTGTCTTTGGTTCTGTTTATGTGGTGCATTACGTTTATAGACTTGCGTATGTTGAACCACCCTTGCATCCCTGGGATGAATCCTACTTGATCATGGTGGATAAGCTTTTTGATGTGCTTTGCAATCGGCTTGCCAGTATTTTATTGAAGATTTTTGCATCTATGTTCATCATAGATATTGGCCTGAAGATTTCTCTTCTTGTTGAGTCTCTGCCAGGTTTTGGAATCAGAATGATGTTGGTTTCATAAAATGATTTGGGAAGGATTCCCTCTTTTTGGATTGTCTGGAATAGTTTCAGAAGAAATGGTATCAGCTCCTCTTTGTATGTCTGGTAGAATCCGGCTGTGAACCCAACTGGACCTGGGCTTTTATGGGGTGGTAGGCTCTTTACTGCTGCCTGAATTTCAGACTTTGTTATTGGTCTATTCAGGGTTTTTACTTCTTCCTGATTTAGGCTTGGGAGAAGACAACTGCACAGGAATTTATCCATTTCTTCCACGTTTATTAGTTTATGTGCATAGAGTTGTTTGTAATAAACTGATGATGGTTTGAATTTCTGTGGAATCTGTGCTGATATCTTTATCATTTTTTTGCATCTATTTAATTATTCTCTTTTCTTTTTTATTAATCTGGCTAGTGGTCTATTTTGTTGATCTTTTTGAAAAACCAGCTCCTGGATTTATTGATTTTTTGAAGGTTTTTTTGTGTCTCTATCTCCTTCAGTTCTGCTCTGATCTTAGTTATTTCTTGTCTTCTGCTAGGTTTTGAATTTTTTTGATCTTGCTCCTCTAGTTCTTTCAATTTTGACAATAGGCTGTCAATTTTATATTTCTCCTTGGTTCTCATGTGGGCACTTATTGCTATATTTTCCTCTAGAGACTGCTTTAAATGTGTCCCAGAGATTCTGGTATGTGTCTTCATTCTCGCTGGATTTAAGGAACATCTTTATTTCTGCCTTCATTTCACTCTTTACCCAGTCAACATTCAAGAGCCAGTTGTTCAGTTTCCATGAAGCTGTGCGGTTCTGAGTTAGTTTCTCAATTCTGAGTTCTAACTTGATTGCACTGTGGTCTGAGAGACTGTTATGACTTCCATTCTTTTGCATTTGCTGAGGAGTGATTTACTTCCAATTATGTGGTCAATTTTAGAGTAGGTGTGATGTGGTGCTGAGAAGAATGTATATTCTGTGGATTTGGGGTGGAAAATTCTGTAAATGTCTATTAGGTTTGCTTGTTCCAGGTCTGAGTTCAAGTCGTGGATAACCTTGTTAATTTTCTGTCTGGTTGATCTGTCTACTATTGACAGTGGAGTGTTAAAGTCTCCTACTATTATTGTGTGGGACTTATTTTGGGTGAAATACCTTGAGCAGAATACAATGGAAGAAGAGTCTCTACCCCTTTCTGTTCAAAATTCATTTAAATCTCTTTCTGTCTGAACAAAATCTGTAGGGAATCATCACCACCAAGCTCTGTGGAAAAATATGAAGAGTTGGCATCTACCAACATGTATCTGTCTACTTTCTCTTGTTTAAAAAAAACCTTCAAAAACTAAAGTTATAGAAGGTCAGCAAAGGGTGCTTTTGAGATGTTTGAGTAGGTTAAGTGGACATTCTGACAACATGCCTTCTCCTTTGACATGTTTAGTTGTGATATTTGACAGATCTCCTTGCAGTTTAAGATGACTTTTTTTTTTTTTTTTTTTTGAGATAGAGTCTTGCTCTGACACCAGGCTGGAGTGCAGTGGCACAATCTTGGATCACTGCAACCTCCACCTCCTGTTTCAAGTGATTCTTCTATCTCAACCTCCCAAGTAGCTGAAACTACAGGTGTATGAGACCACCCCTGGCTAAATTTAGTATGTTTTTTCAGTAGAGATGGGGTTTTACCATGTTGGTCAGGATGGTCTCAATCTCTTGACCTCATGATCTGCCCACCTTGGCCTCCCAAAGTGCCAGAATTACAGGCATGAGCTACAGCACCTAGCCTAAGATCACACTCTTAAAATAAATTCTCTCCACATGATGACTTAAGCTCTGCCACTCAATGGAAGAAGCAGCAGGAGCTGTAGAATCTTATTTGGAAATGACATTCTCTGTTGTAATTTTATTTGTTTATTTTTACATTTTCTTTTTGTTTCAGCAGAAAGATGATGCTGTTTTAAATGCTACAACTATACAAGCCACTTTCTTACAATAAGAGTAAATGTGTACAAAAAAACTACCAACCAAGAACAGTCTAGGGCCAGACAGATTTATAGCAGAATTCTACAAAACACTGAAAAAAAAATTTGTACCAACTCTATTGACACTATTGAACTCAAAAATAAGGAGCCCTTTGTAATTTATTCTATGAAGCCAGCATCACCCTAACACCAAAAAAAGAAAAGGGCATTAACCAAAAAAGAAAACCACAAACTGATGTCCCTCATGAAAATAGATGCTAAAATCCTTAAGAAAATACTGGCTAAACGGCTGGGTGGGTGCGGTGGCTCATGCCTATAATCCCAAGCACCTTGGGAAGCTGAGGTGGGTGGATCACGAGGTCAAGAGATCAAGACCATCCTGGTCAACATGGTGAAACCCCATCCTACTAAAAATACAAAAATTAGCTGGGCATGGTGGCGTGCGCCTGTAGTCCCAGCTAC
Source organism: Callithrix jacchus (assembly GCF_049354715.1). Classification (NCBI taxonomy): domain Eukaryota; kingdom Metazoa; phylum Chordata; class Mammalia; order Primates; family Cebidae; genus Callithrix; species Callithrix jacchus. The sequence continues at coordinate 21,883,986 of NC_133523.1, forward strand.
TCGGGAGGCTGAGGCAGGAGAACTGCTTGAACCCAGGAGGCGGAGGTTGCAGTGAGCCGAGATCGCGCCATTACACTCCAGCCTGGGTAATGAGCAAAACTCCGTCAAAAAAAAAAAAAAAAAGAAAGAAAGAAAAAGAAAATACTGGCTAACTGAATCCAAAAACGTATCAAAAAGAGAATCCACCATTATCGAGTGGGTTTCATACCAGTGATGCAGCGATGGTTTAACATATGCAAGTCAGTAAATGTGATACACCACATAAAAAGAAATAAAAACAAAAATCACATGATACTCTCAATAGATGAAGAAAAAGCATTCAACAAAATTCAGCATTCCGTATAATAAAAGCCATCTATCACAAACCCAAAGCCAAAATAATACTGAATGAGGATAAGTTGAAAGCATTCCCTCTGAGAACTGGAACAAAGAAGGATGCCCATTCTCACTGTGCCTCTTCAACACAGTACGGGAAGTCCTACACAGAGCAAGCAGAAAATAGAAATAAATAGCATCACTTTCAAAACCCTAGACTTTTCAATAAAGCTCCTAAAGGCAATGAAATAATTCAGTGAAGTTTTCAGATACAAAATTGATGTAGACAAATCAGTAGCACTTCTAGACACCAACAGTGACAAAGCAGACAGTCAAATCAAGAACTCAACCCCTTTTACAACAGCTGTGAAAACAAAACAAAAAATAAAAATCTTAGGAATGTACCTAATCAAGGAAGTAAAACTACAACACACTGTTGAAAGAAATTATAGATAACACAAACAAATGGAAACACATTCCATGCTTATGGATGGGTAGAATCAATATTGTGAAAATGGCCATAGTGCCAAAAGCAATCTACAAATTCAATGCAATTCCCATCAAAATACTATAGCCAAAGCAAGACTAAGCAAAAAAAACAAATCTAAAGACATCATACTACCTTATATAAAACTATACTATAAAGCCATAGTCATAAAAACAGCATGGTACTGGCATAAAAACAGGAACATAAACCAATGGAACAGAAAAGAGAACTCAGAAATAAATCCAGATACTTACAGCCAACTGAATTTCGACAAAGCAAACACATAAAGTGGAGAAAAGACACTCTTTTAAAAAAATGGTGCTGGTATAATTGACAAGCCAAATTTAGAAGAATAAACCTGGATTCTCATATTTTACCTCATACAAAAATCAACTAAAGACAGATTAAGGACCTAAATTAAGACCTGAAGCTATAAAAATTCTAGGAGATAACATTGGAAAAACCCTTCTAGACATTGGCTTAGACAAGAATTTTATGATCAAGAACCAAAAAGCAAATGCAATGAAAAGAAAGATAAATTATGAAGAGTTCTCTATCTAGTGGAATAGTGTCAAAATTGAGAATTAAATAAAAGAGCTTTTACATGGCAAAAGAACAGCAGAGTGAAGAGACAATCCACAAAATAGGAGAAAATCTTCACAATTTATACATCTGATGAAAGACAAATATACAGAATCAACAATGCACTCAAATAAATCAGCAAGAAGAAAACAATCTCATCAAAACTGAGCTAAGGACACAAATAGACAACTTTGAACAGAAGATATACAGATACCCAACAAACACATTAAAAAAAAAATACTCAACATCGTTAATGATCAGGAAAATGCAAATCAAAATCACAATACAATACCACCTTATCCCTGCAAAAATGGCCATAATAAAAAACAAACAATCCTTATTGAAGGATAAAAGCCTACAAATAGGGTATAATATATACAGCTTGGGTGATGGGTACACAAAAATTCCACAAATGACCACTAAAGAACTTACTAAAGTAACCAAATGCCAATTGTACCCAAATAACTTATTAAAAATAAACAAACAAAACCCATAGATGTTGGTGTGGTTGTAGTGATCAGGGAATAGTTCTACACTGCCGGTGGGAATGTTAACTAATACAAACACTATAGAAAAGAGTGTGGAGGGAGGACTCAAGATGGCGCTGTAATAACAACCCAGGATTGGAGCTCTCGTTGAATCCACAAACGGTGAGTCGGAGCTGCATTTCCAGACTGATCTTTGTTGCCCACAGAACGGGGAAACTCCCAAGTATAAAAAAGACACGGGACACCAGGCAGTAGGTCTGCCTGGTGAAGCCAGCAGCCAGGGCGGCAGCGGCCGGCCCTACCCAGCAATCCCCACAGGGCACGCTTGTCCGGGTGCCCTGTTGAACTGGCAACCTGAGACTTGAGAGGGCTGGACTTGAGACTGAACGAGACTTGGACAGTAGGCCAGCCCAGGGGATTGCAGGGACAGATCGTTTGGGACACCCAGTGGGACGAACAAAACCGCGATTTCAAACTATCCCGAGCAGACGGTCCGAGACGCTCTGTGGGGGAGGGGCGTCCACGACTACCGAGGCTACCCGCCCCAACTGAGATACACGCCCACTGCTGACTCAGCCAGCCATTGCCGAGGCAACCCATCCCTACTGAGATACACGCCCACTGCTGACGCAGCCAGCCGTTGCCGAGGCAACCCGTCCCTACTGAGATACACGCCCACTGCTGACGCAGCCTGCCGTTGCTGAGGCAACACGCTACAACGAAGAGACTCCGCTGCAGGGCGTGGCAGAGACCACAGCAGAGCCTGCAGGAACAGGGCAAATCACACAACGGCAGGGCGGAGCCTCGGCAGCCAAACAGTGGCTAGTCTGCCTTCTAGCTGGGCAGGACACCTCATCGGACATCGAAAAATAAAGCCCAAACCCCCCAACATAGAGCATTTGAGAAAAAAAGGGTTTTTTTAATGAGCTCTGTTGCAGCAGAATCAAACATAGCAGCCTAACAGCCCTGAATGAACAACAGAGCTCACAGCTCAGCAATTGAGCTCCAAAAAAGTACAGACTGTCTCCTCAAGCAGCTCCCTGACCCCTCTATATCCAAAAGACTGACATTTGGCAGGCATCATCCTGGGACAAAGATAGCAGAAAAAGGAACGGGTAGCATCCCTCACTGTGCCACAGCTGCTAGAGGTGCACCCCAGACAAGCAGGGCCTGGAGTGGACCTCAGCAGTCGTACAGTGAAGGGGCTAGGCTGGTAGAAGGAAAACCAAGTAACAGAAATACTTCATGATCAACAATCTGGGTGTCCACTCAGAGACCCAAATAGTCAGCAACTACGCAGACGACAAGTGGATAAACCCACAAAGATGGGAAGAAACCAGCGAAAAAGGAGGAAAACACCCGAAACCAGAACACCTCGCCTCCTAGAAAGGACCAAAACTCCTCACCAGCAGGAGAGCAAAGCTGGACGGAGAATGACTGTGACGAAATGACGGAATTAGACTTCAGAAGGTGGATAATGAGAAACTTTTGTGAGCTAAAAGATCATGTATTAAATCAATGCAAAGAAACTAAGGAACTTAAAAAAAGATATGAGAAAATGATAACAAGAATGGATAACTTAGAGAGGAATATGAATGAATTAAAGGAGCTGAAAAACACAATACGAGAACTTCGCGAAGCATGCATAAGTTTCAATAGCCGAATTGACCAAGCAGAAGAAAGAATATCTGAAGTCGAAGACCAACTCAATGAAATAAAACGAGAAACCAAGATTAGAGAAAAGAGCGCAAAAAGGAATGAACAAAGTCTCCAAGAAATGTGGGATTATGTGAAAAGACCTAATCTACGTTTGATAGGTGTACCAGAAGGGGACGAAGAGAATGAATCCAACCTGGAAAATACTCTTCAGGACATCATCCAGGAAAACTTCCCCCACCTAGCAAGAAAGGCCAACACTCAAATGCAGGAAATACAGAGAACACCGCAAAGATATTCTGCAAGAAGAGCAACCCCAAGGCACATAATCGTCAGATTCAACAAGGTTGAAATAAAGGAGAAAATACTAAGGGCAGCCAGAGAGAAAGGTCGAGTTACCCACAAAGGGAAGCCCATCAGACTCACAGCAGATCTCTCGGCAGAAACACTACAAGCCAGAAGAGAGTGGGGGCCAATATTCAACATTCTTAAAGAAAAGAACTTTCAACCCAGAATTTCATATCCAGCCAAACTGAGCTTCAGAAGTGAAGGAAAAATAAAATCCTTTGTAAACAAGCAAGTACTCAGAGATTTTGTCACCACCAGGCCAGCTTTACAAGAGCTCCTAAAAGAGGCACTACACATAGAAAGGAACAACCAGTACCAGCCATTCCAAAATCACACTAAAAGTTAAAGAGCATCAACATAATGAAGACTCTACAACAACTAACAGGCAAAACAGCCACTTAGCATCAAAATGGCAGTATCAAATTCACACATAACAATATTAACCCTAAATGTAAATGGACTAAATGCACCAATCAAAAGACACAGACTGGAAAATTGGATAAATATCCAAAACCCATCAGTGTGCTGTATCCAGGAAACCCATCTCACATGCAAGGATACACAAAGGCTCAAAATAAAGGGATGGAGGAAGATTTACCAAGCAAATGGAGAGCAAAAAAAAGCAGGAGTTGCAATTCTCATCTCTGATAAAATAGACTTTACAGCAACAAAGATCAAAAGAGACAAAGAAGGCCATTACATACTGGTAAAAGGATCGATACAACAAGAAGAGCTAACGATCCTAAACATATATGGACCCAATGCAGGAGCACCCAGATACATAAGGCAAGTTCTTAATGACTTACAAAGAGACTAAGACTCCCACACAAAAATAGTGGGAGACTTTAACACTCCACTGTCAATATTAGACAGATCAACCACACAGAAAATCAACAAGGATATCCGGGGCTTGAACTCAGACCTGGAGCAAGCAAACCTGATAGACATTTACAGAACTCTCCACCCCAAATCCACAGAATATACATTCTTCTCAGCACCACATCACACCTACTCTAAAATTGATCACATAATTGAAAGTTAAGCACTGCTCAACAAATGCAAAACAACTGAAATCATAACAAACAGCCTCTCAGACCATAGTGCAATCAAGTTAGAACTCAGAATACAGAAACCAACCCAGAACCGCACAGCTTCATGGAAACTGAACAACTGGCTCTTGAATGTTGACTGGGTAAACAATGAAATGAAGTCACAAATAAAGAAGTTCTTCGAGGAACGATCCAAGATGGCCAATCGCTAACATCCCGGGATTGCAGCTCTCAGGGAAGGCGCGGAGAACTAGAGGACGCCACACTTTCAGACAAAGTCTGGTCGCTCACGAAGCAGAAGATCCCCCAGTGGTGGAAACACACAAGTCGCCAGCGCAACTCTCGTGGTCGGCGCAGCGGTTCCGCCGGCACCTCGTCGCGGCAGCTCGGCGCAGAGTAAACGGGACAGGATCCCCTTCTGACCGAGGTTTGGAGCCCCGGGAAGGCAGAGTCGCTTACTACGGAAACAAGAAGGAAGCCCGACAGGAGAATCCTGGGCAGAAAAGCACCATCAGTTTTAACGCCGCTGCTCTGGCCCTGGGAACCAACAACCTGGACATCCACTCAAGAGACCTAATCTGAAAGTTGGTAACTTCAAAGACGACAGGAGGATAAATTTACAATGACGGGAAGAAACCAGCGTAAAAAAGCTGAGAATACTCAAAGTCAGAACACCTCTCCCTCTAAAGATGATCACAGTTCCACATCAACAATGGAATAAGGCTTGATGGAGAACGAGCGCCTCCTGATGACAGAATCACTCTTCAAGGAATGGATAATAACAAACTTCGGTGAGTTAAAAGAACATGTTGTAGCCCAACGTAAAGAAACTAGGAACTTTGAAAAAAGGTTTGATGAAATCCTATTGAGAATAGACAACTTAGAGAGGAGTATGAGTGAATTAATGGAACTGAAGAATACAATACAGGAACTCCGAGAAGTATGCACAGGTTTAAACACTCGAATTGTTCAAGCAGAAGAAGGGATGTCAGAGGTCAAAGTCCAACTTAATGAAATAAAACGTGAAGAAAAGATTAGAGAAAAAAGGATAAAAAGGAATGAGCAAAGTCTCCAAGAAATGTGGGACTATTTGAAAAGACCAAATTTACGTTTGATAGGTGTACCTGAATGCGACGGAGAGAATGAATCCAAGCTGGAAAGTACCCTTCAGGATATTATTCAGGAAAATTTTCCTAAACTAGCAAAGCAGGTCAACATTCAACCCCAGGTAATACAGAGAAAACCACAAAGATATTCCTCAAGAAGAGCAACCCCAAGGCACATAATCGTTAGATTCACCAGGGTTGAAACGAAGGAGAGGATACTAAGGGCAGCCAGAGAGAAAGGTCAGATTACCCACAAAGGCAAGCCCATCAGACTTACAGCAGATCTCTCGGCAGAAACTCTACAGGCCAGAAGAGAGTGGGGGCCAATATTCAACATCCTCAAAGAACAGAACCTTCAGCCCAGAATTTCATATCCAGCCAAACTAAGCTTCACAACTGAAGGAAAAATAAAATCTTTTATGAACAAGCAAGAACTCAGAGATTTTATTACCACCAGGCCTGCTTTACAAGAGCTTCTGAAAGAAGCATTACACACAGAAAGAAACAACCAGTATTAGCCTTTCTAAAAATACACCAAAAAGTAAAGAGCACCAACATAAAGAGGAATTTACACCAACAAATGGATAAAACAACCAGTCAACATCAAATGGCAGTAACCCTAAATTTAAATTGACTGAATTCCCAATCAAAAGACACAGCCAAAACCCAACGGCATATTACATCCAGACCTGTTTCACATGCAAGGATACACAAAGACTCAAAACGAAGGGATGGAGAAAGATTTACCAACCAAATGGAGAGCAAAAATAAATAATAAATAAATAAAAAGCAGGAGTTGCAATTCTTGTATCGGATAAAATAGATTTTAAAGCAACAAAGATATAGTGGTAAAAGGATCAATGCAACAACAAGAGCTAATGATCCTAACACCCAGATAGGAGACTTAGATTCAATGAGACAGAAAATTAATAAGGATATCAAGGACTCGAACTCAGATCCGGAACAAGTAAACTTAATAAATATTTATAGAGCTCTCCACTTCAAATACACAAAATATACATTCTTGTCAATACCACATCACACCTACCCATAAGTTTAAATGAAACACTGATTGGCCATTATTAATACCCAATTTTTTTCAAAATAAAGCAATATTTCCATTTACTCTCCCTCTTTCTCTTCCTCTTTCTTCCTCTCCTTTACTTATTTTTTTTTTCTTTCCTTCTCTCAAAAAAAAGAAATCAACTTGTAAACCTCTAGATCCAGGTCGGCAATGTCTCTTTCATTGCTTGATTTCTTTTCTTCCCTTCCCTCCCTCCCTCCCTCCCTCCCCGCTTCCTCCCTTCCTTCCTTCCTTCATCCCTTCCTTCCTCCCTACTGTCCTTATTCCCTTCCTTCCTGCCTTCCTCCCCCCCCAAAAAAAAAAAAAAAAGAAGTTCTTCGAAACCAATGAGAACGAAGACACAACACGCCAGAACCTCTGGGACACATTTTAAGCAGTCTCTAGAGGCAAGTATATAGCAATAAGTGCCCATATGAGGAGAATGGAGAGATCCAAAATTGACACCCTATCGTCAAAATTGAAAGAGCTAGAGGACCAAGATCAAAAGAACTCAAAACCCAGCAGAAGACAAGAAATAACTAAGATCAGAGCTGAACTGAAGGAGATTGAGATACGAAAAACCCTTCCAAAAATCAATAAATCCAAGAGCTGGTTTTTTGAAAAGATCAACAAAGTAGACAGACCACTAGCCAGATTGATTAAAAATAAAAGCCAGAACAACCAAATAGATGCAATAAAAAATGATAAAGGGGAAATCACCACAGATTCCACAGAAATTCAAACCATCATCAGAGAATATCAAACAACTCTATGCACATAAACTAGTAAACCTGGAAGAAATGGATAAATTCCTGGACTCCTGTGTCCTCCCAAGCCTAAACCAGGAGGAAGCTGAAACTATGAATAGACCAATAACAAGGTCTGAAGTAGAGGCAGCAATTAAGAGCCTACCACACAAAAAAAGCTGAGGTCCAGACGGGTTCACAGCCGAATTCTACCAGACACACAAAGAGGAGCTGGTACCATTCCTTCTAAAACTATTTCAAACAATCCAAAAAGAGGGAATACTTCCCAAATCATTTTACGAGACCAACATCATCCTGATACCAAAACCCGGCAGAGACCCAACAAGAAAAGAAAACTTCCGGCCAATATCCATGATGAACATAGATGTAAAAATCTTCAATAAAATATTGGCAAGCCGAATGCAACAGCAAATCAAAAAACTTATTCACCATGATCAAGTAGGATTCATCCCGGGGATGCAAGGCTGGTTCAACATACGCAAGTCTATCAACGTAATTCACCACATAAACAGAACCAAAAACAAAAACCACATGATTATCTCAATTGACGCAGAGAAGGCATTTGACAAAATTCAACAGCCCTTTATGCTAAAAACCCTCAATAAACTCGGTATCGATGGAACGTATCTCAAAGTTATAAAAGCTATTTATGACAAACCAACAGCCAATATCATACTGAATGGGCAAAAACTGGAAGCACTCCCTTTGAAATCTGGCACTAGACAAGGATGCCCTCTTTCACCACTCCTATTCAACATAGTTCTGGAAGTTCTAGCCAGAGCAATCAGGCAAGAAAAAGAAATAAAGGGTATTCAAATAGGAAAGGTGGAAGCCAAATTGTCTCTATTTGCAGATGACATGATAGTATACCTAGAAGACCCCATCACCTCAGCCCAAAAACTCCTGAAACTGATAAGCAACTTCAGCAAAGTCTCAGGATATAAAATCAATGTGCAAAAATCACAAGCATTCGTCTACACCAATAACAGACTTAAAGAAAGCCAAATCAAGAACGAACTGCCATTCACAATTGCTACAAAAAGAATAAAATACCTTGGAATACAACTCACAAGGAATGTAAGGGACCTCTTCAAGGAGAACTACAAACCACTGCTCAACGAAATCAGAGAGGACACAAACAGATGGAGAAACATTCCATGTCCATGGTTAGGAAGAATTAATATCGTGAAAATGGCTATACTGCCCAAAGTAATTTACAGAATCAACGCTATCCCCATTAAGCTACCATTGACTTTCTTCACAGAACTGGAAAAAACCACCATGAACTTCATATGGAACCAAAAGAGAGCCCGCATAGCCAAGTCAATTCTAAGCAAAAAGAACACAGCGGGGGGCATCACACTACCAGATTTCAAACTATACTACAAGGCTACAGTAATCAAAACAGCATGGTACTGGTACCAAAACAGAGATATAGACCAATGGAACAGAACAGAGGCACCGGTGGCAACACAACATATGTACAACTATACAATCTTTGATAAATCTGACAAAAACAAGCAAGGGGGAAAGGATTCCCTGTTTAACAAATGGTGTTGGGAAAACTGGCTAGCCATGTGCAGAAAGCAGAAACTGGACCCCTTCCTGACACCTTACACTAAAATTAACTCCAGATGGATTAAAGACTTAAACATAAGACCTGGCACCATAAAAACCCTAGAAGGAAATCTAGGCAAAACTATCCAGGACATAGGAGTAGGCAAGGACTTTATGAACAAAACACCAAAAGCATTGGCAACAAAAGCCAAAATAGACAAATGGGACCTAATGAAACTCCACAGCTTCTGCACGGAAAAAGAAACAGTCACTAGAGTGGATCGGCAACCAACAGAATGGGAAAAAATTTTTGCAGTTTACCCATCTGACAAAGGGCTGATATCCAGAATTTACAAAGAACTCAAACGGATTTACAGGAAAAAAACAAACAAGCCCATTCAAAAGTGGGCCAAGGATATGAACAGACACTTTACCAAAGAAGACATATATGAGGCCAACAATCATATGAAAAAATGCTCATCGTCACTGGTCATCAGAGAGATGCAAATCAAAACCACATTGAGATACCATCTCATGCCAGTTAGAATGGCGATCATTAAAAAATCTGGAGACAACAGATGCTGGAGAAAATGTGGAGAAAAAGGAACACTTATACACTGTTGGTGGGAGTGTAAATTAGTTCAACCATTGTGGAAGACGGTGTGGCGATTCCTCAAGGCATTAGAAATAGAAATTCCATTTGACCCAGCAATCCCATTACTGGGTATATATCCAAAAGACTATAAATCGTTCTACTATAAGGACACATGCACACGAATGTTCATTGCAGCACTGTTTACAATAGCAAAGACCTGGAATCAACCCAAATGCCCATCGATAATAGACTGGATTGGAAAAATGTGGCACATATACACCATGGAATATTATGCAGCAATCAGAAATGATGAGTTTGTGTCGTTTGTAGGGACATGGATGAATCTGGAGAACGTCATCCTCAGCAAACTGACCCAAGAACAGAAAATCAAACACCGCATATTCTCACTCATAGGTGGGTGATGAAAAATGAGAACACACGGACACAGAAAGGGGAGTACTAAACACTGGGGTCTATTGGGGGAAAAAGGGGAGGGCCAGTGGGAGGGGTGGTGGGGAGGGATAGCCTGGGGAGAAATGCCAAATGTGGGTGAAGGGGAGAAGGAAAGAAAAGCACACTGCCATGTGTGTTCCTACGCAACTGTCTGACATGCTCTGCTCATGTACCCCAAAACCTAAAATCCAATAAAAAATTAAAATAAATAAATAAATAGAAAACTAAAAAAAAAAAAAAAAAAAAAGAGTGTGGAGATTCCTAAAGACTGAAAGTTGTACTACAATTTCACTGAGCAATCCCACCACTGGGTATTTAACCAGAGGAAAACAAGTAATTATATGAAAAAAGACACTTGCATGTACATTTACAGCAGCAGAATTCACAATAGAAAAATATGTAACCAACCCAAAGGCCCATTAAATAATAAGTGAATAAAGAAACTATGGTGTGTCTCTGTGTGTGTGTGTGTGTGTGCTGGAACACTACTCAGCCACAGAATGGAAAAAATTCCAGCCATAAAATGGAATAACTTAAGGGCATTCACAGCAACCTGGATGAGATTGGAGACTATTATTCTAAGTAAAGTAACTCAGAAATGAAAACCAAACACCGTATGTTCTCACTGATACATGGGAGCAAGTTATGAAGATGCAAAGGCATAAGAGTGATACAGTTGACTTTGGGGATTTGGGAGTAAAGAGTGGGAAAGAAATGAAGGATAAAAGCCTACAAATAGGGTATGATATATACAGCTTGGGTGATGGGTACACAAAAATTCCACAAATCACCACTAAAGAACTTACTAAAGTAACCAAATACCAATTGTACCCAAATAACTTATGAAAAATAAAATAAAGAAAAATAAAAGATGGAAAAAAAAAAGAACTTTCAAAATTCTGAATAAAAGAAAAATATTCTCAATCTATAATACTTGATCAGAAATTATTTTATTTTAACCAAAAAAATAAAGACTTTCTAAAATTAAAGGTAAGAATGTGCATCACTGCTAGCACAGTTAAAAAAAAAAAAAAAAAAAAAAGCTGCATGGTGGCCAGGCACAGAGGCTCATACCTGCAATCCTACACCTTTAGGAGGCCAAGGCAGTCAGATAACTTGAGACCAGGAGTTAAAGATTAGCCCAAAAAATGGTGAGACTCTGCCTATATAACAAGAGGAATGTTAAAATGAGTCTTTTATGTTTAAAACTAAAATGATGCTGAATAGTATCAAAAACCATATATAAATATATAGCTTTCTACTAAATGTAACTATATAGATACATATAAAATTTCTTACCATAATAGTGTATAAAACCCTTAAAATTCCTCTACAGAATATAAAAAAACCGCAATATAAATCTGCATAAATCTGAATACACAATATAAAATAATGCGAATATTAAGGTATAGAAATATATCTTCCAATTAGAAGTTATTCTATATCTTCCAGTTAGATATAATTAACTGGAAGATATAGAAATATAGTTTTTGTATTCAATTAAAATTGTTATGAGATAAAATATTAATCTTAAGATGTTTTTTGAATAGTGTCCATTTTTCAAGATAGCTACAAAAATTTTGTAGAAACTATACAAAATAAGCTGAAAGAATAAGCAAAGCATGCCACTACAAAATTTAAAGTCAGTTAAACAAGAAAGCAGAAAAAAAAACCCACGTACAAAAAACACATAAAACGTAACAATGAAAGTGGTATGTAACTTTAAGAAATCAATTTAAATATAAATTTATTAAACTACTTAACAAAAGGAAATGTAATTTCAGGACTTTGGGAGGCCAAGGGGGGCTAATTATTTGATTCCAGGAGTTTGAGATCAGCATAGGCAACATAGTAAAACCCTGTCTCTACAAAAAGAAAGAAAAAAGAAAAAAAACAAACAAAATCAAAAACAAAAAAACCTAGTTGGGTTTTTAATGGCATCTGCCTGTAACCCAGCTAGTTAAGAGACTGAAATGAGAGAATTATCTGAGTTTGAGAGGCTGAGGCTGCAGCTCACTGCCATAATCAATCCATTGTAAACCAGCCTGGTTGACAGAGTGAGACCCTCTTTTATTAACTTATTAATTAACTCAAAGGAAAAGAAATAAGATGCCCAAGTGGCTTAAGAAAAGCAGCATACAATCTATTCTCTATGAGAACAATTTTAGCAATAAGTCAAATAGGCTGTATGTAATAGAATTTTAAAAATCTATATTTCATGCAAATAGCCACAACTGGGTGAGGTAATCATAATTATATTGGACATAATATGCTTTAAGTTAAGCACTAGTATGAGGCAAAGATTGCTATTATGTAATAGTAAAATGGGTTAGTTTACCAAGATCTGTAACTACTATATTGATATGTACAGGTATGTATAACAATAGGGCTCCAAAATATATAAATATGGACAAAGGTAAAGCAAGAAATACATAGCAACATAATGGTTGTAGACACAGATCTCGTTTTCAATAATAAACAGAAAATTCATATAAAAGAATAAGAAAATGGAAAATATAGGTAACATTATAGACTGTGTGATTTTGCATATAGAGAAATATGAGTAGATAATTCATATAAAAAATAATTTATATAAGAAAGATTTATTTAGCTCACAGCTTGGCAGCCTGTAGAAGAAGTATGTGCCAGCATCTGTTTTTAGTTATGGTCTCAGGAAGCTTACAATCATAGAGGAAGACAAAGAGTAACTAGACATATCACATAGTAATAGACAAAGTAAATATAAAGTAAAAGAGCCAGGTTCTTTTAACATGGTTTTTCTTTTTTTTTGAGACGGAGTTTCGCTCTTGTTACCCAGGCTGGAGTGCAATGGTGCCATCTTGGCTCACCGCAACCTCTGCCTCTTGGGTTCAGGCAATTCTCCTGCCTCAGCATCCTGAGTAGCTGAGATTACAGGCATGCGCCACCATGCCCAGCTAATTTTTGTATTTTTAGTAGAGACGGGGTTTCACCATGTTGACCAGGATGGTCTCGATCTCTTGACTTTGTGATCCACCCACCTTGGCCTCCCAAAGTGCTGGGATTACAGGTTTGAGCCACCGCACCTGGCCCAACATGGTTTTTCAAAACTATACAGATAACTGTGTGTCCCCAATGACAATGAAAAAGCAGTCAGACAATGAAAAAACAAGTCCCTTACATGGCATGAACACAACTTTGGCTCTGATTATAAACTTGAAAGGAGATCACCAAAAAGAAAACAGAATCCTTGGAGAATTTTAAAGCATAAAACAGAAGATGCCCCTATGTGAGAGTAAAATTTAAAAAAATCTCAGTCTTCCCAGAAGCTACTTCCTTTGGAGCACACCTTCCCAGGTCACATTTTGAGAACTGGCTATTTTCTTGACTTTTGGACCTCTCATCTGTGTTGTCTGTTGTATTTGCTCTCACATACCTGGGGGTTTAGTTACCATCTCATGTCTCCTCATACTCCAAGGCTCTTTTCCTTCCTTCAGACAAGTTATCAAGTCTGGCTTAGAGACAGCAATACCTGTTTTATTAAAAATAAATAACATAAATATTGCTCACATTACTCAAATAATGTGCTCATTAAAGAGAATATTCTAGTAAATTAATTCCCCAATACTAACTTATAACAAAAATTTCTAAATATTTAGAAAATATTTTAAATTAGTACAGGTCCTTAATTTTACTACCTAACACTACTGAATCAAAAGTTGGTGGTGGCAATGAGATTTTAAGGTGTAGGCAACTATTTTTTGTGCCATTAAACTTCTGGAATTTCCAATAATCTAGAGTGAAAAATACAGATCTGAAAAACACAGATTTACTCAGAAATGTAGAAAGTTCAGGTAAAAACAAAATTATTTTTAAAAAACTTTTTTCTATAATTACAAATCCCTGTTTTCAGAAAAAAAGGATCTACAACTCATTTATGCTAAGCATAAATCACCAAAACACCTTCTATAGAAAAGAGAAATGAAACCTATAGAATATAATAGAAATTGTTTAATTAAAATTATCCTCACCCACAAAGACCAGGTTTCTGTAGTTCTCTAACATAACATCCCTATAAAAATTCTGCTGAGTCTTGTCCAGGCATTGCCACTCCTCCAGAGAGAATTCGATGATCACATCATTAAATGTCAACTGTCCCTGAAAAACACAACAAAAGATACACATATTTCCTAAGTGGCCATGGGGAATTTTTAATTTGACTCCATTTAAAATGAGAGAGTAAATAGAACAATTTCTAACTTATAGGGATGACTGAATTATTCAATAAAATAATTTTCAACACAGAAATATTATTTAATGTATTCCCAAACTCAGAAAAAAGAATGGTGTAAGAGCCACAACACTTATGTATATAAGATACTTTTCTGGATAAAAGACTATAAAGTTAAGGGCATAATAACAAACGTACATTTTTGAGTGCCATATATATGGGGTACATGCGTACATCCTGCATTCTGCAGGACTGTTGCTTAGGTACATACAAGCCATGTTGGTTTGCTATCTCCATTTGCCCTACCCCCCATCATCTACATCAGGCATTTCTCCTGGTGTTATCCCTCTCCATCCTCCCTGCCCCCCCTTGCTGTCCCTTCCCTCTCCTCCCCTCCACCCCCCACCTAGCCCTGTGAGTGTTGTTCCCCTCCCCGTGCCCAAGTGTTCTCATGGTTCATCACCCGCCTAAGAGTGAAAACATGCAGTGTTGTTTTCTGTACTTGTGTCGGTTTGCTGAGAATGATGGTTTCTAGATTCATCCATGTCTCTACAAAGGACATGAACTCAATGTTTTTCATGGCTACATAGTATGCACGGTGTATATGTGCCACATTTTTTTTTTTTTTTGTACAATCTATCATCAATGAGCATTTGGGTTGGTTCCAGGTCTTTGCTATTGTAAACAGCACTGCCATGAACATATGTGTGCATGTGTCTTTATAACAGAACAATTTATAATCCTTTGGGTATATACCCAGTAATGGGATTGCTAGGTCAAATGGAATTTCTGTTTCTAGATCCTTTAGGAATCGCTACACTGTCTTCCATAAAGGTTGAACTAATGTACACTCCCACCAACAGTGTAAAAGTGTTCCTTTTTCTCCACATCCTCTCCAGCATGTGTTGTCTCCAGATTTTTTAATGATCACAATTCTAACTGGCATGAGATGATATCTCAACGTGGTTTTGATTTGCATTTCTCTAATGACAAATAATGATGAACATTTTTCCATATATTTGTTGGCCACATATTTGTCTTCTTTTGAAAAGCTTCTGTTCATATCCTTCACCACTTTTTAATGGGGTTTTTTTTTCTTGTAAATCTACTTTAGTTCTTTGTAGATTCTAGATATTAGCCCTTTGATGAGTAGATTGCAAAAACTTTTCCCATTCTGTTGGTTGTTAGTTTACTCTAATGATTGTTTCTTTTGCAGTGCAGAAACTCTTAAGTTTATTTAGATCCCATTTGTCTATTTTGGCTTTTGTTGCTATTGCTTTTGGTGTTTTAGTCATGGAGCCTTTACCTGTGCCTGTGTCCTAAATGGTGTTGTCTAGGTTTTCTTCTAGGGTTTTTATGGTGATAGTTCTTATGCTTAAATCTTTAATACACCTGGAGTTAATTTTTGTATAAGGTGTCCAGTTTCAGCTTTCTGCATATGGCTAGCCCGTTTCCCCAGCACCATTTAATAAACGGAATCCTTTCCACATTGCTTGTTTTTGTTTGGTTTGTCAATGATTAGGTGATTGTCGATGTGTGGCACTGCTTCAGTTCTGTTCCATATCTTTGGTTTATATCTGTTTTGGTACCAGTACCATGCTGTTTTGATTACTGTAGACTTGTAGTATAGTTTGAAGTCAGGTAACGTGATGCCTCCAGCTTTGTTCTTTTTGCTTAGAATTGTCTTGGCTATGTGGACTCTCTTTTGGTTCCATATGAAGTTTAAAGCAGTTTTTTCCAGTTCTGTGAAGAAGGTCAATGGTAGCTTGATGGGGATAGCATTGAATCTATAAATTACTTTGGGCAGTATGGCTATTTTCACAATACTGATTCTTCCTAACCATGAGCATGGAATGTTTATCCATCTGTTTGTGTCCTCTCTTATTTCCTTGATCAGTGGTTTGTAGTTCTCCTTGAAGAGATCTTTTACATCCTTTGTTAGTTGTATTCCTGGGTATTTTATTCTTTTTGTAGCAATTGTAAATGAGAGTTCGCTCATAATTTGGCTGTTTGTCTGTTATTGGTGTATAAGAATGCTTGTGATTTCTGCACATTGATTTTGTATACTGAGACTTTGCCAAGTTGCTTATCAGCTTAAGCAGGTTTTGGGCTGAGAAGAGGGGGTCTTCTAAATATACAATCATGTCATCTGCAAATAGAAACAATTTGACTTCTTCTTTTCCGAATTGAATGCCCTTTATTTCTTTTTCTTGCCTGATTGCTCTGGCTAGAACTTCCAATACTATATTGAATAGGAGTGGTGAGAGAGGGCACCATTGTCTAGTGCCAGTTTTTAAAGGGAATTCTTCTAGTTTTTGCCCAATCAGTATGATATTGGCTGTGGGTTTCTCATAAATATCTTTTATTGTTTTGAGATACATTCCATTAATACCCAGTTTATTGAGAGTTTTTAGCATAAAGGGCTGTTGAATTTTGTCGAAGACCTTCTCTGCATCTATTGAGATAATCGTGGTTTTTGTCTTTGGTTCTGTTTATGTGGTGAATTACATTTATAGAATTATGTATGTTGAGGTAGCCTTGCATCCCTGGGATGAAGCTTACGTGATCATGGTGGATAAGCTTTTTGATGTGCTGTTGGATTCGATTTGCCACTATTTTATCGAAGATTTTTTGAATCAATGTTCATCATGGATATTGTCCTGAAGTTTTATTTTTTAGTATGTCTCTGCCAGATTTTGGTATCAGGATGATTTTGGTCTCATAGAAAGAGTTAAGGAGGTATCCCTCTTTTTGTATTGTTTGGAATAGTTTCAACGGGAATGGTACCAGCTCCTCTTCTTTGTATGTCTGGTAGAATTTGGCTGTCAACCCATCTGGACCTGGACTTTTTTTGGTTGGTAGGCTATTAATTGCTGCCTTGTCTTCAGACCTTGTTATTCATCTACTCAGCATTTCAACTTCTTGGCTTATTCTTGGGAGTGTGCAAGTGTCCAGGAATGTAACCATTTTTTCCACATTTACTGGTTTATATGGATAGAGTTGTTTGCAATAATCTCTGATGGTAGTTTGAATTTCTGAGGAATTGGTGGTGATCTCCCCTTTATCGTTTTTTTTTTTTAATTTTTTATTGCATTTTAGGTTTGGGGGTACATGTGCAGAACATGCAAGACAGTTGCATAGGTACACACGGCAGTGTGTTTTGCTTCCTTTCTCCCCTTCACCCACATTTGGCATTTCTCCCCAGGCTATCCCTCCCCACCTCCCCCTCCCACTGGCCCTCCCCACTTCCCCCCAATAGACCCCAGTGTTTAGTACTCTTCTCTCTGTGTCCATGTGTTCTCATTTTTTATCACCCACCTATGAGTGAGAATATGCGGTGTTTCGTTTTCTGTTCTTGTGTCAGTTTGCTGAGGATGATGTTCTCCAGATTCATCCATGTCCCTTCTCTGTGCATCCAGCGAGAGCCTCAATCCTGGGTTGTTCTCACAGCGCCATCTTCCCCTTTATCGTTTTTTATTCCATCTATTCGATTCTTCCTCTTTTCTATTAGTCTAGTTAGCAGGCTATTTTGTTGATCATTTTCAATAAACAATCTCCTGGATTTATTGATTTTTCTGAAGAGTTTTTATATCTCTATCTCCTTCAGTTCTGCTCTGATCTTAGTTATTTCTTGTCTTCTGCTTGCTCTTGAGTTTTCTTGATCTTGCTCCTCTTGCTCTTTCAATTTTGACAATAGGGTGTCGATTTTAGATCTTTCCTTGTTTCTTATGTGGGCCTTTATTGGTATAAATTTCCCTCCAGACACTACTTTAAATGTGTCCAATAGGATCTGGTATGTTGTGTCTTCATTGTTGTTGGTTGTAAAGAACACTTTTATTTCTGCCTTCATTTCATTGTTTATTCATTCATCATTTAGGAGCAAGTTGTTCAGTTTCCATGTGATTGTACAGTTTGAGTGCTTTTCTTAATCCCAAGTTCTAATTTGATTATGCTGTGGTCTGAGAGGCTGTTTGTTATGATTTCCATTCTTTTGCACTTGCCAAGGAGTGATTTACTTCCAATTATGTGGTCAATTTTGGAGTAAGTGCAATGTGGTGCTGAGAATAATGTGTATTCTGTGGATTTGGGGTGGAGTGTCCTATAAACGTCTATTAGGTTTGCTTAGTCCAAATCTGCATTCAAGTCCTGAATATCCTTGTTGACTTTCTGTCTTGTTGATCTGTCCAATATTGTCAGTGGAGTGTTAAAGTCTCCCAATATTATTGTGTGGGTGTCTCTCTTTATAGGTCATTAAGAATTTGCTTTATGTATCTGGGTGCTCCTGCATTAGGTGCATATATATTTAGGATAGTTAGCTCTTCTTGTTGCATAGATCCTTTAACCATTATGTAATGTCCTTGTCTCTTTTGATCTTTGTTGGTTTAAAGTCCATTTTATCAGAGACTAGGATTGCTACCCATGCTTTTTTTTTTTTTGCTTTCCATTTGCTTGGTAAATCTTCCATCCCTTCCATCACATTTTATCAGAGACTAGGATTGCTACCCGTGCTTTATTTTGCTTTCCATTTGCTTGGTAAAGCTTCTTACATCCCTTCATTTTGAGTCTATGTGAGTCTTTGGATGTGAGATGGGTCTTCTGAATACAGCATACCAATGGGTCTTGACTTTTTATCCAGTTTGCCAGTCTGTGTCTTTTGATTGGGGCATTTAGGCCATCTATATTCAATGTTGATATTGTTATGTTTGAATTTGATCCTGCTATTTTGTTACTGGCTGGTTGTTTTGCCCATTAGTTGATGTGACTTCTTCATTGCGTCACTGTTCTTTACTATTTGGTACATTTTTGCGGTGTCTGGTACTGGTTGTTCATTCCCCATTTAATACTTCCTTCAGCACCTCTTGTAAGGCAGGTCTTGTAGTGACAAAATCTCTCAGCAATTGCTTGTTCACAAAGAATTTTATTTCTGCTTCACTTATGAAGTTTAGTTTGGTCAGATATGAAATTCCGGGTTGAAAGCTCTTTTCTTTAAGGATGTTGAATATTGGCCCCTAGTGCCTTCCAGCTTGTAGGGTTTCTGCTGAGAGATCCGCTGTGAGTCTGATGGTCTTTCCTTTGTGGGTGACTTGATATTTCTCTCTAGCTGTCCTTAGAATCTTTTCCTTTATTTCAACCCTGTGAATCTGACAATTATGTGCCTTGGGGTTGCTCTTCTTGAGGAATATCTTTGTGGTGCTCTCTGTATTTCCTGAATTTGAATGTTGGCCTGCCTTGTTAGGTTGGGAACATTCTCTTGGATAACATGTTAAAGAGTGTTTTCCAACTTGGATTCATTCTTCCGATCACATTCAGGTACGCCAATCAAGCGTAGATTACGTCTTTTCATATAATCCCATAGGTCTTGGAGACTTTGTTCATTTTTTTCATTCTTTTTTCTCTAATCTTGCCTTCTTACTTTATTTCATTGATTTGATCTGCTACCTCTGATATCCTTTTTTCTGCTTGATTCAGCTGTTAAAACTTGTTTTCAACACAAGTTTTCGTGCTGTGTTTTTCAGCTCCATCGAGTCGTTTATGTTCTTCTCTAAGCTGGTTATTCTAGTTAGCATTTCGTCTAACCTTTTTTCAAGGTTCTTAGTTTCTTTGCATTGGGTTAAAACATAATATTTTAACTCAGAGAAGTTTGTTATTACCCACCTTCTGAAGCTTACTTCTGTCAATTCCTCAAAATTAATTCTGTCTTTTTTGTTCCCTTGATGGTGAAAAGTTGTGATCTCTGGGAGAAGAAGAGGCATTCTTTTCTTTGATGGTTTCATCCTTTTTGCACTGCTTTTTCCCATCTTCATGGATTTATCTCCCTTTGATCTTTGAAGTTGGTGACTTCAGGAGGAATCTCTGAGTGGACGTTTTTTCTGTTGAGGTTGGAGCTATATTTTTTTTTGACCTGTAGAGGCGTTGCTAGGTTCTCTGGTTGAGTCAGGTTGTTGGATGGGTGGTCCTTTCCTGGAGTTTGTTTGCAGGTGAGATTGGCCCCGCCTTCCCAATGGCATCTCTCCCAGAGCTTGATATTCCTGGTTGGGGTCAAACTGGTGTATCTGCTGCCAAGTTCTCTAGCAAGGGCTTCAGTTTAAGTTCTGGGGAGGTGGGGCCTGCCAGGCCTTATGGTCTGTTTTCCTGCTTTCAATTCTACCTCCCTCTGTGGGACAGTCTGTCCCACTGGCATTAGTCCAAACTCCCACCCAGGTCCATGTGACAACTTGCCACACACACCTGGCGGGAGCTGCTGCTCAGATTTGCATCAGCAACCCATGCTGCCCCACAGTCTGGCAGGGCTCTCATGGAATGTGAGTTATAGGAGGGATGAGGTAAGCACAGGATCTGAATCGGAGCACTGAGGGGGTGAAGTCCCCTGACCCTCTGAGCTGGCTGCATGTTTCAGGTGGGGATGCACCCCCCATGTCTTGATTTGCCCCGCTAGACAGCTTTTGCCCTGCAGCTTCTTCCCTGGGCTATTTTCAGTGCTTTATCAGTCCCACTGAAACGAACCCAGCACCTTGTTTGGAATCGTGAAGTCTTCTAGCCCTGTGTCTCATGTGCTGGGAGCCGCATTTCAGTGTTGCCTTCTTGTGGCCATATTGGTGCCAAGTGCTACATTTACATCATCAGAATAAGTCTTGTATATTTTTCAAATCAAAAAGACATAATTGAGTTAGAAGACAACTCTCAAATTTTAATGTGTACAATTAACTGGAGATATTGTTATGCATATTTATTTTAAAACATCTGGAATAAAGTCTGAGTTTCAGGATTTGACAAACTCACTAGTAATGCCTGTTTTTGGCTTAAAAAGAACCTTTGTCAAACATTCAGCAAGTGAAGGAGCCTGTGTTTTCCCCAGTTTTTCTGGCCTGTAAACAAAGAGCCTCATTTTTCAAAAATAGACAGATGCAAATAAAATCTAGGAAAAACAGGTGCCAGATTAAATGTGAATATTGGTGTGTATCAGCAAATAAAATCTAAGAAAGGCAGGTGCCAGATTAAATGTGATTATTGGTGTATATCAGCTGCATAGAGATAATAATGAAGAGAAAAACGATTAACTCTATCGTGAAAATCTGTTTGTTTTTTTTTTCAGAAAAATTGTAGATTTAAAACTTAATTCTCACCTTGAGTATGCAAAATACAAACTCCAAAAAATGTTCATTTTACTTTGTAGTTTACAAATATACAAAATAGAAATTTGCTTAAATTTATATTACATATTTATTAAGAAAAAGAACTATATAGAAAAAAACATTTGTTCTGTTCAAGGCATACTAGGGAATAAACCATTGTACAAATTATTGCACATCTGAAACCACAGAGCATAACAGACTGTCTGCAAAAAAATGCTAAAGAAGTTACTTGACATGTCACAAATGTAGATCAGAAGACAAATACAGATTTTCCTTGTCAAAGTATGCAGCAGTTTGAAAACTTTTGCTTCCTTGTTTGATACCTTTAGAACCAAGACTGACCAAGCACCATCATTTAGGCTATTTAAACATGTTTTCTGTACCTGAATTTCTTCCTCTTCTTCTACAATATGAATACACAATTCAAGGGAATTCTGATCTTCCCTCCCCAAACTCACGGATATAATTTATACCCAGATATCCACAACTTCCAGTCACCTCCTTGATACTTTATAAGTCCAGGAATATTCAAGTCAGATTTAGAATTGGAATGAAACAAGATCCAGTCACAGATCCCATCTGTTCCTTGATTTTTGGATTCCTCCTTTTTCCTGATTATACACTCACGAATTAACTCAGTTGGGACTTGGTCATTATTGTAGTGCTTTCTGGCTGAACTTTTTCCCTCTTTGGGAAGACAGTGTGAGTCATATGTATAAGGCAAGGTGTTCTGACCTGAAAAATGCTGGGTTGCATTTCTGGCACTGGAAAAAACAGTGCCCAGTGTGCTTATGGTAGTGCCTGGTATGTACACTTGGGCTATGCAATATTTACTCAGTAGGTACTATGTGCTCAAGAGTATATTATAGAGTACGGCACTGGGAATAACACATTATATATTTAATGCTCATAACACCCTGGGAGTTAGTAATAAGTACTCTTAGGATTTAGATAAAGGCCCAGCATTTCTATTTCTTCTTCTGTTTTTCTGTCACTGATTTTTTTAAATGTATAGAATAAAAGCTAAATATAGACAGATGAGAGGAATACAGAAGAGTATAATACAAATTTTTTTAAAAATTCTTTTTTTGGGGTGGGAAATGAAGTCTTGCTCTGTCACCAGGCTGGAGTGCAGTGGTGTGACCTCGGCTCACTGCAACCTCCGGCTCCCGGATTCAAGCAATCCTCCTACCTCAGCTTCCCAAGTAGCTGGGACTACAGGTATGCACCATCACACCCAGCTAATTTTTGTATTTTTAGTACAGACGGGATTTCACATGTTGGCCAGAATGGTCTCAGTCTCTTGACCTTGTGATCTACCCACCTCAGCTCCCAAAGTACTGGGAATACAAGCATGAGCCACAGTCCCCAGCCAATTTTTTTTTAAATTCTGATTTTGTTTATATTTACTTGTTTGTGACTTGTAGAGAAACTATTGGACCTGCAGGAATAGAAAACAAGTTGCTAAATGGAATGTCTCTGCAAGCACTGGTTTTCAAAAAATTTAAAAAATTAGAATGCTAAAAAACATACTTTTTTTTTCATTTACCTCTTTTTAGTTTCAAAAAATTGTGAGCACCAGCTCTAGAAATGCTGCAGAATTCACCAGCCAAAACTCTAATCTCTTTCAATCAGTTCTGTGAGGCAAGACTCCAGGGTGGGACCTGACCTAAATAAGGCCCCAAAAATGATGGATCCAAACAAAACTAAGCCAGGGAGTGGACCCTATGTAGAATTTTGTTCTCAATGCTACTGGGTGTACTTCCAGTTCTGTTTTTTCTAAGCTTACTTAAGAGAAACTTAAATCCCAGAGTTTGTATAATTTTAATATATTTGTAGACACCTCTATTTTATGACATGTACTAATAAGCAATTTAAACAAGTTTTTTAAGGTTCCTAGGGTAATTTCATTAAAATATATGTATGTATTTGAACAAGGTAAAAGAAATAGAAAAAACAATCCTTCTGTCCATAAATATTCCTTCAGGTAATGACATCAGAAGTCACAAAAATATAAAGAAAGTACTCCAAATAAAGCCCAAGTGTTTCTGGACACATCTGTTTATTGTACCAACCATATGATGATGTTTAATTCCAACCATTTATCCAGTTGCTAGTCTAGACTAAAAGTTTCTGGGTGATAGAGATCATGACTGCTTCATCTATTTTTTTTTTTAATGGCCATATGAAACGGAAGCTATTAATTTATCTATTTGAGTCTCAGGACCTCCCCCTTTTTTTTCATTCAAAAACCAAGGAACTGGAGGAACTCTCTCCTGGGTACCAATATCTCTTGTATGGGGGGAGGAACACAGGATGACTCATTTCTCTTATATTGAGATAAAAGCAGAATTAACCACTCTTATCAGCCTGACACAATTCTGCTCTGGACATCCTCAAATGTCTCAAAGATGCCTAGGTGATTGTGAGAGGGTTTCCAGTGACTCTGGGCTAATGGCCCAATAATAAGCCAGGCAGATGAGACTCAGGCTGATTCTAAATAGAAAATAAAACTGCCCTGGAAGCTCTAGAACCTACTTCACTGGTCCTAATTAGCTTTCAAGTAAGAGAAATAAGAATACTCTACACCAGTATCACATTTTACAGGTAGGAATAGTTGTGGTAATGGCTCTGGATACTTTGTGGCCTTAATGTCTCACTCCTAAGATGCCTATTTATACTTACAGATTCTATCATCAGATTTTATTTATACCTGGAGTCTTTCACATACATGCAACAGGTCACTAGAGAAGATCTGAAAAGCTCAAATACGCACTCTCAAAGGAAAGATTTAAGACGTCTATGTTGACATTTCACAATACAGAAAATGTCTTCTGTTGGTTTTCTGTACATTGTCAAATCAAAATCTGGCCCTGTCCTGTAAATCTTAGGCAGAGGCCAGACTATATGTGTAGATTCCAGGTGGGATCAAACTGGCTCTGCATCCTTGGGTGTTAAAGCAAGCAGAGTACAATCAAAGGAGAGATCCCTTCATAGAGTCTGCTCTGGCACATTCTAAATAATATGTCTATCTAAAAGGAAAAAGCTGAAGAAACATAGATATAAGTTGACAGTTTATTTGGGCCAAGCTTGAGGACTGTAACCCGGGAGAAAATATTCAAGTTGCCTGAAACACACTTGATTAGCATTGTGATTACAAGTTGATCTGTAAAGGAGAAAAAAGATGGACAGAGAGTGGGTTGACAAAGTTGTTTGTTAGGAAGTTTTATTTATTTACAGGAATACTGATTATTAATTGGATATATATCAAGATGTAGATTATGAGTAATAGTGTCCAGTGTGGCATTATTAATATATAGCTACCTGTGGAAATAGAAAACAGCTTTGAAAGGCAAATACATAGTTCCAAAAACAAGAAGAGAAACAGAATTCTGCTCTCATTTTAATGTCTCGTTAAGTTTGACGACTAAAAGGACTTGCGTCACTCAGAAAAAAATGTTTTCTTTTTTTCTCAAATCTGAAGACTTGGATTCAGAATTTGAAGTTGCAGATTTAGGTCCTGAATGGGTGAAGTAGCAGCAGGTGTCTCCTGCATATTTGTGGGCATTTTAGCAAGAAGAAAAAGAAAGTAGATATGCCCATATGTACATGTCTAGGCAATGCACACATTACTATGATTGGGTTTCTGGGTCCCATAATCTGTGAATCAGTTTCAGGTCTGAAGATACAAGAGTCACTGAAAAATGCAAAATCATTGTTCCTCGTTTAAGTTTGTAGAATTCTGATCTAGCCTTTCTAAAAGTTACTGTGGAGGAATATAAATACCAAATTGGCAGAGAGACAATTCTGCCTGCAAAGTTAGGGGACAATATGCACTTTGCAGCACAATTGTGAGTTGACTGATAGCCTGAGAGGGTAAGTTTCCTCTAGAGTAAAGCTTGGTTGGTACCTTATATTTTCATGTCATGTCTGGTATGTCTAGACAGTTTTTGTGAAACATAATTAAAAGACAAATTTTCTTCAGCCCCAGAGTAACTCTACAATAGAACAGACATTTAATTGTGTTATATCACACAATTAAACCTGAATATCACATGCATCACAGTCAATCTGCTTAAGAAACTGCAAAGACAGAAATCTAGTAAGCATAATTAGAAAAATTTATAGAAAGTAGAAAAAGTAGAGACAGTAGAAATATGGCCATCTAAGCTAATCAGTTATGTTCAATGACAAGATAAACTTTTCACATCTTCATGAAAGAAGGTAATTTGGAACGATCAAAGATGGCCGATCGCTAACATCTCGGGATTGCAGCTCTCAGTGGAAGCACAGAGAACTAGAGGACGCCACACTTTCAGACAAATTCTGGTCACTCACGGAGCAGGAGAACCCGAGTGGAGGAGTCACACGGGTCACCAGCGCGACTCTTGTGGCCGGTGCAGTGATTTTGCTAGCACCTTGGCATGGCAGCTCTTGGAGCAGAGTAAACAAGACTGGCTCCCCTTCTGACCGAGGTTTGGAGGACCCACACGGGTCCCCAGCACGACTCCTGAGGCCGGCACAGCAGCTGGGACGGCACCTCGGCATGGCAGCTCTCAGCGCAGAGTAAACAAGACTGGTTCCCCTTCTGACCGAGGTTTGGAGCCCCAGGAAGGCAGAGTCGCCTATTATGGACACAAGAAGGAAGCCAGACAGGAGAATCCTGAACAGAAAAGCACCATCAGTCTTAACGCCGCAGTTCTGGCCCTGGGAACTAACAACTTGGACGTCCACTCAAGAGACCAAATCTGAAAGTTGGTAATTTCAAAGACGACAGGAGGATAGATTTACAATGATGGGAAGAAACCAGCGTAAAAAGGCTGAGAATACTCAAAATCAGAACACCTCTCCCTCTAAAGATGATCACAGTTCCACATCAACAATGGAACAAGGCTTGATGGAGAATGAGCACATCCCAATAACAGAATCACGCTTCAGGGAATGGATAATAAGAAACTTCGGTGAGTTAAAAGAACATGTTGTAGCCCAACGTAAAGAAACTAAGAACTTTGAAAAAAGGTTTGATGAAATCCTATTCAGAATAGACAACTTAGAGAGGAATATAAGTGAATTAATGGAACTGAAGAATACAATACAGGAACTCCGAGAAGTATGCACAGGTTTAAACACTCAAATTGTTCAAGCAGAAGAAAGGATAATAGAGGTCAAAGTCCAACTTAATGAAAGAAAACAAGAAGACAAGATTAGAGATAAAAGGATAAAAAGGAATGAGCAAAGTCTCCAAGAAATGTGGGACTATGTGAAAAGACCCAATTTACGTTTGATAGGTGTACCTGAATGTGACGGAGAGAATGAATCCAAGCTGGAAAATACCCTTCAGGATATTATTCAGGTAAATTTTCCTAAACTAGCAAAGCAGGTCAATATTCAACCCCAGGTAATACAGAGAACACCACAAAGATATTCCTCAAGAAGAGCAACCCCAAGGCACATAATCGTTAGATTCACCAGGGTTGAAACGAGGAGAAAATACTAAGGGCAGCCAGAGAGAAAGGCCAGGTTACCCACAAAGGCAAGCCTATCAGACTCACAGCAGATCTCTCAGCAGAAACTCTACAAGCCAGAAGAGGGTGGGGGCCAATATTCAACATCCTTAAAGAAAAGAACTTTCAACCCAGAATTTCATATCCAGCCAAACTAAGCATCATAAGTGAAGGAAAAATAAAATCCTTTACAAACAAGCAAGTACTCAGAGATTTCATCACCACCAGGCCTGCTTTACAAGAGCCCTTGAAAGACTCACTAAACGTAGAAAAAAACGAGTACCAGCCACTCCAAAAACATACCAAATGGTAAAGAGCATCAATACAATGAAGAATCTGTATCAACTAATGAGCAAAACATCCAGCTAGCATCAAAATGGCAGTATCAAATTCACAAATAACAATATTAACCCTAAATGTAAATGGACTAAATGCCCCAATCAAAAGACACAGACTGGCAAATTGGGTAAAAAGTCAAAACCCATTGGCATGCTGTATCTGGAAAATCCATCTCACATGCAAGGAAACACAAAGGCTCAAAATAAAGGGATGGAGGAAGATTTACCAAGCAAATGGAGAGCAAAAAGAACCAGGAATTGCAATTCTCATGTCTGATAAAATAGACTTTAAAGCAACAAAGATCAAAAGAGACAAAGAAGAACATTACATAATGGTAAAAGGATCAGTGCAACAAGAAGAGCTAACTATCCTAAATATATATGCACCCAATACAGGAACACCCAGATACATAAGGCAAGTTCTTAATGACTTACAAAGAGACTTAGACTCCCACACAATAATAGTGAAAGACTTAAACACTGTCAATATTAGACAGATCAACCAGACAAGGATACTCAGGACTTGAATTCAGACCTGGAACAAGCAAACCTGATAGACATTTACAGAACTCTCCACCCCAAATCCACAGAATATATGTTCTTCTCAGCACCACATCACACCTACTCAAAAACTGACCACACAATTGGAAGGAAATCACTCCTCAGCAAATGCAAAAGGACAGAAATCATAACAAACAGTCTCTCAGACCACAGTGCAATCAAGTTAGAACTCAGAATTGAGAAACTAACTGAGAACCGCACAACTTCATGGAAACTGAACAACTGGCTCTTGAATGTTGACTGGATAAACAATGAAATTAAGGCAGAAATAAAGATGTTCTTCGAAACCAACGAGAATGAAGTCACAACATACCAGAATCTCTGGGACACATTTAAAGCAGTCTCTAGAGGAAAATACATAGCAATAAATGCCCACGTGAGAAGCAAGGTGAGATCTAAAATTGACACCCTATCGTCAAAATTAAAAGAGCCAGAGGAGTAAGATAAAAAAAACTCAAAACCTAGCTGAAGACAAGAAATAACTAAGATCAGAGAAGAACAGTAGGAGATAGAGACACAAAAAACCCTTCAAAAAAATCAATAAATCCAGGAGGTGGTTTTTCGAAAAGATCAACAAAATAGACCACTAGCCAGATTAATAAGAAAGAAAAGAGAATAATCAAATAGATGCAATTAAAAAAAAAAAGGGGGCAAGGCACGGTGGCGCACACCTATAATCCCAACACCTTGGGAGGCTGAGGCAGGTGGATCACAAGGTCAAGAGATTGAGACCATCCTGGTCAACATGGTGAAACCCTGTCTCTACTAAAAAATACAAAAATTAGCTGGGCATGGTGGTGCATGCCTATAGTCCCAGCTACTCGGGAGGCTGAGACAGGAGAACTGCTTGAACCAAGGAGGTGGAGGTTGTGGTGAGCCAAGATGGTGCCATTGCACTCCAGCCTGGGTACCAAGAGTGAAGCTCCATCTCAAAACAAAACAAAACAAAAAATGATAAAGGGGATATCACCACAGATTCCACAGAAATTCAAACCATCATCAGAGATTATTACAAACAACTCTATGCACATAAACTAGTAAACCTGGAAGAAATGGATAAATTCCTGGACACTTGCATCCTCCCAAGCCTAAACCAGGAGGAAGTCAAATCGCTGAATAGACCAAGGAGAACAAGGTCTGAAGCTGAGGCAGCAATTAAGAGCCTACTACCCAAAAAAAGCCCAGTTCCAGCTGGGTTCACAGCTGAATTCTACCAGACATACAAAGAGGAGCTGGTACCATTCTTTCTGAAACTATTCCAAACAACAATCCAAAATGAGGGAATCCTTCCCAAATCATTTTATGAGACCAACATCATCCTGATACAAAAACCTGGTAGAAACTCAACAAGAAAAGAAAACTTCAGGCCAATATCCATGATGAACATAGATGCAAAAATCTTCAATAAAATACTGGCAAGCCAATTGCAATAGCACAGCAAAAGGCTTATCCACCACGATCAAGTAGGATTCATCCTGGAGATGCAAGGCTGGTTCAACATATTCAAGTCTATAAATGTAATTCACCACATAAACAGAACCAAAGACAAAAACCACGATTATCTCAATTGATGCAGAGAAGTTCTTTGACAAAATTCAACAGCTCTTTATGCTAAAAACCCTCAATAAACTAGGTTTTGACGGAACATATCTCAAAATAATAAAAGCTATTTATGACAAACCAACAGCCAACATCATAGTGTATGGGCAAAAACTGGAAGCATTCCCTTTGAAATCTTGTGCTAGACAAGGATGCCCTCTTTCACCACTGCTATTCAATATAGTATTGGAAGTTCTAGCCAGAGCAATCAGGCAAGAGAAAGAAATAAAGGGTATTCAAATAGGAGAGGAAGTCAAACTGTCTCTATTCACAGATGACATGATAGTATATCTAAAAGACCCCATCATCTCAGCCCAAAATCTCCTGAAACTGATAAACAACTTCAGCAAAGTCTCATGATACAAAATCGATCTGCAAAAATCACAAGCATTCCTCTACAGCAATAACAGACTTAAAGAGAGCCAAATCAAGAATGAACTGCCATTCACAATTGCTACAAAGAGAATAAAATATCTAGGAATACAACTAACAGCGACCGTAAAGGACTTCTTCAAGGAGAACTACAAACCGCTGCTCAAAAAAATAAGAGAGAACCACAAACAGATGGAGAAATATTCCATGTTCATGGTTAGGAAGAATCAATACCGTGAAAATGGCCATACTACCCAAGGTAATTTACAGATTCAATACTATCCATATCAAGCTACCAGTGATCTTCCTCACAGAACTGGAAAAAATCATCTTAAACTTCATATGGAACCAAAAGAGAGCCTACATGGCCAAGTCAACTCTAAGCAAAAAGAACAAAGCGGGAGGCATCACACTACTGGACTTCAAACTATAACACAAGGCTACAGTAATCAAAACAGTATGGTACTGGTATCAAACAGAAATATAGACCAATGGAACAGAACGGAGGCCTCAGAGGCAACATCACACATCTACAACCATCTGATCTTTGACAGACCTGACAAAAACAAGCAATGGGGAAAGGAGTCCTTGTTTAATAGATGGTGTTGGGAAAACTGGCTAGCCATGTGCAGAAAGCAGAAACTGGACCCCTTCCTGACACCTTACACTAAAATTAACTCCAGATGGATTAAAGACTTAAACATAAGACCTAACACCATAAAAACCCTAGAAGAAAACCTAGGCAAAAGCATTCTGGACATAGGTGTAGGCAAGGACTTCATGACCAAAACATCAAAAGCATTGGCAACAAAAGCCAAAATAGACAAATGGGACCTAATCAAACTCCACAGCTTCTGCACGGCAAAAAAAACAGTCATTAGAGCGAATCAGCAACCAACAGAATGGGAAAAATGTTTTGCAGTTTACCCATCTGATAAATGGCTAATATCCAGAATCTACAAAGAACTAAAACAGATTTACAAGAAAAAAACAAATAAGCCCATTCAAAAGTAGGCAAAGGATATGAATAGGCACCTTACAAAAGAAGACATGAGGCCAAGAAACACATGAAAAAATGCTCATTATCACTAGTCATTGGAGAGATGCAAATCAAAACTACATTGAGATACCATCTCACACCAGTTAGAATGGCCATCATTAAAAAATCAGGAGACAACAGATGCTGGAGAGGATGTGGAGAAATAGGAATACTTTTACACTGTTGATGGGAGTGTAAATTAGTTCAACCATTGTGGAAGACAGTGTGGCGATTCCTCAAGGACCTGGAAATAGAAATCCCATTTGACCCAGTAATCCCATTACTGGGTACATATCCAAAGGATTATAAATTGTTCTTAGGACACATGCACACAAATGTTCATTGCAGCACTGTTTACAATAGCAAAGACCTGGAACCAACCCAAATGCCCATCGACGATAGACTGAACAGGGAAAATGTGGCACAAATACACCATGGAATATTATGCAGCCATCAAAAACGATGAGTTCGTGTCCTTTGTAGGGACATGGATGAACATGGAAACCATCATTCTCAGCAAACTGACACAAGAACAGAAAATCAAACACCGCATGTTCTTGCTTATAGGTGGGTGTTGAACAATGAGAACACATGGACAGAGGGAGGGGAGCATCACACACTGGTGTCTGTAGAGGGGGAAATAGGGTAGGGACAGTGGGGGTGGGGAGTTGGGAGAGAGAGCATGGGGAGAAATGTCAGATATAGGTGATGGGGAGGAAGGCAGCAAATCATAACTATCATGTGTGTACCTATGCTACAATCTTGCATGTTCTTCACATGTACCCCAAAATCTAAAATGCAAAAAGAAAAAAAAGACCTCCTTAAAAAGTATAGACAAGCCAGGTGCAGTGGCTCATGCTTGTAATCTCAGCATTTTGGGAAGCTGAGGCAGGTAGCACATTAGGTCAAGAGTTCAAGACCAGCCTGTCCAATATGGTGAAATCCCATTTCTATTAAAATATAAAAATTAGTCAGTCATGGTAGAGCACACTTGTAGGCCCAGCTACTCGGAAGGCTGTGGCAGGAGAACTGCTTGTACCCAGGAGGCGGAGGTCACAGTGAGCTGAGATTGTGTCACTGCATTCCAGCCTGGATGAAAGAGTGAGATTCCATCTCAAGATGGATTAACTACAGATGGATTAAAGATTTAACCATAAGATCTAACACCTAGAAGAAAACCTCAACAATACCATGCAGGACATAGGCAAAGGTAAGGACTTCATGACTAAAAGCAATGGTGACAGAAACCAAAATAGACAAATCGGATCTAATTAAACTTAAGAGCAAAAGAAACAATCATTTGAGTCAACAGGCAACCAAAAGAATGGGAAAAAAATTTTACAAGCTACCCATCTGACAAAGAGCTAATATCCATAATCTACAAAGAACTAAAATTTACAAGAAAAAAACAGACAGCCCCATCAAAAAGTGGGTGAAAGATATGAACAGACATATTTCAAAAGAAGACATTTATGTAGTCAACAAACATGAAAAAAAAATGCTCATCATCACTGGTCATTAGAGAAACGCAAATCAAAACCACATAGGCAACCATTGTGGTGATTCCTCAAAAATCTAGAAAGAGAAATACCATTTGACCCAGCAATCCCATTACTGGGTATATACCCAAAGGATTATAAATCAATCTATTATAAAGAGATATGTACACGTATGTTCATTGTGGTGCTGTTTACAATAGCAAAGACCCGGAACCAACCTAAATGCCCATCAAAGATTGACTGGATAAAGAAAATATGGCATGTATACCCCATGGAATACTACGTAGCCATAAAAAAGGATAAGTTCATGTCTTTTGCAGGCAAATGGATGAATCTGAAAACCATCATTCTCAGCAAACGGACACAGAACAGAAAAACACTGCATGTTCTCACTGATAAGTGGGTGTTGAACAGTGAGAACACATGGACACAGTGAGGGGAACATCACATACTAGGGTCTGTTGGGGGATGGGGGGCCAGGGGAGGGATAGCAGGAAGTGGGGAGATTGGGGAGGGATAACATTAGGAGGAATACCTAATGTAGGTAATGTGGGAACAGAGGCAGCAAACCACCAAACCACCATGGCATGTGTATACCTATGTAACAATCCTGTAAGATCTGCACATGTACCCCAGAACTTAAAGTAAAATAAAAAACAAATAAACTTGATAAACTAAAAAAAAAAAAGTATAGACAAAAGGCAGCTGGGTGTGGTGGCTAACACCTGTAATCCCAGCACTCTGGGAGGCTGAGGTAGGTGGCTCATCTGAGGTCACAAGTTCGAGGTCAGCCTGGCCAACATAATGAAACCCTGTTTCTACTAAAAATACAAAAAAAAAAATTAGTTGGTTTTGGTGGTAGATTCCTGTATTTCCAGCTACTTGGAAGGCTGAGGCAGGAGAATCTCTTGAACCCATGAGGCAGAAGTTGCAGTGAGCTGAGATCATGCCATTGCACTTCAGCATAGGCAACAAGAGCAAAACTCCATTGCACTCCAGCATGGGCAACAAAGTAAACTCCCTCTCAAAAAAAAAAAGTAGACAAAATACTAGATGTGGTAGCTCACACCTGTAATCCCAACACTTTGGGAGTCCAAGGAGGGAAGATTACTTGAGGTCAAGAGTTTGAGACTAGCCTGGCCAACATGGTTAAACCTCGTCTCTACTAAAAATACAAAAATTAGCTAAGCATGGTGGATGAAATTACAGGTTTTAAACCTGTAATTCAGGTTTAAAACTCAGGAGGCTGAGGCAGAAGAACTGCTTGAACCCAGGAGGCAAAGGTTCCAGTGTGCTGAGATTATGCCACTGCACTCCAGCCTGGGTGACAGAGTGAGACTTTATCTCAAATTAAAAAAAAAAAAAAAAGTAAACCAAAACATAAACAAATGTTTTTTAAAATAAGATATATATGTGCTGTTTTTCAAGATAAGATATATATGTGGCTAAAAAGCACATAAAAAATACTCATCACTAGAGATATGCAAAGAAAAATTGCAGTGAGATACCACCTCACACCAGAAAAAGTGACTATTATTACGAAGTCAAAAAATAACAGACGCTGGCAAAGTTGCAGAAAAAAGGGTATGTGGTGCTGGCAGGAGTGCAAATTAGTTCAAATTGTGAAAAGCAGTGTGAGATTCTTCACAGAACTAAAAACAGATTTACCATTTGACCCAACAACCTCATAATTGTGTATACATCCAGTGAAATATAAATTATTTTATTATAAGGACACATGCACATGCATGTTCACTGCAGCACTATTCACAATAGCAAAGGCATGAAATCAACCTAAATGCCCATCAATGGTAGACTGGATAAAGAAAATATGGTATGGTAAGGTGGAGTGGCTCATGCCTGTAGTTCCAGCACTCTGGGAGGCTGAGGCAGGCGAATTGCCTGAGCTCAGGAGTTCAAGACCAGCCTAAACAACATGGCAAAAGTGCATTTCAAACAAAAAATACAAGAAAAATAATTCACTGGGGCTTGGCGGCACACACCTATGTACAAGCTACTTGGGAGGTTGAGGCTGCAGTAAGCCGAGATCATGCCACTGTACTCCAACCTGGGTGAGGGAGTGAAACCCAGTCTCTTAAAATAAAAAAGAAATGAAATAAAAGATTAAATAAAAACAAAATATGAAACATAAACATCATGAAATACTGGGTTGCCATAAAAAGCAAACAAGATTACATCATTTGCAAGCAACATGGATGGAACCGGAGACCATCATCCTTAGAAAATGAATGCAGAAAGAGAAAAACAAATGCATGTTATCATTTTAGTAAGAGCTAAATAATAAGAACACATGGACACAAAGAGAGGAACAACAGACACCGAGGCCTAGTTAAGGATGGAGGGTGGGAGGACAAAAAGGATCAGAAAAATAATACTTGAGTGGTGCTGTGCTTAATACCTCAGTGACAAAATAATCTACACACCAACCCCAGCACAATTGTACCTATATAACAAACTTGCACATGTACTCCTAAATCAAAATTAAAAATTAAAACAAAAGAATCTATGGGTTAAAGAGAGTGCAATGCAGGTGGAAGGACTGGTTTGTGATACAGACAGTAAGAGTAGAGTCCAGGTGTGACTACTCTGATTAATTTCTGGGTCCATTCAGGCAGACGAGACTATGAACAGGTTGTCCAGAATCCCAGGCTGGTGGAGAAAACAGGTTGCTCCTGCAGATTCAGTGTCTGGGGATGGGGATACGCCAGGAGACTTATAGACACTTTTGTGAGTTTTTGGCAAGAAACACTAGAATCAAAAATGCTGTGGTGAAATTCCTGAGGGTGATACCTAGTCCCAAGAGGAGTGTGGACAAGTCAGTATCTAGTGGATATGTTTTCAAGAAGGTAGAAATCCTGTGATGGCAGCAGTGAAAAAAGGGAATCTGTTTATCAGAACTTTTTTCCTTTAAGTTTTCATCCTCTTTTACCCTGGGAGGAAACCTGAAATCACGGGGTAATGGGTAGTTTAACAGCCTGTGTAGAGAAGAGCAGAGCCTCCGATTCCCAGACACCCAGAGATCCATTCCAGACCAGGCCTCGGTTATATCTCTCATCTGGAACCAAATTTGTAGAGTTTGCTAAACACCAAGCAATTCTCCAACACCAACTCATTGTCTAACACTTGAATTCTGACACCACCCAGAGTCAGCAGAGACCCTAATTCAGGGCTGAGTCTCACCACTTTGTTCTTACTACAGATGCCAATCACAAACCCCACAGACCCATCTCTGCTTCTGAGCTACCGTGTAAAAACTGGGGACTCCCATAATCTTCCTAAAGTTCAATAATTTTATAGAGCTACTCACAGAACTCAGAAAAACACTGTAGTTACATTTATCAGTTTATTAGAAAAGATACAATCCAAGAAAAGTCAAGTGGAAGAAACGTATAGAACAAAAAAAGAGGTGGGGAAAGATAAAGCACAAAGATAATTCTGGTAAATAGCTGTGACTAATAAAATTCTCCATCCTTTGTATGCTCCTGGAACAGTTTCTGGAAAGAAACACCTTTCCCATTATGACTTAGATAGTGCTCTCTTTTCTCATCTATCACATAGCCAGACACAGACTCTGCACTTTGTCTCCTTTTCCTCAAAAACAAAAACAAACAAAACGAAAAAACTCAGCTGAATTTGTTTTCAGTGACCAACCTAAAATATTTCTTAATCAAATATTACTTGTTTGTTTTCTTTCAATAGGTTTCTAAACTTGAGATACCCACAGTCTGAGTCAACATACAACCCCCCATTTTATGTAGTTTCTAAGAACATGTTGACTTCAGGGTAAAACATTCTCTGATCTAAAATCTGATTCTTTCACCCTCCATTTGCCACCCCCTCCCACCTCCTCTCTAATATTGTTTGCTCTTTCATATGAAACAAGGCCCTTTTCTGCCTAAACTTTGCAATCCTTAAAGATCTTGTAGTTGGTACTTCCTCCTGTTGCAATACTCTTTGGAAATTCAATTTTTTTCAACATAAATCTAATTTTATTTTACAAAGTCTAAAAATTACCTCAAAACAATAACAATTTCATCTTCAGTAAGACTCTCCCAATCCCCTTCCACCTTAACCTTAACTGCATCTGCCTTTGGGTCCCCAGCTTTCCAGGGCTCTGTAGCTTCTCTCAGGATAAAGGCTTCTTTCATGGCTGGGGTGAGCAGGCTGGGATATCTGCAGGGAAGGCTCCCCAGAAAAAAATTAGTGATCCTTTAATAACCTCCTTTTGCAGGCTCAGTATTAGCCTTATCTTAGAGTCACTAAGTTAAGCTGAGGCTTTAACTTTCATGTCAGAGTTATTCACTTAGTTTTTGAAAGTAAGAGTTTGAAAAATTCAGCAAAATTACTCTAACACAGTGTTTATATAAGAGAAGGAAATTTTAAGGTGCTTACATTTTATATCTCAATAAGAGAAGCAAAAATATCTATTCTCTTCAGACAGTAAATGTATTATTTTACTATTTCCATTAAAAATCATGTAGTAAGGGCCGGGCGCGGTGGCTCAAGCCTGTAATCCCAGCACTTTGGGAGGCTGAGGCGGGTGGATCACGAGGTCAAGAGATCGAGACCATCCCGGTTAACATGGTGAAACCCCGTCTCTACTAAAAATACAAAAAATTAGCTGGGCATTGTGGTGCGTGCCTGTAATCCCAGCTACTCAGGATGCTGAGGTAGGAGAATTGCCTGAACCCAGGAGGCGGAGGTTGCGGTGAGCCGAGATTGTGCCATTGCACTCCAGCCTGGGTAACAAGAGCGAAACTCCGTCTCAAAAAAAAAAAAAAAAAAAAACATGTAGTAAACAATTAGTCAATATGGGAACATTTCTAGAAGGTAGAAAGTTTCAGTTCATACAGCTTAGCATAAACTCAAAAAGCAATATATAGGATACAGAATAGAGATACTCACTATCACAAATCTACCCTGCAAAAAGAAGAACTGATGTTTTCATGAATCTACATAACTCACCAATTATCTACCACATTTTCTTGTGGAAATGTGAGCATTTTCTACAGTCAAAATGGAAGAAAGATTTTTCCTATTTTTTTTCCTTGGTAGCATTCTAAAAGTTAAGCCTTGAAATTCTGTTTAA
Source organism: Callithrix jacchus (assembly GCF_049354715.1). NCBI lineage: Eukaryota > Metazoa > Chordata > Mammalia > Primates > Cebidae > Callithrix > Callithrix jacchus. The sequence goes on from NC_133523.1 coordinate 21,921,817, forward strand.
AATCACTGACTGGGCATGGTGGTTCAGCTTGTAATCCCAGAACTTTTGGAGGCAGAGGTGGGTGAACTACCTGAGATTAGGAGTTTAAGACCAGCCTGGTCAACATGGTGAAACCCCATCTCTACTAAAAATACAAAAATTAGCCAGGCATCATGGTACATGACTGTAATCCCAGCTACTCGGGAGGCTGAGGCAGAAAAATCACTTGAACCCTGGAGGTGGAGGTTGCAGTGAGCAAAGATTATGCCATTGCACTCCACCCTGGATGATAGAATAAGACTCCATTAAAAAAAAGCCGTAAAAAAACATACCAGAGAAAATTCCTAAACTCATTCTCTGAAAAGGGTAAATAAAAAATTTTAACAAATGGAATATATAGTTAAATATTATTCTGAAGCCCGCCTCTTTTCTGCCCTTGGTAAATATTTTCTTACCTTTCAATCCCTACTAATAAAATGCAATTTACATTTTAAAACTGAGGTCAAAATAAGCGAACAAATCTTTTCTTCTTCTTCTTCTTTTTTTTTGAGATGGAGTTTCACTGTTGTTACCCAGACTGGAATGCAATGGAACGATCTCAGATCACTGCAACCTCCGCCTCCTGCGTTCAAGCAATTCTCCTGCCTCAGCCTCCTGAGTAGCTGGGACTACAGGCGCATGCCACCATGCCCAGCTAATTTTTGTATTTTTAGTAGAGACGGGGTTTCACCTTGTTGACCAGGATGGTCTCTACCTCTTGACCTCGTGATCCACCCGCCTCGGCCTCCCAAAGTGCTGGGATTATAGGCGTGAGCCACCGTGCCCGGCCTGTGAACAAATCTTTTCAAGGTACAGATGCCTGACTAATGTGTCAAGTCAGGCCATCCAATTACTTCAGAGATTTTCCCACTTCATCCTGTTCATTTAAGTGCTCAAAACCCCTTTCAGGACACTCTAGACTATGCCCCAGTGAGTGCCCCAGGTGCATTTTACTTTGCAAGTTCTTACACCATCTCACTGTGATCACTTTTTTTTGTCTTTTGTGATACCATTTTTTATTTCACAGATTCTAACTATTTTTCTTTCACTTTTTAAAATTGTATTTCTTTCACTATTCTTCTGCCCCCTTAGATAATGAAGGGGACAGAAATTATTTCAGTGTTTAGCCCTGCAATATCAGCATCTGATTGGCTGGCCAACAATATGCCTTCAAGAAATGGAGGCTGGGTTGGGTGAAGACCATCTTAATGTCTCAAGGGTTAGCTTTTCAAAGAAAGAGTAAGCCAGTAGATTTCTCTCAACCCCAGGGCATCCACTTGCTTCGTTGAAAGGCTACACTCCATACCTAAGGCTATCCTATGGAAGAAAATGACCTGGAGCTGATATTCACTAGACACTCTAGCAGACACAGCAATGGGGGTATTTTAGTTAATTCCCAGACAGTTCTGAAATCCAGGACCAGGGGGAAAAAAAAAAAAAAACGAAGAATGGCTGAAATCACATCACTCCATAAAGTTTCCAAAGAAAAACCTTTACCCCAAAACATTCTGATAAAATTGCTAGGCCTAGGAGAAAAGAAAAAGGTACAGCCGGGTGTAGCAGCTCATGCCTGTAATCCTAGCACTTTGAAAGGCCAAGGTGGGCAGATCACGAGCTCAAGAGTTCAAGACCAGCCTGACAAACATGGTGAAACCCCATCTCTGTGAAAAATACAAAAATTAGCTGGGTGGGATGGTGCATGCCTGTAATCCCAGCTACTCAGAAGGCTGAGACAGGAGAATTGCCTGAACCTGAGAGGCAGAGGTTGCAATGAGCCAAGATCATGCCACTGCACTTCAGCCTGGGTGACAGAGTGAAATTTTGTCTCAAAAAAAAACCCGAAAAAAAACAAAGAGGCACAAAGATTTCTTACAAAACAGTGTCAGGGGATTATTTTTTGCTTTCTTCTCATGGGAAATATTTACAAACAAAACAAATATTAAAAGTTCCACCCAATGCTTTGTTAAAATAATTAAAATATGTTATCAAAAATGTACACTAAAAGACAAACAGTAATGTGAATCGGAGAGGAAAAACTGACATTGGGAAGGTAAGAATGAACTGGAAATTCAGTATTTTACTGCAAGCCAGAGTTAGGCTGCAGGAATGGGGGTTTAGAAGTAGACATAATACTCTGCCTGGGATACCTGTAAAAAATGCAGGGGAGAGATCAGACTCCCTCCTTGCCAGGCAGGGCATCTCTGAAAAAAGGCAGTAGCCCATCAGGGACTTATAAATAAAGCCCCATCTTCCCAGGACAGAGCACAGAAAAAGGGGAAAATGGGTGGTTATGAGTTCCACTTCAGCAGACTTAAACGTCCCTGCCCAGCAGCTGTGAAGGGAGTAACAGGAGCTCCCAGGACAGCATTTGAGCTCTGATAAAGGACAAACTGCCTTCTCAAGTGGCTCCCTGACCCCCATATATCCAAAGAGACACCTCATACAGGAGAGCTCTGGCTGACATCTATGGGTACCCCTCTGGGACAGAGGAGTACCAGAGGAAGGAATAGGCAGCAATCCTTGCTGTTCTGCAGCCCCCATGGGTGATTCCCAGGCAAGCAGGGTCTGGAGTGAACCTCCAGCAGTCCTGCAGTAGAGGGCCCTGACTGTTAAAAGGAAAACTGAAAAACAGAAAGAAACAGCTTCAACATCAACAAAAAGGACATCGACTCAGAGACCCCATCTGAAAGTCACCAACTTCAAAGATAAATCCAACTTCGTAGATAAATCCATGGAGATGGAAAGAAACCAGCACGAAAAGGCTGAAATCACCAGAAACCAGAATGCCTCTTCTCCTCCAAGGGATCACAACTCCTCACCAGCAAGGGAATAAAACTGGATGGAGAATGAGTTCAATAAATTGACAGAAGCAGGCTTCAGAGGGTGGGTAATAACGAACTTCTCTGAGCTAAAAATGCATGTTCTAACCCAATGCAAAGACACTAAGAACCTTGAAAAAATGTTAGACAAAATGCTAACTAGAATAACCAGCTTAGAGAAGAACATAAATAACTTAAGGGAGCTGAAAAACACAGTATGAGAACTTCGGGAAGCATATACAAGTTTCAGTAACAGAGTCGATCAAGCAGAAAAAAAGGACACCAGAGATTGAAATCAACTCAATGAAATAAAATGAGAAGGCAAGATTAGAGAAAAAAGAGTGAAAAGAAATGAACAAAGCATCCAAGAAATATGGAATTATGTGAAAAGACCTAAACTATGTTGATTGGTCTACACAAATGTGACAGGAAGAATGAAACCAAGCTAGAAAACATTCTTTAGAATATTATCCAGAACTTTCCCAACCTAGCAAGACAGGCCAACATTCAAATCCTGGAAATACAGAGAAAACCACAAAGATATTCCTCAAGAAGAGCAACCCCAAGGCACATAATCGTCAGATTCACTAGGGTTGAAATGAAGGAAAAAAAAATGCTAACAACCAGAAAGAAAGGTCAGGTTACTCACAAAGGGAAGCCCATCGGATTCAAAGAAGATCTCTTGGCAGAAACCCTACAAGCCAGAAGAGAGTGAAGGCCAATATTCAACTCCTTAAAGTAAAGAACTTTCAACCCAGAATTTCGTATAGTCAAACTAAGCTTCATACATGAAGGAAAAATAAAATCCTTTACAGACAAGCAATTGCTGAGAGATTTTGTCACCACCAGGCCTGGCTTACAAGAGTTCCTGAAGGAAGCACTAAATATGGAAAGGAACAACTAGCACTGCAAAATTATACCAAATAGTAAAAACCATCGACACAATGAAGAAACTGCATCAACTAACGGGCAAAACAACCAGCCAGTATCAAAGTGGCAGGATCAAATTCACACATAACAATATTAACCTTAAATATAAATGGACTAAATGCCCCAGTCAAAAGACAGACTGGCAAATTGGATAAAGAGTCAAGACTCATCAGTATGCTGTATTCAGGAGAAACATCTCATGTGCAAAGACACACATAGACTCAAAATAAAGGGCTGAAGAAAGATTTACCAAGCAAATGAAGAGCCAAAAAAAAAAAAGAAAGAAAGCAGGGATTGCAATCCTAGTCTCTGATAAAATGGACTTTAAACCAACAAAGATCAAAAGAGACAAAGAAGGACATTACATAATGGTAAAAGGATCACTGCAACAAGAGCTAATTATCCTAAATATATATGCACCCAATACAGAAGCACCCAGATACATAAAACAAGTTCTTAACGACCTACAAAAAGACTTAGATTCTCACACAATAGTGGGAGACTTTAACACTCCACTGTCAATATTAGACAAATCAATGAGACAGAAAATTAACAAGAATATCCAGGACTGAACTAATATCTGGACCAAGCAGACCTAATAGACATCTCTATAGAACTCTCTACCCCAAATCCACAGATTCTTCTCAGCACCACATCGCACCTACTCTAAAACGGACCACATAATTGGAAGTAAATCACTCCTCAGCAAATGCAAATAAATAGAAATCATAACAACCAGTCTCTCAGACCACAGTGCAATCAAATTAGAATAGGGGATTAAGAAACTCACTCAAAACTGCACAACTACATGGAAACTGAACAGCCTGCTCCTGAATGACTACTGGATAAATAATGAAACAAAGGTAGAAATAAGACAAAAAATGGAACGGATCCAAGATGGCCGATCGCTAACATCCCGGGATTGCAGCTCTCAGGGAAGGCGCAGAGAACTAGAGGACGCCACACTTTCAGACAAATTCTGGTCGCTCACAGAGCAGAAGATCCCCCAGTGGAGGAAACACACGGGTGGCCAGCGAGACTCTCGTGGCCGGCACAGCGGTTCCGCCGGCACCTCGACACGCAGCTCTCGGAGCAGAGTAAACAGGTTAGGAGGACCCGCAGGGGGCCCCAGCACGACACCAGAGCCCGGCAGCGGCTGTGATGGTACCTCTGCGCGGCAGCACTCAGTGCAGAGTAAACAGGACTGGCTGCCCTTCTGACCGAGGTTTGGAGCCCCGGGAAGGCAGAGTCGCCTACTACGGACACAAGAAGGAAGCCAGACAGGAGAATCCTGGGCAGAAAAGCATCATCAGTTTTAACGCTGCTGCTCTGGCCCTGGGAACTAACAACCTGGACACCCACTCAAGAGACCTAATCTGAAAGTTGGTACATTCAAAGATGGCAGGAGGATAAATTTACAATGACGGGAAGAAACCAGCGTAAAAAAGCTGAGAATACTCAAAGTCAGAACGCCTCTCCCTCTAAAGGTGATCACAGTTCCTCATCAACAAGGGAATAAGGCTTGATGGAGAATGAGCGCATCCTGATGACAGAATCACTCTTCAAGGAATGGATAATAACAAACTTCGATGAGTTAAAAGAACATGTTGTAGCCCAACGTAAAGAAACTAGGAACTTTGAAAAAAGGTTTGATGAAATCCTATTGAGAATAGACAACTTAGAGAGGAGTATGAGTGAATTAATGGAACTGAAGAATACAATACAGGAACTCCGAGAAGTATGCACACGTTTAAACACTCGAATTGTTCAAGCAGAAGAAAGGATATCAGAGGTCAAAGTCCAACTTAATGAAATAAAACATGAAGAAAAGATTAGAGAAAAAAGGATAAAAAGGAATGAGCAAAGTCTCCAAGAAATGTGGGACTATGTGAAAAGACCAAATTACGTTTGATAGGTGTACCTGAATGCGACGGAGAGAATGAATCCAAGCTGGAAAATACCCTTCAGGATATTATTCAGGAAAATTTTCCTAAACTAGCAAAGCAGGTCAACATTCAACCCCAGGTAATACAGAGAACACCATAAAGATATTCCTCAAGAAGAGCAACCCCAAGGCACATAATCGTTAGATTCACCAGGGTTGGAACGAAGGAGAAAATACTAAGGGCAGCCAGAGAGAAAGGTCATGTTACCCACAAAGGCAAGCCTATCAGACTTACAGCAGATCTCTCAGCAGAAACTCTACAAGCCAGAAGAGGGTGGGGGCCAATATTCAACATCCTCAAAGAACAGAACCTTCAGCCCAGAATTTCATATCCAGCCAAACTAAGCTTCACAACTGAAGGAAAAATAAAATCTTTTATGAACAAGCAAGAACTCAGAGATTTTATTACCACCAGGCCTGCTTTACAAGAGCTTCTGAAAGAAGCATTACACACAGAAAGAAACAACCAGTATTAGCCTTTCTAAAAATACACCAAAAAGTAAAGAGCACCAACATAAAGAAGAATTTACACCAACGAATGGATAAAACAGCCAGTCAACATCAAATGGCAGTAATCCTAAATTTAAATTGACTAAATCCCCCAATCAAAAGACACAGCCAAAACCCAATGGCATGTTACATCCAGACCTGTTTCACATGCAAGGATACACAAAGACTCAAAAGGGATGGAGAAAGATTTACCAACCAAATGGAGAGCAAAAATAAATAATAAATAAATAAAAAGCAGGAGTTGCAATTCTCGTATCGGATAAAATAGATTTTAAAGCAACAAAGATATAGTGGTAAAAGGATCAATGCAACAAGAGCTAACGATCCTAACACCCAGATACAAAGAGACTTAGATTCAATGAGACAGAAAATTAATAAGGATATCAAGGACTCGAACTCAGATCCGGAACAAGTAAACTTAATAAATATTTATAGAGCTCTCCACTTCAAATACACAAAATATACATTCTTGTCAATACCACATCACACCTACCCACAGGTTTAAATGAAACATTGACTGGCCATTATTAATACCCAATTTTTTTCAGAATAAAGCAATATTTCCATTTACTCTCTCTCTTTCTCTTCCTCTTTCTTCCTCTCCTTTACTTATTTTTTTTTTTCTTTCCTTCTCTCAAAAAAAAAGAAATCAACGTGTAAACCTCTAGATCCAGGTCGGCAATGTCTCTCTCATTGCTTGATTTCCTTCCTCCCCTTCCCTCCCTCCCTCCCCTCTTCCTCCCTTCCTTCCTTCCTTCCTCCCTACCATCCTCCTTCCCTCCCTTCCTGCCTTCCTCCCAAAAAAAAAAAAAAAAACAAAGGTAGAAATAAAGATCTTTTTTGAAACCAATAAGAATGAAGACACAATGTACCAGAATCTCTGGGACACATTTAAAGCAGTGTCTAGAGGGAATTTTACAGCACTAAATGCCCACATGAGAAGTTAGAAAAGATCTAAAATTGACACCTTATCATCAAAATTAAAAGAACTAATGGAGCAAGATCAAACAAATTAGAAAGCTAGCAGAAGACAAAAAGTAAGATCAGAGCAGAACTGAAGGAGATAGAGCATAAAAAACCCTTAAAAAAAAAAATCAATGAATCCAGGAGGTGGTTTTTTCAAAAGATCAACAAAATAGATAGACCACTAGCCAGACTAATAAAAAAAAAAAGAAGGGCTATTACCACCGATTCCACAGAAATACAAACTACCATCAGCGATTACTACAAACAACTCTATGCACATAAACCAGTAAATGTGGAAGAAATAGATAAATTCCTGGATACTTGCACACTCCCAAGACTAAACCAGAAAGACGATGAATCCCTGAATAGACCAATAACAAGGTCTGAAGTTGAGGCAGCAATTAATAGCCTACCAACAAAAAAAGTCCAGGACCAGACTGGTTCACAGCCAAATTCTACCAGACGTACAAAAAGGAGCAGGTACCATTTCTTCTGAAACTATTCCGAATACAAAACAAGGAAATCCTCCCTAACTCATTTTATGAGACCAACATCCTCCTGATACCAAAACCTGGCAGACACACAACTAAAAAAGAAAATTCCAGGACAATATCCATGATGAACATTAATGTGAAAATCTTCAATAAAATACTGGCTGACTAAATCCAACAGCATATCAAAAAGTTTATCCATCACGATCAAGTCAGCTTCATCCCAGGGATGCAAGGCTGGTTCATATGCAAATCTATAAACACAATCCATCACATAAACAGAATCAAAGACAAAAAACACATGATTATCTCAATAGATGCAGACAAAATTCAACAGCCTGTATACTAAAAACTCTCAATAAACTAGGTATCAATGAAACGTAACTCAAAATAATAAAAGCTATTTATGGCAAACTCACAGCCAATGTCATACTGAATGGGCAAAAACTGGAAGCATTCCCTTTGAAAACTGGCACTAGACAAGGGTGCCCTCTCTCACCACTCTTATTCAACATAGTATTGGAAGTTCTAGCCAGAGCAATCAGGCAAGAAAAAAACATTAAGAGGTATTCAATTAGGAAAAAAAGAAGTCAAACTGTCTCCATTTGTAGATGACGTGATTTTATATTTAGAAGACCCCATCATCTCAGCCCAAAATCTCCTTAATAAGCAACTTCAGCAAAGTCTCAGGATACAAAACCAATGTGTAAAAATCACAAGCATTCCTACACACCAATAACAGAAAAACAGCCAAATCATGAATGAACTCCCATTGACAATTGTTACAAAGATATTAAAATACCTAGAAATATAACCAACAAGGGACGCGAAGGACCTCTTCAAGAACTACAAACCACTGCTCAAGGAAATAAGAGAGGACACAAATGGATTGAAAAACATTCCATGCTCATGGATAGAAAACATATCGTGAAAATGGCCATACTGCCCAAAGTACTTTATAGATTCAATGCTATCCCCATCAAGCTACCATTGACCTTCTTCACAGAACTGGAAAAAACCATCTTAAAACTTAAAAACCACCTTAAAAAACTTTATATGGAACCAAAAAAGAGCTTGTATAGCCAAGACAATCCTAAGCAAAAAGAACAAAGCTGGAGGCATCATGCTACCTGATTTCAAACTATACTACAAGGCTACAGTAATCAAAACAGCATGGTACTGGTACCAAAACAAAGATATAGACCAATGGAACAGAACAGAGGCCTCAGAAAGAATGTCACACATCTACAACCATCTGATCTTTGACAAACTGGACAAAAGCAATGGGGAAGGGATTCCCTGCTTAATAAATGGTGTTGGGAAAACTGGCTAGCCATGTGCAGAAAGCTGAAATTGGACCCCTTCATACACCTTATACAAAAATTAACTGCAAATGGGTTAAAGATTTTAAACATAAGAACTAACACCATAAAAAAATCCTAGAAGAAAACCTAGGCAATACCATTCAGGACATAGGCATAGGCAAGGACTTCATGACTAAAACACCAAAAGCAATGGCAACAAAAGCCAAAATAGACAAATGGGATGTAATTAAAGAGTTTCTGCACCACAAAAGAAACAATCATTAGAGTGAACCAGCAACCAACAGAGTAGAAAAAAATTATTGCAAGCTACACATCTGACAAAGGGCTAATATCCACCATCTATGAAGAACTAAAACAAATTTACAAGAAAGAAACAAACAACCCCATCAAAAAGTGGGTGAAGGCTATGACAGACACTTTTCCAAAGAAAACATTCATGCAGCCAACAAACATATGAAAAAATGCTCATCATCACTGGTCATTAGAGAAATGCAAATCAAAACCACATTGAGATACCATTTCACACCAGTTAGAATGGTGAGCATTAAAAAATCTGGAGTCAACATATGCTGGAGAGGATGTGGAGAAATAGGAACGCTTTCACATTGTTGGTGGGAGTGTAAATTAGTTCAGTTGTTGTGGAAGACAGTGTGGTGATTCCTCAAGGATCTAGAAATAGAAATACCATTTGACCCAGCAATCCCACTACTGGGTAGATACCCAAAGGATTATAAATCGATCTATTATAAAGACACATGCACGCGTATGTTCATTGTGGCGCTGTTTACAATAGCAGGAACCAACCCAAATGCCCATTGATGATAGACTGGACAAAAAAATGTGGCACATATACACCATGGAATACTAGGCAGCCATAAAAAAAGATGAGTTCATGTCCTTTTTAGGGACATGGATGAAGCTGGAAACCATCATTCTTAGCAAACTGACACAAGAACAGAAAAATACCACATGTTCTCACTGATAAGTGGGTGTTGAACAATGAGAACACATGGACACAGGGAGGGAAACATCACACACTGGGGTCTGTTGGGGGCTGAGGAGGCTGGAGGAGGGATGGCAGGAGGTGGGGGTGATTGCGGAGGGATAACATTAGGAGAAATACCTAACGTAGGTGATTGGGGGATGGAGGCAGCAAACCACCATGGCAATGTGTATAGCTATGTAACAATCCTATACGATCTGCACATGTACCCCAGAACTTAAAGTATAATAAAAATAAAAATAAATTTTAAAAACTAGCTGGGTGTGGTGGCACAGGCTTGTAATCCCAGCTACTGGGAAGGTGGAGGCATGATAATCACCTGTGCCCAGGAGGCAGAGATTGCAGTGAGATCATGCCATTGCACTCCAGCCTGGCTGACAGAGCAGGACTCTGTCTCAGTAACAGATTAAAAAACTGCCTCTTCCTCCTCAACCTCTTCACTTCTGGTTCACTTTCCCGTTACATATATTTGATTTAAAAGCTTCTTACTGTCAAGATGAGTCCATGTAGAAATTTTTGCATTTTATAATGTTAAAAAAAAAAGCAGGGGAAAATATGTCCTCTTAGGAGTGTAAAAATAATTAAGAATAATTAAGTGGCAAGCAATTAGACTGAGGTGGCTGCAGTCCTTGATTTCTACTTTTAAAAAAATCTAATTCAAGTGCATTTTTGTTTGTTTTTGGGTAAATTACTACATTGGGGGAAAGAAAATTCATGCTTAACCAAGTATAAACAGCCAATTAACCTTTGATTACATAACCAGGAAATTTCCATCCTGATTGTATTAATTAAGAAACTACTAACCATATCTAACCAATTACTGAATTTGGCTTTCTTCATTGCACACTTTATAAAACTTTTTCCTTCCATAGACCGTAAAGTACAAACCATAGCTGGGTGCTCTACAATTTTTGAATTCGATTAAATTCTTTATTATTTTAGTGGTGACTGCCATAAATTCTTTTTTTTTTTTTTGATTCGGAGTTCCGCTCTTGTTTCCCAGGCTGGAGTGCAATGGCGCAATCTCGGCTCACCGCAACCTCCGCCTCCTGGGTTCAAGCAATTCTCCTGCCTCAGCCTCCTAAGTAGCTGGGATTACAGGCATGCGCCACCATGTTCAGCTAATTTTTTGTATTTTTAGTAGAGACAGGGTTTCACCATGTTGACCAGGATGGTCTCGATCTCTTGACCTCGTGATCCACCCGCCTCGGCCTCCCAAAATTCTGGGATTACAGGCTTGAGCCACCGCGCCCGGCCAGACTGCCATAAATTTTTAATAGGAGAAAAGAAAAACTGAAAACCTCACGGACCATTCACGAACGCTCACCCATTCATGAACCCTGTTCCCATTCACGAACCTGCACCCCAGTCAGGATTCTCCCCTGATAATGCTTCCGTGGTCCCTGCATAATTGGAACAGATGTGGAGCTGAGGATGCAGAGCTGCCTAAAGAGGGCTCCAGGCTAGGTCACAGTCACTGCTCAGGGAAGAGACAGGACGCCTGGGTCCCAGCTGTCAGCGCAGCCGCCATCTTATTGCTGAAGGGCATTGAGGCCCAGCTGGGCAAGGAGAACTCCAGGTGCAGATTGTGGCGCTGACTGCGCGGAGGCCTGAGTCCCGCCACGGCCCTTTCCCTTTCTCGGGGTGTTGGACTAGCACTCACCATTTCTAGGCTTCCAGGGGGTCCTAGCGTCTTAGGTGTGCGTCTCCCAATACCTGCAGGTCACAGGGCCACAGAGGCTGAGGTCACAGAGAAGTGAAGACGAGACCTAGAACTCGAGCGGCAACGAGAAACAACGGTCCCGCCCCACGTCCTGAAAGCCGCCCCTTCCGCTCCAGCTGCGTGCCTGATTGGACGATTCCAACCCAGTGTTCCTGATTAAAGGGCTTAAATCCCCGCCTCCTCAGGCCCCGAGTGACGGAAGATGTGATCAGATGCTGGGCTGGATGTAGAGTGATAGGCCCGGGACCGTGGCTTAAGCCTGTAATCGCAGCACTATGGGAGGCCGAGGAGGGTGGATCACCAGAGGTCAGGAGCTGGAGACCAGCCTGGCCAACATGGCAAAATCCCGTCTCTACTAAAAATAAAAATTAGCTGGGTGTGGTGGCAGGAGCCAGTAATCCCAGCTACTCTGGAGGCTGAGGTATGAGAATCACTTGAAGGCCGGGCGCGATGGCTCAAGCCTGTAATCCCAGCACTTTGGGAGGCTGAGGCGGGTGGATCACGAGGTCAAGAGATCGAGACCATCCTGGTCAACATGGTGAGACCCCGTCTCTACTAAATATACAAAAAATTAGCTGGACGTGGTGGCGCGTCCCTGTAATCCCAGCTACTCAGGAGGCTGAGGCAATTCTCCCTGAACCCAGGAGGCAGAGGTTGCAGTGGACCGAGATCGCCCACTACACTCCAGCCTGGGTGATAGAGCAAGATTCTGCTACATTGAAGTACAGCTCTGATGTCAGGGGAGGGAAGGGACTGAACAAATCTTTTCTGCCAAAGGTGAAAAAAGAGCCTTTCCCTACCAACATCTCTCTTCATCTCTGAGGAAGGAACAGATAGTAGCCATAGAAAAAGGAGAGGACAGCAAGAATAAAATAACCACAGGTAGACCACTGCTGGCCACTTGTTGCCCACGATTCTTCCAGAGACCAGAAGATGAACAAAGGATGATAAGGCCACAGGAGAAGAAACCTCTATGTATTTAAATCTGGGCAGTCTTGACCTCCAATGTTTAGATATGAAGAAAACAGACTAAAGGCAAACTCACTTTTCTATTTGGGCTTGGCCCTAATGGTCCGGCTGTGGTTATTTGTTTTCTCATGTGATGTGGGGGAGAGGGGGCTATGTGAGTATAGGCACCAATTTCATGCATACATGTCCATGTATATTTCTGCATTACTCAGCATTCTCTTATGAGGCATCCAACTTTAAATCAGGGGGAAAATAAAGTACCTATAGTATGTGCTCGCTGTTAGAAGGGAACTGGTAATCAACCTGTCATTGAATCCTGGCATCCCATCCGCATTGGGTGCATGCATTAGTTAGCTATTGCAGCATAACAAATCATTCCAAACTTATTTGCTCATAATTGAGATGCTCAGCTATTTAGGCTGGGCTCAGTGAGGCCATTCTTTTTGTCTCAGCTGAGCTCCTCCAGACATGTATCTTCAGCTGTTTGTTGAATAAGCAGCTGTGCTTCTGGGGATGAGCTTCTGCTTCTGAGGCTGTCAAAAGGGGCACCTTGCTTCCTTTCCCCATCTTATCTTCCAGCTGGCTAACATGGGCCATTTTTCATGGAGATGACAGCATTCTGAAAGAAGAAAAAACAGAAGCATTCAAGACCTTTTGAGTCTTGGTCCCAAACTAGTACATTGTCCTGTTCATAGGTTTCTACTGCTCTAAGTGAATAAGGCCAGCACAATCTAGGGTTTGGGAAACATTATGGTGGCTCTCAATAGGAACCGATTTAAAAGCACCAGGCAATGGGCATGGATACAGAAAAAACTAAAACCTGCTACAATTTTTGAAGTCAATATCATTCTGCCTTTTTTTTTTTTTTTTTTTTTTTTTTTTTTTTGCATATGTGGTTTATAAAACTCTTTCACATCAAGAATCTTGTCCAAAGACACACAGCAATTAAGTGGCTGGGCCGAGACTCAGGATCAACTCCATCTGACTCCAACTCCCATGCACCTCCGTAGATGACACTACTAAAGTAGCTGCCCTAGACTCTTATTTCCTGGAGAGTGACACTTCTACAATAGAAGCCAGATTCTTTTTATCGTATTTTCTGTTAATTTATTTAACTTCTTTTGAGAAAGGGCCTTGCTCTGTCACCCAGGCTGGAGTGCAGTGGTGCAATCTTGGCTCACTGTAATATCTTCCTCCCAAGTTCAAGTAATTCTCCTTTCAAGTAGTTGGAATTTCAGGTGCTTGTCACCATGCCTAATTTTTGTATTTTTAGTAGAAATGGGGTTTCATTATGTTGGCCAGGCTGGTCTCAAACTCCTGACCTCAAGTGATCTGCGTGCCTAAGCCTCCCAAGGTTCTGGGCTTGCCAGTGTAAGCCACAGTGCCCAGCACACATTTCTTTTAAATTTGTACCAATATAGTACTGTTTATCATTGGGAATAATGCTCTCAAGAATTTGCAAAAGCACACAGTGGCTCACACCTGTAATCCTAGCATTTTAGGAGTTTGGTATGAAAGAATTACATGAACTCAAGAATTCAAGTGCAGCCTGGGTGACACAGTAAAAATCCGTCTTCATAAAAAATAATTTAAAAATTAAGGCTGGGTGCGGTGGCTTAACGCCTATAATCCCAGCACATTGGGAGGCCGAGGTGGGTGGATCACAAGGTCAAGAGATCAAGACCATCCTGGTCAACAAGGTGAAACCCTGTCTCTACTAAAAATACAAAAATCAACTGGGCATGGTGGCACACCTGTAATCCCAGCTACGTGGGAGGCTGAGGCGGGAGAATTGCTTGAACCCAGGAGGTGGAGGTTGCAGTGAGCTGAGATCTCACCATTGCATTCCAGCCTGGGTAACAAGAGCGAAACTCCGTCTCAAAAAAAAAAGTTTAAATGGGCAAAGAATGATTTGCAAATTGGGCAGCCTGTGGATCCAGAGTAGGCTCAGAGAAAATGCACAAAGCCACAGGGTGAAAAAAGATTTACGAACAGAAAAAGCATTGACATACACAGTGGGAGTGAGGTATAGAAACAGCCAGATTGATTACAGCTTGAGATGTGTCTTACTCAAACGTGGTTTGAACAGCTGATATCCTTTTGTTGCTAATAACACAGTTGTTGGTCCAAGAGTGGGTTACAGTCTATTTACATATCCAGTTAGGTTTTAGTTTACTATGTACAGAAAACTCATTGACAAAAATTAAACAGAAAAAAAGGCAGCTTTCGGCTATAATTGATTTAACAATTTCTCTCTTTTGGTCATCTCCTCAATTTTTAGAGATAGACCAAAACTTTAGACATTGATATCATTCTGTCACCATCAAAATTGTACCTATTTAGTCTCAAATCCCACTGTGAAATAGCAGAACTGTGGATTTCATAAAATGAAAACAAGGACTTTAGGTTATTATTTCTAAAAAAAATTACTGTAGAAATTTTTTTGTTAAAATCTGCTGTTTACAGAATAAAACAAAACCTGGACTGCTTTAGGATCTACCCATTTTCTTACATTTTTGTTTGATTATGTCACATTTAGCACGAGTGACTCCATAGAATAATGAATTTAAAAAGAATTCTCAGATAATTTCTTCATGCTTGTTTCCAGATAATTTTATTCTCCACTGCAGGCTATTTTTTTTTAACCATGGATTCATTTTGCCTGACATCATACAATATGTATTATTTTATTTCAATCTTGTCTCATCTGGCAGGCTTATGAGATACATCCATGGTTTGTAATTTAGTAGTTCTGTTTTTTTTTTTTTTTTCCTATGGCTGGGTAGTATTCTCTTGGATGAATGAGATACAATTTGTTCGTTTATTTTTCTAGAGATGGATATTTAGGTTGTTCCCTGCTTTAAGCTATTATGACTAAAACATCTATAAACATTCTTGTGCAAATACTTTTTGGTATATAATTAAATTTCTTTATTAGCATTTAAGTGACATCTCTTTACCTTTCTTAGTGGTTTCTCCAGGAATTACCAAATCCATCTGTAACATATCACAATCTACTAGAGTTTATACTGTACTATTTTAATAAATGTAAAATATGAAAACCTTGCTGTTGAATAATTTCAATTACCTCCTTCTATTTTTTGTGCCATTCATATGTTTTACATCTATGCATTATATATATATCACAATACTGTGTTATAATTTTTTTCTTCAATAGTCCTAAGTCTTATAAAGAAATTGAGAGGAAATGATATTTATAAACATTTGGAAGCAGATACTTTGGGGCTATGTAAATACACTATTTCTCCTGACAATTTTTGCATTTTAAAGTACATCTTGTCTATAGCAATTATTACTGTGGGGTCTTAGTGGTGATTTTCTATTTTGCATTATCTGTCTACATTGATTAGTACTTGGAGTTTTGTAAAGAAATTTTTTTCTTTTTCTATTCTTATTTTTTTCTCTGTATGGATTCATGGACATTTCTTTTATTCTTTGGGCTTGAATCCAATGCTATTAATATTTACTGTGTTTCTGATATTTTTCAAGCTTGGGCTCCTGGGAAGTCTTTCAGGTTGATTTTCTCTGACATGGCTGCTTCTGTTGTTTATAAAGCACTTTAAAACTTTTTGGCTTCACAATATTTTACCTTAACTTACATTTTCTACTCCAGTGCTAGAATTATCTTTTTTTTTTTTTTTTTTTTTTGAGTCGGAGTTTCACTCTTGTTACCCAGGCTGGAGTGCAATGGCACGATCTCGGCTTACCGCAACCTCTGCCTCCTGGGTTCAGGCAATTCTCCTGCCTCAGCCTCCCGAGTAGCTGGGATTACAGGCATGCGCCACCATGCCCAGCTAATTTTTTGTATTTTTAGTAGAGACGCGGTTTCACCATGTTGACCAGGATGGTCTCGATCTCTTGACCTCATGATCCACCTGCCTCAGCCTCCCAAAGTGCTGGGATTACAGGCTGGAGCCACTGTGCCCGGCCTAGAATTATCTATTATTACAAGTAGTCTTGCTTTTTTTAAAATTGAAGAATAGTACTTAGAAACCATGATATGAGAGCTAGGTATGTTTATTAATTCTGAAGTCTTGCTGCTTCTGCAACCTCTCAGCAAACAGAGTTTGAAAAGGTACATGTTAATACTGACTCCTGTATGAACACATCTCTCTCCTTTTCTCTCTCCCAATAGATATGTTATGAAATATACATTTATCCAAATATTCTCAACTCCAATATACAATTCTCTTTTTTTTCAGCTTCAGAGAGAAGCAGGCACTAATCACATCTCAAAATAATAAAATCTATTTATGACACACCCACAGCCAACATCATACTGAATGGGGAAAAACTGGAAGCATTCCCTTTGAAATCTGGCACTAGACAAGGATGCCCTCTCTCACCACTCCTATTCAATATAGTATTAGAAGTTCTAGCCAGAGCAATCAGGCAAGAAAAAGAAATAAAGGGTATTCAATTAGGAAAGGAAGAAGTCAAATTGTCTCTGTTGGCAGACAACATGATTGTATATTTAGAAGACCCCATCGTCTCAGCCCAAAATCTCCTGAAACTGATAAGCAACTTCAGCAGTCTCAGGATACAAAATCAATGTGCAGAAATCACAAGCATTCCTATACATCAATAACGGACTTAAGGAGAGCCAAATCAAGAATGAACTGCCATTCACAGTTGCCACAAAGAGAATAAAATACCAAGGAATAAAACTAACAAAGGATGTAAAGGACCTTTTCAAGGAGAACTAAAAACCACAGCTCAAAGAAATAAGAGAGGACACAAACATATGGAAAAACATTCCATTCTCATGGTTAGGAAGAATCAATATTGTGAAAATGGCCATACTGCCCAAAGTAATTTATAGATTCAATGTGATCCCCATCAAGCTACCTAAGACCCTCTTCACAGAACTAGAAAAAAACCACCTTAAACTTTATATGGAACCAAAAGAGAACCCGCATAGCTAAGTCAAATCTAAGCAAAAACAATACAGTTGGAGGTATCATGCTACCTGACTTCAAACTGTACTACAAGGTTACAGTAATCAAAACAGCATGGTACTGGTAGCAAAACAGACATAGAGACCAACAGAACAGAACAGAGGCCTCAGAGGCAACACCACACATCTACAACCATCTGATCTTTGGCAAACCTCAAAGAAACAAGCAATGGGGAAAGGATTCCCTGTTTAATAAATGGTGTTGGGAAAACTGGCTAGCCATGTGCAGAAAGCAGAAACTGGACCCCTTCCTGACATCTTACACTAAAATTAACTCCAGATGGATTAAAGACTTAAACATAAGACCTAACACCATAAAACCCCTAGAAGAAAATTTAGGCAGAACCATTCAGGACATAGGCATAGTCAAGAACTTCATGACTAAAACACCGAAAGCATTGGCAACAAAAGCCAAAATAGACGAATGGGATCTAATTGAATTTCACAGCTTCAGCACAGCAAAAGAAACAATCATTAGAGTGAGCTGGCAACCAACAGAATGGGAAAAAATTTTCACAATCTACCCATCTGACAGAGGACTTATATCCAGAATCTACAAAGAGCTGAAACAGATTTAGAAAAAAAAAAAACATTTAAAAGTGGGCAAAGGATAGGAACAGACACTTTCCTAAAGAAGACATATATGAGGCCAACAAACATATGAAAAAATGCTTATCATCACTGGTCATTAGAGAAATGCAAATCAAAACTACATTGAGATACTATTTCACACCAGTTAGAAGGGCAATCATTAAAAAATTGGGAGATAGGCTGGGTGTGGTGGCTCACGCCCATAAATCCCAGCACGTTGGGAGGCCGAGGCGGGTGGATCACAAGGTCAAGAGATTGAGACCATCCTGGTCAACAAGGCGAAACCCCGTCTCTACTAAAAATACAAAAATTAGCTTGGCATGGTGGTGCGCACCTGTAGTCCCAGCTACTCGGGAGGCTGAGGCAGGAGAATTGCTTGAACCCAGGAGGCAGAGGTTTCAGTGAGCCGAGATCATGCCATTGCACTCCAGTCTGGGTAACAAGAGCGAAACTCCGTCTCAAAAAAAAAAAATTGGGAGATAACGGATGCTGGAGAGGATGTGGAGAAATAGGAATACTTTTACACTGTTGGTGGGAGTGTAAATTAGTTCAACCATTGTGGAAGACAGTGTGGTGATTCCTTAAGGATCTAGTAATAGAAATTCCATTTGACCCAGCAATCCCACTACTGGGTATATATCCAAAGGATTATAAATCGTTCTATCATAAAGACACATGCACACGTATGTTCATTGTGGCACTGTTTACAAAGCAAAGACTTGGAACCAACCCAAATGCCCATTGATGATAGGTTGGACAGGGAAATGTGGTACATATACACCATGGAATACTATGCAGCCTTAAAAAATGATGAGTTTGTGTCCTTTGTAGGAACATGGATGAACCTGGACACCATCATTCTCAGCAAACTGACACAAAAACAGAAAACCAAACACCACTTGTTCTCACTCATAGGAGGGTGTTGAACAATGAGAACACATGGACACAGGGAGGGGAGCATCATACACTGATGTCTGTTGGGGAGGAATAGGGGAGGGACAGTGGGGAAAAAGGAGTTGGGGAGGGATAACATGGGGAGAAATGCCAGACAAAGGTGATGGGGATAAAGGCAGCAAACTGCATTGCCATGTATGTATCCATGAAACAATCCTTTATGTTCGTCACATGTACCCCAGAACCTAAAGTGCAATTAAAAAAAAAAGTACCAGGTTTTACATTAAAGTTAAATTATAAAAAGTTATCATTATAACATGTAATCAAGACTGATAAAAATGGATTTGAATGCAAAATGTGTAAGAACAGTAAAATTTTTAAATAAAAATTTATAAGGCATAAAATATACCTTTTTGCTAGGAATAAAAGATTGTCTTATTAAATAAAGTGAAGTTTCAAGCAAATTTTTAAAGTAATGTAAAAATGAACTTTGCAAAAGAAAACTGTGTAAACATATTTAAATTCAAAGAAATATCATGTTTTTTCTTTAACTTAAAGATTTAAATAAAAGCACAACGTTTTTAAAAGATGCCAATCTCTTTTGCAAAATTTGTAAAAGATTATACCAGATTTGTAAAAATCTCACTTCATGGTAAGATTAACTAGAATTGTCTATAAGGTTTTATTGAATTTGGGGTTAACATTAGTAGTAAACTAAGGCAAGAGTAAAATTTGCCTTTCTCTGTTAAACAGGATTTTTATTTATTTTATTTTTTATTTATTATTATTTTTTTGAGACAGAGTTTCGCTCTTGTTACCCAGGCTGGAGTGCAATGGCGCGATCTCGGCTCACTGCAACCTCCGCCTCCTGGGTTCAAGCGATTCTCCTGCCTCAGCCTCCTGAGTAGCTGGGATTACAGGCACGTGCCACCATGCCCAGCTAATTTTTTGTATTTTTAGTAGAGACGGGGTTTCACCATTAAACAGGATTTTTATCTAATAGTAAGGGCTAATAAAATGTTTTTGCTTTTTCAAATTTTTGATTCTTCATGTTGGCAAAACAAATAGCTTATGGTAATTTAAAATTCTATGGTATAACATTAAGTATTTTAGATTTCGAACATATTTAAGAAGCTCCCCAAAATCAAACTTAAGTCCCAAGGTAGTCTGTCCTGATGCCTGGCTTTTTTGGTGCTATAAAGAGACACTGAAGCATCCAAAGAAAGGCAAATAGAATTATTTAACATGTTTAGGTACATGGGATTGTAAAAAGACGTCTAATATTTTTCAGGTTATATTTGAGTATGTAATGTTAACATATGTTTCAAAACCATATGGGATGCCCCAATCACAATTAAGGTTGTTATATTGGACTATTGTAAACTAAAAAGCTAACCAAATTTTTTTGTCAATAGTGTTTCTAACTGTAACTCTGGACATTTTGTCATTGAAAGACGATTGTCTTGTTTTAATCCTCTTAAAAATGGTTTATAATCAGCTGTGAGACTTTAACATGTTTCTGATAACACATAAAAGTACAGAACTCATGCTGGGCTCGGTGGCTCATGCCTATAATCCCAGCACTTCAGGAGGCCGAGGCGGGTGGATCGAGGTCAAGAGATCCAGACCATCCTGGTCAACAAGGCGAAACCCCGTCTCTACTAAAAATGCAAAAATTAGCTGGGCATGGTGGTGCGCGCCTGTAGTCCCCGCTACTCAGGAGGCTGAGGCAGGAGAATTGCCTGAACCCAGGAGGCGGAGGTTGCGGTGAGCCGAGATCGTGCCATTGCACTCCAGCCTGGGTAACAAGAGCGAAACTCCGTCTCAAAAATAAATAAATAAATAAAAGAGTACAGAACCCATGAAAAACTAAAATGTTTATGAATATCAAGTAGAACAAAGTTAATGAAATAAATTAAGCTAATAGGAAATTAAACCAATGTTTTTGTTTTTTTTTTTTTGAGACGGAGTTTCGCTCTTGCTACCCAGGCTGGAGTGCAATGGCGCGATCTCGGCTCACCGCAACCTCCGCCTCCTGGGTTCAGGCAATTCTCCTGCCTCAGCCTCCCGAGCAGCTGGGATTACAGGCACGCACCACCGTGCCCAGCTAATTTTTTGTAATTTTAGTAGAGACGGGGTTTCACCATGTTGACCAAGATGGTCTCGATCTGTTGACCTCGTGATCCACCCGCCTCGGCCTCCCAAAGTGCTGGGATTACAGGCTTGAGCCACCGCGCCCGGCCCGAAACCAATGTTTTTAACTTTCCCTTAAAACATTGCTAATTCTTATTTTGTTTTTCAGAGTCAAAAAGAAATTTTCTTAAAAGCTTTTAACAACTGAGCAGGGTATACTGCAGTAAACATAATTTAGACCATGCCTATTTCTCTCTGCCTGGTTCTGCTAAAAATAAAAAACTCGTTATAAGTATTCTTAACTTACATCACTACAGTTGTTTGCATCAGTAAAACAAAAATCCATTTTTTTTTTTAGATGAATCTTGCTCTGCCTAGCTGGAGTGCAGTGGCACAATCTCAGCTCACTGAAACCTCTACCTCCCGGGTTCAAGTGATTTTCCTGCTTCAGCCTCCTGAGTATCTGGGAGTATAGGTGTGTGCCAGCAAAAACCATGTTGGCCAGGATAGTCTTGATCTCTTGACCTCTTGATCCACCTGCCTCAGCCTCCCAAAGTGTTGGGATTACAGGCGTGAGACACCACACTCAGCTGAAAAATCCATTTTCTTATGCAATGAAACACAATAGAAAAATACTAGCTGTTTTTACCAAGGCTTTAACTGGATGAGTGTGTTTTCCTTTAAGAAATCAAGACTTCATGTACCCCAAAACCTAAAATCCAATAAAAAATTAAAAAAAAAAAAAAAAAAAAAGAAATCAAGCTTGGCCGGCACGGTGGCTCACGCCTATAATCCCAGCACTTTGGGAGGCCGAGGCGGGTGGATCACGAGGTCAAGAGATCGAGACCATCCTGGTCAACATGGTGAAACCCCGTCTCTACTAAAAATACAAAAATTAGCTGGGCATGGTGGTGCATGCCTGTAATCCCAGCTACTCAGGAGGCTGAGGCAGAATTGCCTGAACCCAGGAGGCCGAGGTTGCGGTGAGCCAACATGGTGCCATTGCACTCCAGCCTGGGTAACAAGAGCGAAACTCTGTCTCAAAAAAAAAATAAATAAAATATACAATCCATAACATGAATACTGCACAAGAAAATAGAATTAAAATGATGGAGTTGACCACAAAGGATAGCGAAAGCTGTATTATAGCAACATTAAAATATATATATATATATATATTGTCAAAAGAAGGTAACTGGAAGCATTTCAGAGATGTTCTCTAAGAATCTAAAAATATTTTTTACTTCTAGAATTTGTAAAAAATGTTTACATTTTTAATTTAAAAAAATTTTTGAGTGCATTTTTTGTCAGCTTCGTTTTTCTGAAGAATGTAAATATGAGTAAAATAATACATATTAGAAATAACCTGGTAATAGAGCAGTTTAATTTTTAGACTAAAAAAGTAAAATTTTACAAAATTATATGCTGCTCAATTTAATCAGAAGCCTCTTTTTTTGGGGGGGGGGATGGAGGAAGGCAGGAAGGAAGGGAATAAGGACGGTAGGGAGGAAGGAAGGGAGGAAGTGGGGAGGGACGGAGGGAGGGAGGGAAGGGAAGAAAGGAAATCAAGCAATGAAAGAGACATTGCCGACCTGGATCTAGAGGTTTACAAGTTGATTTCTTTTTTTTTGAGAGAAGGAAAGAAAAAAAAATAATAATAATAATAAGTAAAGGAGAGGAAGAAAGAGGAAGAGAAAGAGGGAGAGTAAATGGAAATATTGCTTTATTTTGAAAAAAATTGGGTATTAATAATGGCCAATCAATGTTTCATTTAAACTAATGGGTAGGTGTGATGTTGTATTGACAAGAATGTATATTTTGTGTATTTGAAGTGGACAGCTCTATAAATATTTATTAAGTTTACTTGTTCCGGATCTGAGTTCGAGTCCTTGATATCCTTATTAATTTTCAGTCTCATTGAATCTAAGTCTCCTATCTGGGTGTTAGGATCATTAGCTCTTGTTGTTGCATTGATCTTTTTACCACTATATCTTTGTTGCTTTAAAATCTATTTTATCCGATACAAGAATTGCAACTCCTGCTTTTTATTTATTTATTATTTATTTTTGCTCTCCATTTGGTTGGTAAATCTTTCTCTATCCCTTTGTTTTGAGTCTTTGTGTATCCTTGCATGTGAAACAGGTCTGGATGTAACATGCCGTTGGGTTTTGGCTGTGTCTTTTGATTGGGAATTCAGTCAATTTAAATTTAGGGTTACTGCCATTTGATGTTGACTGGCTGTTTTATCCATTCGTTGGTGTAAATTCTTCTTTATGTTGGTGCTCTTTACTTTTTGGTATATTTTTAGAAAGGCTAATACTGGTTGTTTCTTTCTGTGTGTAATGCTTCTTTCAGAGGCTCTTGTAAAGCAGGCCTGGTGGTAATAAAATCTCTGAGTTCTTGCTTGTTCATAAAAGATTTTATTTCTCCTTCAGTTGTGAAGCTTAGTTTGGCTGGATATGAAATTCTGGGCTGAAGGTTCTGTTCTTTGAGGATGTTGAATATTGGCCCCCACTCTCTCCTGGCCTGTAGAGTTTCTGCCGAGAGATCTGCTGTAAGTCTGATAGGCTTGCCTTTGTGGGTAATCTGACCTTTCTCTCTGGCTGCCCTTAGTATCCTCTCCTTCGTTTCAACCCTGGTGAATCTAACGATTATGTGCCTTGGGGTTGCTCTTCTTGAGGAATATCTTTGTGGTGTTCTCTGTATTACCTGGGGTTGAATGTTGACCTGCTTTGCTAGTTTAGGAAAATTTTCCTGAATAATATCCTGAAGGGTATTTTCCAGCTTGGATTCATTCTCTCCGTCGCATTCAGGTACACCTATCAAACGTAAATTTGGTCTTTTCACATAGTCCCACATTTCTTGGAGACTTTGCTCATTCCTTTTTATCCTTTTTTCTCTAATCTTTTCTTCACGTTTTATTTCATTAAGTTGGACTTTGACCTCTGATATCCCTTCTTCTGCTTGAACAATTCGAGTGTTTAAACCTGTGCATACTTCTCGGAGTTCCTGTATTGTATTCTTCAGTTCCATTAATTCACTCATACTCCTCTCTACGTTGTCTATTCTCAATAGGATTTCATCAAACCTTTTTTCAAAGTTCCTAGTTTCTTTACGTTGGGCTACAACATGTTCTTTTAACTAACCGAAGTTTGTTATTATCCATTCCTTGAAGAGTGATTCTGTCATCAGGAGGCGCTCGTTCTCCATCAAGCCTTGTTCCATTGTTGATGTGGAACTGTGATCATCTTTAGAGGGAGAGGCATTCTGACTTTGAGTATTCTCAGCTTTTTTACGCTGGTTTCTTCCCGTCATTGTAAGTTTATCCTCCTGTCGTCTTTGAAATTACCAACTTTCAGATTAGGTCTCTTGAGTGGACGTCCAGGTTGTTAGTTCCCAGGGCCAGAGCAGCAGCGTTAAAACTGATGGTGCTTTTCTGCCCAGGATTCTCCTGTCGGGCTTCCTTCTTGTTTCTGTAGTAGTTTACTCTGCGCCGAGGGCTGCCGCGCGGAGGTGCCGGCGGAACCGCTGCGCAGACCACGAGAGTCGCGCTGGCGACTCGTGTGTTTCCACCACTGGGGGATTTTCTGCTCCGTGAGCGACCAGACTTTGTCTGAAACTGTGGCGTCCTCTAGTTCTCCGCGCCTTCCCTGAGAGCTGCAATCCCGGGATGTTAGCAATCGGCCATCTTGGATCGTTCCCAGAAGCCTCTTTTTACAACTGTGAGAAATTACACAAAGATTCAACTTTTATGTTGGGTGGGAGAGAAAATGATTAACAGGGGTTAGATAATTGTTGTTTTACTAATCAATGTTGATTTTTATTGCTATTTGATCTCAAATTATGTTAATAATAATGGCCTTGATCCAAGAATTTTTTTTTAAAGTTATTTTTTTAATCGGCCAAAATATTAAACAAAAGAAGGCATCGAAATAAAGGTATTTAACAGTCTTAATTTATAGTATAAAATTAAAATGTTTCTAGAAATAAAAAAAGAAAAAAAATTTATAAACAGATAAGAAAAAAGGTGGATTACTCACAATAGCTAAGATATGAGATCAACCTGTGTCTATCAACAGGTGAATAAATTATAAAAAAGTGGTATATTTACACAACGGAATGCTATTTATTCCTTAAAAAGCAAGGAGTCTTGGAGGTGGGCTTAGCATCTGTGTCTTAGCAAGACTTGTTGGAATCCGGATGCACACTGAAGTTTGAGCGTCACTGGAATGGATAGTGTTCATATAATTGCTGGATCACCCCATCTATCCTGAATGTCAAGAACATCCCAAGTGAGACCAGTCAGTATATTATAGCTATTTCTCAAGCCACAACCAGAAAGTCTTTGCCTCCCCTTCGCCTTCCACCGTGATTATAAATTTGCTGAAGCCTCTCCTGCTGAGCGAAACTATAAAAAGATGTGCACCTAAAAGAGTCATTTGAAATTTCCAGACAGAAAGCCAAGCATTTGAAGAGTCTCTTTGGAGAGCTTTAAACACAATTGCGGATAAAGAAAGCAATCCTACTCAGTGTGAAGATGATAATAAAGACCTTTATGATAATCTACTTTCACTTAATAAATAGTAACTTCAGAATCCTTAACATAGCACTCAGCTATCAATGCCAATGAAAAAGATTTTGCGTCACAGTTGAAATCTATTTACCACTCTTTTTGTAGATGTCCTGAACTGAGTACCAGAAGTCAACAACTGTCTCATTATTAAGATGGGTTCTAAAGTGATTCATTTTTGTCACACATAATGACTGTTGAGGTCTAGCTGTATGGTGAAAAATGTTGTCTACAGAGAGGATAGTTAACTTACATTAACTGTGAGTTATACTAGGAGCTATACTTAATTCATGTGGACTTTAGTTGGCCAGCTACTTTTTATATTAAAAAAAAAGAAGAAAAGTTTTATTTATTTATTTATTTATTTTTTGTGAGACGAAGTTTCGCTCTTGTTACCCAGGCTGGAGTGCAATGGCGCGATCTCGGCTCACCGCAACATCTGCCTCCCGGGTTCAGGCAATTCTCCTGCTTCAGCCTCCTGAGTAGCTGGGATTACAGGCACGCACCACCATGACCAGCTAATTTTTGTATTTTTAGTAGAGACAGGGTTTCACCTTGTTGACCAGGATGGTCTCGATCTCTTGACCTCGTGATCCACCCGCCTCGGCCTCCCAAAGTGCTGAGATTATAGGCATGAGCCACCGTGTCCGGCCCAGACTGCTGATTTTTAATGTTCAAAATAATGTGATACTTTAAAAGACGGACTCTAAAGCAACTTAGAGTAAAATTCTCTCTGTTTTTAAATAAATAATTTTCTTGTTAGAAAACAAAATTTTTTAATATGTATTTTAAATTTACCTTCTCTCTAATTATAAAACTGACAGACACTCTGCATTTAAACAAATACTTTGGTAAATGGATGGATTCTAACAATGATACCTCTCATGACTTAAAAAAGTCACTAGTTTTAACTTAGAAGTATATTAAAATGTTATATTAAAAGCTAGGTTTAGCCTGATATTATATAGAAAATTTGTGGCCAGCGCGGTGGCTCATGCCTATAATCCCAGCACTTTGGGAGACAGAGGTGGGTGGATCACAAGGTCAAGAGATCGAGACCATCCTGGTCAACATGGTGAAACCACGTCTCTACTAAAAATATAAAAATTAGCTGGGCATGGTGGTGCGCACCTGTAGTCCCAGCTACTTGGGAGGCCGAGGCAGGAGAATTGCTTGAACCCAGGAGGCAGAAGTTGCGGTGAGCCGAGATCGCGCCATTGCACTCCAGCCTCGGTAACAAGAGCAAACCTCTGTCTCAAAAAAAAGAAATAAGAAAAAAAAAATTTGTGATCCTCATGTACATCATTACCCATCGGGTGGTCTACAGTTTCTGAGTTTCAGAAACACTATTATAAGAATCCTTCCTCTTGCGGGCGCGGTGGCTCACGCCTGTAATCCCAGCACTTTAGAAGGCCGAGGAGGGCAGATCACAAAGTCAGGAGTTCGAAACCAGACTGGCCAACATGGTTCAAACCCCTCTCTACTAGAAAACTGCAAAAATTAGCCAGACATGGTGGCGCATGCCTGTAATCCCAGCTACTTGGGAGGTTGAGGCAGGAGAATTGCTTGAACCCAGGAGGCAGAGTTTGTCGTGAGCCAAGATCACACCATTGCACTCCAGCCTGGGCAACAAGAGCAAAACTCCATCACACACACACACACACACACACACACACACACACCAAAACAAAACAAAACTTCTTCTGATTAATTTAAGTTTTCTCGGCAAGTAAAAAAGATTGGAATTACTGATCACTCACAATGTGGTTTTAAATGTTTTTTAATGAAGATATATAACGTTTCTTTTAAGCTTTTAACCTATGTTTTTTGGTTTTTCACTTTTATTAGAAAATAAGTATGAAAATTTTTATTAGTACAAACCTACAAATTTTATTCAAATCTAGACATAGTGCTAATCTTAAAAGATCTGTATGTTTAAGATTATAGATAACCTATTTACACATAGAAGATAAATAACTGCTTTCCAGTAAAACCAATGGGGCAATTTTGAACCTCGATTACAAGCTATTATAATATTAATACTATAATCTAGGTAGAAATTTTAGGTATCTGCATATTCAGGTTGTTTAGCATGTAACAAATCAGAAACTGTAATTTTTTAATAAAGTATAAATAATAAACAAAATATAAGGTATCATTTTCTTTTTCTCCGTTTTGAAATACTGTCATTATTTCTAGGTGATATAACACTCCATTACAGAGGCTGTGGCTGTTGAAACTAGAAATGTCATGGTCAATTCTTTGTTACTTGCTGCCTTTTTCTTTCGCACAAATACAGCAGCACAAGGAAGGCAAGAAATGCTACACCTTGATTGCAAACACGAGTGCCCTTCTAGGGAGAATACATGTGTGAGCATTTTAACTTGAAATTCATTGTATCTTTTGTTCAAGTACAGACTTTCACATGGCAAGTAAAAAAGACAATAATTTAACATTACAATGGCATAAGTACTCTAAAAATAGCTTTTGACCCATTATTTCTATTTTTCAAAAGAATAATTGTGATAGAATGAGCATTTACAGCACTGTGGTCTTAAATAACCCCCACTCTTTGGTTAATTATTTTTGAAATATAACCATAGACTTGTGTGCCTTTTTTTTTAAGAAAAAATGTTTTCTATTTCTAATTCAGTAATTTAGCATAATTTGTAGTCTCACGCTTTCAAAAATAGTTTATCCTAACAAAAGTGATTAAATAGCTTACCACTTTTTCCCCAAAAAGAATAACAAATTAAGTCTAGTCTAGTGTACAGTTAATTCATAAATAATGGTGTAATTTATTGTAGCTGCACACTTGAAAATAAAACACTTTTGGCCGGGCGCGGTGGCTCACGCCTGTAATCCTAGCACTTTGGGAGGCTGACGTGGGTGGATCACGAGGTCAAGAGATGGAGACCATCCTGGTCAACAAGGTGAAACCCCGTCTCTACTAAAAATACAAAAATTAGCTGGGCATGGTGGTGCGCGCCTGTTGTCCCAGCTACTCGGGAGGCTGAGGCAGGAGAATTGCTTGAACCCAGGAGGTGGAGGTTGCAGTGAGCCGAGATTGTGCCATTGCACTCCAGTCTGGGTAACAACAGCGAAACACCGTCTCAGAAAAAAAAAGAAAAAAAGAAAAGAAAACACTTTTTGGGCTATAGACCAAAAGCTTTCAGAGAGGTTAGCTTATAAAATGTGGGAAGACATGGTATAGAAACATTCACCCCTATGCCTTAAGGGGTGATTTTTTTTCACCCCTAATTTCAACTATTAACTCAGAACTGGAGAAATAGAACTTGTCATTATGCAAAAATGCATTTTATTATTTTTGTATTTAAGGGGTATATGTGCAGATTTGTAAAACAGGTATACTACATGATGTTGAGGTTGGACACTTAATTCCATTGCCCAAGTAGATTTTAAATGCTTGTCTCCTCTCCTTCCTCCTCCTTTTTAGAATTTCCAGTATTTGTTTTCATCTGTTTCCATGTGCATCCGGTTTTTAGTGCCCATGTATGAGAATGTGGCATTTGCTTTTCTGTTGTGTTAATTTGCTTAGAAGAAGGGCCTTCTGTTGCATTCATGTTGCCGCGAAAGACATTCTCTTCTGTTTCTGCATTGTATTGGAGGTTGTTTAAGTACATCATTTTTCTTATCCAATAAAAGATTCATGGATAACTGGTTTAATTTGGTCTTTAATATTGCCAGTCGTGCTGCAATAAACATGTGAGTGCAGGTGTCTCTCTGGCAAAATCAGTTTTTCTCCTTTGGGACAGATACCCAGTAATGGGGTCAAATGGCAATTCTACTTGTAGTTCTTTGAGAAATTTCCAAATTGCTTTGCACGGATCTGAATTAATTTGCATTCCCAACAACGGCGTAGGAAAATTTCCTTTTCTCGAAAACTTTATCAACTTACTTTTAATAAGTCATTCTTAATGGTGTGAAATGATATCATGTCACATTGATTTACATCTTTCAGATAATTAGGAATGTCGAGCAATTTTTACATGTTTATTGGCAGCTCTTAAGTCTTTGAGAATTCTTCCTTTGAGAAGAATCTATTAATATCATTTGTTTGCTTTTTATTAAAATTTTTATAAATTCTGTATATTAATCCTTCATTGTCTACTGTTTGCAAATATTTATTTCATACTGTTTAAGTCATCTGTTCATTTTGTTGAGTTTTTTTTTTTTACTGTGCTGAAGCTCTTTGGCTTAATTAGATGCCAGTTTTTAATTTTTATTTTTGTTGCACTGATGTTAGATATTAGTCATATATTATTTCCAGAGGCCAATATTTTCTAAGTGTTCTAAAAGTTTTGTAGCTTCAAGACTCACAGATCAAGTTGTTTTGTTTGTTTTTTTTTAAGCCGGAGTTTCGCTCTTTTTTACCCAGTTGCTGGAGTGCAATGGCACGATATCGGCTCACCGCAACCTCCGCCTCCTGGGTTCAAGCAATTCTCCTGCCTCAGCCTCCCAAGTAGCTGGGACTACAGGCATGCGCCACCATGCCCAGCTAATTTTTGTTTTTTTAGTAGAGACAGGGTTTCACCATGTTGACCAGGATGGTCTCGATCTCTTGACCTTGTGATCCACCCATCTCAGCCTCCCAAAGTGCTGGGATTATAGGCATGAGCCACTGCACCCGGCCACTGACAGATCAAGTTTTTAATCTATGTTGAGTCATATGTTTATGTAGAAAAAGGTAGGAGTCCAGTTTTCTTCCACACCACTAACCAGTTTTCCCAGTATTTTTACTGAATAAGGAGTTAATTCCTCCTTTATTTGTTGGCTTTGTAAAAATAAGTTAGTTGTAAAGTTATAGCTTAATTCAGGACTCTGCCTTCCATTTCATTGGCCTACAAGTATATTTTTGTAACAAAGCCATGTTATACTGGTTACTCTGGTGCAATCTTGGCTAACTGCAACCTCCACTTCCTGGGTTAAAGCAGTTCTCTTGCCTCAGCCTCCCAAATCCCAAGGGAAAAAAATTTTTTTAAAAGATGAATCACATTTGAAAATGTTTGTTTTTTGCTGTTTTCTCATTTGTCAGTCATAACCACAGAAACTTTGATGTTTAACAGCATGTTCTGAACCCATCACAGTGCATCAGAGACTTTAAAGCAGTTCTCTTGCCTCAGCCTCCCAAATAGCTGGGATTACAGGCACGTACCACTGTGCCCAGCTAATTTTTTGTTGTTGTCGTTGTTGTTGAGATGGTTTTGCACGTTACTCAGGCTGGAGTGCAATGGCGCAATCTTGGCTCACGGCAACCTCCGCCTCCTGGGTTCAGGCAATTCTCCTGCCTCAGCCTCCTGAGTAGCTGGGATTACAGGCACGCACCACCATGCCCAGCTAATTTTTTGTATTCTTAGTAGAGACGGGGTTTTACCATGTTGACCAGGATGGTCTCGATCTCTTGACTTCGTGATCCACCCGCCTCGGCCTCCCAAAGTGCTGAGATTACAGGCTTGAGCCACCACGCCCGGCCTGACCAGCTAATTTTTTGTATTTAGTAGAGGGGGGTTTTACCATGTTGGCCTGGGTGGTCTCAAACTCCTGACCTCAGATGATCCATCCGCCTTGGCCTCCTAAAGTGAGGTGTGAGCCACCATGCCCAGCCCAGATTTATTCTCTTAGTCTGAAGTTGTCTTGACTATTTGGGCTCTTTAATTCTTTTATACCTATTTTATAATCATTTTCTTTTTCTAATTCTATAAAACTTTAAGGATAGTTTGATAAAAATAGCAGTTAATCTATAGGTTGCTTTAGGCAGAATGGCCATTTCAATTATATTATTTGAATTCATGAGCATGCAATATTTTTTCATTTATTTGCATTGTCTCTCATTTCTTTCAGCAATGTTTTTTGTAGCTGTGTGGAGATATTTTGTCCCTTGATTTAATGTTATTTCTAGATGTATTTTTTTTTCTTGTGGCTATTGCAAATAGAACTGTTTTGTTTTTTTTTTTTTACTTTTTTCTCAGCTTAATATTATTGGTGTACAAAAATGCTATGCATTTGTGTTGATTTTCTATTTCGAGATTTTTTTTGAAAATTTTTTTTAGACTTAGGAATCTTTTGGTGAAAATTAAAGTTTCTGGTTTAATCTTTGGAAGTTGTGTGTATCCAGTTTATCTATGTTCTCTAAATTTTCAATTTTGCATGCATTTTCATAGAAATCTGAGGATTTTTAAAAATTTATGTAGAATTAGATGTGATTTCACATCTCTAACATTTAAATAAATGCAGAATAAAAGTTTAACAAAATTCAAAATTTCTTCATAATAAATTCCTGAAACAAGTGGTTATATGGTAAACAAACCTCAAACCAACGAATGCCGCATATAACAACAGCAAAAAAACAAAAAAAAAAAGCACAGCAAGTAACACACTAAACGGGGAAAACTTATAAGGTTTTATTCTAAGAGCAAGAAGACAAATAATGCCCACTCTCTTCAGTCTTATTAAACACAGTACTAAATATCCAAGACAGAGAAATTAGAAAATAAAATCAAAGCACCCAGACAAAATGTTAAATTATTCCTGTATATATTTTTTAATCCTATGCATAATCTTAAGCAAAGGCCTAAGATATTACTAAAAATTATGACTAATAAACAAATTTATTAAACCAGCAGAATATAAAAGCAACATCTAAGTGGCAGCAGCATATCTATATACTGACAACTATCTCAAAATGAAATCAAAGACATTAATACACAATTGGAAAATTATTTCTCCTTTATAAATTGGCATTAACAATATTATTAAATATCTGTATTATACAAAATAATGTATAGATATAATGCAAGCTCTATCAAAATACCAGTTACATAACACATTTTTTAAAAACACATCTAAAATTTTTATATGGTACCACAAAAGATCCTCAATATCCAAAGCAATCAAGCAGTAGAAAAAGTGAAGGTATAACTCTACCTGACTTTGAAAGATACTACAAAGCTACAGAAAAAGAAAAGTATGGTACTTGAATAAAAAGAGACACACAGGACAATACAGAAAAAAAAGGAGACCAGAAATATATTAATGTATTCACAGCCAAGTGTTTTTAAATAGAGGTGGCAATTTCTTAGGGAAATGGCAGTATCTTCAATAAATGGTGTTGAGAAAATTTTGTAACCACATTCAGAGGAATATCTCAACCTCAATTCACATCATATATTACACAAACTAAATTAGATACTTAAATGTAAGGTCTAAAACTCTGAAACTACTACCAAAAAATATAGACTGAAAGCCCTGTAACATTTGCTGGGCAGTGACTTTTAATATGTGAACTAAAATCCCAAGGAACAAAAAAATTTTTTGAAAAGATGAATCAGATTTGAAAATATGTTTGTTTTTTGCTGTTTTCTCATTTGTCAGTCATAACCACAGAAACTTTGATGTTTAACAGCAAGTTCTGTACCCATCACAGTGCATCAGACACTTTATGGCTTTTATTTTAAGCTTGAGGCACCTAGAGTTACTGGTGCTTACGGTAACAGTATGAAAGACACTGAAAGGGCAGCCTTGCTTATGCTCCCATGACTGGCCACTGTGTGAACACAGTAAACTGGTCTGCATGCAAACTAACAGGACATGTTTTCATCTAAAAGCTCCCATTATCTCCAAAAGTTTTCAGAGAAAATGGACAAGGAGATCACTGCAGTTAGGTGACTAAGAATATAAACTGTAGATTAAATTTAAACCATTAAAAAATTTATAAACAGTAAGAGTAACAAATTTCTCCCAATTGTAACATTAATATGGAAAATAAATATTCCAAATTTACAGAGGTCATTTTAATGTTTTACAACCTTTAACATTCACACTTTACAATAGAGGATTCTGCATGAAAATCCATGTTGTGCTATGAGTATATAATAAATAACTAAATTTAAAATTGCTATTCTCTTAACTTTTATATGTATGTCCTAGCAAATTATATATTTGCCACACTTTGTATAAGAATCTAATATTTTTCTTTCTTTTTTTTTTTTTTTTGAGACGGAGTTTCGCTCTTGTTACCAAGGCTGGAGTGCAATGGCGCATGCAAAGATTCTAAAAGATAAGCTAAAAGAAGATAGTGTAATAAATTGAATACAAAGAATATATATTTGCTTTTACTATTTTTGAGGATTTTTCTTTTCTAGTAAATTAGACATCTTATTAAAATGATTTGTTTTGTCTTAATATTACTCTTTTCTTCTGAAAATAGTTGCAAACTTATACTAACACAAACACAGTTACTCCTTAAATCTAAGTTATATTAGACTAGTAGATGTGTATATTTAACTCTACGTAAGTCAAAACTAAAACTCCAAATGTTCTTGAAGGCAGAGGCCACATGCTTCAAAAAATACATAATAAATTTTTGAAAATATTTAGGACTCAGAAATACATTTGTTTTCACCTTTATATAAATTTTATGATGACTATAAAAATGACCATGTAGTCAGTAACAATTTAACAATACAACTTGGAATAACTAAGACTGTAGAACTGAATTGTTTTCAATACAAAACATAAAAGACAGAGGTTATATAAAATATATATATTAAAAAAAAAGAAAGAGGTTATAGGTACCTTATTTACCCTAATGTGATTATTATATATTGTATAACTGTATCAAAATATGCCATATATGGCATAAATGTATACACATATACACACAAAAACTAAGAAAAATAAATTAAAATGTTAAAAATATTATGACTTACAGAAACCATATTCTTTATTTGCAGTTTAAAGCTACTGGAAAAGAAGCTTTAACTAGAGATGTTAGTCTAGTATGTTGCCAAACAGTGTACCGTTACCATCTTTTAAATACACACTTGAGTAAGGAATAACAGGTTAAAAATAGTGGCACAATAACACTTTTTTGAATGTACAACAGTGCCTAATGTTATAAATATTGAATTAAAAAATTAACACAATCTAAAATGTTTTCAAAATGTAGTTTTGTTTTTTTTTTTTGAGACGAAGTTTTGCTGTTGTTACCCAGACTGGAGTGCAATGGCACGATCTCGGCTCACTGCAACCTCTGCCTCCTGGGTTCGAGCAATTCTCCTGCCTCAGCCTCCCGAGTAGCTGGGACTACAGGCACGCGCCACCATGCCCAGCTAATTTTTGTGTTTTTAGTAGAGACGGGGTTTCACCTTGTTGACCAGGATGGTCTCAATCTCTTGACCTCGTGATCCACCTGCCTCGGCCTCCCAAAGTGCTAGGATTATAGGCGTGAGCCACCGCGCCCGGCTCAAAATGTAGTTTTATCACATGAAATTACAATTAGTAAAATGACATACTAAATTTTGATTTAATTTTAACTATAATTAAGAATGATTTTTCTTTCATAATAATGGATTAGAATATTACTTGGGGCTGGGCACAGTGGCTCACACCTGTAATCCTAGAACTTTGGGAGGCTAAGGTGAGCAGGCCACTTGAGGTCAGGAGTTCAAGAACAGCCTCCCAACATGGTAAAACCTCATTTTACTAAAAAACAAAAATTAGTCAGAAGTAATAGTGGGCACCTGTAACCTCAATCACTTGGGAGGCTGAGACAGGAGAACGGTTGAATCTGGGAGGAAGAGACTGCAGTGAGCTGATGTGCCACTGCGCTCCAGCCTGGGAAACAGGGTGAGATTTCCTCTCAAAAAAAAGAAAAAAAAACAAAATATTACTCAAAATGCCTACCTCATGCATCACTCAATTCTATAAATTAACCACAAACAGCCTTTCTACTTAGATTTTCATCATGCATCTTACATTTTAATGTTCTTATTTGTCCATAAGAAAGATCATAATGACCACCTAATAAAAAAGCCTCCCAAATCTTTGATGCAGAATTGATAGCATGCTTTTACATGTGAATACAATAGAAATGAAAAAAATAACACGAAGTAATTTAAGAGTTGAATTTCATCATTATTCAGTTTTCAAATAATCTGGGTTTTGTTTGTTTGTTTTTTAAGACAGTCTTGCTCTGTCACCCAACCTGTAGTGCAGTGGCAAAACCCCGGCTCACTGCAACCACTGCCTCCCAGGTTCAAGTGATTCTCATGCCTCAGCCTCCCAAATAACTGGAATTACAAGTGTGCATCACAATGCCTGGTTAATTTTTGTATTCATTTTTAGTAGCGATGGGGTTTCACCACGTTGGCCAAGCTGGTCTTGAACTCCTGACGTCAGGTGATCTGCCCACTTTGGCATCTCCAAGTGTTAGCCTTACAGATGTGAGCCACTGTGTCTGGCCAAAAAAATCTGTATTTTCAAGATAAAAGTATGCTTTAAATATAATTAATACTCTTCAAAGATCTACGTCTTTTAAAGTTATAAACAAATAATTTTTTTACCAAATTTAGTTGTTTTTTTTTCCCCCATACTCAGCAGTCGTATTTAGTGTAATGTCTGAATTTTGAGAGACAGATATTTTTACTGTGAAATTCTGATATTTACATAAACTTGTTTTGGATTAATTTTTAAAAATACAGTATCTGCAAAAATATACTTTAGTATAAACTCTGGTGTTTTATAATATGTAGTTTTTGAAAAAATGTTTTTCCAAATTTATTATATTTGCAAGGTTATTCTTCAATATAAATTCCCTGATATTGAGCAAAGTTGGAACAACTGCCTCAGGGTTTTCCTCTAGTACAAAATGTGTACAATAAAATCTGTGATACAAGTAAAGGTACTATAATCCTCTTTATATATTTGTTTTCAAAATAAATATTCTTTTGCACTTTTAGGGCTTCTATTTTCTGAAAGATCTACTGACAGTAACTGCACTTTTAATGCTTTTATTGAGTATTAATTCTCGGATGTTGAATAAGATGTGAGAAGGTATTAATGGCTTTCACAATTTCTTTCTTTTTTTTTTTTTTTTTAATAATCTCCCTGTTGCCCAAGCTGGAATACAGTGGCATAATCTTGGCTCACTGCAACCTTTTCCTCCCAGGTTCAAGTGAGTCTCCTGCCTCAACCTCCTGAGTAGCTGGAATTACAGGTGTCTGGCACCATGCTTGGCTAATTTTTTTTGCATTTTTTGTATAGATGAAATTTCAGCATGTTGACCAGACTGGTTTTGAACTCTTGACCTCAAATGATCCATCTGTCTTGGGCTCCCAAAATGCTGGGATTACAGGTGTGAGGCACTATGCCTAGCCTACACTTTGTTTATATTTGTACATTGGTTCTCAAATAGAAATGCTTTCCTGTGCAATAAGGTGTGAGCATTGGCTAAATGTTTTACCACGTTATTCACATTAGTCGTTTTCTCCAGTATATTTTACCTACAATCAAGTGTGACAGCCATTTGAAGACTGGCACATTATTCGCATTTCTCATCCATACAATTTCTTTTGTATTCAGAAATTTGAGGTGTTGCCGAAAGCACTGTGACATTTTTAGATTTGTAGAGTTTCTCTATAGCATAAATTAGCTTATGTCTGTTAAAAATTGAGGATCTGTTAGAGGCTTTCCCACATTCTTCACATATGTAGGGTTTCTCTACAGTATGAGTTTTCTTATATGTACTAATCCTTACAGACTGGTTAAAGGCTTTGCCACATTCCACAAACTGGAATGGATTCCCTCCAGTATTAATTACCTATGTTTAGTAAGGATTGAGGAACAGTTAAAAGACTTATCACAGTCTTCACATTTGTAAGGTTTCCGTCCTGTATAAACTCCCTTATGTTCAGTAAGTGTTGAGAACTAGTTAAAAGCTTCACCACATTTTTAACATTTGTAGGGGTTTTCCTTCCAGTATGAATTATCTTATGAGTAGTAAGGTGTAAGGACCAGTTGAAGTCTTTACCACATTTTTCACAATGGTAGGGTTTCTCCTCCAGTATGAAATCTCTTATGTTCAGAAAGGTTTGAGGCCCAGGTGAAGGCTGTCACATTCTTCACATTTGCAGTATTTCTCTCCAGTATGAACTGCCTTGTGTATTGTAAGGGTTGAGAACTTGTTAAAGGCTTTGCCACATTCTTCACATTTGTAGGGCTTCTCTCAAGTATGAATTCTCTTATGCTTGGTAAGGCTTGAAGACCACCTAAAGGCTTTGTCACATTCTTCACATTTGTGGTGTTTCTCTCCAGTATGAATTGCCTTGTGTGTAGTAAGGGTTGAGAACTTGTTAAAGGCTTTGCCACATTCTTCACATTTGTAGGGTTTCTCTCCAGTATGAATTATCTTATGCTTAATAAGACTTGAAGACCATCTAAAGGCTTTGCCACATTCTTCACATTTGTAGTTCTTCTCTTCAGCATGAATTTTCTTATGTGTAGTAAGAGTTGAAGATTGTCTAAAAGCTTTGCCACATTCTTCACATTTGTAGGGTTTCTCTCCAGTATGAATTATCTTATGCTTAGCAAGGCTTGAGGACTGGCTAAAGGCTTTGCCACATTCTTTACATTTGCAGGACTTCTCTCCGGTATGAATTCTCTTATGTTCCGTAAGGTTTGATAATCGGTTGAAGGGTTTGCCACATTCTGCACATTTGTAGGGTTTCTCTCCAGTATGAATTGCCTTGTGTATATTAAGGGTTGAAAACTTGATAAAGCCTTTGCCACATTCTTCACATTTGTAGGGCTTTTCTCCTGTATGAATTGCCTTGTGTGTAGTAAGGGTTGAGAACTTGTTAAAGGCTTTGCCACATTCTTCACATTTGTAGGGTTTCTCTCCAGTATGAATTATCTTATGCTTAATAAGGCCTGAAGACCACGTAAAGGCTTTGCCACATTCTTCACATTTGTAGTGTTTCTCTCCAGCATGAATTTTCTTATGTGTAGTAAGAGTTGAGGATTGTCTAAAAGCTTTGCCACATTCTTCACATTTGTAGGGTTTCTCGCCAGTATGAATTATCTTATGCTTAGTAAGGCTTGAGGGCCAGCTAAAGGCTTTGCCACATTCTTCACATTTGTAGTGTTTCTTTCCAGTATGAATTGCCTTGTTTATAGTAAAGGTTGAGAACTTGTTAAAGGTTTTGACACATTCTTCAGATTTGTAGGGCTTCTCTCCAGTATGAATTCTCTTATGCTTAGTAAGGCTTGAAGACCACCTAAAGGCTTTGTCACATTCTTCACATTTGTGGTGTTTCTCTCCAGTATGAATTGCCTTGTGTGTAGTAAGCGTTGAGAACTTATTAAAGGCTTTGCCACATTCTTCACATTTGTAGGGCTTCTCTCCAGTATGAATTTTCTTATGGTTAGGAAGGCTTGAAGACCACCTAAAGGCTTTGCCACATTCTTCACATTTGTAGTGTTTCTCTCCAGCATGAATTTTCTTATGTACAATAAGAGTTGAGGGTTGTTTAAAAGCTTTGCCACATTCTTCACATTTGTAGTTTTTCTCTCCAGCATGAATTTTCTTATGTATAATAAGAGTTGAGGATTGTTTAAAAGCTTTGCCACATTCTTCACATTTATAGGGTTTCTCTCCAGTATGAATTATCTTATGCTTAGTAAGGTTTGAGGACCAGCTAAAGGCTTTGCCACATTCTTCACATTTGTAGGGCTTCTCTCCAGTATGAATTCTTTTATGACAAGTAAGGGTTGAGAACCAGTTAAAGGTTTTGCCACATTCTTCACATTTGAAGAAATTCTCTCTAGTACAAATTCCTTTATGTTGAGATAGGTGTGAAAGCATGCAAAATGATCTGACATATTCTTTACATTTCAAAAGTTTATTTTCAGTATGCCTTATCTTATGTCTGTTTGAATTTGAACATTTATTAAAGACTTTTGCATATTTATCACATTGAAATACTTTGCTTTGTGTAGTTGCCAAACTCTGGTTAAGTTTCTTATAACCTTCTTTGTGCACCTTATACTCATCCATATTGGTACAATCAATTTTTAACTGTAAATTATCATGTCCACATTTTTCATATCTTCTCAAAACCACTTTTTGGAAAGAATCTTCTATGCCCTCCTCTTCCCAAAGGTCTTGAGAAAAATGAGAACATATAACTGAAAATAAATAAAAATCACAAATTATTTCACTTATTAGACTCAGATAAATACAGTTTACAAATCTAACCTATAAAATTATTCAAACTACATAAACAACATGACATTGCAATATACCACAGGCTCTAATTCTTCATAGACATATAAACATAGTAAAAGTACATAGATGAAATTCATAAGTGGAGAATTTATACATGAGTTAAATGTGTGCAATGCCTGAATTAAATCCAATGCAAAGAGCCACATAGAAAAAAAAGAAAAGTTTGTTAAATTTACCCAATACAACTCTTTCTGTTCCCAATATTACACAGTCCCTTTAGAAGTAAATTGCCAACTTCTGTTTTTTTTTTTTTTTGAGACGGAGTTTTGCTCTTGTTACCCAGGCTGGAGTGCAATGGCGCGATCTCAGCTCATTTTTTTTAAAAAAGACAAGTAAAGTATTAATACATAAAATTGAATTTCTGGCTCCTATGGGGCTTTCCACACAGTGATTTCTGTCTCCCCATTCCATAAAATAGTAAAGGAAATGGTGGTATA
Source organism: Callithrix jacchus (assembly GCF_049354715.1). NCBI lineage: Eukaryota > Metazoa > Chordata > Mammalia > Primates > Cebidae > Callithrix > Callithrix jacchus. Next base: position 21,962,205 of record NC_133523.1, read on the forward strand.
CTTTGAAATGACAGTTTGAGTCTTCAGAGGCTAAAGGTGAACTCACTGCAGCAGAGCACTGCAGTGCTATAGAGAAAGAACAGGTGTAGCAAGTGATTACTTTTCAAAAGAAACATAAATAATCTCCTTGAGCTAAAAGTAAACACAAAATTTCAGACAAGACAAAGCTGAAGACGTTTGACAGACCTCCATAATCTCTTGCCAAAACCACTGTTTTCTGACTACGCCAGGACAAAGCTACATTATAAATTTTGAGACAGGTAGCTTTTTTAAAGCTTCAAATCTCAAAAATTATAATATGTAAAAAATAAAGCAATATAATCCCATCAAAAATATTATAAAACTTTTAGAAAGAAACCATTATAAATGTATATATTAATTTTAAAAATTGAATAATATTCAATGAGTGAAAATAGGAACACAGACTATAGAAAATCATAAAAATGAGGGTAATAACAAAAATATTTAAATTGTGGTGATAGTAAAGACCTGGAACCAACCCAAATGCCCATTAATGATAGACTAGACAGGGAAAATGTGGCACATATACACCATGGAATACTATGCAGCCATCAAAAACGATGAGTTCGTGTCCTTAGTAGGGACACGGATGAACCTGGAAACCATCATTCTCGGCAAGCTGACACAAGAACAGAAAATCAAACACCGCATTTTTTCACTGATAGGTAGGTGTTGAACAATGAGAACACATGGACACAGGGAGGGGAGTATCACACACTGTGGTCTGTCGGGGGGGAACAGGGGAGGGACAGCGGGGGGGTGCGGAGCTGGGGAGAGAGAGCATGAGGAGAAATGCCAGATATAGGTGATGGGGAAGAAGGTAGCAAATCACACTGCCATGTGTGTACCTATGCAACAATCTTGCATGTTCTTCACATGTACCCCAAAACCTAAATAAATAAATAAATTGTGGTGATAAAAAATACAAAAAGAAATAACTGAAAGATTCTAAAATTAAAAAAAAAAGGGGGGGACTTCCACAAAGATGGCCAAATAAGAACAGCTCCAGTCTGCAGTTTCCAGTGAGAGCACACTGTGATCCCCACATATCCAGCTGAGGTAACAGGTTCATCTCATCGGGACTGGTTAGACAGTGGGAAAAGCCCAATGTGCACAAGCCAAAGCAGGGTGGGGCACAGCCTCACCCAAGAGGTTCAACGGGCCAGAGAACTCTCTCCCCCAGCCCAGGGAAGCCATTAGGAACTTTTCCAGACACTCCGACACTCCAGCTCAGATGCTGCACTTTTCCCATGGTCTACACAACCCCAAGACCAGGAGATTCCCTGCGGTGCCTACACCAGTGCTTCGGTATTCCAGCACAAAACTGGATGGCCGTTTTATTTGAGTTGCACCTGGAATGCCAGCAAGACAGAAAAGCTCATTCCCCCTGAAAAAGGGGGCTGAAGCCAGGGGGCCAAGCAAGCTGACGAGGTACTTCCCACCCCCATGAAGACTGGCAATCTAAGATCCACTGGCTAGAAATTCTCACAGCTAGCACAGCAGTCTGAGCTCAACCTGGGACGTTTGAGCTTGGTGGGAGGAGGGCTGCTCGCCACTGCTGAGGCTCCATTAGGCGATTTTAACATTGCCTGTGTAAACAAATCCAGGAAGTTTACATGGCAGCTGAGCACAGCCCAGCATGGCAACTCAGCAAGGCCTCTGCAGGCAGATTGTCAAGTAGATTCCCTTCTTGCTGGGCAGGGCATCTCAGAAAAAAAAAAGTCAGCACCCTGTCAGGGACTTACAAAGCCTCCACCTTCCTGGGACAGACACCTGGGAAAAGGGCAGTTGTGAGTTCCGCACCAGCAGACTTAAACATCCCTGCCTGGCAACGCTGAAGGGAGCTATGGATCCCCCATCAGTGCTTGAGCTCCACTAAAGGACAGGCTGCCTCCTCAAATGACTCCCTGATCCCTCGTATAATCAAACTGACAGAGACGTCATACGAGAGATCTCTGGCTAACATCTGGCAGGTACCCTTTTGGGATGAAGCTAGCAGAGGGAGGAACAGACAGCAACCTTTGCTGTTCTGCAGCTCCTGCAGGTGATTCCCAGGCAAGCAGGGTCTGGAGTAGACCTCCAGGAAACTCCAGCAGACCTGCAGCAGAGGGGCCTGAATGTTGAAAGGAAAACTAACAAACAGAAAGAAATAGCTTCAACATCAACAGAAAGGACATCCAATCAGAAATCCCATCCAAAAGTCACAACCTTCAAAGACTAAAGGTAGATAAATCCATGACGATGGGAATAAACCAGTGCAAAAAAGCTGAAATCACCAAAAGCCAGAATGCCTCTTCTCCTTCAAGGGATCACAACCCCTCAACAGCAAGAGAACAAAAAAGATGGAGAATGAGTGTGATGAATTGACAGAAGCAGACTTCAGAAGGTGAGTAATAACGAACTTCTCCAAGCTAAAGGAGCATGTTCTAACCCAATGCAAAGAAACTAAGAACCTTGAAAAAAGGTTAGATGAAATGCTAATGAGAATAACCAGCATGGAGAAGAACATAAATGACAAGATGGAGCTGAAAAACACAGCATGAGAACTTTGTGAAGCATACACAAGTTTCAATAGCCAAATATCAAGCAGAAGACAGGATATCAGAGATTAAAGATCAATTCAATGAAATAAAGTGAGAAGGCAAGATTAGAGAAAAGAGTGAAAAGAAATGAACAAAGCCCCAAGAAATATGGGATTATGTAAAAAGACCAAATCTACATTTGATCAGTGTACCTGAAAGTGACAGCAAGAAATAAACCAAGTTGGAAAACACTCTTCAGATATTATCCAGGAGAACTTCTCCAACCTAGCAAGGCAGGCCAACGTTCAAACACAGGAAATACAGAAAACACCACAAAGGTATTCCTCATGAAGAACAACCCCAAGGCACATAATCATCAGATTCACCAGGGTTGAAATGAAGGAAAAAATGCTAAGGGCAACCAGAGAGAAAGGTCAGGTTACCCACAAAGGGAAGCCCATCTGACTCACAGTGGGTCTCTCAGCAGAAACTCTGCAAGCCAGAAGAGAGTGGGGGCCAATCTTCAACATCCTTAAAAAAAGAATTTTCAACCCAGAATTTTATTATCCAGCCAAACTAAGTTTCATAAGTGAAGGAGAAATAAAATTTTTTATGGACAAGCAACTGCTGAGAGATTTTGTTACCACCAGGCCTGCCCTACAAGAGGACCTGAAGCAAGCACTAAACATGGAAAGGAACAACCAGTACCAGTCTCTGCAAAAACATACCAAACTGTAAAGACTATAGACGCTATGAAGATATTGTATCAAATAATGGGCAAAACAACCAGCTAGCATCAAAATGGCAGGATCAAATTCACATGTAACATTATAATCTTAAATTTAAATGGAAAAAATGCCCCAATCAAAAGATACAGACTGTTAAATTGGATGAAAAGTTAAGACCCATCAGTGTGCTGTATTCAGGAGATGCATCTCACGTGCAAAAACACACATAGGCTCAAAATATAGGACAGGAGAAAGATTTGCCAAGCAAATGGAGAGAAAGAAAAAAAAAGCAGGGGTTGCAATCCTAGTCTTTTATAAAACAGACTTTAAACCAAGAAAGATCAAAAGAGACAAAGAAGGGTATTACATAATGGTAAAGGGATTTATGCAATAAGAAGAGATAACTATCCTAAGTATATATGTACCCAATACAGGAGCATCCAGATACATAAAGCAAGTTCTTAACGACCTACAAAGAAACTTAAGTGGCAACTCTATCACCCCAATGTCAATACTAGACAGATCATCAAGACAGAAAATTAACAAGGATATCCAGGACTCGAACTCAGATCTGGACCAAGCAGACTTAATAGACATCTACAGAATTCTCCACCCCAAAACCATAGCATATACATTCTTCTCAGCACCTCACAGCACTTATTTTAAAACTGACCATATAATTGAATTAAAACACTCCTCAGCAAATGCAAAAGAATGGAAATCATAACAAATAGCCTCTCAGACCACAGTGCAATAAAATTAGCACTTGGGATTAAGAAACCACTCAAGGAGAATCAGAGGAAGATATGGTCACAGAAGAAGCCAGAGAGATTCAACATTGCAGGCTTTGAAGATGAAGGAAGTGGGCCACTAACCCAGAATGCGTGTGGCCACTAGAAGCTGGAAAAAGAAAGGAAATGGATCCTCCCCTACAACCTTCAGAAAGAAATGCAGCCCTGATGACACCTTAATTTTAGCCCAGTGAGATTCACGTTGAACTTCTAACATTCAGAAATAAATAGAAAAGTTGATCTTAAAATTTATATGGAATTGCAAGGGACCCAGAATGGCCAAAATAATCTTGAAAAGGAAAAATAAGTTGCAGAAAGCAAGGATCAAGTGTCTCAGCTTTCCACAGTGGCATCTTCGGAGGAAACTGTGGTGGAAATCTTCTGTAATCACTCTGTGTCCAAATGCTTACAATTTCTTCTGGTACCTTCACTTCCCGGGACATGCACCAAGACTCCTTGTTAAGTGCTCAAGGCCTTCTCAAGCAGGGATGATACAACATGACCTATGAACGGTTCTCTTCATCACTGCTCATCCTTCAGGTGCAGGAGGCAGATGCTGCTGTTTACTACTGTCCTGTGGAGGACACAGAGGCAGGGAACCCATGAAGAGCTGAACAGAAACAGAGATCATGGCCTTTGCAGGAGGCAAAACAGATACGAGCAATAACTTTTTCCTTCTTAATTCAGTGTTACCCAAGCTTTTTCATTTGGTATTGCTATTAGAAAAAAAATTGAGTCCAGACACACTGTATATTAGCAAATGTCTATAAAAATATGCTTTCAAATTTCTTATTAATTTTCTCTTGAGACAGGGTCTTGCTCTGTTATCCAAGCAGGAGTGCGGTGGCATAATCATAGCTCATTTTAGCTTTGAACTCCTGGGTTCAAGGGGAGCTGGAACTCAGCCTCCTGAGTAGCTGGGACTATAGGCACGTGCCACCATGCCTAGTGAATTTCCCCCTTTTTGTAGACATGAGTTCTCTCTCTGCTGTCCAGACTGGTCTCAAGCTCTTGGCTTCAAGTGATCCTCCTGCCTCAGCCTCCAAAAGTGTTGGGATTACAGGTGTGAACCAACATACCTGGCCCAGAAAATATGGTTTAAAAGAGTGATTATTTCAAATAGTCATCTTGATATTTGAAATACTTTTGACTCACTTTTATGAGATCTGATTACATTATTTTTGTTTTTCCCTCATAAAATGGCTGACGATGAACTTGTGATAGTAATAAGAGGCATGTCAACTCTTCCATCTTCTTTTCTTTTTAAAAAATTCAGAAAGGCTGGAGTGTAGTGGCATGATCATAGCTCACTGCAGCCTTTAACTCCTTCAGTGATCCTCTGCCTTGACCTCCCAAAGCACTGGGATTATAGGTGTGAGCCACCAGGCCCATTCGACCCTTTCATTTTCTTATTGCTCTCTGTGCTTACCTTTTAAATATTATCTGCTAGCTTCAGTCTCTTTGCAGCAATATTTTCAAGACATGTATCCATTTTGTAAAGGGTGGTTTAGTTAACACTCGGTAATGTAATAAGAATTGAAAAGGGAATGAATGAGCGAGTAGCGGCTCCCAACAGCCATGCATTTGGAACCTCAATTCTTGGCTCAGGATACTTTGCTTATAATCTAGCATATAGTCTCATTGAGGGTGCCAGTCAGTGAGTATATGAAATATTAGTAAAATGGAATCTCCTTCATAATATTTGAACTAAAAACAAATGCAAGTGGAAGTATTAATTTCTAGGTGAAAAGCTATTGTAGGGATCCTGAGACTGCAGATGGAGAACAGAGCTGGAGAGCTCACAAAACAGGCCCACATGAGTGCTGGGGAGCTGTCTGAGGTCTCTGAATTGGTCTGTTCTGTCAGCTGCTGGTTTTGTCTGCACTGACGGTGAAGTTTTCTTGTGGGCAGTATCTAGGCTCACCTGAACTCTTCAACTGTCTGAGGACCCCCTTCGAAGGGTATCTGTGTCTGCCACTTGCTCCATGAGATTTGAAAGGCTTGCCATGACTTGCTACTGTGTCCTATGTCCTCTGACTTCACTGCTACTTTTTTCTTTGATGGGGCCATGAAAACCACCTATGGTAACCTCCTGTACCTTCTGAAAATCAGGGTCCCACAAAGAATGGGTGGTATTTATAAGACTGTGTTACTTTCATTTTCTTCCAAGGATTAGTATTATCAATTGAATTACATTCCATGCCCTTTACCCACCCTGCAAAAGGATGTTTTTTGGGGTAGGGGACATGGGTAAGTCCTAGCCCTGAGTACCTCAGAATGCAAACTTATTTGGAAATAGAATCTTTATAGTGGTGATACAATTGAGATGAAGTCATTGGGATGGGCTCTAAGCCAATAATGACTGGCATCCTTATGGACAGTGGAGATTTGAACACAGAGACAAGCATGTATAGAGGGAAGACAATGTAAAGAGGCACAGGGAGAAAATATAACAAATGTAGTATTATTTTTTAAATTTAACTTAGTGATTTTATTTTTAAAAAATCCATTACATAAAACAATTGTGATATGGAACAATGTCATATTCCACCAAAAAAAATAATATGCACCTGTACCCCAGAACTTAAAGTATAACAAATATAGTATTTTTTAGAAGCTTGAGAGAGCATGGATATGGTTAGGACAAGAATATGGCAATAAACTGTGTAGGCAGATTGAAATTCAGATGTGAATTAAAATATTTGGCAGATGCTTGTGTAGACAGTTAATGATCTCAAGGTTCAGTTTACATTTATTTTCCCAGTGATACCTTGAAACTATATAAATTGCGTAGAAATTAGATGTAATCTCAGGAAAAGATAGGACAATGGATTTGGCTGAGATTTGATTTCCGACACCTGGTAGAATATAACTTTAAATAGAAGTTAAACATAGTTGTGAAAAATAAAGTTTTGTTTTTCTTTTGCCCTTTTTGAGCATCTATTTTTGTGTATTGAAATTATATCCATTACATAAAAATTTGCTTTCTTGGACATGTTTGAAATGATGAAGACTTTGGTAAAAGGGATAATACTGTCTTAAACCACATAAGGGGAAGACACTCTCAATAGAACTCTCATGGATGAATAGTATTCCCTTTGGACTCATTTTTGAACATCTGAACAATAAAACAGAAGATTTCAAAAATAAAAAATAATTTAAAAAAAAGAAACCACTCAAAACTGCACAACTACATGGAAACTGAACAACCTGCTCCTAAATGACTACTGGATAAATAATGAAATAAAGGCAGAAATAAAAACATTCTTCAAAACCAATGAGAACAAAGACACAATGTACCAGAATCTCTGGGACATATTTAAAGCAGTGTCTAGAGAGAAATGTATAGCACTAAATGCCCACCAGGGAAGCAAGGAAAGATATAAAATCAACGCCCTAACATCACAATTAAAAGAACTAGAGGAGCAAGATCAAACAAATTTAAAAGCTAGCAGAAGGCAACAAATAACTAAGATTAAAGCAGAACTGAAAGAGGTGGAGACACAAAAAACCCTTCAAAAAAAATCAATAAATCTAGAAGCTGGTTTTTTGAAAAGATCAACAAAACAGATAGACTGCTAGCCAGACTAATAAAAAGAGAGAGAGAGAGACAGAGAGATAAGGTTCAAAAAGATGCAATAAAAAATTACAAAGAGGATATTACCACTGATTCCACAGAAATACAAACCACCATCAGAGATTACTACAAACATCTCTATGTAAATAAACCAGTAAATCTAGAAGAAACAGATAAATTCCTGAATACTTACACCCTCCCAAGACTAAATCAAGGAGTTGAATCCCTGAATAGACAACAAACAAGGTCTGAAGTTGAGGCAGCAATTAATAGCCTACTAACAAAAAAAATTCGAGGAACAGACAGCTTCACAGTCGAATTCTACCAGATGTACAAAGAGGAGCTGGTACCATTTCTTCTAAAATGATTCCAAACAATACAAAAAAAGGGAACTCCCTAAATTATTTTATGTGACCAACATCATACTGATACCAAAACCTGGAAGAGACTCAACCGAAAAAGAAAACTTTAGGTCAATATCCATGATGAATGTCGATGCAAAAATCTTCAATAAAATACCGGTGGCTCACACCTGTAATCCCAGCACTTTGGGAGGCCGAGTCGGGTGGATCACGAGGTCAAGAGATCAAGACCATCCTGGTCAACATGGTGAAACCCCATCTCTACTAAAAATACAAAAAATTAGCTGGGCATGGTGGTGTGTGCCTGTAATCCCAGCTACTCAGGAGGCTGAGGCAGGAGAATTGCCTGAAGCCAGGAGGCGGAGATTGCAGTGAGCAGAGATTGTGCCATTGCACTCCAGCCTGGGTAACAAGAGGGAAACTCCATCTCAAAAAAAAAAACCTGGCAAACCAAATTGAACAGCACATGAAAAAGTTTATCCATCATGATCAAGTTGGCTTCATCCAGGGGATGCAAGGCTGATTCAACATCTGCAAATCTATAAATGTAATCCATCACATAAATAGAACCAAAGACAAAAACCACATGATTATCAATAGATGCAGAGAAGGCCTTCAAAAAAATCCAACAGAGCTTTATGCTAAAAACTCAAATTAAACTAGGTATCAATGGATTGTATCTCAAAATAATAAGAGCCACTTATGAAAAACCCACAGCCAATATCATACTGAATGGGCCAAAACTGGAAGCATTTCCTTTGAAAACTGGCACAAGACAAGGATGCCCTCTCCCACAACTCCTATTCAACATAGTATTGGAAATTCTGTCTAGGGCAATCAGGTAAGAATAAGAAATAAAGAGTCTTCAAATAGGAAAAGAGGAAGTCAAATTGTCTCTGTTTGCAGATGACATGATCGTATATTTAGAAAACCCCATTGTCTCAGCCCACAATCTCCTAAAGCTCATAAGCAACTTCAGCAAAGTCTCAGGATACAAAATCAATGTGAAAATATCACAAGCGTTATTATTCACCAATAATAGACAGAGAGCCAAATCATAGTGAACTTCCATTCACAATTGCTACAAAGAGAATAAAATACCTAGGCATAAAACTAACAAGGAATGTGAAGGACCTCTTCAAGGAGTACTACAAACCACTGCTCAAGAAAATAAGAGCGGACACAAACGGATGGAAAAACATTCCATGCTCATGATTAGGAAGAATCAATATCGTGAAAATGGCCATACTGCCCAAAGTAATTTATAGATTCAATGCTATCAATCTACCAATTACTTTTTTCACAGAATCGGAAAAAACACCTTAAACTTCATATGGAACCAAAAAAAGAGCCCACATAGCCAAGACAATCTTAAGCAAAAAAAAAAAAAAAAAAAAAAAAAGCTGGAGGCATCACACGACCTGACTTTAAATTATATTACAAGGCTACTGTAATCAAAACAGCATGGCACTGGTTCCAAAACAGAGACAAAGGCCAATGGAACAGAAGAGAGGCCTCAGAAATAACACCAAGCATCTACACCTATCTGATCTTTTACAAACCTGACAAAAACAAGCAATGAGAAAAGGATTCCCTATTTAATAAATGGTGTTGGGAAAACTGGCTATGTTGCTATGTCTAATATGCAAAACTGAAACTGGACCCCTTCCTTACACCTTACACAAAAATTAACTCAAGATGGATTAAAGACTTTAATGTAAGACCTAAAACCATAAAAATTCTAGAAGAAAACCTAGGCAATACCATTCAGGACATAGACATGGGCAAAGAATTCATGACTAAAACACCAAAAGCAATGGCAACAAGAGCCAAAATTGGCAAATGAGATGTAATTAAACTAAAGAGCATTTGTACAGCAAAAGAAACTATCACCAGAGTGAACAGGCAACCCACAGAATGGGGGACAATTTTTGCAACTATCCCTCTGACAATGGGTTAATATCCAGACTCTATAAAGAACTTAAATAAATTTATAAGAATAAAACCAACAATCCCATCAACAAGTAGGTAAAAGATATGAACAGACACTTTTCAAAAGAAGGCATTTATGCAACCAACAAACATATGGAAAAAAAAGCTCGTCATCACTGGGTATCAGGGAAATTCAAATCAAAACCACAATGAGATACCACCTCATGCCAGCTGGAATGGTGATCATTAAAATGTCAGAAAACAACTGATGATAGAGAGGATGTGGAGAAATAGGAACACTTTTACACTCTTGGTGGGAGTGTAAATTAGGTTCAGCCATTGTGGAAGACAGTGTGGCAATTCCTCAGGATCTGGAAATAGAAATACCATTTAACCCAGCAATCCCATTACTGGGTATATATCCAAAGGATTATAAATTATTCTACTATAAAGACACATGTACATGTATGCTTATCATGGCACTATTCACAATAGCAAAGATTTGGAACCAACCCAAATGCCCATCAATGATAGACTGGATAAAGAAGATGTGGCACATATACACCATGAAATACTACTATACTGCCATAAAAATGGATGAGTTTATGTCCTTTACAGGGACATGGATGAAACTAGAAACCATCATTCTCAGCAAACTAACATAAGAACAGAAAACCAAATACCGCATGTTCTCACTCTTAAGTGTGAGTTGAACAATGAAAGCACATGGACACAAGGAGGAAAACATCACACACATGGCCTGTTGCGGGTGGGGGACCAGCAGAGGGAGAGCATTAGAAGAAATACCTAATGTAGATAACAGGTTGATGGGTGCAGCAAACCACCATGGAACGTGTATACCTATGTAACAAACCTGCACAATCTGCACATGTACCCCAGAACTTAAAGTATAATAATAATAAGTTAATTAAAACCAGAATCTGGTATGAGTATAAGGATGAAAAAGTAAACTAATAAAAATAGAATGCAACACATATACAAACTTTAACATATATGGTCATATGAGGAGTCATTTACATTCCAATAGTTATTACTATAAGCTAAAAAGTAAAGGCAATCCAGATTTCTCACAAAATCATTTAGTAAATATAATTTGAAATATAAAAATACTGGAATATCACTCAGTTTTAAAAAAGCAGAAAATATTCTCCAAATTACAAAGATAAAACTTGGTGAAATTATGCAAAATGAAATGAGTCAGCCACAAAAAAGACCAAGATTGTATGGGATAGATGCCTATAAAGCAGTCACACTCTTAGAAACAGAATTTTGTTTTAAAAGGTGCCCTATTTCCTTATCCTTCCTTATCCAGCAAGAAAATTTGTCAATCATTAATGACAAAAATGTCTTAATGAGAGAACCAGGTATTATGGCTAATACCTGTAAATAACAACTACATGGTACAGTATGGTTGGAGAACTGCTTCAGGCCAAAATTTTACGATCATCCTGGGTTATGGAGCGACACCCCATCTCAAAATAAGTGCCTTTAAAAGAGCTTTGAGACTCTGTGAAAGCCAAAAATAGAGAAGCATCCTTTTCAGAAAGCAGGCTTTCATTCAGGTGGCAAACTACAGGACCCCTGCTCTTGACTATATAAAATGTCCCATCCAACTTGGTCCAATTGAGAATTTTAAACTTACTCTGTAATCATCCCAAACTCCTTTTAGCCACATTCTGTGAAAGGTTTTGCTCTTCCAGAGGCCTGGAGAAAGATACGAATTTATAGCCATGCCGGCAGGCCTTCAGACCTCGGTCCTTACCGTGTTCCCAAAACCAGTTTCATGACTCAGTTCCAGCTTCCTAAGCCACAGTTCACGGCCAGCTCTGCCTACGTAGAAACCCATAGTGACCTCAGAAATCCTCTCTGGTACTCAGTGAAAGTCATACTAATCCACATCCTAATATAAAGCCCACCATATGCACACTCGACCAGAAACCTGCCCTAGTGTTTATCCTACTGAGCAAAGTCCTGAAGGATATTCACTCTGTCCAAAAATAAAATGGGAATTGCAACTACCCAAGTCCCTTGTAATAAGCCAACCCTAGTGCAGGGCCAGCAGGCTCGTGACCAAGCTACAACCCCACTTCACTATAAACCCAGAGGGCATTCTATCACCCTGGGGGCTCACCAAAGATTTTTACTTTCTTAAATCAGTTTATAAAAACTTTGAGAGGTGTTTGCTTCTTCAAATTCAAACACCAATGCAAAAGTATCTTGTGTCCATTGTCAATGCTTCTATTTTAACACAGGACATGAAGTATGTGGAAGAAACACTAGTCAAAAAAAATTTTTAAGTAATTGAAATTGAAGACAAATAAGTAAAACATTTTTGTTTGTATATCATGCAATGTTTTCTATTAAAAAAAGCATATTAAAACCTTTTCAAACTAATAAATACACTCAGTAAATTAGCAAAATATAAAATTAACATACAAGTTATAATTCCATACACTTACACTATCTGCTAAAATAGAAGAAAACAATCTTATTTACAATAGCACTAAAATAATTTCAGAACAAATTTAACCAAGTAACTCAAAAAACTTTCAAGTAAAAGATTTATCAGTGAAAAATAGATAACACAAATAAATTTAAATATATTTTATGTTTATCAATTCAAAGAAAAAATGTTAAAGTGCCATATTATTCTAAGTGATCTGTAGATTCAATAAAGTCAGTATCAAAATTCCAGTGACTTTTTTCACAGAAATAAAAAATATAATCCTAAAATTTATAAGAAACTATAATAAACTATGAATAGTCAAAGCAATCTTAAGAAAAAGAAAACAAAGCAGAACATCATACTCTAATTTCAAACTATATTTCAAGACTATATAGTAATAAAAACAGGATGAAATGTGCAGAAAGATGAAAGAAAAAAATCCACTACTCTCACACATTTCAGGGATGATGGAAAAAGAGAACTTAAAAAATGGTTTAACATGAACTATCAGAAAATTATGAAGGTATCTGTGTGTCCACACACACAAAATAAAGTCAAATTATACACTCTCTTATATGACATGAACAGTACTTTGGCTGTCACTGTAAACTTGAAGGAAGATTACTGAAGGGAAAGTAGAATTCTTAGAAATTTCAAAAGCATAAGACAGAAGATGTCCCTGTGTGAGAGTAAAATTTAAAAGAGTTTTTTTTTTTTTTGAGACGGAGTTTAGCTCTTGTTACCCAGGCTGGAGTGCAACGGCACAATCTCGGCTCACTGTAACCTCCGCCTCCTGGGTTCAGGCAATTCTCCTGCCTCAGCCTCCTGAGTAGCTGGGATTACAGGCACACGCCACCATGACCAGCTAATTTTTTGTATTTTTAGTAGAGATGGGGTTTCACCATGTTGACCAGGATGGTCTCGATCTCTTGACCTCGTGATCCACCCGCCTCGGCCTCCCAAAGTGCTGGGATTACAGGCGTGAGCCACCGAGCCCGGCCAAAGCAGTTTTTTAAAAAGGCTTTCCAGAAACTATTTCTTTGAATGTGGCTTCCCAAATCACTGGCTTTCTCTTTGACTTTGGATCTCTCATCCAGGTTGCCTGTTGTATTCACTCTCACCTACCTGAGGGTTTGGGCACCATCTCACGTCTCTTTATATTCCAGGGCTTTTTTTCTTGGTCCAGAAAGGTGATCAGATCTGGCTTAGAGACAGCAATACCTGTTTTATTAAAAATGAGTAACATGCATCTTGCTCATAATCACCAATTACCAACTCAGTAATGTGCTCAGTAAAGAGGATGTAATAGAATATTCGAATACATTTATCCCCAAATACCAATTTATAACATTGATTTCTAAATATGTAGAAAGCATTTTAATTTCATAGGTTCTTAATTAATTTTATTACCTGGTACTACTGAATTAAAATTGGTGGTGACAATTAGATTTTAAGATGTGAGCAACAATATTTTATGCCAGTAAACTTGCGAAATTAACACTAATCTAAAGTGAAGGACACAGATCAGCTCAAGAAATGTGGTAAATTCAGGTCAAGATAAAACATCTTGAAGAATTTTTTTTCTACAAGGAAAAATTCTATAATTTTCTTGAAAACAGAAATCTACAAGCATGCATCACCAAAAAAAAAAAAAAAATTATACAAAAGAGAAATGAAACCTATGGGGTAGACTAGGAATCTAGGAATTACATATCAAAGTTATTCTCACCCAGAAAGACCAGGTTTCTGTAGTTCTCTAACATCACATTCCTATATAAATTCTGCTGTGCAGTGTCCAGGCATTGCCACTCCTCCAGAGAGAATTCTATGGCCACATCCATAAATGTCAATGGTCCCTGCAAAACACACACAAACATATATATTTACCAAGTGGTCACGGGCAAAACTTTTAATTTAACTCAAGGTAAAATGGAGAAAGTAAAGAGAACTGGTTCTGACTTATAAGAATGACTAAAATTATTCAATAAAATAATTTTCAACATGGAAATATTCTCTACTGTATTATCTAATTCTGAGAAAAAAGAGTGGTATAAGATCCATAATATCAGTGTATATATAATATTTTTTGGGATAATAAAGTATAATATTCAGGGCATAAACACTAACATGTACAAGGTTGAGTGTTATGTTTACATCATACAGTATTAACTGTGTATTTTTTAGATGGAAAAGACATGGTCGTGTATATTATTCAGATGGAATAGACATGTTGAATTAGAAGGTATCACTCAAATTTTAATGTGTACAATTAGCTGGAGATCTTAATGCAGTTTTTTCGTTTTTGTTTTGTTTTGTTTTTTTTTTTTAGAAGATTCAGAATAAAGTCTGAGTTGCTGCATTTCTAACAAACTCATCAGTATTCAATGGTTTTGGCCCAAAAAGACTATTTTTCAAATATCCAGTAATTAAATGAGCCTGGTTTTCTCAGTTTTTCTAATTTGTAAACAAAGATGAGAGCCTTCGTTTTCCAAAAACAGATAAATGCAAAGAAAGCCTAAGAAAGAAGGGCAGCTGTCAGATTAAATGTGATGGTTTCTTCACATCAGCTACATAAGATAGTTGATGATGAAGAGGAAAATAACTCATTCTGTAGTTAAAAAAAAATATGTCAGAGAGCTTATCAACCAAGTGATTTATTAACATCAATTACAATAGAACAAAATTTTATGATGTCCTAATGTAACCAGAAGGACACACCATTACTGCCCCCAAGAAGGTAAATTATAGTCTGAATTTAATATAAAGAAACATCAGTTTTATGGAAAGTTTAAGAAACAGATATCTTCCATGTTCTGTAATTTTTTTGTTTTTGTTTTTGAGATGGAGTTTTACTCTTATTGCCCAAGCTGGAGTGCAATGATGTGATCTTGGCTCACCATAATCTCTACCTCCTGGGTTCAAGTGATTCTCTTGCCTCAATCTCCTGAGTTGCTGAGATTACAGGTATGCACCACCATGCCCAGCTAATTTTGTATTTTTAGCACAGATGGGGTTTCTTCATGTTGCTCAAGGTGGTCTCGAACTCCCAACCTCAGTTGTTCCACCTGCCTGAGTCTCCCAAAGTGCTGGGATTACAGGCATGAGCCACCGAGCCCAGCCCTGTTCTGTAATTTTTAATAGTGATTTTAAATAGTCTTTCTTTAGCACCCTTGAGAGCAGATATCTCCTAATTTTTTTTAGAACTTTCTGGGTAATAAATACCATACTGCTTCAATGAGCATTTTTTAAATCCTGCACTGCATAGATACAATAAAGAACAAAGATGAAACCTCAACATTACATGTCCTCTGTATTCACTAAAAACCCCAGGTTTCCCTTAGTAGGAATTTTGAGTATCCACACCTTCCCATGTTCAACAGCCACAAAGGGAACATTTTTAATATTGCAGATTATAAATTCATGGTAAGATTTCTGCATGGCTACAAGAAGCCATAATGTAGAGAAGGCTCTGGTATATAGAAAAAATATATATTTTTCAGAGACTTTGACTATCATAAGAATTTTTTTTTTTTTTTTTTTTTTTGAGACGGAGTTTCGCTCTTTACCCAGGCTGGAGTGCAATGGCGCGATCTCGGCTCACCGCAACCTCCGCCTCCTGGGTTCAGGCAATTCTCCTGCCTCAGCCTCTTGAATAGCTGGGATTACAGGCACATGCCACCGCGCCCAGCTAATTTTTTGTATTTTTAGTAGAGATGGGGTTTCACCATGTTGACCAGGATGGTCTCAATCTCTTGACCTTGTGATCCACCGCGCCCAGCCCAAGAATTTTTAAAGTACTTAAGACAAACTCATTAGGGAGGAAAAGCGCAAGTAGTGATGTACAGGTTTGCAAGTACTAAATGCGTGGCATTTCAGAGAGCAGAGTAGACACAGATCTTGATCTGAGACATGTTTAGCTGAAATAAAAAAGGCCACTTTTTTTCACTTTCTTCTCCCTCTCTAGGATTTTTTCTCAGATGAAATTCCCTGGACAAATTACAGTGGCATATTGAGAATATGCCCTTAAAAGTGTGAGCACCACAGGTCTACCTGCTATCACCACATCCACAGGCAGAAAGACCAAGAGAGAAAAATGTCACCCATTTCTATCCTTTATAGCAGAAGAGATTCAGAAACAATGAGCTGCTCCATAGAGATAAAAATATGTTTCTTTTTGTCTTCAGGAGCCATCCCCTGACACAGACACCAGCAATTTCTGCTACAGTAATGAAAATATGGGCCACACTGTCCTGTCCCTACCAAATCCAAACAGAACAGGTTCTTGGACCACCCTTTAATGCAAAAGTGGAACTTAGCTCTTATGAATGTATTCTGAATTCCTTCCTCAAACTTAATTTTTGCCTTACCTTAGTCACAAGAGACAATTAAAACAACACGGATGCTTCTGTGATAACCTGTTTTTTGTCAGCTTAAATTGACTCTCTCCTTAGCTAAGAGCTGTTCAGGCCTCATGTTAGCTTCTTGAGCCAGACAGACTCCATCTTAGCTTTTTCATTTTAGTTATTCCCCTCATTAAGAATGTAACTCTAGTATGTAGCTGGGGCAGGATAACACATCCTGGAGTGCATTTGCTGATAAGAGGTTGAGTTAAGCAGTTCCAGCAGAGCCTGGTAATGCAGGTGCTGTAGAGTACCCAGAGCCCCCATATCTATAAGTTGTATAGCTTTATATGACAGCTCTAGCCTTGCACCTGGTACTATTTTATTTCTCATGTACTAGTTTATCTTTTAACTTTTTGCTTGCTCAGCTTCTGTGAGAAAATTTGCTTCAGCTAGAATCCCTCTCCCTGTTCAAACTAGGGTATAAGAAACCCCTTAACTCTTTCCTTGGGGTGGAGAGAATTTTGGGCGTTAGCCACCTCTCGGTCACCAGCACAATAAAGGATTCATAATTCAATCTCAGAGTGTGGCGCATTCCTTAACTCGCTTAGGTGTAGCACTTCCACTTAGAACAATAAACAGAATCTATGAAAAGGGTACAAGTAAAGAGAGTTCTGCAAAATAGCTAGGCGATACTAATTAAAAGCCTGGGCTGATAACTCCTTAACTAAGCATTTCCTCTCAAACTCTAACGAGCTTATAAATCACTTGGTAATTTTGGTCCCACTCTGTGAAATTAATTCTGCAGGTATGGAAAGGGTCCATAAATGGGTCTTTTAAACAAGTGCCCTGTCAATAATGATGTTTCTCCCACTGGGCAATTAGCATTAGTTAGAGAAATGAAGCACAGCACAGAGTCCCTTATACTCAGCAGTCTTATCACAACACAAATACTTATGGTACAAATAAAGATAATCACTTTTTGTCTTAAAGTATTATATTCTTTAAAGTTTACAGAGACTCTTTAAAGTTTACAGAGAAAACAGAAAGCAGCAATTTCTGAGTAAGCTTGCATTTGGAAACAACGTATGCACATGTACTAATGCAGTATTTATTAAGACAGTATTATGTGCTGAAAAGGATGTTACAGAACACGCGATAGCACATTACGGGATTTAATCCTAAGAACACCCTGTGAGTTGATACTAAGTGTTCAATAATTCCAAGGCTTTAAATAACAGATGTAACACCTTTATTTCTATTTCTGTTTATCTGTCGTTAATTTTTTTCACAAAATGCATAGAATAGGCCGGGCGCGGTGGCTCACGCCAGTAATCCCGGCACTTTGGGAGGCCGAGGCGGGTGGATCACGAGATCAACAGATCGAGACCATCCTGGTCAACATGGTGAAACCCCGTCTCTACTAAAAATACAAAAAATTAGCTGGGCATGGTGGCGCGTACCTGTAATCCCAGCTACTCAGGAGGCTGAGGCAGGAGAATTGCCTGAACCCAGGAGGCGGAGGTTGCGGTGAGCCGAGATGGCGCCATTGCACTCCAGCCAAGAGCAAAACTCCTTCTCAAAAAAAAAAAAAAAAAAAAAAAATGCATAGAATAAGAGCTAAATATAGACAAATGAGGGAATACAGATGGAAAGAGTTTAAAGCAATTTACATAAATTTTTATTGTGTTTATATTTACTTTCTTGTAACTTGTGAATCAGCTACTGGATCTGAGGGAACAGAAAACAAGTAGCCAAATGGAATGTCACTGCTGGCACTGGTTTTAATAAAAAAATAAAAAAGTAAGACCATATAATACATACTTTTTATTTCCCATTTATCTGCTTTTGGGTTCCAGAAAATTTTGAGCAACAGCTCTAAAAAGGCAACAAAATTCTGATCTCTTCTAATCAGTTCTGTGAGGCAAGACTCCAGGGTAGGGCCAGATATAAATAAGGCCTCAAAAAAGGGTAACTATGAACATGGCTGGGGCAGGGTGTAGAGCCGATATATAATTCTGTTTTCTATACCACTGGACGGTATTTTCAATTCTTTTTTTTTTAAGCTTACTTAAGAGAAACTTAAATCTGAGTTTGTGTAATTTAATCTTTTTCAGCCACTGCCCTGTAAATTTTATATTATATACTAATAAGCAATTAAAAAATTCCATTCAAGTTTTCTAGAATAACGTTTTAGAAGGAAAATACATATTCTTAGCAGGGTAAAAGAAACACAAATAATATGCCAGGCGTGGTGGCTCAAAACTGTAATCCCATTACTTTGGGAGGCTGAGGTGGGTGGATCATGAGGTCAGGAGTTCAAGACCAGCCTGAACAACATGGTGAAGCCCTGTCTCTACTAAAAATACAAAAATCAGCCGAGCATGGTGGTGCATGCCTGTAATCCCAGATACTTAGGAGGCTGAGGCAGGAGAATCACTTGAACCTGTGTGGCAGAGGTTGCAATGAGCCGAGACAGCACCACTGCACTCCAGCCTGGGTAATATCAGAAATCACAATATAAAGAAAGTGGCCCAAATAAAGCCCAAGTTCTTTGTACAGATCTATTTATTGTACCCACCATATGACGCATAATTCAACCAATTATCCAGTCGCTAGTCTAGACTAAAACTTCCAGGATGGTAGGGACAATGACTGATTCTTCTACTTTTTTATGAGACCTAATCTTACTCTGTTGCCCAGGCTGGAATGCAACAGCATGATCTCAGCTCACTGCAGCCTCCACCTCCCAGGTTCAAGTGATTCTCCTGCCTCAGTCTCCCAAGTAGCTGGAACTACAGGCATGAGCCACCATGCCCAGCTAATTTTTGTATTTTTGTAGAGATGAGATTTTACCATGTTGTCCAGTCTGGTCTCAAACTCCTGACCTCAGGTGATCCACACGCCTTGGTTTCCCAAAGTGCTGGGATTACAAAATGAGCCACCGCACCCAGCCTGCTCCATATATTTTTCTTGACTATATAAAATGGAAGCAATTAGTTTATCTGTTTGAGTCTCCAAACCTCCTCATTTTTTACCCAAGTACCAGGGAACTGGAAAAACTCATCTGGGTACCAACCAAAGATACTTCCTGCATCAGGGAGAAACACACATTAGATGACTCATTTCTCCTACACTGAGACAGAAGCAGAATTAATCATTCTTGTCAGCCTGACACAATTTTGTTCTGGATATTATCAAATGTATCAAAGACATGTAGGTGATTGTGAGAGAGTTCCCATTGACCCTAGGGTGATGGCCCAATGATAAGCAAGGAAAAGAAGACTCAGAATGATTCTAAATAAAAAATGGAACTACCTTAGTTGAACTCCAGAACCTGGATCGACCGTCCTTATTTGCTAGTTCTTGGGTAAGTAGGACAAGAATAGTCTACTCCAGTATCACATTTTACAGGTAGGTATATTTGCAGTTGTGGCTCTGGATACTTTGTGGCCTTGATCTCTCACTCTTTTTTTTTTTTTTTTTGAGACGGAGTTTCACTCTTGTTACCCAGGCTGGAGTGCAATGGCGCGATCTCAGCTCACCGCAACCTCCGCCTCCTGGGTTCAGGCAATTCTTCTGCCTCAGCCTCCTGAGTAGCTGGGATTAAAGGCACGCGCCACCATGCCCAGCTAATTTTTTGTATTTTTAGTAGAGACTTCTGCTTCTGGGGTTTCACCATGTTGACCAGGATGGTCTCGATCTCTTGACCTCGTGATCCACCCGCCTCGGCCTTCCAAAGTGCTGGGATTACAGGCTTGAGCCACCGCGCATGCCCTGATCTCTCACTCCTAAGATGCAGTTTACACATAAAGATTCTGTCATCAGATTCTATCTACTCCTGGAGCCTCTCACATAACTGTAGCAGGTTAATAAAGAAAACTGTAGCAGGTTAATAAAGAAGATGTGAAAAGGTCAAAGAGCCACACTCTCAAAAGAGGAATTTAAAATATCTATGTTCATATCACACAGTACAGAAAATGACTTTTGTTGGTTTTCTGTAAATTCTCAATCCAACGTCTGACCCTGCCTTGTAAATCCCAGGCACAGGTCAGACCTTATTTGCAGATTCTAGGTGAAATCAACCTCACTCTGTATTTTCGGATGTTAGAGCAAGTAGAGTAAAATCAAAGAGATTCCCTCATACAGGCTGCTCTAGAACATTCTAAATATTTTGCCTTAAAAAAAGCTGACACAACATGAACATAAGAAGACAGTTTATTTAGGTCAAGCTTAAGGATTTTAACTTGAGATGAAATATTCAAGTTGTCTGGACTCTAGATTAATTTACAGCTACTTTTAGTTTAATTTACAGCTACTTGTGGCAATAGTGAACAGTTGAAAATAGATAAATAGTTGAAACAAGGGAGAAAGATGTAATTGTGCTCTCATTTTAATGTCTGAGTTTGATAACTAAAAGGACTTGCATTCCTCGGATAAAAACTTTTCTTTTTCTTTTGAATTCTCAAAACATAGGTTTAGAATTTAGAGCTGCAGCCAGACACAGTGGCTCACGCCTGTAATCCCAGCACTTTGGGAGGCCGAGGCTGGTGGATCAGGAGATCAGGTGATCAAGACCATCCTGGCTAACATGGTGAAACCCCATCTCCACTAAAAATACAAAAAATTAGCTTGGTGTGGTGGCACGTGCCTGTACTCCCAGCTACTGGGGAGGCTGAGACCAAAGAGTCATTCGAACCTGGGAGGCGAAGGTTGCAGTGAGCTGAGATTGCGTAACTGCAGCTTGGGTAAGTAGCAGCAGGTGTCACCTAAACATTTGTGGGCATTTTAGCATAAGGAGGGAGGAAGAAGTGGACATCCTTGTGTCTACATAATGCACACATCACGTTACTCTGATTGGGTTTCTGTGTCCCATTGTCACTGAATCAGTTTCAGGTCTGAAGACACAAGTCATTGAAAAAGTTAAAATGGTTAATATCTGACCTATAAAGTTTGTAGAAATCTGGTCTAAGTTCTCTAAAATTGACTGTAGTGGATAACAAATAACAAGTAGGCAGAGACACAATTACACCTGCATATTTAGGGGACAGCATGTACTTTGCAGCACAATTGCGAATTGACTGGAAGCCTGAGTGGGAAAGGCCGATCTAGAGGAAAGCTTAGTTGACACCTTATGTGTTTATATTATGTCTGGTAATTCTAGACAGGGTTTGGGAAATATAACTAAAAGCAAATTTTTCTTCAGCCTCAGAGAACTCCACAATAATAGAACAGAAAGAAAATGGTTTTATTACACAATTAAATGTGAATGTGATATGTATTAAAGTCAATCTGCTCAAGATATTGCAAAGACAGAGAGACAGTCAACATAATTAGTCCACAAAGTAGAAGAATTTGTATCACCATGTCATGCATAGTTCATCCTAAATTCACCAGGTAGTGGGAAAGGTCATCTGTATATGCTAACTGATTAAAATGAATGACAAAATAAACTTTCACATCTTCATGACTAGAGGTAGATTTGCAACTTGAACCCCAGTGCCTGCTGAAGGTAGGCTTTCATTCTTCTATAAAAAGTTGATAAGAGTGCTATCTTTTTGGCTATTTACATTTTAAAGCAATAGCTCTCTACTCCCTAAGCAATGAACTAGAACACTCCTGCTTTCCCTCTTCTGGTGGCTAATGTACTCTCTTGACCCCTACCATCTGCCACTGAGGCACAGTCCACAGCACAGCACACAGCTAAAAACTCACATCTTAGGTGAATCCCAATTGCCCCAGCAACACTCCAGTGCCACTTCAGACAGTGAAGCTTGAGCTGCAGGAGAGCCTGCTGGTGTCCTGGGCAGAATTACACCTTCACAATAATGGAAAAAGGAACAGTGTTTCAGCCTCAGTTTTTATTTATAATGGTGACATGAAAAAAATACTCCTGGATTTTAGCATGAATCCAGATAGAGATAGCACTGAGAGTTTTCACTGTGACAGCCTACGTCTTTCACAGCCACCATGGATACTAATAGGGCTTCTGAAACAGACACAATGCATTCCAGAGGAAGAGAGCTCTCATTCTGAGAAAGATTATATTGAGAGAAGTAAGTTAAAAGTGTCTTAAAAAGTAACTGAGATTAGATATAAGTTTGATCAAGTCCGCCAGAAAATATTTCTCTAAGAAGAATTTCTCTCCAAACACCCAAAATGCATAGCTACTCTCAGCAAGAGAAACATGAGCATTATGAATAAAGGGGGCATATTCTCAGCAGAATTTCTTTTTTTTTTGAGATGGAGTTTTGTTCTTGTTACCCAGGGTAGATGGAGTGCAATGGTGCAATCTTGGCTTACTGCAACCTATGACTCCTGGGTTTAAGTGATTCTCCCATCACAGCCTTCCAAATAGCTGGAACTATAAGCACATGGCACCACACCCGGCTAATTTTGTATTTTTAGTTGAGATGGGGTTTCACCATGTTGTCCAGGCTGGTCTCAAACTCCTGACCTCAGGTGATACACCCACCTTAGCCTCCCAAAGTCCTGGGATTATAGGCATGAGCCACCCTGCCCAGCTATCAGCAGAATTTTAAAAGATTTATCTTCCATCTCTGCTGCACTCTTATTTCCTAACCATTGAATGTGGGATCTATATTGGAATATATCTGACAACTTCCACCAGTACTTTTTTATAAAAAATTGAAACTTGACTGTGTTAATATAGTAGAATATATTAGAGCTTGCAACATAGCTAACTAGAGAGCTATTATGGTTTTTGGGTAGCCACATCACCTGTCTTTATTTGTCCTGTAATAGGAGCTTACCAATTCGGCAAAATATAAGACACTAAAACTATGCTTACCTATCATTATTCCTATTGGATAAATAAATAAGCATGTCAGATTAATATCTACTGTAACAATTTAATGGTATTTTTGATTATTAGATATAATTATATAGGTATTAATAATTTTATGTACTAGTCATAATGTATGTAAGATTTTAAAAAATTGTCTGAACTGATTTTATGATGGCAATAAATATGGTAGCTGCTAGTGGTAAATTTGAAAGTATGAACAGTATTGAAGAGCGGAAAGAACAGACCCAGAATGCCAGAGCCGAGGTGTTGCGCCAGGTCCCCAGTGGCTTTTAAGGATTCTGTCATCATGTCTCTCAGCCTCAGTCATTGCTACTGCTGTATCTGAAATGAAATTTTCCTGTTTCGGGAACACATGCTAAAGCCAATTTTGAAAAAGAAGAAAGGCATAAAGAACTTAAGCGACTTCAGGGAGGACACATGGATGCTACCTGATGTGAATGAGTAAATCAAACAATTCTCACAGAAACACTCTGTGAAGAAAAAGAAGAAAAAAAGCATTCAAAAAAAAAAAAGCAAAGAAAGAGAAGAAAAAAAGGTCAAGAAACAGAAATATGAAAAAAAAAAACAGTGAGTCACCTGATAGCTCATCAAGCTCTAAAGATGAGTAGGTTGAGGCTGTTCCATCCCAGACTCCTGAAAAGGAAAGGAACAGGCCTGGAAAGTGAAAGATGAAAAGTCAGAAAAAGATGACACCAAAATTATCAAGAGGGATGAGTGGATGACTGTTGATTTTATGTCTGTTAAAACTGTGTCATCCTCATCACTCAAAACTGAAAAGGAAACTACAAGTAAAATAGAGTCAGAGAAAACCCAAGCACTTGAACAGTCCAAACTGAAGGAAAGAGAATTGAATCTGTACTAGAAGGATGGTGGTACAGGTCTTCCACCCAAAGACTGTAGTGTGTCATTGATTACTAAAGTTTCAGTGGTAGAAGATGGTGGAGTAAGTTGGCTAAGGAAGTCTTATCTAAGAATGAAAGAACAAGCTGAGAAACAAACTAGAAACTTTGAGAACATTGTAGCCGAAAGATATGGGTCAATGGAAATATTTCATTCGAAATTAGAAAACGCTGAAAAAGCTGTATCCATAAAAGAATATTATAGATGGCCGGGCACGGTGGCTCAAGCCTGTAATCCCAGCACTTTGGGAGGCCGAGGCGGGTGGATCACGAGGTCAAGAGATCGAGACCATCCTGGTCAACATGGTGAAACCCCATCTCTACTAAAAATACAAAAAATTAGCTGGGCATGGTGGTGCGTGACTGTAATCAGAGCTACTCAGGAGGCTGAAGCAGGAGAACTGCCTGAACCCAGGAGGTGAAGGTTGCGGTGAGCCGAGATCGCGCCATTGCACTCCAGCCCGGGTAACAAGAGCGAAACTCCGTCTCAAAAAAAAAAAAAAAAGATTATAGACAAGAATAGAGGAGAAAACCCACATATTCAGATAAAGCACAAAATAGTCAAGAAAGTAGAAAATCAGCCTTGGTAAAATATGATAACAGTTCAAGGGATAGATACGCTACAACAGATACTGCAAAAAATAGCAATAATGATAAATTTATTGGTGATGAAAAAGATAAGATACCTGGATCTTTAGAAACATATAGAAGATAATCTAACCCAAGGCAAAATCAAGAGTTTTCTTCTGGAAATTTGAGAGCTACATTCTTGAGATCCTCTGATGATGAAGAACTGTCATTTCACAGCAAGGGCAGAAAATCTGAACCATATAGTTCATTTTCAGCATGGTAGCTCGGGGTTCTTTGCATAGTGGTTTTAGAAAACCCACTGAGAACAGTGAAGAAAGATTAACATGGAGTCACTCTGATGGAAGAGGAAACAAGAAACAGTCAAATCAAAAGCCACTGGAAACCAGTACCAATGAATACCAACACATTCCAGAAGATATGAGGCAAAAATCACAAGATGAAGGCTTCAGAGATGACCCTCCAAAAAACATCTGCAGGATACAAAGTCTACATTTGCTGGCAGTCCAGAGCATGAGTACATTTACATCCTGAGTGTTGATGAGAAGAACAAGTTGGGAGCCAAGATTATGAAAGCAGAGATGATGGGGAATGTGGAATTCGCTGAACCACTTAAAGCTCTACTTCAAAAGGCAAATAAATTCAAAGAAACTGTAACACAGATATAAAAAAAATCTGGGGTAGAGAATGAAGACCAGCAAGAAGTAACCCTTGTCAAAACAGATCAGTCTGGTAGAGCATGGCCTGTGAACACACCAAGAAAAGCTCTGAAATCACAAGGAGGAAGAAGTAAGAGACAAATGCTTTCAACCCATGAGGAAAAAGAAAGGGCCAGATACTTTCACGATGATGATAATCTAAGCCTAAATGATTTAGTCAAAAATGAAAAGATGGGAACAGCAGAAAATCCAAAACAAGCTCTTCGTGAGAATGACATCTAGACTATTATACCCTGGATGAGATGTTTGTCTCCAAAGCAGCTGAGAGAGAATGTCTTGGTGAAGAGGACGAGAATCAGCAGAAAAAAGCTATTGCTGAACATTGGAGTCTTGCTGCACAAATGGAAAAAATGTCTGTATTGTTTTGACAGCTCTCAATTTCCCAAGCATCTTATTGTTTTAATAGGTGTTAAGGTTTATTTATGTTTACCCAACGTACCATCTCTTACTGAGGGGCACTGCCTGATAGTCCCTTTGCAGCACCACAGAGCTGCTACTTTACTGGATGAAGACATCTGGGAGGAAATCCAGATGTTCAGAAAATCATTGGTAAAGATGTTTGAAGATAAAGGATTAGACTGTTTCTTTTTAGAAACTAAAATGAGGATGAAGAAACAGTATCACATGGTTTATAAAATGTATTCCTGTATCCAAGGCAGTGGGTGATACGGCTGCCATCTATTTTAAGAAAGCCGTAATAGAATCTGATGAAGAGCGGTCCATGAACAAGAAGTTGATAGATCTCTCTTTAAAAGATATCAGAAAGTCTGTACCCAGAGGGTTACCTTATTCTCTGTGGATTTTGGCCTTCACAGAGGGTTTGCCGATGTCATTGAAAATCAGCACAGATTCTCTCATTGCTTTGGAAAGGAAATAATTGGTGGGATGTTGGATATAGAACCACGACTTTGGAGGAAAGGCATCTGAGAAAGCTTTGAGGATCAGAGGAAAAAAGCACTGCAGTTTGCTCAATGGTGGAAACCATATGACTTCATCAAAAGTAAAAACTGTTGAGTGTACCTTCCATTTTAAAATTTCTCTTCAGATCCTGGTCAGTTTTATTTCCATTGCATCTAATGAAGCAACTGACCCTCAGGTCACAGGCAGAGAGAGTCACAGCAGCAGACTGCTCTGAGTCTGTGACAGCTGTACATCAGGAGATTGTGTTGTTTTCTTCCTCGCCTGCTCCTGTGGAGTTCATTTTAGTCACCAGGGAGTAAAAACAGATATATTCGACGACGATCCACTCATGTTCCTGTTCTGTACCTTCTTCTTGGTATTCCAAATTGCTTTTAATTTAGAGAAGGAATTTTTAGAATTTTAGATTTTTTAATTTTCTGAAGGGATATTTAGAAAGCATAGGAAATTCTTGCTGCAGAGGGAAATGGGTTTGCTTCATGGTTGTTAAGTCTATTGTCTGGCTTCTTTTGCATTTTTAAAAATTAGACTTTGGGGCCAGGTGTGTGGCTCATGCCTGTAATCCCAGCACTTTGGGAGGCTGAGGCGGGTGGATCACAAGGTCAACAGATTGAGACCATCCTGGTCAACATGGTGAAACCCCATCTCTACTAAACATACAAAAAATTAGCTGGGCATGGTGGTGCGTGCTTGTAATCCCAGCTACTCAGGAGGCTGAGGCAGGAGAATTGCCTGAACCCAGGAGGCGGAGGTTGTGGGGAGCCGAGATAGCGCCATTGCACTCCAGCCTGGGTAACAAGAGCGAAACTCTGTCTCAAAAAAGTAAATGAATAAATAAATTTCATAGGATTTTATAGAAAAGCCCTTAATTTTCTAGGAGCAGTATATAATATCTTTCTATTCTTTTTGTTAAAGGAAAAGAAATGTCCCCAAAGTATTAAATTAAATGATACTGAAAATAAAAAAAATAAAAATAAATTGTCTGAACTATAATTTAGTTAACACTATATTTCTAAAGTATGAATAACAATATTAAAATAAAAAATGTATTCAAAGTAAATATTGCGGCCTTCTATCCATACTATTGTAGAAAATACTGTTTAATTTATATAAATGCAGGTTTTCTACAAACACTACACGTAACTATGCTTACTGTACTGAAGTAACCCAAGCACAACAGATTCCACTGTTCAGTTTATACACTGAACTCTTCTGGCTTTTACAGGGTAAGTACATCAGCCTGCAAATAATCACCCTGGATAATCAGGTTTCTGCCAAAAAAACTTACCTGGTATCATTTAGTCTTTATTATTCTATATTGCTAAATTTAATCCTATCTTTGTGCTCAACTTTTTTTGTGCTCTTGAAATGTACTTTACTCTGAAGAAATTTGTGTCTACTTTAAAGACTAAAGATTAAAAAATAAAATATTTTACCAAGGCAAAAACAAAGTAATGAATCTCAGGTCCCAGATAAAGACAATTCTGACTCAAAAAGAATGACAAAATGTTTCATTGTTAATATGATTTACTTATATTTCAAAAAGCAGAATAAATATATACATATAATCTAAACTTTTTTTAAATTAGCAAGTTATCATCCCTTATTTTCACATATGAGAATAAAGTCTCATTTCTAATTTGTATTTTGTCTTACAACAGCCATGTCTCTGGACAAGTTCTTGAATTCTTGGACATCTGGATTTTGCACAGTGTGCACTACTTGAAAGAACGTTTTTGAGGGGAGAAGCCAAAGAGAGTAAGTTGTTATAAAAAAACAATCCATGGGTTCGCATGAATAAAGCAGGTTCTTACAAAACTATGAAGAGACTTAGATTCTGACACAATAATAATCAGAGACTACAACATCTCACAGGCACTAATGGACAGATCATTGAAGAACAAAATTAACAAAGATATTTAGGACCTGAACTCAACGCTTGACGAAATAGTCCTAATAAACATCTACAGAACTCTTCGTCTAAAACATTCTTCTCATCTTCACGTGGCACATACTCTTAAAATTGACCACACAGTCAGAAATAAAACCATTCTCAGGAAACTAAAAATCCAGAGTTATACAACCACACACACAGACCACAGCTTGAGAAAAATATAATTCAATGTCAATAAAACAACTGGAATACAATTAAATAAAAGTTAAACCTGCACTTGAATAACTTTTTGCTAAATAATAAAAGTAAGGCAGAAATCAAGTTTTCTGAAACATGTAAGAACAAAAAAATAACACAACAGAATCCCTGCACTATACCTAAGGCAGTGTTAAAAGAAAATTTATAGCATTAAATCTTCACATTAAAAAATTAGATCTGTTTAACAACCTGACATCATAAATAAGACTGAGAGCAGCAAAAGCAAATCAACCCCTAAGGCAGAAAAAGACAAGAAATAACCAAAATCAGATATAAACCGAAGGAGATTTAGAAATGAAAAACTATAAAATATCAAGAAATCCAGGTGTTAAACCTATAAAAAATAAGACTACTAGCTACATTAATAAAGAAGATCCAAATAAACACAATTAGAAATGAAAAGAGACATTACCACTGACCCCGCAAAAATATACTAAAGTCTACTATGAACACCCCTATGCACATAAGCAAAAAAATCTAGAAGAAATTTTTTAAAATTCTTGAACAAATATATCCTCCCAAGAGTAATCACACACACACAAAAAAAATCAAAGCCCTAAATAGATAAATAAAAAGATCAAAAATTGAATTAGTAATAAATAGCCTACCAGCCAAATGAAGCTCGGAACCAGACAGATTCACAGTGGAATTCTACCAGATGTACAAATGGGAGCTGATATTATTTCTACTAAAACAATTTCAACCCCGCCTCTGCGCCACTCGTCGTTCCGCCCCAGCTCTCGGGCTCCCGCAGGGTCTCGCGAGCGCCGTCTTCTCGAGAGGGGCCTCGGGGGCCCCCGCTCCCGCCTTCCGCCCGCCTGGCCCGGACCGGAAACAGTGCCTAATGGCCTGGGCCTTGAGGAGGGGGAGGGAACCGGGGCCCGGTCGGACTTGGGCAAGAAGCACAAGAAGCGCAAGTCGGACAAACACCTCTACGAGGAGTATGTAGAGAAGCCTTTGAAGCTGGTCCTCAAAGTAGGAGGAAACGAAGTGACCGAACTCTCCACGGAAAGCTCGGGGCACGACTCCAGCCTCTTCTGATATAAAAACGATCATGACAGACACAAGGACAGAAAGCGGAAAAAGAGAAAGAAAGGAGAGAAGCAGTTTCAAGGGGAAGAAAAGGGGAGAAAACGGAGAAGAGTTAAGGAGGATAAGAAGAAGCAAGATCGAGACCGTGTGGAGAATGACGCAGAGAAAGACATCCAGTGTCATGCCCCTGTGAAATTAGACTTGCCCCCTGAGAAACCTCTCACAAGCTCTTTAGCCAAACAAGAAATAGACACCCCCCACTTTTTTTTTTTTTTTGAGACAGAGTTTCGCTCTTGTTACCCAGGCTGGAGTGCAATGGCACAATCTCAGCTCACTGCAACCTCCGCCTGCTGGGTTCAGGCAATTCTCCTGCCTCAGCCTCCTGAGTAGCTGTGACTACAGGCACGCGCCACCATGCCCAGCTAATTTTTTGTATTTTTAGTAGAGATGGGGTTTCACCATGTTGACCAGGATGGTCTCGATCTCTTGACCTCGTGATCCACCCGCCTCGGCCTCCCAAAGTGCTGGGATTACAGGCGTGAGCCACCGCGCCCGGCCAACACCCCTTTTAAGAAGCTTTGAATCAACTGATGAGACAACTGCAGACAAAAGATCCAAGTGCTTTCTTTTCATTTCCTGTGACTGATTTTATTGCTCCTGGCTACTTCATGATCATTAAACACCCAATGGATTTTAGTACCATGAAAGAAAAGATCAAGAACAATGACTACCAGTCCATAGAAGAACTAAAGGATAACTTCAAACTAATGTGTACTAATGCCATGATTTACAACAAACCAGAGACCACTTATAAAGCTGCAAAGAAGCTGTTGCACTCAGGGATGAAAATTCTTAGCCAGATCTTTTGCTGTT
This sequence comes from Callithrix jacchus, assembly GCF_049354715.1. NCBI lineage: Eukaryota > Metazoa > Chordata > Mammalia > Primates > Cebidae > Callithrix > Callithrix jacchus. The sequence continues at coordinate 21,992,955 of NC_133523.1, forward strand.
GAGGAGCCCCACCCATCCTGTGTTAACTAGCTTCCTGTTGACTGTTCTCTCCACCCTGCATGAGAGGGGTTGGCACAACAGTGATTTTTAAACATTTAAATTTAGACCTTTTGAGTTAACTATTCTGATAGTTTGTGCTCCCAAGAGAGCCCAGCATATAATGTGTCTTTTCAAAGATAACTGTTTGAATGTTCATTGAAAAGATTCTAGAATACTCATTCATCATTTTTACAGTTACACTCAAATAGCAACTATTGGTAGACATGTTATTTTTATCAAGAATGAACAGATGAGGCAGAGAGAGGTGGCTCATGCCTATAATCCCAGCACTTCGGGAGGCCAAGGTGGGCAGAAAACCTGAAGTGAAGAGTTCGAGACCAGCCTGACCAACATGGAGAAACCCCATCTCTACTAAAAATACAAAATTAGTCTAGTATGGTGGCGCATGCCTGTAATCCCAGCTACTCAGGAGGCTGAGGCAGGAGAATGGCTTGAACCTGGGAGGCGGATGTTGCAGCGAGCTGAGATCACACCATTGCTCTCCCGCCTGGACAACAAGAGCAAAACATCGTCTCAAAACAAAACAAAACAAAACAGATGAAGAGTAACTTTTTATCTCCTAAATAAATACTTGAATAGAATGCTACATTGTAGTCCAAACAAAGTAATACAAACAATACTATTTGTAGCATAGTGACTTTGAAATCAATCAATCAAAGTTCAAGTCCTAGTTTTTTGTTTTTTTTTTTTGAGACGGAGTTTTGCTCTTGTTACTCAGGCTGGAGTGCAATGGCGCGATCTCGGCTCACCACAACCTCCGCCTCCTGGGTTCAGGCAATTCTCCTGGGTTCAGGCAATTCTCCTGCCTCAGCCTCCTGAGTAGCTGGGATTACAGGCACGCGCCACCATACCCAGCTAATTTTTTTGTATTTTTAATAGAGACGGGGTTTCACCATGTGGACCAGGATGGTCTCGATCTCTTGACCTCGTGATCCACCTGCCTTGGCCTCCCAAAGTTCTGGGATTACAGGCGTGAGCCACCACACCCAGCCTCAAGTCCTAGTTTTACCTTTGGAAGCTCTGTGATCTTAGGCCCTGTAACCTTTGTCAGCCTTTGTCCTGTCCTGTAAAGTGGAGATAATAATAGGACTTACCTCATGGAGTTGTGTCTGGTACATTGGTAAACACTCAGTAAGTGTTAGCTATGTTACTGGCAAAGAATCAAGCCCTGTTAGCCATTGAATATTGTAAAATTGAAGATCAATAATATGCTGGCTTGGAGGCATTTTAATTACCAAAAAAGAAAAAGACATTACTTTCAAAGGAAAATTAAACTTCATTCTTTCCTGGGACTTGTTTCTAGGTGTAGAAACTTCTCTTAATTTTGTGCATGTCATATTTTTTAAAATTGCAAAGTGTTCTTAAGTTTTGCTTTAGAAAATTCTAGAGTGGAAATAAAATTATTACTGAGAACTTACAGAAATAACTCACTAACATTTTTAATGTAGCAAAATAAAACGTTTTTAAAAATAAAAAAAATCAAAAGATTAAAAAGAAGAAACTCCTCTCCAACTCATCATGTAAGAACAGCATCATTCCAACACCAACACCTAACATAGATAAAACCAAAAAAGGAAACTTCAGCCCAATATCCTTGATGAACATTGATGCAAAAATCTTTAACAAATGGCCAAGCACAGTGGCTCATGCCTGTAATTTCAGAACTTTGAAAAGCCAAGGTGGGTGGACTACCTGAGGTCAGGAGTTCAAGACCAGCCTGGCCAACATAATGAAACCTTGTCTCCACCGAAACAAAACAAAAAAATTAGCTGGGCATGGTGGCACACGCCTGTAATCCCAGCTACTTGGCAGGAGAATCGCTTGAACTGGGAGGCAGAGGTTACAGTGAGCCAACATCGCACCACTGCACTCCAGCCTGGGTAACACAGCAAGACTCCATCTCAAAAAAAAAAAGAAAAAGAAAAAGAAAAAAAAGAAATCTTCAACAAACTACAGGCAAAGCAAATCCAGCAGCGTTATCAAAAAGCTAACCCACTATGATCAACTACAATTTATTTTGGGAATATAAGGTTTGTTCGACACACACATATAAATAAATGTGATTCATCACATAAACAGAATTAGACAGAAACCACAAGATTATCTCAATAGATATACAAAAAGCTTTCAATAAAACTTAACAATTTTTATGTTAAAAACCCTCACCAAAGTAGGCATTGAAGGTACATAAGTCAAAATAGTAAGTTATCTATGACAAACCCACAGAAAACATACTGAATAGACAGAACCTGGAAGCGTTCCTTCTTGAAAGCTGGCACAACACAATGATGACTTCTCTCAACACTACTACTCAGCATAAAATTGGAAGTCTAGCCAGAGCAATTATCCAAAATATACAAATAAAAGGCATTCAAACAATAAGAGAGGAAGTGAAACTATCCCTATTTGCAAACAATATAATTCTACATCAGGAAACCCATATACTCATGGGAGAAAAGTTCTTTAAACTGACAACTTCAGTACAGTCTCAGGATACAAAATAAATGTACAAAAATTAGTAGCAACCCTATCCATCAAGAATATCTAGGCCAAATCCAAATCAAAAACACAATCTCATTCATGACTGCCACAGAAAATAACAAAATATCTAGAAATACAGATAATCAGAAAGGTGAAAGATCTATGACAAGAATTACAAAACAATGCCTTTAAGCCTTTAAGCTTCTTTAAAAGCTAGAGATGATACAAATGAAAAACCACTTTATGCTCATGAATAAAAAAGATCACGATCATAAAAATGATCATACTGCTTAAATAAATTTACATGTAATGCTAATTTAGTCAAATCCCAAAAATATTTTTAAACAGAACTATTTTAAAATTCACATGAAATTAAAAAAAAAAAAAAAAAAAAAAAAAAAGAAACCCAAATAGCCAAGGCAGTCATAAGCAAAAACAACAAAGTCGGAGGCATTACAGTATCTGACTTCAAACTACACAGCAGGGCTACAGTAACAAAGCAACATGGTACTGGCATAAAAAAAAAAACTCATAGGACAATGTAACAGAATAGGGAGCCCAGAAATAATGCCACAGACCTACAACAACTGATCTTCAACAAAGGTGGCAATAGGTATGTGGGAAGAATTTTCTATTTAATAAATGGTGCTAGAATAACTAGCTGGTACTATGTAGAAGATTGAAACTGGACCATTTTGTAACATCATGTAAAAAATCAACTCAAGGTAAAGGCTTAAATGTTAATCTTAAAATTAAAAAAAAAATTTTTTTTTTAACCTGGAAGGTAAGAAATACCATTCTAGACATAGAAACTGGCAAAGATTTCATGATGAAGACATCAAAAGCAATTGCAACAAAAGCAAAAATTGACAAATGGGATCTAATTAAACTAAAGATCTTCACAGCAAAGCAAACTATCAACACAGTCTAGAGACAATCTACAAGGGCCTGGTGCAGTGGCTCACGCCTGTAATCCCAGCACTTCGAGAGGCCGAGGTGGGTGGATCATGAGGTCAAGAGATCGAGACCACCCTGGTCAACTGGTAAAACCCCGTCTCTACTAAAAATACAAAAAATTAGCTGGGCATGGTGGCGCGTGCCTGTAGTCCCAGCTACTCAAATTAGCTGGGAATGGTGGCGCGTGCCTGTGGTCCCAGCTACTTACGAGGCTGAGGGAGGAGAATTAATTGCCTGAAGCCAGGAGGCGGAGGTTGCGGTGAGCTGAGATCGCGCCATTGCACTGCAGCCTGGGTAACAAGAGCGAAACTCCATATCAAAAAAAAAAGAGACAACCTACAGAATAACAGAAAATATTTGCAAACTATACTTCGGAAAAAGGTCTAATATCCAGAATCCATAAGGAACTATAACAAGTTTACAAGAAAAAAAAAAACTCACTTAAAAGAAGACAAAAAACATTAAAAAGATGTTTACCCTGTGGCTAACATATTTTTTTAAATGCTCATCACTAATCATTAGAGCAATTCAAAAGAAAACCACAAGAAACAATCTCATACCGGTGAGAATGGCTATTACTAAAAAGTCAAAAACTAGCATATGCTGGCAAGGTTACAGAGGGAAGGGAGTGCTTATACACTGCTGTTGGGAGTGTAAATTAATTCAACCACTGTGAAAAGCACAATGTGGTGGCGTGACGGCTCGTGCGTGCAAGCGAGCGCAGGCGGCTGCTTCGGGCTACAGGAGAAGATGGTGGTCTCCATAGACAAACTATGAAAGCAGAATATATAGCCTGAAAGTAGAATGTGGACCTAAATACCCAGAAGCTCCTCCATCAGTTAGATTTGTAACATAAATTAATATGAATGGAGTAAATAATTCCAGTGGGAGGATGGATACTGGGAGCATACCAGTGTTAGCAAAGTGGCAAAATTCATATAGCATTAAAGTTGTACTTCAAGAGCTAAGAGGTCTAATGATGTCCAAGGAAAATATGAAGCTTCCAGAGCCACCAGAAGGACAAACACAGCAATTAATTTTAGTGGATCTCAAATTTGTCTTAAATCAACAAACAACCTTCTACCCATGTTAATGTCTTGATTAAATATCACAATGCAAAATACCCATACATTAAGTAAAAGAATTTCAGCTGGTAAACATGACCTGGACATTAGTAAGAATATATTTAATATATGTACACCCATTATGTTTTCAGGTAACAGGAGGAAAAATGCAGCATAATTTTTTTTCTCTTGTTAAGGCACTGTCATTTAAACATAAACCTGGAGTACTTGAAATAGAATTCAGGTTTACAAGATGAAAGCGTGTGGAGAAGTGTCAGATGGCAGTGGAAGCATGTGTGTTTCTAAAAAATAGAAATCTCAAGAAATAAAACAGAAATGGCATGCTTTATCCATCTTGCTTAGTGAAAGAGCTGCAGTTGAAATTGTTTAAAAAGTAGCGGGTACAATGAATATTGTCACAAATGTGTTAATTTTTGAAGCGGTGTGGCTGCTGACTACTAGTAGTATCAAAAATATGTTCAGGATTGTTTTGATACCTGTATTTATAATAAAAAATGTTGGGGGGAGTTAATGAATTTGTGCTAAAAGCTGGTCTTGTGTGGTACATGTAGCAGACATGGTAAATATTTGTTTACAGTCTTTGTTTAATAAACCATGCATTTAAGTTTAAGTGAAGTCAACAAAAAGGAAATAGGTATAAGGATATGTGATTTTGAAATTAAAGTTAGTCTTAAAATGTAAACAAAACATGGAACGTGTCCTCAAAAAAAAAAAAAAGAAAGAAAGAAAGAAAGAAAGGTAGTGTGGTGATTCCTCACTCAACTAAAAAGATAATTATCATTTGACCCAGTAACCTCATAATTGGATATATACCTAAAAATATATAAATTATTCTATTATAAAGGCACGTGCACAATCAAGTTCACTGCAGCACTATTCACAATAGCAAAGACATGGAATCAACCTAAATGCCTATCAATGGTAGACTGGATAAAGAAAATATGGTATGGTTGAGTATGACGGCACATGCCTGTAATCCAGCACTTTGGGGACTGAGCCAGGTGAAATGCCTGAGCTCAGGGGTTTGAGACCAGCCTGAACAGCATGGCAAAATCCCATTGCAAAAAAAAATACAAACAGAAAAATTAGCTAGGCATGGTGACACTAGTCTTTAGTCTTAGCTTCTTGGAAAGCTTAGGCAGAATCGCTTGAGCTTGAGAGGTTGAGCTTTCGGTAAGCCAAGATCACACCACTGCACTCCAACTAGGGATAGAGTGATAGCCTCTCTCCAAAAAATTAAAAAAAAAAAAAAGATTTGGCCAGGTGCGGTGGCTCACGCCTGTAATCCCAGCACTTCGGGAGGTCGAGGCGGGTGGATCACGAGGTCAAGAGATCGAGACCATCCTGGTCAACATGGTGAAACCCTGTCTCTACTAAAAATACAAAAAATTAGCTGGGCATGGTGGCGCGTACCTGTAGTCACAGCTACTCAGAAGGCTGAGGCAGGAGAATTGTCTGAACTCAGGAGGCGGAGGTTGTGGTAAGCCGAGATCGCGCCATTGCACTCCAGCCTGGGTAACAAGAGCGAAACTCCGTCTCAAAAAAAAAAAAAAAAAAAGACTTAATAAAAACAAATTATGGGCCAGGTGCATGGCTCACCCCTGTAATTTCAGCACTTCGGGAGGCCGATGCTGCGGATCATCTGAAGTCAGGCATTCAAGACCACCATGGCCAACATGGCAAAACCTTGTCTATACTAAAAATAAAAAATCCCAGCTACTCTGGAGGCTGCGAAAAGAGAATGACTTGAACTGAGAGGTGGAGATTATAGTGAGCCAAGATTGTGCCACTGCACTCTAGCCTGCGTGACAGAGCAAGACTCTTTCAAAACAAACAAAAAATATGCTTCAAAAACAACATCAAATACTCTGTGGCCATAAAAACAAACAAACAAAAAGATTGTGTCCTTTGCAGCAACATGAAGCTGGAGATCATTATTCTTAGAAAACTGATACAGAAACAGAAAACCAAATGCAAGTTATTATTTATAAGTAAGACCAAAATAATAAGAACACATGAACACAGAGGGGAACAAAAGACACTGAGGCCTAGTTGAGGGTGGAGGGTAGGAGGTCTAAGAGGGTCAGAAAAAGTAATTTTTGGTGCTATGATTAGTTCTGCAGTGACAAAATAATCTGCACACCAAACCCCCATGACACAATTTTAGCTGTATACCAAACCTGCATGTGTACCCCTGAACCAACCCAAAATAAAAGTTAAAAGAAAAAAAAAAAATCCCTGGGTTGGAGAGAGTATAATGCAGATGGAAGGACTGGTTCGTGCTACAGATAGTGGCCCAGGTGGGGCTGTACTCTGATTTATTTCTGTGTCCATGCAGGCAGATGAGATTATGAACTGGTACTCCAGAACCCTAGGCTGGTGGAGAAAACAGGTTGCTACTGGAGGTTCAGTGTCTGGATACAGGGATATGCCAGGAGACTTGTAGACACTTTTGTAGGTGTATGGCCAAAAAAAAACACTGGGATCAAAAATGCTGTGGCAAAATTCCTGAGTGTAGTGCCTTGTCCTGAGAGGGGTGTGAACACATTATGTCTAGTTGGTGTGTTTGTGAGCATGTGAAAATCCTGTGTTGGCAACTTTGGCAAAAAGGGGTTTGTCCTCAGAGCTCCTTTAAGTTTTCAGTCCTCTGTCACCCTGAGAGGAGACCTGAAATCAAAGAACATGGGAAACTTTGAGGCCGGGTGCAGTGGCTCATGCCTGTAATCCCAGCACTTTGGAAAACCGAAGCAGGTGAATCACAAGATCAGGAGATTGAGACAATCCTGGCTAACACAGTGAAACCCTGTCTCTACTAAAAATACAAAAAGTTAGCAGCATGTGGTGGTATGTACTTGTAGTCCCAGCTACTCAGGAGGCTGAGGCAGAAGAATCGCTTGAACCTGGGAGGCGGAGGTTGCAGTGAGTGGAGGTTGCAGTGAGTTTGTGCCACTGCACTCCATCCAGCCTGAGTGTGACAGCCTGTGTAGAGTAGAGCTTCCCATTCCCAGACACCCAGAGTTTTATTCCATGCCAGGAGTCTGACATCTTTCTTTTGGCACCAAATCTGCAGAGTTTGATGAGCACCAGCAATTCTCTAACACTAACTTACTGTCTAAAACTTGAATTCTGACACCACCCAGAGTCAGCACAGATCCTGATTCAGGGCTCAGTCCCACAACATTTTCCTCACTGCAGATGCAAGTCACAAACTCCATAGGCCCGTCTATGCTTCTGAGCTACCGTTTAAAAATTGGGGACTCCCTTAACTTTTATGAAATTCAATTATCTGGGCTGGGCGCAGTGGCTCACGCCTATAATCCCAGCACTTTGGGAGGACAAGGTGGGTGGATCACGAGGTCAAGAGATCAAGACCATCCTGGTCAACAAGGTGAAACCCTTGTTGTCTCTACTAAAAATACAAAAATTAGCCGGGCATGGTGGTGTGCGCCTGTAGTCCCCGCTACTTGGGAGGCTGAGGCAGGAGAATTGCTTGAACCCAGAAGGCGGAGGTTGCGGTGAGCCGAGATCACACCATTGCACTCCAGTCTGGGTAACAAGAGCAAAACTCCGTCTCAAAAAAAGAAAAAAAAAAAAAAAAGAAATTCAATTATCTGATAGAGCTACTCACAGAAATCAGCAGAACACTGTAGTTATATGTACTGGCTTTATATAAAACATACAATCCCCAAAAGTCAAATGGAAGAAAAGTACAGAACTAAGAAAAGAGGTGGGAAGAGATGAAGCACATAGATAATAAATAGCTGTGATTAAAAAATTATCTATCCTCTGTGGTCTCCAAAAACACTATAAAAAGAAACACCCTTCTAATTATGACTTGGATGGTGCTCTCTTTTCTTACCTATTACACAGCCAGAAAAACACTCTGCGTATTTTTCTTCTTTTTCTCACTAAAAAATCAGCTGCATTTGTCTTCAGTGATCAACATAAAATACTTTTTAATGAAACTTCACTTAAGTTTATGTTCATCCCAATGCCTCCGGAACTCTGAGCTACTCAGTCTGAGCCACCATACAACTCCATTTTATGTCCCTCCTAAGAATATGCTGACTTCAGGGTAAAACACTCTGATCTAAAATCCGATTATTTCACCCTTCATTTAAACATTCCCCTCACTTCTTTCTAATCTTGCTTGCTTTTTCCTAGGAAACCAAGCCATCTTCTGCCTAATCTTTGCAATTCTTAAAGATCTTATAGTTGGTACTTCCTCCTGTTGCAATACTCCTTTGAAATTCAAATTTCTTTTAGGTATATCTAACTGGTTTACTTTAAAACCTCTAGAAGCTGCCTCAAAACTGTAACAATTTTGTCTTCATAAGACACTCCCAATCCCCTTCTATCTTAAACTTAACTGCATCTGCCTGTGGGGCCCCAGCTTTCCAGGACTCTGTAGCTTCTCCCAGTATAGAGGCTTCTTCCATGGCTGGGGTGAGCAGGCTGGGACATCTGCAGGGGAGGCTTTCCGGAAGTAACTAACTGGGTTTTTAATAACATCCCTTAGCTGGCTGAAAATTAACCTTAGCTTGGAGTCACTGGGCTCAAGATTTAATTTTCATGTCAGAATCATTCACTTAGTTTTTGAAACAAAGTGTTTGAAAAATTCAGCAAAATGACTCAAGAACAGTGTTCATGTAAGAGAAGAGAATTTTAAGGTACTTACATTTTGTACCTCAGTAAGAGAAGCAAATGTATTTATTTCTTTTGGACAATAAAGCATTATTTTGTTTTTTGTATTAAAAATCGTGTGATACACAATTAGTTATATGGGAACACTTCTAGGAGGTACCAAGTTTCATTACATGAAATTTGGCATTTAACTCAGAAATTGAAATAACAGGATATAGAACAAAGATATTTACTTTTGCAAATTTATCCTGCAAAAAAAGAAACTGTTTCCACAAATCTATGTAACTCACCAATTATCTACCACATTTTCTTGTGGAAATATATTAATTCTCTACAGCCAAAATGAAAGAAAAATTTTTCTTATTTTTTTCCTCAGTAGCTAACACTCTAAAAGCCAGGTAGAAATCTGTTTGAAATCACTCAGCCATAAAAAGAAATACCTGAGAAAACTCCTAAATTCACTCTTGAGACATAAAAAGGTGAATGAGAATTTTCAACAAATAAAATATATGATTAGATATTATTTTTTGAAATTCATCTTTTTTATGTCCTTTATAAATATTTTCTTACCTTTCAAGCCCTAATAATAAAACACAATTTACAGTTAAAAACTGAGGTCAGCTGGGCAAAGGCTCACACTTGTAATCCCAGCACTGTGGAGGCTACTGCACTCCAACCTGGGTGACAGAGGAAATTCTGGTACTTGAGGCCAGAATTTTGAGCCTCAAACAGCCTGGTGAACCCCCATCTCTTCTAAAAATACAAAAAGTAGCCCTGTGTGGTAGTGGGCACCTGTTGTTCCAGCTACTGGGGAGGCTGAGGCATGAGAATCACTTGAACTCGGGACACAGAGGTTGCAGTGAGCCGAGATTGCACCACTGCACTCCAACCTGGGAGAGAGAGGAAAACACGGTCTAAAACAACATCAAAAAAAAAACCCTGAGGTCAAAATAAGAGAACAAATCATTTCAAGGTAACTGTATGTCTGTCTTGTGTCAAGTCAGGCCATTCAATTACTTGAAAGATTCTCCCACCCCATCTTGTTCACTTAAGTGCTCAATAATAACTTTCTCAGGACTCTGAATTATGCCCCAGTGAGCCCAGTGAGTGCCCCAGATACCTTTTACTTTGCAAGTTCCTGCACCATCTCGCTAGGGTTAGTTTTTTTTGTTGTTGTTGCTGTTTTCCTGTGTTTTTGGAGTGGTATTTTATTTATTTACTTATTTTACAAATTTTTTTTTACTATTTTTCTTTCACTATTTTTCTGTCCCCTAAGAAAATCCAGGGGCAAAATTTATTTTGGTTTCCCCCTCAATACCACCATCTGATTGACCAGCAACGTGTCTCCAAGAAACGGAAGCTTGGTTGGTTAAAGACAATACTAATATCTCAAGGGGTTAGCTTTAAAAAAAAACAGCGCACCAGGAGATGCCTCTCAGTCCCAGGGCATTCACCTGCTCTCTTGAGAGGCTACACTTCATACATACCTCGGGTTGTCTCATATGAGAAAATGACCCAGGAGCTGATATTCATAGAAACTCTAGCAAAGCCATGAGAAGAATCTTGGTTTTTCCCCAGACAGTACTGAATCCCAGGTCCAAGAAAAAACTGATGAGTGGCTAAGGACACATCTCCCTATAAATTTTCCAAAGGGAAACCTTGACTCAAAAACATTCTGATAAGATAGCTGTGTCTAGGGAAAATAGAAATATATATATTTGTTTGTAAATATATATATATTTACAAACAGAAAACCAATCTTTTTAAATGTGCCATCCAATGCTTTGTTAAAAAATGATTAATTAAAATAGGTATCAAAATGTACACTAGGCCGGGCGCGGTGGCTCACGTCTGTAATCCCAGCACTTTGGGAGGCCGAGGCGGGTGGATCATGACGTCAAGAGACAGAGACCATCCTGGTCAACATGGTGAAACCCCGTCTCTACTAAAAAAAAAAAAATGCAAAAAATTAGCTGGGCATGGTGGCGCGTGCCTGTAATCCCAGCTACTCAGGAGGCTGAGGCGGGAGAATTGCCTGAACCCAGGAGGCGGAGGTTGCGGTGAGTTGAGATCATGCCATTGCACTCCAGCCTGAGTAACAAGAGCGAAACTCCGTCTGGGGTGGTGGCGGGGGCGGGGGGGAATGTACACTAAAGGACAAAGCGTTTGATAATGTGAATTAGGGAGAGGAAATTGGTGAATGGGAATGTAAAAAGGAACTGGAAATTAAGTATTTTACTGCAAGGCAGAGTCAAGCTAGAGAAATACAGGGTAGAGACAGACTTGAGGTCCTGCTTGGGACACATGTGAAAAATGCCAGGAAACAGCAAATCCCTGTGGGGTATGAAAAAATTAAGTGGCTGGCAATTAGGCTGAGGAGGCTCTAGTACCTAATTTCAACTTTAAAAAAATCTAATTTAACTAGGCATGGTAGCTTACACCAGTAATCCCAGCACTTTGGGAGGCCGAGGTAGGTAAATCACCTGAGGTCAGGAGTTTGAGACCAGCCTGACCAACATGGTGAAACCCCGTTTCTATTAAAAACACAAAATTAGACGAGAGTGGTGGCGTATGCCTGCAATCTTAGTTACTTGAGAGGCTGAGGCAAGAGAATCGCTTAAACCCGGGAGACGGAGACTGCAGGGAGCCGAGATGGCGCCATTGAACTTCGGCCTGGGCGACAGAGTGAGACTCCGTCTCAAAAAAAAAAGACGATAACTGCACAGATGCCGACAAGAACGGTCTTCTCTGAGGATCCGGCAAGATGGCAGAAGTAGAGCAGAAGAAAAAACGGACCTTCCACAAGTTCGCTTACTGCTGCATGGACCTGGATCAGCTGCTGGACACGTCCTATGAGAAGTTGATGCAGCTAACAGTGCGCGCCAGCGGCGCGGCTGAACCCGGGCCTGCGGCGGAAGCAGCACTAGTTGCTGAAGCGCCTGCGCAAGGCCAAGAAGGAGGCACCACCCAAGGAGAAGCCGGAAGTGAAAACGCACCTGCGCGACTTGATTATCCTGCCCGAGTTGGTGGGCAGCATGGTGGGCGTTTACAATGGCAAGACCTTCAACCAGGTGGAAATCAAGCCAGAGATGATCGGCCACTATCTGGGCGAGTTCTCCATCAACTACGAGCCTGTGAAACACCGCGGGCCGGATATTGGGGCCACCCACTCCTCCCGCTTCATCCCCCTCAAGTAGCGGCTCTTCTATTAAAGGCACAGATTTCAAAAAAAAAAAAAAAAAAATCCAATTCAAGGGAATTTTTTGTAAATTACTACATTGGGGGAAAAATTCAGGCTTAACAAACTATAAACTGCCAATTAACTTTAGATTGCGTAGCCAAAAATTTCCATCTTCATGGTACAAATTAAGAAACTACGTAACTGTACCCAATTATTGAATTTGGTTTTCACCATTATTCACCTTATAAAACTTTTTCAGTCAAACCCCTTCAATAGACCATAAATTACAACCCATAGCTGAGTGCTCTACAATTTTAGAATCGCTCTTTGATTAAATTCTTTAATATTTCTGCGGCGACTTTCATAAATTTTTAACAGGAGAAAACAGGAACTGGGAACCTCATGGACCATAGCTCTTGGCATTCCTGAACCCGCACCCCGAGTCAGGATTCTCCCTGATGACCCTCCTGTGGTCCCTGCACAATCTGACCGGGACGAGGTGCTGCGGGTGCAGAGCTGCCCAAAGCGGGCTCCAGGCCAGGATATAGTCACTGTGCAGAGAAGAGACAGAACGCCCAGGGCCAGTTGTTAGCACAGCCTCCATCTTATGGCTAAAGGGGACTGAGGCTGAGGAGGGCAAGGAGTTAACTAGGGGTACACATTGTGGCGCTGACTGCGGTGAGACCTGAGTCCGCCACAGCCACTTCCCACCGGTTCCAGCCAGCCCCTTCCCCGCTCTCGGGATGTGGGACCGGCACTCTCACCATTTCTCGGCTGCCAGGGGGTCCTGGAGTCTTAGCTGTGGATCTCCCCATACCGCAGGTCACGGGGCCTCAGAGGATGGATCTCCAGGAGCAGAGAACAAAGACCAGTGAAGACGAGACCCAGGGCTCCAGCAGCAGCAAGAGACAAAAGCCCCGCCACATCCCAGAAACCGCCCTGTCCGCTCCAGCTGCATGCCTGATTGGACAGTTTCCAGCCCAGAGTCCCTGATTGGATAATGTTTAAGCCCTCCCCACTTCAAGCCCTGAGTGACAGAAGATATGATCAGACGCTGGGCTGAATGAAGAAAAAGTGACAGCCTAGGTTGCAGCCTTTTCAGGAAGGGCTTCCTCCCTGAGCTGAGTCTGGCTCACCCCAGACCACGGGAAAATTCTCTCTTTTTTACGCTTTCTCTTTTTAAACGCATTCGAAATGTGAACAAACATGTTTTACTGTCATATTAATACTATGTAAATTTTTTTCTTAAGAGTAAATCAATTTTTACTTTACTAATAGTGTATTATCAATACTAAAGGCCGGATGTAGTCGCTTACGCCTTTAACCCATCAGTGTAGGAGGCTCAGGTGGGTGGATCACCTGAGGTCAGTTCAAGACCAGCCTGGTTGACATGGTAAAACCCCCTTTCTACTCGGCGTTGTGGTGGGCCCCTGTAATCCCAGCTACTAGGGAGGCTGAGGCAGGAGAATCGTTTGAACCCAGGAGGCGGAGGTTGCAGTGAGCCAAGATCGCACCATTGCATTCCAGCCTGGGCAACAAGAGTGAAATTGTCTCAAAAGAAAAAAAAAAAAAAAGGAAAAGAAAAAAATACTAAAGGTAGTTTATTTTAGTAAAACAACCTTATAAATAAATCCATCAAATTTGTCCTTTTTGACCACTCTAGATTTTCATATATATTTTATAATCTCACAATTTTTTAACTTTTCTATTTTATTTTAATCTACTTTTTAAAACAATTTTTGAAACAGATAAGACTTTTTTTTCTTTTTTTGAGATAGAGTCTCGCTCTGTCCCCCAGGCTGAAGTGCAGTGGCATGATCTCAGCTCACTACAACCTTCGCCTCCCCACTTCAAGCAATTCTCCTGCCTCAGCCTCCCAAGTAGCTGGGACTACAGGCGTACGCCACCGCGTCCGGCTAATTTTTGCATTTTTAATAGAGACAGTCTCTCACTATGTTGGCCAGCCTGGTTATCAACTCCTGTCCTCAGGTAATCCACCCACATCGGCTGCCGAAACTGCTGGGATTACAGGTCTGAGCCACTGCGCCCGGTCCAACCTTTAATTTATTTTTAACTAGACAAAATGTTTCTAACTTTCTTTGTCAAAAACATATTTTGCATTTGTTTATACACTCTTTTTTGTTGTTAGTTTTTGAGACAGTCTCGCTCTGTCACCTAGGCTAGAGTGCAGCGGCGCAATCTCAGCTCACTGTAACCTCTGCTTCCCGGGTCCAAGTGATTCTCCAACCTCAGCCTCTTGAGTATCAGGGCACCAGCACCCACCACCATACCCAGCTAATTTTTGTTGTTTTTAGTAGAGACAGGGTTTCACCATGTTGCCCAGGCTGGTCTGGAGCTTCTAAGGTCAAAGTGATCCACCCACCTCAGCCCTCCCAAAGTGCTGGGATTACAGGCATGAGCCACGGCGCCCAGCGTTTATTTATATACTCTCTATGGAGAATCGTTTTTATTACACCTAGTAGTTTTAATTATATGTATATAAATTACATTAACCCTTAACCAAATTTTTAGTGAAATCCCCACAAAGTAATTTTGAACTGTTTTGTGTTGATATTTTTAGATAAAAAACATTTTATGTTATTTTATATATTTTTTTGCAATTTTTGTTGTTGTTAACTAACAGATCTAAATATATTTAGTTTTTATATCATATAACAAAAAAATTCTGGTCAGATATGGTGGGTCATGTTTATAATTCCAGCACTTTGAGAGACCAAGACATGAAGACTATTTAAGCCCAGGAATTCAAGATCAGCCTTGGCAGCATGGCAAAAACCTGTGTTTACAAAAATTAGCTTAGCATGCTGACCTGTATCTGTAGCACCAGCTATTCAGTGGTTAAAGCAGGAGAATTGCTTGAGCCCAGGAGGCTGTAGCTACAGCCAGAGCTTCCTCCTTCTCTAGGGTTCAAGCAATTCTCCTACCTCAGCCTCCTGAGTAGCTGGAATTACAGGCACCCACCACTAAGCCTGGCGAATTTTTGTATTTTTAGTAAAGATGGGATTTCACTATGTTGGCCAAGCTGGTCTTGAACTCCTGACTTCAGGTGATCCACCAACTTCAGCGTCCAAAAGTGCTGGGATTACAGGCTTGTGCCACTGCACCCAGCCCTAAAGGCTTTTTAGATGAATATTGAGGGTTTCCTAGGTACACAAGTGTATCATCAGCGAACAGTGGCAATTTGACTTCCTCTTTCCTGATTTGGATGCTGCTTATTTTTTTCTTTGCTCTGGCTAAGGCAGACTTCCAGTACTATGTTGAATAGAAGTGGTGAGAATGAGCATTATTGTCTTGTTTCAGTTCTCAGAAAAAATGCTTTAAACTTTTTTCCATTTAGGGTAATGTTGGCTGTGGGTTTTCCATAGATGGCTTGCCTTTTTTTTTTTTTTTTTTTTTTTTTTCTGAGACAGAGTCTCTGTCACCCAGGCTGGAGTGCAATGGCGGTTTTTTGGCTTACTGTACTATCTCCCTCCTGAAATCAAGCAATTATCCCACCTCAGCCACCCCAGTAGCTGGGACTATAGGCACCTGCTATCAATGAGTAAAGGTTTTTGCCTTTTTAATAATTTTTAAGAACATAAATTATTATCATTATTATTATGAAGACAAAATTTCACTCTGTTGCCCAGGCTGGATTGCAGTGGCATGATCTTAGCTCACTTCAACCTCCTCCTACCAAGTTCAGGTGATTCACATGCCTCGGCCTCCCGAGTGCCTGAGATTATAAGCCCAGGTTTTTGTATCTTTGTTTTGAGACGGAATCTAGCTCCAATGCCCAGGCTGAAGTTCAGTGGTCTGATCTTGGCTCACTGCAACGTCCATCTCCTGGGTTAAAGCAATTCTTCTGCCTCAGCCTCTTGAGTAGCTGGGATTACAGGCATGTACCACTACACACAGCTAATTTTTCTATTTTTATGTTAAATAGTTATATCCCACAGGAGTAAACAAAATTTCTAATCAATTGTGGCTTTAATAATAGCTGTCCAGCTGGGCATGGTGGCTTACGCTTGTAATCTCAGCACTGTGGGAGGCCAAGGCAGTTGGATCACCCGAGGTCAAAAGTTCAAGACTAGCCTGGCCAACATGGTGAAACCCCATCTCTACTAAATAATAATAATACATAGAGAGAGAGAATAAGAAAAAAACAAAACCTGTCTCTACTAAAAATACAAAAATTAGCTGGGCATGGTGGCAGGTTCTTATAATCCCAGCTACTCAGAATTGCTTGAACCCAGGGGGTGGAGGCTGCAGTGAGCCAAGATCATGCATGTATGCTCTACTAAAAATACACACACAAAATTACCATGGCATGGTAGCCGGCACTTGTAATTCCAGCTACTCTGTAGGCTGAGGCCAGAGAATTGCCTGAACCTGGGAGACAGAGGTTGCAGTAGCCGAGGTCGTGCCATTGCACTCCAGCCAGGTCAACAAATCGAGATTACATCTCAAAATAATAATAATAATAAATAACAGCTGTCATAAGACTTCTTGTCACCCATGGACAATTGTTGTCTTGATTCGATCCTCTTCAAGAGGTTATTTATAGTCAGCTATGGAATTTTGACAGGTGCTTTTAAGTGCAGGTTTCTGATAATTCTGGAGACTGCAACATTAGAACAGAGGAAAAATTTTCAGGACTTTCATGAAGAGCTAATATGTTAATATCAAGCAGAAAAGGAGTTTACTGCATAAACTGAACTAAAAGCAGAAAAAAGTAATAAATTTTTTTATTTTTTCTTAAAATGCTGCAAATCCTTTGTTTTGTTTTTTTTTGAGTCAAAAAAATTTTTTAGCTATTTACAGTTTTTAACAACTGAGGGAAGTATACTTCTGAAAAAAAAATTGGAGCATATTTATTCCTCTTTACCTAATTTCTTCAGAGTGTATAAACCTATTGTTAGTTTTAATTTACGGAAATAAAGTTATTTGCGTAAGTGGAATCAGCATTTTTTTTTCAACAGGGCACAATTGAAGACACTGGTAATTTTACCAAGAGTTTGACTGGAATAAGGTGCTTTCCTTGAAGAAATCATGCTGAATTTGTAGAGCCAATATAAGCCTTTTGGGAAACCTGGCCACCTACTTTGTCTACACAGTCCCTGTGCAGGTTTTCTGTGGTAAGAAATGTCATTTCCTTTTTTATTTATTTATTTTTTTTTCAGATGTAGTTTCCATCTATCGCCCAGCCTTGGGTATCATGATGTGACCTCAACTCACTTTAACCTCCACTTCCCAGGTTCAAATGATCCTCCTTCTTCAGCCACCTGAGTAGCTGAGACTCTCACTACAGATGCACGCCATCACACTCAGCTAATATCTGTATTTCTTGTAGAGTTTTCACCATGTTAACCAGGCTGGTCCCGAACTCCTGACTTCCAGTGACCCATTCACCTTGGCCTCCGATAGTGTTGGGATTACAAGCATGAGCCACCATGCCTGACAGGGAATGTCTTTTTCTGACAGAACCAGAAGCCTGAAGTTGTCTTGGGACCCCAAGCAAAGAGAAATTTACCCAACTCATAGGTATTTGATGGTACAAACCATGACTGGGCTGGGCTTTTAAAAAGTCTTTTCTGATAGTCTTTTAATGGAACATAGTTACATCAAAGCGAACTTTAAAAACCTATGTGAGAAGAACGATCCAAGATGGCCGATCGCTAACATCCCGGGATTGCAGCTCTCAGGGAAGGCGCGGAGAACTAGAGGACGCCACACTTTCAGACAAATTCTGGTCGCTCACGGAGCAGAAGATCCCCCAGTGCAGGAAACACACGGGTGGCCAGCGTGGCCAGCACGACTCTTGTGGCCGGCGCAGCGGTTCCGCCGGAACCTCGGCGCAGCAGCTCTCGGAGCAGAGTAAACAGGTTCGGAGGACCGGCACCGGCCCCCAGCACGACACCAGAGCCCGGCGCAGTGGCTGCGACAGCACCTCGGTGCGGCAGCACTCGGCGCAGAGTAAACGGGACCGGTTCCCCTTCTGACCGAGGTTTGGAGCCCCGAGAAGGCAGAGTCACCTACTAGGGACACAAGAAGGAAGCCAGACAGGAGAATCCTGGGCAGAAAAGCACCATCAGTTTTAACGCTGCTGCTCTGGCCCTGGGAACTAACAACCTGGACGTCCACTCAAGAGACCTAATCTGAAAGTTGGTAATTTCAAAGACGACAGGAGGATAAATTTACAATGACGGGAAGAAACCAGCGTAAAAAAGCTGAGAATACTCAAAGTCAGAACTCCTCTCCCTCTAAAGATGATCACAGTTCCACATCAACAATGGAACAAGGCTTGATGGAGAACGAGCGCCTCCTGATGACAGAATCACTCTTCAAGGAATGGATAATAACAAACTTTGGTGAGTTAAAAGACCATGTTGTAGCCCAACGTAAAGAAACTAGGAACTTTGAAAAAAGGTTTGATGAAATCCTATTGAGAATAGACAACTTAGAGAGGAGTATGAGTGAATTAATGGAACTGAAGAATACAATACAGGAACTCCGAGAAGTATGCACACGTTTAAACACTCGAATTGTTCAAGCAGAAGAAAGGATATCAGAGGTCAAAGTCCAACTTAATGAAATAAAACGTGAAGAAAAGATTAGAGAAAAAAGGATAAAAAGGAATGAGCAAAGTCTCCAAGAAATGTGGGACTATGTGAAAAGACCAAATTTACGTTTGATAGGTGTACCTGAATGCGACGGAGAGAATGAATCCAAGCTGGAAAATACCCTTCAGGATATTATTCAGGAAAATTTTCCTAAACTAGCAAAGCAGGTCAACATTCAACCCCAGGTAATACAGAGAACACCACAAAGATATTCCTCAAGAAGAGCAACCCCAAGGCACATAATCGTTAGATTCACCAGGATCGAAACGAAGGAGAGGATACTAAGGGCAGCCAGAGAGAAAGGTCAGATTACCCACAAAGGCAAGCCTATCAGACTTAGAGCAGATCTCTCAGCAGAAACTCTACAAGCCAGAAGAGAGTGGGGGCCAATATTCAACATCCTCAAAGAACAGAACCTTCAGCCCAGAATTTCATATCCAGCCAAACTAAGCTTCACAACTGAAGGAAAAATAAAATCTTTTATGAACAAGCAAGAACTCAGAGATTTTATTACCACCAGGCCTGCTTTACAGGAGCTTCTGAAAGAAGCATTACGCACAGAAAGAAACAACCAGTATTAGCCTTTCTAAAAATACACCAAAAAGTAAAGAGCACCAACATAAAGAAGAATTTACACCAACGAATGGATAAAACAGCCAGTCAACATCAAATGGCAGTAACCCTAAATTTAAATTGACTAAATCCCCCAATCAAAAGACACAGCCAAAACCCAATGGCATGTTACATCCAGACCTGTTTCACATGCAAGGATACACAAAGACTCAAAACAAAGGGATGGAGAAAGATTTACCAACCAAATGGAGAGCAAAAATAAATAATAAATAAATAAAAAGCAGGAGTTGCAATTCTTGTATCGGATAAAATAGATTTTAAAGCAACAAAGATATAGTGGTAAAAGGATCAATGCAACAACAAGAGCTAATGATCCTAACATCCAGATACATAGAGACTTAGACACAATGAGACAGAAAATTAATAAGAATATCAAGGACTCGAACTCAGATCCGGAACAAGTAAACTTAATAAATATTTATAGAGCTCTCCACTTCAAATACACAAAATATACATTCTTGTCAATACCACATCACACCTACCCATAAGCTTAAATGAAACATTGATTGGCCATCATTAATACCCAATTTTTTTCAAAATAAAGCAATATTTCCATTTACTCTCCCTCTTTCTCTTCCTCTTTCTTCCTCTCCTTTGCTTATTTTTTTTTCTTTCCTTCTCTTAAAAAAAAAGAAATCAACTTGTAAACCTCTAGATCCAGGTCGGCAATGTCTCTCTCATTGCTTGATTTCCTTCCTTCCCTTCCCTCCCTCCCTCCCTCCCTCCCTCGCCGCTTCCTCCCTTCCTTCCTTCCTCCCTTCCTTCCTTCCTTCCTTCCTTCCTTCATCCCTTCCTTCCTCCCTTCCTGCCTTCCTCCCGCCCCCCAAAAAATAAAAAATAAAATAAAAACCTATGTGAAAAATAATTACTTTTGCTGCACTTTATACAAATAATCAGGCCAAGTATAAGACTAAAACTTTTTATGCAAGTAAATCAGTTTTACCATGATTTGTCTTTAGTAGAAATGAAAGACTAAAGAGAAAAAAAAATGTATGTTTCAAGAACTATGGTATACCTGTTATTAGACTCTAGTCTCATTGCTATTTTTTAGTATTTTTCCAGTGACCACACCAGTGATCTCTGACTGCAGCTCAAAAGAAACAAGAGAGATGGGTAATATAAAAATCTGGATCAGTATTCTAATTTTGAACATGCATTGGAATCAGCTAGCAAACCCATATCAGCTTTGTTCCAACATTTGCCCAGTTCATGGAAAGCCTACTTATTTAATTTACTTGGGATAATTTTATTTATTTTGCTTTACTGTTGTGTATTATATTGCTGTTGTGCTTTTTGTGTAGAAATGCAGAATAAGCTTGCTCAATATTTTCTTAAATAAAACACTTAATTTTGCAGATATTATCTTTTGTCAGAACTCAAAAGTTATAAATGGCCCTTGTCATACTGATGCTTTCTCACCCGGCCAGGGACAGCTGCTCATGCTTATAATCCCAGCAAGTTGGGAAGCCAAGGTAGGTGAATCACCTGAGGTTCGAGACCAGCCTGGCCAACATGATAAAATTAGTCACCATGCCCAGCTAATTTTTGCATACTAAAAATGCAAAAATTAGCTGGGCATGGTGGCAGGTACCTGTAATCTCAGCTACTCAGGAGGCTGAGGCAGGAGAATTGCTAGAATTGCCTCTGGGAGGCAGAGGCTGCAGTGAGCCAAGATCATGCCACCACACTCCAGCCTGGGTGACAGAGTGAGAGTCTGTCTCAAAAAAAAAAAAAGAGCCCAGTGCGGTGGCTCAAGCCTGTAATCCCAGCACTTTGGGAGGCCGAGGTGGGTGGATCACGAGGTCAAGAGATCAAGACCATCCTAGTCAACATGGTGAAACCCCGTCTCTACTAAAAATACAAAAAATTAGCTGGGCATGGTGGTGCATGCCTGTAATCCCAGCTACTCAAGATGCTGAGGCAGGAGAATTGCCTGAACCCGGGAGGCAGAGGTTGCGGTGAGCTGAGATCGTGCCAGTGCACTCCAGCCTGGGTAACAAGAGAGAAACTCCGTCTCAAAAAAAAAAAAAAAAGGAAAAAGGAGAGTCAAGTCACCTCGGTGCTGGGCCAAGAGATACTTCAAAAACCTCTCATTGTGCACAACTGAAGCAGTAGAAAAATTTAACTTAGGTGCTGGGTTCAGCAATATGTCTTGAAAGAAGGGTGAGCCTCTTGAATAACATCACCTGTGTGAGGGACCAAAAGGTATCTCACGATGCCTTCTGTAGGCAGAGGACAGGCTGGAGGATTATATCACCTGTGTGCTGGACTCAGCATTTCACAACGGCCTATGTTGACAAAGCACAGGCAGGTGAGTCACATAACTTAAGTGCAAGAAGTCAAAATTCTCTCTATGGGCAGAACCAAGACAAGAGAATAGATTCATATCAACTAACTGCTGGATGGAGTAAGATGTCACTACTCAATCTGTGGGCTGAGCCCCAGGCAGGAGAGTAAAATTGCTCACTGCTAGGCTGAGATATATGTCACAATCACAGCTGCAGAAAGGTCCAGAGATGAGACTAATGATCTTGCACATGTCTTGGTTCTAGGTATGAGAGGCACGGCCTTCTGTATGTTGGGTCTAGGTGTGTGACCCACAATCTCAACAGTTTACTAAATCCATTCATAGGAGCCTTAATCCCTCCCACAAACTGTGTCCCTTTAGTTAAGTCAAAGCCTCACAGATATTCTGGATCTTGGCCTTAGAGTCACCAATCCATCTGTGAACTGAATGAATGTAAGAATCAATGTTTCAACTTCAACTTTCTTTGGGTATAAGATTCAGAACCTCAAAAGTGGGCTGTATTCATGTGGAAGAATGACGATATTTGTTCCAGCTGGGTGTATATATGAGTGTCGTAATCTCACCTCTTTGCCATGCTCTGTTAGGACACTCGTTGTACCACTGAGGGGTTTATATAATATATATTGAGGACACAGTATATTCTGAGACCTTTGTGCTTCTACAGACTCATGATCCTACCTGTGGCCCCAAACCCAGAAATGAAAGTCAACATCTCTCCATTGAATATGTCCAGGTAGAAAAGATCTGACATGCCAGAATTAGAATTGGCTCCCCATCTATCTGCAAGAAAAAAACAAACAAACCCATTCAATAATGGGCAAAAGATATGAACAGACACTTTTCAAAAGAAGACATTTATGAGGCCAGGAAACATGAAAAAATGCTCATCATCACTGGTCATTAGAGAAATGCAAATCAAAACCACATTGAGATACCATCTCATGCCAGTTAGAATGGCAATCATTAAAAAATCTGGAGATGGCTGGGCGTGGTGGCTCACGCCTATAATCCCAGCACTTTGGGAGGCCAAGGCGGGTGGATCACGAGGTCAAGAGATTGAGACCATCCTGGTCAACATGGTGAAACCCCGTCTCTACTAAAAATACAAAAAATTAGCTGGGCATGGTCGCGCATGCCTGTAATCCCAGCTACTCAGGAGGCTGAGGCAGAAGAATTGCCTGAACCCAGGAAGCAGAGATTGCGGTGAGCCGAGACCATGCCATTGCACTCCAGCCTGGGTAACAAGAGCGAAACTCCATCTCAAAAAAAAAAATCTGGAGACAACAGATGCTAGAGATTGGGTGGAGAAATAGGAAGACTTTTGCACTGTTAGTGGGAGTGTAAATCAGTTCAACTATTTTGGAAGACAGTGTGGCAAGTCCTCAAGAATCTAGAAATAGAAATTCCATTTGACCCAGCAATCCCATTACTGGGTATATACCCAAAGTATTATAAATCAGTCTATTATAAAGATACATGCACATATATGTTCATTGTGACACTGTTTACAATAGCAAAGTCCTGGAACCAATCCAAATGCTCATCAATGATAGAATGGACAAAGAAAATGTGGTACATATACACCATGGAATACTATGCAGCCATAAAAAAGGATGTCATAATCTCATCCTTTTTTATGGCTGCGTGTTCTTTGTAGGGACATTGATGAATCCAAAAACCATCATTCTCAGCAAACTGAGAAACAGAAGAACAGAAAACCAAACACTGCATGTTCTCACTCGCAGGAGGGTGTTGAACAATGAGAACACATGGGCACAGGGAGGGGAACGTCACACACTGGGGTCTGTTGGCAATGAGGGGTTGGGGGAGGGACAGACAGCAGTGGGTGGGGAGGTTGGAGAGAAATAACACTGAAAGAAATGCCTGATGTAGGTGACTGGGAGATGGAGACAGCAAACCACCATGGCATGTGTGTCCCTATGCAACAGTCCTGCAAGACCTATACTTGTATCTCAGAATTTAAAGTACAATAAAAAATGATTGACACTGATTACATATATTTTAATATATATATATATATATATATATATATATATAAAGAAATGAGTTCCTATCCCAACTGTAGCTGGATGTTCACGTATAACAGTCACAATCCAAACTGTGGGCTGTGTCAATGTGTGGAATTTGGGAACTCTCCAATGGACTCTGTCCATCTGTAAGGGTGACAGTATTAACAGTTGGTGGTATGTGCATATAAGAAACACAGTCTCACCTGTTTAGTGTGTCCTGTAATGACACTTTGTGTACCACTCAAGGGCTTTATATAATATGTGAAAGAATAGTAGCTTTTTAGGACGTTATTATATAGATAGGATTCATAATCTCTCTCATTTTCCTAAGTCTAGCTGTGGGAGACAGTATCTCTTCCATTGCTGGTTTGAGGTATAAGAGCAATTAACGCACCTGTGAGCTGGCCAAAATATATGTCACAATTCTACCTGTGGGTAGGAAGTGAGCAGCAGATTAACATCACATAGGTTTTTGGCAAAAATGTGTCACAATCTTTCCTGAGGTCAGAAACCAGGCAGAAGTCATATCAACTAGGTGCTCAGCCATAGATATATTACAATTCCCTCTTAAAACAGAGTACAGGCAGCAGAGTCATTTCACCTGGGTGCTAAGCCCAGTGATATGTCAAAATGCTCTCTGTGGGCACAGCCTTGGCAGAAGAGACACACCATCATCTGCTGTCTGGATCTAGCAATATATTATAACATTTTCTGTGGGCAGGATGCAGGCAAAAGAAGAGAGTCACATCACTTAGGTAATGGATGCAGAGATATTTTGCAAGACCCCTCATGGCAGGGCCAAGGCCTCCCATTTTAAAGGAATGATGCCCAGCTATATGTAACAATACCCAAAATATGCAGGGCCCAGGGAAAACAGAAAAGTAGCGTAATCTAGGTGCTGGGTTTAGCAGGGCGCAAGCAGAAGAGAGCCATATCACCTAGGTGATGAATGAACAGATATGTTATAATATCGCTGTAGGCAGAGCTCAATCAGATTTGCATCAAAAAAATGTTTGATTCAGGCAGGAGAGAAAAGTCATAACACCTAGGTGTTAGGCCCAGTGACATATCACAATCTGTTCTTGGGCAGAGACCAAGAAGTACAGGGAAGTCACTCCCCTGGGTGCCAGGGCAAGTGATATGCCACAATGCCCTCTGTGAAAAGTGCTATGGCAAACGTATAGGCTCACGTCACCTAGATGCTGGGTTCAGTGATATGCCACAATTTCACCTGTATGACCTATAGGCAGAAGGGTCAAATCACTCAGGTGCTGGGGCGAGCAATATGATGCAATCACACATGCAAGAAAGTCTAAGAATGAGATTAACAATTCCACACATGTCCTGGTTCAAGGAATGAGATCCACTACCTACTGTATGTTGGGTCTAATTACATGAGTCACCATCTCAAAGGTAAACTAGATCGCTATATAAAAACTTCAATTCCTCCAATAAACTGTGTTCCCTTAGCGGAGTCAGAGGCTCACAGGTGTGCTGAATCTTGGTCTGAGAGTCACGAATCCACCTGTGAATCAGATCCATGTATGTGGTTCAATTTTTCAACTTTTGGCAGACTTTGGGTGTGAGGTCCAGAACTTCAAAAGTTGGCTGGGTTCATGTGGGAAAATGACAATCTTTACTGTCTGCAGGGTGTGCACAGGTGTGCTGCAATCTCACCTGTGTGCTTGGACCTGTTAGGACACTCTCTGTACTATCCTAGGGCTTTACATGGTTTGCATGAGAACCACAATACAGCCTGAGATTTTTACGCTGGTATAAACCTATGATTGTATCTATGTCCCTAAACCCAGGTATGAGTCAACATCTCTCCAATTTCCTGGGTTCAGATAGGAGAGCCTCACCTTCCTATGAGCTGCATTTAAAAATGTTTTGCTATCCCAAATCTGACTGGATGGTTACATATGACAGTCACATTTCCAACTGTGGACTGCATCCATGTGTGAGGTTCACAATTGGGGTCTGTCCATCTGTGAGGGTCACGATTTTTTTTTCTTTTCTTTTCTTTTTTTTTTTTTGAGACGGAGGTTCACTCTTGTTACCCAGGCTGGAGTGCAATGGCGCGATCTTGGCTCAGCGCAACCTCCGCCTCCTGGGTTCAGGCAATTCTCCTGCCTCAGCCTCCTGAGTAGCTGGGATTACAGGCACGCGCCACCATGCCCAGCTAATTTTTTGTATTTTTAGTAGAGACGGGGTTTCACCATGTTGACCAGGATGGTCTCGATCTCTTTACCTTGTGATCCACCCGCCTCGGCCTCCCAAAGTGCTGGGATTACAGACGTGAGCCACCGCGCCCGGCCAAGCGTCACAATTTTAACAGGTGCCAGGTTGTGCATACATGCAAGTCAATCCCACCTGTGTTCTGGGCTCTGTGTACAATCCAAAGGTTTCATACGATATGTGAGAGTGTGGTCATCCTCTCTGACCTTCATAAAAATAGGAGATCCAGAATCTTATCCATTTTCCTAAGCCTAACTCTGAGAGACAGTATATCAACTTTTGCCTGGTTCAAGATATGAGAGCCATCATCTCACCTGTGAGATGGGACATGTAACCTGTGAGTAGGTAGTAAGCAGGAGAGTCACGTCGCCTGAGTGCTTGGCCAGAGATTTGTACAATATTCCCTGATGGAAAGGACCAGGCAGGAGAGGAACATCATCTGGGTGCTGAGCCCAGTGACATGTCACAATGCTCCCTGTAGGCAAGGTGTAGACAAAAGAAATGCATCTTCTGGTTGATAGGCGCAGAAATATGCTACAATCTTCTCTATAAGCAGGGGGCAGGTAGAAGAGGATAGTCACATCTCTCAGATAATGGATGCAGAGATATGTCACAAGGCCCGTGAGGAGGAATCATGCATGTGCCTCCCATCCCCTATGTGTTAAACCCAGCAATAAGACACAATATCCAAATATGCAGGGCCCAGGCAAAATAGGAGTGTCATCTCACCTAGGTTCTGGGTCCGGCGAATTCTTACAATTCCCTTTTTTTGGCAGAGTCCAGGCAGAAGGGAAGAGGCACATGACCTAGGGGATAAGTGAAAAAATATTTTATAGTACCCCTGTAGACAGAGCTCATACAGAAGAGTTATATTAACTAAGTGATGGACCCAGACATATGTCACAATACATGTAGGCTTGGCCCATGCATAAGAAGAGAGTCCATGTGCTGGGAATAGTGATACATCACAATCTCCCCTTGAATACAGACTACAGTGGAGGAGAGTCACATCACCTATGTGCTGGGCTTAGGAATGTGTCACAATACCCCCTGATGGGAGAGCCCAGACAGTATTGTCACATCATCTGGGTGCTAGGTCAGGGATATATCACAACCTTCCCTGAATGCGGAGACCTGGGAGGAGAGTCACATCACCTGGGTGGTAAGCCAGTGTTATGTTACAATTATCTTTTTTCTTTTTTTTTTTGAGTCGGAGTTTCGCTCTTGTTGCCCAGGCTGGAGTGCAATGGCGCCATCTCGGCTCATTGCAACCTCCGCCTCCTGGGTTCAGGCAATTCTCCTGCCTCAGCCTCCTGAGTAGCTGGGATTACAGGCACGCGCCACCATGTCCAGCTAATTTTTGTATTTTTAGTAGAGACGGGGTTTCACCATGTTGACCAGGATGGTCTTGATCTTTTGACCTCGTGATCCACCCGCCTCAACCTCCCAAAGTGCTGGGATTATAGGCGTGAGCCACCGCACCCAGCCTGCAGTTTTCTTCTAAAAGCAGGGCACAGTTAGTATAGTCACATCACCTAGTTTCTGGAACCAGCAATATGTCACAGTGCTCCCCATTGGGCCAGGCCAAGGTTGGAGAGACATATGACCTGATTGTTGGACCCAGTGTTACATCACAATCTTTCCTGAAGGCAGGTTGCAGCAAAGGAGAGACATATTTCCTAGGTGATAGATGCAAAGAAATATCAAAAAGCCCTTTATAGTCAGAGCCAAGGCAAAAGTCTCTCATCTCCTAGGTTTTGGAACTAGCAATATATCACAATAATAAAATTATGCAAGGCCCAGGTAAAAAAGGAGTCACATCACTTAAGTGCTCAATTCAGTGATAAGTCACTATACTTCTTTTTTCTTTTTTTTTTTTTTGAGACGGTGTTTCTCTCTTGTTACCCAGGCTGGAGTGCAATGTCACGATCTCGGCTCACTGCAACCTCCGCCTCCCGGGTTCAGGCAATTCTCCTGCTTCAGCCTCCTGAGTAGCTGGGACTACAGGCATGCGCCACCATGCCCAGCTAATTTTTTGTATTTTTAGGAGAGACGGGGTTTCACCTTGTTGACCAGGATGGTCCCGATCTGTTGACCTCGTGATCCACCCGCCTTGGCCTCCCAAAGTGCTGGGATTACAAGCTTGAGCCACCGCGCCTTTCTTCATTCAGCCCAGCATCTGATCACATCTCCTATCACTCAGAACCTGGAGGAGCGGGGCCTTAGGTGTTATCCAATCAGAGACGCTGAGCTAGAAACCATCCAATCAAACACGCAGCTGGAGCAAATAGGGCGGCTTCTGGGTTTTGCTGGGCCTTTGTCTCTTGCTGCAGCCGGAGCGACAGGTCTCGTCTTCCCTGCTCTGTGTCCTCCGCTCCTAGAAGCCCAGCCTTTGTGGTCCTGTGACCTGCAGGTATTGAGAAATCCACAGGGAAGACGCCAGAACCCCCTGGAAGCCTAGAAATGGTGAGAATGCCGGGTCCGACCACCCGAGAGAGGGGGACGGGCGAGTTGGAACCAGTGGGAAGCGGCTGTGGCGGGACTTAGGCCTCCCCGCAGTCAGCTCCACAATCTGCGCCCTGAGTTCTTGCCCAGCTCGGCCTCAGTCCCCTTCAGCCATAAGATGGCGGCTGCGCTGACAGCCGGCCCGGGCGTCCTGTTTCTTCCCTGCGCAGTGACTGTTCCCTGGCCTGGAGCCCTCTTTGAGCAGCTCTGCACCCGCTGTGCCCCATCTCCCAGATTGTGCAGGGACCACGGGAGGGTCGTCAGGGCAAAATCCTGACTCAGGGTGGGTTCATGAATGGGAAGATCTTTGGTCTGTCGCGTTCTGAGTCCCTCTTTTCTCCTGTTAAAAATGTACAGAAATCACCGCAAAAATATTAAAGAATTTAATTAAAGAGTGATTCAAGGCCGGGCTCGGTGGCTCACGCCTGTAATCCCAGCACTTTGGGAGGCCGAGGCAGGTGGATCACGAGGTCAACAGATCGAGACCATCCTGGTCAACATGGTGAAACCCCGTCTCTACTAAAAATACAAAAAATTAGCTGGGCATGGTGGCGCATGTCTGTAGTCCCAGCTGCTCAGGAGGCTGAGGCAGGAGAATTGCCTGAACCCAGGAGGCGGAGGTTGCAGTGAGCCAAGATCGCGCCATTGCATTCCAGCCTGGGCAACAAGAGCGAAACTCCGTCTCAAAAAAAAAAAAAACAGTGATTCAAAAATTTTAGAGTACCCGGCTGTGTTTGTAGTTTGTCGACCATAGGAGGGGCTTGAAAAAAAGACATTTATAAGGTGCAATAAAGAAAACCACATTCAGGACGGGCGCAGTGGCTGGGATTAACCCCAGCACTTTGGGAGGCTGAGGCGGGCAGATCACGAGATCAGGGATTCGAGACCAGCCTGACCAACATGGTGAAACGCCGTCTCTACTAAAAATACAAAAAATTCGCTGGGCATGGTGGCGCACACCTGTAATCCCAGCTACTCGGGAGACTGGGGCAGGAGAATCGCTTGAACCCGGGAGGCGGAGGTTGCAGTGAGCCGAGATCCAGCCTGGGCGACAGAGGGAGACTCCGTCTCAAAAGCAAAAAACAAATTTAGTAATGCTTAGGTACAGTTACAGTTTCTTGATTTGTACAATCAAGATGGACATTTTCTGGTTATGTATGCAGAGGTTAATTGGCAGTTTATAGTTGGCTAAGCTTCAATTTTGTTTCCCCCAGTTTAGTAATTTATAAAAATATGCATTTGAGTTGGATTTATTTAAAGTAGAAATCCAGAGACTAGAGTCACCTCAGTCTAGTTGTCTGGCACTTAATTATTTTCACACTCCCCAGGAGACTAATTTTCTGCTGCTGTCTTTCTTTCTTTCTTTCTTTCTTTCTTTCTTTCTTTTCTTTTCTTTCCTTCCTTTTTTTCTTTCTTTCTTCTTTTTTGAGAAATCACTCTGTCACCCAGGCTGGAGTGCAGGGGTGTGATTTCAGCTCACTGCAACCTCTGCCTCCTGGGTTCAAGAGATGCTCCTCCCTCAGCCTCCTGAGTAGCTGAGATTACATGCGTGTGCTACCACACCTCGCTAATTATTGTATTTTTAGTAGATACAAGGTTTCACGTTGACCAGGCTGGTCTTCAACTTCTAACCTTAGGTGATCCGCCTGCCTGGGCCTCTGAAAGTGCTGGCATTACAGGCGAGAGCCACGTGCCCAGCCTTTTCCGCTAAATTTTTTTACGTGTGTCCCTAGCAGAGTCTCAAGTATACCCCCTACCTAAGATCATTTCTTCAGCCTAACTCTGGCTTGCAAAAATAGTAAATAATAAAATACTAAAATTTCAGTTTCCTCTGACATTCCTAAATGCCAGTTTTCCCTCTCTAATTCACATTATCAACTGTTCATCCTTTAGTCTGCATTTTTTATGCCATATTTTAATCATTTTTTTGACAAAGCATTGGATGGCACTTTAAAAAGATTTGTTTTCTGTTTGTAAATACTTCCATAAGAAGAAAGCAATGTATAATTCCCTGACACTGTAGTGTAAAACAATTTTTGTTTCTCTTCTGTTTTTATCTTCTGTAGGCACAGAGATCTTAACAATGTTTTTGGGTCAAAATTTCCCTTTGAAAATTATGAGGTGCGATGTATTCTACCGCCTTTAGTTTTATTCTTGGTCCTGGGCTTCAGTACTGTCTGTGGAAAAACAAAGATATCCACCATGGCTCTATCTGCTAGAGTGTCTAGTGGATATCAGCTTCTGGGTCTTTGTTTTTTTTTAAATAGCACAACCTGACTTACAGAGTGTAGCCTTTTAAGAAAAAAAGGTGGCTGCCTCAGGACTGAGAGTAGTCTGCTGCTGTCCTTCTTTTTTGAGGACGTTAAGATTGTCTTCACCCAACCCAGCTTCCATTTCTTAGAGACCCATTTCTGTTAAACCAAAGAGATGCTGGTAGAAAACACAGAAATAATTTCTGCTCCCTAGATTCCCTAAGTGGCCAGAGAAATAGTGAAATGAAAATAGTGAAAAATTTGTAAAAGAAAAATAGTATTTCTCTTTTTTTGAGACAGTGTCTCACTCTGTTGCCCAGGCTGGAGGGGGTGGCATGGTATCAGCTCACTAGAACCTCCACCTCCTGGGTTCAAGGATTCTCCTGCCTCAGCCTTCAAAGTTGCTGGGACTACAGGCACCCGCCACCACGCTTGGCTAATGTTTATATTTTTAGTAGAGGTAGGGTTTCACCATGTTGGCCAGGCTGGTCTCAAACATTTGACCTCCAGTGATCCACCCACCTCAGACTCCCAAAGTGCTGAGATTGCAGAGCTGAGCCACTGGGCCCAGCCAAAAAGTAGTATTTTAAAAGACAAAAATTTAAAAGACAAAGAAAAATGGTACAAGAACTTACAAAGTAAAATGATCCTGGGCCACTCAGTGGGGCATAGTGCAGTGTCTGCTGAGAGGGTGATTATTGAGCACTTATACAGCAGGATGAGGTGGAAACTCTCTCAACTGATTGGATGGCCTTACTTGACACACGATTCAGACACATGTGTTTTTCTTTTCTTTTTTTTTTTTTTTTTTGAGATGGAGTTTTGCTCTTGTTACCCAGGCTGAAGTGCAATGGCGCGATCTTGGCTCACCGCAACCTCGGCCTCCTGGGTTCAAGCAATTCTTCCTGCCTCAGCCTCAGGACTATAGGCGCGCACCACCATGCCCAGCTAATTTTTGTATTTTTGGTAGAGATGGTGTTCACCTTGTTGACCAGGATGGTCTCGATCTCTTGACCTCATGATCCACCCACCTCGGCCTCCCAAAGTGCTGGGATTATAGGAGTGGGCCACCGCACCTGGCCGACACATGTGTTTATCAATCAGCATTGGTACTTCCTGGGTTTGTCATCTTGAAAAGAATTGTTTTCACTTATCCTGAAGTCAGTTTTTTAACTGTAAGTTGCATTTTACTAGTAGGGCTTTAAAGGTAAGAAAATATTTACAAATGGGCCTGGGAG
Source organism: Callithrix jacchus (assembly GCF_049354715.1). NCBI lineage: Eukaryota > Metazoa > Chordata > Mammalia > Primates > Cebidae > Callithrix > Callithrix jacchus. The sequence goes on from NC_133523.1 coordinate 22,025,190, forward strand.
AGCTGTCTCATGCCTGTAATCTCAGCACTTTGGGAGGCTGAGGAGGGTGGATCACCTGAACTTGGGTGTTTGAGACCAATCTGGGCAACATGGTGAAACTCTGTGAAAGCCTGCCACCATGCTGGCTAGTTTTTGTATTTTTAGTAAAGATGGGTTTTCACCTTGTTGTCAAGGCTGGTATGGAACTTCTGACTTCAAGTAATCCAATCCACCCACCTCAGCCTCTCAAAATTCTGGGATTATAGGTATGAGCCACCACACCTAGCCCTCATTTAATTATTTCTTTTCTAGAGGGAATGTAACCATTTTTTCAAGTGTGTTTTTTAATGGCTGGGTGGTTTCAAATGGAATTCTAAGTCTTAGCTTTTAGAATGCTACTAAGGAAAAGAATAGAAAAAAAAAATCTTTCTATTTTTGTTGTAGAAAATGAATACATTGGCTGGGCACAGTGGCTCATGCCTATAATCCCAGCACTTTGGGAGGCCCAGGCGGGTGGATCACGAGGTCAAGAGATTGAGACCATCCTGGTCAACAAGGTGAAACCCCGTCTCTACTAAAAATACAAAAATTAGCTGGGCATGGTGGTGTGCGCCTGTAGTCCCAGCTACTTGGGAGGCTGAGGTAGGAGAATTGCTTCAACCCAGAAGGCGGAGGTTGCAGTGAGCCAAGATCGTGCCATTGCACTCCAGTCTGGGTAACAACAGTGAAACTGCGTCTCAAAAAGAAAATGAATACATTTCCACAAGAAGATAATAGTAGATAATTGGTGAGTTACATGGATTCATAAAAGCATCAGTTTCTTTTCTTGCAGGGAAAATTCGTGATAGTGAATATCTCTGTTCTTTATCCTGTTATTTTGATTTTTTAGTTTTATGCTAAATTTTATGACGTTAAATTTGTTACCTCCTAGAAGTGTTCACATATTACTAATTGCTTACTACATGTTTTTTTATGAAACTAATACAATAACACATTTATTGTCTGAAAGGAATAGATACTTTTGCTTGTCTTATTGAGGTATGAAATGTTAGTACCTTCAATTTTGTTTCCCTCATGAGGACTATGTTTGATAATTTTGCTAGAGTTTTAAAACACATAGTTTCAAAAGCCAAGTGAGTAACTGTCATAGAAATTAAAGCTTGAGCCCAGTGACTCCAAGCTAAGGCTAATATTGGGCTGGCGGGGCGGGGGAAAGGTTATTAAAAGCCCAGTTAATTCTCTAGAGGGAGTCCCAGCTGTTTTATCCCAGCCATGGAAGAAGATCCTCAGAGAAGCTACGGAGCCCTAGGAAGCTGGGGACCCACTGGCAGATGCAGTTAAGGTTAAAATAGAAGGGGTCTTGGAGGGTCTTACTGAAGATGAAGTTGTTATTGTTACGAGATAGTTTCTAGACTTTGTAAAATATAAACAAAGTTAGATTTATGTTAAAAAAAAGGATTTTAGGGCCGGGCGCGGTGGCTCACGCCTGTAATCCCAGCACTTTGGGAGGCCGAGGTGGGTGGATCACGAGGTCAAGAGATCGAGACCATCCTGGTCAACATGCTGAAACCCCATCTCTACTAAAAATACAAAAAATTAGCTGGGCATGGTGGTGCATGCCTGTAATCCCAGCTACTCAGGAGGCTGAGGCAGGAGAATTGCCTGAATCCAGGAGGCGGAGGTTGCGGTGAGCCGAGATTGCACCATTGCACTCCAGCCTGGGTAACGAGCGAAACTCCGTCTCAAAAAAAAAAAAAAAAAAAGGATTTTAAAAGGGGTATTGCAATAGGAGGAAATACTAACAATAATATATATTTTTTCTAACACTGCCCACAATAATAATATTTTTAAGGATTGCAGAGGTTAGGCAGACAAGAATGTTTTTTCATAAGGAGGAATAAACAGATTAGAAAGGTGTGAGGAAAATGGCAAATTGAGGATGAAAAAGTTGGTTTATATCAGAGAATATTTTTCTCTGAAGTCAGCATGTTCTCAGGAGAAACATAAAATTGAGTTTTGTGTTGGCTCAGACTAAATGTAGCCCAAAGTTCAGGAGCTGGTGGGAAGGAGATAAATTTAAGTAAAGTTTGATTAAGAAGTATTTTCTTTTCGAAATTGAAGACAAATTTAGCCATTTTTTTTTTTTGAGACAGTCTCAATCTGTCACCCAGGCTGGAGTGCAATGGCGTGATCTTGGCTCACTGCAACCTCCGCCTCTTGGATTCAACAATTCTCCCTCCTCAGCCTCCTGAGTAGCTGGAATCATAGACACCCGCCATCAAGTCTGGCTAATTTTTATATTTTTGTAGAGATGGGGTTTCACTGTGCTAGCCAGGCTGATCTTAAACTCCTGACCTCAGGTGATCCTCCCACCTTGGCCTCCAAAAGTGCTGGGATTCCAGGCATGAACCATCATGCCTAGCCAAACAGCTGATTTTTATATGAGAAAAAGAAGAAAATGTGCAGAGTGTGTGTCTGGCTGTGTGATCAGTAAAAAAGAGCACCATCTAAATTACAATGGAAAGAGTGTTTCTTACCATAAACTGTTCCTGGAGCACACAAAGAATGGGAAATTTTATTAATTACAGCTATTTACCTGGATTACCTATGTGCTTCATCTTTCCCCACCTATTTTTTTTTTTTTTTTTTGTATTATACATTTATTCCATTTGGCTTTTTCTGGGTTGTATCTTTTATAGTTAACTGATCAACATAACTGTGGTGTTTTGCTTGTTCTGCTAGTGGCTCTAACAAATCACTGAACTTGAAGGAGATTATGAAAGTCTGATTTTTAAACAGCTCGGAAGCATAGATGGGTCCATTGAGTTTGTTAGTGACATCTGCAGTAAGAACAGTATTGTGGGACTGGGCCCTAAATCAGGGTCTGTGCTGACTCTGGTGGCGTCAGAATGCAAAGTTTAGACAGTGATTGATGTGGAGAATTTTGGTGTTCAGCACACTCTACAGATTTGGTGCCAGAAGAAAGCTGTCACAGAGGCGTGGCCTAGAATAAAACTCTGGGAGGCTCTGCTTTCTTTGCCACATTGCCCATTGTTTTGTGATACTAGGTCTCCTCCCAGGGTGAGAGAGGAGAGAGGACTGAAAACTTAAAGGAAAGAAGCTCTGATAGCAGACTCTGTTTTTTCACAGCTGCCAACGCAGGGTTTCTACCCACTCACAAACACACCCACTAGACATCGAGCTGTCTACACCACACCCAGGGGAAATAAATTAGAGCAGAGTCACACTTGGGCCACTATCTGTAGCACAAACCAGTCCTATCACCTACATTGCTTTCTCTCAAACTCATAGATTTTTTTTCTTTAAAATTTTATTTTTTGTTCATGGGTACACATGCAGCTTTGTTATATATGTAAAATTGTATCTTAGGGGTTTGGTGTGCGGACTGTATTGTCGTTCAGATACTAAAGATTGCACCAAACAGGTATTTTTTCTGATCTTTTATGTTCTCCCACCCTCCACCACCAACTGGCCCTCAGTGTCTGTTCTCTTTGTGTCTATGTGTTGTTATTATTTAGCTCTTACTTATACATGGAAACATTTATTTAATTTTATGTCTCTACATTAGTTTTCTAAGAATAATGGTCTCTAGCTCCATCCATGTTGCTCTAAAGAACATAATTTCGCTTCTTGGTTTTGTTTGTTTGTTTCACTGATTTTTTCACTGATGCTTATGTACCATATTTTGTGTTTATTAAATCTTTCACCCAGGCTGAAGTGGAGTATGATCTAGGTTCAATGCAGCCTCGATCTCCTGAGCTCAAGCAGTCCTTCCACTTCAGCCTCCCAAGTAGCTGGGACTATAGTCACATGCCACTACACCTACACTGATTTTTTTTTTTCCTATTTTTTATAGGCATGAGGCTTTGCCATGTTGCTCAGGCTGCTCTCAAACTCCTGAACTCTGGCAATCACCCTGCTTTGGCCTCCTAAAGTGGTGGATTACAGGCATGAGCCAAAATGTTGGATTACCTGTCTATACCATATTTTCTGTATCCAGTCTAGTGATAGGCGTTTAGGTTGATTCCATGCCTTTGCTATCGTGAATAGTGCTGCAGCAAGCATGCATGGGCATCTGTTTTTAGGATAGAATATATTTCTTTGGGTATATACAGAACCATGAGGTTGCTGGGTCAAATGGTAATTCTGTTTTTAGTTCTGTAAGGCATCACTCCATTGATTTTCACAGTGGTTTAACTAAGTCACACTCCCACCAGCAGTGTATAAGCGTTCCTTTTACTCTACAACCTTACCAGCATCTCTGATTTTGTTTTTCAATTTTTAAGAATAGCCGTTCAGATTTGTATGAGACGGTATCTCACTGTGGTTTTTCTTTGCATTTCTCTAATGATTAGTGATGAGTATTTTTGTATATGCTTGTTAACCACATGTATGTCTTTTTTTGTTGTTGTTGTTTATGTCCTTTGCCCACTTTTTCTTTTTTTTTTCCCAAGGCAAAGTCTTATTCTGTTGCCCGGGCTGGAGTGCAGTGGTGCAATCTTGGCTCACTGCAACCTTTGCCTCCTGAGCTCAAGCAATTCTCCCGACTCAGCCTCTTGAGTAGCTGGGATTACAGGCACCCACCACCGTGTCTGGTGGATTTTTGTATATTTAGTAGAGACCGGGGTTTCACCATGTTGGCCAGGCTCTGTTATATTCTGTAGGTTGTCTGTTTTTATTTTTGCTATGAAAAAAGCTCTTTAATTAGGTCTCATTTGTCAATTTTTGCTTTTGTTGCAATTGCTTTTGATATCTTCATTGTGAAATCTTTGCCAATTTTATCTAAAATGGTATTTTCTAGATGATCTTCCAGGGTTTCTTTTTTTATATTTAGTTAATAAGTAAAGCAAATAGCTAGGGTATGTGAGAGAGTTTACCTAACTAACTGCTTTACTCATGTGTTCTTAAAACTAACCTTTGAGCCATCTGGCCTCTGCAAGGTGTGCGGAGGGAGATATACCAGGGATATTATCCACTAATGGTGTTTGCTTTGGGCATTGGAACCTGTCCTTTAATCTTCCCCTGTAGTGGTGCTGACTCTAGCCTTTGTCAGTTAAACTTTACTAAATAAATGCACTGGCTGGTGGAGGCTTGTGGTTGCTCTCTTTTTACAGCACTCTTCAGGGCGTCTGTCAGTGGCCATGGAACCTCAGCTGAACTGGCAAAGCATAATATCTGTGTGTCACTGTACTTTATTCATTCAGTCGCTGAGTCAGGGTCTATCTGCAGGACAGAACCCCGCAGATGTTGACCCCAACATTTGACCAATTTTTTTTTTCTATTTGTCTTTTCTTTCCTTTTTTTTTTAAGATGAAATTTTGTTCTTGTTGCCCCAGCTGGAGTGCAGTGGCACAGTCTTGACTCACAGCAACCTCTGTCTGCTGGCTTCAAGTGATTCTGCTGCCTCAACCTCGAGTAGATGAGATTACATGTGCCCACAACCATGCCTGGCTAATTTTTGTATTTTTAGTAAAGACGTGGTTTTATCATGTTGGCCAATCTGGTCTCGAACTCCTAACCTCAGATGATTTCCCTACCTCAGCTTCCCAAAGTGCTGGGATTACAGGCATGAGCTACGGTGCCTGACCTAATCAATCTTGAGTTGATTTTTGTATATTGTGTAAGAAAGGGGTCCAGTTTCAATCTTGTACATAGTACTAGCTAGTTATTTCAGCAAAATTTATTAAATAAGGAATTTTTCTCAAGTTTCTCTTATCAGCTTTGTCAAAGATCAAATGATTATAAGTGTGCAGAGTAATTTTTGGGCGCTTTAATTTGTTGTTTTGGTCTCTGAGCCTGTTTTTGTACCAGTACCATGCTGGTTTTGTTACTGTAGCCCTATAATATAGCTTGAAGTTTGGTAATGTAAGGCCTCCAGTTCTGTTCCTTTTGCTTAGGATTGCCTTGGCTATTTGGACTCTTTTTTTGTTCCATATGAATTTAAAAATAGATCCTTTTAGTTCTGTTAAGAATATTTTTGGTCATTTGATAGGAATAGTATTAGATCTATAGATTTCTTCGGGCACTGTGCCCATTTTAATTTGATCTGTTCTATCCATGAGCATAAAATAATTTTTTTGTTTGTCATCTCTGAATTATTTAAGCAGTTTTTATTTTAATTTTGTTTCTTTTATTTATTTATTTATTTATTTATTTATTTGAGACAGAGTTTCGCTGTTGTTACCCAGACTGGAGTGCAATGGCACAATCTCGGCTCACCGCAACCTCCGCCTTCTGGGTTCAAGCAATTCTCCTGCCTCAGCCTCCTGAGTAGCTGGGACTACAGGTGCGCGCCATTATGCCCAGCTAATTTTTGTATTTTTGGTGGAGACGGGGTTTCACCTTGTTGACCAGGATGGTCTCGATCTCTTGACCTCGTGATCCACCTGCCTCGGCCTCCTAAAGTGCTGGGATTATAGGCGTGAGCCACCGCACCTGGCTTATTTTAATTTTATTTCTATTTTTTTGTCATAGAAGTGTTTCACCTCTCTGGTTAGCTGTATTCTGAGATATTTTATTTATTATTTTGTGGCAGTTGTGAGATTTTGTTTTTTATTTGGCTTTTAGCTCAGATATTGTTGATGTACATGAATGCTACTGATTTTCGTACATTTATTTTTGTATTCTGAAACTTTTCTGCAGTTGTTTGTCAATTTAAAGAGGTTTTCTGCCATCACTATAGTCTTTTCTAGACAGAGAACCATGTTGTCTGCAAACAAAGATAATTTGATGTTCTTTCTTCCTGTTTGAATGCCTTTTTTTTTTTTTGAGATGGAGTTTCATTCTTGTCACCCAGGCTGGAGTGCAATGGCATGATCTCGGCTCACCACAACCTCTGCCTCATGGGTTCAAGTAATTCTCCTGCCTCAGCCTCTTGAGTAGCTCAGACTATAGGTGCGCGCCACCATGCCCAGCTAACTTTTTGTATTTTTAGTAGAGACAGGGTTTCACCATGTTAACCAGGATGGTCTCACTCTCTTGACCTTGTGATGCACCCGCCTTGGCTTCCCAAAGTGCTGGGATTACAGGTGTGAGCCACTGTGCCCGGCTTTTTTTTTTTTTTTAAAGTCTCACTCTGTTACCAGGTTGGAGTGCAGTGTCGCGATCTTGGCTCACTCCTACCTCCATCCCCTGGGTTCAAATGATTCTCCTGCCTCAGCCTCCCGAGTAGCTGGGACTACAGGCTTGTGCCACCACGCCCAGCTAATTTTCGTATTTTTAGTAGACAAGGGATTTCACCATCTTGGCCAGAATGGTCTCGATCTCTTGACCTCATGATCCACCTGCCTTGGACTCTCAAAGTGCTGGGATTACAGGTATGAGCCACCATGCCTGGCTGAGTGCCTTTTTTTCTTCTCACCTGATTGCTCTGGCTGGGACTTCCAATTCTATGTTGAATAGGAGTGATAAGAGAAAACATCCTTGTCTTGTGCCATTTTTTTTTTTTGAAACAGTCTCTCTCTGTCGCCAGGCACCAGGCTGGAGTGTAGTGGTGCGATCTTGGCTCACTGCAACCTCCGCCTCCCAGGTTCAAGCAATTCTCCTGCCTCAGCCTCCAAGTAACTAGGACTACAGGCGCGCCTCCATGCCCAGCTAAGTTTTGTATTTTAGTAGAGATGGCGTTTCACCATGTTGGCCAGGATGGTCTTGATCTCTTGACCTGGTGATCCACCCACCTTGGCCTCCCGAAGTGCTGGGATTACAGGCATGAGCTACCATGCTTGGCTTCTTGTGCCATTTTTTAAATATAAATGTTTCCAGCTTGTGTCCGTTCAGTATGTTGGCTGTGGGTTTGTCATAGATAATTCATTATTTTTAAGTATGTACCTTCAATGCCTAGTTTGTTGAGGGCATTTAACATAAAGGATGTTAAATGTTATTGAAAGCTTGTTTTTTTTGCATCTGTTGAGATAATCTTGTGGTTTTAGTCTTTAACTATGTTTATGTCATAAATCACATTTATTGATTTGTTTATGATGACCCAATCTTGCATCCCTGAGATAAAGCCTACTTGATCATAGTGGATTAGGTTTTTGATATGCTGCTGGATTTGATTACCCAGTATTTTGCTGAGAATCTTTTTTTTAAGACAGATTCTGGCCCTGTCACCTAGGCAGAGTACAGTGGCATGATCTCAGCTCACTGCAACCTCTGCCTCCCTAATTCAAGAGATTTTCCTGCCTCAGCCTCCCAAGTAGCAGGGATTACAGGTGCCTGCCACCGTACCTGGCTAAGTTTTTTGTATTTTTTGTAGAGATGGAGTTTCAGCATCATGGCCAGGCTGGTCTGGAACTCCTGACTTTGTGATCCACCCACCTTGGCCTCCCAAAGTGCTGGGTTTACAGGCATGAGCCATTACACCCAACCTTGCTGAGGATTTTTACATCAATGTTTATGAAGGATATTGGCCTGAAGTTTTCTTTTTCCATTTTGCCTTTGCCGGGTTTTAGTAACAGAATGATTTCTGTTCTGACATAATGAGTTGGGGAAGATTTTTTTCTTCTTAATTTTTTTTGGAATGCTTTAGCAGAAATGGTACCAGCTATCCTTTGTTTATCTTACAGAATCAGCTGCAAATCTCTGGTTCTCGGCGTTTTTTGGTTGGTAGGCTCTGTATAACTAATCCAGTTTTGGAACTTGTTATTGGTCTATTCAGGGCTTCAGTTTCATTTGTGTTGAGTTTTGGCAGGATATATTTGTTCAGGAATTTGCTAATTTCTATTAGATTTTCTTGTTTGTGTGCATAGAGATGTTCATAGTAGACTTCAATAATTATTTGTATTTTGGTGGGGTCAGTGGTGATGTCCCTTTATTATTTCTAATTGTGTTTATTTGACTCTTCTTTCTTCATTAATCTAGCCAGTAGTTCATTTATCTTAACAATTTTTTATCAAAGATTTAACTCCTTAATTTGTTGATCTTTTGTGTATTTTTCATGTCTAAGTCTCCTTCAGTTTGGATCTGCTTTTGGTTATTTTTTGCGTTCTTCTGGCTTAGGGATTGGTTTGCTCTTGCTTCTCATTCTTTATTTTGTGATACTAAGTCACTAAATTAGGATCTTTCTAACATTTTTATGTGAGCATTTAGTTGATTTCTACCTTAATTTAATTATTTACTCAAAAGTCATTTAAATGCAGGTTGTTTTATTTTTACATGTATTTTCAAGTGGTTTTCTTTGTAGTTGAATTATATTTTTATCAAACTGTGGTCTCAGTTTATGGTTGGTATAATTTAGGGATTTTTGTATTTGCTGAGTATTGTTTTATGTCTGATTGTGTGGTAAATGTTAGAGTTTGTTTCACATGGTGATTAAAATGATGTGTATTATGTTGTTTTTAGATAGAGTTCTGTGGATTTCTATTAGGACTGTTTTGTTAAGTGTCATGCTTAGGTTCTGTTATCTTTGTTTATTTTCTGTCTCAAGGATTTTTCTAATAGTTTTTGTGGAGTGTTGTAGTCTTCTATTATTGTGTCGGAATTAAAGTCTCTTCATAGGTCTCTAAGAACTTGCTTTATTCATATGTACCCATGGATTTTTTATAACACATTTCTCTCTTCTGCTTCTTTTCCTCAAAAACATTCTTTGAAGTGTACAAAGTTTCCCCAAGGCTACTCCTTAGATGCCTAAATTCAATGTCTAGTGAAATTGAGATGTCCAAGAATTCAAGAACATGTCCGGAAAATCTGGCTGTTATAGAAAAAAATATAAATTAGAAATGAAAGGCTTTATTTTTCTATCTTGAAATAAGGTAAGGTATTTTGCTCATCTCACTTTTCTTAAAGCATTTAGATAATATGTACATTTATCTTTGTTATTTTGAGATATACATAAATTATATTAACAGCTAAATAAATCCTTTTTTTTTTTACTCAGGGTTGACATTATCTAGGACCTCAGATTCGTTGGTTTGTTTTTGCTTTGGCAAAGTTTTTTTCTTTTCCTTTCATTTTTATCGTTTTTTTAATTGTACTTCACATTATGGGGTACATGTGCAGATGCACGATTGTTCCATAGGTACATACATAGCAAGGTGGTTTGCTGCCTCCATCTCCCCGTCACCTGTTTCTAGCATTTCTCCCCATGTTATCCCTCCCCAACTTCCCTACCCCCAGTTTTCCCTCCCTTAGCCACCCCCGCAACAGACCCCAGGGTGTGATACTCGCCTCCCTGTGCGCATGTCTTCTCATTGTTCAACACCCGCCTATGAGTGAGAACAAGCAGTGTTTGGTTTTTTATGGCTATATAGTATTCCATGGTGTATATGTGCCACATTTTCTTTGTCCAGTCTATCATTGATGGGCATTTGGGTTGGTTTCAAGTCTTTGCTATTGTACACAGTGCCTCAATGAACATACGTGTGCACGTGCTTTATAATAGAACACTTTATAATCCTCTGGATATATACCCAGTAATGGGATTGCTGGGTCAAATGGAATTTCTATTTCTAGATCCTTGAGGAATTGCCACACTGTTTTCCACAATGGTTAAACTAATTTACACTCCCACTAACAGTGTAAAAGTGTTCCTTTTTCCCACATCCTTTCTAGCATCTGTTGTCTCTTGATTTTTTAATGATTGCCATGAAATGGTATCTCAGTATGGTTTTGATTTGCATTTCTCTAATGACCAGTGGCAATGAACATTTTGTTATGTTTCTTAGCCTCATAAATGTCTTCTTTTGAAAAGTGTCTTGTTCATATCTTTCACCCACATTTGAATGGATTTGTGTTTGTGTTTTGTTTTGTTTTTAAACCTTCTTTAGTTCTTTGTAGATTCTGGATATTAGCCCTTTGTCAGATGGGTAGACTGCAAAAATTTTTTCCCATTCTGTTGGTTGCTGGTTCACTCTAATGATGGTTTCTTTTTCTGTGCAGAAACTCTTTAGTTTAATTAGATCCCATTTGTCTATTTTGGCTTTTGTTGCTATTGCTTTTGGTGTTTTAGTCATGAAGTCCTTGTCTATGCCTATGTCCTGAATGGTTTTGCCTAGGTTTTCTTCCAGGGTTTTTATAGTGTTAGGTTTTATGTTTAAATCTTTTTTTTTTTTTTTTTTTTTGAGATAGAGTTTTACTCTTGTTACCCAGGCTGGAGTGCAATGGTGTGATCTTGGCTCACTTCAACCTCCGCCTCCTGGGTTCAAGCAGTTCTCCTGCCTCAGCCTCCCGAGTAGCTGGGACTACAGGCCCGTGCCACCATGCCCGGCTAATTTTTGTATTTTTAGTAGAGACGGGGTTTCACCATGTTGACCAGGATAGTCTTGATCTCTTGACCTGGTGATCCACCCACCAAAAGTGTTGGGATTATAGGCGTGAGCCACCATACCTGGCCTTATGTTAAATCTTTAATCCATCTGGAGTTAATTTTTAGTGTAAGGTGAAAGGAATGGGTCCAGTTTCAGCTTTCTGCAGATGGCTAGCCAGTTTTCTGAACACCATTTATTAAATAGTGAATCCTTTTTCCATTGCTTGTTTTGTCATGTTTGTGGAAGATCAGATGGTTGTAGATGTGTGGCGTTGCTTCCGAGGCCTCTGTTCTGTTCCATTGGTCTATATCTCTGTTTTGGTACCAGTGCTATGCTGTTTTGATTACCGTAGCCTTGTAATGTTGTTTGAAGTTAGGTAGTGTGATGCCTCCAGCTTTGTTTTTTTTTTTTTACTTAGGATTGTCTTGGCTATGTGGACTCTGTTTTGGTTTCATATGAAATTTAAAGTGTTTTTTTCCAGTTCTGTGAAGAAGGACAGTGGTAGCTTGATGGGGATAGCATTGAATATACATTTTTAGTCTTTTAAAGTCAACACAGATTTGTTTAGATTAAAGCTAATTTTAAAAACACACAAATTGGAGCACAAAAAACACACAAATTGGAGCACAAAAATGGGATTAAATTTATCAATACAGAAAAATATACTGAGTAGTTTTTTTTGACAGAAAACTGATTATTCAAGGTAATTATCTAATATTTGCAGATTGAAGTACTTACACTGCAAAAGAAAGCAGTTAACTGTATAAACTGAACAGTGAAGTCTACAGTTGTACTTTGGTTTCTGTTTATTACTTCAGAACAGTTAGCATAGTTATGTGTAGTATTTATAGACAACCTGCATTTATATAAATTAAAAAGTATTTTCTACAATAGTATGAATATAAGGCAACAAAATTTACTTTCAATGAATCTTTTTAATAGACATTTTAAATTCATACTTTTGAAATGTTTTGACTGAATTATGATTACAGACATTTCAAAAATATTTTACATTCATTAAGACTAGTACATTAAAATTACATATACTTAGATATTTATATCTAACATCTAAGAAATGTACTACAAAATTGTTACAGTAAATATTAGTCTGGCATGCTTATTAGTCTATCTAATAGGGATAACCCTAGGTAGGCATAATTTTAGTGTCTTGCATTTCATTAACTTGGAATGCTGCTATTACAGGACACAGATGGCATGGCCACCCAGAAACCATAATAGGTCTTGAGTTAACTATGTTGCAAGCTCAAATATGTTCTACTATATGAACAGAGAGAGATTCAAATTCTTCATCAAAAAGTGCTGGTGGAAGTTGTCAGATGTATTTCAACATATATCCCCCATTCAATGGCTAGGAGATGAGAGAGCAGCAGAGATGAAAGAGAAACCTTATGAAATTCTGCTGAGAATCTGTCCCCTTTATAATGCTCATGTTTTTCTGATGCTGAAAGCAGCTGTGTCCTTTGATGTTTAGAGAGAAATTCTTTTTAAGGGAATATTTTCTGGCTAACTTGATAAATCTTATGTCTAATTTGAGTTTTTCTTAAGATACTTTTAACTTCTTTATTTATCTCAATATAATCTTGATCAGACTCAGAGCTCTTTTTCTCTCAAATGCTTTGGGTGTCTATTTAGAAGCCTTATGAGTATCCCATGGTGTCTTTGAATGAGGTGGGCTGTCACAGGCATGACCCTTAGAGTGATCTCTACCCAGACTCATACTGAAAATCCAGCAGTATTTTTTCATGTCACCATTATAAATTGACACTGAGGCTGAAACACTTCTTCCATTCCCAGTACTGTAAAAGTGTAATTCTACCCAGGAGGCCTACAGGCTCTCCTCCTGCAGCTCAGGCTTCACTCTCTGATGTTAAACTGGAGTGCTGCTGTGACAATTGGGGTTCACATAAGATGTCAGCTGCCACCTGTGAGCCCTGTGCTATGGGTTGTACCTGAGTGGCACATGGTAGGAATCAAGAGGGGACACTGGTGACCAGGGGACGGCAAGCAGGAGTGCTATAGCCCAGTGCTCTTGAAGTATAGAGCCATTGTTTTAAAATGTAAAAAACCAAAATGGTAGCACCCTAATCAACAATTTTTGTAGAAGAATGAAAGCCTACCTTTAGCAGGCACCTGGCTTTAAGTTACAAAACTGCCTCCTGTCATGAAGATGTGATAAGTTTATTATGGCATTTAATATAACCATGTAGCATACGCGGATGGCCTTTTCAATCACTAAGTGAATTTAGAATGAATTATGTATGGCATGGTGTTGTAAATTTTTCTACTTATAGACTAATTGTGATGAACATCTTTCTGTCTTTGCAGTTTCTTAAGCAGATTGACCATGATGGAGTTCATTCTCATTTAATTGTGTAGTAAAGCAGTTTTCTTTCTGTCTATTGTGGAGTTTCTCTGGGGCTCTAGAAAATTTTTCTTTTCTCTGTATTGTGGGGAGCCCGCCCGTGTAAATACTTGCAAAGTGAGTTTTACAATACGGGCGGTTTGAGCCCAGACAGAGGGTCACCTGAAACAGGGGAGTCTAGATAAAGGAGTCAGGAACAGACAAAGGAAATCTACTTAAAAGATAACCAGATGTTCGAGACCAAAAACTCTTGCAGTCACGAGGAACAATGTCTCCATGCAAATGTTTTTTATGAGCACCAGGAATGACTATCACCTTTTACAACCACTGATTCTGTATCTGCCATTTTTATTGTATAGAGTATGTCATCTAGTGATCTGTTTTTTCTCTCTTGGCACTGACGTAAACCAGAGCCTGAAAAATGTATATATACTGAGCCTTTGAAAAATAAATTCGGTATTGGAATATGGATTCCACATCCCTCCTGACCCCATCTGTTCTGTCTTCTTTCTTTCCTGCATACTCCCCCACTCAGGTTTGGAACCCTCTTGCTGGCCAAGAGTGCCCACCAGAGTGTGTCTGCCTATTTGGTATCTATAGGCCACTACAGTCACTTCTAGGGAGGATATACCAGATTTCTACAAACTTCACAGGACAACAATCAACCATTTTACCTCTTTCAGTGACTCTTGTATCTTCAGACCTAAAACTGATTCACAGAACAAGGAGCGCAGAAACCCAATCAGAATAACAGGTGTACATTGAGTAAACATGTAGACACGACAATCTCTACTTTCTTTTATCTTCTCTTGCTAAAATACCCACAAATGTGCAGGTAACACCTGCTGCTATTCCATCCAGAGCTTAAATCTGCAGCTCCAAATTCTAAATCTAGGTCTTAAGATTTGGAAAGTAAAGACTTTTATCTGAAGAATGCAAGTCCTTTTAGTTTCTGAAGTCAGACATTAAAATGAGAACACAGTTATGTCTTTCTCCCTCCTTTGAGCTATGTATTCATCTCTTGAAACCATTCACAATTACCACAAGTAGCTGTCAATTTAACTAATAATGCAACACTGAACACTTAAACTATAAACCTTAATGATGTATAGCCAATCAATATCAATGTTATTTCTGGAAATAAATAAGAAAGGTAAGTAAAGTTATGGTTATGACTGGATAATTTGCTGCCTTGATCTCTCACTCCCAAAATTATTTGTCGTTAACAAACATTTTTGTACCTCTTCTTTTGCCTTTGCTAATACTCTTGTAACTGCTGCTAATCAAAGTGTGGATTCTAGGCAACTTGAATCTTTGCTCTCAGGTTACAGTGCTCAAGGTTGGAACAAATAAACTGTCTACTTATAGCCATGTTGCATTGGCTCTTTTTTTTTTCTTGGCAGAAATAGTGTTTGGAAAACTCTGTCCCTTTCGTGAAAGCCCTCCCCCTCCCACACGAAGGGACTCCCTTATCTTTCACTCTACATACCGTCCTGGCCTTCCCGCCTGGCCACAGCCACCTCCCGCCCAGCAACCGGCTGACCAATCACCACCCGCCTCATCAGCTCCCCCCAACTTCCTGCCTCCCGGCTTGCCGCCTCCCGGTTTCCCGCCGCCCAGCTTCCCGCCCAGCTGTTTAAACTGACCAACTGTTGCCCGCCACCTCGGCTCTCTCGGCTTCCCCACTCCCCCGGCCCTTCAGCCGCCTATAAAAGAACCCTGCTCCTCTGAGCCCCGTGGCCATTTTCCTGTTCTTCCCGACTGGCCCGCTCTGAGGCTCTTTCCTCTCAATAAAGCCTGAACTTAAGACTTTCTTCTAACCTGCGGTCCGGTTTTTTCTAACGAGCTCTGTCTTCCCGTAGAGGGTAGGTCGGACAAATAGTACTTAGGATGTGATGTGCTAGCGTAGCCTCTATGAGAAAATATCTCTTTGATTGTACTCCACTTGCTATAACACCCAAAAATGCAGTCAGTTTGATCTCACCAAGAATCTGCACATAAGAGCTGACCTGTGCCTGAGATTCACGAGACAAGGCCAGGTTTTGGATTAAGAATGTAATGAAAACCAACAGGAGGAATTTTCTGCATTGTGAGATGTCATCATAGGCATCTCAAAGCCCCCCATTGAGAGTGTGGCTCTTTGAGCTTTTCAGGTCTTGTCCAGTGACCTGCTACAGTTACATGAGAGGATTCTGACGTAAATAGAATCTGATACCAGAATCTGTAGTAAAAACAAGCATCTTAGGAGTGAGAGAGCAAGGCTACAAAGTATCCAGAGCCATGACCACAGCTATGCCTACCAGTAAAATGTGATACCTGAGTATAACATTTTTGTCCCTCCTCTTACCCAGAAGCTAACAATCAGGACAGGTGATCCAGGTTCTGAAGCTTTACCAAGGCAGCTCCATTTTCTGTTTAGAATCAGCCTGACTCTCTTCCCTCTGGCTTAGAGTTGGCCTGTCAGTGCACGGTCACTGGGAATCCTCAGAATCACCTTGGCGTCTTTGAGACATTTGGGGATTTCCAGAGCAGAACTGTGTCAGACTGACGAGAGGTTAACTTTGCTTCTGTCTCAGTGTAAGAGAAATGGTTCATCCTGTGTTTGTTCCTTCCCTCATACAAGAGGTGCCTGGTTGGTATCCAGAGGACAGTTTCTTCAGATTCCTGGTACTTGGGAGAAAAACAAGAAGTTCTGGAAATTTGAAGAGAGAAACTAAATGTTTTCATCTCATGTGGCCATTAGGATAATAGATGAAGCACTCATGGTCCCTACCATCCATGAACTTTTAGTCTAGATAGCAACTGTTTTAAACGGTTGACTTAAGCATCATATGGTTGATACAATAAATATATTTCTGCAAAAAAACTTGGTATTTATTCCCCTTGACACATGGCGATAAAAAACAAAAAATAAAAAACTTGGAATTTATTTGGATGGTAAGTGACCTCTAATTAGGTCTTTACTTATGCTTTTTCCACAGGTTTTATTTATTGTTTTAGGTGGAATCATACTTGTTTTAATTAAGTGCCTCATATAATTCCAAGGTGAGGCCAGAATCAAAAATGAAGAGTTCAAGACATTCATGAGAGTAAAGGTAGAAACCTTTTCACTAAAGGGTGGTCACAGGGCCTGTTCCATTTGGGTTTGGGAGAGACAAGGCAGTGTGGCCCATATTACCATTACTGTAGCAGAAATTGCAGGTGTCTGTGGCAAGAGGAGGGCACCTGAGGACAGAAAAGAAGAAGCTTATTTTTTTTTCTTCATGGAGCATTGTTCCTGGATCTCTTCTAGTATAAAGGACAGAAATGGATGGAGTGTTTCTGCAGGTCTTGCTTCTGCCTGTGGGTATGGTAGCAGGCAAACAGGTGGTGCTGACACCATTAAAGGCATATTCTCCAGATGCAGGTTTAAATTGTGCAGAAAATTTCATTTGAGTAGGAATTCCAGAGGAGAAGGAGGAAAAAATGGCTTTTTTTCAGCTAAACATGTCTCATATCAAGAGCTGTGTCCACTGGGCCTTCTGAAATACCATGCATTTTTTTTTTTTGAGACGGAGTCTTGCTTTGTCACTAGGCTGGAGTGCAGTGGCGCAATCTCGGCTCACTGCAGTCTCCGCCTCCTGGGTTCAAGCGATTCTTCCACCTCAGCCTCCCAAGTAGCTGGGACCACAGGTGTGTGCCACCATGCCTGGCTAATTTTTTTGTCTTTTTAGAGAGACAAAGTTTCACTGTGTTGGCCAGGATGGTCTCGATCTCTTGACCTCGTGATCTGCCCACCTCAGCCTCCCAAAGTGCTGGGATTATAGGCGTGAGCCACCGTGCCCGGCCAATACCAAGCATTTTTATGTGCAAACCTTTACTTCTCTACTTGTGCTTTTCCTCCCCAATGAGTCTGTTTTAACTACTTTTTAAAATTCTTATAATAGTCAAGGGTTTATTAAAAAGGTTTTTAAAATATATATACCAGAGCCTTCTACATCATGGTTTCTTATATGCCATGCAGAATTCTCATAATGAATTTATGATCTGCAGTATTAAAAATGTCCCCTTTGTGGCTGGGAAGGTGTGACTACTTAAGATACTTATTGAAAGAAAAGTGGGTGGCTCACACCTGTAATCTCAGCATTTTGGGAGGTGGAGGAAGGTGGATCACAAGGTCAGGAGTTCAAGACCAGCCCAGCCAAGAGGGTGAAACCCCGTCTCTACTAAAATTACAAAAATTAGCTGGGTGTGGTGATGGACACTTGTAATTCCAGCTACTTGGGAGGCTGAGGCAGAGAATTGCTTGAACCAGGGAGGTAGAGGTTGTAGTAAGCCAAGATAGCGCCACTGTACTCCAGCCTGGGTGACACAATGAGACTCTGTCTTAAAAAAAAAAAAAAGAGGGCCGGGTGCGGTGGCTCATGCCTATAATCCCAGCACTTTGGGAGGCCGAGGCGGGTGGATCATGAGGTCAAGAGATCCAGACCATCCTGGTCAACAAGGTGAAACCCCGTCTCTACTAAAAATACAAAAATTAGCTGGGCATGGTAGTGCGCACCTGTAGTCCCAGCTACTCGGAAGGCTGAGGCAGGAGAATTGCTTGAACCCAGAAGGCAGAGGTTGCGGTGAGCCGAGATCCTGCCATTGCACTCCAGTCTGGGTAACAACAGCAAAACTCCGTTGCAAAAAAAAAAAAAAAGAGAGAAAAAGAGAAAAGAGGCTGGGCGTGGTGGCTCACGCCTGTAATCCAAGCACTTTGGAGGCCAAGGCGGGTAGATCACCTGAGGTCGGGAGTTCAAGACCAGCCTGACCAACATGGTGAAACCCCGTCTTTAAAAAAAAAAAAAAAAAAGAGAGAGAGAGAAAAGAATGTGGTTCTTAGTAAAGATGGAAAACTTGTAATGTTGAGGTTCCGTCTGTGTTCTTCATTAACTCTATGCAGAACAGGATTAAGAAAATTTTTTTTAAAGAGGATGGCATTTATTACCCAGAAAGTCATGAAAAAAATATTAGAAAATACCTGCTCTCTAGGGTGCTAAAGAAGGACTACTTAAAATCACTATTAAAAGTTACAGAATATGGGAGATATCTGTATCTTAAACTTTGCATAAAACTGATGGTTCTTTATGGTTAAATTCAGACTATAGTTTACTTTTAGGGGAAAATATCACAGTGGTGATGCTGTGTCCTTTTGTGCATCAGCACATCATAAAAATCTGTCCTAGTGCAGTTAATATTAATGATTCACTTGATTAAGGAGCTCTCCAACAGATTTTTTTTTTACTAGAAAGATAATTATTTTTCTTTGTATTATAAATTATTTTTATGCAACTGATGTGCAAAAATCATCACATTTTATCTGTTAGCTGCTCCTCTTAGGTTTTCTTTGCATATATCTGTCTTTGGCAAGTGAAAGCTCTCATCTTTTTTTTACAGTTCAGAAATACTAGGGAAAAACACAGGCTCTTTTATTTACTGGATGTTTGATAAAATATTCTTCTTGAGTCAATAACATTGGCATTACTGGTGAACTTGTTAGGAATTCAGAAACTCAGACTTTATTCCAGATCTTCTGAAAAAAATAATCTGCATTTGCAAGATACCCAGTTTATTGTACACGTTAAAATTTAAGAAGTACCTTCTAATTCAGCATATCTTTTTGATCTGAAAAATATACACAACTCATTCTGTATGATGTAGATATAGCACTAAAAAAATGTACGTTTACGCCGGGCGCGGTGGCTCACGCCTGTAATCCCAGCACTTTGGGAGGCCAAGGTGGGTGGATCATGAGGTCAAGAGATCGAGACCATTCTGGTCAACATGGTGAAACCCCATCTCTACTAAAAATACAAAAAATTAGCTGGGCATGGTGGCGCGTGCCTGTAGTCCCAGCTACTCAGGATGCCTAGGGAGGAGAATTGCCTGAACCCAGGAGGTGGAGGTTGCGGTGAGCTGAGATCGTGCCATTGCACTCCAGCTTGGGTAACGAGTGAAACTTCATCTCAAAAAAAAAAAAGAAGTACATATTTGTGTTTATGACCTTAATTTTATTTTTTATTATTCAGAAAAATAGCATATATACACTGATGTAGATTCTATGCCCCTCTATTTTCTCAGAGTTAGAGAATATATTAGAGAATATTTCTATGTTGAAATTATTTTATTAGATAATTTTAGTCACTTCTGTAAGTCAGAACCAGTTCTCTACTCTCTCATTTGACCTTGAGTCACATTAAAAATTCTGCCCATGGCCACTTGTGGGTGTGTTTTTTAGAGTCAGAGAATTCATTAGAGAATATTTCTGTGTTAAAAATCATTTTCTTGGATAATTTCAGTCACTCGTATAAGTCAGAACCTGTTCTCTCTACTCTGTCTCTCTCTCTCTCTCTCTTTTTTTAGGATGGGGTTTTGCTCTTGTTGCCCATGCTGGAGTGCAATGGCATGATCTCAGCTCACCACAACCTCCATTTCCCAGTTCAAGCCATTTCCCTGCTTCAGCCTCCCAAGTATCTGGGATTACAGGCATGTACCACTATGCCCATCTAATCTTGTATTTTTAGTAGAGACAGGGTTTCTCCATGTTGGTCAGACTGGTCTCTAACTCCCAACGTCAGGTGATCCACCTCCCTCTGCCTTTCAATGTGCTGGGATTACAGGCATAAGCCACCACACCTGGCCTGTTCTCTCTACTCTCTAATTACAACTTGAGTAAAATTAAAAATTATGTCCATGACCACTTGGTAAATATATGCATGTCTCTGTGTGTTTTTCAGGGACCATTGACATTTATGGATGTGACTGTAGAATTCTCTCTGGAGGAGTGGCAATGCCTGGACATTGCACAGCAGAATTTATATAGGGATGTGATGTTAGAGAACTACAGAAACCTGGTCTTTCTGAGTGAGTATAGCTTCAATACTCCATTCCTAATATACCCTAAAGGCTTTATTTCTGGGTTTTTTTATAGAATGTTTTTTGGTAATTTGGTAATTTTTGATAACTATGCATTGCATAAATGAGTTTCAAATCCCTATTTTCAAGAAAATCATAAAGATTTGTCAGTGTAGAAAAAACAATTTCTTCCAGATATTTTATCTTGAGCTGACCTTCCCACATGCTGAGCTGACCTGTATCCCTCACTCTAGATTAGTGGTAACTCCAGAAATGTTTTGGCATAAAATATTGTTGCCCACACCATAAAATCTAATTGCAACCACCAATTTTTTCTTCTTTTTCTTTTGAGACAGAGTTTCGCCCTTGTTACCCAGGCTGGAGTGCAATGGCGCAATCTTGGCTCACCGCAACCTCCGCCTCCTGGATTCATTCTCCTGCCTCAGCCTCCTGAGTAGCTGGGATTATAGGCACGCACCACCATGCCCAGCTAATTTTTTGTATTTTTAGTAGAAACAGGGTTTCACCATGTTGACAGGATGGTCTCTATCTCTTGACCTCGTGATCCACCCGCCTCGGCCTCCCAAAGTGCTGGGATTACAGGCTTGAGCCACCGTGCCCGGCCCAACCACCAATTTTTTAAATTCAGTAGTACTGGGTAATGAAATTACGAGTATACAATAGTTTCTAAATATTTAGAAATTTCTGTTATAAATTACTATTTTGGGATAAATGTATTAGAATATTCTATACATCCTCTTACAAGTACATTACTAAGTTGGAATTGGAGAATATGAGCAAGCAAGATACATGTTACTTTTTTTTTTTTTGATAAAACACGTATTGTCTCTAAGCCAGACATGATTACCTGTCTGGAGCAAGGAATAGAGCCCTGGAATATAAAGAGATATAAATTGGTAGCCAAACCCCCAGGTAGGTGAGAGTGAAAGCAAAAACAACAGATGACGCAGATGAGAGATCCAAAGGTCAAGGAGAAATCGAGTCCTTAAAATGTCATTTGGGAAGCTTTGTTCATGTAGGTTTTGGAAGCCTGAGTTGTTTTTTTGTTTTTTTTTTCCTTTGCTCTTACGTAGGGATATTTTCTGTCTTACGGTTTTAAATTCTCTAAAGATTCTACTTTCATTACAGTCATTTTCCTTCAAGTTTACAATGAGAGCCAAAGTCCTCTTCAAGGCATAGAACAGACTGAACATTCTGACTGCTTTTTTATTGTTTTTAGGGACACACAAATATCTGCATAATTTTCAAAAACTCTGTTATAAAACTATTTGTTAAGTTCTTTTTTTGCATCACATTTGAAAAGAATGGAGTATTAGTTTCAATTACATTGAATTTTTTGTTAATTTTTCTTCACATTCCATTCTTTTTTTTTTTTAAGTATATTATTGAAAGACAGCTTGAAATTAAAGTATGATGTCCTCCTGGTTTGTTCTTTTTCCTCAATATTGCTTTGGCTATTCAAAGTTTATTGTAGTTTCATGTAAATTTTAGTTTTGGATTTTTCATTACTGTGAAAAAAACTTGACACTGGAATTTTTATAGGGAGTTTATTGAATCTATATTCATTCAACTCATAGACATGAAACATTTTAAAATTTAATTGTGTCTTCTCTATTTTTCTAACTATCTTACATCTTTCAGTGTAAAGGTTTTTTTTTTATCTCCTTGGTCAAATGTGTTCTCAGAAATTTATTTTAATGCTATTGTAAATAAGATTTTTTTTGTCTATTTTATCAGATAGTTTGTTTTAAGTGTGTGGATTATAACTTGTATGTTAATTTTATGTTTTTCTAATTTACTGAGTATATTTATTAATTTAGAAAGGTTTGAGTGTTTTTGTTCGTTGGTTTGTTTTTGAGACAGAGTCTCGCTCTATAATCCTGGCTGGAGTGCAGTGGCACATTCTCAGCTCGCTGCAACCTCTGAATCCCTGGTTCAAGTGATTCTCCTGCCTCAGCTTCCAAAGTAACTGGGATTACAGGCACACACCACCATGCCCAGCTAATTTTTGTATTTTTAGTTGAGATGAGGTTTCACCATGTTGGCCAGGATGGTCTCGATCTCCTGACCTCTTGATCTGCCTGCCTCGGCCTCCCAAAGTGCTGGGATTACAGGTGTGAGCCACCATGCCTAGACTTTTTTTTTTTTTTGAGATGGAGTTTTGCTCTTGTTGCCAGGGTGGAGTGCAATGCTGTGATCTCAGCTCACCGCAACCTGATTCTCCTGCCTCAGCCTCTCGAGTAGCTGGGATTACAGGCATGCACCACCCCACCCAGCTTATTTTTTGTATTTTTAGTAGAGACAGGTTTCTCTATGTTCATCAGGCTGGTCTCAAACTCCGGACCTCAGGTGATCCACTTACCTCAGCCTCCCAAAGTTCTGGGATTACAGGCATGAGCCACTGCACCCAGCAGACAGATTTTAATGTACTGCTTATGGTTTTCTATATATAAGATTACATAATCTACAAACAGCAAATTTTTACTTGTCTTCAGTTTCAGTGGCTTTTTGAAGATGGTTTTGACTAATTTTTCTGTCACATACTTCCAGTTAAAAGAGAAGCATTGACAATAGACACAATATAATTTTGCATTTGGTGTCTGTGAATTTGAAGGAGCAAATGCCTCTTCAAGTTTTTATAAACTAGTTTCAGGAGGTAAAGATCTTCTTCCATTGGGCCTCCAGGATGGGATGACCTCTGAGTTTCCAGTGGAGAGGGGTTGTAGCTTGGTCACAAGATTGCTTGGTCTGCCCTAGTGTTTGGCCATTTCCTGTTCTGTAGCCAAGACCAGGGGTCCTGTAGTTTGCCACAAAAATGAAAGCCTGCCTTCTGTAGAAAACACTCCTCAATCTTTGGCTTTAGCAGAATCTCCTAACTTCATCTCTGGATCTTAAAGTTCTCTTTGTTTGAGCACGGTGGCTCATGCCTATAATCCCAGCACTTTGAGAGGCCAAGGTGGGCAGATCACCTGAGGTTGAGAGTTTGAGACCAGTCTGACCAACATAGAGAAACCTCATCTCTACTAAAAATACAAAAAATTAGCCAGGCTTGGTGGCGCCTGCCTATAATCCCAGCTACTTGGGAGGCTGAGGCAGGAGAATCACTTGAACCTGGGAGGTGGAGATTGTGGTGAGCCAAGATTATGCCATTGCACTCCAGCCTGGGCAACAAGAGCAAAACTCCATCTCAAAAAAAAAAAAGATATCATAAAGGCACCTATGTTTGAGTTTGGGTCTTGCTAGATAACCCCAGCTGGTCTTGAAATCTTGATGTGAAGCAATTCTCCAACCTTTAATGTACCATGTAGCTGTCATTACAGGTTCGAGCCATGATTCTCTCATAAAGGTATTTTTGTCAGGTATGGGCAACTAATTTTCTTCCTGTGGGGAAACAGGCAAATAGGGGACCTTTTATTTCTCCATCTTACTAATACCTCCCTTTCTATAAGTTTTAATTTCTATTTTCTACCTCCAATTTGCCTGTAATGTTATATTCAGACATTTAGGAACAATAAGCTAGAATTTGCATGTTATGTTTGAATTAAATTAGATAATTAATAGGCACTCCATATTTACTAATATAGTTACTTATAAATTTAAGTTTGCTGCAGGGAGGTTGCAGTGAGCCGAGATTATGCCACTGCACTTTAGCCTAGGCAGTAGAGCAAGATTCCATCTCAATAAAAAGATGGTAAATTTTATGTTATGTGTTTTTACAACAATAAATTTTTAAGAGAAAAACTGAAAAAAATACAGAATTATTTTCTATATTTTTCACCCACTTTCTCTAGCCTGTTTCTAAATAATAACATAATTTATTTCCAAATATTTGTTTTATGTAATACAGGCTCTAACCATATTCTGCTATATATATGTTAAATTATATATATAATATTTATATTTAATAAAAAACATTAAATTGAATATATATATATATAATTTAGCAATTTAAGGCTATACCTTGCTTCTAAAGTTGGATTA
Source organism: Callithrix jacchus (assembly GCF_049354715.1). Taxonomy (NCBI): domain Eukaryota; kingdom Metazoa; phylum Chordata; class Mammalia; order Primates; family Cebidae; genus Callithrix; species Callithrix jacchus. Next base: position 22,049,694 of record NC_133523.1, read on the forward strand.
CAGCAGTTTCATTTTGTGAAAGAATAGCATACAATTGCAACATAAAAATTATTTCTAGTTTATTTTAAATGCTTACTTATTAACTGTTTTTCATTAGAATTATCTATTTATGATTATGCTGCATTTTTTCTCAAATTTTACTGCCATACAGTGCCTGTCAATGATTCAAAATCTTCCATGAGTACACTGTTACAGTCAAATATTGTAGTTACCTAGACAATTTTTTTTGTTTTATTTTGTTTTTGTCTTTGTTTTTGAGATGGAGTTTCGCTGTTGTTACCCAGACTGGAGTGCAATGGTATGATCTCGGCTCACTGCAACCTCTGCCTTCTGGGTTCAAGCAATTCCCCTGCCTCAGCCTCCTGAGTAGCTGGGACTATAGGCATGCACCACCATGCCCAGCTAATTTTTGTATTTTTAGTAGAGATGGGGTTTCACCTTGTTGACCAGGATGGTCTCGATCTCTTGACCTCATGATCCACCCGCCTCGGCCTCCCAAAGTGCTGGGATTATAGGCGTGAGCTACCACGCCCAGCCTAGACAATTTTTTTTTAATGGTACATCAATGTTGCATACCAGATTATATGAGTAAATGTTTTACTTATTGATTTGCAGTTCTATGTTGGTGTGTTTTTTTCAGTGTAGGTTTTTCAGCATCAGTTCATTGTGGTTTATTTTGTTTTACTTATGTACTATAATTTTAGACAATTTGCAGTCCTGTACACTTTAAGTCAATATGGGCTTTAATTAAGAGATAAACCATCCATTTGTCTATCACAATCAGATTATGTATATGTGTGTTTTTATCTATAAATATCCCAATTTTCATTATTACTTATTATGTATATTTTTTTAGCTGATTTTTTTTTTTTTTTTTTTTTTTGAGTTGGAGTCTTGCTCTGTGAACCAGGCTGGAGTGCAGTGGCACCATCTCGGCTCACTATAACCTCCACTGCCTGGATTCACGCAGTTCTCCTGTCTCAGCCTCCTGAGTAGCTGGGACTACAGATGCCTGCAATGACCCTCGGTTAAGTTTTGTATTTGTAGTAGAGATGGGGTTTCACCATATTGGTCAGGCTGGTCTCGAACTCCTCACCTCAGGTGATCTGCCCGCCTTGTCCTCCCGAAGTGTTGGGATTACAGGTGTGAGCCACTGCACCCGGCCTTTAGTTGATTTTTAGTGGTTGTTTTATCCAACATGGAAACAGTCTTATTTTTACCATGATGAACATTTTACCATGATGAACATATATTTTTTGTGTGTGAGAAAAACACTTCTGTGATTTGAAGTAATTTTTGAAAGGATTTATTATTCTGTATTTTTTTTTCAGTTTTTCTCTTAAAAAATTTATTATTGTAAAAACATATAACATAAACTTTATTATCTTTTTTTGAGATGGAATCGTGCTCTGTTGCCCAGGCTGGAGTACAGTGACATAATCTCAGCTCACTGCAACTTCCACCTCCCATATTCAAGTAATTCTCCTGCCTCAGCTTCCTGAGTAGCTGGGATTACAGATGTGCACAACCATGCCCAGTTTATTTTTGTATTTTTAGTAGAGATAGAGTTTTACCATGTTGGCCAGGCGGGTCTCAAACTCCTGACCTCAAGCGATCCACCCGCCTTGGCCTCCCAATATTCTGGGATTATAGATGCGAGCACTTAGTCTAAAACTTACCGTCTTTAATCTGTTTCAGGCCTAGGCATGGTGGTGGCTCACATCTGTAATACCAGGATCTGGGGAGACCAAGACAGAAATATCACTTGAGCCCAAAATGTTGAGACCAGGCTGGGCAACATATAAAGGACCTCTCTCTACCAAAAAAAAAAAAAAAAAAAATCGGCCAGGCACAGGGCTCACGCCTATAATCCCAGCACTTTGGGAGGCTGAGGCAGTGGATCACAAGGTCAAGAGATCGAGACCATCCTGGTCAACATGGTGAAACCCCGTCTCTAATAAAAATACAAAAAATAGCTGGGCATGGTGGCGCGTGCCTGTAGTCCCAGCTACTCAGGAGGCTGAGGCAGGAGAATTGCCTGAACCCAGGAGGCGGAGGTTGCGGTGAGCCGAGATCGCACCATTGCACTCTAGCCTGGGTAACAAGAGTGAAACTCCGTCTCAATTGAAAAAAAAATTAAATGTCATGGTGGTGCGTACCTGTGGTCCTAGCTCTTTGGGAGATTCATGGGGGAGGATTACTTGAGCCTGGGAGTTTGAGGCTGCAGTGTGCCATAGTTGTGCCACTGCAATCCGACTTGGGTGATAGAGTAAGACCCTGTTTCAAAAAAATGGTATACATTTCAGGAATGTGAAGTACATTCACGTTGTTATACAAGAGACTTCTAGAAGTTTTCCATATCGTAAAACTAAAACTCAATACCCATTAAATAGCAACAACCTATTTTACCCTCTCTCCAGCCCATGACAAACACTGTTTTACTCTCTGTTTTTATGAGTGTGACTACTTAAAATATCTCATATTAGTGGAATTATATAGTATTCATCATTTTGTTACTGGCTTATTTCAGGTGACATAATATTCTCAAAGTTTATTTTAGAATTTGACAAGATTTTATAAGGCTGAATATCATTTCATTGTATTTATGTATTAACATTTTTAAATTTGTTTCCAAATTAAAAGACATCTGGGTTGCTTTAGCTTTTTGACTTTTGTGAATACTAATACAATAAACATGGTGGTTCAAATATATCTTCCAGGCCCTGTGTTCCATATTATAGATATAGATTCATAAATAAGATTGCTGTATTTTACAATAATTTTATTTTTAATTATTTGAGGTAAATTTATAACATTTTAAAATAATAGCTATACACTTGATTTTTAGCAATCAACATGGGTTTCATTTTCATTGCATCATCAAATTTGGTATTAAAAAAAATTATAGTGTCATTATAATGAGCATGAGGCGATTTTGGTTTTAATTATGATTTTTATGCATTTCCCTACAAAACAGTAATTTTCCATGTTCTTTTAAATGCTTTGTTTACGTTTTTGATAAAAAATTTGTTCAATTATTTGACCATTTCTAAATCAACATATTCAACTTTGTTGTTTAGTTTTAAGACTTATTTACATATTCTCAAGATTAACTCCTATCATATGTAATTTGTAAATATTTTCACACATTTTATATGAAGCATTGTCACTATTGAATATTATATTTGGGTGCAAAACCTTTGAAGTATAGTATTTTCTTTGTTGCTGATGCATTTAATGTTGTGTCTGAGAAAATGTCATGACCAATGTCATGGTTTTTTTCTATATTTATTTCTAAAAATTGATTATTTTATATGTCTAAGTATTTTATTTAAAATATGTTTATATATGGTTCAAGGAAATAATACCCAGTTTTCAACATTATTTTTGGAAGAGATTATCTTTTCTGTATTGTACACTTATGGCAACTTTGTGGAAGATTATTTGATCTTATAAAAAAGGGTTCATTTCTTCACTGTATATTCTGTACCTTCATCTGTTTAATCTATCTTTGTGTCAGTACCACATTGTTTTTATTTTAGCTTTTATTATGTTTTGAAATCAGAAATTATAATGCCTCTTTGTTCTTTTTCCTGGGTTTCTGGCTGTAGTTCATAATCGAGGTTTAAATTTTTACACAATATTTCTTGTGTTGGTCTGTTTTCATAATCCTAATAAGAACATACCCAAGACTGAGTAATTTATAAATAAAAGAGGTTTAATTGGCGTACACACTTTCACATGGCTGGGAAGGCTTCACAATCATAGCACAAGGCAAAAGAGGAGCAAGTCATGTCTTAGGTGATGGAAGAAGGCAAGAGGGTATTTGCAGAGGAACTCCCTTCTATAAACCCATCATATCTGCTGAAACTTACTATCACAAGAACAGCGTGGGAAAAACCAACTTTTATGATTTAATTACCTCTCACCACGTCTGTCTCATGACACATGGGAATTGTGGGAACAACAATTCAAGCTGAGATTTGGGTGGAGATACAGCCAAACCATATTATTTCTGTTAAAAACTGCTATTGGGATTGTTATAAAGATTATATTAAATTTATTCACCATTCTAGGTTGTATTAACACCTTTGAAAAATTAAATTTTTTACCCCTGAGCAAGAATATGTTTTAGTTTTATATACTTTCGGATTTGCCAGTTTTACTTTTGCTTTTAATTCTTAATTTAATTGAGTTTTGGTCAGAAAACACACAGTGGATAATTTTGGTATACTTACATGTATTTGCTGTTGTTTTTAGATAGAATCTTATTCTGTCACCAGGCTGGAGTGCAGTGGCATGATATTGGCTCACTGCAGCCTTAACCTCCAGGGCTTGTATGATCCTTTCACCTCAGCATCCCTAGTAGCTGGGACTACAGGCATGCACTACCATGTCTGGCTAATTTTTTGATTATTTGTAGGAATAGGGTCTCACTATGTTGCCCAGCCTGGTCTCAAACTTTTGGCCCCAAGACATCCTCTTACTTTAGTCTTCCAAAGTGTTAGGATTATAGGCATGAGGACTTCATGCTGCCATGTAATGCTCAATGTTGGATGTAAGACTGGTGGGAGGTGTTTAGTTCCTGGGGAAAAATTCTTCATGTGTGAGTCGGCACCATCCTCTTTGATATCAAAATTGTATACTCCATTAATTCAAAAGAGAGCTGGTTCATTAAAAGAACCTGCCTCTGGCTCCTTCACCTCATACTTGCTCTATCTCTTACCATGTGATATGCCCAGTTACTCTTTGCTTTCCACCATGATTGTAAGCTTCTTGGAACCCTCACCAGAAACAGATGAGATCACACTTATTTTATTATTTTTTTTGAGACAGAGTTTCGCTTTTGTTACCCAGGCTGGAGTGCAATGGCGTGATCTCGGCTCACCGCAACCTCCGCCTCCTGGGTTCAGGCAATTCACCTGCCTCAGCCTCCCGAGTAGCTGGGATTACAGGTGTGCGCCACCATGCCCAGCTAATTTTTTTTTTTTGAGACGGAGTTTCACTCTTGTTACCCAGGCTGGAGTGCAATGGCACAATCTTGGCTCACCGCAACCTCCGCCTCCTGGGTTCAGGCAATTCTCCTGCCTCAGCCTCCTGAGTAGCTGGGATTACAGGCACGTGCCACCATGCCCAGATAATTTTTTGTATTATTAGTAGAGACGGGGTTTCACCTCGTTGACCAGGATGGTCTCGATCTCTTGACCTTGTGATCCACCCACCTTGGCCTCTCGAAGTGCCGGGATTACAGGCGTGAACCACCGCGCCTGGCAAGAACACACTTCTTGTACAGTCTGCTGAAATGTAAGCCAAATAAATCTCTTTTCTTTATAAATTATCTATTCTCAGGCTTCCTGTATATGCAAAATAATTAATATAATCTATAATGTTTTCTAAGTTCTCTGTTTTCTTATTGCTGTTTTATCTAAATTTTCTATTTATTATTGAAAATGGGGTCTTGTTGTCTACAATTATGTTGTTGTGTATTTCCTGCTTCAATTTGTAGATATTTGCTTCACATATTTTGGAGCCCTAATAATAGATAGATAGATAGATAGATAGATAGATAGATAGATAGAATAAGTATTATATTAATTATATATCTATATAGATTTTTTTTTAGATGGAGTCTTGCTTTATTGCCCAGGCTGGAGTACAGTGGCGTGATCTGAGCTCACTACAACCTCCATCTCCCAGGTTCAAACAATTCTTCCACCTCAGCCTCCCAAGTAGCTGGAATTACAGATGTGTGCCACTGCACCCTGCTTTTTGTGTGTGTGTGCGTGTGTGTGTTTTTAGTAGCAATGGGTTTCACCATGTTGACCAGGCTAGTCTTGAACTCCTGACCTTAAATGATCCACCCTCCTTTGCCTCCCAAAGTTCTGGGATTAAAGGCATAAGCTACCATGCCTAGCCCTATACAGATGTATTCATATACATGTTATATATACACATATCTATCTATATGTATACATATAGATATATGGATAGATACCAGTTACAGATTCATAGTAAATTGACCCATTTTGCCATTATATAATATCCGTCTTTAGCTCATGCTGGTACTTGACTTAAGACATATTATGTCTACTTTAATTATGACTACTTCACCCAATTGTAGTTACTATTTGCATGGAATATCGATTTTTTTTTATCCTGTTACTTTCAGCCTATTTGACTAAATGCTAAAATAAATCTCTTGTAGGCAGCATATTATATGCTGTTTTTCTTAAGTCAATTAGGCATTTAATTTTTTAAATATAAATATATATATATTTTAATTTTGAGACAAGTTCTCTGTCAACCAGGCTAGTTTGCAATATTTTGATCATCACTCACTGCAGCCTTAACCTCCCAAACTCAGATGACCCTTTCATTTCAGCCTCTCAAGTAGCTGGGTTACAAGTATGTGCCATCACACCCAGCTAGTTTTTTTGTATTTTTTGTAAAGACACAGTTTTGCCATGTTCCCCACTCTGAGATGTTGACCTTCTGAGATCAAGTGATCAGCCCAGCCCACCTTGGCCTCCGAAAGTCCTGGGGTTACATTTTTTAAAAAATTAGTTTAATTAATTGGTATTTAAAATGATTACTTAAAGAAATGTTTCTATTACCAGTTTTGTTATTATTATATGTGCTTCTTATAGATATGTTTTTTCTCATTTCCTGTTTTACTGCCTTAAATTTTGTGTATTTTAATTTTGTAGTGACATTTTAACTATTTTTTTATTTTGTTTAGTATGCTTTCTAAAAAATCTTCATAATCTTGAAAAATGAAGATTACATAAAATATATTAAAGTTAAAATATATTTTAATCTCGTAAGACCTTCAGTTGAATACAAATACTATATATTTTTATTAATATTATAAATTATTTTACATTTTATAACTAATAACAGATTTATATTTGTTTTTCATATTCTATAGAAGAAATTTAGGGATATTATGCACATTATAGTAAATAATTTTTTGTGTGTTTTTATATTTACATTTAATAGAGAGCTTTATATTTACAAAGTCATGATGCTGTGTAGAATTTTATTTTTTAACAAAACGGACTTGTTTTAGCATTTTTTTTTGTATATATGTGAAGTTTCACTATGTTCCTCGGGATGTTCTTGAACTCCTGATCTCAAGTGATTTGACTTGCCTGAGCCCCCTAAAACTGTAGGATTACAGACATGAGCCAGTGTGCCAGACCGCCATGTAGTGTTTTTTTGTAGGACAGTGCTAGTCGTGATGAACACTCTCATCTTTTATTTCGGAAAATCTTTATTTTTATCTTTTTTTGAAGTAAAATAATTTCAAGTCAAGTATTATTGGTCTTTTTTAAAATAAATTTGGGAAGTACTTAGTCTTTTTTGTTTTCGAGTAAACTTGGTATTTTTTCCTTCTAGTCTTCTTCCAAGATTTTGTTTATGAATATATTGATCTACTTGATGCTGTCCAATAAGTTTTATATTCTATGTTTTAAATTTGTTTTGCAATTTAAAATTTGTGTGTTATATATTTTAGAGCATGCCACCTCATCACCAGTTAATTGCGTTTTGAGTTTTTAGCTTATATTATGTTTGTTTATGATAATATTTAGTTCTGAACAATTTAAGACAGTGGAGCAAAATCAAATATGAATTGCCAATATAATTATCTCTATGTTTGCCTTTACAAATATGTAGATTACATTAAACTGTATAAACATCTTTACAATATTAATTATTTTAACCTTTGAACAAGAGCATGCTTGGGTGTATTGTTTAATTTCTATATATTTGTGAATTTTTCAGTTTTTCCCATTATTGCTTTATATTATTATTCCATTTTGTTCATAGAAAGTAATCCATAAAATTTTAGGGTTTGTTTGTTTGTTTAAAACAGAGCCTTACTCTGTTGCCCATGCTGGGGTGAAGTGGCATATCTTGGCTCAGTACAAACTCCACCTCCTGGGTTCAAGCGATTCTCATGCCTTAGCCTGCTGAGTAGCTAGAATTATAGGCACATGCTACCAGGCTCAGATAATTTTTGTAGTTTTAGTAGAGACAGCGTTTCACCATGTTGGCCAGGTTAGTCTCAAACTCCCGACCACAGGTGATCCACTTGCCTTGGCCTCCCAAACAGATGGGAATGGAGGCATAAGCAGCTGTGTCTGGCCAACTTTCTTTTTTTTTTGAGATGGAGTCCTGCTCTATCTCCCAGACTGGAGTGCAGTGGCACGATCTCGGCTCACCGCAACCTCTGCCTCCCAGGTCCAAGTGATTCTCCTGCCTCAGCCTCCAGGTAGGTGGGGTTACAGTATTCATCACCACACCTGGCTAATTTTGTATTTTTAGTAGAGACAGGTTTTCACCATGTTGGCCAGCCTGGTCTTGAACTCCTTACCTCAGGCGATCTTCCCACCTCTGCCTCCCAAAGTGCTGGGATTACAGGCATGAGCCACCACACCTGGCTTGAAATTTCAGTTTTAAAACATTTGTTAAGATTTATTTTTTGACCTAACAGGTGGTCTATCAAACAGAATGTTGTATGAGCTATTGCAAAGGGTGTGGTTTTTGATGTTGAGTGTATTCTCTATATCTCTGTTAGAAATACTTGTTTTATACTGCCTTCAAGTTCACTGTTACTAATATTCTGTTTTATTATCAGAGAAAGTGAGATATCAAAATATCCTACTATAATTATATTGCTTTCTGTATATTTCTTCAATGATATCAATATTTACCTTATGAATTTGAAAACCTAATGTGAGATACACACACACACACACACACACACACACTTTTCATAAGTTCCCAGTGAATCTATTATTGCTTAATGTCATTTGTCTTTTTGGAGTTTTATCTTCACATACATTTTATATAATATTACAGGGTTTTTTGTTTTGTTTTGTTTTTGAGACAGAGTTTCACTCTTGTTACCCAGGCTGGAGTGCAATGGCACGATCTCGGCTCACCAAAACCTCTGCCTCCTGGGTTCAGGCAATTCTCCTGCCTCAGCCTCCTGAGTAGCTGGGATTACAGGCGTGCACCACCATGCCCAGCTAATTTTTTTTGTATTTTTAGTAGACGGGGTTTCACCATGTTGACCAGGATGGTCTCTATCTCTTGACCTCGTGATCCACCCGCCTTGGCCTCCCAAAGTGCTGGGATTACAGGCTTGAGCCACCGCGCCCAGCCTGATATGACAGTTTTTGACTTAAAATGTAGCTTGTATAATATTACTTTGACCTTTTCTGCTCTCATTTGGTTAACATTTGGATTAAATGCCTACTTCAGTCTTGCCACTTTCAGGCTTTCTAAATTATTACTTCTTAATAAGTCCCTTTATTGAAGATAGTCTCTTGATTAGAAAGTTAATTATATATATGTAAGTAATTTTCTGGAAGACAAATACTTCCTAATGTTATTTTATTAATTATTTGATTCTTATATATTTATCCCTCACTTTCTTTCTCTCTCTTTTTTTTTTTTGGATCTCCATCCGAGTCTGCTTGCTGGGGAATCCTCATTTTCTTTCTCTTAGTCTTTTGTGTCTGTTTCATTTTCATTGTTGTATTGATATGCTTTCACTAATTTCTTATTTTCTTTGGGGTATTTATACCAATATTTTCTTTGTGATACCTTGAGGATTACGTAAAACCTCTAAAAGATAAAACAGTATATGTTTAATCTGGTGAAAAATGAACTTCAGTTACTTACAATTGTTTCACATTATGTCTGCTCTCAACTTTTTTATTGATGTTACTGATTATATCCTTTTAAGTTGTATATTTATTAACAGATATTTACAATAATTTCTGTGCTTTTATTTTTCAAATTTTAGAGAATAAGTGTTTTCTGTCCATCATGATAATACTAAGGAATTCTATTTTTGTGTCTGTATGTTTCCCAGGAACTTAAGTATTTTTATATGATTATGTATTGTTTTCTTGCATCATGTTATTTTCAGTGGAAGAAACTTTTTTCATCATCTTTTTTGATATATAGGCCTATGCTGTGTCAATATACTGTCTCAGGATTTGGTTATTTGGGGAGGTCTTTTTATCATTATTTGGTAGGGCATTTTTGCTGATGATTATTCTCACTTGACAGCTATTATTCTTCAGGACTTTGACAATATGAACAGTTTTCTTCAGGCCTGAAAAATTTTATTTTGAAAAATTCACTGTTTAGTGTATAAGTTTATACTTATAAATATCTTGTGTGTATGTTTTAGTTTGATTGTTGAACTTCTTTGTTTTTGTACATTTTTTTTAGAATTGGTTAGTTATCTCTTTTTTGTATTTTTTGCCTCCACAATTACTATTTTTAAATATTTTAATATTTTTGCTGTTATTTTCATTTTTCTGATTTTCAACAGTTGTCTGTGCTCCTTTTACTCATTATTATTCAACTTATTTTAAATTTCTAAAATTAATCTATACATTTTTACTTTATAATAATTGATTTCTGAAAATTTCATAATTTTTTTTTGATGGGGTCATGTTTCCCTAATATTTTGTATACATGGTAATATTTGACTGAGGCTTGGAGATATATATATGTTACCTATCACAACCTTTATAATGTAGCTTTGTCCTGGCACAGTCTGAAACCAGTTGTTATGACTAGATATTCTGGGAGCCTTTCAAACATGTTCTTAGAATGTGTCTTGTCTGAAATATTTTCTTGATTAAAAAGTTTATTTGCATTTCTTGTTACTAGTTATTAATTACTTGCTACATTTGTTCCTTGTCTTTGGTACTGCAGTCTCTCTAGTGCTGTAATATTTACCTTTGGTCTTAGCAGTCTCAGATTCTCATTCCAAAGTATACTCTTTTTTAGTATTTTATTTAATGGGAGGCTGAAACCAGTGTCTTGAAAGACCCCAAAGAGCCAGACATAATAAATGTATGTGCCAATATTTTTTCTGTCTTTTAAATAGAAACAAAGAGTTAGCAATTACTTCCACAGGCACTGTGTTATACTGACTGGGGTGAAGGAACTACTGTGTCGGGTTGATTTAGCAGATTTTTCTTTTTCTCCTATGTTGCTTTTTACATTGTGTTCACCTGGGACACTTCACACACTTAACTCATTTATAAATTTTCCAAAAATGTATTCTGTTCAGTATGGTTTTGTTACATTTGTATATTTATGAATAAATTAGAGCCTGTGGTATTTTGCTATGCCATCTTGCTTATGTAGTTTATACAGTTTTATAGGTTATATTTGTAAAAATATATTTACATGAGTCTAGTAAGTGGAGTAATTTGTTGTTTTATTTTCTTTTAGTTATGTGTTCTCATTTTGCTGAAGACCTTTGGCTAGAGGAAGGCATAAAAGTTTTGTTCCAAAAAGTTATACTGAGGAGATATGATAAATATGGACATGAGAACTTACAATTAAGAAAAGGCTGTGAACATGTGAATGATTGTAAGGTGTGCAAAGGAGGTTATAATGGACTTAACCAATGTCTGATAACTACCCAGAGCAAAATATATCAATGTGATAAATATGTAAAATGCTATTATAAATTTTTAAATTCAGAAAGACATAAGATAAGACACAATGAAAAGAAAACTTTTAAATATAAAGACTGTGGTAAGTCATTTTGCATACTTTCACAACTATCTAGACATAAGAGAATTCATATTAGAAATGATTCCCACACATGTGAAGAATGTGGCAAAGCCTTTAACCGGTCCTCAACCCTTACTCAACACAAGATAATTCATACTGGAGAGAAACCCTACAAATGTGAAGAGTGTGGGAAAGCCTTTAACCGGTCTTCATACCTTATTCAACATAAGAGAATTCATACTGGAGAGAAACCCAACCAATGTGAAGAGTGTGGGAAAGCCTTTAACTGGTCTTCATACCTTACTGAACATAAGAGAGTCCATACTAGAGAGAAGCCCTACAAATGTGATGAATGCTGCAAAGCCTTTAACTGGTCCTCAGCTCTTACCAATCATAAGAGAATTCATACTGGAGAGAAACCCTACAAATGTGAAGAGTGTGGAAAAGCCTTTAGTGATTCCTCAGGCCTTTGTAAACATAAGAGAATTCACACTGGACAGAAATCCTACAAATGTAAAGAATGTGGCAAAACCTTTAAGCACCCCTCTACTTTTACTCAACATAAGATAATTCATACTGGAAAAAAACCATATGAATGTAAAGAATGTGGCAAAGCTTTTAACCGTGCTGCAAAACTTACTCAACATAAGGTAACTCATACTGAAGAGAAACCCTACAAATGTGAAGAGTGTGGGAAACCCTTTAATCGGTCTTCATACCTTACCGAACATAAGAGAATTCATACTGGAGAGAGACCCAACAAATGTGACGAGTGTGGGAAAGCCTTTAACCGGTCTTCATACCTTACTGAACATAAGAGAATTCATACTAGAGAGAAGCCCTATAAATGTGATGAATGCTGCAAAGCCTTTAACTGGTCCTCAGCTCTTATTAAGCATAAGAGAATTCATACTGGAGAGAAACCCTACAAATGTGAAGAGTGTGGAAAAACCTTTTATGATTCCTCAAGCCTTAGTAAACATAAGAGGAACTCACATTGGAGAGAAACTTTACAAATGTAAAGAATGTGGCAAAACCTTTAAGCAGCCCTCCACTTTTACTCAACATAAGATAATTCATACTGGAAGAAAAACATACACATTTAAAGAATGTGGCAAAGCTTTTAACTGTATCTCAAAACTTACTCAAGATAATTCGTACTGGAGAGAAACCCTAGAAATGTGAAGAATGTGGCACACCTTTTAATTATTTATCGAACCTTACTGTACATAAGAGAATTTATGGTGCAGAGAACCCCAACAAAAGTGAAGAATGTGGCAAAGCTTTTAACCATTCCTCAAACCTTACTAAACATAATGCACATTGGAGAAAAACTCTACAAATGTGAAAAATGTGTCAAAGCTTTTAATTGTTCCTCAATTCTTGCTAAACATAAAGGAATTCATAATAAGAGAGAAATCCTACTTTTAACAAATCCTGAACATTTACTAAGCACAAAAGAATTCATACTGGAAAGAAACCCTTCAAATGTGATGAATGTAGCCTATAGTCTTTACCCAGTTCCCAGCTCTCATTAAACCTGAGAATTCATGTGGAAGATGATTATTACAAATTTGAAGAATGTGGCAAAGCCTTTCAAAGTCCTCAACCCAGGCTGGACGCGGTGGCTCACACCTATAATCCCAGCACTTTGGGAGGCCGAGGCAGGTGGATCACAATGTCAAGAGATCAAAACCATCCTGGTCAACATGGTGAAACCCCGTCTCTACTAAAAGTACAAAAATTAGCTGGGCATGGTGGTGTGCGCCTGTAGTACCAGCTACTCAGGAGGCTGAGGCAGGAGAATTGCCTGAAACCAGGAGACGGAGGTTGCAGTGAGCCGAGATCGTGCCATTGCACTCCAGTCTGGGTAACAACAGCGAAACTCTGTCTCAAAAAATGAATAAATAAATAAATAAGTCCTCAACCCTTATTACACATAATGTATACTGGACAGAAATCCTACAAGCATGAAAGATGTCACAAAGCTCTTAACAAGTCCTCAATTTTTAACAGATATAAATGTTTCATATTGGAGTGAAACTATAATTATGAATGATGTCAGTGCTTTTAATGACACCTCAAACTTCTCTAAACATAAAAAAATTATACTAGTTCAAAACTCTAGAAATAGAAATAATATGAAAAAGCTTTTAAATGGTTTTCACACTTGATTGCAGGTAAAATATACTGGAGAAAACTCCCAAGTGTAAAGAATATAGCTAAACTCTTAACCAATGTTCACAGCTTATTGCACAGAAAAGCATTTATAGTTGAGAAATGATGTACAAATATAAAGAATGTGGAAAAGTCATTAATATCTACTCACATATTATTCAACATCAGAGAGTTCATACTCTTTTTTTTTTAGCGCAAGGATCATCTCACCCAGGGAGACTTTCTCAACAACACTCTGTAGAGTTGACCACTCCCCTCTTTATACTTCATTTTACTATGTATCTACCCATATTATAACATGCAATTTGTTACATATTTTTTTATGAAATGAAAAAAGAGAAAGAGAAAGGGGAAGAGAGAACAGGAGTCTTGCTCTATTGCCCAGGCTGGAATGCAATCTAAAAATAGGTATTAAAAACCTCTTTTATACCTATAATTGTACTTATCAGCAGAGACAGAAAGGAATAAGGAGAGAAAATAACAAACAGCCAACCAGTGTTTCATTTAAGTCTGTGAGATGCTATGCAAATGCTGAAGAATGATTTACTTCCCATTACATGGTCACTTTCAAAATAGGTGTAATGCAATACTGAGAAAAATGTATGTTCAGTGGACCTGTGTGAAGAATTCTATAGATAATTCACTGAATTTACTTGTTGCAGGCCTGAGATCAAATCATAAATGTCCCTGTTTATTTTTTATCTCATTGATCCATCGAATATTTCAAAGTCTCCCGCTATTATTGTACGGGAGTCCAAGTCTCTTTATAAGTCATTGAGAACTTGTCTTATGTATCTGGGCATTCCTATATTGGGTGCATATAGATTTATGATCATTGATTCCTATTGTATTGATCCTTTTACCATTATATAATGTCCTTCTTTATTTAGTCTTTGTTAGTATTAAAGTCTATTTTGTCAGAGAAAAAAGTTACAACTCCTGTTTTTTTTCTTTTTTGCTCTCCATTTGATTGGTAAGTCTTCCACCAAAGCTTTGTTTTGAGTCTTTGTATGTCCTTGCTTATGAGATGGATCTGGATACAGTGTACCGATGGGTTTTGACTTTTTATTCAATTTTCCTTTCTGTGATTGGGGCATTTAATCCATTTAAATTTAGGATTAATATTGATATTTATGAGTTTAATATTGTCATTTAATGCTAGGTGGCTATTTTGCCCATTAGTTGATATAGATTCTTCATTATGGAGATACTCTTTACCTTTTGGTAAGTTTTTGGGATGACTGATACTGGTTGCTCCTTTCTGTGTATTGTGCTTCTTTCAGAAGCTCTTGTAAAGCAGGCCTATTGGTGATGAAATCTCTGAGTGCTTGCTTGTTCATGAAAAATTTTATTTTTCCTTCATTTATAAAGCTCAGTTTCACTGGATATGAGATTCTGGGTTGAAAATTCTTTTCTTTGAGGATATTGAATATTGACCCCCACACTCTTCTAGTTTGTAGGGTTTCTGCTGAGAGATCTGCTGTGAGTCTGATAGGCTTCTCTTTATGGGTAACCTGACCCTTCTCTCTAGCTGCCCTTAGAAATTTCTCCTTTATTTCAACCCTGATGAATCTAATGATTATGTGTCTTGGGGTTGCTCTACTTGAGGAATATCTTTGTGGTGTTCTTCATATTACCTGGAGTTGAATATTGTCCTGCCTTACTAGGTTAGGAAAGTTTTCCTGAATAATATCCTGAAGAATATTTTCCAGCCTGGATTCATTCTCTTCATAACATTCAGGTACACCTATCAAACGTAAATTAGGTCTTTTCGCATAGTCCCATATTTCTTGGAGACCTAGCTTATTCCTTTTTACTCTTTCTTCTCTAATCTTGTCTTCTCGTTTCATTTCATGAAGTTGGTCTTTGACCTCTGATATCCTTTCTTTTGCTTGATCAATTTGAGTGTTAAAACTTGTGCATACTTCTCGGAGTTCTCGCATTGTATTCTTCAGTTCCATTAATTCACTTATATTCCTCTCTAAATTGTCTATTCTCGTTAGGATTTTGTCAAATCTTTTTTCAAAGTTCTTAGTTTCTTTGGATTGGGTTAGAACATGTTCTTTTAACTCACAGAAGTTTCTTATCCACCTTCTGAAGTCTACTTCTGTTAATGGAACGCACTCATTCTCCATCAGGCCTTGTTTTGTTGCTGATGAGGAACTGTGATCCCCTGTAGAGGGAGAGGCATTCTGATTTTGGGTATTCTCAGCCTTTTTTAGGCTGGTTTCTTCGCATCATTGTAAATTTATCCACCTGTCGTCTTTGTAATTACCAACTTTCTAATTAGGTCTCTGGGTGGATATCCAACTTGTTGATTCCCAGTGCCAGAATCTAGGCAACCCACTGCACCAGCTAAAACAGCAGCGTTAAGATTGATGGTGCTGTTCTGCTCAGGAATCTCCAGTCTGGCTTCCTTCTTGAGTCCCTCCTTCAATCAGCTGAATAGGTGACTCTGCCTTCCCGGAGCTCCAAATGTCTACCAAAAGGGGACTCAGTCCCATTTACTCTGCACCCATTTACTCTGCACCGAAGCGCCAGCGAAACCGCCGCGCCGGCCACAAGAGTCACACTGGCGACCCGTGGGGCTTCTCTGCTAGAAATCTCCTGGTCTGTGAGCAACAAAAATTCGTCTGAAGGTGTGGCGTTCTCTCATTCTCTGTGCTTTCACTGGGAGCTACAATCCTGAGCTGCTAGTGATCAGCCATCTTGGATCTCTCTCTCAGAGAGTTCATACTTAATAAAAGTATTTTAAATGCAATTACTGTGAAATGGTCTTTCAGAAATATAAGGCTTTAGAGTAAAGAAGAGTTTATTCTGAAGACAAACATTACAAATATAAAGAGGTTTGTAGTACTTTTACTTGTATCACAGATCTTATTGTACACAGTTTGTACTAGAGAATAACCCTGAAGCAGTTGCTCAAACTTTGTTCAACATTAGGGAATTTATATCGGAGAATTCAGCAAATATAATGAATTTGTAAAAACATTTTTTTCAAAAACTATAGAAAACACCAGAGAATTCATACTAAAATATAGTTTTGCAGATGCAGTAAGTAGAAAAATTTTTTAATTCAAATTGAGTTTGTGTATCAGAATTAACACTAGAAATATCTAAGGCACTAATACTTAAGACATTAAACTAAATCAGAGTGCCCAGCATAGAAAATAATCCAAAACTACAGTTGGTAAGTACATTGATTTTATATAACTTTAAAATGAGAAGTTTCTTTGAAAAGTTATAATTACATTTAAATACACTTTTGATGAAATTATAAAACTTTAAAAAAGTAAATAATGATGTAATTCAACTCTCAAATTTCTTCATGCTGTTTATTTCTATTGTATTCACCTGTGAAAGAATGTGATGAACTATTGCTGCATCAGTGATATGAATGGTACTTTTTTATTAGGTGGGAATTATGACCTATTCTATAAAAGAGTAAGGACATTGAAATGTAAGATGTGTGATAAAAATCTATGGAGAGGCTATTTGTGGTTAACTTACTCAGCAATGTATGAGGTAATTGTCCAGAGTAATATTCTTTCATGTTATGAGAGAAAAACATTTTTAAATTTAGTTAAATGTAAATTAAAATTACTTAAAATCATATATAATTTTGCTGATTTTACTTAGATTATGTGTGGACTTAATTTTTAATATTTTCTTTTATCACGTTAAGAGTATTATGCATTCTAGCTGGGTGCGGTGGCTCATACCTGTAATCCCTTTAGGAGGCTGAGGAGGGCTGATCACTTGAGGCTAGGAGTCTGAGACTGGCCTGGGCAGGATGGTGGGTGCCTGTAACCCCAGATACTCAGGAGATTGAGGCAGGAAAATCACTTGAACCCAGGAGGCAGAGGTTGCAGTGAGCCAAGATTACACAATTACACTCCAGCGTGGGCAACAACAGTGAAATTCCATTTCAAAAAAAAAAAGATGTGCATTCAATGAAGCATTATTATTTCACTGACTTCAACATACCTACACCTTTCTCAAGGGTGTAGGTAAAATATGGTAATGATACACTACTTGGTAACACTGGAATAACACCTCTAGCAATCTCTTCTGCCAGTGGCTTCAAACTGCAAATAAGTTAAAAAACATTTTTCCCATAGGTTACATTTTTATCCTTTTATTCTTACTTGAATCTATTCTTTTTAATTTTTGTGGTTACACTGTATGTGTATATATTTATACCATCTATGGCATATTTTGGTAGAGGCATATAATGTGTAATAATTACATTAGGATAAATAAGGTATTTATCCTGTCTAGCGTGTACTCTTTAGTACAATTTGATTAGTAAAATAACTAAGATACTTTATTTTAAAATACCTTTGGTTATTTTTAAATATTAAAAGTACTTTATTTTAAAATTTATAACTGTTCTTGACTACAGGGACATTTTTATGGTCATAATAAATTTATATAGAAGTATAAATAAAAATGATACATTTCTAAGTCCTGCATATTTTAAAAATTTGGCATGTAGTTTTCTTTGAACATGTTTCCCTAGGCCTGCAAACACAGACTCTTAGTTTTGATTTACATAGAGTTAAATATTTACTTATATTACTCTAAAGATTTAACTTAGGTGAAAGAAAATTATGAAGTAAGTGTGTTTGTGTGAATATGAGGAAAAGAAAAAAGCAATACTGGAACAACAGAAAAATAAGGTGACTAGCTTAGAAAACTAAAAACCTCAAACGTGTCAAAAGCAAATCAATACTTTGTGCATTGCATTGAATTCATAGCTGAAAAATATTAGGGCTTATGGTTCGGGATCTCCCTATGCACATTCTGTTTTTTCTTGTTTGGTACTCATATTACACCCATACTTTTCTGCTTTTGTAGTTTATAAAGTACTTATTATGTGAACTGGTCAGGGGTTCTAAGAATGATTTTTATAAAATTTGAGAGTACACACAAAATGATATTTAGATGTAATTCTAAAATTAGTGTATTGTTATATTTTATTTAAACATTTTATTTTGTTGGAGAAACTTTTATAAGCCTAATTTTCTATAGTTACTCTTTTTTTCACTTTTTATAATTGACATAAGTAAATCTATTGAGTGAGACAAGTTGCTTTGGTAAGTACTTGGGAGACTTCATAAGTCACAAGGATATTTTTACATATAAATGTAGCAAAAATTCATGACAGTTATTCTGAATTATCATAATAACTGTCATGATAAAAAAATATCATAAATATTTTTGCTGGAGTTAGTTTGTAACTTCAAGTCAGAGATGGAAAATAGCAATGGTGAAGAAAACATTTATTCATCAAGTGGAGAGGACATTTATTTTCAGGCTGCAAAGCTGACTTGTTGAATTTAAACACAAATTCTCCGTTTTTTCTTTTTAATTATCTTCAGTTTTGTTTGTGTTATTATGTGTATTCCCACTATGTATGCATCACAGCCTTTCTTCTTTTTCTGTGTTATGACTACAGTTTTCTCACTGTTGTCTTCATGCCATGTCATTTTATGTGGTACCTTTGTAGGTTCTACTGAGAAAGTTGGTATTCTTTAATGCACTGAAAAATTGGGTTTTTTTTGGTTGTTGTTGTTTCTTTGTTTTGTTTTTTTGAGACGAGTTTCGCTCTTGGTACCCAGGCTGGAGTGCAATGGCGCGATCTCGGCTCACCGCAACCTCCGCCTCATGGGTTCAGGCAATTCTCCTGCCTTAGCCTCCTGAGCAGCTGGGATCACAGGCATGTGCCACCATGCCCAGCTAATCTTTTGTATTCTTAGTAGAGATGGGGTTCCACCATGCTGACCAGGATGGTCTCGATTTCTTGACCTCGTGATCAGCCCGCCTTGGCCTCCCAAAGTGCTGGGATTACAGGCTTGAGCCACCACGTCTGGCCAAAAAATTGGTTTTAATTGAAGAATTTGCTTATCATTATAACTTTCAGGCTAGTTAAGGGAACAGACATATACTGTTAACAGGTGAAAAGATTATGTATGTTAGCTTTGTTTTTCTTTGTAAAAGAAAAGTCTTATTCTTACAAAATGCATGACAAATACAAAATTTGTTTAAAAAATGTATTTTAGAAATTAGATTCTAAATAGAGTTAATGGCAAATGAACAATTTTAAATTTATTTTTTAATGATATAGCACAACTTATGTTTCTATGCAGAATCTTTTTTTTTTTTTTTTTTTTTGACAGAGTTTTGCTCTGTCACCCAGGCTGGAGTGAAGTGGCCCAATCTTGGCTCACTGTGACTTCTGCTTCCCAGATTTGAGTGATTCTTTTGCATCAGCCTCCCAGGTAGCTCGGATTACAGGTACACGCCACCATGCCCAGCTAAGTTTTCTATGGTTAGTAGAGAAAGAGTTTTGTCATGAGGCCAGGCTGGTCTCAAACGCTCACCACATCCCCTGCAGAACCTTTTTTTTTAATGGACTCTTGCCTAGGCTGGCGTACAATGGCATAATCTCAGCTCATCACTACAACCTCTGTCTCCCAGTTGAAGTGATTCTCCTGCCTTTTCCTCCCAAGTAGCTGGGATTACAGGGGTGTGCCACCACAGCTGGCTAATTTTTTGTATCTTTAGTAGAGATGGGCTTTCATTATGATGGCCAGGCTGGTGTCGAACTCCTGACCTCATGATCCACCTGCCTCTGCCTCTCAAAGTCCTGGGATTACAGGCATTGAGCCACCACGCCTGGTTTTGAATCTTCTATTTGTGTGAATGTTGAATGTGGCAAAACAATATAAAGACTTGTGAATTTGAAATTTGAAATAATATTTATTTTACATATTGATAAAACAATTTGGAGAAATTCCACTCTTATTTTATATAATTCTTTTTAGTAGGTCAAGTTTAGTCTACAGATTTTATTTTTAGTTAACTAACTGTAGCCAACTCCTTGATTATTTTTATTAGGCTTAGTAATAAGTACGTTAATCCAAAAATCAAGTTCTGCATACTACCTAAGGGTGTAAATAGTGATTTTTAAATTTGTTTCAGATTCTACTAAATTAGAAAATTCAAAGCCAAAATGTTAGGTCAGAAATTGAAAAGAAAAAGCATTAGGTGAGAGGGTGTTGGGCATAATGATTAAGATTAAAACTTAGTATCAGGTGATTTCTGTTTGCATCCCAGTTCTGCCACTTATGAGCTATATGACCTGGATACAGTGTGTTAACTTCTCTGTGCTTAACTCTTCAGCTCTACAGTGAGAATAATAGTGCTTAAATCTTAGGGTATTGGTAAAATTAAAGCAAGTAATATTGATAAAGGTACTAGAAGAGTTCCCAGCACATGCCAAGTGTTCAGGAAATTTATTAGCTCTTGTCGATTCTGCTAGCTCATCAATGTTGAGCCTAAAAAGAAGGTGGCCTAATCAGTGGGTTGTAACCCACATTTATTCTAATCAGTCTGTCTGGGGCTATAATAGTTGGATGTTTTTAATACTGTCTTTGTCAGATTCACATATATTCAAATATAGCATAGATACGAATATTTGTGGAAAGATTTCTTGTTGAGTACTGCTCCTTAGCACTTCAGTAACGCTAGATAAATAAGCAGTTAAATGCCTAGAGTTTGACAGTTTTATATGTAAGTTTCCTGGAAGGTTAACATAAGCACTTTTTTCTCTGATCTGATGTTTTTTTCTGTAAATTTTTTTTTTTAATTTATTTATTGGCTGGGCATGGTGGATCACGAGGTCAAGAGATCAAGACCATCCTGGTCAACATGGTGAAACCCCGTCTCTACTAAAAATACAAAAATTATCTGGGCATGGTGGTGCGCACCTGTAGTCCCAGCTACTCAGGAGGCTGAGGCAGGAGAATTGCTTGAACCCAGGAGGCAGAGGTTGCGGTGAGCCAGGATCACGCCATTGCACTCCAGCCTGGGTAACAACAGCGAAACTCCGTCTCAAAAAAAAAATTATTTATTATACTTTTAAGTTATGGGGTACATGTGCAGAACGTGCAGGTTTGTTACATAGGTATACACGTGCCATGGTGGTTTGCTGTATCTATCACCCCATCATCTACATTAGGTATTTCTCCTAATGCTATCCCTCCCCTAGCCCCCCATCCCCCTAACAGGACCCAGTATGTAATGTTCCCCTCCCTGTGTCCATTTGTTCTCATTGTTCAACACTCACTTATGAGTGAGAATATGTGGTGTTTGGTTTTCTATTCTTGTGTCAGTTTGCTGAGAGTGATGGTTTCCAGCTTCATCCTTGTCCCTGCAAAGGACACTAACTGATCTTTTTTTATGGCTACATAGTATTACATGGTGTACATGTGCCATTTTCTTTATCCAGTCTATCATTGATGGGTTTTTGGGTTGGTTCCAAGTCTTTGCTCTTGTGAACAATGCCATAATAAACATACATGTGCATGTGTCTTTATAATCAAAAGATTTATAATCCTTTGAGTATATACCCAATAATGGGATTGCTGGGTCAAATGGTGTTTCTAGTTCTAGATCCTTGAGGAATTGCCACACTGTCTTTCATAATGGTTGTACTAATTTACATTCCCACCAACAGTGTAAAGCATTTCTATTTATCCACATCCTCTCCAGTATCTGTTGTCTCCTGATTTTTTTATTGGGGGGGAGGGAAGGCAGGAAGGGAGGAAGGAAGGGATGAAGGAAGGAAGAAAGGGAGGAAGCGGCAAGGGAGGGAGGGAGGGAGGGAAGGGAAGGAAGGAAATCAAGCAATAAGAGAGACATTGCCGACCTGGATCTAGAGGTTTACAAATTGATTTCTTTTTTTTTGAGAGAAGGAAAGAAAAAAAAAAATAAGTAAAGGAGAGGAAGAAAGAGGGAGAGTAAATGGAAATACTGCTTTATTTTGAAAAATATTGGGTATTAATGATGGCCAATCAATGTATCATTTAAGCTTATGGGTAGATGTGATGTGGTATTGACAAGAATGTATATTTTGTGTATTTGAAGTGGAGAGCTCTATAAATATTAAGTTTACTTGTTCCGGATCTGAGTTCAAGTCCTTGATATCCTTATTAATTTTCTGTCTCATTGTGTCTAAGTCTCTATGTATCTGGGTGTTAGGATCGTTAGCTCTTGTTGTTGCATTGATCCTTTTACCACTATATCTTTGTTGCTTTAAAATCTATTTTATCCGATACAAGAATTGCAACTCCTGCTTTTTATTTATTTATTATTTATTTTTGCTCTCCATTTGGTTGGTAAATCTTTCTCCATCCCTTTGTTTTGAGTCTTTGTGTATCCTTGCATGTGAAACAGGTCTGGATGTAACATGCCATTGGGTTTTGGCTGTGTCTTTTGATTGGGGGATTTAGTCAATTTAAATTTAGGGTTACTGCCATTTGATGTTGACTGGCTGTTTTATCCATTCGTTGGTGTAAATTCTTCTTTATGTTGGTGCTCTTTTCTTTTTGGTGTATTTTTAGAAAGGCTAATACTGGTTGTTTCTTTCTGTGTGTAATGCTTCTTTCAGAAGCTCCTGTAAAGCAGGCCTGGTGGTAATAAAATCTCTGAGTTCTTGCTTGTTCATAAAAGATTTTATTTTTCCTTCAGTTGTGAAGCTTAGTTTGGCTGGATATGAAATTCTGGGCTGAAGGTTCTGTTCTTTGAGGATGTTGAATATTGGCCCCCACTCTCTTCTGGCTTGTAGAGTTTCTGCTGAGAGATCTGCTCTAAGTCTGGTAGGCTTGCCTTTGTGGGTAATCTGACCTTTCTCTCTGGCTGCCCTCAGTATTTTCTCCTTCGTTCCAACCCTGGTGAATCTAACGATTATGTGCCTTGGGGTTGCTCTTCTTGAGGAATATCTTTGTGGTGTTCTCTGTATTACCTGGGGTTGAATGTTGACCTGCTTTGCTAGTTTAGGAAAATTTTCCTGAATAATATCCTGAAGGGTATTTTCCAGCTTGGATTCATTCTCTCCGTCGCATTCAGGTATACCTATCAAATGTAAATTTGGTCTTTTCACATAGTCCCACATTTCTTGGAGACTTTGCTCATTCCTTTTTATCCTTTTTTCTCTAATCTTTTCTTCACGTTTTATTTCATTAAGTTGGACTTCGACCTCTGATATCCTTTCTTCTGCTTGAACAATTTGAGTGTTTAAACGTGTGCATACTTCTCAGAGTTCCTGTATTGTATTCTTCAGTTTCATTAATTCACTCATACTCCTCTCTAAGTTGTCTATTCTCAATAGGATTTCATCAAACCTTTTTTCAAAGTTCCTAGTTTCTTTACGTTGGGCTACAACATGTTCTTTTAACTCACCGAAGTTTGTTATTATCCATTTCTTGAAGAGTGATTCTGTCATCAGGATGCGCTCGTTCTCCATCAAGCCTTGTTCCATTGTTGATGTGGAACTGTGATCATCTTTAGAGGGAGAGGCGTTCTGACTTTGAGTATTCTCAGCTTTTTTACGCTGGTTTCTTCCCGTCATTGTAAATTTATCTTCCTGTCGTCTTTGAAAGTACCAACTTTCAGATTAGGTCTCTTGAGTGGATGTCCAGGTTGTTAGTTCCCAGGGCCAGAGCAGCAGCGTTAAAACTGATGGTGCTTTTCTGCCCAGGATTCTCCTGTCTGGCTTCCTTCTTGTGTCCGTAGTAGGTGACTCTGCCTTCCCAGGGCTCCAAACCTCGGTCAGAAGGGGAACCGGTCTCGTTTACTCTGCTCCGAGTGCTGCCGCACCGAGGTGCTGTCACAGCCGCTGTGCCAGGCTCTGGTGTCCTGCTGGGGACCCGTGCGGGTCCTCCAAACCTGTTTACTCTGCTCTGAGAGCTGCAGCGACGCGGTGCCGGCAGAACTGCTGTGCCGGCCACGAGAGTCGCGCTGGCCACCCGTGTGTTTCCTCCACTGGGGGATCTTCTGCTCTGTGAGCAACCAGAATTTGTCTGAAAGTGTGGCGTCCTCTAGTTCTTCGCACCTTCCCTGAGAGCTGCAATCCCGGGATGTTAGCGATCGGCCATCTTGGATCGTTCTCCTCATCTTCTGATTTTTTAAGGATCACCATTCTAACTGGCATAAGATGGAATCTCAGTGTGGTTTTGATTTGAATTTCTCTAATGACCAGTGATGAGCTTTTTTTCATGTTTGTTGGGTACATAAATGTCTTCTTTTTAGACATGTCTGTTCATATCCTTAGCCCACTTTTTGATGGGGTTTTAATTTACAAGAAAAAAATAATTCTGGATATTAGTCCTTTGTCAGATAGGTAGATTGCAAATTTTTTTTTCCCATTCTGTTTGTTGCCGGTTCACTCTAATGATAGTTTCTTTGCTGTGCAGAATCTCTTTAGTTTAATTAGATCCAATTTGTGTATTTTGGCTTTAATTGTCATTGCTTTTGGTGTTTTAGTCATGAATTCCTTGCCCATGCCCATGATCTGAATGGTATTCCCTAGGTTTTCTTCTAGGGTCTTATATTTAAACCTTTAATCCATCTGGAGTCAATTATTGTATAAAGTGTAAGGAAAGAGTCCAGTTTCAGCTTTCTGCATATGGCTCGACAGTTTTCTCAACACTATTTATTAAATAGGGAATCCTTTCCCCATTGCTTGTGTTTATCAGGTTTGTCAAAGATCAGATGGTCGTAGATGTGTGGTATTATTTCTGAGGCCTCTGTTCTGTTCTGTTGGTCTCTATCTCTGTTTTGATACCAGTGACATGCTGTTTTGATTACTTTAGCCTTGTCGTATAGTTTTAAGTCAGATAGCACGATGCCTCCAACTTTTTTGTTTTCTTTTGGTTTTATGGTTTCTTTTTCTTAGGATTTTTCTTGTCATTACGGGCTCTCTTTTTGTTTCATATGAAGTTTAAAGTGTTTTTTCCAATTCTGTGAAGAAAGTCAATGGTAGAACTTGATGGGGGTAGCACTGAATCTATAAATTACTTTGGGCAGTATGGCCATTTTCATGATATTGATTATTCCTAACCATAAGCATGGAATGTTTTTCCATCTGTGTTCTCTCTTATTTCCTTGAGCAGTGGTTTGTAGTTCTCCTTGAAAAGTTTCTTCACATCACTTGTTAGTTGTATTCCTAGGTATTTTATTATCTTTGTAGCTATTGTGAATGGGAGTTCACTCATGATTTGGTTCTTTGTTTGTCTGTTATTGGTGTATAGAAATGCTATGATTTTTGCACATTGATTTTGTATCCTGAAACTTTGCTGAAGTTGTTTATTAGCTTATGGAGATTTTGGTCTGAGATGATAAGGTCTTCTAAATATACAATCACGTCATCTGCAGATAGAGACAATTTGACTTCCTCTTTTTGTAATTGAATACGATTTATTTCATTTTCTTGCCTGATTGCCCTGTCCAGATCTTACAATAGTGTGTTGGATAGGAGTGGTAAGAGAAGGCATCCTTGTGCCAGTTTTCAAGGGAATGCTTCCAGTTTTTGTTGATTCAGTATGATATTGGCTGTGGGTTTGTCAAAAATAGCTCTAATTATTTTGAGATACATTTCATCATTACCTAGTTTATTGAGAGTTTTTAGCATAAAAGGCTGTTGAATTTATTCAAAAGTTTTCTCTGCATCTATTGAAATAATTATGTGTTTTTTGTTTTTGGTTCTGTTTATGTGATGGATTATGTTTATAGATTTGTGTATGTTGAACCAGCCTTGCACCCCCAGGATGAAGCCTACTTGATCATGATGGATAAGCTTTTTGATGTGCTATTGCAGTCAGTTTGCCAGTATTTTATTGAAGATTTTTGCATCGATATTCATCATATTGACCTGAAGTGTTTTTTTTGAATTTTTTATTGCATTTTAGGTTTTGGGGTACATGAGCAGAACATGCAAGACAGTTGCGTAGGTAAACACATGGCAGTGTGTTTTGCTTCCTTTCTCCCCTTCACCCACATTTGGCATTTCTCCCCAGGATATCCCTCCCCACCTCCCCCTCCCACTGGCCCTCCCCTTTTCCCCCCAATAGACCCCAGTGTTTAGTACTCCCCTCCCTGTGTCCATGTGTTCTCATTTTTCATCACCCGCCTATGAGTGAGAATATGCGGTGTTTCATTTTCTGTTCTCGTGTCAGTTTGCTGAGGATGATGTTCTCCAGATTCTTCCATGTCCCTACAAACGACACAAACTCATCATTTCTGATTGCTGCATAATATTTCATGGTGTATATGTGCCACATTTTTCCAATCCAGTCTATTATCAATGGGCATTTGGGTTGATTCCAGGTCTTTGCTATTGTAAACAGTGCTGCAATGAACATTCGTGTACATGTGTCCTTATAGTAGGACGATTTATAGTCCTTTGGATATATACCCAGTAATGGGATTGCTGGGTCAAATGGAATTTCTATTTCTAAGGCCTTGAGGAATCGCCACACTGTCTTCCACAATGGCTGAACTAATTTACACTTTCACCAGCAGTGTAGAAGTGTTCGTTTTTCTCCACATCCTCTCCAGCATCTGTTGTCTCCAGAATTTTTAATGATCGCCATTCTAACTGGCGTGAGATGGTATCTCAATGTGGTTTTGATTTGCATCTCTCTGATGACCAGTGACGATGAGCATTTTTTCATATGATTGTTGGCCTCATATATGTCTTCTTTTGTAAATTGTCTGTTCATATCCTTTGCCCACTTTTGAATGGGCTTGTTTGTTTTTTTCCTGTAAATCTGTTTGAGTTCTTTGTAAATTCTGGATATCAGCCCTTTGTCAGATGGGTAAACTGCAAAAATTTTTTCCCATTCTATTGATTGCCGATTCACTCTAGTGACTGTTTCTTTTGCCGTGCAGAAGCTGTGGAGTTTTATTAGGTTTCATTTGTCTATTTTGGCTTTTGTTGCCAATGCTTTTAGTGTTTTGTTCATGAAGTCCTTGCCTACTCCTATGTCCTGGATAGTTTAGCCTAGATTTCCTTCTAGGGTTTTTATGGTGCCAGGTCTTATGTTTAAGTCTTTAATCCATCTGGAGTTAATTTTGGTGTAAGGTGTCGGGAAGGGGTCCAGTTTCTGCTTTCTGCACATGGCTAGCCAGTTTTCCCAACACCATTTGTTAAACGGAATCCTTTCCCCATTGCTTGTTTTTGTCAGGTTTACCAAAGACTGTATAGTTGTAGATATGTTGTGTTGCCTTTGGTGCCTCTGTTTTGTTCCATTGGTCTATATCTCTGTTTTGGTACCAGTACCATGCTGTTTTGATTACTGTAGCCTTGTAGTATAGTTTGAAATGCGGTAGTGTGTTGCCCCCCGCTGTGTTCTTTTTGCTTAGAATTGATTTGGCTATGCGGGCTCTCTTTTGGTTCCATATGAAGTTCATGGTGGTTTTTTCCAGTTCTGTGAAGAAAGTCAATGGTAGCTTGATGGGGATAGCATTGATTCTGTAAATTACTTTGGGCAGTATAGCCATTTTCACGATATTAATTCTTCCTAACCATGAACATGGAATGTTTCTTTATCTGTTTGTGTCCTCTCTGATTTCGTTGAGCAGTGGTTTGTAGTTCTCCTTGAAGAGGTCCCTTACGTTCCTTGTGAGTTGTATTCCAAGGTATTTTATTCTTTTTGTAGCAATTGTGAATGGCAGTTCATTCTTGATTTGGCTTTCTTTAAGTCTGTTATTGGTGTAGACGAATGCTTGTGATTTTTGCACATTGATTTTATATCCTGAGACTTTGCTGAAGTTGCTTATCAGTTTCAGGAGTTTTTGGGCTGAGGTGATGGGGTTTTCGAGGTATACTATCATGTCGTCTGCAAATAGAGGCAATTTGGCTTCCACCTTTCCTATTTGAATACCCTTTATTTCTTTTTCTTGCCTGATTGCCCTGGCTAGAACTTCCAGTACTATATTGAATAGGAGTGGTGAAAGAGGAGTAGTTTCAGCTTCCTCCTGGTTTAGGCTTGGGAGGACACAGGTGTCCAGGAATTTATCCATTTTTTCCAGGTTTACTAGTTTATGTGCATAGAGTTGATTGTAATATTCTCTGATGATGGTTTGGATTTCTGTGGAATCTGTGATGATTTCCCCTTTATCATTTTTTATTGCATCTATTTGGTTGTTCTCTTTTTTCTTTTTAATCAGTCTGGCTAGTGGTCTGTCTATTTTGTTGATCTTTTCAAAAAACCAGCTCTTGGATTTATTGATTTTTTGGAGGGTTTTTCGTGTCTCAATCTCCTTCAGTTCAGCTCTGATCTTAGTTATTTCTTGTCTTCTGCTGGGTTTTGAGTTTTTTTGATCTTGCTCCTCTAGCTCTTTCAATTTTGACGATAGGGTGTCAATTTTGGATCTCTCCATTCTCCTCATATGGGCACTTATTGCTATATACTTTCCTCTAGAGACTGCTTTAAATGTGTCCCAGAGATTCTGGCATGTTGTGTCTTCATTCTCATTTGTTTCGAAGAACTTCTTTATTTCGGCCTTCATTTCACTGTTTACCCAGTCAACATTCAAGAGCCAGTTTCCATGAAGCTGTGCGGTTCTGGGTTTGTTTCTGAATTCTGAGTTCTAACTTGATTGCACTATGGTCTGAGAGGCTGTTTGTTATGATTTCAGTTGTTTTGCATTTGCTGAGCAGTGCTTTACTTCCGATTATGTGGTCAATTTTAGAGTAGGTGTGATGTGGTGCTGAGACGAATGTATATTCTGTGGATTTGGGGTGGAGAGTTCTGTAAATGTCTATCAGGTTTCCTTGCTCCAGGTCTGAGTTCAAGCCCTGGATATTCTTGTTGATTTTCTGTCTGATTGATCTGTCTAATATTGACAGTGGAGTGTTAAAGTCTCCCACTATTATTGTGTGGGACTCTAAGTCTCTTTGTAAGTCATTAAGAACTTGCCTTATGTATCTGGGTGCTCCTGTATTGGGTCCATATATGTTTAGGATCGTTAGCTCTTCTTGTTGTATTGATTTTTTTAGCATTATGTAATGGCCTTCTTTGTCTCTTTTGATCTTTGTTGCTTTAAAGTCTATTTTATCAGAGATGAGAATTGCAACTCCTGCTTTTTTTTGCTCTCCATTAACTTCGTAAATCTTCCTCCATCCCTTTATTTTGAGCCTTTGTGTATCCTTGCATGTGAGATGGGTTTCCTGGATACAGCACACTGATGGGTTTTGGATTTTTATCCAATTTGCCAGTCTGTGTCTTTTGATTGGTGCATTTAGTCCATTTACATTTAGGGTTAATATTGTTATGTGTGAATTTGATACTGCCATTTTGATGCTAGCTGGCTGTTTTGCCCGTTAGTTGTTGTAGATTCTTCATTATGTTGATGCTCTTTAGCATTTAGTGTGATTTTGGAATGGCTGGTACTGGTTTTTTTTTTCTATGTGTAGTGCCTCTTTTAGGAGCTCTTGTAAACCAGGCCTGATGGTGACAAAATCTCTGAGTACTTGCTTGTTCGCAAAGGATTTTATTTTTCCTTCACTTCTGAAGCTCAGTTTGGCTGGATATGAAATTCTGTGTTGAAAGTTCTTTTCTTTAAGGATGTTGAATATTGGCCCCCACTCTCTTCTGCCTTGTAGAGTTTCTGCCGAGAGATCTGCTGTGAGTCTGATGGGCTTCCCTTTGTGGGTGACCCGACCTTTCTCTCTGGCTGCCCTTAGTATTTTCTCGTTCATTTCAACCTTGTTGAATCTGACGATTATGTGCCTTGGGGTTGCTCTTCTTGCGGAATATCTTTGTGGTGTTCTCTTTACTTCCTGCATTTGAGTGTTGGCCTGTCTTTCTAGGTGGGGGAAATTTTCCTGGATGATGTCCTGAAGAGTATTTTCCAGCTTGGATTCATTCTCTTCGTCCCCTTCTGGTACACCTATCAAATGTAGGTTAGGTCTTTTCACATAGTTCCACATTTCTTGGAGACTTTGTTCATTCCTTTTTGCGCTTTTTTCTCTGATCTTGGTTTCTCGTTTTATTTCATTGAGTTGATCTTCGACTTCAGATATTCTTTCTTCTGCTTGGTCAATTCGGCTATTGAAACTTGTGCATGCTTCGCGAAGTTCTTGTATTGTGTTTTTCAGCTCCTTTAATTTATTCATATTCCTCTCTAAGTTATCCATTCTTCTTATCATTTCCTCAAATCTTTTTTCATATCTTTTTTCAAGGTTCTTAGTTTCTTTGCGTTGATTTAACACATGTTCTTTTAGCTCACAAAAGTTTCTCATTATCCACCTTCTGAAGTCTAATTCATCATTTCGTCAGAGTCATTCTCCATCCAGCTTTGTTCCCTTGCTGGTGAGGAGTTTTAGTTTTTTCTAGGAGGCGAGGTGTTCTGGTTTCGGGTGTTTTCCTCTTTTTGGTGCTGGTTTCTTCCCATCTTTGTGGATTTATCCACTTGTCATCTGTGTAGTTGCTGACTTTTTGATTGGGTCTCTGAGTGGACACCCAGATTGTTGGTGTTGAATTATTTCTGTTACTTGGTTTTCCTTCTACTAGTCTAGCCCTTTCGCTGTACGACTGCTGAGGTCCAGTCCAGGCCCTGCTTTTCTGGAGTGTACCTATAGCAGCTGTGGAACAATGAGGGATGCTACCAGTTTTTTTTTCTGCTATCTTTATCCCAGGATGATGCCTGCCAAATGTCAGTCTTTTGGATATAGAGGGGTCAGGGAGCTGCTTGAGGAGACAGTCTGTACTTTATAGGATCTCAATTGCTGAGCTGTGAGCTCTGTTGTTCATTCAGGGCTGTTGGGCTGCTATGTTTGATTCTGCTGCAACAGAGCTCATTTAAAAACCCTTTTTTTTCCTCAAATGCTCTGTCTTGGGGGGTTGGGGCTTCGTTTTTGGATGTCCGTTGAGGTGTCCTGCCCAGCTAGGAGGCAGTCTAGACACTATTTGCCTGCCGAGGCTCCGTTCTGCTGTTGTGAGGTTCGCCCTGTTGCTGCAGGCTCTGCCCTGCTGCTGCGGTCTCCGCCACGGGCTACGCCCTGTGGCGGAGTTTCTCTGTTGTAGCAGGTTGCCTCGGCAACGGCAGGCTGTGTCAGCAGTGGCATGTATCTCAGTCGGGGCGGTTGCGTCGGTAATGGTGGACGCCCCTCCCCCACGGAGCACCTCAGGTACCATCTCCACGGCGAGCGTTTGGAATCACCGTTTTTTCTGTACCACTGTGCTACCCCAAACGCTGTGTTTCTGCAATCCCCTGGGCTGGCCCACTGTCCAAGTCTCCTTCAGTCTCAAGTTCAGCCCTCTCAAGTCTCAGGTTGCCGGTTCAACAGGGCACCCAGACAGGCGTGCCCTGTGGGGAGCGCTGGGTCGGGCTGGTCACCGCCACCCTGGCTGCCGGCTTCTGCAGGCAGAGCCTCTGCCTGGTGTCTTGCATCTCCTTTATACTTGGGAATTTCCCCGTTCTGTGGGCAACAAAGATCAGTCTGAAAATGCAGCTCTGACTCCCCTCTCTGCGGATTCACCGAACGCTTCAATCCTGCGTTCTCACAGTGCCATCTTGAGTCCCCCTCCCCGGCCTGAAGTTTTTTTGTTGTTGTTGAGTCTCTGCCGGGTTTTGGTATCAGGATGATGTTGGTCTCACAAAATGATTTGGGAAGGATTCCCTCTTTTTGTATTGTTCGGAATAGTTTCAGAAGGAGTGGTACCAGCTCCTCTTTGTACGTATGGTAGAATTCGTCTGTGAACACATCTGTACCTGAGCTTTTTGTTTTTTGGTTTTTTTTTGTTGTTAGGCTATTAACTGCTGTCTCAACTCTGCCCTTGTTATTGGTCTATTCAGGGTTTCAACTTCTTCCTGGTTTAGGCTTGGGAGCATGCAAGTGTCCAGGAATTTATCAGTTTCTTCCAGGTTTACTGGTTTATGTGTACAGAGTTGTTTATAGTAATCTCTGATGGTAGTTCGTATTTCTGTGGTATCAATGGTGATATCCTCTTTATTGTTTTTTATGGAATCTCTTTGATTCTTCTCTCATTTTTTTTTTTTTATTAATCTGGCTAGCAGTCTATTTTGTTGAGCTTTTCAAAAAATCAGCTCCTGGATTTGTTGATTTTTTTTTTTTAAGTTATTTTTATGTCTCTATTTCCTTCAGCTCTGCTTTAATCTTAGTTATTTCTTGCCTTCTGCTAGGTTTTGAATTTGTTTGATCTTGCTCCTGTAGTTCTTTTAATCATGACAGGGCATTAATTGTATATGTTTTCTCACTTCTCTGGTGGGCATTTAGTGCTATAAATTTTCCTTTAGACACTGCCTTAGATGTGCCCCAGAGATTCTGGTAGTTGTATCTTTGTTCTCATTGGTTTCAAAGAACATCTTTATTTCTGCCTTCATTTAATAATTTTCCAGCAGATTGTTCAGTTTCTATGTAGTTATGCCATTTTGAGTGGTTTCTTAATCCTGAGTTCTAATTTGATTGCACTGTTAGAGACTGTTTGTTACAATGTCTGTTCTTTTGCATTTCCCGAGGAGTGATTTACTTCCAATTATGTCTCAATTTTAGAGTGTGATGTGATACTGAAAAGAATGTAAATTCTATGGATTTGGGGTGGAGAGTTCTGTAGATATCTATGAGGTCTGCTTGGTCCAGATCTGAGTTCAAGTCCTGGATATTCTTGTTAATTTTATGTCTCGTTGATCTGTGTAATATTGACAATGGGGTGTTAAAGTCTTTACTGTATGGGAGTCTAAGTCTCTTTGTAGTCATTCAGAATTTGCTTTATGTATCTGGGTTCTCCTGTATTAGGTACATATATACTTAGGATAGTTAGCTCTTCTTGTTGCATTTATCCCTTTACCGTTATGTAATACCCTTTGTCTCTTGATCTTTGTTGGTTTAAAATCTGTTTTATAAAAGAGTAGGATTGCAACCTTTACTATTTTCATTTTTCTTTTGCTTGGTAAATCTTCCTTTATTCCTTTATTTTGAGTGTATATGTGTCTTTACAGGTCAGATGGGTCTCCTGAATACAGCACACCAATGGGTCTTGACTTTTTATCCAGTTTGCCAGTCTGTGTCTTTTGATTGGGGCATTTAGCCCATTTACATTTAAAGTTTATGTTGTTATGTGTGAATTTGATCCTGCCATTTTGATGCTAGCTGGTTGTTTTGCCTGTTAGTTGATGCAGTTTCTTCATAGTATCAATGGTCTTTACAATTTAGTATGTTTCTGCAGTGACTGATACTGATTGTTCCTTTCCATGTTTAGTGCTTCTTTCAGGAGCTCTTGTAGGGCAGGCCTGATCAGAAATTGCTTGTCCATAAAGGATTTTATTTCTCCTTCACTTATGAAGCTTTGTTTGGCTGGATATGAACTTCTGGGTTGATAATTCTTTAAGAATGTTGAACATCAGCCCCCGCTCTCTTCTGGCTTGTAGGGTTTCTGCCAAGAGATGTGCTGTGTGTCTGATGGGCTTCCTTTTGTGGTAATCTGATCTTTCTCTCTGGTCACCCTTAGCATTTTTTCCTTCATTTGTAACCTGGGGAATCTGGTGATTATGTGCCTTGGGGTTGCTCTTCTTAAGAAATGTCTCTATGGTGTTCTCTGTATATCCTGAATTTGAATGTTGGCCTGCCTTGCTAGGTTGGGGGAGTTCTCCTGAATAATATTCTGAAGAGTTTTTTCTAGCTTGGTTTCATTCTCCATGTCAGTTTCAGGTACACCAATCAAATATAGATTTGGTCTTTTCACATAATCCCATATTTCTTGGGATTTTGTTCATTTCTTTGGAGGTTTTGTTCATTTCTTTTCACTCATTTTTCTCTAATATTACCTTCTCACTTTGTTTCATTGAGTTGATCTTCAGTCTCTGATACCCTTTCTTCTGCTTGATTGATTCAGCTGTTGAAACTTGTGTATGCTTCACAAAGTTCTCATGCTGTGTTTTTCAGCTCCATCAAGTCATTTATGTTCTCTATGCTGGTTATTCTAGTTGGCATTTTGTCTAACCTTTTTCAGGGTTTTTAGTTTCCTCATATTGGGTTAGAACGTGCTCCTTTAGCTTGGAGAAGTTTGTTATTACCCACCTTCTGAAGCCTACTTCTGTCAATTTGTGAAGCGTATTCTCCATCTGTTTTTTTTTTCCCTTGGTAAGGAGTTATGATCCCTTAGAGAAGAGGCATTCTCATTTTTGGCATTTCTGCCTTCTTGCATTGGTTTCTTCCCATCTTTGTGCTTTTATCTATCTTTGGTCTTTGAAATTGGTGACTTTGGGATGGGGTCTCTAAATGGACATTTTTTCTGTTGACACTATTTCTTTCTGTTTGTTAGTTTTTCTTCTAACAGTCAGGTCCCTCTACTGCTGGTCTGCTAGAGTTTGCTGGAGGTCCACTGCAGACCCTTCTTGCCTGGGAATCAACTGCAAGGGCTGCTGAACAGCAAAGATTGCTGCCTTTTTCTTCCTCTGGTAGCTTCATCCCAGAAGGGTACCTGCCAGATGTCAACCAAAGCTCTCCTTTATGAGGTGTCTCCCAGTCAGGATACACTGGGGTCAGGGAGCCACTTTAGGATGCAGTCTGTCCTTTATCAGAACCTAAGCACTGTGCTGAGAGATCTGTTGTTCCCTTCAGAGCTGCTGGACAGGGACATTTAAGTGGAACCCACAACCGCCCCTTTTCCCAGGAGCTCTGTCCCAGGAAGATGGGGGCTTTATTATAAGCCTGACGAGTTGCTGCCTTTTTCAGAGATTCCCTGCCCAGCAAGATGGGTATCTAGTGACAGTCTGCCTGCAGAGGCCTTGCTGAGCGTGGTGGGCTCCACCCAGTTACTGTATAAACTTCCCAGTGACTTTGTTTACACCAGCAAGGTTAAAACAGCCTACCCAGGGCCAGGCGTGGTGGCTTACGCCTGTAATCCCAACCCTTTGGGAGGCCGAGGCAGGTGGATCACGAGGTCAAGAGATTGAGACCATCCTGGTCAGCATGGTGAAACCCTGTCTCTCCTAAAAATATAAAAAATAAGCTGGGTGTGGTGGTGGCACTTGACTGTAATCCCAGCTACTCAGGAGGCTGAGGCAGGAGAATTGCCTGAACCCAGGAGGTGGAGGTTGCCGTGAGCCGAGATCGCACCATTGCACTCCAGCCTGGGTAACAAGAGCAAAACTCCGTCTAAAAAAAAAAAAAAAAAAAAGACAGCCTACCCAAACCTTAGCAATGGCAGCCGACCCCAACCACCAAGCTCCAACATCCTAGGTTGAGCTCAAACTGTTATGCTGGCTGCAAGAATTTCAAGCCAGTGGATTGAAATTGCTGGTCTTCGTGGAGTGGGACCTGCCAAGCCAGCACACTTGGCCACCTGGCTTCAGCCCTCCTCTTCAGGGGAATGAGTGGATCTGTCTTGCTGGCATTCCAGGCGCCAATGGGGGATGAGAAAAAAAAAAACTGCTGTGGCTAAAACGGCCACCCAGTTTTGTGCTGGAAACTCCGGGTGCTGGTATTGTAGGCACCGGAGGGAATCTCCTGGTATGTGGGTTTTGAAGACTGTGGGAAAAGTGCAGTATCTGAGCCAGAGTGTTGAGACACTCCCTAGTGGCTTCTCTTGGCTAGGAGAGGGGGTTCTCTAGCCCCTTGCCTTCCCTGGTGAGGCAATTCCCCACCCTGCTTTGGCTTGCCCTCCTTGAGCTGCACCCACTGTCTAACCAGTCCCAGTGAGATTAACCTGGTACCTCAGAAATGCAGAGATCACTTGCCTTTTGGATTGCTCTTGCTGGGAACTGTGGAACAGAGCTGTTCCTATTCAGCCATCTTGACGTAAGTCCCCAGTTTTTTTGTTGCTGTTGCTGAGATGGAGTCTCACTCTTTCATCAAGTCTGGAGTGCATTGGTGCGATCTTGGCTCACTGCAACCTCCGCCTCCCAGGTTCAAGCAATTCTTCTGCTTCAGCCTCCTGAGTAGCAGGGACTACAGGTGCGTGCCACCATGCCTGGCTAAGTTTGTATTTTTAATGGAGACAGGGTTTCACTATGTTAGCCAAGATGGTCTTGATCTCCTGACCTCAGGATGAGCCCAACCTGACCTCCTGAAGTGTCAGGATTACAGGTGCAAACCACCGTGCCTGGCTCTCAAACACAATTTTTTAAAAGTTTAATTCTTTTTTCTTTTTTTTTAAAAAAGTATTAATCGTATTTTTTTATTAGCAAATCAAAGTTTTATACATTTACAGGGTATAAAATGATGTTTTGATATGTGTATATAATATAAAGTAAGTAAAGTTACATATCTACTCAACATATTTTTGTGGTGAGATATTTGAAATTTGCTCCTAGTTTTTTTTGTTTTGTTTTTTTTTTGAGATGGAGTTTCACTGTTGTTGCCCAGACTGTAGTGCAATGGCATGATTTCAGCTCATCGCAACCTCCGCCTCCTGGGTTCAAGCAATTCTCCTGCCTCAGCCTCCTGAGTAGCTGGGACTACAGGCGTGCACCACCATGCCCAGCTAATTTTTGTATTTTTAGTAGAGACAGGGTTTCACCATGTTGACCAGGATTGTCTCGATCTCTTGACCTCGTGGACCACCCGCCTCGGCCTCCCAAAGTACTGCAATTATAGGCGTGAGCCACTGAGCCCGGCCTGCTCCTAGTAATTTTAAAATACACAATGCATTATTTTTTACTACAGTTATGCTGCTGCACAATAGATCTCAAATTCTGTTTACTCTGGCTATTTGAAACGTTGTGTCCTTTGACTAATAACTCCCTATTTCCTTCTCACACCCCTGCCCTCTGGTCACCATTATTTCAATTTCTGCTTTTTTGAGTTAAACTTTATTAGATTTTTACATAAAAATGAGATCATGCAGTATTCATCTTTCTGTTTCAGACTTCCATCTAGCATAATGTCTTCCAAATTTACCTATATTTTTTTCAAATAACTGAATTTACCTTCTTTTAAGGTTGAATTCTATTCCGTTTGCCACATTTAAAAAATTTATTTAAATATATATTTATCTATTGATTGATAAACTTGTGTGTTATATAAAAATATTTATGTGTTCAAGCATATATTAATGGAATTCAGCATACAAATAATAATAGCCAATTTGTACTAAGTACTAACCATAACACTTTTATGTGTTAATGGATTTAATTCTCACAGTTAATAACATTTAAACCTCATTTTTAATAATAATGAACAAAAATTGAGTAATGAGACACATTTATATTGTTATAAAATTGTTTGAATTTATAAAGCGTTACATAAAGAAGAAAATACAATGAAAAGATGTTAATATTTGCAATAAATAAAATTGGAAAGTAGTTAATTATTATTTGCAGATTAGATAAAATAAACCACAAGACTATTTTAAAAGTCTAGTCAGATGGGTAGGCTAAATTAGAAGATGATCCCAAGGATTCCCAGTCTGTTGTACATCTTCTGTGTAAAAAAGGTGTGACACTTTTGAGTGTAAAATTGTGTGACTGTGGTGAGAAATCACTCATGAAATTAGGTTACTATTATGTTGACTTGGTGTTCATCGAAAGGGATATTATCCCAATTTGGCTAAACTTAATTGGAGGTGCTTTTAAGAGAAAGTGACACATCATAGAAAAACACCCCTGCTTGCCTGGAAGTAAGTGACTTCTAGGTGGGTCATATTGTAAGCTGCTTATGGTAATCACATGGCAGGAAATATGTTTGTATATTGTCATCATTTCTGCTTCCCACATGTTGCTTCCCATAGGAAGACAGAAGAGTTCCATGACAAGATAAAAAGGGAAGAGAGTCATATCACATAGATGATGGGTTCAGAGATATGTCACTGTTTGCTGTGGGCAGGGTTCAGGAAGAAGGCTCATATCACCTCAGTTCTGAGCCAGACAATATGTCACAATGCATGATAAGGAAAGGGCTGAAGCAAAAATGTAACGTCACCTTGGTGTTTGACCCAGCAGTATATCACAGTATACATAGTGAGCAGAACCTAGGTAGAAGAGAAGAGGCTCATCAGCTAGGTGCCAGGCCCAGTAATAGCTAACAATCCTTTCTGTGAGCAGGGACCTGGTAAAAAGAACAAGTCACATTACCTAGGTGATGGGTACACAGATAGCTCATAATGCTTCTTGTAGGCAGGACCCAGCCAGGACAGTTACAGCACCTGGATGTTGCACATAGTAATATGTCACAATAGCTCATAAAGGCAGGACACAGGCAGGAGAGTCACATAATCAAGTTGTTGTAAAGCCCAGCAATATGTCACAATGCCCATTATGGGCAGTGCTGAGGCTAAAGTGCAGAATCACACAACCTAGGTGTGTTACAGTCTGATCTGTGGGCTAGGCATGAGGCAAGAGAGTCAAGTCACTCAGATGTTGGGCAGAGGTGTATGTCACAATTACAGTTGCGGAAGAATGTAAAGATAAAATTAACAATCTCACACATGTTCCATTTCTAGGTATTAGAGTTAACATCGTTTTTTTATTTTTATTTTTTGAGATGGGGTCTCAGTCTGTCACCCAGGCTGGAGTGCAGTGGCGTGATCTCAGCTCACTGCAGCCACCACCTCCTGGGTTCAAGCGATTCTCCTGCCTTGGCCTGACTAGTTGGGACTAGAGGCATGCACCACCATGCCCAGCTAATTTTTGTATTTTTAGTAGAGACGGGATTTCACCATGTTGGCCAGTCTAGTCTCGAACTCCTGACCTTGTGATCCACCAGCCTTGGCCTCCTAAAGAGTTGGGATTACAGGCATGAGCTACCATGCCTGGTAAGTTAAGACCTTTTGTATGTTCAGTCTAAGTACACAAATCAGAATCTCAATGGTTGACTGAATACATGCATGAAAGCCTTAATCTTTGCTGGGGACTCTGTCCCCTTAGTGGAGTCATAGCCAGGCAGGTATGCTGAATCTTGGTCTGAGAGTCACCAGCCCACATGTCAACCAAATCCGTGTGTGAGAGTCAATTTTCCAACGTTTGGCTATGTTCAAGTGTGATATTCAGAACTTCAACAGTGAGCTGTGTTCATGTGGAAAGATGACAGTCTTTACTGTTGGCTGGGTGTGCATAGGAGTGTCACAATGTCACCTGTGTTCTGGGCCCTATTACAGAACTCTGTACTAAATGAAAGCTTTATAAAATATGCCTAATATTGACTTTGAGTTTGTATGCCACTAATATAAAAAATATATATGCATGATAGTCACAATTTGTTCTGAGACTTTTATTCTAGTATGGACTCATAATCATACCTGTGGACCTAAGCCCATGTATTAGAGTCAACATCTCTCTAATTGGCTGGGTCCAGAAAGGAGAGTCCTCACCTGCCTTTGAGCTGGGTTTAGAAATGAGTCACAACTTAACTGTGGTTACATGATCACAGTGACAGTCACAGTTTTTACTGCGGACTGCATTCACATGTGCAATTAAAGATCTCTTCAGTGGGCTCTGTCCATGTGTGAGGTCTACAAGGCTAACATTTGGTAGATTGTGCATAAGAGAAACACAGTCTCACCTGTGTGCCTGGTCCTGTGATGACACCCTTTGTTCATTTGGTGACTTCCAATAACTTCCTGAGAGCATACTGATTTTATATATATACACACACGCCCCTCTATAATGTGTCAGATATTCATATAACACAGATAAACATGGTTCAACATTGCTACCCTGTAGGAATTTATTAGCATAAATAGATGTGGAAACGATTTGTTCTAGAGTATAATGCTTGTACATAAAAAGGCTTATAAGGTTATTGAGGTAGATGAATGGTAGTAGTGATCAACTCTGCCGCTGACATAGCAAGTGAGAAAATCAAGGAGGGCTTTATAGAGGAGGTAACATCTGAGTGGGTGTCAGAGTTTAATAGAAGTTTTTGTGTCAATGCTGATGCAGAATATACCATTTTAAATATATTATTTTAAAATAATTTTACCCCTTGACTCTGAAATGTATTTAGGAATTTCCCCCAATGAAATAAAAGTACAGAGGAAAAAAACAGTTAAAAATGTGTTTTTTTTTCTCAATGAAATTTTTATTCTTTGTACACAGATAGGTGATCAGCCAATCAGATGTCGATATTGTGGAGAAAAGCCAGGTATGATTCCTGCCCTTGGACCCTTGGATTCTTTCAGATTTTTGAAGAAACGTATATATATATATAATTTATATATTAATGTATGTATATATTATGTATATAAAACACATGTAAAATTATTATATATTAATATATAAATATATGTATTATACATATATATTATGTATATTTTAGGAAGAAATATATTTTATATGTACATTTTTTCCCCTAAAAGACAAGAAGAATTCATCCTAGTAAAGCAATGCAAGAACCTGCCCGCAAAATGTACATGAGGCCGTTAGTGGGTGCAGTTACCATGTCTCATAGGAAGGTGGTCATTGAGTAATTTTTTTTTTTTTTTTTGAGACAGAGTCTTGCTCTGTTGCCAGACGCCAGGGTGGAGTGTAGTGACGCGATCTCGGCTCACTGCAACCTCCGCCTCCCTGCAACCACCGCCTCCCGGGTTCAAGCAATTCTCCTGCCTCAGCCTCCTGAGTAGCTGGGATTACAGCCACATGCCACCACGCTCAGCTAATTTTTGTATTTTTTAGTAGAGATGGGGTTTCATCATGTTGGCCAGGATGGTCTCCATCTCTTGACCTCGTGATCCGCCCACCTCAGCCTCCCAAAGTGCTGGGATTACAGGCGTGAGCCACCACGCCCGGCAGTCATTGAGTAATTTAATGGTCAGGATGGGCATGAGAGAATGTTTTGAGTGATACCATGGCCTGACTTGACAGTTGAGTCAGACATGTTTGTGTTCCAATTAGCATCCACTTCCTGTTGGTCATGATGGAAAGATTTTTTTCACTTATTTCAACTACAGGTTTTCAATAACTGGAAATTGTATTTTATCAGTAGAGATTAAAAGATGTTTTAAAAAGTCAAAGACCATAAAAGGTAGGTTTTAGAAAAATCTAGTGATATAGTTGATTTGATAAAGATTCTTATTTACCTTTATCTTCCCCTGAGTAAGTGTAACTAGTTTCTCATGTCTGTTCTTTTTGGGGGTGATTTCAAATAAAGAATTACAGGGCTTTGGCAGCTGGGTGCAGTGGCTCACGCCTGTAAACCCAGCACTTTGGGAGGCAGAGGAAGGTGAATCATCTGAAGTCAGTTTGAGACCAGCCTGGCCAACATGGCAAAACCCCATCTCTACTAAAAATAAAAAAATTTAGCCTGGCGTGGTGGCGGGCACCTGTAATCCATGCTACTTGGGAGGCTGAGGCAGGAGAATCCCTTGAACTCAGGAGGCAGAGGTTAAATGATAGGAGACTGTGCCACTGCACTCCAGCCTGGGTGACAAGAGTGAAACTCCATCTCAAAAAAAATAATAATAATAAAAGAGAGAATTACAGGACTTTGGTTTGGGAATGCTACTAAGGAAGATAAATAGAGAAAATTCCTCAAATCCCACTGCTTTTTGGCTATAGAAAGTGAATACATTTCCACAAGCAAATGGTGACTTGCATGTATTTGTCAAAACATCAGCTTCCCTTTTCTACAGGGTCTAGAATTTGTAACAGTGAACATCTCTGTTCTGTATCCTTTGTTTGAATGTCCAAGTTTAATGCTAAATTTTATAAAATGGAACTTGACACTTCCTAGAAATGTTTACATATGGTTATTTATCATGAAAATATTTAAATGACATGTTTATTGTCTGAAATGGATAGATACTTCAGCTTTTCATGTTGAAGTATAAAATTAAGTGTTTTATAATTTTTTAAAACACTGTGTTTTAGTGATTTTGCTCTTTTCTTCAAACACTGATCTTATTTATTTATTTATTTAGAGTCTCACTCTGTTGCCGAGACTGGAGTACAATGGCACAATCTAGGCTCACTGCAAACTTCGCCTCCCTGGTTCAAGCAATTCTCCTGCCTCAGCCTTCCAAGTAGCTGGGACTACACACTTGTCATTTTAGAATTTAAAACCAAGTGAATAACTCTGACTGGGAAGTGTAAGCCTGAATTCAGTGACTCCAACCAAGCTAAGGATAGTTTTGCCTGCAAAGGGAGGTGATTGAAGAAGCAGCCAATTCTGCCTGAGGAGCCTCCCCTGTAGATGTCCCAGCCTGCTCACAATAGCCATGGACAGAGCCTTTATACTTAGAAGAGCTACAGAGCTCTAAAAAGCTGGAAATCCACAGACAGATGCAGTTGGTATTGGAATGAAAGTGGTGTTGAGGGGCTCTGAGGATGAAGTTGTTATCGTTTTAGGGGTATTTCTAGATTTTGTAAAATAAGACAAATTCAGATTTAGATAAGAAGTTACTTGGCCAGACACGATGGCTCATGCCTGAAATTCCAGCACTTTGGGAGGTCGAGGCAAGTGGATCATGAGATCAGGAGTTCGAGACCAGCCTGGCCAAGATGGTAAAATACCGTCTCTACTAAAAATACAAATATTAACCAGGCATGGTGGCATGTGCCTGTAATCCTAGATTTGGGAGGCTGAGGCAGGAGAATCGCTTGAACCCAGGAGGCGGAGGTTTCAGTGAGTCGAGATTATGCCATTGCACTCCAGCCTGGGCAACAAGAGCTAAACTCCATCTAAAAAAAAAAAATGGTTACTCAATTTTAACAAAGTATTGCAACAAGGGGATAGCACCAACTATATAAGATCTCAGAGGGTCTCAAAGGTTAGGCAGAAAAGGGCTTTCTGGGCCAGGTGCAGTGACTCATGCCTGTAATCCCAGCACTTTGGGAGGCCGAAGTGGGTGGATCACCTGAGGTCAGGAGTTCAAGACCAGCCTGATCAAAATGAAGAAACCCTGTTTCTACTACAAATACAAAATTAGCCAGGTGTGGTGGTGTATGCTTGTGATCCCAGCTACTCAGGAGGCTGAGGCAGGAGAATTGCTTGAATCCAGGAGGCAGAGGTTGTGGTGAGCCAAGATCGCACCATTGCATGCACTCCAGCCTGGGCAACAAGTGCAAAACTCCATCTCAAAACAAAAAAAAAAAAAAAAAAAAGAAGAAAAGAGTTCTGAGAACAGATTCCCTGCCCCCACCTGCTACCACCACATGATTTCCACCAACTCATGAAGATACTAGGAATGGATGTGGCAACACCCTCCGCAAAACGAGACTTGACCCTCAGAACTTACACCTATAGTCCTTTTACCTCTAGAATTTCTCACAAAAACTCCCACAAGTGCCTAGAGAATTCCTGGCTTATCTGTACCCCAGATGCTGAAATGGCAGCAGCAACCTGGTTCCTTCATCTCCCGAGGCTTCTGGACCACCAGTGATAACTTCATCTGCCTGCATGGACACAGGAATATGTCAGAACATAGCCTGCCTGGGTCAGTATCTGTAGCATAGACCAGTCCTCCTAGCTACAGTGCACTGTCCCCCATTCATTGGTCCTTGATAGCACCTTTCCCTCTTCTGCCTTTTACTTCCCCACAAACCCTTTCTGATGTGCATAGTGTGCCCAAGGCCAGCCCTCAGTTGTCTGAATCCAGCAACTGCTAGAATTCAAATGCCTGTGAGTTCAAGAGTATGGCCCTAGACCTGGCTGTTGTAAGAACAGATACAAATTAGATATAATTCCCTTCTTGAAAATAAAGGAAGATATTTTTCTGTTTTAGTAAATACTAAAGCATTTACTTTAGTAAACTTTTATATGTATATATTTT
This sequence comes from Callithrix jacchus, assembly GCF_049354715.1. Taxonomy (NCBI): domain Eukaryota; kingdom Metazoa; phylum Chordata; class Mammalia; order Primates; family Cebidae; genus Callithrix; species Callithrix jacchus. The sequence continues at coordinate 22,093,949 of NC_133523.1, forward strand.
TCTGCCTAATTGAAATATGTGCAAATTAGTCTAACTGCTAAATAGGTCTTTTCTCAGTATTTTTGACTCAGGACTGTCTTTATATAGGACCCGGAAATGATTTAGATGTAAATAGCAAAAATAAAATAAAATAAAGCCCTATTCTACATTTTTGGTTGAAAAATAGCTTGGGATGGGTGCAGTGGCTCATGCCTGTAATACCAGCACTTTGGGAGGCTGAACTGGGTGAATCACAAGATCAGGAGTTTGAGATCAGCCTGGCCAACATGGTGAAACTCCATCTCTACTAAAAAATCCAAAAAATTAGTCGGACATGGTGGCACGCACTTGTAATCCCAGCTACTTGGGAGGCTGAGGCAGAAGAATTGCTTGAACCCAGGAAGCGGAGATTGCAGTGAGCTGAGATCATGCCATTGCACTTCAGCCTGGCAGTCTGGGTGAGAGGGCAAAACTTTGTCTCAAAAAAAAAAAAGGAGCTTACCTTCAGCATGCAACTGACTCCAAGTTTCAAAGCTACCTCTTATGAAGACATAAGTTAATTTTTTCTTTGAATATAACAAATTAGCAACCAGAGATGACCTCCAATTTTCAGGGGAATATAGGATAAACTATGTGACAAATGGTGCTTCAAATCTTGTACTTGAGAATAATTATGGTAGCTATTTGCAATTGAGTGTCTTTGCAATTTCTTAGCAGTTTGCTGATAATGCCTTCACATTTTAGTGTAATTGTGTAATAAAACAATCCGTTCTGCCATTGTGGATAGTTTTTTTTTTTTTTTTGAGGCTGCAGATAATTTTGTTTTTAATTACATTTCATTGCCCAAAATTACTAGACAGGATATGAACACATAATGTGCCCAACTGGCTTCACTCTGTCTGAATCTTTCCCTCATGGGCTTCCAGTCACAACCCACCATTGTGCAGCATAGTTCACACTGCCGTCAACATCTGCAGGCAGAATAGTCTTTCTGCCTATTTGGGATTTACGATCTTTAATAGTGCAGTTTGATCAGATTTCTACAAAAAAAAAAAAAATGTCTATAGGGCTGCAATCAGCTATTCCGGCTCTGTCTTTTCATCCCCTTAGCATCTTCAGATGTGAAACTCATTCACATATCACATGGCCTGAAAATGCAACCAGGTCCACACATTTACATTGAGAAGACCTAAGAATCTAAACATTTTGCTCACTCTTTTGCCCAAATGCCCATGTATGTGTCAAGGGTGCCGGTGACTTGCTTCTCTGCACCTCCAAAATCTAAATCTGCAGTTCCAGATTTTGAGACCACGTGTCTGTGTTAGAGCAGCCTTTATGTAGGATTTCTCTTCCGTTTTTTCCTCTCCTTACTGTAATGCCCAGAATACATAACCATGTTAATGGTACCTAGAATCTAAACGTAAGGGCTGACATCCACCTGGAATTCACAAGACAGGCCCAGGCTTTGAATCTTGTCCAGTGAGCTGCTGCAGTTGTGTGAGGGCTCCTGGTGTAAACTAAATGTGGTGGCAGAATTTATAGGTGTAAAGAAGCATGGTAGCAGGGGGAGTGCAGGGCTCCACCTGTCCAGCGCCATGAATACAAATACATATTGCAAGTGTAAATTGTATTTCTGGGGAAGGGCATTGTTCCTGTACCCAACAGTTAGCTGAACAGGCATAAACAATACCAGATCTGGATCAAAAATAGAGGCTGTTCTATTTTTTATTCTGTCCCCACAGAGTCAGCCTGAGTATCCTATGCTTGAATAACCTTGGAGCATTACCCCAGGGCCACTGCAGATGCTCTCACTAGCACCTAGGAGTCTGAGACATTTGGGGATGCCCTGTGCAGACAGGGGTCAGGCTGACAACAGAGTATAACCTTCCTTCCATCTCAGAGAAAAAAATGAATAACCCAGGGCTAGTTTCTCCCCTCACAAAAGGAATCTTCTGTGGGAGGCTGAGATGGAAGAATCACCGAAGCTTGAGAAGGTTGAGGCTGTAGTAAGCTGTGATGGTGCCACTACCCTCCAGCCTGGGCAACAGTGAAACCCTGTCACAAACAAGCAAACAACAGATATATTATGCCCTACTCATGGTAGGAAGCAAAATTAGCAGAATACAGCATTTAAACTTCTTTTAATTTATTTTTTATTTTTTTGCTTTTTGAGACAGAGCCTCACTCCGTCACCCAGGCAGGAGTGCAGTAGTGTGATCTCGGCTCACTGCAACCTTGGACTTCAGGTTCAAGGCGATTCTCCTGCCTCCGCCTCCCAGGTAGCTAGGATTACAGGTGTGCACCACCATGCCCAGCTAATGTTTGTATTTTTTTTTTTTTTTTTTTTTTGAGACGGAGTCTCACTCTGTCCCCAGGCGCCAGGCTGGAGTGCAGTGGCACAATCTCGGCTCACTGCAACCTCCACCTCCCGGGTTCAAGCAATTCTCCTGCCTCAGCCTCCCAAGTAGCTGGGACTACAGGCGCACGCCACCACGCCCAGCTAATTTTTGTATTTTTAGTAGAGATGGGGTTTCACCATGTTGGCCAGGATGGTCTCGATCTCTTGACCTCATGATCCGCCAGCCTTGGCCTCCCAAAGTGTTGGGATTACAGGCTTCAGCCACTGTGCCTGGCCTAATGTTTGTATTTTTAGTAGAGACGTGGTTTCACCATGTTGCCCAGGCTGGTCTTGAACTCTTAATTTTACATGATCCACCTACCTCAGCCTCCCAAAGTGCTGGGATTACAGGATTGAATCACTGTGCCCAGTCTTATTTTAAAATTTTAATCTATTTATTTATCTGTTTTGAGACCAGGTGATACAACTGTCTAATTTTTGTATTTCTGGTAGAGATGAGGTTTTACCGTGTTGCCAATGCTTGTCTCCAACTCCTGGGTTCAAGTGATTCACCCACCTTGGAAAGTGCTGGGAATGCAGGTGTGATTCATTTTACCTGGCCTCATTTTTTAAAAATTGCTTGCATTTCTTAAAGTTTTATGGCAGAGTTTTTGGTGTATCTAAGCTTATTCTAAATAGACATTTAGGATGTCAGCTTCTGGCCTCATGGATTTGGAGCTTACAACTTTTCTGGTTTATCACAGCACGATACATATAAGGTATAAAAAATTATAACGTTTTAAAATAAGTAATTTTGTTATAAAGAAATACAGCTATGTACCCCAAACACACAATTCCTTTAGAAATTTTCTTAGTGCTGGTGGTTGTGCCGCTGATTTCTTGAGGTCTTGACCTTGACAGAAAATTTCTGGTCGCTCTCTTCTCAGGATTGCAGTTTCAGATGATTAGATGAGCAGCGACTTAGGCTGTGTTTCCAGAAGCCCTGGTGAACTAGTTGTGAGGACTGCCTGGGAGGGCGCGGAGACCCACTGTGCTGTGGGCCTCCACCGCAGACGATCTCATTCATTCCAGGCTGACACTTTCACTGGTTGTTTATGATCACCACCTAGTGGCCACTGTTATTTTGGAAACCGAGGCCTCACAAAGAAAAGAAAGCTCTGGCCACCTGTGAACAGCCTGGGGAAACTGTGTGTTCTCCACTGCGTCCACTCCCAACCCCAGGAAGGATAGTCTTCCTCAGTTGTTGCCCCAAAAATCACCGATCTGGCTTGGCTAGGTGTGATTGTTCTTCGATCAGTGTATAAAATATATATATAATTTTTCTTCCTGCAGATTCTTTAACCTGCATAGACACTTCTGCCTGTGTTTTAGAACAGCAAAGTTCAGGCTGGTCATGGTGACTCATGCCTGTAATTCTAGCACTTTGGAAGGTTCAAACAGAAGGATCACTTGAGAGGTCTTGTGTTTGAGATGAGATCAGCCTGGGCAACAGAGTGAGACCTCATCTATACTTTTCTTTTTTTTGTTTTGAGATGGGATCTTGCTCTGTTGCCCAGGCTGGAGTGCAGTGGCACGATCTCGGCTCACTGCAACCTCCGCCTCTGGATTCAAATGATTCTCCTCTCTCCACCTCCCAAGTAGTTAGTACAACAGGCGGGTGTCACTGTGCCCAGCTAATTTTTATATTTTTAGTAGAGATGTTTTTCACCATGTTGGCCAGGCTGGTCGCAAACCCCTGACCTCATGATCCACCCTTCTCAGCCTCCCAAAGTGCTGAGATTACAGGCATGAGCCACCACACCAGGCCCTCTACTTTTTAATTGATTAAAAAATAACCAGATGCTGGGCATGGTGGCTCACACCTGTAATCCCAGCACTTTGGTAGGTTGAGGCAGGTGGATCACCTGAGGTCAGTGAGACCAGCCTGGCTAACATGGTGAGGCCCTGTCTCTACTAAAAATATAAAAATTAGCTGAGTGTGGTAGCACATGCCTGTAGTCCCAGCTACTCAGGAGACTGACTGAGGCAGGATGATCCCTTGAACCTGAAGGTGGAGGTTGCAGTGAGCCAGGATTGCGCCACTGACTCCAGCCTGTGTGAAAGTGTAAGACTCCATCAAAAAGAGAGAGAGAGAGAAACAAAACTGACCCGAGGCTGTAATTCCAGCACTTTGAGAGGCCGAGGCAGGCAGCTTGCTTGAGCTTAGGGTTCGAGACTAGCCTGGCTCACCTGGTGAAATCCCATCTCTACTAGAAATATCAAAATTAGCTAGACTTAGTAGCTTGTGCCTGTGGTCCTGGCTACTTGCGGGGATGAGGTGGGAGGATTGCTTGAGCTCGAGAGGCAGAGGTTGAAGTGAGTTGAAATCACTCCACTGCACTCCAGCTTGAGCCACAGAATGAGACGCTGTCTCAAAAGAAACAAACTAAAATAAAATTTAAAAAGGGAGAAAAGAATAAAAGAAAAGCGTCATGTATCATAGTACCCTCCCTGGGTCTCACTATTAACCAAAGTTTTTCTGAAGCAGGTAGTATACCCAACTGTATTGAATTAGGTACTACTTTTAGAAATAAATGAGTTTCAAATAAAACACAGCAAACACAGACCTCCCGCCTTTGGAGACAGCAGCAGCACTATGAGTTACCTGTAGTTTCTTAACTCGGCTTATTTCTTGACGGGACCATGGGCATTTGCGCCACTTTCTCATGGAACTTACTTGTGCTTCAGGACCTGTTCAGACATGATCACGTTTCTGCCACTTCAGGATGGAATTCCACTATTTCAGGATGGAATGCTCTGTGCACACCTGACTGTATCGTTTGGTAGGTAAGATAACCCCCAGTTCATGATAAGCAGCTCAGGTCGCACAGTAACAGTGGCTCCATGGTTAGGACATAAGTTTCTACTAACACCCAGTAGTTAGCTGAGAGAGCTCTGAGTAGTTATCTGTAGATAACGGTAAGTCCTTGCTCCAAAATCCTCAAAGTCTTCACTGCAATTTACATGAGGCTTCAAACAGCCTCCCTGTCTGTCACTGACACCTGCAGGACCCATGGATCTGGAGGGTCCCATGGCCAAAGTGGCAGAGCAGCTTTCAGAATCAGCCTGGACCTGTGGCATGTGTTTCTCCTGCTCTGAGCCATCATCAAAACCAGCAGCTTTTCTGATCACTCAGTAGATGGTAGTGACACACCCGGATAGGGAAGGGGCCGCCTCCAAAATCCAAGTCAGCCTCCTAAATGTTGTGCCTTTTACTTGGTTAGATGGTGGGTGTGGGAGACAGCGGGGTGTAAGCCAGGTAGCAGGCAGATGCAATGATTTACTCACTTTTTTCTTTTCTTGGCTTGTCAATTGCCAGACTAATCTCACTTTAAGAGAGGTATCTCAACATGTCCCACCCCACTTAACTGTTAGAAATTTTACAGCTGTAATATTTACTCACAAATATCAATATTAATCCTAAATTTAAATGGATTAAATGCCCCAATCAAAGACACAGACAGGCAAATTGAATAAAAAGTCAAAACCTATAGGTACGCTGTATCCAGATCCATCTCATAAGCAAGGACATAAAAAGACTCAAAGTGTTGGTGGAAGACTTACCAATCAAATGGAAAGAAAAAAAAAAAACAGGAGTTGCAACTTTCATCTCTGACAAAATAGACTTTAATAGTAACAAAGACTAAAAGAAACAAAGAAGGACATCACATAATGGTAAAAGGATCAATGCAACAATAGGAGTCAATGATCATAAATAGATGTGCACCCAATATAGGAACACCCAGATACATAAGACAAGTTTTCAATGACTTATAAAGAGACTTGGACTCCCACACAATAACAGCGGGAGACTTTGATACCACATGGTTAATATTTGATGGATCAATGAGGTAGAAAATTAACAGAGACATCTATGATTTGAACTCAGACCTGGAACAAGTAAACTCACTGAATATTTATAGAATTCTTCACCCCAGGTCCACAGAATATACATTTTTCTCAGTATCACCTTACACCTATTTTGAAAGTGACCACATAATTGGAAGTAAATCACTCTTCAGCATTTGCATAGCATTTCACAGACTTAAATGAAATATTGGTTAGCAAAAAAAAAAAAACTTAATTTTACAGCTGTATAAGTCCTCTGAATTTTAGCTGGAGTTGTTTCCCACACTCTGACACACAACTGTCTTACCAGTAAGTCTAGAGTAGTTGTCACTTTTGGCCCCCTAGGTCCAGTTGGCATGGCTAGACTCAGCCTTTCTTTTTTATCGGTATTATTTAATGGCACATTTAAAACACAGTTTACATGGGAGAAAACCACAAGCCTCTGAGACTTGGTCTTCTGCCTGTGGGAAGGAGGGGAAATGGATGTGAAAAGCATTGTGGTCTTTGCTCTTGCCATTCATAGCTCCCATTCTGAGCATAGCTATTGTAATCTACCAGTTTCTCAGGGTGAAACCACAAGCCAGTCTCCTCTGCATTCTGCATGGAGTTACTCCCCTCCCCTCCCCTCCTCTCCCCTCCCCTCCCCTCCTCTCCTCTCCCCTCTCCTCCCCTCCCCTCCTCTGCTTTTCTTTCTCTTCCCCCATTCATGGACTCTCCTACTTGGTGTTTTATAAACAAAAAGTGCATTGCAGCTTCACCTTATCATTAACAAGAACTTTCCTGAGGCTGAGCAAGGTGGCTCATGTCATTAATTCCAACACTCTGGGAGGCTGAAGCAGGTGGATCACCTGAGGTCAAGAGTTCAAGACCAGCCTGGCCAACATGGCAAAACTCCATCTTTACAAAAATACAAAAAATTAGCTGGGCGTGATGGTGGGCACCTGTAATCCCAGCTACTCTGGAGGATGACGCAGGAGAATCTTGCAGCAAGCCAAGATCATGCCATTGCACTCCAGCCTGGGTGACAGAGTGAGACTCTATCTAAATAAAAATTTTAAAATATTAAAAAAAAAAAAAAAAAACAAGGACTTCGCTGAATCTTTCCAGGTCTAGTGAAAGCAGGTAGATGTCAAGTGGATGGAAGTAAATGGCATTTCCTAGAAATAACTGAGTGTTAAGAAAAAACCATACACTGCCCACATTTTCAGGCAGCATTGGCAGTATGAATTATGTGTCATTTCTGGAGTCACCTTGTTTCCTGAGTTGCCCTTACCCCCAGGATTGGAAGCATCCCAGAGTGACCTACTGTGCCTCCTTCCCCTTCCTCTCCCCACTTGCCAGCGATCCCGTTGTTTCCAGGCTAACTTTTGCATTGGTGGTGGTTGGTCATCACCTAGTGTCCAGCTAGCAGCACAGGTCCGCTTCTCCAGAGGCAGCCTGGACTAATGTCACAGCCTGTGGCGAGCAAGCAGGTCGGAATGCAGTTGCGGTTTCTCTCCCTTGACTCGGACGGTTTCTCTTCCTTCCTAGGGAAACTCAACCCTGGCTGGGCTGCCATAGTCATTTTTTCATCATTATGCTTAATTTTTTTCTTTTTCTGGTCAGCATATTTGTAAAGTGGGAAGTGTGTCTCAGACCCACCCGGGTCTTATTATTCTTTTAGAGATATTTTTTTCATCTTTCTACTTTTTTCCCCCTTTTTTTCTATTTTCCTAATTTCTCTCTTTCTGTCTCTTTCTTACTGTTTTTCCCTCTGTCTTCATGTGTTTCTCTCTTCCTCTTTCTTTCTTTCTTTTTTTTTTGAGACGGAGTTTCGCTCTTGTTACCCAGGCTGGAGTGCAATGGCGCGATCCTGGCCACCGCTACCTCCGCCTCCTGGGTTCAGGCAATTCTCCTGCCTCAGCCTCCTGAGTAGCTGGGATTACAGGCACGCGCCAGTATGCCCAGCTAATTTTTTTGTATTTTTAGTAGAGACGGGGTTTCACCATGTTGACCAGGATGGTCTCGATCTCTTGACCTCGTGATTCACCCGCCTCGGCCTCCCAAAGTGCTGGGATTACAGGCGTGAGCCACCGCGCCCGGCCTCTTTCTTTCTTTTTTTGAGACAAAGCAGAGTCTAGTTTTTGTCACCCAGGCTGGAGTGCAGTGGCAAAAATCTCAGCTCACTGCAACCTCCACCTCCTGGGTTCAAGCGATTCTCCTGCCTCAGCCTCCTGAGTAGCTGGGACTATAGGCACATCCCACCACGCCCGGCTACTTTTTGTAGTTTTAGTAGAGATGGGGTTTCACCGTGTTAGCCAGGATGGTCTCGACCTCCTGATCTGGTCATCTGCCTGCCTCAGCCTCCCAGAGCGCTGGGATTACAGGTGTGAGCCACTGTGCTTGGCTCTTCCTCTTTCTTTATTTCTTCCTCCTTCTTTCTTTCTCTTTGCTTCCTTTTAATATTTCTTCCTTGTAGAACTTGGTTCCTAACTTCCTTTGTTCCTTCCTTTCTTCCTATGTTCCTACCTTCCTCCCTTTTTTTCCTCCTTCTGTCCTGCCTTCCTTCCTTCCTACTAATAAAAATGTGGCATCGGGCCTGGATAACTTTTAGTAGAGGCCGGGCCAGTCAAGGCTGGGCTCAAATTTCTGGGCTCAAAAGATTCTCCCAGTTCAGCCTCCCAAAGTGTTGAAATTACAGGCGTAAGCCACCATACCCTGCCCTGTTTTATTTTCTTTTTTCTTTGTATTATTTTTTTTTTTTGGCCCTCTTTCTTTCTTCTTTCCTTTTTTCCCTTCATTTCTTTTTTGATTCTCTCTTTTTATGTCTCTCCATCTTCCCTTCTCTTTTCATCATTTTCTGTTTTTCTTTTTTTGAGATGGAGTCTCACTCTGCCGCCCAGGCTGGAGTTCAGTGGCACAATCTCAGCTCACTGTAATCTCTGCCTCCTGGGTTCAAGTGATTTTCCTGCATCAACCTCCCAAGTAGCTGAGACTACAGATGCGTGCCACCATACCTGGTTAATTTTTTTTTTTTTTTTTTTTTGAGACGGAGTCTGGCTCTGTAGCCAGGCTGGAGTGCAGTGGCGCAATCTCGGCTCACTGCAACCTCAGCCTCCTGGATTCAAGGGATTCTTCCGCTTCAGCTCCCGAGTAGCGGGGACCACAGGCACCATGCTCGACTATTTTTTGTATTTTTAGTAGAGATGGGGTTTCGCCATGTTGGCCAGGATGGTCTTGATCTCCTGACCTCAAGTGATCCGCCCGTCTCGGCCTCCCAAAGTGCTGAGATTACCGGCATGAGCCACTGCCCCCGGCCTATTTTTCTTTGATATTCCTCTCTCTTCTTTGTTTTTTCTATTTCCTTATGTCTGTTTTAGTCCCTCCCTCCCTGCCTCCCTCCCTCCCTCCCTCCCTCCCTTCCTTCCTTCCTTCGGTCTTTGTGTGGATTCTGGAAGAGTCTCCTCATTCTGTAGCTCTCTGTGTCCTAAACCACCCACTACCGAGTCCTGCTCTTTCTCCCTCCGAGATGCATCTCCAGACACCCACACCCATGGGTTGGTTGTCTTTCACTGGACTCCGTCGTGGTCTATGCAGAGACACGTTTTGCGGACCATTTCTGGGGTCGGGTGGATTCATTGTGGCCAGGAGCCGCCCTTGTCATCCTGATCTGACTTCCTGACGTTCGCGCCAGTCGTCGCCGATTATCGGGCTCCCTCTGGGGCCACCTTTCTAGAGTTCTCTTGTCCTCCGGAGCTCCAGCGACAGCTGCCGAGTTAGAAACCGACCCCGCTGTGAGCTGAGCAGAGCTCGGGCAGGCCCGCAGCCTTCAGCAGAACTGTCCGGACGGGGCCAGAGCTCTGGTTCACCCCCTGTGAGTGCGAGCTGGAGCAAGCAGGGCTGGAGAGGGGAGGCTGTCCCCGCGCTCCCGGCCCGAACTGAGTGTGGGGCTGCCCGGGCTGGTCCCCAGCTCACCGCAGCTGCCCGAGGCCTGACCCACGGGACCCACCAGGCGATACAGTTTCCCGAGAAGCCCGCGCGAATCCTGTCGGAAGCTCCTGCCAAGTTTATTCCCAAGCTCCCATGAGGAGTCAGGGACCGTCCTGTGCCATCTTCTGAGGGCCCGGAGGGGTTTTCCCATGGGCTTTCCGAGCGCCGAAAGGGACGGCGTGCTGCGCGGGGGATGCCCTGGGCTGGTGGGCGCCTCGGCTTGGCGTCCCATCCCTCTGATTCCTGCCTCCTCCCTTCATTCTTGAGGGTGGAGGTGGTGGCAGTTCGATCCCTGGGCTAGGACGGGGCTGGGGGACCGCGATGTGGATGACTGAGGCCCAGGTGTCCGGGGGCGTGGCCTAGCAGACCCCATCCCAGGTATGGCCATGAGGGCCCCGGCGGTGGCCGTCTGGATCCTGGACCTCTCTCACCCCGGGGGTGGGATGGTCAGCGGGGACAGTCCCTGCCCTTGAGCTCTTTCTCCTCTTTCCACCGCCCACGTAGATCAGCCGACCGTGGTGGGGGCGCAGTGGGAAGGAAGGTTGGCGATTTAGATGCCAGATGAACAGCTTCAGGCTGCGAGCGCCACCCTTAGCCTGTAGGTTGGACCCGCTGGGCCTCTCCCCGCTGGCTTCTCAGTCCGGCCACTAGGTCCACCAGGTGTAGACCAAGCGTGTAGGACTTGGCCCCAGCTTGAAATGTTTAATGTGAACCAGAGGGCTCTACCCCGAGGCAGAACCGCTTAGGTCCAGCAGAGGGTGCCATTACGGCTCACCCAGGTGATCCTCACAGTTCCACCTCCCAAGTGGCTGCAGCTCTGGAAATCTTTTTTTTGTTTGTTTTTTCTTTTTCACCTAATCCCACCACTTCAAGTTTGTTTTCACAGTACATTGAATTGCTTTCTTTCTTTCTTTTTCTTTTTTTGTTTTGAGACGGAGTTTCGCTCTTGTTACCCAGGCTGGAGTGCAATGGCACGGTCTCGGCTCACCGCAACCTCCGCCTCCTGGGTTCAGGCAATTCTCCTGCCTCAGCCTCCTGAGTAGCTGGGATTACAGGCAAGCACTACCGTGCCCAGCTAATTTTTTGTATTTTTAGTAGTGACGGGGTTTCATCATGTTGACCAGGATGGTCTCGATCTTTTGACCTCGTGATCCACCCACCTTGGCCTCTCAAAGTGCTGGGATTACAGGCATGAGCCACCGCACCTGGCTTCTTTCTTTCTTTCGTTTCTCTTAAGCTCCTTTCTGCACATTGGGTTGCTGGGTTTATTATTATTATTATTATGTGAGACAGAGTTTCACTCCCGATGCCCTGGCTGGAGTGCCATGGTGCAATCTTGGGTCACCGCAACCTCCACCTCCTGGGTTCAAGCGATTCTCCTGCCTCATCCTCCAAAGTAGCTGGGATTACAGGAATGTGCCACCACGCCCGGGCTAGTTTTATATTTTTAGTAGAAACGACGTTTCTCCATGTTGGTTAGGCTAGTCTTGAACTCTTGACCTCAGGTGATGCACCTGCCTCGGCCTCCCTAAATGTTGAGATTACAGGCGTGAGCCACTGTACCTGGTCAATTATCAGTTTATTATTATTATTATTATTTTGAGATGGAGTTTCACTCTTGTTGCCCAGACTGGAGTCCAATGACATGACCTCAACTCACTGCAGCCTCTTCCTCCTGGATTCAAGCAATTTTCCTGCATCAGCCTCCCTAGTAGCTGGGATTACAGGCATGTGCCACCATACCCAGCTAACTTTTGTATTTTTAGTAGATACGGGGTTTCTCCATGTTGGTCGGGCTGGTCTCGAACTCCTGACCTCAGGTGATCTGTCTGCCTCAGCTTCCCAAAGTGCTGGGATTACACTGCTCCAGGTTTTATCAGTTTTTAATCAACATGTCTCACCATGTGGCCCGCAGGGTAGTCTCAATCTCCTGGGCTACAGGTATCCTCCTACCTTTGCCTCCCAAAATGCTGGGATTATAGGTATGAGTCACCGGAGATGGTCTAGTCATATTTATTTTTAATTTTTTTTGTGATGAATTTTCCCTCCTTTGGCCCAGGCTGGAGGGCAATGGCACAATCTCAGCTCACTGCAACCTCCGCCTACAGGGTTCAAGCAATTTTCCTGCCTCAGCCTCCCAAGCAGCTGGGATTACAGGCATGTGCCACCATACCTGGCTAATTTTGTGCTTTTAGAAGAGATGGGATTTCATCATGTTGGTCAGGTTGGTCTCAAACTCCTGACCTCAGGTGATCAACATGTGTCGGCCTCCCAAAGTGCTGGGATTACAGGCATGAGCCACCACATCTTAAAAATATGTTCATATTTTTATGTGTTGATTTTTTTCAGTCCAGATGCATAATCTCACCCCTGGACATTCCTGCCAGTGTGATTATGACATATGACTTTACCCAGAACCAGAGTGAATTGATGCTCCTGCCTGGGCCCAGCCCACAGAAGGGATTGTGACATATCACCCAGGTGATATGACTATTCTACTGCCTTGGCACCGCCCACAGTGGGCATTGTGACATATCACTGGATCCTGTACTCAGGTGGTGTGGATCTTCTCTCCAGCCTTGGCTTTTCCACGGGGGAAAAGCCTGTGGAAAAGCTTGTGTCATCTCACTGAACCCCACACCCAGGTTCTGTGACTCTCTTCCCTGTGTCCTGCCCATGTGGGCCATTGTGACATATTGCTGGGTCTAACACACAGGTGAAGTAACTCTACTGCCTAAGTCCTGCCTACGGAGGACATAGTGACATCCCTGCACCCACCGCTCAGGTAATGCAGCTCTCTTCTCCTCCCTTGCTCTTGCTCAGAGAAGGGATTGTGACATATCACTGGGTTCAGCACCTAGCTAACATGACTTTTCTCCTCGTCCTAGGTTTTTCCCACAAGGAATATTATGATATGTAACTGGGCCTAATACTAAAGTGACATTACTCTTTTGGCATGGCACTGCCCTCGGAAGGCGTGGTGATGTATTGCTGGGCCCAGAACAAATGTGATAGGAGATTCCTGCCTGGACCCTGCCTATAAGGCACATTGTAACATATCTAAGGCCCTTTGACTGTTTTATTATTTTATTAATTTGAATTCTGTTTTTGAGACAGAGTCTCACTCTATCACCCAGGCTGGAGTGCAGTGGTATGATGTCAGCTTACTTCAGTCTTTGCCTCCTGGGTTCAAGTGATTCTCCTGCCTCAGCCTCCTGAGTAGCTGAGACCTCAGGTGTGTGCCACTATGCCCGGCTAATGTGTGTATTTTTACAAGGTATCACCATGTTGGCCAGGTTGGTCTCAAACTCCTGACCTCAGCCGTTCTGCCTGCCTCAACCTCCCAATGTGCTGGGATTACAGATGTGAGCCATTGCACTTGGCCCCCTTTGACTATTTTATGTGACTTTTCTCTCTTACCTGGATGTTGCCCAAAAAGAGACTGTGACACATCTTTGGGTCCAGTACCCTCCTGCCTGGGCCTTGCCCACAGAAGAGAGAGTGATTTATTGCTGAGATTAGCATACGGGTGATATGATTCTTCTGCTGGCTCCCAGAAGTCACCGTTACATATATCTGGGCTCATAACTGAGATTATGGCTCTCTTCTCCCGTGACCTGTGCACAGTGGGGATTGTGACATATTGCTTAGCCAAGCACCTACATGATATGACTCTTTTCTTAGGCCTGAGATCTCTCCACTGCAGCAATTTTGACACATAGCTGGGCCCACCTTAAAGGTGACGTGACTCCACACTTCTGCCTGAGCCCTACCCATGAGGGGCACTGTGGTTTATCTCTGAGACCCTTAATTGGGTGATATGACTGATTTTTTTTTTTTTTGAGACAAAGTTTGGTTCTATCACCCATAATTTAGAAGATGCGACTCTCTTGCCCTCGAATGGGTACTGTGACATATTGCTGAACTCATTACATAGGTGCTGTGACTCTCTTGCATGGGCCCTCCCCATAAGAGGCAGTGTGACATATTGCTCAACCCAGTACATAGGTGAGGTGACTGTTCTCTATGGCTTGGGATTTGCTCAAGCAGGGATTCTGATGTGTTGCTGGACTCATCACTGGTGTGTTGTGACTCTCCTCTTCTGCCTAAGCCCTGCATGCGTTGCGTCTTCCGACATATGCATGGATTCAGCACCTAGGTGATACAACTTTATGGCATGGGAACTGCCCACAGAAGTATTATGACACATCTCCTTTCCATCACCTAGGTGATGTGACCTTTTATTTGTACTGTTTCTGGCATATTTTGCATATAGTGACATATCATGGAGTTCAACATGCATGAGATGGGAGGCTTCTGCCTGAGCCCAGCAGATAAATAGCTTTGTGATGTATCTTTGCATTTTTTATCTTGGAGATTTTTTTTTTTTGAGACGGAGTTTCGCTCTTGTTACCCAGGCTGGAGTGCAATGGTTTGATCTCGACTCACCGCAACCTCTGCCTCCTGGGTTCAAGCAATTCTCCCACCTCAGCCTCCTGAGTAGCTGGGACTACAGGCGCGTGCCACCATGGCCAGCTAATTTTTGTAGTTTTAGTAAAGACAGGGTTTCACCATGTTGACCAGGATGGTCTTGATCTCTTGACCTCGTGATCCACCCACCTTGGCCTCCCAAAGTGCTGGGATTACAGGCATGAGCCACCGCGCCCAGCTATCTTGGAGATTTAACTGGGAAGATTTAATGAATCACTGGGCTCAGCAATCAGATGATGTGTTTTTCTTGCCTGGTCCTTGCCCACAGATCATTGTAACATATCACAGTGCCTAGCATCCAGGTGGTGGGACTCTGCTGACTGTACTCTGCTTTCAGGAGGAGATTTTAACATATCCCTAATCGAGCACCCAAGTGGTGTGACAGTTCTGCCCTGTCCCTGCCCTCAGAGAAGATTATGACATGTCACTTCCCCAAAACGCAGGTGATGTGAGTCTACTGGTCAGTTTCTAATCAGTTATGGGATTGTGATGCATATCTTATCCAAACTTACAGGTGCAATAATGGCTCTCATACCTCAAAACAATCAATAGCAGATATACTGTCTCTCATAGCCAGGGTCAGGAAAATGAGTAATGTCTTGATTCTCCTCTTTGTATGATGGCCATAAAGAATTAACACTTTCGGCCAGGCACGGTGGCTCACACCTATAATCCCAGCAGTTTGGGAGGCCGAGGCGGGTGGATCACAAGGTCAAGAGATCGAGACCATCCTGGTCAACATGGTGAAACCCCGTCTCTACTAAAAATACAAAAAAATTAGCTGGGCATGGTGGTGCGTGCCTGTAATCCCAGTTACTTGGGAGGCTGAGGCAGGAGAATTGCTTGAACCCAGGAGGCAGAGGTTGTGGTGAGCCGAGATCGTGCCATTGCACTCCAGCCTGGGTAACAACAGCAAAATTCTGTCTCAAAAAAAAAAAAGAAGAAGAAAAAAAAGAATTAACATGTTCTCACATACTGTGTAAAGTTGTCAAGAGGTACAGAGAATGTCCTAACAGAAGTCAGCACACAGGGGAGGTTGTGACACTCATATGCATAGCCTGCCAACAGTAAAGACTGTCATTCTTCCACATACAGCTCACTGTTGAGGTTCTGAATCTCTTATGCAGAAAGTTGGAAAATTGAATGTCATATGTTAATTTGATCCATACAGAAATTAGTGTCTCTGAAACCAAGATTCAGCACACCTAGGAATTGGTGACTTCACTAAAATGACACAATTTGCAGGAGGGATTGAGGTTCTCATATAAAGTCAGACCATCATTGAAATTATCACTTGTGTACTTACACCCAACACACAGAGGGTATTATGTCTGATACCTAGAACTAAGAAGTGTATGAAATTGTTAATCTCGTACCTCAACCTTAATTCAAGTGTGTTTGTGACATACACCTTTTTTTCGCACCTGAGTAATTTGACTTTCCTGCCAGGGCCCAGCATACAGATGGGATTGTGCCATATTGCTGGACCCAGCATTTAGGTGATGTAATCTCGGCTCACCGCAACCTCCGCCTCCTGGGTTCAAGCAATTCTCCTGCCTCAGCCTCCCAAGTAACTGGGATTACAGGCACGCACCACCATGCCCAGCTAATTTTTTTGTATTTTTAGTAGAGACGGGGTTTCACCATGTTGACCAGGATGGTCTCGATCTCTTGACCTTGTGATCCACCCGCCTCGGCCTCCCAAACTGCTGGGATTATAGGTGTGAGCCACCGTGCCTGGCCGAAAGTGTGAGTCTGCTCTCATTTCACAGAGGGTGTTGGACAGAGGGCATTGTCACAGAGAGCAAGGGAGGATTGTGGCATATCACTGGACCCAGCACCTAGGTGATGTGATGCTCCTGTTTTCCTGGGCCTTGCATATTTTGGGCATTGTAAAATATTACTAGGTCCACCACCTATGAGATTGTATGCTCCTTCCTGGGCTTTGCCCACAGGGACCTTGTGACATATATCTGTATCCATGACCTAAAAGACATGACACTTCTTGCCTGAACCCTGCCTTGCACAGGAAAGATTGTGACATATTCCCAGAAGCAGACACCAGGTGATGTGGCTCTTCTGCCTCTGTCTTGCCCCCAGGGAGCATTGTGACATACTGCTGAGCTCAGCACCCAGGTGATGTGACTCTGTTGCCTGTGCTGTGCTTTCAGGAGAGAATTGACATATCCCTGCCTGACCACTGGGTGATGTGACACTCCTGTTTGGTTCCTTCCCTCAGGGATGATTGTGAGATATCCTTGGCTGAAGTCCCAGGGGATGTGACTCTCCTGCTAATTCCCTACCTGCAGGCTAAATGGTGACATGTACTATAGCCAGCTTATAATTGTGATGATGACTCTTATACCTCTAGTCAGCTATTAGAAGAAATAGCATCTCTCATAGCTCAACTTAGATACATGAGTCACATCCTTAGTCTTCTCTTTTTATGAAGGTCATAAAGAATTGCCACACTCCACATATCACATAATGTCCTTGAGTGCTACGAAGAGTGTTATCCCAGGATACGGCACGGAGGTAAGACTGTTTCTTATATGCACACCTCACCAAGCATTCGGATTATCACCTTCACACATGGAAAGAGCCCATTGCTGAGGTCTTGAATCTCACATGCAAACACTGTCCACAGTTGGCATTGTGACTGTCGTATGTGAGCCTCCAGCCACAGATGAGATGGTGACACATTTCTAAACTCAGAACATAGCAGATGAGGACTCTCCTATCTAAACCAACCAACTGGAGAGATGTTGACTCTAATACCTGGGCTGAGGGCCACAAGTATGGTTGTGGGTGCTTACAAACATGATTATAGAGTAAATTGTGACTCTCATTTATAGTGGATAAAAGCTTTGAGTAGTATAAAGAGTGTTATCCCAGCACTTTGGGAGGCTGAGGTGGGTGGATCACTAAGTCAGGAGTTCAAGACGAGCCTGGCCAACATGGTAAAACCCTGTCTCTACTAAAAATACAAAAAGTTAGCTGGGCATAGTGCTGGGTGCCTGCTGAGTCTGTCCTGCATACCCTGGTCGATGGATGAAGTGAGTACTCAGATACAGGTATACAGTGTAAGAGCAGTTAGGTGACAGCCCGGCTCTAGGGGCCAGACAGCAGCCCTGAGAAGCTGAGGCTGCTTACTTTTATTCAGTGCAGGCATAAAGCCGAAAACCTGGAGACAACACAACCTGTAGGTAATTAACATTTATTGTTCCCCTTTCAGGGAATGTCACTGGCATGGGTGATCGAAGATAAGCTCCTGGTCAATATAAGTAAACAAGCCTGTTTAAGAAAAATTTCTCTACACTCTGTTGTACCTACTCCTTGCCCTCTATCTCAGGGTTATAGAACCACTGCCTTCAGCTATTCTCCCCCAAGGCTCTGCAAAACCTTCCGACCTTTCAGAAGGTTTGCCTCCTTTCACTATAGTTTTTCCCACCACTCTGACCAATCCCTCACATGCACCTGTCATTCTGGCTACTCAGGAGGCGGAGGCAGGAGAATCGCCTCAACCTGGGAGGTGGAAGTTGCAGTGAGCCAAGATTGCACCATTGAACTCCAGCCCAGGCGACAGTGCAAGACTTTGTCTCAAAAAAAAAGCCAAAACAAAAAACAACAACAACAAAAAACCAGCACACAGAGGAGACTTCTGCAGTTACATGAACATCCATGAAACAGTGTACATCATCTTCTGACATAAACACAGCCCATTTTTGAAGTTCTGAATCTCACATGTAGAGGAAGTCAAAGGTAGAAAATTTGACTCCAAAGGTGGATCCGGTCCTCAGATGAGTTGGTGACACTCAGAGCAAGATTCAGCACACCTATGATGCTGTGACTTCACTAATTAGACAAAGTCCACAGGAGGAGTACAGGCTGTCAGGTACAAATTTAGTCCACCGTTGACATTGTAACTTCTGTTCTTAGGCACAACATACAGGAAGGGTGAACTTCCTATACCTAAAACTGGACATGTGTCCGATTGTTAATTTCATCCCTGCACCTTCCTGCAGGTTTAATTATAACATTTTTCTCTGCCCAGCACCTGAGTGATCTGACTCTCTTGCCTAAGACCAGCCCACAGATGGAATAGTGACCTACTGCTGAACCCAGAATGGAGGGGATGTGGCTCTATTTTTCTGCACTGGTCCTGTTCACAGGGGACATTGTGACATATCGCTGGGCCTTGCACTTCTGTGTACTACCCACAGAAGGCATTGTGACATATCTCTGGGCCCCATGCCCAGGTTATGTGACTCTCATGCCTGTCCCCTGACCACATAAGCAATTGTGACATATTGCTGGGTGTGACACCCTGGTAATGCAGCTCTAGTGCCAGCAAGCAGCATTATGACATATATTTTCACTCATCACCTGGGTGATGTGACTCTCTTCTCCTGCCTGGTCCCTGCTCACAGGGGGAGTTGTGACATATCACTTTGCTCAGCACAAAACAATTGTGATTTTTCTTTCATCCTAAGTTCTGCTGGCAAGGAAGATTGAGACATACCATGGGGCTCTACACCAATGTGACATTACTGTTTTGCCTTGGCCTGGACCTCAAAAGGCATTGTGACATATTGATGGGCCCAGTGACAAGGTGACATGAGTCTCCCGTATGGGCCCTGATAACAGAGTGTTGTGACATATCTTTAAAAGCATCAACTATTTGATGTGACTCTCCTTTTATAACAAGGCTTTCCTCATATGAGAGATTGTGACATACCTTCTGGCACAGAAATCAGGTGATATACTTCTCCTGCCTGAGCGTTGCTCACAAAGAATACTGTGATATATCACTGGTCTCAGCACCCAGGTGATGTGACTCTACTGTCTGTGTCCTGCTTTCAGGAGGAAATTTAACATATCCCTGACCAAGCACCCAGGTTTTAACTCTTCTGCCTGGTGCCTGCTCACAGAGAAGATTGTGACATATCCCTGGCCTATTACTTAGATGATATAACCCTCCTGCTTGCTTCCTATCCACAGGGGAGTGGATTGTGACTTATCTCTTTGTTCAGATCATAGGTGCAATGTTGACTCTCATATCTGAAATCAACCAATAGGAGACATACTATCTCTCATATGTGGGCTTAGGAAAATGGGTAAGATTCTGGCTCTTCAGGAGACATACTATCTCTCATATGTGGGCTTAGGAAAATGGGTAAGATTCTGGCTCTTCCCAGAGAGGAAGAAGGAAGTAGAAAGGTCAGAGAAAATTACACTCTCTCACATATTGTATAAAGCCCTTGGTGGTACAGAGAGTGTCATAACAGGGTCCAGGAAACAGATGAGATTGTGTTTTATGTGTGCACTTTGCCAACTGTTAAGATTGTCACCCTCATTCAGGACAGAGCCTACTGGTGAGGTCTTAAATCTTACAGGTGAATGCAGTGCAGAGTTAAAATTGTGACTGCCATACGTGAACATCAGGCAACAGCTGAGATGGTGACTCATTAGTAAGCGTAGCTTATAGGCAGGCGACAGCTCTCATATCTGGACCCAGCCATTATGGAGATGTTAACTCATATCTGTACATAGAGCCACAGGTATGATCATGAGTCCATCCCAGCCCAAATGGCTCCCAGTCACAAAAGATTGCGACTCTCAGGCAAACCTAATAAATTCCTCAGGTGGTACACAGAATGTTCTAACTGGGCTCAGCTTACAGTTGAGGTTTTGACACTCCTGCACACCCAGCCAACAATAAACATTGTCATCTTTTTTATATGAACACAGTCCACTGTGTAGAGATAGTCTCTCATATCTCATATGCAGAGATAGTCTCAAGTTGGAAAATTTACTCTTGTAAGTGAATCCAGTCCAAAAGTAAGTTGGTGACTTTCAGACCAGGATTGAACACAGCTGTTAGTCTGTGATTCCACTAAGGTGACACAAACAATAAGAGGGATTGAGTCCAGCCGGGCGCAGTGGCTCACGCCTGTAATCCCAGCAGTTGGGAGGCGGAGGCGGGTGGATCATGAGGTCAAAAGATTGAGACCATCCTGGTCAACATGGTGAAACCCAGTCTCTACTAAAAATACAAAAAATTAGCTGGGCATGATGGTGCGTGCCTGTAATCCCAGCTACTCAGGAGGCTGAGGCAGGAGAATTGCCTGAACCCAGGAGGCGGAGGTTGCGGTGAGCCAAGATCGCACCACTGCACTCCAGCCTGGGTAACAAGAGCGAAACTCTGTCTCAAAAAAAAAAGAGGGATTGAGTCATTCAGTGATTCAATTCATTCTAAAAATTGTGACTTGTGTACTTAGACCCAACATACAGGAGGTGTTGACTCTCATACAAAGATTTGGACTATGTACAGGATTGTTAATCTTATCCCTAGTCTTTCCTGCAGGTGTGATTTTGATATACAAATTCTGCCTGGCACGTGAGTAATGTTGTTCTTCAAAATTGGCCCAGCCTACAAGTAGAATTGTGCCATACTGCTGGACCCAGCACCTATGTGATGTAACTCTATTCTCCTGCCTTGGTGCTACTCTAAAAAGACATTGTAACATATCACAGCCTTGCACCCAGGTAATGTGAGTCTCCTCTCTTGCCTTGGTGCTGGACACAGAAGTGGGATATGTACAGGATTGTTAAATATCTGACCTTCTTTGCATCTTTGACCTTCCTGCACCTGTGATTGTGACACATGCCTCTGTGTTGAAGCTGAGTAAGTTTACTCTCCTGCTTGGATTTAACCCACAGATAGAATTGTGACATGTTGCTGGATGAGAAACTAGGTTATGTGACTCTATTCTCTTGCCTCTGTGGTTTCACATGGGGTATTGTGACATATCACTGGGCCTTGCACCCAAGTGATGGGAATTTTCTCTCCTGGTTTGGTGCTGTCCACAGTGAGCGTTGTGAAGTATTGCTGCCATCCCACCCAGGTTATGCTACTCTCCTGCCTCTGCTTTGCCCACATGAGTGACATATTGCAGGTTCTAAAGCCCAGGTAATATAACTCTTGTTTGGCTTCTGCCTGCAGGAGCCATTGTCACATATCTCTGTGCTCATCACCCAGGTGATGTGACTCCCTTTTTCTGCCTAGTTCCTTCTCACAAAAGTAACATCTCTAGGCCCAGTACCTAGCTGGTGTGACTCTTTTATTCCTTGTAGGATCCACCTGCAGCAGAGATTGTAACATACCTCTGGGTCAGCAGCATGGTGCTGTTACTCTTTTGCCCTGGGCCTGCCCTCAGAAGGCACTGTAACATATTCATGAGCCCAACACCAAGGTGATGTGTGTCTCTAGCCTAGACCCTGCCATCAGGGGGCATTGTGACATATCCCTTGGCCCATCAGGTGTTTGATGTTATCCCCTCCCCTCTTTTACCCTATGTTTTTCTATAAGAGACTTGGTCACAGTTCCTGGGCCCAGCACATAGGTGATGTCTTCCTGAGACCTGTCCATACGGGGATTGTGATACATCACATGGCCCAGTACTTATTGATGTGACTCTCCCCTCATGCCTAGGCCCTGTTCACGGGTGTGATTGTGACACATAGGCTGGCCTAGCCCCTTAGTTATGTTACTCTCCTCTTATTCTCCAGTCATTTTTCACAGGGGGCATTGTGACATATTGCTGGACTGAGAAGCTAGGTGATGTGACTCCCCTCTACTGCTTGAAATATACCCAAAAAGAGAGTTTGATATATCACTTGGCCAGGATCCTAGGTGATGTTACTTTTTTCTTCTGCCTAAGCCCTGCATACATTATGTATTTTGACACATTACTGGGGCCAACACCTAGGTGATGTAACTCTCCTGCATGGGCTTTGCCTACAGGGATATGATGATGTATCTTTTCATTCATCATACAGGTGGTGTGACTCTCCACTTATGCCTGCGCCTTGATGAAAGAGGAATTGTGACATATCCCTGGACCTAGCACTTAGGGGATGTAACTCGCCTTTATTGCCAGGGCATGAAATATTATGAGTATTGTGATATATCTCTGGGTCCGACACCTAGGGTATGAGAGGCTCCTGCCTGGGCCCTGCCCACAGGAGGCTTTGTGGCATGTGTCTGGCTTCATTACCTAGAAAGAGGTGATTCTCCTCTTCTACCTGTTTTCTTCCCACAGAGAAGATTCTGACATCACTGAACCCAGCAATTAGATGATGTTTCTCAGGCCTGACATGGTGGCTCATGCCTATAATCCCAGCACTTTCGGAGGCTGAGGGAGGTGGATCATGAGGTTAGAAATTCGAGATCAGCATGGCCAACATGGTGAAACCCCATCTCTACTAAAAATAGAAAAATTAGCTGGGTGTGGTGGCAGGCACCTGTCATCCCAGCTACTGGAGAGGCTGAGGCAGGAGAATCATTTGAACCTGGGAGGTGGAGGTTGCAATGAACTGAGATTGTACTATTGCACTTCAGACTGGGTGATAATGCAAGATTACACATCAAAAAAAAAAAAAAAGGAGGAGGAGGAAGACATAATTTCTCTGCTGTCTAATCCTTGCCCACAAGAACATTGTGACATATCCTTGGGCTCAGCACTCAGGTGATGGGACTCTGCCACCTGTTCCGTCTACTTAGGCTATTGTGAAGTATAGCTGGTTTCAATACCCAGGTGATGTAACTCCTGCCAGGCCACTGCCTTTCAGGGATACTTTTGACACAGCTTTGTGCCAGTCACTCAGGAGATGTGACTCTTTTCACTTGCCGGGTCCTTGTTCACTGGGGGATAATAATGTCTATTGCTGGTTTTGCACTGAGCTGATGTGACTTGTCTCTTTTTCCTAGATTCTGACTGCAAAAAACTGACATATCACTAGGCCCATCAGCAGTTATTTTGCCTGGCCCACCCCTTAAAAGACATTGTGACATATTGCAGTGCCCAGCACCAATGTTATTTGTCTCCTGACTAAACCCTGCCTACTGGGGGCACTGTGACATATCTCTTGGCCCATCAACTATTTGAAGTGACTCTTTTTGCTTACCTGGGTTTTGCCAGTAGTAGAGATTGTGACCTATCTCTGGGCCCAGCACCTAGATGTTGTGACTCTCCTCCCCTGCCTGCTCCATGCCCACAGAAAAAAAGTGACTTATCACTAGGCTCAACTCACAAGTGATTCAACTTTTCTGCATGACCCCAGCCCGCATGACTTATTGTGACATCTCTAGGCTCATCAACTAGATGATGTGGCTCTCCTTTTCCTCTGGGAACTGTCCAGAATGAGGATTGTGATACATCACTTGGCCCTGCACCTATGTGATAGGACCCTCTTTTCCCTGGGCCCATCAGTTCGGGTGATTGTGTCATACAGCTTAACTCAGCCTCTAGGTTGTGTGACTCTCCTGTTTTTCCTGAGTCCTACCCACAGAGGTCATTGCAACATATCTCTGAGCCCCTAATTTAGGTAATTTGACTCTCCTGCCTGGGTCTTTCCCTCAGTAATTTTTGTGACATTTTTTGATTCAGCACCTGGGTAATGTGACTCTTCTCCACTGCTTGGACTGTCACAGAAGGTATTGTGATGTATCACCAGGCCTAACACCTAGGTGAAGATACTGTCTTCTGCGTGGACCCTGCATAAATTGTATATTTTGATATGTCATCCCTTGATTCAGGACATGTATGTAATTTTTAATGTCATCACAAGACTTTTCAACATACACCAGTAATTGTGAAACTGTGACATATGCCTTGGCCCAGCATTGAGTTATTTGTCTCTTTTTCCTGAGCCCAGCTCACGGTGCCATATTGCTGGTCCCAGAACCTTGGCAATTTGATTCTATTCTGCCTTGATACAGCCCACAGGTGTCATTGTGACATATCGGTGTGCACTGTACTCCCGTGATGTTAGTCTCCTCTTCTGCCTTGGTGTTGCCCACAGGTGTATTGTGATATCTTTCTGGATATATGCTATGTAAATTTTTTTCTTGTGCCCTAAACACATAGGCCATTGGAACATTGCTGATTTCAACACCCAAGAGATGTAATGCTTCATCCTGGATCTGTCTACAGAGGACATTGTAATATATGTCTTTAGTAATCAACCTGAAAATGCGACTGTCTTTTCCTGCCTGTTCCCTAATAACAGGGTGTATTGGGACACATTGTTGGGCCCAGCGCCTAGCTGATGCGACACTTTTCTTTTTTTAAGGTTCTGCTCACAAAAGAGATTATGACATATGACTGTGCCTAACACTAATGTGATACTACGTTTTTTGCTTTGGCCATTCCCTTAGAAAGCATTGAGACATACTGCTGGGCCCAGCTCTAAGATGATGTGAGTCCTCTGCCTGGACCACTGGGAGATTGTGATGTATTTCTTGACCTATTACAATCTCTCCTGGGGCGAAGCTCAGGTAAATGTCCTTTTTACCTACAAGACATGACATTCCTCTTCTGCCTGGACCATGTCCATGGAATAGAGAGACTTGTTTCTGGGGCATGTAATTATTTTTCCTGGTCCCTGCACACAGGAGTCACTATGATAACATGTTTGGGCCTCCCACCTAGATGATGTGACTCTTTTCTTCTGGGGTTTGTCCACAGTGGGAATTACGAGATGCCACTTTCTGGAGTTCCTACGTGACGTGACTCTTCCTCATTCTTGGCTTCTTCCCACTGAGATGACTGGAACATAAAGCCGAGCCCAGCACCTAGGCTATGTCTCTTTTTTTGTTTATGAGCCCTACCCACAAGGGACATTGTGACATATCTCTAGACTTCTCACCTAGATAATGTGACTTCTGCCTCCCCTCAGAGGTATTGTGAAATAGTGCTGGACCAAGAACCTAGGTGATGTGACTGCTACTGCCTGGGGTGTGCTTCAGAAATTGTGTCTTGCTTTCAGGAGAGCATAGTAACATCTCTGGTTGAGAACCCTGTGATGTGAGTCTCCTGCCTGGTGTATGCTCTCGGGGAAGATTGTGACATAATCCTGGCCCAGCATACAGTTGATGTGACTCTCATGGTTGTTCTCTACACAGGTGGAGTTGCGACATAACTTGGCCAAGCACACAGATGTATTGATGACTTTCATACCTCGAAGAAGCCAACAGGAGAGATCATGTTGCTCAAAGCTATGCTTAGGGAAACAAAGAAGATCCTGGGTCTTTTCCTTATAGAGAATTACCACTCTTTCACATATATAAAGCCACAGTGTGTTACAGAGAATGTCATAAAAGGGTTTACTATGAAGATGAGATTTGTCCTATGCACACCCCACCAATCAAACCGGGAGACCCCTTTATGACTGTATGGAAACAGTAGACGAGTTGTTCATAAGCTGAGGAGACCTTACAGACCAGCCCCTCAGGGACCCAGATATTGAATATTTTACAGATGGGAGCAGTTTTGTGCTGGAAAAGGTCCGTCGGGCTGGGTATGCAGTGGTAACATTGGACTCAGTGGTGAAGACTCAGCCTTTGCCCACTGAAACGTTGGCCCAGAAGGAAGAGCTAACAGCCTTAAAAAGAGCTCTTTTGGGGCCAGGCACAGTGGCTCAAGCCTGTAATCCCAGCACTTTGGGAGGCCAAGGTGGGTGGATCATGAGGTCAAAAGATCGAGACCATCCTGGTCAACATGGTGAAACCCAGTCTCTACTAAAAATACAAAAAATTAGCTGGGCATGATGGCGTGTGTCTGTAATCCCAGCTACTCAGGAGGCTGAGGCAGGAGAATTGCCTGAACCCAGGAGGCGGAGGTTGCTGTGAGCCGAGATCGCGTCATTGCACTCCAGCCCAGGTAACAAGGGCGAAACTCCGTCTAAAAAAAAAAAGAGCTCTTTTGCTGGCAAAAGACAGTAAGGTTTACATTTATACTGACTCCAAGTATGCCTTTGACACATTTCATGTTCATGGAGCTATGCATAAGGAGAGAGGAGTTTTAACTGCTGGGGAAAAAGAAATAAAATACAAGGAAGAGATTTTGCAGCTCTCAGATGCTGCATGGGCTCCAGAAAAAGGGGGTGTTATGCTTTGCAAAGGGCACCAAAAGGCAGGGATGCCAGAGGCCAAAGAAACAGGAAAGCAGACCGGGAGGCAAAACGGGCAGCAATGATCACACTGAACTTTAAAGAGAAAGTATTAGCTCTGCCCCTCCTCCCAGAGCCTCCTCTCCAGGAAGCCCCGAGTTACTCTCCAAATGAGGCCTGGTTTGCCCAAGAAACTGGAATATATATTGAAGGAGGATGGTGGAAGTTCTCTGATGGGAGATTGGCCATCGCTGAGATGGTGGGTCCTAGATTTGTGAAGCAGTTCTACCAAGGAACTCACATGGAAGAAACGGCACTAGAAACGCTACTAGGGTGCCATTTCTACATGCCCCAGCCTACTGCCATCACCTGAGCCATTTGTGAACAGTGCCTAACCTGTGCTCAGAACAATCCATGGCAAGGTCTCACTCAGCCCCCAGGAATTGAAGAAATGGGAGCCATGCTCCCCAGATCTGGACTGCCTCTAACTCCAGGGTCAGACAACAGACTGGCATTTGTAGCTGAGATAGTTCAGGAAC
The DNA here is from genome assembly GCF_049354715.1 of Callithrix jacchus. Classification (NCBI taxonomy): domain Eukaryota; kingdom Metazoa; phylum Chordata; class Mammalia; order Primates; family Cebidae; genus Callithrix; species Callithrix jacchus. The sequence continues at coordinate 22,121,129 of NC_133523.1, forward strand.
TAACAGCCACTAAAACTAAAGTAGAAGCTGCATGCTGCCTACTGGCCACAGAGCTCGGGAAAAGTGGAGCGCATGAACGGGACACTCAAGCAGCTGCTGAAGGAATATTGCCAAGAAACTCATCTAAGGCGGGATCAGGTCTTGCCCATGGTCCTCCTGAGTCAGGTGCACCCCCACTAAACAAACTGGGCATTCACCCTGTCAGATTTTGTATAGCCAGTCACCCCCAATCATGAGCCAGATTAAGGGTGATCTCCAGGAGCTAGGGAAACTAACCTTGAGAAGGCAAATGCAGGCCTTAGGGACAGCCATGTAAAGTGTCCATGGTTGGGTACAGGAAAGAATACCTGTAAGCCTAGTGGACCCAGTATACCCCTTTAAACTTGGGAACTCTATTTGGGTTAAAAAGTGGAATCCATTTAGTCTGGGACCCATATGGAATAGACCCCATACTGTAATCTTGTCCACTCCCACTGCTGTTAAAGTTGCAGAAATCGTGCCTCGGATCCACCACAGTGAGCTAAAGTCGGTGGCCCAGGACAAGTGGACCTGTCAGTCAAACACAGACCACCCGAGCCAGCTGATCCTACAATGAGACCAGGCTGCTGACAAAGACAACAGCCCTGCTCTGGTCGCTCTGGAAGTCTACGCACGGCTGAAGGTCGAATTGTAATCAGGAAAGCAAATGTGGTTAGAAATTTTAACTCTACTGAGTTTTCCTTGTGCTGTTAGCTGTTTTATTATTAGTCTGCTGCTGTGCTCAACCCCCTCCTTCAGGAAAGGACCTCTTTTGTCCCTGGTGGGTGTAAAATGGTACTTTTTATTTTGTTCTTACTCCTCCCCATCAAGGCACTTCCTTTATTTGTACCAAGCAGTGGGCCCATAGACGGGTACCCCCACTGCTCTCACATAACGTGGTCGGGAAGCACAGTAACTAGAACCTGTTATATCACACTTACTGTGAATGCACCATCACCCACCAAGGAAGGGGCACTCACAATCAGACAACCTATTCAGTCTGTGATCCAGGAAATGGCCAGTCTTATATATGTTATGAGCCTAGGTTCACACCTGGAACCTGGTTAGAGATTCATGCTGGGTCAAAAGAAGGGTACCTTCTAAACCAAACCTGCGTCTCCCCTTCCCACTGTGGGGATCATATCCCTATACTTTAATCTCTGCTTATTAACTGTCACAAGCAGTTTCCCCTCCCTTGTGATCTCTAGTTCTGTGTGGCATTCTAACAGCTGTCACTGGAAAACCTGTTCGTCCTCTGATTGCCCTGCCAAATCCCTAGTAATAGCTTGCTGGCACCGTGTGACATGGGTCCACAAGCCAACAATCACATGTCCTGCATACTGAAGTACCAGCGGCACATGACTGTAAAGTAACCTGTGATCCTGTAAATCTCATGATCTTAAAACCAGATCTGCCCTTATGGACTACAGGCTACCCATGACAGTACAATTTGGGGTTCACCCAAAGGCCTATTTACATATTGTCAAAAAGGCTTGGACTCATCCATCCCAACAATTTCGAGTTTTTGAGTCATTCTATGAGGATATCAAGCAGGAGTTGCCTGAACCCTCCCCTTTGGCTTAAAACCTATTTGTTCAGCTAGCTGAGAACATTACTGCCAGCAGCCTACGTATCTCCTCATGCTATGTTTGTGGAGGAACCAACATGGGAGACCAGTGGCCATGGGAGGCAAGGGAATTCGTGCCAGAAAATAACTTCACTTTGACTGTCATCCCCCTAACCTATGCTTGCAGGTCAGAGCATCTGGCTTTTAAAAATCTCTATTCGGGCGGTTTCTCATTGCTTGCCGGGGAAAAGCCTTCACAAACTCGGTGGGAGAATTAACTTGCCTGAGACAATATTACAATGAGACAGTAGGGAAAACTCTATGGTGGGGCGGGAAAAATAATTCCTCATCACCCCAGTCAAATCCATTCTCTGATTTCCCTTCTTTAAGCAACACTTGGTACAAACTTGAAGTTCCAAATAGCTGGCAAGCACCCTCTGGCATTTTCCCGTGGTTTCTGAAGTGCGTGGCCTCTGAAACTGTCTTGTCTCTTTTAGGTTCTGATTCGTTGTCAGGGAAGGGCTCTGGAACATGGGAGAGCCAAGCTCCTGCTTTGGGAAACTTGCTGTTACTTTGCACTGGAGACTCGCTGTGAATTATTTTTCGTACAAGATCAAAAAACCCTCTCTTGGGGTCTGAATCTGAGTCTCTTTCCTGTAACAAAACCAGTAATAAAAATTTGCCGGTTGGAGCCAGGTGCAGTGGCTCACACCTGTAATCCCAGCACTTTGGAAGGCTGGCAGATCACTTGAAGTCAGGAGTTCAAGATCAGCCTGGCCAACATGGCATAACCCCATCTCTACTAAAAATAGAAAAAATTGGCCGGACGCGGTGGCTCAACCCTGTAATCCCAGCACTTTGGGAGGCCGAGGCGGGTGGATCACGAGGTCAAGAGATTGAGACCATCCTGGTCAACATGGTGGAACCCCATCTATACTAAAAATACAAAAAATTAGCTGGGCATGGTGGCGCATGCCTGTAATCCCAGCTACTCGGGAAGCTGAGGCAGGAGAATTGCCTGAACCCAGGAGGCGGAAGTTGTGGTGAGCCGAGATCGTGCCATTGCACTCCAGCCTGGGTAACAAGAGCGAAACTCCGTCTAAAAAATAAATAAATAAATTTCCGGACGTGGTGGCGCGTGCCTGTAATCCCAGCTATTCAGGAGGCTGAGGAAACCTAAATACTCATCCAACAGCTCCTAGATCTCAAAAATAAATTCAGTAAAGTTTCGGGATACAAATTCAATGTGCACATATTAGTGGCATTGGTACACACCAACAGTGACCAAACTGATATTTAAATCGAAGACTCAACACTTTTTTTTTTTTTTTTTTTTTAGAAACTCGATGTTTATTTTCCATGAATCTTACATGTCGTTTAAGAGGCCACACAAGAACAGCTTAAGACCATTCAGTGGTTGCTCCTACCCATTCAGTGGCCTGAGCAGTAGGAGCTGCAGACCAGTCTTCCGTGGCAGGCTGGGCGCTCCAGTCTTCAGTAGGGAACTGCTGGATGGGCACAGAGGGCACCTGCACGCCTTCAGACCAGTCGGCAACCTCAGGCTGAGTAGCAGTGAACTCAGGAGCTGGAGCAGTCCATTCGCCCTGAAATTCCTCCTTGGTCACAGCCTTCTCAGCAGCAGCCTGCTCTTCTTTTTCAATCTCTTCAGGATCTCTGTAGAAGTAGAGATCAGGCATGACCTCCCACGGGTGTTCACGGGAAATGGTGCCACGCATGCGCAAAACTTCCCGAGCCAGCATCCACCACATCAAACCCACTGAGTGAGCTCCCTTGTTGTTGCATGGGATGGCAATGTCCACATAGCGCAGAGGAGAATCTGTGTTACACAGAGCAATGGTAGGTAGGTTGACATAAGACGCCTCCGTGAGAGGCTGGTGGTCAGCCCTTGGGTCAGTGACCACAAGCAGCGGTGGCTCCCGGAAGGCTGCCTGGATCTGGTTAGTGAAGGTTCCAGGAGTAAAGCGGCCAGCAATTGGAGTGGCTCCAGTGGCAGCAGCAAACTTCAGCACAGCCCTCTGGCCAGTATTCCTGGAAGATATAACACTGACATCAGCAGGGTTTTCAATGGCAACAATGGCACGAGCTGCCAGGAGAAGCTTCTCCCAGGTCCTCTTCAGATTTATGATGTAGATGCCATCACTTTTCCTTTTATAGATATACTGCTCCATCTGGAAGTCAAGGTTGGTGCCACCTAAGTGGGTTCCTGCTGCCAGGAACTTAAGGACATCCTCCTCCTTCATTTGCAGGACATCGAGGGCTCCGGACATCGTGAAAGTTTCCCTTTAAGTTACGACGGGAATCCAGAACAACGCCGTTTGGAGCCCTCGCAGGTAGCGCGGAAAAAAAGCGACTCAACACTTTTAAAGCACCTGCAAAAAAATAAGATAATTAGGAATATACCTAACAAAGGCAATGAAAGATCTCTACAAAAGAACCTCTAAGACATTGTTGAAAGAATAGATGACACAAACAAATGAAAACACATCCCATGCTTATAGATGGGTAGAGTTGGTATTGTAAAAATGGTCGGCAGGGCGCAGTGACTCACGCCTATAATCCCAGCACTTTGGGAGGCCGAGGCGGGTGGATCACGAGGTCAAGAGATCGAGACCATCCTGGTCAACATGGTGAAACCCCGTCTCTACTAAAAATACAAAAATTAGCTGGGCATGGTGGCGTGTGCCCATAGTCCCAGCTCCTCGGGAGGCTGAGGCAGGAGAATTGCTTGAACCCAGGAGGCGGAGGTTGCGGTGAGCCGAGATCGCACCATCGCACTCCAGCCTGGGTAACAAGAGCGAAACTCCGTCTCAAAAAAAAAAAAAAAAAAAAGGTCATACTACCAAAAGCCATCTACAAATTCAATGCAATTCCCATAAAAAGAACATTATTATTCCTCACAGAACTAAAAAACAAAATCTAAAATTCATATGAAACAAGAAAAAGACCCTGTATAGCCAAAGCAAGACTGAGCAAAACAAAACTCAACTCAAGATTGATCAAAGGCATTAAAACCTGAAACTATAAACATTCTAGAAGGTAGTTTTTTTTTTTTAGAGACGGGGTTTCACTATGTAGCCAGGCTGGTCTTGAATTCCTGACCTCAAGTGATCCACCGGCCTCAGCCTCCCAAAGTGCTGGGATTACAGGCATGAGCCACTGCGCCCGGCCAGCTATTTCAATTTTTAAAAGTGAGGGTTAGAAATAACTTTTTAAAGAGTTTTTTTAAGTTTATCTTATCCAATGCAGAAATGAAACAAAATGTGGTCTCTGTCCTAATGATATTTATGGTTGTGGTGATGCAGAAATATCCATGCTCCCAAGCAAGAGATGAAAAATCATGTTCTCCCCAAAATGGGAAACCAGTGCTGCGTGGGACTCAAAGGGATGTTCAGGTTACATCTGCCAGGACTGATTCAATAAGAGAGAACCATCTTAGGAGCACAGTGGGGCTCACCTGAGATTTTGATGAGTCATGTGGATGACATCAGAGGCAAGCATTACCCAAAATGAGAGTCCCAATAGGACTTTCACGTGAGATGGTTTTAGAAGATGGTGGCCCAACTCACACAGAAGATGATGGCTGTGCAGTCAAGTGGGACAGATTTTTTTTCTCAGGAGCAGAAATCTTAATGTAGGAGATGGCCTCTCACTGAGTAGTTGAAGTATGTCCTGAAGAAACATTCTTGGGGTCAGATTGCACACTGTCTCCCTGAGTTGCATAAAGCAAAGAACAGCATGCCTACACTCCAGCTTCTAGCGTGTACCAACTCAGCAGAAAACACATCACTAAGTTGGTTTCAAAAATACTTTGTTTGCCATTAAAAAAACATGAACCAGCTGGGCACGGTGGCTCACACCTCTAATCCCAGCACTTTGGGAGGCCCAGGCAGGTGGATCACGAGGTCAAGAGATCAAGACCATCCTGGTCAACATGGTGAAACCCCGTCTCTACTAAAAAAATACAAAAAATTAGCTGGGCATGGTGGTGTGTGCCTATAATCCCAGCTACTCAGGAGGCTGAGGCAGGAGAATTGCCTGAACCCAGGAGGCGGAGGTTGCAGTGAGCCAAGATCGCGCCATTGCACTCCAGCCAGGGTAACAAGAGCGAAACTCTGTCTCAAAAAAATAATTAATTAATTAATTAATTAAAAGATTAAAAAAATAAAAAAACATGAACCACTACTGTAGAAACCCAAGGACTGCCTAAGGGTAGGTAACAAGTCTGACATCCCCAGAAGTATTTAAATGCTGGCTAGACAAACACTCTGTGGAAATAGGTTTCACTCTTTGTGAAAGGGGCACAATGAATCTTTTTCTTTGGCACTGACAGAGCCAGTGAAGGTCTTAGCGTACGGTACATAAACAGCAATGCCTGTTTACTAAATAAATTTTGTTTTCAAAGATTACTGGTGAAGAAAAATGTCAATATATCTTTAAGACATTAAGGATATCACAAGACCACTTATGTTCTTTACGGGGTTTCACTTAAAAAATGAATTGAGCTCTCTCCTCTCTTCCTTTCTCCGCCATCGTGGTGTGTGCTTTATTCCGTTTCTCGCCATGTCTTCTCACAAGACTTTCAGGATTAAGTGATTCCTGGCCAAGAAACAAAAGCAAAATCATCCCATTCCCCAGTGGATTCGGATGAAAACTGGTAATAAAATCAGGTACAACTCCAAAAGGAGACATTGGAGAAGAACCAAGCTGGGTCTATAAGAAATTACACATGCGATGGCACACATATTTATGCTGTCTGAAAGTCACAATCATGTTACCAAATCAAGCTGAAAAATGTCACCGCTATCTGGAGAAGTTTGAACAGTTTCCTCTCTGGATCTGTTATGAAGGCATTAGTTAGTACAACCCACAGTGCTTCTATTATTCATGTTAAAAAAAAAACAAGAAGGCTTTGGTTGCCTGGGTTCAGTAATAAATATGTGAGACCTTTCACTTCTAAAAAAAAAAAAAAAATGAATTGAAAATCTGGCCATGAAAGGAGTTCTGATGCCCCTGAGTAGAACTACTCTGAACTACTCTGCTGGACTTAAGCCATCCTGAGAGTCCTAGCTTGGCTCCTACCCAAAGTCTCTCCTCATGAATCCTACGCTTACAATCAAACAGGTAAAGGATCACTAAATCAAACGTAAGCTTTAACACTCTTTAGGTGTACATCTCATGGGAAAATTATTCAAAAACTCAGGCCATCTACAAGAAATCTTTCCTTTGCATTTTAGTATTAATAAATTAAAAGGAAAAGAAAAAATAAGGAAAAGCCATTTAATTATTTTCATAGGTGAGACCATAGCATTGGTTTATTAGTTATGTAAGTACTTTTTATGCTTCATCCATGCCAGGTAAATAATTTTTTTTTTTTTTGAGACGAAGTTTCGCTCTTGTTACCTAGACTGGAGTGCAATGGCACGATCTTGGCTCACCGTAACCTCCGCCTTCTGGGTTCAAGCAATTCTGTCTCACCCTCCTGAGTAGCTGGGATTACAGGCACGCGCCACCATGCCCGCTAATTTTTGTATTTTTAGTAGAAACGGGGTTTCACCATGTTGTCCAGGATGGTCTTGATCTCTTGACCTCATGATCCACCCGCCTCGGCCTCCCAAAGTGCTGGGATTATAAGCGTGAGCCACCGCGCCCAGCCAGGTAAATAATTTTTAACCAACTAAAACACATTTCAAGTGGAGAACATAACTCTTTAAATGGTAGGAAGCATGCCCTGTCCATATACATTGCTTAATCCAGCATTTCAATCTCAGTGAGGCACCACCATTTACCCAACTATAAAATCCAAGATCAGGAAAACATCTATCGCTTCCCCACACCATCACATCAGCAAGTCTCTCTCACCTCTGAAACCACTATCAAGTCCATCTGAGCTCCCATCTCTACTGCTAGTATGTTTCAGGCCACTGCTGCTTTTCAAAGTTTTCAAAAACTAGCCTAACCGATCTTCTTCCGAGCAGAAAGCCAATTATTATTTCCTTCTCCCAGGTCTATTTACTACTATAAGTAAAAATTGCCATTAACATGCACATCTCACCACACTACTTTTTGCCCCAACACTTCACAGCTTTCCAAGTTCTTACAAGCCTGCTCTAGCCCCTATCGACTTCATTATTTCTGTCATTTATCTCATTCAGTGTCTTTCCTTCCAAACATATTATGCTTCTCCCACTTCCCTGGACATATCACCTTTTCTTTTCTTTTTTTTTTTTTTTTTGAGACGGAGTTTCGCTCTTGTTACCCAGGCTGGAGTGCAATGGTGTGATCTCGGCTCACCACAACCTCCGCCTCCTGGGTTCAGGCAATTCTCCTGCTTCAGCCTCCCGTGTAGCTTGGATTACAGGCACGCGCCACTGGCTAATTTTTTGTATTTTTAGTAGAGACGGGGTTTCACCATGTTGACCAGGATGGTCTCGATCTCTTGACGTTGTGATCCACCCGCCTCAGCCTCCCAAAGTGCTGGGATTACAGGCTTGAGCCACCGTGCCCGGCCAAACACATCACATTTTCAACCTCGGCTTCCGTACCAGTTGTTCTCGAAAGCATACTTTCCTCCTGTCACCCATCCTTCAGATATTAGCTCAAATGTGACTTTCACAGGATGCTTTCCTTGACTTGCAATCCAGCAACCTTCATTCCTCTTCCATACACAAAGGGCAAACTTTACTTCATAGGTTCTTGTCATACTTAACTTTGAGCAATTAACACTGGAATAAGTGACCTGTTCATGGCTGGATGAGTGTCTTTGAATGTGACCTATCCTTTTTGAGTTTAGCAACTGTCTGTTTTTGCTATACCAGTAGACTTGGTGGTAAAGACAGAACCTTCACAAGCAGATATTTATGGAATAAATAAAAATTTGTAAATGTAAAAGTGAATCATAAGAATGGTAAATTTGGTTGTGAAAAACTCTTTTCTAAAAGGAAGCTAAATCTGATACAGAATCACTTAGCAAAATTAAGTTGTGAAAACTTAATAAGCTTTTGAACACACAAATTATTCCTAGAAAACTTATTTTCATAATTTAAATACAAATCAAATTCAACAAAACACAAATTATGCCTCCTTTAAGTTACTATTAACTTTTAAGTAGAATATTTGAACCAAATACATAGAGATTTAACTAACCACAGAAAACTAAAAAATCACAGAACCATATACATACAGATCTAAGTAACCAAAACACAGAAAACCTGTTTGAGATGTTAGTTGAGGTGGGAGAATTGCTTGAACCCAAGTGGTGGAAGTGGTAGTGAGCCGAGATTGCGCCCCTGCACTCCAGCCTGGGCAACAGAGCAAGACACCATCTCAAAAAAAAACAAAACAAAACGCAGTAGTCATTGAGCACTAACCATGCAATTGTGCTAGGTACAGGATATTAAGAAAATATTCTTGAGGCGGGACAAACATGTTAACAGATAAATTACAGGAGACAGACTTGATACATGGGAATAAACTTTATTAGAAACAGAAGACGTAATTCTCCCTTGAAAAGGCAAAGTTTGGACGAGTCTCAACAGAAGAGTAAATGTTCTTTGCTGAGGGAAGCAGCTGAAGACACAATAAAAAGTAACCCGTGCAACAGCAAAGGCAGTGAGGGATTGTTCAGTGTGGCAGTGACGTGGAAGATAGAGACAAGAGCCAAGACTAGGACTTTGGTTTGGAAGCAGATGAGGGTCTTTGTAAACCAAGTTAAGGAGTTTGGATTTTTCTTTTGTAGGCAACAGGGAGCCAAGAAATGTTATTAGGCAAACACCAAGAGCAGCTTTAGTTTTTGAGGATAACTCTGGTGACAGGGTGGAAGGTTAACAGCAGTAGGGAGAAACTGGTGGCAGAAAATTAAATTAAGAGGTTTTTATGACTCAATGAGGGCCTTAGGTCAGAAGTGATTAAACAGCTAAAGTCAGTGACTGGAGCGTGGCTTTGAGGAGAGCCTGGTGACTGACTGGAATGGGGGTGAGAGAGATGTGCATCAGGGCAGCCAGCAGCAATGTTCCTGGCCTAGTAGGTTGTGTGCATGGCACTCACCTTCCAGAAGGGATGGAGATTACTTTCATTTTTACAAGTACTTGCAGGGTGAGGGACTTGTAGTGTGATCAGGATGACAGAAGATTACAGCTTTGGAGAAGTTGTAAGTGAAAACGTAGAGTTAGAGTTGCCAGTTCATAGGTTAGAGGAGAGGGCAAAAAAGCACCAGAATGCATAGGGCATTCTGCAGGAACAGAACTCACTCTCAGGTATGGGACTGCAAAGGTTTCTGCAGAGAACAGGCATTGGGCACCTGGCAGCTGACATCAGTGCGATGCTTCCAGTCTGTCCACTGATCTAAGAATTTTAAAACAACTATTCTCAAGCGTTTCACATGTCTCTAACATAAGTGGAGCCCAGATTGCTTTGCAGGCAACTGTCTGCTTACTGCAGGCAACCCCTTTCTATAATTCAGTCTTCTCATCTTCCTGCCTTCTATTTTGCATATCTCCTGCTTGTGTAATAGGGTGAAAAGTGGGAGGGTAGGACAAAATTCAGACCAGTGGCCCTGGTTGACTATAAGATGACTCCTTTCATTATAATGCACAGTTCTGACCTGAGGCCTGGGATCCCAGAACATAAAAATTATCACTGTTGACTGGGCGTGGAGGCTCAGGCTTGTAATCCTTTGGGAGGCCATGACAGGCGGATCACGAGGTCAGGAGTTCAAGACCAGCCTGTCCAATATGATGAAACCCTGTTTCTACAAAAAAATAAAAATTAAATTAAAAAATTAGCTGGGCATGGTGGTTCACATCTGTAGTCCCAGCTACTTGGAAGGCTGAGGTGGGAGAATTGCTTGAACCCAGGAGGTGAAGGTTGCAGTAAGCCAAGATGGTGCCACTGCACTCCAGCCTGGGCGACAGAGTGAGACTCCATTTCAAAAAAAAAAAAAGTTATCACTGTCTCCTTTGTTGCATCCCTGTATTATCCCCATCCTTCTCAGCCAGGGAAGCTGGCTGACATCCACCCTCTCAAGAGGACATGTATGGACAGAATCCCTGGCTAGGAAACACTGTTCTATGAAAAGAGCAGATTGTTGTGTAAGAATTGTGTAGAACCTTGAGAAATTAAAATAAGGGAGACTATAAATGCAAAAACATTAACTGTCAAGCAAGTAAGAGCTAGTTCAAATAATTTTTTGAAAGATGTACTTGGCCGGGCACGGTGGCTCACACCTGTAATCCCAGCACTTTGGGAGACTGAGGTGGGTGGATCACCTGAGGTCAGGAGTTCGAGACCAGCCTGGCCAATATGATGAAATCCCATCTTTAAAAAAAAATAATAATAAATAAATAAATAAAGATGTACTCCACATAACTTGAAAGATGAGGAAGATTGGCAGATGACAGAATCAGGTGAGTTTTTTAAGTAACTGAGAAGGTGGCTGGGAAAACTGAGCCACCTACTACAACAGCTTTACAGAGCCAATGTATCTCATTTGTTTTAGAAACACGTAAGTGCTAGAACTCTTATTTACCGTGGCGTTTTCAACTACATTTAACACCACTTAATGTTTTCCTCAATCCCAAGCTTCTTGTTAAACTTTGACTTTGCCAACCATGGCACCTTAGAGGCAAATAAAATTTTACCTGCTGTATGAATTTTCTGATTTCTAAATATAGCACATGCAATAGAGGGAATGCACCCAGTGTGCTTGTGGGTGCAATAAAAGCCACTGCTCTACCTTTCAAGCGGCTTCCTTGACTTCAGCTCTGCTGACGTTTGGGGTTGTCTGGGCACTGTGCCATGTGGAGCAGTATTTCCAGTGTCTGTGCACTAAAGACCAATAGCATCCTTTCCCAAAGCAAGGCACTCAAAAATTCAAAATTCTCAAAAGGAAATCCGCAGTGGATACCCACAAAGCTTCCTAAACTCAAACTATACCACTTTATTCCATATGTAGATTTTGAGTTTCTGGAACATTATTTTATGCTTATAACCGTTGTTGTAAGCTTTTTACATTGTTGTAAGGTCATTGTCCTGAAGTAGAAAAACTACTAAAAAGATGCCTATCAGCATATTCATCAGTGACACTGCCACTGATGGTTAAGTTTTTTTTGTTGTTGTTTTGTTTTTGAGACGGAGTCTCGCTGTTGTTGCCCAGACTGGAGTGCAATGGCATGATCTCGGCTCACCGCAACTTCCACCTTCTGGGTTCAAGCAATTCTCCTGCCTCAGCCTCCCCAGTAGCTGGTACTACAGGCACGCACCACCATGCCCAGCTAATTTTTTTTGTATTATTAGTAGAGACGGGGTTTCACCTTGTTGACCAGGATGGTCTTGATCTGTTGACCTTGTGATCCACCCGCCTCGGCCTCCCAAAGTGCTGGGATTATAGGCTTGAGCCACCACACCCGGCCAAGTTTTTATTATTATTATTATACCTTCAAATTCAACCAAATTTATATTTTTTAAAATTGGTCTTCTTTATTAAACATAACAACACACCCATACACAGAGGTAAATAAGCAGGATACATTTAAAGCTGTCTTCTTTGAGATCAAGCTGACTCTATAAAGCAGCTGTTCCATGGGTCTTGGCAGTAGTTAGCAATTGTGAATCCTGAGCTTCATTTATTGGGAACCCCTGTGTAGATCATAAAGCAGCTATAAAATGGGCCAACATACCCACCCAACCCTAACAGTGTTGGTCTGAGTATAAACCTGGACTATGTGCTGAGTGCTTTCAAAGAAGCAGAGTGAAAATAACTTAGTCTAAGAAGGTACACCAGTGGGGCGGGGTGAAAAAATAAAAAAAGAAGGTCCACCAAAATGAATAAAGAACACTTTAAAGTAATTAAGCCACCAGAAATATTACGCATCGTATATAGTCCTACTCCATTGTCTCTGAGAAAAGTGAAAAAAAGAGAAAACACAAAGCAAGCAAGTGAATGACAAATACAGCTTTTAAAATCTCTACCTGAGGCCAGGCGCGGTGGCTCAAGCCTGTAATCCCAGCACTTTGGGAGGCCGAGGCGGGTGGATCACGAGGTCAAGAGATAGAGACCATCTTGGTCAACATGGTGAAACCCCGTCTCTACTAAAAATACAAAAAATTAGCTGGGCATGGTGGTGCGTGCCTGTAACCCAGCTACTCAGGAGGCTGAGGCAGGAGAATTGCCTGAACCCAGGAGGCGGAGGTTGCGGTGAGCCAAGATCGTGCCATTGCACTCCAGCCTGGGTAACAAGAGAGAAACTCCGTCTCAAAAAAAAAAAAAAAATCTCTATCTGATTAACCCCACTAGGAATTTCTTTGGCTACCTGGTGTATGCCAGGCATTGCACATTGCAGGGCAGTGGTCCCTAACTTTCTTGGCACCAGGATCCAGTTTTGCAGAAGAGTTTTTCCACAGATGTGATAGAATGCTTTTCTTTTTGGATAATTTTTTTTTTCAGATCATTAAAGCATATTACATTTATTGTGCACTTAGTTGATATTATTATATTGTAATATATAATGAAATAATTATACAACTCACTATAATGTAGAATCATTGAGAGCCCTGGGATTGTTTTTCTTAAACTAGATGTTCTCATCTGGGGGAGATGAAAGACAGTGACAGGTCTACAGGCATTAGATTCTCATAAATAGTGTGCAATCTACATCCCTCACATGCGCAGTTCACAATAGGGTTTGCACTCCTGTGATAATCTGATGCTGCTGATCTATAATGCCAGTGATGGAAAGTGGCTGTGAGTACTGATGAAGCTTTGCTCACCCGCCACTTATCTCCTGCTGTACAGCCTGGTTTATAACAGGCCACAGACTGTATTAATCTGTCCTCTGGATGTTGGGAACTGCTGATACAGGACAACTACATTTATTTACTTATTTATTTCAATGGCATGATCTTGGCTTACTCCAACCTCTGCCTTCCAAGTTCGAGTGATTCTCCTGCCTCAGCTTCCCGAGTAGCTGGGATTACAGGCATGCACCATCACACGCAGTTAATTTTGGATTTTCAGTAGAGACAGAATTTCACCATATTGGTCAGACTAGTCTTGAACTCTGATCTCAAGTGATATGATTGCCTTGGCCTCCCAAAGTGCTGAGATTTCAGATGTGAGCCACTGCACCTGGCTGGCAACTACATTTATTACCATCCATTAATTACCAGGGTACCTATGCTGTCCAGTGTGTGGCATACACCAGGTAGCCAACAAACAGCTATTGATCAAATGCAGGACTAAAAAGGTAAGCTTTATTTTTTCTCATTTAACATGCTGTACCTGGTCGGATGCAAATAAGACCTTGGGAATCTGCCTGAAGTAACTTAAAATCAAAGACCCTTTTATCAAACGGTCATATGGATGGTGTAACAAGTTAGGTATGAATGAGTCACCTGCACCAGCTTAGTGAGATGCATGTTTACCGTCACATAACAAACACAGGTTCTGCCACGGTAAGGACTTAGAGCCTGAACTTCTGATGAGAAATAAAGTGATATGTAGAACATTCCAGAGAATGACTTTATATAGATTTATAAGCATCAGTAGCATTTCTTTAAAAATCATACATCTAGCAAATTTTTAAAAAACAAGGTATCCTAATATGCAACCAGTTTAGCAGTATTTTTAAGAATTATAATACAGTGCAACTTCATTCATCTGAAATGGAGCACAAGATCCTGTTGAAAGAATTCATACCCATATCTGCAAAAGTTCTGTGGACTCTTGAAGGTAGCAAAGAACTAGGCATTTGTGTGTATGTGTGTGTGTGTGTATTTCCAAAGAGATTTTAGCCAAGACTTTGGTCTCTAACAGACTCCCTGATTAAAGCATGTCTTAAAAACTATACCTGCCTTCTTGAAAAAGCATCAAATTTAGAGAATGCTTTTCACGGATGTAAAAATGAAAGCAAAATCACATTCTTCTCTTTGCAATTCTCTTTCCATCGCCTTCCACTTCTATTAAATGTCTTCAGAATCCTTGTGCACAGCTGCATAGACCACTGCATATCTAAAGGAAGAACTCCCTAAAATATATGGAGATGCACTGGCACCTCTGCCTTTGCAGAAATCATTTTGTTTCCTCTGCACCCTGCAGGTCTCCACCCTGCGTGGAAAGAAGTGGCCCCGCCAGGCAGTGGGATCAGCCGACATGCCCCGTCCTCACCCTTCGGGGCATGTCGATGGGTGAGTCACATCTTCGATGCGCCCTCTGTCCAGAAAATGTGCCCCTTCCGAGGGGGTGGGGTGTCAGCGAATGGAAGGACCTCCCCTGCTCCTTAGCAAACATTAGGGTAGCAGTTTCCTAAGAGACGCAAGTGGGAAGTAGGGAGGGAGCCCAGGCCGAGGCTGGTGAGAAAGAAAAAAGGAGAGAAAGCAGAAGAGAGTAGAAAAAGAAGAAACAAAAAGGTAAGAGGAGGAAAGAAAGAAAAAAGGAGAAAAATCAGAGTTGCATGAAAAGAGGAAAAAAGAAGAAGTAGAAGAAAAAGGAGGCAGTGACGATAAGAAAAAAAGGGGGAAAATGAAGAGGGGAGGAGATGAGGAAAAGAAGTGAGCAAAAGAAGGAATAGAAAATGATGAGGACGAGAGAAGAAATACAGAAAAAGGAGATGGGGAACAGGAGAAGCAAAAAATAAGGAGAAGGAGAGGAGAAAAAAGAAAAAGAAAAAACAAAAGAAGAGAAGAAAGGAGGAGAAGAGGAAGAGGAGGCAAGAAAAAAGCCTGTGAGGAGGAGAAAAAGAAGAAATAAGGGAGGAAATGAGTAAAGAATATGAGTAAATGAGTAAAGAATAAGTGGAGAAGAGACAAAGGTGAAAAGAAAGAAGCAAAAAGGAAAGCTGTAGGGAAAGAAAAAGGGAGGGAAGGAGGAAAAGGAGGAAGAGAAGAGATGATAAAGGAGAGAAAAAAGAGGAAAAGCAAGAGAAGAGGAGAATAAGAAAAAGGAGAAGGAGGTAAAAAGGAGGATAGAAGAAAAAGAAAGAAGAGGAGAAAAAAGAAAAAGAAGAACCAAAAAAGAAGAGAAGTAGGAGAGAAAAAGTAGGAGCAGAAAAAAAGAAATTAAACAAAAATCAGAGGAGGAAAAAGAAGAAGAAACAGAAATAAGAGAAAAAGAGGAGGAAAAGAGAAGGAAGAGGACAAAAAGAAGAGAAGGAAAAGGAGGAGTGAGAAAAAAGGAGAAGGAAAAGAAAATGAGAAAAAAAGAGAGGAGAAGAAAAAGAAGGGGACAGGCAGAGGAGGAGATGAAAATGTAAAAAAAAAATAAGAAAGGAGAGGAGGCCAAAAAAGGAGAAGAAAATGAGGAGGAATAGAGAAATAGAAGAAAAATAAGAAAAGGAGAGGTGGAGGAGAGAAGAAAATGAGAAAAAAGGAGGAAGGGGAGGAGGGGGAAGAGAGAAGGAAGAGGAAAAATTGGAGGAGGAGGAGAGAAAGAAAAGGAGGAGAGCAGGAACATAAAGAGGAGTAAAGTAGAAAGAGGAGGAGAAAAAAGAAAAAGGAAAAGGAGAAAGGAGAAGAGAAAAAAGGGGGAGAGGAGGAAACAGGATAAGGGAGGTGAAGAAGAGGAGGAGAAAAGGGAAAAAAGAAAAGAAAGGAGAAGACAGAGAAAACAAGGCGAAGAAAGAAAAGAGAAGTGTGAAAGGTAAGGAGAGGAGAAGGACGAGGAGGAAATAAGAGGAAAAGAGGAGAAATAGTTGGGGGACAATAAAAAGGAGGATAAGTAAGAGAAAAAAGGAAAGGAGGAGAGGAAGAGAAGAAAAGAAGGAATAGAGGAAACAGAAGAGAAAAAGAGGAAAAAGACAAAAAAGAGTAAAGGTGAAGAAAAGGAGAACACAGAAGAAGAAGAAAAAAGCAGGAGGAGGAAAAGGAAAGGGAGAAGAAGAAAAGAAGGTGGAGGAAAAGGAGAAAAAGGTTAAGGATGAAGAGGAGAGGAAGAAACAGCAGGCAAAAGAGTAAAATAGGAGAAGGTGGGGAAGAAAAAGGAGGAAGAGAAGTGAAAGAAGGAATAGAAGAGAAATGAGAAAAGGAGGAGGAAGAGAGAAGAAAAAGAAGAGCAGAAGTGGAGGATGAAGAGCAAAGAGGAAAGGAGGAGAGAAGAAAGACATTAAGTAGGAGAGGAGCAGAATGATTTGAGGAAGGAGAGAAGAATAAAGATAAAAAGAGAAGAAAAGAAAAGGAGTATTAGAACTTGTAGCAAAACATTATTTTTGACTGCCTTAGTGCACAGTCCAGAGTCAGCATGGACTGCCAGCTCTAACATTCTGATTTATGAGAAAGAAAGCATTCTGTCTTTTGTCTACACTACAGTTATATTGGGTATGCTTCTACTTGTGGGCAAATGTAGTCCTAACCAAAATGATAGCTTTATCATGGAATCCCTGGTAATCTTCAATAAGACATGTCTCTTTCCCAAGACATTTTCCTATCTGCATAGAGGTGGAGGTAGGAGTGGGGAAGATTTAATTATGAAGTTCTAGTCTTCATTTAGCCCACATCTATAATTCCTTGTATAGTTAATAGCATCTCAGATTATCTTTGTGGGACTACTCCACAACAAAGTTTCCATCAGTACATGTTTTAAGTGAGGATGTCACCACTTTCTAGATGCAGAGGACAGGGGACATATTAGGAATGCTCCATGGGGAGCTGCTGGATGATAGAGGTGGGGCTCACATGCACACATTGTCTGTAGGCCTTAAAGGATCCTTTGTGCATGATCTTTTCTGGACAGAAGGTCCAGTTGCCCAGTGCAGAATCCATCTATTTCGGCCCAAGTGAGGAAGATCTGGGCACACACCCTGATCACAGCCCTGCTACACCTATCCTAGTTGGTAGGGAGCTTGCACCATCTGCATGCTGAGCACCCAGGCTGGAGTGCAGTGCCACGATCTCCGTTGACTGCAACCTCCACCTCCTAGGTTCAAGCGATTTTTCTGCCTCAGTCTCCCGAGTAGCTGGCATTACAGGTGCCCATGACCACACTCGGCTAATTTTTTATATTTTGCTAGAGATAGGGATTTACCATGTTGGCCAGAGTAGTCTCCAACTCCTGGTCTGAAGTGATCCACCGGTCTAGACCTCCCAAAGTGCTGGGATTACAGGCGTGAGCCAATGTGCCCAGCAGACTCCCATAATTTTTCCCCCCCCCCGAAAGTCTCGCTCTGTAGCCCAGGCTGGAGTGCTATGGCGTGATCTCAACTCACCGCAACCTCTGCCTCCTGGGTTCAAGCAATGCTCCTGCCTCAGCCTCCGAATAGCTGGGATTACAGGCACTGGCCACCACGCCTGGCTAATTTTTGTATTTTTAATAGAGACGGGGTTTCACGATGTTGACCAGGCCTCGTGATCGACTCGCCTCAGCCTCCCAAGGTGTTGGGATTACAGGCATTACCCACTGCGCCTGGCCTTTTGACTCCCATAAATTATTTACTTATTTATTTATTCATTTTTTGAGTCTCACTCTGTTGCCCAGGCTGGAGTGCAGTGGTGTGATCTCGGCTCACTGCAACTTCACCTCCCTGGTTCAAGCAATTCCCCTGCCTCAGCCTCCCGAGTAGCTGGGATTACAGGCGCACACCACCACGACCGGCTAATTATTTTGCATTTTTAGTAGAGACAGGGTTTTACCATGTTGGTCAGGGTGGTCTCGAACTCCTGACCTCGTCATCCGTCCGCCTGGACCTCCCAAAAGGCTGGGATTACAGCCGTGAGCCACCGCGCCCGGCTGACTCCCATAAATGTTTAAAACAAGGAAAGAGAAACTGAGAACGCCACTGACCAGAGGTCTTGCCATTCATGAACCCAGCACCTGTGGTCCCTGCACTATCTGGGAGAGACGCGGCGCTGCAGGTGCAGAGCTGCCCAGAGAGGCCTCCAGGCCAGGGCACAGTCACTGCGCAGGAAAGAGACAGGACGCCTGGGGGCTCGGCTGTCAGCGCAGCCGCCATCTTATGCCTGAAGGGGACTGAGGCCGAGCTGGGCAAGGAGAATCGGGGCTCAGATTGTCGAGCTGACTGCGGGGAGGCCTGAGTGCAGCCACAGCCGCTTCCCACCGGTTCCAACCAGCCCCTTCCCCTCTCTCGGGATGTCCCACCGGCACTCTCACCATTTCTAGGCTTCCGGGGGACCTAACATCTTAGCTGTGGGTCTTCCAATACCTGCAGGTCACAGGGCCACAGAGGCTGGGCTTCCAGGAGCAGAGGACACAGAGAAATGAAGGAGACAAGCAGCTTCGGCTGCAGCAAGAGTCAAAGGCCCCGCTAAACCCGGAAGCCGCCCTTGTCCGCTTCAGCTGCGTGCCTGATTGGACAGTTCCCAGCCCAGCGTCCCTGATTGGATAATGATTAAAACCCCACCCCCTCAGGTCGTGAATGACAGAAGATTTGATCAGACGCTCGGCTAAATGAAGACCAGCAATCTAAGCTGCAGCCTTTTCAGACCGGGCTCTCTACCTGAGCTAAGCCAGGCCCACCCAACAGGGTATTTGCCTTTAACCTTCTGTGTAAGGTCATATGCCTTTTAAGTAATATACTATATGGTTATTCAAAACTAAAAATATATATAACAATTATTTTAAAATTTCAGCTTTTATAACCATCCTAGTTTTTTGAGAGTCATAGTCCCTACCCCCGACAGCCCCGGCCCAGAGGGCATTCAAATCTTCCTGGATGGGCTTGATGCCAGTCACTTATCCGCTCTTTACTCAAGGCCTGGGAGAGTGGTGGGGATTGTAGATCTGGGGTGGGAACCATCTCACACCCAGAGATCACCTGGCCACAGGCCAGCAAGCAAGTCCAAGCAGCACAGCTCTAGACACTGAGCCTCCGCACCTCCAGCTGCACTTTCTAAATATATCAAGTTGTTTTGTTTTGTTTTTTGAGACAAGACTTGCTCTGTTGCCCAGACTGGAGAGCAGTGGCATGATCTCTGCTCACCACAACCTCTGCCTCCCGGATTCAAACGAGTCTCCTGCCTCAGCCTCTTGTGTAGCTGGGACTACAGGTGCATGCCACCATGCCTGGCTAATTTTTGTATTTTTAGTAGGGACATGGTTTCACTGTGTTGGCCAGGCTGGTCTTGAACTCCTGACCTCATGATCCATCCACTGTGGCCTCCCGAAGTGCTGGGATTACAGGCCTAAGCCACTGTACCCAACCTGTATATCAGGTTTTTAAAAACCATAAAGAAACAAATAGACACGAAAAGAGCCATTTTGATTGAGGAGAAAGTGGGAGCCTAAAGCAGCTGACCCTCCAAGCCACACCAAGCCCCAGGCCAGTCCAGACCAACTGAACACTCCAAGGCCACATGACAGGTCCCACAGGTAATTGTCAAGCACTGTGCTAGCTTCTCACAGAGTCTCGCAATAATACCTCCTCACCAATACCCTGTGAGGAGAGGCCCTGCCTCACTAGAGCACAGAAGGTTTCTAAGCTCTTCCCAGGAAACGGTTAGCAAAGTGTGGAGCTGGGGGAAAGCCCAGTCAGAATAAATGACTCTTCCTAGACTCCATCCACTTTTCTGCATGGGGCCCAGAGGTGAAGTGAGCAGTCTCCTAACCCCCTCCATCCCACTCTCTCCTCAATTCAAGTGGTTATTTTTGTGTTTGCTTGTTTATTTATGGGATTTTAATAATCTAATTTTTTATTATGAGTAGTTTCAGGCTTGTATATGTGTATTTCTGCAGACTTTATTAAAAAGAAGAGGATTTAAGACAATAACATTTTTAAAAGGTCTCAGTGGGGAATAGACTTTCATGTAACAAACGATGATGTTGACATCCTTCTGCTGCCTTTGTGCAAAGTATAAATAGTGTAAGAATTGCAGGGTGTGGTGGCTCATGTCTGTAATCCCAGCACTTTGGAAGGCCGAGGCAGGTGGATCACAAAATCAAGACATCGAAATCATCTGGCCAACATGATGAAACCCTGTCTCTACTAAAAATGCAAAAATTGGCTGGGCGTGGTGGCACATGCCTGTAGTCCCAGCTACTCGAGAGGCAGAGGCAGAATAATCACTCGAACCTGGGATGTGTAGGTTGCAGTGAGCCAAGATTGCGCCACTGAATGAGACCCGGCTCAAGAAGAAAAACAAAATAGTGTGAGAATTGGCATGTGCTGAGTTTGAGAATTGGCATGTGCTGGGTTGTGGTTTCAGTGTGGGAGGGCAGGTACTTAAAGATGGAAAACCAAGTCTCACTGAGCTGTAGGAGCCACATTCACCTTTTATCACATTCCTCACCATGGTCTTTCACTTTTCTTCTGTGCTTGAATTTCTTTCAACATACATTTTTTTAAGATGGATTCTCTGTCTGTTGCCCAGACTGGAGTGCAGTGGTTTGATCTCAGTTCACTGCAATCTCTGCCTCTCAGGTTCAAGCAATTCTCCTGCCTCAGCCTCCTGAGTAGCTGGGACCACCAGCATTATTATTATTATTTTTTTTTAGACAAAGTCTTGCTCTTCTTGCCCAGGCTGAAGTGCAATGGTGGGATCTCAGCTTTCTGCAACCTCCACCTCCCAGGTTCAAGCAATTCTTCTGCCTCAACCTCTGGAGTAGCTGAGATTACAGGCACGTGCCACTATGCCTCTCTAATTTTTGTATGTTTAGGAGAGGCAGGATTTTGCCATGTTGGCCAGACTGGTCTTGAACTCCTGACCTCAGGTGATCCACCTGTCTGGGCCTCCCAAAATGCTGCAATTACAGACGTGAGCCACTGCTCCCAGCCAACATACATGTTATTTTGATTACATATATATAGGGTATATATATGTGTATGTGTATGTCTATGTATATATTTTGTGTGTGTGTGTGTGTGTGTGTGTACACACATACAGGTCTCACTCTGTCACCCAGGCAGGAGTGCAGTGACCAAATAATGGGCAGCCTCCATCTCCAGTGATCCTTCCACCTCAGCCTCTCGAGCAGCTGGGACTACAGGCATGCAACACCACACCAGTCCAATTTTAAAAATTTTTGTAGAGACTGAATCTCACTACATTGCCCAGACTGGTCTTGTACTCCTGGATTTAAGCAATCATTCCACCCTAGCTTTCCAAACTGTTTCAGTGATGGTGTTAGCCATCAAACCCAGCCAAAAATATTTTTTAAAGAACTATTACAACGAAATTATGAACTATGGTTGTGCCACTGCACTCCAGCCTGGGTACCAGAGTAAGACCTCGTCTCCAAAAACAAAATGAAACAAAACAACTTATGACCAAATTAAACATCTAAGGTTGTGTCATGTGTGTCTCCTTGTCTCCTTCCTGCCCTGTAAGCGATCAATGTTAAATATAATGGGTATTAGGAAACTGTTAGATATTATTAAGAAATTCCTGGGCCCGGCGCGGTGGCTCACGCCTATAATCCGAGCACTTTGGGAGGCCGAGGCGGGTGGATCACGAGGTCAAGAGATCGAGACCATCCTGGTCAACAAGGTGAAACCTCGTCTCTACTAAAAATACAAAAATTAGCTGGGCATGGTGGCGCATGCCTGTAATCCCAGCTACTCAGGAGGCTGAGGCAGGAGAATTGCCTGAACCTAGGAGACGGAGATCGCGCCATTGCACTCTGCACTCCAGCCTGGGCAATAAGAGCGAAACTCTATTAAAAAAAAAAAAAAAAAAAAAAAAAAAAAAAAGTCCGGCGGGTGGGGAACATGTCGGAGTCGGAGCTCCGCAGGAAGTGGGACCGGTGTCTGGCGGATGCGGTCGGGAAGATAGGTACTGGTTTTGGATTAGGAATTGTTTTCTCACTTACCTTCTTTAAAAGAAGAATGTGGCTATTAGCCTTCGGTTCTGGCATGGGATTAGGAATGGCTTACTCCAACTGTCAGCATGATTTCCAGGCTCCATATCTCCTACACGGAAAATATGTCAAAGAGCAGGAGCAGTGACGTCACCTGAGAACATCCCAGTGGGAGGACAAAAGAAATCATGTTTATTCCTCAGGAATACTGAAGTGCCCTGGAGTAAGCTGCCATTCTTCTGTAACGATGTTATCCGTGATGCTTTAAACTCCAGCACCTGGTTATATATTTGAAACCAAGTCTGTTTCTTGTTTTGTATTTTCTCTCTGGAAATTGTAAGGAGGTGGTCTTAAATAAATTAAACAAAAATAGGAAAAAAAAAAAAAAAAAACTCCAAATGTTCTTTCGTACCCTTAAGTAGCAAATAGATGCACTATGCAAGCAGACCCAGGTAAGGAAAGAGCAAGTGCATTACAGGTCTCAGCTCACTTCTTAATCAGCTGTAATTCCTTGTGAGGGTTATCTTACCTACTTTAGCCTGTTTTCCTGTCCATAAAATACACTTATGCTGAGGGAAGCGGGTGAGATACTGGGAGAGTGCTGGTGCTTTATCCAATCAGTGGCGCTGGTGAGGGAACCGTCCAATCAGACGCGCATTTGGAGAGGAGGGCGTGGCCTTCGGCATATGGCGGGGTCTTTGTCTCTCGCTACCTGCAGAGCTCTGGATCTGTCTCTGCTGTTCCGCGTCCTACACCTTGAGATCCACCGTCCCCCCTCCCCCGCCCCGTGACTCTTTCACAGCCTCTGTTGCTCTGTGACCTGCAGGTCCTGGGAGACGCACACCTAAGATGCCAGGACATCCTGGAAACTTGGAAAGGGTGAGTGTGCGGGGTTGGACATCCCAAGAGAGGAGAGCAGGCTGTGAAACCAACAGGTCCGGCCTCCCCACAGTCCGCTCCCGGGTCGCGGACCTGATCCCCGCTGGCGCAGCTCCGCCCCAGGCCCTTCTAGCGGCAAGATGGCGGCTGAGCCCGCCGCCAAGATCCCCGAGTCCTGCCCGGTCCCAGCTGCGCCCCGTCTGGAGCTCCCTGGGCAGCTCTGCACCCGCAGCCCCGAGTATTTTCCACATTGCCCAGGGATGCCAGGCGAATCTTCAGGACAGAATCCCGACCCGGTGTTTGCGTGGAAGGAACTGCGGCGGGTGGAGTTCCCAGTCTCTTTTGTTAAACATTTGGTTTGAGACGGAGTTGCTCTTCGCTCAGGCTGGAGTGCAGTGGCGTGATCACTGCAACCTCCGCCTCTCAGGCTCAAGCGATTCTCGTGCCTCAGCCCCCCGAGAATCTGGGATTAGAGCCTGCGCCACCACGCCTGGCTAATTTTTGTATTCTAGTAGAGAGAAGTGGTTTCTCCATGGCGGAAAGTGGTCTGGAACTCCTGTCCTCACGTGATCCGCCTGCCTCGGCCTCCCAAAGTGCGATTATAAGCCTGAGCCACCGTGCCCAGCCTCTTCTCTCAAAAATTAAAGGCAGTCAATGTTAAAACGTTAACCAGTTTATTTGAGCAGTGATCGGTGAAATGGAAAGCACCCAGCCATAATATGTGGCGCACCTGAGAGGCATAAAGGAAAGGTTTTATAAAGGGCGAGGGAGAAGGCAAACGAAAATCAAGAATTGTGTGGTTCAGGTGGAAATTTCCTGGTGATTAAAAAAAAAAAAAAGAATTTTGTAGTTTTCCCAATAATTCCCTGGCAGCATTTTAATTTTATGTGTATATGACAACTATTATGTATCCAACATTTGGATTACACAGGTGAACAGGGTTCAACCTACCTGCCCTGTAGGAGTTTGTAGTTCATTAGTGTGTACAGGTGGGTAAATGATTAATTTCTTCTAGAGAATAACACTTGTACATAAAAAGACTTGTATTGAGGGGCTGAATGGTTATAGTGATCAGTTGTGCCACTACCATAGCAGTGGGAAAATCAAGGAGGGCTTTACAGAGATGGTGACATTTGAGTGTTGATCAGGGTTTAATAGAACTTTTTGTGTTAATGCTGCTGCTGCAAAGTATACCCCCCTCAACCCCCCGGCCCAAGACGGAATCTTACTCTGTCACCTAGGCTAGAGTGCAGTGGTACAATCTCAGCTCATTGCAACCTCCACTTCCCATGTTCAGACAATTCTCCCACCCCAGCCTCCCAAGTAGCTGGGATTACAGGTGTGAGCCACTGCACCCTGCCCCAGAGTAAAAAATTATTTTCAGCCTGGCCAACACGGTGAAACCCCATCTCTACTAAAAATACAAAAAAATTAGCAAGACATTGTGGCATTTGCCTGTAATCCCAGCTACTCAGGAGGCTGAGGCAGGAGAAGTGCTTGAACCTGGGAGGCAGAGGTTGCAGTGAGCCAAGAACGTGTCACTATATTCCAGCCTGGGCAACAGAGCAAGACTCCATTCAAAAAAAAAGGCTGGGCACTGTGGCTCATGCCTGTAATCCCATCACTTTAGGAGGCAGAGGCATTTTGGGAGGCTAAGGTAGGCAGATCATGAGGTCAAGAGATTGAGACCATCCTGGCCAACATGGTGAAACCTGATCTCTACCGAAATACAAAAAATTAGCCAGGTGTGGTGGCTGGCACCTGTAGTCCCAGCTACTCAGGAGGCTAAGGCAGGAGAATCGCTCAAACCTGGGAGGTGAAGGTTGCAGCAGTGAGCCGAGATAGCAACACTGCACTCCAGCTTGGGTGCTAGAACGACACTCTGTCTCCAAAACCAAAAAACAGGTCTTGCTGTCTCTAAACTGGACCTGGTGACCTTTTTGGAGGGAAGGAAAGAGCGCTGGACTGTGAAGAGTGAGGAGACCGTAGCTGCACAGCCAGGTAAGTGAGAGTGAAGGAAGTAGGTGACCTGGGTGAGAGGTCCAAAGGTCAAGAAGCCAGATTTTTTTTGTCTTCCATTATTTTATTATAATATATGTATATATATATATATATGCAGATCTGTTTTATGTACAACCATTGATTCTACTGAATAATCAGACCAAGGGATTCTGGTAATTTTTCCTCAAATCAATTCAGGTGAATTTAGATATTTATGCACTTCACAGGCTATCAAAACTTGAGATTTCAGTATCAACTTCAGTTCTGAGGCCATACACACAATTCAGAATGTACATTAACTAGGTTAAGGTGATAAACGTGGGCTCAAAGAAACCACAGGATTCAGAAAATGAAACCGTGTATTTTGTTTGCATGTGAGTCACAATGTCGACAGCAAGTATTTTGCATATCTCATAGCTCTTCAGTTCAGAAGCATAGCAGCTTCTGAATATCTAAGGCGATTGCACAGTAGCGGTGCAAATAGCTGGTGTGGGCTCCTAGAGGCTCCTCCCAGGACTAATTTCTTCTCTGCCTCTCCTTTTTTTTGAGACAGAGTCTTGCTGTGTTGCTCAGGCTGGAGTACAGTGGCGCAATCTCGGCTCACTGCACCCTCTGAATCCTGAGTTTAAGTGATTCTCATGCCTGAGCCTCCAGAAAAACTGGGATTACAGCTGTGCATCACCAAGCCCAGCTAATTCTTTGTATTTTTTTAGTAGAGATGGGGGTTTTTCTATGTTGGCCAGGCTGGTCTCGAACTCCTGACCTCACATGATCCTCCTGCCTCAGTCTCCCAAAGTGCTGGAATTACAGGCGTGAGCCACTGCGCCTGGCCTCCTTTCCTATCTTCCTCATTTTTTTCTCCCTTTCTGTCTCTGTCTCCTTCTGTGTGTGTCTTTCCCTCTGTGTTTCTCTTCCTCTTTTTTTTTTTTTTTTTTTTGAAACGGAGTTTCACTCTTGTTACCCAGGCTGGAGTGCAATGGCGCAATCTTGGTTCACTGCAACCTCCGCCTCCTAGGTTCAAGCAATTCTCCTGCCTCAGCCTCCCGAGTAGCTGGGACTACAGGCATGCTCCAACATGCCCAGCTAATTTTTGTATTTTTAGTAGAGACGGGGTTTCACCTTGTTGACCAGGATGGTCTCGATCTCTTGACCTCATGATCCACCCACCTCAGCCTCCCAAAGTGCTGGGATTACAGGCGTGAGCCACTGCACCTGGCCCCCCCCTTTTTTTTTTTTGTTTTTTTTTTTCTCCTTTTTTCTTTCTGTTTCTTTTTAATTTCTTTTTTCCTTTTAGAACTTGGTTTCAGCCAGGCATGGTGGCTCACGCCTATAATCCCAGCACTTTGGGAGGCTGAGGCAGGTGGATCACGAGGTCAAGAGATCGAGACCATCCTGGCCAACATGGTGAAACCCCATCCCTACTAAAAAATACAAAAATTACCTGGGCATGGTGGCATGCACCTGTAGTCCCAGCTACTCCAGAGGCCAAGGCAGGAGAATTGCTTGAACCCAGGAGGTGGAGATTGCAGTGAGCCGAGATTGCGCCACTGCCCTCCAGCCTGGCTCCTGGCAGCAGAGCGAGACTCTGTCTCAAAAAAAATAAAATAAAATAAAAAATAAAAATAAGAACTTGGTTTCTTTCTTCCTTCCTACCCTTCTTCTCTCCTTCCCTCCTTTCCTCCTGCCTATTTTCCTTCTTATTTCATGAGTATGCCATCATGCCTGGCTAAATTTTTTATTTCTCGCAGTAGAGACCAGGTCTTGCTACATCCCCAGGGCTGGTGTCAAATTCCTGTGCTCAAGCAATTCTCCCATTTCCAGCTTCCCAAAAGGGTGAGATTACAGGTTTGAGTCACCATGCTCCATCCTGTTTTATTTTCTTCTTTTTCCTTTTCATTCTTTTTTTTTTTTTTTTAATTTTTTTGCCCTCTTTCTTCCTTGCTTTCCTTCTTTCCTTCATTTCTTTCTTTATTTTTTATTTATTTATTTATTTATTTTTAACCCAGAGTGGGTCGCACTGTGACCTGGATTGGGGGTGGAGGGGTTGGGGGAGGGGGAGGTGGGAAGCTCACAGACTTAAGATGCCAGAGGGACAGCTTCAGGCCTCGATTGCCACACATGGCCTGAAGGATGGACCTGGTGACTTCTTGGCCAGGCTGCTGGATGACCAGATGTGGGATGCCAGCTGTGGCCAGTAGTCGTGGCTGCTGGCCTCTTATTTGAGTGGACCAGGAATTGAAAACTTAAGAAGGAAGGTTGGTGGACCTAGAGGCCGGCCGTAGAGGTAGGCCCCTTTGGGGAGAATAAGGTTCCAACGGGGACAGCTTCAGGCCAAGAGCACCACACATGGCCTGTAGGGTGGACCTGGTGGGCTTCTGCCTCCAAGAGGCCACTGGCTGGCTTCTCATTCTAGCCACCAGGTCTACAGATGTTGACTAAGAGCATAGGACTTGGTCGCCAACTTGAAATGTTTCAGGTGGACCAGACGGCTCTCACTGGGGCAGTACTCCTTAGGTCCATCAGAAGAGTTCAGTGATGGCTCACTGCGGCCTCCACCTTCCTGAGCTCATCCAGGTGATCCTCCCATTTTGGTCTCCCAAATAGCTGGGGCTCTGGGGATCTTTCTGGGTTTTTGTTTTTGTTTTTTTCTCGCCCTACTTTGTGTTTGTTTTTGCAGTACATTGAGTTCTGGTTTTTTTTTTCTTTTTTCTTTTTGTTGTTGTCTCTCTCTCTCTCTCTCTCTCTCTCTCTCACACACACACACACACACACACACACACACACACACTCATTCCTGTACACTGAAGTTGCTGTTGTTTTAGATGTGTTTTACCCAGGCTAAAGTTCAGGTGCATGATCATAGTTCGTTGCAACCTCCACATCCCTGGGCTTGGCTGATGCTCCCGTCTCAGACCCGCCTTTCCCAATAGTTGGGACTAAAGGCATGTGCCACCACAACCGGCACTTTATTTTGTATATTTTACTTATCATTTTTATAGAGATGGGGTTCCATCATGTTTCCCAGGCTGATCTCAAACTCCTGCATCAAGAGATCTGCTGGCCTCGGCCTCTAAAAGTACTGAGCTTACACGCCTGAGACACCATTACTGGTTCTGTCTGTCTGTCTGTCTCTCTCTCTCTCTCTCTCTCTCTCTCTCTCTCTCTATATATATATATATATATATATATATATATATATATATATCTGTTAAACAATCAGACATCTATCTATCTTTTTCTCTCTCTTTTTTTTTTTCAGTAGATACCTAGTCTTGCTATGTTTTTCAGGCTCTGATCATATGCATATATATATTTATTTATTTTAAACTTTATTATTATTATTATTATTATTATTATTTTTTTAAAGATGGGGTTTCACCATGTTGGTCAGGCTGGTCTTGAACTCCCGACCTCAGGTGATCCTCCAGCCTTGGCCTCCAAAGTGCTTGGATTACAGGCATGACCCACCACACGCAGCCTAAACTTATTTTTTAATATAGGTGTTGTCTCACCATGCAGGCCCCAGGATAGTCTCAAACTCCTGAGCTCCAGGTGTCCTCCCACCTTGGCCTCCCAAAGTGCTGGGATTATGAGGTACCATGCAGAGTCTGGTCATATTTTTGATGTGTTGATTCTTTCATCCCTGAACATTTGTGACAGTGTGATTATGACCTATGACTTATTCTGACACTGGAGTGAGTTGATGCTCCTGCCTCAGCCCAGCCAACAGAAGGGATTGTGACATATTGTCAAACCCAACACCAAGGTGATGTGACTATTCTACTGCCTTGGCACTTCCCAGAGCAAGCATTATGACATCACTGGGTCTTGTACTCAGGTGGTGTGAATCTTCTCTCTAGCCTTGGCTCTTCCACAGGGGACATTGTGGGTCCCACACATAGGTTATGTGACTCTTCTGCCTGTGCCCTGCCCATGTGGGCCATTGTGACATATTGCTGAGTCTAACACCCAGGTGAGGTGACTCTCCTGCCTGCCCCCTGGTCACAGAAGGGATTGTGACTTATCACTGGGCTCACCACCTAGCTAGGTAACTTTTCTCCTCTTCCTAGGTTTTGCCCACAGGGTTTATTGTGACATGTCACTGGGCCTAATACTAAGGTGACATTACTCTTGTCATGCCACTGCTCTCAGAAGGTGTGGGGATGCGTTGCTGGGCCCAGAACAAATGTGATATGAGACTCCTGCCTGGACCCTGCCTAGAAGATGCATTGTAACATATCTGGGGTCCTTTAACTATTTTATTTTATTTTATTTTATTTCAACTTTATTTTTGAGACAGAGTCTCCTCTGCCACCTGGGCTGGAATGCAATGGTGTTATCTCTGCTCACTTAAACCTTTGCCTTCTGGGTTCAAGTGAATCTTCTGCCTCAGCCTTTTTTTTCTTTATCTTTTTTTTTTTTTTTTTTTTTTAAAGATGGGGTTTCACCATGTTGGTCAGGCTGGTCTTGAACTCCTGACCTCAGTTGATCCGCCCGCCTTGGCCTCCAAAGTGCTTGGATTGCAGGCGTGAACCATTATGCCCGGCCTGCCTCAGCCTTTTGACTGAGACCACAGGTGTGTACCACCACACCCAGCTAATTTTTTTATTTTCAGTAGAGAAGAGGTATCACCATGTTGGCCAGACTGATCTCTCAAACTCCTGACCTCAGCCAATTCGCCTGCCCCAACCTCCCATTGTGCTGGGATTACAGATGTGAGCCATTGCACTTGGCCCCCTTTGACTATTTTACGTGACTCTTCCCTCTTACCTGGGTGTTGCGCAAAAAGAGATTATGACATAACTTTGGGCCCAGCACCGAGATGATGTGACTCTCCTCTCCTGCCTGCACCTTGCCCACAGAAGAGAGAGTGATTTATTGCTGAGATTAGCATGATAGGATTCTTCTGCTGGCTCCCAGAAGTCACTGTAACATACATCTGGGCTCATCAATGAGACTGTGTGACTCTCACTGCAATCTCAGGCTCCCAGAGTGATTCTCCTGCCTTAGCCTCTCAAGTAGCTGGGATTACAGGTGATTACCACCACACCCAGCTAATATTTTAAGTAGAGATGGAATTTTGCCATGTTGGCCCAGATGATTCAACTCTGTTGTTTGGACCCTCTTCTTGGAATATTGTGACATATTGCTGGGCCCAGCATCTAGGTGATGTGACTCTTCTCTACTGTTTGATCTCTGCCCAAAAAGGAATTGTGACGTATCACTGGATCAAGAACCTAGATGAGGTGACTCTTCTCTCCAGACTGGGTTCTGCACACATTGTGTATTGAGACATATCACTGGGTCCAGGACCTAGGCGATGTGACTCTTATCCATGGGCTCTGTACTGGGGTGTTCGTTACATGTACTTGGCCCTAAACCCTAGGTCATATGATTCTTTTATTTTCCTGAGCTGCACTCACAGAGAGCATTTTGACATATTTTTGGGCCTATAATTTAGATGATGTGACACTCTCATGGGCCCTCCCCATAAATAATAGTCTGACATATTGCTGAGCCCAGTACATAGGTGATGTGACTCTTCTCTATGGCTTGGGATTTGCCAAAGCAGGGATTGTGACATGTTGCTGGACTCACCACTGATGTGTTATGACTCTCCTCTTCTGCCTAAGCCCTGCATGCGTTGTGTGTTGTGATTTACATGTGGATTCAGCACCTACGTGATACCACATTATGACATGGGAACTGCCCACAGCAGTATTATGGCATATCTCCTTTTCATCACCTAGGTGATGTGACCTTTTATTTTTCCTGTTGCTGGCATATTGTGGGTATAGCAACATATTACTGAGTTTAACACCTATGAGATGGGAGGCTTCTGCCTGAGCCCAGCACGTAAGTAGCCTTATGACATATTTTTGTATCCATTTTCCAGGAGATTTAACTCCCCTTTTCTGCCTGCATGCTGATCACTGGAAAGATTGTGATGAATCACTGGTCTCACCAATGAGATGATGTGTTTTTCCTGCCTGGTCCTTGCCCACAGATCATTGTAACATATCACGGTGCCTAGCATCCACGTGGTGTGGCTCTGCTGACTGTACTCTGCTTTCAGGAGGAGATTTTAACATATTCCTAATCAAGCACCCAGGTGGTGTGACACTTCTGCCCTGTCCTTGCCCTCAGAGAAGATTGTGACATGTCATTTCCCCAAAACACAGGTGATGTGAGTCTACTGGTCAGTCTCTATTCACTGGTGGGATTGTGATGCATATCTTGTCCAAACTTACAGGTGCAATAATGACTCATATCTTAAAACAACCAATAGCAGATACACTGTCTCTCATAGCCAGGGTCAGGAAAATGAGTAATGTCTTGGGTCTCCTCTTTGTATGAAGGTCATGAAGAGTTAACACTCTCACATACTGTGTAGAGTTGTCAAGAGGTACAGAGAATGTCCTAAAAGAACTCAGCACACAGGAGAGGTTGTGACACTCATGAATAGCCTTCCAACAGTAAAGACTGTCATCCTTCCCCATAAACACAGCTCACTGTTGAGGTTCTGAATCTCATATCCAGAGGCAGTAGAAAGTTGGAAAATTGAATCTCATAATTTGGTCCATTGAGAGATTAGTGTCTCTGACACCAAGATTGAGCACACCCATGAGTTGGTAACTTCATTAAAATGACACAATTTCCAGGACGGATTGAGGGTCTCATATACAAATTGAGACCATCATTGAGATTGTTACTCATGTACTTACCCAACATACAGAGGGTATTATGGCTCATATCTAGAACTAAGAAATGTGTGAAATTATTCATCTCATACCTTGATCTTCATGCATGTGTGATTGTGACATACACCTGCATAGCACCTGAGTGATTTGACTCTTCTGCCTGGTTCCTTTTGTATATTATGTATTGTGACATGTGTCTGGTTCTAACACCTTGGTGATGTGACTCTCCTGCATTGGACCTTCCCACAGAGGTGTTATAACATATCTTTTTATTCATCACCCAGGTGATATAATTCTGTTTTTCTTTCTGGGCCCGGCCAAAAGGGAAGTTTGTGGCATATCACCGGACCCAGCACCTAGGTGATGTGATTCTCCTATTTTTCCTGGGCCTCACATATTTTGGGTATTGTAAAATATTACTAGGTCCACCACCCACAGGATTGCATGTTCCTGCCTGGGCTTTGCCCACAGGGACCTTGTGACATATATCCATGACCTAAAAGATGTGATGCTTCTTGCCTGCACCATGCCCTGCACAGGAAAGATTGTGACATATCCCTGAAACCAAACATCAGGTGATGTGGCTCTTCTGTCTGTCTCTCTTCTTAG
Organism: Callithrix jacchus; assembly: GCF_049354715.1. Taxonomy (NCBI): domain Eukaryota; kingdom Metazoa; phylum Chordata; class Mammalia; order Primates; family Cebidae; genus Callithrix; species Callithrix jacchus. The sequence goes on from NC_133523.1 coordinate 22,153,659, forward strand.
GGAGCATTGTGACATAGTGCTGAGCTCAGCACCCAGGTAATGTGACTCTTGCCTGTGCTGTGTTTTCAGGAGAGAATTCTAACATATTCCTGACTGAGCACCCAGGTGATTGACATTCCTGCTTCGTTCCTCATTCCCTTATGGAAGATTGTGAGATATCCTTGGCTGAAATCCCAGGTGATATGAGTCTCCCGCTAACTGCCTACCTACATATTAAATGATGGCATACACTATAGTCAGCTTTTTTTTCAGGACAACTTGCTGTGCTACAGTCAGCTTATGTGATGATGACTATCTTACCTCTAGTCAGCTATTAGAAGTAATACTGTCTCTCATATAAATGAGTCACATCTTTGGTCTTCTCTGTTTATGAAGGTCATGAAGAATTAGCACACTCCCACATGTTACATAATGCCCTCGATTGTTATAAAGAGTGTTATCCAGCTGGGCATGGTGGCTCACACCTATAACCCCAGCACTTTGGGAGGCTGAGGTAGGTGGATCACCTGAGATAAGGTGTTCGAGACCAGCCTGGCCAACATGGTGAAACCCGGTCTCTGGTAAAAATTTTTAAAAATTAAAAAAATTTAGTCAGGTGTGGTGGCTTACACCTGTAGTCTCAGCTACTCTGGAGGCTGAGGCAGAAGAATCGCTTGAACTTAGGAGGCGGGTTGCAATGAGTGGAGATTGCACCAGTACACTCCATCCAGCCTGGGTGGCAGAGCAAGACTCCGTCTCAAAAAAAAAAAAAGTGTTATCCCAGGGCACAGCACAAAGGTGACATTGTTTCTTATATGCACACCTCACCAATCGTTAGGATTATCACCTTCACACATGGAAAGAGCCCATTGCTGAGGTCTTAAATATCACATGCAAACACTGTCCACAGTTGGAATTGTGACTGTCATGTGAGCTTCCAGCCACAGTTGAGATGGTGACACATTTCTAAACTCAGAACATAGCAGATGAGGGGTCTACTATCTAAACTCAGCCAACTGGAGAGATTTTGCCTCTAATCCCTGTGCTTAGGGCCGCAAGTATGGTCATGAGCGCTTACAAACATGATTTTAGAGTAACTTGTGATTCTCATTTATACTGGATAAAGCCTTTGAGTGTAGTAGCCAGGCACGATGGCTCATACCTGTAATCCCAGCATTAGAAGGCCAAGGCGGGTGAATCACCAGGTCAGGAATTCGAGACCAGCCTGGCCAACATAGTGAAGCCTTGTCTCTACTAAAAATACAAAAAATTAGCTGGGCTTGGTGGTGGGCACCTAATGCCAGCTACTTGGGAGGCTGGGGCAGGAGAATCACTTGAACCAAGAGGCAGAGGTTGCGTTGAGTTGAGATCATGCCACTGCACTCCATCCCAGGTGACAGTGTGAGACTGTCTCAAAAAAAAAAAAAAAAAAGAAAAGTATACTAACAAGACCAAGCACACGGGGGGATTTTGTTTTTGCTTTTTTAAATGGAGTCTTGCTGTGTCACCCAAGCTGGAGGAATGGGAGTTTTCTCTCCTGGTTTGGTGCTGTCCACAATGAGCATTATGAAATATTGCTGCCATCTCTCCTAGGTTATGTTACTCTCCTGCCTCTGTTTTGCCCACATGAGTCATTGTGACATTATGACATATTGCTAGGTATAAAACCCAGGTAATGTAACGCTCTTGTTTGTGATATCATGACATAGCTTTGTGCCAATTACTCAGGTGATGTGAATCTTTTCACCTGCCTGGTTCTTGTTCACTGGGAGATAATGATACCTATTGCTGGTTTCAGCACTTGTTTGGGTTCTGCCTGCAGGAGCCATTGTCACATATCGCTGCTCATCACACAGGTGATATGACTCCCTTTTACTGCCTAGTCGCTTCTCACAAAATGTGACATATTGCTAGGCCCAGTATCTACCTAGTGTGACTCTTCTTTCTAGGTTCCATCTGCAGCAAAGATTGTAACATACTGCTGGGCCCAACAGCATACTCTTTTGCCTTGGGCCTGCCCTCAGAAGGCACTGTAACATACTCATGGGTCCAATGCCAAGGTAATGTATGTCTCCAGCCTGGTCTCTACCCACAGGGGGCATTGTGACATATCTCTTGGCCCATCAGATGTTTGATATTATCCCCTCCCCTCTCCTACCATGTGTTTGCCTATAAGAAACATTGTCACAAGTTTCTGGGCCCAGCACCTAGGTGATGTCTTCCTGAGACCTGTCCATATGGGAATTGTGATATATCGTGTGGCTCAGTACTGACTTGATATAACTCTCCTCTCATGCCTACGCCCTGCTCACGGGTGGGATTGTGACACATAGGTTGGCCTAGCCCCTTGGGTATGTTACACTCCTCTTATTCTCCAGTCATTTTCACAGGGGGCATTGTGACATATGGCTGGACTGAGAACTTAGGTGATTCGAATCTCTACTGCTTGAAATATATCCCAAAAGAGAGTTTGATATATGCTTGTCCAGTTTCCTAGGTGATGTTACTCTTTTCTCCTGCCTGAACCCTGCATACATTATGCATTTTGACACATCACTGGGGCTAACACCTAGGTGATGTAACTCTCCTGCATAAGGTTTGCATACAGGGGTATGACGATTATCTTTTCATTCATCACATAGGTGGTGTGACTCTCCACTTATGCCTGCGCCTTGATGAAAGAGAAATTGTGACATATCCCTGGACCTAGCACTTAGGGGATGTAACTCACCTTTATTGCCAGGGCATGGAATGATGAGTATTGTGACATATCTCTGGGCCCGACACCTAGGGGATGAGAGGCTCCTGTCTGGGCCCTGCCCACAGGAAGCTTTGTGGCATGTCTCTGGTCTCATTACCTAGAAAAATATTACTCTCCTCTTCTACCTGCATTCTTCTCACAGAAAAGATTGAGACATCACTGGATGCAGCAATTACAAGATGTTTCTCTCCTGCCTGAGCCTTGCCCACAGGAACATTGTGACATATCCCTGGGCTCAGCACTCAGGTGATGGGACTCTGCCACCTGTTCCCTGTCTACTTAGGCTTTTGTGAAGTATAGCTGGTTTCAATACCCAGGTGATGTACCTCCTGCCAGGCCACTGCCTTCCAGGGATATTGTGACATATCTTTGTGCTAATCACCCAGGAGATGTGAATCTTTTCACCTGCCTGGTCCTTGTTCACTGGGAGATGATACCTATTTCTGGTTTCAGCATTGAGTTGATGTAACTGCTTTCTAGGTTCTGCCCGCAAAAAAACTGACGTATCGGGGGTCCAAAGTGGCTCCCACCGGAGGTCATGGTGCTCGCGAAGGCGAGGTCATCAGTTCAAGGCTAACCTGAGCAACCTCATAAGCTCAAACTGATTGGCAAAAAAAAAAAAAACAAAAAAAAAACTGACGTATCACTAGGCCCATAAGCAAAGTTATTTTGCCTGGTCCTGCAAATTTTTAAAAGACATTATGACATACTACAGTGCCCAGCACCAATGTAATTTGTCTCCTGTCTAAACCCTGCCTACTGGAGACATGGTGTCATATCTCTTGTCCCATTAACTATTTGATGTAACTCTCCTTTTATTTTTCCTTTGAGAGTATCATAAGAGAACACAGCCCACTGGTGAGATAGTGTCTCTTGAATACACATGCAGGCAACAGTGAAGATTGTCATTCTCCCACATAAACACATCCCACTGTTGAAGTTCTGAATTTCACAGAGGCTGTCAAAAGTTGGATAATTGCTTCTCATGTTTTGATCTGGTCTACAGGTGGGCTGGTGACTTCCAGACCAAGATTGAGCACATACAAGGCTGTGACTGCACTAAGCAGACACAGTCTGCAGAAGCAAGTGTGGCTCTTTTGCACACATTCTGTCAATCTTGAGATTGTGACTCATGTACTTAGACCTAACATACAGGAGGTGTTGACTTTAATACCTTTAGAACCTGTACATGTATGGAATTTCTAATCCCTGGACTTTCCTGCATGTGTGATTGTATGAATCTGCGAAGCAACTTAGTGATTTGACTCTCCTGCTTTGGTGAAGCCCACAGATGAGATTGTGACATATCACTTGACTGTGCACCTCCAAAATGTAACTCTTTTTTTCCAGCCTCAGAGCTGCCCACAGGGTTCATTGACATATGCTGTTTTTAGTAGAGATGGGGTTTCACCACGTTGGCCAGGCAGGTCTTAAACTCCTGACCCCAGGTAATCCACTCACCTCGGCCTCCCAAAGTGCTTGAATTACAGATGTGAGCCACCACACCCAGCCTATATTTTTCATATTAAGTCATATTACTAGGGCGAACACCTATCAAGTGGGAGGCTGCCACCTGGGCCCTTTCTACATAGGGCCTTGTGACAAATCTGCATCAGTAACCTAGGAGATGTGACTCCATTTTTGCCTGTACTCTCCTCAGAAAAAATTGTGGCCGGCCCAGGTACCAGGTGATGTGTGTCTACTGCCTGGGCCTGGACCACAGAGAACATTGTTACTGATTGCTGGGCTCAGCACCCAGCTGATATAACTCCGCTGTCTGTGTTCTGCTTTCTGGAGAAGGTTGTAACTTATTCCTGGCTGAGTATTCCAGTGATGTCACTCTCCTGACTGATCTCTGCCCTCAGAAAAGGTTCTATCATATTCCTGGCCAAAGACTCAGATGATGTGACTCTACTCTCACCCTATCCTGCTTGTGAATAGGTAGAGAGGAGAGTTATATCATCTGAGTTTTTGGCAAGGAATAAATATAAATATTATACATATTATATTTATATATAAATTAAATATATAAATAATAAAATAATAAGTGTGTGTGTGTGTGTGTATACATATATATATATATATATTTTTTTTTTTTTTTTTTTTTTTCCTGAGACAGAGTTTTACCCTGTCGCTCAGGCTGGAGCAGTGGTGTAATCTCAGCTCACTGCAACCTCTGCCTCCTGGGTTCAAGCAATTCTCCTGCTTCAGCCTCCCAAGTAACTAGGACTACAGGCATGAACTACCTCGCCTGGCTAATTTTTTTTTTTTTTTTTTAAGAGACGGGGTTTCACCATGTTGGCCAGCCTGGTCTCGAACTCCTGACTTTGTGATCCACCCACCTCAGCCTCCCAAGATGCTGGGATTCCAGGCATGAGCCACCGCACCTGGCCTAATTTTTGTGTTTTAGATAGAGACAGGGTTTCCCAATGTTGGCCAGGCTGGTCTCGAACTCCTGACCTTGTGATCCACCCGCCTCAGCCTCCCAAAGTGCTGAGATTACAGGTGTGAGCCACTGCACCTAACTTGTAAAATATATCTTGACCTAGCTCACAGATGCAATGATTACTTTCATACCATCTAATAGGAGAGATGTTGTCTCTTATAACGAGGCCTAGGCTCATGAATGTGATCCTGGGTCTCCATGTACAAAGGTCATAAAGAATTACCACCTGCAGGCTGGGCATGATGACTCACACCTGTAATCCCAGCATTCTGGGAGGCTGAGGCAGGCAGATCACTAGTTCAGGAGATCAAGACCATCCTGGCCAATATGGTGAAACCTAGTCTCTACTAAAAGTACAAAAATTAGCTGGATGTGGTGGCTCATGCCTGTTGTCTCAGCTACTTGGGAGGCTGAGGCAGGAGAATCACTTGAACCTGGGAGGTGGAGATTGCAGTGAGCTGAGATTGTGCCACTGTACTCCAGCCTGGTGACAGAGCGAGACTGTGTCTCGAAAAACAAAAGACCATTTTCTTGTATACTAAATAACTCTCTTGTACAGAGAATATCATTACAGAGTTCAGCATACAAGTGAGATTGTGTTTCTCATATGCACTGCCCCCCAACCATTAGGATTGTCACCTTGACACATGGACACAGCCCACTGGTGAGGCCCTGAATCTCACACACAGTCTACAGTTGAAATTGTGAATATCATACATGAACATCTGGCTAGAATTGAAATGATGACTAATTTCTAAATCCACTTCATAAGCAGGTGAGAATTCTATCTGAACCAATGAGAATTCTCCCTGGGCTTAGGGCCAGAGCAAACAGTTCATGGAAGCGAAGAAAGCTCTCGGCTTTTGGGCCGGATGCCGTGGCTCACGCCTGTAATCCCAGCACTTTGGGAGGCTGAGGCGAGTGGATCACAAGGTCAAGAGATGGAGACCAAAACATGGTGAAACCCCGTCTCTACTAAAAATACAAAAATTAGCTGGGCATGGTGGCGCATGCCTGTAGTCCCAGCTACTCAGGAGGCTGAGGCAGGAGAATTGCCTAAACCCAGGAGGCGGAGGTTGGGGTGAGCTGAAATCACGCCATTGCACTCCAGCCTGGGTAAACAAGAGCGAAACTCCGTCTCAAAAGAAAAAAAAAAAAAAGCTCTCGACTTTGGTGAGATTGTCACTAGCGTACCTTAGACCCAACATAAAGAATGTGGTGATTCTCATACCTACAACTGGGATATGTGTGGGATTTATAATTTTTTACTGGACTTTCCTGCAGGCGTGACTGTAACATATGCCTTTGTTATGCACCTGAATGACTTGACTCTTTTGCCTTGGCCCAACCCAAAGTGAAGATTGTGGTATATCACTGGACCCAGCACCTCAGTGATGTCACTACTTTTTGGACCCCACAGATTTGGGGTATTGTTAAATATTGCTGGATTCTGCACCCAAGTTATGTGACTCTCCAACCTGTGTCCTGCATGTTGTGCCATATCACAGAACAGTATGTCACATGAGACATTGTTACGTACTGCTGGGCTCAACACCTGGGTGATGTAACATTTTCCTGGGCTGTGACTACAAGGGGTTTTGTGACATAACTGAATGCCTTGCATGATGATGTTACTCTCCTCCTGCCTGGTCTCTGCTCACAGAGAAATTGTGACATCATTGGCCTAGCATCTAGGTGATGTGACTCTCCTTTTTCTCAGGCACCACATATTTGGGTGTTGTGACATATCACTGGGCTCAACACCTAAGGGGTGGGAGTCGCCTACATGGCCCCTTCCCCTTCCTGCAGGTGGCATTGTGACATATCTCTGCATTTATTACCTTTTGTTTGTTTGTTTGTTTGAGACGGGGTTTCACCATGTTGGTCAGGCTGGTCTTGAACTCCCGACCTCAGGTGATCCGCCTGGCCACCTTTCTTTTTTTTTTTTAAGTTTCATTCTTGTTGCCCAGGCTGGAGTACAATGGTGCCATCACGGCTGACCACAACCTTTGCCTCCCGAATTCAAGCCATTCTGCCTCAGCCTTCTGAGTAAATGGGATTATAGGCATATGCCACGACACCCAGCTAATTTTGCATTTTTAGTAAAGACAGTTTCTCTATGTTGGTCAGGCTGGTCTTGAACTCCCGACCTCAGGTGATCCACCCATCTTGGCCTCCCAAAGTGCTGGGATTACAGGCGTGAGCCACCGCGCCTGGCCTGCATTTATTACCTAGGAGATGTGATTCTCCTCTTCTGCCTGTCCTTCTTTACCCTGCTTACAGGAAAAATTGTGGCATATTTCTGTGGCCAGCAACCAGGTGATGTTTCTCATGCTGGGTCTTTAATACAGGAAAGATGGTTGACATATTGCTAGCCCCAGCATCTAGGTGATGTGACTTTTCATCTGCCTGGTCCCTCCTTACAGGAACATTGTAGCATATTGCTATGCCCAGCACCTAGCTGATGTGACTTTTCTTTTAGGTTTTGCCTGGAGGAGACATTGTGGCATATTGCTGGGCACTGCACTGACATCATGTGACTCTTCTGTCTGTGGTTTGTCCACTTGGGCCATTGCGACATCTTGATGAGTTCAACATCCAGGTGATATAACTTTTATGCCTGGGTTCTGCCTGCAGAGAACATTTTTAAATGTCTTTGCACCAATCACACAGGTAATGTGATTTTCTTTTGTTACCTGCTCTCTGCTCACAGGCAGAATTGTGACCTTGGCCAGGTGTGGTGGCTCACACCTGTAATTCCTGCACTTTGGGAGGCCAAGGCAGGTGGATCACCTGAGGTCAAGAGTTCGAGGCCAGCATGAATACAAAAATTAACCGGGCATTAGCCGGGTGTGGTGGCACATGCCTGTAATCCCAGGAGATTGAACCCAGGAGACGGAGGTTACAGTGAGCTGAGATTGTGCCATTGCACTCCAGCCTGGGCAATAAGAGCAAAATGCCATGTCAAAAAAAAAAAGAGGGGGGCATGGTGGTGGGCACTTGTAGCACCAGCTACTCAGGAGGCTGAGGCAGGAGAATCACTTGAACTTGGGAGGCGGAGATTGCAGTGAGTCAAGATCGTGCCACTGCACTTCAGCCTGGATGGACAGGCTGGGTAACACAGCAAGATTCCATCTCAAAAAAAAAAAAAAAGAAAGAAAAAATTGTGACCTTCTGCAGCACATAGCTGATTTGACTGTGCTTTGTGGAGTATACCAAACAGGTTGTCAAACTGATGGTCCGTTTACCAAAATTTTATTTCCACGATGGTGTTGGAGTGGCAGCAGCAGAATCCATGCCTCTTCCTGGAGTGTGCCAGAGTCTGTGGTCCTGAATGTCTCACACATATGTGGCAGTTTATGTATAACGTTCTAATTAAGGCCACTGGTACAGAACCAGATTCAGACGTCTTCAGAAATAATGCATTCTTTTTTTTTTTTTTTTTTTTTTTAAGATGGAGTCTTGCTCTGTTGCCCAGGCTGGAGTGCCATGGTGCAACCTCAGCTCACCACAACTTCCTCCCGGGTTCAAGCAATTCTCCTGCCTCAGCTTCCTGAGTAGATAGGATTAGATTACAGGTGCCTGCCGCCATGCCTGGCTAATTATTTTTATATCTTTTACTAGAGACGGGGTTTCACCATGTTGGTCAGGCTGGTCTCAAACTCCTAACCTTAGGTGATCCACCCATCTCAGCCTCCCAAAGTGCTGGGATTACAGGCGTGAGCTACTGCACCTGGCCAAAATAATGCATTCTTTTGCAAAGTGCATTGAAGTAATGGGAGATGAATGCCTTAATGAACAATTTGAAGAACACCTTCATGCATGTGCAAAACCTTCTGAGGGCTGTGTCATGGACCATGGTCACTCATATTTGACTCACAATAAATTTCTTCAAATATTTTACAGAGTATGACTCTTTGTCTACACCACTAATGTGTGCAGCACTCTTACTGTGCCAGCCAGTAATTCAAAGCTGTTTAGATATTTTTGCTCATTAAATCTTCATCAGCAAAATCTCTGTAGACAATTTTAATGACTTTTTTTTTTTTTTTTTTTAAAGACGGGGTTTCACCAGGCTGGTCTTGAACTCCCGACCTCAGGTTGTGATATAGCTGGCCTAGAATTAGAAACAGTACAATGCCATTTTAAAATGGGAAAACTGTTTCCATTCTCCTCACAATGACTACTAGCCATGGCTTCTGTAAACTACTAAGATTACCTTGCAAAATGCAAAGAGAGGACAAGCTGCATACTTTCCCTTATCTGTAACTGCCAGAATTGCTGGCCTTTGTTTACCAAAGTAAGCACCCCCAGATAATTCCATCCTGGTTCCAAGTAACCTAAAAGTATGTGGACCCCACACCTGTCCAAATAATGTATAAACTAATGTTTATCTTGACCTCTGTAAACCACTTAAGTGGCAATCGGAATGACAAAAGTCCCCTGGCCCTTGGAATATCTGGAGCCCCCTCACCCTCGTCTCAGCCTAGGAGGTGATTGACAGCTTTCATTCCCATCTCCGCTCCTCACCCCCACTCCCAAGGTGGTTTTGTGGGTATAAAAAGGTCTTGTCACTCTTCTTTCTCTGCCACGGGTTGGAGAGACGTGAGTCCTCCGTGGTCGCCGGCAATAAACCCTGCAATTTGGCATTCTTTTGTTCTGGTGTTGACTTTCTGGGCTAAGTTCAATGCAACATTTTGGAGGTCCCACCGAGATATTATTTTTCATCACCAGACAAAAGCCATTTCAGAGTCTCGCCTGGGTGGCTGCTCCCACCTCGGAAGCCTCTAGGGGAGGCGCCCCCTGAGCTGTCTCAGGGCCCCGGAGCGCTACTGCGGAGGAGCGCCCACCTGGCCGACATTCACCCAAAATTCTTTGGGGTCCTGAAAGCCTCCGGAGGTAGGTTGGTTTGGAATCTGGGAACCGGTTCAAGGGAAAGGGCCTGTGTCGGGGGACTGACGAGTCACTGCAACTCCGACCTGGCAAGCCTCACCGAGACGTTGCTTGAGGCTTCTGGTGGCTGGCATAGTGGGTGGCAGCCTTCTGGTAGCTGGTATAGGGGGTATATCAGCGTCGGGTGGCTGGCATAGTGGGTGCCAGCCTTTTGGTGGCTGGCATAGTGGGTGGCAGCCTTCTGATAGCTGGCATAGTGGGTATATCAGCCTCGGGTGGCTGGCATAGTGGGTGCCAGCCTTTTGGTGGCTGTCATAGTGGGTGGCAGCCTTCTGGTAGCTGGCATAGTGGGTATATCAGCCTCGGGTGGCTGGCATAGTGGGTGCCAGCCTTTTGGTGGCTGTCATAGTGGGTGGCAGCCTGGTAGCTGGCATAGTGGGTATATCAGCCTCAGGTGGCTGGCATAGTGGGTGCCAGCCTTTTGGTGGCTGTCATAGTGGGTGGCAGCCTTCTGGTAGCTGGCATAGTGGGTGTCAGCATTCGATTGTTTTCCGTAGCCTCTGTGTGAGTGAGAGTGTGTGAGTATCTATGTAGTCCCACGGCTGAAAGCCACGGGGCTTGAGTGGGCCTCCACCCGCGGTTCCACGGGAGCATCATAAGGCATAACGGTGATTCACCTCAGAGCTGTCCTACTCGGACTTCCATCCTGAGGTGACCAGGCCCGTGGATTATCCGGGTACACCTCTAGTCAAGACGTTCCTGAAATACCCCTCCGGGGGCGTGGCCGGGCAGGCAACTGAGTGGTCTCCTCTGGGAGGCTCCCACCCTTTGTTTGTCACTCTTGTATGTGGTCCTGTCTCGTCTGTAAGTTTGCCAGTATTATTAGACTTCTGCTAGCAGACATACACTGGATGCAGGGAACTTTCATTGATTATATCCCTGCAGAGATTACTCTATTCTCCTTCTTTCTCATCTTTCTCTTCTGTCACTGAGGCCTCATTCTTTCTTTCTCTGCCATGTGGCAGATAGTCTTAACTTTAGTTGTTTTTATTTTCTTCCTTGTTATGATCATTGTGGCCTGTAAATTCTCCCAGCCACCTCCACCGGGAAAAGAGTATTTTTGCCCGTGCTGGGTCTGAGTCCATGTCGGGAAGGCAGTTGTGCCCCCAGCACCTCAGAAGTAGTTTCTTTGGGGTTGTAGGAAACAAAGTCCTAGATCAGGGTCTACGAGAGCTCTTTGTCTGGTTGGGATGGAAAACTGGTAACTGCCTATTCTGCCAGAAAAATGTCCAATGTTATTATAAGCAGTGCCCAGTAGTGTATCACAGGGAGGCCTTACTAAAACCTGCTTTAGAGAGGGCAAAATTGAATTAGAGGCTTTCCAAAGTTGGCTATGCCACAGAAAAGGAAAGACACGGTAGTAAGCAAGAGTCCTGAGAGAAAGGAAAAGAAAAGAAGAGAGAGGAGACAGAGACAAAAGAAAGCAAGAGAGAGGAAATAGGGAAAGAGAGAAAACAGAAGAGAGTGGAGAAGAAAGAAAAAAAAAGGGGGGGAGACAAGAATTTAATGCTTTTCAGGGTCCCTGTGTAAAAGTGACAAAAAGCTGCAGGGGGGAAGAACTCGCAGCCGGCCCAGCGGCTTGGAGCTCAGTTTAAACTGACACCAAAAGCGTTTTTTTTTTTCCCTTCTCTGCTGGCTGCCCGCCCCACCCGGCTTTCAGGCAGGCCACACTGTCTCTCAGTGTAGCATTTGCATCTAAAAACTAGCTCTAAGAACAGCTTTCTAACTCTTTGTAGTGCAAATTATTTGTTAGCACAACAGTTAAGGTGGGGCGAGGGCGCCCAAAGCTGCAAGATTGTTAGTTCAAGTCCTCAATAAGGCCAGTCTTAAACTAGTAAAATCTCTCAGGGGAAAATTTAAAACGGAAAGAAAACGACCAAATGGGCTCGTCACCGTCCTGACCATACACCCGCCTCCGATGCATGATGGAAAACTTTAAATTAGGGTTCTCTGGCCAGTATGGTGTTAAGCTAACCCCACAGAGGCTTCGGACCCTTTGTGAGCTCGAGTGGCCAGCCTTTGGGGTAGGCTGGCCAGATACAGGGACATATGACCCCAAGATAACTCTGGCTGTCAGGAACATCGTGTCAGGGTCCCCAGGCCACCCTGATCAATTTCCATACATCGATCAATGGCTGAGGCTGAACCAGCACCCCCCTCCTTGGCTTGAAAAATGTATAAAGTGTGCTGTATTTCAGGTTATGCTAGCAGGCCCCCCCCAAAAAAAAAAAAAAAAAAGGGCCCCTCAGCACCGGCTGTTCTTCCAGGCCCTGCCGAGGACCAAGAGTTGCCTCCACCGTATTCTTGGCCCTCGGGGGCGGGGTCCCAACACCCCTTCCTGGATAGTACTAATGACCAGCCCTTGTCTCCTCTCCACACTCGAAGCAGGGCCCTACATTCACCGGCGGTCCTTCTTCTCCGAGAGGCTCCCCAACAAGAAGAAAACAATTGGGGTCGCCCATTCTTTGTTCACTTCTTGTCAGGTGACTTATATAACTGGAAGGTGATAGAAATTAAGGAGGAGGCCAAAACACCAAGTGCTGGCACAAGCTTTATTAAATGCAAGGAAAAATCTGCTGGGCTGCACCCAAAATTGACACGCAGCACCTGTGGCGTGGCAAAAGGAATTTTTATGGCCTGCAAGCCGGCAGATACCTCCAGTGTGAGGGGCTGTGCAAGAGGGGAGGGGCTGGGGAAGTGCTGAGTTTAATAGTTCCTGGGAGGGCTGGGGAACTACTAAAATAGCAAGAGGGGGCGGGTTAGAAAACTACTGAGATAGAAAGTTCCCCGGGAAGGGGTCGTGCTGGGAGGCTGGAGGATCTTGAAGCGGTAGCAAAGTTTTACAATAGAGTAAGTTCTGTCAGAAAGCTCAACATCCCCCGTTCTCTGAGAAGCCCCAGGCTTTGACAGGGCTCTTAAAATCTGTGCTGCAAACTTATCGCCCCATTTAGAATAACTGCCAACAATTATTACTGAGTTTGTTCACCACAGAGGAGAGGAGTAGAATTAGACGAGAAACCCATAAAGCAATACGTAGGATGGGCGGAAGATCAGAAAATGCCAGGACCAAATTAAAATGGTATTTTTCATCTACCCGACCCCACATGGGGGCCCAACACCTTGAGGGGTCACCAGGCTCTGAACACTTTTCACCAGTAATTGTTAGAGGGGGTTAAGAGAGTGGCTCCATGATAGGGACTGTAAAAATGAGCAGGCCATAAATCTGGCTTTTGTTTCCCAGTCTCCCCCAGACATCAAAAGAAAGTTGCAAAATTAGAGGGCTTTCAGGGAATAAATTTAGCTCAGTTGTTAGAAATTGCCCAAAAAGTTTTTAACAATAGGAACACCTTAGAGGCCAAGCAAGATAAGAGAATTACTAAAGCAGTGATAACAGCACTCCAGGAAACCCGAGTTACCTCCCGGGAACCAAAAATCCAGCAGAGAAGCTGCTGCAAAGTTCTAAGAATTCCCCCACTTTGTTTGATGAGACACTGAGCCAAGGCCTTGCTGATTTCTGAGCTGAGTTATAACTTACTTTTAGCCACAAAAACCCAGGAGGACTGTAAAGAGACCACCCAGTCATTACTAAGGACCCTACAGACTTTAGAGTACCGGGTCTCAGCTAAAAAGGCCCAACTCTGCCAGCCGAGAGTTACTTACTGGGACTCTATTATAGAGAAAGGCAACTGGGCACTGGCACCCAGCGGAATCCAAGCAGTGTTGCAAATACCCACCCCCACCACGAAACGCCAAGTTAAAGAATTCCTTGGGGCTGTCGGATACTGCAGACTGTGGATTTTGGGATTTTCTGAGATAGCCAAGCCCCTGTATGCCTGCACTAGAAGAAATCAGCCCTTAACGTGGACAGAGGTAGAGCAACAGGCTTTTGACAAGTTCAAGACTGCCCTGACTGCAGCCCCAGCCTTAGCCTTGCCAGACAGCTCTAGACCTTTCCAGTTGTTTGTGCATGAAAAACAGAGTTGCTAAGGGGGTGCCTACCCAAACTCTGGGACCCTAATCCCAGCCAGTCACCTATCTTTCAAAAGGACTTGATCCCATAGCCTCTGGGCGGCCAGCTTGTCTGAGAGTGGTGGCGACCACAGCCTTATTTATCAAAGAGGCAGACAAGCTGACTTTGGGGCAGGAGTTAAACTTAGTGGCTCCCCACGTGTTAGAGTCGCTACTCCGTCGAGCCCCAGAAAATGGATGTCAAATGCTGCCACATTGCTACCTGACATGGCCAGAGGAGCCAATTCATGACTGCCAATGGACAATAGATGTCCTCCAAGCTGCGCGACCGGATCTCACTGATGTCCCCCTTTAGAACCCGGAAGAGGTATTGTATACGGATAGAAGCAGCTTCATGGTCGATGGAGTCAGGTATGCCAGGGCAGCTGTGGTCACCCAAGAGCGGGTTATCTGAGCTCAGGCTCTCCCACACGGGACCTCAGCCCAGAAGGCCGAACTCATAACTCTAATAAAGGCCTTGGACTGGGCAGAGGGAAAAACTGTCAATATCTACATAAATAGTCGATATGCCTTTGCTACAGCCCAAGTACATGGACCCATTTATAAAGAAAGAGGGCTGCTTACCTCGGAGGGAAAGATCATCAAAAACAGAGAGGAAATCCTAGCCCTGCTAGAAGCTCTATGGAAGCCCAAGGCAGTGGCATTAATACACTGCAAAGGACACTGTCCGACCTACCCTCTGCGGGAAGACTGAGCTCCTTCGGAAAAAACCGGACCGCAGGCTAGAGGAAATTCCTTAAGTTCAGGCTTTATTGAGAGGAAAGAGCCTCCGGGCGGACCAGCCGGGAAGAAGAGGAGAATGGCCGCGCTGCTCAGAGGGGCAGGGTTGTTTTATAGGGGGCTGAAGGGCTGGGGGGTGGGGAAGCCAAAAGCCGAGGTGGTGGGCAACTGTTGGTCAGTTTGAACTGCTGGGCGGGAAGCTGGGCGGCGGGAGGGCTAGGGCCGGTATGTAAAGTGAGAGATAAGGGAGCCTCTTTGTGGGGGAGGGAAAGAGAGAGAGATTTTGCGGTAGGGGCAGAGTTTTCCAAACATTCCCGACTCCTTAAAGAAAAGAAAAAGAGGGGCGTCGGTTGTCTCTCTAGCTACTTCCTGCTGACAAGGGTCGATGGGGGTTCTGAAGAGGTCTCTTTTCTTAACGAGCCTGGATGTTCGGGGAGAGGTCCGCTTCTAGCACTCATTCAGGGTAGGGTTGGAGCAGCATCTGGTGGATGGTGACTCCAGTCAGTTCTTGAAAGCGCCGCTATAGGAACTGTAGAAAGCAAGGAGCAATAAGTAAGATTAGGCAAACAGCTACTAGGGGCCCAAGCAATGGGGACAAGAGGGTATACATAGAGGAAGACCACCACGCTGTGGCTTCAGCCGAGAACTTCTGACTCTGCAGGTTAGTTTTGAGTTTCTGGAGGCTCTCGATTCGGGTTTCTACTAGGCCGGATTCATTGATGTAGTAACAGCACTCTTCCTGTAGGAAGATACAGGTCCCTCCTCGTTCAGCAGTGAGCAGGTCCAGGGCTCTTCAGTTCTGCAAGGCAACTTGGGCAACTGAGGTGATCTGTCATTGGAGTGATGCTAAAGACTCAGTAGAGTCATTAATAGCCGCTTGGAGTTGTGAGGTCAGTCGGGCTATGGCCAGGTGAGAGTGGACTAGTGCCCCTCCTCCTAATCCTGCTGCAAGTGCTGAACCAGCAAGGGAGACACCAACGGCAATGGGTAGGAAGGCAGCTCGTCGGGTGCGGCGATGGGGAGTTTGCAGCATCTGGAATTCGGCTGGGGAATATATAGTGAGTCGAGGGACTAGGGTTACCGGGAGGACTTTCTGTGTATTTTCAGATGGCTGGGTGGGTTGGGGAAGAGAAGCGTTGGCGTGTTCTCGGAGAAGGCTGCGAAGGAGAGTAAAGTAGGGGAGGTAGCTGTCTAGAGGAGTAGTCTCTGGCGGTGGGGGAGTTGAAAGTAGGAAGGGGCAACCATACAGCAGCTCAAATGGGCTAAGCTGTGATGGGCCCCGGGGGCCTGCTCTTACCCTGGTGAGGGTGATAGGAATTAAGGTTACCCAGGATTGGCGGAGCTCAAGCATGAGCTTAGTCAGATGCTCCTTTATTAGGCCATTGGCCCGTTCCACCTTACCAGAGGACTGAGGATGGTAGGCAGCATGTAGCTTCTACTGAATTCCTAGAGAGGTAGAAACGGCATTAGTGACTTTGGAGATAAAGGCTGGGCCGTTGTCTGACTGTATGGTAGCCGGGAGTCCAAAGCGTGGGATGATGTCTTGAATGAGATGAGTGGCTACTGTCCCGGCAGACTCAGAGGCTGTGGGGTAAGCTTCAATCCAGCCTGAAAAAGTGTCAACAATGGTTAGCAGATACCGGTACTGTTTGTGCTTTGGCATATGGGTGAAATCAATTTGCCAGTCTTGGCCAGGTAGGAACCTGCGTAGCTGATGAAGCTGGCGCCGGGGATGACAGGAACTCTGGGAATTAGTTTTCACGCAGACAGTACATGAGGACTGGACTTCCTGTATGGTATTGAGGAGGCGGTGGGGGTGAAAAAGTGGGTGGAGGAACTGGTATAAGGCTTTAGGCCCAATGTGGAGTGAATTATGGATGTCTTGGATTATCTGGTACCTTTGCTTTTCAGGGAGGATGAGGAGGTTATGCTTGAAGGCCCAGTCATCCTTGAACTGTACCCCGGGGGTAGACTGGAGGGTCTGGAGTTCTGAGGCAGAGTATTGAGGGCTAGGAGAAAAAGGCTGTGTGGGCTGGCAGTGGGGAAGGTTATGACGGCCTTCAGCTTTGAAAGGATGTCTCACCCCAGAAGGGGAACTGGGCAGGTGGGGATTACTAAAAAGGAGTGGGTGAAGGGAGTGGAGTTATATGAGCACATGAGTGGTGGGGTTTGATAGGGGATACTCGGGGTCCCATCGATTCCCATGACTAAGACCTGGGAAGGGGTGAGATGGCCAGAATAAGAAGGAAGTGCGGAGTAGGTAGCCCCCATGTCTTGTGACCCTAGGCTCGGCGAGGGTAACCGGAGTCGGAAAGCCAGGGCCCTGCTAGTCATCTAGCAGCCCTAGTAGACTGGGGAACGGAGCTCCCTCGGAGGTCGGCTCCTGGCAAGCAGGCTCCTCCCTACTGAGGGTGACCGCCGGCTGCGTAACGCCAGTGTGTCTGTTTTGAGGAACCGGCACCCTGGGGAAGCTGGGGCAGTCTGACTTCCAGTGTCCCGGGAGCCGACAGATAGGGCAAGGCTTAGTTGGTGGCCATGGTTGTGGACAGGCTCGGGACCAGTGTCCTTCCTTTCCACATTTGAAACATGCCCCTGGAGGGGCATGGGTTTCGGCCTTGGGCTTCTGGTTCCCTGCCGGCCTTAGAGCCGCCACTAGGGCTTGGGTCTGGAGGGCAGCCTTCTGCTTCATGCGAGTTTGGCGGGCAGCCTCAGCCGCATCTTCCCTGGCATTGAATACTTTAAAGGCCATTTTTACCAGGTCTTGGATGGGAGTCTCTGGCCCCTCTTCTGCTTTCTTTAGTTTCTTTCTTATGTCGGGTGCTGATTGGGAGATAAAATGGGAGGCTAATACAGTGGCCCCATTTTGGGAGGCTGGATCTAGTCGAGTATACCAGACTAGGGCTTCTTATGCTTGAGTGAGGTATTGGAATTCTTTAATATATGTGGACGGGTTGGCTGAGAAGGATCCTAAACGTGTCTCAATTTGGGACAGGTCTTGGAGTGAGAAAGGAACATGGACCCTGATTAAACCTTCAGCGCCTGCCACTTCTCGGAGTGGGGCCAGGATAGCTGGCTGGTGGGAGCGGGTGTGGGCCGCCACCGGAGAGGCAAGAGGAAGTGCAGCCTCTGAGGGAGGGGGCTCGGAGGGAGTAGAGGGAGAGCGAGGCATGGCCTCTGAGGTAGGAGGTGCAGAGGGAGTGGGGGAAGGGCGTGCCGTTGATGGCGAGTGGTTGCTGAGATTGGCAGGAGAGGACAGATGTTCAGGCAGATCCTCCGGTGAGGAGTAGGGAGGGGGAGAGGTAGTGGAGGAAGATTTACGGGGGGTTCGAGATAAGAGGATTTGGTAGGTGGAGCAGGAAGAACATAGGTTGGGGTGGGTACGGAGGTCCCAAAAAGCCTGGACGTAAGGAATTTCATTGTCCTTGCCCGCGCGGCCACAAAAATCGTCGAGATCTCGGAGGGTGTTGAAATCAAAAGTGCCAGTCGGGGGCCAATGTGACTGGTTACTGAGTTTGTATTGGGGCCAAGCCACGTGGGACAGGAAAATAAGCTTTTTCTTTCTGAGGGTTTGGGAATATCCCAATTTGGTAAAATTCGCAGCAAGCACCCAAGGGGGGTGCTCAGAGGTATTTTGGACTCCGAATTTCCCATGGCAGGCGCAGCTACAGACTCTCCGGCGCGGATGGGCAGATGCAACGAAAAGGCGTCCCCGTTCGTTGCAAATTCCCCGGAGTACAATTAAGTACGGAAAGGGAAGCGGTCAGAGGGGCGTCCCCCGTCTGGCGGCTGTCCCTCGGAAGGCTCCTGGAGCCGGAATGGAAGACTACCTTGGCTCGGCCGAGACTAGGCAAGGAGTCCGTGCGGAACGCCGGAGGGGAGCAACTGCACCGTGCCGTAGGAAGAGGAGACGGGAAGCGGGGGAAGGCAAAGCAAGAAAAACTTGGCTTACCTTAATCGGAACGTGGAGGTGGCAGGGCCAGTGTTGGGTAGGTCGGGGAGGGGGGCCGTGGCCGGGCCAACGGCCCCAGCTCCCGTCCCGGGTTTCCGGCACCATTTGTCCGACCTACCCTCTGCGGGAAGACTGAGCTCCTTCGGAAAAAACCGGACCGCAGGCTAGAGGAAATTCCTTAAGTTCAGGCTTTATTGAGAGGAAAGAGCCTCCGGGCGGACCAGCCGGGAGGAAGAGGAGAATGGCCGTGCCGCTCAGAGGGGCAGGGTTGTTTTATAGGGGGCTGAAGGGCTGGGGGGTGGGGAAGCCAAAAGCCGAGGTGGTGGGCAACTGTTGGTCAGTTTGAACTGCTGGGCGGGAAGCTGGGCGGCGGGAGGGCTAGGGCCGGTATGTAAAGTGAGAGATAAGGGAGCCTCTTTGTGGGGGAGGGAAAGAGAGAGAGATTTTGCGGTAGGGGCAGAGTTTTCCAAACAGACACCAGAAGGGAGATTCATCAGAGGCAAGGGGAAATAGGGCAGCTGACCTGCAAGCCGGACAGGCAGCCTTGGGGCCAGTAAAACCTCTGACTCTTCTTGTGACTCTGCCGGCCCCAAACCTGCCTCGTACCCCAACATACTCGCCTGAGGAAGAAAATTTTGCTAAAGAACAGGGTGGACGAAAAGATTCCATAGGATGGTGGATTCTACTGGACATAAGGATTGTGCTCCCTAGCTTCTCTAGAGGCTCTAGAGAAGGCTCTAGTTAAGAACACACCAGGCCATTTACTTAGGACAAACAAAACTCACTGAGTTGTTAAGGGCCAGATACTACATTCCACATTTACATAAGATTGTTAGGGAAACTACTATTCATTGTAATGTAAGCGACAGGGTAAATTTAGGGATACTAGCCCAGGGGAACAGTGGAAGGTAAATTTTACTGAAATAAAGCCCCCAGCTTGAGTCTGTAAATGCCTCCTTATGTTTACAAATGCTTTTTCTGGATGGGTCGAGGCTTTTCCTACTAGGTCAGAAACTGCACTGGTAATAACAAAGAGACTGTTATAGGACCTGGTTCCTCGGTATGGCTTGCCCCTGACACTGGGATCAGATAATGGCCCTGCTTTTACGGCACAGGTTTCACAGGGCCTATCTAAGGCCCTGGGCATATCCTGGAAGCCACACTGTGCCTATCGGCCCCAGAGTTCTGGGCAGGTTAAAAGGATGAACCGGACCATAAAGGAAACTTTAACAAAATTCATTCTAGAAACCGGTGAAAACTGGGTCAACCTGCTTCCTTTTGTTCTCCTCTGTACCCGATGTACTCCCTATAAGAAAGGCTTTACTCTTTTTGAAATTATGTTTGGGAGGCCCCTTCCCTTAATCCCCAAACTTGCGGACACCATACATGCTGAAGTCCATAATCATACACTCCTTAAGTCCTTGCAGGCACTCCAGTCTGTTCAGTCCCAGGTGCATTCACTCATCAGGGAAGTTCAACCTACTCCAGGGGACCTCACTGACTAGTCGCTACACCCCTTCCAGCCGGGGAATAAGGTCTTAATAAAGAGATTCACTGCCTCTGGTCTGACTCCTCACTGGAAGGGACCCTACACCGTGATTCTGGTCACCCCCACGGCAGTCAAGGTGGACAGACTGACTGCCTGGATTCACCATTCACACATCAAGACTGCCCCCGGATGCAAGATGGGAAGTAGTTTCATCCTCAACGGACCCCCTAAAGCTAAGTCTTTTGCACTGTTCACAGTTGTCATCCTAATCTCTTTGATTCCTGTAACCACCCCCCTTAATGCCCGCTTATTGTCAATAGGTCATCACGGAAGGCTCAACAGGACAATTTGTTAGTACTGTACTTGAGGCTGGAACCACTCTTGTCAACTTAACCCTAGAGTACATTCCCAGAGATCCCATAACCTTCTCCCTAGAGCTCTGCACTCTCTTAAACGAGAGCCTAGATGCAAATACTATAGGACAAATGAAGACAAAAAGATGGGGCAGGGAAAATGCGGTGAGGGCGAAGGAGATGGATGTGGGAACGTAGTGGCCGAAAAACGGCTTCAGACAATGAGGCTATATCTATGCCCAAGGTCCACACCAGATAAAAGGTAAAATTCTCATAGCACCCAATACAGACAGATGTTAGAAACAGGCCCCCATAATTATACCCCTATTAGTGGGACTTGGAATAGCAGGGTCCACCGCTATAGGAATATCTGCCTTAGTCACTGGGGACCAAAATTTCCAAACTCTTTCACATCAAATAGATGCAGAAATTGCCCATCTAGAAAATTCCCTCACCAAATCAGCTAAACAAGTAGACTCCTTGGCTGAAATGGTATTGCAAAATAAAAAGGGGTTAGACTTGTTGCTCTTGAGGGAAGGAGGGCCGTATGCGGCTCTCGGTGAGCAATGTTGCTTCTATGCAAATAATTCTGGAATTATCTGAGACAGTCTTGCTATGGTTAGAAAAAACTTAGAAATGAGGAAACACCTCAGAGAAGCCTCAGGAAATTTTTTTTTTTTAATTTTTTATTGCATTTTAGGTTTTGGGGTACATGAGCAGAACATGCAAGACAGTTGCGTAGGTACACACATGGCAGTGTGTTTTGCTTCCTTTCTCCCCTTCACCCACATTTGGCATCTCTCCCCAGGCCATCCCTCCCCACCTCCCCCTCCCACTGGCCCTCCCCTTTTTCCCCCAATAGACCCCAGTGTTTAGTACTCCCCTCCCTGTGTCCATGCGTTCTCATTTTTCATCACCCACCTATGAGTGAGAATATGCGGTGTTTCATTTTCTGTTCTAGTGTCAGTTTGCTGAGGATGATGTTCTCCAGATTCATCCATGTCCCTACAAACGACACAAACTCATTTCTGATTGCTGCATAATATTCCATGGTGTATATGTGCCACACTTTTCCAATCCAGTCTATTGTCAATGGGCATTTGGGTTGATTCCAGGTCTTTGCCATTGCAAACAGTGCTGCAGCCTCAGGAAATTAGTACCAAAAACTGTTCTCTTGGTCCCCCTAGCTGACATCCCTGCTCATTGGGTTAGCAGGACCCTTGATGTTAGTAGTCCTAAGATAACATTTAAACCATGCCTTTTAAACATGCTCTGCAAATTTATCCAGGAAAGAATAGATTCGGTAAAATTAATGGTTTTAAGATCCAACTATGGGCCTCTGTGTCAAGAAGAGGACACCTATTAAAGATTTAATTTATGTTATAAGAACAGGGGGGAATGTGATATAGCTGGCCTAGAATTAGAAACAGTACAATGCCATTTTAAAATGGGAAAACTGTTTCCATTCTCCTCACAATGACTACTAGCCGTGGCTTCTGTAAACTACTAAGATTACCTTGCAAAATGCAAAGAGAGGACAAGCTGCATACTTTCCCTTATCTGTAACTGCCAGAATTGCTGGCCTTTGTTTACCAAAGTAAGCACCCCCAGATAATTCCATCCTGGCTCCAAGTAACCTAAAAGTATGTGGACCCCACACCTGTCCAAATAATGTATAAACTAATGTTTATCTTGACCTCTGTAAACCACTTAAGTGGCAATCGGAATGACAAAAGTCCCCTGGCCCTTGGAATATCTGGAGCCCCCTCACCCTCGTCTCAGCCTAGGAGGTGATTGACAGCTTTCATTCCCATCTCCGCTCCTCACCCCCACTCCCAAGGTGGTTTTGTGGGTATAAAAAGGTCTTGTCACTCTTCTTTCTCTGCCACGGGTTGGAGAGACGTGAGTCCTCCATGATCGCCGGCAATAAACCCTGCAATTTGGCATACTTTTGTTCTGGTGTTGACTTTCTGGGCTAAGTTCAATGCAACAAGGTGATCTGCCCGCCTTGGCCTCCAAAGTGCTTGAATTACAGGCATGAGCCACCAAGCCTGGCCAAGTTTAATGATTCTTCATGTCACAGACAAGGTGACCGAAAGGGGAAAAAAAATCCAAAAACTTGCCTAAAGTCAGCCAAATAGAAAGTGGTGAGCTCAATTGTGCTCTGACCTCCTCCCTCTTTTACAGACAGTGCCATTGTGCACTAATTAATTCAACAACTATTAATTGAGCATCTGCCATGGGCCAAACACTGTAATTGGCACTGGGAATATAGTGGTAAATGGGACACAGCAAACATGACCAAAAGCTTGAAGATGTAAACAACAAAATACCAACATTATATCAGAGAATATGAGGTGCCAGAACATGCTGCTGCTATAAAGAATGTGTGCCCACAGGGTTTTCCAGGGTAGGTTCTGATTAAAACGAGGTTGGGGCTGGGCATGGTGGCTCACCCCTGTAATCCCAGGACTTTGGAAGGCTGAGGTGGGTGGTTCACAAGGTCAAGAGATCGAGATCATCCTGGTCAACATGGTGAAATCCCCTCTCTACTAAAAATACAAAAACTAACCAGGTGTGGTGGCACCTGCCTGTAGTCTCGGCTACTTGGGAGGCTGAGACAGGAGAATCAATTGAACCCGGGAGGTATAGGTTGCAGTGAGCCAAGATCACACCACTGCACTCCAGCCTGGGGACAGAGCAGGACCCCCTCTCATGAATTGAATGAATGAATGAATGAAGGTGGGTACAGCGAAGCTTTACACAGAGGACCAGAGCTCAGCCAGGCCTGGAGGCTCATCACTGTGAGTATATAGAGTTTGTCTCAGTTTCTTTGTATGCAAACCCTAAAATCTTTGGCATATCTGAAATGAGAAGTGTCTTTTCTATGTTAATGAGATGGGTTGGGTTGCAGTGAGCCAAGACTGTGCCATGGCACTCCAGCCTGAGCAACATAATGAGCTCTCATTGATGAACAACAACAACAACAACAACAAAATTTAAAAAAAAAAGGCTCAGGCCTATAATCCCAGCACTTTGGGAGGCGGAGGTGGGTGGATCACGAGGTCAAGAGATCAAAACCATCCTGGTCAACATGGTGAAACCCCGTCTCTACTAAAAATACAAAAAATTAGCTGGGCATAGTGGCGCGTGCCTGTAATCCCAGCTACTCAGGAGGCTGAGGCAGGAGAATTGCCTGAACCCAGAGGCGGAGGTTGCGGTGAGGCGAGATCCTGCCATTGCACTCCAGCCTGGGTAACAAGAGTGAAACTCCGTTTCAATAAACAAATAAATAAATAAATAAATAAAAGACTCAAATTTAATATTAAATATTGACTCCTGGAGTACCTAGACAGCCAAAAGCCACTTGTTCATTCCGGTTTGTTTTTATTGTTTTTATTTTTTTTAATTTTTTGAGATGGAATCTTGCTCTGTCACCCAGGCTGGAGTGCAATGGCCCAATTTTGGCCCACTGCAACCTCAGTCTCCCAGGTTCAAGTGATTCTCCTGCCTCAGCCTCCCAACTAGCTGGGATTACAGGCATGCACCACCACGCCCCACTAATTTTGTATTTTTAGTAGAGATGGGGTTTCTTCATATTGGTCAGGCTGGTCTTGAATTCCTGACCTCAGGTGATCCACCTGTTTCAGCCTCCCAAAGTGCTGTGCCCTTTGGGAAGAGCCCGGCCCATTTCTGAGTCCTTAAAGCTTCCATTATTAAAAGTTCTGCATTCCTTTACACATCCCAGAAGAAACACAATGATCTAAATTAAATATAGATTAAAAGTGTGTGTGTGTTGACTATTCTAAATTACTAAAATAGATTAAGAGGAGTTTTTTTGACACAGAGTTTTGCTCTTACTCTGTTGCTCAGGCTGGAGTGCAGTGGCAGTCTTGGCTCACTACAGCCTTTGCCTCCCAGATTCAAGTGATTGTCCTGCTTCAGCCTCCTGAGTAGCTGGGATTACAGGAACCTGACACACCACCATGCCCAGCTAATTCTTGTTTTTGTTTTTTGAGACAGAGTCTTGCTCTGTCACCAATGCTAGAGTGGAGTGGCTCGATCTCCACTCACTGCAACCTCCAACTCCCAGGTTCAAATGATTCTCCTGCCTCAGCCTCCTGAGTACCTGTGATTACAGGCACCTGCCACCGTGACCAGCTAAAATTTGTATTTTTTGTAGAGATGGAGTTTCACCATCTTGGCTAGGGTGATCCTGAACTCCTGACCTTGTGATCCACTTGCCTTGGCCTCCCAAAAAGATGGAATTACAGGCATGAGCCACAACGCCTGGCCTAATTTATATATATATATATATATTTTTTTTTTTTTTGAGAGAGAGTCTTGCTCTGTCTCCAGGCTGGAGGGCAGTGATGCAGTCTCAGCTCACTGCAACTTCCACCCGCTGGGTTCAAGTGATTCCCCTGCCTCAGCCTCCCGAGTAGCTGGGATTAACAGGCATGCACCACCGTGCCCAACTATTTTTGCATGTTTAGTAGAGATGGGGATTCACCATGTTGGCCAGGATGGTCTCAATCTCTTGACTTTGTGATTTACCCGCCTCAGCCTCCCAAAATGCTGGGATTATAGGTGTGAGCCACCACACCCGGCCATTCTTGTATATATTTTTTTAGTACAGATTGGGTTTCACCATATTGGCCAGGCAGCTCTGGAACTCCTGACCTCAAGTAATCTGCTCACCTCGGCCTCCCAAAGTGAGCATTAGGAACATAAACAAATCACCGTGTCTGGTCCAAGACCAAGGTTTTTTGTCAAACATATAATCCTGCAAAGACAATCAAAACTTTATATACGTTTCTGCTACCTGGTGGGCCATTAAAAATTTATACAGAAATTGGCTGGGTGTGGTGGCTTCTGCCTGAGGTCAGGAGTTCAAGACCAGCCTGGGCAACATGGTGAGACCCTGTCTCTATTTAAAAAAAAAAACAGCCGGGCACGGTGGCTCTACTAAAAATACAAAAATTAGCTGGGCATGGTGGTGTGCACCTGTAGTCCCAGCTACTCGGGAGGCTGAGGCGGGAGAATTGCTTGAACCCAGGAGACGGAGGTTGCAGTGAACCGAGATCGTGCCATTGCACTCCAGTCTAGGTAATGTCTCAAAAAAAAATTTATACAGAAATTTTATTCAGTTTTTTTTTTTTTTTGAGATGGAGTCTTGCTCTGTCACCAGGCTGGAGTGCAGGAGTGACATCTCAGGTCACTGCAACCTCTGACTCCCCGGTTCAAGTGATTCTCCTGCCTCAGCCTCCTGAGTAGCTGGGATTATAGGCATGCACCACCACATCCAGCTAATATTTGTATTTTTACCACCACATCCAGCTAATATTTGTATTTTTAGTAGAGATGGAGTTTCACCATGTTGGCCAGGATAGTCTCAATCTCCTGACCTCGTGATTTGCTCACCTCACCTCCCAAAGTGCTGGGATTACAGGTGTAAGCCACCATGCCCAGCCTCAATTTTTATCTTCAATACATATTTTCTGGTAGTATAAAAGATTTCTCATGCAGGAAGGCTGATATTATAACAGTAGCTAAAAAGATATATTTAAAAATTTTCCTCATGAGACATTTCTGAAAAAGTCTCCAATTGTAAAGGTACTTATGCCAGGCATGGTGGCTCACGCCTGCAAACCCAGCACTTTGGGAGGCCGAGGTGGGTGGATCACCTGAGGTCAGGAGTTCAAGATCTACCTGGACAACATGGTGAAATACTGTCTCTAGTAAAAATACAAAAAGTTAGATGGGTGTGGTGGCAGGCACCTGTAATCTCAGCTACTTGGGAGGCTGAGGCAGGAGAATCGCTTGAACTCAGGAGGTGGAGGTTGCAGTGAACTGAGATCACACCATTGCATTCTAGTCTGGGAAACAAGAGTGACTCTGTCTCAGAAAATAAATAAATAAACAAACTTATTTCACTAGACAAGTTGTAAAACTTGTTAATTACAGTATTACAGATATAATAGAATTGAGCAAAGCTAATTAATTTACTGGATTCCGGTCAGGCACAGTGGCTCACGCCTGTAATCCCAGCACTTTGGGAGGGCGAGGTGGTTGGATCACAAAGTCAAGAGATTGAGACCATCCTGGTCAACATGGTGAAACCCCGTCTCTACTCAAAATACAAAAAATTAGCTGGGCATGGTGGTGCATGCCTGTAGTCCCAGCTACTAGGGAGGCTGAGGCAGGAGAATTGCTTGAACCTAGGAGGCAGAGGTTGTGGTGAACCTAGATTGGGCCATTGCACTCCAGTCTGGGTAACAAGAGCGAAACTCCATAAAAAAAAAAAAATTACTGGATTCCTTTTGTAACTACAGATTGATGACAATAAAATTCACTTAGAATGGAAATAATATGTTGGCCCTTATAAGATAGTCATTGGAAGGCCTATCCGCCTGATAGAACCTTATGTATTCTCTGCTACTGAAGTCTAATATTACTAAATGCAGAAATGCTTTTATGTATTACAGCAAAGTACATTTTCACCCACAAAAGAAAGCCTTTAATAGTCTTTCCACTGAGGACAGTAAGACCCTTTATAATCTAGAACCCAGAGATTGAGTATGCCTGCCATCCACACTGACGCAAGACTTCAAAACTTTGAACACTGGGGCCAGGTGCGGTGGCTCACACCTGTAATCCCAGAACACTGGGAGGCCGAGACGGGTGAATCACAAGGTCAGGGAGTTTGAGACCAGCCTGGCCAACATGGTGAAACCCCATCTCTACTAAAAATACAAAAATTAGCTGGATGTGGTTGTGCATGTCTGTAGTCCCAGCTACTTGGGAGCCTGAGGCAGGAGAATTGCTTGAACCTGGGAGGTGGAAGTTGCAGTGAGCCCAGATCATGCCACTGCACTCCAGCCTGGGCAACAGTGAGACTGTGTCTCAAAAAAAAAAAAAAAAAGTAAAGCTAATCAGGGAAGTTTCTTCTCAAAAGCAGATGAAAACCTTGATATATATAGTTTTATTAATAAAATCAAAGAGCAGAATATCTCTCCTATCATGACACTTGTAGTTCCCAGTTTTTTATGGCTCTATAAACAATAGAAATTAAAAAATGGGTCTCTTGTGTGCAGTCATGGTATATTACTATATGTAGAGAAATCTGCAGCCAACATTATATATGAAAAAACCTATGCCTTGATAGGTAAAAGATGAAGGACCAATGTGGGTGAGAAATTATAATGGGATATTTATTGCCTCATAGTATCAAAAACAGAATATTGATCTATCCCTTTTATTTATTATTTATTATTATATTTTTGAGATGAAGTTTCACTGCCCAGGTTGGAGTGGAATGGTGTGATCTTGGCTCACCACAACCTCCACCTCCCAGGTTGTTATATGTAAATTTTTGGTGCCCCAAAAGAAGTAGCTCTCCAATATAAATTTAATTTTCTCAGCAAGGCAACTTTACTTTCTGCGGAAAGGGCAGTCCTATTAACTATCTTGCCACAAGAGGACCTTGAACAAAGGAAAATCAGACATAGGTATTTCTTATGCATTTGAGTCATTCTTACTGCAGTGTCCTGCATCTATTGGCTGGAGCCTCACAATCTAAGCTAATGCCTGATTGGCTAACAACTTTAAACTTTCCTAAATAGGTAAAGGAAGAGGAGAATAAAAGAAAAGAGGAAGTAACTTGAAGAATGCTTAGAGAGGAAAACTCACTTTCAAATAAGGAAGAGGAATAAGCTATGATCTAGGACTTGCCCAGCCTTGTCTAGGCACGTTAGGGCAAATATCTAGGCTAAAGTGTATGAACGAAAAACACTGGAGGCCAGGCGCAGTGGCTCACGCCTATAATCCCAGCACTTTGGGAGGCCGAGGCAGGTGGATCACGAGGTCAAGAGATGGAGACCATCCTGGTCAACGAGGTGAAACCCCATCTCTACAAAAAAAATACAAAAATTAGCTGGGCATGGTGGCACCTCATCCCAGCTACTCGGCTGAGGCAGGAGAATTGCTTGAACCCAGTAGGCAGAGGTTGCAGTGAGCCGAGATCGTGCCATTGCACTCCAGTCTGGGTAACAACAGCGAAACTCCGTCTCAAAAAAAAAAAACAAACAAAAACACTGGATACACATTTCTTCATTATGACTAATGGCTACATTACTATTATTAGCAAAACCTTTAAATTAACCTTTGAAGAAATTATCATTTATTCTTTTTTATCATTTATTCTTAAGCAAAGAAGAACACTTTGAAGAGAAACTTTTATTTATTCTTATTTTCTACATGGGCTCAAGCAATTTTCCTGCCTCAGCCTCCCAAGTAGCTGGGATTACAGGCACATGCCACCACACCCAGCTTATTTTGTATTTTTAGTAGAGATAGTGTTTCTCCATGTTGGTCAGGCTGGTCTCAAACTCCCAACCGCAGGTGATCCTCCCATCTGGCCTCACAGTGTTGAGATTACAGGTGTTGGCACAAAAGTAGTCATGAGTTTTGTCAAAAAAGAAAAAAAAAAAAGAGAGATTACAGGTGTGAGCCAGCACAGGCGGTCAATCTATCCCTATTAACCTGCTTCATAAATTACAAAGAATTTATTCAGAATAGGTTTAGGAACATTGCCAGGAGGCCATTAATGTTCTGAATGGACATTATTCGTTACATCTTTTATTCATGGTTAGAATAAATGAGGCAATGGTTAGAAACTTATCCCCCATAGGCCGGGCGTGGTGGTTCACGCCTGTACTCCTAGCATTTTGGAAGGCCAAGATGGGTGGATCACCTGAGGTCAGGAGTTCAAGACCAGCCTGACCAACATGGTGAAACTCCGTCTTAAAAAAAAAAAAGAAAGAAAGAAACTTATCCCCCATAATAGGACTTGATAGCAGATTCTACTGTAAGGCTATGGTTACAAAATAGTAGAATTATTATTATTATTATTTTAAGATGGGGTTTCACCACGTTGGTCAGGCTGATCTTGAACTCCTGACCTCAGGTGATCCGCCCGCCTTGGCCTCCAAAGTGCTTGGATTACAGGCGTGAGCCACCACGCCTGGCCAGAATTATTATTTTTTTCTTTTTTGAGATGGAGTCTCACTCTGTTGCCCAGACTGGAGTGCAGTGGCATGATCTTGACTCATTACAACCTCCACCTCCCAGGTTCAAAGGATCCTCCTGCCTCAGCCTCCCTAGTAGCTGGGATTACAGGCTAGTAAGAAATTTTCTTACTAAAGTTTTGCTAAATAATAGAATTTCTCTAGGTTACTTACTGGATAAACAGAAGTACCTGTGCAGTTTCTATTACTTGTAGTTTCACATGAAGAAAGACATCAGATGTTACAGAGATACAGTTGTAGGGAATTAATGAAAAGGCTGCTTGATTTAAATGAGTAGACCAATTAGCTAATTATTTGATCTATTTTTATTTCTTTTTCGTTTTTTTAGAGATGAAGTTTTACCAGGTGGGCCAGGCTGGTCTCGAACTCCTGACCTCTGGTGATCCACCCATCTCGGCCTCCCAAAATGCTAGGAGTACAGGTGTGAGCCACCTTGCCCAGCCTTCTACTCTAACCCTTTAAAAATTAATAAGACAGGCTGGGCCTAGTGCCTCACGCCTGTACTCCCAGCACTTTGGGAGGCCAAGGCAGGCGGATCACAAGGTCAGGAGTTTGAGAGCAGTCTGACCAACATGGGAAACGCTGTCTCTACTAAAAATACAAAAATTAGCTGGGCATGATGGCACACACCTGTAATCCCACCTACTTAGGAGGCTAAGGCAGGAGAACCCCTTGAACCTGGGAAGCAGAAGTTGCAGTGAACTGAGATTGCGCCACTGCACTCCAGACTGGTCGACAGAGTGAGATAAAAATAAATAAATAAATAAGATAATTGTTGGCCGGGCGCGGTGGCTCACGCCTATAATCCCAGCACTATGGGAGGCCGAGGCAGGTGGATCACGAGGTCAAGAGATTGAGACCATCCTGGTCAACAAGGTGAAACCCCGTCTCTATTAAAAATACAAAAATTGGCCGAGAGCAGTGGCTCACGCCTGTAATCCCAGCACTTTGGGAGGCTGAGGCGGGTGGATCACGAGGTCAAGAGATCGAGACCATCCTGGTCAACATGGTGAAACCCCGTCTCTACTAAAAATATGAAAAAATTAGCTGGGCACGGTGGCGCGTGCCTGTAATCCCAGCTACTCAGGAGGCTGGGCAGGAGAATTGCCTGAACCCAGGACGCGGAGGTTGCGGTGAGCCGAGATCGAGCCATTGCACTCCAGCCTGGGTAACAAGAGTGAAACTCCGTCTCAAAAAAAAAAAAAAAAAAATACAAAAATTAGCTGGGCATGGTGGTGCGTGCCTGTAATCCCAGCTACTCAGGAGGCTGAGGCAAGAGAATTGCTGGAACCCAGAAGGCGGAGGTTGCGGTGAGCCAAGATCATGCCATTGCACTCCAGTCTGGGTAACAAGAGCGAAACTCCGTCTCAAAAAAAAAAAAAAAAAAAAGATAATTTTAATAACCAGAAGTTCTTGTTTCTCATTTACAAACCATAGTTCTATTTCACACTGGGATTGGAGACTAAATAAGTACATTTTTGATGGTGACAAAGTGATATCAATATCTAAAGTCTTGGTCTATCCAAACTGAGCCTAAATAAATAAATAAACTAGGCCAGGCCCTGTGTAATCCCAGCACTTTGGGAGGCTGAGGCAGGCGGATCACCTGAGGTCAGGGGTTCAAGACCAGCCTGGCCAACTTGGAGAAACTGTGTCTCTACTAAAAATACCAAAAAAAAAAAAAAAGGCCAGGTGTGGTGGCAGGTGCCTGTAATACCAGCTACCTGGGAGGCTGAGGCAGGAAAATTGCTTGAACCTGAGAGGTGGAGGTTATAGTGAGCTGAGAAAGCACCATTGCACTTCAGCCTGGGCGACAAGAGTGAAACTCTGTCCCAAGGAAAAAAAAAGTTGTATAAACCACATATGTAAAGAAAGGCAGAATAGGGCCGGGTGCGGTGGCTCACACCTGTAATCCCAGAATTTTGGGAGGCAGAGGCGGGTGGATCACGAGGTCAAGAAATCGAGACCATCCTGGTCAACATGGCGAAACCCCGTCTCTACTAAAAATACAAAAAATTAGCTGGGCATAGTGGCCTGTGCCTGTAGTCCCAGCTACTCAGGAGGCTGAGGCAGGGAATTACCTGAACCCAGGAGGCGGAGGTTGCGGTGAGCCGAGATCGCGCCATTGCACTCCAGCCTCCTCGGTAAACAAGAGCGAAACTCCGTCTTAAAAAAAAAAAAAAAAAAAAAGGGCAGAACAATACTGATTGCAACAGTTGTAGCAATTTTCATCCCTCCTATATATCATGCCCATTGCCAGGAGCTTTTATAGCTGGTGCCATTGAGATCCAGATCTATTCTACAAATTGTAGGTCTGGCTGGCCTTCCTTGCTAAGGGCAGTAAAAACCTGTGAACGTGACACTGTGCTAGTTTGGGGCCTATGCTTAAAATATTTTGAATGCTTCTGTTTCTTTTCAGAATGCTACCATCTTTATGAATAAAGCCCATGTTAACCAGCTGGAGGATAATATATCATGGAGAAGAGAAACAAGGTGCTTCTGGCAACAGTCCCAGAAGCAGAAGCTCATCCCCAGGAGCACAGCTGCCTATTCAACAAGCAGCTGATAATACATATCTGAAGGAGTTCAGCTGAGACCAGAATGGCCCCCTGAGCCCAGCATAAATGGGTAACCATCTCAATTATGACCTAATAAGTTTTGGATTATTTGTTATGCCTCAATAGCTAACTAACTAATGCATGCACCCAGTGCAGTTAAAATGCCAGGATATTATGACAGGTTAATTGCCTATTACATTCTAACAGTGGGCACCCTGAAGGTACTAATTTTTTATTTTTAATTTGCGAGACGTAGTCTAGCTCTGTCACCAGGCTGGAGTGTCGTAGCACCATATCTAACTACAACCTCCAACTCTTTGGAGTTGCTTCAGCCTTGTGAGTAGCTGGGATTACAGGCA
The DNA here is from genome assembly GCF_049354715.1 of Callithrix jacchus. Taxonomy (NCBI): domain Eukaryota; kingdom Metazoa; phylum Chordata; class Mammalia; order Primates; family Cebidae; genus Callithrix; species Callithrix jacchus. The sequence continues at coordinate 22,186,344 of NC_133523.1, forward strand.
CCTGCCACCATGCCCAGCTAATTTTTGTATTTTTAGTAGAGATGGGGTTTCACTCTTTTGGCCAGGATGGTCTTGATCTCCTGACTCATGATCTGCCTGCCTCGGCCTCTGAAAGTGCTGAGATTACAGGTGCGAACCACTGTGCCTGGCCTCTAATTTTTTTTTTTTTTTTGAGATGGAGTCTTGCTCTTGTTGCCCAGGCTATAGTGCAGTGACACAATCTCGGCTCACAGCAACCTCTGTCTCCCAGGTTCAAGCAATTCTACTTCAGCCTCCCGAGTAGCTGGGATTACAGGTGCCTGCTACCACACCCTGCTAATTTTTTTGTATTTTTAGTAGAGACGGGGTTTCATCATGTTGATAAGGCTGGTAGTTTTTTAATTTTTGATTTAACATTGTCTTGTGGCAGGGGGAGGTGGCTCATGCTTGTAATCCCAGCACTTTGGGAGGCAGAAGCAGGTGGATTGCCTGAGATCAGGAGTTCGAGACCAGTCTGACCAAGATGGAGAAACCCCATCTCTACTAAAAACACAAAAGTAGCTGGGCATGGTGGCACATGCCTATAATCCCAGTTGCTGGGGAGGCTGAGGCAGAAGAATCGCTTGAGCCTGGGAGGCAGAAGTTGAGGTGAGACAAAATCATGCCATTGCTCTCCAGCCTGGGCAATAAGAGTGAAACTCCATCTCAAAAACAAAACAACAACAAAACAATAAAGTTGTAAGATAATGCTGAGTAATGCAGAAATACATGTAGATATTTATGCATGTGACTTGTGCTAATACTTACACAGTCCCCGAAACCACAAAGGAAAACAGATAACCACAGCCTGACCATTTTAAGTTTGCCTTGAATCTATTTTCTTCATACTTAAACGTTAGTAGTCAAGACTGTGGACAGATCTGAAGACACACCGTTTTCTTGTCCTGTTGCCCCATCACTTTTTGTTCACTGTCTAATCTCTGGAAGGAAAGTGGGGAACAGATGGCCAGTAGTGGTCTAGGTGTGGTTATTTTATTCTTGCTGCCTTCTGCTCTTTCTATGGCCACTATCTATTCCACCCTCGGAACTGAAGAGAGATGTTGGTAAGAAGAGGCTTTCCCCCACCGCTGCAGAGAAAAGATGTTCAGGGCCTTCACGCAGCTGACATCTGAGCTGCACTTCAATGTGACGGTTATTGGTGATGTGTGGCTATTGAGTGGTGATATGTTAGAAAGGTAAAATACAGAGTTAGTTTCAAAGATTCAGTTATATTTATATATATATTTCATTAAAAATATATTGCTCACATATTAAAATAATATTTTGGATATATTGGGTAAATTAAATTGTTACAATCAAATCCACCCTGTTTCTTGTTTCTTTTTAAAGTTTGGCCACTAGAAAATTTAAAATTCAGATGTGGCTTATATTTTATTTCAGAGGATTGCTTCCTTTTTGAAATCTCAGGCTGCTTGTTCAAATGCCGGAAGCCAGGAAAATCATAAAAGCTGAAATTTAAAAATAATTGTTATTATGGATTTGTGAATAGCCATATAGTGTATTATTTATAAATACGTGAGACCTTATACACGAGTTTAAATGCAAATACATTCTGGGGTGGGCCTGGCTAAGCTCAGGAAGCCAGCCCTGCCTGAAAACGCCGCAGCTTAGACTGTCACTCTTTCTTCATTCCGCCCAGCATTTGGTCACATCTTCTGTCACTCAAGGCCTGAAGGGGCGGGGACGTAGACGTTTTCCAATCAGAGAGGCTAAACTTGGAATCGTCCAATCAGGCACGCAGCTGGAGCGGACAGGGCGGCTTCCGGAATTTGGCGGGGCCTTTGTCCTTGCTGCAGCCGGAGCTTCGGGTTTCGTCTTCGTTTCTCTGTGTCCTCCGCTCCTAGAGGCCCATCCTCTGAGGCCCGGTGACCTGCAGGTTTTGAGAGATCCACAGCTAAGACGCCAGGACCCCTGGAAGCCTAGAAATGGTGAGAGTGCCGGGTCCGACATTCAGAGAGAGAGGGAGGGACTGGTTGAAAAACCAGTGGGAAGTGGCCGTGGCGGACTCAGGCCTCCCCACAGTCAGTTCCACAATCTGCGCCCCGAGTTCTCCTTGCCCAGCTCGGCCTCAGTCCCTTTCAGCCATAAGATGGCGGCTGCGCTGACAGCCGGGTCCCCGGACGTCCTGTCTCTTCCCTGCGTAGTGACTGTGCCCTGGCCTGGAGCCCTCTCTGGCAGCTTTGCATTCGCAGCGCTGCGTCTCTCTCAGATTGCACAGGAACCACGGGAGGGTCTTCAGGGGAGAATTCTGAATCCGGGTGCGGGTACATGGATGGGAAGAGCTTTAGTCCGCCGCCTTTCGAGTTCGTCTTTTCTCCTATTAAAAATGTACGGCAGGCTGGTCTCGGTGGCTCACTCTTATAATTCCAGCACTTTGAGAGGCCAAAGCGGGCGGATCACCGGAGGCCAGGAGTTCGAGACCAACCTGGCCAACATGGCGAAACTCCAGCTCTACTACAGATACAAAAATGGCTGGGTGCGGTGGCTCATGCCTGTAATCCCAGCACTTTGAATGGCCGAAGCAGGCAGATCACTTGAGATCAGGAGTTCCAGGCCAATCTGACCAACAGGGAGAAACCCTGTCTCTACTAAAAATAGAAAATTAGCCGGGTGTGGTAGTGCATGCCTGTAATCCCAGCAACTCGGGAGGCTGAGGCAGGAGAATCGCTTGAACCCGGCAGGAGGAGGTTGTGGTGAGCGGACATCTCGCCATTGCACTCCAGCCTGGGTAACGAGAGTGAAACTCTGTCTCAAAAAAAAAAGATATAAAAATTTAGCTGGGCGAGGTAGCTCACGCCTGTAATCCCAGCACTTTGGGATGTCAAGACGGGTGGATCACATGGTCAGGAGTTTGAGACCAGCGTAACCAACATGGCAAAACCCCGCCTGTACTAAAAATACAAAAAAGCTGGGTATGGTGGCGCGCGCCTGTAATCCCAGCTACTCACGAGGCGGGAGAATTGCTTGAACCTAGGAGGCGGAAGTTGCAGTGAGCCGAGATAGCACCAGTGGAGTCCAGCCTGGGCGACAGAGCGAGACTGTCTCAAAATAATAATAATAATAATAAATTGCCAAAATAATAATAATAAAAATAATAATAAATAGCCTGGTATAGCGCCTATAATCCCAGCTACTCAGGAGACAGAGGCAGGAGAATTGGTTGAGCCAGGGAGGCGGAGGTTGCCTGTGAGCTGAGATGGGAACCATTGCAACTCCAGCCTGGGCAATAAGAGAGAAACTCCGTCTCAAAAAATAAATAAATGAAAATAAAAATTAGCCGGGCTTGGTGAAGTAGGCCTGTAATCCCAACTATTTAGGAGACTGAGGCAGGAAAATCGCTTGAACCCAGGAGGGGGAGGTTGCAGTGAGCCGAGATCGCCCCACTGCACTCTAGCTTGGGCGACAGAGTAAGACTCCATCTCAAAAAACAAAACAAACAAAAAATTATGGCAGCCTCTGCAAAAATATTAAAACAATTTGATCAAAGAGTGGTTCAAAAATTGTAGAGCACCCTTATGGGTTGCTTTTGGTTCATGAGAGGGACTTTAAAGACTTACAGGTGCGCGATGCAAAAAATTAATTGCTTAGGTACAGTTATGCAGTGTCTCCCTCCCTCCCCCTCCATCCCTCCCTCCATCCCTCCCCCCCACCTCTTTCCCTCTCTCCCTCTCTCGTCCCCCTTCCCCCCACCGCTTCTTTCGTTCTCTTTACTTTTTTTTTCTTTCTGAGACAGAGTCGTGCACTGATGTCCAAGCTGGAGGGCAGTAGCGCGATCTTGGCTCACTGCAACCTCTGCCTCCCTGGTTCAAGCAATTCTCCTGCCTCTTAGCCTCCCGTGTAGCTGGGATTACAGGTGCCTGCCACCACCCTTGGCTAACTTTCTTTTCTTTCTTTTTTTTTTTTAAGACGGGGTTTCACTCTTGTTGCCCAGGCTGGAGTGCAATGGCACGATCTCGGCTCACCGCAACCTCTGCCTCCCAGGTTCAAGCGACTTTTCTGCCTCAGCCTCCTGCCTATTAGCTGGGACTCAAGGCTAATTTTGTATTTTTTAGTAGAGATGGAGTTTCTCCATGTTAGTTAGGCTGGTCTTGAACGCCCAACCTCAGGTGATCCGCCCACCTCCACCTCCGGCTCCCAAAGTGCCGGGATTAGAGGCATGAGCTATCGTGCCTGACCGGCCTAATTTTTGCATATTTGTAGAGATGGGGTTTCTTCTTCTTTTTTTTTTGAGACGGAGTTTCGCTCTTGTTACCCAGGCTGGAGTGCAATGGCATGATCTCGGCTCATCGCAACCTCTGCCTCCAGGGTTCAAGCAATTCTCCTGCCTCAGCCTCACGAGTAGCTGGGACTACAGGTGCGCACCACCATGCCCAGCTAATTTTTGTATTTTTAGTAGAGACGGGGTTTCACCTTGTTGACCAGGAGGGTCTTGATCTCTTGACCTCGTGATCCGCCCCCCTCGGCCTCCCAAATGCTAGGATTATAGGCGTGAGCCACCACTCCCAGTCTCAGTTTCTTTATTTCTACCCTGAAGGTACAAAATTCCTAGTTATATAATTGGAGTTTAATTGACAGTTTATTTAGGTTAAACCTAAATTTTTTTACATATAATGTAGTAATTTACAAAAATAGAAAATGTGCATTTGAGTTAGATTTTTTCAAAGCAGGAATCCAGGGACTAGATAGATTTCCGCCTCAGTCTAATTGCCTGCCACTTAACTATTTTCACACTGCACAGAGGACTGATTTTCCCCTGCATTTTTTACATATGTTTTAAGCAGGGTCTCAAGTGTACCCCCAGTTCTTACCTCCAGCCTAACTCTGGCTTGAAGTAAAATACATACTAAATTTCCAGTTGTTCTGACAATCTCAATAAGTGAAAATTTAGTATTCTACTTCAAGGAGCTGTGAATTTTCTCTCCCCAATTCACAGTATGAACTATTTGTTCTTTAGTGTACATTTTTGATACTGTATTTAATTAATTATTTACTGACACCACACTGAATAGCACATTTAAAAAATTTGTTTTTTGTTTTTGTTTGTTTGTTGAGATGGAGTTTCCCGAGGTTCAACTGATTCTCTTGCCTCAGCTTCCTGAGTAACTGGGATTACAGGCGTGTGCCATCACGGCCAGCTAATTTTTTATTTTTAGTAGAGATGGGGTTTCACCATGTTGGCCAGGCTGGTCTCGAACTCCTGACCTTGTGAGCTGCCCACCTTGGCTTCCCCAAGTACCAGTATTACAGGCGTGATCCACTGTACCCAGTCTTGTTTGCTGTTTGTTTTTTTTTTTTTGAGACAGAGTTTCGTTCTTGTTACCCAGGCTGGAGTGCAATGGCGCGATCTCGGCTCACCGCAACCTCTGCCTCCTGGGTTCAGGCAATTCTCCTGCCTCAGCCTCCTGAGTAGCTGGGATTACAGGCATGCACCACCGTGCCCAGCTAATTTTTTTTGTATTTTTAGTAGAGACGGGGTTTCACCATGTTGACCAGGATGGTCTCGATCTCTCGACCTCGTGATCCACCCGTCTCGGCCTCCTAAAGTGCTGGGATTACAGGCTTGAGCCACCGTGCCCGGCCTTGCTGTTTTTTAAGTATTTTCCATGAGAAGAATGCCAAGAGTAATCCCCTGATACTGTATTGTAAAAAAATCTCTGCCTCTTTTTCTTTTATCTTCCCTAAGTGCAGAGATAGAATGTTTCCGTGTCAATGTTTTTTGGAAACTCTACGGGGTGATGTGTCCTCAGCTGCCCTTTAGTTTTTTCCTGGTCCTGGATTTCAGTACTGTCTGAGTAAACCAAGATACCCACCATGTCTATCTGTTAGACTTAATGTCAGCTCTTGGGTCATTTCCTCTTACAGAACAACCTGAGGTATGGTGTGTAGCCTCTCAAGAAGGTGAATGCCCTGGGGCTGAGAGGAATATCCTAGTGTATTCTTCTTTTGAAAAGCTAACCCTTTAAGACATGTCAGCTTCCATTTCTTGGAGACACATTGCTGGTCAGCGATCAGATGCTGATACTGAAGGGAAAACAAATAATTTCTGCCACCTGGATTCTCTAAGATTTGTGAAAAAATTGTATCCCCAAAGAAAAAAAAAAAACCTGACCCCAGTGAGACAGTGTAAGAACTCATGGGACATAGAGCAGTGTCTCCGGAGAAGGTGGTCATTGGGCAGTTAAATGAGCAGGATGGGGTGGGAGAATCTCCAGGGATCGGAGGGCCTGGCTTGACACATGAGTCAGAAAACATTTGTTTTCTTTTTCTTCTTTTTTTTTTTTGTGTGTGTGAGACAGAGTTTCATTCTTGTTGCTCAGGCTGGAGTGCAGTGGCACCATTTTGGCTCACTGAGGCCTCTGCCTCCCAGATTCAAGCCGTTCTCCTTCCTCAGCCTCCTGAGTAGCTGGGATTACAGGCATGCGCCACCATGCCTAGCTAATTTTTTGTATTTTTTGTAGAGACGGGATTTTACCATGTTGACCAGGATGGTCTCAATCTCTTGACCTCGTGATCCATCTGCCTCGGCCTCCCAAAGTGCTGGGATTACAGGCGTGAGCCACTGTGCCTGGCCTCTTTTTTTTTTTTTTTTTTTTTTTTTTAAGATGGGGTTTCACCATGTTGGTCAAGCTGGTCTTGAACTCTCAACCTCAGGTGATCCGTCCGCCTTGGCCTCCAAAGTGCTTGGATTACAGGCGTGAACCACTACACCCGGCCTACATTGACTTTTTAAAATTGTAGATTGTATTTTTTTTGTAGAGCTTGAAAGGTAAGATGGTATTTACAAAGGGCATAAAAGAGGTGGGTTTCAAAAATACCTAATCATATTTTCCATTGTTAAAAATTCTCATGCCAGGCGTGGTGGCTCATGCCTGTAATCCCAGCACTTTGGGAGGCAGGTGGAACACAAGGTCAGGGGATCAAGATCATCCTGGCTAACATGATGAAACCCCTTCTCTACTAAAAATACAAAAAAAATGTGGTAGATAATTGCTGAGTTACATAGATTCATAAAAACATCATCAGTTCCTCTTCTTGCAGGGTAAATTTCTAAGAGTGAATATCTGTTCTATATCCTATGATCTTGATTTATAAGTTTAATGCTTTTGAGACGGAGTTTCCCTCCTGTCACCCAGGCTGGAGTGCAATGGCTGATCTGTGCTCACTGCAGCCTCTGGAGTAGTTGGGAATCCAGCTAATCTTTGTAATTTTAGTAGAGATGGGGTTTCACCAAGTTGGCCAGGATGGTCTCAAAATCCTGACTTCGTGATCCACCCGCCTCGGCCTCTCAAAGTGCTGGGATTACAGGTGTGGGCCACCACACCCAGTGAATGCTAGATTTTATAAGATAAAACTTGGTACCTCCTAGTGGTGTTCCCATATGACTAATTGTGGGTTTTGTTTTTTTTTTTTGAGATGGAGTTTCTCGTGTTGCTTAGGCTGGAGTGCACTGGCGCGATCTCAGCTCACCACAAATTCTGCCTCCTGGGTGCAAGTGATACTCCTGCCTCAGCTTCTGGAGTAGCTGGAATTACAGGCATGTACCACCATGCCCACCTAATTTTGTATTTTCAGTAGAGACAGAGTTTCTCCATGTTGGTCAGGCTAGTCTCGAATTCCTGAACACAGGTGTTCGCCTTCCTGGTCCTCCCAAAGTGCTGAAACTACAGGCGTGAGTCACCGAGCCCTGCCTAATTGTTTACTACATGATTTATAATGGAAATAATAAAGTAATAAATTTACTGTCTGAAAGAAATAAATACTTTGCCTTTCTCGTTGAGGTATAAAATCTAAGCATCGGGGCCGGGTGCGGTGGCTCAAGCCTGTAATCCCAGCACTTTGGGAGGCCAAGGCGGGTGGATCACGAGGTCAAGAGATCAAGACCATCCTGGTCAACATGGTGAAACCCCATCTCTACTAAAAATACAAAAAAAATTAGCTGGGCACGGTGGTGCGTGCCTGTAATCCCAGCTACTCAGGAGGCTGAGGCAGGAGAATTGCCTGAACCCAGGAGGCGGAGGTTGCGGTGAGCCGAGATCGTGCCATTGCACTCCAGTCTGGGTAATGAGACCGAAACTCCATCTCAAAAAAAAAAAATAATAATAATAAATAAAAAAAGTCTAAGCATCTTAATTTTTGTTTTTCTCTTATGAATACTGTGTTCGAGTAATTATACTGGCTTTTTCAAACACTTGCAAAACCTGAGTGAATAACTGACATGGAAATTAAAGCTTGAACCCAGTGACTCCAAGCTAAGGCTAACAGTGAGCCTGCAAAAGGAGGTTATTGAAAGCCCACTTAGCCGGGCGCGGGGGTGTGTGCCTATAGTCTCAGCTACTGGGAGGCTGAGGTGGGAGGATTGCTTGAGCCCAGGAGTTCTGGGCTGTAGTGAGCTATGCCGATCGGGTGTCTGCACTAAGTTTGGCATCATGTGGTGACCTCCTTAGGTTGCCTAAGGAGGGGTGAACTGGCCTGGGTAAGAAATGGAGCAGGTTGAAACTCCCAAGCTGATTAGTAGTTGGATAGCGCCTGTGAATAGCCACTGCAATCCAGCCTGGGCAACATAGTGAGACCCCATCTCTAAAAAAAAAAAAAAGAAAGCCCAGTTAGTTCTTCCTGGGGAACTTGCCTTGCATATGTCCCAGCCTGCTCACTCCAGACATGGAAGAAGCCTTTATCTGGAGAGAAGCTACAGAGCCCTGGAAAGCTGAGGACCCACAGACAGGTGCAGTTAAGCTGGAACAGGAACGAAAGGATCTTACTGACTATAAAGTTGTTCTTGCTGTGAGGCAGTTTCTAGACTTTTAAAAATAAAACAGATTTATATTTAAAAAAAAAATTAGGCCAGGTGTGATGGCTCACACCTGTAATCCCAGCACTTTGGGAAGCTGAGGTGGGTGGATCACGAGGTCAGGAGTTCGAGACCAGGTTGACCAACATGGTGAAACCCTGTGCTACTAAAAATACAAAAATTAGCCAGGCATGATGGGACGCACCTGTAATTTCAGCTACTGAGGAGGTTGAGGCAGGAGAAATGCTTGAACATGGGAGTTGGAGGTTGCTGTGAGCCGAGACAAGATCACACCACTGCACTCCAGCCTGGGTGGCACAGTAAGACTCCTCTAAAAAAAAAAAAAATTATAAAAATTAGCCAGGCGTGGTGGTGGGCGCGTATCATCCCAGCTACTCGGGAGGCTGAAACAAAAGAATCGCTTGAACCCGGGAGGCAGAATCTTGCCACTGTACTCCAACCTGGACGACAGAGTGAGACTCCATCTCAAGAAAACCAATTTCAAAGGAATTGCAGTAGGAGGAAGTACCAACTACAAGATCTTTAAGGATTGCAAAGTTTAAGCAGACAAGCATATCTTTCTTTCAGGGAAAGGAGCAACCAAGATTAGAAACAAGATGGGAGGGAAATGGCAAATGATGGGTGAAAAAACCGGATGCTAGTTTTATCCTCAAGTCAGCGTGTTCTTATAAGCAACATATAATGGGATTGTATGTTGGCTCAGACTGAGTGTAGCTCAAAGTTCAGGAGCTACGGGAAGGAGATTAACTCTGAAGTATTGTATTTTGACAGCTAAAGTCAAATTCAGCTGATTTTTCTAAGAGAATAAGAAAAGGGCAAAGTCTATGTCTGGCCAAGTGATAAGAATGAAAAGAGTGCACCATCTAAGTCTTAATGGGAAGTGTGTTTCTTACCACAAACTATTTCTGGAACATGCAAAAGAGGGAGAATTTTATTAATTATGGCCATTTACCAGGATTATCTATGTGTTTCATTTTTCCCCACCTCTTGTTTTATGCATTTCTTCCATTTGACTTTTCCTGGGTTGTATCTTTTATAATAATCTGGTCAACATAACTTCAGTGTTTTTCTGAGTTCTGTATATAGCTATATTAAGTTATTGAACTTGAGGAAGTTTATGGGAGTCCTGAATGAATTTTTTTTTTTTTTTTTTTTTTTTGAGACGGAGTTTCGCTCTTGTTACCCAAGCTGGAGTGAAATGGCGCGATCTCCGCCTCCTGGGTTCAGGCAATTCTCCTGCCTCAGCCTCCCGAGTAGCTGGGACTACAGGCATGCACCACCATGCCCAGCTAATTTTTTGTATTTTTAGTAGAAATGGGGTTTCACCATGTTGACCAGGATGATCTCAATCTCTTGACCTTGTGATCTACCTGCCTCGGCCTCTCAAAGTGCTGGGATTACAGGCTTGAGCCACTGCGCCCGGCGAATTTATTTATTTATTTTTTAGATGGAGTTTTGCTCTTGTTGCCAGGCTGGAGTGCAGTGGTACGATCTCAGCTCACCGCAACCTCCTTCTCCTGGGTTCAAGCAATTCTCCTGCCTCAGCTTCCAGAGTAGCTGAGATTACAGGCATGCACTACACCACGCTCAGCTAACTTTGTATTTTTAGGAGAGACAGAGTTTCTCCATGTTGGTCAGGCTGGTCGTGAACTCCCGACCTTAGATAATCCACCCGCCTCAGCCTCCCAAAGTGCTAGGATTACAGGCATGAACCACTGCGCCTGGCCAAGTCCAGAATTTTTATAAAGTAGCTCATAATGGGCTCATAATTTGGAAGTATAACTGGACCCATGGAGTTTGTTACTGGCATCGATAGTAAGAACAATATTTAGATATCAAGCCCTGAATCAGGGTCTGTGTTGACTCTGAATGGTGTCAGAATTTAAATGTTAGACAAAGAATTGGTGTGGGAGAGTTGCTTGGTGTTCAGCAAATTCTGTAGATTTTGTGCCAGAATAAAAATACCATAGAGGCCTGGCCTGGAATAAAACTGAGTCTCTGGGATTGGGAGGCTCTGCTCCCCTGTACACTGGCTGTCACACTGCCCATTGTTTTCTGATTTCAGGTCTCTTAGCCTGAGAGAGGACTGAAAACTTAGAGGAAAGGAGCTCTGGTGACAGACCTCCTTTTTCCACAGCTGCCACCACAGGATTCTCACACACTCACAGTCATGTCCACTCGACACTGATGCATCCACACCCCTCCCAGGACTAGGAACCACCTTCAGGAACTTTACCACAGCATTTTAAATTCTAGCATTTCTTGCCAAAGTCTTACAAAAGTGTCTACGTGTCTCCTGTTGTATCCCTGTTCCCCAGACACTGAATCTGTAGCAGCAACCTGTTTTCTCCACCAACTTAGGGTTCTGGACCACTTGTTCACATGCCTGCACGGACCCAGAAATAAATAGCACAAACCAATTTTCCAGCCTACATATTGCACTTACCCATTGAGTTTTCTCCTTTTAACTTTTAATTTTAGTTCAGAGGTACACATGCAGGTTTATTACATTTACATAGGTAACATTGTGTCATGAAAGTTTGGTGTAGATTATTTTTTCATGGAGGTACTAAGCATAGCACCAAACAGATTTTTATATTTTTTTAATTAAATTAATTTTTTTTTTTTTGAGATGAAATTTTGCTCTTGTTGTCCAGTCTGGAGTGCAACAGCATTGTTGTGGCTCACTGCGGCCACCACCTTTCAGGTTCAAGTGATTGTCCTGCCTCAGGCTTCTATGTAGCTGAAATTACAGGCAACTGCCACTATACTTGGCTAATTTTTATATTTTTAGTAGAGTTGGGATTTCACTATGTTGGCCAGGCTAGTCTTGAATTCCTGACCTCTGGTAATCTTAACCTGTCTTGGCCTCCCAAAATGCTGGGATTATAGGCGTGAGCCACTGCGCCTGGCCCAAATAGGTATTTTTAAATCATCTTTGTCTTGTCAACCTCAACTAGGCCTTAGTGTCTGCCTTCCCCCTCTTTGTATCCATGTATTCTTATTATTATTTTGAGAGACAGTTTTGCTCTTGTTGCCCAGGCTGGAGTGCAATCATGCCATCTTGGCTCACCGCAACCTCTGCCTCCCAGGTTTAAGTGATTCTCCTGCCTCAGCCCTCTCCCCCTGAGTAGATGGGATTACACGGATGGACCACCCATGCCTGGCTGTTTTGTACTTTTGGTAGAGATGGGGTTTCTCCATGTTGGTAGTGCCGCAAAGTGCTGGGATTACAGGCGTGAGCCACAGCACCTGGCCCTTATTTGTTTTTGTTTTGAGACAGGGTCTCACACTTGCCCAGGCTGAAGTGTAGTGGTATAGTCTCAATTCACTGTAACCTCTCTCTCCTGAGTTCAAATGATTCTCCTATCTCAGCCTCTCAAGTAGCTGGGACTATAGGCACATGCTATTACACCCTGCTAATTTTTATATTTTTAGTAGAGATGGGGTTTCACCATGTTGGCCAGGCTGGTCTCAAACTTCTGACCTCAGGTAGTCCACCTGCTTCGGCCTCCCACAATGCTGGGATTACAGGCATGAGCCACTGTGCCCAGCCCATGTGTTCTTTTTATTTAATTCTTATAAATGAGATAGTGCATTTGGTTTTCTCTCTGTGTTTTCTTTTTTGAGGAGTTTTGCTCTTGCCTGGGCTGAAGTACAGTGGTGTGATCTTGGCTCACTGAAACCTTTTCCTCCCAGGCTTAAGCAATTCTCCCTCATCCTCCTGAGTAGCTGGGATTACAGATGCGTGCCACCGTGCTCGGTTAATTTTGTATTTTTAGTAGAGATGGGGTTTTACCATGTTATCCAGGCTGGTCTCAAACTCCTGATCTCAAGAATCTGCCTGCATTGGCCTCCAAAAGTACTTGGATTACAGGTATAGCCACCATGCCCAGCCTTTCTACATTAGTTTTCTAAAAATAACTGGCTTCAGTTTTATCCATGTGGCTGCAAATGGCATGATCTTGTTCCTTTTTTATGGCCACACAGTATTCCATGATATTTATGTATTATATTTTCTCTTTTGTTTTTTGAGACAAGAGTTTTACTCTTGTTGTCCAGGATGGAGTGCAGAGGCATGATCTCAGTCCACCACAGCCTCCGCCTCCTGTGTTCAAGGTAGGAGTACCTCAGCCACCTGAGTAGCTGGGATTATAGGCATGTACCACCGCACCTGGCTAATTTTATATTTTTAGTAGAGATGGGGTTTCTCTATGTTGGTCAGGCTGGTCTGTAACTCCTGACCTCATGTGATCTGCCCGCCTCAGCCTCCCAAAGTGTTGGGATTATGGGGGTTGAGCCACTGCACCTGGACTTTATTATATTTTCATTAAAAATTATATTTTTTTCTATTTTATTTTATGAAAAGGGTGTCATTCTGTCACCCAGGCTGGAGTGCAGTGGCGTGATCTTGGCTCACTGCAGCCTCAACGTTTTGGAATCAAACATGGCCTCCTACCTCAGGCCCCCACGTATCTGGGACTACAGGCACACACCACCATTTTCACCTAATTTTTCTTTTAGTATTCTTATAGAAATTGGGTTTAGGTTGCCCTGACTGGTCTCAAACACCTGAGCTCAGTCAGTCTGCCTTCCTCGGCCTCCCATAGTTCTAGGATTACAGGCATGAGCCATGGTGCCTGGTTGGTATGGCCATTTTAATGATATTCATCTTGTCTGTTCATGATCATGAAATAGTTTTGTATTTGTTTGTGTCATCACTGACTTTTTTTTTTTTTGTAGAGATGGTATTTCACCATGTTCGTCAGGCTGGTCTCGAACTCCTGACCTCAGGTGATCTGCCCACCTCGGCCTTCCAAAGTGCTGGGGTTACAGGAGTGAGCCACTGCACCCAGCCATCATCACTGACTTCTTTGAGGAGTGTTTTATAATTGTTGTAGAGATCTTTCACCTCCCTGGTTAGCTGTGTTCCTAGATACTTTATTGTTTTTGTGGCATTTGTGAATGGCATTTTTTTTTTTTTTTTTGAGACAGAGTTTTTGCCCTTCTTACCCAGGCTGGAGTGCAATGGTGCAATCTTGGCTTACTGCAACCCCCGCCTCCTGGGTTCAAGCCATTCTCCTGCCTCAGCCTCCTGAGTAGCTGGGATTACAGGCATGCACCACCACGTCCAGCTAATTTTGTATTTTTAGTAGATCTCGGCTCACTGCAACCTCCGCCTCCTGGGTTCAGGCAATTCTCCTGTCTCAGCCTCCTGAGTAGCTGGGATTACAGGCATGCACCACCACGTCCAGCTAATTTTGTATTTTTAATAGATCTCGGCTCACTGCAACCTCCGCCTCCTGGGTTCAGGCAATTCTCCTGCCTCAGCCTCCTGAGTAGCTGGGATTACAGGCATACGCCACCATGCCCAGCTAATTTTTTGTATTTTTAGTAGAAATTGGGTTTCACCATGTTGACCAGGATGGTCTCGATCTCTTGACCTCGTGATCCACCCGCCTCGGCCTCCCAAAGTGCTGGGATTACAGGCTTGAGCCACTGTGCCCGGCCTAGCTATTTGTATTTTTGTGGGGTCAGTGGTAATGTCCCTGTTTTCAGATGACATCATTCTATATATAGAAAACCTTATGATCTTGGCGGAAATGCTCTCTAACATGACAAAAAACTTATGCAAAGTTTCAAAATATAAAACAAAGGTACGGAAGTTAAGTAGAACCTCTACCCATCACTTGAACCCTGGAGGTGGGGGCTGCAGGGAGCAAAGATCACACCTCTGCACTCCAGCTTGAGCAAAAGCCAAATTAAAAACACAATTTCAGGGCCAGCCATGGTGGCTCATGCCTGTATCCCAGCACTTAGGGAGGCCAAGGTGGGCAGATCACCTGAGGTTGGAAGTTCAAGACCTGCCTCAGCCTCCTGAGTAGCTGGGATTACAGGCATGTACCACCACGTCCAGCTAATTTTGTATTTTTAATAGACAGGGTTTCTCATGTTGGTCAGGCTGGTCTTGAACTTCCAACCTCAGGTGATCTGCCCACCTCGGCCTCCCTAAATGCTGGGATTACAGGCATGAGCCACCATGACTGACCCTGGAATTGTGTTTTTGATTTGGCTTTTGGCTTGGATGTTGATGGGTAGAGGTTCTACTTTACTTCTGTACCTTTGTTTTATATTTTGAAACTTTGCGTAAGTTTTTCTGTCATGTTAGAGAGCATTTCTGCCAAGATCATAAGGTTTTCTATATGTAGAATGATGTCATCTGAAAACAGGGATAGTTTGATTTTCTCCCTTTCTGTTTGGATGCATTTTATTTTTTTCTCTTGCCTGATTCTCTGGCCAGCACTTCCAATTCTATGTTGAATAGGAGTGGTGAGAAAAAGTGTCCTTGTCTTGTGCCAGTTTTCAAAAAGGAATGCTTCCAGCTTGTGTCAATTTAGTATGTTGGCTTTGGGTTTGTCATAGATAACTCATTATTTTGAAGTATGTATCTTTAATGCCTAGTTTGTTGGGGGTTTTTACATGAAAAATGTTAAATTTCATTGAAAGTTTTTTTCTGCCTCCATTGAGATAATTTTGTGCTTCTTTGGTTTCTGTGATGAATCAGATTTATTGATTTTTGTATGTCAAACCAACCTTACAC
This sequence comes from Callithrix jacchus, assembly GCF_049354715.1. Classification (NCBI taxonomy): domain Eukaryota; kingdom Metazoa; phylum Chordata; class Mammalia; order Primates; family Cebidae; genus Callithrix; species Callithrix jacchus. The sequence continues at coordinate 22,201,793 of NC_133523.1, forward strand.
TCCAGTGATAAAGCCTACTTGATTATAGTGGATTAGTGTTTCGACGTGCTGCTGGATTTGGTTTGCCAATATTGTGTTTAGGCCACTGCGCCTGGCCTAACTATTTGTATTTTTGTGGGGTCAGTGGTAATGTCCCTGTTATCCTTTTTTTTTTTTTTTTTTTTTTAAATGAGATGGAGTCTTGCTCTTTTGCCCAAGCTGGAGTGCAGTGGTGTGATCTTTGCTCCCTGCAGCCCCTACCTCCAGGGTTCAAGTGATTCTTTTGCCTCAGCCTTTTAAGTAGGTGGAATTCAGGTGTATGCCACCACACCTGGCATAATTTTTGTATTTTCAGTAGAAATGGGGTTCTACCATGTTGAGCAGGCTAGTCTTGAACTTCTGACCTTAGGTTATCTACCCACCTTGACCTTTTTTTTTTAAAGACAGGGTTTTACCGTGTTGGCCAGGCAGATCTCAAACTCCTGACCTCAAGTGATCCACCCGCCTTGGCCTCCCAAAATGCTGGGATTACAGGCATGAGCCACCATGCCTGACTGCTGTTGTCATTTTTTTTCTTGAGGCAGAGTGTCACTCTGTCACCCAGGATGGAGTACAGTGGCATGATCTCGGATCACTGCAACCTTCATCTTCCTGGTTTAAGCAATTCTCCTGCCTCTGGCTCCTGAGTAGCTGGGATTACAGGTGTGTACCACCACACCCGGCCAATTTTGTATTTTTAATAGAGACAGGATTTTGCCATGTTTGGCAGGCTGGTCTCCTGACCTCAAGTAATCTGCCTGCCTCGGCCTCCTAAAGTGCAGGGATTACAGGTGTTAGCCACTGTGCCCGGTTAAAGATTTGGCTGTTACAGGAGAAAATATAAATTCCAATAAGAGTCTTTATTTTCTTACCTCATAATAAGGGAGGATATTTTGTTCATCTTTTTTTTTATTGAAGCATTTCAATTATATGTAGATATTCTCTGCTTTTTTGAAATATATGTAAATCATATTATAGCTAAAGAAACATTTTGTTATTCTTTCTGACTCAGGATTGTCTTTAGGACCTCAGAACAATTGCAGGGTTTTTGCTTTGGCAAAGGTTTTTTTTTTTTTTTTTTGCCACTTTCAGTATCTGAATGTAGATACAGATTTGTTTGGATTAAAGCTCATATTGAGTGCACAAAAAGTTGAGCACAAAGATAGGATTAAACTTAGCAATACAGAATGATAAAGACTAAAAGATGCTGAATAAGTTTCTTTGAAAAAAACTGATTATCCAAGGTAATTATCTAATATTTGCAGGCTGAAGTACTTAACACTGCAAAAGCAAGAACAGTTCAGTGTATAAATTGAACAGTGGAGTCTGTAGTTATGCTTTGGTTCCTATTTATTAGTTCAAAACAGTTAGCATGTGTTTGTAGACAACTTGCATTTATATAAATTATGCAGTATTTCCTTTTTTTTCAGACAGAGTCTTGCTCTGTTGCCCAGGCTGGAGTGCAGTGGCGCAATCTCAGCTCACTGCAACCTCTGTCTCCCGGGTCCAAGTGATTCTCTTGAGTAGCTGAGATTACAGGCGCCCATCATCATGCCCGGATAATTTTTGTATTTAGTAGAGACGAGGTTTCACCATGTTTGCCAGGCTGGTCTTCAACTGTTAACCTCAGGTGATCATCCTGCCTCAACCTCCCAAAGTGCTGGGATTACAGTCATAAGCCACTGCACCTGGCCTAAATTATACAGTATTTTCTACAATAGTATGAATATAAGACCATAATATTTATTGAGTGAATTTCTTAAATAGTCATTTTAGTATTATTCATACAAAGTTTTCTTTTTTAATTTCTTTTGTTTTATAAAGACGGGGTTTCACCATGTTGGTCAGGCTGGTCTTGAACTCCCGACCTCAGGTGATCCGCCCACCTTGGCCTCCAAAGTGCTTGGATTACAGGTGTGAGCCACCACTCCCAGCCTTCTTTTTTTTTTTTTTTTTGAGACGGAGTTTTGCTCTTGTTGCCCAGGCTGGAGTGCAATGGCGTGATCTTGGCTCACTGCAACCTCTGCCTTCTGGGTTCAAGTGATTCTCCTGCCTGAGCCTCCTGAGTAGCTGGGATTGATTACAGGTGTACGCCACCATGTCCAGCAATTTTGTATTTTTAGTAGAAACAGTTCCTTCATGGTGGTCAGGCTGCTCTTGAACTCCCAACTTCAGGTGCTCCACCTGCCTTAGCCTCCCAAAGGGCTGGGATTATGGGCATGAGCCACCACACCTGGCCTGAAATATGAAGTATTATAACGAAATTATGGCTACAGAAAATTTTTAAAAATTCTACATTGTTACTAGTATGTTAAAATCATTTATACTTAGATACTGATATCTAATATCCAAAAAATTCACTACAAAATTGTTATAGTAGATGTTAGTCTGACATGAGTATTAATTCACCCAATAGAGATAATTACAGATAAGCATGCTTTCAGTATCTTTTATTTTTCTAAACTTGAATGCTTCTATTATAGTACAAATAAACGTGATGGATGATGTGGTCATGCAAAAAATAGAACAGCTTTTAAGTTAGCTATATTGTAAGCTCAAATATATTTGTGAAATATATAAACGAAGTCAGATTCCAGTTCTTCATCAACAAGTGTTGGTGGGCCGGGTGTGGTGGCTCATGCCTGTAATCCAAGCACTTTGGAGGCCAACGTGGGCGGATCACCTGAGGTCTGGAATTCAAGACCAGACTGACCAACATGGTGAAACCCTGTCTTTAAAAAAAAAAATTTTTCTTTTGAAAAAGTAAAAAAGAGAAAAAGAAAAAAAAAAGTATTGGTAAAGCTGGGTGCCGTGGCTCACACCTGTAATCCCAGTACTTTCGGAGGCCGAGGCGGGCGGATCAGGTGATCAGGAGTTCAAGACAAGCCTGGCCAACATGGTGAAACTCCGTCTCTACTAAAAATACAAAAAATTAGCCAGGCATGGTGGCACGTGCCTGTAATCCCAGCTACTCGGGAGGCTGAGGCAGGAGAATTGCTTGAACCCAGGAGGCAGAGGTTATGGTGAGAATAGATCATGCCATTGCACTTCAGCCTGGGTGACAGAGTGAGACTCATCTCAAAAAAAAAAAAAAAAAAGTGTAGGCTTGGACGCTGTGGCTCACGCCTGTAATCCCAGGACTTTTGGAGGCTGGTGGATCACCTAATGTCAGTAGATCAAGACCATCCTGGCCAATATGGTGAAACCCCATCTCTTTAAAAAAAAAAAAAAAAGTATTGGTGAAGGCTGGATGTGGTGGCTCACCTCTGTAATGCCAGCACTTTGGGAGGCTGAGGCGGGTGGATCACGAGGTCAAGAGATCAAGACCATCCTGGTCAACAAGGTGAAACCCAGTCTCTACTAAAAATACAAAAATTAGCTGGGCATGGTGGTGCGCGCCTGTAGTCCCAGCTGCTTGGGAGGCTGAGGCAGGAGAATTGGTTGAACCCAGGAGGCCGAGGTTGCGGTGAGCTGAGGTTGTGCCATTGCAGTCACTCCAGTCTGGGTAACAACAGCAAAACTCCGTCTCAAAAAAAAAAAAAAAAGCTCTAGTCTAGTGCTCAGGGGGTAAAGAGCCATTGCTTTAAAATGTAAATAGCTAAGAAGATAATACCCTAAGTTACAAAATTACCTCCTGTCATGAGGATGTAAAAAGTTAATTTTGAGCCCAGGCCTGTAATCCCAGCACTTTAGGAGGCCGAGGCAGTTGGATCACGAGGTCAAGTGATCGAGACCATCCTAGTCAACATGGTGAAACCCCGTCTCTACTAAAAATACAAAAAATTAGCTGGGCATGGTGGCGCATTCCTGTAGTCCCAGCTACTCAGGAGGCTGAGGCAGGAGAATTGCTTGAACCCAGGAGGCGGATGTTGCGGTGAGCTGAGATCGCGCCATTGCACTCCAGCCTGGGTCACAAGAGTGAAACTCCATCTCAAAAAAAAAAAAAAAAAAAAAAAGGGAACAGAAGTGGGTGAACTTTTTCTGAGAGTCTTAGTCCTTCTGTCTGTAGGTGTAGTGGTAACATGTAAACAAGTGGTCCTGGCCCTTTTAAAGATAAATTGTCAAGATGCAGGTGTAGTTTGTCAGAAAAATCTCATCTGAAAATAAATCTGAGAAGGAGGAGATAGAGTAAAAGGGGACATTTTTTCAGCTAAACTTGTCTCAGATCAAGAGCTGTGTCCACTCTGCCTCTTGGTATGCTATACATTTAGTACTTGCAAACCTTGACTTCTGGACTTGTGTTTTTTCTCCCTAATGAGTTTGTTTTAACTACTTAAAAAAAATTTTTAAGATAATGTAGGGTCTCTGAAAAATATTTCTTTCCTATGTGTCAGAGCCTTCTCTAAATTTTCTGCCTTAGAGCTTGCTTTTTTTTTTCTCCATGTTGGCCAGGATGGTCTTGAACTCCTGACCTCAGATGATCCTGACCTCAGATGGAGGCCTGCCTCGGCCTCCCAAAGTGCTGGGATTACAGGTGTGAGCCACTGTACCCAGCTACCTTACCGCTTTTTATATGCCTTGTAAAATTCTCACCATTAATTATTGATCCGCAGCATTAAAAATGTTCTTTTTGTGGTTGTTGAACATGGAAAAGTGTGGATACTCAAGATTACCATTGGAAAAGCTGGGATCCTTAGTAAAGATGGAGAACATGTAATGTTGAAGTTCCATTTGTGTTTGCTGTTAGTCCTGTGTAGAACAGAATAAAGAAAATGCTTATTTAAAGAGGATGGCATTTATTACCCAGAAAGTTTTGAAAAAAATTATCAGGACATACCTGTTCTCTAAGGTGCTAAAGAAAGACTATTTAAAATCACTATTAAAAATTATAGAACATAGCTGGGTGTGGTGGCTCATGCCTGTAATCCCATCACTTTGGGATGCCGAGGCAGGCGAATCGCAAGGTCAGATGGAAACCATCCTGACTATCATGGTGCAACCCTGTCTCTACTTTTTTTTTCCTTTTTTTCCTGTCTCTAATAAAAATACAAAAACTTAGCTGGTTGTGGTGGCACGCATCTGTGGCCCCAGCTACTCAGGAGGCTAAGGCCAGAGAACTGCTTGAACTCGGGAGGCTGAGGTTGCAGTGAGTCGAGATCGCGCCACTGCACTCCAGCCTGGGTGACAGAGCGAGACTCTGTCTCAAAAAAAAAAAAAAAAATTACAGAACATAGAAAATACCTGTATCTTGAACTTTGCATACAACTGATGTTTCAGTATGATTGAATTTGGACTATAAATTACTTATTGGTAGCAATATTCCAGCATCAATGCTGGTCCTTCTGTGTGTTTTAGCACATCATAAAAGTTTATCCTATTGCAGTTGATGCTAGTGATTCACTTGGTTAAAGAGCTCTCTCACAGATTTTTTTACTCTAGAATTGTTTTTCTCTTTTTGAAGCTGATTTGCATAAATCATCAAATTTAATCTGGCAACTGCTCTTCTCTCAAGGTTTCTTTGCATATATCTGTCTTTGGAAAATGAAGGCTTTCATCCCTCTTTTTTATAGGCCATAAAAAATGGGGAAAAACCCCAGGTTCTTTCACTTACTGGATGTTTGATAAAATACTCTTTTTAGGGCAAAATTATTGGTAATTACTTGTGAGCTTGTTGAAAATTTAGCAACTCAGACTTTATTCCAGATCTTCTGCCCCCTCAAAAAATGGCATAACAAGATCTCCAGTCTAGTTTATTTTATATATTAAAATTAGAAGCTGGATGTGGTGGCTCATACCTGTAATCCCAGTTTTGGGAGGTGGAGGCGGGTAGATCACAAGGTCAGGAGTTCGAGACCAGCCTGGCAAATGTGTTGAAACGCTGTCTCTACTAAAAACACAAAATTAGCCAGGGGTGGCGGCACACAGCTGTAGTCCCAGCTACTCAGGAGGCTGAGGCAGGAGAATCACTTGTACCTGGGAGGCAGAGGTTGCAGGGAGCCACGATGGTGCCACTGCACTCTAGCCTGGGTTACAGAGCAAGACTGTGTCTCAAAAAAATTGAGATGTACCTTCTAACTCAACAAGTCTTTTTCATCTCAAGAATATACAGAACTCATTCATTCTGTATAATGTAAATATAGCACTCAAAAATGTACATATTATGTTCATGCCCTTAATTTTATAGTTTATTATCCAGAAAATTATCATATAGAACTGATGGTGTGGATCTTATTCCACTCTTCTCTCATAGAGAGTATAGCAGAGTATTTCTGTGTTTAAAATTATTTTATTTGGATAATTTCCCGTCACTTTTTAAGTCAGAACCAGTTCTCTTTAGAATTCCATTTCAACTTGAGTCAGTTTCAAAATTTTGCCCATGGCCAGTTGGTAAATATATGTATGTGTGTTTTTCAGAGACCACTGACATTTATGGATGTGGCCATAGAATTCTCTCTGGAGGAGTGGCAATGCCTGGATACCACACAGCAGAATTTATATAGGAATGTGATGTTAGAGAACTACAGAAACATGGTCTTCCTTGGTGAGAATAACTTCAATACACAATTGCTAATATACCCTAAAGATTTTATTTTATTTGTAGAATATTTTTTGGTAATTTATCTTGGCATAAATGAGTATCAGATTTCTATTTTTAAGAAAATCTTCGGGGCCAAGTGCGGTGGTTAATGCCTGTAATCTTGGCACTTTGGGAGGCCTTGGCAGGTGGATTACCTGAGATCAGGAGTTCAAGACCAGCTTGGCCAGCATGGTGAAACCCCTGCTCTACTAAAAATACAAAAATTAGCAAGGCATGGTGGCACATACCTGTAGTCTTAGCTACTTGGGAGGCTGAGGCAGGAGAATCACTTGAACTCCAGAGGTGGAGGTTGCAGTGAGTTGGGATGACACCACTGCATTCCAGCCTGGGTGACAGAGCAAGACTCCATCTCAAAAAAAAAAAAGAAGAAGAAAAGAAAGAAAATCTTGGGGATTTGTCATTGTTGGAAAAAATAAAAATTTCAAGATGTTTAATCTTGATCTGAACTTTTTATGTTCCTGATCTGTAGCCTTTAAATTAGTGTTAATTCCAGAAATTTCGTGGCATAAAATATTGTTTTCTGTACCTTAAAATCTAATTGTCATCCCCAGTTTTTGATTCAGTAGTACTAAGTTTAGTAAAATTAAGAATCTACAAATTAAAAAAAAAGAACCTACAAATTTAAAACATTTTCTAAATATTTAGAAATATTTCTGTTTTAAATTGGCATTTTATAATTAATTTACTGGAATATTCTACATCCTCTTTACTGAGCACATTATTTGGAGAATATGAGCAACATTCATGTTACTTATTTTTAATAAAACAGGTATTGCTGTTTCTAAGCCAGACCTGATCGCCTGTCTGGAGCAAGGCAAAGAGCCCTGGAATCTGAAGAGACAGGAGATGGTGGCCAAACCCCCAGGTAGGTGAGAGTGAATACAACAGATGACATAGATGAGAGGTCCAAATATCAAGGAGAAAGTCAGTTTTTGAAATATGACTTGCGAGCTGTGCTCTAAGTAGGTAGTTTCTGAGAAGCCTGAGGTTTATAAGTTTACAATGAGAGCCAAAATCCCCTTTATGGCATATACAAGACTGCAAGATCTGTTTTTTTTTTTTTTTGGGGGGGGGGGTTTGGGGGGGAACGGAGTTTCGCTCTTGTTACCCAGGCTGGAGTGCAATGGCGCGATTTTGGCTCACCGCAACCTCCACCTCCTGGGTTCAGGCAAGTCTCCTGCCTCAGCCTCCTGAGTAGCTGGGATTACAGGCACACGCCACCATGCCCAGCTAATTTTTTGTATTTTTAGTAGCGACGGGGTTTCACCATGTTGACCAGGATGGTCTGGATCTCTTGACCTCGTGATCCACTCGCCTCGGCCTCCCAAAGTGCTGGGATTATAGGCGTGAGCCACCACGCCCGGCCTGATTTTTTTAATATATGAGATTATATGATCTACCAACAGCAGATTTTTAACTTATTTGTCTTCGATGTTAATGGCTTTTTAGAAATTATTTTGACTTTTAATAGCACTTTGAGAAAAAAGAAAAGAAAAAATTACTCTGACTAATTCTTTTGCCACATACTTTTAGTGCTATGTTAAAATAGAAGCATTGACATTGGGCTCAACATAGTTTTGCATTGTGTCTGTGAATTTGAAGAAACAAACACCTCTTCAAGTTTTTATAAACTGGTTTCAGGGGGTAAAGATCTTGTGTTGGCCCCCCAGGATAATGAGATGCCCTCTAGATTTGTAATGAGGGGTTGTAGGTTGCTCACAAAGCTGCTGGGTCTGCATAATGGTTTACCTTTAGTTGGCTTATTACAAGGGGCTCGGGTAGTTGTAAATTTTATTTTTGGACAAACTGAATATCCTTCAGGACTTTGATCTGTAGGGCACACACTAGGCAGGATTCTGTTGTCAGGTCTGCATATGGTGAGCCTTACATCAGGACGAGAATGTGTATAGCGTTCACTGAGTATCAGAGGATTTTCCCAGGTCCCTGTGTGGGTTTCTATGTAGACAGAACTGGCCATGAACTATGGACCAGAGAGCTTGGACTGAGTCATGGAATTGCTTCAGGGACCACAGTAAAGGCTAAGGTCTTGCAAACTTGCCTGCATGGCTATAAATTGGTGTTTTCCTCCAGACCTCTGGAAGGGCAGGACATCTCCCAGACCTAGACTGGGAGGAGTTTGAGATGGTTACAGGATAAGTTCAGATTTCTCAGTGGGACCAAGTTGGGTGGGCTCTTTTTTAGTCTATAGCCAAGAAGAGAGGTCCTGTAGTTTGCCACCTGAATGAAAGCCTGACTTCTGAAAAGGATGCTCCTCAGTCTTAGACTTTAACAGAGTTTCACAACTCCCTCCTTGGATCTCAAAGCTCTCTTTTTTAAAACATTTTTTATTTTTATTTTTTGGAAATGGAGTCTCATCTCTATCACTCAGGCTGGAATGCAGTGGCTCAATCTCAGCTCACCACAACTTTTGCCTCCTGGGTTCAAGCAATTCTCCTGTCTCAGTCTCCTGAGTAGCTGGGATTGCAGGCATGCACCACCAAGCCTGGCTAATTTTTATATTTTTAGTAGAGATAGGGTTTCACCATGTCGGCCAGGCTGGTCTTAAACTCCTGACTTCAGGCGATCCACCCTACTCAGCCTCCCGAAGTGCTGGGATTACAGGCGTGAGCCACCATGCCTGGCAGGTTCTTGGCTGCATGCCCCAAGCCAGACTTGAAATTTTGGCGTGAAGCAATTTTTTTTTTTTTAAAGACGGTGTTTCACCATGTTGGTCAGGGTGGTCTTGAACTCCCGACCTCAGGTAATCTGCCCACCTTGGCCTCCAAAGTGCTTGGATTACAGGCGTGAGCCACCATGCCTGGCTAAAGCAATTCTTTAACCTCAATATACCATGTAGCTGTCATCACAGTTATGAGCCATGATCCCTGGCTCTCTCATAAAGACATTTTTGTCAAGGAGACTGACAAATTTTCCTGCTGTCAGGGGATTAAAAAATAAATCACCTTTTATTTTCCCATCCTATTGATGTTACTCTATTCATTTTACTTTCTACTTTCTATTTCAAATTTGACTCTAGCTTTGGATTCATACGATTAGGACACTATGTTAGAATTTAAATGTTATGCTTGAAGTAAATTAGATACTTAGTAGGCACACTATTTACTAAAATAGTTACTTATAAATTTGTTTGCTGCAGGCAAAAAGGAATTCTAGAATTTACACCCAGTTTCTTCAGCCTATACCTAAATAAAAACATAATTTATTCCCAAATATTTGTTTCATATATATCAGAGGCTTTAATTATATTCTGGAAAATATATTTATTTATTCATTCATTCATTCATTCATTCTGAGACAGAGTCTTGCTCTGTCACCGGGCTAGAGTGCAGTGGTACAATCTCACCTCACTGCAACCTCCCACACCCTGGTTCAAGCTATTCTTCTGCCTCAGCCTCCTGAGTAGCTGAGATTACAGGCATGCGCCACCTTGCCCAGCTACTTTTTGTATTTTTAGTAGAGACGGGGTTTTACCATGTTGACCAGGATGGTCTTGATCTCCTGACCTTATGCTCTGCCTGCCTCAGCCTCCCAAAGTGCTGGAGTTACAGGCGTGAGTCACCACATCTGGCCTTCTTTCTTTCTTTTGAATTTAGCAACATGAGGCTATTCTTTGCTTTTAAATTTGATTTTTTTTTTTTTTTTTTTTTTTTTGGAGGCGAAGTCTTACTCTCTTGCCCAGGCTGGAGTGCAATGGCATGAACTCAGCTCAGTGCAGCCTCCGCCTTCTGGGTTCAAGTGATTCTCCCGCCTCAGCCTCCTGAGTAGCTGGAATTACAGATGTGTACCACCATGCCTGGCTAGTTTTTTGTATTGTTAGTAGAGATGGGGTTTCATCATGTTGGCCAGGCTAGTCTCAGAACTCCTGACCTCAAGTGACCCCCCCACCTCAGCCTCCCAAAGTGCTGGGATTACAGGTGTGAGCTACCATGCCCAGCCTGCTTCTAAATTTGAATTACCTCAGTTTCATTCTGTATACAAATAACATTTAAAATATGAAAATTACCTCTTTTTTATAATACTAATTTAGTGAAAGTTTCTCATTAGAATCTTCTATTTATGATTATACTGCATTTTCTCTGATATTTTACTGCTATACAGTTCATGCCAGTGATTCAAAATACCTGGCTTTTATGAGTACACAGTTACAGTCAAATATTGTGGTTATCTAGACAAAATTTTTTTAATGCCACCTCAATGTTGCCTACCAGAATTTATGAGTAAACATTTTCCTTATTATTATTTTGCAGTTTTTTTTTTGTTTTTTTTTTTTTGAGACAGTTTCGTTCTTGTTGCCCAATCTGAAGTGCAATGGTGTGATCTCAGCTCACTACAACTTCCGACTCCCAGGTTCAAGTGTTCTCCTTCCTTGGCCTCCCTAGTAGCTGAAATTATAGGTGCCCGACACCATGCCTGGCTAATTTTTTGTATTTTTAGTAGAGGTAGGGTTTCACTATGTTGGCCGGACTGGTCTTGAACTCCTGACCTCAGACAATCCACCCGCCTCAGCCTCCCAAAGTGCTAGGATTACAGGTGTGAGCCACTGTACCCGGCTCATCACACTTTGTTAAATAATGAATATACATTTCCTTTGTGAGAGAACCACATTTCTGATTTGAAGTTAATTTTTGAAAAGATTTGTAATTCTGTACTTTTTCAGTTCTTCTAAAAAACTTATAAAAACAGACAACATAAAATTTACCATTTCAAATCTATTTAAGTGTACATATTAGGGCTATGCATGGTGGTGGCTCACATCTGTAATTCTAGAATTTTGAGAGGCCAGGAAAAGAGAATCACTTTAGTCCAAAAGTTTGAGATGACTGGCATGTAAAGACCCTTTCTCTAGAAGAAGAAAAAATTTAAAAATAACCAGGCATGGGTTGTGTGCATCTGTAGTCCCAGCAACTTGGGAGATTGAAGAGGGAGGATTACTTGAGACTGGGAATTTGAGGCTACAGTGAGCCATAATTGAGCCACTGCATTTCAGCTTTGGTGACAGAGTAAAACCTTGTCTCAAAAAAGCTGTAAATTTTAGGCATGTAGAGTATATTCACCTGACTATGCAAAACACTTCTCGAAATTCTACAACCTGTAAAATTAAAACTCAATATCCATTAAGTAACAACTGCCCATTTCCCCCTTTCTGCAGCCCTTGACTAACACCCTTCCACTTTCCATTTTTACAAGTGTGACTCTTTAACATATCTCATATGAGTGGAATCATATAGTATTCATCATTCCGTTACTGGCTTATTTCAGGTGATGCAATATTTTCAAAGTTTATCTTAAAATTTGACAAGTTCTTTTTTTTCTTGAGACAGAATCTCTCTCTGTTACCCAGGCTAGAGTGCTTGCAACGGAGCAATCTCTGCTCACTGCAACCTCCGCCGCCCAGGTCAGGCAATTCTCTTCCACTTCAGCCTCCCGTATAGCTGGAATTACAGGCACCCACCATCATGCCTGGCTAATTGTTTTTGTATTTTTGTAGAACGGGGTTTCACCATGTTGCCGAGGCTGGTCTTGAACTCCTGACCTCCGGTGATTTATCTGCCTGGGCCTCCCAAAGTGTTGGTATTACAGACATGAGCCGCTGCACCCAGCCAAGATTTTTTTTTGAGATGGAGTTTCGCTCTTGTTACCCAGGCTGGAGTGCAATGGCGCAATCTCGGCTCACTGCAACCTCCGCCTCCTGGGTTCAGGCAATTCTCCTGCCTCAGCCTCCTGAGTAGCTGGGATTACAGGCACGTGCCACCGTGCCCAGCTAATTTTTTGTATTTTTAGTAGAGACAGGGTTTCACCATGTTGACCAGGATGGTCTCGATCTCTTGACCTCGTGATCCACCCGCCTCGGCCTCCCAAAGTGCTGAGATTACAGGCGTGGGCCATCCCACCCGACCCAGATTTGATGTTTTATAAAAAAAAAAGTTGATAGTGGCCATTCTAATGAGTGTTGAGTGATCTTGCTTTTCTTTGTGATTTCTATTCATGCCTTCACATATTAGTAAATTTGTATGTCATTTCGAAGGCTCTTTCCTGTGTGTGTGTGCGTGCGCGTTTCTTGAGACAGTCTCGCTCTGTTGCTCAGGCTGAAGTGCAGTGGCATGTACCTCTGCCGCCCAGGTTCAAGCGATTCTCCTGCCTCAGTCTCCTGAGTAGCTGGGATTACAGCAGTGTGCCACCACGCCTGGCTCATTTTTATATTTTTAGTAGAGACAGTGTTTCACCATGTTGGTCAGGCTGGTCTTGAACTCCCAACCTCAGGTGAACTGCCTGCCTTGGCCTCCCAAGTGCTGGGATTACAGGCGTGAGCAGCCACCATGAATTTGTTCACCACTGTAGGATGTATTAACACCTTTTCTTTTTTTTGAGACGGAGTCTTATTCTGTCACCCAGGTTGTATTGTGGTGGCAGGATCTTGGCTCACTGCAACCTCTGCCTCCCAGGTTCAAGCTATTCTCCTGCTTCAGCCTCCCAAGTAGCTGGGACTACAGGCGCGTGCCACCACTCCTGGCTGATTGTTTTTTTTTATTTGAATAGAGACAGGTTTCACAGTGTTGCCGAGGCCTCTTGAACTCCTGAGCTCAGGCAGTCAGCCCACTTCTGCCTCCCAAAGTGTTAGGATTACAGGAGTGAGCAACCATGCCCAGCCTGTACTGACATCTTAACAACATTATATTGACTCTTGACCAAGAATATGTTGAAGAAGTGTTTTATTCAAGACAGGGTTTCGCTCTTGTTCCCAGGCTGGAGTGCAATGGTGCGATCTCAGCTCACAGCAACCTCTGCCTCCCAGGTTCAAGTGATTCTCCTGCCTCAGCCTCTTGAGTAGCTGAGATTACAGGCATGCACCACCATGCCCAGCTAATTTTGTACATTTAGTAGAGACGGGGTTTCTCCATGTTGGTCAGGCTGGTCTTGAACTCTTGACATCAGATGATCCACCTGCCTTGGCCTCCCAAAGTGCTGGGATTAGTTTAGTCATAATATACTGACAATGCTCTGCGACATAACCGTAGAATACTTTTATCTTTCAGAGCCAAATCTCAGTACACATTAGACAACTACCAATTTTTCCCATTTCCTGACACTTTTCAACATTACTCCGTTTTCTGCTTTTAAGAGTGTAACTGGTTTATATATCTCACTAAATCTGTCTTTTTGTGGCTGGCTCATTTCATTTTACATAATGTCATTAAGCTTTATCTGTATAGTTGTTAGAATAGTTCCTGTTCTTTTTTTTTTTTTTAAGACGGAGTTTTACTCCGTCACCTAAGCTGGAGTGCAGTAGCGATGTCTCGGCTCACTCCAACATCCACCTCCTGGATTCAAGTGATTCTCTTGCCTCAGTCTCCCGAGTTGCTAGGATTAAAGGTGTGCACCACCATGCCTGGCTAATTTTTATAATTTTTAGTAGAGACAGGGTTTCAGTACTTTGGCCATGCTAGTCTGGAACTCCTGATCTTAAGTGATCTGACCACCTCTGTCTCCCAAAGTGCTGGGATTATAGGCATGAGCCACAATGCCCAGCCTAGAATATTTCTTGCTTATTAAATCCTGGGTGATATTCCAGAATATTTTGATACGGAGTCTCCCTCTTGCTGCCCAACCTGGAGTGCAGTGGTGCAATCTCAGTTCACTGCAATCTCCGCCTCCCAGGTTCAAGTGAATCTCCTGCCTCAGCCTCCTGAGTAGCTGAGATAACAAGTGCCCACCACCACACCCAGCTAATTTTTGTATTTTTAGTAGAGATGGGATTTCACCATGTTGGCCAGGCTTATCTTGAACTCCAGACCTCAGGTTATTCACCCACTTTGGCCTCCCAAAGTGGTGGTATTACAGGTGTGGCCATGGCACCCAGTCTCCAGTATTTTTTTTTTTTTTTTTTTTGAGACGGAGTTCCGCTCTTATTACCCAGGCTGGAGTGCAATGGCGCAATCTCGGCTCACAGCAACCTCCGTCTCCTGGGTTCAGGCATTTCTCCTGCCTCAGCCTCCTGAGTAGCTGGGATTACAGGCACGCGCCACCATGCCCAGCTAATTTTTTGTATTTTTAGTAGAGATGGGGTTTCACCATGTTGATCAGGATGGTCTCGATTTCTCGACCTCATGATCCACCTGTCTCGGCCTCCCAAAGTGCTGGGATTACAGGCTTGAGCCACTGCGCCCGGCCCATCCAGTATTTTTATATTTCAAATTATATCTACTGAACGATTTGGTGACAGAAATGTGCATTGATTTTACCTATTGGATTTCAGTAACAAAGCAACAATAATGATGGTTATTAAATAACTATATGACAATACATGTGAAAGTTTATATAGGTGGTGCATTTTATTTTATTAGTCTACTTTTTTACCTTTATACTCATACCAAATTGTTTTAATTCTGTAGCTCTGTGGTGTTTTTTCTTTTGTAATAAGAAACTGTAATGCTAAAACATTTTCTTTTCTGAAGATTGTTGGCTATTGTCTCTCAAAGCTTCCATATACTTTTGTAGTAGTTATTGTTGCTTCAAACATGCAATGAGAAATTTTAAAAAAGCATTTCAGTAAGTCTGTAGATTACATTTAGTATGGAAATAATTATTTCAACCTTTGAACAGGAGCCCGTTCAAGAGTGTCTTGTTTAATTTCAATATATTTGTATAATTTTTAAGTTTTTTTCTATTATTTTATACTTTCTTTTAGGTTATAGAAAGTGATCCATAAAAATTCAAATTGAAAAATTTTGTTAAGACTTCTCTTTTGGCCTAATAGGTGGACTATCAAGGAGAATGTTGTATGAGCTACTGAGAAGGCTGTATATCCTAATATTGCTGAGGAGGGTTCTCTATACTTCTGTTAGGAATGGTTGTTTTATACTGTCTTAAAGTCTTCTGTTCCCTTACTAATATTCTCTTTTGGTTTACTTTCATTACAGAAAGTTGGGTGTTGAAATATGCAACAATAATTATATTGCTCTGTGTGTTTTTTGATTCTGTTAATATTTGCTTTATATATTTAGAAGCCTAATGTGAGATACATACACACATGCGTATACAAATTTGTCGTAGGTTCTCAATAAGTAAATCTATTGTTTAATGTCCTCCTCTGTATCTTTGAAATTTTGACTTAAAATACATTTTATAAAATATGGCAGTTTTTGACTTAAGATATAGCTCATGTAATATTATTCTGACCTCTTCTGCTCTTAATCTTGTTGCATGGAATGTCTACATCCATCTTGCCACTTTCAGTCTTTTTCTTTTGAGATGGAGTTTCGCTTTTGTTGCCAGGCTGGAGTACAGTGGCACAATCTCGGCTCACTGCAACCTCCATGTCCTGGGGTCAAGAGCTTCTCCTGCCTCAGCCTCTCAAGTGGCTGGGATTATGGGCACCTGCCAACACGCTTCACTAATGTTTGTAGAGACAGAGTTTCACCATGTTAGCCAGGCTGGTCTCAAACTCCTGACCTTAGGTGATCCACCCACCTTAGCCTCCCAAAGTGCTGGGATTACAGGTGAGCCACTGAGTCCAGCCCAGTCTTTTTTTTATTATCAGGTCTCAGGTGACTCTTGTGGAAAGAAGAGTTAGACAGATTTTAGTTCTAAAAATTTTTAAATAAATTCCTCTATTGAAAGTATGTCTCTTGATTGTAAAGTTAAATATATATGTATTTATGAATATGTATATTTAAATAATATTCTTAAACAGAAGGAATTAACTAATGTTATTTTATTAGTTGTTTTATTTGATTCTTGTATCTTTGTTTCTCATTTTCTTTCTTTCTTTCTATTTTTTGAGACTGAATCTCATTCTGCCACCCAGGCTGGAGTGCTGTGGTGTGATCTCAGCTCACGGAAACTTCCACCTCCCAGGTTCAAGCAGTTCTCCTGTCTCAGCCTCCTGAGTAGTTGGGACTAGCCACCACACCTGGCTAATTTTTATATTTCAGTAGAGACAAGGTTTTACCATATTTGTCAGGCTGATCTCCAACTCCTGACCTCAGGTGATCCACCTTCCTCAGCCTCTCAAAATGCTGGGATTACAGGCAGGAGCCACTGCCCCCTGGCCTCTTTTACTTATTTCTTATTTTGTTTTGTGTATCTATATAGATACATAATTTGTGGTACCTTAGGGATTACATAAACCTCTAAAACATACAACAATATATTTTAATTTGGTAAGAAACAAACTTCAGTTGCATATAAAAATTATACCTCAGAATTCTAATTTCTTTATTCTCTAAAATTCCTTCAATTTTTGAACATAGTTAAAAATGTTTTCTGCATCATTATGATTTTGTTAGGAAATTTTATTTTTGTGTATGTGCATATCTTTCTCAGACAATGAATTTTTGTATGATTGTCATTTCTTGAATTATGTTATTTGCAGTAAAAGAAACTGCCTTCAGCATCTTTTATATGTAGGGCATATGCAGTGCCAATGTACTTTTTCAGAATTTGGCTTATTTAGGAAGGCTTTTTTCTTCCTATTTGGCAAGACAGATTTCCTGATGGTATTATTCTCACATGATAGCTTTTGTTTTCAGGAGTTTGACTATATCACAGCGTTTTCTTCTGGCTTGCAAAATTTTAGGTATCAATTCACTGGTTATCTCATAAGACTATGTTTGTAAATGACACATCGCTTTTATCTTGCAGCTCCCAAGATTGTCTTGTGTCACTTTTGAAATTGTGCTTAATTTGTGTTTCTTGCTTGGTGTGGTGGCACATGCCTGTAATATCAGCACTTTGGGAGGCTGAGGCAGGTGGATCACAAAGTCAAGTTCAAGACCAGCCTGGCCAAGTTGGTGAAACTGCATCTCTACTAAAAATACAAAAATTAGCTGGGTGTGGTGATGGGCACCTGTAATCCCAGCTACTTGGGAGGCTGAGGCAGGAGACTCACTTGAGCCCAGGAGGCATAGGTTACAGTAAACAGAGATCGTGCCACTGTAGTCCAATCTGGGAGACAGAGCAAGACTCCGCCTCAAAAAAAAAATCTGTGGTTTTTTTTTTTTTTGGCTCCTCAGAAAACTGTCACCCACATGAATGGTCTCTGTTTCTTATAAGCATTTTTGTGTATTATAGTTTCTTTGTTGAGCTTCTTTATTTTTACAACATATTTTATGTTAGGAGTTTTCAGTTGTAATTTCTTTTTGTGTTTTTTACCCCCGCAATTTTCTTTTTGATATTTTTAATATCTTTGTTCTTACCATCATTTTTCTGAGTTTTCATAGTTTTATGTTTTACTATTTTGCTTATTAAGTATTATTTTCAATCAGTTTTTAAAGTTAATGTATACTTTTTCAGTTTCTTTCTGAAAACCTTATAACATTCTTGAGGGGACTATATTGTACTATTTTATATACATTGTAATCCTTAATTGTGACATGGATATCTTAAAAAGCTACCTGTCACAATTTTTATAATGTCGCTGTAGGTCCTGGCATAGTCAGAAAAAATTTTCTCAGCTAGAGATTCTGAGAGTCTCTTAAACATGTTCTTATTATCTATCTTGTCTGAAATTTTGTATTTATTTTTTAGTTAAAAAAGTTTATTCATGTTTTTTAATAATCAGTTACCACTTGCTAAACCTGTTCCCTGTTTGTGATACTACCCTCTCTCTGTGGCTGTAGCATTTAGCTTTGGATTCAGCAGATTCAAACTCATTCCAAAGTATACTAACATTTCTTTCAGCACTTTATGTCATGGGAGACAGAATCCAGTGTCTAGAAAGCCAAGACAGTGTCTAGAAATGAAAAAAAAAGATGTATGTGCCAGTGTTCTACCTGTCTTTAAAAAACAAAAACAGGCTTGGCTATTCACTTCTCTTTTTTTTTCTCTGTCGTGCCAGCTGGAATGCAATGGCGACATCCTAGCTCACTGCAACCCCTGCCTCCTGGGATCAAGCCATTCTCCTGCCTCAGCCTCCTGAGTAGCTGGGATTATAGGCACCCAACACTGTGGCAGGCTAATTTTTGTATTTTTAGTAGAGACAAAGTTTTGCCATGTTGGCCAGGCTGGTTGTGAACACCTGACCTCAGGTCATTTGCCTGCCTTGGCCTCCCTTAGTTATGGGATTACACGAATACGCCACCATGCCCAGTCGGCTATTGACTTCTAAAGGCACTATGTTATATTGGTGGGGAGATGGAGGAGCTGTGTTACGTAAACATAACAGACTTTTATTTTTATTCTTTGTGGCTCTTTGCATTGTGCTCACTTTCTGGAGCATTCTACACACTTAACTCATTTATAGATTTTTCACGCATGCATTTTCGTCTGTAGATGTTTCTTACATTTATATGTCTGTAAAGAAATTAGGACCTGGTCTGGGCATGGTGGCTCACGCCTGTAATCCCAGCACTTTGGGAGGCCGAGGTGGATGGATCATGAGGTCAAGAGATAGAGACCATCCTGGTCAACATGGTGAAACCCCGTCTCTACTAAAAATACAAAAAATTAGCTGGGCATGGTGGCGCGTGCCTGTAATCCCAGCTACTCAGGAGGCTGAGGCAGGAGAATTGCCTGAACCTCAGAGGCGGAGGTTGCGGTGAGCTGAGATCATGCCATTGCACTCCAGCCTGGGTAACAAGAGCGAAAACTTCGTCTCCAAAAAAAAAAGAAATGAGGACCTTTGGTATTTTGTTACGCAATTTTTTTTTTGAGACAAAGTCTTGCTCTGTTGTCCAGGCTGGAGTGCAGTTCTTTGATCGCAGCTCACTGCAATTGCTGTCTCCTAGGTTCAAGTGATTCTCTTGCCTCAGCCTCCTGAGTAGCTGGGATTACGGGTGCAGACTACCACACCTGGCTAGTTTTTTTTTTTTTTTTTTTTTTGTATTTTTTTTTTATTTGTAGAGATGGGTTTCACCATATTGGCCAGACTGGTCTCAAACTCCTGACCTCACATGATCTGCCCACCTTAACCTCTCAAAGTGCTTAGATTACAAGCATGAGCTGCCACGCCCAGACTTGTTATGCAATCTTATTTATGTAGTTTGTATAATTTTATAGATTAGACTTGTAAAGAATATGTATCTGACTGTAGTATGTGGATTCAATTGTTATTTTTATTTCTTTCAGGTATGCGTTCCTATTTTGCCCAAGACCTTTGGCTAGAGGAGAGTGTAAAAGATTCTTTCCAAACAGTAATACTGAGAAAATATGAAAAATCTGGATATCACAATTTACAGTTAAAGAACAGGCATAAAGGTGTGGATGAGTATAGGGTGTACAAAGGAAATTGTAATGGACAGTGTTTGACAGCTACCCAGAGCAAAATATTTCAATGTGATAAATATGTGAAAGACTTTCATACATTTTCAAATTCAAATAGACATAAGACTGAAAAGAATCCTTTCCAGTGTAAACAGTGTGGCAAATCATTTTGCATTCTTTCACACCTAACTCAACATGAAAAAATTCACACTACTGTGAATTCCTACAAAATTGAAGAATGTGGCAAGGCCTGTAATGTGTCCTCAACCCTTTCTCAACATAAAAGAATTCATACAGGACAGAAACACCACAAATGTAAAGAACGTGGCAAAGCTTTTAACAAGTCTTCACACCTTAAAACACATAAGATAATTCATACTGGAGAGAAATCCTACACAACTGAAGAATGTGGCAAAACTTTTAACGCATCCTCACACCTTACTACACGTACGATAATTCATACTGCAGAGAACGCCTACAAATGTAAAGAGTGTGGCAAAGCTTTTAACCAGTTGTCAACTCTTACTAGACATAAGAAAATTCATGCTGGAGAGAAACCCTTCATATGTGAACATTGTGGCAAAGCTTTTAACCAATCCTCCAACCTTACTAAACATAAGAGAATTCATACTGGAGATAAACCTTATAAATGTGAAGAATGTGGCAAAGCCTTTAATGTGTCCTCAACCCTTACTCAACACAAAAGAATTCATACGGGGGAGAAACCTTACAAATGTGAAGAGTGTGGCAAAGCCTTTAATGTGTCCTCAACCCTTACTCAACATAAGAGAATTCATACTGGAGAAAAACCATACAAATGTGACGAATGTGGCAAAGCCTTTAACACATCCTCACACCTTACTACACATAGGAGAATTCATACGGGAGAGAAACCCTACAAATGTGAAGAATGTGGCAAAGCCTTTAGCCAGTTCTCACAACTTACTACACATCAGATAATTCATACTGGGGAGAAACCCTACAAATGTGAAGAATGTGGCAAAGCATTTAAGCAACTCTCAGCCCTTACTGCACATAAGACAATTCATACTGGAGAGAAACCCTACAAATGTGAAGAATGTGGCAAAGCTTTTAACCTATCCTCACACCTTACTACACATAAGAAAATTCATACTGGAGAGAAACCCTACAAATGTAAAGAATGTGGCAAAGCTTTTAACCAATCCTCAACCCTTGCTAGACATAAGATAATTCATGCTGGAGAGAAACCCTACAAGTGTGAACAGTGTGGCAAAGGTTTTTACCAATACTCAAACCTTACCCAACATACGATAGTTCATACTAGAGAGAAACCCTACAAATGTGTAGAATGTGGCAAAGCCTTTAAATGGTCCTCAACTCTCACTAAACATAAGACAATTCATACTGGAGAGAAACCCTACAAATGTGAAGATTGTGGCAAAGCCTTTAATAAGTTCTCAACCCTTACTACACATAAGAAAATTCATGCTGGAGAGAAACACTACAAATGTGAAGAATGTGGCAAAGCCTTCAACTGGTTTTCAAATCTTATGGAACATAAGAGAATTCATACTGGAGAAAAACCCTACAAATGTGAAGAATGTAGCAAAGCCTTTAAGTGGTCCTCAACTTTTACTAAACATAAGGTAATTCATACTGGAGAGAAACCCTACAAATGTAAAGAATGTGGCAAAGCTTTTAACCAATGTTCAAACCTTACTACACATAAGAAAATTCATGCTGTAGAAAAATCTTATAAAGAATGTGGCAAAGCTTTTAACCGGTCATGAACTCACAACACATAAGATAAGTTATGCTGGAGAGAAACCCAGAAGTGTGAATAATGTAGCAAAGCCTTTAACAAGTCCTTAATTCTTAGCAGACATAATTCCTACTGGAGAGGAACTGTACAAACCTGAAAGATGTAACAGTGCAATTGACAACACCTCAACTTTTCTAAATGTAAAAGAAATAATGCTGGTGCAAAATCCTAAAAATAGAAAGAATATTACAAAGATAAATGGTTGTCATACTTGATTGTAGGTAAAATACTTTGTACTGGAGAAAACCTACAAGTGTGAAGAATGTGGCAAAATTTTTAACTGATGCTGACAAAACTATGGCTTTGGCTGGGCATGGTGGCTCATGCCTATAATCCCAGCACTCTGGGAGGTCGAGGCAGGTCGATCATCTGAGGTCAAGAGTTTGAGACCAGTGTGGCCAACATGATGAAACCCCATCTCTACGAAAAATACAAAAAAGTTAGCTGGGTGTGGGGGTGCATGCCTATAGTTTCAGCTACTTGGGAGGCTGAGGGAAGAGAATCACTTGAACCCAGGAGGCAGAGGTTGCGGTAAGCCAAGATCACGCCACTGCACTCCAGCTTGAGTGACAGAGCAAGATTCCATGTCAAAAAAGAAAAATCGCTGTCAAAAGATTTTTCAGAAACTGCAAGCCTTTAAAGTGAAGAAGAGTATTTATTTTGAAGACAAACATTAAAATACGAGCTGGGTGTGGTGGCTCACACCTGTAATTTCAGCACTTTGGGTGGTTGGATCATGTGAGGTCGGAAGTTTGAGACCAACTTGGCTAACATGGTGAAACTCCGTTTCTACCCAAAATACAAAAATTAGGTGGGCATGGTGGCACACGACTAATCCCAGGTATTTGAGAGCTTGTGACAGGAGAATTGTTTGAACCTGTGAGGCGGAGGTTGCAGTGAGCTGAGATTGTGCCATTGAACTCCAGCCTGGGTGAAAGAGTGAGACTCAATCTGAAAAAAACCATATATATATATATATATAGAGAGAGAGTTGTATTATATGACAGATCTTATTATACACATTTTGTACAAACTTCACTCAAACTTTGTTCAACATCAGGGAATTTATATTGAAGAAAATCTCAGGCCGGGTGCGGTGGCTCAAGCCTGTAATCCCAGCACTTTGGGAGGCCGAGGCAGGTGGATCACGAGGTCAAGAGACCGAGACCATCCTGGTAAACATGGCGAAACCCCATCTCTACTAAAAATACAAAAAATTAGCTGGGCATGGTAGCATGTGCCTGTAATCCCAGCTACTCAGGAGGCCGAGGCAGGAGAATTGCTTGAACCCAGGAGGCGGAGGTTGTGTGGGTAACAAGAGCAAAACTCCGTCTCAAAAAAAAAAAAAAAAAATCTCTGCAAATGTAATAAATTTTGAAAAACTTTTTAAAACACAAACTACAGCTTAGGAAACACCAGAGAGTTTATACTAAAATATATTTTTGCAGATGTGGTGATATAAAAAATGAGTTATTTGAAAATTATGTAAATATTAATTCAGAGTAGAAATATCTAAGGAACTGACTTCAGACACTACACTAAATCAGAGTACTGAGTTTAGAACATAATTTAAAGCTGAAGTTATACATAAACATTTTTTATGTAACTTTAAAAGGGTATAAGATATTTTGGAAAGCTATAATTACATTCAAAATATACTTTTTTTTTTTTTTTTTTTTAAGACAGAGTCTTGCTTAGTCACCCAGGTTGGAGTGCAGCCTCTGCTTCCCAGGTTCAAGTGAATCTCTTGCTTCAGCCCCCCAGGTAGCTGAGGTTACAGACATGAGCCACTATGCCTGGCTAACTTGTAATTTTAGTAGAGATGGAGTCTCATCATTAGCCAAGTTCGTCTGGAAACTCCTGACCTCAGGTGATTCAGCCTCCAAAAGTGTTAGGATGACAGAGATGTATGCTGCTGTGTCCAGCCAAAGTATATTTTTTTCTTGAAAAAAGATTTTTTTGGATACGTGAATAAGGATGTAATTCAGCTTTCAAATTGATGACTGTATCTTTATTCCTGTTGTATTCACATGTGAAAACATGATGAATTGTTCCTGCATGAAAGATATGAGAGATTCTTTTTTATTAGGTGAGCATTATTACTTTTTCTATTAAATAATAAAGACATTAAAGTGTAAGATGCATGATGCAAATCTAAGTAGGGATGCTCTTTGTGGTTAACGTACAATATTTAGTGATGGCTGACGTAGCTGTTCAGTTTAATATTCTGCATTGTGAGAAAAATTTTTAATTTTAGTTAAAATTAATAATATATTATTTTACTAATTGTACTTTTATGTGATACAATCCAGTAAATTTAAAAACCTTGAAGTTAGCCGGGTGTGGTGGCTCATGCCTGTAATCCCAGCACTTTGGGAGGCCGAGGCAGGTGGATCACGAGGTCAAGAGATTGAGACCATCCTGGTCAACATGTGAAACCCCATCTCTACTAAAAGTACAAAAAATTAGCTGGGCATAGTGGCACGTGCCTGTAATCCCAGCTACTCGGGAGGCTGAGGCAGGAGAATTGCCTGAACCCAGGAGGGGGAGGTTGCGGTGAGCTGAGATTGCACCATTGCACTCCAACCTGGATAACAAGAGCAAAACTCCGTCTCAAAAAAAATAAATAAATAAAAATAAAAACATTGAAGTTATGTGTAGACTTAATTTTCGAATTTAACATTTTTAACATGTTAAATACTATTGTGCACTCAATGAAACAGTATTTTGCCACTGACCTTAACCCATTCCACCTTAAGAGTGTAAAGGATGGTAACAATATATTTGTTGACATAATAAAGTACCATCTCTAGTAATTTTTTTTGCCAATGGCTTTAAACTGCAAAGAAGTTAAGGAATGTTCCTGAAGGTTAAATTTTTATTTTTCTTTGTCATTTAAATTTACTTAATTTTTTGGGTGCATAGTATGTGTATATGGCATTATATATTGTATGCATGTATCAAAATATGCCATGTGGCATATTTTGATACATGCATACAATATATAATAATCACCTCATGGTAAATTAGGTATCTATCACCTCTGGCATTTATTCTTTGTATTACAGAAAATTTAGTTTTACAGTTTTTGTTATTTTAAAATGTACAATTGTTACTGGTGGCTGGACGTGGTGGCTTATGCCTGTACTCCTCGCACTTTGGGAGCCCCAGATGGGTGGATCACCTGAGGTCAGGAATTCGAGACCAGTGTGGGCAACATGTCAAAACTCCCATTTGTACTAAAAATACAAAAATTATTGGGCCGGGCACTGTGGCTCACACCTGTAATCTCAGCAATTTAAGAGGGTGAGGTGGGTGGATCACGAGGTCAGGAGTTCGAGACTAGCCTTGCCAACGTGGTGAAACCCTGTCTGCCAAAGATAGAAAAAGTTAGCTGGGCGTGGGGGTGGACATCTGTAATCCCAGTTACTCTGAAGGCTGAGGCAGGAGAATCATTTAAAACTGGAAGTGAAGGTTGCAGTGAGTTGAGATCATACCGCTGCACTCCAACCTGGGCAATAGAGCGAGACTCTCTCAAAATGAATAAATAGTATTGACTGACTACAGGGTAATTTCTTTGGTTATAATATTATTTAGAAGTATTACTAAATCCATGCATTTGTGAGTCTTGAATAGATATTTTCATAAATTCCTTAAATATTTTTATTTGAACATGTGGCCTGCCTGCCTGTAAACTCAGATTTTTAATTTTGATTTACATAAAGTTAGCCAGGAGTGGTGGCTCTTGCCTGTAATTCCAGCACTTTGGGAGGCGATGTGGGCAGAACACCTGAGGTCAGGAGTTTGAGACCAGCCTGACCAACACCAACATGGAGAAACCCCATCTATACCAAAAATACAAAATACAGCCAGGCATTGTGGTGCATGTAATCTCAGCTACACAGGAGGAAAATGGCTTGAACTACGGAGGCGGAGGTTGCAGTGAGCCAAGATTGTGCCTTGCACTCCAGCCTGTACAACAAGAGTGAAACTCCATATCAAAACAAAAAAACAACACACATACATTAAAGATAAACCTTAGGAAAGAAAATTAAAATTATGGAGTATGTGTGCTTGTATGAATATGAGTTTGTTACCTATTTTCAGAAGAAAACACTATTGGAATAAAACCATTTTAATAAGGTGATTAATTTCTAGATAATAATAACCTAAAAAATGCCGAAAGCAAATTTGTGCTCTCAGTTTTGTATTCAGTACTGTAAAACCTTATGGCTTATGGTTCAGAATTTCCATACAAAGTCTGTTTTTCTTTGCTTGATACTCATGCTAGATTTATAGTTTTCTTGTTATTTGTTTTATAGTTTATGAAGTATTCATTACGTGAGCTGGTCATTGATTATAAGAATGTTAATAAAATTTAGTAGTGCACACAACATTTTAAGATGTAATTCCATAATTAGTATGTTTTATTTAGAATATTCCATTTTGTTACAGATGTTTATGTAAGCCTACTTTTCTTTTTTTTTTTTTTTTTTAACTTTTCTGAGATGGAGTTTCGCTCTTGTTACCCAGGCTGGAGTGCAATGGCGTGATCTCAGCTCACTGAAACCTCCGCCTCCTGGGTTCAGGCAATTCTTCTGCCTCAGCCTCCTGAGTAGCTGGGATTGCAGGCACGCACCACCATGCCCAGCTAAGTTTTTGTATTTTTAGTAGAGACGGGGTTTCACCATGTTGACCAGCATGGTCTCGATCTCTTGGCCATGGATCTCTTGATCCATCCGCCTCGGCCTCCCAAAGTGCTGGGATTACAGGCGTGAGCCACCGCGCCTGGCCCACTTTTCTTTATTGCCCTCTTTCTGTAGAAGACATAAGTAAATTTACTTATTTATTGAGTCTTTTTTTTTTGGTCAAGTAAGTTCTAGGAAAGCTTCATAAGTCATGAGAATGTTTTTATATATAAATGTATCAAAGAAACATGACTGAGTTCAGGCGCGGTGGCTCCCACTTTTAATCCCAGCACTTTGGGAGGCCAAGGTGGGCAGATTACCTCAGGCCAGGAATTCAAGACCGGCCTGGCAAACAAAACCCCATTTCTACTAAAAACAAAAATTAAGGCTGGCGTGGTGGCTCACACTTGTAATCCCAGCACTTTGGGAGGCCGAGGGCAGATCATAAGGTCAAGAGTTCAAGACCAGTCTGACCCCCAATATGGTGAAACTGTCTCTACTAAAAATACTAAAATTAGCTGGGCCTGGTGACACATGCCTGTAATCCCAGCTACTCAGGAAGCTAAGGCAAGAGAATCACTTACACCCAATAGGCGGAGGTTGCAGTGGCCAGGATTGTGCAACAAAAGTCCCACCTGGGGGACAGAGCGAGACTGTCTCAAAAGGGAAAAAAAAAAGCATGACTGCTTACTGTGTAACTGATGCTCCATAATAAGCCATAAATATTTCTGCTTAAGTTAGATTGTAACTTCAAGTCAGCCATTTCTGGTCTTTTTTTTTATCCCCCAATCCATTGGAATGTTTGTTTTTCCTCAATTACCATACTGTTTTAGCTAATGTAACTTTTTAGTATATTTTAAGGTCAGGTAGGGTGATACCTTCACCTTTTTTTTTTTTAATCTTTATTGCTTTGGCCACTAACAGTCTTCTGTGGTACCACATAAATTTTAGATGTATGTTTTAAAATTTAAAGTATGTCACTGGTATTTTTGTAGAGGTTGCATTATATTTGTAGATTTTCTTTAATACAGATATTTAACACTAGTAATGCCAATTCATTTGAAGGTAATATTTTTCCATTTATGTATTAATTTTGTACTTAAATATTGTTTAGATTATAATGCATAGATGTTTCCAGTTTTTGGTTAAATTTATTTCACTATATAATTAATACAGTTATTCTAGATGAGTTTTTTTTGTTTTGTTTTGAGACAGTTTTGCTCTTGTTGCCCAGGCTGGAGTGCAATGACTTGATCTTGGCTCACTGCAACCTCTGCCCCTGGGTTCAAGTGATTCTTCTGCCTCAGCCTCCGGAGTAGCTAATATACACAAATAAGTAGCATTTCTGTGCACGAGTACCATTCAAGCAGAAAATTGAGAACACAGTGTTACTTACAATAGCTACAACCAAAAAATAATATACCTAGGCAATACACTAAATTGAGATAAAATATCTCTAGACTGAGAACTATAAATACTGCTGAAAGGAATCAGAGACAAAAGGCATTTTATGCTCATGAATTTGAAGAACCAATATAATTAGAATGTCCTTTCTACCTAAAGCAATCTACAGATTAGTTCTTTTCTATCAAGCTATCAATGACTTTAAAAATAGAATTAGTAAAAAAATGCTATTCTAAAATTGAAGAATACAAGAGCCAAAGTAACTTTAGGGAAAACGTATAAACCTAGAGACTTCCTATTACTTTAATTCTGGTACAAAATATATATATAGACCAATGAAATGGAAGAGAACTCTGAAATAAAGGTACACTTATACGACCAGTTTATTTTTGATAGAGACAACAGAAATAAAAATATAAGTCAAGGTAGTTTTAAGTCTTTCATCTACCTCGAGTTGTATGTTTTGTTTTGGTCTTGAGACAGTCTTGCTCTGTCTCCCAGGCTGGAGTTCAGTGGAGTGATCTAGGCTCACGGTGCCACCTCCACCTTTCGGGGTTCAAGCAATTCTTTTGCCTCAGTCTCTTGAGTAGCTGGAATAGCATGTCCGGCGAGTTCTGTCATTTATACAGCAAGAGGTAGAGGTCCAGTTTTCTTCTCCATATAATTAACCAGTATTTTCAGTATCATTTATTAAGTAAGAAGGGACTAAAGCTGGCCATGGTGGCTCATGATTGTAATCCCAGCACTTGGGGAGGCAGAGGTGGATGATCAGGAGTACGAGACCAGCCTGATCAACATGGTGAAACCCCATCTCTACTAAAAATACAAAATTAGGCAGATGTGGTGGCACATGTCTGTAATGCCAGCCACTCGGGAAGCAGAGGCACGAAAATCGCCTAAACCTGAGAGGCAGAGGTTGCAGTGAGCCAAGATATCACCACTGCATTCCAACCTGGGTAACGAGGGAAATTCTCATCTCAGAAAAAAAAAGATGACTTCATGTTTATTTCTGTTGACGCCCAGGTTCAATCAATTTTGCCTCAGCCTCCCAAGTAACTGGGGTTATAGGTATGTGCTATCATCCCCAGCTAATTTTTATATTTTAGTAGAGACAGGGTTTTGCCATGTTGGCCAGGCTGGTCTTGAACTCATGACCTCACATTCCATGATCCACCCGCCTCAGCCTCCCAAAGTGCCAGAATTACAGGTGTCAGCCACTGTGCCCAGCCAATTACATTTTTTAGAATGAGACATTTCTGAATATGTGAAGCTGTGAAATCATGCTGAATTTCTGAATTAGAAAAAGAAAGCATTTTTTTCTAATAAAATTATAAAAGACTTAACAGCTATAGCTCAAAAATGATGAAACAGAGTGTAGGTTAAGCCCATACTGCTGCAAATGCTCATTCCGTCACAACCATGCTACTGAAAACGGAAATAATGGGTTAGAAGGTAATTTGAGAGTATATTTCTTATTCTATTGCTGTGTAAAATTTTTCTTTGTTTCTTGCCATACAGAAGCCTGTACTTCAAAAGATGTTATGAATTTCAAGTCAATGGTCACACATATGTTCTCCCTAGAAGGGTACTGGTGTATTTGCAATCAAGGTGTTGCATTTCTGGTCTTTTCTGTGCTGCTGTGTTTGTGTGAAATAGAGCAGGAAGTAAAGCAGAGTCAACCATAACATTTCTTGTTTCTAAAGCCACAGCCTCTTAAAATTTAGTGTTATTTCAACTATAAATAATGACATTATTTAATTTTTTTTTTTTTTTTTTGAGACGGAGTTTCGCTCTTGTTACCCAGGCTGGAGTGCAATGGCGCG
This sequence comes from Callithrix jacchus, assembly GCF_049354715.1. NCBI lineage: Eukaryota > Metazoa > Chordata > Mammalia > Primates > Cebidae > Callithrix > Callithrix jacchus. Next base: position 22,231,289 of record NC_133523.1, read on the forward strand.
ATCTCGGCTCATCGCAGTCTCCGCCTCCTGGGTTCAGGCAATTCTCCTGCCTCAGCCTCCTGAGCAGCTGGGATTACAGGCACGCGCTACCGTGCCCAGCTAATTTTTTGTAATTTTAGTAGAGACGGGGTTTCACCATGTTGACCAAGATGGTCTCGATCTGTTGACCTCGTGATCCACCCGCCTCAGCCTCCCAAAGTGCTGGGATTACAGGCTTGAGCCACCGCGAACTAAAACAAATTTTTCATATTTTTAGTGTTTTTTTTTTGTAATGGAATCTCACTCTCTCCCAGGCTGCAGTGCAGTGGTGCAATCTTGGCTCACTGCAACCTCTGCCTTCCAGGTTCAAGCGATTCTCCTGACTCAGCCTGTCGAGTAGCTGAGATTATAGGCATGTGCCACCACACACCAGCTAATTTTTTGTATTTTTAGTAGAGACAAAGTTTCACCATGTTTGCCAGGATGGTCTCAATATCCTGACCTTGTAATTAACCTGCCTCAGCCCCCCAAAATGCTGGGATTACAGGCATGAGCCACCGCCTCCGACAATTATATTTTTAGTTTTTTACAGTTTATAAAAAATTCTTTTTGAATTATTACAAGTTAAACAACTTGAAAATGCAGATACCTGAAGGTGTCCTCTAGGTGATAGTATTAATATTTTAATAGCTTATACTTGTGAGTCACAATTGCCCGGTTGGGTTTACTGAAAAGCAGCTATTTATCTTCTAAGTTTAAATGGAGAATAGGCTTTTCAAAATCCTAAGCATACAGATCTTTTAAGATTAGCACTACATTTAAATCTAAAAAAATTTATAGGTTTGTAATAACAGAAATTTTAGTACTTTTTTTCTAATAGAAGTGAAAAAAAAATAGTAATTTGTTAAAATGAGTTTAAAAGAGACCACATATTCATTAAGTAACATTTGAAACCACATTGTAAGTTACTGATCAGTAATTCCAATCTATTTTATTTTAGTCACTGAAGAAAATTTTTTCTTTTGAGAGGGAGACTCACTCTGTCACCTAGGCAGGAGTAGAGTTACCTCGGCTCACTACAAACTTCGCCTCCCAGGTTCAAGAAATTCTCCTGTCTGAGCCTCTCGAGCAGCTGGGATTAAAGGTGCAGGCCACCACACCCAGCTAATTTTTGTAATTTTTTAGGTAGAGATGGGGTTTCGCCTTGTTGGCCAGGCTGCTCTCGAACTTCTAACCTCAAGAGATCTGCCAGCCTCGGCCTCCCAGAGTGCTGGGATTTCAGGCATGTGCCACCGCACCTGGCCTATAGTATTATTTTGAACGTTAACAATAAACATTTTATTCTTGAGTGTGGGTTTAGACTATTCATTATATTAAAAGTTTACTTATGGTTGGGAGCGGCAGTTGATGCCTGTAATCCCAGCACTTTGGGAGGTGGAGGTGGATGGACCACCTGAAGTCAGGACTTTGAGTGCAGCCTGGCCAACATGGTGAAACTCCGTTTACCAAAATTAAAAAAATGAGCCGGGCGTGATAGTGGGCACCTGTAATCCCAGCTACTCAGGAGGCTGAGGCAGGAGAATCGCTTGAACCCGAGAGGCGGAGGTTGCAGTGAGAGGAGATCATGCCACTGCACTCCAGTCTGGGTGACAGAGGGAGACTCCCTCTCAAAAAAAAAAAAAGTTAAATCATTGAATGAGCAAGGCATGTGAAATACGTGAAAAAGATATGTATATATTTTCTAAGATTTTAAAATAAACACTTCTTTCTTTTTTCTCTGGTCAAATTTCTTTTTCTTTTCTTTTTTTTTTTTTAGACAAAGTCTAAAACCTTCCAGGTTCAGGCAATTCTCCTGTCTCAGCCTCCTGAGTAGCTGGGATTACAGGTGTGTGCCACCATGCCCAGCTAATTTTTGTATTTTTAGTGGAGACGAGGTTTCACCGTGTCGGTCAGGCTGGTCTCGAACTCCTGACCTCCTGATCCACCTGCCTCGGCCTCCCAAAGTGCTGGGATTACAGGCGTGAGTCACCACGCCTGGCCTCAATTTTCTGAAAGTTTATTTTTTTCTCTTTAATGTATGAATGGTATTTTTGATTGACAAAGTTTAATGAATTTATGGGGTATAACGTGATGTTTGAATATATGTATGTAATATGGAATGACTGAGGTTTTTTTTTTTTTTTTGAGACGGAGTTTCGTTCTTGTTACCCAGGCTGGAGTGCAATGGCGCAATCTCGGCTCACCGCAACCTCCGCCTCCTGGGTTCAGGCAATTCTCCTGCCTCAGCCTCCTGAGTAGCTGGGATTACAGGCACGCATCACCATGCTGAGCTAATTTTTTGTATTTTTAGTAGAGATGGGGTTTCACATGTTGACCAGGATGGTCTCGATCTCTTGACCTCGTGATCCACTTGCCTCGGCCTCCCAAAATGCTGGGATTACAGGCTTGAGCCACCGCGCTCGGCGACTATGTTTTTTTTATCATAAGGGTGATTATCCTCATTGGGCTAAACTTAATTAGAAGTGCTTTTTAAGAGAGAAAGACACATAGAAAAACACCCCTGCTGGTCTGGCCTGGCCTGGCCTAGGTGGGTCATGCTGTAAGCTGCTTGTGGTGGTCATATGGCAGGAAATATATTTGTATATTGTCATAATTCCTGCCTCCAACATGTTGCTTCCTGTAGGGAGGACAGGAGGATCCCAAAGAAGAGGAAAAGAAGGGGATCTCATTCATGCAGGAAATAATCACCTCTCATCTGGGATAGCTTAAGATAAACAGAGGAGCTCATAACATGACCACATCAGTGGGAGAAAAAAGGGAAAAATGCCAGTGAAAGGACTCACTGGTATTATGGAGCAACACTTACTAAGTTGAAGTGAATGATCAGCTCCTGAGATACCAATACTCTACCAAGAAGGCTGAATTTACTCTGATTAAATCAGCATGTCTGCACGATTCTGGTTACCCAGCTTTACAATATCCACTACAGAAACACCAAGGAGACCACTAGTTACCCTTTTAAAATAGAACTTATCATGGAAAGCATACCTGATTAAGAACTGAAAAACGTTGGAGCAATACTTGTTTGTTGTATTTTGTTTTTTTGAGATGGAGTCTTGCTCTGTTGCCCAGGCTGGAGTGCAGTGGCACAATCTCTGCTCGATGCAACCTCCCCCTCCCAGGCTGAAGCGATTCTCCTGGCTCAGCCTCCCAAGCAGCTGGGATTACAGGCATGTGCCACCATGCCCAGCTAATTTTTTGTATATTTAGTAGAGATGGGGTTTCACCATGTGACCAGGATGGTCTCGATCTCTTGACCTCGTGATCCACCTGCCTTGGCCTCCCAAAGTGCTGGGATTACAGGCATGAGCCACCGCACCCAGCCAAAACGGGGTTTTACCATGTTAGCCAGGCTGGTCTCAACTCTTCCACCTGCCTCAGCCTCCCACAGCGCTGGGATTACAGGCCTGAGCCACTACACCAGGCCACATTTTATATTTTAAAAGTTGTAGACCATGCAATTTAATTTTCTTGTCTGTCTTTTGTTGTTTTTTAAGAGACAGGGTTTCACTATTTTGGACAGGCTGTTCTCAAACTCCTGACCTCATGATCCGCCCACCTCTGCCTCCCAAAGTGCTGGGATTACAAGTGGTGAGTCACCGCACCCGGCCCTAACCATGGAATGTAATTTTCAAACATTTGATAAACTTTTTAATGTAAAACTTTCTGCATAATCAGCAGTCACTATATTTTCACTCTTCAAAGGCATTTTAACTGCCTGAAAAGCAAAGTGACAGTTCCAAGGGAGTGTGCTGGGCTGGTCCACTCCAATGACAATCTATTCAAATTCACACAGGTAATCTTCAGGTGAAAGAGGGTACTTCAACAGCATCATCACAGCAATGTGAAAAAGATATAGTAAAAGCTGAAACACTGCCTTCCAGGAAAAAAAAGTTAATTTTAATTTTTTTTTCAGATTTTATTTATTTTTTACTGTACTTTAGGTTCTGGGGTACATGTGCACATCATGCAGGATTGTTGCATAGGTACACACATGGCAATGTGGTTTGCTGCCTTCCTCCCCCCCTACCCCCACCAGTCACCTGTATCTGGTATTTCTTCTCATGTTATCCCTCCCTACCCTCCCCGCTGTCCATCCCCTAGTCCAAACTGACTGTAATGTGTAATGCTCCCCTCCCTGTGTCCACCATGTGTACTAACTGTTCAACAGCCGCCTTAATTTTTCTTATTCTGTGTATGTGAATATGTGATATTTGTAAGGTTGAGAATAAAGACTAAAGTTAGAGAGAGAACACTTTACATTAATCATACAGCTCCTATGTGTTTCTCAAACACACCCTGAATGGTTTTGTAAAGTATTATGTTGCTGTATCCATCACTTATTAGACTCCAATGATCACTTTCTACTTTATCCATTTAAATATTCCCTAACATCATCCAAAGTTCTCTTCTTGATGCATAAGTGCTCAGACATAAAACTATTAAAATATTGATAAAAAGATGAGGCTTTATTTTACTACAGAGCATTTGTGCCACTAAGCTTAAGGCCCTTGAACCTTTAAAATCATACTTCAGTTCTTTTTTTTTTTTGAGATGGACTTCCAATTTTGTTGCCCAGGCTAGAGTGCAGTGCAGATCTTGGCTTACCGCAACCTGTCTCCCGGATTTAGGCGATTCTCCTGCCTCAGCCTCCTCAGTAGCTGAGATTATAGGCATGCAGCACCATGCCTGGCTAATTTTGGATTTTTAGTAGAGACGGGGTTTCCTTTATGTTTCTCACGCTGGTCTCGAACTCCTGATCTCAGGGGATCTGCCTGCTTTGGCCTCCCAAAGTGCTGGGATTACAGGCATGAGCCACCGCGACCGGCCCACTTTAGTTTTTTCTTAGCTTTCAAATCCAGTTATGTCAAAAGTACATATAACAATAATTGGAGGCCGGGTGCGGTGACTCACGCCTGTAAACCCAGCACTTTGGGAGGCCGAGGCGGGTGGATCACGAGGTCAAGAGATTGAGACCATCCTGGTCAACATGGTGAAACCCCATCCTACTAAAAATACAAAAATAAGCTGGGCATGGTGGCGTGTGCCTGTAATCCCAGCTACTCAGGAGGCTGAGGCAGGAGAATTGCTTGAATCCAGGAGGCGGAGGTTGCGGTGAGCCAAGATCGCACCATTGCACTCCAGCCTGGGTAACAAGAGCGAAACTCCATCTCAAGAAAAAAAAAAAAAATTGAATAGAAAGTGTGATAAAGCTGAAACTTCTAAAATACACATGCTTTTATGGCAAATCATTTTGTCATCATTTAAATTTTCAAGTTAGTGTTATATAGTAGACTTCAATATAAGTTGGCTGTTTGAAATGTGAATATTGACACATCAGATAGTAAAATGTTTATAATAAAAATTACGAAACAAAGCCTGATAGTGTTAATTGTTGTTGTGAGACCTCAGTTTTTGTCTTCTAAGTTTAAAAAAAAAAAACTTAAACATGAGACACACAACAAAGGAAATGCAGCATAGGGTAATTTATTGCAAAACAGAAAGACTTTTAAAAGTTAGGTGCAGGCTGGGAGCAATGGCTCATGCCTGAAATCCCAGCTCTTTGGGAGGACAAGGTGGGCAGATTGCCTGAGGTCAAGAGATCGAGACCATCCTGGTCAACATGGTGAAACCCCATCTCTACTAAAAATACAAAAAATTAGCTGGGCATGGCGGTGCATGCCTGTAACCCCACCTACTCAGGAGGCTGAGGCAGGAGAATTGCCTGAACCCAGGAGGCGGAGGTTGCAGTGAGCCGAGATCGCACCATTTCACTCCAGCTTGGGTAACGAGCGAAACTCCGTCTCAAAAAAAAGAGAAAAAGAATAACAATAAAATTTATATGTATTTATTATATTTGAGTGGGTATACTTTATATTTAATATATTATTTATCCTTTCTAAAAAATGCCAAAATAAAAATTATAATATTTTTCCTGCAATAACAGACTAAAAGTTTCTACATTGTGACTTTGCTAATTTTTGCATATGACTCCGACTGCTATTGTTAAATTTAGGTTGAGTTTTAAACCCACTGTTGTTTAGCTTGTGTGGTTTTTGGTTCATGTGGGAAACCAAATATATTAGACATGGATTGTTTGTGGTAACTTGGTTTCATTTCTGCTGTTTTTCTGTTCTTAAATCTGGGGCTTTATAAATGACTGGGATTCAAATAAGGTTGATTTGGAATCAAGCAACAGAAAAATTCCAGAAAAACAGAGAAATAGCTACTAGATAGTGCCTTTTAGTGAAATTTATACATGAAACAGAGTTCAATTAAGTCATAAAATTATTGTAAGTTTGTTAAATATTGAAATTAACTGCCTACAACATATTAGGCAGTTGACTTAGTCTCTCTATGGCATCTTTTGCTTGGGGAAGCTGTCATTACAGATAAGAATATTGCTACTGTAGGCCGGGCGCGGTGGCTCAAGCCTGTAATCCCAGCACTTTGGGAGGCCGAGGCGGGTGGATCACGAGGTCAAGAGATCGAGACCATCCTGGTCAACATGGTGAAACCCCGTCTCTACTAAAAATACAAAAAATTAGCTGGGCACGGTGGCGCGTGCCTGTAATCCCAGCTATTCAGGAAGCTGAGGCAGGAGAATTGCCTGAACCCAGGGGGCGGAGGTTGCGGTGAGCCGAGATCCCGCCATTGCACTCCAGTCTGGGTAACAAGAGTGAAACTCCGTCTCAAAAATAATAATAATAATAATAATAATAATATTGCTATTGTAATAAGATTTGTAACACATTTTTTTTTTTTCAGATGGAGTTCTTGTTACCCAGGCTGGAGTGCAATGGCACGATCTCGGCGCACCGCAACCTCCGCCTCCTGGGTTCAAGCAATTCTCCTGCCTCAGCCTCCCGAGTAGCTGGGACTACAGGTGCGAGCCACCATGCCCAGCTAATTTTTGTATTTTTAGTAGAGACGGGGTTTCACCTTGTTGACCAGGATGGTCTCGATCTCTTGACCTCGTGATCCACCCGCCTCAGCCTCCCAAAGTGCTAGGATTATAGGCGTGAGTCACTGCGCCTGGCCTTTGGAACAAATTTTTATGTGCTTATAAACATTCCCCTTAATAATCCCTGGATACATGTCATTTTTGCTCAGTTATGTTGGCACATCTGCTACAATTCCAGAGACTATTTATTTCTACCCAGTGAGCTTTATAGCTAAGATCATTACATTGGGGTCCCCCAGGCAATCAATCCTTGAGCCTTAGATCTGACCATTCTATCTCACCCTTTTTATATGGCAACCTCTGTTGTTGAGTCCTTCTCGCTCCATATTTGAGGCTTAATGACCTCAGTTTGGAGGAACCAGAAAAATGAGTTGCCATATATGTTGGACTGAGAGCCAGAATCCTCTTGAGGATAAATATTTCACAATTATTATTCACAGTACAAAGCAGTATTTTTAAGACCTAAAATAGTGGCTGGGCGCAGTGGTTCACTCCTATAATCCCAACACTTTGGGAGGCCAAGGTGGGCAGATCACCTGAAGTCAGGAGTTCGAGACCAGCCTGGCTAGAATGGTGAAACCCCCATCTCTACTAAAAATACCAAAAATTAGCCAGGCGTGGTGGCAGGCGCCTGTAATTCCAGCTATTCAGGAGGCTGAGACATGAGAATAGCTTGAACCCTGGAGACGGAGGTTGCAGTGAGCAGAGATTGCATCATTGCACTCTAGCCTGGGTGAGACTCCATCTCAAAAGAAAAAAAAAAAGATGTGAAAATATTCACTCACAGTAAATATGAATTATTTAATCAGTACACCAAATATTCTGCTTTTGACTCTCCCAACACACAAAAAACAGTATGTATGCATTGGTGAATATCAGGTTTTTTTTAAAGTGGGTTTTTTTGTTTGTTTCTTTGAGACGGAGCTTAGCTCTGTCCCCCAGGCTGGAGTGCAACCTCTGCCTCCTGGATTCAAGTAATTCTCTGTCTCAGCCTCCCAAGTAGCTGGAATTGCAGGCACCCACCACCAAGCCTAGCTGATTTTTGTATTTAGTAAAGATGGGGTTTCACCATGTAGGCAAGGCTGATCTCAAACTCCTGACTTCAGGTGATCTGCCCTCCTCGGCCTCCCAGAGTGCTAGGATTACAGACATGAGCCACCGTGCCTGGCCTATTTTCATTTTTAAACATCTATTGTCTACAGTATGCTGATAAGCTACATAAAGCTTATCAAATGCTTTATTTTACATTTTTAAAACAAAAGTTCAAATGCTTAAATATTGAAAGTGACATTCTGGATTACTATTTTCTAGGTGATTTAATTTGCATTTATTAGTACTACATATTAGTTTCTTATGTGGTGCACGGTTATAAAATGTTTTCTAGTTATTTATTTATTTATTTAATTTTTTGAGGCGGAGTTTCGCTCTTGTTACCCAGGCTGGAGTACAATGGCGCGATCTCAGCTCACCACAACCTCCGCCTCCTGGGTTCAAGCAATTCTCCTGCCTCAGCCTCCTGAGTAGCTGGGATTACAGGCATGCGCCACCATGCCCAGCTAATTTTTATTTGTATTTTTAGTAGAGACAGGGTTTCACCATGTTGACCAGGATGGTCTCGATCTCTTGACCTCGTGATCCACCTGCCTCGGCCTCCCAAAGTGCTGGGATTACAGGCTTGAGCCACCGCGCCCGGCCTTTTGAGTTATTTTTTAAGTAACAGTAGATTCTGTTTTATCAGACAGTGGCATAAAAAGTCTTGACGCACAACATTTAGAGGCACTAAAAGCAACCTGATAAATGTGCTGAAATCTGGATTTATTTATAAACTTATTAGAGGCTGGCAGGGAAACACATGTTAGTTCCATTCATTTTTTTTTTGTCTAAAATCTTGTTGAGCCACATCCATCTGTATATGTAACACTAACTTGGTAACGGTTAAGTCAGAACTCATTTTACCTAGTGGTTTTACTTGCAATGTATAAGCTGCATTTTATAACATTCAAATAAGTAATTGAGGCTGTCACCCTGGGAAATACAGATAATCTCAGCACATCAGGATGCCAAGGAGGGCAGATCACCTGAGGTCAGGAGTTCGAGACCAGCCAGGCCAACATGGTAAAAACCCTGCCTCTACTAAAACTACAAAAATTAGGCCAGGCTCAGTGGCTCATGCCTGTAATCCAAGTACCTTAGAAAGCTTAAGTGGGCAGATCACAAGGTCAGGAGTTCAAGACCAGCCTGGCCAATATAGTGAAACCCTCTCTACTAAAAATACAAAAATTCGCTGGGCATGGTGGCGGGCGCCTGGAGCTCCAAATACTTGGGAGACTGAGGCAAGAGAATTGCTGGAACCCAGGAGGCAGAGGTTGTAGTGAGCTGCGCTCCAGCTGGGCCACAGATCGAGACTCCATCTCCAAGAAAAAAAAAAAAAGAAATACAAAAATTAGCACATGCCTATAATCCCTGCTACTCAGGAGGCTTAGGCAGAATTGCTTGAACCCAGGAGGCAGAGGTTGCAGTGAGCTGAGATAACTCCACTGCACTCCAGCCTGGGTGAGTGATACTCTGTCTCAAAAACAACGACGACAACAAAAAACAAGTAATAGAAATTTAAAGGATGTGGAAAAAGTCATACAGGCACACTAAAAATGAATTGGAATCTAGCATCTGACACTGATTAACATATTTAGCAGATTAGATGAGACCTAAATTTCTGTTAACAACATTAAAAAACAGATTTATTTTTAATTTTTTTTATAAAGACAGGGTTTCACCATGTTGGTCAGGCTGGTCTTGAACTCCCGACCTCAGGTGATCTGCCCACCTTGGCCTCCAAAGTGCTTGGATTACAGGCGTGAGCCACCATGCCCGGCCGAAAAACAAAATTTTTAAATTAAAAACATCTTCAACAATTTAATAGGCCTATAAGATTTTCAAAAAACTTGTTTACCCATCATTAATCAATATTAGGTTAAACTAAAACTTTTTTTTTTCCAAGATGGAGTCTCTCTGTCACCCAGGCTGGAGTGCAGTGGTGCAATCTCAGCTCACCACACCTCTGCCTCCCGGGTTCAAGCGATTCTCCTGCCTCAGCCTCCAAAGCAGCTGGGATTACAGGCATGTGCCATCATGCCTAGCTAATTTTTGATATTTTTAGTAGAAACAGGGTTTCACCTTGCTGGCCAGGCTGGTCTCAAACTCTTGACCTCTAGTGATCCACCTGCCTTGGCTTCCCGAAGTGCTGGGATTACAGGCGTGAGCCACCATGCCCAGCCTGAGAATGCTGATTTGCATGTGACATTCTATACTCTTTAACCTAGTGCCCTTTCTGCAGGTAAACTCAGTATAAATTTGTTATCTTTACACCAATTTGCATGTGTATATGTGATTCTATGTACATTTAGAAGTAGCATTGCATGGGTGTTTCCTCGTTGAGACAGTGTTCAATGATTAGAAGAGCAGGCTCAGTTTGAGACCAGCCTGGCCAATACGGTGAAACCGCATCTCTACTAATAAAAATACAAAAATTAGCCAGTCATGGTGGCGGGTGCGTATAGTTCCAGCTACTCAAGATGCTGAGGCAGGAGAATTGCTGGAAGCTGGGAGGCAGAGCCTGCAGTGAGCAGAGATCACATCACTTCACTCCAGCCTAGGTGACAAGCGAGACTGTCTCAATTAAAAAAAAAAAAAGAAAGAAGAGCAGGCTTAGAGTACCTGTGTAACCTTGGACAAGCTTCTTCATGCCTCTGATTTATCTGTCACTTGGGAATAATAACATGGCCTATGGCCAGACACTGTGGCTCATGTCTGTAATCCCAATACTTTGGATCGAATGAGGTTAGGGGTTTGAGACCAGCCTGACTAACATGGCAAAACCCCATCTCTACTAAAAATACAAAAATTAGTGGGGTATGGTGGTGCATGTCTATAATCCTACCTATTAGGGAGGCTGAAGCAGGAGAACTGCTTGAACCCGGGAGTCAGAAGTTGTGGTAAGCCAAGGTTGCTGCCACTGCATTCTAGTCTGGGCAATAAGAGCGAAACCATTAAAAAAAAAAAAAGCGCCACATAGTCTATGAATAAGTGTTGTTCTCTTACAGTAAAAACAAAGAAAAAAGAAGAGAGAGAAAAGTGTCTTGTTCTTTGAACATAATAAAGTAAATAGGCTGGGCGCGGTGGCTCACGCCTGTAATCGCAGCACTTTGGGAGGCCAAGGTGGGCAAATCACTTGAGGTCAGGAGTTCGAGATCAGCCTGGCCAATGTGGTGAAACCCAGTCTCTCCAGGCGCAGTGGCGCATGCCTGTAGTCCCAGCTACTCAGGAGGCTGAGGCTGGAGAATCCCTTGAGTTCAGGAGTTCTGGGCGTAGTGCGCTATACTGATTGGGTGTCTGCACTAAGTTCGGCATCAATATGGTGACCTCCCGGGAGCCGGGAACCACCAGGTTGCCTTAGGAGGGGTGAACTGGCCCAGGTTGGAAACAGAGCAGGTTAAAACTCCCTTGCTGATCAGTAGTGGGATTGCACCTGTGAATGCCACTGCCCTCCAGCCTGGGCAACATAGTGAGACCCTGCCTCTTTAAAAACAAACAAACAACCCAGTCTCTACTAAAATTAGTCAGGCATGGTGGTGGGTGCCTGTAGTCCCAGCTACTCAGAAGGCTGAGGCAGGAGAATCACCTGAACCTGGGAAGTGGAGGTTGCAGTGAAAGAGGATCACCCTACTGCACTCCAGCCTGGGTGACAGAGCGAGACTCCATCTCAAAATAAATAAATACATTTTAAAAGCAATAAAAATATTAAGAAAAATAAAATGGGGCTGGGTGTGGTGGCTCACGCCTGTAATCCCAACACTTTGGGAAGCCAAGGTGGGCAGACCAGCCTAGCCAACATGGTGAAAAAAGAAAAAGAAAATAGAATATTTATAACTAATGTAAAAATTTAATCATAAGATAATGTTTTAAACCATTAGAGAAACTTACCTTTCTTCCAGAATAGTATGTGAACAAAAAATTGAGGATGAAATAAAACTGACGAGAAATCTTGTTTTTAATTTTACACACATATCATTAAAAACAGCTTGAAACATTTTTACAGAATGCATACACTATGAACCCAGGGCCCAGTGATGGAGGAGTGGGAACAACCTGTACACTCTCTTTTAAATTCTCCCTTTCAGTCACTATTCCCAAGAGTGACTTATATCCTGGCTTTTAATTATTTTATTTGAGACAGAGTCTCGCCCTGTCACCCAGGCTGGAGTGCAGTGGGGTGATCTTGGCTCACTGCAACCTCCACCTCCTGGATTCAAGTGATTCTCCTGTCTCAGCCTCCCAAATAGCTGGGATTACAGGTGCCCACCACTATGCCCAGCTAATTTTTGTATTATTTTCGTAGAGATGGGGTTTCACCATATTGGCCAGGCTGGTCTCAAACTCCTGACTTCAGGTGATTCGCCGGCCTCGGCCTCTCAAAGTGCTGAGATCACAGCATGAGCTACCACATCTGGCCTGAGTTTTAATACAATACATAAGATTTGCCTGTTTTTGAACTTTAAATAAATAGATTAAAACAATAAGTTCTCATTCTTGGTCATCCTATTTTACTCAACATTGTGAAATTGATCTCTGTTGTTGCCTGTAGTTGTGCTTTATCCACATGTATTGCTCTTCACTGTGAGGTGATGTAAATACACTACAGTTTATTTACGGTTCATATACATTTTGGTGATTTTTTTCAGATATTTTAGTGTTCCTATAAACGGTCTTGGGCATTTTTTAAATTTTATTTTTATTTGTTTTAATTTTTTTTGTCTGAGATGAGGTTTCACCATGATGGCCAGGCTGGTCTCGAACTCCTGATGTCAGGTGATCCACCCACCTTGGCCTTCCAAAGTGCTAGGATTACAGGCGTGAGCCACCGCGCCCGTCTTGTCTTGGGCATTTTTAAAGAAAAAATTGTGCAATTATGTAAATATATAACCACATATATAATTAACATGTTTCTATCTTCAGCTCCTGCAGGCATTGGCTACCAGCAGCATTATATGAGGGATCATTGAGTCCCTAATTTCTTTCTTTTTCTTTTTTTTTTTTTTTTTGGTGGGGGGAGGCAGGCAGGAAGGAAGGGAAGGACGGTAGGGAGGAAGGAAGGGATGAAGGAAGGAAGGAAGGGAGGAAGCGGGGAGGGAGGGAGGGAGGGAAGGGAAGAAAGGAGATCAAGCAATGAAAGAGACATTGCCGACCTGGATCTAGAGGTTTACAAGTTGATTTCTTTTTTTTTGAGAGAAGGAAAGAAAAAAAAATAAGTAAAGGAGAGGAAGAAAGAGGAAGAGAAAGAGGGAGAGTAAATGGAAATATTGCTTTATTTTGAAAAAAATTGGGTATTAATAATGGCCAATCAATGTTTCATTTAAACTAATGGGTAGGTGTGATGTGGTATTGACAAGAATGTATATTTTGTGTATTTGAAGTGGAGAGCTCTATAAATATTTATTAAGTTTACTTGTTCTGGATCTGAGTTCGAGTCCTTGATATCCTTATTAATTTTCTGTCTCATTGTGTCTAAGTCTCTATGTATCTGGGTGTTAGGATCGTTAGCTCTTGTTGTTGCATTGATCCTTTTACCACTATATCTTTGTTGCTTTAAAATCTATTTTATCCGATACAAGAATTGCAACTCCTGCTTTTTATTTATTTATTATTTATTTTTGCTCTCCATTTGGTTGGTAAATCTTTCTCCATCCCTTTGTTTTGAGTCTTTGTGTATCCTTGCCTGTGAAACAGGTCTGGATGTAACATGCCGTTGGGTTTTGGCTGTGTCTTTTGATTGGGGGATTTAGTCAATTTAAATTTAGGGTTTCTGCCATTTGATGTTGACTGGCTGTTTTATCCATTCGTTGGTGTAAATTCTTCTTTATGTTGGTGCTCTTTACTTTTTGGTGTATTTTTAGAAAGGCTAATACTGGTTGTTTCTTTCTGTGTGTAATGCTTCTTTCAGAAGCTCTTGTAAAGCAGGCCTGGTGGTAATAAAATCTCTGAGTTCTTGCTTGTTCATAAAAGATTTTATTTTTCCTTCAGTTGTGAAGCTTAGTTTGGCTGGATATGAAATTCTGGGCTGAAGGTTCTGTTCTTTGAGGATGTTGAATATTGGCCCCCACTCTCTTCTGGCTTGTAGAGTTTCTGCTGAGAGATCTGCTCTAAGTCTGATAGGCTTGCCTTTGTGGGTAATCTGACCTTTCTCTCTGGCTGCCCTTAGTATCCTCTCCTTCGTTTCGATCCTGGTGAATCTAACGATTATGTGCCTTGGGGTTGCTCTTCTTGAGGAATATCTTTGTGGTGTTCTCTGTATTACCTGGGGTTGAATGTTGACCTGCTTTGCTAGTTTAGGAAAATTTTCCTGAATAATATCCTGAAGGGTATTTTCCAGCTTGGATTCATTCTCTCCATCGCATTCAGGTACACCTATCGAACGTAAATTTGGTCTTTTCACATAGTCCCACATTTCTTGGAGACTTTGCTCATTCCTTTTTATCCTTTTTTCTCTAATCTTTTCTTCACGTTTTATTTCATTAAGTTGGACTTTGACCTCTGATATCCCTTCTTCTGCTTGAACAATTCGAGTGTTTAAACCTGTGCATACTTCTCGGAGTTCCTGTATTGTAGTCTTCAGTTCCATTAATTCACTCATACTCCTCTCTAGGTTGTCTATTCTCAATAGGATTTCATCAAACCTTTTTTCAAAGTTCCTAGTTTCTTTACGTTGGGCTACAACATGTTCTTTTAACTCACCAAAGTTTGTTATTATCCATTCCTTGAAGAGTGATTCTGTCATCAGGAGGCGCTCGTTCTCCATCAAGCCTTGTTCCATTGTTGATGTGGAGCTGTGATCATCTTTAGAGGGAGAGGCGTTCTGACTTTGAGTATTCTCAGCTTTTTTACGCTGGTTTCTTCCCGTCATTGTAAATTTATCCTCCTGTCGTCTTTGAAATTACCAACTTTCAGATTAGGACGTCCAGGTTGTTAGTTCCCAGGGCCAGAGCAGCGGCGTTAAAACTGATGGTGCTTTTCTGCCCAGGATTCTCCTGTCTGGCTTCCTTCTTGTTTCCGTAGTAGGCGACTCTCAATTTCTTTCTTTTTCAAACTACAATGTAAACTCTGTGAAGGCAAAAACCTTTAATTTATTTTTCTTGTCTTTTTTTATAGAGTGTCACCCTGTAACCCAGGCTGGAGTGCAGTGGTACGATCTCGGCTTATTGCAACCTCTGCATCCCGGGATCAAGTGATTCTAGTGCCTCAGCCTCCTCAGTAGCTGGGATTTTAGAGGCATGTGCCACCACGAGCGGCTAATTCTTCTTTTTGTTGTATGGATGGAATTTCACCATGTTTGCCAGGCTGGTGTCTCAAACTCCTAACTTCAAGAGATTCACCCACCTCAACTTCCCAAAGTGCTGGGATTACAGGCATGAGCCACCACGCCTGGCCAACACCTTTAATTTTATTTACTACCACTATATTTGCAATTTTTAATTAAATAAATTTGATTTGACTTTGAAGCACTTATTTTTTTAGCAATAACTGTGGTAGGCTGGGCGCCGTGGCTCACGCCTGTAATCCCAGCACTTTAGGAAGCCGAGGCGGGCAGACCACTGGAGGTCAGGAGTTCGAGAAAATATAAAATTAACCGACAGTGGTGGCGCATGCCTGTAAGGCCAGCTACTCAGGACGCTGAGGCAAGAGAATCGCTTGAACTCGGGAGGAGGTTGCAATGAGTCGAGATTGCACCACTGCACTCCAGCCTGGGCAACAAGAGCGCGACTTCGTTTCAAATAAACAAACAACAAAAACCAACTGGTAAAATTTGTTTCTCTAAAAATTATTTTCTTTTCGTAGCTCCATATTTTTTGTTTTGTTTTGAGATAGAGTCGCTCTGTCGCCCAGGCTGGGGTGCAATGATGTGATCTTAGCTCACTGCAGCCTCTGCTGCCGGGGTTCAAAGGATTCTCCTGCCTCAGCCTCCCGAACAGCTGGTACTACAGGTGCGTGCCATCGTGCCTTGATAGTTTTTTGGCATTTTTAGTAGAGACGGGGTTTCACTGTGTTAGCCAGGATGGTCCCGATCTGCTAATGTGGTGATCCACCCACCTTAGCCTCCGAAAGTGCTGGGATTACAGGCGTTAGCCACCGCGCCCCGCTCACCTCTGTTTCTTAACACATAGGATTTCTCAGTCAGATTTTTTTCTTTTTTTGACCATAAGTCAGGGTCACTTTTTAAAAAAGATACTGTAACCAAGCAGGTGCAATTTCAGCACAGATTTGAAAAAGATAGGCCTTGGCTAACCAGGTAAGCTCTAAGCAATTGTAAATCACTACCTTGTAACGATGTATAATTACTGGCCGCTGTGGCTCACGGGTGTAATCTCAACACATTTGGAGGCCGAGGCAGGTGGATCACTTGAGGCCAGGATTTTGAGAAGAAGCCTGACCAACATGGTGAAACCCCATCTCTACTAAAAATTTAAAAAGTCGCTAGGTTGTCGGTGGAAAATGATACACCTATTATTTTATAATGTTATAACTGTACTTCAAATAATCAAAAATAAAATTATCAAATACAGCAATTCCATTTATGAATCTATATATAAAACATGCAACATGGGACCCTTGAAGACATATTTAATATAATGGAATATTATTCAGTCTTAAAAAAAATCTTGTGACATTTAAAGATAAACTTTGAGAATATATTTCAAGTTAAATAAGCCAGTAACAAAATGATGGATATTATGATTTCACTTATATGAGATATAAAATAGTCACATTGATAAAAACAGAATGTGAAATGGTGTTTGTCAAGGGCTCAAGACAGCATAAAATGAGTAAATGTTATATAACGCATATTGAGTTTTAGTTTACAAGAGGTAAAATTTCAAGAAGTGTTTTGCATAATGAGGTGAATGCAGTTGACATGCCTGAAATATACAGTTTTGTTGTTTTTGTTTTTCTTTCTTTTTTTTTTTGAGTCGGAGTTTCGCTCTTGTTACCCAGGCTGGAGTGCAATGGCGCCATCTCGGCTCACCGCAACCTCTGCCTCCTGGGTTCAGGCAATTCTCTTGCCACAGCCTCCTGAGTAGCTGGGATTACAAGCACGAGCCACCATGCCCAGGAAATCTTTTGTATTTTTGGTAGAGACGGGGTTTCACCATGTTGACCAGGATGGTCTCGATCTCTTGACCTCGTGATCCACCTGCCTCGGCCTCGCAAAGTGCTGGGATTACAGGCGTGAGCCACCGCGCCCAGCCGTTTTTCTGGTTTTTTGAGACAGGGTCTCAATCTGTCACCCAAGTTTGAGGGCAATGGCGCAATTATGGCTCACTTCAGCCTCACACTTCCAGGCTCAAATAATCCTGCCCCCTCAATCTCTCAAGTAGCTGGGACCACAGGTGCACACCACCATGCCTGGCCATTTCTTATAAAAAAAAGTTTGTGGAGAGGATGTCTCCATATTTTGCCCAGGCTGTCTTGAAACTTTTGGACTCAAGCAATTCTCCTGTCCTGGCCTCTCAAAATCCTGGTTTTACAGATGTGACCCACCACCATGTCTTCTCCTGACATGTACATTTAAATAGATTTAAGAAAGAAATTACATATCTTTACGATTTTTTTTAAACATGAAAAAATACAGAATTATTAATGTTTTTTAAAATTACCTTTAAATGGCCGGATGTGGTGGCTCATGCCTGTAATCCCAACACTTTGGGGAAGTCGAGGTGGGCGGATCATGAGGTCAGGAGTTCAAGACCATCCTGGCTAACACGGTGAAACCCCCGTCTCTACTAAAAATGCAAAAATTAGCTAGGGGTGGTGGCATGTGCCTATAGTTCCAGCTACTCGGGAGGCTGAGGCAGAAGAATTGCTTGAACCCGGGAGGCGGAGGTTTCGGTGAGCCAAGATCACGCCATTGCACTCCAGCCTGGCTAACAAGTGAAACTCCATCTCAAAACAAAACAAAACAAAACAAAAGAAAATGACCTAAAAAATAATACATACAAGATAAGGGATAACCAAAATTGGGGTCATATCTGTGGATATAAACAGATACATCTATATAATCTGATAGTGATATACATATGGCTAATTTATCTTTTAGTTAAACCCCACATTAACTTAAAGTATACAAACAATTGTAAATTATCTAAAATTATAACACATAAGTAAAACCAATAGACACAATAAACTGATGTTAAGAAATTACACTAAAAAAACACACTAATAAAGAACTGCAAGACAATAATAACAGAAATGTTTACTCATAAAAATTTATTTTGCAATGTTAATGTATATTAACAAATAAGCCCGGCACGGTGGCTCACGCCTGTAATCCCAACACTATGGGAGGCCAAGGTGGGCAGATCACCTGAGGTTCAGAGTTTGACACCAGCCTGACCAACATGGAGAAACCCTGTCTCTACTAAAATTACAAAATTAGCTGGGTGTGGTGACACATGCCTGTAATCCTAGCTGCTTGGGAGGCTGAGGCAGGAGAATCGCTTGAACTTGCGAGGCAGAGGTTGTTGTGAGCCTAGATCTCGCCATTGCACTCCAGCCTGCACAACTCCATCTCAAAAAAATAAAAATATTTTGTCTAGGTAACTGCAATGTTTGTCACTGCATTTGTGGAAGGCAGGAATTTTTAATTACTGGCATCTATTGTATAGCAATAAAATTTCAGGGAAAATGCACTACAATCAGAAATAGGAGATGCTAATGACACACTTTACTAGATAAGCGTCTAAAAGAAACGTGTCAATTTTTAAGTTTTAAATATATGCCATTTTTACACAAAATAAAACTACTGCAATCCAAGTTTAGAAGCAAAGAATAGCCTTACATTGCTAAATTATATATATATGTGTACACACACAAACACACACACACACATTTAGCAGAATATGGTAAGTCTCATATAAAAAACAAATATTTGGGGAATAAATTGTATTCTTTAGATATAGGCTAACAGAAGCAATTTAAAATTTTATAATTCCTTTTTGCCTGCCTGCATACTAATTATCTAATTTAATTCAGGCACAACATGTATATTTTAGTATATTGCCCTAAATGTCTGAATCTAAAATTATAGACAAATTTGAAGTAGAAAATAAAAAGTAAAAATCCATATGGACAGTGACATTCATAAGACAAGAAAGTAAACGGTGCCCTATTTGCTCATCTTCTGACACCAAGACAATCTGTCACTGATTCCTGACAAAAATCCCTTTATGAGAGAACCAGGCATCATGGTTCACACCTGTAATAATAGCTACATGGTATATTAAAGTTGGAGAATTGCTTCTGGTCAAAACACTAAGACCTGCCCAGGTTATGTAGCAAGACCCCATCTCAAAAATAAATGCCTCTTTTTTTGACAGACTCTAGCTTTGTTGCCCAGGCTAGAGTGCAGTGGCACAATCTCGGCTCACTACAACCTCCACCTCCCAGGTTCAAGCAATTCTCCTGCCTCAGCCTCCCGAGTAGCTGAGATTACAGGCAGGCACCACCATGTCCATCTATTTTGTATATTTTTAAATTAATTTATTAACTTTAAGTGCATACTATATCTGGCATTTCTCCCCATGTTATCCCTCCCCACCCTCCCCTCACTCCCCACCCCCCGCTGTCTCTCCCTACCCCCTTCAACTGCCCCCAGTGTGTGATGCTCCTTTCCCTGAGTCCACATATTCTTGTTGTTCAACATCCACCTATGGGTGAGAATTATGGTGTTTGGCTTTCTGTTCTTGTGTTAGTTTGCTGAGAATGATGGTTTCCAGATTCATCCAAGTCCCTACAAAGGACACAAACTTGTTTTTTATGGTTGCGTAGTATTCCATGGTGTATATGTACCACATTTTCTTTGTCCAGTCTATCATTGATGGGCATTTGGGTTGATTCTATGGAAGTCTAGTATTTCTTTTTTTTTTTTTTGAGACAGAGTTTCCAGTCAACACTCAGAAACAGGTTGTTCAGTTTCCAAGTGGTTGTGTGGGTTTGTGTGTGTTTCTTGATCCTGAGTCCTAGTCTGACTGTGCTGTGGTCTGATAGACTGTTTGTTATGATTTCTGTTCTTTTGGATTTGCTGAGGAGTGATTTGCTTCCAATGATGTGGTCAATTTTAGAGTATGTGCAATGTGGTGCTGAGAAAAATGTATATCCTGTGGATTTGGGGTGGAGCGTTCTATATATGTGTATTAGGTCCACTTGGTCCAGCTCTGCATCCAAGTTCTGGATATCCTTGTTAATTTTCTGTATCACTGATCTAATATCAACAGTGGAGTGTTGAAGTCTCCCACTATTATTGTGTGGGAGTCTAAATCTCGTTTTAGGTGATTAATAACTTGCTTTATGTATCCGTTGCTCCTGTGTTGGGGGCGTATGTGTTTAGGATACTTAGCTCTTCCTGTTGGATTGATACTTTTACCATTACATAGTGTCCTTCTCTGTCTCTTTTGATCTTTGTTGGTTTGAAGTTCATTTTATCAGAGACTAGGATTGCAACCCCTGCTTTTTTTTGTTCTCCATTTCCTTGGTAAATCTTCTTCCATTCCTTTTATTTTGAGTCTATGTGTGTCTTTGTATGTGAGATGGGTTTCCTGAATACAGCACACCAATGGGTTCTGACTTTTTATCCAGTTTGCCAGTCTGTCTTTTGATTGGGGTGTTTAGGCCATTTACATTCAATGTTAATATTGTTATGTGTGGATTTGATTCTGCCATTTTGTTACTGACTGGTTTTCTTTCCCATTAGTTGCCTCATTTTCTTCATTGCATTTTTGGTCTTTGCCAATTGGTTTGCTTTTGCAGTGACTGGTACTTGTTCCTTTCCACGCTTAGTGTTTCTTTCAGGAGCTCTTGTAGGGCAGGTCTGGTGGTGACAAAATCTCTCAATAATTGCTTGTCCATAAAGGATTTTATTTCTCCTTCACTTTCAAAGCTTAGTTTGGCTGGATATGAGATTCTGGTTTGAAAGTTCTTTTCTTTAAGGATGTTGAATATTGGCCCCCACTCTCTTCTGGCTTGTAGGGTTTCTGCAGAGAGATCTGCTGTGAGTCTGATGGGCTTCCCTCTGTGGGTGACCTGGCCTTTCTCTCTGGCTGCCCTTAGCATTTTTTCCTTCATTTCAACCCTGGTGAATCTGACGATTATGTGCCTTGGGGTTGCTCTTCTTGAGGAATATCTTTGGGAAGTTCTCTGTATTTCTTGAATTTGAAATTTGGACTGCCTTGCTAGGCTTGGGAAGTTCTCCTGGATAATATCCTGGAGCATGTTTTCCAGCTTGGATTCATTCTCCCCATCATATTCAGGTACACTGATCAAGCGTAGATTAGGTCTTTTCACATAATCCCATATTTTTTGGAGGCTTTGTTCATTTCTTTTCACTCTTTATTCTCTTGTCTTGCTGTCTCTTTTTATTTCATTGAGTTGATCTTCAATCTCTGATCTTTTCTTCTCCTTGATCGATCTGGCTATTTAAACTTGTGTTTGCTGCATGTAGTTCTTGGACTGTGTTTTTTTTTTTTTTAATTTTTTATTGGATTTTAGGTTTTGGGGTACATGAGCAGAGCATGCAAGACAGTTGCGTAGGTACACACATGGCAGTGTCCTTTGCTTTCCTTCTCCCCTTCACCCACATTTGGCATTTCTCCCCAGGCTATCCCTCCCCACCTCCCCCTCCCCCTGGCCCTCCCCTTTTCCCCCCAATAGACCCCAGTGTTTAGTACTCCCCTTTCTGTGTCCATGTGTTCTCATTTTTCATCACCCGCCTATGAGTGAGAATATGCGGTGTTTCATTTTCTGTTCTTGTGTCAGTTTGCTGAGGATGATGTTCTCCAGCTTCATCCATGTCCCTCTCCGCGGATTCAAGGAGAGCTCCAATCCTGGGTTGTTCTCACAGCGCCATCTTCTGGACTGTGTTTTTCAACTCCATCAAGTCGTTTACGTTCTTCTCGATTCTGGTTATTCCAATTAGCATTTTGTCTAACTTTTTTCCAAGGTTTTTGGTTACTTTGCATTGAGTTAGAACATGTTCCTTTAGCTCCAAAATGTTTGATATTAGCCACCTTCTGAAGCCTGCATCTGTCAATTCGTTGCACTCCTTGGTCACGTTGTGATCCTGTGTTGAGAAGTTGTGTTGCCTTGAAGGAGAAGAGGTGTTCTGGTCTTTGATGGTTTCATTTTTTTTGTGCTCGTTTTTTCCCATCTTTGTGGATTTACCTGGCTGTGGTGTCAGGGAGCTGCTTGATGAGGTTGCTTGTCTGCCTGTGGAGCAAAAATAACTGCCTTTAAGAGAGCCCTGAGATCCAGGAAGGAGTTGTAAAACTCTTCTAAAGACCAAGATTGAAAGTAATCCTCTTTAGAAGGCAGGCCCTCACTTAGGTGGTAAACTATAGGACTACTGTTTTTGGCTACACACAAGAAAATGTTCCACCTAACTTGATTCCACTGAAAATTTTAAACTTACTCAGTAACCATTCCAAACTCTTTCCAGCCAGTCTCAGGGAGGTCCTGCCCTCAAAGAGGCCAAGAGAAAGACTCTTATTTATAGTCATGCAGCAGGCCTGCAGACCTTGGCCTTTACTGTGGTCCCTGATAAAGTTCCATGATTCAGTTCCAGCTCCCTGAGCTACAGTTCATGGCCAGTTCTGCCTATGTAGAAACCCAAAGTGACCTGAGAAAATCCTCTCTTGTACTTGGTAAAACCCATGCTCATCCACATCCTGATATAAAGCCCACCACCTGCAACCCTGACTGCGGAAACCTGCTCTTAGGTCTGCCCTGTACAGCAAAATACTAAAGGATATTCACTCTATCTAAAAATTAAATAAGAATTACAACTATCCAAGCCCCTTTTAACAAGATAACTAAAAGTGGACACTTGTGCAAACTCAGAAGCCTTAAGACCAAGCTACAACCCCGCTTCACTACAAACTCAGAGAGCATTCTATCACTCTGGGGTCCCAATAAAAATAGATTTTTACTTTCTGAAACTAGTTTATAAAAATCTAGGGGGGCCGCAGTGGCTCTGGCCAGATGTCCTGGTGCTTGAGGAGGTGAGGCCGTAAGTTCAAGGCCAACCTGAGCAACGTTACAAGCTCTCATTGATTAACAAAAAAATAAAAATAAAAATAAATCTAAAGAGGTATTTATTCCTTCAAATTTACAGATACCAATGCAAAACTACTGTTTCTTATTGTCAATGATTCTATTTTAACATAGCACTGAAATTGTGTGAAAAAATAATCAAAAAAAAATTTTAACTCATTACATTGAAGACCAATAAAGTAAAATGTTTGTTTGTAGATAATGTAATCTTATATATATAAACAGTATATTAAAACCTGTTGAAATTAATGAATACACTCAGTTATTTAGCAAAATATAAAATTATACAATTATAAGATATCTTCCACACACTTAAACTATCTGATAAAATAGGAAAAAAATCTTATTTACAATAGTAATAATCAATTTTAGATTAAATTAAACCAAGGAGCTCATAAATTTTTTAAGTGAAAGATATATCAATGAAGAAAATTAGAGAGGACACAAATAAATTTTAAAATATTTTATTTCTATCAAAATAGTAAGTATTGTGACACTCCCATATTAACTAAACTGATCTGTGGATTCAATAAACTCCCTATCAAAGTTCCAGTGTTTTTTTCCACAGTAATGAAAAATACAATCCTAAAATGTACATGAAACTACAATAAGCTTTGAGTAGCCAAAGCAATCTTGAAGAAAAAGAACAATGCAGAAGGACATCATACTTTATAATTTCAAACCATATTTCTTTTTTTTTTTTTTGAGACGGAGTTTCACTCTTGTTACCCAGGCTGGAGTGCAATGGCGCGATCTCGGCTCACTGCAACCTCCGCCTCCTGGGTTCAGGCAATTCTCCTGCCTTGGCCTCCTGAGTAGCTGGGATTACTGGCACACGCCACCATGCCTAGCTAATTTTTTGTATTTTTAGTAGAGATGGGGTTTCACCATGTTGACCAGATGGTCTCGATCTCTTGACCTTGTGATCCAACTGCCTCGGCCTCCCAAAGTGCTGGGATTACAGGCTTGAGCCACTGCACCCGGCCTCTTTTTTTAAGATGGGGTTTCACCATGTTGGCCAGGCTGGTCTCGAACTCCTGACCTCAAGTGATCCGCCCACCTCAACCTCCCAAAGTGCTAGGATTATAGGCATGAGCCACCACACCCGGCTCAAACTATATTTCAAGACTGTAGTAATAACAGAATGAAATGTGAAGAAAAATAAACAAGACAATGGAACAGAAACCACTATTCTCATGCATTTCAGATGTGACACAAAAAGAGAATTTAAAATATAGTTTAGGCCAGATGCAGTGGCTCACACCTGTAATCCCAGCAGTTTGGGATGCCGAGGTAGGTGAATCACCTGGGGTCAGGAGTCTGACACCAGCCTGACCAACATGGAGAAACCCGTCTCTAAAAATACAAAAAATTAGCCAGGCATGGTGGTGTGTGCCTGTAACCCCAGCTACTCAGGAGGCTGAGTCAAGAGAATCACTTGAACCTGGGAGGCGGAGGTTACTGTGACCCAAGATCGTGCCACTGCACTCCAGCTTGGGCAACAAGAGTGAAAAGTCCGTCTCAAAAAAAATAATAATAAATTTAACATAGAGTATCTCAAAATTATATAGATATCTATCTGTCCACAAAAAAAACAAAAAACCAGAAAAGACACCAGATCGTGCACTCTTTTATATGCCATGAAAAGTACTTTGGCTGTCACTGTAACCTGAAGGAAGGTCATTGAAGGGAAAGTAGAATTCTTAGAGATTTTATAAGCATAAGCAGAAGATATCCCTATGTGTGAGCATAATTTTTAAAAAAATTTTCGGCTTCCCAGAAACTATTTACTCTGGAACACAGCTTCCCAAATCACTTTAAAGACTGGCTTTCTCCTTGACCTTGGACCTCTCATCCATGTCGTCTGTTGTGTTCACTCTCACCCACCTGGGGGTTCATCCACCATCTCATGTTGCTTCATCTTCCAGGGCTCTTTTGCTTTCTCTAGACAGGTGATCAGGTCTGGCTTAGAGGCAGCAATACCTGTCTTATTACAAATAACTAACATGAATCTTGCTCATATTCTCCAATTACCAACTTAGTAATATGCTCAGTAAAGAGGATATAATAGAATAATAAATTTATCCCAATATACTAGCTTATAACAGAAATGTTTAAATTTTTACAAAGTATTTCTATATCATAGGTTCTTAAGTTCACTGCTAGTACTACTGAATCATAAACTGGTGATGGCAATTAGATTTTAAGGTATGAATAACAATATTTTATGCCACTACACTTCTGAAATTAACACTAAAGTAAAGTAAAGAATACAGATCAGCTCAGGCATGTGGAAAGTGCAGGTCAAGATAAAACATCTTGAAGAAATTATTTTCTAAACAGATAAATCTCCAGGATTTTCTTAAAAACAGAAATCTGAAAGCATAAATAACCAGAGAACATTCTACAAAAGAGAAATGAAATCTTTAAGTTTATATTAGGAATTTTGTATTAAAGTTTTCCTCACCCAGGAAGACCAGGCTTCTGTAGTTCTCTAACATCACATTTCTAAACAAATCCTGCTGAGCAGGGTTCAGGCATTGCCACTCCTCCAGAGAGAATTCTATGGCCACATCCCTAAATGTCAATGGTTCCTGGAAAACACAAACAAACACACTTATTTACCTAGTGTCTATGAGCAGAATTTTTCATTTGACTCAAGGTAAAATGAGAAAGTGAATAGAACTGGTTCTGACTTAGAAGAGTGAATGAAATTATCTAATAAAATAATTGTCAACACAGAAACATTTTGTAACATATTCACTAACTCTGAGAAAAGAGAGTGGCATGATATCCACAACATCAGTGTATATGTGATATTTGTCTGGATGATAAAGTATAAAACAGGGCATAAACACTAATATGTACATCTGAGTGCTATATTTACATAATACAGAATGGGTTGTGTATATTTTTCAAATGAAAAAGACATAGTTATTTATATTTTTCAGACAAAAAAACGGACATGTTAAGTTAGAAGGTACTACTCAAATCTTAATGTGTACAATAAACTGGACATCTCGTAAATGCAGATTATTTTTTCAGGAGATCTGAAATAAAGTCTGAGCTGCTGAATTTCTAACAAGCTCACCAGCAATGCCAATGTTTTGAACCCAAAAGAATATTTTGTCAAACATCCAGTAAGTGGAAGAGCCTGTTTTTTTTTTTTTTTAAATGAGAGTTTTAATTTACGAAGGAAAGATAAATATAAAGAAAACCTTAATATAGTAAAAAATGTGTAAGAGAGCTTATTAAGCAAGTGAGTTATTAACAGCAACTGCACTAGGACAAGTTGTTTTTTTTTTTTGAGACGGAGTTTTGCTCCTGTTACCCAGGCTGGAGTGCAATGGCGCGATCTCGGCTCACCGCAACCTCTGCCTCCTGGGTTCAGGCAATTCTCCTGTCTCAGCCTCCTGAGTAGCTGGGATTACAGGCACGCGCCACCATGCCCAGCTAATTTTTGTATTTTTAGTAGAGACGGGGTTTCACCATGTTGACCAGGATGGTCTCGATCTCTTGACCTCGTGATCCACCCGCCTCGGCCTCCCAAAGTGCTGGGATTACAGGGATGAGCCACCGCGCCCGGCAGAGGTCACAGCATCACCACTGAAGTATTGGCTTCACTAAAGTAAATTACAGTCTGAATGTAACCATAAGAAAACATCAGGCCGGGCGCGGTGGCTCAAGCCTGTAATCCCAGCGCTTTGGGAGGCCGAGGCGGGTGGATCACGAGGTCAAGAGATCGAGACCATCTTGGTCAACATGGTGAAACCCCATCTCTACTAAGAATACAAAAAATTAGCTGGGCATGGTGGCACGTGCCTGTAATCCCAGCTACTCAGGAGGCCGAGACAGGAGAATTGCCTGAACCCAGGAGGCGGAGGTTGCGGTGAGCCGAGATTGCGCCATTGCACTCCAGCCTGGGTAACAAGAGCAAACTCCAGCCTGGGTAACAACAGCAAACTCCGTCTCAAAAAAAAAAAAAAAAGAAAACACCAGTTTTATGGAAAGTTCAATATACAGTTATCTTCCAATGTTCTACAGTTTTGAGGAGGGATCTCGAATGGGTATGTTGACATTTCACAAGGCAGAAAATGTCTCCTGCTGGTTTTCTCTACATTCTCCATCTAATGTCCAGCCCTGTTTTGTAAATTCCAGGCAGAGGCCAGATCTTATTTGCAGATTCTAGATAAAATCGACATCACTCTGTATTTTTGGCTGTTAGAACAAGTAGGGTACAATCAAAGGAGAGATTTACTCATAAAGGCTATTCTAGAAAATTCTAAATATTTTACCTAAAAAAAAATCTGGGCCGGGCGTGGTGGCTCACGCCTGCAATCCAAGCACTTTGGAGGCCAAGGCGGGTGGATCATCAGGGTTGGGAGTTCAAGACCAGCCTGATCAACATGGCGAAACCCCGTATTAAAAAAAAAAAAAGAAGAAAGAAAGAAAAAGCTGACACAACATGAATATAAGTAGATAGTTTATTTGGGCCAAGCTTAAGTATTGCAATTTGAGAAGAAATATGCAAAATATCTAGAATCTACACTTTTGATTAGCAGCAGTTACAAGTGGATTTGTAAAGGCAAAAACAAGGAGAGAGACAGAAAGTGGGCTGATACAAACTCGTTTGTGAGAAATTCTTAAACAAATAACTTTAGTTATTGATTGACTGTACATTAAGGCTAAGGGCATAAAACTAAGTGTCCAGTGTGACATTATTTAACTTATACCTACTTGTGGCAATAGTGAACAGATTTGAGATGAATACATAGTTGAAAGAAGGGAGAAAGACATACTTGTGCTCTTAATGTATCTCTGAGTTTCGTAAGTAAAAAGACTTGCATTCCTCAAATAAAAGATTTTTCTTTTTTAATTTCAAGACTTAGATTTAGAATTTAGACATGCAGCTTTAGGTCCTGGATGGGTGGAGTAGCAGCAGATGTTACTGCAATTGTGAGCATTTTATCGAGAGGAGGGAAAGAGAAGTGGAGATTCTCATGTTTCCATGTCTACTCAATGCACACCTATTACTCTGATTGCGTTTATGGGCTACAAGGTCTCAGAATCAGTTTCAGGTCTGATGATACAAGAGTCACTAAGTAAAATGATTAATAGCTGCCCTATAGAGTTTGTAGAAATCTGATCTATCCCCTGTAGAAGAGACTGTAGAGGACTCTAGATGCCAATTAGGCAGAGACACAATTCTGCCTGCATATTTAGGTGACAGCATGCATTTTACAGCATAATTGTGAGTTGACTGGAAGCCTGAGAGGGAAAGTCTTCTCTAGAGTAATGCTTGATTGGCATCTTATGTGTTTATATTAAATCTGGTAATTCTACAGTGTTTGGGGAATATAATTTAAAAAATACTTTCAGCCCCAGAGAAACCACAGTAATAAAACAGAAAGAAAACTGTTTCATTACACAATTAAATGTGGATGTCATGTGTATAGTCAGTCTGCTTAAGAGAAAGAAAAGAAAGACGGTTACCATAATTAGTTCACAAGTAGAAGAAGTTACAGCACCATGTCATACATAGTTCATCCTAAATTCACCTGGTCCTTGGGGAGGCCATCCGTGTATGCTAATTGGTTATATCAATGACAAAATAAGCTTTTCACATCTTCAGGACAGAAGGTAGTTTTGCAGCTTGAAGCCAGGTACCTGCTTAAGGTATACTTTCACTCTTCTACAAAAGTGGTGGAATAGGGTGCTATCTTTTTGGCTACTTGTATTTTAATGCAGTGACTCTCTACTCCTTGAGGACTGGGCTAGAGCTCTCCTGCTTCCCCTCTTCTGGTGGCCGCTGTCCTCTTTTGTTTTCTAGCATCTGACACTGAAGTACAGCACACAGCATAGGGCTCACAGCTGGCAGCCCACATCTTAGGTAAACACCAATTGTCTCAGCAGCACTTTAGTGTCACATCAACGAGTGAAGCCTAGCCAGGTAGCTGGCTCACACCTGTAAACTCAGCACTTTGGGAGACTAAGGCAGGCAGGTCACAAGGTCAGGAGTTTGAGAACGGCTTGGCCAACATATTGAAACCCTGTCTCCACAAAAAATTTTTTATTGGCGGGCGCGGTGGCTCAAGCCTGTAATCCCAGCACTTTGGGAGGCCGAGGCGGGTGGATCATGAGGTCAAATGATGGAGACCATCCGGGTCAAAATGGTGAAACCCCGTCTCTACTAAAGATACAAAAAATGAGTTGGGCATGGTGGCACGTGCCTGTAATTCCAGCTACTCAGGAGGCTGAGGCAGGAGAATTGCCTGAACCCAGGAGGCGGAGGTTGCGGTGAGCCGAGATCGCGCCATTGCACTCCAGCCTGGGTGACAAGAGCGAAACTCCGTCTCAAAAAAAAAAAAAAAAAAAATTTTTTTTTTAAATTACCTAAGCACAATGGTGGGTACCTTTTCTCTCAGCTACTCTGGAGGCTAAGGCAGGAAAATTGCTTGAACCCGGCAGGTGGAGGTTGCAGTGAGCCAAGATCGCACCACTGCACTCCAGCCTGGGTGACAGGGTGAGAGTCTGTCTCAAAAAAAAAAAAGTGAAGCCTTAGCTGCAGCAGGAGAGCCTGCAGGCCTCGGGGTAGAATCGCACCTTCACAATAATGGAATGAAAGCATTATTTAAGACACAGTTTCAGCTGGGTGCGGTGGCTCACGCGGTCAAGAGATCAAGACCATCATGGTCAACATGGTGAAACCCCGTCTCTACTCAAAATACAAAAAATTAGCTGGGCATAGTGGCACGTGCCTGTAATCCCAGCTACTCTGGAGGCTGAGGCAGGAGAATTGCCTGAACCCAGGAGGTGGAGGTTGCGGTGAGCTGAGATCACGCCATTGCACTCCAGCTTGGGTAACAAGAGCGAAACTCCATCTCAAATAAAAAAAAGAAAAGAAAAAAATTATTAGCTGGGCGTGTTGGCAGGTGCCTATACTCCCAGCTACTCAGGAGGCTGAGGCAGGATAATCACTTGAACCCAGGAGGTTGAGGCTACAGTGAGCCAAGATTGCACCATTGCACTTCAGCCTGGGCAACAAGAGTGACACTCCATCTACTAAAAAAAAAAAAAAAAAAAAAAAAAATCTGGCCAGGCGCAGTGGCTGAGGCCTGTAATCGCAGCACTTTGGGAGGCCGAGGCGGGTGGTTCACGAGGTCAAGAGTCGAGACCATCCTGGTCAACAAGGTGAAACCCCGACTCTACTAAAAATACAAAAAATTAGCTGAGCATGATGCCGCGTGCCTGTAATCCCTGGGGCTGAGGCAGGAGAATTGCCTGAACCCAGGAGGCGGAGGTTGCGGTGAGCCGAGATCGCGCCATTGCACTCCAGCCTGGTTAACAAGAGTGAAACTCCGTCTCAAAAAAAAAAAAAAAAAAATTCTGAAAACTTCCACTAGCACTTTTTGATAAAAAATTAAAATCTCACTGTGTTAACATAATGGAATACATGTGAGCCTGCGACATAGCTAACTGGAGAGCGATTACAGTTTTGAGGT
The DNA here is from genome assembly GCF_049354715.1 of Callithrix jacchus. Lineage (NCBI taxonomy): Eukaryota > Metazoa > Chordata > Mammalia > Primates > Cebidae > Callithrix > Callithrix jacchus. The sequence goes on from NC_133523.1 coordinate 22,261,946, forward strand.
GGCCACATCACCTGTCTTTATTTGTTCTGTAATAGCAGCATTTTAATTTGTGAAATGAAAAACACTAAAATTATGCTTACATATAATCATCTCTATTGGTTAAATTAATAACCATATCAGACTAATATTTCCTGTAACAATTTTGTAGTAAATCTTCTTTGGATATTAGATAGAAATATTCAAGTATGAATAATTTTAATGTACTAATATATATAGAATTTTTAAAATTTTCTATAATTTCATTGAAAATTACATTTCAAAAGTATGAATCACAATATTAAAATAACTAAAGAATTCATTCAAAGTAAATATTGTGGCTTTATATTCATACTAATGTAGAAAATACTGTTGAATGTATATGAATGCAGATTGTCTACAAACACTGGACATACCTATGCTAATTGTACTGAAGTAATAAATAGAAACCAAAGTATGATAAGAAACTCCACTGTTCAGTTTATATACTGAACTTTTTCTTTTCTTGTCTTTTTTTGAGCTGGCATTTTGCTCTTGTTGCCCAGGCTGGAGTGCAGTGGCACGATCTCGGCTCACAGCAACTTCTGCCTCCCGGGTTCAAGCGATTCTCCTGCCTCAGCCTCCTGAGTGGCTGGGATTACAGTAAGCCATCACCATGCCCAACTAATTTTGTATTTTTAGTAGAGATGGGTTTTCTCCATATTGGTCAGGATGGTCTCAAATTCCCAAACTGAGGTGATCTGCCCGCCTTGGCTTCCCAAAGTGCTAGAATTACAGACGTGAGCCACCGTGCCCAGCCATAAACTGAATTATTTTTGCTTTTGTAGTATAAGTAAGTATTCTGCCTGCAAATACTCACCTTGGATAATCAGGTTTCCCTCAAACAACTTACTCAGTATCTTTTAGTTTTTATCATTCCATATTGCTAAATTTAATCCTATTTTTCTCTTCAACTTTTGTGTGCTGTTGGAATGACCTTTACTCTGAAAAAATGTGTCAACTTTAAGACTAATCATCATAAATATAATCTTTTGCCAAAGCAAAAACAAAGCAATTAATCTCAGGTCCCAGATAAAGACAATCCTGAGTCAAAAAAATTGACAAAAGGTTTATTTAGCTATTAACATGATTTACATGTATTTCAAAAAAAGGGAGATAAAAATCTTCCTGGGTGCAGTGGCTCGCGCTTGTAATCCCAGCACTTTGGGAGGCCGAGGCAGGTGGATCACGAGGTCAAGAGATCGAGACCATCCTGGTCAACATGGTGAAACCCCGTCTCTATAAAAATACAAAAAATTATCTGGGCATGGTGGCCCATGACTGTAAACCCAGCTACTCAGGAGGCTGAGGCAGGAGAATTGCCTGAACCCAGGAGGCGGAGGTAGTGGTGAGCCGAGATTGCGCATTGCACTCAAGCCTGGGTAACAACAGCGAAACTCCGTCTCAAAAAAATAAAAAAATTAGCTGGGCATGGTGGCCCATGCCTGTAATCCCAGCTACTCAGGAGGCTGAGGCAGGAGAATTGCCTGAACCCAGGAGGCGGAGGTTGCGGTGAGCCGAGATCGCGCCATTGCACTCCAGCCTGGGTAACAACAGCGAAACTCCATCTCAAAAAAATAAAAAAAAAATCTATACATAGGGCGCTGTCATGGCGGATGTGCTGAAGAAGACCACTGGCCTTGTGGGATTGGCTGTGTGCAATACTCCACACGAGAGGCTAAGAATACTGTACACAAAGATTCTTGATGTTCTTGAGGATATCCCTAGAAATGCAGCATATAGAAAATATACAGAACAGATTATAAATGAGAAGCTGGCTATGGTTAAAGAGGAACCAGATGTTCAAAAATTAGAAGACCAGCTTCAAGGTGGTCAGTTAGAAGAGGTGATTCTTCAGGATAAACATGAACTATGTCTGGCAAGAAAAATGGAAAGATTATGATGTTTAGTCTTAAAGTTGACACACATTTTTTCACAGTAAAGGTCATTCCAACAGCACACAAAAGTTGAACAGAAAAATAGGAAAACATGGGAGCCATTAGTGGAAGAGCCTCCTGCTGATCAGTGGAAATGGCCAATATAATTATTAAGTGATTTTAGTAAGTTGATGGAAAAATGATGTAATTAAATACTGTGTTCTATTAAGAGCATGTTCATATTATTGACATAATCAAGAAAACTGATATAGAAAATATCGAGGAAACTGTCAAAATTAGTGATTATGATAATTCGGTCATGTGAATCCATTTTTGATTTGTAAAGTAGTCACACAAATTATTTCAAAGGTATTTCTATAAACAGGGACGTCATGGGAAGATTTGAGAATCAGAAAAATTCCTACAGATCTTCAATGTAGAGGCCATAATCAAAAAGTAAAGTTTCTTTAGTAGTATGTTCAATATATCATTCATTTTTAAAAATTATCCTGAAGAAGAAAAGAAAAGGTCCTTAATTATTATGGTAAGTCAAGATCGTGCCATTGCACTCAGCCTGAATAACAAGAGCAAAATTCCATCTCAAAAAATAAAACACATCAGAATTGTTGCAATACAGCTAAGATGGTGTTAAAAGAGAAATTTATAGCATTTACTGCTCAAATGAAAAAGTTAGAAAGATCTTCATTTAACAGGCCGGGCGCGGTGGCTCACGCCTATAATCCCAGCACGTTGGGAGGCCGAGGCAGGTGGATCACGAGGTCAAGAGATCGAGACCATCCTGGTCAACGTGGTGAAACCCAGTCTCTACTAAAAATACAAAAATTAGCTGGGCATGGTAGTGCGCACCTGTAGTCCCAGCTACTCGGGAGGCTGAGGCAGGAGAATTGCCCGAACCCAGGAGGCGGAGGTTGCGGTGAGCCGAGATCAGGCCATTGCACTCCAGCCTGGGTAACAAGAGCGAAACTCCGTCTCAAAAAAAAAAAAAGAAAGATCTTCATTTAACAACCTGACATCATATTTAAAAGCAAGAGCGAATCAACCCCTAAGCTAACAGAGGAGAAGAAATAACCAAAATCAGATCTGAACTGAGATTTAGACATAAAAAACTTTACAAAATATCAATAAATCCATAAATTAAATCTATGAAAAAAATATAAATAAACCACTAGCTAGATTAATGAAGGAAGAAGTGATTATCCAAATAAACACCATTACCTACAAAATAAAGCCAAGGGCCAAATTCACAGCTGAATTCTACCAGATGTACAAGAAAGTGTTGGCATTATTTCTACTGAAACTATTATAAGAAATAAGTAAAAGTAACTTCTCTCCAACTCATATAAGAACAGTATTAGTCTGATACCAAAACCTGGCGAAGATATTAAAAAAAAAAGAATTCAGGGCCGAGCGCGGTGGCTCACGGCTGTAATCCCAGCACTTTGGGAGGCCGAGGCGGGTGGATCACAAGGTCAAGATTTCGAGACCATCCTGGTCATCATGGTGAAACCCCGTCTCTACTAAAAATACAAAAAAATTATCTGGGCATGGTGGTGCGTGCCTGTAATCCCAGCTACTCAGGAGGCTGAGGCAGGAGAATTGCCTGAACCCAGGAGGCGGAGGTTGCGGTGAGCCGAGATCGCGCCATTGCACTCCAGCCCGGGTAACAACAGCGAAACTCCCGTCTCAAAAAAAAAAAAAAAAAATTCAGGCCAAAATCTTTGAACATTCATGCAAAATTTTCAACAAAATACTGACAAACCAGCAGCATATCAAAAAGCTAACCCACCATAATCAAGTAGAATTTATTTTGGGAATGCAAGGTTGATTCAACATACACAAATTAATAAATGTGATTCATCACATAAACAGAACTAAAGACAGAAATCACAAGAATACTTCAATAGATGTAGAAAAAGCTTTTGATAAAATGTAACATCTTTTTTTTTTTTTTTTTTTTTTTTTTTTTTTGAGACGGATTTTCGCTCTTGTTACCAAGGCTGGAGTGCAATGGTGATCTCGGCTCACCGCAACCTCCGCCTCCTGGGTTCAGGCAATTCTCCTGCCTCAACCTCCCGTGTAGCTGGGACTACAGGCGCGCGCCACTATGCCCAACTAATTTTTGTATTTTTAGTAGAGACGGTGTTTCACCTTGTTTACCAGGATGGTCTCGATCTCTTAACCTCGTGATCCACCCGCCTCCGCTTCCCAGAGTGCTGGGATTATAAGCGTGAGCGACCGCGCCCGGCTGAAAAATTTAACATCTTTCATGTTAAAAACCCTCAACAACCTATGTATTGAAGGTACACACTTTAATGAGTTATCTATGACTAACCCTCAGCCAACATACTGAATGAACAAAACCTGGAAGCGGATGGGTGCAGTGGCTCATGCCTGTAATTCCAGGAATTTGGGAGGCAAAAAGGTAGGTGGATCACCTGAGGTCAGGAGTTTGAGATCAACGTGGCTGACATGGCAAAACCCCATCTTAACTAAAAATAGAAAAATTAGCCAGGTGTGGTAGCAATTTCCTGTAATCCCAGCCTCTCAAGAGGCTCAGGAAGGAGAATCGCTTGAACCCAGAAGGCAGAGGTTGCAGTGGGCAGAGATTGTGCCACTGCACTCCAGCCTGGGAGACAAAGGGAGGCTCTATCTCAAAAAGGAAAGAAAAAATCTTCGAACATTCTTCCTTGAAAACTGGCACAAGGCAAAGATGCCTTCTCTCTACACTACTATTCAACATAAAATCAGAAGTCCTGATCAGAGAAATCAGGCAAAAGATAAAAGAAAATTAAAAGGCATTTGGTCATGTGTGGCAGCTCATGCCTGTAATCCCAGCCCTTTGGGAGGCTGAAGCAGGCAGATCATGAGGTCAGGAGTTCGAGACCAGCTTGGCCAACACGGTGAAACCACGTCTCTACTAAAAATACAAAAATTAGCTGGGCATGGTGGCGCGTGCCAGTAATCCCAGCTACTCAGAAGGCCGAGGCAGGAGAATTGCTTGAAACCAGGAGGCAGAGGTTGTAATGAGCCAAGATCGAAGCACTGCACTCCAGCCTCAGCAACAGAGTGAGACTCCATCTCAAAAAATAAGTAAATAAAAATAGCCGGGCGCGGTGGCTCATGCCTTTAATCCCAGCACTTTGGGAGGCTGAGGAGGGCAGATCACAAGGTCAAGAGATCCAGGCAATCCTGACCAACATGGTGAATCCATGTCTCTACTAAAAATATAAAAAATAGCTGGGCGTGGTGGTGCACACCTGTAATCCCAGCTACTTGGGAAGCTGAGGCAGGAGAATTGCTTGAACCCAGGAGGCAGAATTTGCAGTGAGCTGAGATTGTGCCACTGTACTCCAGCCTGGCAACAGAGTAAGACTCCATCTCAAAATAAATAAATAAGGTAAAATAAAATTTAAAATTTAAAATTTAAAAATAAAAAATAGTAAAAAATTAAAAAGTATTAAAAAATAAAATAAAAGACATTTAAACAGGAAGAGAGTAATTTGAACTATTTCTGTTTGCAGGCAACACGATTCTGCAACAGGAAAACCGTACAGTCTTGGCAGAAAAGCTCTTTTTTTTTTTTTTTTTTGAGACGGAGTTTTGCTCTTGTCACGCAGGCTGGAGTGCAATGGCGCGTCTCAGCTCACCACAACCTCCGCCTCCTGGGTTCAGGCAATTCTCCTGCCTCAGCCTCCTGAGTAGCTGGGATTACAGGTACGTGCCACCATGCCCAGCTAAACTTTTTGTATTTTTAGTAGAGACGGGGTTTCACCATGTTGACCAGGTTGGTCTCGACCTCTTTACCTCGTGATCCACCCGCCTCGGCCTCCCAAAGTGCTGGGATTACAGGCGTGAGCCACTGTGCCCGGCCCGAAAAGTTCTTTAAACTTACAAACAACTTCAGTATAATTTCAGGATACAGCCCTTCACGCCCACCCAAGAGGGAGCTGGGGAGCTTCAGCCTGACTGGGGCAGCATGCCCAGGTGGCCTCACTTCCCTGTAGTCACCACCCTCCACACTGGAAACTCGCACATCTACAGCCACTTCTAAAGCCACTTGTGAAAATTGATGTGACAGTTACTATCGATAAACATTCTTCAGAAACATATACCATCTGTGAAGAAAGTGGCTTTTTTTCCTGCTTGCAAAATAGACATTCTCAAATTTCAAAATGCCAGCCAGGACCCCAATTTACCTGAAAGCAGCCAGTAACAAAAGGAAAAAAATTTAACCTGAGGGACATTCTGTCTCCCGATATGATCAGTCGCCACACCAACCACATCGGCAAAGAGGGCCAGCAGGATGTCTTTGGAGATAATTTCCTTTCTTTAAGGGAACTATTTGCTTTTACCTGGAAACCAGGAAAAAGCATACCTGGGCCAGTTCCCTGGGCATAACAAGTTCTTCTGGGCCAACAGCACCTCTGACTCTGTGTTCACAAAAACACCCTCCCACTCAGTGCTCAAGAATGCCATCTCCCTCGCGACCACTGGAGGCTCCCAAGCTCTCATGTTGCCCTTATTGTCACCAGTGACATTTAATTCCAAACAGGAGTCCTTTGGGCCAGCAAAGCAGCCCAGGCTTAGCTGCGAACCCATCATGGAGGGAAAAGCTCAAGAGAAAAGAGGTCTGTTGGAGAACAACACATGACGTGTCATGTTCTGACATGTGGAGACACCTCATGGAGCTCCAGTGGTTCTGCATCTCAGCCCAGCCAGGGCAGGGGCAGCCACTCCTCTAGCCTGTCGGAACAGTACCCCGCCTGGACAGCCGAGGACATGTTTGACCATCCCACCCCACGCGAACTCTCATCAAAGGGAAGACTAAGTCAGAGCAGTCCCTCTCTGACCTCACAGGCTCTCTTCTCTCCCTGCAGCTGGATCTTCTGCCCTCACTTTTGGATGAGGTGCTGAATGTCCCGGATAAAAATAAGTAACTTTATTTTGGAAAAAAATGCCAACTTTTTTCCTTTGTGGTAAAAGGCACAGAAACAAACTAAACTAACCGCAGTTGAAAAGAAGGGCTTTTGGAGCTGTATTTGCAGTTTTGTGATGGGTTTTCTAAATAATATTCTTACAAAGTATTTTTTTTTTTTTACCTGTTATGCCCTGTTTGCAAAAACAATTTAGAAAAAAACAACAAAGCAAAACCTGCCTTGGCAAAAAGAGACAGTTGAGTCAGTCAGAGCCCATTTTCAGCAGGCGTTGGTGATGTCTGGCTCACATATATATATATTTTTTTAATAAATATTTGAATTTCCCCAAAGAGATTTCACTAATTTAAGACTGGCTTCACTGAGGATTTGAACCTGGCTCACATATTTTTTGTAGAAACACAAAAACACTGGCATGGCCAGGACTTACACTAGCTATGAAGGGCTGGGCAAATCACATTAATGAACTTTACAGCATTCTAACATTTTCTGAGCAAGAGGAAGTCAAAATTTATGTAATACCTAATACTTTTTTCTAGGCTCTTTTCTATATATTGCTTGGGCTCCCCAGAGCAAATTCTCCAGTGTTGAAACTTTTCTGTTTTAACATTTGAACTTTATGGGTTTTGGAGTTCTTACATATCCCTACATATTGTATCTATATCGCAAAATTCTGACTGTCAGCTACATGTTGGTAAGACACAGGCAAAGTATTACTGTAACTAAGTTATTTTTAAAGGTAAAATATATTTTTATATGCCTTTGGCAAAAAATAATTTCAGGATACAAAATAAATGTGCAAAACTTAGTAGGAAACAAACAAACAAACAAACGAACTTAGTAGCATCCCTGTAAATCAACAATATCCAGGCCAAATACAAATCATAAACACAATCCCATTCAGAGCTACTGCTAAAAGATAATATATCTAGGAATACAGCTAACCAGGAAGGTGAAAGATTTCTATAAGAATTATAAAACATGGCTGGGCGCGTCTCAAAAAACAAAAACAAAAAAAGCTGAAGGCATTACATTACCTGACTTCAAATTATACTACAGCGCTACAGTAAACAAAGTAACATGGAACTACCATAGGAACACTCATAGACCAACAAAATAGGGAGCCCAGAAGTGGCACAGTCCTATAACGATCTGATCTTCAACAAAGGTGACAATAGAAATGTGGAAAGAGGCCGGGCGTGGTGGCTCACGCCTATAATCCCAGCACTTTGGGAGGCCAAGGCGAGTGGATCACGAGGTCAAGAGATCGAGACCATCCTGGTCAACATGGTGAAACCCCGTCTTTACTAAAAATACAAAAATTAGCTGGGCATGGTGGCGCGTGCCTGTAATCCCAGCTACTCAGGAGGCTGAGGCAGGAGAATTGCCTGAACCCAGGAGGCGGAGGTTGCAGTGAGCCGAGGTCGCGCTATTGCACTCCAGCCTATATTTTGAGACTGGTAAAAAAGAGCGAAACTCTGTCTCAAAAAAAAAAAAAAAAAAAAAGAAAAGAAAAAGAAAGAAATGTGTAAAGAATTCCCTATTTATTTATTTATTAAGACGGAGTTTCGCTCTTGTTACCCAGGCTGGAGTGCAATGGTACGATCTCGGCTCACTGCAACCTCCGCCTCCTGGGTTCAGGCAATTCTCCTGCCTCAGCCTCCCGAATAGCTGGGATTACAGGCACGCGCCACCAGGCCCAGCTAATTTTCTTTGTATTTTTAGTAGAGACGGGGTTTCACCATGTTGACCAGGATGGTCTTGATCTCTTGACCTCGTGATCCACCCGCCTCAGCCTCCCAAAGTGCTGGGATTACAGGCTTGAGCCACCGCACCTGCCAAGAATTTCCTAATTAATGGTGGTGGAATGACCAGCTAGCACTCTGTGTAAGACTGAAACTTTGTTACACCATATACAAAAATCGACTCAAGATTAAAAACTGAAATGTTTATTTTAAAATTATAAAAACCCCGGAAGATAACTTAAGAAATACCATTCTAGACATAGAAAGTGGCAGAGATTTCCAAAAGCAATTGCAACAAAAGCAAAAATTGACAAACTGGGCCTAATTAAACTAAAGAGCTTCTTCACAGCAAATAAAACCATCAACACAGTAAACAGACAACCTACAGAATAATAGAAAATATTTGCAAACTATGCTTCTGACAAAGGTCTAATATCCAGAATCCAGAAGAAATTTAAACAAGTTTATAAGAAAATAAAAAGACCTAACCAAAAAGTAGACAAAATACATGAAAAATATGCTTTTCCAAAGAAGACAGACGTGGCTAACAAGCATATAATTAAATGCTCATCAATAATGATTAGAGAGAAACGCAAAGAAAAACCTTGAGATACCATCTCACAATAGTGAGAACGGCTATTAAAGAGTTACAAAAAAAGATGCTATCAAGGTTGCTTAGAAAAGGGAATACTTATACACTGCTCTTTTTATCTTCCCCCCCCCCCTTTTCTTGGTTCTATGGAAAAACATATACACTGCTGTTAAGAGTGTACATTAGCCAGGCAAAAGGCCGGTGGATCACAAGTTCAGGAGTTCAACACTAGGCTAACCAACATGGTGAAACCTCATCTCTACTAAAAATACAAAAAATAGCTGGGCGTGGTGGTGAGCACCTATAATCCCAGGTATTCAGGAGATTGAGGTAGGAGAATTGCTTGAACCCAGGAGGCGGAGGTTGCAGTGAGCCAAGATTGCGCCACTGCACTCCAACCTGGGCAACAGAGCAAGACTCCATCTCAAAAAATAAAAAAAAAAAAGAGTGTACACTAATTCAACTCTTGTAAAACGCAGTGGGGCAATTTCTCACAGAACCAGAAACAGAATTACCATTTCACCAAGCAACACCAGGTTGGTAATTCTATTTTTAGTTCTGTGCGAAACTGCCACATGAAGACACATGCACAAACATGTTCACTGCAACACTATTCACAATAGCAAAGACACGGAATCAACTTGAACACTTATTATTGGTAGACTGAATAAAGAAAATATGTTAAAGAAAATACGCGATAATAGGGCACAATGGCTCATGCCAGTAATCCCAGCATTTTGAGAGGCCAAGGCAGCTGGATTGCCTGCACTCAGGAGTCTGAGGCCAGCCTGAGCAACACGGAAAAATTCAATCTCTAAAAAAATACAAAAAGAGGGCTGGGCACGGTGGCTCAGGCCTGTAATCCCAGCACTTTGGGAGGCCGAGGCGGGTGGATCACGAGGTCAAGAGATCGAGACCATCCTGGTCAACATGGTGAAACCCCGTCTCTACTAAAAATAAAAAAAAAATTAGCTGGGTATGGTGGCGTATGCCTGTAATCCCAGCTACTCGGGAGGCTGAGGAAGAACTGCCTGAGGCAGGAGAATTGCCTGAACCCAGGAGGTGGAGGTTGCGGTGAGCCGAGATGAGCCATTGCACTCCAGCCTGGGTAACAAAAGCGAAACTCCGTCTCAAAAAAAAAAAAAGAAAAAAAAAAAAAAGAAAATGTACGCTCAGTACTTCAAGTTGTCCGATAAGAGAAAATGACCCAGAAGCTGATATTCACTAGACACTCTAGCAGATGTAGCCATGCTGGGTATCTTGGTTTTTCCCCATACAGTACTAAAACTGTTTTTCCCCATACAGTACTAAAACTGTTTTTCCCCATACAGGCCCAAGAAAAGAACTGAAGGGTTGTAGGAGATCAGAATGGTGGGAGAAACTACAGGGAAAGGAGCAGGCCTGAAAGCTGAAGGCAGCTGTTCTCTAACCCTGAGGCAGAAGGCCCAGGAGTATGTGCAAGTGAGTGAAAGGGAAGTTATCTTGATAAGCTTTTTTGTTTGAAGTTGTCTAGAAACTGACCTTTGAACATCTGCACATGATGGTTCCCTGAAAGAGGAACAATAAATGTTAACTACCGGCAGATTGAGTTTGCCGCAGACTTTCCACATTGCACTGAATAAAACAAGGAAAGCGGAGGCAGCTGGATCTCTGACGGCAGGAGATCAAGACCAGCCTGACCAAAATGAAGAAACCCCGTCTCTACTAAAAATACAAAAATGAGCTGGGCATGGTGGCACATGCCTATAATCCCAGCTACTCAGAAGACTGAGGCAGGAGAATTGCTTGAATCTGGGAGGTGGAGGTTGCAGTGAGCAACCTTTCCACTACATCCTGGGAAACTCCATCTCAAAAAAAAAAAAAGAAAGAAAAAAAAAAAAAAAACAAGCAGCTTCTTTAGCTTCTCTGGGCTGCCTGTCTGGCCAGTAGAGCCAGGCAGTCACCCAGCTGCCCTCACACTGCATACCTGTGTCTGAGTGCTTATTTCATCTGTTGATCGGACAGGGTCTGCGGAACAGACTAGAAGGGTGACTGAAGACACATCACCCTATTAAGTTTCCAAAAGAAAACGTTGGCCCAAAAACGTTCTGGTAAAGATATCTTGTGTCTAGGGAAAATAGAAGAAAAAAAACACAAAGAGATATTTTGCAATAGTGTCAGGAGATTATTCTTTGCTTTCATAGGAAATATTTTTAAAAAGGAAACAAATCTTTTTAAGAGTGTCATCAAATATTTTGTCAAAAAAATCATTAATTGGCCAGGCATGGTGAATCACGTCTGTAATCCCAGCTCTTGGGAAGCAGAGATCAGCAGGATCGCTTGAGGGCAGGAATTCGAGACCAGCCTGGCCAACATAGTGAAACCCCTTCTCTACTAAAAATACAAAATTTAGCCAGGCATAGTGGCAGGAACCTGTAATTCCAGCTACTTGGAAGACTGAGAAAAGAGAATAATTTGAGTCCAGGAAGTGGAGGTCACAGTGAGTCTAGATGGAGCCACTGTACTACAGCCTGGGCAACAGAGCAAGGGTGATACCCTGCTTTTTGCCAGCTAAAACTAACTTTCCTTTTTCCTAAAAGCTATTCAGGCTTTATGTTAGCCTTTTTGAGCTGAACAGACTCCGATCGTGGTTTCTTCATTTTAGGAACCTTCTCCCCATTAAGTATGTAACTAATAATATAAAGCAAGGTCAGACTCACTCTGCGCACCCGGAAATGCCTTTGTTAATAAGAGGTCGAGTAAAGTGCTATGAGCAGAGTCTGAAAATGCAGCTGCAGTGAGCGCCCAGAGCCCATCTTATCTGTAAGTTGTATCTCTTTCATGACAGCTGTACTCCTCACACCTGGCACTGCTTTATTTCTTATGCATCAGTTTTTTCTTTTTGCCTACTCTGCCTGTGTGAAAACTTTGTTTCAGCTAGGTTCTCCCCTTCCTGTTAAAACTAGTACATAAAAGACCACCTAACTCGGTCGCCGGCTTAATAAAGAACTCATTAATTTATTCTCAGAGTGTGGCGCATTCCTTGACTCACTACGGTACAAAGCAAGGCTCCATCTCAAAAACTAAAAGAAAAAAAAAAGCTTAAAATAGGTATCCAGCCGGGCGCAGTGGCTCACGTCTCAAAATAAAATAAAATAGGTATCCAAATGTACACTAAAGAACAAATAGTTGATAAAGTGAATTAGGGAAGAGAAATTGTCATTTGGGATGTCAGAGGAAACTGGAAATTTAGTATTTTACTGCAAGCCAGAGTTAAGCTGAAGGGAGAGGGGTACACTTGAGGCACTGCTTGGGACACCTGAAAAATTCAGGGAAAAATCCTTCCCCTGTAGAGTGTGAAAATAATTAAGTGGCAGGCAATTTGATTGAGGTGGCTGCAGTCCCTGGATTTCTACTTCTAAAAAAAAAAAAAAAATTTAGGCCGGTCGCGGTGGCTCACGCCTATAATCCCAGCACTTTGGGAGGCCGAGGCGGGTGGATCACGAGGTCACGAGATCGAGACCATCCTGGTCAAGAAGGTGAAACCTCGTCTCTACTAAAAATACAAAAATTAGCTGGGCACGGTGGCGCACGCCTGTAGTCCCAGCTTCTGGGGAGGCTGAGGGAGGAGAATTCCCTGAACCCAGGAGGCGGAGGTTGCGGTGAGCCGAGATCGCGCCATTGCACTCCAGCCTAGGTAACAACAGCGAAACTCCGTCTCAAAACGAAAACAAAAACAAAACCCTACCTCTACTAAAAATTTTTTAAAATGGCCAGGTGTGGTGGCGGGCGCCTGTAGTCCAAGCTACTCGGGAGGCTGAGGCAGGAAAATCGCTTGAACCCGGGACGTTGCAGTGAGACAAGATTGTGCCACTGCACTCCAGCCTGGGCAACAGATAAAAACAAAACAAAACAAAAAAACCTACAGGCCGGGCGCGGTGGCTCATGCCTGTAATCCCAGCACTTTGGGAGGCCGAGGCGGGTGGATCACGAGGTCAAGAGATCGAGACCATCCTGGTCAACATGGTGAAACCCCGTCTCTACTAAAAATACAAAAAAATTAGCTGGGCGTGGTGGCGCGTGCCTGTAATCCCAGCTACTCAGCAGGCTGAGGCAGGAGAATCGCCTGAACCCAGGAGGCGGAGGTTGCGGTGAGCCCAGATCGCGCCATTGCACTCCAGCCTGGGTAATAAGAACGAAACTCCGTCTCAAAAACAAAAACAAAAACAAAAAAAAGCTACATACCTAGCCAATTATCGAATTTGGTTTTCTCCATCACAAGCCTCATAAAAATCTTTCCTTCAAGCTCCTTCCATGAACCACAAATTACAAACCACAGCTGGGTGCTCTACCATTTTTTAATCACCCTTTGATTAAATTATTTTGTGTTTTCGCGGTGGCGCCCACAAATTTTTAATAAGAAAAATCAGAGCCTGGGATCCCCACAGACCAAAGCTTTTCCCATTCAAGAACCCGCACCGGGTTAGATTCCGCCCTGACGATCCTTCAGTGGCACATGCACAATCTGGGAGAGACGCGACGCTACTGGTGCAGAGCTGCCCAGAGAGGACTCCTGGCCAGGGCACGGTCACAGCGCAGGGAAAACAGGACGCCTCGGCCCGACTGTCAGCACCCCAGCCATCTTACGGCTGAAGGGGACTGACGCTGAGCTGGGCAAAAAGAACTCGGGCGCTCATTGCGGAGCTGACTGCTGAGAGGCCTGAGGCCCGCCGCAGCCGCTTCCCGCTAGTTCCAACTAGCCCTGTCCCCTCTACGACCTGATGTCAGACCTGGCATTCTCACCATTTCTAGGCTTCCAGGGGATCCTGGCGTCTTAGCTGTGGATCTCCAATACCTGCAGGTCACAGGGCCACACAAGGTAGGCGACTAGGAGAACAGGACACAAAGTGAAGACGAGACCAGGAGCTGAGGCTACAGGGAAAGACAAAGGCCCCGCCATATCCCGAAAGCAGCCCCCTCCGCTCCAGCTGTGTGCATGATTGGACGGTTCCCAGCCAAAAGTCTCTGATTGGATTAACGCTTAAGACCCCGCCTTCTCTGCCCCTGAGTGACAGAAGATGTGATCAGAGGCTGGGCAGAATGAAGAAAGAGTGACAGCCTAAACTGCAGCCTTTCCAGGCAGGGCTTTCTCCCGGAGCTGAGCCAGACCCACCCCAGAGCAAGGGAAAATTCTCTCTTCCTTGTTCTCTCTTTTTTTCAATGTATTCAAAACGTGAATAAAAATATTTTATGTATATTAAGAATATATAAAATATTATTGTTCAAGACAAAATCAGGCCGGGCGTGATGGCTCACGCCTGTAACCCCAGCACTTTGAGATTACAGGCGTGAGCCACCCGCCCGGCCATTTTTAAATTTTTTTGTATTTTATTTTAATCTACATTATTTTTATTTTTTCAATTTGAAACAACCTTTAAGTAATTTTAAAGTAAACAAAATGTTTCTAACTTTCTTCATCAAAAGCATATTTTGTTTTTGTTTATACATTGTTTTTTTGAGAGACAGCGAGAGAGACTTAGTCTATCAGCCTGGCTGAAGTGAAGTGGCGCGATCTCGGGTCACTACAATTTCCTTCTCCCAGGTTCAAGCGATTCTCCAGCCTAAATTTCTGAAGTAGCTGGGACTATAAACGTGCACCTTCATCCCCGGTTTATTTCCGTATTTGAAGTAGAGATTGGAATTTGACATGTTGCTCAGGCTGGTCTGGAACTCCTCAGTTCAAAATAATCCTTCTGCCTAGGCCTCCCAAAGTGTTGGAATTACAGGCGTGAGCCACCGCGCCTGACAAGTGTTTATACACTTTCTATGAAGAAAGTGTATGTTTTTTTTTTACACCTAGTAGTCTTAGTTATATATATATTAATTACATTAACTGTAAACAAACTAATTCTTAGTGAAATTCCTAGGAAGTAATTTTGAACTGTTTTGTGTCAATATTTGTGGATTAAAAAACATTTTATAGTTTTGTTTTGTTTTGTTTTTGAGACAGAGTTTCACTCTCTTTGCCCAGGTTGAAGTGCAATGGCATGATCTCAGCTCAGGGATACCTCTGCCTCCCAGATTCAAGCAATTCTCCTGCCTGAGCCTTCTAAGTAGTTGGGATTACAAGCATGTGCCACCGTGCCCAGATAATTTTGTATTTTTAGTAGAGACGGAGTTTCTCCGTGTTGGCCAGGCTGGTCTCGAACTCCTGACATCAGGTGATCCTCCAGCCTCAGCCTCCGAAAGTGCTGGGATTACAGGCATGAGCCACTGCACCCCTACCCATTTTATGTTTTTTTTTTTTGAGATGGAGTTTCGCTCTTGTTACCCAGGCTGGAGTGCAATGGAGCGATCTTGGCTCAACGCAACCTCCGCCTCCTGGGTTCAGCCTCCTGAGTAGCTGGGATTACAGGCACGTGCCACCGTGCCCAGCTAATTTTTTGTATTTTTAGTAGAGATGGGGTTTCACCGTGTCGACCAAGATGGTCTCGATCTCTTGACCTCGTGATTCACCCGCCTAGGCCTCCCAAAGTGCTGGGATTACAGGCTTGACCCACCGCGCCTGGCCGTTTTATGTTTTTTAATAAAACATGTGTATTCAAATCTTCTGTTAGCTAACAGACCTAAATATAGTTAACTTTTCCTTTTCTTTTACTTCTTTTTCTTTTTTTTTTTTTGAGACAGAGTTTCCCTCTTGTTACCCAGGCTGGAGTGCAATGGTGTGATCTCAGCTCACTGCGACCTCCGCCTCCTGTGTTCAAGCAATTCTCCTGCCTCAGCCTCCCGAGTAGCTGGGACTACAGGTGCACACCACCATGCCCAGCTAATTTTTGTATTTTTTTAGTAGAGACGGGGTTTCACCTTGTTGACTAGGATGCTCTCGATCTCTTGACCTCGTGATTCACCCGCCTCGGCCTCCCAAAGTGCTGGGATTACAGGCTTGAGCCACTGCGCTGGCTTTTCTTTTCTTTCTTTCTTTTTATTTTTTGTTCTTCAAGGTTGGAGATTCCTCTTCAGGGTGACTTTTCCATATCATATTAAAAAAAGATTCTGGATCAATGTGCAAAAATCACAAGCATTCCTATACACCAATAACAGACTTTTTTTTTTTGAGACGGAGTTTCGCTATTGTTACCCAGACTGGAGTGCAATGCTCACTGCAACCTCTGGCTTCTGGGTCCAAGCAATTCTCCTGCCTCAGCCTCCCAAGTAGCTGGGACTACAGGCATGCACCACCATGCCCAGCTACTTTTTGTATTTTTACTAGACAGGTTTCACCTCGTTGACCAGGATGGTCTCAATCTCTTGACCTCGTGATCCACCCGCCTTGGCCTCCCAAAGTGCTGGGATTATAGGCATGAACCACCGCAGCTGGCCACCAATAACAGACTTAAAGAGAGCCAAATCAAGAACAAACTGCCATTCACAATTGCTACAAAGAGAATAAAATACCTAGGAATACAACTAACAGGGAATGTAAAGGACCTCTTCAAGGAGAACTACAAACCACTGCTCAATGAAGTAAGTGAGGACACAAACAGATGGAGAAACACTCCATGTTCATGGTTAGGAAGAATCAATATGTGAAAATGGCCATACTGCCCAAAGTAATTTACAGATTCAATGCTATCCCCATCAAGCTACCAGTGACCTTCTTCACAGAACTGGAAAAAAACACCTTAAACTTCATATGGAAACAAAATAGAGCCCGCATAGTCAAGTCAATTCTAAGTAAAAAGAACACAGCGGGAGGCATCACACTACCAGACTTCAAACTATACTACAAGGCTAGAGTAATCAAAACAGCATGGTACTGGTACCAAAACAGATATATAGACCAATGGAACAGAATAGAGGCATCGGAGGCAACACAACATATCTACAACCATACAATCTTTGATAAACCTGACAAAAACAAGCAATGGGAAAGGATTCCCTGTTTAATAAATGGTGTTGGAAAAACTGGCTAGCTATGTGCAGAAAGCAGAAACTGGACCCCTTCCTGACACCTTACACTAAAATTAACTCCAGATGGATCAAAGACTTAAACATACGTCCTAACACCATAAAAACCCTAGAAGAAAATCTAGGCAAAACCATTCAGGACATAGGAGTAGGCAAGGACTTCATGATCAAAATACCAAAAGCATTGGCAACAAAAGCCAATATAGACAAATGGGACCTAATCAAACTCCACAGCTTCTGCACAGCAAAAGAAGCAGTCATTAGAGTGAATCAGCAACCAACAGAATGGGAAAAAATTTTTGCAGTTTACTTATCTGACAAAGGGCTGATATCTAGAATTTACAAAGAACTCAAACAGATTTACAAGAAGAAAACAAACAAGCCCATTCAAAAGTGGGCAAAGGATATGAACCGACACTTTACAAAAGAAGACATACATGAGGCCAACAAACATATGAAAAAATGCTCATCATCACTGGCCATTAGAGAAATGCAAATCAAAACTACATTGAGATACCATCTCACGTTAGTTAGAATGGCCATCATTTAAAAATCTGGAGACAACAGATGCTGGAGAGGATGTGGAGAAAAAGGAACACTTTTACACTGCTGGTGGGAGTGTAAATTAGTTCAACCATTGTGCAAGACAGTGTGGCAATTCCTCAAGGACTTAGAAATAGAAATTCCATTTGACCCAGCAATCCCATTACTGGGTTTATATCCAGAGGACTATAAATCGTTCTACCATAAGGACACATGCACACGAATGTTCATTGCAGCACCGTTTACAATAGCAAAGACCTGGAACCAACGCAAATGCCCATTGATGATAGACTGGACTGGGAAAATGTGGCACATATACACCATGGAATATTATGCAGCAATCAAAAACGATGAGTTCGTGTCCTTTGTAGGATAGATGAATCTGGAGAACATCATTCTCAGCAAACTGACACAAGAACAGAAAATCAAATACCACATGTTCTCACTCATAGGCGGGTGTTGAACAATGAGAACACATGGACACAGGGAGGGGAGCACTACACACTGGGGTCTCTTAGCGGGAATAGGGGAGGGACAGTGGGGGGTAGGGAGTTGGGGAGAGATAGTATGGGGAGAAATGCCAGATATAGGTGAAGGGGAGGAAGGCAGCAAATCACACTGCCACATGTGTACCTATGCAACTATCTTGCAGGTTCTTCACATGTACCCCTAAACCTAAAATGCAATTAAAAAAAAAAAAGATTCTGGATCTATAGACCCAGCTAGCTACTCAGAAGGCTGAGGCAGAAGAATCGCTTGAACCTCAGAGGCAGAGTTTGCAGTGAGCCGAGATCTCGCCACCCCACTCCAGCCCAGGCGACAGAGTGAGCCTCAATTAATTTCCAGGCACGGTGGCTCACGCCTGTAATCCTAGCACTTTGGGAGGCCGAAGTCGGTGGATCACGAGGTCCAGAGATCGAGACCATCATGGTCAATGTGGTGAAAGCCCGTCTCTATTAAAAATAAAAAAAATTAGCTGGGCATGGTGGCGTGTGCCTGTAATCCCAGCTACTCAGGAGGCTGAGGCAGGAAAATTGCCTGAACCCAGGAGGCGGAGGTTGCGGTGAGCCAAGACCGCGCCATTGCACTCCAGCCTGGGTAACAAGAGGGAGACTCAAACAAACAAACAAACAAAAATTAATTAACTAATTAATTTGGCCTGGCGTGGTGGCTCACGCCTGTAATCCAAGCACTTTGGAGGCCAAGGCGGGTGGATCACCTGAGGTCAAGAGTTCAAGACCAGCCTGACCAACACGGTGAAACCCCATCTTAAAAAAAAAAAATTAACTAATTAATTTAAAAATAAAAAAAATGGCCGGGCGCGGTGGCTCACGCCTGTAATCCCAGCACTTTGGGAGGCCGAGGCGGGGGAATCATGAGGTCAAGAGATCGAGGCCATCCTGGTCAACATGGTGAAACCCCATCTCTACTAAAAATACAAAAATTAGCTGGGCATAGTGGTGCGCGCCTGTAGTCCCAGCTACTCAGGAGGCTGAGGCAGGAGAATCGCCTGAACCCAGGAGGCAGAGGTTGTGGTGAGCCAAGACCGCGCCATTGCACTCCAGCCTGGGTAACAAGAGCAAAACTCCATCTCAAAAACTAAATAAATAAATAGATAAATGAAAATATTTGGTTACTTCTTCCATCTTTCTCATTATGTGTTCGGTATTTCTGTTTCTTTACACTTAATCTTGGTGTGTTTCTAATTTTTTGAGTTATCTAATTGTTGTCATATAATTTTTCATAGTAGTCTCTTATTATGTTCTGTATTTACATGAGATTCATGAAAATGATTTAACTTTTTTTATTTTGAGACGAAGTTTTGCTCTTGTTTCCCAGGCTGGAGTGCAATGGCGCAATCTCGGCTCCCCGCAACCTCCGTCTCCTGGGTTCAGGCGATTCTCCTGCCTCAGCCTCCTGAGTAGCTGGGATTACAGGCACGCGCCACCCTGCCCAGCTAATTTTTTTTGTATTTTTAGTAGACACGGGGTTTCACCATGTTGACCAGGATGGTCTTGATCTTTTGACCTCGTGATCCACCTGCCTCGGCCTCCCAAAGTGCTGGGATTACAGGCGTGAGCCACCGAGCCCAGCCCTACTTAATTTTTTTGTTGTTTGTTTGTTTTAGACTGAATCTGGCACCGTTGCCCAGGCAGAGTGCAATGGCATGATAACTGGGCTCATTGCAACCTCTGCCTCCGTGGTTCAAGTCATTGTCCTGCCTAAGCCTCAGGAGTAGCAGGGATTACAGGTGCACTCCACCATGTCTAGCTAATTTTTTTGTATCTTTAATAGAGATGGGGTTTCACCATGTTGGCCAGTCTGGTCTTGAGCTCCTTACCTCGTGATCCGCCCGCTTTGACCTCCCAATGTGATGGGATTATAGGTGTGAGCCACCGTGCCAGGCCTGAAATGACTTAAAAAAAATTTTTTTTTAGACGGAGTCTCAATCTGTCACCCAGACTGGAGTGCAGTGGTGGATCACTGCAACCTCTGCCTTCTGGGTTCAAGCAAGTCTCCTGCCTCAGCCTTCCCACTCTTAGCTATTAAAAAAAAAGCTAAGTATTTAGTACAGATGAGATTTCAACATGTTGGCCAGGCTGGTTTCAAACTCTTGACCTCTAGCAATCGTTCCACCTTGGTCTCCCAAAGTTCCTGGATTACAGGCAAGAGCCACTGCACCCGGCGACCTAATTTTTTGTTTATAATTTCTTGAACCCTTTCTCATGTTTCCTCGGTTAATCTAGCCAGAAGTTTGTCGATTTTGTTTTCCTTTTTTTTTTCTTTAACTCAACTCTATATTTCTAAAAGTATTTTCTATTGTCTTTTTAATCCCTGCTTACTTCTTTTTGTTCTAATTCTTTTCTTTCTCTTTTTTTTTTTTTGAGATGGAGTTTCCCTCTTGTTACCCAGGATGGAGTGCAATGGCGGGATCTAGGCTCACCACAACCTCCGACTCCTGGGTTCAGGCAATTCTCCTGCCTCAGCCTCCTGAGTAGCTGGGATTACAGGCACGCGCCACCATACCCAGCTAATTTTTCGTATTTTTAGTAGAGACGGGGTTTCACCATGTTGACCAGGATGATCTCGATCTCTTGACCTCGTCATCCACCCGCCTCGGCCTCCCAAAGTGCTGGGATTACAGGCGTGAGCCACCGGCCCAACCCAAAATTTTCTTATACCTAAGGTTTAACTTAAAAGTAATGCATATGTATATTTAACTTTATGTAAATCAAAACTAAGAATCTGTATGTGTTTGCAGGCAGAGAGGCCACATGTTCAAAACTATATAACAATTTTTTAATGTTTATTCAGGACTCAGCGTGTGTGGATTTTATACTTCTATATAATTTTTATTATAATCATAAAAATAGACCTGTAGTCAATAACAACTGTTCATTTAAAAAAACGAAAACAGTAGAATTGGCTTGTAATACAAAGGATTAATGCTGGAGATGATGAATACTTCATTTTCCCTGATGTAATTATTACATACTGTACACCTGTATCAAAGTATGCTATATATGGCATAAATATATAGACCTACAATGTATCCACAAAAATTAGAAAGTATAAATTTATGAAAAAATATTGAACCTATGGGAACAATATTCTTTAACCTCCTTGCTGTTTCACGTCACTGGCAAAAGGAATTACTAGAAATATTTGTTCATAATGTTACCAAATAGTATATTGTTACCAGCTTTTGCCTACACCCTTGAGGAAGGTGAAAGAGGTAGTGGAGCCGGGCGCGGTGGCTCACGCCTATAATCCCAGCACTTTGGGAGGCCGAGGTGGGTGGATCACGAGATCAAGAGATCGAGAGACCATCCTGGTCAACATGGTGAAAACTCCGTCTCTACTAAAAATACAAAAATTAGCTGGGCATGGTGGCACGCACCTGTAGTCCCAGCTTCTCAGGAGGCTGAGGCAGGAGAATTGCCTGAACCCAGGAGGCAGAGGTTGCGGTGAGCCGAGATTGCGCCATTGCACTCCAGCCTGGGTAACAAGAGTGAAACTCCATCTCAAAAAAAAAAAAAAAAGAAAAGAAAAAGGTAGTGGAATATTAACACTTTATTAAAGACAGAATTCTTTAAACATTGATAAATAAAAGTTTAAAAAAATTAAGCTCTCACATAATTAAAAAAATTTTAAGAATATACAACATTTTATTACATAACAGTACAATTAGTAAAATTATATACTACTACTTTCAACTAAAATTTAAAATGCTTTTTTTGGCCAGGCACCGTGGCTCAGGCCTGTAATCCCAACACTTTGGGAGGCTGAGGCTGGTGGATCACTAGGTCAGGAGTTTGAGACCAGCCTGACAAACATGGTGAAACCCTGGCTTTACTAACAATACAAAAATTAGCTGGGCGTAGTGGCACACACCTGTAATCCCAACTACTTAGGAGGCTGAGGCTGGAGAATCCTTTGAAGCCTAGGAGGTGGATGGAGGTTGCAGTGAGCCGAGATTGCACCACTGCACTCCGGTCTGGATGACAGAGAGAGACTTCATCTCAAAAAAAAACAAACAAAAATAAAATGTTTTTTCCTCACTATAATGCAGAATATTATTCTGAACACCTACCTCAGGCACCACCTATGTTAAAAAGAGCCTCTCAACTTAGATATTTATCGTTTGTCTTACATTTTAATGCCCTTACCCTTCCATATAAAAGATCGTAACGAATTCCCTCCTAATTTTAAAGTCTCATACAATAGGAATGAAGAGCATGAAGTAATTTGACAGTTGAAATTATGACACTATTCATGTTACAAATCTTTTTTTTTAAAGGTATATAAATATAAATTTATTTTAGATGAAGTTTTGCTCTTGTTGCCCAGTCTGAAGTGCAATGCCATGATCTCAGCTTACCACAATCTCCACCTCCTGGACTGAAGCGATTCTCCTGCCTCAGCCTCCAAGTAGCTGGATTACAGGTGTGTGCCACCACGCCCAGCTAATTTTGTATTTTTAGTAGAGATGGGGTTTCTCCATTTTGATCAGGCTGGTCTCGAACTCCTCACCTCAGGTGATCCACCTGCCTCATCCTCCCAAAGTGCTGGGATTACAGGTGTGAGCCACCATGCTAAAAGTGTACTTTGAATGTAATTATAACTTTACCAAAATACTTTTTGCATCTTTTACAGTTATATATAAATGATTTATCTACCAACTTTAGCTCTGGATGATTTTTTATACTCAGCACTCTGATTTACTGTAATGTCTCAGTCACTGCCTTAGATATTTTCACTGTAAGTTATCTGATATTGACATAAACTTTGTATTAAAAGTTTTATATTTACTGCATCTGCAAATATATGTATATGTGTGTGTGTATATATATATATATATATATATTTTTTTTAAGACAGAGTTTCACTCTTGTCACCCAGGTGGGAGTGCAAGGGCACAATCTTGGCTCACTGCTCCCAGGTTCAAGCGATTCTCCTGCCTCACCCTCCTGAGTAGCTGGGAATACATTACATGCACCAGCCACCATGCCTGGGTAGTTTTTGTATTTTTTGTAGGGATGAGGCTTCACCATGTCAACCAGGCTAGTCTCAAACTCTTGACCTGAGGTGATCCACCTGCCTCAGCCTCCCAAAGTGCTCTGGCCTGCAAAAACATATTTTAGTATAAACTCTCTTGTGTTTTCTAAGCTATAGGTTTTGATAAGTAGGTTTTTCCAAATTTATTACATTTGCAGAGTTTTTCTCCAATACAGAATGCCTGATGTTGAATAAAGTTTCAGCAACTGCTTCAGGGTTTTTCTCTAGTACAAAATGTGGGTGATAAGATCTGTGATACATGAAATGTACTACAACCTTCTTTGTTTTTAATATGTCTTCAAAATGAATATGCTTAACTTTAAAGGGTTATATTTTTTTTCTTGACAGTAATTGCATTTATAATGCTTTTATTAAGTCCCAGCATTCTGATATTGGGTAAGATGTGAGCAGATCTTAATGGCTATTCCATATTCTTTGTATTTGTACAATTCCTCTCAAGTATAAATGCTTTCCTGTGCAATAAGATTTGGGCATTAACAGTATTGCCAAATACTTCACACCTAGTTTTCTCCAGTGTGAATTATTTTATGTACAAACAAGTGTGAAAACTATTTAAAGTCTTTGACACATTCTTTACATTTCTAGTATGTTTCACCAGTACGACTTTCTTTATATTTAGAAAAGCTTAAGCTGTTGTCAAAATCATTGTCACATCTTTCAGTTTTGTAGATTTTCTCTCCAATATGAATTTTTTTATGTCTAGCAAGGTTCGCAGATTGGTTAAAAGCTTTGTCACATCTCTCACATTTGTAGGGTTTCTCTCCAGTATGAATTATCTTATGTTCATTAAGTTTTGAGAATTGATTAAAACCTTTGCCACATTCTTCACAGTTATAGGGTTTCTCTCCTGTATGAATTCTCTTATGTGTAGTAAGAGTTGAGGATTGGGTAAAAGCTTTGCCACATTCTTCACATTTGTAGAGGTTCTCTCCAGTATGAATTCTCTTATGTGTAGTAAGGGAGGTGGATTGATTAAATGCTTTGCCACATTCCTCACATTTGTAGGGTTTCTTTCCAGTATGCAGTTTCTTATGTTCAGAACGTTTTGAGGATCGGTAAAAAGCTTTTCCACATTCTTCACATTTGTAGGGTTTCTCACCAGTATGAATTCTTTTATGTGTAGTAAGGGCTGAGGAGTGTTTAAAAGCTTTGCCACATTCTTCACATTTGTAGGGTTTCTTTTCAGTATGAATTTTCTTATGTTCAGTAAAATTGGAGGATCGTTTAAAAGCTTTGCCACATTCCTCACATCTGTAGGGTTGCTCTCCAGTATGAATGTTTTTATGTTCAGTAAGATTTGAGGATCAGTTAAAAGATTTGCCACATTCTTCACATTGGTAGGGTTTCTCTCCAGTATGAATTCTCTTATGTGTAGTAAGGGAGGAGGAGTGTTTAAAAGCTTTGCCACATTCTTCACATTTGTAGGGTTTCTCTCTGGTATGAATTCTCTTATGTGTAGTAAGAGCTGAGGATTGGGTAAAAGCTTTGCCACATTCTTCACAGATGTAGGGTTGCTCTCCTGTATGAATTATCTTATGTGTAGTAAGAGTTGAGGACTGGTTAAAGGCTTTGCCACATTCTTCACATTTGTATAATTTTTCTCGAGTATAATTTTTTTTATATGCAGTAAGCTTTGAGAATTGGTTAAAAGCTTTGTCACATTCTTGACATTTGTAGAGTTTCTCACAAGTATAAATTCTCTTATGTGTAGTAAGCTTTGAAGACTGGTTAAAAGCTTTTTCACATTTTTCACATTTGTAGAAATTCACTCTAGCATAAATTCTTTTATGTTGAGTTAGGTGTGAAAGCATGCAAAATGACTTTTCACATTCTTTACATTTGAAATATTTATTTTCCATATGTTTGATCTTATGTCTATCTGCATGTGAAAATTTATGAAAGACTCGCACATATTTATCACACGGAAACATCTTGCTCTGGGTAGTTGGTAAACATTGGTTAAGTCCATTAAAACCTCCTTTGTGGACCTTACACTCAGCCACACTTTTGCAGCCGTTAAATTGAAAATTCTCATTTCCACATTTTTCATATCTTCTCAGTGTCATGTTTTGAGAATCTTTTATGTTCTGCTCTGGCCAAAACTCTTGGGCAAAATGAGAACACATTACTGAAAGAAATAAAAATAACATTACTTTACAGACTCAGATAAACAGACTTTCCAAATGTAACTCATAAAATTACACAAACTACACAAGCAAGATGACACAACAGGCCATAATTAAGTGAGTGCATTGCCCCAGGTGGGTACAATGCAAAGAGCCACACAGAAAAAAAGAAATTCTGTCACATTTCTCCAATACAGCTTTTTCTACTTCCCAACATAACATAATGTTTTTAGAAGTAAATTGCCAACTTTACTTCTTACAATTATTTATTTTATTTATTTATTTTTGAGATGGAGTTTCGCTCTTGTTACCCAGGCTAAAGTGCAATGGCGCGATTGCGGATCATGGCAACCTCTGCCTCCTGGGTTCAGGCAATTCTCCTGCCTCAGCCTCCTGAATAGCTGGGATTACAGCCATGCGCCACCATGCCCAGCTAATTTTTGTATTTTTAGTAGAGACAGAGTTTTCACCATGTTGACCAGGATGGTCTCGATCTCTTGACCTCGTGATCCACCCGCCTCGGCTTCCCAAAGTGCTGGGATTACAGGTGTGAGCCACCAAGCTCGACTTGTTTTTTGAATGAATCAGCTCTTACTTAAATTACCAGCATACTTATTGATTAGCAAGAGAATGGTGTCAAGTCATTCCTGAGGAATTTGCCCTCAAGACCTTAGCACCTCCCAGCAGATCCTACATTCACCTCTGACAAGGTCCCCAACCAACAACGATGATTACATTGCAGCATGAGGTTTAGAGACCATAGACATCCAAGCCATATCACATACCAAATAGGCTTAACAGACCTGTACAAATGTTTTCAATTAAAAGTAAGAGAATACCCAATAAAATAAAATAATTTTTCTTTTCTTTTTTTTTTTTTGAGACGGAATTTCGCTCTTGTTAACCAGGCTGGAGTACAATGGCGCAATCTCGGTTTACCGCAATCTAGGCTTACCGCAACCTCCGCCTCCTGGGTTCAAACAATACTCCTGCCTCAGCCTCCCGAGTAGCTGGGACTACAGGCGTAAGCCACTATGCCCAGCTAATTTTTGTATTTTTAGTACAGACGAGTTTTCGCCATGTTGACCAGGATGGTCTCGATCTCTTCACCCGTCTCAGCCTCTCAAAGTGCTGGGATTACAGGCATCAGCCACCACGCCCGGCAGCACTTAATTTTTCAAAGATTTCAATGCTGCCAAATGTGGTCAACCCATTCAACATAATCTCTACAAAAATCCCATTAGCAATGACTCACGTGTATAATCGTATCACTTTGGGAGGCTGAGTTGGGCAGACCACCTGAGGTCAGGAGTTTGAGACCAGCCTAGCTAACATGGTGAAAAGCTTTCTCTACTGAATATACAAAAATTAGCTGTGTGTAGTGGCACGTGCCTGTAGTCCCAGCTACACGGGGGGCTGAGGCAGGAGAATTATTTGAACCCAGGAGGTGAAGGCTGCAGTGAGTGAGATTGTGCCACTGCACTCCAGCCTAGGCCACCAAAAAAAAAAAAAGTTATACACACATAGACACACATTGGAATATTATTTACCTTTAAATAAATCTTGTTACATTTTAGATCAACTTTGAGAATATTATGCCACATGAAGCCAGTAATAAAATGATGGATACTATATGATTCCACTTATATGAGGTATCTTAATAAGTCACATTCATCGAAACAAAAGGTACAAGGGTGTTTGTCAAGGGCTGGAGAGAGGATAAAATGTGCAGTTATTACTTAATGGGTATCGATTTGTAATTTCACAAGATAAAAAGTTTATGGAAGTCATTTGCATAACAATATAAATATGCTAAACTTGCCTGAAGTGTCAATTCTTTGAGACAGGTTCTCATTCTGTCACCCAAGTTTGAGTAAAGTGGCACAATTATGGCTCACTGTAGCCTCGAACTCTCAGGTTAAAGTAATCATGCACCACCAATCTCCCAAGAAGCTGGGACCACAAGTGCACACCACCATGCCTGGCTATTTTATAATTTTTTTTTTTTTTTTTTGCAGAAAGAGAATCTCTGTACACTTCCCAGGCTAGTGTCATACTTTTGGGCTCAAGTGATTCTCCTGTCTTAGCCTCCCAAAATCCTGGGATCAAAGATGTGAGTCACTACCATGCCTGGCCATGAAATATAAACTGAAATAGATTTTAGATGGGAAAATTTATTGTATGTGGTTTTACAACATTTTGTTTTAAAGATAAATTTTAAAAATACAGAATCATAAATCTTTACCTTCAAATCACAGAAGTGTATCTCTCACATGAAAGAAATATATATTTATAATTAAACACAAGGTGAAAATAAGACTATCTTTATGACTAATCACTTAAACAAGATAAAACCACCATTGAAAATCAGCCAAGAATACATTCAAGATAAGGCATAATCAAAATTGGGGTCATATTTATAGACAAATACATATATATAATATGACTGGGATAAACATATGGCTTGCTTATCTCTTAATTAAACCACACATTGACTTAAAGTATACAAGAGAATTTTGCAAATTGTCTAAAATGGTAAAACAAAAACCACAATAAACAGATTTTTTATTTTACTTTAGGTTCTGCGGTACATGTGCAGACGATGCAGGATTGCTGCCTAGGTACATACATGCCAATGTGGTTTTCTGCTTCCATCTCCCCATCACCCATACTATATCTGCCATTTGTCCCCATGTTATCCCTCCCAAACATCCCACTTCCTGCTGTCCCTCCCCTAGCCTCCACCAACAGACCCCAGTGTGTGATGCTCCCCTTCCTGTGTCCATGTGTTCTCACTGTTCGACACCTGCCTATGAGTGAGAACATGTGGTGTTTGATTTTCTGTTCTTGTGTCAGTTTGCTGAGAATGATGGTTTCCAGATTCATCTACGTCCCTAAGAAATGACACAAACTCATCATTTTTTATGGCTGCATAGTGTTCCATGGTATATCTATGCCACGTTTTCCTTGTTAAGTCTATCATTGATGGACATTTGGGTTGGTTCCAGGTCTTTGCTATTGTAAACAGTGCTGCTATGAACATATGTGTGCATGTGTCTTTATAACAGAATGATTTATAATCCTTAGGGTATATACCCAGCAATGGGATTGCTGGGTCAAATGGAATTGCTATTTCTAGGTCCTTGAGGAAGCACCACACTGTATTCCACAATGGTTGAACTAGTTTATCTTCTCACCAACAGTGTAAAAGTGTTATTTCTCCACATCCTCTCCAGCATCAATAAATAGATTCTAAAGTGAAAAAGCACACGAATACAGAATGACAAAACTATCTGATAAGAGAGAAATGTTTACTCATAAAACCTTGCAGGCAACATTGATGTAGCATTAAAAATAATATGTCTAGGGAACTGTAATATTTGACTGTAACTGTACTCATGGAAGGCAGGTATTCTGAATCCTTGGCATATGCTATATGGCAGTATAATTCCAGAAAAAATGCAGTATTATCATAAGCGAAAGATTCTGAGATACTTTTTTGAGACGGAGTTTCGCTCTTGTTACCCAGGCTGGAGTGCAATGGTGTGATCTCGGCTCCCCGCAACCTCCGCCTTCTGAATTCAGGCAATTCTCCTGCCTCAGCCTCCTGAGTACCTGGGATTACAGGCACATGCCACCATGCCCAGCTAATTTTTTGTATTTTTAGTAGAGGCGGGGTTTCACCATGTTGACCAGGATGGTTTTCATCTCTTGACCTCGTGATCCACCCGCCTCAGCCTCCCAAAGTGTTGGGATTACAGGCGTGAGCCACCGCGCCCGGCCATATATTTCCTTTTTCTTTTTTTCTTTTGGATGTATACTTAGCAGTGAGATGAGATTGCTGGATCATCTGGTAGTTCTTTTTTCTTGTTCTTTAAGCAATCTCCATACAGTTTTCTGAAATAGCTGTACTGATTTACATTTCCACCAACTGTGTGTAAGGATTCCCTTTCTTCATGTCCTCCTGGGTTCAGGCAATTCTCCTGCCTCAGCCTCCTGAGTACCTGGGATTACAGGCACATGCCACCATGCCCAGCTAATTTTTTGTATTTTTAGTAGAGACGGGGTTTCACCATGTTGACCAGGGTGGTCTCATCTCTTGATCTCATGATCCACCTGCCTCGGCCTCCAAAAGTGCTGGGATTACAGGCTTGAGCCACCGCGCCCGGCCTCTAAGAAACTTTTAATAAATAATCATCTAAAAAAACTAGAAGGCTGGGCGTGGTGGCTTACACCTCTAATCCCAGCACTTTGGGAGACTGAGGCGAATGGATCACCTGAAGTCAAGAATTCAAGACCAGCCTGGCCAATGTGGTGAAACCCCATCTCTACTAAAAATACAAAAATTAGCCAGATGTGGTGGTGAGCACCTGTAATTCCAGTTACTTGGGAGGCTGAGGCAGGAGAATCACTTAACCCAGGAGGCAGAGGTGGCAGTAAGCCGAGATCACGCCACTGCACTCTAGCCTAGGCAACAGGAGCAAAACTTCGTCTCAAAAACAAAACAAGATAATTTTGGGCTGAGTGTGGTGGCTCACACCTGTAATCCCAGAACTTAGGGGGGTCGAGGCAGGTGGATCACCTGAAGTCAGGAGTTCAAGATCAGCCTGGCCAACATGGTAAAACCTGGTCTCTACTGAAAATACAAAAATTAGCCGGGCGTGGTGGTGAGGGCTCATAGTCCCAGCTAGTCAGGAGGCTGAGGCAGAAGAATCACTTGAACCTGGGAGGCGCAAGTTTCAGTGAGCCGAGATTGCACCACTGCACTACAGGCTGGGCAACAGGACAAGACTCCATCTTAATAAAAAAAAAACAAAAACCAAAGATAATTTTATGTTTTAAATACATGCTATTCTTACACAAAATGAAACTGCTGTAATCCAACTTTAGAAGCAAAAATTAGCCTTACATTGCTAAATATATATATAAAATGCTAAACATATATCGGTGTTAAATATATATTGCAGAATATGGTTAGAGTGTCTGATATATAAAACAAATATTTGGGAATAAATTATATTATTTAGGTATATATTATTAGGCTGGAGAAAGTGGGTGCTAATCAGAGTTATTTTTTCCTACAGCGAGCTCAAATTTGTAAGTAACTGTTTTAGTAAATATGGAGCACCTACTAAGTATCTAATTTACTTCGGGTATTACATGTAACTTCTAGCATACTGTTCTAAATTTCTGAATCTAAAATTCCAGACAAATTTGAAATAGAAAATGGAGAATAAAAATATATAGGGAGAATGAAATCAGTAAGATGGGAGAATAAAAGGTGCCCTATTTTGTTATCTCCTGCACAGCAAGATAATTTGTCAGCCATCCCTGACAAAAATGCCTTTATGAGACAGCCAGGTATCATGGCTCACACCTGCAATGAAAGATACACGGTACATTGAGTTTAGAGAACTGCTTCAGGTCAGGATTTCAAAACCAGCCTGAATTCTGTAGCAAGACTCCATCTCAAAATAAGTGCCTTTGATAGCTTTGAGATCCAGAGAGAGACTTGTGGAACTCTCATACAGCCCAAGATTGAAAAGTCTTTTCAGAAGGCGTGACCTCATTCAGGCCCTGGTGCAAACTAAAGGATCCCGTTCCTAACTACAGACTAGGACATGGCCCACCCAACTTGGTCCCACTGAGAAATCTGAGCTTAGTATATAACCATCCCAATATCCTCCCAGCCAAAGTCTGGGGAAAATCCTGCTTTTTCAGAGGCCAGTGGGAAGATACCCATTTATACCCACGTGGGCAGGCCTGCAGACCTTGGCCTTTACTGTGGTCTCTGAAGCAGTTCAATGACTCAGTTCCAGCTCCCTGAGCCACAGTTTATCATCAGTTCTGTCTACACAGAAACCCACCCAGTGACCTGGAAAGATCCTTTCTGGTACTCGATGAAAGCCGTAATCATTCACATGATGATATAAGGGCCATGATATGCAGACTGAACTGCAGAAACCTGGTCTAGTGTCTGCCCTACAGAACAAAGTCCTCCCCACAAAATTCAGTCTGTCTGAAAAATAAAATGGGAGTTTAAACTATCCAAGTTTCTTATAAGAAGCCGACTAAAGGTAGACCCTAGACCAAGCAGCCTTATGACAAAGCTAAAACCCCTCTCTACTAAAAACCTACAGGGCATCCCATCACCCTTAGGGTCAAACAAAAGAAGATCTTCACCTTCTGAAACCAGCTTATAAAAACTTGAGCTGGGTGCAGTGGCTCACACCTATAATCCTAGCACTTCAGGAGGCCAAGGCGGGTGGATCACAAGGTCAGGAGATTGAGACCATTCGGGGCAACATGGTGAATCCCCGTCTCTACTAAAAATACACACAA
Source organism: Callithrix jacchus (assembly GCF_049354715.1). NCBI lineage: Eukaryota > Metazoa > Chordata > Mammalia > Primates > Cebidae > Callithrix > Callithrix jacchus. The sequence continues at coordinate 22,293,668 of NC_133523.1, forward strand.
AAAAAGCCAGGTGTGGTGGCATACGCCTGTAATCTCAGCTACACAGGAGGCTGAGGCAGGAGAATCGCTTGAACCTGGGAGGTGGAGGTTGCAGTGAGCTGAGATCATGCCACTGCACTCCAGCCTGGGTGACAGAGCGAGACATCAACTCAAAAAAAAAAAAAAAAAAAAAAAAAAAAACAATAACAAAAAAACAAAGGGCCGGGCACAGTGGCTCAAGCCTGTAATCCCAGAACTTTAGGCCTAGGTGGGTGGATCATGAGGTCAAGAAATTGAGACCATCCTGGTCAACATGATGAAACCCCGTCTCTACTAAAAACACAAAAAATTAGCTGGGCATGGTGGTGCGTGCCTGTAATCCCAGCTACTCAGGAGGCTGAGGCAGGAGAATTGTCTGAACTCAGGAGGCGGAGGTTGTGATGAGCCGAGATCCCGTCATTGCACTCCAGCCTGGGTAATAAGAGCGAAACTCCGTCTCAAAGAAAACAAAAAAACAAAATCAACAACAACAACAATAAACTTGAGGTGTTTTCCTCTATACACAGATGCCAATGTAAAACTATATTGTGCCCATTGCCAATGCTGCCAGTTTAACATAACACTGAAAGTATGTAGCAGATTAGTCAAAAAATGAAAAAGAGCAATTGAAATTAAAGACAAGTATGGTAAAAGTTGCTGGCTGTAGCTCATAATCACATATAGAAACACAAACAGTACAATTAAAACTTGTTTAAACTACTAAATATACTCAGTAAATTAGATAAATATAAAATTAACATACAAGTTAAGGTTCCATGATCTTAAACTCTCTGATAAAGTAGAGGAAAAAAATCTTATTTACAACAGCGTTAAAATAATACATTTCTGAGAACAAATTTAACCAAGGAGGTACAAAATTTTTACAATGAGAAAGATCTTAATGAAAGAAATTAGAAAAGACATAAATAGGCCGGGCGCGGTGGCTCACGCCTATAATCCCACCGCTTTGGGAGGCCGAGGCGGGTGGAGCACGAGATCAAGAGATCGAGACCACCCTGGTCAATGAGGCGAAACCCCGTCTCTACTAAAGATACAAAAATTAGCTGGGCATGGTGGTGCGCGTCTGTAGTCCCAGCTACTCGGGAGGCTGAGGCAGGAGAATTGCCTGAACCCAGAAGGCGGAGGTTGCAGTGAGCCGAGATCGTGCCATTGCACTCCGGTCTGGGTAACAAGAGCGAAACTTTGTCTCAAAAACAAAACAAAATAAAACAAAAAGACATATATAAATTTTAAGATATTTTATGTCTATAAATTGAAAGAATAAATGTTATTAAAGTGTCATGTTATCCTAAGTAACCTATAAATTCAATAAACTCCCTATCAAAATTCCAGTGGCATTTGTTTCTCACAGTAATAAAAAACATAATTATAAAATTTACATGAAACTACTATATACTTTAAATAATCAAAGCAAGGACAAAAAAAGCAGCAGAAACATAGCATACTTTATTTATTTTTTTTTTTTCATTTTTTTGAGACGAAGTTTCGCTGTTGTTACCCAGACTGGAGTGCAATGGCATGATCTTGGCTCACCATAACGTTTGCCTCCTGGATTCAAGCAATTCTCCTGCTTCAGCATCCCGAGTAGCTGGAACCACAAGCATGTACCACCATGCCCAGCTAATTTTTTGTATTTTAGTAGAGACAGGGTTTCACCTTGTTGACAAGGATGATCTTGATCTCTTGATCTTGTAATTTACTGCCTCGGCCTCCCAAAGTGTTGGGATTATAGGCGTGAGCCACCATGCCCGGCCCAAAAATAGCATACTTTAAAATTTCAAGACTACATTTGAAGATTATAAAAATACACACAAGATAAAATGTGCAGGAAAAAAAAAAAGATGAGAACAGTGGTTCACACCTGTAATACCATCACTTTGGGAAGCTGAGGCAGACAAATCACTTGAGAGCAGGAGTTCAAGACCAGCCTGGCCAACATGGTGAAACCCCATCTTTACTAAAAACACAAAATCAGCCTGGTGTAGTGGCACACACCTGTAATCCCAGCTACTCGGGAGGCTGAGGCAGGAGAAATGCTTAAACCCAGCAGGGAGAGTCGCAGTGAAATGAGATTGTGCCACTGTGATGTAGCCTGGGCAACAGAGTGATGCTCTGTCTCAAAAAAAGGAAAACAAACCACTTCTCATACATTTCAGATATGATGCAAAAAAATAATTAAAAAAAAATAATTTAACATCAAGTTGCTCAAAATTATGCAGATATTTCTGTGTCTCAAAAAAAATTGAATAAGCATTCAGATTGCAGAGTCTCTTATACACCATGAAGAGGACATTGGTTCTCACTGAAAACTTGAAGGAAGATCACCAAAAAAGTAAATAGAAACCTTAGAGAATTTAAAAAGCATACGACAGAAAATGTGAGAACAAATAAAAAAACTCAGCTTTTCCAGAAACTATTTCCTTTAAAACACAGATTCCCAAATTGCTATTTTAAGAACTGGCTTTCTCTTTGACCTTTGGACCCTCATCTGTGTCCTCTGTTGTATTCACTTTTACTCTCACTTACCTGGGGGTTCATCTGCCATCTCATCTCTCTTCATAATCAAAGGCTCCTTTTCTTGCTCCAGACAGGCGATCAGGTCTGGTTTAGAGACAGCAATACCTGTTCGATTAAAAATAACTAACATGAAACTTGCTCATATTCTCCAATTACCAACCTAGTAATGTGCTCAGTAAAGACGATGCAATAGAATAGTCTAACGTGTAACAGAAATTTTTAAATATTCAGAAAAATATTCTACATTTGTAAGTTCTTAATTTCATTACCCAGTAATACTGAGTCAAAACTTGGTGTTGGCAATTAGATTTTAAGGTGTGGGCAACAATATGTCACTAAATTTCTCAAATTACCACTAATCTAGAGTGAATGACACAGATCAGGTCAGAAATGTGGTAAATTCAGGTCAAGATGAAACATATTAGAGAAATTTTTTTCTATGTATATGAATCCTTAAGAGTTTCTCAAAAACAGGGATCTGAAACTCATTTATGCAAAGCATATGTTACCAAAATAGATTTTTCCAAAAAGAGAAATAAAACCTTTAGGGTATATTAGAAACCGTGTGTTGAAATTTTTCTTACCCAGGAAGACAAGGTTCCTGTAGTTTTCTAAAATCACATTTTTATATAAATTCCGCTGTGCAGCGTCCAGGCATTGCCACTCTTCCAGAGAAAATTCTATGGCCACATCCCTAAATGTCAACAGTCCCTGAAAAACACAAACACACAAACATATATACCAGGTAGCCAACACAATTTATAATTTGAATCAAGGTAAAATGAGAGAGTAATAAGAACAGGTTCTGATTTATAAGAGTGACAGAAATTATCCAATAAAATAAATTTGAACACAGATATATTTCCTAATGTGTTCTCTAATCCTGAGAAAACAGAGTGGCACAAGAGGCACAACATCAGTGTATATATAATAATTTTCTAGATAATAACATATGTAATAGACCAAGTGAGGTGGCCCATGCCTGTATTCCCAGCACTTTGGGAGGCCGAGGTGGGCGGATCAGCTGAGGTCAGGAGAGCAGCTTGATCAACAAGGAGAAACCCCATCTCTACTAAAAATACAAAATTAGCCAGGCATGGTGGCATATGCCTCTAAGCCCAGCTACTGAGGAGGCTGAGACAGGAGAATTGCTTGAACCCAAAAGGCGGAGGTTGTGTTGAGCCGAGATTGCTCCATTGCATTTCAGCCTCTGCAGCAAAGAGTAAGATGCCATCTCAAACACAAAACAAAACAAAACAAAAATAAATAAATAACATATATAATTAAGGGCATAGCCGGGCGCAGTGGCTCACGCCTATAATCCCAGCACTTTGGAAGGTCGAGGCGGGTGGATCACGAGGGCAAGAGATCGAGACCATCTTGGTCAAACAACATGAAACCCCGTCTCTACTAAAAATACAAAAATTAGCTGGGCATGGTGGTGCGCACCTGTAGTCCCAGCTACACGGGACGCTGAGGCAGGAGAATTGCTTGAACCCAGGAGGCAGAGGTTGCGGTGAGCCGAGATCGTGCCATTGCATTCCAGTCTCGGTAACACAGCAAAACACCGTCTCAAAAATAAATAAATAAAATAAAATAAAAAGAAAGAAAATATTTTTCAGAGATTCCTGACTATCTTTGAAAGTTTCAGAAGTCAAAGTTTGCAAGTATTACATGCATGGCATTCCAAGAGGAAGAGAAAACACAGTTCTTGATCTGAGACATGTTTAACTAAAAATAAGTCAGTTTTTTCCTCTTTCTCTGAAAATTGTTTTCAGAAGCAATTCTCTGAACAAATCACACGTGCATCTGGAGAATATGCCTTTAAAGCTGTCAGCACCACATGTTTACCTGCTACCACCACACCCACAGGCAGGACCAAGACTCGCAGAAAAATCCACCCATTTCTGTTCTTTATACCAGAAGAGATTCAGGAACACTGAGCTGCTCCACGAAGATAAAAGTAAAGGTTTCTTTGTGTGTGTGTGTGTGTGTGTGTGTGTGTGTGTGTGTGTGTGTGTGTTTGAGATGGAGTTTTCCTCGTTACCCGGTCTGGAGTGTTATGGCGGGATCTCGGCTCACTGCAACCTCCACCTCCTGGGTTCAGGCAATTCTCCTGCCTCAGCATCCTGAGTAGCTGGGATTACAGGCACGCGCCACCATGCCCAGCTAATTTTTTGTATATTTAGGAGAGATGGGGTTTCATCATGTTGACCAGGATGGTTTCGATCTTATGACCTCGTGATCCACACACCTCAGCCTCCCAAAGTGCTGGGATTACAGGCTTGAGCCACCGCGTCTGGCCTAGGTTTTTCTTTTTTGTTTTTGTTTTCTTTTTCAGACGGAGTCTTGCTCTATCGGTAGGCTGAAGTGCCATGGCCAATGATCATGTTGACCAGGATGGTTTCGATCTTACGACCTCGTGATCCACACACCTCGGCCTCCCAAAGTGCTGGGATTACAGGCTTGAGCCACCGCGTCGGGCCCAGGTTTCTTTTTCTTTTTTCTTTTTTGTTTTCAGACGGAGTCTTGCTCTATCGGTAGGCTGAAGTGCCATGGCCAATCTCGGCTCACTGTAACCTCCGCCTCCTGGGTTCAAGGGATTCTTCTGCCTCAGCCTTCCGAGTATTTGCGACCACAGACACGCGCCAGCACACCCGGCTAAGTTTTGTATTTTTAGTAGAGATGGGGTTTCACCATGTTGGCCAGGATGGTCTCAATCTCTTGACCTCGTGATCCACCCACCTCGGCCTCCCAATATGCTGGGATTACAGGCGTGAGCCACTGCGCCCAGACCAAAAGTATTTCTCTGTTCTCAGGTGCCGTCATCTGCCATGGACATCAGCAATTTTTTGTACAGTAATGAAAATATGGGTCACACTTTCCTGTCACTACCAAACCAAACAGAACCAGCCCTCTGACCACTCTTTAGTGCAGAGGTGAAACTTAATTCTCATGAATGTATCTTGAACCCCACATACTTAATTCTGGCCTCGCCTTAGAGTCACATGAGGCACTTAATTAAAACAACATGGACTGGGTGCAGTGGCTCACTATTGTAATGCCAGCACTTTGGAAGGCCAAGGCGGGTAAATCATGAGGTCAGGAGTTCGAGACCATCCCGGCCAACATGAAGAAATCCCGACTCTACTTAAAAAATACAAAAAAAGTGGCTGGGCGCGGTGGCTAACGCCTGTAATCCTAGCACTCTGGGAGGCCGAGGCAGGTGGATCACCTGAGGTCGGGAGTTCAAGATCAGCCTGAGAAACATGGTGAAACCCTGTCTTTAAAAAAAAAAAAATTGAAAAACAATACAAAATGTAATTAGCTGGGTGTGGTGGTACATGCCTGTAATCCCAGCTATTTAGGAGGCTGAGGCATGAGAATTGCTTGAACCCAGGATGTAGAAGCTGCAGTGAGCTGAGATCATGCCACTGCACTCCAGCCTGGCGACAAAGCAAGATACCATCTCAAAAAAAAAAAAAACAAAAAAAAACCTCCCACTTTGGGAGGCCAAAGTGGGCAGATAACTTGAGGTCAGGAGTTTGAGACCAACCTGGCCCATATGGTGAAACCCCATCTGCACTAAAAATACAAAAATTAGCCTAGCATAGTGGCACATGCACTTAATCCTAGCTAATTGGGAGGCTGAGGCACAAGCATCACTTGAACCCAGGAGGCAGAGGTGGCAGTGAGCCAAAATTGCACAACTACACCACTTCAGCCCGGACACAGAGCAAGATCCCACCTCAAAAAAATAAATAAATAAAAAAATAAAAAATAAAAAAGAAACCTGGGCTGATAATCACTTAGCTAAGTATTGACTCTAAAGCTTTAATGAGCTTAAAAAATACTTGGAAACTGTGGCCCCACTTTCTGTAACGTAATTCTTCTAACTTAGGAAGGGGTCATGAATGGTTTCTTTCTTTGTTGTTCTGAGATGGAGTCTCACTCTGTCAGTGCAGGCTGGTGTCCAGTGGCATGATCTCAGCTCACTGCAACCTCCACCTCCCGGGTTCAGGCGATTCTCTTGCCTCAGCCCTCTGAGTTGTTGGGATTATACAGGCATCTTCCACCACCCCCGGCTAATTGTGTGTGTGTTTGTGTGTGTGTATTTTTAGTAGATACAGAGTTTCACCATGTTGGCCGAGCTGGTCTCAAACTCCCGACCCCTAGTGACCACGCACCTCAGCCTCCCATAGTGCTGGGATTACAGGCATAAGCCGCTGTGCCCAACCATGAATGTGTAAACAAGTTCCCTATCAATGCTGATGTTGTTCTTCTTGGGCTCATGATTAGCTTAGAGAAAGCAGGCATAGCATGGAGTCCCTTACACTCAGCACTCTTGTCACAATACAAACACTTCTAGGTCAAATGAAGACTACCATTTTTCATATTCTCTGCTGGCTCTTTAAAGTTTACAGGATAAACAGAAGGCAGCAATGTCTAAATACGTCTGCATTTGAAAACAAACCTGCACATAGGTACTAATGAAGCAGGGGAATAGGGTCTGGAGGAAGGAAACCTAAGACCATTTCACACCAAATTCCTATACCTAAATGGAAAGGAAAACTAACTTTTCACACCTAAGTAACAAAAAGATCAGAGGCTATTCGCTTTGCAAAGCTCCACGTTTTCTGTTAGGCATACAGGAAATTGGCTGACCAAAACTAATCAGACTGATGGTGGGCTGAGTCACCATTTGCATAAAAGTGCAACTTTGTAACTTCACCTTAGCTTCTAATTGGTTGCTTTCACAACCAATCGGATATTTACATAAGAATGTGACCTGTGTAACTTCACGTCAGCGTCTGATTGGATGCTTTCTGGAACCAATCAGAGCATAGTATCAAGTGGCCGATGAGAAACCTCTAGGGGATGTTTGAACCCACGAAGATTCTGTGTCTGGCCCTTAAAACATTGTTCGGGCCCACTTTCACACTGTGGAGTGTAATTTCATTTTCAATAAATCCCTGTTTTGTTCTTTTGTTGCTTCATTCTTTCTTTGCTTTGCTGTCTGTTTTGTCCAATTCTTTGATCAAAAAACCAAGAACTTGTACAACTTGCAGTCAAGACCCTCTACTGGTAACATTTTGGTCACCCAGGCAGGAGAGAAGGTAGGTCCAAAGTTTGGGACTTATTTTTTGCCTTTCCCTTTTACATACAGGGAAGTCTTTCTCTCTCGCGCCCTTTACTTTTCTAACTTGGGATGGACAGTGCGTAAGCACGAAGAAAATTGCAAGTTTCTGGCCATGGTTACTTTTTAATAAAACTGAAAAGTTTCCATGTGGAAGTGTCTGACTGCAACCTCAGTTTGGGTGAGGGCCCTGAGTCCTTTTGTTTTTGTTTTTCTGAGTCCTACTGCTTTTGTCATTTTTCTGAGTCCTTTTCCTTTTCTCCTTTTTCAGCCTTCCAGCAGCCATTTTCTAGTAGTGAGTGAAACTGGCCAGAGCCACTCTCTGGTGTTCTCTGAAGGCCAAGGAGCACACAGGGATGGCTGTCCTGTCCAGAAGGGAGAAAGACTTTCTCAACTTTCCAGTTATACTCCCTGATCCCTACATGTTACACAGTTGGCAGTGACAGCTCTACCTGGGTGAACCCACACATTTTGGGAGACTTAAACCTTCTTCTTATGCTAAAGTCTTCCCTTTCCCCACTCAACTGGCTATGGGCAAAAAAACCTACCAAGCTATGAAAAAAAGATTATGTAAGTCAGAAGGTCCAGGCATGTTGCAGGTGGCCTTCGAGGTGCATGGTGGAGGGGGAAGCGACTTATGAAAGGAAATGTATTATTGCCTAAGAGAGTTAAAGGATTGCTTTAAGTGGGATAAAATGTATAATATTTTTTCTGCAATACTGCCTGGCCCTATTATGAGATGCCCAGTTTAGAACAATGGGCAGTCAGTGGTAGCATTAATTATGACACTATCCTGCAATTAGGCCTATTTTGCAACAGGCAGGGACAATGGTCAGAAATCTCATATGTACAGCCCTTCCTGACTTTATACCAAAACCCAACAATCTGTGAAACTCCCAAAACCCATGCGCTAAAGGCAAGTTCTAAGGCAGAAGTTGATATTATAAATGACCTTCTTTCACAGGCCTACATGGTTTTCAGGGTAAGCAGTGACCATCCTTACATAGCCCCTTTACAAGTGCTCCTGAGGCTAAAACCCAGGAACAAACACCGGGGATGCTCCTAAGGTAACCTCATACTCAGAGGGAACACTGTATTGAACTCTCTCTCCAGCCTTGCTACTCCACAGGGTAGCAGAAGCTGCGGGGCCAGTTTCAATGCAGGTCCCCTTCTCTGTAACTGACACACAACAGTGTAAGAAGAAGCCAGGAAGCTATTCTGAGAATCTTAGAAAATTTGCAGATGTGTTTCAAACTGATCTCTCATGGAGAGATGTTCAATTTATTCTAGCAACCTGTTGCATCCCTTCAGAAAAGGGACATATCTTTGGGGGCCACCAACCAGAAAGTTGACAAATTATTCACCTGAAACCTTCAGGGCAATCACTCAGGCCCAAAAACAGTTCCCACTATTGATCCTAATTGGAACTGTAACACCATTGTGGCAATAAACAACCAGGCAAGGCCGGGCGCGGTGGCTCACGCCTGTAATCCCAGCACTTTGGGAGGCTGAGGCAGGTGGATCATGAGGTCAAGGATTTCAAGACCAGCCTGACCAACACAGTGAAACCCTGTCTCTACTAAAAATACAAAAATTAGCTGGACATGGTGGTGTGTGTCTGTAATCACAGCTACTTGGGAGGCTCAGGCAGAAGAATCGCTCGAACCAAGGAAGTGGAGTTTGCAGCAAGCCAAGATCATGCTACTCTACTCCAGCCTGGGCAATACAGCAGGACGCAGTCTCAAAAAAAAATTTTTTTTTTCTTCAGCCAGAGGAACTCCACAATGATAGAACAGAAAGAAAACTTTTTTTATTATACAAATAACTTAGAATGTGCCATGCATCACAGCCAATCTGCCTAAGAGATGAGAAAGATGGTTATCATAATTAGTCTACACATAAAATAATTTACAGCACCACATCATACATAGTTTATCTTCAATTCACCTGGTAATTGGAGAAACCATCCATGTATGCTAATTGGCTATATTCAGTAATGAAAAAACTTTTTTTTTTTTTGAGACAGAGTCTCACACTGTCACCCATCCAGGCTGGATGGAGTGCAGTGGTGCAATCTTGGCTCACTGTGACCTCAGCCTCCAGGGTTCAAACAATTCTCCTGCCTCAGCCTCCCAAGTAGCTGGGATTACGGGTACACACCACCATGCCCAGCTAATTTTTTGTACTTTTAGTAGAAATGGGGTTTCACCATGTTGGCCAGGCTGGTCTCTAACTCCTGACCTCAGGTGATCCACCTGCCTCGGCCTCCCAAAGTGCTGGGATTATAGGCGTTAGCCACCGTGCCCGGCCAGCACTTTTAGATGAATAATTGGAATCTGATTTTGTTCACATAGTGGAATATATTTGAGCTTGTAACAAAGCTAACAAGAGCGATTATGGTTTTTCAGTGGCCACATTGCCCCTGTTTATTTGTCCTGTATTAGCAGCATTCCAATTTAGGATAAAATCACATTAAAATCATGCTTACCTGTAATTATCCATATTGGATAAATTAATAAGCATGTCAGAATAATATCTACTGATAACAATTTGGTAGTAAATTTTCTTTGGATACAGATATATCTAATTATAAATATATTTAATGTACTAGTCACAATTTAAGATTTAAAAAATTGTCTATAGCCATAATTCAGTTAAGACTTTATATTTAGAACCCATCAGCAACGGAACAAGCCCTGATGGAAAAGGACTCATCAGCAACCGAACAAGCCCTGATGGAAAAGGACTCATCAGTAACGGAACAAGCCCTGATGGAAAAGGACTGTGTTCCATTATCTGAAGTAGGCTTTAAAAGGTGGATGATAAGAAACTTCTGGGAGTTAAAGGAACTTGTTCTAACCCAATGTAAAGAAACTAAGAACTTGGAAAAAAGGTTCGATGAAATGTTGAAAAGAATAGACAATATAGAGAGGAATACAAATGAACTTATGGAGTTGAAAAATACAACACGAGAACTCAGTGAAATATGTACAAGCTTAAACAGCCGAATGGATCAAGCAGAAGAAAGGGTATTAGAGGTCGAAGACCAACTTAATGAAACAAAACGACAAGACAAGAATAGAGAAAAAAGGATAAAAAGGAATGAGCAAAGTCTCCAAGCAATATGGGACTATGTGAAAAGACCTAATATACGCTTGATTGGTGTACCTGAATGTGACGGAGAGAATGAAGTCAAGCTGGAAAATACTCTCCAGGACATTATCCAGGAAAATTTTCCTAATTTAGCAAAGCAGAACACTATTCAACCCCAGGCAATACAGAGAACACCACAAAGGTATTCCTCAAGAAGACCAACCCCAAGGCACATAATCGTTAGATTCACCAAGATCGAAACGAAGGAGAAAATATTAAGGGCAGCCAGAGAGAAAGATCAAGTTACCCATAAAGGTAAGCCTATTAGGCTTACAGCAGATCTCTCAACGGAAACCCTACAAGCTAGAAGAGAGTGGGGGCCAATATTCAATATACTTAAAGAACAAAACTTTCAGCCCAGAATTTCATATCCTGCCAATTTAAGCTTTACATTTGAAGGAAAAATAAAATCTTTTAGGAACAAGCAAGTACTCAGAGATTTTATTACCACCAGGCCTGCTTTACAAGAACTTCTAAAAGAAGCATTATACACAGAAAGGAACAACCAGTATGATCCTTTCTAAAAATACACCAAAAAGTAAAGAGCATTAACATAAAGAAGAATTTTTATCAACAAAAGGACAAAATAGCCGGTTAATATCAAATGGCAGCAACCCTAAAGTTAAATCAACCAAATCTCCCAATCAAAAGATACAGACAAAATCCAACGGTATATCCAAAGATATACATAGACTCAAAATAAAGGGTTGGAAAAAAAAAAAAAACGTACCAACCTAATGGAGAGCAAAAATAAATAAATAAAAAGCAGGAGTTGCAATTTTCACAATTGACAAAATAGATTTCAAAGCTATAAGGATACAAGGGTAAAAGGATTAATGTAACAATAAGAGATCTTAACACCCAGATACATAAGACACATAGTGAGATTTAGATTCAACGAGACAACAAATTGATAACGATATCCAGGATTTGAACTCAGAGCCAGAACAAATAAACACAATAGAGGTCTCCATTTTAAACACATAAAATATGCATTAACCACTTTAAACACTCAAAATATTGATCGGCCATTATTGAAACCCATTTTAGGAATGAAGTAATATTCCTTTTTCCCTCTTTTTCTTTTTTTCCCCTTCTTTTTCTCTTTTTCCCTAAAAAAACAAAAAAAACAAAAAAAACAAAAAACTCAGCACTAGGCTCTGTTCCAAGGGCACAATCAAACCAATTCCCAAATCCTATCTGTATGGGCTCTTCTGGGACATTGCTGGAACCTGTATCTGTATCCCTGAGGGTCTAGTCAGAAACCACACCTTAACAAAAAAAAAAAAAAGACTTTATATTTTAAAAGTATGAAAAAAATATACAAATGACCTTAAAAGATTTATTTGAAGGAAATATTGTGGCCTTATATCTATACTATTGTATAAATACTATCATATAAAATACTGTTTAATTTATATAAATGCAAGTTGTCTACAAATAACTATGCTAATTATTCTGATGTAATAGAAAGCAAAGTACAACTATAGATGTCACTGTTGAGTTTATACACTGAACTGTGTTTATTTGCTTTTGCAGTGGTGAGTACTTCAGCCTACAAATATAATGACCTTGGATTATCAGTTTTCTGTTAAAGAAACTTATCTCTTAATCTTTATTATTCTGTATTATTAGGTTTAATTCTATCTTTGTGCAAAGCTTCTGTGTACTCTTAAAATGAGCTATAGTCTGAACAAATCTGTGTCTACTTTAAAAGACTAATACTAAAAATGTAAACCTTTGCCAAAATAAAAACAATGAATTAATCTGAGGTCCTAGGTAAAAAAAAATCCTGAGTCGAGTAGTACTTTCCGGCGCTGTTGAACCTATTTTCTGTGCTGCACTGAGGCTCCTTTCTCTTCCGGTCCTAGGTGCTTTGGGAACCGCGGCTTAGGTGCAGACACGGCCAAGTCCAAGAACCACACCACACACAACCAGTCCCAAAAATGGCACAGAAATAGTATCAAGAAACCCCGATCACAAAGATATGAATCTCTTAAGGGGGTGGACCCCAAGTTCCCAAGGAACATGCGATTTGCCAGGAAGCAGAACAAGAAGGGCCTAAAGAAGATGCAGGCCAACAATGCCAAGGCCATGAGTGCACGTGCCGAGGCCATCAAGGCCCTCATAAAGCCCAAGGAGTTTAAGCCCAAGATCCCAAAGTGTGTCAGCTGTAAGCTCGATCGACTTGCCTACATTGCCCGCCCCTCAAGCTTGGGAAGAGAGCTCATGCACGCATTGCCAAGGGGCTCAGGCTCTGCCGGCCAAAGGTCAAGGCCAAGACCAAGGATCAAACCAAGGTCCAGGCTGCATGCAGCTCCAGCTTCAGTTCCAGTGAAGAGGGAGACTCAGGCATCTCAGATAAACTTCCCCTTTTTTTTCTAAGACTGTAAACTTCCCCTTTTCATTCCTAAGACTGTAAACCAAAGCCCTTTTCATATGTAATTCCTGAGACTGTAAACCGAGATCCTTTTCATATGTTAAGCTATAAACCTAAGATTCTTCCACCTGTAACATCTAAAGTATAAGTCTATATAAAGAAGAAACCTTCCTTTTTTCGGGGAGCTTGGCTGTTAGGCAACTATGCCACCTTGCTCCCGGCTGAATAAACTTCTTCCTCCTGTACTCGGTGTCCGAGAGATCCATTTCCTGTGGCTGCTCCTGCTACATTTTTGGTGCGTTGGCCGGGAAGCGAGTCTCAGATAGCAGACAGCGGGAAAAAGTCTCTTAGGTGGTTTTCCTAGCCCTGTGGAGCATCCCTGCATGGGGACTCCTGCTCGCTGGGGTGATGCATCCTGAGAGCGCTCCCAGGCAGGTATTTGCCCGGTGGAAAAGCCTCACAAGGGCGGAGCAGGGAGGCCCTGCTATATGGATCCACGAGCATTTGGGGGAGTCTGGACAACTGAATTTGGTAAGATTGAACCTGGGAAAGTAGCCCACCCTGTGTTTGGTGGAAGCGTGGCCTGATCACCCATGGGTGCCAGATTGGCACGTTAAAAGGTAGCTCTCTGTTGGAAGGAGAGAATTCGGATGTGTGTCTGTGTACGTGAAGGTCTGTCTGTGTTGTCTAGCAATTTGGTAAGATTGAACCCGGGAAAGTAGCCCACCCCGTGTTTGGTGGAACTGTGGCCTGATCACCCATGGGTGCCAGATTGGCACATTGGAAGGTAGCTCTCTGTTGGAAGGAGAGCATTCGAATGTGTGTCTGTGTGTGTCGAACAATTTGTAAAAATTAGAGACAGCCACATAAGACTGAGTGAGGAAGCCTCTGGGCGTTGTAAAAGGATTGAAGTGAATGTAAATTGGAAAGTGCTCCGTGCTGCCTCTTGCTAGGTGGGAACTGCGGTGAGTGAGCTAACACGTTCCTAAGTGTGGGAATTGTTTCTTTGAATTGTTAATATGGCTCACTCCCATAGCCATTCCACCCCTTTAGAAACCATGCTGAAAAATTTCAAGAAGGGATTTAGTGGGAATTATAAAGAAACTATGACACCAGAGAAATTGAGGGTTTTATGTAGGGAAGATTGGACAGCATTTAGGGTAGGTTGGCCCCCAGAGGGGACCCTAGACAGACCCCTTGTCTCCAAAGTAAGGCATGAGGTTATATAGGGCAAGCTAGAACACCTTGATCAATTTCCATACGTAGACTCATGGTTGCAGTTAGTGTTAAATCCTTCGAAGTGGCTAAGAGAGCAGGCAGGATTTGCATGCATGAATACTTCAGTTATTGGAAGTAGCTAACCAGGCGTTTGTAAACCAAGAGGCAGTAAGCCAGAGGGAAAATCATAAAGAAAGGGAACGTCAGGCTCAACGGAAGGCTGACTTGATAGCTGCTGCTATGAGAGGAACGCCCCCAAAAGCGTGGAAAAAGAGGGGTTCCCGGAAAGCCCCACAGTCTGCCTGCCTGCGCCTGCAACGCGATCAGTGTGCATTTTGTCAAGAAATAGGACATTGGAAAAAAATGCCCACAGCTAATGAAAGAACAGGGTGATCCTAAGCATGAGGATCCAGATAAAAAGTGACGGGGCTCTGTTCAATCTAATGGAAGGGCCACTGGACTAAAAGAGAGGGGGGCTGGACTCATGCCCCCAAAGAGCCCACAGTCCAGGTGACAACCCTGTAACCCCCCACGGGAAGAAACAGAACCAATATTGTTAAAGCTATTAAGGTGTTAAGAGAACAGACTTTCTTGTACTTAATGGACTGCCCCTGCCCCCCTTCTCCGGCAAAACCTCTTGTGCAAACCAAGGGCCACTGTCCCATTCAAGAAGGAGACTCCCTGCAGTTAAAAATGCCTCAGGCAGGGTCATCCTGGCTCTCACTGTCCCTTGGGAAGGAGAGTGGAGCCTTCCTAGCCAGAAGCAGAGGACTGATATTATCGCCCAGGCCCTTGCAGGGCTTGCGTGGCTTTGCACCCAACTCATACATGAGGTTGGGATTATTGCCAGCAGAGGATCGTTGTTTCACTCAATTGGACTTAAACAATACCTCCTTAGCATTGGACTGGCCTTGGAGGGTCAAAAACTATTTGCGTTTCAATGGCAGAAACCCAGAAGCAGGTGTAACCACTCAATGCACTTGGACCCATCTTCCCAGGGGCTCCTCTCATCATCCTAGGGGAGGCATTAGCCCATGACTCCCCCCAGAAGCTTCTTGCTTGCATGCTGCCCCCGTACACTGATAACCTTCTATTTGGACACCCCACGGCAGTCAGGTGCCCAAACAAATGCCTTAATTCAGCACCTGGAGGACTGGGTATAAAGTGTCTAAAAGAAAAGCCCAGATTTGCCAAAAAAGCGAATGCAGTATCTCAGGCTCACCTGGATGTTGGAAGGGGGAATGCAGCCTAGAAGCAGAGAGGAAGCAAGCTGCTTGCAAAGTGACAGAACCTGAGATTAAACAGCAGGCGAGAGAGCTCCTGGGAGTGGTGGGTTTTATAAATTGTGGATTTCCAAACTTCACAGTACTAGCCAAACCCCTCCATGATGTGACAGAGCGGGGTGACAAGGAGCCCTTTGAATGGGGAGCCCAGCAGCACTGGGCTTATAAGTTCCTGGGCTTATCAGGAACTGAAAACAAAACTAATGTCAGCTCCAGCTTTGGGGCTGCCTGATTTAACAAAGCCCATCACATTATATGTGGCAGAAAGAGAAAAAGTGGCAATTGGCATCCTAGTCAAAACAGTAGGACCTTGGCCCAGGCCTGTAGCTTACCTCTCCAAGCAGCTGAATGGAGTTTCCAAAGGATGGCCCCCATGCTTAAGAGCCCTGGCAGCAACTGCTCTGCTAGCACAAGAAGCAGAGAAGCTAACTCTGGGACAGAGCCTAAATATCAAGGCACCTCACACAGTAGTGACTCTAATGAACACCAGAGGGCACCACTGGTTATCAGATGTTAGGCTGACCAAATACCAGGGCCTGCTGTGTGGAAATCCCCGCATCGCCAGTGAAGTCTGCAACACCTTAAACCCTGCCACTTTGCTCCCAATGTCAGAAAGTCCGACAGAGTACAACTGTGTTGAAGTCCTGGACACAGTCTATTCCAGCAGGCCTGATCTTTGGGACCGGCCATGGACAGTAGTAGACTGGGAGTTGTATGTGGATGGGAGCAGCTTTGTCAATCCACGAGGGGACAGATGTGCAGACTACGCCGTGGTAACTCTGGACACTGTAATCAAGTCTGAATCCCTGCCTCAGGGCACCTCGGCTCAGAAGGCTGAACTCATTGCTTTAACTCAAGCCCTAGAGCTGAGTAAAGATAAGGTTGTAAACATTGACTCTGACTCTCCAAGTACATGGAGCTCGGTATAAAGAGAGAGGCCTGTTAACTTCAGGGGGAAAAGAAATAAAGTACCAGCATAAAATTTTGCAGCTGCTAGAAGCAGTCTGAAAGCCCCAGAGGGTGGCGGTCATACATTGCCGAGGACATCAGCCGGCCCACACCTCCGTGGCCCTGGGAAATTCCCAAGCTGATTCAGCAGCTCCTAAGGCAGCATCTACCCCCTACCGAATGGCAGTTACAGCCCCGCTGATTCCCCAGATCCCTGATCTAACACCTACTCACTCTAAGGAGGAAAGAGACTTTCTCCACACAGAAGGGGGGCAACTGATTAAAGAAGGATGGATCCAACAGCCAGATGGAAGAATAGCAGTACCACAGCTGCTGGGGTAGCAGGCGTACAAGCCATACATGAGACCACTCATTTAGGTCAAGAGTCACTTGAAAAGATGTTGGGCTGGTACTTTTACATCTCACACTTAGCAGCCTTGACCAAAACTGTGGCACAGCGATGCATTGCACGTTGGCAACACAACTCGAGGCAGGGTCCAACTATCCCCCTGGAATTCAAGCTTATGGAGCAGCTCTGTTTGAAGATCTCTAGGTAGACTTTATTGAAATGTCCAAGTGTGGAGGACATAAATATTTGTTGGTCCTGGTGTGCACATACTCTGGATGGGGCTGAAAAAGCCCATGAAGTAACCCGTGTGCTGCTTTGAGATCTTATCCCTAGGTTTGGACTGCCATTGCGCATCGGATCAGACAATGGACCAACATTTGTGGCAGATTTAGTCCAGAAAACAGCAACGGCTTTGGGTATCACCTGGAAACTGCACGCTGCCTACCGACCTCAGAGTCCCGGAAAGGTGGAAAGAATGAACCGGACCATCAAAAACAGCTTAGGGAAAGTGCGTCAGGGAACAGGGTTAGAGTGGGTACAGGCATTTCCCTTGCGGTTATTCAAAATTAGAGGCACCCCCTTTAGGAAAAGCAGGATATTCCCCTACCAAGTCTTACACCATAGGCCCCCTCCCCTACTTTGGCTACTCCTAGGAACTCCTCGGGAGTGGGGAGAGATTGAGTTAGGATGCTAGCTACCAGCTCTAAGGAGAATTGCTTAGGATACCTCAACCTAAGTAAATAACACGTGTCCTGGAAGCCTTTTTCTCCCCAGTTCACCCTTTCTCACTAGGATCACGTGTGGATAAAAGACGGAAGTACAGCCCCTCTAAAGCCACAATGGAAAGGACGACAGACCGGATCCTGACCAATCCAACAGCAGTGAAGGTAGAGGGAATCCCAGCCTGAATCCACCACAGCTGCATAAAACCCAGCAACAGCTGAGACGTAGACCAAGGCAAAAACTGCAGAATCATCTTAAAAGGACAACAAGCCTTGCTCCAGCCACGTCCCGGAAGCTGGCTGGTCCACGCACGGCCGAAGCATGAGGAGATTCATCGTGGGACTTGTTCTTCTCAATATTTGGACTTGCACAGTAGAAGCGTTAACGAACTTTGAAGAATGCCCTCAGTATGTACACCAGGTAGGGCATAAAAGTTACTGCCATTCTCCTGTCCTGCAGTTCTTATAAATGTATGGGGACACAGAAGGGAACCTGTTCATATAATGGCACTCAGTATAAGGGGTGTAATCCATGAGATGGACAGGCAGCTGTGTCATAGGCATCATTAAGCCCTCTTTCTTCCTATTATCTGTTAAGGTATGTGAGCTGTTAGGGCATCCAGTTTACTCCGCTAGCGAGAAGAGAGACCTAAACTAGGGAACTGGACAGATGATGAGTGGCCACTGAAGATAATTATTGAGTACTATGGGCCGACCACATGGGCTGAAGATGGCTCATGGGGATACCAGACCCCTATTTACATGCTCAACCAGATCATCTGGCTGCAAACTATTTTGGAAATACCCACTAATGAAACGGGCAAAGCTCTGTCCCTCTTGGCCCGACAAGAAACTCAAACGAGAAACGCGATTTATCAGAACTGGCTTGCCCTAGATTATTTGCTAGCAGCCGAGGGGGAAGTCTGTGGAAAATTCAATCGAACCAACTGCCATTTGCACATAGACGACCAGGGGCAAGCAGCAGGGGATATTGTGGGAGACAGGACCAAACTGGCACACCTGCCTGTAAGGGTGTGGCACGGATTTAACCCTGAGTCCTTATTTGGAGGTTGGTTCTCATCCTTGGGAGGATTCAAAACCCTCATCATAAGTGTTATAATAATAATAGGTGTTTGTTTACTGCTCTCTTGTCTACTCCTCCTGCTCCTTCAGATGATTAGGGGATTCATCACTACTGTAGTTAGCCCAAAAATGACATCATAAGTGTATTATATGAAAAATGATCAGTCGGTTTCTTCAGAAAATCAGAAAGTGAGAATGAAAGTGAGACCTCTCACTAATAAAGTGGTGAGGGTCTCAAAGGGGGAAATAAAGAGGGAGACCCAGGCATCTCATATAAAATTGCCCCTTTTTTCCTAAGACTGTAAACTTCCCCTTTTCATTCCTAAGACTGTAAACCAAAGCCCTTTTCATATGTAATTCCTAAGACTGTAAACTGAAACCCTTTTCATATGTTAAGCTATAAACTTAAGATTCTTCCATGTGAAACATCTAAAGTATAAGCCTACATAAAGAAGGAACCTTCCTTTTTTCGGGGAGCTTGGCTGTTAGGCAACGATGCCACCTTGCTCCCGGCCGAATAAACTTCTTCCTCCTGTATTCGGTGTCCGGGAAATCCATTTCACGAGGCCGCTCCTGCTACACCAGCTCAGGCTCTCAAAGGTGCCCAGGCCCCTACAAAGGCTTCAGAGTAGATATCTCTGTCTGCCAATGTAAGGACAAAAACTGGTGCGACCCCCCCGGGGCTGCCATCTGCATGGGATTGGGGTCCCCCTGTGCTATTCGTACAAATAAACCGGAGGCAGGATTTGTTAAAAAAACACAAAACCCTGAGTCGGGCCAGATACACTGGCTCACACCTGTAATCCCACCACTTTGAAAGGCCAAAAGAATGTATCACCTGAAGTCAGGAGTTTGGGAACAGCCTGGTCAACGTGGCAAAATTCCACCTCTACTAAAAATGTAAAACTTAGCTGGGCATGGTGGTGGGCACCTGTAATCCCAGCTACTTGGAAAGCTGAGGCAGGGGAATTGCGTGAACCTTGGAGGGAGAGGTGCAGTAAGCCGAAATTGAGACACTGCATTGCAGCCTGTGTGACAAGAGCAAAACTCCATCTCAAAAAAAAAAAAAGAACAATCCTGAGTCAAAAAAGGGCAAAAGGTTTATTTAGCTGCTAATATGATATACACATATTTAAAATGCAGAGAAAAACATCTACATATAATCTAAATGCTTTAAGAAGAGAGAGATTAGCAAAACATTCTTTATATTCAGTTATGAAAATAGAGCCCTTAAGGCCAGGCACAGTGGCTCATGCCTATAACCCCAGCACTTTGGGAGGCTGAGGTGGGCAGATCACAAGGTCAGAGGATTAAGACCATCCTGACTAATACGGTGAAACCCCATCTCTACTAAAAATACAAAAAAATTTGCTGAGCATGGTAGCGCATGCCTGTAGTCCCAGCTACTCGGGAGGCTGAGGCAGAGGATGTAGTGAGCTGAGATCATGCCACTGCACTCCAGCCTTGGTGACAGAGAAGACTATGTCTCAAAAAAAAAAAGAGAGAGATGAAAAGATATACTCCTAAAAAAAGAAAAGAAAACGAAAAAGATGCCCCATGGGAGCCTCACACACACACACAAAATATAGAGCTCTGTTTGGATGCAGTAATTCACACCTATAATCCCACCGAGGCAGGTGGATCACTTAAGGTCAGGAGTGCAAGGCCAGCCTGTTTAACATGGTGAAGCCCTGTCTCTACTAAAAATAGAAAAATTATAGGCCAGGTGTGGTGGCTCACACCTGTAATCCAAGCGCTTTGGAGGCCAAGGCAGGTGGATCACCTGAGGTCGGGAGTTCAAGACCAGCCTGACCAACATGGTGAAACTCCATCTTGAAAAAAAAAAGAAAATATAAAAATTATTAGCTGGGTATGGTGGCATGTGCCTATAATCCCAGCTACTTGGGAAGCTGAGGAACAAGAATTGCTTGAACCTGGGAGGTGGAGGCTACAGTGAGTGAAGATCACGCCACTGCACTCTAGCCTGTTGAAACTGTGAGACTTTGTCTCAAAAAGGAAAAGAAAAAAAGAGAGACTTTAATTTCTAACATATCTTCTCTCACAACACCCAGGTCTCTGGACATGTTAAACTCTTAAACATCTGAATTTTAGTAGACACTGGATTCAGACATCTAAGGAGTAGCCTTGGGCACACTGTATTTACTTGAAAGAATGCTTACGGGGAAAGAAGCAGAAGAGAAAGACATGCGATAAAATATTAGAGGGGTTCACATAAGTAAAGCAACTTCCTAGAGACCCATGAAGACAGCTGGATTCCTACATAATAACAGCAGAGACTATAACACCCCACAGACACTAATAAACGACTGAGGCAGAAAATTAACAAAGACATTAGGACCTAAACTTGACACCTGACCAAACAGTGACAACTAGAGTTGGCCAGGCATGGTGGCTAACACCTGTAATCCCAGCACTTTGGGAGACCAAGGTGGGCACATCATGAGGTCAGGAGATTCAGACCACAATGGCCAACAAGGTGAAACACCGTCTCTAGTAAAAAAAAAAAAAAAAAAAAATTGGCTGTGCGTGGTGGCTCATGCCTATAATAATCCCAGCACTTCAAGAGGGCCTAGGTAGGTAAATCACCTGAGGTCAGGAGTTCGAGACCAGCCTGACCAACATGGTGAAACCTCATCTCTTGGAAAAAAAAAAAAATATTGGCCAGGTGCGGTGGCTCACACCTGTAATCCCACCACTTTGGGAGGCCGAGGCGGGTGGATCACAAAGTCAAGAGATCGAGACCATCGTGGTCAACATGGTGAAACCCCGTCTCTACTATAAATACAAAAAATTAGCTGGGCATGGTGGTGCTTGCCTGTAATCCCAGCTACTCAGAAGGCTGAGGCAGGAGAATTTCCTGAACCCAGGAGGCGGAGGTTGCAGTGAGCCAAGATCGTGCCATTGCACTCCAGCCTGGGTAACAAGAGCAAAACACCGTCTTAAAAAAAAAAAAATCAGCTGCGTGTGGTGGCAGGCGCCTGTAATCCCAGCTACTCGGGAGGATCAGAGAGGAGAATCCCTCAAACCTGGGAGGCAGAGATTGCAGTGAGCCAAGATCACACCACTGCAATCCAGCCTGGAGAACAGAGCAAGAATCCAACTAAAAAATAAATAAAATGAATAAACATCTACGGAACTCTTCATCTAAAAACAACATAGTATGCAATGTTTCCACCACCACAGAGCACATTCTCTAAAACTGACCACTAAATTAGAAATAAAACAATCCTCCACAAATTCAAAAATTTCAAAATTATATCAGCAACAAAGTCAGACCACAGCTTGATCAAAATATAATTCAATACAAAGAAAACCACCTGAAACCAGACAACTACATGGAAATTAAACAACCTGAACTTGAATGCCTTTGGGCAAATAATAAAATTAAGGCAGAAATCAAGTTATTTAAAATAAAGGAGAACAAAGATACAGCATACCAGAATCACTGCAACACAGCTAAATAAGTAGTAAGAAAGAAATTTACATTAAATGAAAGTTGCCAGGAAATTTTTAAAAATTAAAAAAAAAAAGAGAGAAATTTATAGCATTAAAGGCTCAAATCGAAAAGCTAGAAATATCTCCGTTTAATAACCTGACATCCTAAACAAAAGAATGAGAGAATTGAGAGCAAATAAACCCCTAAGCTAGCAGAAAACAAGAAATAACTAGAATCACATCTGAGCTGAAGATTTAGACAGAAAAAAGTACAAAAGACTGGCCAAGCACAGTGGCTTATGCCTGTAATCCTAGCACTTTGGGAGGCTGAGGCAAGCGGATTGCCTGAACTCAGGAGTTCAAGACCAGCCCGGGCAACACGGTGAAACCATGTCTCTACTAAAATACAAAAAGATCAGCCGGGCATGGCAGCATGCACCTATAGTCCCAGCTACTCTGGAGGCTGAGGCAGAAGAATTGCTTGAACTCAGGAGGCGGAGCTTGCAGCGAGCAGACATAGCACTACTGCATTCCATCCTGGACGACAGAGCAAGACTCCGTCTCAAAAAAACAAAACAAAACAAAAAAAACTACAAAAGACTAAAAAATTAAAAGTAAATGTTTTGAAAAAACAGATAAGATAAATAAACCACTAGCTAGATTAATAAAGAAAAAAAGAGAAGATTAAAAAAAATTAAGCCTGGGGCAGTGTGGCTCAGGCCTATAATCCCAGCACTTTGGGAGGCTGAGGCGGGTGGATCACGAGGTCAACAGATCCAGACCATCCTGGTCAACATGGTGAAACCCGGTCTCTACTGACAATACAAAAATTACCTGGGCATGGTGGTGCGCGCCTGTAGTCCCAGCTACTCGGTAGGCTGAGGCAGAAGAATTGCTTGAACACGGGAGGCGGAGGTTGCGGTGAGCCGAGATCGCGTCATTGCATTCCAGCCTGGGTAACAACAGCGAAACACCGTATCAAAAAAAAAAAATTAGTAATGACAAATGGGCATTACCACTGACCTGACAAAAATACAATTGAAGTCTACAATGAGCACCTCTATGTAA
The DNA here is from genome assembly GCF_049354715.1 of Callithrix jacchus. Taxonomy (NCBI): domain Eukaryota; kingdom Metazoa; phylum Chordata; class Mammalia; order Primates; family Cebidae; genus Callithrix; species Callithrix jacchus. The sequence goes on from NC_133523.1 coordinate 22,317,021, forward strand.
AAAATCTAGAAGAAATCAATACATTCCTGGAAAAATACCTCCTCCCTAGACTGAACAAAAAAGAAATTGAACCCATGAATTAACCAATAAAAAGCTCCAAAATCGAATTAGTAACAAGTAGCTTACAACCAAAAAAAGTTCAGGACCAGATGGACTTACAGCTGAATTCTGCCAGATGTACAAAGAAGAGCTGCTATTATTTTTACTAAAACTATTCAAAATAATTGAGAAATGATTTCTCCCCAAGTTATTATATAAGAATAGCATCATTCTGATTTTTTAAAAAACCTGGCAGAGAAAAAACAAACAAAAAAACTTCAGGCCATTATTTTCTTTTTTTTTTTGAGACGGAGTTTCGCTCTTGTTACCCAGGCTGGAGTGCAATGGAGCGATCTCGGCTCACCGCAACCTCCGCCTTCTGGATTCAAGCAATTCTCCTGCCTCAGCATCCCGAGTAACTGAAACTACACGCGCGCACCACCATGCCCAGCTAATTTTTGTATTTTTAGTTGAGGCGGGGTTTCACCATGTTGACCAAAATGGTCTCGATCCCTTGACCTTGTGATCCACCTGCCTCTGCCTCTCAAACTGCTGGGATTATAGGCATGAGCCACCGCGCCTGGCCGAGGCCAGTATTTTTAATATTTAATAAATATTAACAAAAAAATCTTCAACAGAATACTGAAAAACCAAATCCAGCAGAACATCAGAAAGTTAATCAATTATGATCAAGTAGGACTTATCCCTGGGATGCAAGGTTGGTTCCAAATACACAAATCGGCAGGGCGTGGTGGCTCACGCCTGTAATCCACGTACTTAGGAAAACAAGGCGGGCAGCTCACCCGAGGTCGGGAGTTCAAGACCAGCCTGACCAACATGGTGAAACCCCATCTTATAAAATAAATAAACAATAAATAAATAAAAATGGAAAAAAATATATATAAATCAATAATTATCATTCATCACATAAACAGAACTAAAGGCAAAAACCACAAAAATATCTCAATAGATGGAGAAAAAAAGCTTTCAATAAAATTTAATATCCTTTATGTTATAACCTTCAACAAGCTAGGCATTGAAGGTACATACTTCAAAATAACAAGTGATGTGTGACACATTTACAGCCAACATACCAAACAGACACAACTTGGAAGCATTTTTTTTTAACTGACATAAGACAAGAATGCCTTCTTTCACCACTCCTATTCAACACAGAATCTGAAGTCCTGGCAAGAGCAATCAGGCAAGACAAAACAATGAAAGGGACCCAAACAGAAAGCGAGGTACTCATACTACATCCTCAGCAGAAAAGTTTTGTAAGCTGACAACTTCAACAAAGTTTCAGAACACAAAATAAACACACAAAAATTAGTAGCCCCTCTGTACATTAACAATATCCAAGCCAAAGGCCAAATTAAAAATACAATCCCATTTATAATTGCCACAAAAAAGAATAAAATATCTAGAAATACAGCTAAATAGGGAGATGAAAGATCTCTAGGACAAGAATTACAAAACACTTCTTCTTTTTTTTTTTTGAGACAGAGTTTCGCTCTTGTTACCCAGGTTGCAGTGCAATGGCGCGATCTCGGCTCATCGCAACCTCTGTCTCCTGGGTTCAAGCAATTCTCCTGCCTCAGCCTCCTGAGTACCTGGGATTGCAGGCACGCGCCACCATGCCCAGCTAATTTTTGTATTTTTAGTAGAGACAGGGTTTCACCATGTTGACCAGGATGGTCTTGATCTCTTGACCTCGTGATCCACCAGCCTCGGCCTCCCAAAGTGCTGGGATTATAGGCGTGAGCCACCGCGCCCGGCCACAAAACACTTCTTAAAGAAGTCAGAGATTAGCCGGGCATGGTGGTACATGCCTGTAGTCCCAGCTACTTAGGAGTCTCAGGCAGGAGAATCACTTAAACCCGGGAGGTGGAGGTTGCAGCGAGCCGAAATTGCAACACTGCACTCCCGCTTGGGCAAGAGTGAGTCCTTCCTTACAACATATACAAAATTTAACCTGATGAATAAATTCTTAAATGTAAAACTTAGAAGTATAAAAAACTATAGAAGATAACCTAGGAAATATCATTCTAGACGTGGGAACCGGCAAATTTTATAATGACGATACCAAAAGCTATTGCAACTAACTGACAAATGGGACCTAATTGAACTAAAAAGTTTCTTCACAGAAAAGAAAACTATTAACAGTAAAAACAACCTACAGAATTTAAAAATATATATATTTGCAAACTATGCTTTTGACAAGTCTAATATCCAGAATTCATAATGACTTTAATTAAATTTACAAGAAAAAAACAATCTCATTCAAAAGTAGGTGACTGGGCATGGTGGTTCACGCCTGTAATCCCAGCACTTTGGGATGCTGAAGCAGGTGGATAACCTGAGGTCAGAAGTTTGAAACCAGCCTAGCCCCCATGGTTAAACCTTGTCTCTACTAAAAATACAAAATTAGCCAGGCGTGGTAGTGCTTATGCCTCTAAAATGTTAGCTACTTGGGAGGCTGAGGAAGGAGAACAGCTTGAACCTGGGAGGCAAAGTTGAAGTGAGCCAAGATCACACCATCACACCATTGCATTCTGGCCTGAGCAACAAGAGGAAAACTGCGTCTTAAAGAAAAAAAAAAAAAAAAGTAGGCAAATAACATGAGCAGTTTTTTGCCTGCTTTTCAAAAGACATACATGTAGTAGCTAAAAAGCATATTAAAAATGCTCATTACTAGGCTGGGCACAGTGGCTCATGCCTGTAATCCCAGCCCTTTGGGAGGCTGAGGCGGGCAGATTGCCTGAGTTCAGGAGTTCGAGACCAGCCTGGGCAACACGGTGAAACCCTGTCTCTACTAAAACACAGGAAGATCAGCCAGGCATGGCAGTATTCACCTGTAGTCCCAACTACTCTGGAGGCTGAGGAAGGAGAATCGCTTGAACTCAGGAGGCGGAGGTTGCAAAGAGCAGAGATCGTGCTATTGCACTCCAGCCTGGACAACAGAGAGAGACTAGGTCTCAAGAAATAAATAAATAAATAATAAAATAAATATTAAAACTGCTCAATACTAATTAGAGAAATGCAAAGGAAAATCACAATGAGAGAGCATCTACACACCAGTCAAAATGGCTATTATACAAAGTAAAAAAAGAAACAACAGATGCTGACTGGATGTACGCCACCAGCGCTTTGGGAAGCCGAGGCAGGTGAACAGCCTGAGGTCAGGAGTTCAGGACCAATCTGGCCAACATGGAGAGACCCCACCTTTACTAAAAATGCAAAAATTAGGCCAAGTGTGGTGGCTCATGCCTGTAATCCCAGCACTTTGGTAGGCCGAGGCAAGTAGATCACGAGGTTAGGCGTTTGAGATCAGTCTGGCACACATAGTGACACTCCATCTCTACTAAAAATACGAAGACAATTAGCTGGGTATGGTGGTGGGCCCCTGTGTAAGTCCAGCTACTCGGGAGCCAAAAGAATCACTTGAACACAGGAGGCAGAGGTGTCAGTGAGCTGAGATGGAGCCATTGTGCTCCAGCCTGAGTGACAGTGCAAGACTGCATTTCAAAAAAAAAAAGCAAAAATTAGCTGGGTGGAGTGGCAGGCACCTGTAATCTCAGCTACTTGGAAGGCTAAGATAGAACCCTCCAGCCTAGGTGACAGAACAAGACTCCATCTCAAAGGGAAAAAAAAAAAGATTGCTTGAGCCCAGGAGGTCGAGGCTGCAGTGAGCAGATATCATGCCACTTGCACTCCAGCCTGGATAACAAAGTGAAACTCTGTCTCCAAAAATAAAATACAATAATTTAATAAAAACATAATATGGTGAATAAATATCATGAAATACTGTGTGGCCATAAAAAGAGATCAAGATAATTTCTTTTCTAGCAACATGGATGAAGCTAGAGACCATTATCCTTTAAAAACTAATGCAGAAACAGAAAAGCAAATTCATGGTATCATTTATAAATAGCTGGCTGAGGGCTCACATCTGTAATCCCAGCACTTTGTGAGGCCGAGGCAGGTGGATCACAAGGTCAGGAGTTTGAGACCAGCATGGCCAACATGGTGAAACCCTGTCTCTACTAAAAACACAAAAAATAGCCAGGCATGGTGGCCAGCATCGGTAATCCCAGCTACTCAGGAGGCTAAGACAGGAGAATCGCTTGAACCCAGGAGGCGACAGTTGCAGTGAGCCGAGATCGAGCCATTGCACTCCAGCCTGGGCAACAAGAACAAAACTCTGCCTAAAAAAAAAAAAAAAGAAAGAAAGAAAAGAAAAAAAAAAAAACCTAAATAATAAGAATACATGGACACAAAGAAAAGAGCAACAGGCCAGGTGTGGTGGCTCACGCCTATAATTCATGCACTTTGGAGGTTAAGGCAGGCGGATCACCTGAGATTGGGAGTTTGAGGCCAGCCTGATCAACATGGTGAAACCCTGTCTTAAAAAAAAAAAAAGGAAAGAAAGAAAGAAAAAAAACAACAAACACGGAGACTTAGTTGAGAGTGAGGGAAAAGGACAGAGAGAATCAGAAACAAATACTGGTTTGGCACCATGCTTAGTACCTCAGTGACAAAATCTGCACATCAACCATCATGACACAATTTTATTTATACAACAAACCTACAGATGTACCCATGAACCAAAAATCAAACTTAAAACGAAAATCTCCATGGGTGGGGAGAGTGCAATGTAAGCTGAAGGACTGGTTTGTACTACAAACAGTGGATTAGGTGGGGCTGCATTCTGATTTATTTTTGTGTCCATGCAGGCAGATGGGATTATGAACAGTTGGTCCAGAACCCTAGGATGGTGGAGAAATCATATTACTGCTGCAGATTCAGTGTCTGCTGGTGGGGATGTTCCAGGAGACTTGTAACCATTTTTTTTTTATGGTTTTGGCAAGAAGCACTGGGATCAAAAATGATGTGAATTTTCTGAGGGTGGTGCCTAGTCCTGGGAAGGCTGTAGGTACGTCAATGTCTTGTGGGTATGTTTGTAAGTGGGTGAAAATCTTGTGAAGGCAGCTGTGGCAAAGTGGGGTTTGTTATTAGAGCTCTGCCCTCTTAGAGGAGACCTGAAATCACAGGACAATGACCAGTGTGACAGCTTGTGTACAGGAGAGCACAGCCTCCCATCCCAAGCACGCGGAGTTCCATTCCAGGGAAGGCCTCTGTGCTATCTTTTTTCTGGCACAAAATGTGTCATTTACTGAACACCAAGCAATTCTCCAACGCTCACTGTCCAACATTTGAATTCTGACACCACACAGAGTCAGCACAGACCCTGATTCAGAGCACAGTCCCACAACACTGTCTCTACTACAGATGCCAGTCACAAACTTCATAGGCTGATCTATGCTTCTGAGCCACTGCTTAATTATTGGGGACTCCCAGAACATTCCTCAAGTTCAGTAATGTAATAGACTAACTCACAGAATTCAGTGAAACACCGGAGTTATGTTTACCAGTTTATTATAAAAGATACAACTCAGGCCGGACGTGGTCGCTCACACCTGTAGTCCCAGCACTTTGGAAGGCCCAGGCAGGTGAATCACTTGAGGTCAGGAGTTAGACACCAGCCTGACCAACATGGCAAAACCCCGTCTCTACTAAAAAAAATAATAATAATAAAAAAATTAGCTGGCTGTGGTGGCACGGACCTGTAGTCCCAGCTACGCAGGACGCTGAGGCAGGAGAATCGCTTGAACCTGGGAATTGGAGGTTGCAGTGAGTTGAGATCGCACCACTGCACTGCACTCGCCTGGCAACAGAGTGAGACTCCATCACAAAAAGCAATAATAACCGGGCGCAGTGGCTCACGCCAGTAATCCCGGCACTTTGGGAGGCCAAGGCGGGTGGATCACGAGGTCAGGAGATGGAGACTGTCCTGGTCAACATGGTGAAAGCCCGTCTCTACTAAAAATACCAAAACTTAGCTGGGCATGGTGGCGTGTGCCTGTAATCCCAGCTACTCAGGAGGCTGAGGCAGGAGAATTGCCTGAACCCAGGAGGCGGAGGTTTCGGTGAGCCGAGATCGTGCCATTGCATTCCAGCCTGGGTAACAAGAGGGAAACTCTGTCTAAAATAAATAAATAAATAAATAGATTAAAAAGACCTTTCATTCAAATGCATTTATTGGGTAAATTACTGGATTGAGAGAAACAAAATTCAGGCTTCACCAGCCATAAACTGCCAATTAACCTCTGATCACATAAGCAGAAAAAGTATACCTTAATCGTACAAATCAAGCAACAATGTAACTGTACCTAACCAGTTATTTAATTTTGTTTTCTTCATTGTGCACCTTTAAAAGTCTTTCCTTCAGCTGCTCCCATAAACCACAAACTACAAACCACAGCTGGGTGGTCCACAATTTTTGAATCACACTTTGTTTAAATTTCTTCTAAATTTTTGCGGTGATGCCCATAATATTTCTTTTTTTGAGACAGAGTTTCGCTTTTGTTGCCCAGGCTTGAGTGCAATGGTGCGATCCTGCCTCACCACAATCTCCACCTCCCGGGTTCAAGCGATTCTCCTGCCTCAGCCTGCCGAGTAGCTGGGACTACACGCATGCGCCTCCTCACCCTGATAATTTTGTATTTTTAATAGACACGGGGTTTCACCATGTTGGTCAGACTGATGGCGAAGTCCTAACCTCAGGTGATCCGCCCGCCTCGGCCTCCCAAAGTGCAACATCACTGGCGTGAGCCACTGCGCCCGACACTCTCATAAATTTGTAATAGGTGAAAAGAGGAACTGGGAAACCCCGGACCAAAGCTCTTCGCATTCATGAACCCGCACCCTTAATCAGGATTCTCCCCCGATGACCCTCCCGTGGTCCCTGCACAATCTGGGAGAGACGCATCCCTATGGATGCCGAGCCGCCCAGAGATGGCTCCAGGCCAGGGCACAGGCACTGCCCAGGGAAGAGACAGGACGCCTGAGGCCCGCAGTCAGCGAAGCCGCCATCTTATGGCTGAAGTGGGAGGCCGAGCTCGGCAAGCAGAACTCCGGAGAACTCCGGGCGCAGACTGTGGAGCTGACTGCGGGGAGGCCTGAGTCCCCCCACAGCCCCTTCCCCCCGATTTCAACCAGCCCCTCCAACTCTCGGGAGGTCGCACCCAGCACTCTCACCATTTCTAGGTTTCCAGAGGGTCCCGGCGTCTTAGCTGCAGATCTCCCAATTTATGTAGTTCGCAAGGCCACAGAGGCTGGGCCTCTAGGAGGAGAGGACACAGCAGAGAAAGTGAGACCTAGAGCTCCGGCTGCAGGGAGACACAAAAGTGCCGCCAAATCCCGGAAGCCGTCTTGTCTGCTCCAGCTGCATGCCTGATTGGACGGTTCGCAGCCCAGGGTTTCTGATTGGATAACGTTTAAGGTCCCGGCCCTTCAGGGCCTGAGTGACAGAAGACGCGCTCAGACTCTGGGCTGAATGAAGAGTGACAGCCTAAGCTGCAGCCTTTTCAGCCAGGGCTTCTTTTTTTAACTGAGCCAAGCCCATCCCAGAGGGTATTTGCATTTAACCTTGTGTATAAGATCATATACATTACAAATGATATTCGGCTACTCACAAATAAAAATAATGTAAGTATTATTTTAGAATTTCAGATTTTATGACCTTTGTGGCTTCTGGTCCATTGAGTAGGGAGCTTGAGCCTTTAAAAAAAAGAGGCTTTTTGCAAGGGACTGAAAAGCAAAAAAAAAAAAAAAGAGAGAAAATCCTCTGAAATCAAATGTGAGCCATACGTGAATTTTAAATTTACTAATAGTCAGGCACGTCGCGGTGGCTCGCCTGTAATCCCTGCACTTTGGGAGGCCGAGGCAGGTGGATCACGAGGTCAAGAGATCGAGACCATCCTGGTCAACACGTGAAACCCTGTCTCTACTAAAAATACAAAAAATTAGGTGGGCATGGTGGCGCGTGCCTGTAATCCCAGCTTCTCAGGAGGCTGAGGCAGGAGAATTGCCTGAACCCAGGAGGCAGAGGTTGCAGTGAGCCGAGATCATGCCATTGCACTCCATCCTAGGTAACAAGAGCGAAACCCCGTCTCAAAAAAAAAAAAACATATATATATATAAATAAATTTTCTAGTAGTCAAACTTTAAAAAGAAAAAAACAGTGAAATTTATTGTTACAATCTAATTAACTTAATATATTTAAAGTATTTAATATGGACGCCAAATGCAATTATTAATGAAACACACACACACACACGTATATAAAACTAAATTTTGAAAATAACTCTGTATTTTACCTTTATCCCACATTGCAATTCAGACCAGCCACATTCCAGGCTCCCAGTAGCCACATGTCACCTATAGCTGCCACATTAAAGTGCAGCTCTGATGTCTGGTGGGTGAAGACCCTGAGCATTCCTTTTTCCCAGAAGGGAGGGGACAGCCTCTCTCTACCAACGTCTCTTCAGTTCCGAGAGAGAAACAGTGACCACAGAACAAACAGAGGACAGAAAGAATAAAATAACCAGAGGTGAAACTGTGGTTACCTGTGGTTATTCTATTATCCACTGCTGACCACCTGTTGCTCACCTTAATTCCAAACATCAGACAGTGATAAAAGAATGCTGAGGCCACAGCCGGGCGTGGTGGCACATGCCTGTAGTCTCAGCTACTTGGGAGGCTGAGGTGGGAGGATCGCTTGAGCCCAGGAGTTCTGGGCTGTAGTGCACTATGCCGATCAGGTGTCCTAAGTTCGGCATCAGTATGGTGACCTACTGGTCGGGGAAACCACCAGGTTGCCTAAGGAAGGGTGAATCGGCCCAGGTCAGAAACAGAGCAGGTCAAAACTCCCATGCTGATCAGTAGTGGGATCACGCCTGTGAATAGCCACTGCACTCCGGCCTGAGCAACATAGGGAGACCCTGTCCCTAAAAAAAAAAGAAAAAAAAAAAAAGTATGACAGGGCCACAAAACAAGAAAACTCTAGATCTGTCCACAGTCTTAACCTGCAATGTTTAGATAAGGAGGAAATAGACTAAAGGCAAAGTTATTTTGTGATTTGGCCTTGGTCCTAATGGTCAGCCTGTGGTTATCTGTTCTCTTCTGTGGTGTGAGGGACGGTGTGAGTATAAGTGCCAATCACGCACAGACATGTCTACATGTGTTTTTTTCATATTTAATATTCCCTTACAAGACATGGACTTTAAATCAGGAATAAAGGTGCTGTGAGGTTTTTTTTTCCTTGCTTTGGCACTGTACACAGGGTGCATTGTGACATATTGCTAAGTTCTGCATTCAGTTTATGTGACTCTTTTCTTTCACCTTGGCCCAGAATATTTTGCACAAGAAGACATATTACTAGCCCTAACATATATAAAATGTGGGGCCCTCCCCTGGGTTCCTTCTACAGAGGGACTTGTGACATATCTCTGCATCAATCATCTAAGAGATGCGATGCTCCATTTTTGCCTGCACTCTGCCCAGAGGAAAAATTGTGACTTATCACTAAGCCTAGGTACCAGATGGTGTGTCTCTCCTGCCTGGGCCTTGACCACAGAGAGTGTTGTTACTCATTGCTGGGCTCAGCACCCAGGTGATGCGACTTTGCTTCCTGTGTTCTGCTTTCAGGAGTAAGTTGTAACGTATTTGTGGCTGAGAATTCAGGTGATGTGACACTCCTGTCTGGTCTCTGCCCTCAAAAAAGATTGTGAGGCCGGGCGCAGTGGCCCATGGCTGTAATCCCAACACTTTGGGAGGTGGAGTCGGGTGGATCACGAGGTCAAGAGATGGAGACCATCCTGGTCAACATGGTGAAACCCCGTTTCTACTAAAAATACAAAAATGAGCTGGGCATAGTGGCGTGTGCCTGTAATCCCAGCTACTCAGGAGGCTGAGGCAGGAGAATTGCCTGAACCCAGGAGGCAAAGGTTGCAATGAGCCGAGATCACGCCATTGTACTCTAACCTGGGTAACAAGAGCGAAACTCCGTCTCAAAAATAATAATAATAATAAATAAATAAAAATAAATTCATTAGGGAGAAAAAACACAAGTAGAAAAGTAAATACTTGTGTGGGTGTGGTGGCTCTCACCTGTAATCTCAGCACTTTGGGAGGCTGAGGCAGGTGGATTACTGGAGGTCAGGAGTTCAAGACCAGTGTGACCAACATAGTGAAACCCCGTCTGAAAAAAAAAACGAAAAGTAAATACTTTTGGATACTAAATGCATGGCCTTGCAGGAGGCAGAGTGGATGCAGCTCTTGACCTGAGACATATTTAGCTTAAGAAGGAAGCCTTTTTTTCCCTTTTTCTCCTCCTTTTCTGGAAATCTTTCTCAGAGGAGATTCTCTGGACAAAGTACATCTGCATTTTGAGAATATGCCTTTGAAGGTGTCGACACCATCAGTTTATCTGCTACCACCCCACTCACAGGCAGAAGGACCAGGACCTGCAGAAAAAGTCTACCCATTTATGTCCTTTATGCAAAAAGAGTGTGAAGATTAAGATACAATTTCTGTCTTTTTTTGAGATAGAGTCTTGCTCTGTCACCCAAGGCTGGAGTGCAGTGGTGAAATCTCGGCTCACTGCAACCTCCGCCTCTCAGGTTCAAGTGATTCTCCTGCCTCAACTTCCTGAGTAGCTGAGATTACAGGTGTGTGGCACCACGCCCAGTTAATTTTTATTTTATTTTATTTTATTTCATTATTCAGAAGGAGGCTTGCTCCATCGCTCGGAAGCTGGAGTGCAGTGGAGCAATCAGTTCACTGCAACCGCCGCCTCACAGTTCCAGAATTCTCCAGTCTTACTCTCCTGAGTAGCTGGGACTACAGGCGCCTGCCACTATACCTGGCTAATTTTTGTATTTTTAGTAAAGATGTGGTTTCACCTTGCTGGTCAGGCTGGTCTTGAATTCCTGACCTCAGGTGATCCACTGTCTTGGCCTTCCAAGGTGCTGGGATTACAGGTGTGAGCCATGGTGTCCAGCCCTGTATTTTTAGTAGAGATGGGGTTTCACCACAGTGGTCAGGCTAGTCTCAAACTTCTTACCTTGTGAGTCAAAGTGCTGGGATTACAGGCATGAGTCAGCGCAACTGGCCAATTTCTCTTTTCTTCTCTTTAGAAGCCCTCCCTTGCCACAGAAACCAGCAATTTTTTCTTCAGTAATGGAAATATGGGCCACACTGTCCTGTCCTGTCCCTACCAAACCCAACCAGGACAGGCCCTGTGACCATCCTTTAGTTCAAAGGTGGAATTTAGCTCTCACGAATGTCTTGAACCCCTCATACTTGATTCTGGTCTCACCTTAGAGTTACATGAGAAACTTTATTTAAAAAAAAAAACATGATGCACCAGGCACAGTGGCTCATGCCTGTAATCCCAGCACTTTGGGAGGCTGAGGTAGATGGATCACAAGGTCAAGAGATAAAGACCATCTTGGCCAACACGATGAAACCCCGTCTCTACTAAAACTACAAAAATTTGCTGGGTGTGGTGGCGCACCCTGTAGTCCCAGCTACTTGTGAGACTGAGGCAGGGGAAGCACTTAAAAAACTGGGAGGTGGAGGTTGGAGTGACCTGAGTTCGTGCCACTGACCTCCAACCTGACAACAGAGTGAGATTCCATCTCAAAAAACAAACAAAAAACATGAATGCTTCCACCCAGAACATTAGACAGAACCTGTGGAAAAACCAAAAGTAAAGAGATTGCTGCATATTGGCCATTGGATTCTAATGAGAACCTGGGCTTGTAACACTTTGATAAGCATTGCCTCTCAAGCTTTAATGTGTTTATAATCACTTGGTAATTTTGGCCCCATTCTATGTAATGTGATTTTGCAGGTTTCGAAAGGGTTTGTGAATGGCTGTTTTAAACAAGTTTCCTGTCAAAGCTGATGTTGCTCGCTCTATGATTATTATTAACACTAGTTAGAGGCTAGGTGCGGTGGCTCAAGCCTGTAATCCCAGCACTTTGGGAGGCCGAGGCCATGGATCATGAGGTCAAGAGATCGAGACTATCCTGGTCAACACGGTGAAATTCCATCTCTACTAAAAATACAAAAAATTAGCTGGGCATGGTGGCGCATGCCTGTAATCCCAGCTACTTGGGAGGCCGAGAAAGGAGAATTGCTTGAACCCAGGAGGTGGAGGTTGCAGTGAGCCGAGATGGTGCCACCGCAGTCTGGGTAAAAAGAGAGAAACTTTGTCTCAAAAAACAACAACAACAAAAAAACCTGATAGTTGGCTCAAGCCTGTAATCCCAACACTGGGTGACTGAGTCGGGCAGATCACGAGGTCAAGAGATCGAGACCATCCTGGCTAACATGGTAAAACCTTGTCTCTACTAAAAATACAAAAATTAGCTGGGTGTGGTAGCATGCGCCTGTAGTCCCAGCTACTCGGGAGGTTGAGACAAGAGAATTGCTTGAACGCGGGAGGCAGAGGTTGCAGTGAGCCGAGTTTGTGCCACTGCACTCCAACCTGGCACCTGCTGACAGAGTGAGACTCTGTCTTAAGAAAAAACCCTCCTGGGTTCAAGCAATTCTCCTGCCTTAGCCTGCTGAGTAGCTGAAATTACAGGCCCGCGCCACCATGCCCACTGAATTTTTTGTATTTTTAGTAGAGATTGGATTTCACCATGTTGACCAGGATTGTCTCGATCTCTTGACCTCGTGATTTACCTGCCTCTGCCTACCAAAGTGTTGAGATTACAGGCGTGAGCCACCGCACCCGGCCCCATTTTTTTTCTGTTTTTAAATACTCTCATTATTTCTAGTTGACATAGCATAAAAATTTACTTGCTGTCTGTAGAAACTGGAAATTCCGCAGGCCGTCGTGGCTCACATCTGTAATTCCAGCACTTTGGAAGGCTGAGGCAGGCAGATCACCTTAGGTCAGGAGTTCGAGAGCAACCTGACTAACATGGTGAAACCCTGTCTGTTAAAAAAGAAAGAAAGAAAGAAAAAAACTGAAAATGCTCTAGTTGACTCTGCTTTACTTCTTGCCTTCCTTTCTTATAGAAAAAAACCAGCACAAGAGAGACAAGAAAAGATACACCCACGGCCAGGCGTGGTGGCTCAGGCCTATAATCCCAGAACTTTGGGAGGCCGAGGTGGGTGGATCACGAGGTCCAGAAATCGAGACCATCCTGGTCAACAAGGTGAAACCCCGTTTCTACTAAAAATACAAAAATTAGCTGGGCATGGTGGCGCATGCCTGTAGTCCCAGCTACACAGGAGGCTGAGGCAGGAGAATTGCTTGAACCCAGGAGGTGGAGGTTGCAGTGATCTGAGATTGTTCCATTGCACTCCAGCCTGGGTAACAAGAGTGAAACTCTGTCTCAAAAAAAATAAATAAATAAATAAATAAATAAAATTAAAAAAAAAGGATACACCCTGATTGCAAACACATTGGTGTCTTTCTAGAGAGAATATATGAGTGAGAATACGAACTTGAAATTCATGGCATCTTTTGTAGGAGTATGGACATCTATATGGCAAATAATAAAGACAAGTAGGCCGGACGAGGTAGCTCATGCCTATAATCCCAGCACTTTGGGAGGGAAGGCGGGTGGATCACCTGAGGTCGGGAGTTCAAGACCAGCCTGACCAACACTGGTGAAACCCCATTTTATATTTAAAAAAAAATCTATTTATATATATATGAGCTACAATAAGAAAAGGATGCCCTCTCTCTTCAGTCTTACTAAACATTGGACTAAGTTAGCTGGGTCAAGTCTGTAGTCCCAGCTACTCAGAAGGCTAAAGCAGGAGACTCACTTGAACCTGGGAGGTGGAGGTAGCAGTGAGCCAAGATAGCGAGACTGCACTCCAGCCTGACAACAGAGTGAGACTCAGTGTCAAAAAAAGATATATTGACAAGCAAATTTTCCAGTTAAAACCAATGTTTTAAGTGCATTAAAAATACAAACTTTCTCACCAAAACCTACAAAGCAGCATGTGAAACGACACGGCATAAAAACAGTGAGAAAACTGTAGCCATTAAACAGAAAGAAAAGAAAGCCTGTGACATTATTCATAGTTGGAAAACACATAAGACAAACAAAACAACATAATTAGAAAATAAAATAACCAGAATTTTGCTTTATATTCAGCAAGATTCAGGTTTGCTTCCTAAAAACAGGTCCTCTCCACATAAACAATCCGTATTTTTTCTTAATCATTGATATTTTATGTCTCTGACTTAAAGTTACAAACTGACTCTAACAGGAATATTTACGGATTATAAACCATCTGTTACTCAGCAAGCACTGTCTTTTTTTTTGCTACGTTTATATATTAAAACATCCTCATGACTTATGAAGACTTCTTAGCAGTTACCTGAACTGGCTCAATCAACAAATAAATTTACCTCTGTCAATTATAAAAAGCTAAAGGTACAACTAAAGAAAAGTAGGCTTACATATACGGTTCTTCAATTAAAAGAACAAAATGGAGGCCGGGCGCGGTGGCCCAAGCCTGTAATCCCAGCACTTTGGGAGGCCGAGGCGGGTGGATCATGAGGTCGAGAGATCGAGACCAACCTGGTCAACATGGTGAAACCCCGTCTCTACTAAAATACAAAAAATTAGCTGGGCATGGTGGTGCGTGCCTGTAATCCTGGCTACTCAGGAGGCTGAGGCAGGAGAATTGCCTGAACCCAGGAGGCGGAGGTTGCAGTGAGCCGAGATCGCGCCATTGCACTCCAGGCTGGGTAACAAGAGTGAAACTCCATCTCAAGAAAAAAAAAAAAAAAAAAAAGAACAAAATGGAATGTTCTAATTCGATAAAATATAACTACATTAATTGTGGAATTACATCTAAAAATTATTGTATGCACTAAATTTTATAATTATATAATCTTTGAGCACTTCACATAATTAAAACCTCATAAAGTATAAAAGAAAAAAATTATAAGAAACAAAAAATGTAGGTTTAGCATGAGTATCATGTAAGTAAAAAGAAATTCGCATCAAGAGATTTTGAACCATAAGCCATAATATTTTACAGTAATTAATCCAGTAGAAAGGAAAGAGTAGGCCGGGCATGGTGGCTCACGCCTATAATCCCAGCACTTTGGGAGGCCGAAGTGGGTGGATCACGAGGTCAAGAGATCCAGACCATCCTGGTCAACAAGGTGAAACCCCGTCTCTATTAAAAATACAAAAATTAGCTGGGTATGGTGGTGCCCGCCTGTAGTCCCAGCTACTCGGGAGGCTCAGGCAGGAGAATTGCTTAAACCCAGGAGGCGGAGGTTGCGGTGAGCGGAGATCCTGCCATTGCACTCTAGTCTGGGTAACAACAGCAAAACTCAAAAAAAAAAAAAAAAGAAAGAAAAGAAAAAAGAGTATAGGCCAGGCTCGTTGGCTCATGCCTGTAATCCCAGCACTTTGGGAGGCCAAGAAAGGTGGATCACTTGAGGTCAGGAGTTCGAAACCAACATGGCGAAACCCCGTCTTTACTTAAGATACAAAATTAGCCAGGCATGGTGGTGCATGCCTGTAATCCCAGCTCCTGGGGAGGCTGAGGCAGGCGAATCACTTGATCCTGGGAGGCGGAGGTAGTAGTGAGCCAAGATCATGCCACTGCACTCCAGCCTGAGCAACAAGAGCAAAATTCTCCATTTCCAAAAAAAAAAAAAAAGGAAGCGTGTAGATTTGCTTTCAGCATTTTTTAGGTTTATACTTTCCTAGTAAATTACTCACCTTACTAAAATGATTTGTTTTGTTCCAACCCTGCTTTTTTCTTCTGAAAATAGGTACAAATTTATACTCATACAAACATGCTTACTGACTCCAAAATTTTCTTTTTTTCTTTTTGAGACGGAGTTTCGCTCTTGTTACCCAGGCTGGAGTGCAATGGCATGATCTCTGCTCACTGCAACTTCCGCCTTCTGGGTTCAAGCAATTCTCCTGCCTCAGCCTCCCGAGTAGCTGGGACTACAGGTGCACACCACCATGCCCAGCTAATTTTTTTTGTATTTTTAGTAGAGACAAAGTTTCACCTTTTTGACCAGGATGGTCTCGATCTGTTGACCTTGTGATCCACCCCCCTCGGCTCCCAAAGTGCTGGGATTATAGGCGTGAGCCACCGCACCCAGCCTTAAAATTTTAAGAATATACATTTTATTACATAACAGTACAACTAGTAAAGTGACATACTACTAATTTCAACTAAAATTTAAAATGCTTTTTGTGGCCAGGCACGGTGGCTCACATCTGTAATCCCAGCACTTTGGGAGGCCGAGGCTGGTGGATCATGAGGTCAGGAGTTTGAGGCCAGCCTAACCAATGTGGTGAAACCCCAGCTTTACTAAAAATACAAAAATTAGCTGGGCGTAGTGGCGCACACCTGTAATCCCAACTACTCAGGAGGCTGAGGCTGGAGAATTCTTTGAACCCTGGAAGGTGGATGGAGGTTGCAGTGAGGCAAGATTGCACCACTGCACTCCAGTCTGGATGACAGAGAGAGACTTCATCTCAAAAAAACAAATAAAAATAAAATGCTTGATTCTCACTATAATGCAGAATATTATTCTGAACACCTACCTCAGGCACCACCTGTTAAAAACAGCCTCTCAACTTAGATATTTATCATTTGCCTTACATTTTAATGCCCTTACCCTTCCATATAAAAGATCATATCGAATGCCCTCCTAATTTTAAAGTCTCATACAACAGGAATGAAAAGGATGAAGCAATTTGACAGTTGAAATTATGACATTATTCATGTTACAAATCTTTTTTTTAAGGTATATATATACATATAATTTTTTTTTATATGACGTTTTCCTCTTGTTGCCCAGTCTAGAGTGCAATGCCATGATCTCGGCTTACCACAATCTCTACCTCCTGGACTGAATTGATTCTCCTGCCTCAGCCTCCCAAGTAGCTGGCTTACAGGTGTGTGCCACCACGCGCAGCTAATTTTGTATTTTTAGTAGAGATGGGGTTTCTCCATTTTGATCAGGCTGGTCTTTAACTCCTCACCTCAGGTGATCCGCCTTTCTCAGCCTCTCAAAGTGCTGGGATTACAGTTGTGAGCCACCATGCTAAAAGTGTACTTTGAATGTAATTATAACTTTTCAAAAACTTTTTGCATCTTTTGCAGTCATATACAAATGATTTATCTAACAACTTTAGCTCTGGATTTTTTTTTTATACTCACCACTCTGTTTGAGTGTAATCTCTCAGTCAGTGCCTTAGATAGTTTTACTGCAAGTGATCTGATATTTACATAATCTTGGTATTAAAATAGTTATATGTTTACTGCATCTTCAAATATATATATATGTGTGTGTGTGTATATATATATATTTTTTTTTATTTTTTTAAGACAGAGTTTCGCTCTTGTCACCCAGGTGGGAGTGCAATGGTACAATCTTGGCTCACTGCTACCAGGTTCAAGCGATTCTCCTGCCTCAGCCTCCTGAATAGCTGGGAATACATTACAGGCACCAGCCACCATGCCTACCAGGCTAGTCTCCAACTCTTGACCTGAGGTGATTTACCTGCCTCGGCCTCCCAAAGTGCTCTGGCCTGCAAAAACATATTTTAGTATAAACTCTCTTGTGCTTTCTAAGCTATAGGTTTTGAAATGTAGGTTTTTCCAAATTTATTACATTTGCAGAGTTTTTCTCCAATACAGAATGCCTGATGTTGAACAAAGTTTGAGCAACTGCTTCAGGGTTTTCCTCTAGTACAAAATGTGCGTGATAACATCTGTGATACACAAAATGTACTAAAGCCTTCTTTATGTTTGTAATATTTGTCTTCAAAAGGAATACGCTTAGCTTTAAAGGCTTATGTTTTTCTTTTGGACAGTAATTGCATTTATTATGCTTTTATTAAGTGCCAACATTCTGATATTAAGATGTGAGCAGATATTAATGGCTATTCCATATCCTTTGTATTTGTACAATTTCTCTCAAGTATAAATGTTTTGTGCAATAAGATTTGGTCATTAACAGTATTGCCAAATACTTCACACTTAGTTTTCTCCAGTATGAATTATCTTATATACAATCAAGTGTGAAAACTATTTAAAGTCTTTGACACATTCTTTACATTTCTAGTATTTTTTTACCTGTATGACTTTCTTTATATTTAGAAAAGCTTAAGTTGTTGTCAAAATCATTGTCACATCTTTCAGTTTTCTGGATTTTCTCTCCAATATGAATTTTTTTATGTCTAGCAAGGTTCTCAGATCGGTTAAAAGCTTTGTCACATCTCTCACATTTATAGGGTTTCTCTCCGGTATGAACTATCTTATGTTTAGTAAGTTTTGAGGATCGGTTAAAAGCTTTGCCACATTCTTTACATTTGTAGGGTTTCTCTTCAGTATGAATTTTCTTATGTTCAATAAAATTTGAGGATCGGTGAAAAGCTTTGCCACATTCTTCACATTTGTAGGGTTTCTCTCCGGTATGAATTCTCTTATGTGTAGTAAGGGAGTGGGAGTGATTAAAAGCTTTGCCACATTCTTTACATTTGTAGGGTTTCTCTCCGGTATGAATTATCTTATGTGCAGTAAGAATTGAGGGTCGGGTAAAAGCTTTGCCACATTCTTCACAGATGTAGGGTAGCTCTCCAGTATGAACTCTCTTATGTGTAGTAAGAGTTGAGAAATGATTAAAGGCTTTGCCACATTCTTCACATTTGTAGATTTTCTCTCCTGTATGAATTTTCTTATGTGTATTAAGAGTTGAGAACTGATTAAAAGCTTTGCCACATTTTTCACAGACGTAGGGTTGCTCTCCGGTATGAATTCTCTGATGTTTAGTAAGAGTTGAGGATTTGGTAAAAGCTTTGCCACATTCTTCACATTTGTAGGGTTTCTCTCCTGTATGAATTCTCTTATGTGTAATAAGAGTTGAGGATTGGGTAAAAGCTTTGCCACATTCTTCACATTTGTAGAGGTTCTCTCCAGTATGAATTCTCTTATGTGTAGTAAGGGATGTGGACTGATTAAAAGCTTTGCCACATTTCTCACATTTGTAGGGTTTCATTCCAGTATGAAGTTTCTTATGTTCAGAACGTTTTGAGGATCGGTAAAAAGCTTTTCCACACTCTTCACATTTGTAGGGTTTCTCACCAGTATGAATTCTTTTATGTGTAGTAAGGGCTGAGGAGTGTTTAAAAGCTTTACCACATTCTTTACATTTGTAGGGTTTCTCTTCAGTATGAATTTTCTTATGTTCAGTAAAATTTGAGGATCGTTTAAAAGCTTTGCCACATTCCTCACATTTGTAGGGTTGCTCTCCAGTATGAATGTTTTTATGTTCAGTAAGATTTGAGAATCGGTTAAATGATTTGCCACATGCTTCACATATGTAGGGTTTCTCTCCTGTATGAATTCTCTTATGTGTAGTAAGGGAGTGGGAGTGTTTAAAAGCGTTGCCACATTCTTCACATTTGTAGGGTTTCTCACCAGTATGAATTCTTTTATGTGTACTAAGGGCTGAGGATTGTTTAAAAGCTTTGCCACATTCTTTACATTTGTAGGGTTTATCTTCGGTATGAATTATCTTATGTGTAGTAAGGGCTGAGGATTGTTTAAAAGCTTTACCACATTCTTCACAGATGTAGGGTAGCTCTCCAGTATGAATTCTCTTATGTGTAGTAAGAGTTGAGAAATGATTAAAAGCTTTGCCACATTCTTCACATTTATAGGGTTTCTCTCCTGTATGAATTCTCTTATGTGTAGTAAGGCGTGAAAACCACTTAAAGGCTTTGCCACATTCTTCACATTTGTATGATTTTTCTCGAGTATAGTTTTTTTTATATGCAGTAAGCTTTGAGAATTGGGTAAAAGCTTTGTCACATTCTTGACATTTGTAGAGTTTCTTACAAGTATAAATTCTCTTCTGTGTAGTAAGCTTTGAAGATTGGTTAAAAGCTTTTTCACATTCTTCACATTTGCAGAAATTCATTCTAGTATAAATTCTTTTATGTTGAGTTAGGCGTGAAAGCATGCAAAATGATTTGCCACATTCTTTACATTTGAAATGTTTATTTTCCATATGTTTGATCTTATGTCTATCTGCATGTGAAAATTTATGAAAGACTCGCACATATTTATCACACGGAAACATCTTGCTCTGGGTAGTTGGTAAACATTGGTTAAGTCCATTAAAACCTCCTTTGTGGACCTTACACTCAGCCACACTTTTGCAGCCGTTTAATTGAAAATTCTCATTTCCACATTGTTCATATCTTCTCAGTGTCATGTTTTGAGAAGAATCTTTTATGTTCTGCTCTGGCCAAAACTCTTGGGCAAAATGAGAACACATTACTGAAAGAAATAAAAATAACACATTACTTTACAGACTCAGATAAACAGACTTTCCAAATATAATTTATAAAATTACACAAACAACACAAGCAAGATGACACCGCAGGCCGTAATTAAGTGAGTGCATTGCCCCAGGTGAGTACAATGTAAAGAGCCACACAGAAGAAAAGAAATTCTGTCACATTTATCCAATACAGCTTTTTCTACTTCCCAACATAACATAATGGTTTTAGAAGTAAATTGCCAACTTTACTTCATACAATTATTTACTTTATTTTATTTTATTTTTTTTGAGATGGAGTTTTGCTCTTCTTACCCAGGCTGGAGTGCAATGGCGGAATCTCGGCACATGGCAACCTCTGCCTCCTGGGTTCAGGCAGTTCTCCTGCCTCAGCCTCCTGAGTAGCTGGGATTACAGCCATGCACCACTATGCCAGATAATTTTTTGTATTTTTAGTAGAGACGGGGTTTCAGCATGTTGACCAGGATGGTCTTGATCTCTTCACTTTGTGATCCACCCGCCTCGGCCTCCCAAAGTGCTGGTATTACAGGCATGAGCCACCGCCAGGCCAGTTTTTTTTTTTGAGACGGAGTTTCGTGGTTGCTACCCAGTCTGGAATGCAATGGCACAGTCTCGGATAACCGCAACCTCCGCCTCCTAGGTTCACATAATTCTCCTGCCTCAGCCTCTCGAGTAGCTGGGATTACAGGCGTGCACCACCATGTGCAGCTAATTTTTGTATTTTTAGTAGAGATGAGGCCTCACGTTGGTGACCAGGATGGTCTCGATCTCTTGACCTGGTGATCCACCCGCCTCGACCTTCCAAAGTGCTGGGATTATAGGTATGAGCCACCGCGCCAGGCTTGTTTTTTAAGTGAACCAGCTCTTACTTAAATTACCAACGTACTTATTGATTAACAAGAGAATGGTGTCAAGCCATTTATGAGGAATTTGCCCTCAAGACCTAAGCACCTCCCAGCAGATCCTACATTCACCTCCCACAAGGTCCCCAACCAACAACGATGATTACATTGCAGCATGAGGTTTAGAGAGCACAGACATCTAAGCCATATCACACACCAAATAGGCTTAACAGACCTGCACAAATGTTTTCAATCAAAAGTAACAGAATACACAATATTTTTATTTGCACCTGGTGTATTCTGTTAAAACACATAAGTCTTACTAGATTTTGGAATACTGGCTGGGTGCAATGGCTGATGCCTATTACCTCAACACTTTGGAACCCAGGTAGATTACATGGGACCAGAAACTTGACATCAGCCTGGGCAACATAGCGAGATTCTGTGTCTACAAATAATTGAAAAATTAGCCAAGCATGGTAGTGCAGTCTGTAGTGCAGGTTACTTAAGAGACTGAGGTAAAAGGACCACTTGAGCCCGGGAGGTTATTATGGCTGCCATAATAACCAAAGTGAGCCAAAGAATGCCACTGCATTCCAGCCTCAGTGACTCAGTAGGATCTTCTCTCAAACAACAAAAGTAAATACATTTAGAGAGACCAAAATTATAAACATTTTCTGACCATGACGGAATAAAATAAAAAATTAAAAGCTAAAGTAAAACTGGCAAATCCAAAAAACATATGAAAATAAAACAGTCTTTCACATATTCTTGGCTCAAGGGCCAAAACACTTAATTTTTCTTTTCTTTTTTTCTTTTCCGATGGAGTTTCACTCTTGTTACCCAGGCTTGAGTGCAATGCCTAAATCTCTACTCAATGCAACCTCCACCGCCTGGGTTCAAGCAATTCTCCTGCCTCAGCTTCCCGAGTAGCTGAAACTACAGGTGTGCACCATCATGCCCAACTAATTTTTGTATTTTTAGTAGAGACGAGGTTTCGCCATGTTGACCGGGATGGTCTCGATCTCTTGACCTCGTGATCCAACCACCTCGGCCTCCAAAAGTGCTGGGATGACAGACATCAGCCACCGCGCCTGGCAGCACTTAATTTTTCAAAGATTTCAATGCAGCCAAATGTGGTGAACCGATTCAACATAATCTCTACAAAAATCCCATTAGCGATGACTCATGAGTATAATCCTATCACTTTGGGAGGCTGAGTTGGGCAGATCGCCTGAGGTCAGGAGTTTGAGACCAGTCTAGTTAACATGGTGAAACCCGTTCTCTACTAAATATAAAAAAATTAGCTGTGTGTGGTGGCACGTGTCTGTAGTCCCAGCTACACCGGGGGCTGAGGCAGGAGAATTATTTGAACCCAGGAGGTGAAGGCTGCAGTGAGTGAGACTGTGCCACTGCACTCCAGCCTAGGCCACCGAAAAAAAAATGTTATACACACATAGACACACACTGGAATATTATTTACCTTTAAATAAATCTTGTTACATTTTAAGATCAACTTTGAGAATATTATGCCACATGAAGCCAGTAATAAAATGATGGCTAGTATACGATTCCACTTATATGACGTATCTTAATTAGTCACATTCATCGAAACCAAAAATATAAGGGTGTTTGTCAAGGGCTGGAGAGAGGATAAAATGTGCAGTTATTACTTAATGGGTATCGAGTTGTAGTTTCACAAGATGAAAAGTTTATGGAAGTCATTTGCATAGCAATATAAATATGCTAAACTTGCCTGAAGTGTCATTTCTTTGAGACAGGTTCTCATTCTATCACCCAAGTTTGAGTAAAGTGGCACAATTATGGCTCACTGTAGCCTCAAACTCTCAGGTTAAAGTAATCATGCACCACCAATCTCCCAAGAAGCTGGGACCACAAGTGCACACCACCATGCCTGGCTATTTTGTTTTTTTTTTTTTTTTTTTAAGAAAGAGAATCTCTGTACACTTTTTTGGCTAGTGTCATACTTTTGGGCTCAAGTGATTATCCTGTCTTAGCATTTCAAAATCCTGGGATCAAAGATGTGAGTCACTACCATGCCTGGCCATGAAATATAAACTGAAATAGATTTTAGATGGGAAAATATATTGTATGTGGTTTTACAACATTTTGTTTTAAAGATAAATTTCAAAAATACAGACTCATAAATCTTTACTTTCAAATTACAGAAGTGTATCTCTCACATGAAAGAAATATACATTTATAATTAAACACGAGGTGAAAATAAGACTATCTCTATGACTCATAACTTAAACAAGATAAAGCCACCATTGAAAATCAGCTAAGAATACATTCAAGATAAGGCATAATCAAAATTGGGGTCATATTTATAGATAAATACATATAGATATTATGACTGGGATAAACATACGGCTTGCTTATCTCTTAATTAAACCCCACATTGACTTAAAGTACACAACAGAACTTTGCAAATTGTCTAAAATGGTAAAACAAAAACCACAATAAACAGATTTTTTTTTGTACTTTAGGTTCTGGGGTACATGTGCAGATGATGCAGGATTGCTGCCTAGGTACATACATGCCAATGTGGTTTTCTGCTTCCATCTCCCCATCACCCATACTATATCTGCCATTTGTCCCCATGTTATCCCTCCCAAACATCCCACTTCCTGCTGTCCCTCCCCTAGCCTCCACCAACAGACCCCAGTGTGTGATGCTCCCCTCCCTGTGTCCATGTGTTCTCACTGTTCGACACCTGCCTATGAGTGAGAACATGTGGTGTTTGATTTTCTGTTCTTGTGTCAGTTTGCTGAGAATGATGGTTTCCAGATTCATCTACGTCCCTAAGAAATGACACAAACTTATCATTTTTTATGGCTGCATAGTGTTCCATGGTATATCTATGCCACGTTTTCCTTGTTAAGTCTATCATTGATGGGCATTTGGGTTGGTTCCAGGTCTTTGCTATTGTAAACAGTGCTGCTATGAACATATGTGTGCATGTGTCTTTATAACAGAATGATTTATAATTCTTTGGAAATATACTCAGCAATGGGATTGCTGGGTCAAATGGAATTTCTATTTCTAGGTCCTTATAGAACTGCCACACTGTCTTCCACAATGGTTGAACTAGTTTATCTTCTCATCAACAGTGTAAAAGTGTTATTTCTCCACATCCTCTCCAGCATCAATAAACACATTTTAAACTGAAAAAGCACACGAATACAGAATGACAAAACTATTTGATAAGAGAGAAATGTTTACTCATAAAATCTTGCAGGCAACATTGATGTAGCATTAAAAATAATGTGTCTAGGGAACTGTAATATTTGACTGTAACTGTACTCATGGAAGGCAGGCATTCTGAATCCTTGGCATATGCTATATGTCAGTATAATTCCAGAAAAAATGCAGTATTATTATAACCGAAAGATTCTGAGAAACTTTTTTTTTTTTGAGACGGAGTTTCGCACTTGTTACACAGGCTGGAGTGCAATGGCGCGATCTCGGCTCCCCGCAACCTCCGCCTCCTGAATTCAGGCAATTCTCCTGCCTCAGCCTCCTGAGTACCTGGGATTACAGGCACATGCCACCATGCCCAGCTAATTTTTTGTATTTTTAGTAGAGACGGGGTTTCACCATGTTGACCAGGGTGGTCTCATCTCTTGATCTCATGATCCACCTGCCTCGGCCTCTAAAAGTGCTGGGATTACAGGCTTGAGCCACTGCGCCCGGCCTCTGAGAAACTTTTAATAAATAATCATCTAAAAAACTAGAAGGCTTGGCATGGTGGCTTACACCTCTAATCCCACCACTTTGGGAGACTGAGGTGGATGGATCACCTGAAGTCAAGAGTTCAAGACCAGCCTGGCCAATGTGGTGAAACCCCATCTCTTCTCAAAATACAAAAATTAGCCAGATGTGGTAATGAGCACCTGTAATTTCAGCTACTTGGAAGGCTGAGGCAGGAGAATCACTTAACCCAGGAGGCAGAGGTGGCAGTAAGCCGAGATCACGCAATTGCACTCTAGCCTAGGCAACAGGAGCAAAATTTGGTCTCAAGAACAAAACAAGATAATTTTGGGCTGAGTGTGGTGGCTCACACCTGTAATCCCAGAACTTAGGGGGGTCGAGGCAGGTGGATCACCTGAGGTCAGGAGTTCAAGATCAGCCTGGCAAACATGGTAAAACCTGGTCTCTACTGAAAATACAAAAATTATCGGGCGTGGTGGTGAGAGCCCAGAGTCCCAGCTAGGAGGCTGAGGAAGGAGAATCACTTGAACCTGAAAGGCGGAAGTTTCAGTGAGCAGAGATTGCACCACTGCACTACAGGCTGGCCACCAGAACAAGACTCCATCTTAATAAAAAAAAAAACAACAAAAACCAGAGATAATTTTATGTTTTAAATACATGCTATTCTTACACAAAATGAAACTGCTGTAATCCAATTTTAGAAGCAAAAATTAGCCTTACATTGCTAGATATACATATAATGCTAAACATATACCAGTGTTAAATATATAAATATATATATTGCAGAATATGGTTAGAGTGTCTGGTATATAAACCAATATTTGTGAATAAATTATATTATTTAGGTATATATTATTAGGCTGGAAAAAGTGGGTGCAAATCATGGAGTTTTTTTTTTTAAAGCGAGCTCAAATTTGTACGTAACTGTTTTAGTAAATATGGAGCACCTACTAAGTATCTAATTTACTTCGGGTATTACATGTAAATTCTAGCATATTGTTCTAAATTTCTGAATCTAAAATTCCAGACAAATTTGAAATAGAAAATGGAGAATAAAAGTATATAGGAAGAATGAAATCAGTAAGATGGGAGAATAAAAGGTGTCCTATTTTGTTATCCCCTGCACAGCAAGACAATTTGTCAGCCATCCCTGACAAAAATGCCTTTATGAGACAGCCAGGTATCATGGCTCACACCTGCAATGAAAGATACATGGTACATTGAGTTTAGAGAACTGCTTCAGGTTAGGATTTCAAAACCAGCCTGAATTATGTAGCAAGACTCCATCTCAAAATAAGTGCCTTTGATAGCTTTGAGATCCAGAGAGAGACTTGTGGAACTCTCATACAGCCCAAGATTGAAAAGTCTTTTCAGAAGGCGCGACCTCATTCAGGCCCTGGTGCAAACTACAGGATCCCGTTCCTAACTACAGACTAGGACATGGCCCACCCAACTTGGTCCCACTGAGAAATCTGAGCTTAGAATGTAACCATCCCAATATCCTCCCAGCCAAAGCCTGGGAAAAAT
The DNA here is from genome assembly GCF_049354715.1 of Callithrix jacchus. NCBI lineage: Eukaryota > Metazoa > Chordata > Mammalia > Primates > Cebidae > Callithrix > Callithrix jacchus. The sequence continues at coordinate 22,343,397 of NC_133523.1, forward strand.
CCTGCTTTTTCAGAGGCCGGTGGGAAGATACCCATTTATACCCACGTGGGCAGGCCTGCAGACCTTGGCCTTTACTGTGGTCTCTGAAGCAGTTCAATGACTCAGTTCCAGCTCCCTGAGCCACAGTTTATTATCAGTTCTGCCTACATAGAAACCCACCCAGTAACCTGGAAAGATCCTTTTTGGTACTCGCTGAAAGCCATAATCATCCACATCATGATATAAGGCCCATGATATGCAGACCGAACTGCAGAAACCTGGTCTAGTGTCTGCCCTACAGAACAAAGTCCCCCCACAAAATTCAGTCTGTCTGAAAAATAAAATGGGAATTTAAACTATCCAAGTTTCTTATAACAAGCCAACTAAAAATAGATCCTAGACCAAGCAGTCTTATGACAAAGCTATGACCCCTCTCTACTAAAAACCTACAAGGCATCCCATCACCCTTAGGGTCAAACAAAAGAAGATCTTCACCTTCTGAAACCAGTTTATGAAAACTTGAGCTGGGTGCAGTGGCTCACACCTATAATCCTAGCACTTTGGGAGGCCAAGGCGGATGAATCACGAGGTCAGGAGATCGAGACCATTCTGAGCAACATGGTGAATCCCTGTCTCTACTAAAAATACACACAAAAAAAGCCAGGTGTGGTGGCATATGCCTGTAATCTCAGCTACACAGGAAGCTGAGACAGGAGAATTGCTTGAACCCGGGAGGTGGAGGTTGCAGTAAGCTGAGATCATGACACTGCACTCCAGCCTGGGTGACAGAGTGAGACATCACCTCACCAGGCTGGGCACGGTGGCTGAAGCCTGTAATCCCAGCACTTTGAAAAATTGAGGTGGGTGGATCACGAGGTCAAGAGATCGAGACCATCCTGGTCAACATGTGAAACCCTGTCTCTACTAAAAATACAAAAAATTAGCTGGGCATAGTGGCACGTGCCTGTAATCCCAGATACTCAGGAGGCGGAGGCAGAAGAATTGCCTGAACTCAGGAGGCAAAGGTTGTGATGAGCCGAGATCACGCCATTGCACTTCAGCCTGGGTAACAAGAGCAAAACTCTGTCTCAAAAAAAACAAACCAACAAAAAAACAAAATCAACAGTAACAACAATAACCTTGAGGTGTTTTCCTCTATACACAGATGCCAATGCAAAACTATATTGTGCCCATTGCCAATGCTGCTAGTTTAACGTAACGCTAAAAGTATGTAGCAGATTAGTCAAAAAATGAAAAAGAGCAATTGAAATTAAAGACAAGTATGGTAAAAGTTGCTGGCGGTAGCTCATAATCACATATATAAACACAAACAGTACAATTAAAACTTGTTTAAACTACTAAATATACTCAGTAAATTAGATGAAATATAAAATTAACATACAAGTTAAGGTTCCATAAACTTAAACTATCTGATAAAGCAGAGGAAAAAAATCTTATTTACAACAGCATAAAAATAATACATTTCTGAGAACAAATTTAACCAAGAAGGTACAAAATTTTTACAATGAGAAATATCTAAATGAAAGACATCAGAAAAGACATAAATTGGCCAGGTGCGGTGGCTCACGCCTATAATCCTAGCACATTGAAAGGCCGAGGAGGGTGGATCACGGGATCAAGAGTTCGAGACCATCCTGGTCAACGAGGTAAAACCCCATCTTTACTAAAAATACAAAATTAGCCAGGTGTAGTGGCACACACCTGTAATCCCAGCTACTCGGGAGGCTGAGGCAGGAGAAATGCTTAAACCCAGCAGGGAGAGTCGCAGTGAAACGAGATTGTGCCACTGCGATGTAGCCTGGGCAACAGAGTGATGCTCTGTCTCAAAACAAAAAAAAGAAAAACACATCAGTTTTCATACATTTCAGATATGATGCAGAAAAATAATTTTAAAAAATAATTTAACATCAAGTTGCTCAAAATTATGCAGATATGTCTGTGTCTCCAAAAAAGTGGAATAAGCATTCAGATTGCAGAGTCTCTTATACACCATGAAGAGGACATTGGTTCTCACTGAAAACTTGAAGGAAGATCACCAAAAAAGTAAATAGAAACCTTAGAGAATTTAAAAGCATACGACAGAAAATGCTCAAATGTGAGAACAAATAAAAAAACTCAGGTTTTCCAGAAACTATTCTCTTTAAAACACAGATTCCCAAATTGCTATTCTAAGAACTGGCTTTCTCTTTGACCTTTGGACCCTCATCTGTGTCCTCTGTTGTATTCACTTTTACTCTCACTTACCTGGGGGTTCATCTGCCATCTCATCTCTCTTCATAATCAAAGGCTCCTTTTCTTGCTCCAGACAGGCGATCAGGTCTGGTTTAGAGACAGCAATACCTGTTCGATTAAAAATAACTAACATGAAACTTGCTCATATTCTCCAATTACCAACCTAGTAATGTGCTCAGAAAAGACGATGCAATAGAATAGTCTAACGTGTAACAGAAATTTTTAAATATTCAGAAAAATATTCTACATTTGTAAGTTCTTAATTTCATTACCCAGTAATACTGAGTCAAAACTTGGTGTTGGCAATTAGATTTTAAGGTGTGGGCAACAATATGTCACTAAATTTCTCAAATTACCACTAATCTAGAGTGAATGACACAGATCAGGTCAGAAATGTGGTAAATTCAGGTCAAGATGAAACATATTAGATAAATTTTTTTCTATTTATACGAATCCTTAAGAGTTTCTCAAAAACAGGGATCTGAAACTCATTTATGCAAAGCATATGTTACCAAAATACATTTTTCCAATAAGAGAAATAAAACCTTTAGGGTATATTAGAAACCATGTGTTGAAATTATCCTTACCCAGGAAGACAAGGTTCCTGTAGTTTTCTAAAATCACATTTTTATATAAATTCCGCTGTGCAGCATCCAGGCATTGCCACTCTTCCAGAGAAAATTCTATGGCCACATCCCTAAATGTCAACAGTCCCTGAAAAACACACACACATAGAAATATATACCAGGTAGCCAACAGAATTTATAATTTGAATCAAGGTAAAACGAGAGAGTAACAAGAACAGGTTCTGACTTATAAGAGTGACAGAAATTATCCAATAAAATAAATCTGTACATAGACATATTTCCTAATGTGTTCTCTAACCCTGAGAAAACAGAGTAGCACAAGAGGCACAACATCTGTGTATATAGAATAATTTCCTAGATAATAACATATGTAATAGACCAAGTGAGGTGGCTCATGCCTTTAACCCCAGCACTTTGAAAGGCCAAGGTGGGCGGATCACCAGAGGTCAGGAGACCATCCTGATCAACAAGGAGAAACCCCATCTCTACTTAAAAAATACAAAAAAACTGGCCGGGCACAGTGGCTCACGCCTGTAATCCTAGCACTCTGGGAGGCCGAGGCAGGTGGATCACCTGAGGTCAGGAGTTCAAGATCAGCCTGACCAACATGGTGAAACCCTGTCTTTAAAAAAAAAAAATTAAAAAAAAAGTACAAAAAAAGTAATTAGCTGGGTGTGGTGGTACATGCCTGTAATCCCAGCTATTTAGGAGGCTGACGCATGAGAATTGCTTGAACCCAGGATGTAGAAGCTGCAGTGAGCTGAGATCATGCCACTGAACTCCAGCCTGGTGACAAAGCAAGATACTATCTCAAAAAAAAAAAAAAAAAAAAAAAAACTCCCACTTTGGGAGGCCAAAGTGGGCAGATCACTAGAGGTCAGGAGTTTGAGAGCAACCTGGCCCACATGGTGAAACCCCATCTGCACTAAAAATACAAAACTTAGCCTAGCATGGTGGCACATGCCTGTAACCCCAGCTACTCGAGAGGCTGAGGCACGAGAATCACTTGAACCCAGGAGGCAGAGGTGGCAGTGAGCCAAAATTGCACCACTATACCACTCCAGCCTGGACACAGAGCAAGATCCCACCTCAACAACAAAAAAAAAAATTAAAAAAGAAACCTGGGCTGATAACCACTTAGCTAGCTAAGTATTGCCTCTATAGCTTTAATGCGCTTGAAACATACTTGGAAACTGTGGCCCCACTTGCTGTAACGTAATTCTTCTAACTTAGAAAGGGGTCATGAAGGGTTTCTTTCTTTGTTGTTCTGAGATGGAGTCTCACTCTGTCGTGCAGGCTGGTGTCCAGTGGCATGATCTCAGCTCACTGCAACCTCCACCTCCCGGGTTCAGACAATTCTTTTGCCTCAGCCCTCTGAGTTGCTGGGATTATACAGGCATCTTCCACCACCTCCGGCTAATTGTGTGTGTGTTTGTGTGTGCGTATTTTTAGTAGACACAGGGTTTCACCATGTTGGCCGGGCTGGTCTCAAACTCCCGACCTCTAGTGACCACGCACCTCAGCCTCCCACAGTGCTGGGATTACAGGCATAAGCCGCTGTGCCCAACCATGAATGCGTAAACAAGTTCCCTATCAATGCTGATCTTGCTCTTCTTGGGCTCCTGATTAGCTTAGAGAAAGCAGGCATAGCATGGAGTCCCTTACACTCAGCACTCTTGTCACAATACAAACACTTCTAGGTCAAATGAAGACTACCATTTTTCATATCCTTTGTTGGCTCTTTAAAGTTTACAGGATAAACAGAAGGCAGCAATGTCTAAATAAGTCTGCATTTGAAAATCAACCTGCACATATGTACTAATAGGGTCTGGAGGAAGGAAACCTAAGACCATTTCACACCAAATTCCTATACCTAAATGGAGAGGAAAACTAACTTTCCACGCCTAAATAACAAAAAGACCAGAGGCTATTCCCTTTGCAAATTTCCACCTTTTCTGTTAGGAATACAGGAAATTGGCTGTCTAAAACCAATCAGACTGATTGTGGGCTGAGTCACCATTTGCATAAAAGTGCAACTTTGTAACTTCACCTTAGCTTCTGATTGGTTGCTTTCACAACTAATCGGATATTTGCATGAGTTTAACCTGTGTAACTTCACTTCAGCCTCTGATTGGCTGCTTTCTGGAACCAATCAGAGCATAGCATCAAGTGGCCAATGAGAAACGTCTAGGGGGTATTTGAATCCAGGAAGATTCTGTGTCTGGCCCTTAAACCATTGTTCAGGCCCACTTTCACATTGCGGAGTGTAATTTCATTTTTAATAAATCCCTGTTTTGTTCTTTTGTTGCTTCATTCTTTCTTTGCTTTGCTGTCTGTTTCATCTAATTCTTTGTTCAAAAGGCCCAGAACTTGGATAACTTGCAGTCAAGACCCTCTACTGGTAACATTTTAGTCAGCCAGGCAGGACAGAAGGTAGGTCCAAAGTTTGGGACTTATTTTATTCCTTTCCACTTTTACATACAGGGAAGTCTTTCTCTCTCTCGTTTCCTTTCTAACTTAGGATGGACAGAGCGTAAGAACGAAGACAACTGCAAGTTTCTGGCCAAGGTTACTTTTTGATGAAACTAAAAAGCTTCCATGTGGAAGTGTCTGACTACAACCTCAGTTTGGGTGAGGGACCTGAGTCCTTTTGTTTTTGTTTTTCTGAGTCCTACTGCTGTTGTCATTTTTCTGAGTCCTTTTCCTTTTCTCCTTTTTCAGCCTTCCAGCAGCCATTTTCTAGTAGCGAGTGAAACTGGCCAGAGCCACTCTCTGGTGTTCTCTGAAGGCCAAGGAGCACACAGGATTGGCTGTCCTGTCCAGAAGGGAGAAAGACTTTCTCAACTTTCCAGTTATACTTCCTGATCCCTACATGTTACACAGTTGGCAGTGGCAGCTCGACCAGGGTGAACCCACACATTTCAAGAGACTTAAACCTTCTTCTTATGCTAAAGTCTTCCCTTGCCCCACTCAACTGGCTATGGGCAAAAAAACCTACCAAGCTATGCAAAAAGATTATGTAGGTCAGAAGGTCCAGGCATGCTGCAGGTGGCCTTCAAGGTGCATGATGGAGAAGGAAGTGACTTATGAAAAAAAATGTATTATTGCCTAAGAGAGTTAAAGGGCTGCTTTAAGTGGGGTAAAATGTATAATGTTTTTTCTGCAATACTGCCTGGCCCTATTATGAGCTGCCCAGTTTAGAACAACGGGCAGTCAGTGGTAGCATTAATTATGACACTATCCTGCAATTAGGCCTATTTTGCAAGAGGCAGGGCCAATGGTCAGAAATCTCATATGTACAGCCCTTCATGACTCTATACTAAAACCCAACGATCTGTGAAACTCCCAAAACCCACACCTAAAGGCAAGTTCTAAAGCAGAAGTAGATATTATAGATGACCTTCTTTCACAGGCCTACATGGTTTTCAGGGTGAGCAGCGACCATCCTTATATAGCCCCTTTGCAAGTTCTCCTAAGGCTAAAACCCCGGAGCAAACACCAGGGACCCCACTAAGGTAACCTCATACTCAGAGGAAACACTGTATTGAACTCTCTCTCCAGCCTTGCTATCCCACAGGGTAGCAGGAGCTGTGGGGCCAGTCCCAATGCAGGTCCCCTTCTCTATAACTGACACAACACTGTACAAAGAAGCTAGAAAGCTATTCTGAGAATCTTAGAAAATTTGCAGATGTGTTTCAAACTGATCTCTCATGGAGAGATGTTCAATTTATTCTAGCAACCTGTTGCATCCCTTCAGAAAAGGGACATATCTTTGGAGGCCACCCCTAGAAAGTGGACAAATTATTCACCTGAAACCTTCAGGGCAATCACTCAGGCCCAGAAACAGTTCCCACTATTGGAACTATAACACCACTGTGGTAATAAACAACCAGGCAAAATTTCTTGAGGCTCTCCTTGGAGTAATAATGAAGGGAATAAATAAGACAGAAAATTATGATAAAGCGTGAATGGTTACACAAAGGAAGAAGAAAAATCCAGCCATGTTTTAAGGCAGGCTGGAAGAAGCCTTTACAAAAATATACTAATCTGCCAAGCGCGGTGGCTCATGCCTGTGATCCCAGCCTTTGGAGGCTGAGGCGAGTGGATCACGAGGTCAAGAGATCGAGACCATCCTGGGCAACATGGTGAAACCCAGTCTCTACTAAAAATACAAAAAAATTAGCTGGGCATGGTGGCGCATGCCTGTAATCCCAGCTACTCAGGAGGCTGAGGCAGGAGAATTGCCTGAACCCAGGAGGCAGAGGTTGCGGTGAGCCGAGATCACGCCACTGCACTCCAGCCTGGGTAACAAGAGCGAAACTCCATCTCAAAAAAAATAAATAAATAGAAACAAACAAATAAATAAAAATACACTAATCTAGTCTCATCCTCTTCTGAAGAAAAAATATTACTGGCAAAGCATCTTATTGGCCAATCTGCCCCAGGCATTAGATTTAAGCTGCACAAGCTACAGATCGAGCCACAGACTAATCAAAATCAGCTTCTTGATAACACCTTTATGAGTGTATAATGCTTGTAATTTGAAGGAAGAAAAAAGAAACAGAGTGAAGAAAAACGGCAAGCCAAATATATGGCAGCAGTCATTAGTGATGTGCTGAAAGCCCAAAGAGCATCTAAGAGAAATCTGAAGGGCCATAAAGATAAAGCAAGCGTAGGCTTTAGGTTCAAATGCAAGAAAAGTGGGTATTGGGCAAAGGGATGTACTATGCCCCTGCCAGGCCCCTGCCATCAACACAAAGTCACCAGTCATTATCCCTGGAGAATTAACTGCCCCATGCCACCAGGGGTAGGTCAGACAAAACTCCAGCAGTGCGAAAGGAGGAATTAGATGAAGACTGAAGGGACCCAGGGTCTTGCTCACTGCCCCTGTCCAGGAACATTGCAATTACAACTGAGGAGCCCTGGGTAACTCTGGATGTCATGGACACCCAAATTCAGTTTTTGTTTAATACAAGGGCAAATTACTCTGACCTTACTGCTTATGCAAAATCCTTTCCTCCTGGTCCATGAGTGTTACGGGAGGGAAAGCCACAAACAAAATTTTAAACTCCTCTTTTGATTTGTCAATTTGAGAAAAAAAAAATTCCAACAGTAATTTCTGAGTACCAAGCTGCCCAATCTCCTTGTTTGGAAAAGATATCATGATTCAAATAGGGGCACTACTATAATTTAAGCATCACTCAGTGAAATTGCTAACAGTCAGAAATACAATGTCCCAGGCACATTGATAAACAACTCAACCTGATGGCATGGTATACTGGAAAACCAGGGAAAGCTAAAACCACAGTGCCAGTCAAAATACAGCTTAAAGACCAAAGACCTCCACTATTTTTCTAATTTTATAAATATATATATTTTTAAAGACAGGGTTTCGAAATGTTGGTCAAGCTGGTCTTGAACTCCCAACCTCAGGTGATCTGCCCACCTTGGCCTCCAAAGTGCTTGGATTACAGGCATGAGCCACCATGCCTGGCCTATTTTTTTAATTTAAAACAATATCCATATTAACCAGAGAGCAAGAAAAGGTCTGGCATCCATACTTGAGGTATTACTTACCCATGGGCTCTTAAAACCCTCCCTGTAAGGCTCCTTGAAATATCCACATCCTACCTGTTTTTTTTTTTTTTTTGAGACGGAGTTTCACTCTTGTTACCCAGGCTGGAGTGCAATGGCACGATCTCAGCTCACCAAAACCACTGCCTCATGGGTTCAAGCAATTCTCCTGCCTCAGCCTCCCGAGTAGCTGTTACTACAGGCACGCGCCACCAAGCCCAGCTAATTTTTGTATTTTTAGTAGAGACGGGGTTTCACTTTGTTGACTCAGATGGTCTCGATCTCTTGATCTCATGATCCACCCGCCTCGGCCTCCCAAAGTGATGGAATTACAGGCGTGAGCCACCACATCTTATCTGTTTTAAAGGCTTTGGGGAAATACCGCTTAGTACAAGACCTCAGATTAAGTAATGAAGCTGTTATTGCCATTCATCCATTGGTGGCAGATTCATATACCTTCACGGATCAGATGCCAGGGGTGCAAAATTGTTCTCAGTTCTAGACCTATAAAATGTTTTCTTCTCTATTCCTCTGGCCTTAGAGTCCCAATACCTTTTTGTTTTAAATGAGAAAATCTTAACACCAGGAAAAAACAACTGTACACTTGGACAGTGCTCCCCCTCAGGGCTTTTGAGATAGCCTCCATTTTTTGCCCAAGTTTTACAGAGGGATCTGAGGGGTCTGCAACTCGAGAATGGGAGTATATTTCACTATGTGGATGACCTTCTGTGTAGCCCAACCCAAGAGCTTTCTGACCAAAATACTATAAGAACTTTGAATTTCCTGGCAGATGGGATACAAAGCATCCAAAAAGAAGGCACAGATTATTCTCCAGTGGGTACAATTTTTAGGGTATTTGTTAACACCCAGATCCTGGAAAATGTCTCCAGAACAAGTGTAAGCCATAGGTAATCTGGGGGTCCCCAACACCAAGCAGCAGCTTTGTTCTTTTTTGGGAATGGCCAAGTTTTGCAAAATATAGATACAAATTTTGGGACTCATAGCAAAGCCTCACTATGAAGCAGAAAAAGGGTCTGAAAATGAGCTAACAGAATAAACCCAAAAATTAGAGAAGCTTTTGTCAAGTTAAAACAGGCTCACCCAGGTTCACATTCCTGGCATCCCAGACCTAACTAAACCCTTCTCCCCGTATGTAGCAGAGAAGAGGGGCAGAGCTATGGAAGTGCTGGCCAAGAAATTAGAATCAGAACCCAGATGAACTGACTATTTTTCAAGGAAGTTGGGCAGAGTGATTTTGGGATGGCCACATTGCCTTTAGGCTATAGCAGCCACTGTTACAGTAATGGAGGAAGCCACTAACATCCCCTAGGACAACCACTGGCAGTTCTAAACCCCATCAGGTAAAGTCAGTCTTACAGATAAGGGGACACAGCTGGATGACAGGGGAAAGGTTAACCAAACACCAGGCCATGCTCCTAGGTGATCCAGATGTAACCCTTAAAACCTGGAACACACTGAATTCACTTTTATTGCTGCCCACAGGCCCAACAGCAAATCACTCCTGCAAGCAGGTCATTGCACACACACGTTAGCTGGCCTGATTTAAAAGACCAGCCTCTCCCAGATTCTGAGAGGATGACTGGTGTACAGATAGCAGTAGTTTTGTGTCAAATGGGACATGCCCAGCTGAATATGCATAGCAAATTATAACACAATAATTGAAGCCCAGCCATTGCCCCTGCACATCAGCACAATAGGATAAAATTAGTGCTCTTACTCGAGCACTAATATTGAAACAAGGAAAAAACCTTAACGTCTATACAGATTTTAAATATGCATTCCTTATGGTTCGTGCTCACGCTGCCACCTGGAAAAAAGGGACCTGCTAACTAGCAAACACTCCCCTATAAAGATAAATGATATTTCTTTTTTTTCTTTTATTTACGATGGGGATTCACCATGTTGGCCAGGCTGGTCTTGAACTCCTGACTTCAGGTGATCCACCCACCTTGGCCTCCCAAAGTGCTAGGATTACAGGTGTGAGCGACTGCACCCGGCCAAGAAGAATAATATTTTTACCAAAAAGGAAAAAGCTGAGGCAACATATATATAAGTAGACAGTTTTTTTTTTTTTGTTTTTTTTTTTTTTTAAAGCCAGTCAAATTTAGCAGTGGGGGGTTGTATACCAACTTTAGTGACACTAATGTTAATAAGTTCTGATAACCCACTACCATCGGACCAGCCAAGTAGACAGTTTTTTACAGTGGCCAAGCTTGAGGATTATAATATGAAAGTAAAGATTGAAGTTGTCTGAAATGTATACTTTGTTTACCACATGTTACAAGTGGATTTGTAAAGGCAAAAAGAGAACAGAGACTGGCCCTTTTTTGGGCTGGTACAAAGTTGTCTGTCAGAAATTCTTATTTACACAAATATCATTGATTATTGATTGCATATACATCATTAAGGTTCAGAGTGTCCAGTGTGGCATTATTAGTTTCATTCACAGCTACTCGTAGCAATAGCAAATAGTTTCAAGAGATGAGTACACAGGCCAGGCGCTGAGGCTCACACCTGTAATCCTAGCACTTTGGGAGGCCGAGGTGGGTGGATCACCTGAGGTCAGGAGTTCAAGACCAGTCTGGCCATCATGGTGAATCCCATCCTTAAAAAAAAAAAAAAAAAAAAAGGGGGGGATAAATACACAGTTGAAAGGGGGAAAGGAATAACTGTGCTCCCATTTTAAAAGCTCTTCAAGTTTAACAACTAAAATGACCTGCATTTCTCAGATATGACTTTCTTAATTTTCTAAATCTCTAGACCTAGATTCAGAATTTGCAGCTGCAGATTTAGGTTCTGGATAGAGTATCAGCAGGGGTTACCTGCACATTTGTGAACACTTCAGCAATAGGAGGAACTGGAAATACTCAGTGCATTCATGTTACTCTAATTAAGTTTGTAAGCCCCATGGTCTCTAATCAGTTTCAGCTCTGAAGACAGGTAACTGAAAGAGGTAAAATGGTTGACTGCAGCCCTGTGAAGTTTGTAGGAATCTGCCTAGCCCCTCTAGAAGTGACTGTAGAGGACTATAAATACCAAATAGACAGAGATATTATTCTGCCTGTGACAGCAGCACTTTGCAGTGAATTTGGGACTTGACTGGAAGCCTGAGAGGGTAAGGCCACTCCAGAGTAGATCCTGGGTGGCACCTTATATGTTTATTTCATATCTGGTAATTCTAGACAGCGTTTGAAAAATATCATTAAAAGAAAAATTTTTGGGTGAGGGGTAAGGGGAAGGAGAGCATTAGGACAAATATTTAATGCATGTAGGGATTAAAATTAGATGACAGGTCGACAGGTGGAGCAAACCACTGTGGCACATGTATACCTGTGTCACAAACCTGCACATTTTACACATTTCCCAAAACTTAAAATAAAGAAAAAATAATAATATGAATTTTTGGCTGAGTGTGGTGGCTCAGGCCTTTAATCCCAGCACTTTGGAAGGCCGAGCTGCGTGGATCATAAGGTCAAAAAGTTCAAGACCAGCCTGACCAACACAGTGAAACCTGTCTCTACTAAAAATACAAAAATTAGCTGGGCATGGTGATGCGTGTCTGTAATCACAGCTACTTGGGAGGCTGAGGCAGGAGAATCGCTTGAACCAAGGAACTGGAGGTTGCAGTGAGCCAAGATCATGCTACTCTACTCCAGCCTGGGCAATACAGTGAGACTCAGTCTGAAAAAAATTTTTTTTCTTCAGCCAGAGGAACTCCACAATGATAGAACAGAAAGAAAACTATTTTGTTATGCAAATAACTTAGAATGTGCCATGCATCACAGCCAATCTGCCTAAGAGATGAGAAAGATGGTTATCATAGTCTACACATAAAATAATTTACAGCACCACATCATACATAGTTTATCTTCAATTCACCTGGTAATTGGAGAAACCATCCATGTATGCTAATTGGCTATATTCAGTGATGAAAAACTTTTTTTATTTGAGACAGAGTCTCACACTGTCACCCACCCAGGCTGGATGGAGTGCAGTGGTGCGATCTCAGCTCACTGAGTTCAAACAATTCTCCTGCCTCAGCTTCCCAAGTAGCTGGGATTTCGGGCACACACCACCACGCCCGGCTAATTTTTTGTGCTTTTAGTAGAAATGGGGTTTCACCATGTTGGCCAGGCTGATCTCTAACTCCTGATCTCAGGTGATCCACCCGCCTTGGCCTCCCAAATGCTGGAATTATAGGCGTGAGCCACTGTACCCAGCGTCTACTTACATTTTAAAGCAATGGCTCTCTACTTCCTGAGCACTGGGCTCCAGCACTCCTGCTTGCACTCTCCTGATGGTTAGTGTCCTCTCTAGACCCCATCATCTGCCACTGAAACACAGCCCACAGCACAGAACAGGGCTCACAGTGGAAGCTCACATTACATGAAGACTAATTGCTATATCAGCACTCCAGTGCCACATCAGAGAATGAAGCCTGAGCAGCAGGAAAATAACCTGCAGGCCTCCTCAGTAAAATTTCACTTTCAGAATGACGGAACTGAGAGCAGTGCTTCAGCCTCAGTTTCTATTTAAAAAAAAAAAAAAGCTTTTTAAAATTATTATTAAATATAGCCAAGTAGCATACATGGAAAAATACTGCTGGATTTCTAGCATGAGTCTAGATAGAGATAGCTCCAAGAGTTCTTGCTGTGACAGCCCACCTCATTCACAGACACCAAAGGATAGTAATAGGGTCTCTGAAACAGCCAGCCAGAGCACTGAAAAAAAAAAAAACAGCCCTTAATTCTGAGAAACATTATATTGAGAATCAAAAAGTTAAAAGCATCTTTAAAAAAATCACTCAGACAACCGGGTGCAGTGGCTCAAGCCTGTAATCCCAGTACTTTGGGAGGCCGAGGTGGGTGGATCACGAGGTCAAGAAATCGAGACCATCCTGGTCAACGTGGTGAAACCCCATCTTTACTAAAAATAAAAAAAATTAGCTGGGCATGGTGGCATGTGCCTTTAATCCCAGCTACTCAGGAGGCTTAGGCAGGAGAATTGCCTTAACTCAGGAGGCGGAGCTTGCAGCGAGCAGACATCGCGCTACGGCATTCCACCCTGGACGACAGAGCAAGACTCCGTCTCAAAAAAACAAAACAAAACAAAAAAAGCTACAAAAGATTAAAAAATTAAAAGTAAATGTTTTGAAAAAAAAAAAAAAAACAGATAAGATAAATAAACCACTAGCTAGATTAATAAAGAATAAAAAAGAAGATTAAAAAAAATTAAGCCAGGCGCAGTGGCTCACGCCTATAATCCCAGCACTTTAAGAGGCTGAGGCGGGTGGATCACGAGGTCAACCGATTTAGACCATTTTGGCCAACCTGGTGAAACCCCGTCTCTACTGAAAATACAAAACTTACCTGGGCATGGTGGTGCGTGCCTATAGTCCCAGCTACTTGGGAGGCTGAGGCAGGAGAATTGCTTGAACCCAGGAGGCGGAGGTTGCGGTGAGCCGAGGTCGCGCCATTGCACTCCAGCCTGGGTAACAACAGCAAAACTCAGTCTCAAAAAAAAAAAAATTAGTAATGACAAATGGGCATTACCCTGACCTGACAAAAATACAATTGAAGTCTACAATGAGCACCTCTATGTAAAAAATCTAGAAGAAATCAATACATTCCTGGAAAAATACCTCCTCCCTAGACTGAACAAAAACGAAATTGAACCCATGAATAAACCAATAAAAAGCTTCAAAATCGAATTAGTAACAAGTAGCTCACAACCAAAAAAAGTTCAGGACCAGATGGACTTACAGCTGAATTCTACCAGATGTACAATAAAGAGCTGGTATAATTTTTACTAAAACTATTCCAAATAATTGAGAAATGACTTCTCCCCAAGTTACTATATAAGAACAGCATCATTCTGATTTTTAAAAAAACCTGGCAGAGAAAAAACAGACAAAAAAAGTTCAGGCAGGTATTTTTTTTTTTTTTTTTTAGACGGAGTTTCGCTCTTGTTACCCAGGCTGTAGTGCAATGGAGGGATCTCGGCTCACCGCAACCTCCGCCTCCTGGGTTCAAGCAATTCTCCTGCCTCAGCATCCCCAGCAGCGGGACTACAGGCGTGTACCACCAGGCCCAGCTAATTTTTGTATTTTTAGTAGAGACGGGGTTTCACCATGTTGACCAGGATGGTCTCGATCTCTTGACCTTGTGATCCACCTGCCTCTGCCTCCCAAAGTGCTGAGATTATAGGCGTGAGCCACCACGCCCGGCCGAGGCCAGTATTTTTAATATTTAATAAATATTGACAAGAAAACCTTCAACAAAATACTGAAAAACCAAATCTAGAAGTACATCACAAAGGTTATCAATTATGACCAAGTAGGACTTATCCCTGGGATGCAAGGTTGGTTCCAAATATACAAATCGGCAGGGTGTGGTGGCTCACTCCTGTAATCCATGCACTTCGGAGGCCAAGGCAGGCAGATCACCCGAGGTCGGGAGTTCAAGACCAGCCTGACCAACATGGTGAAATCCCATCTTATAAAATAAATAAATAATAAATAAATAAATATGAAAAGAAGAAAATATACAAATCAATAGTTATCTTTCATTACATAAACAGAACTAAGACAAAAACCACAAAAATATCTCAATAGATGGAGAAAAAAAGCTTTCAATAAAATATAATATCCTTTATAATTTTCAAAAAGCTAGGCATTGAAGGTACATACTTCAAAATAACAAGTGATGTGTGACACATTTAAAGCCAACATACCAAGCAGAAGCAACTTGGAAGCATTTTTTTTTTAACTGACATAGACAAGAATGCCTTCTTTCACCACTCCTATTCAACACAGAATCTGAAGTCCTGGCAAGAGCAATCAGGCAAGACAAAACAGTAAAAGGCACCCAAACAGAAAGAGAGGTACTCATACTACATCCTCAGCAGAAAAGTTTTGTAAGCTGACAACTTCAACAAAGTTTCAGAACACAAAATAAACACATAAAAATTAGTAGCACCTTTGTACATTAACAATATCCAAGCCAAAGGCCAAATTAAAAATACAATCCCATTTATAATTGCCACAAAAAAGAATAAAATATCTAGAAATACAGTTAAAAAGGGAGATGAAAGATCTCTAGGACAAGAATTACAAAACACTTCTTTTTTTTTTTTTTTTTTTTGATAGAGTTTCGCTCTTGTTACCCAGGCTGGAGTGCAATGACACGATCTCGGCTCATCGCAACCTCTGTCTCCTGGGTTCAAGCAATTCTCCTGCCTCAGCCCCCCGAGTAGCTGGGACTACAGGCGTGCACCACCATGCCCAGCTAATTTTTGTATTTTTAGTAGAGACGGGGTTTCACCATGTTGACCACGATGGTCTCGATCTCTTGACCTCGTGATCCACCCACTTTGGCCTCCCAAAGTGCTGGGATTATAGGCGTAAGCCACCGCACCCGGCCACAAAACACTTCTTAAAGAAGTCAGAGATTAGCCGGGCATGGTGGTACATGCCTGTAGTCCCAGCTACTTAGGAGTCTCAGGCAGGAGAATCACTTAAACCCGGGAGGTGGAGGTTGCAGCAAGCCAAGATTGCAACATTGCACTCCTGCTTGGGCAACAGAGTGAGTCCTTCCTTACAACATATACAAAAATTAACCTGATAAATAAATTCTTAAATATAAAACTTAGAATTATAAAAAACTGTAGAAGATAACCTAGGAAATATCATTCTAGATGTGGGAACCGGCAAATTTTATAATGACGATACCAAAAGCTATTGCAACTAACTGACAAATGGGACCTAATTGAACTAAAAAGTTTCTTCACAGAAAAGAAAACTATTAACAGTAAAAACAACCTACAGAATTTAAAAATGTATATATTTGCAAACTATGATTTTGACAAGTCTAATATCCAGAATCCATAATGACCTTAATTAAATTTACAAGAAAAAAACAATCTCATTCAAAAGTAGGTGACTGGGCATGGTGGTTCATGCCTGTAATCCCAGCACTTTGGGATGCTGAAGCAGGTGGATAACCTGAGGTCAGAAGTTTGAAACCAGCCTAGCCCCCATGGTAAAACCTTGTCTCTACTAAAAATACAGGATTAGCCAGGCATGGTAGTCCTTATGCCTCTAAAATTCCATCTACTTGGGAGGCTGGGGAAGGAGAATAGCTTGAACCCGAGAGGTGAAGTTGAAGTGAGCCAAGATCACACCATTGCATTCTGGCCTGAGCAACAACAGCAAAACTCCGTCTCAATAAAAAAAAAAAAAAAAAAAAAGAAAAAAAAGAAAGAAGAAAAAGAAAAGTAGGCAAAAAACATGACCAGTTTTTTTGCCTGCTTTTCAAAAGACATACATGTAGTAGCTAAAAAGCATATTAAAAATGCTCATTACTAGGCTGAAAGCAGTGACTCACGCCTGTAATCCCAGCCCTTTGAGAGGCTGAGGCGGGCAGATCGCCTGAGTTCAGGAGATCGAGACCAGCCTGGGCAACATGGCAAAACTCTGTCTCTACTAAAACACAGAAAGATCAGCCAGGCATGGCAGTATTCACCTGTAATCCCAACTACTCTGGAGGCTGACGAAGAAGAATCGCTTGAATGCAGGATGCGGAGGATGCAAAGAGCAGAGATCGTGCTATTGCACTCCAGCCTGGACAACAGAGAGAGACTAGGTCTCAAGAAATAAAAAAATAAAAAAATAAAAATAGAAACTGCTCAATACTAATTATAGAAATGCAAAGGAAAATCACAATGAGAGACCATCTACACACCAGTCAAAATGGCTATTATACAAAGTAAAAAAAGAAACAACAGATGCTGGCTAGATGTACGCCACCAGCGCTTTGGGAGGCCGAGGCAGGTGAACAGCCTGAGGTCAGGAGTTCAAGACCAATCTGGCCAACATGGAGAGACCCCACCTCTACTAAAAATGCAAAAATTAGGCCAAGTGTGGTGGCTCATGCCTGTAATTTCAGCACTGTGGGAGGCCGAGGCAGGCAGATCACGAGGTTAGGCATTTGAGATCATCTGGCCAACATATTGAAACACCATCTCTACTAAAAATACAAAAAAAATTAGCCGGGTGTGGTGGTGGGCCCCTGCAATCCCAGCTGTTTCGGAGCCAGGAGAATCACTTGAACACAGGAGGCAGAGATTGCAGTGAAAAAAAAAAAACAGCAAAAATTAGCTGAATGGGGTGGCAGGCACCTGTAATCTCAGCTACTTGGAAGGCTAAGATAGGACACTCCGGCCTAGGTGACAAAAAAAGACTCCAGCTCAAAGGGGGAAAAAAAAAGATTGCTTGAGCCGGGGAGGTTGAGGCTGCAGTGAGCCGAGATCATGCCACTTGCACTCCACCCTGGGTAACAAAGTGAAACTCTGTCTCCAAAAATAAAATAAAATAATTTAATAAAAACATAACATGGTAAATAAATATAATGAAATACTATGTGGCCATAAAGAGAGATCAAGATAATTTCTTTTCTAGCAACATGGATGGAGCTAGAGACCATTATCCTTTAAAAACTAATGCAGAAACAGAAAAGCAAATTCATGTTATCATTTATAAATAGCTGGCTGAGGGCTCACATCTGTAATCCCAGCACTTTGTGAAGCCGAGGCAGGTGGATCACAAGGTCAGGAGTTCGAGACCAGCATGGCCAAGACGGTGAAACCCTGTCTCTACTAAAAATACAAAAAATAGCCAGGTGGCAGGCACCAGTAATCCCAGCTACTCAGGAGGCTAAGACAGGAGAATCGCTTGAACCCAGGAGGCGACAGTTGCAGTGAGCCGAGATCGAGCCATTGCACTCCAGCCTGGGCAACAAGAACAAAACTCTGCCTAAAAAAAAAAAGAAGAAGAAGAAAGAAAAGAAGAAGAAAAAGCTAAATAATAAGAATACACGGACACAACGGAAACAAAACAACAGGCCGGGCGTGGTGGCTCACGCCCGTAATCCAAGCACTTTAAAGGTCAAGGCAGGCGGATCACCTGAGATTGGGAGTTCAAGACCAGCCTGATCAACATGGTGAAACCCAGTCTTAAAAAAAAAGAAAGAAAGAAAAGAACAACAAACACTGAGACTTAGTTGAGAGTGAGGGCAGGAGGACAAAGAGAATCAGAAAAAAATACTGGTTTGGCGCCATGCTTAGTACCTCAGTGACAAAATCTGCACATTAACCATCATGACACAATTTTATTTATACAACAAACCTACAGATGTACCCATGAACCAAAAATCAAACTTAAAACGAAAAACTCCATGGCTGGGGAGAGTGCAATGTAAGCTGAAGGACTGGTTTGTACTACAAACAGTGGCTTAGGTGGGGCTGCATTCTGATTTATTATTGTGTCCATGCAGGCAGATGGGATTATGAACAATTGGTCCAGAACCCTAGGATGGTGGAGAAATCATATTACTGCTGCAGATTCAGTGTCTGCTGGTGGGGATGTTCCAGGAGACTTGTAACCATTTTTTTTTTATGGTTTTGGCAAGAAGCACTGGAATCAAAAATGAAGTGAATTTTCTGAGGGTGGTGCCTAGTCCTGGGAAGGCTGTGGGCACGTCAATGTCTTGTGGGTATGTTTGCTTGCAAGTGGGTGAAAATCTTGTGAAGGCAGCTGTGGGAAAGTGAGGTTTGTTATCAGAGCTCTGTCCTCTTAGAGGAGACCTGAAATCACAGGACAATGACCAGTGTGACAGCTTGTGTACAGGAGAGCACAGCCTCCCATCCCATGCACGCAGAGTTCCATTCCAGGGAAGGCCTCTGTGATCTCTTTTTTCTGGCACAAAACGTGTCATTTAATGAACACCAAGCAATTCTCCAACACTCACTGTCCAACATTTGAATTCTGACACCACACAGAGTCAGCACAGACCCTGATTCAGAGCACAGTCCCACAACACTGTCTCTACTACAGATGCCAGTCACAAACTTCATAGGCTGATCTATGCTTCTGAGCCACTGCTTAATTATTGGGGACTCCCAGAACATTCCTCAAGTTCAGTAATGTAATAGACTAACTCACAGAACTCAGTGAAACACTGGAGTTATGTTTACCAGTTTAATATAAAAGATACAACTGAGGCCGGTCGCAGTCGCTCACACCTGTAATCCCAACACTTTGGAAGGCTAAGGCAGGTGACTGAGGTCAGGAGTTAAACACCAGCCTAACCAACATGGCGAAACCCCGTCCCTACTAAAAATACAAAGATAAAATAAAATAAAATAAGCTGGCTGTGGTGGCACACACCTGTAGTCCCAGCTACTCAGGAGGCTGAGGGAGGAGAATCGCTTGAACCTGGGAATTTGAGGTTGCAGTGAGTTGAGATCACACCACTGCACTGCACTCCAGCCTGGCAACAGAGTGAGACTCCATCTCAAAAAGCAATAATAGCTGAACACGGTGGCTCATGCCAGTAATCCCGGGAGTTTGGGAGGCCGAGGCGGATGGATCACGAGGTCAAGAGATCGAGCCCATCCTGGTCAACATCCTGGTGAAACCCCGTCTCTAATAAAATACAAAAAAAATTAGCTGGGCATGGTGGCGCATGCCTGTAATCCCAGATACTCGGGAGGCTGAGGCAAGAGAATTGCCTGAACCCAGGAGGCAGAGGTTGCGGTGAGCTGAGATCGTGCCATTGCACTCCAGCCTGGGTAACAAGAGTGAAACTCTGTCTCAAATAAATAAATAAATAATAAAAACTCTAATTCAAATGCATTTTTTGGGTAAATTACTGGATTGAGAGAAACAAAATTCAGGCTTAACCAACCATAAACTGCCAATTAACCTCTGATCGCATAAGCAGAAAAAGTATACCTTAATCGTACAAATCAAGCAACAATGTAACTGTACCTAACCAATTATTTAATTTTGTTTTCTTCATTGTGCACCTTTAAAAGTCTTTCCTTCAAGCTGCTCCCATAAACCACAAACTACAAACCACAGCTGGGTGGTCCACAATTTTTGAATCACACTTTGATTAAATTTCTTCTAAATTTTTGCGGTGATGTCCATTTTTTTTTTTTTTTGAGACGGGGTTTCGCTGTTGTTGCCCAGGCTAGAGTGCAATGGCGCGATCCTGCCTCACCGCAATCTCCACCGTCCGGGTTCAAGCGATTCTCCTGCCTCAGCGTGCCGAGTAGCTGGGATTACACGCATGCGCCTCCACGCCCTAATAATTTTGTATTTTTAATAGAGACGGGGTTTCACCATGTTGATCAGGCTGATCGCGAAGTCCTAACCTCAGGTGATCCGCCCTCCTCGGCCTCCCAAAGTGCAACATCACTGGCGTGAGCCACTGCGCCCGACACTCTCATAAATTTGTAATAGGTGAAAAGAGGAACTGGGAACCCCCGGACCAAAGCTCTTCGTATTCGTGAACCCGCACCCTGAATCAGGATTCTCCCCCGTTGACCCTCCCGTGGTCCCTGCACAGTGTGGGAGAGACACGGCCCTGTGGATGCCGAGCCGCCCAGAGATGGCTCCAGGCCAGGACACAGTCACTGCCCAGGGAAGAGACGGGACGCCTGGGACTCGCAGTCAGCGAAGCCGCCATCTTATGGCTGAAGTGGGCGGAGGCCGAGCTCGGCAAGCAGAACTCCGGAGAACTCCGGGCGCAGACTGTGGAGCTGACTGCGGGGAGGCCTGAGTCCCGCCACAGCCCCTTGCCCCGGATTTCAACCAGCCCCTCCCTCTCTCGGGATGTCGCACCCAGCACTCTCACCATTTCTAGGCTTCCAGAGGGTTCCAGCGTCTTAGCTGCGGATCTCCCAATTTATGCAGGTCGCAAGGCCACAGACGCTGGGCCTCTAGGAGGAGAGGACACAGCAGAGAAAGTGAGACCTAGACCTCCGGCTGCAGGGAGACACAAAAGTGCCGCCAAATCCCGGAAGCCGTCTTGTCTGCTCCAGCTGCATGCCTGATTGGACGGTTCGCAGCCCAGGGTTTCTGACTGGATAACGTTTAAGGTCCCGACCCTTCAGGGCCTGAGTGACAGAAGACGTGCTCAGACTCTGGGCTGAATGAAGAGTGACAGCCTAAGCTGCAGCCTTTTCAGCCGGGGATTCTTTTATTAACTGAGCCAAGCCCATCCCAGAGGGTATTTGCATTTAATCTTGTGTATAAGATCATGTAAATTTACAAATGATATTCGGCTACTCACAAATAAAAATAATGTAAGTATTATTTTAGAATTTCAAATTTTATGACCTTTGTGGCTTCTGGTCCATTGAGTGGGGAGCTTGAGACTTTAAAAAAAGAGGCTTTTTGCAAGGGAGCGAAAAGCAAAAAAAAAAAAAAAGGGGAAAAAGCAAAAAAATAAAAAGAGACAATCCCCTGAAATAAAATGTGAGCCACACGTGAATTTTAAATTTTCTAGTAGTCAGGCCAGGCGCGGTGGCTCACGCCTGTAATCCCAGCACTTTGGGAGGCCGAGGCAGGTGGATCACGAGGTCAAGAGATTGAGGTCATGCTTGTCAACACGGTGAAACCCTGTCTCTGCTAAAAATACAAAAAATTAGGTGGGCATGGTGGCGCGTGCCTTTAATCCCAGCTACTCAGGAGGCTGAGGCAGGAGAATTGCCTGAACCCAGAAGGCAGAGGTTGCGGTGAGCCGAGATCACGCCATTGCACTCCAGCCTGGGTAACAAGAGCGAAACTCCGTCTCAAAAAAAAAATAAGTAAAAATAAATTTTTTAGTAATCAAAGTTTAAAAAGAAAAAAACAGTTGAATTGATTGTTACAATCTAATTAACCTAATATATCCAAAGTATTCAATATAGATGCAAAATGCAATTATTAATGAAACACACACGTATATGGAGCTCAATCTTTGAAAATACCTCTGTATTTTACCTTTCTAGCACATTGCAATTCAGACCAGCCACATTATAGGCTCCCAGTAGCCAAATGTTGCCAATAGCTGCCACATTAAAGTGCAGCTCTGATGTCTGGTGGATGAAGAGCCTGAGCATTCCTTTTTTGCCAGAGGGGAAGAGACAGCCTCTCTCTACAAACATCTTTTCAGTTCCGAGAAACAGTGACCACAGAACGAACAGAGGACAGAAAGAATAAAATAACCAGAGGTGGACCTGTGGTTACCTGGGTAATTTTATTAACCACTGCTGACCACCTGTTGCTCGCCTTAATTCCAAACATTAAAACAGTAAAAAAAGAATGATGAGGCCACAGCCCAACGTGGTGGCACATGCCTATAGTCTCAGCTACTCGGGAGGCTGAGGTGGTGGATCCCGTGAGCCCAGGAGTTCTGGGCTGTAGTGCACTATGCCGATCAAGTGTCCTCACTAAGTTCAGCATCAATATGGTGACCTACCAGGAGTGGGGGACCACCAGGTTGCCTAAGGAAGGGTGAATCAACCCAGGTTGGAAACAGAGCAGGTCAAAACTCCCATGCTGATCAGTAGTGGGATCGAGCCTGTGAATAGCCACTGCACTCCAGCCTGAACAACATAGGGAGACCCTGTCTCTTAAAAAAAAAAAAAAAGAATGATGGGGCCACAGTCTTAACCTGCAATATTTAGATAAGGAGAAAATAGACTAAAGGCAAACTTATTTTGTTATTTGGCCTTGGTCCTAATGATCAGCCTGTGGTTATCTGTTGTCTTCTGTGGTGTGGGGGACCATGTGAGTATAAGCACCAATCACGCACAGACATGTCTACATGTATTTTTTTACATTTAATATTCTCTTACAAGACATGGACTTTAAATCAGGAATAAAGGTGCTCTGAGGTTTTTTTTCTTGCCTTGGCACTGTGCACAGGGTGTACTGTGACATATTGCTAAGTTCTGCATTCAGGTTATGTGACTCTTTTCTTTTACCTTGGCCCAGAATATTTTGCACAATAAGACATATTACTAGCCCCAACATATATACAATGTGGGGCCCTCCCCTGGGTTCCTTCTACAGAGGGACTTGTGACATATCTCTGCATCAATCATCTAAGAGATGTGATGCTCCATTTTTGCCTGCACTCTGCCCAGAGGAAAAATTGTGACTTATCACTAAGCCTAGGTACCAGATGATGTGTCTCTCCTGCCTGGGCCTTGACCAGAGAGAGTGTTGTTACTCATTGCTGGGCTCAGCACCCAGGTGATGTGGCTTTGCTTCCTGTGTTCTGCTTTCAGGAGTAAGTTGTAACATATTTGTGGCTGAGAATTCAGGTGATGTGACACGTCTGTCTGGTCTCTGCCCTCAAAAAAGATTGTGAGGCCTGGCGCGGTGGCTCATGACTTTAATCCCAGCACTTTGGGAGTCCAAGGCGGGTGGATCATGAGGTCAAGAGATGGAGACCATGCTGGTCAATAAGGTGAAACCCCATCTCTACTAAAAACACAAAAATTAGCTGGGCGTAGTGGCGCATGCCAGTAATCCCAGCTACTCAGAAGGCTGAGGCAGGAGAATTGCCTGAACCCAGGAGGCAGAGGTTGCGGTGAGCCGAGATTGCGCCATTGCACTCCAGCCTGGGTAATGAGACTGAAA
The DNA here is from genome assembly GCF_049354715.1 of Callithrix jacchus. NCBI lineage: Eukaryota > Metazoa > Chordata > Mammalia > Primates > Cebidae > Callithrix > Callithrix jacchus. The sequence goes on from NC_133523.1 coordinate 22,367,286, forward strand.
CTCCCAAAATAAATAAATAAAATAAAATAAAATAAAGATTGTGACATATTCTTGGCCCAGGTGTGAGAATCAACATGTCCTCCAGGAACACTTCAGGACCTTTAACCTTGGGTACATCATCTCACAATGCAGAAAGACCCCTCCGAACTCAGGAAGGAACAAGTGGCTGTTGGCTTTCTAGGTTCTGCATGACTTCACATTTAATATTGAGGTTACGTCCACTTAAATATCAAGATTGTTTCTTTAATTTAGGTGCATAACACTGACAACTGAGGGGTAATCATAGGTAATTTAACTTGAACCACAAAGTTAATTCAAATGGCATATCTAAAATATTTTTGTACTGGCTGATTTAAGATAAAAATGTGGCAGAGGCCGGGTGTGGTGGCTCATGCCTGTAATCCCAGCACTTTGGGAGGCCAAGGTAAACGGATTACAAGGTCAGGAGATCGAGACTATTTTGGCCAACATGGTGAAACCGTGTCTTTACTAAAAAATACAAGAATTAGCTGGGCACGGTGGATCACCCCTGTAATCCCAGCACTTTGGGAGGCCGAGGCGGGTGGATCATGCGGTCAAGAGATCGAGACCATCCTGGTCAACAAGGTGAAACCCCGCCTCTACTAAAAATACAAAAATTAGCTGGGCATGGTGGCGTACGCCTGTAGTCCCAGCTACTGAAAAGGCTGAAGCAGGAGAATTGCTTGAACCCAGGAAGTGGAGGTTGCGTGCCATTGAACTCTAGCCTGGGTAACAAGAGCGAAACTCCGTCTGAAAACAAAAAAAATACAAGATTAGCCAGGCTTGGTGGCACTTGCCTGTAATCCCAGCTGTTCGGGAGTCTAAGGCAGAGAACTGCTTAAACCCAGGAGAGGGAGGTTGCAGAGAGTCCAGATCACGCCATTGCACTCCAGCGTGAGTGCAAGGCGGGACTCCATCTCAAAAAATATAAATAAATAAAATACGGGCCGGGCACTGTGGTTCATGGCTGTAATCCTCGGACGTTTGGAGGCCGAGGTGGGTGGATCACCTGAGGTCAGGAGTTCAAGACCAGCCTGGCCATCATGGTGAAACCCCATCTTTTTTTTGAGACAGAGTTTCACTCTTGTTACTCAGGCTAGAGTACAATGGCGCAATCTCGGCTCACCGCAACCTCCACCTCCTGGGTTCAGGCAATTCTCCTGCCTCAGCTTCCTGAGTAGCTGGGATTACAGGCACACGCCACCATGCCCAGCTAATTTTTTGTATTTTTAGTAGAGACGGGGTTTCACCATGTTGACCAGGATAATCTCGATCTCTTGACCTCATGATCCACCTGCCTCGGACTCCCAAAGTGCTGGAATTATAGGCTTGGGCCACCGCGTCTGGCCGAAACTCCATTTTATATAAATAAATAAATAAAATAAAAATAAACTACATCAGAATTAAAACATTAACTATACAAATGACTTTATTTATTTATTTATTTATTTATTTATTTATTTATTTATTTATTTATTTTGAGATGGAGTTTCACTCTTGTTACCCAGGCTGGAGTGCAATGGCGCGATCTCAGCTCACTGCAACCTCGGCCTCCTGGGTTCAGGCAATTCTCCTGCCTCAGCTTGCTGAGTAGCTGGGATAACAGGCACACGCCACCATGGCCAGCTAATTTTCTGTATTTTTTTTTTTTTTTTTTTGGTTACATGAGTAAGCTCTTTTCTATTATTATTATTATTATTATTATTTTATTGCATTTTAGGTTTGGGTACATGTGCAGAACATGCAAGATCATTGCATAGGTGCACACATGGCAGTGTGTTTTGCTGCCTTTCTCCCGTTCACCCACATTTGGCATGTCTCCCAAGGCTATCCCTCCCAGCTCACCCCCCCTTGCTGTCCCTCCCCTATTCCCCCCAATAGACCCGACTGTGTAGTACTCCCTTCCCTGTGTCCATGTGTTCTCATTTTTCATCACCCGCCTATGAGTGAGAATATGCGGTATTTCGTTTTCCGTTCTTGTGTCAGTTTGCTGAGAATGATGTTCTCCAGATTCATCCATGTCCCTACAAAGGACATGAACTCATCATTTTTGATTGCTGCATAATATTCCATGGTGTACATGTGCCACATTTATGGCTGCATAGTGTTCCATGGTATATCTGTACCATGTTTTTTTTGTCCAGTCTATCATCGATGGGCATTTGGGTTGGTTTCAGGTCTTTGCTATTGTAAACAGTGCTGCAATGAACATTCGTGTGCATGTGTCCTTATAGTAGAACGATTTATAGTCTTTTGGATATATACCCAGTAATGGGATTGCTGGGTCAGATGGAATTTCTATTTCTAGGTCCTTGAGGAATTGCCACACTGTGTTCCACAATGGTTGAATTAATGTACACTCCCACCAACAGTGTAAAAGTGTTCCTATTTCTCCACATTTTCTCCAGCATCTGTTGTCTTTAGATTTTTTAATGATCACTATTCTAACTGGCGTGAGGTGGTATCTCAATGTGGTTTTGATTTGCATCTCTCTAATGACCAGTGATGATGAGCATTTTTTCATATGTTTGTTGGCCTCATGTATGTCTTTTTTTGTAAAGTGTCTGTTCATATCCTTTGCCCATTTTTGAATGGGCTTGTTTGTTTTTTTCTTGTAAATCTGTTTGAGTTCTTTGTCAATTCTGGATATCAGCCCTTTGTCAGATGGTAAACTGCAAAATTTTTTCCCCTTCTGTTGGTTGCCAATTCACTCTAGTGACTGTTTCTTTTGCCGTGCAGAAGCTGTGGAGTTTGATTAGGTCCCATTTGTCTATTTTGGCTTTTGTTGCCAATGCTTTTGATGTTTTGGTCATGAAGTCATTGCCTACTCCTATGTCCTGAATGGTTTTGCCTAGGTTTTCTTCAAGGATTTTTATGATGCCAGGTCTTATGTGTAAGTCTTTAATCCATCTGGAGTTAATTTTAGTGTAAGGTGTCAGGAAGGGGTCCAGTTTCTGTTTTCTGCACATGGCTAGCCAGTTTTCCCAACCCCGTCTCTACTAAAAATACAGTTTAATAAATGGTGTTGGGAAAACTGTATTTTTAGTAGAGACGGGTTTCACCATGTTGACCAGGATGGTCTCGATCTCTTGACCTCGTCATCCACCCGCCTCAGCCTCCCAAAGTGCTGGGATTATAGGCTTGAGCCACTGGGGCATGGCTACAAAAGACTTTAAATAATTATGAAGAAACAAGTAAAACAAATTGATTATATCTGTGGCCTACAATAACTTATAATAACCATAATAATGACTAATGACTTATACTGAAATATATGATTTTTAGAAATTTCATACAATTGTGGAATAAATATTAATAATATATTTACTACAATAGAAGTTGAAGATCAAACATTATCTCTAATTCGACAATGTTTTTCATGTAATTTTTTTTTTTTCTTTCAAGACAGAGTTTCACCATGTTTGTCAGGCTGGTCTGGACTCCTGACCTCAGGTGATCTGCCGACCTTGGCCTCCAAAGTGCTTGGATTACAAGGGTGAGCCACCACACCCGGCCGTTTTTCATGGAATGTAACATATCAAATAATTATGATTTTTTGTCTGGGCATAGTGGCTCATGTCTGTAATCCTGCACTTTGGGAGGCCGAGGCTGGTGGATCTCGAAGTCAGGCGTTCGAGACCAACCTGACCAACATGGTGAAACCTCCGTCTCTACTAAAAATACAAAAATTAGCTGCTGGGCATGATGGCACACTCCTGTAATTCCAGCTACTCAGGAGGCTGAGGCAGGAGAATCGCTTGAACCTGGGAGGTGGAGGTTGCAGTTAGTTGAGATCAAGCTGCTGCACTCCAGCCTGGGAGACAGAACAAGGCTCCGTCTCAAAAAAAATAATTATGTTTTTTACTCTTTTGGATGTTTCATTGGCCTTCTGTAGCATCCAAATTTAGGGGACTAGGCTGGGTGTGGCCTACTAATCCCAGCACTTTGAGAGGGTGAGGTGGGTGGATTACCTGAGGTAAGAAGTTTGAAACCAGCTCGGCCAACATGGCAAAAACCCATCTTTACTAAAAATTTTAAAAATTAGCTGAGCATGATGGCAGGCGCCTGTAATCCCAGCAACTTGGGAGGCTGAAGCAGGAGAACTGCTTGAACCTGGGAGGCAGAGGTGGCAGTAAGCTGAGATCATGCCATTGCACTCCAGCCTCGGTGACAGAGTGAGGTTCTGTCTCAATTAAAAAAAAAAAGTTAGTTGTCTAATAATATGTAAAATTTGTGTTCCAAGAGAAAATTGCTATACTTTTTTATTAGTATATTATTTATGGTAAAGCTAATTTTAATAAAACCTTACAAATAAATTCCTTATATAAGTCATTTTTTTGCCACTCTAGATTTTCATATTTTATAATCTCATAATTAATTATTTAAACTTCTTATATTTGATTTACTGTTTCAGTTTTTCAATTTGAAACAACCATTAAGTAATTTCAAACTAGACTAATGTTTCTAACTTCCTTCACCAAAAGCGTATTTTGCTTTCATTTCAACACTCTATGCAGAATTGATTTTCATACATTTAGTTGATTTAATTACATATAGATTACATTAAACCTTGTTTTTCTCTTTTGGTGACTGAGTGTTGCTGTCACCCAGGCTGGAGTGCAATGATGCAATATTAGCTCACTGCGACCTCAGCCTCCCAGGTTCAAATGATTCTCCTGCCTCAACCTCCCAAGTAGCTGGGACTACAGGTGCGTGACATCACACCTGGTTAATTTTTTATATTTTGAGACGGAGTTTCACTCTTGTTACCCAGGCTGGAGTGCAATGTCATGATCTTGGCTCACTGCAACCTCTGCTTCCCAGGTTCAAGCAATTCTCCTGCCTCAACCTCCTGAGTAGCTGGGATTACAGGTGTGCACCACCATGCTTAGCTAATTTTTTTTGTATTTTTTTAATTTGAGATGGAGTTTTGCTATTGTTATCCAGACTAGAGTGCAATGCCACAGCTCATTGCAACCTCTGCCTACTGGGTTCAAGCAATTCTCCTGCCTCAGCCTCCCGAGTAGCTGGGACTACAGGCTTGCACCACCACACCCAGCTAATTTTTGTATTTTTAGTAGAAACGGGGTTTCACCTTGTTGACCAGGATGGTCTCAATCTATTGATCCACCCGCCTCAGCCTCCCAAAATGCTGGGATTACAGGCTTGAGCCACCGTGCCCGGCCCATACTGTTTAATTTTAGAGTGGTTGTACTAGTTTACAGTCCCACTAGTAGTGTAACAGTGCTTTACTTTCACCACATTTATATCAACATCTATCATTTTTAAGTTTTTTAATTATGACCATTCTTGGAAGAGTAAGGTAGTATCACATTGCGGTTTTGATTTGCATTTCCCTGATAACAAGAGATGCTTAGTATGTTTTCTTATTTATTTATTTATTTGGAGATGGAGTTTTGCTCTTGTTACCCAGGCTGGAGTGCAATGGCGCGATCTCAGCTCATCACAACCTTCGCCTCCTGGGTTTAAGCAATTCTCCTGCCTCAGCCTCCGGAGTAGCTGGGATTACAGGCACGCACCACCACGCCAAGCTAATTTTTGTATTTTTAGTAGAGACGGATTTTTACCATGTTGACCAGGATGATCTCGATCTCTTAACCTCATGATCCACCTGCCTTGTCCTCCCAAAGTGCTGGGATTACAGGCTTGAGCCACTGCGCCCAGCTGGTATGTTTTCATATGTTTCTTGGCCATTTGTATATCTTTTTATGAGAATTATCTATTCATATTTTTAGCTGACTGTTTTATAGAATATTTTTTCTGATTCTTTTGAGTTCCTTGTAAATTTAGAATATTTGTCTTTTGTTGTATGTATATAGATTGTGACGATTTTCTCCCACTTAGTGGGTTGTAAGTTTACTCTGCTGATGCTGTCTGTTGTGGTTAAAAAGTTTCCTGGTGGAGGATCCAAGATGGCCGATCGCTAACATCTCAGGATTGCAGCTCTCAGTTAAAGCGCAAAGAACTAGAGAACACCACACTTTCAGAAAAATTCTGGTCACTCACAGAGCAGAAGATCCCCAGTGCAGGAGTCACACGGGTCCCCAGCACGACTTCTGAGGCCGGTGCAGCAGCTGTGATGGCACCTTGGCGCGGCAGCTCTCAGTGCAGAGTAAAGGAGACTGGTTCCCCTTCTGACCGAGGTTTGGAGCCCCGGGAAGGCAGAGTCGCCTATTACAGACACAAGAAGGAAGCCAGACAGGAGAATCCTGGGCAGAAAAGCACCATCAGTCTTAATGCCGCTGTTCTGGCCCTGGGAACTAACGACTTGGACGTCCACTCAAGAGACCTAATCTGAAAGTTGGTAATTTCAAAGGCGACAGGAGGATAAATTTACAATGATGGGAAGAAACCAGGGTAAAAAGGCTGAGAATACTCAAAGTCAGAACACTTCTTCCTCTAAAAATGATCACAGTTCCACATCAACAATGGAACAAGGCTTGATGGAGAACAAGCGCATCCCGATGACAGAATTACTCTGCAGGGAATGGATAATAAGAAACTTCTGTGAGTTAAAAGAACATGTTGTAGCCCAACGTAAAGAAACTAAGAACTTTGAGAAAAGGTTTGATGAATTCCTATTGAGAATAGACAACTTAGAGAGGAATATAAGTGAATTAATGGAACTGAAGAATACAATACAGGAACTCCGAGACGTATGCACAGGTTTAAACACTCAAATTGTTCAAGCAGAAGAAAGGATATCAGAGGTCAAAGTCCAACTTAATGAAATAAAAAAAGAAGACAAGATTAGAGAACAAAGGATGAAAAGGAATGAGCAAAGTCTCCAAGAAATGTGGGACTATGTGAAAAGACCAAATCTACGTTTGATAGGTGTACCTGAATGCGACGGAGAGAATGAATCCAAGCTGGAAAATACCCTTCAGGATATTATTCAGGAAAATTTTCCTAAACTAGCAAAGCAGGTCAACATTCAACCCCAGGTAATACAGAGAACACCACAAAGATATTCCTCAAGAAGAGCAACCCCAAGGCACATAATCGTTAGATTCACCAGGGTTGAAAGGAAGGAGAAAATACTAAGGGCAGCCAGAGAGAAAGGTCAGGTTACCCACAAAGGCAAGCCTATCAGACTTACAGCAGATCTCTCAGCAGAAACTCTACAAGCCAGAAGAGAGTGGGGGCCAATATTCAACATCCTCAAAGAACAGAACCTTCAGCCCAGAATTTCATATCCAGCCAAACTAAGCTTCACAACTGAAGGAAAAATAAAATCTTTTATGAACAAGCAAGTACTCAGATATTTTATTACCACTAGGCCTGCTTTACAAGAGCTTCTGAAAGAAGCATTACACACAGAAAGAAACAACCAGTATTAGCCCTTCTAAAAATATACCAAAAAGTAAAGAGCACCAACATAAAGAAGAATTTATACCAACGAATGGATCAAACGGCCAGTTAACATCAAATGGCAGTAACCCTAAATTTAAATCGACTAACTCCCCCAATCAAAAGACACAGCCAAAACCCAACGGCATGTTACATCCAGACCTGTTTCACAGGCAAGGAGACACAAAGACTCAAAACAAAGGGATGGAGAAAGATCTACCAACCAAATGGACAGCAAAAATAAATAAATTAATTAATAAAAAGCAGGAGTTGCAATTCTCATATCGGATAAAATAGATTTTAAAGCAACAAAGATATAGTGGTAAAAGGATCAATGCAACAACAAGAGCTAACGATTTTAACACCCAGATACATAGAGACTTAGATTCAATGAGACAGAAAATTAATAAGGATATCAAGGACTCAAACTCAGATCCAGAACAAGTAAACTTAATAAATATTTATAGAGCTCTCCACTTTAAATACACAAGATACATTCTTGTCAATACCACATCACACGTACTCATAGGTTTAAATGAAACATTGATTGGCCATTATTAATATTTACTTTTTTCAGAATAAAGCAATATTTGCATTCACCCTCCCTCTTTCTCTTCCTCTTTCTTCCTCTCCTTTACTCATTTTTTTCTTTCCTTTTCTCAAAAATAAACGAAAATAAATAAATAAAATAAAAAAGAAATCAACTTGTAAACCTCTAGATCCAGGTCGGCAATGTCTCTCTCATTGCTTGATTTCCTTCCTTCCCTTCCCTCCCTCATTCCCTTTCTCCCCCTTCCTCCCTTCCTTCCTTCCTTCATCTTTTCCTTCCTCCCTCCCTTCCTCCTTCCCTCCATTCCTGCCTTCCTTCCTTCCTTCTTCCCTCCCTTCCTGCCTTCCTCCCTTCCTCCCAAAAAAAAAAGTTTCCTGGTTTAATTAAGTCCCATTTATTTTTGTTTTTGCTTCATTTATTTTTAAGCTCTTGATCATGCACTGTTTGCCGAAGTCAATATCTATGAGCTTTTTCGTTGTTATTTTCTACAATGTTTACAGTTTCAAATTTTAGATTGAAAGGCCAGCACGGTGGCTCAGGCCTGTAATCTCTGCACTTTCAGAGGCCAAGGCAGGTAAATTACCAGATCAGGAGTTTGAGACCAGCCTGGCCATCATGGTGAAACCTCGTCTCTATTAAAAATACAAAAACTTTGCTGGGGTAGTGGTGGACACCTGTAATCCCAGCTACTTGGGAGGCTGAGGCAGGAGAATAACTCAAACCTGGGAGGCAGAGCTTTCAGTGAGCTAAGATTGCGCCACTGCACTCCAGCCTGGATGACAAGGTTGAGACTCAATCTCAAAAAAATTGTTTGTAGATTTAAATCGCCGTGTGCGGTGGCTCAAGCCTGTAATTCCAGCACTTTGGGAGGCTGAGGCGGGTGGATCACGAGGTCAAGAGATCGAGATTATCCTGGTCAACATGGTGAAACCCTGTCTCTACTAAAAATACAAAAAATTAGCTGGGCATGGTGGCGCGTGCCTGCAATCCCAGGTACTCAGGAGGCTGAGGCAGGAGAATTGCCTGAACCCTGGAGGTGGAGGTGGCAGTGAGCCGAGATCACGCCATTGCACTACAGCCTGGGTAACAAGAGCGAAACTCCGTCTCAAAAAAAATTTTTTTTAATTAAATCTTTCATCCATCTTGAGTTAATTTTTGTATAAGAGATAAAGATTCAGGAGAACGATCCAAGATGGCCGATCGCTAACATCCCGGGATTGCAGCTCTCAGGGAAGGCGCGGAGAACTAGAGGACGCCACACTTTCAGACAAAGTCTGGTCGCTCATGGAGCAGAAGATCCCCCAGTGGTGGAAACACATGAGTCGCCAGTGCGACTCTCGTGGTCGGCGCAGCGGTTCTGCGGGCACCTCGGCGCGGCAGCGCTCGGCACAGAGTAAATGGGACGGGTTCCCCTTCTGACCGAGGTTGGGAGCCCCGGGAAGGCAGAGTCGCCTACTACGGACACAAGAAGGAAGCCCGACAGGAGAATCCTGGGCAGAAAAGCACCATCATTAATGCCGCTGCTCTGGTCCTGGGAACTAACAACCTGGACGTCCACTCAAGAGACCTAATCTGAAAGTTGGTAAATTCAAAGATGACAGGAGGATAAATTTACAATGACGGGAAGAAACCAGCGTAAAAAAGCTGAGAATACTCAAAGTCAGAACGCCTCTCCCTCTAAAGATGATCACAGTTCCACATCAACAATGGAACAAGGCTTGATGGAGAACGAGCGCCTCCTGATGACAGAATCACTCTTCAAGGAATGGATAATAACAAACTTCGGTGAGTTAAAAGAACACGTTGTAGCCCAATGTAAAGAAACTAGGAACTTTGAAAAAAGGTTTGATGAAATCCTATTGAGAATAGACAATTTAGAGAGGAGTATGAGTGAATTAATGGAACTGAAGAATACAATACAGGAACTCCGAGAAGTATGCACAGGTTTAAACACTCGAATTGTTCAAGCAGAAGAAGGGATATCAGAGGTCAAAGTCCAACTTAATGAAATAAAACATGAAGAAAAGATTAGAGAAAAAAGGATAAAAAGGAACGAGCAAAGTCTCCAAGAAATGTGGGACTATGTGAAAAGACCAAATTTACGTTTGATAGGTGTACCTGAATGCGACGGAGAGAATGAATCCAAGCTGGAAAATACCCTTCAGGATATTATTCAGGAAAATTTTCCTAAACTAGCAAAGCAGGTCAATATTCAACCCCAGGTAATACAGAGAACACCACAAAGATATTCCTCAAGAAGAGCAACCCCAAGGCACATAATCATTAGATTCACCAGGGTTGAAACGAAGGAGAGGATACTAAGGGCAGCCAGAGAGAAAGGTCGGATAACCCACAAAGGCAAGCCTATCAGACTTACAGCAGATCTCTCAGCAGAAACCCTACAAGCCAGAAGAGAGTGGGGGCCAATATTCAACATCCTCAAAGAACAGAACCTTCAGCCCAGAATTTCATATCCAGCCAAACTAAGCTTCACAACTGAAGGAAAAATAAAATCTTTTATGAACAAGCAAGAACTCAGAGATTTTATTACCACCAGGCCTGCTTTACAAGAGCTTCCGAAAGAAGCATTAAACACAGAAAGGAACAACCAGTATTAGCCTTTCTAAAAATACACCAAAAAGTAAAGAGCACCAACATAAAGAAGAATTTACACCAACAAATGGATAAAACAGCCAGTTAACATCAAATGGCAGTAACCCTAAATTTAAATTGACTAAATTCCCAATCAAAAGACACAGCCAAAACCCAACGGCATGTTACATCCAGACCTGTTTCACATGCAAGGATACACAAAGACTCAAAACAAAGGGATGGAGAAAGATTTACCAACCTAATGGAGAGCAAAAATAAATAATAAATAAATAAAAAGCAGGAGTTGCAATTCTTGTATCGGATAAAATAGATTTTAAAGCAACAAAGATATAGTGGTAAAAGGATCAATGCAACAACAAGAGCTAACGATCCTAACACCCAGATAGGAGACTTAGATTCAATGAGACAGAAAATTAATAAGGATATCAAGGACTCGAACTCAGATCCAGAACAAGTAAACTTAATAAATATTTATAGAGCTCTCCACTTCAAATACACAAAATATACATTCTTGTCAATACCACATCACACCTACCCATTAGTTTAAATGAAACATTGATTGGCCATTATTAATACCCAATTTTTTTCAAAATAAAGCAATATTTCCATTTGATCTCCCTCTTTCTCTTCCTCTTTCTTCCTCTCCTTTACTTATTATTTTTTTTTTCTTTCCTTCTCTCAAAAAAAAAGAAATCAACTTGTAAACCTCTAGATCCAGGTCGGCAATGTCTCTTTCATTGCTTGATTTCCTTTCTTCCCTTCCCTCCCTCCCTCCCTCCCTCCCTCCCTCCCTCCCTCCCTCCCTCCCTTCCTCCCTCCCCGCTTCCTCCCTTCCTTCCTTCCTTCATCCCTTCCTTCCTCCCTACCGTCCTTCTTCCCTTCCTTCCTGCCTTCCTCCCCCCCCCAAAAAAAAAAAAAAAAAAAGAGATAAAGATTCAGTTGTATTCTTCCACATGTGGTTTCCCAATTATCCCAGCAGCATTTGTTGAATAGTGTGTCTTTTTTCTACTTTTATTTAATTTCTCAAAGATCCATTGGCTGCAAGTATTTGGCTTTATTTCTGAGTTCACTAGTCTGTTCTGTTTTTCTGTGTGCCTATGTCTATACCACTAGCTTGTTGTTTTGGTAACTATAGCCTTGTGGTATAGTTTGAAGTTATGTAATTTAATGCCTCCAGTTTTCTACTTTTTGCTTAGTCGTTTTTGGCTGTGGGCTTTTGTTAGGTTCTATATGAATTTTAAGGTTTTTTTTTTTCTAGTTCTGTGAAGAATGATGGTGATATTTTGATTAAAAACTGCATGAAATTTGTAGATTGCTTTTGACAGTATGGTCATTTTTACAATATTGACACTACCTATCCATGAGCATGGGATATGTTTCCATTTGTTTGTGACATTTATGGATTCTTTAAGCAGTGTTTTGTAATGTTCTTTGTAGATGTATTTCACCTCCTTGGTTAGGTATATTGCTAATTATTTTATTTTTTTGTACATTTTTTGCAATGAGCATTGAGTTTTTAATTCAGTTTTCAGCTTGGTACCTATTGGTGTATAGCAGTGCTGATGATTTCTGTACATTGATTTTGTATTATGAAAGTTTACTAAATTTATTTATTAGATCTAGAATCTTTTAAATGTATCTTTAGGGTTTTCTAGGTATGAAATTATATAATCAGTAAACAATGACAGCTTGACTTCCTCTATATGGATTTGGATGCCATTTATTTTTTATGTCTGGTCTAATTGCTCTGGCTAGGACTTCCAGCACTATGTTGAATATAAGTGGTGTAAGTGAGCATTCTCATTTTGTTCCAGTTGTCAGGAAGAAAGTTTTAATTTTTCCTCATTGAGTATAGTGTTGGCTGTGGGTATGTCATAAATGGCTCTTATTGTCTTAAGTTATGTACCCCCTGTGCAGATTTTGCTAAGGTTTCAATCATAAAAAGATGCTGGATTTTTTTTCAAATGTTTTTTGGGCTGGATGTGGTGGCTCATGCCTGTAATTCTAGCAGTTTGGGAGGCCAATGCTGGTGGGTTGCCTGAGTTCAGGAGTTCAATATCCGCATGGGCAACACGGTGAAACTCCTTCTTTACAAAAGTACAAAAAATACCTGGCCGGGCGCGGTGGCTCAAGCCTGTAATCTCAGCACTTTGGGAGGCCGAGGCGGGTGGATCACGAGGTCGGCAGATCGAGACCAACCTGGTCAACATGGTGAAACCCCGTCTCTACTTAAAATTACAAAAAATTAGCTGGGCACAGTGGCGTGTGCCTGTAATCCCTGCTACTCAGGAGGCTGAGGCAGGAGAATTGCCTGAACCCAGGGGGCGGAGGTTGCGGTGAGCCGAGATCGTGCCATTGCACTCCAGCCTGGGTAACAAGAGCGAAACTCCGTCTCAAAAAAAAAAAAAAAAAAAAAAAAAGTACAAAAAATTAGCTGGTGTAGTGATGCACATCCATAATTTAACTACTTGGCTGGCCGACGCATGAGGATTGCTTGAACCTGGGAGGCAGAAGTTTCAGTGAGCCAAGATCATGCTACTGAATTGTAGCCCTGGTGACAAAGATTTCATCTGAAGAAAAAAACAAATGTTATTCTGCATCTATTGATATGATCATGTGGTTTTTTTTTTTTTTTAATTCTACTTATGTGATGTATCACATTTATTGACTTACATATTATGTTAAACCATCCATCTATCTTTGGTATAAAATTCACTTGATCATGGTGTATTATTATTTAACACGCTGTTGTATTTGGTAAGCTAGTATTTTGTTAAGAATTTGGTTGGGCACAGTGGCTCACGTCTGTAATCCCAGCACTTTGGGAGGCCAAGGCGGGTAGCTCAACTGAGGTCAGGAGACCAGCCTACCAACATGGAGAAACCCTATCTCTACTAAAAACACAAAAATAAATAAATAAATAAATATATTATCTAGGCATGGTAATGCATACCTGTAATCCCAGATACTAGGGAGGCTGAGGCAGGAGAATTGCTTGAACCTGGGAAGCAGAGGCTGTGGTGAGCTGAGATTGTGCTAGTGCACTCCAGCCTAGGCAGTAAGAGCGAACCTCTGTCTCAAAAAAAAAAAAAAAAAGAAAGAAAAGAAAAAGATTTTTGGCTGGGCTCATGCCTCTAATTCCAGCATTTTGGGAGGCCGATGGGAGCGGATAACCTGAGGTCGAGAGTTTGAGACCAGGCTGTCGAACAGGGAGAAACTCCGCTTCTAATAAAAATACAAAAAAAAATTGGCCGGGTGCGGTGGCTCACGCCTGTAATCCCAGCACTTTGGGAGGCCGATGTGGGCGGATTGCCTGAGCTCAGGAATTCGAGACCAGCCTGGGCAACACGGTGAAACCCCGTCTCTATTAAAATACAAAAATTTGCCGGGCGTGGCGGTGCGCACCTGTAGTCCCAGCTACTTGGGAGGTTGAGGCAAAAGAATTGCAAGAACCCAGGAGGCGGAGGTTGCAGTGAGCCGAGATGCACCACTGCACTCCAGCCTGGAGACACAGCCAAAGTCTGTCTCAAAAAAAATAAATAAATAATACAACGGGGCGTGGTAGCGCATGCCTGTAATCCCAGCTACTCTAGAAGTTGAGGCAGGAGAATCGCTTGAACCTGGAAGGTGGAGGTTGAGGGGAAACGAGATCAGGCCACTGCACTCCAGCCTGGAGACACAGCCAAAGTCTGTCTCAAAAAAAATAAATAAATAAAACAACGGGGCGTGGTAGCGCATGCCTGTAATCCCAGCTACTCTAGAAGTTGAGGCAGGAGAATCGCTTGAACCTGGAAGGTGGAGGTTGAGGGGAAACGAGATCAGGCCATTGCACTCCAGCCTGGGCAACGAGAGAAACTCCGTCTCAATAAATAAAAAAAATTTTTTGCCCTATGTTCATCAGAAATAGTGTGTAGTTTTGTTTTGTGCTATGTTCTTTCCTGGTTTTCATATTAGAGTGATAATTGGCTTTGTGGGATGATTTAAGAAAGATTCCCTAATTTTCTATTTTTGAAATAGTTTCTGTTGGGTTGGTACTAATTTTTCCTTGAATGCCTCATAGAATTCAGCTGTGAATCCATCTGGTCCTGGACTTTTTTTTTTTTTTTTTTTTTTTGCAATGTTTTTATTACTGTTTCAATCTCACAACTTCTTATTGGTCTATGCAGAATTTCTATTTCTTTCTGGTTTAATCAAAGAGGGTTGTACATTTCCAAGAATTTATCCATCTCCTCTAGGTTTTCTAGTTGGTGCATGTAAAAGTGTTCATAGTTGGCCGGGCGCGGTGGCTCAAGCCTGTAATCCCAGCACATGGGGAGGCCGAGGCGGGTGGATCACGAAGTCAAGAGATTGAGACCATCCTGCTCAACATGGTGAAACCCCGTCTCTACTGAAAATAAATACAAAATATTAGCTGGGCATAGTGGCGTGTGCCTGTAATCCCAGCTACTCCGGAGGCTGAGGCAGGACAATTGCCTGAATCCAGGAGGCGGAGGTTGCCGTGAGTCAAGATTGCGCCACTGCACTCCAGCCTGGGTAACAAGAGTGAAACTCCGTCTCAAAAAAAAAAAAAAAAAAAAAAATAGTGTTCATAGTAGCAGTGAATGATCTTTTGTATTTCTGTAGTACTGTTTTGTTTCTAATCAATCGAGCTTATTTAGGTCTTCTCTCTTCTTGGTTAATCTCACTAAAGGTCTATCAATTTTGGTTATCTTTTTAAAAAACCAGCTTTCTGTTTCATTCGTCTTTTGTGTTATTTAAAATTTCAATAATATTACTTATTCTCTGATTGTTGTCTTTCTATTTTTTTCTATTGCTTTAAGCAAAATGATTATTGTCATATTTTTTTCCTTTTTTTGGGTTTGGGTTTGGTTTGTTCTTGTTTCTCTAGTTCTCTGAGGTGTGAGGTTAAATTTGATTTTTTTTGTTTTTTTTTTTTTTGAGATGGTGTCTCGCTGTGTTGTGCAGGCTAGAGTGAGTGATATGATCGCAGCTCACTGTAAACTCCACCTTCCGGATTCTTTAATTAATTAATTAATATTTTTCCTCCCAGTTTCTAGCAATTCTCTGCCTCAGCCTCCCGAGTAGCTGGGAGGCTTTTTGCTGTAGGTATTTAATGCTGTATTCCAGAGGTTTTGATCGGTTGTGTCACTACTGTTAGGAACGAGCTGTGCTGCGTCAGAAAAACCCCTCCTTGCAGGCTGACCCCTTCCCCCCCTCTAATTGCTCCACAGCTGCATTCCTGAACCCCTATCTAGGCGCCACACCAAGGCTGCCAGATATGACAATTAAGCAAAGCCTGATTATAGCCGTCCAGGCAGCTCGAGGGAGGACGGGGAAAGCATATGTTTGTTATCCATACTTGTAAATTCCTGTTTGACACATATCTGTAAACAATCCTGGTTTCCGTCTTTTTTTAAAGACTGCTGCAGCAAAAGTCAGAGAATGATACATTGCAGGTCTGTTACAAGTTAACAAACTCTCTCTGTGCCGGTGAAAAGGTATGCCCCTCTCACCCTATATAAACCCCGGTTTTGTAAGCTCAGGGCTGCCTCCTCTGACTGTTGGGGAGCAGCCCGGCAGGTTAATAAAACTTTCTTGCCTGACTTTGGGTCTATTCTACTTTCTCTTGGCGACCCTTAAAACTACTATTGTTTAGTTTTTTAAAAATGTTAAATTTTTATATTAATTTCATTGTTGATGCAACAATCATTCAAGACCAGGTTGTTTCATTTGCATACATTTGCACAATTTTGAGGATTCATTTTGGAATTGATTTCTAATTTTATTCCAATGTGGTCAGAAAGAGTGTTTGATATAATTTTAATTTTCTCAAATTTGGTGAGACTTATTTTGTGGCGTATATACGGTCTATTTTGGAAAACATTTTATGAGCTGATAAATAGAATGCACGTTCTTCAGTTGTTGGGTAAAATGTTCTGTAAATATCTGTTAAGTTCATTTTTTCTAGGCTATAATTTAAATTCCTTGTATCTTTGTTGACTTTCTGTCTAGATGATTTTTCTAGTATTGTCAGCAGGGTATTCAAGTACACCACAATTATTGTCCTTCCTTCCTTTCGTGTCCTTCCTCCCTCCCTCCCTCCCTCCCTCCTTCCGTCCCTCCATCCCTCCTTCCTTCCTTCCTTCCTTCCTTCCTTCCTTCCTTCCCTCCCTCCCTCCCTCTTTTTCTCCTTCCTTCCTTCCTTCCTTCCTTCCTTCCATTTTTCCCTCTTTCTCCCTCCCTCCCTCCTTTCTTCCTTTTTTCCTTCCTTCCTTCCCTCCCTCCCTCCCTCCTTCCTTTTTTCCTTCCTTCCATGGCATCTCACTCTGTTATCAAGGCTGGGGTGCAGTGCTGCAATCTCAGTTTACTGCAACCTTCAAACAATTATCCTGCCTCAGCCTCCTGAGTAGCTGGGACTACAGGCAGGTGCCACCATGCCAGGCTAATTTTTTGTATTTTTAGTAGAGATGGGGTTTCACTGTGTTAGCCAGGATGGTCTCAACCTCCTGACCTTGTGATCCACCCACCTCGGCCTCCCAAAGTGCTGGAATTACAGGTGTGGACCACCATGCCCAGCTCTTTATTGCCTTGCTTTCTATGTCATTTCTTAGGTCTAGAAAAAATTATAAATTTGGGAACTCCCATGTTAGGTGCATATGTATGTAGAATTGTGATGTTTTCCTGTTGGACTAGTTCTTTTATTATTATATAATGCTATTCCTTGTTTTTTTGCCATTGTTAATTTAAAATCTGTTTTGTGGCTGGGTGTGGTAACTCAAGACTGTAATCCCAGCACTTTGAGAGACCAAGGCAGGCGGATCACCAGGTCAAAAGATCGAGACCATCCTGGCCAACATGGTGAAACCGTCTCTACTAAAAATACAAAAATTAGCTGGGTGTGGTGGCATGCACCTGTAGTCCTGGCTGAGGCAGGAGAATAGCTTTATCCCAAGAGGTGGAGGTTGCAGTGAGCCAAGATTGTGCCACTGTACTCCAGCCTGGTGCCTGGTGACAGAGTGAGACTCTGTCTCAATTAAAAAAAAAAAATCTGTTTTGTCTGCTATCAGAACAGCTACTCCTTTTTAATTTTCGTTTGCATGTGCATAGAATATCTGTTTCCACTTTTTTACCTTAAGTTTATTTGAGTTTTTATTTGTTACGTGTCAGGCCTCCATGTGCAAGACTGGACTCAGAAAGTCTTAAGCCCTGTGGGCATGGTGGCTCCTGCCTGTAATCCAAGTACTTTGGGAGGCTGAGGTGGGCAGATCACCTAAGGTCAGAAGTTTGAGACGGGCCTGACATATGGTGAAACCCCGTATTTAAAACAACAACAACAAACAGAAAGTCTTAACTCCTGCCTACCTCAGCTGATCACCCCTCACACTGTGCTTTTGCCATTATCCCTTATCCCCCAACTGAGCTTCCCCCTCTCCCGGACATTGAGCTTCTATTTCCACCCTGCCATCTTAACCAATTTTATGATAATGTATCCTAGAAGCATGGAGCAAAAAGAAAAAAAAAAGATAATGTGAATACTCCTCACCCCACTCTGCCATTTTAACTGTTCTTGCTCTGTGAATATCCCTCCACCCCACCCTGCCCTCTCTTCTTTATTTTTATTTTTAAGAGACGGGGTTTCACTATGTTGGCCAGGGTGGTCTCGATTTCTTTACCATATGATTCACCCACCTCGGCCTCCCACAGTGCTGAGATAACAGGTGTGAGTCACTGCACCCAGCCCCATTTTTTCTATTCTTACGCCTCACCCAACCCACCATTGTAACTAAACTGATGGTAATGTATCCTCCTTGCCCCTCCCCCTACCACTGTAACTGATCTTACTCTGTAACACCCCTGCACCCCCCAAAAATCGCCCCAACCTATAAAACCAATTCCCACCCCTACTCCCTTTGCCTATCTTCTTGTATTCGGCCCACTTGCACCCAAGCATGAAATAAAACAGCCTTGTTGCCCACACAAAGCCTGTTTGGAGGATCTTTTTATTAAAGGTGTTTAATATTTGGTACTATTGGATGTGAATAACATTAGGCAGATAATGATGCCATAGGTGCACCAGGCACACAGCAAGTGTACAGAAAACTTGTTAATTTTTGTTAATTCTGTTACATCATAATAATAAATGTTAAGCCTAAAAAAAAAAGTGACCACATCAGTGATTTGTAACCCATGTTTCTTCTTCTTTTTATTTTATTCAAGAAGGACTCTCTCACTTTGTCACCCAGCCTGAAGTGCAGTGGTGTGATCTGGGCTCACTGCAACCTCCACTTCCCAGGTTCAAGTGATTTTCCTGCCTCAACTTCCTGAGTAACTGGGATTACAAGTGCCTGCCACCGTGCCTGGCTAATTTTTGTAGTTTTAGTAGAAAAGAAATTTCACCATCTTGGCCAGGCTGGTCTTGAACTCCTGATCTCATGATCCACCCTCCTCTGCCTCTCAAAATGCTTGGAAATACAGGCTTGAGCCACCACATCCAGCCACCCATGTTTATTCTCATCAGCCAGGTGTGAGCTATAATGGTAGTTAGATTCATTTCATTTCATTTTATTTATATATATATAAAACAACATAGTTTTACTCTTGTTGCCCAGGATGGAGTGCCACGGCTCTCTCAGCTCACTGCAACCTCCACCTCCTGGGTTCAAGTGATTCTTCTGCCTCGGGCTCCCAAGCAGCTAGGATTTAAGGCGTGCACCACCACACCCAGCTAAGTCTGTATTTTTAGTAGAGAAGGGGTTTCTCCGTGTTAGACTGGTCTTGAACTCCCAACCTCAGGTGATCTGCTCGTCTCAGCCTCCCGAAGTGCTGAGATTACAGGCATGAGCCACCATACCTATCAAGAGTTTGTCTTTTAAATTATTATATTATTTTGAACATTAAAATAAAATTTATTCCTGAGTTCTGGGTTCATACTATTCATAATATTAAAAGTTTTCTTATCTACATTACTCAGTCAGCAAGCCATTGAAAATTTTAAAAAATACTTACTGGCTGGGTGTGGTGGCTCACGCCTATAATCCAAGCACCTTGGAGGCCAAGGCAGGCAGATCACCTGAGGTCAGGAGTTCAAAACGAGCCTGACCAACACGGTGAAACCTCGTCTTTAAAAAAAAAAAAAAAAACAATGTTTTCTGAAACGTTAAGATAAAAAACACTGTTTTCTCTGGCCTGATTCCTTAAAGTTTACTTCTCTTTTTGAAAATAATGTGTTAATAGCATTTTTGATTGGCAAATTATAGTTGTAATCATTGATAGTGTAAAATGTGGTGTTTTAATATATGTATACAATATTTTTAAAAATTTATTTCAAATTGCTAATCTTCTCTGTATTGTTCCAATTTTAGTCTATGTGCTTCCATTGTGAGCACTATATACAATATTAATTAAGTAAAGTTAAATAAAATCTCTAACAACTTGCTTACCTATCATTTTTTGTGGTGAGACATTTGAAATTTACTCCTAGTTATTTTGAAATATACAATACATGATTGTTTTCTCTAGTCATCCTGCTGTTCAATAGACCTCAAAACCTTTTTACCCTATCTATTTGAAATATTGTAACCTTTGATAAACAGCTCTCTATTTCTTTTTCACCACCCTCAGTTTCTGATAACTATTATTCCATGTTCTGCTTTTTTGAGTTAAATTTTATTAGGTTCTACATATAAATGAACCATGAAGTACTTTTCTATTTAGATTTGGCTATTTTTATGTAGCATAATGCCTTCTAAATTTATTTATGTTTATTCAAATGATGAGATTCACTACCTTTTACAGCTGAATAGTGTTCCATTGTTTATTTATACTACTTTTTTTTTTTTGACACGGAGTTTCACTCTTGTTACACATACTGGAGTGTAATGGCACGATCTCAACTCACCGCAACCTCCGCCTTCTGGGTTCAGGCAATTCTCCTGCCTTAGCCTCCTGAGTAGGTGGGATTACAGGCGCCCACCACCATGCCCAGCTAATTTTTTATATTTTTAGTAGAGATGGGGTTTCTCCACGTTGACCAGTATGGTCTCGATCTCTTGACCTTGTTATCCACCTGCCTTGGCCTCCCAAAGTGCTGGGATATCAGAGGTACTTTTAATAGAAAGAGACACATTGTAGGAAAACGCTCATTGGAAGTGAGTTCCAGGTGGGCCATGTTGTAATCTGCTTATAGTGGACACATAGAAGAAAATATATTTTTACATTGTCATTATATCTGCCTCCTATATGTTGCTTCAAGTAGGGAGAACAGGAAAACTCCATGGAATAGGAAAGGAAGGAGTTCTCAGTTGTGCAGGGAATAATCACCTCTAACCTGCAATAGATTGATAAACAGAAGAGACCACAACATGACCACATCAATGGGAGGAAAGAGGTAACCTGGTTAAAAGTGCTCACTGACATTTTTCTTTTCCTTTTTTTTTTGAGATGGGGTCTCATTACATTGCCCAGGCTGGAGTGCAGTGGCTATTCACAGGCGCGATCCCACTACTGATCAGCACGGGAATTTTGACGTGCTCCGTTTTTGACCTGGGCCGGTTCACCCCTCCTTGGGCACCCTGGTGGTCCCACGCTCCTGGGAGGTCACCATATTGATGCCGAACTTAGTGCAGACACTCTATTGGCATAGCGCACTACAGCCCAGAACTCCTGGACTCAAGCTATCTTCCCACCTCAGCCTCCCGAGTAGCTGGTACTACAGGCACGTGCCACGGCGCATGGCAAAAGTGATCAATGGCATTTTTAAACAACATTTAGTAAGCTTTAGGGAATGATCAGTGCAGTTGACAAAGTCTCGTGATCAAGGAGTTTGGACCTCGTCTGTTGTTTATGTTCATGCTTCACCAGGCGTTCAGGAACCCAAATAGGTGAATCAGCAGACGTAGGAAAAACACAAACATGTTCTTGTCTTCATATGAGGACTGGATCTGGGCCACTGATTAAAAGGGCATCTTTCCAGATAACTTCGGGGTGAGCCTTATGATGAAGATGCCAAAAGCGATCAGCAGCAGAGCAGTTGTTGTCATCTAAAATGAGAATGTTTAATACATAGAGCGCATAATGAAGCCAGTCACGCAGAGACTTGGAAAATGACACAGTATTAGAATCATGTTTCAGTTTAGATAGCAGATTTTTGAGAACAGCATGAGAGCATTCAACGATACCCTGGCCTTGAGGGTTGTAAGGAATACCTGTACGATGAGAGATTTGAAATTGTGAACAAAATAACTGAAAACTCTTACTGGTATAAGCAGGACCATTGTCAGTTTTTAAAATCTTAGGAGGACCAATAATAGAAAATACCAGTAGACAATGAGAAATAACATCCTTAACTGCTTCTCCGGTGTGCGCAGAAGCTACAAGAAAGTGGGAAAAGGTATCAATGGTAACATGAATAAATTCATGTTTACTAAAAAGGAGAAAATGTGTAACATCCATCTGGTAGATATGGGCAGGTTGCAAGCCGTGCAGGTTAACTCCAAGATGAATGGTCTGTGGGAGAAAAGAAACACAGGTAGGGCATTGTTTAACTATTTGTCTTGCCTGTTCCCTAGTAATGTGAAACTGGAGTCGGAGGCTCCTTGCGTTTTGGTGATGTATAGCATAAGAGGACTCTGAGTGCTGTATAGGAGAAAGGGCAGGAAAAATATTTTGAGTTAGGGCATCAGCAGCAGAATTTCCAGTGGCCAAGGGTCCAGGTAGTTTAGAGTGGGCGTTGATATGCCCTATAAAGAAGGAATGAAATCTGCATTGAAGAATCTATTGGAGAGGCAGAAGTAAGGAAATGATGGAAGAGGAGGCTGAGAAAGACAATGAAGCAGTTTCAAGGTTCTGAACTAAGTTAACAACATATTGGCTATCAGAATATAAATTTAAAGGGAAATCCCAATTTGAAAGCACATGTTGAACAACAAGTAATTCTACTCTTTGCGCAGAGCGTTCCTCAGTCTGAAAAGAAAAAGATTGATCATTAACTGCTCCAGCAGCGATGCCAGATGCTGATCCATCACTACAGGCTAAATAAGCGGAAGGCAAGGGGGTTTCTACACAAACTTGTGGAAAAATAAGAGAGCATTGAGAATAAGATTGGAGAAATTTATCAGTAGGATAATGGCATAAAATTTTACCAGGATATCCAGCAAAGGCAATCTACCAAGAATCAGAAAATGTCCAAAGCCATTGTTGTTGTGAATTATTATAAGGAACAACAATCTCCGATGGTTCATAACCAAAGAGTGTTAGGGCTCTGGATCGGCCTTTGGCGACCAAAGTGGCTACAAGGTCAAAATGAGGAGTGATGACTTTGCTTCTCCTAGCCAGTAGATGGAGCCATTCTAACACTCCCTGTTGCCAGAAAACTCCAGTAGGAGTATACTGTGTGCGGAGCACACAGTAACACCAGGAAGTTTACTAGAAGTTCTGGTAAGCTTTTGTTGTCTGAGAGCCTCATTAACCAACTGTAGAGCCTGCTTAGCCGGTTCTGTCAGTTGCCTAGGAGACTTAGGGTCAGAGGAACCTTTAAGATTATTAAACAGAGATTTCAATTGACCAGTAGTTAATTTTAAACTAGGGCCTATCCAATTAATGTCGCCAAGAAACTTCTGAAAATCATGAAGAGTTTTTAAATGACTTGTAACCAATACAGGAGTTTTAAAGGAAACCTGATGAGAATCAATAAGCCTACCCAGGAAGTGATAGGGAGTAACTAACTGAACCTTGTCAGTAGCAACAACAAGATTAGCACTTAATAAACATGCCTGCAAATACTTATAGATTTCAAAAAGAAGCCCTTCTGTAGGTGCAGCTAAGAGTAGGCCATCCATGTAATGTAACAGTAAGGCCTCAGGATACTGATGGTGAAGAGGAGAAAGTACCTTAGCAACATAGGACTGACACAAAGTAGGACTATTTGCTATGCCGTGAGGTAAAACAACCCATTCAAATCTTTCATAAGGTCTGTCATAATGGGTAGCTGGTACGCTAAAGGCAAAGCGTTTACAATCCTGAGGAGCTAATGGGATGGAAAAGAAACAATCCTTTAAATCAATAACTAACATATGCCATTCCTGTGGAACCACAACAGGGGAGGGCAGTCCAGGTTGAAGTGCCCCCATAATCACCATGGTGTCATTAACTTTTCACAGGTCCTATAACAATCTCCATTTACCAGAATTTTTCTTGATTACAAAAATAGGAGAATTCCATGGACTGTTAGTGGGTCTGATATGGACTATTAGTGGGTCCGCTTTGAGTTGCTCCTGAACCAACTTGTGAGATGCTAAAATTTATTCAGAAGGGAGGAGCCACTGCTCTACCCTTACGGGTGCATCAGATGTCCAAGTGATGGGATCAGCATGAGTATCGGGAGTTACAGTGGCCCCCTCTAAAAACACTCAAGACTGACAGGGTCAGTTTTCACCTGTACAGGCAGGGGTTCCAAAGAGCCCTGCAGATTTTTACCAAGACCTTTAGCCGGATTGAATCCTTGTTTAGGCATAATGTCTAAAGCAGGACTGTGTGTAACTAGGTGAGTCCCCATAGCTTCCAAAATGTCTCTGCCCCACAAATTAATGGGAATGCTTGGGAGGACATAGGGGTGAAAAGTACCATAATGACCATCAGAGTCTGTCCAAGACAATAAAGTAGCAGACTGTTGGGGATTGGAACTTATGCCAACACCTTGTAAAGAAGTTATAGCCACAGTAAGTGGCCAGGCAGAAGGCCAAGGTATAGAGGAGATGACTGAAACATTGGCACCAGTATCCAAAAGTCCCTTAAAAGCCTTACCATTAATGTTAAGAGTCATCTCAAGTCTGTTAGCTGAGATGGACTGAATCCAATAAGCATAAGAAGAGGAGCCAAAACCTCTAGACCCTCTGGGTTCCTTAGATAAAGAATGTCCAATTGATACATTAATAGGAACTAACAAGAGCTGAGCAAAAGGCTGAGCTGGATCTATAGTGCAAACACCTAAAGGAGAGCAGGCAATAACTTTGATTTCTCCAGTATAGTCATTATTAATAACCCCAGGTATAATCTATAAACATCAAAGGGAGGAGGAACTACATCCAAAAATTAAACCTGCGTACCCAAAGGGGAGAGGGCCATAAATGCCAGTTGGTATTAAATGAACACCCGAGTTAAATGTTAATACCTGTCGGGTGGAGGAACAGAGGTCAAGTTCTGCACTGTTGGGTGTGGCATGACGGAGTTCAGAAATGGATTTGTGGGGACTTGAGAGGTTTGTACTAGAGGTGCCCCAATTTGTTGCAGGGGCCTAGGCTGCCCCCTCTGAAAGTTTCCCGAATGGGGCATCAAAGGATTGCCTTGTGCATGCCGTTTGAATCTGCACTCATTGGCCCAGTGGTTTCCACGATGACAACGGGGACACTCGCCAGGAGGGCAAGTTTTAGATTTCTCTGATATGCGTGGTGCAGGGAGAGCTAAAAGTTGCATAGATGGTCGTGCAGAAGCAGGTAAAGCCAGTTGTTTTCTAAATGGGTATTTCTTTGCTACATGACCAGGAAAACCACAGTGAAAACACTTGATATTAGAATTTTAGACTGTCTTTTTATAAAAGCGGCTACCAGCATGCCATTCTGAGCAGCAGCCGTAGCCAAGCCATTTTGATATGCTGTGCCAATATCTGCACACATCCTAATATAATCAGAGATACCGGCATGCCGCCATGGTCTAATGGCAGCTTGACATGCAGCATTAGCATTTTCAAAAGCCAATTGTTTGGCCAGCATAGAGCTGGCTCCCTGATCGCCAACCTGATGAGTAATTGCGTCTAAGAGATGGGAAACAAATTGTTGATAAGGTTCATCAGGTCCTTGGCAAATTTTAGACAGCTCCTCTGTCTTAGCTCCTTGAGATGGAGCTAAGCCATGCCTTTATAGCTAATGTATTAATTTGTAACAAAGCTTCATCAGAAAGGGCAATTTGATTTTGTAAAGTTTCAAAAGCACCTCTGCCCATAAGCATATCTAAAGTAACCTGGCTTCTTGTACGGCGGTTGCGCTCAGATTGATTAAAAGCGGCCTCATAATGATAGGCTCTCCAAAACAGAAAATCTCCACCAAAAAGACATGCTCTCATTAGTCTTATCCATTCAGCCAGTGGCAAGGCAGCTGTTGAAAAATTTTCTAAAATAGACCAAGTAGAAGGTGCTGTTGGGCCATAGTGCATGACAGCTTCCTTAAGATCTTTCAAGAACTTAGGACAGATAGCGTCATAATGACGGGTGATATTGCCTGCATTATCAGTAACTTCTATAAGAGGATATAATGATGCACTGTCAGCATCAACAAAACCTTTATGCATGAACATTATGGCTTGTGTTAAGGGGGAAATGGGAGCGGTGGGAGTGGATCTAATTACCAATGAATTAGAAGGTACAGAAGATGGTGCCTGAGCAGCAGGAAAGCAGTGTTGTTGTTGCAAGGTGAGTGCTTTAGAGCAAAAAGAAAGTCTCTGACTTGATCAGAAAGGACCGAGGGAAGGGTTAGAGTTACTGGGTTATGATGTCGGCCAGGGGTGTTAGGTGAAGAGACATAACTGTTGGGCTTTTTAAAAACAGCTTCTGTCACACGTTGGCAGCTATCCACAGGTGGATGTCTAGAAGAAGCATGGTCACTACCATGCTCCATTTGATCAAAAAAATCAAGTTCAGAAGCAGGAGAAAAAAAAGCAGCAGCAGGGGAAGAAACAGCACTGCGAGAGCAAGGGTGAGCAGGTTCCGCTTGAAAGGAGCAGACACCGTCTTAAGCTTAGACCAAACAGAAAGTAAAACCTCAGTCTGAGGTAAAGCTTTATTATGAGAGGCATATTGTTCAATTTTCTCACCAACTACATCCCATGCAGTTTCCTCCAATATTCCTCCTTCTGGAACCCACGGGCAAATATCACGAATAATGTGCACAAATTCCTCCACTGTTTTTAGCTTAATATCATGTCCATGTGACTTAATCATTTTTTGCAGTAATTGTAAAACAAGTTACACTCCTTAGATTCTATATGCCCCATGTTTCACTCCAGATGAAACTTAGAAATTTTGTTTACTTTGACTTGCATGTACAACAAAGGGAGAAAAAATTTGATTAATATTATACAAAATCAAAAATAGAGAGCTTACTTACGAGAAAAGCAAAACTTACTGCTGCAGCCTTACCTTTATAACTTGAGTGTCACTGTGATCCCTCGTGTCCAGGGTCCCTACTCGGGCACCAGATGTGGGGGTCCGGCATGTCTGCCAGGGGGCTTCCGACTAGCGGAGAGCCTCAGCCACACTCAAATGTTCTCAACCTGAAAGAGGGAGTGCATGAAAAAAGAGATGGGGTCTGGAGGACTGCCAGGCAATGCCAGAGCAGCGAGTTTATTTGTGCACACTACAGGTTATATACCTTTCAGTGCTTGAGGAGTGACGTACATTCCATTGTATCTTGAAATAAAATCAAGAACATAAATCACAAGAAAAAAGGTACAGAAAGTCTGACTCTTAATCATAGGGTGTACAGCAAAGGGACAATAAAGTTTGCAAAACGGGGTCACAAATCTAAACATATGTTTATCTAAATTCAGTCAAGCAAGCAGGTAAGATCGTTAACAAGGTACAGCTGGACCTTTCCTTTCTCGCCATTCATATGTCCCACCTCTGACTTGCAGTTACAAACTAACTCCAACAAGAATATTTATGGGTTATTATAAAGCACCTTACACAAGAAACACTGCCATGTTTGCTACATTTATATATAAAAATATCTTCAAGATTAATGAAGACCCCTAGTATTTACTTAAACAAAGTGGCTAAATCAATATGTACTAATTTTTATTATAAAAAGTGAAAGGAGGCCAGGTGCAGTGGTGCACGCCTGTGATGCCAGCACTTTGGGAGGCTGAAGTAGGTGGACCATGAGTCTGGCCATGGTCCAGACTCATGACCAGTCTGGCCAAGATGGGAAAACCATGTCTCTACTAAAAATACAAAAATTAGCCAGGCATGGTGAAGGACGCCTGTAATCTCAGCTACTCAGGAGGCTGAGGCAGTGAATTGCTTAAACCCGGGAGGTGGAGGTTGCAGTGAGCCAAGATTTTGCCACTGTACTTCAGCCTGGGCAACAGAGTGACTCAGTCTCAAAAAAAAAAAAAAAAGGGAAAAGAACAATAACTAAAAAAGTAGGCTTATATAGCGTTCTCCAGCTAAAAGAAGAAAATCTATTCTAACAAAATAAAATATAACAACACATTTTGCAATATAGATCTTTTTGCACTACACTTTATTTAAATTATTATTATTATTATTGTTATAATGTTTTAGACAGAGTCTCGCTCTGTCGCCAGTCACCAGGCTGGAGTGTAGTTGTGCAATCTCAGCTCACTGCAACCTCCGCCTCCTGGGTTCAAGCAATTCTCCTGCCTCAGCCTCCTGAGTAGCTGGGATTACAGGCACGCACCACCATGCCCAGCTAATTTTTGTATTTTCAGTAGAGATGGGGTTTCACCATGTTGGCCAGGATGGTCTCGATCTCCTGACCTTGTGATCCACCTGCCTCAGCCTCCCAAAGTGCTGGGATTACAGGTGTGAGCCACCACGTCCGGCCTATTAAAATTATTTTCATAAACACTGACCAGCTCACATAATAAGTACCTTATATGCAATAAGAGAAAAAATGTAAGACACAAGAAAATTATGTGTCTAGCATCAGTGTCAGGCAAGTAAAAACAAAAATTTGCATAGGGAGATTCTCAATTATAAGCCATACAATTTTACAGTAATGAATTCAATACAAAGCAGAGAGTATGGATTTACTTCCATTTTTGAGTGTTTTCAGTTTTCTAGTAAATTAGCCATCTAATTGAAATTATTTGTTTCAGTATTGCTCTTTACTTCTGAAAGTAGGTACAAACTCATACTGACAAATAAAAGCATTTATTTACTCCATAAATTTTTTAAACTTAAGTTTTATTTTTAGAGAAATATATGTATATGTTTAATTCTATGTAAGTAAAAACTAAAGTCTGTAGGTGATTGCAGGTAGAGAGGCAACATGTTTAATGAAAAATATATAACTTTTTAAATGTTAATTCACGTCTCAGAAATGTATGCAATTTATATTGTTACATAATTTTTCTTACGACCATAAAAAAGATCCTGTAGCCAATAACAATTATTTTTTTTGAGACGGAATTTTGCTCTTGTCACCCAGGCTGGAGTGCAATGGCACGATCTCGGCTCACCGCAACCTCCGCCTCCTGGGTTCAGGCAATTCTCCTGCCTCAGCCTCCTGAGTAGCTGGGATTACAGGCACACGCCACCATGCCCAGCTGATTTTTTGCAGTTTTAGTAGAGACTGGGTTTCGCCATGTTTACCAGGATGGTCTCAATCTCTTGACCTCATGATCCACCCGCCTCGGCCTCCCAAAGTGCTGGGATTACAGGCTTGAGCTATCATGCCTGGTTGCCAATAACAATTTAATTGTACATTTAAAAATGATTAAAAGTGGCCAGGCACGGTGGCTCACACCTGTAATTCCAGCACTTTGTGAGTCCGAAAAGGAGGATCATGGGGTCAGGAGATCGAGACTTGCCTGGCCAACACAGTGAAACCTTGTCTCTTCTAAAAATACAAAAATTAGCCAAGTGCGGTGGCATGTGCCTGTAGTCCCAGCTACTCAGGAGGCTGAGGTGGGAGAATAGCTTGAACCTGAGAGGCGGAGGTCATAGTAAGCAGAGAAAATGCCATTGCACTCCAGCCTGGGTAACAGAGTGAGACTCTATCTCAGAAAACAAAACGAAAAAACTAAAAGTGCAGAATTAGTTTATAATACAAACAATAAATGCTGCAGGTAATGAATATTTCATTTACTCATGTATAATACATATTATATTCCTGTATCAAAATATGCCACAGATGGCATACTTACACATACTATGTACCCACAGAAATTAAGAAAAACAAGTTTAAGGCCAGGCACAGTGGCTCACACCTGTAATCCCAGCACGTTGGGAGGCCTAGGTGGGTGGATCACAAGGTCAGGAGATCATGGTCATCCTGGCAAACACGATGAAACCCTCTCTCTACTAAAAAAAAAAAAAAAATGTTGGGCATGGTGGCTCAAGCCTGTAGTCCTAGCTACTCAGGAGGCTGAGACAAGAGAATCATTTGAACCCAGGAGGAAGAGGTTGCAGTGAGTTGAGATCGCACCACTGCACTCCAGTCTGGGTGACAGAATGAGACTCTGTCTCAAAAAAAAAAGAAATGTTTATATAAGAAAAAATGAATAATTCAACCTACAGGAACAATATTCTTTGACTTATTTGCAATTTAAAGTCACTAGCAAAATGGTTTACTAGAAAAGTTAGTCCATTATCTTACTAAATAGTATATTGTTACCATCTTTTACCTACACCGTGAGTAAGGTGGGATATGTTAATTGCAGTGGCATAATAATGCTTCATTGAATGCATAATGGTCTTAACATGTTTTTTAAAAAGCCTAATTAATAAATTTACACATTATTTAAAAATTTAAAGCCAGGCGGGCGTGGTGGCTCATGCCTATTATCCCAGCATTTTGGGAGGCCAAGGTGGGTGGATCACGAGGTCAAGAGATCGAGACCATCCTGGTCAACATGGTGAAACCCCATTTCTACTAAAAATACAAAAATTAGCTGGTTATGTTGGCACGCGCCTGTAGTCCCAGCTACTTGGGAGGCTGAGGCAGGAGAATTGCCTGAATCCAGGAGGCGGAGGTTGCAGTGAGCCGAGATCGTGCCATTGCACTCCAGCCTGGGTAACAAGAGCGAAAATTCTTTCTAAAAAAAAAAAAAAAATTAAAAATGTACTGCATTTTATTACATAAAATACACAGCCTGACCAACATGGAGAAACCCTGTCTCTACTAGAAATACAAACATTAACCAGGCATGGTGGTGCATGCCTGTAATCCCAGCTACTTGAGAGGCTGAGGCAATAGAATCGCTTGAACTCTGGAGGCTGAGGATGCGGTGAGCCAACATCATGCCATTTCATTCCAGCCTGAAAAACAAGAACAAAATTCCAACTCAAAAAATAAAAATGATAAGTATAATTGGCTGGGCATGGTGGCTCATGCTTGTAATTCCAGCACTTTGGGAGGCTGAGGTAAGTGGATCACCTAAGGTCAGGAGTTCAAGACCAGCCTGACTAACATGGAGAAACACTTTTCTACTAAAAATACGACATGGTGGTGCATGCCTCTAATTCCAGCTACTCGGGAGACTGAAGCAGGAGAATCCCTTGAACCTGGAAGGCAGAAATTGCAGTGAGCCAAGATTATGCCTTTGTACTCCAGCCTGGGAAACACGAGCGAAATTCCATCTCAAAAAAAAAAAAAAAAAAAAAAAAAAAAAAGAAAGAAAAGAAAAAACAAAGTACAATTAGCAAAAAATATACTACTAATTTCAAACTGAAGTTAATTTTTGGATGGGTGGAGAGGGAGGTAAAATTAAATTTTTCTCACTATAACACGGGATATTTCTCTGAACACCTACCTCATGCATCACTTCATATTATAAATTAACCACAAAGAGCCTCTCCACTTACATTTTCCTTATGCATCTTACATTTTAATGTCCTTTCTCTTCCATTAAAAAAGTCATAAATAATGCCCACCTAATAACAAAGTATCTCTCGTATCTTTGATGCTGCAGCAATTAGTCACATGCTTTCAGATGTGAATACAATAGGAATGAAGAAAGAGCATAAACAATTTTGAGTTAAATTACACATTATTCAATTTTTATAAAGTCTATTTTTTTCAAAGAAAAAGGTATACTTTGAATGTACGTTTAACTGCAAAATGTTCTACTTCTTATGTTGAATACAGATCATTTCTTTACCAACTTTAGTTTTAGATTCTTTTCTAGACACAGCAATTTGCTTTAGTATAATGTCTTACATGTCAATGCCTTAAATATTTCTAATGTGAATCCTTTAATATTTACATGAAATTCATTTTGGATTAAATTTTAATTTACTGCACTTGCAAAAATATATTTTAGTGTGAACCCTCTAGTGTGTTCTGAGCTGTGGTTTTTTAAAAAAGTTTTTCCAAATTTATTACATTTGCAGGATTTTTCTCCAATATAAACCTCCTTATGTTGAACAAAGTTTAAGCAGGGGTTTCCTCCAGTACAAAATGTGTACAATGAGATCTGTGATACGAGTAAGGTATTACAACCCTGTCTTTTTTTTTTTTTTTTAGATGGAGTGTCCCTCTGTCACCAGGTTGGATTGCACTGGCATGATCTTGGCTCACTGTAACCTCTGTCTCCCAGGTTCAAGTGATTCTCCTGCCTCAGTTTCCCAAATAGCTGGGATTAATAGGGGTGTGCCACCACACCAGGCTAATTTTTGTATTTTTAATAGAAATTGAGTTTCACCATGTTAGCCAGGATGATCTCAATCTCCTGACCTCATGATCCATCTACCTTGGCTTTCCAAAGGGCTGGGATTACAGGCATGAGCCACCATGCCTGGCCTAAAACCCACTTAACGTTCATAATGATGTGTGTCTTCAAAGTGAATACTCTTTACTTTAGAGGCATATATTTTCTGAAAGATTTTTGACAGTAATTGCATGTATAACACTTTTATTAAGTATGAACTCTTTGGCCAGGTGCAGTGGCTCTCACCTGTAATCCAAGCACATTAGGAGGCTAAGGCAGGTGGATCATGAGGTCAAGAGATCTCGACCATCCAGGCCAACATAGTGAAACCTCGTCTCTACTAAAAATACAAAAATTTGCTAGGCATGGTGGTGTGTGACTGTAGTCTCATCTACTCAGGAGGCCGAGGCAGAAGAATCACTTGAACCCGGGGGGTGGAGGTTGTACTTAGCCAAGATTGCACCACTATGCTTTAGTCTGGTGACAGAGCAAGACTCTGTCTCAAAAAAAAAAAAAAAAAAAAAAAGGAAGGTGGGCCAGGCGCAGTGGCTGAAGCCTGTAATCTCAGCACTTTGGGAGGCCGAGGCGGGTGAAACACGAGATCAAGAGTTTGAGACCATCCTGGTCAACGAGGTGAAACCCTGTCTCTACTAAAAATACAAAAATTAGCTGGGGATGGTGGTGCACACCTGTAGTCCCAGCTACTCAGGAGGCTAAGGCAGGAGAATTGCTTGAACCCAGAAGGCGGAGGTTGCGGTGAGCCGAGATGGTGCCATTGCACTCCAGTCTGGGTAACAAGAGTGAAACTCCATCTCAAAAACAAAACAACAACAAAAAATAACCAAAAAACAAAAAAACCCTGATATTTGGCTCAAGCCTGTAATCCCAACACTTTGGGAGGCCCAGGCCGGCAGATCACAAGGTCAAGAGATAGAGACCATCCTGGCCAACATGGTGAAACCTTGTCTCTACTAAAAATACAAAAATCAGCTGGGTGTGGTTGCATGCGCCTGTAGTCCCAGCTACTCGGGAGGCTGAGGCAAGAGAATAGCTTGAACACTGGAGGCAGAGGTTGCCCTGAGCCGAGATTGTGCCACTGCACTCCAGCCTGGCACCTGGCGACAGAGTGAAACCCAGTCTAAAAAAAAACCCTCCTGGGTTCAGGCAATACTCCTGCCTTAGCCTTTTGAGCAGCTGGGATTACAGGCAGGCATCACCATGCCAGCGATCTTGGCTCACCGCCACCTCCGCCTCCTGGGTTCAGGCAATTCTGCCTCAGCCCCCTGAGTAGCTAGAATTATAGGCACGTGCCACCATGCCCACCGAATTTTTTGTATTTTTAGTAGTGATGGGATTTCACAATGTTGACCAGGATGGTTTCGATCTCTTGACCTCGTGATCTACCTGCCTCAGCCTCCCAAAGTGTTGGAATTACAGCCGTGAGCTCCCGCACCCAGCCCTATTTTATTTTCTGTTTTTAAATACTGTCATTATTTCTAGTTGACATAGCATAAAAATTTACTTGCTGTGTCTGTAGAAACTGGAAATGCCGCAGGGCGTGGTGGCTCACATTTGTAATCCCAGCACTTTGGGAGGCTGAGGCAGGTGGATCACCTGACATCGGGAGTTCGAGAGCAGCCTGACCAACATAGTGAAACTTGTCTCGAAAGAAAGAAAAAAGAAATAGAAAGAAAGAAAGAAAGAAAGAAAGAAAGAAAGAAAGAAAGAAAGAAAACTGGAAATGCCCTTGTTGACTATTCCTTTCTTATTGCCTTTCTTCTTTATAGAAAAAAAGCAGCACAAAAGAGACAAGAAAGGATACACCCATGGCAGGGCGCGGTGGCTCACGCTATAATCCCAGCACTTTGGGATCCACCCGCCTTGGCCTCCCAAAGTGCTGGGATCATAGGCGTGAGCCACCGCGCCCAGCATAAACTGCATTCTTGATTTTGTTCTCAGCTTGAATGTTATTAGTGTAAAAAATGCTACTCAGTTTTGTATGTTGATTTCATAACATCAGACATTGCTGAAGTAATTTTTTAGGCTTAAATGTCTTTTGGTGAAATAGTTAAGTTTTCCCACGTAAAGAATTATATCTTCGATTGGGTGCAGTGGCTCACACCTATAATCCCAGCACTTTGGGAGGCCGAGGCGGGTGGATCACGAGATCAAAAGGTGTTCATCCTGGTCAACAAGGTGAAACCACATCTCTACTAAAAAAACAAAAATTAGCCGGGCATGGTGGTGCGCACGTGTAGTCCCAGCTACTCGGGAGGCTGAGGCAGGAGAATTGCTTGAACCCAAAAGGCGGAGGTTGCAGTGAGCCGAGATCGCACCATTGCACTCCAGCCTGGGTAACAAGAACGAAACTCCGTCTCAAATAAATAAATAAATAAATGCAGAATAAAAGTTTGACAAAAGTCACATTCCCTCGTGGTAAAGATGTGAATAAATTAGCTATAGGGCAAATGCACCGTAAGCCAATAAACACCACATATAACAAAAATTGCACAGCAGACAACATCCCAGACAGGGAAATGTTGTGAGCTTTTACTCTAAGAGCTACAATAGGCGGGCATGGTGGCTCACGCCTGTAATCCAAGCACTTTGGAGGCCAAGGTGGGTGGATCACCTGAGGTCGGGAGTTTAAGACCAGCCTGACCAACATTGGTGAAACCCCATCTAATATTAAAGAAAAAAAGAAAGAAAGAAGAGAAAGAAAAAAGAAAGTAAACAAATATATATATTATATATGAACTACAATAACACAAGGATGCCCTCTCTCTTCAGTCTTACTAAACATAGTAATAAAATAGCTGGGTCAAGCCTGTAGTCCCAGCTACTCGGAAGGCTAAAAAGCAGGAGAATCACTTGAACCTGGGAGGTGCAGGTAGCAGTGAGCCAAGATAGCGCCACTGCACTCCAGCCTGACAACAGAGTGAGACTCAGCCTCAAAAAAAAAAGTTATATTGACAAGCAAATTCTCCAGTTAAAACCAATGTTTTAAGTGCATTAAAAATACCATCTTTCTCATCAAAACCTACAAAGTAGCATGTGAAATGACACGACATAAAAACAACAGTGAGAAAACTGTAGCCATAAAACAGGACAAGAAAGGCTGTGACGTTATACATAGTTGAAAACACACAAGACAAACAAAACAACATAATTAGAAAATAAAATAAGCAGAATTTTGCTTTATATTCAGCAAGATTCAGCTTTCCTGCCTAAAAAAAGGTCCTCTACACATAAACAATCAGTATTTGTTCTTAATCGTTGATATTATATGTCTCTGACTTAAAGTTACAAACTGACTCTAACAGGAATATTTACGGATTATAAACTGACTTACTCAGCAAGCAGTGTCTTTTTTTGCTACATTTATATATTAAAACATCCTCATGACTTATGAAGACTTCTTAGTAGTTACCTGAACTGGCTCCATCAATAAATAAATTTACCTCTGTCAAGTATAAGAAGTGAAAGGGGCCAGGCGTGGTGGCTCACGCCAGTAATCCCAGCACTTTGGGAGGCTGAGGCGGGTGGATCACAAGATCAAGAAATCGAGACCATCCTGGTCAACATGGTGAAACGCTGTCTCTACTAAAAATACAAAAAATTAGCTAGGTACAGTGGCGCGTGCCTGTAATCCCAGCTACTCAGGAGGCTGAGGCAGGAGAATTGCCTGAACCCAGGAGGCGGAGGTTGCAGTGAGCCGAGACCTTGCCATTGCATTCCAGCCTGGGTAACAAGAGCGAAACTCCATCTCAAAAAAAAAAAAAAAAAACACAGTGAAAGGGACAACTAAAGAAAAGTAGATTTACATATAGGGTTCTTCAATTAAAAGAACAAAATGGAATGTTCTAATTCGATAAAATATAACTACATTAATTGTGGAATTACATCTAAAAATTATTGTACGCACTAAATTTTATAATTATATAATCTTTGACCAGTTCACATAATGAAAACCTCAAAAACTATAAAAGAAAATAATTATAAGGAAACAAAAATGTAGGTTTAACATGAGTATCATGTAAGTAAAAAGTAAATTTGCATCAAAAGATTTTGAACCATAAGCCATAATATTTTACAGTAATTAATCCAGTAGAAAGGAAAGAGTAGGCCGGGTGCGGTGGCTCACGTCTATAATCCCAGCACTTGGGAGGCCGAGGCGGGTGGATCACGAGGTCAAGAGATCCAGACCATCCTGGTCAACAAGGTGAAACCCCGTCTCTACTAAAAATACAAAAATTAGCTGGGTATGGTGGTGCCGGGCCTGTAGTCCCAGCTACTCGGGAGGCTGAGGCAGGAAAATTGCTTGAACCCAGGAGGCAGAGGTTACTGTCTGTCGGCCGAGATCCTGCCATTGCACTACAGTCTGGGTAACAACAGCGAAACTAAAAAAAAAAAATAATAAAAGAAAGAAAGAATGGAGAGTGTAGACCAGGCTTGATGGCTCATGCCTGTAATCCCAGCACTTTGGGAGGCCAAGTCAGGTGGATCACTTGAGGTCAGGAGTTTGAAACCAACATGGCAAACCCTGACTTTACTTAAGATACAAAATTAGCCAAGCATGGTGGTGCATGCCTGTAATCCCAGCTTCTGGGGAGGCTGAGGCAGGCGAATCACTTGAACCTGGGAGGCGTAGGTTGTAGTGAGCCAAGATTATGCCACTGAACTCCAGCCTGGGCAACAAAGCAAAACTCCATTTCCAAAAAAAAAAAAAAAAGAAAACCGAAAGCATATAGATTTGCTTTCAGCATTTTTTAGGTTTATACTTTCCTAGTAAATTACTTACCTTACTAAAATGATTTGTTTTGTTCCAACAGTGCTCTTTTCTTCTGAAAATAGCTACAAATTTATACGCAAATAAACATGCTTACTGATTCCAAAATTTTCTTTTTTTGTGACGGAGTTTTGCTTTTGTTACCCAGACTGGAGTGCAATGGCACGATCTTGGCTCACCGCAACCTCCGCCTCCCGTGTTTAAGCAATTCTCCTGCCTCAGCCTCCGGAGTAGCTGGGACTACAGGCGCGCACCACCATGCCCAGCTAATTTTTGTATTTTTAGTAGAGATGGGGTTTCACCATGTTGACCAGAATGGTCTCGATCTCTTGACCTCGTGATCCACCCGCCTCGGCCTTCCAAAGTGCTGGGATTACAGGTGTGAGCCACCGTGCCCAACCCAAAATTTTCTTATACCTAAGGTTTAACTTCAAAGTAATGCATATGTATATTTAACTTTATGTAAATCAAAACTAAGAACATTTATGTGTTTGCAGGCAGAGAAGCCACATGTTCAAAACTATATAACAATTTTTAAATGTTTATTCAGGACTCAGAACGAGTGAACTTTATACTTCTATATAATTTTTACTATAATCATAAAAATAGACCTGTAGTCAACAACAACTGTTCATTTAAAAAAACTTAAACAGTAGAATTGGTTTGTAATACAAAGGATTAATGCTGGAGATGATGAATACTTCATTTTTCCTGATGTAATTATTACATATTATACACCTGTATCAAAATATGCTATAAATGGCATAAATATATACACCGAAATGTATCCACAAAAATTAGAAAGTATAAATTTAAGTATGAAAAAACAAATATTTAACCTATGGGAACAATATTCTTTAACTCCTTGGACTTTCAAGTCACTGGCAAAAGGAATTACTAGAAACATTTGTTCATGATGTTACCAAATAGTATATTGTTACCATCTTTTGCCTATACCCTTGAGTAAGGTAAAATAGGTGGTGGAAT
The DNA here is from genome assembly GCF_049354715.1 of Callithrix jacchus. Taxonomy (NCBI): domain Eukaryota; kingdom Metazoa; phylum Chordata; class Mammalia; order Primates; family Cebidae; genus Callithrix; species Callithrix jacchus. Next base: position 22,405,061 of record NC_133523.1, read on the forward strand.
AGTAACACTTTATTAAATGCACAATTCTCTAAACATTGTTAAATAAAGTTTTAAAAAATTAAGTTAACACATAATTTAAATTTTTTTTTTTTTTTTTTGAGACGGAGTTTCGCTTTTGTTACCCAGGCTGGAGTGCAATCGCACGATTTCGGCTCACCGCAACCTTTGCCTTCTGGGTTCAAGCAATTCTCCTGCCTCAGCCTCTTGAGTAGCTAAGACTACAGGCCCGCACCACCACGCCCAGCTAATTTTTTTGTGTTTTTAGAAGAGACGGGGTTTCACCTTGTTGACCAGGATGGTCTCGATCTCTTGACCTTGTGATCCTCCCGCCTCAGCTCCCAAACTGCTGGGATTATAGGCGTGAGCCACCGCGCCCGGCCTTAAAATTTTAAGAATATACATTTTATTACATAACAGTACAACTAGTAAAATGATATACTACTAATTTCAACTAAAATTTAAAATGCTTTTTTTGGCCAGGCACGGTGGCTCACATCTGTAGTCCCAGCACTTTGGGAGGCCGAGGCTGGTAGATCACGAGGTCAGGAGTTGGAGACCAGCCTGACCAACGTGGTGAAACACCGACTTTACTAAAAATACAAAAATTAGCTGGGCGTAGTGGCACACATCGGTAATCCCAGCTACTCAGGAGGCTGAGGCTAGAGAATACTTTGAACCCTGGGAGGTAGATGGAGGTTGCAGTGAGCCAACATTGCACCACTACACTCAAATCTGGATGACAGAGATAGACTTCATCTCAAAAAAACAAATGAAAATAAAATGCTTCTTTCTGACTATAATGCAGAATATTATTCTGAACACCTACCTCAGGCACCACCTATGTTAAAAAGAGCCTCTCAACTTAGATGTTTATAATTTGTCTTACATTTTAATGCCCTTACCCTTCCATATAAAAGATCATAACGAATGCCTTCCTAATTTTAAAGTCTCATACAATAGGAATGAAGAGCATGAAGTAACTTGACAGTTGAAATTATGACATTATTCGTGTTACAAATCTGTTTTTTTAAAGGTATATATATATATACAATTTTTTTTTAGATGAAGTTTTGCTCTTGTTGCCCATTCTGGAGTGCAATGCCATGATCTCAGCTTACCATAATCTCCACCTCCTGAACTGAAGCGATTCTCCTGCCTCAGCCTCACTAGTAGCTGGCTTACAGGTGTGTGCCACCACGCCCAGCTAATTTTGTATTTTCAGTAGAGATGGGGTTTCTCCATTTTGATTAGTCCGGTCTTGAACTCCTCACCTCAGGTGATCTGCCTGCCTCAGCCTCCCAAAGTGCTGGGACTGCAGGTGTGAGCCACCATGCTAAAAGTGTACTTTGAATGTAATTATAACTTTTCAAAAAATTTTTTCGTCTTTTGCAGTTATATATAAATGATTTATCTACCAACTTTAGCTCTCGATTATTTTTTATACTCAGCACTCTGATTTACTGTAACGTCTCAGTCAGTGCCTTAGATATTTTAACTGTAAGTTATGATATTTACATAAACTTTGTATTAAAATTTTATATTTACTGCATCTGCAAATATATGTGTGTATATGTATATATATATATATATATATATATATTTTTTTTTTTTTAAAGACAGATTTTCACTCTTGTCACCCAGGTGGGAGTGCAATGGCACAATCTTGGCCCACTGCTCCCAGGTGTAAGCGCTTCTCCTGCCTGAGCCTCCTGAGTAGCTGGGAATACATTACAGGCACCAGCCACCATGCCTGGGTAATTTTTGCATTTTTTGTAGGGATGAGGTTTCGCCATGTTGACCAGGCTAGTCTCGAACTCTTGACCTGAGGTGATCCACCTGCCTCGGCCTCCCAAAGTGCTGGGACTACAGGCGTGAGCCACCATGTCTGGCCTGCAAAAACGTATTTTAGTATAAACTCTCTTGTGTTTTCTAAGCTATAGGTTTTGAAAAGTAGGTTTTTCCAAATTTATTACGTTTGCAGAATTTTTCTCCAATACAGAATGCCTGATGTTGAACAAAGTTTGAGCAGCTGCTTCAGGGTTTTTCTCTAGTACAAAATGTGGGTGATAAGATCTGTGATACACAAAATGTACTAAAACCTTCTTTATGTTTGTAATATTTGTCTTCAAAATGAATACACTTAGCTTTAAAGGCTTATATTTTCCTTTTTGACAGTAATTGCATTTATTATGCTTTTATTAAGTGCCAACATTCTGATAGATATTAAGATGTGAGCAGATATTAATGGCTATTCCATATCCTTTGTATTTGTACAATTTTTCTCAAGTATAAATGCTTTACTGTGCAATAAGATTTGGTCATTAACAGTATTGCCAAATACTTCACACTTAGTTTTCTCCAGTATGAATTATCTTACATACAATCAAGTGGAAAAACTATTTAAAGTCTTTGACACATTCTTTACATTTCTAGTATGTTA